>NC_134144.1:58312009-63312009 GCF_033958435.1 Carettochelys insculpta
GGACCTTGGGAGGCAATCACCTGACCCGACCAGCAGGTAGTTGGTGGAATGCACTCAAAGTTAGAGTTCTGCTGGACGCATCTTTTATACCCCTCTGGGTTACGTATTCTCTTTCTTATCTATGGTGCCAGATCATACTGGTCTGTCTTTGTGACGCCAGTTTGTTACAAGGGCATTTCTACTTAGTTTGCACTTGTAAGACAAGAGATAAGCAATTTAGGAGTACAGGACATTCTTTTTGTGTGGGCGGGGCACGTCCCCTTCTGGGGTGATTGTGTGTGTGCGCATCATATTGATCAATGCCAGCTGGGGTGATTTCTTGAGGGTCCCCCCCCCATGTTGACAGTCTGGCCTGTTAGCCTTCTAGCTGTACTTTCTGCTTCTCAGGGTCACGATAAGCTAGCATATCTGGGCCTCAATGAGGGCATCAAAGACTGTGCTGTCAGCAGCCATTTCCGTGCCCTGTGTGCTTCTCGGTGGGGGGCGCAGCAAGCAAGCTGGCTTGTAAGGGGGAGACTTTGTCTGGCTACATACGGGGAACGGAGGCGGGTGCAAGTTAACCCCCCACACTCTTGACAAGAGCCTTGAACAGACAGCAAGTGCAGGCAGTGGGCACATTGCCAAGGTCAGGGGAGTTTGGCTGCAGAGTTCAGCAGGCAAGGTGTTAAGAGATTTAAACAGAAAGCCACCAAGTTCAAGGAAAAAAAAAAAAAAAACAAAAAAAACCCCACAAAATAAAGAAAAGCCAAGACACCTAACACCCCCCCACCCCAACATAGGCAATATTAAGATATGCCGAGAGTAAAAATGCGGGTGGAAGATCAGCACCAGGGTGCCAGCTACCCATGTTATTGCACTAAATGCAACATACATTACCATCTGCCTCATGGACAGGTGGCCTACGTGTGCATGCAGTGCAAGAAACTCATGGTTCTGAGGCAGTATGCATTTTTGATCTGGACAAACAAAGTCTCCTGCACAGAAGTCATATTTTCAGGGATATAGTGGACTAAATTTTACCTCCTGTCCAACTGCCCCTGTGTGGTTAAAAAGCTCAAAGTCTCAGAACAGGAGCCCAACACGCTGGAGTAGAGGGAAATGATCCCATAATTGGGACCCCACCTTTCATATGATGGCATGCTATCCTCTCAGTAGTAGTAGGCATCCTTCAGTCTACATAGACTATGGACCGCACCTTTTATAGTTTCAGTTGAGGACTTCATTTACAGCGTCTACTGTGACTATAAAGACCCACACGAGAGTGACAGTCCTTCCTCTCACACTGAGGAAATCTTACTGAAATATAGGAAGCCAAATTACTAGGAAGAGACAGGCAACAGTAATGGAGAATCTATTAGAAATATAAGCAGTCCTGTAACACCCTAAAGACTAACAATTTTACTTATTAAGTAATGAGCTTTCATGGGTAAGATGCACTTCATTGGATTTGGAGCAGAAATAAGAACCCAGGGTTTATATTGTATGCATGCGGGAGGGGGAAAGGAAGTAGGAGAAGGAAGAAAGGGGTGGTGGTGGTCATCTGTCATTAATACGACATAGGAATTAAGTTAAATAGGATGGGTGCCAATCCTGTAAACATCCAGGGTGGGGAAGTTGCCCTTGTAATGTACAAGATAATCGAGATCTCTTGATAAGCCTAGGTTAAATGTGTCAAACTTGCAAATGGTGTAGAAAAAGTGTATGAGAAGTTTTAACCCTTTTCAACAATATACAAATCAAGGGTCATTCAAAGAAATTAATAGGTAGCAGGTTCAATACAAATAAAGTACTTTTTCACACATCATCATTAACTTGTTAAACTCGTACATGGAATGCTGTGTAACGACTTCAAACAAGCACTACATAAATTCATGCACGATATATCCATCAAAGCCCAGATGGTCAGGAATGCAATTCCATACTCAGGGTGTCCCATAATATCAAATTACTAGAAGACTGAAATAGAAGACCGGAGTGGCTCACTCAAAAACAGTCCTGTTATGTGCATGCTCCCTGAAAATCTTAAGGAAGAAGCATAAAAGGAAATCATTGCTACTGTTTCTCTTTAACTTCTTGATATTCAGAGCTGAAGGCCACACACATTATGAGAAGCAACCTGAGATGTTTGGGAACTGCTGCCTGAACAAATCAGAAGTACTCCAAGAGGTCTGTTCATAAATACAATTCCAAAAAGGCCTGCCCAAAAAGTAGCCGTTTCAAACACTGGGTACCTGAAGGTTACTGTGAAGGCAGTTATGTCTTTAAAAAGTGAGCTTCCACCATGACATTTTTATAAGGGCATTGTAAAAATCAGTTCATATTTGATCTTTAGGTTCAGCTTCAGGGAGGAGAGAATGAAGGTCTTTAACGAAACACAAAACATTTGCCCCTTTTGTAAATCAGCAGCATTGCTTTAGGTTCTCTATCAGTTCCCCCAATATGCTTCTACAAAATTTGCCATGTTAGAAAGTGGGAAAGGTCTTTTCAGTTAAGATATCCATGAAGCAACTAAGGTCTGTGTACCCTTTGCAGTTGCAAAGGGACTGCTACTCCCTACTAATCTATAACATTTTAGAATACCTGAAAATAGATATGAATCAAAAAGTGGCCTGAGATTTCAAAGTGGAGTTCTGAAGAGCCAGGTTCTCAAAGATCTTGCAATATCATCTGCAAATTAATCTCCATGAGTTTTCTGCTGCTAAATCCTGTGATTTGCTCAGCCTGTTACACTTTCAAGTTTTACATACTTCTTCCCAATGTTTACTCTGGTATGCTGCTGTTGCTCCAAGAATAGAACCAAGTTTGAGTGATGAACAAGACAAGTTTTGAGCACACAGATCTGTGATGCATAACCTAATCGATCTTTTCAATGTAATCACGGATATCCAATCAGGAAGAAAAAGCAAATGACCACATAAATTTAATAAGAAAACCGTAAAATTATGCTGATATTTAAGTTGTCATCTTAGACTACAGAGAAAATTCCACTGAGATTAATACAGGCAGATGACCTTGCAGTTTTGTGCTGCCTCGCTGATTCTGTGGATAGTACTGCATCTGTTCATATTCTCTGCACTTTAAGGACAATTTAAGTGAAAAACTTGTGATGCAAAAATGAAAGGCAACAGTGGGCCATGAGAATCCTTTGTGGGTCACATCCAAGACATCATTTATGTGATTCAGCTCTACAACAGGGATATTTGGTTTTTCATTATATCTTCTAGTAGCCTCTGACTAGTATACAGATTAGCAAATGCTACACCGTATTTATTATTAGTACACTACAATAGTAGTTACGGATATCAATCATAGACCACAGCCTAACTGTGTCAGACACAAAGAAACAGTTTATAAACCCTTTGGGGGCAAGGACTAAGTCTAAACCAAGTGACAATAATTGAAAACAAGTAAAAGTGACAAAACTGGTCACAATGAAGAACAGGGTCAGAACAGGGAATAATATTGGTAAGTGCCTTACGTTAGCAGAGAACAGTCATTTTGCTTTGCGAGGAGATCCATTAGTTAGCTGTTTCATGCTACTAATATTAAGCTTCCACAGGGTATGCCAGATTCACTCCTATTGTATAAAACTGGCTTTAACATGACTGATCCTATTTCAATATCAAGAAACAGTAGCACCTAATACCCTGGGTGAATGAAGCAGCAACTTGCAGTCTTATGGCAGTTCATTTGGAGGACTTCATTTTTTCAGTATTACTTAAAATCTAACTTCTGTAAATAAGTACATGCTGAACTTGTAACCCAATCACATTGGGGATGTTGTGGCTTTTAAACTGTCTTTCCACCCACTTGATCTGCAGAAGCCCCCAGGCCTAATTTAAACAGTCCCAAGTGCACGTTTGAGTTATGGTAGCTTCTCCATGCTGTCCTATAAGATACAGTATTGCATGTGCAGATCCTGTCCCTAGCATGATCAATATGACAAGTTTTTTCTAGGGAGTCCTCAGAGGAGGCAGCTCTTGTGGCCATCTCCAATTCCTCTGTCATGAGAACTCTCCCGCAGCTGCTAGGGGATTCACACTGTCCCTTTATATTGCTCCAGCCCTTTCCTAAGGGCCAGAGCAGTGGTGAGGCTCTCATCTGTAAAGTCAATCATATTTAAGTATGAGCTTCTCTTACTCAGGATTTACAGTATTTGGGGGTGAGTTAAATGTTAGCTGTAACAGTAGGAAAACTACAAGAACAAGGTTACAATAATTCAAAAGAAACAAAAATAGCAATGTGACTTACCATCCAGCAATTCCAGAGTAACTGAAGGATCAACATATTCCCACCAATGCTTTCCATCTGTCGATACAGGAATCTCCCAATTGGACCACTTGCACGCCAAATGAATACACACACATGCTATCACAGTGGGTTTGTACTGAAGACAGAAGGTAGTAAGGTGCAGGCTGTTGCAGAGAATTCAAACATGTAAAACAAAAAACCCAAAAGAAGTTAACTATTAAGATCAGCATAAGGCTTTGTATCAAAACAATTACTAAACATTACAACACAAAACAAACATTCTTCTGACTAAATTCTGAAGTTATCATACAACCTTCAGCAGAGAAAAAGCATTTCATTTATTTGGTAGATTTAATTTGCTCTTGCAAAGAAAAACAAGAGTAATAAAAATATAGTATCCCTCAATTAATTCTATTTTATTTTACTTAATTTTAAAGACAAGGACAAAAATTCAGCATAACAGTTAATAAAATTTCAACCACAGTAAAACCATTAACAGTTCATTAGTCAGACTGCCTATCAAACCAGTAACTGAGGAATTCTCTAGAGCTTGGGAGAATCACTTGAGACACGGATATCCTTCATTAAGTCTAGGTCTGGGATACAAATCTGCTCTCATAACTTCAGTTTCCCAGTTGGCATTAGCACAAGTAAACTGTTCAGCTTCAGTGATTCTAACAGCTATTGTAAATGAAACTCTTTCAAACAAGAAATCGTCCCATAACCAAAGGAACCACCAATAATGGTCAAGATCCTCCCAAACACTGTATGTATGAATTTGGATTTTAAACAAAATCATGAATTCTGATTTCATTAAACTCAAAACTAATTTTGCAAAGAAAACTACTTGACGACTACTAGACTACTCCCAAGCTTTATCCTTCTGCACAGGAATAGCTGGATATATTTGCAAGTCTACATTTGGACAATCAATTTTAATTTAACATAAATACTAAGTTTAAAAAAAAAGTTAAGAATTAACATGGCTTCTGGAAGGACAAACATCGCTTATACTAATTTTAGTCCATCTGGAAAGAAGATTAGGTAATTTTATGAGTTGTATGCTCACTGCAGTTTCATAAAGTTAGGATTGGATCAATGTATTTAAAATAAGACAAAAACTTGTCAAACTACAAGTGTAAACTATAAGTAGCTTTGTACTTACCAGGATGCTCGACTTTCTAGGTTAAGTTTATCTCTCTGTAATCTTTAGCTGCTATTCAGGCTACCAGTTTTAGAATTATGCACTCACAATGGAGAAAATGTTATCAGAAAGCACCACTACACTTCTCATTTGTGCATTTAACCCCTTTGTGCCATAAAGCCCTTGTACAATACACCGCACTGCAAACAGAAAGGTACCACCACTTGAGATGGCCCAGTTTCCTGTTGCAACAAGGGTAAGACACATGGAGGGGGCCCTGCAGTAAAGGAAGCTATAGTGTGCTACAACAGTGCAACAAAGAGGTTCAGGATAACAACCTGTTGGTAGCCATGAAATAGGATGTCTGTGCCAAATCCTTGCTTGCTGTAAGAAAAAGAAAATAAAAGAAGTTACCAAGTTACATGTAATTGTTGGCTTCATTCCAAAATTAAAATGCTTTAACCTCAAAATTAATGATATGTGGAACTCTAGTAAGATATTAATCGGCTTTAAAAGTAAATCAGGTACTTTGCTCTTGATACTGAGGACAGATTTACTCATCCCTGAGCTATGCTTGGAGACTGGCAAGTCACTCAGCTAATCAGACGCTATGATAGAGTATGTTGATCCTTCTGCCTCTTGACCTGTCTCCATATGAGCCACAAAATGACAGAAGTCTCCCTTTTATCTCCTTAGCCCTCCCAGATATAAGATGGTACATGTAGAAGGGGGTTCTCTTATCTTCCACCCCAATTCTAGTACGTGCCTGTTCCCTTCTTTACTTCTAAATGATTCCTTACTACAACCCTCCCCAGAACTGGGTTTCTCTCAGCTTGACATTCAAATGGAGAACCAGTTTGCACTATAGCTCAGGCCAGAGATTAGTGCTCCTGTCCCGCTGAAGGGATACTCAATGACCATACACCAGCAAGTCATAATAATCCCCAAAAGCCCAAAAACAGAGCTAGCTCCCAAACTAAGGTTAAATTTGCTTCCATGCACTTCTATGCCCACTTTAACCAAAAGATAATGCTCGTAAGTATGGAACGATACATTTGATATTATTGGAAGCTTCGATGAAAACTTTAAATTTATAACTCATTAAACAAGGTAATTGAGTTCAAGTCTTCAACATCCCGAAAAACTGATTAGGACATCCGTGGAGCGAAACAGCCACCAAGTTTCTGGCCCTTATCTCTAACAAACCCCCAAGGTCCTCACTCAAATAAGAGCACTTACTCTTAAAATGTGTAAGATGGAATGTCTGGACACAATGATCTTAAATGAAGATTGAATGAAGCCTTCACTGAATTTTCTTACTTTGATACTACCACTTGAAATCAGTGCTACCTGGAGATATGTACTGTTGGATCTTATGTGAAAGGGATCATTGCCACAAACCTCTATTCTTTTATTTTAAGAAGGAGCTTGTCTGAAAAAGAAAAATTGTAGCAGTAGCTTTCAAATTTAGCCATCTGGGAAGATTTTCAAAACATTTTACCACAATCCAATTGAATTCTGTTTCCCATTACTGCTCATAAAGACATAATATGTAAACCAGGCTTATACCTTTTGCTAGGTCTGGGCAATGCTATAATCCATGGTTGATGATAGTGATCTTCCAGAAATGATAAAAGAATAGGACATGTTTCCCACATTTATTCTACTAACCCACAATAGAAAATAAACTAACATTAAATGGAATTATATTACACAGAGTTTTTTCAAACTTGCTCAGAATTAAACTCTTGGTAGTTTCCCCAAAAAGGCATACGATAGTAGTCAAATATGGAAAATTTAACTGTTACTTAAAATTGTTTAAAATAATTTTACCTTGAACAGCAAGAAACTCAGGCCAGGCCTACACTAGGAGATTAAGTCGAATTTAAGGATCTTAGGTTGATTTTATAAATCAGCAGTCTACACCACAGCGCTCAACAGGTCCATTTTAAGGGGCTCTAAGGTTGGCTTTTGTAATGCCGAATTCACTGGGAGTAACTCCTAAAAGTCAATTTTACAAGGTCGACCTAAACAAGTGCAGACAGCAGTGTTATTACATCAATTTTATTAGCCTCCGAAATGCCCCTCGGTGTATCCTTTCTGGTCACTGCTTCACCTTTGCTGCTCTCCTGGTGAGCAGGAAGTAGGTAAAAGGAACCAGTAGTCATCAGCCTGGAAATTCTGAATCCATTTCATTTTCTCTCTGGCAAGTGTGGCAAGCAGATGTCAGGAGCACACCTCTGCAATATAACTAGTCGTCATGAGTTCCTAGGGTCACAGAAGAGCCTCAACATGGAGCCATCAGAAGACACTGAACCTCACTGCAGCCTGAGATGAAGAAGCTATCTTTGTTCAGCTTAAATCCAGCAAAAGAAAAGCCAATATTTATGTGAAGACAACGCAAGGCATGCTTCAGACAAGGTATACCAGGGACACTCAGCAGTGCTGTGTTAAAATCAAAGAGCTGAGGAAAAAATACCAGAAATGCAAAGAAGCTCATGGTCAGTCTGAGGCATCTCCCAAAAAATGCCAATATTATGATGAGCTCCATGTTATTCCGATGCAACCTTTTCCCCCAGAAGATGCATGGCGTCTCTGCATCAGCGGGATGATGAAGTGGGCTCTGATTTGTTGGATGAGGAAGAGGTGGACAACAGCGGAGTCCAGTCAAGTGCAGAAGCAGATCCTGAAAGCCAGGAGATGCTTCTCACACTGGAGCCCGTCTCCTTATCTCAGGAGGAGGCTACAGAACCAAAGCAGGATGCTGAAGAGGGCACTTCTGGTGAGTATGCTTTTTTCCTGCTGATCGTACCATGCAATCATGGGGGTAGTGTCTATGCCTGTTTCCCTTACAACAGCTTGCTAATATTTCTAGTGATGCAGCATTGATCCTGTCTGGACATGTCACTGAAGGTCTCAGACAGGCACTTTTGGATTCTCCTCATAAGATTTTTGGGGAGACTTGACTTGTTCTTGCTTCCATGGTAAGACACCTTAACATGCCACGCCACCAGTACATAATCTGGAATAAGGGTCCCACAGAACATTCTTGCAAATTTTCCAGCATTGTACCCAGACATAACAAGCAATCTTTCCTTATCCTTTTCTTATTCTGAGGCGGCTGATGTCTCCTTTGGCAACCTAGAATGCATGGGAAGTTTCATGAATCACTAATGAATTTTTGCCTGTGGCCCACCCCATGCAGAGCAAAACTCATGCAGCCTTACTGGCTTTTAAATCATGGCATGGCTTTAAAATCCTGAGGCTCCTTTAAGAAGCCCATGCTGCAACCACCTCCTTCCCCCCTGGGCTGGCGGGTGATCAGACTTTGCCCTGTTTTACGTGCACGCCTGCAGTGACCTTCAATGATTTTCTTTAAATCCTGGTGCATCCTTCTTTAAAATCCCCACCACTCAGTGGCATACCCCATCCACATTATTTCTTCTCCATGAAGCAAAGATAGCTTACCATTGTGTTCAAGGTAAACGTCAGCTGCAGAAGAGCTTAACTTGTTCTGCTTGGAATCATGCATTCTTCAGCTTGAAGGGTCCACAGAGTGACCTTGCACTTGCAATAAGTTCGTCCATAGGAGACAGACAACCATTCAGTCCGTCAGTATGCTCACTATTCTCCATAAAGATAAACATGTTGCTATTGGCAGTGCCCTTAATACTTCAACTTAAATGCAGAAAATAACTTCAAAACCAGTAGAGGCCCTGGGCCCCCTGAAAAGAGGCTGTCCCAAATGCAGAGGAGGAGGAAGTCACATCAAGAAATAACAGCAGATTATTCTGAAGTGGTAGGAAAGGAAAAAAGAGGAGCTGAGAAAGCAGATGTGAGCCACAGTGGACAATCAAGCTAAAATACATGCTTCAGTCCTGTAAATAACGACCAGACAGAGATCATAGAAGCAATGTTTTAAACATCAAACTCCATGAACTTTACACCCCATCCAATACATGCCTCCCATTTATATTCCTCTCCCTTGGTTGGGATCCTGTATAGTCTGGCCACTCCAAACCCACCTCAATTTCAGACCTCCCGCCATATAATCACTCCCCTCCCCTGTTCGAGGCACTGAATCCACCATTGAATCTATGTGCCCCCACCTTTCATACCTCATCCCTCTGCACATTCTGCCCCTCCTCTCGTCAGGGACCCAGAATGGGGGCGGAGGTCATGGAGATCCCTGCACTCTACCCCCAGGGAATCACCCACCAGCAGAAGGCTAAACATATGAGCTTATTATCCTTTTGTTTTCCCTATACCCACCACTCTGCCATTACAGCCCCCTGAATAAAAACAATGCAGGTTGGAAAAAAAAAGTTTCATTTATAAGTTAGCATGCTGTGGGGTCCATCCCTTGGGAGTGGGCGTGGTGGTTGAGGGCTTTTACGCGGTTGGAGGGGACTTCATAAAGGGCAACGAAACAGCATGGGTGGGGAGGAATGCTATCTATCACCCTTCACACATTCATAAATTTGGTTTTCAAGGCTTCCCTGATTTTCGTTGCCTCCTTCTGTGCTTTCCTGTTTCTCCTTGTTTGGTTGCTGATAATTTCTGGCCAGGAGATGTGCCTCTGTCCCTCACAGTGGTATGAAATTCTCCTGATTTGCCTCATACATGTTCGGAAGAATACAGCAGGCCCCAATGACAAGAGTAATGTTTTCTTCTCTGAGGTCACTGAAGTGAGTCAGAAGGCAGCTGAACCCGTTTTTTAAATGGCCAAAGGCACATCCAACCACCATTCTGCACCTGCTCAGCTGCAGTTGAAGAGCTCCTTACTGGAGTCCAAGGTGCCTGCATATGGCTTCAGAAGCCAAGGGAACAAGGGATAAACAAGGTCGACAAGCAGCATTATGGGCATTTCCATGCCCCCAATGTTCATTTTACAGTCTGTGAAGTAAGTTCCACTCTGGAGCCTTCTAAACGGAACAGAATTCCTAAAGATTCGCACATCATGCATCCTTCTGGACTTCCCCACACTGATCTCACTGAAATGACCTTTGTGATCCACCAGTGCCTGCAACACCACAAAGAAGTATCCCTTGCAGTTAATGTACTCTGCGGCCTGGTGGTCTGATGCCAGGATAGGGTACGCAGTTAGTGGATGGATTTGCTACCATGGAGTTCCTTATGCCCTGCACATTCCCCAGAATCCTCTTTCGCAAGAGAAGCACAGCAATTGCCTTGGCTATCTGTATGACAACAGCCCCCATTGTAGATCTGCCCAATCCAAATTAATTTCCCACTGACCAGTAGCTCTCTAGCATTTCAAACTTCCACAAAGCAATTGCCACATGCATCTCAACAGTCAAAGCAGGTCTCATTCTGGTATCGCTGTGCTTCAGGGCCTGAGACATCACTTCAAAGTTCCATGAAAGAGGCCTTACGCATGCTGCAATTTTGCAGCCACTGCTGATCATCCCGTGACTGCAAAATGATGTGATCCCATCAGTCTGAGCTAGTTTCATGGGTAAAACAACCTGCGCTCCATGCTGTGTAGTGAGCCCAGTACTGCCAACTCCTCCATGGTGTTATTCTCCAGATCTTCACATCTGTTAGTGCTCCCTGCATGAATCCACTATACTCCATGGGTATTATGTTCAGAATATAATGCATCTCAGCGTGAGACATCACCACAAAACACTGCACCACACATTAAAGCATCTCAGAATCCATGTTATTCTTTGTAACGGTGGGTGGCCGTCAGTGTAAAAGCACCACGAAAACTTCCTTGTCCATTTATTGCAGCGGGAAGTGAGGGAAATGAATTTAGGGATGATGACATCAGAAGCCCAGAGCCACTTGTGGTGACTCCCCCCTCCCAAGACACCAGCACAGAATCCCAAAATGCAACAGGTCTGCAGAACTGTGGAATAAGCACCTACAATTCACTGCTGCCACAGTCAAACTTAGGCAATCTGCTGGGGACACACTACGTTGACTTTGTGAGCAGCTTTGGACAGTCAACTTTATAAAATCTAGTGTTAAAAAGTTGACTTTAATAAATTCGACTTTATTCCCAAGTGCAGACATACCCTAAGGGGGAAAAATTACAGTATGAAAATTGTTTGTTTCAGTGGGATGCTTCCACTGACAGCACTATACAATTTCCTTGTAACTAAGATTACAAATTTGTTTTCTTTATGCACTTTCATGCAATCAAATCAAGTTTGTTCAAGGTATTCATATGAACTTTTAAAATATTGTCCTTGTTTGAACAGTTAGTGAAATCTTACTAAAACAAAGAAACCTAGTTAAAGACCAGAAGCCCATCTTTAATCCTCCAATGAGGATCAGGGCCATTTCAGTAATGTGTCAAAAAAGTAGAAGGCAGTTCAGCAACGCAATGGTCTTGTCTAAGACATACCAGTAACAGCAAATGAAGAGCATGATAGTTGTCCTCTCATCTGTTTGATGATAAATGAATGACTTCCAGTTAAGAGTATGTTTCCTATCATTCTTTGTCAGACAGGTACATGGCTATCTCACTTAATCCTCTGTTGCAAAACAAACCACAAAAGAATAGCTTGAATACTTGAAGTACTCAAACCCTTATGGGAGGACACTGTGCAATTTATCTACATTCCAAGAATATGAGGTCTTCCATAAATCCCTGGCAGGATTAGATTATTGAATCCTTTGTTATTGGGCTCAGCAACCACGTCTAGCTAATGTGCTTCCCAATTTTCAAATCTATGAGCCTTCTTCTGAAGACAAACCAATTGAAGATTAAGTGCTTCTGGGGAGATGATACAAGTATTATGTTTGGGGCCTAATTAGCATGCTGATCCACTTAGGAACAGCTGCTACCAACCTCCTTACTAGTAGGACTCACATTTAAAGTCAAACATTTAAGGAATTTCTGGCTCTAGATAGGAGCACAACCTCCCAGCACATTCAGGGTATAGCTAAACGTAGACTCATTGCAAAAAGATTACTTGTAGAGCAGAAGCTGGTTAGTACCTCTAGGACAGAAAGCAAGCACTGGAAATTGATGGAGTCAGATGGGATTGTCTACACCCAAGAATAAAGATGCTAGAATCTGTTCATCAAAAGGGAAACAACCAAACAGACCCTTGGAAGAAGACTATGTTGGTGAACACCTGCTACATATAGTGGAAAGTCTGGGAGAAGACCAGCTACAAGGGTTAAAGTGTATGAATTGTCTTGTCAGATTGCCAAAGACTATTAGACCTTTAAAAACAGGCTGCAGAAAGCTGAGGTAAAGGTTCAGAATTGGAGGGTTTCTTTTGCTACTGATGGCATACAAATTTACTTAAAATCTTCCAATACCACCCTCATATGCCACCTGAATTGAGCTAGCTGTGACATCCTCTGGAAGAGACATATATTTGGGTCTACCTCCACTTGACAAGGACATTTTCTTGGTCAGAGTCAGTCACAGTTGACAAGATTATACTACTGGTTTGGAAGGCTTCAAGACTGACTGTGAAGTTTCCACATTAGCATAATATAAAATGGCTATACCAAGATACCTGGCAATGAAGGTAAACCAGAGGCAGATCGCCTAGAAGGTATCAAAGTCAACTGAAAAGTCCCTTGTTCCCAATATTCATTATGCCCTTATATCCTGGCCTGCTCAAATGCATCAAGAAAGGTCCCCATCAATCACTGCCCTTGAAGTTAATCAGAACTTAAGCTCTGAACACCAGATTGGATAGGCACAAAGAACTAAAGGGCCTCGGTGTAGTCTCAGCAATGGGAAAAATGGGAAAATTTTCTCACCTCAGAACTCTCAGCTAACACAGGACCGAGTAACTTAATTTTTGGCAGTAGGAACATGAATTTCGTTTTCAAAACTAGACAGTCCTTGGAATGGGAATTTCTTTCTGCCAGGTCATTACAGATACACGCATAAAGCATGATGTGGATCAGCTGGATGATCCTTATCTTGTGGCTCCCAGAATGTTCATGTCTTCTTCACCCCAGACTTAGATATCCCCAGGCTGGATCTTCAGAGAGTCACAGATTTAGAGAGTTTAAAGCCAGAAAAGCACCACTAGGTCATTCTGTCTGGGCTTCTGTGCATTAAATTTCATTGGTTATCCCTGTACCAAGCCCAATTATTTGCTCTTTTCACTAACATACATCTTTCAAAAACACATCCAGTCTTGATCTGACAGACTTCAAGAGATGGTGAATCTCCCACTTCTCCTGGCAATTTGTGCCAGTGGTTAATCACCCTCACGACAAACTCAGCATCTAATTCTACTTTTAATTTGTTTGACTTCAGCGTCTAGCCACTGGTGGTTCCAATGCCTTTCTCCGCTAAATTAAACTCTTAAGGTTAGGTATTTTTTCCTCAAAAGAAGGAAACCCAGGCCCTCCAGCAAAGAGTTGAAGCTCCATTTCTTAAATGGAGATCGTGTAAATGTAACGTAGACACGGCGAAGACTGGGTAATGTTTCCTTGGATTATTGGGTGAAAGGTACAAGTATGATGCTGAAATAGGAAATATGTTACAATACGAGCATTTCTTAAACCTTTTTTGGGGGGGGATGGAGGGGAAAAATGAGAGGGGATGGGGTCCCCCCCCACAGGCTAAATCTGATAATGCTTTAGAGAGGAATGTTATTAGAAATTAAGTTGTAGGCAACATATAAGTTCGAGATACCACAAAATTTTGACTGGCTGCTCTTGGGGCTACAGTGGAGGCAAATATACAGATATGCTTCTGCTAACTTTGTGCATTTTCCTCTGCGAGTGAAGTTTTTGTCAATGACTCTTTCCCTTCACCCAATAGAGATTGCTTTCTAGAAAGTAATTGGTCTTATGTGATGTACAGCACATCCACAAAAACAGGGATTTGTTTGTACTACCAATATCCTGAAGGTTTTTTTCTGATGATGGTGTTTTTTAACTAAGAAAAAGTGCTGCTTCTGAGGCAGATGAAGTTATTATTGTCTCTTTTCCAACCTACCCCTTTTGCACCTAGCATTTGATACTGACAATGGCTTATGTTTAATGCTAGACACTCCAATTTTCAATGTCTAATCTTAGCATTTATATAGCACAGACTGTGGTGCCAAGGAATAAAACCAAATTATGTTAATTTGGCATCATGCAATACACCTAGCTCTTAGCATTTTTCATCACTAAATCAAGCTACTATCCCACTGTGTCAAGATCACCCTGACTTTGGTTAGTATTATTCATGTTCATCTACTCCAGTCCAGTGGGGTGTTTTGGGAACAATTGGAGTCTTCGCACTTAAAGTTTAGTAAGACTTCAGTGCAGTTTAACAAAATACCCTTAATGTTAAGTACACATTAGCATTAAGCAACACGTTCATAAATACTGACACCATAAATACATAAGCTTTGTTGCTACACTGACAACACATCTGACAAAAAATAAAGAAATGTAAAGTTTAGCCACCTTACAGAATATATATTCTGCTCATAAGCAACCCCCTCACAATGACACGGCTAGAGTCCTGCAAGTCTGCGGATGCCTGCTTTATATCTGCATGTGTGGATACCAATTTTGCATCCATGCACTACATGGCACAGACTATACATTGCAACCTGAACGCTGATCCCCTGATAACCCATTCTTCCATACCCACAGTTACCCGATTCTATAGCCAGTCTCAAAACATTAGGAATGTCAGAAGTCTGTAATAGCTCACTGTATCAGAAGAGAACAGCTACAGAAAGGAGAGTTTGCAGAAAGATGGTTAAAGAGTGAGGAGAAGCTGGTAGGGCAGAAGTGAAGCTGAAAATTAAGATTTTATTTAACAGCTGCTCACAAAAAAGCCTCCACCATTGCAGGATAAAGTGACAGAAAAATGTAGCTCCTGATGTAGAACATTGGGGCTGGATATACACAACCAGACTTGCATACATGCCATGTCCAAGCAACAACTAATAATTGAAAATTAAAATTAAAAAATCCACACAAAGAACTTATCTATTGTACCAGATCCACTCAATCAACCTCCAGCAAGTTTTCTATAGACTGATATAAATCTTTAAGGAGTCTGTCAATGAGACACAGGACTGCCAAGTCGAGGTTTGGCCACACACCAATTTAATTTTTTTAAGTTTTAAAGCATCAACCATTGCCCCCACTTATTAAATAAAAACATCTCTGTGCCCTTTTAAACACAACCCATACCTATGCAGGTGGGCTCAGCCACCTGAACAAGGAGAATATAAGTATATGTATGGAAAGCTTATCCAAGTTAATTTCTTCCTAGACTATGTATAGTAAAACCACTCACCATCTATTATCTGGGTCATCTACTTCTACAAGTAGACTGGATTACAGAAAAATCTCCTGCAAACTGCAAATTGAACAGGCAGTTTAGAAGTCAAGAGCTCGTCTTCACTTTTGGCAAAAGTGAATTAAATATTTAAGCTGAAACCAAATATAGTCAGCTTTTCAGAAATGTTGAGGAACTACCAAAAAAACCAAGAAACCAATATTTCAATCATATGACTATTTTAGATGCTGTTATGGTTAATTTATTTTTTATATTTTTACGGCTTAAAAAGCCAGCTAGAAGGTTCTTGGATCAAATTTTAGAAAACAAATATTAACATAAGACCTTGTAGGCCAATTTCAGCGCATAATAGATTGAAGAAGTCTTAGTGTATATAGTCTTAAAAGTAATAGCCCATTACCTACAGCCATGCTACTGGCAAAGTTAAATAAGGATGCAATCACTTGTTGAATTCAGATTTCATTTCTTGCCAATAATACTCCAATTCAAATAAAACAGCTCTCAGATTATTGAGACATTGTTCTTATTTACAGCATGAGTCATGTACCTCTCAAACCACATGCATATTTGCATACCCTGCAAATCACTGCCTGATGTGTGACTTGACAAAGTAGAACTCAAAGACACAGGATGCTTTTGCATAGCATATAAGCTTTACTTGTGGAAAGTTGCATACTCAAAATAACTAGCCTTCTAGTTATTAATTCTGCAGCAGATACTATAAGAAAAGCAGTTATGAATGAAAAAAGAATGGCCACCCCCAATATCTTGTGACAGTTCTGGAAAAGGGCAGGAGTAAAGTAACGAGGAATCTCAAGAACTTGCTTCTTCCAAACATGTCAGGCCACAGGAGACCACCCATAACTACGCGTTGGTCTCCACTTGAGGGAATGGAAGGAAGGAGTGAGATAACAGGACCACGGAATGAGAAGTGAATAGCGACAGAAAAAAAGGAAAGGATCAACCAATTGACTCATCCTGGAAACCCTATATATGCTTCTGAATTATGCAGCCCAATACAATTTAAGGAAGAATGTTCATTATCAGGGCTTTTAGTAACTCAAAATACATAAATTTGAAGAGTACTCATTGGGTAATAGATAACTAGAAATAGCTGTGCCAATCATATTTACTCACACTGGGGAAGACACTTCATAAATCATTTTATTGAAGATCACTGACCTCTCACTAACTGCGTACATTTCACAACATCTGTGTGTGGATGTTCAATGGTAATCTCAAAACCTGAAAAATTAAGAATGTTTCAGAAACTACGACATTTGTATAAATACAGAAGAAATATCTAACATGTCAAACCCCACCCTCTGTTCCCTGCAGTGCTCCCTAAGGTCAGTAAGCCAGATGAGGGAAACTAGGATTTTACATTTATTTCACAACAATTCTTTTGTAAATGATATAAAACAAGTAACAAATATGCTTTCTGATTTTCATTAACAATAAAATGTAATTATTTTGCAAATGGTGACATCACCAAGAATAATTCTGATCACATCAACTGCATTACTTTCCCTCTGATTGAAAAAAAACAAGGAACACAGACACCTCCACAAAAAACAGAAAAGTGCACACAGAGTATGATATGAAGATTTACTGTTTCAAGAGACCTGCAGATTTCAGCGTGGCATGTAACCCTATGTGACTAAGTTCATATTTTTCTATGCAGCTCTTGTAATAAACCAAAAGTGACTCTACATAAATGTTATGTGAATCCAAAGACTGACTACATTTGAAAAGCTAAAAGTTATTCAAAGTCTCATTCACTTTCTCTGAACTTTTTTTGTAATTGACTTTATCCAAAGTACTACTATTATTCAATCTGAAGAACACTAGATCAGGTATAATTCTGTAGTTGCCTGACAGCTTTATTTTTCTTATTAAACTGAGCTCTATACAACTAAGCACTTAAAAAATACAGTTATGAACTGATCTGTGTTCAGATATTGGTTTTAGTGCCAAACTTATCTGAAAAGACACCACATTTTAACCTCCCATAGTATGGTAACAAGCTATGCAATAAATATATATTTGTCCAACTTATAGCATTCATGCTTACAATGCAAACATTCTTCTCAGTAAATAGCAATAGAAAAGGTCTGCTAATGGTCAATGTTATTAGGTTACTGGGGTTCCAACGTAATGATGCACGTATATTTGGTTACATGTAGAGCTTATTCCTGTGCAGACTAGATGCCATTTAAAATAACATACCTAAAGTTTGAAGCATTATTGTTTCAAGTATAACTAGTTCTTGGGCTTGTTGAAGGTATGCCTGAAATGTAAAAAAAGTTACTATAAGACTTACCAGAGAAATTTATTTTACTTTCCAAAGTCTCAAATATAAATGGGACAGGCAACACGTTAAGACCTCAAATTTACTTAAGTCTTACTTAATATATCCTGATGCACATCTGGGTAGTCAAGTTAAAAAAAATTAACTGTTTGAGAGACTCTCTGCAATTAGCCACTCAATGGGAGCACAAACTAAATCTGACAGAACTATTTTCATAATTGATCATGCAAATAAGTACTGCATTCTACAAGAAAAGATTGGTTGCTGACTGATCAGGAGATTTCCTTTTCCAATACAGTACAACCTCAGAATTACAAACTGACCAGTTCATCTCACATCTCATTTGGAACAGGAAGTATATAACCACACAGCAGCAGAGACCAGAAAAGCAAAAAAAAAAAGCAGATACAGGACAATACTATGTTAAATGTAAATTACTAAACATACAGGGAAGGCTTAAAAAGATTAACAAGGCAAAGAAACTTTCTCTGCTTGTTTAATTTACACTAGGGTCCCCACATTAGCAAACTAAAGGTTTGCGAATTCAATCATTCATGAGTGGCTGCTTTCCTGGGGCAGGGAGCACTGGCAGCCGCCACCTCGCCGGGGCTCCAGGTGGGGAGAGCTGGTGGCTGCCATATTCATGAATTTCAACATTCACAAGGACTCTGAACATGCAACCCTCGTGAATGTTGCCACCCTGCTGTACATTAAAATTCTTCTTCTACATAGTAACATTTCAAAGGCATACTAAGCCAATTTTTAGTTGTAACTTTTGAAATAACTATAGTGTTTTCTTCAGAGTTAAACATTAGTTTCACAAACAAGCTCTATTCACAAAGTGTTCCTAACTCTGAGGTTCTATTGTAGTTAAGTAGAGCAAAACATTAATCAGTTTCTAAAACAGTATTAAAATACAAATATATATAAGATTCTATGTCCTTATGCTATGTTCATCAAGATTAACATGCATTTCTATCAAAAAAGAGTTAAACGCTCTACACCACAGAAGAGTTATTATATGAACATATGTTCTATCAAAAAAAGAAAGAGGCCTTACTTTGCATGAAACATTAATTGTGGTAGGATGAGTAACAGATATGCTATTAAGTTACAGAAAACACAAATTATGAGATTTAAGCAGTTTGCAGAGGGCAAACTCATCTGAGGTGTCAATTGTATCTTCAGAAAAAATTACAATTAGATTTAAAACATCACTTCCACATACATCACTTTTTGTATCCAGCTGTGGCTCTTGAGGATGAAGGCAGGCATGTGCTACTTTGATAACATGTTCGAGTTTGCGTGGCTGTTCTTCCACTTTTGCAGCCAAAAATAATGCAGTAGGAGAGATTATCTGTAAGAGAGGATAATTTTTAGTTAAAAAAATAAGTTTTTCTTCTTTTGCAAGCAGGACCTAGAATTACATGGAGAGGGTGAATTAATAATTGCAAAAAGTATCAGAAAGTCTGTATCAGAAAGAAAATTTGCAAGAGTAAAAAGAAAACAAACCAAAACAAGAGTTACCCTAGCTGAATTACAGTATCGTAGAAGCCTTCTGCTCAAATTAATTCTGACAGATAGCTGACATTTCATCATCAAGCAGTTACCAAACCAAGAAAATGTAACTCCATTTTAGATTTAGCATTGGTAGATAGCAAAGACCTCACTGAAGAACTGGTTGTAGAGAAAAATCTTGGTTCCAGAAATTTGAACTAAATAAAAAAAAAATTCTGAAACTAGGGTCCTTTTCAAAAGAGCGAACTTTAAAAAAAAATTAGGACAAGTAGGGAAGAACAAGTATATCAACGTGAAAAAGGCTTGCATTTACTTTAGTCAAAGTCATAGATATTTGAAGCCTGCACCCCAAAACACAAAAAAAAAAAACCTTAAGATTGCAGACCAAAGAGAACAAACAAGAACCTCAAACAAATTAAGAGAAAGCAGAAATCCTACAAGCAATACAAGAAGAGGTGGATGAGCAAGCAAAGCTGCCTCAGATCAGAACAAGTGGTGGAAAAAGCGAGAACTGGCAAAATTTAAGCAGAGTTGGACTATACAAAAGTATTTGAAAGTAATAGAAAAAGGCTTTTTAGTCTTATAAATAAAAAGAAAAATAAAGAAGTGGCATTGCTAAGCATTGAGGGAGGGCTACTTTTTGGAATTAAAAAGCATTGCCCAACATCTAATGAATTATTTAACTCGGTTTTTAAAATAAGGGTAACAAAGAGCTCAGGACTAGTGGCTGGATGGCAAAGAGATGTGAGGATACAGAAACAGAAAATTATAACATCTGAGACGGATGTCAAACTCAAACAGCTTAAAAGGGATTAAATCCGGGGCTGAAATACATCTCAATCCTTGAATATTAAAGGAATTTGCATATGAAATTGTAAGGCCTACAGAAAATATTTTAAATTTATCTATAACTTGGGGTCCACACCATATGACTGAGGCATTGCTAATATAGTACCTGTTTTTAAGGAAAATGAAGTGCTCCAAGAAACAAGTATGTTAGTTGACCTCAATTGTATGAAAGGTCCTGGAAGAAATTTTGAAAAAATGAAGTAGTTACTAATACAGGGGTAAATGGTAATTGGGAAAAATATACAACATGGTTTTATAAAAGGAAGATCGCAATAGATCAACCTGGTATCTCTCTTTGAAAAGAAATTTAATTTTCTGAAAGGAAAAGCAGATCAATGCTACCTGGACTTCAGTAAGACATCTGACATTTCCACATGAAAAATTACTTAAATTGGAGAAGATGGAGATTAAAATGAGAACTAAAAGGCAGGAAAAGGAACTGGATATAAAGGAGAGACTACAAACAGGTCATAAGGAAAGATGAGATCTCAGGCTGGAAAGAGGTTACTATTGGAATTCATCAGGGTATCAACCTTAGGACCAATATCAATTAACATTTTCATTAGTGATTTGACACATATAATGTGAGCAAGCTAATAAAATCTGTGGAGGACACAAAGTTGGGAGGTATTGCCAATACAGAGGACCACCAGATTATCATATAGTAAGAACTGGATGGACTTGAAAACTGGAGTAATGGAAATGTGATTAAATTTAATAGATTAAAGTCATATACTCTGGGATTCATAGGCTGAGGACATATCAGCTGGAAGCAATGGAGCAAGAGAAAGATCTGACTGTACTGCTTGATCACAGGATGACTGAGCCATCAATACGATGCAGAGTGAAAACTGCCAATGCAATCTTAGGATGAATCAAAGGAGGTAATTCTCATAGAAATAGGGAAGTGTTCTTACCATTATGCAAGGCACTAGTGAGACCTTGTCTGGAATACTGTGTGCAATTCTGATCTATGTTTAACAAAGATTAATTCAACTTGGGACAGGTGCAGAGAAGAGGTACTGTATAATTAGAGGAATGGAGAACCTACCTTAGAAGAGAACAATGACAAAGCTTAGTTTGTTTAGACTTGGGCTATGTCTAAACTACATGATAAAGTCAAATTCAAGGCGGTTAGCTTGATTTTTACAATGTCACTGTCTTCACTGCAAATACTATTAGGTTGACTTTAGGGAGCGCTAAGGTTGATCCTGTTACTCTGTGAGAGGCAACCTGATGTATTAAGTTCAAATTTAAAAGTTTTAATTTAGGCTAGTGTGGAAAGACCATGTGTATTAATATACTTTATTAGCCTATAGAGGTGTCCTGTATGCATCCCACAATACACCACAGTTGTCCATTCTGGCAGCTTCCATCTCCGCTGCTCTCCAGGTGCTCAGGAATTAGGTAACAGGAAGCCCACAAAATTGAATTTGGCACCAGGAAGCCTGTGGCAGCTACCCTATAGGATCATGCTTGAAAGAGAGGCTGAGAAACTTTTCTTTTTTTTGCCACCAGTGTGGTGAGCACATCTACACATTAAAAATAACCTCTGCAAGCTGAGCACTTGGATTGTTTTATTCCCCCCAGTCCTGGCACCAGCTCCTGCTCCACCCCCCGGCCTGGCAGCTAGGCTGTGGGGGTCATGCTTGTGTGAAAGACAGACTCTTCTTTTCCATGGTTTACCTCTGTACAGGGCAGCCTCCCTCCCTGACAGGCACCATGCAATCAGGGTCTTTCCTAAAGCCAACCACATCAGGCTGCAAGCCCCATACCCAATAAAAGGATGCGCCTGTAGGTCAGTGAGGATCATGCTGCCAGGTAGCACCATGACCTGGCTTGTGCGTGGTGAGGACTCCAAAGGTGGTAAAGATTTTCAGGGGTTGTCTGCTGCTGTGGGGGAGGGGGAGTCTGCCCCCAGTGCCAAACATTTCAGGGGCTTGCCTTGCCTCCCCCACCTGAGCAACGCTGAAGGGTCCATTTCCACTAGCTCTTCAACCAACAACCTCACACCCCACGACACCCCCAATGGAACAAGTGGGGCCACCCCCCACCAAGTCAATCAGGGATGCTGCCTCTCCCCCCACCTTAGCAACACTGTAGGGACCATTTCAGCTGGCCCTTCAACCAACATGCCATACATCCACCCATGAATGTGGAAATTTGGCAAGCTCCATCCCTCACCTTGGACACATTTGTCTAGTGTAGTGGGAAGCCAAAAATTCTGCAACAACTATGTCTTTTTCTAACCTTCACCATCTTTCTCTTTCAAGTTTCACATTGTTCCGGCAATATTTTTACGGCTGCTTCAAAGGGGGCGGGAGGAGCAAAAGGAAGTGGCTGGAGGGCCGGTTGAGATCACAGACTTCTGGATGACCAAAGGTCAGTATAACAGACCCTCTGCTTGGTGCACTATACCTTCTGCAACCAGCCTGTTTTCTTTCACCCGTGATTCCCTACTTTTACTTATTTCATTCTGAAAAAATGGCTATTTGCTGCTTTGTAAAATCTTTGATAATTCAGTTATAAAAGCAAGAGATGTCAGTTAATCTGGCCATCTTTCTTGGTATTTTCTTTCCAATCAGCATTTCCTTTGGCAAATTCCTTATCAAAGCACTACCTTAAGACAGATCACACCATACTGTGGTTTCAAGTGGGGGATGGAAAATAGCCGAGGGACCAGCTGACATGGCGCAGTCATTTGAGTGATCCCAGAGCACATACTCATTGTGATTTCCTACTTTCCCTTCTTTCCTCCTGGAAAAACAGCCATTAGTTTTCCATGGGAAGGGAAAGAGGGCAATGCAACATGGGAAGATGCCATAATATATCCATAACCACTTGTGGGGCAATTTTTTCCCATATTGCACCAATGAAAATATCCAGAATGCTATGGAGCTGAGGGAACAATGTATTGCTGCAACAGTCAATGTCTGGCAACTGAGTGTGGCAGCAATAAGTCAACTTTGTGGGGTGGAGAGTACAGTCAAATTCAAGTTTATAAAACCCAGTGTTACAAAATCAATTTCAATACATTCACATTTATCTTGTAGTGTAGACACAGCCTAATCAAACTAAGGCTGAGGAGCCATATGATTGCATTCTCTAAACCCAACAGAGAGATAAGCACAAGGAAGGAGGAGGAGTTATTTAAGATAAGGGCAAATGCTGGGCCAAAGTCAGGGGAGATAAAAACTGGCCACTTACAAGTTTGGGCTTGACATTTGACAAAGATTCTAATAATTAGAGGAGTGAGGTTCTGAAAACAAAAAAAATTCTAACTGGTTTCAAAACCGAACTTGATAAATTTATAGAGGGGATATAATATGATGAGATCACCAGTGGCATGCGGCCCCCTCTATGACTGCTGGAAACCAGTATCTCCAAGGGTTGAAGATGTGACCAATTCTTTCACAGGTGGGTCTTGCTGACTTGCAGGAGCTAAGGCTAGACGATTATCATGGTTGTTTCCTTTAGGCATTAAAGTCTATGTGATGATCATTCGCAAGTAAGACAGTTTTCCAGACATGGATTAGAATAGGATATTTCTTTTGAAATGCATTAAATTCAGAAAGTTCATTAAAGATTAAGATCACAAAGTCAAGTCCTCAAAAATTTGGAAATGACAGAATTAAGGCAGCACAGGCAATCTTAATACGGTCCACTTATGCACAGTCATTTGAAACAGCCTTTAATTACACTCACACACCTGTTCTCCTCTGCTCCCATCCCACTGGAGATGAAACAGGGTTACATAGCAAAGGAGACTGCTGTTTGTAAACACCCTACTTCATTTCTTGCAGAAGTTGAAAGGTACACAGCATATGGAAAGGGAATGCACAAAGAGAAAGGCAGGTGTCATGGTAAAGGCAGCTGAATGTTTCCCAGAAAGCCCGATTCTATTCCTGCCTCTGCCACAGAATTCTGTATGATCAAATCTCTCTGGACCAAAGGACTGTGAAGCAGTTACACCTGCAATAAGTTCCACTGACATTCTAGGAGAAATGTTAGGTTGATAGTAGTAGAGTTCCACTTAACCAAATATCAGGTGCATCATTAGTATGCTTCCTCCATCCATCAATCTCAGTGTACGCTCCAAGGCAAAAGGTTCCATGTTCATTCAATCTTTGATTTCCATGGCATTGTCTAAGCTAGAACTTTTTGGTACTGTTACAAGTTAACCAACTTTGCAGATACTTTTCACGTAAGAAATGGCTTCCTTGAAACCCCTACAGTTATCAGTGAGGAACATACACTGACTGCTGAGCTACTCACTGAAGTCCCCCCATGTGAGTACTTAATTTTATTTCCTATCTTTTACTTTAGAGCATAATAGATGTATTTAAGGTGAGGTGGTGAGACACAAAGAGCTTGCACTCCCTTGATCACAAGTAATTAGAAAAATAGGCAATTTTCAACTACAATTGGATTATTAGGATGTGTTCAGGTCAAACCGCCAAGAGTTGCAATAACACAAGCATTCAAGAGTTCACTCTTAAGCTTATCCTTTTAACGATTTAAACACCTTTGGAGCTCCTTCTTATGTGAAATGGTTCAGTTTTCATTTCCTAGTGGACAGCTCAGCAACAAATCTGTCAACTAATCTTACAACTAATGCTCATTAGTCTTGTTCCTTATTTAGACTGTTTTCAGTTGAATTAAGATATCAAAAACTTCAGACACAAAAATAATTTGTTTTTTGCTTCACCATAAGCTAAATATAGGGAGAATGTAAGTGATGTGTCATTCAAACGCATCACAAAACCTTCAGGAAAATGTGGAGAATAAACTTTGTTCAAAATGTATTTTAAATACTCTCTTGTGAGAGTAGGCTGCTTCTCAGGAGTAGCTCAGCAATCATCACCTCCAGTAGTACACGTGTTCCTCATTAAAGACAACAAGTATGCCAAGTCTAAAGTTTAATAAGGAAGCTATTTTAAATTAGATAAAATAAAGAGGCTAAAAGATAAGTGAGAATCAGTTCTGCGAAGAGATTTTTGAATTTCATTTTAGTCAAGTTTAATCAACATCTGATATAAAGCATAAAAGTTCTCAGTTACTATATAGCCACTACAGTATGTATAGCAAGTAGCAAATTCCATCTACTGCAAATGGAAAATACTTGTGCTGTTTCTAAACAATTTAATGTTGGCCTTCCAACAGCTTTTCAATACAGTAGTCCCTCAAGTTATGTGAGGGTTGCAGTCCCACGCACCCTTGCATAACTCAAATTTTGCCTAAGTTGGTCGGGGTGGCTTTTTCTCTCTTGGGAAGTGCACGTTCTGCAGCTGAGGAAGCTTCAGGAACACCTGGAGCTCCTTTTGAAAAGTGGGTCCTGGCTTGGGGGGGGGCAGTTGGTGAGGGTTAAGGGCATGGGAAGGGGCAGGGGGGCTAAGCCTGGGGTGGGTGAGGGCTGCAGGGGGTGAGAAGGGGGTGGAATTGAGCCAGGGCTGCATAGCCCTTGGGGAGCTGAGCCAGAGGTGGGTGCCGGGCGGGAGGGGGGGGGGGGAAGGGGGTGAGATGGAGGCAGGCACTGGAGGTTGGGGGGGGGGGGGGGCGGTCAGGGAGCCACAGCCAGAGCCAGTTGGGGTAGGGGCGCGAGCTGGAGCTGCATGTCCAGGAATGCAAGCCACAGCCACACAGGGAGGCACGTGAGCTTGAGCCAGAGCCGCAGGGGACCAGGGAGGTTGAGCCAGGGCTGGGGGAGCAGGATTTTGAGTTGTGCTTAACGTGTGTTAAAGCAAGGTAAGGGCAACTCAAAAATTGCACATTTTGAGGGCTTACTGTATGAGCTTCATTCATCTTTGACATACATATTTAGCATAATTATGCCAGAACACCTGAATAGCAAAGACTTGAACTTGAAAGTTCCAGCCTTCTTTTTATGGCAACACCGCTTTTTTTTCAGATGGCATAAAATAAACAAACAATTTTAATAAAATGTAAGTATTCACCCTGGATACACTCCTCTGGACAGATCAAGATTCAAAATTTACAAAAGTGCCCATATTTAAGTCCATTTTCAAAAGCATCTGTGGCAGTCAGCAGCCAAATCCCATTGGAAGTAAAGAAAAATACATTGTGTTCTAAAAAAATTCTTGATGATGGTTTGGACATTTGATTAGTCCAAAAAAATAGTCAATTGACTGGTCACATAATTTCAAGAACAGACAAATATTTGTAAGCAAAAATTCATTAGAACAGCAGGAAAAAAAAAAAAGACTTTATGGTCACCATTATGCTAGGGATTAAATAGAAGTTTATATCAAATTACAAAAACACACACCAAAACCTTAACAGTTATTTTAATTCAGGAAAAAAACCCCACAAAAATACAATGAAGTTCAGGGCATTCCTGCTGGAATATTTGACCACGATCAAACAAGCTGCAGGCAACTGAGTGTCTTGCCAAGTCTACTTCGTGTGTTTCAGGCATACAGAAAGGTCTTAAGAATTCATCTGCAATGTGCAGCACTAGTTACGGCAGGGACTTTAACCATTAACTGTTTTTAAAAATCATATTCGATCAAGATAAAAAAAATCTAGCATACTGATATGTTGTTTTCAAACTCAATATAGTGTGGATGTACTGGCGTTTTACCACTTTGAAGAACTGGTTATAGACTACTAAGCTTTTCAAACCACAGCCCACAGAATTGGATAATCACACGGTGCTGACATTCTTAACGCTAGCAGCGAAACTTCATTAAAAACTGCTAAAAACAATCAATGTTTTTACAGTATTAGTTTGCCTTATATGCCACAGGGATATTGAGATTATGCATGATGCAAGTCAACAAAGCAATCACTGTAAACAGCCAAAGCTATGGATATTTTGAGAACTTCCACAACAGGGTATCAAAATATTTTAACTCTCTGAAGTGCAATAATAGAAAAAATTGTTGCTTACTCTCTCACAACAGCCTCTCAAAGTATTTCTATAAAGCTAATTAATCATTGTACTATTTAGACACATGAATAGGATATTATACTTCAAATGTACTGGATGCTTCTTAGCCTGGTATCTGATACACAGTACAATATTTAGACACACTATTTCTACAATGATATTTGATTTAAATTTAAAATTCTCAAATTGACCACCAATTAAAAAGTGCATCTTGTGGGCTTTACATCCCAATTTACATATGCCAAAACTGTGTCTCATTTCTTCATTTGGAAAATAGGCAAAAATGTTATCTCCAATTGGCAAAAACTTAAGCTACAGTACAAATGATGCTCATAAGAATGTAAAGAATAAAACAGTTTTTACACTTGTTATGGAAACAGTTTACAGATGTGTGTCTGCAGCATCTTCTTTTACCAAGACTTACTATTTTCACACCATAAGCTCAATAATCAGCAAATCAAAAGTTGTTTAAATCTGTCAACATTGACATTAAAACCATCAGTTGAACTAGCAACAAATTTCATGCTAAAGTTTGTTTCTGCACAGTTTGCCTGACCAACGAAAACTGACTACAGTAGACCCTCGATTTGCATGAGTTAGCTTCCTGGAAAGCCAGCTGTACTTCAAAATTCATGCAAGTTGAGGGGGCATGGCCACCAGCTCAGCATCAGCCGCCACCACAGAAGCTGGAAGCAGGGGATCCCCCTGTGAAGGGGGAAGAGGGCTGGTGGAGTACTTTGCCCCATCATCTCTGCCCTGGGGTGCCACCACGGGCGGGGGGGGTGGGAGCTGGTGGGCAGGTATGCCCTTGTTAAAGGGGATCCCAGATTCAAAGTGCTGTGGGCTGACTGTGACCAAATCAGCTGCAGCAGCTGCCACAGCGCTGGGGAGGGGGTAAATCTCTGTGTGAAGGCAAATCACAGCTGGCCTGGGGTGCCACCAGTTCTGTCCCAAATGCTATCACTGGGCATTGTAGGGGCAGGGGATCCCCTGTTAAAAAGCTGCCGGAAGCAGTGGCAGCCACTACTGCAGAGTGGGGGGGTGGGAAAAAGAGATCCCCCTGTAAAACGGGAATAGTGCTGGCACAGCCAGCTCTTCCCCTGAGTGCTGTCACCAGTGTGTGTGTGAGAGCAGTAGGCAGAGGGAGGGGCTCTCAGGAAGGCCAGAGCTTTTTAAACCCTGCTGGCAGGTGACCAGGGAGCTTGCGACTGGGGCGCTTGCAAACAGGGTGGTTGCTAACAGGAGGGAGTTTTGAGAGGGGAGCTTAGAGGGAGCTAGTTACTTCTACGGGGGTAAGGGGCAGCAAGATGGCGGCGGCGGCCCCAACTGCTGGCTGGAGCCGAGGGACCCGCTGCCCCCAGGGTGCAGCACAGGCAGTGGGACACAGGTGGGCTTAGGGGAGAGTGGGAGGCGGGGGGGAGAGACCAAGGGGCGTCAGTGGTGGGCATGTGGTTTTGGGGCGTGTGGTACGGCTCTGCGGATGGCGGTGCCCATGGAGGCTGGTGGTGGCTTTCAGGCCCAGTACTGTGATCCCTGCACACGTGTCCCACAGCGGCTGCGTGGAGTTAGTAGCTTTGGCGGGGACCCAGGGCGCGGCTGGGCCACAAGATCAGCACCTTCCTGGAGGACGTGGTGCTGCAGCAGCATGTGGCTGGGTGCGGAGAGGCTGGGGGAGGGGGGACCTTGGGGCGATCACCTGATGGGGGAAGTGTGGTGAGGTGGGGGGACATGGGTGTGGATGGGAGGCAGAGGGGTGGGAAGGAGGGTCCTGGGGGAGGTGAGGATGTCGTCAGGCCACGGTTAACTATGGGGACACATGGTGCCAGGGAGGTGCAAGAGGTAGTGGGATCATTACCCACATTCTCCATGCCCCACTGCCTTGTGGGTTATCCTGGGAAGGAGCAAGGCTAAGGGAGTAAACCCTAACAGAAAATCTGGAGGGGAGTCCTAAGGCGGTTCTGTGCCAACTTCTGGCACTGAGCCGGCAACTCCTGTAGCTGAGCTGGTACCAGACGTAGAGGTTATCCTCTCCTTTGGACTATATCAGTAAAGCCAACAGGGGGACACAGGCGTCTGGGCAGCCCACAGTCCTAAAAAAATTGCCCAGGCTCACGGGAGGTAACAGATACCAGTTATAAGCTCTTGGTGCAGAGAATGAGCGCCAGGGGTTGCCTTCGATGGTGGGAGATCACTGCGTCTCACTGGACAGTCATCGCCTGCCTCAAGCTGGGCAGCCCCCAGCCAAAAGGGTACTGTCCCGCCACAGTTGACCTGACTCACTGGGTGCGTGAGGCTTAAGGTTTCCAAATCTGACAAGTGACTGAAATTTGAGCACCAGGCAAACCAATAAGAAAATCAACAAGAAAAGGAAACCAAAGTTTTAAGCTTGCTTGCTGGAATGTGCCAACCATGCTGACCGGTTTGACTGAAGATCTTCAGGACATCAGCGACACCCGAAAGACCGCTGTCATCAATGAGGAACTGAAGAGGCTCCAAGTTGACATTGATGCTCTGCAAGAGATGCGACTTGCAGATTTGGGATCTCTAAAGGGAAAGGACTACACCTTTTTCTGGGAGGGT
Source organism: Carettochelys insculpta (assembly GCF_033958435.1). Classification (NCBI taxonomy): domain Eukaryota; kingdom Metazoa; phylum Chordata; order Testudines; family Carettochelyidae; genus Carettochelys; species Carettochelys insculpta. The sequence continues at coordinate 58,341,828 of NC_134144.1, forward strand.
AAAGTCCAAGATGAACCCAGGGAGCATGGTGTTGGCTTTACCATCAGAAACACCCTTCTACAAATGGTGGAATTAGTCATACGTGGATCAGAAAGAGTCCTTCAGGTCATACTTTAAACTTGCACCGGTCCTGTCCACCTGATCAGCACTTACACTCCAACTCTGTACGCCACACCAGAAGTAAAAGACAAGTTCTATGACGTGCTTAGTGATGCCATAGCACAAATACCTGCTCATGAACAACTGTACATTTGGGGTGACTTCAATGTGAGAGTTGGAGCCAATCGTGACTCATGGCCTTCCTGCTTAGGCCACTTCGGTGTGGGAAAAATGAATGAAAACGGACAGCATCTTCTCGAGCTTTGCACGTGCCACAATCTGTGCACCACAAACACATTTTTCCAAACCAAGCCACACCACAGAGTGTCATGGAGACACCCACGCTCGAAACACTGGCATCACCTAAACGTGGTCATCACTAGACGCGATAACCTCAAAAACGTCCTTCTGACACGCAGCTATCATAGTGCCGACTGCAATACAGATCACTCGCTAGTTTGCTCCAAACTCAAGGTGAGACCCAAGTAGCTGTACCACTCTAAACCAACTGAAAGGCCCTGCATCGATGCCAGAAAGACAGCAAACTCAGACAGACCCTCGAGGAGAATCTGCACAACAGCCCTGGGGGTGCTGATGTGACATCCAGATGGCAGCACCTGAGGGATACAATTTACAACACAGCCTTGTCGGTGTTTGGAAGAAGAGCTAGAAACACAAAGGACTGGTTTGAAGCTAACTCCGATGAGATGATTCCAGACATTGAAAAGAAGCGCGCTGCACTCCTGGAGTACAAACGCTCACCGAGTCAGAGTACCCTGCAAGTGCTTGGAACAGCCAGAAAAACAGTACAGCAGACAGCCAGGCACTGTGCCAACAACTACTGGCTCGAGCTATGCAGCAGCATCCAGACCAGTGCTGACTCTGGTAATCTTAGGGGAATGTACGATGGCATCAAGACCCACCCAGAACAAGATGGCACCTCTGAAATCCAAATCCGGTGAAGTCATCACTGACAAAGCCAAACACATGGAGTGCTGGGTCGAGCGCTACTCCGAGCTGTACTCATGCGAGACCATTGTGGTTGATTCAGCCCACGATGCCGTCGAGCTCCTACCGGTAATGGACAAACCGGATCAGGAACCAACTGTGGACGAACTGAAGAAAGCCATCGACAGCACTGCAGTAGGAAAGCCCCGAGGCCAGGATGGTATACCACCAGAGGTAATCAAGCATGCCACGGACACCCTCCTGGAACCCCTACATGAGCTACTGTGCTTGTGCTAGAGAGCGGGAGAGGTTCCACAGGATACGCACTACGCTAACATTGTAACTTTGTATAAGAACAAAGGAGACAGAAGCGACTGCAGCAATTACAGTGGAATCTCCCTTGTAAGCATCACTGGTAAACTGTTCGCTCGCGTCATCCTTGGCAGACTCCAGAAGATTGCTGAGAGGGTGTATCTCGAATCACAGTGCGGATTCTGCGCAGAGAGGTCTCCCGTTGACATGGTCTTCTCTCTGAGGCAGCTGTGGGAGAAAACGCAGGGAACAGAAGACGCCGCTCTATATTGCCTTCATCAACCTGACCAAGGCCTTCGACTTGGTCAGCAGGGATGGACTGTTCAAACTGCTCCACAAGATAGGCTGTCCACTACAGTTACTCAAGATGATCCAGTCTTTCCATGAAGACATAAGGGGAACCATCCAATACGACTGCACATTATCGGATGTTTTCAGCATCAGGATCGGCATTGAACAAGGATGCTTCCTTGCTCCAACATTGTTTGGGATCTTCTTCGCGCTCCTCCCAAAGCATGCCTTTGGAGCTTCAACAGAGGGCATCTTTTTGCGCACAAGATCTGATGGGAAACTGTTTAATCTTGCAAGGCTGAAAGTGAAATCTAAGGTGAGGGAAGTCCTCATCAGAGAGATGCTGTTCGCAGATGAGGCTGCTGTAGTGTCACACACAGAAGACCAGCTTCAGAAACTGCTGGATCAGTTCTTCAAAGCATGCAAGGACTTTGGGCTTTCCATCAGCCTAAAGAAGACAAACGTACTTGGTCAGGACGTTGATGAACCTCCATCAATCAGCACTGACAACTATACGTTAGAGGTCGTCCACGAGTTCGTTTACCTCGGGTCCACCATCACTGACACCCTGTCATTGGAGACTGAGCTAAATAGGAGGATCAGAAAAGCAGCCGTAACTCTGTCCAGACTCAGCAAGACAGTGTGGTATAACATCAAGTTGTACACCCACACCAAAATGCAAGTCTACAGAGCTTGCATCCTCAGCACCCTCCTTTACGGCAGCGAGTCTTGGACCCTGTAGGCCTGCCAGGAAAAGAGGCTGAATGTCTTCCACTTGCGCTGCCTCAGGCGCATCCCTGGAATATTGTGGAAGGACAGAGTGTCCAACACCGCTGTCCTTGAGCAAGCTGGAATCCCAACCGTGCACACCCTTCTCAGGCAGTGGCGGCTCTGCTGGCTTGGCCACGTCCACAGGATGAATGATGGAAGGATCCCAAAAGACATCCTGTGAGCTAGCCTCTGGCAAAAGACCTCCCGGACGCCCCCAGTTGCGCTACAAAGATGTTTGCGAGAGGGACCTCAGGGAGGCGGAAATCAAGCTGGACAGCTGGGAGGAGCTGGCAGACAATTGCGGCAGATGGAAGCAGGGACTACACAAGGGCCTTCAGAAGGGTGACATGAGGATCAGACAGGTAGCAGAGGAGAAGCAAGCTCACAGAAAGCACAGTTAGGACCTGCCAGACATCCTTTACACATGCAACAGATGCAGGAAGGACTGTCACTCTCGTGTGGGCCTTCACAGTCACAGTCGACGCTGCAAATGATGATTCCAAATGGAACTGCGAAGGGCGCGATCCATAGTCTACGCAGACTGAAGGATGCCTACTAGTGTGTGTGTGTCAGGGGATTTCCTCCCCCATGTCTTCTGGCTTAGCTGGCAGAGCTTTACTCTGCCAGCCAGCATCCTTTTAACACAGGGATACCTGTTAACAAGGGGATTCCCCGACCATCCCTCTAACTCGCCCCCCCACCCCCGCCACCTCCAACAGTACTCAAGGAAGAGCTAGCTGCTGTTCCCTTTGACAGGGGAAATTGAGACAACAAAAATTCATCAGTAAATAGTTTCTTTCAGCTGATTTTATAACTTCTAGAAATGGCCATCTTGGAGTGGAGATATTTTAGCTGTAGATGTGTCTGTATTTGCATGATCTACTGACATGCACAATCAAGTGGTACTTAAAGATGCATTAAGTTTAATATAGACCATTTAAAGGGAATTCACCCTGCCATTAAAAAGAAAATAAAGGTTTAAGCCTTAAATCTGAACTGATGCTTGCAGTCACAACTCAACCTATAGCAACTTTTAGCAGTTAATATCTAATTTTTATCTCCCACCTTCCTACTACTTGTTTTCATGAGTAAGCACTACTCATGGAAGCTGAAGTACCATTACACACACACTTTGCACACTAAAAAAGTCAGGTAGGCTTTAATTTTAAAATCATTTGTACCTTGCACATATTTGATTTCTAACAGTTTCTTTCTGCAGTGGATGAATGCAGTAGTTAATTTTTTAGTTGGCTAAGCACTCTGAAGATTTGGATAACATTTACTAAGTATTTGTAAATCTTTGGCCTTTGCAATCTCTACAAGGATCTTGGCAGTATGACTTTAAAAGTGACTCACATTCACTTTGAGACCATTCCCTTCACCCTAAAAGAATAGGAAAAGAAAAAATGAGGCAGTGTATTTGATGCCTGTGCATCAATCAATACAAATATAAAAGCCACTAACATAATATCCATAGCAAATACAGAACGTTATCTGAAGACCGTAGAATATTCTGAAAGCTGTGCGTTAGCTTTTCAACTTTCAGTTCAATGAAGGACAATTTACAAGTTACGCTTCCATAAATGTAGTTTTTCTGAAGCTGACAGTTGCATAATAGCTTCCCCACAAGAAACTTAATGCAGTTCTGCTTAAAGATTACAGGTGTTGTTCTAAGAACTGACTAAATACTAATGTTAAGTATCAGAGAGGTAGCCGTGTTAGTCTGTAGCTTTGAGAACAACAAGAAGTCTTGTGGCACCTTATAGACTAACAGATATTTTGGAGCATAAGGTGTCATGGGCAAAGACTCACTTCATCAGATGCAACTAATGTTAAGTTGTAGGTAAAATATAACAGCTAAGAACTCCCTTGTCACTACCAAAAGTCAGCCTATGTTCTCAGATGTGTCTTAGTTTGCCTTTCAATGGATTTCTTTTATAGGCTAAACCAATATGGACTGTGGAATCATCATATAGACTCAAGTCTCCAGTCTAAGCAACTCTGCCTGAATGAGGAGGGCTATAAACTGCCACAAGCAGTCACAAAAACCACCTTTACGTTTACATCTTGATACACACTTGTGCCCTAAACTACTTCTAAAACTATTCTTGCCCTGAGAACGAAATGCTATTTTAAAGTATTATATTTCAAGCTAGAAACTTACTGTAATTAATATGTGGTCCTGTAACATGGTTGCAGCATAGATTTACTCCATTCATACAAACAAGAATAAAGCGTGTCCAGGTACAGAACATAACCATGTCTCAGAATCATGTTTAAACACAGACTGTCCTGTGACACAGTGCATTAAACATTTTTGTAAGTGGAGTCTAAAACTGTGTAGATAATTAGCAGCTTGCTGCCAATCTGACACTCCTAGGTGGCAAAAATAGTTAATCACGGTTTTGATATTTGTCCAAAAATGTTATTTAGTTTATTTCTTATTCTACCATCAAAACACAAACTATGTGAATGCATCTGGCTCTTGACTAGGTTTTACACCTGCATTTGAAGGTTTTGTTTCTTTTTATTAACCTAGTGTACCCTGGGATCAGAGAGTCCATATACACCATTAAATGACATACTTCCTTATAGCACTATTTTTATAAAAGGAGATGGAAAAATGCAAATCCGAAGTATCTATTTTTATACATTGAAAGACAAAAGCATTGAACAAATACTTTTTAACCAAAACATCTAATATATCTGACAAGAAAACACTGGCTTGAGATTTCATGTCATCCAGTTTTTAAATAGTATGCCAAACAGAACTGGTTATAAAAAGAGACCAACACAAGAGAATTTTAATCGAACATTTAACACCCCGTTCATCAGTAAATTATATATAAGCTAAGTACAGTTAATTTTTGGACCAGTTTTGAAATTTTTGAATTTGTAACTCTCCACTGAGTTATTCAAGGTAGAATAATTCTATGAGTTGGCCATTGCTTTTACAAATCAAATTACAGTAGAACCTCAGAATTATGAGCTGACCAGTCAACCATATACCTCATTTGGAACTGAAGGTCTGCAATCAGGCAGCAGCAGGGAGGGGAGGTAGGGTATGTGAAGCAAATATAATACAGTACTATGTTAAATACTAAAAATAGAGTTTAAAAAAGTTACACAAGACTAGAAAAAAATCTTTGTGCTTGTTTTGCTTAAAAAAGCAGTGTTTTTCCTTCTTTGTAGTAAAGTTTCAAAGCTGTTGAAATTTTAGTTGTAAACTTTAGAAGGTTAATGTTTTCTGTTCAGAGTTATGAATGAACATTTCAAAGTTACAAACACCTTCTATTCCTGAATAGTAAGAGTGAAAGCCATGCTAGTCTACATACTATCAAAAACAAACAAACAAACAAAAAAAGCAGTCCAGTAGCACTTTAAAGACTAACAAAATAATTTATTAGGTGATGAGGTTTTGTGGGACAGGCCTATGATCTGAAGAAGTGGGTCTGTCCCACGAAAGCTGATCACCTAATAAATTATTTTGTTAGTCTTTAAAGTGCTACTGGACTGCTCTTCTATTTCTGAGGTGACTGGAACTTTGAGGTTCTACTGTATATGTAAATAGATGCAAATCATAATTGTGTCATTTCTTAATTAGTATTTCTTCCCATATATGGAGTCCTGCAAATCTGCACATAATCAGCCTTATAACTGATGTGGATGTCCTCAAATCATGTTTGCAGATTGGATGTGGATACAAGTTTTGTATCTGCAAGGGCTTTACCCCATGACACAGGCTTTTAAACTGCACTGACAGAGTTTAACCAATATATCTACAACAGAAAAAACAAGACGACAATTGGTCAGTTTGTACTCCTGTTGCTTATCACATTAGTTCTCTATTCCAGCAATATAACAGAAGTTACATTTTAATTACTATCTGCTAAAACACCCCCCAATTGAAATAAGGGTACCATAAATAATATTTTAAAATATTCTGAAGTTAGTTCTGAAATCATGCTGACAACACCAGATGTGAAAGGTTTGTCAGCTGTTCCCCCAAAATTGAGTGCAAGTACAGTTTGAGTATAAAAGTCAGTACTTACGTTTCTATTAAATTTCGTGAAGGAATGATGCATGTAAAACCTATGCATGTAAACAATTGCAGTATTTATTGTAAGCTGAGATCTGAAAGATGGAGTTAAGGAAATTTTACACAGCCAGACAGTGTAACACGAATAAAGTGTAAAATCTATCTAACACAAGTATTTTCTTATGTTATTATATTCAATAAAACATAACTGAACTAATAAAGTAGTTACAAATGGAGGGTACCCTAACTGATATGAAGAGAATTCCACTATCTGGTTCAAACAACATATGGAGATTGTAAAACCAGACTTTCATTCATGTGATGGATACTCCCAATCAGAACTTTTTCTGTAGACAGATATTAATTAATGATGCATCTTTGTCAGGAACAATTCTACTATATCAAAATACTTTAAAATAAAACTCCCAATATTGTATATACAATTTTACAGAGGTTTAGAATCTAACTACTATGACCCAGTGAATCCTAGTTTTTAAGATCAAATTTCTCATAACCCTATATTCAACTTCAAAGCCATTCTTGGTTAATTACAAGGGATGGGAGAGAAGTCTGGCTTTCAGGAACCAAGAATATTACAGTAGCTGCAAACACCAAAAGAGATTAAAATGTGGAAAAAATGCAGTATATATTTATCCACATCACCGAGGGGACAGAGCCCAGAACCAACCTACAGAGACAAATGCTTTAATCCTCCCTCTGCAGCCCCCACCCCCAGTGCGGCAGCACCATCACCGCTTAGACTCATACCCCGAAGGCGGCTGGACCAGCCGAGAGTTGCAGAGAATATAATAATCGTCCACAAGTACCACAGAAACGGAGCAGAGTGAACGGTCAACACCTCCCGCCATTAGCCCCCAGAGGCCGAGCAGCTCTCCCCGCCGCCTCCCCTCCAGCACAGGCAGGCCCCGGCTCGCCTCTCTCTAGGCCCCCACCACTCTCCGGCTCTGAGCCGGCACCTCTCGCCATACCCGACCTGCAGCCCGGTCTGACGGTGGCCGGCTCCGGCTCCCCTCACCCACCTGCTGAAGTGCCGCACGAGGCTGCCGCCCAGACCACCCCCTAACCCAGCCTCCCCCGGTCGGATACACGTTGAGGCGCTGGCCCATGTCCTGGATGAGGTTGGCCGCCTGCTGCCGATATGAGAGCTCCTTGTCGGCCTCCACCCCGCAGCGCCGCGTCGGCGTGTTCTCCAGCTGCTCCCGGCTGAAGAACCAGCGAGAAGCCGACAAGGCAACGCCGCCACCCCGCACAGCCGAACCCGCGCCACCGGACCCGCTCCCAGCCGCCGCCATGACACTTCCTCCTCCGGCCCCGCCCGCCGTTGGCCTAGCCGGCGCGGCGCTTGTCCCCTCTTCTCCCTCCATATTAGTTCTCGCGAGAACACAAGGCCACAGGTCCGGCGTGCATCCTACCCAGCTGCCTGCAACCATAGAGTCTGGCGCCAGCCGAGATAGAGCGCCGCAGGTGAAATGACGTCATGTAGCCTAGTAGGTGTCCATCCACAGACATTCCTTCTTAGCACCAGATATAGAACGGAGGCCTGGGCGGGCGGAAATGAGGTTTCCTTTGCTTCCTCTACGTTTTTCGGCTGTGATTGCTGGTGGGCTAACGGGGTGCGCGTCACAGTTTTCCGGCTTGGAAGGGCTTTGTGATTCAGGGCTCGGATGTAGTCGTCGTGTCCCCCCCGCCCCCAGAGCGGCGCTCGGGGCGCGCCGTCTTTTTCCCCCCTCATCTGCTGCTGTTTGGGCGCAGCCTCGGCCGTCCGCCGCCCCTTTTCTAGGCTTGGTCTGAAGACCCGTCTGTGAGCTTAGGCACCAGGCGCAGGGTTGTCAGCGTTCTAGTCCCCCTTCCTCTGTCGTTCGCTCTCCACACACACGCCTCCGCATGCTCATTTTCACTGTGCTGGGCGCTCTGGAGGTGGGTGGGTGCGGGGGAGGGGGAAATGGCTACAGGAGGGAGTCCTGGGGTGAGGCAGGAGGTTAGTGTGGGGGAGAGTGTAAGGGCTTTGGTTGGGTATGTGGGTTCTGGCCTGGGGCCAGAAGTGAGGGATTTGGCTTGCAGGGATTGGGGATGTGGAGGCAGGTGAAGGGAGGAGGCATCTCTTCGTGTCACCACACCCAGTAGAATTCTAATGTGTTTTGTTGGTCTCATACTTACTCCTGGGGCTGTATTTGAGTTCTGTAAAAACTTTCCAGCTTCACTCATATAGTACTACTACTTAATCCTTGTACTTAGCGTGGAGCCTAAATCCTCTACAGGTCTCCTCCACTTTGTTCTGTCTTGGGGCAAAACTTCTAGCTGGTTCCAGGAGTACCCCAGTTGTTCTTCAGTCTCAGTAGACCTTAGCATTGTCCAAGGTCACCTTTTATGTTTTCCTTGTGGGTTCCATGTGAGAGCTGGATGATGTGGCCTACCCATCCCCACCTTCTTCTCTGGATTGCAATGTCAAGTGGTTCTAGTCCTGCTCTGTTCCAGAGCTCCTCATTAGTGATGAAGTCTTGTCATTTGATGTGAAGCTTGTGATTTGAAGACCTTTTAGTAAGCCAGGTCTCACATCCATGTAAGAGCACAGTGTTTACATTTGTGTGGAAGATCCGCAGTTTCATCTTCACAGGTATTATTAGTAAACTGTGTATGGGATGGAGAGTCTTGAATGCAGCTGTTACTTTCCCTACCCAGGCAGTGATATTTTTATCTGTTCCTCTTTCTATGCCTATAATACTCCACAAGTAAGTAAACTGCTCCACTTCGCCACATCTCCTCATCGTCAGCAAAACAAGAGCAACCAAGGTGGAAGCGGAAACACTGTGTTCAGAAGCCAACAAAGAAGTTAAAAAGGCTGTAAAATGGGTCAAGAAGAACTTTGTGGAAAAGCTTGGACAAGCCAAACAAGCTGCAGGACAGAGAAACTTGAAAGAGCTCTATAACATCACATGGAAGCTAGCAGGGTCATGGCGTACAGTGGATTAGCCAAAACAAAAAGCAGTCAAGTAGCACTTTAAAGACTAGCAAAGTAGTTTATTAGGTGAGCTTTCGTGGGTTAGCCAGTACAGGATAAGGAGAGGTGTGTGCTAATAAACCCAACTGAGCAGCTCTTGGAACAGCTACCGAACTGCCATGCGCACGTGGAACCTCCCAAGTTATCACACCATTCATATACATATAGTAAAATTATCAAGATATAAGGAATTGGTCCTGACAGAAAATTGTGTGGCCTAGTCTTTGTCTCTAAACTTGACCTGGGCCTAGTTGTTGATTACCTTTAATATTTAGCTGCTTCAGAGGCTATTTCTAACTTCAGTGATATATGCCTGTAGTTAGAACTTCATCAGTGTTTTCATGCATGTGGGCAATTTTTTTAATCTGAAGTCATTGGAAACTCCTTCCTTTTAAGAATCTGAATCAATCCGTGCAGTTAAAATCCCTTACAGTTTACAGTAACTGTATTACTCCAGTTGTGACCTGAATAATCCACCTTCATTCATTTATTTAAAAATCAGTCATAGAGGATCTGGTACCTTCTTCCATGACTATGTAATTTGGAGGTACATAGTATAATTCAAATTGTAAACTCCTGAAAGAAGAAGAGGCATTTTCATTTGTTTTAAAGAGCCATGCACATCAATATTTTAAAAACATAAATTGATACAAATAAGAGAGGAAAGAGGGAAATGGACTATTGACTGCAAAATCTGAAATTAAGGCACTAAGAAAAAGGAGAGCTGTATTCAATAACAATAACTCATAATAATACTTAATTTGTATACAACTTTAGTTTCCAAAAACAAATATTGTATTTTAATTGTATCACAAATCAAGGTTTGCTAATGAGGAAAATTAATGAATTAATCTGATTTTACAAGTATTTCAGCAGTTAAAGCATACTTATTTTTTACATCATGTGTTTTTGAATGGTCTCTTACTGTGCTAACTATTTTTGCTAAACGGTCTGTTCCACCTGCATTTTGCTGAGACTTTCTTTCCCAGACCTGAAGAAGAGCTCTGTGGCTGCGTCTACACTACAGTTCTGTTTCAAAAGAACATCTTTCAAAAGAGAACATTGAAAGATGCTCTTTCGAAATGGAGTGTCCACAAACACCAGTGGGGATGGAAGGTTCGGTCCATTCTTTTGAAAGGCCCCCAGCACAATTTCGAAAGAGAGCATCCACACGCGCCAGAGTGCTCTTTCGAAAGAGGAGGGACAGGAAGTGCCATGGGCAGGGTCGCATGATGGACGAGCCCTTCCGGGGCCGCCACCCGCCGTCCCCTTAAAGGCCTCCCCACTCCCGTACCACAGCGTGCAGACTCCGAGAGCCAGCAACCCTGTCCCCAGGCAGCGGGAGAGCGAGAGAGAGACAGCAGAGGTGGCATCCTGGGCCCCCATGGACCCCGAGCAGCACCCCCACTCCAGCACACTGGCCGCGGTCCTGGCTGCTGTGCTGCAGCAGCTCCGGGTGGCCACCACAATAGCCACCCTCCTGGACGCTGTCCTCAGGGCGCAATGTCCCCAGCCAGTCCCTCGGGTTGTCTGTGGCCTGTGGAGCTTCCCCACAAGCAGCGACTGGTAGGACCGGCTGGTGCTGGAGGACTGGGGCAACGAGCGGTGGCAACAGAACTTCAGGATTACCAAGGGGACATTCCTGGAGCTGTGCCATTGGCTCACCCCAGTCCTCCAGCACTGGGACACACACCTGAGGCTGGTGCTCCCTCTGTACAAAAGGGTGGCCATCGCCCTGTGGAAGCTGTCCACCCTGGACAGTTACTAATCCATCGGCCACCAGTTTGGGGTGGGCGAAGCCACTGTCGGAGTCATCCGCATCGAGGTAAGCCATGCCCAGCTCACACCTAGACTGCATGCGGCGGGCAGCCTGGTGACAGCCACCGTCGGGAGAAGGGCGGGCACCTCAGGGCCAGGGACGGGGATGGGGACGGGCATGGGTGGGCACCCCGGGGGTGGGATGGGGACAGGCATGGGTGGGCAAGCCGCGCCCCGCCCCGCCCCGCCCCGCCCCGCCCCGCCCTACCCTCATGAGTGCTCCCCCTATGCTCTGCAGGTCATCCGGGTGATCAACAAGGTGTTCCTGAGGCAGCTGGTGCACGCTGGGGACCTGGAAAACGTCATCTGGGGTTTCCAGGAGCTGGGCTTCCCCAGCTGCTTTGGGGCCGTGTATGGCGACATGGGCTGTGGGTACAAGAGTGAACCATGATGGAGTGGTGGCAGGGGCCAGGTGGACAACCATGGCCTGGGTGAGGGCATCCAAGTTGGACCCCACCCAGTCCCATGCCTGCAGCTCCATGGCAAGCCACTCTTGCACGACGCCTATCAGCTCCTGAAGGCAGCCGTGTGGGCCGTATCCCCTGCCTCCTCCTCCCCGGCCTGGTGGCACCGGCGGAGGGCCCGTCGATGGCCCTGTGCTGCCCCTGTCCGAGGCCTGGGCTGCTCCCCCTCACCCTCCGTCGTCGGGCTCCCTGGGCCCCTCGCGGGGCTGGTCCGGCTGCTGAAGCTGTGGAGACAAAAGGGGAGGGGAGCAGGCTGTTAGTCCTGGCGAGGGACCCCCTGAACCCACCCCCCCGTCCTGCCCACCCCATCCTGGTGGTCCTGCAGGGACCGCATCTGGGGTTCCCTGTCTCGGTTGCGGGAGCACTGGCTCTCGTCTGCCTTCCTCGGTCCCTCTGCGGCCTGGCAGCCTGTGGTACTGTCCGGCCCACGTGGTGCTGGGTGTCACGTTAGCCCTCTGAGATGGGGGTGGCAGGGCAGTTTGGCCTGCCCATGCTCTGAGGCTGATGTCCCTGCAGGTGGGCTGTGGCCACCCTGGGCAGGACTGCGCGCCCCCTCCCCTGGCCCCGCGGCCACCAGCATGCATGGTACATACCTGTGGGTCCCTCCAGGAACTCGGGTGAGGTGTGGTTGGAGGGGGCCAGGCTGGATGGGCCCGAGGGGAGGTCAATGATGAAGGCTCCCTCGCTCGAGCCCTCGTCATCGCTTGTGTCCTGGATCCTTGGGGGGTGCGTGGTCCAAGCTAGTCTTCCCCCTCGGTCCCAGTCTCCATCTACTCTGGCTTGGTTGGGGGGTCAGCAGTCTCCAGGTACACGGCTGGGGGTCCCCCCTCCTTGGTCCCAAGGAGATGGTCCAGTTCTCAGTAGTAGGGGCAGCTGGTGGGCGCCCAACCATTTTGTGAGTCCGACAGTATGCCAGGTGGAGCTCCTCCACTTTTGATCTAACCCGGTCTGGGGTCTATGTGGGGTGACCTCGGCCGGTGAGCCCCTTGGCGAGGCACTCAAAGGTGGGCGCGTTTTGGCGCTGGAGCCCTGTCTGCTGCAGGACCTCCTCATCTGCCCAGCGGGTGAGGAGGTCCTGCAACTCGGCCTCTGTCCAGGAGGGGGACCGACTTTGGGGAGCTGGCTCCCCTCCTGGGAGGACTCCCCCTGGTCCCTGGATGGCCCCTGGGGTGGGTGCTGGAGGTGCTGCGGCTTCCCCACAGGACATCGCGGCTGGGAGCTGTGCAGGCGGCAGCGTGGGCTCCCTGCTGCCTGCACACTCTCGGCTTCCTGCCTGAGGGCTTCTGGGAGCTTGCGTGCTGAAAGGCGGCCAGACGCTGGAGCCATACAGCTCTGCTTGTGCTGTGAGCGGCGCCGCAGCCTGCCAGCTGATCGCAGTCATGGAGGACCCACTCTTTTGAAAGAGCAGGCCGAGGAGCATCTACACTTGCTCTTTTGAAACTGTCTTTCGAAAGAGGGCGCTTTTCCTATCCCAGAAGTGGAGGACCAGCTTTGGAAGAACAGGGGAGTTCTTTTGAAGTTAATTGTGAAAGAGCGCTGTGTCAGTGTAGGTGCTGCCCGGCTTCTTTCGAAAGAACTTGGTCTTCCAATCCAAATTTCGAGTGTACTTGCTAGTGTAGACATACCCTATGTGATTCAAAAGCTTGCCTCTCTTTCTAATGGAAGTTGGTGCAATAAAACATTACCTCATTAATCTTGCTTATAAAACATTTTCAAGAAGCAAAGTTAAAAAGGTTATGGAGAGGCTGGAAAGAAAGGATTGTGCTATGAGAAGCAAGCTGCTTTCCCCCCATTTTGTAGTTTTAATTAAAACAAGTTGGTGAGGAAATCATCTAACATTTAAATAACTGAAAAAATTATCCTTTAGATTCGTGCAGACTTTAAAGAGAGACAAGTTTGACATGAAAGACTGTGCATCCTATCTTCTATTCCTTTTACTCACCAAACTTCAATTGAAGGTCTTGCTTGACTGAATGCAGTTAAATTTAGCCAAAGTCCCTTTACCTAGCTTTCTTTTCCCCTTACATAAACAGCTAGGCCCAGCTCCACAAAGGGACTTGGGACACAGCCTTGCAATGTCTAACCTCTATCTTTTAGGTGTCTAGAAAAATCACTGGAACAACATGATCCACAAAGCTTGCATTAGGTGCCCAGGTTCCTCATAAACTGAAGGGTGAGAGAGGTGTCTAAGAACAGGATCCACAAAAGCCACCATGCTAAGAAGGAATCCACCTAGGCAAGTCACTAGTAGATGCCAATGAGAAAGGACCTGGGGTGGTGAGGTGCTGAATGTCTACCAAGAGGTGCTGAGCCCCCTTAATTCCCATTGAAGTTCTGTACTCTTCATAAAGTCTTGAAGAAATAAGACCTGATTTCCTAATGTGTAAAATAAGCAAAAGACCAAACCAAAAGGACCTTCCCCTTAGAACAGTGCTGGGCAAATGGCACTCTTCAGCACTCGTTATAATTTCAGCACATTCAATATATATATAACCTAATCCCCTCCCACTCCCTCTGAGCCAGACACCTTTAGCTCCCTGCTCTAACCTAATTCCCCTCCCTTCCTCCAGAACAAGTCACATCCAGTGCACCCCTTCTCCCACAACTCTAACTCAATGCTGGCAGCTCACCAGAGCTGCTGCCACCACATACTTCTCCTGCCGAGCAGTGGTGCATGTGCAGAGAGCAGCAGATGGCTCTCCCGGTGCTTAGCTCAGAGGCACACTAAGCACTGCTCCACAGCACAACAGTGTGCCATAGCACACCAGTTGCAGAGCACTGCCTTAGAATAACTCCCAAAATCTTTCTGGCTTTTTCATTTACTATAAAGCAGCAAAACCAGCTGCAAACTCAATTATTTCCCACGGCAGTGCAATAGAGGCATTGATAGCCATGAGAACTGCTGGTGTTCAGCACCTTTCAGGCTCAGTCTGCAAAGTAGGAGGAGGTGCTCATCTACATTAGGAATTCATGTCTTATCTGTCTTGCTTTTCCTGAAAGATTTTATGGAGCACCTGAAAACTAGTGAGATTATGACATCACAAGTAGCATTGTACTGAAACCTGAACAAAGAAGAGTAGAAAGAATAAGGACTAGGCATTATCATTCTGATGATTGAAAGATACTTTTAGGAGGTTGTCACCCAACAATACTGAAAGCCCAAGTTTCAACCTATCTTTCACCATCCGAGAAAACTGGGATATTCTAAATAAAATAATCTTGTCAACTGAGGAGGAAATCCTAAACTGAGATTTAAAGAATACATTCAAAATTAGAAACAATCATTAATATATATTTACATTTAAGACATGCAGCTTTAATAACAAAGAACATTCTTTTAAGCAAAGTAAGCACTGAATCAAACTGTTTATTTTTATTATTTTCATTGTGTTCATTAAGTTTCATAGTTAACTTAAATAAGTGGAGGAAATTAGTAACTCCCATTGAGTTATTTTTTCCCAAGAAGCCTGGTACTGATAACACGTCATTGACCATATTCAGAAGGTTTTCATCACAACTGAAAGAAATGACATTTCTGTAGAAAAGCAGGGAGCCCAAAAATCTAAAGGTACACCCTAAATCCTCTGGATGCACAGAAGTTTCCACATGTGGATTTCTGGTGACACTGTTTTTACTTTGAGGATACCAGTACATGCTAGTATTCATATGTAGAGTTTATTTGCCATTGATATGGTAGAAATGCACATTTCTACATGTTCTCAAAACCACGAAAGGATACAATATTACTGCTAAAGTTTGTTCTCGGTTAAAATTATTCAAATTGTTTTCTGTCAAGACCCAAAAATTCCAGAGCATTGCCAGCTTTGAGTTTATCCTGGAAAAGAATGTACATTTTTTTGAGGACCTTACAAATGTTGTGTATACCTAAGGTGTGGAAGCAGGGTTTTATTAATAATATCTCAGGATCTCTCCTGTAGAATTTCCTGCAGGAGGACTGGGAAGAAGTCTGAAATGATCTTATGGGGATTCCCTGTATCTCTATGTCAGGTGAGTGCAGTGATTTTTCCCAATCTGTCCCATGAAATGAGACAGAAACTCTTGGAACCTAGTAGATACCTACTAAGCTGAAGAGATTCCAAGAAATCTCCAAGGCTCTATGTATTCATGTTGGCATTGGGCTCCCCATCTTTGTCTCCTTGGCTGCACAATTTTACACTTCAGTATTGTTTCCTCTTTATTTTCTGATTCACAGTGAAATATATTGCAGAAGCTTATTGCATAGCTCACAGCTTTTCTAAGCCAAAAAAGCAGTCCAGTAGTACTTTAAAGACTAACAGAATAATTTATTAGGTGATGAGCTTTCGTGGGACAGACCCACTTCTTCAGATCACAGCCATACCAGAACAGACTCAATATTTAAGGCACAGAGAACAAAAAATAGTAATCAAGGTTGACAAATCAGAAAAATATTATCAAGGTGAGCAAACGTAGTTTGAACCAGGATGGGAATTTTTTAGGTCATTATGGGGCTCTTTTGCATACTTGGCATAGTCTAATTATTGACTCCCCCCCACGCCCTTCTGCCCCTCTACTCTCTGATTTGCTCACCTTGATAACATTTTTCTGATTTGTCAACCTTGATTACTAATTTTGGTTCCCTGTGCCTTAAATATTGAGTCTGTTCTGGTATGGCTACGGTCTGAAGAAGTGGGTCTGTTCCACGAAAGCTCACCACCTAATAAATTATTGTGTTAGTCTTTAAAGTGCTACTGGACTGGTTTTTTGTTTAGGTAGTTTATAGACTAGCATGGCTTTCTGTCTGTTACTTTTCTAAGCCATTTAGGCCTAATTCAGCCCTGTCCAAGTAAGCACTTAACCACATTGAGTCAAAAGGCCGATAATTAAGTCATACTGAAGTCAAGCATGTGCCCATGTTTTCAGTGTTGTGGTGAACTGATTCTTAGAGACTAAGAGGCCGATCCCATGCCCTCTGAAGTCAATGGAAAACTCTGATTGACTCCTTGGGGCCTTGTATGAGGTCCTTAAAATAAAGGCTTAACAATTGAAATAAAAAAGTAAAGAATTGTACCTTTAGTCCATTATCAAATTCTTCCATAGAGTCAATCAGTTTTCCAGGTTCTAATTCCCCCAGTGGAAAAGGATAATCTGTTCCCAGAAGAACTTTGTCCTGCAAACAGAGAAACAAGTTGGGCATTTTATAATGAAATAAAATAATTCCACATCCTCTGTGGGGTTATGAAAAACAGAATAAAATGATGAATAAATGCTGCAGGGATTATCTGTATCAGTCGTCTTTAAGCTTCTAAATTTTGTTTTCAGCCTCTTCCCTGAAAATAACACTTTCCAGGGGTTCCTTTATTTTGTACAAACAATTTTGAATGAACTGATTTTTTGTGAAGAAGTGGGGCGGTTAACTGAATCCAAGAATGATGATTTTAAGCACCATCCATGTTTGGGTGTATTTTTATAATGCTACATGGAAAGTTCAGAATATAAATCCTTGGCTTATGGAAAGAACATATAGCCCCTTGTACCCTTGCAAGAATGTAACAGTGAAACCTTTCCTAATTTGGTTTATCAAAGTAATCTAATACTGTCTTAAAATGTAAGAAATTATCCAATGCTCATCTTTGGTTTCTGACTTGGGTTGTCTGCTATACAGTGATTCATAATGGGGTCATGAGCAATTCGTGGTCATGTAGTCCAGTAGTTAAATTGCCTATAAAGGGGGCAAATAGGTTTATTTCCCTTATACTGCATAAAGGACACCTGAAAGGATAGCATTAAAAAGTTTAGTTTTATTGCTGCTTGATTTTCCCATTAGAAATCCATATCTTGTCTACCTTGAAAGTTCTGCAGGAACTGGAAAACTAATGGAATTAGGACATTATAAGAGAACAACGACTAAATCAGCGTAATTGAGAGAGGGAGGGAATTTTAGTTAGGCTATTTAAAACACCTTTTTCTCAGATGGTTTCTCTGGTTTGCTCTAAATATAGTCTACAAACTCTACCAAGTGAAAACTTATTCTCTTCCCAGGAGTTGTTTTATTCACAAAAATGACCTAAAATGAACAGTACAAAGTGCAAACCAAACCTTCCCGGGTATGGCTATGCTCAGAATGTGTTTTAGGGGTCTGGTCAGTTTACACCCTAGGTATTCTGAAAAAGAGCACATTATTTCCATTTTCCTTGTGCTTTGCTGGGCCGTATGATAACAAGAGGCAGAAAAATAAACACATTTTCTGTCAGGATCAGCTCCTGCTAACAGTACAGTGTCAGGCAAAAACTGACAACTTGCTACACGTCTATTTGATGGCTAAAGAACACTTCAGAACAAAATATAAAAAGAGTCAACTCTTCTGTCTCTTCAAGTATAGTAAGAAAGTGCTAAGACCTCCAGAGACTACCAAATTTGTATTCTGAATGGAGGCGCACATGCACATGCATCTGGGAAACTTAAGCCTCTGTCTTATCACCTCACATCAATATCACTGCAGCTGTGTCACTGTAAGGCCTCTCTGTACCCACTCAGTGCTGGCAGGAGAGAGCACTCCTGCCAGCATAATTAAACCACCCTGAATGAGTGGCAGTAGCTGTGTCGTCAGGAGAGGATCTTCTGCCACCAGTGTGCTGTCCATACTCTACCTGCTTTTTGGCTACCAGTGGACTGTTATTTTCACACCCTGACAGACAAAAAGTGCTAGTTGAAGACATAGTCTTAGAGTGTCACTGTTAAATACAAGGTGGAACACTTACTTTTTTAACATAAGCAATTAACACATTTCAGGGGATCACACAAGGTGAAGTGGCTCATTAACATCCCTCCAGTCAGAGGGAGGAAAGGAGGTGGGAGGGAAACAGCTGGGGAGTATGGGGTGTAACATGGTGGTGGTGGATTACAGATCTGTTTAGCAGCAACACTGTGAATTAGTTTCCCAGACTTGGGAAAAAACTCTGTGTAAGATCAAAAAGCTTGTCTCTCTTACCAACAAAAGTCAGCCAGGTAAAAGATATTACCTCATCCACCTTGTCTTTCTAGTGCCCTAAGGCCAACAATGCATGAATTTTTAGTCACAGCTTAGAGCCAGACAGGACCATAGATCATCTAGTCTGACCTGTATACCACAGACCACCACCCCCCAGCATAATAAAACCAATAATTTTTGAATGCGTGGAGTTATCTCCACTAAGAGATAAATAAAGTGTGTGTTTAGGTGTTTTAGGATAGTATTTCTTTTGCTTGTTTGCCAAATGGTGCTTATTTTTTGCTTCCAGTAGGTGTCACCCTGAGTCTTTTGAAAGAACTTATGCAAAAAGATACGAAAGTGTGAGAAAGTGTCCAAGAAAAGAGTATCAATATATGAAACAAGTGACAGTGCTTCACTAGTAAAAATATATAGTGAGAAAATAGAAGGAGACAGGGTACACTCTTGCTGATGTACAGAAGTGCAAGTGATAATGCCCCTTTCTTCTGATTGGGACTCACCCCTGGAGAGGCAGGCAGGCATTCTGCAGCTGAGAGGCTTTGGTTGGGAGAAGGCAGTGTTGCATTCTTTTGAGGGCCTTGTTGTAGCCTACCAGGAAAAGGTTACCTGGGAACACAGTGAATGATTTTGTCTTTTGGCCAGCCTAGTGATGCCCTGGCCAGCAGTGCTCAGCTTCTTGCTCTGTGCTGGCCTAATCTGTTCTGTCTGGAGGAGGGGAAGACTGCTGCAACTTGAATTGGTGCCTGTTCCTTTTCCACCTAGCATATATTGTACCTCTGGAGTCCTGCTCTAGGTTTAACTGACCCATAATGTGGGCTCTGTCCAACTGAGAAAATGGACAGGGAATTTTGGAGTGGTGGAGTTAAAGATACATGAGTCATTGAAGTGACTTCTGGCTTTTTAATGTTTAAAGACTCCTAGCTAATATATTAGTGGCACTGCCCCACAGTATGCTGACATTTTTATGGCTGACCTGGAGCAACGCTTTCTCAGTTCTCGTCCCCTAGTGCCCCTCCTCTACCTGCGCTACATTTATGACATCTTCATTATCTGGACCCATGGGAAGGAGGCTCTTGAAGAGTTCCACCGTGATTTCAACAGTTTCCGCCCCACCATCAACCTTAGCCTGGACCAGTCCACACAAGAAATTCACTTCCTGGACACTACTGTGCAGATAAGCAACGGTCACATAAATACCACCCTATACCAAAAACCCATGGACCGCTATGCTTATCTACACGCCTCCAGCTTCCATCCAGGGCATACTACATGATCCATTGCTTACAGCCAGGCACTAAGGTACAACCGTATTTGCTCTGATCCATCAGACAGAGACAAACATCTACAAGACCTTTACCAAGCTTTCCTCAAACTACAATACCCACCTAAGGAAGTGAGGAAACAGATTGATAGAGCCAGATGGGTACCCAGAATCCACCTGCTACAGGAAAGGCCTCGCAAGGAAACCAAGAGCACACCACTGAGCATCACATACAGCCCCCACATAAGGCCTCTCCAGCGCATCATCAGTGATCCGCAACCCATCCTGAACAATGATCTTTCACTCTTACAGACCTTGGGAGGTAGGCCTGTCCTTGCCTATAGACAGCCTGCCAACCTTAAACAAATCCTCACCAGCCACTACAAATCACAAACCAGTGACTCTAGGTCTGGAACCAGCCCCTGCAACAGTCCTCGCTGCCAGCTCTGCTCACATATCTACACCAGTGACATCATCACAAGACCTAACACCAACTATGCCATCAGGGGCTCCTTTACGTGCACATCTACTAATATAATATATGCCATCATGTGCCAACAATGCCGCACTGCAATTTACATTGTCCAAACTGGACAGTCTCTCCATAAAAGAATAAATGGACATAAATCAAACATCAGGAACGGTAATGTACAGAAGCCTGTGGGGGAACACTTCAATCTCCCTAGACACTCAGTGGCAGATTTAAGGGTGACAGTTCTGAAACAAAAAAATTTCAAAAATCAAATGGAGAGAGAAATCTCTGAGCTGCAATTTGTTTGCAAATTTGACTCCATTAACCATGGATTAAACAGAGACTGGGAGTGGCTCGCAGCTTACAAAAGCAGTTTCTCTGCTCTGGGTGCTAATATCTCCCCATTAGACTCTGATAAAGGCTCACAACCCCCTGTCTGACCTGACTTGGGTGCTGTTGATACTGGGCCATTTCTACCTTGCTGAATAGACCTTGTCAGCTCTGGCCCTCCCTCTTACTGGGACTCCACTCTTTAAATACCCCTCTGAAACCACCCCCCAACTCATGCATCTGATAAAGTGGGTCTTTGCCCACGAAAGCTTATGCTCCAAAATATCTGTTAGTCTATAAGGTGCCACAAGACTTCTTGTTGTTCTCGAAGCTACAGACTAACACGGCTACCTCTTTGATAACTGATATAAAACACTCCGACTCCAGGTGATGGCTGTCCCCCACAGATGTTAAGTTATGTATACACATATCTATGCACTCACCAGATTCACACCTTTTAACTTCTGGCTATGCACTGGGGACTTTTTTTTGTCCTACTTCTAATCTCCATCTGCAAAACCTGTACACACCAAGCCCCTTATCGCTTCATTTCTCTTTTTGTTTTTAGCCTAGCATGCATTAATTTGCTTATGATTTCATTGAGAGTGCTGCAATATTTGTTGTGGTTTTTTTTAAAGTCCCAGCTTCTGGAGACAAGTGATTATGTGAGAATCTCAGCTTTTATTTTAAAGCCAAAAAGTAAATTCCAAACACCAAAAGTTTTAAAAGTGCACAGATCAGGAGACACTGAAAAAGAATCCAAGTTTGGTTATTTTAAAAACACTTTGATTTTTAAAACTGATTTTGTGATTTTGGAGGTGTGATAATTTTCCCATTGCTTGGATTTGGCAATACTGCATTAGGAAGCCAAACTGCCATTTATTTAGGTCCAGATTTCAGCTCCTTTATTCAGTAGGTAGTCACATTGGAATCAGTAAACTACTAATGGAACAAGAAATAATTCACCATGAGAAAGAGTGACAGAATTTGGCTCTTGGTATCCCCTTCAGATGCCTGTCTGTCTAGTTTACAGTAGGGTCATGACTTTTGCAAGGGTTCAGTGTTGAGAACCCTTGCAAATGTTGAATTTCGCATCATGAGCCTGCAGGGTTAGATGATATATAATAAGATCTCGAAGTTTATTGCAAAAGTAGATGTATTGGATCAAAAATACAACAAAGCACAGTAGAAAGACTAAATGGTATGCTATTGTCTGTGTTACAGTATTATGAAATATATGGTAGCATCTGTGAGCTCCAACCTAGGATCTGAGCTCCCATGCTAGGCACTGTACAGATAAGAAACAAAGGCTACATCTACACTAGCCCCAAACTTCAAAATGGCCACGCAAGTGGCCATTTCGAAGTTTACTAATGAAGTGCTGAAATGCATATTCAGTGCTTCATTAGCATGTGGGCAGCTGCGGCACTTTGAAATTCCCATGAGCTGATGGGAATAAGGGGACTTCGAAGTAGGCGGGGTCCTTTCGAAAAGGAGCCCTGTTGGGACGAGCCGCGCAGCGGCGAGGCGCGTCAATTCGAAGTGCCGCGGCCGCCAGCATGCTAATGAAGCGCTGAATATGCATTTCAGTGCTTCATTAGTAAACTTCGAAATGGTCATTTGCGTGGCCATTTCGAAGTTTGGTGCTAGTGTAGACACGGCCAAAAAAAGACAGTCCCAGCTCCAGAGCTACATGCATTAAACCTGATAGGAAATATCTGTGTGCCAAGCATGCCATAGGACCTGCAGGTCTGTTGAGAATGTCACAACATGCCTATAAAAAGGATATAGTTGGGAAATTCTGCTCAAAGTTATACCCAATGAAGCCATTAGAGGTGGCTGGTCCTCTTTTTGCAAGGGTGGGGAAGTTTTTTTGGCTCAGGGGTCACTGATCCATAGACAAATAATTTGAGAGCCACACAAATCAGAAAAAACAAAAACAAAACGCCTCTCACTGATGTTGTCCCTGACTGAAAAAAAGGAGACACTCCTGTTGTTCCTCTAGCATACCAGCCCCAGAGCCAAGGGAAGCCAGGGCTAGTATATTTTGTGGGCCCCTCTACCCTCTGGAATGGGGTCTCAATTGAGAGAGGTTCAGTGCAGGAGGGGGCTGCCAGGAAGGGCTTAGGGTGTGGGGTCTGGGTGGGAAGAAGTGTGCAGGGATGTAGTGGGGGAAGTGTCTGTGCAGAAGGGAGGTACAGGAGCAGCCTGGGGGTGCAGGGTCTGGGTGGGAGGAAGGGTGCAGGAGGGTTTTCAGTGTGGTGTCTGGGAGGGAGGTGGCAGGAACAGGAATGGTCTAGGGGTGTGCTGTGTGGGTGATGGATACAGCTTAAGTGTGCAGCACTCCCGAACACACGACTCTGCACCTTCTCCCCACTGCTCGCAGACACCACCCTTTGCTGTCTTAATTGGCTGGAACTCTGGCAAATCAGAGCATCAGACTCTGGGCTGCTGTGGCTGCCACTCCCCTCCCCTTTCTCTTTCCCAGCTGGGGAAATGGGAGCAAGTGGTAGTAGCAATGTGTGGAACTTCCTGAGCTGCCCCCAACCCCCAGCCAGTCACCTGGAAGATTCCTTGGGCTGGATCCAGCCTCAGCTTGCCAGACTCTTCCCTGCAAGGCTTGGGGCTCTGCACCCCCCACCCCACTGCAGGCTGCATATTGGGGAAGGGTGCCCCAAGCCTTGGAGTCCGGATCCAGGCAAGTGGCAGTCCAGATCTGGATCACAGGCCGGGGGTTCCCCATCCCTGCTCTATTGCACTGTGCATTTAGCAGTGCTGTTGACAAATAGCCTGGTGTAATAAATCTACATTGCATCGTTTGAATTGTCACTGTGGGCATTTCATACAGTTCCCACTGTAAGTCTATTTCTAGATTCTGGTGTCTTTAACAAACTATTTGGTTTCCACTCTGTCTTTGCTCAGTAGAACAGTAGCCCTACTCTCCTTATATTATTTCCGGTGGTTGATTATGCTGTCATGTCGGTGAATCTTGTGGGCATCTTCAAACGCTAAGTCTGCCCACACACTGCACAAGCAGTGTGGGAGCCAAAGGGGAGCTGTATGCAGGAGTAAGGACCTACAAGTAGTGAGGCCCTGACCCCAAAACCCTTTCACTTCAGTGGATTGTGGACTTCACAGAGCATTCACAGTTAATTATAATCAATTACTTCTCACATGTTGTTGCTATTTTCTGTGACTAGTCAAAAGATCTCTATGCCAGCCCTACATCTATTAATTATGTGGGTCAGCACAGATACCTAGTCGTGAATTAACTAGTTTTTTAGTATCAGAGAGGTAGCTGTGTTAGTCTGTACCTTGGAGAACAACAAGAAGTCCTGTGGCACCTTATAGACTAACAGATACTTTGGAGCATAAGCGTTCATGGGCAAGGACCCGCTTTGTCAGATGCATGAGAGGTGGAGGGAAGGTTTTCAGAGGAGTATTTAAAGAGGGGGAGTCCCAGTAAAAGGGAGGGCCAGAGCTGACAAGGTCTATTCAGTCAGGGTGGAAATGGCCCATTGTCAGTAGTATACTTTTTAGTAGTCACAGAGGGGTAGCTGTGCTCGTCTGTATCTTAACAAAACAAAAAAGCAGTCCTGTAGCACTTTAAAGACTAACAAAATAATTTATTAGGTGGTGAGTTTTTCCAGATCTGAAGAAGTGGGTCTGTCCCACAAAAGCTCATCACCTAATAAATCATCATTTTAAAGTGCTACAGGACTGCTTTTTTCTTTCTAGTAGTAGATGCTGGAGAGAAAACATTAGCCAAGGTATGTCTCTGAGATCAGTATGTGGAGGGGGCTGTTACGGGCAACACCAGATTCCCTGTGGAGGGCATTGTGAGGGTAAATTGAAGGTTTGGAGAGATTTTTGCAAAAGTGAAAATGCAGAGCCTGCTACTTCATAAATATTTGAGACAAACCCATGTAAATGTTGAAGCGTGTAGAGAGCGAGCAAGCAGTATCTGGGACACCGAAGAAGGCGGAATAGGCTGTATTTACAGTTCCCTTCCATGGTGGGGAATTCCCTGCCAGAAGCCTTGCAGAAGTTCCAGAAATCCATAGTACAGTGAGATAGGCCATCTGTATGGATGGCTCTAAATTCCTGCTGGCCTCCTGGGATCCATACAGATCTCAGGTTTCATGGAGTTTGGATGCTATTCTCTTACTTTGTCCCAAGGAAAGACAAACACTCTGCCCTATAGAGCAACTGGGGAAAAGCAGAGAGATTCCATCATTTGGCCCCTTTCTGCCAGTTTGCCCATGTAAGGGACTGTTCAGTCCCTCTAGTATTTGTCAGATTCCATTTCATGTTTCCCAGAGCCTTTTTTAAATGGGCAGCTACTATAATATGTCCTTTCCTTTCTGCCATAACAGTTAAAATATTTAGCATTTTGTTCTATTTAAGATGCCATTCAGGATTTTCACATGAATTCCCTTCAGTGATTTTCCAGCCTACTGCTTCCTTAACAGAAATACTATTTGCTTTTCTCAAATAAAAAACTTGAGAGTTTGTTTTAATTTGGGTTAGCAGTTTTATGATGGTTTATCAACAAAGCAAGCACCCTAACTCAGGGGAATGCTCTCATTGGAATGAATTGTTTAGAGATCACGGTAACAAGAATTTGTAGTGCAGGGCCCATTATTTTCAGAACTCCATGAGGTGAAAAACTCTCAACTGCTGTAGACCTGCATAACTCCATTAGCTTCATGGAGAGATGCCAGTTTAGATTTCTGAGCCTATATTCATGGTCTGAAATCCTGGTCCCATTGATGTAAGCAACAAAAATCCCATTAATGTAACAGCAAAGGGTCCAGGACTGTTTAGTCAGGTGACAGCATTCTGTACCTTGTTGATACATGTTGTGCACAAGTTCTGCCCAGCCAATTGCACACCTGATCCCTTTCAGCTACATTACAAAAAGAGCATGTTTCAGAACCCTTTTTGAATTGGCTTCATATATAAAGATGGTTTACTTTTCAGGGATGTTCAGAGGTTTAACTTTTGTAAACTACTTTGTGGTCTTCAAATGGAAAGCATTTTAGAAGTGCAAATTAATATTATTTTATATATGTCAAATAGTAGGATTAATTTTATACAATGAGGACTTGTTAAGAAATGGTTGAGTTTCAGCTGTGAATAGTCTTCCTTAAGTATATCTTGCAGAAGGCCAATCACAGCTGAAAAATAATTACTGGTTCCTAATCAACTACCTGGATAAGAACTATCTAGCTGCCAAACAGGATCTGAAGTAATTTTCTATTTGTGTCCATATTTGAAGCATGGCAAGATTCCCATTTGAGTTCCTCAAGAAAGAACTGAATGCAGTATGACTCACCTGGGCATTATCAGCCATACAACCTACGAAATGTTGCAACTCACCTCTCCTATTACATCAACTAGCAGCCTTAGGGCACGAGGATCATGGACAAGTGAATCCGTGTAAAATGAACCAACGTATTTGTTTGGATCAACTTTATTATCCACTGCACACAAGTCAGGGCGCACTTTGAATCCATGGGATATACGCCCTAGTGTATACGGGAAAGCACCACCTACAAAGAAGTAATTGTATGGAGGTAATTGTATAGCAAATGCAAATTATTTCTTTAGTTTACAAAACCTGAAAAAAACTAATGTCTCTACACAGAGATTATTGTGCAGCTATGTAGAAATTAGTATAATATAATACTAAAAAGTGAGTAAGAGATCTTAATCACAAACAACCCCAGATCCAAAATATAACAAAATGGTGCAAATAAGCATAATTCCATTGAAGTCAATGGAAACTCCATTTACTCCAGCAGAAGATTTGGCTCCAACATCATAAGAATTGAGCTACATATGTGATTAAAGATTGGCATATAGTGTTCCTGACCAGGCACTGAGGGGTGTGTGTGTGTGTATGTGTAAAGCACAATCATTGGATGAATAATGGCTGGGGGTATGTTGGAGATGACTTTATCAGCTTGTTTTGGGTACAGAAATGGTTCACTGCATAGCTCATGGTCTCCCATTTACAGCTGGCACATGGTTGTAGAATCTGAAGGCTATGTTCACATTTACAGTGGCTATAGGGGCAGCACACAAGATTTTACTAGATGAAATCCTGGTGCAATTGATTTTAATGAGCCTCTGTATTCATCTATTGTTTTTTCTGGCTGATATAGCAAGGGCTTTGGAAGACTCTATCATCCCTTTGAACTACATGTTGTGAAACAAGTTGTGTGGGAGATTGGAGGCAGATTTAAGTGATAGTGAAGTAATAAGTAAAAGCCTTACAGCATCTGATGGACAGAATTACTGGGCTTTCATTGGTATGAACTCTGTTGGTCAATTTAAGTAAACACTTCAGGCACTGAGGGAAGAAATAAACATATCTGTTTATTACATAGATAAACTATGTGTCCAGCAGTTGCATGTCTTCTCTTCACTTCAGTTGGCTTATGTTGGGATAGAACTTTACAGTTTCCTAGACCCTGATAGCCTGAATCTCTAGTCATTATGATTATAAAGAAAACATTTTTAATACGTGTAGCCAGACAGAGTCTCCCCCTTACAAGCCAGCTTGCTCGTTGCCCCCCCCACTGAGGAGCACACAGGGCACGGAAATGGCTGCTGACAGCACAGTCTTTGATGCCCTCATTGAAGCCCAGATATGCTGGCTTATCGTGACCCTGAGAAGCAGAAAGTACAGCTAGAAGGCTAACAGGCCAGACTGTCAACATGAGAGGGGGGGGGGGGGACCCTCAGAAATCACCCCAGCTGGCATTGATCAATATGATGCACACACACAATCACCCAGAAGGGGACGTGCCCCGCCCGCACAAAGAATGTCCTGTACTCCTAAATTGTTTATCTCTTGTCTTACAAGTGCAAACTAAGTAGAAATGCCCTTGTAACAAACTGGCGTCACAAAGACAGACCAGTATGACCTGGCACCATAGATAAGAAAGAGAATACATAACCCAAAAGGGGTATAAAAGATGGGTCCAGCAGAACTCTAACTTTGAGTGCATCTCCACCAACTACCTGCTGGTCGGGTCAGGTGATTGCCTCCCGAGGTCCACTACTGGGGACGCCCAACCTCGTATTCGTCTTTCCGCGGAATTGAGTGACCAATCCGGCTTGGCTACGCTGGTATCGAGAGACGCAGAGAGGGTAAGATACACCCATGCTAGGTCTCTGACTTTTTTTTGTGCACAGCTAAAGAATTAGAGCTCTGTAACTAGATGTCATTGTGCCAAGATATCATTGTGTTAGATGATCACAGATATCTTTGTATTGGATTGTAATGTAACTTGTTAACACCTGTACTTTGCTAGCATATAAGAAGTAAACAATAGCCTTTTGTAACCGCATGCTTATAACTGTAGCTTAATAAACTTGTAACTAGTTAAGATCCAAGCCTAACCATTTTGTTACTTTTGTCACTGCAACACAGCCGGCACAACAAAAAGAACTTTAACCGTTTGGTTACTACAGCCTGGCCGTGGGTGAGTGTGCTAGGAGCTGCCTGCTCTAACAGTAAAAAACTGGGTTGTTTAGGACCCAGGGGAGTACCTCACCGCACATTACCTGGCCACCGGCTAACAATACGAACCCAGTGTAAACTGAAGCAGTGGCTGTCTGTCTCAGAATGTAGACAGTTGGAAACTGGGTTCTTGGAAAATTCCTCTATCCATATCAATGAGTATTAACACTGAAGTTTAAATAATAATAATAATAATAACAATAACAATAACAACAATAACAATTTAAATGTCAATATTGTTCTCAAATTTGCTACAGAGCAAAGCAGTCAAGACAGAAAGGAATACCTGATTCTGAATGTCTGCAAATATTACTTGCATGGCACCTTGTTTTGATGTCTAATTTTTGCATCTCAAGAGCTGAATTTGGTGTGTGGGTAGAATATGTGACCATACCCACATCCCAAATTTATATACTTATTTACAATCATTATCTAAGTGATATGTGCCAACACTTGCCATGTGATGTGTCTCTGTTCCCTTCTCCTCCTTACATTTTGCTCCCCAGTTGTCTGTTCTTTCTCTTCAAGAACATAATTTCAGAAGAAAATTCCTTACTTTTGGAAGGACGAAACAGAAGAATGGCTAGCTCAACAATACTCCAGAAAACAGATGTTCATCTTTAAAGCTCACCAGATTCCATATGACAATATAGGCCATGCTGCAGCATTATCATGATTAAACATGTTATAACACACAACATTTTTACCTATTCCCATTTTACTGTCTTAAAAATACTTGATTTAAAACAAACAAGCAAGAGTAACTACAACATCAAAGTGTCTGCCTTTGTCACAGAAGGACAATAACATCTGAGATCTCAGAATAAAACTGTGAGCAATTTTTTTGTAATCTCTACAGAGATCTGTCACCTGAATTTTAGTTTGCTTCCTTTATCGGTATAAGCTTTTCTGTGTTTCCATCTGTTCATATTGTATTCCTTTTTCTCTCTTAAAAGAGTAGCTCCTTCCTGAGTATTTCTACATTGGTGTTTGCTTCTGATTTTGTTTCCAATTTACTTTCAGCTCAGATTTGAAAAGGTAGGAAGGAAGAAAGCAAGGAAAGAAGAAGAAAAATGAGAAAAGTAACTTCTGAATAAACAATTTACCTTTAGGTCTTCTGATCTGCCTTTTGACAAACATGTTACTAGAACGTGCTGAAGAGGCTACCCACTTTCATTTTCCCCACACCATCCAAAAGCATTTTGCTCATTATAAATGAAGAATTAAGGTGGGCTATTAAAAAGTCCTGCCTGGAGTTAAGTAATTTGTGGTGATTTTTGATTACCCCATTTGGTTAAATCTGCTGTGTGGTCATACTGAGTACTAATGACATACCTAATGCAACCTTTTATATTCAAAACTCACATTCAAGTGTCTGGCTTCAATTCAGTGAACATTTTTGACAAAAAACTCATCACTTAAGGGTGCCAATGAAAAACTTATTTTCAGAAAGCAGACATGACAGAGGAACATTACACAAAAGCTGTGTGATCCATTTTTGATTGCTCATGGTAAATCTTTTATGAACCCATCTGCATATTGTAAAATCTACCCACCAAAGCCACACTCCAATCTTTCCTCATACAAAACTCCCACTGGTTCCAAAAAGGGTCAGTGGTTACATTAGTTCAATTTATTCAAAACCAGGTATCAACACCAATCAACATGGGGCATCTCTAGAGATAATTGGATACTTTGGATTCCAGCTCTTTCCAATCCTTAGCCTCTTGTCTGAGAATATTGACAAAGATTCCAATTAGTGACAGCTATAGTGGTGTTTGGTGATGTGGATATAAGAGCACTGGAAACTGGACTTAAACCATAAAACCCAGTTACGTTGGAACATTTGAAGTAAACAGTTTCCTTATGAATGACAAGGCCTGGTTCCTTTTAACAATCACTTTTAAAATGGCTTACTCCTTTAAAATGATCCTCTTTGATACAGGCCTATGTCTTTATTTTAATTTTACATTTTTATTGAGTTTTCCAAATACAATTAAATGCCTGAATTTGCTTTCATAACAGACACAATCAAATAACAGAACCATTCAATAATACCCAGCAAACTGCCTACCTCCATGTGCAAAGCAAACTTTCAGTTTAGGAAAATTTTCAAAAATTCCTCCCATAATCATGGAGCAAATGGCTATGGTTGTTTCCCCTGGCATGCCTAAAAAAAAGAAAAAATTTCATGTCATAAGACATCACACTTGTTTTCCTTTATATCCTCTATATTTAATGCCAAAATTAATAATTACAGTGGAAATGACAAACTACATAGCATTATTTTTATCTGAAAAGCACTCAACACTATTACTCAGTTAAGGTTCTTAAACTGTGGGCAGAAAATAGGACAGTGAGCTAAGAAGGCCTGAGCAGGAATCTCAGGTTTGACACTGGCTCTCTCTGCCTTTGGACCAGAATTGTCAAACTTGGATTCCTAGAGTTAAGCACCTAAAGCCAAATTTAGGAGCATAAACCAGTCAATGGATGTTAGGGGTTGTGCCTGGGTGAACCAACCCTGCAGTGGGCCTGCAAGTAGGGTAACCATGGTTACTTGGCAGAGAAGGCCCCACCGTCCCAATCCTGCTGGGGATGCCTCAACTGGAGACCAGCTTTAAAAGCCTGTGGAGGAACTCAGTCAGGGCTGACTGCCTCTGGGGAAGGAGGAGCTGTCAGAACTCCTGAGGAAGAGCTGTGGATGGGCTGAACCATTGGGACCAGTCAGCGAGGAACAGCTGGAAAAGCTCCCAGTCTCCAGGAGAGTGGTGAAGAAGACTGTGACAGTGAATCCAGTAGGAAGTAACCCAGCATGGGGAGTTACCATCCCCAAGAGCATGATGTGTTTTGGGTGGATTCCCTGCTGAGTGTGTGGTGGAGCACTCCATCGCTGACAGGTCTCTGGGCTGGGGCCTGGTGGAGAGGAAGGGCCCAAGACTCTCTCCCCATTAGCCCCAAAGGGGATATTACAACTCTTGCCATTGGCTGTTAGGCTACCATTTATGAAGGGGTGTTGATATTGACTGTGTTACTGACTCTGGCCACTTGGCCCCACTGCCCTGAGGGAAGGGAGTGGTATTACTCTAGCCCCTGGGCTGGACTGCCTCACAGAGACAAGGTGGGTTTATTGTCCCTGTGCCGCTGGAGCTGATACACATGTGGGGTGGAGTGTCCTTTGAGAGGCCTTGGAGGCCTAGCGCCCTACCCATGAATGGGACAGGTGTGTCAACCCTGTTTCTGGCACAACAACTCTGAAACATCAGGTCATGTATGTGCCTATCTTTAGACATCCAACTTTGACAATTTGGGTGTTAACCTCTCTGCTTTAGTTTTCCTTTAATATGGGGAAAATAACATTTAGCCAACTCAGAAGGGAGATGCCAAAATAAATTAAAGTTTGTGCAGTGCTCTGAAGAGAAGTACTATGAAAAGTGCTTTTAGGTTACTGTATCTCATTAAGTAAGTAAGTAGAACAGTGTTCAGTTCTTTTTAACACCATGTCAAAGAGACGTAGACTGAGTATGGTTACCTCATATGGTGTTAAAAATAGTGTGAGCAGTTGGTAGCCTGTTTAAACTAGAGCTCACACTGGATCTGAGCCAGCGTTGAAGGGCATAAGTATAGACATGGCCATTGTTGTGCAACCCAGTACACACACGGTGGCAATATGTACACTTATATACCTTCGCTAGAACTTTCATATGTGGAGGTGAAGTGTTTCAAAAGTGCAGTGGTGGCTGTAATACTACTATGTTCTAGTGTACATAGAGCTAAAGTGCCTAATTCTGTTCTCTGTCACAGTGGCTGTGTCTACACGTGCACGCTACTTCGAAGTAGCAGCACTAACTTCGAAATAGCACCCGTCGCGGCTACACGCGTCGGGTGCTATTTCGAAGTTAACTTTGACGTTAGGCGGCGAGACGTCGAAGTTGCTAACCTCATGAGGGGATCGGAATAGCGCCCTACTTCGACGTTCAACGTCGAAGTAGGGACCGTGTAGATGATCCGCGTCCCGCAACGTCGAAATTGTGGGGTCCTCCATGGCAGCCATCAGCTGGGGGGTTTAGAGACGCTGTCTCTCCAGCCCGTGCGGGGCTCTATGGTCACCGTGTGCAGCAGCCTTTAGCCCAGGGCTTCTGGCTGCTGCTGCTGCAGCGGGGGATTCATGCTGCATGCACAGGGTCTGCAACTCGTTGTCGGCTCTGTGGATCTTGTGCTGTTTAGTGCAGGTGTGTCTGGGAGGGGCCCTTTAAGGGAGCGGCTGGCTGTTGAGTCCACCCTGTGACCCTGTCTGCAGCTGTGCCTGGCACCCTTATTTCGATGTGTGCTACTGTGGCGTGTAGACGTTCCTTCGCAGCGCCTATTTCGATGTGGTGCTGCGCAACGTCGATGTTGAACATCGACGTTGCCTGCCCTGGAGGACATGTAGACGTTATTCGTCGCCACATCGAAATAGGCTACTTCGATGTAGGCTTCACGTGTAGACATAGCCAGTGGTGTAAATCAGGAGTAACTCCAAAGAAGTCTGTTGAGATACACAGTGCTAAACTATATTAAGAGCAGACCCACACCTAAAATCTTCAGGACTGTCACATTTCTACCCACTGTTACTCGGTGCTGGACTGCAACTCTAATTTAACTGACGTGAAAAACAGGTAAACGAGACAATTCTCTATTTTCTGTACCGTTAAGGAGCCTCAAACACATTTCAGCTATTGTTGAGGAAAATTTAAATTCAAATATTCCCTCCCTGGTCTACCTCTTACTGAGGGCATCATATGAATTGATGTGTGCTGTTTGTTAATTCCACTTGTCTTTATTCTAATCATGCTGCCTTTAGCAGTCTTCTCATTACATAGGCAGAAGACGGAGATCTTTCTACGAGGCAAGATTACATTGGGGCTGTTACAAGTCCCTTAATTGCTAATGATACAGATATAGATATGTAAAGTTTAGTCTGTGAAGTGTACAGTGGTGTCTTATTGGCACTATCGAATTAAAAAATGATTGTCAGAGAAAATTAATGTAGTCTTTCTCATGAAATTACACATTTTCTTTGGTCTCCTTGACATGATGCACTACAACTAATGCCAGGTGATAAATGAAGATTAAGCACAGTAACTATATACTCACCCACAAGCCAGGGAAACCAATACTTGGACATTCTTCCATTTGTCTGCATGTCCCAGGGATGCACAAACAGACAACAGTTTAATAATTCAGCAGCCTTTGGTGAAAAGGAAAAAAATATTAACAGTAGCTAAATGAACTCCAAAATGTATGTATATTTCAGGCAATAGTGCCACAGAAGCCTTTTTTTTTTTGCTTTGAATGTAAATAATTCATAGAAAGGATTACTAAATTTGGCAATAAATGGAGATTGATACTTTGGCCTAAGTTTCAGCCCCTACACCAGATCTGAGTAAATGGGGTTGGCACATGCAGAGAATATATCCTCAAATTTCTGGCATTGCCTTACTACAATTGTATGACACCAAGGGCCTTCCAGGTTGCTATGCTCCTTTTCCCAGGCTGCATGTGTGTGAATACATGAGCTGGTAGATGCACACAGCATGCCCTCAAAGCCGAGCAGCAGCATGAAGCTTGTCTTTGCTAGAGAACTGCACTGAGTTAGAGCACAATCTCAAGTTAACTAATATGACCGCCTGCATCTACATTGCCTACAAGTTGTGCTCAGCATCATGTTAGTTATGCTTTAGGTCATGTTTCAGCTTGGTGTCATTTTTTTCAGTTAAGACAAGCCCATCAAAAGAGATCCTGTACCCATGGGGATGATGGCGCTCACCCCTTTCAGTCCCTGATGTTTGCGCCAGGCCTCACTCCGATTCAAAATTCTTATTCAGGCCTGCAGGATCGGGCCCTTATAAAAATATTTTGTCATTTAAATAAAATTATTCTTCAGATTTAATTGTATGGTACAAAAATGCCTGTATGTTATTCATATCTGCATCTTACTGCAAAGTTAAGCTAACTGCAAACTAACATACTGCTTGGCTCTATTTAATGCCTGGAGTGAAATCTCAGAGCATTGGATGGTGCAAGGGGGGCAACAGAATTGCTGGGCTTCTGGACCTTCAGGGGGGCTCCAAGCTCCCAGGTAAGGGGAGGGACATCAAGCAGAAGGGGCTGGGCAGCCTATGATATACCCACTCCACCTCAGTACTACCCAGACTGCACCTCCCTGGGCTCCAGGGGTGATTTAAAGGGCCTGGGGCTCTGGGTGCTGCTGCTGCCACAAGTGCTGAGACCTTTTGAATCACCAGGCCCTCAGGAAGTTGCCTCCATTGTTCCCCTCTCCCTTCTAGTCAGTGGGCCTGCATTGAATAGAGATGTCTATGCAGCAGAAGTCTGCTGTATTTGAGAACATTTGTTACTATGCACGGTGTATCTGTTCTGTTACACTTAATGGGTTTACATTTAGAACTGTTTATATCCAATCTTGAAAGCTGCAAATCAAACTCCATTTTTCCCACAAATCTGTCTCCACTGGGGCTACATTCAGTATCCTAATACTTCGTCCATATTCCAGGACTAATGTACTTTTCTCATTGGAAAGCTGGGAATTCCCTCTTTTCCAGGAGGGTACAGTTCTTTAGCCTAAGTAGGTTACAAGATGTGACATGATGTCAGAAAAACTAATTTGGATAATTTTTAGAGATTTTAAAAAATTTACATTTGGAACCATGGTGTTAGGTAATTTTGACTTTATATGTAGATTGATACACCCATAGTACCAATATTTTTAAAGGCTATATATTTTGGAACTTTTTTTTGCTAAATAAGTAGCATAGCAAGTTGCATTATCATGTGGTATGCTAGTTTTTATCTTCAGGGATGAATAGCTTGCCTGAATGAAAGACCAGTTCTGCAGTTTTTGCACATCCAGAATATCCACTGACTTTACTGGGATTCTTGGGGGAATATGCAGTATGGGGTCCTGCCACGATGCTCAGTTGGATCTACAGTCTTATTCTGGTTCCCATTGAAACAAATGGTAAAAGCACATTAGAGTGAATTTTTGAGCGTCTCTCGTAAATGATCATTCATTTCATAAAGTCAGCTATATTAAAGAAGTATTTGAGCAAATTCTGCTCTCAAATATACTACTCTAAATTTAGATTGTTTCCATTGAAATTTTGGATTTGGCCAAATGCCTTCTGTTTAGTTAGCATTTCATATCACAACTTTATTTGGGATAAACTGGGAAACGGTTACTCACAGCATAGACAGGAAACAGTTCTGATGCATTCAGGTCCCATTCGTTGATGTGAGATCCTATCTGTACGCCAGGAAAACCAAGCTCATTCACACAGCGATTCATTTCCTTCACAGCCAGATCTGGTGCTTGCATAGGTAATGTGCCAAGGCCGACAAACCTCTTAGGGAACTTTTTTACTGTAGCAGCTAAGTCATTATTTAATAATTGGCACAGATCTAAAGTATCCTCAGGTTTGGCCTGGTATAATATTCAGAAGAAGAGTACATTAAAATGTAGTTCCCAGATTTTATCATCTTGACAGTTATTTGAAGAAACCCAAAGAATTGCATGTAAATTGTCACCAAGAAAAAATGTCACAGTAAATAATACAAGAAGAAGACTTGAAGCCAGGCACTTGCTTCAACACTAGTCATTCTGAATGGGTATAAGGGCTAAGGCCAAATTCTGCCCTGCTGAAATCCTATGGAAATGATTGATTAGTTGGGGTTGATTAATCTTGTATACTCATGGGTTAGTTGCTTCCTACCTTTCAAGGGCATTTAAGGCAAGGAGAATCTGACCCCATTTGCTGATGCTAACAGATTTTGTTTTGGAGAATCTCTTCTACCACTCCTGTGCCTGTCAGAAGACACACAGGCACTTTGACGGAAGCAGTTGTATCTTTCTGCTGAAGTGTTGTGTAGAGCTGAGTGGTGATGTAAAGGGTGAAGTGAGTTACATCCTTTTTTCTAGCCAGCATATATACAAATCATAAGAAGGGGTAAACATGCCTCAGTTTGGCATTTTGTGGGAATGTAAAATGATTTGTAACTTACATTTTGAGAGACCAGAATGGGGCAGAAGAAAAGCAGCATGTAGAAGGGTCTGAGATAAAATGTATCCCATAAACCAGACCTGGATCACAAACTTTGAATCCAGATCTCAGCGGGATTGTTTTTGTATCTGTGGTTTTTGTTCAAGCACATGTCTGCTCAAAGAATGTGAATTCTCTTCTAAATATAGAACCCATGGTTTTCTTGTGGATCCTGGCAAAGTAAGTTCCCTCACTCCTGATTTCAACTCTCAGCCTATTTACCTCTGCATGGGTTTGGTCACTAGAGTTGGTCTAGTGCCCAAATAATGTTATCAATGCACTACAAGAATAAAATAGTTGGTATGGAAGATTTCCCTGGTGAGGAATTGTAAAGCTTCTTCTGGTGGTATTGCAATGGACATAACGCTCACACTTAAAATAACCAATCTCAGTATATACCCTTAGTTTACTTTGTTTACCAAGGGGTAAGCACTGAACAGTCCAAGTAAAAGAGGAAGTATACGCTTGGCTGTATTTTCTGTGAGCCTTTCCCTAGATTTTTAGTAAGAAATGAATGTGAAGTAAAATTCCAGAGCCGTCCAAATTTTATGTGGGCTGAACCTTGGTTCCACATCTAAATTTTGCATCTGGCTGTTTCCTTTAAAATGGGTCAAACCTTTTGATTTTACTGACCCATGATTTTGTGGTCTTTGGGACCCAGATGGAACCTTTGCATCCTGGGAATATCTTTGTTTTTAACATAGCTCAATATTTATCATTTTATTGCTGGAGCTGGGAAGATGGAAGAATGGAAATGAGGGAGGTGGAAATGTGTGACACTGGACCCTGATGAATTTTACAGCAAAACCATAAAAGATCAGTAAGATTTAAAAGTTCTTAGTGCTATTTCTAATAAAGCAGCCATGATATTCAGTTAGAACTATATTATACAAATTAATTGGTCCCCTGATTTTTCTTATGGTAAATTCAAGGACAAAACAAAAAGCTGAAGATATGTTTCAGTATAGAGTATGGGACATGTCATCCAGCACATAGTACTAGAGGTGCATAGTTAATTTATGGACTGAGCTGTGACTATTTTTTACATAGGACACCTGTAACTGAATTTTTCATGTATTATTATTTATGTAGACTGCTAGATACTATAGGAAATGGGCCAAGTTAATTCCTGGTGCACCTGCATTGATGCTAAATTGGTGCAGTCAGTGGGGATGAATCTAGCTCATTATTGCGAGGATCAGCCTTTGAGAAACATTTTTAGTTTGTTTGATGCATCTAAAATAACTGTGAATCCATTCTGTCAATCTAGATGTGCTAGTATGTAGGAGGTGTAATTTCAGACTCAGTGTTTCCTGGACCAATGGCTTTCCCATGCTGGGAGTGTGACATTTAAAGGGAAGGGAATATTTTTGTATATGTATGTGTTCTTTTAAAGGGTATTTGTAATCTATGCATTCTGTCAGAGAGATGGACTCTGCCTCGGCACCCTCCTGTGTGCAAATCAGATTCTTTGTGACTTACATCCAAACATATTTTGAGAAAGTGAACTGGATAAGTGGCTCATTAGTTCTAGTTCTAGATGCTTCAGAGGAAGATAGAAATACCTCATAAAGCACCTACTTAATTCTGCAGTACTGGGTAAAAGAAGTGCATTTTTCTTCACCCCAGTACAAAGAAGGTGGATATACCTCTGGAAACTTTTGAAAATTTGTTTTAATAGGAAAACATCTGTATGATGGACTGAACCCAATGAATTAGAAGTTGCCTGTTTTTCTTTTACATCATACACTCCAACCCTAAATTCACGTTCAATGTAGGTTTTCTCCCTGCTTCCCGTTGCTCTTCTGATATAGGGCTTCTGTTGCTGTCTTATCCCTTTGTATTAAATATTTTCTGGATTAGAGCCCTGTGGAGTCAAGCTGCTGGAGCAACTTTGCCATGCTAGTTTGCTGGCCTCTCTTCTATTACCAAACCAGCTTTGCCATACCTTTCTTTCATTGCAGAACATCCTCACCCTCACTTCAGAGTAGCTTTGCCATATTATTTGTGTGACTAACTGAACTTCCTAATTCACAGGCAGTGGGGATTTCATTATTTTGCATTTTATAGTATCGGAATTACAAAATTTTTTTCGAAGGACTTACCCAATAGCTGAACATTACAGGAACAGTAGAAAGGGCCTGTACAGTGACTCCTACATAGAAGAACAAAAGTCTTTAGATACGAAAATGCAGATGACAACTTTGTCCTAGATCGGATCATAGTTTCCTCTCATGCATTACAGGTGAATGACTGAATTTATCAGTCTATCTGCAGGAAGCAGATATGTTCATAGCGGGCAGACTGGAAAAAGCTGCCGTGGTGGTGGCAGCTCTGGGATAGCAGCAGCAGTGGCAGTGGCTCTGGTGAGTCACAGGCATTGAGTTAGAGTAGTGGGGGGAGTCCTGGCTCACAGGGGGTTGGGTTATAGTGGGGAGCTGGGCGTGCCTGGTTCTGGAGGGAGGCACAGGGATTGGGTTAGAGCAGGTGCTGGGGGTGCCTGGCTTTGTGAGAGGGGAAGGGGATTGGGTTATATACATTGGTGTGCCTGAAATTATAACGAGTGCTGAAGTGTGCTAAAGATTTCTGATCTCTGGTCTAGCTTAACAGGCAATACTGGGCACAAGTGTAAATGAAAGTACTTTTATGATGGCATAGTAGTTATTCATAACAGGATCTAGCTACTTGGTTCAATCCATATACATTTACACTTTTAGTTTTGGCAGTCCCCAGTTCAATGTCTGATGTTGGCCAATGTGGCAGCTGTCACGTTAAGTGGACATTTTTTGTGGGATTTGAATGGCTATGGGCCATAGATGCTTGGGATGAGTTTCCTCTACCCAGCAGAAGCATGTGACTCTCTGATTACATACATACCTTTGCCTAAATGTAGTACTATGAAACTTGGTGTTTGGCTTTACAAAATATTTTTGTTTGTCATTTGTAGAATAGTCATAATTTTTTTCTTTAGAATCACTTCAGTTCAGGGCCAAAACCCCACAGTAGCAGTTGGATGTATGTGATCTATTCTTACATTAATCTATTAGTATTAATTTAAATACTTGTGCCTGCATATGAATCTTGTCTTTTTCATGTTACTTAGTTTTCCATAAATTTATTTTGTCGTATGAAAAGTCCTTGAGGATCCATGTGAAGACAAAACAATATATATTGGATTTGCTTCTCTTTGTAGCAACAAAGCTTATTATGACAAATGCAGAAGGTTTATATTCGCAAGCACCTTGAACTTACTTTTTAAAAAATGAGGGAGAATTATTTTTATTAACTACTGCTGTCCCAGACTTCCTCTGAAGTTTTGTGGTTTTACAAACACGGGTTCGTATTTTGTTCCAGTGACTTTCTCTCTCTTGCTCTCTTTTTCCCCTATGTTAATTAGTGTGCTAGCCAGAATAAGACAGATGGGTGGGCCCCAACTTCAGGTGTGTGAGCAATGGGGCTGCCCCTCCCACACACAGCCCACCTTAGAAGAGGGGAAGGGATAAATAGGGATAAATCCTCTGGCCAGGGTCCCCTGTAAAAATGAGCTTGCCCTGTTCCGCCTGCCAGATGCTGCTGCCAGGGGTATCAGGGGCTTGCCTGCTCTGCCCACACTCTTGTGCTCCCAGCAGGGGAGCAGGGTCACGATGCTGGGCCTTGTCCTGCTCCACACCCCAGCCTAGACAGCTTCCAGCAGCAAAGCTGGGTCAGGGGCTTGGCCTGCTTCCCTTACCCACTCAGCATTCCCGCCAGGGAGTGGGGTCAGGGCATGGAGACCTGAAAGCCTGTGGCTCGGCCTGCTCCAGCGCTCCTGAAAGGCAGCAAAGACCCCAAGCCCACACACCTGCCCCAGCTGGAGCACCTGAAGGAGAGAGGCAAGATCATGCACTCCAGTAGAAGCAGAGGGGTGGTTTGGTGTTAACGATCCATGAAAACAAGAGAGGAAACTGACTCTGATCTTGCAAAGTCTGGTAGAAAGTTAAGCAGATGCAAGTATTTTCAGGATTGGCATAACTCCTGACATAAGGGAAATAGTTAAACTGACTGAAGGCAACATGCTGTTTAATACCACTATGCTTTTTAATACAGACTAAGCTGTTTAATATATACATAGGAAAAAATGGAACACTTTACCTCTCACTTTTTTCTGCTATAGTAATCTTATACATTATTCACAGTGACTTTACAACAGGTAAATCATTTTCATGCTGACGTGTGAATTTTAAGTTGTTTGTATCCCTTTGTTATGTAATAATTTACCAGAGGGTACAGAAATCAGGATTCATTTAGGAAGCAGATTAAGTCTAAAGAATGACACACTTTGCTAGTGAATTACTCTTTAATCAGCAGCATTTTTGCTTCTTGCTTCCTCAAACATGAGCTCTTTTGTTGAAACTGAGTCCCCTATATTGTTGGTTTTTGTAAGGATGTGAGCAACTTCTGCAAGGTACTGAGTGCCCTCAGCGCCTGTTGACTTCTCATTTGGACCTTAAATGTTCATGCTGAGGCTGATTTTTCAGTTGTCTGCTTCAAGCAACATTAACCTCTCTGCATGTGTTACTATATTTCTTCAGCAGTGCTTCTTGGAAAGAAAAATCCACTTTGTGCCCTGGCCATGCCTCTTTTCTCACATAAATGATGAGACACAAGTTATTTTCCAGAATTCAGAAGTGTTATGGGTAGAGGAGGAGTGGAAGGGAGAGCATGAGTTGGAAGTCAGCAACTGCCCTTGATGTTCACTGTAACCAGTTTCTCCTGTACAGGAAAAAAGTTAAGGGTGTCCTGAAAGGTTACTTGCCCCACTGCTTGGAATGGCTTTGGTAGTAACATCCTGTGTAGCCAATTCTTCCCATTATACAGACACATTATGCATGTTTTGAGTATTTACTCCTCTCTGTACTCCATAACACAAGAACAGAAAGGGTGTGTCTAGACTAGCCCCCAACTTCGAAGAGGGCATGGTAATTAGGGCGTCGGGAGATTACTAATGAAGTGCTGTGGTACATATGAAGCACTTCGTTAGGCTAAATCTCCCCTGTGGCAACTTCGAAGTGTCAAACTTAGGAGTGCCAGCTTGTGTGTAGCCGCAGGTCAGCCATGGGTACTTTGAAGTACCTGCACTACTTTGAAGTCCCTTTACTCCTCAAAATTTTGAGGAGTAAAGGGACTTTGAAGTAGTGTAGGCACTTTGAAGTACCCAGAGTTACATGCAAGCCGACACTTTAAAGTTTGACTCTTCGAAGTTGCCACGGGGGAGATTTAGCCTAACAAAGTGCTGCATATCCACCGCAGCACTTCATTAATAATCTCCCAACACCCTAATGAACATGCCCCCTTCGAAGTTGTGTGCTAGTCTAGACATAGCCATAGGTCTGGATCCCTCACTCACTTACGTTCTCCAACAATGTGCCAGGGAACACTTCTCATATCTTAAAAATATTATTGTGTCTTGTTCCAATCACATAAAAATGGTTAAATCCCAGTATAGCCTTCCTTTTAACAGAGTAATATTTTACTGTCCAGAAGCTTATTTGTCTTTTCCTATTTATCCTTTCCTGATAAAATGCTTTAAGGGGGTGCAATCAGACAATTTTTTAACCAACTTCCTCAGAGCAATTTATCAGAGGATGGTAAGCTAGGTTTTCAACTGCTGGATGAGCAGTGGTTAACATGATTTCATCCTATATGATGGTGTTGGTCCAATTAGCCCATGTACTACTGCACATTTCGATAGCATTTGATACCACTGGTCATTTAGAGTATTATGATACTACGATACAGGCTTAGCAGGGTTGGCACTTGCCATGGAAGTGATTGCAGTCATTGACTCTGTGCAGTTTGCCTTT
This sequence comes from Carettochelys insculpta, assembly GCF_033958435.1. NCBI lineage: Eukaryota > Metazoa > Chordata > Testudines > Carettochelyidae > Carettochelys > Carettochelys insculpta. Next base: position 58,384,092 of record NC_134144.1, read on the forward strand.
TGTCATTCTCTTTCCAATGTCCCCAAGGACCATAATTTTCAGTCTCTGCCTTCTGTTTTGCATTTAATTATCTGCTTTTTTATAAATATGATTAACATAAAGATCATTCCCTCTGCTTCCACTATTTGATCAGCTTGTCTTAAATACAGGGGCACAGATGTCCAAGGAATTTTACATATTCATTGCTACAGAAATTGAGCTATGAATTGTTGGTTCCTGACACCATCTTAATTCTGCTGTCTCATTCTCCTCTTCCTTTGGTGGCACTGACATTCAGTCATTAATCATAAATAGTTAGGAGCCTGGTGCTCTGATTTTTAAAGAGAAACAGAATCATCTGTTTTTCTGACATGGTAAATTTGGATTTCTACTACCTTAAGATCATTTCCAGCATTGAGTCTTTTCTTTCCTTTGCTGCCAGTTTGCTTTAATGTTTTACTTTCTGGCATTCTAGCTTGCGGATAGGCAAACATAAAAATGGACTTGGAGATTTCTATGCAGAATTTTCTTTGTTACCACAATGTGAGGGGATAAGGGAGATGACTCACTACATAAATGAGTTTTAACTTACTTTTTGAAAAAGTATTTTCCCCCTCCCACATTTTTCTGAAATACTCTTGGTTCATCAGAGGTTCATTGTTGATATTCCAGAATGCACATTTGCAATAGCATGCATCTCATTGATATTTTTTATGTCATAGAATGATACATTCTGCTATACCTTCACTGAAGCAAAAAGGACCGAGACCATTTCACACGGGAAAAGGAACTGAAGAAAGTTTAGTTAAAATTAATATTTGATTTCAGTGCCAATTACAGCCTAGCTAATAAGGTATCAGGCATAAGTTTGATCTGAACTGAGTTTTCACATGGCCATTACTGTTTACATTTAAGTAAGTAGTACACAATCTTGTATTCTGCCAGGAGCCAGGAGGTATGATCATGTCACCTAATCTCTGTCCTGGTGCACTGGGTATGAGTTGCATTTTTATCAATGATAAAGTTCTTTTGTTGCTGGATAAAGCTTTTCAGAAATAGAGCCTAATTACAGGGCCTAAGTTACCTTAGTGTCACCTTACCCTGCTGGTTATAAGCTTTCTTACTGAGATAAACTCTTTGCATCTTTCCTCCCAAATTGTGTCATTTTTGGTGGTTAATTTTTAGGGACATGATCTACCCTCAATCTTTCTTACTCAGAATTGACTTTGAAGTCAATAGCTGCAGCTCCATGAACGGTACAAGAATATGATATGGCCTGTAGCTATTATCCTTTTGAGAAACTCATGGGTTATTAAAGGTGACCTGAAAAGCAGATATAAATGCATTTTCCTTTTAGTTTGCTTCTTTGCGATGTGCATAAAAAAGTCCTGAGAAATTTATTTGTGCTTGTTATTTTTTTTAACTTTAGAAACATCAGAAATATAGCACCTGAATTGTCTGAATTTCCAGACCACTGTTTTATTTACCACAGATTTGTCTACTTAAAGATAATTTGTATGTTTTTGGAACATGAGAACATAAAGTTTGTTTGTTTTTTAAATGTCTCAGTTTAATAGTAAAAAGGAGAACTCACTTTTCAAGGTGAAGAACTGTATCAGATTTTGAAATCAGATACATCTTTGTGCTCCGAATATCAATATTTTTGATATCTTTTTCTAAAAAGTGTCCTTCTAGATCTTATTTTTTATTTGCCATGAATCTCGAAATCATACTCTTTTCCTGACAAATGCAAACTAAGAGATTCCCAGGCTACGTCTACACTAGGATGCTATGTCAAAATAGGCTATTTTGAAGTAACAACATCGAAATAGGCTACTTAGACACATATCGTCCACGCATCCTCCAGGGCTGGTGCTGTTGATGTACAACATCGAAGTAGCAACGGGGAACGTCGAAAGGGGCTGCCCTGGAAGGAAAAGCAGAGCATCCACACACACAAGCACCCCCACTTCGAAATAAGGGGCCAAGAAAGCCTGCGGACAGGGTCGCAGAGCAAACTAGCCCTTCTGGGGCAGCAGCAAGCCGCTCCCTTAAAGGGCCCCTCCCAGACACACCCGGCCTGCACTGTACGAGCCCTATGTTGGTGACACAAGCCTCGCAGACCTCGAGCCTGCAGACATGGATGTCCAGCAGCAGCTGGAAACCCTCCAAGCTGCCTTCTGCAGAGCAGGCGCCCTGCTAGATGCTGCACAGGCGGCTGCCCAGCAGCTTCTGGAATGGGAGCCCTCCCCAGGGGCACAAGGAGATGCTCCGGACCATTGGGCCCTCCTGCTTCCCCCCCGGCCGGGTGTCCTGCACCGGATGGTGGGAGCACCTGATTATGGGGGAATGGCATGATGACCAGTGGCTGCGGAACTTCCGCATGCACTGGCAGACCTTCATGGAGCTCTGCCAGTGGCTCACCCCCGCCTTAAAGCACCAGGACACCCGGTTGCGGTGCGCCCTCACTGTTGAGAAGAAGGTCGCAATAGCTGTCTGTAAGCTGGCCACTCCAGACAGCTACCACTCCGTGGGCCAGCAGTTTGGCATTGGCAAGGCCACAGTCGGGGCTGTTGTGATGGAGGTAAGAAGGCCTGGGCCTGAACCCACTGGGGAGGGGCGCCTGGGGAGGGAGGTCCGGGGTGGGGGGCCCGGGGAGGGGGTCCAGGTGAGGGGGTACACTCTGCATACCCTCACAGGCACCCATTTCCCCTCCCCACAGGTGGTGCATGCACTCAATGCCCTGCTGCTGCAGAGGGTCATCCGAGTTGGGGACCTGGACACAGCCGTCGTGGGATTCGCTGCCATGGGATTCCCCAGCTGCTTTGGGGCCCTTGATGGGACCCACATCCCCATCCGTGCCCCAGACCATAGTGGTGGGTGCTATATAAACAGGAAGGGCTATCACTCCATGGTCCTGCAGGCCATGGTGGACAGCCGTGGCTGCTTCCAGGATATATACGTGGGCTCGCCTGGCTGTATGCATGACCCTTGCATGTTCTGTACTTTGGGACTGTGCCGCCGACTGGAGGTGGGGTCCTACATCCCCCAGAGGGAGATCCCTCTTGGGGATACCACTGTACCCCTCTGCCTCGTCGTGTAGGCAGCCTACCCTCTCCAGCCCTGGCTTATGCAGCCGTATACAGGCCACCTCAATGCCAGCCAGGAGCACTACAACTCATGACTCAACCACGCCCGACAAGTGGTCGAGCAGGCCTTTGGGCGCCTGAAGGGCCGGTGGCATTGCCTCCTGGTCTGCCTGGACCTGGGCCTCCCAAACATCCCTCAGGTTGTGGGTGCCTGCTGCACACTGCACAACCTGGTGGAAAGCAAGGGGGAGGCCTTCGTGCAGGGCTGGGCACTGGAGGCTGGAACAGGCTACCCCTAGCCAGCCGCTGCCCCTAGCTGCCAGGCCCACCGGGACGGGGTCCGGGTCTGGGAGGCCCTGTGGGAGTATTTTGAGCAGGGGCCTAGTGAGTGCCACCCAGGCCATCCCTGGTGAGTCCCCTGCACACTGCCCCAGCACCCACACCCTGCCGTCACCGAAAGCACACAGGACACGGGTTTTTGAAAAATAAAACAGCCTCATTATTTAAATAACCAAAAACCTCGCCTCTGCTGTGCATATAAAACTAATACAAACAGCATCATGGAAAATAACTATATACAGGTGGGAACAACTATAATAACCTATATACAGGGGAGTCAACTATATACAGGGTGGGGACAACTATATACATGGGGGAGACGTGGACAGTCCAGACATTGACCCATCATTCCGGGGCAGGGGTGGAAGGGCGCGACCCCCACCGTGTTTGGGTGGCTGGTCCCCACCTCAGCCGGGGTCCCCAGCGAGGCTGGCTGGGGCTGGGAGAACAGGGAGGTATGGCCGAGGCAGGTCCTCAGCCCGGTCACTGGCCCCAGGGGGCTCCTGCCCTGCGGAGCTGGTGGATGGGGGGGCAGGCGGGGCAGCAGGCGGGATGTCAGATGGGGCATCAAGCGGGACGTCAGGCAGGGTGGCAGGTGGGACATCAGGCGGGGCAGCAGGGAGGGCAGCACGGAGGACATTGGGGGGGGCAGCTGGGCCATCAGGTCCTCGAATGTGGCGGCCACCTGATTAAAGGTGGCCATAAAGTCCTTCCAGGCCTCCCAGCACCAGGCAGCCTCCTGCTCCTCTAAGTGGAGTCTCTGCTCCATGATGTCTGCCTGGCGCCAGAGGGCAGCAGCCACCTTGGGGTCGTGTGTGGTTCACCTCTGGCCCCGGCGGAGGTGGGCCCATCCCAGTGCAGGCGGTGACCCTGGGCGGTGGTGGTCCGGAGATCTCAGGGGAGCTGTCTGGGACCACGGATGGTGCAGCTGTGGAAATAGGAGGGAAGGGGGGAGAGAGGCCGTGAGTACCCAGCCTTGACCCATGGTCCACCCCCCCCATCCACCCAAGGGCATCTGGTCCCCACCCCCCGTCCCCCATTGGTGTGTGCAGTGACCCTGTGGGTGGCCCCTTCCACCCACTGTCCATGGATGGAGGTGCTGATGGGCACTGGTGGCTGTGGCATTGTCCCTGGGCCATGGTCTGCCTGGGCCATGGCAGGCTGGGGTCTTCTGGGGATGTGGGGGGACCCCGGTCAAGTGGTGTCCCCGCCCCATGCCCTGGGGGTCTGTGCCCTGTGGGGTACGTACCTGATGGTTCACTGCCATGGTCGGGGAGGCCCGTCTGGCGGATGCCCGGCTGGAACTGTGGGAAGGGATGTCCAGCATGAGCTCCCCCTCCTCACTGGACCACTCTGTGGCCGGGGTGGAGGGTCCCGGCTCTGGCCCTGGGGATGCAGGGCTGGCCTCCGGAACTGACCCTGGCTCCAAGGCCTGCTGGGGCTCGTTGGCCATGGTGTCAAGGGTGGCTGGCGGGGAGGAGGTGTCCCTGGGGCCCAGGATAGTCCTGAGCTCCTGGTAATAGGGGCAAGTGGTGGGGGCAGCCCCAGACCGGCTGGCTGAGTCCCGGGTCCGGGCGTAACCCTGCCGCAACTCCTTGACCTTACTCCTGACGTGGTCAGGAGTGCAGGCAGGGTGACCCCGGGTGGCCAGACCTTCAGCCAGCTGGGCGAATGCCTCCGCGTTCTGCCGCTTGCTCCTCATTACGTGGAGCACCTCCTCCTCACCCCAGAGTCCCAGCAGGTCACGGAGCTCAGAGTCGGTCCAGGAGGGGCCCTGCTTCCTACCCCGCCAGCTGGAGGCCTGGAAGCCCTGGGATGGCCCGGGGGGGGGGAGCTCTGGGGGCACTTGGGGGGCTGGCTTGCTGCCATGGTCTCCCTCTGGGCCATGCAGGGGCACCTTGTGGCACAGCTGCTGCCTGCATGGTGTCAGCTTCCTGCTATGGGGTTTCCAGGTCTGTGCAGCTTTAAGAACCGCTGGGCGCAGAGATCATAGGGCCCCGCAGGGGCTGGACAGCACGTCTCCGCCTAACAGCTGATTGCCGCTATGACAGACCTCGCTATTGCGAAGTAGCGGGACGCAGAATGTCTACACACGTCCTACATCGATGTTGGACATCGATGTAGCGTGCTATTCCCATCTTCTGATAGGAATAGCGATTTTGACATCTTGCCGTCTAACTTCGATTTCAACTTCGAAGTAGCGTGTGCCGTGCGTAGATGCAGCGCGCACTATTTCGAAGTTGGGTTTGCTACTTCAATGTTGCATTCTAGTGTAGACACACCTCCAGTGTGCTTTCTTCCACGAACCTGTTCCTGTATTACTTGTTTCTGTGGACCTTTCTAGCAGGATTTGATAATATTGTGGCTGGAGTCGCCAGCTGGTGCTATTACACATAGATTTATAAATTCTTATTCTTAATGCACGAGCACTGTTCAATCATTTGAAGAAATGCTGTATTGTTAGTTTTGTAATATAGTTTATTTTGGGGAGAGCTAGTGCAAATAGCAGGAGAATTTGCTCTCTGCCATTGGAACAAATACCCAGGGGTCGTGATTCCCCACCACTGAAAATGCTTAAACTAAGACTGAAAGTTTCTCAGAAAGAGATGCTCTTGGAATTATTTTGAGGAAGTTTTATGGCATGTGCTAGCTATAAATCTAACAATTTCTTTCCCAAGCTACGGGCAATTCTCTGAACAGTGTTGTTCCCTGGGAACTAGTCATTGATGTTGGAGCTTTAGATTTCTGATAGAATAGGTTACCTGTGTGTCACTTGTGATGACCTCTATTCCAGGACTGTTGTACATAATGAAAATAAAACAAATTACACTAAGAAAATACCGAGGGTCTATGTTGCTGATTTCTTCTTCAAATAGAAACTGAGGTCCTGAACTCTGCTATTAGTTGGCAGAGGGGCAGGGCTGCCAACTTTCTGACTGCAGAAAGTAGAACATCTTTGCCCACCCTGACTTTTCTCTGAAGCTGTGCCTCCACTCATTCCATCTCCCCTCCCTCCTTTGCTTATTCTCCCTCACTCGTGCTCATTTTCACCATGTTGGGACAGGACACTGTGGTGTGGGAGAACGTAAATGCTCAGGCTGGGAGGGAGTTCAGGCTCAGGGGTGGGGTTATGTATGGGAGTTGGGAGTCCAAGAGGCGGCTCTAGGTTGAGGGGGTGGAGCTGAGGGTTTACAGTACAGGAGAGGGTTTCAAGCTGGAGCAGGGGTTTGTGTGTGGAATGGGGTGAGGGATCTGGCTTGACTTATGATTTCTGTGGTGGGGGCCAGAAATAAGGGAGTTTGGGTGTGGAAGGGGGTTCAGGGGCACAGGAAAAGGTGGAAACTAAGTAGCTGTTGCTTGGTAAGGGGACAGTGCATGGAGCTTCCCTGGCTGCCCCTACCCCTGGGAGCCAGAGGAGGGACATACCAGTATGACTGCTTCTGCAAGCTGTGCAGGGCAGAAATTAGTGCAAGACTGCCTTCCATATGTTAAGAGTGTTTGTTCATGCTCTTTGGGTTGTGCAATGCCATTGACTCCAGCATTTCATCAGTTTTTTGGGGTGGAGGGAAGAATGATGCTTTCAAAAGCAGGGTTTCCTTTCAAAGGAATCCCATCTGTGTGGCTGTTTGTGTTTTGAAAACAGACCCTTTGGGAATTGAGATCCCATGGGAGTATACAAATGAGATGTGAAATATTTAAACCCGTGCCTCATTTGCATTTTTAATTGGTTGCATTTACATGCCCTTTCTGAAAGAGAGGGGTAGCATACATGCAGCCCATGGGGACGCAGAACCATTAGGCATCCACAGTTTGGCCACAGGTGACAAGGTAAGCCTTTCAGACCAGAACTTTAAATTGAACCAGGCATCTGCCAAATTAGACTCCCCATATGTGGACATCTTCAATGTCACAGAATGGGTACACCCCATGGCCTTCAAGATGCAGCTGCCCATGTGCATGAATAATGGTTATCTTTCTCATATGTCACTTTTTACAAATCCAGTACAGTACCAAAAATCCAAACCTAAATCACTCCAACCTGCCATTGTCACCTATTGCAACAGTCCCTGAACAGAAGACTCCTCATCCTTGGGTAGTCAGAGGAAGACTCCAGCATCTGGTGGAGTGAGAAAGCTACGTTCTGAATGATTGGAACCAATAGAGAGCATCCATGCCCTGGATATATTGCAGAAGTTTCAGATGTACCCTTAAACATGTGCCCCAAGGTCTTTGAGGGGGAAGGTATTGTCAGAAATAAGGGCCTACAGCAGAGCTAGTCTCCAGGCAGACTAATGACCACAGGTGGCCTGTAGTAGCTTCCTGATTTGAGTATATTGCCTGATTAGTTGAAGAATCAGCAGAGTGATTCTTAAGCTCAGAGGAAGAATTGTTCAGTGGCTGCTCAAAGCATTTACCTGTAGCTGAATAGCTCCAGCTTCTGCCTTGGACCCAACCTTGCCCCTGCCCTGCTTTAATCCATGTAACTCAGTCCAGCCCTTCAGACCCTATTTCTGACTGCCAACTCATGCTCTAACCACTGGGCACAACACCCATGTACCAGTCACTGACAGTCTTGTTAATACATCCAAAAGTATTTTTTTCTTTTTTGCTACTGCATCACATTTTGTCTCATATTTAATTTTTGATCGACTATAACTCTCAGATCTTTTTTGTTCAGTACAACTGTCCATCAAGTTATTTCCTATTTTGTAGTGGTGCATTTGATTTTTCATTCCTTAGTTAATTTTGCATTTGTCTTTATTCACTTTTATTAGCTTGATTTCAGACTAGTTCTCCAATTTATTATGATTGTTTTGAATTCTATGTTTGTCCTTTCAAAGTGCTTGCAACCCCTCTTAGGTTTGCATTTTCTGTAAACTTTAGAAGCATACTCTCCACTCTGTTATCCAAGTAATTAGAGGAAATATTGAATAGTATATGAATCAGCACTGACCTGTGCAGAACTGTATTAGATATGTTTTGTTAGTTTGGTAGCAAACTATTATAAATACTCTTTGGTTGTGTCCACTCTACAAAAATAACTTCGAAGTTCCTTACTTTGAAGTAACAAACTTCGAAGTTGAGTGTCTACATACATGCTACTTCGAAATGGAGTAGGGACTTTGAAGTCGGGCTCCCTTACTTCGAAGTTAACTTCAAAGTAAGGGAAAACATGTGTCGGCGCTCTGCAGGCTACTTCGAAGTAGCTCCTAACTTCAAAGTGAACTTCCTAGTGTAGCTGCATCCTTTGAATACAGGTTCTCAACCAATTTTGCACTCACCTTACAGTATTTTCACCTAGATCACATTACCCTTGTTTGTGTAAGAGAATGTCCTGTGGGACTGTATCAAAAGCTTTACTAAAATACAGGTAAGTCATATATACTCCTTCTGCACCTCCATCTAGGCAAGTAACCCTGTCATGGAAAGAAATTTGGTTGCGTTGGCATAATTTGTTCATAAGCAATAGCCAATATGGATTTATTATCATCCTTTTATGTTTGAGGGGCATATAAATTGTTTAATAATTTGTTCCAGTATCTTCCCATATCTCTAAGATAGAATGATGGTCTGTAATTCTGCAGGTCCTTTTAAAAGACACATAACATTTGTCCTTCTCCACTTCTGTGTGACCTCTTCTATTACCCAATTTTTCTTGAAGACAACTGCATGTGCCTACTAATACACACAAGTGGTCCTTTTGAATCCAGACTTAAAGTTAGGCATGTACTTACTGGATCAGGGCCTCTTCTCTCATTTGATAACATAATTCTACTTCTTCTCTAATTACACACGATTTTTCAGAAAAACATGACAGAAAATGAAATACAAAAACAAGCAGGGGGAAAAAAACTTAATAGAAATTTTTTTGGTTTTGTTTTTTTAATAAACTTCACCAAAACAAAGAGAGCTCAGCACACTATTCTCCTATATATGCCACTTCTAAAATCAGGAATTCATAGTCTCCTTTTGAGGCCATGTTTTGACACTCATACTCATATTAACTTGTACCATCCTGCACAGAAATGAATTTTGGTTACTTGTGGAGCGAGGTACTGAAAGACACAAGTCTGTTTTGACTCCAAATGTAAAGCATATTAGTTTTCACTGACTTGAAATAGATTTAAGATAATTGTGATGCTGCAAAACCTTTCAATTTTAATGTTGCTGTAAAATACTTTGACATGAAAGCTTAAGTTGTTCCATTTGATTTATGATATGTGCATTTCATTTTTGGAGTTACCTGATTTGTTCATCTCTTTAATCCGAACCTCTGGATTCCAGCAGTTCTCTTGGATAACTCTGAAAACCTTTCCCTCCTTTGTCATTTTTGCCTCCCCCTGTGAAAAGAAACTTTGATTACAGTAGTACAGTTGTTAAGATATGATGGCCTAAATTAGAAGTATGTGGGGCTGCTAGAATTCAAGTACTACACTTTTGTTCGACAGAATAAAATCTCCAAAAAAATTGATTTGAAATGTCATTAGTAATTCAAAAGGACAATGTCCAGGTATCTTTTTCATAATTTAAAAATAAGTCTCTCTCTATTGCTTTCTACAATACCCTTTGTTATCCTGAAATAGTTTCCTTAACTCAAGTTTGTCTTCCACTGTTCAGGCACCTGGGTTTGTCATCACAGTGATGTTTATGAGTGCTATTTGACTATGAGGCAAGTTCTGACCTCAGGTATGCCCAGTTTCTTTGGAAGTCACTGGACTGAAAACTGATCTTAATAAATCCACAGAGAATTCAGAGTAACTCCATAAATTCAGCTTATTTCTGGAGATTCATTCTGTACAACTGAGATAGAATAAGCCCCAATGGAATCTACAGGTTGAATTTTCTTAGTAATAAATGAAAGAATACTGAAGCATTAGTATCAGGGAAAATTCCAATACCAAACAGTTACCAGAACTATAGCAATACAGATTTTAGTGCAAAGCCCGTTTTAGAGTTATGCAAGTCTAAATATTATCAAGGCCTTAACTTTGACAGTGTCCCTTTAATTGTGAGAAGAGAGCAGTGCAACACTTTTAACTCTAATTTTTGATTGTTTGAGAACAGGCCAAGACATTGTCTAGTAACTGTCTTGTCAAATCAAGCCAAGGAAAATGAATGTTGCAACTGTTCATAGCCACATGCTGTTAAGGATGTGTTATTAGTTTCCTCTCAAGGCACACAAAATCAGACTGAAGCTCCTGGAAGAGGGGTAAATTTCACTTATTGTACATCTGTTCTGCAATATTAAAAAAACTATTAATTCAGACTATTCCTTATTATGAACACAGACATAAAATTGCTTAAATTAATAAAAGTATATTCTTTGCAGCAGGCATACTCAGTTGCATATCTCCTCTTTAGGAGTCAGGCTGTTTTTAAGCTTGAATTTGTTTTTAGCTTCCAATATCATTCAAATATACTTGCCTGATAAATATTTTAAAATCTCTTTTTTGTTTGGCTCCCTTTCTGTGCCACCAGGGCAGCTTGCCAGAATGAGCTGGCAGCAACATCACAGTTTGAGAAAATGACTCCTAATATTATAGCCAGTAATTAAAACTCCAGAGTCCTGCTCCTCTGGCAAAATCCTTTAAAGTCTGTTAGAATTGATTTACTAAATAGACGGGGATATCGCAGATACACATTCCAATAGATTTAGAAAATCCATTATCAAGCCACTGTTGATCATTGTGTAATAAGTAGCTAGCAGGCTATTTGGGGGTAAGAGAGAGGACCAGAAGAACTGAAGGTTTTGTCATATAAAAATAGACAACATGCCCTTTACTGTGTTATCCCTGGAAGTATTTCCATGAGCAAAAGTAGACTTCCAATACTTTCTTCAGACTCTGCTAGCCTCTAACGGACTCATGTATTTTTTTCTATTAGTACTGAAAAGTATGTTAGACAGATTTTAATTTCACCAAGACATCTCTTTATAGAATAGCTCAGTCTCTTCCTCTGTACTGTCCGACGTGGGTGCACACACCTGAATGACCGAGATGTTGAATGGTTTTGCTTTGAATCTCACTACCATCATTCATGCTCACCACTTTGTATCTTAACAATGCTCTGAGCTCTTTTGCTAAGAAGGAATCTGACTACTGCTTCATGCTGTGTTTCATTCCCTAACTAAATAAGTTTGCAGACACACATCTCTCCTGATGCCATCCAACACATCACCAGCCCAGGTATATAGCATTGGTATCTCTCCATCTCCTTCTGCAACAGCTCTCATTTTCCAGTCACCCACAGTGTTCGAACGTTCCATGTTCCAATTGATATTATGTGTTAGTTGTTACTTTCTTTGGGTAACTAACTGATTGACTCAACCCTGATCACTCGATTGGTGTCGCAGATCTTGTTTATTCAGGTGATGTCCAAGCTGGCATCTTTTATATTTAGTTGTACTGGCATCAGATTTCATTCATATTGTTGTTTCATGGCCAGCGCATTGTCACTCATCTGACCTCCTTTATCCAGGCTTAGGACAGGCATGGAACACCTAAAGGCTTCATGGCAGAGCTTAAGAAAAGAAGAGACATGATGAGGCTAGGCAAGGAAGAAATAGGGAATGTGTGCAAAGTAGTGCTCAAAGAGAAGATTAGGACTGTGTCCACAGAGAAAGACCTAGATAAGAGAGTCGAAGGGATAGTCCCAGTGATAGAAGAGGCAATTCAGCAGACTGTTCCGGAAGAAGAGAAGATCAATAAGAAGTGGATTATGCAGGAGACACTGAGTTGGTCCAAGAGAAGAGAGCACTGAGATCAGAAGGGATGTTTCTGAGAGGGCAGAACAGCAATGTAGGGTGAAATGCAATGAGGTAAGGGAAGTTGCCAGAAAGGATAAGGCAAAATGGTTAGAGGAGCAGTGTGAAGATACAGAGAGGTATTACAGCAAATGTAAGGCCAGGGAAGTGTATATGATAACTAGGAACATGCATAGGAAGTGGCAGCCAAAGCAGATGGTGATCAAAGATGAGAACGAAGAGGTGCTCATGAACAAGGAGAAGATTGTGCAGCAATGGACGAGATATTGCGCCAGTCTATACAAAGCACAGTTGGACCCAAGTGTCTCAGAGAGACTGACTGAAGAAGTGAAAGAGATTTCCATTGAGCATTGAGTGTGAGACTGGTATTTTGAAGGAGGAAGTAGGAAGAGCAGTGAAATGACTAAAGAACAAGAGCCCTGGAAATGATAAGATCGCAGGAGAGATGATTAAATATGGTGGAGAAAGAATGATTTTGGAAATACACCGACTATGTAATATAGCATGGAAATAAGGGAAAGCACCTAAGGAATGGGCAAGACCCGTGCTAGTGACAATACACAAGAAAGGAAGTGCATGGGAGTGCAAGAACTAAAGAACAATTGCCCTAGTGAGTCATCTAGGCAAGGTGCTCATGATAATACTGATGGCGAGACTAAGACTGCAGATAGAAGAACATCTACTGGAAGAGCAAGTGAGGTTCAGGAAAGATAGAAATATCATACAGCAGATATTGGCACTCAGATTGATAGTGGAGAAAACTCGATGAAAGAAGCAAGTACATTTGCTTCACTGATTTTCAGAAGGCATTTGACAGTGTAGATCAGAAAGTGGCTTGGGCAGTGTTGGAGTCATACAGACTGGTTACCAGACTGATATGGTTATTGAAGGATGTCAGTTACAATGCGGTGGCAGCAGTGAGAACATGTAGAGAGTTGGGAAGCTGGTTTAGAATGAGTAGAGGTACGAGACAAGGAGATCCAATATCGCTGAGTATCTTCATCATGCATCTAGAGAGAGCAATGGGCAAAGATCAAGGAAGAGGTAGAAGGGATAGCGGTACATGGGATAAGAATTAACAACTTGAGTTTCATGGATGATATAGTTATCATTGAGGAAGATGAGGAGAAGCTAGCGAAAATGGTGCAGGTGCAAAATGAGGAAGGAAATGGTACAAAACACTCCTCGCTAAGCAAGTTTTTTGGAGCCTAACTGACTACTTGATTGCCTGCCTGTAAGTTTGGGATTCCCAGGTTCCCATGGTCAACAGCCATCCACAAAGTGGGCTGCCTCCGAATTCCATACTCATTTGGGAAGAATTTGGGGATTTTGATGAAAATTGAAACATAACTAGATTTTGAAATAACAAAATTCTCTGGAAAATGGAATTACCTTTCTCTGACAGCTTTAGCCACAGAACTGAAAAATCAATTATGCACACAGCTCTGTGTACAGTATGGCCTCATGAGACTGCAACCTGTTTCCACTGAAACCTTTGTTCTGTTTTTACTGTCCGTGTTATAAAGCTGAGGAATGAATTATTCTTTCTTCTTTTTGAAAGTTCTTTGATGTTGTAGTTCTTTAACTTCTCCAAAAATATGATAGTTCAAGTTGTGTTTTCTTCTCCTTCTAGACAGCTATATGATGTCAGAAGGTTTGGGTTAATTTCTAGGTTAAATTCTAAAACTGATGATTCTATGGAAATATTTTTTAATCTGATCCATGTTATGTTCCCTCATCCTGTTAAAATCTGTGGTTTTCAGAGCTACCCATTTTGAATACAGTCAAATCTCAGAGTTCCAAACACCTTGTGAATGGAGGCTGTTCAGTACTCTGAAATGTTTCTAACTGAACAAAATTTTATGGCTGGTCTTTCAAAAGTTTACAACTGAATACTGATTTAATACAGCTTTGAAATTTTGCTTTGCAGGAAAAATGCTGCTTTCTCTTTAACTTTTTAAGAGTTTATTTTTAACATGTTACTGAACTATATTTACCTTTTTGTCTCTGCTGTTGAATAATCTTGCTATGTAAAAGGATATATCTTAATGACACTGTAAGTTAAACATTGGCCATCAATCTTGTTAGCACTCTGCTTTTTAACAGAAAAAGGTGCCCGATGCCACAATAATGCTCTAGGGCAGGGGAGAGCAAACTTTTTACATTGGGCCCTACTTTTTGTCCCTGCAATTAGCTGCCCTTCACAACCTACTGAATGTAATCCAAACTGACAGAAGTGTCGGTTATGTTCATGTGGAATAAAACCCCTTTTGCACATTTAAGAAAATAAGTATGTAGAATGTAAAAATTTTATTAATCAGTATATAAATGTGAATACACATACATATAAACAATAACATATTTGAACAGTTTTAATGAGATGGAGGACCCTGAGACCCAGCAGCTGATGATGCTGTAGCCCCCAGTTATAAAATTTCATGCCCCTCTAAGGGAGCCTGCCCCCCACTTTACGCATCCCTGCTCTAGGGAATGTGACCCAGTATACCTTGCAATGGTGGTCCAGTTGAACCCATCCGCCATAACCATATCTCTGTGAAGGAAGGAAGAGAAGGCCAGTGATCAGATAGTGCTATGGCATAAAAAAAGTCAAAGGCTTTGGTTCTGCAGCTAGTCAGATCCAAGTGTAAGATGAATCTTGTGGTAAAACCTTCTCTCCCAAATAGCAGCACCTCCCTGTGCAGACCCAGAAAAAACACAGAAGAGAGGAAAGCAAGAGGCAAGAAAGAAACTCAAAACCACACAGAAAGGTAGTGGTGCAGAAGGCCTAAAACAGGCTCACCTAGGCTACGTCTACACGTGCCCCAAACTTCGAAATGGCCATGCAAATGGCCACGCAAATGAGCTCATGGGAATAAGGGGACTTTGAAGTAGGCGGGGTCCTTTCAAAAAGGAGCCCCGTCTGGACGCGCCGCGCGGCTGCAAGGCACGTCAATTTTGAAGCCCTGCAGCAGCCCGCATGCTAATGAAGCGCTGAATATGCATTTCAGCACTTCATTAGTAAACTTCGAAATGGCCATTTGCGTGGCCATTTCGAAGTTTGGGGCACGTGTAGACACGGCCCTACTGAGTGGCAAAGGGGGCAACTGCCTCAGACCTGGTGATGGAAAAGGGCCTGGGACTCCTGGCAACTGCCACTGCTACTATGGCAGCAGTGGTGACCAGAGTCCCAAGCCCTTTAAATTGCCGCTGGAGCACCACATGGTGTGCTCCAGGCAGCACTGAGGGCAGAGCGTGCCACAGTATAGGCAGTGCTGAGGGCTGGCTGCCCCAGCCCCACCCCTTCTGCCCAAGACCCTGCCCATTCCAGGAGTGTGAAGCTGCCCCCTAACCTTGCCCAGGGACCCAGAGAGGTTGTTGGCTTCCCTGGACTGGAATAAAATAATAAAACAAAATATCCACTGCTCCACTATGGGAAAGACAATAGCTTTTTCGTAGACATGACCTATAGTTACTATTGTTTCTTGCTCAGTCAGCTAAGAAGTAGTTAAGACAGATTCATGCCTTTAAGAGTGTTTTCTACTGACTTCTTGAATTTCTGTGATTCAATTTCATTGTTAATATCCTTTTAGACCTCTACTAGTGAAAAGAGGATGCAAAACCACATCTTCTTTTAGCTGTCAAATGCAAGACTGTTTCATGTGATGAAAGGCAGCTGGGATGTGTCGTACACTTACATACTTATAGTCCACATTTTTCAGGATCTCAGCTGGGGTTAATTAGCATCACTTCACCGAATAGGGTGGAACTACACTGATTTACATCAGCTAATGATCTAACACAGGATATATACATCGATGTTTGTGAGAAACTATGCCGTATGTGGTGAGCTTTACATGCAGCTTTGTAGCTGTACTTCATCTACATAATCTTACACATGCACTCATTTAGCATCCAAGTAGCTATCTACCCAGCACTCTGTTATCTTCAACTGCACTGTGTGTTTTCTGTTTCAAAGATGCATATATGGAAGAATCAATTAGGTAAATTAAGAGATTTTTCACCTGAAAATCTCAGTTAAATACCCTGGATCTGAAGAAAGCTTCTTGAAGCTCTAAATACATATGAAGAACAGGCAATAACATCTGAGAATTGCCAGCTTCCCCTTTGGAATAAGTTAATAAAATGGTTAAAGAATGAATTTAACAGGACAGTTAACTATGCAATAGAGATATAAAATAGTAGCAGTACTTGATTAGATGTGCTTGGAAATATGATAGGGGTTTCCAAACATGGTGCATTGTTTTTGGAGTGTAGTCAATTACCATATAGTGCCAGTGAGATCTGCTAGTGAATTTGTACAATTATTGTAGGAGCAAGAGCTGTGCTTTGTGCGTGAGTTTAGCATGCTTTCCTTAATTTTAATGGCAAAAATTATTTTAAATTGCTGACAGCTGGATCCGGGAAGGTGCTGACCTGAGGGTGTTCAGTACTTTGTAGAAAAAGCTCAGAGTTTCACAGGATAATCCTCTTGAGCACCCAGCCCTTCAAGGTGCTGATCATTCTGTGGCCCAGCAAAACACTAAGAATATGTTTAGTTTTAAGTACGTAAATAGGTCCTTTAACTTCAGTGGAACTACCCAGATGCCTAACTTTAAATGTGTGCTTGACTGACTATTTTGCTGGATTAGTTTATTACACTTGCAGGATTGAGCCTTTAGCCTCTGGTTCAGTAAGAGACCTAAGTATGTGTGTAAACATTGATTTTAAAATGCCAGACACATGCTTGCCTGAGGCAGCATCCTTGGAATATCATGGAAGGACAGAGTGACCAACACTGCCGTCCTTGAGCAAGCTGGAATCCCAACCATGCACACCCTCCTCAGGCAGAGTCGGCTCCGCTGGCTTGGCAACGTCCACAGGATGAATGATGGAAGGATTCCAAAAGACATCCTGTATGGTGAGCTAGCCTCTGGCAAAAGACCTCCCGGACGCCCCCAGTTGCGCTACAAAGATGTCTGCAAGAGAGACCTCAGAGAGGTAGACAGCGAGCTGGACAACTGGGAAGAACTAGCAGACGACCTCAGCAGATGGAGGCAGGGGTTACACAAGGGCCTTCAGAAGGGCGAGATGAGGATCAGACAGCTAGCAGAGGAGAAGCGAGTGCACAGAAAGCACACTAAGGACTTGCCAGACACCCACCACATCTGCAAGAGATGCAGCAAGGACTGTCACTCTCGTGTGGGTCTTCATAGTCACAGTAGACACTGTAAATAAAGTCCTCAGTTGAAACTATAAAGGGCGCGATCCATAGTCTATGCAGACTGAAGGATGCCTACTACTACTACTAGACACATGCTTAGAGGTGGCAAATGGTTAAGTACCTTGGATAGGTACATACAGAATAGTATTTAAAGACAGAAACAACAACCAAATGAAGTATGTGAAGGAAAATGAAAAATATTCCAGTACATTTTAAAGATACTAGCAAACTGCAAGTGGTTAATCACTACCATGAAGAAGTATTGATTCTGCCTTTCAGCTTCTATGATTCAGCTGCAAGACTGAAGGTCACTTTCTTCTACCTATTAATATTTAATCAAGAGAGCCAGGCTTTAAAGACGTAAGTTAGATGTTCACTGAGTCTCCCAAAGAGGTTTAAAATTCTTTGAATTAAAAATGAAAAACCCACCAGAGGCTTATTTTCATTCAGATTTTTAAATTACAGGTTTTGAAATTATGTGGTCAACAGCTATTCTGTGGAATAGTCAGAATCTCCAGTGATTTATGAAAAGCTTCTATATAACAGAAATATATTGTTAGACACTTCTTATTGTCAGAGAACATAGGTGAAATCCCATATTTTCACCTCAAAGCTCCTTCATTTTCAAGATTATAATCAAGATCTTGGCAATTTTTGTTTATAGTAAATTTGCTTAAAAAGTATTTTAAAACCAAGTCTCACTTTTGTTACTAAAAAAGGTGCTAAGGTCCTAATGACTGTTTATGTAGACTTGGTCCTGGCTCAGCACTAGGGACTAGGCTAGAGGACCTCTTCTGCAGCCCTACATTTCAATTATTCTGTTATTTTTATATGTTGTAGGTTTCCAAGTTCACAGGTGAGCAAACCCAATGCAAACCTTTCTATTATCTTAGGTTCAAGATTCAGTACAGATTAAAACCCCTGAATCTGGCATTCTCTCATCTGTCAACATCTGTCATCTGGCAGGACCATGGATCATGCAGGACTAGAGTTTCCGGGGCTGGGCCAGACAAGCAGCAGGAGCCCAGGACAGGGCAGCCACAGCTAGTCAGATGGCAAGGATGAGAACCAACATCAGCCAGGGAGCCTTGACTGGGAGCAGCAGCAGGGAGCAGTGGCCTGGGCTGGTAAGCTGGCAGCCCAGGCAGAGGAGCAGTGGCTGGGCGGGAAGCCATGGCAGAGGCTGTGTGGAAATCCCCTGACAAGGGAGTAGTGGCCCTTGGCGGCTCATTCCCAGGGCTGGGCAGGAAGCCATGGCCCCAAGAATCCACAGCCAGGGCTGCACAGTAAGCCGCAGCTGTGAAAATCTGTGGCTGGGGTTGGGCAGGAAGCTATGGCTTGAGGAAGCTGCGCCTGGGGAGAGGTGGCTGGGGTTGGGAGCTGGTGGCTAGGGAGTCTGCGGGGAGGGAGAGGTGGATGGGAATCCTTGGGTGGGGAGCCCAAGGGCAGGGACTGAGGCCAGCAAGGAGGCAGAATTAACCACCTCTTGTCCAGCAAAGTCCCTGGTCTGGGAACGCTCAGGTCACAAGGGTGGTGGACCAGGGAGGTTGAACCTGTACTTCTGATGCCAACTATTTAAAAATTATAAGACAGCCCTACATGTATGAATGGATCAGAAAACACGTTACAGCAAACTCTTTCATATCTGGTAGCCCTGGGACCGGGATGTTGCTGGATATTCAAATATTCTGGATAATAGCTTGGAGCTTGTGACAGGGGTGCTTGCAAACAGGGTGGTTGCTAACAGGAGGGAGTTTTGAGAGGGGCTCTTCTGGGGAAGGAGGGGGCAAACTACAGCATCTTCAGGTAAGTGGCTCTCTGGAGTGTGTGGGTGTCTGGGTTTGAGGGTTCTGGGCCTGTGTTTTTCTGTTTGTTTGGTGTTTGGCGTGCTGAGCTGTCTGTTTGTTTGAAAGGCCGTGTGCTCAGGATGGCGGTCGGAAGCTGTTAGCCTTGATTAGGCTTGAAATCTAAACTCTGCGTGCTGATTGGCTGAGTGGTAGTCAGAGGGAGGGGCTCTTAGGAAGGCCAGAGCTTTTTAAACCCTGCTGGCAAGCGACCAGGGAGCTTGCAAACAGGGTGGTTGCTATCAGGAGCGAGTTTTGAGAGGGGAGTTTAGAGGGGGAGCTTAGCGGGAGCTAGTTACTTCTACACGGGTAAGGGGTGGCTAGATGGCGATGGCGGCAGCGTTCCCAACTGCTGGCTGGAGCTGAGGGACCCGCTGCCTCCAGGGTGCAGTGCGGGCAACGGGATGCAGGTGGGCTTGGGGGAGCTTGGGGGGCGGGGGGCGAGAACAAGGGGTGTCGGTGGTGGACATGTGGTTTGGGGGCGTGTGGTACGGCTGTGCAGATGTCGGTGCCCACGGAGGCTGGTGGTGGCATGCCCAGCTCAGATTGCCTGGGCTTTCAGGCCCAGTCCTGCGATCCCTGCACACGTGGCCTGCAGCAGCTCCGTGGGGCTCCGGGGGCAGCTGCAGCCAGAAGGAGAGTTGAAAGCTTTGGCAGGGACCCAGGGTGCAGCTGGGCCGAGAGATCGGCATCTTCCTGGAGGATGTGGGGCTGCAGCAGTGCACAGCCGGATGCGGAGAGGCCGGGGGAGGGGGGATCTGGGGGTGATGAGAGCTGATGGGGGGCAGTGTGGTGAGGTGGGGGGACATGGGAGTGGATGGGGGGCAAGGGGGCGGGGAGGGGGGAATCTGGGGGTGTTGGTAGGTGATGGGAGGCAGAGGGTTGGGAAGGAGGGTCCTGGGGAGGTGAGGAGGTCATCAGGCCACGGGGAGCTATGGGGACACATGGTGCCAGGGAGTTGCAAGAGGTAGTGGGATCGTTACCCACATTCTCCATGCCCCACTGCCTTGTGGGTTATCCTGGGAAGGAGCAAGACTAAGGGAGTAAACCCTGACAGAAAATCTGGAGGGGAGTCCTAAGGCGGTTCTGTGCCAACTTCTGGCATTGACCCAGCAACTCCTGCAGCTGAGCTGGTACCAAATGTAGAGGTTATCCTCTCCTTTGGACTATATCGGTAAAGCCGAGAGGGGGACACTGGCATCTGGGCAGCTCAGGGTCCCAAAAAAAAATTGCCCAGGCTCGCACCTGGAAAGGTACTCCAGCATCGCTTAACAGCATTGAATCAACACAGGAGGTAACAGATACCGGTTATAAGCTCTTGCTCGATTGGCGCAGAGAATGAGCGCCAGGGGTTGCCTTCGACAGGGGGAGAGATCATTGAATCTCACTGGACAGTCACCGTCTGCCTCAAGCTGGGCAGCCCCCAGCCAGTAACGTACTGTCCCGCCACAGTTCACCTGCCTCACTGGGTGTGTGAGGCTTAAGCTTCCCAAACCTGATAAGTGACTGAAATTTGAGCACCAGGCAAACCAATAAGAAAATCAACAAGAAAAGGAAACCATCAAAGTTTTAAGCTTGCTTGCTGGAATGTGCCGACCATGCTGACCGGTTTGACTGAAGATCTTCAGGACATCAGCGACACCTAAAAGACTGCTGTCGTCAATGAGGAACTGAAGAGGCTCCAAGCTGACATTACTGCTCTGCAAGAGACGAGACTTGCAGATTCGGGATCTCCAAAGGAAAAGGACTACACCTTTTTCTGGGAGGGTAAAGCCCAAGATGAACCCAGGGAGCATGGTGTTGGCTTTACCATCAGAAACACCCTTCTACAAATGGTGGAATTAGTCATAGGTAGATCAGAAAGACTCCTTCAGGTCATACTTCAAACTTGCGCCGGTCCTGTCCACCTGATCAGCACTTACGCTCCAAACCTGCACACCACACCAGAAGTAAAAGACAAGTTCTATGACGTGCTTAGTGCTGCCATAGCGCAAATACCTGCTCACGAACAACTGTACATTTTGGGTGAATTCAATGCAAGAGTTGGAGCCGATTGTGACTCATGGCCTTCCTGCTTAGGCCACTTTGGTGTGGGAAAAATGAATGAAAACGGACAGCGTCTTCTCGAACTTAGCACATGCCACAATCTGCGCATCACAAACACATTTTTCCAAACCAAGCCACACCACAGTGTCATGGAGACACCCACGCTCGAAACACTGGCATCAACTAGACGTGAAGGAATGCTGAACACAGTGAATGCTAGTGGGAAAGGGGTAGGGTTAGAAGTTGAAATAAAAATAGAACAAGTTAAAAATCACTTAAGAAAATTAGATGTCTGCAAGTCACCAGGGCCTGACGAAAGGCACCCTAGAATACTCAAGGAGCTGATAGAGGAGGTATCTGAGCCTTTATTTATCATCTTTGGAAAATCATGGGAGACAGGATAGATTCCAGAAGACTGGAAAAGGGCAAATATAGTGCCCATCTACAAAAAGGGGAATAAGAATAACCCAGGAAACTACAGGCCAGTCAGCTTAACTTCTGTGCCAGGAAAGATAATGGAGCAGGTAATTAAAGAAATCATTTGCAAGCACTTGGAAGGTGGTAAGGTAATAAGAAACAGCCAGCATGGGTTTGTAAAGAATAAAGCTTGTCAAACTAATCTGATAGCTTTCTTTGATAGGATAATGAGCCTTGTGGGTAGGGGAGAAGTGGTAGATGTGGTATACCTAGACTTTAGTAAAGCATTTGGTACGATCTCTCATGATATTCTTATCAAAAAACTAGGCAAATACAATTTAGATGAGGCTACTATAAGGTGGGTGCATAACTGGCTGGATAACCATACCCAGAGAGTAGTTCTTAATGGTTCTCAATCCTGATGGAAAAGTATAACAAGTGGGGTTCCGCTGGGGTCTGTGTTAGGACCGGTTCTGTTCAATGTATTCATCAATGATTTAGATATTGGCATAGAAAGTAGGCTTATTAAGTTTGCAGATGATACCAAGCTGGGAGGGGTTGCAACTGCTTTGGAGGATAGGGTCATAATTCAAAATGATCTGGATAAATTGGAGAAATGGTCTGAGGTAAACAGGATGAAGTTTTAAGGACAAATGCAAAGTGCTCCACTTAGGAAGGAACAATCAGTTTCGCACATACAGAATGGGGAGAGACTGTCTAGGAACGACTACAGCAGAAAGGGGATCTAGGGATTATAGCGGACCACAAGCTAACTATGAGTCAACAGTGTGATGCTGTTGCAAAAAAAAGCAAACATGATTCTGGGGTGCATTAACAGGTGTGTTGTGAACAAGACACGAGAAGTCATTCTTCCGCTCTACTCTGCACTGGTAAGGCCTCAGCTGGAGTATTGTGTCCAGTTCTGGGCACCACAGTTCAAAAAAGATGTGGAGAAACTAGAGAGGGTCCAGAAAAGAGTGACAAGAATGATTAAAGGTCTAGAGAATGTGACCTATGAAAAAAGGTTGAAAGAATTGGGCTTGTTTAGTTTGGAAAAGAGAAGATTGAGGGGAGGCATGATAGCAGTTTTCAGGTATCTAAAAGGGAGCCATAAGGAGGAAGGCGAAAACTTGTTCTTCTTGGCCTCTGAGGATAGAACAAGAGGCAACGGGCTTAAACTGCAGCAAGGGAGGTTTAGGTTGGACATTAGGAAAAAGTTCCTAGCTGTCAGGGTGGTCAAACCGTGGAATAAATTGCCAAGGGAGGCTGTGGAATCTCCATTGCTGGAGATATTTAAGAACAGGTTATATAGCTATCTATCAGGGATGGTTTAGATAGTACTTGGTCCTGCCATTGGGGCAGGGGGCTGGACTTGATGGCCTCTCGAGGTACCTTCCAGTCCTAGCGTTCTATGATTCTATGATTCCATGATCACTAGACGTGATAACCTCAAAAATGTCCTTCTGACACGCAGCTATCGTCGTGCTGACTGTGATACAGATCACTTGCTAGTTGGCTCCAAACTCAAGGTGAGACCCAAGAAGCTGTACCACACTAAACCAACTGGAAGGTCCCGCATTGATGCTAGAAAGATGGCAAACTCAGAGAGAGCCGAAAAGTTCAGATTCTCAAGGTGAATCTGCACAGGAGCCCTGGGGGTGCCGATGTGACATCCAGATGGCAGCATCTGAGGGATACAATTTACAACATGGCCTTGTCGGTGT
Source organism: Carettochelys insculpta (assembly GCF_033958435.1). NCBI lineage: Eukaryota > Metazoa > Chordata > Testudines > Carettochelyidae > Carettochelys > Carettochelys insculpta. Next base: position 58,407,515 of record NC_134144.1, read on the forward strand.
TTGGAAGAAGAGCTAGAAACACAAATGACTGGGTTGAAGCTAACTCTGATGAGATGATGCCAGCCATCGAAAAGAAGCGTACTGAACTCCTGGAGCAAAAACGCTCACCGAGCCCGAGTACCCTGCAACCACTCAGAGCAGCCAGAAAAACAGTACAGCAGACAGCCAGGTGCTGTGCCAACAACTCCTGGCTCAAGCTATGCAGCAGCATCCAGACCAGTGCTGACTCTGGTAATCTCAGGGGAATGTACGAGGGCATCAAGAAAGCATTAGGACACACCCAGAACAGGATGGCACCTCTGAAATCCAAATCTGGTGAAGTCATCACTGAGAAAGCCAAACAGATGGAGCGCTGGGTCGAGCACTACTCCGAACTGTACTCATGTGAGAACATTGTGGTTGATACAGCCCTCAATGCCGTTGAGCTCCTACCGGTAATGGACAAACTGGACCAGGAACCAACTGTGGATGAACTGAAGAAAACCATGACAGCACTGCAGTAGGAAAGGCCCAGGGCCAGGATGCTATACCACCAGAGGTAATCAAGCATGCCACGGACACCCTCCTGGAACCCCTACATGAGCTACTGTGCCTGTGCTGGAGAGAGGGAGAGGTTCCACAGGATATGCGCGACGCTAACATTGTAACCTTGTATAAGAACAAAGGAGACAGAAGCGACTGCAGCAATTACAGTGGAATCTCCCTCGTAAGCGTCACTGGTAAACTGTTCGCTCGTGTCATCCTCGGCAGACTCCAGAAGATTGCTGAGAAGGTGTATCTTGAATCACAGTGTGGATTCCACGCAGAGAGGTCTACCGTTGACATGGTCTTCTCTCTGAGGCAGCTGCAGGAGAAATGCAGGGAGCAGAAGAAGCCGCTCTATATTGCCTTCATCAACCTGACCAAGGCCTTCGACTTGGTCAGCAGGGATGGACTGTTCAAACTGCTCCACAAGATAGGCTGTCCTCCACGTTTACTCAAGATGATCCAGTCTTTCCACGAAGACATGAGAGGAACCATCCAATATGACGGCACATTATTGGATATTTTCAGCATCAGGAGCGGTGTCAAACAAGGATGCGTCCTTGCTCTGTCATTGTTCAAGATCTTTGCGCTCCTCCTGAAGCACGCCTTTGGATCTTCAACAGAGGGCATCTTTTTGCACACAAGATCTGATGGGAAACTGTTTAATCTTGCAAGGCTGAAAGCTATGTCTAAGGTGCGGGAAGTCCTCATCAGAGATATGCTGTTCGCAGATGACGCTGCTGTAGTATCACACACAGAAGACCAGCTTCAGAAACTGCTGGATCAGTTCTCCAAAACATGCAAGGACTTTGGGCTTTCCATCAGCCTAAAGAGGACAAATGTACTTGGTCAGGACATTGCTGAACCTCCATCAATCAGCATTGACAACCATTCGTTAGAAGTCGCCCACGAGTTCGTTTACCTCGGGTCCACCATCACTGACACCCTGTCATTGGAGACTGAGCTAAATAGGAGGATCGGAAAAGCAGCCATAACTCTGTCCAGACTCAGCAAGACAGTGTGGTATAACATCAAGTTGTACACCCACATCAAAATGCAAGTTTACAGAGCCTGCATCCTCAGCGCCCTCCTTTATGGCAGTGAGGCTTGGATCCTGTATGCCCTCCAGGAAAAGAGGCTGATCGTCTTCCACTTGCACTGCCTCAGGCGCATCCTTGGAATATCATGGAAGGACAGCGTGTCCAACACTGCCGTCCTTGAGCAAGCTGGAATCCTAACCATGCACACCCTCCTCAGGCAGGGGCGGCTCCACTGGCTTGGCCACGTCCACAGGATGAATGATGGAAGGATCCCAAAAGACATCCTGTATGGTGAGCTAGCCTCTGGCTAAAGACCTCCCGGACGCCCCCAATTGCGCTACAAAGATGTTTGCAAGAGGGACCTCAGGGAGGTAGACATCGAGCTGGGAGGAGCTGGCAGATGATATCAGCAGACGGAGGCAGGAACTACACAAGGGCCTTCAGAAGGGTGAGATGAGGATCAGACAGCTAGCAGAGGAGAAGCGAGCCCACAGAAAGCACAGTAAGGACCTGCCAGACACCCACTACACATGCAACAGATGCAGGAAGGACTGTCACTCTCGTGTGGGCCTTCACAGTCACAGTCAATGCTGCAAATGATGATCCCAAATGGAACTACGAAGGGCGCAATCTATAGTCTACGTAGACTGAAGGATGCCCACTACTACTACTGGATAATAGGTATACCTAGTAATGCGTAACACTAAAGGAAAACAAGATTAGATATTAAGAAACAAATAAAAATGTATGCAAATTATTTTCCAACAACAGTAGTATTGTACACTGTAAACTTATACTGTATTTGCTGTGTTTATTTGTATTTACTTTCAGTATACTGTACTTATGGAAAATATAACTAAAATTTACTTATGGTGAAAATGCCAGTTATTTGACATTCCAGAGTATAGAATGTTGAATATGAAAGAGTTTGATGTACCTTCCAATCAGTTCTATCTGTATCATTGTTATTGCTGACAGTTTTAAGGAAATAGTCACATGTGCTTTTAATTCCAGCTTCCATTGCTACTCAATAAATTGCAGTTTTTTGTTTTTCTCTGACTAATCTTCAACCACTAACAGTTAACATTTACAGAAACACAGAGCTTACAAACTTCCAGAACACTATTTTTGAAATCTGTCATCAGGAACAAATTGAAATCTCAGAGTACCGAACAAAGAGAGATACACAGTGTAAAGAGAACCTCAGCTTGTGGCTGGTGCCCAGCAGCCAGGTTAAAATAACAGGATTCTTTTGCAGTCAAAAGATAGGCACAATGGAACCCAATGGTTCTATGTCACTGCTAGACAAAAGCCTAGTAGCCCTTCGTTCTAACTGCTATAAAAACAGAATGGAATAAGGGTCTCAAAACAGCCAGTGCAAAGAAAAGCAGCTAATTCAGTTCTCATCCTCTCTCTTAATTAACCTGCTCTGTCGTTTCTAATTGAAATACTATATGAACTTTAAAAATCATCCACAGTCAACTTGCTTAATGGAGCAAATCATACAAAGTCACAGTTTTATCACAAAATAATTTCAGAAATTACTTTGTTTCATTCTCCACTTTTTGATGAGTGACCTTAATAATTCTCTACATTCTCTGCAAAATTTTTAAAAATGGATAAAAATGTTAAGGCTCTTCTACAATCTGAGTTAAAATAGATACCTCTATATTTTTACATTAAACAATCTGTGTATAACATCAAGGCTACGTCTACACGTGCACGCTACATCGAAATAGCTTATTTCGATGTAGCGACATCGATGAATAACGTCTACACGTCCTCCAGGGCTGGCAACGTCGATGTTCAACTTCGACGTTGGGCAGCACCACATCGAAATAGGCGCTGCGAGGGAACGTCTACACACCAAAGTAGCACACATCGAAACAAGGGTGCCAGGAAGAACTGCAGACAGGGTCACAGGGCGGACTCAACAACAAGCCGCTCCCTTAAAGGGCCCCTCCCAGACACAGTTGCACTAAACAACACAAGATCCACAGAGACAACAACTGGTTGCAGACCCTGTGCATGCAGCATGGATCCCCAGCTGCAGCAGCAGTAGCCAGAAGCCCTGGGCTAAGGGCTGCTGCACACGGTGACCATAGAGCCCCGCAGGGGCTGGAGAGAGAGCGTCTCTCAACCCGTCAGCTGATGGCCGCCATGGTGGACCCCGCTATTTCGACGTTGCGGGACGCGGATCGGCTACACGTGCCCTACTTCGACGTTCAACTTCGAAGTAGGGCGCTATTCCCATCCCCTCATGGGGTTAGTGACTTCAACGTCTCGCTGCCTAACGTCGATTTCAACTTCGAAATAGCGCCCAACACGTGTAGCCGTGACGGGCGCTATTTCGAAGTTGGTGCCACTACTTCGAAGTAGCATGCACGTGTAGACGCGGCCCAACAGAGTTAGATTATTAGTACAATGATACCCAAAGCACATTCCATTTTCAAAGTTCTGTGCAAATATTAAGCAGAGAATTCTCAGAGCACCCATGTCTCCATATTACAGATGGGAGTGAGACAAAGGGTTTGTCTCCCCGAGGAACTATGAAGTTAACTTTGAAGTTAGGCGCTACTTCGAAGTAGCCACCAGAGAGTCTACGCACATTTTCCCTTACTTCAAAGTTAACTTTGAAGTCCTTGCTCCATTCCTGGGAATGGAGTAGTGCCCTACTTCAAAGTGTAACTTCAAAGTAGGGTGTGTGTAGACGCTCAACTTTGAAGTTGCTTACTTTGAAGTACAACTTTGAAGTTATTTTTGTAGTGTAGACACAGCCAAAGAGAGGTTAAGAAATAGTGAAAAATGTGTTACCAATACTTCTGCCTCCAGCCCTAGGTCCTACCATATCACCAAGGCTGCTTGCAGATATGGAACACAGAGCTTGAGGAATTAGTTCTGACCATGAATTTTGGATTTAGTAAGACTCTGAATTTACGATATTGATAGGTGATAAAATTAAGATTACCTCTAATTCACATATTAAAAACAAACAATACAACTTTCCCTCTGTTCTGAGCAGTATTAGAATTTATTAATGCTGTTTTTCAGTTGGAATGTAATGTACTGCATCTGTCCAATGGCTTAACAAGTTCTAGCAAAAGATAGAAAAAGAAAAGAATTTTAGCCAAACAAAGAGAGTGATCCTGTATCCATCAACAGCAATTCAGTGGAAGCAGGCTGAGTTGCAGAGTGATTTCAGTCCTGTTCGTTATTAGTTATTTGCTTATTACTTCTTTTACATGTTTTAAGAAAATGTGAATACAAATCAGATTAAAGGGGAGATTTAAAGTTAACGGGATTTGGGCACCTAACCGTTCTTTGCATCTTTAAAAACCTTCCCCTAATAGATTAACTGTTTCACTAAGAATATGCAATTAGTATCTCAGCATTTTTACATCTGTAAAGTGCACATTTAGATTGTGCAGGCAATATATAAACTGCAGAAATCTGCAACCACCCAGTCGACTTAATTTAGCAACCAGCAGAGTGCCATTGTTTCGCAGAACTTCAAATTACATAATTAATGTGGATTATTTAGAAGACACAGACAAACTCGAACTGCTTTAAAATAATACAGTGGGTCTTGAAATATGGCCTCACCTTACTCAGTAGGAGTTTTTTCTTTAATAAGCAATGCAGGATGAATGTCTTAACCACCCCCTTCCCCCAAATCAGAGAGAACCCCAAATGTTCATAAAGCAATTAGAACCCACAATGGTAACAATAGATATTGCTGTACCAAATGTCTAACCTTTTGTTACCTCTTTTAGATCAGGCCATTCCACAGGTAAAATGTGACTATGAATATCAATTTTCATCTCTGAAGGATCACACGAGAATTACTCTTTTAGAAAGATGTTTTCTAATTAACTTTGAGTTCACTGTACTCCGTGGCATAGCAGACTGCTGTTAACTTAGGGTGTTATTTAAGTTTACCTACTGTCCTATCATGTTGTCTACATACAGCAACCAATCAGGGAGCTAATGTTCCAGGGGCACGGCAAAGTACTGTAAAGTCAATGATTCTCAGAAAGTTCTATTGCATAAATTACTGTCCACTGGAGAGGGATATGAAGCTGTGTATTTACACATACAGTATAAATCGAATTTTTACTTCAGAGTCTGAAAAAAAAGTTGGTTTATAAACTTAAAAGTTAAATTATTACAGAAAAAACAAGACTTAAACATGTTGCTATTAACTTCCTTCTTTCCTCTTCTGAAAGATTTATTGAAGAGCTCATAAAATGTAGCTGCTAGTGGATAAATTAATGCTTATTATCATTCCTCTCCTCCTTGTAGAGTCCCTTCAATATTACTTTATAAAACAATCACAGAAATGCTGAATTGTGGCTATAGTTATGCTCTTACCTTGCTCCTACTTTGATCACAATGCTGGCTCATTTTATCTTCCCTTTCTCACTCAGTTTGTCTACACAGTATCATTCATTTTCCCTCTGGCTCTCTAACACTAAATCTGCAACCACCCAATCGACTTAATTTAGCAACCAGCAGAGTAAGCCATTGTTTTGTAGAACTTCAAATCACATAATTAATGTGGATTATTTAGAAGATACACACAAACTCGAACTGCTTTAAAATAATGCAGTGGGTCTGGGAATAGGGCCCAGTCCTCACCTTACTCAGTAGGAGTTTTTTCTTTAATAAGCAATGCAGGATGAATGTGAGCTATCCTTTTTTCTCTCTAATTTTGGTACTACTAACTCAACATGTGCTCTCTCAGACTAACCTTACTGTTTGTCGAACACTGTTGGCCCTATCTGCTGTTCTAGAGGAGGCTGTAAATTGTGGTGCTTTTTCAGCAGCTATGCACAACTTCTTCTCCTGGGATTTTTTTAAAAAACTTTTTTAACTTTTAAGAAAACCATTACACTTTAAATGACTTGCTCATGGACACAGAGGAAGTAGGGGCTGGCGGCAGGATTAGAAATCAGGAGGTTCTAGCTCCGAGTCCTGTGCACACTATACTAGATCACAACTGTCTCTACATATCATATAATGCAAATAATGCAAGTTGGTGTGTTCAAAAATTAGAATTCCATGAGGGAATATATCAGCTCACATTTTTGTTAATAAAAAGCATGGAATATATTCAGTTTTAGAGCGACATCAAAGAACTTTTCTCTTGTTTACCTCAGGCACCATATGGTTCATTATTGAGAGCTAATATTGACAACCTCCAAGCGTGGGTCAAAGAATGAGATAAGGCCTTAGAGGCAGAGAGGTTCTGCTAACCCAGGGAGTTTAGGGCTTGAATTCAGAACCACCATGTGATTTGGTATCACCAGAACCTTCGAGAAGAAAAATGGCTCTGTAATTCAGAGCTGCTTGTGGTTTATTTCATAATTATTAATTATTTAAGGCTCTGTTCTGCATTATAGTACTACATATCATTGGGACTACTGTGTGTATCCTAGTAATGAATCCTTGTATTTGCTCCATTCAGCAGAGCAGTGTGCCAAAGATCTCAGACCCAGGTAACACTATAAATGTTACATGTGTGTACAGGTGAACTGCTGTTGAAAAACTTCTAGTTATTAAAAAACAGCTAAGTTCCTCAAACATTCTTTGAGAAACAGTAGGGCTTGATTTTCCAGCAACAGTTCAAAGTTTCTTGAGTCAGTCACCTCGGTGCAGGGGCCTGATGCACCACATAGGGGCCAATGTGAGCATGAAGTGCTACTTCAATAAGGTCAGTAACTCCTGGCAAGTGTGACTGCCTGACGCTCTCAGGTGGGGTAAGTTAGGGCTTTTAACAGGAATTCATTTCACCCTTAGCAAATAAAATAGTTCATTTTTGTGCAAACCAGAAACAACTGGAAAAGAAAAACATGCAAAATGCAGACTGTCCAAACAGAACTGTTTCTAAATATTTTTCCAAGTTCAGGTGAGGATTACAAGATATTTAAAAAAAACTGAGCCTCAGTTTAATGCTAAAGCTGCTATGTTTGTTTTGCACAATATTCTATCCATGACTTCTTTGAGGTAAAATGTCTTCTTCAGGATAATTTTACCGGATAACAACCATTAGGAGCCAGGACTGATCTCAGTTACTCTCGTGAAAAATCTGCAATAATTTCACTGATTTCAGTGGCAATCATGGTCATTGACAGCTGAATTAGGTTTACTGTGCTTAATTTCTCTTCAAAATGCAGTTTAGTAAGGATTATGAAAGAGTGCTAGGATTTGAGGTTCAATATCTTCTATATTGCATTTGAAGAGCCTCTTTTTGCCTTTGCTTCATTGTCTACTGTGGAAGCATAACATTGTATATTATACTTATACACTTATACGTTGTATAAGGGGACATGCTGGATACATTGTATATGAGAGGGCATGCCAAAACATGTTACCAAGTATCTGAGGGAGCACACGTAGGGACAATTAGCTTTTGAATGGAGAAGCAATTTCGATGGAGCCAGCACGTCTAAGAAGCAGGCATCAGAATGGAAGGTGTGAAGGGCAATTAGTTAAGTTAACTGGAAGCTGTTAAAGGAGATTGTTAAGGGTGGCAGGTAATTGAAGATACGTGACTGGTCTCAGGGATCTCAAAGGGTGGTGACTAAAATCTTTTTCTTCTTTTGCCTGTAACTTGTCTGTAACTTGTTCTCCAAAAAACTGTATAAATTAAGAGACACAAGCCCCACTCGGGGGGCTCACTTCTAAATGTATTAGCAGAGTGGCTTTGCTAATAAAACAGAGTGGTCTGATAAATTGTGAGTCTGAGTCAAACTTTGACACTACGAAAGTTCTTTGGCGTTGGTGTGGTGAATGACCATACAAAGAAACTTCATGCATCAGGAAGATCACCTTTTATAGTGAAATTGCTGAGAAAGCTCTGCCACTTACCTGACTATTAAAATTGGTCACTTTCAAGAGAAGTGAAACAAAAGCTACAAATATACGGTGGCCTTTGTCAAAGGCTTCTGTGCAAAATTTGCAAGCCAGTTTTTAAAAATGACCCCTCAATTTTTCCTTTTCTTTACTGGCACCTGCAAATTTAGTAGCTAGATATCTATGTATCCGTTTTGTGTGTACAAATCAGTGATTTTACACATATGCACCTGCATAGGAAAACGTGCACTGTTGGTGGCTAAGCTGTGGCCACTTAAAATTTTGCTCTTTTAGAACCTGAATAAGTATAGAATAGCATGCTAATAGCAGTTGCTTAGCAACACGTTGTTTCTTGGCTTTCTTGGTGGTGCCATTGGTCCTTTGAGACTGTCAAAGACCACATAGTCCCTGAGGCTGTGAGATGAGTCCATCTTGTAAATATCATCTTCAAAAATAATGAAAGACTCTGGAATTTTATTTTTTGCACACTATCAAATAGTCAAACCTTTCTTATGCACTTATGTTCCATGCCTGCAGAAGACTCATAATCTGGTAGAATTCTAGGGTACCCTCTGCACTGAGGAGCTTGGAAGTGTAGGGCACATTAATAAGTGACTGGTTTATAGAACTCAAAGTACTTTACAAGTGTCAGTGTTTTCATCCCCATTTTAGAGATAGGGAAATTGAGGCACATCAGTAAAGTAGCTTCCCTAAGGTCTCTCACACACAACTGTGAACTGTGGAGTAGGAGGTAGAAATGTTTTCCATTCACAAATCTAGTCACTTTCAGGTACATGCAGTCCATAGGTGACAGAAACTTTTGTCCTAAATTCAACTGGGGTTTGAAAAATGTATCCAGAAATGTGTGGGGGTGGGTGGTTGTGTAAAGGGATGGCTGTGGAGTTCTGTTTTTTGCATGTAGTCACAACAAGCTAAACCTTGTGGTACCACCTGCAGCACCTTGTTTATTCTCTTTTTAATTGTGATCCAACCCTGGATGAAGATGGATGCAAACTCTTCCTGAAGCACAAACACATTTTGGAAAGGGTGTATTTTTCAGCCACGTCTACTCACAGATGGCCTGTTTGGTCACTATAAATGCAAATACTTTAGCTTCATACGCTAAAGGTTTCCAACCTGCAGCTTGGAATAACATCTCATATTGCCATTCAGGCACCTCAAGAATGGTTATCCTCCAAAACAGGGAAGCACTGAAATGATAGAAAAAGCTTTTGTAAAAAGGATGCTGACAGTTGTCCTGCCCAAAACAACAAGGCCTGCAATGTTTAGAAACCAAGAAACAGCTTGGAGTATTTAATTTACCATTATCTCTGCACTTTATTCATTGAAATAGATCAGAGTGTGTTCAGGGAGCTTCTGTGAACTAAAACACCCTTTTTACAATGAGTTAAAATTCAGTTTGGAAAAATAACATTTTATGGACTGGAAATTCCACAAGAACTTTTGTGGATCTGCACGGAGCTGTTAGAGACAGTAACCTTCCGTGTCTTGTCCTGTTTCAGTCTCTGTTAGTTGGGGGAGGGATAGCTCAGTTGTTTGAGCACTGGCTTGCTAAACCTAGGGTTGTGAGCTCAATCCTTGAGGAGGCTGTCTGGGGCAAATAGATTAAAAAGATCTGTCAGGGATGGTGTTTTGTCCTGGCAAGGGGACTGCACTCAGTGACCTCCTGAGGAAAGGAGCTCAACTGATGGACCAGCAAGGGTAGTGGCCAGCTCCATGCACTGCATCTTCCCCTGTCACACCACTGCCCAGGTTAGTCACAGAACCCTACCACTCACCATCGGTGGGCAGTTAGCTGGTGAGCAGTGATCTGTTCACCAGTAGGACCCCCCAGTACTTATGAGGGAAAGGGACAGAAAATACAGGATGATTTACCCTTTCTTAAGAAGAAGCTGGGATGCATGCAGGAGGGCATAAACACAGGACATCTGGTCACCCTAGTCTTTGGTCAAAGGAGGCCATTAAGGGACCTGAAACAATGGCACAGCCATTACCTGGGGAATGGCCTGCCCAACTCCATCCAGAGAGGGAAGGGCTACTTTTCCCAGACCTGAGCATAGGATCAAAGAGGAGACTGAAAGCTGAAATGCCAGCCTGGAGAAGAAAGGGACTTGAGTGGGCTGCCAGAAATGGTCAGAGAGAAGACAGAAAGAAACACAGAAACTGCAGCAAGTGCGTTGTCTCTCTCAAACCAGAGAGGGAGGAAATTGGGCTAAGTGGAACTTTGCAAAGCATGCAAGGAAAGATTAAGTTATGGATAAGGGGAAATATGCATATAGGCCTTCATTGTTTTGACACTTTGCTCTGTGTGCAATGTAGCTTTGGGTGACTCAGTAATACTTAGTTTTGAAGAAGACATTTTTGAGTCACTTTTATCAGCTGCTGTGCTAGGTACTTTAAGGAAGATGGCTTACAGTTGTCAAACACATAGGATCCATTGGGTTAACAAGGTAAGTGTACTGCATCCCAGAGGTCTGGTCTGTGTGGTTTCTCCCAGAGAGGGGAGAAGGTGGTGAGACCTATCCTGAAAAGCATCCATTCAAAAAGGCCTAAACAATGGGGAAAGTACAGCTTGCCCTATAACTGTGACATCCCGTGTTAGATGCTACTCTCCCTGAGGCAGGACCATCCTTATGAATTCTGGTGCCCTATGCAGCCTTGGTCAGTAATAAGTGTTGGGGGAATTTGAGATGCCAGGGCCAGGCAGAGGGGCTGAGGGAGCTGGGGCATTTGGCTGCTGTGGCCAGGCAATGGAGTGGGGTGGGTAGGGTATTTGGGGTGCCAGGACTGAGCAGAGGGGCAGAGGAATGGAGGATTCAGGGCACTGGCATCAGGCAGTGGGGCAGGAGATTCAGGGCACTGGGGTCAGGTGGAAGGGTGGGAAATTTGGGCCACTGAGGTCAGGAGGTAGAGAAGGGGCCAACAGGCTAGGGGATTGGGCCTCCCAGGTCAAGAAGCAGAGTGGGATGGAGGGCGAGGGATTGGGCCTTCCTGAGTGGACCATGCAAGGCATATGCAGGATAGGTGCCTGTGGTGCCCCAAATTTAGTGGTGCCCTACGCAGCTGTGTACTCTGCATATGCCTAGGATGGCCCTGCACTGAGGTCTAAAAATCTTGCAGCTCTTTTAAACAGAATTATATTGTTATTTTGAGCCCACTTCAAACCCATACAGATCTCTGGAAAATCTTGACTTCCCCAAATACATCTGTGGGAAGAAGATTTCTGAGGTTTTGGTTTGATCCACTGTAGAAAAAGAAGTCAGTTGCAAAGTCCGGATCAGGATGTGGAGCTAACTGGCTCAAAGTTCAGTGGGGAGGTGTGAAGGTTGGCATTTAGGGTTTTGTTTCACAGCTGTCTCTAATGTTAATAGCTGTGCAGTGTGTTGAAGATGCAAAATGAAATAAAAATACTAACTTTATTATAATTATTCTTTGCAGTTCATTACAAACAGTGTAAACTGCAATTTGAAGTACTTGCAGGTGGAGCACAAAACAGTGATTGCAGTCTATGCACATAGCTATTATTTTGTATTGAATGATTAAATGGATTTAGGTGATGCAAGCCAGGTCTGTGAAACTCTGGCAGGGGATATATCAAAGCACAAGAGGGCTGAGATAAGGGTCCTGTAGCTTTGCCACAAAATTGACTTGCTTTTGTACATTTATATTTCTTAACTGATTGGGAAAGGGTTCTTTTAATTTTTTTTCATCTACAAAAATACATAAGAAATTTTAGGGACAGTAAACCTTGCCCAACATTTCTGCCTTCCTTAAATGTGTGACCCATCTCGCGCTGGCTAGATCCTTTAATTGTTTTGGAAGATCAAATTTTGTTGGGTATGTGGAAACCAGCAACTGTACCACAAGATAAATGACATTCAGAACGGTCATTTCAAGTGGTTGGTCTGGAAGGTGGGGTCCAGATAAGTGCTCATGACACATTAAATAATAAAGGAGTCATTAATAGAACTGGATATATAACCCTTGACATGCTGTGCAGCATTAGCCAATGCTAATCAATCATTTGGCTACTTTGCTAGGATTGTACTTACACTTTTCAAGCTGAAATCTGTTCACTAATAACAGTATCGATGTAGTCACTTTAGTAGGCCTTTTACATGATGCCTCAAAGTTCTCCATCCTTGAACTCATCACCTTTGTATGTGAATGATAAATAATAACAACAGTAATCACTTAATTCTAATGTTACTTTCATATTGCCATGTCATTTCTATTTCCATTATCAGAGGATAAAAATCGGTGTTAAATTATGGCAACAGTAAAATTAATTCTACTTAATACAATCGCTGCTTAGTTTCATCTTCTGGAATTTAAAACCAAATACATCAATTTCATCTTAAATGTAAGAAATTGGTCTGTAGAGAAGACATGGAAAAGGGGTCTGTGCTGCCCTGCTTGAGTTGCTGCTTGGCTTGTACTGAACATACTCACACAAACTGAGCAGGCTCAGTAACATCTGCTGAAGTCACTGCCCTCCCCGTCTCCCACTATTCATAGGTACAGGATTGTCTTCACCTCCTTGTCTGTTTACCAAATGGCGGGTCTGGTACTTTGCTGTTTTCTTTAATCTAAAATAAAAGCTGTTTACACTGCAATTACAATTTGCTCTTTGCGAATCAGAAACTATAATGCTCAGGCCACAAGGTCCAGATTTTGAAGTCTTCAGCACCAAGAATTATAGCTCATCTCACACTTAGGGCCAGAGTTTCAACACTTGCTTAAACCCAGCAGCTCTGTGGTATCTCTGGTCAGATTTTCAAAAGAGCTGAACTCCAACATAATGAGCCTCTTTGACAATCTGGGTTCTTATTTTGATGTCTAAATAGTGACTCCAGTCTTTTGAAAATATGCCAGAAACCATTCAACTTCCAGACCTAGCACTTCTACCTTTTAGTCTGATCATTTTAACCAGGCATTGGTGGATGCAGCAAGCACTGGTGGGAAAAAGCTGTCATTAAAAGGAAATAAAGAACAATATTAACGGCTTATCAATCAGAAACACAAATGCAATTGTAAGAATGGACCATCGTAAGACAATAATACTTAAAATCAAAAGAAGGCTAGAAAGCCTGCCACTATCACTCCAATATGAACAGCCTAATAGTGTATTTAGCAACATAACAGTGTTTTCAGAGACAAGGAATCTCCTGGTGCAAATAAGGATATGGAAACGTTGTTGCTATGCAGAAAGTCAAAGAACTGAATATTACAGTATCTACAATCAAGGATTAAGCAGTTAGACATAGCTTGAATTAAAATTATGAGCATACATGTTTCCACTACAGGCAGTTTAAATTAGGCTTTAATCAGGGCCATATTGATCACTTGAGAAGAATAAAATTAGTAATAGAAAATGAAAACAACAAAAAAAATCAACACTCCTTATTAATCTGCAGGATTCTTTAGTTTATACAACTGGCATTGCTATGTTCCACACAAGGGCCCTGAAGAACTTAAACATGTCTATATTGTTCAGGTGAGCACTTGACATCAGTGAGACTTTAAGCACTTGCTTAAAGCAAAGCACTTGCTTAAGTGCCATCCTGGATCAGCCTGCTCTCCTGTGATGGGGCCAAACTGACTGAATCTGCCTATTCTATCTGTCCATCATTCATGCACAGTCTAATATCCTGAGCTACTTCTTACTTTCAAGTATTACTATGATGGGCTTCAGAACTACTGTTTTGATTCAGAATAACTAAGTAATTTTTTGCCTAAATTGGGGCAGGAGTAACTTCAGTTACACAAAGCCACTTAGAATAAGGAATGCAGGAAAATAATTTTAGGAAAAAAAATGTATATCAGACAATGTGCATGAGATCAGGCTTTGGTCAGCCATGAGCTTGTAGTAAACACAATTTCAAGTCTTGGATGACATACAAAGAAGTTTAAATACAATTATTTCTGCTTTGTTTTCTCACTTAAAAATCCCAAACAAACAGATTCTCCCATATTGACATGACTTCAGGAGCTAGTTTAGTAATCTGTGAATGCAGGTCTAGAGCGTAGGGTCACAGGGAGTCTAGATTTCTGACGCTCTCTCATCACCATCTGCTGAGATGAGCAAAACACCATCTTTGTGAAGGTCAGGAGCCACAGAAAGTCCAATTAGCATGCCAAAGGCCTGTGGCTGCCTGAGGCTTTGTCTACATTGGCAATTGAGAGACAAAGCTTTAGTCCAACCTCCCCCACCAATGACAAAAGTTTGCCACAGCAAGTACCAGTGTAAATAGTGCTTTGTTGGCAGAAGTGCTTTCCTGCAAATTCTACTTATGTGAGGTGGAAGATTTTGTCAGCAGAAGTGCCCACAAACAGTATGTGTGACTCTTAAGCTGTGTCCAACTCAGGGAGCACCTACACCCTTAAAGCATTCAGTCGACAGAGTCTCAACTGAAATCTGCATTTGCCTTGACCGTATTATTCCTCCAAAATCTGAGGCAGAACAATCAGAGTGCTATCAATACAAGTACAGTGTAGACACTTCTGCCAACGGAGAGAGTTTTCAGTTGCAGGGCAGCCCTGTTTGCAGAGCTGCCATCCTGCTTTCTGTCACCAGGGGGCAGTGCAGCCTAGCAGTTCTCTGTCGATAGAGCAAGTTGTGTGTAGTTGCAATCTGTGGACAGATGCTTCTAGTGTAGACACAGCCTCTGTCTACAGTGTTTTGTCAGCAGAGTGCCTATGTAAATGCTTCTGTCAACAGAGAGGGCTTCTGGTTCCTTGGACAGCCCTGTTTGCAGAGGTTCTGGCCAGCCTTTCTGTGGAGAGAGGGAAGGGCAGTCTGGCTGCTCTCTGTCAACAGAGAGGCTTGCTCTTTCGATCTGCATTTGTGTGTAGATGCTATCTGTTGACAGAGGTACTGCTGAGGTTTCTCTATTGACAGAGGCTGCCCATGTAGACATGGCCATGTAGTGTAGATATACTCTTATTGGTGACTTAAGCCAGGAAATTACCTGAACTAGCTATCTGAGGAATTGTGCAAACTTCCTGCTGACATGGCCATATTGGAGCCTGTTCTTGTGTGTCTCCTGCAATCCTTATCCAACCCGATTCCTACTCCAGTTCTGAACTGTTCCTCACTCCTAGGTCCTGCTGCATGCCTCATTCTTGCCTCTCTCTGGTTCTTGCCCTTTCACGTTACTCTTGGCCATTGTCTACCAGTCATGGCTCTGATTCCTGGCTCTGAATCTGGCTCCAGCATTTCGTATCTGACCATGGCTCTGATCCTCAGCTTCAGTTCCTGGTCTGACTTGTATTTGGCAGTTAATTTGGCAGTTAGGTAATGAAAGTAGGGCCAGAATTAATCTGGGCAGGGAAAAGCCGCTGCATGCAGTAAGGGATGCCTGTAGCCCAGTTCTCCTGTTTAGTAGCAGCAGCAGCTGGTAAAGGCTGCAACTTCCTCTGCTGCTGAAGGAGGTGCTGTACAGTAAGCATTGCTGAGCATGCGGTCTGATTTGTGGCTGGATGGGAATCTTGCCCTAACATTGGTTCAGTCCCACCAGAGTCAAGGGACATAAATGCTGACTAACAAATCTCTTGTCTATATTTACAAATTCATGATAACTCATTCATTGCCTCCTAAATTAAAGCCAGAGAGTATGAAAAAGCTGCTTATGGCTGGTGCTCTTTATTTAAGATAATCTTCAGCACTGAGTCTTTACCTAGAATTCAATATGAAGCAACAAAATGCTTCCTGATGCTTAAAATGCAGCAATATAATGAGGGCATTAATGTCTGTGAATGCTTCTGGCCCTGGAATTCAAACATGCTCTTTTGCAAAACTTAGCTGTAATTGTGAGGATAAAAGGAATTTATTAGGAAATATGTCTTACATACAGGCTCATCTGGGATTGCCACAGTTGACTTCCTTTCATAGCTTTGAGTAAATCCATATCTGATGTGTTAAAGCTTGACTGAGTGATACAGAACAGTGATGCAGAACTAGGTCAAATTACTTTTGAACTGCAATATTTTCACTTCTGCATTTGTCAGGAAATAAATGCAGGGACTTTGTCTTGCTTTAATAATCTGCAGATCTTAAGACCATGGCAAAACATATATTTCATCTTGCAGTTAATGGATAATGCCATCTAGTGGCAAACCAATAAGTATACTGACTAAGGAGTCCATCCAGCTGTCCAGGTTGGCTTTGATGATCTAATTAGTGCTCCTCACATCTGACTGTTTTAATGTGGAATTATAACTGAAAAGTGAATGGCTCTGCTTCTTTTTTAAATTATCCACTTTAAAGAATTCTTCAAAAATGCATGTCTATTTCAGGGACCTTTTGTTTTTAAAAATAGCTGTAAACTTTGATCTCAGTGAACTTGTATCCATTACAGATGCAAATGGTGAAGTGAACCTTAGAGAATCTCACATGTATTACTGTATTTTACTGATCTAATTTATTTAGTAATTATTTTTATTTTTTTGGAAGTGAAAGCATCTTCAAGCATGTGTAAGGGAGAACTCAAGACAAATTTACTGATATGACTTGCCCAATAGAACAAGCAATAACTCTTCTGAGGCACCTGAGAGTGAATGACCTTCATCTTTAGAGTGGGTGGGGTGGGAGATTTCAAAGAATAGCTGTAAAGTCAAATACATATTGCCAAAAGAAAGAGGTGTGTGTTGTACTGATGATGCATACATGGGACCAGATTCTTATATGCATACTGAATAATTACTCCATTGATAGTCTTGTTCAAATCCATAACGAAAGGTGTAAGCTGTCAGTACCCAGTTGTTACTTCACCAGTGTGCGGCATATATTACATTTTTACTAACTGTTTCTAAGCCCTGATTTAGCCTTGGATATAAACCTCTGCATGTCTTGTGTCAGTTTTTTTTTTTCAGAAGTTCATTAATTAAAAGAAATCCTCACAGGTACATAACTCATGATGTTTTCACATTTAATTAAATGAAAATTAAGTGCAAAGTAATCCGCAACAAATTAGATTCAGAGGGCAAGTGTTGTCTGTGTAAGCCACACTTTCAACTGTTATCAGCACTCATGGTGTTGTTTGTGATTCCTTTAAGATTTCAAAAAGTATACCAGCTTTAGAGGTCCTAAAGAAATATCTTCAGAATATCAACAGAGCAACATATGCAGAATACAGTGCAGTAAGTCTGATAAAAGCATATCTTAATGCACATGACCCATCTAATAACTGTATTCAGTGCAAATTTGCAATCCTGGTGCAAACTCCACGTGAATGGGCCAGAGTGCCATACGTGTACCATAAAGTTAGAAAAAATTAAAAAAAGTCAGGCAGGTTTTTGAGACTAAAAATAAAGTTCCTGCATTTATCTATTGCTGAGCAACAGTTATACCTCAAACACCAATGACCACTGCTGCATTGCTTTCTCGAAGGACTCTCTGGTTGCTATCGGAGCAGAAATGGGGATCTAGAACGTCACTTAGGATGTTATCTCCCCCTCATCTGATATTATAAGGATGGTAAAAATCTACAGTCCATTTCCTCAGGGTATGTCTTTGCTATATGGAAGATCAACCCCGCTGTGGTCAATCTTCTGGAGTTCCATTTAGCTTATAGGGCACCCCACATTGACCACGGTACTGCCTGCCCCGCCACTAGGAATAAAGTAAGTAGACAGGAGCTCAGGCTCCCACTAACTCCCTTAGTGGAGATGGTAAGTCGACTCTAGCTACCTAATTAATGTAGCTGGAATTGCATGCCTAAATTTGGCCTTCCCCTACAGTGTAGACCTGCTATTAGTTTAGCCATCAGGTTCCTGGGAAGACGAAGTTTACCATGGTCACTTCTATCCCTTGTGGCTACCTTACCAACAGCTCCAGGATGTCAGCAGTCAGCATATGTTTGAAAAGGTCCAGTCTAAGCTCATTTAAATGCCTCTGCCTATGTTACAGAGCAGTGTGTGTGCAGAGGATGGAAGACTCAGCAGAGTTGTGCTACTGTTCGGAGTTTGCATGCCTCACCCTAATCTCCATTTTATTTGGCCCAAATAGGATGGCCTCCTTGGGGAAATGTGGTGATTTGGGAAGAAAATGCATTATAATGAGACTGACTCAGTGAAACCATTTATCTCCTGCATGTTCCAGTATTTATGTTTGCCTAGTTCTTGAGCGTCCAGATGCTGCAAAGCCATTTCATAGCCTTTCATCCCCTTAGTTTCTACCACTTATGCTTGGAAGGTGAGCTAGCTCCTTTTGGGAGCTATTAAGAAAAAGAAGAGGTGCCATCGGAATTGCAGCTGCGTCAGAAACTGGTGGGGATGACTGCATGACTCACAGAAGCTCTATTTCAAAATCCAAGCATCGTGCTTGAAAATCGAAAGAATAAAACAAAACAAAACACAATCAACCGTGTGGCTGCCCTGACTGCAGATGCACACAGTTAAAGCAAAAATTTCAGCATGCTTAGTTCAAATTTAATCTCTGTGAATTGCCACAATACTGTGTATATGAAAGATTGTGCATGTGCAAACTCCAGGGTTTATACATTATTAATTGTTGTATTGCCGCACCTCATCAGAGAAGCCTCAGCTCCCTTGTGGAAGGCATTGTACAGACGTGTAACAAAGAGATGGCCATGGCCTGAAGAGCTTATCATATGTGTAAATATTCATATAAGATACTTTGAAAATGTGTCCTCTACTGACATTAATGAATGCTGGATCAAGCCCTTGAGTCAAGAGTAGGCTGGGAAAGGCACAGAATTCATCTAGATAAATGAGGAGAAAATCATAATTAATGAGACAACAATACAATGCTGAGGGACTTAGAACAAAGAGAGGGAAATAAACATTTGTTTTTATATAATGTGCTGTATCTCACCAGAAAAGCTACCCTTACAGGTAAAATAAAAATGCTAGAATAAAACTGAGATGTCCTGGAAAAAGAAATGATAAAGAAATCTAGGTCTCCCTGCTTAGAAATGTTTTTTCTTTCCACCTGAATTTGACCTTTTCTGAACCTAGAAGCTTTTGTAAAGAAACTAGTTTCCTACTGCCATAAAAATAGTATTTCTCTGATCCCTACATGGTTGTAAGCTGATGCATCCTGCTAAATCACGTTACAGTATTGTAACCAGACACCTCAAAATACCTATTTGCATGCTGATGTCTTTCCTGTGGAAAGAGACAGACATCTGAAAATAAGACTCCCTGGTCTGAGTATCTGGCTATAAATATTAATTACAGAACTCAAAGTTGACCATATTTTCTATGCTGAATACGGGACACCTGGTAAAATTGCTCATATTTAATCGAGTTCCATGGCAATCAGTCTGAACCCTGCAGTACAGGCATTCAAATTAACATCAAGTTTAATGAGGCACTGTTAAAAAGACATACTGTGTAAATGGAGATTTTTTTATTTACCTTCTTAACTTTAAGGTTCACAAAAGAAGAAGCTACTCTCTCTCTCTTTCTCTCTCTTCCCCATACAACTCTTTTACGCTGGAATGGGGGTGAGGGACTGATCTGACCCAGTCCTCCCTACCCAGTGCTCTACTTCTTCCATAGCTGGCTGGGCCTCTGGTATGGACCTGCCTGTACTGGTATGTGTTGCCACATCTTCTCAAGGCAACATGTTGGGGCATGCTAAGCTCCCCTCTCCTGATTTCTGTTGAGCTTCATGCCAGAATGTGGCAAACAGCAGCCTTTTGTCACTGTGCAGGAGGGAAGGAATGGGAGCTGCTTCCATCTGAAGGGTGGGGGAGCAGGGAATATTTTCCCAGAGGTCATCTCTTCCCTCACACTGTTAGAAGCAGCTTATTCCTTCCTGCCTGCAGAATATCAAAAGGCAGCTCACACTTCCAAGCTGGTGCTGGCCACTGACATAACCCAGCCACCCGCTGTCCCCTGGCTGCAGTACAGGCAGAAAGGAAGTATGCCCTGAGGATACTTTGTGTACCAGGGCTCAGGGAACCTGACTGCAGGGGCTTCAGACAACCTGGTGAGAGTCATGGTTCACCAGGGTAGGGTGCTTAGGAGATGCATCAGTCCTGTACTTCCTGGTGGCAGGACCTGGGATGAGGGGCAGCATACGAAGAGGGTGTTTGGCACTCCTGCCTGGGGACCTCCCACCACTCCAGAGCTTAGTTGCAGGGCAGAGAAGCTTCTCCATGCCAGCACTGTGTAAGGCTTTGGCTCATGCAGGCATGGCTCCTCCTGGCCAGCGCCTCAGGTCAGAAGGTCTTGAGCTTTCCCAGGGGCCAGCAGAGGTGGGCAGCAGAAGTGAACTGTACCCAGCCCCTGCCCACTTGCACTCACTAGCCACCAGGGCAAACAGCCAGGGCTGGGTGGGAAGAGGGACGGGTGAGAGGGCCTGCTGGTCAAGAAGTGGCACACAGCAGGGACTGCACTCATGGACTAGCCCCTGCATTCTGCAGCGTTGCCCAACCACCAGCCTCGTACACTGACCCCCTTCAACAGCCACTGGACCCTTCCCCTGCAATACTGGTGAATGGGCGGCTTGCGAGCAAGGATCTGGTGAGCAGCAGTACTAATGGTGGGGAAGACATAGACCTTATGGGACAAGTATCAGAGAGGTAGCTGTGTTAGTTTGTATCTTCGAGAACAAGAAGAAGTCCTGTGGCACCTTATAGGCTAACAGATATTTTGGAGCATAAGCTTTCGTGGGCAAAGAAGCAGGTCTTTGCCCGTGCAAGCTTATGCTCCAAAATATCTGTTAGTCTATAAGATGCCACAGAACTTATGGGACAATATGCCTATTTTTCAAAAAAGTAGCAACACTTGCAAGAAGACTTAAATACGTGACTGTCCCTTTAAAAATGGGACACCTGGTCACTTGGGATGTTTATTGTCACTATATCAAAAAACTCACCAGATGCTCATTGTTTACAATAATACTGTAAACAAAAAGTGAATCCAATGGGATTTCTGTGGATTGAGAGAAGATACAAAACTCTCAATCTGCAGGCATTTGAAATATCAGTATGCTGTGAGGGTGACTGTGTAGTCTAGAGAGAAGAAAAGAAGTTGCCTGCTTTACCTGTCAAATGATCTCCTGTCAGTTGACTAATCTGAAGGCCAATGGCATCTGCTCTGAAGAAAATCTGCCAGTATTTTAGGTACCTGTGGGAGAAAGAAACTGATTTTTGTCATTATTCATAGTAGATAATTTGATGAAATTTACCACATCTGGTTGGGAATTCAAAACTAACTTTAACTGTCCCACTCTCATCATGGTACAGGGCCTCCAAGTTAGACAATGTGCAAACTAACTTTAGCAGAAGTGTCAGCTTCTGGTTGATTCGGGAACCAAAAAAATGCAACTATTTTGTATCAATCTTGGCAAACAATTGTATCAAAGAAATGATTGTGTGAGATACAGTGGAAAAAAATTGAATAGGCAAATTACCCTAAGGGAATTGGTTTTGATCTGGGAAAAAAAAAGACCTGAAACATCATTTGGTAACACAATAAAAGGAAATTTCTGTAAGATATTGTTTCAATGGAACCTCATATCAATCAAGTTTAAAAAGAGAGAGAATGAATGGGGATAAATTTAGAAGAAATTGTGGTGAGAGATTTTATAAATATATGGTGGACCTAACTTATTATTCGGGTATGATTTGCAACCAGATATTACAAATTGTTGGATATTTAGTACCAAAACATCAGCTTAGTTATCCTTCTGGGGCTTCCTAGTGGACACGATCACACACAAAGAAATGAAGAATTAATCTAATCTCCTATCCGCTAGTAATTGCTAGAGTAATGATAGCCTTTCACTGCAAAAAAATAGTCCAAAACTAGAGAAATAGTTAAAATAATAAGGGAGTTTGTTGTAATGAAAAAATCAATGCTTCAGTTACGTACCCAGCAAAACAGTCAGAGGACAAATATATACTTAGATATTTGGTTACTATTTATACAATACACAAAGTACGTTAATCTGAAAAAAAGAACCCAGCACACCTGTCATTTTATTTTGAATATTAACATTTTATAGACACATTTGATTTGATAAATATGAGTTGAGCCAGTAATTTCACTTAATTTAATAAATTATCCAACACAAACAGTTCTGACAGCAGAAAGCGATTCAGTTTGTAATATGGTAACTTCCTGCTAAGTAGCCATATTACCACATTTCTGTAAACAAAATGTTTAATAAACTCAGTTGTTGTAATGATTGATATTTTATTTTTGAATGTTTTATGGCAATGATTTGTAAACCTGTTAAATGTAAACTCATTAAAGCTTCCTAAATAAACTTTCTAAACAGTCAAACTAAAAACAAACAAAACACCCTAACAAATGCAGTTAAATTGTTACTGCTGAATTAGTCCATCAACTTTCTCTTAATTATTGCACTCCGAATATTGAGCAATGAGTGTTTATTAGCTAACACCAGCATAGGCAACTGGTGCCAGTGGGGGAGAGGGTACAGGGAGGGCCACCCAGAGGAACAGGAAGGGGGCATCATGGGGTACCCCATTTATCACTTAAAATTTGGCAGAGGAATGGTGAACCTCCTGAGTGCTACCATGAGTCACAGATGAGCACCAGAAAAACACAAACCAACTTCACTCTAGGAGTCAGTGAATGTAGCAATGTGCTTTGCTAATGCCTACAGAGATGCCCAATCCCTTGTGTTAAATGAAAAGGAATTACTGTAAATCTAGAAAAGCAGCAATTCTTTAACCCTGAAGAAGCATAATATACGATACTACTCTGGAACTTGTTTACAGTTAGGATGGATAGAGTACAATTTGCTTTAAAATAAAGTAGAATAGTGACCACTGTCAGACTGAAGGACTGGCACATGTTTTGCTGTTCACACACTTGCATCTACATGTAACCATCTACATTAAAAAACAAAGTTACTCAAGTGCTTCCACTTTTTCTTCTCTGTACCCAGTACTAATTGTTATCCCATTATAGGTCCTCTTGGTGTTACAGGATTATATGCCAACTGAAACAAAGAGACTGTAATTTAGAGATATAGACCCTTGATAATCAAGAGATTATTCACTCTGTTAGGGAAAACATTTACTTTTAGGAAGAATAGGAATGATGATGGGCCTGATCCAACTTCCACTAAAATCAAGAGAATCTTCTCATTAACTTCAATTGGAGCTGGATTGGGTCCCAAATGAAAAAGAGTTGGAACTTGACAGTTTTTTTTGTCTATTCACTCAAGGGTTGGAGATAAAAAAAGAAGCACTAAAAATAACCTCAGAAAACCTGGACCCTTGCAGATAACAAACAATCCAACCAAATAAAAAGAGAATTAACTTCAACTACTGTTTAGTTGCTATGGTGCTAGGACTTAAGTGACCTTTCTCTGTGTGAGATCACCTTACTTGGGACACCAAAATATCATTAAAATCACAGGCAATACCAGCTGTCATCAAAGGTTCTATTAAGAAGCATTCTGCATTCTAGTCACAGTGTCTTTGAATCTCTCAGAAATCGCAAAGAGATGCCATCACATAGTCTATCTGGCGTATATTTAGGGAAGCTACCTCCAGTTCATTTATTATGATTGTTTCTGGATTCTCCTGCTTCATGGCCAGGAAAGATCGGGAAAATATTAAGAATTTTTGAGAGCCAAGCGCCACGCCCCATGACTAATACAGCTAGTAAGGAAAAAGTCTGTTGATTGCTAACTCTATTTTTCTTTGCTGAGGAACTTGCAGACCCTGTACAAGGGGTCTCACAGTAGTCAAACAGTTGGTTGACCAATAATCTGGGGCTTTGTCTACATTACCATGGGTTGTCAGCCTGAGTTATGCAACCTAACCTGCATGAATAATATAGCTGAAGTTGACATACTTAGGTTTGCTTTTGACAGCTGATGGTCTCCCATCAATTCTACTTACTCATTCTGGTGGAGTACCAGAATTGCTGGGAGAATGCTCGGTGTTTGATTTATTGTGTCTGTATTAGAAGTGATAAATCAACTCCTGCTGGACTGATCACTGCCATTGATCCATCCTGCAGTGAAGATATCCCTCCTGAGAACAGGACCCAAGTATCATATGTCCCTTATATAAGCCCTGTCTACTGGAACATGAAGTTCCAAGAGAATAAGGGGTGCTAATGTTTTGGGAAATAGCTCCCAATCACAGTGATGGGGCAAGCTCTGTTTCCTACTATCTAGCTTAGATACACAATGATTTAAATTAGATGCCTTGTTTGGGGACAGAAACTTAATTGTGGAGCTTCTTTAAGTTTTGGCTTTTGTTTCAGTAAATACAAAATAGATCGATCCCACCCCTGTTGAGTTCAGATTAGAAAGGGCCCATCTAGTGAATGCTGCTCCCTCTCTTGCAAAAAAGGAAGTTACTCAGCCTCTCAAATGCAGTCATGCATCTGTCTCAGTCAGCTGCACCCTTCCCATAGGAGGTCAATGCTCCTTGAACTGGGAAGAGAGGAACAGAGGACCCAGGGCTGCAGATGGAGAAGGAGCATGTAGGTGGAACCAAGAGATGGGGATAGCCTACATCAATTGTACTAGGGAAGTAGGTAGGAACTCCTGAAATAGTTGTCTGGGGGCAGACAGGGAGTAGGGGGAATGATGGAAATTGTACTGCCGAGAATTAATTGAATTGGAGGGACATGAATTAAACTGAGGGCAGCTGAACCAGGACCACCAGCCATTCTCCAAATCCCTCTCTCCTGATGACTCACAAGAAGCCCATGTTAGAATCCTCTCTCCACCCTGGGGAAGGCCTAAAAAGTCTGGGTAGTGTGTTTCCCTCAACCCTCTGCTGCACACCTTCAGCAAATTGCTAAACTGTGAAACCTTAACAACAGAATTTAATTAAATTGCAATCTACTGAATATGGTCTGATGTTATAAAATTTAGGTGTTCAACATTTTGCTCATTGGTCCCGTTTTGATGGTTTGTGTCTCACATTAGCGTGTTTCAAAGTTGAGAAATATGCATGCATAACCTCTGAAAATAATCTACTTTCATTTTATGGAGTCTGAATGTATTGAGAAAAATCTTGCACAAACTATATATATATATGTATGAAAATTTATTTTAACTCAAATAATTAAAAAGTTACTATTTATGTTAAATATCCTTTTGATGAGAAATTATATATAGAAATAATATATAATTAAATATATATTAATGCAGCTCTCACAACAGGAGCAAGAGCACTGAGTTCACAAATGCTGCAAGGAAGTAAAGGTGAGAAGGAGATTAAGGTGAAGGGATGCAGGACCTCAGGACCTTGCACAGAATAGATGCAGGATCAAGGGAACAATATGCTCAAACAACTCAGAATACCAAGCCCCTCTCTCCATAACCCCCTAATACAAGCTCCTATTCCACATACTGCAAAAGCACCAGTTAAGTAAATCAGGCAACTAACAGCATTTCATAGGCTTCTATGAAAGTTTTAAAATATCAGCTTGCATCAGAACCCTTAATATTTATTGAAATGCAGTTTTCCTATGTGTGTTCCTATATTTCCTAAATATTTCCACAATTGAATATATCTTGAGGATTAGCATCCAGGATTAAGCAATATAATATAGATTTAGACCATTTGGCTATTGATATTTCAGTAAACATTCCCCAACAGGTTCAATTAAACCATTAGAGAGCTTCTCTTTCTAGTAGAAGTGCTGAGTGCAGCAAGCATGAAGCACCTCCCTTCCATTCTGGCAACTTAAAATGTAATGCATGTGTTTGTGCAAACTCTGATTTAACTCTCACTTGCATGTCCAGATTTATCACATTTGATTATTACCAACAGTGATGAAGAAAAATGCTGTTTGGCTATAAACCCCTATTTAGTTATTGCTGTCACCCAGATGTAAAGCAGAATAGCCATCTGACTAAGTTGTTTTGGTTTTTGGTAAAGTATTTGTTTGCCCCAATTTGCCTAGAGGGGTGAGGGTTTCAAGATCAGCATTTCATGTGTTCCTTTGCAGTCTTTGATACATCAGATTACTGTACTGAGCCTAGGCCAGAGACCCAGAAAGCGTTAACTTTGAATTCATTCTCTCCTGACTTTTCCTGCCCATTTAGGGAAGTCTTTTAGGGCAAAATTTATACGAACACACAAACACCCATGCATATCATCACCCTCCATTCATGGATGGTTGATTTGATTTTTAAGCTCCTTCCCCAGCTATCTCTTAGCTTCGTAAAAATGAGGTGCCACAAAATAATGGAGACTTAAAAATGTAGGCGCTAATCGCTGTGTGCCTCAGTTCCCCTACTATCTGTATAATGGGGACAATAAACACTTGCCTTCACAGTGTGCTAGCAGGATTCGTTAAGGTTTTGGAAAATGTAAGGGGTGACGTTCGGTCTCTCCTTCAGAAGAAAAGGCTGTAGGTTCTGACACTTAATAATGCTCCTTCTGGAGCAGGTGCTAAGGGTACTTCTGAGGAGGAAGAGGGAGAAGAAGCCGGTGGTGCTTAGGGATGGGTGGGCTGCAGGGCAGCGGGGAGGGAATGCAGGAGTGCGGGCAGGGGCCGAGGTGGGCCATCTGGGAGGGCAGATTGTACGGTGATTTCTTCCTTGGCCAGCGGCAGCTCCTGGGAGATCCCGAGACAGTCCCCGCCACAGTCTGGAGTCTGGTTCTCCCCGCCCCCCGAAGCAGGGCAGCTCCCGGTGCCCTCGCCCCCCACCCGGGCGGAACCCAGGGCAATGAAGCAAATTCCCCTGTCAGCACCGGCTGCCTGGCCCCATCCCCGCGGCCCAGGGGTGCAGCCCCAGCCGCCCGTGGGACGCGCTAAGCCCACCCCGTCCCGTCGGGCCCTTGGCTCCTCTCCCTGGGTGGGCGGGGCCTCTCATTGCAGCCCCTCCCCCAGCTTCCCCCCCACCCCGCGCCGGCGGGGCGGCTGCCGCGGTTCCCCTGCCCGGGGCTGGCGATGAGCCGCCGGCTGCCCGCAGCTCCCTGATGCTCTGAGCCCAGCCTCCTCCCCCGCCCCCCCGCGCTGGCTGCT
Organism: Carettochelys insculpta; assembly: GCF_033958435.1. Lineage (NCBI taxonomy): Eukaryota > Metazoa > Chordata > Testudines > Carettochelyidae > Carettochelys > Carettochelys insculpta. Next base: position 58,434,907 of record NC_134144.1, read on the forward strand.
CCGCTCACTCCTCGCTGCCCCGCCGCGCTCTCCTGTCGCCCGCTCCGGGTCCCGCTCCGCGAGCCATGGAGCCGGCCGCAGCCGCGGGCGACCCGGCCAGCCCCCCGCCCGCCACCGTCGTGCAGCCCCCCGGGGCCAGCCCGCTGTACCCCGCCCGGGAGCCGCCGCAGGAGGGAGAGCTCCGGATCCGGGAGAGTGGCCAGTTCAGCGAAGGGCTGGAAGACAGAGGTGAGCCCTGACCCCCGCCCCCCTCGGCAGCCTTCCCCCCATCAACTTTCTTCCAGCGCGCCCCCTCCGGCGTTTGCTCCTGCCCCAGCCTCCCTGTGCGGCGGTCCCTCGGACGGCCCATTAGCTACCCGGCATAGCCCGTTACACACACCAGCCCCGTAAGGTCCTTCATAAAGCTCTGCCCACCCCACCCCACACCTGCAGCGCCTCTGTTTTCATCAGCCCTGCTAGTACAGACCATGTAGCCGTGCCCTTGGCTTACCATTGCAACCCTCCCTTTAATCCTCCTCCAGTAACTAACTACCCCCGAATTCTGCCCCCCAGAAGCCTGCGAAGTCCCACCTTATGCATTCTGCCCCTGTAACTTCCTCCGTGCCCCCACCGCCTCGAAACAGCTCGTCCTTTCCACACAACAGGCAGACAGCCTGGGCAGTGGAGGGCAATTCTCTGGTATACAGCCAGGCTAACTGCTTTCCATCAGAGTGGCTTGGGGTAGGGTGTGAGAGCCCCCAGGGATGCGGTCAGGAGCAGGCATGAGCAATCAGGGATGAGGTGTACTAGAGGCTGCAGACCAAATGAATAGGAGAAGGGGGGAGCTCCTCAAAGACGTAAAGCCTGATAAAAAGGGAGGGAATCTGTGGGAGCGCAAGGGAAGCACTGTCAGTGCTGGGGTCTCTGCTAACCTTCTTCCTAGAGAGAGGCTACTGTTTGCTGGTGGGAATGAGCTCCTTTGGTGCCAAGAGGCCAGCAGGAGATGCTCTCCAGAAGGCTTTGGAAGGTAGAGCTGTTTGGTGCTGAGGCAGTGCTTAAACTTACAGTGCCCCTAAAGTGGGCAAATTCCGCCATTGCCAACATAATCCTTTCAAAAATCATGAGTCAGGTTTCCCCAAATCATGAGATTTTAAATAATGGTGGTTTTTAACCCACCCTCTTATTTGCATCTCTGGGGGAAGCTGCAAACCTCTAACCTGCATGTGTGATCTTTACAGGTCCAAACGGCAACCTTAAATATGCACACACAAATGCAGTCTTTCCACTTCACTACATTCCCTGTTCCCTGGTTGTAGGCAGCTGCCATTTTATCCCTCTTTATTCTCTTCTGTCATCACTATCCTGTCTTCTTCCATGCCCCAGCTAGTGCTCCACTTGCATTCACTGGCTATGCTCCCACACATTCTATTGCCCTCACCTTCTCTCTATATTTTTCACGGCATTCTCCTCATATTCTCCCTCATTTACTGCCCCCATTCTATTATTTACACCCCAATTCCACTGCACATCCTCAGTCCCATTCTCCACTCCACATTTCCCTCCATCTCCTTAGTCTTCTTCAGGCTCCCCATATTTCTTTTTCTTCTTCATGGTTCCTTTCCAGTTTGCTAGTTGTAGCATATGAGGGCATGACCAAGTTCCTTAAGATCTCTCTGGCTTCAGTCATATATTGGGGAAAATATGGGAATGGGTTCCCAGCTTTAATAGGGTCTGATTTGTTTTCATGGCCAAAGGCTAACCCATGACTGGAGCTCCTTCTTGTTATGGTAATACAAATACCTGTATATAATAAAATACTACTACTAATATATTAAAAATGGTAGACATCTTGATAGAGGGAAGCTAGTGGCTTCAGTTCCTTTGGAAGTTATGGGAAACATCAGCCATTTTGACTAAGGTCAAAATTCAAAAGTTTGGCAACTATCAGCTGGGTAGCTGAGTTAATCTGTGTATTCAAAAACAACAAGAAGTCCTGTGGCATCTTATAGACTAACAGATATTTTGGAGCATTAGTTTTCGTGGGCAAAGACCTGCTTTGTCAGGGTCAGTTTGGCAGGACTTTGGAGCTCAAGAGAAACTTAAAATCTGCAATCCCAGCTTGCTGCCATGAAGTTTGTGATAAAATGGTCAGAGCTGGCACTTTCTAAAATCAAAGGAGATTTTGAGAAGACAGTCTCCAGCTAAACTAGTCATCAGTAGGTTTAAAGGGGAAGGGGCTCAGTAAGCCATAGCATTGTCCCTTCTCTTTCTCTGCATCCCACAGTTTGCTTATTATCTTGGTGAAATCTTGTGTTTTAGACTGCACTTTTTATAGTGATTCTTTCCAATCAATCATAAATACAGATGCAGTCATATAGATATGAATCTCTAAGACAGCTGACTTCAGTAATTTTTCAAGTACTTCTAAGGCTCCCTCTACATTTTATTGTCATAAAGGTAACTGAAATATTTTTTGGGGGCAAATGGTCCTTTAAGGTCTTTTCTTAGGTAATAAAGGTCTTTTCAGAGATTCTAACAGACTTTGGATCAGGCCCTTGATTTAACATTGTCCTAAGACAATAGGTTTGGTTTTTCAGTTTAAAACACCAACAGCATAGAAATTCAAATGTAACATTTTACAATGCTTATTTTAGTCATTAAAAACCCCAGCTACTGTTAAATCAGCATGTGGTATCCCTTCTTAAACACCTTGTGTGCTGGAATTATTATTTAATATAATAAACATTTTTATTTTTGTGCAACATGTACATTCAGGTAATGAAACATAAAATGTATCAAATTCAGTGTATTTATCAAATGCATCATTTTTACATTAGAGATATTTAGGTGTTAAGTTATTGTTTGCAGGAAAATTATTCAGCACCTCAGTTTCAGGGTGGAGAAATCTTGTCAATAGATGCAAGCTTGTCATTTTGTAGCAATGCAGGTTATAGATAAAGGTGATCTAAAACGTGCTGTGGTCAGTTAAAATTAAACATTGTTTTGTAGCATGCAGTGAAAAGATCAAAAGCTCTCCCTCATGAATCTGTTTCTTGTATGTAAATTAATGAGCAAATGTTTTTTGTAAAAGGATTTTAATGCTATGTGTTTAGTAGCTGCATGAAAGTGTGTGTGTGTGTGTGTGTTCAGTCCCTGAGGACTCATTTAAATGAGATGTTTCTTGTGGGGAAAAATTGTAAATATATGAAAGTAGGTGAATTATTTTAGGCAGAAGGAAGAAAAGTTACATCCTGTTAAGCAGGAATATGCCAACCATTTTTAATACACGCACTACAGTGCAGATATCATAGCAGGGTTGCTTTCATTTTTATGAAATTAAGAAAGTGAATTGTATGCTGTGGAGAGCTCTCTTGGCACTTGCATTACAATTCATGATAAAAAGGGGCTAGATGTGAACATTTATTTCCTTTTATTTAGCTCAGATTCTATATGATTCATAAACAGCTTTTTTATTCCTTGGTCTTCATGGCTGCAGCTGGCCATTACCTGGAACTGGGTGATGTTTTTAAAGAAAGAAACATGCAGGAATGAATGTGTCACCCTGCCTCATGTTTGATTTGGTTTTGAACCAAAATCAGCCAAAAGCTTCTCATCTGGGTAAAATTTGGACCTGAGAGTCAATGCCCAAAATACAAGGAGAGAACTTCTGTCTGCGGTTATACAGTTAGAACCATGAAATCTCACCTTTATGTCTAGTCCAAGGTGTTAGCCCCAAAAAGCCACCATTGAAATTGTGCACCTTTGTTGGCAGTGGCAACAGAGAGTACTGAATAGGCATGGATGAAGAATTACCCTCTGAATCACTTGCAGTGGTCCTTCTAGGAACACAAAGTGGGTAGTTGTATTGTTGCTACCCATTCCAGTGATTCCTGTTCTGTGGGTATAGGAATCACAAGTTTGATGGCTACCCGTCTACTAATTTGAAAAGCATTAAATGTGTTGAAAATGCATGTAATTGAAACATAAAAATTAAGAAATTGTTAGCTGGGGATTAGGTTGAGGAGACAAGGGAGGGTTCCTCAGCTGGAAAGCATGGTAAAAGATACAACAGTTTTAGATACGGGTTAAAAACTAGGACTCAATCCTGCACCTGCTGAAGGGATGGGACTTTTGCACTGATTTCAGTAAGCGCAGAATCAGGTTCTAAATTCCTCTCTGATGTCCCTCTATGTGAGGGTTCTATGCCCTTGCAGGAGGATGGACATTCTGCTCTCACAGATATACAAGGTGGGTGAGGTAATATGTTTTACTGGGCCAGTTTCTGTTGGCAAGAGAGGCAAGCTTTTGAGCTTCATAGGGCCTTTCTTCCAGTCTAATAGCTATTGTTCATATCTAAGAGGTGCAATGGAAGGATATGTCTACTCCTGCCTTGAGACTCCATGGAAGCACTGTGTTTTAATAGATCAGCAAGTTACTTTCTCAGGTGTATTAGCCAGGTGAACATGGCACTCAAAACAAGTTTTTATTCCTGAGCTCTTATAGGTGTCTTTTGGAATTAAGGTCAACTGTTGAACCACTAAAATCAATTAAAATTTTATCATTAACCTAAAAAGGTGCAGGATCAAGTCCCTCGTGTGCCTGTGTCAATGAACAGTGTCTACCTGGGATAAAATGATGTGTGAGTGTTCCAGGATAGCCGGCTCAGGTTCTGTAGCTGAAAAATTGCAGTGTGGACACGAGGACTCAGGCTGGAGCTGATGCTCTAGCACTCTGTGAGGGTGGCAGATCATAGAGCTCTGGCTCCAGCATAAGTTTGAATGTCTAAGAGCTGAATTCAGCTGATCAATGCCTGTGGGGCTTTTATTCCCATTTAGTGAAATTATCGTGAACCTTCCTTTAGTTGCCTGAGGATTGAAGTGCAATGAATACTCCTTGGGGTGAAATGCACACGTTAGAGCCAAAACATGTTCTCCTTGCTCACTTAAACATGCCTAGTAGCTTAATTTACCTGACTTCAGTGAGGTGAGTAGAATTTGGATCATAATGTACCACACAATGTATTTAAAATTATTTGGGTTAGTTCTGAATTGACACAGGTATGTTCTTTTAATGAGTAATGTAATTTTTACACCTCATTGTGTATTGCCTTTACCAGGTTTACTAGAAAGCAGTACAAGGCTAAAACCTCATGAAGCTCAGAGCTACAGAAAGAAGGCGTTGTGGGTTTCATGGGTCTCCATCATTGTCACACTGGCTCTTGCAGTGGCTGCATTCAGTGAGTACTGGGAATATTTTAAACTCTTTTAAGATATTTTCTTGGCTACCAGACTTTTTCAGAACCCTACAGCATGCTTTGTTATTTTATATCTCTATTATTTGTGCAGTGATTTCTTTGTAGACTGCTTGGGTCTGCATGGTGCTTGTCAATTAGTGAAACATCTTTTTCTTTTCCTTTTTTTTTCCTGTAGAAGAGAAGGCTGTTGAAGGTCAGAACAAGAAATAGGATATTTTGATTCCTGCTAGCATTTTGCATGTGGAAACCTGTTTGTTTTTAGACTTGTATTTTATAAAAAAATCATTTATACAATGGATTGCTGTTAACCAAGGAGGTCAAATATGAGAAGTCTAGACCTACCTGAGGAGTATATATGGTATGCTCTGAAGATAAAAGACAAAAGATAGTGGGAAGATGTATAATTTCTCTTAGGCTGACACATACCCTAACACAAAGCCCATTTTTGGAGGTGAAATCCCGGTCTGTTTAATAAGACTATCTTCCTGAAGGCAAATTAAATGACATCTATCTGGTAATCATTTTCATATGGAGGAAAAAAATCAGCTTTCTCATCATGTGAAACAGAGGGTGATAGTTTTTATTTTTTAAATTTTGTGCTGAGTGAGAGTGTCTTTATTTAAATGCACTAAACAGCACATTTTTCTGTTTTTAAAATAACATATTTACTACCAGTTTATCTTAATAATACAGTTTTCTTTATTTAATTTGATGGAGGGACAAGCCACATCCTGGAACCTGAATTTAGCAGTGAATAAAAAATAAGTTAGTTCCTGTAATTTACTTTTAAAGCACAGAATATTTACTGCTCAGTAAAAAGAAGAAAATCCAGTGCTTCTAGCTAGGAGACAAGAGGATTCTGAGATCCTCAGAATGTCATCCTTCATTTTGGAAAAGGCAGTGTTGTATTTTCTGGGCGCTGCAGCAGCATGTGTTTTATTATTCTAATCTGAAATGTTGGATCTGCTGCTGGAAGTTGGTGTCAGCTCCCAAGAGGCATTATTAGAATCTGACCAAATGGTCCCTGCAAAACTCAGCCTATATTACTCGAAGCTATTTATATGAAAAATAAGTACAATAGCATGATATTATAAACTGAGGGAACATTTAAAAGCAGAATTGAATGAGTTATAGATTACAAACATTTATAAGAAAGTAGGATAGTTGTGTTTGCATATAGTTCTGCTTCATGATTCAGAAATTTATTTTTCATACTGGCCCTATAAGGAAGAAGACTGATTGTCTCTTACATGTATCAGAGGGGTAGCCACGTTAGTCTGTATCTTCAAAAACAATAAGAAGTCCTGTGGCACCTTATAGACTAACAGATATTTTGGAGCATATAATGCTTCTGGTGAAGTGGGTCTTTGTCCACAAAAGCTTACGCTCCAAAATATCTGTTAGTCTGTAAGGTGCCACAGGACTTCTTGTTGTCTCTTACAAAGAGTTTCTTCATGATGGTTTTATAAGGACCGTGGTCAGGTATGATCTATATAAATGAAGAGTAGCCAGTTAGAAATGAGAATTATGGTTATTCCAATTTATATTTGCTATATTAAAATAATTATTTTAATCATTTTTTTCAGAGATTAAATGTAATATTAGGAAATACTGAAGTTTTGTCCTACTGAAAACAGGGTTCATTTATCAAAGTTGCAACACATTCATAAGTACAAAACAAGATGACTACACACATATTGAACTGTCCGTTAATTTTTCTGTGAAATACTGTGATTTTTAAAGTTAGTCTGAATTATTAGATTATATGAAAATCTCATCTGGTTGTTGTTGTTTTGGTCTTTGTGTTTTGATGGAGTAGGATGTGAAAGCTGGGTATGATAATGGGTGGGGACACTGTAGAAGACAAACAGGTGGTAGGATGCCAGAAAAAAATAATGCAGACATAACTAAAGTCAGTGAGATCTAGAGCCATGCTTTGGGAAGAGAAGATGATGATGATTATGGTAGCACTTGGAACCCCAGCTGGGTATCAGGACCTCATTATCCTAGGCACTGTATGCACAAATGTTAAAGAAGACGTAGCTTACAATTGAGGAGCCAGTTCTTCAGTTGGTATAAATAAGCATAGATCTATTGAACTATGCCTATTTATACCAGCTGAAGAATGGCCTTCGTGAGTGTCAGGGAGCTGGGAAACTGGCTGGTGTTGCTGAACCTGGCTCCCATCTGAACCTGGCTCTCAGCTTCTGAGAGCCAGGTGTAGCAGCACTGGTCAGTTTCCTGGCTCCCCCAACCTGTGGGGACTGGGGAATGAGGCAGCAGGGTGATGCTGCTGGCACTGGGGTGCGGCAGGGCCCAAGGGGAGGGTGCGGAATGCTGGTCTGAGGGAACTGTGGGATAGGCTCCCACAATGCACTGCTGCAAGAGTTGATGTTTGGCCATTCAGTGTGGCAGCACCAACTTAGGGGGAAGTGAAGATACTCAAAATTGAGTTTATAAAACCCAGTGTTATAAAATTGAATTTAATAAAATTGAATTTATCTGGTAGTATAGACATAGACTTAGGATGCAGATGTCGGTCTAGAAATGAGTAATAGGACATACAGCTTGATAACCTGTCCTTTTCATTCTCTCTGGGTCACCTGGCATTGGCCACTGTTGGAAGACAGAATACTGGCCTAGGTGGACCTTTGTCTGACCCAGTGTGGCCATTTGTACACTCCTACATGTAAGACAGTTTTTTTTCCAAATCAATAAAAGAAGCTACACTAAATATTCAGTGAACGTGTAATCTCAGGAAAAGATTTAAAATAGTAACAGTTTAATTATAATGGACTAACCAAATGATTTCACCATTCAACTTCATATAGAAGTTGGCTACCCCACAATGAATGAAAATGGCTCACTTTTTGTGTAGTACAGTAAGGTCTCAGAGTACGTGAATCCAGAGTATGTGACCCCCTTCTTACGCAGCTGACTCCTGATTTATACAGTAAACCCTCACTTTACACAGCTTCACATTGTGTAAAACTTGCTTTAATATGAGTTTCATATAACACAAAACTGCTGGGCTCTCAGCCTGCCTATGCTCCTACAGCTGTGGGTAGCTAGGCAGGCTAAGAGCCCCTTACCCAGGCCTTCCCAGAGCGGTGCTAGGAGCTGCTCTGGGAAGGTAGGGGAAGGCTCATGGCTGGAAACACACTTTATGGGATCATGAGCAACCTGGGCACACTTATGATAAGTAGTCATCCGGCTAACTAAAATCATATGGATATTGTCAGATGAGAGTGTGCTGGACTAGGGGGGGTCAACCTGTATATACTTACTGCTAAGCATCTTTTGTTCTTTGAGTAATTTAATTCTGTGAGTGATATATGATCCTTTGCAATTTCTTAATTCTGATTGCAGCATCAGCAGTTCACCATCGCATTAAAGTCTCCCATGTTATATGTGTTCTCTCACTTGTCAGCTTTTTGCTCTAGCTAGTCCCTGATTTAGGAGGGGTGCATGCCAGGTGATCCAAAGGTTGCTGCCTGATTGTTGTAAATGGCTGGTTGTCAGTTGAGGATGTCTGGCTCTGACAATCCTTGGCAAACACCTGCTATTTCCTCCTTCCTATTTTCTCACCACCCATTCAAACTATTTTTACTACTTGTTTATAAGGGGAAAGTGTTGTCTATACAGACCTGATCTCAGTTTCAGTGAGGAATTATCTTTCCACTCTGCCCACCTTTGTGTGAACCTGCTTTGCTAGAAGTTTGATAGTTGTCAGACTGCATTGCCTCCCTTACAACTGCTTCCTTCTGATTTGCCATTACGGTCTCCCTATGCACTTATTTCTTCCCTAATTCAGTCTTCATAATATTTTTCCTCAAGGGAATCCTGCATGTTCTTATTGCGCAACTACTGCAGTAGCACATTCTAGAAAACAAAACAAAACTGGAGGGGAGGGGTGGAGGGACCAGTGATGAGACTGTATGAAACCTGCATCTGTAAAACAGAGACATTAGAAGGATATTAAAAACTATGGGAGAGGTATGTGTGTGTATATTTGGAGGGAGGGCAGTGGAAGTTGAGATTTATTCTCTTCACACTCACCACAGTTGTAAATGAAAAAAATCCCCAGTTTCATTTTACAATCCTTATCTTCTGGTGCTGCAATGCAGTCATCATCCTTCCACCCCAGATTAGCTAGAGCTCCATTCAGAACTAATGTTGCATCTCCTTAATCAGCTGGAATGGTCACTGTGTGATGTGAAACATTTCCTTCCAATGGGATGAACTCACTGCCTTTCCAGAATTAGCATAATTGTTGATTGTAGTATTCTTAAAGGAGGTTGATAAATTTGACACTAATAGTGATAAGCATATACAAAGAAGGTACTTCTAGGGTTTGTCTACACTACAATGCACTACATCGAAGTAGCCAGCAGAGAGTCTACACACATTTTCCCTTACTTCAAAGTTAACTTTGAAGTCAGGAGCCCAACTTTGAAGTCCTTACTCCATTCCTGGGAATAGAGTAGTGCCCCACTTCAAAGTTTAACTTCAAAGTCATGTGTGTGTAGATGCTCAGCTTCGAAGTTGCTTACTTCAAAGTTGTACTTTGTACTGTGTAAGCGACTTTGAAGTTATTTTTGTAGTGTAGACACAGCCCTAGGGACTGATGACTGGCAGCATATCTGTATTGTGCTCAGGTATCTTGGTGCCAGGCTTTTTGTGGAAAAGGGTAGCAAGGCCTGGACAAAATCACATAGATTGCAGTACTCTGGGGAACACCATTGGAAGTCCTCTCAGCCATTGGCCTGAAGGAAGGATCTGTATACCTCTCCCCAGCATCCAGTTTCCACTCCTTAGCATCATGCCTTCCTCATTTGCCATATTACAGTTGGGTCCTGATGTTGTCTGCAAAAACTAATGCCTCTGACAGGGTTTTTCACTTGTGAATAGCAAGTTAATGCACAGCGATTTATAATATTTTAAAATTAAAGGTATAATAAACTCAAGTAATGGAAAAACAGATGTATAACAGTGTAGTTTATGTACCTTGAGATGAATGAATTGTGGAAGTCACAGTGTGTTGCTACTGAAAGTTCTTCTGGATGGTTAAATGAGGGAAGCTGCATGTGTCTATGTGTGCTTTAGTTTCATCCGGTTAGAAAAGCTAAATAGGGCTTGGCCTGGTGCTTGGGTGGAAGTCTTCCTCTGGGAAAAAATTTACTGATTGCATATACTTATGTTTGTGTACCAGACTGTTGTAAAATAGGTATGGCAATATAATCAGGTTTTTCCTGATGTCAGATGCAAAGATGTCTTACCCTTGCAAACTGTTCAGAAGCTCCAGCTACTTCAGAATGCAGATCCATGCCTCTGAACAGGCCATTGTAGTCCAACTGGCTTCTGTATGCAGTTGAAGTTGTTGGTTGGAAGAGTAGGGTTATGAAAGCCTGGAGTGCCTATAAAGCATGAAGTTGCAAATCTACAAAGCCCTTAGTTTGGTCTTCAGACAACTATCTTGAGACTACTTATTCCTTCCGTGGCATTTGTTTTTTCCAGGGATGCACTTGCTTCCACTGGAGACCAAGCAATTTCAGATGAATATGTTTGCTCTACCTCTTTTTGATTTTTAACTTTCATGGGAGTGGGCTCAGTTTGTCGAGAGTTGGTATTAATTTTTGTAATCTATTCTCAGAGATTGATCCTGGGCACAATACAAGTAAATAAGTAAAATTTAGGTTCTTTTCCCCAAAATATTTATAGTCTCTTTTTTGAAAATATTTGATCCATAATTGTTTCTTTCAATTTAAATAATAAAAAAGGAAAATACAATTGCATGAACATAGTGTTTATTAATTACTGAGATTTTGGTTGCCTCAACAAGGAAGTCAAAGTTATTTAATAACAGCAACTGCAAGTTGGCCATCTTGTGTTAATCTCATTCCTGAAGTGATTTACATGATATTATTCACTAAGGTAGTTGCCCTATTGTAGGTGCACATTAAGCCATGGACCATTATATGAAGGAACAAGAAATACTACATGCTTAATGGAACTACGTCTGTGGAAAATGTTAGCTCTTTTTCAATTTTGTGCTATTAAAATCTCATTACTAAAAGTGAACGATATAGATTTTTGCATTAATAGGTTAATTCCTGCCGAACAGCCTAAAATCCCTTAAAACATCATGAAAGCCAGAAAACAAAACTCTTATTTTAGCAAGCGTGCCTTTGTCTAACCTAGTCTTGCGATTCAAAGAATGTACTCTGTTGATTTGTCTTCCTGATTAGATTAGCTAACACTGTTATAATAAACAGAGCAGAAATATTAATGCATAAATGAAATGTATAGTCAAAATTCTGATATTGAAGCTCCCTTTGCAGACAAGGATTGAATAAGGATTTAGGGATTTGGCATTGTAGAAACAGCTTAAATAAAGTGTAACTGATAACACGTCCTCGGAGGTCCTTCACTGGTAATCATTCAGTCCAGTTTGTGAAATGTACTATTATTCTGAGAAATTACATTCTGTTTGTGAAGTTCTTTGCATATGACCCTAGCAGAGCTAATTCTTCCGCTGGTTGGACTTTTGATGATATCAGATTTAATAGATTATCTCCAATATGTAAGTATGAAAGAAACTAACATGCATATGTTACTATAGCAAATCATTCTTAGTTTCTACATTAAATAGTGAAAATGACACATGCAGTGTGGGCTTTCATACAATTGGATTAGAGAGGGGCCCAAAGTAATCCCCTATTCTAAACACCCTCGCATTTTGGGATAGCTAAGTGCTGAGTTAAACTTCATGTCAGTCCAGCCTCTGCCTCTATAATGATTTTTTATTAATGAATTCATGTCCTGTTCCCCAGGGTATATATTGGCTGTTGCTTCTAAAAGAGAATTTTTTAAAAATTGCACACGTTGAGGGTCAGTACTTTCCCTTAAGTTTGTACAGTGCGATGCACATTGTGGGTAGTAACAGCGGAAATATAACTGTAATAGTGAAAATAAATGCAAGCCACTTCTGCCAACACCAGTGAAGTTACACCGGTACTACAGCAGTAACTGTAGAGTAAGAACTAAATGCTGCCGCAAGGGGTAGTGCTGATTCAATAGGTAGCACTCTTTCCTTCCAGTCTAATGTTCTGCCATTCTGTCCAAGGCAACTGTGCTGATGAAGATGCTGTCTCTCCATAGACATAAAATTAATGTCCTAGCCACTTGTAATTAGATATTATGGCACCCTTTGGAAAAATAAGCATGTTAATAGTGGTCTTGTGGCAGAGTTATAATTCACCTGAATAAACTCACCCTTGATTATTTCAGTTAAATTAAGTTATTCTTCATCAGAACACACACTAACTCTTAAACAGTGCTTTTCTATACCGTGGAACTACTGCTGCATTCCAACCTACCAGGTAGGCACATTTCTTAGAGGCTCTGGAGTGACCTCTATTTATAGAGTAAGCAATCAGTAACTACACAGATATCAAACATAAGGAACTCACCAGGATGAAATGTATTACATAAGTGTGTGATCATTATAATGAAATAGACAAAAGTACTAACTTTTCATTCTGTGTTCTGTGTTGATGGTACCCAGCATAAAGTTCTGCAGGCGTGATCCTCATTATAGACTCAAAATTCTGTCTTACTCATGAAACAACTAGAGAGTGAGCCCTAGATTACCGAAGAAATGTATGATCTCAGCCTATCTCTCAACTGTTTGGCCAATAAGACTGAGTGAATGGATTTGTATCTGCTAAGAACTGTAATAAAGCACTGACTAAAATTTGAACCAATCTCCTGTGATTTGAAAAGATGAGAACTTTTGTTAATCACTCATTTTCCCTTGCAAAGCAACGTTCCCAGTGCAGAGAACAAGGGCTATCTTTCTCCTTCTTTGCTCCCAGGAGAGCTTCCTTCCTTTTCTTTCTTCTCTAGTAGCAGAGAAGAAAGGGAAGAAGTAGTTTCTTCCAGAATGTTGAAAAGCAGACCCATCACCCCTCAGCCTGAGAAAGATGAAGTAAGACTAGAGTAAGCCTGCTGTCCTTTCAGTTGGATGGACAGAAGCTAGTGGAGGGATTTATTTTACAGATAGCAAGGTAGGGAACAATGCTCTTGTGAGTCACAGCTGCAAAAGGTTCTTTGTTCATGTAAGTTGCTTTTGCCGATTTTCGCATGCACAATATCACCTTTTTGGAATGATTATATTGCCTGCTTCTGTGCAGAAAACAATGCTGAGGCTATGAGGACTGGGGAAAGCTATTGCAGAACAAAAAATGCTTCCATATCCTAAATAAAGAATCTCTCCTCCAAATATTAAGGTTTGTGTATCAGTGAATTATTGACTATAAAGTCTTTTTTAATATAGCAAGGTGAAGAAATCGTGGGCCTAGCGTCCATCTCCTGATACCATTTAGTTGCCTGGGGGTGGGGCTCACAATTTTCATTATATGTCGTGTGAATGAAGAATGACAATACCTTCCCAAGCACAGAAAAGTATTAACTTCTGCAAGTTTTAGGCAAACGAGATTTATTGTCAGCCTGTGAGGGAGATAATATAATGCAAATGCAGCTTTTGGTGTCAACTGAGAAATGCAGTTGGGGAAGTCATAAATATTTGCATATTTTACCATTGTACAGGGCCATACAATACCTTTTGTTAAAATGCAGCTAGAAATGCTAAGGTTTGGTATTAGAAAGGAATTTCTAATCTGGAATTCCTATCTGGAATTTCTTTTAAAATAGTATATTTAAAATGTACTATGCTTTAATTAAAATAATTTTTTATGGCCACTGGGTTAACATTGCCTTTTCACAGTAACAAATGGCTTGGGATTTTTAGTAGCAGAGCTATGCTGGTTGAATATTTCTATAGCTCACATTCACTAGGGACTTGGGTTAATTATAGGACCATATTCTTCAGATCTTGGATAAAACTAGCTCCTCTTTAGAAGTGGAAACTATGATCCAGAGTAAGATAGATCTACCTTTTTCACCTAAGTTGAACTCCACTAAAGTCAAAGGCACAACTCCTATAATTGACAGTACAGTGTAGGAGTAGGCCGTAAGTTGTGAGAAGAGCCACTAAGCAGTGCATTGGGGAATAAGAAATTCTTTACTAGCACAGTTTCATTAGCAATCAGTTAGTTTGTGTCTGTATAGGGAAGGAAGGGTAGATGAAAGGTTTTAGCCCTACTGTTGTTTAGTAAATAGATAATGAATGAGGGCCGTTCATACTCAGAGAGTTAATGTCTACCTCCTGACTTGACAGGCCTCACTGTACCATGACTTGCTGCATCAGCCAACATTTATCAGACTATCATGTTCAACTGTGTGGAACTAATAGTACCCAAAGGAACATATTTGTTTGCTTTTCCATGTGCGACATCAGATATGAGCAATACATCCAATGTGTTTTTCCTTAACACAACTTGTTATTTCCATGTGTAAGAAAGTATAACAAAGAGAAATTTTATTAAAAACTTCTCTAATCAAGAAACAGCTGCCAATAAGACAAATGTTGATGGAACCCTAGGTAATGGTTATAATGAAATTTTTTGATAAACGCTCTTAACCACATGGGCTCCTGAATGTATGAATGCTGTCATTCTTCCTGAATACATGCAAGGATTCTCTGTCTGAATGAAGATCTCAGTAGTTGCAGATGCTAACAGCAGAACAATCTGATTTGTACAGTCCAAGTATCCCAAGGAACATGAAGGCACATAGTACACAACTAGAAGTTTGTTGTTCCTCTCTTATAAAGCATTGTGCATTGGATTACCTAGTCCATATTTCCCTCAAGAGAAATGGTGTGACTCAGAGAAAGTTTCAGAGTTAGGAATCAAATTCAGAAATAATGTGTAACATGATGCAGATCCTTATAGGTGAAGACTCTGGCTATGGTTACACTAGCAAAACTCCAGTTTTGTCAAAAAAAACCCCTTGTGGTGCATGTGCACACAAAATGCATTTTGTTGACTGTATCTGGACACAACACAGCACCTTTGCCAGCAGTGTTCTGCCTCAAAGCTTTGGGCAACAATGGGCGGCTCCATCTGTTGTGCTTCGAGGTGCCTTTTTTGTCGAGAGAGCAGGGGGCCATCCAGCTGCTCTGTCGACAGAGCTGAGCACTCTCTCGATTGGCTTTTGTGTGTGGCCACAGTCTGTTGACAAAAGTTTTGTCGGGAGAACATCTTTGACTGTGACTTCCGTTGGCAGAGAGCTGTAGTGTAACCATAGCCTCTTAGATCTTCTTACATCTTAAGTGTTGGCCCAGTCCTCAAATCTGCATAGATCCACTGTCTTCTGTAAAGCTAACCTGTGAGAATTAGTCAGTGATTAATATGCAATGGAGCCAGGGAAGAAAAAGGTGTATTTTAAAATATGTGGTCTATTTTAGCTCACACATCTTTACATTCTTTTTAGCTGTGTTTCTTGCTGCCCTCCCTTTTCTTTGATCATCTTTGCTGTGCGGTGTCCACATGAGAGCTCTCTTTCAAAAGGCTAAAGTTTGAATGATAATCAAATTCTAGCCTTTCGACAGCATGCGGCTACACACAAAATGCAGATTGAAGTTTCGATCCACCTTTTCAAAAGACCACTCCATTCTTTCTAAAGGGAGTGTCCACACAACTCTGGGCGCTCTTTTGAAAGAACAGAGCCAGAGGCACTGTGGACAGGGTTGTATGGCTGCCATGCCCTTCCGGGCCCACAGCCAGCCAGCCCCTCGCAAACACCGCCGGCCTGCATGAGCTGAGGCCTGCCAAGCTGCCACAAGCAACGCAGAGCCCAGTGCACAGCATAATGGAGTCTGAGTGCCTGCTCCTGGCTTTAGACACCAACATCCTGGACACTATGCAACAGCTGCTGTGCACAGTCAACATGGCCACCCTCCAACTCCTTGGGTGGCCAAGCTGCCCCTCCTGGGCCGTGGAGTCCCCCTACCCTGGATCCCACTGGTGACACCCTCAGGTGCCCTGGCACTTCTGGGGCCACCCCAGCAGCTCAGAGTGGTGGGAGTGGCTGGTGCTGTGGCAGTGGGACGATGCCAGATGGCTGTGGAACTTCCGCATGAGCAGGGAGACCTTCCAGAAGCTCTGCCACTGGTTTGCCCCCACACTCAGGCACCAGGACACCACCATGTGGCCCACGCTCTCCCTTGAGAAGTGTGTTGTGATCACGGCATGGAAGTTGACCATCCCAGACAGCTATTGCTCTGTGAGGCATCAGCTCACAGTGGGCAAGGCCATCATCGTGGCTCTCTTCATGGAGGTAGGTCAGGTCCCATGTCACACCCCAGCCACGGGGAGGGAGCTCCTGGACAAGGGGACCCTTGGTGGCAGGGGGCTGGGAGAGGGCAGGGGGGGTCAGGGGCTGGGAGGAGGTGGTGGGCAGGGGCCAGGGCATGGGGGCTGGGAAGTGCCTGCCACACCCTCATGAGACTACAGGTCCTGTATCCCGTGCAGGTCATCCGCATGATCAATGTGATGCTTCTCCACCGAGTTGTCCGTGTCAGGGACTTGGACACAGCCATCAGAGGATTTGAACAACTCGGGTTCCCAAACTGCTTCAGTGCTCTGGATGGGACACATGTCCCCATCCACATCCCGGCACACAGCGCTGGCCAATACAGTAACAGAAAGGGCTACCGTTCAGTAGTTGTTCAGTCCCTGGTGGATCCGAAAAGCTGGTTGATGGATGTGTACATGGGCTGGGTGGGCTGGACACACAATGCCTGTGTGTTCCAGAATTCTGGCCTGACCTGGACCTGGACCTGGACCTGGACCATGGAGGCTGGGTCCTACATCCCGCAGCTGGAGCTTCCGGTCGGCGATATTACCATGCCACTCTTCATGGTGGTGGATGCTTCCTAATCCTGCAGCTGTGGCTCATGCAGCCCTATACAAGCCACCTTGACCCCAGCCAGGAGGCCTTCAACACCTACCTCGACCAGGCTTTCAATGTGGCTGAGCAGGCTTCTGGGTGTCTGAAAGAGCAGTGGCAGTGCCTCTTTTTGTGCCTAAAGGACGGGGTGCATAATGTGCTGCCGGTGGTAGGCATCTGCTGCGCCCTCCACAACATTGTGGAGGGCCAGGGGGATGCCTCCATCTGGGGTGGGTGGCTGGCTGCTGCCCCAAGTTGCCAGGCCAGCCATGATGGGGTCCGCAGCATAGAGGTCCCCTGTGAGAGCTTCACTCATGGGATCCGCTAATCCCCCCTACGCATCCACCCCTCACCACGTGCACCACCTCCACCATCCCCTCACCAAGAACATGGGACATGAGGATCTTTGAAAAATTAAACTTTTACTTTACACTACTATTTTTGATCTATTAAACAACTAACTCAAAAATTCTGTACAATGTGGAGGAGAGACCATGTACAGTGGGGGGTTTGGAAGGGATCTGAAACTGGAGGGAGGGTGGAGGGGGTCACTGGGGACAGGGGTCAAAGGCCAAGAGCCCCATCAGCCCTGGGATCCCCTCCCTCCCCAAGTTCAGGGTCCGTGGCAGGGCTAGCATGGAGTGGGAACCAAGGGCAGATAGGTCCGTGGCAGGGGACTTGGTGGAGGGATGGGGGGGCGGCATGGGGGTCCAGGAGGAGGGCCATGTTGGCCATATGGTCCCACAGCATCCCGCTAATGTCCTTGAGGTTGGACAGTAGCTGGTCCCAGGCCATCCTCTGCCATGCAATGTTGGCCTCCTCCAGCTGGAGGCATCGCTCTGCCACCTCGGCCTGGCGAAGGCTGGCGGTGTCCTCCCTCACTGCCTCTGAGGTCTCTGGCTATGGCCCGACATGGTGGTGCTGTGGGGGGGGTGGTGCCTGAGCCCTCACTGCCACCCTCCTTTGGGCTCTGTGGGACCACGGAGGGCATGGGACTCTTCCAGCCCTCAGATGGCACAGCTGAAAGGAGGGAAGGACAGTGTTTCAATCCCTGATCATGGCCCTTGGGGCCATGCACACCCATCCCCTGGGGGCAATGCCCACCCTCCTGGGGGCAACCACCTCCAGCATGGGCACAGCAGGCACAAGGTATTGTGGGCACATAGAGGTCCCCTGCCCATGTGGGACAGTCTCTGGGTGTGGTTTGGCCCCACGTACCTCTCGCTGTGTGTGCGGCTCATGGCATGTGTCATGGTGTGCTGGGGCCACGGCTGGCCAGGATGTGTCTGGGACCATTATGCATGTGTGTGGCCCACTGACAGCTGTCTCACCCCTGACTCACTAGCCAGGGTGTATTCCCTGCTGGGGACTTACCAGAGGGTCCCTTGACAAAGTCCGGGGATGCCTGGCTCCCGGTCGCCCAGCTTGATGACAAGGGGGCACATCAGTGACGAGCTCCCTGTCATTGCTTGACCACTCTAAGGTCTTGTCCAGCCCCTGGTCCCAACTCCTTCTGGGCTTCTGCTTCTGGCTGGTCTGCAGCAGCACCCAGGATGGCAGATGGTGGGGAGCTGTCCTGGGACCCCAGGATGGACTGGAGCTCCTGGTAGTAGGGCAGGTGGAGGGAGCTGCCCTGACTGTCCTGCCTTATCCCGGTCCCAGGAGGAGTCCTGCCAGAGCTCCTTTACTTTATTCTGGACTTGGTCCAGAGGGTGCTTGGAGCATCCCCTGGTGCTGAGGCCATGGGCGAGGTGGGCAAAGGCCATGGCGTTGCAGTGCTTCACGCCCATCTCCCTCAACACTTCCTTGTCTTCCTGTAGTCTGAGGAGGTCTTGGAGCTCCAACTCTGTCTGTGGGGAGGCCCTTTTTCCCCCCTGTTTGTGGCTTCTGGGAGCCCTGGGACTCCTGCAGCGGTCAGCTGATGGCCATTTTCTTTTTCTGATTTTGGGAGGTGCCTGTGAGGGCATGCTTAAAGCAGCTTGTGGGCTGTGCTGCTAGCATGGTCTCAGCTTCCTGCCATGGGGTTTCTGAGTCTGTGCAGCTTTAAGGGCAACCAGATGCAGAGATCATGGAGTCCCGCTGCTGTGCACCAGGGCATCTCTGTGCCCCATCTGACCGGTGCCATGGAGGACTCGTCTTTCAAAAGAGTGGGCCATGAAGTGTTTGCACATCTCTCTTTCGAAAGAGAATTTCCAGCGGGGACACTCTTCCTAATACAGAATTGGGGTAGGGATTTTGAAATCTACACCATGTTCCTCTGATTTTCTTTCGAAAGAATGCATTGTATGCGTCATCGCTCCTCATGTTCTTTTGAAAGAGGGCTGGAAATTTTCAAGTTGTTTGCTTGTTTCAACACAGCTCTAGAGTGGCTTAGACAAAGTCCTTGCGTGTCTAAATTGGCTTAAAGTGCATCTTAAAGACATGGACAGAAGATACATCTTACATCAAATCACATTTCCCCTAGACTCACTGAGATCCAGAGGTTAGTGGTGGAAATAATGTGGAAAAGTGGGCTGACTAAAATGGATAAATTAAAATGTCCAGTATATCTCTCACATATATAGAGAGATACACATGTCATAGAGCTGGAAGGGACCTGGGGAGCTCCTCAAATCCAGTCCCCTTGGCAGGGCCAAACACCATCCCTTTCCCCCCCACTTTCTATTTGCCCCAGATCCCTAAATGGCCCCCTTGAGGATTGAACTCATAACCCTGGGTTTAGCAGGATAATGCTCAAACCACTGAAACATCCATTCCCTTACTGTCTTGTGTATATGACCATATGTGAGTTATGGTCTCTATCCTGGTCAAGTGTGGAGTAGTGGCCTGAAGCGAGGGGTGGGGAGACTGATCAGCAAGTCTGCCATACACTCACCACTCACTTGTTGAGCCTGAGCCTGACCTTGCTGCTCTGGCTAATTGGGCTTTACGGCTCACAGATGTGGTGATGGGCTTCTCTCAGTGGGGTGGGGTTTTTTAGCCACCTGGCTGCCCCAACAAAATGAAGAGGAGAAGAAGGGGAAAATAGATCACCGGTCCCATGCAATACTTCAGAATTATGATGTGATGCTTATGTCAGGGCTAGAGGGGTGAGAGGTTCCTAGGTGAGTCGTAGGTGACTGGAGCAATGGAACAAGGGAAAGGGAAGGTGACTGGCGCAGCCAGGGGTTGGGGGCTTTTTGAAATGATCTGTAGGATAGTTTGACTTGGGTGTAGAGGGCAGCAGAGGTGCCCTACAGGGAGGAAGGATGGTCCAACAGCAGGTGGGCAGGGGAGCACAGGGTGGCTAGGGGGTGGGAAGTGGGTGGAGGATGATAGGGATTTAGAGATGGAAGAATAGGTTGAGTTCTCAAAAGGTGGGTTTGTGGGGAAATGGGGCTGCAGGAATGGTAAGCAGTGGCGGGGAGGGTTTGGTGTGACAGTGGGATGGATGGCAAGATGGAAGAAGGGTTTAGGCAGGGTGATGTTTCCTGGAGGGTTTTGTGATGGGGTGGATTTGTCTGTGGAGAATGGAGTTGGTGTGGTGAGGAGGTGGAATGGGTAGTGCCCTGCGGCAGAGGAGGCTGAGGGAGAGCATAAGGGAATTGTGGGTTATTTGGAGGTTGGGTGGCAACAGTTGTAGAGAGAGGAGCACCGAGAGCTGTGGGGCAGTGCTGGTAGCCACAGTTGGCTCTGGCTGGGTGTAGCTCCTTCCTGCACGGTCCTCTTCTTTCCCCCCGCCCAACCCCGTGTCTCACAGTTTGCCCCCAGCCTCCCTGCCCCAGCTCCACTCATAAGCCCCAGGGAAGGATAGATTTGTTGCCACTGCATCAGGGATGGGACTGGGTCTCAGATGGTTAGCCGTATCAGCTCCAATCCCTCAGACAGAGACAAACACCTGTATGATCTCTATCAATAATTCAAAAACTTAATACCTACATGGGAAAATAAGACAGAGCCAGACTAGTACCCACCTGAAGTCATCTACTTCAGGACAGGCCCACCAAGGAAGATAACAGAGTAACACTAATCACCTACAGCCCCCAGCTAAAATCCCTCCAGTGCATCATTGACAACCTATCATAGAGAACGATCCCTCAGTTTCTCAGCTATTGGGAGAAAGACCAGCTATTACCTACAGACAGTCCCCGAACCTAAAGGAAATATTCACCTACAGCCACACAACAAAGCACTGAAACAGTAACCCAGGAGCCTATCCTGGCAACAAACATTTTTGCAAACTCTGTCCACATATCTATACAAGAGACACTGTTGCAGGACCTAACCACATAAGCCACACCATACCATCTAGGGCACATACACCTTTACATCCACTAATGTGATATATTCCATCAAGAGCCAGCAATGCCCTATGCCATGTATATTGGACAAACTGGACAGTCTCTGTGCCAAAGGATAAACAGGCACAAATCACACCAAGAAAGGGAACACAAATAAACTTGTAGAGGAACACTTTAACCTCCCTGGCTGTATAGTAAAGATTTCAAAGTAGCCATCCTTCCACAAAAAAACCCTTCAAAACTCAATTACAAAGGGAAACAGCTGACTTGGAGCTCATTTGCAAATTCATAACAACACAATCAGGTCTCAGTAAAGCTCTTAGTTGGTTAACGCTCTCAAGAGGCCACTTCCACTCAATGGACAGTTACCTCTCCCTATCAGCTACCTTGAATGGCCTCAATCACCCTAAATTACAATGGATAGTATCTTCTTTCTTTTGCAATAATTTTCTTACACACATTCCTGTCTTTGTGTTTCCACTCCAGTACTTCTGATGAAGCGGGTTTTACCCACAAAAGCTTATGCCCTAATATGTCCCTTACTCTGTAAGGTGCTACAGGATTCCTTGTTGTTTTAACCCTGTTTTTGTCACTGTATTTGTCTGTAGCAATGAACAAGTCACTTTACCACCATAAATCTGTTCTCCTTTTGCAAAATGAGGATAGTATTTAGTTGCCCCATATAAGTTGTGTAAGGGTTAATTTACAGTAGTTACTATTTGGTGGTACAGGACTGGATCCTGAATTGCAGCTTGGAGTGCTCAGGCAGCTCAGGGAAGAAGGGCAGAAAAGGCACTTTGCACTTGTGCAATATGCAAGAGACTATGAAGGAGTCTTTTTCCCTGGCCTCTTTTCCCCTGGTACAATGGCTGCTGGGTAAGAGCAGCTCTGCTCCATCTGAGGATTCTCCAACTCCTGCGACTGGGTAAGGAAGGTAAGCAAGTTTGAGGGCCTGTGGAGAGGCATAAAGCTGCCCTAATGCAGGACAGAATCTGTTCCTTATTGTGCAATATATGTACCAAGTATTATTAATGTTACAGCTGTGCTTTGATTTCTTTTCAGAAGGACAGCCCTGTAGAAGGGCAAGTATTGCATTTGCCAGTTGCTTTTGGTTTTGTTCAGCTTTGTCCTTTTCTAGAATTTCTCATGCAAGTATAAATAGGTTATTCATCAGGCACTATAGGGTACATGAAGGTCTGACCTTTGCTTGTCATGAATCTATTTAACTGTTACCCAACTGATACATTTCACAGTTAAATGCAATTTAAAAAGCAATATTGGCACCTGTGCTTTACAAGCAGGTTGTCACAGTCACACGGCATCTTTATTTGAAAGAGGCAGCAGAAGTTTGGTCTTTAGCCTGACTATTTGCTTCTATGACATTTGTTTTTTTTCATAAAACACAATTAGCATACATTCTCTAAGTTACTTCCTGCATGCGTATGTTTTAATATGAAATAATTTTAATTTTTGGCTTGTTCAACTTGTACATGCTGTAGTTGATATTTTTGTCAAGATGTGGCCACATTTTAGAGTAGATTAATATCATATATTCCTTTTGTGCTCGTCTATAGGTCTGAGTCTGATCTGGTGGTGCAAATGCCATGACTTGAGTGGTGTTACTGCTGATTCACACTCATGTTCATTACGTCATTACGTCTCCAGGTTTGGCTTTGAGATTTATTGACATTCACATGCATACCCTATAATAAAAGTCATAGGACAACTAGAAAAAAAAACCAAGATAGGAAAGATCAACATATTGGGTCTGCAGAAGTTGTTGATCAAGGGACTCAATCTGGTAGCTGGCCAGCATGCAAAATCCATGCTGAAATCAATAGGAATTCCTTGCAGGCAGGATCAGATCAATAACAAGGAAGATTTTATTTTGCTGATAGTGTTGGATTTGCAAAAATCCACATGCTCTGTAACCAATTTATAAAAACACAGCCTAGCCAAATATGTTTTATGTGTCTTTCAGTTTACAGTTACACCGATATATAAGTGAATTAAAACCCATAAACACATGGGATAACAAAATACTAATTGTGGCCTTTGTATCCCAGCCTACTAACAAGACTTCACCAATCCACTTAATACCTGTCATCCAGACACCAAAGTCTTGTTTCTAACAGTGAATTTAATGAGAAGAATGCTTGTGGGCTGTATCTTGCAATCCTGGCGTAGGTACCAACTCAGTGGGTGCTCCAGGGCACAGAAGAAGAAGAGGAAGAAAAACAAAACAAAACAAAACAAAATGGTGGGGGTGTCACACCCTTAGCTAGTCCTCCTACCAGCACCTGCACCACCCCTTAAGTGCCTCCCACCTGCTGGTGACTCGACTGATCAGCAACTTTCCCTGTCTGGTGCCAGTCCCCGTAGAGAAGCTGTTCCATGGCCTGCTGGAGGTGCTGCAGTGAGGTGTGATGGCTGGGGCACAGTCTGTGAAATGGGAAGGGGAAGAAGCAGGTGGGAGCGGGGAGGGGAAGAGGTAAGGTGGAACACCGGGGGAAAGGATGGGGGAGCTGGGGTGAGTACCTGTAGGCTCATTGGAACTCGGTGTGTGCGCCCCTTATGCCCTGTGAGGTAGGAAAGGGTGTTCTCCTTTTACTGCCGGCGAAGTGAGGCACAGAGAGACTAAGGGTATATCTACACTGCAGCTGGGAGAGCATTTTTCAGTGCCACACCACAGGTCAGCTTGAGCTATTTTAACACACTGGCTGTGGCAGGATGGGTGATAGCTCAGTCTCACTAATGCCACTCTAGTATGTACTTAGGTAGTCTGTGATATCATGGCCGTTTTGCTATTTTTAGTACACTCGCATGTGTCTGTATACCCATGCTGAAAATCACTCTCGCAGTTGCTGTGTAGAGATACTCAGTGCCTCTTTGCTCAGGAACGAAATCTTTTTCTCTCCTTTATGAAAAGATCTTTCCCTTGGGAAAGAATATCCTTTTAGAGTCAGAATTCCATTAGAGTCATATTACATTTTTGATCATTCAAGATACTATTTTAGGAGGAAAATAAAAACAAGCCCAAAC
The DNA here is from genome assembly GCF_033958435.1 of Carettochelys insculpta. Classification (NCBI taxonomy): domain Eukaryota; kingdom Metazoa; phylum Chordata; order Testudines; family Carettochelyidae; genus Carettochelys; species Carettochelys insculpta. The sequence continues at coordinate 58,459,318 of NC_134144.1, forward strand.
CACAAAACCCCATATTGCCTCTCTTTCTGTCTCTCATTCTATACTTGCCTGTTATGTTATTTCCTCTCATCTCTTATTTTCCTCCATAAAGTATTTGTTATCTTGGGCTTGTGATTTTCCTTTTGTAAGTCGTGCCTTATTCAAATGCTTTGGTAGAACACTTAAGCATTTTTTAATAACAGTAATGTCTCTAGTACATTTTATTCTATTTCCACCATCCTTGGGGTCAGATCTTGCCCGCTACTATACATACCCAAGTCTCAGTGACGTCAGTGGAGTAGCACATGTGCATACAGAGGTCAGAGGCTGAGCACTGATAATCTCCAATAGGTTTCAATGACAAATTAGTCACCTAGCTTTTCTTTTTCCTTTGGTCTTGACTCTGCCACTTCCTCATTTGGGGAGCTCCCAGGGAGAGCAGCTTGCATGCAAAGGTTTACAGGAGCGGGTATCAAGTCTGTATTATGTCTTCTCTATTTGTCCTCATGTTTTCATTTGCTGTGAGTGAGTGAGTTTGTTCCTTGGGAATCAGATTAGAGGTGCTACTCAGTGCCCATATGAAAGGTGTATTGGGAATAATGATTTTTGAGACCTAGCCATGGTTCTGCCACCCATTTGAAGTTAATAACTCACTATCTCTCTCTGTGCCTCCTGTCCAGTGCTGCCAACTCAAGATTTCATCATGAGTCTCACAATATTTGGTGGTTTTCCTTAAATCCTCATCACCTGGAGTCATGTGATTAAGTAAGAAGCAAGTCTTTCCCTTTTTTCCCTAATAGTTATGGAGAATAGTATGAATTCTAAAGATGAAAGCCAAAAGACATGCAGAAAGAACATGGCCACCCCTACGTTTTCCTGTTTTAAAAATCTCATGATTTTTAAGCCAGTCTTATGATTTTTGAATGTTTAGCATTGGGAATAACCAAGAAATGTGTGTCATGATCAATGTTACCTCTATTTTTCTCCATCCGTGTTCAAAAGAAATTTTATGTGTATCAAATCATGTGCAGATGTTCATCGCCAATAGAAACACAGGTTGCTGGCAATGGGAGGCTGTGGGCACACTGCTAATTTGCTATGTGGCATTGGAATTTTTCCTGGGTGGTCACCCAAGCACTCAGCTTACAGGGAACACTGAGTGATGCCTGTCTTTTGAACAGGTTTATTGTGAATCAGACAGATCAGCCTGTACGTTCCAGAAGGTTGGTATGAATTCTGGCAACTGCCATGTGCAAGATCAGGATCTTATTTAACAAATATTTATGAAGTGATTTGATGTCCTTGGATGAACAGTGCCAGAGAAGAGGAAAGTATTATATTTAGTATCTCCTATTACAGTATAAGATAAGCTGGTTGTGCAGTTGAAAATGGAGGGTGACTCAATTACATAAATATTTATGCACAATGTGTCCTTTGCATTCTGATTTATACACATATTTGATAAAAAATGTAATGAAATTGTGTGTGTATGTAATATAGACATAGTGGTTGATAATAGCCAGCCTTTATGGGCCCCTCCAATAAAACTCAGTTCACTGAATGTAAGTCCTCTACATGAATCACTTTGAAAAAGAAATAAGAAAAAGTAAAATAGTTAAAATGAAGTATTTTTTTCACTTATTTAGGAGTGATATTACAAATATTTTGCAGACCTGCTTTTGAAACTAACTAGGAAATCAAACATTCTTTCAAACTTCACCCTGAATTAAGTTTATGCCATCTCAAAATACCAGGCTATTTTAATATAACTGTGAGATACATAAACAAATAAATTATCTTGGGTAATGCTTTGCTTCTGTCGGCACCTAAAGGTGCTTTGAAAAATATTGCTACCACTGCAGAATTCTGCACAGGCAAGCTTCATACCTCTCATGTCAACTGGATGAGGTGTGTTGTTATTGAAACAAGAATATCACAGTAAGTTTGTCTCTTACAGTGGTGTATGTGATCATTAAATAGTGATTATACATCAAGTAGCTTATAGGAAAAAGAGCCACCCAAGGCACATCAATCATTTTAGTAAGGCTGATTTCTTTAAGACTAAATCACTTATAAAAGGCTCTGGGATATTTCTTTTCCAGTTTAAAGTGCTTGACTGTCATTAATGTCATTTCCATAGATGAGGTCATTCTCTGGAAGCTCTGAAGTACCCTCAGTCCTAAACAAAACTATTTAAAGAAGAAAAACAGCAATCTGCCAATACCCAGCACTAACACTAAGATGTTAGGGTACATCTACACTACGAGATAAATTCAAATTTAAGGCAGTTAGCTCAATTGTGCAACCTGACTATCTTCACTGTAAATGCCATTAGCTTGATTTAGGGAGCACTAATATTGATATCATAATATTGTCAGAACCTGCCGGGTGTAGTGTCAAGTTTGAATAAAGGCCGGTGTGGAAGAGCCACGTTTTAAAATCTAATTTATTATCCTCCAGAGGTGTACCTTATGTAACCCACAATGATCCACAGTGCTCTGCTTTGGCCTCTACTCTCAAGGGCTGTGTCTACGCTAGCCAAAAACTTCGAAATTGCCATGCAAATGGCCATTGTGAAGTTTACTAATGAAGAGTTGAAATACATATTCAGCGCCTCATTAGCATGCGGGCGGCCATGGCACTTCAAAATTGATGCAGCTCGCCGCCATGTGGCTCATCCAGATGGGGCTCCTTTTCAAAAGGACCCTGGCTACTTCGAAGTCCCCTTATTCCCATCTGCTCATAGGAATAAGGGGACTTTGAAGTAGGTGGGTTCGTTTCAAAAAGGAGCCCCGTCTGGACGAGCCATGCGGCGGCGAGCTGCGTCAATTTCGAAGTGCCGCGGCCCCCCACATGCTAATGAGGTGCTGAATATGTATTTTAGCTCTTCATTAGTAAACTTCGAAATGGCCATTTGCATGGCCATTTCGAAGTTTTTGGCTAGTGTAGACGTAGCCAAGATGTGCAGGAATTACGTAACAGAAAGACTGTGGATTTCAAATCAGGACCAGGAAGCCTGTGGCTGTGGGGTCATGTTTGTACGAGAGGCTGAGAAATGTCTTTCTTTCTTAGCTATTAGTGCAGTGAGCGCATCTACATATGACAAATAGGTCTAGCATGGAGACAGTGGTTCTGTCTCTAAATTTAGTACTTTTTTTCTGCACTGCCCGGCACTAGCTGCTGCCCCACTGCACCACGTGGCAGCAAGGCTGCTGTGGGAGTCATACTTGCATAAGAGGCTGAGAAGCTTCTTTTCAGTGGTTTATATTTGTGCACGTCTCCCCCCTCCCCCCCACAATGCACTACTACAACAGTGGACGTTTGCTGGTTGAGTATGGCAGCAGTAAGTTGACTGTGTGATGAACACATTGGGAGGTGAGAATAGTCAAATTAGAGTTTATAAAATCCAGCGTTACAAAATAGATATTAATAAATTCAAATTTATCTCGCAGTGTGGCCATAGCCATAGTGAATAGTAGAGAATTTCATAGTCTGGGGACAGAATCTGTGGTCTAGTCAGGGTAGCTGACAGCGTAACTGGACATCTTGGGCAAGGTGTAAGGGGTTGCAGAGGGGGTGGAGCTGAGGGAATCCAGCCCATAGTGCCACCTATAGTGCACTATGCTGCCCCTCCCCCTCAGCAGCCTGCAGTGCTGCCTGGAGCTTGCAGCATGGTGTTCCAGGAGCAATTTAAAGGGGCCAGGGCTCTGGCCACTGCTGCTGCTACTCTGGCAGTGGCAACAGATGGAATCCCAGACACCGTTGAATTTCTGGGCCCTGGGGCAAATGCTCCTGTTGCCATCCCCCTCTCTCTCATCTGTAAGCCTGAGTTTAGTAGAACTGCATGCAAAGACAAGTGCCTGGTAAAGGGTTAAGATGGTGTAAAGCTCTGTTTTGTAGTCCTGTGACACTGGGGTCACTATAAAGTTCTCTGGAATAAGTCAAAGTGGTCTCAGGACTGCACTAATTGTACCAGCGGCCCTTGCTCCTCATTCCCAGATGTTTCCTCTTGAACTGGGGCCATTCTCCCAGAGCCAGATATGCCAATTATAAGGCCATGTTCACCAGTGGAGTGGTACAAAATGGAACACCCACACTGCAAGGTTTAGCTGATAGTTTAGACTCTCAGGCTGCTTCTACACTTGCCCCCTCCCATTGGAGGTGGCATGGTAATGAGGCAATTTGAAACAGGCTAATGAGGTGCTAAGGTGCATATGCATCGCCTCATAAGCATAATGGTGACTGCACAAATTTCAAAGTGCAGACTTCGAATTGCAGATTGACAGTGTAGATGGGGGCAGCTTTGAAATAAGTGCTCCACTTCGACATTCCCTTACTCCCACAAAACTAGATCAGACTAAGGGAATGTTGAAGTGGGGCTCTTATTGTGAAGCTGCCCCCATCAGCACTGTCAATCTGCAATTCAAAGTCTGTACTTTGAAATTTGTGTGGCCGTCATCATGCTAATGAGCACTGAATATATGCATTTGTGGCTCATTAGCCTGCTTCAAATTACCTCATAACCATGCCACCTCCAAGGGGGAGGGGGGGCGAGTGTAGAAGCAGCCCTGCTTACAACCAATTGCCTTTTTAATGTGGCGAGCTAATGTTTTCTTAGTTTTATTTAATCCTCAGAAGAGCCCATAAACACCATTGTCGAAACGGAGACACCAAGAGCCAGTGATTTACCCAAAATCTGTTTCAGGGCTAGAAACCAAACCCACTGGTTTCCAACTATGTAGGTCTTCCAACCATTCCTTTAAACACAGGACCATCCTTCCTTAATTTTAAAAATAATTCATGTTCTAACCAGGATAACAAATGCCAGAATTTACAGTTGTCCTTATTAGTTCTGTTTAGTTAATGCATTTTTTCTTAGATCTTGGTTATCTTAAAAAGTGTTTTCAGATAGGGAGATTCTGAATTATTCATACTGGAATCGTGCATCAACACATATATTGGTCCCCTGAGAAACTAGTGTGATCTTATTGTTGTTTCTACGTTTTAGTTTGTCAGCATTTTGCAGTGAGATTAGCAATTAGTAAACCAGTGAAATTGAAAACTGCAGTGTTAATGGAGGATATGGAACAGCTAAAGTAATCTGACCGGTTAGAAAGGATTACCTCTCAAATGTATTTTGATTTTATTCTCCTCATTTAAACACGGCATTATTCAATTTTCTGTTCATTTTATTATTTTTAACTTTCCCATCAGTCTGTTTTAATTTACAAGGAAGCTAAAACTATGTAGGACTGACCCCCATTTATATCTAGAAAATAGCTTTGTTGTATTCATTGCACACTGTTTGTATAAAACAACCCAGTATATATAAAAGATGCAAATGTGATTTTAGAAAGGCAAGTGTTCGTCTTTTTTTCCCACCACATTGTGGGTTATGTTTACTTCCATAGGAGTTTCTGCTTTAAGCACTGCTGAAAACATTGGAGAGCTGTAGATGTTGGCTTAGCAAAAAGACTGAATTATTTATCCAGGATAAAAAGGAGAAGGTATGCAGAAGTGTTTTTATCTGAGCTCTATTGACGTATGGCTAGACACGGTAACTCATGAAAATGTCTTTTCAGTTTATTCCTCTCATTCAGGCAATATTTCAAAGGCTTGGAGGGTCTCGAACTGCTCAAATGCATGCATGTGCTCTTGCCCCATTGAAGTCAATGGAAGTTTTCCATTGATTTAAGTAGGGTAAGGACATCACACTCAGCTTTTAAGTTCCATACTCAACTACTGTAGTAAAATGAGAAGCCTTTTGTTTCAGCCAGCTATTGTCTCATGTCTTAAGATTGAAAACTCCTATTTTTTCCTCATCATTCCAAGTTTTTGATGTTTAAAGTCTTTTAAGACTCTGGCATTGAGCTGCTGTGTAGCCTCATATTATCTTTGCAGAATTCAGCTGCTGTACTGGTTCCGTGGTGAATGGAATTGGTCTCTTTACTTCTAGTGCCTGTGGTCATCAAAAGTACGCTCATCCCTCGTTAAAACAAAAAGCAGTCCAGTAGCACTTTAAAGACTAGCAAAATAATTGAGTCTGTTCTGGTCTGGCTATGGTCTGAAGAAGTGGGTCTGTCCCATGAAAGCTCACCTAATAAGTTATTTTGCTAGTCTTTAAAGTGCTACTGGACTGCTTTTTGTTTTGATAGTATGTAGACTAGCGCGGCTCCCTCTCTGTTACTATTCATCCCTCGTTAAATGAGTACTTTAATTACGAGTATTCGCTTAAACGAGGGACACATATACAGAAGCTTATTGCATAGCTCACAGCTTTTCTAAGCCAAAAAAGCAGTCCAGTAGCACTTTAAAGACTAACAAAATAATTTATTAGGTGATGAACTTTCGTGGGACAGACCCACTTCTTCAGACCATAGCCATACAAGAACAGACTCAATATTTAAGGCACAGAGAACCAAAAACAGTAATCAAGGAGGACAAATCAGAAAAAAATGATCAAGGTGAGCAAATCAGAGAGTAGAAGGGTAGAAGGTGGGGGGAAGGTCAAGAATTAGATTAAGCCAAGTATGCAAACAAGCCCTGGTAGTGACTCAGAAATTCCCATCTTGGTTCAAACCATGTGTTAATGTGGTGAATTTGAATATAAAAGACAGCCTTGAGGGGACATTTTGTCCTCTGACTCAGCAACACACTCTGGAGCCTTTATGCCTGATGTTTGGAATATTTAACTTAGTGCTCCCCCTACTAGTCCTAAGGGTCTGTGTTCAGAAACCCCTCCACCAGTTCTGTGAAATATAGCATACTGAAATGTTACTTCCTGGTACAATAGATGCTGAACTTACAAAACTATCTACAATTATATGTGATAATGGATTTATTTTCTGTAACTTGTAAGGCTTGACTAAATATGTTCAGTCAGTCCAGTGACCTATGCTTGGAGTGAGGAGAAGACCCTTAAGTTGATTGCCATCATTTCTTGGCTGTACCACTTCAGAATACTCACAAAATAAAACATTTATAGAAGTTTATAAAAGTCAAAGGAAGAGTAAGATATTACTCAGCAAATCCACATAATCTTTTACATCTGGGGAGGGCGGAAATCTCTTTCAAAGCAATTCATTTTTTTCAGATTCACTTTGCCTATTGCAGAGAAAGGTCCAAGGCTTACTAGCATCCTACCAGATTGCAGAACTGGATGAGCACCTAGCATGTCTGTTGGTGGTGGTGGTCAGGGGACCCCTTCAAAATAAGCAAGATTTGAAGCTTTCTAAAATTTGAAGATGGTTGACTATTGTCCAGTTTCCAAGCTAACCAACCATTATGTTCTTTGTTACATGTGGCAATCATGTATTAGTCTTACACTTAAAATGTAGGGGACACTTTATGCTGCCCGAATAATAATGGTATTATTGAATGAAAGATTTCAAATATGGAATATTGGCATTCTCATCTGGAGTATACAACCATCAGTGCTTTTGCCAATTTTAACGTATTAATTAGAGCATATAATCCATACCTATCACTGATACATGTCTTTTGCTTGCACTGTGAAGGAATGTATAATTCAATGTTTTTTTAAATTACTTTTGATTTTAGTTTCAATAAGGAGTGACTTTTGGGGGAGGTGAGGTGGGGGAGGTTTTTTGCTGTCATAATAAAGCTGTAAATCTCTGACTTGCTTAAAGGCCAACAATTCCTTCACATAAGCATAAGGATGTATGAAAATGAGCTTGCACTTGCTTCACATTTGCACAAGGTAGGGGACCTGCCTCTTTGATAAGAGTGCATTAGGTTCTTCAGCCTCTCTTGGCAATAGATGTTTTATAATTTACTGTCACCCTCCATGATCTTGTGACTATTACAGACTGAAGAAATGAGTGTTTTGTGTGTGTCTAATAAATATGGGCAGGACATAGGTGTGTTTACGAATGTCCCAGGGCAAACACAAGCAATTAGGAAAAAGCTTATACAAAAGCAAGTTCCCCTTTGGTCAATCCATTACAGCTGTATGAAGCCCTGCATTAATAAGCTATAGTGCATCTACCCAGTTTTGGTTATTCACAGCAGCATTAAGATCTAAGAAGTAGCACCTAAGTACTTATTAATGTGATGTGGATGGTGCGTACTCCTAACTCCTTTGATACAAATATCTTCTCTCCCAAACCTAACCTGGAAGGAACCTTGAGAGTCATAACATCCAGACCCCTGCACGTATGGCAGGACCAAGCACCATCTAGATCAGTGGTTTCCAACCTTTCCACTAGTGCAGGTCCCCAGTAACCCTCACAAACCATTGACAGTCTCTCAGTCACCCTCTCAACCATTTGTGGACTCCAATCAAAGCCAATTCTAACCACTGTATACACTTCATTACATGAAAAAGGAATCCCAAACATAGATTTTTTGGACAGCAATTTGTAACATTATTGGAAGATATTTAATTTAAAAACAATAATTGATTGTAGCTTTGCAATTTATTTAAAATTTATTTTCTATGATCATTTTTATTTATCTTTAATTTTTTGCATGGACCCCCTGCAATAACAACATGGAGCTCCAGAGGTCTGCGGACCCAGGTTGGGAACTACTGATTTAGATCATGCTCTTAAAAATCTCTAGTGATGGAGATTCCACAAGCACCGTAGGTAATTTAATTAAGTGCTTAACCACCCTGACAGTTGGATGTTCCTGACTTGAACTTTCTAACCTAAACTATCCTTGCCGCAATTTAAGCCCAGTGCTTCTTGTATCCTTTCAATGGTAGTCCTTCCTGGATGGTTATTTCCCATTTTGCATATGTACAACTAATTTCTTCTTTCTAAGTAGCATTCTTTGCATTTGTCTGTGTTGAATGTTATCCTGTTTGCCTCGGATCATTTCTCCAGTTTGTCCAGATCATTTTGAATAATAATCCTGTCCTCCAAAGCACTAGCAATCTATCAGAGCTTTGTATTGTCTTCAAAGGTTATGAGTATGCCATTATTTAAATAATTTACAAGGGTGTTAAACAAAACTGGTCACAAAATTGATCCCTGCAGAACCCTAGTCATTATACTCTTCCAGTATGATTGTGTACCATTGACAACTGCTCCCTGAGAACTGTTATCCAACCAGTTATGCACCCACCCTTACAGTAGCCCTGTCTAGGCTGAATTTCCCTAGTTTATTAATGAGAAGGTTATGGAAGACTATCAAATGGTTACTAAAGTCTAGGTGTACCATATCTTTTCCTTCCCCCTTATCCACAAGACTTGTTATCCTGTCGAAGAAAGCTGTCAGGTTGGTTTGACATGACTTGGTTTTTACAAATTTGTGCTGGTTGTTACTTATCACCTTATTATCTTCCAGATGTTTTTATGGATGAGCACATTTTTGCCCTTTTCCAGTCTTCTAGAATCTCTCCAGTAGTCCATGAGTTTTGAAAGATAATAGCTAATGGCTCAGATACCTCTTCAGTCAGCTCCTTGAGTATTTTAGGATGCATTTAATTAGGCCCTTGTGACTTGAAGACACCTAACTTGCTTAATGATTTATTTTCCTTTTGTAGGTTTTGAACCTACCCCATTTTCACTGACATTCACTATATTAGGCATCCAATCACCACCAACCTTCTTGGGGAATACTAAAAGAAAAAGTCTTTTAGCACCTCTGTCTTTTCCACATTTTTTGTTATTTCCCCCTGCTCCCTCCTCTGTCCTAATTTTTCCTCTGGCTTCTAAAGTATTTGTAGACTGTTTTCTTGTTATCTGTTATATCTGTAGCTAACTTGAGCTTGTTTTATGCCTTCCCTTTCTAATTTTGCCCCACATACTTTTGTTATGTTTGTATTTACTCTTTGTAACTTAACATGGTTTCTAGTTTTTGTAGGACTTCTTTTGATTTTTAAGTGTTTCTTCAGTTTCATATATGTGCAATGAGTGGCTCTGAGGGAATTACTGTTCTTTTTGGAAAAAACTCAAGTGGCCACATTCTGTCCTTAGCCATTCTTATAGTGGGAATTGTGAGGCTGTGGTATCTGAGGAAGAATATGGCCTAGGTAATGCACTTTAGTGGCTCCAAATGAGCAATTATAGCCTACCATGTAAATAATACATGGTTTTGAACATTATGTAAATATATATTTGCCTAATAAACTACAACTTTTCTAAAATATCTATTATACTCATATAAATAATTCCCTTTGACATTTTTAGAACTATTATACGTTTTGTTATTTCTTTCCTAAAAATGAGAAATTAAAGCCACAATATTCTAAGAGTGTGCTTCAAGCCAATAACAAAATATGGAGAATTTAGCTTGAAAGTCTATATTTAAGTGACTCCTTATCCTTATTAAGTTTTCCCATGCACAAATGAGCAACATATATTCAGTCTGAATGGATTTTATAGCTGATTAAGGAAAGCCAACCAGCTAAGAGATTCCAAAGAAAATTTTGTTTGAAAGGCAGTATGCAGGACCACCAAAGATATTTTTTTTCTGTTGACCTAGCTGCTTCTACACTGGGGTTAGTTTGACCTAACAACACAGCACATGGACCAAAATTTTTCATAGCTCTGTGCAGCATACCTAGGCTGGTTTAATTGTTAGGTGTAGACCAGGCCTTAGAAATGTAAGGGAGGCACCAATCTGCCACCTGGCTCACAATAGCCACGTCTACACGTGCACGCTACTTTGAAGTAGCGGCACTAACTTCGAAATAGCGCCCGTCGCGGCTACACGCGTCGGGCGCTATTTCGAAGTTAACTTCGACGTTAGGCGGCGAGACGTCGAAGTCGCTAACCTCATGAGGGGATCAGAATAGCGCCCTACTTCGACGTTGAACGTCGAAGTAGGGACCGTGTAGTCGTTGTGCGGCCCGCAACGTCGAAATTGCCGGGTCCTCCATGGCGGCCATCAGCTGGGGGGTTGAGAGACGCTCTCTCCAGCCCCTCAGCTCACTGGTGGCTGCGTGGAGCGGCCCCTTAAAGGTCCCCTCACCCTCCCTTCCTCTGCAGGAAGCTGAGGGAACGTGCAGGCTGCAGCCTGCACACGCGGCCAGCCTGCACCTACCTCAGCCCCCCACCCAGCTGCGATGGCTGCCCGGCAGCCCCCCCAGCGCCCCCAGGGGACCCCCCCAAGGGGAGCCAGGGCAGCCAGCCCAGCCAGAAGGGCAGCCAGGCTGGGAAGCGGCAGCGGGGCCCCTCCTGGACGGAGGCCGAGCTGCGGGACCTGCTGGGGCTCTGGAGCGAGGAGGAGGTGCTCCAGGTAATGGGGAGCAAGAGGCAGAATGTGGATGCGTTTGCTCGGCTGGCCGACGGCCTGGCTGCCCGGGGTCACCCTGCCCGCACTCCTGACCAGGTCAGGAGTAAGGTGAAGGAGCTGCGGCAGGGTTACTCCCGGGCCCGGGATGCGGCCAGCCGATCTGGGGCCGCCCCCGTCACTTGCCCCTTTTACAGGGAGCTCAGGGACATCCTGGGCCCCTGGCACACCTCCTCCCCTCCGGCCACCCTTGACACCTTGGCCGACGAGCCCCAGCAGGCCCTGCAGCCAGAGTCTGCCCTGGAGGCAAGCCCCGCACCCCAGGGGCCCCCCCCGGAGGCCACGCCCGGGACATCGCGGCAGGAGGAGGAGGAGGAGGAGGAGGCGGGGGGCTCCTCCTCTGCAGAATCCGGGCTGCAGATCCTCCTCCTGCCATCCTGGAGCAGCAGCAGGGCCTCCGCCCCCTGGGGATCTCCGGACCGTGGGAGCGGACCGACAGGTAGGTACCCCCCTCTGGTGGACACCCCTGGGCTTGAGGGGCGGGGGTAATAGATATGTGTCCAGGGCTCCCCACATGCTCACATGGCCATGGCCCCAAGGACAGCAGGGCCATGGCCCTCACAGCACTGCATCAGCCCCTGCCCCCCCCCCACCCCGCATGACAGTGCCATGCCCCATCCCCGGGCCAGGGGGAGCGGGACCTCGAGGGGCCCCCGGGAGGAGGGGGTGGGACACCCTGCAGCAGCAGCATGTGATGGAGTGGGGGGAGTGCCAAAGGGAGACTCAGGCTACATATGAGCAATAAGAGCCGAATAGCTCCCAGGTGCAAAGGAGGATCCTGGGGCTATAGCTGGCAGGTGACACCTCTGCCCTGAACAAACAGGAGGGAGGAGCCGAGCTGGCTTGGACTTGGGGGGCGAGGGCGGGGCCCACAGGTAGAGGCTAGGGGAAGGGAGAGCTGGAAGGCAGCCAGCCTGAAGAGGGGGAAAGCTGCATCCCCGAGGGGCACCCCTTGGGGTCTTCTCCCCAGGATGGGTTGGAAGGACTGTCTCTTCCGACAGCTGGTGCTGTCACTCCTGGGAGAAACTGGGCATCTGTGGCCTAAGAAACCTCTCCTGCTGTCAGACCCTGGGGGGTGAAGTGAGAGTCACTCCCACCAGGGGACGGGGTGCAGGGCAGGGGGACCCCTGAACCCCATCCATCACAGCAGCATCTCCCGGGGATGGGGATGGGGAACCTGCAGCACAGGGCTGGGGGGACAAAGGCCACGGCTCGGGGCCCACACTAACGCCTGTCTCCATTCTTCTTCCCCCCCTCCTCTCCTGTGTCCTGCACCTGCACCATCAAAAGGACCGGAAGAGAGCGCCGGTGAGACATCAGTCGTCCCGGAGAGCCCTCCGGGACCATCGCTCCAGGGCAGCCCCTCGGCCAAGGACCGACCGGCCCCACGGCGGGCTAGACAGTGGACCCCGTGCCACCAACAGCCGACGGCGACGGACCCCCAGCTGCTGGCCATCCACCGTCGGCAGCTGGAGGTCGTGGAGCAGCACCTGCAGCTGCAGGAGCGGGCGCTGGCCTGGCGCCAGGAGGCATGGGGGGCCTACATGGAGACATTTAACCGCTTGGTGGACTACCTGGCCCCCCATGCCGCGCCGGCCGCCGCATCGCTCGCCCTGCCTGCTCCTGCAGCCCCACCACCAGCTGCTCCGCCCGTCGCCGTCCCGTCCGCCGTTGCCCCGCCACCCACTGCCGAGGGCCGGAGCGCCGAGGGACCCCTGGAGCCACCTGACACTCGCCGGCCATCGTACCTTCTGGTCCGGCCCACCCCCAGCCAGCCCCGGACAGGGCTGCGACCGCGGCGGGGCTCCCAGCCGCCCATGCCCAGTGCCGGGCTATAGGGGCGAGGGGCCCGGGACGTGGCCCCCCCCTTGTACATAGTTGGACCCTGTTATTTTCTGCCCCCGGTTTGCCCCGCCCCCCCCATGTAAATAGTTCTCCCCTTTATCCTCCCTGGTTTTCTTTTTATTATTGAGGACAGTTGTTTCTTTGTATTGTTTTATTTTTGTACATATTAGTTTTTTTCAACATGTTTGTACGTACTTTGTTTTTGGTTCTCATATTTACAGTTAAAAAAAAAAGGTTCGGAAAGAAAAAAAAAAAGTTTAAGTTCAGCCACAAGTGCGTGCTGTCATTTGTCCAGGACAAGTGGGAGGGGGGTGCGGTGGGGTGCTCCATGGTGCAGGTGTTGGGGCAGGAGTGTGGTGGAGGAAGGGGCGGGCAGTAGGGGGCCTGGGCAGAGTTCACCCCGCTTCCTCTTCATCAAAGTGGGCCCGCAGGGCCTCCCGGACCCGGGTCCCCTCGGGGTCCACCTGCCGACTGGGGGCAGCAGGTGGCTGGACGTCTGCCCTGCCGGCCTCCGCAGCCCAGCCCTGGAAAAAGGTGTCCCCCTTGCTCTCTACCAAATTGTGCAGGGCGCAGCAGGCACCCATAATCTGGGGGATGTTGTTGGGGCCTGCATCCAGGTGGGTCAGGAGACATCTCCAGCATCCCTTCAGGCAGCCAAATGAGCGCTCCACCACCTGGCGCGCATGGTTCAGGTGCTGGTTGAAGCGCTCCTGGCTAGCGGAGAGATGGCCCGTGTAGGGGTGCATGAGCCACGGCCGGAGGGGGTACGTCGCATCTGCGACGACGCAGAACGGCATGGTGGTGTCCCCCAGAGGGACCCCCCGCTGGGGGATGTAGGTCTCCGCCTCCAGCCGGATGGCACAGGCCCGAGTTCCGGAAAACCCGGGCGTCGTGTGTGCTGCCAGGCCAGCCCACATAAATGTCCTGGAAACGTCCCCGGCTGTCCACCAAGGCCTGTAGGACGACAGAATGGTAGCCCTTTCGATTCAGGTATCGTCCTCCACTGTGATGCGGGGCGCGGATGGGGATGTGAGTCCCATCCAGAGCCCCGAAGCAGCTGGGGAAGCCCAGGGTGGCAAAGGCCGCGATGGTGGCATGTGGGTCCCCCAGCCTCACGAGCCTGTGCAGGAGCATGGCGTTGATGGCACGCACAACCTGCAGAGAAAGCACATGGGACAGCACCAATGAGGGGTGAGCAGGGTGTGCGTGGCCCTGCCCTGCCCTGCCCTCCTCCGCTCTGGCCTCCCCTCCCCTCCTCCTCCTCTGCCCTGGCCTCCCCTGCCCTGCCCTGCCCCCCTGTGCCCGGGCCCCCCTCCCCTGCCCTGCCCTCCCCCCATGGGTTCTCTTACCTCCATGAAGACAGCCCCGACGGTGGCCTTGCCGACACCAAACTGCTGCCCCACGGATCGGTAGCTGTCTGGAGTGGCCGGCTTCCAGACAGCGATGCCGACCCGTTTCTGCACTGTGAGGGCACGCCGCATGGCAGTGTCCCAGTGCCTGAGTGCGGGGGTGAGCCACTGGCACAGCTCCAGAAATGTCTGCCGGCTCATCCTGAAGTTCCTGAGCCAGCGGTCGTCGTCCCACTCCCCAAGCACCAGCCGCTCCCACCAGTCGGTGCTGGTGGGGTAGCTCCACAGCCGCCAGCGTGTGAGGCGGGGGGGCGGGGGCGGGGTGCTGCAGGGGTAGGGGTTGAGCCCTGCTGCCCTGGGGGCATCTCCTCCTCTGTGGCAAGGAGGTGCTCAGCTGCCTCCCGCATGGCACGGAGCAGGGCAAGCCCTGCTCCTGCCGGGAGGGCTGGGTGGACCTCTGGTGGCTGCTGCTGCTGCTGCTGCTGCTGCTGCTGCTGCTGCTGCTGCTGCTGGGGGTCCATGACTGCGGCGCCCGGGCTCTGTGTGCCTATGGCTCCTCAGACCGCGTGCTGTGCAGGCTGCGTGTGTCTGGGAGGGGCCCTTTAAGGGAGCGGCTAGGTGTTGCCCCGGAAGCGCTAGTCCGCCTGGTGACCCTGTCTGTAGCTGTGCCTGGCATCCCTATTTCGATGTGTGCTACTTTGGCGTGTAGACGTTCCCTCGCTGCGCCTATTTCGATGTTGGGCTGCGCCAAAGATGTACCACTGTTGGGCTGCGTCGAAGATGTACCACTTTGGTACCAAATGACTGGAAGACGGCCAATATAACGCCAATATTTAAAAAAGGCTCTAGAGGAGACCCTGGCAATTATAGACCGGTAAGTTTAACATCAGTACCAGGCAAATTAGTAGAAACACTAGTAAAGAATAAAATTGCAAGGCATGTAGAAGAGCACGAATTGTTGGGCAAAAGTCAGCATGGTTTCTGCAGAGGGAAGTCGTGTCTAACTAATCTATTAGAATTCTTTGAAGGGGTTAATAAACATGCGGACAAGGGGCACCCAGTGGACATAATATACCTAGATTTCCAGAAAGCCTTTGACACGGTCCCACACCAAAGGCTTTTATGTAAATTAGGTGGTCATGGGATAGGAGGAAAGATCCTTTCATGGATCGGGAATTGGTTAAAAGAAAGAAAACAAAGGGTGGGAATAAATGGTAAATTTTCACAATGGAGGAGGGTAACTAGTGGTGTTCCCCAGGGGTCAGTCCTGGGACCGATCCTGTTCAACTTGTTCATCAATGATCTAGAAAATGAGGTAAGCAGTGAGGTGGCAAAGTTTGCAGATGACACCAAGTTGTTCAGGACAGTCAAAACCAAAAGGGATTGTGAAGAACTACAAAAAGATCTCAGCAAACTGAGTGATTGGGCAGCAAAATGGCAAATGAAATTTAATGTGGGTAAGTGTAAGGTAATGCACATTGGAAAAAATAACCCAAATTACACGTACTACATGATGGGGTCAAATTTAGCTACGACAGATCAGGAAAGGGATCTTGGAGTTATAGTGGATAGTTCTCTGAAGACATCCACGCAGTGTGCAGCGGCAGTTAGTAAGGCAAATAGGACGTTAGGAATTATTAAAAAAGGGATAGATAATAAGACAAAAGATATCATACTTCCCCTATATAAAACTATGGTACGCCCACATCTTGAGTACTGCATGCAGATGTGGTCTCCTCACCTCAAAAAAGATATATTGGCATTAGAAAAGGTTCAGAAAAGGGCGACTAAGATGATTAGGGGTTTGGAACGGGTCCCATATGGGGAGAGGCTAGAGAGACTGGGACTTTTCAGTGTGGAAAAGAGGCGATTGAGGGGCGATATGATAGAGGTATATAAAATCATGAATGGTGTGGAGAAAGTGAATATAGAAAAATTATTTACCTTTTCCCATAATACAAGAACTAGGGGACACCAAATGAAATTGATGGGTAGTAGGTTCAAAACTAATACAAGGAAATTTTTCTTCACACAGCGCACAGTCAACCTGTGGAACTCCTTGCCCGAGGAGGCTGTGAAGGCCAGGACTCTATTAGGGTTTAAAAAAGAGCTCGATAAATTTTTGCAGGTTAGGTCCATAAATGGCTATTAGCCAGGGGTAAAGTATGGTGCCCTAGCCTTCAGAACAAGGGCAGGAGATGGATGGCAGGAGATAAATCACTTGATCATTGTCTTCTGTTCTCCTTCTCTGGGGCACCTGGCATTGGCCACCGTCGGCAGATGGGATGCTGGGCTGGATGGACCTTTGGTCTGACCCAGTATGGCCATTCTTATGTTCTTATGTTCTTATGTGAATGAGAATAATTTTGACAAATGCACTTTCAAAAAAACCTGCATGTTGACCCAAAGGTAATTTACTAGGGTATTTGCACTTATTATGTCTCTTAAACCATTATAATTTTAATAACAACCAAACACTTCTGACATATGTTTGTCTTTGCAGCATGAGGACCAGCTTGTTAAATAACTTATGTGGCTCTTAAATATTTCGTTTTTAAACAGTAGACAATTTTAAAAAATGAAGAATAATAATTATAACAGCCCTGTCTAGCCAGACAATATAAGGAATAGATGTGAAATATTAATTATTTCATTATTTTTAGCTTCAGAATGAGGTCTCTTACCTTTTTATAGGAGTAGGTCCCCTGGGGGGTTTTAAGTTGGCATTGTGAACTATCCAGTCAGGCCAATTGTTTTTGAAGCGTATTGAACAAGACTGTTTTATTTGTAAAACACTAGCCAATGTACATTCTGTTACTTATTTCTTTCTTTTCTGTTAAAATGAATAATATTCTTATGTAATCTCAGCAGGACTCTACTATAAAGTGCTTGTATAAAACACAAATGTTTACTTTGTTGAGTTAGCAGCTATAGCCTCATGAATTATGGTACTTTCTAAAAGCAAATGTATGGTAGCTCAAAATAGCAACGCTTTGTACCAGAAACTTACGAATCTATTATTCATGGGGCTATTTCTTTCCCTCCCCAAACATTTCTCCTTTCAGATGAATATACAATATTTTTGGTTTTTCAAATTCCTCCTGACATTTTCTTAAAACAGTTTCCCATTGAAGTCAGTGAAATCTTTAGCTCCGGCTTTCCCCAGACTTGAACACAAAGGCTCAACCTGATATACTGTGAATGGTCATTGACTCCAGTAGAACTGCTCCTATGAGGAAATGAGCAATGGAGAGCAATCACGTGTCAGCAAAAGCACGTCTCCTTCCCCTGTGTAGTGACCAGTAGAGCTGGTTGAATGCAAAGAAAGAAGAAAGCTACACGTTTTTCAGGACTGTCCTATGTTTTCCCCAGGTTTGAGTCAAAGACCACTGGAGTGGTCTGATTGTGAAAGAGGAAAAACACCTGTAACTCCCATTGATTTCAACATCAATGACTTCCATTTAATTGCTTGGCATCTCCAAGGTTTGTTGTCCTGTGTAGATTTCACTGTACCCTAACTAATGGCTTTGTGCTACCGTATGAAAACTCAAAAGAAATTGAAGTAGACTGTAGGAAGACTGACTTAAATGTGATTGATAATAATACTACACCATGTTATAAGCATATTAGGGGAGTTTGCTGTATCTCTAGTAAAGACACGCTTTTGTATTTTTAAATATCAAACTTAATACATTCATAATTAAACTGTTGTTACATATATCACTAGAAGAGGTACTTCTTCATTTATACCAAAAAATCAAAGTAACGCACTTGAGATTTTAGCAGAAGAGTTGCTCTGTATCATAAGAGTAAGTATAAGATGTGTTCGTGTCTCTTTCTGTATATATTTGGTTAAGTAACTGAATTATTCCCACTGAAGAAATGAGGAATTTGTATGCTTTGGTATTGCCAGATACTTTGTGTACTTGGACAGATGACCAAAAGAGTAGAACTATGCAGTGTACTGATTTTTGCCATGTACTTACCTTTTTTTAAAAACTGAAATACTACTGGATCTAAGCAGCAAGTATCCTTCCAGAGAAATGGGAAATTTGAGATGTCAGACACTTGGCTTTCAGAAATAAGAGCACATAAGTACTTGGGAGTAAGAATGGCCACATGCCAACTTTCCTTAATGGATTTCAGGGATGTAAAGTGATACGTCAACAGGACTCAGATTCCTGTGATAATTAATCCCTAATCCACTAAAATAATGAGAGTGAGAAAAGTAGCTGGAGAAATAAAAAATGAATGAAAAAGAGTCTGAACAATCAGTTTTATTTTTGTGTTGGGAGGATATTAGGGAATATTGGTAGCATTTTGGCAGAAGCTATCGCCAGTTTAAAGGGAAGTAATGCTGGTTAATAAAATATACCATTTTAACATATCTCCCTATAGTGGAGACTTGGTTTAGATTAAAAAAGTAGTTATCCAGTGAATGATGGTATACGTAATATGGACTTCTCATGTCAGCCATAGAAACAGATGTTGAAGAGTGGGGGATGGAAGGAGGAGAGGAACAATAGCAATTGCTTTGGAATCTTCTGTGATCACTCTTTCACCACTTGCTGAAGGAGACTATCTTACCACTTACTGCATCCAAATTGTCAGGAAGATTTTCTTGATTATAAGACCAGCTGTCCCTCTTTTAAAAATTTCATCCCATTGTGCTTACCATTACCTGTACCATATTAAATTACTGTTATGTTTTTGAGGGGGACAGATCTTATTTGTAGACTTTTATAATGAAGCCTCACAGGTTGCAGTTTAGCAAAGCAGTATATTTTTAGCGCCTTAGAGATCACTCCCTCAAGTTCGTTTTTTGTTGCCGTTTTCTGAACTTTCGCCAGTGGTTTGATCTTTGCTGGACATGTTATGTCTAGAACTAAGCATAATATCACAGTTGCACTCACATGAGAGTTGTAGAGGGACTATTATCTCTGCTTCCTGAAATGATGCCTTTGCCTAGCCAGTCTAAAACGCATTGGCTTTTTAACAGCTACATGGCATTGCAAACTTGTGTCTCAGGTAGCACTGAGTATCTCCATAGGTCTCTATCAGTATTACTGCTCCCCAAGGTTCTTTCTCCTATTGAATATCTGAGTTTCAGGTGATTTTTTTTCTCATTTGCTAGTTTGCATTTTTCAAAGTCAAATCTCATTTTGTTTTTTTTTTTCTGCCCATGTTTGTAATTTATCCAGCCCCTCTGTATTGTTCCTTTGTTCTCAGTGGAGGCTGTAACTCCTGCCTGATCTTCAGTTATTAATAAATATGTAAGATAAGACTGAATGTAATTTTAGTACCTCACCAGGAACACCTTCTGCAAGTTAATAGATTTATTACCTTCACTGTTAAAAATGCATGCTTTATTTCCAGTCTAAATAATTAAGGAATCCATCTGCAAACATCTGGATGACAATAAGGTGCTAGGTAACAGTTGGCATGGATTTGTCAAGAGCAAATCATGTCAAACCAACCTGACACCTTTCTTTGATAGAATAACAAGCCTTGTAGATAAAGGGGAAGCCATGGACATGGTATACTCAGACTTCAGGCATTTGATACAGTATTCCATGACCTTCTTATCACTAAACTAGGGAAATGCCACCTAGATGGGGCTATTACCGGGTGGGTGCATAACTGGTTGGATAACCATTCACTGAGAGTAATTATTAATGGTTCACAGTCATGCCGGAAGGGAATAACAAATGGGATTTCATAGGGGTCAGTTTTCATGGCAGGTATCTTCAGCAGTGATTTAGATAATGGCATAGAAAGTACACTTATGAAGTTGGCAGATGATACCAAGCTGTGAGGGGTCGGAAGTGCTTTGCAGAATAGGGTCAGAATTCAAAATGATCTGGACAAACTGGAGAAATGGTCTGAGAAAAATAGGACAAATGCAAAGTACTACACATAGGGAAGAACAATCAGTTTCACACATACAAAATGGGAAGTGACTCCCTAGGATGGAGTACTGCAGAAATGGACCTAGGGATCCTGGTGGACCACAAGCTAAGTATGAGTCAACAATGTGACGCTGTTGCAAAAAAGCAAACAAGGTCCTGGGATGCATTAATAGGAGTGTTGTGAGCAAGAAACAATAAGTAACTCCTCTGCTCTGCACTGATTAGACCTCAGTTGGAGTACTGTCTCCAGTTCTGAGTACCACATTTTAGGAAAGAGATGTAGAAATTGGAGAGGGTCCAGAGAAGAGCAACTAAAATTTTTAAAAATCTAGAAAATATGACCTACGAGAGAAGGTTAAATGAATTGGGTTTGTCTAGTTTGGAAAAGAGAAGGCTGAGAGGGGACATGACAGCAGCTTTCAAGTACCTAACAGGGTGTTAACAGGAGGAGGGAGAGAAATTAGTCTCCTTAGCCTCTGATGATAGAACAAGAAGCAATGGATTTAAATTGCAGCGAGGGAGGTTTAAGTTGGACAATAGGGAAAATTTTCTAACTGTGAGGGTAGTTAAGTACTGGAATAAATTGCCTCCAGTGGTTGTAGACTCTCCATCATTGGAGATATTTAAGAACAGAATGGGTAATTATCTAATAGGGATAATATAGATGGTGCTTGGTCCTGCTGTGAGGATAGGGACTGGACTTGTTGACCACTTGAGGTCCCTTCCAGTTCTAGTACTCTATGATTCTAACACGAATTATCAAACACTATATTAACATCCGAACAAATGCTGTCTACATGCCTGTCACTCACTAATTATGTAAAAAAAAAAAAAAGCGGACAGGTTTGATTAGCCAGATACAGTCTTTATAACCTGCACTGTTCATTGCTCCTGTTTTAGAGTTATCAGAGAAAATTAAGTGAAAGCCATATTCCAGAAATAAGAATGTTTTGTGAAACTGAGTTGATTTTACAAGAGTTTTGTTTGAGGAAAAAATTTGGGGTAAAAAGTTATAGCAGTAGAAACAAACCAGATTTCAATTTCAAAATCACAAAATTTTAAAGAAAATGTTCTGAGAGATCCAAAATTAACTTTTAAAATATTTCTTTCAGAGAATTTTAAAATTTTAGGTATTTGTTCAGATTTGGAATAAAGCCAGATTTCAAACTTCAAAATTCCTTTGTGAAACAGAATTTCTGACCTCCTTACATCTCTACTTCTTGTTGAGTTATCCACTGATGTTTACTGTTTTTTCTCTCCTCTTAATATTTGTTTCATTATTTTGAACATCGTGATGTTAGCATTAGATGGTTATTGCTGGCCTCAGAATGACCTTTGGCAAGTTATTTCAACTGTCTGTGCCTCAGTTTTCCCATCTCCAAAATCAATGGGGATGATCATACTGAACTCCTTTGTCAAGTGCTTGGAGATCAATGGCAGAAAAGTGCTCTCGAAGAGCTAGGTATTACTTTCTTATTCCCTTTTTTTTAATTAATAACCAGCAGATGTACACAGTATTGCTTGCGTCCTTAACTGAAGATTGTTTTTCTGCCCCACACCTCCCACTTCTGGCCTGTTTGTAAGGGGGAATAGGTCAGGCTGTGGATCCCAGCCCCCCATGCCTGTCCTAGGAGAGTGGGGAGGCTGGTTTGGGATGTGGCTTCCAGCCCCACCTGTCTGTCCTGGGGTGGGGGCCTGGTTGGGCTGCAGCTCCCAGCCCTCCTAGCCTGTCCCTGGATGGGGGATTGGGTCAAGCTGTGGCTTTCAGTTCCCTGCTCTGTACTCTGTAGCCTGAGCTCTGGAGGTGGGTGAGGAGGCTGGGGCTGGGCTGCAGCTCTGGGCCCAGCCCCAGGGTGAGCTGGGGAGGGAGAGGGGAGATGGACTGTGGCCTGAGGTTTGGGGTGAGTTGCGGGGGCAGGCCCTGGAGCTGGCCCCAGCCAAGGAGGCAGTGGGAGGGTTGTGGGAGCCGGGGCTGGGCTCAGTTCTGAGACCCAAGCACAGCCCCAGCCTGAGCTCTGGGGGTGGGTGGGGAGGATGTGGCTCGGCCATGACTCTGGGCTCAGCCCTGGGGTGAGGCAGACTCAGGCAGGCCCTCACTCCTGGGATCATGGAGGGCTGGTCCATGGCGCTTTTCGCTGGCCCCATCCAGAACAGCAGGAGGAGACTGAAGCTGAGGCTGCAGCTCTTGTGCCTGGTCCTGGTGAGAGTGGTGGTTGGCGGGGAGGCCAAAGCTGCAGTGCAGGAGGCGCAAGGCTCTTGTCCCCAGCCGTGTTTCCATGTGGCCACTCTTTTCCTTCTGTGGCTTCCCCTCATGGTCACTTTGCAGTATCACTGTTCTCTGTGCTCAGTATTCCCTGTGGTAAGTCTGAAGTGGGTTGTCCTGCCTAATGATGCCCCTCACTTTCCATGTTCTGGGAAATCCTGGGATTTCAGGCATTTTCTATTTTCCTGGTACAACTGAATCCTGACCTTTGTTTAAATTAGGATAAGAGGAAGCTATGTACCAAATTTGGTGGTCGTAGCTCTTATGGTTTAAGAGTTTTTGACCAAACATAGCACAGACAAACAGACGCACCCTAAAAGATTTAGTAGGTAAATATTACATTTGGTTTTCTTCAGTCTTTTGATATCTCCCCAATTTTTACTTTGTTTTTTTAATCTAAGGCATTTGTCATTATTGTATGTAAATATTATTTACTTCAAAAATATTTGCCAATGGTACAATAACTTCAATAGCTAATTCCATTAACAGAGTAAGATGCAGATCATCCAGATAATTTGGGTACTATTCTATTTCCCCTAACATTTGTTAAATCTGATTTAAGTTTCAAACTTTTGCATATGTAAAGGGTATTTCGATCTGGGGTTTAGATTTGGTGTCATGGTATCAGTTTATTAAAACTGATCCATATTTACCCAAATAATTCAGTTATTTATACAACAGAGTCAGTAAATCTCTGTCTTTCTTATTTTTCTGTCAGCCTCATTATTGAAGTGGATACTTACTTTTACAATTTAAGAGCCAATTTCTACAAACACTTATGCACTTCAGTAGTCTCACTGCAGTCTCTGGAACCACCCACAGGAGTATAATTACTAATACATGTGAAAATTTGCAGGATTGGGACCATAGCTCTTAAAGATATACAGCGAACTCTTTCTTATCTGGTATTTATTAAATTTGAACTTTCAAATAACTGGCACCATCCCCTGGGTTCTCCAACGTGGGGCTGGAGCTGCCAGCTGTCAGCCCCTGGGCTGCCAGGATTCCACAGCCCAGACAAGTCCCCAGCTGTAGCTGCTGGTGGGGGTCCATCCCCTGGTTGCTCCTGGGGTTCTGCCAGCCCTGGAGCTGCCAGGGTTCTCCCGGTCCCTGAGCTGCCAGGGTTAACCTGTCTGGTCCTGGGACTGGAGCTGCCAGGTATCAGCCTTGGGGCTGCCGGGGTTCCCCTGACCCTGGCTGAGCTCCACTCTCCAGTGTAGTGCTCCTAAGCCTCAGGGCTGCTGGCAGAGCCCAGGGCCATTGTTGTTGCCCCGTGTCCTGGCAGCGCCCCATGTTCTGGCAGAGCCGGGGCCACCAGCAGAGCTCCACACACCTGTGGAATTCTCCCAGCCCTGGGGCTCCCAAAGTTCCCCTGAACTGGCTCCCCATTGGCTTCCCAGGGCTGGAGCTGCCAGTGGGGCTCTGCCACCAGCCAGCTCCCAGCCACCTCTCTTTTAAGCTGCATTTTTGAATATCCATCAACCTTCTGGTCCCTGGGTTGCCACATATGAAAGAGTTAGCTGTATTTTTGGTGGATAATCACAGATATCATGTACGGGTATCAAAATTTTTAATGCATATTTAGAACTAGAGTACTTGTCCAACACTGTGCATTGTCTTTTTTAAGCAGTGTGTGAGTCCATGTCTGAATTAATGTTGCATATCAGCAGCTTGGTATTTTCAATTATGATTAAGTTTAGTATTTTATTGATCCACAGGAGGAAAATATTGTGTTATGAAATTGAAAAATGTATTCATTTAATCAATGAAAACTTTATGCCATTGAGAATAATTAACATACTTCTATGAAATTAAAAACTCTGCCACAGGAAATTAAAGTTGCCTTCCCACAATCATGTCCCGTTTCACACAGCCATTCTCTGTAACTTAAACATTTAAAATAGCTGCATTTTTAGATGCAAACTAAGTTATAGGAAAATTGGATATGAAAATATGGTTTAAAATGTCTCTGCCCCTCACCCCTACACCCAAGCCACCTTGTGGCTTAGCAAGAGTCTGCCATGCTGCTCAAATATTGGACAATAGCTGAATGTGATGCAAAGACACATACTCTGT
Source organism: Carettochelys insculpta (assembly GCF_033958435.1). Lineage (NCBI taxonomy): Eukaryota > Metazoa > Chordata > Testudines > Carettochelyidae > Carettochelys > Carettochelys insculpta. The sequence goes on from NC_134144.1 coordinate 58,484,001, forward strand.
ATTCCAGGAGGAACTAGTGTTGATTGAATGCATTTGCTGAACAGCCCTTGAGCCATGCAGTGCTGTTTAGAGTACTTGCCTTTGCTCTGGAGAAAATTGATTGTGTCTACTTAAGATGCTACAGCAGCCATCAAAAGTAAGTTTTGAAGGAAAACAGAATAAAAATGTACAGGGAAGAATTAAACTTGAACATAATCTTACCTGATGTATTTTCTTTGAAGTTTACAGCAAGCGTTCTTTTGTATTTGCTAATTAAAAGCTTGGTATTCTATACTGCCTTTTGCACTAAGCCATAAAGCCGAAGGTGCACATAGCCAGCATGAGACATTGCTAAGTATAATGCATTTGGGGGCGGGGGCAGAGCCTGCTCCTGCTGTCTGCAGACAATCAGTACCTGAGAGACAAAGCAAAACTGTACCAGTTATTGACAAGAGCCTGGCATGGGAAGCCCACACTGGAGGTCCATATTCCCCATTTGCACAAGTGCAAATATGTGGCTGTGGACAGTGTATCTGTGGCTTCATAGATCCACCAGCTCAACCCCACCTTATGGGAGAAACCCTGATGGAGGCTACTGCATTCTTCAGGCTGGCTCTCCCAAGGCTGGAAGGAAGCATGCTATTCCATTCCAGTCCCCTCTTACAGCTGCAAGGCCTTTTAGTCTTAGCTTTCCTTAACCTTGGTGCAGTGACCATGATTTGGGCATTATCATAACTCAATTTTCAACACGGCAGTAGAGTGGTATTTGCATACCACAAGCCCCAGGTTACTCCAATTTCATTTCAATGGAAATTCCACATACCTTAGAGAAAATGTTTACCCAAACAATGCATTTATTGAATGATGTCTAATTAAATCCAAGAATTATATCTGAAGACATATACTGAAGGTCAGTGGAAACCCCACGTCTGTGTTTAATCATTTTTAATCAGTTGCAGTCATTTGTAAAAATTAAGAAACTAGAATAATTTAAGGAACAATTGAAGCACAAAGTCAGATTGGAACACTTGGTTTTTGACCAGCACACCTGGTTGAAAAGGGATCTTGGTGGCTCCAGTTAGCACTGCTGACTGGGTAATTGACTATCCAGCCGATGGTGCAGCAGGACTGGCAGGCTACCTGCTAGCCTCTGTGCTGCATGGCTCCCGGGAAGCAGCTGCTGTGCTTCCCCTCTAGCTCCTACATGTATGGGCAATGAGAGGACACTACCTGTATACCACCCACGCCACTCCCATTGGCTGGCGCACCCTCCTAAACCCCAAAACCTTCACCCCCAGGTTGGAGCCCTTTCCCACACCCCAAGCTCCTTATCTCTGGTCCCAGCCAGAGACCTCACCCCCTCCTGCATCCCAACCAGGAGCACCTTCCTGCACTACTCAGCCCTACCCCCAGCTGGAGCCCTCACTGCATTCCATACTTCAGCCCTGTGAGCAGCCTGGTGAAAATAAGCTAGTGAGAGAGGCTGGGGACAATTAGTGACAGAGGGAGGGGAGGATGGAGTGAGAGGGGGTGTGGCATCAGGGGAGGGGCGGGGCAGGACAGGGCAAGGGCATTAGATTTTATGTGAGCAGAGAGTTAGCAACCCTCACCTTCATATACATAGGGGCCTAATATACTTCTGCAGCTTCTGCTGGAGTGAAGAAGAGACCATGCTAATTCATTCAAGTCCAGTTGGCTTACAGCATAGACAACTGTTTTTGATGACAACTTGCTGTCACAGCTACCCTTATCTGAGTTCATGCAGCATTCCACACACCCAACCCTGCCCTTTTCAGGCATAACCCTCCTGTGAGCAAACCCATCAGCCATCTGAATCCTTCTTTGTTTAGGAAATGACAAGAAAAGGTTGATGATGTTTTTTAAGACTTCAAAAACAGCAGCTTCAGATTTACATTCTGCATTTACCTTTCTTTTTAATACTATATTTAGAATTGCAACATCTGATCAGAGCTGGTGCACGCAGTCAGTGACATATGATGCTGACAACACTAACAAGAGGTTGGTAGTATGCATCTCTCTGTGTGTGGGCTCTTTGAGTCTCTCCAAGCTCCTCCGAAGGATATGTAGCCTAGTTTATTATTCTCCGGGAGGTTTGCTCTGTTTTATGTTTCCAGAGCTATATATACCACCAGGCACTTACCAACTGGGGTGTGGGAAGGGGGCAAATGCCCAGGAGTCCAGCAATTCAAAAGGGCCCAGTACCTCTGGCTGCTGCCCTGGACCCTTTACATTGCCACTGGAGTGCCACACAGCATGCTCCGGGCAGTTCTGATGGCTGTATGTTGTGGTCCAAGCAGAGTTCAGGGCTGGTTGTCCTGGCTATGCCCCTTCCACCTGAAGCCCTGCTGCTTCCAGGAGCAAAGCTGCTCCGCCACCACATACTTGTTAAGGGGCCTGGAAAAGCTCTTGGCCCTCTTGTGCAGGCAAAAGGGCTAGAGACTGACTTTCTACAAGGCCTGAATATGCCAACAGTGGGATTGGGCAGCCCCTTTCCAGCTCATCACTGTGAACAGTTCTCTAACAGTGGCAGAGGAGTAGTCATGTTAGTCTGTAGCTTCACAAAAAATAAAGCAGTCCTCTAGCACCTTAAAGAATAACTAATTTATTTATTAGGTTATGAGCTTTCGTGGGTAAGACCCAATTCAGATTTATGTAGAAAACAAGACTCCAGAGTTTGTGTAGCCAGGAGATGGGGAAGGAGGAGTAGAAGGAAAAAAAAAAAGGCAAGAGGAGTCAGCTGTCATTAATAGGACCAGTGGAAGAAGTAAATTAAGTGCGACGGGTGCCATTCCTGTGAATATCAAAGGTGGGGAAATTGCCCTTGTAATGTGTGAGATAATTAAAATCTCTGTTAAATCTCAGGTTAAATGTGTCAAACTTGCAAATGAATTCCTATTCAGATGCCTCTCTCTGTAATCTTGTGGCAAAATCCTTTTCTAGAAGAATGACTACTTTCAAATCCTTTACTGAATGTCCAGGGAGGTTAAAGTGTACCCCTATAGGTTTGTGAGTATTCCAGTTCCTGATATTGGATTTTATGTCCATTCAAACTTTGGTGCAGAGACTGTCCAGTTTGTCCAATGTGCATGGAATAGGGGCATTGCTGGCACATGATGGCATATATCACATTAGTGTATATGCAGGCGTAGTGTGGCTGATGTGGTTAGGTTCTGTGGTGGTGTCTCTAGTGTGGATATGTGGACAGAGCCGGCAATGGGGTATATTGCAGGGATAGGTTCTTGAATTAGTGTTTCTGTGGTATGGTGGGTGGCTGCTACTGAGTATTTTCTTGAAGTTGGGTGGCTGTCTGTAGGAAAGAACAGGCCTGTCACTCAAGGCCTGTGAGAGTGAGGGACCATGTTCCAGTATAGGTTGTGTGATGTGCTGGAGGGATTTAAGCCAAGAGCTACAGGTAATGACAAGTGGTCTGTTATTTTTCTTCTTGGGCCTATCATGAAATAGCTGGCTTCTGGGTACTCATCTGGCCCTGTCAGTCTGTTTCTTTATTTCCCCCAGTGGATAATTAAGTTTTACAGATGCTTGGTAAATATCTTGTAGTTTTTTTGTCTCTGCTGGTGGGATTGGAGCGGATACTTCTTGTGCATTAGGGCTTGGTTCCATAACAAAGGGAGGCCGGGAATGCCTGGTCTGCTTTTTGGCTCGTCCTTTTGCATGGATATTCTTCCCACATCCCAGCTGATTCACGCTTCTCCGCAGTCTCCCTGAATATTCTTTTGTTGCCTCGGATACGTAAAGGAATAAATCCTATTTGGTGTGATGAGGATATTCTCCAGAGCACTCACCATACAATCAGCTGCATAGATCAGTAGCATACTGACTCCCCAGTTTTCTTTAGTCAGTTTCCAGGGAGTGCAAATAAGCTGGAAACTGCCAAGGACATCAGTATATCTTACTGCTTGGTGGGCAAAGATCAAACAGAATATGGTGAGGAAACCTCTAGCCCATCACAACTTTCAGCTCATTGTTTGGTTTGTGGTCTGAATAATTTCCTGGAAGAAAAGCAGTAAAATACTTTAATCTTCTGATTGTTGAGGGATTTAATTAATTAAAAAGGCCCAGAGTTCTCTGTAAAATGAAGAGAATTCATACAAGATTCTAAGAACCCTAGATTGGAGTTGAGATAATTCTTCATCAGAGAGGTTTTTGTTTGTTTTTTTTTTAAATGCAAATTCAGCAACTCACACATTTTGCAAAATTGCTTTGGTTTTAAAAATCTGAAAAATAAATATTTACTTTGTCAGTTTCTAAAGTAAATGTTTCTATTTTTCTATTGGTATTTTGTTTTGACATTTTCTTTAATATTGTAATTTTGTTTTTTTAATTGTGGGTTAAGGAAAACATTTTGTTCAGCCCCAAACAACTATTTTTTAAAATGTTTGCTCCCCTAAAGTCTAGAAAACATCAGTTTCAATTTAACCTGAAATGGATTTTAATTTTGTTTTAACTTTTGGAATTACTAATTAATCAATAAATCTGTCATTCTTCCATCTCTACACTTAACTCCCATTACATTCAGTGGGAATGGAGGACATCCTGCAGGATTAGGCCCATAATGTTTTAAAGGAAATTAGTTGTCGGATGTCATGCGTTATGTTAGTGTTAAATATTACTGACCCCGACTCCGCCCCCAGAACTGTGAATACAGACAGGATCCTCCATGGATGGGTCTCCTTCTTTCACCACTGAAAGGGTGCTTACCCTGTCCCAATTGAACCCTACAAAAATTGTCCTGCAGGAAAGGTTTGGGAGGAGGCAGGGTACAAAGGTATCAGAGAGCTGGGCGAGCCACCAGGAGATGGTGAAGGGACACTGTTTCATCTTGAATGAAATCCATCCATGGATCCATAGGGATCTGCCAAGTATGAAAGCAGTCCTATGGTCTATGCTGTAGGGAGCAAGTGCTTCGTAACCTCCCTGAAGAATGATGTAGGGGTCCTCTCTCCAGTAGACCACTGCAATCTCTCACATGCTCATGAGAAAATTTGTGATTAATTTTGGACTCATATTATGAAAATACAAAAGGAAAGCAAATGGATTGTTTAGGAGCACTTGCTTTAAGTCCTGTGCCTTGTTAGTGCAGAAGAATGTTGAGGATGAGATGAACTCTGATAGTTTTGTATCAGCGATGATTCAAATTCTGTGCTTAGTTATTCTGTGGAACTTCATCAAAATCATTGGATTCGTGTGGGTGTAACTGAGCTCAGAATTTGCTAAGCATCTTCCCAATACCCAATATCTTTATTTCAATGGAAATCTGATAATACAGCAAGTTAGAGTTTAGAAAGCAGTGTGAGAAGACATGCTGTTCTCTGGACATTTCATGTTTTGAAAGTCTGTAGAAAATTTGAGAATTATGAAACAGATCTTGACCTTATTTACATGAGTGTAAACCTGAAGTAACTCCATCCCATCACTTCTTCAGCTCAAATGACATTTGAGATCTCACTATAAAGAGATCTGATTTTAAAATTTATTTTTACAATATTTGGTTAAAGAAGGTTGGGAACTAACCAAATACTGTATGTACCAGCTCCAGCAGAAATGGGATATCTAACAGTCAAATGGCTTTCCAAAGAATTGGAATACATAAAGCTTCTACTTTGCTTCTGTGTTGTTTACAGAACTGTTCCAAATGAGCCTCTGGTACAGCAAGTAGAATTAGAATTGTATATTGCCTGTTTTGCAACTATTCAAGAGTCATATTTTTCCTACTTCTGGTTATGTCTAGACTTCAGGGTTTTGTCAACAAAATGGCCGTTTTGTCAACAAAACCCATGAAGTGTCTAGATTGTGAAGCACTTTCTGTCGATAGTAAGTTGACAGAACAGAGCGCTCTTGTTGACAGCTGTACCCCGCTCACCACGAGGAAGAATGTTGCTGCTGAGAGAGAGCTGTCTACAAAACATGGGTCTGGATGTTCTGGGGTGCCCTCTTTTGACGGCAAAGGCTTCCAGGATGCCGCACAGGAGCCTCGGTGGACACCCTGTCCACAGCAATCCACACTCTATGGTTCCTGCCTCTGGTCCTTCTTAAAGCTGCAGGGAGCCCGGGAGTCCTGTGGCAACAAACTGAGAGCATGGGAGCAGCAGAGTTATAGGCTTCTGTGTCCAATGCCCTCATGGCCACACCCTCGCTGAAAATGCTTGACAGGGCTGAACAGCAGGGAACCTGAGACCCGCCTCTGGGCCCTCACAGGAGCAGTCTCAGGGCTCCCAGGACCCTCCACGGGGCTCGAAGAGACCGCCCCTCCGGTCTTGTGAAATGCTGAGATCTACAGCTACATAGCTGAGGCCCTGGCTGAATGGAGCCATCTCTGTCACACCCTCGAGCAAGTGACAGCTGAAGTAAAAGAACTTAGGCAGGAATATGTCCAAGCCTGGACACCACGGGCTGGTTTGGGGCAGAAACTTCTTCCTGTCCTTACTATCAGGAGCTCAGCTAGATCCTGGGGTGGGAGGGGGACACCTCACCCCCTGGCCTGAGCCTCGACTTGGGGCTTGAGGCCCCCATGTAGGAGCAGGAGCCCATGGAGGAGGAGAAGGGGGAGGAGCAGCCAACGGAGGGCTAATCCCTGCAGAAGCTGGACTCAGAGGTGAGCAGCCTTGTGATAGTGCTGGACCTGGTCCCCAGCAGCCAGGCCATCTCATGAGGCCACACCCCAGAGCATGGGAGGTGGGCAAAGACAGGGTGTGCTGCAAGTGTTTCTCGGCAGGCTCGGGCAGGACCTTGTGCTGTGGTTCCAGCATGTAGAACCAAATGCTGTGGTAGTGTGCGCCACTTGGACCCAGCAGACAGCCCCAGGGCACAGGCGGCATTCTGTTGCCAGGCTCACAGGAGGCTGGATGAGTATCAGACCCTGGAGGTGGGGGGCCCTCCCAGCACCTGCCACAGCTGAAAGCAGGCTAGCCACAAGGGCACCGGCTTGACCACAGACACACCGAGGAGCATGGCAGCTGGCACATGGGCATGCACACAGGCATGAGGCAGCACCCATGCCTATGGGCAATGCTGGAAGCTGCAGATGTGTGAGTGGGCCCTAAGGGCTAGGCTGCTCCCAGCTCAACTGCCATCCATGAGGGGTCCCTCTGTGGCCAGAACCCCTCCTGGGCTGCTCGCCCGTCAAGCTGTGGGGGGCACAGTGGTCAGCAGAATCCTAGAGGAACTGCTGAGCCCATGTGTGGCAGGGCCCATTGAGCAGGCCACACATGGTCTAGACATAGCCTCTGGAAGTTTTACTTTTACTAAGAGCTCAGTCAGTAGGAAGTGCAACAGCAAGATAGATAATAGCTAATGGAGAAGCTTCTGGTCTCGACACTACCATTTCAAACCAAGACTAACACAAGCACTATAGTTAAAAATATAGCCCAACATTTTTGTGAACTGAAGGGCACAGGTCATCCTCTTTATTATTATTCTTCAGCGTCACCACCACCATTGGTGATGCCTGCTTTGGCCTTGTCAGCCATCTTCCTTCAGCACAGGAGTCTGTGACTCAGACTTGAACCTGCCATAGATTTCCCCTTCCATGACACAATACCATACCCTCTCTCAGTTCTGGCCACTTCTACTTTTCCTGAGAACACTGACATTAAATGGAGCATGGCTGTTGAAATCTGCAATGTTTTCTATAATATGGATAAATCTTTAAAATATTTGTCTGGTAGAACATTTGTGACAGGAGCCCTACCCCCAACCCACAAACAATGTCTATTTGAAGAATATAAAAGATTTATACATATAAACTAAGAGCATTTCAGAATGTGTTCAAATGTCGTTTAATGCTGTGTAGTCATGGCAACTGTTGAAGAGCTGTAATAAATGGACAGAGAGGAAGTCTTATGTCTGACCAAGCTTGAGCTGACTTCTACTGTATAATTTTGTCATGTTTTTTTCATTGAATTGCATCTAGGAGTGTCTTATTCACTGCTGACATCTTCATTTAGAGAGACATCTTTCTCTCTGTAAAAACAGATGGAAATATGCATGTGAAGAAGGCAAAGGAGACCCATTCAAGCAGCTATGAGTCTTATTCTCCATCTTGCTTGTTACTAGTGGGGTCTACTGCCTGTCTTCTGTTTTTCTAACTGCTGGGCAGAAGGAACTGCTTTCACCCAGGATGGCTGTTGTATGATACTTATAGTGTATAGACTAGCATGGCTTACTCTCTGTTACTATTTGAGGACTATGTTTAGGTGCAATGAGGCTTGCCCAGTGCCACGTTGGTTTTCTGTCCATAACTACCACCCTCTTCGTACTGGCACAAGGTTCAGACATGGTAAACGAGGAGCGTGCAGAATTTTGACATGATAATAATGTGCAAGTCTGACTCTGCACTGTCTCCCATCACAGCTGCTCTGATGGGTCCACTCCTATGGTGGTTCTAGTGTGCCACACAGTCCACTGCATGATTAGCCCTTTTTCATTGTATTTGCTGTCACATGTAGGACATTTCAAAGATGTCTGCTAAAGAATCAGAAGATGTGTTCTTGAACAAATATCAAGTTCTCTTTAGTTCTTTTCACCTGCTCTCATTAAAATACACCATCTGTCCCTCTCTAAACTGGGCTTTTTCTTGAGCAACTCACAAGTTGCACACAAAGGATTAACCTGACCTTGTTACAATCTGTTGTGAAGTGTATTTTGCTGTATTTCCTTAAGAAAATGTACATTCCTAGTAAAGCCAGTGGGACAGTGGGATTTGCCCTGGTGCGACTGAAAGAACTTGGCTGGCTTGGCTTTACTGACTTGCTTTTGAGATGATGCATATACTGTGACAGACTCAGCAGGCAGCCTCATCCTTGATATATCTTTAATTACATAATTGCATATACACAGGTTTAATTTACACTAAAGAATGCAAACAAAAAAAAAGAGAGACAGAGAGAGAGAAGAGGGGACCTTCATATCTGGTGTGACATAACAGGCATATTACTAATCCTGAAAAGTCTTTGGAAAATTTGCTCACGCTTCCCATAACAGCTTCCTCTTATATTTCTCTGTGTATTGTTTTGTAAAGATTTTACAATCTCTATATTAAACAGCATTCCAACTGTCTTATTGGGGTGTCATTTTGTAAATTAATTTATTATGATCAATTCAAAAATCAAAACATGCAAAACATTCCTTTCATCCAGACACACAGGATGGGTAATATTGAAAGAGGTTACATGCTCCCACACTTTTGAAATTCCATTACATCAGGTATGACTCTTCAGTGGAAACCATTAAGTCAGGGCTTTAAAGTGAATTGCCTTCAACTATGAATTAAACTGTTCACTGTGCAAGAGTTTTAATACATTTTTGAAAAGCATATAGAATCAAGCCTGATTTATTTGTTCCATTTGTACAGTACATTTGCAAATAGAAAATTTGAAAGAAAATGGTTCTGTTACACCATGTGCATGCCTGGTCCAGTGCCTGCTAAAGTGAATGGAAATAGTCACATTGATTTAAATGGGTGTTGGATAAAGCTGGAAGTGTACTGACAAAGTGTTCTGTTTACACAAGTGTCATAAGCTAGAGAGGGGATACTTATCCTTGAAGAGAGCTACTTTATCACTGGAAGGAGTAGCAGAGAGTCGCAAAATAATAGCAGTATTATGCCATAATTATAACATTACTGTGTTCTGATCAAGTTATTGCAACCATAAGCTAGGACACTGAGTCGCTGCAACTCAATATGATTACATACTGATGCATCTTCATGATATTAAGATTATGGTGCCACAAAAGGTGACTAGAATGTAGTGATTGCTCTTTTACTGTCATCGTTAACATGGCTTGCTTTGCTAATGACCACAGGAAGGTGGTGGTGATTGGGTAATCTACTATATATCTGAGAGTGTGTCTCTGTTTTCCTATTTGTCTGTCTATTCAATGTTCAGAGCTAAGACCACTAAGTTTGGTATGTAGTTTCTTCTTATCATTACTTAAAGCAGTGTAAGGGTTTGGCTGTTCCAGGACAATGGGATGTGCCTGGAATGTGACTGTTCCTCATAAAATAGAAAGGGAGGCCTCTGCTCGCAGGGGCAGTCATACTGTCATACAGTCATACCACAGGGGTCAGCAAGGGGGGCAGAGATGGTGATTGACACATCTTAACCCCATTGGGACAGTAGGGGGTAGGGATGGAGAAAAAGAGAGCTATATACGATATATTTCAGGGAGTTTGAATGTCTGTGGCCGTGTCTACACTAGCCCCAAACTTTGAAATGGCCATGCAAATGGCCATTTCAAAGTTTACTAATGAAGTGCTGAAATACATATTCAGCACTTCATTAGCATGTGGGCGGCCGCGGCACTTCGAAATTGATGCACCTCGCCACCACGCGGCTCGTCCTGACGGGGCTCCTTTTCGAAAGGACCCCGCCTACTTCGAAGTCCCCTTATTCCTATGAGCAGATGGGAATAAGGGGACTTCGAAGTAGGCGGGGTCCTTTCGAAAAGGAGCCCTGTCGGGACGAGCTGCGCGGCGGCGAGGCGCATCAATTTCGAAGTGCCGCGGCCGCCCGCATGCTAATGAGGTGCTGAATATGTATTTCAGCGCTTCATTTGTAAACTTCGAAATGGCCATTTGCATGGCCATTTCGAAGTTTGGGGCTAGTGTAGACATGGCCTGTGTGTCTATTTCCTCAGCTGAGGAACATGTACCCCTCCTCTGGCTGTGCCATGGGCCAGTGTTTCTCACCTGGCCCCAAGCTGGTGTGGTGAGAGAGGGCTGGAATTGTCCTCCCTCCAAGGGACAGCCTCGGTACTGAACTCTTCGTCCTCAGCACTATCCCAGAGCATTGATTTAAATGAATAAAAACAAATTATTTGAGGTAAGGATCTGATCAATGCCGGTAGATCTAGTATTTTATAAAGAAATTCCAGTAGACAGACCTTACTAATTACACACTTGGTTATACACAGGCTCCTTCCCACCCACAGACCTCAACTATAAAAATAACCCAGTAATTTATTCCACTGAGCCTTTTTTTAAACATAAGGTATATTTTTTCTGAATTGTGTGAACGTTGTTGGAAGTGAACACAGCTTTGATTAATAAAACCCAGCTGACACCCACTGATCAGTGTCTGAAAGAGAGAACTTTTAAAAATGGCAACCATACGGAAAGTACATTTCTGAGATATATGAATATACATGAATGATTCAGATAGTGTGTCTTAATATGATAGTGAGATGCCTAATTGATTTAAGGTGTCTGATATTAGACAATTGAATCGCAACAAGCAAAACAGTTGTACTATTCATTACATTCTATAGATTTTGAAATTTGTAGTATTATATCTCTTCAATGGCCTAACTGAGTGGATGTCTGCAGCTTCTGTTGGATATATAGATAGCCATACTGAGTCAGAGCAATGGTCCATCTAGCTCAGTATCCTGTCTTCTGAAAATGGTCAATGCCAGATGCCCTACAGGGAATGAATAAAACAAGTAACTGTCAGGTGTTCCATACTCTGCTACTCATTCCCAGCTTCTGGCAAATGAAGGCTGGGACACCATTCCTGCCCATCCTGGCTATTAGCCATTGATAGCCTTATATTTCATAAATGTATCTAGTTCTCCTTTCCTGTTAAAATCCTGGTCTTCACAACATCCCCTGGCAAGGAGTTCCACAGGTTGACTGTGAGTTGTGTGAAGAAATGCTTCCTTTTGTTTATTTTAAACCTTCTACCTATTAATTTCATTTGGTGACCCCTAGTTCTTGTGTTATGAGAACAAGTAAATAACTTTTCCTTAAGTATTTTCTCAACACTGGTCATGATTGTACAGATTTCTGTCATATGTCTGCTTAGTCTCCTGTTTTCTAAGATGAAAAGTCCTACTCTTTTAATCTCCCCTCATTGGGCAGCTGTCCCACACTCCTAATATTTTTTGTTAACCTTTTCTGAAATTTTTCCAATGCCAAGATATCTTTTTTGATGTGAAGCAATCACATCTTTATGCAGTATTCAAGATGTGGGCATGACATGGATTAATATAGAGGCAATAAGATATTCTGTGTCTTATTCTCAAGCCTTTTTAAATTATTCCTAAAATTCTGGGTTTTTTTTGACTGCTGCTGCACATTGAATGAATATTTTCAGAGAATTATCCACAATGACTTTAAGCCTATGTCTACTCTACAAAGATCATTCAAATGAAGCCCTTCTGGAAGATCTTTTCCAAAAGAACTTCTTTCAGAAGAGTGCATCCACACACAAAAAAGCAGATCAAAAGTGTGATCTGCTCTTCCAAAAAAGAGCATCCACACAGCCTCCACTGTTTCAAAAGAATGGGCCAGGGATAGAAAAATCAGGTGCCATGAGGACTGCCCTTTCGAAAGAAGGCCCCTGAGGAGCATCTACATATGTTTTCTTTCAAAAGAAGCTTTCAAAAGAAGGTGTTCTTCCTGAAATGGGAGTGGAAGAACACTTTCAGAAGGAGTGCTGCATACCTTTGGTTTACTGTAGAAAGAATGCTTTTTGTGTGTAGACGCTGCATGGGATCTTTCGATGTAGCCTAAGAATTCTCTCTTAAGTGGTAACACTTAATTTAGTCCCATAATTTTATATTCATAGTCGGAATTAAGTTTTCCAATATGAATTAAATGTATTTATCAACATTAAATTTCATCTGCCATGTTGTTGCAGTTACCCAGTTGGATGAGGTCCTTTTGAAACTCTTTGCAGTCCGTTTTGGACTTAGTTATTTTGTGCAGTTTAGTATCTTCTGACAACTTTGCCACCTCACTGTTTACCTCTTTCTCCAAATCATTTATAAAATGTTGAATAGGATTGGTCCCAATATGGACCCTTGCAGAACACCATGAGTTACATCTCTCCTTTCTGAAAACTGACCATTTAGTCTTACTATTTGTTTCCTATCTTGTAACCAGTTATCAATTGTTGTGAAGACATTACATCACATCCCATGACATCTTACTTTGCGGAAGGGCCTAAGGTGAGTGACCTTGTCAAAGGCTTTCAAGAAATGTTAGTACACTATATCCACTAGATCCTTCTTGTCCACGTGCTTGTTGACCGCATCAAAGGATTCTAATAGATTGGTGAGACATGATTTTCCCTTTACAGAAACCATATTGACTTTCCCTCAACAAATTATGTTAATCTATGTGACGGACAATTCTGTTCTTTACTATCATTTCAGCCAATTTTTCTTGTTACTGAAGTTAGACTTGCTGGCCTGTAATTGGCAGGCTCACCTCTAGTGCCCTTTTTAATAATTGGCAACACATTAACTGTCCTCCAGTCATTTGATAAAGAAAATAATTTAATGCATAAGTTAGAAGTTCCACAATTTCACATCTGAGTTCTTTGAGAACTTTTGGGTGAATGCCATCTGGTCCTGGTGACTTATTACTGTTTAGTTTATTAGTTTGTTCCAAAACCTCCTCTAATGATATCTGCGCCTGGGACAGTTCCTCGTATTTGTCACCTAAAAAGAATGGCTCAGGTACTCATCCGTGAAGGCAGATGCAAAGAATTCGTTTAGTTTCCCTGTAATGACTTTATTATCCTTGTAGGATAGGCCAGGATGAAGAGGTTTCTGGAAGCTGGGTTGCAGTAACTGGTGAAATGAAGGTTAATTTGTCTTAATTGCAAATGTTTAGTTTTCGTGAACATTAATGAAGTTCTTTTTATTTATTTCAGACATATATTTTTCTAGCCTTAGTTCTGTCTTAATGAAGTGTTATATTTGGGATTGTATTACATGGCAGCTGAGGAAGCAGTTAGCTCTGAAATTAATCATCTGGTTTATTTTAGTATTACAGCATGCAAATGTCAACACCTGTTTTTACAATTTCTCTCAAAGAAAAAAACTAAGAATTCATCTAATTCCTTTGTGTCAACATAACACTGACAATACTTAATGCAGAATTTACTGATGAAAAGAAAAGCTATTTGTCAAATAATCACTGCAGCATGTTTTTTCATGACAAAGACTAATGTTAACACAAAGAAGTGAAAATCATTTCCATTGATTAATGTATAGCATTTCCACCGCACATCATTCATAATTTTCTTTGAACTTTAGCATACTGTTTAATTTGTATTATGCAGGAAAATAACATTTTAAAGTGTTTTTTTCTCTTTAATTTAATTTTTGGCAGCAAAATACCAGGTTTTTACCAAAGCAATGATATGCCAAAATTTATTTTGAGACTGGTACTAAAGTGGGTAATTCTGGACACAGATAATGGTCACCTGTGTTCCTTGAGACTAAAAGGTCTGTATCTTTTACATCTGCAGAAAACTCCCACTGACATCAATGGACAGATTGTTCTACCTTTATTCATATTAAGCAATGCCTTAATTTGTGGTACTGCTTGTGGAGTAAAGTTCATGGAAGTGCATGGAAGGGTACACTGCAAGTAAGGGTTGAGTCCTTTGTGATTACTCAGGCAAAATTCCCAATACCATCAAAATGTTATTCCTGTGAGAGATTTGCCTCAGGCCTGGGTGAAGTGCAAGTTATCTTTTGGCTGATAATAAAGCAAAAATATGCCTGGCATTTAATTTGAAACAATGGGTTGAAGTAAGTCATTCCCAACTCTTCTCTTCCCAGGAAGCATGTAAGTGTATCGTTACATGGAAAATCAGGATGGTCAGAGTTGATCATCTGGGTTTACATTTTGCATGTGGTAGTGAAATTGAACTATCTGGGGTCAGCAGTTGGCCCCTGTGCTCCTCAATATTGAGAGAACTAAGGGAGGTCGGCGGGAGAGATTCTCCTGTTGACCTCCCTCTGTGAGGATGGACAGGTCAGTCGATTCTAGCTATTCACTTGTCGTAGCTAGAATTGCTTATCTACAGTCGACTTTAATGTCTAGTGTAGACCAAGCCTAACATGCTATGGGATGGATACAATAGAAAAACATAGATTAGTTATGCAGACAGAATGAAGTCAGTGTCCATGACTGGGGCTTCTTGGTGTATAGCTTGGTGGGAGCTGTCTGATTAATTATGTGTAACCCTTCTATTAATGCCAGGTGCCTGCCAGAAGGGCTGGGTTCAGCTCCTAGAGGTTTTCTGTCAAGGATACAACCAACTGGCTTGAGCCCCCACCCAGTGGCCTGGGACAATCTCACCCCACTTGCTGGGTGCCTTTAAGGCAGTTCTCCCCCTCTCGCAAGCACAGAGTCCAAGATGGAAACAGCTTATTTAATGACAATAACCTACCCCAAGTTTACGGTAACATGCAGTATATCTAAGCAAAGGAGAGACAAACCTCTTTAACCAGATACCATCCCCATATGGTATAGAACCAAGTCTCTTGCTGGGGCTCTTGGCCTTTACCCCACACACAGTTACAGGGTGTACCTCTCGTGGTGCAGTCCCAGACCCAGAGCCCACAGATACATCACCAGGGCAGTACTAGCTGTCCACTTGTCTGCAGCATCCCACTGACTGCCACCTGCTGGCGGCTGGCTACTCCTCCTACTGGCCACCTGCCAGTCACACCATCTGTCCACCCACTGCTCCCTTACTGGCTGCCCGTCCTCCTACCGGCCACCCACCAGGGGGGAATCGCCCTGAGGCAGAACCCATTGATTTCAGCTCTGTGTGGCCTCAGCTACTACTCTGTGATTTCAGCTCTTAATATCTCCAATGTGGAGCTTCATGGAAACCCTAGTATCCAGCTCTATCTTTCAACAGGTTGGGGGGACAAGTCAAACCAGGCCTATAGCTATATGGCCAAACTATCATCAAGGCCAAAGCACTCAGCCAGCTAGCTCAACTAATATCACTCCTCTCCTGCCTTACAATGCTTTAAACCAGGGAGCCCTGTGTAATCAATGTTTTACACAGCTATGGCGGCTGCCCTGTCCTCCACAACAACCCAGAGCATTGGTGAGATCCCACAACTCCCACACTGAGTGTCAGCATAAATTGTGATTTTACAACAATGTGTTTACAATAGACAAAATCTCCTGGCTTACTTGCTACCCATTAGGCTTTGCCTGAAAGGTATCACACATGCACTCCTTTGCATTCTCATGCAAATGATTTCTGGGAGACACATTCCTCCCAGCCTTCAGCAGCATTGCGTCCCTGCTGCCACATTCCTTACATATGAATATACCATCTTGGTTTGGTTGTAATATTTATGGTATGCATTTGCTGAGTTAATTCAGTAAGGGTCAGTCTACACGCAGTAGTTAAGATGATAGATCCATTAACAGCCTCTCAGAAAACAGTGAGGATTAATAATGTTGATGTTGCTTCCACTGACTTTCTGCTGTGCTGCCCAAACCAGTTTAACCAGGCTCAGAGAACACAGGATAACTGAGGTTGTACAAGTCCTTTTTTACAAACACGAGAGTTAAAACTGACCAGTCAATGATTCACCACATTTGCAGTATGAGCTAGCTCCAGGAGTAATAACTCAGGGTTCCAGGCAGGCAGACTTGTTCAGGCTGCAGCTTTCACGGCTCCAGGATGTGAGCTCACTAAATTGTCAGTTGTATTAACACCCATTGGCCAAAACTGGTCAAAGGTGCAACTAATTCTGAATCATGGCATTGCTTTTACTATTATTTCTAATACAATCTTGATTAAAATTGAATTTCTCTTGAATATCCTTGGCAGTCTGCATTCTTTCTTTTTTCATTAAAGGACTGAGGCAAACCAGATTATGAATGGGAATGCCAACATAAAAATTTGGAGAAATACCAAGTATACAGAACAGTTTGATACTGAACATTGATTTCCCAAGGCAATGTCTACACCAGATAGGAAGAAGGGGCTTTCAAAAGGCCCCCGTCTACATGGGTGGCACACAATTAGAAGGGGGATGCCATTATGCTAATGAGGTGCTGCATATTCATGGACATGCCCATTAGCATCTTCCGACCTCGCTCATTACCATGCCCCTTCTGAAGAGAAGGGGCTAGTGTAGACACAGCTCATATATCCCATGCCTACAACACTTTTTAAAAGGCCTTTGAAACTGCTGTTTCAGCTCCAGTCCAAATGGCATTTGAAGGAATCATAGAAAAGTGTACTACATGGTATTTTTCCCTTCTTGGGAATGTTGGAGTGCATAGAGATTTTGCATGAGCAAGGACAGAGGAACTGGAGATACATAGTGAAGTGTGAATTGAAAGGGTTAAATTCCAGGACCCTGTGGAGAATTACTAATGGTCTTATCTTTCAGTCACTCACATTGGTTTTACCTTATTCCTGATTTTCTCTTTAGTGTGAGGAGAATGATGCTCATTGAATTTACTGCAGTATTCCTTTTTTGTTTGCTAGAAAAAAAAACTGCTCTTTAAGTGTTGTAGACTTTCCAGGGCACAGGGCATCATGCGACTGAAAGAAAATGAAATCTTAACAACAAAGAAGAGAAAACAGATAATACCTTGTTAACTATTAAGAGCTGCTTACCTGGGAGGATGGGGGTGTGTGTTTCACTAAACAGTGAATAAATAAATATAATTAGAGCTGTAATTGAATATGAAATACCTGTTTTGACACAGAAGGATTTGCAAAAATAAATAGAACATCCCTAAAATAAAACCATCTCTTCTTCATCAAGCAGCAGGCAGCTGAAATCACTAGAGGTGGTAATGCTTACGTCATTGAGGGATTCAGGCTGAAGCCTCATTGGTGCATCAGACAGAGTGAGTTCAAAGCCTTTCATCACTAAGAAAGGAAAGCAGGAAACCTGGCACAGTGGGAATAGCAAGAAACACATCTTTGGTTAATATAAAATGCTATGACAGTATTGCACTTTTAGGCCTTAAGTCTTTCAAGGGGACGCTGTCCAGCCCTCAAATCAGGTTTTGTAAGAACATGTTTTTACAAAACTTTTCCAATAGGGATTCCAAAAGTTCCACTATGTGTAGTTTTTTCTTTAAAAAAAAATCAGGAAACATCTCCCTTCAATGTTTTCAAACAAAATACTGCAGCTTTGCTAAAATGCATGAAACCAAGGCATGACTAGACCAGGGGTTGGGAACCTTTTTTTGAGTCAGGCACCATTGATCTGTAGACCAATCAGCTGGGGGACACAGAAGTGAGAAGAAACCCTTCCCCCCAAAGAAACAAGAAGAAAAACACCTCACTGATGTGGTTCCTGACTGTATGGAGGACAGGGCTCTGGGGTCTGGATGGAAGGGAGGAGTGGGCTGGGGGTGGGTGATCTGGGCCAGAAGTGAGTGCAGGAGCAGGCTGCGGTGGGGGACCTGGGCAGGAAGCAGGTATTGGAGAGTGATGAGGGTTTGGGCAGGAGGGGGGTGCAGAACAGGTGGGGGGTGTGGATCTAGGTGAGAGAAAGGTGCAGGAGGATTTGGGGTGAGGGTTTTGTGAGGGAGCAAGGGATCAGGGTGGTATGGGGGAGGGTGCAGGAAGGGGGTGAGATGGGGGGGCTGGGTGGGAGGGATGCAGGAGCTGTCTGGGGGCATGGGGTCTGGGTGATGGAGGTGCACTTACCTTTGCAGAACCACCAGGTGCATATGACTCTGTGCTCCCTCCCTCCTACACCCACTGCCCTCCTTTGCTCTGATTGATCAGAATTCTGATCAATCAGAGAAGCAGTAGAAAGGCTCCAGGCAGGTGGCCTAGGCCACTGCTGCTTGCCCTGCCTGGGAGAACAGCAGCGACTGGCAGCAGATCCCAGAGCTGCTTCCTGTCCCTTGGCAGCACCCACGGTCTGCATCTGGACGACAGACTTGCCTGATCCAGCCTGCAGGGCTCAGGGCTCCAAACCCTTCATCCCACGGTGAGCAGGATTATATGGAAGGGAGCCCCACACCTCTGGGTCTGGATCCAGACAAGCTGTGGACAGATTCTGGACCGTGGGCCATGGATTCCTCATTCCTGGACTAGATACTGAACAGAAACAATCTAATCTCATTTGCAAGTATGAGGAAATGCAGAGGACAAATAAGCAGCACAAGCAGTGGAAAGTAAAATTACTTTTTTTTTAACTTTGAATAATGTAGAGTATTAATATCAGAGGAAAAATTTTGATATTTTAATAATACATAATTGACAACAAAATTCTGAGGATCTTTTCAGGCTTGTGTATGCAGCAAAGGGCTGCTAAAAGTCCATCAGACCTGAGAATTATTCGTCAAACAACTCTTCACATTTGTGGTCAAAAGCCTAAATTTTCAGAAGTAGCAAGTGATTTTGGGTGCCCAACTTAAGACACCTAGGGGAACCAGATTGTCCAAGGATGAGTGCTCAATACTTTTTTAAAATCAGGAAGCTTCCAGGGTCTCAAGCTGGGTACACAAATTCACTTTAAAAATTCAAGATAGGATATTTTGTACAGAGCAGTGATGTATTTTCCATTTGTATTTAATGGAGATGCTCTAATCAGCATTTCTCAACCTTTTTTTATTAAGTACCTCTTTTTAAAAAAAAAAAAAATACAAGTACCCCCAGACTTCTCTTGCATACCGTAAGTGTATGCATACCCCCTGTTGAGAAACATTGTCCTAATGTAATCTGAGGTCTTGAAACAAGTACCATTCAGACTTTCCAGATTACTGTACCCTTTTCAGGAGTCAGATTTGTTTTGTATACCATCAAATTTCATCTCACTTAAAAACTACTTACTTACACAAACATGCAAAAATATCAAAGAAAACTATGACTGAAAACTTGCTGACTTTCTATGATATTATTATCAAATAAATGAATTGGAATTGAAATATCATACTTATATTTCAGCAAAAGGTTTATGGAGCATTAGAAACAAGTTATTGTCTGAATTAATTTTTAGATTGTACTGACTTCACCAATGTTTTTAGGTAGCCTGTTGTAAACCTAGGCAAATATCTAGGTGAGTTGATGTACCTGCTTGAAGACCTTGGCATACCCCCAAGGGTACCTTTACCCCTAGTTGGGAAACACTGCTTTAGATACGGTACTGAAACTTTGGTTTAATTACAAATTACTCATTTTAGTTCTGATTCTGAGTTGGCTTTAAAATTACCATTGGACTGCAATGAATAAAGATGTTTTAATCTTCATCGACTTTTGCGCTATTTGCAGGTGTGTTTGTAGCAAAGAAATCTCTGTGTATTTAGAAAAACTCTGGTACTGCTTGAAAACAGATTTGCCCTCTGAGAGAATTTCCAACACAATAAATGAGGTACCTAACTTTTGTTTTCAAAGGTACTTTGGAGCACAAACAAGCAATTACAGCTTG
This sequence comes from Carettochelys insculpta, assembly GCF_033958435.1. Lineage (NCBI taxonomy): Eukaryota > Metazoa > Chordata > Testudines > Carettochelyidae > Carettochelys > Carettochelys insculpta. The sequence continues at coordinate 58,504,194 of NC_134144.1, forward strand.
TTTTAGAATTCTTGCTTGAATTGGACAGCTAAACAGTAAACAGTAGTTTGATATGTGGTTCATTTGATTTACCTTTTTAGTTATGGAAAATTTAATTGCTTCACTGAAACAGTTATGGCTTGTAGTGTCTTGGGATGTGCAGATTAAGAATCCCTATTAATGGACATTGTCATGACTGAATAGCTGCAGGATAGCCATTACAACGCATAATGATCCCTTAGATCACAGACAAGACTTACTTTTTGATGGAGATCTTCAATTTTTTAATCCCTTATGTGGCATGCTAGGCACCTGACTGGTCCTGGACAGGAGAATTTGATGCATAAGAGCAGGTGTAGGGCTTTTGCTGTCAGAAAGCCCTGCGATAAGAGGCTGCTGCAGCCCCAGCCTGCAGCCTCTGTCCCCAGCCCAGGCTGCCGTGGGGCTCCAGCTAGCCCCTGCCTCCCTGGCTGCAACACAGCAGTAGGGGGCTGCAGCTTCCAGCCCTGTGGCAGCCTCCTGGCTCCTGCTGCTGTGGAGCAGGCAGGAGCTTTTGGCTTCTGGCCTCCTGCTGCCACTGGACCAGTCGGGGCTCCTGCCTTGGCTCTGCACTGCTGTGGGACCAGTGGGGGCTCCTCACCCTGCCCTGCGCTGCTGCCAAACTGGTGGGGGCGCTGGCTTCTAGCCCTGCAGGGGGATCCTGCACCAGCCACTACTCTCTCATCTGGCAACATCCATGGTCATGCTGGACATTGGATGTTGCTGGATGAGGGAGTACTGGATTTTAGAGTTGCAACTTGTAGTTTGCTATTTCAATGCTATTGACACATAAACAAATCTTTGCATCCATTCTCTTTGTGTGTGTGCAGAAAACCAGCATTCACTTGCTTTAACCTAATAGATTTGATACTTGGTTTATCAGATATGTAGATGATCTTATTCAGAGAGGCTGAGGTTGAAAATTAGACGAGGCTTTTGAAAATTTGGCCAGGGTCTAACTGAAAGCTACAGAACAAACTAAATTCAGAGTGAAGGTTTCTGTTCTGTCCTAAATTGTTCATAATAGGCTAGTGCCCTAGGCTAACTCATTGCCTGACCCGGGTTCTAATGTTATAAGCTATATCTAACCACACTGTGATGTTTAACATGTTCCTATTTCGTCAGTGGGATCTTGGTTAGCAATGTATCTCTGCACTGTAATCTGTAAACATGAGTGGCATGTGTCTTAGGCAGGGGAAGGCAATGTCTTCCCAAACTGCCTGACCTGGCACCAACCATGCTCCAGAGGCCCACAAGCTCCTTCCCCCAGCCTGCTCTTGTGGTGGCCAAGATTGGGGCAGGCAGACGGGACTGCGCCATGCTGCCTGTTTTCCCAACACTGGGACTGGTGGCTCCACTGGAGAAGGGAGCCGGGGGGAGGTTGCAGTTGCTCTGCCTGTCAACTGCCTGGAGGTCAGGGGCTGCACTATTGCAGGCTGGGGGCCATTGGCCCCATTGTTTTGAGTGGGTCTGGGGGTGACTGGGCAGAGGTCAATGGCCAGAGTGGGGGGCAGGGCTGGGGACATTTGCCTCTCCAAACCCTGGAGTCATCCATTGTCCAAGTATGCAAAGTAGGATCGATGACAGGTTGCTCTATTTCAGCCCTTACCAAAACATTGCTAAGATTAGAATGTTGTTAGAGAGAGAGAGAGGTCGCTGAAGGGCTTGCAATTGCTTCTGGCAGTTGGACTTTACTGACAAATACCAGATAGATTATTTCTGTTTCCCAGACAGCTAAATTATATTTTATTGTATATAGATAAAAATGGCAATGCAGGCAGTTCATTATTTCCCTTCTCATTCCTTTTGATTAATTTAACAGAAATGTCTGGGAATAGCAATTATCTGCTTATTAGAAAGCGGAGGGGGTTGCTTAAATTAATAATGTCCCTAAATGCATTGTTAACCTCGTGCAAACCTGAGGTTCTAATTTCCTGCATTACTGAAGCTCTGCTAAATAATAAGGAAGCCACATTTGACATTCTTGGTGAAACACAAGCTAAAATGATGCTGATACAAAAACCAGTCCAGCCAACCAAATTGAAGTTACCATCTTGTACATATTTTAAGGATAAACAATAAAGAAGTAAAATAGCGGACAAATCCAATAGATTAAAAATCTTTTGCAGACACCTTTATAGTAGAGTACCAAAACCAATACTTGTTTTACAAGAATTATCCCACACTTCTTCCATCAGGAACAATACTACAATAACAATGATATGTAGGTTGCTTTGAGGAGTGGGTAATGACATGGATTGCTCCCCTTGGGTGTTTGTGTCTGGAGGGTTTACAAGGTACCTTTGCATCCTGACAAAATGAGCTGAGAATCACAGAATCACAGGGCTGGAAGGGACCTCAGGAGGTCATCTAGTCCAGCCCCCTGCTTCAAGCAGGATCAACCCCCACTAAGTCATCCCAGCCAGGACCTTGTCCATCCGGGACTTAAAAACCTCAAGGGATGGAGAATCCACCACCTCTCTAGGCAACGCATTCCAATGCTTCACCACCTGCCTGGTGAAGTAGTTTTTCTTCATATCTAACCTACACCTCTCCCTCTTCAACTTCAGACCATTACGCCTTGTTCTGCCATTTGACACCACTGAGAACAGTTTCTCACCCTCCTTTTTAGAGCTCGCCTTCAGGAAGTTGAAGGCTGCTATTAAATGACCTCTTCTGTAAACTAAACAAGCCCAAATCCCTCAGCCTATCCTCATAGGTCTTGTGCTCCAGACCCTGAATCATTTTTGTTGCCCTTCGCTGAACCTGCTCCAGCAAATCCACATCCTTTTTATACTGGGGGGCCCAAAACTGGACACAATATTCCAGATGTGGCCTCACCAGTGCTGAATAAAGATGGATAACTACTTCTCTAGATCTGCTCGAAATGCTCCTCCTAATGCACCCTAGTATGCCGTTAGCCTTCTTGGCTACAAGGGCACACTGTTTACTCATATCCAGCCTTTCATCCACCATAACCCCTAGGTCTCTTTCCATCGTACTGCTGCTGAGCCAGGCAGTCCCCAGCCTGTAACAATGCTTGGGATTCTTCCACCCCAGGTGCAGGACTCTGCACTTCTTCTTATTGAACCGCATCAGATTTCTTTTGGCCCAGTCCTCCAATTTATTGAGGTCCCTCTGGATTCTCTCTGTACCCTCCAAGGAATCTACCTCTCCCCCTAGTTTTGTGTCATCCACAAACTTGCTGAGGGTGCAATCCAGTCCCTCATCCAGGTCATTAATAAAGATGTTGAATAACACCAGCCCCAGAACCGAGCCTTGCGGCACTCTGCTTGAAACAGACCGCCATCCAGATATTGAGCCATTGACCACTACCCGTTGGGCCCGACCATCAAGCCAGCTTTCTATCCATCTTATAGTCCAAGGATCCACTCTGTATTTCCTTAACTTATGGACAAGAATGTTGTGGGAGACTGTATCAAAAGCCTTGCTGAAGTCAAGGTATATCACATCCACTGACTTCCCCATGTCCACAGAGCTTGTTACCTCGTCATAGAAGCTACTCAGATTGGTCAGGTGGGACTTGCCCCTGGTGAATTCATGTAGGCTACTTTTGATAACTTTCCCCTCTTCCAAGTGCTCCAAAACAGATTCCTTGAGGATTCCCTCCATTATTTTCCCAGGGATTGAGGTAAGGCTGACGGGTCTATAGTTCCCTGGATTGTCCTCCTTTCCTTTTTTAAAGATGGGCACTATGTTTGCCTTCTTCCAGTCATCCAGTATCTCCCCTGATCTCAAAGAGTCTTCAAGGATAATGGCCAAAGGTTCAGCAATGACCTCTGCCAATTCCATCAGTACCCTGGGATGCATTAAATCCAGACCCATGGACTTGTGCACATCTAGTTTTTCTAGATAGCTCAGAACTTGTTCCTTCCTCACAGATGGCTGCCCTCCACCTTCCCATACTGTATTGTCTGGGACTGTCATGTAGACGTTGACTTTGTCTGTGAAGACTGAGGCAAAAAAAGCATTGAGTACTTCAGCTTTTCCTGCATCATCTGTCACTAGGTTACCTCACTCATCCAGTAATGGCCCCACACCTTCTCTGATAAACTGTTTATTGTTCACATGCCTGTAGAAACCCTTCTTGTTACTCTTCACATCCCTCGCCAGCTGCAGTTCCAATTGTGTTTTCGCTTTCCTGATTACCGCCCGGCATTCTCCAGACATATGTTTATACTCCTCCTTAGTCAACTGTCCATGTTTCCATTTCTTGTATGCATCCTTTTTGAATTTAAGCTGACTAAGGATTTCCTGTTAAGCCAAGCTGGTTGCCTACCACGTTTGCATTTCTTACTATGCAGTGGGATTGTTTGTTCCTGTGCCTTCAGTAAGACTTCTTTAAAATACTGCCAGTTCTCTTCAACTCTCTTCCCCTTCATCTTCATTTCCCAAGGGATCCCGCTCATCCATTCTCTCAGGGAGTCAAAGTCTGCTCTTCTGAAATCAAGGGTCTGTATGTTACTGCTCACCTTTCTTACTTTTGTCTGGGTCATGAAATCTACGATCTGATGGTTGCTGCAGACCAGGTTCCCTCCCACTTCTATTTCTTCTACTAGTTCTTCCCTGTTTGTGAGCAGCAGGTCAAGTTGCGCATGGCCCCTGATCGGTTCCTTCAGCACTTGTGCCAAGAAGTTGTCCCCAGCATTCTTCAAAAACTTCCTGGATTGTCTGTGTGCTGATGTATTGGTCTCCCAACAAATGTCTGGATGAAGTAATTTAGCAACAAATATTTCATCCAGCTGTAAATTATCTGAATGTTGGCTTGCCTGGAGCACCAGAGTAAACTTCTTAATCTATAATGCTGCAGTCCTACAACTTATAACAAGCGAGGGAACTGCTGTAGCCACACAGACCCTTATGTGAATGTTTAGTAATCTGCTCCCATGTAAATTGCAGGATTGATGCCTACATACAGTATTTAAATTTGTATCTTCCTTTCCACTTGTCTGTACATTTTACAGATATCACTTGGACTGTCTGATCGTATTAATATGTGTTAGTTTCCTAAACAGAGAGAGAAATGTGAATTAAGTGTGTGCTTTGATCTAAGATACTCGTAAATACTGGACTGAACTATGAGATATGCCACTTGAGTCCAAACTGAAATTCGGACAATTTAAAATCATTCCAAGAATATATTGGATCCCTGCCCTACTGTTCAAATGTGACCAAATGGACAATGAACTATGCTTCTGGAATGCCGTAAATATTGGAAATGGCCAGTCAGATATCCTAGAAATAGTATGCAATTATAAAATTACCAAATGGCTTAGAACTCCAGTGAACTTGTGATAGCATTTCTCTCTGGGCTTGCCTATGTGGAGAAGTTGACTGGCTGAACAATAATGGTACAGGTTGCACCTCTGAAAGGTGGTACTCTCTCATATGGCAACATCCAAGGTCTGGCATGACCACAGATGTTGCCAGATGAGAGGGTAGTGGCTGGTGCAGGAACCCCCACAGGGCTAGAAGCCAAAGCCTCTGCCTGCCCTGCAGCAGTGTGGGGCTGGGGCCAGAGCCCCTGCCGGTTTCCCAGCAGCATGGGTCCAGGGCAGGGGCTGGCTGGAGCCCCATGGCAGCCTGGGCTGCAGAGGAAGGCCGCAGGCTGGGGCTGCAGCAGCCCCTGATCGCAGGGTTTTCTGCCAGCAGAAGCCCTGCACTTTCTGTTATCCAGAAAATTATCTTGTCTGGGATCAGTCCGGTCCCTAGTATGCTAGATAAGGACGTGCAACCTATATAATTATATTGCTAAATCTGTGCTGGAATAACTCTCCCTGTGGACCCTTTATTCTGAAATAAAAGTGTCTCTGCTGTGGAATTATATCACTATAGGACTGCATGTCAACTTCATCGTGTAGTAAAGTTGGCCAATACATAGGCCAATAAAGCATTTTAATAAATGAATTGCAACTGACCTTGCTTGTGCTAGAACACTGACCCTTAGAAAGCAGGAACTCTCTTGTCCCACTTTTAAAAGTCGTTGGTGTTGATATGGCAGAAACTGAGCATCTTATCCTGCAAGATTAATGACCACATTGACCATTATAAAGGAGAAGTACTTAAGCTTCTTAGGAAGGGCTGAAGGTGTTGAGATTACATTGCAAACCAAGGATTTTGGTTTTAATAAATGTTGGCATTTTTGTTGCTTGTCCATTGTGTGTTATCTGAATGTGTAGTTTTGTATCCTTATTTGAAAATCAGTAAAGATAATTATTAAAATGAAGCTTTCTGTTTCTGTTTTCTGTCTTCACTGGGTAAAGAGGGTTCCTAATCAATCTACTGAATTGTGATGTTTTACTACTCCATAGGACACTATAAGGATAAATCATTATTGACCAGTTAGTGAATAACTGCACCTTAAAATTCCCAATGGTTTTGGGATTAAGAACAACTGCAGTCAATATTGCAAAATTGGGAACACAAAAATATTTGTGTTTATTCTCTTGTTTGTACATACACTTGTGCATGCAAAATGGTCTGGAAGAAATCTAGATATCTGTTTGAGTGCACAACTACTGTAGCTGCACGCACACATCATTCAATTATGGGTAATTTGTCACTCACTGTTACTCAGTCAATACTTGTAATTATAGTAAATGGCTGAAAGGAAGCAGCTGCAAATTTGTGCACTCAGTTATCTAGATCTCTTAGCCAGCAAAGTTTTAAAATCATTTCAACAGTGGTGGATAATTGTAAGGTTAAACCCTGGTTTTTTAACACTATGGGGTGTAGGTAAGTAGTAATATACTTGGTTTATAGATGAGGAAACTGAAAACTCAGTGATTTACCAAGATCACAGAGAATCTGAACACTGAAGTCCCTTAACCAGTTTCTTGATGTTTAGAGCTCTTTAAACGTAACAGTTTCTTCCTGGGGTGCTTGTGGGGAAGCACAATTATGGACTGTCCTTACCTCAAAGCTAGTGTTCCCTGAAAACTGAATGTCTGGCAGCTGCCCAGAACAGATTCAGGTGCCGCACAGCTGATTAGCAGAGCACCCACAGTCGGAAGCATATGTTTCTACTGGTGGTTCACGTGCCCAAATGCCTTGGTGAACATGGCAACATTTATTCTGCTCCTGAATGGAAAAAATAAAGGGAACCCTGCTCCAGGCTAGTTGTCAAGTTTCTTGTCTTGTTCTGTGTGAGAGTTGTTTTATGAAGAAAATACTGTTTTAAAAGTTGGTGATTGTGGAAACAGTTTCAATAGCTAAAACACTTTAATAATTAACAAAGAAAATCTCTATGTTGGGAGAAAACAAACTCACACGACATTCTGGGGTGCAGTCAACACCAGCCAAGGCCTGTCTCACTGGCTTCCCTGTACCTGTGGTGACTCACAGAACTTTGCTGCTGTAACTCCCAACCTGGGCTGCTCACAAACAGTTTAGCAGCATGAAAATCACATCCTGAGTGTGAGTGTACAGTCACAGCCCTTTTGTAGCAGTTCTAATCCTAAAATCCTGTCACTAGCCACCTTCTGGCTTGCAGAAACCTTGGGGTCACCCTGCAAGTAGCAACCAACATATGCCCCATCCTGGATTTTGCTCCAAAAACAGGTGTTTTGCATTGTCTAGCCCTCTGCTGGACAACCCAGATATATTAGATCCATTGCCACTATAAGGATATTAACGTATAATAGTCCTTAAATGGAGTTACCCAAACAATTCACAGCAGTGGATTATACATTATATCAAGTTCATTTACCCACAGAGAGAGAGAGAGATTTAAAATGAGTACAAGTGATGAGGCATTGTTGCCAGGAATGGTTACCAGAAAAATAAAGATGAAATTCTTTCTAAACGTAAACTAGAGTTGGCAAAGTCCCTTATTACATGTTTTCAGTAACATTGCTTCCCAAACTTTCAAGCCAGGATCTGCTCCCAAAGTCCAATAGCTGTTTCCCGGGTGTTTTTGCCTTTCACTTCTATTGTTGTCACCCTTTGAATTGCATTTTTCGGAGGCCTTCTTCTTGTTAAAGTTCATTCCCACTGAGAGGACAGAGACAAGGAAGCTGGTGAAGAAAAAGATTTCATGCTGTTGTTTGTTTGGATGCAGATCTGTTCATTCCTGATTCTTTCCATGCTGAAGAATGACCATTCTTGATTAGAACAAAAAGCAGTCAAGTAGCACTTTAAAGACTAGCAAAATAGTTTATTAGGTGAGCTTTCGTGGGACAGACCCACTTCTTCAGACCATAGCCAGACCAGAACAGACTCAATATTTAAGACACAGAGAACCAAAAACAGTAAGCAAGGAGGACAAATCAGAAAAAGATAATCAAGCTGAGCAAATCAGAGAGTGGAGGGGTGGGGGGGAAGGTCAAGAATTAGATTAAGCCAAGTGTGCAGGCGAGCCCCTATAGTGACTCAGAAAGTTCCCATCACGATTGGTTTAAATCATGATGGAAACTTTCTGAGTCACTATAGGGGCTCGTCTACACACTTGGCTCAGTCTAATTCTTGACCTTCCCCCCCACCCCTCCACTCTCTGATTTGCTCAGCTTGATTATCTTTTTCTGATTTGTCCTCCTTGCTTACTGTTTTTGGTTCTCTGTGTCTTAAATATTGAGTCTGTTCTGGTCTGGCTATGGTCTGAAGAAGTGGGTCTGTCCCACGAAAGCTCACCTAATAAACTATTTTACTAGTCTAAAGTGCTACTTGACTGCTTTTTGTTTTGATAGTGTATAGACTAGCACGGCTTCCTCTCTGTCACCATTCCTGATTAGGGGTGTTTGGTCTTTAAGAAATACGTTTACCCACTCCCCAGATTTGTCTGGTAAACACAGTTCAGTCGTGATTTCAAGTTATGTTCATAATCTTACATATATTGTTGCTACACGCATTTCACCATGATATGACTGAACAGCACATTATTAAATTTCAGATGATACCTTATATGTCAACAACACAAAAATTATTACAATAGCATGTAGTGTGCAAATACAGGGGTGAATTTCTTATTTGCCTTTTAAAATAAAAAGTGGCCTGTTGTTAAATATAAAAGGACAGGCACTGGCACTTAGGACGAGAGTGTAAGTTTGAGATTTTTTTTTCTTTCCCATAATCAGTAGGGGGATCTAAAACTCTCTTTACTGGAGAGCAATTATAAATTGAAATCCTGTTACTTAAATATATATTTAAAGCTAGGCTTTGAACTTTCTCTGCTAGCCATCTATGCTCTGTGAGAGGGTTTACATTGCAAAGCTTACTTTATAAAATAGAAAATCCCAGTAATATAGTGTGCTGCATTCTTTCAGCCTGCATAATTGGGTCTGGCAGCTTGTTCTGGTTCTGAAGCAGCTTGCCTGCCATCTAATTAAAAACTGGGTACATTGATATGTCTTTTGAATTGAAGAAGATGATGCGGAAGGCTGTAAAGAAGGCTAATTATTTCCAACCGCTAAAGCAGTCTCACTGAAAAAATCCATGCTTTATTTATTCCTAAAGTCATTGAAATGCTCAGAGAGCCAACATGTAACATAAAGCTAACTGTCATGAATGTGAATTTTCTTTGGTCCTCTGTGCGTGTTCTTCAAAGCATTGTGGAGGAATATAATGTACTTCAATGCATTTTTCATCATAATGTCAAAACAGCCATCAGTCTTTGTTATTAGGGACCATTTTTACATTCAACATATCAATAGTAAAGGACTCAATAGTGGCATTAGCCACTGGTAGCGAGGAACTGCACCAGCTTGAGAGTGGAGAGAAACCATCCCAAAGCAAAGGGGGAAGCATGCCTGATGTATAATCCCAATGGATGGTGTGACATGTATCCTTCTATGTGCCTGGCTGCTCCTGCTGGCTGGTGCAGAGAAGTGGTGAGTCATTCTGCTCTGCCTGTGAACTCTAGACAGAACAGCTGTTCTGGCTGGCCCCTTCTCTGGAGCTCTCTGATCCATCGTGCACACCTATGCAGAGACCACTCACAGTTACTCTCAAAACTGTTTGTGAACTTGGATTTCCAGGTCACAAATACATGTGAAACATACCCTAACTTGAGTGATCTCAGTCAAGTAGTTGCATTTTAGAACTTACTACCTGTTATTTCAGGAGAGGCATCAGACCAAAGCATCTCAGACTTCAGTCTACCTTACATTCTCCTTACAAATCTCCTGCTGGCATTAGTGGGATTTTTGCGTTAAGCTGAGAAAGGAAAGAGCTCATTATACAAGAATCAAATTGGAAGATTCATTTCAGTATCAGTCCATATATGACATATCCTACTGAATGCTGTATCATGAGTTTGCAGGTAGTGGGTCTCTAATAGCTTTTTTTGCAGCTATTCTGAATGTTGGAACTTTTGGATACCTCAGCTGAGACAGTATAAAACACCAGGGTGCAGGTGTTCAGCACTTGCTGAAAGTCAGACCCTTTCGGATATCCCAAACTGGGTGTGCAAAAAGGGAGGCACCCAAAATAGAATCAGTAGTCAGCTTTGACAGTGTTGATTGACCAATGCGCATCTTACTCTCACTACAGTTGTTCTGGAGAGGTAACAAAGGGCTCAGCAATCTGAAAGTGAGCTTGTGGCAAAGAAATCAGAACATGGTGGGAAGAGCAGTACAAGTTGAACTTTTCTTGTCCAGCAGGCTTGGGATCTGACTGGTGCAAGAGTGAGAGAATTTGCTGGACCACGAGAGGTCAAAATTGTCTAGCAAACTACCAACACTTCCACTGCTTACTGCTCTTAGGAGACATTTAGGGATAAATTAGAGCTAAATAACAGCACAAAATGTGGAGAGCTAGTATTTGTGGCTGTAAACAAACTTTATAGGACAGCAGGAAACTTGGATACACCCGTGATAAAATCATGCCAGATTGTTGCTGATGTTGCTGGATGAGAGCGTTCCAAATTAGAAAGATTCAGATGGTAGTAAATTTGCATTAGTCATGTCAAATATAGAGGCCATTTACTTTTAAGAATATAACCTTACATATTGCATACAAACATTATAAATTGCAAAACAGGATAAGTATTTAGTATTTATGATTTATTTCAGCACTTGGTGAAATATGAAAATAATGGTGATTTTCCATGTCAAAGAGAGAACTTGTTTTGAATTTCAGAAAATTTTTGAAGTGTTCCAGGATTGAAGACATAACATCTAACAACTGTTACGGTGTGGGAATGCCTTAAAGAACATGCAGAACATTTCTAATTACACATCCAGGAAACTGTTCTTATTTGAGAGATGAACAATTAAGAATTCTTCTTATATTTCACTAAGGTTTACAACTGAGTATCATTTAAATTTTTGATATTTATCATTCATGGTGGTTAAAATTTGTTTTAATCAATAAATGTTAGAAAAGTGCTGTGAACATGCAAAACATCATATAAGTGCTTAATTTTGTTTTAACTGTTTAATTTTTAAACTTACCCTGACATTTGTGTAGTTCTCTAATTTAAATATAAGAAATACTGCATGAAAAGCAAACAGTGCAGAAATGGCTGGATTTTATTTATACCATGTATATGTAAATTTATATTTATTATTCATTGTACTATGTCCATCTTTTAAGATACACTAGTTTGTTTATGGTAAAAACATTTTCTACTAATATAGGGTCTTGAGGTACTTTATAAATCAGGAGAAGGAATCAAAGTAATATTCAAGTACTTAGCAAAGGTTATACAGAGACTCAATGTAATAAATGGGAATGGAATACAAGCATCCTGGCTCCTAATCCCCTTTTCTAATTACTGTATAGCAGTCTGTCTTCTGAGGCGGCATGCTAGTGGCTTAATGCATGGCTTTAGAAGTCAGGAACTTGTTGCTTATTCTTAATGATGGTGTAGAGACTGGCATCTTACAACCTTGTTGTATTTTGATTTCCTTGTCTGTGAAATAAGAAGCATAATTATAATTATTTATTTACATTTACTTTTAAAATATTAGGAAAATTCTTGGCCAAGTTTGAAATAGAACTAAAGAATAAATATCAATTGGAAAAATAAAAGACTATCAGTTCTCTGAGGGGGTCAAAGTATGCTTTTTTGAAGCCCAGGTTATGTATGTTGCTGGTCTCCTTTCTTCCTTTCATCAGGATCCTGAGATCGACCATCTTGTGATCACTGCTTTTTAGGTTACCACACACATCTACATCCTGTACTAATTCCTCCCTGGTTGTGAGCAGCAGGTTGAGCTGAGCATGACCTCTGGTTGGTTCCTTCAGCACTTCTTCCAGGAAGTTGCCCCAGCATTCTCTAAAACCTTCCTGGATTATCTTTGTACTGCTCTATTGGTATCCCAACAGATTTCAGGGTGATTAAAGTCCCCTCAGGAAAATCAGGGCCTGTGATCTGGAAGCTTCTTTTAATTGTCTGAAGAAAGCCTCATTTATGTCATCCACCTAATCTGGTGGTCTGTAGCAGACACCAGCCACAACATCACCTCTGTTGTTCCCGCCTTTAACCCAAAGACTCTCAATAGGCTTTTCTCTCTCCTTGTTCCAGGACTCTAGGAAACTGTATTGCTCTTTCACATACAGTGCAACTTCTCCACCTTTTCTTCCCCGTCTGTCCTTCCTGAACAGTTTATACACTTCCATGACAGTGTTCCAGTCATGAGTCATCCCACCAAGTCATTGTTATTCCAATCAAATCATAGTTCTTTGGCTGTGCCAGGACTTCTAATTCTTCCTGCTTGTTTCCCAGGCTTCCTGCATTCAGGTACAGACACTTTAGATAACCAGCTGGTTGCCCCACATTCTCCATATAAATCAAGATACTCCTCTGTTGCACCTTCCTCCTTGTGTTTCTTTCTGGTATCCCACCTTGCCTCAGGGCCTATGTCATTGTCCTGTGTTGAACTTAGTTTAAAGCCCTCCTCACTAGGTTTGCAAGCTTTCTTGTGAAGATGCTCTTCCCTCTCTTTGTTAGGTGGATTCCATCTCTTCCTAGCAATCTTTGTGCCCAGAACAGCATCCCATGGTCAAAGAAACCAAAGCCCTCTCTTCAATAGCACTTGTACAATGATGCATTTACTTCCAAAATTTGACGATTCCTACCTGAACCTTTTCCTTCAATGGGGAGGATGGACAAGAACACCACTGGCACCTCAAGCTCCTTGATCCTTCTCTCCAGCAATACATAATCTGCAGTGACCTGCTCAAGGTCATTCTTGGCTGCATCGTTAATTCCTATATGGAGAAGTGGGAAGGGGTAACGATCTGAAGGTTTGATCAGTCTCAGAAGGATCTTGGTAACATCCTGAATTCTAGCTCCAGGTAAGCAGCACATTTCTCAAGATTCCTGGTCTGGATGGCAGGTGGATGATTCCACTCCACTTAGGAGGTAGTCCCTGACCACCCCTACCCATCTTCTTCTCTTGGGGGTGGTGGTCATGGAACACACAACCCTAGGACTGTTCATCCCATGCCTTCTGTTTGTTGGGGTTCTCCTTCTGATTCCTTCCCTCAGAGGTTCTGCCAAAGCATTCTCCACTGTAGTGCCTGTGCAGAGAGCCTGAAAGCAATTACTTACCTCTGTTGGAATTGGGGATAACTGAGTTGTCTTTCTTCTCTGGGAGGTCACATGCTGCTTGTTTTCTTCCCTGTTCTGTACTGCCCTCACTGGTCCTTGAGCCTGCTGTGCCTGCAGTATTAAATGCTGCTTTCTATCCAGTAAGTCTTCATCTTTTCTGATAGAATTTAGGATTAATAATCAGGCCGCTAGTCTTTAACCTTCTCTTCCAATATGGAGAGCATCTTACATTTAATACAGATGAAATTCCTTCTATCCTCCAAGAGGAAGACAAACATGGCAACAGCTGATGTTTCATTAGCCATTCTGCCTTCTTTCTGAGAGACTACCAAGGTGTTGTTTTTATTTCCCCTGAAGCTTGAAGGGGAGAGAGAGAAAAAAGAAGAGAAAAAAGGGTGAGAAAATCCACCAAATGCTTCCTGCAAGGCAAACTCCCCTGTTGGTTGCTGCCCTGTCTGCTGCTCATTCCATTCACTCTGGTTACTTTTTTTACAAAGTTGCTGACTCCAAGCAGGAGGACTGGCTCAAAGACTTGCCTCCAATCCAATCACCCACTGAAGCCCATCTGGAATAAAGCACTCCCAATTCATGCTTTTCAAACTGCCAAATGCAGTTATCAAACTTTTGAAACTGCACAGTCAAGAAAAATGATCATAGACAAACAGTTAGACACTTGGATACTCACACCACTAGCTCACAACATAGCCCCTCAAAAGCCACACTTATCTCTCGGACATTTCCCAAGAAAACTCCCGTTTGCTGCTCCAGCTGTAATTTACTGTGGCATTTTATAGGTTCACTCCGTGCCCTTTCCTTTTATCAGCTGAAAATATTTTTTGTTGTCACACTGGTCTTGGTAAGAGAAAATGTTTTGATCATAGGTCTCTATATTAAAGCTCATGTGCTTGTCTAATTAATGGAATTGTAGTTCTTGACCCATCTGTATTTGTTTTTAATTAAAAAGGTATCTGTGCAGCTTTGGGCTCGGTGGAATGATGTATATGAATTGTAACCATACTGAGAAATTATTTGGAATTTATATTCAAGAGCCTAATTCAGAAAAGCACTTAAGCACGTATTAGTATTGACATCACTGAGACTTAAGCATGTATTTAAGGCCACGGAATCCAACTAGTTCAGAGCAGTAGCCAGTACAGTGCTATTGCTATAGTGAACTAGCCATATTATTCTGAAAATATTTATTGTTCTACACAATTAGCCACACTCAACCATCCAAACAGCCAAATGTGGCTAGCATGTTGGACAACATGGTTTAAGGGTTTTGCTGAATCTATATCTACAGTTCTTACAAAGAAGAGAAACCCACCAATTACAGTATCTTTAAATAACTCTAGGGGTGCATCTACACTAGGAACTAACTTGAGAGTTAACTTCAAAGTTAGGCATTACTTCAAAGTAGCCAGCAGAGAGACTACACACATTTTTCCTTTGAAGTTAACTGTGAAGTAGGGAGCGCAACTTCGAAGTCCTTACTCCATTCCTGGGAATGGAGTAGTGCCCTATTTCGAAGTTTAACTTCAAAGTAGGGTGTGTGTAGACACTCAACTTCGAAGCAAGCAACTTCAAAGTTATTTTTGTAGTGTAGAAACAGTCTAGGAGACATCCATCATGAGCAGACTTACAGCAGAGCTAAATTTGGCTTCATGTTATTTAAAGAACTGTATCTGAGGTATAGGATTGTCAAAATATTAGCATAATAAAGCCTGGAACCTAGACACTACAGTGATGGAAGTGTTTTGAAATTCATTGTTACACAGATTGAGAGAATGCTACTTAGGTAGGTTGGACATCAGTTGTTTTCTAAAAGTAACAAAAAATTCTCTTAATACATTTTGAACCTCTCTTCTCTGGCACCCTCGGGACCTAACCGGTGCTGGACAAGAGAATTTGCCAGATGATGGGAGGTCAATATTTTCTAACACATTACCAACGTTTCCACTGCTTACTGGGCTCTGAGAAGACATTTAGGGGTAAATTAGAGCAAAATAACAGCACAGAACACTGAGAACCAGGACTGATGGTTGGAAACAAACTTTATGGGAACATGGGAAACTTGGCCACACCCACGTTAAATGGTTGTCCGGCTAACTAAAATCATGCCGCGTTACGGAGTTTGCCAGATGAGAGATCCAGCTTAGAGAGGTTCAACATGTATGTCTCTGTGTTCTTCATTAGCTTTCCAAAATTGTAACAAAGTACCTGCTACAAAAGGTAGGTATTTTATTATACTCAGACAGATCTGGGAAATGACAAGGTTGAATAAATCCTGTCTTGATATTAAATCGTATACATTCTCTTTGGTTAGGTTTCATGGGATATAAATGGCAGCAAAACTTGCCTTCCTATGTATACCTTTGTAGAAAATCAGCCTTGTTACACTTGCATGGGTTTCAGAGACTCTGTAGCTGATGTATCAAGCAATAACTTCTCATTACAGGCACTACAGAAGTCTCTGTCTTTTGAATCATTGAGAATTCCGGTATTGTGTCGATGATTTAATAATTTAATTTTCCAGTGCTCTAAAATCTTTATAGTTTTAAATACTGTGTCCATTTAACAGAGCAGTGGATACTATTTAAATTAGTTGTGTCTGTACTACTTCTACATATAATATTTAATAAATAAGGCACAGAAGTTAGAACAAAGTAAAAAAGGATTTCTGAACCAAGAAATCTTGAACTCCAGGCCTAGCTGAAGAGACCTGTAGGTAATGACAGTGATTAGATATGTATGAAGTTTCTGTTGCATTAAGAACCTTCTCAACCTAGATTTGTTAGAACAATGTTTTCTGAATTGGTCCTACTTAAGGATCAGAAAAAGCAAAATACCACATATTCCTCTCTGTGACATAAGAGCCCACCATTGTTGTATGTGCAAGGAGGACATGGTTCATTGGATAAATGATCTGTCACTGGTGCAGACTACAGAGACTGCCCTAAATAATTCAAGTCACAAGCACTTGAGTGCTGCTGGGCTTCTGCAAGAGCTACATCTGGAGCTAGAATTTCAGAGCACAGTCCCATTAAGAGCAAAAGAAACATTCTTTCATAGGATGCTAAGCTGAAATATTATTGCCTTGGCACATGTCTGGCTTAATCAAAAGACCCTATCAGGTCAAACTCAACACTGCTGTTATTTATACCCATGCATTCAAAAACACTGAGTTTGTCTCCATGTAACTGAGCAAAGAGATGAGCTGTATGTACCTTTGTAGCTTTTACATTTCAAAATGAATGCACACACAGTTAACCTAACTGATCATCTGTTCTCAGTATCCTCGGGGTCTACGTATGCTGAAATGAATTAGAGAGCCTTTTTTCCAACTCAGCTATTTTACCTTTCAGCCAGGACCTTTGTCAAGAATTTTTGCATTTCTGATTATTCACATAAGTACAACATATATTACGTATTAATTAAATACAGCTGTATCTTTAGTTTTATAAATAATCTCATTCAAAAAAAAACATCTCAGATGTGGGCTATATTCATGCTTGAACAAGTTATTAACTCTATTCATGCTCTCAATCAAATTGTTGCACTTGCCAAATATAGAAACCTTCTGAGCCCACCTCTGTTATCTTGTAGAGAGGCAACTTCTCTGTGTGTGGTTTTTTTGTCATGGAAAGTGTGAAACTTTGAAGTGTTTGCTTGTGTTCAGCCATGAGTAATTGGAAGTGCCTGTGCTCCTTCAAAGTCCCTTTACTCCTCACACAAGCCAGCACTTCGAAGTTGCCCCAGGGGAGATTTAGCCTAATGAAGTGCTGCGAATGCACCACGGCACTTCATTAGTAATCTCCCAACACTCTAATTACCAAGCCCCCTTCGAAGTTGGGGGCTAGTCTAGACACAGCCGTAAGGGAACTCCTCAGTGAACAAGGACCCCAAGAGGCAGTGAGACCCTTCTCTTAGGGACAGCTCTCCACCTACCCCGAAGGCTTCTGTTTTCTGAGGGCTGAGGGTGAGGTGGTGCCATTAGTTCCTTTTAACAATATTTATCTTTCGTGTATTTCTCCAGGAACCAGTCTCTCAGAGCAATGGGACAGGGATGCAGCCAGTCATACTTTCAATATCGTGATGATGCTCAATCTAGGAATGAGAAAACTGGACCATTCACATGCATGCCATCTTTTTGTCTTTCTCCCATATCTGCCTCTCTCCCTCAGCCCCCTATTCCCAGAAGTCATCATTTAAAGACAGAAAAGTGGTTTATGAGACTGGAAGAGCAGCAGTTTCTGAGGGAAAAAATATAGAATATTAAGCAGAGAGGTGCTCATCATCTTCCACAGAATCACATCTGTATTGCAGTCACTGTACCTGTCCATACCATAATAGTTTCAGCCGTGGCTCCATCAAATATGATCTCTTAAGGAAACTTAGAAATTGCTATCAACACAACTGAGGCTGTCCGCTTTGTGCTCGTCCCATTTCAAATAGACTTTCCTTATTCATCTGATTTTTCATGTAGAAGAGACTTGCTGTGCTGGAGAGACATGCAGGATTCACTGTTCTGCTGTATTCATCTTTGTATTTCTCAATGATGTTTCCACTAACGTGTCTCAGAAGAGGTGTGTTGTATGCGTAAGGGGTTCTGGTATGCAGACCGAGGAGATCTCTGACATATTTTCTGTAACAGGGCATTGACATACTTTCAGTTCGTAAATGTCTGCCTGGCTTTTACATTGCCATCTCATACATAATGATCAATCTTATAGGCAGTTTATTCTTCATTCCCCCCATAATTCTACGTTTGTAATCATGGCACAAGCAAAATATTGACTTGTATCAGGTTTGTTACAGTGTTGACTGCACCTTCAATACACAATCCCACTCTGTTGCCTCATCTGTTTGTTCCCCTATGGGAGATCCTGATGCAGAGATGGGCCTACAAAGGCAGAAAAATAGAGGATTAGTAGTAAATAAAACACCTCCCTTTCTACCCAGATCTGTTTCCTTCAGCGGCCTTCCATTTTCCTGGATGCTAGTTCTGAGCATGAAGCAATTTTCACATCTGAAAATAAAAATAAATAAATAAATAAAAATATGAGAAAAGTCCCTCATTTTGAACTGAGTAAAAAAGTCAAAATCTCAAAAAACATTTCAAGCCAAAATCCATTAAAAACTCAAAATGTTTTGTTTCAATGATATTGAAATGCTTTGCTTCAGTTTAGACCAGTTTTTCATTAATCTTTGAGATTCTAACAGTTCCAAAAGAAACATCATTATGTCTCAAAAACTTAAAACTTCATGATTTGAATACCTCAGAAGGGGACTTTTCAACAATTTCAGAAGTTTATTTCAACAAATCAGCATTTTTAGTAGGGGGGGAAAAACCCAGCTCATAAAAACATTCCTGACCAGCTCACAGCATTCTTTCACAAGATAACTCCCACCACCATATCCAGTCTTTGTCTGACATACACCATCCTCTTTTGAGGGCAGTGGGGTGAAGAGAAAGAAAGAAGGAAAGGAAGGAGGAAGAGCAATCCAGGTACAAAAGAATGGTTTGGGAGGAAGGAATGGCTGAAGGCGTATGAAGGAGATGGGAGATATACCCAAGACAGAATGACAGAGGAAGGGTGAGAAGAAAAAAGAGAGGGAAAATAAATATAAGAGGAAAGAAGCACACCAAGATGAGAGAGAAAAAAAAGTAAAGTGGAAGGAAAAGAAAAAGAAGAAAGAATAAATTTTAGAAACTCAAAATTCAGCAATTGATTGTTAATGTAATTGTCAAAATAATAGCTTACCATTGATTTATTATTCTTGCCTGTAAGTAGTGCTATTTCTTTACAGTTCTTAAGGACTAGCTGCCAGGATGGTTAAAGCCTATTCAATGGCTTTGCCCCATTATAGTTAGTCATTCGCTAACAGTACATCTACACTTACTAGGGCTGGGTCAATCTTTAGGTGGTCGATTTCATGCACCTAGATGGGACATGCAAAATCAAACTATCAGGGCTTGACAGCCAACCCCTGTACTCTTCATTATCGTGAGGAGTAAGGGAGGTCAATGGGAAAGTTTCTCCCATCAACCTCTCTTAGTGAGGACGACCAGGTAAGTCAATCCTAGATAAGTTGATTCCAGCTATGCAATTGTCACATCTGGAATTGCATATCTAGGATCGATCTAGGATTGTTACTATTTGCAAGAGTGGTTTCCAACTCAACGTATTTCTTAATGAAGCCGTGTAAAAGCGGGGATGGACATCTACAGTAGGCCCTGAAGATCTTAGCATTTTTAGATGCTGTTGTGACTGGTTCTGCATGCTTCACTGCTTTGTTCACTTGTCTCTTGGTTGACTGGGCTGAAGATTTATCCCATTGCTGTTTTTTTTCCCTTCTTGACAGTTTGAATACCCATTAAGTCAGTGGTGTTTTTTAAATGTTTAACAATGTATGTCTGCCAGCTAAGGGCAGGCTGAGATGAGGGGTTGAATTCATTCATCCTGCAGCTTATTGTACCTATTGAATTACAGCAGGGATCAATCTGGCTTCGTGCCATCAAAATACCTGAAAATTTGAAGGTGGTTGTTCAAACCAAAATATGGGAATGTACTGCACAAGTTTGCAAAATTTCCTCATGGCTATATAGCAGCTTGCAAGACAAGGAGAGGCAAGTAATCACTGACTTAAACAACCTAAATCAATATTGACACATAACTTGGGGTTGATATTTTAAATATTTTTACAATCTGATCAGATGTAGTTATTACAGTTTTGAAGGAATATGCATTAATTAGGTCCGTGTCCTTGGAGGCGTCTAATTGTGGCAAAACTTACCTCTGAGTGTGAAGAATATCTGTTGGGTATTTTGCTTTGGTTATTTAATTCCTTGAAAAATGAACATCTAATAATAATGGAATTGATTATATACTTAGAAGACAGCCTTTAGTTTCTTTGCAAAATAAAATCTATAGTTAAGATGAGAAATTACGTGTCCTTTATCAGTTACCATGATAAATAGTAACAGTTCAGTGACCCTTTTGTTCATCACTTGAGAGAGACAGCTACTTGGCAATGTGTAGATACTTATATTAACCCCTTTCCCCAAGATTGATAACTATTTTAATAAAATCCCCAATGTTATTAAAAGAAGTAGTTGTCATGGTTAGATACCTTAGCATTCAAATTATTAGATGGAACGATGAGCTCCATCATTAGCCTTTTGCCTTGAATATTGATCCATATTTAGATCACAAATTAAATGAGTTTGTTGTTTTCAATAAAACTGTCCCCATCACAAAGTCAGTTTGTCAGCCTTGGGCATATTGACTGAAGGAAGATCAGGAATAGATTAACAAAGATTAAGATCTAGTGGCACAGCTAGGTGATGGAAGACTGTACCTGTCAGGGCTATGTCTGACCTTAATCCGTGCTCTTTGTCTCCTTTGTTGTCAAAATGAAAGTAGCATTAATGCAAAACAAAAATCAGAAGTTATCTTTAACATTGCGCCTTATAGCATAAAGCTGCTAAACCTATGTTCATCAAGATGAAGTAGAAGAGAAGGGTGAGTCTGTGCTCACGAAAGCTCATGCTCAAAATTTTTCTGTTAGTCTATAAGGTGCCACAGGACCCTTCGTTGCTGCTACCACTGAACTGTTGTCTAAATAGCAATGAAGAAGAATAATGGTTTTAGTGGGTGACTTCATTTCAGTCATCTGCATCACAAAAATCTTCACCCCAATTGTCACTTTTTGTGGCAGATTCAAGAGATTGACCCAAACCTTACATACAGATTGAGCTATTCTGCCAGTCTTTAAGGTGGCCACTTCAGATATAATGGTGGGAGTCAATGCATCAGTGCCACCTGTGAGATAACCATTCTGTGGACAACTGGGACTTTAGTCTACAGAGCTGTCACATTATCAGCATTCACTGCAGCGGCTACAAATTTAACAATTAGAAAACTTGCAAAAGTACCACTCACAGGATACATCTACACTAGCATACTATGTCGAAGTATGGACATAGAAATAGGCTACTACAACCTGTATTGTCTACACGTCCTCCAGGGCTGGTGCTGTTGGCGTTCCACGTCGAAATAGCGACAGGGAACATTGAAAGGAGCCGCCCTGGAAGGAAATGTGGAGCGTCCACACACACAAGCGTTCCCCGTCGAAATAAGGGGCCAGCAAAGCCCCATGCTGGTCCCTTAAAGGGCCCGTCCCAGACACACTTGCCCTGCACAGAACGAGATCCACATAGCCGACAAGCAGTTGCAGACCCTGAGCACGCAGCATGGACTCCCAGCTGCAGCAGCAGCAACCAGGAGCCCTGGGCTAAGGGCTGCTGCACACGGTGACCATAGAGCCCTGCAGGGGCTGGCCAGAGCGTCTCTCAACCCCTCAGCTGATGGCCGCCATGGAGGACCCCGCTATTTAGAAGTAGCGGGACGCGGATCGTCTACACACGCCCTACTTCGATGTTGAACGTCGAAGTAGGGCGCTATTCCCATCTTCGGATGGGAACAGTGATTTTGACGTCTCACCGCCTAACGTCGATTTCAACGTCGAAATAGCACACGGCGCGTGTAGATGCGCCGTGTGCTATTTCAATGTTGTGCCAGCTACTTCGAAGTAGCTGGCTAGTGTAGACGCACCCACACTGTATTAGGTGAAGATTTATGTTCAACCATAAGAAACAAACAAAATAGGGTAATAAAAAGTGCAAAAGGAACACGTGTGAAAGATCTGAATTAAAATCCCAGAGTGAATGATAACTAGCCACTTTTATTAGTATGCAAGGAGATTGAAAAGAATTATCTGGATTAGACTCACAGGAAAGCTTTGCACCATTTCCTGAAAGTTCACTGTTCGGGTAATGAATATGGAAAGATTTTCAGCTGATCTCACACTGTCAATTGTTATACTTCCTTTCACTTCAGTGTTAGGACAATTTATATCAGCTGAATATTTGCCCCATACAATTTCTATTTTAAATAATTTGCTCATATTTCTATTAATAATGCAAAAGATCAGGAATGAAAGATGGTCCTAGGAAACTTAACAGCAACCACTAAAGGTCACTTACTCCTCATGATCAGCTTGAGTCTGGAAGTCTCTTGAGGATATAGTGGCTCTTTTCTTGTTTGCCTTTGAAAAGAGATTTGAAATGACTAAATTACTAAATTTCAAATTAAATACAAAATAGATTCCCACAGATACACCAAGAATAAGAACTTGTTTCTAAATTATTTTAAACAACAACCATTTTTAAAAGTTTGTTTGTTTTTTAGGTGCTTGATCTTGTTTGTTTGCATTTGCATTAGCACCCAGGAGTTCCAACCATGATCAGGGCCCCATCGTGCTAAGCAGAGTACAACTAAATCATGAGAGCTGGAGCTTGCTGTGAGGAATTTATAATTCATAAAAACATCTGTGACCATGTTCTTCAGGGTCCGAGACAAACAACAGGGCAGACTTGAGGAGGGTGAAGAAGCCTAGAGGATTTACTGAGGTAGTTCTCCCCACCTGCCATCGGCAGCAGTTATCTGCAACAGTTTTGTTAGAGCCACACTGCCCATTTCTATTAATATTGGGCATAGAGAAACTTTTTGCAAGAACCAACATTTTGGACCCATCTTACTTGACACCTACATGCTTCTCCCATGAAAGTTAATGCTAAATAAATTGTGTGTGCATATGCTGTTGAAGGGAGGAGAATTGTTCTACCAGAATCCACACATGGAAGGAAAATTGCTGTAGGCAGATCTGTATGCTGTATGACAGGAGGAAATCAGTCACCTCTATGATGCCATCCTCCTATGTCTCTAGAGTTCGTGGAAATCTGTCCTGGAGGGCTGGGTGTAAGATACATTCATTGTCCCACTCCTAGCCTCCTGGAATATTTATGCTAAAAACAACAGCACTCAGCTCACTGTGTGTGAGTCCCCCTTGTGAGGAGGAATCCCCCTAAAGAGGGGATGGGGAGGGAAGCTGGCAGCTGCTGGTGCTGTTTTCTCTGGCTCTGTGGTTCAGTAAGAGCTGTGTTGCCAGGGAGAAGGTGGGTTTAATGGAGCCTAGAATCAAGGTGGTGCACAAGACCTCAGAGAATGTATCCTGTGTGATCTGCGGGGCTGGGGAGCTGAACAGTCTTTTTCCAGGGTAAATGAGGTTGGTAGGGGAAAGAACCTTCCTCAGCTCATGGCAGAACGTGTAGGAAGCTCCAGACTTCTTTTCTCAGCACTCCTTTAGAGAGTGGTCGGTGGACAAACTCTAGCCCATAGCTTAACTATGAAAAGATTGCAGGGTACAGGTTCTTTGGTGGTGGCAATGGAAGATTTGTGGCTTATGGTAGAGTCTCTATTTTATTTTTTCACTGCTTGCACAGCCAGTAAAAAAGCATCAGGCAAATGCATTAAAATGTGATGCTGTCTTGTTCTGACACCAAATGCAGGCTCCCCACATCTTGAGATAATGGCCACTCTGAGTGACTTTTGAGGTTTTTAACATTTTCTACTGTTTTCTCAGGGCTCACTGCCTAGTGAAAATCAGTTGAGTTGTGGTTTCTCGTTATTGCACTGACTTTGGCATAGGTTTAGGCATGTGTTGCAGAGGAGGTGCATGGGAGTTAAGAGCAGTTGGATGAATACATCCACACCTATAACTCTGCAGTCATGTGCCAGTTGCATGAAAGTTGCAGTTGTGGTCTGTGCTGTATCTGGGCCGTGTTTTAGCATGGGAATCCTGTGGTTGTCTTTGCTGCTGGATCTACAGTTGGAAATGAAAAAGTTTCCATTCGTGCATAGCCATTGAACTCTCTGACATGCATTCTAATTAAGCAAAGGTGATTCATTAGCAGAGTTTTATTGGTCACATTACTTATCAGCTAGAGGTATTAATAGACCTGAGGCAAAGTCGAGTGTGCGTTAGCTCTAATCAATGGTTGTTCGGCACAGAAACAGTGACAAATGGCCCTTTATTGCTATTAGAAAACCCATAAACAATTAAGAAGATAAAATATATTTTTCAGTTACTTAAAATGTTGATTGCTACTTTTATTATTCTGGCATTTCACCTGCAACTGCATTTTAGCACCTTAGGGTCTGCCAAGCTCTGGAAGTGTATCAATCTCTGTCTCCAGCGAAAAAAGAAAGGGGAGCTTTTAACACTGTATTCCTGACTTATGCTTGTGTTCATTTGCTTATGGTTTCATGGTTCTCAGGTGGTACGCATAGCTGAAGTTTGATGAAGATGTGTCTGGAAACGTGCATGCACTGGTAGGGGCAGGTGTGTGCAAATGCTCACTCACTCTCTTCAGGTTCCATCCACTCATGAGAACATCTCTCTGTGTAGTTACAAGTACCAGAAAGGTAGCCGTGTTACTCAGTATCTGCAAAAACAACGAGAAGTCCTGTGGCACCTTACAGACTAACACATATATTGGAGCATAAGCTTTCATGGGCAAGGACCCACTTCATCAGATGCATTGTGGGTCTCGGCCCATGAAATTTTATGCTCTCATATATCTGTTAGTCTATAAGGTGCCACAGACTTCTTGTTGTCCTCTCAGTGTAGTTACCGCTTAGCAATTAGTAAGTTGAGATGCTTGAATTGATAGCTCCTTGCTTTAACCTGAAGATGCAAACAGAGGGTTTTCTGGGTGAGGATCTCTTGCTTCTGGGAATAATTATTTTCTTGAGGTGTGAAAGCTCGGGTTTAATCTCCTTGAAAACATGCTATAAGACATACCCATTTTCCAAGCACGTTCCTTATTGGTGGGCAGGGAATCAGGGAATAAATAGAATGGAGGCCTTCATTCCATTTATTCCCTGATTTCCTGATTAAAAGGTCTACTTTTAACCATTTTAATGAGCTCTGAGTAATTTTATTAGTAATTTAATAGCTATTATGTCCTTGTTACATGCCTAGAGTTTGATGCAACCATACAGAAAACAAATCAGTAACAAAGACATAGGCACACACTGATATATTTTGTAGTCATTATAATGTGCTTGTTGCTGTATACATGTTGCACCTCCTAAAACCAGCACTCTGGTCCAGCAACATCCCTTGTCCAGCAGGACCAGAAACGCTTCTGGACCAGTGACCCAAGGCAGGAGGGCAGGGTAAGCTGCCCTCCTGGCATGCCTTCAGGGGCCTGGAGTGCTGATATCCCCTGGGCAGCTGCAAGGGGCCAGGGCTGTGGGGTATTACTGTTCTCTGATCCAGCAAAATCCCTCATTTGGGACCACTGAGGTCCTGAGGGTGCTGGACCAGGGAAGTGCAACTTGCAGTAAACACAGAGACCATTCTTGTTCTGTAGATCTCCTTTGTGTCCAGAGTTTGAGGTGTGACCCACAAAGGATCCCAGAGGTGGGCATAATAGAATGTAAATTTTGCTAAAATGACTTTTGGGAGCATCATGGAATAATTCATTTTAAATCTGAAATCCAAGGAGAAGGCACTGGGTTGGTCAGCTGGGATAGGAAGATTGTTGCAGGCATGGAGCAGTCTTTAGAAAGAATTGCGCAGAGTAAAGAAATGAATGTAGCTTGGGGCTGTATACTATAAACACACCATTCTACAAAACTGTGTGTGTGTGTCTATGACCACATTTTGTTTGTGTAATCTAAGCACTGGCATTATGCAGATTATATCCACAGGCAGGAAAAAACCATTGCACAAAGAGAATAATTGTTGCCAGTATTGTGTCCCTCAGCATGCCAGCCCTGCTTGGTTTGGCTTGGCTCTTGCCCAGTAGCCATGATGAGAAGATATAGCCCATGTTTTCAACCAGGAAATGAAGAGGAGTGTGCAGCAATCATAATTTAATAATAATAGGCATTTTATTCATTTAAAAAAAATCCCAATGGGTGTTTACAAATAACACCTCCCCCAAACTGAAATGCACATTTAGTGGGAGGAATAGTTACAAGCATAACACTGACTGACTTGGGTTCTCTGCACAAGGGATTGAACCTACACTGACTGGGACTAAAGCTCTGGGCTCTGCCACATGAGCTAAAGGCCAATCTGAGGCTTTAGACTCTATGGTCACAGGTTCAGTCTCTTCCGCTAACAACCTGGGTGAGTTGGCATTACAACTGGGGGCTTGTCTGGGATGAACTGTTGGAAGGTCTCAGAAACTTGGGATGTGCTTCCTCAGCCCCAGGGAAGCATGTAATCCCCAGAGGCACTGAGACCATGTACTAGCATGAATGAAGTCTCTGCTCTACAGCCTTGGCTAAGAACCAGTTGGCCTTTAGTTCATGTGATAGAGCATGGGGGGGGGCGGGGTGTGCATTAACCCCTACAGCTGTAGGTTCAATCCTTTGTGCTGACAACAAGGGTCAGTTAGCATTACAGGAGCATCTATGCTTTTCCAGGGGCTGCTCTAATGAGTGCTTACTTTAATAACATACTGAAGACTAGATAATGCTTTTGTGTCAAGACATGTGAAAATGTCATTGATAAGGCTGAGCTCACAGCTCTTCGGAGTAATTTTATTCCCCAAACAATCCTGGAAGTTTTCTTTTCACTAAAGGAAATTACCATATATCAGTGTATCAATTGGTAACGCATTTTAAACTTGTCTCACTACATTCAGAACTGTTGGCCAAATTAGAATTCTTTTGTGATTGTTGACCAGATAGCACTGGGACAATTAGCCACATTTTCATGCTCCGGATCCTTGTTTAAAAGAGATAAAGAGAGATGCAAAGTAGCCCATTACAAATGTTGCAGGGTTAGGTTCATCAGCTGGATATTGAAAATTAACTTGCAGGCTGTGATGCAGGTTTGATGAGCTCAGAGCAAGGGTCAGCAATCTGTGGCTCTTTAAGGAGTCATGTACAGCTCCAGATGCTTCCGCCGCTGACTCCTCTGCGGCGCCCTGCCCTGCTGCTGCTGACAGAATCACAGAGCTGGAAGGGGCCTCAGGAGGTCATCTAGTCCAGCCCCCTGCTTCAAGCAGGGTCAACCCCCACTAAGTCATCCCAGCCAGGACCTTGTCCAGCCGGGACTTAAAAACCTCAAGGGATGGAGAATCCACCACCTCTCTAGGCAACGCATTCCAATGCTTCCTCACCTGCCTGGTGAAGTAGTTTTTCCTAAAAGTTTTTCCTGACACAGTAGAACTAAATTCAGTTGGTTTAATGGCCGGCAGGACAGCAGGACGGATCCGGCCATTAAACCAATTGAATTTAGTTCTACTGTTTCAGTGATGGCAGGAGCTGCAGAGGAGTCAGCGGTGGCAGTGTCCAGAGCTGCAGATGACTCCAATTTGGCCCTGGGAGAGAGTAGTCTGGCTGTGGAGGAGGGCAGTAGAGGGAGCAGTTCTGGATCTGTATTCCCTTCCCACCTGTGTCTTCCATGTTGGCTAGCTCCATCCAGTTCCCTCCCTCCCTCCCTCCCTCAGCGTGGCCAGTGCAGGTCAGCTGTGGGGCGGCATGCCAGGTCAGACAGGCAGGTCCAGGGGTGTAGAGGGGAGAGGAAGGTGAAACGGGTACAGGGGGATGGTGCTGCTGGATAGAAGTGCACGGTGACCTGGGTGCAGGGGGATCACATACCTGAATCTGCTGCCTCCTGTTCCCAGCTGCACTGAGTGTTTGAGCCTCAGCCTGCAGCATGCAGCTAAATTCAGCAGCCCTTACAGCTGGGCAGTGCACTGCCACCACTACCACCACCACCAGGGCTAGCTCAGTGTAGCTTGGGCAGCCTCCCCTGCTGTTGCTCCTGCTGTCTAGCTACTCAGAGGACAGACCCGGCCTGAAGCAGCCAAGTAAGAGCATCCTGGTTCCCTCCCCAGCCCAGCTCCCTGCCCTACCCCAGAGGGCAACATCCCTGGCAAGTTTCAGCAAACTTTACTCCCTCCTTTTGGCCCCAAAGTGCCCTATCTCCCCCAGGGACAGGAACTGAGCCTCTCTGGCCCCTACACATGTAAAGTGTGAGGAAATAGAATATGTAAAAAGTTTGTGAATGTCCTGCTGTAAACACATATCACATTACAAATCATTGGGTGTGCCCTGTTCTTAAAATACAGGTTACAAAAAGTACATTTTGATGTTATTTATTAAGGACTGTCTCGTATTCACATGCACTGCAGCTCTTGAACTATTGATTTTGTAACCAAATTTGAAAAAATGGCTCTTTTCACTATTTTGGTTGCAGACCCCTGGCTCAGAGCAACAGTGAAAATCCTTTCACAGTTGTCTGCTTTTCCCTCAACCAACTTCCCACACTCCACAGCAGGCCAAACCCTCTCTCTTGTTGCCTCCTTCCAGCAAGCATCAGAACAACTCCTTTAATAGCTTAGATACACAGGATGCAGGGTTGCTGGAACAACTTTCACAGTGGGGTGCTGACAGCTATTGTACCAAACTGGAGACTCTGTGTTTAAGGGAAACTACGTCCAGTCACAGAAAGGCAGCTGTGTTAGTCTGTGTGTTCAAAAACAACAAGAAGTCCTGTGGCACCTAATAGACTAATAGATATTTTGGAGCATAAGCTTTTGTGGGCAAAGACCTGCTTCGCTTGTTGCACTTCAAGTCAGAAGATTCTGCAGCCCCCTCCCCCCGCCCTCCTACTTCCAACACTTATGCCATAGTGTTGTACCCAGGGCCTGGTCTAGGAATAGCTTAAGCCAGTGATTTTGGGGAAATACTTGCCCTCTTCTAAGCTGTGAAAATCAGTACAGACTGACTGGTAAAAATTGGCAAGCACAGCTCACAAGTTCACTGAACTTTTAAGCCAAGGCATCTTTCAAGTGGAGTGAGATTCAGCATAAAGTGTCAGAAGAGCTCTACATAACCTCACTAAATCTCATGATTGGCAGAAAAATATACATTATGTTGGAATGGTTTGGCACGAGAGTGTTAAAATTCCCATCAATGATGCTTCTTTTCTATCTCAATGTCCATTTTTGTGACTGTTGCCTTGAAATGCAGCTAAAACCAACCGTCTAGTGTCTCTGAATTGCTATCAGTAGTACACAGTGTGAGCATGCCTAACATAGTTGATTGTTAAAACATGCAGCAGCATAATCATCACACCCATTAGAATTAATGGTAATGGTGAGTGTAAATCTCTGCCCATCAGCTGGCCCAACAGCTATGGTGGGCCCTGGGGCAAGGTGGGAGGTAGGCCTGGCTCTGTATTCCCAGAAGGGGAAGGACCAAGGATGGAAGGGATGGGGCTTAGGGCAGTCAGCCCTTAGCACTGCTCAGACTGTAGTTCTGGGCTTTCCCTGTCCCCCAGGCCCAAAGCTGCATGAAGCAGCGCTGCCACCATGGCACTTCAAAGGGGCCCAAAGCAATGGCCGCCCCAATTGTCAAAGTAACAGTAGTGGCAGCTGGAGCTTTGAAATTCAGGGCCTCTGTGCAACTGCCCTCTTTGCCCCCCTCCCCCTCTACTAGCAGGCCTGCTGCCCATGGTTCTGGGGAAAATATTCTATTTATTATAGTAGTTTAGG
Source organism: Carettochelys insculpta (assembly GCF_033958435.1). Lineage (NCBI taxonomy): Eukaryota > Metazoa > Chordata > Testudines > Carettochelyidae > Carettochelys > Carettochelys insculpta. Next base: position 58,534,154 of record NC_134144.1, read on the forward strand.
AAAAATTAGTAAATTTATCCCACTGGCTGATGTTTAGGTTATTGTTAATGTTAACTAGAAAGAATAAAGGAACTTTTTTTTAACACAGGACCTGAACAGCTGCCCTTTCTCCTGTTAATTTGTATTGACCATTTTGCAAATAGGAGTCAATCATGCTCTTTTGTAGGAATAAGCATTTCTGGATCAAGCTCAGAGAAATTAGCATACTGGTCTGCGGGAAGTACAATATAGATTAGGGGTCAGCAACCCCCAGTACAGGTGTCAAGAGTGGCACGTGAATCAATTTTCATCAGCAAGTGAGGCAGGAGCTCAGCTCCGCCCCTCCTTTCCCATGCAGCTGGGAGCTTGCTCAAAGCCCTGTCACGTGAATTAACAAAAGATCAGGTAATGCTACCAACCTCCACCTAAACAGTAAAGCCTATGTGAAAAGAAGCCTCATGTGATCTGTAAGGGTTGTTGGTGATCTGAACTAGAAATGATTTAAAAGTAAATACTGGTTCAATGGAATCAACACTTTTCACAGGGACCTGTCAACTTTTGATGGAAACTTGCTGTCTGGTTTGCTACTAGCTTGGAGTTGGGTGGCTAGGGACTTCTGGACTCCTCAGACTGCCCAGGGAGCAGGGCACCTGATTTTCCCAGTTGGCCACCTCTCCAGCTCCCTGGGTAGTCTGCCAGCTTGCCTGGCTCCACAGTTTTTCTGCCAACAAGTTGGTCCGGCAGCAAGGGAGCTAGCTGGGGATCTAGTTTACCAGGCAGCCAAGAATATTTGGAAAAGTGTAGTTTTTTCTGAAATTGATATATTGCCAAAATTTCTTTTCCATAGCAAATTTAGCATTTTGGACTTTTTGTTCTGTTTTGGAACTAACAAAAAAATCAAACACAAAAGTTTCTGTGGGATGAAGTCTGGCTCCCACACAGCTTTGGTCAGAACCTCATGTGAAAATCAGCACTTTCAGCAACATACCACCCCTGAATGCCAGTATGGGCCCAGTAGCATCTTGGAATAAAGTCGGCCACTCACTAGTTCACAGCACTGTTCCTGTGTATGGCATGTTGTGCATTCCTCTTAGGCCTCCCATATGTGTTCATATGAGAGCCTTGCAAGCTGGTTTTGCAGCTGATTAATGGTCTAACTTGTTTTCTATGTACTGTGCATTTTTCTTTTTTTCAAAGCGTGACTCTGAAAATATGCAAGAGACCTTTTAAAATTAAGCTAAATAATATTTTCTTTCTTTTAGCTGTCTCCATAATGAGGTACAGTGCATCATCATTTGGATTTGCTGTAAGTAATCTTACCATTTAAAATGATTGCATAGTTAGATGTGATGCTGCATGCTATTTTTGAACTCTGACCACAATTTTTCATAGCCAAGGAGTGCATTCACATGTTGCAGAAAAAAATCAGTGACTATCCAGAAAGATTATTGTTTAAACCTGATGGTATAAGTAAGAGGTAAATGTGTTAGGGTGGTCTGCTTTCAATTCCCAACAAAGGCATTCATCTCAATGCTTAGATCTTATTATATCAAAAAGCTAACAGAGAAGTATCAACAAACAAGAACCAATTTAGCTCAGTGGTTTGAGCACTGGCCTTGTAAATCCAGCATTGCAAACTCAAACTTTGAAGATACCAATTAGGGGTCTGGGGCAAATAGATTAAAAAAGATCCGTCAGGATGGGTGCTTGGTCCTGCTGAGAAGGCAGGAGACTGGAGTCGATCACCTCTTGAAGTCCCTTCCAGTTCTAAGAAATATATATGTATACATATATATATATTGCAAGGTCCTGCAGCATATTTATCCCCCTGAGCAAGCACAGGTCTGAGAATCCTGAGATCGCTTGAAAAATCCTGTCCCAATTAAAGTTAATATCAAAACTCCCATTGACTTCACTATGGGCAGGATTTCATTTTTGGTTTCTAAAAATCCATACCATTTTTCATTTTGCGGTTGAACACTAGTATAGTCTCAGTAGGGATTATTTGTAGATCTAACATTCCTAATTAAATGAAAAAAGTTTGCAAATCAAACATTTTGTATTTTGACTTGAAAGTGGGACATTTTCCATGGAAAGTTTGAATTTAATATGTGACTTTTTCTGGGGACAACCTAGGGATATCACTTAACTCACCATTGAAGTGAAGCATACACTTTTTTGTCAGTGTCCAGCAGTTTCTATAGGAAGAAAAGTATCAGAGTGGTAGCCGAGTTAGTCTGTATCTTCAAAAACAACAAGAAGTCCAGTAGTACCTCATAGACTAAGAGATATTCGATGAAGTGGGTCTTTGTCCACATAAGCTTACGCTCCAAAATGACTTCTTGTTATATCAAGACAGTGAAGAAACACTTAATGGATCATTTATTGAGCAGAAATGGCACTGTATCAAAAACATATAAAATGTTCACGTGTAAGTATTGTGAATCTGAATGTTTTGCCAAATGTGAAACGAAATAGGTGATATTCCCTTGCAAAGGGAAAAATTATGAATTCGTTGCTGAAAGACAGGTGATTTTTTTTCTTTTGGATATCCCACAAGTAATATACTAGTATTGTAAATACTATGGTGATCACATTATTGCAAGAATTATTTTAGCCAGGTGACTGCATGCTGGTGGATTATAGACAAAGCTCTTTTCTTGATTGACTGGCTGAAGTCTGATATATACTGTTATGTAATGATACACAGTAAAGATCATTTAAATGAATGTAAAACCTGCTTTCATTAAAATGATTTATTTGTAGCTGCTTTGTGTCCTTGGAGCATGATTATAGATGCATTGGTTTAGCTACTATATACCTTAATAACCCACAAAAGCAATTGACTGTATCTTTTTCAGTTTGATGCCATTTTGGACGTTTTGTCATCAGTGATAGTTCTGTGGCGTTACAACAATGCAGCTGCTGTGCATTCTGCACACAGGGAATACATGTAAGTAAATTCACTGTAGGTTATCACTTTGAAAAAAGGCTGCAGAGCCTTTGCCATGAAGCCATAATGATCTAGCACTGAGAAGTACACAAGATACCAATACATTTTCATTTTATTTTCATTTAGTTTATGGTCAGACTTGAAGTCCTGACTCAAGCAAACTTCCCCCATTAAAATGATTCCACCTCATTTAATTTCAGATGCTGAAGGAAGTGATATGTTTCTCTCTGAATGATCATATGAGATGATCTGTAATTGCAACCAGCAGTGAATTTGTAAATCTTTTGTTTAACATCACATCATTCATACTAAAATGAGTTTCTAGTGTTTAATGTTTGTATTATACTTTTTTTAACAACCAGAACAAAACTGTTGCATGATTTTTCATATGCTGAGCTCCCTCAACTCTCATTAACATCATTAGGAGTTGAGGCTGTATGATGGTATTGGGCCTCAGTTAGTCCAATGATAGGTTGATACCTATGTAACTTAAATACTTTACCTATGCGAATACACATGCTGACTGTTTTATAGCAACGTCTACTGCTGTTGTGTTGATGACAAAGGGTTTTTCATCATCTTCATGTAATTTTAACAAAAATTAGCAGCTACATATTTGTAAGCATCTGAAGCGTGCACATGTAATGGCTCTGGCATGAACAACATGGACAAAATTCCTTTCTCCAATCTGCAGTGTGTCCAATTAAAATTGATGATTCCCTCTGCTCTGGGTCAGGATCCCCAATTCAAGAAACACCAGTCTCCCTGTGAAATCTGTGTAGCATAGGGTAAAAGCACACAGAAGGCCAGATTTCATGGGATGACATCAGAATTCATCGTCCATGACATGTTTTGAATGGCTGTGAATTTGGAAGGGCCCCAGTTATACTGTACTTTTTTTCAAAGACAAACATCGCTGGTAGCCACCTCTGATCAAGGACCATCAGAACAAAACTGGCAATAACACATAGGCTTTTAGCCTCACCCCGTGGTGAAAAAGATACCATTGGTACTGATGACACAATCTATTCAGGACCTTCAGGCAGTGATGGCCTGAAGGGAAAAGGCCAGTGACAAACCTATCCCTACCTGAAGAGGAAGAGCTTGAATTGGTACCATACATGCCTCAACACACCCACAAGCAGCCCTCGCATCTCCCACCAGTCCCGATGCAACAATGGCCACCACATCCCTGGATGCCCCCGGCACTGATGCCACCGACATGGCTATACTGGGACCCTTGGGAGTAGTTACGACCACCACAAATTCAGTCTGTTCTCTAGTTGGCCACACTATAGCCCACCGAAACACCCTCTCCATTGCCTTCCTCCCATGCTGAACCAGAGGAGAAACTAGGTGTCCAAGAACAGGAATCTGAGCAGGACAGTGTCTTACCCACTCTCATCTCCTCCTCATCACCAGATGAGGCAATAATGTCACATCCACCAACTGTAGTGGACTTTCAAAATCTTTTTAAAAGGGTAGCTGATGACTTTAGCCACAAAGAGGGCTGATAGAAAATATGATGTACACCAAAAGGGCAGCATTTTTATTCACTCATCTCTCTCTGATTTCTCTGGTGGTAGAAGCTGTACACCACAGAGTGAAGCAAACCCAATTCTGGTCCACACCTTATGGCTACGTCTACACGTGCACGCTACATCGAAATAGCTAATTTCGAAGTAGCGACATCGAAATAGGCTATTTCGATGAATAGCGTCTACACGTCCTCCAGGGCCGGCAACGTCGATGTTCAACTTCAACGTTGCGCAGCCCAACATCGAAATAGGTGCAGCGAGGGAACGTCTACACGCCAAAGTAGCACACATCGAAATAGGGATGCCAGGCACAGCTGTAGACAGGGTCACAGGGCAGACTAGCGCTTCCGGGGCAACAGCTAGCCGCTACCTTAAAGGGCCCCTCCCAGACACACTCAGCCTGCACAGCACATGGTCTGAGGAGCCATAGGCACACAGACCCCGGGCGCCGCAGTCATGGACCCCCAGCGGCAGCAGCAGCAGCAGCCAGAGGTCCACCCAGCCCTCCCGGCAGGAGCAGGGCTTGCCCTGCTCCATGCCATGCGGGAGGCAGCTGAGCACCTCCTTGCCACAGAGGAGGAGATGCCCCCAGGGCAGCAGGGCTCAACCCCTACCCCTGCAGCACCCGGCCCCACCCCCCGCCTCACATGCCGGCGGCTGTGGAGCTACCCCACCAGCACCAACTGGTGGGAGCGGCTGGTGCTTGGGGAGTGGGACGACGACCGCTGGCTCAGGAACTTCAGGATGAGCCGGCAGACATTTCTGGAGCTGTGCCAGTGGCTCACCCCCGCACTCAGGCACCGGGACACGGCCATGCGGCATGCCCTCACAGTGCAGAAACGGGTCGGCATCACTGTCTGGAAGCTGGCCACTCCCGACAGCTACCGATCCGTGGGGCAGCAGTTTGGTGTTGGCAAGGCCACCGTCGGGGCTGTCTTCATGGAGGTAAGAGAACCCATGGGGGGAGGGCAGGGCAGGGGAGGGGGGCCCAGGCAGGGGAGGGCAGGGGAGGGGAGGGGAGGCCAGGGCGGGGGAGGACAGAGGAGGGCAGGGCAGGGGAGGGGGGCCCGGGCTGAGGAGGGCAGGGCAGGGCAGGGCCACGCACACCCTGCTCACCCCTCATTGGTGCTGTCCCATGTGCTTTCTCTGCAGGTTGTGCGTGCCATCAACGCCATGTTCCTGCACAGGCTCGTGAGGCTGGGGGACCCAGATGCCACCATCGCGGCCTTTGCCACCCTGGGCTTCCCCAACTGCTTCGGGGCTCTGGATGGGACTCACATCTCCATCCGCACCCCGCATCACAGTGGAGGACGATACCTGAATCGCAAGGGCTACCATTCTGTCGTCCTCCAGGCCTTGGTGGACAGCCGGGGACATTTCCAGGACATTTATGTGGGCTGGCCTGGCAGCAGACACGATGCCCGGGTTTTCCGGAACTCGGGCCTGTGCCGCCGGCTGGAGGCGGGGACCTACATCCCCCAGCGGGAGATCCCTCTGGGGGACAACACCATGCCCTTCTGCGTCATCGCAGATGCGGCATACCCCCTCCGGCCGTGGCTCATGCACCTGTACACGGGCCATCTCTCCGCTAGCCAGGAGCGCTTCAATGAGCGCCTTAACCACACGCGCCAGTTGGTGGAGCGCTCATTTGGCCGCCTGAAGGGACGCTGGAGATGTCTCCTGACCCGCCTGGATGCGGGCCCCAATAACATCCCCCAGATTGTGGGTGCCTACTGCGCCCTGCACAATTTGGTGGAGAGCAAGGGGGACACCTTTTTCCAGGGCTGGGCTGCAGAGGCCGGCAGGGCAGATGTCCAGCCACCTGCTGCCCCCAGTCAGCAGGTGGACCCTGAAGGGACCCGGGTCTGGGAGGCCCTGCGGGCCCACTTCAATGGTGAGGCCGCGGGGTGAACTCTGCCCAGGCCCCCCACTGCCCGCCCCTTCCTCCACCACACTCCTGCCCCAACGCCCACACCATGGAGCACCCCAGCGCACCCCCCTCCCACTTTTCCTGGACAAATGACAGCACGCACTTGTGGCTGAACTTAAACTTCTTTTTCTTTCCGAACTTTTTTTTTTAACTGTAAATATATATGAAACAAGCAAGAAACTATGTACAAACATGTGGAAACAAAATAATATGTACAAAAATAAAACAATACTAAAGAAGCAAGTGTCCTCATGAATAAAAAGAAAACCAGGGAGGATAAAGGGGAGAACTATTTACAGGGGGGGGACGGGGCAAACGGGGTCAACAAATAATAACTGTAAACTATATACAAGGGGAGGGGCCACGTCCCGGGCCCCTCACCCCTATAGCCCGGCACTGGGCGTGGGCGGCCGGGAGCCCCGCCGCGCTCGCAGCCCTGTCCGAGGCTGGCTGGGGGCGGACCGGACCGGAAGATACGATGCCCGGCGAGTCTCAGGTGGCTCCAGGGGTCCCTTGGCGCTCCGGCCCTCGGCGGTGGGTGGCGGGGCGACGGCGGACGGGACGGCGACGGGCGGAGCAGCTGGTGGTGGGGCTGGTGGAGCAGGCAGGGCGGGCACTCCGGCGGCCGGCGTGGTATGGGGGGCCAGGTAGTCCACCGGGTGGTTAAAAGTCTCCATGTAGGCCCCCCATGCCTCCTGGCGCCAGGCCAGCGCCCGCTCCTGCAGCTGCAGGTGCTGCTCCGCGACCTCCAGCTGCCTTCGGTGGATGGCCAGCAGCTGGGGGTCCGTCGCCGTCGGATGTTGGTGGTGCGGGGTCCGCCGTCTAGCCCGCCGTGGGGCCGGTCGGTCCTCAGCCGAGGGGCTGGCCTGGAGCGATGGTCCCGGGGGGCTCTCTGGGACCACTGAGGCCTCGCCGGCGCTCTCTTCCAGTCCTTCTGATGGTGCAGGTGCGGGACACAGGAGAGGAGGGGGGGAAGAAGAATGGAGACAGGCGTTAGTGTGGGCCCCGAGCCGTGGACTTTGTCCCCCCATCCCTTTGCTGCAGATTCCCCATCCCCGTCCCCGGGAGATGCTGCTGTGATGGATGGGGTTCAGGGGTCCCCCTGCCCTGCACCCCGTCCCCTGGTGGGAGCGACTCTCACTTCACCCCCCAGGGTCTGACAGCAGGAGAGGTTTCTTAGGCCACAGATGCCCAGTTTCTCCCAGGAGTGACAGCACCAGCTGTCGGAAGAGACAGTCCTTCCAACCCGTCGTGGGGAGAAGACCCCAAGGGGTGCCCCTCGGGGATGCAGCTTTCCCCCTCCTCAGGCTGGCTGCCTTCCAGCTCTCCCTTCCCCTAGCCTCTACCTGTGGCCCCCGCCCTCCCCCCCCAATTCCAAGCCAGCTCGCCTCCTCCCTCCTGTTTGTTCAGGGCAGAGGTGTCACCTGCCAGCTGTAGCCCCAGGATCCTCCTTTGCCCCTGGGAGCTATTCGGCTCTTGTTGCTCATATGAAGCCTGAGTCTCCCTTTTGCACTCCCCCCACTCCATCACATGCTGCTGCTGCGGGGTGTCCCACCCCCTCCTCCCGGGGGCCCCTTGAGGTTCCGCTCCCCCTGGCCCAGGGATGGGGCATGGCACTGTCGTGCGGGGTGGGGGGGGGCAGGGGCTGATGCAGTGCTGTGAGGGCCATGGCCCTGCTGTCCTTGGGGCCATGGCCATGTGAGCATGTGGGGGGCCCTGGACACATATCTATTACCCCCCGCCCCTCAAGCCCAGGGTTGTACACCAGAGGGGGGTACCTACCTGTCAGTCCGCTCCCACGGTCCGGAGATCACCGGGGGGTGGAGGCCCTGCTGCTGCTCCAGGATGGCAGGAGGAGGATCTGCAGCCCGGATTCTGCAGAGGAGGAGCCCCCCTCCTCCTCCTCCTCCTCCTCCTGCCATGATGTCCCGGGGGTGGCCTCCGGGGGGGGCCCCCGGGGTGCGGGGCTTGCCTCCGGGGCGGACTCCGTCTGCAGGGCCTGCTGGGGCTCGTCGGCCGAGGTGTCAAGGGTGGCCGGAGGGGAGGAGGTGTGCCGGGGGCCCAGGATATCCCTGAGCTCCCTGTAAAAGGGGCAAGTGACGGGGGCGGCCCCAGATCGGCTGGCCGCATCCCGGGCCTGGGAGTAACCCTGCCGCAGCTCCTTCACCTTACTCCTGACGTGGTCAGGAGTGTGGGCAGGGTGACCCTGGGCAGCCAGGCCATCGGCCAGCCGAGCGAACGCATCCGCATTCCGCCTCTTGCTCCCCATTACCTGGAGCACCTCCTCCTCGCTCCAGAGCCCCAGCAGGTCCCGCAGCTCGGCCTCCGTCCAGGAGGGGCCCCGCTGCCGCTTCCCAGCCTGGCTGCCCTTCTGGCTGGGCTGTGAGCCCTGGCTCCCCTTGGTGGGGGGTCCCCTGGGGGTGCTGGGGGGGCTGCCAGACAGCCATCGCAGCTGGGTGGGTGGCTGAGGGACGTGCAGGCTGGCCGCCTGTGTGGGCTGCCGCCTGCACGATCCCTCAGCTTCCTGCAGAGGAAGGGAGGGGGAGGGGACCTTTAAGGGGCCGCTCCACGTGGCCACCAGTGAGCTGAGGGGCTGGAGAGAGCGTCTCTCAACCCCTCAGCTGATGGCCGCCATGGAGGACCCGGCAATTTCAACGTTGCGGGACGCGCAACGACTACATGGTCCCTACTTCAACGTTGAACGTCGAAGTAGGGCGCTATTCCTATCCCCTCATGGGGTTAGCGACTTCGACGTCTCGCCGCCTAACGTCGAAGTTAACTTTGAAATAGCGCCCGACGCGTGTAGCCGTGACGGGCGCTATTTCGAAATTAGTGCTGCTACTTCAAAGTAGCGTGCACGTGTAGACATGGCTTATGACAAGTACTGGAAGAGATTAGACTTAGTGGGAAGAAAATCCTGCTCCTCAGCATCTCTGCAATTTTGAATTGCCAATAATTCTGCCCTCCTCACAAAATGCACTTACAATTTATTTGACAACATGAAAATTTTTATTGAAGGTTTGCCAGGGGAACTAAAACAGCCACTCAGCGCCAATCTGGCAGAAGGCTCACTCATAGCCAAGATGGTTCTATGGGTCTCACTGAATTCCAGACACGGCAGCTTGCTCACTAGCAACAGCAGTCATGATGCGCAGGGATTCCTGGCTCCATCTCTCTGGATTCCCTAAGGAGATACAAAATAAAGTTGAGGACCTCCCCTTTGAGGGCCAAAAGCTCATCAAAAACTCTACTGACACTTCACTACATACCCTAAAGGATTCCTGTCCTCTTCTAAAGACTTTGTGTGTCACACACCACGAAAAAGCAGGAGCATTGCTGTATCCAGTGTTTCCGTCTTTCCCCAACCAACAATAACGATCCTATGAACAACGTAGGAGACAGAGACAATCCAGAAAACAATGTCAACAATAACAATCATCTGTGTCATAATCATCAACATCCCGTTATTCATTTTGGACCATTGGTCAAGAATTGGACCAATCCCCTACATCAACAGACCACAAAGTATCACTGTTTCCACCACCGACTTCTAACTTTTTACCCCATCTGCCTCACTATCACCTTGGACAGATGAAAACAAAATACACTTGGACAGATGGATTCTCAAAATAATCCACACAGGATACACCACCCCATTTACATCCCAGGCTCCCTTCCAACCTACCTTCCCTGTCCCTCCTCAGTTATGGTTGGTCCTGCTTCAAGCAAGGGTCAGGACTAGATGACTTCCTAAGGTCCCTTCCAGCCCTAGGAGTCTATGATTCTAACCTTCACATGAGGTCCTACTACAGTAGGCAGCATCCCACCTGTTGCAAAGAGGAGCGATAGGAGAGGTACCACCTCAATGGAAGGGGAAGGGATTTTACTCATAATATTTTCTCACACCAAAGAGAAATGGAGGATCTATGCTGATGAAATAAGTACATCAGGCACGAACACTTCAAAATGGTAACACCACCAACCATTATTCTGTTATTACACAAAACAGACTGTCTGTCATCCCTCAACCTACAGGATGCCTACTTCCATGGCAACTATACACCCCACGCGTATCACGTTTCTCAAATTTACCCTACGTCAGAAACACTACCAATACCAAGTCCTTCCTTATGGACTTGTAGCAGCCTGACTTTTCATAAAGGTATTCACAGTTGCAGCTGCAGCCAATTTACATAAACAGGGCATTAAAATATTTCTGTATCTCAATGCCTATCTTTTATTGCATCTTCACAGAATGAGGCAACTATCATGACTCAAACCACAGTCATGTTCTTAACCAACATGGGTTTTCAAATAAATTTCCAAAAATCCTCGCTATCACCCGCTCAACAGCTGGACATCATAGAAGTGCATCTGTATGATCCAGGCAAGAGCAAACCTCCCATCACCTCATTTTGTAGCATAAAAATAGATCAGCTCCATAATTATGCAAAGCCCCCAAGTTACAGTGAGACAATATCTACAGCTTTTGGGAAACATGTTCATCACAAAATTTGTGGTGAAACATTCAAGGCTAAACATGTAACACCTGCAAGGATGGCTATAGGGAACGTACAAGCCACACAGGCACTCCATAAACAAAAAGTTAAGCTTGCACCTCAGAGTAAAATCTTCCCTGAAATGGTAGTTAAAATCAACCAATGTGTGCACAGGAATCCTCTTCAAACAGCCCAACACAAGATGTACAATAACAATGGAAACATCCTTAGAAGGATGGGGAGCACAAATGGCACAGTACTCACTACAGGAATGCTAGACCGCATAAGAATCATGTCTCAGCATAAGCATGCTAGAGCTAGGGGCTGTACTCAGAGCTTGTGAGCATTTCCAGCCATTAATCCATCACAAAGCCATTAGGCTATTCACAGACAAATGGCATAGATGTATTATTGCAATTGATAGGTCTCTGGAACTGATGCATGAACAACCACATAGACATCCTGGCCATATATCTTCCACGGAAGCAGAATACCATAGCTGATACCCTCAGGAGACAATTTCATCAAAATCATGAATGGGAGATGCAGCCCCAAATTCTATATGCCATGCCCCAAAAATGGTGTTTTCCAACTGTAGATCTGTTTGCCACAGCGACCAACACCAAATGCCTGAGGCACTGCTGCCAGGCTGGACTTGGCAAGAACTCCATGGGGGATGTGTTCTCCTTTACATGTTTCCACCCATTCCCCTATTACACAAGATACAACTGGATGGTGCCTGACACATAGTCATAGCACCTCTATGACCTTGACAAACCTGGTACCCATTTCTGATGCAACTGTCTAACTCCTTCACAATGTCTTCCCTGAACTCCTTCTCTTCTCACTCAGGATAATGGCAAATTCAGCCACCTGCGTCTCAATGTGCTCCAACCAACAGCCTGAATTCTGCCAGGCTAACAGAAATAGAACCACAGTGCTCACAAGAAGTCCAGTCTATACTGATTAACAGCAGGAAGCTGAGTACGAGAATAACTTATAACCAAAAATGGAGATGTTTCCCGTTATGGTGCATATAAAAATTACTCTTCCCTCACTCCATGAGTATACCAAGACTTCTGGATTATAGCTTACACCTTAAAGGTCAGGGCCTAAGTAAAAGCTCTATATCAGTACACTTACCTGCTATTTCCATGTGACACACTAAGATTGGTAGATACAGAGTTTTTACGTATCCTATTGTAAAAAGGTTCATAAAAGGTCTTAATAACACATTCCCTCCCTTAAAACCAGCCACTCCAGCCTGGGACTTAAATATGGTACTACACACACTTATAAATAAGCCATCTGAACCTACAGCCACATGCTCACTGTTACCTCTTTCAATGAAAGTGTCATTTTTACGGCCATCAGTGCAGCCAGAAGAGTGGAGTATCTGGCAGCACTTAGGGGTGATTCACCCTATACCTTTATTTCAAAAAGACAAGGTCTCCATTAAGACCTCATCTAAAATTTCTACCAAACATCATATCCCCATTTTGTATCAACTGATACCTGTTTTTTTCCAAAATCACATGCAGATGCAGAACATTGCAGACTCCATATGCTCAACATCAGACAAGCCCTTGCTTTCTATCTGCAAAGAAGAAAATTTTCTGTAAAATTTTCAAGACTGTTTGTATCAACTACAAGACGCTCTCAGGGACTTCCAGTTTCCAAACAAAGACTCTCAAAGTGGATATCTCAGTGTATAAGACTTTGCTATGAACTAAATAACAAACCTACATTACAAGTCGTACACGCACACTCCACCAGAATAGCTGCCACCTCCTCAGCATTCATTCGCAGCATCCCAGTCAATGGTATCTGTAAGGAAGCAATGTGGATACGTGTACACAATTTTATGAAACGTTATGCAATCAAACAACACTCATCAGCAGACACACTTTTCAAGTATTCCATCCTGCTTATGATCATGTTCTGAAGACCCACCAGTCACAACAGGATACTGCTGCTTCATTGCCTTACGTAGAGCACCCAAGAGGATATTCATGAAAGGAGAAGAGAAGGCTGCTCCCCTGTGCAGTAACTGATGTTCTACAAGATGGGTGTCTCTGGGGGTGCTCCACAACCCATCCCCCCATTTTTCTGTGGTAGGGATGGGCAGGCAGTGATTAATAGCCGCTACAAGCATGAGCAATGTACTGCTCATGTGCTGCTACCAGGGATAATACTGCTGAAAAATCTCCAGTCATAAGCACAGGGCACCAAGACAACTTATGTGGGGTACTAACAGGGACAACCATCTTGAAGACATCAGTTACTGCACAGGAGGGTAACCTTCTCTTTTTCATACACAATTTGTGGAGCAGCAACAGATGATGATTTGAAAATCGGAGAATTTTTTTTTTTGGCCAGAATATTCTTTTGTATGTGTAGCTCTTTCTTCTCCCTTTTGCAAGGGCCTGAGCCTGTAACAAGTGATGAAATTAAAACTCTGCTTCAGCAGACCTTAGAAAAAGGAAAGTCGTGTCTAACTAATCTATTAGAATTCTTTGAAGGGGTTAATAAACATGCGGACAAGGGGCACCCAGTGGACATAATATACCTAGATTTCCAGAAAGCCTTTGACACGGTCCCACATCAAAGGCTTTTATGTAAATTAGGCGGTCATGGGATAGGAGGAAAGATCCTTTCATGGATCGGGAATTGGTTAAAGGACAGAAAACAAAGGTTTGGAATAAATGGTAAATTTTCACAATGGAGGAGGGTAACTAGTGGTGTTCCCCAGGGGTCAGTCCTGGGACCGATCCTGTTCAACTTGTTCATCAATGATCTAGAAAATGAGGTAAGCAGTGAGGTGGCAAAGTTTGCAGATGACACCAAGTTGTTCAGGACAGTCAAAACCAAAAGGGATTGTGAAGAACTACAAAAAGATCTCAGCAAACTGAGTGATTGGGCAGCAAAATGGCAAATGAAATTTAATGTGGGTAAGTGTAAGGTAATGCACATTGGAAAAAATAACCCAAATTACACGTACAACATGATGGGGTCAAATTTAGCTACGACAGATCAGGAAAGGGATCTTGGAGTTATAGTGGATAGTTCTCTGAAGACATGCACGCAGTGTGCAGCGGCAGTTAGTAAAGCAAATAGGATGTTAGGAATTATTAAAAAAGGGATAGATAATAAGACAAAAGATATCATACTTCCCCTATATAAAACTATGGTACGCCCACATCTTGAGTACTGCGTGCAGATGTGGTCTCCTCAACTCAAAAAAGATATATTGGCATTAGAAAAGGTTCAGAAAAGGGCGACTAAGATGATTAGGGGTTTGGAATGGGTCCCATATGGGGAGAGGCTAGAGAGACTGGGACTCTTCAGTTTGGAAAAGAGGCGATTGAGGGGTGATATGATAGAGGTATATAAAATCATGAATGGTGTGGAGAAAGTGAATATAGAAAAATTATTTACCTTTTCCCATAATACAAGAACTAGGGGACACCAAATGAAATTGATGGGTAGTAGGTTCAAAACTAATAAAAGGAAATTTTTCTTCACACAGCCCACAGTCAACCTGTGGAACTCCTTGCCAGAGGAGGCTGTGAAGGCCAGGACTCTATTAGGGTTTAAAAAAGAGCTCGATAAATTTTTGCAGGTTAGGTCCATAAATGGCTATTAGCCAGGGGTAAAGTATGGTGCCCTAGCCTTCAGTACAAGGGCAGGAGATGGATGGCAGGAGATAAATCACTTGATCATTGTCTTCTGTTCTCCTTCTCTGGGGCACCTGGCATTGGCCACTGTCGGCAGATGGGCTACTGGGCTGGATGGACCTTTGGTCTGACCCAGTATGGCCATTCTTATGTTCTTATGTTCTAACTTCAATTCTCTTTTTTGAGTGCTAATTAGTTATCATCTTTGGTGGACTTTTGAGTCCTTAGCCCAACACGGAATAGGACTCTAAATCTAAACTCTGAACTCTTCGGTTGAAAAGCCTTGTACAAATTTATTTGTCTAGAGGTATTGCCTTTGGAAACAGGTGAATAAAATTAAGCTTCCTGCATAAATTTGGATTTATTGCTCCAATGTGTCTGGCATGCCTTGGTTTTAGGGAGTCCTCAAAAATGCTCCTCAGTATTTAGTTAACATAGCTAAGAAATCCTTGTCTGCTGGGGTATGAGTATAGTGTACCTTATAAAATGCTTTGTAAAGTATACGCATTTTATATATATATATATATATATATAGATATAGATATAGATATAGATATAGATATATATAGATATATACACACACCCCCCTTATAAAATACTTTGTAAGGTAAATAAGCCCCAGTATGAAACAACAATCAACACGTCCTCAAGATAGGGATATAGGTAGGCAAAGTGGAAAAATATATTTTGCTTTCTTAATACTGTACTTATTTTTAATTTAGCTTCAGGTAACTCCTATGTTTTAGATAAAACCAAACAAATGGGATAGGATTGTTGGTCATGACTTCTAAAGCAAGAAACCTAATGCTACATGGTGCTACTTAAACTAAGCAAAAGAATATTAACAGACCTTGAACATTTTTTTGTTGGATGAGTGATATGGTTATCTCTATGATTTTACTCCTTAGCTCTTAGAACTGGCAGAAAATCATCATATTATAGCCATGCAGGAGGGGCAATTGCAGCTATAAATCAAAAAGGCAACTCCTGTAGTGTCAGGTTTTCCTGGGAGGAACATCTCTCATTACCTGTTGTGTTTAATCTTGAAAGATTATGTATGAAATGATTTTTCCGACATGTTGGGAGTGGGTAGGAAGGGGATTGTGTGTTGTTTGATCCCTGTAGGTTATGTTTTGCTATTGTAAATAGTTCTTGCCTTGCATGCTCATAATGGCTCTTGCTCTTTCACCATCCTGAAAAGCAGCAGCAATTGTTTTTTTGTGTGTCAGTGTCCCATCAATGGGGAAGTTGGACATTTTTGTTTTGTAAGATATGCTCTTGCCCCCAACCTCTGAGGAATGCAGAAAATTCATGTGAGTGCTCAAGTGACATGTCACATTATTCATGTTTAAGTGTACTTAGCCACAGGTTTGTCTCAGCAGGGTGGTACTCACCTACACAAAGCGACTTTGATTATGTTTGCACTGATTCTGACTGCCTTAGCCTTGCATATAGTCTGATGTAATTGATGCTAGTTGCCTGAGAAGGATTTGGCCCTTTACTGGCATGGCTTCATTTGTAGCTTCTACTCTTGTAAGTGACTGAATTAAATATAAACTAGTGAGTGAGAATGAGTGAGTGTGTGTTTGTGTATTCTTCACTCAAATTTCTTGGCAGCAGTTAGCAAACAGTTTTGTGTGTGTGAAATACTATTTTTGAGCCTTGCACCAAGGGGCTGAGCCAAAACCCACTGAAATCAACCCATTGAATTCAACAGGCTTTGCATCAAAACCAAGTGGTTAGTGCTTGGCAGATCCAGCCTTGACCCCAGATTTGTTGACTTTTTTTTGAGAGACAAATTGATGACAACAAGAATTAAAAGCACAAGAAAAAACACAGGGAAAACAGCCCTGAACATATTTATAGATTTATCAGTTATGAGGCCACAAGGAACCATTATGCAGTCACACAAGACAATTTATATTACATTTCATCCAATTAGTTTTGGTTAGAACCTAGAAACCTGTGATTAGTTAAAGCCTTCTAGAATGGTCTTTTCCTGAAGAGATCAAGATAGGGGTCGGCAGCCTTTGGCTCTGGAGCTGTATGCAGCTCTTTAAGGAGTCATTTGTGGCTCTGGACACTATTGCTGTTGTGTCCTCTGCATCTCCCTGCTGTGCCACTGACACAGTAGAACTAAATTTAGTTGGTTTAATGGCTGGCAGGACAGCAGGAGGGATCTGGCCATTAAACCAACTGAATTTAGTTCTACTCTTTCAGCAGTGGCAGGACAGGGAGCTGCAGAGGAGTCAGAGGTGGCAATGTCCAGAGCTGCCGATGACTCCAGTTCGGCCCAGGGAGAGAGCAGTCTGGTCCCAGAGGGCGACAATAGAGGGGGCAGTTCTGTGTCTGCCCTCCCCTGCCCACCTGTGTCTTCCACGTTGGCCAGCTCTGGCTGGCTCTCTCCCTCCCGCCCTCCCTGCCTGCCTCCACCTGGCTGGTGCAGGTCAACAACAGGATAGCGTGCCAGGTAAGGCAGGCAGATCCGGGGGGGGCTGAGAGAGGAGGGGCAGGTGGAACAGGTGCAGTGGGATGGAAAGAAATTTGGCGCTGTTGGGTTTCTCACAGAGGACTCCTGTGCAACCAATGACAGCCCCTCTACTTGCCTCTGTCACTAGCAATAAGCGCCCCCATGGGGAAGGCCTGGCTGCAGAGCTCACAGGAGAGCATGGTGGCCTGGCTGCAGGGTGGGATCACATGCCCAAATCTGCTGCCTCCCATTCCCGGCTGCATTGAATGCCTGAGCCCTCACCTGGAGAGCACTGCTAAATTGAGCAGTGCCCCCGCATCTGCTAGGGATGGCTCACTGGAGCTGGGGAGGCCTCCCCAGCTGCTGTTTCTGCTGTCTGGCTCCTCAGAGGACAGACCCAGCCTGCTGTAGCTAAGTAAGAGCATCCTGGTCCCCTCCCAACTCCCTGCCCCATTGCATCAGGGATTGTCCAAGGCAAGTTTTCAGCAACTATTCCTCCCTCCCTTTGGCCCTGAAGAGTCCCTATCTTCCCTGGGGCAGGAGCTGCACCTCTCTGCCCCACCCCCCAAGTAAAGTGTGAGGAAATAGAACATGTAGAAAGTTTATGACCATCCTGCAGCAAACATGTGTGCACACTGTTGTTAAAATAGGGGTTACAAAAATATGGTTTGATGTTATTTATTAAGGACTTCTGAAAAATGTCCATTTGTTTTCAATGGGAGGGGAATGAGGGCAATGTAGTTTGGAAGGATGATATCACACATCCACAACCACTTGAGGGCATTTTTTCCCATAACACACCAATGAAAAAGCCCAGAATGCCATGGGGCTGAGGGAACTGTAGGATAGGTTCCCACACAGCACTGCTGCAACAGTTGAACTTTGGCAATTAACTGGGGATGCACTAAATTGACTTGGTGGACAGGTGCAGAACACTTAACTTTGACTTTATAAAATCCAGTGTTACAAAGTTGATTTTAATAAATTTGACTTTATTTTGTAATGCATATGTAGCCTTAGAATTAGTCTGAGTATATGATTCATTAGCTTTTTATTTGCTTTGCATGACCTGCTGGGCTGCAAATAAATGTACAAGGAAAATGAAACTGCTGAACAGCTTATCAAGAAAGCGTATGATCAGGAAATCCAAGAGACAGAAGAAGAGGGTTGAAGTAACCTGGAATAATCGCAAGAAACAAGAACTATACAACAACTAAACAATAATGCTAAGACGGAAGGGTTGTTGCAATTTGTTGCATTGTCTTCATGTGGGGGAAGAGGAGAGGGAAAGGCAAAGCAAGGAAATAGCTCCTGAAGTTAGAACATACATCACATACATCTACAATCCTTAAGAGGGGGTTGGTAAGAGAGGGAAAAGACCCAGAAGTCATATACTCCATCCTCTGACTATTTAGGATTGCTCTGTACAATGCATTCCCAGTGCTGTGTCTGGACTAGCTTTAAATGATTCAAGTGATGAAGCATCCCACTGTTTCCTTCTAAACTCTTTTACAGGCTTGATCTCATCTCAAGGAAAAATTATTTTGTTAGTCTTTAAAGTGCTACTGGACTGCTTTTTTGTTTTCATTTCTTAGTCTGCTAAATTCTCCTTTTCTTTCTTTCAGTCCAAAACTTCTGATATTTCCCATGGGGCATTTGACATGATGCCTTTCATACAACGTACATCCGACTTCTATAACATTTCCTGTTAATTGACTTCAGGCTAATGGGCTTGATCGGGAGATATGCTGAACGCTTTCTACTCCCGTCGATGCAAAGCAAAAGGGAGAATTCACAGCAATTCTCAGGATTAATTATGTCTGTCATCCAGAAAATAAAATGAAAAGGGTTTTTTTTCCCTTCCAAACTTTAGCCAGCTACACCATGACAGTAAAAATATAATTGAACCATTGGCAGTTGGAGTACTTTGGCCATATTAACTGACACAATTTGTGACAAGGGAATCCATGTACATTGCTCTGCCAGAAACCTGCCATTCCATTCAGACATGTGAATCGTAATGCGCCTAGAAAGCTGCACCACCGGTTCAAATGGTATGAGCGGCAGGATGGCACCAGGCAGACTTGTATAGCTCTCCAATCCCTGCCAGGCTTGCTGATTCACACAGTGCTGCCAACCTTTGGTGCACTTCTGAGCTGCCAGCCACTGGTCCTTTTTTAGTTCTAATTACTAAGTGGGGTTCTGAGTCGAGTAAGTTTCATCAGAAAAAAGTTCTTGTCCAGAGCCACAGCTCCCTGCTGATGCCTATGTGAGCTAAAGCAGTATTAGGGATAAGTATGACAATGCACCAAGTAATTGGGTTGTAAATTCCCAAGCCTTATGTAAATATTCATTCAGTCAGTCAAACACAGCACACGCCCATGCCTCAAACCAAATGCTTCTCTTGACATTGGAAATGTTTGGCTCAGGAATCCATATGCTCCATATATTTCTTATTATTGCCCCTCCTCTCCTAAAATGGGAGATAGTCTGGGGGTGGGGGCGGGGGGGAGAGGAAGGGGGAGGAAGAGACAGAGCACCAGCTTTCTGTTTTCCCAGGATTTTAAGCCAGTGCTCTCTGCTTCCTGAGGAGCTGTCAGTTTTCTTGTGAAATGATTTATTAGTCTTGCTCTGTCCAAGCTACTTACTCTTTATCTATCGCCTGCCTTTTGTCTGTGGCTACCTTTATTCTATTGTTTGAGCACTTCACTGTCTGTATGGTATCTCTCCTCGCGATACCCTGTGAGGTAGGGAAGTACTATTGTTCTACTTTTACAAATGGGAAACTGAGGCACGTAGTAATTCGATAGTTCAGTTTTGATTTTTTTTAAATGTAAAAGGTATGTGGGAGAGTATATCCCAGGGTGCTGTGTGAAATCCCACCACACAAAGAGCCTCTTCCCACCACCATTAGTGCACATGGGCTCTAGCCCAAGTGAGACCACCCATCATGTTATTTGTAACCCTGTAGCCTGAACCCCATGAAGCAGATTTTGTTGCTTTGGGCTTTCAGACTTGCTGCTGTGGGATTTTTGTTGAATGTGGACGTATCCTTAGTGACACAAAGATGCTGTGAAAGATCAAGCAGAAAAATCCCCTTAGCTCCATAAAACAAAAATGTTTTTGATGCAGCATGATCTAAGCTAAAAAAAAGCTAATAGTGTTAGACCAAGAGAAGGTGTTAGCAGCTCCCACGTGGAAACTGCATGTGAGATCACAGGATGTAAAGGAGATATTTGAAGTGCAAAGTTAGGAGACAGTTGTGTCAGAGGTATTCAGGAGACAGGGAATAGGAATTCCCCTCCCCCAGTTTGAATGATATTTAGTACAGGTTGAATCTCTAAACACCAGGACTCTTTGGTCTGGCAGGCCCATGGAAGTTCCTGGATCAGAGAGCCCCAGCAGCCTGGACTTGGGTGGCAATAAGGTGTGTGGCTGGGAGTCCTGCTGGGGCTGGCAGATGGAAGCCTGGCTAGGGTCCAGCAGATGTGGAGCTGGCAGACTGGTCTGTGTGGGTGGATGGGTGGCAGCTAGGAGCCTAGCTGGAGCCATCAGCCCAAGTGAGGTCGATGGCTGGCAGGCCCAGCAGAGCCAGTGGGGAGCTGAAAGTTTAGCTGGTCCAGAAGGATGAGGGGGTGAGACTGGCGGCCAGGGCTGGGAGTGGGAGAGGAGGGCTGGGGGCCCAGCAGGAACTGAGGCAAAAGAGCTGGAATTGACCTATCCTAGTTTGGCAAACTCCCTCCTTTGGGACTGGTCAGGTGCCGAGGGTGCTGGACAAGGGATGTTCAACCTGTATCTCATTTCCTAAATAGTTTCAGAAGCACAATTGCAACTACTTGGTATTCTGTTGACTCTGTATATAAGACCGGAGTGGAGAATATAATACTTTGATAGTCTCAGATGTGTTCATTTGTGAGTGTGATGAACAAGAAAAAGATACCAGCTTACTTCCCAAAATGGAAACCTCTTTCTTGAGACAGATTGTCACAACTGTGATCAAACTGAATGATATCTTTTCCAGTAGAGACAAGAAAAACTAAAAGTGTTGACATAATATACTTAATAAATTTGTGTGAAGTATTCAGTTCCATACAAAATCAAGGTAGCACATATTAAATAGATTTAAAAAATGGTTAAGTGACAGATCTTAGGGCATATCTAAACTAGGAGATTAGGTCAAATTTGTTAAGGTTGTGTTTTTTAGCACTCCATTTTCTGAAGTGAAGGGTGCATGCTCACACTGGCACATGAAGTTGATGGAATGCATCTCCATTAGGGCTGTCAGCTTTGACTTTGTTAGCATTGCACTGTGGGTACCTATCCCACAGTTCCTCCTGCCTCCTTGCATTGGGGTGAAGCTCTCAATGTCTGATGGGGAAAAAAGTGCCATGACTGGTTCTGGGTATGTGTCATCAGCCTCCCATATTGCACTCGTCGTCTCCTTCCTTTGGAAAGCAATGGCAAAAAGTGTTTCCATGCCCTCTGTGGAGGATCTGGGGAGTAGATGATCTCTCAAGGTCTCGTCAGTCCTATATTTTTATGATTCAGATATCACTTCTAGATGTTATCTTTGTAAAATAAAAATCTGTGTCTTTAGAGGTAATTTCCAGCTTGTTGATGGCCAAGAGTTCTCATAACTACATCTCTGATGCCCGTTGTAGAAAGACCTCTGATCAGGAAATTTAATTGCATAGCCAGGATTCCAAAGACTATCATTTCAGCTGCCTTTTGCTATTCCTGTGCCATAACTGTGTTCTTATATTCTAATGGACTAGCACATCCTTTTCTTTTTCAACCCAGATCTTATTTGTTTATGAGACTGAATGTTGAATGCATGAGTATAGACTGTGGACAGATAAGACTCAGTATTTCTAATGGGTGAACATAAGGAATGGCCATACTGGGTCTGACCAAAGGTTCAGCTAGACTATCTATGTAACAGTGCCAGATGCCGCAGAGGGAATGAACACAACATGTTGAACATCAAGTGATCCCTTCCACGTTGTTCATTCTCTAGTTCTGGCAAACACAGTTTAGGGATACCATCCCTGCCTATCTAGCCTAATAGTCATTGGTGCACCTATCCTCATTGAACTTACCTAGGTTTTTGTTTTTAACTCTGTTATAGTCTTGGCCTTCACAACATCCTCTGGCATGGAGTTCCATAAGGTGACTATTGTGTGAAGAATACTTCCTTTTATTTGGTTTAAACTTGCTGCCTATTAATTTCATTCGGTGACCCCTAGTTCTTGTATTACGAGAAACAGTATATAGCACTTCCTTAGCTACTATCTCTGTACTAGTCATGATTTTATAGAACTCAATCATATCCCCCTTTAGTCATCCCTTTTCCAAGATGAAAAGTCCCAGACTTATTTAGCTCACCTCATACAGAAGCTGTTTCACACTCCTAATAATTGCTAATAATTTTTGTTACTCTTTTCTGAGCCTTTTCCAGTTCCAATATATCTTTTATGAGGTGGGGTAACCACAGTTGCATTCAGGATTCAAGATGTGAGAATACCACAGTGTTGCAGGATAGACCTGCCTGTAGCTTCCATCAGCAAGCGAGAAGATTAACACTTTTCTACCCAGACCTGTTTGGGATTTGTACACCCTCTCAAAGGCTCCAGTGTCAATTTCTAAATAAGTCAGTTTCTCTACCCTTTGCTAAGATAGCCACTCTTCGCTATTAAAATTGCTAATTGTATTTCCTTTGATTTTCTCCCAGATCTTTATGAAGTCTCAGTTTTCAAGTACTACCAAGTATTATGCCTCAGTTTTGCACTCAAACAACTTATATGTTCCTCCTGTACACTGGTTAATACTTTGATAGTTTGCTTATTTGGATTTTACAGTTTTCCTGTTACTGTTTCTGAGCATCACTGCCTTTGTTTTCCAATTAATTGCAAAGGCCAAATAACAACCTGTACACCTAGTCCAGAGGTCAGCAACCAAAACAGGAAGAAGAGACTTTTTTTCAAATATGGTGATTCAAGAGAGGCAATGCATGTAAATACGAGATGGTCCTTAATAAATAATGTCGAACCATAGTTTTTGTAACCCCTATTTTAAGAACAGCGCACAATGATTTGGAACAGGATACATGTTTACTGCAGGACATTCACAACTTTTTTACATGCTCTTATTTCCTTACACTTTACATGTGTGTGTTTGTACCACTATGTTCGTAACTTTTGCTGTCGAACCCATTTTAATTATGCCAATTTTACTTCCTGTTTAATTTGAGTTTTCCTGCTTAAAATGCTGTGGGATAGGAAGTGTTGCCCTTCCTAGCAGGAATGCTGCAAGCTCCCTTTTCCTTTTCAAAATCAACACTTTATTAGCAACATGATCAAAACACAGATGCAGAATCATGTCCCACAATGCACTGCAGATATTAAAGGGGGCATTATCCAATGTTTCAACGTCACACATCATTTGCTATTTAGACATGAGTTGTTCAGTTTTGGGCTATTAGAAGTTCACTGTTTATCAAATAATCAGGAGGGGTTTTTTCTTTTCTTTTTTTTTTTAATTTGCAATTATAGCATCAGGAGCCACGAAGAAGTCCTTGAAGAGCCACATACAACTCTGGAGATGCAGGTTATAGAATCATAGAATCATCAAATTTTAGGGCTGAAAGGGACCTCAGGAGGTCATTGAGTCCAGCCCCGAGCTTCCAACAGGATCCATCCCAGCTAGGACTTTGTCAAGTTGGGACTTACACACCTCTAGGGATGGAGATTCCACCCCACCCTGGCAACGCATTCCAGTGCTTCACCACCCTCCTGGTGAAGGAGTTTTTCTTAATATCCAACCTAGTCTTCTCCTTCTGTGACTTCAGACCATTGTTCCTTGTTCTGTTGTCTGTCAGCTCTGAGAACAATTTCTCTCCATCCTCTTTAGAGCTCTCCTTCAGAAAGTTGAAGGCTGCTATTAAATCACCCCTCAGTCTTATCTTCTGCAAACTAAGTAAGTCCAAATCCCTCAGCCTCTCCTTATAGGTCATGTGCTCCAGCACCTTAATCATTTTCATTGCCCTTCACTGAATCTGCTCTGGCACATCCACATCCTTTCTATACTGGGGGCCCAAAACCGGACACAGTATTCCAGATGTGGCCTCATGAGTGCCAAGGAAGGGGGAACAAGAACTTTTCTAGATCTGCTTGAAAAGCTCATCCTGATGCACCCCAATATCCTGTTGGCCTTCTTTGCTACAAGGGCACACTGTTTATTCATATCCAGCCTTTCATCCACCATAATCTCTAGGTCACTTTCCACTGTACTGCTGCTTAGCCAGTGGGTCCCCAGCCTATAACAATGCTTGGGATTCTTCCATCCGAAGTGCTGGACTCTACACTTCTCCATGTTGAATCATATCAGATTTCTTTTGGTTCAATTCTCCAATTTATCAAGGTCACTCTGGATCCTATGTCTATCCTCCAGCATATATACCTCTCCCCCTAGCTTAGTGTTATCTGCAAACTTGCTGAGGGTGCAATACAGGGAATGACCTCATCCAGGTCATTAATAAAGATGTTGAACACCAGCCCCAGAACTGAGCCCTGGGGCACTCCACTTGAAACCACCTGCTATCCAGATATTGAGCCATTAACCACTACCTGTTGGGCCCGACCACCAGGCCAGCTTTCTGTCTGTACTTCCTTATCTTATGAGCAAGAATGTTGTGGGAGACTGTATCAAAAGCTTTGCTGAAGTCAAGGTAGATCACATCCACTGACTTCCCCATGTCCACAGAGCCTGTTACCTCATCATAGAAGCTAATCAGATTGATCAGACAGGACTTGCCCTTGGTGAATCCATGTTGACTACTTTTGATCACTTCCCCCTCTTCCAAGTGCTCCCAAATGGATTCCTTGAGGATCCCCTCTATTATTTTCCTAGGGACTGAGGTAAGGCTGACAGGTCTATAGTTCCCTGGATTGTCCTTCTTTCCTTTTTTAAAGATGGGCACTACATTTGCCTTTTTCCAGTCATCTGGAGTCTATCTTGATTTCCAAGAGTCTTCAAAGATAATGGCTAAAGGTTCAGCAATGTCTGCCAATTCCCTCAGTGTCCTTGGGTGCTTTACATCCAGACCCGTGGATTTGTGCATATCTAGTTTTTCGAGGTAGCTCTTAACTTGTTCCTTCCCCACCAATGGTTTCTCTCCACCTTCCCATACTGCATTGTCTACCACCACAGTGTGGGAGCTATCCTTGTCTGTGAAGATTGAGACAAAAAAAGCATTTAGTACTTCAGCTTTTCTTACATCATCTGTCACTGGGGCCGTGTCTACACTAGCCAAAAACTTCGAAATGGCCATGCAAATGGCCATTTTGAAGTTTACTAATGAAGCACTGAAATACATATTCAGTGTCTCATTAGCATGTGGGCAGCCGCGGCGCTTCGAAATTGACGCAGCTCACCACCGCACGGCTTGTCCAGACGGGGCTCCTTTTCGAAAGGACCCTGCCTACTTCGAAGTCCCCTTATTCCTATGAGCAGATGGGAATAAGGGGACTTCGAAGTAGGCGGGGTCCTTTCGAAAAGGAGCCCTGTCTGGACGAGCTGCGTGATGGCGAACTGCATCAATTTCGAATCGCTGCGGCTGCCCACATGCTAATGAGGCGCTGAATATGTATTTCAGCGCTTCATTAGTAAACTTTGAAATGGCCATTTGCATGGCCATTTCGAAGTTTTTGGCTAGTGTAGACACGGCCTAGGTTACTTTTCTCATGCAATAACAGCCCCATACCTTCCCTGATAACCCTCTTATTGTTAACATGCCTACAGAAACCCTTCTTGTTACCCATCATATCCCTTGTCAGCTGCAGTTCCAATTGTGCTTTAGCTTTCTGATTACTTCCCAGCATTCTCCAGCCATATATTTATATTCCTTCTTAGTCAACTGTCCATGTTTCCCCTTCTGATCTGACCTCTGATCTAGCCTGCACTGGTGATGGGTTTTTGTTTGTTTGTTTTTTGGCTCATGAGTTTTGATTGAAATTGGTATATCAGATAAACAATAAACTCCCCCGGCTAATTTTTGAGCATTGGGAGCACCTACAGTCAACAGCCAGTGTTTCACACAATATATTGTTTTTCCAGGAATGCAACTGTTTGCAAAACGGAATGCAAAAAACCTCATTTTTTTATCGATGATACTTGGGTAAATAGAAATGAGGATGATACCACCAAGTCTAGAGATCTCATATTTCTTTGAACTTTTTTTTTTACTGCCTGTATCTGTTTGTACCCAAAAGTTGATAATAAAGAAATTGAATTGTACTATGGGTTACTAATTCCTACAGAAATCTCAAACTTTCAGAGAATTTATTTTCCATGCTGCAGTAGAATGACAGGTAATCAAGGCATGCAAAGCATTATTGTTTAATTGGGAAAGTCAATACTTATAGGACTTACTATAGGGTAGAATCTGGTTTATGGAGGCCAGGTTTCTCAACTACCTACACCTAATGCTGAAAAAAGTTTTGTTTTTTTCCCAGATGAAAATGTCCATTTGTGTTTTAAATGGGGAAACATCATGGCCTGGGATACGCTTTCTCTGGATAAGGTTTGCTCCTTGCTGAGAATAGCAGGCTGTGCACACAGCCTAATTTCCCTAAGGACTTGTCTATGTGGCATGACACTAGATGAGTCTGAATTCTGATGCTCTCCAGTGTGTTGCACAGTAAACAGCACTGCATTAATGTGCAGAAGGAGCTTGCAACATGCACCAGCAGGGAATATGCAGGCCAGTTGGTGCACTTTAGGATTCACGCCCCCACCCCAAAATGCACTGCTGTGCCATGTAGAATAACCTTTGTTTTAGCTGGGTCCATAGGCAAGACAGCAGTACATCTCTCCCTGTGTTTTTGTTCTAGATTTATAGGCATTAGACCAAGAAATTGGGGAAAGTAAGGCAGTATGCAACAGTGCCATCAGAGATCATCGAAAAACTCGTTGGTGTCCTGATGGCTTATTAGAGACTCTCTAACTTTTCTCCTTCCAGTCCTTTGTAAACGGCAGCTGGGTTTACTCAGATTAGTGTATTCCACTGAATCAAATGAAAAATCTTTTCTTTAGGGAATTTCTTTAGCAAACAAGTAGAATCATGCTTTTAATAGCCAAAAGGAACTACTTCTGTTAACCTAATTTGATCTCCTGCTTAACACAGTTCAAAAAATCCCTCACCCAGTAGTTTATGAATCAAGTCCATAGCTTCTTTATGAGCTATGGCACATTGTTTAGAAAGATGTCCAGTCTTGATTTATATGACTGCAAGAGATGGAGAATTCACTGGATTCCTCAGTAAGATGTTCCAATAATTAGTTACCTTCCCTGTTAAACATTTGCACCTTATTTCTAGTGTGACTTTATCTGGCTTAAACTTCCCACCACTAGATTTTGAGATAACCTTCTCCCCCATGGTCCAGCTCTGCCACAACTTATATGGAAAGAAATAGCTGTTTCTCTGATTTCTTTCCACTGACTTCCTGCTTATTGTGTCAGGAAGAAAAGCAGACATTCTGATTGTCTACTAGGACTTTATAGCCGTGTCTACATGTGCATGCTATTTCGAAGTAGCGGCGCCAACTTCGAAATAGCGCCCGTCACGGCTACACGTGTTGGGCACTATTTTGAAGTTGAAATCGACGTTAGGCGGCGAGATGTCGAAGTCGCTAACCCTATGAGGGGATGGGAATAGCGCCCTACTTCAACGTTCAACGTCGAAGTAGGGAACGTGTAGACGATCCGCATCCCGCAACATCGAAATAGCGGGGTCCTCCATGGCGGCCATCATCTGGGGGGTTGAGAGACGCTCTCTCTCCAGCCCTTGTGGGGCTCTATGGTCACCGTGTGCAGCAGCCCGTAGGCTAGGGCTTCTGGCTGCTGCTGCGGCAGCTGGGGATCCATGCTGCATGCACAGGGTCTGCAACTAGTTGTCGGCTCTGTGTATCTTGCGCTGTTTAGTGAAAGTGTGTCTGGGAGGGGCCCTTTAAGGGAGCGACTTGCTGTTGAGTCCTCCCTGTGACCCTGTCTGCGGCTGTGCCTGGCACCCTTATTTCGATGTGTGCTACGTTGGCGTGTAGACGTTCCCTCGCAGTGCCTATTTTGATGTGGTGCTGCGCAACGTCGATGTTGAACATCGACATTGCCAGCCCTGGAGGACGTGTAGACGTTATTCATCGAAATAGCCTATTTCGATGTCGCCACATCGAAATAGGCTACTTCGATGTAGGGTTCACATGTAGACATAGCCTATATGAGGTAAAAGTGAAAAGATTTGTTACTGTACATAATTGGAGACCATGTTAACATGATCTAATTACATTTTCAGTTTAATATTCAGGGAATTGAATATTTAGAATGTTTAAACATGTGAATCAAATGATAAACATCCAAAAACATTGGCGAGGCCAGAGCACATTCGGGAGTTTTAAATCATATTCTGCTTAGAAGGAGATGATAAAATATCTAACTCTATACAGTATTATAAAGTTTACAAAGACCCTGAAGTTTATCTAAAGTTTGACCTGCAAGTTAGGTTTGTCATTCATATTTCAGTCTCAACAAACGCGTGCTGTTCTGTTTGTATATTGTATGACATGAATTATTTATATTCAGTCATAAAATTTACAGTATCTGTCACATCCAGTCAAAATATGGGTTACTTTAGCTATGCTGTGCATGTGAGAAACAAGTGATATACGGATGGCAAAAGCCACACCCACTTATAATTAAGGGCAAATCTCTGTGTATAGAAAATACCTTATAATGAGCTGACTTATAATTACACTGGCTGAATGACCACCTGGCAAAGTGTCACAGTTGTGAAGATTTTCTGCTAATAGAATGGCTAAAAAGAGAGCTCTGCTTAGATGCTTCTGTGCTTGCTTAGTTCTTAATTGCCCTGAATGGGACTTTCACTTAAGACTTAATGACCCATTACTGCAAACAAAAGCGGGGAGTAGAGCTTACCACTCTAAATAGACCAGTTGTTAATGGATTTCTTATGGGGGTATGCCTTGATAAAAAGCACATGCAGACTAACTTGTATGCTAGGTTTGAAGAATCAGAGCCCACAAATACAAAATCAGAAGTTCCTACCTATCCATTCTTCCTTATTCCCTCTTTTTCATTTTCTGACAAATGTCATCGCTTAAAAGCAGGATACTTTTCACAGCATAATTGGGCTGGAGAACCATTTGTTATGTCAGAGAGTTTTATATCTATTTTGAGTACCCATTACTAACATGGGTGGGTGCAACATAGTGAGTTTTACAATCACCAAGCTTGCTTCACAGAAGATATAGCATACATCATTAGAAATTTAACAATATTCGTGATCTTTTTTCTTTTTTCATTTTAACGCTGGACTTAAAACACTGTTTCTTTTCCAAAAAATACATGGTATAAAAATACATGATAATGCACAGTGGTATACATAGGCCTTATTTGCACTTCTTTAAGATCATGTGTTTTATCACATATTCATTAATTTATTACTGCCTATTCATGCCAACTAAAACCTGTAAGCCATCGTGTAATTCATGTACCAAGATACATATATGGTAAATAGACATATATAAATACCTGTACATACAGCTACAAAATCCAAACTCAAATTAGCTATTTTATATCTCCTAAACTATTTTTTAAAAAGTGAAGCATTGTTAATCTTGTAGTCTTGCCTAGGAATTTACTGGGGTTGAAGCAAAACTCACCACAGTCTTTCCTTTGTAACAGAGATAGCTGCATTAGTCTGTGTCTTAACAAAACAAAAAAGCAGTCCTGTAGCCCTTTAAAGACTTTCCAGTACATCACCATCTCCAGATCTGAAGAAGCGAGTCTGCCCCACAAAAGCTCATCACCTAATAAATTATTTTGCTAGTCTTCAAAGTGCTACAGGGCTGCTTTTTTTGTTTGGTCATCCCTTTATGTTCAGTATGTCTTTTGTGTTTGTTTCATTATTTCTTTGCTGTCTCAGATGTATATGGTTTTGATAGCCTTCAATGAAAAGAATCTCACAAAATTCTGATGAGGCTCTCAGTTTCGGGGGGGAGAAAGGAATCCCTTGCTACCCTTCTCAGCTTCAGTTAAGGTTAGGCACTATGAGCAGATGTTCATGTGCCTCATAGCTGATTGCAAGACAGCCTAGCCATAGATATAATAGTATGGAGCACAAATTTGGCATGGGCAAATATGGTACAGGTTTAGTAAGTGCTTTTGTCAATGGATAATACATACCTGAAAAGTCTAATAATGTATTCTCTGTTGGCACTATTTCACCTCCATTTTCATGAGAAATAGAGGAACAGTAAAAAAAAAAAAAAATCCCTCATTTCCAACAAGTCCGATCTCCATTTCCCTCTCTGTGTTCTAAAGGATGCTGTAAGAGCGTTTTGTCAGCATCATAAATTATATTGACCATTTCAGAATATGAGTTAGAAGCTCTATTTTATAGCAAGGAAGGTGTGTGTGTGTGTTTTAAGACAGTTGAGCTCTATGTTCTCAACATTAATTTAAAAATTACTGAAGTGGGTGTAGTAACAGAGAGGAAGCCGTGCTAGTCTATACACTATCAAAACAAAAAGCAGTCAAGTAGCACTTTAAAGACTAGCAAAATAGTTTATTAGGTGAGCTCTCGTGGGACAGACCCACTTCTTCAGTTCATAGCCAGACCAGAACAGACTCAATATTTAAGACACAGAGAACCAAAAACAGTAAGCAAGGAGGACAAATCAGAAAAAGATAATCAAGGTGAGCAAATCAGAGAGTGGAGGGGTGGGGGGAAGGTCAAGAATTAGACTGAGCCAAGTATGCAGACGAGCCCCTGAAGTGGGTGTGTGTTGATTCATGACCTTGATTTTTCAATGAGTGATGGTGATGACTGAATAGTTGGATAGAGCTAGATCGTGGAAAGTATACAATGAACAGTAAGCCCACATATTTCGTATGTACTTTAAAATGATATTATTCCCTAATCACACCCCACTGAACATGTGAAAAAATTCTGAACAGCTGCAATTCTGCATATGTTGGTTTTCAAACCATCATTGGGAACTAAATCTAAAAATATATAAATCACAGACTAAACCAAGCAGTGTATTTGTATCATTAATTACACAAAAAATGTAAAGGACATAAAGGATAAGTGACAGCTGGAAAAATCAGGGAAACTCAGGGTCAGGGAAATATTTAATCTTGACTACACGCTGAGATAATATGTAACATTACACAGTGATTCAGTCTTTAATAGAGTGCTGAGCTTAAAAGACTGATTCTACAGACTTCACAGTTGCAAGAGTCATATTAAGAGAGCATAGCTGCCAATAGATCATTTCTGCATAGAGGTAGTGTACAGTATTATAGAAGTAGCAGCTAAGACTATTAATTAACAACTGCATCATGTTTTTGTATCTATTTATAATTGGCAATATCACATGTAGCTACTATAACCAATTTACAAAAGTTGTTTATGGTAGGGACTACATAGTGTATTATCTTTTCTGAAGCTTCTAGAGACTATTGTAATATTAATATTAAATAATAACCACAAGACTCATTCATTGTCTTTTAAACCGTCTGTCTACCTCTGACATAATTCATCTTTAATTTCACTGTTTGTGTTAGAAACTGCCTCATATACAATACCCATCTTTAAATACCAATCACATTTGATGTCACACACGTGCTCTTGAATTCACTTGTCTGTGTTGCATCCATCAAATCTAGCCTATTACCAGCACAATGGCACATTGAGGGATACAGATGTACTGTTCAGTGATAGTTTGGATGGACACATCCACGTGTCCAGCAATGGAGCAGCGGATACAAATGTAGGGCCTCATTCTTTGAGATTTTGAGCATCCTCAATTTCAGTTGCCTTCATTAAAAGCTGAAGCTGCTTAACTCTTTGCAATTGACATTCAGCTTCTTGCACAATTGAGTCTTTATGTCCAGAAGGGCTAACAATGGGTCTGTAAAGAGCTGTGATGTATTACCCAGCGGGAATGATGGGAGAGAAGAGGAAAAACACATGGGGTTAGGAAGGTGTTTCAGCTGGGGCTAGGTCTTATTACAGCTCCATCTGGGTAATTGTAAGCTAGCCAGGATGTATACAAACACTTCAGATCAGTTGCCTCAATGTTGTAGGCTTAGTTGCTGCTGATATAGAGAAAATATTGGACCAAATATCAGTAGGCTTTACTCCAATGACATCTTTGGAGTTGTGCCAGTGGAGAATTTGGCCTATCATCACCAGAGTTGTGTCAGCCCAACATATTTTCACTGCCAGAACACCTGAGGTACAGATTGCTCTGAACTGCTGAGGGGGTAGGGAAGCAGTGATCACAGAACATGGTTTGAACCTGGCTGGGGAGAGAACTGAGAGCCAGGGAAAGGATGAACTGAAGCGGAGTGACTCAGCAGATAAGCAGAGAAGTTCTGCTGCAGAAAGGACAGCCATGAAAGAGAAATGAGAAAAACCGAGACAGAGACAGAATTGGAAAGAGACGTGAGTACAGAAATGGAGACACACAAAGGAAAGGTCATAATGACTGACTCAGTGAAAATCTATTTTGGCAATAGCTCTTCAATGGACTGCTGTGGGTGTGCAGCTTATGCACATATTCCCGTAGTCAATGGGCAGAATAAAATGGAAGCCCTTGCAAAAGCCTGAGGAGGAGCAATGGCATGGCTGGGGCCAGGCAGCTGGAAATGGGTCAGCTTTTTGGTGGGCTTGGGATACAGGGGGAGACTTACAGACCTGGCTCTGCATTCCCCTCCTCCCACTATTGATTTTACTGAATGCTTCCTATTTTCTTTGCTGACAGGTTCTGTTCCGCGCTCTGTCCCTATTGACCAATAAACTTCCTGTTTTGCAATGCTGGCTAACGGCTACAGTAAACTGTGGAGTTCAGGGGCAGGAACCTCTGGCTCCCCCAGGAACCTCACCTGGATGGACTCACTGCAGGGAGTGCACAGTGTGTATGGGGATGCTGAATGCTCTGAGGTCATATTCAGTAAAGTGCGTAATGCTGCCAGGTGGAACCAAACCTGAGACTGCTGGAGCTTAGTGCATGAGCCTCTACAGCTTGAGCTAAAAGCCAGCTGGCTCTCAGTTCTGACTGCAGATAAGACTCATTCTTTCTCTCCATAAATGGTCTGTGCACAAAGTTGGACAGTGAACCACACCCAGTAGGTATGTAGGTTACATAAGCTTCTTGCACTGGCATCAGTGTGCTCAGAGAGATAAGGCATGTAACCACAGAGTCCTGACTGGCTTCATACCATGCAGCTCCTGAACATCACCCCCACATCTCCATGACACGTGTCCGCTTGCACGGTGCTATTAAAGTTAACAGTACTGCTCACTTGAATTAGGCAAGCAAGTTCTGGCTGTCCTAGGATAGGAAAGTTAGGGGTAAATCACACCAGAACTTCGCATGCGCTCGGTACTGAGCAGAAGCTGACTTACAGTATAACATATGTAATGTTCACGTGTTGCTAAGGTTATGCATCCAGTGTGGCTGTTTCTTCACAATGCTTTCTAGTTATTATATATGATGAACGTGCAGCTTTTATGATTCTGTGTGTGAAATAAAGAAAATATTGAGCATTATCTGCGATGAGGAGTAATTTCAGGGAGACTAAGCCTGGTAATAAGCACAAACAAATTGTATTCTTTTCCTGGATTAAGCTCCACAAAACTCTCTAGAATACATTTTTAAAGCTCTGAATTACCTTAAAGTTAAGGATATACTACAAAGATATGAAACTAGTGCAGAACAAATTGCTACGCACATTCTACTTATTAAGTTTTATACGAATTACATTTCAGTTTTAACTCAAAATAACAGTACCTCTGACATGTACACAGTTAATTTTAAAACTTTTGAAAGATTTTAAAATTAGATTGTTGGCACTTTGTATATTAACTGGGCAAGAGAATGATTTGAGTTACATTGACAGTCTTGTTTTACTTCACATGGTGTCATTGCAGTTCAGTGATTATTCTAATGAACCTAAAGAATGCTGATAAAATTGATTCTACTATATGATAGACACCTTACTAAGTACATGAGGGGAAAAAGACTCCAAAACAGTATCTGTGAATTGGTGAGTTTAAGATAAACCATTTATACAGGTTTCATTCATATGCATCACTACTTTTCTTTCTGAAAATTTAATTGTGTTGCACCACCTCACGTGCTATCAGAGAAAACAGTGTTGTGAAAAGTAATTACCAAGGGGGTTCATTATAAACTCTGTTAGGCACTATGTCAGTATTATTCCATTTGCCAAAAAGCCAAAGGGATTATAATTAGGCAGGGAAAAATCTTGCAATGTTTCACAGCAGTGAGATTATATCTGATAAATTATGCTCAATTACACTGGAGTAGTTTACTCTCAATTTACTCTGGAGTAACTTAAAGCAGAATTTGCCTGTTTCCTCGTGGGGGTATGTACCAGTATTATTTACAAAATGTTATGTGGCAAATAATTGCAAATCTCACTGAACACTACTTATGGAAGTGAGTAATCGCATTGGCTCTGCTGAGACTACTCATTTAAGTAAGTAATAAACAAAGTACTTCAAAAGGGAAAATTAGTTCATGATCCTGAAGATTAATGACTCCAGGGATCTGGGCTGGTTAGGTCTTTTATTCCATGATGGAAACAATTTATTATTTTATTCTTCCCACTATCGAGGAAGATCTGAATGATATAGTTAAGTGTAAGATACATCCCTGGATCACATGACTGCTTGCCACATGAGTTAAGAAGCAAACACCTTGAATATTTGCCTTTTTTTTTTTTTTTTTTTTTTTTTTAGGAAATTAAGCTGTTAGATTAGGAAGAAATGAATGTCATAATGGTTAAATTTCTTAGACATGTTCCAGAATTTATAAACTCAGTGGGTATTGCCTGTGAATATCAGTGATAGTCAAAGATGCCTATTGATGATCTATCAGTTGTATGGAATGTCTAATGATTCATGTAGGATAAGAACACAGTGCACCACATATGAATTTGCTTTCTCTCTTCTCTTTGTGAGTTATGAGAGATTTATTAGCAAGGCTAAGAAGTTCTGCCAATGGAGTTGGGTAGGGAGAGTATGTTGTGGAACATGAGGTGCTGGTAGGATGTCATTTAATTTGGTGTCAGACTACAGATGAGCTTTTATGCAGGTGTGTGTGAGTGAGATTACACAGGAGGATTGTTCATAATTGCATTTGACAAAGTGGGTTTTTGCCCATGGAAGCTTATTCCTGAATAAATGTTAGTTTCTAAGGTACCACTGGACTCATTGTTTTTGGGCTTGCAGACTAACATGGTTACCCATCTGATACTTGACAGGGAATAGCAGTTCTTGGAGGCACACAAAGAACATAAAATGTTTGGGAGCTTGCAGCAATCTAGATATTTACATTCTTAATATCTGGAGGATACAACATAGTGCATCACAATATATCTATGACAAAATGAGCTAGTTGATGCAATAATATCCTATGTTAGCGGCCTCTGTATTTTCAGATGGAACTACTGTGACCAACATTTCTTGAAGAACTATCTGCCATAGCTAGAACTGCATATCTGCAGTCAACTTATTTTGCCTACTGGGTGGACATTGCCTTGGTGTTTTCATCATTTATCTGCAATACTGTTATACTTGAGACAGAGACATAACTAACAGGTATAGTTTCATATCAGATGCCATTGCAATAGGAAAAACAAATTCAATGTCTCTTGAGCTTTAATTGGCAGTACTGGAGTTTCTGGGTTATATTCTAAACCAGTTTGTTTCTTAAAACACTCGATAAAAAGCTCCTTACACCTTATAAATACATGTGTTAGTCTTTAAGGTGCTACAGAACTGTTTGTTTTTTGTCTCTGTCAGTTTAGCAAACCATTTTATGAAACAGTTTATCAATGAATGTGCATTTTCTTTTATACCATTTTGGCTATGTTCTCTTTATGTCCCTGAACTCTGTGCCCCTGTGTTCCCACTTTAGAACATGTTCAAGCCTTTCAGAATAATGCACTGTAAAGGCACAGAGACATAGGAGGATAATTCAGTTTCACAAGTTTTTCATTAGATCTTTGCTGTTACCTGACACAGCTGCAGTGATAAATTATCCTGGACCGTAATGATTTGTTGACTGCTCAGCAAAATGCTCATGTATTAACTTTCACACAAGGGGTTGCAGAATAAATACAACACATTCTTTCTACTTAGGTTGTGTCATTGTGATAGCACCTTTATTTTTTGGTAAAAGGATCTTAATTTAAATTTCAATATCAAACAAGAAATATGATTTACACCTATACTTCACAACAATGCACTTCTGGTTTTTCCACCATTTAATATGGTGCATCTAGATTTTAATTTTTTTTGAGGGGCTTAAAAAGGCAAATATAAATATTTAGCACTCCAGCCTTTCTACCTATGAATCGACCCAGTCAATAGAGAGCAAAGTGGGGAGGGAGAGCTCAGTGGTTTGAACATTGACCTGCTAAACCCAGAGTTGTGAGTGCAGTCCTTGAGGGGGCCATTTAGGGATCTAGGGTAAATAGAGTTAAAAAACCATCTGTCAGGGGTGGTGATAGGTCCTGCTATATGAGGGTGGGGGACTGGAATCAATGAGTTCTCAAGGTCCCTTCCAGTTCTGTGAGCCAGGTGTATCTCCATATATGATTAATATTTTAACTTTGGCAATCTAAATCAAATAGTATGACTTTGAAAACTATATAAGAACACCAAATTAATCCCCACCCCCGAAATCAGAGTTAAGAATGAAATTCCATCCTGAATATATTCCATTATAGCCTGGATTTCTAACTCCTGTGTATGGTATTGAGGAGCACTTCTTGTTTACAGACAATTGCAATTCTTAAGGATAAAGTAGCACATTGAAAACAGAATTCCCTACTTTATCTCTGAATGTCCAGACTCAGTCCATCTAGGTAGGATTTCTATGTTCCAGTGGTCAGGTTAGACCTCTGAAAATGCAGTTCTGCCTGTGCAACGCCCATGACAAAGTTGGTATGCTGTTGCTGTAAATAGGAATTCTGGTTAAGAAAAAATATTTGGGATCAGCTCCTAAACTAGGAACGGTAAGTATAACTGCCCATTTGCAGGGGCAGTAACATATTTCACACAGTATAATGTGCATACATGTGGATTGTGCCGCTATTTTAATGGACACCATTTATAATGGTCACTCTGATTTTTTTTTTTTTTGCCCTGAATGTATTTTTAAACTTAATTTGCCTTGTGGGAATTTCCTTTATGTATTTGTTTAAAGGGAACAAATAAAATTATACTTCAGTGGCTTTTAATCTAAATGCTTAAAGAATTTGTAAAATGCTTCTTATTGATTCTAATGACTGTATGGTTTCCTTGGACTTCCATGAATCTCTCTTTAAATATATGTTAAAGGGGGTTTTACAAGAAACAGGAAATTTTTCAGTCACTAGTCACATCTGATATATTTAAATATCCTAATATGTTGCTGTCATTGTTACATTCCAGTCATTTCAAACTACAGTGCAGATGGGTTGAGTAGCAGACAAGTGAAAGAGTGTTAGAACAATGTTTTTGGCTAGTTTTAAAAAATGTCAGTGCTTTAAAAATCTTTTTGTCAAACCTCAGGCTAAGCAGATGCATGTCTGGTTAATATTTGAATGGAAGACTTCTAAGGAAAAATGTATGCTGGGGGAAATTGGACTCTTTCCCCTGAGGGTGC
The DNA here is from genome assembly GCF_033958435.1 of Carettochelys insculpta. Lineage (NCBI taxonomy): Eukaryota > Metazoa > Chordata > Testudines > Carettochelyidae > Carettochelys > Carettochelys insculpta. The sequence goes on from NC_134144.1 coordinate 58,571,962, forward strand.
ATCATTTGGAAATAACGCCTGAATGTGGTAGCGGGCACTATGCTGCTTGAAGTTTATTACAGAAGAGATAGAAAACAAAGGTCCTTCAAAGTGCCATGACACTCTTGAGAGTAGTAGCAGGGTTAGTGTCAGCAAGGAGGGTAGCAGCATTAATCCCAGTAACAGGACAGAATTTCAGCATCGCTAATTCATTACACTCAGTTCTTCAACTCTCCTAGCAATTCAGCTAAATATGGTATGCTAGTTCACTGCCTTCCACCAAGCTGTGTGCCATATATGCTGTGCTCCTTGCTCAGAGGTGACTATGCCAGCAAGTTGTAAGAAAAGCGGTTGCTATGTATTATGGAGCATGGTTAGGCATTTAGTTCATGAAAATTACTCAATTATTTAAAAAATCAAATGTAATACAGAAAAAAATCAACATGGGTCACACATAGTGTGGGAGCACGAGCACCTGGTGGCCAGGCCTCACTTGCAAGGCAGAATGACCGTACACTCCATCTTGGAATGCTATCATACAACAGCGGGAAGGTCTGAAGCCAGGCCAGGAGAAAGAAATCAGAAAGTTGACAAGTAGTTAGAGAGTCCCCAGAGAGAACATCCTGACAAGCAGATAGTAAGTCCCCAAAGAGAACAGCTGGGGCAAGTGGCTGGAAGCTTCCCAGAGAGAACATCTTGGTTGTGCAACATCAGAGGGTCCCGGGGGGAGGTCCGGAAAATGACCAAGGACAGAGGAAATCTTGTAACGTGTTCTGACAGGCCAGGAGGATAGAAAGTCCGAATTAGGTAACAAATGCTTTAATTGGCCAGGTATTGAACCCCCAAGTAAGAAACAGTATAAAAGGTGATTTAGCAGGAACAAAGGTGTGGGCTCCTGGACACGAGGCGGAGGCTAGCAAGTTCCAGTCCAGACAGCAGACCCCGGCCTGATCACCCGGACTTCACCACCACGAAAGGTCCCAACCAAGCCCTATCTCTGACTTGAAGGGCCGCTGTAACGTAGTTGTTGGTGAGATGTGGGAGCATTGGATGTTATTGGTAAGTCACATGTAATTATATACAGCTATATGTAACCTAGTGTTTAGCCTATGCCAAATAAATAAATAAATAAATATAAGACAAGTGTTAAGTAATTGTAGTTACAAATAAATGAATCAATCACTATTGGTAAATACCACTAGCTGGACTAGCTGGGGCTGTATAGAGAATTATTGGGACTTAGAACAGCCACAGGGCATTGTGGTGTTCACAATTGGAGTGTTATTGTTCCTGGTACTCATAATCCTGCGGAAACCTAGGTTTTAAAGTAGATACACTGAATCACATATTGCTGCTACGCTATATAAGGCTGTTATAGTGGTGGGGTGGTCGGTCCTGGGCCACCCGACTCCCCCTGCTGTATCAAACCCCACGCGCACCCAGGGGACCCGGAGGAGGTTGGCACATCGTCACATATCAGTGATCTTGAATGCTGTGACATTCCAACATCTTTTTTTTTTTTAATTTAAACTTCGATCTAATTTTCCTGTTTTTCAAATAGTTGAGGCTTTTATTAAATAAAACCTCAACATTCTCATTGAGATGATTCTCTGAAGTAACCAATAATTCTTTACAGCTTCTGCCCACTCTTATAAGTTGTTCTGGCTGGAAATACGTAGAGTAGCTATGGATGGGATCTGTTGAGCAATAGCACTACGGCATATGCTCAGCTCTGTGACCATATACATAGAAAGAGAGTGTTCTACTGTTTTCTTTGGGGTCAATCCAATCCACATTTTGGTTAGTGGAAAGTCTTCAGTAGGTTTTGAATGAGTCCTTAAAACTGCAGTAAGCCTCCTTTGCACATTTTGGCTGTGACTGCGCTGCAGTGTGTCTTGCTGTGGTGTGTAGCACACAGGTAATTTACATGCCACAGTGAAATGCAGATTTAATTCACACCGTACCTTTCCCTACTGCAGGGAGCTGCTGGAGACTTTCCCTTCTTGAGTCTTTGGCTGCTGCAATGCTACCGTTGTCCTGTCAGAGGGGTCATGGTAATTGACAATTCAAAGCAATCTAATGAGGCTCTGACATGTATATTTTGAAGCTGCCTCCATCTTCACTGTCACTCTGAAATTCGATGTTTGTTCGTGAGGCCTCCTTTATGCTAATGAGGTGCTGAATATGCAGGTCAGCACCTCATTAGCCTACTTCGAATTGCCTCATTACCATGCCTACTCCAACGGGACAATGGTAATGTAGCAGCAGCCTTATGCTGTGGTGGGGAAAGGCACCACAGCAACTTCCTGCAGTGGGGAAGTTTGCTTCTTGTCTTTCTCTGCTGTCTCCCTAGTGAGAGAGTCTTTCCTCGTGGTGAGGAAGCACTTCAGCAGTGGTAAGGCAATGTGCCACTACACTGCTCAAATATCTGTGTAAATGTGGGATGCATTACTTCTGTGAGTAGAGAACCCTCTAGGATACACACACCAGAAGGTTCATAAGTATCTTCACTCACCTAAGCAATGCAGCACCAAGTAATGGTAGTTACATCCATGTTAGTCTGTCTAGCTACTTGCTGTGCACATTGCCATGTAGACATAATCAATGATAAGTAATTCCGTGGAAAACTTCCCATGCCCTGCAATTATTTAGTAATGTGAACTGGCACACCAGACACAAAACAGAGAGACAATGAAATTGTGTTTATCTGGCACAGTCATATTAAGAGACTGCACTTGTATCTGGAAATATTTTATTTAGTTGCAAAGTTGTCAAGTAATTGTAAGTGGATGGGGTTTAACACATTTGCACTATAGTTTTTATAGTTTTGATAGTTTGAAAATAAATATAAAGTAGGTAAATGAGTAAAATTAGAGTACTATTGTTTTGTATTACAGTTAGTTTGAAAATAAATATAAAGTAAACGAGTAAAATTATAGTACTATTATTTTGTATTACAGTTAAAATGTGTGTTAACTTTTCAATTTTGTGCATTCTTTTCTTTAAATTGAATTTTGTATGAGTTCTAGTCTAGACAAGATTGTGTTTCCTGGTCAATTTGGTAAGTCAAAGATGATGTACAGTACTTTGTTTTAGCTGTGTTGCAGGTAATGTACTCAGGAAGAAGGGAGACATGTACTCTAGCCATTAAGATGCACCATACACAAAGATACTCATAAATTTTGCAGGGCTGCAAATTCTTGCAGCCAGTATATAAAAAACATACTAACTTTTCAAAATAAGGTGACTGACTGCTGACTCAAGCCAGCTGTTATTATTACATTTCTTCATTATTATTAACATTTTAATTATGTTCTGAACATTTCTTACCCATTTTATCCCACTATTGCTCCCTTGTATTCCCTCTTTTCTGTCTTAATTCAAGTAGGAGCAGGGGGATCCTTTTTGATACAGTAGGAACCAACTCAAATTTGTAGCCACAATTTCCACTACACCTTTCTATATGTTCAAAACAATTTGGTTAAGATCCCTAAGTTTTGCATCACTTAGTGGTTACAGGTTTTCCAGGAAGCAAGACTAACGGCTCAAGAATAAACTACAGTTTGCTTCTGCTGGCAAAACCAGTGACAGAACAGAGTTAAAGTTGTGTTTGCCCATTTGGGTCAAAGGCGCTTGGCTCAGACTAGTTCCAAACTGGGGAGCACTGTCTGAGAACAAGATACAGCTAATGCGGCCAAGGCATGATTCAGTGAATTCGCTGGGCAGTCTCTGTTCTCTGGAGCCCTAGGTGTCAGCTAGAAGTGCCTTCCCCAGAACTACTAAGGGAAGGCATAGTAGAAACGATATCTCCTCTTCTGGAGGAAGAATCCCCTTGGGGTGGAGCAGTGCCTACTGATATAGGGAAGTATAATTTAGAGCTCCAAGCACTAGCTGTGACAAATTGATTCCAGCACATGCATTTATATTGGCTGGGGTTTAGCCAGTTGGGAATGACAAGAATTTTTTTCCTTTAACTTTTAAATAAAAAGGTAGCAGCATAGTCTTGCATGAAATGATGTCCCATTCTGGATTTGACATTGACACAGTCGGTGGCCTCAATCAAGGCATTAAATCACAGAGGGCCAAACCTACTCTCAATAAATGGCACTACTGCTTCTTCACACCTATATGAGCAGAATTTGGCCACAGGTGTCAGTTTCTGCATCCATAAAATGGGAACAATCACATGTTATCTACTTCCTGGATTTCTTTAATGTGGAACACTTTATAGCAATGCTAAACTATGAAATAAAGTATCTAAAAACATACAGGAATGTGATACTGTAAATAAAAATCCTTTCCACCTCATACTGAGAGTAGAAGGCTCTGAATATATTCCCATTCGTAGTGCCTTGCATGGTGACAAATATCAGAGAGGTAGCTGTGTTAGTCTGTAGCTTCGAGAACAAGAAAAAGTCTTGTGGCACCTTATAGACTAACAGATATTTTGGAGCATAAGCTTTCGTGGGCAAAGACCCGCTTCATCATGAAGCGGGTCTTTGCCCACGAAAGCTTATGCTCCAAAATATCTGTTAGTCTATAAGGTGCCACAAGACTTTTTCTTGTTCCCATTCGTAGGTTCATTCTGATGAATTGAAATGATCAATCTAGTCAAACAACTCTTGAACCAGGAGCTTTTAGCAAACGTGATCAGATATCACATTGTCCCTGTTTCCCCCTTTGCTAGTCTTCACTTTCCTTCAGAAATAATCTACTTTGCCTTTGTCTCTTTTCTGTTTCCTTTGGAAAGGAAGACTTGTCAGCTTAAAACCAAGTAGGCTGATGACCATCTAGTGATGCAGGTCTGCATAGATTCCATTCTTCTTGCTCATTCTTCCACCTAGAGGTTAATGAAAAATCTCAGCTGCTCTTAAAATGCACAAAGTAGACACCTGGGAGTGATGTGCAAATGGAGGTGAAAGCGGCTGGTAGTCAGTTTGGCTTGCCAGTAAGAAATAGGCCATCTGTATAGGCTGATACGCAGCTGACATTAAAATGCTGCCATGGCAGCACTTACAGGACCATACTGGCAGGGCTGCCAATGGCAGGGGGTGAGGGGCACAGTGAACTTCTGATCAGGCCCTGTGCTTATGCTGATGAACAAAGTGCTGGAATAATGCATTTGCACCACTTCTGCACCTGCATTTTTTGACCTTAGTGGAACAAAGCAATCGCACTGCAGTCTCGAAACTGAGCTTGATCTGTAAGTAACAAGTTCTGCCAAACTGCCATATGGGCAGATGTCTAAATTGTTAAAAATAGTACCACAGTTCTGTTCTAATTATAGCATCCTCTGATTGTTCTCACAGATAGGTGCCAAGATACTCCATACCCAACAAAGAAAACTGCTACTTTCTTTTAGCAAATTTTAAGAAAAAATATACTTGTAGCAATCTGATTTCTACAACTATTTAGTAATTTAAATATTGCACTGTTTTAATCTTGTTGTTGCTGTTTTTTGTATAACTTCTGTACTGACTACAGAGTACTTCTTATAAAGGGATTTGTCAAGAGAATCAAACTAGGTATTACTATAACTGTATAGATACTGTACTAACTAGACTAATATTTGGGTGCACCATTGCTGTCTACTGGAAGTGTCACATGTCCTATACGAACTGCAGAAGGTGAGTCTCTTCCTGTTTGAAGAGATGGGGCCCCATGTTAATGGATCAGAAATAAGAGTTTTGTCTCTGCTCTAGCTTTGAAATTTGGCATGGCCATTGTGGGCCCTGTGAGTCTGAACTTTGACTATTTCTAGTGCAAAACATGCTTGCGTCACTGCTGTCTCATACACTGTCCATCCCCCTCTTTGTTTGCCTTCTTCACCTGTTTCATTTCGACATACCACAAGATTGTATACTTTTTTGGGACTGTCTTTGTATTTTAGTTCTGTGTATCACCTGGCATAATAGGTTTCTGATCCCTCTGTGTGGCCTGTAGGCATTATTAGATTCATGGACATCCGGTAAGATGATATTAAAACCTGAAAGGTAGTTCTTCTGGTGACCAGTTGGGATTCACAGTCTTCTTTCCTTCAGGCTGAGGAAGAGCTGCAGTTCAGGGGTCAGGTTCCTGTAATATTATCATCCAAGTCCTCCAAATGTCTTCCCATCACCCTCTAGTAAGGAACAGGAATTTGGATGGAAGAGATCTGGGCCAACTGAGACGGAGCTATTTTTGCTAAATCTTTTCCAGCTATTGCCAAAATTAAGAAGTGAAAAGGAATTAGGACAGTCTTCTGGTTCCAACCTTAACCCAGCCTCTCTTCGTTAGCCCCTCAATATAAATGATTAAAGTTATCCATTGTTATCTTTTAAGTAAATAAGCTCTCTCTCTCTTTTTTTTCAGAGCATGTGTCATCTTGGGTGTGATATTTCTTCTTTCAGCTGTGTGCATAGTGATCAAAGCCATCCATGACCTTGCAACAAAGTTGCTCCCAGAAGTGGTAAGACAATTCTTTTCATGAAACTGTTCTTCTAGGCTCCTGGCCTGCAAAGGGCTGCAGGAAGACAGGCCCTCACAAAGGCCTATTATATTTAGTGGTGCTCTGGTAAGGGAAGGGGCCTATCTGTGTACACATCATTGTGGGAATATGTTCTTAAAGTGACATTTTTTTCCACACTGTTAGGTATAATTTCCTACTGAGGTTCAAGTATGACCTACACAGGCATTACAGACCAAATCCTGTACCACTTAGTCACCTAAAATTCCTGTTGAGGGCTACAGGGTTTGGTGTGAAGTGAGTAGATTTGAGCCTGAAGGATGGTGTAGAGATTGTCACAGAATGTGGGGTCACCAGGCTTGAAAAAGAGATTGTAAAATGTTTGTGTCCAAAAGGGATAATTCTCCCAACATTTGAGGTGCAAGGTTTTGAACTTCATTTTTGTTCTGCATTGGAATGAAAACAAGATGTTTTGTAATATCTGATGAAAAAATTCTGGAGCGACAACTACTCCAGAATAGCCAGTGTCATCTTCTGTGGCATTCATGAAAGATGTGGCAGATCCATCAAATTCCTGTACTGTATGAGAGTTAGCACCCAGACCACAAGTTTTTGGCTTTTCTGGGGAGGGCCAACTGAGCTGCGTGTTTTGATAAATCAACATTTTCTGATTAAAAATATTCCATTGAAGAATTCATTTTAGTCTTCAGAGATATTAGTCTGATGACTTTCATGAGTGATGCATTCACATACTCACACAGATGAGAGTGGCAACAGAAAAATAGTGTGTGGCCACCTAACAACTGGAGCAGAGACTGTTACGGAGCTGAAGGTAACTTTTCAAAGCATTGTGTGAAATTTTAGCAGCATGACTCTGATTTCAAGCAGAATCATGTGGCTAACCTCCCTGCACCACATCACCACAGGAAAATGTAGCCCTTTATGTTCAAGTGTTGAGCACAAAACTAGCATTGCCCATCTGTTTCAGACAAGATAGATTCAGAATGTGCCGCCCTACTTCACTTGGGCTCAATTTACATGGCTGTTTATGTGGAACAAAATGGTAGATTGAACCATTGCTGGAAGCACAAGGCTTCTTTTTTCATCTGTGATGCACACATACATTACGTGTACTTTGCCAGGGTAGTATATACACAGGGGTGGGGCAGACAATTTCTTAACTCTAGTATGCATGATTTTTAGAACAAATATTTGAAAATGTGAACAAGTCATGAATAAGAAATGTATCAAAAATATTTATCAATTTGCTGGGTTAAACTCCTTAAAGAATTGTCAGCCCCCTTTGAATTATTCGTGGAATAATTATGCTAACCTTATTACTTTTCCTGCCACGTATAATATGGGTCATTTCATTCATCTATTTTTAATATGCCAGTAACATAAAAAAGGCATTTCCTCAGAATGAATGTGCAAGATCCTTCGTTAAAGGATCAACCTATTCTGGAAATAGATTTTAAAAAGGGAAATATTAATCATGTGTTTTAAGCAAAAAGTAAAACAAGTGGACTTCAAAGTATCAGTGCCTAAGGAATTATCCCTCAGTTCCTTGTCGTAGCTGCATACAGAAAAGTTTTGTGCATAGCATTTTGCTTTGGATAGATGGAAATGTAATTTTGTTTTGTTAGCCATGTTAACATGAGAGATTTCTGCCATAGACTTGAGTTTTCTCTTTGCTAATTCCAAACAATATTAAATGAGTCCAAAGAGAATTACAGGCTAATACAGATATCCTATACGAGCATCTTCTAATGGGCTGAGTTTCTTCTGATGGAGGCTGAATGCCTGCAACTTCCGTTCAGGATGAAAAGAGGAAATCCACAGCTTAAAGACCTATACTGTAACTTTGGATCAGTCAGACATTTTCAGAGGCAGGCACTGGGCTGGATTATTCTCTTACACTAAATTTCACTTGCACAGCTCCACTGAAACTGTTAGAGTTACTCCTGATTTATGCTGATGTACCTATGGTTCCATATACAAGAGAGCATATGGCAATCTTTCCAGTACTCCCTTAATGATACAGCATATTGATCTGGCAAACAATGCCGGTTTAGTGTGTCATTTTGGCTTTCTTTCTGTCTTCCTCAAGCAGTAACTCAACTATTTTCAGTGTCTGTCAAGCAAAATTTAAATACACCCTGCAGTGTGGACAGAGCTCAGAACACTAAGTAGAGGATATAGTAACAGAGAAGTAGCTGTGTTAGTCTGTATTCTAGCAAAACAACAGCAGTCATGTAGCACTTTAAAGATTAAGTAGAGGACCACAGGCTTGCACTTTGCCTCAGGAATGTTTAGAATGTTTTCCTGTTTGTACCATGGCTAAGTAGAAAATTAGCTGTAATGGAATTCACCGAAGTCTCTTTTAAGCACTGTACAGGGGTTGACCAGGGGAGTATGCCCCCTTCGGGGCGATGCAGGCCTCTGCACCTCTCCGAAGTCTGTGTGCTACCTAACTTTAGGCAGACAGCTGTCTCTCCGGAGCCTAGTCCCCTTTAATGGAGCTGCAGGCAGGTAATGTATGCGCCCAGGATCTGGATGGGACTGGCTTGCAGCCACGTCATGGCCTAAGGTCCAGACAAACATCAAACACATTTAGCAGTTTCAGGAGCCTAAGAGGCAACAAAATACCATTAGAGAGTTCTGGCCCTGGTTCAGGGCGGGCAGTGGACGAACCATTAGCAGGTTGGGTTACCCAGGCCCAGATTCAGGGACAGGGCAACAGGCAAATGCAGGTAGAGACCCCAAGCCCTGGTTCAGGGTGGGGCAGCAAACAGTCAGCAGCTTAGGTTGCCCAGGGCCCTGGCTCAGGGTGAGGCAGCAGAGAAACAGTTGCAGTTTAGGTCACCCAGGGATTGTTTCAGGACGGGGAGGGATGCAAACACAGTTGCTTGTTCTTTTTCACTTTTTAGTAGGCTATTTTAGTACTAATATTGTGGTATTTAAGGCTGCAGTTTCTCTTACAGTACTCTTACAAACATGCATTTCCCTACAATGCAGAGTGTAGTGGATAAGCAACATTCACACAGAACATCTAAACTGCATAACCATATGTATGACAAAGCTCCGACTCAATCTTGGTGGGTCCCACACCTTTAGGGGGTTAGAGAGTCCAGGCTCTGGTTCAGAGGTTCACCTTAGCATAAGGCCAGGCTGTAGCCACACCAAAAATGATGTGAGTTGGAAGAGGTGAGGAGCTACCTCTCCAGGGGTGTAGGGAGGCACAGGCCCACCCACTCCTCTGTGTCCCAGCCCCAAGCCCTAACAACAGTTCTCACCATGAGCCGGGCAATGGGGATCCAGATTGCAACGCACTACCATGGGGTCTGGTGGAGTGTTCCCTGGGCCGCTTCCTACCTCCACCTTCATCGGTGACTGGTCTCACTCGGAGTCCTTGGGGAGGTCAGGAAGGCAGTTGTCCTCTGGGTAACTGGTGGCTGGTAGACATTCAGGCATCTCCACATCGTTCAGGTAGTGGACGGGGCAGGATCATAGGGTTTGGCAGGTCCGAGGGCTCAAGGTTGCTAGTGGCAGGCAGGATCCCAAGCTCATGCCAGTCTGGGTCCTCAGGGTGACCGGTGTCAAGGGGACTCCATGGTGCAGACGGGTCTGGCCCCAGAGCTCGCATCAGGCATGCTCACTAGCTCAGGCTGGTCCTCAGGGTGTGGGGCTCGCTGCAGGTCTGAGGACTCTTGTAGATCTGGAAAATCTGGTACTGGGCCAAAGACAGGTTGGGAGGTTGTCTGTAGGAGAGAGAACAGGCCTGTCTCTCGGGGCTTTCTTGAGTGTGGCATCTGAGTCCCATCCTGGATTATTCTATTTACTTCCCAAAATCCACAAACCTGGGAACCCCGGACGACCTATCGTTTCAAGTATTGGCACTCTTACCACCGGACTGTGCAGTTATGCGGACTCTCTTCTCAAACCCTATGCCACCAACACTCCCAGCTATCTCTGAGATACCACTGACTTCCTGAGGAAGTTACAAAACACTGGAAAAGTTCCTGACAACACCATCCTTGCCACCATGGATGTAGAGGCTCTGTACACTAATATTCCACACAAAGACAGATTACAAGCGATCAGGAATACCATCCCTGATGTCACCACAGCCAATCTGGTGTCTGACCTCTGTAACTTTGTTCTTGCCAACACTTATTTCCGATTTGGGGACAATTTATACCTCCAGATTAGTGGAACTGCTATGGGCACCCGCATGGCCCCACAATATGCTAATATATTTATGGCTGACCTGGAACAACAATTCTTCAGCTCTCGTCCCCTATTAACCCTCCTCTACTTAAGATACATTGATGACATCTTTATGATTTGGACCCATGGTATAGAGACTCTAGAAGAATTCCACAGAGACTTTAACAATCTGCACCCCACCATCAACTTATGCCTTGCTTAGTCCATGCAAGAGATACATGTCCTAGACACCACAGTACAAATCAAGGATGGCCTGATTGGTACCACACTCTACTGGAAACCCACTGATCACTATACTTACCTACACGCTTTTAGCTTCCATCCTGCACACATAACTAGATCCATTGTTTACAGTCAAGCCCTTAGGCACAATTGCATTTGTTCTGATCCTACTGACAGAGACCAAAACCTACAAGATCTTTACCAAATATTCATAAACCTGACTTACCCACCAGGAGATATAAGAAAACAAATAGACAGGGCCAGATGAATACCCAGAGACCAACTACTCCAACATAGGCCCAAAAGAGCCAAGAACCGAACACCACTGGTGATTACCTACAGCCCCCAACTCAAACCACTGCAACGCATTATTAAAGACCTACAACCTATCCTTAATCAGGATACCACACTCCAGAAGGCCCAAGGTGACAGGCCTTTTCTCTCCTACAGACAACCTCCCAATCTTGTGAGGATTCTCACCAACAGCCACAGTCTATACTGCAGGAACACTGGTCCTGGGACTTTTCCTTGCAACAAAGCCCGCTTCCAGCTTTGTCCACATATCTGTTCTGGGCATACCATCACTGGACCTAACCAGGTTAGTCACAGAATCACGGGCACATTCTCATGTTCCTCAACTAACATCATATATGCCATCGTGTGCCAACAATGCCCAGATGCTTTGTATATTGGACAGACTTCAAACTCTCCTAGACAAAGAGTTAATGTGCACAAAACAGACATAAAACCACTCCTGATCCACAAACTGGTCAGCCAACTTTTTAATGGAGAGGGCCATTCAGTTAATGACTTAAGAGTTTGCGTCTTACTGTAGAGGAATTTTCACACTACTTTGGAAAGAGAGACTGCTGAACTCTCTTTTATATTCAAATTCAACACATTAACACGTGGTTTGAACCAGGATGTGAATTTTCTGGGTCATTGTAGGGGCTTTTTTGCATAGTTGGCTTAATCTAATTCTTGGTTCACCCTCCGCCCCCTACTCTCTGATTTGCTCACCTTGATAATTTTTTTTCTGATTTGTCAACCTTGATTACTAATTTTGGTTCTCTATGCCTTAAATGTTGAGTCTGTTCTGGTATGGCTATGGTCTGAAGAAGTGGGTCTGTCCCACGAAAGCTCACCTAATAAATTATTTTGTTAGTCCTTAAAGTGCTACTTTATTGCTTTTTTGTTTAATGGTAAAGTATACAGTTGCATCAAAGAAATACATACCTGCAGTATTGTAGAGTTGCTGAGTGGTGTATAGAACCTTTAACTTATATGTATGTTTTCCTGCTATAAAGTTTCATGTATCTTCTAGCAAAAATAATTTCATTAAAATAGGATTGTCTCCCACTTTGGGTGTCCTGAACTACTGTTTGAGCATTGCTCATAAACTATATCAGATTCAAACAAAGATTCTCACCACATATTTTCATCAGATTTACTGACCATACCCTATAAGTAAGGCCCTCTTCTCCCAGCATCCAAGAAAGCAGAGCAACACTTGTTCAGGATGGACACGTTTGCCAACTTCTGTGTGAATAGGGCTTTGGTGAAACGTGTTTCCACCATCATGTAGGTGTATTTTATAAGTAGGGTCCTTTCAAATTCATGGTCCATTTTGGTCAATTTCACAGTCACAGCATTTTAAAAATAATACAGTTCTCTATTTGAGCTATTTAAATCTGAAATTTCATGATTGTGTAGTTATGGGGGTCCTGATACAAAAAGGAGTTGTGTGTGGGGTGGGGAGGGGATCACCAGGTTACTATGCGGGTTGGAGTACTACTTATTTCTGGACTGCTGTCGGATCAGAGAAGGGCAGAAGTCCCCAGTCACCCGACAGCAAGAAGCCTGCAGGGGCGTGGAGCTCTGCCGGCAGTCTCAGCTGTCGGTACCCGGGGGGAGGGGGAGGAGCCATCTGTATATCCATTCCTCTTTTTTTTTAAACAAAAAAATAAAAAACACTGAGTAAAATCAATATTAAAAATAAATTCAAGATTATAAATTTTAATTACTTTGGATGAGCCTATAGCTAGGTTCAGTTGTGTGAAGCACTGTGCATATGCAATAAAAAGAATCACAGAATCACAGAATCACAGGGCTGGAAGGGACCTCAGGAGGTCATCTAGTCCAGCCCCCTGCTTCAAGCAGGATCAACCCCCACTAAGTCATCCCAGCCAGGACCTTGTCCAGCCGGGATTTAAAAACCTCAAGGGATGGAGAATCCATGACCTGTCTAGGCAACGCATTCCAATGCTTCACCACCCTCCTGGTGAAGTAGTTTTTCCTAATATCTAACCTACACCTCTCCCTCTTCAACTTCAGACCATTACTCCTTGTTCTGCCATCTGACAGCACTCAGATCAGTTTCTCTCCCTCCTTTTTAGAGCTCCCCTTCAGGAAGTTGAAGGCTGCTATTAAATCACTCCTAAGTCTTCTCTTCTGTAAACTAAACAAGCCCAAATCCCTCAGCCTATCCTTATAGGTCTTGTGTTCCAGACCCTTAATCATTTTTGTTGCCCTTCGCTGAACCTGCTTCAGCAAATCCACATCCTTTTTATACTGGGGGGCCCAAAACTGGACACAATATTCCAGATGTGGCCTCACCAGTGCCGAATAAGGAGGGATAACTACTTTTCTAGATCTGCTCGAAATGCTCCTCCTAAAGCACCCTAGTATGCCGTTAGCCTTCTTGGCTACAAGGGCACACTGTTTACTCATATCCAGCCTTTCATCCACCATAACCCCTAGGTCCCTTTCCATCGTACTGCCGGTGAGCCAGTTGGTCCCCAGCCTATAACAATGCTTGGGATTCTTCCGCCCCAGGTGCAGGACTCTACACTTCTCCTTATTGAACTGCATCAGATTTCTTTTGGCCCAGTCCTCCAATTTATCAAGGTCCCTCTGGATTCTCTCTGTACCCTCCAAGGAATCTACCTCTCCCCCTAGTTTTGTGTCATCTGCAAACTTGCCGAGGGTGCAATCCAGTCCCTCATCCAGGTCATTAATAAAGATGTTGAATAACACCAGCCCCAGAACCGAGCCTTGCGGCACTCTGCTTGAAACAGACCGCCATCCAGATATTGAGCCATTGACCACTACCCGTTGGGCCCGACCATCAAGCCAGCTTTATATCCATCTTATAGTCCCAGGATCCAATCCATATTTCCTTAACTTATGGACAAGAATGTTGTGGGAGACCATATCAAAAGCCTTGCTGAAGTCAAGGTATATCACATCCACTGACTTCCCCATGTCCACAGAGCTTGTTACCTCGTCATAGAAGCTAATCAGATTGGTCAGGTGGGGCTTATAGAATCATAGAAGAGTAGGACTGGAAGGGACCTCGAGAGGCCATCAAGTCCAGCCCCCCACCCTCATGGCAGGACCAAGCACTTTCTAGACCATCCCTGAAAGTCACCTATCTAACCTCTTCTTAAATATCTCCAGTGATGGAGATTCTACTACCTCCCTTGGAAATTCGTTCCAGTGTTTGATCACCCTGACAGTTAGGAACTTCTTCCTGATGTCCAACCTGAACCTCCCCTGCTGCAGTTTAAGTCCATTGCCTCTTGTTCTATCCTCAGAGGCAAGGAAGAACAAGTTCCCTCCCTCTGCCTTATGACACCCTTTTAGATACCTGAAAACTGCTATCATGTCCCCTCTCAATCTTCTCTTTTCCAAACTAAACAAGCCCAGTTCCTTCAGCCTTTCTTCATAGGTCATGTTCTCTAGACCTTTGATCATTCTCGTTGCTCTCCTCTGGACCCTCTCCAATTTCTCCACATCCTTTCTGAACTGCGGTGCCCAGAACTGGACACAATACTCCAGCTGAGGTCTAACCAGCGCAGAGTAGGGCGGGAGAATGACTTCTTGTGTTTTGTTCACAACACACCTGTTAATGCAGCCTAGAATCATGTTTGCTTTTTTTGCAACAGCATCACACTGTTTACTCATATTTAACTTGTGGTCCACTATAACCCCTAGATCCCTTTCTGATGTACTCATTCCTACGCAGTCCTTTCCCATTCTGTATGTGTGACACTGATTGTTCCTTCCTAAGTGGAGCACTTTGCATTTGTCCTTATTAAACTTCATCCTGTTTACCTCAGCCCATTTCTCCAGTTTATCCAGATCCTTTTGAATTTTGACCCTATCCTCCAAAGAAGTTGCAACCCCTCCCAGCTTGGTATCGTCTGCAAACTTAATAAGTGTACTTTCTATGTCAATATCTAAATCGTTAATGAAGATATTGAACAGAACCGGTCCTAAAACAGACCCCTGTGGAACCCCGCTAGTTATACTTTTGCAGCAGGATTGAAAGCCATTAATAACTACTCTCTGGATACGGTTATCCAGCCAGTTGTTCACCCACCTTATAGTAGCCCCATCTAAGTTGTATTTTCGTAGTTTATTGATAAGTATATTATGTGAGACCGTGTCAAATGCTTTACTGAAGTCTGGGTATATCACATCCACCGCTTCTCCCTTATCCACAAGGCTCATTATTCTATCAAAGAAAGCTATTAGATTGGTTTGACATGATCTGTTTTTAACAAAACCATGCTGGCTGTTCCCTATCACCTTACCACCTTCCAATTGCTTGCAGATGATTTCTTTAATGATCTGCTCCATTATCTTTCCTGGCACAGAAGTTACGCTGACTGGCCTGTAGTTTCCCGGGTTATTCTTGTTCCCCTTTTTATAAATGGGTACTATATTTCCCCTTTTCCAGTCTTCTGGAATCTCTCCTGTCTCCCATGATTTTCCAAAAGTGATTGCTAAAGGCTCAGATACCTCTTCTATCAGCTCCTTGAGGATTCTAGGATGCATTTCATCAGGCCCTGGTGATTTGCAGACATCTAATTTTTCTAAGTAAATTTTAATTTGTTCTTTTAGTATTTCAACTTCTAAACCTACCCCTTTTTCACTAGCATTCTCTATGTCAGGCATTCCTTCAGATTTCTCAGTGAAGACCGAAACAAAGAAATCATTAAATACCTCTGCTATTTCCAAATTCACTGTTACTGTTTCTCCCTTGTCACTGACCAATGGCCGTACCCTCTCCTTGGTCTTCCTCTTGTTACCAATGTATTTATAAAAAGCCTTCTTATTTCCCTTTATGCTTGTAGCTAGCTTGAGCTCATTTTGTGCCTTAGCCTTTCTAATCTTGCTCCTGCACGCTCGTGTTGTTTGCCTATACTCATCCTTTGTAATTTGTCCTAGTTTCCATTTCTTATACGATTCCTTTTTTATTTTGAGATCATGCAAGATCTCCTGGTTAAGCCAAGGCAGTCTTTTGCCATGTTTTCTATGTTTCCTACTCAGCAGGATAGCTTGCTTTTGGGCCTTTAATAATGTCCCTTTGAAAAACTGCCAACTCTCCTCAGCCGTTTTTCCCCTCAGTTTAGCTTCCCATGGGACCTTACCTACCAGCTGTCTAAGTTTACCAAAATCTGCCTTCCTGAAATCCATTATCTCTATTGTACTGTTTTCCCTTCTACCCTTCCTTAGAATTGTGAACTCTATGATTTCATGATCACTTTCACCCAAGCATCCTTCCACTTTCAAATTCTCAATAATTTCCTCCCTATTTGTTAAAATTAAATCTAGAACAGCTTCCCCCCGGTTGCTTTTTCAACCTTTTGGAATAAAAAGTTGTCTGCAGTGCAATCCAAGAATTTATTGGACAGTCTGTCCCCTGCTGTATTAGTTTCCCAACATATACCTGGATAGTTGAAGTCCCCCATCACCACCAAATTCTGGGCCCTGGATGATTTTGTTAGCTGTTTAAAGAAAGCCTCATCCACCTCTTCCACCTGGCTAGGGGGCCTGTAGTAGATGCCTAGTAGGACCTCATCCTTGTTTTTAACTCCTCTGAGTCTAACCCAGAGACTGTCAACCTGTCCATCTCCACCTCTGTCCAGGTGTGTACATTTTTAATATACAAGGCAACACCTCCTCCCTTCTTTCCCTGTCTGTCCTTCCTAAGCAGGCTGTACCCTTCAATACCAACATTCCAATCATGAGTATTATCCCACCAAGTTTCTGTGATGCCAATGATATCATAGTTGTATTCATTTATTAGTACTTCCAATTCTTCTTGTTTATTTCCCATACTACTTGCATTTGTATATAGGCATCTCAGACATTGATTTGGTCTTGCCTCCCAGTTTTGCCCTGGCCCTCTTTTTACTCTCCCAGTGTAGCCCATACTCCCTCCCATTTCAAGTTCATCTCCCAGGTATCCATGCTCTCCACTTACCTGCAGGCTTTGCTCCCCTGCCCCCGTCGAACCTAGTTTAAAGCCCTCCTCACTAGGTTAGCCAGCCTGTGTCCAAATATGGTCTTCCCCCTCCTCGAAAGGTAAATGCCATCTCTGCCTAGCAGTGCTTCCTGGAAAAGGATCCCGTGGTCAAAGAAACCAAAGCCTTCCTGGCAACACCATCTACGCAACCAAGCATTCACCTCCAGGATACACCTTCTCTGCCTGGGCCCCTACCTCTGACAGGCAGGATTGAAGAGAATACCACCTGCGCCCCAAACTCCCTGACCCATGCCCCCAGAGCCCTGAAGTCACTCTTGACCTACTCAGCGTCACACCTCGCAGTATCATTAGTGCCCACATGGATGAGAAGCATGGGATAGTAGTCAGAGGGCTGGATAATCCTCGACAATGCCTGCATAACGTCTCGGATACGGGCCCCTGGCAGGCAGCACACCTCCCGAGAGGAAATGTCAGGGCGACAGATGGGTGCCTCCGTCCCCCTCAGAAGATAGTCTCCAACCACCACTACTCTACGTTTCCTTCTTGCAGGGGTGGCAGTAGACTTCCCAGCCTTGGGGGTATGAGGTTTCTCCTCTTCTGTATGGGGTAATTCTTGGTCTCCTGTATCGAGTACAGCATAACGGTTTTCCAGTACCACAGTGGGAGGGTTCTGAGCAGGGGTGGAACACTGCCTGCTGCGAGAAATAACCAGCTGCCAGTGTCCACCCTGGTCCACCTCCTCCAGTGGTTTATCAGCCGTCCTGTGCACTGGGACAGTTACCTCCGCAGTCTCCACCTGAATACTATCCAGGAACTGCTCATTGACTCGGATACTCCTCAACCTGGCCACCTCCTCCTGTAGCTCCCCCACCTGCTGCCTGAGAGATTCCACCAGCAGGCACCTTTCACACTGAATATTTCCCCCAGCCTGGGTATCAGTAAGTGGGAATGGCAAGCCATAGTCCTTGCAGAACCACACCAGGATCTGGATAGAAACATCCATGGTCAGGCAGTCTATCTGGCTACAGGCACAAGTGGAGGAGACAGCAGTAGTGCTGGCACAGGTGTTGCGGGTCTTCCTAACCATTATAGTCCTCTCTGTCACACTCCCTCTGTCAAACTCCCTCTTAAACTCCCCTGTCTGCAGCTCCCTGTCTGCTTCGCTCCCCTGGTCGCTCCTGCCTCTGGCTTTTAAGGACTGACTTGCCCCTGGTGAATCCATGTTGGCTACTTTTGATCACTTTCCCCTCTTCCAAGTGCTCCAAAATGGATTCCTTGAGGATTCCCTCCATTATTTTCCCAGGGATTGAGGTAAGGCTGATGGGTCTATAGTTCCCTGGATTGTCCTTCTTTCCTTTTTTAAAGATGGGCACTACGTTTGCCTTCTTCCAGTCATCCGGTATCTCCCCCCGATCTCCAAGAGTCTTCAAGGATAATGGCCAAAGGTTCAGCAATGACCTCTGCCAATTCCATCAGTACCCCGGGATGCATTAAATCCAGACCCATGGACTTGTGCACATCTAGTTTTTCTAGATAGCTCAGAACTTGTTCCTTCCTCACAGATGGCTGCCCTCCACCTTCCCATACTGCATTGTCTGGGACTGTCATGTGGAAGTTGACTTTGTTCGTGAAGTCTGAGGCAAAAAAAGCATTGCGTACTTCAGCTTTTCCTGCATCTTCTGTCACTAGGTTACCTCCCTCATCCAGTAATGGCCCCACACCTTCTCTGATAACCTGTTTACTGTTCACATGCCTGTAGAAACCCTTCTTATTACTCTTCATATCCCTTGCCAGCTGCAGTTCCAATTGTCCTGTTGCTTTCCTGATTACTGCCCGGCATTCTCCAACTGTATGTTTATACTCCTCCTTAGTCAACTGTCCACATTTTCATTTCTTATATGCATCCTTTTTGAATTTAGGCTGACTAAGGATTTCCCTGTTAAGCCAAGCTGGTTGCCTACCACATTTGCATTTCTTACTATGCAGAGGGATTGTTTGTTCCTGTGCCCTCAGTAAGACTTCTTTAAAATACTGCCAGTTCTCTTCAACTCTTTTCCCTTTCGTCTTCGTTTCCCAAGGGATCTGGCTCATCTGTTCTCTCAGGGAGTCGAAGTCTGCTTTTCTGAAATTAAGGTTCTGTATGTTACTGCTCACCTTTCTTACTTTTGTCTGGATCATGAAATCTACTATCTCATGGTTGCTGCCGCCCAGGTTTCCTCTCTCTTCTATTTCTTCTACTAATTCTTCCCTGTTTGTGAGCAGCAGATCCCGTCTACAAACAGCTTGCAGTGTTAGTACATGGAGAGAGAGAAAATAGACAAAGAGAACTGATGAGTGGAGCACACTGCAATGGTGAGATGATAACAAATGGTGTAATAAGGCAGTAGTCCTAGAACACTTGTCTATTTTAACTTCATTGAGTATTTTGCAGGCATTGTAGATCTCTCCACATGACTGTGGTATTGTCACTTTCAGCCCATTGTACCCTTCCCTCTCTCTCAATTTTCCCTCTATTCTCACCTGTTGAATTTAGCTGATGTGCTCTTCTGAAAGGATCTATGGGGCAGAGCCTCAACTCAGTGTGACTTATCATGGATGTGCGAGCCCCACTTTCATACTTGTATTTTGAAGCTCCTAGCACATTTAGGCTACAGCTACACATCAATGTTATTTCAAAATAAGCTATTCCAGAATAGTTTATTTTGAAATAATAGAGCTACACACAAGAGTACATCAAATAGCACCCACCTATTTTGAAATAGCGTGTCTGGACACACAGTGCGTATTTTGAAACAGTACCATTGGATGCCATTATGGCTTACTTTGAAATAATGCTTTTCTGTGTCCCAACAACACTTATTTCAAAAATAGCTGTTTTATTCCTCCTGCAGTGAGGTTTACAAAATTGGAAATAACACACCTGCTATTTGGAATTTATTCATAGTGTAGATGCTTGCAGAGTTATTTCGAACTCATGGCTGTTAGCTCAAAATAGCTTTGCTGTGTGGCCATAGCCTTAGAGATTTAAAATATTGAAAATAAATAACAAACCCTATGAAGTGGCTTGCACTGGAATGTTTTGCTACAGAGGTCATGACTTCTTGCAGCTCTTAGTAAATGCTGTGTTTCTATTTTTCGTTGCTGTACCAAATGCGCCAGGGACTGTGTGCTGGTTATGCAGGAAATGCCTGAGGGGTGACATTAGAGTGGTAAATGATTGTGTGTGGCAGATTCTGGGCCATGTATGTTGTTTGATATAGAATATGAAAAAGCCTACACTGAACAATGACACAGCACTTTGGGAAAGTGGGGCAGTAAATTAATTATGTACAAGTTGTTCCTATTCTGGAGGACAGAGGTTTGTTTCACAGTGATTCAGAAATGGCTTTGTTGGAAGTGTTGAAAACATCAGCACTTCCACTGCAGTGCTATGTGCAAGGCCTGTGCTATGGAGTCCAATAGTAAATCAAGGATTGTCCACGCTTGTGGTTGTCCCCCCCACACTAAATAAAGGCCTCTTGCCCCACTCCACCACAGCCAGGCTTCCCCAGGCCTCCCCTGCATATTCCACCTGACTCACCGAAGTTGCTACCTCTGAACCTAGGCCACTGGGGTCACAGGTGCCAGGCCTTGAGGCCGCACCGGGCCACAGGCGCCAGGGCAGCAGGAGCTGCTCCGGGGCTGAAGGAGTCACTCAGCTCCCAGCTGGAGCTACAGGCACTGCACCAGAGAAATCACTGCAGGCTCTGCCTCCACCATGCGCTTGTCCCGTCAAGTGGTGGGGTGTGTGCACCAAGTGGCCAGAGGGTCACCCCACGTGTGTGGCTCTCCTGAGCCACTGAGCCACATTTGCCACACTCTACTGTCCTGTTCACCACATGTGGTGAACAGGGAGCCTGTGGGACACTATGGCTATAGAATATATGTAGAGCATAGCATAATGAATGCTTTTCCCATTTATTGTGGTACAGATAAACTTCAGAAAGCTGCAACTGAGCCTCCCATCACAGTCAGTGGACGTGTTGAATGTGGTGAGCCTAGGCACAATGAATGGAGCTCCACTGTACAATTATAGAAGGCAGATGGCATGAAAATGGAGATTTGTCCCTTGTATTGTTTTTAGGGGTGTTAAATTTGCTTAGCACCAAGAAGCATGCTTGGAGGTCTCCCCACCTGCTTGTAGGACACAATAAGTAGATGAGACCAAGGACCTGCTGCCATGCTCTGTCCAGCAGATCCTACTAACATTATTCATCAGTTCTTAGTTTGCATTTACAGCTGTAACAAGTGTTTTGAAAAGGCATGAGCTATTTTCAGAGACATAGAGTATGTGTGTATATAATGTGTGTGGGTGGGCATTTATATGCATATACACACAGGCTTGGCAGAATTTGGTTTTTAAATAAAATTTTGACAGATAAATGTGATGTTTATTTTTTAAGCATTTTTATATCATCAATTTAAATTTTCACAGTTGTATAAAAGTAGGGGGGCAGTCAGACAATATTATGACAATAGACATTAAGATTTAAACAAACTTTTATCACCAATAAAATACAAACTGATATCACAAGTCAATATAAACAAAGCAAATATTCTTAACCTCTGAAGTTCTCAGGCAGCGTTTTTCTTAGTTGACCTATCTGTAAATTGATTTTTGCCTATTGGTTTGTGTGAGTAGAATGAAATTGACATTTACCAATAAAAAAATCTAATTCTTTCAAGTCAATGTATACATATGTTTATGATGTTTATTAAAATGTTTATTTTTCATCTGCTCACTGGTGCATCCTTTTAGTCCTGTGCTGCAGTATTTTGATTTTTGATGTTACTTCAAGATAAAACACTCTGTCTGTTCTTTGCTAAAGTGGCTCTTAACAGTTGGTCTGTGTGCTGGCATTCCTAGGACAAATCTGGCCATTGCTGGAGGTGCAACAGAGTGCTAACATATTATTCTGTAATTTATCATATGACTTTATAGTTTATCCTGGGCTAACTTGTCCACATATATCTGTTATGTAATTTATCTTGTGGATACCACCTCGACATGTTATATATCTATATAAATATAATTAGCTCTCACTTGCTGTCAACATTTTAATTAATACTTATGCTTAGACCTAAAGAGGTTCACATCCCATTTAGCTGTTATAAACATTATCTCTTCTTTAGATTTTAGCCGTTGCATTTGACTAGAAGATATGACATCCTTGTGTTACGTTAATGAAAGGAGAAATATCTCTTAAAATGTCAGGGAAGATACTACTGCACAGTGGCCTGTTTCTCTCCAAAGAAAAGAAAGCTGCATTCATTTATATATTAAGAGAAATATTGATAATCCATTCTTTAGAGGTCATGGTGTCTGGAATGCTAATCAGTTTGCAGCAATTTTTTGATCTTGAACTACTAGAAATGAAAATGTGAGATGAGAAATATCAGAACTCAACTTGATACAAGCTGTTTGACACATATATGAATGTGTTAGCACTCAACTTTGGGGCTTCTCTGATAGAAATTACTGATCTTTTGGGTATATTCCCTCCCTGTTTTAATAACAACATTTGTTTGGATAGTATAATTAAAATGCATTAATAAAAATGGTGGGTTATTACTTTCACTAATACCACACATTCTTGTCTGTGAAAAGGCTAAAAGGACTAACAAAAAGACTGTTTTAATTTCACCGGAGGTTGTAAATCAATTTACATGTATTATTTGTCAGTGCTTGCATTTCCCCAGATGATGGTGTAACACATGTAGTATCAATAAAATTTACCATTTGTCCTTATCAGCGTGTCAGAGGACAACTTCTTGCAGGAGCAAGCAATTATCTGGCAATGTTTCTGTCATTTGTTATACCACATTAGAGAAATAATCCAGTTTATACATAAATGGCACATAAATCATACCAGAATTATTTTTCTTCCTTATATTTTTGTCGATGAATATTCATTGTAGACATTGTTAACTCCAGTTATGCTTTATGACACTGAACAAAAGAGCAGTGGGCCTACTATAATGTAGTAGACCATTGGTTCCCAAACTTTGTGGACCCATGGGGGTCCACAAGTCTATTACTGGGAGTCTGTGCAAAAAAAATAAAAGATAAATAAAAGTGAAAATAGAAAATAAGTTTTAAATAAATTACAAAGTAACAGTCTATTATGATTTTTAAACTAAATATTAATTAAATGTTATTAATTACTGTCCAAAAATCTATGTTGTGGCACCTTTGTGTGACAAAACAATCACAACGGTTAGAAGCATACAAATAGCCAGATATTCAATCGGGATCTGTGATTGAAATCAGGCTCACTGAAGAGAAAATCAACTAATGAGCAGAGTGAAGCATCCACAAGTGGAATGTCTAATCAAACAAATCTAAGGCTTGATCTACACTAGGCAGGTAAGTCAATTGCAGATACACCGTAATAGCTATGGCAAGTGTGTAGCTAGAATCGATTTATCTGCAGTTTACTTACCTGGCTGTTCTCACTGAGGAAGATTGATGGGAGAGTTTCTCCTGTCAACCTCCCTTACTCATTGAGATAGCGAGGAGTACAGGAGTTAACTGCTGACCCCACCTGAAAGGTCGATTTCATGCTTCCCTCCTCAGTGTGCAAAATGAAACTCCACAAAAGCGACCCTGAGCAGGTCAATTTTCCAGGTAATTTGGATGTGGCCTAAGTAAACAAAAAGTGAGAAAACACTACCCTGACTGCTTAAAAAGTTTGGATGAACTTGGTCCAGCAGTGAGGATGGGCCACAACCTATGTGCATCCAGTGCTACGCAGTGTTAGCAGATGAAAGTCTAAAACCAGCCATCATTTGCCATCACTTAACACAAAGCATGGTGAATGTGAATCCAAGACTCTTGATCGTTTTCAAAACAAGCTGACTGAGTTCAAGGAAAACAAAAAGCAATCAAATTGTTATGATGTCAGAAGTGAGTATGCATGGTTTTAAATGTTAATTATTTATGTTTTCTGTTTCATTGAATGAAGTATACATGATGGCTAGAATTGGCGTTGATGTGGGTACTCAAATGGTTTCGGGGGGTGATTGGGGGTCCATATTAGTGGAAAGGTTGGGAACTACTGTAAATAGACTGAAGGCCTGCAATTCCTAATTCTTACTCTTCTACTTATTTGCTGTGTGGCCTTGGGAAATTCACTTAATTTTTTTGGATTGAATTCAGCTGTTGCAGAATTTGAAGCAATGTTTTGTGAGCTAATGAGATTTGCACCTTGTGCTATGGTTGAGTTTAGATTCTCTTGTTCGACATGTCACCATTTGTAAAATCCAGAGTACAGTTGGTACGAAGGTGCATTAGATATTTGCCATGTGCTTGAGAAATGTGCTGTGCTAGATGGAAGCATAGAGTGTTATCACTCAAAAATGACAAAAGGGGCAAAGGGTATTTTGCATCATGGTAACTAGCAAATATTGTTACAAAACTAAAATCCTAATGTCTGGCTCCAGGGATGAGACCTCAAAATAGTGACTGGTGAACTTGAAAAGGCTGTCCCAGTGGCACAAGGACAATACTTGCCCGGTTTGTTGGGGAGTGTTGCGACAACACTGTTAATGTACGGGAGGTATATAACTACCGTGGTGCTGGTCATAAGTGTGCCTAACTATAAAGAGAATGAGTGTATTACATTGTCACCCTGATAAACTTAATGCCACAAGAAAAAGCATTTCAAACATTTTATCCAGAAAAATGGAAAGAACAATGAGGGTGGATTCTTTCAGAGGGCGAGATGGGAACAAGAGCGTCAAGTAGACGTTGGCTGGGTGAGTCAGAGTGTGGGTGCTTGTGGTTTAAGTTTGGAGTGGGAATAGGTTCTTATAGAACAAATCAGAACAGAGGGTTTGAGTATATATTTTTCAGTACTCGCTTGACTGTCTTTTACATATTGTGTTTCATCAGTAGCGCTCAAAGTAGCATTTAGAAAAGGGTTACTAATGTATCCTTTCCTATTGTTGTATCTGGCAAATTTCATCTGGCTGACCAAGTCCAAACGACTTGAATATGACAGCTAGGATCATTCACCATGGGTAAAATCCTCACATTGGAGCAGAGTCACATCAATTCCCTATTAATTTGTATTTGAGTCCTATCAACTGGCTGTGGGGTTTTGAGGAACGAGAGCGAGAGAGTTGGGCTTTTCTTTGGGGAGGGTGGTCCTAAAGCAGTCTTAGGAAGGATTAGGGTCTAAATATATAGTCATCTGACATATGAAAAATCCTTCTTTGTAGGCAGTCTGTGAGTTGGTTTCCTTCTGAGCACTTCATGGGTTGGTGCTCTATCTTCATTCATCAAAATGGCATTCAATCATTGAAGATTTTTTGGCTTCCAGTAGTGTTTAGTACTTCACTCTCAGGTTAACTTTCTCCACATCCAAAGATGATCTGTGGCAACATCCTTGTAACAGATTAACCTACACATGTCTTGAACATTGAGATTTGACATACTTAGGCTCTTGAAAGGCCAGTACCAAGAAGGGTGGTCATTGGCCCAGGTGCAATCAAAAAACCCTGGAGGTAAGAAATTCCTTTTCTTATTACTTGTTTGTCTCAAGCACAAAATCTGATTCAAACAGGGTTGGAAACATCTGGAGGAGATCGCCGAGGGCTTCATGGGGGGATTGGTCTATCTCCAGTGTGAACGCCAAAAAATGTGCACACTACTTTAACTCAGCACCCTCTAAAACCTACAACTGCTTGGCCAGCTGTATGGTAGCTTCAGCCAGGTGATTGCACCAAAGTTTTCTCTGTGGACACTTCTTAAAGACCATCAGACAAGGAAAAAAAAGATCTATTGAGGTAGATTTGTGTAGTTCTATACACATTGAGAGAATACCACAGATTTTTCCTCCTCTCCTAGGTTGGGAAAGAAGCCACGGAAGGAATTTCTTGAATGACAGAGAAGTCTGACCTATTAGGTTAAATTTCCTCCTTTTTGTGACACAACTTTCCGGTACTCAAATGGTTTTGGGGGGTGTGATTGGGGGTCCATATTAGTGAAAAGGTTGGAAACAACTGTAAATAGACTGAAGGCCTGCAATTTCTAAGTATTCTGGCAGTATTTTGTGTAGATTTTAAGCTTTTAGGGAACGGAACTGTGATTTCTTACAGGTCTGTAAAGCACTTAATACATTATTGGTAATATATACCTATGCATGACTGCTGTAGGTTTCTTCTAGCTGTTGATTATTGGATGGCACAAGTGATTGATAATAGCATATGGAGCTACACTTCAGATTCGATCTTGGCCGTGCCGATAGCAACTAAAGTTAGCATCTGTTTAGTGGCTTGTATTCAATTAATTGGTGGTCTCAATCCACTTTTAGCTGGACAATTAAGTAGTAGCCTCACTTGAGGGTCACCTCTTTATATAAATGACACATGAATTCAAATTGGATTTTTGGAGACCTTTAAATCAAAAGGTCTGGAACATGGCTAAGTTACAGTGGCAGAGTGTGGAAGCTTGGAGGTCTATGAATTGAAATCTTTTTTTTTTTAACTTCTTAGTTCCTAAATTTATAGCTTGGGCCACGGAATCTCTTGAAAGCAGCATTTGGGGCATTGTTTGCATTATTTCTTAGGAATATGCTAATTCTACAGAAATGGCCCAGTACGGAACTTCAGTACCACCTATGCAAGTCTAGACAGTCTCAAGATAATATTTGTCCTAAGAGATGATTCTATCTCTGTGTGACAAGACTGCACATCTCCTCCTTGAATCAGACATCGGGTTATCAGATTGTTTTCTGACAATGAAAGTGATTAAAATTCTCTCCCCTTTAGAAGCTAGTTTGTGATTCAGACCCTGTGGATTCTTAGCAGTTCCCTCCAGACTGATTTCGGTGAGAGCTTGCAGAAATTATTACTTATGCAGGAGAAAATTTGATTGGGATTTGGGGTTTTCTGTGTTTGCTTTGAAAAATGATGACTATATGTAAAAACCCACAGGTCTTTGAGATGAAAGAAGTAGTGTTATTATTTCTTGGTAGTCTACATGGAGTGGTTATTAGTTGTGCAGTGGTGTCAGATCAACAAATAATAGAGGAGTAGGATTAGGAGTAAAGAAAAATGGAGTGCGATAGGACAGAGAGAGAGGTTGGAAGGAGGACAGTTTGGTGATCCTTGTCACAGTTTCAGAGCAGCTGTACTCATACCCCCCCCCCACCACAGTCCACGCTACACTTTTTGGTCCCAGCCATTGCTTATTTTGGGCAGCAAGTTGTGTTTCATCGTCTCTCCGACTGGGGATTTTAATCCTGCACTGCTTCCTAATCTGTATTCTGATACCACCATCAAACCAAGTAGCCTAAAAAATTCATTGCCTCCAATTTGTTTTCTTTCCTAAGGGCTATGACTGGTGTTTTATCCACAGTTATAATTTACTCTATGACTCCTTCTGTACAAGCACATTTATTCTTAAGGTGAAAGCATTAAAATAGTAAAAGAAGCTACATGCATATTTAAGCTTACCAGAGGTCACCCCCAACTCTAACCAAGGGTTCTGGAAGTTTACAGTCCTTCAGAACTCACAGTTGGATTTTCTCCATGGTTACTGGTTCATACCTCAGAACCAGAATGAAGGTTGAGCAGATCAGATGTTTCTTTATAAAGGTATACACTGAATGTATAATCTGAAGTGGGTCTTACCATGAAAGCTCATTATCTAATAAATAATTTTGTTAGTTTTTAAGGTGCTACAGGACTGTTTGTTTTTTATACAGGTTGGTCTTTCATCTTGGCTTTCTGTAATAGTAAATCAGTAATCACCCTTGCCTTAGGCTTCAAGAGCCTGGACTTTTGCATAAACTGAGTTGGGGGAATTTGCATTAATCTCTACCTAGAAATTCCCCCAGAAAATGCACATAACGCTTATTTACTCAAAAGTTCATATCTGGCACATTTTCAGTTCACGCTTGAAGTCTCAGGTTTCACACCTATCACATGTCCCTGCTGGAGAGCTATGTACCATTCAGGCCTAAAATAATGCACACACATAAGGAAATGGCTATATCTGTAACAATCCTTCTGTCTTGTATTGACATCCATATCCAACGTCCTCAGGTGAATAAGGGTCAAACAGGTGGAGCAGGGGTGTCTAAGCAATGGAAATTGACACACTGAATGAACAAATGCCACACATAAAATTCTGGCTGTTTGCCCAGCTGCTACTTTCAGTAGCCTCTCCAGTGCCTATTTTAGGATGAGTCTCACCCCCCTTTCCCCTCCTCCTGCAGAGGGAAAAAGAAAATATAAGATCAAGGAACATCTGTATTCCATTAGCTAACAGAGCTGATGTGCTCCTAGTGCCTGGTCTGCCACCACCAGGATCTCTCGCTTGGTCTTCTAATTTTTCCTCTCCGTATGAGGAGAAGAAAGGGGATGAGACCCTCATCCTGGTAAGGGCACATCTCATGAGGCAGGAAAAAGACTCGCAATAGCCCCCATTGTTCCGTGTGTGCATGGGTGCTTACAGATACACACAGTGAAGACAACTCTGGCCTTCGCACTACAAACATAGGATGAACAGGCAAAAGGTGATTCAAGTCTCAGTGTATCTGACCCATCCCAGAAAGGCTAAGGAGGGGGAAAAGGTTTCGGAAGATTATGCTGCTCCTGAGACCCCTTCCATATAATGACACACCCAATTGTTGGAGGGTCTAGAGAGCAGCAGATGAATGTTCTTCCACTACACAGGCAGTAATGTTATTTGGGGCAGCCAGAGGGAGGTGTTCTGCACGGTGTCCAATAAACTGGAATATTTTCCCACAAATATAAATAACAGAGAAATACAAATAATGGTCTATTTGCCTATCCTTAATAAGCAGGAATTGAAATTAGGGTCTTGGAAGCCATTCACCACAGTCCAAAGAAAACAATGAGTGGGAGGGAGAGATGGAAGCCACAGTATCACTCCAGTAGCATGGAAATAAGCAGCTAGAAACTGGTAGAAATTCTGTAACCTGAAGTTAGAGAGATTCAGAAAAAAGAAATATTAAAAAATAAATAGCTTAAATTTAGTAACAGGGCTGGGAGATGGTATTGGCGTTTCTTCCAACTACTGAGCGAAAGATTATGCTGAAGTAAACATCAGGAGCACTCCGAAGTGACATCTTGGCTGGACCCACTGAAAACATTTGGAAGGGATCCCTTTAGCAACAAACAACAATGAAATGAGCTCTTGAGGATCTATCCATTTCCTCCTTTTGGCTCTTCCCTTCTCATGTGTGTAAAGCTACTGCTAACCCCCCCAGCATGCAACTTGCTTATGCTGTAGGGACTAAACTAATTAACTGCCTAGAAAGGTTGTGCAGCGCTGAACCAGCCTAAGTGTGCACTGATATTTTATTTATGAAATCATATGCATGCTCTCTCTCTTTAAATTTAAAAGCTGGGGGGTATGGACACAAAATGGAGAGCAGCGTGGGAATGAGGAGCCCAAAAGAAATCTGTTGAGCATGATGAGAAGACTCCATCTTATGGAAACAACGTTTTAATTAACATAACACAGGGACCTGAAGGGAGTGATGGACTGGGTAGATATGCTCCTTCCCCACTTGTGATTTTCATGTGCTAAGGCAAGCAGTGCCAAGAGGGTGGGCCTGAGGGAAAGTCCCAAGAGACATGGTACCAGATGGTTAGGATTATTTTATTAATTTACATATTCATTGTTTGTCTGTCTTCTAGACAGTTCTCAGAGGGCTAAATTAGCTTGAGAGAATTATCTCGCAGCCAGAGCAACACATTTAACTCATGTTGCTACCATACTTGTTTATGCATCAGTTTAATATCCTTACCCTCAAAACAACTGACCTGCAAGAACTCCTCCATTTACCATTAACTCCAAACATTTTAATCCTCCCAAAATCACTGCATTGACATCTCTCAGCTGCCAAACTCTGCCACGATCTTCCTAACCCATAATGCTGCTGTCTAACCCTCCTGCCATCTTCCACCAAATGTCTTAACCCATCCTATCTCAGCTTTTGAATGTTACTGCATTCTACCTGCCAGCAAGCATTCTGACACAAAGCCGGCACCCTCATGTCCCATCCTGTCTGCCAAACTTTTCCTCAGTCTTACCTACAGGACAGGTGTCTGGAGCTGACGCCTCTTCCTCCTGTCACAGCCTCCTGTTAGTGCAGAGTCAAGAATCATAGGCGTGGAAGAAACCTCAGGAGAACATCAAGTCCAACCCCTGCTCAAAGCAGGGCCAATCCTAACTAAATCATCCCTGTCAGGGGTTTGTTAAACCAGGACTTAAAAATCTCTAGGCTACATCTACACTAGCCCCTTCCTTTTGGAAGGGGCGTGCTAATGAGTGAGTTAGGAATATGGCTAATAAGGCACTTTCATGAATATGGAGCTCCTCATTAGCAAAACGGTGGCCATGCACAATTCGAAAGTGCTGCTTTTGAATCGTGCACTGCCCATGTAGATGGGGACCTTTCGAAAGGACCCCACCCCCGACTTCAAAAGCCCCTTCTTCCTAAAACTAAGTAGGAAGAAGAGGCTTTTGAAGTCTGGGGTGGGGGGGCGGTCCTTTTGAAAGGCCCCCCATCTACACAGGTGGCATGCGATTAGAAAGCATCACTTTTGAATTGTGCGTGGCAGCCATTATGCTAATGAGCACTGCATATTCATAGCAGTGCCTCATTAGCATCTTCCCAACTCACTCACTACCATGCCCCTTCTGAAAGGAAAGGAGCAAGTGTAGACGTGGCCCTAGGGGAATGGAGATTTCACCACCTCTCTAGGTAATGCATTCCAGTGCTTCACTACCTTCCTGGTGAAATAGTTTTTCCTAATATCCAACCTAGATCTCTTCCATTGAGGCTTGAGACTATTGCCCCCTTGTTCTGGCATCTGTCACCACTGAAAACAGCCTCCTCCAACATCATTATAATTCCACTTCAGGTTGTTCAAGGCTGCTATCAAATCCCCCCTCCCCACTCACTTTTCTCTTCTGTAGATTAAATATGCCTAAATCCCTCAGCCGCTCCTCATAAGGCATGTGCTTCAGCCCTCGAATAATTTTTGTTGCCTTCTGCTGGACTCTCTACAGTGCGTCTACATCCTTTTTTATAGTGAGGGGTCCCAGAACTGGAGACAGTAGTCCAGATGGGGCCTCACCAGTGCTGAATAAAGGGGAATAATCATTCCCTAGGTGTGCAGCAATGCTCTTACTAATGCAGCCCAATATGCCGTTAGCCTTCTTGGGTACAAGGGCGTGTTGTAGACTCAGGTCAAACTTTTCATCCAGATGTAATACCCTGGTCTCTTTCTACAGAACTACTGCTTTGCCAGTCGGCCCCTCAACCTGTAGCAGTGTTTGGGATTCTTGTAACCTAAGTGCAGGATTCTGCACTTCTCCTTGTTAAACCTCATCAGATTTCTCTTGGCTCACTCTGCATCCCATCCCTACCCTCCAGTGTATCTATCTACCTCTCCCCCGAGTTTCATTTTTCCTATTTCCAGGTATTGTGCACCTGGGAAATCTAGGGAGCATTGTAAAGGATAAAGGAAAGTGTGTATAGACTTGGGAACGATTTTACTTTTTTAGAGTGTTCTGTCTCTCCTCTACCTATCTAGCCTATAAAATGCTCCTATGGCACAATACTTATAGCAACTCTCTGGATATTGTTTAAAACTGTCATTTACTATAATATTCATTGAGGTACTGACATGCAAACTGTGCTGTTTTGAAAAGCTGGTCCTTGTGTTTTATGGGTTGAAACTGAACTCTGTGATTCAGGAACTCTGTTATTTTATTTTTCACCTCATATTTTCTTCCAGCTCTTATTTTTATGGAAGATGTATCTTGTCATCCAGTCCACATGCTTTCTCCATCCTCAGATCCCTTTTTGCACTACATAAATAACTATAATACTTATGTAGTGTTCTGTAGTTCAGTAACAAAAATAAAGAGGATATGTATTCAAGATTCTGAAGGAATAGTTAGATTTGAATATCTCCTAGTCTGAGAATTCTCAAACTGTCTCCATCTATGGTCCTTAAAAGGATCCAGTTTGTTGTTGTTATTGTTGGTATGAACCTAATTCCACAATTCTTTTCACTCTTATCTCACTACCTTTGGAGTTATGTTATGAAACCATGGTTAGCTGTGGCTAGCAGATTGAAGTAATTCTGGTTGAAGTATGCAAAATGCCTTCTTATCAAATTGACTGCTAATTGGCAGAATAAGGTACAAATGCTATAAATACGGCAACCTGTGCCATAGTACATCATTGTTTAATCAGTGGCAAATTATTGTATATGTTTGACTTTACGAACAAAGTACTAGGCAATTGAGTGAAGTTCACTATTGTCCCAAATTCTGGAAAAGGCAATAAGGACATGCAAACAATGCCTCACTTACTAAACCTTCAGATAGCTACAGAAACAAAGTGACCAACTGATTTCCACAATAAAACTTTCATGGGAAGCATATCTCTAAAGGAGAAATAAGCTCTTGTTTACTCTTTTTGCGCACCTAGACTTTTGATGAAGTTCATTAAAGAATGAATGATAATTAATTGCACATATATAGAGATGCAAATACTAATCTATATTTAGGATCAGCAAGTGAAGGATTTTCAGCAAGTAGGTAAGGAAAAGTGCCTTCATTTATAAAGAAATCCAAGGCATACGATAAGCATCCTGCCCCTTTCTGTAATTTGATCACATTTCTGGTTGAATTTAACATTTAACTTTAATTAGGCAGTGCCACATGGGGATCAGAGCTATTTAAATATGCTTCCCTGACTGCTCTGGATAGGGATGGTAATTATTGAGCTATGTTAGTCAAACCATGTTGTAGACTACAACATATGTAGTTCTAACATAAAAGACCCATTTCACATGGACTAGCGAGAAGTGATAAAACTCTGTCAGGTCTTATCCTCATTACACTTTTCCCACCAGTGACAACAGTGAGAATTCTTGTGCAGACATCTGGTGGCAATGTTAAATCATTGTACTTTGAGAAAAGAGAGCTGACAGTCTACTGAATAAAATACCAGTGACCTGTCTCCACTAGCACACCCACTGGCAGGATTTTGCTATTTGAGAACTAATCATGTGCTGCTGTGCATATAATCAAACCCCTCTCACATATTCTCCTCACACCCATTTTGTGGCGTAAGTCCTACCAGTGTTAACAATCAGTGGGAGGCAGTAGTGTCTTGACTGTTTTCTGGACCAACAAGGCCCATTCGACAAATCTGTTGTTTTCACTCCAGTCCCCTGTACTGTAGTAGTTATGAAAACATACTTTATTTACAGAGACAAAGCAGCAGGTAGTTCTGGCAGTTGGAGCTGCCATTGCTATTATTCAGGCCAGCAAATGGGTGGAACAAAAGGCAGATCAGGGAGGTTTTCAACTTCCTCTGCAGCATGGGATATAGGCCACTTGCTGGTTTAGTCCAGAGTAAATGGTAGCCTCTCAAAGTCATAACCTGAGGACACCAGTAACTCAACAAGGGGTTATAGTCTAATATTGAATGGGGTGAGTGAAGCTTTGTAGCCTGCAGTATGCAGAAGGTCACACTAGAAGATCATGATGGTCCCTTCTGTCCCTAAACTCTATGAATCTAAATAGAACAGAAAAGAAATTTTATATGATTCCCAACTACATTTAGTGACTTATTTAAAGATGTTATGTTCTTTTGTTCCCAGTGCCCATAGTACCTTCCAAAGCCCCTTTTCCTTATGTCTCCCATAGTGGTAACTACCTCCGCTGATAACATGGGTGAGATGGATCAAGTTGATGCCAAATCTTGCTGCGGTCACAGTAAGGGTTTATGCCAGAATATTTGTATCATAATCCCAGAGCTCCACTGACACTGAACTGCTAGAAGGTGCAGAAATGAGAGGTCATCAGCAGAGATGACTCACACAAATCAAGACAGTCCTATTAACACTGCGCCACAGTTATAAATGAGCTACAGGAGTCATATGTCAGTGAAGGGATTTCAGTTGTTTATCGTGTGGAATAGAAGTTTCTCATTTATTAGTATTGCTGTGGTAACAACTTAAATGAAGCGCCAAAGCAAAGTCAATGGTAGATCATGAGACCAGGGTTTCGGCTGTAGAAAACACGACAGCAAAACTATTGATTTCACTGGCATCAGGATATGGCCTTTGTCTCCCCGCCCCTTTTAAACTATTAGGCTATTGTACATGCAGAAGTGATGTTAAAATAATATTATTCAGATCACAATCAACCAAAGCAAACAGCCAGGATGACTTTGTAACTCGGCTAACAGATAGTTTCTTTGTCTAACCCTTCCCTGGATAATAGTCCTCAGTCAAACCCAGATCAAGTTACCATGTAACTTTGAATACTTTGTCCTAAGAGCCACAGGTTTGTGCTTGGCTCTATCTTTAACCAAGCATAATGAGCCAAAGCAGCATAAATGCAGCACTTCAAAGACTAACAAAATGACTTATTCGGTGATGAGCTTTTGTGCGAGAGACCCGCTTCGTCAGATCCAGTACAGACTGACATTTGTAAGTACAGAGGACAAAAAAAAAAAAAAAGGAAAAAAAATCAAATAGGATTGAAGGAACTGGGTAAGAGGTTGGGGGATGCTAATTGTCCTGTCTGAGATAATTACAAGCATCAAAGGAAGGGAACTAGTCCTTTTAATGCGTGGGTCAGATGATGTCTCTGTTCATACCAGGTGTTAATGTGTAGAATTTGAATAGGTGCTCTAACGCACAAATCTCTCCCTGTAATCTGTTGTTAAATTCTCTGTGTTCCAAGATTTAAATTCTGAGAAAGATTCTCACAAGCAATCACAGTCTACACCACAGTAATACTAATTCTGGAACTTTTCCTTGCAACAAACCCCCCATTTGTTTTGTCAGATTTATTGCAATTTTTTGGGTCCTCTGTACTTATAAAAGTCTGTCCATATTGCAAATGAAATTGATCTGATGAAGTGGGTCTGTCCCATGAAAGCTCATCACCAAATAAGTCATTTTGTTAGTCTTTGAAGTGCTACCTTTCTGCTGCTTTGGTTTGTTGGAGTACCAACTAACATGGCTACTTCTCTGTTATTCAAGCATAATGAAGCAACTGGGAACACCAGAGAGAGCAAAGGGTGAAATGTAAATCATAACTCAAACAGCCTTTTCTTTTGTTGAACAAGTCAGCTATTTCAAAATAGAATTGGACATTTTCTGTACAGGAAACCTAGGTGTGGAAGACTAATATCTATCTCTTCTCTTGCAGGATGACTTTCTGTTTAGTGTCTCCATTTTAAGTGGAATCCTTTGCTCTATCTTGGCAGTGATCAAATTTATGTTGGGAAAGGTCCTCACAAGCAGAGCACTGATAACTGATGGTGAGTAGGAAAACATCTCAGTCCTCATACAAAATCATTCAGATAATATCACGTGGCTTGAGTAATGGCTGAAGACTCAGTTACAAAGGGCAAGTGTGCATGGAAATATAATGAGATGAGGGCAGCAGGCTAATTGACCTAAAGTCTAATGCTATCCATTGGTATAGTTTAGTACCTTAAACCAATGGTTTTCTATGTTTTTTCCTGGTGGCTCAGTTGAAGAGAATTGTTGATGCCTGCAATCCAGTGGAGAGAGGGCTTGGGGGCTTCGAGGTGTAGGAAGGGGTTCTGGGCTGGGGCTGAGAGTTGAGTGTAAGGTAGCTGGAGTACAGGAAGGGACTCCAGATTTGGGGGTGAGTTTTGGGCTGGAGAAGGGTATAGGGACACAGGCCTCTCTTTGGCAGCTCCCAATCTGTAGCACAGCATGGTTGTTAAGACAGACTTCCTGCCTATTCTGGCTCCATGGACCTGCCTGTGCCCTGGAAGTGGCCAGCAGCAGGTCTGTTTCTGAGGAACACACATGTGGGTACTGCTCCCCTTAGTTCCCATTAGCCATTCCTAGCCAATGGGAGTGCAGAGACAATGCTCAGTGCAAGGTCAGCCCATGGAGACTTGCTAGCCACTTTCAGGGCAAGCTGTCAGAACAGGAAAGGGCAACTGGTTTTAAAGTATGGGTTGCAACCTAGCTTTAGACAGCCGTCTGGGTCCCTGAGTGCTGACCAGGGTGAGCCAGTCTTTTACATTGTCCTGGGTCACAACCTGAAGTTTGAAAAACTGCTGCCTTACACAATATGTGACAGATGACTTCAGGAAAAAACTAAAGTGCTTAATGCTTGGTTTGCTTCAGGGACCAATTACCTAACACAATTAAGAACAATAGTGGTGAAGGAATGCAAGCCAAAATAGGGGAAAAAATGGACTGAAGAATGTTTAGATATGTATTCAAGTCAGACGGGTCTGATGAAATTTATCTTATGGTACTCAAGACACTAGCTGAAGAAATTTTAGACTCACTAGCAATTATCTTCAAGAACTCCAGGAAGACAGTGGAGATCCCAGAAGCTCAAATATAGAACCTATATTTTAAAAGGGGAACAAAGAGGGCCAGGGAATTATAGACCAGTCATCTTAACTTCAACTCCTGAAAAGATGGTGAAATTATTTAACAATCAATTCGAGTGGAGCTAAAGGAAAATAACATTATAAGGAAATCCAGTTTGGATTTATCAAGACGAAATCAGGCCAAACCAAGTTAATTGCCTTCTCTGAGGGGGTTACTGGCCTGGTGGATAGGAAGAAAGCTGCACTTAACACAGTCCCACATGATATTTTCAAGGGCACTCTAGGGAAGTGTGGGCTGGATGGAATAAGGTTGATGCATATCTGGTTGAGATATCATACTGAAGTAGCAGTTCTCTGTCAAATATGAACAGTTCACTGTCACACTGAGATATATCTCATGGGGTCCAAGCAGGGTCCTACATCCAGTACTGTTTAATACTTTCATTAATGGCTTCAATAATGAACTGGAGCATATGCATGTAAAAATTGCAGATAACACCAAGATGGGAAGGGTTACAAGCATGTGTTGGCTAGTAGACTTAGAATTCAAAATGCTTTGACAAACTGGGGAGTTTAGTCAGAAATGATCAAGATGAAATAAAAAAAAACAAGTGCAAAGCACATGTAGAATAATCACATGCATAGCTACAAAACAGCAATGACTGGGGAGGCTGAAAAGATCTGGGAGTTAATAGTGACAATTGCATATGAATCAATGTGATGCAGTTGTAATATCAGGGTGAATTAACAGGTGCATCATAAGTAAGCACAGCAGGTAGTTTTTTCATTGTCCCTAGCAATAGTGGGGAATCCTAGCATATTGCATTCAGTTCTGGGTGCTGCACTTTAGAAAAGATGTGGACAACTTGGAGGGAGTCAAGAGGACAGCAACAAAGCCATAACAATATGAATTCAAATTAATTCTATCAATGGCATAACATTGTGCAGGTTCCATAATGCTTAGCAAAGGTGGAAGCATTAGTGTAGACTGGGTGCAGGGTTATTTTTAATCACTCCCCTCTTCAGGGTACAGAGTCTAAGAGGGAACACTTACTCTGTCGTTTTTAGCCCATGATTTTCTCTTTTGCAGTGCAGACGTTCCCTGAACTGTCTCACCCAGATTTAGAATAGACTTTAAAACAGGAGGCGATATTGGGCATGATTCAAAACTCTTAAAGCCAATGGAATTCATTCTATAACATATTTGGGGTTTTTCGCAAGACGTAGCACAAGAAGCCAGAACTTACTGCACACATATATAAAGGCAGGTGGACATTTTCTCTCTCCTCCTTTTCAATTTGAATCCTTACAGCCAAAGTCCTGAATAGAACTGGGTTAGAAACATTTTTCCTGTCTTCTGAGAGTGAGATTTAAGGGAAAATACCCTGCTGTAAAAATCAGTCAAAAATTATGAGAATCCCCCCACTTTGGGGGAATTGGGTCAAAACATTTTCGTTCAATAATTTAGAACCATTTTATTTCAATCTTGACTTCTTAAAATATTTGCTATAAATTAACTTAATTTTCAAAATAAGAAGTTGTTTCAAACCAAAAATGGAACATTTTCAAATTGCTAATGTTGAAATGAGATTTTTTGACAATTTGGAAACTTTTTTTTTTGTTCCAAACTTTTTTCAAAGCAGGACATTCATTGAAACTGACCCTTTCCCACAAAAAAAATCTGATTTTGGAAAATCATTTTCTGACAAATTATTGTGAAGCTCTGGTCTTGGAAAAATCCTTTGCTTTGCAGAAACAACACAGAAGTCTGGCTTACCATTATTACATCCTCTGTTAATTGTATTGCGTCTGATTCAAAGCCCATTCACCATTTGATAAGAAGAGTTAGGGATGAAATTATAATTCTCTCTCTCTCTCTGTAGAATTTTGGAAATTGTAGCAGGTTGATATTGTGGGTGAGATAAAACTGCATCTTCAGTGGGCTGTCTTTATTTTTAATCTATAAATAATGAGAGGGAGACAGTGCTAGCCAGCAGATGAGACAGTGATTTAGCACTTTTTTTTGATTGTCAATTATTAGCAGTTTTCTCTTTCCTGCTAATTTACTTCCTGCTATGACAGGCTGTAGAATGACAAGAGGAAAGGAAACCTATGTTTTCTTTTCTGAAATCATAGGTTTGTTTTTCAGATTTGCAAATATTCTCTCAGGGGTGTAGCATCTTATTAAATCTTATTATTCAGAAAGCTTTTGCTTTAATGCAAGATTTGATGATCATAGCTCTTTCAAAAGCTAAATTCATTCAATGCCAACAAGATAAACTTATACGTAGTAAAAAACTGTAGGAGTTTACAGCCCTTTGCAGAATAAAAACAGATATGGTTCCATGATTCCTTTCCCAAAGAGCTTGAGCCAAATTTAGATACAAAGTGCAGACCTGCAACTCCAACTGATGTCTGAGTTCCAGATGCCTGATACCTTACAGAGTCAGAGTTTAAGGCCAAAAGTGACCACTAGTTCATCTACTCCAACCTTCTGTCTACCACAGACCACAAAATACCCCTGCACAAGCCTAACAACCATAATTAGAACAAAGCACTATAGCCCTCAGCAGAAAATGCTGTAGTCTTCCAGGCACTGAACAGCAGGGACTAAGATAGCCCCCTTCAATGGCGAGGAATTGATTTGGTGGTAAATATGCAGGTGACCTCTCCAGATTTAGCTTTGGGCTCTTTCTTTCTCTCATGCTGCATGGAAGCATCTTTCTGACTTAATACACAAGCCACTACCATTTTCACTCTCAACATCCACTTCTGCAGTGATGCCTGTGCACATCAGGCAATGAAAGATGCTTTGGCTGAATGGTATTTGGGGCAGAGAATTTCATTTACATAGTTAAAATATTTAGATTTGGAACCATCAGATTGTGAAATATCTAATCATTAACTGCAAGGTGCTATCTTCTCCCTACCTGTGTCTATTCAGTTGTGTTTATAGGCTGCTGATTTATCTTGCTTCAAATTAGGATTTGTCTGCATGTGAAGTTACACCAATATAAACTGAAATAGGTCTTTAAATTGATATAGTATTAATCACCTCCTCCCCCACCACGCATGCATCTGACGAAGCGGGTCTTTGCCCACAAAAACTTGTGCTCCAAAATATCTGTTAGTCTATAAGGTGCCACAGGACTTCTTGTTGTTTTTAAAGATACAGAATAACATGGCTACCTCTCTGATAAGTCACCGGTGTACTTGTTGGCACTCTTATTCTCTGAGCTGAGTGATTCTTATGCTTTTTAGTTTATGTCGCATGGAAGAAGTTTAGTTTAAACTGAAAAAAGCCCCATTTTTTCTGGACTAAGAATATCCACATGGGGAATTATAGTTAAATTTATCTAGTTACTTTGGCATATCAGTGTAATTATACCTGTGTGCCTGGTGAAACCTCCCACATAGCCAATTGCACTTTCAGAGTATTAGAGCAAGACACATTTTTGCTTCTAG
The DNA here is from genome assembly GCF_033958435.1 of Carettochelys insculpta. Classification (NCBI taxonomy): domain Eukaryota; kingdom Metazoa; phylum Chordata; order Testudines; family Carettochelyidae; genus Carettochelys; species Carettochelys insculpta. The sequence continues at coordinate 58,612,019 of NC_134144.1, forward strand.
ATTTGTATGGAAACTAGCACAATGGGGCCCTGATGCAGGTGGATTCCACATCCATGCAAATAATTAACTATGGGCCTTTGATGCACATTTGTAGTCTGAAATGAGAAGTTCATTTGTGTTCTCAGCTGTGCTGCTGAAATACTGTGAGCAAGTTACATATCCTCTCTCGTGGTTTAGTTTACTTATCTGTAAAATATATCTACTACAGATTTGACAGGAATCCTGCGAATCTTAAAGTAGAATTACAGTAAGGAAAAAAGTGACTATGTAAAATAATACTATTTTCCTCCACAGAGCTTATGCTACTTAATGCTCATCTGTTTAAATTGCTTATAAATACAATATTTTCTGCAACCGTTTTGCCCCTCTCGGCACACCTTAGCCAACATAATGTTGGAAGTGTGTTCCTGTCTGGCTTGCATATCATCTAAAGTTTTTTAAAAAGTTCTAATTGCAGCATCTTGATCACCGAGGAAGACGTGTGAGCCAGAAACAACTAAATTTGGCTTTCAGATCTCAGTAATGTGTGTGCAGAGCTGGCAGACAGCTTTAAAATTATAAACTCAGTAATTTACTACTCAGCCATTGAGAAACATGTAAACCCTCAATGCCATTTCCAGAGTCATTCTGTTAAGTATAAATGATTGCAAAATGCTTTGGGACTGTCTGGGGAGTGGTTATATTATAATATCCATTTGAATAGTAGTAATGCCTATGAGCCCCAGGCACAGATCAGGGCCCCTTTGTGCTAGGTGCTGTATGAACACACAAAAAAGGATGAACACTGCCCCCAAAATTTAACAATCTCCACAGGAGCAATGTGTGAGGGTACGGGGGGGCACATAACCCCCCACCCACAACCTCTGCTGCCACCTCCCACTCACCATCAGCACTATACCACTTCTGGTGAGTGTGGGGGTTGTACCACCCCTCCCCTGGAGTGGCGTAGCTAGAACTGTTCGTGCTGCTCTTGGGCTGTGCTACTCCCGGCATAGGAGAGGAACTGCATGGATACAGCATGGGTGGGACGTGGTGGGGGCAGAGTGTGGGAGGGGCAGGGGCACATCACCAGTGCCCTCCCCTGGAATCCCCACACCAGTCACCAATGAATCTGTGTCTATGACAAGAGGCAACAGCTGGCTAGGACAGAGCACAAGGGAGAGCACAAGGAGATAATGAGACAGTATCAGTCAGTATAAAAGGCCATTGCCTCAGCATACCAGCTACTAGGCAATATTAAGATTTTGTTAGCATCATGGCAGAGAAGGATTTTAAGGAGTGATTTGGAGGAGGACAGCAAGGTAACTTTGTGACCTCCCAAGCATGAGGGGTAGCCTGGGAAGAAATACTAAACTGCTTGTTTGAAAATTTAACAGGCCTGGGAGATGCTAGATAAGACAGGAATAAGCTATGAAGTGCCTTGCAAATGCAGGCAAGTTGCTTATGTTTGACGTGAAGAAAGGGGAACCAACTGAAGGATGCAACGAGAGGGCTGTCGTGAGCCAAATGGGGAGCCAGAAAAAATTATCGTTCTAGTAGATTATGAATGGATGTAAGTGCTGAAGGCTACAGACACTTAAACAGTTCATTTTTTTCCCTGTGACAAATTACATAGCAAACTAGAGACTGAAAATGAGACATTGTAAGATCAAATTTAATTCAACAAATATATGCAAGCTGAATGAATACAATTGTACAGGATATTTGTGGAATAAGAGTGACCTCTTGTGGCCAGCTAAGTAAAATAATTCTGAAGTCAACACTTCATGTGGGAGAATACTTTTCTAAAGTAGTAGTCTCAAACTTAGTACATATCATGCTGTATCACCAGCCAAGAGCACAGTGTTTTCTTCTCCATTATAATACAAACTATAGTACCATCGGGTGTTCGACCATCACACCACATTAACTAGTGGGTTGTTCCAGGAACTGCTCCAATTAAACTGTTTTGTATGAAATTCTGCCCACAAATGTGCACAGTTATTGACTACAGTGAGAGTCACGTGCATATTTCTGAAGACTAGATGAAGCCCTTGGTGTTGAACATAGACAAAAAGTTTGTGCATAGTGTGCTTAATAAATGCAAAAAATCACCGCTATGAGAGCAAAAGGCAAACACTAGAACTGATCCAGGATAGTAACCCACCTACCTTACACACTCTTGTATATTTAATCATATTAATCAATAGGCAATATACAATGATAACACTACCTTAGCATTTGGCATACCTTGCTACGTGCATGTTTGATCTGACAACCTTGATCTTACCATTATGTTAGCATTTTTTTTGTAATAGCTGCCTGCACAGAAGATGAAAGTCTACTACCCTTATCTAATTTGGATTTGCTTTTCTGTTAACCAATATAACTCTGTCAAAGATCCCCTACTAATCCGTTCCTTCCTGTGTCTCACAATGTATATTCCTAGAGAGTGTAGGTCTGTTATATCAGCTATTGCCATGTGATAGCCCTACCAATGCCCCCACCACCTTGAATGCTCACTATTATTGCAGCTAAATCACCAATCATATTTTTTTGCTCTGTTGACACGGGCTGGCTCAGCAACCTGTCACCAAACTCATTTTGCAAGCATCTCTGACCAGACAAACTGTATGCCTTGGAAGAAGCTCTCTACATCCTTGTATCCTAATCCTTACATTTAACCCTGTGCAATCCCCAGGACCATTTCCAGCCACATGAATAATCGAGACATCAGGGGGTTACAGATTGGCTATCAAATGCTGAGACCAACCCTGGGCATCATCAGCTCTCATTTCACTGAAGGCAAGTGGCTCTAGCCTTGCAGCTCAGTTGCAGTCCACTTGCTGACAGGGCCACTGTCCAGTCACAGTTGGTTAATCCAACATCAGCTAAAAGCATCAGTGACCCACAGGGCCAGCTCAGGCCCTATTGGCCACGCTATCACAGGCAACTGTCTCATCTTGCAGTGCAATTAGCCAACGCCCAGCCACGGTTGTTTAATGACCTCATCTGTGAGCAGCATCAATGAGTGCCAGGATCAGCTCATGCCCCATCTGCCACAGGTAAAGCGGCTTGCTCCCACACGATGCTTCTGCAGCTGCACCTGCTGCCTGTGTATAGTTTTGGCCTTGAGGCCCTGTAGTGATCCACCTGCCAACCTGGCTGTCTTCTTGCAAGCCCAACACACAAGAGAGTGCCTGCACATTCAAAAATTGACTGCTTGGGATCTCTCCTGGCTTCAGAAAGAGACAGGGTTAGTTACGCTTAATTCCAGTCACAGGCACTGTTCCCTTAGGGTGGAGACAAATTCTGTAACAATTCCATTCACAGTATCCTACAGCCTGAACCCAGCAAAAGTCAAAGCATGCTAATGAGGCTGATGACACTGCCCCAGCCCTGGAAGAATATGAGCTGAAGTTAGCTGGGTTGAGACTGCAGCATGCCAAAGTGCTCTCTCTCTCTCTCTCTCTCTCTCTCAATGACTGCAAAAAAAAACAAAAAACACTGGTGTCTTGTCAGGAAACTACCAGCACACACACAAACAGTGGGCCTGGTTCCAGCTGTCTAGGAAAGCTGTGATGGCCCTTAAAAGGCACAGACATTCATGGGCACATTGCCAGCTCACCAATGAGGCCCCATTTGCACGCTGGTCTGTTTCAGAGAATGTTAAGTGCCACAATGCTGCATAAATGCCACTGTACAGTTGGTAATTAAACTACTCATCTGGATCAGTCCATACCTGTGGTGCTGTTACCCTGAAAGCACCAAAAAAAGGCCACAACAAATGCTGTCTTAAGTACAATGGCCTCACAACACTGCAGATCCTGGGCAGACCATTTAATTACCATGTAAGAACTTCTGTGACATTCCAGTCACTCCCCCCACCGCCCCATCACCTCCAGACCAAGAATGTCCACACTAAGAACTCAACACAAGAGCTTTGGCACCCCACCAGCTTACGCTGCTAGGACAGTCCTACTACCCAGTCCTATATAGTGGAGGGAGCTAACCCTTTGTACACTGAAGCCATAACATTTCACCACCTGGAGCTCAGGGATGGGCCACAGAAGGTGGGGGGGGGTTCTGCTTCAGCTTAAGATTCTGGGAACTCATCATGGTACATTGTAGAAGCAATGTAGAGCCTTGCGGCAATTACATTCTAACTATTCCTACAACCAGCAGAAGGCAAGTTTCCACAGTTGGTTGGGCATCACCTTTGGACTGCTGTTTGGAAATAGGGCAAGCGCCTAGAACTTGTTGTCCGCCAGCTGCAAGTTGAATTATTTCCAGTCAAGGTCCTCCCCACCACTGCCCTACTATGATCCTCAGTACAAAGAGGGAGGGTGTTTCCTGCAGCTCCCCTCTTCACCATTGTTGCTGTACTGGTCATCCCTATTCACTGCTAAGACCTGGGATAGTAAGACTGTCTCCCCATGATTCCACAGCAAAATTGTGTAAAGGAATCCGTGTCCGTCTTTGAGGGCACCACTCTTAAAGCTTCAATGAGGGGTGGAGTGGTCCACCCAGCAAACAAGAGGGGAATCCCTTGTATGGGCCCTGTCCACTCCCATGCCCTTCCTCCTACCCCGCCCCCTGACCATCGGACTCCGCCCCGCCCCTCCCCCCCCCCGGAGATGAAGGTGAGAGGGGACATAGCATCTTGGTGGGTCCTACCTGGTTGCCCCCTGGAAATGCCCGCCTGCCATACCATCAGCAGCCGCACCTGGCCCCCCCCGAGCAGGGCGAGGAAAAAGGCAACTGTGGAGCACAACCCAAGGGCCAGTGGTGCATTGCAAGTCCCCTGCAGGTTCCTCTAGTTCAAATTTTCTGCAGCTTTGGATGCCAGCTGCATCAGTACCCCCCCGCCCCAACATCTTCTGCTTTTTGAGCAGGCTGTGCCGCTAGATTAGGAAGCCAGGTGTTTGGTCCCTATGACAGATGAGTAGTCTCTTCATCAGAAGCCACCCCCACAAGCAAGAAGGGGCATCTCAGGAGCTACTACTGTACTCTGGGTGCTGCGTCTCCAGAATGTAGCTGCAGAGTTCATAACTGGCTAGATAATCATTCTCAGAGAGAATAGTTATTAATGGCTCACAAGCATACTGGAAAGACATAATAAGTGGGGGCTCCTCAGGGGTAAGCTCTGGGACTGTTTCTGTTCAATAGTTTCATCGATGATTTAGATAACAGCGTAGAGCGTATGCTTATAATGTTAAGTCCAAAGTGGGAGGGGTTGAAAGTGCTTTGGAGGATCATTCAAAAAGGTCTGGACAAACTGGTGAAGAAGTCTGAGTAAAAAGGATGATGTTTAATAAGGACAAATACAAAATACTCCACTTAGGAAGGACAACTCAGTTTCACATATACAAAATGGGAAGTGACCGTCTAGTACTGTAGAAAGGGATCTAGGGAGGCCAAGTGAACCAAAAACTAAATATGAGTCAACACTGTGCTAGTGTTGCAAAAAAACCTGAACACAATTCTGGGATGCATTAAACAGGAGTGTTGTAACCAAGACATGAAAAGTTACTTGCACTCATTGGGCCTCAACTGGCGGTTGTGGAGTCGCCATCATTGGAGATATTCAACAGCAGGTTAGATAGCCATCTATCAGGGATGATCTAGCAGGTGCCTGGTCCTGCCATGAGGGCAGGGGACAGGACTTGAAGACCGCGTGAAGCCCTGTTCAATTCTAGTGTTCTAGATAAGCCACCTGGATTCTTCCTTATTCTAGAATCTTGGAGCCGGGACCTTAACAGAGGTTATGTCCCTGGCTTTGGTCCCATGACCTACGCAGTGTTGCCTACAAATATTTTGGTTACAGACATGGCCAAAGAGCAAGACTACATCTGCACCACAATGAAAAACCCATGGCAGAGTCTCAGAGCCTGGGCCAACTGCAATGTATATGTCTGGGGTTGGGCTGGAGCCTGAACGCTGGGGGTGGGGTCTGCCCCTCTGCCCACCCTCTTGTGGGGTTGAAGATCCAGCTCTCCAGTCCAACCCAAACATCTACACTGAAATTTTAGTCCTGCATCCTGGGCCTGAGGCAGCTGACTTGGGACAGCTGAGCCATGTTGCAGGTCTTTTAGCTAAGTATAGATATACCTTAAAAGGCTTTTGGAAAAGCCCTTCCGTAGTGTAAGTAGTCAAGGAGAGGAAACCAGGAGCCATTCAATCAGCCTCAGCCCCCTTTTCCCAGCGAATGGCCAACCAGAGAACCAAACCAGAGGGCACAGGAACTCCCTACATGCCACAGATTTTTGGACTTCTGTCTGACGCTGCTGTCTCCCTCCTGCTACAGGCAGTAAGATGGGATATTTGGCAATCCTGTCTTCCTTTGTCTTGTGCCTCTGTCCCTTTCTAGTTCTCCTCAGACCTTGCCTTTTTTTGTTTTGCTGATGGTAGTAAGTGCAACCAGCACCAGTGCCGTACATTGGTTGAAAAGTTCCGCACAGGTAAGTGATGCAGCTCCTCCCGGCATCATAATCTTGCCCAGGAAGGGCCAGTTTGAGCCTGAATGGTAGTTAACAAAAATGATTGCTTAGACTTGCAGTGTCTTCACCTTAATAACAGACTGGCCGTATCAGCTGAGTGCTCTGCCTAACATTATGAACGACTGAAGGACATGTCAGCTATTTATTTCAAGGAGTGAGCTAAGCCATTGCTCTCTGGCTTTGAGCAACCAGTTGGGAGTGCTCCGACTATATATAATGGAATGGACTTTTTTCATTGCATTTGCATGGCTTATGTTCTTATACCTGTGGGACTTGATACAGTTCTGATTGTGTGAGTGAGTTTTCTTTGATCCCAGAATTTTGACAACGTGGAACCCCCCTCCCCCACGTGATTCAGATCTCACACTGAAGATGGGGCAGCCCTGTTCTGCCTCTCAGTTTGGGTTATAATTAAGAAAAGATGTCTCTCCAATAACTGTGGTAGCACATTGCAAGTGGCTCACATCCAGTATTGAACACCTTAGTCACAGAAATTTCCAAGATACAGTAGTCACACAGGTGGCAGTATACATCATTAGCCAGATGCCACTATCAAAAGAAGCTATGTGAGGATTGTCAGATTAACTTGGCATGATAAATACCTTTGTTCCGAGCCTAGAGAGATTTCATTCAAATAGCAAACTTTTATGTTGCAGGGTTTACGTGAAAAAAAAATCAATTTCTGAACAGGTTTAACAAACCAATTTGCTCAAGGTCTGACTTTTCATAGGCCAGAGGTATTAGGAGGAGGTTGTAAACTAGTAATGTGTTTCAAGGGAGGTTTTTTAATACAACCTGCTGCATCCAACAGCTGATTGTTGCACACATCAGAGTTCTTCTCAAGACTTAGAAGAGTCTCTTCATTAACTACTGAATGTACTTCAGAGAGTACTTAACTGCCTATAAATATAAGAACCAAACTGAGTTACAAACTGTAGAGAAAACAGAAACCACTTCATGTGTTATGTCTAGCTTCATGCTACTGAAGGACTCCTCTTTCTGCACTATGTGGTTTCAGTTATTTATATCTTCAGTCCTTCAAATTCTGCTTTAGGAGTGTTACTTCACTCTTATGCCAAGAAGCAATTTCCCTCTCCCTGTGTTTGTGTTAGATGACAAAGCTTAAACCTCTAGCCACACACACATTTGTTCTCAGTAACAGCATCGTCCAAGAGCAATTTGAATCCCATATAGGAATGGCACTTGATTGGTTGGAGTAGTCACCTTTGCAGCTCTTTCTTTGTGGGACAGAAAGTTTGCTGCATATTCAGCACTGGGGAGCAGCAGTGTTTTGCAGTAGACTGTGTCAAGATGTGAGCAGAGGGAAGTTAGAATTCTTACTTCAGATACACTGGACAGTGTTCATGACAATATAGGCCTTTCCAGACATGTGCTTGTTTCAGAGTATTTTCTGCATATGGTTGTGTGCCCTTGCCATTGAAATTGGTCTGCTCTCTCAACCACAAAATGGAGATTGTAGCCCAAGAAGCCAGCTGTCCACTCAAATATCTGTAGAGTTTCCATTTGGAGGCTTTCCGCTATCTCAGAGAAACATTCCATAGCTCCAGGTTTACACAGCAACTCATACTAAGGCAACACAGGCTGCTGCTGTTTTGCACCAATCAATATTTTTTCCAGCATGCTTCCTCCTCTCTAGACCTCAGGTGTTGGTAAGCTCGAGCTAGTCAGCATTATCAAGCAGAACCTCAAAAACATGAAGGGAGGCATTTCCAAATGTGCCAGAGTGACTTCAGTGTCCAAGACACAGAAAGTAGAAAGTCAGTTGGACTTGTGCTTCCAAATCACTTAAATGTTTTTGAAAAATCTCACCTCAACATTCAGAACTAGGAAATTAAGTCTTTTTACCTAAGACATAGTTTTGTTCATGCAAGAGGTTGAGATCTTCCTTTGATTTATATGTTGTTTTTTTTTCTCTTCTAGGTTTCAACTCTCTTGTAGGTGGAGTAATGGGATTTTCCATCCTTCTGAGTGCAGAAGTTTTTAAGCACAATGCTTCTGTCTGGTACCTGGATGGCAGTATAGGAATTTTAATGGGCCTTACAATACTTGCTTATGGAATCAAGTGAGTTAACCTTCTCTTTTTTAATTATATATACACATACACTCCATCAACATGCATTAGCAAGCATGTTTATGTTCAGAACCTACAATGTTAGAGGTCCATGTAAATAAGCATGAGCAATCCATTTGCAGTGCATGTGCCTTTATTTGAAACAACTTCTGGCCACTTATTACTGCATTGGGAGGTTGCATCACGGCAACTTATGTCACATTACCTTAGATCTTGTTAGTTATTGAAGAAAATGTCTGAAAGAGAGGAATATTGTTTATTAATTGTTTGAAATTATTCATATATTCACATATTCACATATTCAGCGCCTCATTAGCATGCGGGTGGCCGTGGCACTTCGGAATTGGTGCGGCTTGTCCAGACGGGGCTCCTTTTCGAAAGGATCCCAGCTACTTTGAAGTCCCCTTATTCCTATGAGCAGATAGGAATAAGGAGACTTCAAAGTAGCAGGGGTCTTTTTGAAAAGGAGCACCGTCCGGACAAGCTGCGTGGCAGCGAGCCACGTCAATTTCGAAGTGATGCGGCCTGCCGCATGCTAATGAGGCGCTGAATATGTATTTCAGTGCTTCATTAGTAAACTTCGAAGTGGCTACTTGCATGGCAATTTCGAAGTTTTTGGCTAGTGTAGATGTAGCTTATGAGTGAGAACTAAAGGTTTCTAGCCATTCCCCTGAACATCTATCCCTAGGCTATTTTCAGGGTTTATTTGTTCCCAGATTAGTGTCTTTTTTTTTTTTTTTTTTTAAAAAAAGGGGGGGGGGGTGTTCTTTTTTCAGTGCAAGACCAAATTCCATTAAAATGGCAATGAAAACAGAATAGTTAATAACAAAATGGAGCCTGTTCACATAACAATTACATTTCACTCTTAACATCTCTTCTGTTAAGAGGTATTTACTACCCAGCACTTTTAACCAAAGGGTTGTTGATGTTATATTTAAAACAAGCACCAGCTGACAGGCTTATAAAACTTTGGTGTAATAAATCTTTGGAATTTAGTATGGTGCCTGTCAGTACAGTAGAGGAGTGGGATTTAATAAAGCAAAAGCTAATCTGTGCTACACAGAAGTCAAATATATGATATTAGTGCTTTTTGTATTGCTTTATTTTAGCTAAAATCCATTTAATGTATATTTGTATTATTTTCAAATAAAATTTTGTCTTTCAGATATTTACCATTGAAGGGTAGCCGCACAATGCTTGGGGCAGAATTACTCTGAAGTATTTTGTAGCACATCTCTAGACCTTCTTTCCCCTATATGAAATTGGGGAAATATTAGCTGCTCCATGGCAAAGGCTGTAGCTGGGTTAAAATTATAAAGTGGATGTTGGCCTCCCTCTCTGACACTACAAAATACATCATACTTTGGCTTGGAAAGAGATAGGTCAGCCTAGAGTCAAAGAATTTATCCCACTTATTTCCAATCTAGTGGAAAAGTGATTCTTGACCAATGACACTAAATTTGGAGGTGAAATCCTGGCCCTATGGAAATCAATGGGAGTATTGCAATTTTCATTTGGGCAACGAGTCCACTGCAGGTGTTCAGAGTGATAAATGTCTTCAGGGCTGGAGGGGGTGGGGGCACTTTATAGGAAAATATTAAAAATAGAGAAGCTATTCTATTGGGCGTACCTTGTAGAGCTCTTAGTGCCCAGACCTAGGATTTTATCTTCTAATCTAGTTTGGAAAGATAACACTTCAGTTAGGAATGCCACCATGGTGCAGGCCTGTGAAGAGATTGGCATCTATTGTACTGCAGAGGAGAGCTAGTCTGACCAAATGCAGACATGAGGTAGGGGGATATTACAGCAGGAACAATGCAAATATGACAAAGCCAATCCAGAATCTTTCAAGTATAGCCCTGACTCCTGCACTACTTACCACCATCACTCTAGTTGGGATGGGCAGGATCTGCCATGGCCAGTCAGCAGGTTCCATCAGCTCTAGCGTCTCAGCACCATCTTGCCAGGTCTCAGTCATCCTCACTTGCTGGGGGAAGCACTGACAAGTGTTGATGTCGTTCCAGAGCATTCAAGTTCTGGCCACTGAGCAGACTGCACTAAGCATGCAGTCTGTGCCATTCTTCTTCCCCTTAGCATTCTTTTACAAAGCCATCCCACTGGCAGCAGAGATACACCCCCTCCCTCACTGGCAGAGCCGAAGCTAATTAAGCCAGCATTCTTCCAGGGGACACTCATTGCAACATCATCCTGCCCCTTCCCATCCACTGGGCTGTGGCTTTAAACCATAACTAGCCCTTTGCATTTACACCTTCTAAAATAGTGCAGCACATCTGGTATTTGAAACCGTTCTGGAGGAGAACTCACCTCTCGCCCTCTTGTGCCTCCCCCCACAGCTGCTTATAGTTTGGGCAGAGCTGGTTGTGGATCTGATCAGAAGTGAAGATATGATAAACCTTTTACTTCATGAGAGTGGCTAATGCCTCCACGCTGTTCTTCCCCTTTATAGCTCAACCCCAACTCACATGTGTTTTTATTTGCAGGTTGCTTATTGATATGGTCCCACGTGTAAGGCAAACACGTCATTATGAAATGTTTGAATGAAGATAGATCTCTTCTTTGTATGGACTGGGAAACTGCAGCATCGTGTGTCTTGGCAAGTGATGCCACTGGTATTTAACTGAATATGCAGTTTATTTCCCATGGTATATTTCTTTTAAAGTTTATTTAAAATGGGAACTCTCTCTGTATAACAGGCAAATATGCGCCCTACTTACAATGCAGCAGCACAGTGGCATTTTCCTTTCAAGTAAGCTGTTGAACCCTGTAAATGACAATAGAAAACACACATAATTCGCAATCCCAAACCAGCTGCAGTGTTGTGTTCTAGAGTGAAATTGTTTTCATTGATATAATAGATGTCTGTAGATAAGAGGTGCCAGTTTCAGAGTCTTTTTATGTTGGCTCAAACTTTTCAAATTTGTGCTGTAACTGTGAATTACAGTCACTGCCAACTTCTACAGCTCACAACTCAAAAAGGTGCCATAGGTAGATAATGGATGTTAACAGTCACCTAAGACCCTAAAGTAAACAAGATTGTCTCAAGTAAAGAGGATGGATACACAGGGAAAAACAGCACAAGTCCCACTCATTTCTATTGTCAGAGTTTAATTTCATACTATTTTATTAATCCTAAATTATCTAAAACACAGGCCCTCTTAATTTGAATTTCATTTTTATTTAACAAGTGTCACACAAGGTACATTGCTTTGCATGGACCAAACAAGCACAAAAAGTATTACTGTAAAGAGAAAAGCCAGAATGAAATGCAAGAAGGACCAGTATGAGAAATGTGATTCTCACTTATTGTACCATACACAGATGTACCAGTATTTGTGATTATGTGGTTGCTACATAGCCTGATGAAGGTACCGCAGTGACAGCTTTGAACTGCGGTGAAACAGAGCTTTTTATTAGACATATGTTTTTCTGTTAAAAAAAATATCTCCACCACCCATTCCTATGTATTTCTTAATAGCCTACTTACAATATCCAAAAAAACAGGATACAATAAAATTGTTATCTATTTTATACAGTATATGTAAGAAACATTTGACAGCTGTTTTCAGAATGTATTGTAGAACAAAGTCTTCCTGTACAGCAGTCCATTAAACTAGATTCTCTGGTCATTACAATTTCTTCCACTTTGTGTACTTGAGGTTGGCATCACAGTGGGGAAAAGTGAGTGAGTGTTGGGTGTTCATTTATTCTCTGGGGAGTGAAAAAAGTAGCTATGCTATCACGGAGATGAGAATAATACATCAAGAAGGGGGATCCATATTAATTTGGGTTGAGAACATATAACAACAGACCTACAATCAAACCGTCAAGGAATTGATAAGAGATGGCTTTTTGATCCCTTAAATTGACAGCACTTTTGATTCCCAGCCAAAGCATGTACAAACTGTTGGCCAAATTCTGATATCCTTACTCAGGTGAACAGCAACTGAGTGATAACAGCGAGCTTGATGGTTCCACTATGTGAGCTTCTATGCCCAAGTAAAGCTGAAAATATGCAATAAGGGTATGAGCTGCAGACTAGGACTCTGGTGCTAGCAGCTGTACAAACACGGAACAAAAAGACAGCCCCTATCCTCGGGCCTGCCAATGGGGAGAGGGGAAAAGAGGACAAGCGTCCGGTGGTTTAAAAGTGCCTGGGTCTCCTGGCCACTGCTACGGTGGCAGTGGCCAGAACCCTGGGTCCTTTAAATCATTGCTGAAGCATCAGGTGGTGCTCTTTGGACAGCTCCAAGGGCTCCAGATGGGTGGCAGGGCCATGGTGCAGTGTGTGCTGAGCAATGCTGAGGGCTGGCAGCCCAGCTCTGCCCCTTCCAGCTGAGGTCCCTGTCCTTCTGGGAATGGGGAGCCAGGCTCTTCTCCCAACCTCACCTAGGGGCCCAGCAAGTCCCCCTGCATACCTAAAAGAGGATACAGTCAGAGATAACAGCTAGACACACACACACACACACACACAGGCAATGACGCAGAATTAGACAGCATGCTAAGCTGTGGTCTCAATGCACCATCAGCCTGAACAATGACACAGCTTTGAAGTCCCACTCATTTTCTTCTGTGTTCTTCCTTCATGGAGTGTGGCCATGGCCCCACTCACCCCCAGAAAACAGTGAAACAGGCCTACAAATGTCGAGGTTTGGGAATTCGAGCAAAAGTGCATGGTGAGGCCAACAGGGCCATACTCACAAAAGCCTTGCCAGCTTTTCTGGGATGCCTATGGAGCTTAAACTAGAAATTATAGCTGTCTATGCAGAGAAAGGGCCTTAGGCAACTGCGTTGCTACCTCTGTCTCAGGTGCCCGTAAAAATACAACCAGACCATTTGCAGTGCCTAGTTCTCAGGATGGAGGGAGTGACTCAAATCCCACCATGTGAGCTTGATCAATTCGCTCATTTCAGTTTCTCCTATCTGTACAATGGGTATGATTAAAGGGGTGGCTGTGAGGATTAGTACTGCTACCGCTCTGACAATATGAAGTACCGATTGTTACTATCGCAATCAAGAATGGTTGATGCTAGGAAGAGCCCTGAAATCTGCAAAAACTCCTCTGCAGACTCTGCAGAAACCGTTTGGAGTGCACTGGTGTATTTCAGTGTAGCACAAGGGCTCTCTTGCACAGATGTGACTGTCTGTTGAGATGTGGTAAAGCCAGGCAGCGGGCTACCACTGGATTGTGCCTCTCTCCAAAAAATTCTTAGTGAGATGGTCAGAGCATCAGAAGCCCAGATTGGAGTCTGCAAAGTCCCTATTCTCCAGAACGTTGTGTCAGAAGCTCAAATATTTTTACCTGTTTCAGCAGCTGCCTCAAGTCAGTATCCACTAGTAAGCAAGTCCTGATGTTCTACAGCAGAAAGACAGCATTCAGCTCAGCAGGACCGCAGGCCTCTGTAGGACAAACAGCAAGAGGTGCAGTTCATGCTATGTACCTATAAGGGTCACCACAATGCTGCACTCTGCCTGTTTAAACCAGTGCAATTAGTGCGTGATTTTCACTAGCCTGATGACTCCTTCCTCAAAAGATTTTGAATATGAAACTCATTTAACTTGAAGTTGATCAAACTTAGCAAGTTCAGGAATTCCACGTAAGGGAAAACTCAAGCACCACAAATTATGGGCTTAGAAGTTTAATACACTTAGATGACTCAGACTGAGTTGCTATGTCCTCCAGTGCAGGCGAATGGATGGGGCTCAGCGTCACCTCTTCACTCCTGACCCAGAGATGATGAACTTGTCAAAATTCCAGGTGAGGCTTTTGGGTGCTGCAGGCAGGGAAGACTTGGTGGAGGGATTATACACCATGGCCGGATGAGATTTTACTGAAATCAAGCCTATAGGTGAAACCATTGGTGCAAGAAAGGGCAGAGAGGGACATCTGTGCTACTCCTGCCCCTTCTTAATTTTTGGTACAGCAGCAAGATGTGTATTTGCACGACAGGTTCCACTGCTCACACATTTTCTTCTTATGTGGTTGGCTCTTGTGCACACACACCTGGCATCATATCTGGTCGGAAAACCCACCATTTCACAAAAGCCTTCCTAAAAGCTGAACAAGTTAGTGGACAAGGTATGAAAGACTTAAAATCATTCCTCAATCTAGCCAAATCAGGGAGTGAGCAGCGCACATTGTTGTTTTGATCTCAGGGGCCAAAGGAGTATAAGATTTTATAAAAACTGTTTACCCAACACTGAAATAATATTACAAAGGTTCAGGATTTTTCTAGTTTGGTTTCTTGGCAAACATTCATTCTGAACTTGGAAGTTTATTAACCAAAATCAAATAAAGAACTATAAATCAAAGCAAGAAAAAGCTGAAATTGAGTCAGTATATCAAAGTCAGTAAATCAAAGCAAGAAAAAGCTGAAATTGAGTCAGTACACATTTTAAAGACACTCTCCTTTTGAAGGTAAAATATCAGTTTCTTATTTTACCAACCACCTTTATTTGGCGAAAAGGAAAGGTTAATTTTACTCCCAGTCCTCATGTGTGAAGGGCATTCACTTTTCCTGTTTTTAACATACAGACACAAAAGGCAGGACAGAAAAATGGGGAACTACAGCGGCTGATGTGCTTGGAATGCTAGGTCAGTCAAGAACGGAAGCTTTAGGCTGGCAGATCAGCCACACTAAGAGTAGCTCCAGACTTGGGCTCACACTTTGGTCAGGTAAACCATCTGGTTGGTTCCTTTCTGTTCAAGCAGAGCAGGGTTGGATGGCCTGTCACCCTGCTGGCACAAGCAGTACAGTTGATTACAGGAGCCAAGGAACAGCTGAGAGAGTGAGAAGGGCAGAAAGCAGAAAGCAACACAAAAAAGGGGACAGGACACAGCACAGGCTCTCTTACATGCATCTGCCTGGAGCCTCTGCAGTGCTGACATCAGGAATCCGCACCAATGGCATGAGGACTGGATATCATGATGAATTTCAAGGTTCACCGGTGAGGAACACAGTTCCTTAAATGAGAACAAGCCCTGATCGCTTTCCCTATGAAAAGAAACACCTTCACTCTGGACTGCTCCTTGTGTGTTGGGGCCAGTGAAGCTCAGATGAAAATTTTTTCCAAGTCTTCTTTTCAGAATTTCAAAGAGGGATGCTGGGGTTGAAAGCGTGCAGCATAGTGCAACTCCTCCTACATTTTGTTCACCAATTAAACTCATTTCTGTAAGGCTGGGTTTCTCATATGAAAATGTAGTAACCAGGTCACCTATTTATATAGTCCAACCCTGACACAGTCCTTCAGCTTCTCCAGTAGGCCTTTTTGACTGGACTAATTTAATTTCTCTGCCTTGTTCTCTTGCATCTGCTTGTAACATTAATTATTAAAACCTCTTGACCTACTTTTCACAGTTAGCTCCCAAGCAGGCACCATACAGTGTGATTGAGCCCATATTACTGATAGTTCAGTCTGACATTTTAGTGCTTTGGCACCTAGCTATATTGGTGGGCAATAAGACCACTGATTAGTTTTGCATGTATTTTAATCAGTTATGGAATGCATGCCAAGATCAATTAAGAGGGTAACAATGCATGACAATACAAATGCTTTACTTCCCTGAAATGGCAACAGTTCTATGGTCTGGAAAAAATGGCTTTTGAGGAACAGGGCCAGAAATCTGCAGCAGAAAAAGACCATCACATGTGTTCATGTATCCAGGACAAATTGAACTATTTAATGTATGAAACATTCATCTTAGATTGCGAAACCTCATCACCACTTTCATGGCCACAGAGCAGAAGTATTTGTCTTCACCATGGTTTGAAGGATGACCTTGACCATCAGGTAGCATCAGGCCAGCAGGGTCTGGAACTGCTGATGCTTGTCTTGCAGGGTGTCTTTCAAGAACTCCTCCAGCTTGCATAATTCATTATTAAAACCATCCTTTGCCAACAGACCCTGGCAATTAGAGATGCAGAATTGCAGGGCTGCAGAGGAGTAGTTTGCCATTCAGGAGGTCCAGATATATCACCACCTTCTCTGGAAAAATGAAGGTAGAGGTGTTCAGGCCTACCTATTCCAGGGCCACGTGCACTACCAGGGACACAGTGTGGCGACAGCGGGAAAACAAAGTCAGCCCATTTAGCCCACACTAAGTACATATATTCCACCCTCTAGAGTGCAGCATGTGCCACGCTATTCACGCAGGTTAAATGATTGTAGCAGACCTACATATGTCAGTCCCCGAAGTCAGAGTATATCCCTCACAGCTGGTGATTGATGTTGGTACTGGACCACCTCCAGGGAAATGCTAAGGTTGAGGGCCATCCTCAGCAGCAACTCCGGTACTGGAGATCGTTGTCAGGAGGTGAGAGGGTTGGGGGAGAGTAGGGTTTAGTCTGGAGAAAAGGAGACTGCTGTCAAACCTTGGGTCCTCCTCCAGATCTGAGTCAATCAGGCCGAGTGGAGGGGCTTTGTTGGGATGGTGTCAGGCAACTGACAGGTACAGCTGGTGATAAAGGTCTTAAGTGGGCCATTAGTGCCCAAGAGTGGGTCCTGTTGGCACTTTGTCCCAAGGATACCGATACCACCCTGCTGGGACCAGAGCACAATGCATTTGGTGTGGTGCGTACACCCCAGAATTTGAGCTACATTGGGAGGCTGGGGAAAAGGATGGCTTTTGGCTGAAAGCCCTCCACATCTGAAGAAGCCTTTGAAAGTAGCAAAGCTGTTTGTGCCAGTGGTGCTGTAACTGATGTAGGCTGATCTTAAGTGAGGAGGACCAGTGCATCTGCCAGTATAAGTCAAGGAGCCAAGGAAAGCAGCAAAGGGGGCACAGCCGTTCTAGGTGGGTGGGAGAGACCAGCAGTTCCATTCACACTGGTTTCCAGGGCACATCCTGCTGGTCATAGACCCGAGCAGGGGTATGCAGAGCAGTGCCTGGAGAATCCAGCCATGGCTGAAAAGCACATACCAGAACACTCTCTAAACTCTGACATGACTGAAATCAGTGACGCTGGGGGGCGTCTCTTTCACGTAGCCTTTCCCTCTGTCTTAGAAGATGGCACAGCTGGGTCATTGCATGACATTTCACTTGTCCTGGCCCAGTGTGGGGAGGAAAGGCAGTGTGTCACAGCAGTCCACAACAGGGACCTGGTTTGATGTTCTTGGAGTGCTTTGCAGTTGTTCTTTTTTGTCTTCTCACATCTCAGCAACACCGGTGGAGCTGGAAGGGAAGCTAGATATGGAGTGCTCAGTGCTGGTAAAGGACAATGCATTATTGGTATTGACAGTCCAGGATCAGAGACCAGGTGAGACGGGGCCACCACCACGAGGAACTTGTGGAGGCACAGAAGACAGGCTTTGTGGGTTCTTGTTGGAAAAGTCTTGCAGATATCACAGCCGAGCAGCAGGCAGTACAGACAATGAGTGTGTTTGTTGTGCATGAGGTGTAGTTTTCAGTCACTGGAATGAGGGGCATAATGGTCAATGTTAGTTTATGGAGGCCTAGTTGGGGCTGCTGGTTACTCTCTATTTACAGGGCTAAAATGAAAGAAGCAGAAGTAGCTACACACAAATGGACAGTCATTTTCATAGAAACTGAGAGCATGTGAAAATATCATCTCGACTCTGACCATGCAGTAAGAAGGACCAGAGGGTACACAACCCTACACAGTCTGTTATAACCTCACCTGAGGCACATGTGGTGACGGTATGTCAATGAACACGACTGTTTAAAAGCTCCAAACTCCAGTACATGGTGTGCCCGAGCACCCACATTTTGAGTACATTAAGGGACCACCACTCAAAGAAGAATCTCTATTTACAACTCCAAATCTCGTCAAGCACGCAATAAGAAGCCTCCTGATAGTGTCTCTAATAGCGTGCAGGAAATTAGACCGAAGGGTCTAAATCTACATCTGATATAAATGGATATAGCCACACTGATGCCAAACAGAGATATATTAGTTTAAACAAGCGTGATGTTTCAAGCTTGGTCACTCATTCCATGGGTTGGTAGGAGGGAGAATGTTGCCAAAGCAATCTGTAGAACACTAACAAGCTCTTCAAGGCATGAAATGTGAATACACTGCAAAGTCTCCATAAGTAAGGTGACATTTGACCCAAGAGATCACAGCTCTTTTTCTGGAGTTAAGTGGTGCATTGTGCCAGTGAACACTTGCCATATTACCTGTTTCAAAGTCACAGCAACTTCACAACTACATTTGTGTAACAGAAATCCTTCAAGAAACCAAGGACATGTAGACACTGAAGGACATTCAGACTTTCCTCAAAGGGAATCTCATATTTTCAATTTGTATTTTTAGCTTGTTTTGCATGAATTAAAAACACCCAGATTTTATACTCTGTATACCTACAAACATTTCATGTGAATAATAAGCTCCTCAGCTCTCTTATCTGCCAGAGTCCACTCAAACAGAATTATTTGCTGCTTTTTAATTATCTCCAAATAAAGAATTTCATGACAAATATAGGAACCCCACTAATTGCTGCAATGCAAATAATACAGCTATGATCCTTGCAAAAGTGCAGCTAGTGGAATTCCCATTTAAGCATATATACAATCACAAATCCAAAAAATCACACAAGAAAAAGTTTATTGAAAAATAAAGTTCTTCCTAGTTCTCTCTACAACAGCAAAAACAAAGCATAGTTCTTTACCATTAAAATACACATTCATACATACACATATTTTAAAGAATCCCATCCTAATTAATTTCAATTATTTGACAATTATGTTACCAGCCATTACAACCTGTAGCATGTGAATTAAACTGCTTGAACTTGATATATTGGAACACAACTATTCTGAAAAGCAAACTAAACTTTCAGAGATTAAAAAATGAAACACATCCCCCCGCCCCCCCAAAAAACCCCCACATAACATGAGCGTGACCCTGACGTTCTTTTGCACATGCAAATCACTCACTGAATTCAAAATTTTCTATGAACAAAGACAGCAGGAAATAGGCCCTTAAAGAATAAAAATACTTCATTATACTTTTTA
Organism: Carettochelys insculpta; assembly: GCF_033958435.1. Taxonomy (NCBI): domain Eukaryota; kingdom Metazoa; phylum Chordata; order Testudines; family Carettochelyidae; genus Carettochelys; species Carettochelys insculpta. Next base: position 58,631,583 of record NC_134144.1, read on the forward strand.
AATTTATGCCCCACCCCCCCATTTTCTTGAGTATCTTTAGACTCCTGCAGGTTACACTTCTGACTTGATTAATACCCTCTGCCCTTTGTCAAATGGATTGGGCCTATCCATTTGTTCCCACTACATTTCTTTCATGGTCTCCAGCATCAAAAATCACGACAAAAAGTTTGCTAATAAATGCAGCAAATTAATTCCTGGTGAAACCCAATTAGAAGCTAATGGAGTAGCACCAGGGATGAATTTGGCCCTATGTGTTTTGAATGGCTTTATGGCTTGCTTGCTCAAGGTGCTGCACATACTGACCCGATCTAGTAGAACATTTAATGTCTCAAGCTTTAAGCCCAGTCAACTCAATGAGGATATTCACATGCTTAAAGCTAAGCCCAGGCTTTGTTGGATCAGGGCCAGAGCATCAAGCTTTTGGAAAGACTGAACCTTTGATGCAAAATCAGAGGAGGGCTGGAGTGGATTTGGCCTTGTATTTTCTGACAATGACACAAGAAAGCAAACATCTCCCTCTCACAGAGCTCAATGGACACATTGTTCTGATGGAAGTTAAGGGCAAAGTGGGGCCCACAGCACTGCTATGCTGCAACATGCATCCTTATGATCCTAAGGAACTTGTGCACAAGTAGTTTTTGCCCCTTGTATAGTCCTGTTTAATACAGTGTCAATTTTTATTAACCCCTCCTTGCAGACAGCAGAAGGAAGGCCATTACAGATTTCACAGTACGTGGATTTTTGAAGCAGGTTTTGTGTTTGAACTGTTGAGGATTTTCCTATTTTATTATGGCTTACAGCAAAGCAAATAATGGATCTTAACTATTTGACAATGTCACGTTAATGTTGAGTTCCTGAAGGGTTGGACCAGCAAGTCTGCTGACTCAAAACAGTACTGCTGTTTAACAATATTAGCAAAAAGGGACAAATTAATAGTAAGCCATGTATGGACATAAGAGATTTGCAGTGGCTCAATTGTGTTAAGAGATTTTCCTTTGTACACAAGAAGAGGACTGATAATTCAATGGGAGACATCCAAGCTTCAGCCATTTGTATTTGCTACACATTTCCTACTGTATGCACTCATGCTTAGCAGCCAGCCTGCTGATCTTCTTTACCCATTCTTATTCTATTTGATATTGTTACAAACAAATCGAAAGCATTTTTCTATAAAGCAGTTTAAAAATATGAAGAAAAAGATTTGTTTAAAGAAGATTTAAGAGCAATGTTGGAGTTTCAGCATCAATACGTTTATTTAAAAGCAACCTGAGCCCTCCCTGTTCTTGTTCCAAGTAGACTGATGTTAATTTAGAATCTCATTTGATTGCTTCCACCCCAAAGACAGTGGGAGAACTAAAAGTGGATGTAGCTGTCCTAATCAAGAGCTGAAAATGAAGCGGCCATGGCCCAGATATCACGAAGTGGTGGTCATGCCCACATAACTAATACATTTGAATAAAATCAGTGCTATAGAACCAACTCATCACTCACCTCCCACTAAAAATATAGTTATAATAGAAATTGGTCATCGGCATTTGTAGTTTAGAAATTGCAACTCCCCCATCCCCGCAAATAGATATTTAAACAAATCTTTAACCTATTTGAAATATTAAAGTATATACATTTTAAAAATAAAACCTTGTCATGACAATGAAGATACAATTATTCCAATGCACTGTCATTGGTAGACACACACGTAACTTTAAATGTGTTGTCTTTATCCCATTAGAATCAAACCGCCTCCTCTATATTAAAGGGAGTAGTTGCATTCTTTATTTGAAGAAAACAGAATGGAGGGGTTGGATGCAAAGGCCGTTGAAGTCTCAGAGTTGCATCAGGCTACGAGGACCTAATCAAGCTTTCTTCTAAGTTCATTCCGTCACTTACTTTAACAGGAATGGAATCTATCCCTAGCTGCACTGTGAGCCAACATAGCTGATAAAGCAGTTTGGGCTTGTATATATTAAGAACACAACTATAAGCTTTCAAATCATCTACATAACTTGAGTAACTCAAACGTGTAATGGAGCAGGGCATGCTAGCAGTTATTATGCACTGTATTGTGCATTTTCAATGCACACTACCAGCCTGAGGTACACAAGTACAATAAGTATTAGCAGCTCTAATGCAGAAAGGGACAGGAACAGGTTAATCACCTGATTTTCCATTTGAAGTCTATGGAGGTTGTGGAGACTGTGCACCTTGGGACGAAAAAAAAAAAAAAAAATCAGGCAATAAATGACCTACACAATGTTATAGAAATCAGAGATGGAGCTTCATTTGGAAACAAGGCGTTTCTGATCCCGTTTCCCAGGTCATTCCACAAGATGCCACTTTCTCATTGAAATTTAACCAGAATTTATTCAAAATCTCTTTTTCCTGCAGGAAAGTTAGACATTTCTAATCCTCCAAGAGACTCAGCTATGAACTCTGACTCCACAAAGTTAGATACCCGTGAAAAGCAAAAGATGGTATTCCCTGGTTAGTATGCTGGAGTGCCAGGAAATGAGCAATATGTTTTCAGGAACCCAGATATCTTCTATACATCCATGATTGAAGTAGCTAAGGGCAGGACCTACTCAGTGTGAGATGTGAGGAGTAAGGGAGGTTGATGGGAGAAACTCTCCCGTTGAACTTCCCCTGTACAGACAGCCAAGTTAGATGAGCACAGATACATCAGTTTTAGCTATGCAACTGCAGCAGCTAAAATTATGTATCTGCAGTTGACTTTCCTAGCATGGTGTAGACATAGCCTGAGTGCCTCACAATGTGTCTTTTCTATTTCCTGGATACACACACATTTGGTAGTTTTAAAAGCTATTTCCTGTTCTTCATTGTCTCCTTGTGGTGCACAGTGGATCTATTTTGCTCCCAGGTCATTAAAACAAGAGAGCTATGTTTAGATACTGCATCCCAGTACACTACTTTCCTGTCATACCACAGTTTGAAAAAGGATATTACATTTACAGTGGTGATTTCTTGAAAAAAATATTACATCTTTTCCTTCATATTTCTAGAAAGAACTTTTATCTAATATTTTAAAAACATTTTTAAAGTCACACTTCGTATTAATAAAGCAAAAAAGCCTTTTTAAGCTCTAAAGTCAGTGTTCCATTATACTTGTTCAGGCAGCATCCACATTCCAAACATCCATCGAAAAATAAAAAAGGCACATAAACATTAAATATTTGCAGAAGAAACTTAATCTGACATTAAGCAAAACACACAATTATAACTAATAAGTTACAAAAAAGAAACAAATGAGACAACCATAAAGAAAACTAAGCCAAATATGCAAAAAGCTTATCTAGTTATACATGTGCAAATCAAATTGCATATATGAAATAAATGAGGTTTTTATTGGCATTTTAAACAGTGTGTATTTACCAACCTTACCTTTCAAAGGCAAGCCTTTTAGGTTAACTTTAATAAATTATGTAAATTCTTTTCTCAAGTTTTCTCATCTCATAGGAATAAGATTTTTCAAAAATCAGGTTACATACAAAAATACAAAAAAGTTTCAAACAAAAGAATTTTTTGATTTATGACAGATATGTTTAGGAGCTTATAATATGGATATTATACTTCAGATTTGACACACCTGAATTCCATCAATTAGAGGCCAGTGTATCTAAAACTCATTCTTGAAAAAACCTGAAGTCTGAATAAGGAAGCTGCAAGTTAAGGTGACAACAAAATAAAATACATAACATTGATGCAATTCCATTTCATAATCAACTATTCCTCCACAGACCCATCATCCCAAGTGCAATTTGTGAACTATACATTTAAGTCAGAGGGGAAAACCTTAATTTAATCATGGAGCTCAAGACATAGAAGATTGTACCCACATTTTAGAAAAATAAGTTTAGTGAATGATTCATAACATCTAAAATAATCCCCTATTCATCTGCCTGAGTGCTTACTTGCAGAATGGAGTGTTTACTTGCCAAGAACCCACTTGCTTACAAACAAAGACTTTTATCATAGGAAAAAACAAACAAAACAAGTACTGTATCTGATTTAATGAATCACTCAATTTAAATATTGGTAGCAACTTCAGGGTTTTTCTCCATTCAAGAAGTCTTCAAGGCAAGTAAAGCAGGATTCAAAAAACAAAAGAATATCCATATGGAGAAGGTAAGAAAAAGCTCTCTCCCATGATTGGACATGCTTTCCTTTGTTAGAAAATAAAATGGAAGCTGCACATTGTAAGAACACTTTTCCTCTTGAAAAGGTAACATAGCGTCAGTACAGACATAATAATAAGAAAATAAGGCCCTTGGAAAACATCTCATGTGGAGCAGTTTTGTAGGAACAGCAAAATTCCCCAAATTTTCTGTGGGAGCAGGATGTAGCTCAACTAATCCCCCTCTCCTTCAATTCTCATTGATTTCTGCTATTGGATGGTCCTCTCGCCACCCATCCCCCCATCCTCTAATATATAGTTACTCAATTCAGTAGCTTAGAAAGAAATACATATGCTATAGAGATCATAACTCGCCCTGCTGTGGTAAAGACAGCACTGACAGCACTATATTAATGAAAAATATAGTGCATCAGAGATGGCAGTATCAGCAAACTAGCAGAAATCTTTTATCTTCAGTTTAAAGTCAAAACAAATTGTATTATGCCATGTATTCCATACAATGGTAAGAAACAAGCGTGTATTTACAGCTTAGTGCCTTTGAATACAAAAACAGCAAATGTTTTCTAATTGTTATATTACAGTAGGCAATGGTGCTTTGGATTATTTAAGCACACATGCACAAGTCTTTATTGCCAATGTACTGATGTGATATTTCGTTAAACTTGTTAAGTTTCTGACTACAGAAACTCAGACTGCGTCACTAAAAGGTAGATTCTGTTGTCACCAAAAGTTAATGCCAGATATAAAGTCTAAATCGGTGAACATATTTTCTTTAAAGCCTCGGATTCTTCTGGCTATACTGGTAGCTTATGTACAGGAATATGGAGAACACCTAAAATAAACAGCTGAGGCACCTCAGATTCCAATCCTTAAAAAAAAAAAAAAAAAGCCAAGAATAAAGAGTTCCCTGGATAGTAAAAGCCAACACAAACATCCATTCTGACTGAAGGAATGCTTGGGATACTCCAAGAACGGTTCAATTTCCTTTCATACAAAACTGTGCCTACCATTTACTAATCAATTATGTTCCATTTTTGCAGAATTACTGCAATTACTGAGTCTTCACTATGTTTACATCCGGGTTATTATGCTGAGCAGGCACCCACCATAAATTCTTTCTGGATGCTGAGTACTCATTTAGACATTGATTTCTATCTAGTCTGCAGTATTACTAATATTGTATAAAAACAAAATGGAAGTGCTGAATTATGGATTTAAACTTGAAACAAGTTAGTTACAGTGATTTGGAAACTTTGAACTTCTATTTTTCTCTTACTACCACTTGATACTTTGTCTTGACAATTTCAGTCATGTTTCCCTTATTTAGTCTTTGGTAGGTCAAGAGAGTCTTCAATACTCTCATATAGATAAAGAATTATGGGTATAAAAAGATGAGTGAACCTGATATAGTCTAGAGGAAAAACATTAAAGTGCCTATATGTTCAGAAGTGGAAAGACTGGGTAGCGCTGGTTAAATCTTCACATGGAAAAAAAAATCAACTGAGGTTTTTCAGTTATGACTGGGACATACCTAAGTTTTAAACCTGCAAAGTATGGTCATTTTCATATTCTACTGCAGACTAATCAGTTCATTTGCCTGTAATCTAACATAACTTTTCCCAGCCATGAACAGTGCTTCCAAACAGGTTAGATTGTGCTGGGAAAAAAAAAAAAATAGAAATTTTTTCTTTAAAAAAAAAAAAAAAAAAAAAAAAAGAGAGAGATACACGATACTACTAAAAAAGTTTTAGTTCACTGTCCTAAACAAGTAAAGTCTGAATTCCAATTCAAACTCTTGGTAGTTCACTAACTTTTAAATATATCACTGGCCTGCCTATTAAAATGAAGCAGGACAAAGAAGCCAGAAAAGCAATTACAATATTTTTTCTAAGAAGTTTTCCTCCTCTCAGAATTACTCTTTAAAATATCGTCCTCCTTAAAAACAGTGTTATGAAGACAGTTCACATTCCTATGATACACTAATTATAGCTGATCCTTTCTCCAAATTGCAGTAATATTTTAATTACCGTAAGGTATAGCAAACTGAGAATCGAAAAATATTGCTCAAATGATGCAGGATACTTTTTGCTTCACACAGTACTTTAAATAGGCAGACTACAACAGAAGCATGGGCAAATTCCAAGGATCACTTTTTAAACAGATCCAGTAAATTGAGACAAGTCCATTATTAAATGGCCGTATGGTTCCATAGTTGTTCCACATTCGAGTATGCCACAATCATAACCAGTTCTCAAGCAACAGCAGGATTTTCACACGTGGACAGCCACTGATCCTCACATTCCTAGGAGCTGCCTGTTTAGTGTGTTCCGGTACAGTAGCTATGATGCAGACGATACCTGGTAGCATATGAGGATTTTAAAAAAAAGACTGGGAGCAGGCAGCTGTGTATTCTTATTTGTGTATCTTATGATTCCAAGTTCTTGTGAACGGAACCATTTTGTAGCCATTCCAGCTTCAGCAGCATCCAAAATAGTGCCCCAGTAATTGCAGTACTCTTCCTGAACTCCCATGCACATTTCTTCCCCAATTTCGTATTGGAATGATGTTCAGATTCTTAGCTGACAATTACAGGATATTTTAACTCATTAAAAAAATAGAAAACAGTTGTTTCACCCAAAAACCAACAAAATATGTTTGATGGGTCTGGGAATTTTCTATAAACTGTTCTTTGCAATAATCTTCAAATTGTTACAAAGCATGGAACTTCATTTCTCTTCTCATTGGTGGAAGATTTCAAAGAGCTCCACTGCCAGTGTTCTCTTAGGAAAAAATAAAAACCATTTAGCTGTTTATTATGAATCCCTCCTCTCAGAGAATTCCACCTGCAGCATTTGCTTGGCCTGCAGCAAGACAACTGGACAAAAGTGCAGGAAGTGTAAGTAGTTCTCTCAACACCTTTTTTTCATCCCCAAACTAAAGCAAGTTGGTGCTGCTGCTATAAACAATCTTTACAAAGTGCAACCTGTCCTTTATTATAGTCTCTACAGGGGCAGATTCGTTTGTGGTTTGGATGGGATCCTGCACAGCTGAAGAGCAAAAGATCGCCCTGAAATATACAGTGGTTTTTGCTTTCATCAAAGGACGGGACCATGATATCATTTGCAGATTCAACAGTATGACATTCCACGTTATACCTACGAAGCAAGACACACTTGTTAAGTCACATTGCCATCATTTATAGTCATTCAGGCAAATAATTTTCACTTATAAGACTACAGCCTTGCTGTAAAAAAAGTCTAAAGGCCTGAATCAGAGCAGTAGTTAAATCATATCATATACTGCATTACACAGTTTGCAACTAAACACTCAGCCTAAGAAGGGCTAAACAAAAGTAGGCTAATGTAGATGATACAGCAACGACTGGTTTAAAGCAGTTTAAAGCTGGTTTAAAATAATGAGGGTAAACATTTTACTTTCCAAATTTGTAATCATAGCAAAGTCTGTTCTGCCTATTGGTGCTGGAAACTGACCAAGATTTATGATGCCAAGTGGCAACACAAAATAATTCACAGTGAGTTAAACTGACACACCTCAGAGTCCTGTAGAAATGGGACTGATTTTGTGATGTGCCTCCCTATCTTTTTATTGTACCAAACAGTGCAGGGATGGGAGAAGATGAGATTGGTTTGTTTCATGAAGCCTTTAGAACTTCTTGTAAACCGTACCTGTAGCAGGATGTAAGGCTACTAATCTGGAAAACAGTCAAGAATGTGGGGAAAATCACTACAAAACACAGAATCAATTTTTGACATTGTGTGGTATGAATTGGAAGACATTCAGCGTAACGTTACTTGTAGAGAGTTTCTTGACTTTGGCTGCTTCTCTAGCTCTCCATCTTATTCTCAGTATAGAAGCAGCCTGTCTCATTTGTTGCCACCTTCTCTAGGCATCGTTACTTTACCACCTGCTTCTGAGGCTAGATTATCTATGAAATGGTCTCACCGCTTTTCTGTTTGTCAGGTCAAATACTATAACTTAAGACAGGCACATTTCTTCTGCTCATTAATTTCAAATAGGTTTAGTGTTGTACAATTCTACAATGGTAAAATGGTGCAGTGTTATTCCCATTTAGTATCAGTGGACAAACACAAGGCTCTCTCTCTAGAGCAGTGGTTCCCAAACTTTCCAGCATCGTGCCCCTGTTTTGATTTTTGAGAAACCCTCACGTCCCACCCTGCTTCTTTGCCATCATCCAACCCCACATTTAAACAAATAAAATTCGATTTGTAATTTACAATAAACACAAAAACTTGATATAAAAATGTTATTTAAAATTAAAAATAAGCACAAGCAGTTTTTCTTGGCCCCCTGCAGGCGCCTGATGGAACCCCAGCTGGCCAGCTACCTGTGCCCCAAGCCAGCCACCAGAGCTGACCGCCCCAGCTGCCTGCCCATCCAAGACCTGCGCTGCCAGAGCCACCCATCTGAGCCCCCCACCGCCAGGGCCAGTCACCCACCCACCCACTGGCTGCCGCCTGCCCCAGCTGCCCACCCAAGCCCTATGCTGCCAGGGCCAGCCACCCGCCTGCCACTCCAAGCTGCCTGAGCCCCACGCTGCTGGGGCCAGCCAACTGCTTGCCAGCCCAAGCTGCCTGAGCCCCGCGCTGATGGGTCCAGCTGCCCACCTGCCAGACTGAGCCACCCGAGTCCTGTGTTGTCAGGGCCAGCTGCCAGCCTGAGCCACCTGAACCCTGCAATGCCGGTGCCAGCTGCCCAAGCACCGCGAGTCCCACAAGCTGACTGGCCACCCGAGCCCCACAAGCCCTGTGAGCCGCCAGGGCTCCCATCCCACAAAGCCAGGCAATATCAGCCCCCTGTTCCTACCAACTCCCCCTCACCTGAGCCAGGCACCCCCAACCTCCCATCTAATCCCATCCTCCCCCCCACCCCCACCAATCCACACTCACTCTACTTTGCAGAAGGCAGCTAGCTCCACGTGGGTCTTTGCCGTCTGCCTGCTTTTTATAGCGGCTGCACCAGGTCACCCACGTAAAATAGCAGGGGCTGAGAGCCAGAAGCAAAGGCCAACTCTTTCTTCAGGTGGGGAGAATGATGGGGGGTGGATCTGGGTCATCTAGTGCCCCCCCTGGAATTTCTTCACGTCCCCTTGGGGGCACGTCCCCCCAGTTTGGGAAACCAGAGTCTAGAGGACAACGCAGCTTTTTAGAGTATTTCTGCAGTTTACTGAAGATTAATGTGAGAAATTAAATATTACTTAAAATGCAATTAAAATACTGTATGGTCTCAACATTCATGAGGGCTCCATGTTGAGAAACCCTTGTGAATGTTGAATTTCACAAATGTGGCTCCCGCCTGGAGCCCAGCTGCTTGTATTTCCCTACACTGAGACCAAGAAATATTTGCGAGAGGTTAGATACTACTAAGAATAAATATTAACTATTTAATAATGAGCCTATTAAGTGCTTGGTGTTAGTCATTCTGGAATGACAGCTAATTTTCAGAATGATTATCTTCACTGCATTTTAAGCAATCCTAAGGGATGGAAGCAAGACAACTGGATAAAAACAAGTTCTATGTCTGGGTGGCGCCTTTTCGGCTTCAAGTAGAAGTTGAATAGTTCAACGTTTCCTGAATACACAAAAGGCACGTTTGTTTTAAAATCAGTAGGAACAGGACTAGCAGAACTCGACAGTGGATTTCCTATTAATCATCTGTTGCACTGCAATCTCTCACATTGTAAAGAGGTCATTTTACACACACACATATGCAGACACCTGAAAGTAATGCTGATTTCCCAGCCTAATGCAAAACTGGTAAGCATTCTCTACCGATCCTCACTTATCTAATGCAAAAGGTTTTTGAAGCCTACAGATTTAGGACACTACTGAGAAAGGGTTTAAAGAAATAATAATTGTTAATTGCCAGTGAATATGGATGTTTCAAGATTAACCAGAATCAGAGAGTGCAAAGGGACAAAATATGAAGATAAATGCAGCTTTATAAACACAGTAAATAAAAACAACTGCATGAGCAATTGCTTCAAATCAGCTCTTGTACTTCGGAATTGTAACTAGTTTTACATCGGAGAAATGTTCATTTTATCATTCCACGTTTCATTCTCTTGCAGAGAAAATTAGGACTGACATTTAGTGACACACACAAAAACTCAGTACAAGCAGGAAATTCAATGCTAAAGGGTACAAAGTACTCCTCGACTACAGCTGCTCAGTGTCCTAGATGTTGGAAGCCTATCGCGGATGCCTACAACCCTGGCTGTTGTAGTAACTTCAGCCCATAGGTTTAACTGTAGTGCAAGTGTAAGTTTAACTGAAAGGGCCCTGTGCAAAGCAGACAGGCAGGACAGAGCATCTGTCACTCTCCTCCTAAACACCGAGCTTCCTGTTGTGAGTACACTACTGGCGTGGGGCAGAGCTGAATGCAGTGGCTGCCTCTTTGCTGCAATACACCAGAGCAGCTGCCCTCTCTATAAGCTGCATTGACTAGAAAAACACTGAAGGAGAGCTGACCTATTACTTGCCTTCTCTTTCATTGGCTGGGAAAGAAGTCACATACAATTGGACATGGAAGGGGAACGGGGAGGAAAAGAGGGAAGAGGATTCAGCTGGGCGGAGACTCTGTGGAAGGGGCAGCCAAACTTACTGACTCTTTGAACCACCTACTATAAACTTCAGAAGCTCGGAAGTGAGGAGCACTTCCTGGGAATTGGGGCTTCATCCCTGCAGAGCATATCTGCTGGGGCTTGGAGCTGTAGCCCTGCTCCAGCTGAAGCTCCAAGCCTCCACAAGTGCCTGTGGTATGGCTGAAGCCCCAAGACCCCACACTCCACAGGACAAAAGCTCCTAGCTGCATTCTGCTGCAAGGCATCAAGAGTTCCCCATCCTCTCTGGTAGGTGGAGAAGTGGGGGCAGGTGAGCTGCATTAAACTGTAAAAGACCACCTCTGATCTATGGCAAAGGAAAAAGAGGAGGCAGGAAGACAATCATTTGTAGATGAAAATGTGGGAACAGATGGAGAGATGCAGGCAGCCTATAGGCAAAAAGTGACTAATAAATCAGCCAATTATTATTGTTTATTGGATCATTTTCTTTGTTAAAATGATAGACTTTGAGAGCTTGACCTGATCCTAAGTAACCAAGCAGCATAAGTCACAGTACGTTTCTGGGGTTCCAGGGTGGGAGAAGGGATACATGGGTATTGTCCCATATTAAATTCACTATCAAAACAAGAAGCAGTCAAGTAGCACTTTAAAGACTAGCAAAATAGTTTATTAGGTGAGCTTTCGTGGGACAGACCCACTTCTTCAGACCATAGCCAGACCAGAACAGACTCAATATTTAAGACACAGAAACCAAAAACAGTAAGCAAGGAAGACAAATCAGAAAAAGATAATCAAGGTGAGCAAATCAGAGAGTGGAGGGGTGGGGGGGAAGATCAAGAATCAGATTGAGTTAGGTATGCAGACGAGCCCCTGTAGTGACTCAGAAAGTTCACATCCCGATTTAAACCATGTGTTAATGTTCAGAATTGGAATATAAATGTCAATTTGTCCGCTTCCCTTTCTACAAAAGAGCGATAATTTCTTTTCAGTAACACACATACCTTGAGGTCACTGACAGAATGGCCCATTCCATTAAAATGTTGACTAACTGGTTTGTGGATCTGGAGTGTTTTGATGTCTGTTTTGTGCCCGTTGACCCTTGGTCTAAGGGAGTTAGAAGTCTGTCCAATATACAAAGCATCTGGGCATTGTTGACACATGATGGCATATATGATGTTAGTAGAGGAGCATGAGAAAGTGCCCGTGATTCTTTTTCTGATTTGTCCTCCTTGCTTACTGTTTTTGGTTCTCTGTGTCTTAAATATTGAGTCTGTTCTGGTCTGGATATGGTCTGAAGAAGTGGGTCTGTCCCATGAAAGCTCACCTAATAAACTATTTTGCTAGTCTTTAAAGTGCTACTTGACTGCTTTTTGTTTTGATAGTGTATAGACTAGCACGGCTTACTCTCTGTTACTATTAAATTCACTAGTTACAAGTGACTCAAATGCACTTGGGGTGACTTTGCATGCTAGAGCCTAGCAAAGCAGGGCATAGTGCACCCCTGCCTGGAGAATTAAATGGTAAAGCTGTCCTAAACTACCTTACAGAGACTACGGTTATAAAAAAAACAACTCATTAAAATTGTTTTTAAAAAGTATTTACTAAGGAAAACTTTTCAAACATTTACAGACTGAAGATCAAATGACTATGGAAGACACTGAATGTTCTGCCATAGGCTATGTTGCACTAAGAGGCTGTTGCTTCACCCTGCTCCTTCGACTGCTCACATGGAAAAAGCGCAGAGCAGGGGCATGTCTAATGGAATCTGTTCATGAGACTACTCTGACTCCAGGCACATTAATACAGTGGAATGCATACAGTGACCAGCACCAAAGACAACATACTAAAGTTTTCAAATGGTTAGAACAGTTTTAAGCCTTACATTTTGCACTTTCACATACTGGATTTAAATCAGAGTTTATATTACTGTTAATCAGCATTTATATTAGAGACTACTTTAAGGCAGTATATGCACAAGGTCACAAATTTAAGGTTCATCTTTTCAGTATTAACTCTGCTTTTAAGGAGTTGAGAACTTAGGCGCTCAATGTTACAGATGCATAAGCATCATTCCTCCTCCTCCTCCCCTACAGAATTTGTTTTATATACGATACTCAACTATATTTCCACACGCCAGTCCTCAATACTTACTTTAGCAGATCTTTATCTTTGTTAAGATGCTGGAAGAAGGACGGCTCACAGATGAGCTGGCTTTCCTGACAAACCTGTTTACATGATTTTCCAGGTTCAGTAATTTTTACCTGAAGCGCACTTAATGGTGGCCACATCACTTGTCCGTGACAGAAATCCTGTGGTGAAAAAGCATATTGTTAGGAAGAAATAGCAGTAGCAATTAAAAGCCTATAAAACACTTTTTTTTTCTAGCAGTGAGATGATGTTCTCTCTATTCAGCTGACTTAATTGAGAATAATATAAGCTTTAACGAGAAGACTTATCACAATGGATCTCCAAACAAACATTTCACAAAAGCCAATATCAATGCTTCAGTAGGTCCAAAAATGGTCCTCCAAGAAGAATCTTCTTCCTAGTTCTAAATTAGCAGTTGGCTTTTGCCATAAAGTACGACGGATTTCATGTGTCATTTGCAAACATCAGATTTATTGAGCTCATGGATGTCCTTTAGCCATACATATTAAATCCATTTCTGAGACCCTCTTTGCTTCAGTGATACCTCGTGGCAAGGATTTAGTGTGAAACAAAAATTATTCTTACAATGACACATACCAGCAGAAAGTCCAGACAATGTATGGTTCAAAAAGCTGATTTCACATCTCCTATGGGAAAAAGTTCTGAAGTGCAAACATCTATCTCAACTTGCTCCTTTCCAAATGCTTGGCCACAGAATTAGGGACACAAAAAACTCCTGTTTCATATATTACCTGCCTTCTCTGGATAGTAACAGAGAAATAGCCATGTCAGTCTATATTCTACCAAAACAAAACAGCAGTCCAATAGCACTTTAAAGACTAACAAAATAATTTATTAGGTGGTGAGCTTTCACGGGACAGACCCACTTCTTCAAACTAGTCTGAAGAAGTGGCTCTGTCCCACAAAAGCTCACCACCTAATAAATTATTTTGTTAGTCTTTAAAGTGTTACTGGACTGCTGTTTTTGCCTTCTCTGTAGATCAGAGAACAAGCATTCATGTAGGGTTTTTTTATGTATCTCCCAGTGGAACTACTGGTGACATGACAACCCACGCCGATACTGATTATGAACCATGTGAACCCCTGTATGTTGTTACTGACAAGAAGGGAAAATTGGGATTTTGTTCTAAATGCCTATTTTGGTTATTTGTTTCATTTCTATTTACAATCAGAAGTACGAATATACAATTGGTAAAGTACCGAAAGCTTATTTAAAATTATAGAAGTCAAAAGGTAAATTTTAGTAAGCTTGCATCTTTGGAGAAACAACAGCTCTAAGTGGAAACACCACTCCATTATTGGTTAGTTCTTCATTCTCTCCTACAATTCCCACCATAGTGTGGATCAACAAATAAGCCCTCCAGGTTGGCAAATCTGGTACCAGCAGTAAGGGACCAAGACCCACATGGATAGAGTGCAAAGAACCAGGTATTATGTATTTATTTTTATCTATCTAGATAAATATATAACATGTGGTTCAATGCCCTCCCCATCCCCCTCCCCCAAAGCTAGGCACCCCCAAGCTCTCCTGCTTTAACTGAATGCCCTAACTCTCCTCCAGAGCCAGGTATCCTCAGCCCCACCCCTGACGCTAACTCAATGCTGGCAACTCACTGGAGCTGCCACAGGCTTCTCACACCAAGTGCTGGAGCGCATGCCCAGAGCAGTGGATGACGTTCCTGGTGTGCAGCTCTGAGGAGCGTTTAATGGCTCAAAGTGCCACATGCGGCTTGAGAACAGCGGGTTGGCCACCCCTGTATTAGAGTCTCCTGGGACACTTAAAGACTCAGACTTCAAAGTCAGAATGGATCATGCTGACCATCTCATTTGAATTCGTGCACACTGCAGGATGCAAAATCTCACCCATCCACTCCTGTAGTTGACCCCTAACTTCTGGCTGAGTTACTGAAGTCCTCAAATCATCATTTAAAGACTTCAGCTTAGAGTGCCACACCATTTACATTAGTTTAAACCTGCAAGTGACCCGGGCCCCAAGCTTCAGATGATGGCAAAAATCTCAAGCAACATGAAATACACAAGTGGTTAGTCTAAATGCTTTATGCATAAACTGTGACTATCACCGTGAGCAAATATGATTCTGACACAAATTGAAAAAAGCTTCAGAGGTATAATGGCTCCTATTAACTGAGCTTACTATGGTGACTTCTTATATGCAAGCCCCAGCATACAATAATTTTTCTGCAACAATAGCTACTCATCTAGTATCACATTAATAAGTTATTAATTGATGTCACTGACTTTCTCATTCAGTAGTTTAGTTTATTTTGTAACTATGAGAGTCAGCAATTGTACATTTAAATTTTTTAAATAATTTACAAGCTCATTTTGGTATCTCAGTTTTATTTTAAAGGGTCTACATAAACTGATTAACATTAATTTACCTGTGATGCAGTCACTATGCTTTTAGAATGACTTTACTCTACTACTTGTCCTTGGGCTCCATGCTTGCTTACTTCAGTTTATACACATATCCAAATAAACATCAATTTGAGAAGGGAAAAATCCAGGTTAGAAAATAATTAAAGGCCAAGACCAGTATAAAAGATTTTAATTATAGACACACACTGTATCAACTTACATTAGCTTCTGAATAATGGAACAAAGAGGAAGATTTATATACCTAGGCCTAACACTTTGGAATATCTATACCAAAAACTAATTGAAGCAAAGAGAAGAGCTTGTTAGCCTCAGGAAAGATCTTCCCTGTAGGCCTTTCCCCCTCATTTACATTTAATAATTTATCTGCAACTTGGATCTCATCACTTCTCTTTCTTCCTCTGGTTATTTTACAAACAACTGAAAATACCAGTGGCAAATTCACAAATAGTTTTGGTTTATCAGAATCTCCATTTTTTTCCTAAATAAACTGTCAGCAAAATTACATCCAGATTTAATCTTGACACCCAGTACCCTTTGTTAACTGCTAGATTACATTGATGTGGTTTCTTTCTATTGTACACCAAACCATCATAGCAGTAAGAATGGTTGCCAGAAGATCTATGAGCTAAGCCACAGTCCTGATGTACAACTTGCAACTTTGCACGCACAAGATCCAGCCAAACTTTTCAAAAAGTAATTCCCAGAACGAATGGTTTTAATACTAAGGTCATACCTGCTTTTCAATGAATGCATTCATTCTTTGCAGCATCCCCTCACATGTAAATTCATAGGGCAAATAAGGTTCAATCTGTTGAGACAGTATAATGGATTTACGTTAGAACTTTTAAGGAATCATTTTACTGAAACTGTCCCTGGGGCTTGTATTATATTAGTGGTCTCTGTATTGTTTAATACATTATAGCTTTTGTAGCAAACAAGTGTAAACGTACTCATTAGCAAATCAGTGTTCTATGTAGCCCTCACTTTAAAATGATTTTTGCTCCCTCAAAGGAAGTTCTAAAATTCCCTCTGAGGAAATGTTAAATGAGGGAGATTAAATGTTTATTGAGCAGTGGCAGAGATAAACCTAACACAAGACTCTAATGGATCTCACAGCTGCCAGTTGTAATTCAGTTTAATTTTCTAATTCAAATAGTACAAAGGAAAATATGATTCTGTATTCAGATGCTCTTTGAAAATGTTTCTCAGGCTGATTTTTTTAATCTTTGCATTAAAAGCTCACCATGTTAATGCAGAAATATCTTCATAGTTTTTGTGTCACAGCTAATTAAATGGGTTCAACTGAACTAAGCGTGGGACAACTGATTTACTAAATGCACAGAAAATTTACAAAGACTCAGTGACAAACCTATGGACTCTGACTTCCTTACGAAAGCTCCAATCCTTTCAGCTTACACACATACTTAGTTTTACTCATATGAGTAAAGTTAAGCAGTTGTGTCAGCATGTGCAGGACCTAATACTAAATTATGATGCTGAGATACCACAGTGAAGGGTTTGGCATAAGACTTCAAAAGGATAAATTGTCTCAGACTGCAGTGCTCAGGTTATATTAATGTCATTAACATTTTGAGGCACTCTGCACAGAAGTAGTTCAGATACCAAAGTATGATTACAGAGAACAAATTTTAACCTTTTGATTCAAAATTGCTTTTACTGCATTCTCAACCTCAGAAGGATCATTGATGTTCACAGTCCAAACATGAGGCTTCCCAATGTAAACCTCAGCATAAGGGTGCTGAGATGTCAACTGAAAGAGGAAAAAAAAAAGCAATGTATTGGTAAAAAATCAAGAGTAAAGATATCATTCTTGCCCCTTCACTCGGTTTAGGGCTCAGGATATCTTACATATAGATAACACAATTACAGAGCTAGAATATAAAGACAAATTCCTTTTACCTCTGTTTTAGGTTGCCTGTATTTTTCCAACTACTTGTGGGTGAACTTAGTGCACATGAAATGTGTTATGCTGATAAGTATGGGGACCAAGCCCTCTAATTTATCCACACCATAGGTACAGCACAGACAACAGCAGTGGAAGCATCCCTGTCTTGCCTAATATGCCAACTTCTCCCATTTTTTCTCTAAACTGGGTAATTTCAGCTACCTGTAAGATCAGTTAACATACCTAGTTGAATTACTCCCAAATCTCCTTTTTTATCCCGAGCCTTCTATTCTCTATCTATTCCTGCATCCCTCCCCATCCCAGGCATCTCTTAAAAAATTTCTGTCCCTTCAAGATGAAATGTATCTGTCCATCCAAACACTCTCTTCTTCCTCTCAAATGTGAGAGATGTATGACTATTACTGTGCACGTTTGATTCTGATTTTCTGTTTTCAGACCACTAGCAAGGTTACCCACTAGTGCCTACAATATGGATGATAATATTGCTTTGCAGTTCTGCACCCTCCGGGAAATGGACTATCAAACTCATTTCACAACCCTCACATATAACTTTCATCTCCGCAAAGGGTTAAAAAAATCTTAGTCTGGCCAGTTCCAGCTAGGTGTTCTCCAACCTCTTCCCCTCCCTGCCATCTGGTAGCGCAGTCACTTCATTCCTACTGTTACTATGAGGGTTAAACAGAGTCTTAATAAAAGCTCTGAAAAAAATAGTGAGCACATCATTCCTATTTATTTGAACAAGGATGCACTTATTGTCCCATAAAGCTCATCTCCTCATGAGAAGTAATAGGGATTTCAACTGAGGTTTCCCTGGATAGAAAGCCAGATCTTGAAGTGAAACTTGGATATGGTCTGTCCAAAAGACTTAGAAGAATGTAGCCATGCATGGAAGCTTAGGTAAGCTTAGAAGTACTTCCTGGGTTTCATTATTTACTTTATTATCTTAATGCCCAGTTACAATTATGGTACAGTATAACCCTGATTGTCCAGCCCCTGGTTATCCAAGACTGTTCCGCTCCCTCAGCCCAGCAGCAACCCACCTGCTGGGCTGGAGGAGTGGGCTGTGTCGCATAAAACAGAATGTTAGATAACCAGGGGGTGGGACAACTGCCCTCCCAGCCCCACTGCAGCCGTTCTTGCTCAGCCAACCTGCTCTGTTGCAGCTGGTAGCTGGCACTACAGCAGCAGTACCCTGCCCCGCATTATCTGACATTTCTGGTTATCCAACCTTCTGTCAGTCCAGCTTATGTCAGACAATTGGGGTTCCGCAGTATTACATAAAGCTAAATATACTAATTCAAGCCACTGCTATGTTAAAGCAAAAAGACAAACTGTTCTGTGTACAGTAAATTATGCACCTTAGTTTGGAATTCTAGTTTTATTGTACTATTACAATGAGAGCAGTTATTTGCAATAAATCTTGTTGTAGTTGCATAATCCTCAAACAGAATCATTACAGCACAAACAGCAGCAGCAACTTAAAGCCCCAATACTTTGCAGTGTTAAAAGAACATCAAGCTTACCTCTCGGAGTGTTGGTTTGCCTTTGAAAAAGTCAGTATTTTTGCTGCTTTTTGGTGGGTTAAATTTTGGATTTAGAAAAGCACATCCGTTAGCAATAGCCTCTAGGGGAGCAGGCCCTTCATATGGAAATCCAAGTCCAACAAACAACTGCAAAATAGAAATTATACATCACATAGTACCCATTAATTTTGTTTTCCTACAGCAGACAATAAAAACTCAGAGTTAAGCTAAAACAATGAATGACCAATATCTTAAATTTACAAGTCTACAAATATTTCTGCATAACCGTTTTGAAAGGAATTGGATAAGATTCTATTACTTGATGGAACTTTTAAATCAAGTTGTCTAGAAGCTTCATGTTAAAGGTTACTAAGGATTTGGCTCTTCTCCCTCCTTCTTTGCAAAACAGAAAATGTAATGGAATGTCTTGAAAACACATCTAACAATAATCTTTCTGTAACAGGCTGGAAAGAAAATTAAACCACTCTAAATTAAACAGAAGGTTTTTCATGAAACTGACAGAACAACAGCCCCTTTCAGCTATGTTTTTTGGGAAAAAAATAATTTGGTGGTTTGATTACAGTTCAAACCAAACTGCTAGTGCTCTCTGTTAGATGCGTAGGTGCAGGTTTCACAATACGGTTATGTCACTGAATAGCTATGCCACTTTATTTCCCCCTCCACAACTTGGTAGTTTTTGCTAGTATAAAGATAGTCAGGCCAAACCTCACAAACCTTATGATTAAAAAACATTAGATGGCAGCAAACTTCAACTATGTACTCATCAAGAACACAGCAGTGACAGTTTGAGTCCTCCATTCTACATGTAAGAGGAAAAGGCATCAGAACTTACTTTTACCGCCAGATTATGGCACATTATAAAAATTTATTGGGCAATGGGAAATCTAACTGAAGAATGTTTACATTTTGTCAGAAATAATTCACATACTTTTGCAGGGGCTCTTTAGAAGCAATTTCTTTCCCAGCCCTGATAGCTGAGAAAATTTAATTAAAGAACACATCTTTTTATTTTCTTTAATTTCAAGTTAGTGCACAACAGATTGATTAAAAAGCTCATGAGCTATGATACTAGCTGCCCCCAATCTCTGAACAGTTCCATGCATATGCTAGTCTCTTCTATGGCTTCCAAATCTGAGCCTTATGGCCATAGCAACCATGCATTCAAGACATCGCTCTTTAGCAAAGATTCTCCACATTAAAATTTTGTACTTCAAGGGGAAATGAACCCTTGAATTATAAAAAAAATAAAAAATTCTAAGTGGCTACAATTGGAAGCCTGTGTCAGACTACATATAAAAACAGTTTAATTTCATTTGAAACATAAGTTTGTAACATCAGCCATGTGGTAGACAGGCATTACAGCATTAGGCCTTTAATCTGCTCTACTCCCTGGCATTAGCAGTTTAACTTTATCAGTTGACTGGGTTTAAAAGAGAAATCTGCAGAACAGCTTTCAACATTAACGTCCCTTGGCAACTCTGAGAACACAATCTGTATGTAATCACAGAATCTCAGGGTTAGAAAGGAACTGTAAGGATCACCTAGTCTAACCATCCCCATCAAGATGCAGGATTTGTTACGTCCAAATTATCCAAGACAGATGGATATTCAGCCTCTTTTCCGAAACCTCCAGTAAAAAAGCCTGCACAATTTCCATAGGCAGTCTGTTTCTAACCATAAGAACAGAAGGACCAGGGAACTTTTCCTTACAGTTAATCTAAATCTGCCATGCTGTTGTTTGAACCCATGTCCTCCCATCCTGCCCTCTGTGGAAAAAGAGAATAATTGTTTTCCACCAGTTTTGTGGCAGCCTTTCGAAAGACTCACCTCCCCAAACTCCAGTCTGCTCATTTTCAAACTAAACCTACCCAGTTCCTTCTGCCTTTGCGCCTATGGCTTGCATTCCATCCCTTTGCTCACCTTGTCCCTGACCTCTGTATCTTTTCCAGTTTTCCTCCATCCTTTTGATACACTGCTGTCCAAAACTGGACATGCTATTCCAGATGAGGCCTAACCAGTGCGGAGTAGTGCAGTATTCTCACCCCCTACGGCTTACATGATATGCTTCTGTTAACACAACCTAAAATGGCATTTTTAAATACACAGCATCATCATATTGCTGACTTAGGTTGAGGTTGTGATTCACCACAGCTCCCAGATCCTTCTCAGCCGTACTGCTGCCGAATCAGTTATAAGTTAAAATTGGAATGAACAGCCAATTTCACTTTCAAAGAGCAAGTGCATCACAAGAAGCTCCTTCTACGGCATATCTCGCAAGCAAATAAACGAAGTAACTTTTTGTGGCAAACAAGTGGTTATGTGGGGGGGGACAATATAAAAATGGAAATATATACTCAACAAAAACTAGGCTATACATTTTCAAACCAGTTTATGTAATATGCCTCTCTAGATCAGAAATTATCCTCTTAAGTTTTACCTCAACAGATGTTCAAGAAACAACCTCCTGAAAAGAGGGCTGTGCAGATTACATTTATTAAATTGCATTCAGGAAATTGTAAATTTTGAGAAACTTTGACATTTAAACTGAACCTTCATAATTAGCCTAAACAGATGCCATTAATTAACGAGTCTGAAATGTCACTAACAACTCTACTGTGTCTTGTTTTCAGTTAGATATGGATAACAGTACAGTTGTGTGAGTAAGGATTTCATTATCTGTCCCAAAGTGATGCTGTGCACTGGTAAAAAATTTTGCATCTCTTCTATGTTCTGGTTGTTTAGAATGCCATTAAAATGGCCAGGTCTGTATATTCTGACAACACTGGGCACATCATCCACACTTGATCAATACACCATCATATTCTGGGCACACTTTAAAATATTACAGACTCTAATATTTAATATTTCTTATCTGTACTTCAGCCTCATTTCTAACGCAACACAGCCCAAGTAATCAGGAATTCGATGCATAACTTGCACGCAAGAGAACAGCAGAACTGAAATAGTTAAAATAACTCATGAAAATCATATTTGGTGTGTTTCAAAAGCAAAGCTCAAAGGAGTATGACACGTTTCCATTAATTCATTCTCGTGTTGCTCTAATTTACAAATCCTTTCCATTATAGTCAGTTTATTATTTGTGAAACTGCTACAATAACCTGTCAATATACCTCCTAGGCGTAACCATGTAGCAAATGTTGCATGTCAAATTGAATCAAAAGTCCAACAGAAGCAGTCAAGCATCTTGGAACTGAAGGCTTCATTTTGAAATGCATGTGGACCAAGCGTGTTTGGAAAATTTGCACCTAATTAACCTGATTAGATTTGTGAGCTGGGGTGGATGGTGGGAGAGAGCCTTCCCTACCTGACATATAATATGTTGTTGTCTGAAGAGGGTAGGAGTTCAAACTGCTTATTTTACCCTTTAGCCTGTTTACAGAGTCTTATTCACACATTTACAGATTCCAGAGCCAGAAGGGACCAGTGTGACCATCTAGTTCATACAGCCCAATCAAATTTTTCTGGACTACAACTACATGAACCGCACTGACAACTTCTGCTCTGGGGACTCAACCAGGGCCAGGGGAGCCCTGGGGTTGGGATCCCTAACAGCAGCTCTATTTGATTAACTACTGTCTATACTTGTTTTTATTTCAGCATAACAAGTTATGTCTCTCATAAAAATTATCAAAAAGTACCTTAAATTTATATCTGAATTAAACATTGTAATATATAATCAAATAATTTGACACATCAAATTTTATCAACTATTAATAAAATTATAAAAATACAATTCATATTATTAAATTCTCAATTAAAATTATTGTATTATATTTAAACAGTACCTGAAAATATACCTAAAGCATAATCTCTAATAATTACGACTTTCTGATAGAAGTACATTTTCTTTGGTAGCCCTGAAAGCTATCAGTTTTCGTTGTGCAGCCCTCTGTAGGCTTTGTGTTTGACAAGCCTGATCTAGTCCGACCTCATGTATTAAATAGGACACAGAACTTTCCCAAATATTTCTTAGAGCATGATCTTTTAGGAAAACATCCAATGCTAAATTTTAAAATGGTCAGTGATCCAGACTCCACATGGCCCATGGTAACTTGCTCCCAAAAGTTAATTACTCTTCCTGCTAAAAATGTATGCTTCATTTCCAGTCTAAATTTGTCTAGTTTCAACTTCCAGCTCCTGGATCACGTTACTTCTCTGTCTGCTGGAGTGAGGAACTCATTATTATATATTGGTTCCCCCGTAGCTATTTATAGACTGTAAATCAAGTCACCCCCTAGGCTCTCTCTTTAATAAGCTAAAGAGACTGAGCTTTTTGATTCTGTCACTACAAAGAAACGTTTTCTAATCTTTTAATAATTGTTGGGCTGTTCTCTGAACCATCTCCTAGTTAGCAACAACATTCTCGAACTGTAAACACCAAAACTGGATACAGAATTCCAGTAGCAGTTGCACCAGTGCCAAATACAAAAGATAAAATTTCTATTCCTGCTCAAGATTCTGGTGTTCATACATCCCAGGAACATATTAGCTCAGCCCAGTGGCCTTCAGCTGAATGGAGCCACAGCTGTGTGCTAAGTGGGCTCAATGTGGCCTGCAGGTTAAGAACCACAGCTGTAACGGGACCTCTGCACAAGTGGGGAGGAGAAATCCTAGACTGACACTGGAGAGACCAAGGCAGGAGCCTCCTCTGAATCCTCATCCTCAGGTTTACTCAGGAATGGTGGAGTGCTGGCAAGATCAAGAGGAAACAATTGGTACCTGAACTTCAAATGATTTTGGTGTTTTGGGACTGGTAGCTCACTGGAGATGAAAAGTAGGGAACTGAAAGACTCAGATACAGCCAGGTACCAGGGAAAAAAGGGAACTCTTGCAATACTCAGGCTACATTTACACTAGACATACAAGTCGATCATAGATATGTAATTTTATCTTCGTCAACTGCATGGCTAAAATTGCCTCTCGTGATGAGCACAGGGGTCAGTGCTCCATAGGGGACTCCATTTAATACTTGATGCTGTGCTCTTTCAGAAGACTGCTCCATAAACATTCAATTTTTTTTTCTGACATCAGTGACTCAAAAACAGGTTATGCTATTTTTGACAGTGTACTGCTTCCTCTCTCCTTCCCCTCCCCCCACTCAATCCTTTTTATGTAAATAGGTTATAGGCACTGAGGTTAACCTTCCAAGTATGCAAACCATTTAATCAGGTTTCAGAAACACCATTTAGGTAGAATTTACATTGCTACATGAGCAATTCTAAATCCTGTGGTTTATCACCAAGGTTCCTAGCACTGGCGTATGGGCAATTCAGAAACTCTTCTTCTCATGACCTTTTGTACCTAGATTAACATTGTTCTGATCACCTTTTTTCTGACGAGTACTCATGTCTTTCTTATATCTACCTTCCTGTTTTACCCCTTCTGTCCTTGACTGGCTATCAGGGGACATGCTGGCCTTAGATTATTCGCACCCCCACCCCCTTCTTTGGCAGGCTTAGTGTCTCTCCCAGGCTTGTGTGATCCTTCCTAGTTTCCCTCTGCTAGTGTTGAAGTAGTTGGCTGCATTGGCATGTGCAGAATTTCTTGGACTACTTTCACTGCGTATCTGCTGAGGCTCAGAAGATAACCTATCTGCTATGAAAAAATACTATGCTCATGTAGTGTTGGTATTTTAGATTTCCTCTCAGGAATCAGGAAAGCTTTTTTTATTGTTCCGTGTGATTTCCTATGCTTGTTAGGGCCAAATATTTATACAACTGCAACGTTCTTCAAGTTGAACATATGGGTATGTAAAGGAAACTGTCTGCACCCATCTCACCCTGCTCTGAGCTGGCTAAACTTCATCCTGCGTACATTATTTCGGCATCTCTTAGGAGAGTAGTGCTCGACACAATTTCATTCCGTGTCTGAACATTTTCCCCAATTTTAAATAGTTTTTGAAAACCAGAATGATCATTATTCATATAATGCTGTAAACGGACATAGCACATGCTAAAGCCAAAGATAACAAAATCATCCCCCTGGAGGAGCTTACCATATAAAGCTAGGGTAGATAACAAAAATACAAATATAAAACAATTATCAATAGCAACAGTTTTTCTCTCCCTTGCCTCCTTAACTATTTTTAGTGCCTGTTGCAAAAATATCTATGCACCAGCAAATCTACACAATTCAAAGATAGACCATCTATCTGAAGTCTTACTTGGTCAACTTACCTATCATTCCAGAGCAGATTTGCACTCTTCTCATTATATGGGAACATTTTCCCTTGCATGGAAAGAGTCTTTTTCCTGAAGAATCATTTCTGCATTTTCAAAGGCGTAAGTTGTAAGGGCTCATTGACTTCGCCATACTGACGTTATCTGTGATAACTGGATGAATTTATTTTATGACACAGCTATCTTTTAAATAGCCTGGAACCTAAATGAAGGCCTTCCAGATGGCCAAAAATCTCTGCAGTTGTGATTACTGCTCTCCTAAAGAGATGGCTTGTTAAGTACATTGCTGCCCTTTGAATCAATATTAAAGGTAAGCGTACACTACAAAGTTAGTTTGTATTTATTAAGGCTGATTATGTAGGATCCAGTTTTGTGAAGTCGATGGTGCATGTTCCTAGAGAGCACGAGGCCAACAGAGTGTATCCCCAGTATGGTGGGCAGCTTCGACTTCAACAGCGATGCACTGTGGGTACCTATCTGACATTTCCTGCTGCCCCTTTGCATTCAGGGTTATACTCACAGCCTCTGACTGGACAACACAGTGCACTGGGTAATTCTGAGTATGTGTTGTCACCCTCCCGTAGTGCACTTATCTCCCCCTCCTCGGCTTGAAAGGAATGGCAAGCAAAGTTTTTGTGCCCTTTTTTCACTGGTTATCCATGCAGCCCCCATAGAAAGGCAAGCACGGACCCTGTTCAGCTTTAAAATGTTGAGGCAAGCATTGTGAACAAAACCAAGCCAGGATCCACTGGAGTGAGGAAGAAAATGAGGAGGAGATGGACACAGGTGTATATGAAACACTGGAGTGGAGCCACTGGCAGATGCTGGCAGCAATCAATCCTGTTCACACAGTGGAATAACGGTTCTGGTCCCATGAAACAGGCACAGAAAGCAGAAGCTGCTTTGTTAGGTGACTATGGAATGATCAGCAGTGGTTACAAAACTTTGGTATCCTAAGGCCACTTTCATGCAACTTTGTGAATTGCTTTCCCCTACCCTGAAGCACTGTGATAACAGAATAAGACCTGCTCTGACAGTTGAGAAGTGAGTGGCAATTGGTGTGTGGCCGCTTGCAATGCCAGACTGTTACCAGTCAGTGGGCAATAAATTCAGAATGGGTAAATCCACAGTGGGGCAGCTGTGATCCAAGCAGCCAACCCAATCAATCCTTCTGCTACAAAGGATAGTGACTCTGGGAAGTGTGCAGGACATAGTGCATGGTTCTGCCAAGACGGGGTTCCCTAACTGCATTAGTGTGATAAATGGAATGCACATGCCTATCCTGGCAGCTGACCTCCTTGCCACAGACTACAAGAACTGCAAGGGGTACTTAATATAGTGTCATAGGCACTGGTGGATCACAAGGGCAGCAGTTTCACTGACATCAGTCTAGGATTGTCAGAAAAGGTGCATGATGTGTGCATCTTTGTGGATTTTATTATTTTCAGAAAGCTGCAGGATGGAACTTTCTTCCCAGACCAGAAAATAACCATTGGAGCTGTGGAGATGCCAGAAGTTATCCTTGGAGATCTAGATTACCCCTTGCTCCCTTGGCTCATGAAGCTATGCACAGGCAGCTTGGACCACTATAAAGAACAGTTCAAACACAAGCTGAGCTAGTGTAGACTGGTGGTAGAATGTGCTTTTGGCCATTTGAAGACAACTGTTTGGAGGTTATTGACTCAGACCTCAGTGAAAGCAACACTCCTAACATTGTGCTGTGTGCTCTGTAATATCTGTGAGAGTAAGGGTTAAAATTTCATGCTGGGGTAGAAGAGTGAGGGAGGCTGCCCGGCCACTCATTATGAGCAGCCAGACCTCAGGGTAACAAGGACAGTAAATTGACAGGCATGGTTAATCAGAGAGGTTTTGAAAAACAGCTTTGTGAATGACCCAAGAGTGAAAGGACAGTCATGTATGCTGCTCTTAACAAGGTGCCTTCAGTATCGTCTGCTGGCCTGTAAACCCTCCACCCCCCCTCCACCCAATCCTGTGCAACACAAGTAACATAGTGTTGAGAAATCATGCACTTTCATTTAGGGAACACAAGAAAGCAGAGACAGAAAAGACATTCAGGGCAGCAGCTTCGGAGGAGGTAGTGTGCAAAGGCAAGAAGCATTTTGCAATCCCCCTGTTCAGCAATCAGAGATGTGGGAATGTCAGCCTTCTGTTCTGGGAGACATTCCAAGGGGTGAGTGGAAGCCTGCCCTTGATTCTCCCACCATTCTAGGGCATCTGGGAGAGGTGGCTATGGAACATGGTGAGGAGAGCACGCTGTTCAGCATGGGCTAGAGGGGCCTCTGTGCTCCATCTGCCTCTCCTATGCCCCTACCGGGTGCCTCAGCAGCTCTGCTTGCTGCTCCACAAGCCTCAAGATATACTCCTAGGTCTTGGTTTTGCATTCCCTGAACACTCTCCTCATGCTCCATCAACCTCTCCAGCAGTGTTGTTTTCCTCCATTCATTTAGTTGCACCCTGTCCGGGCAGAGTGGATTGAATTTTCTCAAGAAACATATCCCAAGTACATTTTAGCCCCCAGATTTGCAATAGCTGAACAGATGTGGGAGCCAGAGGAGTGGGCAAAGGGCTCACTGTTGCACTCACTGTGAAAAAAGTGAAGGGCAGACTTTAGAAGAACACACAAGGCAATTTCATGAAAGACCATCTGACCAACACAACAGAGATGTGTTATGTATAAGGTCAAAGTTATGCTTTTAAGTGGCCATGATGCAGCAGGTACAGCACAGAGATCTTGAAGGAGAAGCGTGACTTGGTTTGCTGGCAGGCCTGGTAAGGAACAGATTGGGGCTTGCTATTTTACTTCTGCTTTGAAACCATGTGTGAGACAGTAGCCACAAATAGCACTCCTGCAGCTGTGGCAGTTTTTGAATTTGTAGAGGGGGGTCATGGTGGTGCAATGGCAAATCAGGAGAGGGGCCTCTTATAGTCCCCATGTGTTTGGCACTCAGTTTGCCGGGAGAATGTATCTTTCTGTTCCCACAGGAACCTCTGGAGGGGAACAGAGGGACAGGAACAGGTCCAGGTGTGGCTGCAGGGCAGGGGTTTATATCATGCCTTACTGGAGATGAGCAAGCAGAAGTGGACTGCCTCAGTAGTATCAATTACGTAGCTTCCCCTGCTTCATCCATATTGCCATGCACGATACAGGTTCCACATCACAAAACTGGAATTCTCTGGTCTGCTGGGATGTACCAGGGCTAGGCATGCAGCCTGTAGCCTGGTTGTGCCTGAAATCAGTGCCTTGGGGTTGGGGTCATGGCTGGCAGCCCAACAAAGACTGGAACCAGCCTTTGCAGGGCTAGCAGCTGGGCCCATGGCTAGCAGCCCAGTTGTGTCTGGGATCAGGGCCAGTGTAGGCCAGGCTGAAGGTGTGTGTGTGGGGGGACACAGAAGCAAGGGGGCCAGTGGAGCACAGAGCTGCCAGCAGCAGATACCACGGGTCACTACCCACAGCCCCCAACTCAAACCACTGCAACACATTATTAAAGACTACAACCTATCCTTAATCAGGATGCCACACTCCAGAAGGCCCTAGGTGACAGGCCTGCTCTCTCCTACAGACAACCTCCCAACCTTATGAGGATTCTCACCAACAGCCACAGACTATACCACAGGAACACCAATCCTGGAACATTTCCTTGCAACAAGGCCCATTGCTAACTTTGTCCACATCTACTCTGGAGACACCATCACTGGACCTAACCAGCTTATTCACAGAATCATGGGCATAGTCTCATATTCCTCAACTAACTTCATATATGCCATCATGTACCAACAATGCCCACATGCTTTGTATATTGGACAGACTTCAAACTCTCTTAGACAAAGAATTAATGGGCATAAAATAGATATAACAACACTCTTGATTCAAAACCTGTCAGCCAGCACTTTAATGGAGTGGGCCATTCTGTTAATGACCTGAGAGTCTGTGTTTTACTGAATAAGAACTGTCACAGCCATTTGGAAAGAGAGGCTGCTGAACTCTCTTTTATATTCAAATTTGACACATTAACATGTGGTTTGAACCGGGATGGCAATTTTCTAGCTCATTATAGGGGCTCTTTTACATACTTTGCTTTATTTAATTCTTGACTCCCCCCTTCCTTCTGCCCCTCTGTTCTCTAATTTGCTCACTTTGATGATAATTTTTCTGATTTGTCAACCATGATTACTATTTTTGGTTCTCTGTGCCTTAAATATTGAGTCTGTTCTGGTATGGCTATGATCTGAAGAAGTGGGTCTGTCCCACGAAAGCTCATCACCTAATAAATTATTTTGCTAGTCTTTAAAGTGCTACTGGACTGCTTTTTTGTTTTGATAATATACAGACTAACACGGCTTCCTCTCTGTTACTGTTTGGGAATAGACCAAGAACTGATGCTGGAGCACCCAGGTTTGGAGGTAAGGGGAGACTCATCTAGGTACCAGGGAGAGGGTGCTAGGTGGAAGTGGTGGGAGAAGTGGCCCAGTGAAAGCCTGCTGTGATTGGGGCAGAGGAAAAGTCCCATCAGCTGCTGCTATTTGGGGATGGAGACCAGAGCAGCAGGCAGGCCTGAGGTCCCACCAACCGTCCCCTGGAGAAGAGCAGCCCTGCAGAAGGATAGGGCACTAGGGCCGTTTGAGTGGTCTTGCCCTGTATTAGTGACTTGCCTATGATGAGAGTGGCTCAGTAAGTGGAGGCCCTTGCCTCTGGAAAGACCTGAGGTAGCGGAAGTGTCACCGTGAGCACGTGAGGCACGTGAGAAAAGCTGCCGGGAAGCATGGGACTCAAATCACAGCAGGAGCCTTGCCACCAAACTGCATGAAGACGAATATTTAAAAATGTAGGTGGTACAGACACGATCAGGCCACAAGTACTGCAGTTCCATGAAACTACAAACTCTTACGAAGTTTTTCTCTCTCTGTTTAATATCCTTTTGTACAGTGTTTGCAGATGACATCAAGTTGTTCAGGACAGTCAAAACCAAAAGGGATTGTGAAGAACTACAAAAAGATCTCAGCAAACTGAGTGATTGGGCAGCAAAATGGCAAATGAAATTTAATGTGGGTAAGTGTAAGGTAATGCACATTGGAAAAAATAACCCAAAATTACACGTACAACATGATGGGGTCAAATTTAGCTACGACAGATCAGGAAAGGGATCTTGGAGTTATAGTGGATAGTTCTCTGAAGACATCCACGCAGTGTGCAGCGGCAGTTAGTAAAGCAAATAGGATGTTAGGAATTATTAAAAAAGGGATAGATAATAAGACAAAAGATATCATACTTCCCCTATATAAAACTATGGTACGCCCACATCTTGAGTACTGCGTGCAGATGTGGTCTCCTCACCTCAAAAAAGATATATTGGCATTAGAAAAGGTTCAGAAAAGGGCGACTAAGATGATTAGGGGTTTGGAACGGGTCCCATATGGGGAGAGGCTAGAGAGACTGGGACTTTTCAGTCTGGAAAAGAGGTGATTGAGGAGCAATATGATGGAGGTATATAAAATCATGAATGGTGTGGAGAAAGTGAATATAGAAAAATTATTTACCTTTTCCCATAATACAAGAACTAGGGGACACCAAATGAAATTGATGGGTAGTAGGTTCAAAACTAATAAAAGGAAATTTTTCTTCACACAGCGCACGGTCAGCCTGTGGAACTCCTTGCCGGAGGAGGCTGTGAAGGCCAGGACTCTATTAGGGTTTAAAAAAGAGCTTGATAAATTTTTGCAGGTTAGGTCCATAAATGGCTATTAGCCAGGGGTAAAGTATGGTGCCCTAGCCTTCAGTACAAGGGCAGGAGATGGATGGCAGGAGATAAATCACTTGATCATTGTCTTCTGTTCTCCTTCTCTGGGGCACCTGGCATTGGCCACTGTCGGCAGATGGGATACTGGGCTGGATGGACCTTTGGTCTGACCCAGTATGGCCACTCTTATGTTCTTATGTTCCTCGATATGTAGTATGCACCCCTTTAGGGGTATGTGAGAGAAGTACGGGAGTAAGTGTGCTGGAGCCATATACAGCTCTGAGCAATAAAATGCTCAGATCTGTGATAGTGTTGTGCACCGCTCTGCACACACATCCCTCCCTACCGCTTGGAGGGAGAAGTGTGTGGCAGTGGCGGCTCTGGTGAGTTGCCGGCATTGAATTACAGCAGGGAGGGAGTGCCTGGCTCTGGAGAAGGGGAGCGGAGTAGGGTTAAAGTAGGGAGCTGGAGGTGCCTGGCTCTGGAATATTATGCTTGTTATCTGAAGTAAGTGAAAATTGCTATTTGTACAATTTTAGTTTAGTATTTATAAATACAAGTGAAAGGGCTTAAAATGGACCAGTTTCTTGTGAAAACAAAGAATAAAACTGCAGATTTGGAAGATGGTGGTACCAGGAAATCATATCCAAAAAATTGACAATTGTGGCCCTCAGCAGTTTGAAACCTAGCTTTGAACATTTGATTTCATCCAAACAAGCTCAATTTTCAAATTAAATTATAATTTTTCTTGTAATTTCATTGATCACTTCATTGATGTTTCCATAAAATATATACAGACGTATGAATAAAAAAATTGGACTTACTTTATGTTCATCTAACTTTTTTTATTTATCCTCTTTGCACAATCATAGGTACGATGGCGTTTATTGCCTATAGGCAATTTTTTCCACTCAACCAGTTACAATTAAGTTGTTTAAATAAATGAGTTGCAAATATAGAGAAAAATCATTTGTCTGAAAATTGTAAGTAGTAGGGGGTATTTTTTTTTTTTTTTTGGAAAATAGGTACTTTATAAAAAAAAATATTGAGAAACACTGATTTAATATACCAAGAAAGTTTCATCTGTTTTCTGGCATTGATAGGTTTATCACCATTTTTGTGTATGTCAGTACTGAAGGATTTTATAATACATTCTATGCTGAAATGCAGAAAAAGAGATGGCTTGGTGCTCAGAGGCTCACAGCAATGGAGTACAATTCATAAATTTTTTTTCTCACTCATATGAACAGCTCACTGGAGAAGCACAGCCCTCTCGTAAATGAGAGAAATGTCTTCACAATGGATTCCCTCCACTGTGAAATTCATGGAAGTAGAACATATAGCATTGTGCTCCCAAGAAGCTTCTTTTAACTATTCTGCTGCGCAAACCACAGCATGAGCAAAGTTAATAAGTCTGCTTGCTTAACATTGCCCACACAAGAGCAAAACACGACGTCTGTTTTTAGAGATTGTTACGCTCTGCAGCCAAAAGTTAACAAGGCACTCCATAAGTTATTATGGCTGTGTGCAAACTGGAATGTCTCTTCTGCAGAAAACTTCTAACATAGGAGAAAAAATGCTTCAGAAACAACGTAAAGCTATCGGAGGGGTAGCCATGTTTGTCTGGATCTGTAACAGCAACGAAGGGTCCTGTGGCACCTTATAGACAAACAGAAAAGTTTTGAGCATGAGCTTTCGTGAGCACAGACTCACTTCATCAGATGCTGGTCTTGGAAATCTGCAGGACCAGGTATAAATAAGCCAGAGCAAGGCTGGGTATAACAAGGTTAGCTCAGTCAGCAAGGGTGAGGCTTACTACCAGCAGTTGATCTGGAGGTGTGAACACCAAGGGAGGGGAAGCTGCTTTTGTATTTAGCCAGCCATTCGCAGTCTTTGTTTAAGCCTGAGCTGAGGGCGTCGAATTTGCAGATGAATTGTAGCTCAGAAATTTCTCTTTGGAGTCTGGTCCTGAAATTTCTTTGCTGTAGGATAGCTACTTTTGAGTCTGCTACTGTGTGGCCTGGGAGATTTGTGTGCGTTTATTCTTTTACGTAGAGACTGTCCAGTTTGTCCAATGTGTATAGCAGAGAGGCATTGCAACACCAGCAACACCACTACAGGACCTAACCAGATCAGCCACACCATCATGGGTTCATTCAGCTGCACATCTACCAATATAATTTATGCCATCATGTGCCAGCAATGCCCCTCTGCTATATACATTGGACAAACTGGACAGTCTCTACGTAAAAGAATAAACGCACACAAATCAGATATGAGAAATGGCAATATACAAAAACCCGTAGGAGAGCACTTCAATCTCCTGGGCCACACAGTAGCAGACTTAAAAGTAGCTATCCTACAGCAAAAAAATTTCAAGACCAGACTCCAAAGAGAAATTTCTGAGCTACAATTCATCTGCAAATTCGATGCCCTCAGCTCAGGCTTAAACAAAGACTGCGAATGGCTGGCTAAATACAAAAGCAGCTTCCCCTCCCTTGGTGTTCACACCTCCAGATCAACTGCTGGTAGTAAGCCTCACCCTTGCTGACTCAGCTAACCTTGTTATCCTCACCCTTGCTCTGGCTTATTTATACCTGGCCCTGCAGATTTCCAAGACCAGCATCTGATGAAGTGAGTCTGTGCTCATGAAAGCTCATGCTCAAAACTTTTCTGTTAGTCTATAAGGTGACACAGGACCCTTCGTTGCTGTAACGTAAAGCTAGAGTCACAAAATTTTCCACAGGAGGTGGAGTGGATGTCAGGGACGCAAGGTGGAAATTTTCAATGAATTCTGTTTGGGAAGAATAAAAATGGACTTCGTTTTTTTTTTCAAAAAAAGATTTGACTCTGAGGTCCCCAGCTGCTCTGGGCAGCCTGGGGATTGCTGGAGACCAGACTGGCAAGAAAGTTTCAATAGAATCCCCATGGTCCCAGCAGAAATTTAAATTCCATCAGCATTCTCTGAAAGACAGTAAATTTTTAAGACTGTCTAGTTACACACTGTATCAAGCACACCCTTCAGCTTGCCATTTTATAAGTTCTTCTGATTTCAAAAAATGCCTCTTTTGAAAGCCCTTTTCAAATTCTGAAATGTAAGCTGTACAACAGAGCAGGAGCTTCGAGCTCTTGGTGATAATTGTGAGCAACCAAGAACTACCTCAGAAGTTTCAATTATACATATTTGGGGCTCGCCAGGAGTGATCAGGAATCATAATTCAGCAGTCTCCTGGAACATGTTGCAGATATTGGGTCTAGCTTGAGATGGGAAAGAAATTGGAGGCTGTTCCATACTGATATAGTTATTGGCATCTGTGTTTCCTGGTTGACTTAATTAGCATTTGGTCTGAACTCTGACTTTTCCAGGACAAAACCGCTTGTTGGGGGCTCTGCACTAGTGACGAAGTACAACATGAGAACTCTCATATAACTGAAAACGTATGCTTAGAAACAGAACTTTTGAAGGTCTCTCTGGTGGTTTATTATTACTATTTTAGAGCAAGGCTGAAAAACAGCTGGTTGATGCTTGAAACGGTGTTTGAACATATAGACACCAATCGCATACTGGCTACTATTCAAGTGGCTTGTGTATCCTGACTATACACCATGGCTATGTCTAGATTGCCAAGAACTAGAGCACACCATTTCTGTATCTTTTGCTGACAGTTCTTTCAGAAGAGGCTTTTCCGACATTTCGCCCATCCACATGAGGACAAATGTCAGCAAAACCCCTCTGCCGAGACATCCCTTCTTCCTCGTGGAACAAGGTGTACAGGGATGTCAATAGAACGCTCTCAACTGGCAGATCTCTGCCGACTGATCTGCAGTCTGCCCGTGCGCTCTGTTGACAAAACTGCTATCGAGAGAAGTTTTGTCAACAGAAGCCTACAGTCTAGACATAGCCTATGACAGGGAGCACATAATAACTGAAGTATTGACAATTTGTTGGCCCATTTTATACAGGTATTGCTCTAGGAGGAGGAGAGTGGCTTCTACCAGCACCCTTGGACAGGATTATAGCTACAAATTGTCTATGTGCATGTTAGAAGATTTAATGACCAGATCATGTCTTTCAGAATGTATTACTTTTGGGGAAAATATTGTTCTTCCTGTACTTTAGCAATGCAATGCAGAATGTAGGCTTTCCAAGATTAACTAGCTACAAATAAGGCAGCCCACAGAAATGCAGCAAGCCAGCTGATTCAGATACAATAGTCAAAATGCAGGTATTTTACAAGCATGTCAAGCTATTATCTCCTGTCCTCCAGGAAAGTCAGGAACAAAATATTCAAATGCACATTCACTGTGAACCACAACAGTAAGTGCGAATGGCAGATGAATTAAGCACTGCGATGAGATCCCACACAGATTTCAAATCAAATGACCAGTCATTATATTATTGATGAGATACTAATCCTATACATTAGAATTTTTTTAAATTCAAAACAGACTACAAATCTCAGTTCCCACTCTCAAGATCAGGCTGCCACTTTTTAATTCAAGCAAGTGTAAGGCTAAATATATCTGAGTGACTAAATGTCAAACATACTAAAAATAAGAGAAATGACAACTCACATAACAATAGCCCATAATAATCATCAACAAGCTCTATCATTTGGTTATGACATAGCAAGATATTTCATTTTGATTGACCAGAGAATGACACAAGACCCTAAAAATTGGAACAACAAGAGCTGATGTCTTAACTATCTGTCATTTAAAAAAACGTTAGCTTGGCTATGTACAAGCAAGAAAATCCTTTGTTTAAAACAGCTTTGGTAATTATTAAATATGGTAGCAAATGTTATGGAAAATATTTGAAAAACAGGAAGACTAACATATACCACCAATATAATAAGATCCAATTTAAAGCAGCAAAGATTGTATTTGAAGAGATTATTTAAAAGCAAATGATCTAAGCTAGTATTGCCATACTTGTCTTTCAAGAACCTACACTGGCATATAAAACATCATTTGAGAAATATAGTGAGCTCTCAAAACTACAGTGTCAAAGAAGAATCACAGCACACCACTAACATTTCAGTATCTTTCAAATCCTTGTAGATTTTTGCAAGCTGCATTTCAGGAATCCAACAATTTTAAAGACTTCAATATTTTGCACAACGATAGTGACATTTTATATTACATCTTTCATCCAGACAGATCTCACGAGCACTTTATAAACTATAGTGCTTTCTATTTAATTCAGTGACTAATCAATCTGATCAATGTAATTTGGATCAAAATATCAAAAGCCATATCATATGAAAACAATACCCAACTCCCACACTTTATTTTGACAGCACTAAGCTATCATTACTAGATGATTCAATAAAAATGTCTTAATAGTGAAAACTAGGATTTTTAATGTACTACATGTAAAAAAGCAGCATGGTAAGACCCATGCTACTGAAAAAGTATTAGAGGCTGTGCAAATTCTGATAACCATCCTGGATGTTAAACAAAAAATCACATTGAATTCTTTCTTTTAACCCATGAAGAGAAAAATGACTGGAGAGATTTATGTTCAGGTTATTATTAAATTATCAACATTTACCCACAGTGGAATCCATGATTAACACAGTGGTTTCAAATTCTCAGTACAAGAAAAAGCTGTGGTGATCTCAGGTACATCTATGTGGCAAATATAAGCACACACTGACTGTACCAGATGCTATCTTGCCATGAACTGACGGCACGTCTACACTAAGAAGAAGACTGATGCCGCCACAGTTGATCTTCTGGGGTTCAATTTAGTGCGCCTAGTAGGAACATGCTAAATTGAACTCAGAATCCCTTGCTGTCAGGAGGAGTAAGGAAAGTCAACGGGAGAGTTTCTCACATTAATCTCCCACAGTGTGGCCATTCTAGAAAGTTGACCTGAAGTATTTCAACTCTCACTATGCAATTCTCATAGCGGGAGCTGCCTCTCTGAGGTTGGATTTCTTTTCTAGTGTAGACCAAGCCTGGCACCTGCCTGTAAGTGACTTTAAAACATACGAACAAATAAAAGGGAATTTAACTTAGCCTTTGGGTATGTACAAGCACCTAAGAATGCCATAATAACTAGGCATGTGTTTGACAAACTGGCAGACCTTTGAACAGGCTGAACCATTTTAGTCTAATAATATCCATGGTCCAGCAGGACCAGGGATGTTGCTAGATCAGGGAGCCCCTGGATTAGAGAGCCTTGGGTGCCAGTGGCCAAGAGAGGAGCTGGGCTGTGGTGCTAGAGGCTAGGGCTGGGAGCAGAGTCTGGCTGGGGGTTTGGGTGGGGGCAAAGCTCAGAGCCTGGGGACAGACCAGCAGCAGAGCCTGGCTAGGGCAGTGGAAACCAGCTGCTGATGTGGCTGAGTGAGGTTGGCAGGAGAACCTGGTTGGAAGCCAGGAGGGGAACTAGACTGGTGGCCAGGTCCTGCAGCGTAGCTGGACCAGGGTCATGGGTCCCAGGGGGATGCCCAGCATAGTCTGCTGACAGAGACTGGGAGAGCCTGGAGTCCATCAGTAAAGGGGTGGGAACTGACCTCCTCAAACAGGTCCCGGGGGACTGGACAAGGGAAGTCCAACCTGTAGAAAACTTGATTGTTGCTACCCAGCCTAGGATACGCATCTGAAAGCTAGGTTTGAAACATTAAACTCATTTTAAAGAGATGATCAGCACTGAGAATTAATTTCATTTTTAAATCCACAATTTAAAAGCCAAATGCTGACAATTGCACTATAGGCTCACTTAACGCTGCCCTACCATTGACTTTGACTTGGAGTCACCTTTTTCTTTATATTGATTAAAATAATTTAATTCTCTTTCAGTTACATCCTCAGCTCCTTAGGAGCAGAGATATTTTACGGGGCCTTTTTTTTTTTAAATTTCCTATCGTCCCATGCTCTGTATTTGAACTAAAGCTAAGGTTAGTCATGTACACATTTAAATACACAATTTGTTCAACTTGCTGTCCCATTCCTTTAATCTTGAACAGGTTTGTGCAGAACACATTAAGCTTTTAGGAGAACAATTTGTAGCACAGAGACTTGTCAGCGGACCAGGTTAAAATAAAATGTGTGTTTTTCAATCCATGGATTTGTGTAGGAGACGTTTCGTGATTTTAAATTTGCAACATGAAATGTATGGACCTTTCCACTCCCCACAACAGTTAATGATCTGTTGTGGTGCATTGTCACTACAGACAAGATTGCAAAATAAAATCCTTCCAATCATTCTGTGCAGATTACCACAGAGACCTACTATTCAATGTACAGGGGAAAACAACAGTAACCTCTGTAGCAGCTATGGGTAAATTATGACCTTTTATTTATTTATTTATTTATTTTTAAAGACAAGCACTGTGTAGGTGTATTTTCTGCATACAGTACATTAAATTTTTAGCAGTTTTAGCATTCTTCCCTTTTGGAAATAAAAACTTACTTTTGTTTCTCTCAGCAGAAACTGCAAATCCCGCCCACTAAGGATGCCATGGTTTTTCACGTAGCTTGGCATATGGACAGCACTAGTTCCGTGGACAGTTCCATGGACTTCCATGTAGGTATGAATGATATCCAAATAAGCTTTCTTATCCTACAATATGAAATAAAATTCATTTTAGTGATCACAAGCAAATTTCAAGAAGTGATGCTGTCCCAGGTGGAACTGGTTAGCTGCTGAAATAATATCCCCAACCATAAATAAAAGATCAGTGATTTCCATCTTCCATAACTACATCTTTGATATAAGAGTGGATAGTGTATTACATGATTAGCATTTTAAAGTCTTAATTTCTAAAAGTTTTGTGCCAAGCTACAATATAGATGGCCTGAACCCGTTTCACGGAAATCAATACAAAAATTGCTATTCATTTCAATAGGGCAAAATCAGGTCCTCAAACCACAGAAACTAAGGCAACAAACCTTGGCAAGACAGAAGTTATGCTGAAAACATTTCTACACATATTAAACCCAATTTTGTAACTCACACTAGTGGTGAGACACACTTACTGCACATTCATTGGACAACTTATGCAAGTGGTCACCCTGTTTGCAACAACTACACAGTTGGACTTAGAAATAAAAGTTTCCTGCAAACTGGTTGGAACAGTTGTTGTGGTATTTCTGTCAGGAACTCAGGCCTTGACTCATCCTCATTCTTACGAACACGTATACA
Source organism: Carettochelys insculpta (assembly GCF_033958435.1). Taxonomy (NCBI): domain Eukaryota; kingdom Metazoa; phylum Chordata; order Testudines; family Carettochelyidae; genus Carettochelys; species Carettochelys insculpta. The sequence goes on from NC_134144.1 coordinate 58,670,485, forward strand.
TGGAATTATAGGCACCTAAATGGTCCCATAACATCTCCACCAATATTTACAATCCCCTGCTGAAGCTTAAAGGAGGTTTAAAGGAGACATTATATACAGAAAAGTAATGTATTTTTATGGCTATTTTTAAATCAAGTATCCTAACAGTCAACTGCCCTACTCTGCAAACAAAAGCTATTTTAATTTTCAATTCCATATGTTACTGTTTCATGAGTTTTAAAGAGATGCAAAGACTGCAAATGTTCCAATTTAAAAAAAATCTAAACTCCACTGACTAAAGACTCTAGTCACACCGAGCAGTAAGTTCGTGAGTACAGATGATAAATACACACTCAGGGTTTGGGTATAAACCTCCACACTGCACAACAAATGTTTTGTCTTTTTGGTGGCAGGACAATTTCTAGGCTTGCATTCTTAAACTACCTGATTTTTCATATGCAACCCCTCCACACCATTGTTCTTACGGCTGTAGGAGAGAGCTGGCCAATGGTCACACTGACTTTTACTCAAAGGAAAAACAGACTAGGAAAATCCTATTGAGTGGAAGTCTAGGACAATAAGACACCAAACCTAGACCAGTGAAATTTTATTATTCACTGCTTCCCAAAACCAAAACATGCATTAAGTATTCAATGTATCCAAGCTAAAGCTTGAAAATAAAAGTGGTCTTTACCTTTAGCTTACTCTGTGGTTTGGAAACCCTGTCAGGAAAGTGGACAGCTTGCCATTTCACAGTCTGTCTCATTGCTAAATTTCTCTGATCCACCAGTTGTGCCCATTACTCATTTTAGGAAAAACGCAGTGGCTACTTATGCTAACAGAATACATTAAGAAAACCAAATTTTGTCTGATAACTAAATCTGAGTTCCAGAGTGTCCTTGTGCAAATCAACTTTTGAAAAATGTTTTCATAATCTGGAGGATGGGAAAGGACAGTGATGAAGGAACTGTCCAACTTTGACAGCCACTGATTAGTCTCTACATAGCTTAAAAGCTACAGTAAATACTGTAAAATCTGCAAGATAGTCACCGTAATTCAAAGGGTACCTGGTCAGCTAGTTCAATGAGTAGTACAGGTAAGTACTACCCATACTTCCAACAATTCAAATATTTTTCATACAGATGAGGGACAGGGAAGACAGACAGTATAATGAGTAAACTGATTTGATAGAAAGGTTTCAAACAGTGTATTATTGTGAATGAAAGAAACAAAACAGGCCTTACATTCTTAATATGCAGTCATACTTTAACAGAGCTCTGGAAAGTCAATTTTCCAGAGTAATATTAGTAAGAATAAGAATAATAAAAAAATAATGATGCTTGGCTCTTACATAGTTTTCCAGTGTCTATTTACAAGACCACAGATCCATATATATGTAATCTGTTTTGGGACTTAATTATGTTTTCATTCACTATGAAAGGTGCCTGATTCACACCAATTCAGCTTTGACCTGGAAAGGGCTCTTGCAGGGTGTTTTGTCTCCATGCCTATTATATTTTCTCATCTTTTGTTCTGTCCTAAATAATTCTACTTGCTGTTTTTTACTTCCTTCAAATAATTGTAAATATACATTCCTTTTAAGCAGTACGTAGTTGATAACTGTTGCATTTTTCAACCAGGTAAATCCATTCTGCCTTCCAATAACTTCTTGTTCTTTTCTGAACTTTAATTTCCTCAATACATTTCTGACAAGGAGGGGTCCAATACTGAACATTACACGCTAGGAGCAATTACACCATCTCACTATTCTTTCTATCGCTTGTATTACAAGAGCATGCCAGTTGAAACTGGAACTCCAGTGTGACAGGTACTAACCGTACAGTAAGAAACATCTCTAATGGAACAGCTTTCAATCTAAAGAGAGAAATACAGACAAAGAGTTGAAAAGGAAAGAAAGCCATAAACTGGAAGTGACTTTCTGACCATCACAACAGCACATGAATGGAAGAGCTCAGTAGCTTTGTCTCACTTCAAGTCCTATTCCAAGGGCTATGCTCCCTTCTGAGGCAGCAATATAATGCAACATGTCTCAGCATGTAGCCTCAAATTATTTTGACTTTTCCCTCCACTGAATGAAAACTCATGTCTAATTTCCCATCCAATATCACCCTAAACCCTACAGAACTAAGCTTTAGTGTCCCATCTCCCACTAGAAGTTAGATTGTGCAGAAAAAAATATCTGCATGCTACAGGTTGAACCTATCTAATCTGGCACTCTCTTGTCTGGCAACATCTTAATCAGGCATGATTTTATTTAGCTAGGCAATCACTTATCATGGGTGTGACCAAGCTTCCAGTTGTCCCATGAAGTTTGTTTACAGCCACCAGTTCTGGTTCTCAGTATTCTGTGCTTCTATTTAGCTGTAGTTTATGCCTCCATGTCTTATAATAGCCCAGTAAGCAGTGGAAGTATTGGGAATACTGCTAGACAATATTGACCTCTGGTAGTCTGGCAAATTCTCTCATTTGGCACCAGTCAGGTCCCAAGGGTGCTGGACTATAAATGACAAACCATAAAAACAAAGCCAACCTTCAATATATGTGAGATACTATTCCCAACAATGAGATAAAGAAAACAAGAGTTGGCTATAGGAAGATGCAGTAGTATCATTTATTTTTATATATATTTGTAATGATAGCTTAAGGGTCTCTGTGTAATATTATTAACCTTCAAGTAATATATTTTGCACCTGGAAATAACAGCTTCGGGTGAATTATGTACTTCAAAATACCACAGGGATAAGCCAACTAGCTTAGAATAGCAACAAAATATAGCTTGCAGTGCCCTGCTATACTACTGTGACTTACATATTATTTTCACAGTATGTTTTTCATTTGCAAAGGATCTTTATTTTTTTAGAATAGTACCTTCCAAGAGTAAGTGCTTAGCAAACAGTTAAGCCTTATGCCTCACTGAGGAAAGCACTTTGAGTATTATCTTTCTACTGGGAGCAAACCCAGCAAGGAGATGTTAAGTGACTTGCCCAAGGTCATGCAATAAATCACTGGAAAAGCTGGCAATAGAAACCAAGAGCTTGAATTTTCAGTCCAGACTTTCATCACTAGTTAACATGAGCAAGTTATACTGTCTGAAAAATGAAGACTTGAAAATTATATCAATAACTTAGCCACTCCCCCCCAATTCCTCATGGTTATAAAGTAGAAAATATACAATTAAAATAAGGTAGGACTTAAGATCAGATATGTCACCCATAGTAAATGAAAAAAGCTTCCTGGAAATAAAAGGATACTACTATTTAGAAATTAATTTTACTAGTGAAACTGTTCACAACATTTGGGGGCTTTTTGTTGGGATAACAGAGATCCACTTGATGTAGCCTTTTCTTTTCAAGTTATAGAAATACAAAATGTAAAGGTCATTACTTAATGTAGTTGAGGTTTACTTATAGTGGCATATTTTAACACACTGTGTCTGCCTAATCAAAACTCATGAGTTATACTTCAGTGTTATCAAGATAAAATATACAAGACTATAAAGCATATGTATTATTGACAACATAATATGCCTAATGCAGAAACATTAATAAGCTGATCTTGAATATTATAAAAAAAGTCACATAGGACTTGTCTACACTTGCCCCAACTTTGAGGGGGGCATGGTAAACAGGATCACAGGAGATTACTAATGAAGTGATGCAGTGAATACACGGCAGTTCATTAGGCTAATTTTCCCACGTGGCAACTTTGAAGCATCAAACTTCTAAGTGCCAGCATACGTGTAGCTGAGGGCATTTTGAAGTGCCTGCGCGACTTCAAAGTCCCACTACTCCTCAAAATTTTGACTTTGAAGTGCCTGCGGCTACACACATGCTGGCACTTTGAAGTCTGACGCTTCGAAGTTGCTGTGAGGAAAAATTAGTCTAATGAAGTGCTGCGAATTCACTGCAACACTTCATTACTAATCTCCCATGGCCCTGATTACCACACCCCTTCGAAGTTGGAGGCAAGGGTAGACCCAGCCTTAGTGTTCACTACAATTAAATGACATCATGAATACACTAAGTGGCAAAGAAAAAAGGCGAGTAAGAAAAACAGGATTTCCTCAAAATTTTACTTGATTTAATTGAAAAAGACACCCAGTTCTTACTCAGCACAATTTCTTAAAATAATAACATAAACAAAAGTCTTCACAGCCCCTCCTAGACGTTCCTAAAGAACCACGCACATTATCCATTTCAGAGATGTAGAAATGAAGGACTAAAGATGAGCTAGATTTCAAAGGTATTTAAATACCTAAACATGCAAAGAGACACCTACTGGGAATTTCAGAAGCTCTTCTCAGAGAAATCTCTCTCTTTCATGAACTTTTCCATTATGAAAGAGAATGGGGTATATATTAGTCCCTTATCTGTACTGTCATCTCAAATCAATTCACCAACTCCTATTGCATAACAGATGGAAACTTCTATTGTTTGTTGTTTTCGAAGTAATTCTACAGAAGCATTTTCCCACAAAACAGAATAAAAAAAGACAGGAGATGGAATAAAAACAAAAATTCTTCTAAAGGGCAAAAGAAATAATCGGAAAGATACTGCATAAAACATAAACCATTCCCTGATGCTGCCAGAATGCCAGAATTACAGGCTTCAAAGAGTCACTGAATGCATCCAATTTGTTTATGGAGAGCAGTTGTACCTGTGGTAGTCCCAGGATATTAAACAAGCAAGGTGGATGAGGAAATCAACCAACTTGTGTTGGTGAGACAAAAACTTTTACATTACCTCACCCATTCTGTCTCTCTAATTTTAATTAGTCACCTCATATCCTGTCAACTGAGTAATTAACTCCATTCTGCTATGGAGCAAGTATTTTCAATTTTGTCAATTAAATATGCCTAGAGCTAAGGTTTGTTTCATGTAATTATTCTAAAACAGGAACATGAACATTAATACTCAACGTACTGTACAATTTTTATTTTCTGAACAGTAGGAAAACATTTGAAAATGATTATTAATTTGAGAAATTTAACAAATTAATTGATTACACAGAAAATTCAGTACAGGATCTAGGATTGAGTTAGGAAAATCCATAATTATATATACATGTTGATGTTCTTAAGATGACATGTTTAACGTTGTATGAATTCCCCCCCCTAACATTTGATATTATAGAATTGAAATATATTTTCTAAGACAGACAAAATACAAGCTTCTGCATACTCCTAAGATGATGATGTTCTAGTCTGACGTCTAGCAAGCAAAACATGAATACTTTAAGCAATTTAATTTGTTTCTTCAATAAACCATGCAAAACTGATGCTCTAAATAAAAAAAATCAGAAGGAAAAGCACCTCATTCTGTTGCTTAATTTACTGGAACAATATATGAACATATTTTGTTATAATTGTTATTAGACTTACGTTATAACTGTTATTGAGTTAGCATATTTTATATTGTAACAAATGAGTACTTTCCTGCTATAATGTGACCTAAAATGAATATGAGCTAAATAACTAAAACCTACTGAAATTGATTTTTAAATGCCTTTGAAACCTTCACTTAAATTTTGAATAAAATAAAATTTCTGAGAACATAATTCTCTAAAGTGACAGGAAACTTCTGCTATAACAAAAAATTGGCTCCACAATTATTATTAATGACTGAAGATCTTTAGCCACGGTTCTTCATTTTTTTCATCAGTCAGCCTTCTCAAATTAAAGGCAGAAAGAAAGAGGTATTCTGCCAACCATTTTTCACAGTGCATAGAGATGATACATTTATCATATCTGCAAACATATAACAAGTGGCAAGAGAGAACAATGGAGACGTACTGTACTTTCATTTATTATGAGCTTCAAATGACAATTCCACAGCACAATTCCCAAATCAAAATATGTTCTGGCCTAATACATTTGAGGATTGCACAGGAAGATGTTGCAATAATTCATATGTATTTACGTCAATGGCTAAGTTTAGAAATTCACTGGAGAGATGTGCACATCAGAACAGGTTGGCAGGTATCCTCAAAGTCCAGATCCCAGAATAGGACTAATCTGGGAAGAACAAACAGTTTTCCTGTTCAGTTTAGATTTCTCATCAGACTTTTTAACCAGTGTGAAATAATCACAGTGGAACCAGTTAGAATACTCCAAAGCTCTTAGGCAGGAAAATATTTCATACTAAAACATGTCCTCTTCCACTGGTGCTTGACAGCACATATGCCACCACTTGCTTACAAAATGAGTTGTAACTCTTCAGCTTTATTGTAGCGATTATTCAGGGCAGGTCTGAAGCCCATGCAGAATTATGACTGTTTCCATCACAAACAAGAGCAGCCAGATCACTCATCAGGAAAATCCTGTTAGTATTTGCAAAAACATGGTGCAGAACCTGCAGTAAATTATAAAGCTGAACATTTATCTTGCTGGGAAAGTATTTATGGGAGCAAGAGAGAATAAATAATTTGACTGCCATTCTTGTTTGTCTTACTCTACGATAGCAAGGAATCTATTCAAAAGCAATTCCTGTCGCTTGTATTAAGGATAAAAGTTCCTTTTATTTTCAGAGGTATTAGTATCAGAAGCACCTAGCACTTGTTACTTCAGCAGCTTTCTTAGCATTAAGATAAAAGGCTATTGCACCTCAAGTACCATTATTTGATCTTTTGACAAAAATCTGTCTATTCCTATGGTAGTCATGGATTCCTCAGCTCTGGCATATAATGTATCAACAGTTTAGATAATGGCACAAAGAATATGCTTATAAAGTCTGCAGATGGACCAAGCTGGGACAGGTTGAAAGTGTTTTGGAGGATAGGATTATAATTCGAGTGACTTGCACAAACTGAAGAAACAGCCTGAGGTAATAGGATAAAATACAGTACAGACAAATGCAAAGTACTTGACTTAGGAAGGAAGGAGGAGTTACTCACCTGTGTAGTAACAATGGTTCTTCGAGATGTGTCCCCGTGGGTGCTCCACAGTAAGTGTCGGGCTCGCCCCGGCGCCGCAGCTCGGAAATTCTTCAGCAGTCTCCGTCGGGTCGTGCATGCGCCGATGCACGTCGGCTCTTCGCGTGCTTACGGTCACATGCGCGATCTGGTCCCCGCCAGTTCCTGATCAACCGCTCCGGACGTCTCTGAAAAACACACAAACAGAGCTCCGAAGTGGGGAGGAACGGGTGGGTAGTGGAGCACCCACAGGGACACATCTCGAAGAACCATTGTTACTACACAGGTGAGTAACTCCTCCTTCTTCTTCGAGTGGTCCCCGTGGGTGCTCCACAGTAGGTGACTACCCAGCAGTAAACCCCCCCGCCCCCGAAAAAGGAGGTGGGTACCCAATTTATGCGCAGCTTGCCCGTGAAAGGACTGCTGTCGACACGCGTGTATCCTCATCAAGCATCCTGTGCATGGTGTAGTGCTTGGCGAAGGTGTCATAGGAAGACCATGTCGCCGCTCTGCAGATATCTCTCAGCGCGATTCCTTTGAAGAAGGCCGTTGACGCCACCATCGCCCTAGTAGAGTGGGCCCTCTGCGGAACTGGCAGAGTCGTCTTGCGAAGCTCGTAACACACTCTTATGCATGACACAATGTGATTTGAAATCCTCTGTGAAGATAGCGCTTCCCCTTTTGACCTGGATGCAAAGGACACTAGGAGTCTGTCTGTTTTCCGGAAAGGTTTAGTTCTATCAATGTAGAAGGCCAGTGCCCTTCTTACGTCAAGTAAGTGCAACCGTGCCTCTTCGTTCGAGTTGTGAGGCTTAGGATAGAATGAGGGCAACACTATTGGTTCGTTAATATGAAAATCTGAAGAGACCTTCGGGACGAAGGCTGGGTGCAAATGTAAGACCACTGCCTCTTTTGAGAATATCGTGCAGGGTGGTGTGGACATTATGGCCGCAAGCTCGCTCACTCTGCGAGCTGACGTGATTGCCAGGAGGAAAGTCGTTTTAATGGTAAGTAGTTGAAGGGGGATCGTAGCCAATGGTTCAAAGGGCAGTCCCGAGAGGGTGTGTAAAACTAAGTCTAAACTCCATGATGGAGGTATTGGTTTCCGATGGGGGGTACAGATTTACCAACCCCTTTAGGAAACGTGAGACAACAGGATGGGCAAATATGGTTGATCCATCCTCTTCATGCCGAAACGCTGATATAGCCGCCAGATGAACCTTTATAGAGGATAGAGAAAATCCCTTTTGTTTGAGTTGTAGCAGATAGTCCAGAATCGTAGGTATGGTGGCGTCCTGGGGTGTTAGCTGCCCGGAGGAGCACCAATCGGAAAAATGCAACCATTTGTATTGATAAGTCTTTCTGGTAGAAGTCCTCCGACTACATTCAAGGACTTGTTGTACTCCCTCTGAGCATGTAGTCTCTAAGGCACTGAGCCATGGATTAACCATGCTTGTAGCCGAAGTCGCTTCGGGTGCGGGTGCAGTATTGACCCCCGAGCCTGTGTGAGAATGTCCTGTACTGTTGGTAGGGGAAACGGCCGATGCTGTGCCATGCGTAGAAGCAATGGGAACCACTGTTGCCGGTCCCAGGTTGGGACGATGAGTATCATGCGTACTCTCTCCCTTTTGGCCTTCTCCAAGACCTTGTGTACAAGTGTCGTGGGAGGGAACGCATAAAGTAGAGGGCCCTTCCATGGGATCATGAAGGCGTCCCCCAAAGACCCCTGTCCCATGCCCGCTCTGGAGCAGTATTGGGGACATTTCTTGTTGTCTCGGGTGGCGAACAAGTCGATATGGGGAAAACCCCATCTGCAGAACACTTGGTGAAGTAGGTCTGAACGGATCTGCCACTGGTGTGTGGGCGCAAAGTGTCTGCTGAGCTGGTCCGCTTTGATGTTGTGGACACCCGGTAAGTATGAAGCCTTTATGGCTATATTGTTGGCAATGCACCAGTTCCACAGTCGGACCGCCTCCGCACAAAGTGTACGAGACCTGGCTCCCCCCTGCCGGTTTATATAAAACATGGTGGTGGTGTTGTCGATATTCACGCCGACCATTTTTCTGTGCAGATAATTCTGAAAATGCCTGCACGCATTGAACACTGCTCTGAGCTCTAATATGTTTATGTGCAGTGTCTTCTCTGCGGGGGACCATAACCCTTGAGTGGTTTTGTTGTCCATGTGTGCCCCCGATCCCGTATGGGAGGCATCTGTTGTAATGAACACAGTAATTTGTGGTTGGCGGAAGGGCACCCGTTAGTAGATTCTTGGGGTTTACGCACCACGTTAGCAACCTTTGTGCCTTTGTTGTAAGTGACACCCTTTTGTGAACGGTATGGATTGATGGTTTGTATATGGTTGCCAACCAATGCTGCAATCCTCGCATGTGCAGCCTGGCGTTTTGCACCACAAACGTGGTGGTCGCCATATGCCCCAGTAGTTGTAAGCACGTCAGAACTGAGACAGTGGGACTGTACGTTATTATTTGTATGAGAGACTCGATGGCGTGAAAATGGGCATCGGGTAAATATACCCTTGACATGACTGAGTCCATCCGAGCCCCTATAAACTCTATATTTTGCGTGGGTTCGGTCTTTGATTTTGAGAAGTTGATGATGAGGCCCAGTGACGTAAATGTGTTTGTGGTGATGTGTATCATCCGTAATACCTCTGCCTGGGAAGTTCCCTTTAGCAGGCAATCGTCCAGGTACGGGAGGTTGAAAACGCCCTGTCTGTGTAGGTATGCTGACACCACTACTAAGGTCTTGGTGAACACTCTGGGCGCTGAAGACAGGCCGAATGGAAGGACTCTGTACTGAAAATGATCTGTGCCGACAATAAACTAGAGGAAACGCCTGTGTGCTGGATGAATTGCGATATGAAAATACGCATCCTGTAAGTCGAGGGCTGCAAACCAATCTCCGTCGTCTAGTGCCGTGATTATTGAAGCCATCGTAGTCATCTTGGAGCGCTGTTTGTGTAGATACTGGTTGAGTGCCCGTAGATCCAAAATGGGACTCCACCCTCCTGTCTTCTTCCCTGTCAGGAAGTACCTGGAGTAGAAACCTTTGCCTTGAAATTGCTCCGGTACTCTCTCCACCGCCCCTATGAATAGGAGGTGGTCCACCTCCCGCCTTAATTCTGGTAGGCGAGAGGGGTCTCTGAGAAGGGGTGCGGTGGGAGGATTTGGTGGAGGTAATGACTGGAAGGGGATCGTGTATCCCGTGTTTACAATCTCCAATACCCACTTGTCTGAAGTGATGCTTTTCCATTGTGGGCAGAACGGCTTGAGTCGATGATGGAACACGTACTGAGATCGGCACTGAGATACGGTCTTGGCTTCGCGACCCTCGACATACCCGTCAAACCTGCTGTCTTGTACTTTGCCCTGAGGAGGCGTTGCCCTATTGAGGTCGACGTCTAGGGCCCTTGTAATGTGGTTATTGATGGTGTCCCTGATCATACCCCCGTTGAAATTGGGTACGTTGCTGTTGGTAACCATAACGGCGTTGTTGAGGATAAAACTTCTTCCTTCTGAATGGTGGGGTATATATTCCCAAAGTCCGAAGTGTCGCTCTGGAGTCTTTGCTTGAGTGTAGGACTGAGTCGGTTGATTCGGCAAACAATTTTATTTTGTCAAAGGGAAGGTCTGCGATTTTGACTTGTAGCTCCTTGGGAATGCTGGAGGTGTGAAGCCATGACTCCCTCCGCATTACAACCGCAGTGGCTACGGCACGGGCCGCTGTGTCCGCCACATCCAATGCAATCTGGACGCCCACTCGAGAAGCCGCATAGCCTTCTTGTACAATTGCCTTAAGGACCGGCCTTTTATCCTCCGGGAGGAAGTCCATGAGGGCGGTAAGTTTTGAGTAGTTATCGAAATTGTGGTTCGACAAATGAGCAGCACAGTTAGCCATGCGGAGCAACAGGGTAGATGAGGAGTAGGCTTTTCTACCCAGGAGATCCAGCTTCTTTATATCCTTGTCCAGTCCCCCAGATTTATAGTGGGACGATTTGGACCTATGTTGAGACGATTCGACCACTAGCGAATTTGGCTGTGGATGACTAAACAGAAATTCCATACCTTTAGCAGGGACGAAGTACTTTTTGTCCACCCTTTTGTTGGTAGGAGGAGCAGAGGCCGGAGTTTGCCATATGTTAGTGGCTGCCTCCATGATTGCATCGTCCAATGGTATAGCTATTTTAGAAGAGGACGGGGGCCTGAGATTTTTAAGGAGCTTGTGGTGCTTCTCCTGCACTTCCGCCACCTGAATGTCTTGAGATTGAGCTACCCTTTTGAACAGCTCCTGGAATTGTTTCAGGTCATCTGGGGGAGAAATGTCTCCAGGAACCACCGCCTCGTCTGGCGAGGATGAGGAGGCATCACTATGGTATCTCTCCTCCAATTCCTCTGGATCCTGGCTGTATTGATATGATTGTCCTTTTGAAGCTTCGAGGTGGGGTTCAAAATCTTTCGATCCAGCCTCTGATTGGGAGACTTGCGGTGTTTCCCCAGGTGGAAGCTGTGCACTGTGGCGTTGAGGAGGAGTTGACGGAGATCCATGGTGAGATGCCAACCTCCTATGCTGATGCCCTGTATAATGATGGTGGTCATAGCAATAGGGACAGGGGCCCGGTGATGGGGACCTGGACCAAGACCCAAAGATGTAAGGGTGATGCAGGGAATGCCGTGACTGTCGAGATGACACCGACGTATGGGGAGAGCCTCTGTGAGAATACTCACAGGGGTCTCTACTGGATGATGGAGAGAAGCGTGCAGCTCCATGAGATGGACTCTGAAGAAAAGGAGATGGACGTCTGTGGCAGGCTGAAGGTGTTGCTGCCCATCGAATCTCCGGTGGTGATCGTGGTGATAAAGGCAGCGCAATTACCTCAGGGGAGGGGCTGCGGTGCCTGGTCTTTGCTTTAGCTTTCGCTCTTTCAGGTGGTCTTATTGGTGCTGGTGGGCTTGGTACCGTAGCAGGTGCCATGCTAGTTTCCGCTGCTCCCGGTGCCGTCGTTGCCGGTGCTATTGTCGCCGGTGCCGCTGGGAGAGCTTCGATCGGTGCCGCAGTAGCCGGTGCTGGTCTGTCCAGTGCCTGCACGGCTCTCGGTGCTGTCTCCTCAGTAGCTGTAGGCCCTTGGGTGGGTACACGCGCCGCGGCTTTACCAGCAGAGGAAGCCAGCATGCGCGGGCCTTTCGTTTCACTCGTCCCGCTCCCAGAGGTAATGGGCAGGGATCAAGCAGGAGAAGCTCTTCTTTTCTTCTGCACAGAGGAGGTCAAAGAGGCAGCCTTCCTCTTGTGCGATCCTGAAGAGCCCTCCGTATGCGGCGTCTCTGATGAGGCAGGTTGAAGTGCTTTGTCAAATAGCAGCATTTTCAACCTCATTTCCCTATCTTTCCTAGCCCTATTCGTCAACTTTGAACAATGGGAGCACTTCTGGGGAACGTGCGTCTCCCCGAGGCACCGGATACATCTGCTATGGCCATCCGAAGCAGGCATGGCCTCCCGGCAAGATTCACACTTCTTAAAGCCAGGGGATGACATTGTTAAAGCTTAACTCTGTGAGTGCTTAGGTGCTAACAGCACACTTAACAGTCTATTTATTAAACAATAGCAACCGTTGGCCTTTGGAGGCTTGACAAAAACTAGCGGGCCCGCCCGGAGGCGGACGCTGCAGTCCGTGAGACAGTCTTTACTTTTAAAACGAACTGTAACAAGGTAAACTAAACTATAATAACTATATAACTGCTAACTATATAATATTATAACTATTAACACGAGAAAAAATAGGATTTATCTATCTCGGGCGTTGGTGCCGGAGAGGATTCCGTCTGCAGCTGTTGGCGGTTGAGAAGGAACTGGCAGGGACCAGATCATGCACGTGACTGTAAGCGCGCGAAGAGCCGACGCGCATCGGCGCATGCGCGACCCGACGGAGACTGCTGAAGAATTTCCGAGCTGCGGCGCTGGGGGGAGCCCTACACCTACTGTGGAGCACCCATGGGGACCACTCGAAGAAGAAGAATCAGTTTCACACATACAAAACAGGAAATGATCATTAAGGAAAGAGTACTCCAGAAAGGGATCTAAGGATCACAGTAGATCACAAGCTAATAGGAGTCAACATGACTGATTCAAAAAAACCAAACATCATTCTGAGATGTATTACAAGAGCGTTATAAGCAAGACACAAGTAATTCTTGTACTCTACTTTGTGCTGATTAAGCCTCAACTGGAGTATTGTGTCCAGTTCTGGGTACCACACTGCAGGAATGATGTGAACAAATGGGAGAAGCCCAAAGAAGAGCAACAGAAATGACTGAAGGTCTAGAAAACCTGCTCTATGAGGGACGACTGAAAAAAGGGATTTGGTTATGATAAACTTGCAGCCTACCATCTTGGTTATGATAAACTTGCTGCCTACTGAGCTGAAGGGTGGCCAATCACATAGCCCACTCACTAGCCCTGGTTGTCCATCGTTGAACTTAAAGGTTGTTAAAAAGAGGAGGGAAGAAAACTGTTCTCTTTAATCACTGATGATAGGACAAGGAGCAATGAGCTTAAACAAAGGAGGTTTAGGTGGAAAATTATGAAAAACATCCTGTCAGGGTGGTTAAGCGCTGGAATAAATTGCCAAGCTATGTTGCAGAATCTCCATCATTGGAAAATTTTAATAACAAGTTAAATAAAACACCTGTCAAGGATGGTCTATATGTGCTTGGTACTGCCATGACTGCAGACGACTGGACTTAATGATCTCTTGAGGTTTCTTCCAGTTGTAGTGCTCTGATTATGATTTTTGGGAAAGACTCATTCTTGCTCTCTTGCTAAATAATTTCTTCCCCTTAAAACAAAGGGGCAATCCTCAGTAAGAATTTGATCAAAGCACAACTAATCCTCACATTCTACATTAGCTGCTATGCTTTCTTAACACACTAATCTATCTACCTACCTATCTAATAAAACTGGCTGTGCAAGAAAATGGGAAATGACAATACTATCATTTTCAGAAATAGGCCTGATTTTAAGGTTCCACATGGCAGCTTATTCTTCTATTCTAAATGCCACCCCCCTCTTCAGTTATTTGTATCTGACTATGGGAAAACAGATTTTCTGACTCAAATACCATGATTCACATTCCTTAGAATACTGGCCCATGGTAGAGAAGCTGGGGATAATTCTTACAGGCTCCCTGAAAGCAAAAGGGCACACCCATGCCCAGTTTTCTCTCTCTAAATTGGTCACTATCCAGGGAGCAATCAGAATTCCCATCAGCTGAGTATTTTGTACAGTAAATATTGCAAACAAATCCCTTCTCAACTTCCAGAACCAACTTGGTGGGCAGAGGTCATTTTAATCATATCTATGCTGTTTTGATATTTGGTCAACTGTAGCAATAAGCCTGAGCCTGAACAGAGAGCCTGAAACCTCTTATAAACTTTGAAACAGTCCAACAAAGAGCTTCATTGCTAGAGCTCCACCTGTAATCAAGGAGGAACCCAAGGATGAACAGGTATATTTCAGTATATATCCTGTGCTTCTACAGGAAAATAGAACAGGGTAGTTCCTTTGGCATAAAGGGAAGGGAAAACTCCTTCTGCTATGTTCTAAACATCCCTGGAGATCCAAACTGAATAAATATCCAGCAACAACTGCGATTCCCAAATTGAGGAAAGTATTCACACTCAGGACAGCACTTAAATACATGTGAGTGGTTTCCTGAATCACAACTTTAAACTGTACTTCAAAGATACCACACTCAATTTGTCTTGGGGCCAGGGCTAGTCCTCTGATGTTCCTAGTGGGCCAGAGGGCATTCCTATCAGAAAAGGCCCTGGAGGCGGTGGAGTCTCTGGGTGCTTATGTTCCACCTCCTGCTTGCTGCCCCTGGACAATTTAAAATCCCCACACCACCCTGGAAGCCTCTGCTGCCACCAACAGCAGCACAGCAGTGCTAGAGCAGCTTACAGCTGTTATCTCCATACTGCTGCTGGCATGTCCCTGTGGCTTGTAAGGAGGTGTTTGAAAGTCATCCTCTCTATAGGACTGTTCAGGGCAGCTGCCTTAACCATACTATGGGTGGGAAGGTCCCCCATGCTCAGGTTAGCCCCTGGGGCTGTGGGTGGGCTGGGACCAGCAGTACAGGTTGGGCCCCTTTGCATTCACTGTGGTGGTGGGAGCCAAAGGGAAAAAGAGCAAGGCAGTAGCCTGTTATGCTCTGCTGCCATCTCCCAGGCTAGCCCGATCACTGCCATGGTGAAGTGGAGGTATGGGACTGGACTGGGAGGTGGTGGCAGAGAGGAGCAGAGGTTGCTACATCAATCTGCTCCTCTGTGGCTCCTGCTGCTGTGGTGAGTGTGAGAAGGTCACCTCTGCTGATGTCCCATGCCAGCCCCATCCTCCCCATGCCCAGGGAGTCCCTAAGGCCAGGTCCCTTGGAAGGAGGAGAGTTGGGGGAACGGTACAAGGAGGTGGAGGACAGAACAGGAGTGGAGAGAGGCAGGGTGTGGGCAGAGCAGAGGCTGGGCTTTGGGGAAGGATATGGGTTCCTCCCATTCTCTGGGGCACAGGGACTCACCTGCCAGCAGCTGCTTGTGGGATGGACTGTGGAACTGCTTGGACCATAGATGGTCCGTGGGCCATAAGTCTGAGACTGCTGCTATACACAATTTTATTTTCGATGCTACAATTGTTTTGGTTCTCTCCAAAGAAAAGTGAAATAGAAACAGATTCAAGAGTGCTGGCTGGGAATACAAAATTGACTTGTTCAGTCCTCAGCACAGGCTTTGACCAGAATGGGTCAGTCTTTCCTTTTCGGTTGCTCCTAGTGCAAACTAGGCTGACAGCATTAAATGTCACATCCAAAAGCAGCAAATGATTTCTCCTCACACCCAAATGGTAATTTCTACTAGCTTTTAGTCATTTTATTCGACAGCTACAATATACTTGCCATTTGAGAAGGAGACTTGTTGATCATTGCACACAGAACTATTTATTACTTTATGCCAATTATTTCCACCTACTTTTAAAAGCCTCTTGATAAAACCTTTCACATCAAAGGAATGGAATGACAACAGTCTTTCCCTGAGGCAATGTCAACAGGAGGATGTAGCCTGAAGAACTGACATCTTAAATGGAGTAAATTAAAATTTCAGAATTATAAATGCTGCTGAAATAAATATAACACAAGGAAAACTAAAGTCTCATTTTACTCTGCTTGAAGCTGGTATAGTACAGATGCTAACGGAATGCTGCTTTAATTTTAGTTTGGCAGCCCGGCTTACTACACATTTTCATGATGTTAATTTATTCAGGTCACCTTCACACAATATTAGTTTCTTTCACCACTGAACCACTAGACAGATGTGCACAATACTGGCCAACTGTGCTAGAGAACAGTTAATCAGAGGTCTTGTTCAGCTGGTGGTCCTTACAGTTCAGATTACAACACGTAAGAAGAGTTTAGGTCCCATTTTTAGTAAGGGAAACATATAAAGTTTTTTTTCTTTTTTAAAAAAATAAACCATTATCAGTGCAATATAATGAAACAAGAATTGCTGGCACAGATCTTGGCAAATGCCCTGAATGTGCCCCTTTCATCTTTCAGGAGTCGTAACACCTGGATGTTTATTTGTCGTATGCCAGATGCAAGGTAGCTAGAGGGCAGGTAGCTGCTTATGCTAATTATTATTCTCAAACTAGATCATGCCACGCACTAAAGTTGTTCTAACCAGAGGATCTGTTATTTTAAGAAAGAACTACTGTAATTTTCAAAACAGAAGAGAAGTTAGGACTCCAAAACAAGAGCACAACCGATGGAGCAGGGTGACTATAATGAAAACCCTAGTTTCTCCACAATGTTTTGTGAGGAGAGATGAATACCAGAGCCTTGTTTAGACAACCCTTCGTTATCTGGCTCTTCATTTTAACTGGACAGGCAGCACAGGCAAGCCCAGAAAGGCGCTCTCTCCTGCGGCCACTAGATGGCACTGCAGGACTGTTCTTTCCAGTTCTCTGATTTCAGGGGATACTGGACGATGCCACGTGACTCCAGTCCCATTCAGATCAGAATAAATGGGGTTTGTTCTGCTGTACTGTGCTTTGCCCTATAACGGTATTTACCTGGCAAACTTAATAAACGCCATGTGCAGACGGTGTCTGGGGTGGTGCGGGGCTGGATAGTGCGCTGAAGAGTGTTTCATCTTTAGACTGTCAGTTCAAATCAAACCTGAGCTGGATGTTATGGAAGTCTTTGCCATGATGATGAGCAGGAGGATATTCAACCGTCTGTGTAAAATGAGCTCGTAACCCCAGACAGTTCCAAGTAAGCAGATGTTCCCATCACAAAAACTACATCAACGGCCACCACTGTCTGCAGTCTCAGCTGAGGTTCCAATGACTGAGTGGGCAAGAGTCTGAGCTAAAAGGATTAAGGGACATTAGAAAGGTAACCCAGGGAAACAAACCAATGCTTGTGCATTTTTGCTACGTCTACATGGAGCTGTGCTGCCGGCAGCGTGATGCAAAGGAGGGTTCTCAAAAATGCAAATGGATGCTTATTTGCATATTCATGTGGCTAATTTGCACGGACGCACAAGCTCGCCCTGCTGGCACAGGCTGTTGCTGGCAGAAAACAAGCTGTGTAGACGTGGTCCTGCCAGCAAAAAACACCTCTTTGTAGGCAGCTCCTTATGCCTGAATTTTTCCAGGCATAAGGGGCTGCTGCAAAAGGGGTTTTTTGTCAGCAGAACCACATCTACAAAGCTTGTTTTCTGCCTGCAGGGTGATCTTATATGATTAGCCATGTGAATATGCAAATCAGTGGTAATTTGCATTTTCGAGCCCCCTCCTTTACATCATGCTGCCAGTAGCACGGCTCCATGTAGACGTAGCTTTCTAGTCTAGGAAACAGAGATTTCCATCTCCGGAGACTGGTCCGGTGCATTTAAAAAAACAAAACAAAACAAAAACTTATTTAAATAGAGTCACCATGCACCAAGATTGTCTTACAGCTTGCTCACCCTTCAAACTCTGCGTTATTGATTTGCTGACACAAACGCTGCTTTCCTCAACTGTTCCTCGTTGATTTTTATCATGAAAAATCTTCTTTTAAAAATGTTTCTAAGCAAGTTAACAGGTTAACTATTGTCTGATTTCAAACCCTGTCACAAAGAAAAAAAAATACTACGGTACTACTCAAACACTTTAGTAAAACAACAGTAAGTTAATTTACTACAAAATAGGAGTCGTAAAATTTTCCTAAGTTATGGCAGGGTTTGGGATTATTATTGGAGTTGAGTAGAATATTTTTAAAGGTGTCCCAGAATCTATTACTATGTAATGTGGAGAAATAGTAACTCTGTAAAAGCACATACCTTAAAAAGCATCACTTAACACCCAGGTTCAGCAAAAAGAAAGTTTTTAAACACAGGGGAATAACATGATGGATGGGGTGACAGGGTAACCAGCTCCCGTAGTCTATTTTAGACCTCTGTCATGTGGACTGAATTTGCTATTCATGTGTTAATCTATTTCCATGAGTTAATAGGGAATCTAGGTGCACCTTCAGATTTAAAAAAATATTTAAGATCCTGTAAATTAATTATATCAGATTTAAATTCACTTTTAAATAAGATGGTAAAGAAACAGACCTGGGAATCAGTGGTATACTAGTGCCAGCTGAAGACATATGAGGAAATCATATGACATGGCAAATATCAAGCTACAGGAGTTAAGGGCAGATGACACAGCCCCTAATGACATCAAGAGAGAGAGAAGGAAATGATAAGCAATGTAAAGAGAGATGCTGAGAGAGTGATTGGCAAAGTAAGAGAATCAATAGTATATAAAGTCGGGGAAATCTAGTTCAGAGAGAAAAACAGGAGGCACTAGATCTCCCCTGTCAGAGGATGAGAATGGAAAAGTCTTTCTAATTTAGCTAAGAGAAGGTCAGCAGTGACCTTCGGTGAGGACTGTTCAAGAAGGCAGGAGACAATGGCCGTGTCTACACGTGCCCCAAACTTCGAAATGGCCACGCAAATGAGCTGATGGGAATAAGGGGACTTCGAAGTAGGCGGGGTCCTTTCGAAAAGGAGCCCTGTTGGGATGAGACACATGGCGGTAGCCGTGTCAATTTCGAAGTGCCGCTGCCGCCCGCATGCTAACAAAGCGCTGAATATGCACTTCAGCGCTTCATTAGTAAACTTCGAAATGGCCATTTGCGTGGCCATTTCGAAGTTTGGGGCACGTGTAGACGTAGCCAATGAGTGTAAACCAGATTAAATGGGAATCAAGGAGAGATTTGGAAGACAGGAAATCAAGGCAATTAGAGCACACTCTTGGAGTTGAGACATAAGGGGGAAAAAGGAAGATACGACATTAACTGAAGAGCATTCAACAGCAGGACTTAGGAAATGTAGGAAAATAAAGGGAAATCAACTGGAGCAGAAAGGGCTATATATAAAAGCGAGCAACGCAAACAGATGGGACAAAAGCGACAGAGAGACAGCTGTTAGTCTGTATTCTACCAAAACAAAAGAAGAGTCACGTAGCACCTTAAAGGCTAACAAAGTAATTTATTAGAGGATGAGTTTTCGTGGGACAGACCCACTTCTTCAGATCATAACCTTATTGAGTCTGTTCTGGTAAGGCTATGATCTGAAGTGGGTCTGTCCCATGAAAGTTCATCACCTAATACATCATTTTGTTAGTCTTTAAAGCGCTACATGACTGCTTTTTTGTTTTAGATGGAACAAATGGATAACAGGAGGCAAGAAGCAATGGGGGTATATTGAAAGGTTGAGGCAAAATTTAAAGAGTAGTCTCCAGAGTCAGGAAAAGAGAAACGGGAAGAGGGAAAAGAGATGGCTTGAATTCCAGTAGGATCTCGACCTAGAGAAAGTTGGCTCAAGGGTAGACTGGTTTTAAAAAAAAAAAAATCAAGTCCTGGTAATAAGAATTAGGAAGAGAATTGAAGACAAAGAGGAGCTAAAGGGAGCCAACAGGAAAAGAGGTGGTAGAGGAGGAGAACTATAAAGCTGTTGAAAAGAAAGAGAGCACAACTGAGCGTGGGACTTGTGAAACTCATATCCAGTTAACTGATAGCCTTAATATCATAAGACTGTATTAATTTACTGTATTCATGCACTGTCCTGTGGAATGAAAAAGGAAAAATGAACTGAACATTTGATAGGTGAACCATGTTAAAATAAACTTTTATAAAAACACCTTCATTCAAAACTTCACATCTGCAAGATGATTTACAAATGCACAGCTATATGCATGTGTTCTGTTTACTTGTTTTACTAGTCTCTCTCTCCATATATATTCAGTGAAAGCACGTAGGCCTATCTGGAGAATCATGACTGAACTAAAATGATTGCCTCCATTGAGACAAGCCAGAGTAGCAACAGGAAGCCAGGATTTTCACTGCTTTCCGATAGTAGCTGGCATAACATTCAATTGATAAATTAGCCTTTTACACTACAGCCTGGATTGACACTGAGATGCATTTACACAGCAATTGATTTAGCACATTAATTAAGACCCTCCAAATCAACTGAGGATGGCTCTGCAGATGACCCCTCTCTCCTCTATCCCAAATGAGAAGAGTAAGGGAAGTCAGTGGGAGAGTCTCTACCCTCAACCTCCTGCAGCATAGGCTTCATAACTCAACCTAAGGTATGTTGACTCCAGCCACGTTATTTATCTAGTTGGAGGTGCATAGCTTAGGTTGACATACGACAGTAGTACAGATGAAGCCTTAGTCAAAGCTACGTTGCAAATTTGAAAGGAAAGTGAATGATAAACAAGGAGGACGTTTACATTTGTAGCAGGTTGAAAAGAAATTTTTTCTTTATATCTTCTGGCTTCAAAACGTAAGTATAATCACTGCACTGAGGCCTCCCACACTGCAAGCCCCTGCCCTGAAAGACACAAGCAATTCTGGGTAAATCTTCTAGTTAGGTTCATAGTACACAAACAGCAATAGAATCCAGCTTCCACTCCAGTAGCTATGCTCATGGCACTACAGAACCAAACAGAAGTACCAAACAGTGAAAGATAACATTTTACTGATATAAGTGTTTTATAAACATGATTTAACTAATACCCCTCTGGGGCAGCTGTCAAACTTGCTTGTAGGGGGTATTTTACGTTTGTGTATGCACAAGGCAGTCTGCATTCCTGACAACAAATACACGTCAACGAGCAAACAATTCATTTTCATATAGCTAAACATATGGTCATAAAACTAGGACATCCAAGAATGTACGCCAGGCTTGGAGAATGCCACCTTGTAAAGTAATTACTCTGAAAAAGACTTTGGGGGAATTGGTGGACAACGTTCTCAATGCAACGCTGTGACTAAGAGACCTAATGCAATCCTCGGATACATAAGCAAGGGAATATCAAGTAAGAGGAGCAAGTCTGTAGCACCTCTATAGCTGAAAGTAGTTCAGGCACTATTGGAACACTATGTCCAGTTCTGATGTTCACAATGAAAGATGGATACTGCAAAATTGGGGAGGGTTCAGAGAAGAGCCAAAGGAATGATTAAAGGACTGGAAATGCTTCATAGTGAAAGTCTCAGAGATCAATCTCTTTAAAATAAAGAAAAGGGTAAAGGATGCTTTTTTCCCCACCATCTGTTGTTAAACAGGGAATAGACATTTAATAAGAGTGCTCTTTTGCCAAGCAGCAGCAGTCTTGTTTATTAGATCTGACTATACTTGTCAGGCTATTCTGGTGACTCCAACAACTAATCAGGGTCAGGAAGTACAGATGATTACTAGGTCCAACTAGTCTTGAGAGACTGCTGGTACTGATAATCAGATCAGGACCTATAACCACAAAAGCCTAAGCCAAAACAGACTGAAAATTAATGAATTTCTGTTTTGCTGAAATGTGTTCTGGAGAAAAAGGAACAGATTAAAATCTCCATTATGCAAAAAAGAAAAAAAAAACAAGCAGAAAAATCACTAAGGTATGTACCATTGCAGTCAACAAGAATTACTTTCATAAGTGGGGATTTCAAGGTTCAGAAGGACTGAATCTGGATGAACAAATTTTGAGGGATTACAACCAGAAATGGATTGCTGACTATTATTCATGTGGTTCTCAATGCATCAGAACCGACACTCTGCTTTTTCCTCATACAGCAAGGTCTGACAACCAGTTAAATCCTGTAATAGACAACTAAAGTGGATAGTTGGCAAGTGGACAAGATGTTTATCAGCCTGTATAAGTATCTTTTCTTCTGCAGTGTAGCTCTCTTAAGAGGGTTTAACATAGCAGAGCTATTCTCATGGGAACCATGATCAGAAACACCATTGAATAATTTACTATGTTTGGACTTCATAGATTCCTAGGCCAATAGAATTAATTCTTGCTTCTTCAAAACTTCTCTCACCAGAGATCATCAGTGGAAATTTCTTGTGAAGGAGGAGGAGTCAAACATCCACCTCAAAACAAAAGGATTTCTTATTTAAATGTAGCAAAATTTCAGCTCCTTGTTTCACTTGTCATCAACTGTAACTCCAATACTTCTCCTATTCAATGCCAGTTATAACACTCCCAAGGACTTACTTCTAACAGCTATCTTAGTACTGTATTCTTTAGAGACTCTGGTGTACGGTATCAATATAAATGGAACAGTATTTTATGGTAACCACATTTCATATTTGCTCTAAAAGGAACAAAGCTTTTGGTGCAGGACTGTATTATATCAAAATCTGAAGCCATGGACTCCTTGATTTCAGAACTCTTGAGCTGTCATAGAAGTCCCAGTAGGGATAGTGAATGCGTAAAAGCAGAATCCAGACAATAGCAGGCTTCATTAAGTTAGATGAAATTGTTTCTCCATGGCTACGTCTACACGTGCACGCTACATCGAAATAGTCTATTTCGATGAATAACGTCTACACGTCCTCCAGGGCTGGCAACGTCGACGTTCAACTTCGACGTTGGGCAGCACCACATCGAAATAGGCGCTGCGAGGGAATGTCTACACGCCAAAGTAGCACACATCGAAATAAGGGTGCCAGGAACAGCTGTAGACAGGGTCACAGGGCAGACTCAACAGCAAGCCACTCCCTTAAAGGGCCCCTCCCAGACACAGTTGCACTAAACAACACAAGATCCACAGAGCCGACAACTGGTTGCAGACCCTGTGCATGCAGCATGGATCCCCAGCTGCGGCAGCAGCAGCCAGAAGTCCTGGGCTAAGGGCTGCTGCACCCGATGACCATAGAGCCCCGCAGGGGCTGGAGAGAGAGCGTCTCTCAACCCCTCAGCTGATGGCCGCCATGGCGGACCCCGCGATTTCGATGGTGCGGGATGCAGATCGTCTACACGTGCTCTACTTCAACGTTCAACATCGAAGTAGGGCGCTATTCCCATCCCCTCATGGGGTTAGCGACTTCGACGTCTCGCCACCTAACGTCGATTTCAACTTCGAAATAGCGCCCAACACGTGTAGCCGTGATGGGCGCTATTTCGAAGTTGGTGCCGCTACTTCGAAGTAGCGTGCACGTGTAGACACGGCCCATGTCTCTTACTGCTGGACACACCCAATTTAGAGAAGTGTCAGTGAACTGATACCAGAGTAGCACTCCTTGTTTACTAGCTCATTCCCTTCCTTCTATATATACTACTACCCTACTATTAGTTATCCAGGGAATCATTACAATTTATTCTGATGTCCTCCCTTTCTACAAATCCAGATACTTGTGTAACAACTGTCCCTGTTACCTACCAAGAAGCTGAAAAAAAAACTAGATCAAAAGTTTGAATCCTCATAGTAGAGCGAGAATCCCACACTAAGTAGTTTTAGCTAGACAGAACAGTTTGATAATTTGCCACTCAGAGGTCCAAAGCAGCAGACAAAGTAACAGACTTTCCTTCTAATAGCATCAAGAACATGCACCAAGGAAGCAGTAATGGATAATCCGTTACTTCTGAAGAATTTCCGAGACCTTGGGATGCTTGAGAAACACAGCATCCTTTTCAAACAGACCATGCAAACTCCTCCAATTTACTCCAAAATGTGTACCTTGCCACCAATCGTTAGCATGAGGATGCCTTGCTGGTGCTTGCGGTGGGTCAGATCCCCAGCACCCCCAACCTCTGACAACACACGCACTGCCTTCCAGGTTCCTGCAAGGTTTCTCTCTGATCGTTGGTTAAATGACAGGCACACTTCAACCCTGAACCATTCAGAACGTCTCCATGGAGTATCCAGCCCCTGTTCCACTAGACCACTGCACGCATGCCACTGTTGGCATACAAGCTTATTTTAAAAGGCACATGACAGGAGTTCAGCCCCGTCCCTCCTACCCCCATGCAGCTCAGAAGAGGGCTAAAGCCCCCACCACAGGCCCCACCGGAACTCCCCACCAGAGCATGGGCAACGGGACACTTGTGTTCAAAGGCAAATTGAATTTTTTTGTTATTGATATTTTAATTTAAAAATAGGTGGTTAACAAAGAAATAAAATATCTGTGGTTTTTGTATAAAGGCACTCCTGGTCAAAGACAGCCTAGAGAGCACAGTGAAAGATTCCTTTCTTCACCATTTAATTTCAAAATAAATTCACATTTCTATTAACAAAACTGAATTAATTTGACTTCATTGTTCTGAAGTCCTAATTATAATTGTGTATTTTTACAGCATTATTCATAAAAATTATAGATAAGGTGACCATATTTCACTATGTGAAATATGGAACACCTGGTAAAACTGCTTGGAGTTAACACAAAATGCAGTCAAGCAGCACTTTAAAGACTAGCAAAATAGTTTATTAGGTGAGCTTTCGTGGGACAGACCCACTTCTTCAGACCATAGCCAGATCAGAACAGTCTGGTCTGGCTATGGTCTGAAGAAGTGGGTCTGTCCCACGAAAGCTCACCTAATAAACTATTTTTGCTAGTCTTTAAAGTGCTACTTGACTGCTTTTTGTTTTGATAGTGTATAGACTAGCACGGCTTACTCTCTGTTAACTATTCAACATGCTTGGAGTTAAGTGAGCTCTGTGGCAACCCATCATAAATATGCAGTAATCACATTTAAAATAACATTAAGTTGACTGAGCGCCCATTTAAAATATATACTGCATTATTATAACAAAAATAGGTAACAATTTAAAATATATACTTACAATTAAGTGGTTATTGATCTACAGAAGTGCCTGTCTTGTTCTCATCTTGCTGTACTCCAGAATGTGGGCTGGTAGAGTGAGTATGAGAGAGAGAGAGGGGTGCAGGAGACAGAGCAGGGGGCTGATGTATGTGGGGGAGCTGCTGGAAATTAGGGCTGGGTGTGTGTGCAGAAGGGCAGGAGTCAGGACAGGAGGCTTGGAGTGCAGAGGAGCCCTGGGGTTGGGTTCTGGAACAATGTAAGCCATTTCATATTTTGCACCAGTATAAAAAGAGATTTAAACCGTTCCCCCACCTCTCTAAGTTTAATTTCAGTGGAGTTGGTGGATTTCCAACAGATAAATTATGCCTCTAGCTTTCAAAGTGAAACAATATATTATTCCATACCTGACACCTTTCAACACCTTGCTGTATTCAATTCAGTATAGTATACCTTCTAATATCCATACACACTATGTTAAGCCCATTGCCAAAACTTCCAACCTGCCACCAGTCATATACAACAGACCTACATTCTAATACCCCACTCTGTAAACAGGATTTTCAGAGCTTGTAATTTGTAAGTCCCCATGGGGTGACCACATTGCTCTATGGCAAATACGGCCTCCGGGGATGAGAGGCTGGTGTTCCATGTCAGGGCTCCTCAGAGATGGGGTCAGCTGCCCCACAGTGAGGCACGAGGAATGGGGGCTCTGCAGACTCTTGATGAGGGGGACTGGAGGATGGGGACTGCACAATCTCCCAACAGAGGGGTGCCAGGGAATGAAGGGGCTGACCCATGGCAGAGCTCACCTGCAGTGGGGGCTACCTCCATAGGGTGCCAGGGAATGGGGCAGCCACCCAGCAGATGAGCTTCCTGGCAGTAGGGATGCTGCCTTGAGATACCGGGTGCCCAGGAACAGCGGCCCCACAAGACAGGGGACAATTTGTTCATTTTCTTAAAAAGAAAAAAGTTGGGACACCTGTGAGACAGCTTAAATAAGGGACTGTCCTGGGAAGAACAGGATAGATGGTCACCGCCATTATAGAGCAAACTGAGAGGTGTGTCATTGATGGGCTTTATTTACTTATTAATGACACTGTTGCATGTAGGACTGTTAATGACTTTGAAAAGTATCACTAGCACTCAGGCTGTACATAGAGGTTAACAGGTCAAATTTCAGCACTCCATTTCAGAAAGGTTGCTGACCCCTGCACTAGATGCTCACAGAAGTCACAGATCTGCTGCTCACTAAGAAACAAAACCCGCCAGCTTGTACCTCGGGATCATCACCCTGCTCAATACACAGCACTTAGATATGTCTATAGTGAAAATTAAGAAGTTCACCTAACACAGAGCAGATTTGAGAAGTAGTAAGTAGAAAACATGGAAACCGATGGCTATATGTAAAACAAAATCATAACACACTTTCCTAGAGCCTAAATGTAACTAGTTAGGCATTGTTAAGACATATGAAACAAAGGCTCGACACAAATCCTTATTGAATACTATAGCTAGGCTTGGCTATGATATTCTCTTCATGACATGAGTCATGCTGTCATTTTGCCTCTTCAGCAGGAAGAATCACTGTGACTCTGCAATCTCAAAATACATCAAAACTGTCCTTTCATCTTTATTCATAAGCAGGACACCCACCGCTTATTCCTTGTGGCCTTCCTCTCTTGTCGACCTTGAAAATTTCAACATCTGGCTACACAAGCAAATAGGCTTATCTTGTGAGACACAATCCACACTAAACCAGAGAGAGAGCAGTGTCTTCTGTCCCTTCCTGAACAGGGTCTGTCCAAGGTCATTCATCTCTTGCTGACTTTTACCTACAAGGCCTTAAGATCGTAACTTCTAATCTACATATTTTAGAGTGCATGTGTCTCCTGTTATCAAATATGAGGAAAACCTTCTGAAGCATGCAAGAGAAAAAGTCACTACAATGCAACATTCAAAATTCTACTGTACGTCCCTATGCGTCATCAGCATGTATGAGCACACACTTCACTGAGAGTTGTAGCATTTTTTCAACCAAAATAAAGTGGAGAGATATTATGCGGACATTTTCAAACTCACTTTCCTCTCTGTTGCTAGGCAGATGCCCGTTTTATTTCAAAGCTGTGCAAATACTAAATATATCCTTTGAAGTTTCTGCTTATTTTCAGACAAAAGAATTATTATAAATTCTTGAAGCAGCTTATTGTAGGTCTTAAGATTTTTGTGTTTCTCCCCGATCAAAATTAATTTGACAAAGATATAAAAAGAAAAAAAAAGCAACTCACCTTCCAGAAGTTATCTACTTTGCCATACACAAGTGACTGATTCTGCCTTTTAATGTCATTAATGTGTTTAATGTCACT
The DNA here is from genome assembly GCF_033958435.1 of Carettochelys insculpta. Taxonomy (NCBI): domain Eukaryota; kingdom Metazoa; phylum Chordata; order Testudines; family Carettochelyidae; genus Carettochelys; species Carettochelys insculpta. The sequence continues at coordinate 58,697,898 of NC_134144.1, forward strand.
CGAATTCAGATGCTGCTCCACCACAAACCCAAGGAAACTGTTGTCTGGAGTGTGAGCTGCAAGAAAGAGACATTTTATTATATGAAATAATAAAGCATTTGGGTTTTAACTCATGGTCACAGAAAGAGTTATTTCCATGGACACGTCATCTCCTCACTTAACAAATCTGTTCCTTAAATGTAAATTCAGAGATACATTCGCTTACTTTATTGACAAGATTAATTCTTTCTACTGTAAGTGCAAAAAATACCAATACAGCAACAAGGGTAAGTAGTTCTTTTCTTACTCATTCATCACAATTAATAAAAATTCTGAAGCTGAGACTTAATTAACAGTTCTGTTTACAATGTTTAGCTTTATATTTCAGAGGAAAGATGTGTGAACCGGAAGTATGCCAGTTTGACTTTCAGATCCCTTTACAACTTGCAGAGCTTGCAATTAGAAAAAACAAACCAACAAACAAACTATATTTACACTTATCAAGTGAGCCCTAAGACACTGAGGAACAACTAACATGAAAGCCTATGCTGACTTAATTATTACTACATAATTACTTGTTAACTGTACTTAAATGTTATTCAAATTTTCAAACTGGTTCACTTCTCAGAATAGAAGAATGGCCAATACCAAACATGGAACATATCACTTGAATATGGTGTCAATTATTTTCATGTAAAATCATAAAAGTATACAAAGGAGAGATATAAGAGGTCAACATGAATGTTACTGTTTGGTTCATGTAATATTTAGAAATTGTAAGTGACGGGATCAAAATCTGAGCTCCACTCAAGTCAGTCTGGATTTTTCATTAATTTCAATGGAATTAGGATTTCACCTATTGTTCTTATAAATTAAAATTATTTATTGGTGCATTATATCCTAAAAAGGACACGTTTCATAACATTTTTTCGATGTTACCTTGCCATCTTTAGAAGCCTTTTCTTACCAGCAATATCCAATAACTGTGGCTACCATTATTTTGGTGTAAAAAGAGAAGTGTAAAAGTAATTTTCCTTTAGCCAATAAAGTGTTCAGCTAGAAAGGGGCTAACATATTACAAAGAGGTTACTCATCTCCTACACATTAACTGTGTTTTTTCTATACAAGTTCCCCAAGAGGTGTTCCACTTCCGAGGACTGTGTGCCCCACATACTTTTGACTGGAAATTTTCCTTAGTAACTAGCATCCATTCAGCCCACAGAGACACCCGAGTCATCCTTTTGGCTGACACTGAGGCTATGCAGAGCTGCACTGCCGAACCACCCTCAGTTTCTTGCCTTTGCAAAGTCTCTTACACTATAAAGCACAGGGAAGGGGAGGACAAGTAATGGAACACCCACCCACAGGATTTTACACCTGAAATAACCACAGTTACTGCGCAGGATGTATATGGGTGCTTCACTTAAGGGCATTTCCAAGCAGTACTCCCAAAAGGAGGAGGCTCATCAAAATCTAGTTCACAATGGAGGAAAAAGGGGCATTGCTGACCACCATGTGTGACCCAGTGGCATCGATTAGGACACTGTCTGGAGAAGCTATGTACAAAGAACCATGAAGATCTCAGATACAGGAACAGTTGTCAGGAGTGCCCACAAGTGTAGACTGAGACCTATTAGCATGAACTCACACACCTGGAAGAGCAAAGCAAACCAAGCATGTCATTAACCGTTGCAGCACGATTTTTCTTTTCTTTTTTTTTTTTTTTCTTTTTCTCATTCTGAATTTGACGTCTAAACAGATGTTACGCATCTGTGACTCTCCTAAACATCAAATGCACTTGGCATATCCACCACTGACTGGGATGGCTTCGCTGAATGTGAGGCAGCATTGAACTGAGTAAGCCCTCTACTGGCTTAATGTTGGAGAGAAGGATGCTTAGCATGTATGTGTGGGCCAAACAGACACTGGTAATGAAAACCTCTCATCTAAGCTGCAACAGGTATATGTGCACCTGAAACTTAATAGCCACAAGAGCACTACATGAAGAAAAATCTACCTACTTGCTGATTGCTACACAGATCCAAAATGAATCTGTAACTGTTCCAGATCATATGGAACAGCATCAGTAGGCTCTGTATATATGTTATCAGTCTTGGCCTTTTTAATTTCTCATAGATAACTCATTCAAGAATTTAAATGTCTTTTAAGCTAATATCTAGTACTGTTATACAGTTGAAACATACTCTTTAGCCTCAACCTATAAACAGTTAAAATAGAATTCCAGTGCTGCTCTCAGAATATTTTCAGATGTACAATAGAGAGAGAAAAATACATGAGAGGTACTTGCTCAAGCTACATGTAATATTTTTAGTGGAAATCTCTTCAATGTAACATTCATTTTCTACATTGGTCCAACATACCTAAAGCCTGCTAACTTTCGAGCACTCACCTAGGACACTGAGAATTTTGTTTAAATGGATGCAGAATCAGGGGGTGCATGGTGGGTGTTCTGTATCTGGAGTGTATTTACTTTATAAATGATGAGCTGCATTTTGTTTTTAATTTAAATTTTTCAATACATACGTAACACTTGTTAATATGTATTTTGTAAGTAACAATCTCATGCTTTCTTCCCTCACATGCACATCTACCACAGCTAAAACTCTCAAAGTACTACAGAAATCAAATATGATTAATGGAGTTTCATTAGCTTATTCTTGAAAATTAGGAAACTGATGGACACCATGGAAAAGTTTATAAACACACAGAGTACCTCCTCATGTCACTAGGGAATCTCTCAATCTCAGTAAAATGCTCAGTATTTTCACAAGAAAAATGCAAGAATTTCAGATAAGAAATCTAGAAGAAAATAGTTTGCATAAAATATTTACATAATACTTAAATTACTTTTGGAATAAGAAAATAATGTTAGTTGTAGGTATAGTAGTCTGTGCATGCCACTAAAGTTGCCAAAGTAGGCATACACATTTATTGTCAAGATCTGAGATATCTGGTCTCAACATATGAATGTGGGAAATATTGATGCACGTACAGGCACAAGACTACAAGGAAAACATCTAGGAAAACAATTTAATGCACATTAAACAGACAATGAAATCTTCCCAGTTATAATATTCTCTGTTTAGGATTACTGTGTCTTGAATAAGCTATGTGTAATCCAATTATAATTACCTTGCTCTCAAAATATTTCAGCCACAGCCAGACAGAGGAATTTTAGTTGAGACATTTAGACCAGAAAAACTGACAACTATATTTAGCAATGCACAATGCATACAGAATAATACTGGTCAAGGGAACCTTTTCCTTAGGCAATAGATGTAAAGTGATGGGAAGGAAATACAAATTTAAAAGAATTGTTTGAATACTGTGTATCCAATCAACTGATGAAATTCACATCTTGCAAACCAACTTCTGCCACTCTCAGAAAAAATTCTCCCAGGAATTCCAGTGTGACTTCCAACCATTTCAAGGAATGGAGGACATGATTTTCCCTGTCTGGCAACTGCAAGAGAAATACTGTGAACAAAACCCAGCTTTATCATGAATTTCATCAACTAAATTGTAGCGCCCTGTGGACCATCCTCTCAAAGATTTGCCGTCCCAAAGTATTATTTAGCATCTTGAGGCTGCTTTACGACAACAGGACTGTCACAATATTGAGCAACAATGGATCCCAAAGTGACCCCTCTGAGGTCAAAATGGGAGTCAAACAAAGTTGCGCCATTGCCCCCATCTCTGTTCTGCACGTTCATCACCATCACCCTTTACCTCATTGATGGCAAGCTTCCAGATGGAGTGAAGATTGTTTATAGAATGAACAGGAAACTTTTCAGTCTCAGGTGACTGAAGGTGAAAAGCAAGACCTTGATCACAGAGCTCCAGTATGCGGATGACAACATGGTTACTGCTCCTTCTCCCATAGACCTTCAGACCATCTTAAGTGCCTTTGCCAAAGCACACAAGAATCTCAGCCTCACACTGAAGATCAAAAAGACCAAGGTGCTGCACCAACCCTCACCAACAGGACAATCTCATGCACCTTTTATTGAAGTCAGTGGAGAATTGCTGGAAAATGTGGAGCACTTCCTATACCTTGGAAATCTTATTTTCATTTAAGTTGCCATTGATGCTGAAATCTATCATTGTCTGAGATGTGAAAGCTCTGCTTTTACCCTCTTAAGACAAATGGTCTTTGAGAACCGGGAAATCTACCCCAAGACAAAACTCCTTGTATACCATACAGTGCTTGCATGTGAAACCTGGACAACATACAAGTATAATTTGAAGGCACTGGAACAATAACATCAATGGTGCCTCAGGAGACTCCTAAATGTCTCTTGGGAGGATAGGCACATGAACACTAGCATCCTGGGAGAGACAAACACGACCAGCATTGAAGCCATTATCATTCTTCAACAACTCTGTTGGACTGCTCATGTGGTTCAGACAACTGATCACCGCCTCCCAAATCAGATTCTGTTTTCTGAGTTGAAGGAAGGACAGAGGAGCATTGGGGACCAGCATCAGCAATATAAGGACATGCTGAAGGCACGCATGAAGTAGTGCAGCATCGGTGTGACACTTGGGAGAACTCTGCCCAAGACCGTCCCCAATGGAGAATGGTAATCCATGAGGGGGTGGAGCAATTTGAGAGGTCCCACTGCAGTGCAGATGAGGAGAGGCAGAGAAGAAGAAAAAGCGCATCAAAAACTGCTCCGCATCCCTCCAACAGCTACCAATACCTGTCCCTTCTGTGATAAGACCTGCAGCTCCAGAACTGGGCTGATCATCCTTCAACGGACTCACAAACAGGAGGGTAACATGAAAACTTCCTACTTATTATCGAGTCACCACAGGCAGAGAGACAGAGAGAAGACTGCACTTGTACAAAAACCACACAAAAAGGGAAACAGAACTTCAGGCTTCCTGCTTGCTCAGAGGACTGGCAATGAAACGTACAACATTTTCCCAAAAGGTTACTATTCAAACATGACCCACCTTAGTCATTACATTTACTTTATGCAAAAAGTTGTCTCATTACAGAATGAAATAGTTTTATCTAAAGTTGGTTACATTAAGAAATTCTACCAATTTTTGCCTCCATGATTACTTCTTGCTTATTTTCACTGGTAATTTTCTTGCCCTCACAACCAAAGCCCTAGAAGTAAAGCTGAGTTACAATCACACTGTAAAATCTTTACTGATAAATATTTTAAGGTCACAACCCAATAAAACATTGTGCTACCTCTGGGTGAGTGAGAGGCTATGAAAGCTGGCTCCTTCCTATCAAATTTAGCTACACATCAAATCATTGAGAAGTCTACAGTACTGCAATTGCACATGCTTCAGAACGAGTTTGGCTGAGTTATAGCCTTTACTGGTTTGAATACACTTATGGATTAAACAACGCACACAAACGAACATGGGCTTTAAAATTCATTTTCTATCTGTCACACGTAAACCATGAGAGAATAGGTCACCAGAAGCAAATGGCACATTTGCTCCACCATTCACCATATCTCAAAGCCTGTCTAACACTGGTGTGTTCAGTTACATTTGCTAATTATAAATCATCACCATATTTTTTTTGCCACTTAGCACTGAACAATTGTGAATTCAACTCCTTTATTTGTACAACAATTTGCACTGTACTTCTTTAAGACTGTATGCACAGCACATGATAACGAACAAAATGTGTCTCAGATTTTTACAGATCAGTAAAATTCAGCTGTATGGTAAACAGCATGTAGCCAGGGCTTGACAAGTAGCCCTCTAGCCAGCAATGAAAAAGCAAGTAAGTTTTTTTTTTCAGAATCTGCCACAATCTGCCCATTAATTCAGGAACATAATTCAGGGACAAACTTCAAAGTGTTCTAAATAAATTGGGTTTGGTTTAATTTCCATTGTCAGCACTTGCAAAGCAGATAAGCTTTGCTCTCATGGAGGTTGGCAGCATGTCGGCAACACATTCAAAATGTTTCTGAGCAAGTTCTCGGACAGACTGGGCACAAACAAGTCCTCTCTCAGCATGCCACGAACACGTAATTCTTCCTTTTGTGACTCATTATTTCTTGGCATGACTGTGAAGAAAATATCACCCCTTTTGTTCTCAGTTCCTTTGACTGCTTCAATGCTGCCAGAGCACAGGTGCCCCTTCGGCGGCAGTTCTACTTAAAGAACAAAATGTCAGCACATACCCTATCGTAACAGCTGAAAAAAAAGCCCAGACTCCGAAGGCGAAAGTTTGACAGACTTGTCTGCCAGTCTGAACACTATGCCCGCTCTCACCAGACCACTCTTGCTCTTAAACAACCTGCACAGGTAACTTTTGTCTACTTGCTGCTGAAGACTACTGAAGTTTAAGCAGCTGACAGATGTTACCATTTTGGGGTGAAGGTGGAGGACTGCATAATTTTCTTGGTTATGTGACAAAGTTACTGTAACCTCCCCTGCCTCAGTTGACTTCATATAGAAAACTGAAGAGAACAAAACATGCTTCCAAGTTGCCTCACATTACTGACCATCCATTAAACCAAGTCTGGAAATTAAATATAAAATGACCACATTTTCAAGAGGTATTTTGGGTGCCCAAACTGAGATATGAAATTGGCATATTTTTCTGAGGCCCAGCACTTTTTGGAGCTGCCTCCACTTTAAAGGGATTTGAAGTGGGATACACAAAATCACTTTTAAGTGTTAACAGTTTATGATTTTCAGAAGTGCACTTCATGAACTGAGAGAGAAAAAAACTCAATGGATTAAGAAATTTGTGAAGGAATCTGTCTACTTGACATTTACTGAAGCAAAATGGAGCCCTTTTAACGTTCCCTCATTCTATTGAGGAGACAGATGTGTCCGTCCCTTCATTTGACTGAAGTCCTAAACACTGAACCATGTTTAATCAAAACAGAAAAATCGGACACAGTTTCCAAGCAGTCACTGTTGAAGTAGAGCAATATTGATGCACATCTTGCCATCGCTGAAAAGATGCAATGTGAATATCCCAACAGAAAAAAAAAAAAAAAGAAATCGAATGTGTACGTTATCAAACAAACAATCATAAATCCATGCATTTACAACAAATTCAGATGAGACATAACAGTATGAAACAGATTTAATGAACGGAGGAATCTTGATGGACCTGTACAGGTTATTACCCAACATGACTCTGTTTGAGATTTATCAGGATATTTTTGACAACACTGGGTTTGATTCATTAATCAATTTATGTCATGTCTGCAAGGAGATAAAATAGGATAGGCATGTCAAGGAAAAAACAAAACAAAACAACTCCCTCTTACCTTCTCTCCAATAAATATGCTTTCCTTGTTTTGCAGATGTGCGTGTTGAAATGGCACAGGATGCGTAGGTTAGCTTGCCGAAAGTCACAAGTCAAATCTTCACAGACAGGAATAAAACCTAAAAATTCTGGCTCCCAATTTTTTCTAACCTAAACATACCACACCCCCTCCAATAATTTGGTTAGACAATACCAATTTTTTAGATCCACACATCAGGCATTGTACTAGCTATCTAAATATTTCAGAGACAGTGAATACCTTTATTTTCTTATAAGAGTATGTGCATAACATCCAGCTACACTCTTCTCAAATACATGTTCTAATTTTCAACTGTCTGGCAGATTGTTGAGTTTAAATAATCTGAATCAGTCCACCTCAGTTTAATACCCAGAGCAGGAAAAGAAACAGGGAGCAAACCTTGGAAATGTTTGGAAGAAAAAGTATAGATGCAAAAATTATGTTGAATGATGAAGTCTGAGTTAATGATACCTGAATGAAAAGCAATGGGGAAAGCACCGTGCTCTACTCAGTTAAAGGCAAAGACTTATGGGGAAAAAGCAGAAATACAGTATCACAGCCTGAAGACCTCTGACTTAAAATGATCAAACTTAAAAGTTGTTTAGTCTATAAAAGGCAATCACTGTGCAGACACTTAAAAAAAGTCACTCTGCTGAAAGGTTGAGAAACTGAAACTAAAATAAGTGAATGCCAGATATAACTTTGGAAAAACCTCCCCACAATATTTATATCCAGTTAATACTGTTCTTTTGTGCATAGTGTATTGCAGTTTTGAATACTCAAAAATAGAATTAAAAACCTGCTGTCCTCTGACTTTTCCTAAATTATGACCTAGCTTTTGCAACTGCAAAGATTCTTCCTAATGGGAACATTCATTGTTTAATTCTAACTCAAAAAGCAATGATATATGAAAACAGGGATACTTACGGAACATTGTATAAAACTGCTGTGGATTAAGATTCCATTTCCCCCATGGTGTCTTGTGGCCTTTAGACTGGGCATAATGAGCATGATTAAATTCAGGCTCAGTCCCAAAAGAATCCAATACTCTTAACATACACCTGAATGAAGAAAATCAAGTAATTAAAACCATTCACATTCTTCTTTGACTAAGTTTTCTTTTCAATTTAAGAACTTTCCTTAGCCAGAACCTTCATCATGTCTAAGTTGTGCAATCACAAAAATATTTTTAGTGTTTACTTTCATTGAAATAATGTCATCAAACATAGATGCAAGCCAACAGGCTTTGACAACAATTGTAGGTTTCAAATGTCACTAGCTACTGAAAATTCATGCCAACTAAAGCGGAAAATACACACCTTTAGTACAGGCTGCACCTCCCTTATCTGGCATGCTCAGGACCTGACTGGTCTCGGACAAGAGAATTTGCTGGATGACAGGAAATGTAGGGCTTCTGAAGGCAGAAAACCCTGTGATCAGAGGCTGCTACAGCCCCAGCCTGCAGCCTCCCTCCCCAGCCCAGGTTGCCATGGGGTTCCAGCCAGTCCCTGCCCCCCGGCTGCCACAGAGCAAAAGTGGGCTCTGGCTCCCAGCCCCATGGCAGCCACCTGGCCCCTCTGCTGTCATAACAGGAGACATCAGAGGCGCCAGCCCCCGTGCTGCCATGGGGCCGGCGGGGACACTTGCACCATCCACTACTTTCTCATCTGGCAACATCTGTGGGCCATGTTGCTGAACAATAGAGTACTGGATTTCAGAGGTGTGACCTGTATTGGTTTCTTTTTTTGGAGGCACTTTATTAATTTGACATATTCAGCTGAAATCAACTGTTTAAAGGCACAGTGTAAGGAATCAAAGAAAAAGGTTTTACATTCTTCTATCTCTAATTTATAGCAAAAAAATATAGAAAAGTACAACTTGCCTCTCTCTCTGTTTGAATCCCTCCACTGGCTCACCCTTTCCCATCACATTTAACATAAGCTACTTGTCTTTACTTTCCAGGTCATGCATGCCCTATTCCTCACTGTACATGCCATCTCTCATACACTATTTAAATCCATTTTTTTTTTGTCCTATGTTTAAATTGTAAGCTCTCTGGGGCAGTGGCCATCTGGTGTTCAGCTCTTAGCACTACAAGGTGGTAGTCTACTACTTGGGCTCCTAGGTGCCACTGTAATACAGACAGATAATGATGACTGGTGACTCTCTTCAATGGACAACAATTGTGATTTTGGTTTCTCCTAATCTTTTTAAAGACTAAGAACTGACTCCCTACAAGAACACAAGGGAAACATACAGTTTGAAAGGCAGCAGAAACGAAACAAAGAAAAAAAAATAAAACATGGGTTTTAGCAGACAGATGGCAGGGAGTTAGTAAAAGTGGGATCCATACCACATTGAGCTGTAGCGTATGGCTTTGCTGGGTTTGATCTGTGTCACCGACCATTGAGGGTGGAGGCATGACCAACTGAAACCTGAAGCTAACTGTGTTACTACAGGAAACAGACAGCAATAGCAGCAAATGAATTGGTGAGCTGGTGCTCCCCCTTTTGAGAAGTGATCTCCCCTCTCAACAGAAAGCTCATTTCCTCAGACAGGATGAAAGAATGTGGCCCTAAAATATACACGTACAATCATCTGTAATGTCACTTGTTTCACACATTTCTTTTAAAATTTCTCTTCCAGCCCCCAATGACTAAATGAAAATTCATAAAGCCATGACAAAATGTAGCTCTAATATGAAATGATTCCTTCGTATCTGAGAGCATAGGACAGAATAATTTACATGATTTATCCCTACAGGGATCAAGCAAAATGAGCAGAAAAATTCAACATATTGTGAATCACAAAACAACAAAGCTGACAGTTCAGTTTCTGTAGCCGTTATTCTGTGTTTTATGTCAACTGTTTTCAATGAGAACATTTTACATCAGTGGCAATTATTGCTTCATCACAGAGAACATTACAGGAGGACAAAATGAGACTCTGCAGCAATAAATCAAAGATGAGGAAAAGCATTCTTGTTTCTCAGGTAGTCTCAATCCAGCATTCCTAGTAAATGCACACTTGGGTCAGATGTGTGATTTGAAGGCTTTCTAGGAAGCTGAAGAACTGAGACCTCACTGGGGCCTACTGAATTATCTAGATGAGAAGCACAAATGCTTCAGGTACATTTAATGCTACATGTATAGGCTGATTTAAGCACCTCAATCTGTAATTGGGAAGGCTCCAATATGGAGAAAGCAAAGTGTCTCTAAAGCAGCAGGATGATAAAGATACAGAAGTGACAGAAGTTGCAGCAGAAAGCAAGCTAACGTTGGAGGGAAGGCAATGAAGTGTATGTTTATTTGATAATGGCATATGGGAACTGAGAAAATAAGAAAAGAGAAGGTCATAAAAGAGCAGAGACATGCAAAGATGGGAGCGAAGGGGCCAGAGACAGTAAGAAGGGTCTGGAGAGGCAAACCTGAGGAAAAAGACAAAGCAGAACATGTGTCATGGTTACAGAGTGCCTTTTATTGCTGTGAGGCTGACAAAGGTATGCAATGGTATATTTGGCTAAGCCTCACTGAATCTAAAGTGAATCATTTATGTCAAACAGAAGAGCTCTTTATATGTTAAAAATAATTATGTACCAATAATTCTTGGGTATATTTACTGTTTTGAAATCATCTCCACAGAACTCACTGCAGCAGACAACATTAAATGATGCCTGAAGCATCCTAGGCTTCTGATACCTTGGGAATGAGAATAAATCTAATTGAAAACAGCTCGGACACCACACAATTACATTAGCCCCTGATTGTTCAAAAACATCCAATTTTTCAGATGCGCCTTTTATTAGACTCTTACCCACAGGTAACGTCAATGTAAACATTCCTGATGAATTTAAATTAGGAAAAAAAGTAAAATCAAACATGTAAAAAAGCCACATTATTTAGTATATTTTCTATGAAACTGTAAAAGTGAAAAATAAACCTCTAGGTCTATGAAAGGAAGATAAGATGGAGAGCGAGGACAGGATTTAAAAACAAAACAAAACAACAATGTACACTTGATTTCTCTGTGTTTAGATTTTCACATTGTTACAATTACTGTTAAAGTTACAGTAGCAGAGGCACGGCAAAACAAGCCTTTATAAATAGTTTGCACCCATTCACCAGTGATTCAATAATGCCATTACTGCTGTCTATTGCCAGCAACAGGTGGCTTTTTCAGTATAGGCACCAGAATCTTCTACATTAGTTAGGGCCCTCATTTCTAATGTGAAAACATAAGCAGAGCTCCTTCCCCTCAAAAAAGCTAAAGCCTTTCAGGACTTCTTTATACACACAGCCAAGGATGTAAATACTGATGTGAGATATTGAGGATGCAGTGTTCATGTACAAAATCAGCTGCACATTTTAAATAAAGCTGTTAATACTTATATATTACCTTATCATAATGTACGTGAATGAAACATTAGACCCATAAGGTCATGCAGAAAATTAAAAAAAAAAAAAATCCTGATCTAAGACAACATATTTTGTCATTTGAAATAAACCACATACATTGTTGCCAAATCAGTTTTGATACAATCACAATTCTGGCAGCACCAATGAGACTTAAAATACAGCAGGTGTTACCTGATGTCATCACTGATGCTACAAGCAAAGGAAATGAACAGAACAGGATTTGGGTAACTCTGAGTATTTCAGAACTCTCAGCACTTGAGTCACTGCTTTCAGAGTAGCTAACTCTAGTCACTTAATTTGACATCACCACTAACTTCCTTTGAGCTCAAGTCCTCGGGCAAAACTGATACGGCAGTTGATATTGAAATGAACAAACAGCAAGTCTGAATTTAACGTACATTCAAGCCTGTTCTGTACAAGAAAACTGAAGTGGTGATTCTGACACCCATGAAGAGAATTCAATTGACATAAAATAAAGAAAGGCAAGCAACACAGAAGCATCCTTAGCTTCTCTCAAACAAAAATTCAGTTCATGCTGTGGGGTTACAACAAGAACTGTACAGCTATTAAGCATTAATATATGAAGACAGTAATTACTAAAGCAGCAATGATAAGGCAACAGTTCTATATCATAACGTTCACTCTACTGGTATGACCTAAAATATGCATAAACACCTGCTTTGACACTGGAATTATATATGTTAAGTAACAAACTCTTTCACTGACAACTTACAAAGCAGCTTAGCTTATTCTGTATATTAGGCAAGGGACATTGGTAACCATTAATTTTAAAGGCAAAACTGAAAAAATTAACTCACACTAATTAGCTTAGAATCAAATATAATTGTTAAACTCACAAAACAGAAAAAGTTACTTCAGAAAAAAGCAAAATATATTGATATTTTAAAATGTAATGATTACTTAAATAAGAAAAATGGAAAGCTAACCAAACAATGGTGATATCATACTACATTTACATATTTTCATTGTAAAACATTTTTCATGTTTTCATTTTTTTTGGCAAGTGTTACACTGTTGACTCTCACGTAGCTTGTGATCTACCTATCATAACACCCAGGCTGTGTCTACATTAGGAGATAAAATTGATTTTAAGTCAGTTAGCCCAATTTTTTCAAGTGCCCATCATCACTGTAAATTCCATTAGCTTGATTTATGGACCACTAAAATTGACGTCTCACTGAAAGCCTAAAATCATAGTAACACGACAGGTGTAGTGTTCAATTTGAATTTAAAACTCCAAATGAAGGGTAGTGAGGATGCGGCATGCTTTTAAATCGATGCCCTGTATGTGTCCCACAATGCACCACAGTTCTCCGATCTGGCCTCTCACATCTCCACTGCTCTCAACTGCAGAAGAATTAGGTAACAGGAAGACCATTACAATTCACATCTGCAAGCCCGTGGCTGTGGCTGTAGCGTCATGAGATGCTGAAGAAATCTTTTTTTTCTTTGTTAGGAGAGCAGCTCTGGGGTCTGTGCTTCTGTGTATATTCCTGCTAGCTGCCTTTTTTTCTCTGCTGCCTGGCACCAGCCACTGGACACCCGCCCCCCCATATCATGTGTCAGCGAGGCTGTGGGTGGGGGTTGTGCCTGTCAGGTAGTATGAGAAACTTCTTTTCAGCCACTTACATGTTCCTGAACCCCACATCTCCTCCCTTCCCTCCTCCTGGAGGGTCCATGCAGTCTGGAACATTCCCGTGCCCAGCCACATCACGTGGCTTGACCCCGAGGCAATAAAAGGACATGCTGTGCAAGATGCCAGGAATATTGCATGCGGTGAGGGTCGTGATTTTCGGGGGCTGGCTGTAGCTGGAGGTGTTTTAGGCAACTGGGGGATGTCTCCCTCGGTGGTCAAAATTTTCGGGGGCTGGCTTAAGGAGGGGGTCTTGTAGCCGCCCCCAGCCATACATGTCTCAATGAAGGCAATGTATTAGGTATACGATTACCACAGTTGTTGAAGTAAGGCTTGCAGTGGGGAATAGTCATGTCCTAAGGGTCTTCTTTTCCATGTGCAAACCTGGCTGTAGTCTGGGGTCTTTTGCCTTGATGAATCATTTGAGTTTCAGTATAACAACTGTGGTCTATTTAGATACAAAGGTCATCTTTGGTAGGATGCCTAAATCCAGATAAAAAGTTCCTGAAAGGTCCTCTATGGTGGTCACAACTTTTGTGGCCATCAAAAGTGTACTGTCTTTTAGCTGCCCTGAGTCATTACTGATGATTCATTCGAGTTTCAGTGTAGCACCCATGTCTACTTAAGAGTCATCTTTCCCAGGAGGTGTAAATCGATATCCAAGCCCAAAATAAATGTAGGCATGCTGTTTCAGTGTAGCACCTGTGTCTACTTAAACATACTTAACATGGCAGGGGAAAGAGGGGAATGAAATGCGGGAAGATGGTGTCATATACCCACATCTACTTGTGAGGCCAGACTGCAACGAAGCTCAGGGAAGTGTGGCATAAGTTCCCACAATATATTGCAGCAGCACTTGATTTAAGCTACTTGTGTGTGGTAGCAGTAATTTGATTTTGTGGACAGCATGTGGGAAGGTGAAGATGCTCAAAATTGAATGGACAAAACCCAGTGTTAAGAAATCGATTTTAATAAAATTGATTTTATCTTGCAGTGTAGACACAGACCAAAATACCTTTCGTATTTTTACTCTTGTGGGGGATTTTGTGCCAAAATATTAAACATGGCAAATGGGAAATCAAAAGGGAAAAAAGGAAGGGACTGTTTTCAGCTTACATGTATATTTTTCTTGCCTGTTTTTTGCTAGTCTGGCTTAATGAATGAATCAATCTGGTGCAAAGACAGCCAAAGAAATTCAGAGGAAAGTAAGTTTAGATTGACAAATGTGCTTAACAGCAGAACCTCTCTTTATTTAGCACTTCCTTCAAAGTCTCTATGAGAGTATTCTGTAATGTGCAAGTTTGGTCATGAGTCTTATTTAAAATAAACCTGTGATGGAAAAAACATACACAGCAGCTCAATGCAGGATTCTGAGCACAGTGGGGGATGGGATTCCGAGCACAGTGGGGATGGGATTCCGAGCACAGTGGGGATGGGATTCCATGGGGAGTATGGGTGAAGCTGGCCGAGACTCGGTGGGGAGGGAAGAGGGAGCGGGATTTGGTAACTGGTTTGGAGGGGGAGGCTCCAGATGAAAAAGAGAATGCGGGGGAGGGGAAGGAGAGGAGAGCCCTGGGTGCAAAGGTTGAGGAGGACTAACTGTACAGGGACCTACTTCCCCTGTCTGCCAACCCAGACCACCCTGCACCCAATCCCCACTACTGAGCTTCACCCTTCCAATCCAGATCCTCCACCCCACTAAGGCTCACCACCCACCCCCAACCTGCTCCTGCCAAATTCCACCCCCCCAATAAGGCAAAAAAGATTCCTGCAGCCAGGGACAGTTTTTGAGGGTTGATCTGACCCAAACCCAGTTGCTCTGTGCAGAGAAGTTGGAGTGTGAACTCCACCTCCGTTTTCCTTCTCCTTCCTGCCCTGATCCAGCTGAGACTATTATCTCTGGGCAATGTGTGAAACTGGTCCTCCCTTCCTAAGCAGAGTACTTCTGATTTGCCCTTATGGGATTTAATCCTTTTACCTCAGACTAGTTCTTCAGTTTGTTCAGATAATTTTGAATTTTAATCCTAGGCTCAAAAGTGTTTGCAACCCCTCACATCTTGGCTCATCTGAAAACTTTGTAAGTGTTCTCTTCACACCACTGTGTAAATCATGGATGAAGATAATGAATAGAACTGAACCCAGCACTGATCCCAGCAGAACCCCACTCGATATGTCTTTCCACCCTGACAGTGCACCACTGGTTACTATCTAAGAAAGGGTTTTCAAACCAGTTATGCACTCACTTATAGCACAGGTTGAATCTCTCTAGTCTGGCACACTCAGGATCTGACCAGCGCTGAAACAAAGAATTTGCTGAACAACAGGACATCAATATTTTCTAGAACATTACCAACACTTCCACTGCTTACTGGGCTCTTAGAAGACCTTTAGGGGTGAATTAAGATAAATAACTCACAGAACACTGAGAGCCAGGACTGGTGGCTGTGAACAAACTTTAAGGAACCATGGGAAACTTGGCCACACCCAATGTAAGTGGACATCTGGCTAACTAAAATCATGCCAGATTGTGGATGCCACTGGATAAGAGTTCTGGACTAGAGAGGGTCAACCTGTTGCTCCATTTACGTTGCATTCTCTCAATTTGTACAGGAGAAGGTCATGCAAAACAATAATAGAGTCAAGACACATCACATTTATTGCTTTTGCCCTACCTTCAAGGCTTGTTACCTTGTCAAGGAAAGCTATTAGTTTGGTTTGATACAATTTGTTCTTGTTAAATGCATGGGACTGTTACATATCACCTTATTATCTTCTAAGTTTTGGCAAACTGATTGCTTAATTATTTGCTCCATTATCTCTACAGGTACTGAAGTTAAGCTGACTTGTCTATAATTCCCCAAGTTGTCCCTTATTTTCCTCTTTTTACAGATTGGTTCTATACTTGTCTATTTTCCAGTCCTCTGGAACAATTCCATTCTTCCAGGACTTTTCAAAGATAATCACTAATTGGCTCAGATATCTCCCCAGATAGTTGCTTGAGTATTCTAAGATGTATTTCATCAAGCCCTGGTGACTTGAAGACACCTAACTTTTCTAAGTAATTTTTAATTTGTTCTTTCTCTATTTGAGTCTCACAGTTTATCTATTTTTGATGTCAGTCCCTATGTTAGATGCCCAATTCCTACTAATCTTTGTGGTTAAAAAGAAAGTAAAGTAATTTAGCACTCCTGCCTTCCCTTCAGCTTTCACTTACATGGGATCACTGACTAAGTCAGTGATTTTGTTTTACATGATAGATGACCACACACGACTTCAAATGAAAAAAAGTGAACTCAGTTTATGTCCTGATACATTTATCATTTTGTTCAAGGTAAAAAGAACAAAGTACTCATAAGCTACGTCTACACGTGAAGCCTACTTCGAAGTAGCCTATTTCGATGTGGAGACATCGAAATAGACTATTTCGATGAATAACGTCTACACGTCCTCCAGGGCTGGCAACGTCGACGTTCAACATCGACGTTGCGCAGCACCACATTGAAATAGGTGCTGCGAGGGAACATCTACACGCCAAAGTAGCACACATCGAAATAAGGGTGCCAGGCACAGCTGCAGACAGAGTCACAGGGCGGACTCAACAGCAAGCCGCTCCCTTAAAGGGCCCCTCCCAGACACAGTTGCACTAAACAACACAAGATCCACAGAGCCGACAACTGGTTGCAGACCCTGTGCATGCAGCATGGATCCCCAGCTGCAGCAGCAGCAGCCAGAAGCCCTGGGCTAAGGGCTGCTGCACATGGTGACCATAGAGCCCCGCCGGGGCTGGAGAGAGAGCGTCTCTCAACCCCTCAGCTGATGGCCACCATGGCAGACACCGCTATTTCGATGTTGCGGGACGTGGATCGTCTACACGTGCCCTACTTCGACGTTCAACTTCAAAGTAGGGCACTATTCCCATCCCCTCATGGGGTTAGCGGCTTCGACGTCTCGCTGCCTAACGTCAATGTTAACATCGAAATAGCGCCCAACACGTGTAGCCGTGACGGGCGCTATTTCGAAGTTAGTGCCGCTACTTCGAAGTAGCGTGCACGTGTAGACACAGCTATAAAGAGCAACTAAGGAGAGGGGGAAGGAAGTAGTTTGAGTGGAATATACAATTTCTACAACCAAAATATTCTTAAATGCTACAATGCATCCCTGCTATACTTTGTCTTGCAGACTTTCAAAGGGGAGGAGAAAGATGGTTTAGAAAAGAGGATAATTAACAAAGAGTATAACAACCATAAAAGACCCCAAGGAAATTAAGTATTTTTAACATCTTGATTAGCAAAAAATCTCAGTTCAGACTGAGTGGTACTCAGGTTAGGATTTTTTATATATATATAAAATAAATATGTGTGATTCAAATTGCTTTGTTAAAGAACTTCTGCAAATGGGCAGATAAGAGTAATACTTACTGGTAATGAACCCATGATGGACCAAGTGTTTTCTTAAACTGGGTAAGTCCTACGATATCAATGTAAATGAGTTCTACTACTTTATCTCCCTGTGTGGGGCAGCCAGATCTGTTACCTACAACCTTCTTCATAATCCTTAAAAAAAAGAAAATGAGGGGGGGGAATATTTCAGCACCTTTCTGCATTCAAACAATGTATTAGTATTAATCCGATTACATGAAAAAATTCACATTGGTCATTGATTATTCTAATTTTGCAAATACTGTAACACTGTATATATACAATTTTCATCTCTTACTCTCAAAAGTGAGTAAAGCTCACTAAAATGTTTACTGTAAAATGGATTAGGTACAGTAAAATAATGTCTTTTTATACTAGCCCCTTGTCATTGTATAATCTCTCCAGTCTAAACGGAGGTATAAACATAACTTGAGCAGTAATTTTCACAATGTGATATACTGAAGCAATCTGGATATAACTTCTAGTATTTTATTAACTGTTTTATTATATCAGAATTCACTATAATATGGTTTTACTGTATATACTGTAAAAACGAAAGCTACAGAAAAAAGGAAAAGTGCCCAATCTTGAACAGGTGCACTATAAAAAGTTAAATCAGGACAAAGCTTCACAGACTGAAAACCAAGAAGACTTTATCCTGCAAGAGAGACGAATGTAAATTTGACTGAGATTAGTATTTTTTGAGCATAACTGCATTCAAATTATTTTATATATGGATGCTGAACGGGGAATATTATAAATGTAAGCTCCAGGACATGGAATTAAAATAAATCGGTAATGTATCTTATTGCAGAGCTTAAAGCACCTGCAATGATATAAAATTAAGCTGCTTAGTTTGAATTTTCCAGCATTAGTTTATGAAGTCTCAGGAGCCTATAGCTACAATGAAAATATCCTTTTCACAGCATATATATTTAGCTCATGAAAGTAATCTTCTTGCCTGTTTAGTGAATTAACACTTTCATTTTCCTCTTCAAGAAATTATATACAATACTAACAGAGGTTTCAGGAGCTTACAATTTCTTTTTTGTAGTCTAGTTTAAAAATTGAGAATAATCTCCTTACTCCTTGAGCTCTGCCAGTGAAGATGAAATCCTAATGTCATGGCCCAGTAAGTAAAGAGATGTAATTAAATCACTCCACTGGACTAATTCACCAAGTGGGCCACCACTAAATGCATTCTCTGCGATCTTGAATCCAGATTCCTTTGTTAGAAGTCCCAAATGGACGAGAATCTGAAAAAGAAAACCACATGTAAGCACCAACTTTAAATCTGAAACAAATCTAATATAGCTTATGTTGGTTCCATCTTGCTGTCTCCACATTCCAACCCAAGCCCTCATCCTACCCTTTTTAAGCTGATTTTAATCAAAAACTTCCACTATCAATTGCCTCATTACTCTAATTACAATAGTACTACTTCATTGCTTTAAACCATTTTTACAAAACCAGCTCAGCGTCTTTATTAATCTTTTACATTCTCAGATCAATCCAACATGATTACACAATAAGAGAATGCGTTAAAAATGAGGAGAAGCAGACTTTGTTATGGAGAAGAATAAGATTCTATATATAAAAAGGTGTATGCCTCTTTGTCTGAATTAAGATTAAATAGATCCTAACATGCAAAACAGAAAATAAAATGTTACAATTAACTCACGTTATACAGTATGAAGATGAGAATTTCATCATGCAAATATTGGAATATTAAGTAATTCCCATTAAAAGCTAAAGGTGTCTTTAGATTAATAAGACAAGATCACTTAAAGGACATCAAAGTATTTCTTCTGCTCTTGGAAGACCATATTTTCTGCTGAGGTCCTTTCACTAACTTGACTCTCCAGCTGAGGAGGATAGGACATGTCTCTGAGGCTATGTCACATAGCTGCAAACACAAACCACTGTTTACTGCCCCCCATCACAATGGTGGGAATTATTCTCTGTATCCCATCAGATCCTTTACGACTTTTGTAAAAAAGTACTACAAGATGCTTCACAACTGAGCAGCAAGTGCTGTGAATAACTATTAACCAGCTTTGCTGAAAAGGTCATGCGCATGCAGGACAGCTTCTCTGGCAGCATGGATCTGCAACACCAACACCCAACAACTGAACTGCCGTCCCAGAGTTCAAATAGCTCACAAATAAAGTTCTTGATTCCCTAAAAGAGTCTTAACCCAAGATCTGTGAATACAACCCATGTCATTCCTGGCTCATGAAAGACAGCCATGAATTGCTACCACTCCTAAACAAAATAGTCAATACCTCACAGAAGTTACTCACTTGTGTAGTAACAATGATTCTTTGAGATGTGTTCCCGCGGGTGCTCCACATTAGGTGTCGGGCTCACCCCGGCGCCGCAGATCGGAAACTTCTAGCAGTGTCCGTTGGGTCGCGCATGCGCTGATGCGCGCTGCCCCCCCGTGCGCTCTTGGCCACGTGCGTGATCCAGTCCCCGCCAGTTCCTTGACCAACCGCCCCAGATGCTCCTGAAAAACAACGGACAGAGATCCCAAGCGGGGAGGACGAGCGGGTAGTGGAGCACCCACGGGGACACATCTCGAAGAACCATCGTTACTACACAAGTGAGCAACTTCTCTTTCTTCTTCGAGTGGTCCCTGTGGGTGCTCCACATTAGGTGACTGCCCAGCAGTGACCCCAAGTAAGGAGGTGGGTAATTGAGTCATGTGCAGCTCGCCCTTGAGAGGACTGCTGTTGACAGACGTGTATCCTCCTCGAACACCCTGTGCATGGCATAATGCTTGGCGAAGGTGTCGTAAGAGGACCAAGTCACCACTCTGCAAATGTCTTTCAATGGGATTCCTTTGAAGAAGGCTGTCGATGCCACCATCGCTCTGGAGGAGTGAGCCTTGAGCAGAGCTAGCAGAGGGGTCTTACGGAGCTCGTAACACAGTCTTATGCACGATACAATGTTATTCGAAATCCTCTGGGACGATAGGCCTTCCCCTTTCAACCTGGGTGCGATAGACACCAGGAGCCTGTCCATTTTCCGGAAGGACTTAGTTCTGGCTATGTAAAAGGTCAACACCCTCCTCACGTCTAGCAGGTGCAGCTGCGCCTCCTTGCCAGAGCTGTGAGGCTTCGGATAAAACGAGGGTAATACTATTGGTTCGTTAATGTGGAACCCCGAGGAAACTTTTGGAATGAAGACTGGGTGTAGCCATAAGGTCACCGCTTCCTTTGAGAATACTGTGCAGGGCGGCGTTGCCATTACTGCTGCGCGTTCGCTCACCCTGCAAGCTGACGTAATCGCGAGGAGGAAGCTCATTTTTGTGGTAAGCAGTCGGAGGGGTACCGTAGCCAATGGTTCAAAGGGCGGTCCTGATAGCGTATGGCGTACCAAGTCCAAACTCCATGACAGTGGTAGCAGTTTCCGTGGGGGGTACAAATTTACCAGCCCCTTTAGGAATCTCGTGACTACAGGATGGGCGAATATGGTAGGCCCTTCCTCTTTGTGTCGGAACGCTGATATAGCCACGAGATGGACCTTTAGCGAGGATAAGGAGAGTCCGTCTCGTTTCAGCTCCAGCAGGTAGTCTAGAATCACAGTTATAGGGACGTCCAGAGGAGCTAGCTGTTTGGAAGAGCACCAGGAGATAAATCACATCCACTTCTGCTCGTAAGTCTTTCTGGTGGTGGTGGTCCTTCTACTGCATTCCAAGACTTGTTTCACTCCCTCCGAAAATGTGCTCTCTAAGGAGTAGCCATGCCTGTAGGCGGAGCCCCTGAGGATATGGGTGAACTATGGCCCGTCGAGCCTGCGTGAGTAGCTTTTAGCGTTATCTTGTTGGCAGTGCACCAGTTCCACAACCAGACTGCTTCTGTGCATAGCGCTCGGGATCAGGCCCCTCCTTGTCGATTGATGTAAAATATGGTGGAGGTGTTGTCAGTATTAATCCCGACTACTTTGCCGTGCAGGTACTTCTGAAAGCATCTGCACGTGTTGAACACTGCTCTGAGTTCTAGTACGTTGATATGCAGTGTCTGTTTCACAGGAGACCACAGCCCTTGGGTTACTTTGCTGCCAATGTGCGCTCCCCATCCTATGTGGGAGGCGTCTGTTGTGAGAAAAATCGCGATTTGTGGCTGGTGGAAGGGCACCCCAACTAGCATGTTTTTGGGATCTGCCCACCATGCCAGCGATTTTTGCACCTCCGTCGGGGGCGATACTACCCTGCATGTGGTATGGACTAATGCACTGTAAACGCTCGCCAACCAGTGCTGCAGGCTTCGCATGTGTAGCCTGGCATCCTGTACCACGAACCAGCCTCCTGTTTTCTTCTCTGTTAGGAAGTATCACGAGTAGAACTCCTTCCCTTGGAATTGTTCTGGTACTCTCTCTACCGCCCCATGAACATGAGATGATTCACCTCCTGTTTCAGCCTGGTCTCGTGAGAAAGGTTCATGAGAGAGGACTGGGTGGGAGGTTTTGGTGGCGGGAGTGATTGGAAGGGGATTGCGTAACCCATGGCTATGATTTCCAGTACCCATTTGTCTGTCATGATGTTTTGTCACCGTGAATAAAATGGTTTGAGGCGATGATGGAACATGTTTTGAGAGTGGCATTGGGAGATGGTCTTGATATTGCAGTCCTCGACATAGCCGTCAAATTTGCCGTCTTGGGGCTTGCCCCAAGGTTGCGTGGCTTTGTTGAGGACGTCGCCTGGGGGCTTTATACTGCTGCTGCTGATGGCGCCGCCCATGGTCGTAGCTTCGTTGATCTTGTGCACGCTGCGGTTGATAGGCGTAGTGCCTTTGCTGGGGATAGAACTTTTTCCTCCTGTATGGGGAGGTATATATACCCAAGGTCCTAAGTGTGGCCCTCGAGTCCTTGCTGGAGTGTAGGACCGAATCGGTTGAATCTGCAAATAGTTTTTGCTTATCAAATGGAAGGTCCACAATTTTTGTTTGTAGATCTCTGGGAATGCTGGACGTCTGGAGCCAGGATTCCCTGCACATGACCA
Source organism: Carettochelys insculpta (assembly GCF_033958435.1). Taxonomy (NCBI): domain Eukaryota; kingdom Metazoa; phylum Chordata; order Testudines; family Carettochelyidae; genus Carettochelys; species Carettochelys insculpta. The sequence continues at coordinate 58,720,670 of NC_134144.1, forward strand.
CTGCTGTGGCCGTTGAGCATGCCGCTGTGTCCGCCACGTCCAGGGCGATTTGAACTCCTGCTCGCGAGGCTGCATAGCCCTCCTGAACAATCGCCTTCAGCACTGGTTTCTTATCCTCTGGTAGGAAGTCTATAAGAGGGGTCAGTCTGGAGTAATTGTCGAAATTGTGGTTGGACAGGTGTGCCGCACAGTTCGCCATTCTTAGTAATAAGATAGAGGAGGAGTAGACCTTTTTGCCAAACAGGTCTAATTTCCTCGCGTCCTTGTCCAATCCTCCTGATTTATATGGGGGTGTCTTAGACTTATGCTGTGATGATTCGACCACCAAAGAATTTGGTTGTGGGTGACTAAACAGGAATTCCATGCCTTTGGCTGAAACAAAGTATTTCTTACCCGCCCTTTTATATGTAGGTGGGATGGAGGCTGGGATCTGCCATATGTTGGTGGCTGATTCCATAATGGCTTCGTCTAGCGGAATGGCTATTTTGGATGAAGCCGGGGGTCTCAGATTTTTTGGGAGTTTATGATGTTTCTCCTGCACCTCTGCTATTCGAATGTCCTGTGTGAATGCTACTCTCTTGAACAGCTCCTGGAATTGCTTAAGGTCGTCCAAAGGAGAGATGTCCCGGGGACACCCGCCTCATCCGGAGAGGACGAGGAGGCGCCGCTGCAGTATACCTCCTCTAATTCTTCTGACCCTTGAGTTTGTTGGTATACCCGCTCTTTTGCGGGTTGTGAAGGAAGGTCCCTGGACTCTGGACCAGTGTCTGTCTGGGGAAGCTGTGTTCCTCCCATGGAGCGGGACTGTATGAGGGGGTGTTGGCGGGGTGTGGGTGGGGATCTGCCCCTGGATCTGGAACCCCGATGCCCGTGTTCAGTATGATAAGGGCGGCCATGGCAACACAGGCAAGGGCCCGGAGATGGAGATCTGGGCCACGATCGGGATGTGTACACATGGTGTCTGGTAGAGCGTGATCTCCGTGACGACATTGAAAACGGCAGAGATAATCTGTGATAGTATTCATAGGGGCCCACGCTGGAAAATGGTGAAGATTGTCTGAGCCATGGTGATGGTGGCTGAAGGAACAGGGAGGGAGGTCTGAAACAGGCCATTGGAGTGGCTGCCCAGCGCGGCGTGTGTATCTCGGGTGGGGAGCGGGGGGCTGGGTGATAACGGCAGTGCAATGACGTCCGGAGCCGGACTGCGGTGCTGGGTTTTTGTCTTTGCCTTCCCCCGCCCCTGCGGAGCAGGCGCCGGTCCCTCTGGTGCCGGGGACCTTGGCGCCGCTGTCGGTGCCACGTGGATAGCTTCCTCCGGCACCCTTTGGCCCCGTTCCGGGTGCCCCTCCTCCAGCGCCGTCGGTGCCGCAAGGGGCGGTGCTGCATGAGTCTGCGCCGCCGCCTCCAGCGCTTGCTGCGTTGGCACCTGTAGCACCCTCGGTGCTGACTGCTGATCAGTCGGAGGCCCAAGCGCACTCCTATGTGCTGCTGTATCCCTGCTATGAGCAGTCAGGGGTCAGGGCCCCGTGTTTCGCTCGTCCTGCTCGCTGGTGTTACCGGCAAGGATCGAGCTGGAGAGAGCTTCCTTTTCCTTTGCACCGAGGAGGTTAGGGAGGCCGCCTTCCTCTTGTGCACTCCCGAGGGCCCCCCTTTCTGGGGCTTCTCCGGTGGTTCAGGCTGGAGGGCCTTATCAAACAGGATCAATTTTAGTCTCATTTCCCTGTCTTTCCTGGTCCTGGCTGTAAGCCTAGTGCAATGAGAGCACTTTGGAGTAACGTGAGCCTCTCCAAGACAACGAATGCACTCGCTATGCCCGTCTGAGGCAGGCATGGTCTTGCGGCACGATGCACACCTCTTAAAGCCCTGCGAAGACATCTCTGCCGTGGCTTGTAAGTCTTTAAATGTTAATAGAGTACTTATCAGCTAACGAAGTCTTTAACCAAATAACGTTCACGGCCTCCAGGGGTAGCGGACCACCAAAAGGCAGACGCCTGCGTCTGCTCTTCTCCCCTTTGTTCCTCCCTTCCTCCTCTTTTCCTTTTTTTTTTTTTTTTTTTTGCACAACAGTTTTAACAGTGAGAACACGACTAACTACTAACAACTAATAACTATCAACAACAATAACCAGTTTCTCTCCTTTTTTTTTTTTCTTTTTGTCTCAGGCGTTGGAGCCGGAGCAAATTCCGTCTGCAGCCACTGGCAGTTGAGAAGGAACTGGCGGGGACCGGCTCGCGCACATGGCCGAGAGAGCGCGGGGGAGCGGTGTGCATCGGGGCATGCGCGACCCGACGGACGCTGCTATAAGTTTCCTATCTGCAGCGCTGGGGCAAGCCCGACACCTAATGTGGAGCACCCATGGGGACCACTCGAAGAAGAAGGAATTTTCTCTCCTTCTTTCAAATACAAAATACACAAAAATGAGGAAATCCACTCTGAATGTATATCCATCTATCACCATACGTCAAACCTCTCTTCTCTCATGAAGTGCACAGAGACGTTAGCTAAAGGTCAATTACAAGCTCAACTAATTGAAACTAATACCATGGAGCTGAAGAGCAGCTGTCTGAAGCTGGACTAGAGCAAAATGGAGGTGATACCAGTTGACAAAAGGAAACAATCAAAAACTAGTTAGAGTCTCCTTTGATCTGCAACTGGTTAATTCAGTGTATAGTTTAGGAATCCTCTAGCATAGCTCACTGATAAATTCTCATGTGCTTTCAATCATCTATGATTAGTTAGAAGTCTCTATTCCATCCAGGCAGAGGATGACCTGACTTCAGTTATTTATGTCTATCACTCTCAACCGGACTGCAGCAATGTGAAATACCAGGATATGAAGCCCTCATTGTTTAAGAAATGCCAGCTAGTATGAACTAGGTCTCATCAGCAGTTCAGGAGACCTGTCCTCTGTTCTCACCAGTGATTTCCCAGATAATTTCAAATCACTTTCAAGATTTCTATCCTTATGTTCTCAACAATCCAAAGCCTGGGTTCAGTATATCTAAAAGTCCATCTAAAGCTCAAGAACAAAGACTGTTGTTGCTAGCTCCATTCCCGTGGAGTAATCTTAAAGTATAAATCTTGACTCTATGGGACCTTCCCAGGGGACTGTATGAAACAGTGGCACAAACTCCCTGAAAAAACTAAGGACCATCACTAACCTCCCTACCTTTAGCTCAACATGTAAGATATATTCCTTTTAATGTGTGCTTCATAACACACACATAGCATTCTGTATATTATAAAAAAAATTCCGTGTCTTCCAACCTGCTCCCCACAAAACGATCTACCAGCCCCTTAGAATTTCTTGGGAACAGAAGTCAGAACAAACAAGTGATTAAGTCATTTTTTTACCTTGCTCCCCCTCAATCACTGCTTAGAAGACAAGTAAACTTTCCAACTATAAGAAGTGGCTTATAAACAACTCACTTTTTTTCGTTTTCTTTTCTCCAGGTTTTGCTTTTCTGCAAGTGACTTAATTGCTTCAATCCACGCATCAGCCATTCGTCTGATGCGCAACATCATCCATCGGAATTCTTCATGTCTTGACATCATTTTGTAGAGGAGATCGAAGTTGGTATGAATTTCAGCCTTCAATTAAACATTAAGTAATAAAATCAGAACTTCATACAGGTGTAATTTTCCTTGATAACAATGTGTCATACTTAAAACACTCTGTGCTTCACATCCCCCATTCATACAATGAAGAAAAATATACCAGCTATCTCACTGGTGGTTAAGGCTTTAATTAACATTTATGAAGTGTATAGAGACCTTTGGCTGGAAATCACTAACACTACAGAAATGTCAGTTATTTTTATACCTACCTGACAGCCTGGAAAATATCAAAGTCAAGAGTTTATGCAGAGCTCAAAAAGGATTTTTACTTGCATGATACCATAGTTCCGCTTTTGGTTATGTGATTGCAAAGTGATCCTACCTCAGATACTCTATGATTAAAATGCACTAGAAACAAAAGAGGAGTAGTCTAAAGCACTATAATTATTTATTATGAATGACCAAAGAAAAAAAAAGTCAGCTATAACATTAAGAAAACAGCCTTAACTGGAAATAGTTCTTCCACTTAAGCAGATTAAGGTAAAAACAACTGGCTCTGAAGGATAGAGGCACCTGACATCACAGTCAGACTAGCAATGGTCATATATAATCCCACAATTACCTTAATAACGTGCTTTACAATCAGATTACAATATTGGTAGCTCTGGTATATAAGAAATCAAAATTTTAGGAAGAATCAAAACAATGAGATAAAACTAAAATACAATAAAGTGTATGAACAATTTGCTGAGATTCCAGACCTTCACACATCCTGATGATCAGCGAAAGCTTCCACTGCATAAATCAATTTTTTTATATGTACAGTTTATATCAATTCTCAATGTCCATGGAAGATAGTTATTACCTTTGTAACTTTATTCCACAATGTGAAGCCTTCAATATTGCACAGACTTATACATGCTTAGTTATACACTGCGAACAGCCCCATTGACTTCAATAGGACTACTCAGTGCACTTGGAACCAGATTTATAACTCAGTGCAATAACGAAGGAAAATGTGGTAAAGTGCTGTTCACATGACTGTGCATCCTCATGGGTAACTGTTTTTAAAGGAACCGTTTTCAAATAAAGGAAGATGAGCACAGGAGGACTCTATTGCCAATATTCCTATTGGCATTAATATGGGGCTCAGCATCTGATTTTTGTCTGCGGACAGATTAACAAACTGCTTTCTTGCCTATACAGTACGCCATAAACTGAACAATGAAAAAAATCACTCTGTTGGACAATTCCACTGATCATTTACATAGGTTTTAAGGCATGGCCAATACAACCACTGCTCTCACCAATGCTTTTTGATCAGTTTCTTCATCAGGATTTTTTGCTCTCCAAGGTAAACGAGGACACCAGTTTTCAACCTGCAAAAAGAATGATGGAAAAGTTCTTTAAGTCTGCTTTTAATATGTGCAACCTTATAACCCTATAAATTTTTCTTGCATTTCCTTTATGTTATACTTCCCTACAGCTTGAACAGGACCATCGTTGATCAATATGAAGTCAGCCAAAAACAAAGCCATTTGCTGTTGTGATATGTCTTCCCAGGCAAAGATATAAAAGATGCTTTGCAGTATAAATGGGTACTCAGGGAAAAACTTAAAGATACAGAAAAAGCTCTACTCATACCTTAAATATAGTTTATAGGAGGTCATTTTCAAGAGCTACTTGCTTTTTATTAGGCAAAAAGGGAACAATAAAAAATAATTCAGAATGTTACCCAGTTCTAAAGACACAGATATTAAACCTATAGAGATGATTTTAAAATATGGACAAGTATTTTACCCTATATGCTCAAGTTCCTCTTTACCAATCCAGACAAGAAAGCATATACAGCTAGTGAGGAGGGCCATTGGGAGGTAATGGTGGGAGGATGATATGGATGACAAAGGAGAATGTATGTGTTTAACAATAAAATGGCACCACAAAGCAACATAAAAACAAAGGAAGGGTAACTGAGCGACTATACAGGCAGGGGAACCAGGGAAGTAGCTGCTATCATTGTGGTCCTGTACATACTCAAGGAGTCACAGCTGCTTGTATCATGGCTCGCTAGTATGGCACCTTGCTGTTCTTCAATTGCAGACCTGCAGAGAGGCATGATTCTTAAGTGGGCCAGAGGCTAATGAGATTGGTTTACTGAGGATAACGTGGAGTAGGAAGAGCGTGACAGCCCTGAGCCCATCACTCAACCTCCAGTGGAGAGAAGCCACTCTGGCCCCAAGATACTTGCACACATATTAGGAAAGAGGCAGAAGAACAAGAGTGCACTGGTTGGCTAGCCCCGAGATCATCACGAACGGGGTATGTGTTGAAATTCCATAGAAGGAGTCAGTGTTGCTGTCATTATGTGCCTATGTTTACAAAAACAGTCAAAATAAATTCAGTATTTAGCTTAGAAACTAACAAGGTGAGTAAGGTAAAAGATACTAACCTCAACCACCTTGAGTCACTCATACCCTGGGACTAATATATTTGCAGTGTTGTAACCATATTTAGCTTACTCAGACACACTCTGAAAACAGTCAACCCAAAATCATTAGATGAACAGCCTGAAGTAAACAGCATGCACAAAGATTACTTAGAAGAGCAAACAGAAGAAAATGATTGAGTAAAAACCATCACCTCATTATAGAGCAAAACCAAACCAAAGCATACAAACGAGCTACATTCCCCAACCTATACATGATCATTCAAACAAATGTTAGGATTACTTCCACTTAACACAGTACAGTTTCTGAAAGTGGTAATATGGTCAACCTCCATTGGGAAATGCGTGACTCTCCATTACACTCAAACTCAGGAAAGCTGCTGGACATTGCAGTAATTAGTTGTTCATAATTTCAAACAACATGGGCTGCAAACACACTAGTGGAAAATATTGGAAACCAGCATTCTTCCAACATACAACAAGCAAATCAACTTGGCTTTGCTAAAAAGCTGTATTTTTAACCAGGTGGGATGGATTTTTTGGAGCACACAGCAAGGTAGGGTGTTAAAGGAGAGAAGACCAGGACTATTGCACACTTCCTCCTGGCTCTTACCACAACCCTCTCCTTATGCATCACTACATCTAACATTTCCCAGTCCTTCTGACCACTGCTCCATCTCCATGTCTAGTCATCTTTCCCTCTCTACCAGGGGAGGCCTGCTAAACTCTGGGCTGAGAGTTCAATACTTGAAGGGGCCAATTAGGGATCTGGGGCAAATAGATTTAAAAGAAAAAATCTGTCCGGGATGGTGATAGGTCCTGACACAAGGGCAGGAGACTGGACTTGATGACCTCTCAAGGTCCCTTCCAGTTCTATGAAACATGTGTATCTCCGTGTTGTTCCCACCAGCTCTACTTGCTCCTCTTTCTTTCACCAGCACAAACCAAGTTCCTGTGTTCCAATTTTCTCAGTTCTGGTGACCTTTGCTTGCATCCTGATTCTGCCCCTCTCTCCATCTGCACACCAGTTCCCCAACATCTTATGCAATAGTATAGAGGCCATATTTTAGTAAAATTATGAATTGTGTATGTATCACTGTGGACCAGCATCTCTCTTCCCTCCCTGCTGCCTTTTCATGACTTGCAGTCCATCAGCTCTGATAACTTCTTGTCTCTTCTCAGCCATCACTTACCTTTCTTCCAATGAGATGCTTGTTAATGCTCTCCATGCTTCAGTTTCCTCCACCCTTAACTCTGGTCTTTCTTGTCCCTGCCACGTGCTTCCATTTGTGTCCCTCCCCACACAACATCCACTTCCTTCAGTTCTGCTGCCATGCTGCAAAGCATCTCTGGTGTGAAACCTATGATCAGGCTGACTTCCTCCATGATAAACCTGTTCCTTCTTCATTTGGTTCAGCCACTTTCTTAGCTAAAAACTTGACATCTCCATCTTAACTGAATCCTACACCCAAGATAACAGCCCCCTTTGACTCACTTTCCCTTGCTGCCTCCACTTCCCTCTCCACACAGGATCTCGCCGTCTTCTTTGAAGAGAAAATGACAAAACAGGATGTGGATGACCTTTCATTCTACCCCCTCCCAGCCACCTCCCCCGCAATACTTTCTTCTCATGTCCATTGAAGATACAGAAGTTTATCTGTTTTCTTGCTGAAATCCCTCCAATTGCCCCCCGATCCCATTCCACCTACAATGAACCTGGCCTCCTCCCCTCCCTTACTTTTCCTCTTAAGCGCTCCCACTCCTCTGGCTTGCTCTGCTCAGAATGCATTCATGCTTTAATCTCTCCCATCTTAAAATATCCCACCCTTGACATCCTTGCCCCAGTTAATCTGTAAGCTCTCTGAATGCACGATCTACAATTGCCTTATGATGCTCTCCTCCTCCTAAACCCTCTTCAATTTGACTTCGACCCTGAGCACTCCACTCAAACTGTTTTCCCATAGTTTCTAATGACTGACCTCTTTCTAGCCACAGATCAGAACCAATACTCCATCCTCAGCTATCTTTGACATCTTTGTCTTGATATATTGTTCTTTTCCTTGACACACTCATTTCTTGGTTTTTATCCTACCTCTGTAATTACTCCTTCAACATGTCCTTTGAAATATACGACTCACCTACTTCTCCAACTTTCTGAGAGGATTTCCAGAGCTATAACCTTGGCACCTTACAAGTCTTCTGAATAATATACAAAGGACTGCTCTGATATATCTGGGATTGCAAAGAGTTATAGTAGGTCTTTCCACCGAAAAGACAAGAGGACAGGGTGGTAGGTATTATGAACAGATGGACGATCATGACCAAACCTGGCTGTAATATGGTGGGTTGGGTCAGCTTTTGCTTTATATTCCTTAACACCTACTTAGTTAAGGCTCTACGGTTAGGCTCTAGAACTGGAGTGGACAATAATTTTCACCAAGGGGCCACTCCATGAATTTCTGGTACAGTTCACAGGCTGGCTCTGAGCCTCCCAAAAGGCCTTGGGCAGAAGGGTTGGGCTGAGGGCTACAAAAAGAAAGCAAGTGTGAGAGTATGAAAGAAAAAAAACTGTATGAGAGACAGGCTTTGTGACACAGATTGAGTGAGTGTTGCACTGTAAATATATGTCAGTGCCTATGTGTATATGACACAGATTGGGTATGTGTGACAGTGATGCAGAATGTGTGTGCTGGCTGCTGCTAGTTAAGTTTCTGAGAGAAGCCAGGATCTTGAAGGGAAATCTGTCCTGTTCTGTTTTCTCTCCCACCCCTGTTCTGCACCCGAGTGAGTCACTCATCATTTATGTTTCAGACTGAAGCAGCTCCGCTGTGTCTCCCCCTCCCCCCAAACCCTCTTCTGCAAAAAATGGAGAACAGGGGCAGGAGAAGACCCTGACTTCAGCACTACCCTTTCCCCTCCACCTCCTTTCCCTCTGTACAGCTAGCAAGAGAATCCTAGGAGCAGCTCAGCTGCAGACAGAACATGATGCGGGGCGGGGATGGGCAGCTGCGCACATGCTGCCAGCATGCATGTTCTGCTAATCAACTGGGCAGGCTGGAGAGAAATGTACTATTCCTTTAGGAGCGACAGATTTGCAAATTCAGTGAGTATCCATGCATCCTTGCTGGATGCTCTGGGGAGGCACTCAGATGGCTCAAGGTCTGGAATCTACCAATCATTAACTTGAAAGGAGAGAGAGAGAAGCCTGCAGGGGCCTTGAAGGCAGTGCTAACCCACAGTGGGCATAAACCAAGTTCTCTCACACTAGATGAACCTTTGGTCTAACCCCATACAGCAGTTATGTTCAGAAGGTGGTAGCAAGGTGCCTCACAATCCAGGGCAAGTCACAGTGACTTAGTCAGCAGGATTTTGCGGCTCGTTAAGGGTCAGACTCCTGGCACATATATACCAGCAAACATAAATACTGAGAAAAGTCACAATAAGCTCGGAAACAACGGAAAAGGTTGCTGTTTGTTATTTTCTGTTTATTTTGGGAGCAGGAAATAGAGCAGAGGGACAACAAGATAAGTAAACCCAGACACACGTCAGGTATAAGAAAATACGTTTGGAAAAACTTGTTCTAAATGGCACTGAATGCTACAGGGAAAAAAGAGGCAGGGACGAGATATCTACTCTGAAAACATGAGATTGGACTGATCCACCCACAGGGACTGAGATGAAGTTAACTGTTGGCTGAGATACACAGCCTGACATTGATCCAAGTGAAGGAGCCATAAAGCTTGAACTGGTCAAGTCACACAAGACAGATGTTGTTTAAAGTTTAGTTACCTTAAAAAGGATGGCAGATGTTCATAAAATGGTGAATTGAGCAAATGGGTAATAAAGGAACGGGACAGAATCCTAACAAACTGGGAGATATACCTGAGCAGGAGCACTTCTCTGATATCTGCTCACTTATGTATGAGAAATCCACACCTTCTGTTGTAGGGATAGCAGACTCATGCGTACTAGCAAGACCCTGCAGAGAGACCAAGGCCAAAAGGGAAGGGCAAAAGCATGTAGGAGAAACAAACTAGTTTGCTCTGGGGGAAAAAGCAGGAAGGAGAATGGCTAAGCCCAGATCACCCTAATACAAGTCACCTCCTGGTAACCCTATGTAATGAACCCGAGACTAAGGGGCAGGCCCAAGAAAAAGCCACTCAAGTAGGCCCCTTGGATATGTGAAAAGCAATTGCCATCTAAATACAAGCTTCAGTCTGTCCAGGTTAATGCAGCTACCCTTAATTCAGAGGCTTGACTGAGGCTACATCTGCACTTACCAGGAACGTTGATGGCTGCTATACAATTTTAGATATGCCAATTGCGTACCTAAAATTGATTTTGCAGCCATCGACAACAGTCCCTGTCCTCACTGCAGAATGCCCATGGGACTGCTCCTCCCACCGACATTCCTTAATCCTTGTGGCTCGCAAGGAATTCTGGAGTCGACTTTGATCCTCGAACGTGCCGCTTTGCACGTGCGTGAAGTGGTATCCCGGAAGAGCGAACCTGAGTCTTCCATCTTCCATGCTGAGTGTAGATGCAACCTTAGGCTCTAGAAAGTTGTAAGCTGAAGATGATGCCTAAGTAACAGGCAAGAGGATACTGTTGTCCACAATGATCAAGAAAGAAGGTGGCAGGGAGAGTCTGGGGGTGAAAACTTAAGGCCCCAGTTTTACCCATATCGAGCTTGGGCTGCCGCCAATGAAGTCTCTGACTCAAGGGTAGCTGTATTATTAATGTGGAAAGGTTGGGACCTGTATTTTGACTTCTCAAATGACACTAAAAAAGAAGAAGCAGCTTGTACATCGATTCTAGTAAGGGAAAAAGGATGGAGGTTGAAGGCTGACACAGTCAAACCAGTCAGTCATGAAGACTATTTTAGCGTTAAAAGACAGGAAAACAAATGGTAGGCATAAATGGTAAATTTTCCGAATGGAGAGGGGTAACTAGTGGTGTCTCCCAAGGGTCAATCCTAGGATGAATCCTGTTCAATTTATTCATAAATGGTCTGGAGAAGGGGGTGAGAAGTGAGGTGGCAAAGTTTACAGATGACACTAAACTGTTCAAGATAGTCAAGACAGGCAGACTGTGAGGAACTTCAAAAAGATCTCATCAAACTGAGTGACTGGGCAACAAAATGGCACATGAAATTTAATGTGGATAGGTGTAAGGTAATGCACATTGGAAAAAATAGCCCCAACTATATTTACAATATGATGGGGGCTAATTCAGCTATAACTAATCAGAAAAGGGAGTTATTGTGGATAGTTCCTTGAAAACATCCAAGCAACGTGCAGAGTTTGTAGCTATTCAAATAGTTTTCCACAGAAATGCAGTCTAGGTTCAAGGTTTCTTCAGCTACAGGATGAGCAGTGAAAAATTTAGCTTTTTTTCCCCTTTATAACCATTCCCACTGTTATGGCACTGGAGAATATTGTAAAGAACAGAACACAAAAAGTTATATGCAGCCAGTCTTCCCTCTTTAATTCTCTACAAAGGTGATTCTCTCTCTCTTTTTTAGATAGGATGATGGTAGAAAGACTGTGCAAAGGCAATTTGGAAAGCTGGGTTTTATCTTTTGTTCTTTGAACACTGAAGTCATTTTTACTCTAGTCTTCCTTAACAATGAGTTGTGCACCATTTGCACAGAAATCTGCTTCTTGGACATGTGTTATCCCATTGACAGAGACCTAAACTGAGCCACAGAAAGACTGAGTGAATTGCTCTCAAAATGACATTCCACAAATTAGCCTTATGGAAAATTTAATTTGTTATTAAATTGTAAGATAAATGTTTCTCTCAGCCGGCCCCACAACACATGGCCACATTACCTACCATGAGAGCATCTTCGTAAATAACTACCCTTCCAAAAGTATCAGGGCCACTCAAAAATTTGGGGTACCAATGGATCTTAATGCCCACCCTCATGCCTTCATTCAGGAACCGCAACACAAACATTCCTCTAAAAATTCATTCTCTCTTTCTGGACTGCCATTAGGCATGGCACAGCAGTTTAACAGTCCCACATATGTCTATATAAATCCTAAGCATGTCCCCAAAAAGTACTATTTAGAATAATTTGAACATGAGTGGCATTGCCAGGACAGGAAAACTGGGTGGGTGGGCAATGATGGGATGTGAGGGAAGAGCAGGAAAGATTGGGGCTTCAAGGGATCCGAGGCCACAAGGACAGGATCAGGAGGAACGAGGGCCAGGCTTTACGGCTCAGCAGGAACCTGAAGATGATGCTGCCCAGGGCATACAGGCTGGGGCACACCCCCATGGGGTCCAGAGGGATCCTCCTGGGGTTTAAGATCTATCTGCCCTTGGTTTAGTATCGGTTCGCCTGGCCACACTGCACAACCTTCTCCTGCCAAGGCCACACGCTGCCTCCTTTGTCTCCAATTACAGTGCCAGGGGTCAGGGTGGCAGCATGTAAAATAAAAATTTAGTGGGCAGCGAGAGGAAAAAGTAATTTTTCAAAGAGTTTTTCATTTATGTCATGTAATTTCATAAAGAGATCTGTGATTTTCTAAGGAAGTACAGTTTTTCCACTGACTAATGAAAATGGATATGTTGTCCATTTCATGACAACGCGTTGCCCAGAAGCAGTAATTCCTGAAAGTCAAAGCTGCATCAATGACAGTATGTAGTAAAATGGTATTTTGAACAATCAGTTATTTAAAAAATGCAAGTGGAAAAAGTATGTTTTGGAAAAAAATAAGTCTTTTTTTTTTTTAAAGGGTGAGTTTTTATTCTAAGGAAATAGACATTATTTTTAAAGTTAGAGCAACTATTTTCAAACACTCAAAAGAAACAATTCCAAGTTATAACTAGGATAATGAAAAAACCTGATCCTCTAATTAATACAATGAAACCGATTTAGACCGATTTAGAAAATAAGGTATCTTACTGGGTGTTAAAGCTGTAGCTGCCCTTAATGATTTTAAAAATAATATAAATGTTAACAGAAGACATCAGCTGTTGTATTATGCCATATTATGACAGTAACTGTACGGCATAATATGACAACAACATTTTTCAAGTACATTAAGAAGCTGTTAGAAGAAGGAAGGGGGCAAATTCTTCTATGTCATTGTGCACTATGACTACGATAACATAAAAATAAAAAAATAAATTTCAACTTAATTTCAGTTGAAACAACGATTGCCAACGCAAAAGATTTAAAAATGGAATTTTTAACTTCATTTTTGTAACAATGAAATGAATACAATTTTCATAAATAAAATTGGTTTAATCAAAAATGTTACAGTCATCCCTAAATTCTAGGTGTACCTTTAGGCTGCTGTGTGACCTTAAGCAAGTCACTTCACCTCTCTGCCTCAGTTTCACTGTCTGAAGTGAAGAGTGATATCGAGGTACGTTTGTAAAGCATTTTGAGAGCTATAAATACAAACTGTATTCATGGAAGTAGTGAAATCCAAGAAGAGGTCTGAAAAAATCTGGAGTGCTTGGGTTATACTACATTATAGAGGTAGTTGGGGAACACAGAGAATATAACAAGGTCTATTTGTATCCGTATGTTTTGCTGTTTCCAAGATATTGACAAATATACAATTAACTGGATTGTTCTTATACAGTGATCGTTTAGGTGATTCTTTTTTAAAGCAGGCTTTTTCATGCTACAGTAATGCTTTCTAATATTTTAAGGAGGTTGCTCTCTTTCCCCTATCCACCACTCAGAATTCTGGAGCCAAATTTGTCATTCAGCTTTTCACCCCTATCATAAACCATCAATTCTCTACCATGACCCACTTTGACAAATTACTCTGTGCAACACCATCTCCAAGTTATCTTTAGCAGCCAACACAGCTCATAAATCCACACCATTGTAGTGGTTATTAGAATTTCATTTCATGCTTGCATTCACGAACATTTAAGCTTTCAACCTTTGCTATTGGGCATTAATCATGGCATTAATCATGAGATTAAGTATGCTGAATTTAAACTCAAGGTTAACAGCATGCTCAACCAATATTAGTTTTACATACTGTCAAGGGAGAACTCTAAAAAGCAAAGACCTTCCTGTCAGTTCTTCCCTAAATACAAAAACAATTTGATGAGTAAAGATCTGTTCTTCTGTTACACCATGAAGCACAAAAATCACAAATTCATCCGTATTACTTAAAAAAATCATTTGAAATAAAAGTCTGCAAAACATCCTAAATCCTTGTCAATCACTCATTCTCTTAAGCTACCACAGTAATTACAGTGGACGCAACATGCACAAATTCAAGGATGTTCGAAATATCTGTTGTCTGGTACAAGACTGATTGAACGACTCTCTATTAGGGTAAGGAAAAAGTGCATTTTCCAAAATACTTCAGGTAGCAGAAAAGCCTATTTATAAAACCAGACGGAAGCTAAACATATCTAATATATATTTGCATAAGCTTTTTCATAGTGGCCTATAGTCCTAGTGAGTTAATGACACAATTCATAAATGATTCAGTTATATTCTATTTTATTTTCCTGATATTCTATAAATGGCCTAAGATAGTAAATATGTACCTAAAAGAAGAAACAGGCAAGGACTGAAATGATACCCAATAAAAATATAATCACCCTTATATCATAAGGGTAGTTAAGATCTTCAGCAGACTGGACATAGCCGGTCAGAGACTACACAGAAAGTCTTCTGCAGCTCTTGATACCTGTGTTTTTCTGAACATGTGCTGTCTTTAGTAAGTGTTCAATCATTAAGTCCAACCAAAGCTAGCTTTTCTCAGATTTGTTATGAAATCAAATCCGGCTTCAAAAGAATCCCTTTCACTAAACAATCATGGTTACAATTGTTATCAATGACTGCTTATCAATTAATTGGTTATTGATAATTGACAAATTATTGAACACTTATTGATTGCCAATAAGCTAATCATGGAGTACAAATTAAACATGAGCCAACTGGATGATGTGGTTGCAAAAAAGGCTACTATTATTCTGAGGTGTATTAACACATGTAAGGGCTGCTCTTCATTAAAGCTTTAATGTCCATACCTATGGCTAAATCGGTTCTGATAAAATTGGTGAGCTATATTGTAACTTAAGTTAATGTACAGCACATGCCAGCCACTATCAGCTATTTGGCCACTTGAGTGTGACTAGCTGGCTCGAACAACAAATAAATATATTTTCAGAATAATGTGGCTACTGCCTCACAACCATTTTGACACCACAGGGTCTATGCCATGCTTTGATAGGAGACACTCTTCTGCTGACTTATCTTATGCTTCCCTGGGAGGAATACAGAAGTTGTTGGGAGTGGTCTCTGTCATCAACTCAGCTTGTCTTCACCAGAGTTGCTAAACTGACAGTGCTGCAACAATCACAGTAGTGCCAATTTAGCTGTAAGTTTAGATGAGCCCTCGAGAGAGGAGGTAATTATCCTACTCTATGCAACATTCATGGGACCTCAGCTGGGCAGTGTATATTTTGGGAAAGATGTGGATGAACTGGAGAGTGTCAAGAGGACAGCAACAAAAATTGTAAGAAGTTTAGAAAAACTGACCCCCTGACAAAAGGTAAAAAAATTGAGCACATTTGGTTTTAAGCAAAGACTGAGGGAGGACATTATAACAGTCTTCAGATATATTAAGAGTTGTTATAAAAAGGAAGGTGATCAGTTTTTCTCCCTGGCTACTATAGCTAGAATAAGAATTAATTGGCTTAATCTGCAGCAAGGCAAATTTAGATTAGCATAGTTAAATACTAGGACAGATTACCAAAGCAGGTTGTAGAATCAGCTGAGGTCCACTTCAGCCCTCTATTTCCCCCATCAGACTTGAAAGCTCTCTACAGTATCAATGATTCAGGCTCACAAATACTCCTTTGAAGTAGGCAGCCCATTTAATAGATAAAGACTGTGAGGTGGAGAGAGATCAAGTGACTTGCCCAAGGTCACACAAGAAGTCAGTGAGAGAGCTATAAAGGGAAATTGCCTGCCACACTATGTCTTAGCCAGAAAATTATACCTGCCTTCCACAAGTTAAACAAACATCAATAATACAGGAGGAAGAAGCAATCTGGAGACAATAGTAATAGAAACAGCTGAATGTCCAATGCAAAATAAAACAGAAAAGGAAACTTTAACGGGGGGGGGGGGGGCAAAATCTAAAATGCTCACGAAATATTTAGGGTAACTAAAATGATTAGGGGCTTGGAACAGGTCCCATATGAGGAGAAGCTAAAAAGATTTGGACTTTTCAGTTTAGAAAAGAGGAGACTGAGGGGGGAACATGATAGAGGTATATAAAATTATGACAGGTGTGGAGAACTAGAGGACACCAAATTAAATTAATAGGTAGCAGGTTTAAAACTAATAAAATAAAGCTCTTCTTCACTCAGCGCAAAGTTAATCTGTGGTACTCCTTGCCAGAGGAGACTGTGAAGGCTAGGACTATAACAGAATTTAAGAAAGAGCTAAAAATATTCATGGAGGTTAGGTCTATAAAAAGCTATTAGCCAAGGGTAGGAATGGTGTCCCTGGCCTCTGATTGTCAAAGGCTGGAGATGGATGGCAGGAAACTAATCGCTTAATCATTGTCTTCAGAGCACCCTCTCTGGGGCACCTGGCACTGGCCACTGTCAGCAGACAGGCCACTGGGCTGGATGGACCTTTGGTCTGACCCAGTATGGCCATTCTTATGTTCTCCACCTTGGTTTGCAAGTTTAAAGGGGATCCCAACACCTGAAAGGTAGCATAAAGGAGGGGACAATTCTATAAGGAGAAAACCCTTGAAAGCATTTAATTCATTAATCTACATCTCTTCACTCCTGTAAACTTTAGCATGTTTACCACATCATGTTCTGGAATCACTGAAGATCTGTAAGTAATAACTAGGAAGATTTAATAGAGAACAATCCAATTCAGAAGCTATGAAAAGCCAAAAAAAAACTTGACAGTGTATTTTAGCTACACTAGAGAATTTTTGTGCAATCTGCACCCTGAATTGGATATGGTGTCAGGCTCTAACTGTTGGCACATAGTGCTTCTGGTACACCTTCCGCTAACTCACCTGGGCTGCCTGGGATCAATGATGAGACTTCTGATGAATTTTCAGGATCTCTGGGGGGGGAGGGGGAGACACACGACAAAAAACAAAACCCTGTCTCTTTGAACAGTGACTGAGCTTCACCTGTTGAGAACAGACTGCAAAAATAGTTGTGCTTTCCAGGAAGTCACACCCCTTACATTTACAATGTGAATATTCTCTGGGTTTCCAGTGAACCTTTTCCACACCACCTAGAATCGATTGCTTCAGAAAGCTGTTTTGGAACCTATGGTAAGAGCGCTATTCAACTACAGCAGCTCATTAAAGCACAGTAAGGCGGGTACATTATAGATGAAATACGATGGACTGATTGCACAGAAGACGGTTACAGTAATACAACCCCACTGGTATTGTTAGATTACAATTCTCTGAGGCAGACGTACAGAGGGAGCTCTGAATACTAGCACCACTCTTTGGGGTGGATCATTTTGGTATCTATCCCCTCACAGAACTCCTGTTAAAGATTAGTTGCCTCTTTCCAAGATGAACCATAGAAGTAATTACCATAAATACGGAGACTTTTTGTGTTCCCTTATTGCAGCTTTTATGTACTTGAAGAAAGACTTACTGACCTCACTGAGGTAGATAAAAAAGGAGCATGTAGACCCATCCACTCCATAACTTGCATAACATGGATCCGATCGCCACATATCTTTCATCCACTGAAACAAAACAGAACAACCTGTTTGAGCCTGTGTGCATCCATGCATTTTAAACAGACAGGTTTTCACCATGACTCAATAATTTGGGATGGGGAAAACCTATACATCACCAGAGGAAACCAAGCTAAAATAAGTGATAGAAAGTTTGAAAAGTGTACAGCAGACTATGGCTATGTCTATACTAGAAGCATCTGTTGACAGAAGTTACTGTTGATAGGGAAATCTCAACAGAATCTCTGTCAACAGATTGCATCTACACACAACTTGCTCTGTCCGAGAACTACCAGACTGCACTGTCCTATGGCGCCAGAACGCAGAATTGCAGCTCTACAAAGAAGGCTGCCCAGCAACCAGAAGTCCTCATGACAGAACTGTCTACACTGCACTTGTGTTGTTAGAACTCTTCTGTTGACAAAAGAGAAGCCCCCTTCTGTCAACAAAACTCTCTAGTGTAGACACAGCCGATAAAAAATGAATTGATTATCTCTTTCAAGCCAGTAAATCACTTCCCACGATCACTGTGGCTGAATACATCAAGAAGTGCTGTTGCACCTTATTGACTAACTGGTATTTTGGAGCATAAGCTTTCATGGGCAAAAACCAGCTTTGTCAGATACATGCTTAGGGGTGGGGTTCAGAGGAGTATTTAAAGAAGGGTGTCCCAGTATTTAAATACTCCCTGAAACCACCCCCCATGCATCTGACGAAGCACGTCTTTGCCCACGAAAGCTTATGCTCCAAAATATCTGTTAATCAATAACGTGCCACAGGACTTCTTGTTGTTCTCGAAGACACAGACTAACATGGCTACCTCTCTGATGGATGAATACAATCAGCACTGACAGTCAGATAAGCATAGAGACCAAAGGAGTATGTAAGTCTCTCCCCAGGTCAGGCTTGAGGCTTGTTAGTGGCAGAAGATAGCTTTCATTGCCTCTGGACATGTTGCACTTGTTCTGTGGTCAAATACGTCACTTCTGTACTGTTAGTTTGGTTTCTTTACAGAAGCAAAGAATTCACTTTAAACTTTTTTTTTTTTAAATGAAGAGCTACCTAGAATTAGTTGTCCTGGTAAAATCATTAAAGTAAACAAAAATAATTTTTTTCTTCAGGATCAGAAATTAGCAATTCAGAAGTCAAACAACAAATTACTTCGCAACTTTGGAACAAGTTTTAACCCATGTGGTTCAAAATTGAAGACACGAAGTTCAAATAGGTCAGGGAAGAGTTTGATTTTTTTTAAAAAGTGAACTTACAACAAAGTACTTTTATTTAGAAGACAATTTTTAAAAACTCAGATTCCAAGTATATAATCAAAATATATACTACATCTGAAATCATTAATGAGTAGCTGTATTGACCCTTCAAATTACACCTGTTTTTGAAGAGAAAAAAAATTTACCTGAAAATACTTATTACTGATTTTTTTCAATGATTTTGAGTTGAGAAAGGAAATGACAGTTTTCAGTACAGGTTGAACCTCTCTCATCTAGCACTCTCAGGACCTGACCAGTGCTGGATGAGAGAATTTGCTGGACCACAGGAGATAAATATTGTCTGGCACAGTGTTTCTTAAACTATGTTCTGCAGAACACCGGTGTTCCATGAACAACTTGTGGGTGTGCTGTGAGCGCTTGGAAAAATAATTCAAAGTTTTAAAATAAATAACCATTCTACCATAACAGTAATGGAAAATATTGAAAAAGTTTTATTTCTACATCTTGTGAGAGCAGTAGTAGTCTGGCAACGCAGCAAGGTTGACTAACATTGTGCTATCCTCCCTTCTCTGATCTTTTATCAACATGGCGGTGTAGCAACTAGCAAACAACGTGTAGCACATGAACTACGTTGTCAGTCAGCTGCTCAATGTCACCCAACATGCGTGTGTGATGTGTGATGATTTCTTGAACTGTTCCCACTAACATGCGTAAACAGAGTAAATTACATTTCTTTTTTAAAAAGCCGTAAGTGAGTGAAAATGCTACTGCTGAGGAAATAGCACCATCGATCAGTACCAATATTATTGTTTGGTGATCCATAGTCACAAAAAGTTTAAGAAACACTGGGCTAGCACATTACCAACACTTTCATTGCTTACTGGGCTTTTAAAAGACATTTAGCAGTATATTACAGCTAAACAACAGCACAGAAAAAAACCTGAAAGCCAGGACTGGTGGCTGTAAAGAAAAACCTTTGAGACCACAGGAAACTTGGCCACACCCACGAAAAGTAGTTGCCTGGGCTACCTAAAATTATGCTGGACAAGAGCGTTCCAGATAGAAGATGTTCAACTTGTATTTGCTAATTATATGCAGAAACAGAGACAACAGGGCAGGCTCTTCAGAGGCGTGGCAAGAATTTTAGCCCAATGTGTTTATATCTATGGTTCTGGTTGTGTGCAAAATTTAATACTTAAAATAGCCCAACTTTAATACTTAAAATCAAAAATTTATGGTTAGTCACATATCTAAACTCATATAGGACTGTGGCCTACATATTTTTGAATTTCATCTGATGGGCAGTCAAACTAACAAGGGACAGAATACTGAGATACATGGGAAAAACCCAAAGACTCTCTTTTATGCCATGTCTTAAAAAGGCACACCGCCCATTTTTGGTGATGGCTTCAGGTAAGCAGTGTGAAAATGGCATGTAATCCTCTAACTGCCTTCTGTGAATTTTGATAGTTAATCTCAATTGCTTACATTTGTAAATCTACAACAGTTTCAACACTGACTTTTTTCAACAAATGGGATTTAAGACACAACATGTACACAGAAGAGGACTACACTCACCTTTATTTTGCCCTCACAGTGAGGGAAGCCATCCATAGGAGGCAATTCACAATGTTCCTGGGCTCCATTAATGAGATCTGAAGAGAAAATCCAACAGAACATAGCTGCAATATTGATTTACACTTTTGGCAGATACTAAATCCATCCCCTTGAACTTCTGAGTCACCAGCCAAACTCACAAAAAAAGGACAATACTGTAGTCTCTGTGGCAGCAGTAAATGGACAATCTGCAGGTTCTGGTGCTAATAACAATAATGCTGAACCATAAAATAATTTTTAAAACTCCTGTTAACTTTTAAGCAAAGTAAGTGCCTTTCAAAATAATATTTGGACAGCATCATGGATCTGGTCTGAAATCCCTCAGACATGCAAATAGTCTCCCTGAAATCCATAGGTATGATTCTCCTCACACACCAGTGACAAGAGCACAGTGGAGTTCAGCTGCTGGACAATTAGCAGTATCAAGACTCTTCGAACGGTTGAAGGATTAATCCTTATGTTTGAACAGTGCTGAGGATACTGCAGAAGCTCATTAAATGGTAGTAATGAACAACAGAGTGGGGTAGGAAATTAAGCTGTTTTTCAGATTGCAAAAATGGATAAAAATTAAAAAAAAATTCTTAAAGATGGTACTTGGCAGTCAAAAGTACACCATTGAGCAGGGTGACCATCCGTTCGGTATTAGGCGGGATGGTCCCATATTTGGGATGCCAAAAAGGCATCCAGTCTTACTTTTAAAAGGGACTCGTTGTCCTGTATTTGAATCCTCCTGCAGTCGTCTCCCAGCTCAGCTGGATGTGATACCTCAGCTGAGTGACTGCACAAATGACATAGCTACCAAATGCAGGAGTGTCACCTGGCAGCCCTGTAAATGTTATGAAGCACTCAAATACATTTCAAACACAGCAATGCTTTCCTAACCATCCAACAGCACCTATGGTCAGAATAAGAACCTTGTAGAGCCCCATAACTCCCTTCCAACAAACCTCCATTATCATCTCATTCATATCCTCCTCCTCTGGGGGGAAAAGGGACGGATCAGCACTCACTCCCTGTTAGATTCCAGCCTTTGGAAGCTAATGATCCAAATCCAGTGATGAATCCTGGCCACTTGCCACCTCAGGCACATTGCACACACTCTGATAAGGACTCCCTCTCTCTTCTGAAACTCGCTTACTCTAGTAATACCAACAAAGCGTGTTCACATGGTGACAAAAGCCAACAAAAATATCCAAACAGCACAAAACCAGAAACATTCAAATGTAAAACATGAGTCATGTGCTAGTCTTCCCCATACTTCCTCTTTTGTCCAAGTCCATCATTTGCATTGTACTGACCTGCCTTTTAATGGGTGTTTTTGAAGCCTGTAACGTCTGTGAATGCTAGAAAATTATACATACAGGCAGCGGCTGTGTACTTCTTTAGGACCGTTTTTCTTAAAGAAGTGTACACGAACAGGGTGCTCGACTAGCCATCTGTGGGGTGGAAGACGGCAGCTACGGAACATGCAAGCAATTTTACCCAGCATTTGAGACCGAAGACTAAGTTTACGCCTGCTCTATCCATGTTTGTTGCCAAAACTTATACAAGTTGGTGACACAAAAATCACCACATGGTGCTCACACTTGCTCCTTCTGTCAAAAGGTCATGTCCACACTAGGGGCAGCATCATAGATAGGGAGTGTGAGCAGTGAAATCTGGCAATGCACCCTCAGGAACTACGCCAGGTACGTCTCTCGATCTCCCGCCCAGCTCCCACTCCCATCCCACTCCTCAGCAGTCCTCTCCTGCATACTGAAGCCCTCATTTTTGGCCACACCCCAGAGCCTGGAGTCTCAGGAAGAGTTAATCCCCAACTGGGATTATGCCCAGCTCTGCAGCTCTAGAAGTGGAGGGGCCTCGGGCAGTCAGCCCTTAGTGCCACTCAGATCATGGCGCTGCCCATTCCCCACACTCCTGAGTCATGTGGAGTGGTGCAGCAATGTTAATGTGGCACTTCAAAGGGGCCCACTGCCAAAAAACCTATGCTCCTGGCCAGAGCTCTGGGCCCCTTTGAAATGTTGGGCCCCAGGACAACTGCTGCCTTTGCCTCCAGCTGTCGGCAGGCCTGCTCACATCTTACACCCTCCTTAGCTGCTGGGAACAGCACTGTGTGTAGCTCTGTGAGCTCTCCCTGCTGATCCATGTCAGAGCTGCCCAGCAATCTGTCCCCCTGCCCCTGCAGCAGTCTGGCTATGGCTGTATTCCTAGTGCAGGGCTTACAGGAGCACTCCAATGATATGCTCTGTGTTGGTTCCTCAAAGGGAGCGGCACACTTGGCTGTGACATACTCCTGGGAGCTTTGAAAGGGGAGGGGAGGATGCCTGCAGGGCAGCAGAGAACAAAACACTGAATAGAGCAATCAGGAAAGGCACTGTGGGATACAGGAAGAAGCCAGTTCTCACCACAAAATGAACAGCAGCATCTTCACTGGCTCTTTGCTGAGAATCAAGGGAGGGGAAAAGAAAAAAGTCTGTTCTAGGGAGGAAATTTTTTATTGTTGAAACCAAGCACTTTTCCTGACAAAAGCCCCATAGCAGTGAGCCCATGCACACTGGTTTATCACGCAAGGGCAGCTTTTGGCAACAAAACTTGGTAGCGTAGACAAAGCCTATGAAAATAGTCTCTCTTATTTGAGATGGGGTCCTCAGACCCATGATGTTACTGAGACTATCATCTACTGCCTGAGACGTTACTATCTAGGAAGCAGACCAGTGTCTCCAATGAATATTAGGGGAAGAGCAGTTTCACCTTTGAAAAAACTCACCACTTGAGGTATCTGCACAGTGAAGGAAATCTCTAACCACTGCATACTGGCAAGAGATCTTTAAATAAGCATTATGAGTAAATCCTTCTGCAGAGCAAGGAACTACGTGAAAAACAAATGGACAACCATCCGTAAACAGAACTTTTTCCAAAATTAACAGCCTGTTAGGGTGGGTTGAATATGTAGATCCTGTTCTCTAAGAAGAGAAGCTTCTAGGTAAAGCACGCATACATTTCCTGAATATAATTTAAATTGCTATGGGACTTTAGGTACCCTGAACATAATAATCCAAAAGTTAAATTTTGACTAGGATACCGTGGTAAATACTTTTCCTCTTTCCAAAAATGGACACAAAAGACATTTAAAGGTTATAAACGGGCACATTATGGATTTTGTATCATCAGATAGGCATAC
Organism: Carettochelys insculpta; assembly: GCF_033958435.1. Taxonomy (NCBI): domain Eukaryota; kingdom Metazoa; phylum Chordata; order Testudines; family Carettochelyidae; genus Carettochelys; species Carettochelys insculpta. The sequence continues at coordinate 58,744,426 of NC_134144.1, forward strand.
CTGCTACAGCACAATATTATTGCACACCTGGTTAACTGCTGACTCAAAAGGATGAGTGCCACCATCTTATATACTCGGGATGTTTTTCCTTTTTTAATGGAGAGGTCCCAGTTTTGACAAAAGACAGATAGTTTAAAGTAAACAGCTGTTTACAAGATATTTTCCATTCAGGCTCATGAGCACGTAATTTGTGATGGAAAAATCTATAACAGAATAATGGATCTCCTGAGAAGTTCTCACTGAATTAGTCAACAAATTTTATATTGAAAGAGATGTACTGAACCTGGCAAAATTGGTGGCACTAATCTGCTTTTATGTTTTCTAAAACAACAGCCTGTCAAGCACTCATTCCAACCTAAGGAGAGACAAAACCAGAGTGTTTTAACGTTAAAGCAATAATGAAACACCATTTTCCCATATTTTTATAGTATTAGACTCTGTTTTTAAAGAGATTTCCCCCTCCCTTTCAAATCTTGACACAATTACAGGCCCTACCGAGCTCATGACCCACTTTGGTAAATGTCACGGTCCTTGGTTTTTTTAAAAAAAAAAAAAAGTTCAGTATTTCAACCACTTAAATCCAAATTTTTATGTTGTTTGTAAATGTAGAAGTCTTGACCCAAAAAGGAGATGTGGTGCAGTGCTCACAAAATTATCGCAGGGGGCTTTCAGTATCCCGACCCTTATTTTGGCATTGCTACTGGTGGGGCACTGCTTTCACAGCTGGGTACTGGACCACCAGCCGCTGCTCTCTGGCATCCCAGCTCTGAAAGCAGCACAGAAGGAAGAATGGAAAATACAGTGATTTCCCTCCCACAAAATAACCTGTGGGCACCCCTCACCTCCAACAATTCCCTTTTAGGTTAGGGCCCTTAATTAGAGCAATGCTGGTCCCTCCTTCCTCAGGTGGAATCTGTATAGTACAGGGTGAAAACACAAAACAACAGATTTCAGTGGGGGGAAAAAACAGATTTTTACAGTCCATGATATGTTTGCATTTTCCATGGCTTTGAATTTAGGAGGGTCTTACTCATTTAATCAGCCCATTGCGAAGGGAAGTTATAATGGGTACGATATCAACACTGCAATATTTTCTGCAACAGTATCTTCTGGGGCAGAAAGGTTGTATTTATTTGAGAACTACATTTCCACCTAGAACCAGGGGAGTAGCTGTGAGAGTCTGAATCTGCAGAAACAACAGAATCCTGTGGCACCCTAAAGTCTAACAGATTTATTTGGGCATAAGCTTTCATGAGCAAAAACCCACTTCATCAGGGTGGCTAAGTCTGCCTTCCCTCTTGCAACAGGCTAATGAGAGTTCCCCACACCCCCATTGCAACAGGCTAATGGGAGCTACCTAGGTCATGCTTGCAGTGCAGGCAGCAGACAGAGGACCTTCCCTGCCCTTGAACACAGAGAACACAAGTACCCAACAGGCATCCACTCTGAGCAGTGTGGAGGGCTGGGGGGACAGGAGGCACGGAGTCTGCCTGAGGGGTCCTGGCGAGCTGCTGGCAAGGAGCCGCCTAAGGTTAAGTCCCTCCTTGACTACACTGGTAAACCACCTCCATTCTCTCCCCAAACCTTCTGCACCTCCTTTCCTGTACCCCTTTCAGATGCTGCACCCCGATTCCTTGTCCCAGGTTACAACAAATATTCCTTCTAATCTTTTCAATCCATTGCAGAATAAATTTTTATGTGCACCAAAGAATGTGAAAATGTGCACCACTAGTAAAAACACTAACCTAGCTGTAGGCGCTTTGTTAATCAGCTGGGTGGTATCTGAAATTCACCTGAGCAGCCACACAGGCGCACCACTTCCAGTGAACACTGGTCACTACCTTACCACCTGCACCCCTGCCCCAAGTCACAACCCTCTCCCAGATCCTACTCTTTCTTCCTTATTTCCAGCTGAACCTAGATCCTACTCCCCTCTTTATTTTCAGCTTCCAATAGTGCTATGGAGCCAAAGACAAACTTGAACAACTTGAGATACAGATTGGGACAGCTCCACATTAGAGCCCATTTTTGGCAGCTGATCGACAAGATACTCCACCAGAATTGTGACAAACAGGGCAGAGATGGTAAGGTTTGCTCCAAAAAGACATAGCAACAATCTCAAGGACATAGTTTTTTGAGATTCTTTTGACCACATAAGAAACAGCTGTTCAAAAGATTTCTTTAAAAGTGTATGGGCTCATCTTTGTGAAGACACCAGCAACATGTTCTAGGACCTCGTTTTCCTTTTCCCACATCAAAATTCTCTTTTACACCCATACCCATTCCTGCAACGCAATCTCCTGCTGGAGATTACAGTCCCCTTCTACACCCAAACTCCCTCCCAGATCCCACACCCCTTCCTGCATCCAGGACCTCACCCTGAGTTCCTTTCTGCATCCAACCTCTATCCCACAGCCTGAACTCTCTCCATTAATATCACAGAAGTGTGTGGCTCTTGACCACTTACCAAATTCTTGGAGTGGTTCCCCATCAAAACTGATTGCCCATCCCTAATGTACACATATCCCGTTGGTGGCGGAGAGATTGTGGTGGATGTGGCATTTGCTAAGGAAACACCGTAATAATCAAATGTGCATTTTTGTCCATTATAGAGTGTCCAGTCAGATTATATTATTTTTTCCTAAGGCTTCCATGGGGCCACGGTAGCTATGAGTGGCAGTAACTCTTGTGAAATAATGTTTTGAGGCAGAGTTGTCAAAATAATTCTTCTAGTTCTACAGTGAGACAGAAAGTTTGTCCCACCAATAGTACAGATAATTCAATTCTAGTTAGTGGATGATTACAGTGTGTCATGTGGCAGGTCCATATGTCATGGTTTGTCCCAAAAGTGACATTGTGTGCTGTGGAATTGTTATAGTTGGTTCCACTTTTTGTTTTTGAGATAGATAGCTGTCATCAACATTTTCTTTATAGTAGCTTTGGGTTTCTTGTATCATACACAGGTAACCTCACTGACTTTTGTCCTACAAGTATGTTGGATTATTTCTTACTTGAGGTGTTTCTTGCTGGAATACAGGTGCAAGAGATGGTTCCTCAAGTGTTCTGAACTTTTGCAGAACTTTTAAGTGTATTTGGAGTACCATGCAGATCTCTCAGGGTTTTAGATGGCAAGTCTTCTGGCGATCATGATTTTTTTCGCATTTGCTTAGGAAGTAGATGTCACTTAAGCTTTGCTTCCTTTTCTTTATGTTGTGGAGTTTCCACTTGAGATGACAATTTGATATAGTTCACTGCCAATTACAGCGTTGTAGCCGTGTCAGTTTCAGAATATTAGGCAATACTATTTTTCTGCATGAATTCATTAGAGAGTCTAGTCACTATCTTGTTTCATTCACATCAATGTTATTAGGACATTTAGTGCACTGGAGGAGGTACACCACTTGCTGTAACACACGTGCTCTTACACTGACAGCATAAGGAAAGTAAGGATAATGAACATTTTTATTAAAGATCTGACAGACAAGTGCTTTACATTCAGAGAGTGTACAATTGTTATTTTCCATTAGGGTTGGCTATTACATACTACATCACAGAGTTTTATTATACATTTCTACACTAACAGTGCTGAAAAGTGCAAACGTGCAAGGATGGTATACTGAGCCAGATCACCACAGGGGTGTCTGAATTTCACTCATTCACTGGTATATCTCATGACTTTTTTTTTTTTTTTGTGAAACTGAGATCTGCTCTTTTACTAGTAGCAAGGACTTTGTAGCCAGACAGAGCCCCCCCCCCACCTTTGCTATACTCCATCTTGCTTTCCTTAGGTGCTTCAGGCACGAAAGGGTTAAAAGGAACAGCCCAGTCTTGGAATGCCTGAGAGCGCAGATGTGCTTATCTCCTAGCACAAGTCTCTGATGCTCCGGAGCAAGAGCCAGACTGACCCTGAATGGGCCGAAACCAGACAACAAAGGACAATGGACTAACAGACCGCCAGGGCCTCGGGCTGCCCTTGACTGGTACCGGTGATTAATACGCCCACACTTGGTCCCAGACGGAGGAATCTCTGACCCATTAAGAGAAAAATGTCCTAAACTGTCTCCACCTCACAGGTGCTAACTAAGCCCTTGAACTCCCTGTGAGAACCAGCATCGCAGGACGATTTAATTCAACTGGCACCTTTTAGATAAGGAAGAAGCATATGTGACCCAAGAGGTATAAGAAGAGGGTCTGGCAAACCCCCTTTTGAGCTCCAATTACCTTTGCCTGCTGGACAGGAGGGTTTTTGCCTCCTGAGGTCCCAGGGAGAGCCCGTTTCCTCGTAAAAAGACTTCTTCCCAAGGGACTGAGAGAAGACTCTGGCCACGCCACGTCGGTAACGCAGGGGTGAGAATAAGACCTGCAGGTATTTTACCTTTTGCTTTGGCGCGCATCTAACAAGTGCAGATCTGTGAATTGAAGCGTGTGCTAGCTCTTTGCAATCAAAGTGTAAACCTTGTAACCACAAGAGCGGAACTCGTTAGTTAAATAAACAAGTAATTGATTAAGTGGTAACCTGACTCCTCCTGTTACTGTGCAAACCGAACACAAAACCAAGAGCCCAGCTGCTTTTGAGCTGTAACAGCCTGGTCACTGGTGGGGCGTATTGAGAGCCAAGCGCTGAGTAGTGCTGCCTCCACAGAGCAGACTCTTGGGGCACCTGTCAGCCCTCCTGGCTGCCCGCTGCGAAGGGACTCTGTCCTAGCAGTTAAAGACATGGGTGTAGGAGGCTCTCAGTAAAACCTGTGGGGCACCCGTCAGCCTTTCTGGCTTCCCGCTGCAAAGGGACTCCGTCCTAGCAGTTAAAGACTTGGGTGTTAGGACCCTGGGGCATCCGTCACCCTGCCCGGGCTGCCCGCTGTGAAGGGACTCTGTCCTAGCAGTTGAAGACTCGGATGAAAACAAAGGCATAGGTGATATCCCGCCTGACCATCGGCTAACAGACTTATAGGAAAGGTATATGAATTCATGATCTGTTAAAGCCTTGGGCACACAGTACCTGGTAGGATCAGGCCCTTCAACTCCTGAAGGCTTTTAAAGAAAAGACTAGAGAACATTTAATAATGCATAGTAACAGAGAGCAAGCCGTGCTAGTCTATACACTATCAAACAAAAAGCAGTCAAGTAGCACTTTAAAGACTAGCAAAGTAGTTTATTAGGTGAGCTTTCGTGGGACAGACCCACTTCTTCAGACCATAGCCAGACCAGAACAGACTCAATATTTAAGACACAGAGAACCAAAAACAGTAAGCAAGGAGGACAAATCAGAAAAAGATAATCAAGGTGAGCAAATCAGAGAGTGGAAGGGTGGGGGGGAAGATCAAGAATTAGATTGAGTTAGGTATGCAGACGAGCCCCTATAGTGACTCAAAGTTCACATCACGATTAAACCATGTGTTAATGTTCCGAATTTGAATATAAATGGCAGTTCGTCCACTTCCCTTTCTACAAAGGAGCGATAATTTCTTTTCAGTAACACACATACCTTGAGGTCATTGACAGAATGCCCCATTCCATTAAAATGTTGACTAACTGGTTTGTGAATCTGGAGTGTTTTGATGTCTGTTTTGTGCCCGTTGACCCTTTGTCTAAGGGAGTTAGAAGTCTGTCCAATATACAAAGCATCTGGGCATTGTTGGCACATGATGGCATATATGATGTTGTTAGAGGAGCATGAGAAGATGCCCGTGATTCTGTGAGTAACCTGGTTAGGTCCAGTGATGGTATTTCCAGAGAAGATTTGTGGACAAAGCTGGCAGCGGACTTTGTTGCAGGGAAAGGTTCCAGGACTGGTGTTCCTGGGGTATAGACTGTGGCTGTTAGTAAGGATCCTCATGAGGTTGGCAGGTTGTCTGTAGGAGAGAACAGGCATGTAACCCAGAGCCTGAGCCTGGATTATTCTATTTACTTCCCAAAATCCACAAACCTGGAAACCCTATCATTTCAGGTATTGGCACCCTTTCTGAGTCACTATAGGGGCTCGTCTGCATACCTAACTCAATCTAATTCTTGATCTTCCCCCCCATCCCTCCACTCTCTGATTTGCTCACCTTGATTATCTTTTTCTGATTTGTCCTCCTTGCTTACTGTTTTTGGTTCTCTGTGCCTTAAATATTGAGTCTGTTCTGGTCTGGATATGGTCTGAAGAAGTGGGTCTGTCCCACGAAAAGAGAAGTTACTCACCGTAGTAACGGTGGTTCTTCGAGGTGTGTCCCCGTGGGTGCTCCACAATAGGTGACGGGCTTGCCCGGCGCCGCAGATCAGATCTTCCAAGCAGTTTCTGCCGGACCGCGCATGCGCCGGCGCGCGCTGCTCCCTTGCGCGCTCCTGGCCATGTGCGCGATCCGGTCCCCGCCAGTTCCTCGACCAACCGCCTCGGGTGCCCCTGCAAAACACTAACAGAGATCCGAAGCGGGGAGGATGGGCGGGTAGTGGAGCACCCACGGGGACACACCTCGAAGAACCACCGTTACTACGGTGAGTAACTTCTCTTTCTTCTTCGAGTGTCCCCGTGGGCGCTCCACAATAGGTGACTACCCAGCAGTAACCCAAGATAGGAGGTGGGTAATCGGATTATGTGCAGCTTGTCCCCGAGAGGACCGCTGCAGAGAGACGGGTATCCTCTTGGAATACCCTGTGAAGGGCGTAATGTTTGGCGAAGGTGTCGTAGGATGACCAGGTCGCCGCTCTGCAAATGTCTTTTAACGCAACGCCCTTGAAAAAGGCTGTTGATGCCGCCACCGCCCTGGTGGAATGAGCCCTGGGAGTGGCCGATAAAGGAGTCTTTTTGAGCTCGTAGCACATTTTTATGCAGGATACAATGTGCTTCGAGATTCTCTGCGAGGAGAGACCCTTTTCTTTCGATTTGGGAGCGAGGGAGACTAGGAGTCTATCCGTTTTCTGGAAGGACTTGGTCCTGTCTACGTAGAAGGCTAGCGCCCTCCTCACGTCCAGGAGGTGTAGGCGCGCCTCTTCGTTGGAGTTATGAGGCTTTGGATAAAACGAGGGTAGAACAATAGGTTCGTTGATGTGAAACTCGGAAGAAACTTTGGGAACAAAGGCTGGATGCAGCCGTATGGTTACCGCCTCCTTGGAAAAAACAGTGCAGGGTGGCGTTGCCATGACTGCCGCGAGCTCGCTCACCCTACGAGCTGACGTAATTGCAAGAAGAAAGGTCGTCTTTATTGTAAGGAGGCGGAGGGGAACCGTGGCCAAGGGCTCGAACGGTGGTCCCATCAGTGTGGTAAGCACCAGGTCCAAGTTCCACGAAGGTGGAATCGGTTTCCAAGGGGGGTAGAGGTTTACCAACCCTTTGAGGAACCTGGTAACCATTGGGTGGGCGAACACCGTGTGCCCTTCCTCCTCACGTCTGAACGCCGAGATGGCGGCAAGGTGGACCTTTAACGAGGATAGCGAGAGTCCTCCTCTCTTGAGGTCCAGTAAATACTCTAGAATTGTAGGTATAGGCACCGAAAGGGGGGCCAGCTGTTTGGTAGAACACCAAGCCGTGAAGCGAGTCCATTTTTGTTTGTAGGTCTTCCTAGTGGAAGTCCTCCTGCTACTTTCTAGGACTTGCTGTACTCCCACTGTGCATGTGCTCTCTAGGGAGCTGAGCCATGGATTAACCACGCTTGCAGTCGCAGGCTTTGGGGGTGCGGATGCACTATGGACCCCTGGGCTTGCGTGAGCAGATCTGGCGCCACCGGAAGAGGCATCGGTGGACGGTCCGACATGCGCAGGAGTAGGGGGAACCATTGTTGGCGATCCCACGTTGGGACTATCAGGATCATCCGGGCCCTTTCCCTCCTGGCTTTTTGCAAAACTTTGTGGATCAGCACTGTGGGAGGAAACGCATAAAGCAGGGGGCCCCCCCACAGGATCGCGAACGCGTCCCCCAGGGACCCCCATCCCAGTCCTGCCCTGGAGCAGAATCGTGGGCACTGCTTGTTGTGCTGAGTGGCAAACAGATCTATTTGGGGAAAACCCCATGCGTGGAAAATCAGCCGTAGCAGATCGGGACGGATCTGCCACTCGTGTGTGAGCGCAAAACGCCTGCTCAGCTGGTCTGCCTTCACGTTGTGCGCACCCGGCAAGTATGAGGCTTTCAAGATTATATTGTGGGCGATGCACCAGTTCCATAAGCGGATTGCTTCCGCGCATAAGGCACGGGATTGAGCTCCTCCTTGCCTGTTTATATAAAACATGGTGGAGGTATTGTCTGTACTGATCCCGACGACTTTGCCTTGTATGTGGTCTCGAAAGTGTTTGCAGGCGTTGAACACTGCTCTGAGCTCCAGTACATTGATGTGTAGTGACTGTTCCGTGGGTGACCACAGTCCTTGAGTCACCTCTTCGCCCATGTGCGCTCCCCACCCTATGAGGGAGGCATCTGTAGTGAGAAAAACCGATATTTGCGGCTGGTGGAAGGGTACCCCTGTTAGCAAGTTCCTGGGGTTTACCCACCATTGCAGGGATTTGCGCACCCCGGCTGTGGGCGACACCACCCTGTGAACGGTGTGTACTGCCGGTTTGTATACACTCGCCAGCCAGTGCTGCATGCTGCGCATGTGTAACCTGGCGTTCTGCACTACAAACGTCGCCGCTGCCATGTGGCCCAGCAGCTGCAAGCACGTCAAGACCGGCACCGTAGGGCTGAAGGTGATGACTTGCACGAGGGAACCGATGGCTCGAAAGCGAGCCTCTGGTAGGTATACTCTCGCTGTAACCGAGTTTATGCGAGCCCCTATGAACTCTATGTCCTGTGTGGGGTCTATTTGTGATTTTGCCAGATTGATAACCAGGCCAAGTGAGGAGAACGTGTTTGCTGTGACGCGTATCATGCGCAGAACCTCCCCTTTCGAGGCCCCTTTGAGCAGGCAGTCGTCCAGATACGGGAAAATAAATACCCCGTCTGTGCAGGTAGGCTGACACCACTGCCAAGGTCTTGGTGAAGACTCTGGGGGCCGAGGAGAGGCCAAACGGTAGGACCTTGTATTGGAAGTGTTCGTTGCCTACCATGAACCGGAGGAATCGCCGGTGAGCCGGATGGATGGTTATGTGGAAGTACGCGTCTTGTAAATTGAGGGCTGCGAACCAGTCTCCATCGTCCAGTGCTGTAAGGATGGAGGCGATCGTGGTCATACGAAAACGTTGCTTGCGCAGGTACCTGTTGAGGCCGCGAAGGTCTAAGATGGGCCTCCAGCCTCCTGTCTTTTTCTCCGTGAGGAAATACCGGGAGTAGAACCCTTTTCCTTGCAGTTGCTCCGGCACCCTTTCCACCGCCCCTATGAGCACGAGATGGGCCACCTCCTGCCTGAGCCTGGCTACATGGGAGGCCTCCTGGAGGTGGGGCTTGGGTGGAGGTCGCGACGGTGGGAGCGACTGGAAGGGGATGGCGTACCCCGTGGCTATGATCTCCAGCACCCATTTGTCTGTGGTGATCCTTTGCCACTGGTCGTAGAATGGTCGGAGGCGATGGTGGAATAGCCGCTTCAGATGACCTTGTGTGATGGTAGTGATGGCGCAGCCCTGGATCTGTATGTCAAACTTGTGGCCTTTGACCCCGCCCCGAGGACGCACGGCTCTGTTGTGAGCGTCGCCTGGGAGTTCTGTACTGCTGGTGCTGTTGATGTCGCCCTTGCTCGTAACCCCTGTGATACTGGGGGTGCTGTTGCTGGTACTGGTACCGCCTTTGCTGAGGGTAGTACCTTTTCTTTGTGTATGGAGGGGTGTAAATCCCCAGGGTCCTGAGTGTGGCTCTTGAATCTTTACTGGAATGAAGGACCGAGTCAGTTGATTCAGCAAACAGCTTCTGCGAGTCGAAGGGAAGGTCAACTATCTTCGCCTGCAGATCCCTCGGTATACCCGAGGTCTGGAGCCAGGACTCCCTTCGCATCACCACTGCGGTTGCTGTGGAACGTGCTGCTGTGTCCGCAACGTCCAAAGCAATCTGAACTCCCGTCCTCGCAGCCGCGTAGCCTTCTTGCACTATGGCCTTGAGGACCGGCTTTTTGTCCTCTGGAAGCGAGTCCATGAGGGAGGTTAACCTGGAATAGTTGTCAAAATTATGGTTCGCTAAGTGCGCTGCGTAATTTGCCATTCGCAACGTTAAAGTGGAGGAGGAGTAGACCTTTCTGCCGAACAGCTCTAGCTTCTTGGCATCTTTGTCTGTTCCCCCTGTTTTAAATTGAGATGTTTTTGATCTTTGTTGCGAGGACTCCACCACCAAGGAGTTTGGCTGTGGGTGGCTAAACAGGAACTCCATGCCCTTTGCCGGCACGAAGTATTTCTTATCCGCTCTCTTTTGGACAGGCGGAATAGTTGCAGGGGTCTGCCATATCGTAGTGGCGGACTCTAAGATCGCTTCATCAAGCGGTATTGCTACTCTGGAGGAGACCGGAGGTCTCAAGTTTTTGAGGAGCTTATGGTGTTTCTCTTGCACCTCTGCTGTCTGGATGCCTTGCGTGAAGGCCACCCTCTTAAACAGCTCCTGAAACTGTTTGAGATCGTCCGTAGGATGGACGTCCCCCAGGGCCGTAGCCTCGTCCGGGGAGGAGAGCGAGGAACCGCTGGGGTACGTCTCTCTGGACCCTTCCAGTTCCTGCTGGTGATGGTACACCCTCTTGCTGGAGGTTTGCGAGGGAAAATCTCGGGGTTCCATGACCAGTCCCCCCTGAGATGCTTGAGTCTCTGTCCCTGGTCGCAATTGCCCTCGGGGGTACGAGATAGTCTGTGGGGATCTTTCCCTAGTAGATTGCCGATGGTGTCTATGCCCCGCGTGGTAGGGGCGACCATGGCAGTATAGGCACTGTTCTTGGGAAGGTGACCTAGACCACTCCCTTGGTGCGTACCCTCTGCGTCTGGGGGAGGGAGATCGTCGAGACACTGGAGAGAGCGATTTCGCATAATAGTCCAGCGGTTCAAACCCCAGGAAGGGTGAAGGTGGTGCCAGCCATGGTGAGGCTGGTTGTAAAAATGGAGAAGGGGGCTCCGGGTAGGCTAGGGGGGACCCCTGCCTTCTGGTTGGAGTCTGCAACATGAGCGGAGGGCTGCGAGAAAGCAGCTCCACAGCCCTGTCCGGAGAGGGGCTGCAATGCCTCCTCTTGTGTGCAGCCTTCCCCCTCCCTGGAGGAGGTAACTCCGCCCCCTGACGCGCGGGGGATCCCGGCCCCGTCGGCACCGTGCTAGGCACGCTCGAAGGCGGTGCCGCACGTGCGGTGTCCTTCTGCGCCTGCAGGCTACGTGCCTGCGCGCTCTGCACCGCCGGTTCCCTGGGGGTCGGTGCCGCTGCCTGCGGTGCCACCGGTACCGGCGCTTGTTTAGCCGCCGCCCTGCCTGCAGTGCGGGGCGGCTGGCTGATTATCGGAGGCTGAGCCGCTTCCACGTGGCTCTCCGTGCCGCCGCCGATCAGCTGTTGCTGAGGCTGGGGGCTGCTTGCTCCTCCCGTCCCGCTCACTGTTGCTGCCGGCAGGGATCGGGCTGGAGAGACTTTCCTCTGTTTTTGCGCTGATGGAGTGAGGGAGGCAGCTTTCCTTTTAAGGGCCCCGGAGGGTCCCTCCTGCTGCGGCCGCTCCGGCACGTCTGGCTGGAGGGCCTTATCAAGAAGCAGCATTTTAATCCGCATCTCCCTGTCTCTCCGTGCTCTGGTTGTTAATTTAGCACAGAAGGCGCATTTCTGTGCCACATGGGACTCCCCCAGGCACCTTATGCATAGACTGTGCCCATCGGACGCTGGCATCGCCTCTCGGCAGGACTCACATTTTTTAAAACCTGAAGAGGACATTGTTGGTGAGTCTTTGAGTTTTTAAGCGGGTACTTAGCACCTTCTTTGTGCCGTTTTCCCCGTCCGATGGCCTGCCTCAGCAGGAGGGCTGATGGCCCTAGCTCCTGGCCTCCGGCGCTTGTTACTGGGACTGGACTGAAGCTGTCCTGCTCGTAGTTTGTTTGTTTTTTTTGTTTTTTTTTGCAAAATAACAACCGGCTAACTTGTAGTAGCCTAAGTACCTGAAAAAACTTCAAAGAAAAACAGATAAAGTCGTTGAATACGCTATTTGGCCTTAGCCTAGTCGGATTCCGTCTGCAGCCGACGGCGGTTAAGAGGAACTGGCGGGGACCGGATCGCGCACATGGCCAGGAGCGCACAAGGGAGCGGCGCGCGCCGGCGCATGCGCGGTCCGGCAGAAACTGCATGGAAGATCCGATCTGCGGCGCCGGGCAAGCCCGTCACCTATTGTGGAGCACCCACGGGGACACTCGAAGAAGAAGCTCACCTAATAAACTACTTTGCTAGTGTTTAAAGTGTTACTTGACTGCTTTTTGTTTTGATTTAATAAGGCAGTTTTTCAGCCAAACTAGTTCCAACTCCTTAGTTTTAAAATTTCCAAGTTTCAGATGGTCCAGATTAGATGGTCACATCTAGCCATTCAACACATACAACACTTCTGTTTTTCAGCAACAATAATAAATTCTAAGCCAAAGTGAAGAAGTAAGATCTTCAGAGGGGTGGAACATGCCTTTAGCAGCAGTGCTTCCTTCTGATGGAAAAAAAGGCAAGAGGAAGGCAGGAAAGGAGATTCTACATACCGAAGATAACCATTTTCCTCATCCTTCTTACATCCCTGAACTCCTGCTAGTGAAGCAAGAGCAGCAGTATATAAATATCCTACAGAGATAAACACTAAATATTACCATCGCTCAATTTTTTTTGAAGACTATAAGTCATTTTAAATGGATATTCATGAAATATTCCAGAGTAGCTCTGGAAAAGTACATAATACTAACACAAGAAATTATTTTATTAATTTTCTTGTTACAATAAAGAACAAAGAAATGTCAGCACATATTTTGCAGTTCTGTCATTCATATTTCTGGCTACAACCAACATGAGCAGAATTAAAGCAAAGAAGTAGCCAAGCACTAAAAATTTTTTACTATAGTATGAAAAATATGCTATCCTAGGGCAACACCACGGATAGCAATCACATCTCCAGTCCTTGTTCTCTACTCTTGCTTTTTCTCCTGGCATCTTATCTGAATTGTTTCTACATCGCTACATATTATTTACATTTCACTTCCATCTCTTGGTCCCTCAGTAGGGATTCCAATTGACAGACACCTACTGGCAAGGGCAGAAAAGAAAACCTGGAGGTCGTTCTAATGCCAAAATCAGCAAATGTTTGGGAGTTACTGCTTAAACAATTTGTTTTTTTTTTTTTTTTTGTCTCCATGGACTCTACGTGTCATTTGTGTATCCCCTGCGAGAACAAAGTGTCAAGATATGTTATTTCTAATTTTAAACTACAGGAACTAACATTGTGACACTGGGGGAGGGAAATAAACAGAAAAAGTCTACATACAACAACTGAAAACACTGGAGGCAAAGGCAGCGTTTCCCACGTAAGAGCTCTGAAAGGAATTTTTAGTTCGAGCAGTACAAGGAAACAAGTTATGAATACAAAGGACCATTTAGAATCACGGTAGATTAGGGTTGGAAGAGATGTCAGAAGGTCATTTAGCTGCTGACTGTGGCTTTGCTTTCAGACCTGAGCTCCCAGCCAGCAGCCACTGCTCTTCAGTTGTCCATCTCTGAAGGTACTGCTGCCACCAGCAGCAGCGCAGAAGAAAGGGTAGCAGTAACTTTGCAATTATACCACCCTCAACTTTCAGGTGTATTTAGCTGAGAGTATGAAATTTCATTTTTAAAATACGACCAGCAAATTACCCAAATCGGACCATGAATTTGATAAGGCCCTCCGTATAATAAAGGGCAGGTAGAGCAGGAGAAACCCTGTTACCATTTGGCACTTTTTGTAGATTTCACAGAATGACAGCAGATGAATTCTATATACCAATTATCTGATAGGATGCCCCAGGACCTTTCATTGGGGTGTGGTCTCAGCTCTTGCCTCACAGTCACAAGACCACTGCAAAGGCTTGGGCAGGGGTGGGCACTCCAAGAATTTGGAAAATGATTCAGGGTCATACTTTTCTATGATATTAATGGAGGAGGTGTGGGGTCTGTGATAGAGGTTGGGTGCGAAAAAAACTCTGATTAGGGACTGGGGCATAGGAAGGAGTTCAGGTGAAGGAGGGGACTGTGATTGGGGCAGGGGATTGGGATGCAGGAAGGGGTTTGGGTGCAGGAGTGAATTCTGACCCGAGGGAAGGAACTGTGTCTGGGGCGGGGTAATGAAGGTGTTGCAAAGAGTTTGTGTTGCGACCTCAGCAGAGGTGCAAGGGGGGCGGTGCAGAGAGTCTGGGTGCAGGAGGGAATGGTGACTTGGCCAGGGAGTTGGGTTGCAGGGAGGGAAGGGTGTCAGATACAGGCTTTGGCCAGGGGGTGCTTACCTATGGCCATTCCTGGCCAGCAGCACCCTTGGGCAGCCTCCTTGCCTGCTGTGGTCCACACTTTGCTCAAAGCGTCAGGCTACTGGTGCCAGCATGCATGCCTGCACGGCACATGCCGCATGGGTCTCTGCAAGTTGGATTCTGGCCAATGGGATTTGGGAGGATTGTGCCGAGGGCTGTTCCAGCATACAGAGCCCTCTTTCTGGTCTCAAGGGGTGCATGTTGTGCAGTGATGCATAAGCTGGCGCTAGCAGGCTGCCACTTTGCATGTGGATATGCGGGAGGCAGTGAAATTGCCCAAGGGTCTTGATGGACAGGAGAATCTTCCTGACACACCCTACGAGGAAACAAAATATCTACAAAAGGCTGCTGACCCAAATCAGAAAAAAGCACAACTCCAGTCTGAAGATTTTTACCTGATAGGAGCACAGCTTTTAAGGATAAGAATCTGGAGACAATACGACTCCTAGAGGAGTTAGAACTAGAAATGTATTTTCTTTCTATTTCAACTTAGTAATTTACTTTAATCAGTTTGTTTTCATTTATAACCACTTAAATCCTGTTTGTGTGTAATAACGTTTTTTAGGCTCAACCGCAGTGTAAGTAATACTACCTGAGGAGGGGCACCACCATGAGTAGCTCCATCATTAAAAAAGGGGGAGTACCCGATGAGCCCTTACTGTGCAAAAAACTTTTGCACACAGAAAGACAGATTTTGGCGCTGAGGGTGGGGAGGTGGGATCTTTTTTGGGTTTCCTGGATGCTATGCCCTAAACTGTATTCGCTCCCTACACGAGCTGTAACCCCAGCTCTGTGTCTTATTCTGGGGGGAGACCAGGAGGATCTGGCCTAGCAGGTCAGGGTGGTGAGGAGGCCCAGAGAGCAAGAAGGTAGGTTTCAGTGACATGATGAGCACACTGGAGAACAATCCCATTTGATCTTCTATGATCACACCCTGTCACATATATTTCACCTTATCCATGTTGTGTGCTCTGAACATGTCCCAAACGAGCAAATCAGTTTTCTTGAGCAGTGCTCCTCATCTCTTATTCCACACTTTTCCCCAACCTAGAATAAGTCCCACTTTCATCCCTCCCTCCCTTTTCATGTGTACATAACAGGATACCAACAGGAAATTTCATGTGTTTAGGCAAGGCTTTTCTTTTAAAAAACAAACAAACAAACAAACAAACAAACAAAAAAAAAACAAACCAGGTGGGAGCTTTGATCCATTGGCCAAATATGATAAAACCATTGTGAAATTGTTCTTTCCCTCCCTGGCCAGTGGTTTTAATTAAAATGTGTTTTTTCTCCAATGTCAGTTACCGGTCCATTGCTCAGAAGCTCAAATGTCATTGGTGTGTCATCCACTTTTCTTACTTGTGACAGCTCAGATGCATATTCCTTTCAATGTTTTACAATAAACCTTTAGAAAGATTCATTTTCTTACAGATCTTTCAGCAGGTTTTCTGCTCTCTCTGTTTGCTGACAAAGACCATGACTGTTCAAAGTGGATATACCAACCCACTGATGGCTTTGCCAACTAGCATTTGGTGTCTTTTGACATTTGCAGAGCATGCAGATAAATTCCAGTTCCAGTGACAAGGTACCAATTTTGTCAGCATACAACAACCCAATCAGAGATCTTTCTCCAGCCCAGGAAAGGCAGCATATCTCACTGGACATTTTTTCTTGCTTGTTGGCATGTCTCTTAGTGTTCTATTTTCTTCTCCATACACTTTCCTGCTTTTCAGAATTTACAAGCATCAGGGCAATTATAGTTTGCTTCTGCATGATCAACAACTTTGAGTTTGAACACTGCATCTTAGGCAAGCCATTTGCTTTTGATTTCACTGTTTTTCTTCAAATACTAGTATGAAATCTTGGAAAATAATTTAGTTATAGATTATGTAGGACTTTATATAGGAACATCTTGTTCTTTGTTCATTTTAAACCAGCCTTGTAGATTGGCATGTCTTTGGTGATAACAGGCTATTTAAACTTTATTATACATTCCATTAATTCAGAATATTGGCTCAACACATTGGATGTCCAGTAATTGATATGCATGAAGAAATCAATTTACACAATAGCAGACAGACACCAGTGGCACAGTACTATAGCTCACTGTATTTTTTCAGTGGGCTGTGAGGTCTACCGTTTTGAGAAATGTAAGGGTCAGATATCATGCAGATTTGCAGTGCAGCTTGTAGCTTTGATTTCAAATCAATGTACTCCACTGAACAAAACCTTTGCAACTTGAAAAGGCTCCTGTATTGATGTCAAATTATTCTATGATCAATATAAACACCTGCTACAAAAGTACGAGTAATTATAATCTAGTCCTGTAGTAGAATAGTATTAGGAAAAGCCAACAGTTACCACTAGGAAAACTAAACTTTAGTGAAGCACATGTTTTATATGGCTTGTTTACATGGGAATGAACTGAGAAAATGTTCATCAATACATATACATTTTATTTACATTAATACACTATACTTTTATCTTAATTATAAAATAGCAAATATATGCTTTAAATCAAAAATAAAATTTTAGCACTTAAAAAAAAAGAAAAAAAAAGTCCAGAACTGACAGTGCATCATTGGTTAACCTCAACAAGAGCTGGTGAACTTTACCTCCCAGCTCATCAACGTGAGTCACTAAAGCACCAGGATGCTTTGCTTACCTGGAGCATTTGCAGGCACGGAGCCCCTTAGCGCCTTCTGACTGAGATTTGATGTTCCTGGCCAATGGGAGTTGCAGGAAGTTGAATGGGCTGAGGAATATGCTGGCCACCACTTCTGTTGGCCAGGAACAGCAAATTGCAGACTCTGGTAGCTGCAAGGCTCCATGCCTGCAGGTATTCCAGGTAAACAAAATGTCCTGGAGTACCAGCGGCTTACCCTGGCCGGCTGGGAAATGAAGTTTGTTCATCCCTGAACTAGAGGATCATCTTATGAAAGAGTCATAGCATGTTGCCATTTTTGGGTATCAGCTTATAAACGAATGGGCTAATGAAGTGGTTCTCAACCAGGGGTACCTGTATCTCGGGATACTCTGAGGTCTTCCAGGGGTACATCAACTCATCTTGCTATTTGCCTAGTTTTGCAAAAGGCTTACATAAAAAGCATTATCGAATTTATATGACTTGTTTGTACAGCTCTGTGTTTTACACAGACTAATTTAAATACAATATTTATATTCTACTTCATGTGTTTAATAACATTATGGTAAACATAAGAAGGTAAGCAATTTGTCAGCAATAGTGTGCTGCAACACTTACGTATTTTAAGGTCTGATTTTTGGAAGCTAGTAGTTTTCAAAAGCAAGGTTAAACTTTGGTCTTGCTTGCTCCTATCAGACTCCCCAAAGGCTATACTTACCTGGGAAGGTTGAGAACCATTGTTCTGTAATATTCAGAAATTTTCAGAAATTCTAGAACACTAACCATACTAGCAACACTTCACTGCAGTACAACATTTTCAGATACAGTAGAGCAAATGTGCTGCAATGGTAAAAAAAAAAAAAAGGGTCTGCAACTTGTAGGTGCTGGGAGGTACTTTTTTTAAAAAAGAGGTAATTTATAAAAAATGTTGAGAATTGCTGGGTTATTGCATGTGCATATACAGTAATAAAAAGGAATAGTTAAAGCCAAGTACTCTACTTAAAGAGCAAAACTGCTAAAAAGAAATGAGAAACAGCTATGAGACCATGAAAATAGCTGGAGTGGAACAAACACTAATGATTCCTCTAACCACCACAAGAGTGGCCAATGCTGGATTCTTCAGTGTTTATCTAAAAATCTCCATAAATCACTGTAAATTATGCAAAAAAGTTTTGTTCCGCTTTCTGCTGACATCTACTATATTCTGAAGGTTGAGGCTCAAAAGACCCTTTTCACGTTAATCTAAAAGACCCTTTTTACGTTATTCTGACATCCCATGACAACAAGTTGCCCAGGGTAAATCATAACTGATGTAAGAAAGTATTCATTTTTGGCACCTTTCTTTTTATTGAACATGTGCTTGTATTTTTAGAAAAGAGTAACAGGAACTTCTCACTGGCCTTCTCCACGGAATTCTGTATACACCTCTACCTCTATCTTAGTCTCCTCAGTTACTAACCAAATTAGTCCTATTTTTAATTTAATTTATGAGCCCTCTTTGTTCTTCTGCTTCAAGCCTCACTTCTGATGCCCTTCCCTGAACTGTTTCTATTTAGGTTCTGACAGCTGCAGTTATGTGACTAAAGCTTACACTCAAGTGGAAGCCATATCAATACAATGGCATTATTATAATTTTCTCTAGCACCATCCTTTTTTAAATACAGCCTCTTGAAACACATTTTCCTTTCACATCTGAAAAGATTTCTTTAAAGATTCACACCATGATCTGAACACAGTATCAAGAACAGCAGCAATGACTTAAGAGTTAAAAATATTCAAAAATGTGGATTTTCTGACACTTCAGAAACTTCAGTTGCAAAGCATTAATATGATTTTAGAAAGACTAAACTTTTTCAGTATAAGTCCCCCCCATCACAACTATTGTGCTGCCAGATTCCATTAACATCTTACTAAAATCAGTTCAGTGTTAGGAGAGTTCACGTAGCAGTCAAGTATTTAATCAAAATGTAGCCCAAGAGACAATTTATAGCTCCCACCAGCATTTCCATACACAACCACCAGGCTACCCTAAAACAGTCACGCTTGCAATTGTCTGAATCTCTTTCATTCTATTAATACTTTGCATCAGGCAGAATGGCAGGAGGTAAGCAGAACACAAAATAGAACTATTGCTATTTTTATCAAAGAAAATGCAAAATAACATGAGTACTGTCCAAGCAACTGGACCATGGGAAAGTCATGACAGTGGGCTGAACTTTAGGCAACAAATGCCACACACACGCGCACACACACACACACACACAAAATAAGTTTATGGAAAATCTTACTCTGAGAAATCTGTACTCCAGAGACTTGATACACAAACTTCTGTGTTGCCTGTTATATCCAAGATCCCAACATGTGGCCCATAAGAACAAAATTGGTTTAAGGTTTTAAGTTACTTATGAAGAATTTGTTCCAAGTGCCACATAGGGTAAGCTCCACCTAGAATCCTTCTTGGACACTAAATGAGAAAGGTGGTATGTAATACACGCACAAACTAGCATAATTCCTGTAGGAATTAAGCAGAATTCAATGTATAACATAGGTCTCATTAACACAATAATTCAACTTCATGACCAGTGGATTTGCTTTGCATCAGATAAGGAGTAAAGTGATCAAGTGCTTTGAAAGGAGAAAGGCAGAAGAGCCACTCCTGAAGATTACATATTCACAAACTAAAAATCTGTTACATATATATCTCAGTGCATTGTAAAGGTATCCATGAAAGCAATTAGCTGGTTATGAAGTCCTCTGTGTGTGTGATCTCCCTCTCTTGTGTGTCAGTCAAACTTCTGCAGATAAAGACACACAGGAGTATTAACTCAGCTACTACCAACCTAGCGTGCCTCCTCACAGCAACATTAAAAAAAGAGCCTGCAGTATTCCCACAGCAGACTTGTCAACCTGCCTTACCGTAGTATATACAAAATATGGCAGATATCTGACAGACACCCAAAAAATTATCTCTTGGATGGCAAATAAGTGCTGTCATCAGGAGGAACTCTAAGGAACTCACTTGCATGAACAGCCTCAACTCAGAACAGGAAAACCAAAACTAGATGAAACCAACATTGCAAGGCAAGAAGGAAGCAATATTAGAAAATGAGAGTAAAAGGAAGAAAAATACTTTCTGAAAGATATTTCAACTGTTATTAAAACTGAAATGAAAAACAAAAGTCAAAAAAAGAAAATATTCCACTTGCAAGGCAGCAGAACAAAATACTATTTAAACCAGAGACAATAACACAGGACAGCTCTACACATGAATGCTACAGACAGCTGTGCCAAAACATCTTCCACTAGGAGAGCGCACTTAAACCTTCACACCCCAGGTGTCCCTAATCCAGGAACATGCATGGTATGAAGGAGGAAGTGGCACTGCACACTGCACCTGGGAACCCCCTCAGCTGGGACCAAAGAGGAGAACATTTCAACCAGGTGCATATCTGTGTAAGATGATGCTTCTCCAGGAACAAGGGGGAAATGCTGATTGTTCTCAGAGAAATGTTTTGCTTATTCTTTCCAGAAGAGTACCATGGTCTACAAAATCAGCTCTTCACCACTGATTATATGTTGCAAGGCAGATGATTCCAGAAACTGTTCTGCTCTGTAATCCTCTGAAGTGCTCCTTAGCTGCTCAGTTCAGGTTTTTGTTTTTGGAGGGGATCCCTCGCCGTGAACCAGCACAGTCAAGCAACCTAAAAAAGCCAGTACTACCATGTTTTCAGCTGTCTGCCCTTACCAGTATTGCACAATCTTATATTTGTATGGTGCCCATTAACTCAGTACCTTTGATATATTTACATTTTTACTGAAGATGCTTCCCTCAAACAGGAGGTAGAGCAGTTGCTCCTTTGTCTTCCAAAGACGAGAATGGAATGGAATGGCCAGATCAAATAGGCAAGTTCCAGTCTAATCTAAATGTGGTATTTTCAGCAGAACCAAATGAGCCTAAACATAAACATACACATACACATACCCTAGGCAGACCGTACAGCACATGTTCACTTCAGAAAAGTTCACCCACACAAATTATGTGAAATATTTAATATTTATACTAAGTCGTTTAGTGGCCTGTATGTAACAAGACAAATGGAAGTGCAGTTAAAAAACCTTCAGCAGATGAGATACTCTCTGCTTTAAATGTCAATGTCTCTAACCTGACAAACAAAAAAGTTCTGCAATCCACAAATTTCATCAAGACAAGCATCCATGACTAAAAGTAAACAAACCATGCAGATGGAAAGCTTCAAAAAAGATGTTTTAATTTCAGTGACCTGACTTTTGGTGTTAGTTCACCTTTCTTGCATTATGTGATTATCTACCTCTATTATACGGGTAAGGTTCTTTAAAAGCTCCCTTTCTTGTGGGTTCAAATGGAATATAGTTATGCAGTATGTCATGTTTCAGTTTGGTATTAAATTATTCAGAGAAAGAAAATAAAAGCATTACACTTTTTTAAAAGCACTCTCTCAATAGTTACATACACACACACACACACCCCCACTGCAACAAAATCCACTACACTTTCACATCATACCAGTGAATTTGCTCTATTATGTGATTCAATTTTAAAATTCAGGTTTATAAATCACACTGGCTTTTTCTCCTCATGATCAGCACCAGTATTCAAGTACTAATGAAAATGGGAACATGAAATATAACAAATGAGAAGTTCGAACTTTTAACCAAAAATATTTCTATAGTTGCTCAGGCATCACAAACTGTAGAAATTAATTTCAATATAAAAATATGTAAACCAGGCCTACATTTGATTGAAGAGATACAGGATTGGCTTCTCTGCTACATATTACAGATTAAACAACAGACATTAATTGGCTATGTTGTAGTCTCCTCTGGGACTGGATCTGATGCCTGTATGGAGCCCCACTGACTTCACTGATAAACTACACAGGAGAAGAGATCTATCTACATGGGTCAGATTCTGGGATTAAGGACATAATTTACTGTGACAGTCTGCACCATAAGAATAGCAGCAATTACAGTAAATCCTTGATTTAAGAGACTTCAGAAATAACGGATGGTGTCTGCCAGCTCCCCCCATCCCTTCACTCCCCCTAGAATGCCTGCAACTCACCTGAGCTGCAAGGGCTGGGGGACCTGAAGTGTTGAGCATGCTGAGAACTGCAGGAGGTGGAAGGAGCCAGGCTGGCCTGCTGGCAGCTCTCCTCTCTCAGTAAGGGAAAGAATGGGGAGGGGAGGGGGGCAGAGGATAGGATGAGTGCTGGGTTGGGCAGGTCAGTGCACTATCATACAGTATAACCCTTTGGATTTAATGGACTTTCAGTGTTAACGGACACCCCTTCCCCTCATTAGTCTGTTAAATTGAGGATTTACTGTAATTTTCACATTGCATAGCAAACCAGTGAAGGCAGCCTTTAAAAAAAGTGAATTCAATATTTTAAATTTATTTCTGGAATTCTAAACATTTCAGTCTGCTGAAATTTGATCTACCTCCAGAGCTCTAAAAGCAGAACCAAAATAATGTATGAAATAATAGTTTAAAATAACATTAATAATAAGTTAAATACTGTGGTAATGTGGTCTCAAGAGATACCCATAATCGTCTAGGCTGAAACTGTTGAAATTACTATTGTTCTTGTTAGTTACTCTAACAGCAGGATTTCACAAACTGTTTGTCTAAAGCTGTCACTGAAACACTGTAGTAGATAAAACAGAAAATCGGTAGAAGTCATGTGTTTACTTTCCTGTAATTACCCAGCATGGAAATAGCTGAATAACCAAAATAGATTCCAAGGCTAATGTATTATTCACACTCCTGCGCTACTTAAGTTAAGCCAACACAAACTGTACTACAGACATAGCTTTTGTTATAGACTTATGTTGCTTCAGGTGTGAATAAACCACCCCACTGGGTGGTACAAAAGTTATACCAACATAGGCACCTGTGCTCATCGTGCTATGCCAGCACAAGAGCGCCCACTGACCTGGCTTCTGCCATTCATGCAAGTGGTTTTATTATGCTGACAGAAGAGCTCCCTCCTATTGACATAGAGCGTCTTCACCAGATGTGCTGTAGTGGGGCAACTGCATCTCTACAACTGCAATGCTGTCCATGTAGACATATCATTAGCCTCATACAACCTTTATTCCACTCCCAGGTTTTGAATTGCCCTCAGGCTACCTGAGGATTCAGAAATGCCCACAGAGGTACCAGGACGACAAAATATTTGGCCCTTAAAAAAATGGCCTCCAAGTTCCTACTGAAGACTGCAGCAGTTAACCTAGGTAATTTAGTGACAATGAAAGCTGAAAGCCTGACAGCACTAAGGAAACTGAAGTCCCTTTCTTTCCACAGAACAAGTTCACCATGGTAACAGCTGTACATATACAGCATACATAGCAGTTGTGAATGACTGATGACAAAACATCCAAGTATTTTAAATTGGGCCAACAGATGCTGGAACTGTGAAAGGGACAAAACCCAGAAGAAAATGAACAGAATAATTCCATCCCAGTAGAAACTGCTGACTTTAAATATTAGCCGAAGGTTCTAAATTAAAATTTAAAGAAGAAGGCTCTTTCTGGCAATTGTGCAGTTCCTCCACTGCCTTTGCAAAAGCCTTTAACAAACATTAGCAGTGAAAGCTGTACGAGACTTCTACTCAAGCAGAATGCTGTATTTCATGCTGCCTTGTTGATAACCTGAGTCTTTTTCCCCACAGGAAATACTGATAATGCACATAAAAGCAGTCCTGTAGCACTTCTAAAGACTATATTTTATTCATTATGTAATGAGTATACATGAGTAAGACCCACTTACAGACTAACATGGCTTCTGATACTTTAATAGTGAATTCAATGTCATGGCAGGAGAAGAAACTCATACTGCTTTACATTAGACAGCACACCAAAGCTCGACAGAAAGCTGTACTTGGCCCTGAGTAGGGATGTTAAAAGTGTAACCAGTGAACTGGTACAGGGTGGAGCAGCCACCCACCCAGCGCTTCAGCAATGCCTGGGGCGGTCACAGGCAGAGACTGATCCTGCCCAGCTGGAGCACCCATGGTACACCTGTGGCCACTGCAGACTGAGGGTGGGGTTGGGAGGACCTGACAAGCCAGAGGCACTGTAGACACAGGTGCCTCCCACCCGACAGCCAGGGCAGAGTAGGCCTGGTCCCTGGAGCAACCCTTGTCTACGATATGAGGAGCTACTTGCTCAGCTGAACTGGAGCAGCCTCCGCAGCCACTCCCACCACACCCATTTAATCAGTTAAACCTAATATTTAACTGGTTAACCAATTAAATGGGATTAGTCCTGACTGACAAAATTATTTAACTGTACCCAACTTAGTCTCATATATTTAAATAAAGTCATCACACTCACCTTCTTCTCCAGCCACGACTAAGTTCTTCTTCCTATTTATCTGCTCAGGTACAGGTTGAATCTCTCTAGTCCAGGACTTGTGGAACCTAACTGGTGTTAAATGGGAGAATTTGCTGGACCACAGGAGGTCAGTCTTGTCTAGCAGCATTACCAACATTTTCACTGCTTACTGGGCTCTTGGAAGACATTTAGGGGTAAATTAAAGCTAAATAACAGCACAGAACACAGAGCCAGGACTGGTAGCTAGAAACAAATTTTATGGGACCACAGGAAACTTTGCCATGCCCACGACAGTGGCCATGCAGGTAAGTAAATCATGCTGGATTATGCGTGTTGCCAGATGAGAGTGCTGGATTAGGGTGGTTTAACCTGTTTTATATGGACCACGTTACCCTAGTATCTAAAAACTCACTCTCTGCATACCCAGAACTGCTCTCTCCCTCTGCCTGCAGCCCACCTCAGGCACTGGGTGTACTGCCGTAACTATACTGGATTAATTAAAGCAGCACGGTCTACAGTGTGGAAACAGTTACATTGCTATGAAGGTGTCTTATATCAGAATAACTGATACCATAGGAAAGGAAATAAAAAACTGCACCAGTATAAGGCAACATTATACTGATAGCACTGCTTCGAAACTACGGGTTGTAACATTTATTTGGGTAAAATAACCATATGTAAATGAAAAAGTGATGAAAAAGTAATGTTGGTACAAAACCTGGGTTTGGACAAGACCTCCGGCTGCTGAAACACTTCCCCATACTCATCAGCTTTGGGAACGGGCAACAGGGGATGTATCACTAGATTATCTGCTCTGATAATTCCCGCTGAGTTACTTGGCACTGGGAATTGTCAGAAGACAGGATGCTGGGCTAGATGGACCTTTGGTCTGACCTTTGGTCTGCGCAGTCTGGCTACGATCTCCTCTCTGTACTGGAATACCTGGTTGTGGGGCTGAAGCACTAACTTCCAAGTGAACAAGAGCAACTGATATCTATGTGGGCCACCAGCACCGGATGGTATCAGTGAACTGGAGATACCCAGTGCGTGCAGCATTTACTGCAGAACTGCTCAAAGAGTAAAGTCCTGTAAGAGGCGATGGTGCCAACCAAAATGTCAAACTAACAAAAAAAATTAGTAAAATCTTTTCAAACAACATTTTATTTAAACTATCACACATTTAAATGAAAGACTATATAGTCTAACAAATAAAATTACTCAGTGTGTTCTTTCTTAAATCACAGGAAAACAATGGACACAACAGGGAAGGAGATTCTTAACATCTTGGCTGATGCTCAGGCTGCCATGTAATTACAAGTGTCTGCTTTATTACTTCTCTGGATTGGTACGAACTGCACTATTAAAAATCTGCTAAAGGATACACAAAATGTACAAGGTCAGATATACATAAAACCAAGTAAGGTTGGGACAAAAATTAATGTGCTGGCTCCTCTCCCCAGACTATTGTTACGTACTGTGAAAAAGCATTTTAAACTGGTATGAGGGATTAAAACAGTTTCAAATCCACTAACAGATTTCAATGCTCTCATTCCAATTTTGTTACACATCAACACTTGTCTACATCACTGCTTTCAAACTAGTCCATTCCCTGGTCACAAGCCAGTTTCAGCAGAAGCTGACAATGCCGTTATAGTTGTGTAACAGCTAATTTTCCACTCCACTAGTAGAAGACCACTAGCTCACATTTTTTAATGACACCATTGTTTTTCATTCAGAGATACCAAAAATAAAAATCAGTTTAGCTATCCTACTCCTGAAGAGCTTATAACATGTGGTGCTTTGAACTCATGGTTATCAGTATTGGGATGGTGCCCTACAGAATGAATGATATGTGAGCATTTGAACACGGCCAAATAAAGAGGAGCCGTCACCACAATCCTTTGTTAAGCAGAAATGAATTGAAGTTGATGAACAGACTGGCACGCATTGTGGACTGGACAGTGTGTGTGATCAATATTGGACCTATTTGTCAGTAAATATGTACCCATGCAAAAGTAAATACTGTGAGTGAAGATCCAGTACGGAGCACAAGCTGACATGGTCATCATAACCTTACAGTAGGACGTCAGGCTTAAGCCAAAGTTAATGACTAAAGAATGCGTGCATGTGGGGTGATTTCGGGTAATGTCTCTTTGAGCCCCTTCCAAAAATACTAACTAGATAAAATATTAGTAATTACATGTTCCCTGAGACATCTGACTCTGCTGGGGAAAGAATCAAATTAGCTTACTTGGTGGTAGGGATCCCTTAATTTGGGAAGAAGATGACAACACTCTGCTTTATGGATTATGGGATAGTGAACAAAAGGGTTTTTAAGGCACCCAAGGCCAGAAAACCAAGAAGAATGAAAAAGAAGAAAAGGAACCATCTATAGATTGGGTAACTGTCTTCCCTGTTTGCCAGGCAGGCACTATGTGGGGCCAACACAGGCATCCTCTGGGTGCATCTACACTAGGAACTAAATTTCAAAGTTAACTGCATCCAAGTAGCCAGCAGAGAGTCTACACACATTTTCCCTTACTTCAAAATTAACTTTGAAGTAGGGAGCCCAACTTTGAAGTCCTCACTCCATTCCTGGGAATGGAGTAGTGCCCTATTTCAAAGCTTAATTCCATGTTCCTGTAGTACAGGCATTATAAGCAATCTATTATACACATACACAACTCCTAGAACTGGAAGGAACCTCAGAAGGTCATCTAGCACAGTCCCCTGCGCCCAGGGCAGGACCAAACACCATCTCTGACATCTATTTGCCCCAACCCCAAATGGCCTCCTCAAGGATTAAACTCACAACCCTGGGTTTAGCAGGCCAATGCTCAAACCACTGAGCTATCCCTTCCTTTGAAGGGGGTGTGTGTGTAGATGCTCTACTTTGAAGTAAGCAACTTCTAATTTATTTTTGTAGTGTAGACGTAGCCTGTGTATATTTGTGAAAGAGAGGGTCACTAAGGGAATGTACAGTTTGAAATGTACTGCTGTGTCTGTCTAACATACAAACGAGGGATATATCTACACTAGACATAGAAGTCAACATCTGATAAGCAATTTTAGCTATGTCAATTGCATAGCTAAAACCAATTTATTTGCAGTTATCTTCCATGTCTGTCCACATGGCAGAAGGTCGACTTTCCTCATTTCTCGCCTCTCAGCAGGAGTACTGGGGGTCAATGTAGATCCCTTGTAGCATCATTTCATGAATGCGCAAAATGAAACCCCAGAAGATTGTCCCTGAGTGCATCAATCTTCCACTATAGTGTGGCTCCAGTCTGTGTGTGTGGCGTAGCTCTTTCGCTGCTGGTATAATTCCTTCTCTAACTTGCTGTGCAGAGTTAATTCTTTGGTTTGACTTTTTTCACTGTCAGCAACAGTAACCAGCTCAGTGAAGAGCTGTTAAAGATTCAACTAAGACAAGCAGGGAACAGAAAGAAGCGGGGCAGATACAGGAGCACCCTGCCATCTGTCAACTGTATTACTGCCTCTTTCCACAAGAAAATAGAGTTGGAATTCTAAACAGTTTTCACACCTACCTGCTACGTTGAGCTTTTCAACTGCTCCTATGCTGGGAGCAGCAGTGGTGGTACCATTGGTAGAGTTTGCTCCTGTACCGTTTATTACAAGGTTCTCCACCCTGGACTCCAGCTTGCCAATACGCTCCAGGATATTATCCAGTAAGACTGCAAGAGTTTTCTTTAGATCTAGAACAAATGAAAAACAAAACCATGTAACCATCACACTGGATATCACAGTCCACTTTGGTCAATTTCACAGACAAGTACTTTTAAAATCAAAAATTTCATCATTTCAGCTATTTAAATCTGAAAGTTCCATGGTGGTATAACTGTAGGGATCCTGACCCAAAAAGTATACTTGGGGGCGGGAGACAGGCCATGTTGCATTACTGTTACCCTTATTTGTGCACTATTGCTGGGGAAGGTGCTGCCTTAGGGCTGGAAAGTGCCCAGCTCTGAAGGCAACGCTGCTGCCAGCAGCAGCAGCAGCAGCAGCAGCAGCAGCAGCAGCACAGAAATAAAGAGGGCATGGATATGCCACACCTACTTCTGCACTGCTGCCTGCGGAGTTAGATCTTCAGTCAGCAGCTGCCAATCTCTGGCCACTCAGTTCTGAAGGCAGCCACACACAAGAATGGCAAGGTATGGTATTGCCACCTTTACTTTTGTACTGCCTTCAGAACTGGGCAGCTGGAGAGTGGCAGCTGTTGGCTGGTTGCCTAGCTCTGAAAGCAGCACAGAAGTAAGGGTGGCAATACTGCAACCCACCTAAAATAACCTTTTGGGCCCCTTACAGCTCCCTTTTGGTCAGGACGCCCATTTTAGAAACACTGGTCTCCTATCAAAACTGTACAGTATAGGGTAAAAACTCAAAAGATTAGGCACTGATGTTTTTTTACAGCTGTGAATTTCAAAGGCCCCTACAAAGTCTGACTTTTATACCATACACCAATAACTTTAGATATCACTTGTGTTTTATTCTAGTGAGGCCAGTAATCTCATCTGTCACCATCTCACCACAGAGCCCTTCCACACAACGAGGGTGAAAAAAAAAAATACCAGCATACTGTGCAAGCCACACAGGAAGAACAGGACTAAGCTAATTAATCACAAATAAAAAAAGAATACAATTCAGAAAATGTAACAGAAAAGTCAATAGATTGTATTTAGTGCATGACAACGTGGGAAAGGGGAGAATAGGGCAATTATACAGGATGAAACTCCCAAAACCAGCATTCTCTCTTCCAGCAACATCCATCATCCGACAGGACCATGGATGTTACTGGACTGGAGACGACAGAGTGGAAGGCTAGTAGGGAGAGTTTTGTTGCCATGGGCAGGGGGAACCCAGGTTTGCATCCCTGGCAAGAGGCACATCTGCCTGGAGTCGGCCCCTGTGGGGCCAGGGCTGCACCCAGTGTCTACAGAGCTAGGGCTACACGGACAGCCTCTCCAGGGCTGTGCTAGCAGCCCGACCGGGGCCAGAGCAAGTCACTGCAGAGCTGGGGACAGAACCAGTTTCCATAGGGCCTGGGCCAGAGTCAGTCTCCACAAAGCCGGTGCCACATCAGCAGCCCAGCCCCTGCCACAGCTGGCTGCCAGCCTAGGAGGACTTCCCCGCAGTCCAGTTGGGGCTAAGCTGGTACCATGTTGCCTTGGCCATGTCCAGAGCTGGCACCTGCAGGATCTGTGCCATGACTGGCTGGCACTGCAGCAATCTCTGTGACCAGCAGCCCAAGGTGGTCAGGGCAGTGTCAGCCCAGCAGGAACCAAGATCCAGGCAGGAGGTAAGAGCTCTCTGGATCTGGGGCTTGTTGGGGGAGGGGCAAAGAGAAGCCAGCAGCAGACTGGGTGGCCAGAGCAGAGGACTTCCCTTCATCCAGGACCAGTCATGTCCCACGAGTGTTGGACAAAGGAGGTGGAACCTGTACAAGGATTACAGTGCTAGCCTAAACTTTGAATCTACTGGAACTTGACTATTTATGCCACTTTCTCGAGAATTTATATGTATTCACCAGATGCTACCATTATGCAGTTAATCACCCAAAAATAGGTTTAAAATGGGTAATTACCTTCTTTTCATAAATCTAAAATCAAATGGTTTTCTGATCCGCAACTTCACATCTGGTAGAATTTTCAATTAGAATTTATAAACAGATTCACTTGCTTTACACTGGGGTTTAGTTTTGCCACATGATTTTAAATGTTTTAGTGAGTAGTCAAATACTTGCATAAACAACAGAAAGTTTATGTGGAAAGGCTGTTAAGTGTAAAGTTAAGGAAAACTACCTGAAAAGAATATGATTACATCTGTATTAAAAATACTCCAGAAGTGTGTATCTTCCTTCACTGGCACTGTTTTCTGTGCCTTCCAAAAATCATAAGTGAAAACACAGAGTACTAAATATATATACACACCACTCATTTTCAAAGACGTATTGATAAATATGTACACCATATTCTAAAGCATTTCTACATAACTTCTTAGAAAAAGGTGTAATAGTTATCATAACCTAATTTTAAGGTTCATCTTCTTACAGCCCGCCCTACATGCAGTTTCTCTCACAAACTTTTTGAACTGGTAATCTTTGGAAGGGGGCGGGGGGGGGGGGGGAAGCAAGTTACAAACAAAACCCCTTTCCACATGCAAGCCCCTACCTTAAGCTTGGGCCACAGGGCTTCAGCACCCCTGTGATGCACTCAGCTGAAACATGTGCATTCAAGTAGTTGCCCTGTTACCTAACTCAATGCTGTAATGCTGTCTCTACTTATGACCTGCCTAACCCCCGCATCCCAACACCCCCAGGTTGAGAAACACTGCAGTATAGGATGCACCTACATGGCCCCACAATATGCTAATACATTTACGGCTGACCTGGAACAACGATTCCTCAGCTGTCATCCCCTATTACCCCTCCTCTACTTAAGATACATTGATGACATCTTTATGATCTGGACCCATGGTATAGAGACTCAAGAAGAATTCCACAGAGACTTTAACAATCTACACCCCACCATCAATTTATGCCTCGACTACTCCATGCAAGAGATACATTTCCTGGACACTACAGTACTAATCAAGGATGGCCTGATCAGTACCACACTGTACTGAAAACCCACTGATCGCTATACTTACCTACACCCTTCTAGCTTCTATCCTGCACACATAACTAGATCCATTGTTTACAGTCAAGCTCTTAGATACAATCGCATTTGCTCTGATCCAGCTGACAGAGATCAAAAACTACAAGATCGTTACCAAATATTCATAAACCTGAATTACCCACCAGGAGATATAAAAAAACAAATAGACAGGGCCAGACGAATACCCAGAGACCAGATATTCCAAGATGGGCCCAAAAAAGCCAAGAACAGAACACCACTGGTCATCACCTACAGCCCCCAACTCAAACCACTGCAACAAATTATTAAAGACCTACAACCTATCCTTAATCAGGATGCCATACTCCAGAAGGCTCTAGGTGACATGCCTGTTCTCTCCTACAGACAACCTCCCACCCTCATGAGGATCCTCACCAACAGCCTCAGTCTATACCTCGGGAATAACAGTCCTTGAACCTTTCCTTGCAACAAAGCCCGCTGCCAGCTTTGTCCACATATCTTCTCTAGAAATACCATCACTGGACCTAACCAGGTTATTCATAGAATCACAGACACTTTCTCATGCACCTCTACTAACATCATATACGCCATGATGTGCCAACAATGCCCAGATGCTTTGTATATTGGACAGACTTCTGACTCCCTCAGACAAAGGGTTAATGGGCACAAAACAGACATCAAAACACTCCAGATCCACAAACCAGTTAGTCAACATTTTAATGGAATAGGCCATTCAGTTAATGACTTAAGAGTATGCGTGTTACTGAAAAAAAATTTTCACACCTCTATTCAGAGGGAAACAGCTGAGCTGTCTTTTATATTCAAATTTGGCACATTAACGTGGTTTGAACTGGGATGGGAATTTTCTGAGTCACTATAGGGGCTCGTCTGCATACTTGGCTTAATCTAATTATTGACCTTCCCCCCCCACCCCTCTCTGATTTGCTCACCTTGATTATTTTTTTTTTTTATTTGTCCTCCTTGATTACTGTTTTTGGTTCTCTGTGCTTTAAATATTGAGTCTGTTCTGGTATGGCTATGGTCTGAAGAAGTGGGTCTGTCCCACGAAAGCTCACCTAATAAATTATTTTGCTAGTCTTTAAAGTGCTACTTGACTGCTTTTTGTTTTGGGATAGGATGAGTGCAAAATAAGTAAAATAATAGATCTTCAGGTATCAGTTAACCAGAGCAATAATGCATTTTTGGCACTGAGCTAGCAAGACCAGAATTTTGGACCCATACCGTTCTTGTTTACCATTAAGCACATAGTAAATCTAGATAAAGTGATCTAAAGATTAAAAAACAATAATGTAGCCTTCAGTGCAGTGGTTTACAAAATACAGTGAGAAGAGGAACTCAAAAAAAGGTAGAGTCTGCTGTCAGCTGCACTAATGGGAAGAGACTGCTGAGCAGAGAAGCAGGCAAGTGCCTGAAAATGACCACTTAGGCGCAAAATTGATAAGCGGAAAACCTAAGCATGTGCATCTCTCTGATGTGATGTAAACAAGAAACCTGCCCACTTGCCCAGCATTTATACTATTCCAGTGTTTAAAAAGAAAAGTACACCAGATCAAAGTTAAAAGATGTTTATGTCTAGAACTCTGGGTATAAATACAGAAAACATATTATAAATTGGTAAAACAAAAACGTTGATGTGAAAATTAAAATGGACTGTTTCCCTCCACCACCACAAGGAGACAAAACAGGTGTGGGATTAAGACAACACTAACAAAAATGGTAATCATAACTAAGAAAAATAGAAATAGTCTTTCAGGGCAGACATCAGGAGAGGTGTGGTTTTTGAATGTATGTTAAAGGCTAAGGTTTAAGAAACGTGGTAAACGGGTCAGAGGCTGGGACTTCCAATAAAGAGTGGATCGACATCTTCTGACTACCGTGATACACACTGACCATTCCCAAGGATTTGACCTGAAAATCAAATAAACTTTTAATATACATAACTAAAGGTTTAAATAAAAAAAAAAAAAAGCCCCAACCCGTACATTGCCCCACAGAGACCCCATTCCTTTATAGTATTCTTACTGACGTTACTCTTTAAAAAGAGCACTAGTCATACTATTACCAAAAATAATTTATTGTTAACACCTTAATACTTCACCTTCAAAAATCCCTAATGTGCACACAGAATTATAGAATACCAGGACTGGAAAGGACCTTGAGAGGTCATTGAGTCCAGCCTCCTGCCCTCATGGCAGGACCAAGTACTGTTTACACAATTGGTTCCCAAACTTTTCGGTATCACTCCTCCCCTTTTGATTTTTGAGAAACCCTCACACCCCCACACCTCTTCTTTACCATCATCCAACCCCTGCTTTAACAAAAAATTCAATTCATAATTTGAAATAAACACAAAAGTTTGACACAAAAATGTTATTTAAAATTAAAAATAAGCACAAATAATTTTTCTTGGTCCCTTGTGGTTGCCTGGTGCCGCCCCAGCTGGTCAGCTGCCTGATCTCCATGCCAGCCTCCAGAGCTGCCCACCCCAGCTGCCCGCCCACCTGAGACCCACACTGCCAGAGCCGCCCCCCTGAGCCCCCCACAACTGGGGCCAACCACCTTCTAACTTGCCAGCCGCCGGGGCCAGCCATCCACCTGCCCACCAGCCGCCTGAGCCCTGTGCTACTGGGACAGGCCGCCTGCCCATCAGCCACCCACCCCAGCCATGCACCAGCTGCCTCAGCCACCCGCCCAACCCCACACTGCCAGGGCCAGCCGCCCACCCACCATCCTGAGCTACCTGAGCCCCATGCTGCCAGGAACAGCTGCCCAAGCACCATGCTGCCAGGGCCAGCCACCCACCCATCAGCCTAAGCTGTCCAAGCCCCGTGCTGCCAGGGCCAGCCACCCACCCATCAGCCTGAGCCACCCAAGCCCTGCTCTGCTGGGGCCAGCTGCCCGAGCCCCACAAGCCCTGCGAGTCACCCAACCGAGCCCCTTCCCTGCCTTCCCACAAGGCCAGGCACCCCCAGCCCCCCATCTAACCCCATCCTCCTCCTCCTTCAACCAAACCCACATTCACTCTCATTTGCAGAAGGCAGCCAGCTCCATGTCAGTCTTTGCCATCTGGCTGCTTTTTACAGAGGTTGCGCTGGATCACCCATGTAAAATGGCAGGGGCTGAGAGCCAGAAGCAAAGGCCGGATCTTTCTTCACATGGGGGGGATGATGAGGGGTGTGGGTCACCTCGTGCCCCCCCCCTCAAAAATTTCTTCACACCCCCCCAGTTTGGGAAACCATGGTCTAGACCATCCCTGATAGATATTTATCTAACCTGTTCTTAAATATCTCCAGAGATGGAGATTCCACAACCTCCCTAGGCAATTTATTCCAGTGTTTGACCGCCCTGACAGTCAGGAACTTTCTCCCAACGTCCAACCTAAACCTCCCTTGCTGCAGTTTAAGCCCATTGCTTCTTGTTCTATCCTCAGAGGCCAAGAACAAGTTTTCTCCCTCCTCATGACACCCTTTTAGATACCTGAAAACCACTATCATGTCTCCCCTCAATCTTCTCTTTTCCAAACTAAGCAAGCCCAGTTCTTTCAGCCTTCCTTCACAGGTCATGTTCTCTAGACCTCTGATCATTCTTGTGCTCTTTTTGTACCCTCTCCAATTTCTTCACATCTCTCTTGAAATGCAGTACTGAGAACTGAACACAACACTCCAACTGAGGCCTAGCCAGCGCAGAGTAGAGCAGAATGACTTCCTGTGTCTTGCTCACAACACACCCGTTAAAGAGCATAAAATGTGTGAAGCTGCAAAGTATATTTTTTAAAAATAATTTTTACTTTGCACTTACATGGAACCTGTTAGCTAAGGATTCACTCTCTTTTCTTAAACAAAAACAGTACGTTTGTTTCCTGTGATGTACTATAATGTCCCTACCACTGAGTTCTCATTGGACTTTATGATGGTGCACCAGGTAAATCCACAATACTATATACACAACAGGAAAAGAACCATAAACAAATGAAACTACAGGGGAAATTTAGCTAATGACATCCCGTGGACTTGAATTTTGTCTAGAACACATTAATGCTACCTTAACTTCACAAATGATACTATGAAATCTCTGATAAAAAGCGACTGTGTTTTGCAGTAATGGAGAGGTAGCCATGTTAATCTGTATCTTAAAGCAAAAAAAGCAGTCATGTAGAACATCACGCGACATGACTGCTTTTTT
The DNA here is from genome assembly GCF_033958435.1 of Carettochelys insculpta. Lineage (NCBI taxonomy): Eukaryota > Metazoa > Chordata > Testudines > Carettochelyidae > Carettochelys > Carettochelys insculpta. The sequence goes on from NC_134144.1 coordinate 58,779,667, forward strand.
TGTCTTATTATGTTCTGCAGGTCAGCTGAGTGTATAGCACTTATTGATGGCACACAGGTTAAGAACGGATTCAAAAACAAGAGCACCACCTACTGAATAAATATCATTCTTTGCAGAAATCTGGGCTCTTTGTGGGCAGTCCTCCATACAACCTAAACCAACTCTGCTTACCCTGTGATCACAGTACAAGCTGGTATGTCTGCAGGCTGTCAGACACAAATTAAAAAAAAAAATCATAGCACAAGGGCTAGTTGTTATCCAAGCCACAGGGCAATACAATAGTCAGCTGCCTGGGGATGGTGACCTCAACCTCACAAGCACACACATTCACAGAAACACCCAAATCTTCTCAGAGGAGACAAAGCAGTAATAGAAGAGGCAAGCCCTCCCAGCATCTCTGGCATCTGCTGTAAAGAGGTGCTTTCATTCCACACACACAAGTGAAAGAGGATACCAAAAAGGAAAACAAACATCTTTTTAGGACATGAGCGTGCAGCCCTAATCTAGGGCATCACAACTTCCTTTTACAAAACTCCAGAAGGATTTCTTTTTGATAAAATGTTAAAGAGGAAATAATCTCAATGACTAATTAGCAGTTAACTTGAAGATAGCATAAAAGGAACAGACTACCTGTTTCCCACAATAGGTGGCAAAGAAAGCTGAACACACCTATGCCAGGAACAGTTACATCATACTTAAAGAAACATCATCAACCTGAATTCCCCACTTTTTTTGTTAAAGCAATAGACTTGATAACATTCTCAAGTGGGAGCCCTTGCTGATAAGTATGTGGGTTTCAAATGCTTTTCCTTATCTAAAAAAACTGTTTGTTTCTGAGTTACACAATGAAAATAGTGAAACCTATTACATGTAAGTTTTGTCTACAGAATGTAAAAGATTCAGAGAAACATTAAATTTAGGACTAAATACCTGATTTTACATTTTCAAACTATTTTCGGAGCTGAAATTTTATTAAGATTCAGCAAAAATCACAATTGAAATCAAAATTACCAGGAAACACACATGAGCAATTTTGAAGTTTTTGATTATTTTTTCTCCAGTGTCTCTTGAATCAATTCACACATCTAAAACCTGAGAAATCACTTCACGCATCCAAACTGACAGATCATATTTTCCAATAAATGGCAATGCCAGATTTTAAACAAGGATACCACTTTAGAATCACAAGTTACCAACACTTGTATCTGCTGTGGTTGTAGTAAAAATTAGCAATGGACTGAATCATACTGAGTTCTGGGTGATCGCTGGCGAGCATGCTCTAAATTAACTTGGACTCTGGACTTTGCAAATTTGACAGACACATTAATTTTACATCTACATATTGCTCTTTTCTGAACCTTTTCCAGTTCTAATCTCTTTTGAGATGGGGTGACCAGAGCTACATGCACACTGAAGTTGTGGGCATACCAAGGGCGCTAGAAAAAAATAATCCCAGTTATACATACAAAATGTTGGGGCCTAACTCAGCTGTTGCCACACAACAAGATCTTGGGGTTTTTGTGGACAGTTCTCTGAAAACATCTGTTCCATGCACAGTAGCAACCAAAAAATGCCAACAGAGCTTTAGCAGCCACTAGGGAATGACTTGATAACGTGACAGAAAATACCATACTGCCTCTATATCATTGGTTCTCAACTGGGATCTTTGATCCAGTTATTTGCCTAGTTTAACAAAAAGGCTCCATAAAGAGCACTAGCGAAGTCAGTGCAAATTGAAATCACATATGGACAATAACTTTTGTATGCTGTTCTATATACATCAGTGGTCGTAAAACAACGGGTGAGTTTGTTTTCACTCGATCATTAGAACCAGCATTAGACTTGTTGGGGCCCAATTTGAAAGCAGACTCCCAAACTGGGCCACACTGGGCTGATGCCAAAGCCTGAGTTAAGTGAGATGAAGCTTGGGGCACACACGACAAATCAGACTCCTAGAAGGGATACAAAAGTCCTGAAAGGTTGAGAATCGTGTAGAGATATTGAAAGGTTTACCAGTAAGCCGTATCCATTTATGGTTAACCAGTAGGGGCCAGAGTGGCCCCCCTCCCGCCACGGGCAGGGGATTACTTTAGGTGTGCAGGGCTGCCGCAGGCAGGGGAGGTCCAGTCCTGCCAGAGTAGCCCTGTCCATGGTGACATGGGGAGGGAGGGGGCCGTGAAGTTGGGGAGGGGCCCAGCTGAGCTGGAGTGGCCCCCATGCCATGGGCTAGGGATGCTTCAGGCTAGCTGAAGTCCCCTGCCTGCAGCATGCCCAGGGCTGCCATGGACAGAGGCCGCTGTGGCTGTGCCAGAGTACATCTACCTGCAGCGCTCCTGGAAAAGGCAGCTGCAGATTAGGGCTGCTCTGGCTATGCTGAAAAGCCCCCCATGAATAGCAATGCCACAAGCAGGGATGCTGCAGCCAAGCCAGGCCATCCCTGGCAGCAAGCAGGGGCACTCCATCCCAGCTGAAGCAGCCCCTGTCCACAGCAAGGGGGCCAGCCCCGCCCCCCCCAACCATTCCTCCCAAACCTGCTTAGTCCATTAAACTGTTAAATCTAGTGTTTAACTGATTAACTGGGATTTTACACCCCTAGAACCATGACACCATGTAAATACATGACAGGCACACACCGAATGTTCTGGTCACCTTATCTAAAAACAATACATTGGAACTGGGAAAGATGCAGAGAAGGTTAACAAAGATGAGTCAGGGTATGGAACAACTTCTGTATGAGGAAAGATCAAAAAGACCAGGCTGTTCATTTTATTAAAGACTGGAAAAAGTGAGTAAGTATTATTCACCCTTTCAGGTAACACCTGATGAAATTAACAGGCAGCAAAACAGAAGTACTGCTTCACACAACATACAGTCAACTGGTGGAACCCTCAAATGTTGCAAGGCTAAAAGTTGGATTTAAAACGAATTAGATAAATGGCGGATAAGTATAATTAATGGCTATTAGCCGTGATGGGGTAGAACTCCACATTCTGGTGCTTCAAACCTCTACCTGACAAAAGCTGGAACCACATGACAAAGGATGGACAGCTTGAAATTACCTGTTCTGTTCATTCCCTCTGAAGCATCTGGCACCAGCCACTGTTGGAGACAGATGGGCCACTGATCTGACCTAGTATTGCAGTTCTTGTTTTTAAAATAGTGACATTATTATACAGCAGGCCCCCAAGTTGCCTGAGGGTTGCGCTCCTGAGCAATCTTGAGTAACTCAGCCTTTATGAACAATGGGGGGAGCTGGAAACCAGGCGGCAGTGTGGCTTCCAGCTCCTGTCTGCTGGTGGGAGCCAGGAAATTGACCAATGCTGGTGTGTTGGTCAGTTTCCTGGCTGCCCCAGTGGCTGGGAGCCTGGGAGAAGCCAGCAGTGTGGCTGTCTGCTCACTTGGCTTCCCTCAGCTGCACTCCCCCCAGCCTCTAGTAACTGGAAACTCCAGGATTTCAACTTGTGCATTAACACGAGTTGAAATCACTTATGTCGGCAGCTTACCGTATTTTCTATTTTATAATCTATCCCTTAGCTAATGGTTCCTAACATTGTTATGTTTTTTGGTTTTGGTTTGACTGCCAGAGCACACTGAGCAGATGCTGCTGAAGAACCTTCCAAGATGACTCCTAGAACTCTTCTGATTTCTAACAGCTAATTTAGAGTCCTTTTTGTAAGTATAGGTGGGATTATATTTCCAATATGCATTACTTGACATTTGTCAACACCGAATCATATGCCATTTTGTTGTACAAGTAGCAAGGAGTGTCCTCTCTCTGGCTGTAGGGCGTACGTGAAGCACTGATCACCCAATGATCCACTCAATGCAAAAACTGCAACTGCCATCCCACCCAAGTCAGCTTTCTTAGCCAACGAGGGTAGCAATCACAAGTTTAATGATAAGTCTCTTCCCTCTCTCAATATTAGGTCAATATTTAAGAACAATTTGGGGATGTGTAATGCATAGAACACTAAAGCATCACCATGTCAATAAAAGGTTTTTCTTTCCTCCACTTAAGCAAAAGAAGTAATTAATCAGTAAGGTGTGCAATCCTGGGGCTTCCCACAAATAGGATTTCCCTGACTTAAGCTGGGTCTCCACTCAGGGTCATCTGATTGGCATATTCACACACTTTCTCCAGTCCAGTATTGCTGAATGCTGAGGCAATATATACTTGATCTATCTCTGCTGTTTAGATCCACTTCGGTACAAACACAGCTGCTGTAACTTCAAGTTTATCACCACAGGAGCATGATACATTCTGGTGACAATTTTTATGGTGTTTCTAAGACAACATTTATTTGCAATTCTTAGGCATGTTTAAAATTCCAGCACCTTCCCCTTGTATCATTTACACTTTATACATGTTCTCTCAGTTCTGGGTTTTTGCAAGGTTTTATACATTTTCCAATTCATCTTTCAACAAAAAAGAATCATGTGAACTGAAATTAGAACATTTTGAGAAAACTCTCTGGCAAGATCTAAGAACTAAAACTTTGGTTTTTGGCAAGCGGAAAGGCTGGAACAGTTTTGGGCACACAGAGGGCTACTAATAATCTTCACTTGGAATTTTTCTGTAAAAAGGAAAAACAAAATGAAGCATCACATTCAAAGCACAAAGGCAGAGCTGACCACGAACACAGAAAGTGAAGACTAAAGTGGGAGATCACAGAATAGCTGAGGATTTGTGAGACAGCAAATTGATTGTTCCTATTGATGACCGGTTATACTCTGTCACTGGATCAATGGTGGCCAGAAAACACATTAGCTTCACTTAGTACAGCCAATTATTTTAAAAGAGGATCAATGTAGTTCTGAAGTTCTCATTATAAAGGCAAATGTTTACTACTAAACTTGAATATAAACATTACAATTACAGAATTCAATGGGTGCATTTCCCCACCTACAATCATCCATTCTTACAGCAATTGTACAGTTCCAGTAAAAAAACTGAAGGCTAGATTTGGGGAATTCCAAGTATGGGTTCAGTGCTACAGCACTCTGCTCTGCTGGGGCTTTTGAGTCCCATAAACTTAAGGGATAGGGCTGGCAGATCAGTAAATAGGACTATGGAAGAGAATGACCGATGGACAGAAGAACTAGGCACTACTTCAGAATAGTTCCACTGCTCTTCCACATCTTGTGGGTAGAGGGTCCTTCCCACTGACTGGGAGATTGTCAGTGTACAGCTCGGACAACTGGGCGGCATTATGAGGTCATTTTTTTCAGCCAGAGAAATAATGTTGGAAAAAAACCCAAAATTCGCTAACTAGAATTTTCTAGGAAGCTTTCATGCATTCTAGAATATTCACTCACCATATGCTGTCATGGTCCCAACATAAGGCCCATCAACCACATTTCTATTTTCTTCTGCCAATGCTTTGATATATCGTTTGCTGAGATCCAATATTTGCTCACGAAGCACTGAACTGCTTTCATGTTGAGTTCGCTGTTGAATAGTAAAATGCAGAAGCATCATTCCCCAAATAAAGCCAAAAGTCACCAGAAAAAAACCAAGTTTTTGAGAGGATAGTTTCCATGGAGTAAAGAATGCCATGGCTTCCCAACAAGCGTCACGATCACTGCACGGGTTCTTAAAGCACGAAACCAAGGTGCAAATGCATGGTCCAGGTATGTAAAGATCACAGTGCAGGAATCAGTTTCACTCTGGTGCATTAGTCAGTGTATTTCCTCCTTTCAGTTCCATCCTGCTGCTGCCAAAACATGGGGGGGGGGAAAAACATATGGTCACTATAAACTAGTAAGAACAGCTAATCTGTAGTTTGTTTGTGTTGTAACTTGAGCAAAACATGAATAGACAACATTATTTGTACATTTTTAATATCTTATACATCATAATCTGAATCAGAGCAGGAACAAGATGAGAAAAGATCTGAAGTATAAAAAAATTAAATGCACATTCACCAGTGTAGGACACATTTGAAAATTTGGATCAAATTGAATTCTTTTTAAAAGTTTGCCAACTGAATTTCAAGGAAAAAGCATTTCAGTCCAGTGGATGAATTAAGATTTTTATCTTGCCAATACAGAGTAGTTAAAACAATCCTACCTATCATAAATTTTTTCTCAGAGAGCAAGTAATTTGAGCTAGCAGTGACAGCACTATTTGTTTATGGCAAGAGCTAGGGCATGTGCCTAGGTATCTATCAAGGGGAAAAGAGTGCTGCATGATTATTTAACTCTCCTGGCTTACTCTACAAGTATTCCAACTAATGTAAGAATCTCTTATTGTTCTTGTGTGGCCTCAGTGCCATCTGGCATAGAGGGATAGCTTCAAAGAACTCAGTTATTTCATATTAACTACAAGTCTGATGAGCATATTTCTGCGCCCTGCTTATGAATAAATACATTTTTGACTTGTCACACTATACCTTATGTATTTTGAAATGCTCCTATCTATTCTACTTTCTGCATATAAAATTTCAGCAAAGAGTATATGATTATCTAAAAATCAGCTGGTGTCATCTTTGCATAAACACATTAAAAAAACTCCCTATTTTGATTAACAAAATAGTTCATATTAAACAGGACAAGGAAAGCTTTTGCTGGAACTTTCAAATCAGGGTTTCAGAATAAAAACACTACAAAAGAAGAAATACTACAAAGAAATTAAGCATACTCCATTGTTAAAAAAATGGATTTGGTAAAGTGGTATCCTTTTTACTGTATAATGTTCCCAGACAGGATTGTAGAACACACAACGTAAATATCTGTTTGCATAGAGTAACTCTAGAGACGCCTAGTTGCGTTGTGGCACACACTTATGAGCACATCTAAAATTATCTGAAAAGCCTTTTCTTTCAGGTAGAATTAAACCACTCTGAATACAGAAAATGGCCACCTTTGGCCTTGATATAATGCAAAGAGTCCCATGCATGCAGTTTTATTACTAACTGTATAGTCCAGAAAACATTATGTACTAAAATGTGTTTTGCTGCGTTTATGTTGCTTTAATGCCAGTATTGCTGAAAAGTTCTATTTGTAGTTTTGCTTGGTACCTATGCTAGCTTAAGGTAAGGTAGCATACCCTTCAAGTGAACTGTTGGATGTTTTAGAAACCCAGGCACAAGGAAGTAAAGATGATTTTGCTATGTTATCTGCACAAACCTAAGTAAGCTAAACCATTTCTCAGTGACTGAATTGGGAAAATTCCATTCTGTTTGATTCTATTCTGAGAATTTTTTACCCTAATCACCTATATTAGCAAATGTATGGATTTAAAGTTTTGCCATTCTTTTGTCATATGTGAAAATCCTGGAAATGCAGTAAGTCAAACAAACTCGCAAAACCAAATCCATCACTGATACTAACAAAATAAAGGGCATAAATGAGGTGCTCGAAAGTTTTTAACTGATGTTTGTTTAGGGCAGAGGCTCCCATACAATGGAATTAGGCCACCAGAGGGATGATAAGGTTGTGGGGAGAAGGGCATGAAAATCTGATGGTACCATGCTGAAAGGCTGAAGCAGACAGGCTTCATGCAGGTCGTGTTGGCTGTGAAGGTCAGTCTCTCTGCAGGTCTTGCTCCACCAACCAGCAGTTATACTCTTTCAGTGGGGATGCTGGCAAAAGACTGTGACCAAGAAATGGATGGCTCCATCCTAGGAATACTGACACCCCTACCAGACAGAGTCCTTTTGGTGCTGCTCCAGACTCGAGTCACACCACCTGTCCTCACAGACAGGGACTCAGAAAGGAAAGCACACAGGGCTCCAGACGAAGAGTCAGCAGGGAACCTTGTCCAGCAGAGGGGCAGTACTCATGTGTGCATCTTTCTACTCCCCTCCCAGCTGTGACCCTTCATTGCTGCCCTATTCATTTCCCCCAGCACATGTGGGCAGTGAGACAGACAAAGAGCTGGTTTCCAGCAGCCAAGATTGCCTGACTGCTTCAGGGAGCAGGTGGTTTCCTCAACTGCTACGTGGTTAATAGCCCTGCCCTCTATGGTACACCTGGCATGCCACCAATGGCTGGAGGATACTCCCTCCCTCAGAACACCATTCAAAACAAGTGTATGTGCCTGGGATATGGACTCTGAGGGGGGCTCAGCCAAAAAAATGTGAAACCTGTGGATTACACAACAGAAAGGGGCACGGCAGATTCTGTGACTGGTAATGGGGGATATGATAGGAAAAGTATGTGCACCACTGGTTTAGGGAAAATATGAATTATTCATTGGTGGCCTTCTCAATTCGCAATCCAAGGTGTAGAACAATAAAACCTGATTCCGGCAGCTGAAAATACCTAGACAGAGCCCCGCATACTTTCCCCTGACATTCAGAGCACCCTCTTGATTCCAGCCTTTTCTAAGAATCCCAAGCATCATGACCTCACCACCCCACTGGCCAGGCTTTATGGAAATTGGCTTCTGGACATCAATATGAATAATTCTAAAAGTGCTAACGAGGGCCATCAGTGATACCACAGAACCTGGATGGCTCAGTGATAAAGTCAATGAGCAGTGAATAGCATTGCTTGGCCTATAAACCCAAACTGTGGTTGGTCCAACAAAGATTGTGGCTAGGCCACCTGATGCTGAAAACCATTTTGGATCTGTTAATTTTTCACTCAGCATCAGAAGAGTTTGAATTAAGCACAAAGAATTCCTGTCTTAGGGAAAAGGGAGGTAAGGGGGGGAACTGTGACAGGGTATGTCACAGAAGACCCTTGGGATGTACCCCGAGGTGCAGATCATACCTTTGACTCCCACCTTCTTGCTCTCCAGGGCTCCCCGCAACCACTGTGTTCTGCTGAGCCAGATCCCCTGTTCTTCCCCAGCCAAGGCACAGTGTTGGAGTAACCCCCCGCCTGCAGTACAGACACTATTTAATCACAGCTGTGGGTGGATGCAGTTCCAGGGCACAGCATACAGGAAATCAACCCACAAAAGGGATTAGAACCCCAAACAAATTGGTCTCTCTCTGTGTAAAAGATTTGCACAGGGAGGCCTCATTATGTAAGCGCCCTTTATCAATGAAAGGGAGATATGCACAGTGGTAGCCCTCCCCAGGTAACAAATTTACACTGGGTTTGATTAAAAATGAGAGAGTTTTTATTAAGCAAAACAGTAGGATATAAGTGGTTATAGATAAGGACAAGCAGATCAAAATGAGTTACCAAGTTGAGAAAAAAATAACTTAAAAACGAAACAAACAAAAAAATACCTTCCCCCCCAAAAAAAAATCCCCCAAAGCACTCCAGTCAGCATATGGCAAGTTAGTACTTGAGCTTTTGTAGCAGACACAGTAGCAAAACGTGTTGTCCCAACATGACATCTATGCTACTCTTGCACTACCTGTGCCATACTGTGATCATTGCTATTGTTACATGTTCTAACTTGGGCACCAGTGTCTGGCCTTTGCTGTGTAGATGTACTCTTTTTGCAGCTTTGCACTCTCACACAGATGTGAGTTAGATGGCTTAGAATGCGGCGTAAGGTATGCCATTTATTATTTAACCACATTTGAAGTGCACTTCATAGAAGAAAGAATCCTGGCTCTCAATTATTCAGCCCTGGTTGTCTCTTAAAATTTAGATTAATGTAGCTATATTGCTCGAACGATGAAAATTCACACCACCCAGCACTGTAAGTAAACACCAGTGTAGACACAGCTAAGCTGATGGAAGAATTATTTCATCATCCTAGCTACTGCTGCTTGGGAAGATGGATTACCTAAATCAGTTGAACAACCCCTTTTGTTGATATAAAAAGCATCTGTGATGGGGGTGGGCAAAATCAGCCCCAGAGGCTAGATCTGGCCTGCCAAGTATTTCTCTCCCACCCATTCAACTGATTAGCAGAGTGTGCGTTCTTATAGCCAGCAGCATGTGTTTGGTTGCCCCTCTCCCTACCTTGTTCCATGTTCAGCTGAGCTGCTCTTCAGATTCTCCTGCTAGCTGTGCTGAGGTGGGCCGAGAGCAGGGCAGAAGGTAGTGCTGAAGTCAGGATGTTCCCCTGCCTTTGCACCCCTGCTCTGCAGAGAGCAGAGTTCAAAGAGGAGACACACAGTGGAGCTGCTCCAGTCTGAACCATGGATGGTAACAAGAAGAAGTCTCATGGCATCTTATAGACTAACAAATATTTTGGAGCATAAGCTTTCGTGGGCAAAGACACGCTTCATTGGATGCATCTGATGGAGCGGGTCTTTGCCCACGAAAACTTTTGCTCCAAAATATCTGTTAGTCTATAAGGTGCCACAAGACTTCTTGTTGTTCTCAAACCTACAGGCTAACACGGCTACCTCTCTGATACATGCATGGTTAGTGACTCACTCGGGAATACATGACAGAGGAGGAGGGACACAACAGGGCAGGACATACTTCCTTTAAAGAGACAGATGGTGGCTCTCAGAAAAGTACCCAGCAGCAGCCAGCACACACACTGTGACACTGTCACACATACCCAGTCTGTGCCACACACACTGCTCACACACAGAGTCTGTGTCTCCAAGCCTGTCTCACACAGTGTTCTTCTTTCATACTCTATGTAGCCCCTAGACCTGACCAAGGCCCTCCCTTTTGGTGCAAGGGAGAGGCACACAGTCAGCCCATGACCAGTACCTAAATATGTGGAGTGGTCCCCCTGTGAAAATTAGTGGCCACCCCGACCTATATTATGGTGTTAATATGGTGTAGCTATAGATGGTGCCCTGAGTTTAAACAGAATGGTGCTCTTTTTACCAAATACTCCAGTGTAGCAATACAATAGGGTAGTATTATGATTTTTATCACTGGAGTGTGTTTCATTAAATATTTTTTGGAGGCAGAGGCACGGCTTGTTTCACAAAACTTTTTGGTCCATATCACATCCCATTCAATGCAAACCTTTCTGTGGACCACCAGCCGAACACTCAAATGACAAAATGCCTTTGCTTCTATCAAAATACCTTAAATACGAACTTATTCACATTAGGCCACTGGAGCTACAATGTAAGGGGTTGTATATAACCAGTAAGAAAGGAAATATTCATCAAAATCAAAATAAAACACATTAAGCACTTGAACTTCATCATATTAGTTTACCAACAACTTTGTTTTAAATAAAATAAAATATAAATTTATATCCTCAAAAATATATTTCAGCATTGTCTTTATTTATGGTAGGGATGGTGAATTTTTTTGAGCTCTGGGACCACTAATCAGTTGGGGGCCACACTAATAAGAGGCAACCCCCAAAACAACCCTTACTGATTTAGACTCCAAGACACCTCACTTCCCTGGTGCTCCAGCCCTAGGGTGAGGGTTAAAAGGCAGGGAGAACATCAGGTTTCCAACAGGTCAGATTCACAGATTCCAACAGGTCAGATTAACTCTTTTGGGATCATGGGGTTAGTAGATTTTGTAAGCTCCCCAGCCAGAAAAAAAGAGGGACAGGGCTGCCAGTAAATTGTGGGCATTAAACTGTGACTAATCTACCTCTCTACTACTCCTAACTTTCTGCAACTCTTCTGCAACAGGTTGTTTTAAAGTAAGACACACGTAACGTTACTTCAGCAGAATATACATAATATTAATCCGGGTATTGTTTAACAGATCAAAGAAGCCCCTTCTGCCTGACCATTTCTATGGATGTTATTCAGTCACACATACTAGTCTGACCCAATAAATGACCACAAAGGTAGTGGCACTTGAATGCAAAGCAGTGACTTAAAAATGACACAACAGTTCTAACACACTGGCTGTCAAACTGCGGACCACAGACCACCCTTCAATTCACTGAATACAAGTAATGAAATTTCTGTGTCCTAAAAGACAAAATTTGCAAATGTAGAATTACATACAAAAATAACTGCATTCAAAATAAATGTAAAATTTTAGAGCCTTCAATTCACTCAGTCCCACTTCTTGTTCAACTGATTTCTCAAACAAGTTTGTTTATATTTGTGGAAGATTGTAAGCAAGGAGTTGGCACTGTGTCACCTACGTATGATAAGAAGCATTTACATAGCACTTTTATAGCTGGAATTGGAAGGTATTTACTTACATGCCAGATATGCTAAACATTTACATGCCCCTCCCTGTCAGCCACAATTCCACAGAATTCTAGCTACAACACTGTCACATATGGCCCCCATACTTGGCTGCTCTGAGCAGCCTATGGGGATGGAGCAGGCAGAGAAGCCTTCCTGAGGCTCCTGCTGTATTTTGCCTGGCCCAACCTAGATCATTCTAAATTCAAAAGTTTAGATCAAGATGAAAGGTGATCATCATCATTACTGCTTTAGTGGGAATATTCTCTGCACCTTTCAGAATTGGGCTCTATATGATAGCTACATGCCTTTCAGAAAGCACGGTTTTTATGGCTTACCTGAAACAAATTATATTGTGTAATCATGGAAGTGAACCTTTGTCAACGTACAAGTGAGGGAGAAGAGCAATAATCAAAACCCATATTGGACACCCGATGAGATTCCTCTTCAACTACTCTCAAATTTGAGCTCACTACAGTAAACTGTTTTATCTGGTATTCGTTTCATTAGAACTCTCAAATAACTGGCACAAACCTGATGTTTGAGAGCAGATCTGAGCGCACGAGCTCACCCTGCTTCCCTCTGGGCTGCCAGAGGGGCTCCCAGCCCTTGGCCCTGGCACTCCAACCAGCTACTAGTTCCAGCATCTGAGGCTGCTCGTGGGGCTTTACAACCCTGCCCCCCTGCTGCAATTCCACCAATGCTCTCTATTACCTGGCATATTTGATCATCCAGCAACCTCCCAGTCCCAGAGCTGCCGGATATGAAAGAGTTTACTGTAATAATGGATAAAATAGCTTTCAAATGAGCAAGCCCATTCTAAATCACTTCTGTAGCATTTTCCATCTTGCTTTAAGAACGACAGAAAAAGATCTTTCCTCCATATTGTATGTTGATTGACTCTCTTAAGCTTGTCTTTACAGTAGACTTGCTGGCAAAGAATCTGCTAGTTCTTGATATGCTCTTTTTAAAAGATCAGATATGATACAGCAGTTTTGCTTTTTCATTGAGAAAATACTACCTCAAGCCTTGACGTTTTAATGGACGTGAGAAGTTTGAATTCCATGGTAAAGGAAGTCAGTTTTCAGGCCCACCGTCTTCTATCATCTCATCTAAATAGCTCTTGTCAGGACTAAGATGAGAACACAGAGGTTTGTGAATGAATGCTAATTTCAACTTGTTTTTCTAGTTTTCCAAATAAAAGGCGTGCTCAGACAGCCACAAGATGAAAGGTTATTAAGCACATGCCTGGAGGTCAGGATGTTTCATTCTTCACTCCTGAAACAGTACAAGGAGGTTCTTTCCGTTTTGGTACACTGTCACTCTTCTGTGGTTCTGTCTAAATGTACAAGCCCGTTTCAGTTGCCTTAAATAGACTTGTGACAAAAATCAGCAGGAAACTTTAGTAATCACACATTTTTAATTTTCAACATTTTTCTTCAGAGCTTTGGTTTAAAGAAAACTAATCTGAAAACTTTCTTCAACAATGGCCTTAAATGTGCCATTCACTAGCTTTCAAGACCTGATATGTTTCTATACTACCCTTCTTTGCAGCTCTAACCCCTACCTTCTGTGTCTGTTAATCTGATCTGGTTCTCTTAACTTGAAAGACCGCACTCTTATTGCCAGGCTGGGAATGCAGTGCAGTACCCCGATTTCCTTCTGACACTTGCATTCATAAATCAGGTTAACCTGTGATGATATTCTGAATGCTGTAATGGCTGTCATTGTTGTGCTTGTGCACATAAACAAATCCCTAAGGATTAAAAACAGGATTAGTGGTGACATATATGCTTGTTCTGCAACATCTCTTTACCATCCACCCTTTGTCTTTCCAGGCCTTGACCACATTAGAAGCTTTAGGAGAAATATGGGCTTTGAGTCAACTAGATGGACAGCTGGGTCCTGACTGTTGGGTCATCTTGCTATGCCTATGCAGCACTTCAACTGGCCAGCATAACTGATTTCTCTTTTCTATAAATGGGGAACATAGCTTCCATGAACTTTAGAAATCTGGATAGAGAGCAGACCCCTTGCAAAATCTTGTCCCAGAGCACTAGTCCAGAACAATAAGGCTCCAGGATAGTTTGCATTTTCTTCTGATGAAAAATTTACTCTGGTTGTGAGGACATCCTTCAACAGTTAATTATACATGCTGAAATCAGAGGTTAAAACCAGTCTGAGTTATTTGTTATAACTTGGCATCCTTAGCATGCACAAGACAGTAGAGATGACAGGTTAAGCTCCAAATAACTTAGAGATGTATTGAATACAATAAATTATTGAACAAATGTGGAATGTAGAAGGTGCCAAACTGGTGTTTTTCAGAAATCTTTGAAGAAGGTAAAAAAGAAGAGATGCACTGGTGGTGCTGAAGTGGTAAATAGTTTGCCTATTTTTAGTTAGGAAAATGGGGGCAGGGAGGGATAAGTGAGGTTGAACCTACACCAGGACTATAAAGTAACCATCCTGACACCCTGCATACAGGATTTTCTGGGGTGTTCATTTCTTAGGACATCAAAAGGCTGAGAGAATTGGGCTTGTTTAGTTTGGAAAAGAGAAGATTGAGGGGGGACACGATAGCAGTTTTCAGGTATCTAAAAGGGTGTCATAAGGCAGAGGGAGGGAAGTTGTTCTTCCTTGCCTCTGAGGATAGAACAAGAGGCAATGGACTTAAATTGCAGCAGGGGAGGTTCAGGTTGGACATTAGGAAAAAGTTCCTAACTGTCAGGGGGATCAAACACTGGAACGAATTGCCAAGGGAGGTGGTAGAATCTCCATCACTGGAGATATTTAAGAAGAGGTTAGATAGATGGCTTTCAGGGATGGTCTAGAAAGTGCTTGGTCCTGCCATGAGGGCAGGGGGCTGGACTCGATGGCCTCTCGAGGTCCCTTCCAGTCCTACTCTTCTATGATTATGATTCTATGATTAAACCTTTTGATTCGCATCACAGTGAGATCTGTACTTGGGGAAAAAAATTCTGGAGGGGGATTGTTACTGTTCTATTTCTCCTCACATCAAACAATTTGACAAATAAATAGGTCACTAGCATGAAGAGAGTAGCATCTGCTGCTGCCCATTTCTGTGTAGCTAAGCTACATAATGTGGTAAGTTTGACAGAAAACTTGAAAGATTTCAAACTATTTAGTACAATCATGGACTTTTGATAAGAAAACTTAGGTTGGGTTGCCACCTAGCCTGTTCACAAATGACAGAACTGTTTTTGAAAGTGAAGGCAGGATGCTTGTTCAAGGCGAAAAGCGTTTTAATGGCATGTCTCCTCAATTTACCCTATACTTTTACACACACACACACACACACTCTCTCTCTCTCTCTCTCTCTCTCTCTCACTTTTTACCACTGTCATCTCCTTCAGTCCATCTGTCTTCCTCAACTGACAACCTGGCATCATTCTACTTCTCTTACTGTGCTGACTTGCATACAAAGGTAGTTATTCTGTGCCCTGCTTCAGATGTAGTTGAGGATTGGAAGAAAGATGGAGAGATGATAATGTTCTGAAAAGAGGCGTGGGCATGAAAGGGGACACAATAGATGTATTTTGGGAATTTTTAATTCAGCTAAAATAACAGCTTTTATTTTATATGTTAAGCAATATAAAGTCTGAAACATGCTTTTAATAACAGAGGTAAAAGAAGCTACTGAATGAGTGAACTCACTGCATAGCTTTCAGCTGTCCCTCTTCTCTATGAGGTGATCTGAAGGGTAGCACCTTCAGGTTAAGAAAGTCGGACCCAGCTGGAAGTTGCTGTCTTTCATACATTCATTAGTAATTGCAGTAGAGGTGCTGGTTGGTGTCACAGTTGAGCTGACCTACACCAAATGTAACCACAACTTACATCAACATAGAAAGAACTCAGGGTGCTACAGCCACTTAGCTATAGTTGTGGTCCTGTAGGTCATTATAAATTCAGACCAGTCTCCTACACGTTCTACTATGATAATTGACATTAATAATGATGACCCTGAGGCAAGATCCTGACTTGCCTTCTGAGTCAAAGAAAGATTAAATTACACTTAGCAGAGTTTTGGCATTAAGTGTATTTTTAGTGTTCTTGGTGTATGCCGTCCACTGCCCATAGTGGTATGTAGTATCACAAAATAACTTACTGTACAGAAAACTGTATACACCTACAGTGCTTCAAGAAGCCAGCCACTTTGTAGTGCAAAGCTACTGATGGGCTGGGGAGTAACTTTATTCTATTCCAATTCTTTGAAAATTGGCAAAGTATAAATCAATTAACCAGAATATTCAACTAACTGGCACCTCCTTTCCACAACACATCACATAACAGAGCTTTTATTCTGCTGCTTCTTATTATTTAACATTTTATTACCACAGAAAGCTAATTACTTCACAGAGAAAGCGGAATTCACAAATGACAAAGTATGTTGAAGGTCATTACCGTGTTCTATGCCTCAACCCGCCTGTCCCATCTCATGCCTCCCACTCATTCCTGCACAAAAAAAAGACCCTCATCTGGGCTAGACAACATGAAATTATATGCTGGGTATGATCAAGATAACAAAAGCACTCCAGTCCCTCCTGCACTAACTCTCCTAGCAAGTTCTCACACACTCCGGATAAGGCATAATTCATCACAGCACATACCACCTGATAGAGGCCTCTTGGCAGAAGAGCAGTTGCTTAACTCTATTACAGCCTGAGAGAAAAAGTAAGAACCCACCCAAGAGCAGATTTATGCAACGCCCAAGGACCACAGGCAAACTAACTGCATCACCTCCAGTTCCAGACCTCATACCTGCATGGACAACAGATCTCTATTCCTCGCCAGGAGATCACTGACCAACATGAGTAGTGTGCTCCTGGACTTAACCCAGGCCAGAATCCAGACACACCAGACCAGAAAAGGCAGAGGTATCACTTTAGGTTCACGTGAAGAATGATCTCTTTTGCAAGGAAGGACACGAACTTGCTAAAGCTGAATAAAAATGTGCAGAATGAGGTTTTTTTTTTAACATATGCATTACTGGTGCAACCTACATCTGCACTTTCCTAGCACAGTCACACTGCATCTCCTTGTTGAAAAACCATTAAAAAACCCACATGTAGTCAAAATTAAAAATGTTGTGTCAGCACAACTAAAGAGACACACATGCTGCAAACAACTTCTCATCCATCATCCCCATCAAGGAACCTCAGTTCCATGAACAAAAACAACTCAAGGAAAAAAATCAAAGGTAATCAGCTTTTCAAAACAACAGCTCTTGCTCTACTTTAAAGATCAGTCGTCAGTGAGGTGAAAATCCCTCAGGCAGTGAAGTCTTCCCCAACCAAAATATATACAGTAAAATTAAGACAATTTAAAAAAAATCATGAAAATTAATACATACTTCAATCAACCATATGTCTGGTTCACAGAAAGAACAGTCTTTTTTAATGTACCCAGCTTTGTAGTGTTTTACTAGTTATGTGGGAAAGTTATAAACCTGGGTCAGCAAATAAAATTTCTACCCACAGATTTGTTCCTGGTAAGCACTCTGAATATAGTTATTTTATGAGACTAGACAAATAACTGTAAATAAAAGCACTATCTGAGAAAGTGCAGAAATTAATGGAATTAAGATTTCAGAAATTAAAGAGCCATTTGTTTGGCAGCAACTGTGCTATAGGGTTATTCAAATTCTTACTTATTTCTGCATAGAAGTCCTCTTCTCAACTTAGTTGAAGAGCTGACAATTGAATTTAGGCTCTGATCTGAATGTCAAAGGTAATCATAGGTGTGCGTATAAGTTGCATAATACTTTCAATGAATATTGCCAGCACTGGATGTACATTTTCATGTTTATATGATATTATGCATCCATTTTTGCAACCAAATGATCAGAAAATCATTTTGCCACCTACTGAAAGAGGGAAAAAATATTAGAAACCATCTCATATCACACTATAAGACTTGTCTCAGGTTATCTTTGTAACACCAGCTTGAAAAACTCCAGGTAAGTAAGCATTTGCTATGTGCTTACCCACCTCAGCTGATATGAATATTTTGTAGAATAATTTTGCTGGGTTCAGCAACTGTGTTATTCTGACACTGCTCCTCTCTTTTCACCCTAAACTGTCAGATTCTCACAAATCACAATTACATCATTGCCAGGACTTGAGATTTATTTTTGGCGGGTTTGCAGAAGTGTGATCCATGCTGTTATACAGGACAATATAAAAATACCAGGAAATCTGTGGCTACAGCTGTCACCATGCAACACAACATAGCCACTCAGAACTCCCTAGCAACCACAGGAAGAGAACCCATAGCTTCCTTCTCCGATAGCTTAGGCCCAACTACCTTTTAGTAGTTATCTGGCCAGTAATCAACAGCTGAGCATTTCTCATTCCATCCAGCAGAAACCAGATTCTGATTATTAGATTTCTTGCTACCTAGTATCTTTTGATTGATTGATAGCGACAGACAATGCTCCTCCCCTATCTGCCTACACTGGGTCTCTCCCAGTAGCCTTAGATAAGGTGGAAAACAATTTTTAGCACCCTGAAAACCATTTCCTCTTTTCAGTCTCAATAAAGAATACAACGACAGACTGAAAACCATCTTTCATTCACATCTAATCCTTTTTATGATCATCTGTATTTTGGAGGCAGACCATTCTGCAAAGCTTAAGGCATCTCCACTGGAGTGTATTTGACTGTTGTTTTTATTAGCATTGGTATTACAATTCAGAATTTGTGCCCTCATGAAGAGCTTTATTGCACAAGGCTGAAAGACAAACTTCTGCCCTTCCTACAGTATCATTCCAAATATTAATATTTTTGCAAACATCAGTATTTACAAAGTAACTATTTTTAGATGGATCAATTCTAAATTATCCTTTCATTTGTTAATTTTTTCTCAGTTTATGTACATTAGAAGATTGTTCCTTGCTGAGACAATATTTAACTAAGATAAAACGCACAACTGTATCTTTAAAATACGCAACAGATCTTTTTTACATTTGCCTTTTGTTACCAATTCTAACCTTATCAAGAACCTTCACTACAGAAGTTGCTAGGAAGGGAAATAAATTTAATTCACAGAGCCCTAGTTTTGAAACTGCCTCTTATTTAAAGCAGAGAAGTAATAGAGAAGGCTCCTAAGCTCAGATATAGTTTACTGGAAACCTATACCACTGGCTATACACAAAGATTTTGATTATGGATGGGAAAATATGTTTCAGCTTAATTAGACACTATATGATTTTTGAATAGTAACAGAGAGGGAGCCATGTTAGTCTATATACTATCAAAACAAGAAAGCAGTCAAGTAGCACTTTAAAGACTAACACAATAATTTATGCCTTAAATATTGAGTCTGTTCTGGTCTGGCTATGGTCTGAAGAAGCGGGTCTGGCCCACGAAAGTTCACCTAATAAATTATTTTGTTAGTCTTTAAAGTGCTACTTGACTGCTTTTTTGTTATGATTTTTGAGTGATCTACAACTCAGAGAGCCTCAAATTCTCAGCGCATGGACCACATCTTCACGAATGACTCAGAACACCTATCCTCTTGTTTACATGTGTGTCACTGCACCAAATACAATTGCTTACATTGAAAATATTAGCAGCGTTTTAACACACTTTAAATGCACTATTCTGCCCTTGTCTCCCTCACTCATCTGTTTCCTGACATTCAATCATCCTCTAATCCTGTCCCCTGTATATGTTTTCCTGCTGCTTGGTACCCATCTTTCCTGGACATTTTTGCCCACTGCCTCATTTCCTTCTCCAATTGGACCTTCCTCTTTTAGGGCAGCTCTATACTAAGGGGCAAAGTTGAATTAAATTATGCAACTCCAACTACATGAATAGCACAGCTGGAATTAACATTACTTAATTGAACTTACCTTGTGGTCCCCACCGCAACTTCCCTTACTCCTCGTGACTCCATGGACTACTATGGTCAATGCGAGTGTGAGCAGCGGAAACTGATGGGAGGTGCAGGTGCTAAAAAACTTTTAATACCAGACTCTCCCTACTGTGAAATGGTTATACTCTCCTCACCTCCACGTTTTGCAAGGTGCATCTTATTAATGTAAAGTACTTTTATGCCTGGTATATGAAAGATGTTTTTTATGTACCAATGTTCTATAGAATCCTGCTTAATATTTTTAACTGGGCTTTGTACTACCACCACCCTGAAAGCTTATTTTCACATTTAGTCTCTCTCCATATTACAAGATAGCTAAGGCACCATCTCCAGTACAGCCCTAATGGTTCCTAATCATTATTACTAAAGTAAAAGACTTCAGAACAACAATTTAACATGAACTGCAGGAGAGGTGGAGAAGCTCAAAAAAATTAGCATGAGAAAAATGAAAAAAATATTGCAGGTTGTTTTAAGAACAAACATCAATGATAACGAAAAGGGCAGATCAACCAAACAATATCAGCAAAAGGTGTTAATGCAGAACCATGATGATCAGCTGCAGATAATTAATTTGCAGAACTAAAAGGATGAGCTGGAACAGATTTTTTTCCCCTCAGGAAACCTAGTAAAATATAACCCAACAATAGAAAATTAATTTTCTTAAGATAACATCCCATAACTCTGAAAGTAACAAAAATCAGCCACAGACTCTAATGCAGCTTAAATGAATTTATTTTTGAAATAAAAGCCAGATGTACATTGTAAGATTTTCTGTTTTTTCATCACAAGAAGTTTTATTTAGAGAGTAGTTTTCTACCCACCGGCATGGAATTCCCAGAGGGTGAAGGGATTCCAGAACAGCAGGTTTGAGAGGATGAAGACAGAAGTTACATGAGCCTTTGGGCAAAATCTTTGCCCCTTATGTTGCTTTTCAACCACAGCCAGGAAAAAAAAAAAGAGCGATGAAACTAAGCTCAAAAGGTGGTAATCTGGCCAGGGAAAAGACAGAAAACAATGAATACCACCTAGACTTCAATAAGACTTCAATACGGAGCATATCATTTCAACTAAAGGAAGACTGTTGGGGGGGGGGCCTTGAAAGTAGACATTTATTAATTATTGATATAGATGAAGAAAGCTAAATCTCCTTCACTTATTCACATTTGACGTGGCGTTTCAAACAAAAAAGATGAAGCAAGAATCTAACAGTTCCAACTATGCTGTGAAGCACTTAAGGACTTTAAGGAGGTCACATTTTAGCTGGAAAGACTAGAATGTATAATTTAACACATATATGAGGAGAGGGTTTATTAATCAAGCATACTTTAAAGTTAAAGGCCGACAGTTGTTTTGCAGGTCATGACTGAATGTGTAAGCCCTTCAATTCACCACCTTTGGCTGGGAGACAAAGAAAAGAAACTTCCATCAGTCAATTGCACCAGGAGCTGCCTGGCAGACTGAGCAGGGATGTCTGATGTTGTGATATGAAATGGCAGCAGTAGCAGTGCTCCCTGTAAGTGGAGCACTTGGGCAAATGTCCAGGAGAGATTCCAATGCCACAAACCTGATTAGCAGACTGCCCACAGCCACCCAGAGTGGACAGGATAGGCTTCTACTGGTGGTGTACATCCACACGTGAGTCAGTTCACACAACAAAATATATTCTGCCCTTGGATGGAAAATATTAGAGGGAACACTGCTCCAGGGGTTCACATCTACACTGAAATAAGAGAGTTGGGGCTAGGCTGGGTCATCTGTCCTGGGCTTGTAGGACTTGGATGGTGGGACTAAAATTTTAGGGTAAACCTTGTAGCTCAGGTTGAGGCCAAGGCCTTGAAACCAAGCAAGAGGGAGATGGGCTCAGAGTCCAGACTGAGTTCAAACACCTACACTGCAGTTTTTAAGCCTCCAGACTATGCCATATGAATCTGAGTCTTGGTACCCCAGGTTTTTTGTTGATGCGTGTGTGATGGGGTTCGGGGTCCCCCAAGCTCCATACCCCGTCCGCAGGCAGGAGTGACTCTCACTTAGCAGGAGAACAGCGGGTTTATTAGCCGACAGGACACAGCGTCGTACGGAGTCAGTGCAGCCGGCAGAGACAGCCAGTCCAATCCATGTTGGGGAGAGGAGGCCCCGAGGGGCCCCCACAGCCCGGGCCTTGCCCCCTCCTTGTTCTCTCTCTCCCCCAACCCAGACTAACTGCTTCCCAACTCCCAGTTCCAATTTAAACCCCTCAGACTCCACCTCCTCCTTTGTCTCCAGTACAAAGGTGTTACCTGGCTGTCAAGGTTACCCTCAGCAGGAGACCCACACGCTCTGTGAGCCACTCACACACACACAGGTATCCCCCACTCCATCACAGCGTGACATACCCAAAGAACGTCTCAGATGTCAATTGAGCATGCTCAAAAGTGAATTTTAATCCCATGTAATTAGGATCTAAATGTTTTCAACCTAAACCTGGACTTACCTCACAATAAAGAACAGAGAGGTAGCCCTGTGAGTCTGTACTCCAACAAAACAAAGCAGCAGAAATGTAGCACTTTAAAGACTAACAAAATGACCAAAACAAAAAGCAGTCAAGTAGCACTTTAGAGACTAGCAAAATAGTTTATTAGGTGAGCTTTCGTGGGACAGACCCACTTCTTCTGAAGAAGTGTGTCTGTCCCACGAAAGCTCACCTAATAAACTATTTTGCTAGTCTTTAAAGTGCTACTTGACTGCTTTTTGTTTTGATAGTGTATAGACTAGCACGGCTTCCTCTCTGTTACTATTTAACAAAATGATCTATTCGGTGATGAGTTCTCATGGGAGAGACCCACTTCTTGAAACTGCTCTGAAGAAGTGGGTCTGTCTCATGAAAGCTCATCACCAAATAAATCATTTTGTTAGTCTTTGAAGTGCTACACTTCTGGTGCTTTTCTCACAATAAAGAGTATTTGCAAGGAAGGTTTTGAGGAAATTTTGTTAATTTCCTTTGAATACATTCGTGAGCAAAGTTTTGACAAGTAGGTAAATATTAACAAACAATTAAATGGAATTTTCCCACCAAAACCATCTTTCAGAGGCTAAGCGTAATGCCCAAAGAGTTTTCTACAACATTAGGACCACGTAATATCAGGGTTTATAATGGAAGCGGTGACATAACTAACTGCTGATAAATTTCAGCTATGATAAAAAAGGAAGGGCCAGATTTTTAGACAAGTAGAGATGCAGACAGGCGTATGGTGGGACTTTCAAAAGCATCTAGTTACTGTTGAAGTCCACAGAAAGGATGCCTTATCCACATACCTTGTGGCTGTAGTGTTCTGTTCCCCCTCATGGGACTGAGAACCTCACACTATTTTTTCAGGGTAGTATGCTGCTTCCTGCTACCCTTGCCTTTCCTCACAGCAGAAAGAGGCACTAACAACTTCCTACTCCTATAGTATTTCCCTGAAGGCTTTCAGTGCCTTGTGTAAGAACACACAACAGGTAGACTTAGCTTGCTTTTCACTGTGGCATTTAGCTATTCAAATAGTGCCTGCAGCCTATACTCTACTGCCAATGTAGGCAAGACAAAAAAAGCAGTCGGGTAGCACGCTAAAGACTGACTAAATAGTTTATTTGGAGATGACTGTTTGTGTGCCACTATTTCCAGTACAGCTCTATATCCAGATCTGCCCCACCAAAGCTCATCACCTAATAAATTATTTTGTTAGTCTTTAAAGTGCCACAGGACTCCTCTTTTTTGTTTTGTTAAGATACAGACTAACACAGCTACCTCTCTGTTACTATTCATCAGTGTACATAAGGCTTAAGTATTTAAATGAGTAACCTTATGTTTATATTTTTTTATACTGGGATGTATATTGATAGCTGATGCACTGCATTACACACATGCACTCCCTTCAGCAGCAGTGCTCAGCTACTGGAAAAAGCATTCACAAATGTTATTTACGAAACCTGACTCAATTACATTTGTTTGTATATTTGTGCTCCTTTCGATTCATTTTTACAGAACATTCAGGCCAGTTTTTTTGTTGAATGTTTATTATGACCTGCTAGTCTTGGATAAATCCATATTTGTATGCAAGCAACAGAGCACAAGAAACAGTATTAGCCATTCACTCTCCCTCATTTTGTGTTCCAGTTACAGAACAGAACAGAATCACGATCAATCATAATGAATAACCATAATACCCCATTTGCATGTAATCCAGAGACTGTTTTTTTGGAAAATGATTACGGTTATGAATAAAATAAGCTCAGGACAAGTGCAATCAGTTCACAGACCATCAGTAGTAGTAGGCATCCTTCAGTCTGCATAGACTATGGATCGCGCCCTTTAAAGTTTCAATTGAGGACTTCATTTACAGCGTCTATGACTATGAAGACCCACACGAGAGTGACAGTCCTTGCTGCATCTCTTGCAGATGTAGTGGGTGTCTGGCAAGTCCTTATTGTGCTTTCTGTGCGCTTGCTTCTCCTCTGCTAGTTGTCTGATCTTCATCTCGCCCTTCTGAAGGCCCTTGTGTAACCCCTGCCTCCATCTGTGGCGGTCATCTGCTACTTCTTCCCAGTTGTCCAGCTCGATGTCTACCTCTCTGAGGTCTCTCTTGCAGCCATCTTTGTAGCGCAACTGGGGGCGTCCGGGAGGTCTTTTGCCAGAGGCTAGCTCACTATACAGGATGTCTTTTGGAATCCTTCCATCATTCATCCTGTGGACGTGGCCAAGCCAGCGGAGTCAATGCTGCCTGAGGAGGGTGTGCATGGTTGGGATTCCACCTTGCTTGAGGACGGCGGTGTTGGTCACTCTGTCCTTCCATGATATTCCAAGGATGTGCCTGAGGCAGCGCAAGTGGAAGACGTTCAGCCTCTTTTCCTGGCAGGCATACAGGGTCCCAGTCTCGCTGCCGTAAAGGAGGGTGCTGAGGATGCAGGATCTGTAGACTTGGATTTTGGTGTGAGTGTACAGCTTGTTGTTATTCCACACTCTCTTGCTGAGTCTGGACAGAGTTGTGACTGCTTTTCCGATCCTCCTATTTAGCTCAGTGTCCAATGACAGGGTGTCAGTGATGGTGGACCCGAGGTAAACAAACTCGTGGATGACCTCTAATGTATAGTTGTCAATGCTGATTGATGGGGATTCAGCAACATCCCGACCAAGTACGTTTGTCTTCTTTAGGCTGATGGTAAGCCCAAAGTCCTTGCACGCTTTGGAGAACTGATCCAGCAGTTTTTGAAGCTGGTCTTCTGTGTGAGACACTACAGCAGCATCGTCTGCGAGCAGCATGTCTCTGATGAGGCATGAGCCTCAAAAACGTCCTTCTGACATGCAGCTATCATAGTGCTGACTGTGATACAGATCACTCGCTAGTTTGCTCCAAGCTCAAGCTGAGACCCAAGAAGCTGTACCGCTCTAAACCTGCTGGAAGGCCCCGCATTGATGCCAGAAAGACAGCAAACTCGGAGAAAGCTGAAAAGTTCAGGAGAGACCCTCCAGGAAAATCTGCGCAGTGGCCCTGGGGGCGCCGATGCGACATCCAAATGGCAACATCTGAGGGATACAGTTTACAACATGGCCTTGTCGGTGTTTGGAAGAAGAGCTAGAAACACGAACGACTGGTTTGAAGCTAACTCCGATGAGATGATTCCAGTCATTGAAAAGAAGCGTGCTGCACTCCTGGAGTACAAATGCTCACCGAGACAGAGTACCCAGCAAGCACTTAGAGAGGCCAGAAGAACAGTACAGCAGACAGCCAGGCGCTGTGCCAACAACCACTAGCTCCAGCTATGCAGCAACATCCAGACCTGTGCCGACTTTGGTAATCTCAGAGGAATGTACGAGCGTATGAGGAAGGCATTAGGACCCACCCAGAACAAGATGGCACCTCTGAAATCCAAATCTGGTGAAGTCATTGCTGACAAAGCCAAACAGATGGAGCGCTGGGTTGAGCACTACTCCAAGCTGTACTCATGCGAGAATGTTGTGGTTGACGCAGCCCTCGATGCCGTTGAGCTCCTACCAGTAATGGACGAACTGGATCAAGAAGCGACTGTGGATGAACTGAAGAGAGCCATCGACAGCATTGCAGCAGGAAAGGCCCCTGGTCAGGATGGTATACCACCAGAGGTAATCAAATGTGCTGCAGACATACTCCTGGAACCCCTACATGAGCTACTGTGCCTGTGCTGGAAAGAGGGTGAGGTTCCACAGGATATGCACGACGCTAACATTGTAACGTTGTATAAGAACAAAGGAGACAGAAGCGACTGCAACAACTACCGTGGAATCTCCCTCCTAAGCGTCACTGGTAAACTGTTCACTAGCGTCATCCTTGGCAGACTCCAGAAGATTGCTGAGAGGGTGTATCCCGAATCGCAGTGCGGATTCCATGCAGAGAGGTCTACTGTTGACATGGTCTTCTCTCTAAGGCAGCTGCAGGAGAAGTGCAGGGAGCAGAGAAATCCACTCTACATAGCCTTCATCGACCTGACCAAGGCCTTTGACTTGGTCAGCAGGGATGGGCTGTTCAAACTGCTCCACAAGATAGGCTGTCCTCCACGGTTACTCAAGATGATCCAGTCGTTCCACAAAGACGTGAGAGGAACCATTCAGTATGACGGTGCATTATCGGATGCTTTCAGAATCAGGAGTGGCGTCAAACAAGGATGCGTGCTTGCTCCGACATTGTTCGGGATCTTCTTCGCACTCCTCCTGAAGCATGCCTTTGGATCTTTAACAGAGGCCATCTTGCTGCACACAATATCTGATGGGAAACTGTTTAACCTTGCAAGGCTGAAAGCTAAGTCTAAGGTGCGGGAAGTCCTCAACAGAGACATGCTGTTTGCAGACGATGCTGCTGTAGTATCTCACAGACCATCTAAGAACAGGAAAAAGGGTTAACTATATTGAATACACTGCCTCAATTTGCATCTTCTACATAGTATTCCCCCCAAAATAGACAAAAAATATGGTCCACAAGTAGGATGGAAAGATAACTGACCTCCTTACCCAGGGCTCTTCTCTTACCTAACTTGGTATTTGGAAGTACCACAGTAGAAATATTGACAAGTTAGGCTGTAAGAAAGTGTGTGTCAAACCTTTGGGGGTAAGCACCTCTAACTACATTAGCTTATGTGCCAAAGAAAGTCTGACTGCTAAACAAAGAGTTAACAGAGTCACACCACTGACTCCGAACCTTGCAGTCATGTAATGTGGCTAGTAAATTACAGCCATGGCTTTGAATCCAAGGTGATAATGATTTGCTTTCTGCAGGGAGTATCCTTCACTATTTCCATATTTGCAACAACTATTTCCACTATTTGCAACAACTAACACTGCCTTGGGAGTGGTGGCAACCCCTGCAGAATTTTTTCAGTCAGCTACAGACAATTGTTCTATTTCTCCTGGGGCTCATCAGCATTGTCCAGCAGTTGCCACACCAACAATGCTAGCCTCAGGGGAGCTGACAAGCCCAGGTCGCAGGGCAGGTAAGAAGCAGAAGATTATAAGAAAGTTAGAAAAAAAAAACATTTTACCCTTTACAGACTTCAGCAGATTTACCCACCAATGGCAGCAGAAAGAATCAGTTTCCATTCCTTGACAATTTCTTTGGCCAAAATAGACAGCTGTCTGGGAAAAGGCACATTAAAATGTCCCCAAGTGTCACTATACAGGTGATTAAAGAGCATGAGAACTACTGTGCAATTTTACCTTAGATAAGTGAAAAAAAGGAGTGAAAGAAAATTTCTCTCCTTGCAGCTCAGACGAACAAATGAAGAGACTGCACAGGAGTTCTTAAGGAAACTGCATCGGTCCAAATTAGTATAAGAGACTCCAAAACTGCACATATAGAGGAGATCAGAACCCATGATAAACAATGTGCACTCAGCATATTAACTAGAAATAAACAGATTCTGAAGCAGTAAAGTAGTTCCTGGCTCTGACCAACTCATTTTAAAACATCTCCTACATATATTAATAGTCACTTGTATGTCTGATATGTAACTCAGGCCTGGTTTATACTTAAAATTTGACTAATCCAGCTATACAGTAATCCCCCAGTATGAGGCATTTTCTTTTGGAGAGAGAAGTTCCCTTAAAAACATCTGAAGGAAGGATGGGCTTTCCCTGTCACTTCCCCATTTATCTCAAGTTATGTCTACACTGGACTTTGCTTTCCTTACATTTGACAGCTATTACTGATGCAGCTCCAGATTCTCTAGTGCTATTGTAGTCTGACTGAAGAGAGCCTAAATGCAAACAACATTAAGAAAGCTTTTAAAACTATTAAAGGGTTAACACAGACTATAGAACGCAGAATAAGCACCATACAAGACAAAACTGGCAACTGCCTCACTGAAGAGAAAGACATAATAAATAGATGGACAGAATACTGCTCTGAGCTTTACAACTATAACTCCAATGGAGATCCCAACGTTCTGAAAGTTAACCACCCAACAGAAGAAACAAACTTTTCCATCCTACGGGAGGAAGTTGAAGCAGCCATTAGATCGCTAAAGACAGGCAAATCGCCTGGCATAGATAACATCCCATCTGAACTTGTAAAAAAATGGAGGCAGCAGTATGGTTGACATACTCATGATGATTTGCAACAAAGTATTGCAGAGTGGAGAATGGCCAACAACTTGGACTTAATCACTAATTATAACGCTTCCTAAAAAAGGAAACTTACAGTTATGTGGAAATTACAGGACCATCAGCTTAATTAGCCACCCTAGTAAGGTGACGCTGAAAATCATACTGAACAGACTAACACCCCAGGCCGAGAAGATTATTTCTGAAGAACAAGCTGGTTTTTGATCAGGCAGGAGTACCACTGAACAGATTTTCAACCTATCTGTACTCTGTCAGAAATACAATTCACATCAGCAAGACCTGTACCTCGTTTATATTGATTTTAAAAAGGCCTTTGACAGAGTTTGGCACGCAGCACTGTGGGCAACAATGAAGCAATTTAACATCAACTGTAAACTCATGGACATAATTAAAAATTTATACAAAAAGGCCAGTAGTGCAGTATTATTCAATGGTGCCGTTGGTGCCTGGTTCCGTACCACTGCAGGAGTGTGACAGGGCTGCATACTCTCTCCTACACTTTTTAACATCTTTCTGGAATGCATCATGGTAGATGCTCTAGATGACCACTCTGGAACCATAAGTACTGGCGGTCAATCTATAACCAACTTATGTTTCTCAGATGACATCGTTGGACTAGCAGGGAGTGAAAAAGAACTAGATAATCTTTGTTAAATGCCTAGATAAAACTTCAATAAACTATGGCATGGAAATAAAAGCAGAAAAGACAAAACTCATGACCAACAATCCTAGGGGTATAGCCACACAAATATCCATAAAATAACAGAAATTGGAAGAAGTAAAACGATTTAAATACTTAGGGTCGATTATCTCTGATGCAGGTACAAAACCAGAACTACACG
Source organism: Carettochelys insculpta (assembly GCF_033958435.1). Classification (NCBI taxonomy): domain Eukaryota; kingdom Metazoa; phylum Chordata; order Testudines; family Carettochelyidae; genus Carettochelys; species Carettochelys insculpta. The sequence goes on from NC_134144.1 coordinate 58,809,003, forward strand.
CCAGAACAGCAACAACAACCGCAGCAATGGCAAAATTAAAACCAATCTGGAAAGACAAAAACATGTCCCTAAAGTCAAAAGTAAGGCTCATGCAAGCTCTTGTACACTCCATCTTTTTATATGCCTGTGACACCTGCACTCTGACAGCAGAACTAGAGCACAGGATCAAGGCCCTTGAAATGAGGCTATACCGCCAGCTTCTTAACATCCCCTATACGGCACGTATTAGTAATGAAGAGGTCAGAAACATCATCAACTCAGCAATAGGATCTCATCACAACCTACTATCCAGAGTAAAAAAGAGAAAACTAAGATGGTATGGACACGCAACGAGATCATCAGGCCTGTCCAAGACCATACTGCAAAGCACAGTCAATGGCAAAAGGAGACATGGCAGACAGAAAAAGCAATGGATAGACAACATTAAAGAACGGACAGGGATGAGCTTTGCCGCAACTCAAGAATTGGCACATGACCGCCAAAGATGGAGACACACTATAAAGAATGTTGTCATGAAGGTGCCCCAACAACCTTGGTCAAGGGACTGATGACGAAGATGATTGTAATCTGGCTGACAGTATTTTTTTCACCACTCATTTAATCTTGCTGAGAAAAGGTCTAGAAATTTTCTCAAAGCTGGGACAGAAAAGCTTCTCCATTAGCATACCAAATGGAGGGGAAAAAAAAGTCCAACGGAGGAACTAAACTGAATTCTGGGACCCAAAATGCAGGGAAGCATTGCTTGATGGGAAATCTCTCCTCCAGGTGCTAATGAATCTTTGCCAGTTCACAAACAAAACACTTAAATCCGATTACAAATTTAGGGCTAGCAAACCTAAACCATCGGGCAGGGTCAAGAGGCTATACCTAGAAAGAGAGAGCTGGACTAGACCCCTGCCTTAGACTTTGTGAGGTAAGCTTAGGCAAGCCTAGTTTCTTCGCATTGTCCAGCGGGATCTGTTTGTGTTTGCTCAGCAGCAACTAGGTAACTTGGACAGAGTCTCTGTTGAGAGAATTCCCGATCTGTGGTTTTCCAGCAGCAAGAATATAAGCTGTGTAATTCATGAAGTCCAGAAGGTCAGATCATCATCATTATGCAATACTCAGGCACTGTCTCTTAACAATCCTGGAGTTTTTATCAGGAGGTGTCTTATCCAACTCCTTGTCCCATTTCCTGCTTCAGTTCTTTCTAAACGAAACCAACATATTCATACAATAAGCATCTCAATAACCAGTCACAATACAGGACTCATAAGTTACTACTGAGCAACTTCAGATCAGTTCCAAGAGAAGTTTAAAGGGAAGAGGTCTAGTACAAACAGGTCTTAATTGAATTTCTTGCAGTACCAGCATCACAAACCTGAGCAATGTGGTTACACTGATTTAAGTTTACAGTGTAGACCTGGTCCTAGTTTCTTCTGCTCATTAAGAAGGTCAGAGAAATACATACTATTTGGAGAGATTAAAACCAGGCCTTTTTAAAAAAAAAAAAAAAAAACAAAAAAAACAACAAAAGATACTTGTCCTTCAATTGTCACAAAACAAATGGGAAAGAAATAAAGAAAAATTTCAAATAAAAGGGAGACAGCACTCCAGCTACATTTCCCTCCTTCAATTGTAATTACCGGCCATCAGTTGTAACCTCAAACTCTAGTTCTAATTAAATTTTCAACAAAAAATTTCAGAAAACTGGAATGTGCTAACTGGTTCCAGTTTTTCTTTGACCATCACAGCACTTTTTTTGGTTTGACACACAGCCAAAAAAAAGATTTCTGCTTTTTATTTGAGTTTGCATATTTTATAAAACAAGCTGACTTTCTGTTCCATAGATATTATCAGTTAAAGATGAAAACAGGACTGTGAGAAGCGCTCCAGTAGAATGAATTCATTGAATTTTATTCATTTCTGAAATGATCAAACTTCTAGTCAAGCTAAAGAGTTATTTGCCTATAAAAGGGTTTACGACCCAGAGCCCAGTCATAGGAGAGTCATAAAGCCTATACTGCCTTCACCCTTGCTGGAATTTGGTTTAATTAACAATAAGGTAGTTCATGTTAAATTCTTGGTGGTCACAAGAGGGGTGTGAGTTGAGCAGTCCAGAATAACAAATGCTAGAAACAATCAATTTATATCCAGGCAAAATGCAGCATGGGTGCTTTAGAAAAGCCTGCTAGCCTGATTGATTAATCTATTAGAGGTGAAAGTTACGTATCTCATGCACATCACTGCCAAATTCACTGTTTTATGTTCCATTGCCCTATTTTAAACTCAAGACTACAACCCAATATAGAAAAAGCGAGCATGTTTCTATGCAAAAGGCACTAATTAAAAAGAAGAAAAATCTAAATTCTGTCCTTTACACTTATCCTCCAGAGACTTCCCTATTTCAAGAGGTTCAAAGAACAAAGAACAGATATAAAAAAGGGACAACAGACTAAGGTATTTAAGCAATAAAAAAGTTTGGTTAGTTCGAACTTCAGGAAAAGAAAAAATGTTTTTCAAAGCAGGAGTAGAAATTTTAATAACAGTGAGAAACTCTTAATTACTGTAGGTAGGAATGTCCATTTCTCGCTCCAAAGATATGCTCCCTCAGCACACTGGGGACAGGTAGACTGTTAAAAGGTTGCAGCTGTGTGGGTGTGGTGCTTTTATGAAGACACTGCTTCATCAAGGGAAGAGGTTCTCCCATCAGCATAGTTGCAACTGATGCATCGGGTCTTTGCCTACGTAAGCGTATGCTCCAAAATATCTGTTAGTCTATAAGATGCCACAAGACTTCTTGTTGTTCTCGAAGCTACAGACTAACACGGCTACCTCTCTGATACTTGGAAGAGAGAAGTCCAGGCCTTGGTAAAAAGCAGCTGAAGATACTCATCCTTCAGTTCACTCCCAAATGACAGAAAGAAGCAAAGAATAATATAGCAGACAAAACTGGAGACTGCCCTCCAGCTGCCTTCTCCTCATTGTCACTTGCCACTATGCTGCTTGTAATCATACATGGCTTGTGATCTCAAATGTACTGCATATACTGAGTGCCTTTGTAAATTAATGAAGTATTCTGATCTTCACTTGAGGAAACTGGGGTAAAAAAATTACCGCCAAGCTAGCCCATCTCACATGAAGCCTGTAGCAGACCTGTCAATAGAACGCAGAGTTCTTGACTTCAGATCTACTGCTGAAACGGGATATGCTTCACTCTCCAACATGTAACTGACATGGTCCTACCCGTAAAAAAGTTTTGGACTAGGTCAGGGGTCTGCAACCTGCAAGTCTTTAAGGACTTTTGTGGCTCCTGACTTTGTAATTATAAGTTAAAAAATAAACCCTCCTGATTTTTTTTGATAAAGGGTGAACAACCTGCAGTAAACACGTATCACATTACAAATCATCATGTGCATGCTGTCCTTAAAATAGGGGTTACAAACAGTATGATTTGACATTATTTATTAAGGACCACCTAATATTCATGTGCATTGCAGCTCTTAAATTGTTGAAGTTTTTACTGAATTTAAAAAAAATAGCTCTTCTTACTGTTTTGGTTGCTGACTCCTGGACCAGGCTAATTACTAGGCCTGTGCAAGAGTAAATTGCCTACGAGTTAGAAGTCAAGTTTCTTCACATGATCCACATGCACAAATAGAAAATCCAGGAAAAAAGAGGCCATGTACAGTCCTCCTTAAGGGTTTGTCTACACTATGGGGAAGGTTTACCCGCATTCAGGGTTGAATTTCCAGATTTTAATTTTGCGCACCTGGTAGAGACACACAAAATAGAACTATGAGGGGAGGAGTAATGGAGGTCACTGGGAGAGCTTCTCCCATCAACCTCTCTCTGTGTGAACAGCCAGGTAAGCTGATTCTAGCTGTGGAATTGCCTCATATAGACCATGCCAAAGACGCATGGGAGCTAAGGTTGGCAGAAGAGATGATCAGTCCAGTAAACTCTTTCATATCCAGCATTCTATCATCTCGAACTCACAAGTAACCAGCATTTCAACCATAAATAAATTTTAGTTATGTTTTCCAGAAGTACAGCATAGTGAAAGTAAATACAAATAAATACCCCAAACCCAGGGAATAGTACTACTGCTGTTGGTAAACAGAGTACTCTGCGTACATTTTTGTTTGTTTCTTAATATCTAATCTTGTTTTTCTTTAGTGTTGTGCACTGGTAGGTATACCTCTCTATTGTCCAGAATATTTGAATATCCGGCAGCCTCTGGGTGCCAGGGCTGCTGAATATGAAAGAGTTTACTGTAGTTGGATGGATACAGTAACTGAAATCCAAGCAAGTTACCACTTAAACACACTGCAGACCCTTGATTTAAATTAAACTTGACTTACTCACAGCAAAATTAAAATTAAATCCTCATTAAAGCTTTGCCTGAATTCATGCTAACAGAATGAATTAGTTTGAAAACTGAAAATTTTAGGACAGCAATCCATATTTCTACAAGAATTTTCAAATGCTGTAGAAATAAAACAAGCTAATCTGCTTGTTAGCACTGCCATTCCAAAAATCAAGTTTCCAATTCATTTAAAATTATATACATCTCTAATAGTGTTTCACAATCCAGGCACATTTATGCACAAGATGACTCACGGTTTTCAAGGACAACTCAAGATTTTCAGAGTACTCCTGTTCATTAACTCTGCAGGTCTTTACAAGGACACTCAGCAACCACACAGCATAAGAAGAATTGTATTATTACTGAAGTACCACATGCTGAATGTCATAGCAGCCTTGATTTGCACAACAAAATAGATGAAAAGTGAGGTAATATCTTTTTATTAGACCAATTTCTGTTGGGGGAAAGTAGGCTTGTACTTTCTTACAAAAGATATTAAATTGCCTTGTGTCTTTCACATCCTGGGACCAATGTGTTTACAAGAGTAGTGCAAAGAAAGAATGAGATATTTTCCATATAAATGTTTGTCTGACACACTGTAATAAGCTATACTCTGGTCTTGAAGAGTCTAAGTGACCAGCTCTCCACAAAGTAGGACTAAATGAGATCCCATTTTCATGCAGGTGAACTGCACACAGTTCTGCAGTGCTAACCATAGGAGTATGAACTGGGGCAAGCACCAAAGCACTGGGCTTTAAAGTGCCTCTCAAAGATCCTGCTAGCTTGAACGAAAAGGTACCTACAGCTACATTGATGTTAACAAGTCCTGGACTATGTTAATGTGAAGTAGGTGTCTTTTAGTTTGTGGCAGATTGTTTACATGGGGAAGTCACAGAACAACAGTTTAGCGACCACTGTAATTCACACATGCATTGTCTCAGCAGGACTATACAGACGAGGGGTGTCCACTACAAATTTAAGGATTGCCACAACCCCATTTATCCCCTGCTGCACCTCCGAGCCAGGCACCCTCCTCCAAACCCAGGCAGCCTCCCCATACCCGCACATAAACTGATGGCGACTCAGAGCTGCCCTGTGGCTGGGTCTGCCACTGCCAGGGCCGCCGGAGTTGCATGTGGAGCTGCCACTGCTGCCACATGCTTGTCCCACCAAGTGGTGGGGCACATGCACATAGTAGGCAGAGGGCGCTCCACGTGGGCGGCTCCAGCAAGCTGCATTTCACCACACCGCCGTGTCCAGTTCACCACATGTGGCAAACAAACCGTACTGAACGCCACCAATGCAGACAAACAGTAAGACAGTTGTTGACTCCCAAAGACATAAGATTGTAATCTTAATGAACTGTTTAGACACTGTAGACAACTCTAGGGGCACCAAACCATTGTACTGAATGGACTTGCAAAAGAAGAAAAATATGGCAACTTCTGAGCCTAAATCAACCTAATACTTCCAATAATTGTTCAAGACATTTCCTCGAACTGTAATTAGATACATATACATTGACTAATACATAGCTTGTAGCTAATTCAATTTAATGTGAAGTAATTACCTGTGTTTTTAATTCAAAACTAGAAAATAATCCTTTGCAGCAGGAAATAAGGAAACATGTTCTTAAACAAAAAGCTTCCATCACCAGGTGCCTTCCCAGTAAGCTGCTGACTTTGGCAGCAGTTATTCAGCCCTCCAGCCATCTCAACAACGCATACGTTTGGAAAATATCTCCCAATGGGTTTAAACAAATATATTTGCATTTATGAATGTTGTGCTACTCAATGGTTTTGCTTAACCATCTTAGCTCTAGTGCCAATGGGACTTTACAAAGTTTGCCGGAGAACCACTTCAGTCATGTTTCCCTGGCAGTCCCTAAATGCAGACCATAATGTCAACACAAAAACAAATGTGAAGTGTTTAATTTCAACCTAGACATTAAATAGAAATGTGGTACGACCTGACACAGGTGAGTGTTTTATTCTAGTGCCTTGTTCTGCAATCTTTCTTAAACAGAAGCCTCTTCAGTAGCAGATTTTTTCCTCCCTCTAAAGCAGGTTGAGTCCCTTTTTCCTTCATTGTCTTCTGGATCTAATTCTCTTAAAATGCTCCTTTTAAATGCACAGAGCTCATTCTGAAGATGTCTGAGACACAACATGGTTGACAGGGGCCACTACAGTTACACTAAAGCATTCTGCCAACAGAAGTCACTGTCAGGAGAGTTTGCCGACAAAACTTCTGTTGACAGAGTGCAGGCACACGCAAAAGCCAATCGGGAGAGCACTCAGCTCTGTCAGCAAAGCAGCTGGACTGCCCGGCTGCTCGCTCGACAAAACAGGCACACAGAAGCACAGCAGACAGGGCTGCTCATTGCTCTGGACACTCTCTCGAGAGACGGCCCCCCTCAGAGCATCCACACACTTTTTTGTGGACAGAATCTGTCAACAGCAGCGTTATGCCTCAACGTTTTGAGGCAGAATGCTGCCAGCAAAAGTCCAGATACTGTCAACAAAATGCATTTTGTGAGTACACACTCCACAAGTTTTGCTGCCAGCAAAATCCCAGTTTTGTCAATACTTGCTAGTGCAACCACAGACTGTGTAAATGAGGAGGACATCGCTGATAGCTCTCAAGTTGCGTAGAAGTGGAAGTTTTCACGTGTAAGAAATATGCTTAATTTATATGTGGACAAATGGAATTCAGTCAGGCACTTTCCCTATGTAATTACTGGTCTCTTTCACACACCAGACAGAAGTACGTCCTACTGTCCATGTATCTGAACTATATAGTTCCTTTCCATATGGACAAGGCAGAACTGCTCTGCAAAATTAAGCCCCATTTCACCACAAAAACCATTTCTTTGTTCTTTGCGTTTCTGCAGCATTCAGACCACCAGCCGCAGGAAGATATGAAACTGGCTAGAGCACTCTGTTTCCCCAGCTTGTTGGGAAATACAGGGAATTAGGCACCTTGCTTTATTAGAAGATGAAATTAGATACTGATTTATATACAAGTATCACCTAAAGGCCACAACTGAAATTAAGACCTTTTTGTGCTCGACACTATACAGTCAGAGGGGGTGTCCTGCCCCACAAAGCATACAGCCGAAACAAATGCAACAGGTAAAGGGTGGGAAAGAAAGAAGGGATGTAGAGAGGTGGTGGAGGTTTTTAAGTCCCAGCTTGACAAAGCCCCAGCTGGGATGATTTGGTTGGAGTTGATCCTTCTTTAGGCAGGGGGCTGGACTCAGTGACCTCCTCAGGTCCCCTCCAGCCCTATGATTCTGTGATTCTATACAAGCAGAGTAAACACTGCATGACTAACAAAATTCACATTAGCTTCACATTTTGAGATTTTTACTTAGTTTTGTTTATTTGTGCATGGGGTTTTATTCGGTGCGAGTTAGAAAGACAGGAAGTACAGGAGAGTAGGAAGAGATTTAATTAAAAACCTCTTAGATCTTAGGGCTGCAAAGATAGCCTTGCACACAACCTACTGCACTGAAGTTTTCCCAAGTCCGTACACACCTATGCCTGCTCAGACCCACTGCTCTGAGCTTTCTTAATAAAACCTGAGTCAGTTTTCCTGCTGTTGTGGACCCAATGGTACCTATCAATTCCATTCTTTGAAAGCTGGTGTGGAAAAAATAGGAGCAGCAGAAGAGGCAGGCATGATTCAGTCCAGAAACAGACCAGGAAAAACAGGGCAGAGGGGCATGGTAGAACAGTGATTTCCCTCCTCAGTATGATGAAGGTACAAGACCAAAGACACCTCATCTCCCAGTAACTTCTAGAAAACTTGGTGGTGGGACCTTTAGTCTCTTCCTATACAGAAGGTACCAGAAGCTCTCAAGACATCGCTGAAAGGGGAGCAAGACACCTGTGCCAGCCTCCCAACCCTCACAAAACAAAACTACCAGTTCTCCTTCCACTAACAGTGGCCCTGGAAGAACTGCAACAGAAGAGCTCCTTCCCGTAACATCAGCAGCTAAAGCAGTGGTAGGCAACTGCGAAGGGCAAGTGGGCTGCATGTGTGACCCTCCTTCACCTCAGTGGGTCACAGCAGCCCATAGACCACTGGGGCTCCAACTACAGTCCCCGCCTCCTCCCATCAGCCCCCTCTGCCCTACACCTCTCACACACATAGACATCAAAGCCCCTCACTTCACTGGTCCTCCTCCTCCCTCCCTGCACTTTTGGAGCATGTCAGTTGCCTGATTCATGCTCCGTCCCTGGCTCCCCTCCTTCCCTCCCAGAGCTGGAATCCCACAACCAGCTCATTCACAGCATTTCGGCAGGGAAGGAAAGTAAGTAAGTAAGTAAATACAGGGTTCCAGTGCCCCAATGTGTGAGCCAGTGCAATAGCTGCAGGTCCCCCCGCCCCCCGAGCTACAGAGAATAAGGAAGGAGGCTTAAATCTGGGTTTAACTACAGCCAGGAATGTGAAAACATCACTAAACCAAGATGAGACATCCCCCTACTAGTGCTGAATGTAATAATCAACCTCCAGGCTTTTGCGACAGGACCGCGCTGAGGGAGTGGAGGAAAAGTAGGTCAAACGCAATCCAATCTTTTGTCTGTGCCAACTGCAATCCATCTACTGACAACAGGAATGAGACCACAAACCCACTTTACATAAACCATCCCAATTTCCAGGAGATCACAATAACTAGAAGTGGTTACCACTCAAAAGTGTATTTGAACCAGCATCTTGAGGTGAAACAGCTCCAGTAAAATGAACATCAGATGTAGTAAATGCATTTTCAGCTGTCTTTTAACCAAGTTTAGCAGGTGGGAAAAGGGAGGATGACCAGTACTTTGTAACCAGTAAGCTCTCCACAGAACCCTAGCATATGCCGTGCAGCCCACATTTTAGAAATCTCTGCCCTATTGCAAATCATCCATTTTGTTCACCCATACTTGTATTTCACATGGACTTTTCCATCAGTCATGCTCCTGCCTTATTCTCTCTGCAGCATTTACTGCTTATACTAATGCTATGATTCCAGTTTCAAAAATGTGTGCTTACTGAAGTGGAAACGACAGTAATCATGTAGAACCTCACAATAACACAACAACCAAGTGGTGTCGCCCCTCTACTTGAAAGAGCAGACAAAGCTGAAATTAGAACCTGGTGAAAGTATCACAATATCATCTATGAATACCATATCACTAGCACATTATAATTTAAGCACTAACACTAATGCAGATTATGGACTATCTAATCACCTCTGTGTGAATTCCCTTCCAAGGTAAACAGAATAAAAGGGGAAACAACAGTAGGATGCAAAATATTTATATATAATATTCCAAGATTAAGGACTCAGATTGGTCTTAATTTTCCACTGCCTCGTACTTTGTGAAGTCTTTTATATTTATACAAAGTGAGCTTCACTGACTGCCATTCTGATCCGATATTTTTATATCCTTGTAAATGAGAATCAGCACGTGATGGGAAGAGCACCACACTTGTTTATCTTTTGAATGAACACAAGTAGATACAACACACTTTCACAAATAAATATGGACTGAAAGTTACTAACAAGGAGAAATAAATATCTGGCAGATAATCTTCATATACTGAATACTATTTTTAAGCAGCAACAGGAACCGTGTGAATGTGTGTTAACTACTGATCCACCCTTTGGCTGGTCTCCACACAGCTAGTCACAAGACATCATGAAGTAAGAATTCCCACAGGCAAGTTTCTCAGAACATTTTTATATGGCGTACATGTGAGAAACTTCAGTATACAACGATTTACTGTATATCCTCTATCTAAAGACAGAGAATTATTCATTTTTAAGGAAAGTTTCCCTATATTTAGGGATTTAAAAGGTCACAAATGAATATTTTAAACAAAATCAAATTTCATCAGCTAAAAGAGATACAGTGCATAAAACATCTTGAAATCAGGATCTAATTCATTAAGATTTCTCTGTGCCTTGAGGTCTGTTTTTCTAAAAGTAAACCAGGAAGAATTTAAAGATCTCTCAGTTTTCATCTGAAAGTCCTATTCCTAAACTGGATTAGCTGGTAACCTAAAAATACCAATCCTTAATCTCCAAAAGTCATGAGCTCATGCACAACAGAATGTCCTGAAAAAACCACTAACCAAAGGAAACCAGGTCAAATTCCAAATTATATCACTCTAGAGCATCAATCTTCTTATTTCAGAGCTGTCACATTACAAATGTTCTCATGGTACATCCATAAATTACTAGAAACAATAGGTCTTCGGACAGAGACAAACAAAAATTACATTTTAGTTTAATTTTATAGTCTTAAAAGAAAATTTAAGGAATGGTTTAGCTGCAGCTGCTGCAGACACATGCCTTTAAAGGCAGCAGTGCTGCCAACAAAAAAGTATCTGTCATCCTGCTCCAGGGGTCCTATAAGCAGGCATAATATAGTAAACTTTGTTTCTCCATCAACTTTGTGACATATTCCAACTTCCAATAACTAGATTAATTTCCTGCACAGTGACTTATCAGGGTCATGATCATGTAAGCATCTATGCACGTTAACAATCCTAGTGAAATCTGACAGACAAGTCAATTTTTGGATGTTTTAGAACTTCAGTATTTAGAATCTGATCTGCAAAATAAATCTGGAGAAGGTTGTTCTTAGTATTAGACTGAACAGAGTCTGCTCTTTGTGTGTGGGTTTGGATGTGTGTAAATGACATTGCAAAGCCTACAGACTCGTTTAAATTGAAGTTTATTAACTTTATAGGTTTTATGAATGGTCCCACTCTTGTCTTTCAACAACATAATTCCCTAAAGGAGCAATGTGCAAGCCAGGTCTATTCATAGGGACTGCGTTTCACAAATTGGAAGGATAATTTTAAACACTGAGATGCTAAACATGGGTTCACTTCTTCCCCAAAGAACCTGGTTACTACCTCCACCTGGAGAATATGTGTAATTGGTCAGACAGACAAGGTCACACTTCTTTCCACCTCCCGCCCCCCACCCTCCCCCCACAGGCTAGTAACATCTCCTGGGATCTAAAATTTTGTTAATTGCAGCTCCTTCTTCCCTCTTCTTCAGTCTATTCAACCTGAACCGCACAGAACCCCGCTCCATGTTCTCTCCTTTTGCCTTATCTCCTTCCTTTCATATAATCTTGTTTGCTTTGTTTGATCCCCTCCCAATGAAATCCCACCCTAAAATAAAAAGCCAACAAGCTGAACAACCCTTGTAGTATTAGTATGCTTGTAGCTTGCCATGTTGTTCACTTACATCGCATGTTATATCTGTTCTCAACATCTGTGCAACACAGATTAAAAAAATGTTTAAAATGCTACATTCATTTAGATGTGATATGTTGGGTACTCTCCACTCCAAATTTGCCAGGGCTTGTCTATACTCACTGATTGATAGACCCTTCAGATATTGATCTCCTGGGGGGGGGGGTCGATTTAGTGGGTCTAGCATAGAGCCGTAAACAGGCCACGGCTCGTGCTTCCACCAACCCCAGTACTCCACCAGGTTGCAAAGAGTAAGGGAAGTCAAAGGGAGAGTTTCTCCCATCGACCGTCCACAGTGGGGATGCTGTGGTAAGTTGAACTAAATTATGTTGACTCCAATTATGTTATTCAGGTAGCTGGAATTCCGTAACTTAGTTGGACTTTGTCCCCTAGTGTAGACCTGAACCCAGGCGCTCTATGCCCCATATTGGGAGAATATTCAATATATGCAATTTTGTTATGTGAACTTAACTAAATAACTTAAATGTGGGTGTCACCGGAAATGGACAACATAAGATACATGCAAAAGAGTGTACCTGATGAGTGGCAGATATCACATTTGTCAGTGTGGACTATTAGCACCAAGGCACTAATTTAAAAACCCAAGTCAAAATATTTTAGACCAACTAGCCAATTTCCTTAAATTAAAAATGTCTGAGGCATAAGGGACTGGCAACAGAGGGGGGGGTGCACATCCACACAGCTTCTGCAGAGCAGCACCCCCTTTTGCCAATGCCGAACTCTTGCGGGGCTAAAATAATGAGCTTAGGGAGTATGCAAACGACATGCCATTTGCAATCCTGAGAAGCTCATTTCACAGCTCTGCTGGCAGCAGCGCTGGGGGAAGCGCTGTGTAGACATAACCTATATGGCTTAAGCCATTTATTAAACATTAATCATAAAAACTTGCCCATTCCATGGCAAAAAGCAAAATGTTTTATATAATCATGTTGTATCATTAAACTTCAAGAACTGTCCAGGGAAGTTAATCTGATACCTGCTGTGAGAGATCCTGATGGATGGCACAAAATTATTTTCCTTTAATTAATTTCACACATTTTATTTAATGGACAGGAATTTTTTGAACTATGATGTCTAGAGCATAACACTGAATTCCGTAACAGACTAAACGATCCTCACCCAGCATCAGTGTGCTAGGACACACAGAGCCCACACATCACAAAAGGGAAGGGAACAGCTAGCAATATAGGTGCTGAACTGCAGCAGCAAGGGAGGAAGGTGCCTGGTTGTTGTTCTTCAGGAAAAAATATGCATCTATGGAGAATGGCCCAAGAACAGAAATGCTGAATATTTATGTGCCTGTAAGTAATACTTGGAAAAGTTTTAAATACACTTAAAGCTTGTCTCCAAATAATTACTAGTTGAACATTTAAACTTCACTGTCTCAGTCTGCGAAGATACCCCAAACATTCTCCTTGTAATAGCAGGGAATCAATGAAACAAAAACCCACAACCTACCAGAAGGATAATATAATTTCAAATATGCAGAAGAGATTCTTATTTTGGAAGCCAGACTGTTATTTTCATTGTGAAACTGGTATTTTCAATAGAAAACATTAGTAACAACATGAGCCATTTACCTTAATATATAGAAAACTGAGAATTGTGGTTTACAGGAGTCAACAGGCCATAAAAATATGGGAGCTGCACTGTATGCCAGTGAATCTTCTACTTAAATCATACTAAATACCCTACGTCCAACTGGAAATCAGACGTGTATACTTCAGCTAACATTCTTTCAGATAGGTACCGTGTTCACAAAAATACAGCTATGAACTATTCCTTCTTCACAAAGTTCTGCAATATGAAAAGAAGGAGATACTTTAAAACAGTATCTAAATACAAAGAAGAATTATTTTTCAAACATCACCATATACAGGAGGATGATATATAACAGCACAAAATACATTTCTAAAGAAGAAAATTTCAATAGCAAAACTGACTGCTGCTTACTATGCTTATCAGTTTTCTCTCATCGCTACCATTTTCTCCCTTCTTCATTTATCATTTCTACACCAACTGCCTCTCCTTTTGCTATATGGCTATACAGTGCCCAGCACACACTTGGGGACCACAGATAGTACTTCAACTTGAGTATGTCCACACTACGAGATTAGGTCTAATTTGTAAAGGTTTTTACTACCTAACTGTGTAAAGCTAAGGGTGCATGTCACCACTGGCACATAGAGTTGATGGAGCACAGTCCCATTAAGGTGGGCAGCTTTGAGTTTGTCAGCAATGCACTGTGGGAACCTATCCCACAGATCCTGCTGCCCCTTTGATTCTGGTTTAAGCTTCCAGTGTCTGATGGGACAATAAAGAACCAGGGGTGGGTCTCGGTACATGTTGTCAACACTTCCATGGTGCACTTCTCTCCTCCCCCTCCCTTTGGGGAGCAACAGCAAACTGTTTTTGTGCCCTATTTTCCCCTGGTACCTGTGCAGATGTCATTGTAAGCCTAGAATTGATCCTATCCAGCTTCAAAATGTTGTGGCAAGTATTGTGAGGACCTCATGCATTGTGCTGCAGTATATGCAGAGCCTAGGAAGCCATCAGGAAGACTCTGAAGAAGACATGGACATAACACGAATGTCAAACACTAGAGAGGAGGAATAGGGAGATGCTGACTGCACTCAATGATTTGTATGCAGTAGAGCATCACTTCCGGTGCAGTGAAACAAGCTCAGATTGGTGGGACTGTGTTGTCCTGAAGATATAAGATGATTACCAGTGGCTAGAAAACTTCCGCATGCACAAGGCCACATTCATTGAACTTTGTACATTGCTTTCCTCAACCGTGAAGCACAGCAATACCAGAATGAGACCTGCTCTGACAGTTCAAAAGTGAATGCCAACTGCTCTGTGTAAGCTTGCAGTGCCAGACAGCCACCGGTCAGTGGGCAATCAATTCAGTGGGCTGCTATGATCATAAGAACGGCCATAGTGGGTCAGACCAAAGGTCCATCCAGACCAGTATCCTGTTTGTCAACAGCGGCCAATACCAGGTGCCCCAGAGGAAGTGGACTGAGCAGGTAATGATCAAGCAATCTCTCTCCTGTCATTCACCTCCAGCTTCTGACAAACAGAGGCCAGGGAAACCACTCCTTAGTCATCCTGGCTAATAGCCATTAATGAACCTAGCCTTCATGAATGTATCCAGCTCTTTTTACAACCCTGTTATAGTCCTAGCCTTCACAGCCTCTCTGGCAAGGAGTTCCACAGGTTAACTGTGCGCTGTGTAAAGAGCTTCCTTTTGTTTGTTTTAAGACTGCTGCCCATTAATTTCATTTGGTGTCCTCTAGTTCTGATATTATGGGAACAAGGAAATAATTTTTTCTTGTTCACCTTCTCCACACCACTCATAATTTTTATACCTCTGTGATCTCTTTAGTCTCCTATTTTCTAATCTGAAAAGTCCCAGTCTCTTTAATCTCTCTTCATAGGGGACCCATTCCAAACCCTTAATCATTTTAGTTGCCCTTTTTTGAACCTTTTCTAATGCCAATATATCTTTTTCGAGATGAAACCACCATGTGTGCGCGCAGTATTCAAGAGGTGGGCATACCATGGTTTTACATAAAGAGCAATAAGACATTCTCTGTTTTATGCTCTATCCCTTTTTTAATGATGCCTAACATCCTGTTTGCTTCCTGACTGCTGCTGCACATTGCATGGATGTTTTCAGAGAACTATCCATGATGATTCCAAGATCTCTTTCCTGAGGAGTTGTAGCTAAATTAGTCCCCATGATACTGTATGTACAGTTGGGTTTATTTTTTCCAATGTGCACTACTTTACATTTATCCACATTAAATTTCATTTGCCTTTTTGTTGACCAATACTCAGTTTTGTGAGATCTGTTTGAAGTTTTTCACGTTGTGCTTTGGTCTTAACTATCTTGAGCAGTTTAGTATCATCTGCAAACTTTGCCACCTCACATTTTACTCCTTTCTTCAGATCATTTATGAATGAGTTTAATAGGATAGGTCCTACAACTGACCCTTGGGGAACGCCACTAGTTACATGTAGGTAAGTGCCCCTCCCCATAGCCCAGACTCTTCTACCCTAGCTCATTCCTGACTCCATCCTATCCAGACCCCCACCCTCAGCCTATTCCTGTACCCTCCCTCCCACCACACCCCCACACTGCTTCTGCACATTTCCTCCCACAGACCGCCAACCTCAGCCTGATCCTGAACTCTCCCTCCCCCAACAGTTCCCCCCCACTGTCTCTGCAACCTCCTTCCCATGCAGCACCCCCTTAGCCTGTTCCCAAACCCTCCCTCTCACGCAGACCCCACCTCCAGCCTGCTTCTGACCTTCCTACTGCTGCCACCAGCCCACTTATGTACCTTACCTTCCACCTAGACCCCCAACCACAGCCCACTCCTATACCCTCTCTGACCCAGGCCCCAAACCTGCTCCTTGATAGCCCCCTCCAACACACTGAATCCTGAACCTCCCATTTTTGGTCCAAACCTGGGCACCTAGAAGAGTTAATCTGTTTTAGGGGAAGCCCTGAACTTCAGTCCCCACTTCGCCACCCTCTGCCCATGGTGCTGAAGTGTGCAGGAAATGAGGTGTCTTAGCCAGGAGCCACATCAGTGAGGGTGGGTATTTTTTTTTTTGACGGGGGGTATTTCTTGTTTCTTTTGTGTGGCCCTGACTGATTTTTCTGTGGGTTAGCACCCCCCCCATACAAAAAGGTTCCCCACCCCTATAATGAGTACTTATTTGCCAATCCATACGGGAATCTTGCAGTGAGAATAAGCAACTTTCTACCATATACTCCCATAAAGGCATAAATGCAGGAGGACTGAGAAACTGGATTAACAGTATTTAGTTACTGAATGCAAAACCAAAGTCAGTTGTCATCTTGTTGAACTTACGTTTGATATCCTGGTACAAATCTGATTGCTGGCAAGAGACTGTCAGTATTACCAAAGCTCAAAATTTATACCGTTTCAAAAGAATCAAACAAACTGTTTGTAACACTGACTTCTTGACACCATAGTATGACTCCTCATTAAAAAATGAAAAGGGAAAACATTTCAGTCCTTTTACATATACAACCTAACATGTCAAGATTTTCACCAGTGACTCGACAATCCAGTACGTAAGGCACCTTACAGGAAATAAATTTTCATAAAATATCAATCATCCTGCTCTCTGAAACTGAGGCCATGTTAAGATGAGTCAGATAAGGGATATAAAATCTGAGGCACCCAAAATTATTAGCCATATATGGAAATCAGTCTCCTCAAAGCCTTTAAAAAAACAAAATAAATGAATCATTTTTTAAAGAAAACGTACATATGATGCACTTCTCTACATATTATATGCAAATGCAAGAAATAGAAGTCTTCAAGCCCATCAAGAGACAAACTATTGAAATTTTATCTGCACTTCAGTCTTAGAACAATTAAGACAAATTTTTCCTATTGCTGAATAATTAAATGCTCAAAAAGTGCTATAAAAATGAGAAGCATTTTACATACTGCTATTATTGAATTACAATAAACTCTTTCATATCTGGAAGACCTGGGACCAGGAGGTTGATGGAAATTCAAATATTTTGGATCACAGAGAGATATACCTCGCAATGCATAACACAAAAAACAAACAAGATTAGATACAAACAAAAATGCATGCAGAAAGTACTTTATTTACAAAACTGTAGTATTGTACACTGTAAACATACTGTATCTGCTGTATTTATTTGCATTTGCTACTATGCTGTACTTATGGAAAATGTAACTAAAATTTACTCATGGTTAAAATGCCAGTTATTTGAGTGTTCTGGATGACAGACTGACGGATATAAAAGAGTTTACTGTATGTTAAATATCTGAAAAACACAGAATATACCACATGCAAAAACAAACAATTTTTAAAAGCAAATGTCAGACAATTGATTACAACTAAGCCCCAAAGAGACAAATAACATGAACTGATATATTTAGGTTTACTGTATCATCCTCTCTTTAGACAGAGCTCCTGCAAACCTCGAAGTTATGATAATAACCACCTTATACGATGTGCGTGATTTTTTTAATTTTGCCAGGAAGCGAGGACATACTTCTCCCTCCACAGACAATCTACTTTAAATAGTTCTATAAATGAGGTTAGATTTGCCTTTTCAGAGATCTGAACTCATGTTTTTCAGATCATACCACATCAAAAGTGTTAAATCTCCCTGAACTTGTTTAGCTGAAATGACTAACCAGCTGGGGAGAGTCAGAATCTTTCATATTCAGTGGGGCAAAGTGGGTGAGGAAAGTCTGAAACAAATTTTAATTGAAACTTATTTGTCCCTTTGAGTTCCATGATGAATGCTCTCTTCCCTTCATATTTTCCTCACATCTAGAAAAGAGCAGCCTCGCTGGTAACACAGAAACTTGGTGGAATAATACACGATTGGAATGTTGGTATTGAAGGGTACAGCCTGCTTAGGAAGGATAGACAGGGAAGAAAGGGGGGAGGTGTTGCCTTATATATTAAAAATGTACACACTTGGACTGAGGTGGAGATGGACGTAGGAGATGGATGTGTTGAGAGTCTGTGGGTTAGACTAAGAGGGGTAAAAAACAAGGGTGATGTCCTGCTAGGTGTCTACTACAGGCCGCCTAGCCAGGTGGAAGAGGTGGATGAGGCTTTTTTTAAACAACTAACAAAGTCAAGCAGGGCCCCAGATTTGGTGGTGATGGGGGACTTCAACTATCCAGATATATGCTGGGAAACTAATACAGCGGGGCACAGACTATCCAGTAAGTTCTTGGATTGTATTGGAGACAATTTTTTATTCCAAAAGGTTGAAAAAGCTACCAGGGGGAAACTGTTCTGGATTTGATTTTAACAAATAGGGAGCAATTGGTAGAGAACTTGAAGGTGGAAGGCAGGTTGGGTGAAAGTGATCATGAAATCATAGAGTTCACAATCCTAAGGCAGGGTAGAACAGAAAACAGCAAAATAGAGATAATGGATTTCAGGAGTGCAGATTTTGGTAAACTCAGAGAGCTGGTAGGTAAGGTCCCATGGAAAGCAAAACTGAGG
Source organism: Carettochelys insculpta (assembly GCF_033958435.1). Taxonomy (NCBI): domain Eukaryota; kingdom Metazoa; phylum Chordata; order Testudines; family Carettochelyidae; genus Carettochelys; species Carettochelys insculpta. Next base: position 58,827,685 of record NC_134144.1, read on the forward strand.
GGAAAAACAGCTGAGGAGAGTTGGCAGATTTTCAAAGGGACATTATTAAGGGCCCAAAAGCAAGCTATCCTGCCGTGTACGAAAAATAGAAAATATGGAAAAAGACCGCCTTGGCTTAACCAGGAGATCTTGCACAATCTCAAAATAAAAAAGGAATTGTATAAAAAACGGAAATAAGAAAAAATTGCAAAGGATGAATACAGGCGAACAACACAAGAATGCAGGAGAAAGATTAGAAAGGCTAAGGCACAAAATGAGCTCAAACTAGCTACAGGCATAAAGGGAAACAAGAAGGTTTTTTATAAATATATTAGAAACAAGAAGACGACCAGGGACAGGGTAGGGCCATTGCTCAGTGAGGAGGGAGAAACAGTAACAGGGAACTTGGAAATGGCAGATATGCTTAATGACTTCTTTGTTTCGGTCTTCACTGAGAAGTCTGATGAAGGAATGCCCAACATAGTGAATGCTAGTGGGAAAGGGGTAGGGTTAAAAGTTGAAATAAAAAAAGAACAAGTTAAAAATCACTTAGGAAAATTAGATGTCTGCAAGTCACCAGGGCCTGATGAAATGCACCCTAGAATACTCAAGGAGCTGATAGAGGAGGTATCTGAGCCTTTAGCTATCATCTTTGGAAAATCATGGGAGACAGGAGAGATTCCAGAAGATGGGAAAAGGGCAAATATAGTGCCCATCTATAAAAAGGGGAATAAGAATAACCCAGGAAACTACAGGCCAGTCAGCTGAACTTCAGTGCTAGGAAAGATAATGGAGCAGGTAATTAAAGAAATCATCTGAAAGCACTTGGAACGTGGTAAGGTAATAGGAAACAGCCAGCACGGGTTTGTAAAGAATAAAGCTTGTCAAACTAATCTGATAGCTTTCTTTGATAGGATAACGAGCCTTGTAGATAGGGGAGAAGTGATAGATGTGGTCTACCTAGACTTTAGTAAAGCATTTGATACAGTCTCTCATGATATTCTTATCAAAAAACTAGGCAAATACAATTTAGATGAGGCTACTATAAGGTGGGTGCATAACTGGCTGGATAACCATACCCAGAGAGTAGTTCTTAATGGTTCTCAATCCTGATGGAAAAGTATAACAAGTGGGGTTCTGCTGGGGTCTGTGTTAGGACCGGTTCTGTTCAATGTCTTCATCAATGATTTAGATATTGGCATAGAAAGTAAACTTATTAAGTTTGCAGATGATACCAACCTGGGAGGGGTTGCAACTGCTTTGGAGGATAGGGTCATAATTCAAAATGATCTGGATAAATTGGAGAAATGGTCTGAGGTAAACAAGATGAAGTTTAATAAGGACAAACGCAAAGTGCTCCACTTGGGAAGAAACAATCAGTTTCACACATACACCATGGGGAGAGACTGTCTAGGAACAACTACAGCAGAAAGGGATCTAGGGATTATAGTAGACCACAAGCTAAATACGAGTCAACAGTGTGATGCTGTTGCAAAAAAAGCAAACCTGATTCTGGGATGCATTAACAGGTGTGTTGTGAACAAGACACAAGAAGTCATTCTTCCGCTCTACTCTGCGCTGGTTAGGCCTCAGCTGGAGTATTGTGTCCAGTTCTGGGCACCGCAGTTCAAAAAAGATGTGGAGAAACTTGAGAGGGTCCAAAAGAGAGCGACAAGAACGATTAAAGGTCTAGAAAATGTGACCGATGAAAAAAGGTTGAGGGAATTGGGCTTGTTTAGTTTGGAAAAGAGAAGATTGAGGGGAGACATGATAGCGGTTTTCAGGTATCTAAAAGGGAGTCATAAGGAGGAAGGAGAAAACTTGTTCTTCTTGGCCTCCGAGGATAGAACAAGAGGCAACGGGCTTAAACTGCAGCAAGGGAGGTTTAGGTTGGATATTAGGAAAAAGTTCCTAACTGTCAGGGCGGTCAAACAGTGGAATACATTGCCAAGGGAGGTTATGGAATCTCCGTCACTGGAGATATTTAAGAACAGGTTAGATAGATGTCTATCAAGGATGGTTTAGATGGTACTTGCTCCTGCCATTGGGGCAGGGGGCTGGACTCAATGGTCTCTCAAGGTCCCTTCCAGTCCTAGCGTTCTATGATTCTATGATTCTCCCCCAGGATGACAAAACAAACCATCTCTGAGGCAGTACCAACAGTCTTAGCAGTGTTTTCCTCAAACTAAATGGTTTCCCAGCAACAGGCAGAAGTGGATGACACTTCTCTTGATTACTTCCACATAAGGGCACTGACAGGCTTAATTAATGTTTGAAAAGCTCTTAGCTATTGTAACTGAAAGCCCTAAACACGTTGCACTTTTACAGCAGATGGGGGACGCTGCAGTACATATTAAGGAGGTGGTGAGGGAGGAGGGAGAGGGAGAAACATCCCCTCACCAAACACATTTCTGAAGTATTTCTAGAAGCCTTACCAGCAGACTGCCGTAACCACCACCACCAGAGGCCCACTATTAAAAAAAAATTTGTTATTAATGTGTGAGATGTAAACTGAACAGAAAGACATGGTATCGACAAACAGCAGCAGTGGGAAGTCACCTGAAATTTCCCCTTGGTGGACATTACTCATCTTCTCTAGGTCTTTAATTACATTTCACAAACTTGGTACTCAGCTTACAAGAACTGCCAACAACTGTGGAGCTCTGGTAGTAGCAGTAAGAACATAAAAGTTAAGTAAGGCTTTACTACTGTGTCAATAAAGCCTCCCAGCAAATTATAATTCAGTGAGGCTATGTCTAAACTGTAGGCTTCTTTGGGTGGCCAAAAGTCTCTCACCAGAAGTCTGCTGCGTCCAGTGTGTTCTGCCAACATCCCTGTCTTCCTCATTCCACAAGGAAGAAGGGACGTCTCAGCAGAGGGAGTTTTCCCAACATTTGGCCCCTGCTTCCTGAGCTTGTAGAAGACATTTATGGGTAAATTAAAGCTAAACAACAGCAGAGAACACCGAGAGACTGGACTGGTGGCTGTAAACAAATTTTATGGGACCACGAGAAACTTGGCCACATCCATAACTGGTCGCCTTGCTAACTAAAATCATGCTGGATGACGGATGTTGCCGGATGACAGCATTCTGAATTAGAGGGGTTCAGCCTCTAATAATATTTCCAGAAAAAATGCATCCAAGTGTTAAAGAAACAGCCACAGCCCTAAATGGGTAAGACCAACTGCAAACTGGTCCTCTGGCAGCCCAACGCCAAAAACACCCCTCATGAATACAAAAGGAAATTCTGTGGGCAATAAGGTGATTTGGATGTTTGATTTCATTTCCTAGCAAGATTGAAACCCAAACCTTAAAAGAAAGCCTTACCTCTTTAGAGCTATAAAAATAATAAATGAGGATAACCTGAGTTGACTTGGGAATAAAGTTGGAGAACAAATAAATATCGGAGTAATTATATAACAAAACCTCATGAATGGCTTTAAAATGAACAAAGATGATCTAATTTTTCCCTATGAATCAAGGCGGCCTTCTCTGTGCAAAAGAAATACAATGAGGTATAGAAAGACAATGATCAACAACCAGAAATAAATTTAGCTTTCGGCTTAATACGCTGGACAGCTGTGAGAGAAATCTGCCAAAGGTATAAAACCAACAGAACTACTTGAATTCCCTCCTACTAGTCTCCCCAGGCAAATTCTCTCGTGTGCTTGATGTTCGAGTCCAGAGATAGGGATCCTATGCCTGCTGCTTGCCTTGATTCATACCGTCAGGTTTGGGGCTCACTTCCCTCACCACCATTGCTAGAGTGCTAGCTCTGGCTCCTCACTGTGAAGCCTCACCAACCTCAGGGGTGTGATCAATGCAAGCCAAAGGTTGCATCCAGCCAGTGCAAAGCTTCCTGTGTCCCCAAGGAACAAATAGGGACCCCAAGCCCCTGCTCCCTACCACCAACACCCTAACCCCCAGCCTGTTCCTTCACCCTCTCTCCTGCACCGATTCCACACCCTGACTCCCAGCCCACTCCCGCACCCTACCAATTGACCAGACCCTGCACCCACAACCACAGACCACACCGCAGCCAACAATTCCCACACCCTGAGTCCCTCATTTTGGCCTCACTCCAGAGCCTACAGAAGCCTAACAAAATGTACTAGCTCAGGGCCCCCAGAACAGTCATGAGCTTCAATGCCTCCCTGCCTTCTCCCAGGGCTGTAGCTTGAGGGCATCAGGTGAGTATTTCTTCTTCCTTCTCACTTGAGGGCAAGGTCAGTGAGGTGATTATTTTTTTTTGCACTTTTCATTTGTATGTAGTCTCCTATTGATTTTTCTGCAAGTCAGTGGCCCTGACCCCAAAAAGGTCCTCCCCCCTCATTTTAGTCCCTAAACCTGGGGCAAAGACACTCTACTGGTAAAAGAGGAAATGTTGATAAGTCATTTTCCACAACCAAGCATATGCAGCACCTCATTAGCATAATTCTTGCCACATGAACTTCGAGGTTGCTAACTTTGAAGCGCCGGCAAGCAGTGTAGCCGCAGGCACTTTGAAGTACCCACACAACTTCAAAGTTCCCTTACTCCCAAGAGAGTGCTGAACTGAAGACCCCTTTGATGAAAATTAGCCTTGAATCTGTCACATAAGTAAGACCAAGATGCTTGTCTCTGAAGTTCCACAGCGCTAGTCTGAACAAAATAAGGCTGTTTATGCTGGTATCCTGACCAAAACTCCAAGGAAGACACAATATAAATTTACCCACCTAAACCCTCCCTCATGTTTCAAACTGAAATATTGCTTCCTTTTTATCTTAAGTCACTGTGAGGTGTTGCTGTATACCACTGAACACATGCCAAATTTTACTCCAATTCTGGATATATTTCAGTAGAAGGTGAAAGTGATGCTTACATACGGTTAGTATCTTAGTGCTAAGTCTATGAAGTGCTTTCAAAATCCATCTCTAACTGCATCGTATATAGCTATATAATATAAAACCACATATTAAGAAAAATTCTTTTAATCATGTGACTTAACAACTTTAATCCCATTCAAGTCTGAGAAATATCTGTTCTTCACTGAAGTAATGCATGGGATTTAAGTTCATGTTTCTACCCTCATCTCCAACATCAGTATTGCTATTGAGCTCGGACCTTCTCCCATGTTCTGCTCATCTGTTCTGGTATACAGCATTGTTTACAAGTTTCAGTATCTGCCTAATTAATGCACTGACTCTTCAGTTTCTGAAAAAGCTGTTGCAGATACATGGCAAAAACTGAATGGAATTCCCCCATCTTGAAAAATCTCTCTGTACCAGTTAGTTCTCTTGGAGCAGCTATTTTAAAATCCTTTGAGACTCACAAGTGCAACTGAGTTTGGTGGCCTAGAGCCAGCTATATACAAATTCACACCACTCTTCCACTAGTGTATAGCAACTGGATCAAGCTCTGCAAAATACAGTATACTTTCAAGAGAAACTTAGGACTAGAACAGCAGGAAGGAGGTTAGTAAAAGAAAAGCTGTGTTAAGTCAGGAGTCAGATGCATGGTTACATTTTAAAACTTAGCACAGCTCATTTCTATGTAGTTTGTTCCCAAAAAATGTTAATTATGCTCTGTAATAGGCTATACAAACCCCACACTGAGCATAGAGAGAAGGTGGAGAAAAGAGTTTCTCTTGTGATCAAACAATTTGATCAGAACCCCATGCACCTGCCAGAGCCGATAGTGGAGGTAGGCCCCCTTAAGCTGCAACCAATAAAGTAAATGGGCTGCTATAAAAGGGAAAGTGAAGAAAAGGTTAGGAAAGCAGAAAGGCCTGGGACAGCCAGGTGGCAACAGCTACTTTGCACAAGACTACCTACAAGGAAACAGAGAGCAAGGGTAACCATTGACAGGTGGACTTGAACCTAGGACCTATAGAGCTTAAGGCATGAGCCTCTACTGTTTGAGCTAAAAGCCAGCTGACTCTCAGCTAAGATTGTAGAGGAGGCTCATTCTTTCTGTAAGTGATCTAGAGGCCACCACATGGAACAGTGAAACACACCCAGCAGCTACATGAGTTACATAAGCACAATACAAGACTTATTTACACTTACCAGAATAAGAAGCCATAGGTGGTAGGAAAAGAAAAGGAAACCAGCACTGAAGACCTTTCTGAAAACAAACCATGCAGTAAGTATAGTTGCTAGACTAGAATTCAACTACTGTATTACCGGAAGAATTTCAATGTCATTTTTCAATATTACTTTTTTTGCATTGTTGAAGTTTGATAACACATCAAATACTATTTGACAAGCATATCTGATGAATCTTCACAAATTGCCAAGAATGTGTTTGACAAATATTTGTTCTGCTTTGCCATCATCCAGTATTCTGAGAACAGTGCATAGCACATAATAAACATTGCAAAAAACTGTACTCCTTTATATTGCAGGGTGTTTGGCCACACCATTTATATCTTGTCTAGCTAGCTTCCATCTCAGGGAGGAGGGGCAATTTTTTAGTTCTGTGAGTTTTCAATGCCAGAAGGACTTGCCAGAATAATTTCCACCTACTTACTATGCTGCATTTTAATTTGTATCATCAATCTTTTTTAATCAAGTGCCAAATTTGAACTTATTTAAAGAACAAGGTGGGTGGTAACTTTAAAAATATTCTCTACACTGTGAAAGGGCAAGAGCATGCCTACCTAAGAATATTTTCCTTTTGTAAGAACATTTCATTGCACGGATTTTAACAACTGGTATTATTCACTAATAGGAAAAGAGAAGGCTATTAAGTTATTTTAATGATACATGGAAAAAACAACAAGGACCCTAAAATCTGTCTGGATAGTATGCATTCAGTCACAGTCTTTCAATAAAAGCCCATAAGCAATTATACACATAGGGTCACTTTCCCACAGTGAAATGAAGTCATCTGCCTGATGGAACCTGAACTCTCCTTAACAATATGCAGCAACACTACTCAGCAGTTTAGCACAGGACGTGCAGAAGAATGGCTGTATCATACTAAACCAAAACTGAAGTTACAAAATCTAAACTCAAGTTTGGCCAGGATTATAGGAGCTTTGTGCAGAAAAGTGCCATGAGACCAGAGTTTTAATCATCATTTGACCCGTGTATCACACAGAAAAATATAAACATTACATAATAAAATTAGAAGACAAAAGTAACCCCATTTTGCACGACTATGAGAAATGCTGGTTCAAGTTTTAGCTTCTGACTCTCTTGGGATGTCTGATTGTAGGTTTACGTCTCCGGTCATGGCCGTGGATAGCACACATGCACTGCACACCCTGCAGTGAAATGCAGGCTGCACCCATGCTTGTGACCGAGGTGTGTAGCTACATGTGGCAGAAAAAAGGCTTCTGCAGTGGGGAGGCAGCAGGGAAAGACTCTCCCAGCTGCAAAAGCCTTTCACTGAAGTGGGAAAAGACTCTGGCAGGAGGAGACAACAGGACCCTACACTGCCAAAATTAGACATGAGAGGCATGGCTTGGGCGGGCAGAAAGCTGTGTGAGGTATACACCCTAGGGCAGGGATGAGGAAACTTCAGCTGTCACCCAGTTGCTAAATTCCTTCCAACCCACGGTGTCCTTTCCCACAACAGGGCTGGAAAAATGAGCCCTAGCTCACCCCACCAGGTTTGGAAATTAAAGATGTCGGCAGAAGCGAAAGCAAGATTGTGTGCTCCAATATGCCACACCAGCAAGAAAATGGCCAACAAAGTCTTGTACACCATTCCAGCTATTTCTAGCCCATAAAATTAACCAGAAAGACACCGGGCTGCCAGGGGGGCAGGGCTGGGAGTGGTACAACACAGCTGCCGGTGTTCTGCTCCTTTCCCCAAGCCCTGCGGGCTCTCCCAGAAAGGAAAGAGGCAGAACCTCCAAACCCCACCCCCAGCACGGCCCTCCGGCAGAGCTGCTGCTGCACAGAGCGGGAGGAGACAACTCTATGAAGTGGAAGGGAACAGGTCTGGGGCTTCTGCGTCTTTCCCTGCTGGCAAGGACAGAGCAAGGAAAGCAACTGTACTACCAGCAGTTCCTCTGCCTGTCATAGTAACCCCAATTCCGCCTCCCCAGGCAATGTGGAATGGGGAGGATAAAGGAGGAGAAAGAGTATGGAGGCCCCAGGCTACAGGCAGGATGAAGTCACATGGAAGATCGTGTGGGGAGACCATGTGCCCCCTCAGCTGGTGTACCCTCCCATGGAAAGAAATTAATTTTACTTTTACCCCCCTGTATGTGGGGTGCGCTGCAGCACCCGCAGATTTGGCAGGGAATCCCAGCTGCCCACTCCGAGTCCCAGCACTGCCAGGCTCCTGCCCAGGGTTCTGCTACCACCTCAGCCCCCTTACCCTTGTCTACTCCCCTGCCCTACCTCCAGAGCCAAAGACCAGTCTTGCTCCCAGTTCTCTGAGGAGAGGGCATGGTCTGGGCAAGAGGGGTGCCAGGTAAAAAGTTTGAGGACCACTGGCTGTCAGCACCCCAACTGTAAAAGCTGTTCCAGGGCATTGCCTCTGTGATCGCCTGTTGGTGAGTGGCCCGTGATTGATTTTTCTCTGGTGGGTCAATGGCCAGTGACAAAAAAAGAGGTTCCTCACCCCGACTTAGCAGCTTCACACATATAGGAGCACTTCAATCTACTTGCGTAAGACATGCTTCATCACCTACACTATTTAGACTTGGGGCAGCTAGGCAGGCAGACTCTGTCCACTATAAGTGTAAATGTCTCTTGGGAATACTGCTGCTCCTCCACGCTATGAAAAAAAACAAAAAAAAACAACAGAAAACCATGCTTCATTCTGAAGGGACCCAATTAGCCAACCCAGAAACATGCCTAGTCTAAAGAGATTTATTACCAATGATCCTCGTTCAGAACGACAGTGGCCATGAGCTTAAAGCTGAGGGAGGAAGGCATAAAACTTGGAACTTCTTTATGATTTAGTCAACTGTAAAAAACCCCACACCCTGGATGTGGGAAAGAAAAATACACTCAAGCTTCGTTTTCAACTATAAAAAGAATTCATTCTCTGGGTGACTTTCCTCTGAGACATGCAAAATGCAAGTTTTATTCAGAGTAACTACCCTGTATATTTTAATTATAGTGATATTTTTTCCAAGGGTAGCTCTTTATACAAGAATCACTGTTCAGTCTATTCAAAGGGCTCTCTGTTTTCTCTATTCCAGACATACACCCCTTATCCCAATACCTCGGTATGTAAGAAGATACTCTTGGAAACTTTTAAAGTCATTTAATCAATACTAGCATTTTGCTGTAACATTACACTGTATGCAAACTACTTGAGCGGTGAAGTAGCTATGATGTTAAGAAATTAATCAAGCTACAGGACTTGAGCAGAAATTCAACAGATGACAAATTTGAACAGGCCTTCTCTCTCCCAGTCATTTACTGCCCTCAATAAAAGCCTAAAAATATCCAGGGACTGATTGTGCTAAATGCTGCACACAGAAGGCAGAGATAGCAATGCTCCAAGCCCAGGGCTTAATTTGTAATGAAAGCAGCACTGGGGCTCAAGCAACCTGTTTTACATTCATAACTGATTCAATAAGGCCAGAGTGCCAAGGCTGAGCCCCTAGCACTACAAAAGCCTCAAAGAGCATAAGTAAATGGGTGTGCAGTCATTTACATCATCACAAAATTTAACTAATTACACTTGCAGGCTTGTTACATCACCTTCTACTCCGCAATGCGACTTTTCCAGGTCACTGGTTTGAATTCAGTCAGATGGCTTAGTGGTCTCTGTTAACAAGTTGGTGATTTTAGCCCAAGTCCTGGTGTACTTGTAGAAATTTCCCAGAATCTCCACCTCAGCTGGCACTGACCAGCATTTTGCAAAGAGGTTAAGAACGAAATGGACCGTGTCTCAGACAAATTTCTCATCACCATAAGTAATGCCTCACCAAATCTGAGTTAAAACACAAGAAGGTTGAAAAGAAGCATGAGCTACAGTTGTCTATCCTTTCCCATACCAGGTATGGTAAAGTCTATGAGTATATCAACCCACAAATGTTCACATGATAAATATTTGTATTTTTCAAAAGATTCAAGCAAAAGCAACTATCAGGAAGTAATCATTACCATTGAATAGAAGTCAATATAATTTTTCCAAGTAGAGATTTCAGAATATTATGGTCTATTCAACTGTCTCAGTCCCCATTTTACATAGTGATCTCTCTTCAAATACTTTAAATGAACATGTATTGCTAAGTTAGACTGTTTCCTATAGTATTAAAAACAGATTTTTGCAGCTTTTTTTAAAGCTACATTAATTATTTGATCTCCCTGCCAAGCCAGTGCAGAAATCAGAGGAAAATTTTCCAACAGCAATTAAAGATTACAGCATTAGCTGTACATAGCATTTCCTACTAACATAAAAAGCATCATCAGAAGTGAATAGGAAGAAAGGTTATGAGAGTGACAAGAGCAAGGATACTCAAATAAACATTCACTGAGATGATATATCTTAAATATTAAGCTGCTGAGTATGCACAGATCCATAGATTACTAGATTGAAATATTAAAGCAACTGATGATCAATAAAAATCTAATGGTCTGTAAAATGTTATTCAAAACTAAAGCCATTTGTGAATTAGATGAGCTCCAAAAATCTTTAAAAACACATAGGCAAAGTAATGATGAGAGAGGCCTGTAACCCAAATCCTCACTGCAATCTTCCACTTCAGGAGCTCAAATTATATAAAAATAAATAAATTACCACCCCATGTTAGAGCCTTTCATACCAGTGCTGAATCTGGAGAGAATTTTTCAACCTACTGACCTCACAACCTCTCAATTACAGGACAGCGGTGTCCCATACAATGTCCTTTCACCACATGCGACACGCCATGAATGGGAGAGCCAGATGTGGAGAATGAGGCTCCAGAGGGCCACACATGTGGGGCACCCATCCCGCTGCTCCTCGTATATGTCCCTTCATTTGGTGGGACAAGCACATGAAAGCAGGGGCGAGAGTGCTTCTCCTACAGCTGGCTGGGGCCAGGACAGCTTGCGCAGGCCAGCTAGGTGGCGTGGCTGGCTCAGCACAGCTCTAGTGGCATCCCTGGTGAGTCACTGGTAGTTGGGGGGGGGGGGGTGGGTTTAGGGTGTCTGGCTTGGTGGCAAGTGGTGAATTTCTTTGGGACACCACTGTTTTAGGATTTACAATGACAATCCTAATTCATTCATAACTACAGCGGTGCACCAAATTTTGTGATAAGTTACCCACTCATTCCTACAAGACAGAATTAAGTTGTCCTGAGCTCTGAAGGTGTTATTTCCTTAAATTCCATCTTTATTGCATTTTAAGATATTACAAAAGAAGTAATACCCTGGCAGGCATGAGAGGTATTCCACTTATAATGCATAGTTGTGTATAAAGACTGTTTCCAGAATTGATTTATAGAAATAAACTCAGCTGGTATTCGGCAGAGAACAATGGCTATTATTTATACCCAGGAAGAGTACAATCAATAAAAATGTATATTAAAAATGCATGGAACTAATTATAACAATTGCAAGCTCATAATACTTTCAATTTGTCAATCTATAATAATCACATACAATTTGCCAGATATTTGAGATGCAGAATACACTAGAAATCAACTGTTAGAAATGCTGTTTAGTATTTTTGTTCCATATATATTACATTTTCAGACTGTTAATGGCAGTGGTGTTTACATAATTGAGATAGATTAGTTAAACCTAAAAGAAAGCAAATACATTGAGCAGCTTTATGACAGTCAATGTCAGTTAAGAGGGATTCCGTAAGTACAGGAAGAGACAGACGACTGAAATATCTATTTTTTGCAGTTACTTGATATAAAGAAGTCACAAGTCTCTATACCTCATAGACCGAAATAAACTGACTAAGCATTTGGAAAGATGTGCATTCTACTGCGTGCCGCATGAGGTATAAATTGTACACTTAACTTCCAAGTTACATGATTGCCTGTAGCGGGTGTTCCACATCCTTTCCAGCACTACTGGATCAAAGGAAATATGCATTTATTCACATTTTGGCACAACAGAATCACAGGACTGGAAAGGACCTCGAGAGGGCACCTACTCTAATCCCCTGCACTACTGCCATGAGTGCATATTATCTAGAGACCATCCCTGTCAGGTATTTGTCTAACCTTCTCTTAAAAAATGATGGAAGTTCCACAGTGTGCCTAGGCAATTTATTCCTGTGCTTAACCAGAGTTAATTTTTCCTAATGTCCAAATTAAATCACACTTTCTGCAATTTTTTGTCCTATCCTCAGAGGTTAAGCAGAATAATTTTTCTCCCTCCTCTGTTCACGTACCTTTTATGTACTTAAAACTGTTCTCATGTCCCCTTCTCCATCTTCTCTTCTCCAAATATGGAGGAAGAGTTGCTATCATAAAAATTCTTACAGATTCTAAGGTCAGAAGGTGTCCATCAAACCACCTGTTCTGACCTTCTACACAACAGAGGCCAGAGAATTTCACTGATTACCCCAGGACTGAACTCAGTAACTTGTGTGTGGCTAAGTCATCTTCTAAGAAGGCTTATAAATTCTTGACTGAAGACATCAACAGATGGAAAACCCACCACCTCCCTTGGTGGCTTGTTAACCATCCTCAGTGTTAAAAATGCTTGTCCTATTTCTAAATTGAAAATATCTTCTTGCTTCTGGATATGCCTGGATTGAAGAGCCCTTAGAAGCCAGTACTGTCTTCATGTTCAGTTATTCGTATGCTAATCAAACACCTCTCAACGGTCTCTATGATAATCTTGTCTTTCACAACAAAACATTTTCTGCAACCCAGCAATAACTTCCAATGCTTTTCTCTGCACTCTCTCCAATTTTTCAACATTCTTTTCAAAATGTAGACACCAGAACTACATGCTGTATTCCAGACCAGTGGTTCTTAAACTTTTTGAAACTACGGAACACCAAACAATAATATTTTTTACACAGAACACCTATGAAAATTTTCTTCAAAAAATACCAGAACAAAATTTAAAAAAAAACAACAAAAAACAAACAGCCATATATACAGCAAAACAAACTGGAGTAATTTAATCAGCTATCATAGCAATGAAGTAGTAACACTGTATATAACTTTAACAACAGAAAATATCCCTTAGTGCTGAATACCAAAAAAGTGTCAGATACTCATGGCACACCCGCGAGTTGTTCACGGAACACCAGTGTTCTGTGGAACACAGTTTAAGTAACACTGTTCTAGACAGTGCCACCAATGGCATACAGAGAGGTAAAAATCACCTCTCTACTCATGCTCAGTTCCTTCCTCTTTACACATCCAAGGGTGGTCCACCCACCTTTTGCCATAGCAATTAACTAGAAGCTCACGTTCACTGGATTATCCACCAACACTCCTAAATTCTTTTCCATGTCACTACTTCCCAGGCCAGGGCCCCCCACGCTTTGGTAGATTCTGTACCTAGATGTATTTGGCTATATTAAAATACTTTTTGCCCAAATGGGTTCAGCCAACCAAATGTCCAGATTGCTCTGTACAAATATTCTGTCCTCATTTATTACATCTATCAATTGTCTCATAGCAAACTTTAGCAGCAAAGAGTTTATATCTATATCTAGATCACTGATAAGTATATTGAATATAGTATAAGCAAAATAATGTCAGTTGTTAGTGAAGCATTCTTTTTACGTTTCCTACTTTTTATAATGAAAGATTGAAGTCTGATCTATTATGACATTCATTTTCTTACATATGTAGCCTGAGCATAATCGTTTGCCTGCAGGGACTCAGAATAAAACAGTGTTTTTCAAATGAGAAGTGTATACTGGAACACTGTCATTTAAATTTATATTCATTCTGTAACTTGCTCAAGTGAAAGAGTGTAGCAACATCTTGTTTCATCTGTCCAGAATAAGGAAAACGACAATGACTTGCCATACAAGGGATGTCGCTACACTGCCCCCAACCCCTTGTGGAAGAGGCATGCAACTACGGCTGATCGGAAATCAAAATGAGGCAGACTTAAATATCTTGCACCTCATTTGCATGCTCACGCAGGATCTCAAAGTCCAAAAGAACTGATTTCAAAACCCTGAACAGCCATGAAGACAGGGTTCATTCAAAAGGAAAACCGGCTTTTGAAAGCAGCCTTCTTCCTGAAAAAAATTAGGAAGAAGGGTGCTTTTGAAAGCGGGGTTTCCTTTTGAACGTTCCCTGTCTACACAGCTGTTCTGGCTTTCAAAATCAGCTCTTCCAGAATCCTGATCCTGCATGAGGAAGAGGCAAGGTAGACATAGCCAAGGTGACTGATAATATTGAAAGCTGCACTGATATATTAAAAAAGGTGGAAAAGAATAAGAAAAGTCATTCTAAATAAAATCATGACAAGAATAGTTCAGCAAAACAAGGAGCAACTAGATTGCTTGTCCAACAAGGATGACACTATGGTTAAACAACCAACCAGTTTTAACCCAATATAAGAATATCTGCCCAATGTCTCGCACCAGTTTAAATAACTATAAAATCCCATCTTCAGTTAAACCAGTTTTTGTGCCCAGACAAAAAGCAGAATTTTCATAAGCAGCTAACTCCCATTTTGAAAAATGACTCTCAAGCTAAAGCCTGACCTTCACTAAAATATCAAAACAAAGCAAGCTCATACTTCAGGATGTAAAAAAAATCCACACTCTTGAGTGATGCAATTAAGCCAACCTAAGTCCTGGTACAGAGGTAGGTCAAGAGAAGAATTCTTCCATTGATTTAGCTACCACTTTTTCAGAAGGTGGATTACCTACACTGATAGAAAAAACCCTCCCATTAGGGTATGCAGTAGGTACTCTAATGTGCTATTGTATCACTGCTGTAGCTAGCCACTGTAAAGTGTCTATGCCTTAAGGCTTCAAAGTCCTCTGGCCTTCCAACAATACCTCTCATTTTTGAAAACGTGTAAGCTGCTACGCCACTTAAGATCCTCCAGAATTGTTACTTCAGACCCACATATCCAATTACAGTATCTCCTCACTTAATGCCGTCCTGGTTAACATTGTTTTGTTGCTTATCTACTAAAGTATGTGCTCCTTTAAAGCTGTGCAATGCTCCCTTATGATGTTTGGCTGCCTGCTCTGTCCACCAATCGCAGGATTCTCTGGAAAAGGAGCCTGTCCTTGTAGGAAGTTTGGAACCAGGATGGGCTGGGCAGCCCCCGCAACAGCTCCTCTTAGTTCCTGGAAAGTTATGCAGCTGCTTTTCCCCCCTCTGTACTGAAGCTGCACCTGGGTGTCTCCTAGTTGCAGTGCCAGGGGGGAGAAGTGGGGTGCTGATATCAGGATGTCCCCCCTCTGAGCCCCTCACTTCAAACCCCATCTCCATGAAACAGGATATCACAGAGTCTTGTTTCTGGAAGTCCTGGTCTACTTACAAGGGCAGAAAACAAAAAAAGCAGTCCAGTTGCACTTTAAAGACTAACAAAATAATTTATTAGGTGATGAGCTTTCGTGGGACAGACCCACTTCTTCAGATCATAGTCATACCAGAACAAACTCAATATTTAATGCACAGAGAACCAAAAATAGTAATCAAGGTTGACAAATCAGAAAAAAAAAATTATCAAGGTGAGTAAATCAGAGAATAGAGCAGCAGAAGGTGGGGGGAGTGAAGAATTAGATAATGCCAAGTATGCAAAAGAGCCCCTACAATTGTAGCCAGAGAGAGCCCCCCCCACCTTTGCTATACTCCATCTTGCTTTCCTTAGGTGCTTCAGGCATGAAAGGGTTAAAAGGAACAGCCCAGTCTTGGAATGCCTGAGAGCACAGATGTGCTTATCTCCTAGCACAAGTCTTTGATGCTCCGGAGCAAGAGCCAGACTGACCCTGAATGGGCCGAAACCAGACAACAAAGGACAATGGACTAACAGACCGCCAGGGCCTCGGGCTGCCCTTAACTGGTACCGGTGATTAATACGCCCACACTTGGTCCCAGACGGAGGAATATCTGGCTCATTAAGAAAAAATGCCCTAAATTGTCTCCACCTCACAGGTGCTAACTAAGCCCTTGAACTCCCTGTGAGAACCAGCATCACAGGACGATTTAATTCAATTGGCACCTTTTAGATAAGGAAGAAGCATATGTGACCCAAGAGGTATAAGAGGAGGGTCTGGCAGACCCCCTTTTGAGCTCCAATTACCTTTGCCTGCCGGACAGGAGGGTTTTTGCCTCCTGAGGTCCCAGGGAGAGCCCGTTTCCTCGTACAAAGACTTCTTCCCACGGGATTGAGAGAAGACTTTGGCCACGCCACGTTGGTAACGCAGGGGTGAGAATAAGACCTGTAGGTATTTTACCTTTTGCTTTTGCGCGCATTTAACAAATACAGATCTGTGAATTGAAGCGTGTGCTAGCTCTTTGTAATCAAAGTATAAACCTTGTAACCATAAGAGCGTAACTTGTTAGTTAAATAAACAAGTAATTGATTAAGTGGTAACCTGACTCCTCCTGTTACTGTGCAAACCAAACACAAAACAAAGAGCCCAGCTGCTTTTCAGCTGTAACAGCCTGGTCACTGGTGGGACATATTAAGAGCCAAGCGCTGAGTAGTGCTGCCTCCACGGAGCACTCTTGGGGCGCCTGTCAGCCTTCCTGGCTGCCCACTGTGAAGGGACCTTGTCCTACCAGTTAAAGACACGGGTGTAGGAGGGTCTCAGTACAACCTGTGGGGCACCCGTCAGCCTTTCTGGCTGCCTGCTGCGAAGGGACTCCGTCCTAGCAGTTAAAGACTCGGATGAAAACAAGGGCAGAGGAGGTATCCCACCCAACCATCGGCTAACTGAAATGACCCAGAAAATTCGCATCCTGCTTCAAACCATGTGTTAATGTGTCGAATTTGAATATAAAAGAGTCAGCAGCCTCTCTTTCCAATCTGTTGTGAAAATTCCTCTTTTCCAGTTTTCACAACAGATTGGAAAGAGAGGCTGCTGAACTCTCTTTTAGATTCAAATTTGACACAATAACATGTGGTTTGAATTGGGATGGGAATTTTTTAGGTTGTGATAGGGGCTCTTTTGCACACTTGCTTAACTTAATTCTTGACTCCCTTCTCCCCTCCACCTTCTGCTCCTCTACTCTCTGATTTGCTCACCTTGATACTATTTTTCTGATTTGTCAACCTTGATTACTATTTTTGGTTCTCTGTGCCTTAAATATTGAGTCTGTTCTGGTCAAACACACACACAGTATGTGCATCTGTCTGTTTCACACACAGAGGGGTCTGTGTCACAAACACACCCCTAGGTACTGTGCAGCTGTATATGCACTCTAGGAGGATATTGCAGATTTATCATCATGTTCAGTGTATGCAGGTGTTGGCACCCACAGTCACGCATCTATGTTTCTTCCTTCCTACTTCAGCTCCTACAGCCTTATAGATCATGGTTTCCCAAACTGAAGGGCGTGCCCCCCTGGGGGGGGAGGGCGCCATGAGGCAACCCAGCCCCTCCACCCCCAACATCATTTCCCCTACCTGAAGAAAAACCTGGCCTTTGCTTCTGGCTCTTAGCCCCTGCCATACCACATGGGCGACCTGGAGCACCCACTATAAAAAGCAGGCAGCCGGTGAAGGCCCACGTGGAGCTAGCTGCCTTCTGCAGAGGTGAGTGAGTGTGGGTTGTGGGAGAGGAATAGATGGGGGTCAGATGAGGAGCTGGCAGTGCCTGGCTATGGAGGAGGAGAGGGGCTCAGGCAGGCTGCTGGGGTAGCTGGCCCATGGTATAAGAGAGGTTGGGGGGGTGGGCTGCGAGGGATTCTCAAAAATCCAAAGGAGGTGTGATGCCAAAAAGTTTGGGAACCACTGTTGTAGAGTGAGGTAACATTAACAGCAACGTGTTAACCCTTGAGGGCTCAGCCAAGACATTTCTTGGGAAATATTCCATCCTCTGACTCCACCACCTCTACCAAGCTTCATAATCATCAGTGTACTGTCTTAAATGTGTACAGTATGAAATTGTTTAAAACAATTTAAAACCTCATACTGTACATGTATATATAGTCTTGTCTGCTGAAAAAAATTTCCCTGGAACCTAATCAAAATTTTGAGGAGAAAAGGGACTTTGAAGCAGCGCAGCCGCTTCGAAGTGCCCACAGCTACATGCATGCTGGTACTTCGAAGTTTGACACTTCAAAGTTGCGGTGGGGGAAAATTAGCCTAATGAAATGCTGTGTATTCACCACAACACTTCATTAGTAATCTCCCAGGGCCCTGATTACCATGCCTCCTTCGAAGCTGGAGGCTACTGTAGACCCAGCCTTTGAGTAGCATTTTTTAGGAACATAACTACATTGTTAAGCAAGGGGTTACTGAATGTTTCTAGATGGCTAGTTTGGGGCACCCTATTAATACACTAAATGCACTGCATGTTAAGAGACTGTTTTGAGAACATGGTGGAAAGGAAAAGAAGTTTAAAGGAATACAGCACTCTTATTTTCACAGACCCTAGGGGCAAAGTTTCATTACATGTGCCACTTCAAAATATTTTGTGTGTAATTACTGAAAGAGTAAGTGTGACCTATTGTGAGATATTTAACTCCTTTAGAATACTGACATCTACAATCCCTCCTCCCCCCAAAAAAAAAGAGAGACAAGAAAACCAGTGGTTAAGAGGCAACAGTTCAAATTTTAACCATTTTTCAAATCAGAAACTGGAATAAAAATAAACGTTAAGCAATAAGAAGTGCTTTAAGTGAGGAGCTAACAGTTGTCAGCCCACAGAACTTTAATTTACACAAACTCGATAGGCAAGTCACTAATTGCTGTGCTGTTTCATGAAACTATGACTAAGGGCCATATGTGAAAGAAGGACATTCAGTCATATGTTTGCAGAAGAGTTAGCATATAGTAATGAAATGTATTTGATCAGTTTAGATTCTAAAACTAAACCACTGTAATGCAGCCAAAAGAGACCAACTAGATGAAAAAAAAATGTTTTTTTTTTCCTCCCACATCAAGCAAAACCAATGCCACATAGGAAGACATTCAGAATTAGGTTATGTGAGATTCTTGCATTCAGATATACAGTATATTTATTGGTTTTTATAGATCCATGCTTAGTTAAGAGTTTGAGGGAGAACGGTTCCTAAAAAACAGGACAAACATTTTCACAAAAAGAGACCTCTAAATTCACTTTCATACAGGAAGTGTACTTATTACTACCTCACTAAAATGGGTGGGTGTCAAATTTGTGTGTGAGGCAACATCTACACTATGATAAATTCAAATTTATTACAAAACTACTTTGTCACTCTGCGTTTTATAAATTCAAATTGGAGTATCCTCACCTCCTCACTGGCCCCAACAGAGTCAACTTACTGTTGCCACACAATCACCAAACACCAACTGCTGCAGCAGTGCATTGTGGGAACCTATCCCGCAATTCCCTGAGCCCTGTAGCATTATGGGTACTTTCGCCGATGCAGCATGGGGAAAAAAATGCCCCGCAAGTCGTTGTGGGTATGTGATGTCCTCTTCCCACATTGCATTGCCCTCATACCCCTCCCGTGGACAGCAAAAGGCCTTTTTTTCCAGGAGAAAGGGAGAAAAAGCAGGGCATCAACAAAGATCGCCAAATTAACTGAAATCTCCTGCTTCTACAGCTGAACTGCTTTTTATAACTGTAGCTGTAATTGAATTATCAAATAGTTGGCAAAAGCAGCAGGTGTCTGAGTCTTCTCAGCTAGCCCTCCAGCCACTGTCATCCTCCCTTGATTACATATGATCCCTGAAAATCATACAGGAACAATGTAAAGCTTGAAGAGGAAGAGGAAGATAGTAAGGGTTAAGAAAAAAATGTTGAGAGGCACGGTTTTCGGCTTCCTAATCCATTACACAGCTTCTGTACCCTGGTATCACCCAGCAGTCTGTCTTTCTCAACTGGACCTCCACCCACTCTTCCCTGCGTAAAGAGGGTCAAAGCATGAAGAAAGAGGATAGAAAAGATTCTGGGCTTCCAAAATGGGATGGGGATGAAATCTCTTACTTTCGTAACTGAAATATCAAAGATTTTACGAAAAGCAGCAGGTGTCTGCAATGGGCTTACAGTGCAGCAAGGTGTCTGTCTTCTCAACTGGACCTCCCTCCACTCTTCCCTGTGTTAAGGGGGCCAAAGCTTGAAGAAAGAGGATAGAAAAGGTTAGGAAAAAGATTTCTGACTTCCCACTACACTACACAGAGTTGTCCAACAAGGGGGATAGGGTTCACCAAATTTCAATAAGTGGTTGTGCTCAAGTGGGGGGAGGGGCAACACCAACTGACTGTCACGGTGCCAGACCCCCTTCATCCCACTGGGGGAGGGTTGGATGGATCAGAGGATGATGGACCAGTTGACATGGTCCCCAAAAATCTTTTTGTGCAGGGGACTGTGGGGACCATGGCTTCAGAGCCAGCTGAAATGGTCCCCACAGCAGCTACAAGTCCCCAAAAACATTTTTCAGTGGGGTGGAGTGGAGTGAGGTCTGTGGCTTCAGAGCCAGGAAAATGGGTCCCCCAAGCAGCAGCAAGTCCCTGAAAATCGTAGCTGCTGGGGAGACTTCACCCCCCCAGCAGCCAGCCCCCTGGAAAATATTTGTGGTGGGGAGCCACTTGAAGCGTTCCCCCCAGTGGCAGCAAACCCCCAAAAACATTTTTGCTGGGGACGGGGGGGGGGGGGCAGTTGAAGCAGTCCCCTCGGGGTCAACAAGCACCCAAAAATCCTTCCCGTCCTTGGAGCCCTCCCTGCACCCAAGCCAGGACATGGTGCTGCCTGGCGGCATGGTCCACACTGAAGAGCGGGCACGTCTTTTTATTGGGTCGGGGGCTAGCCACACGATGTGGCTGGGCAAGGAAAAGACCCCCAACTGCATGGTGCCTGTGGGGGAGGGAGGAGAGGGCCCCTGCACAAATGTAAACCACAGAAAAAAAGCATCTCGGCCTCTCTTTCACATGCGGCACACACCGCCCTCCCCCACCCCGCCCCCTGCCAACAGCCTAGCTGCCACTTGGTGCAGCCGGCACCAGTGATGGGGAAAAAAAAAATCCAAGTTCTCAGCTTGCAGAGGTAGAGACAGAGCCATGAACTCCATGTTGGGGCTATTTTGAATGGGTAGAGGTGCTCAAACCACTGATAGCAAAGAAAGAAAAAAGTTTTACAGCTTCTCATACAAGCATGACCCCACATACCCACAGGCTTCCTGTTGCCAAATTCAAATTCACAGTCTTCCTGTTGCCTAATTCCTGAACACCTGGGGAGCAACAGAGGGGTATTTAAAGAGTGGGGTATGCAAAGGGGTATTTAAAGAGTGGGGTCCCAGTAAGAGGGAGGGCCAGAGCTGATAAGGTCTATCCAGCAAGGTGGAAATGGCCCAGTATCAACAGTACTTATCAAAAGAGGAAAATACAAGTCAGATCAGACAGGGGGATGTGAGCCTTTGTCAGAGTCTAATGGGGAGATATTATCACCCAGAGCAGAGAAACTGCCTTTGTAAACTGTGAGCCACTCCCAGTCTCTATTTAATCTATGGTTAATGGAGTCAAATTTGCAAATAAATTGCAGCTCAGAGATTTCTCTCTCCATTTGATTTTTGAAATTTTTTGTTTCAGAACTGTCACCCTTAAATCTGCCACTGAGTGTCCAGGGAGATCGAAATGTTCCCCCACAGGCTTCTGCACATTACTGTTCCTGATGTTTGATTTATGTCCATTTATTCTTTTACAGAGAGACTGTCCAGTTTGGCCAATGTAAATTGCAGCGGGGCATTGCTGGCACATTATATTATATTAGTAGATGTATTAGTGAAACTATATAGGTGTTTTACTTTGCACACCAAGTTCATGACCAATGAGTTTCAGTATCCTGTACAGGGAGTGAGAAAAAAGACTGTTTCAAGACTAGATGACCATCAGAGTAGTTTTTTTGTTTGTTTTTTTAATATTTGCTCTGGCTTGTTAGAATAACTTTCTTTAAAATAACAAAGCAATACTTCTGGTAAACTGTTCTGCTGAAACTTTTAAAACTTCCCATATGGTACCTTAAGTCAAAAATCGAATATTTTTGAAAGGAAAAAGAAATTCTCATTGTTTATTTGAACAGCCTTTAGTAACATTTCAGGAAGCATCTGTTAAGTTTCACACTTCATAGATGAAATTAGGGTAAATTTATGCTGAATACTTAGAGGTCCCAACAGAGGCTCTTGCAAGCTTTTGAAAGCCTATTTAAGAAAAAGAAAACGATAGATTAATGATGAATTATGAAAGTCAGACTTTTTTGTTTAGTGAATTAGGCAAAGTAGGCCACTAGCTGTCAAATTGCCCTGAACTAGGCTTACAGGTCTTGCATGGACTAATGAAACATATTTGATTAAGAAAGAGAGAGGTAGCCCTGTTAGTTGGTACTCCAACAAAACAAAACAGCAGAAACGTAGCACTTTTAAACACTAACAAAGTGACATTCGGTGATGAGCTTTCATGGGACAGACCCACTTCATCATGGTAGTGGAGAAATACCATAGGAATTTAATCATGTTGAATCTTTGCTAACTCAAGATACTCTCCCAGATGTGTCATGGGAGAGCAGAATAACTGTAGCTCTGAAATCCTTACAAACGTTGTTCTTTCAAGAGGCATCTGCTCACCAGAAGTACAGGTTGAACCTCTCTACTACAATACACTCTGGTCCAGAAATATCCATGGTCCAGCATGATTTTAGTTTTCTGGCAGTCCACTTAATCATGGGTGTGGTGAAATTTCCCAGGGTCCCATAAAGTTAGTTTAAAGCCATGAGTTTTAGTTTAAAGTTAGTTTAAAGCTACGGCTCTGAGTGTTCTGTGCTTTTAGTAGTAGTAGCATCCTTCAGTCTTCGTAACTATGGATCACGTAGTTCCATTTGGCATCCTCATTTGCAGCGTCGGCTGTGACTGTGAAGACCCACACGAGAGTGACAGTCCTTGCTGCATCTGTTGCATATGTGATGGGTGTCTGGCAGGTCCTTGCTGTGCTTTCTGTGGGCTTGCTTCTCCTTTGCTAGCTGTCTGATCCTCAACTTGCCCTTCTGAAGGCCCTTGTATAGTTCCTGCCTCCATCTGCTGCAATCAACTGCCAGCTCCTCCCAGCTGTCTGGCTTGATGTCTATTTCCCTGAGGTCTCTCTTGGAAACATCTTTGTAGCGCAGCTGGGGGTGTCCGGGAGGTCTTTTGCCAGAGGCTAGCAAGCCATACAGGATGTCTTTTGGGATCCTTCCATCATTCATCCTGTGGATGTGGCCAAGCCAGTGGAGCTGCCGCTGCCTGAGGAGGGTGTGCATAGTTGGGATTCCAGCTTGCTCAAGGACGGTAGTGTTGGACACTCTGCCCTTCCACGATATTCCAAGGATGTGCCTGAGGCAGCGCAAGTGGAAGACGTTCGGCCTCTTTTCCTGGCGGGCATACAGGGTCCCAGTCTCGCTGCCGTAAAGGAGGGTGCTGAGGATGCAAGCTCTGTAGACTTGCATTTTGGTGTGAGTGTACAGCTTGTTGTTATTCCACACTCTCTCGCTGAGTCTGGACAGAGTTGTGTCTGCTTTACCGATCCTCCTATTTAGCTCAGTCTCCAAGGACAGGGTGTCAGTGATGGTGAACCCGAGGTAAACGAACTCATGGACTACCTCTAACATATAGTTGTCAATGCTGATTGATGGAGAATCAGCAACGTCCTGAGCAAGTACGTTTGTCTTCTTTAGGCTGATGGAGAGCCCAAAGTCCTTGCATGCTTTGGAGAACCAATCCAGCAGCCTCTGAAGCTGGTCTTCTGTGTGTGACACGACAGCAGCGTCATCTGCAAACAGCACATCTCTGATGAGGACTTCCCGCACCTTAGATTTAGCTTTCAACCTTGCAAGATTAAACAGTTTCCCATCAGATCTTGTGTGCAAAAAGATGCCCTCTGTTGAAGATCCAAAGGCGTGTTTAAGCAGGAGTGCGAAGAAGATCCCGAACAATGTCGGAGGAAGGACGCATCCTTGTTTGACGCTGCTCCTGATGCTGAAAGCATCCGATAATGTGCCATCGTATTGGACGGTTCCTCTCATGTCTTCGTGGAAAGACTGGATCATCTTGAGTAACCGTGGCGGACAACCTATCTTGTGGAGCAGTTTGTGCTTTTATTTAGCTGTAATTTACCACTAAATGTCTCTTAAGAGTCCAGAAGACACTGGAAGTATTGTTAATGCTGCTAGACAATACTGCCCTGCCATGGTTTAGCACACTCTCTGGTTTGGCACCAGTCGGGTCCTGAGGGTGCCGAACTGGAGAGGTTCAACCTGTAGTGCCCTTGAAGTTAGAGGGACTGCACGAGAGGGTTGCACAGCTGGGGCTCAAATACTTACAAATAGTAAGAGGCCTATGTGGAAGCAAAGGAGTAGAGAGAATTTCCTGAAAAATTAAACCACAGAACTTCCTCAGTCACAAAAGAATTTATCTTAAGCAACACAGGACAGAGACAAAAGCTGGTTAATTAACAGATTGTCCACAAACAGAATTGTCAAGTGTATTTAATGACATTTCAGGATGAAAACACAGGAGGTGGTCTACAGAGATCATCTCTTGTGCGGGTCTCACTGTATATTCACTCATTTTCATCTTAACTGGGCCATTTAAACGTCTTAGTAAATGTCATGTCAAGAGACAAAAATATGAAAAAAGAGAAATAGTTTAGAAAATGACTGAAGTGAAAGGAACATTAGACTTAAATGCAGAAAAGTAGGAGTCAACAATTAGTACAGAAGTGAACAATCATATATAAGTATGAAGAGTCCGCCACCTAAGTGGAGCATAAGAGTTCCCTGTGCTCATTTCTCAGGGCTAAATACACAGCAAGCTTTATTCTTACAGATAACTAAAGAGGCAGTAATAAACAACCAAAATAGCTGCTGAATTTGATTCCTTAGCAGAAGGAACAAGCAGAAGTTATGGTACATCTCCATTATAATGATATACCAGTAAAGTCGAATGAGAACAATTATACACGTAGATATTTATAGACATCGACAAATGAAAAGTGGTAAACGAAGTTATGAAGATGCACAAAGCAACTAGGTAGTTCATAAAATTAAAAAAGCTTTTCTCCCAATAAAGGTATCTGGGGTTCCCCTTCTAGGGGAGGGAAGGAAGGTAGTGAAATAAAGTTCACTCTTTTTCCATAACAAAAGACTTGATGCTGCTGAAGTCAAAGGAAGTTTTGTCACAGGCTGCAATGGCAATGGATTTTGTACAGGAAGTTGGAAATGTAAAAGGATAGTACGGTTAGA
Organism: Carettochelys insculpta; assembly: GCF_033958435.1. Lineage (NCBI taxonomy): Eukaryota > Metazoa > Chordata > Testudines > Carettochelyidae > Carettochelys > Carettochelys insculpta. Next base: position 58,852,913 of record NC_134144.1, read on the forward strand.
AGATTAGACCAACATTTATCAAATAACAAAAAATTAAAAATTAAAATTGGCATATGGCCATTTTAGTGGTGAAAAAAGCAGCCTCTAAAAGATTACGTGGCAAAGAAGAAGAGATCTGAGAATATGTTCAGAGCTTTGCGTGCCAAAGGATCCACAGTCTCATAGTATAAGACAGCAGACATTATAGGGGGGTTAACATGTAAAAGGAAGTTGTAGTAAATCAAATGAATCACAGTGTTCACTCAAGCTGTTCTCATTTAATGAGAATTTTGCTAAATAGAATATGACAGGATGGTCCGCCTTTTGCTTTTAGCCCTTTTACCTCCTCCTCTCTTCTTTCCTTTTAGTACCATCCCAGTATGCAGGTAGCAATGCAACCATGTACAGTAAACCCTTTCATAATCAGCATTCTACCATCCAGAATTCTCACATAAGTGGCATTTTAACCATATGGAAAATGTAACTAAAATTTACTTAAGTGCAATATCAGAATAAATACAAACAAATACAGGAAATAAAGTTTACAGTGTACACTACTACTATTGTTGGTGAATAAAGTACTCTCCATATATTTTTGTTTCTTAATATTGAATCTTGTTTTTCTTTAGTGTTATGCATTGCTAGGTATAGCTCTCTACTGTCCAGAATATTTGAATATCCGGCAACTTCCTGGTCCCGGGGATGATGAATATGAAAGAGTTTACAGTAGGTATATAGGAGATCCTCAAGCCTCCACTGTGGTTTTACTTTCTAGATTTTTTCGTGGGTATTCTTCAGAAACACAAGTTTTTGGCCAGACCTTAGACTGGCTGTGAATATATGAAACTTAAGAACCATCTACCTTTGACAAATGAGGTTCTCCTCCAGGCAAAGGCAACAACTCTTCCTATTGCAAGGCATAAAGAAACCAAAGACATGGAAACAATGATTCCCTAAACTGATGACCTACAGGCTTTATTATTCCAACTCATACATAGGAATGAAGCTAACCACCCTGGAAAAGCTCCACATTGTACAAAATGTAGCAACAAGTCTGTTTAGCAGCACCATTAAGATACCACACCACTTTTCTGCACAGGTTTCCCATTTGAATATACAGAACCCAGTCCAGTTCAGGATCTCATTCCCGATATTCAGAGCCCTCCACTGGACTGACTCTAGCTACTAAGAGATCATCTACTCCACTGTGACCATGACTTCCCACAACAGCTACATTTTACTGGAACAATAAAAACCACTGACCAAAAGGGAGAGTCTCACAGAAAAAGAAGGACAGAACCTTTATAAGAGATGGACCTAGATAGCACTACTTATTTTGTCAAGAGATAAAAATGACCCACCTCCAGAACTAAACAGAAGCCCCGTTTCTGTAACTTAGCTTTCTCCTCACAAAGACAAAGATTTCTGATGGTAAGTAGGAACATAATATACAAAGAAAGGTTGTATAGCCATACAAGAAGAAATCATAGAATGAAAGAATACTAGAAGTGGAAGGGACCTCAGAAGGACATCAAGTCCCATCCCGTGCCCTCATTGCAGGACCAAGCACCATAGCATCCCCAATAGATATTTATGCAACTTGTTCTTAAATATCTCCTACAATGGAGATTCCACGACAGCTACGACAATTTATTCCAGTATCCAAGCACCCTGACAGAAAATTTTTCCTAATGTCCAATCTAAACCTTCTTTGCTGCAATTTAAACTCATTGCAGGAGGCCACTAAACATTGAGGATGGGGTGGAGATTAAGGATTATCTAAGCATGGCCCAACACCTAAACAAATTATTTGCCTCAGTCTTCTATAATGTAATGAAGAGCTTAAGAATAGTGTTAAGGTAACTAATGACAACAAGGATATGGAGACAGAAGGTACCACATCCAAGGTGGAAGTCAAAGTCAAACAGCTTAATGGGACTAAAGTGGGGGGCCTGGATACGCTCCATCCAAGAATATTAAAGGAACCTGCACATGAAGTCGCAATCCCAAGGGCAAGGATTTTTAATGAATCTGTAAATTCATGGGTTATACCCTTTGACTGATGAATTGCTAAAATAATTCCTATTTTTAAGAAAGAGGGGAAAGTGGTCCAGGAAATCACAGGCTTGTTAGTTTGACCTCAGTTGTATGCAAGGCCTTGAAACAAATTTTGAAAGAAAGTAGTTAGGGGCACAGAAACGAAAGGACATTGAGATAAAATACAGCATGGAAATTACAAAAGGTAGATTCTGACAAGTCAGCCTGATCTCCTCCTTTGAGCAGATAGCCAATTTTCTTAGATAACGGAAATGCAGTAGATCTGCCATCTACCCTATCAGTAAAGTGCTTGATACACTTTTACATGGGAAATTAGCTACACTGGACAAGAGGGAAGTAATGTAAAAATTGAAAGGTAAATAAGTAACTATTTGAAGGGGTGATTAATTTGGTCATAAAGGTGGACTATCAGGCTGGTGGAAAAAGACTAGAGGAGTTCTTCCAGGATCAGTCTCATGACCAGTGTTGTTTAACAGTTTTATTACTGAACTTGGAGCCAAAAAAAGTAGTGAATGTGCATAATAAAATTTGCAGATGGCAAAGTTGGCAGGTATAGCCAATATGGAGAAAGACCAGAATATCATATGATATTTGAATGACCCTGTAAACTGGAGTTAAGAGACAGAGAAGGAAAATTAATAGCTCAAAGAGCAAAGTCATACATTGAGAAGTCCTGCCATAAACTGATGATGTATCTGATAGAAGTGACAGAAGGAGAAATGTTGTAGTGTATTTGTTGACCACAGAATGACTAAAAGCTCTTTATGTTATGCAGCTGTGAAAAGGACTAATGCAGACTTACGATATCTCAGGCACAGTATTTCCAGTAGAGACTTATCTATGTTAGTTGAGAACTGTATCCCCATCTCCAAGAGTAGACGGAGTTGTAATGCAAGCTGTTTGGTATGAGCCCAGGGTCTATGCCGTAGTCTCTGAAGTACTTAATACACTACACTATTAAGTAAATTATTATTAAATGAAAGACAATACATGTGCCTAATGATAGTATTATTTTATTGCAATTTTGAGGGCAACATATGGAAAAAATTTACATACGTTCTCCTGATCAAATTGTGCACCATTGCACAGGCACAGAATGTATGCTCCCCAGCACCCTTTGAGGATTTCTTTGCTTCCTGGCAGAAAAATCACCTTCTGATGGGGAAGCAACAAGACAGGGATTAGCAACCTGCAGCTCTGGAGCAGCATATGGCTCTTTAAGGAGCCACTTGTAGTTCCGAAGGTGGCTGCTGCTGCTGCTTAAACAAAAATCTAAATTCAGTTGCCTGCTGTTGAACCAATAGATTTTAATTTTTTGTTTAAGCAGCAGCAGCTGGAGCCACTCAGCAGTCAGCAGCAGCAGGGAGCGACCCGCCACGTTGGCAGAAGTCTAAGCCAGCAGGAGAGCTGTGGGGAGAGCAGCTGAGCCTGCCCCCACTGGAGCTGCACAGGAGGAGAGGGTGGGGAGCAGCAACAGTGTGGGGGAGATGGCAGCAGCCACTGAAGAACTGCACGCACTGAGGTGAGGTAAGCCGGGGGGGGGGCAGGGGAGGTTGGGGCTCAGAGGAATTAAGCCTGGGGTGTTGGGGGCGGGGAAGCTGGGGCTCAGAGCAGTTAAGCCTGGGGACAGGGGACAGGTTTGGGGGGCTGAGGCGGGTAAAGCCTGGAGATAGGGGATAACAGCTTTCTAACTGGTACAAATAACTGTGTGCACCCCTGCACTGTTCTTAAAATAGGGGTGATAAAAAGCACAGTTTGACATTATTTACTGAGGACCCAGAAACCTCAACCCACCAAGCCCCAGCTAGCTATACCAGGATCCACACTCCAGAACCCCAGTTGAGCCCCAGCCACCTGTCCCCTTATAGAGTCTCACTGCCATGGTCCCCAGAATACACACACTCCAACAAGTCCCTGGGTATCCAGATCCCTCACTGAGCTGCCCTCAGCCAGACTTCCCCACACACAGACCTATCTCAACCCATACCTGGCTCTCCCCCCACAAATACACACATTTCACACTTGGATCCAGCATTGCCGAGACTGTCTGCTAACACCTGGTGTACCTGGTACGGGGGCAGAGCCCTGGGGTAATTTCAGAGCAGGCCTGGTCCTTGTGCTATGTCAGGGCTGGATGCAGCTTCACTGCTGAGTCTGCGTCCCAGAGAGTAGCGGCACAGTGATCTCTCACCTCTGAGCACCCAGCAGTCTGTACACCCCAACTACATGTTGGAGCCTCCACATTTGTTTGACAGAAGTTGAAGAATTTTGTAGAATTTTTCATTTTTTGGCACAGAACGTCCTTAGGAGAACATACTACTCACCTGTGGTCAGGAGACAAAAACAAAAAATCCGCAATAATCTAGAAGGAAATCTGAGGCATTTAAAGAGAAACACTTTCAAGATTTTAAGAAGGGCAGAAGAGGCTCCCTCACTTTCACCAAACAGAAACACAATGGTATCAAGTGAAAAAGGATAATCCCCAAAAGCAACAACTGTGTTCATTTTATACCCATACACAAATGCAGGTCATGTGAATATCTGTTTTGGCTGTTATGATTTCCATAGAGGGGCACCCATCCTGTAGAACCTTAAAGACTAATAATTTTATTTACTAGGTAATGATCTTCCATGGGTAGGTCTTACCCATGAAAGCTCATTACCTAATAAACAAAACTGTTAATCTTTAAGGTGCTACAGAACTGCTTGTTTTTCACAACTTCCTTAGTCTCTTAAAACCTACCTCTGGAATGTCCACTACATTGCATGTGATGAAGTGGGTCTTTGCCCAGGGAAACTTATGCTCAAAAATATCTGTTAGTCTATAAGGTACCATAGGACTTCTCATTTTTGCACATACAGACCAACACTGCTGCCCCTTTGATATTAGGCTCCTAAAATATCCTTCTGAAGTTTCTACTTTATAATGCAGACTAAGGATTTTAGATAATCTGTCCTCAATGCTGCCAGTTCCCTCTTCAATTTCAGACAAAAAAGTTTTGGAATCCCAGTCATTCTGATTGAACTCAACATTATGCATTAAAGCACTATCTTTACTTTCAGTATTCTTTCAATCAACAGAAAACCGGCTCCCCCTCAGGAAGCTAAGAGGATTTATCTTCTACAGATGAAGGAGTGTGGTAACTTATTTAACCCTACTCTATCATGTAGAAGGGTTGTCTGCACTCACACATACAGGAATTTAAACCTGAAGGAGGAAGCCATGAAAACTAATTGCTTCATTTATTCCAGAAAAGTATAGCACAGGAAGTGACAATGCAAGTTTGCCTGCATACTATGGAAGCTCCAAGTAAAACGCAAGACAGTTCCCATAGCCCATTCAATCTCTGGCCTTTCTGCTGTGAATGCCAATAAATGGTGCTATCTGTGTTTTTAACAGCAACGAAGGGTTAACAAGGGTTAACAAAGGTTAAACAAGGTTAAACAATCTTGCTATCCCCACCCTTGCTCTGGCTTATTTATACCTGGCCCTACAGATTTCCAAGACCAGCATCTGATGAAGTGAATCTGTGCTCACAAAAGCTCATGCTCAAAACTTTTCTGTTAGTCTATAAGGTGCCACAGGACCCTTCGTTGCTGTTATAGATCCAGACTAACACGGCTACCCCTCCGATACTTGACATCTGTGTTTTTGTGATAAATAAGCTGTTCATTAAGGCTTGTCTATACTGGATGGGGGGCAGGGAGAAAAAAAACATTTAAAAAAAGCGCTCACACAGCTAAGCAGGATAATTTGAGATAAGAGAGCTTTTCCCTCAAAATAATTACTCTGGCTCTGGGAACCACAACTTTTGTGGAACCTGCCCCCTTTCAAGGTGGGAAAAAGAACAGGTGGAAACAAAGCACAGCTGTTATCAGCTCATCTGAATACTCCTTTTTGCAATGATGTTGCTGTAAATGAGAACAGACTGTGTCACAATAATATGGCTGTGTCAATGTAATTTTCCAACATTACTTATTTAGACATTAGAACACTGAAATAAGTAACATCAAGAAAAATTTTCAGTGTCAACATAGCCTAAGAACCAGAATACCACCGAATGTACAAGACACAACACCAAGTAATAACATTTCACTGTCGCCCTTGACTGGGTTCATATCAATGGTAAATACTTCAATTTACAATTAAAAATACCAGGAACCATCTAGTCCTTACCTACCCTATTTTCACAATAATGTTCCCTGACTTTCTGAACCTGAGAATCTATTATGCAAGTGATAAAAAAACAACAGTGCTTGCTGTGAAATGAGTTAGTCTCGGTTGATTTGCTAGGAAACAGGTGCCCCTGTATCTCAAACCACTGCTCTTACTAGAGTCAGCAGAGACCACAAATTGAATGTATACAGAAGATGAAAAATCTTCTCACCAACAGAAAAAAATCCCTAATAGGCACATTTTTGGACAAGAATACGGAACTGCAACTGCCTATGGTATACTTTTTCTGTGGATAGGTAACATCAGCGCTCCCAAACTTTCAAGCCAGCACATTACTAGAATCCCAGATCCAAGTGTGTAAAGGCTGAAAAATTAATATATTACATGCAAGCCACATGTCCAAGCCCATTTCACTGAGGTGACTCAATCACTAACCTGGTGCATCTCCTTATTTCTGCATTTAAAAACATGAAGCACATAGTTGCAACTATCCATTACACCAGAAATATTCAAGTGACAGAGCTTTTTCTGAAGTGGTCAGTATTGTAATACATATTAGATACCCTAGCTCATACCTCATCCAAAATAACCCCAAACTGCTCCTTTTTCAGAGTATCAGAGGGAAAGCCATGTTAGTTTGTATCTGCAAAAACCACGAGAAATCCTGTGGCACCTTATAGAGTAAAAGATGTTTTGGAGCATAAGCTTTCGTGGACAAAGACCCACTTTGTCACATGCAACCTTTTTCAGAAAATTTTAGTGTTTTTCTCATGTTTTTCATCATCTTTCCTTTTTTAAAAAAAATCATATTGCAGCAGCTTCTGCAAACTTCCAAGCGTTGGGTGTTTTTTTTTTTGGGGGGGTGGGGGTTGATATTTTATTTCTCTGTGCAACAACATAAATAATGCCTCAATGCATGTTTGTAACTGGACAGGAGAAAGGTAATTTTATCAATAAACTCATGTAAAAGCTTTATTACAGCAATATGTATTATATTAAATGTGTATGCATATGCATACTATACTAAATGTTACACAGAAAGGACTGTTTTTAAAAAAATGTCATGGGTAGACAGCAAAGCACTAAAAACTGCCAAGTGCCAGATTTAATAGTTGTGTAACCTTAACTGAGCCCCTTTTAGAAGCGTTAAGACATGACCACACGATCATTTGAATACAGGACACCACCATTTCACCCAGTGGGAGGCTGGGACTGCAAAGCATGTATCAAGAGTTAAATAGTCAAAGAGTTTGCTGCCAGTATGACCACACATCATTTTCTACAGTAACTGGATGGTATGTAATTAACAATGCAGGTGACTGCAGCAAGAAACACGTCAGTTTTTCGGGTCAAAGAAGTCAAATGCTACCCACCAAACTGGAACTCCTGTGTGATTCTGGACAACTCACATCACAATGTTCACATTTGGCAGCTGACAACATACTCCTCATTTCCTAGGTGCCCAATGTGAGACAACTGAGCCTGATTTAAAGGAATACTGGGCACCGAGCAACTTCCATTGAAGTGAATTGGAACTGCGCTTTGAACAAGAATCTCTGTGAAAAAAAGTAGTGTTGGGTGAGGGGGGGTAGGGGGAGAGAAGAGGGAGGGAGGAATTAACATATGATCGTGTAATGAAGACTATCATAATATACTTGCACAAGTGAGCCAAATTCAGGCTGCACTGGCAGTTTTAACTTTCATGTCTTAACTTCTGAGTAGCAGACTTAGCAACTGGGAAGTTCTTTCTGCATAGCTTTTTGGACGTAATAGACGCTTGAATAACTTCAGACTCAAGAATAAATCCTTATCTAAAGGGATTCCTGACACAAACTACAATGATTGAGTTGTCAAGGCTACTGAGAAGATTTATACTTTGAAGTTCATTGACCATAATTGCTCCCATCAGCCTTCAAAGGAAAAATACAGTCACTAAAAGGATTGTATTAAATACTTGCAACATAGTGCTTTGAATCGACTTATTAACGCTGACAGAATTTTTATTGAGAGAAGGATTTGGGACCACAAGGAATACAGAGCAAGGAAAAAAAGGGGTACTATTTTCTAATCTGTAACAACATTAATTGCATCCACAGGAGAAAACAAAACAAAAACCAAAAACCCAACCCCACCAAAAACCACTAAAACAGACTACAGGAAAACAAAATTTTGCTGGCATGGATCACAGCAGTCTGACTAAACCTTTTAACCATTTCACATCCTGAGACTGACATTCTCCTCCAGTTTGGAGGATGAAAAAACTGCAAGACATAAACCAAACCTCACCCCAAACCACAGTTTAACTATCCATTCAATTAAAAGACATATACATCACAGCAAGTCTTGTACCAAACCTTGTCTCTATACCATGAGCACAGCTCGTCTTTTGCTACTGAAATACTTGTCTTCCCTCCACCTTTCATACTTTACAGAATTGTACTGTTAAGCTCCTTGTGGAAAGGACCTGTCTTTTCACATCTTCCAGAAACTACTATCCACACTTACAGCACGGTTCAAAATCACACCTTGGGCGTGTAACAAAGCCCCAGTAAACTCTACCAGGTTTGGAGTGTTCATTCTATGACATTCCATGCAGCTCCAGTAAATAATCTGTCCCCAACAGACTTGGCATGAAGCATTTATATACTTTGCTCAGCTCTACACATGGCCTCAGTAGCACACTACAGTCAGGGTCACCTGTCACTCAGGGGCATTGGCCAATTATGGGGTGTTATACAGGGTTATTGTGATAAAGACAGCCTGAAGAAGACGACAACTTGACAGCATTTTCAGCTACAAAAGCACCTTAAAAATACTGCCAAGAAAGGCTTAGAAGCCAGCAGGTACACATCTGTGGGAGCAGAAGGGACGGCAAGAAGCACCTCTGGAGAGGCCCCTGGATTATCAGGATGACAACATGCAGGCACTAACCCAAGAGAGGTATGCCACCCCCAGCACAGAGGAAGGGTCTGAACAGCACAGACAATAACTAGCAGACACAGTTGCTGTCCCTCCTGGCACATATGCAAGGCTTGAGGAGACAGGCTGCAGTCCCCACCTCTCCCCACAAAAAAAGAGCAAAGAAGCATTTGCCTTTCTATGCATATAAACAGGGACTAACTGTGTGACACACAGAGGCAAGACAGTGTGCAGCAACTGCACCACCCATGTCTGCAACCTAAGATACCGTGCACATTCCCTGACACCTCACCCCAGTGCAGGTGCTGCATGTGTCCCCCAGCATACAGGCAGGGGCTGCGTGTATGCCTCCCAATTCCCCCACAAGGACAGAAGCGGTGTATATCTTCCTTCCTCCCAGGGCCCTGTGTGCATGTCGCTGCCCCATGCAGGAACTGTGTGTGTGTCCTCACAATCCCCCATCCGCTATCTGAGAACATAAGCAGGGCCTTTGCATCTGTTCACTGCCCAATCCACGGCTAGACCCAGTAGCTGCGTGTCTGCCCATTGGCGCCCTCCATGGCAAGCACAGAAGTTGTGTGTGTCTGCCTGCTGCCAACCACATTACACCATTCTAGGCAAAGCGGTGGAGTGTGTGTTTGTGGTCAGTTCTCCCACTCTCCTGTACGTGAGTTGTGTTTGAGTACTTATGTGATAAATACACTCAGATGCTGTGGGTGTGTCCATCTGTCCATCCCCAAGTTTGCCCCAACACACATATACAGGACTCTGCACGTGTCCACGTCTCCCCTGCCACCCTCCACATGGGGCTCTGCACGTGTGTGCGCGTTCATGTCTTCCCAGCTACAGCAGCGGTGGGTGTCCCCATGTCTCCACCTTTCCTCCCCAGCAAAAAAGGCTGGGTATGTTTGTCCTTATCCTGGAACAGGTGTTCTCAGTGCATGTGTCTGTATGTCTCCCATCCTCCCAGCACACAGGCTTTGTGTGTGTCCATTTGTCTCCCCCACCCAGGCACGTAAGCTCTGTGCATGTCTCTCCCCTTGCCTGGGGTCTGTCTCTGTGTGCATCTGTGTACTCACTTTTAGTCTCATAACGCAACTCTCTGTCTCATCCGGTCTCACTGGGGTTCTGTGTGCATGTATGTCCACCACCACGCGGAGGCTGTGTGTGCATGTGTCCACCAACCCCCATACCGGGGCTCTGTGGGCTTGGGGGTGTGGGTGTTCAACCAGACCCAGCACTGGCGCTCTGCATCCATGTGAGTCCACCACACCCCACACTGGAGCTCTGGGTGCTTGTGGGTGTCCAACCGTCCCCCTCCACTTCGTCCCCAGCACCAGGACTTTGTGTGCATGCATGTGTGTCCACCACCACGAATGGGTAGTGGGTGCTTGTGGGTGTCCAACCCTGACCCAGCACTGGGGCTGTATGTAATTGTGTGTGAGGGCGTCTAACCTCCTCCAACCCAGTTTAGGGGCTCTGTGTGCGTGTGAACACCCCACCCCCAGCAACACGGCTGTGTGTGTGCATATACTCCTCCCTCCATGCCAAACACCAGGGCTCTGTGTGCATGTGTGTCCACCCCCTTCCAGCACCAGGGCTTTGGGTGTGTCCACCTCCTGCGTCTGGGCATGTCAGCCCCCGCACCGCAGCACCGGTGCTATGTGTATTCACACCACTGCCATATACGTGTTGTGTACCCCATCCCGGGACAGTGTGTGTTGTGTCGCTCCCCGGCCCCGATGCTCTGTGCTGTATCTCCTCCACCCCTCAGCCCCGCTGTGTGTGTGAGTGTGCGCTTCCCCCACCCCGCCCCGATATTCCGTGCATGTATTGTGCACCCCCCTCCTGCGGGACTGCGTGTGTTGTCTCCTCTCCGCCCTGTGTGTGTGTGTGTGTGTGTGTGTGCGCGCGCGCTCGTCCCCGCGCCCCGCGCCCTCCGCCCCGGGACTGCCCCCAGCTGCCCGCGCGCCGCTCACCTCCTTGCACGCCGGGCCGAGCCCATCGCCCATCCCCGCAGGGGCCAGCAGAGAGCCGCACCACGAGCCGCTGGGGCCGAACACCTGGGAACAGCGAGCGCGGCGGCGAGGTCAGGGAGACTGGTCGAGCAGGGAGCGTCTGCAAAGCGCACATCCGGCAGGGAGCGTGCACCACGAGGGAGCGTCTGCAAAGTGTACGCGCGGCCGGGAGCGTGCGCCGCGAGGGAGCGTCTGCAAAGTGCACGCGCGGCCGGGAGCGTGCGCCACGAGGGAGCGTCTGCAAAGTGCTTGCTGCCCGTGAGGTAGCATAGAGGACAAAAGAGCCTCTGCAAACTACACAGCGAGGCCCTTCACGGACAGCCTACACGACCAAGGGAGCTAGTTTTCATGCAAGCCTCTCTGATATCATCAGCTCTAAAGAAAGACAAGTGGAGTGAGTTGCGATTTCCTATAGGGCCGACCAGGGGTAAAGTACCTTACAATTTCTTACAGGTATTGTCCTAGCGCAATCCGGGTCCCTGCCACAGCTCAGCCAGCTCTTGTGGGAGCTGCGCACCCAGGCATACCATATTTTCACCTCTGGGGCTAACTTCAAGACAAACTTCCAAGTTTGAGAGAGACAAACTTCCAAGCTACACAAGCATAACTTGAAAGTGTGTTTCTTTCACCACCAATAGAAGCTGGTCCAATCAAATATCTCATTGCTTTGCCTTATCTAATGTACTGGACCCAACAGGGTTACCAGTTCTTGTATCTACTTAGGCAAAGAGAAGGATCAAAATCCCAGCATGGTCAGGTTGTGTGTCTTCACAACTACCCATCATCACAAAAGACTACTGACTAGTTACCAACAGGACCAAACACTGCTTTCAGACTGGTAATGTAAGTACTGTCCAGGAGCATGCATAGCCATCAAGCCCAAGAAAGAAACATCTGCAAAGCATCAGGCTGTTAGGAAGTCAGGTACAATAATCTAATCCAACTAGCAATGGTCCATGAATTCCAATTGCCAGATCTATCATATAGAATCCAATAAGCATGCAACTAGGAGCCAACTGTGCATTCATCTCCCCAGCACAGACTGCACAAAAGCTAAATCTGTTCAGGGACCAGATTCTGCAAGCTTCTCACCTTACCTTGCCTCAGGCCTTCTCCATGACACATACTGGCTTGGGGATGCGTAAGTGAGTAGTTTGGTCCACAGGAATAAAAGGGGGCCAAATCCTTGGCTGGTGTAATCAACTAAGGCTGGAGAGTCAGAGCATCTCTATTGCTACCATTTTTCCCATTATTCAGAGGCTCCCCAGATTTTCATTAGGTGAACCTTCTCCTGAAATGGATTTGTATACTTACAACTCCCAAATCAGCGCAAGTCACCTTCCATCACAGAATTTTTAATGTACTTTCACTTTCCTGTGATGTAAAGATTACACCGTCCCTTTTACAGATGAGGTGCAGAGATATGACATGACTGCTCAGGTTCATACATTGAGTTGGTGTTAGCTCTCCCAATACCTTGGAATAGCCAGAAGCCCCTCCTTGCCCTCATACTGTCACCCTTTCTTCTTTAACTGACAGCCCCTCCTCTCCGCTTTATTTTCTCACCATTTTCTCCTTGATCTTGCCCTTGATTCTTTCTGCCTGTACTTTCCAGGGTTCCTGGCCTCTTCTTATGTTCCAGTCTCCTCCCTCAATCCTCTTCCTCCTCTGCATTCCTTTGTCACCTGTCTGGTCCTATTTTCCTTCACCATCATCCTGTTCTCATTCCCAATATTCTGCACCTGCATTGTATCCCATTTTCTCTATTCACAGATATATATACACACAACCTCTTCTACCAAGATTGACAAAGGTTGCTGCAGCTGCTTTTCACATGGCCTGCCTGACAGTATGAGCATGAGGCTGCATGTTCTGGTCTCTTGCTTCCCCAATCTCTCCACTTTGTTGACTGAGGCAGTCTCCATGCTGCCCTGACAACTAAGACCAGATGGGAGAGTCGCCCCCTAGTGTTTGGTAGAAGGACCTGAATGGGAAACTGGTCTGCTACAGCCATGATTTCTGAGTTATAACTCATCTAGACTGCATGACAGTGGGCAAATGTTTGACTGCCACACGGAAGGAGTAAAAGTCAGTAGGTGTACACATGCTACCGCTACCTGTTAAAGGTATGCCTTTTAATTCATTTGTATTTACAGAGGGAGTTGTCTCCCAAAACATGTGTAACAGTGATTTGAACCAGACTGTGCCTGTGATAGTAATCATGTATTTTGCAGGATGTGGACTAATAACATCAGCTAACTCTTCCTAAACACTACATATTGAAGAAACAGTTACAGAACAGTATATTCTTGTAATTTTCCATTAAGTTGTGTATAAAATATAATTTTAAAATTTTAAAGTTACTAAGGTGGCTTACCTAAAATGAAGTATTTGGACCCATTATTGCAAAATAGTGTGGTACATTTATATAAAGGAGGAAATCAATAAATTGTGAGCAGTTCTATTAAGGTTTCTATAGCCCTTTGAGGAGCCTATGTTTTCTCAATGTGCATGCAGATATCTTAAGAGAAAACAAGTAGAAAATGGGTGACATCTGGTGGCCAATATCACTCAAGTGGTTGATATGAATCACACCCTTTAATAAGAATTCTAAAATTTCTAATTCTGGTTAAAACCTGTACAAACTAACATCAGACTAGAAGAAAATTGTACTGTTTATGGTAAGCTCTGCACATTTAAAATTTATAATCTTGGGTAGTTGTTTTCATCTATTGTGAACCATGAAGACCCACTACAGAAATTAAGCAAAATCAAATCATATGTAAATGGATGCCTTTTTATTACAATACACAAAAGTTGTTGCTCATATTTAACACTATCCAATATTTTTCCAGGGATAGCAAATTTTTGTCACACAATGCATGCTGAAGGACACTTGTTTGTAACCAGAAACATCAGAGCCATCATCAACAATGATGCTGTGCAACTCAGACTTTTACATTTCATTGAGTATTATTCTGTGATCATGTGTTGCCAGTTGGAAAATCTCTCTGAGCTTTAATGAGAGGTCTGGGATTTGAAATTTTCCTGGGCCTCCAGTGATCAAAGCCTTGGCCTTCTTCCTGTGCAAAAGATGAGTAGGCTTCTGAGAAATTCCACTGTGATTTGTGCTAAGGCTGTGACAATGAAACAAAACAGGTGAAATAAAGATGTCTGTAAAACTCTTTGATTTTCTTCCATTTGCTAGGCTAACAAATTAGTATGCTCACTTCAACTGGCTGACCCCAGATTTGTGGCAGAGATATTCAGATATAAGAATAACATTTCATCAAACAATGTGAAGCTGCTTTAAAAAAAAAATTCAGTAAATCAGCCACAGAGGGGAAGGGAAGATCCAGTACCCCTTGTTTATATCATATAATTTATGGATCAACTTTTTAATCCATTAGTAGGAAATACATTACAAAACAACTTCACATATCTAATTCATATCTCAAAATGTTTTTTAAAGCTAAATAAAAGTGTAAAGTAATAATAAAGAATTAACCAGGCAGATGAGAATTGGGTGGGTTGCTCACCCGTTACTAGAATAAGGGATAACTGGAGGGAGTGAGAAGGGAAAAGAGTAAATGAAAGTTAGAGGCAAAGGGGGAGTTACAAGGATGGGGAGGGTTAAGGATGGGAATGTTGCAGGGTAAGATTGCACTTTTATTTGTTTATTTTTATGTGCATATATAACAAAGAGCAAAATAGATTTTTCATAGAGCTATATGCAGTAATTTCCAAACATTTCTTAAAGTATCTTCTCTTGTTCTGTTGAGTTTCTTTGACTTAGTATTTCCTATCCTACATAAAATTCTAAATCAATTTCGTATCCAATTGTCATTTCTTCATATTATAATAATCTAAAAAATGTAAAAATCTGCATATAAATTTAAGAGCGAGGAAAACAGAAGCATACGTTGTTGGTGGAATTACCTCCCATTTACACCAGGTAAGGAAGTGGCCCAATAAATACAAGTAAGAAGAATATCATAGTCACATATTAACAGGTCCCATAAACTGGTGCTGATTTACCATTGATTAATTTCCTGACACCCTGAAGCTGCAGATGTATTCTTGTCATTGATGGATCAAAAGACCTCCTCTGCATCATCTCATCAAGGGGATGGTATTTCCCTACATAGGTCAGCCTCAGATTTATGGAGGAGACAGGCAGACTTGGCTTTCCTACCAGGGTCAGCCTTGGGTTCGTGGTAGAAAAAAGCAGACTGGGTAACCTCACATCCTCATTAATCTGTACTTATGATGATGAAGTTCTGGCTCACTTAGTACAAAGGACAGCTTTACTTAAAAGGCCTTGTCCCTCTGTGGGCCAAGTGTAGATGCTAAAGGGGATATGGATTTCTCATGGTGTTAAGAAGAATGGGCTTTTCAAATCTAGTGGGCTTGATTCTCCTTTGCATCTCTTGTAGTCATTAACTAATCAGAATAGTCATGTTCTACACCCAGTTCACATAGCTGTGCACAAGCTACAAGGCACACAGTAGTTTTAAATTTGTGTACAAACTAAAATTGCGTTGTTGTCGTGAAATAAGATAATATTCATAACAGATTCAGCTGAAGCAATGGCAGGTTTTAGTCTAGGAGCACAACACAGAACCCAGTAGCTAAAGAGCTAGGCACCCATAGCAATGAGCAGACAATGACCAGTTTTTCTGGGTTCATATATAGCTGGCATGGGCAGTGTCTGGTGAGCTATGTTAAATTAATTACAAACTCTGCATAGGCTGCATGAGTTCTTCACAGCTCACGTTGTTTTACTGGGGCTTCTTAAAAAAAATAGAGGGACACTGTTCTCTCATGCCATTATTGGAGATATTTAAGAACCTGCTGGATAAATAACAGAGATGATATAGATGGTGGTTGGTCCTGCCATGAGGGCAGGGGACTGGACTTGATGACCTCTTGAGGTCCCTTCTAGTTCTAGTGTTCTATGATTATGTTACACAAGGATAGGCTAGTAGGAGAAGCAGCATATATTACTTGTGAATGAAATTCACCTTTCTTACTGTATGGATTGTAGAAAACAAAGGTAAGGGTAAGAGATTTTTTAAAAGCTATAACTTTCTTTTATCTTTCTCCTTGACATTGTCATATGATGGATCAGCAATGACTGACTTAGCACTTTTTGTCTCATCTCTAAATCCAGCCCCAATGTGGCAGTATCACTCAGTTACAATGGAAGTTGAGATTAGCCTTTTTTTAGTTGGTCTTGCTTTTCCTTCTGTTACCACTGTCTCTCTCAGTTGTAGATACCCAGGCTGCTTCCCTCCTCTCTGCAGCACCAAACTGGATCAAAATTTTGACATGCTCTGTCATGCTCTGTTCCACTTTCTGTCGGATGAGTTATTCCAAAGCTCTACAACTTGAAAACAATATTCGTAACATACGCCAGCCCAGCTATGAATAGTGAGCCCCACTCCCATGCTTGCAGAAATATCACATGACCTTTCTGTGGCTTGCACAGGATAGGGTGACTCCTTCTGGGATTAGAATCTCTGATGCCGTGTATGTTTTAGGTGTTCACAGTGCCTAGTCTAATCCACCTAACAATGGAAGACTTGGAAGCTTTAATTCCATGGTGTTTTGGATGAAAAGATATGAGAATTTGGTGGGTTCCAAGAGTTTGTCTGAACTTCTACCTCACAACTAAGCAACCTTTTATCCCAAGCTCCCTGAGCCCTAGTGTGATGGCTTGGCAGGTGCGGTAGCAGTGGCCTAATCACACAGCAAGATGAAAATGTGAGAAACCAAGCTTTCAGCAGGTCTAATCATGCTGTTGCCTGTTGAAGCTGGAGATGGAGAAGAAGGGCAATTTTTAGTGCTCTTTTGCATTCCTGATTGTTCTGTTGTTGCAAAGGTGCCTAAAATCAACAAACTCACCTCTTAAAAAAATCCAATAGGCGCTACAAGCACCCACCCCTGTATAGGCACAGGTAAATACAATGCAGGTGGCCTATTAGGTCCTATCCTTAATGAACCTCATCCATCTTATTACCTATCCTTGATGTAATATATGGAGATATACCTATTTCACGAAACTGGACAGGACCTTCAGAGGTCATCAAGTCCAGCCCTCTGTACTCACAGTAGGACCTATATCACCACCCCTGAGATTTTTTTTTTAATTTTCTTTGCCCTAGACCCCTAGATGACCCCCTCCAGAACTGAGCTCATAACCTTAGGTTTAAACAGGCCACTATGCTAAACACTAAGCTATCTCTTCCCCTATGTATTACATGGGGGAAACTATTAAAAATAATAACATTTCTTGCTTCAGGGCATAAACTGATCACAAAAATGGCTGGGAAAGAGATGTTAGTGATGGGTAGCAGTGATTAAATTGCCTAGATGCATTATTGGGTTTTTCATGAATAGTAGAGACAGAAAACTAGTCTTGATGAATGAGTTATCTGATCCAATATAACAACTTTTTTGATCTTATACATGTAACCTATCAGTATTTATAATTAAGCGATGAAAAGTAGAATTATTGCTTAGTGATTAGAAGTCAAGGCATATGAGAAGTAATTTCCAAGGGAACAGTAAGCAGTTGTAAATCCACAATGAACCAGTGGGGAAACCTGAGAAACTATATAGGAACAATTCACCTGTGTCCTGGATAAACTCAGTCTTCAGAGCAAAAGGATTATGCGAATACTGTGAAAGGTCATTCCAAGGTTGCAGGAAAGGAAGATTTAACTTGAAACCAAACCTGACAAAATGCAGAATGATCATTCTACTAGGGACCAAGTAACTGCTATTTGGAATAGGAATTAAGAAGCTAAAGTCTGGTTTGACATTGCAAAAATTTATAAATTGATCAGGAAAGCTTTGTTATATTGCAGCAAAAATGGGAGTGCTATTTTAGTGGAGCAAGCTTCATCTGAGAGAAATTGTTTGGGGCTGAATTAATGTCTGTGTGAAATTAAAAGTATGGTTCAAATAATAGAATCAAGGAAAGTTGATTTGCAGCAGCTTGACACAGGTGAAGAAATGTCTTCCTGAGAGTCCCTGCCTGTGACTTAGTCATTGTGGATCAAGTCCTGCAGACCTGAGGTATTTTTCTCTACATAAGACTGAGTAAGGATTGCATTATTTGTCCGTATATTTATATACGAATAGGCAACTTCAATTCCCAGTGATTGTAAGATCACAGACAGTGCCCACCACCTTACAAGACCAGATCCTAATTTGGGCCATCTTAGTGCATCATTGAATTAAAGCACACATGTTGTGTACCCTAAAGAAAAGCAATTCAAATGATTTCACATTTTGTTTCTTCTCTTCATGTATTCTTTCTTTCTTACAGAAGGAAACATTTGAGGGGAAAGAATACAGCACCAACATTTGGAAAAAAACAAAACAAGAACAAACAAAAAATGAATAATTGAACAAACAAACAAGCAAAAAAAAACAAACAAACCAGACACATACCTAAATAGGGAATTGCAGCAAACCAGTGCTGGATCCTACATTCGAAGCATCAAAACACATTCTGTCTGCATGGCTTGGCTCCAACCATCAAGGACACATGAGCATTTAACAGTGATATTTGAAAAGTGATATTAAAATGCTGGCTAAAATTTATCATGAAATTATGAAAATGACAAAGATAATGTCTCTTATCACTTTGAGATAGAGACTGTCTTAGTAATATCATACTCATACAAAAAGCAGTGTGTGTGTGAAGCATCTGACACAATCAGATGTCAAGCCCTGCATGGGCTGAGTAGAGACTGCCACAATCCAAATTAATGTTGAATAACACAATAACCACCCTGAAAGCATATAATACATTTTTAAAGAATGGAAAGAAACACACAGATAAAAATCTCTTCAAGGACATAAGGAAATCTTTGAGAACGGGGTTCTTTCTTTCTATGATTAGGACTCTTGGATCATCTTCCTGATTACAGGGCGCTATCTGTGATTTACTTTGCAAATATTTACCATGTTATAGAACAGCTATTGCTGCAATTTGCCACAAGCATCTGATGGAGATATTTCATGTCTGAAGTGGCAGCTTGCTATTCCCTTTTATATTTTAGCTGATTTATTTATGACTTCATGTTAAATTGGATGTGCTACACCATGACATATTGTCTGATCACATGAGCTCAGATGTTATCATGAGTGCGGCATAAGGTTACCTATTTTGGGAAAGAGTATATATGAAAATCCTGTTAAACTAGGATTTGAACTTGTTCAAGCAGATATCTGGCTTCAGTAAGAAAAAAACTATAGCTTTTACCTGTGCATTTTGGAATATGATAACATTGAAACTAGATGTAAACATGCCAGGGAGCTAGCCATGTTCATGTGCAATCTATCAAAACAAAAAGTCAGTCGTGTAGCACTTTAAAGACTAACAAAATAATTTATTAGGTGATGAACTTTCATGGAACTGAAAAAGTAGGCGTCTCCCACGAAAGCTCATCACCTATAAATTATTATGTTAGTCTTTAAAGTGCTACATGACTGATTTTTTGTTTTCATAGAAGTAAATGTGTTCAGAACAATAATAAATGAGGCAGCTTTTACAACATTTATTTGAAAACAAATGGTATGGCATGATTTAAATAGATTATGTATGTGAAAAATATATCAAACTATCACAAATGTATCCTGTAGTCTGGTGATATTTGCATTATTCTTCCTAATACTTTTTATTTTTTCATCATACTTTCACAAAAATATCCACCTATATACAGTATAACTAGATACTGTTTATGATTCTTATTACTTTTTTTACCAACTCACACCAATAAAAATTATTTTTTCATAGCACTACAAATACCCATGATGCATTATTATGTGGATTTGTGATGCTAAAAATGATTATTTGCAGCTAAATTCTGGAAAAAGAGGGACTTTGGCTAACACATTGACCCCAGATCTCCTAAGACCCAAGCCAATTTCTGAGTCTCTGTCACAAACTTCCTGTGTGGTTGTGGGCAAGTCACTTAGCAAGGTACTTAAGTAGATAAGTGACATTTAAGCTAATGGGAATACTCATGCTTACACTTATGCATGTGTTTACATACTTTCCTGAGTCAGGCTTTTATCCACAAAGTACCTCAGTTTGCCTTTTTCTCACCCTGAGAGCACAGAAGACTTTTCTGTGTGTTTGAATAGCACCTAGCAAAATGGACCCTTGGTTTCAAATGATTACTATATAGAGTGCTACTGTAACCCTAATAAATACCCCCAACAAAGCTTCCTCACCTTACTCATATTAATGAGAATGGGATCACTTCTCCAAGAAAAGTGGGCTTCCCCAGATAGGAAGAAGGGGCTTTCAAAAACTGGGGGAGGTCCCCGTCTCCATGGGCGACGCGCAATTCAAAAAGCTGCACTTTTGAATTGCCGTGGCCGCCATTACTCTAATGAGGTACTGCATATTCATGGAAGTTCCTCATTAGCATCTTTCGAACCCCCTCATTAACATGCACCTTCCGAAAGGAAGGGGCTCGTGTAGACACAGTGTCTATGAATGGTCTCTATCTTTCTTATCCTCCAGCCTGAAACTCTATATTAGAAATACTCCCATAATTTTGGAGAATCAGCACCTATAGCCTGATCTCATCTTGACTGAAAGCACCCATCAGTAGAAATTCTTTGCACACCTCTCTATTTAATTAAATAAATAAATAAAATAAATATTGGTTGTGCCTTTGTGACTAACAGTGGATGGAACCTAGTGAAATTCCCTTTATTTTTTCTGTGGTTAGGAGAAAGGCACCCATCCTTCCTACCTCAGCAGATGACATGTCTTTGTCCAATGACCTATGATCTCTGGCTTCTTCTCCTTCTTTGGTCCCCTCTTTTAAAATAGCTCTGTACCAGGCTGGGATATTTCCCTGAACCATTCCACTATGCTCTCTGGTATGCATTTTGTTTGGAAAGGTAAAATGGGATCTTCGGACTCACTGAATGTGGAGACAGGAGGCATTGGTTCTCAGTGTGGGGAAAAAGCATTTTTGGGGACTGTAGTGTCAGTCAAGAGTGGGGAGATTTGAGATGATAAAGCCAAGTCCCAGAAAAAGGGGTGAAGTATAGACTTAAAGTGTTTGTAAAACTGTGGGGAATATGTGCCTGCTTATAAATTCTTCATAGAAATTTAACTAGGTTTATTGCCTTTAATACTTTATTGGCTTTAAAAGGAAACAAAAGTATAGCTTAAGTCCTTATTCTGCGAGAACACCTATTAATTCTATGAAGTGGTGTGTCAAGGACTTGCAGGATGATGATCATATACACAAAAATACAATAGTACAAAGTGGAAGAGAGACTCTAGAAAGAAGTGTTTTGAAGCTTACAGACTATTTCACTTTCAAAACAGAAATTCTTTTCACTTTTTGTGAGTTGCTAATATATTGAGCAGCTTAGAAAGATCAAACTCTTCAGGCTTCAATACAAAAACATTTCTAACTGGAATATTTTATTCATCAAAAGTACCATGGCTTAATCTTGTGACAATGTATTTGTTGCTATAAGTGACTCAACTGCACAGTAGATAAAAAGAAGGAATGCAATTAAGACATAGGAGCACAGAGGAACTGAAAAAAATAGACAAGTTTTCTGCTCATTTCCTGCCACTGCAGCAATGAGTGCAGAATATTTTTGCTACTATTATGAGTGACTGGGTAACTAGCACCAAACCCACCAATGGGGAGGCAAAGGGAAAGTTGTCCTGGGGCCTGGGGACTCTACTACAGCAGAAGTGGCATCTGGAGCCCCAAGCCCTTTTGAATTGCTGCTGGACTGGTAATCGGCATGGATTCTCCCCTAAATGAACCAATGTTTCTTTCAAATATGAAGAAATTCTCCTAGGCCAACCACAGCTCTTTTTTCCTTCCTGTGTCATGGGGGTGCTGCTAATCCTAATCCCTGTGAATCTTTCAAAATGCACACTTTTTCTAATGGACTACTCTCAGGCCCAGAAGCATGTTCTCTTGCACCATTAATTTAAGTGGTACTTGAGGATGTTGAAGATACATCCACAGAGCAATGTTGTAACTTTACTTGATTAATATATAAAACAGAGAAACTTTTAAAATAAGGCCTAGAGAAGAAGGATAGTCTAGTGGTTAGGTCACTAGCCTAGGACTTGGGAGGTAAATTCCCTTGACTGCCACAGACTTCTGATGTGACATTAGGCATTAGACATTAACCTCTGTGATTTAGCCTCCATCTGTAAAATGGAAATATCAGCATTGAGGTATTGTGAGAATAAATATACTAACATTTTCAAAATATTTTGAGAGCCAGTCATGAAAAGAACTATGTATTATTATACTTTAGATAAGGACAGACAGATTAGGTTACAAAAACACCAGGTATTATTGTGAGGCAAATGTTATTAGGATGAAACACATGCCTCATCACCGCTCACCAGAGGAAGAGTGCAGCCACGTATATCATGGAGAGGCCACATCTCAAATAATTTGTTATTGCCTTGTAATAGAGCCTTGAAGTTCTGGTCCGAGATTAGGACTCATTCATATATTCCAAAATCAGGATGGACTATATGATCATCTAGTCTGACCTCCTAGATAACACAGGCCATAGAACTTCCCCAAAATAATTCATAGAGCAGATCTTTAGAAAACCATCCCCAATTTTGATTTAAAAGTTGCCAGCAAAAGAGGATCCACCATGACACATGGTAAGTCATTCCACTGGTTAATTACTCACTGCTAAAATCTTATGACTTGTTGCTAGTTTGAGTTTGTGTAGTTTCAACATCCAGCTATCGTGTCATGTTATATCTTTCTTTGCTAGATTGAACAGTGTATTATTATGTACTTATAGCTCATGTAAGGATTTATAGACTGCAAGCAAGTCATCCTTTAAGATAAATAGATAGTGATCAACTCAAGCTTAATCAGGCATGTTTTCTAATCCTATAAGTATTCTCATGGCTGTCAGAGTGCTAGCACTCAAGTGGCTCAAAGTCAGATTTCCAGATCAGATCTGGGCTGGGGGTCAGGCTTCAAGTCAGAGCCAAAGTCAGTGCCAGGAGTTCAAGAGACTCAGTCATGATAGTTCACCTGGGAGCCACATAATTTCTTGAAAGCTTCCAGATATGTCTCGTGATTGTGTTTATTTTGTTTGAAGTTCTGCTAATCCTCACATTGGCTCTTCATTCAAACCTCTCTAGTTTTTCAACATCTTTCTTGAACATGGAACTAGACATTATTCCAGCAATGATCACACCAATGCCAGATATGGGTAAAGTAACTGTTCTCCCCTTTTTTGAGATTCCTTGATTTATGCTTTAGTCCTTTTTTCACATTGGGAACTCATGTTCAGCTGATTGTCCACCTTAGCTAAATCTTCTTCAGAATCATTGCTTCCCAGGACAGAGTCCCTCATTCTGTAAGTACAGACAACATTCTAGTTTCTAGATTTATACATTTACCCCCAAAAAAATACATTGGTTGCTTGCACGCAGTTCACCAAGCAATCCAGATCACTCTGACTCAGTGACCTGTTCTCTTCTTTATTGACCCTTCTCCAGTCTTTGTCTTGCCTTCACACTTTATACATAGTAATTTTACATCTGTTCCAGCTCACTAATTAAAAATGTTAAAAAATGTAGGGCCAAGATCTGGGCCCCACTAAAAACACACCCACTCAATAATGACTCATCATTTTTACAGTCACACTGAGACTTATAAGCTGTTCAACTATTACTACATTTAATGTGCACCACGCTAGTTTTACATCATTTTTCTTTTATTAATAAAAATATTGTACAATACCAAGTCAAATGATTTACAACAGTCTGTGTTTATTACACTGGCGCTATTATCTTTATTGAGTTCAAAATTCATAAAAGAGATATCAGGTTAGTCTGACAGGATCCATTTTGATTAACATTTATCAGGCCTGTGGAAGGGGTCAGAGAGGCAAAGAGGTCAGTTGTATAGGGGCCCATTAAAAGGCTACCACAATCTGAGCAGCACTAAGGGCCCCTAGGCCCCACCCCTCCCAATCCAAGGCTGTTGTGCCTCTGCTCTCCCAGACCCTTCACTGCCCCTTTCCCCTCTATTTTCCTTCCTTTATAGCTGGGGTTGTTTTCTTCCATGGGGTCAGCTGTGAGTATATGCTTCTGTAACTGCCCACAGGCAGAGCTGAACCTGGGAAGCTCTGGAGCTTAGTGCAGGCACCTCTACAGCTTGACCTAACGTCCAGCTGACACTCATCTTAGGCTGTAGAGGACACTTATTTTTTCTCTGTAAGTGGTCTAGGTACCACTACATGGGACTGTAGGTGTGTGGGTTACACCATTGTTAGCCAGTCTAGCAGCTTTGATGAGTCAGTCGGTTTGCAAGGAAGACTCTCCTCTCTTGCCTATGTATGTTCATTATGGGATCTGTAAACCCACTACAGTTATGAATCAGATGCTCCATTATCATGGCTGGGGCTGATGTCAGACTGATCTGGTTAGTTGGGTCCTCCCATTTGCCCTTTTTAAATATTGGCACAACTTGAGTTTTCTTCCAGTCTTCTAGAACTTGCCCAACATTCAAAAAATTATTGAAAATTAAACATTAATGGTTCAGTGAGTTTATTTGCCACTCTTTGATGCAAGTTATCTGGGCCTTCCAATTAAAAAATTTATTTGGCACTATATAAACACAAAACTAAAAAGGGGCCCTTCCCTAACAGCTTGCTGTGTGAGATGAGAGACAACAAATGGATGTAAGAAAGACAAAGGGACTACAAAGTAACTGAGTCTCAAGTTTACAGATGTAGAAATTTAAAGACAAGATCATTCATTTTTGGACATTTGCAGTTCTACAACCTTAAAATTCCACTTGTCTTGATGAAGGAACCTGTCTTTGCTGTATAGGAATTCAATGTGATTCAGTGGAATATGACCTGAAATACCTGTTGTCTCATGCAAGCTGGGAGTTTTAAGGTGCAGGCCTTTATAGAGCATTTTTTTCTTTTTTCTTCTTTTTTTTTTTTATTTGTGGACTGATTTATTAAAACTTCATGCCTATCTGCTTCATTTATCTGGATGTTTAGAATAGGTCTAATGTCCCGTTCTCTTAAGAATTGTCACTTAGTTCTGGCAGCCAAAGACAACTGTTTGTATAGTTCATTCTCTGGCTTCTTAGATGTTGAAAGGACAGGGGGAAAATAGATATGAAAGCAGGTAAAAGTGTCTCTTTTTTTTTTTTTTAAATTCTTTTCAGCTGCTGTTGTAAATACTTAGCTGTCCCCAAAGCTTCAGCATGGAATTCAGAAATGTCTGCTTTACAGCAGATATACAGAGCAGATGGAAGTACAGAGAATTCAAAAGATAAATGCTGTGCATCATTTAATCTTGTCAGGTAATCATTCATTGCAGAAAAAAATACAAAAGAACTTAACTCTGCTGTGTCTGTTTTGGCCTGGATTTTTCATGGCATAGACAAGACAGAAACCATAATCTCTCAACTCGTCATCTCATTCTAAAATGGACTTTGATAGCAATTTTAATACGTGTTGAAATTATTAAAACAACTAAAGCACAGAAACAATGCTATCTCCTTCACTGGGCGCCATCTGCACAAACACTTCAGGTGGAATACCAAAGTGGGGCTTGCATTGCTATAGATTAATGGGATATACTTGAATAAGGGAAGAGATAAAGAACAGAAATATACTCCCTCCTTTGTGAAAGAAAATACACAGTGTACAATACAATGAGGCATTAATGCTCCTGCCATTGAATGGCTCAGAGTGCATGGATTACCTAGACAGGAAAACAAAATCCTCCATGTATTGTTGCACTTAGTGTCTCTTGGGCCTTTATTGCACTAGAAAACATTAATCAGAATCTTGGAAATAAACAGACAAGCAAATTGCTGAAGACTTTATGTTGTGGATGATATGGTCATTTGTAAATGGAGGGTGAGGAGGGAAAGAAAGACTGAGTGATAATACTGGATGGCTGTCCAGTAAGCCCAGTGCTTTTTTGTGTGCTAATATTGAGTACCAGCACCTCGACAGCCCCAGCCAAGAAAACAATTGTTAGGAATTACTGTGCAGAATTTGCAGTTATCAGAAGGACTATTCAAGCATGTGACTAGTGCAGGAGGCAGAGTTCAATACTGATCACTTAAGTATCAGCTGTTCGGTGTTGACTATACATGAAAATTGGGAAAACAAAGACAAAAGTTAGTTTTGCAGCATGGAGGTGAAAGATAATTAACACAAATGTTTGAGATTCGCTGTCTAAACCCAAAATATTTAATGTATTACAGCTGTGAACATTTGTATAGATGAGCTCTGAATAATCCAGATTCCACCTAAATTCAAACTAATTGGCAGATCACTAACATTAGTACCATGTTTGTGTTCTGATGCAGGATCCTGACAACCTTGGCTTCCTTGCTGTTATACTATTTCCAGGCTGAAGCCATTATGGAAAAGTCTAGACCACTGGTTTTCAATCCTTTTCGCATTTGTGGACTCCTAAATTTTTTCTAATGGAGGCATGAACCCATTAGAAATCAGATATAGTCTGTAGTCCCCCAAGATTCCTCAGACCACAGGTTGAAAGCCACAGGTATAATGGCAAGGGAGCCAAGTGTTAGCCGTTACAGTTCTATCGTTGGTCCAGGTAGACTGTTAATCTGCCTGTGGGAGAGACCAATGCTAGGTGCTTTAGAAGAAGACCTCAAAACCCTTTAATAAATCTCATTATGTTATAGTATATATCATGGAGAGAAATGTCTTCCTGTCCTCGCTTGATGTTTATCATTTCGTGTCCTGATGCACGAGGACTAGTAGTCCTGGTAACTTAGCACAACTGAATACACTATAGTGTTTAATCTTACTACACTTCAGTCTGAATGTGGAATGACCCGAGGAGAACCACAAGTTCCCTAAAACATCCTTTTTTTTTGTTCTGAGCCCTTGGGACTTCTGCACATATCCTACATTATGCCTCAATTCCTTATTAGAACAGTCTAAGTTACACATTAATCAGGATAGAATATCTGAGTGATTATTCATGTCAGTTCTAATCAGATGCACATGTGTGTTGCATGCATGCTTGACAGCCACAAGATTTTTCTGCTGGGAATATGTGGAGGATCAGCCTGGGCTCCCCCTGAAGTCACATTTTCATGGTGTCCAATACAGTATTGACTCAGCTGACCTGACCTCCTCTCAGTTCTTTCTTTTCCTCTCATTCCTCTTTGTTGCTATTCCAACGATGGCTAGCCATCACTAGTGGAAATAGCATCTCTCATTCCTCTTTCATTGCTACAAAGGCGTATGAGTATCTCTGCACTCATTCTCCACCCAACTCCTTGATGGTTTGCAACATCCACCAAAAGAAGCCAAAGGAGTTTCAGACCCTCTCCCCTAAAAATTGGAAGAGGACAAAGGTGGACTTGTTCAGGAGGAAAGTTTACTCCATCAGTGGTTTGCAGCATGCATTGCAAACCAGCAGGCCATCCTTAGTAGATGTCAGGGATGGTGCTTGGTGCTGCCAAGAGGGCAGAGACTGGACTGGAAAGGGGGAGGGATAGCTCAGTGATTTCAGCAATGGTCTGCTAAATCCAGGGTTGTGAGCTCAATACTCAAGGAGGCCATTTAGGGATCGGGGCAGTAGATTTATAAAAAAAATTGTGAGAGATGGTGCTTGGTTCTGCCAAGAGGGCAGGGGACTGGACTTGATGACCTCCCAAGATCCCTTCTGGCTCTAGGAGATGTGACCCTCCTTCAACACTTGCAGAGTGATGGCCAAGTTTGTTGAGCTGCTGCCACAAGAATCCTGCAGTGAATTTATTGCTGCGGTGGAGGAAGGTAAAGTCATTGTTAGGGCCTCATGCAAGGAACTCTTGAAGATGCAGACACAACCACCTGAAACCATGGCAATGGGGGTGACCATGAGAAGGAGCTCTTGACTTCAGATCTCTGCACTACTTCACAGAGTCCAAGACCTTCCCTTTGAATGTCCTTCCCTGTTCTCTGCAAAGATGGACAGGAGACTGCACAGTGAAAGAGATTCAAGGACCACCCTCAAGTCCCTGAGCATACACATCACTGTCACACATTGGCCGCATTTACACGTGCACACTACTTCGAAGTAGCGGCGCCAACTTTGAAATAGCGCCCATCACGGCTACACGTGTTGGGCGCTATTTCAAAGTTGAAATCGACATTAGGCGGCGAGATGTCGAAGTCGCTAACCCCATGAGGGGATGGGAATAGCGCCCTACTTCGAAGTTGAACATCGAAGTAGGGCACGTGTAGACGATCCGCATCCCGCAACATCGAAATTGCGGGGTCCGCCATGGCGGCCATCAGCTGAGGGGTTGAGAGACGCTCTCTCTCCAGCCCCTGCGGGGCTCTATGGTCACCGTGTGCAGCAGCCCTTAGCCCAGGGCTTCTGGCTGCTGCTGCTGCTGCGGCAGCTGGGGATCCATGCTGTATGCACAGGGTCTGCAACCAGTTGTTGGCTCTGTGGATCTTGTGTTGTTTAGTGCAACTGTGTCTGGGAGGGGCCCTTTAAGGGAGTGGCTTGCTGTTGAGTCCTCCCTGTGACCCTGTCTGCAGCTGTTCCTGGCACCCTTATTTTGATGTGTGCTACTTTGGCATGTAGACATTCCCTCGCAGCGCCTATTTCGATGTGGTGCTACCCAACGTCAAAGTTGAACATCGACGTTGCCAGCCCTGGAGGACGTGTAGACGTTATTCATTGAAATAGACTATTTCGATGTAGCTACATTGAAATAAGCTATTTTGATGTAGCGTGCATGTGTAGACGTAGCCATTGTGGGTATTTCAGTCTGCAACCTCCACCACAGTTTTGACCAGTGATACCGATAGGATGGTTCCTGGAGGAGGAACAGGAAAGGCAAGAGGAGGCCACACCTGTCCTCGGGCCAGGGAAATTGCCAGACCAAGCTTTCCTGAGCCTAGGAACAGGCCTTTTGAAGGTGAGTATGGGGATGGTGCAGCAGCTCCAGAACTGTATCCACCTCGCCTTATTTCTCATCCCAACTGTCCCCTTTCTGCCCCGCTTGGGACTGTATTACATCAGACCATTGTGTGCCATGAACAGTAGAAAAGGGAAATTTGCTCCAATTCTCTGCCCATCCATTCCCCTTCCACGTCCCTCTACAAGGACCCTGTTCATAAGCAACACATACAGGAGGTGCACTTGCCCCTCCTCCTGGAAGAGGCTCCTCAGGAGCAAAGGGGTAGGGCTTCTATTCCCAGTATTTCCTAATAACCAAAGCTGAAGGCAGGCTAAGGCCCATTCTAGACCTGCACAAACTCAACAAGTTCTGTGTGGTCTCCTTACCTGGAAGCATTCCTTCTTTGTATCCAGGGGACTGGTATGTGGTCCTCGATTTGAAGGAGGCAAACTTTCATATAGCAATTACTTCACTCCACAGAAAATACCTCAGATTTGTGATGAGCAATGACTGCCAGTTCAGTACTCCTGTTTAGTCTGTCAGCAGCACCTTGAGAGTTTTTTTTTTCCTTTTCTTTTCCTAGGTGCTAGGTGGTTGTGGCCAGTTCTTGCACAAGCAGTAGGTACAGGTGTTTCCATACTTAAACAATTGTATACTGATAGTTCCAGCCTGGCCCCAAAAATGCTGGTACATATCGTTCCTGGAAGTGTCCATGGACGCTCCAGTCAACCTGCTGCTCTTCCAAAATGTATTAATTCAGGCGCTGGAGATGGACAGGATCCTGAGCCTCAAGTTGCTGCATCTCACTGCATGGAAGCTCCATAGCTGAATCCAGTGGAATTTTCCTGCTTGGACCAGGTTAGGCAAGTCCTCCTTGGCAGTAGTATATCCTTTTATCTTGCTAAGTGGAAGAAATTTTCAATCAGGTCAGCACAACGCCATTACTTCCTGATGCTCAGCACTATTATGTTGGACTACTGTCTCCACTTCAAGCAGCAGAAGCTGTCTATGTCATAAGTATGGGTTGACTTGGGTGCCATTTCTGCCTTTCATACTGACACAGAGGGCAGGTTGGTCTTTGCTAACCCCAAGTCTCAGACATTACCTGAAAGATCTCAACAGGCTATAGCCACACACTTGACAACCAGTCCCAGCCTGGGACCTTAATCTGGTCTTTTGCAAACTCATGCGTCCATCCTTCAAACCACTGGCAACTTGCTCCGCGCTCTACCTCTCATACAAGGTGGTGGTTTTGGTAGTGATAACCTCAATTAGGAGGGTGTCTGAGTTCAGGGCCCTAACATCAAAGCTCCCTTACACGGTGTTCTATATGGACAAGTGTCAGAGAGGTAGCCGTGTTAGTCTGCATCTTCAAAAACAACGAGAAGTCCTGTGGCACCTAATAGATGAACAGATATTTTGGAGCATAAGCTTTCATGGGCAAAGACCTGCTTCGTCAGATGCATCTGACGAAGCGGGTCTTTGTCCACGAAACTTATGCTCCAAAATATCTGTTCGTCTGTAAGGTGCCACAGGACTTCTTGTTGTATATGGACAAGGTTCAGCTCAGACCATGTCCAGCTGTCTTCCCAGAGGTTGTCTCCCAGTTTCACATCAACTAGGACATCTTCCTCCTTGTGTTCAGTCTGAAGCTACACTCAACTGGCAGGGACCATAGGCTTTACTTATTGGATCTCTGCTGAGTTCTAGCCTTCTACTTTGAGAGAATGAAGCTGTTCCAGAAATCTGTCTAGTTGTTCGTGACTGTGGCAGACAAAGATTTTTCTGTCTTTTTCTCAGGGGATTTTGTCTTGCATTTGAGAGTGCTACAGCTTGGCTTGTGTGTCTGTTCCTCTGATTACTGCATGCTCCACAAGAATGCAGACTTCTTCAATGGCATTCTAGTGTAGTTTCTACCCAGAAAACGTGCAGAGCAGTGACATGGTTCATCTTCTATATACTCTTCCTCTGTGCATAGTGCAATTGACCATGAGGCCAAAGACAATTTAGTCTCCCATCACATCCAACCCCACCTCTTGAACTTGGGCTTGTGAGTCACTTGATTGGAATTTATGTCAACTAGCACTCAAGGAAAAAAAATGATTACTCACCTTCTCATAATGGTTGTTCTTCATGATGTGTTCATGTTCATTCCAATACCCTCCCTCTGTCGGAGTGGCTGGAGGGAGGGGTTGAGTTGGCTGAGCCCTATATTGGACACCATAGAAGCACAACACTAGGGACACCCAGGCCGACCTTATGGATACTGCTCAAGGAAAAATCCTCCAGATGTTGGCAGGTGGCGCAAGTGCACCTGATTGGAAAGAAAATGAACACCACATTTTGTAAGAACAGTTACAGAAAGGTGAGTAACTTCATTTTTTTTTGTCACACCTGGAGATATATGTTAGCACACATCACGAGCTTTAGCTATGTAAACAATTTACTATTACTTAGGGTGACCATCCTTCCTGTACTGGGCAGGACGGTCCCATATTTGAGACACCAAAAAGGAGTCCTGACTTATTTTTTAAAAGGGACTAATTGTCCCACATTTGGGCCGCCTCCCCACTCCCACTGACCTTTTCCGCCAGCAGCTGCTCAGGCGCAGCAGCTAGCAGGAGTTACGGCCCTGAGCCTTGGGGAAGCAGGGGTAGCAAGGGCAGCTGCCACTTTCCTGGGGATCCTGGGGAGGTTGGCAGCTGCCACTACCCCAGGGCTCTTGGGGAGCATCAGCAGCTGCCAACTCCTTCCCAGCTCCCCGGAGATTGATGGAGCCGTGAGGAGCCACCCTCCCCCCATATCTCCCCCATATCTCCCACCTCCCCCCATAACCCCCCCATATGTCCCCTATTTGGGACAGAGAGATATGGTCGCCCTACTATTACTAGTGAGTCTGTTCAGTATGGCTATGATCTGAAGAAGTGAATCTGTTCCACAAAAGCTCATCACCTAATAAATTATTCTGTTATTCTTTGAAGTGCTGTATGACTCCTTTTTTGTTTTGATAGTAAAAAGGGCAATTCCTGACCTTACCATGGTATAAAAATACTGAACACATTATCCAGCATTTATACTGTAAATGTCCACATTAATTTATGAAACATAGAGCCCTGCCTTGTGGCATTTATGATTTCACAATGTTGACAAGACAAATTATAGCATTACAGACAGGTAGGTAGGGGAATCAAAAAACAAATAAGGACATTAATTTAGGAGAGAGTTTGACAAAAATGAGGCTGAAGGAGCTATCTTAAATGCATATTGAAAAGGAGAAAGAGCACATGGCAGAAAGGAAGCATGAGATTGTTCTAACTGTGGGATGGAGGATGGACACAAAAGAAATAAAAAAGTAAGTGTAGAAGAAAGACCAGGATGAAATGAGTGGTGAGAGGGCTAGGAGAAGCACAGTGTGTGAGAAGGGGAAAGCAGGGATATGAGAACAGTTGTAGATAAGGAAAGTATTTCATAGGGCCTTGAAATGGAGGGCAGAGAGGCTGACATTAAAAACAGTGAGGTGATTAGAGAAAGCAGTTGATGTAGATGAAAGAATGAGAAAGAAAGATAATCTTCGTAGTAGTTTTCCACAAACTGTAGTGAGAAATGGGGGGAATTAGAGTATATCAGGTAAACTTTTCAAACTTCTACATACTTTGCTACTTTTGGAAAAGGAACATAGGCACTTTGAAAATTACACACCATATGCATGTATTGATTGAAATAGTTTACCGAATGTATTTATTTTATAAGCATATTGCACAGTGAGCTGGCAAATTTTTCCTGTAGGTACCTTCAATAATCCCAGCCTAAATCCTTGGTCAATTAATATGTATTACATTATACTATAGAGAATTGCATACCTGTCATTTGACATGTGAAATCAGTCTTCACATTGTTTGTTTTGTACTGTGCACTGTCAACTTTTTTTTTCCCAGTTGCATCATGAAACACAGTTTAACGTTTTGTGCACGGTAGAGAGGCAGGCACACGTCTCCAAGCAGTCTGGTGAATAGCATCAATAGCTCACACAATGCTGTGAATTGTTCGACTTAATCAAGTATCTCTGGCCTTTGTGTGTTGGCAGCTATATCTGAATGGCAAGGTGAAAGGTAGTGAATTGACAAGTTCAGATTTTCTCAGATCATTTCTCATTTGGAGACACAGCTTGTTTGTGCTTGCAGAAGTTGTTTTCAGCTATGTAAGAATTCTGGTTTTACTGATATCAGAATCAAGTCCTTTGAGTCCAATCAAAATTAAGTTCAATTAACCAATCCAACTCTAGAAAAGTTTTCAGGCTTTGTTCTGTAACTGTAGCAAGGCCATTACTAGTTCCTATTGGGATAGGAAGGATGTTTAAACTCTCTCTTTTTGGGAGTGGTAGGGGTACATTTTAAGAGGGTTATAATACTTGTCTTTTTGGCTTCAAGTGTTTGTGATGAGTCACTGCTTGGTGGTCATTTTAGTGGAGTCTAGAAGAGGAAACAGGAATGAGCAAGTATTACATAGTAGCTATTCTGAGGCTAAGCAGCAGCAATATCACAGCAATTACAGTGAAGTGGGGGTAGGAAAACGTCTTCCATTCAAAACCCATAGGATCTATCACTGTAAAGATGCAGGACATGCATTTTCAGAACACAGACCAGTAAAGGAATTAGAGAGGGTTTTAGGACTTCTTCAATAACTCGCTACCATTTGTTTAAATCTTCCAACAGATTTATTCACTCTTCAAAGATGGTAGCACTTCAATCAGAGAAGCACTGTAAGTTAGCAATCCCGTGCAATTAATAACTAGAAAGCTACAGTCCAAAATGCTTTCAGGCAGTTTTTCAATACTCACAAACAAGGACATGAAAGTCTGAGCACCCTCAGTTTCCACTGAAGTAAAGTAAATGCAACTTGAGAGTGCTTAGCATATGTCATTATTTTATATTGCTATCCATCACAATAGTGTCTAAATGCCTTCAGTGGCTACGTCTACACGTGAAGCCAACATCGAAATAGCTTATTTCGATGTAGCAAATAACATCTACACGTCCTCCAGGGCTGGCAACGTCGATGTTCAACTTCGACGTTGCGCGGCACCACATCGAAATAGGTGCTGCGAGGGTACGTCTACACGCCAAAGTAGCACACATCGAAATAAGGGTGCCAGGCACAGCTGCAGACAGGGTCACAGGGAGGACTCAACAGCAAGCCGCTCCCTTAAAGGGCCCCTCCCAGACACAGTTGCACTAAACAACACAAGATACACAGAGCTGACAACTGGTTGCAGACCCTGTGCCTGCAGCATGGATCCTCAGCTGCCGCAGAAGCAGCCAGAAGCCCTGGGCTAAGGGCTGCTGCCCACGGTGACCATAGAGCCCCGCTGGGGCTGGAGAGAGAGCATCTCTCAACCCCCCAGCTGATGGCCGCCATGGAGGACCCAGCAATTTCGACGTTGCGGGACGCGGATCGTCTACACGGTCCCTACTTCGACGTTGAACGTCGAAGTAGGGCGCTATTCCGATCCCCTCATGAGGTTAGCGACTTCGACGTCTCGCCGCCTAACGTCGAAGTTAACTTCGAAATAGCGCCCGACGCGTGTAGCCGCGACGGGCACTATTTTGAAGTTAGTGCCGCTACTTCGAAGTAGTGTGCACGTGTAGACACAGCTAGTATTGCTAATTTCCAAAGAGGTCCTAATAGGCTTCAGAATCACAGTTACTACTTTTTCAGGGTCAAAATTCTGCTGAGGTTAGGGGCTTGTGGTTTTGCTTGCATATTTTAGTTCTATTTATCTTTTGTTTGAGATTAATTTGTTTCAAGGTTTTGATTGCTGAAGGGTTTTCTTCCCCCGAGGTTGGGATTTGTTTTGCAGAAAAGGTGTCACAATTAGAAGAGTGTCACTGTTGTATCATTCTTATGGTGGAATGGTATTTTTGGTGTTGTTGAAAAGGAAGGTTTTACTTTGGTTATAAGGATGGCAAGATTTTACATTGATCGGGTCAGTTTTAAAAGTTCGTTTTATAGTTGAAACTCCTAACTGAGAATGTTTCTGTCTTGTTCTTGGGCACTTTTTCTTGGCTTTGTGATATCCATTGTCCCAGAGAAGGACAGATGTCTCAGTGGTTCATATAACAAAATCTGGTATTTAATGTACTTGGAGCTTGACTCCTTAACTATGTTGAAGATTTGGTAAACTAAGACTTGAAAAATTGGAGCGCTTGTTGAAATTCAGGAGGTCTTTTTTATGTCTTCTTTCTCTTCTCTACCTGCCCTGCCATACTCCTCCTATTCCACACTGTTACTCTTCCTCTCCTCAGCCAGTCTTCTGCTGCTGCTATCACCAACTTCTTTTCTCTGACCCACTTCCTTTCCCCAAGCTTCAAAGCTCATTTGAGGAGAACACTCAACAAGAGCCCTTAATTCCAAGGACCACTTCTAGTTAAAGATTACAAAAGTAAAAGTCTGGTCATGGAAAGTATGAGTCAGACACCATGACTGTGGCCTTGCCCTTGTTGGTGGTTTGAAAAAAAAGTGATTGGTGATTAAAAAAACAAACAAACCAGGAAGTACTGTGTCCATTGTTTGAGATTAATAAAGACTCCTAAAGTGAGGGCAAGTGCCAGCTTCCTTCAAACAAGAAGCTGATAATCTGTTGCTTGATAAAGAAAATTACCCAGCTCCCACCCTTTTTGTCTGTGCTTTTCTTACAGCAGGAAAATGAACAATTGCATTTGCTGGAGCCAAAAAAGTTGTCAGCAGTGTCAGGGTAGCACAGAACTGCAGGAGACAAGAAGGAGCTATGGGTGTTTGAGAGAAGGTGGCTTATTGCTACATCATGTCTGGAGACTTAGGGTCAGATTATGTCCTCATTAATGTTTCCCACTCCCGTTGGCTTCAGTAAAATCAATGCATACACCAATAAGCCAGGATTTGGACCAAAGAATGTGGGTACAATGATGGGGCTAAACCCTAATGAAGAGCGTTAATTTTACCACTGTGGTGCCTTGCTTTGTTTGTCGCTGTGTGCTGCACTGTATTAAATTGTCATGCTTATTAAAATTGTGTATGGATGACAGTCATTGTCTCTTGGAGAGACTAGAATATGAACTGTTAGAACACTGCATCTAAATAATTACTAAACTTATTCCTAGCTTTCTGTTGCACCTGCCATCCACTCATGTCAAAGTGCCTTTAAAGCAATAGTGAATTAAGCCAAGGACTGGAGTGTACGAGACTTTCGTACAAGAAAAGATTGAAAAGCATGGGAATGTTCAATTTAGAAAGAGAGATAAGAAGGAGAATGAATGATAACGAATGGCACAGAGATGTAAATCAAATACATATGTGAGTGTGGGTGTGTATGGGTATCTTTTTTCACAATATAGGAACAAGGTCATAAAAAGTGAAGTTTAAATGCAACAAATTTAAAACCAACAAAAGGAAAAATATTTCTTCATTGCATAATTAACAAATAGAAATCACAGCCCCAAATAACAAGGTCCATTGTCTCCAAAAATATATTAGATATGTGTCTTGGGGCAAGTATACCTGGTGACCCTTTGGAGCAGTAGTGAGTGTTTCATGGCTCAGTCCACATGACCACTCTTAGCCTCTGGGTAGTATGGCTGGAGTCAGTACAACTTTTCTCCCCAGCAGGAAGTGGATTTGCCACTAGGTTTGTGGGGAGTCATCCAAAACACCCTGTCTTTATCCCAGTTCCACAACTGGACTAATATCTAGTTCTCCTGAGTTACTTCCTACACTGTTTTCCATTGTTAATGCCCACAAGTGTCTGGGCCTCTTGAGTTGCTGGCCTGCAAAGCTCCCAATGACCCCATCCCCTCTTGGGCTTCCTCAGGCTGTTGAGCATCCACTTGGGCCTCAGGCAAGCAGACGTATGCAAGCTCGTAAATTACCATCCATATGCTAAGCGTGATCTCTCAATTCAAAGTATAGTAAACCCTCAAGTTACATGGGAGAGAGTTCCTGCAATGCCCTCATAACTCAAATTGTTGTGCAAGTTGCGAGGGGGAGGGGGAGAGGCTTGTGGGACACTAGACAAATTCAGACTGGAAATAAGGCGAAAATTTATAACAATGAGAGTAATTAACCAGTGGAACAATTTAACAAGAGTTGTCATGGGTTCTCCATCATGGGCTATTTTTAAATCAAGGTCGGATGTTTTTCTAAAAGATATGCCCTAGGAATTTTTTCAGAGAAGTTCTATAGTCTGTGTATAGAGGACAGCAGACTAGGTGATCTCAAAGGTCCCTTGTGGCCTTGGAATCTATGGAAAAATGTTTATGTATAATGCTATTCCTGTGGGAATTTCTGCACCACTGCACAAGTGCAGAATTCAGGTGACACACAGAATTTTTTCCGCTTCTCCCCAGTACCACAAAGCACTAACATGCAAAGAAGGCAAGCCTTCTTACCTGGCCTGCTGGCTCTTGATTGGTCAGTAAGTCATCTGCTCTTTCAAAAGAGAGTGCCCACACAGCCCCTACTTTTTCGAAAGAACAGGTCAGACATCGAAAATGAAGACTGTTCTTTCAAAAGAAGGGCCCCGTGGAGCATCTACACACGTTTTCTTTCGAAAGAAGCTTCCGAAAAGGAGGTGCTCTTCCTGAAATGGGAAAGGAAGAGTGATTTCAAAAGGAGCACCACATTCTTTCAATTTACTTTTGAAAGAATGCTTTTTGTGTGTAGACGCTCCATGAGCTCTTTAGAAAGAGCTCCCTTCTTTCAAAAAATCTTTTAAAAGAACTTGCTAGTGTAGACTAAGCCCATGAGTATGGCTTTAGCAAATTCATGGTCCACTTTCATAAATTTCAAGGTGACAGCAATTTAAAAATCTTTAATTTTACAGTTTCAAATATTTAAAAATCTTAAATGGCATAGTGTTATAATAGACCAAACCAGCTGGGGGTTCCAGCCAAAGAAGGGCAGGCTATTGGCCCTCTGACTTCTGCAGTGCCTTCAGAGCTGAGTGGCTGGAGAGTGGCAGCTGCTAGCCAGGTACCTAGCTGTGAAGGCAGTGCCCCCACCAGCAGCCTTCTGAGCAGGGTACTTGGCCAGAAGCCACTGCTTTCTAGCCCTCCAGCTCTAAAAGACAGCATAAAAGTACACAAAAGACCAGGTATCAAGATCTGTGAGGTATTTTTTACGGACACAAATTTGGTAGGGGCCTAATCTAAAAAATAGGGCTATACCCAAAGCTGTGCATCTGGGCACCTGTAAGTTTTGGGTGTGGTCAGACCCAGAGGAGAAATGTTTAGATCTCTATGGCCGTGTCTACACTAGCCAAAAGCTTCAAAATGGCCATGCAATTGGCCATTTCAAAGTTTACTAATGAAGCGCTGAAATACATATTCAGCGCCTCATTAGCATGTGGGCAGCCGCGGCACTTCGAAATTGATGCGGCTCGCTGCCATGTGGCTCGTCCAGATGGGGCTCCTTTTCGAAAGGACCCCAGCTACTTTGAAGTCCCCTTATTCCCATCTGCTCAGAGGAGTAAGGAGACTTCGAAGTAGCTGTGGTCCTTTTGAAAAGGAGCCCTGTCTAGATGAGCCACGCGGCGGTGATCCGTGTCAATTTCGAAGAGCCGCGGCCACCCGCATGCTAATGAGGTGCTGAATATGTATTTCAGCGCTTCATTAGTAAACTTCAAAATGGCCATTTGCATAGCCATTTTGAAGTTTTTGGCTAGTGTAGACATAGCCTAGCTGTTTTGAATTGACACAGCCAATCCTACTCCTATTGGTATCAGTTGGTAGGTTATTGGTTTCAATACTATTATGTGTCAAGTCAAGTCTGTTGACTTTAATCGGGGCAGGATTGAATCCACAGTGCTATGCTATGTAGCAACTGTGCTATACTTTCATGGAGTATTACCCGTTTCATTTTTAAATATCTGAGAGGACTGATCTGTGAAGTGACATGGCTGAGAATTAAAATAATCTTTTCAGTATCCCCCTTTCTCCTTCTATACGTTAGAGGTCGTCCACGAGTTCGTTTACCTCGGGTCCACCATCACTGACACCCTGTCATTGGACACTGAGCTAAATAGGAGGATCGGAAAAGCAGCCACAACTCTGTCCAGACTCAGCAAGAGAGTGTGGAATAACAACAAGCTGTACACTCACACCAAAATGCAACTCTACAGAGCCTGCATCCTCAGCACCCTCCTTTATGGCAGCAAGACTTGGACCCTGTATGTCCGCCAGGAAAAGAGGCTGAACGTCTTCCACTTGCGCTGCCTCAGGCGCATCCTTGGAATATCATGGAAGGACAGAGTGACCAACACCGCCGTCCTCGAGCAAGCTGGAATCCCAACCATGCACACCCTCCTCAGGCAGCGTTGACTCCGCTGGCTTGGCCACGTCCACAGGATGAACGATGGAAGGATTCCAAAAGACATCCTGTATAGTGAGCTAGCCTCTGGCAAAAGACCTCCCGGACACCCCCAGTTGCGCTACAAAGATGTCTGCAAGAGAGACCTCAGAGAGGTAGACATCAAGCTGGACAACTGGGAAGAACTAGCAGACGACCGCAGCAGATGGAGGGAGGGGTTACATGAAGATGAAGATCAGACAGCTAGCAGAGGAGAAGCGAGTGCACAGAAAGCACAATAAGAACTTGCCAGACACCCACTACATCTGCAAGAGATGCAGCAAGGACTGTCACTCTCTTGTGGGTCTTCATAGTCACAATAGACGCTGTAAATGCAGTCCTCAATTGAAACTTTAAAGGGCGCAATCCATAGTCTATGGAGACTGAAGGATGCCTACTACTACTACTACCTTCTACCACTCTAGATTCAAATCCACAATGGAGTTCAAAATATCAGTACACTTTAGCTGCAGAGCTCCCTGCTTTAGAAATCAGGACTGAATGAAGCTGTAAAAGCCAGGAACAAAGTATCAAAGTCTGGAAAAACAAAGCTATCAGGTAATGATCAATTACAGTGAGAAACCTTAAGGGAGATAAAAAAGAAAGTGGTTTTTTTTCTGCACATTTTGAATTAGTATATGGAGCACATCAAAATTCTTAGGTGCAATTAAATCTATTTTAGATGTTAATGCTTCAGCTTAATGTTTGTCTTTCTCCTCTCATTGAAGAGAATAAGGTGTGGCAAAACTTTCGGTCTTTTGATTTACAACTGTTCTGTGTCTGAACTGAAACTGGTAGGGAGGTGTGGTTATTTCAAGACTGTTTTCACACAGCAGTTTCCCTTTTTGTCCTGAGGACTAAGTCCTGTCATTCTTTGTCTCCACTACAAAGGCTATGTAAGGACTGGCTTGTCACCCCCACCTATATTAAATATTTTAACACAATAATAGATTACACTATTCAGTTTTATGTAATTTAACAATTTCTGCTTATGAATGCAACAGCAGCAACTGCCCATTGCTTACAGCAATCCCTTCAAAATTGCTCCTGGGAGAAGTATTTCTTGAAAGCTTATCTGTGTTGTGCATTTAAAACAAGAAAATAGGTCTTGGGTCTTTTTCTCAGAACTAATCTCTTCAGATGACAGCACAAAAAGCTTTTTCTAACATTTACCAAGAATCATTATGTAATAGCAATAACATTTTAAAGAGAGAGTTCTTCCTGTGAGGGGAGACCAGTTTAATGAGTTTTGCATCAAAATCTATAACAGGAGTGTTGAGGGATATATTGATTCCTCCCACACTGAAGATATGCTAGAGTATGTCATGTAGGTTTTGTGTTGTTCAATTTCTGTCTGTTTTGCAGCCTGACCTCTTTTCTGAGATCCCAAGTGACAGTGGTGACTCCCCCTACCACGTCTGCCCAGTATTCTGTTCTTGCTCTGGAAAGTATTGATCAACTTCCCCTCTGAGACATGAGGAAATCCATCTCCTTCAGGGTGGCTGGTTGCTAGGTTTCAGCATCTTGGTGATTAGATGTGCTATTGTCTTGGATTCTCCACCAATATGGAATTCAACTTAAGTCTTCTTCCAATGACCCATGCAGGTTTGGACAGCTGGATGACATCATATTCATATCCGTTAGCCTGCTCTGAGAGCAAACAGACCTTTCCTACCAACTGGGTAACAATGCAAGACATAGTAAACTGAGGCACACATAGGTTTCATAAATATCTTTGTTGGCACGGGAAACGTTATTATATTCTGATCTTATAGAGACATTGTTTTGTAAATGAATGCTTATTGATGTTTTTATAAGGTTCAATATTGAATTTAGCATTGTTAGTGAATCCTCCTTAATTTTCAGTATTGTTTTGTTAATGAGATCCTGTTCATGTTCTATACGACCGAATAACTCTACCTTCCTGTAATTTACTTTTTGTTAATAATCTATTGGTACTTGACCTCCTGCTCAATAGGGAATTACCAGAGCGGAATGGCATAAGACCAGTAAGAATTCAGTTTGAGCTGGAGAAATGGATAAAGGGAGTATGAGAAACTCTCCCCTGGTTTGTTGGGAGGGGGGATGAACAAAGGAGAAGAGAGGTATAAGTATTGCTCACTGCTTGTTGCAAGGTGTGCAGGCTTTGAGGAGAGATCCCCCTGCACCTTACTTGGCATGCCAAATAAAGATTCTTCTTCCACTCTCGGTGTGTTATTGGGCCAGCGTTGCACACCGGGCACAAACTGCCACTGTGCCACCTTAAGAAGGAGGCAACATCTTATAGAAAATTCCCACTTTGTGACACAATTAAAAAGGTTTTTCTAACACTACAAGTCCTGCAAACTAATCCTAGCATCTGCTGTGTTGAGTTGAGTATTTTTTCTGACTCATATATGAATATTCTGCAATTGGAACTTTGCTAACAATTTTACTGACAATACATGACACAGAAGAGAACCTAGATACCTGTTCCAGAGCTGTACTGGGTATGATGGGGTGTTCACCCCACTTGCTGTGAAAAGGTTAATTAAACAGATAGGCCACAACTGAGAGGAATCAGGTGGTGAAGACATTTCCTGATTGAAGGAGGGATCCCAGATGGGGAGGAAGAAGAGGAGCCTGACATACAAAGACTGAATATTAGAAACCAAAGGGGCTGCTGGGAGTCTGTAGTCACTCACTCAGGGTGCGTCCAAAGCTCAGTGAAGTAATTTGGACTTTACCCAGTGACTTCAATAGGCTTTGGACCACGTATTATAGTTCTCATATTTTTAAGTAAAATAAAACATTTAGGATAGTGATGTTTAGGCACAGACCTAAGTTGGGAGCACAGCAGGTGCATCCCCCCATGACATTATGGCTTTCATGAAAGTTGGGGGAACATGTACTCTGCATCAATCCTTTTAGAGGCTGCATTAGGGTGGGGCTGGTATAGGAAATATAATCTTTGTCCCTCTGGAGAGGACCATGCTGCTGTAAAAGACAGCTTGGCATAATCTCTGTACTTATGAAAACATAAGGCCAGTAGCTGTACACATCCTTTTTTGAGCTCCTTCCTTTTATCTTGTGCAACCTTATCTGTCTTTTGTAGGTCCTTTGTACAATGTTGAAGCTATTGTTCAATGATAGGCCAAAGACCATCCTTCCTAAAACAGTGGCCTCAGATTCAGCATAAATATTTGCAGTGACGTTTTGTGAGATCTTGGTTAAGTCCCTTGGGCCTAGTTTTTTAAAGGTATTTAAGCATTGCTTCACTCGGTCTTGTAACACTCAAACAATTTAGGATCCTGACTGTGAATGGGATTTAGGGTCCTAGGTGCCTAAATCCCTTTGGAAAAATGAAATTTATGTGACAGCTCAGTTAAGCATTGTGACACTGAGCACAGCAATTCTTAAACACCTTTATAAAATTTGGACCTTAATTTCTATGTCTGTGTTCACTGTCTGTGAAATAGTCTTAAAACATTTCTGTACCTCTTGGATGTGATGAGACTACCTGCGTTTAACATTTGCTAATGAGCACCACAGAGAAGTCTATAAATGATCAACTGTTTTATACACCATCCCTTTTTAATGGGAAGTTGGAACCCAATGGTATAAGTGTGAAATGAAAACTTAGAGAATTTGCAATTATTTCTTATTATGTGGTCAGTACTGAGGCCCTTACAGCAAAACTGACATCAACTTCTAATGGAATTGAATATTTTCAAGACTATTTAAATTAACTATGCATTTAAGGGTGTGCCATATCATTTCAAGCTTATGGTTTTTGGAAGGAGCCATTTATGGTTGTTGCTGACTGCAAGTGTGTGGGAACTTAACAACACTTTGAAGTGATTGTTTGAGGAAAGATTAAGGAAGAAAAAGTGATATGAAAATTGCATGGAGAGACTGATGTCCTCCCATAATTGGAATAACTAGAGCCAAGCCGATTTGTGTGACCTTGGTGAGACCTGCTAAAAGTGCTATAAAGAATGTCAGTGAGGAGGAACATGTAGCTGGAATCACAAGACTTCTCATTTAAATTTACTATGAATCAGTGGATGAATCACAATTGTTTGATACAAATGATTTCAATAGACTCTGTTAAATAGTTGGGCTCCTAATCTTCCTCCCTTAAAATTGTTCTACTCTAACGTAAGGTGTATGACACCTAGAAACTAAGGATTTGCTTCTCTTATCATGCCAGTAAAATGGATGAAATCCTAGCCTTATTGACATCAACGGAAACTTTGCGCTTTACTTCAATGGGGCTAGGATTTCACCCATTGCCTCTAATGCATTAAATCCTGATTTTTCAGCCTGATTTTCAGTGAGAGGAACATTAAGCTTTGAGTGTTCTGAAGGATGGTGGAGGCCAGTCACAAGAGTGATGTTCCTTCAAGCTGTGTGGAAATTAAACAAACAAACAAAATGTGATAGAGATTCAAATGTTTGTCTCCAAATTAGAAAAATAGTAAGAGGATGAAAAAAAGCACCCATGGATAAACAGAGTAAAATAGGTGGCTAGAGGCAAAAAGGCATGCTTTAAAAATTGGAATTCAAATTCCATAGGGGATAATAGGAAGGACTGTAAACTCTGGCAAGTCAAATGTAAACGTATAATTAAGCAAGTAAAAAGAGACACAAAATAACAACAAAATTAGGTACATCAGAAGCAAGAACCAGTCAGTGGGACCTCTGGATTACTGAGGTGCTAAAGCAGTATTCAAGGAAGATACGACCATTGAAGAAAAGCTAAATGAATTCTTTGCATTAGTCTTTTCCCTCACATCCTCTGCAGTGATTTCCCATACCTATTCTTTTTCTGTAGCAAATCTAAGAACTGTCCCAGACAGAGGAATTAACAGAGGAAGCTTTGGAACAAACATAAATTAAACTATAAGAAGTCACTGGGACTAGATGGTATTTACCCAAGAGTCCTGGAAGAACTCAAATATGAAATTACAAAACTATTAACTCTGGTATGTAACCTTCATTTAAATGGAGGTTCTGTATAAGGTGACTGTAGGATAGCGAATGTGACCCCAATTTTTTCAAAAAAACAGTTCTGTAGGTGATTCTGGCAATTACAGGTCAGTAATCCTAACTTCAGTACCCGGCCAACTAGTTGAAACTATAATTAAGAACAGAATTATCAAACACTTAGATGAACATGGTTAGTTGGTTATAAAACTGCGATTCCTCCCCAATCTATTAGAATTCTTTGATGCAGTGAAACC
Source organism: Carettochelys insculpta (assembly GCF_033958435.1). NCBI lineage: Eukaryota > Metazoa > Chordata > Testudines > Carettochelyidae > Carettochelys > Carettochelys insculpta. The sequence continues at coordinate 58,897,626 of NC_134144.1, forward strand.
TGTGGACAAGAGTGATCCAAATGAGTATCTTGTACTTGGATTTACAAAAGGCCTTTGAAGAGGTCTTCACCAAGGCTCTTAAATTAAGTAGTCATGAGATAACAAGGAAGGTCCATTTGTGGATAACTGGTTAAAAACCAGGAAACAGAGGGTAGGAATACATGGTCACTTTTTACAATGGAGAGGAGCAAACAGCAGTGTTCCTTAGGGATCTCTAGGAGGTGTCGAGCTTCCCCTTACGACTCAGCTGGCCCTGGGTAGCCAACTTGCCCGGAAAGCTACCTGGGGAGGTTAAGACCTCCTGCATATCGGGTTCCAGAGAACCTATAACAAGACTTTGGCAAGCCCCGCCCCGTCCCCCAAGGTGAGGGAAAATTTGGGCTTTGCATGTGGGCTCCACCCAATTCCGCTGGAAGGCAGAAGCCAGCACGGAAGGGAGAGACTAATGCACCAAGTTAAAGTGAAGCAAATCAACAATTTATTAAAGGTCATCAATTGGAAAAATAAAATTACAGCCTAAACTATACACAACTATATCTAGACTTATGTTAACCACTATGACTAAACACTTACAAATATTAACAAATCCATGGAGCTGTCCTGTATTGATATGTTTATTTGTCTGGAAGGCAAAGTACTAAGTTAATAAGAGAAGATAATAGTTTTCCTTTTGAAAAGTTGGGGCGAGGGTGCTAATCCTTGTCCACAACCTGGGGCCGGGTCGCTATGCTGGCCCAATTTATTAGGAAAAGGAAAGAGGGTAAAGGTATTTCAAATCCCTATAGGCTTCCTTAAAGGCAGGTCAAGGGCGCTACTTCTTGCTCACAACCTGGAGCTGGGTCGCTACGCCAGCCCAAAATGGAAGGTACCTTGGAGGCCACCAGGGTCACTCCTAAGGTCCAAACTATAGCCTGTGAGGATATTGCCCTCTCTTCAGGCTGTACTGGAAGCAGGGAGGCCAATAAATGGCTAATGCCAGGCAAGTCTGCTCACAAAGAAAAAGGTACAGGTAAGTATGGGTAAGGGAGAAAATGCCTTCACCGTAATAATATAATAGTTGTATAACAATGAGTTAAAAATACAGGTTTGAACTTTGAATACTTAACTTCTTAAAACTACTGATACTAATTATTTGAGGTAACTAATTTGAACTAATAACTACGGGTTATTAATTAAGTGTACAAATTGGATTGTTTGTATATGGGTATTCAGGCCCGGCCCTGGGAGTCGGGCCTCCGGGCACTGCCCTCCCCTTGGCCTAGAATAGGGCACCTGTAAGGGGTCCCAGTACCCAAATGGTGTATGTCCCTTTAAATGTGTGGAAAATGCCAATATTAGTGATGCGGCTCCAGGCTACGCCACGGGCCTAGTGGGAATTTTACGTGTTTCTGTAGTTGAATCCGGTGCTTGTCAAATCCAGTATGAAGTCTTGTCAAAAGTGAATCGTTGTCTGCAAAGGCAGCGTGGGCGATGGTGTGGCAGGAACGCTGATGACGATGGCAGACCCCAGGTTACGCCGCCAGGTACGCAGTACCCCCCACCGAAGTGGAGGGCCAGTTCGCCACCTGGCGGTTTGGCCGAAGGGTCTGCTTGTTGCTCCTAGACGCAAACGCGCTGCTTGTGGGCGCTGAGGCACTGATGCTGGAGAGCGCCGCTTCTGGGCCGCTGGGGCTGTGCAGGTAGGTCAGATACTGCAGTGATTTTAGTCAGCTCTATCAAGCACTGCCAGGTGCGGCGAGTGCTGCTGTGGTTTCAGCTCTTTCTTCGGCTTAAGCCTGACCTCAGGGTTCAGCGGATGCAGCAGAGCTGCCACTCTCCCCTGTGCTGGGTCACAGAGTCCTTGTCCGTGTCCCCAAGGGCCGTAGGACTGCTGGCGAGCCCTGCTTTTATCCTCTGTCCTCATACATAATTCATAAGGTCATTATCATACAAAGATTCTATGTACCTGTTTTCAACCAGGTCCTCTGTGTCGCCGAAGGTGCTGGAAAAGCTTACCTAGGGCCAATCAGAGGCTTGGGATTTAAACCTGTGATCATGAATAATTCATGAGTTCAGGTTACCGGGGAAACCAGCTGACTCAGTGACCACTGGGGGGGGAGCTGCTAAATGGCAGCCGATGAGACTTTGGATTTTTCATGTGCCTGCATTGATGCTTTACGGCCAAAGGCGTGTTCTCCCTGGCCTACGGGGACGATAATGCCCAAGGGATGAAAAAATCCCTGACAGGAGGACCAGTGCTTTTGAACAAATTCATAAATGATGTGGGAAAATGGGTTAACTGAAGCTTGAAGATGATATAAAATTATTCATGGTAACTATGTCTAAAGTAGATTGCAAAGAGTTACAAGGAATCTCACAACTCTAGGTGACTGGGCAAGAAAATGGCAGATGAAATCATTGTGGATAAATGCAAATCGGTGCACATTGGATAACATAATCCCAGCTCTGCATACAAAATGATGGGTTCTGAGAGAGACAGACATTCTGAAGTCATTGTGGATAGTTCTCTGAAAACACCTGCTTAATGTGCAGGAAAGTCAAAAAGGTAACAGAATATTACTAACCACTAGGAAATGGGTTGATAATGACAGAAAATATAATCCTACTATATAAGTACAAGGTATGTCCAAATCGTGACTACTATGTGCAGCCCTGGTCACCCCATCTCAAAAAAGATGTATGACAAATGGAAACAGGATAAAGAAAGGCAAGAAATAATTGTGTATGGAACAGATTCCACATTAGGAGAGATTAAAAAGGCTGGGACTGACTCATTTTGGAGAACACACCACTAATGAAGGAGATGATAGACATCTATAAAATCACAAATGGTATGGAGAAAGTCAATAAGGAAGTATTATTTACTCCTTCACATAACACAAGACTCAGGAGTCATCAAATGAAATTAATGGCAGTGGGTTTAAAACAAACAAAAGGATGTACTTCATAACAACAGACAATCAACCTGTGGAACACATTGCCAGGGGATGTTGTGAAGGCCAAACAATAACTGGATATAAAAAGATTTAGCTATGTTCCTGGAGGACAGGCTTATCAATGGTTATTAGTCAAGATGATCAAGGATGCATCTCCATGTCCTGGATGTCCGTAAGTCTCTGCTTGCCAGATGCTTGGACGCGGTGACATGGGATGGAGCACTTGCGAATTGCCATGTTCTGCTCATTTGCTCTGATACACCTGGCATTGCTGTCTGTCAAAAGACAGGATTCTGGGTTAGATGGACCTTTGTTCTGATTGGTAAAGCCATTTGTATGTTCTTGTGACCACATGTCGTGGATGGAGAGGGTTTCTGGCAGCTGTGAGAGTGGATATCAAGGGGGCGAGATTGGATGGAAATCTGGCAGGTCACAGGTTACTCTGGGGTAGGAGTTGATTTTTCTAGAGGTCTGAGGAGAATGGGTGGTTTAGGAGGTAACAATCAGCTGGGCAGTGCCTAGGAGAAATAAGTTGGGGGAGGGGCACTTGGGGAGTGAACTAGGGGATAAGTTCAGTTCTGAGGCACGTCACTTAGAGGTGCATGTTATGGTGCGGCACGCTGAGTCCCCTTCCCCTCAACACCTTCAGCTGCATCAAGTTAGTCCTGGAAGCTCCCTTTATAACTTCGCACAGTCCAAAAAGGGGTGAGACAAAGCCCCTTGCTGAAGCCTGTGTTACATGAATTCATAAGGCTGCAGACTCCAGGCACTCTTAGGCAGACATTGTGGGCACTATTTTGGGATACAAAGGTCTGTAAATTGGGGTCTGTAAAATCAAAGTTTTACAGTACTTCCAGGTGGGTATGAGATGGCTCTTTCTTCCTTGGAGGTAGGCTGGTCCCTGAGACCCCTTAAAGGGCCAGTCCCTGTGATAGGGTGAAAATTAGCACCTGGAGAGAAGTAAGGATCTTTCTTTCTTCTTTGTGAAATATAAAGTTCTGATGGATTTTTTTCTTAGACTTTGCTTTTATCCCAAGTGTGTGGTGGGATTGTGAGAGGCATAGGTATTTAAAACAGCAGCAGCCCTGGAGTTTTAGACAGTGACAGAAGATTCAATTTCCAGAACTTGCACTTGACTGGATGTAAGAACAGGCTCTCAGTGGCTCACATTTCTGTCTGTTATGATGCATTAGTTACACCTGCCCACCAAGGAATTTTCCAGCAAATACGTGGAAGTTAAGCCCTTTTACTTCTAAGCTATGTCTACACTAGCCCCCTCCTTTCGAAAGGGGGATGCTAATGAGACACTTTGGGATATGCTAATGAGGTGCTGCAGTGAATATGCCATGCCTCATTAGCATAATGATGGCCGCAGCACTTTGAACGTGCCACTTTTGATCGCACGTGGCTCGTCTACACAGGGTCCTTTTCAAAGGGCCCCACACACTTCGAAATTCCCTTATTCCTATTTGGTTATAAAATTCACGTTTGGCAGCTGGGAAATGGAATATTGATGGAGAAGGGAACTGTATTTTGCAGCTTCTCAGAAGAGGTTAGAAATAATATTCAGTGTCATAAATGGTAAACCACTAAAAATACTTCACGTTTCTATCCATCATAAAATACTCTTTTGCATCCTGATTTCTTACACCTCTAGAATCCTTTCTATAAACTGCTTGAAAGAATTTGTCACTCACAGGAAAGAAAAGAAGTCCCATGATATGAAAAATATTTTCATTCATTAACTGTATTCTGGTGATTACAGTACATTTACAGATAAAACCCACATAGTCTTGCTAAGAGGCAGTTAAGAACTCCCTATTTCAACAATGTTTTTAGTAACAGGTAAAATACACATGGTCAGAAAAAAGCTTTGTGCTATTGGCAATAAATCTGTGATAAATATTTCTATTGGCCACTAACAGCAATAGAACAACAGCTCTTTACCTTTTTTTTTTTGATATTTGGCACATGCACTTTTAAAAAATTGGTTAGCTTGCTATTTGTAGTCAACATGAAGGAGATTTTCTAATCAAACTATCTGAGAGAGCTTTTATTTTTTATTTTGCTCATCTTGTTATATAAGATATAAAATTTCTGAGTGCTGGGTACTAAACACTGTGAACGTTTTATATCTTAGAGCTCCTGAGTGCTGGAGTGTCTTGTCTCCATATTTACTGGGAAATAAATGCTCTTTTCTCAGTTTTTGTAAGACACATTTTACAATGACATCTAGTGGCTATTTGGGTTAATCACAAATATATTGGAAATATATTCCCATCTGTTGATACTTCAAGTTCTTTCACTCATTTGGACTTAAATTACCTTTGCTTTCTATTCTTGATTATGTCATCCTGCATGCTGAATGCAGACACAACCCTAGGTGAGGATGTGACAGGTAAATGAATGTAAGGTAAAGGGAACTTAATAGCTGTTATTGGTTGCCTCTAGATCTTATTTGCTTTGGGGCTCTAACTATAAGCTTGGCTAGTGCACTGTGGGAGGATTTCTATGACTCAGTGGGAAAACCTGCGTGCACAGCATCCAGAGACACAAACCGCCTCAGGATGACAGACACTCCCTTATATTTGCTCTGAGTTGCTATGCAGATTTTATTGTCATAAGACACCGCTTTCCCCACCTTTTCCTTGATTTTGGTGCCAAATTTGAAAAAAGGTGCCAAAAGCCTGACGGAGAAGGGGTACAAAGAGGGAGTAGTGGTTGCCTTTATGCCAATCCAAGATGGCAACCACATTCAACAGGGCACCTATATATTTAATAGAATCTGAATCTGTTCTTTCCAACAACTTCTCCCTGCAGTTTTTTCCAGGGCCACATTTGAAGTCCCATCTGGGTCCTAAGGCCTGCACAGTGTTGGAGTCTTTTGTACTGTTCAACATCCAGGTAGTACTGGAGGGAGGCGTGGCACAGGCCAGACCCTATTTTACCCCAGGCCCTACAGTGTCACAGTCTCTTCTTTGGCTGCATCTGCTCTTGCCAGTTGGAATCTCTACTGGATTAGTACTGATGCAGGGGAAGGAGCACCACCTACTGAATCACCGAGTCACTCTAGAATTTCCTTGAAGTTTCTCCATTCAACTTTTGACTGGAGCTAGTCCTGCTTTCTTTTGATTTTGAGATTAGGGTACTAAGCGGGTATATTTGATCTTTCGATATCAGCTGTCCTGTGCTTTCATTACATGTGTCACATTGAAGATGCTAGGCTATATCCAGCAGTGTTGAATAAGAATTAAACTCCCACTGACGTCCCTGGAAGCAGGATTGAGCCTGCTGGAAAGACTATATAAGGTGGAGCCTGTGGTTCCTTTATGAACTGGGAAGACCAGCACTCTTGCTGCCTCTGGGGTGGACAGCAGTGACTTGCCTCCTTCAGTCTTATAGAGCTGCCTTTGTGGGAAACCTGAGGTGAGTGGAACTCTCACCAGGGTGGGAAAATCTGGTTAGAACCAGTTCCCCAATGGTCGCTGAATGTTCCAGAGGGAGAGGGCAAAGCCCAAGGTGGGGAAGGGGATGCAGGAATACATGGGAATAAGTGTAGCATGTTTGTATTTTTTGGTGGTGCTCAGAAAGGGTCCAAGACCCCTCTCCACACACAGCTGCCTAAGGCTCTGAGTCGGAATTTGGTGTGGGAGGGGTTGTGGGGTACTGACTCTGGGCTTGGGCAGAGGGCTGGGGCACAGGCGGGGTAGTGGGCTGTGGGATGGGGCAGGGGTTTAGGGTGCAGGGAATGGGGCTAGGCTGAGGAATTGGAGTGCAGGGCACCAGAGAGTACTCCACCCTTCCCTGCCATCACAAGCATGACACTCACTGATGCCCATGGGGTTCAGCCGTGTCAGGATAAACCCCCCTCACATGCACACTTGGAGTGGCCTGCTGGGGGGGAGGGGGCTGCTGTGCATTGCCTCCTCCCCTCCTCCCTCCACATCTTGCAGCAGCTGCCCCAGCCTGCCACCAGTGCTCCTTTCCAGCCAGTCGTGTTGTGAAGCTGCAGAGGGTGGCTGCTGGCTGCCAGGGATACTCCAGGACCAAAGGACAGTCTTGTGTAGGTGCTCAGAGTGGCAGATGGGCCAGGAGATGCTCCAGTGGGGGTGGTAGCTATGGTTGCGGGAGAGACACAGCCCCAAATGTCTGTAGAATCAGGTCCATGGGCCAGAATTATTTCTGGCACCTGGGCACCATGAGTCCATATGACTCACCATCCCTGATGTGCTTGACTGAGCGGGAGAAGCTAGAGGTCAGCCAGGATCTGCATGAGGGAACACTTCCTAATTCCCTAAGAATTCTTCCCCATCTCCAAAAAAACTGCTCCATCCTTCTCCCACCCACACGCAGCAACATAACAGCTTCTGAGGGGTGGGGGAAATTTGGTTTTGTATTATAGTTAAAATGAATAATTACTCAAAGTTCTGTATTAGTAGGCTTAGTAAGGACAGTGGCTGTGAACATTGCCTGAATCATTTTGGTTTTCTGTGTGGCTACAGATATACTTTCTGACTGGCATTTTGAGATAAATTACAAAAGTAATTGCAATGAGTATGATAACATTGTGCTATTTTGATAAAATATGCAGAATTCACCAGGACTACATTTTGCAGTAGGTTAGAGATATTGTTAATCCTCCAACAAGAAAGCTAATTGCAGAAAGGGAAAATTGGGAGGGAAAAGTAATTTTTATTTTAATTCTGTGCTTTGAATGTTGATTTAGCCAAATTGTTTCAGTTAAATTTTCTCAGCTAGTATGATTCCATCAGCTTTTATTTAAATGTCATAATGGGGAAAGAGTATTTATTTTACTATTCTCAGTTTTGTATTTTTCTTGTAACAGGGATCTTTAAAAAAATCTATATACTTAACTAAGGCCGTGGCTACACTAGCCTCTGCCTTTCAAAAGGGGTATGCAAATGAGCCACTTCGGCAGATGCTAATGAGGCCTCTCCATGAATATACAGCTCCTCATTAGCATAATAGTTGCCGCACGCATTTCAAAAGTCCCACTTTCGAAACGCATGCTGCTCCGGTAGGCAGAGGCCCTTTGCAAGGACCCCCAGACTTTGAAATCCCCTTCTTCTCAAAACCAGATGGAAAGAAGGGGATTTCAAAGTCCTGGGGGTCCTTTCGAAAGGCCGCTGTCTACACAGGCAGCACATGTTTCAAAAGCAACACTTTTGCAACGCGCACGGCAGCTGTTATGCTAATGAGGAGTTGTATATTCATGGCAGTGCCTCATTAACATCTGCCGAAGTGGCTCATTTGCACACCCCTTTTGAAAGGCAGAGGCTAGTGTAGCCACAGCCTAAGTGACTAATTGGTTAGCTGGCTGAGTGATTTCAGCATGATTTCTGATTCCATTCAGACTCTTCCTGTGCTGAAAATTTTGAAAAGCAAGTGTAAAGAAGATGTTGCTTTTGATTCAGCAGACTGTATCTATTTGGTGATTAGAGACTCTATCTGAAACTCAAGTGAACTCAATTTAAGCTTTTGAGCAACTTCTTGCTCTATTTATGTGGTGATTTACATATTTAGATTTAATGTTTTCTTTATGTTTATGTATAGTAGGCATCCTTCAGTCTGCATAGACTATGGATCGCGCCCTTTAAAGTTTCAATTGAGGACTTCATTTACAGCGTCTATTGTGACTATGAAGACCCACACGAGAGTGACAGTCCTTGCTGCATCTCTTGCAGATGTAGTGGGTGTCTGACAAGTCCTTATTGTGCTTTCTGTGCACTCGCTTCTCCTCTGCTAGCTGATCTTCATCTCGCCCTTCTGAAGGCCCTTGTGTAACCCCTGCCTCCATCTACTGCGGTCGTCTGCTAGTTCTTCCCAGTTGTCCAGCTTGATGTCTACCTCTCTGAGGTCTCTCTTGCAGACATCTTTGTAGCGCAACTGGGGGCGTCCGGGAGGTCTTTTGCCAGAGGCTAGCTCACTATACAGGATGTCTTTTGGAATCCTTCCATCGTTCATCCTGTGGACATGGCCAAGCCAGCGGAGTCGACGCTGCCTGAGGAGGGTGTGCATGGTTGGGATTCCAGCTTGCTCGAGGACGGCGGTGTTGGTCACTCTGTCCTTCCATGATATTCCAAGGATGCGCCTGAGGCAGCGCAAGTGGAAGACGTTCAGCCTCTTTTCCTGGCGGGCATACAGGGTCCAAGTCTTGCTGCCATAAAGAAGGGTGCTGAGGATGCAGGCTCTGTAGAGTTGCATTTTGGTGTGAGTGTACAGCTTGTTGTTATTCCACACTCTCTTGCTGAGTCTGGACAGAGTTGTGGCCACTTTTGTGATCCTCCTGTTTAGCTCAGTGTCCAACAACAGGGTGTCAGTGATGGTGGACCCAAGGTAAACGAACTCATGGACGACCTCTAACGTATAGTTGTCAATGCTGATTGATGGGGATTCAGCAACATCCTGACCGAGTATGTTTGTCTTCTTTAGGCTGATGGTAAGCCAAAGTCCTTGCATGCTTTGGAGAACTGATCCAGCAGTTTTTGAAGCTGGTCTTCTGTGTGAGACACTACAGCAGCATCGTCTGCGAACAGCATGTCTCTGATGAGGACTTCCCGCACTTAGACTTAGCTTTCAGCCTTGCAAGATTAAACAGTTTCCCATCAGATCTTGTGTGCAGCAAGATGCCCTCTGTTGAAGATCCAAAGGCATGCTTCAGGAGGAGTGCGAAGAAGATCCCGAACAATGTCGGAGCAAGCACGCATCCTTGTTTGACGCCGCTCCTGATTCTGAAAGCATCCGATAATGCGCCATCATATTGGATGGTTCCTCTCATGTCTTCGTGGAACGACTGGATCATCTTGAGTAACCGTGGAGGACAGCCTATCTTGTGGAGCAGTTTGAACAGCCCATCCCTGCTGACCAAGTCAAAGGCCTTGGTCAGGTCGATGAAGGCTATGTAGAGTGGCTTCCTCTGCTCCCTGCACTTCTCTTGCAGCTGCCTTAGCGAGAAGACCATGTCAACGGTAGACCTCTCTGCGCGGAATCCGCACTGCGATTCGGGGTACACCCTCTCAGCAATCTTCTGGAGTCTGCCAAGGATGACGCGAGCGAACAGTTTACCAGTGACGCTTAGGAGGGAGATTCCACGGTAGTTGTTGCAGTCGCTTCTGTCTCCTTTGTTCTTATACAACGTTACAATGTTAGCGTCGCGCATGTCCTGTGGAACCTCACCCTCTTTCCAGCACAGGCACAGCAAAATCTACGCAGTGGCCATGGGGGCACCGATGCAACATCCAAATGGCAACATCTGAGGGATACAGTTTATAACACGGCCTTGTCGGTGTTTGGAAGAAGAGCTAGAAACACGAACGACTGGTTTGAAGCTGTCTCCGATGAGATGATTCCAGTCATTGAAAAGAAGCGTGCTGCACTCATGGAGTACAAATGCTCACCGAGCCAGAGTACCCAGCAAGCACTTAGAGAGGCCAGAAGAACAGTACAGCAGACAGCCAGGCGCTGTGCCAACAACCACTGGCTCCAGCTATGCAGCAGCATCCAGACCTGTGCCGACTTTGGTAATCTCAGAGGAATGTACGAGGGTATGAGGAAGGCATTAGGACCCACCCAGAACAAGGTGGCACCTCTGAAATCCAAATCTGGTGAAGTCATTGCTGACAAAGCCAAACAGATGGAGCGCTGGGTTGAGCACTACTCTAAGCTGTACTCATGCGAGAACGTTGTGGTTGACGCAGCCCTCGATGCCGTTGAGCTCCTACCAGTAATGGACGAACTGGATCAAGAAGCGACTGTGGATGAACTGAAGAGAGCCATCGACAGCATTGTAGCAGGAAAGGCCCCTGGTCAGGATGGTATACCACCAGAGGTAATCAAATGTGCCGCGGACACACTCCTGGTGATGTTTATGTATAACTGTGAAGATAATGTATGTGCATTATAAAGCAACCACTCTATGTTGTAAAAATTGTTTTTGTTTGTTTCTTTATCACAAAATTGTATAAAAACAAAAAAGCAGTTGTGTAGCACTTCAAAGACTAACAAAATAATTACTAGGTGATGAGCTTTTGTGGGACAGATCCACTTCTTCAGATCTATAAAGTTGGTACTTCAGAACTAAGTTATTTTCTTTGTTCTTTTGGATTTAAGGGTGGGAAGGTTGATGCTGTGCAGTCTTTACAGACTGATTTCCGGGTATCCAGGCGCTTTTCTATGGGCTTTTGTAAGTGGTGAAGAATAGTAATAAATTCTAGGTCATCCAAAGGTTCCACAGGCAATCCTGTAAATGGTAAATCTGCCAACCAGCTACCATTTTCGTCTTATTTAAGGTATATATTCCCTTATGTATTAGAATATGTTTAAAAATGACTATCCAGTCCTCAACGTAGTACCTTAAGGGGCTAATCAATTTGTACAATAGACAACATATTCAATCACATCTCTGAGGACAGAAGTGTATGTGAAATTCAATAATAATATAAAGCAAACCAAGAAAAAATAGGAGGAAATACTCCAGACAACTATTCAAGGTTTATCAAAATGCTTCATCGAGTGTGTTTCACTGACAGCCTTCGAGCCTAATGCAAATTAATGTCATGCACTGCAGGTTTTGACAAATATTGATGTTTCAAAATAACTCAGAATGGAGGCAATTGATCAGAGATTTTTTTTGCAATCCTGTATCAGTTTATGAATCTTCTGCACGTGGATTATAGAACGTGGGACTTTAAAGACTAGCTTCAGGACATTTAGTAAAGAAGATGAAAAGAAAAATGATATTTATCAGAATAGAATGGAATGTACTTTTCATATTTGTATAATATTTCTCCAAATTACTGCACTTTCCCCTGTTAATTTTGGTTGTAACTATTTAGCAAACAGTGTTTTTTTCTTTTCTTTTGACTTTTCAATGGAGTTGATTTCACTTCTTTTATAGAAAAATGGTTCTTGAGCTTGTATATAGTAAAAGGAGATTATAATGAAATCATGTGTTGCAGAAAACAGTTGTTAGACAAATCACTTCTGTAGCTTCAGAGGAGCAAACTTGAAAGGCAAAACACAAAATAAAGGGGTAGATTATTAGCGTTTAGGCATCCATTTCTACTGCGGTTTACAGGGACTTAAATTGATGGGATTATTCACAATAGAAGCATGTGTTGTTTAGTATGCTCTAGCAGTATTTGAGACTCAGTAAATTGAGGTTCTTTCTATGAATCTTTTTGTTGTACTATATCACGTTTAAAATGTTCATATTCTATTTAGGTGTGCATAAATTTCTGATGTAACTAACCAAGTGGATCAGCCATCTTCTTTTTTATTACTGTCTCTGTTTGCTTGAATGGTGCAAAGCTGGATTTTTTGTGAGTATGAATCCCGTTCAGTTTCACTTGCATTGTCTGTTTGAAATGCAGAGATTTGCAACATTTAATACACACATTAGCTTTGCTACAGAATCATGTAAAATGGCTTTCACAGAGAAAACAGTCCTGAAAAAAATCCAGTTTCATACTTTTCTTACATTAACAAAGTTGAAGTGTATTTGAATTAATTTCTATAGCAAAAGAATGAGTTGCCATAACATAAAAGTGGTTCTTGCTCAAGCTATCCTTAGAACTTCTAGAAAATATTCTGATGGAACATATTACTTCAGTAAATAGTGTTTTTTCTAAATAGAAATGTTTCACAAGAGTACTCAATTTCAATAAAATGTGGGAAAATTTTGACAAGATTAGAAATTGAAATGGAACACTTCATTGTGAGTGTCTTGTTTTTGCTCCAACTTTCTCATTTAATTAAGACATTTTATATTATACATTGATATTTAATATTCCATGCTTTAACATTATAGAAGCAAAACATTTCCATTATGTCAAAACAGACAAGTCAAAGCTTCTCTACTGCAAAAAATAAAATTGTTAAAATAACTTTATCTCTTGGTAAAGTATGAGAACAAATTTCAAAATATCAGAATTTCTCAGAAATTAGAAATTCCATTTTTCTGGCCATCTTGTAGTTTGTGGTGACCAAAACCCATCAAATTCAGAGCCAATATAAAGCTCTGTTCTGTCTCTTCAGTTCAACACTTCTCAAGGAGGGCATTCCTGAAAATCAGGCTCTTTATCTAGATGCCTAACTTATTATTTAGAAGTCTAAGTGGTATAGCCTACTATATGTGTAGAATGAACCTTTAATAGGACCTTTTATTTCAGAACTTGTTTTGTCCTGCTAGTGAGTCAGAATTTTTTAGTACAATCGTAATTAGAATCTGATGTACTGTATTAAGTTTCAGAAAATATCTAATAACAACCTGATAGCAAATAATAGCAAACAATGTTTTCCTACCATAATACTTAGCTACTTTGCATCATGACATGCCAGTTGCTATGTTGCTGCCCTCTGCTGGCTGACTCAGTGGAATTCTGTCTTTAGCTTATTGGGTACAGAATTGCATTTTTAGAGACCACCACTGTAGCACTGACTTTAATCCAGTATTTCTTAAACTTTTTGAGACCACAGAACACCAAGCAATAATATTCTTTATGCAGAACACCTATGAAAATTTTCTTCAAAAATAGTTGTCAGGAAAAAAACAGCAAAATATACAGCAAAACCAAAATGAAATAATTTAAGCAGGTATCTTAGCAATGAAAAAGTGTGATCTCAAAAAAGTGTCAGACACTTGCAGCACACCTGTGAGTTGTTCATGGAACATCAGTGTTCAGCAGAACATAGTTTAAGAAACATTGCTCTACTCCTTGGCTACAGTTACATCAGCGAGTTTTGCCAGCAAAACCCTGGTGATTGGAAGGGACAGTCCAGGGCTAGAAGCCTTGCAGAATGGGTGGGGCAATGCTTTCTTCTCACCCAAGCAATTGCCAAGAGTGTTGGGAAGGGGACAAACATATATGTTGCCTTCTATCTGAGAGAAAAAAACAAAACAAAAAACAAAACAAAAAAAAAGCACCTCACACCTGAAATATTATCAGGTAAAAGACCATCTGCTCTCCCCTTCTAGTTCAAGGGTAAAAGAACTAATTGGGGAAAGGCACTATTGCAGGGAAGTTGGCTGATGCCCCTTGTGCCTTAGGCCCCACTCCTTCCAGGTGCATGAAGCAGCCCTCCTCCTCACCCTCTGCTTTTCCTAGGGGCCTGGCAAGGCGGTCAGCCCTGCTGGTACTGGTGCTTGTGACTCTGTGTTGGGAATAAGGAGAGAGGCTGTTAAGTGGGAGATGTTGTTGCTCTGTGACTTTGTGACTCTGTGACTTTGTGGAGACTTTGCAGAAGGGGGCAGCAGAAGGTTTTGTTGGGAAAAGATTACTGGCACCCAAAATTCACCAATGGACTGGAACTTTGCTCAGGAATCCTGAACTCTGTATGCAGACACAGAGCTCGGGGTCTCCTTTTTCAGACTGTGGTACCACTGGGCCATGGGGCTTTCATTGAATGTAACCCTGTTTTATTGCTTCCCATATCTTTCCTCCTATTTTTCTCCATCATCCCTCTGGCTGTGTCTACACTTGCATTCCTCATTTCAAAAGAGACATGCAAATGATGGAAATCAAAAATGCAAATGAGGTACAGATTTGAATATCTGGCACCTTATTTGCATCTTCTTATTTCAAAATAGCTTCTTTCAAAAGAAGAAAAGCAGTGTAGATGCTGCTCTTTTGAAAGTAAATCCCATCTTCAAAAGAATCCTTCTTCCCATAAAAAAGAAGCTATTTTGAAACAAGAATATGCAAATGAGGAGCCAAATATGCAAATCTGCACTTCATTTGCATTTTATTCTCCTCACACTCATACCTCTTTCAAAATAGGAATGCAAGTGGAGACACAGTGTCTGTGAATACAAATTTATTTCTCCTGTATCATTGGACTCTTCAAGCGTCTGTTCACTCTGGAGAGTTTGGAACAAATGCCCTGTGGTGGAATGGACTTTCATAGAATCATAGCATCATAGAACACTAGGACTGGAAGGGACCTCGAGAGGCCGTCGAGTCCAGCCCCCTGCCCCAATGGCAGGACCAAGTACTATCTAAACCATCCCTGATAGACATCTACCTAACCTGTTCTTAAATATCTCCAGCAATAGAGATTCCACAACCTCCCTTCATTGCTATGTTCCTGCACTCATCTTTTCCTGGTCAAAAATGCCTACACAGCAGAACCCATCTTGGCTATGAAGGTGCTAACGTTACATTTTGCACTAAAGTGGTCTGGGTAGTTGAATGAAAGAACCAGAGTGGTTCTGTGGACAATATACCAAGGGGCTGTCTCCAAAACTAAAGCATTAGGTAATGCTGGATGCATTAAGTCATGCTGAAATAGAAGTGTTCTGTCCCAAATATGCATACTTGGTGATAATAGATTTCGGAGGTGACCTGGGCCCTGTGGGGTGTGGGTTGGGGGCAGAGTAAGGACACTTGGCTTCTGTAACTAAAATCTCAGGGCCACTTGATCTACCTAGGGGTGCATGCTTTCCTTACAAGTCATCTATGATAGCTTTCATCGTAATGATCAGCAAGTCACATCCAGTATGCATTGTTAGTATGGAGGTAATGTTCTGTGGTGTGGCAAATGCTTCCATTACAAGAAACTGTCATAATCACACGAGTGCAACCTGATGCCAATGGGAAATTAAACCAGAGAGAATTGTTCCAGCATTCTATCACTTACAGTTGAGTAGTGTCAGTCTGAAGTGACTGGAGGTGATGTTTGTGTACAGATAATTGGGTAGGTTAATGTTGAACAGGCATTGTATGGAGCATGCTTTGAATGAGGCCAGTTATAACACACGCAACACAGAGGGAAGGCTCAGATTATAAGGCCAAACTGTCTCTTCAGTTGATTCTTTAGTTACATGAGGACAGCAATCAGATACCAACACATGGCTGCATCGTGTTTGTGAAATGCATTTATGTTTATTATTTTGCTAAACAACTTCATAGTAACAAAAGTCACAAGTTGACTGAGGGTATGTCTATACTTACAGCGGGGGGTTGACACACCATGATCAATCTTCTGGGGATTGATTTTGCTGCATGGGTGAAGACATGGCAAAATCAATCTTTCTGGGCTCGGCTGTTGACCCTGGTACTCCAGGCTGATGTGTAGAGTAAAGGATGTTGGTGCAAGCCCAAAGGTCCCTGATCTGCACCAGGGAAGAAGTTGATTCTGATACATCAATTCTAGCTATGCAAATAGTGTAGCTAAAATTGCATATCTGGGATCAACTTTGATCCCTAGTGTAGACCAGGCCTGAGACAATAGCTTCAGTGTGAAACATACTTACCCGTATGAGAAACAATCAGGACAGTATTGTGCTGACTTCCCCACCAACAGTACCACAATCTATACGAGCTGCTTACTGTATAAAGTAAAGGGTCATGATCTTAGAATAGGATACCATTGTACCTGAAAAATACTAGTGGTATTTAAAGATTAAAAATACGAATGAAAGTCTTTGTCCATGAAATTTCTCAGTAAATAACAGAAGAATATGTAAGGAAATATACTGATATCTTAAACATATGTAAATCATAAATAGAGAAGCCCTTCCTATACTTTGGATGCCATTCCCATCAGTGAAAAATGACATCTATGGTAATTCTGCAGAGTCCATTACTAAAGTGGCTCAGAGTATTAGTTAATCAGCTTTTTCTCTTTTTCTGTCCTAGCTGCTGAAACTGCTAGAGCTGCTCCTGTCTGTGACTTGCCCAAGATCCTGAAGGAACTCTACACTAGTGTCCCAACAAATGGATCATCCTTTTTTGGGAAAGAGCATCAGCAGAGAACTGCTTATATATATCCTCAGTGGCGTTTTGATCAAAAGAGACAGGCTTTGCCAGATGCCTAGAAAACTAACATATCTGGTGAATCAAAGTCACTGGGGAGTGACTTCTGAAACTGAGTACCCCATACAGAGAATGCGTCATCAGCAATTATCTCTCACTGATATGGAGGGGATCTTCAGCTTGAAGGTCTGAGTGGTCTTATCCTTTACTGGGCTTGCAGTGGTTAACCACACCCTGTTTTTTACACCCTCTCCCCACTGCTGGATTGCTCAAGTGGAGGTAGGCTATAAGAGAATGTAGCCCAGCTCAGTCTGGACTGACTAGGATGGAGAGCAGATTTGTTTTGCAGGCTTCTGTCCTGAAACTGTGGGAGCCCCAGGCTGCCAGGACCAGTCAAGCCAAGACCCTGGTGAGTATCTGACTGTCCACTGAGGCCCGCATGGGGGAAGAATCCCCCAAGGAGATGGGGGACCTGAAGGATATGAAGTGGGGAGACCAGTGTAGAAGGGAGCCCAGGGGAACCATACATTTACCCAGTTGTGGTATTAGGAACAGTCAGTGTGTTTTGAAGGGATCCCTCCTGACCCAGTGTCAGGACTACTGTCCCTAAGCTGTGACTTTGTGGAACAGGGAGGTGCTGGTCCAAGCCCACCACTACCCAGTTTCCCTTTGAGTCATGAGGCCCAAGCTTATTTCTGACATTCACCTGCCTTCCCTGCCCAATTGTCTCTGGCCAGTAGGCCATGGTGCCTGGCACCAAAGAGTAGCCTTACTGACTCTCACCGTTAGGCAATGCTTACTGGCACCAGAGGGCATCCCTGCTGACTCAGGCCACTAGGCCATGCAGACAGGCACCAGAGGGAAGCCACGTTGATGTCATCCTGACACCCCATAATAAGATCCATACCCTGTGACAGGGCCTTTGATGATTTTGTCTGTGGAAGTCTATAGGTCAACAAAGGCCTAAAAACACAGGAAGTATGAAATTAGCTGCAATTTCATCTAGTTTTTATTGTGTCTTGTTCAGCAACATAAAGGCTGTGTTTACACTACAAACTTACTTCCAAGTTAACTTTGAAATAAGCTGCTACTTTGAGGTAGCATGCAGAGTGTCTACGCACACTTTCCCTTACTTTGAAGTTAACTTCAGAGTAAAGGAGGCTGACTTTCAAGTCAATACTCCATTCCCAGGTGACCTGGCTGTGCCACTGAAAGATAAGGGCAACCAGCATGGCCAGCAGGCTGGCACTGGTGGAGAGGACCTCGTCCTCTGGGAGGGTGGGAGCAGGCATGTTGCTTGTCTGTTCTCCCCAGCACATGCTCTGCTGCTGTCTGCATCCTGGCAGACTTGAGCACATGCAGGGTGGTGGTGTTGGGAGGGACTTGTTAAGGGGTTGATTGTCTGCGAGCCTGGAAGGCCTTGTCAGTCATGTGACCCCATGCCTGCATCATTTCCTGTCCTCTTACTTTGAAGTAGGGTCTAACTGCATGTAGATGCTTAACTCTGAAGTAGGGGGGAAACTACTTTGAAGTAAGGGAGGGTGCATTTTGTGTATAGATGCTCTACTTTGAAGTTGCTTAATTTGACATAAGCAACTTCAAAGTTATTATGTAGTGTAGAAACAGCCAAAGAGTCTGTTCCTCCACATAGCTTTGTTGTTTTCTATTGAAATAGTATGGGCTCACTAGTGTAGGTGTAACCTCTGTAGCATGGAGGTAAGACAATTTGTGAGGTAATTTTGTGTTACATAATTCCTCTATCTCACCTAAAGTAGTTGCACAGACCATGATTTCCTATCCTTGCAAGAAACTGCAACTGGAATTTACTGTAGGAACCCTCTGCATACTCAAAGTGGAAATTGTAATAGGAATCACTTTCTTCATCTCTTTAGGAACTCAGTAATAGTCTTTAAAATAATTGTGTGCGTATAACTAATAATTCCAAATTCCTTTTTATTAATTAGCTTGTTTAGCACTAATTTTGTAGCTTGTGTGACAGGGTATCCCTGGGTGTCGTTAGGGTCCCATGCCTCTCCCTTTGGCTGGAGGAGTTAGGCTGCGCCCACCTCCACCATTCTGGGCCAGCTGGTCAGTCCTTTCCCTCTTTTCCACAACCAGGGTATCAGTCTCACTGGGGAAGGGGAGCCCAGGGCATTCTCCCATTGAGCTACTTCCTCTCCCCCTTGCTGTCTTTTGTATGTCATTGCGTCCTGTCTCATCTCATCCACCTCCACTTCCCTACCATGTCCACCTCCTTTCTCTCTCTCTCCCCTCACTGGGACTGCTTTTTAAACCTCTGGCAGTGAGACCAGCTGAGCCTCATTAATTAGCTGCCGCCGCTCCCTCTTGCCTCCACCTGGGAGCTTAAGTGGCTCTTGCTCTTCTTTCCCTAGTTGAGGCTGCGTCCTGAGCTGCCTTTCACACATCCACTGGGGGTCTGCTGGCCTGACTCTGTTACTCATGACAGATCTTGCTTCTGGTTGGCCAGGAGCTTCCAGCTTCTAAGAGGCAGGGGTATGGTGGGAGGGAGGGAGGGGAGTTATGTGCTTATCAGGAATATTTGCCCTTAATGAAACCTTTCTAAGAGCTTCAAAACAGCTATTGAGTATTGCTAACAACTTTTAGCACACTACAGAGAGTACAGAATTAGCAACTAATTCTTTGGAGTCACTCAGGGTTCTATACAGGCGCCTTATCTGGAAACATTTCAATATCAACATAGAGTGAGTAGAAACAGCAGCTGTAATTATACCAAAAAAGTACTTGTGGCTAAACACCATTAAATAAGAACACATAAAGGGAGTTACAGAGGAGTGGATAATGTTTCTGTTGCATCAAAGGAAATGGAAAGTATAAAGCTTGCCTTTGTAAGATCTGGATCTGTTCTCTTAAATTGCTGTAAAATGATTGCCATTTAGAGGCATGGAAGTGTTAATCTCTCCCACTATATTAACTGGAAGCGGGGATTTCTCCTTCAGGCATGTGTATTCTCTTTTTGCATCAGCCATTATTGCTGAGAGCTATATGGCTACCAGTGAAGCTGGAAGAAAAATTTCTGATGGAATATTGTTCTGCTGGTGAACGCTGATTTGGTGAAATCAAAACGTCAATGAGGTCTGAGGCATGACAAAGTCTAATGCAGTTATAAAAGTGGAAATTATACAGGTGTAACAATTTTTTGACCTTGCTGACACAAAATTTATTTATAAATCCAAAATGAATTTTCATTCTGCTTTGGATGACACCCAATTTTAGCCTCATGGAATGAAAATTCCACTTTTCAACTTGCTTTATTGTTATGTCAAAACAACTCAGTGACCAGGGATTGCTGCCACAGAGAATCTTGGTTTCCCCTCTTTTTATGCCAGGCATATCTTTGCATCAAGTCTAATCCCCTGCCCTCTTGGCAGGGCCAAACACCACCCCAACCGATTTTTTTTTTTAAACAGCTTTAATCCACATCCCTAAATGGCCTCCTCAAGGAGGGAGCTTGCAATGCTGGGTTTACAAGGCCAATACTCAAACCACAGAGCTACCTCTTCCCCACTTGAAAAGGCCCATATAGTGCTGGCACTAAGTTGGCATGTGGGTGATCCAAGTTCATGTTCTTGTCCTACTTGTTTTTTCCTCTTTCTTTGGCCCACTGAATATTTAATTACTTATACAAAGCCACATGGCTCCAACTAACTCAGATACAGGAAGAACCTAAATCTGGATCACCTACACTTACATATCTCACCTCATTTGTATATTCTTCTTTTGAAAAAAAAGAAAAGCTGTGTAGACGTGGCTCTTTCAAAAATAAACTCAATTTTTGAAAGAACGCTTATTCCTAAAAAAAAAAAAAAAAAAAATTGCACACACAAGCTTCATTGATTTATGCTCATATGCTTTGATTTTTAGCCAGGATCAGCTCCAATAGAAGTTCACAGCCCTGGGATACACGTAAAAGTTTATCATCCAAGGCTAAAATTTTAAGGGTGAGCTACTAAGATAATGATGGAAATAGAAAAAAAGTAGTATAGGTTGGACCTCTATGGTCTGGACTTCCATAGGCCAACAACTTCTGTGGTTCAGCATCCCCTTGGGTGCTCCTGGATTGGAGCACTCACAGGGAAAAGCCAGGCCCTGCACTCAGCAACTCATCCCCTGCCCAAAGCTTGTGGAGTGCTGCAAATAGTTCATTTGGTGGTACTGAAGGTTGTGGAGGGGGAGGAGCGGGGACAGGGGATTCCTGGAGAAAGAGGCAAGGTGACAGCTGAGCTTCGCACCTAGGAACCAGGAGTGCAGCCCTGTGGCCCTGGCCTTTCTGGAGATGCAGAGCTCCCCTTCCTGCCTTGCCCGGGGCCCAGAGAGTCTGTTGGCCCCACTGGGGTTACATACATCTTGCAATGATGATGACAATTGGTATGATATAAGCTTTTATTATCTACATCACTTGGCTCTCTTTGGATTAAAATACTATGAAAGCAATGTGTCGGGAGTTTGGTCTGTGAAGAGTTACTAATAAAGAACAGTAAATCATTTGCTAATTGGTACTGAGGGCTTCTTAGGGTCACAGAAGTCATTTTACTTTATTTCACTTTATCACTAAATGCTTGTAATTCAAGTAAGGCCTTATAATAAATTGGCTGTTTTCCCTCTACCTGTGAATCACGTTAATCATGGCCAAGCATGGGAGAGTCATTATGAAGTACTCCAACAGTGGAAAACCAGCCAGAAGAAGCAAGTTGTGGGACTGGATATAGAGAAGGACAAGAAGAGTGCATGACTATAAAAGAAAAGGTACTTTGGGGTAGCGAGCAGCATGGAATTGTGAACTGAGGAAAGAAATGAAATATCTAGGTGAGTGGTGCACAGGCACAAACAAAAAGGTCCAAGCACATATAGTGCAAACCCTTCTGTTTGTATGAGTTTGAGGAATCTGAGGTGGAAGTTATGGAAAGACTTTTTTGGTGGAAGAAAAACTTGGGAAATCTAGAAATAGTTCTGAAGAATGATCTGAATAAGGAGATGTAATTTGATTGACTCAGAAGAAGGAAACTGTATTCCCAATTGTAAAGGGCAGTGCAGAAGGTGACACCAAAACGAGAGTAGAAGTGTGGCAAGCATGCAGGAAAAAAGAGTGCTTATTTTATTTAGTGAGGATAAAAACTTACATGACCAACTGGTAGGTCTAGCCATTCCATCTCTTATTCTGAAATAACTGGTTTTGGTTGACATGGCTTGGCTGAAATCTAGTTGTTTCTCTGATTTTCTGTTTTAGAAATTACCTCTTAATAGCTTATTCTGACGTGTGCTATAAATTGAGCTATTCCATTTTTTGTACTTCATTCACATCGAGAGTTACATATTCTGGCGTGACATCTGGCAAAAAAGCAGGGAATAAAATAGCATTCAGCTGCTGCCAAGACACAAATGTGTAACACAGACTCGAAAGGAAGATCACAAAATTTTAATGCAGGAAACTTAAAATGCTGTGGGATGCATCTTCTTGCTGCAACTCAGTCTTTCTGGCACCTCCATTTCTTGATTGGGACTTAAAAGGAAATGCATGACCAGAAACTAGTATTTGACTGGACTTTAAAAACTCAGAGAGCCAGAGCAAACTCAGACTTTCACTGTGGGACTCTATCATCCTCACTTTTTATTTTCAGTTCTTTGGCTAAAGTTATAGATGCTTAGGAAAAGACAGCTGTTCCCTTTCAGTTGGGAATCTCAGTGAAAGCATATCTATAGTCTTTTGCAAGAGTTCAGTCATGCCAGATTCCCAGTTGGTTGGACATTTAGCCTAGAGCAGAAGTGCCAAGAAGTTATGGGTTTAGACAGGATACTTGTATAGCATTGTAGGTGCCATTTCTTCTAGTGTGAGTCTTTGATTTTATTCCAACATTCCCATGTCAAAGCAACTTACACCTGTGCACCTGATGATTTCTAAATGTATTCCTCAACAACAACCGAAGATAAAGCTTGTTCAAATAAGTTCAGTGAAAACTTTTTAAAGTGAAAAATGTCCTTTTCCAAAATAATTTATATAGATTTTTTTTACTATGCAACACTCTTCTTTTTAAGAAGAAAGAAAAATCTTAGCTTTTTTGAAAAAAATGATAAAAGTTTCTAAAATTTCTTGAGGAAAAAACATGAGGTATTTTTGACTAGCTTTCTCTTAAGTATTTTGATTAAGGAAGTTGTTAAACAAAACAAGTTGTCCTGCAGCCGATACCTTAGAAAATCAAGGCTAAGGAGGAGGATGCAGGAAACCCCAGGGCTGATTTGTGACTGCTGGAGACAAACCATACTGCAGAATGAAAGAAGCAGACCTCAACATACAAGTTGAACATTTGGAAACTGAGTCTCAGAGGGGTAGCTATGTTAGTCTGTAGCTTTACAAAAAACAAGCCAGTCCTGTAGCATCTTAAAGGCTAACAGTTTTATTTATTAGCTTTTGTGGGTAAGACCCACTTCATCAGATTCTGGAGCAGAAATGAGCAAATGGTAAATATAGCAGGAAGTGGTGGGGAAGAGAAAAGGGGGAAAAAAAGGGAGGGAGTCACCTACCATTAAAAGGACCTCTGGAAAAAGTAAATTAAGTGGGATGGCTGTCATCCCTGCAAATATCAAAGGTGGGAAAATTGTCCATGTAATGCATAACATAATTGAGATCTTTCTTAAGCCCCCAGTTAAATGTGTCTAACTTGCAAATGATTTCCTATTCAGATGTCTCCCTTTGCAATCTGGTGTTAAAAGTCCTTTGTAACAATATTGCTACCTGCAGGACATACAATTATGGACCTTCAAGATTAAAGTGTTTCCCTGCAGGTTTATGTGTATTCCAATTCCTGATGTCTGATTTATGTCCATGCATCCTCTGGTGCAGGAAGTGTCCAGTTTGTCCAATGTATATAGCACAGGGGCATTGCTGGCCCATGATGGCATATATCACAGTAGTGGATGTGCAAGTGTATGAGCCCCTGATGATGTGGCTGAAATGGCTAGGTCCAGTAATAGTGTTTCTAGTTTGTGGACAAAGCTGGCAACATGATTTGTTGCAGGGATAGTGTTTCTGTGGTATGATGTGTGGCTATTTAGTATTTTCTTGAGGGTGAGTAGCCTTCTGTAGGAAATAACACACCTGTCACCCAGGGCCTATGAGAGTGAGGGATCACATTCCAGTATAGGTTGTAGATTGTCAATAATGTGCTGGAGGGGTTTAAGCTCAGGGCTACAGGTGACAACAAGTGGTTTTCTATTGTTTACCTTCTTGGGCCTATCATGAAGTAGTTGGCTTCTGGGTATTCATCTGTCCCTGTCAATCTGTTTCTTTACTTCTCCTGGGGGTTAATTAAGTTTTGCAAATGCATGGTAGAGGTGTTGTAGGGTTTTTTTTGGCTTGGTCAGGGGGATAGGAGCAGATATGGTTGTATCTTAAATAATGAATTATGTAATGTATCCTGAATGGAAGCTGGAGGCATGTAGTTAAGACTAATGGTAATTAGGTTTCTGGTATAGAATTGATTTGTACTGTATTGTCTAAGCAATGGATCTCTTGTGTAGAATGGTGAAGGCTGACATTGATGGTGGGGAGCAAATTGTTGAAATCTCAGTGGAATTCTTCAAGGATTTCCTTACCATGGGTCTATATGATGAAGGTATCACTGATGTAGTGTAAGGAGTGATAGTGGACAGAAGCTGAGGAAACATCATTCTAAGTCAGCCATAAAAATGTTAGTATAGTGTGGGCCCATAGCAGTGCCTCTGACTTGGAGATATAAATTTTCCCTACATCAGAAATAGTTGTGGATGAGGACAAAGTCACATAACTCAGCCACCAGATGTGTCGTGGCATCATCTGGGATGGTGTTCCTAATGGCTTATAGTTCATCTTCATGTGGAATATTGGTGTAGTGAGCTTCTGTATCCATGGCATCAAGGATGGTGTTTCCAGGAATATTATGGATATTTTGTAGCTTCCTCATAAGTTGGTGGTGTCTCGGAGACAGTTAGGAGTGCTGGTAGCATAGAGGTTGAAGAGGGAGTCAACATAGCAGGATAGTCATGTTGCAAGGGTGCCAGTACCCAGAATGATAGGACATGTGGGGTTTCCAGATTTATGAATCTTGGGTAGCAGGTAGAATAATACTGGCTGGGGCTCTGTAGGTGTGCCTGTGTGAATTGGGTCCCGAGTAGAAGCAGGTAGTTTCTTTATCAGATGGTGTAGTTTCTTTTTGTATTCCCCAGGGGGATCAGAGGAAAGAGGACTGTAGAATGTGTTGTTGAAGAGCTGGCTAGCAGCCTCCTGTTCGTAGTCTGACTTATTCATGATGACAACACCACCCTCTTTGTCAGCCTGTTTGGTTATAATAGCAGAGTTCCCTTTGATACTCTGGATAGCATTGTGTTCAGCACGTCTGAAGTTATGTCACATGGTGGAGCTTCTGCACAATGTCAGACTGTGCATATTTGTGGAAGCATTCAGTATAGAAGTCCAGACTCTCATTACAGCCATCCGGGGAGTCCAAATAGAATTCCTCTGGTAGTGTTGGTAGGGGAGGTCTAGCTGGTTAGCGCAATGGTCATTGGTGTGTTGAAAGTATTCCATCCGATGGAGACAGCAAAAATAGGCTTATTTGGAGACTGAGTGGCTTAGGGGACTGGCAGTGATAATTGGACTATTTCTGGCATATTTTGAAAGAAACCGTGAGTCATAAAAGTGCTACAGTATTTGGTGGCCAATATAAAATGGGTTTTGTGGTTTCAGACCTGTTCCTACTGGACAGGTGACCATATTACAAAAGCTCTTTCATAAGTGGCACCATCCCCAACAGTTTCAAAGTAGAACAAGAAATGGTAAGATTTCGACTGAGAGACACCTTCTCAATTCTTTGCTAGCCTTACACCAATTCCAGGAGACTGGGTGAAAAATGGAGGGGGTGAGTTGTAATTGTTCAGTTATAAGCAATAAATTAAGTCTAGATGGTATTCATAAAAGCTGATGGGCCGATTCACACAACTGGAATGTTAAAATCAATCTATGCAGGAAGGATTAAGTGGGCAAAGGTGGCACTGTATGTTAAAAATGGCATAATGTGTTTCTGAGTCACTGAGAACTTAGAAAAATGATCCTAAATACTTATAGATCAATGCTCTAACAGATAAAGCACAAGGGGGATACTATTTGATGTCTGCTATAGGCCACCAAATACCAGTAAGTAACAGGATGTCCATTTCCTTGTGTATCTACATATAATGCATAGGAGAAAAGCTGCCTGACTGGGGGGATTTCAGTTTGAGTGATGTATACTGGATATCTGATACTGCTAGTATTAAAACATCCTGGAATTTCTGAATGTTATAGATGACAATTTCCTAACTCAAAATTTGTATCAAGTAACTGGGGGCTAGAGGGTCTAAATTATACCTGGGCTTCTCATATAAAGTCAAACTGATCACAGAACTAAAAGTTAGTGCTTGCTTAAGTGCAAGTGATCATGCCTTGATATCATTTATAAGGTGCAAATGGAATAAAGTCCAAACCAGTAATATATACACTTAAAAGGAACAATTTCACAGACTTGAAAATAGTTATGAGACAAATCAGATGGGGTGGGGGGAGAATTTAACCATGAAAGATGAATGATAACTGGGAATTATTTGGTAGTTGATGTATATAAGTTAGGAATTGTAGAAAACTGAAAAGGGATGCAAAGAAAAATCTGTGGACAGCAGAGTTAAGGACAATCAGGAGATTTTAAATTATATTAGAGAAAAAATATACTGACAGTGCATTGGTTCATCACTAGATGGAAATGGTAAAAATTATTAATCATTCAGAAAAGGCAAAAGTTTTAAATAATTATTTCTGTTCTATGTTTGGGGAAAACAGACAATTTAGTTTTATTATATGTAGGTGATATTCTTTCCATTCCACTATTATCTGTGTTGGTTATTAAACAGCAGTTATTAAAGTCAGACTTTTTAAGTCAGCGGTCCAAAAATTTTGCATTCAGGTATTTTAAAAGAGCTAGCCTAGTAGCTCACTGGACCATTATTGTTGATTTTCAACAAGTTTTGGATCTTTAGAGAAGTTCCACAACACAGGAAGAAAGCTAATATTGCACCAATATTTAAAAAGGGTAAATGGGATGACCTGGGTAATTATAGGCCTGTCAATCTGACGTAAATCCTGGAAAGGAGAAGGGTAAAGTTGATATGGGATTCGATTAATAAAGAATTGAAGGAGGATAATATAATTAACGCTAACCAACATAAGTTTATGGAAAATGTTTGACAGGATCTAACATGATATCTTTGCTGATGATATTTCAAGTCTGTTTAATAAAGGCAGTGACTTAGTACCACGTGACATTTTGATTAAGAAACAAGAAAGATATAAATGAACAGGCAAACATTAAATGGATTAAAAGCACAGTAATTGATAGATATGAAAATGTAATTATAAAAGTGGAATCATCATGATATGTTTTTAAGTAGAATCTCACATGGATTCTTTCTTGGCCCTATGCTATTTTATGTCTTTATCAATGACCTGGAAAAAACCACAAAATCATCATTAATCTTTGTAGGTGACCTGAAACTGGGGAGTGGTAAATAATGTCACTGATATAGTGAGTGACCTGGATTGCTTGATAAACTGAGTGCAGGAGAACAACTGGCCTTTGAATACTACATCTAGGAATAGGATTGGGGCCTATATTTCAGGAAGCAGTGACTGCCAAAAATTTCAGAGTTATGGTAGAGGATCAAATAAAAATGAGATCCCAGTGTGAAACCATGGCCAAAAGAATTAATACAATCCACAGACCAGGGTGGAGACCCATTGACCCAAAGAAAAATCATCTGGGGGCACACACCATTGAAAAGCAAACAAACAAACAGAAAAAAGAAAAAGCAAAAAACAAAAAAGAAACCCAATCTCACTGTCCTGGATCCTGAAAAATAAGACAAAAATGAACAAAGAAACACACACACACACACACACACACAGAGGCTGGGGTATTAGCAGCGGCATGCCCCACTGCAGGGAGAAGGGAATCCCTGAGCATTGCCATGGGCCAGATGAAGGGAAGCTAAAGGGCAGAGCCAGTCCACAGGCCATAGGTTCCCAACACCTTCCATAAATGCATAAATAAGGAAGTCTCAAGAGGAGGAGAGAGCTTGCAGTACCTCCTGTATGGGGCACAGGTGTGACCACTGCTGGAGTTCTACATCTTGGTTGGATGACCACAGTTTAAGAAGGATGTTGATACATTAGAGTGGGCTCTGAAAAAAGCCGAAAGGATGATTAAGGGACTAGAAAACCTGCCTTATAGTGATAGATTTAGGGAGCTCAGTCAACTTAGCTTATCAAAGAGAAGGTCAAGTGATGACATGATTATTGCTTAAAAGTTACTATATTAGGAAAATATTTCACATTAGGCTCTTCAAAACAGCAGGAAAAGGCGTAACACCATTAAATGGCTGACAGTTAAAGCTAGACAAGCTCAGACAGAAAATAATGTATTGATTTTTAACTGTGAGAATAATTAACCATTTGAAGACTTTACCCAGGGTCATCATGGATTCTCTATCCTGGGCAATTTTTCTACCAAGATAAGGTGTTTTTGTGGATGATCTTCTTCAGAAATTATTTTTGAGAAATTCTTTGGCCTATGCTCTAGAGGAGGTCAGACTAGATGATCACAATGGCCCCTTCTGACATAGGAATTTATGAACTTTTAAAGAGGTTTCAGCTTGCAAAATAGAGAGCACTCTTGGCCCTGATTCCCTAGTGCATTAGGAGGAGCATTTCCAGCAGATCTAGAGACGTGATTATTCCTCTTTACTCAGCACTGGTGAGATCCCATCTGAAATATTGTTTCCAATTCTGGGTCTGCCACTACAGAAGGGATGTGGATGCATTCTTGAGAGTCCATTGGAGGGCAATGAAAATGATTAGGCTGAGAGGCTGAGGGATCTGGGCTTGTTTAGTCTTCAAAAGAGAGGCGTGTGTTGGTGGTGGGTGGAATTTAATAGCAGCCTTTAACTACCTGAAGGGAGATTCCAAAGAGGATGGAGAGAGGCTATTCTCAGTAGTGACAGATGGCAGAATGAAAAGCAGTGGTCTCAAATTGCAATGGAGAAGGTGTAGGTTGGATATTTGGAAAAGCTAATTTCATCAGCAGGATGGTGAAGCACTGGAATAGGTTTTCTAGAGAGGTGATAGAATTTCCAGCCCTAGAGGTTTTATGTCCTGGCTTGACAAAGTCCTGGTTGGGATGATTTAATTGGGGTTTGTCCTGCTTTGGGCAGGGGGCTGGATGCAATGACCTCTTGAGGTCTCTTCCACCCTATGATTCTATGATTCAGCAGAGTATTCAAATATATGCTTAACTTCAGGCATCTGAGTAGTCCCCCTGATTTCAGTTAGACTACTTGGCCGTTTCTACACATGCCCCTTCCAAATGCAAATTTCCCGTGCCTTCCAGACTCCAAAATAGAAACTCTTCCAGACTCCAAAACAGCCATGGAGACATGCAGCCTGCAGGGATATCCTGTCAGAAAACCCTCCTTCTGGAAGTCCCCCTGTTCCTCATTTTCTGGGCTGCTCATTTCCATGCCCCTTCTGGAGGAAGGGGGATGTGTACAAGCAGCCCTTGCGTGCAGAACAGAGTAGAATGTGGAATATCTGCCCTATGGGAAATTCCAGCATTTCAACATATTGTTTTGGCCTTGAGAGGAATGAAAAGTTGATATTTCAAAATACCATTGAATGGGAATTCCAAATAAAATAAATAAAAAAATAAAAATCCCATTTTGAAATGTCAAAACATTTGTTTCAACACTTTCAAAGACTGAGACATACTTGAAACAAAAAAAAATTGGCAAAATTGCAGTTCCTATCTTTGCTAATTGTAATATGAACAGTGAAGTTGGAGAGACCTATGGACCCAGTCTCCCCTATGGGCCAGTTTTATTGGCTGGACTTCATCTCCCACAGTGACCCTAGAGTCATGTAATCTCCATGATACATCACACAACTGAGATGATAACAAATTGCCTGATGAGAGATGTAATACTTCAGGAAGCCTGGCTCTTAGGGGAGAATTGGGATCAGACCTACAACTCCCATGAAACGTTGTGTTGACTGGATTCAAAAATAAATATTTTAGCTTCGTTCAAAAACTGAAGTAGTCCAACTTGAATCAGACTGACCGAAAATAAAATTTAGGGAAATAAATTTTTTATGGTAAAGAAAAAATTTTCCATGGAAAATGTTGAATTTTGTTTGAAACTAGATTTTCCATTGGATAATCACACAATGGGAAAATTTTTGATCAGTAGAACTCAGAATCTATTTTTGTAAGTTGCTGGAATGGGGCCCACATTCACTTGTCAACTTTCATGAACACTAAATTTATTCACAAATTAACACTGCCAGATTACCTAAAACATATATTTTAAATGTTTTGCCCATTTTTGGGTGCTTAGGAAAACACCCTGATTGTGTTATGTGTGGTATAGCCAAAGAGAGTTGTAGAAAGAGAACACAGAACTCCTGCTCATTATTCTACTCTCACTTGTGAGTGTAATTCCCTCTACTTTGTCAGTGCTACTCCTGATTTACCCAGGTTAATGAGAGCACAGTCGAGCCCTATGACTGCACGTCAGTCAGATGGTAGTTAGTAACTCACTGGGCCAATTTATGCCTATGTGAAGCAATTATGGTGAACATGTAAAAGCCTCTTAACAAATGCCTAGGATTTTTCATTGGGGATCGGAAAAAGTGAAATTGAAATTAGTCAGCTACATTGTATATACCAAGAGTGACCGCATGTTCTGTTTTTTAAAGGGATAGTTCTATATTTATCCCTGCTACATTTCCTTAAAAATGGGCAAATTGTCCCATATTTCTCTCTCTCTTCAGTATGGGTTTGTCCTACTGATGGCCAGATTTTGCTCACGAGCCCCCATTCACCAGCGGTGAGTGATGGGGGTCCAGTGGCTGACAATGGGGGTGGGTGTGCAAGAAAGGTGGTCAACCAAAGCCACAGAGTGAGGGGCTGGTAGCTTTCCCCGATGATCCATCAGTGCAATATGTGCTGCATGCTGGCTCTTGTTCCCCTCACTCTCTGTCCTGTTTCCACTGCTTGCTGCAATGGCTGGTAAGTGCAGGCAGGTGGTGGCTGGTTATGTGTCTCCTCTTCTGTCCATGCATCAGCCCTTTGCATGCTCTCCCATCATTGTCCTCTGCCTTCTGTGCCTCTTCACACCCTTAGCACTGCTGCTCATCCATATCCTCCTCTGCCCACCCAGCAGGATGTAACCTATGCTCAGACCTGTACAGAGAACCAGCATCTGATCAAATCATTCAGTTCACAAACAGCCTGGCTGGCAGGCTCCTTCCTCCTTCTATACCTCTGATTGGGCTGGCAGCAGTAGAAAACTCAAGACCCTCTGGCCCTGGATGCTAGCCAGGAGGAGCCAAGCCCTGCATGTACCAAAGCACTGCACATCACTGACACAGGGAATCTTCTCCACCCCTCAGCTAAGCTCTGGAGTGTGGAAAGGAAGCTATTTCCACCCCAACCCTGCAGGATCTTGGGCAGGAGCTTAGCACTGTCTTCACATGCTGCCTGTGTGTTAGGTTCTGCTCTTTCCCTTAGGCACCCTCCCCTACTCAGTCATCTCTCTGGCCATAGTCTCTGAAGGTACTGCAGACAGGTTCCCTGGGCCCTGGTGCACAAGACATCCTTAGGGATTAATCCCTTCCTGTGGCTGGGTTATGTGAGTGTCCAGTAGCAGCCTGAAGGTGTTAGTTAGTTACCCTATGGAATAGACAAGCTGCTCATAGTCACAAGAGTTTGGAGGTGGGAAAGGAGGAGATGATTTCTGCAAAGACATGGGCCAAGTCATCCGTAGCCCTTACCCTTACCAACTGGAAGCAGCTCCCATCGATTCCCTCCTGTAAAGTGCTTAAAGGCTGCTGCTGGCCATGTTTTGGTGTGATACTTCACAGAAACTGGTGGGAAGAGGGGCTGTGACCCTGCATGCCTCCACCTGTTGCCTGAAGAAGACACAGCACAAGCTAACAGGAGAGGCAGGTCCATCCAGGGGTCCCAGCCAAGTACAGAGGATGGAGAGCATTATGTAGGGAGATTGAGTCAGGCTGGTCATCTGTGAGAGAAGTGTAGGGGAGTGTGTGTGTGTGTATGTGTCCCTCACTGTGCAAACTTTAATAATAAGAACCTAAATAAAAAGACTCCGGCTATGCTGTATTTAACTCCATCATGAAGCCTCTAGGAATTCCATGCCAGTCCCAAACCTGGATAAAGGAGGAGGGTTGGTCAGATGAGTGCCAGTATGCTGATCATGAAATCTGATGCCAGTACGACTAATTGATAAAAGATGTCAGCTCTGACATCACCCGGATAAATAAGGCCCACAGCACCAATCAAACGATCGGGGTTGGGTCGATAAGTTGGCTACCGAAAGAAAATTACAACTAACACATACAATCTCAATTGGAAAGTGGAAAGTCTGAATGCTCTGGGCGACTGGAAAGTTAGAACTGCTTCAAAAGAAGATAGAGAGATACCGAGGCGATACATTAGGACTAGTGGAAATGTGTTGGACAGCATCGGGGGAGATTGCAGTTGTGAAGTCATTTGGTCAGGGAATGAACTGAAGCATGAGGCAGGTGTTGAATTCCTTCTTAGCAAAAGAGTTAGAGGAGCACTGTTAGAATACAAATGTAGAGTGCAAGAACGATGGTAGTGAGATTCAAAGCAAAACCATTCAACATCTTGGATATTCAGGTGTATGCACCTGTGTCAGACAGTACAGAGGAAGAGATTGAGCTATTCTATTTTACTTGACAAAGACACTGGAGGAGATACTGAAGAGAGATGTGTTGCTCATTGAAGGAGATTGGGATGCAAAGGTCGGAACAGATAATGCAGGTTGTGAGAGAGTCAGAAAGTGACTGGGGGGAGGTATTGGAGTCTTACTGAGTGGATAGCAGACTGATATTGTTGTTGAAGGATATCAGTGACAATGCACAGCCAACAGTGAGAATGTGCAGAGAGTTGGGAAGTTGGTTTAGAATGAGTAGAAGTATAAGACAAGGAGATCCAATATCACCAAATATCTTCATCACTCACCTAGAGAGAGTTATGGGCAAGATCAAGGAAGAGGTAGAAGGGATATCTGTGCATGGGATGAGAGTCAACAACTTGAGGTTTGCGGATGATATAGTTATTACTGAAGAAAAGAAGAGAAGCTAGTGAGAATGGTGCAGGTACTGAAGAGGAAGGGAAGTGGTGTGGACTGATTATGAACATTGATAAAATAAAAGCATTGGTATTTGGAGATAGGGAAAGAGGAAGAAAGATTGGTGTAGATGGGATCGAACTAGAGAATGTAGAGAGGTTCACATGTCGGGGGAGCAACGTAGTGTATGATCTAGAATGTCAGAAGGAAATAAAGATTAGAATAGCAAAAGCAAGAATGAGTTTAAAGGCAATGGATAAGATTTGGAAAAGCCAAGTGATTAGCTTAGGAATGAAGCCGAGCATCTTGAAAACATGTATTCAGCAGCATGTTGTACAAATGTGAAACATGGGTGATAATGAAAGATTCGAAGAGAAGGATATTGGCATTCAAGAGGACTTGTGGAAAGTTCCTGGGAATAGGATGTATGCAGAAGATCACCAATGAAGAATTATATAGGAAGACAGAGCCAAAAGAGAACCTACTGCAGACAGTTGTACAACAGAAGTTACAGCTATTCGGGCATATCTGCAGAATGAATGATGAATGAAAACTCAAGACTCTGGTATATGGCATAATGGACAGTTCAAAGAGGAGAGGCAGACTGCACAGAGAATGGTGTGGAGGTAATCTACAGAAACTAAGCCACTCTGCACTGGACAGGAAGAGATGGAAGGAAATAGTGAGGGGGGCATCTGACACCAATGGGTGCTGAGCCCTCAGTTGTTGTTGATGATGATGACTGCATTTCTTTGTAACAGGGGCTCAGTCAACTTGACGTTAATCTGAATGCTGGTACTGCTTAGTTCTGATTTGTCATGGAACTCACTTGAATATAAATAATTTTACTAGGTGTCTCATATTCAGCATAGGGAAATATGGTCATCATCTTCCATATAGCATACATACAAGAAAAGAAACTTTAAAATGGAGAGAGCCATATTATACACAGGCAAAGCATGAAGGAAGTGGTGTGATAAATGTAGAAGTTGTTAGTAATACACTGAATCTAAAAAACGGGTAGAATTCTATTTTTGCCAGTTTGCATGTGTGAAAAGAAGGGTTTGTTAGTGGAAAATAGCTACTGTCCCAAGCGTAATTCAACAGCTGTAAAAATCATAAGATCTTTTTGAAGAGTCTGACATAAATTCACCTGTAATGTAACTCCACGGAAATGATTTCTATTGAGTCACACCTAGGAGGCAGTAAGCCCTGTCTTCTCTTGCTTCCCAGCTCTGGTCTGTCTGTGACACCCCACAGTTTGATAGCACTTTCTCCTTCAGTAAAGAGCATTCAGTATCATTTGGACTGTGTCCACCCAAGAAGGTTTTGTCAACAAAACTGGTTTTTTGTCAACAAACCCGGGAGTGTCCAGATTCCCAAGGTGTTCTGTTGACAGTAAATCAAGAGAGCACAGCACTTTTGTTGACGATCTTATCCTGCTCCCTATGAGGCATTATGCCTTTGTTGACAGCGATCTACTGACAGAAAGCTGGTATTGATGTTCTAGGGGGCGGCCCTCTGTCAACACCAAGCAGCCCTGTCTGCTTCGCTCTGGTTGGCTGTTTTGTTGAGAGAGCGGCCATGCAGTCTGGCTGCTCTCTGTTGACAGAGCGGATTGCTCTTGCAATCTGCTTGGCAATTTGGCTGTGATCTGCTGACAGATTTGTCGGATGATATCTTTGGACAAAAACTTCTGTTGCCAAATTGCTGTATTCTAGACATAGCCTAAGATGCACCACACTACAGTACTGTGGCTTTTTTGAACTAGTTTCTCAGCCTTGCACTTCCAGTAACATAGGAGCAGTCCAGAAATACTGAACAAACAATTAAGACTAGACTTAATGGCAGCTGCTTATATAAAAACCTTGTATGAATTTTACCTGCTCAAACTATGAAAGTCTAAGATCGCACTAGATGCTGTATTTACTAAGCAGCTTAATTGATAATATAAAATCTTCTCCCTGCACGTGTAGCTTCTAATGATGGAAGTAAAACATGCTTATCAAGAAGACAGCAGGCACTCCTGAACAACAGAATCAAAACAAAAAGCAGTCAAGTAGCACTTTAAAGGCTAGCAAAATAGTTTATTAGGTCAGCTTTCATGGGACAGACCCACTTCTTCAGACCATAGCCAGACCAGACCAGAAGTCTTTAAAGTGCTACTTGACTGCTTTTTGTTTTGATAGTGTATAGACTAGCACGGCTTCCTTTCTGTCACTACTGAACAACAGAGTATGTCATGTTGAAGAAGTATCATACCTGAGTCATGATCATTATTCTCCAGAAGATGGCAGTGCATGGCCTCTAAACAGCAGCAGGTAGAAAGAAACTGATTCAGATACGGAATACATGGAGATACACATTTCACAGAACTGGAAGGGACCTCAGGAGGTCATCAAGTCCAGTCCCCTGCCCTTTTGGCAGGACCAAGCACCATGATTTGCTGAGATGAGGCTGATACCGGTCTTATTAAAACACAGATTCTGAAGTATTTATCATATAGTGCCACTTATAAAATATATAGTTCAACATGTATTAAATTATATTTTACTTTTGCTTTAAATGGAAGTGACCCTATAATAAGATTTGTGAGTGCTGGGAACAAAGACAATAGGTTGCATGGTCTGATAACCATGTGATCAGCTACACAAGTACTATTCCATGGTAATCCAAATAGTTTCCTGTAAAAGAGAGGAAGGAGCTAGATCAACTGTTACTGAATAACTGCAGTGGACTAAAGTACATTTACTAACCTACCAACACAGCTGTAATGAGTTAAACATACGGAATAACTTCACCATAACTTTAAGGCTCCTCTTTTCAAATCATAAAAAAGAAGCCACGCAGTGCTTTTTAAAATCTGCCTATTATCCTTCCTAATTCTATTTCAAATACTGGAAGCTCGTTCCTTAAAGGTCACTAGGTGCTGCTTAACCCCACCCCGCCACCATCCCATGATATTTAATGAAATTTAGGTCCCATCTGTCAATATTAAAATAACACTAAGATTTGTTGTGAGCCAAAGCAAGAAAAGGTAGAATGGCAAATACTTGGCTTATGCCAATAACTCACTTGAGTTTGGGACTCAGGGTACAACTGTGCAAAGTAGGGTTATAACATCACCTTCATTGTGAGATTCCTGGCTTTTGTCAGCCTCTGTCTAACCCTTAATGGTAGTATATATAATTTATGTATTTATTTCCATGTTAAAGAGGAAGCCCCTTCGTGGAAATTTAGAAACTGATTACTGTTTACTACAGGACTAAACCTGCTCCCCCCACAGCTCTTCTCGTCCATATGTAAATTTGTACTTATTCTTTTTTTAAATTTACATAGCTAGTTACCAACACAGTCAGTCAAATTGATAGGTGCTGCTCCAATTCCTCTGGAGCCATTCAGAGTTTTCAAGCTGGAGTGCAGATGAGAAATAGCCTTGTAAGAGCTGTTCTAGCCTACAGGGTAAGCACAAATTTACAAATGTTGTTAATATTTGTAATTTTTTAACCAACAGGCCATAGTGACATTCAAAAATAAATAGAAATAATCAAACAGTTGTTACTTTACGACTAACATCCTAGAAGCTTTCCCAGCATCCACAGCAAATAGTTGTATTAGTGGATATGTGTGATAACAATGCACAATATATATTCACTTATGCCCTGTTGCAACTTTCATTCAAGGAGCTCAAAGCACTTGCCAAACATACATTAATTAAGAATCACTTTCCTGTGAGTTTATATCCATTTTACAGATGGGTAAGGAGAAACAAATGACTTAGGGCAAGTGTAAAGAACTAGTAATATATACAGTATGGGAATCCCAAAACCCAGGTCTCTGATTTAGACACTGGGATTCAGATGCTAATCCTGTCCCTGTTGATATAAATGGTAGTCACTTCAATATCATTACATTTTTCTAAACATGTAAAAAAATTCCTCGGAAATATTGTTTTACCCAAAATGAACCTTTATTCGATTTGTTAAAAATTTATTTTAAAAACTTTTGGGATGTCCTGAAACAATGTTACAAATTAACTCACTTTAAAGTTCATCTATTAACAAAAAACCAACCAACCAAACAAAAAAATCCCCAAAAAAACAGTCCACCACAGTTATTCACACAGCTCTACTTTGGCCTACAGAATGCCCTGATCTAGAGTTATGTGTATGAAGCAAGCATTGTTGTTGCCTCAGGGTCCAGTTCTGCCCCTTTCCTGTTCTGCACAATTGTTTAACTTAGTGAGGATCTGGGGAAACTTTCAAAAGTGGTATGAAGCTCAGTCTCTGATCTAGTGATTTTTCACCCATAAGTCTCTAATTGTTTTACTAAAGGAAGATCAATATCACCCCCACTTTACAAATAAAGGAACAAAGCAGGAAGTGAATTGCCTAATGTCACCCACCAGAGAAAGGAATAGAACCCAGACTCCCAAGTCTCAGCCTAGTTGTCTGTCTGCTAGACTTCAGGCATAAACCCACTTATCTTGCTCATATTTTTCATTGGTTGTATCAACTTTGCTAATCACTGGAGATGTTTGGATTTAAACAGGAATGTCATGCTTCATTGGATCCTGTAACTGATCTTTTCCAAAAGGGAGGGTTTTTCTTTTTCCAAAAGAGATTTTTGACAATAAACAAGAACTAATGGGATCAACTTAATTTTTTCCTTTGGTTTCAATTGTAAAGCTCTAATAGTTTGGAGGCCATGGGGAGAAGGCTGATTGCAACAGTGTAAATTTAACTTAATCTGCATAATACATTTTAGTCATGGTGCTCTTGACTTGCATGTTTAGAAGAGACATTATGAAGGTGGGGAAATTCTTACTAATTTCCCCATAATCTTTTTCTTGTTTCTATTTTTTACCTTTTCGTTGACCTGATGAAAATTCCCATGTTCAAGTTTCTGTCTAATGGTAGAATTTAATCCGGTTACAATTTAAGAGAGAGATCCAGTTCAAGTGATTCCCTTGCTTAAGGCACTTACAGGTATGAAGTGCCAAGTAATCTTAACTCTTTCTTGTGATATAGGGAACCCAGACAGGCACATGTAGCATCTGCAGAGGTAAGTCCTTTATTAGGGCTCAGTTGTGACTGAGGGCAAACAGCCCCTTACCCCTCTCTATTATATATTTGTATTACCACAACAAGACCCACCAACAGGAGGAGGCAAAGGTGGAATTGGTCTGTAGTAGTAGTAGTAGGCCTCTTTCACTCCTACATCTTGTTGACCATTTGCCAGCGTCCTCCGTCCTGGGCAATCTTTTCCAGTTCTAACCAGGTATCTGTCTATGGGAGAGGTGCCAATGGACTGCTACTCTTCCTGTGCAAGTGAGTGGGAAGTTGGTGGAATCTTGGCTGTGTCAGGACAGAAGAGCAACCAAGCCAAGCCTGGGTGATTTTCACTGTTACCTGGAACTTGCCACTTGCCCTGCTTTTGCCATAGCCATCAAACTGTCTGAAGGTGCTCCACAACCTTCCAGAAAGTCCAACATACCTCTCACCACTCTGGGCTGAGAACCTCCATTCTAGATCGGGAGGAGGAGACAGGATGAAGTTTTGCCTGATATGATAATTTTCTTAATATATCACATGCTTTGTCTAGTTCAAGTTCTCCACAACTTCTACATTGCACAGGCCACCAACAGCCTTCAGTCTCTGAT
This sequence comes from Carettochelys insculpta, assembly GCF_033958435.1. Taxonomy (NCBI): domain Eukaryota; kingdom Metazoa; phylum Chordata; order Testudines; family Carettochelyidae; genus Carettochelys; species Carettochelys insculpta. The sequence continues at coordinate 58,936,268 of NC_134144.1, forward strand.
TGCATCCCTAATGTACTAATTTCACAAGATTGGCCCTATAATCATCAAGAGACAGATTTGTCCTGACCATTCAACTGACAAATAGAATAACTTCTAGCTGCCCATCTCTGATAGGAAGGTTCAGTGGAAAATTGTATAAAGAATTGCTATGTTCATGTCATAATGTTGAAATTTGTGGGAAATTGCAGGGAACTCTGTAGACTATTTTATTTTACAATTTTGCAACTCACTGTAATGGTCACTAACTACTAACTCCGTCACTGTGGCTTCATAATGATATCAAATTGTATTCTCTGGCAAATAAGGGATAGGAGAAGTAACAGCTAGGGGTCTCTGTCTAGCTGTAGCAGGCAGCCAAATAGAAGGCCCAAATGTGCATCATGTTCTGCATTTTACTCTGAAAATTTATAGATGCTCTACTTTGCAAAGGTATTTGCTACTAGTCCAGGCTTTGTGATTCCACAGCACTTCCTGCTTGTGCTCTCTCATTCATTGCTTTTGTGTTGCCACTCTCGCATCTCCTAGAAAATGTGCATTAGTGGTAGGATTGTTGTACCTTTGCTTTTTCTGTGGGGTTTAAAATGCTGCTGCACAGATTAGTTGATAACATGGGTTAGGATCCTGCTATATACTTGTCTCCTATTTTGCTGCCTACCATAGTTACTCAAGAGCTCCTTAGATCTATTTTTTCTGCTATAAACTATTGATAACTCCATGAGGACTCAGAATGTGGCCCAATATTAGCACTTTGCTGTTCTCCAAGACCCTTCTGTTGCTTTCAGATTATTTGAGGTAAGATCAGAGCACCCTTAGAATTAGGTAAACAATTATTAATCCCATTTCAGGGGTGGTTTAATAGCAGCCTTCAACTTCCTGAAGGGGGGCTCTAAAGAGGATGGAGAGAAACTGTTCTCAGTGGTGATGGATGGCAGAACAAGGAGCAATGGTCTGAAGTTACAGAGGGAGAAGAGTAGGTTGGATATTAGGAAAAACTGTTTTACCAGGAGGGTGGTGAAACACTGGAATGCATTACCGAGAGAGGTGCTGGAATCTCCATCCCTGGAGGTTTTCAAGTCCCAGCTTGACGTAAGGCTGGCTGAGATGATTTAGTTGGGGTTAATCCTGTTTTAGGCAAGGGGCTAGACTAAGATGACTTCCTGAGGTCCCTTCCAGCCCTAGGAGTCTATGATTCTATGATTCACAGGTGGGGATCTGAAGCCTTGTGATGAGGTGATTACTCCACAGAATTGACATTGGTTCAGATGACCAAATAGGCCAATTAATATCACAGTTTGTGCTTGGAAGAAGAGCTAGGTAGCAAGGAGCTAGTAGAAAACAGCCTCATCTGGGCAAGGAGTGCTGGAGAGCGGGGTACCTATAAAGCCCCTTTGAAATGCTGCAGCAGTGCTGCTCTGTGTGCCACAGAGGGAGAGGGAGCCATGCTCCTTCTGGGGGCACAGAGCTCCCCCCACCACCAGCTCTCCTTGCTCCAGGGCTGAAGAGACGACATTCAGAGGTTATAACCACTGGACTGGGCATTGGCCTGACTGAGTTAAACCCAGAATTTCCAGGTGGCAATGCTGTCCTAGAGCTAGAGGTGAGTAGAGTGATCTACAGAGGTTAAAAGAGGGCTTGCTTATGTCATGAAGCAGCACTGTAGTCTACTTTAGGGGAGTTATTCATAGAGTTAAGCACAACTCTTCCTGTACCATAGTGGAATTGTCTGGCCTTATGCAACATGAACATGGCTGCACAGTATTTCTCCTAATTTTATTCTTTTACAGGCTGGCTGACTGACAAGAGAGTGAATAATGTGGGGTTTATTTATTTTTAGAACTGATGATCACTCAAAGTTTCTCTTTGAAGAGTTTGCTTTAGCTTAGGTTGATAAGCAGATATCTTGCCTTATCATAGCACTGAGCTCACCTACCTGACCTCCGGAGCACACCACCACCAGTAATCTCTGTAATCTGTGTTCTCATATGTCCACTTAGGAGAAATTCAGATCCTGCCCACTTGCTTAGCGGAGCACCCACAGCTAGGTTTTGTATTTCTATTGGTGGTGCACATTCATTCCAATGCTTCACCACCCTCCTGGTGAAGTAGTTTTTCTTAATATCTAACCTACACCTCTACCTCTTCAACTTCAGACTGTTACTCCTTGATCTGCTATCTGACACCACTGAGAACAGCTTCTTACCCTCCTCTTTAGAGCTCCACTTCAGGAAGTTGAAGTCTGCTATTAAATCACCACTAAGTCTTCTCTTCTGTAAACTAAACAAGCCCAAGTCCCTCAGCCTATCCTCATAGGTCTTGTGCTCCAGCCCCTTAATCATTTTGGTTGCCCTCCTCTGAACCTGCTCCAGCACATCCACATCCTTTTTATACTGGGGGGCCCAAAACTGGACGCAGTATTCCAGATGTGGCCTCACCAGTGCTGAATAGAGGGGAATAACTACTTCTCTAGAACTGCTCGGAATGCTCATCCTAATGCATCCTAATATGCCGTTAGCCTTCTTGTCTGCAAGGGCACACTGTTTACTCATATCCAGCCTTTCATCCACCATAACCCCTAGGTCCCTTTCCGTCGTACTGCTGCTGAGCCAGTCAGTCCCCAGCCTATAACAATGCTTTGGATTCTTCCACCTAGGTGCAGGACTCTACGCTTCTTATAGAACTGCATCAGATTTCTTTTGGCCCAGTCCTGCAATTTATCCAGGTCACTCTGGATTCTCTCTCTACCCTCCAACGTATCTACCTCTCCCCGTAGTTTTGTGTCATCCGCAAACTTGTTGAGGGTGCAATCCAGTCCCTCATCCAGGTCATTAATAAAGATGTTGCACAACATTGGCCCCAGAACTGAGCCTTGCGGCACTCCGCTTGAAACCGACCGCCATCTAGATTTTGAGCCCTTGACCACTACCCGTTGGGCCTGACAATCAGGCCAGCTTTCTATCCATCTTATAGTCCGAGGATCCAATCCATATTTCCTTAACTTATGGAGAAGAATGTTGTGGGAGACCGTATCAAAAGCTTTGCTGAAGTCAAGGTATATTACATCCACTGACTTCCCCGTGTCCACAGAGCTTGTTACCTCATCACAGAAGCTAATCAGATTACTCAGGCAGGACTTGCCCCTGATGAATCCATGTTGGCTACTTTTCATCACTTTCCACTCTTCCAAGTGCCCCAAAATGGATTCCTTGAGGATCCCCTACATTATTTTTCCACAGACTGAGGTAAGGCTAACCGGTCTATAGTTCCCTGGATTGTCCTTCTTTCCTTTTTTAAAGATGGGCACTGCGTTTGCCTTTTTCCAGTCATCTGGTATCTCCCCCGATCTCCAAGAGTCTTGAAAGATAATGACCAGAGGCTCAGCAACGATGTCTGCCAATACCCTCAGTACCCTTGGGTGCATTAAATCCAGACCCATGGATTTGTGTACATCTAGTTTTTCTAGATAGCTCAGAACTTGTTCCTTCCCCACAGATGGCTGCCCTTCACCTTCCCATACTGCATTGTCAAGGACCATTGTGTGGAAGTTGACTTTGTCCATGAAGACTGAGGCAAAAAAAGCATTGAATACTTCAGCTTTTCCTACATAGTCTGTCACTAGGTTACCTCCCTCATCCACTAATAGCTCCACACCTTCTCTGATAACCCCTTTATTGTTAACATGCCTGTAGAAACCCTTCTTGCTACTCTTCACATCCCTTGCCAGCTTCAGTTCCAATTGTGCTTTCGCTTTCCTGATTACTGCCTGGCATTCTCCAGCCGTATGTTTATACTCCTCCTTAGTCAACTGTCCATGTTTCCATTTCTGGTATGCATCCTTTCTGAGTTTAAGCTGACTAAGGATTTCGCTGTTAAGCCAAGCTGGTTGCCTATCATGTTTGCATTTCTTACTATGTAGCGGGATGGTTTGTTGCTGTGTCTTCATTAAGACTTCTTTAAAATACTTCCTGTTCTCTTGAACTCTTGTCCCCTTCATCTTTGTTTCTCAAGGGATCCTGCTCATCAGTTCTTTCAGGGAGTCAAAGTCTGCTCTTTTGAAATCAAGGGTCTGTAGGTTACTGCTCACCTTTTTTCCTTTTGTCCAGATTGTGAAATCTACAATCTCATGGTCACTGCAGCCCAGGTTTCCACCCACTTCTATTTCTCCTACTAGTTCTTCCCTGTTTGTGAGCAGCAGGTCAAATTGTGCATAGCCCCTGGTTGGTTCCTTCAGCACTTGTACCAAGAAGTTATCCTCAACATTCTCCAAAAACTTCCTGGATTGTCTGTGAGCTGATGTCTTGGTCTCCTAACAAATGTCTGGATGATGAAAGTCTCCCATGAGAATCAGGGCCTGTGATTTGGAAGCTTCACGTAGCTGTCTGAAGAAAGCCTCATCTCTCACATCTCCCTCATCTGGCGGTCTATAGCAGACACCAACTACAACATCACCTCTGTTATTTCTGCCTCTAAGCTTAGCCCAAAGACACTTAACTGGATTTTCTCCCTCCTTATACTGGAGCTCTGAACAATGATACTGCTCCCTCACATAGAGCACAACTCCTCCTCCTTTTCTCCCGTCTGTCCTTCCTAAACAGTTTATAACCTTCCATTACCATGTTCCAGTTATGCAAATCGTCCCACCAAGTCTCCGTTATTCCAACCCCCTCATACTTCTTTGACTGTGCCAGGGCCTCTAATGCTTCCTGTTTGTTCCCTAGGCTTCTGGCATTAGTGTACAAGCATCTTAGAGAAGGGGCTGATTGGCCCACTTTCTCCTCTTCACCCAGGAAACCTGCTTGATTGTTCCCTCCTCCTTCCCCCAACAAACCTAGTTTAAAACCCACTTCACTAGGTTTGCAATCCTGCCCACAAAGATGCTCTTTCCTCTCTTCGTTAGGTAGATCCCATCTCTTCCCAGCAATCCCCGTTCACGAAAGAGAATCCCATGGTCAAAGAAACCAAATCCTTCCCTGCTACACCACCTATGCAACCACGCATTTACTTCTATGATTCGACAATCCCCACGTGGACCCCTTCTTTCCACAGGGAGGATAGATGAGAACACCACTTGTGCTCCGTATTCCTTGAATCATATCTGACCTGAAGCTTTCACCTGATATAAAGACAGTTATTTAAGATAGGACCTCACATATAACTAGATTCTTAGTTGAATAGAACTATGTGGTTTTTTTTGATTCAGTAATTCACTTTGCTTTGCCTGTTTTTACTCATAACCACTTAAATCTCACTGCTTTGCTTAATAAACCTTTTGTTTATAATCAAGCCCAGGGTAAAATATTTTTACTTGCATAGGACTACCACTCTGCCTATCTCCTCTTCATTGATGCTTACCTAATGAGCCGTCCCTGTGCGAATATTTTGCACAGAAAGACATGGATTTATTTGCAGGTTTTGATCCCTTCTGGGGGTTGATTTCCCAGGTGCTGGACCCTAGAACTGCACCTGTCCTGTGCTGTGTTAATCAGTATCTGCGCTGCTTTGTGCTGCTCTACAGGGGGTGGTAACCCCCAACTCTGCACCTTGGCTGGGGGAGATTAGCAGATCTGGCTCAGCAGGACAGGGTGGAGGGTAGCCCCAAAAAGCAAGAAGGCAGGTATCAGTGGCTTGATCAGCACACTGGGGAACAGTCCAAGGAGTCTTTTGTGACTGCACCCCATCACACACCCTCAGCAAACACACAGAGTTGAGGTAATAGGCCCCCCCCCAGCAGAATAACACAGATGCTGATATTAGCTCTGGCGGGGACTCAGTAGAGTGACTTGACAGGACAGCCCTCAAAACACACCAAAATTCCAAATAAATGAGTCTTACACAGAGTGATCTCATAAGATATTCACGACTGTTCTCAGTGAAAGAGAAGCACAGCTGCTGAGCCTCCTCAGGTAACAATTATTTGCACTAGGTATGATGATAAACAAGATTTTTATTAAGTACCAAATAGTAGGTTTTAAGTGATTGCAAGTTAAAACAGACAGATCAAAGTAAGTTACTACAAAAAAATAAAGTAAGACATGCTAGTTAAGCCCAATGCACTAAGGGTGCGTCTACACTAGCCCCTTCTTTTGAAGTGGGCATGCTAAGCAAGCAGGTCAGATGAGGCTAATGAGGTGCTGTGATACATATGCAGCACCTCATTAGCATAATGGCTGCCACAGGAGCTTCAAAGCACCCACAGCTACACTGCCTGTTAGCACTTTGAAGTTAGCAACTTCAAAGTTCCCATGGGAGTCATTATGCTAATGAGATGTCGCATATTCATCGCAGCACCTCATGAGTCTTCTCTGATTGGGCTGATTACCATGATCTCTTTGAAGAAGGGGGCTAATGTAGACAAGCCCTACGAGTAATTGTTACAAAACTTAACTCATCACCCTGGTCCTTATTTCAGGTAAAATTCTTCAAGTCAGAGTGAATCTTTTGTCTGACCCAAGTCCAACAGCTTCTCTACTCATTCTTTATTTCCAGTCTTTTCATGTGGCCTCTTGAGGAGGGGAGCAGTTGTAACACCAGGAGAGGACAATCCTTGTTTGCTCCCCCTCCCTTAAATAGAATTTCCCCAGAGCAAGAAGTCTTTGTTCCATTCTCCCCATCTCAACAGACAAATTCCAAATTGAAGATGGATTTTAGTACCATGTGGCATGGTCACATCTTTGTAGGAACAACCATAGTTTAGGCTTACAGCCAAAACAAAATCATTCACAAATCATTGTTTTGAGCCCTGGGCCATTAAGTTAGTTAAATACCACTAATGGCTTTCACTAGAATTAATGAAACAGGTTTCAACTTAATATTTCTATCTTCACATACAAGAATGATACATGCACACAAATAGAATATACAAAATCAGGGCAAGTAACCCACCAATCAACAGCCTGTAATCCCCTGTTTAGCGTAAAGTATTTTCAAGTTATGCATATTCATATTCAAAAACATTTACATAAAATATAAGGACATAGCATCACAGGGTGATGGTTTATAAGTGTGGTTGGGAAATGTCAAGCACAATTTAAGCAACTTAGGCTACGGACACACTGGAGGGTAGGGACAGGGTCCAGACTGACTTAGACAAATTGGAAACTGGGTTGCAAGAAATCTGATGAGGTTCAATAAGGACAAGTGCAGAGTCCTGCACTTGGGCTGGAAGAATCCCAAGCATTGTTACAGGCTGGGATCTGACTGGCTCGGTAGTAGTTTTGCAGAAAAGGACCTGGGAGTTGTAGTGGACGAGAAGCTGGACATGAGTCAACAGTGTGCTGTTGTTGCCAAGAAAGCTAATGGCATATTAGGTTGCATCAAGAGAAGCATTGCCAGTAGATCCAGAGAAGTGATTATTCCTCTTTATTCGGCTTTGGTGAGGCCACATCTGGAGTACTGTGTCCAGTTCTGGGCCCCCAATTATAGGAAGGATGTGGATACACTGGAGAGGGTCCAGTGGAGGGTGACCAAAATAATTAGGGGGCTGGAGCATATGACTCATGAAGAAAGGTTGAGGGAATTGGGACTGTTTAGTCTGCAGAAGAGAAGACTGAGGGGGAACTTGAGAACAGCCTTCAGCTTACTGAAGGCAGGTTGCAAAGAGGCTGCAGAGAGGCTGTTCACAGTGGTCACGGATGGCAGAACACGGAACAATGGTCTCAAGTTGCGGTTGGAAAGGTCTAGGTTGAACATTAGGAAAAAACTTGTTCACTAGGAGGGTGGTGAAGCATTGGAATGGCCTACCCAGGGAAGCAGTAGAGTCTCCATCCCTGGAGGTGTTTAAGTCTCGCCTCGACAAAGCCCTGGCGGGGCTGATCTGATGGATATGGTCCTGCTTAGAGCAGGGGGCTGGACTCGATGGCTTTCTTAGGTCTCTTCCAGCTCTATTGTTCTATGATTCTATGGATATATTAGAGATTTTACAGCAGCACATCTGCACTAATGCAGCTGTGCCTCTGTAAGTTGTCTGATGTAGCCATTCTAAGCAGAGAGTTGTGGCAAATATTTGACTGTTCCCTGAGGGTCCTGTGCTTCTGGCAGCTACTGTTTGCCTCAGAGTCTTGACAGCACACAACCTTTTCCTCTTTATTATAGGCAAGGGGCACAGCCTACTGAGCCATCCTCGTCATGGGCTAGTCCAATTTGTGGTGAAAACCCCTCCGCAGTTCCTGGCAATGGACATGGCTCACTTGATTTCCTGTCTTGTTTATTCCCTCTGAAACACTTGGCATTGGCCACTGTAGGAAGACAGATGCTGGGCTAAATGGATCTTTGGTCTGCTCTGTTTTTATGAATTATCATCTTCGCATCCATTATGCACATGGGAAAAACTGTAACAATCAATGAAAACATGCCTGTTGCAACAGAACAATCTAGAGGTCAGAGCCTGCAAGGAGTTGAGCAACTCCTGCAAGATGCTAAGTACTCTTCACTCTTATTGGAGGCAATAAGACTTGAAGATACACCACACCAGGAACTTAGTATGTGTAATCAAATCTATTTTTAAAACACCCATTGCTCTGAGGGATCATGTGTGTAAGGAAACAACCTGCAGTAATGTGGTGTTACTGACATTTTACATGCAAAGATATGGTTTCCATAGTGAGTGTCATAGAGTGTTCATTGCCTTATGGTTCCTGAGAGAAATGAAAGAAGTCAGAATAGTGAGCAAATATTGCTCATCCACACTAAGAAGATTACAGAACGCATTGGCTGTGTCTACACTTAGGAAAAACTTTGAAATGGCCACACTAATGGCCAAATCGGAGAATACTAATGAGGTGCTGAAATGAACATTCAGTGCTTCATTAGCATGCTGCTGGCCGCGGCACTTCGAAAGTGCTACATTTCGCTCGCGCGTGGCTTGTCTACATGGGGGTTCTTTTCAAAAGGACCCTGAAAACATAGAAATCCCCTTATTCCTATCAGCTGATTTCCAGAAGGTCCAAGGTGACAGGCCTGTTCTCTCCTACAGACAACCTCCCAACCTTATGAGGATCCTCACGATCAGCCACAGTCTATACCCCAGGAATACCAGTCCTGGAACCTTTTCTTGTAACAAAGCCCGCTGCCAGCTTTGTCCACATATCTTCTCTGGAAATACCATCACTGGACCTAACCAGGTTATTCACAGAATCACGGGCACTTTCTCATGCTCCTCAACTAACATCATATATGCCATGATGTGCCAACAATGCCCAGATGCTCTGCATATTGGACAGACTTCTAACTCCCTTAGACAAAGGGTTAATGGGCACAAAATATACATCAAAACACTCCAGATCCACAAACCAGTTAGTCAACATTTTAATGGAGTGGACCATTCTATTAATGACTTAAGAGTATGCGTGTTACTGAAAAAAATTTTTCGCATCACTATTCAAAGGGAAAGAGCGGAGCTGTCTTTTATATTCAAATTCGGCACATTAACACATGGTTTGAACCAGGATGGGAATTTTCTGAGTCACTATAGGGGCTCATTTGCATACTTGGCTTAATCTAACTCTTGACCTTCCCCACCCCCTTCTACCCCTCTACTCTCTGATTTGTTCACCTTGAATATTTTTTTCTGATTTGTTCTCCTTGATTACTGTTTTTTGGTTCTTTGTGCCTTAAATATTGAGTCTGTTCTGATATGGCTATAGTCTGAAGAAGTGGGTCTATCCCACGAAAGCTCACCTAATAAATTCTTTTTCTAGTCTATAAAGTGCTACTTGACTGCTTTTGTTTTGATAGTATATAGACTAGCACGGCTCCCTCTCTGTAACTAGAGGACAAAGGTGTATACGTACAGATACTGTACCATCTTTAATCTGTGGCCAAACAGGGATAGCAGAGTTCATCCACACTGGTGGGGCCTATGTCTGTGGCACAAAGACACGGGGCATCTCTGAATGTTCTTGTTGACTGACTCCTGCACTGCATTATATCACATTTACGCAGTTGGAGAGGATGTCCATGACACGTGCAAGAATAGGGCTGGCTTTAGTGTTCCATCTAATTTTCCCTCTCCCTGAGTAGAATGAATTTTATGTGCACCAATATGAATGTGACATGTGACACCTCATGTTCATATTGGTGCACATCACAAAATTGGAGTTGGGGCAAGGTGTACTTAGTATGGGAGGGAGTTCAGGGCTGGGGAAGAGGGTTGGAATGAAGGATTGTGAGGACAGTGGCTGGAGGTACAGGATCAAGGGCGGGGCTGGGATTGAGGAGCTTAAGGTTGGGACAGATGGAATGCAAGGGCTCTGGGTGGCAGTGCAGGCTCTGGGGAGGGGCTGGGGATGATGGGCTTGAGATGCAGCAGGTTTGGGGAGGAGCTCAGGGCTGGGGTACAGGAGGGGCTGCAGTTCTGGGCTGGGGATCTGGGTTTTGGGGTGGGGCCAGGGATGACAGCCTTGAGGTGCAGGGGGTGCTTTGGGCTGGGGTGGGGCAGTGGCTTGAGCTTACCTAGGTGATTTCCTTCTGCGGATGAAAAAGAAGAGGCCCATTTATCCCACCTTGGCAGCTTGGTGCTGGGGCCAGTGGAAGTGGGCTCCCTCTGCCATCTTGGGCAGTTTCAGGGCCTGTGGGGAGAACTATCCCCCAGTTGCTGCCGTTGGCAGTGCTTAATAGCCTCTGGATGAGTCTTAATGGGAAGCTGTGGAACTTAGGAGGAATTTCGGTAGGCTTCTGGATGTACTTCAATCCTGCTGCCCCTTGGTTTGGGTATACAGAGATTGCTGCTGAATTTGTTGTTTGTTTTTAATGCCATCTTGGATATGTGTTGTGCTTTACAATCTGAGAAGTAGGGTGTCTCCTGTGGAGACTGTGGTCCAAAAGCTTCCCTCACATCCCCACGTACTTTGTGCTGCTCTGCAGTAGCAGAAGCAAGCACCCTGGGTGCCAATGTGCACCTTCCCCCTTCCTTCTCCTCCAGAACTCAGTGCCCCACCCAGCCAAGTGGTGCAAACCTGCCTTCCCCATCTTTTATCCTTTGGAGGATTGTGGCTGTCCTTGCCTTAACAGCTGTGATCATGATCTTTATGACACAGAAGCTGGTTCCACAGAAAAGACACAGGACACAATTTCTTTTCTTAGGTGGAAGTGACCCAGGACTCAGTGTACTGGGTCATTTTCTTTGCGCCCACAAATCATCAAAGTTGAAATTGCAGCTTCTACATTCACCTAGAAATAAGACCAAGAATTGAGAAACAAGGTTAAAATGAGCCAATAATTTGAATCTTTTCTTTGAAAATTTAAAATGATTCAGAACCTATCATTTCTGTGGGTAATTTAAAGCAACTTATCATGTTCCAGGGTGTAAAACAGCTAGATTCATTAAGAACACCAGAGACAATGGAACAAAGCAAGGCACATCAAAGTATAGATGATTTTTCTTACTTGGCAATTATCACGGTAGCCTCTGTAGTTTGTGTTTAGAACTGATAGTGCCCAATTTAATCCACTGATGGTGGTGTGTTATTACATCAGAGGTAGATTTGGCTCATGGTATCATTCCTTTTTTCATATGCCAGATAAACTACATCCACTCCATGTTCTCAAGATAATTACAAAAGTGAACACTGCAGTGTGAACTGAATTACTTGTTCAGGATTCACATTGGGTACAAAGGATATTTCATTGCATCCAGGGAGCACCGAATACTTCTGGAAACAGCAAAATTGAGTAGTCTAGGTGCCCTGTAAAAAAGCATTCTCATTAATCTTAACAAAAATCTACCGGTCACATTCTTAAGATTAAAGTGGAGAACATATTGTGAGTGTTGACCATAGAGCAATTAATATGTACATAGGCATCCAGCACTAATTTTTCTAGAATAAATGCACAATGAATTCTGAGGGTTTAGAAGCAAGAGGTTAGAAAAGTCACATGCAGAGAATGACAGGGAAGCTCACAGATCTACACAGTGTCTGAATTGGTTTAGAATTTATTAATACAAAGAGACATGCATACAGTGCTAACTGCTAGCAAGCGAGGCAGTCCTGTGGAGTGGGTGAAAGTTTCCCATGGAATTAAATTATGCTTAATTCCATTTATTATTAAATTTAATGGCAGAGTAGTTGGCAGCCCACATCATCTCAATAGGAGTCCTCACTTTTTAGCATTGGGCACTGTATCATGGGGTATGAGCTAGGCAGAGAGAAGCTACACAAACAATATCCTGTGCTTCAAGACACAATAGCGCCACTGTACATTCCTTGTAAGAGAGCACACTATTGCCTATTGTTGATTTATTAGTTCTGCTCGAGAGAGGAAAGAAGGCAGACAAAGGCCTTTTAGACAAGATGGACAGACAGTACTACCAATAATTTCATCAGTATGGGACGAACACTTTTAAAGATGTATAATCTCACTGATGGAGGGTAGCAACCTACAAAGCTCTTCTTTTCTAGCCCTACACAGAGGCAGCAACTAGGCACTGGTACAGATTTAGCTTTGTGCTGGTCTGGATCTTCTCAGAAGGTGTTAAACGATTTGATAAATACTACATTAGGAGTTTGTGGTGGGGTGTTTATCTTCAAGCATGCAGAGAGCAATTCCAGGCCCTGGGGCAGAATAGACAATGGGTCCCTGATGACCAGTCCACCTGAAGTTTAGGAGGTGCTGCTCCATTGCTGTTGGCAAAGTGTGTGTGTGGGGGGGGGTAGTGTCTAGGAATTGGTACATGAATAGCTAAGCTCACAAGGGGACATCAGTGCTGCAAGGCAGTTGGAGTTTCAGTAAGCAATTAGAGACTCATTAGTGCAGAGACTTGACTGTCCTGCAACCCAGAGAGGGCCCTAACCCCTGGAATACAGAGTATCTGTCTTTCTTTTTCTCCTTGTCCCAGTACCTGTTACCAGCTAGTCAATGAGGGGATTTCAGTGGTTACAGTGTGTAGACATTCGGGATCTTGGTGGTATGACCAATTTAAGCAGTTAAGGAGGCAGTTAGGTGCTGAATTCCCCTTGTGGATCTAGCCTTGAACACCTATTGAATGAAAGCCCAAGGCAGATCACTATCTACCTGTACTATGCTCATTCCAGAATTTAAACCTATCTGCCCAGGCTGGTGGTCTGTAAAGCTCCTGAGAGATTATAATAGAACAAGTCACCCATTTGTATTGGGCAGCTTGGAAAACCTCGGCTGGCTGTTAGAGAGGGGTTTGTTTAAATAACATGTTTTCATACACTTTCATGTTGGATCTACCAGCCTGGGCTATTGGGAGGCTGAGAGTGGGTAAGGAAAGGAGAGGAGCAGTAGAGTAAAGGGAGCAGAGTGTATTAGGGAAAAGGGAGTGTTGTAGGCTGCCCCCTTCTAACACTGTGGTCAGTCTCTGTGTGCAGTTGTGTGTGAGGGAGCCACCAATGGGAAGCCAAGGATAGGAGGTTTCACACTCAATGGCTGTGCGTACACTAACTCCCAACTTCAAAGAGAGCATGGTAAACAGGGTGTTGGGAGATTCTTAATGAAGTGCTGAGTATGAGGTGCATATGCAGCACTTCATTAAGCTAATTCTCCTCTGCGGCAACTTCAAAGTGCCAGCTTGTGTGTAGCTGCAGCTATTTTGAGAACTAAGGGGACTTTAAAGTAGCCCAAGCACTTCGAAGTACCCACAGGCTAGCCGTGGCTACATGCAAGTCAGCACTTCGAAGTTTAACACTTTGAAGTTGCCACAGGGGAGAATTAGCTTACTGAAGCGCTGCATAGGTACCACAGCACTTCATTAATAATCTCCCGACACCCTACTTACCATGCTCGCTTCGAAGTAGGGAGCTAGTGTAGACACAGACTGTGTCTCCCTGCTGCAAGCTGTAGCACTGCGGCACCCTTTGCTGAGAGTTTGTCCTTTGACAAAGAGGGTAGGTTTTTGTCTGAGCTCAGACGGGCTTTTCCACAGTGTGTATCTGACCAGAGTTTGTCTCTCTCACACAGTAATAGTGGCTCTGACCCAAATCAAAGGGCATTTTTTAAGTGGCTTCCACTTGTGTCGGATCAGTTCCCATGTGTTTGTATTTAGTCCTGCGCAATGAAAGCCAGGCAGGGCTGGATTCAGAAGGGGCATTGGGGGCTGGATCAGAGGGACCCTAGCTAAGGGGTGCCCCCAAAAGATCTCTGGGCTGACTAAAGTGCAGATCTTTTTTCTGGGCATCGCTTAGCTGGGTCTGGGGCTGCAGTCACTAAAGCCTCTGTGCTGTATCTGGCCCTGCCTGGTAGGAACAGGGGAGTAACTCTGCTCACTGTTCCTCTCTCTACCAGCTGGACTGGAACTGGACCTGCACTGCCCCCTCCTCTTGCGCTGCCATTGCCACTGTACTAATGGAGCTTAAAGTGATAGGGAGTTCTGCTCTAAGCCCCCAGTTCTCCGCATATCTCAGCATGGGGTTTAAAGCACCAGGGAGCTGTGTCACCCCCTCCTTCCTTCTGGCTCCTCAGATCTGAGCTCCCGGGCTTCCTGTGGCTGCTCTCACACTGCTACAGCAGCACTATTGAAAAGTACTGAGCAGGGCTGCAACTGCTTATGCCAGAATAGCTTTTTTGGAATAAGGCTGCTATGTAGACATACCATTGCATTTGATTGCTTTTCATCTGCTCCTACCAATATTTTATCACCTTCCATCCTGTCGTCCTTATTAGAACATGGAGAATTTCTATTTATAGACCCTCCACTAAGAGCTGGAGATGTCTCTGTCCAATCCAGGTTCTCTTCCACACCAGTCAGCTTTCCCCCAGTCTTTAGTTTAAAAACTGCTCAACAATCTTTTTAATGTTAAGAGCCAGCAGTCTGGTTCCATTTTGGTTTTGGAAGAGCCCATCCTTCTATTATAGTCTCTCCTGCCCCAAAAGTTACCCCAGTTTCTAATAAATTTACACCTCTTCTCCCTACACAATTGTCTCATCCATGCATTGAGATGCTGCATTTCTGCCTGTCTACCTGGCTGTGCATTTGGAACTGGAAGCATTTCTCTGAGGTCCTGGATTTCAGTCTCTTTCCTAGCAGCCTCAATTTGGCCTTCAGGACCCCTGTCTCACCCTTAAGTATCTCATAGGTACCCTACAAGTGCCATGACTGCTGGCTCCTCTCCAACACTACATATAAGTCTATCTAGATGTCTCGAGAGATTCACAACCTTTGCACCAGGTAGGCAAGTCACCATATGGTTCTCCCAGTCATCAAAAACTCAGCTGTCTATGATTGCAGTGATTGAATCCCCCATTACTAACACCTGTCTTTTCCTAATGACTGCAGTTCCCTCCCAGGCAGAGGTATCCTCAATGTGAGAGGATACCACAACACCATCTGGAAGGAGAGTCCCAGCTATGGGATCATTTCCCTCTGATCCAGTTGAGTGTTCTCCTTTTGTGAGCCTTTCACCCTCCTCAACAGCACAGAGGCTGTCTGCCTGGAGATGGGATTGTTCTATGGTGTCGTGGGAAGTCTCATCTGCATAAATTTCTGCCTCCCTTAGCTATTCTAACTTAGTCACCCTGGCCTCCAAAGTCCATCTGTATTTTCTGAGGGCTAGGAGCTCCTTGCAGCAAATGCACACATACATTGCCTGTCCATAGAGTAGATAATCATACATGCTAAACTGGGTGCAATAAACAGGGTAACCCCCACTCAGTTGCAGGGCTTCTGGCTGCATTCTCTCCTACAGATAATTAGTTTCTTAGTAAGGTTTTATTTAAATTAGGTGACTTAAGTTTCAGAGTAATTTAAAAGAAATTTTACAAACTGCCATGTGTATCTAGCCCTCTCCAAATTCCCCCACAAAACTCCCTGTTAGCTGGTCCTGTTTGCTAAGCCCCCGATCGCTTACTAGCGGGCTTTATATAGCCCCGTCCCCTGGGTAAGACTTGATGAATGTACAAGAGGAAGCTCACAGCTTCCGACTGCTAGCCTCAACACACTGTCCTTCAAACAAACAGCTCAGCACCTGGACTTCCAAACAGACAAACACAAGCTCCGCACACATTCTTTCAGGTAACCAGCAAGTATCCCCCAAACACACGCTACAGACAACCACTTACCCCACACTACAGACAACCACTTAACCCAAGGATCCTGTAATCTCTCCTCCTTTACCTGGAGAATCCCACAGAAAACTCCATGTTTACTAAGTTCAATATATTCATACATATTCTGAAAAATGAGATAACCAGTGAGATGGCAAAATTTCACAGATAATACAAAGTTACTCATAATAGTTAAGTCCAAAGCAGATTGTGGAAAATGGGAATGGATGACAGAGGACACATCTCTCAGTGATCACCTATTCTGTTCATTCCCCCTAAAGCAGTTGACATTGGCCACTATTGGAAGACAGGATATTGAGATAGATGGACTATTGGTCGGACCCAGTATGACCATTCCTGTCTTCTTAAGGCTTGTATGTTTGTTTGTTTATTATTTTTACTATCATTAGGACAAGAGTGAAGTCCTCCATGTTTGCCCTGGAAAATATTCATGCTTTTATTCACTCAAATGGAGAATTGTCTTCTTACATGAACAGTACAAGAACAAGTTGCCTATATTTTCGTAGCTGCTGCTGCATTGCCATGGAAACAGATATGGTGTGTTTCATCAATTAAATAACTTAGTGGATAAATGGCACCTCAAGTCCATTTAAACAATGCTCTTGACATATCTATAAGTCTATACATACTCCTTTACAGTTTGTATGTACTCCTTTACAGTTTGTATGTGTACTCAGTTGCTGTTTTCCACAGTAAATATCACACTATGGCTGTGTCTACACGTGCCCCAAACTTCGAAATGGCCATGCAAATGGCCATTTCGAAGTTTACTAATGAAGCGCTGAAATGCATATTCAGCGCTTCATTAGCATGCGGGCGGCAGCGGCGCTTCGAAATTGACGAGCCTTGCCGCCGCGCGGCGCGTCCAGACAGGGCTCCTTTTCGAAAGGACGCCACCTTCTTTGAAGTCCCCTTATTCCCATGAGCTCATGGGAATAAGGGGACTTCGAAGTAGGCGGGGCCCTTTCGAAAAGGAGCCCCGTCTGGACGCGCCACGCGGCGGCAAGGCTCATCAATTTCGAAGCGCCGCTGCCGCCCGCATGCTAATGAAGCGCTGAATATGCATTTCAGCGCTTCATTAGTAAACTTCGAAATGGCCATTTGCATGGCCATTTCAAAGTTTGGGGCACGTGTAGACATAGCCTCTGAGTATTGTTCAGTTTGAAGCTGGTCCCTGGGAACACAATGCCAAATCACACTTCACTCTAATACTACACTTCTTCTGTAATATGTTAGAGTTGAGTGTATATATATATAAATAGTATAAAAATGATAAAGACTTCCACTGTATTGGGCCAGTTTTGCATGATATTCCTTTGTCCTTTTAAAAGCTCTTCACCTTTAAAGAGAGAAATAGGGCAATCTTGATCCCTTTTGACAATGACTCCTCTATAGAAGGAACTGTATTATATAGCTGAAGCACAAAAACTTCCAGTGGAGCATATTAACATTCCATCAGATTTGTAGATTGGTGTCATATGTCAGGTGGGGGTTAGTTTGTTAAAAGGGCATGACTCTGAAAGGGTCTATAGGTCAAAATGAGAATCTTGTTCATCAAGTCATATGCTCCTTAGAATTCTTGAAGCATCATATTCTCCGTCTTCTCTGTGATCTTGCTTTACTTTCCTTTTCTTAGTATTCTTTTCCTTTCTAATTTCCTTCTTTTCTACATTTTAGCTTCCCTCTAACATCCATCACTTTACTCAGTCCTTTTTTATTTTTGGTCTGGATTCTGCCGACTGGGCCATTTGTCTTCCTGTAATGCGCAGGGTCTCTGCTACTGAGCAAATTTGCAGCACTGCCATTGCAATGCAGTGGGCCAGGGGCTATTCTTTCAATAACAGTGGGAAAAATAACTGGCTACTTCTGTAAGTCAATCATTGGGTAATAAAAAAGAATAAAAAATGTTATACTTACTGTCTACACTGGTGAGGTTGCCAGTGCTCTTTTTAAATGATCACACGTATTAAGGAGGAAATGTATAATAATTCCTTGTGTTTGTTTCCGTGTAACTGTACTGCGCCTTTCTCAAACAGTGCTCTGAAGGGGTCTGCACAGTATAAGAGAGATATGCTTTTATTTTATAAATTGGACTTCTGATTCATAATATCTGTAATATTCAGGCACAACCTAATGTAAATGCATGTACTTAAAGTGGAAAAGGTTTTTGAAAGTGTTTAGTTTGTGCATATATTTTAGTCTCATTTATCTCTACCTTCAGGCTAGGTAGATTATTACTCTTATCTGAAGTGTTGCCATGGCAACAGTGTTATACTGGCCTTCCTTTTCCACATTATTTCTCCTAAATAGTATATGTCTTTTTAACATCTTGGCATTGGTGATATAGAAATAAAACCTTAATTATTAATGGTTTATGGCTTTATCCTGTAAAGTAAAGTAGCCTTGGTGAAGTCAAGGGAGTTATGCCAGGTGCAGCAGGACCTAACCCTAAATTTTCACCTTTTTCCTACCTCAACATTAAATATAAAACTGCTTCAAGTTGAAAACTGCATTTTTGAAGCACAGGTTTCCCAAACAGCTATGATAGATGCTTCTTTTTCACCTTTTGATGGTTTGTGAAGACAAAGACCTTGCAGAGGGGATTAATGGTTTAATTTGCCAAGAGTTTTTTTTTTTCCCTTTGAAGATTTCATCAAAAATTCTAGCCCAAGCAGTAGTGAAGTGCCTGCAACTGTACACCCTCTCTGTCATGGCACTGAAGTATGAAGGTCACTCACTGAATATTTCAGAAACACGGTTATATAATTTGAAGATATCAAAGCCATAATAGATGGCAAAACTCATTGATGGGAAAGCATCCTGTCAGATTTCATTGAGGAAATAGGATGGAGCTAAAATGAAAGAATCAAGAAAGATTGTGTTCATATGATCCTTTATCTTGTAGGTGAACTTTCATCAATGCGTGTCTGAGAGCTGTACAGTGACACATCAGAAAAAGGTAGGGAATATAAGTTAGCAAAGTGAACTAATTTTAAGACTATTTGACAAAAAAGAGCTGTAGTCAAGGTAACAGAACAGAAAATGACTGCTATCAGTACAATCTTTGATCACCTTGGAAGGAGCAATGTCTTCTCTTGTATTGACTGATCAGGCAGAAGTAGTTGTGTAGTTAGTGCACCCACTGTGTTCTAAAAGCTATTTTTTATATTGATCCAGTATTGACTTGCTGTATCAACATAATTTTCAAATAGTTCTCCACACACTAAATGCATGATTTGAGGGGATATGTATTATGTTGCTTCTCCTTGACTGAATTTAATTCATTTGGAGGTGTGCTCAGACATAGTGATGTGGTCCAGAGGTTGGTACATTGGACTGGGAGACAGGACACCTGAATTCTCACGTTGGCTTTGCTACTGATTTACTGTGCAAGCTGTTTAAACTCGGTCTACTTTTGTCATCTGTAAAATGGGGATAACAGGGAAATCAGTGTTATAAAATCCACCCTTTTAAAATACTCCAGTAAAATGTATACTTGTAAAGTCTTATACCCTGTAGGATAGATTTATCATTCTTGTTGTTGAAAAGGGCATGGGCTCCTTACTGATGTTAATGACTTTTAAAAGTATGCTTACCATTTGGAACACCCCAGAGTACATAGCCTGCCATCAAGGGGGAAATAGTTTTAATTATGTAACTATCACACTTTTTGCTTCAGTACCTTATAAATGCATGCAATAGCTATAAAATGAATTAGATCCTGTGAAACTGAATAGGATGCTAGATGTGACTGGGTATATTTGCCCCATCTCAAATCTGGCTGGAAAGGCCTTTGGCTTCTGAAGCACTCTAGCTCCCTAATCACCTATTTCTGTATGAGAAGGGATTTTGGGTCTTCTGTTCTTTTCATGGTTGGATATTTATGAGTGTCATTTTTTAAACCCAACACATCTTTCTCACAACCTCATGTGGGAGCCAGATCCTGTGGCTCTTTCTCTGGTAAAAGTCAATGGGGTATAAAATGAAAACCTTCAGGATTCTCTCCTAAAGCTGCCTTGCAGGGTGCGTTTCCAGCCACTAAACAGAGTCAAATTCTGCCTTCAGTTATATATTTACTTTTTTTTATCTACAATTACCAATAATTTCTGCAAGAAGTATGGGATGCTTGTGCATCTCAGGGTACAGTTTGGCCTGAAACCTATTGGTGAGGTTCATTCTCTCACATATTAACACCTTAAACCAGGCGTGTCCAACCCGCAGCCCGCGGGCCGCATGCGGCCCTGGACAGCTAGTAATGCGGCCCCACAAGATTGTAAACTTTTAACATTATTATGTGATTTATATACATTAACTATACTATATATTTTATATGCGGCCCAAGACAATTCCTCTTCACTAAGTGCAACCCAGGCAAGCCAAAAGGTTGGACACCCATGCCTTAAACAAATCTTCTGTTTGTTTAGCCTTATATCAATAGCTGACATGTAATGGTTACAAAATACATTACATTACCATTACCACATGTCTACAGTGGGATTGCAAAAAAGTTAGATTATACTGTTACTCCGTCCCTATACATGTTAGATTTGTGATGGGATCTAATGGAAATAGAAACATTGTTTTGAGTGGTGACAATTTTAAGGCAATGCTTCACATGTTTAAAAAGAGAGTCAGGAACAGGGCAACTAAAATTAGCTAAAACAAGTAAGATATAAAGGATTATATGGGCATATATCCACTCAGACATTCTATGACAAGAATATGTAAGAAATCATGAAATAGAAGGATTAAAAATTAATACTCTAAAGATTCAGCAAATCAGTCATTAAGGAGGGTTTCTTTCATCTTTTTTCTGACTATGTCCATTCATTTAAGCCCCTATCATATAATACAAACTATGTTGTGTCATTCAGCATGCCTCAATTAAGATTTTACTGGCCTATCTTAAAGCTTATCACTAAATTTCCTTTTATTCTTCTTTCTGTCATATATGCCTAGCGTTGTAAAAGCTGTCAGTTGGTGCATTTCACTTAGTTCAGAGTGAATTTGTTCCCAAATTGACCGGATTCTTCAGAAGTTTTAAAATCCCCCACATACAGCTTTTCAGTCAGAATTGATATTGTCACTGTGCACTGACGCATCATCTGACAATGGACAGCTCAAAAGAGAAGTACATCTGTCTGTGGTGTTTAACATGATATATCAGATACCTATCATTTAATAGGTATACGTACTACCACAGGTTTTTACCATGAAAACAGTTTGACTGCCCAGACCATAGCTGTCATCCCATCACAGCTCAGTTCAAGTTTTTATGTTTAAAACACACAGGTTATTAACAGCTGAATGGATGGGGCCTGATTCATCACTACCAACCACACACATAGCAAACGTGACACATAGGAATACCAGTTAAGTGGAAGGCTGGATTAACACTTCTTGGGGCCTATTAGATTTTGTGGTCCCTTCTAGCTCTGGGGTTGGACGGTGGATCAAGCTTTTGGAATACAGGAGGGGGATCTAGGCTGGCTCCAAGGGGTTTTGAGTGTGGAGTGGGCTTGGGGCAAGGGGAGGTTGTGGGGTCTGGGAGTTAGGGTGGAAGAGAGAGCTAACGGATGTGGCAGGGTGTTGGGGTGATGGGCGCTTACCTGGGACAGATCCCCTTTTGGTGAGGCAGGTGCCTTTCCATGCTGCCATGTGCTTGCCTGCAGGCACCCCCTGCCCTGACAGTTCCATTGTTTGGGATTCCTGGCCAATGGGAGCTGTGGGGTTGGAGACTGCAGGCAAGGAAAGGGTGTTGACAGAGCTTCCCAGTCCTTACGGCTCTAGCCCAGCATGAAAAGCAGATCACCCCCTCCAGGCAGGGGAGGAATGCCTGGACATTTGAAGCTACAGACCAGGTTCCTGAGCTAAGAGAGCCCTGCAACAATATCCGCACTTTTGGTGGCCCAGAGATTTTTTTGTAAGGGACCCCCTTAGGCCAAAGCACTGGGCTGCAGCCCCTAAAATCTCTTTCATAATCCAGCCCTGGTTAAGTATGGCTGAACTCTATTTCTTGGCCACAGTGCCCTGCAAATGAGAGTTATAAAAGGTTAATACCTTTGTCACATGCTGCTAGTCAGCGTCAGATGTGTGACAGTGACTCAGAATAGAGAACATACAAATATTCTTGCAGGAAATGCAAAAAGAAGATGCATGATTTTCTGTTTTAGCATAAAGAACTGTTTGTGATCTGCATTTCATAATTCTTTATTTCATTTGTAAATGATTCTCAACAGTAAAAGAGGCTCATAGGTTCCTTTGTGAATTAACTGGGTGATGTCTCTGAACAAAGGTGACTGTTGAGAGATATGCAGGGTTTGCAGGATCTAGCATTGTTTATACAAATGCCAGCTGCTATATCTGCCCTTGGCGCTAGCTGTGTTACTAGCTGCTCATGTTGCTTATCGAGCTAGCTTGCTAAATATAGTGGTGTTGCCATGGTATTCTGGGTAGCAGCAGTGACCGAACAGGCTACCCACCCTGAATGTGTACCCATGTGGTCCAGAGGAGTTGGAGGGCAGGGAGGTTGCTTGTCTCATCACTCACTGTTGTCCATGCAATAGTGGCTACTATTCTTAATATGCTAGCTTGATAAGAGCTAACATGGTGTCCTCTCAAGCTGGAAATCACAGTTCTGTGTTCAAGCATAGAAAGATTAGATTAGAAGGGAGGTTTTCAAAAAGCCCAAAGGTCAATGAAGTGCCTAAACCCCATTCCTGCCTTTGGAAATCTCTACCTGCATGGTTGTTAGTTAAGCCAATAATAGATTAGAATAACACTATATGCCCAGGAACCAATCAACATTCTGGATAAAATAACTGTATTTATTCTTTTGATAAAGTGGCTAATTTTACCAACAGTTTGTTCCTTTATCCTGAAATACGATCTTCCAATATGGAAAAAAATGTAGAACCCCATTTTGGGGTGTGAGTGCTAATGGATACTACCAACCAAACGGCATGCAATTAATACTAATGAAGTTAAAATAAATTAAGCAATTGAAAATACTTCTCTTCATTATTTTGCTTTTGCCTGCAGTAAGTCTAGTCACACAGAATATTTGATTCTGGAATATATTTAATCTTGGTAACAAAATAATGAATTTCAATTTGAAAAATGTTTTTCTTGTAATTAGGGTGACAAATTGTGTTTAAGAAGGTTAACCTCGGAAGCAGGAAAGAGGACACTTCACTGTGCATTGTTCACACTCTTGGAAGCTTCCATGATATCAGTGTTTTGCCTGGACTGGATATTTTGATTATGATTCATATTTTGTGTTTGTGCCTGATACACTCCAGATGAAAATCGCCTTAATTTTAAATACAAGTTTTAGTTACACACAAACACACACACACACACACACACACACACACATTGCTTGGCTTAGGTCAACATCTAAAGGAGAGCAAGAGGATGGCTCTGTGTCAAACGGGAGCTTTTGCCACTGTCTTGGGCAAAGATTTCACCCACAAAGTTTTACAACCCTTTACTTATCTTGTTAGTATAACCACGTCTACAGTACAGTAGTCTTTTGAAAGGCAAACATTCAGGAGATCCCATCCCAAAAATCACCTTTCAAAAGAGTGTGTCTACACACACAAAAAGCTTATTGAGCCTGTGATCTGCTCTTTCAAAAGACCACTCCCTCCTATCGAAATGCCACGGACAGTGTCACATGGCTGACAAGACCCTTCAGGACCCACAGCCATCCACTCGCTTAAAGGGCCCCTCCCAAACACTCGTGCCCTGCACATGGTCAGGCCTGCAGAGCTGCCAAATGCACCACAGAGCTTGTGCATGGATCTGGCAGCCCTCACACAGCTGGATGAATCTGGATCAGTAGCTTCTTGTAGTGGATCTTGCCTTCCTGGGAACTGTGGTAGGCCACCCTCCACCTCCTTCTGGGGGTGAGCACCCCTGCTGGGGCCCTGCAGCCCCCTCCACCTGGTATCCCACAGGTACCACCCCTGAACGTCCTGGTGTATCTGGAGCCACCCCAGCAGAATGGCCTGGTGAGAACACCTAGTGACGGATGACTGGGACAATGCCAGGTGGGTCCAGAACTTTAGAATGATCAAGTGGACCTTCCAGGAGCTCTGCCACTGGCTCACCCCCAGCCTGAAATAGCAGGACACCTGATATGGCTCACCCTCTCCCACGAAAAGAGGGTTGCCATC
The DNA here is from genome assembly GCF_033958435.1 of Carettochelys insculpta. NCBI lineage: Eukaryota > Metazoa > Chordata > Testudines > Carettochelyidae > Carettochelys > Carettochelys insculpta. Next base: position 58,960,465 of record NC_134144.1, read on the forward strand.
GCCGTGTGGAAGCTGGCCACCTGTCTGTGGGGCACCAATTTGGGGTGGGCAAGGCCACCATCGGGGCTGTCCTCATGGAGATTCTGAGGGAGGGCCCATGGAGACTTTGTGGGTGGCCATGAGGGCACACTGAATGCAGCTCATGGCTTTGCTGCTAGCACTCTCTCAGCTTCCTGCCATGTGGTTTCTGGATCCATGCAGCTTCAAGGCTGGCTGGACACAGAGACCATACAGCTCTGCTGCCACTGGCCAGGGTGTCTCTGTGGCCTGTGGAGCAGCCTGTGGAATGTCTACACATGTTTTCTTTCGAAAGAATCTTTCAAAAGAGGGCACTCTTCCTAATATGAGACCAGAGGAGCGCTTTCAAAAGCAGCCCCACTTCCTTTCAATTTCCTTTTGACAGAGCATGTTTTGTGTATGGACGTTCTGCATGTTCTTTCAAAAGAGGCTCAAGTTTTCCAAATGTACTTGCTCGTGTAGCTGTGGCTTGTAGCTCTATTGGAATCTAGTGATAATGATTTTCAAACAAAAATAAAAGGAACATTTCAGTCATGCACCCTTTCTAGCCTTTTCTCTGTACAGTAGTCGCCCGAGATAAGTGAGGGTTGTGTTCCACACAGTCCTCATGTACCTTGAATTTCATGTAAGTCAGAGGGCCTTGGGCAGTGGGTTGGGGCATGGGAGGTGGTGGGGAGGGACTAAGCCTAGGGAAGGTTAGGAATGCAGGGGGAAGCAGGGGGGTGGAATTGAGATGGGGCGTGGGGGGTTGGAACCAGGGCACAGGGGTTTGGATGAAATATTGAGGTGGCCAGCAGGTTGGAGGAGGGTCTGCGGGGGGTGGTGAGCATGGGGTAGGAGCTAAGCCCTGTGTGTGGGTTGGAGCCGGAGCCCCCAGCGCGGGGGGGGGGTGATCCTGGCAGAGGTGGAGGAAGGGGGTTTTAGCTGCTGTAGCTGCCTGAAGCAGCAAGCAGCTAAGAGGGGCTAAAACACTTTTCCCTACCTTCCCAGAGTGGTGCCGCTGTCAACGTGACAGCAGTGCTGCTCTGGAAAGGGGGTTTTAGCCTGCCTGGCTACCCACAGTAGCAGGCAGCTAGGCGAGCTAAAAGCCTTCCCCCTACCTTCCCAGAGTGGCGCCTAGTGCTGCTTGAGGAAGGCCTGGGGAAGGGGCTCTTAGCCTGCCTAGCTGCCCCCTGCTGTAGGATGCTAGGCAGGCTGACAGACGAGCAGCTTCACGTTGTGTTAAACTCACATTAAAGCGAGTTTTGTGCACCATGAAGATGCCTAAAGTGGGGGTTTACTGTACAACAAAAGGCACTGATATACATATAAAACTATGTATGTACAAAATATATATATTTACCTGTATAAGGGGTTGTTCTTGTGTTCAGAGACCACAATTACATCTTGGCCTGTGTGAGAGCTTGAAAAATAATATAGCTCTTTTTGCCATGCCTTTTTTGTATAATTGCCTGGGGGGCTGTCTGAACATGTTAATTAAGTGCCTTCGGAAACAGTTGTTAGTCATGTGACATTGTCAAGAACTATGAAATATTCATTACAAAATTTCTCTCAAGTCACCCTGTAAGGCTATGATTCCTAACCTCACTCACATTCCACACAAGTGGGGCCAACAGACTCACTGGGCCCCTGGAAAAGGGGCGGGGCTGCAGGCAGAAGGGGTGGAGCTGAGGTTAACCTTCCCCAGACAATCCTCAAGGCCACCTGGAGTGCATCTGACTACCTCAGCCTGGAGTGCATCATGTGGGACTTTAGCAGTGATTTAAAGGACCTTGGGGTCTGGCCAGCAGCAAAAGCCAGTAGTCCTGGGCACTTTTGAATTGCCAGGCTCTGGGGCAGTTGCTCCCTTTGCTCACGGCTCACCGCATCAGTGAGCCTGCTCCACACTCAAAGACAAAGGAAAGGAAAGCACCAACATTCATAGAACAAGTTTAATATTTAACAATTACAGTGAACACACATTCTAAGCAAAGTGGCTCAGTAAAAGAGAGGCAGTAACATTCACACCTTCTTCCCAAAATCCACCATTTTCCTATTAAACTGAATCTTCAAGTTTCAGTTCTTCATTTTGTTCTCTCTCTGGGCATCTAGCAGAGGAATTATTGAACAATTTATCATTCTGATGTTATTTCCCTCATGAAAAATCAAAGAACTAATCAGGGGTCATAAGACATGCAGCCTTAGTATGAAAAACAACTTGGCATTTACATGAGAACAGAAGCTTGAAATCACCCAAAGAGAAAATTCTACTTAGCTTTCCGCAACTCTTAAGTCATGTACTGAGCTGTGGATGGACACTGTAGCAGGGCATGCTTGGAACCTTCCATGGTCCATGTGAAACAACGAGGGGATGTCTTCGGGATATCTTTCTATAGGCTAAAGAAAATTTTGATAGGTGGAAGTGATCCAGAAAAACATCCAAAGAACCTATGATTAAGTGTATCCATACTCCTGCACTCTGAGGAAGTGATATCGAAGGGCAAGGGTGGGGATTCTCAGTCATAAACTGGAATAGTAGGAGCTAATGAGCTAAATGACAATCCTGAAACATTGCCACTTGTTGGCTACGTCTACACGTGAAGCCTACATCGAAATAGCTTATTTCGATGTAGCAACATTGAAATAGGCTATTTCGATGAATAACGTCTACACGTCCTCCAGGGCTGGCAACGTCAATGTTCAACTTCGACGTTGCGTGGCACCACATCAAAATAGGCGCTGCGAGGGAACGTCTACATGCCAAAGTAGCACACGTGGAAATAAGGGTGCCAGGCACAGCTGCAGACAGGGTCACAGGGCGGACTCAACAGCAAGCCGCTCCCTTAAAGGGCCCCTCCCAGACACAGTTGCACTAAACAACACAAGATACACAGAGCTGACAACTGGTTGCAGGGCTAAGGGCTGCTGCCCACGGTGACCATAGAGCCCCGCAGGGGCTCGAGAGAGAGCGTCTCTCAACCCCTCAGCTGATGGTCACCATGGCGGACCCCGCTATTTAGAAGTTGCGGGACGCGCAACGACTACACGGTCCCTACTTCGACGTTGAACGTCGAAGTAGGGCGCTATTCCTATCCCCTCATGGGGTTAGCGACTTCGACGTCTCGCCGCCTAACGTTGAAGTTAACTTTGAAATAGCGCCCGGCGCGTGTAGCCGTGACGGGCGCTATTTCGAAGTTAGTGCCGCTACTTCGAAGTAGCGTGCACGTGTAGACACAGCTGTTGGCATGCATTGTACTCTCCCAGCTCCTGCACCCACCTTCCAATTACTAGGGTTTTATAAAAACAAAAAAGCGGTCAAGTAGCACTTTAAATACTAACAAAATAATTTATTAGGTGATGAGCTTTCATGGGACAGACCCACGAAAGCTCATCACCTAATAAATCATTTTGTTAGTCTTTAAAGTGCTCCTTGACTGCTTTTTTGTTTTGATAGAGTACAGACTAACATGGGTATCTCGCTGTCACTGTTCAACATGCTAGGGTTTTACACTGAGGCATTGACAAGGGAGGATGAAGTCTCTGCTCTGTAGACTTAGCTAAGAGCCAACTGACTTTTATCTTATGCAGTAAGGCAGATGGCTTTAGCTCCTAATGTTGCAGGTTTATTCCCTGCTGCCGGTGACCCAGGGCAACTGGCCTTATACTTAATGTCACTAATATTCCACACCAGTAGGGCTGAGATTCACTGGGCCCCTCAGTAAGGTGTGTGGTGTATGTTTGTGGTTCTATGCCCCCAGAAGCGGTGGAGTCTCAGGCAGAAGAGGCTAGTTTCCTGCAGGCAGCCCTTAATGCTACCTGGCGTGTGCTACCCCTATCTCTGCTTAATTCTAGTAATTCTAGCTACTGCAATGCTGGTAACTAGAGTGGGCTGAAATTTTTCAAATGGGAAAAATGTTTTCAATGAAAAATCATTTTTCAAAAACAAATGTTTTAGTTGAAAATTGCTGATGTTTCATTTTGCAAAAAATATGCACCTTTTTATTTTTCAAGACAAATTTAAAAACACTGTTCAAAATGTTGCAGGAATATGTTGTCTATTAAAATGTTCTTTTGATCTTATTTACAGTTTTCAGTAAAATGTTGGAAAAAAATCTGCCGCAAACTGCAAGAAAGGCTGATAAAACATACACTTGATGCCGAACGGTTCAAAATGAAAGTAATTTTAAAATGTCAAGGTTTTTCAGGAAAACGTTTCTATTTTTGACTAGTTTTCACACTAGCACATCAGATTTTTATTAAATGTGATCATATCGCAATATGACTCAGTGGTAGTTGTGGATGGATTTATCCTATGCGTATACAGTCTTGACTTTTTAGTATTTATCTATCTATAATATCAATAATAGATCATTCCAGCAATTTGGAGCACGTAATGCAGGATGAAGACTCTCTGGTGCTGGTATGAGATGAATATCCATGACTGGACAATTTGCCTTTTTTTACACTCCTTTACATGCATTAGGATTCAAGTTTGCCTTTGACAACTTGAGGAATGCTGTGTATTTATATTATTTAATATAATCTGAGGACTTCACATGCTGTCTTTGAAGATTAATGTGAATAGGTTTTTCATGAATAATACTATATTTTAAAAACTTTGAGACGTGAAAGTAAATGCATTTTATTTCGGTAAGAGAATATCTTCTGCAGAAATTGTGTGTGACTAGTGTGCATAAAATGTATATTCTTTTGCCAATAATTTTTATATATTGTGTGATTCACACTGCAAAAGAGATGCCAAGACGTTAGTAACATAGATCATGAAAATGGAATAGCTGCATATGTAATAAGTAGTTACAAAATTCATATTTAACTATAAAAGACTATCTACTGTATATCTTAGAGACAGTTTGTCTGTTTGAGCAAGAACTGTTTGTAAACAGTAAGTATTAGGACCACCAAATTCAGTGTGCAGCTTCCTCTTATCATAGCTTAAAGCACTGTATGGGTTTGGTTAATATCAGAAGAACAAGATGTGCCTGGAATGGGATTGCTTCTCATAAAACCAAATGGAAAAGAGACAATCACCAAATCAAGTACAGTCCTCAGAACTGACATAATTGAGTGAATTTTGTTGAAGGAGACTGAACTAAGATAAGCCAGAAAAATAGAATGAATATGGAATAGGATTGCTTCTCAATAAATCTTACAGACAAGAGACAAAATGGAGAAATTTGGAGAAGTGTTCTGTTTTGGAACAGCTAAATCAATGCTTAAGGCTTGAAAATTAGAAGAAAATGTTATTGGAAACCAATTTTGGCTATAGCCCTTTTTTCTTAAAACATAGGAAATTATATGAGTGTGGGGATGAAGAAAATAATACACTTGATGGAATTCCCATTTTAAAAATATGCTTAATTTGGTAAGTTTTAAACCATCCCTTTTTAAAAAAATCCAAAAATAAAATAACTTAATAAAAATAAGACTGTATTTTTGAGAAAATATAATAATTTAAATAAGGTATGTACATTTTCCTTTTAATTTTTCTTCTAAATCCCCCAACCAATCTTAATTGAGTTAAGCTACTCTGCATTTAAAATGGCTTTAACTAAAGTAAGAATCTGGTCAAACTGAACTACTTGTAGGAGTAAGGCAAAAAGTATTTGGGCCAAAAATCCATAATAGAAAAAATTATATCTGATGTTAGTCATTGTTTATAAATAATAAGAAGTAAGACCGCTGATGGAGAGGGAGAGGGTAAAGGGGATGATTGCCCAGGGCCCAAGCATTTTAAAAGGGTCCAGCGGCCCCTGGCTTCTTCCAGTGGCAGTGCAGTGGGTATACCTGCTGATGTGGGGGGGACAGGGGGCATGAGACAAAGGGTGCAGTTGTCCCAGGCCCCTTTGAAGTGCTTTGACAGTGTTGCTTTGCTGCTCCACATGGCTGTGAGTGGTCCCTAGGCTCTGTCCCTTCCACACTTGGCCCTGCCCCTTCTGGATACGCAGAGCTGGGCCCCCTCCCTCCTTGCCCTGAGGCCCAGGGTGGCTGTCAGCACTGCTGGTAGTGGAACTAAGGCAGACGTCCTGCTGGCCCCCCCTCTGCACCACTCCTGGAAGCAGCCAGAAATCCCCTCAGCTTCTGCTGGGGGTGGGGGAAGGGGAGTGGTCTGTACAGGCTGCCCCCACCTTGAGTGCTGACTCCACAACTCCTGTTGACTGGGAACAGTGGTCAACAGAAGCTGTGGACATGGTACCTGTGGACAGCAGCAGAGATTGTCATCCACCCTCCCACAGAAGGGGCTGCCAGAGGGGTGTGCCAGTGGCTTTCTAGAGGCAACTGAGATAAGGGCCATCCTCAGCTCCTTCCTGCACCCCATGCCATTGCCTCATACCAGAGCTTGCATTCCACCTCCCTCCCACACACCCAAACTCTCTCCCAGAGCATGCAGCCCTCACCCTCACCCCCACCCTTGCATACAAACTCTCAGACACAGTACCACCCAAATGTCAAGCGGACCTCTCCCATGCAGGTGTGGATTGTGTGTCCAGCCCATTGACTCTTCTGCCCTGGTTCCTGGAATTGCTGTTGGTGGGCATGACTAGAAGCTAACATAGGGGGCTCATTGCCCCGTTGCCATCCTTCTTTGTTTGGAAAGCTAGATGACGAATATGTTTGCAAATGACTTGTGATTGTGTTGTTTATTCCTTTACCATGCCACCATTTCCTGGTAGCTATGTTGGCATTTTCTTTTTTGGGTGGAGAGGAAGCCCTCATTATCAGGTTACAGATGTCCTGGCTTAGTCTCTCTGTCTATTCATAACTCTATTTTCCTCCCCTCAAGGACAACAGTTCTGACTGTGGCTTCTATAAACACATTTAATACTCTCTGAGTTGCTGGTAAAATTGTGAAGTATGCAGCACAACAAAACAACTAACAAAATTGTCCAGGGCCCAGGATTTGGTGGTGATGGGGGACTTCAACTATCCATATATATGTTGGGAACCTAACACAGCAACACACAGACTATCCAATAAGTTCTTGGACTGCATTGGAGACAACTTTTTATTTCAGAAGGTTGAAAAACCTACCGGGGGGAAGCTGTCCTAGATTTGATTTTAACAAGTAGAGAGGAACTGAGAATCTGAAAATGGAAGGCAGCTTGGGTGAAAGTGATCATGAAATCACAAGAATTGACAATTTTAACGGAGGGTAGAAGGGAGAAGAACAAAATTGAGACAATGGATTTCAGGAAGGTGGATTTTGTTAAACTCAGAGAGCTGGTAGGTAGGGTCCCATGGGAAGCAAGACTGAGGGGAAAAACAACGGAGGAGAGTTGGCAGTTTTTCAAAAGGACATGATTAAGGGCCCAAAAGCAAGCTATTCTGCTGCGTAGGAAAGGTAGAAAATATGGCAAAAGACTGCCTTGGCTTAACCAGGAGATCTTACATGATCTCAAAATAAAAAAGGAATCCTATAAAAATGGAAACTAGGACAAATTACAAAGGATGAATATAGGCAAACGACACAGGAATGCAGGGGTAAGATTAGAAAGGCAAAGGCACAAAATGAGCTCAAATTAGCTACAAGCATAAAGGGAAACAAGAAGACTTTTTTATAAATACCTTAAAAGCAAGAGGAACACCAAGGATAGGGTAGGTCCATTGCGCAGTGGGAAGGGAGAAACAGTAATGGAAAACTTGGAAATGGCAGAGATGCTTAATGACTTCTTTGTTTCAGTCTTCACTGAGAAGTCTGAAGAGAGAATGCCTAACACAGTGAATGCTAGTGGGAAAGGGATAGGTTTAGAAGATAAAATAAAAAAAGAACAAGTTAAAAATCATTTAGGAAAGTTAGATGTCTGCAAGTCACCAGGTCCTGCTGAAATGCATCCTAGAATACTCAAGGAGCTGATGGAGGAGGTATCTGAGCCATTACCTATCATATCAGGAAAATCATGGGAGACAGGAGAGATTCCAGAAGACTGGAAAAAGGCAAATATAGTGCCCATCTATAAAAAGGGGAATAAGAACAACACAGGAAACTATAGCCCAGTCAGTTTAACTTCTGTGCCAGGAAAGGTTATGGAACAAGTACTTAAGGAAATCATCTGCAAACACTTGGAAGGTGGTAAGCTGATAGGGAACAGCCAGCATGCATTTGCAAAGAACAAATCATGTCAAACCAATAAGATAGCTTTCTTTCATAGGATAACAAGCCTTGTGGATAAGGGAGAAGCAGTGGATGTGGTATACCTAGATTTTAGTAAGGCATTTGATGCGGTCTTGAATGATATTCTTATCAATAAACTAGGCAAATACAACTTAGATAGGGCTACTATGAGGTGGGTGCAAAACTGGCTGGATAACCGTACCCGGAGAGTAGTTATTAATGGCTCTCAATCCTGCTGGAAAAGTATAACAAGTGCAGATCCGCAGGGCTCTGTATTGGGACAGTTCTGTTCAATATGTTCATCAACGATTTAGATATTGGCATAGAAAGTATGCTTATTAAGTTTGCAGATGATACCAAACTAGGAGGGGTTGCAACTGCTTTGGAGGATAGGGTCAGAATTCAAAATGATCTGGACAAATTGGAGAAATGGTCTGGAGTAAACAGGATGAAGTTTAATAAAGACAAATGCAAAGTGCTTCACTTAGGAAGGAACAATCAGTTTCACACATACAGAATGGGAAGTGGCTGTCTAGGAAGGAGTATGGCAGAAAGGGATTCTGGGGGTGATAGTGGACCACAAGTTAAATATGAGTCAACAGTGTGATGCTGTTGCAAAAAAAGCCAACATGATTCTGGGATGCATTAACAGGTGTGTTGTGAACAAGACACGAGAAGTCATTCTTCCACTCTAGTCTGTGCTGGTTAGGCCTCAGTTGGAGTATTGTGTCCAGTTCTGGGCACTGCATTTCAAGAAAGATGTGGAGAAATTGGAAAGGGTCCGGAAAAGAGCAACAAGAATGATCAAAGGTCTAGAGAACATGACCTATGAAGAAAGGCTGAAAGAATTGAGCTTGTTTAGTTTGGAAAAAAGAAGATTAAGCGGGGACATGATAGCGGTTTTCAGGTATCTAAAAGGGTGTCATAAGGAGGAGGGAGAAAACTTAAATTGCAGCAAGGGCGGTTTAGGCTGGACATTAGGAAAAAGTTCCTAACTGTCAGGGTGGTCAAACACTGGAATAAATTGCCTACGGAGGTTGTAGAATCTCCATCTCTGGAGATATTTAAGAACAGGTTAGATAGATGTCTATCAGGGATGGTCTAGACGGTACTTGGTCCTGCCATGAGGGCAGGGGGCTGGACCCGATAACCTCTCAAGGTCCCTTCCAGTCCTAGCATTCTATGATTTTAAAAACAGAACTATTAAACTACAACTCTCCTACATTCACTTACTGTGCAGTGCACAGAAATCTCACTGAAAAAAACTAGTGTTAAAAAGATGATTGCATGAGTTGTACAAAGTTAAAAATACATATCTCATAGAAGGTGTATGCACAATACCTGGTATGATCTCATATCATAATTTATTAGCTTCAAACATTAGCTGGTAAGTACTGGAGACAGATAACAGTATACATAAATGCACTTTGCAAAAAACTTACATGATTTCTGAAAGTTTTAGAGTGTATTTTGGAATCTTACTCTCTGGTAGGTGATTTTTTTCAAGTAATTCACTGTGATGAATTCCAAGGACTTCTCCCTAAGGTTCCTACAGATAAATTTATTGATCTCTGCAGCCATTGGGCCAAACACAGAGATGATATGTCAATGGACTGAGTTACACGCTGTCAAGCAGGTGTAGTGAGGCATAAAGGAATATAAGCTGGTGTAGCTTGCATGCTGAGGGGCTACAAGAAGATATATATTAAACCAACTTGCTCTCCCTTAGACTCCCAATGACACATTCTGAGGTGAGTTTAAATGAGATGCCAAAAAATTAATATTGACAGATATGGAAAATGATTAAATTTTATAGTGCACAAAATACTCATGTATCTACCCCAGTTGCCATATGTAATGAATGGTGATGAGCTTTAATGTATCAGAGGGCATCACTCAGGATATGCTCTGACACTATGATGATGGGAACTATATGAGATCTGTATGCGTTCATCATGCACAATGAATTTGGTCTGTGGGTTTCCCAAACTACCTGATAGCAGCTGAGTTATGGGCCTCTGCAGATATTGGCTTGCCTGATTAGAGAAGTACTTTAAAGCTAAAGGAGAATGGTTAAATTCAAAAATGCCTAAGTGCCTAAATACAATTGAAAATGTCTCATATCTTGTGTTGATTTTAATTGGAATTAGGCACCTAAATAGCTTTAAAAATCAGCTGAAGGCCCATTTAAATGCCTGCTGAAATACCTTATGGATTTTTGTCTCCTAAGTGACTTACTTGCTTTAGAACATTTTAACCAATTTGTTTCTTTAATTAAAATGTTTTCAGTCCTTTTCTTGTGCAAGCGGTCTTCAAAAAGTAAATGTATGCAAATAGATCTCTATGATAGAAAGGCACGTGTTAATCTCCTCCAAACCCTTTGCTTTCCTTTTATGTAAAGGTGGCACCATGGTGGATAGAAACAATCTATTCACTGAACATTGAACTTCTGCCTTGGCCTTGGCATGCACTTCTTTCTTCATCGTGCAATTAATGTCACTTTGCCAGGTTCTAAAGGCTTTCCTTTTTGCCTTAATCAAGCATTCAATTTTCACATTGTTCTAATCAAACCAGTCTTGATGCGTCCTGGTCTGGTAGCCAATGGTTGCTCCACCAGCTCCAATGATGGCATTTTTCAGTTGACACCAGTGCTCTTCCACATCTTTAGGGTGTATTGTTGGCAGCTTCCTTTGGAGCACTATCTGGAAGTCACTTCGTCTGACGGGGTCCTTCAGGCCTTGTACACTGACCTTTCATTGGATCGGTTTCCTTTGACTTCTCTGTTTGGTGACAATCCTAATTGCCACCATGGATCGAATAAGGCGGTGATAGGTCCAGCAGCCATCAGGACTAGTCATTGCACATGCGAGGAGGACATCATGCCTATCTTGAATGAGGACAATGACATAGTCTATGAGGTGCCAGTGCTTTGAATGAGGATGTTGCCATGAGGTCTTAAATTTGTTTTTCTGGCAGAAAAGGGTGTTCATGATGACTAGCTCATGTTCCATACATTTTGTAAGGAGGAACACTCCACTGGTGTTGCTGTTGCTGACTTATTCTTTCCCAATGGTAATCTGCCAGAGATCTGCATCTCTTCCAACCGTGGCATTAAAATCCCCCAAGAGAATAATCTTGTCTTCTTTGGGTATGTCTTTCAGGACTGTGTCCAGTTGGATGTAGAACTTCTCCTTCACATCATCTTCGGCATCTAAAGTTGGTGCATAAGCACTGATGACAGTTGCCTGTTGCTTTTGGCAAGCTTCGAGCAGAGAGTCATTGATGCCAACAGGGACTTCAGACAGGATCTTTGTCAGTTCATTCTTGACGGCAAATCCTACTCCATGAATTTAATTTTCTTCCTTTGGCGTTCTTTTCCAAAAAAATGTGTCGTCTTAGCTGTCCTTCTTCTGGCCTACATGTTTCTGTCAGGGCAGCAATATCAATGTTAAATCATTGCAGCTCACAAGCTATAATTGCCATGTGTCTTTCCAGTCACTCACTTTCTGGGTTGTCCATTAGAGTCTGAATAGTCCATGTTCCAAAGTTTACTGTTCGATTTCAACTGCGTGGAGATGAACTCACTGAATGCAGTTATCCAGTCAAGGGGATTGAGGTGGACTATGTTTAGGGCACCTTTTCGAGCCCCCTCCCCCTGTGGGGTGAGCAGAGTGGATGCTAAATTGGGCTTCTCCGTCATGGATGAAGCAGCCAGACTGTTTACCATCTCAGTCCTCAAAATGGAATGACTCATACAAACATCCACCGCCTATGTGCTGGTTCATGACTAAAAGCTTCCATATTTCACAGTCCTGCTCCCATCATCATTCACCAGTCATTGTAGGGCTTAAGTTTAAGATAGTAGTACACAGAGGAAGATGCCTGTGTGTGACTTCTTTTAACATGAGGGGACTTTTGCACTGCAGCCACCACACAACTCTTGATTAATAGAAAACTCAGGTCCAATGGCATGGAATCCATGACAGCTGGGTGTCTCCTTTCCACTGCAACCCTCATTTGCCTTTACAGCTGTTGTAGCATTACCTTTGTTATCCTCCACCTGATCTTCCATTGAGGACTTTTATGATCATCTTCTGTCTGGACACCTCCCCACAACCAATCTTGCTGCCATGGGTGACCCTGCTGGGCTACGCTCTCAGGTTCATTGGAACACACAAGCCTACTCACCACAAGACAAGGTGACGATGCGGAGAGTAGTGCAACATAAAACAAGGAATCTGAACAACCTGAGGTGGACTGAGAAGATGAGAGAACTCCAGCATCTTGCAGACATCAATGATACAAGAAGTTTCTTCAATGCTACCAAAGCTGTTTATGGACCGAGAACCCATGGAATCAATCCCCTGAGATCAAAGGATGGTACCCAACTCTTGAAAGATGATGAAGCCATTTCGTCTCACTAGAGGGAGCACTGTAATGAACTCTTGAACCGCACCTCCACCATGATCCTAGAATCCCTTGACTTTAGCAACCACCTAGAGACGATCTTGCAACACTTTCTACTCTGACTGAGGTCCAAGCTGCCATCAAAGTGATGAAATGCAACAAGGCAACTGGACTAGATGACATCCCCACCAAAGTCTTCAAAGAAGGTAGGCCAGAGCTCCACAAACAGATCCACTTCCTGATTCTCAAGATTTGGGATAGGGAGCTGATGCCACAAGATTTCAGAGACACACTGATCATCAGTCTTTTCAAAAAGGGAGACAAGTCGGACTGTGGAAACTATTGTGGCACCTCCCTCCTGGCAACAACAGAAAAATCTTAGCTCCAATCCTCATAAACAATTCCAGACACTCTCAGAAGTTCTCCCAGAATCTCAGTGTGGCTTCCAACCATTCCAAGGAATGTGGATATGATCTTCACTGCCCAGCAATGAAAGAAAAATGTCATGAACAAAACCAAGCCTTATATATAAGTCTCATCCACCTGACCAAAGCATTTGACTCAGTCAGTCGTAGTGCCAGGTGGACCATCCTCTCAACGATCTGCTGCCCCAAAAAATTCATAAGTATTTTAAGACTGCTTCATGACAACATGACTGCCAGAGTATTGAGCAACAATGGATCCCAAAGTGACCCCTTTGAGGTCAAAATGGGAGTCAAGCAAGTCTATATCATTGCTCCATCACTGTTCTGCTTCTTCATTGCCATGACCCTTCACCTCATTGATGGCAAGCTTCTAGATGGTATGAAGATTGTCTATAGAATGAATAGGAAGCTTTTCAGTCTCAGGAGATGGAAGGCTAAAAGCGAGATCTCCACAAACTCGATCATGGAGCTCCAGTACATGGATGACAATATGGTTGTTGCTCTTTCTCCTGCAGCCCTTCAGACCATCTTAAGTATCTTCGCTGAAGCATACGAGAATTTCAGCCTCATACTCAACATCAAAAAGACCAAGGTTCTCCACCAACCTTCCCTGATGGGACAATCTCATGCACCTTCTATTGGAGTCAATGGAGAACTACTGGAAAATGTGGAGCACTTAGAAGTCATCTTTTCGCTAAAGTTGACATTGATGTGGAAATCCAGCATCATCTGAACTGTGCAAGCTCTACTTTCACCCGCCTGAGACAAAGGGTCTTTGAGAACTGGTACATCTATCCCAAGACAAAGCTCCTTGTATACTGTGCAGTGGTTTTTCCAATGCTGCTATATGCACATGGAACCTTGGCAACATGCAAGCATCATTTGAAGGCCCTTGAACAATATCATCAATGCTGCCTCTGGAGACTCCTAAATATCTCTTGGGAGGATAGGCACATGAACACTAGTGTCCTGGAAGAGTCAAACATGACCAGCATTGAAGCCATTATTATTCATTAACAACTTCGTCGGATTGGTCATGTAGTTTGGATGTCTGATCAGCACCCCCCAAAACATAATCTGCGTTCCAAATTGGAGGAAGGACAGAGGAGCGTTGGGAGACAGTGGAAGGGATATAAGGATATGCTGAAGGCACACAAGAAAAAGTGTAGCATCAGTGTTGACATTTGGCAAAACCTTGCCCAAGACTGTCCCCAGTAGAGAATGGTAATCCATGAGGGGGTGGCGCAATTTGAGAGGTCCCTCTGCAGATCCAGAGAGGAAGAGAAGAAGAAAAGAGCATTAAAAACTGCCCCATGCCCCTCCAACAGCTACTAACACCTGCTCCTTCTGTGATAAGATCTGCGGCTCCAGAATTGGCCTGATCAGCCATCAACGGACTCACAAATAGGAGGGTGTCATGAAGACGTCCTACTCATTATTGAGTGACCGCCAAGAAGGAGAAGAATTCACTGAAACAAGACAACAAAAATCATTTTCCAAATCTGTCCAAATGGGTAGAGTTGTGACTCACAGGTTCCCTCTGTGGACTGAAGAGAGAGCTGCTTACATTCATTGGCTGATCCAAGATGCTTAAAAAGAAGCATGTGAAACACAAATGTTTGGTAATACGAACAGAGATTTTTAGTATAAAATATGTTGCATCTGGTTTCAGGGATATTTTTATAAAGGGCTAATTTAGTTTCAAACATTCTCATATTGCTATATACTATAATAAACGCCACTAACATGGCAGGTTTTTGTCCAAAGGATATAAAAGCTTAACAAACTGTATACATGGCTTTATGGAAATGCAACTATCTCCTGTGGAGCAAGAGTTGGTATGCCAAGGACACTGCTATTATGAAAAGGGACGTGAGATCTTTAGCATTCTAGACACAACTTTAAGGTTTAAGAGTTGGATCTGGAAGCCCCAGTGGATTATTCTCACACTAGTATACTGACCCGGCGTTGCTTGGGTATTTAAGTGAAATGAGGAGTTTTTTTCCTGTTTGGAAAATAAAAGGAAAATCTTTATATTGTTTATGCAAATGAGTGCATTTTTTGAAAATGAAAGAAAAAAGAAGTTAGTACTAATAAAAGTCAGAGTGATACAAAAATTACATAGAGCTGGTTGGTGCACAATATTTGCAGTCTTTGTCTTTTGCTAGAAGAAATAAAGGGGTAGAAGAGCGTTGGGGTGTGGGATGACTAACAGGAGGGGTAGGTGGCATAGGAGTGGGAGCAGGGGGCTTGGAGAGTTGGGTGGCTCAGAGCAGGGGGGTGATGCACTGAGTGCAGGGGTTGGGGGTAAGGGCAGAGGTCTTGTGTGGTGGGGTTGAGGGCAGTGGTGGAGAAGTGAGGGCAGGATTTTGGGTGTGGGGGGACTCAGGACAGAGCATGGGGGAGCTGGAGTGAAGGCAGGGTGGTAGGGTCTCAGAGCACAGTGTTTGGAGTGAGAGAAGGGGGTCTGATAGTGGATGGGGTATAGATGTCACAGCAGGGGTTTTGGTGTGGGGCGCAGCTTACGGCAGGGGTGGAGAATGGTAGAGTAAGGGCATGGACCAGGGCTGAGGGTTTGGTGGGGCAGGGCTTAGAAGTGGTGTTGGGGTGTGGGGCTGTGGCCAGGGGGTAGGGGTGAAGGAGTGGGGGGCTGCAGGTGCGGGGACTTGGTGAAAGGGATGTTGTTGCTATGGTGAGGGTAAGGGGTGGGGTGAGGACAGTGGGTTTAGTACTTGTGGGAGGGCCAGGGGCATAGGGTGGGGGTGCAGATGTCAAAGAGGGGTTTTCTTGGAGTTCAGGGAGGGGCTGGAAGGTAGTGAAGTGATGGCAGTGGGTGGGGGGCTGAGGGCAGACTGGGTGTGGTGGGTGTCAGAGCAGGGGATGGGGGTTCACAAAGCAGGGGGCTTATGGCAGGGGATTCAGAAGTCTCAGGGGGCTTCCCAGGGTGGCCACAGCAGTAATGATGGAGCCGGTTTGAGGGGCATGGCTGCACGGCCCAGCCCTGGCATGTTCTTGTGGAGGTTTGGGTCATGGTTCCTTGCCCCATG
The DNA here is from genome assembly GCF_033958435.1 of Carettochelys insculpta. NCBI lineage: Eukaryota > Metazoa > Chordata > Testudines > Carettochelyidae > Carettochelys > Carettochelys insculpta. Next base: position 58,976,472 of record NC_134144.1, read on the forward strand.
TCTCTGAGGAGAGAGGAGGGCTGACCTGCCTAGGCTGGCTTCTGCAGCCCCAGCTACAGCTACTGTGGGGAGGTGTCTTCCCACACTCAGGGGGAGGCTGGGGATGAACTCTTTGCTGGGGGCACTCTTCTCCTCACCAGTGTGAACTGTGGGGGATCTGGGTCCCAGCTCAGCAGTAGTGGGGGTTGTGGGGTGCAGGAGTTTGGAGTCAGGGCTTTTTTCTCTGGCCCAGGCCCAGCAGAAACAAGGGCAGGAAGGAGGAGGGGGAAGGGAGGGCAGAACCAAGGTTGCAGGGTTTTTTCCCCTAGCTCAGCACAAGCCTGGGGTCACAGAAAAGAGCGTCATTCCAGGTACAAAAGAAAAAAGCAGTCATTTAGCACTTTAAAGACTAACAAAATAATTTATTAGGTGATGAACTTTTGGGGGACAGACCCACTTCTTCAGATCTGGAAATTCTGATCTGAAGAAGTAGGTGTGTCCCGCGAAAGCTTATCACCTAATAAATTATTTTGTTAGCCTTTAAAGTGCTACTTGACTGCTTTTTTGTTTTGTGAAAATGCAGACTAAAACAGTTACCTCTTTGTGACTATCCCAGCACAGTGTCAGTGGGAGTCTGGGGGCATGGGCTGTTTTCCTGGCCCCCTCATGAGCCTGGGCAGGGGCAGGGCTGGGGTTTGTGCCCATAGCCTGTTGGGGAGGATTGTGTGAGGGGACAGCAGGGCTCCCCCTGCATAATGCTGTGGCCGAGGACCAAGGAGGCCTTTGGTGGAGTAGAGGGCAATTAATTCTTCTGGCAGGATGGAGAACCCTCTCTCCCTATGGACACTGTTTTCCTTCTGTGGTGGGTGGGCTCCAGTGGGTCACTGCAGTACAGCTGTTCCCTTGTGTTCACTGCCCCCAGTGGTGCGTCTGAAGTTACATTGTCCCTCCTGTCAGTGCATCTTCCTCTCCATGTTCTGGCAAATCCTGGGATTTCAGGCATTTCCCAGTTTCCAGGCACAACTAAATCCTGACTTTGGTTGAAGTTAGGATAGGAGGAAGCTGCATACCAAACTTTGTGGTCATAGCTCTTGTTGTTTAAGAGGAGTTCTTGAATAAATGTAGCACCAACAGACAGACAGAAAGATACACAGACACATTCTAAAATGCACAGTAGATTAAGGCTGTTCCAATTTTATACCAGGCAAGTTGCACCTGCTGGAAGTGCTCCCATCCCTCTTGTCACATTTGCCTTTTTCCAGAATTTCTAGTTAATTCATTGAGGGATATCAGGGCCTAGGCAGAAAACGAATAGCAACTGAAATCACACTGGACACAGAGTGCATTCTGAGAGCAAAGAAATATCTCCTCCTAGTGAGGAGATCTCAAAAGGGTAGGAGAGGTTCCCCGTGCTATTCTGTAAATAACCATTCTATGAGTTCCTCTCCAACTCTACTTCACAACTGGCACCGTGGAGCTTCCCCACTAGGACACTTTGCATATACGATTTCAAATATCTTGGGTACTAAAGGAATCAAAACACCACTCAATGTTACTTGTGAGCAACTAGATGCATGTTAGTTAGATGTGTCTATGTGTGGTTCTTTCTGGCTGACCTTGTTGATAGGGGCCTGTTAGTCAGCTGGGGAGCCATTCAGAGTGGCAAGAGAGCAAAAAATATAGATCACTGAGCTTAATCTTAATAGTAGGCAAGATTCTAGAGACATTAATAACATATGAGATCACAAAACATCTGGAGAAAAGCAAGCTTACATGAACTAGTCATCCTGGATTTATAAAGGGTAAATCTTTTTTTGGACAAAGCTGACAAGAGTTTTTGTGAGGAGATAATGCAGAAAGCAGAGAGGAATAAGGCAGTGGACAAAATCTAATGCTCTCCCAAAGCCATTTGATCTAATGTTGCAAAAGAAACTTATGAATAAGGTTAGCAAGCTCATCAGTAGAAGCCATTTTACACCCATGTTCAAGGAGAACAGGACAGGTAATTAATCTCATGGTTTATTAATATGTACAGTCATTAGTCACTTTGGACCTAGTAGGTACCTAATACTTCTTTGAATCCACAATATTCCTCTGTCATATAGTAATTTCCTAGGCTGCTCACATATAAAAAATAATATTGACATAGTATGAGAACAATAAACACTTGTTTACTCAGGTGAATGGAGGAAAACATGTCCTGGTAGGAATCTTTCTCTGGTTTGATTTAAAAGGCCTATTTCCCTGTGTATGGCACTATTTTAAAATTGATTAATTCCCTGGGCGCCAGATAACAAACAATAGCTGTTATACTTGGCCACATCTCAGAGGAAAAGAAAATAATTTGACATTTCTCCTTCCCTACAATGCAATGCACTCTGAGGCCCTTCTGGTTGCTAACTGGCATGATCATACCTGTTCTTTGCCCTCTAAGCTGGTTTCCCATCACATTTCAAATTCAATTCAAAGTCTTACTGCTTAGCTTCAAAGTGCTCCATGGTGTGTACCCAGGATATCTAAAAGATTGTCTGGAGCTCTGGGTTGAAGACCATGGTTGACAACTTTACTCCTCTCGCACAGTGGTACTCTCTAAAATAGCTGTAAAGCTTGCCTCTGCAGGATATTTGCAACTTACTCCAGAGGCTGATCTGAGATGATAGAAAGAACTAAAGACTATCAGAGACCTCACCGCTTTCTGCCACAGGCGCTAGGCACAATTCTTTGACATGTCATTCTCCAGCATAGACACACAGAAATGCGTATATGTGTTTTTAAAAAAATCCTATACCCTACCAACACAATAAGAAACTATACATGATTTTTCCATTAGAGGTAGAATGATAGAACAAACGCCACTGGACAGATGTGTAGTCATATTTCTTAATGTGCTGCTAGAAGATGCTTGGCCACAATAGTGACAAATGTAATAGGAATATAGGTAGAACAGAAGATACATTAACAGTCTTTCCATTCTGTAGACGCTCTCCATGGCAGGCACAGAGCCTTGAATTATTGTGTGTGTAAAACAATGAATTATCAGAACAAAGTTATGTTTATACAATAGCTACAGGAACAATACTTTGTAATCAGTGTCTCACAATGGCTTTTCATGGGTAAAGTGAGAATTTTGGCTCCCTAACCGTACCATATTCACTTATTTTCTTCCTGGCTGGCACATAGTTTAGACCAGGCTGCACAGAGGTTTTGAGTGGTCCAAGGCAAGATTGGAAACTGATGCCTCCTGACCTTGCAAAAGAAAAAAGAAAAATCACCACTAAGGGGTGGCAGGGGAAGAGGAGGTGTTGTGAAATGAATCTGCACCACTTTCATTCCACAGTGGTTTATTGGCTCCTATTCCACAGGACTGTTCCCAGCTCTCTGCTCCAGCCATTATGACCTGGAATGTAGGTTTCACCATGCCACTCAGGTATAGCCCATCTGCCCATCTGTGACAGCAGGGCAGTTTCTTGACCAAATTTAACTTATCGGGTCATAGCACCACATTGTCTCCATCTTCCCCAGATAGCTTAAATTTAGAACTAGAGCTCCAGGGCCTAGAAGGACCTGAACAGGGTCTGCCTACCATGTACTTTCCTCATTCTTGAGAGTGGATTGGTCCCTGTTAGCTGAGAGTCCTTATTGTTGTACCTAGTACTTAGCCATGTTCTGCTCTTATTATCCTTGTTAACTGTTTCCTGCGCAATAAATCTATTTTTGTTTTGCACCTTGCCTATTGTTCACTTTTGCTGTGGGAAAATAGAAACCCCATTGAAAGATGCAGGATAGGGGAGATGAGCCAAAGGATGGATTCTCTGGCCAACTTGAAAAAAATCAGTCAACACTGTTTTTCTTTAGAAAAGCTCTCTGTATATCCCTTACTTGCCTCAGCAGGGTATTTTGAGCTTGAATTTATTTGCTCGTGTTACTAAGAGTCAATGCTTATGAAGCATTTTGATCTACTTGGGTGGACAGTGCAGTAGGTCAAAATACGAATGATTTTTATATGGAATTTTTAGATTAGCTACGTACATAGGCAGTGTAATATTACCCCTATTCTTCAGGCACCAAAGCACCTTTCAGAAGATTTATTCTGATATTCTTGTCCCTTTTCTGGCATGAACAATTACAGTACATATAATTTGATATTCCATAATTTCAACATATGAATGTATTAAGAACCCAGTCCTGCAAACATTGCAGTGAAACATAGTGACAGTTCTGAAAAAACTAATCTCAATTCATAAGAAGTGTTTTCAATAAGAACACGACCTAAAAAGGTTGGATAGTGCTCCATTGAAGTCAATGGCAAAACTCCCACTGAGGCCATTGAGACAGGATCAGGCCTTAACGAAGCACTGACTTTAATTTGAATTGTAATTGGGGGCTTATAGAAAATGGGGGTTAAATCTAACACAATGTTCCTGAATTGTAGACGGGTTTGGATCTGGATTCAAAACTTAATGGCTTAAGCCTATCTCTGATTAACGTGTTGCTTATCTTGTTTGTGTTGGCTGAATCTATTTTTCACTAAATATGGCAGTGGGTGCAATTCCTTGTCATTATTAAACTTTTTCTCAGAAAGACAACAGCTTGAGGATTTTAAATTGTCCTCCTATTTATACTACAGGAAACCAACATAATTATGCAAACCATAGCCAAAATAATCATGTGCTGATGTGTAGAAATTGAAACTACCTCATGGACAAATAACTCCATTCTGGAATTCTTCCCAAAAGTGGAATTCTTAATGCTCCAGCAATTCAGGGTAGGCAAAAATCATGTCATAAGATATAAATGTGAACTGCTGGTAAACCCTTCTGTAATGTGATACAATGTAAAATATGTGACACATTAACTCAAATGATTTTAAAAATATTATGCCTTTGTCACAACTGTAGTGTAGATAAATTAAAATGAGAATTGATTTTACATTTTAAATATTCTATAATTTGATAATAAAACACAGCCAAAATATGTTTTCTTAACCTTGTACTCCCTTGAATTTTAAGAACATTTTTTCTAAGTACTTTAGAATGATCACTCTTCAGATGTTGTGTATGTTGTATGTACCAAAATTCATAGTGCATCAATTCCTAGCATATTAATAGCTTAGAATGGGAATCAAGATCTAAATACTTAACTGAAGTCATGTCAGTTGATAATCTGGTGAAAAATAATGTAGGTCGCTGAAAGAGGATCTGGCCCCTGAATTGATTTCTAATCACATGTTAGGCTGTGTGATCTGAACACCTCTTTGTGGTTCATTGCTCTTTGTCAGCAACTTCTGTCGGGCCTGACATTCTCCTAACACACTGTTGTCATGATAGTTACTCAAAGGGTGGCATGTAATACATCACTGGAAAACTAATAGCTCACTGATAATTAATATTATTGCATGATGTATTGTGACAAAGTCAGTCTTGTTCCTGGGCTTCTGCCCTCTATTCAGTCTACTCTATTCAGTCTCACTTAAGGGCCCAGTTACCCTCACTCAGGTGAGGGGTGGTCTGGGTGGGAGGGGAAACCCAGCTCCCACCCACTTGGGCCAGGTTCCAGCCCAGGGACCCTATGCCATTGCTAGCAGGAAGAGCTGACTCCCTTGGCACAGCAGCTCTTCTCCCTGGGTCACTTCCCCACACTATTCCCTCTGGTACCTTCTCCAGGGTACAGCAGTAGCAAGTCCCACCCCTCTTGATCTGCTGAAGCTCCTCGCTCTGGCTGCATCTACACTACAGTTCTGTTTTGAAAGAACGTCTTTCAAAAGAGAACATCGAAAGATGCTCTTTCAAAATGGGGCGTCCACACACACCAATGGGGACCGAAGTTTCGGTCCGTTCTTTTGAAAGGCTCCCAGCACAATTTTGAAAGAGAGCGTCCACACACACCAGGGCACTCTTTCGAAAGAGCAGGGACAGGAAGCACCATGGGCAGGGTTGCATGGTGGATGAACCCTTCTATGGCTGCCTCCCGCTGTCCCCATACCTCAGCCTGCACACACTAAGGGCCAGCAACCGTGTCCCCAGGCAGCGCGAGAGAGAGAGAGAGTGAAAGTGAGAGCGAGAGCAAGAGGCATCGGAGGTGGTATCCTGGTCCCTCATGGACCCCAACCAACACCCCCCTCCATCGCAGCTGTGGCCAGAGCTCTGGCCACAGTCCCGGCCTCTGTGCTGCAGCGGCTCTGGGTGGCCACCACAATAGCCACTCTCCTGGACACAATCCTCAGGGTGCAACATCCCCAGCCGGTCCCCTGGGTCATCCGCTGCCTGTGGAGCTTCCCCACAAGCAGCGACTGGTGGGACCGGCTCGTGCTGGAGGACTGGGGTGATGACCGGTGGCTACAGAACTTCAGGATGGCCAAGGGGACATTCCTGAAGCTGTGCCACTGGCTCACCCCAGTCCTCCAGCACCAGGACACGCACCTGAGGCTGGCGCTCCCCCTGCACAAAAGGGTAGCCATTGCCCTGTGGAAGCTGGCCATTTTGGACAGTTACTGATCTGTTGTCCACCAGTTTGGGGTGGGCAAAGCCACCATTGGGACTGTCCTCATCAAGGTAAGCCATGCCCAGCTCACACCTAGACTGCATGCGGGTGGCGGGGGGCAGCCTGGCAATGGGCACATCAGGAGAAGGGCGGGCAAGCCACACCCCACCCCACGCTCATGAGCACGCCCCCCTATGCCCTGCAGGTCATCCGGGCAATCAACAAGGTGCTCCTGAGGCAGCTGGTTCACATCAGGAACCTGGACAATGCCATCCGGGGATTCCAGGAGCTGAGCTTCCCCAACTGCTTTGGGGCACTGAATGGCACACACATCACCATCCAGGCCCTGGAGCACAACTGCGGAGCCTACATGAACTGCAAGGGCTACCACTCGGTGGTCCTGCAGGCCCTGGTCAACACTAACAGCCAGTTTGAGGACATCTATGTGGGCTGGTCCGGCCGCACCCATGATGCGAGGGTCTTCCAGAACTCAGGGCTAGGACGTTGTATGGCTGAGGGGACCTTCATCCTCTGGTGGGAGCTCCCCATCAGGGATACAATGATGCCTCCCTGCATTGTGGCGGATGCGGCCTACCCCCTGCAGGCCTGGCTGATGCGGTCATTCACCGGGAACATCCAGCCGAGCCAGGACCTTTTTAGCGAGCAGCTGAACCTCACCAAGGACACCATCAAGTGGGCGTTTGGCTGCCTCGAGGGGTGTTTTAGATGACTGTACAAGAGGCTGGAGGTGAGCCTCCCCAAAGTCCTGGCAGTGGTTGGGGCCTGCTGCACCCTCCATAACCTGGTGGAGGCAAAACGTGAGCCCTATATGCAAAGGTGGGCCGCCGAGGCAGGGCGCAGGTACGAACAGCCCCCTGCCACCCTGTGCCACTAGGCCCAGCAGGATGAGGTGTGTGTAAGGGAGGCCCTGCACCAGGCCTTTGAGCAGGGGCCACGGTAGCCCTGCCTGCACACTCCCCCGTACCCTCCACACACACTCCCCCACACCCGCACCCTGCACATGCACACACACCCACCAGACCCTTGCATGGGGGGACACAGGGTAAACCATAAAAATAAACTGTTTACAAGGAAAAACTGTGCCCCTCATTGTTCAGGGGGAACTGTATACACATGTAGGGGGAGGGTGAATGGGGAGAACTATATACATGTATGGGGGGAACTATTTACATGTGGGGGAAGGTGAATGGGGAAAACTATTTACATGGGAGTGGGGAGCGTAGCCAGGGGGCTGGGGTGGGGGCTCACCCATTCAGGGAGCTCGATGGCCAGGAGCCCCATCGCCTGCGCCCACTCCTTCCTCCCCAGGTCCGGGGGCCCCACTGGGGCCGGGCCGGGGCCAGTGGTACAGGGAGGTAGGGGCACAGCTCAGGTGCACTCCCCACGCCTGTGCCAGGCTTGGCACGGCAGGGGTGAGGGCTCAGCCTCCACCTGGCTAGCCTTGGCCAGCAGGCTGTGGGCCGCAGATGAGGCTGGCCGGGGTGAGGTGGGGAGAGAGCAGGGCCTCCAGGTCAGCCTCCTTGGGGGGGCAGGGGGCTGTGCGATTGGGGCAGGGGGGAAACTGCTGGGGGGGATGCACAGGCAAGGAGGGCGTGAGGTACAGTGGGGGGTGTGGGTGCAGGAGTGACCTGCAATGGAGTGGTGGCAGGGGCCAGGTGGCCGACCACAGCCTGGGTGAGGGCATCCAAGTTGGACCCCACCCGGTCCCATACCTGCTGCTCCATGGCAAGCCACTCCCACACGACACCCATGAGCTCCCTGAGGGTGGCCGTGTGGGCCATGTCCCCGCCTACTCCTTCCCAGCCTGGTGACACTGGCGGAGGGACCAGCGGCAGCCCTGTGCTGTCCCAGACCAAGGCCTGGACCTCTCTCCTTCGCCCTCTGTAGTGGGGCTCCCCGGGCCTGTCACAGGGCTGTTCCGGCTGCTGGAGCTGTGGAGACAAAAGGGGAGAGGAATGGGCCATTAGTCCCAGGGAGAGACCCCCTGAACCCACCCCCCCCCGTCCTGCTCACCCCATCTCGGCGGTCTTGCAGGGACCACACCTGGGGTTCTTGGTCTGGGTTGCAGGAGTGCTGGCTCTCCTCTGGCTACCTCAGTCCCTCTGTGGCCCGGCGGCCCGTGGTACTGTCCGGCCTGCATGGTGCTGGGTGCCACACATCAGCCTTGTGAGGCCAGGGCGGCAGGGCCATCTGGCCTGCCCATGCTCTGGGGCTGATGTCCCTGAGGGTGGGACTGTACGCCCCCTCCCACCTCCCCGCGGCTACCAGCATGCATGATATATACCTGTGGGTCCTTCCAGGAACTCAGACGAAGTGCGGTCGGAGGGAGTGGTGCTGGATGGGCCCGAGGGGACATCGCTGGCAAAGGCGCCCTCGCTCGAGCCTCGTCATTGCTGGTGTCCTGGATTCTTGGGGGTGCCTGCAGGTGGCAAGTGGCAGGTGGTCCGGGCTGGTCCTCCCCCTCAGTCCCTGTCCCCATCCCCATCTCCTCCGGCTCGGTCGGGGGGTCGGCGGTGTCCAGGTACATGGCCGGGGGTCCCACCTCCTTGGGCCCAAGGAGGCGGTCCAGTTCTCGATAATAGGGGCAGCTGGTGGGCGCTGCCCCTGACCGCCCAGCTGTGTCCCGAGCCCAGCAGTACGCCTGCTGGAGCTCCTTGACCTTGGACCTCACCTGGTCTGGGGTCTGTGTGGGGTTGACCCCGGCTGGTGAGGCCCTTGGCCAGGCACTCAAAAGTGGGCAAGTTTCAGCGCTGGACCCCTGTCTGCTGCAGGACCTCCTCATCTTCCCACAGGGTGAGGAGGTCCTGCAGTTAGGCCTCTGTCCAGGAGTAGGCCCAATGTTTGGGGGGCTGGTTCCTCTCCTGGGAGGACTCCCCCTGGGCCCTGGACAGCCCCTGGGGTGGGTGGGAGTCCCAGCTGCTGGCCATGGTGCCAGAGGTGCTGCGGCTTCCCCATAGGGCGTCGCAGCTGGGAGCTGTGTGGGCAGCAGCGTGGGCTCCGTGCTGCTTGCGCGCTCTCAGCTTCCTGCCTGAGGGCTTCTGGGAGCCTGTGTGCTAGGAGGCGGTTGGATGCAGGAGCCATAGAGCTCCGCTAGTGCTGTGAGTGGTGCCACCACCTGCCAGCTGATTGCGGCCTTGGAGGACCCGCTCTTTCGAAAGAGCGGGCTGTGGAGCGTCTACACTTGCTCTCTTTTGAAATTGTCTTTCGAAAGGGGGCACTTTTCCCATCCCGGGGGCACAGGACCAACTTTGAAAGAACCCCCCTGCTCTTTCAAAGTTAATTTCGAAAGAGCACCCTGTCTGCGTCAGTGCTCCCCAGCCTCTGTCAAAAGAACTCGGTCTCCCGATCTTTACTTCTAATGTACTTGCTAGTGTAAATGTGCCGTCTGCGATTTCTGCTGAGCCTTCTCTGCTCACTTCTCTCGCTATTCTCCCTCCCTCTTCCTCCTGTGAAAGGTTTTTAAAGGCCTCTTATTAGACCAGTCATGGAATCAGCTGGCCCCAGTTAGGCTGAGCCATCTCCCGCCCAGCTGCCTTTGAATGCGCTGCTGGTGCTCTGCAGGTCTTCCTGATTGTTTGGGTTCCCTCTGAGAAAGCCCTCTGCCCAGGCCCTGCCACACTACGTAAAGGGTGAGTAAAAAGAACTATGGATATGTGCTAGAGATATGTTCTTAAAATGTAGGTGGCAAGCAATGCATAAATGCAGTCTGCCTTAGGCAGATTTTCCCACAGACAGAAGGGAAGGGAGACATCTTTCTTTCTCCAATGGTATTAAGCAAAGTGTGAACAAAACAATTTAAGTCCCAATTACGTATAAATCAATGGGGACAGGGGAGGAGAAGTCCATAAGAAAGGAAGAACAGCATGAGGTCAACCTGAGTCTGGGGACAAAAGAGTGAGCCTGTGAAGTTATACAGGCAGAGAAGAAGCCACCTTAGCATCTGTCACGGGACAGGCACAAGGGGCCAGAGCTTTTGCAAGCTGAGCAGCATGGGCAGGCACTTATTCCAGGTGGCTGAAGTGTCTAGGAACTGAATATAAGTGAAAAATCTGCATAGGCAAAGATCTTTTACCTTGGAAGACAAGGGAAACTAGCACCTTGTACTTTTGTGGAAGGTTTTGACTAAGGGATAATCGTTTCATGGTTCTTGTGACTTTAAACACTATGAAACATTCCATGAAGGTCAGCCGAAGATTACAAAGTTAATTTTTGATATTGGTATTTGAAATTTTTGGAGGGTTTCCAGCCCATTGTTAGATGAAACATCTTTTTAAATTTTGTTACAGGAACTTATATGAGCCATGTGGCAACTTCTGTATACAGTAAACTCTCGAAATGCATGATTTCAAGTTGTGCTTAACTCACATTAATGAGAGTTAAGCGCAACTCAAAATCCCACTTTCCACAGCCCTACGTCAACACCCTCCCTGGCCCCACATGGCCCTGGTTAAAATCCCATGTGGCCTAGTTCAACCCCATACGACCTGGCTCACCACCCAAGTATGGCTACAGCTCACCACCCCACTTGTGGCTCTAGGTCAATGCCCCTGCCCCAGTTCAACCCCCCACCTTGGTTCAAACTTGCTGCATATGGCTCTGGCTCACCCCTCACCACTCTCCCATGCAGCCCTAACTCATCCTAGGCTTAATCCTCCTGCTCCCCTCCCACAGCCCCAACCCAATGCTAAGCTAAACCCTACCCAACTGCCCTCCCCGCTCCTCCCCCTCCCCCTCCCCCAGGACTTACCTTTCAAAAGGAGCTCCAGGTGCTCTTGCTGCTTCCCTGGCTTCAGAACATGCATTCTGCCAGGGAAAAAAGCCACGCCCCACGACTTACGCGAAATTCAAGTTATGCAAGGGTGCATGGGAACATTGCCCTCACATAACTTGAGGGATTACTGTATATTTTGTATATTATACATGAATATAAATGCTATTTTTCCACAGCATGGGAAGAGGGAATGCTTGTGTTATTGCATTGCTGAGGTAACCATAGGCTTTGTATATGTACATCTTATGAAAAGATTCTAGGGAGATGGGACTAACATCTGTCTTATGTCACCTTTCTTGGAGTTGATGATTTCAGCAAGTTTAAAATCATCTACCTCTTCAGTAAACTTTCACACATGGAGGAAGTCAAAGTTGCACTTTTGCTAGCTCTGGGAGGGTTGTGGACTGTTCACTTTTGGAGATCATCATTCTTATTAAGAACAGGCCTAGAAACATTTATAAAAGTAACACAACATAATGGTGTGATTTGTAACCATGGATAAGTCATCAGATATATGCTAGCCAGATAACATGTATTACGGTACACTGTATAGGCTTGGTAAAGGAGCCAGCTGGCGTTGTGTCTGCAAAGCAATCTGGAAAATGTAGGACAGCTTGTGGGTAACAACACTGACATTCAAAAGGTTTGCAAACCTCCTACTCAGTTTTAACCATTTATTATTTATAGTTGATAATCACTTTCTGGAAAATACTGTGCTTCTGAGTTGGCCCACTAATTATGATACATCAGCTCTGCATGAAACAATACATTGTGGCATGCAATCTGTCACTGGGCTATAGGAACAGTCAGCTAATTGTCCTTCATACAATAGATAAGATCGGGTCTCCAGTGCATAGGTGCTACTGAGAGAGATTGTCCTTCTTAGAGACAGATGCCATTAAATGTGATCTACTGTATGTGCTATGGTTTGTTGGGATTACAAATGTGGCAACATTTAAAGGCTGTGTATAGTGATCTCATTAGCTTCTAGGTTGCCTCCTGAACAATCTGTTGGAAATCTTTACTAGGGCAACCACAAAAGGAAAAATAACAGGTCATGCTATGATAAACTACTCCAGTTTTGAAAATCAAGCAGAAGACCTGCTATCCAGGGGGCGGTACAAATTTTAAAAATAGGGACTATTCCATATTGCAGGCTGCTAAATAGCTTATCCTCACAATGTACATTTGGTATGATTTTTAAAAGCGCCACAGCATCCAGAAAGGGACTGAAGACATCCAGAATCCTATGAATTTTTTCTACTTGAGATATTTATCTCCTTTTTTCATAGTCAGCCTTCAACAGATGTTCATCTTCGGTCAGGATTCCAAATCAGACACCTGCAGATTTCTTAGGATTTTCAGTTTGGCATATAGCTGTCAGGGAAAACATATGACATTGATGACATTCTGATGTATTCAGTTCAGCATTACTGGATATCCTCTCTTTTGGGTGAGGTTTGCAAACATTAGCATGGTGACATTCTGATTTTGTGTGAACCAGGTGAATTTTCTAATGAGCATCAGTTTGGGGAAAAACCTTTTAATCACAGCATCCAACTGATCTCTCTATTGATTGTCCAGACATTTGCATGCAAGTAACAGCCTAAATTTTTTTCACAGCCCAGAAGGAGTGTCATTTATTAGTTTTTTGAAGCCTTGGTAGAGTTTGAAGCCTGGAGTTTTAATCACTAGGGTCCAGTCTACATGACAAATTTAGTGCAACATAACATGAGGTAGGCCCTGCATTACTTAGGTCAACACTATTTATCTTCCAACAGGTGCCCACTACTGATCACTCTAGTGATCACTGTGAATTCCACTGCCAGCTTACTGAGACTGGCAGCTCCCCTATCCTTTAAAGTCCTCTGAATTTCTGAAATTAATTTTTCATTTGCACAGCTTGGTGAGCACAACTAGCAGCTCTCTCTTGTTGAGTGCAACTACCCAGCTCACCATGCCAGATGTGCTTCTGCTAGGCTTAGGAAAGATATCCCGGACATGTAGGAAAAACAGGCTTTGCAGACACAGCTCTGAATTAGCTGTAGAAACATCCACACCTATGAGTGGATTGCTCAGGGGATGCATGGCTCTGGTAGGGACCAGGAGGAATACTTCTTGTGAAGGCCAAGGAGCTGTGGCAGACGTACCAGAAGGCCAGTGAGGCCAACAATTTGGTGCTGAGCTGCACATGAGCTACTTCTACAAAGAACTGCCTGTCATGCTCAGTGGAGACCCTGCCAACACCCCTCAGAGTACCAGGGACACCTCTGAGGAGTCTGAGTTCCAAGCTCTTGCCATGAACAGTCAAAAGGAGAAGATGGTGGATGAGAAGAGGAGGAGAAGGTGGAGTATGCAGGACAGACAATCAGGAGGTCCAGCAATCCAATGATCCATGAGCTGTTTTTGCCTCTGCCAGTGTCTAGCTCAGTGGTTCCCAAACTTTTTGGCACCACACCCCCCCTCTTTTGATTTTTGAGAAACCCTCACACCCCACCACCTCTTTTTTACTGTGGGCCAGCCACTCCAGCCGCCTGTGAGCCACCTTCCTGAGCCACTCCCTTCCCTCAAAGCCAGGAACTGCCAACTCCTCATCTAACTCCATCCTTCTCCTCCCCGCCAACCTACACTCACTCACCTTTGCAGGAGGTAGCTAGCTCCACGTGGGTCTTCACCAGCTGCCTGCTTTCTATAGCGGTTGTACCGGGTCGTCCATGTGAAATGGCAGGGGCTGAGAGCTGGAAGCAAGGGCCAGCTTTTTCTTCAGGTGTGGGGAGCGACTGGGGGGAGTGGGTTGCCTTGTGCCCCCCCCTTGAATTTCTTCATGCCCCCCCCCTTTGAGGGGACGCCTTCCAGTTTGGGAAACCATGGTCTAGCTAATTGAGCATGCATGAGCCTGATGCAGGAGAAGGTATCTTCGATGAGGGTGTGAACAGATCTTCAGTTACAGAGAGGGCACTTCTAAACTAATCAGATGTATCTTTTGATGTTTTGTTAATTTACTCACACTGGAAAAGGTAGTGGTACAACCAAGGAGATAAAACTATCTGCTTTTCATTCATTGTTCTGTGAATGCCAACACCCTTGGATTGAGTTTCACTATTTCCTACAGCAGTCTGTCCTTCAAGGAATCACTGTTTTCCACTCACTAGGTGCTTCTTTCAGCTCTGCAAATATGCCAGGATTACGCACTCTGTACTTGCAATGCTCATGACAATAGTACAGAGCTGTGCTGGTTCCATGCTTCTGTGCAGATGGGGATAAGGGGTGCATGTGTCTATGGGATCTGGAGGGGAAAATAAAGTCATGAAGATTATGGGATGCAAATAACATTATGGATGGAGAGAGTTGCGAACTGGGAGGTTGACCCTGTGCTCCCAGTTATTCCGTGTGACTTGTCTTGGCCACATCATAAATTGCCAAAACTTCCTAAAAGACATTGCACCTGGTGGTGCTGAGTTGCACAGGGGGATACCTATGCATTTTGCATCACACACTTATACTCACTCTTGGTGAGTACCAGAGCAGCTGATAGACTTGCTGGGCAAAGCAGGAGGTTGGCCCAGCTCTGCATCCCTGAAAGGGTCAAAGCTATGGGTGGAAGGGGCACAGCTGGGGCTATCTTCCCCCCGCCCCACAGTCCTACATACCACCTTGGGTATGCCACATGGAGCTCCAGTGGTGATTTAAAGGACCCAGAGCTCTGGATGCTGATGCTGCCACAATAGCAGTAGTAGTGGCCTGGAGCCCCAGGCCGTTCTGATTCTCCATGCTCTGGGGCAGTTGCCTCCTCTTTGCTCCCTGTCAGCAGGTCTGTGAGTACACACTTGGCTAACAGAAGGAGCCAAGTATGCATGTACATAAGCCATGTACTAATGACAGTGGCTCTAAAATGGCATTACGATACTCTGTTAACTCAAGTAGAGTAGACATGCATAACACTAACATAAGGGGTTACTGTTTACCTGCAGCTGGGTAGCAAACTGTGCAGAGCAAAAAGCTCCCTGCTTTGGAAAAACACAAAGCAGCATTAAAATAATTTCTAATCTGATGGTTGCAGAGTAAATTAGGAGCAAACAGTTGGGCACAAATGAAAACTGGTGTGGGAAAGTTAGATTAGATTCAGGTGGGTCACCTGATAACTACAGATGAAAATCAGTAGACCTAAACACAGCTGTGTAGAAAGTCCATCCTTTTTATCTCCATTACTTGCTCTATATTCCTACCACGAGGAAAGGGATTTTCTACATGCTTTAAGACTCTATGGAAACCCTGTTAAGGGCTGAAAATTCACCTCCTTCCTTGGGTTCTGAATTTATTAATGAACAAGTAAGACAGCTTATGGTCTAGTCCAAACATTCTCCTTCAGTTTGGCTGATCCCAGGGTTTCCATTTCAGCCCTCCTGCAAGGTCTTTTCTGCTTCAGACAGATGATCTCTCTATCACACAGCAGACCTGGGAACTGCTTTATCTTGATTTTCTCTAACCTGAGGGTCTTCTCTCCAGGCTTCTTAATCCTGGTGAATGCACTTTTAGTCCATTGCCAGGGCAGATCATTAATCCCTTCAGGCCTTGTTTCAGGCTAGGATTTTTAGATTCTAATGCACTTTATCTAGTCCCTAAATGAAAACTTCTCAATAGACTTAACTTAGGGACTCAGTACAGCAAAAGGACCTAGGTATCTTCCCGCATAAGTGCTAGTGCCACCCATGTGAGTGCAGCACCAATGTGGCTGTAGTACAGGTTGAAACTCTCTCGTCCGGCAAGACAATGAATGTTGCTGGACCAGAAAGCACCTGGACCAGAGGACAGGCAGCCAGGTTGAGGAACCCCACCACTGGGAGCGTGGCTGAGGTTGGGGAGCCTCACTGTGAGGAGGCCAGCTCCAGTCAGGAACCCTGCCAGAAATGGCTGGTGCCAGGGGACCCCTGGCAGCCCCACAGCACCAAGTTGGCTGAGGCGGAGAGCCCTGCCAGCAGCTGTGCAGCCATGGGGGCAATGGCTGGGGGAAGCTTGGCAGCCCTATGGGGGAGCTCTTTAAGAGTGTGCAGTGGACCCCAGACAGCCATCGGGCCTGACCTCCCCTCATCCAGCAAATCTCCTCACTCAGGACCACTCAGGTCCCAAGGTGCTGGATGAGGGATGTAGAACCTGTAATTAGAATTCTTTTGCAATGTGGCTGCTCTCACTCAAGCTATGCTGACTTTGAGAAATAACTAGAATGTAGATAACTGTCATTAATTCTGCAGTGAAGACAGCAGTATTGAATAGAACCTGCACTCCCAGTTCCCTGCCTTAGCTCATCTGGCCTATGCTTAGCCACAGCCTTGCTGTTCTCATTCCTGAAGGCTAGAATCACTGCATATTCTAGCTGCAAGCAATTGTTAGTAATTTATATTACCTCAGTATTTGTTTTTTAGCACAGAATGCCATAAATTCCATTGTAATGCTGAAACAGGCAAAAATTATAAAAATTGCCATGGTGGCTACAAGCTAGTTATTATCATTCTGAAAAACGTTTTGGTTGGGGAAGAACTAAATATCTGATCCTGCTCCCATTGAAAGTCAATGGAAATATACCCATTGAAGGACAATGAAAGTAGAATTGGTTATTAAGGCTATGCCTAGATGGTGCCTTAAGCTTGAAATAGGCTATTTCGTCTTGTTGTGCTGTCTAGATGGTGCCATGTGCCAAAGTAAAGGTCTATTTCGAGACAACCGTGTACTCCTCATGTGATGAGGTTTGCAGGGATGCCAGAATAGGATGTCTGTTATCTTGAAAACTGTTTTGAGACAACAGGTGTGTTGCAGGGATGTGGGCAGTTATTTTGGGATACCTTTATATCCTGAAATAGCGCCTGCCGTGTAGACACAGCCTAAAAGACAAGATTCAATGAGACTTTTCATTAAATATGTGTCAGTATTATTTACTGTAAAGATTTTAAAAACAAACAAACAGCATGAAAAGTATGCTGATCTTTTCCCCTTTAAGAACTGTTTGCCTGGGCTTGACATTCCTGATGAGTGCCATTTATAGTAAGCGGTTATTGTACTCCTTGCCAATGATTATAAATAAGCTATTTAGTAAGTTTTAAACAACTGAAATGTTTCTATAACCAAATGAATATGATTTGCACTGTGATGGCTTCATGTTTCAGGTCTCTTAAATTACTGCTGAATCTTTTTTATGAGGCCTGGGGGAAAGTTGAAGGTTGTATTTTTTCCTTTCTTTTGTAAATAAGTTACAGTCCATTTCATCCAGAGTCTGGCTCTTTTCACAGCTGGTTGTAGAGTCAGATCTATAGCCTTTATTATGGTTTAAATCACTTAACATCACACTTTGTTTTGGTTTCTGAAATGTGAAGAACTCAGGCCTGTAACCTATAAAAGTACTGGTGATTGTTAGAATGGATATCTAAATCTTTGTCATTTTTCCTTTTTGTAAGTCACGTGTAAAGGGGAAAATGTTTTTGTTCAGATCCACGCATTTTTTAATAATGTTTAAATAAAATAATTCTGATTGTTTAAGCTATATCAACATGATTTTTGCCTGATGGATTCTGGATGTAGTATTATGAGAAGTATGACAAGCTATTCTGATTGGGGAGGAATAAATGTCAGAGACAACTTTTGATGTTCTGTGGAGTTCATGCTACTATTAGATTATTCATATTATATATCATCCTTTAGTGCAATTCAGGAGACCTGTACTAATACTTTCTTATTAGACCACCTTCTATAGCCTCACAAAATAACAGCAGAGAATGCCCTTGACAACACCTTCCTACAAATTTTGTTATTTAAACTATTGGGAATATTATGTCGAAGTGCTTTTAATAGAAACTGTGGTTTCCACAAAATAACAATCTTCCCTGGGAAAACGTAAGGCTTTGTCTGCATTTTAAAGTGCAAAGTGTACCTGGGGCATCACTGCAACACAGCAGTGTGGTCACAGAAGGAATGCTGGGAGAGAGGTCTCCTAGTGCTCAATGTAAACCACATCCTCGAGGGGAGAATGTTACTGCGCTGGGAACATGGCTCCCAGCACTGTAGCCAATTTACACTGGTGCTTTATAACACTGTAACGATGTGCTTGGGGGTGGTGAGCCAGAAAGTTGCAGTACAGTAAAGTGGCAGTGTTGATTTAGCCTAAGTTTCACAAAAAAGTTTTTCCCTTTCTGTTGGAAAATCAAAATGAAAATGTTTTGTTTTAGATCAGATCAACTTGCAATTCAACAAACCAAAATATTGCAATTCATAAAATGTGCTTTTGTTTCAGCTTCTTCTGACACTAATCAGTGTCTGCCTGAGCTGTCACAATGTGTCAGGGATGTGTACTTCAGATACATCCCAAGGTTATATGTAGAAATTTAATCTTGACCCCTTTTGGTGGGAGGGCATGTTCTGTACCCTTCCTGGCTCCAGAAGGAGCTCACTCTTTCTTCTTCTACCCTCAGACCCAATGAGTCGTGGGTGTGGGGGGGTCTTGATGGCAAAAGGGGCAACTGCTTGGGGCCCATAAATTCCCAGGGTTCTGGACACCATTGCTGCTACTGCAACAGCAGCTGGAGTCCAGGGCTCTTTAAATAGCTGAAGGCATGTTGAGCAGCTTTGAGGGCTGCCCGGGGGCCACACTCTGGGTGGCACTAGGGCTGGCTGCCTCAGCCCACCTCTTCTGCCTGAGAAGCCACTCTTTCTGAGAGCACAGAACTGGCCTCCCCCATCTTACTCAGGGGCTTGGCAAGGCTGTTGGCTCCCCTGCCCACCTGGTGCTCACTCCCTCTCCTTGCTACCTGCTCCCCATGACCTCCAGGGCTTGGAGATACTTGCTCTCTCTCTGCCCCTACTGCCTCTGTGGTCCTGGAGTCAGAGGATTTCTGTGCCCCTAAAGATTATTATGTGCCCCGTTTCAACCTTTTGTCCACACCCTGGGTGCCTCGTTCCCTCAGTGTCTGGACTCCCTGTTTAGACTAAATCTCCTTTGTATTGCGGTCTTGGTTGTTAATCCACTGTATCATGGAAATTCTATGACTCCAGAGCTGTCAAGCTGTCCTACACCAACCTCTGGGCAGACTGTTAAGAAGCATGGCCCAGACTTCACGTTTGTTGGTGAAATCTAAATATAGACACAAGCAATCATCAAGCTTCATACTTCTCAAACACTATAACAGCCTTACAACAGAGTCCCCGTGGGTACGCTGATCTACCTTGACACTTAGATAAGCTTAACTTTTTTCCCTTATACCAAAGATCACAACAATCATGTAACTCCTAGTTCCAAAGGACAAGCCACAAACCCCAAGACAATGATTCCTTTAGATCTCACATTAAACATGCTGTAACCAATCTAAAGATTTATTGGCTAGGGGAATAAGAGTTATTTACCAGTTTAAGGCAAGTATACAAGTATATACACAAATACGTTTCAGTCTTGAGTTTCAAAAAGTAATAGAAGTTTCTAAATAGTAATGTAGCCCCCACTGTTTACTAGTCCAGTATGAGCTTATTCAACACTGGGGAAGCCTTGTGACTTTTTACATAACTGTGGAAGACTAGGCCTGAAGCTTCTTTGTGTGCACTGTGTTGTGTGGCAGTAGATGTTCAACTCTAACCAGACCCACTCAGAAAAACCCGCACAGGAACAGGTATTATTATGTAAAGAACATAGAACAGGATCAGAGTTCAGCAGCTCCTGCTTGCTTGATGCCTATAGGTTCCCAGCTCCGTCAGTGCTGAGACCCTGGTGGGAAGGGATCGGGCACATCCTGGTAGGAACCAGTAAATTCTTCTAACATGCCACAGTTTTTAGTCCACCACTTCTTGTTCCCCGGGCTGCTCCTGAAGCACACTGAACCTTGGGCTATGATAAGAAAGATCTATAGGTCTGTTAGGCTAACGCATGAGAAGCACTGGGAATCTATTGCTTAAGCTTCATAATCCTTTCCTATCTGTGTTAATGCAATATATAATTCCAGATTGTTAGGGCTTTTCATTCCTCCACCTCACCTGATGCTGCTTTAAGTTGCAAATTCAACTGTGGGGAGGGATTCACTTGTCTTCTCTTCATGACCAGTTGGAAATTCAAACTTGCAAATGATTTCTGTCTGAGGATTTACAGGGCAAACACTTATATTACCTTATAACATGGAATACAGATATTTTAAGTGAGATTAACGTGTGCAGCAATTTACAAGCATTTCATAAATGCCAAACACATTCTTACCATTCTAATACCTATAGTAACAATACCAGCACATAGGTGACTAGTTCCTGCTATTTCTCAGTATTCAGTAGAGACTTGGAAGCCTCTGCATAAACTGCCACTGGGTCTGAAGGCATCACAGGTGCACCATAGCAAAAATGGTGATGTGATGCAATCAAACTGCACCTCTCATCAGGCACCAAGGTGGCTCAAGCAGAAGCAGAGATTAATATTGAACTCAGTCGAAACTAAATATTTGGAATTGGTATGACAAACAAATTAAACATTTCGTTTTGAAATGTGAAAATCTTGTCATTTAAATAAAAAACAGCTGAAAATAAAGGTTTAGATATTTCTGAACTAAATCTTCTTGGATACCTTCATACCATGGAAATGGATATTCTGACCATCCCAATTCAGGAGACAAACAAATGTCTATGTATTGGAATTTCCCACAACACAGAAATTCTGATTTTTTGATCATCTCTATTCACAATTATATATCATGCCCATTCTGCTATTGTTATTTTGTCTCTGTGGCTCTCTTTAATACTTAGTTCTTCTCATTTTCCTTTATTTTTCCTCTGAACTGTCTGTCTGTCCCTCTTACCTTCTTCACTTCCTGGTACATGACTGGGTGGGTAAAGCTTCCAATAGCAACATTTTGTTTATGTGGATTTCCTTTACACATGCCAAGTTCATAGGAGAGCATTCTTGGCACTTGTTGAGTTTTGACCAGATTCTGATCTCATTCACACCAAATAAACTCCTTTGTTCACTAGTGAAAAATCTTTTCCTTATTTGATTATGTCTAGTTCCCCCAATGATGGTAGATATCTTTCAAAAGAAGTGAAAACAAAACCCTTGCTGTGAAAAGGCTAGTTTAATTTTAACCTGAGATAATGAAAAGGTAGAAGGGAAGAGAAAAGGAGTTATAAGGCTGGCATAATTAACTCACCTATTAAGTTACCTATGAAGTTTCTGTTGTATTTTCTTTTAGGATAGCTTCCTTTCTCTTTGCTTTCACTGACTAAATGGTAAAAGTGATTTTTCAGGAAGGGAATGAAGTGAGGGAGGTGTCCTGACAAATTCATCTAGGTAAAATGTTCCAGCTACAGGTGGCGCATAGAAAAGACAAGAAGACACTGTCAGAAGAAGCCTATGCAGCATTAAGGTTGCAGCATTTACAGAGTACAGAAGAGAGGGAATAGGAAAATAAAAAAGTTTGATGAAATAGACAATGGTAGCCTGATGTTTAGGTTTGAGGGCAAAGATAATAAGGTTAAACTGGAGCTATAAATGAGGTTAAGTTCAATCTACAGTACAATGGGGATTCACCGAAGTCACTCAGAGAAGTGTATAACAGCTGCAGAAATAACTGTTATTCTGGAGGCTAGTGGAGGAAGGTTAGTGTCAAGAAAAAGGAGATTACACTAATCAAGGAAGATGATACAGAGGTTTCACACAGGGAAATCATATGGACTGTGTTATGGAAGAGGTCAGAGTAGACAATCACAGTGGTCTGTCTGGACTTACAATCTATGGCTGTGTCTACACTGAGCGATAGGGCTGACAGTTTGATGCAAATAAGCAATCTTGAAAGTGCAAAATGGGGGTTCATTTGTATATTCATGTGACTAATGTGCATACCATTGGGCTAATTTGCATATTTGCAGCAGAGCTCAAGGAGTATAAACATGGTTCTGCCGGCAAAAGCCCACTTTGTCAGCAGCCCCTTATGTCTGATTTTTCCAGGCATAAGAGGCTGCCGACAAAGAGATTTTTTGCTGACAGAACCATGTCTGTCCCACTTGAGTTCTGCTGTGAATATGCAAATTAGCCTCATGAATATGCACAATAACCACACAAATATGCAAAATGAGCCGCCATTTTGCATTTTTCAGACTGCTTATTTGCATCAAACTGTAGACACTAGGGCTCAGTACAGACACAGCCTATGACTCTGTGGTGAAGGATTTAGTTAATGGGACACAAAAGCAAGGGCATAATTTAGAAGTGTTTTGTATGTAGAAGTGACAGCACTTGATCATGGCCTGCATGTGGGAAGGAAATGGAGGAGTCAAAGAGGACAACAGATTATGAGCCAAAGTGAAGATGCCATAACTTAACTACAACAAAGAATGGAGATTAAGAAGGTTTGGGAGTTAAGGTTTTTTAGTTCAGTTTTGGCCAAATGGTGTCTGAGGTGACATCTTGCTATTCATCATGAGACAAGGAAAGCTGAATGTCCAAGAAAATAAGGTTACCCCCACAAGTGATGGTTCTGCCCTTTTATAAAACATGGCAAAAATGCAACACACAGAGCCAAAAACATCCTGGCTTTGCTTGTGAAATTTCACACAGGCTTTGGAAAAGATCCCAGTTTGAGATACTGTGTGTTTTGCAAATCAGGGCCCTATTTTATCCAAACACCAAAAGTGCAGGTGTTTAGAAGGGAGGAGAGAAGATAAAAGCATTTGGTTTTGGCCCTCTTGAACTGTTTTTCTCAGCCTGAAAATGCAGCTTGTGCCCTTCCCCTCTAATGATTCAAGTTCTTTCTTGATTTCATACTTTAATTTTCTTGCCTGTGAGGTGGGCGGATCTGCTGCATTGAGGAAAGATGAGTAAACTTGACCTGGAACTTAACAGATGGTAAACTGACTGGCTGAAATTACATACTTAGACTTCACTTCTAATTATTAAACCATACCTGTCAACAAATCTGTAGTGACCATACAAACTTCACGGCCTGCACTGGAAAGCGAATGGGAATGGAGCAGAATATGGAGCCAGTCATTTCATCATGAAGTAATTTTTAAAGAGCTTATGGTGGTTCCCAACTGTTTAATCAATGAATTGTTTCTTCTGAGACTACCGCTTACCCCATTTTGTTGGTTGGTGGCACATTCATCACTGATGGCACCTCCTCCTGGTTGCTTTGGTATAAGTTCTTGCCAGACATTGTGCTCTCTGGTGGCATCTCTCACATTGTTCTCTTTGCCTATGGACCCCTTTTGCTCCAGGAACTGCAGCCTCCTCTTCGTGACTCAGCCCAGGCACAACAAGATCCCTATGAAACAAGAAGTCCCAGGAAATCCACTCTTCTCTGCCTAGTCTTTGTCACGTCCACAATGACTGGTAGAAGTATACAGTTGCACCTTCAACCCACGTTCCAGCCGAGGGGCCCTCTATTCAGCAGCTGAGGCCTGAATGATCTTACCTTGCTGCTTTTCCCCAGAGTCGTTCCTACCTTTCTGACTCACCTTATCACTATAAATCCACCAGTCTCCCAATTCCCTCCTGCCAGGGAGGGACTGTCCTGTATAGTCCCTTAAACACCTTCCTTCTCCCAGGAGTGACTGACACCCTCAGCTCCTTTTGTTGCCAGTTACTTATTTATCCAGGATCCTCCTGTTCTTCTTTGAGTATTGTCCTTATGGGTGCTCCACTACAGGTGTATGTGTGCACATACACCTCTAATTGGAGATTTTTGGTCGCGGTGTCCATTGAGCCCGCGCATGTGCTCTCCTTCCTTTGTGGTCTTCCTCAAGGCCATCTAGCACTGCACTGCATATTTAGTGTATGAATCTTGCTTTTTTAAAGCTCACATTTCTGATTTCCAAACCCTAAACAGCTTTTCTGCATCTTCTATAAAGCCACAATTTAATGAGTTTCATTACATGAATAAACACTTTGGGTGAAATTCACCTCCTTTTCACCCATTCTGCCCAGTCTGAATAAACAGAACTCATGTAGGAAAGCACATATTGGATGAAATCCATTCCTCACACACGTGAAAAGCACAAAGGCAGCCCATAGCTATTCCCAACTCTAGTGCTAGAATAGTTTCACTTCATACATGGTTGTTTGTAGCCACTAGATCTTTGTAATCATGGACCCAGTGGCTGAAGCCCACTTCCAAACCCTTCTTTGCTCTATATGGAGCTGAAATGGAGTCTGATTTCTCTATGCACAAGGGTTGCAGAATCCTCCTTCAATCACACCTTGCAGCTCCTCAGAACTCTGCTCTACAGAGGACCTTCTGCAAACCCTTTCCCACTGTAGAAGAAGCTTCTTTGCCTTCTACAGACTGATTTAATGGAACTACCAAAGTGTATTCCCTCTACATTTTAATATAGTTTGCCCTCTGGAATTCAGAGGTTCATATCAGGACTTCCCAGTGCCTTTGTGGGAGATTTTCTTAACTAGGGAAAAGACTTTTTCTTATTACTTTGTTGAGTAGGCACAGCATGGTACTAAAATCACAATAGGATATCAAGTACTGTAAACCTACTAGGAATCATCAGGCTGGGAGCCAAGAGCTTTTTTTTCAGTAACACTCTATATCGTGAAATGTGGTGAGTGGCGTTTTTTGCTATTCCTTGCAAAAAATAACATCAGAGCATTTGTCTAATTTTTGGAATTTCAGAAATTAATCATCCAATTTTTAAACAGAGAAGCATCCAACTTTCAGCAACATCTTCAACACCATACACACCACGTGCAGGTGCACAGGGTGTACAAAGAAAAAGAGGCAGCAGCAAAAGAACAATGACATGCCCCCTATGTGCTTCTGTGGCATTAGATGAGTCAATCCATCAAGAACAATCAGTCAAGCCTCAGGGAGACCCAGAGGGGACATGTAGCTTTCCTGTATCAGCAATAGTGTTTCTATTGATGGTTTCTGAAAGTTACCTTCTAGTGAGGCCATGTGCGTGATTGAAATGCTGGTTACTGCAATTGCTGTGGAACAATCAATCATCATGCGTGATTCAAGGCCGGCCTGATTCTGGGTTTTTTTGACATATTCCTTTGATTGATAATGATTGTTAGGATTATGCTTAGTGTTTTAAGAGCTAACAGGATGATTGTTTGGTATTTCTTTAACAGAATCATGTACCGTACAGTACAGAGAGAATTTTCATTGTGATTATAATGGCTTAGTGTGAAAATTTGTTCTTAACCAACTAATTCCCATGTATTCCTTCATCCTAGTTTGTGGTTGATCCTGTTCCAAATATAAATTCTTATGGACTGTTTTTCCAAGGGCCTCATTCAAGCATCCATGCAAAGTTACTCCACACGTACCACCATAATTGTTATGAATCATCATTGATGTTAAAGTTTTACAGCAAGAATTTAGGTTAAACAAGAGCGGGCAAGATTTATTTAGAGATCCAAAACACAAGACCCTGAATGTATTATATGGGTAGGTGCTTTGCCTCAAATATGGAGTTCATTTAATGTTAATAAGACTACATTTTAATAAGACAGTACATTTCAAATGCTAAATGATGATGATAGTGCAACAGACTATCAATATATATATTTGGGTCATAATTAATATATAGGGCCATGCTCACTGTGAGTCTGTGCTGGTATAAGGCGCCTTCACTAGAAAGTCTGCTGAAACCACAGTTTGCAGCAGTATACAACATTCTTAAACTCTGTTGCAATGGGAAAAATGATTTAAATAACCAGTCCTGTCCAAAAAATTGGATGGTACTGACTGGAAAGGGGTCCTGGCCTGGATGACTGGAGGATGCACTTGTGTAGAGAAGCCCTACACCATTCTCTGCTCATGGAAACCCTTTAGAAAGCCAAGCTATAAATTAAAACCCTATGCATTGCTGCAGAAACTCAGCAGCCTTTTTCATTGTGCACCCCTAGCCAGTCTTACATAACTGGCCCATAACTGTTCATTCATGAATATGGTTAAAATCGCTTTGTCTTCAAGGGATGTTCTAAATAATCTACTGGGTTGTTTTGAACTGAAATGAAACCCATATGTGAGATTTTATTTGAGGGCTGGTCCCTTGAGTACCAGAAGAAGATGTTGCCTTTTGATCCATTAGTAAATATTGATGCAAAAATTCACCCAAGCTGGTAAGCTCCTATTACCATTGTGGAAATGCAGAATTCTGGTGCTATATTTTCTGCTCTGTTGTATCATATAAGGGACCCAGAAACACAGAAAGACGCTAAGAAATAAATCTTTCTAAACCCGAGGATTAGTGCACTTCAATCAATCCACTTGAATCTGTAACGCTGAAACAAAACCATTCCACCTGCTCTGAAACCCAAATTTTGCTTCTTACTTGTAACATCCTCCTCTCTTTTGCTCCGTTCTAAGGTGACCAAAATTTCCTTATTCTGGGTGACTTGCCCTACTTTTCCCAAGCCCCAGTCCATAAACACATTCATTATCACTCACTTGGGTAACTGTAACTACCTCTGTTCAGCTGCAACCTAGCTGTACTCTCAGCTTGTACAAAATTCAGCCACATAATTACTCACTCAATGCAGGATAATTGCCCATATCACTGTCTTCTGTACAGAAAGAGCTTTACAGGCTTTTGGTAAAGGAGTGGATCAGTTGGAAGATCCTGCAGCTTATGTCTGGCTGTGCCCTGCTTTGTCTTCATGACCTCAGAGGAACTCTAACTTGCTTTACTATTAACACTATAATCCTATGGCCTTCTCATATCTCTACACACATTACGACCAAAGATAATATTGTTGACACGTTACTTAAGTTCAAAATATAGTATAGTTAGTGTCCTTCGTGCAGGTTTTCATAATGGTATTTGATATAGGAATGTAGTTTTTCTCTTTTATAGTGTTATCCATCACCAACTTTCAAAGTTCATTATTAATTTTAATTAAGGTTCACTACTATGTACTATAACTCTGTAAGGCAGGTGCAGTGATCTTCATTTTACAGACTGTGAAACTAATACATAAATGGGATTAAGTGATTTCCACAAAGACAGATGCTAAATCCGTGGACAGGAACAGAACACATATTTTCCAGTGCCCAGTCCTTTTGGTTTAATCACTAGGGCACAAGTCTTTCAGAGATATGTGTCTTCAGACTCTGACTTTTCCAGTGAAGGCACTTTGATACTTGTTTGGCAAGTTTCATTTCTGGACAGAGTTACAAAATGTAAAATGATGTGTCTCTTACATAAAATATTATTATTAATAATAGCAGATCATTTTAAAATATTTCCAAATTAATTATTGGCTCTTTTTGGAACCTTTCATGAAAATATCTTAAGCCAATTTACAAACATGAGCAATGTAATATTTCCACTGCAGCTCTGAGCTAAGTAAACATTACTGTATATGGCAGATGGGCAATTGACATAGAGGGATTCAAGCGTAACTTTCTCAAGGCTATACATTGATTGTCATAGTTGGTAAAGGAAACCAGAAGTTCTATGGTCCCATTTCCTCCTAGACCACTGGCTCCCAAACTTTACAGAATTACAGCCCCCTTTTGATTTTTGAGAAACCCTCATGCCACCCCTCCTCTTCTATACCATCATCCAACCCCCCTTTTAACAAAAAATTCAATTACTAATTTAAAATAAACACAAAATCTTGATATAAATATGTTATTTAAAATTAAAAATAACCACAAAGTTTTTCTTGGCCTAAAAATTTAATAAAAACATAATTTAACAGCAGAAAAGCAGAAACAAATGAATTTAATGTGAAAGATGATGCTGCATTGTCTTCATAAGTTGGGAAATCCTAGGAAACTGACTATGGACCATCCAGGCTAATGGCACAGGCTCCACCTTGTGGGTGCCTGGTGCAGACTAAGCTGGCCCACCTGCCTGAGCCCAGCACTGCCAGAGCCACCTTCCCAAGTCCCTGTGCTACCGGGGCTAGCCACCTGCCTAAACCCCAAGCTGCCAGGGCCAGCTGCCCCAGCCCTGTGCTGCTGGAGCCAGCCACTCACCCGAGCCCCAGCACTCCTGGGGCCAGCTGCCCAAGCCACCTGCCCAAGCCCCCACGCTGCTGGGAACAGCCGCCCTCCCACTAGCTGCAGGCGAGCCACCTGAGCCGCAGGCCACCTGCCTTAGCCAGCCACCCAAGCCCCTGTGCTGCTGGACCAGACGCTTTAGCCCCCACGCTGCTGGGTCCACCTGCCTGCCCAACAGCCGTGGGCCAGCTGCCCAAGCTGCCTGCCTGAGCCCCATGTTGCCAGGGCCAGCCATCTGAGCCCTGCACTGCCAGAGCCAACCACCTGAGCCCCAGTGCTCCCCAGGGCCAGCTGCCTAAGCCACCTGCCCAAGCCTCAGCACTTCCGGGGCCAACTGCCCAAGGCCTGGTGCTGCCAGGATCAGCCGCCTGCGTTGCCCACGAGCTGCCGGCCTGAGTTTAGGCCAGGTGCCTGTGAGCCACCTGCCCGAGCCCCTAACCCCCAAAGCCAGGCACTGCCAGCCCCTCATCTAACCCCATCCTCCTTCTCCCCCCAAAACCCCAACTCACTCGCCTTTGCAGGAGGCAGCAACCTTCGCTGGCTGCCTGCTTTTTACAGCGGCTGCTCTGGGTCACCCGTGTGAAATGCAAGGGGCTGAGAGCCAGAAGCAAAGGCTGACTCTTTCTTGGGGTAGAGGTAATGATGAGAAGGAGGTTGGGTTGCCTCGCACCACCCAGGAATTTCTTCACGTCCCCCAGTTTGGGAAACCATGTCCTAGACCATGCTCTCTCCCAACTGTGCTCAGACAGACATTAAACATAACACAAACTAATGTTTATATAAACCTATTAAGCCTTGCAGTGAATATGAATACACAATTAAATATGAGCAAGGTGTATATATAGCAAACAATAGGTCATTAAGAGATTACACATAATGAATATTAACTACTTACATTGTCAGCTCACATAGTGCTGGGCAGTAAGTAAAATGGGTCAAACAAATGGGAGTTCCTTGCACTGAAGATCTTACAGTTATATACACATACTGTTGAGGTGCTGGCCCTGATCCTGTAACTGATGCTTGAACAGGCATGTGTGCATATGTGCCGTGTCCCACCTGCTCAGGCACTTGCAATGTCCATTGCAGTTATTCAGTACCCTGCAGGCATAGTAGCGACAATCTGAAACAGAAGCAATAACAAATTTAAAATGTGCAGAGTCGAACCTTGTCAAACACCACCTGAAATTTAAAATAGAGGTTTAGAACTTATTACAGCCTGTAGCTCTGGACTTCTAGTTATTCAGAGAGAAGGAGTCAATAAGGGGACCATGATACTAATGTAAAATCCCAAACTAGGATAAGGATATTTGCCTGTTTTCTGGTTTGATTCCTGTGATAGAAGGCCTGGCTGAGCTCCTGCTTAGGTGATGTTAATCACCTGTCCATGTTAATTCAGGTTCAAGAAGCAAGGCAGCTGCTTTCCCTCAGCTTCATACTGATGAGGGGTGAAATTCTGCTTACCTGTTCCTCAAGAGTGCTACTCCCGGAGAAACACTAGTGCCAGCTGTGATCTGAGCTTGCAGACTTAACCCTTAAAACTAGAGTTTTCTGGGACAATCAGCTAATTCTTCAATCTACCTCTGGCGGCCGGAACCTGTCCTCATGTCTTGCCCTGGGTTAGCAGAGCTCTTTGCTGGGGTAAAACTGAGACAGAGAGTGTTTTGGCTAGAAGGGGAACCTAACTACAGCAGCTGTTCATTCCCCAGAGGAAGTTTGAGATTTTGAAGAGCATAGATTGTTACCAGTGTTGAAAACTCTAGTTCGTAGCTCCTGTCCTTCAACCCTAATTTTAGCTGACATTTGAAAAAAAATGAAATATAGGATTGTTGCCTGACTCCATCCTGTAAGTTGGCACATAAGTGTACAAAACCCAGGGTCAGACACAGTATGTGACTCAAAGGCCCATGCTTTAATCATACAGATGTTAGGTATTGGGTGGTGTTATGCACCTTTTTCAGTTAAATAGCTTGGACAAGGTCACATGACCCTGTTGTTGGTGCTGTGCAGATAGCTCTTTGTGCCTATGCAAAGTTGCATTCCAGTCAGCATAGAGCCACATGGACTCCTGGATCTGTCCATAGTAATCTGATTGTAGGATAAGGGTTGATGTTCCTGGTTGAGTAATGGGAAGAATCGGATTCTTACTCTCTGTCCTCCGGCCTAACCAACAGACCAAAATTTGCTCTCTGTTATACCAAAATAAATTATGGCTAATGTAGTTTAAATGAGTGTAAATAGCTGGTGTGACAGTGGTATAAATGCAGAATTTGGCCCCAAATGTTCTAATAGAAATGTACCCTTTCTAGTTAGAGTAATAATAGACATTAATCTTTTAAAAGACCATACTTTCCTTTCTCTCTTCTGCCATGTAGTTGTGTGATTTGAAGTAAAGACAATTTTAGACTCCTTTGTACTCAGGCTTAAATGCACAATGAGTTATATTTTACCTGTCTCTGTCTGTGGAAGAAAGGCTTTAATTTACATATTACTTTAATTATGTCCCAGGTACTCTGTGCCTAAAAAGCACGATAAGATAATAACATTTCCTACTTATCATGCTTACCTGCTTTTTGGGAGGAGCTATAGCAAAATGTCTGAATAGTATTTTGAATACCATTATTAAGATAATGTGAAACATAAGTTTTAATAAATAAGTTGTAGTAATAATTTCTGAGCACTTATAAAAGAAAGATAGTGTACAGAGAGAGAACTTAAACCCTGATCCTGCAAATTGAATCCCCATGTCCATATAGAATTCCACTGATGTACGTGGAGCTCCGTCAGGATCTGGCCACATGTACCACTATATATCACTGTTGTCAAAAACCAAATTTTAATCTTCATTATCTCATGGGTAATGTTGCATGTCACAGTATGTTGTCGATCTAATATATTACTGAAAATCAAGTGTTTGTGAGTTGTTTCATTAAACTAAGATTCCACAGTTATACATTATAGTTGGGTCTTCATGTGAGCACCCCTTCGAAAGGGCGAAAATCAACATGTAGAGGTCGAAATAGCAGCTGTCAAAAGAGAGCAACCACACACTAATAGTGGATTGACAGGTTGATCTGCCCTTTTGAAGGGCCACTGCGGTCTTTTGAAAGGGAGTGTCCACACAGTTCCAAGCTCCTCTTTGAAAGAGAGGCAGGAAAAGCTGCAGACAGGGTCCCATGGCTTACAAGCCCTTCTGGGGCCACAGCCAGCCCTCCCTTAAAGGTGCCCTCCCTCCACCCCACACAAGCTGAGTTCAGCCCAGCTGTCCCTAGCCCAGCAGAGCCCACTCAGAGTCCAGGATGGAGGCACAAGAGCAGCTCCTGCAGGAGGACACCCTCATCCTGGAGACCTTGCTGTCTCCATGAGCCACAGGTGCCACTTGGCCACCTGGGCCTGGCAGCTGCTGGCTGGGTCCTCCTCAGTCTAGCAGGTGGCCCTCTGACTGCATCCGTGATGGCGCGCAGTGTGGGGTGGGGCCTGGCCACGCTCAACATCTACCAGTGGGCTCTCAGGGGCCAGGGACAGTGCTGGGCTCTCCTGGCCCATGGATGGTACAGCTGTATGGAGAGGGGAACAGTGTGTTGGTAACGTACTACAGCCTGGGGGAAGTCTGACTGTGGGCTCCCCTCCTTCCTTGGGTGGCCACCCACCCTCTCCTGGGGCACATGCTCCCCCCCACAGGGCAGCCAACCACCCTCCCAGGGCACACTCCCCCCACCGGCTGGGCATCCCATCCAATGGCGCAGTGGCCGAGGGGCTTCTTAGATGGGAGGCCCTTCCCAGCCTGTGGTGTGTGGTTCCCGGGTGCTGTCCAGCACTGACTGTCTGCTGCCCCACCTGCAGCTCACTGCGCTGTCCATTAAGGGTGGGTGCTGGCCATCGCCATCAGGCTGCCAAGGGTGCTGTGTACTATGGTGGGCCAGCATCTGTGCAGCCCAGGACCACTGGTCCTGTGTGCGGCTGGCTGGCCAGTGCATTACCTCCACCCCACGGACTGGGGCATGCGCCCCGCCTCATACGTACCAGAGGGTCCCTTGGCGATGTCTATGGGTGCCGGCTCCCAGTCACCCAGCTGGACGAGTGGGAGGGGATGTAGATGGTCAGGTGCCCCCCTCACTCAACCACTTGGTGATCACATTGGCCTCCTGGGTCCCTGGTCCAGGCTGCTCTTCTGCCTCTGGCTGTTGCTCATCCGCCGATGTGTCCAGAACCGCTGGGGGTGGGGAGCTGTCCCAGGGCCCCAGGATGCCCCAAAACTCCCAGAAGTAGGGGCAGGTAGCTGGGGCTGCCCTGGTGTGGCTGGCCTGGTCCTGCGTCCAGGCATACCCCTGTGGCAGTTCCTCCACTTTACTGCATACCCGTTATGCGGTGCGCTCAGGGTGGCCCCTTGTGAGGAGGCTCCGAGCCAGGTGGGCAAATGCTGTGGCACTTTGCTGCTTGACACCCATCTCATGGGGGACCTCCTCCTCCTTCCAGAGGCCCAGGAGGTCCCACAGGTCCTGCTCCATCCAGGAAGGAGCCCTTTTTTTTTTTCTCCCAGCCAGGACCCTGGGAGCCCTACAGAGGCTCAGAGGGAGGGTCCTAGGGCTCATGCGAGGTCTGTGTGCTGGCCATCATCACATTGCTCAGGGAGTGCAGCTGAAGTTCATGCTGGGTCTGCTCCTTGCACACTCTCAGCTTCCTGCCATGGGATTCCTGCAAGTCTGCTGCTTTAAGGTGGCTCGAAACAGGGATCACAGAGCCCCACTGCTGCTGGCTGGAGTAGCCCTGCACTCCAGCTGACCATAATCATGGCAGATCCCTCTTTCCAAAAAGCGGGATGTGGAGTGTCTACACATGTACTCTTTCAATTTAGTTTTTCGAAAGAAGAGGATCTTCCTGATATGGGATTGGAGTTCGGATTTTGACATCTGCATCCCATTCTTTTGATTTTCTTTCTAAAAAAGGCATTGCACATGTAGAGGCTCATCCCGTTCTTTTGAAAGAGGGCTACATATTTCCACGTTTTGTGTGTGTGTAGACACAGCTTATAATTGGTAATACCATCCTGGCAGTGACTTCCCGGGAGGGCTTTCTTCCACGCTGGGACTACCCAATAGATAGAATAGAATCTAGTAAAAAAATGTGTTTAGCTCTATCACAGACCCCAAGTCTCTGGTTCCATTGGTATCTCTGGGTTGCTTGCTTGGGCCAATTCTTGTTACCAATGCACGTATGGCTGAAATCATAGGAGCAACAGTAGGACAGGAAAACAAAGCTGCATAATCTGCAGAGCTCACACTTAGTTTCCTTAACAGATTAGTTATTTACTTCCACCTTCTCCACAGTGAGCAAGACTGTAAGACTGGTATGAAATATTTTAAAATTGCAACATAAGATCCCATACCTCAACTACTTGTTCTGGAGAAGTCTGTTACAGCACTACCTTCTTGTCTTTTCTTTTAAAAGAATGTGTGCGTTAAAGTTACCACCACAAGACACACATCACAATTTCTGTCTCATTATATGTCACCTCATCGGGCTGGCCGTAAGCATGTAGTAACTGAAAATGACACATTTGTCATGGTGCAACTTAGCGCTCGTTTGAAGCTGAAAACATCACCTCAGGGTAGCAAGTCCTGAATTCCATGAGGTGCGATGTTTATCTTTTTTTCACGTAGATGATTTTCAATTAGTTTGATTCCACCTTGGATTTCTTTATCTTGTCTGGACGGATTCCCTAGTTAATTTGATTCTCCTGTGATCTTCAGTGCCCTCGGCATGCTGACTAACCCTTCATCTTCTGCCCTGATAGCTTGATCCCTCATTTATGTAAATTCCTACGCACTTCATTTGTTAGCTCAGCAAAGCAAAACAATTGGTAAGCTATTTTCTTCCATCTTGGTGGACACTGTGCCTGATGTGATTATTCCAGCAGAGCATGACTATAGTGAGACTCCCAGTGCAAATTATACACCCACCAGTGTGGAAAAGCATGAATAGTATTTATCAGGGTCTTTAGTGTAAAAAGTAACAGGACTAATCCTAGTGCCTTCATGGATGTGTGGAGCCCAATTGACATTATTTGGCCCCACAGACTTTATTTCTAAGGACCATACCTCAGGTTTGGTCAGGAGTTACTATGCAGCTGTGTAAGGATAATGTTGCTGCTAATAGGTACAAAAAGGATAAACTGACCATATTTCCCTATGCCAAATACAGGACACCTGGTAAAATTGCTAGGACTTCAGTGAGTTCAGTGGAAATCAGATCTATGCCATACAAATGTTTAAAATAACATTGTTTACTGAGCACCCATTAAAAAGACATACTACATTTTTGTAACTAATATGTAAACACATTAAAAATATATATTTATAAGTAAGTGGTTACTGCTCTTCAGAAGGGCCTGTCTGTCAGTCCTGTGCCCTGCTCCGTTGCCCCCGCAAAGGCCTACATAAATGTTTGGGCTCCAGACACACAGGAGGTTAATCTGGCCCTGACTCTGCCCCATGGGCTTCAGAGGCTTCTCCTCCACAGGGAGTACATGGGGCATGCAGGATTAAGCCCTGCCTGTTGCCTCACAGTGAGGCACTAGACAGTGGAGCTCCTGCCTTGCAGTGGTGGCCCTGGGCATAGGGGCTGCAGCTGCCCGGCGGGAACAGGGGACCCCAGGGGTGAAGGCTGAAGCCGACAGGCCTGTGGGGGTCCTCCCTAGCTGTGTGGGTGGCTGCCCAGTCACTGGACACCGGGAATGAAGCCTGGCAGAGAAGGGGGCTGGGTGTTCCAAGCAATGGGGTGGCTGTTGCACTGGGGGGAGGGAGGGAGGGAGGGAGAGCTTCTCTACAGCTGCCCCACACCAAAGCGTACCCGGGTTGTTCCACACAGCAGGGTGCTGGGAACTGGCTGACTCTCTGCTGTACAGGAGCTTGCTGACTGCCCTGTGCTACCAGCAACCAGGGCTGCCATCCTGCAGGGGAGTTCCCAGGCTCCAAGGGTGTTTGCCCTGTGGGAGCTACTGCCCCGCAGGCAGGACACTCCCTGGTTGTCCCATGCCACGAGGCACCAGGAATGGGGTTGCAGCCCTGAGGGTGTGGCTGCTGGCTTCCCTGAGCCACAGGGAGCTGAGAATGGGACTGTAAATGTGATGGGTGGGGCTCCTGGTTTCCCTGAGCAGCGAGGAGCCTCGAACAGGGCTGCAAGGCCTGCCCTGGAGTGGAGAGGGGAGTCTCCTTGGTTGGAGGGGCAGCAGAAAGAACTGTGCAATACACACACTACCCCCCTGCCCCAACATACTCTGCCTTACCCTATAGCCTGGCCCCTGCTGGCTCCTTCTCTTGCTGCTGCCTGCACACCTGGCTGGTCAGAATATGCTACGTCTGCTCTCCAGCCAGCACCTGGTACTTGCAGCTGTGACTGCACTTATTTGGGGACAGGGAAGCTCAACATGGGGTGTGAATATAGGACAATTAGCCCTTTTGTTAGAACAAATTAGGATGCCTTTCTGGTGCCTGAAATATGGGACTGTCCTGGCCAAAATGGGACAGATGGTCACACTAACAAAATGGGTCTGTGTAACCTGCCTCTTCATCCAGCCACCCACTTCAAATTCAGCTGATAGGGCTGGTTTCTTCCATTAGAGGGCTATAGTGCAACATTTCTGCCAGAAAGTTTTCCCATTTTACAGAAAAATCCTACAAACAAAACTAGAACATTTGCACTGAATAGTGATATTCACAAAGGGATGGTCTAGGCGTATCCTCCCACAGTATGGATGCTACAGAAAGCTCTCCTGGTCTCTCTCACCCATGTCACTCATGAGATGAACAATTGAAGGCTTTGGGAGTTTTCTCATGCATAAGAGAATGGATGACATTCTTGTATGTGCTGTAGCAACAGTGGGCAGGGCTAATATCACTTTAAGCCACCTTCTATTATGCTGCCTGGGTTTTTAGCTCATGAATGATCTTGTCTACCCCTTGCCAGTCAGAAGTGAGAAAAGTCTCAGGAGTACTCTAAGGGTGCATCTACACTAGGAACTAACTTCTAAGTCAACTTTGAAGTTAGGGGCTACTTCGAAGTAGCTAGCAGAGTCGACACACATTTTCCCTTACTTCGAGGGAGCCCGACTTTGAAGTCCTTATTCCATTCCCGGGAATGGAGTAGTGCCCTACTTCGATGTTTCACTTTGAAGTAGGGTGTGTGTAGATGCTCAGCTTCGAAGTCTTTAAGCAACTTCAAAGTTATTTTTAGCGTAGACATGGCCTAAGTGTAATGGATAGGATGATGTGTGTGATTTAGGTAGGTGTGGTTTCAAGTCCCAGCTTGATCACAAACACCTTCTTTGACCTTAGGCAAAACATTTAAACTGCCTTGCAGCTCAGCTGCCTTTTGGTTTTGAGAAAGCAAAATGAAACCTAATTTCCCTCTTCACACACATGCTTAAGGGTAAGACACAACCATAATGATGTACTCCTATACTAAGATGATGAGAGCCATATATGCACCTAAATAGGGGCTTGTCAACCAGCCCAGGATAGGTAGGCTGCAGCTTACTTGGCTAAGCTTCTCTAATGTGTACCGCTTGGGATCTAGGAGTAGGCCAGAGTAGCAATGTGTTGGCAGCTCTGTCAGCTGTTTAAGAGAGTCCCTTGTGAGGAGTAATCCTCATGGGCAGGTTCTATCCCTTTTGGGCCCCTTTATACCACTGGAGAGCATAAGGCAGGGGTCTACAACCTGCAGCTCTTTAAAACAGTAAAAACAAAACAAAACATGCCCCCCCCCGATTATTTTTGATAAACCATGAATGTCTAAAAGCCCAACAATGAACAACTCCTATCTAAATTGCAAACAATGTGATTGAGAAACATTGTATAACTCCCTCTTTAATATATGCAGTTGATTGTGGGATATGATACTGTATCTGTGTTTTGATTGTGTTGCTAATAAAGTCTTGATTTTGAAAAGGAAGTTTGCAGCATTGCAGCTGTAAAGAGCAACACACAATTTAAGAAAGAAAACTGAAATTAAACATGAGGTAAAACAGACAATTGAAGTGAGGTTAGAATGGCTTCAGGAAAGAGGAAAATCAAGATTAAAACAGAAAATTGTAAATTGAATGGACCCAGTCCTTCACATTTATATTGGGTTTGGCTGGGATCTGTATATATCTCATTTGCAATGAGAAATTTTCCAACTACAAAAAATTGCAACCTTGAGAGGCATTTTCTGAAAAGCACACTACTTTTGCTGAACAGTATCCAGATGTGAAACAGATATGTAAAGTGTGAGGAAATAAAATACGTAAAATGTTTGTGAATGTCCTGCAGTGAATAGGTATTGCATTACAGTAAACATTGTACGATATCCTTAGAATTGGGGTTACAAAACATATGGTTTTATGTTATTTATTAAGGACCATCTTGTACTCATATGCATTGCATCTCATGAATTATTGATTTTTTTAATGAATTTGAAAACATAGCTCTTGCTATTTTGGTAGCTAACACCTGGCATAAGGGGATGAGGTGCAAAAAAGAATTGTGTCCAATATATGTGGGATCATTAGGAGCTCGATGAGTGTGATACTTCTACTGATTTCCATAAAAGTTCAGGGCATTGAGGGCTGGGTGGCCAAGGTCCTTTGTTCCTACAGATTTAGCGTACATAGATGTAAATTTCCAAAATGCTGCATAGAGTCAAATTATGAAGCCATATGACTCATGGTTAGTATGATTAATACTAATAATAACAATACTTTCAGATTGTGCTCTTGACACGCTTTTTTTTCTCTGTAGATGGCAAGTGCTGTAAAAAGTTCTGAGAACTGTTCACCTTTACTAATAGAAAATAGTCTTCATTGTACTCCTGCTTCAGAATAAACCCCTTTTCTTTTCTTCCTCTACCTTTCCTGATATATGCATGATAAGTGAACACTTCAGCAGTTACTATTTCATAGGGCAAAATACTGGATTTCTCAGATGCCATGTGTTCAGTCAGGCACAATTCAGAAGCATGTTGGTGCTTTTAAACATGACTCGTTAATGCTTTCTACATGAATTCTAAATATTCTATTTTATGTTATGCATTCTTGTGGTTTTTTTTAACGTTTTCCGTGGTGCTGTGAACCCTTATATCTCTACATTATGGAATTAAAAAGCACATGCTGAACAACTGGAAATGGGATGAACCAACTAATTTAAATAAGACTGCAAAGTCCACTTATTATGCATATACTAAACCTATTAAACTGCAAAACATACATGAAATGAGAAAATAAGCAAATGTTAACAATTCTAATGTAGATGCAAACTTTTTCTTGTATTCTATGGTATCTCCACTGCCCAGTGGGTGAGTATTTTATATCAAAATTCAAACAGATAAGTCTTGTTGGATTGTAAAGGTGTCCACAGTTACACAAGTGACTCACAAAAGAATTTAACAATTAGGAGAGAGTTTCTAAGCACCTAATCATACCATCATTGAAATTTCCAAAAAATAGGATTGTTTTTGAAAACAAGAATTGTAAAGCTGTAACCCCTTCAGTAAATTTTGTTTTAGAACAGATTTTTTTGCTTCCAGATTAATTAAGAGCTGTAGCAGAAAATTATTAATTACATCATCACATCTATATAATAGAGTTCACTGTAGTTATGTAGGAGTCAATGGTATTCAAACTACATCTTTTGATGAAGTAATCAGACTGCCTCTGGGGCCTGTTTCAGCTGCTATGGGCGTGCTTCAAATGTAAATTACTGCCAAATGGATTCTTTCAAAATTCCAGCCAATTAAAATACATTTAAAGTGCAGCTGGTGGAAAGCAAAGACTTACAATTGTGCAAGAAACTTTAGGGCAAAGAAACAAAATCCCCAAGTTTTGATAACAAGATTATTAAATAATGCATTTTTGTAGAAGTAGGGAAACCAAACGAAAACCTCTCCTAACCTCCAGTCAGAAGCAAAGATGACACTTTTAGCACTACCTTAAAAGAGACAAAGCAGGGAGTGTGTTTCTTAGGGTGTCAGTTTTCTACCCGTGGCTCTTTAAACCATGTAAGTTTGGCAGCTTGCCCTATGTGGTGCTGCATACAAATATTGACAGAACACAGTGGTATTTGTTCGTGAGAAGCGAGTGATTAAAACTCTGAAGGAAGATCTGAGAACCTCAGACATTTTTCCCCTCAATAACATTTACAGAATGAAAGAGAAAGTACTGAGTCTGATAAAATGAAAACATTGACCTTCTATTTCTGCTTTGCCTTGTCGGTAAGGACAGATTTTTGTTTGTTTTAAATCGTCTTATTAAAAAGAGCTTACATCAAGCACACTGAAAGGCGCTCTGATTTGGGAGGAAGTTGTGAGACAGTATGTGTAAGTAGAAGATGTTACTAAGTAATGATGTACCATCAGTGTTATCTTTTCCTCAGTACTCTTTCTGTGTCCAATAGGTGCTTGAATCTTTACAGACATCTTTAATACTCATTTATTGTTGAAACAATGAGAAGTCCTGTGGCACCTTGTAGACTAACAGATTTATTGGAGCATAAGCTTTCGTGGGCAAAGACCCACTTTGTCAGATGCATACTATTTTGCAGATACAGACTAACACAGCTACCCCTCTAATATTTATAGTTTAATATTGGTACTTTTCTGACAAGTTCTAAAATGCATTTTGTCTAGTCGTATCAATAGGAGGATTTCAGAATTTGCTGCTTGTACTGTACTTATGAAAAGTTGTTCTCTCTGCTATCTAAATGATCATGTCATTTTAGTTTTCAAATGCAAACCAAGGACTTCTAAACATGTGTCACCTGCTCTTTCTTTCAATTTTAATGAGTTGTTTTATTTGAGAATATCAGCGTCAACTTTTCTGGTATTTTAAAAGAAATGCTGAAGTCGTATTAATGAAAAATGTTTATTAAACCATTTAAAATAATCCTTTGTAAATCATATCTGATTTCATTTACTACATTCTGCTATACTGTAAAAATGAATGTCTGATGATACTTGAAGACAATATTGGTTTATACCCATTTCATCACAGCATTCTAAAGCATGTGAAATGCCAGAATGATAATTCCCCTTTCAACACATTATGGTCAGTACTTTCTGGCTTCACTTTTTACTAACTGCAAGCAAAGAATCTTGCACGTTTCATGGTATGGGATCATATTTCAGCAATAGGGATTCAGTTAAATGTGCCTTGTTAATCATTAATGTGCAAGTAGCTCTCAGCATATCACAAGTTGGGACTTTAAGAGAAGCTTCATTTACCGACTGACAAAATAAATGCTGTTTAATCTATGGAATAACAGTTTAAAATTTGAGTTCAGCTACCACATGAAAATAAGCTGTATATAGCAAAAACAAGTAAATTCAAGAAAGGGCCTTGGTTCTGCAAGCTTTACTCATCAGACCAGTCCCATTGCAGTGGATGGAACTGTTTGTTTGGCTAGGTACAACAGAGTATTAATACTTAGCACGGAATTGGGGTCCACAGAATGTGTGTGAACAATACCTATATTATAATATTTACTGTGGGCAATGGTGAGACACATATACATATAAAACACCCCACAAAGTTCCAGATCCCTAAAGGGCTAGGGAACATGTTTAACTTCAGAAAAGTCTTTGCAGGATTGAAAAAAAATGTGGTTTTTGAACATAAGATGCAGATAAAAAGACCAGAGAAAAATGGGAGGCTAAGTGGAGGAACAGCTCAGCACCACATCTGAAACAAAAAGAAACCTCTGCTAGCAACAGCATACCCAGTGCTCTAATACTAAGCAAAAGCTGCTTTCGTGTTGCCCTCTTCCATATTTACCCATCTTCCTAGAGTCTGGTAAGATGCTAAATATGTTTATTGCTGTAGGACAAATAAAAAAGCACCCTTTTAGGAGGGATATGAGGAATGGTAGGGAAGGATGCCAGAAGCAATGACTATCAGAAAAACAGGTTAATTCCTCTGGCACTTGGATTGTCTTCATTCCCTTTATTAGAAGGTTCAGAAAAGACTTGTTTCAAACTGAGCATTTGTTCCAAACAAAGAGGCTTGATCCACTGAGTTTAAACCAATAACTTAATTTAGCTCTTTCTATACAAATGTTTTTCTTATGCTGGACTTTTCTGTAAGCTTCCCTTACACACATGGAATGACTGATGTCTCTGACTGTGAATTTATATATTATGTCTGCTCCTTAAAGGGGACAAAGAGAGTTGGTTAGACAGTGTACAGACAAAACAGGTGAGAAAGATCTATTCTTCCATCTACATACCTTACTTTAACTTCAGATCACAGTAGGCATTGGCCATAGTATGAGAATCAGTGATCAGAGCCCCATTGTACTATGTACTGCACAAATACAAAATGAGTCAGTCCCTGTCCTGAAGAGGTTATAGTCTCAACTCATTCTGAAGTCAGAGTGCATGTTGTAATTTTTCAGGGGATGCAGCATATCATTGTGCACAACTAATTAGCTGAATCCTGGCTTTACATGAAAAAAACAGATCCTCCTTAACTACGGAATCATGACTGGCACCATGTTGGTCCACCGGACAGACACCAAGAAGGAGGAGAAGCAGAGGCTTGGAGAAGTGAAGCCAAAGTTGGTTCGTGTTATTATTTATCCTACTCTACAAACTTGCTCTGATTCCAAAGTTTGGACTGTGGAATTAGGTCTCCTGTTTAGAATAGCAAGCAGATGGAATTTTATTGTTTTCTTGAGGAAGTAGCCACTAATTAGTAAAACCCCTCATGTGTGAGCATATCTTTCTTTCCTTTATCAAAAGATTAGAGTAGTGAAAAAAGGGTCACGCTATAGTAGAACAGATGCTCTGTTTTTTATAGGAATAAAAAGGAAAACATTTGGTTTCACAATCAAAAGTAATTGTTATTTCATAATCTATTTAGTATTGCAGTGCTGGTAATATTCCTGCTACTATGCAGCATGCAGAAACACACCCTGAACTCAAGACCTTAGATGAAACATGTCAATAGGTGCGTCTACACTAGGAACTAACTTTGAAGTTAGGCACTACTTCGAAGTAGCCAGCAGAGAGTCTACACACATCTTCCCTTACTTCAAAGTTAACTTCGAAGTTGGAAGCCCAACTTCAAAGTCCTCACTCCATTCCCGGGAATGAAAGTAGTGCCCTATTTTGAAGTTTAACTTCAAAGTAGAGTGTGTGTAGACTCTCAGCTTTGAAGTTCCTTACTTCAAAGTAAGCAACTTTGAAGTTATTTTTGTAGTGTCATATCCCTTTCTAATAGCTGGTCTACGTTAGAGGGAAAGGATGAAAGCATGACACAGCTGAAGTCAATGGCAAAATACCTATTACCTTTGGTGAAGCAGGAGTTCACTTTAACTACTAGCAGTTAATAGAGTTGCTCCTTTAGTTCTAGAGAATAAGGCCTGTAGTTTTAGTATCAGAGAGGTACCCACCACTTTGCCCATGAAAGCTTATGCTCCAAAATATCTGTTAGTCCATAAGTTGCCACAGGACTTCTCGTTGTTCTGTAGTTTTAGTGTTGAATATCCCAAACACAAAGCTCTGACTCATGGAGAAGGCGTATACACTTACAGGATCAAAGACACACATACACACAAAAAATTAGCTGAGTTGAGATGGAAGTCCCCGGAGATGGCATTAACTTGGGAAAAAATGGATTTTTTAAAAATGGTGTTTGGTTTACTTAGTCGCTTAGGATTCTGTTTTGTTTTTTTTTTACCAGGAAAAAGAATGAATGTTCAAAGTGAAAAACTATTGTTAGAGTAAAATGTTTTATCAAAACAAGCAAGGTTTGCTATACTGTTTTTTTCTAAAGTGTGAAGATCTGTGATGTTTGAAAGATGGCAAAATTCTACTTTGTCGGTAACGCTTACTCCATGAGAATTTTATACGTCTAGAAATTCAGCACTGAAACAAATTACAACTGCTGAATTGTACCTTCTAGAATGATAAAGCTCTAGAAGAAACTGTTGGATGTGAATGTCACTTACAGCATGACTAAGGTATAGCATCTCATAAAAGATACATTATGTGCATAGATGGACTTAGTTATTCACTGGTATTAACCTATAATAGACACCGACAGGGTACGGTCACAGAAGATCCTTTGTAATACAGTAGAACCCTGAGATACGCATATTCAGGTTGCGTATATCCCAGGTTAATGTGACTCTGATTGGTGGGGAGCTTCCTGGCTCCCCCGAGTTATGCTAAATTTGACTTACAAAGGGTTGTGCAAGAATGCAACCTCCATGTAAGTTGTGGGGCTACTGTATTCTCCAGTGTTCTGATCATGCCACTGACACCCTCCTCCTTGTGAGCTGGTGCTCCCTTCTGCCCTATCTGATTTGACTTGCTTTCTCCTCTCTTGATGTATAATGGGCCATTTCCACCCTGACCGAATAGACCTTGTCAGCTCTGGCCCTCCCTTTTACTGGGACCACCCCTCTTTAAATACTCCTCTGGACCCTCCACCCCATGCATCTGATGAAGTGGGTCTTTGCCCACAAAAGCTTATGCTCTAAAATATCTGTTAAATCACTTCTGTTCTCTTTAGGGTGTGTCAGGCAGTTTTCCAAATTGGATGAAAACAAATTAGCTGAAAGAGTCCTATTGCTTAAATAAACTTTCCTTCTGGGCAGGAAACCTTTGTTTTAACAACCTTCTTGGTGGAAAAAAACTGATTCCAAAATGGAGGCCTGTACCAGGTAGCATGGTCACATGGCTTTCTAGCATCAACCACCTCTTAGACTTAAAGGACAAACAAGGCTGTTTACAAGTCATTAAATGATTGGGTTATGTAACCTAATCACTGAGCAATCAGCTTGACTTTTTTCAGGAGCACCAGAAATGGCTGTCATTAGCACCTTTGAAACTATAAAGAGACATACACCCCATATTTCCAGCTTCACTTAGAAGAATGATACATGCACAAAAGTATGATATACAAATTCCATAGGTTATAACAAAATTATAGGTTCAAAGAGGCATTTTGTC
Organism: Carettochelys insculpta; assembly: GCF_033958435.1. NCBI lineage: Eukaryota > Metazoa > Chordata > Testudines > Carettochelyidae > Carettochelys > Carettochelys insculpta. The sequence goes on from NC_134144.1 coordinate 59,020,683, forward strand.
CAAAACATTTCTGAATTATTATTATTCACAACTCATTTTCCATAAAGCATGGCCGGGGTGGGAGGGCATCATGTACACATTGATGTATCCAACTTTATTTACTTTTTTTTTTTGGTAAACTGAGTATTTTAGTTTTGAGTACTCTTGGCTCCATCAGTCATGGAGAAGAATCCCCTGACAGTCCTGCTTTCTACAGAACTTTTGGTAGCTGCTTTAGATTCAGCCATATTTTTCAAATTGTTCTGTTAGGATACTGTGGCTAGAGGCAGTTTTCTAGATGTTACTGAATCACTGGAACTTAGAAGAAACACTGAGTGAGTTCCTAAAAGTCAGGGAGTTGAGGTGACAGCAGATTAGATAACAACTGATCTTATATTTCCTTTAAGAATGACTTCCCCTTGGTTAACTGTGCTGATTGGCCTAACCATAACTTCTCTCAATTATGACCCTTCTCAGCTTACTTGAGCCTCATGTATAACAATTAAAAACAGACAGTTCTTAACCAATAGGCAACAGAATGAAGAGATTAACCAAAAATTTCAAAGTTTAACATAGACATTTCAGTAGACTTTATACTGGCAAGGCACTTTCCATTTCAAATCCATGGACCAATGAGCACGTGGCCTTCTATAGACATATAACTAATTTAACTTACAGTTCTACTCCAGAACATAGCTATATGAAATGTTTCCTCCTTCATCCAGGCCCATTATGTGTGCTATTTTGCATCAGAAGTTCTGACTCAAGTAACACAATATGTCTTTACTGATTTTTTTCAAGGAGGAGCCAACATGACTGTATAAAAGAACTGTGATCCAGTTCACACATAATCAAGTTTCCCTGCATGCCAAAATGTGTACTCATTTATTCCTGTGGAATCCAGTTGAGGAAAGGCCTAGTTAAGATGTGAATGGAATGTAATTTGACCTACAGTACCTTTACGACTCTTAGGAACAAGGAAGGAACCTGGCTTACTTTTCATATACAGGTTGCCTTTTAAAGAAGTTCAGAAAAACATATATTTACTTTTAAATGGAATAAATTGTGTATGGAATCAATGTGAGATTCCAATGGCTTGTCTACACTAGAAAATCTAGTGGTTTAAACTCTACAGGTGTTCTGGCATACAGTATGATAGTCTGGAATTTGAATATTTTTCCAATAGTAGTAACTAACAATGATAAATCAGAGGGCATATCAGTTGAATGTGAAAGGTTTTGGCAATGCATGCACATTTCTGTGGTTTATTAAACAGTACTCATGCTTTAATGGAACTACTATGTTTCCTGTGTGTGCCCTGCCCACACTAGCATAGTGATTTTCCTATCCAAAGCCAAAGAGCTTTTCTTTTCTCTGTGATGGAAATCATTAAACAGAGATACAGAATCATTTAAAATGTATGACTGTGGCTACACTGTGGTTTCTATTTCAGGATACATACCACAGCTATTTCAAGTGGGGTATTTCATTCTCACTACCCCTCGTCATGAGAGGGCTAGTGGGAAGTTCAAAATAGGCACTTGTTTTGAACTTTGGTGCTGTTTGGATGGCACAAATTCGAAATAAGTTACCTCAAAATACCTTGTATTGTGCAAAATTGCTTGTTATTTTGAGATACAGCTACAGTGTAGTCCTAGCCTATTACTTCTGCAGTAACATGCATGAATGTTGTGTTTTGTCACTTTATCTCAAGTGAATCCACACTAGAACTTGCCACTAACCACATTGCTAGAAGCTTTGTTTCCCTCAGGCTAAGGAGTGCCTTTAAACGTAGCTTAATGTAAGTCAAGTTTGGCCAAACTGCAGCTCTGAAGCTTCATGTAGTTCTTTCTAGTTAAAGTGAGGATTGGGAGCCCCTGTCCTCATTCTGTACCTACCAGGCGGGCAGAGGTTAGCTTGGAGCTTCTGTGCTGTGTGGGTGGGACATATAGGCTACGTCTACACGTGCAGCCAACATCGAAATAGCTTATTTCGATGTTGCGACATCGAAATAGTCTATTTCGATGAATAACGTCTACACGTCCTCCAGGGCCGGCAACGTCGATGTTCAACTTCGACGTTGCTCAGCCCAACATCGAAATAGGCGCAGCGAGGGAACGTCTACACGTCAAAGTAGCACACATCGAAATAGGGATGCCAGGCACAGCTGCAGACAGGGTCACAGGGCGGACTCAACAGCCAGCCGCTCCCTTAAAGGGCCCCTCCCAGACACAGTTGCACTAAACAACACAAGATACACAGAGCTGACAACTGGTTGCAGACCCTGTGCCTGCAGCATAGATCCCCAGCTGCCGCAGAAGCAGCCAGAAGCCCTGGGCTAAGGGCTGCTGCCCACGGTGACCATAGAGCCCCGCAGGGGCTGGAGAGAGAGCATCTCTCAACCCCCCAGCTGATGGCCGCCATGGAGGACCCAGCAATTTCGACGTTGCGGGACGCGGATCGTCTACACGGTCCCTACTTCGACGTTGAACGTCGAAGTAGGGCGCTATTCCTATCTCCTCATGAGGTTAGCGACTTCGACGTCTCGCCGCCTAACGTCGAAGTTAACTTCGAAATAGCGCCCGACGCGTGTAGACGCAACGGGCGCTATTTCGAAGTTGGTGCCGCTACTTCAAAGTAGCGTGCACATGTAGACGCAGCTATAGCTTCTGGTCAGTAAATATAGCCACCCTGCCAAAGACCAGAGCTTTAGCTGAATTGCCCCAGAAGGAGCCCCAGTAAAGAACTGGGTACCCTCTTCCCCATGTTTTCAATAAGGAAGTAATCTGATATTGGCCCCACCAGATTACTTTCTCTCCCATCCTCTTACCCACGTTGGCTCAGTTATACTAGCCAGTTTTGTTAAGGAGGGAAGAAGAAAAGATACACCTTTTTGTTGTTCACTGTCTTCCAACCTTTATGGGAGGAGAATGCCACCTGTGCCACCCTTGCTTTCCCCAATGTATCTATAGTTGAGGTATAGAAACATGGTACAGGGAAATGAATGTACATGGAGTCTTTCCACTCTTTTGCCCTTGTAAAACTGTATAAGGGCCAGGCCACAAGGTGGCCCATTGCCAGTAGCAATACAGTAAAAGCTCTGTTATCTGGCATATTGAGGGAAAGAGGAGGGGCAATTAACAGAATATTTTGGTGAAATGAGAGTTAATAGAGAATGAATTACAGTAGGGTCTCAAGATTCATGAATGTAATGTTCGCAAATTCACAGCTGCTGCTTCTCCCGCCGCTTCCCTCAGGGCTCTGAGCAAGAGCACCAGCAGCTGTCGCTTCCCTGGGGACCCGGACAGGAGCACTGGCGGCTGGGCTCCAGACGGGAGCCATATTTGTGAAATTCAACATTTGCAAGGGTTCGCAACATGGAACCCTCACAAATGTTGAGACCCTACTGTGCAATAGTATACAAATACTCACCAATCTAGTAGTAGTATTGCTGTGCTAGCACGGCAGAGTGGTTGGTTTCTTGAAGCACAGACATGTATCCAAGTAAAATTTTCTATACAGTAGATTATTTTATGCAATTATGGATGGTCGTACCCAGATCACTAAAAGTACACGTATCACTAATACTCTTTACTGACATAATTTAATCTTGTGATTCAGAAGGTACTTCAGGATCTTTCAGTTCCTCGGTGCGATCGTTATCACCATCAATTATTACTGTAGAAACAGAGGTGTAGGAAATTGAGCTGACTCTAATAACCTCTGACACACCCTGGAAGCCAAGCTGCTATTTTTTAAAAATATCTCTGATATCACTTTGCTGACTTGTCTTCTGCCTCTTGTGCTTAAAAGCAGAGTGCAGAATGTGCTGTTGCATAACAAGCTGGACCCAGAGTGAAGATTTTTATTAGGTGATATCAGAAAAGCTGGTTAGAGATTTTTGTGTAACTAGATGCCAGATAACAGAGTTTTTACTGTACATAGTTGTTGGAACAAGGAACAAAATGTATTGTCAACATTATGTGCTCTTCCAATGACAATGCTGTCAACCTTTGGGACCACTTTATATCATGGCAAAGCATAAGGAGCAGCAGTTTGTAAACTTGGGATGCATCTGCACTTGAAGCTGAAACTGTGATCCCCAAGTTAAGCAGATATAATTGAGCTAACATGCTAAAATACCCACCTGGGTGGTGGCAAGCAGCAAATTGCTCTGACTACATGCCTTTGGGGACTGGGCCAGTGATTAGATCATGTCATTGTTTGCCACTGCCTGCGATACTGTGGCTACACAATTATTTCTTAACCCTTTAGCTCTAAGAGAGCTAATGTTATCTATTCAAGCTGGAAATCATGACACCAGGCCCAAGTATAGATGTAGGCTTGGTTTATATAGACTAGCTTTTAAGCGTTACTTACTTAGTGCTGTGGTGAAATGTGCCAATACTGTTTCATCTCTCCTGTATTCTGCTAATTTTACCTTTTATATAGAAAAAAATAGGGGAGCCAGGAGCCATGCCAGGCCTCTGGGAAGGGTGGCGGGGGAAGGGAGGCAGCTGGCTCCATGCTCCTGGAAGGGGCAGGGCCTCAGATTGAAGGGGCAGAGCTGAAGTCAGCCAGCCCCTATCACTGCCCGGAACATGCCATATGACACTCTAGTGGTGATTTAAAGGGCCGGGATTCTGGACCCTTTAGAATCACTGGGCCCCAAGGCAGTTGCCCTCCTCTCCCCACCATCTCATCGGCGGGCCTGGAAAACAATGTACAATGGCTTTGAAATAAGGGTTGTGTTCTAGTTTTTGAGTTTATTTCTAAACCATAGGGTTTTTTTAAGTCATGTTCATGAGATTTTATGGTTTAAAGAAGTTTATAGCAATATTTTTTTGTGTTCGTAATTTCACGTGATCTCACAGAATAAATTGGAAGGCGTATGGTCTGTAATGGAAGGTTCCAAGTATTACCTAGGATGCTGTGAGTGTTTGTGATTTAGGGTGAGACTTCCCTCCAAATCAGTGTAGTATGTGGGGCATGTAAAGTCAGCTGTATGTGACGTATGTTTTAAAGTGCTTTGTGATTTTCTGGCAAAAATGTGCAATATACACATAAGGTATCACTATTAATAGTAATAACTGAGCTGATATTTTATTGGTTGTAGCGCTGCACTTTAGACCTATATGAGAGCAGAAAGCAGCAATCACCCTGCACCCTATTTGGCTGCTCAGGAAAGCATGAGCAAGAGCCAAATATGAGTAATTTTGAAACTGTGACAGTAAATGGATTCTTTGTTTATTAAAAGGAGATGGAGAGGGAAAAAGCTGTAGGTCTGACAAATGTCATGGCTTTACATAACACAAGGACTGTGCGTGGATCTCGTAAACTAGAAAAGGCTCTTGATAGAAGTACCTGCCATTACAGGTATTGACTATGAGTGCTCCAAAAAACTGAGGATGCCAAACTGAGGGGCTACAATTTCCTTGCAGCCTCATTCTTCAAGATACCAGTCCCCCTGACGACCCTATAAGAAATTGTTAATGGGAAAATCCTTTCCTCTGCCTCCTCAGTGTTTTATTTAGTTGTGCCCTGACTGAAGAAACAGTTTCTTTACTCGGAAAGCTAGGGCCCTCTGAGAGTGATGCTGGCCCTATCCTTCAGCGGTAGAATAGTCCGTTTAATGTGACAGTCCACTTATGATTGTATAAAACAGCTTCCTTATGCAGCAATTAAAAATCACATCAAGCCCTCAGATGTAAGCCTCCCATGGAGCGCCCATGATACAAATGTGTTCTGTCGAGAAACTGTTGACAGAACGTAGCAGTTTTCTCGGGAGAGTTAAGTCACTCCCATATGAGGCATAGTGCCTCTGTCAACAGATTCTGTCAACAGAAGGTAGTATAGATGCTCCAGGGGGGCTCTGTCAACAGAGTGGGCTTCTGGTTCACTGGACTGACCTGTTTGCAGAGCTTCCAGTTGGTTGTTCTGCTGACAGATGGCTGGGCAGTCAACAGAGGGAGTCAACACAGGGAACCTCTATTAGGTGTGGATGTGTTCTGTCAACAGAGATTCTGTTGGGAAATATGTCCCAACAGTAACTTCTGTTGACAAAACTCTGTGTAGACCCAGCCTCAGCGTTCCATTGAGCAGATATATGCCCCAGAATATCAACTGGTGCAGCCCAAGGCTGACCTTCTTTAATAAGATGGAAGATAAGAGCTGATGGAATCTCCTGCAGGTCCAAAACAGAATATTCCCTCTTTGTCCAAGTAAACTGGCTTTTTGGATCAGGGATTTTATGCACTCCATATTCTGCAAACTACTCCATTAAACAGATGATCATGGATGATTTTCATCCTCCAGTACCTCAGTACTTGTAATTTAAAAAAGATGGTTCTGTTGGCCACCAAGAAGGACTCTTTGGATTGTTGTTGGACTACAGTCTGAGAACTAATGAAACAGAATATTTCATTTTTGACTTGTCTCCACAGGCTGTTTTATGTGCAGCTCAGGTGCATCCTTCAAGTTCTTTGCAAATGCTAATGACAGAACTCAGTTGGACAGTTTGTATACCCAGCTTTAGAAACACAATAGTGCCATAACTATTTAGAAAAAAATCTCATTTTGGAGAGAGATGTATGTGAAAATTTAAGCATAGCTACCAGTCATACAACTTGCCAAACAATAAACAACAGGAAAGATTGTCTCCATAACCAAACTAACCAGAGTGGAAAAAGCTGGAATTCTTTCAACAAAATAAATTCTTTTCTTCTCAGATGTCATGAAAACTGATGTCACTTCTAATTCTTCTGCAAAAATTGCTACAGTTTGCAGCCAGTCAATGCAGTCATTTTCTCCCTGACCAATCTATAAAAAGACATTGTGTACAAATATCTATTTTCTGTGCCAGAAATGCATTCCTAGAATATAATTGAGGCCTTTTTGTTTTGTTTTTTGTTTAGAAATATAGATAACATTTGTTTACTATTATAAATTATTAGACCAAGTTCTTTTGGCAATCCAGTGTGGAATTCCCAGCAGTAAATTTCTTATTACATTTATTTATTTTGTAAATATTATGCTGAAAATAGCCTTGCATGACAGGTTTACATGAGTAACATAGAGCTTTATGCCTGACTTCTAAGGGATCTGCTTATAAAGTGAGGGAGGCTTTTAATGGACTGAACAAGAACCTCATCTAGGTTCAGGTGTCAACCCAGCCTTTAAAAGTGCATATTATTCAGACTGTCTTGATGGTGGTGGTTCAGATCTCCCTTTTTGAGCTCAGTTTTTTTTGCTGTGGTGTAAGGGGAATGCTTGGCTCCGTGGAGCTTACATCCAAGATTCCGGAAATCCCTTTCAGACTGCATGAAACATAAAGCCATAACTCGCAGAGGTGACTGTGGTGGAGCAGTGGTATGCTCTGTAAGTGTTAAACTTACCCAATAAAATAAAAGATTGAAAATGCTGGGATATGTGTGAAAGTGCTGGTTCAGATTGACTCTACCCTTGCACAGCCATTCAATCTTCAGAAAAAGCACACTCGTTTTTTGGTTTGTGTGTGCGTACTCTGCCACTGACAGACCTATTTGCAGTCAGCTGTGCCAGTTTGTTTAAGGCAGATAGCTTTGTGAGTAATGCTCTACTCTCTTGTTTTCAACCATACTTAAATGCAATCAGAGGCACCACAGCTAGACTGATTGCGGTGCAGTGTATGCCCTAACAGGAAAGTGACCATGTGTCCCATTTTAGCCAGGACAGTCCCATATTTAAGGCATCAGGAAGGTGTCCTGACTTACTTGAACAAAAGGGCTAATTGTCCCATGTTCACACCCTCTGCTGAGCTGCCCTTCACTCAGGTCAGAACAATCCAAGCTTCAAGTACCGGGTGCTGGCTGGAGAGCATTCTGATGGGCCAGGTGTGCAGGCAGCAGCGAAAGAGGGACCCAGCAGGGGTCATGCCATAGGGTAAGGCAGGGTATGGTGGGGTGGGAGTAGTGTTTCCCCCGCACCATCCTTTCTGCTGCCCTTCGAGCCAGGGAAACTGCCCACCACCAGCACCCCAAGGCAGGGCTTGTATCACTGTTCCTGGCTCCCCACGGCTTGGGGAAGCCAGGACCCACACCCATGAGACTGCAGCCCCGTTCCTGGTGCCTCATGGCCTGGGGCAGCAGCTCCCACAGAGCAAATACCCCTGCAGGATGGCAGCCCCTGTTGCTGGGAACAAAGGTCAGTCAGGGAGCTCCCCTGCAGCAGGGAAGCAGCCAGTTCCCAGCACCCTGCAGCATGGAACAGTCAGGATGCCCTTTGGTGTGGGACAGCTGTGAAAGAGCCCTCCCCAACTCCTCTCTGGGGCAGAGCTGCCCCATTACCTGAGGTAAACCCCCCTCTCCCCGCCACAGCTAGTCCCCTTCTATGCCGGGTTGCATTCCTAGTGCCCTATGGCTGGGCAGCCGTCCCCACAGCCAGGGAGAATGCCCTGCAGGCTGCAGCCTTCATCCCCATGGTCCCCCTCCCGCACTGGGAAGCTGCAGCCACTATGCCCAGGGCTACCACTTCAAGGCAGGAGCCCACCTGTCCAGTGCCCCCACTGCAGGGCAACAGCTGGGAATGGCAGGGTTTAACCCTACATTCCCCATGTGCTCCCATGGGGCAGAGTCAGGGCCAGGTTAACCTCCTATGGGCCTGGAGCCCAAACATTTATGTAGGCCTTTAGGGAGGCAATGGAACATGGCGCATCACTGACAGACAGGCCCTTCTAAAGAGCAGTAACCATTTAGTTGTAAATATATATTATTTATTTACCTATTAGTTATAAAAATGTAGTACGTCTTTTTAATGGGTGCTCAGTAAACAATGTTATTTTGAACATTTGTAAAACATAGGTCTGACTTCCACTGAACTCACTGAAGTGCCAGCAACTTTACAAGGTGTCCCACATTTGAAATGGGGAAATATGGTCACCTTACCTAACCTGGGCATCTGTCTCTCAGGAAAAAGTGCACATGTATATCTTTGCTCAGGTTTTTTTCCTTTTAGATTTCCCCTAGTGGCTTGACTTCTTGGCTGTGGATTGCACTCTTCTTGTTACTAGCAGCAAGTAATAAATGCTGAAGATGATCAGTTCATTTCAAGCTATGTGGTCTAGTTTTAATTATCTCTTCTACCATAAAAGGTAGCTGTATAACACTGTGCTAAAATCATTGGGGTGCAGTGTGTGGGTGGGTGCAGGGGAAGAGGCAGCAGAGAAGGGAGAGGCAATGCTCAGTTTATTTGAAAATCAAACCACTTCAATCTAGTTGCCTAAGTATGGATTTAGTAGCCTGACTTGTTGCCAGTAGCGTTGTGCACATATAATTCTCATTCAAGCCAATGGTAGAGTGGGAGCATTTGGCACCTCTGAGAATCTGGCCACTCCAGCTTAACATGAGGTATCCAGCTTTGAACATCTTGGCCTTTGACAGCAAAGAAAGACTTTTCCATGTAAGTATCATGTAGTTGGTGGAAATGTGTACCCAGAAAAGAAAATAGCCACATCTGAGGTGGAAGAATAACATAAAGGGATTAATGCACTCAAATCAGGGGGACCAGATAACTTCCACTCCAGAATACTGAAAGACCCTGCTGGTCTGGTAGCAAGGGCTTTTAATAAAGTTGTTTATTTGGGGTAGCACCATATGAATAGAGAATAGCTAATGCTGTACCTATATCTAAGAGGAAAAGTTTGGATCCATTAGTCCAGTGGTGGCAATAAGTGGCCCACAGGCCAGACACAGTTTACCAGGTTACCCCTGGAGAGTTGCCAGTGCTTTGTTTTCTTGAGCATCGACAGGTTTGGCCCCTCGTGGCTCCATTGGCAGAGCTGTCCTGCCCATAGGATAGTTTGGGGTGCCTGCCCAAGGCACTGCACTTTGAGGGCTCCCCACTGCAGCTGACTCAACTGTCCTATGGATGGGACTGGTGGGATTACTGGGGGGAGGGGCTAGACACAGATTGGCAGCAGGGGTTGCCTCCTCACCATGGCAGTGGCAGACTCAGTAGACTCAGCAGCCTGCTCTACTCCACCACCCTTTTCTCTCGCAGCCAACTGTACTCCACTTCTCTGTGACACCAGAAAGCAGAACACCCCAGCTCCAGCCATAGGGTGCTCTGCTTCCCACCACATGGGTGGGTTGGGAGGGGGAAGCAGGGCGGAGCAGGGCAGGGCAGAATGGAACAGGCTGTCAGGTTGCTCCGGCTCTCGCCATCAGAGTGAGTGCCAGAGGGAGTACTGACCTCAGCTTTTACCCTGTGACAGGCCAGCAGGTAGTCCCTGGCTCATGTTGCTCAGGGTAGGAGGCAAAGGAGTGGGGCAGGGGTTTGGGGAAGGGTTGAAGCGGTGGGAAGCAGGTGGAAAATGGAGCTAGGACAGGGCTTGTGCAGAGGGGTTGTCCCAGGCCCTGCATTCCCCTAGGGACAACTCTGCCCATTGCCTGCAGTTGGCCATTCCTGGCCAATGGGAGCTTCAGGAAGTAGGAGTCTGGTACATGACACTTTGGGTGGCTCAAATTAGCCAGCAATGGTGAACCTTGGCCACTGTGAGCTGTGGGGCTCCACACCTTCAGATTCTTAGGTAAAGGAAGCACCTGGCAGCCTGCTGGGTCTAACCCTGGTGAGCTAGGTCTAGCCTATTTGCTGCTTGTTGCCCACTCCTGCATTGGTATAAAATTGGTAGTATGCAAGAATTTAGAACAAATTGAATGAACAAATTCAGGGTAGTATGTGGTAAAGGGGGTGCAATGTAAAGGGATGTTTCCAAAAGGTAGGTCCTTCTAAACTAACCTGATTTCCTTCTTTGGGAAGCTAATGGAATTTTTACATAAGTGCAATAAGTGTAATATTCTTGGGCTTCAGTAAAGCATATGATACGCTAAAAATGGGAAATTATTACGTAAATTAGGGAAGATGGGGGTCATTATAACCATTATGAATAGATAAGGAATTGGCTAAATGGAAAAAGGCAACAGATTGTGTTGATAAAGAATTATCAGAAGGGAGAGAGGTTATTAGTGAAGTTCCTCAGGAATAAGTCCTTGAACCAATATTAACCTTGGCACAAAGAGTAGGAGTGTGCTAAGGAAATATGCAGATGGTACTAGGTTGGGAGGCATTGTCAATACGCAGAAAGATCTGGATAACCTCAAAGACTTGGGTGATTGAATCTGGCTTGTTTAGTTCAGTAAAATGCAGGTGAACAGGGAAGATTGCTCTCTATAAATATATGACAAGTGGTAAATACCAAGGAGGATAAAGACCTATTTAAGCTAAGGGACAATTGGCACAAGAAAAAGTGGATATAAACTGGCCATGAACAAAATGACGCGAGAAATTAGAAGAAAATTTCTAACAATCAGAGGGTGTGAGGTTCTGGAACAGCCTCACAAGAAGAGTTGTACAGGGCAAATAATTAGATTTTGGAGAGCTGGACAGATAGTCTGAGTGCAAGTGTAAGATGGGATTGTCTAAGATGCTAGGCAGCAGGCCTCAACAGCACCGGCACTCACTTCAGATTTGCTTACTTTCACAGAATCACAGAATCATAGGGCTGGAAGGGACCTCAGGAGGTCATATATTCCATCCCCCTGCTTCAAGCATGATGAACCCCGACTAAGTCATCCCAGCCAGGACCTTGTCAAGCCAGGACTTAAAAACCTCGAGGGATGGAGAATCCACCACCTCTCTAGGCAACACATTCCAATGCTTTACTGCCCGCCTGGTGAAGTAGTTTTTTCCTAATATCTAACCTACACCTCTCCCTCTTCAACTTCAGACCATTACTCCTTGTTCTGCCATCTGACTCCACTGAGAACAGTTTCTCACCCTCCTCTTTAGAGCTCCCCTTCAGGAAGTTGAAGGCTGCTATTGAATTACCCCTAAGTCTTCTCTTCTGTAAACTAAAAAACCCCAGTTCCCTCAGCCTATCCTCATAGGTCTTGTGTTTCAGCCCCTTAATCATTTTGGTTGCCCTCCTCTGAACTTGCTCCAGCACATCCACAATATTCCAGATGCGGCCTTACCAGTGCCGAATAGAGGGGAATAACTACTTCTCTAGATCTGCTCAAAATGTTCCTCCTAATGCACCCACCCTAGTATGCCATTAGCCTTCTTGGCTACAAGGGCACACTGTTTACTCATATCCAGCCTTTCATCCACCATAACCCCTAGGTCCCTTTCTGTCGTACTGCTGCTGAGCCAGTCAGTCCCCAGCCGATAACAGTGCTTGGGATTCTTCCATCCCAGGTGCAGGACAATACACTTCTCCTTATTGAACTGCATCAGATTTCTTTTGGCCCAGTCCTCCAATTTATCCAGGTTACTCTAGATTCTCTCTGTACCCTCCAATGTATCTACCTCTCCCCCTACCTTTGTGTCATCTGCAGACTTGCTGAGGGTGCAATCCAGTCCCTCACGCAGGTCATTAATAGAGATGTTGATCGACACCGGCCCCAGAACCGAGCCTTGCGGCACTCCACTTGAAACCGACCTCTCTCCAGATATTGAGCCATTGACCACTACCTGTTGGGCCCAACCTTCAAGCCAGCTTTCTATCCATCTTATACTCCAAGGATCCAATCCATATTTCCTTAACTTATGGACTAGAATGTTGTGGAAGACCATATCAAAAGCTTTGATGAAGTTAAGGTGTATCACATCCACTGATTTCCCCATGTCCACAGAGCCTGTTACCTCATCATAGAAGCTAATCAGATTGTTCAGGCAGGACTTGCCCCTGGTGAATCCATGTTGGCTACTTTTGATCACTTTTCCCTCTTCCAAGTGCTCCAAAATGGATTCCTTGAGGATCACCTACATTATTTTCCCAGGGATTGAGGTAAGGCTGACGGGTCTATAGTTCCCTGGATTGTGCTTCTTTCCTTTTTTAAAGATGGGCACTGCGTTTGCCTTCTTCCAGTCATCTGGTATCTCCCCCAATCTCCAAGAGTCTTCAAAGACAATGGCCTAAGTTTCAGCAATGACATCTGCCAATTTCCTCAGTACCCTTGGGTGCATTAAATCCAGGCCCACAGATTTGTGTACATCTAGTTTTTCTAGATAGCTCAGAACTTGTTCCTTCCCCACAGATGGCTGCCCTCCACCTTCCCATACTGCATTGTCTAGGACCGTCGTGTGAGAGTTGACTTTGTCCGTGAAGACTGAGGCAAAAAAAGCATTGAATACTTCAGCTTTTCTTACATAGTCTGTCACTAGGTTACCTCCCTCATCCAGTAACGGCCTCACACCTTCTCTGATAACCCGTTTATTGTTAACATGCCTGTAGAAACCCTTCTTGTTACTCTACGCGTCCCTTGCCAGCTGCAGTTCCAATTGTGCTTTTGCTTTCCTGATTACTGCCCGGCATTCTCCAGCCATATGTTTGTACTCCTCCTTAATCAACTGTCCACGTTTCCATTTCTTGTATGCATCCTTTCTGAGTTTAAGCTGACTAAGGATTTCCCTGTTAAGCCAAGCTGGTTGCTTACCCTGTTTGCATTTCTTACTATGCAGCGGGATGGTTTGTTCCTGTGCCTTCAGTAAGACTTCTTTAAAATACTGCCAGTTCTCTTGAACTCTTTTCCCCCTCATCTTCATTTCCCAAGAGATCCTGTTCATAAGTTCTCTCAGGGAGTCAAAGGCTCTTCTTTTAAAATCAAGGGTCTGTATGTTACTGCTCACCTTTCTTCCTTTTGTCCAGATCCTGAAATCTATGTCCTCATGGTCGCTGCAGCCCAGGTTTCCACCCACTTCTATTTCTCCTACTAGTTCCTCCCTGTTTGTGAGCAGGAGGTCAAGTTGCACACATCACCTGGTTGGTTCCTTGAGCACTTGTACCAAGAAGTTATCCCCAGCACTCTCCAAAATCTTCCTGGATTGTCTGTGTGCTGATGTACTTTGCTACTAAAGCTCATGTGCCATGGTTTCAGCTGGCTACTGGCAGAGGTCAGGGTGGAATTTCTCATTCTCCCCACCTCCCGCTCCACCTTTAGTATATTCTTAGTTTATTCTTACTATATTCTAAATTTTCTTTTTTTATTAAAAATCCCTACCTCTAATGCATCAGAGATGGTACATAGTGGAGTGGCCAGTGCTCCGTGGTGGCACACAGTGTTCTTTCTCTTGTGCTTAGTTGGCTTATTCTAGCTCACCTGCTCATGGCCTAATTGATCTCCAGGGTTCAGGAAGGAATTTTCCCTCAGGTCAGGTTGGCAGTGAGCTGGAGGTGGGGAAGGGGTGTGGCTTTGTAGCATGTGGGTGTGAGTCACCTGCCAGGATCAAATGGGTACATTTCATTTAATCATTTCACTGCCATTGAAGGGGCCTCCAGGACTGGTGCATTTTGGTCCATGGCCCATAATAGTTTAGTCCTCTGTGGGCTGTAATATTTTGTTTTCATTTCATTTTTGATTGTTGGTTAGTTTGGTTTGTTTGGTTTGGTTAGTGTGCAAATGTTGATGGCCTGTGTGATACAGGAAGTCAGACTAAGCACAAATCTACACGTAAAATACTGCATCAGTGCAGTTGTACCAGTGCAGCTGTGCTCTTGTAATACTATAATGAAGACACTCTGTACTGGTGAGAGAGAGCTTTCCCATCAGTATAGTTTAATCCAGCTCTCTGAGACATGGTAGATCTGTCCAGCAGGAGAAGCTGTCTCTGAGCAACTCATCTAAACCATTATAGCTCTGTTGTATAGACAGTCCTAAATGATCCACTGGTTCCTTCTGGGTGTAAAGTTTATGACATAAAGCAAACAGCAAGTACTGAGATCAGAGGATTATACATATTAAGGTGATGAGTTTAAAAGGAACTGTATACATGCAAGACCATCCAATATAAGACCAGGGAAAGAAGCTAAGAATAAGGAAAAAAATTGTTAAAAATTGTTATACTGATAAGCACCATGTGAGGCTTCAAGTAGGATTAAAATATTGATTCTGAGAACTTGGGACCTTGGAAATTCACTGCAATCCCACAAAGGCCGTGTAATTAAAGTTCAAATAGCCAAGAGTAAACCAGATTTCTGAGTTAGCCTAATTCTTGTTTTTCCAAATACCTCATACAACCTTTAGTAGTATCATGAGTATCATCACAGCTCTCACACAGCACTTTTGGCAGAAAGCATGACTGATTTTTTGGTAGTGCTTTCATCCTCTGATATTATTTCAAGTTTTGAATGAAAGTCTTGGTTTATCACCAAATACAATTTATAGCTTCTTTAGTTTTTGCTTTACATGTTAGTTTTGTAACTGTAATATGGTCTCTCAGAGAACTTGCCTTTTCTCTTCTAGGAGCAAATCTTCATTTGATTTAATTGAAGTTTTCCATTTACTTCAACAGGACAAGCAGTCTTTAGGGTCTGGTCCAAATCTCTGAAATCATTGGAACTCTTTACACTGACATTAGTAAGCATTGGATCAGGCCCTTCAAGCAAAATTATCTGCCTCTGCCTTGAAACCACATTTACAGTAGCTTGGGATTTTCAAAAGGGCATAAAGGAGTAAACTGTCCAAATCACAATGAATTCTCATTTCAGTACATTATTCTATTAGAATCCAGTGGAAGCAAAACAATGGATAACTAATTCCAGCAAATGTCAGCATGTCAGACTGAGCATTCACTAGATGTAGAAGATGGTCAATAATACTCTTATGGGCATCTAATTCTTCTCACTTTACCACTCTCAAGCCGTGTCTACACGTGCACGCTACTTCGAAGTAGTGGCACTAACTTCGAAATAGCGCCCGTCACGGCTACACGTGTTGGGCGCTATTTCGATGTTAACATCGACGTTAGGCGGCGAGACGTCGAAGCTGCTAACCCCATGAGGGGATGGGAATAGCGCCCTACTTCGAAGTTGAATGTTGAAGTAGGGACCGTGTAGACGATCCGCATCCCGCAACATCGAAATAGCGGGGTCCGCCATGGCGGCCATCAGCTGACGGGTTGAGAGACGCTCTCTCTCCAGCCCCTGAGGGGCTCTATGGTCACCGTGTGCAGCAGCCCTTAGCCCAGGGCTTCTGGCTGCTGCTGCTGCAGCTGGGGATCCATGCTGCATACACAGGGTCTGCAACCAGTTGTCGGCTCTGTGGACCTTGTGTTGTTTAGTGCAACTGTGTCTGGGAGGGGCCCTTTAAGGGAGCGGCTTGCTGTTGAGTCCGCCCTGTGACCCTGTCTGCAGCTGTGCCTGGCACCCTTATTTCGATGTGTGCTACTTTGGCATGTAGACGTTCCCTCGCAGTGCCTATTTTGATGTGGTGCTGCGCAACGTCGATGTTGAACGTCGACGTTGCCAGCCCTGGAGGACGTGTAGACGTTATTCATTGAAATAGCCTATTTTGATGTCGCTACATCGAAATAAGCTACTTCGATGTAGGCTTCACGTGTAGACGTAGCCTCAGACTGTTAAGAAATCAAGAAGAAGGGTTATTGTTCACAGATGAAATCACGACTGAACCAGCTAGGAGACAGCTTTAATATCCTGCATGGTAAACATCACATACAGTAACTTGTTATGACATTGTGGGGGAGAAGAATGACCTACAGCACTTCTCACAGAATTGGAACAGGCATGAGTTTGCCCTGTAAAAATCAATGCAGCTGATTAGGACCCAATGGGGGAAGAGCTTAAAAAAGCAGGAAGACACATCAGTGCTGTTGCACATACTGAGAGATGTGACTTCCTAAGAAGAAAAGAGGCAACTATCTTCACAAGAAAGAGACACAAGAATAAAAATGGCTAAGAAATTACTCTGTGTATTTGAGAACTTACATTTAGTTAGGGCACTGATTACAGGCTGATTGAAAGCAATGGAAGGATCCCTACTGATTTAATTCAGCTTTTGATCAGGTCCTTACTATCCAAGTTGTAAATGCACAGGCCCACATCTTAAAAGGTATTTAGAAACCTAACTCCTGTTGAAATCTTTGGGGAGCCCAGGCCATAGCTCATTTCTTCACTTAATCAATTTGTATTTATGATCATGAACAAGTTTTAACCCCTCATTCACCATAGTGCCTTTTCTTTCAGAGAAAGGTAGATGGTTTTAACCATTGAGACAGAACTTTCGGTATTTGTTTTGGTGTGCATCCTGTTCTGAAATTTTTAATGCTTCCAGTGTCCAAGAGGGCCAGCTGTGTGGCTGTCAACTTATCTGTGCTCCTTTTATTTCTGAGCATTATATTTTCAGTCCAGGATCTCTCTATACTGATTAATAACAGTCTTGTAGCTTTGAGTGCCCGAGAGAACTGCTAAATACAATATAAAATGTATATAATTATTAAGTAATAGTAAATAAGTATACACACAAAAATATAATATAAAATTAGCGCTTCTTTAGGGTTCTAATTGGTACAAGAAAATAGAATATTTTACATATAAATGGTCTTAAATGTTCAGACCCCAGAGAGGTGGGTTATTTTAAATATATATATATAAGGTGTGTGTGTGTGTGTGTGTGTATAAACAAACTTTGTTATGGAGATCTTTACTACAAGTTTTATTATATAGGAAGTTTGGTTACCAAGGCTTGAAAAAAATCTGCCCTGAGGACCCAAGCTACTAGACAGGTAAATATCTTTGGCCTATTGTTCCTCAAAAAGCCAAATCCTATTTCCTCTGAGTCTGAAGATCTCAAAGAATATGATAGTTGTATACTGTATGTAATTGAAATGTATTGTCAGTCTTTTACTATTCACTGTTTCTTTTAAGATAATATAATATGAGTGCTAGTGAAATAGCAGACAAATAGTCATTTAATATAATTGATGAATTCCACCAGTATTAATCTAATAAAACATTTTATGAATAATATCTGGCTGTAATATTGGATGATTGTAAAATGAGTGTTAATACATAAAATTCTCTGTCAAGCTGTCTTGAGTGCCCAGGCGTGTGAGTTCCAGTTTCATGAAAACCTGTTAAGAAGCAGGGCGCATACTGCAAATTGGTTCTATAGCTAGATTGCACCAATCAAGCTTCAAGTCTGAACTCCTAAGGCACTAAAATAGCCATAATGTGGAGTCATACATAGTCCACCAGGATACTCTGATCTGTTTTGCAAACCAGGAAAGTATGATTTTTCATTTGTGACAGATGATCCCTTCTGCCAAAACCCATAAGAATTACTTTTAGGCCCAAAGGCCCAATCACTTATCCTGCAGGTCAGTTGAACCTAAGATCTTACACCAAAGACAGTGTTTGTAGCCAACTCTGTAATAATTGAATGATATATTTAGTAACAAAAGAAAATAAATGAGTCATTTAAAAGGTTAAAGCAGGTAAATATGCACACACAAATTAATTTGTCTTTAGGCTCTATTACCTTTCGAAACCTCTCTAATAAGCAAACTCTATGGCCGTGTCTACACTAGCCCCAAACTTCGAAATGGCCACGCAAATGGCCATTTCGAAGTTTACTAATGAAGCGCTGAAATACATATTCAGCGCTTCATTAGCATGCGGGCGGCCATGGCGCTTCAAAATTGACGCGCCTCGCCGCCGCGTGGCTCATCCTGAGGGGGCTCCTTTTCGAAAGGACCACGCCTACTTCGAAGTCCCCTTATTCCCACGAGCAGATGGGAAAAAGGGGACTTCGAAGTAGGCGGGGTCCTTTCAAAAAGGAGCCCCCTCGGGACAAGCTGCACGGCGGCGAGGTGCATCAATTTTGAAGCGCCGTGGCCGCCCGCATGCTAATGAAGCACTGAATATGTATTTCAGCGCTTCATTAGTAAACTTCGAAATGGCCATTTGCGTGGCCATTTCAAAGTTTGGGGCTAGTGTAGACATGGCCTATATGTCCTTTAGGCTAACCTAGGCCAAGCAAAAGGATCTTTTATTTATGCTTACCAGTGATTTTTTTTTTCCTACAAAAAAGGTGGAAGAACTCAAGCCCCAACCCCGCCCCCCCAACGTGGGAACCCAAACCGGCCCCTGGGTGGCATAACCGCCCCCCCATGTGGGGCCCAAACCCCTAGGTAGCTTAACTGCCCTGCACAGGGCCTGAGCTTCCCTAGTGGGGCCCAAGCTGCTGCCCCACACAGGGCCCAAGCCACCCTGCACAGGACCCAAGCTTCCCCCAAGCAACCTAATTGCCTCTAGTGGGGCCCAGACTGCCTCCCAGCAGCTTAGTTGCCCTGCGTGGGGACCGAGCCATGCTGCCATCAGCGTAACTGCCCTGCATGGGGCCTGAGTGCTCCCCATTTCTCATCTTCCACCAGCTCCAGGCCCACCCTCTTCCTGCCTTCCCATCTCTGGGCCTGCCCCAGGCCACTGCCCTCCCAGCTCTGGGGCCTGCCCCAGTCCCCCACTTCCACCCACTCTGGGCCCACCCCCTGTACCCCACTCCCATCCCCTGTCCCCACCAGCTCCAGGCCTGCCCCAGCCTCCCCCCACTGCAGCCCCCCTTTTCCTGTGCCCCAGCTAAGGGCTCCCACCATTCCCTCCTCTCTCCAGCCCAGCCATGCACCTAAGTGAGGTTGCAGCTGGCAGTGGCACCCTGGTGGGGCACCAGGCAGTGGTGTGGCTGGTGCTCAGCATGGTCCTAGTGCAGGGGGGTCCAGAGGGTGTCACATGGGGAGGGGAGGCAGGCTGCACTGCTGTAAAGCCTTCATTCGGTGGGCAGGAGATGGCACCTCCCCTGGTAAACTAGTATTATCACTTGCTTAATGCTTCTCTCCTGACTTCAGGTACATCTTCAATATAGGGAAGATCGACCCTGCTGCAGCCAATCTTCCAGAGTTCAATTAAGCGTGCCTAGTAGGGATGTGCGAAAACAAACTCACAGGGTTCCTGTATCAGTGCTGGTACTCCTGTCCCCCATTGGGAGTAAGGGAAGTTGACTGGAGTGCATGGTCCCACCGACCACCCTTAGTGGAGATGGCACAGTAGCTTGAATTAAGGTACATTGACTCTAACTATGTAATTAACATACCTGGAATTGTATATCTTAATTCAACCTTCCTCTGTAATGTACCCCTGCCTATGGGAGGGGAGGTTTATAGTTTTAAAGCAAACATTTTTGTAGTGCAAAACTTAAATATTGCCTTATAACATGTGATACAGATTTAGTGAAATGATTGCATGTAGCAACTTGAAAGCATTTTATAAAGTCTAATCACATTTTCATAAACCTAATATCTATTTTAATAATGCTAGTATACAGGTGACCCAGACTGGTTTCCAGCAATGCATTTGTCAATGTTCATTTGAGGCCTACAGGACTTGGCATGAGTTGTGACGCTGGCAGAACAGGGAACAAGTATATTTGCTGAATAATATCCGATTAGCTGTAAAACCAGCTGGCTACTTGATAATTGTTCATATGCATCAATCTCTAATGAATACTGGAGACAGGAGATTCAATTTTCTGAGTACTATCTAACCAAAAATTTCTTATGCTATTCTCAATAGGAGCTACTGAGCAATCATATTTTTTAAAAAAATCTGGTCTTTCTTGTCTCATCTAGTGTCTTGTATGCCCTAAGTAGCAAGTAACACTAATGTTCTTTGGTTCCATTATAACAGGGTGTCATAGCTGCTGGGAAAATTTAAATGCCAACTTACTTTTCATGCCTAGGGGCTTCTCATTAGCACAGCTTCCCATAGTATCAGTTTATTCTGTGTATTGTTCTGTTGTATTATGAAAAATAATAGTAATACATATCTTCTAAAGCTAGGTATACAAGTTTTTTGTAATCTGGCCCTGACAGCATCTGTCAAAACATTACAGGAAAATCCTTGGCCTTGATTTGGTAGTAGGGAATGGGACTGTTTGTTTATTCAGTAGAAAGAATTAATCACATTGTGAAAAAGCCAGCAGAGAAAGATTGGCTTAGTTACAAAGACTTCCAACTTGTAGCTACAGGATATTTCAGTTCCAGCATTTTGCATCAATAATAAACAATCTTTATGGGAATCATCAAATGAAAGAAATGAAGATTGTAAGGAAGCATGTTCCACATCATAAAAGCCTAATCCACTATATATTTTAGTGTGCCTGTCTGTCTGTCAGTGCTACATTTGTTCTAGACCATTTATTGCAAGAACTAAGACCACAAAATTTGGTATTGACCTTTCTCTTACCCTAACTTAAATGAAGGTCAGGAAAATGGGAAATGCACGAAATCCCAGGATTTCCCAGAACGCGGAAAGGGAGGGGCACCGACAGGAGGGACGACATACATCAGACTCACCACTGGGCGCAGTGAGTGCACGGAACAGCCATGCTGCAGAGTGACCCCACCCTATTTCCTGACTATCCCACACACACTGAACCCACTGCCTTCACCCCACTCCTACCCTCACTGCACCAACTCCATTCCTTCCACTAAGCCCCCCTTGCTCCCAACCCCCACACTCCTGTACCAGCACCCCCTAGCCACAGCCAACCCCCACACTCTAACACCACTTCTAAACTCCGTCACCAAACCCTCAGCCCTCAGATCCCAGGCCCCTGCCTTCACTCTGCCTACACCCCCAGCCCTACCCAGATGCCTGTTATTCACACCAAACACTACAGCAGGGAAGCAGTGTCTGGCAGGGCTCTCTATACTGCCAGGAGAGGTAATTGCCCTTTACCCCAACCCCTCCCTGTGCTCAACCACAGTGCAATGTAAGGGGAGCACTGCTGCTCCCCCAACAACTTCTACATACAATAAGCCCACCCCAACAGGCTGTGGCCTCCCCAAGCTCATGTGGGCTACGTCTACACGTGAAGCCAACATCGAAATAGCTTATTTCGATGTAGCAGCATCAAAATAGGCTATTTTGATGAATAACATCTACACGTCCTCCAGGGCTGGCAACGTCGATGTTCAACTTCGACGTTGCGTGGCACCACATCGAAATAGGTGCTGCGAGGGTACGTCTACACGCCAAAGTAGCACACATCGAAATAAGGGTGCCAGGCACAGCTGCAGACAGGGTCACAGGGCGGACTCAACAGCAAGCCGCTCCCTTAAAGGGCCCCTCCCAGACACAGTTGCACTAAACAACACAAGATACACAGAGCTGACAACTGGTTGCAGACCCTGTGCCTGCAGCATGGATCCCCAGCTGCTGCAGCAGCAGCCAGAAGCCCTGGGCTAAGGGCTGCTGCCCACGGTGACCATAGAGCCCCGCAGGGGCTGGAGAGAGAGCATCTGTCAACCCCCCAGCTGATGGCTGCCATGGAGGACCCGGCAATTTCGACGTTGCGGGACGTGGATCGTCTACACGGTCCCTACTTCGACGTTGAACGTCGAAGTAGGGCGCTATTCCGATCCCCTCATGAGGTTAGCGACTTCGACGTCTCGCCGCCTAACATCGAAGTTAACTTCGAAATAGCGCATGACGCGTGTAGCCGCGACGGGCGCTATTTCGAAGTTAGTGCTGCTACTTCGAAGTAGCGTGCACGTGTAGACACAGCTGTGGTGGACAAGAAAACAGCCTGTGCCCTGAACACCCCACTGCCACTGTGCCAGGGCTGTGGCCCTTTTCTGTAGGCCCGGCCCACAACCCCAATATACCTGCTGGGCTGCGGCCAGGGAAAAATGTCAAGGCCCCAACTCATGCTCTGGCCGTCCCAGCTACTGCTGGAATACGTGGGGCCATGGTATACAGCCCCACCCCCAGTCACAAGCCTGTCCCCCTCCCCACTGCTGCTAGCTTAGGGTCAGGAGAAAAACACAGGGCCACAGCCTTGGCTCCGGCTTCAGCTCCACCCATTGCCCCCAACCCCTGCAAGGCTGGGGCCAGGAAAAAAGCTGAGGCCATAAGCAGGAGAGGGGGCCATAGTGAGAAAAAAAGCTGTGACCCTGGTCTTGAACCCAGTCTTGCTGCTGCCACTGCATCAGGACTGTGGAAAAAACCAACAGCCCTGCTCCGTTCCCCCTTGTGCTGGACTGGGGCCAGGGCAAAAAAGCCACGTCCCTCCACCCCACCACAGATGTGCCAGGAAAGAGCCCTGGCCTCAGCCCTTCAGCTGCTGCTGGGTCAGGCAAAAAAGCCATGGCTATGGTTCCAGATTGCCTGCAGCTGCTGTGTCGGAGCTGGGGAAAAAAGCTTGGGACCCACCTCCGGCCTGACCCCTGCACAGTTCACATGGGGGCGGGGAAAGGGCTCCCCAACAAAGAGCTAGCCCAGCCTCTCCCAGCGTGTGGGAAGACACCTTCTCCAAGTGGGTGCAGCTTGGGCTTCAGAAGCTGACCCAGACCAGCTCACTCCACCCTGCCCCAGAGATGATGGAGTCAGGAAATGTGATCCAGACCCCTGTGAGAAGATGCCAAGGCTGGGCAGTGCAGCTGTGGCTCCCCATGGACCAGATCCACCCTGGTAAGCTTCCTGAGACCTCCCAATACCCTGCCATAAGTTCTGTATTCTGTGACCCTCCCCTCCACCTCCCACCCTGAAATCCCTTCCCTCAGCACCCCCACCCACTGCTCTCACTCCACTACCTTCCACCCCCTGCACTGAACTCCCCCAAGAAAATCCCTGCTTTGCTGTCGGCACCCCCCAACCCTATGCCTCAACCCTCCCACACACATTGAACCTCCTACCCTCACCACAATGACCCCATCCCTTCCACTATGTCCCCCCACACTCCCAGACCCCCCTCCTCCACCTGCATCCCCTGGCCAGAGCCGACCCCCATACTCTAACTCCACTTCTAAACTCCCTCACCAAACCCTCAGATCTCTGTCCCCTGCCTTTGCTCTGTCACACTCCACCTCTGCCCCTGCTGTAACATTTATACTCCCACCCCTATCCAGACCACCATCACTCACACCAAACACTGTGCGCATCATGCCCTCAGTCCAGCATCCTCCACTCTCTCCTTTGGACACTGCACATCCAAAATCCTGCCCTCACTTCTCCATATCTGTCTTTAGCCCCACCACAACAGAAGCCCTTTGGCCTCATCCCCCACCCCATGCCCTCACTGCAGCCCCCATCACCCCCTGCTCTGACTCCTCCAATTCTCCCAGCCTCCTGCTTTCACTCCTACATCACCCACCCGTACTGTTAGCCCTCCCACACACAACACTCCTCTACTCTTCTGTTTATTCTAGCAAAAGAGAGAGAAAGAGGGCAAATGTTGTCTACCAACAAACTCTACGTAATCTTTGAATCAGTTTCCAATTTTAATTAACACAATTTTCTTCTTTCATTTTCCAAAAATACAGTAATTTGCCTAAACCATATATATTTTCCAAACAGGAAAAATAATGAAAAAGGAAAAGAAAAATCCCTTTCTTAATTTCAGTACCCGAGCAACTCTGAGTCAATTTGCAAGTTTCAAATAAATGTTTGCTAGCTACATGAGATGTTATCAATAATTCATCATCCTAATTCTTCTTAGATGATCTGTTGATTTAAACCATTGGAGCACATGGTACTAATATGAGCATTTTTTTGATTTACAGAGCTACAAAATAGCAAATAGCTAGAAATCTCTGCAAATGACAGCCTGCATAGACTCTTGAACATCAGAAATAGCGTGTGACTACCACAGTGTGGTATAAATCATGCTTGTCTTTTCTAAGTGGTCTCTAGTGGTCTCAGCATATAAGTAAATGCATTTTGGCTGTCTTCTTCATAGCCCATTTCCAATACCTGATTGACGGGTCATATTTTATATTATTATGCATTTTCTTTTAGATCTTTAGTAACTCTTTAGTCCCCTGCATGTTCAAGGCTCAGAACAAGACATCTTGGAAAGAGGTGTTTTGAGGAGTAAAAGCACTTTGAAGTAGCACGGGCACTTCGAAGTGCCTGCCACTATGCTCATGGCAGCACTTCAAAGTTTGACACCTTGAAGCTGTTGTGGGGAAGAATTAGCCTAAAAAAGTGCTGCGTATTCACCGCAGCACTTCATTAGTAATCTCCTGTCACCCTGATTAACATGCCCCCTTCGAAGTTGGGGGCAACTGTGGACAAGCCCATGGAGTGTTTTCACACAAAATATGCTCTTTTGATATGAAATTGAAAGAACGCAGCTGTTATTCTGGAAACCCTCTTCTGCTCCCGGATCAGGAAGAGCACCTTCTTTCAAAAGATTCTTTTGAAAAAGAAGAAAAGTATGTAGATGCTGCATGGGCCCTTCTTTTGAAAGAGCAGCCCCCACAACACTGGATTTTTCAATCCCTGGCCCGTTCTTTTGAAGAAGTAGGGGCTGTGTAGACGCTCTCTACCGAAAGAGCAGATCGATTTTTTTATATTTTTTTTAGCATTTGAACACATTCTTTCAAAAGAAGTTTTTTTGGAAGAGATCTTCCAAAAGAAGATTGCTGTAGTATAGGCACAGCCACTGTATATTGGGCCTTTTTTTCTTTTTTTCTTAGAAAGGTGTGCCCCTGGAAACAACCTGACAATTGTATTACATACAGGGCTAATACGAAATCTTTTCCAGCCTTCTGTTAGGCATTAAACCTAGAATAAATATACCAATCCCAAAAGCTACAATGGTGATTTTTGCCCTCATGTTTTGCAAATTCAGATGACAGACATTCTTTGATAAACATAGGTTTATTGTAACTCCTTGTCCAGTATCTGTGATAACAGTAAAGTGTATATGTATGACATATGCATTCATGCTCATCCTGATATAACACATATACCTGTTTTAAAAGGTGTTTCAGAAGATTTATTGACCTCAGCATTGACAAGATTTGTAGGCTGGTTGGGTTGTGTACTCTGTGTTGTGTGCCCT
This sequence comes from Carettochelys insculpta, assembly GCF_033958435.1. Classification (NCBI taxonomy): domain Eukaryota; kingdom Metazoa; phylum Chordata; order Testudines; family Carettochelyidae; genus Carettochelys; species Carettochelys insculpta. Next base: position 59,046,338 of record NC_134144.1, read on the forward strand.
CATTCATAACCTGAGAGTTAAACTTTGTTCCTCCTGTGCCATTGGACCTGGGAGTGTTGAGTGCTCATCTTTAGCTCTGGAAAGGTGGAAGTGTATCATGTAACTGGCCGATAGCCCCTCTGTTCAAGGAGTGGTCTTGTAGTGTGCTAAACGAAGTTCCTTCCTCTGCTGGAGGGATGTTTGACATGAAGTACGCACCCTTAAAGGGGATGGTGGAAAAGAAAGAAAAATAAGAAGTTAAACACCAGAAATTAGTTGTTTTGGGAGAAGCATAGATGGGTTTAAATACAGGGTTTTCTGTGTGTATTTGAAGTGTTTCTGTAAATCAATGAATGTACTCAAGTCTTTTTAGTGACTTAAGAGCACTGGAGAGCTGTAAAAGGAGGCTGGGTGGATTTGGACATTATATGTAAGAGGTGACAGACTAGATGAGTCTGAATGTGCAAAATACATGCTTAATGTAAATTTCTTAACTTCAGTGGAGTTAAACCAGGGAACAATTTGATTCAATGTATAAGATATAAGCACATACAATTATTTTTAAGGCAAAAAGAAGATATTTTTTCTTTTAACTTGAAGTGTGGAAGGGGAATTAAAATTCGGTAGTTCCTCTTCACAAATGTAGCACTGTCCTTTCTAAGAGAATGATTTTGCATAATTTTATGGGCAAAGGCCAACAGTTGGTACCCCCAGGTGAAAGTCAGCTCTGTGAGTGACTTGGAGTTTGAATAAGCATTGCCACCATTTACTGTTTTTGTGTTTTTTGTCCTGAGACAAAACAGGTTGTGTGTGTGTTCTGCCATGTGCAGGGACTAAAATGTTTGTCTGTATTTCCTTGGAGGCTGAGAGCCTTGCTGTCTGAGACACAGCTGGGTGCAATAGATCAGCCACAAGCAGGGAAAAACAGGTTCCTGTGGTTTTTGTCTTTGTTTTGGAATGCTTGATACAGTGGAACTTTCTGTTGGAAAACATTTAGCACAATGGGTCCCACTTCTGGCCTTGTTCAAAGCCTACTGAAGCCATTAGAAAGATTTTCGATGGTATTAATCATCATTGAATTAGGCCCTGAATCTGGACCCTGTTGCTGATGGAGATGAGTAAGCTTCACAACTGCAGATGGATTCATTTGCATAATTGTCCCCATAATGCCTTGTTTTGCCTCTGGGTTGAAATCTCTGAAGAATATTAGAGCAACACAAGAAAGCCTGGGACAAGAATACCACCATTGCTGATTCCAAATTGACATTCATTTTATGGCCTGCAATAGAAAATACAATACTAGTCCCAATGGAAATACATTCATGTATATGCATGTTGTCTGATCCTTATTTTGTGTAATTTTAAAACTGTACAGTCTGGGATAGCATTACAACACACAATGTTCCTTATGTGATGGTTTCAGGTGGCTGGTAATTTCATAATCATATTCCAGCATACCTATGTACAATACAACTAACACAAAGCAAGTGGGGCAATGACTCTAACCAGAATGACCAGACAGATTCAGTTCCTCCTTGGGCATGGCTCCAAAAAACAAACCAAGAATATGGGTGCCTGCTTCATTGTAACAAGCAGAGTGCCCCATGTCTTTGGGGTAATAATTTTAAAAGTGTGTTTGCCTTTCATAAAATCAGATTTTACTCTACTGGCTGTAGAGAGAATATAGTCTGAGTTAGGACTGTAGTGAGAGTCAGGACTATAGAGATGGGCCTTTGGGTATGTATGTAACCTTCAAGGGGCTCAGTCAGTACCATTATCTGTGGCATTGCCAACTCCTCAAATAAGATCACTGTAGCTGCAGGGAAAATTTTGATGGAATTAGTAGATTTTTCACTAATTGTAGATTAGAGAGCTTTTTTGGCTGGAAGAAAGAGCAGTTTGCCTGGAACACCTGAGTGTACCATATGTAATCAGTCAATTTTGATTTTTCCAGTATTTACAGCTTTTCATGTCTATTGTGCCCTATTAATGCAATGGCAGGTCTTTATGTGCAGAGAGAAGTGTAGACTCAAATGCCTACAGTTTTGAGTGAATACATTCTTGGAGTCCCCTGTCATTTACAGAAAAGAAAATTCAAATTTCCTCCCTCTTTATTTTATTTGTTTTTGTCAGAATGTTTAACAGTAAACAAACATCTGGCATATGTACTACTTCCTATCTCTGTATAAATAATTCACATCATAATTACTGTTTAGCTTGCCAGCTACTGTGAACCATTGAATCTTTCTAAAAAAAGGAGAATAAGGAGTTCACTTGCTTACAATTCATCAGTGTTGTCTTTATCATACTTTAATAGCTACTAATTCAGTTTATTTCTATTTTGGAAAAAATTTTTATTCTGTTATCTGTGTTTGGACAGATTCTTATAAGAATTACTGCAAGTGAAATTTGAGGCCTGATCTGAAGTCAGTTATACCAGTGTAGAATGAAATATTTGATCATGATATAAAAAGTTGTTGATTGGCCCCCAAATCTTTAATGATATAAGCACAGTATTCAGGACCTGGCCCTTAATTATCACCATTATGTGTACAAGTATCCCATCTTTTATATCTTGACATTTTTTAAAAAAGTGTTATTAAAACCTTTATACCCCTCCCCATGTAGCCATTGTCACGAAATCATTAACGGAACACACGTGGCCTTAACATTAATATATTTTTGAGTAATTAAAATATGTTTGTTAAGCCTCCAGAGATCTGATTTCAAGACTTTATCATTGTTTTGTGAATTAGTTTGTGGTTCCTAGGTGCTCTGATTACTAAATCAAGGGATAGGTCCCATTGTGCCAGGCACTGTGCAGGAAAATTGGAGGGAATAGTCCCTGCTCCAGAAAGTGCAGCTGACAGACAAATTGTAATAGAAGGTCTAAAGAAATAAACATGTTGTGGCTCTTTTGGATGCCACCTGCTTGCTCAAAATCACATCGATGTCACGCATCAATATGCTCTACAAACATTTCATGAACAAGTCACAAACCCAAGTATTATCATACATGCCTAATGTACTCACTCCAGAGCCATATGGATCTCCACCCGGTCCCCGATGGGGAGCTCCTTGACACCGGCCACAATGCTCGTGGCTGTTCTCCAGCAACTCTGGGGCCTTCCTGTGGGCCGCCCCCTAAGGGGCTGCTGTGGGGCTATCCCACCAGCAGTGAGTGGTGGGACCGGCTGGTGCTGGGGGACTGAGATGATGACCATTGGTTCCAGAACTTCCGAATGACCAAATGAACATTTCTGGAGCTATATTACTGGATCTCTCTAGCCCCGCAGCACCATAACACCTGGATGCAGCCCATGGTCCCCCTGCAAAAGGAGGTAGCCATTGCCCTCTGGAAGCTGGCCACCCCAGACAGCCACCACTCAGTTGGCCACCAGTTCAGGGTAGGCAATGCCACTGTTGGGTCCATCCTTCTGGAGGTAAGCCATGCTTGGGTAACACACCCACCATAGGGAAGAGTGGGGGTGTGTGTGCAGGGGTGAGCATGAATCACCCTACTACAGGCTCACAGGCATGTTCTTCCTTCACCCCATACAGATTGTCAGGGCCATGGAGGGGGGTCCTGCGGCAGGGGTTGGGGTCCTTAGTCCTCCACAGGGGTGGAGGGACGGGAGTTATGGAGGCCATGGGAGCTCCTACTGCCCCGAGTCTGGGGTCCTCATTGGGGCTGGGATGGGGCCAGGACTACTGGAAGGTGGGGGTGGGGTGGGGGTGCTGTGGCCACAGGCTTGTCAAAGGCTGTGGGGGAAGAAGGGGTGAGGTTTGGGGGGAGCCTGTGGTGCTGTCCAAGGGGGTAGGTGCTAAGTGCTGTGTGCAGCCCCCTCCGGGGCCTGGGGAGTGCAGCCGTCTAGGGTGGGCCCAGAATAGGGACAGTGGTTGTGTGAGGGGCCTGCTGCCAGCTGTGGCTGATGCAGGTACCCCCTCCCCACATGCTGAAGCATCCGAAGTGCCTGGGACCCACCTGAGGGTCCCTCCAGGAACTCAGGGGAGGCCTGGGTGGAGGGGGCCCAGCTGGATGACCCAGACTGGATGGGGATGATGAGGACCCCCAAACTCCCAAAACATTTTGGGAGTAAGGCAACTTTGAAGTCACGCAGGTACTTAGAAGTGCCTGTGGCTACACTGCTTGCCGCCACTTCCAAGTTAGCAACTTCAAAGTTTGTGCAGCAGGAATTATGCTAATGAGGTGCTGTATGTGCAGCGCAGCACCTCATTGCTGTTCTCCAATGTGCAAGCTCACTTACATGCCACTTCGAAGGACGTAGCTGCTGCAGACGAGCCCTACACAAAATGAACCTTATTCAATGCACCAGAATGATTCACTTAGTCCGTGTCTACACTATCCCAAAACTTGGAAATGGCCATGCAAATGGCCATTTCGAAGTTTACTAATGAAGTGCTGAAATATATATTCAGCACCTCATTAGCATGACAGCGGCTGCGGCACTTCAAAATTGCCATGGCTCGTCCAGAGGGGGGTCCTTTTCAAAAGGACCCCGGCAACTCCTATCTTCTGTTAGGAGTAAGGGGATTTCGAAGTTGCTGGGGTCCTTTCAAAAAGGACCCCCATGTGCATGAGCCATGCAGCAGTGAGACACGGCAATTTTGAAGTGCCACAGCCGCCGGCATTCTAATGAGGTGCTGAATATGTATTTCAGCGCTTCATCAGTAAACTTCAAAATGGCCATTTCCAAGTTTTGGGATAGTGTAGACATAGCCTTAATGTATTTTTGGATAAATTATGTTACATTCAGTATACAGGAGTACCCCAAGATACATGCATTCAAGTTGCACAAATCTCAGGTTAATGTGACTCTAAGTGGCGGGGAGCTGGCAACTGGCTCCAGTCTACCTGCCATTCGGGGAGCTGGGAAACTGACCCGTGCAGCAGCTCCAGTCAGTTTCTTGGTTCCTGTGAGTGGCAGGGAGCTGAGATCAGTCTCCTGTCTTCTGTGAGCAGCTGGGAGCCAGGCTCCAGCTCCCCTCCACTCACAGGAGCACGGAAACTGACCAGCCTGGCTCCCAGCTCCGCGCTGCTCACAGACGACAGGAAACTGTCTAGTGCTGCTGCACTGATTAGTTTCCTGGCTCCCCCGAGTAACACGAAATTTGACTTACGCAGGGTTGTGCAAGAATGCAACCTACGCATAAGTCAGAGGTCTTCTGTACAGTTATATTCAGATTAGGCTGCAAATGAGTAAATCAGCACCATGTTTCTGGCTGCAATCCCAGTACTTTGAAACCCTTCAAGAAAATCTCTGGCATTAATTGGATCTTATTGCAGAAGACAAGAGCTCTTGATTTATTTAAATAACCTAAGGCTGTAAAACAGTAAATTGCATTTGTTTTATTACACTTGCCAAATTCAGGGACGCTAGAGAAATAAGCTACCTTCAAATTGTTGGGAGAGTTGGAAGAGCATGTAAGGTTTTAATACCTTTCTTCTCTAGAGACATGAATTCATATTGTACTTCTCTAAGCAACAAACAAAATATTTTGGCCTCTCTCAGATTCCTAGAGGGCATTCATTCACCCTGGTACCATATAAATATAACATAAATAAATAATTCACATCACACACAATGAGAAGCATTTCAGCAGAATGGAAATTCTCTTCTCTGAGTAATCATAGTGCTAACAAAGCCGAGAAGGTGCAATGAAGAAGTGGGAGCAACTGCATGTTGCAGCATGCTGGGTTATCTTAGTCAACCAGGCGCTGAGCCCAGGGAATTTCAGAGCTAAAAGCATCCACTCTACATCTTTAGTTAAAGAACAAGGGTCTCTCTTAAAACAAAGTAACAAAGTTTCCTGTCTTCTGTACTGTAATAAAACTAAACTGAGACTACATTGTTTGTTTTGAGTGTTAGTTTGTGTTAGATGGTTCTAATTTAACTGAAGTCTTTTTCATAATGTTTGAAAATGTACCTCAGGGCTGAGGTTATCACTAAAACTTGCAAAGGCATTTCATGTTTATTCCATGTTGCTCAGTGCATTCATATTGCTGCACTAGGAGTTTCTCTCATTGTCCTGTTCAATAAAATCTTCAAGAAGTGTAGCAGAGAGCAGTGTGATAAACTGGAATAGACCCTCTCTTCACTGAATACACCTGCCTTTTTCTATCCAGGGCAGGAAGGGGAGATTCTATGAATCTCTTGAAGTAACAGAGAGAAAGCCATGCTATCTGTATACTATCAAAACAAAAACATATGCTTGGCTTAATCTAATTCTTGACTCCCTACCTCACTTCTGCCCCTCTACTATCTGATTTGCTCACCTTGATAATATTTTTCTGATTTGTCAACCTTTATTACTATTTTTGTTTCTCTGCGTCTTAAATATTGAGTCTGTTCTGGTATGGCTGTGGTTTGAAGAAGTGGGTCTTACCCACAAAAGCTCATCACATAATAAATTATTCTATTCGTCTTTAAGAGACTTTTGAAGTAAGGTGATATGTATTATCTCATAGAGCTTGCAAGGACCTTGGGAGGTCATCAAGTGCAGTCTACTGCCCTTTTGGTAGGGCCAAGCACCATCCATTTTTTTTTAATTTATTTGTGCCAGATTCCTAAACAGCCCCCTTAAGGGTTGAGCTCACAACTGTGGGTTTTATAAGTCAGTGCTCAAACCACTGAGCTAGGGAACATTTCAATGTGGAAAAACTAAGATTTTCAGAGATGCTTTTAGCATTGTTTCAAAGGTCCAGGTCAATTTTCTGTCTTTGAGTCTCTAAACAGCGGCTTTGAGAGGGGTGTGTGTGCATGCATACGTGTGTGTGTGTGTGTGTGTGTATACACATAATAGACACATATAGATATATATGCAAAATAATTAGGACATGTGGTTGAAATTCTGTTGTGTTCATAGGCACTAATGGGGCTGACGCGACCCGGGGGAAAAATAGTCAGTGTTCAGCACACTGATCAGCTCCTCTTCCCCCAGTGCCTTTAATTCACAGTGAGCTCCATGTATCAGCACCCCCTTCCCACATGTCCTTGACCAGCTGATCATAGTGAGGTGGGAAGATGAGGGGTAGGAATAGAGAGGGTGGGGGTGGAGCCTTGGGGGAGGGGTTGGCTGGGGGCAGAGCCTGTGGCAAAGTAGGGGTCAAGCACACCCCAGGGAAGAGGAATGTTGACAAATATGATAAATGCACAATTTTTCACTGCACTCCCATGACATTTTCCCAGAGGACTGCAAGGTGAATACTTGGAGAATCACTCCGAAGTGCCTATTTTTAAAGCATATGGGAAAATTGGAGTTTCCCAGCTGATGAGACTCCTGGAGTAAATATTCCTGTATTTTAATCTACCTTGACTTCTTCTCTAACCTTGGGTGGATAACTTAACCTTTATGCATTTTAGATTTGTAGCATAGAGCAAAGTCAAGCTTATATCTTAGGTCTGTTATGAAAAGAAAATATTCATGTCTGTGAAGTACTTCAAGACGCTGTCAAAGATGTCATAGGGCGCTTCACAAGTAATATGGGAAGTAACATGAAGTAATATGGGAAGCTTTGCAACAAGAAAAAATCACAGGAGGGTGGCTCTGGATATTTCTGACCTAGAGTGCATCTACACTAGCCAGCTACTTCGAAGTAGCTGGCACAACATTGAAATAGCACACGTCGCGTCTACATGCACCGTGCACTATTTTGATGCTGAAATTGACATTAGGAGGTGAGCTGTCGAAATCGCTATTCCTATCTGAAGATGGGAATAGCATCCTACTTCGACGTTCAACATCAAAGTAGGGCATGTGTAGACGATCCGCGTCCTGCTACTTCAAAATAGTGGGGTCCTCCATGGCAGCAATCAGCTGAGGGATTCAGATGCTCTGTCCAGCCCCTGCGAGGCTCTATGGTCCCCATGTGCAGCAGCCCTTAAAGCACCATGGACCTGGATTTCCTGTGGCAGGAAGCTGAGCGCGCAGGCAGCAGCACATGCACATGCTAGCCCTGCACGCCCTCTACAGACCCCGACCCGACTACCCAGCACCATGGCATCCAGCCAGCCCCCAGAGTGCCCCCAGAGCGCCCCCCCCGAGTGAACCCAGGCACCCCCAGCAGCCAAACGGGGGGCAAAAAAGCGGTGGGGCCCCTCCTGGTCAGAGGCCGACCTCTGAGACCTGCTGGGGCTCTGGGGTGAGGAGGAGGTGCTCCATGTGATGGGGAGTAAGCGGTGGAACGTAGAAGCATTCACCCAACTGGCTGAGGGCCTGGCCGCCCAGGGTCACCCTGCCCACACGCTGGATCACGTCCGGAGCAAGGTAAAGGAGTTGCGGCAGGGTTATGCCCAGGCCTGGGACTTGGCCAGCCAGTCTGGGGCCGCCCCCGCCACTTGCCCCTATTACAGGGAGCTCAGAGCCATCCTGGGCCCCCAGGATACCTCCTCTCCCCATCCACCCTTGACACCATAGCCGATGAGCCCCAGCAGGCTTCGGAGCCGGAGTCCAGCCCGCAGGCCAGCCCTGCACCGTGGGGCCTGCCCGAGGACCCCCTCCTTCAGAACGGTGGAGGAGGGTTCCAGCACCAAGGAGCGGGGGCTCCTCATAGACCTCCTCTCCTGGAGCACCAGCCAGGTATCCGCCCACCAGGGTTCCCGCGACTGCGGCAATGGATGGTCAGGTACGTACCCCACAGGGCACACAGCCCTGGGCCATGAGGCAGGGGCACCAGACACAACCGGGAGCCTCACGCACCCCCAGCGGACCCCGACCTGCAACTGCCCAGCCACAGCACAGTCCCAGTACAGTGGCATTGCCATCAGTGCCCATCAGCACCACACCCATGGACAGCACTGTGCCCTAACCCTGGGGGCAGGGGGACCATGCAGTGGGGACACTCAACAAGGACATCACACCCACCAATGGGGATGGAGACCCAGCACCCAAGGGGGGGGTGGGGGAATGGGTCATGGGTCAGGGCACAGTACTAACAGCATTCCCCTTCTTCTCTCCTTCTCTGCAGCTGCATCATCTGAGGCCGCAGGGAGCCAGGCACCCTCCGTCGTCCCCAACAGCCCACCAGAGCTCAGCCACCACCAGCGCCTGGGGACACCCCCAAGGCCAGTGGAATGGTCATGCCACTGCTGGACCCAGGGGATGGCCCCCATGGACCCCCAGCTCCTGGCAGGTCTCTGGCGGCAGATGGAGGTGGCCATGGAGAGACTCTGGTTTGACCGGGAGGAGTCCACCCGGAGCTGGGCAGCATGGCAGGAATTCATGGGCATATTCCAGGACATAGCTGGGTCGATCCAGCAGGCTGTCGCCTGGCTCCTGCCCCACCACTTCCCCCCATGCCGCCCTCCCCGCTGCTCCACCCGATGCCCCCCCGCTGTGCCACCTGCCTTGCCACCTACTGCCCCACCTGCCTTGCCGCCTGCCACCCCAGCTGCTGTGCTGCCTGTCATGCCGCCTGCCAGCCCCCCAGGACCAGAGCCCACTGGGGCTGAAGACTGGCCAGTGGAGGCATCCTGGCTGTACCTGCCGGTCCTTCTGTCCCCCAGCCGGCCGTGCTGGGGACCGTGAACAAGTGGGGGGTCACGACCTTCTATTCCCACCCCAGACTGATGGGCTGACTGCCAAGCCATCTGCTGGGCCCCCATTTGTATATAATTGTCCCCCTTGTGTATAGTTGTTTCCCTTGTATATAGTTGTCCTCCTTTGCATATTGGTTGCAGTTTTGGTTGTGCACATAACACAGTTACCAGTTTTCAATAATTCACACATTTATTTTCCAAAGAACCTGAGACATACGCTTGTTGCGGGGATGGTGTGTGGGTGGTGGTGGCGGTGTGTCGGCAGTGCGGGTGATGTGTGGGGGGCCCTCCAGGGAAGGCCAGGGAGATGCTCAGGGGTCTCCCTGATCAAAATGGGCCCACAGGGCCTAGCGGACCTGTACCCCCTCGCGGTGGGCCTGGTGACTGGATGCGGTGGCCATCCGGGGGAAGCCCATGCCGGCATCAACTGCCCACCCCTGGACAAAGGCCTCCCCCTTGCTCTTGACAATGTTGTGGAGTGAGCAGCACGCACCCACAACCTGGGGGATGTTCTGGAAGCTGACATCCAGGCGGGCAAGGAGACACTTCCAGCAGCCCTTCAGGTGCCCGAAGGTCCTCTCCACCACCTGGCAAGTATGGTTCAGGCAGGTGGTGAACTGCTCCTGGCTGGCAGTGAGGTGGCCGGTGTATGGGCACATGAGCCAGAGCTGGAGTGGGTAGTCCACGTCCACCACAAGGCAGAGGGGCACAGTGGTGTCCCTGAAAGGGATCTCCCTCTGGGGGCTGTAGGTTCCTGCCTCCAGCCGGTGGCACAGGCCCGAGTTCCAGAAGACACAGGCATCATGTGTGCAGCCGGGCCAGCCCGTGTAAACATCCTGGAAATGGCCCCAGCTGTCCACCGTGGCCTGCAGGACCATGGAATGGTAGCCCCTGCGGTTGATGTATCTTCTCCTGCTGTGGTCTGGGGCACGGATGGAGATATGGGTCCCATCCAGGGCCCTGAAGCAGTTTGGGAACCCCATGGCAGCAAATCCTGCGATGGCTGCTTCCAGGTCCCCAACTCAGAGGACCCTCTGCAGCAGCATGGCATTGAGCGAACGGACCACCTGTGGGGAGGGAACACAAGCACCCATGAAGGGTGTGCAGGGTGCCCCAGGCCCTCCCCCCAGGCCCCGCTCCCAGGCATCTCCCCAGGTACCCCCGTGCCCAGCCCCTCCCTCCCCGGCACCTGTCCCTCCCCACACCCACACACAGCCCCTCCCTTGCTGGCACCCCTCCCTCCCCAGACCCACACCCGGGCCCCGCCTCTAGGCCCTCCACCCCCCGCGAGTGGATGCATGCCCAGTCCTCCTTACCTCCATGACAACGGCCCCAACTGTGGCCTTCCCACTCCAAATTGTTATCCCATGGAGCGGTAGCTGTCTGGAGTGGCCAGCTTCCAGACGGCTATTGTGACCCTCTTCTTGACGGGGAGGGCATGCTGCATCTGTGTGTCCTGGTGCCTCAGTGCGGGGGTGAGTCATTGGCAGAGCTCCAGGAAGGTCTGGCAGTGCATGTGGAAGTTCTGCAGCCACTGGTTGTTGTCCCACTCCCCCATGACCAGCTGCTCCCACCATTCAGAGCTGGTGGGGTAGCTCCAGAGGTGGCGGAGCACCCGCCGGGGTAGGAAGAGGGGAGCCCGATGGTCAGAGGCATCCCCATCTGGCCCCTGGGAAGACGACTCTGCCAGGAGCTGCTGGGCAGCCTCCTGTGCAGCACCTAGCAGGGTGCTTGCTCCCTGGGTGACTACCTGGAGGGCTTCCAGCTGCTGCTGCAGCTGCTGCTGGGAGTCCATAGCTGCTGTGTATCGGTCTGCAAGAGTGTGGCTAGCACTCTACAGACCTTGTGCTGTGCAGGCCGGGTGTGTCTGGGAGGGGCCCTTTAAAGGAGCGGCTTGTTGTTGCCCCGGAAGGGCTAGTCCAGCCTGTGACCCCATCTGCAGGCTTTGCTGGCCCCTTATTTCAATGGGGAGTGCTTGTGTGTGTGGATGCTACGCATTTCCTTCTGGGGCGGCTCCTTTCGATGTTCCCCATTGCTGCTTCGATGTTGAACGTCAACGGCACCAGCCCCGGAGGATGTGTAGGCTACTTTGACATAGTGTGCTAGTGTTGATGTAGCCCTAATGAATATTGTTCTTCTCGATCACTTAAATAGCATCAGCAGTGTGTTAGATGCCTTACAGATACTGGCTCTTCACTAATTTAGGTGAAGGTAGGAGAAAGCTGGGAGGTATAAGGGGGAACATGAGTGACTTTATTTTCTGTGAGTGGCTCTCGAGCTGTTCAGTGTGCTTTAGAATTGCTCAGCGTGTTTTGTTTGCATATGAGATCTGAATCCAGCTCAGTGCTTTTTAACTAAGCAGAAATGAGCAGCTGTATTGAGTGTTTCCAGTGGATGGAGGTTTCTTCTCTTGGACAACTGCAGTCAGCAACCACAAGGCTGTAAAATGTCATAACTGCTGCTATATCTTGATTGATTCTATGGGTGCATGTGCATGCATGTGTTACCTGATGGTACACACACTGAATCTAATGAGAACAGGTTGTACTTCATCAGAGTCACAGTGGAGTGATTGTACTGTGTTAAACACTTCACACTGGATGGAGCAAGAGTGGGCAGAACAGGGACCCCTGAACAAATGGTCCTGGAGGTGTGAAAGTCACTGGCTCCTGCCCTAGGGAAGATGCCATCTGGTGAAAAAGGAAGGTTATTAGGTTTATGAAAAAAACACAGTACAAATCTAGCAAAGGAGAAATTAAAAGTGCAGAGATGACAACACCTGTTTTCCCCTCCCACACACAGAGAGATCCTTCTTCCTCTTGTGATAAATGAGACAGGAGGCGAGAGAAAGAGGATAGAAATCTTTCTTCCTCACAGCAGTGAAGGAGAGAATAAAGGGGAAGAGGGTTCACAGATAGATGGAGATTGGCAGGCCTCTTGATGGGGCAGTAAAGGGGACAATTGCACTGGGGTCCAAAGATTTAAATGGGACCTGGAGCCCCAGGCACCTTTTGAATTGTCACCAGAGCACCAGTTCAGGAAGTTCTGAAGGCTGTTCAATGGTCTGGGCCGTGCCTAGGGCTGACTGCACTTCACTCTGCCCCTTCACCTGAGGCCCCACTTCTTCCAGGGTGGTGCAAAGCTGGTACCTACCACAACCTTGCTCTGGGGCCTATGGCAGCTGTTGGCCCTATAGGAGGGAGGATGTTAGCAACACTGATGACTTTACCTATTCTTTAGTTTTCTGTGAGAGGCTCATTCTTCTACTGTACTGTACTGCACCAGTGAGTGCATGTGTGTAGTTTGGGAAAGGAATCAATGCTTTTAAATTTTATGTAAATATATACATAAAATGCACCAATCTAAGCAAAATTAATTCTCATTAGCATAATCCACTTTTCTCTGGAGAAATATTTTTTTAACAAGTTGATATGGAATTATGTCTCTGAAACACATTGCAGGGCTGCATTCTCCTTCCTGATGTTTATCTCCATCTGGTATGTGCACGTGGGAGGACACTGTGCATAAAGCTATCTGAATAAAATAAATTCCTTGTTTTGCCATGAGCTGCTCTAATCATTAGGATCATCGAATCATAGAAGAGTAGGACTGGAAGGGACCTCGAGAGGCCATCGAGTCCAGCCCCCTGCCTTCATGGCAGGACCAAGCACTTTCTAGACCATCCCTGAAAGCCATCTATCTAACCTCTTCTTAAATATCTCCAGTGATGGAGATTCTACCACCTCCCTTGGCAATTTGTTCCAGTGTTTGATCACCGTGACAGTTAGGAACTTTTTCCTAATGTCCAACCTGAACCTCTCCTGCTGCAATTTAAGTCCATTGCCTCTTGTTCTATCCTCAGAGGCAAGGAAGAACAAGTTCCCTCCCTCTACCTTATGACACCCTTTGAGATACCTAAAAACTGCTATCATGTCCCCCCTCAATCTTCTCTTTTCCAAACTAAACAAGCCCAATTCTTTCAGCCTTTCTTCATAGGTCATGTTCTCTAGACCTTTGATCATTCTCGTTGCTCTCCTCTGGACCTTCTCCAATTTCTCCACATCCTTCCCGAACTGCGGTGCCCAGAACTGGACACAATACTCCAGCTGAGGCCTAACCAGCGCAGAGTAGAGCAGGAGAATGACTTCTCGTGTCTTGTTCACAACACACCTGTTAATGCATCCTGGAATCATGTTTGGTTTTTTTGCAACAGCATCACACTGTTGACTCATATTTAACTTGTGGTCCACTATAACCCCTAGATCCCTTTCTGCTGTACTCATTCCTAGGCAGTCCTTTACCATTCTGTATGTGTGACACTGATTGTTCCTTCCTAAGTGGAGCACTTTGCATTTGTCCTTATTAAACTTCATCCTGTTTACCTCAGACCATTTCTCCAGTTTATCCAGATCCTTTTGAATTATGACCGTATCCTCCAAAGAAGTTGCAACCCCTCCCAGCTTGGTATCATCTGCAAACTTAATAAGTGTACTTTCTATGTCAATATCTAAATCGTTAATGAAGATATTGAACAGAACCGGTCCTAAAACAGACCCCTGTGGAACCCCACTAGTTATACTTTTTCCAGCAGGATTGAAAACCATTAATAACTACGCTCTGGGTATGGTTATCCAGCCAGTTGTTCACCCACCTTATAGCAGCCCCATCTAAGTTGTATTTGCGTAGTTTATTGATAAGTATACTATGTGAGACCGTGTCACATGCTTTACTGAAGTCTAGGTACACCACATCCACCGCTTCTCCCTTATCCACAAGGCTCGTTATTCTATCAAAGAAAGCTATTAGATTGGTTTGACATGATCTGTTTTTAACAAAACCATGCTGGCTGTTCCCTATCACCTTACCACCTTCCAAATGCTTGCAGATGATTTCTTTAATGACCTGCTCCATTATCTTTCCTGGCACAGAAGTTAAGCTGACTGGCCTGTAGTTTCCCGGGTTATTCTTGTTCCCCTTTTTATAAATGGGTACTATATTTGCCCTTTTCCAGTCTTCTGGAATCTCTCCTGTCTCCCACGATTTTCCAAAAATGATTGCTAAAGGCTCAGATACCTCTACTATCAGCTCCTTGAGGATTCTAGGATGCATTTCATCAGGCCCTGGTGATTTGCAGACATCTAATTTTTCTAAGTAAATTTTAATTTGTTCTTTTTGTATTTCAACTTCTAAACCTACCCCTTTTTCACTAGCATTCTCTATGTCAGGCATTCCTTCAGATTTCTCAGTGAAGACCGAAACAAAGAAATCATTAAACATCTCTGCCATTTCCAAATTCCCTGTTACTGTTTCTTCCTCCTCACTGACCAATGGCCCTACCCTCTCCTTGATCTTCCTCTTGTTACCAATGTATTTGTAAAAAGCCTTCTTGTTTCCCTTTATGCTTGTAGCTAGTTTGAGCTCATTTTGTGCCTTAGCCTTTCTAATCTTGCTCCTGCATGCTCGTGTTGTTTGCCTATATTCGTCCTTTGTAATTTGTCCTAGTTTCCATTTCTTATACGATTCCTTTTTTATTTTGAGATCATGCAAGATCTCCTGTTAAGCCAAGGCAGTCTTTTGCCATGTTTTCTATCTTTCCTATGCAGCAGGATAGCTTGCTTTTGGGCCCTTAATAATGTCCCTTTGAAAAGCTGCCAACTCTCCTCAGCCGTTTTTCCCCTCAGTTTAGCTTCCCATGGGACCTTACCCACCAGCTCTCTGAGTTTACCAAAATCTGCCTTCCTGAAATCCATTATCTCTATTGTACTCTTTCCCCTTCTACCCTTCCTTAGAATTGTGAACTCTATGATTTCATGATCACTTTCACCCAAGCATCCTTCCACTTTCAAATTCTCAATAATTTCCTCCCTATTTGTTAAAATTAAATCTAGAACAGCTTCCCCCAGTAGCTTTTTCAACCTTTTGGAATAAAAAGTTGTCTGCAATGCAATCCAAGAATTTATTGGACAGTCTGTCCCCTGCTGTATTAGTTTCCCAACATATACCTGGATAGTCCCCCATCACCACCAAATTCTGGGCCCTGGATGATTTTGTTAGCTGTTTAAAGAAAGCCTCATCCACCTCTTCCACCTGGCTAGGGGGCCTGTAGTAGACTCCTAGTAGGACCTCATCCTTGTTTTTTACTCCTCTGAGTCTAACCCAGAGACTTTCAACCCTTCCATCTCCTACGTCCATCTCCACCTCTGTCCAAGCGTGTACATTTTTAATATACAAGGCAATACCTCCTCCCTTCTTTCCCTGTCTGTCCTTCCTAAGCAGGCTGTACCCTTCATTATTTCTTTCAGTAACAAAGGAGCAGGGACATTTGCAATGGATGCTGAAAGATGCTATAATAAATGTTCCCAGTTTGGATGGTTGGGTCTTCACCCCAATAGAAATGATTAATTGCCTGAGTAGGCGTGTCAGGATTGGTCTGAGTGTGTTAAGCAATAAGTCTGATGTGTGGATGTAGGGTTGGAGGAACACCTGTAAGAATCTGTGCTCAGACACACAGAGAAACTCCGTTCCAATGTCGAATTCATTGAGTAAAAGGGTAAATAGGTTCTCATTCAGGTATGCAAGGTTGCCTAGCCAGCAAAACCATTTAATCACCTGAAAGACTGGAGAGCCATCACAGCTGCTGTGGAACCAGTCACAGCCTTGTTGCTGTGAAGCCAGATGTCTGCATTAGGGGAAGGTACATTTCACAACTAACATCTATGCCTTTTGATAGAAAGCGATTATGTCCACAAGGGAATGGTGTGAGTGAAAATCAATCAATATTCTCATTAGGGCCTCAATTGTGCTATTACTTAGGCTGCTGCTACACTATCATGGTCCCATCGGAAGGGCCATGGTAATGAGGCAATGCAAAGCAAGCTAATGAGGTATGCATATTCAGTGCCTCATTAGCATAATGGCAGCCCCGTGAACAAACTTCAATTTTCACATTGACTGTTAAAATGGGGGTGGCTTTGAAATACGTGCCCTGTTTTGACATTCCCTTACTCCTACAGAACTAGAATGGAGTAAGGGAGTGTTGAAGCCAGGTGTTTATTTCCCAGAACAGACTTACCATTCTAAGAAGCCACTTGCAACTGTCCCATGGGACTGCTGCTATGTGTGACAGACATTAAGTTCTGCCTAACTCATTTCATGGCCCTGCACCTTGAAAGACTTACACATGTGCGTAACTTTGAGCATGTGCAAAGTTAGGGTTACAAGATTTGAGCCTTTGGAGTGTGTTCTTTCTTTGGGTCTGACCCAAAGCCCAGTGAAATCATTTTCATTGACTTCAGTGAGCTTGGATCAGACCCTTGGTGTTTGATTTTAATTTTAATATTTCCAGAGACAATGTGGAGAGGGAAAGAAGAGTGATTTAAATTACCCCAAACTAGTTTTGTGTGTTATCAGGATTTAATTTAGTGTTAAAATGGAAAAAAGTTTTTGATTTGCTCTTAGATACAGAATGGAGAATTTAAACTTCCACTTATCACCACTGTCATAAACAGTGAAATAACTCAGACTCTCAAGCTTTGCTTAAAATTTGTGTGTTCTTTTTGTTAGTTTGCAAAGAAGCAGCTTCTCAAAAATTCTTATTGTGAAAGAAATGTTCTGTAAGTACAATGGAAAGAAAATTCTGAGTCACATAATCCCTATCACAATAGGATGGCATTGCAGCACTGGTGAGTGAGCGTCAAAAAGTGTATAATATTGGTTGAATATCACTATTATAGTTGACAGAAAGGATATGGTAAGTATAGCTTCCCTAATAGATAAAAATGTTGGTGGAAATCTTTCATATTAGCCCTTTATGTTTCATGTGTCTGTTTGAACTCTCAGGGCTTCATCCTTATAATTAGGGATAAGATTTTGATTGGTGCTGACATTGAGTTGCTGGAGATATTCTTGCACAAATGCACTTTTGCATGATGCACTATTTGCTGAATCACCTCCTTGGGTAGTAGAGAGGTTGTTTAAAGATCTGGGGAATGCACAGATCATTCCATAAAGCTGTCAATCAAGTATTGGAAAGACTGTGGAAATGCCATTCTAAGTGCATGTACTTATCCCTTGAGTTCGTTTTGAGACCACTTATAAGACATCAACTAGATTTATATTGCACTAGGACCAATAACCAATCAGAAGGGTAGTTTACTATTGTGAAATATTTTTAGCTGCTTCCTCTTAAGTCTGAATTCATAAATGTTAAGAGTGAGAAATCTATTGTTTGTTATATCAAGAAAGCCTGGCCTTGCCATGCCAAAGACTTCTCCTACTTTTTCACTTCCCTGGGCATGGGGAGGATGTAGCATGATCTTTGAAATATCATTTAGCAGAGAAAACAACAAAACCATTCTGGTGATCAAAAGCTTCCAAGGTTGATCAAACCGTTTCAAGTGAAGACCATGTGTTGACAATGAGAACCTGAGGAAATGCGTATCCTACTCCCACATACTTTTTTCACATACTTTCTCTTAGCTCAGTTGTTTGTCCTGTCTGCTTGTTGCTCTCAAGCTAATAGTCTGTAAAAATATTTACTGTGTGAATGTGCTAGGAACCACTGGATGTATAGGGCATTTGCATTGTCATGTTATCCAGGATGGATTTATGTAGGCTAAAGTGAGTGCTCAAAGGGCTTTGAATATGTAGTAGCAAATTAATCTGGGGAAAGTGCTTTGATTTCAAAGGGGCATGCCAGATTATCACCAGTGTATGAGCAAGCAGAATTTGCCTACTCAAGAGAATCAGTTGGTCAGTGTGGGGCTTATCTACACTGTTTTTTTTTTCTTCAGAAAAATAACCCTTGCATCCACACTGGAAAGATTGTTATTCTGGAATAGCAGGGCATGTAACTTGGAATAGCAACTCTACCAAAATGAATGACTTTCACTGACTACCCCCTTTTTCAAATTCGAAATTGACTCAGCATATACTAAGCAAAGGTAATTATGACTTAATTGGCCTTCAGGGGGCATCCCATCATTGCCCTAATTTAGAAATTGGGCTCTTTAGTGTAAATGCTCAATTTTGAAATGCTTTTGCACTGTGAATGCTCTTTTCAAAAATAACTTATTTTGCCATTAGAATATTGAAATTAGTTATTTATGAATAGCCCTGCAGTGTAGATAGCCTAAAAAAGGAACACCACCCATTTTGTGGTCAGAGTGACTGTACATATTGCATATTCCTTACTATATTTTTAAAGGCCAGCATCTCAGCCCTCCAAAATCTTATTGCTGTTGTTACTGCATCCACTGATCTGCTTATTCTTCCTCACTCCCAGGAATAACCTGGGAGAACAAATAAGGGTTTGTCTTTACTACCGCATTAAAATGGTACTGCTTCCAGCTTTTGGATGGGCTTGTTCTTTTCACAACAATCCAAGACCATGATTAGCAGTAGGGATATTAATGGCTAACCAGTTAAATGGATGAGTTGTATCAGTTATGGTTAACATGTAGTGGCTGGAGCAGCCTGCTGCCCAGCATGAAGCATGGCTGGGGAAGCCCCCATCTGCAGAAGCCTGCAGGGGCACTGGGGAGGCCACTCCATTGGCAGCTGTGATGAAATGTGCCCCACATGCAGCAGTGCCGTGGGCAGGGAAGCTCCAGGTGGTCCCAGCAGCCCCAGTCTGTGACGTGGCATGGCAAGGGCACTCCAGCCTGGCCAGAGCAGCCCTGGTCTCTGATGTGGCATGGGTGGCGAGGATGGGGCTGCTTCCAAGCCACCCCCATTTAATCAGTTAACCAATTAAACATCCCTGATGGACCAGTGTAGCTGTACCGAGACCAATTAACATTTCCTTCAGTGGCATTCTCTACTGCACCACCAACCTTCAGGGCAGAGGGGCAAAGTAGTCTGAGGAGTTGAAATCATTGGCTTGAATTATGTTGTTTGGAACACGTCTCATTGAAGTAAATTCATCTTTCAAGTGTTTTGCAAACACAATGGGTCAGATGTTGCACTAGTGAGCACTTGTAAATTATTCCATTAGCCTTACTGGGTCTATTCACGTGACTGCCCACTATTCTGAACTAGGACTCACTCTGTTTCCATTAAAGTAACTGAATTTTACTCCCTCATTTCAAAGGAAGCAGGCTTGCAATGACGCTACTGTGAGATAGCCAGTAAGCAATTGTATAGCAGTAGAACTACTCGTAACCTAAATGGGTTAGAGGGAGTTGTACACATGCATGTGGAGAAATTCTAAGGGGACTGTATAACAATCACCTCCATCTTCAGGAAACCACCTTGTTGTCCTGGGCCAGATCTCATGTCCTGAGAAAAACCGTGCTTTAGAACAGCGAACAGATATTACCAGAAGTAGTCCTTACTTGTTGTGACTAGAACTTTTAATTTACTCAAGATAGCAAGATACACTGCTGTTCTATAATCACTAAACCCAAGAGTAAATACTTGCAAGAGAGAGGCCTTTCATAATTAAGGAAGGTTAGGGGCTAGTTCTTTATCAGATGTAGACTAGCATTTGTGGCATACCTTCTCTCAGTTATATTGTCACTAGCTGAGGATCTGACTCGGATTTTAACCTCTAAAGAGGAGCAGACATGTAGGATGGCTTTGCTAGTAGAGGCTGAGAAATTTGCAAACAGAAACACATTTTTAATTTGGTTCCAAACTGGAAACCAGTTTTTCAGACTGTGGTTGAATCTTCTTTCATGTTTTCTGAAGATAAATCAAGGTACTGATCAATACTGAAGTCAGTACTGAAGTTCCTTCATGTTGAAACATGAACAGATTATAGGGAACAAATAACAAGCAGTCCTGTAGAACCTTAAAGACTAGCAAATTTATTAGGTAATGAGCTTTCTTGGGTAAGACCTCTGAGATTATAGAGAAGGAGGTTGCAACTCTTATGCGATGCCCTTCCTGTGTCCAAAGTTCTGACTTGAAAGGATTAACTTCTGAGAAACAGAAACAAAGGTTCCCGCTTCATGACACTCCTGCTCTGGACTTTTCTATTAGCAGAAATCCCAGTGACAAAGCATTTGGCCAAATTATCGGCAGAGCTAGTTTTGTGATGAATGTTTCACAGTTTGGTTAGGACTGCATAGAATTGGTCATGCTCATTTCACATTTAAAGCACCATTTTGTTCACAATCACAGTCTCAGGAGAGAAAGGTCAGTACTTTATGTCCTAACCACCTAATACTGATGCACTGGCTGCTTTTGCCATCTATCCCACTTACTCTTTGTATTTTAACCTTTTAAATATGAGGGATTAATAAAGATTTTATTGTCTTTAAAAATGTTGGTGAAAGTGAAAATTACCTTGTTTGCCATGGTGTGAACAATAAGTGATAAATAAAGCAAGCCTTCAAGTCTGATTATGAAATCTATGTTTCTACCATGGGAATTTAGCTGAATATTTAATTTCTGCCCCAAACTGACATCTACTCTAGGTTTCCTTTTATGTATATGTCTGTTTATACTGAGATTATGTCTACACTGCAGTGTTTTGGTGACAAAAAATAATGTTAACATGCAGAAGTCACCAAAAAACACCAATAAAGAGAGAAAGTTGCTAAAGCATGTTGACAGCGGTTCCTGCATTCAAAAGATCATGGTCACATTTTTAGCTCCCTTGTTGACAAAATGAACAATGCACTAAGGGTATTCATCCATGGTGCCAGGCAACACCTTCTTTCACTATTTACCCTGGGAACATGGAAGAGAGCACAGTGCATCTTGGGAAGGTATACACTGGCCTGTACAGAAAGCTGCGGGTGAGGACTTTCTTTCTGGACTGTAAGATTAGCATGTGGAATGTGGAAATGCCCACAGTCATCTTGGGTGATCCAGCTCACCCCTTACATCCCTTGCTCTTGAAACATTACATGTTGCACCTGAACAGTAGAAAGGAACAGTTCAACAGCAGGCTGAGGTGATGCCAGAAGGTAGTGGAATGTACCTTTGACAGATAGAAGAGGAGATGGAGGTGTCTTCATGGCAGGCAAGGCCTTATGGAGGATCATAGTTCCATGGTTTTAAAAACATGATGTTTGCATAATGTGTGTGAAAATAAGGGTGAAATGTTTGCTCCTGTGCAGTGCTTGTCCAGCTCATCTGCACCCACTAGTACAGTGAGGGGAACCAGTAAAGCTGCCATTAACATCAGGGAGGCTTTGAGGAACAAATTTGATAACGGGGGCACTGAAATGTCTCTGTTTTGGTGTTGCTTCCCTGCTGCATCCCATTGGTCATCCCAAGAAACACATTCCGAGGGATTTAACAGACCTTACCTGAGGCCTGAATGATTGCTATGGTTTGTGGAACAGAAAATAGTCATTGGACTTGTAACAAACTTTGCCTCTATTGATCACTGCAAAGCTCGGTCACACATCTAGGGGTCTGTGTTTGCTGCTAAGTGAGGGTTTGAGTCAGTGTAGCCTTACAATTGTGTGTATCATGATCACAGTTGTGATGGAGAGTGGAGTGGAGTGGAAAGTGAGCATTCCCAGACAGTGAAAAGGACTGTGTGGGTATAGAAGGTAGGTTGCTGGACAAAGAATTCTATATTCATTGAAGGAGAGGTCAAAACCATTTTTTTCAGCTCTTCATTAAACACTTGAGCATTTCTGTTTGCTCCTCCATAATCTTGACCATCCACTCAGCAGCATTTTTCCTATTTTGTCTTTTATTCAGCCATCACTCCTCCTCCGTAGTCCATTGTGGAATGGTTCAGAACCTCCCTCACAAGCTCCTTCCTATTTCCCTTGGTCTCCTTCTTAGTTGATGAACTCTGTCAGCAGGAGAAGTTTTGAGTTCTCAAGATCTCATGTACTACACAGAATGTAACAAATGAAGACTTGTTAAATTCTTGATCAAGGTTGAAACCTTTCACTCAAAAGCACGTTGTCCAGTACATGCAGCCACTTTCCCACTGGTCTTTGCAAGACACACGTCTCTGCAGGTAGAGTAAGCATGATGACTTTCGGGGAAGGGAAAGAGAAAGGTGTGCATAGGGGCCTAAGAAAATACAGTCATGGCTTGTGTAGCAGGTTTGCATGACAATAATTCTAATGATGCATTACTTGTCCACAGGCACTTGTCCATCACTGTTGCTGATATCTCACTCATGAGATCAAGCAGGGAAAGGTGGGATCTACTTCAGGATGTTAGTGGGTGTCACCCCACTCCTTATGCAGCCCACTTTGGTTCCTGCAATGTTGATTGAAGAAGGTTACAGGAGTATTATGCCACAGTAGGTGGGTGGGTGGGGACACAGCTGCACTGCCATAGAATCCGCAAGAGACAATTAATAAATACCTCAGACAAAGGTTTTAGAGTTCTTCTGCAGAATTCAATTGACACGTCTTTGTGCATCAACACTGTTTGGACAGAACATCTAGCCATGTGGGTCTATGCCAGGTCACAGAAACACAGCCATCCTTCTACCTCCATATGCTCAACACTTCCCTCCTCCCATTGCTGTACCCAATTGCTATACCAAGCTAGAGCTCTCCTCCCTTGCTTCCTGTTCCCTGTTGAGCTGCTGCTGAGACTTGTCGTACACCTTGGGACTTGAAAACAGTTCCTGGCTGCCTGCCACACTGATGATCCTGGTGTGAGCCCCACATCCTTCTCCAGCTCTCTACCTCTTTATCTCTCTATAATTTCATCACCTGGGTTAAGTCCTCTTTCTGCTGACTCAGTGCCTTCCGAAGCATCCATAGGGTTCTTGGCTGTGGAGTTTGGGTCACCTTCCAGGTTTGTGTCCAGCTTCTTATAAAAACAGCATGTCTTGGTACAGTACCAGAACAACAGTTTGCCTCCCTGACCTTATGGTATGATTGCCTCAGCTCCTTTTATCTGTGCTCTGCACTGCAGTGTGCCCAATCGTATGCCTTCTCACACAAATATCAAGAAATGTGGTTATACATGTCCCAGATCCTATGGCTCACTCACAGCTGGGACTATATAGACTCCTCTTTCCCACACTCCGATTAGATCCAAAAGGTCCATGGTGGTCCAAGAAAGGGAATGTTTGGAGCAATACCCAGCTATGATCAGCTGGGAAGGTGCCATGAGAACTCTCCATGCTGAGCCACCCACCAGCAAATGGAATTTAAATTTCCTGGGGCTTGCAAGAGGGAGGGGCGGTTTGCCACAGGGCAGCAGAGTTCAAAATGCTGCCCAGAGAGGCTATCTGGGGCATTGTTGGAAACATCCTGCAGCTCAATAAAGAGAGGGAAAAAATGCCTCCTGTGGTACACCCTGCGGTGTAGATAGTAAAAGGAGTGGGAGAGCAAAATGTTCCTCATGGAAGTGAAAGCTTTTTTTAACTTTTGTTGCATTGCATGTGAACACTATCATAGTTTTGTTGCCAAAAATGGGGTTTTGGCAACAAAATTTGCCAGTGCAGACATGCCCATAGCAGTACACAGGGATAAATCCTGCACACGTTACTGCTGTCATTTAAATTTCTCTTTCCATTTTGTGAGCTGATTGGATATGCTTATTGCATTTTTTTCCCTTCTGTTTTTCATGTATGCACTGACTCTTGGTCATAAGAAAACATACCTTGGGTAACTAGAAGTATTTACTTATATAGAACTGCAGTGCCTACTAAGGTGCAAATTGTGCTGCAGGGAAGATAGTTGAGCTTTTTCTCCTCCCCGTTTCTTTTCTTTTTTGACAGTCAGTTAATAAAGACTCAACAATAAGCAGCTGCCAGTGATGTCATTTGGGACTTTGTCCACAGAGCTTGTATTTACAAGTACCAAGCAACTACATAGCAGAAAAGCCAGCTACCAGCAAACTTCAGCTCTGCAGTTACTGTGGGACTTTGTGGATGGTCTAGAAAGCTAACCTTGTTCTTCTGACCACAGAGTTTTAAAGCTTGGTAAATAAACATTGGATAAATTCAAGAGAATTTCTGGACTACAAAGACTTCTTATGGTTGTGACTTCTCTAGGACTGTGGCATGTTTTAATTGAACAACTGCAAGTAAGATTTTTGCTACTTTAGTATTTTATCTTATTTGCAAAGCTTCTTTTCTTTAAACATATTGAATTTATTTTGCAGTATTACTATAGGTGATTTTGTTCTTAATCATAATAGCAGCCAGTATGCAGTTGCTAGCAGTACTTACCGTCAGACATCCGAATGTGTTTCAAGCTTAATTAGAAGTTCCATACAGCATGGGAAATAGAAAAATCACAACTGTGTTTCTAAATGGTGTGTTTGCATGTGATGGTGTTCTCTAAAATTACATTTTGATTATAAAATGAAAAATCATAAATATTTTCATTAGTTGACTGGTTTTATTGTGGTTCTGAAGTTAGTATAATTTTAAGACAATCAAAATTCGTTCAAATACTTAACATAGTTTCCTTATGAAGTTGTACTTCCTGCTCATCTATACTTAGATTTAAGGCAAAATGAATATGGTTCTACTTTTAATCTCTGTACTGGTTCTGGAAACACAAAAAGTTTAAAAGTTAGTAAATCATTCAGTTAAACCCTTCAGGCAAAATGAGATGTACACTAGTACAACAGGAACAGTACAATTTTTATTTTATTTCTGTATGCTGTAAGCAATGAATAAGAAACAACGCTAAGACATTGAAAGGGGCTGCCATGATTAGACCTATTAATAATGCTTTGTATTTCTGTAGTGCTTTCATCCAAGGATCATAATGTGCTTTACAATCACTGATGAACTCAACTTTACAAGAACCCTCTGAGACTGGCAACTGTGTTACCCTTATTTTACTGAGGAAGGACTGCTGCATAGAGGTGACCTACCAAAGAAAGGCACTCTGCTGACAGGCTTGAAACAAATCCCAGATCTTCCAATTCCCTATCCTACATGTTAACTAGAAGACCCCCTATTTAGTGCATCTTCTATCCCCCAGAAAAGCTACCTGATCACAACACTGGGCATAAAGAGCTCTAGACCTCCTTTGTTTTACTACTTTCCTTCACTTAATGATATATCTCTGTTGGAGGAAACAAAATACTCTTCCTAAAGGAGGAGGCAAAAGGAAGATTTTGCTGTCAGACACCTGAGGGTTGATGAGCATGTGTCACTTCTGACCCCAGTTGAAATTCAATATAAATAGTTTTCAAGATCTCTTCTTTATTTTAAGTACTACCAAATTTCTCACCATCCATTTTGGACTCACTATTAAGGCTCTGCAATCCTACGAAGTTTTTGTCAGGCTCTGTCTGGGTGGATGCATTCTCTGGGATTCATGCCCTAGGGGTAGAATTGCAAAGAGGCTTTAGGCACTGCAAAACTAAGCACTTACATTTTTTTGGAACCTTGCCACTTACTATACAATGCATAGACAGCTTAGACTCCACAAAAGCTAGCATCCTTAGAGGGAAGCTGCCTAAACTAGCCACTAGGAAATATGGAGGAAAGGAGTGTGGCCTATGCTTCACCTCACCCATCAAAACTAGTTAGGTGCCTCCCTCCAACTCTGATGTAGATGCCTACTGCCACTCATGATTCATTGCAATGAATTCTCTCCTGCAGACAAACACCTAAGCAGTTCCTCATGTTCATTAAAAACAAATAAACCTTGTGAAGAATCAGTAGTCATTTCTTCTCCTCTATTAACTTTTACACCAGGAGTTACAGCTCTCACTCAAAGCGTGGGAGAACTAGGTTATATTCCTCCCTCTTCCCAATGTGGAGATGAGGTTTGAATTTGGGTTCCCCGCCTCACTGGAGAGTGCACTAGTGGCTCAGTTTTGAGGTATTCTGGGATAGATCTCTCTCTCTGTCTCTCTCTCTTCTATTGGAGCTGTGTTTAAACACTTAAATATGTATAAAAACAGGGCTATTGGATCCAGGCTTTTCCATCTCCCACATGAATGGCCAAACCACTGAGTTATTTTCACTGACTCTTGCTTAAGTAATTCATACTTAAGTATTTTAAGCTGTGTCTACACGTGCACGCTACTTCGAAGTAGCGGCACTAACTTCGAAATAGCGCCCGTCATGGCTACACATGTTGGGTGCTATTTCGATGTTAACATCGACGTTAGGCGGCGAGACGTCGAAGCCGCTAACCCCATGAGGGGATGGGAATAGCACCCTACTTCGATGTTCAATGTCGAAGTAGGGACCATGTAGTTGTTGCGCGTCCTGCAACTTCGAAATTGCGGGGTCCTCCATGGCGGCCATCAGCTGAGGGGTTGAGAGATGCTCTTTCCAGCCCCTCAGCTCAATGGTGGCCGCGTGGAGCGGCCCCTTAAAGGTCCCCACCCCCTCCCTTTCTGTGCAGGAAGCTGAGAGAGCATGCAGGCAGCAGCAATAACACGCAGCTCGCCTGCACGCTCCTCCGCAGCCACCCACACCCCCACCCAACGCCATGGCCACCCGGCAGCCCCCCCCAGCGCCCTGAGGGAACCCCCCCGAAGGGGAGCCAGGGTTCCCAGGGCAGCCAGGGCAGGAGCCAGGCCGGGAAGTGGCAGCGGGGCCCCTCCTGGACGGAGGCCGAGCTTCGTGACCTGCTGGGGCTCTGGAGCGAGGAGGAGGTGCTCCAGGTAATGGGGAGTAAGAGGCAGAACGCGGATGCGTTTGCTCAGCTGGCCGAGGGCCTGGCCGCCCGGGGTCACCCTGCCCGCACTCCGCACCATGTCCGGAGTAAAGTCAAGGAGCTGCGGCAGGGTTATGCCCGGGCCCGGGATGTGGCCGGCCGATCTGGGGCTGTCCCCGTCACTTGCCCCTTTTGCAGGGAGCTCAGGGACATCCTGGGCCCCCGGCACACCTCCTCCCCTCCGGCCACGCTTGACACCTCGGCTGAGGAGCCCCAGCAGGCCCCGGAGCCGGAGTGCGCCCCGGAGGCAAGCCCCACACCCTGGGGACCCCCCCTGGAGCTCCCCCCGGGGCACCGGAGCAGGAGGAGGAGGAGGAGGGGGACTCCTTCTCCACTGAGACGGGGCTCCAGATCCTCCTCCTGCCATCGAGGAGCAGCAGCCGGGCATCTGCCCCCCGGGTGTCCCCCGACCGTGGGAGTGGACATACAGGTATGTACCCCCCCAGGATTGAGGGGCAGGGGTAATAGATATGTGGCCAGGGCCCTCCACATGCCCAGATGACCATGGCCCCAAGGACAGCATCAGCCCCTTCCCCCCCCAGCATGACAGTGCCATGCCCCATCCCTGGGGCAGGGGGGAGCGGAACCTCTAGGGTCCCCTGGGAGGAGGGGGTGGGACACCCAGCAGCAGCAGCAGCAGCCGCAGCCGCAGCAGCAGCAGCAGCAGCGTGTGATGGAGTGGGGGGAGTGCAAATGCGAGTCTCAGGCTAGATATGAGCAAGAAGCTGAATAGCTCCCAGTGGCTAAGGATGATCCTGGGGCTACAACTGGCAGGTTACACCTCTGACCTGAACAAAGTGGAGGGAGGAGCCGAGCTGGGTTTGAATTGGGGGCCGCAGTTAGAGGCTAGGGGAAGGGAGAGCTGGAAGGCAGCCAGCCTGAGGAGGGGGAAAGCTACACCCCAGAGGGGCACCCCTTGGGGTCTTCTCCCCAGGACGGATTGGAAGGACTGTCTCTGACTGCTGTACTGTCACTTCTGGGAGAAACTGGGCATCTGTTGCCTAAGAAACCTCTCCTGTCAGACCCTGCTGAGTGAAGTGAGAGTCACTCCCGCCGGGGGATGGGGTGCAGTGCAGGGGGACCCTTGAACCTCATCACAGCAGCATCTCCCGGGGATGGGGATGGGGAACCTGCAGCACAGGGTGGGGGACAAGGGCCATGGCTCGGGGCCCACACTAATGCCTGTCTCCACTCTTCTTCCCCCCTCCTGTGTTCCACAGCTGCACCATCGGAAGGACTGGAGAGTGCCAGCGAGGCGTCAGTGGTCCCAGAATCCCCTCTGGGGCCATCGCTCCAGGCCAGCCCCTCGGCGGAGGACCGACTGGCCCCATGGCAGGCAAGACGGTGGACCCAGCACCAGCCACCGGTGACGAACCCCCAGCTGCTGGCCCTCCACCGCCGGCAGGTGGAGGTCGCTGAGCAGTGCCTGCGGGTGGAGCAACGCCGCCTCCACCTCCAGGAGCGGGCGCTGGCCTGGCGCCAAGAGGCATGGGGGGCCTACATGGAGACATTCAACCGCATAGTGGACTACCTGGCCCCCCATGCTGCGCCAGCCGCCGCTGCGCCCGCCCTGACTGCTCCACCCACCGCGCCACCCGCTGCTCCGCTCGTCGCCGCGCCGTACGCCGTCGCCCCGCCACCCGCCACCGAGGGCCATTCCGCCGAGGGAGACCTGGGGCCAGCTGACACTCGCCGGAAGTATCTGCTGGTCCGCCTGGCCCCCAGCCAGCCCCGGACAGGGCTGCGGCTGAGGCGGGGCTCCCGGCCGCCCACCCCCAGTGCCAGACTATAGGGGCGTGGGGCCCAGGACGTGGCCCCCCCCTTGTATATAGTTGGTATTTATTTATTTGTGCCCCCCATTTGCCCAGTCCACCCCCATGTAAATAGTTCTCCCCTTCCTTGTTATCCCTGGGTTTTTTTGTTAATATGTATGTACACTTTTCATATTTAAGTTGGTTAGAAGTTCCTGTATATAGTTTGTATTAGTTAGTTATAGAACAGAGTTGAAAGTAAACCAGTTTGATTTCACAAACAAGTGTCTGCTTTTATTTGTGCAGGAAAAGTTGGGGGGGGTGTGCTGTTGGGTGCTCTGTGGTGTGGGCATAGGGGCAGGGAGTGTTGTGGAGGATGGGGGGGTGCAGTGGGGGGCCTGGCAGCGTTCACCCCGCGGCCTTATCGAAGTGGGCCTGGAGGGCCTCCCGGTCCCGGGTCCCTTTGGAGTCCACCTGGCAACTGGGGGCAGCGGGTGGCTGAATGTCGGCCCTGCCGGCCTCCACAGCCCAGCCCTGAAAAAAGGCCTCCACCTTGCTCTCCACCAGATTGTGTAGGGTGCTGCACGCACCCACAATCTGGGGGATGTTGTTGGGGCCCGCATCCAGGCGGGTGAGGAGACATCTCCAGCGCCCTTTGAGGCGGCCAAATGAGCGCTCCACCACCTGGCGCGCGTGGTTCAGGCGCTGGTTGAAGCGCTTCTGGCTGGCAGAGAGATGGCCCGTGTACGGGTGCATGAGCCAGGGCCGGAGGGGGTATGCCGCATCTGCGATGACGCAGAGGGGCATGGTGGTGTCCCCCACAGGGCTCTCCCGCTGGGGGATGTAGGTCCCTGCCTCCAGCCGGCGGCACAGGCCCGAGTTCCGGAAAACCCAGGCGTCGTGGGTGCTGCCAGGCCAGCCCACATAAATGTCCTGGAAATGGCCCCGGCTGTCCACCAAGGCCTGGAGGACCACTGAGTGGTAGCCCTTCCGGTTTATGTAGCGTCCTCCACTGTGCACCGGGGTGCGGATGGGGATGTGAGTCCCATTCAGAGCCCCGAAGCAATTGCGGAAGCCCAGGGTGGCAAAGCCCGCGATGGTGGCATCCGGGTCCCCCAGCCTCACGAGCCTGTGGAGGAGCATGGCGTTGATGGCGCACATGACCTGCAGGGGAAGCACATGGGAGAGCACCAATGAGGGGTGAGCAGGGTGTGTGTGGCCCTCCTGTGCCCGGGCCCCCCTGCCCTGCCAGGGCTGCCTTCCCCCCACCCCCCGTGGGTCCTCTTACCTCCATGAGGACAGCCCCAACGGTGGCCTTGCTGACGCCAAACTGCTGTCCCACGGATTGGTAGCTGTCTGGAGTGGCCAGCTTCCAGACAGCGATGCTGACCCATTTCTCCACTGGGAGGGCACGCCGCATGGCGGTGTCCTGGTGCCTGAGTGCGGGGGTGAGCCACTGGCATAGCTCCAGAAATGTCTGCCGGCTCATTCTAAAGTTCCTGAGCCAGCGGTCGTCGTCCCACTCCCCAAGCACCAGCCGCTCCCACCAGTCAGTGCTGGTGGGGTAGCTCCACAGCCACCGGCGTGTGAGGCGGGGGGGGGTCGGGGTGCTGCAGGGATGGGGGTTGAGTCCTCCTCCCCTGCAGGCCGCTCCTCCTTCTGTGTGGCAAGGAGGTGCTCAGCTGCCTCCCACATGGCATGGAGCAGGGCGAGCCCTGCTCCTGCCGGGAGGGCTGGGTGGACCTCTGGCTGCTGCTGCTGCTGCTGCTGGTGGTCCATGACTGCGTCGCCCGAGGTCTGCGTGCCTATGGCTCTGCAGACCGCGTGCTGTGCAGGCTGTGTGTATCTGGGAGGGGACCTTTAAGGGAGCGGCTAGCTGTTGCACCAGAAGCGCTAGCCCGCCCTGTGACCCTGTTTGCAGCTGTGCCTGGCACCCCTATTTTGATGTGTGCTACTTTGGCGTGTAGATGTTCCCTCGCTGCACCTATTTCGATGTGGTGCTGCGCAACATTGATGTTGAACATCGACGTTGCCAGCCCTGGAGGACGTGTAGACGTTATTCATCGAAATAGCCTATTTCGATTAGCCTATTTCGTTGTCGCCACATCGAAATAGGCTACTTCGATGTAGGCTTCACGTGTAGACGTAGCTTTATACAGTTTGGAATGGTTTTGGTAGAGGACTCTGAGGGTAGGTCCACACAGCAAAGTTATTTCAAAATAACAGCTATTTTGAAATAGCTATCCTAGCATCTAGGTGACGCGACTGCTATTTTTGAATAAATTCGAAATAATGGTTGACTTATTTTGAAATTGGTAAACCTCATTTCTCAAGGAATAGCACCTATTTTGAAATAATCTAGTTTGAAATAGGTACTGTTAGGCTCTATTCTGTGTCTTATCTAAAACCAAGCCATAATGCCTCCAATGTCTGTTTTTCGAAATAGCTTCTATGTTTGTAGCAGATGTGTTTTAAAATAGCTAAGTGCTGTTTCAAATGCATTTTTGTGTGTAGCAGTGTTTTTTTCAAAATAAACTATTTCAGAATAGCTATTCCAGAATTGCTTATTTTGAAATAAGGCTGCTGTGTAGACATGCCCTGAGAGAGCCCTTTCCCAGAATATCTCGTAGTCTACTCGTTTGGGGTCCCCTCCTGTGGAGACATAGAGATCTAAATTCAAATCCGTTGTCCATTTCAAGCAGAGGGGAGGAATTAAACTCAGCTCTTCCATACCCTGGATGAATGCTCTAACACCATATTTCTGGTCCTTGACCAATGCTGGGTCTCAGCGATCTTCCTTACAAAGGCCACATCTACACTGCCCCTCCCTTTCAGAAGGGGCATGTAAATACAGCAGATCAGATATGCTGATGATGTGCTGATATGAATATTCAGCACCTCATTGCATATTGCCGTCACTTGCTGTGTCAAAAGTTCTGCTTCCTAAATGTAAAATAGCCATGTAGACAGGGTTCCTTCAAAAGGAAGCCCTGTGTTTGAAAGCACCCTTCTTCCCAAAACAATTAAGACCATTTTTTCTTACATTTTCCTTTCCTTGTGATGAGAATATAATATGTTACAGGCCTATTTTATATTTCACTGAACCAAATTAGGATACACAAGGAAGTCCCAATTCTCTAGATACGTTAGTTGGACTTTTGTCTTGCTGAGGACTGCAGGTGTGGGTCCTGAAAATGTGCCTGAGAATGCCATATATAGATTCATTTGTCATTTTAGTATGATGTTAAATAGACAATTGCCAGCAATGTTTCTAGTCTTTCAGTTCTTTTGGTATTTGAAAATAAAAGGAATAAGTATGGACTTGGGTCAGTCAAGTTGACAAGTGGGACTAAATTTTGGATACTGTGCACTTGTGCAAAGAGAACAGCAGAATTAATTAACCACTTAAGCACCATTCTTCTAGGAACTGATGCTACAAGCTGCTCCACCTTGGGCGTTCTGTACCTTGCTGGATTAGGGCCATTAGAGTAAAAAAAAAATACTAATCTGCTTGTTGAAGAGCTGAGCTTCTAAAATGCAGTTTTATTACATACCATAAGATTAATGTACAATAGAATTAGCACATTAGCCATAACGCTCATGATACCCTGATCCACAAGTGCCTAATGATGTGTGGTATGCAGAAAACTGATTACTTCTGATACTTTCTGGTGGTTGCACGAATTAATCAAGGTGCTTTCAGGGTGAGGAACAGGATCACTATAATCTGAAAATTACCTAGAAATCACACTGGGATTTCTTTGATGGGCTAATATGTGTTGTACTGCAGCAGAAGGTGCTAAAAGTTGTCAGTAAAATTATCTATAAACTATTTTGGATTATGTGAATTCTGTGAAAAGCAGGTTGGATACAAAAACATTAGATAAACATCATGCCACTTAAAGATGGGTTATTAGCTTTGAAGCAGTGAGAGAACAAATACTGTCATTGAATTGCATGTTTAGTAGGCTTGCTATGAAAGGAAAGTCTATTTTTGCAGGGCCAGATTACTTTTTGATGATGTGCACATACAGTATGCCAGCACAGCATCAAATATATGACAAATTATTTTTGATTGCTAATTGATTATAATAATTCATCCTTATCTAAATTATTAAATCCAACAGTTCATCATGTCCTTTGTTTCTTTGTTACTCACGCATAATGCAAAAAGGAGGAGTTAATTACTGCTTGCAACCATGGTGGCAAATGTCATTGCTTGCCTCATTTTGATTGCAGGAGCACTGAAGTGAATGTGTGGATATTTGGGAAAGGAGAGAGGCAGAAACAACATTGCTTAGCTAAGAATTTTTAGTAATTATCATAGAACCATAGAACTGAAATGGATCTCAAGAGGTCGCTCATGGCAGGAACGAGTACCATCTAGATCATCCCTGACAGATGTTTGTCTAACCTGCTCTTAAAAGTCATCAATTATGAAGATTCCACAGCCTCCCTTGACAGTTTATTCCATTGTTTGTCCACCCTGTTAGCTAGGAAATTTTTTTCTAGTATCCAGCCTAAACCTCTCTTGCTGCAATGTAAGATGATTGTTTCTTGTCCTATCATCAGAAGTTAAGGAGAATAATTTTTCTCCCTCCTCCTTGCAATAACCTTTTGGGTACTTGAAAGTTGTTATCATGTCCCTTCTCAGTCTTTTCAAGACTAAACAAACCCAGTTCTTTCAATCTACCCTCATTAATACGTTACCCTTTTCATGCTTAGAGACATGTTATAATAACTCTACGCATACTAAGTAGTATTGTACGCCACAAATAGTAACACTGAAATTAACGGAACTACTTGTGTTCTGTTCAGTTAGCCTTTGTCTTCAGTGCAGTACTGATATCCAGAGTTGCATCTGCAGAGTAAAGGCAGTAGTATTCCTGGCAAAGCAACTTTTGGGTGGGATAAAATAATATCCCAATTTATTCTCCTTCATTGTTTTCTTTCTGGTAGTTTCCAAAGCTCCCAGGTGAATCTTAAGGTATGAAATAACTTGGCTATCGCATGTGCTTATAATAAGTATTCATTTCCTGGAATCTTACAAAATGGTTCACATTGATAAATTTGGAGGGGCGGGAATGCGTTTTTTCCAGTAGAAAGCCATGTTAAAATGACTACCATAATTCCTTGCTGGACTGACATTTTCACTGAGTAATGTAGCTTAAAACATATGGACATTTTCAAGACCAAATTTTGGGGTTTACTTTGGAAGCTACTGAAGGATTAACTTTTTAAAAATAAGAATTACTTCACTATAACAGCACATTGCATTTATATATGGGCCTAATTAGACTGAACATTTTCCCTGTTTTTAAAATAAACATGCAGATAAGATGTATTTCAAACCGTTCTACATGCAGCTTCAGTAAGCCATTAAGCTGCCATTATATATAGCAATAGCATGTGCTTTCAAGACAATGATATAAGTGAGAAAAATATTATTTTGTAGAGGTACGGTCATGTTTGCATTTGATTTGGGGTCCAAAACTTGCAGTCATTACGTAGGCAAAACTCCAGTATGCCCCAGTGGGAATTTTGCCTGAGTAAGTGCTGCAGGAATTGACTTTTGGCAAAATACTTTGTCCTCAATCTTTTATATGCAGTTTGTGTGAACTCTGCACAGCTCATGTTTCTCTGATTGCATTTAGAGGGTCATTTATTGTGCAATGTTGTCTGTCCTTATAACAGATGTTAAAGGATCCCCTTTAAAGGCTACTCCTCCACAGCATCTAATTATAACCTACACAAAAGCGTAACAGATGTTATAATTGTCTTTACTCTTTGATTAAATAGTTTCTGCATGATTTGCTTTCTTCTTCCCTTTCCAATTCCCTCCCTCCTTCCCAGTTTCTAAGGTCTTTTGGAACAACTCATATGTGTCTTCAGTTTGTTGGCAGCGGCTGGGTTTTTTTATATATATTTTTTTACAAATTTGTGATCTCTTTGTTGTTAATATTTAACAGATTTTTATGTACTATTGGACCATGTAAAAGTAACTCAAATTCCGTGATTAGAAAATATACGCTTGACTAAATTTTCCTCTTGCACTTAACAGTTTACTGCTTCTACTGCACAATAGCCACGTCTACACTAGCTGGCTATCTCGAAGTAGCCGGGCCAACTTCAAAATAGCACCCGCTGCATCTATACATGCTGAGTGCTATTTCAAAGTTGAAATCGACGTAAGGAGGCAAGACGTCGAAGTCGCTATGCTCATCAGGAGATCGGAGTAGTGCCCTACTTCGACGTTGAACGTTGAAGTAAGGCACATGTAGACGATCCGCATCCCGCAACATTGAAATAGTGGGGTCCTCCATGGCGGCCATCAGCTGAGGGGTTGAGAGACACTCTGTCCAGACCCTGAGCTTTATGGTCACTGCGTGCAGCAGCCCCTTAAAGCTCCCTGCTCCCTTATTTCCTGTGCCGGAAGCTAAGAGCGCGTGCAGGCAGCAGCACACACATGTGCCCAGCCTGCATGTTCTCACGAGCCCCAAC
Organism: Carettochelys insculpta; assembly: GCF_033958435.1. Classification (NCBI taxonomy): domain Eukaryota; kingdom Metazoa; phylum Chordata; order Testudines; family Carettochelyidae; genus Carettochelys; species Carettochelys insculpta. The sequence goes on from NC_134144.1 coordinate 59,081,702, forward strand.
CCACCACCCAGCACCCATGGCATCCAGCCAGCCCCCCAAGCGCCCACAGGGCACCCCCCAAGGGGACCCAGGGCTACCAGCCAGCCAGCGAGCAGGGGAAGAGGCAGCAGGGTCCCTCCTGGTTGGAGGCCGAGATCCGGGACCTGCTGGGGCTCTGGGGAGAGGAGGAGGTGCTCCAGGTAATGGGGAGCAAGCGGCGGAACGCAGATGCATTTGCTCGGCTGGCTGAGGGCCTGGCTGCCCGGGGTCACCCTGTCCATACTCCTGACCATGTCAGGAGTAAGGTGAAGGAGCTGCGCAGGGTTACACCCGGGCCTGGGACATGGCCAGCCAATCTGGGGCTGCCCCTGCCACTTGCCCCTTTTACAGGGAGCTCAGGGAAATCCTGGGCCCCCGGTACACCTCCTCCCCCCGGCCACTCTTGAAACCTCGGCTGATGAGCCCCAGCAGGCCCCAGAGACGGAGTCCGGGCCGGAGGCCAGCCCTGCACCCCAGGGGACCCCACAGGAGCCCACCCCTGGGGCAGCACAGCAGGAGGAGGAGGAGGAGGAGGCCTCCAGTGACGGGGGGCTGCTGATAGACCTCCCCTCCCGCAGCTCCAGCAGGGCGTCTGCCCGATGGGTGTCCCCGAACCGTGGGAGCAGAGCATCAGGTATGTACCATGGTGCACACCCCCGGGGTTAAGGGGTGGGGACAAGGGACATGACCAGGGCCCTGCACACACCCAGATGACCATGGCCTGGAGAACAGCAGTGGCATGTCCCTCAGAAGAGTCCATCAGCCCCTGCCCCCAGCAGGACAGCACGATGCCCCATCCCTGAGGATGGGGAGAACGGAACCTAGAGGTCCCCCCGAGGGGGGAATAGCACACCCATCAGTATCTCTGGGGGACAGGGATGGGGAACCAGCAGCAGAGGGGTGGGGGGACATGGGCCACGGGTCAGGGCCCAGACTAACGGCTGTCTCCACTCTTCCCCACTCTGTTCCACAGCTGCACCATCTAAGGGCTCTGAGAGCACAGGCGCTGTGTCTGTTGTGCCGGACAGCCCACCAGGGCCATCGCAGCAGGCCAGCCCAGCAGCGGAGCCCGGAACAGCCCGAGGACGAGCCCGACAGCGCCGGAGCCATCCCCGGGCATCCACTGACCTCCAGCTCCTCACCACCCTCTGGCGTCAGCTGGAGGTGTCTGAGCACCACCTGCAGGTGGAGGAGCGGCGGCTTCACCTGCAGGAGTGAGCACTGGCCTGGTGCCAGGAGGCCTGGGGGGCTTTCATGCGGACCTTTGAGCAGCTCGCGGAGCACTTGGCCCCCCCCGTCGCTCCGCCTGCCGTCCCTCCAAGCCACCCTCCACCAGCAGCTGTCCTGGAGCCTGCCACTGAGGGGAACCACATGCCTCAGGACCCGGCCCGGCCATATCTGCCAGTTCTCCTGGCCCCCACCCAGCCTTGACGGGGCCTCCGGCCCAGACATGGATCACGCCCCCCGACGCCCGGCGCTGGACAATAGGGGTGAAGGGCCAAGGACGTTGCCCCCACCTTTGTACATATTCTTCCCATCTTTGTAAATAGTTTATTTGTTCCACCACCTTTTAGTAGCTGCCCCCCCATGTACATAGTTCCCCCCTTCTTTAATGTTGAGTTAATTGTTTTGTTTTAAAAAAAAGGCGTTGGTTTATTCACAAAAGAAGTGTGTGGGTGGTGTGTGCTCTCTGGTGCTCAGTGGTGTGGGCGTGGGGGCAGGTAGTGCTGTGGTGGATGTGGGGGGGCGGTGGGTGGCTCACTAGCAGCTGGCCCTGCCAGTGTTCACCCCGCAGCCTGCTCAAAATGGGCCCGCAGGGCATCCCGGACCCAGATCCTCTCAGGGTCAACCTGGCGACTGGGGGCAGCGGGTGGCTTGGCATCGCCCCTGCCAGCCTCCACAGCCTAGCCCTGGAAGAAGGCCTCTCCCTTGCTCTCCACCAGGTTGTGGTCGCATGCAGCACACTCCACAACCTGGGGGATGTTGGCGAGCCCTGCATCCAGGCAGGTGAGGAGACACCTCCAGCGCCCTTTGACGTGGCTGAAAGTGCGCTCGACCACCTGGTGCGCATGGTTCAAGCAGGTGTTGAACCGCACCTGGGTGGCACTGACATGGCCCATGTAGGGGCGCATGAGCCAGGGCTGGAGGGGGTACGCCACGTCTGCGACGAGGTAGAGGGGCATGGTGGTGTCCCCCAATGGGATCTCCCTCTGGGGGATGTAGGTCCCCGCCTCCAGCCGGCGGCACAGGCCCAAATTTCTGAACACCCGGGCGTCGTGGGTGCTGCCAGGCCAGCCAACATAAATGTCCAAGAAGCTGCCCCGGCTGTCCACCAAGGCCTGGAGGACCATGGAATGGTAGCCCTTCCTATTCAGGAAGTGTCCTCTCCTGTGCTCTGGGGCACGGATGGGGATATGGGTCCCATCTAGAGCCCCAAAGCAATTAGGGAAGCCCAGGCTGGCAAACCCCATGATGGTGGCATCCGGGTCCCCAAGGTGCATGAGCCTGTGGAGGAGCAGGGCATTGATTGCGCGGACCACCTGCAGGGGAAGGACATGAGAGAGCACCCATGAGGGGTGTACGCGGTGTGTGTGGCCCTCTCCCCGGGCTCCCCCTCCCCCCAGGGCTCCCTCCCCTGGGCTCCCCATGTTCCCCGAGCTCCCTGTCCTCCCTGGGCACCTGCTCCCCCCCCGGACTCCCCCCTCCCCCTGGGTCCTCTTACCTCCATGACGACAGCCCCGATGGTGGCCTTGCCCATGCTGAACTGCTGCCCTACGGATCATTAGCTGTCTGGAGTGGCCAGCTTCCAGACAGCGATGCCGACCTGTTTGTCGACGGTGAGGGCACGTCTCCTGGGGGTGTCCTGCTGCCGTAAGGCAGGGGTGAGCCACTGGCAGAGCTCGAGGAATGTCTGCTGGCTCATCCGGAAATTCTGGAGCCAGCAGTCGTTGTCCCACTCGCCAAGCACCAGCTGCTCCCACCAGTCCGTGCTAGTGGGGTACCTCCATAGCAGGCGGCGTGTCCAGCGGGGGGAGGCAGGGAGGCCAGCAAGGTCTGGGGCTGCTTCTTCATCCCCTGAGGACAGCTCATCTTCCTCAAATAAAAGATGATGAGCTGCCTCCTCCATGGCACTGAGCAGGGTGGCCACTGCTCCAGGGGCGGGTGTGTGGGCCTCTGACTGCTGCTGCTGGGGGTCCATGCTGCTTACACGGGGCGTGTGTGCCTATGGCTCTGCAGACCGCGTACTGTGCAGGCTGAGTGTGTCTGGGAGGGGCCCTTTAAGGGAGCGGCTTGCTGTTGCCCCGGAAGTGCTAGTCCGCCCTGTGACCCTGTCCGCAGCTTTGCCTGGCACCCTTATTTCGATTTGGGCCGCTTTGGTGTGTAGACGCTCCCCTGCAGTGCCTATTTCGATGTAGTGCTGTCCTACGTCGACATTGAACGTCAACAGCACCAGCCCTGGAGGATGTGTAGACGCTACCCGTCGAAATAGCTTATTTTGATTTCGCTACATCGAAATAATCTATTTCGATGTACCATCCCAGTGTAGACGTAGCAAATAACTGAGGCATGGGCATTTAAATGTTTGGTTTATTCAACAGTGTGCGCATTACCACATATCATGTGCCATGAGTGCAAAAGGAATTGTTAGTTTAGGAAAAGCAGTTAAGTTAAAGTCCAATCTGATTTAATCTGTGTGATTTTTGTCATCTGTCTTGCAGATTTTACTGGTGTCTTTAGGGGGCCTTGTGCAAGTTTTGATTGTATTGTTAAGGCCACATTGGACCCCATAGACACAGGGCCACAATGGTAGTGGTGTGATGTCAGGGGGAGCATCAGGAGGGATTATGTCTTGGAACGGACACATTTGTACCCAGATCTCCTGCGTGCAGAAGAGCACCCTTGGTAAATCAGGAGATGCTGGGACTTGTCTTTCTTTAATGGTATGCCATCCAGTCAGGGAGAAGTGGTCATGATCCCACCTTTTGTCACCCCTTCTGGAAAAAAAAATGCATTCATGGGGGCACTGGATGATCAGTCCCTGTGCACTCTGTGTCCATAGCCCTTGCAGGAGAGAGTGTGGGATGTGGAGGGAGCATCACAAGGATCTGTGTGCTTCTCAATTCCCTGAGCAATCTTCATTATGCCCAAAAGGTATCTGACCTGTGTGCAGTTTAAGATCTTTATATGTCATTTAAAAAACCAGCTTGCTTCTGTGTATCCTCAGATTAAAGATAAGCTAAGTGTTGGATTTTTGTTTGCAAAAATTCAGGACAGTGGCTGGATCAGGAGGCAAGTTAAAAGGTAGGGAATGCCTCATTCTGCTTCACTGTATTAATATGACCCTGGTCTGGAACAAACAAAAGGAATTACCATCTGATGGCTCTTTGATCATGAAATAAATTTGTACACATGGTGCATTTTGTGTGTGTGTTTTGCAGTGGGTATGGAGGGGGTGGAATTTATTCATCAGGCAGCAACCGTAATGACATCTGCAGTGGGACATTGAGCCAGAAGATGCTGTAATTGCAAACACTTTGGTATCCCATCCAGTCTACCCTAACCCTTCTTTCTTGTTGCTGTTTTGCTTTTGGCACAGAGGGGATACCCAGCCTTTCTTGCTGCTTCACCCTGCTGGGTGTCTGTCTAGTGTCTTTCCCTCCCCCCACCACATGGTAGACCTATGCATTCAGCCCATATGTGGAAGGGTTTTCAGCTAACAAACATTCTGAAACCAGATCTTAAAGGAGGTAATGTGATGGGGGAGTTTTGTTCCCCTTCCACCCACTTTATGAAACCAACATACAACCCCAAATAGAACCTGATTGCATCCATGAGCCAAGACAGTGGGAATCTGTATTGTCACCTTGTCTTGAGTTTCAGAAACTGAGACCGAAAGTGAGACATCCAACAGTTTTATTTAGACTAACCAGCAGGCAGCCCCCGAGGCAGTTGCAGTGGTAGTCCCTGACTCCAGCCATGACCTATATTCACACATTTTCACTTCTTGCTTCCTGTTGAGAAAAAGATAACCCAGATAATACAACTCCCAGAATGCAATGCTTGATCTAGCAATACTGCATTTCCCCCACCTCAAGGCAAAACCCTATCTTGCAAATAATAATAATACAATAGCTTGCTACTATATTAATCCCAAATTAAGTAATTAACAAATAATTATGAATAAATGGTTGTTTAGTTATAGTTAAACTTTTATTGATAACTGAGAACTAATCTCCTTTTTCATTCATAATTACGTAACAAAGTCTCTCATCAATGTGAATAGCTGTCTGATCCTTCTAGCAGGTCTGACAGGCACAATGTTCTGTCAAATATCAGAGGGGTAGCTGGGTTAGTCTGGATCTGCAAAAGCAACGAGGGGTCCTGTGGCACCTTATAGACTACAGAAATGTATGAGCATAAGCTTTTGTGGACAAAGACCCACTTCGTCAGATGTAGGCATCTGCCCACGAAAGCTAATGTTCTGTCAGTTATCTTGTGCTGTTGTTAGTGGCAAAGTAAAATCAATAGCACTAGTTAGATGGTCTGAAACATCTTTGCTTTGCATGTGGTAAGTGGGCACTAAATGAAGAAACAGTATTTCATACCTGACCCTCTGACAACTTTTAAATCTAAGGTCATTGTTTTTTGTACCCACTCCCTCACCAAGAATTTGCAATGGAAACATGAATCTGGGCTCTCCTTTTTGTTACATTTCATACTCTTACAAATAAACTAAATTCAGTTTTCACTTCTTTGGCTCCACAATATGTTGTATATATTCATATGTTTGCTGTTTGTGTTGAACTGTCTGTTTTCTTTTCACAGCTATATCAGATGTAGGTGTGTGTAATCCATGCAATAATTCAGAAGGTGACCTTTGGATCGTGGCATGATGCATAGCCCAGTAGATTTGTAAGAGATCTGTATTGAAGGTTACTGGTGCTTTTCTTTCCAACATACCTGTTTGCAGACTGACTTTCAAATAGCTGTTGAATTGTTCAGTGTCTCTGTTTGCTTTAGGGTAATGCATGGATGCTCTTCTACATCTCTGCCAGAAAAGTTTGATATTTCACTAAAGTAAATTTGCATTCTGGGGTCCACTAGTAATTCTTTCAAGTTCCCCCTTTTCTTGCCAAAGACTAGAAGAACTGGATCATGGCAGCAGAGGTGATTTTTGACATAAATGCAACTTCGGGCCATTTACTGATATGTGTGACATAGTAACAGTCACTTGGTGCATTGTCTGCTTGATGCCAACCTTTTCCTTCATTGCATGTGGAAGAGGAACAGATTGACTGGTGTTGTCAAAGGGCTGTGATCAGTGTGCAGTTTGAAAGTATGGCTCCGTTTTCCTATAGCACAAATTTAAGCAAGTGCTTCCTTTTCAATAGCTAAAAAAATTCTCAGCTTCAACTGTTCTCATATGAAATACAACTATCTTCCTGATATTGCTATAATGGATTTGCATAAGAATTATCCTGAGTCATTAGTCTGAAGCATCCATTCTCACAGTTGTGGGTGACCATACAAAGGCTGGGCTATTTAATCAAATCTTCACTGCTTTGAAACTAACATGAGGTTACCTGGCAAAGTGCTTCTAACAATTCTATGACTGAAGCATAGTTTGCAATACAGAATTGCTGGGCCCCTGGGCAAGATGTGGGGGGAGGTAACTCTCTGCTTTCAGAAAGGGTGGGGCCTCAGATGGAAAGAACAGAGCCTTGGATGGAAGGGGTGGGGCTAGGGCAAACCTCCCCCCCCCGACCTTGAGCGCTGCACAGAGTGCACTGTAGAGGACTCTGGCAGTGATTTAAAGTGATCAGGGCTCCAGCTGCCACAGTAGTAAGGAGCCAAGCCCAGGAAACTGGGTCATTAGGTATCCTGCTACACATAAGATTAATTCAGCATGTGGTGCACAAACACATCCAAAGTATTGTAAATAAATTTATTCAAGTATTATTGAAACCATTGAGCCAGTGTCCAGCATTAATTTTACCACCTAGTGCTTCCCTTATGCTACAGCAGAAACATGAAGAGTAAATGCTATTTTGTCTGCAATGTGCGTGGAGCTGCTTTCATCTACACTCAGAAGAGTAACACCAGGTCCAGTGCTGCATGTACTTGTTGAACAGACTGCTTGCTTCAGCATAGCTTAGCAAAGTGTCTGGTCTTTTTACAGTGATTGCGCTGAATTCCCTTTGTATGGCATGCTGCATAGTTCACAATGTGTTGTGTAGCTCCACAGTGGTAAAATACATTTTCCTTGTGTGGCTTGAAGTTGCTGAGTCTGTGACATCCCATTTCATTGCCCTTGTAAAAAAATTTTTTGACTGTCCTTTTATAGTCCATGTCTGTAGTGATTGCATAGCTTGGATTATACCTTCTGTGCCTCGACTAATTTATTTTTGCCTCCAATATAGCTGACTCAGTGTGATTAGCTGTATTTATAGTATTCTGTAAGGTCAAAAAAATAGGCATAACTCATAAATAATAGGCATAACTAATAGTAGACACAAGAACTTTTCTCACAATTTTGTCTGTCATGTTGCCCAAGTTATAGTCAGTTCCCTTAATGCAGCAATATACTGTTCTGTCAGTTTCCCCTAGTTTCTCTTCATGCTGGGAAAATTTGTAGAATTCAGCTTCCACATTTAAATCAGTCACAAAAAATTCTTCAGTGCAGCAAGTCTACTCTCATTTATCACCCAGAAAGGGAAGGGCATAAAATATATGCTGCCCTTCTGCTCCAAGACAGCGAATAAGCAGAGTATGCTTTTTGTTGGTTGGTTGGTTGGTTGGTTTTTCAGAAAGTTCCGTCAAAGACATAGTTCTCAAACACTCTAACCCTAGCATTATGAGTACCTGGCTGGTCACTTGAACTTTGAAGAAAGATTCAGATAGATTCAGAGGTGGGAAAGTCACCCGTGTTGCCATTTGTTGTGTAGTGGAAGTTGAGATCAAAAGGGTGAAAGCCACAAATGCATTTTGTTTGTTTAGACAAACCACCATGCAGCTCCAGAAGCAGATGCCAAGACTGACACACACTTCCTACTTCCTGTTAGTTCTTCTATCTCAGTCTACAACTTCCAGCATTCAATACTGCATCTAACACCACCACAGTGTAAGTTTAGCAAAATCTCTGGTTGAGCTCACACACTCAAACAATTAAAGAAGCAAACAGTACCTTGCTAAATTGGTTTTCAGGTTATTGTTTGGCTGTTCAAATCTATATAGATTGTGGTTTTCTCCTCTTTCCTCTCAAAACACCAGCATGCCTTGAAACAATTTTCATGACTTTTCTTAAAGACACCTTGCTTTGAGACTGAACCTGTTTGCTACTATCGAACTTAAACTTTCTCTTTCTATCTTTGAATGACCAAATATGGTCCTGACTCCTAGCCCACCTGGAAATTTAGACTTTATAATCCCTCTGGGGGATGTAGGTCTCCACCTCCAGCCAGCAGCACAGGCCTGAGTTCCTAAGAACATGGGCATCGGGTGTACAGCAGGGCCAGGCCACATAGACATCCTGGAAGCAGCCCTGGCTGTCCACCATGGCCTGCAGGACCACGAAATGGTAGCCCCTGTGGTTGATGTATCTTCTCCCGCTGTGGTCCCGGGCACTGATGGGGATGTGGATCCCGTCTAGGGCCCCGAAGCAGTTTGGGAACCCCATAGTGGCAAATCGGGCGATGGCTGCATCCAGGTCCCCGACTCGCACAACCCTCTGGAGCACCATGGCATTGAGTACACAGACCACCTGTGGGGAGGAGACACGAGTGCCCATGAACGTGTGCAGGGTGCCCCAGGCCCCTGCCCCGGGACCCCCCTCCCAGGCATCCCCCCTGCCCAGCCCCTCCCTCCCCAACCCCCCCAGGCACTCCATCCCAGGCACTCCCCTGCCCAGCCCCTCCCTCCTTGTCACTCCTCCCTCCCCAGTACACCTCCCTCCCCAGCCCCACACCCAGGCCCTGCTCCCTGGCCTCCCACCCCCAGTGGGTGCACGCCCAGGCCTCCTTCTCTCCATGATGACAGCCCCGACTGTGGCCTTTCCCACTCCAAACTGGTGTCCCATGGAGCAGTAGCTGTCTGGAGTGGCCAGCTTCCAGACAGCTATTGCAACCCTCTTCTTGACAGTAAGGGCGCGCCACATCCTTGTCCTGGTGCCTCAGTGTGGGGGTGAGCCACTGGCAGAGCTCCAGGAAGCTCTGCTGGTGCATGTGGAAGTTCCACAGCCACATGTCATCATCTCATTCCCCCATAACCAGCTGCTCCCACCACTTGGAGCTGGTGGGGTAAGTCCAGAGGCGGTGGAGCACCCAGCAGGGCAAGAACAGGGTAGCCCGGTGGTCAGGGGCATCCCCTTCTGCCCCCAGGGAGGGCCCCCCCTCCTGTCTGGGAGGGGTCCTTTAAAGGACCGGCTTACTGTTGCCCCAAAAGGGCTAGTCCAGCCTGTGACCCCATCCGCGGGTTTTCCTGGCCCCTTATTTTGATGGGGAGTGCTTGTGTGTGTGGATGCTCTGCATTTCCTTCCGGGGCGGCTCTTTTCGACGTTCCCCATTGCTACTTCGATGTTGAACCTCGACTGCACCAGCCCCAGAGGATGTCTGGATGATATGCGTCAAAGTAACCTATTTCGATGTTGTTACTTTGAAATAGGCTACTTTGACGTAGTGTCCTAGTGTAGACATAGCCCATTGTCTTGAAATCTCAAGATGCTGTACAACTTGTGTTATATTGTTTATGGATTTACAGAGAGTACTATATGCTTCCACTTCTTACACCTGAAATCTCATTAATTCTAAATCATTTCCATTTATAAACTGGAGGGATAGATGAGTTAAGAAGAAAATTGTAAAGTGCTAGTTACGCTTGTGCAGAGTATTAATTATCCAGACACCTGTCCACTACCACCTTATAGTATTTCATATAGGTCACTGAACAGCCAGATGATAATAATGACTTTCATTCACTATCATCCTGGTGTGAATTTGAAACAGTGATCTATAGGTGAAAGGGTAAAATTTCAATTACCATACTCCAGGCCTTCCAATTTCCCATATTATGCTGGTGCTAAAAGTCCTAAATTTCACATCTGTGGAACATTTTATAAATTATGGCATATTAAAGGATCAGCTTAAATCACTAAGAATTTTAACATCTCTTAATAACTGCTACTGAACCAGACTATTAAAAGGTAAACTGGCCAAAAGTGTCATTTCTCCCTTATGTCACTATTTTGAATGTTAAGAATCATTCTCTTCCAAGATGTTGTGTAGCTATAACACAAACCTGCACAAGCAAAGGAAAATGGAAAATGAGCTAGAAAAGGAAAAACACTGATAGAACACTGTGGAAAGTGTCAGGCTGGCCGCTTTCCTTGTCTTTCAAGTCAAGGTCCATTAGCGTTCTCTTGTGTTACATTAATACAAGACTTAATTAGTTCCCCCCAAAACTCAGATTCCGTCATGTTTTCATTAGCTGTATATCTAACATTATGGGAAACAATTTCCTCAGTTCCATTTACCAGTCTTTAATCAAGTGAACTGCGTTTCTTCTCTATCGTTTTTCTCTCTGTCCTTTTTTGCATACAGACACACCCACCAAGCCACCTTTAACCAGCCATTATTGTTTAAAATGTAGGGGCTGGATTCCAACTTTAAGCACAGCCCTTAGCAAGGTAGAGTGGATAAGTGGTACTGCTCCAGGGGAGTCCTGAGAAGCACTGTGACTCAGACACCCCTTTGCATCACAGTTCCTCGCGGGCTTCCTCCTTGTTCTCTTGGGAGTTGTAGGAGGAGGCAGAGGGAAAGGAATTTTACAGCTGGGACATACTATCAGTAAATTATTGCAATCTCTCTGACCCGTACTGGCTCAGCTACTCTGGCCACTGAATAGTGCATAGCCAAGATGCTGCCCCACATGCCCCACAGCTACTCTGGGAAGTGAGTTAGCAGGCAAATAGCTCAGCTTATTCTTGTTTGCAGACTGAGCTGCCTACGTATAGGACATGGCAGGAGAGATTTCTGCTCCCTTGCATGTCTGTATTATCTAAGTCACAGTCTAACCCTTTTGTTACTGAGAGACCATTCAACCAACCATGTTAAACAATGATGAGCAAGTGGTCTTTCTAGTGTCATATTTTTATATGTGAAATTGTCCTTGAGTAGAAAATTAAAGGAACTTTATGTACATGGACTATATAGGCCAAATTCTGTTCCCAGTTACAGCCATGTAACCTCATTTCTGTCAGTAAAATGGTACAGGTATAAATTAGGGCAGTATGAAATCCAAAGGCAGAATCATACCTATATCTGGGAAGAAAAGACAGTGGGGAAGTTTGATTAAATAAGGGTAACAATACAATATTTTTTTGTAGTTCTGTGGCCTGAGTTATACAGGAGGTCAGAATAGATTATCACAACAGTCCCTTCTGGCTTTGGACTCTATGATGTAACAACAGCACTTGCATAGCATATTTCATCATCAAAGTCACTGACAAAAATGAACTAATCCTTAGCCCACCCTGTATGCAATATATTATTATCCTCAAAGGTGAGGAAACTGAGGCAAGGAAAATAAATGACTTTCCTTAGGCAAAACATTTAGTTTGTCAAAGCTGGGATAAGAACTGTGGTCCTGATCATCTGCTCAATTACAGATGAGTGGCTTCAATAGCTAGTGTAATCCAAGGAGTTCTTGATGTTCAAGAAACAGGAGACTGCCACTATGTTCACAGTATGGATGTGTGCATGTTGTTCTTTTCCTAATTATACATAGTATGTCGGGGGTGGGGTACTTTTATCCTGACAAAATCACCTTGGAAAACAGTGATATGAAGTTAGAATAACTGGCAGGCATTACTTCCATGCAAAAGAGATTGCATTATCTTACGCTAATGTCACCACCACCGCCACAAGACATACAAATGGCCCTCAAACAACAGTGAGACCTTTGAAATTTATAACATAGGAGCCTAACCTCTGTTTTCCTCTGTCCTCTCCTTGTACTCTCTCTCCATTACCTGAATGTTATGGTTAATAGTATCAGAGAGGTAGCTGTGTTAGTCTGTATCTTCGTAAATAACAAGAAGTCCTGTGGCACCTTATAGACTAACAGGTATTTTGGAGTATAAGCTTTCATGGGCAAAGACTCACTTCATCAGATGCATCTGACGAAGCAGGTTTTTGCCCACAAAAGCTTATGCTCCAAAATATCTGTTAGTCTATAATGTGCCACAGGACTTCTTGTTGCTATGGTTAATGGTAGTCTACCATATAGTATACATTTCTGTTTTGTGTCATTTGAAATAACGGAGTGCAGACTCGTCAAAGAGATGAGTAGGATGACATAAACACAGAAGAGTTATCAACCTCTAGCAAGGAATTCCATGAGTATTTTAAGATTCACAAGCTTATGTAGTTTTTGGCAGATGGTAAGAGTGGAAGTCAGACTGTGGCAGCCAGTGCTTTCCCAGAGAAGGTGAAGTAAGGCGCTGGCAGCAGCTGACTGTCTGGGGGCAGGAAGGGAGGGGGTATTATTTATATTTTCCCAAAGCTAAGCTCTCACCCTAATATAGATCAGCCACGGCAATGTAGAAAAAGAGAATTGTAGAAGGAAGATGAAAAAATCCTATTAGTGTCAGTCATCCATCCTGTCAGTGTAACATTGTTCCCTATAGCATATTTTTGTGATTTATCCTCTCTTGCTTTTAATATCACAAGAATTTCACCAATTCCCTTGGAAAATGATACCCGAGTCTATATTGGATTTCACTATAGGTTGTTTTCCCCAACTACTCTGTCTTTTTTCTTCCTTTTCTCTATTTAACCTCCTTGTACATACCATAACCAATTCGTCATTGTCTTTGAAGTTTGTATGCATCTCTCAAACATGTGTAGATAGTTATGCTCTCCCATTGCTGCCCACTCTTGTAATTGTTTAAAACAAAGACGTACAGCTTTGCTAACCTTTCTCCACATGAGACAGCACCTTAATCATTTTTATTGCTGTACAAAACCCCAATGAATACAATCATCAGTATATTGGATTCTAAAGGGAACATCCAGGCCCTGTTGAAGTCAATGGAAGTTTTGACCTTCATGTAAACAACTCAATTCAAAGGAATTATTGCATCATGCAGCACATGCTGATACCCTTCTTCCACTACCTCAACCTCTCAAACCTTTTAATTTGATTTATAGATAAATGTAATAAATACATTGGAGTGTACATTTATTTTGAAACTATTGCATGTGCCAGTAGGTAAGTCTGAGTCACTTCATTGATTCCCAGGGCAAGTGCCTGCATGTTTCACCTAAAAGATTGATTGGGCACGTGGGAGGGTGGCTGGCGCTTTAAGGAGAAGTATGTGTCAGTTTCATTTGTGACACAACCAGCCCCCCCCCACCATCTAGGCAAAATTTGGGTCATGTGACCCTCAGGCTGTGTCTACCCTGAGCCCTAGTGCTGACAGTTTGATGAAAATAAGCAGTCTTGAAAATGCAAAAGGTGGCATGTTTGCATACTCTTGGAGCTGATATGCATATTTATTAGGCTAATTTGCATATTGACCACAGAACTCAAGCCGTGTAGATGTGGTTCTGCAGGCAAAAACCCCTTTTGTCAGCAGCTCCTTATGCCTCATTTTTCCAGGCATATTTGCTGGCAGAGCCATGTATTTGCTGGCAGAACCATGTCTACAAGGTTTCAGTTCTGTGGCTGATATGCAACTTAGCCTCATAAATATGTATATCAGTTGTGCAAATATGCAAATAGGCCACCATTTTGAATTTTCAAGATGTTACCTTGAATGGTAATGAAACGTTTGCAATTTAATTGCCAACTCAACAAACAGCCAAATATCAAATAAATTTTCAGTACTGTTTATTTGCATCAAACTGTCAGCACTAAGGCTCAGTGTAGAAACAGCTTCAGCTAGCTTCCTTGAATGAACTCAGATATTCAAAAACTTATGAATAAATTAAGTCTGGGTTATAATTTCTTATGTCCATGGATTTGAATTCACCAGTAAATAATCATTCACTCCCTGGGCTTTGCTACTGTTGGTAAAACCAAGTCAAGCTGTGCTCTTAGAGATTATGAAGATGGCACTTCATTTGGCAAAACCTTGCTTGGATTCACTGAACTTTAGTCATGAAAAACCAGTGCATAGCAAGATGTTTCTTTTTGTGCCTATAGCAAGAAGTGGGCAAAACTGTGTCTTTAAAATGGCCAATTTTCACTAAATTGGTATAAAGGCAAAATTTTTCAGAAGACTGAATTGCTCAGAAGTTTGTCAATGAGATATTTTTGTGTGGATGACAGTGACCTAAAATTCTTATAGAACCATCAGCAACTAGACTGAGACCATGTGTTCAGGTTGCAAAGCCAGCTCTGTATTAAACACTAGACATTATTCTTGTTGACAGTTTCAGCAGAGCTGGGAAGCTTGAAGATTCATGGAGAATAAATGCCTTTTGATGATCTGGCTAGAACAGGATTGGCAGGGAGTTGGGGGGATGATGCCTCTGTAAGGTCTGGCCTAGGGAATAACACAGGTCTTCTGTCTTCATGATTGTCTATCTGGTATCTTTCACAAGCACTAAATTCATTCTGCAAAAAAATTTAATTGTTACAGCCTATTGACCAATTATCTTTTGCTTACTATGGAAAGTCAAAGCCTGATTTATCTTTCACTGTTTTCATGCTCCACCACAAACTTTCATAAAGAGGCAGATTTTGTGTTTATGAAGAACCCTGAATTGTTTATTTTATGCTTCCTTCTTTTTCCAAAACAAAGTTTCATTAACTTGCAGTCTTTCAGACCTATACTTTCAGACCACGTACACCTATCTGTGAATTACTTCACATTACATTGTACCCTGGGATTTAGCCCACTATCTAAAGTGGTTTCCTACGACAGATGTTTCTTTCTGATAAAGCCTTTGAATTAAGCCAAGCAGAGACTTGAAATCTGGGTCTGCCTCACTAAAGTGTTTTTCTGTCATCACTGGACTATAGGATATTCTGAGTTAGGTCTCTCTCTTTCTAATTTTGACCAGAAATTCCATCCTGGATCCAAGACTCTTTCCCAATGGAAACATATATTTAAATCCTCATGTTCCTGAGAAAAGTTTTGGTTTTGACAAAATGAGAATTTCGTGTTGAGAAAATATTTCATTGAAAAATCCTGATAAACTCTAACACAGTGATCAAATCCTCATGCAACATCATGTTGAAGGATCAGTCTCCTAAAGAGCATAACACAGAAACACATACTTCTTTCCACTTTCATCAGTCACTGCCTGAACAACCCATTCACGCTTTTCTACTTTTTTATCTGTTATTATGTTTGTCCAAAGAATTTAGTTTCACAGTTTATATGCCTCATATATTCCATAAAAGCAAACGGAAAAGCATAGTCCTTTGACCTTTTCAGTGTTCTTTGGTGTAATTTACTGACTGTTCACTTTCTCCCTACAGCCTGGCCCTTAGAACCATGAATAAAATGGCCAGCCAATCCAAATAAGAAATGCTGGAAAGGTTACAGCCTTTGGTTTGGTTATAAGTCTGTTAACTGTTCAGAGTATTTTCACCAGGAAAAAACATTTACAAGAACAGAAAATGGCATCAGATGAATCATAGATGTTATGGAATAAAGAAATAATATAAACATAACCCATTCTCTTAACACTTTAGTAACCATAATCTTGTGGCCTCTCATATTACATCTTTTCAACCCACCCTTTTCTCCTTCAATGCATTCAGTTATCCATTTGATTTACCTAATAAAATATTAAGATACAAATCTATTTCATTTTGACATGATGTTACTGCAATATCTTTATTGCCATATTTAATATTTTATGGTTTATTGAAATTCTTTATATCATTTTGAGCACATTAGAGAGTTGGCTTGCTTTAATTTCCCAATCTTTATTTGTTTAGCTCCTAGAAGTGTTCGTGTAAGGTGGCTTTGTTTGCAAACAGAGAAAGGCTGCATCGTGTGGAAAAAGCTTTAGATGGCAAAATAGTCGTACAGACAGTGAAAGCTAAGTAGCTGTGCAGATTTGTTTTAGTTGGTTTCTGGGATATTTCGTGTAGGAGTCTGCCTCCCTGAACCAAGCTCTTCATTGCTGCTGAGGATAATTTCTCCAAGGCAGGTACTGTATAGGGCGGTTCTAGAGTCTAAATTGCTCACCAAACAGGTCTGGGGATTTGCTGGCACAGATTAGGAATGTAGATGGGGATGTGCCAGATTGCAGAGCAACTCATAAACAGCCCTTGGAGTTGCTCCACACCCACCCCTGCTCCTGTATGTCCCAAAAGCAGCATTAGTGGGTTATAAGGAGGGTCAGAATCTGGCAAAACAAATTATGCTGCTGGAAGACTGATGTAAGGGAGATCAGGCTGTTATTAGGCTCCTTTTTTTATAGGTAGCTCCTGAGTGACTTCCTCAAAATTGAATTTTTTGTTTTCATCAATTTTCTAGAGCCAACCAGAAAAATATAGAGGAAGGGGCAGGAGTAGCACTGTATCTGCTTCTTTGTGATTTCCATAGCATTCTACTAAGCTAAGTGCTTGGTACTAGAATATTTCTAGTTTAACTAACTAATATTAGCACATGACACAGGCTGAGTCTCTTCTTTTTTTTCTGCAAAAATGCAGCTTCCTTATCTAAATACTCTCCTAATCCATTGGGTGTGAATCTGCAGTGTATACACTAGGGCGTGTGAACTACTGACCAGACTAATCAATTGCCTGGGTGTATTGAGCTGTAGCTGGCTGAGCTGTGCTCATAGTGTTGCTTTGGAGCATATCGTAGGTGAAACAGAAAATGTTTTAATTTCAAGATGTATAAATGCAGATGTCAGTGCATTTTTCTGTTTCCCACATCACTAGTACCAGAGATGGTCATCAGCTAAGTCCTCTCATAAAAGAATTCCAGAATGATTTTTCTCTGACAACATTTAAATCCTCAACACCAACCTCCTGGATGCCAGTGAAGGGAGTGGAGGAGGGCGCGCTAATAAAACAATGTTAATGACCTGCTTGTAATCAGTCTGGGAGAAAATTTCATGCTTTGCAGAGGTGGGGTTTTGTGGTGATCCTGATCTGAACTGTTTGAAAGGGCAGAGAGGTGATACAGAATCAGTGTAAGCTTTTTGAATGATGCTGGTGTAGGAATATAACACAGGTAGTACATGAATATTATCAGTGTATTGAATGTTTGTGGTCATAAGCTCTACAATTCTGAATGCTTCCTTTTTCTCTCATATCTGTTTTGCACAGGCTCGTGCAATTCTTTACAATACTTCAAAAGTTTGAAATGCTTCTGTGCTTATTTTTCTTAGAGAAACCTCATGCAAACCCAATCCAGACACCTCAGTGTCACCTGTACAGGCTGCATAAGCAACCTTATGGTACAGTAACAGACTGTGTCTGATAAATTGAAGGATACAATTTCAGTTAGAAAATCGATTTCAGAGGGATTTGAGTGATTTAAGGGATTCGCAATGAGATAGACCTTCTCTGCTAGTTTATCTATCTAATTCTAGTCAATGTCTGCACTGACTCAGAGTTTTTACTATCTGATGGCTGTTTGGTGGCTTGTACTAGTGAAAGTACTTAAAACATCCGCCCCACCCACTCCATTATGAGAGCTATTACTCGTTCCATCTGTGTTCTCTATTTCAGATATAAAGGATAGCTCTCAAATTGGATGAACTTTTTTTAGATTGAAGAAACTTTTAAATGTAACCAATGTATGATTTTTGGTGATTTTAGTCTAAGCTCTCATTGGTTCATGATCATATCACATACACACAAAAATCCTCATAATTAGCATTCTTGTTGAGAGTCTGAGGCCTGGAGTCCAAGAATCTCAGGGTCATTTGCCCTGTTGTTACTGAGGTATGTAGAGTGGGTATGTTTCTGTTGTACCTGATCTGAGGATAAAGAGGAAAAATCCAGACCCTAGAATTATCAGATATATATAAATATAGATACATATTTCAGAAACATACACTGGTGTAGCTCTATTGAAATCTAACTCTGTGATCTCAAACTGTATGAAGAGCTCTCAGATGTTCATTCTGGTAAGATGTTACACATTTCTAGCACCCATGATGCATACATCAAAGCATACCTTTCCCTCTCAAGGAGACAGGATGAACCAGAAAATGTTATATGTGGTTTGCAGATGGAGCTTCTGTATGTTAATAACAATGCCCTGGTTCTCCTGGTTGTGGATTATTAGAGCCATCTTCCTGTGTACTGGACATTTCTTTCCATTAATTATAAAATCAGTGTATTTTTAAGGTGGATAACACCTCTGGCCTGGAGATTGCTGCTACCCTGTAAGTTCCTATATCCAAAGGTCTGGCTTCATTGCTGAGTTAGTCCAGGCTCTTTCACAGATGTTGCACCAGACCCACCTGTGTACATTCACACAAGCTTCTCATCCAAGTTCAGTGCTACTTTCAGCCAAAGCAATCTTTTCTGCTTTTAGCTGCCAGAAAAAGTGCAGGTTCTGTAGTTTCTCACACTGTAACCCACTGACTTTGCAATGAGGATGGGAGCTAAAGCACTCAAGTATTGATAGTCCTCCAGTGCTTTCCCACAATTCCCATTTTGTGCCCAGAACAAACAACAAACACTCCCACAATTCAGTGGTAAAGAATAATGGAGCAATTCAGCTTCCTGCAATGCAGCAAATCATGGGCCATTCCTCAGAAGTCCCAGTGTCAATGATGGGTGAGTGCAGGACCAGTGAGAACACATGAAGTTGGGGACAGCTTTGCAAAGAAGCAGTCAAACCTGTCCTATATGAACCTGAGTACTGATCATCTGAGTTATTACACTTCAGCCATTCTCCCAGGAAGTGGACTTTCTCAGGAGGTGTATGCATTCTAGTTTTGAATTACTGAAGGTCTGCTAGCGGACCTGAAGACTGATAACAAGAAGATAGAAGTCTACCAGATAAAGCTCTTTCTTTGAGACAGGAAATATGTTGCAGAGAAATACCTGTTCTGAGATAAAAGTTTGTTTTTCAACATTTTAACCAATGCTTTTATCCTTAGTTTGAAGTGAGTTATCTGGTTTTGTGGTTCAAATTGTCTGTTGGCTTGTCTGAACTCCAATATTTTCTGTTTGTTCACATTCATGGGCAAGATATTCAAAAGTGGCTAGTAATTGTAGGTGCCTCAGCTTGAGGCAAAATAAAGGGAAGTGATAAACAGAATGTGGGTACTTGCTTTCTAGAAATCAGGCTTCTTTAAGTTATCAGGAGTTGAACCCACTTAAAAGCAAAGGTACCTTCAATTTCTAGTCATTGTTGAAAACCTTAGCTCAAGTGTCATGGGCTATTATGTCCTTGTTGAAAAAGACCTAGATTTGGAATTCATTGAGAAATCACAGTTCCGCTATAATAAATCCAGAATACCTTCATTAACACCGAAGAATTTATTTCACATTTACACAAGTACAGCTGAGACAAAAATTTGATCTACATTGCCAAAGCACACTAGACAAACTATTGAATGCACAATATACATCTTTTAGAAGTTTGAATCTTTCAAGATATTTTCTGTTATCCTGCACACTTTAAAATGTTTTTGTTATGTGATGTAATTTAACTTGGAATTAATAGAAAATGTCACCAACAATTGGCCCACTAATTTCTTCTGCTGCAGAAGTACCAGAATTCTATGGCCTGTATTATGCAGGAGGTTAGACTAGATGATCAGAGTGGTACCATCTGGCCTTAATAATCTAGGAAAGGTATTCAGGCTATCAGCTCCTATAACCTTTCAGCATTGGGCCCAGAATTTGTGCCTCATAAATATAACACAGAGAACTGTGCCAGTAAATGGGGTTTACTGGGAATAGTGAGCACCATGAACTGTTTATATTTTCAAATAGCTTATTAGCTCTGGAAACCCATTTCCCAGCTCATTTAGTAAAATACTTTAACACCACAAAGACCCTGGATAAAGCCAACCAGTATCAATAAATGGCTGTTAGGATTTCATTTTTAAGATATCACCCCAATATGTTCATTTCACATTTCTTTCTGGATGGATCAACTTTTTTTGGCACATAAGACCTGTTCTTGGAACATTGCTTACTATATTCACAAAGTCATGATCTGCTGGATTATGAGACAGTAAATAATGAAGACAGAAACTGTTAACTAGAATATTGAAATGTGCATTTAATTTTTTCAGTGATGCTGAAAACAGCCTGAAGTTTTTAGCAGATTGCAAGAAAAACAAACCACCACAACCATGGAGAGGAAAAGACAACTAAAGAAAAGGGAGTATGGGAAAAGACTATCTCTGGACAGCAGTCTTGTGGTAAGGACTAAAATACTAATTTACTATTATTTGTGTTGTAATTAAATGTATTGATCTTGAATTTCTGTGTCCCATAATGCTGTACCTTTTTAAAGCACATGTTTAAGACATCAGAATGGCAAATTCTTTTGTGATTTCTGCTTCAGATCTATGGGACTAAAAGAATTTTGAAGCACCCTACTAGGGACCACTATACAGAAAAATGTTGTTAGGTTTAAGTGAATTGCATTAGGGACGAATCTGGTCCAATGGCAAGGAAAACATTTAAAAACTTGCCAGTATTACATAAGAAAAATAAGTTTGTTTACCTCAGTCCCTGCAGTACTCTTCTGTATTCCATATAATATGTCATACATAATAACTACAGTAAATACTGGCAATCTCTGACTGAAAGGCCACGACACTTAGCATGTGTAACAAATTAAATCAATGTCATTTGCAGGAAGATTAAGCTGGTCATACTTTGAGCATGGAGGTGGGCGAGATGACCTCCTGTGGTCTCTTCCAACCCTCATCCTCTATGATCAGTTGACAGGTGCTCCACATGAATTATTGTTGATATACAAAGGACCCGATCCTGAATTTAATGAAGGCATGATCTTGTCCACAAATCTCATTCGTAAAAGTAATGTTTTAGCTGCTAAATGGGATAAACAACGAATTCTTTTACAGACACATCCTAGATGTCCAGATTGGAAAATACTTGGAATATGTGTTAACAGCTAATATGCTGAATCTGAATAAAATGGAGAGGTCTCACCCTATCCACATGCACTTCTGAGAGTTTTGCAGAGGGTACTCTTTATTCTGAGAGGGGAACTTTTTTCCTCAGAGGACATGGTAGGATTGCTGGCTTTTCAGAGTAATGAGACTCCTGGGATCAATGCTTGGGGAAATGGCTGGCATGCATCTTGAGTCCCTTCCATTGTATGAATGCAGGTGAGAATGGGTCTTTCTGGACTGGTAATGTCGCCTGTCCAGAGAACAAATGTAAAAGGAGGACATGACTGTGGGAACACACGTCACTTATCTGGACTCTGGAATGGAGCTGTCAGTTAGGGAGATGAAATGATTCTGCAAATCACCCCTTGTTTGTGCCTTACAAAATAGGTCAGGGAGTGAACATGTCTCTCCTAGCTTTAACAGACTTCCAATGACTTCAGTCAAAGGCAGTTATGTAGCACTTTAAAGACTAACAAAATAATTTATTAGGTGATGAGCTTTCGTGAAAAGGTGATTGTAAGGAGTTATGTATGATGTGAAGTGTGGATTTTATCTTCCCTTTGTGAGCAGCTCCAAAGTACCCTGATTTTGAGTGTGCTTCCGTGTACCATGTTTCTTCCAGGTAGGTTTGCAAAATCCAACCTGCTGCAAAGCCTGCATTCTCCCAGGACTTGCATAGTCCAGAAATGTTGACCTCTTTTCAGCAACTTAAAGTTACAATGCTCTTAAAACTATAGTATTTCCATTATTGTACAGCTTTAGTGTACAGAAGGGGATGCACAATTTTGTCATATGTCACGTATCATGATAGACTCATGTGAGCAAAATAAAAGTAAACATTTATTGTACATTCTTAGAGTACGGGCTGTGCTTATACACAAGAGGAAGTTCTGCTATTACTTCTAGACATGTAACTCCACTGAGGGAAACTCTGGTCTAATATCTCTAGTTAAAGTTCATTGTTCTGTTCCCAAGACTTCAGGCACAGAAGAACAGAAACTGTGTACCAAGTTTTTAGGGCAATGCCAGCAATGTTGGATATTGCTGCACTGACTGCTAAAAATGTGTTGATCATTATGGAAAATAAGTGATTTTTAACCAATGTTTCACTTATCCAAAGCATTCTCCATAGAATAGTTTTTATGATTCCTGATGTCTAATCAATCATTATGAAGTAAATTTGGTTTTACCGGGGATGCAGGTTGTCTGATACATGGTGAGTCATCAGAGGCACGATGTCTGATGCTGATTCTCGGTTTCCCGTCTTCAATCTACACATGAGATCCCATTATCTCCTGAGTAGACCAAAATATTGTGAGTCTTCTGAAAAGTTTTGCACTGTCAGTTGCTTGTTGGTGTATCATACTGGCTGTCCTATGACTAAACAAAATTCAGCAAGGCAAAGATGAATACTTTATTTTACTTTCTCCCTTCCAAAAAACTTCTCCTATCTATCACTATCAATAGAAATAACTTTGTTTCTGTTACCTCAGCATCCTAATCCTCCTTTCTCTTCACTTCTTCTGCATCCACTCTGTTGTCAAATTCCTTGAGAACACCACATTTCCAAAATCTATGCTTGGAACAGTCAGCCATGATTTGCCGCTAAAAACAGCATTTCTGTATTCTGTGGAGCCTTCCAGCAATAATCCTCCATAGAAAACAATCTCATTTATATGCATTTGAAAGCAACATGTTCAGTTTTTCTTACCTTGGGCCACAAAATACAAGTCTAAACAGGAGATAAAGTTAACACATATAAGCGTGTTACATTATGGATCTGTACTGTTTTCTCCATCTGCTTTACTATGTGAGCTCCTTGTGGAAAAGGAACACTTCTATGAAGTAATGCACAATGTAGAGTTCTCTTTTAATAAGTATTGAAATTCACTAAACCATAATATTTGTCAGAGATTTTTAATGCCAGTGGCTTTTCGCTGACTGCATCTTTCTCTTGGAGTCTGAATAGATTAGTTCTGATCCTCTTTCAGAGGAAGAAGGAAAATGATGCAATGAGAAAGAAATTATTTCTAAAACTAAGATTGGCTCAAGCTAGTATGAGTATAAATTTGGGCTTTAAAAAACCAACTCTGAACTTTACCAGCATTTGGTGTTTTTGGATTTAGCCCTTTGCGGAGAGCAGCTTGAACTCCAAACCTGGAACATCATTTCAGCTTCCATCTGGGGGTTTTGACTCAGGCCAATTTTTGTCTATATTTGGGACCTTCAAACAATAAGGGAGTGGGGAATGGCACAGGCACATAACATTCTTTCTCACAGCACCATCCAGAATTGCTTCTTTTTGGAGCCACTAAATGAAGGGAGATATCAAAGGTATTTAAGCCCCACTAGAGCAGGCAGAATCTTTCAGACAGATAGTATATTTGATTAAAAAATGCAGTTTATGAACAACCTGAAACTATGTGTGGATTTAACACCAGTAGTTTTGTTCAGTCACAAAATGGCTAGCAAAGTAGAAAAGGGTGATAGTGGTGCTGCCTACCTTTTATATCCCACCTTCCAGATATATCCCAACTATCCAGATATATGTTGGGAAACTAATACAGCGGGGCACAGACTATCCAGTAAGTTCTTGGATTGTATTGGAGACAATTTTTTATTCCAAAAGGTTGAAAAAGCTACCGGGGGGAAGCTGTTTTAGATTTGATTTTAATAAATAGGGAGGAATTGGTAGAGAACTTGAAGGTGGAAGGCAGCTTGGGTGAAAGTGATCACGAAATCATAGAGTTCACAATCCTAAGGAAGGGTAGAACAGAAAACAGCAAAATAGAGACAGTGGATTTCAGGAGGGCAGATTTTGGTAAACTCAGAGAGCTGATAGGTAAGGTCTCATGGGAAGCAAAGCTGAGGGGAAAAACAGCTGAGGAGAGTTGGCAGTTTTTCAAAGGGACATTATTAAGGGCCCAAAAGCAAGCTATCCCGCTGCGTAGGAAAGATAGAAAATATGAAAAAAGACCGCCTTGGCTTAACCAGGAGATCTTGCACAATTTCAAAATAAAAAAGGAATTGTATAAAAAATGGAAACAAGGAAAAATTACAAAGGATGAATATAGGCAAACAACATAAGAATGCAGGAGAAAGATTAGAAAGGCTAAGGCACAAAATGAGCTCAAACTAGCTACAGGCATAAAGGTAAACAAGAAGGCTTTTTATAAATATCTTAGAAACAAGAGGAAGACCAGGGACAGGGTAGGGCCATTGCTCAGTGAGGAGGGAGAAACAGTAACAGGGAACTTGGAAATGGCAGAGATGCTCAATGACTTCTTTGATTTGGTCTTCACTGAGAAGTCTGATGAAAGAATGCCCAACTTAGTGAATGCTAGTGGGAAAGTGGTAGGGTTAGAAGTTGAAATAAAAAAAGAACAAGTTAAAAATCACTTAGGAAAATTAGATGTCTGCAAGTCACTAGGGCCTGATGAAATGCACCCTAGAATACTCAAGGAGCTGATAGAGGAGGTATTTGAGCCTTTAGCTATCATCTTTGGAAAATCATGGGAGACAGGAGAGATTCCAGAAGACACGAAAAGGGCAAATATAGTGCCCACCTATAAAAAGGGAAATAAGAATAACCCAGGAAACTACAGGCCAGTCAGCTTAACTGCAGTGCCAGGAAAGATAATGGAGCAGGTAATTAAAGAAATCATCTGCAAGCACTTGGAAGGTGGTAAGGTAATAGGAAACAGCCAGCATGGATTTGTAAAGAATAAATCTAGTCAAACTAATCTGGTAGCTTTCTTTGGTAGGATAACGAGCCTTGTGGATAGGGGAGAAGCGGTAGATGTGGTCTACCTAGACTTTAATAAAGCATTTGGTACGGTCTCTCATGATATTCTTATAAAAAAACTTAGTACAGTAGGCATCCTTCAGTCTGCATAGACTGTGGATCGCGCCCTTTATAGTTTCAATTGAAGACTTCGTTTACAGCGTCTACTGTGACTATGAAGACCCACACGAGAGTGACAGTCCTTGCTGCATCTCTTGCAGATGTGGTGGGTGTCTGGCAAGTCCTTAGTGTGCTTTCTGTGCGCTCGCTTCTCCTCTGCTAGCTGTCTGATCCTCAACTAGGCAAATACAATTTAGATGAGGCTACTATAAGGTGGGTGCATAACTGGCTGGATAACCATACCCAGAGAGTAGTTCTTAATGGTTCTCAATCCTGCTGGAAAAGTATAAAAAGTGGGGTTCCGCAGGGGTCTGTGTTAGGACCGGTTCTGTTCAATGTCTTCATCAATGATTTAGATATAGGCATAGAAAATACACTTTTTAAGTTTTCAGATGATAACAAGTTGGGAGGGGTTGCAACTGCTTTGGAGGATAGGGTCATAATTCAAAATGATCTGGATAAATTGGAGAAATGGTCTGAGGTAAACAGGATGAAGTTTAATAAGGACAAATGCAAAGTGCTCCATTTAGGAAGGTACAATCTATTTCACACATACAGAATAGGGAGAGACTGTCTAGGAACAACTACAGCAGAAAGGGATCTAGGGGTTATAGTGGACCACAAGCTAAATATGAGTCAACAGTGTGATGCTGTTGCAAAAAAAGCAAACCTGATTCTGGGATGCATTAACAGGTGTGTTGTGAACAAGACATGAGAAGTCATTCTTCCGCTCTACTCTGTGCTGGTTAGGCCTCAGCTGGAGTATTGTGTCCAGTTCTGGGCACTGCAGTTCAAAAAAGATGTGGAGAAACTAGAGAGGGTCCAGAAAAGAGCGACAAGAATGATTAAAGGTGTAGAGAATGTGACCTATGAAAAAAGGTTGAAAGAACTGGGCTTGTTTAGTTTGGAAAAGAGAAGATTGAGGGGAGACGATAGCGGTTTTCAGGTATCTAAAAGGGAGTCATAAGGAGGAAGGAGAAAACTTGTTCTTCTTGGCCTCTGAGGATAGAACAAGAGGCAACGGGCTTAAACTGCAGCAAGGGAGGTTTAGGTTGGACATTAGGAAAAAGTTCCTAACTGTCAGGGCGGTCAAACTGTGGAATAAATGCCAAGGGAGGTTGTGGAATCTCCATCGCTGGAGATATTTAAGAACAGGTTAGGTAGATGTCTATCAGGGATGGTTTAGATAGTACTTGGTCCTGCCATTGGGGCAGGGGGCTGGACTCGCTGGCCTCTCGAGGTCCCTTCCAGTCCTAGTGTTCTATGATTCTATGATTCCACCCTATAAGCTTTAGAATAGCTGAAAATCTTGAGGACAGGCCATATCAGCTGTTCTCCAAAAAAAAAATTTAGACACACAAATATGAGAACGATTCATACTGTGAAGCCCCATAGAATTTCCTACTAATTAACATGTTCTAATGGATATTTCTCTGAGTGCTTTAGCAAAAGTGAATGTATTTTAATTCATTTATTTCTGGGAAGATGAAGAATCTTCTTGCCCTTAATAAAAGCAAAATGTCAGTTGAGAGCCTAATTCAACTTTTGTTACGTCAAGAGAAGTCTTACCATTGACATCAAGGGAACTGGATCACTTTGTGGTTAAATGGTCATGTGCTTACTGCTATTACTGTAACCACTAGAGGTGTCCACTATTGCCAACAACTTGGAGAATTTCATACATAGACTATTTTTCATAGGTGAAGCAGTTAAATCTTTAGAGCTATAACAACCAGGGGTGCAGGAACAATTTATATAGTGGGGGTGCTGAAAGCTAGTGAACACATTAACCTTGAAACCTTTTCAAGTCCGGGGTGCAGCAGCACCCTGACCACTCCTCATTCTAGCCCCCACATGACAATGATGTTTATAGTTCCATGTTCTGATGAAAGGAATGACAAAATGTTTCAGTTGGTATAACAACCCATGTAGAAAATCCTGATAGGATTTCAAAATAGTACCACCCTTTAGTGTCCTGTTTGATGGTTGATCTTGCCTGCCCACCTATCATTAAAGATATAGTTTTTGTATAGGAAAGTAGAATAATTTCTATAACTGATTCTGGTTTCATCCCTCTTTAGCTCTATGGAAGCTTTCTGTTAGGAAAGTTTGTGTTCGTATGTCAGACAAGCTATGATTATTATTTAAATCAGACATACATGTGGGAAGCTAGTGTAATGTTGATAGACCTGAGTTACCAGCACCAGGGATAGAACCTATAAGTAGAGGAGCTAAAGCCCTGCATGCTACTACATGAGCTAAAGGCCTACTGACTTTAAGCTGAGGCTATAGAGCAGAGACTTCACTCACCCCAGATGAGGTCTCAGTGCCTCTGGGTACTATAGTAGGATTAGTACTCCTGATTTGCATCTTCAAAAAGAGCAGGCCTCTGTCACTTCAGATGAAAGAAAGCTTCTGTAGGTGACCTTATTAATAGGGATGTCAAATGGTTAACCAGTAAGCATTCCAATAGGCACAAGGCTTACGAGTATGCTTACCTGTTAAGTGGGTAACCAGCCCTTGCTGGTGATCTCCAGTAGCAGCCACCCGTGGAGGGGCTGTAGGCCAATTGGGAGAAGACCATGGCCATGGAAGGGCAATGCAGCAGGCTCTTAATTAAAACAGTTAACTGTTTTAACATCCCTAATTTATTAATAGGGCTTCTCTCTCTCCTGCCCATGGTCAGCCAAAAGATGGAAACAATACGAACTTTTGTAAACACCCTAGAGCCCTATATTTTTCACAAATTCACAATGATGGAGGGGCAGGTGGGCCACAGTTGAATGGTATTGAAACCACAGGTGCCCCAAATGGAGAGCTGGTCTCTGCCTTAGAGATCAGAAAGTAAAGGTAAATGACGGACAGGCTTATGCTGCAAATCACATCACACTGACGACAAGATGCAACCTCCAGTGGATAAAATAGATAAAACAAAATAATATGAAATTCACAAGAAATTAGAACACATAGGTGTACATTTACTGAGCTCTTATATCACTTAGGATTACTTTGGGCAGCGCGGTGGAGGGAGTCACAGTCACATATGAGTTATGCTGTGATCATGAGGACAGTTCAGTTTAGAAGTAGAATTAAATGCAGAGGAAATAATGCCAATGTAATCAGATTATTTGCAATATATTATCTGGCCATTTGTTATTTTTGTGTGTTGTACATGTTCCAGGCAGGCTATGATTCCTGATAAACAATGAAGACAGAACTGGTCCTCAAGGCTGGGTCTATACTTCGTGGCTTTCCTGGCAGGTCCATGCTAATAAGCAGCCTCGAAATTGCAAATGGCCGCTCATTAGCATGGACCTGCAGCTCACTAGCATAGCCGCACAAGAGTTCAGTCTCAGAAGAGGGAGGTTCCAGCAATGAAGAGGCTATGTGGGTGTGCCCCGGCCAGCAAAAAGCCCCTCTGTTGCCAGACCCTTATGCCTGAAAAAATTTGCTGAAAACTAGCAAATGAAACATACAAGCAGGCAAGGAGAAGGAAAACTAGCTGTTCTATGGTGTGTTTTTTTTTGTTCAATCTGAGTTAGAATGCAAAAAGGAAGTAAAGAGCAGAAGAATATATTAGATTTTTAAACTTCTTTCGGTGTGAGAAAGGGAAAGATAGTATTAGCATCCATGTACTTTTTCATAGGATATTTTTAATTCTGCAAGGTCTCTTTTATCCAATATTAGTTACAACTCATTTAATAGGTACGCCACCCCTAAGGAAGATGGGATACTGCCACATCCCTTGAAGTGGTTTCCATCACATACAGAGTTTACTGTTTGGTTCAATGTCTGTCTCCATTCCCACTATGCAAATTGTTTCAGCCTCCTGTCTGTCTTATTTGATTTGTGGTGAGGGATGTTGTGCTGGGGTATGCTATTAAAAGAGCTAATGAAGGGACGGATTGTAGTTCAAGTTGGCATAAAAGATGCTCTCTCCAAAGTAAGTAAATTAAAAAAACTTTTCAAAAAGTATTTACAGGATTGAGAGACTATTAGAATGTATCGTTATCACTTTGACCCCACCCAGCTGTGTATTCACTAAATATAATACGCTGTGAAAATAATAAAAGGCCCACCAGAAGTCTTGGCCTTTGCCTGATCCAAACTGTTCA
Source organism: Carettochelys insculpta (assembly GCF_033958435.1). Taxonomy (NCBI): domain Eukaryota; kingdom Metazoa; phylum Chordata; order Testudines; family Carettochelyidae; genus Carettochelys; species Carettochelys insculpta. The sequence goes on from NC_134144.1 coordinate 59,110,822, forward strand.
GTTTTCCCCAGGACACTTTTTGATCAAAAAAAAAAAAAGACAAGTCAGACTTACAAGCTGTGCTCTTTCTTTATGTGAATAATTCCCAAGCTGACTAGGCACTTGGTTGGCTGTGATGGCATTTAACTGAGCAGGAAGTTGGAGAATAGTTTCTTTTCAAGAAAGCCAGCGTTAACGAAATAAGTTTTCACTTAATTTAAAATGAGTCTTTTACTTTTAAGAGCAAACTGCAGTAAATGGTTTCTTTGGTGGCTCATGAACTGTACTGTGGTAGTTTCAACCTAGTCATACACTGCTGTGATTCTCAATTGGATTAACTTCAATGACACCATTACATTGTAATGAGGAGCAAATAGACTGTTAGGAGTCTACATAGACTGAAGGATGCCTACTACTCCTAACAGTTTAAGACAATTGCTGAATAATCATGCAGGAGGAAAAAAAAATCCCTTCTGGATTCCCCACTATTGCTTTCTACAGTGTTTTTAATAATACTTTTGTACATGACACTTCTCATCTACAGCTGTTAGGAGCATTGCAGTGTTCAGTGTATTACCTTTTACATGACATGTACAGATAGCTGAGCACTTGTGGACTTTAAGGATCATGTCACTTTTGAGATAGAGGGAGAGGCTATCTAATTTGTGTTGCTGCATTGTTCCACTATTAGGCACAATGAAGGGGTGAAGGAAGGAGGTACGGGCATTCTAGATCATAAAGAAAGTATCTGGGCCCAGCTAGCCCCAACCCACTTTACTTGCAACCAGTGCTAGGCCTAGCGAAAGCAGAAAAGGAAGGGGCCTGGCTCAGTGTGGGGCTGACTAGCAGGGAGACAAGCACAAGTTCAGCCTTAGGACAGGAACCCCAGCCTGTTTGCTCAGCAGCCATTTGAGTAAGTCACGCCCCTGCATCCTGCCCCTTTTGCAAAAAGGGGGAACCTTCTGAGAGACCCCTGCTAAGGGGAATCTGGACTATTGGGGCCATGTCCCAAACTTACAGACTAGCTAGGGAGTGGTTCAGAGTTCATGGACCAGGAGCACAGGAGTTGGGGCCAGCACCCCCTTTTTCTGATCATCTACTCTGTGATCTAGCCTCTAGGCTACCCAGCCACTAGGAACCCAGCCACAGTCCCCATATTGCAGGGTCAGTGGAATAAAGTATTCTTTTAAGTTTCCTGTCCTGGTATGTTGGATAGTGTTGTATCACAGAGCAGTGTATATTTCACTGGTAGAATTAAGATTCCGTTCTGAGTGCATGCGCATGTTCATTCAGACAAGCTAGCAAGAAAGTACTCAAGGAAAAGTTCAAGGTCGGCACAACCCAGTCAATCAATTCTGTAACTAGTTGGGGCAGGAAGAAAAATTTCCTTTAGATTTGCTCACTTTGTTTATTCCAATACGGATCTCACAATGGGAGTAGCATGCTCTGATGTCACAAACTGTATTTTAGATCCGGCTAAAAATACAATTGCCATCCTGTAAAAAATTTTAAGATTTAAAAATTGGAAAAATTTCAACCAACTCTATTGTAGTCTGCTTCATATGGTCAATATTCCTGGTCAAAAATAAACAGCCTACATGGAACATTCTTATTGATCAAGATTCATTTGAGAAAGAGGCCTGTAAGGATAGATCATCTGATATCTTACAGGTTACTTTGGTGAGTTTCCTTAAAATGCTTGTCAATGCCCATCTGCTCCAAATAACAGAATCCTTACTCAGTTGCCTTCTCTCCAACCTTCACAAGCTGGTCACTCATTCTCCTTTTAGGAGGCCATTTCACTCATATAAGCAATGAATCAGGATAATTGTGAACCATTCAGATTCCCCAGCAGCAGCAGCTGACTTTCTGGGCAACTGTTTGTATAAATCCAGGCAGTTTTTATGACACAAATGAATATTTTCCCTGGTGTCAGAGCAAGGCAATTTTGGCATAAGAAACTTTCCAAAGAGGTTGTTTTCGTCATCATAATACCTTAGAGGTTTTCTTAAATGTGAAAATCTTTGGTAGGGCTGAAGGAAAACTACCCCTTACTGTTTCTGAGCACTCAGAATGTTTTTCCTAATTTGAAACTCTAGTTCGGCAAAGGTAATTGACAATATGATCACATTCAGGGTTAATGGCTTCTCTGACTGCATCCCAAACCAACTCATAACTGTTTACTGCACTCCTATGTGTCTTTAGTGTGCTTCTTCAGCATGTATACCAACAGAAATTCTACCACTCTGTCCCTCCAGGCAGTGATAATACAATATAACATTGTTTGTCTTGAATTAATAAGACAATCTAAATTTCTTGCAAAGGCTTGCTGCATAGAAACTGCAGTTCCAGTCATAATGATTCCTGTCTTATAAGGACAAATCTTGCCAGTTTACTCGACTGCATCTACACACCAGCAATCTTTGGAAAGATGATCTTCCTCAAGAGATCTTGTTCACACAATTTCACTATGAGCCAAATCTTTTTCAACATACATACACAAGCCATCCCACTGAATTCAACCCACAATGGCTGTGTCTACACTAGCAAGTTCTTTTGGCAAATCAGACCCTGCTTTGAAAGAGCACATCCACACACAAAAAAGTGGCTCGAAAGATAGGTTGGCTTTTTCAATAGATGGCATCCACACCGCCCCTGCTGATTTGAAAGAATGGGCCAGGGATCAAAATATCTAGTGTCATGAGGACTGCTCTTTCATAAAAAGGGCCCATGGAGTGTTTACACTAGCTTTTTTTTTTTTTTTTTGAAAGATCTGGGAGCAGAAGAGGGCTTCCAGAAGAAGAGCCACATTTTTTTGATTTTGGATTGAAAGAGTGCATTTTGTGTGTGGACGCGCCACATGTTCTTTCAACAAAGGGCCTGATTTTCCAAAAGAACTTGCTAGTGTGGCTGCGGCCATTGTGGGTTGAATTCAGTGGGATGACTTGTGTATGTATTTTGGGCAAGATTTGGCCCACAGTGAAATCCAGTGAACAAATTGCACTGCATATTAAGAATGTTGAAATGTCCATATTAGTTGAAGCACTTTAATGAGTTACAGAAGATGATATGTCTGTAGCTCTGTTTAGGTATTTTGTGGAGTTCCTAGGAGAATTAAACCTTAGAGCAGGTCAAAGATGAGAATTTCCATCCTGTGAGAAATTTCCATATTTTGAGATTTAGTTTCATTTGTTGAATGAAATGACAATTTTTTCATAGAATAGAAAGTTGAATAGAAAATGTTAATGTAGAAATTTTAACATTGCATTTTACTGAATTGAATGGACACCTTTTGGTTTTAATTTGTTTACTGGTGTGGTATCCTTGGGAGATGTAGTTTAAGTACCCCATGTCACTATTTTTCTTAATGGGTTGAGGTGCCTGGTAGGACTACATCCCACATGACACCACACAGTTTCCGTGGTGCACTAAGAAAGAGATCCAGCCACAGAACCTAGCTTATAGGTGAGAGTGGGGTACCCAGACAACACCCATTGAGGCCTCATGGTAACAAAACATTTCAATTTATTTTAACAACATGAAACTTTGCTATACATATCAACTTGACCTGAAATTAAATATTTTGTTTGCATTTTCTCAGTGAAATATTGAAAAATAAATTGGCTAAACTGAATTTTCCCATGGAAAACTTTGTTGTTGTTTTTTCCTAGAAATTGCATTTTCCATAGAAAATCTATTCAGATGGCAAATTCATGACAACTTCCGCTAAAGATAGTGAGCCAGAATCTGTCATCTTTACTCATGTATGAGTACCTCACTCCAGTAGACCCCATACTTTCAATGAGACTGATTTTGCAGAAATGTACTGCTTGACCAAAGCAGCCAGTGAGTCTTCTCTGATCACTGTTAGGACTTGAATCTGATCTAACTTGCTTGTTTTCACCAATTAAACACCATTGAATTTAACAGAGTAGTTCCTAATTTATACCAGTGTAATTTATATCAGAAGCAGGTTCTAACTGTATGCCCATTCTATAGGTGCTTTGTTTTATACACTTTCAATTGCCAACTAATACCAGTTCTTCCCGCTGTTTTATAGGTGCCTATAGTTGAGAATAATTCTTCCCACATGTTCTGTATTGTATGTTGGGTTGCACTGCAATACTGACTCTTTGGCTGAATTGTGAATCATTTTGAATTATAGTTGGCTCCCATAACTGGCTGAGCAGCATTTTTTTCATTTATGGTTCTATTTGATGGGACTATTACTTACTTTCTAACCAGCTTGTAATCTTGGTTTCATCTGTGACTTCAAGCCTTCTTTTGAGTGCCACATCAACCACATTTTCAAGACTTTATTATCAGCATACGAATTCAGCAAAGCTCAGGCCACTGCTGCCTCAGCAGGCTGCTGAGGTTTTGATTTATGCCAGGATAACAGCACGGTTGAATTATTGGTATATCTGGTATATCTGATTCACAGACCTCCCAGACTGGATGTTACTTTTTCAGCTTGTGTAAAATTCAACAGCTAGAGGACATACAGCTCAATGTTTCTAGCAATCAACATACCACACCTGTAGTAGGAATTGCATGCTGAATTCCTTTCAGATATGATATATTCTATGTATAGCACTTAAACCAAAAGAGGTCTGAATTTGCTTACTTCTCCACATCTTCTTGAAGTATCAGTTTCTCATGTTCCAGGACTCTCCCACACCTTGAATGTACATTGTTCAAGAGTAAACAAAAAAGCAGTCCAGTAGCACTTTAAAGATTAACAAAATAATTTATTAGGTGATGAGCTTTCGTGGCACAGAGTGTGTGTCTTTATTAGGTTATGCTCTGTATTCCCCACTTGCCCATTTGATGCCATAGGAGTTCCTTGATCTTCTCTTCATTTAGTAGAAGAAAAACATACATAACTTCAAGTTTATTCAAGTTTATTCCTGTCAAATTATCTGAAAATATGCTTTAATAACCAAAAGCTGATGAAATGATTAATATATTTTACATTGTTTCATGTCTAACTTGGCAAAGCTCATTTTTAATATTGATATTTAAACATATTTTAGATTTTTATCAATTTAAATGTTCATAATTAGGGAAAATTATAAGGAGGGCTGATAATTATTTAATGACACTGGACTTCAAGATTCAAAAAGTTAAACTTTATTACAATTAAAATGTAAATAGTCCACATCATTTGTAAAAATATACAAAGTAAATATCCATAAGTCAAACTCTAAGTTCTCAGCAGCATTTTTGATTACAGTTGCTTACCTGTAAATTTTGATTATTTTTGCTGGGAATGTTCTGGTTGGCTTGAGCGCATGGGGTATAATGGGTGTTTACTGACATTTACACATGAAAATCTAATCCTTACAAAGCTACTTATAACCTGTCTTTAAAACCCACAAGCCAAGATTCTGAGTGTCTTATTTCTAGGGTGTCTGCCTTCAGGCATCCTAATAGGGCCTGATTTCCAAACATGTTGAAAGTCCTTCTGAAAATCAGGCTCCTTTAAGAAGTCCTAAGATGAGCACTCCGGGACTGAGGCACCTACAGTCAGTATTCACTTTGCAGATCTTGGCCACTTGCTCACTTCATCCCTGGTATTGTTCCATTCATTTTAAGCATGTAGTCAATACTGTGAATTGAACATTGCAGAAAGTCAATTCATACATTCCAGGCAATGTTGCATTTCATATCTGTATGTTGATCAAGAAAAAAAATCTTAAATAGTGCCTCTTGAGCTTCCACAGTTAGGGGTTAGTTGAGATTTTGCATTTATACAGAAAGTCACCCATTGAGTTATGTAAGAAGATTACAGTGTATCTTCCCCCCAAAAGTACAGAACTTAATGGCTAAGTACAGAATGAATTTTGGCAAATTTAGAATTATATTAATGTTAAAATTAAATTAAAAATTAGCCTGTGAAACATTTAGCCCCATGTGTTCAGCTATTTCTTTGTCCTGGATGATCATAATACTGGAATAATACTCTTCAAACTGCCCTTATAATAAAATTAACTAAAAATGTCATACATTGGTTACTTATATTTTTTGTAGGATTAATGGTATATTTTCGACATTTTTCTTCATCACAGAAATTTTCTTCGGTAGAGACTGTTTAGTAATGTCTTTCTATAGACAATTCTACAAAGCCACCTCCTCCTTTGAAAATCTTTGCCTTTTCCAATTGTTTTCGATAGGATAGAGATCACGGGTGCCTTTGGTTAAGATGCCCTTTTTCAAAATGGCCACTGCATTCTATTGGGAATAATACAAATGATGCAAAACAGCCTTTGGAGAAGATGGTATCCCCTGAATGCACAGTGTCCTGACTTACAGGAACTTGATGAGGGGAAATATGTGATTTTTTTTTAAAGCTTAGGGCTACTATTAGTATTATTGCTAACCATAAATGTGTCGTCACAGAGAGGTAGCAATGTTAGTCTGTATCTTCACAAAACAAAAAAGCAGTCTCATGGCATTTTAGAGGTTAACAAAGTCTTTGAAGTACTGTAAAACTGCTTTCTGTTTCATAAATGAATGATTTATATATGATGGCAATACAAGGCAGAGTTACTGTGTTTTTTGTGCCTAGGAATTTTAATACATCTGTCTGTATGATTACTAGTAGCCATGCTCCCATGTCAGATGTGGCCTGGGAAAACTCTAAGCAATTTGTAAATTTTGCAGGAAGAGTGCTGGTAATAAGGTAAATGGTCAATTTCTCTCTCAGTAGTAAATCAAATCAATGCACCAGTTTCAATAGGATTAGTGCTTTTAATTCAGAGATATGCATTTGAAAGTCCCACCAGAGTCCTCAATGTACCTTGCAGAGTTGCACGTAGGCTCAGTAAAATTTACAAAGAAGCCCCATACATTATCTCAACGATCTTCAGCAGTCCCGATGAAGTAGACATAATCATTTGAAGTTAATGATACTACTCCTATGCCTAAAGGATGTGTTCTAGTGGTATGAAAACAAAAGGACTAGACAGTTGTTGAATCTGAAGGATTAATAAGAAAAAAAGACAGACTAACCCAGAACCTTGGATCCAAATATACCTCATTTTTTTGGCTTGGGGCCCATCTTTAATAAGAGGCAATAATGAAGACACAGTGTATTGTCAGCTTGTGGAATTCAGGATTGCACAAGGTCATTGTGATAAATACTGTGGCTGGATTTGTAAAATGGCCTGGTAATTTTATGGCCTCTAATGTCTGTACCTCTGCAAGCTAAATTAAGGATAAGTATAATCTAATCTTCTGCTTCAGGAGTAAAGTAATCACCTGTAGAGCAAGGACAGATTTCATACCTTCCCCACATGTGTTACACAGTTGGCTGGGCAGGATAAGAAGGGGCCTGCCTTTCTTTGACGAGGTATTGTCCGTTACCAAAGGGAGGATTGCTAACTGACTAATAGGACTAGTAGTCTGATCTTGTTTGGTAAATCATATGGTATGTTCCTGTAGAATGAATATTAGAGTAAGGATTATAGAAGGTTTAGTATGAAATAGAATTACTTTGAATTTATAATACTACTTTCATCTACTATCCCTTAGTCACTATTTTCAATATTAAGGATAATAACCATATATCTCTTTCCTGAGAAGTGATTTTTTTTTTACTGAAGCCTTGCTTGATGATTCAAACATCAGAACAGAAGAAACTGAATCTGTATTGAAAATGAAGAGGAAAATAGTTCTAAGTCCTGTCTACCTTGTTTTGGGTTTTGAGGTTTGACATTTTTGCCCTTTTATACCATTGAGAATGTAGATTGATAAAGCTGCCTATCGTTTCTTGTCACACTAGTTAAAATAGAAAGTCCAATATATGCAGTATCCTTGAACTTTGTCTTCTTATTTTCTTTCATATATAATATGCAACATTTTGGGAAAGTAGAAATCCCTCAAAGCAAGATTTTCTTTTAAAGTTTAAATAATTTTAAATGTGATCATTGAGCACCCAGAAGCAACTGTAAAAGGGAAATATGCGGTCTGAAGTAGTTCTTGTTTATTTAGAGTAGTCTAAATTATATGGTGGATTAAGACAAGTGAAGTTCAATTGAATGCTGTTTACTGCTCACTTTCTGCCTCACTAAAACTATACATTAAAGTGGCATTTTTCTGTTACCTCTTCCTTTAGAATGCCTTAGTCTTGCAATGTATTGTATTAACACCTCATGATGGGAGAAAATTACTTAAACTTGAATTTCGACATAAAGGAGACACAAGGCCTGGTTCTGCCCTCCCTTGAACTTTCTGGGGGTAAATTTGAATTAATATGGTACGAAAGATTAGAATCAGGTTCTTGGAGTAGAAGCACAGAAACATGGTGCTTGTACTCCAGTGAAGTTACTCCCAGTTTACACCAATGTAAATCAAATGAGAGTCTTGGCCTTGTAATCCAATAATGCTACTTTCTTCCTCAGATGAAATCTTGACAGTGTCCTTCTGCCTGCAGCTATCTGATCCTTATAAAAAAAGGCTTTTGTGATTAATATTCACTTTTGAAAACTGGTTACTGTGCTTGTTCAGTGTCTTCTTTATGCATGCCTCTACTTACCATGGATATTCAAAGTACAGGTACACTTTATAGTCTTTGCTGTGGAATATTCTTTCTTTCTTGAAGGAAAAAGCTGGTGGACTTAATGTGGCAGTTTCTTGGAGGAAAAGGGTTTTCTGTCTCAGGTAGGGACACAATATTCAAATCCCACACTGCCTAAGGTTTCATAGTGAAAATGGATTCTAACCTTCTGCAACACCTGGCTTCTGGGAACAGGAAGGGGAGAGACAGAGACAGCTTTCACTGACATGGGTTACAACTTAATATCTGGAGGGCCATATGGACCATATAGCATGCCACCTTCCTCTTCAAACTGAAACTGACAGAGCCCTATTGGCATGGAGGGACTTCCTCAGATTCCCAGTGAGGGGAAAAGAAAGCTGTGGTGCTGACCCCTCTGCACTCTTCCTACTTCCGGCCTGTTGGGGGAAGAGGATACTCCCTCCATTTTCTTGTTCCATGCAGAGGGGAGACTCTGATTCAAATGTTCACAGGAAGCAGCTGGCACCTAAATAGACAATATGGCACAATTTTTTGTAAAATACAGATTTCATACCCTGAATACATGGGAGAAGAGCTGGTTTATAGTCCTCAGGGGAGTAATATATGTCTTTGTGCTTCCCACAATGTGTTTCTTTTTAATGAGAGAGCACAATAAATAACACCAATGACAGGACCAAATTCAGCAGCGACATAAATGATGGTTCAATTTACTTGATGGGTATATGTATTAAAATAGTGTAACTAGCACAGATCTGTTGTTCAGTGGGTGTTAAACATGAAGATATGCAAATATCCATGCCAAAGGCAAATAATTGGAGAAATCCTGGAGAATAAGATTAACAGCAAGCTGCGCTCGTTTTACATACTGAAGAATGGCAAGGCTGTGCGAGTTGCACTGCTTTCCGCTTCATCACTGAATTTAGTCCCATGATTTTCTTGGGCAGTGCAAGTATTCACACAAGCTGTGCATTTGGCTGATTGTGCTGAAATAATGTTCCACAGCTGTGTCTACACTAGCTCCCTACTTCAAAGGGAGCATGGTAAGCAGGGTGTTGGGAGATTATTAATGAAGTGCTGCGGCAGATGTGCAGCACTTCATTAAGCTAATTCTCCTCCACGGCAACTTCGAAGAGTTAAACTTCAAAGTTCCAGCTCGCATGTAGCCTCAGTACTTTGAAGTGCCTGGGCAACTTCGAAGTCCCCTTACTCCTCAAAATGACAGAAACAAAAAAGAGCAGGACATGGCTGGATTCATGAGACACAAATCTGCTATAATAGATAGAGCACTGTAAATTTATGCTATATTTTTATATTATGTAAAAAGTGCTAAATAAAAAACTAATCACTGCCCTAGGCTACGTCTACACGTGAAGCCAACATCGAAATAGGCGGACTCAACAGCAAGCCACTCCCTTAAAGGGCCCCTCCCAGACACAGTTGCACTAAACAACACAAGATACACAGAGCCGACAACTGGTTGCAGACCCTGTGCCTGCAGCATGGATCCCCAGGTGCCGCAGCAGCAGCCAGAAGCCCTGGGCTAAGGGCTGCTGCCCACGGTGACCATAGAGCCCCGCAGGGGCTGGAGAGAGAGCGTCTCTCAACCCCTCAGCTGATGGCCACCATGGAGGACCCGGCAATTTCGACGTTGTGGGACGCGGATCGTCTACACGGTCCCTACTTCGACGTTGAATGTCGAAGTAGGGCGCTATTCCGATCCCCTCATGAGGTTAGCGACTTTGACGTCTCGCTGCCTAACGTCGAAGTTAACTTCGAAATAGCGCCCAACACGTGTAGCCGCGACGGGCGCTATTTCGAAGTTAGTGCCGCTACTTCGAAGTAGCGTGCACGTGTAGACACAGCTCTAAAGACATAAGAGCCTGTATATTATATGTAGTGAATGAACAGAATGGTGGGTGGCCTTTCTAGATGGAATGCTTTGTGGAACAGATGGGCCTTCAGAAATTAGGTTTATGTTAAGGAGAATAAGGTATGTAGGCGTGTGTGACATGCATGCAGCTACTGAGAGAAGAATAAATGCCTAGAGCTTCACGTTTCACCATTATTGGCAGGAAAAGCACACTAACACTTGATTAAGGTTGGAGATGTGAGGATTAATTTGAATTTCCTAGCTGCAACTGGCTTATTTCAGAGCCCTGGCATTATTTAAAAGCACATTTTACACTAAATTTATTTTACATTTAAAAAAAAATCAGGTTTCTACAAGTCCCAAGAAAATAATGAAAAAGCATTTCCTTACAGTGAGCTTCTTACTCGATGTCACTTTGAACTAAGTTTATTAACTTTTCTCACCTGAGGCCTTACCCCTCAATATTTGTGCATTTCCATTAGCTGCTTCCTAGTAGTTCTGCTATTTCATATCCGAGTTCCTTCAGAACTATTGGGTGAATACTACCTAGTCCTGATGCCATATTACTGCTTATTGCAATTTGCGCTCAAATAATTCTATCAACATCTAATTTCTATCAATATCTGGGACATTTCCTCACATCTTATACTTAAAAAGAAAGACTCAGTTGTGAAAATTGCTCTTACATTGGCTACGTCTACACTGGGCCCTTCCTTTCGAAAAGGGCCTCTGCTCTGGGGACCTCAATTCTGTTGAAGGGATGCTTAGCACTGATCCTGCTCACACTGTGGTCAGTGCATATTTCGGGGAATAAGCCTGGGAAGTTATTATTCATCAACAAATAGTGATTTAAATTACAAGAACAATTCATTTAAGTTCAATTTGGATGCTTTGGGGCATCTCTTCCAGAGCCAGTCTAGTAAAGTAACTTCTCTGAATGTGTGCAGAATCTCCTAGCTGTTTAAATTTTCTATTCTTTTTTCCCTTAAATTAAAGCAGGCAAGGAATGGCACACAATATTTGGGTGAAGCGCAGGGATTAGCTCTTAGCTCTTTGAATATTCAGAGCCTATAGGTTGAAACTCTTGCCTTGTACAGGACATAATATTTCCCATTCCATTCGTTTTCCTCTCTGGAACTGGGCATGTCTTTTTAATGTAATATTCCATCACAGTGGTGAATGCTGGTGAGTGTAATAAGTCTTACATATCATCTTTCCCTAAATGCATCTGAATTTAACTATAGATATCAACAACTTCACTTAGTTCCGTAATGCTGACATTTTTAGAGAGTACTTTGAGGGATATGTCTGAACACAACTGATATTGTCAAATTTACAGTACAAGTTTTGATTCTGTAAACTTTCAAATAACAATATTGACTGTCAAAGCAAAGAGTATTGTTTGAGTTCTGTGCAGTTTTTGGGAGACAATGAAATGATGGTGTCAAGAAGATTGAAGCCTTTTTAGTCAGCCTAAAACACTGTCAGAAAATAGATAAGATCCAGCATTTGTTAGTGAACTGAAGCATTCTTCTGGGGAGCATGACTTCAGAATATTGTTTTGTCAAATGCTCGCACCAGGTGTAGCATTCCATATAAAGCAATCAAAAACATATTGAATGTTTGGGTTCCCTTGCAATTTTCTATGATGCAGTCTTGTCCATTCTAGCAAATATTTCTGAGACTAACAAGTAGCAAAGCTGTAATTGCTTGAGTTCAAGTCTTTCTTTCAAAAATGTAATTATACTTGTGGCAAAAGCCACAGCTCAAATTTCAAAAAAGGTGAAATAGCAAAAGGAAGAATCACACCAGACATATGACTCCATGAGCAGCTATCTTTGAAACTTAGGTTTTTGGGAGAATATATTTAAGAGATAATGCTGTTTATTTTAAAAATAGTTTAATGCCGCTGAAGATCAGACTAAAGCCCCAGTCACATTTTAAACTTGGCTGAATAGAAGAATTCTTCACAAAGGCACAAGTATTCAAACTTCCAGTTAAAACGATTTAATTTTATATGGAAAATATCATTGTGAATTTTGGATTTAAAAGACTTATAACTAAACCCTATAAATGAGTGGGAAGGACCCCTCAGGTTGTGTGAAATTTCATATGGGGGGTGCAGCACAACCATCTTCTGAGTCTCAGTCTCATCCTTCTAATTAAAAATGTTAAAATATGTTACTGTTCCTCAACTAACATCATATATGCCATCATGTGACAACAATGCCCAGATGCTTTGTATGTTGGACAGACATCAAACTCTTTTACACAAAGGCTGCGTCTACACGTGCACGCTACTTCGAAGTAGCGGCAGTAACTTCGAAATAGAGCCCGTCACGTCTACACGTGTTGGGCGCTATTTCGAAGTTGAAATCGACGTTAGGCGGCGAGACGTCGAAGTCGCTAACCCCATGAGCGGATGGGAATAGCGCCCTACTTCGACGTTCAACATCGAAGTAGGGACGTGTAGACGATCCGCGTCCCGCAACATCGAAATAGCGGGGTCCTCCATGGCGGCCATCAGCTGGGGGGTTGAGAGATACTCTCTCTCCAGCCCTTGCGGGGCTCTGTGGTCACCGTGGGCAGCAGCCCTTAGCCCAGGGCTTCTGGCTGCTGCTGCTGCTGCAGCTGGGGGTCCGTGCTGCATATACAGGGTCTGCAACTAGTTGTTGGCTCTGTGTATCTTGCACTGTTTAATGAAAGTGTGTCTGGGAGGGGCCCTTTAAGGGAGCGACTTGCTGTTGAGTCCGCCCCGTGACCCTGTCTGCAGCTGTGCCTGGCTCCCTTATTTCGATGTGTGCTACTTTGCCGTGTAGACGTTCCCTCGCTGTGCCTATTTCGATGTTGGGCTGAGCAACGTCGAAGTTGAACATCGACGTTGCTGGCCCTGGAGGACGTGTAGACGTTATTCATCGAAATAGACTATTTCGATGTCGCAACATCGAAATAAGCTATTTCGAAGTTGGGTGCACGTGTAGACGTAGCCAAAGAGTTAATGGGCACAAAACAGACATAAAAACACTCCTATCCACAAACCTGTTAGTAAGTATTTTAATGGAGTGGGCCATTTTGTTAATGACTTAAGAGTCTATGTGTTACTGAAGAAGAATTTTCACAACACTCTTCAAAGAGAGGCTGCTGAACTCTCTTTCATATTCAAATTCGACACATTAACATGTGGTTTGAATTGAGACTGGGATTTTCTGGGTCACTATAGGGGCTCATTTGCATATTTGGCTTAACCTAATTCTTGACTACCCCCCCACCTTCTGCCCCTTTGCTCTCTGATTTCCTCACCTTGATAACTTTTTTTCTGATTTGTCTACCTTGATTACTGTTTTTGGTTCTCTGTGTCTTAAATATTGAGTCTATTCTCATATGGATATGGTCTGAAGAAGTGGGTCTGTCCCATGAAAGCTCACCTAATAAATTATTTTGTTAGTCTTTAAAGTATTACTTGACACTTTTTTGTTTTTATGTATGTGTATCCACATTTATATACCAATTAATAAAGTGTTTACATGTGGTGAAAGGTTTTTTTTTCATATGAACATAACTGAATTTTCCATTGCTTGGATTACATTAGACAGGCTGGGGGAACGAGGTCTGCTAATTGCAAGGAAGAAAATTGGGGCCCAACATAAAAGTTTGTTCACTGCAGCCTATAATGTGATTTGAAAGGGGCTCTTCTCAAATTAGTAGTGGGACTTCTAGTCTTTATGTACCTCAGCCACTAGAGAGAAAGAGGATAATAATGATAATAGCAAACCGTAGAGTTCTTCATCTATTCAGTAGAGGAGAATGGTGCACACTCATGTAAGATTCCACTAAAATTTACACATTTCACAAGGAAAAAGTTCTTGCCTTGCAATTTTTACCCATTTTCTTGATATTTATGAAACTGAAATATGGGCTTTGGCTACATTTCCCCTTCTTTTTGGAAGGGGCATGCAAATGCAGCCAATCAGAAATGCAAATGAGGCACATATTTAAATATCTTTCATCTCATTTGCGTACTCACATGGGCTCTCGATTCCAGAAGAGCTGATTTTGAAAGCCAAAACAGCCAAGTGGATGGGGTTCATTCAAAAGGAAACCCTGCTTTCAAAAGCACCCTTCTTCCTAATTTTTTTCAGCCCTCCCGCAATCAAGATCCTGAGCAAATATGCAAATAAAGTGCAAGATATTTAAATCCATGGCCTCATTTGCATGCCCCTTCTGAAAGGGAGGGGCAGTGTAGCCACAGCCTCAAAGTTAAATAGTGTGTTCAAAAATGTCCTTTGCCTGATTCTGAAAGGGAAACAATGTGAATGGGTAAGGATTTGGCACTTTATGACTGCCAGAAGGCATTGCTTCGATGGTAGTATTGCTACTGTGCATGGCAGAGGAACCAAGAGCATTGTGTGGAGGCGCTTGGCTTCCATATGGATGCAGTGCTGAATGTTGGAGCTCCCAGATCTGTGTACATGGTGGTCATCTACAGGTTAGGAGACTGACTCCCCTTCCATTCCAACAAGAACAAATGCTCCCAGCCTTTTCCACCAGGAAATGATGCAGAGGAAATTTGGCAAGTGGAAGTTGGAGACGTTTCTCACCAGCTATGGGAGATTTCTCTCTCGTATGGTCCACTTTGGCAGGGGCATGGACTTAATTTATTCATGGAAGTGAGAGCTAAGTATGATCCATCATCATAACTGGCCAAGTTTGGAAATGTGTAGTGTGTGTACTTCTACATACACATTTGCCCAATGAAAGAAACTGAAGCTGTGGCGTTTAGAGTGAGACTAATCAACCACTGGAATAGTGTAATATGGCATGTGGTGGATTCTCCATCACTGGCAATTAGTAAATTAATATTGGATGTTCTAAAAGACATGTATTTCCAACAAGAATTATGTCAGGATTGTCTCTGACCTGTGATATTTAGGAGGTCAAACTAAATGATCACATTGAATGAATAAATGAATAACATAGGAGGGCAATGTGATCATTTAGTTTGACCTCCTGAATAACACAGTCCATAGAACTTCCAGCCAAGACATCTTGTAATCTTTCTCTGGGACTTCTGCTTCTTGCCTCTTGTAAATTTGATGCCAATACTATTAATCTTACTTTCTTATTCTGCAATTACACCATTGAATGGTCCTTTATAAAGCATGGCTAATGGTAATCACTAGAGATGGTGCAGTTTGGTGGGTAGGATACATGCTCTCCACCAGCAGTTAAAGAAGGAGATGCTTCTTTGAACTTGATTTCAGACATTGTCACCTTCTGTTTTGAATGCTCCATCTGATAGCTATTTGCACAGTGCTTAGGTGGTGATTAATTGTCAGAAGATAGCACATGCAACACAAACTGAACCTACATGTTGACCTTGACTTTTTCTAACTTTAAGCTAAAGCTTTTTGGGTTTTCTAACAGCTTTCACACAGCCCAGTCCTGGCATGGGTAGACAGGCCTGCTAGCTCTGCTTCAGCTATCATGCTAAAATGGGACAGGGAGCAGGGAGAGCAGGATGGGCAACAGTTTCCAGAAACCACCTAAGTTCAAATCCATCTGAACCCACAGAAGTATAATTGGGCAGCTCATATCACCCCAATTGTGCTTCTATTTTTAGTGTGCTGTCTTAAGCACAGCTTATGCGTATCTGTCTGTCTGTGTTGGAAGCACACACTCAGTTGCAGCTTAGACAAACCCTCAGTTCCATTTTCCTAACATGCTTTGCAATTTTTCAGTGAGGTAATCAGGGCTTTCTAAGGAAAAGGTATTATTATGTTATCTCACTTCTACCTTGTGGGGAGACCTGACTAGCAGTCACACAATTTGATGCCTGGATAACCTCTCATCAGGTCCACTGGGAGAAGCATGAGAAGAGCAGGGTTAAAGACTGGCAGGTATTTTGCCATCTTATTATGGCTTTGTCCCTTTTTTTCCTGCCACTGAGATTCTGAGAATGGAAGACAAGAGAATGCCTTTCCTTGAAATAGCAAACAGATTTAGAATTCTTCTGACCCTATGGCTGGAGGAAATGCCTCAATTTTATAAACTAATTTAAAACTAAGAAGTATCTAAAAAAGTATAAATAGTGGGCAACTAGTGAAGTCTTTTCTGAGCAAATGGGTCTTTTCAGAAAACAAAATGGTCAGACTGGTTTTTTTCAGAAGATATGTGGCTTCTCAGTCTTTCTGTGCTGACACATCAGGTTGTGATTTGTCATGTCTGCTTACATTAGTCATGGCGGCTTATTCTAAATTATATAACTTAATGTGACTTGTCTTCCTTCTCTCATGCCTTTAAGTGTAGAACTGACATAATAAAATCTTAACAAATGTTCTTTCTGTTCACTGCTTGATCATGGCTCTGCTGATCCTGTACCATCTGCTCGCGCCATGTTGTTAACTTCAGTTTTGATATTTGATGTGTATCTGGACCTGGACCACCCTTAATCTATTGATTTTTTTAAATTCTTTTTTCCAATACACAGTCATGTCAAAAAAACTCAGTAGTATGGACCAGTATATCATCTTTTAAAGTAGCCAAGGGCACACATTCCAGTGAAACCCATAGCTGACAATTAGCGCTAGTTGGGATTTTTGACCCCTGAAATGTGTTTTGTAGAAACATGCCAATTTGTTAAAACCTAAATTTTTTGCAGGGAGTGTTATCAGTCTCTCATGTCCCAAGTGAGTTCTTAATCATGGGACTAATTCATTTTCCATAGGGAAGTATGTTCTTTCTGGTTTTATGAAAAAGTTTAAAAAGTTTGGTGTAGTCCTGATGCATGGTGGGGAAAAGTTTTGAAAACTTGAAAATTTTCGTGGGATGTGAAAGCCATTTTTCTCCCAGCTATCCAGTCAACAGCTGCAACCACTGTAAGATTTTAACTAGTGCCAGTGGTGTGAGATAGGATGGAAATTATTGGAAAAAGAGTTTTTTTTAACTGGAGTGAAGCAGTTATAGAATGAAACTATGGATACGAATCAAGCGGTTGCATTTTGAAATGGGTGATGTACATAAATATAGATCATAACACTGTGTTCCAGTGAGCACAGAAATGGAAAACAGGCCTAATCCCTATCTGTCAGAGTCCTTTGTGGTTTGGGGTTTTCTGTATCTGTTTTCCTTTCAGTAAAATGGGAATAATGCTACTTACTCCACCAGGATTTGTAAATCATTTTGGATTGGAAATGTGTTTTGCAGAATGATTCCTAAAGTGCTAGGGTATTTTTTAAACATTTTTGAAGTGATAACTTAACTGTGGTCTGAAGTGAGCTACTTATGGGTCCAAGACTCCCACTGACTACTTTATTTTATTTGGTTTTAGCAACTAGAGCAAGCTGACAAAAATTGTTTACAAAAATATTTTGAGACAATCTCCCCCCAAAAAGTACAACCAAAAAATCTGCTTTTCAACCAACTTTGTTGATAATACATAATCAAATTTAAAAATAAACATACGTACATGTGTGCATATACACACCCTTTTCAATACTCAAAGACTAAATTAGCTCTTCAGTTATATTCACATAATTATAGGCAACATATCATTTTCTGAGGGCTGAATTTGGCTACATGTTAGGCACAATATGTTTGAATCTAGTGGCTATCACATTTTGTAAACTCTGTGTTATTCCCCCCTCTGGCAGAACATAGAGGTTTACACTTTTACGTCCCTTAAATGAGACGTGAGTGAAATGTCTGTATCAAGTTAGGAAAGTCGAAGGCTTGGAAATCTGAAATCGTACTTTGTATTATGCTTTCCTCAGCAGAGTACACACTCTTGACAAAACAAAAGGCATTAAAGGTCACAGGGAACGGTATGGACTTTGGTTCAGCCCCTCGAATATGACAACTATATGTAAAACTATTATTAAATGTTTTATTTTAAAGCACAAAAATGAGATAATCCTGCCACCAAATCCTTAACGGGGGCCTCTTCAACAATAGATTGTTGCTCACATAGTTTACCTGCCAGACAATTATATAACACTTGAACAATCCAGCGATTAACATGTGGTATAAACTGATCTATCTGGTCAGATAAATATGTACAAATGCAGGTATTTTTAAAGATACAATCATCTACATATTGCATATTGGGAAAGCACCACAGACAGTCTTCCTAGTGTTGCTGAAAGTTGTCCCGCACTCCTTATGCAACATGATTTAAAATGCACAGCTAAAAGGAGGTATCAATGAGGTTATAGCAATTTTATGTCCTCTATATTCCATTTAAGAATAAGAATGTTCAGAGGGCAACACATTGATACCACAGCCAAGTAGATTTTGATGTGTGGCCAGTGCATTTCCTGCTTCTCTCATGCGACTGTTGGGAATATGGTGATAGAGTGATGCAAACATAGGGAATATCTAGGCTCTGTATGAAATTCTGGGGATTTCCTATTGTGTTACTTCTTGCCCACACCTGGTAGTATAGTTGAGGAGGAACACAGGTAAATGGAGTTTCTCCACTTCACATTCAATAAATACAGAGTTTAGTTTAGTTCACTTATTTCTATTTGTACTATTATGCCAGTGACTTTGTCCCTATCCAAACTATGGCACCATGCCTATCTTTGGCTGTGCTGCCTTTTGGTTGCAGAGCTGCAGGCTGAGAGTCTGAGATGGCAGCTAATGGAGTCAAAGTAGCGCTTCAGCATTAACTAGTCCTGCTTTCTCAGGTGAGATTTAGTCCACCTACAGTTCAGAGCCCCTTAGAGCTGCTGTTCTCTGTCTTAATGGCATACCTTTTTTCCAAGACATTTGTAGAGGGGACAAATAGAGCCTCAGAAAGTGGAGGGCCACTGCACATATTACTGCTTCCATGTGTCCTGCCATTACCTGCCATGACCCAACAAGTGAGCATAGGAGCCTGTATGTTTACCAGTACCTTTAGCATTGTTTTCTTATCACTTTTATTTTTATCTTAATGTCACTGAAAATTATTCTATCTTTTTTTTAATCTTTGTGCATTAGTTACAATCATGTCTAAAGTGCTAAGGACTTGCTCCTAAGTCCATTCAAGTCAGAGAAAACTGAAAAGTCTCCCATTGACAATGGGGTTTGCATGAAGCCTAAATCCACACACTGTCATTGATATGCATTCATTATGATACCACAAGCCTAAGATACCACTAAGGTTTAGCTATGGCTGTCTGATGATCTATTTTTTGGTAAGGATCCAACACGCATTTTATGGAAGATAAAGGATGTCAAAAGGCACGGAAGAGGCACAAATGTTTAGATTGTATTTCTCAGGCTGCACAGGTGATGCCTTAGTGGTCTCTACTTCCAGCTTCTTTGAAGTCTGAAACTGGGTCAAACACTTAGAAACCATGAGAAGGCTTGTGTTTTGGGAGATGTAATGACTGGTGTTTGCTATCTGAGTCTGTAACAACTCCTCTTCTTGACTATAGCTTGATCAGGCAGTTCATCTTCAAAGCACTTATGATTCTTTTAAATTGAAATTAATTGAAATTCACCCACTGTACTCCCAAGTTCCACGTAAGCCCAGGGTGACCAACAGACTTCTCCAGGCCCTCGGCCATGTGGCAGGGGGAGCAGGTCTGCCTCTCACCCCCACTGGAAGGATGCCTCGATCAGAAGAGAAGGGGCAGTATGCAGCTGACCACTGAACATCCTCTTTAGTATAGATTTGGCTAAAGGCCTAGCATGTGACAGTGGTTTATACGTTATGAAGACAGACAAGTGTCTGCATCCAGGCACGGTGATATTAGGTATAATAATTTCTTCATGAGCATACTAGTTCATTGCAGAACTGCACATGCTTGCTTCCATGTGGTGTGTAGGATTCACTTGGTTTGCCACCAACAGTGAAGGATCTTTTGAAAAAGCCATTCTGCAGATGTATTGCCTCTCAGATGGGACTTCCTGTCTTTTCCATCCCTTCTCTTACCTTGAGAATCAGGATGGAAGTCTGAGCCTTAGTAACTAAAAACCATAGGTAATTTCTTTCTAAATTCATGAAATTTCTGTTTGACAAAACTATTTTAGGTCTTTCTAAGTAACTATTGGTGTAATTTAATATTACAGTGACTAGGCAAACATGCAGTCGCAGACAAGTGATTTCAGAACCTGGATGCAAAAAATGAAAGATATTCATTGCATGTTTCTTATTCAAGAAAACCTAGAATTATACGCAGAGGTCTGTGTGGAATCATCTAGTGTTCAGCCTACCATTGCAGGATTGTTTCCCATGTGTGTTTTTTAAGGGTTCCCAGCAACAAAATTTATTTCTGATGTCCCATTTTGTCAGTGCAGGTACTGTAAGTTCAGTATTTCTGTAAAGTCTCTGGCTGCTCCTTTAGCTAACATTCCTGTATTGTCTGTTTTATACTGTAACATTTCCAGTTCTGGTTCTACAAGTGTACATGTGCTCAGCTGCTACTGTATGTTTTAATCAAGTGCCTAGAACATCACTATCACATGCATTATGTTCTTCATAAATATATACAGCATGCCACAGGAAGGATGAAGGTTGACAGGCAACTTGAAAAATTAATCTGGAAATTCATGCTGCAACTGGAATTTGAGACTAACTTCATAGGTGAGCAGAAAAATCTAACATGCTATTCTCAAAACTAACTATTGTTAAACTCTGATGAGTATGTAAGAATTATAACCTGAAGTCTGATAAGCCAAGATCACAAGCTGTGTGCTAAACATGACATTTTCTATCTGAATGCAAACACATGTAAGTTGTTAAAAAATGTTGCTAATTAAGGGGAAAAAAACCCAGAGACAGTTAAAATAAGGAGAACAGGCACTGCAGGAAATCGTTTGTTTACCAAGCACTTTGCCCTCCAACAGATATATCAGTTAGAACTGGATTGTGATGCCCTTACTCATGTAGGATTGCACTGTGCTTTTCAAGTGTTCACACTGAAATCAGGGGAAGTAGTTGAGGAATAATGATTAAGGAAACCACAGTCTATCCCTTAAAATCTAGAAACATTGATTTCAGTGGGATTTATTGTGACATAAGATGCAATGTTCCTTCTATCTTTTCCATCAATGTTCAAACTTTTTCCATCCATGTGTGGAAAGAATTTTGTCATGTACACTGAGGCATGTGCAAATGTGCTCCACCAGGAGAAGCAAAAAACCTAGCTGTGAGCTAATCAGTGGAGTAGTGCTTGAATATCTCCTGAGTGGCCTCACAAACATGCAGTTTACAAGGAACACGAATAAAGAACCATTCAAGGTTATCAGAATCTGTCTCCAAGAGATCGTGCGTACCTGCCATTAACACAAAAGCACTTATATTAAAACTTCACTTTTCAGCTTGCAAGTGGAGATTTTTAGATTCTCTGGCCTTTCAAGCTTTTTGGAATGCTTCAGAGGCTCATAGTTCATCACAGAAAAGAGTTAAAGCTTTAGAGGGAATTACAACTGGAGGAGCACAAACTAATTGCAGCAAAATCCCAGGAAATACACTCTTGTCACTTACCATATTTTAAAATCAAAGTCTTTAAAAACATTGTGTTTTATAATTTAAAAGATAGCAAATCAGATGGTTATTATTCTTGATCTCTCTACAATTTCCTCCTCTCTTTAGTCATTAATATTTTGTCTATTATCATGCTGAAAACTGTATAATTTGAAGGCATAGATATTGACAATAAATATAAGTGGAACTAAGCAAGCCTCAGTAAAATCTAATTTTTCATTTACATCAAGTCAGAGCACATTGTTATCTCACCCTATATTGCTCTCAAATAGCCTGATATCTTGTTTTCAGTGCTAGAGAATTTATTTATGTAATTTCTAAGAACCAACTGGGGGTGAGAAAATTTCAAGCAAACAGGAAATAAACACATAAAATAACTATTTAATATATATGTTAACTCGACAGGAAGTAGTTAAGCACTAGAGTTCTTTTTCTGCATGTCATAGACATGGGATACTCATTTAGGCACATTCGAAGAAAGTGGCATGCTAATAAATGGACCAAAATATGCTAATGAGGTACAGATACAAATTCCCCATGCCTCATTAGCATAAGGTCACATGATTTGGAGTCTGGAAGACATTCTTCCAGGTTCCAAAACGCTGTTTAGAAGCGTGGCCTCTGGGTGTCTTCCGGAAGGAAGTCCTTCTTCCAGAGGCCCCTTCTTCACAAAAATTTTCAGGAAGAAGGAGCCTCCGGAAGAAGGACTTCCTTCCAGAAGACCCCCCCCACCCCGGGGGCCATGCTTCTAAACGGCATTTTGGAGTCCGGAAGAACGTCTTCCGGACTCCAAATCATGTGACCTTATGCTAATGAGGAATGGGGAATTTGCATCTGTGCCTCATTAGCATATTTTGGGCCATTTATTAGCGATAGTGGCATGTGTAGAAACGTCCTTAATGTCTTAATGCATCAGTTCCCCATTTGTAAAATAGGGCTAATATTTTTTTCTTCATCTGTCTTGTCTATTTAGCTTGCAAATTCTCACTGCTCTCTGTAATTGTGTGTTCAAGGCTCAGAACAATAGGGCCTGTTCTTAGATGGGGAGAACTGTCTCTACTGTAATGCAAATAATTAATCATGATAATATGCAAATCAGTTGTGGCATCTTGGACTTCTGGCAAGTTACCGTAGTGGATCTTGTCATTACCGTTTGGACATTGGTTCTTTGTAAATCATAATTATCCCTAACTTATATTTGGAAATGTATATTCCAGCAAATATTGAGAATCTGCTTGAGTTGAACAACATTCCTGTAGGTCCTGATCCTGAAAATACTTGTGTATATACATAATGTATATACATACTGTGTGTAGTCCCATTAAATTATCTTTGCAAGATCGATGCAAAGTCTTACTAACTTCAGTGCCCGTGTACAGATGTAACTGAGAGCAGAATTTGACTCTGAATCAACAAAAACTTCATGAATCACTTCCTAACCTAAGAGGGAAAATATGACTCTACAACTTTTTTCCTCTGTGTATCAACCAAATAGGCTTTAAATAATCTGAACAGAGATCTTCAGCAAGGGCTTGACCATGCTTCAATTCATTGTTTGAAAAAGTTATGTGTTTGTTTAAAAATAGGGCTAAACCCTGCCATCTTTATTCTAACACAGATTTCCATCAATGGCAGGTGTGGCCTGAATAAGAACAGCAGGATTTGGCTCTGAATTAATATTTACTAAAACTATATAATTTTCAAAAATACTCTGTCAGATTAATGTTGCTTCCTTTTCTGCTTATGGAATGTCTTCAAGCAAATGGAGTGCTCCTCAGAGGATTTGTTGGTCACATATATGTGGGCTATATCTACACTACAGCAGTCTTTTGAAAGAAGTGCTTCCAGAAGATCTCTTCTGAAAGATCTTTTTCTGAAAGAGTGCCTCCACACACAAAAATGTGGATCAAATAGTGATCTGCTCTTTCAAACGACGACATGCACACATCCCCACTCTTTCAAAAGTATGAGCCAGGAATTGAAAAATCAGGCCCCAAGGGGACTGCACTTTCAAAAAAAGGGTCTGTGAAACATCTACATGTTGCCAATTTGATGTAAGTGTTTGATATGCTGTGTTTATTTGGAAGTCAAATTGTCTTTCCTACTTAACTTTTGAACGGCAGTCAGATGTTCTGAATTTTTCTAATTACTTGTACTGAAAATTGCTGCTACGCCTTATTTAATCAGTGCAAACCCTCTAACACTTACTAAAAATGGGACTATATCTAAGCCCTGTTGAAAAATTTACTCCTAAGGGTACCCAGAGCAATTTTAGAAAGAGCAGGGATAGAACCTGGTATCTCCAGACAAAATTTTCCATTCCTTTCACTGTTGAGCCATGTGTCCTGTGTCTTTTTCCATTTATACCAGAGCCAGGTACATGATTGTTTGGGTCTGGTGGGAGTTTTGCATGAATGAAGACTTCTGAATGGATTTGCAAGT
Organism: Carettochelys insculpta; assembly: GCF_033958435.1. Lineage (NCBI taxonomy): Eukaryota > Metazoa > Chordata > Testudines > Carettochelyidae > Carettochelys > Carettochelys insculpta. Next base: position 59,135,128 of record NC_134144.1, read on the forward strand.
CCTCCCCCCAACACACACCAGTCCTGCAAACACTTAGACATGTGAAAATATTCCTCAAATGCATGCACTTGTTGACATTAATAAGGTTGTTCCTGTTGTAAAGTTAGGCACATGCTTAAATGTTTGCATTATCTTGACCAGAGGTTTGTAAAATGCTTTGTGACTGTTCTGGGAAAAGGTGTTATACCTATTCAGCATTCATATAATTTTTCTTTTATTTGTGTGTGTGTGCTTATAAAGTGCAGAGTAGATAAATGACTTACTCTTGCTGGATTTCCTGGACTAGAAGGTGAAATCTTTAGCAGGCATATTATCATATTAATACCCTGGAATTTCTTCAGTAAGAAGGATCCTCTGTATAAATTATGGAACAAGTGTAATTGCATCTCTAACTGTCCACAACAAAAAATCCATATGGTACAGTAATCAGGAATATATTTTGAGAGGTCAGACAAATTGTCCTTGAAGATTAAAATCTTAATTATTAAAAGGCTTGATTAAAGAGGATTATTAATTCTCTTAGGAATTTTGTATGCCCTTGGGCCTGTCATTTCAAAGAGGCCCAGAGCTCCAGCTGCTGTCACTGCTACTTTGGTATCAGTGATGGTCAGAGCTCCAGGACCCTTTGAAATGCTGCAGGAGCAAGGGAGTGGAGGGCAGGCAGTCTGGGTGGTGCTGAGGGCTGACTGTCCTGGGTTCTGCCTCTTCCACTCTTGCTCTTGCTCCTTCTGGAGCACAGAGCTGGACCCTCCCTACCAGCTTGCCCCAGGGCCCATGGTGGCCGTCAGTGCTGCTAGCTCTTGTACCTTAGGAAATCTATCAGCAAAATTGGCAGCTTCAGTTCTAGTGGCATGCCCAGCTAGAGTATTTGAGTGCCAAATGGTTACAGTTGATGAACCTTTGGTAATAAAAGGCCCTACAGGTTAGTAAGTTGTATTATGTAATTGAAGAGACTCTCAATTAACTGATAAAAGGTTTCTTAAATTTTTTTTTATAACTCAGTTAAAGATCAAAGTGCAGTATCAATTTTCATTACATCCAGTAAAAAGATAATCAGTAAAGTAAGAGGTAAATTTTTAAGTATTTTCACTTCAGCTACATCTACACAAGAGCACTCCTTTGAAAGGGCGCCTTTCGAAAGGGAGCATCTACACATGGGTCAAGGCTGACACAGTCGACAAGCGCCATTGAAAGTGCCATGCACTACATCAAAAGGGGCCATCCAGGCCATCGAAAGAGAGCTTCTACACATACCCACACCCTTTTTCAGAAGAACAGGGCAGGAAACACCATGGACGGGGTTGCAGGGCTGTCGAGCCCTTCTGGAGCTGCAGCAACCCTCTCCTTTAAAGGGCCTCTCCCCAACATCCTCAGCCTGCACAGCACGAGGCCTGTGGAGCCGCCACAAGCCCCCAGATGGTGTGCCCACAGGAAAGGCCACGGACCAGCAGCAGCTGGAAACCCTGCTGGCTGCCACCTGGTGAGTGGTTGCCCCACTGGCTGCAGCACTGGTGGCCACCCTGCAGCTCTGGGCAGGGATGTCCCAGACCATGGGGTCCTCTGGGTCCACCCCTCCAGTGCTCCACCGGCTCTGGAGCTACCCCACCAGCTCCGGGTAGTGAGAGTAACCGGTCATGGGGGAGTGAGATGACAACCGGTGGCTCCAGGGTGGGGCTCAGGGTGGGGCCCAGGGGGCTGGGCATACCCCACACACCCTCACAGGTGCCTAAGTCCCCCCTCTGCAGGTGGTATGCACCCTAAATGCCATGCTCTTTCAGAGGGTCTTCCGCATCAGGGATCTGTACACAGCCATTGCAGGCTTCACTGCGCTGGGGTTCCCGAATTTCTTCTGATCATGGGAGTCCTGGGTCCCTGGTAGGGCTGCGTGGGGCTCAGGAGTACAGGGAAGTAGGGCTGGGGATCAGCCTTGGGCCGGCGGTCTGGGCCAGTAGGGTTCTCTCCCAGGGGACTGGAAGGTGGGGCCATAGTGGGAGAGGCAGCCGGTGGGGCAGTGGAGATGGCAGAAGGTGGGAGAGAAGGGGTGGTGGTGGGAGGGGACTGCCAGGCCAGCAGCTCCTGGTATGTGGCCACCACATCATGGAAGGTGCTGAGAAACTCCCCACATGCTGCCCCATGCCAGATGACCCCCCACACCTCGAAGTGGAGCCGGCGCTCAGCCAACTCCACCTGGCACTGAATGGAGGCAGCCAGGTGGGGGTCCTCTGCTGGCTGCTTCTGGCTCTGCCACGACTGGGCCCATCCTGGCGCTGGTGGTGGCTCCAGCTGGTCGCCATCCCTCACCTCTGGGGGGCTGTCTGGCATGACCGATGGGGCAAGGCTCTCCCAGCCCTCAGATAGCATGTCTGCAGAAATGGGGGAAGAGAGGAAAAGGCCATGAGTACCACCCCCTGCCCCATGGCCCACAGCCAGGTCCCCTTCCTCTGTCTTCCATCCATGGGGATGGTGGCCCTGTGGGTGTCCCCTTTGTGTAGTCCTCCCCCCATGTGGAGGCAGGGCACTGCACTGTCTGTGGGAGTGGGTGCTCATGGGCACTGGCAGCCATACCGCCATCCCAGGGATGTGGTCCGGCTGGGCCCTGGCAGGCCAGGGTCTGCTGAGATTGTAGGGGGCCCCCGGTCATGTATGGTGACTCCACCCCATGACCCGGGGTGTGTGTCCTGTTGGGTACATACCTGAGGGTCCACCACTGTGGTCTGGGGATGGCCGTCTGGCTGATGCCTGGCTGGAGGTATGGGAGGGGAGGTAAATGACCAGGTCCCCCTCCTCACTGGACAAGTCCCCAACTGAGGCTGGCTCCATGTCCGGCACTGGTGCTGCTGGTGCTGCGCCCAGCTCCTGCTCCTCTCCCGGCTGGGGCTCCTCGGCCAAGGTGTCCAGGAGGGCCAGTGAGGAGAAGGTGTCCCAGGGGCCCAGGATGGTCCTGAGCTCCCGGTTGTAGGGACACAAAGCAGGGGTGGCCCCCAACCAGCTGGCTGAGTCCTAAGCCCAGGCGTAACCCTGCCACAGCTCCTTGACCTTGCTTCTCACTTGGTCTGAAGTTCAGGCAGGGTGACCCCAGGTACTCAGGCCCCTGGCCAGCCGGGCGAAAGCAGATGCATGCCTCTGCTTTGTGCCCATGACCCAAAGCACCTCCTCCTCCTGCCAGAGCCCCAGCAGGTCCCAGAGCTCGTGCTCTCTCCAGGAGAAGGTGTGCTTTTCCCCCCACTGGCTGGACCCTTGGGAGCACTGGATGTGCTCAGAGGGGGCGGCCATGGGGTTCCTGACCTGCCCAGGTGCTGGCCATGGCTGTCTGGCAGCTGCTCGGGGCGTCACCAAAGCGTGCAAGGGCAGCACATATGATGGCTGCTGCCTGCACAGTCTCAGCTTCCTGCAATGAGGTTTCCTGGTCCATGCGGCTTTAAGAGCTGCTGCACACACAGATTATGGAGCCCCGCAGGGGCTGGGCAGCCCGTCTCCGCCAAACAGTTGATCACCACCAGGGCGGACTGCGCTCTTTTGAAAAAGCAGGACGCAGAGCATCTACACACATCCTTTTTTGAAAAAAGACATCGAAGGAGTAGTCTCTTCCTATTTTCTCTTTGGAACAACAGTTTAAATTCCTGTGGCATCTAATGTTGATTTCATGTTCAAAAGAACACACGGCACGTGTAGACAACGCTGCGTACTACTTCGAACTGGGGGCCTGCTCTTTCAAAAGACTTGGCTAGCATAGACACAGCTTTCTTCAACTATCCATTACAATAAACTGAATTATACCTTCAGTTACACCCCATCTCATCCCATTGATTTCAGTGAGATTACATAATTGTAAATTGTAAAAGAATTTGGCTGTAATCAATAGCTTTGTACACCACCCTTACTCATGGATAGATGAAGGTCAAACTCTATTTAAATTTCATTAAGTCAAGTCCAGAAGCAGAAAGGTCCAAATATGAATATAAGAATTGATGGATCTGGATTAGAAGTAATTTACCAATCAAAACATATACAAGGTGTTGTTATATATGAATGGCAAAAATGATGATTACTTACACTAACACAAAAGAAGACAAGATGACCTGGAATTTGTGAAAAGAAAATGCTAATTCACTTAGTCACAATAATGAATCACTAAATCTCCCCTTTCCTTCCTTTGTTTTCAAATGTGTCAATATAATGCAAATTATATTGGTTTAAACCGAGAATATTGCCAAACAAATTCATAGACACCAAAGCATTGCTATTTACAGTGCAGCTAAAAGTGGAAATTGGCGCTGTAAACCTAGGTGCATCAAGTCAAAGAATAAAGAGGTGTGATGGCCCTGCTTCATTTCGCTATAGAAAGCCTGTTTCTGGAATACTGTCTTCAGTATGGAAATGTCAGTGCCAGAAAAAAGCGATGCATTATAGGGAGCTCAGAGAAGAGCAGGTCAGTCAAGTAAACTACATGATTCTTGTATCCCGAGAGTTAATCCTGAATAACTTGGGTACATGGAATTGTGTCTGCAATTTTAGAAATCTATACAGCCTTATTGGGCTTGTTCTATCTTAAAAAACTTTACTGTGTTTGGATTAATCCTGTGGGGGAAAAAGTCAGTCACCATAGGTTGTACAGTGCAAAATAGAACACACACATGGACAAATGGCTGGCATGAGGATGAATGACTAGTTTGTCTTGCATGGCTGGGTCAGTGAACAAGACTTTAGAGCAAATGAAGCCATAGGCTATTGAAGGTAATTGAGAACAGAATATGGCAATATAAAATACAGCTTACGCATGCTAGTGCCCAAGACTTTTAACTCTGTTACCATGTGATCCCAAGCAAGTGTTACTTTATATCTTAGTTCTTTGCTAGAACCTTACAGGATAACTGCTAACGCCAAAGTAAAAATCTGGCTCTCACTGAAGTCCATGGCAGACCTCCAGTTGACTTCACTAGTGTTTTGCTCTTATTCTCCTGCTTTTGCACACATGAGGAAGGAGAAGGATTTATATTAATTTTAAAACCAATCCTTGTGACATAATGGCTATGTCTACAGTAGCCAAAAACTTCAAAAGGGCCATGCAAATGGCCATTTCGAAGTTTACTAATGAAGTGCTGAAATACATATTCAGCACCTCATTAGCATGCGGGCGGCCATGGCACTTCAAAATTGACACGGCTCGTCCAGACGGGTCTCATTTTCGAAAGGACCCCACTTACTTCGAAGTCCCCTTATTCCTATGAGCAGATGGGAATAAGGGGACTTCGAAGTAGACAGGGTCCTTTCGAAAAGGAACCCCGTCTGGATGAGCCGCGTGGCAGCGAGCTGTGTCAATTTCGAAGTGCCGCAGCCACCTGCATGCTAATGAGGTGCTAAATATGTATTTCAGTGCTTCATTAGTAAACTTCGAAATGGCCATTTGCATGGCCATTTCGAAGTTTTTGGCTAGTGTAGACGTAGCCGATGTGTTTTGTATAAAAGAATCTAAACAAAAGAAAACAGCAAGATAGTCCAGAAACCAATAGGATTGCAACATGGTATGAGTGTGTGGTGGAAGGTGACTCTTGTTTTGGTCCTGCATAACATCATAGAGAGGCTGGTACATGACAAGAGTCTATGATGGGAATTATAGATGATGCTTTGGGCTCCAAGTATATAACCAGCATGTTCAAGTTCATGAACTATGTTGTGCAATGGAGTTGATCGTTGATCAAAATGTACTTAAAGCTGTTCTGCAGTACAATTGTGTGTTCCTTGCAAGACACGTTAATCTATTGCCCAGAGGACAGCCAGTATTTGGTTTATTCTTTAGTTGCACATCACATCAACCAGTGAGGGATGATGTTTCTTTAGTAAATGGATATTTCAGATTATATTTTTATAATTAGAAGTGACTGTTTCCAGTTATCATTCAAATCTGTTTGAAAGCAACGTTAAAGTGAGCATTTCTCTCTTTATTGTGAAAATATATCTAGGAAATTAGGAAAAAATCAGAACTGTACTATAAGAGGGAAAAAAACGGCCCATACTGTAAGATGCAAACTAGCTGTAGTGATATGTATGTAACATGAAGATGTTTTGCAACCTATTGCATGCATATATTACAGCCCAACTTTCTGGAAAATAATTACTCTTAAAAGTAAAATATGTAAATTAAGTGTATTAGCGAGGTGGATAGCTATACCATGCACATGTTTTTATTTACCATAATATATATACATTTGCAATAACAAATAAAGTGTCCTGGAAGATGACTGGAAAAGGAACAATATGATTAGGGGCGTTAAAACCTGATTTGCATCTAAAAAATATAGCGTATGCTCATTTATGTGCAAATGTAATGGAAAAAGGCTGCAGGTAAAGTGGCTAAAGCCTTAACAAAATAAACACTTAATTTTCTTTTATTGTGCTCCATGACTATTAATAATATTATTGTAGTCAGGCAGGAACATTAAACTAAGCAGGGGAGCAATAAATGTTCCTAGACTGTGCAATGCTGTTGATATTACTGGCTAATAGCTCAAGAGTTCACATAAAATGCAGATTGAAGTACAAAGAAAGATGTTTAGTGGAGTCAGCAGTAGCAGTGAACTGTTTACAGGTAAAACCAGTAACCAGAGGGCAACCACAGTGGGAGAATTTCTGCAAAAAATATCAAGAAGGGAACTTTGTGAAGCACTTAATCAGAATGTTGCTCTCCTCAGGGAAAGGATTTGATAATCCCAGTTTATTTCTCTTCAAAACTAACTTTTGAAATGATTCATTATAATATGCAACATTTCCATTTCCAAATGTCATGAAACAAGTATACATGTGTATGCCAAGAAAAAAATATGATTTAGGAAAATCATTCAAAGGTTATGATAGATGACTTGAAATAACCCCGAAGGGTAGAGGCAATGAGAAATTGAGTTTGGGATTAATGAACCATAACTAAACTTACTTACTGTGACTTACAGAAGAATGCAGCACTTAACAGCCAAAGGTAGAATACTAGGTTGGATGTATTTCACAGAACTTGACACTTGCTATTTGCCTCAAATTTATATGGCAAGAATATTGTTTTACAAGAAAGCTAAATGGTGATTTACCTCATTAAAGAAAGAACGTTGGTATCCCACCAAATAAAGTTTCTTGGATGTGATAATTGCATTTCTTGTTACTTTTCAGGGGTAAATATTTAAATTATTACAATCTAGATTTAAGGGAGAGAGTTTTGAAAAAGTATAATGTAAAATGTCACAAAAGAGTGAGATGTCTAGTTTCTTAAACCATTATTATTTTTTTTACTATAATATATGCCATTTAATTGAGAGGACCTCTTTGCTGAGAGATTTGCCATGAACAAATTTATAATTCGGCAGCACTTGCCACAAGGGGAACCAATTTCAGTTATCCTTTAGGTGCTCTTATGTGTGGCTATTAATTATCATCACACTTATCCTGTGGATGAAAAGCCACTGCTAAACTGGGACAGTCAGCAAAAGCTCTTCCTAATAGTCATCCATTGCACTGATGGCAAGTAGATACCTAGTTCTTGACTAACTATATAATGGTCATGAAATTAAGATAAGTTAATGAAGAAATGATCAAACTCTGATTAAATGACATAACATCAATACAGGCAGGGATGCTCAAAAGAGGTTAGTAGTTGTGTTGTTGAGAGTCCCAGCACCTAACTTTTAGGTGCCTCAAAAATACTGTTGAGTGAATGCAGAGGAAGAGAGAGACTGGGATTCACAAAAGCCAATGTGTTAGGCCGTGAGCTGTCTAAACAATGGCAAAATGCCAGTAAAAAATGTGCACACTAAACCCCAACCCTCTCATGTAAATCCTCTCTCTCTCTCTGCTAGCAGTTCAAAGCCAGAAGCCCTCTTTGGGGTTGGACACCTATTTCATTTTTGCAAGAAACTGCAGGAAAGGAGGGAGAAGCAGCAGCTATTTCCTCCCTACTTTTAGCTCAGTGAATAGGGTGCTCACCTGTGTAGTGGAAGATCCCCATTTCAAATCACAGGGATGTGCCAGCTCACAAGATCTGATCACTAGGTTATGGGATAGTCTGATGTGGGGGCTTCTTCCATCTCCCCTGGTTAAAGCTGTTCCACAGAGAATAATGAAAAATATTTAATAAGGCATAGGTTGGCCTTGAACTGGGGGTGGGTCTCCCACATCCCAGGTGAGTGCCATACTCACAAGGTTAAAAGTTACAAAGCAGCACCTCCTTCTCCTTCTCCACTGTTGTGAAAACTCAGTGACCTAATCTGATGGGCACCCTCTGTGCAGGCCTATTGAATCACGCTCTGCATGAGTCCAAAGGACTGTTTTCCTTGGTATCTGAAACAGGCACCTGGAGCGAGGTAGCTCAAACTTAGATGCCTAGTGTTCAGCAGGAGTTAAGTGAATTGTGTTAGAGCCAAAAACTGGGACCTAGACACATACACCACAGATTTAGGTGCCTAAGTACTTTTGTGAATGTAGCTCAGCTTGAAGGTTGTTACTCTTGTATTTTTATTCAGTGTGCTAGTTCATTTTATGCTGTTTCTGATTTTTGAATCATGGTATAATTTTCTACTAATCTGGCCAATAGACTGTCAGCTATGATACTTCTGCTTTACCAGTATCTTTGCTCCATATACCCACATTTCTTTTGTTCGTGTTAGCAGTAGAAGTGGTATTGTAAGTAACCCATCATTAAACTGTCACTTAATCTCACAGTAGGTGTTCACTGATTGGCGCATCTCTGCTGACACATACATTTGTGCAAGATGAACAGATGACAAGACTTTAGAGCAAATGGAGCCATAGGCTACTGAAGGTAATTGAGAACAGAATGTAGCAACATAAAATACAACTTACACATGCTAATGCCCAAGCATGGAATGAGCTCCTCTGTCTCTTTCTCTGGGCAAACAGGCTCAGACATGACAATTCTGCTGAGAACATATATACACCTGTGGTACTGTTATCATTTAAAGTCCCTGTGCCAGCCTTCATGTATACGTTAGGAAGAGTGAGGGCAGGAGAGGAGAGCTGCTTGTTCTAGGTATATGAGTTAAATCAAAGGTTAACTGATGTTAGAATGTTTCAAAATGGATAGAAGTCTGCTCATAAATAATATGGTTAATTTAATCATTTAATTCAATAATTTGGGATTTAATACATTGCTGCAAGTTTACTACAACATTTCAAACTATTTATTTATGCTGCAATATTTAGGCTTGTACTGAAATGCCATGCTATTTACCCCCAGAAGGTATTCTCAGCATGTTAATTTGTTAGCAATCTGTGAATTGTCTTTTAAACAGTGGTAGTCTCATTTGGAAGTCGTAAGGGTTTTATTGGTCCACAAAGATTAGGTATCATGAAGACTGTTCTCAGTTGTCTATGATCCCTAATGAGGAGTAAAGTATAAAAACTTGACTGGGAAAATTTGTTTTTTCTGTAAATTTACTAACGGGTACAGCCCATGTTTATTACAGCCAGTGCCTCTTCTTTGGAAATTTATTAGCCATCCCTTATTGATGAAAGGACTATATTTTAGGCTTGGATTTATGAACAAGAGAATGTAGTGGGATTTTATTGAAGGCAGTTTTGGTTTTCACAGCACAACAATATCTGAGGTTTGAATAAAAATACTTGTTTTTTTCGTAACATTGAAGATCTGGGCCATAACCTCTAGAAATTGGGGAAGTAGTCAGAATCTTGGAAATACGTGGTTTTGCTTTTGGTGTGTACAGGCATTCACACCCTTCACAGATCTTGTGTTGTAATGTGATTTTCTATGTGTACAAGAGGCCCATAAAATTGTATTTGCTAACCTCTCTACAGTCACAGTCTCTGCCCCCAATGAGATTACAACCTAAATAATCAAAGGATGTGTTATTGTCTTCAGGTTATGGTAAAGTACTGGAAAGTTTCAGTGATTTCACCCAATGTCACAAATGAAGTCTGGGGCAAAGCAGAAAATGAAACCAAAATCTACTGAGTGCCTTAACCATGAGAAACACCCAAGCATTCCAGCCAGCTAATTTCTTTCCTGGCATTTTAGCAGATTTCTTCAGAGCTACAGGATGTGACCAAATACAAGTGTACTCATATCCAACTGAGCTCACATAGTAACATCACATAGGATATAACCTAAGGGATTGCTCTAGATACTTTCACTGTTGATATAATTTAATCCTTTCAGAAACTTCCTGGAAGTTGCGGTGCTCATGTTGGAATAGCAAATGTTGCTAGTATGACACACAACATGTAAAACATTCCAATTGCAAATAACCTGGAGGATGAAGGGGTAGCCATTAGCACCCAGCATGTATTTATGAGGAACCAATCATGACAGAGCCAAATTAACAAATAATGGGGCATAACTGGCTTGGATCTGGGAGCTGTGGTGGATTACACCCTCAGCATGAGTCAACAATGTGATGAAGTTGGCAACAAATTATCCTTCCTATACAGTGATGAGCATACAGCTCTACTTGGTGATAGTCCTCAGCAGAAGTAATATGCCCAGTTTTGGTCAGCATTGCATAGAAAGGATGTAGAGAAAGTGGAAAGGACGCAGAGGTGAAGAGTGAAGCTGATCAAAGGGTTGGAATGCAAACCATGTGAGAGAAAAAGCTGAAGGAACTGGATGTGTTTAGTTTGGAAGAAAGGAGACGGAGGGAAGAACACGATAACAGTCTTCAAATACTTGAAAGGCTGCCATAAAAAAGATGAAGAAAAGTTGTTCTTTCTTGCCACAAAGGGCTGGACAACAGCATCTCAGACTTGGACCAGTAGGTCTATGCATAGACTGGCTAGGAAAGTCAGAGCAGCTCTTTCACTGGAGATTTTCAAGAGCAGACTGGATCCCTATCTGTCTTAAATGATTCAGATGCAACAAGTTCTGCATCTTGGCAGGGGGTTAAACTAGATGACTCTTGCAGTGCTTTCTAACTAGGGTGACCATGGTGCCCTATGTTAAAGATGGGACACCAGCCTCCGGGGTGGGGTGGGGATGGGACTGCTGTCCCATGTCAGGGCTCCTTGGCAGTGGAGGCTGCTGCGCCAATGGGGAGGCACCAGGGATTAAGGGGAGTGGTGTTCCAAAGCCTCTTGGTGGGGAAGACCAGGGAATGAAGCAGGACCTGCGTCCCTGAGGTGTGGGAGGCTGGGGATTGAGGCAGACGCCAGGAAGGGCTCCCTGGCAGCGGGAGCTGCCTCCCCTAAATGTAGGGAACCAGGGAATGAGGCAGCTGCCCCATTGTGGAGTTTGCCAGCAGTGGGGGCTGCCACCATGGGGTGCCAGGGGATGAGGCAGCTGTCCCACAGAGGGGCTCCCCTGGAGCAGGAGCTGCTGCCACAAGGTACAGAGCTCCAGGGAACAGGACAACCACCAAGTGGAAGAGCTCCTTGGCAGGAGAGGCTGCCACCCCAAGAAAAAGAGTGCCAGAGAACAGGAGCCCCGCAAAATACGGGACAATTTGCCCATTTTCTTAAAAAAGTTGGGATGCCTGTGAGACAGCTTAAATAAGGGACTGCCCAGGAAAAATGGGGTGGATAGTCTCCCTATTTCTAATCCTCTGGCTCTGTGATTTGATGACACAAAGGTACACGATTGCAAGAAAAGGGTGCTCAGTGAGACCATGGACAATGGTTTATTCATAAACTTTTAGGATTTGTCTTTACTGACCCAAAAGTTTTTTTGGGTGTGAGACTAGCATGCTACAGGTTCAACCTCCCTTGTCCAGCACCCTTGGGACCTGAGTGGTCCCAGACCAGGGATTTTGCCAGTTCTGCCCCCCTGCTGGCCTCCGCCCATGCTCCTGGGCTCCCTGCTCATGGCTTCCTAATACCCCACCCCTTCCACAGCCTTCCCAGCTGCCAGCTGCCAGCCCCAGCCACCCCTCCCCATCTGCAGCTTCCCAGGGCTGCAGCTTCCCACGTGGCCCCCAGCGATGAGCTGGCAGTTTACCAGCATGGGCCACTGCTCTCCGCTGCTACTCCTGGCTCAGGCTTCCAGACTGCTGCCCTGGGCTCCTGCCACTGGTGTGGCTAGCCCCTTCTCTTCCCAACCCTGGGATTCTCTGGTCCTGCAAGATCTGTGGTCCTGCCAGACAACGGATATTGCCAGATGAGAGAGTGCCAAATTTGGGAGTTTTAACTTGTAATTGCTGTTTTGGGATTTGCTTGTGAAATTCCAAGAGCAGACAAGTCACTTCTTGTGTTAACCATCATGTAGGCAAAGTCAGCACTCATGGTAGATCTTGGTGAGTTGACTTCATGGATAAAACTACAGTACCTTGTCTCCACTACATTTTTTCGCCCATCAGAATTGCTAATTCTTCGCTGTTAAAGTACCTGATTAAAAATATACCTTTTTGGGGAGGAGAAGGGCTCAGTGACAGCACACTCTTAGAATCTTAGAAATCTGTAAACATAAAGGCTTAATAAAGGAATAACTCATTTAGTTGTGTGAAGCACTGACCAATGCTCTGATGAGAAGCCCTTTACCAATGTGAGGTGTGTGGCAGGGTTCAGCTCACCACTGTCGTGCCTCCTTAAAGGCTTAATAAAGGAATAACTCATTTAGTTGTGTGAAACACTGACCAATGCTCTGATGAGAAGCCCTTTATCAATGTGAGGTGTGTGGCAGGGTTCAGCTCACCACTGTCGTGCCTCCTGCTGGCTGCCCTGAGGATCATACCAGAGTGCACTCTTCCAATGATGTCTCGCCTTTGCTCCCAGGACCAAAACATCCTTTTCATTACAAAGCCTTTTGACTGTGTCACACTCCTTGTTCTGCCCCCTTCTGAGGACATTATCATAGTCTCTCAGTCCAGTCACTTCCCCTCTGGCAAGTGTATGTGTAGGGGGAGACCTGGGCATATCCACTGCTCCTGGTCACAACCCATGGATCTTGTAGGCAGCCACCACTTGATGCATCACACCCTATGCCTTTGTATCTCCCTATGCCACTTCCCCGTGACCCCAGCATCTTCTTTGTCCTTGCCTCAGGCCCTCTGTTTGCTGATTCCTTCAGTGCACCAGGAGCTGCCTTTAGCTCCCTGGGTCTCTGCCTGCAGCTCTGCTTTGTCCAGGGAGCTTGCTACCTTCTGGCTGCAAGTCAGCCAATCTTTCTCCTTCCTCAAGCTCCAGGGTGTCACTGCAATTGTTCTGTATTGCAGCTGGCTGCTCCTATAAGCCCTTCTGTGACTGTCTCTCTCCTGTGCAACTTTCTTGGGGCTCTATTAACCCCTCAGGGCCCATTATAGGTTTCCAGTGGTGCAAGTGCCCCATCAGAAATAGCATTATTATTTTTCTATTCTGTCTTCTCCTCTCATATACCGTGTAATGAATTCTTCTCAAATGCTCTGTAAATGCTATGGAAAGGAGCTGTGGCTTTCAGTTAATGTAAATGATGTGCAGTTCAAGATGGTGCAAAGCATACAATTATTTGGGGACATGTCTTAATTTGTGGCCTCACCGATTGAAAATGTTTTGGAATGTCTGACTTTACTAACCCATAAAACATGCCCAATCATGCATGCTATGTATTCCACAGCTCTTGAGGAATCAAAACATATACTTCATTAAACATGCCCTCACCAACAGAAGATGAAGCATTGGAGGTGGTTTAAAGAACAGTATATTTTTGAAAGGTTACATCTTTCCTTAGATTTTGTTACTTATTCTTATAAATGTGGGGCAAGATTTTCAAAAGTGCTGTACGTTTCCCTACAGTTTAGACTATCGGGCTGTGATTAGCAGCGTGCAGGAGTGTTGCACTGTAATTTCCCCATAGAGACGCTATGGCTACGTCTACACGTGAAGCCAACATCGAAATAGCTTATTTCGATGTAGCAACATCGAAATAGGCTATTTCGATGAATAACGTCTACACGTCCTCCAGGGCTGGCAACGTCGATGTTCAACTTCGACGTTGCGCGGCACCACATCGAAATAGGCGCTGCGAGGGTACGTCTACACGCCAAAGTAGCACACATCGAAATAAGGGTGCCAGGCACAGCTGCAGACAGGGTCACAGGGCGGACTCAACAGCAAGCCGCTCCCTTAAAGGGCCCCTCCCAGACACAGTTGCACTAAACAACACAAGATGCACAGAGCTGACAACTGGTTGCAGACCCTGTGCCTGCAGCATGGATCCCCAGCTGCCGCAGAAGCAGCCAGAAGCCCTGGGCTAAGGGCTGCTGCCCATGGTGACCATAGAGCCCCACAGGGGCTGGAGAGAGAGCATCTCTCAACCCCCCAGCTGATGGCCACCATGGAGGACCCAGCAATTTCGACGTTGCGGGACGCGGATCGTCTACACGGTCCCTACTTCGACGTTGAACGTCGAAGTAGGGAGCTATTCCGATCCCCTCATGAGGTTAGCGACTTCGACGTCTCGCCGCCTAACGTCGAAGTTAACTTCGAAATAGCGCCTGACGCGTGTAGCCGCGACGGGCGCTATTTCGAAGTTAGTGCCGCTACTTCGAAGTAGCGTGCACGTGTAGACACAGCTTATGGGAGCTAACAAAAGGGTTCATAGCTTGCATAACATAACCCCCTCCAAACAGGATTACATTAAAAAGAAAAAGGAACCTTTTAGCACAGTGTCCACATGAAAAGAGTTACAGCCAATGTTCCGTGAAAACTGTGGGCTCGGGTGGCTGCCCAGGAGAGATTCATATGCCAATGAGCTGATTGGCAGAGTGTCCACAGCCATCCACAGCTGGCATCTGTGCATCTGCTGGTGGTGCACACCTCCACATGCCTTGGGGCACCTAATAAAAATTATTCCACACCTGGAAGGAAAAAATTAGAGGGAACATCACTTTGGTTCACAGCACTCTTCAAATCCCTGTAGCCTAAACTGTGGGACCTTTGACAAAACTCCCTGGGAAATCAGTGGGACAATCTCACTAAAGTTGGTGCAAGGCAGTGTAAATCATATCTCTGTGCACCAAGGAGCTTCCTTGAACCCAGACGAATTGAAACAGAGAGGGAAGGTGCTGGCTCCTGACATTCTCTCTTACATCCTTGGATGACGAGCTCTAACACATGCTGGAGCTCAATGGCTGTTCTGGCAGGAACTGCTTCAGGGATTAAGACACTTCCCAACCACCCTGGCTGCACCCCCTTCTGTTCACTTTTAGCAGTAGACTTGCCCCTAATGATCCGCCCTCCCACTTGTAAGGTGCCAGCCTCTCTCTGGTGTTGCATCTTTTTCCTGGTGCACTTGATGCCATCAAAGGTTGCTATTGGAAACATATACCCTGAATTATAAGTATTTCAAAGGGCATGAGTACAGGAGGATCCAGCTTTTGATTTGAATCCTTGATAAACAACTAGTAGTTCTGCTTTGCACAGGGCCATTAGGAGATAGAAAAAGAATAAATATTATGTCTGTTACTCACTACACAACCATAATAATCTGAAGACATAAACATGGGCACAGTTATGTTCCAAATAATCCTGTTTACTAGCTATACACTAATGTACAAAGCCTAATTTTATAGATTCTGTTTCTGGAAGCACCTAAGACATAACACACAATGAGCCCAGCTGGAGGGCTCACAGATTATTTAAAGGGACACTGATCTATGCCTATACACTACATTAAAAAGTCCAGAATGTGATCAAGTTAATATTTTTCTGAGCAAGAATCTGTGGGCAAAGCGTAGGGGCAATACCTAGACAGCGTACGATGTGACAGTTTTCTTTGTCCCAGTATTTCCTGGGTGTCACAGGGAGGCTTTTAGAGATGTATGGACAAGATGTGGCAGCACCTGTTCCAGAGCATGGTCTGATAGACTTTAAAGTCAAAAGGAACTCTCCTGATAATCTGGTCTGACCTCCTGAATGTACCAAACCACAGAATCTCACCTACCCACACCCATAATTGGCCCATAACCTCTAGCTTTAAGGTTGATGTACTTTAGGAGAGGACACAGATCTAGAGAACAGCAGAGTCAAGTGCCGGAAGAGATGAAGTGGATGTGACATCATAGTCAACATTTGGGGACAATGAAGGCTACTGTCTTTTTAAGGACCCAGGAATAAGTGTCATGTAGCATAGGGTGGGTCAGGGCTCCCCTCACTTCCAGCTGAGCAGAACAGGTTCTGGGAAAGAAGGCACTATATATTTTGCCTCTTCTGTCACAACAGAAGAGACACCAATGAAGAAGGACTACTGCCCTCTGTCCTCCTAGGAAGAAAAAAGCTAAGTAAAATGAAGCAAGCTGGCAGAAATCAATTTAGGGCTGCAGATTGTCTGAATCTACAAAGCCCCAAGAAGGATGGCTCTGGAGTCCTGAGTAGAGAAGAGGAAATATGTATGAGCTGTCACACTCTGGCAGAGTGCTTGGAGATTCCTGAAGTAAGAAGAAGGAGGATTGGGCCTGATATGCCAAAAGACCCCATGATGGCACAGAGAAGCCCCATACCAGCAAAAAAGAGATTAAGGAGAGTCTTTGACCCCACCCAGTCCTACCCAACTAAACCTGCAGCCAATGCCAAGCCTGAAGGGGGAATAAAAGGAGAAAGCCTGGCTCAGTTCAAAACTTACTGTCTGGGAATGAGAATAGGATTCTGATTGCCTGAAGAGATCATCCCTTGTAGAGTTGTAGAAACATTTCTGCTGACTGGAGCAACCAGTGGTAGTAACAACTAAAACCCAGGGATTGTGCAATGCTAAATTCAGCATCTATTTGGGAACCACACTCAAAAGAAAAGTCAGGAACATCCGACCCCAAAAGAATGGGGATGGCCTAATATTGAACTTTGTGTACTCTTTGTTTGTAGAACATTTGGTACAGCGCCCCTCAACCCCACCCAGAAGGAGATAAGCCCTGAGGGGAGATTAATCAGTAGGGGAGAGTCCTGCCTTAGTGGCCAAAGGAAAAAGAGACTTCTTCCCTCCCTGCCCTGAAGTACCTACACTGCCTATAGGGCACCCACAAGGTGTGTAAGGCAGTGCTGCTCCAGCCACACCACTGGGAGTAAATAAGACCTTGTAAGGAGGAGTGGAAGAAAGCTTATTTCAAGTATTATGTCTGAGAATAAATTATTGTAAAGAACTAAGAGAAACCTGAAGGCAGGGAGCTGACATTGCCACCTGGGGTCACACAAGGCTCTTTGAGACAGCACTTCTCTATATGGGTATACAGCAGGAAAGTGGCTGTCATCAGGGCCATGATGTGGGGAGCAAAGAGCACAATTGTCCTAGAGCCCAGTGATACAAAAGGTCCCAGAGCTCCCAGCCACCACTACCATGGCGGTTGTGGCAGCTGGAGTCCCAAGACCTTAAAATCAATGCTGGAGCATCATTTGGTGTGCTCTGGGCAGCCCTGAGGGCTGGGGAGAGGCACCATGGTCTGGGCAGTACTGAGAGCTGGCTGTTTGTAGCTCTGGCCCTTCTGCCTGAGGCCCAGCCCCTCCCAGGGCATGGAGCAGGCCCCCCCTCCCACCTTACACAGTGGCCTGGTGAGACTTTCAGCCCCACTCACCGTAACTCAAAAGAAGACCCAATACAGGCCTTACAGGCAAACATTACAACTATTTCCACAGGGAAGAGCAACACCCATAAGTAGCTCTATAATTGTCTAAAATTGTAATTCCAGGAGTTTTGAGATAATCAGAAGCAATACATTTAATTGCCCTTTGTTAAAATCTTAGAGAGAAACTGACTTCTCTTCAAGAGCTACTTTTACCCTGTCCATCTGGGTCCCAGTAATTTCCCTCATCCCTGATGGAATTTCCCCATGTAATTCCCCTGCTGGCTATGCCCTGTTCTGTCACAATGGTGCCATTATGTTGTGTCACAAAGCTGTGGTGTGAATATGTAAAGGCAGCACACTTAGTTTAAATATTACTATTGTTTATTTCG
Source organism: Carettochelys insculpta (assembly GCF_033958435.1). Taxonomy (NCBI): domain Eukaryota; kingdom Metazoa; phylum Chordata; order Testudines; family Carettochelyidae; genus Carettochelys; species Carettochelys insculpta. Next base: position 59,152,988 of record NC_134144.1, read on the forward strand.
AGACCCAGTCTGACAGAAATTATTCTATCTCAGGCAGATTTGGCAAACTGAAGATGTGAAGAGCAAAAATCCTGTCTTATTTATAGTGAAAGCTCCCAGCACGGCTGGTTGCTCTCTGAAAATTTGCCCTTTTGGGATGGTAGCAAAGCTGTAAATGGAAGCAAGAATCTTGGTACATAGGAATCACTTAAGTCAGGAGTCGCTCAGAGGCCGTGTCTACACTAGCCCCAAACTTTGAAATGGTCATGCAAATGGCCATTTCAAAGTTTACTAATGAAGCGATGAAATGCACATTCAGCGCTCCATTAGCATGTGGGAATGCTCATGGGAATAAGGGGACTTCGAAGTAGGCGGGGTCCTTTCGAAAAGGAGCCCTGTCGGGACGAGCCGCGTGGTGGTGAGGCGCGTCAATTTCGAAGTGCCACGGCCGCCTGCATGCTAATGAAGTGCTGAATATGCATTTCAGCGCTTCATTAGTAAACTTCGAAATGGCCATTTGCGTGGCCATTTCGAAGTTTGGGGCTAGTGTAGACATGGCCCTTGCTTCTCATTCCCCATGTAGTTCATTATAGAAAATAATTAATTGGTCACTACCCTTATCTCTCACCCTGCAGCCCACTTCCTGACTGTAATTATCTTAGCCATCAAGACATCTGGCAACAAGACAGACAACCAGAAGGTGACACTTGGATGAGAGATGCTGCACACAAAAACCTTTTAGCAGAGTGAAAGATCCTTTAAAAGAGCAGATTCCAACATAGAAAAGTATCTTACCTACATCAAGGGCCAATCTAAATGTCATTGGAGAAGGGCACACAATCACAGGAGTACTTCTGTTCCAGACAGCACTCATGGCCTAGTTCTGCATTTTTTCAGTACTGAAAAATCCCACTGCCATTAGTTGTACCTGTAATGTAAGGTTCAAGCCCAAAGTGAAGACATGCAAAGAAAGAAACCCAAATTTCCAGCAGCTGTTCAGACGAAAAATCAATTCAGTGATACAGATCTCCCTTTCACTAAGCTCTTTCTACACCACTCTTCAGTGTAAAGAGACCAGGTTTATTGTAAATCGAGGTCTGGTACAGTGAGCTAAATTCTTGCAGACAGTTATATAGAAAGCAGAATTTGATCTTTCCTGCCTTGATTAGAAATATTAACAATTTTCAACTTCAAATCTTGTGAGCCAGAAATTTTGAGTCTTGTAATGCTGGTAATTTGTAGACTGACTTTAGCTGAAAAATCTACAAACTTTTACTAATCAGATTTAAGACAGTGGATATGCTGGTGTGATGTAGTAACTATTTGCCCAATTAGGATGACACTCCTCAGCTGCCACTTTCTCCTGGTGAAGGCTGATTTTCAAAATTGAAAAAAATCCACCTCTCTTTTCCCTGAATCCTTTCAAAAAATCACCCATGAACATATAACTTTTTACCCTCTAGAAATCATGAAACATTTAACATTTCATTTGGCTATCCTTACACTCTGACATCCATTGGGCAAGGACCCCTGCAAAGTATATATGCAATCACAAATTAATTAATTAACTAATTAATGAATTTTCATACCAGTTGAGAATATTTACACTGTATTGTAGGCCTGAGTCAATCCAATAAATTTTTCAGGCTTCTGGGTCATGAAAGCGCAAGCACAGCCATCAGTTGCAAACTGTTCAAATTCAATTGGGTTGAGTCCCCCACTGATGGAATGTCTCTAGTGAAGAAGACAAGTTTATTTTAAACCATTCTTGAACAATAGTTAGAGGGAGGACCAGATCATGAGCCGGTGTAAATCAGTGTAGCTCTTTTAGTGTTGGGAGGCATCCCAACACATGGGAGAATAGGAATATTATACATGATCATCTGAATGACCTTGAAGAGTGATGTGAGAGAAGTGGGAGGAAATTCAATTACAATATGCAAGGTGCAGGGTCTAATAACTATTTCTGCTGCAAATGGAGGGCTCATAAGTTGGAAGCAACAGAGAAGGGGAGAAATCTGGGTGTATGGGTTGAACACAGAATGACTGTGATGTAGCTGTGAAAAAGACATGCAATCTTAGAGTGGTGTATTAGGTGAGGCATTTCTGAGAGAGTGTGTGTATTAACCAGCTGTAAAAGTAACTTACATTTGTTTTGGTATTGTCCCACTGCAACCACTCCAAGCAGGAGGGGATCAGGGCCAGCATGCTTCAGGCTTTCCCCAAGCCACCTGCAGGGCTCAGAAGGGGATGTATTCTGGAGTTGGGATTTTTTTGCATCTCCTTCCTCCAAAGTGTCAGAGAAGGCCATGGCTAGAGATTGGACATTGAACAGCATGAGCCATGATTCTGAGGTGGTATGACTGAGCTTTCTCTCTGTCAAGATGGTTGACTAACTGGCACTTGCTCATAAGCTCAAGGTCTAACTGATCTCCTTATGTGGGGTTGGAAAAGAATTTTCCCCAGCTCAGATTGACCGTGGCAGTTGGGGAAGTGAGAGGTTTCACCTTTATCTGCAGTATGTGAGTGCAGGACACTTGCCAGCATTATTAATCTACCTCTCTATTATCATTTAATCAAGGCACATGGTCTGGTGGTCCCTTCTGGCCTCATACTTTGTAGCTGGGTCTACAGTCCAAATTTCTGTCTACAGAAGTCACTATTGACAAATTTTTTTCAACAGAACCTCTGTCCACAGAAGGCGTCCACACCTAACAGGGGCTCCCCGATTGATGCCCCCTGTCGACTGAGTGGGCAGACTGAGCCAGCCTTCTGTCAACAGAACACCCAATCAGAAGCTCTGCAAACAGGGCTGCCAGTTGAACTGGAGGCCATCTCTGTAGACAGAGGGTCCCCTAGCTCATCTACACTGTTTTTCTGTCTACAGAATCTGTCTACAGAGGCGCTGTGCCTCAAACTTTCAAGACATAACTGCAGGGAAAAAGGTTGTGTTCTGTCAACAGATGCTAGACAGAGCACATTCGCAGTGTGGATGCTCCCTAGTTTTGTCAACAAAAGGCCTCTTCTGTAGATAAAAGTTCGTAGAATAAGCACAGCTTGTGACTTTGTCAGTTGGAACTATTTCCACTGTTGACGGATCTTAAGATTTTATCACAACAGTTGCAATGTTTGTTTTTCTTAGAACCCAGATCCTGGAGTCAGGGCAGTTAGTTCTGCTGGTTGCACAGAAAGGCTTGGAAACATGAATCCAAGGCAGATCCGAGGCAGAACAAGGAGCAATGGTCTCTAGTTACAGAGAAGGAGGTGTAGGTTGGTTATAGAAAAAAAAACCTATTTCATAGGAGGGTGGTGAAGCACAGAGGAGGAATCGCTATCCATAGAGGTTTTTAAGTCCTGGCTTGGCCAAGTCCTGGCTGGGATGATTTAGTTAGAGTTCATCCTGTTTTAGTCAGGGAGCTGGACTCAATGACCTCCTGAAGCCCCTTCCAGCCCAAGGATTCTGTGATTCTAAAAATCCTAAAAATTCAGAAACAGAAGGAAAATAAAAAAAATCTCAGATGTATTATTTTTTCTAAAACTCACTTTCTTAAACCAGTCCCAAGTTACTGGTGAGTCTGACTCATTTTTGAATGGTGGTGATTTTACCAACAAGACTCTGACTTGGAATATTAGTCAGAAGGAGTGAAGTTAACTCAGTGTTTATCTAAAACATACAGTAGCTCCCTTTCTGAGCTGTCCATTTCCATGGGGATTGACATTCTCTGCTGTAAGCCTCTTTTTTTCTTTCTGTCTTGATGGCTGTTTACCAATTCAGTTCTGCAGGACACTTAGGCTACGTCTACACGTGCACCCTACATCGAAGTAGCTTATTTCGATGTTGCGACATCGAAATAGGCTATTTCGACGAATAACGTCTACACGTCCTCCAGGGCCGGCAACGTCGATGTTCAACTTCGACGTTGCGCAGCCCAACATCGAAATAGGCGCAACGAGGGAACGTCTACACGTCAAAGTAGCACACATTGAAATAAGGGTGCCAGGCACAGCTGCAGACAGGGTCACAGGGCGGACTCAACAGCCAGCCGCTCCCTTAAAGGGCCCCTCCCAGACACACTTGCACTAAACAGCACAAGATGCACAGAGCCGACAACGAGTTGCAGACCCTGTGCATGCAGCATGAATCCCCCGCTGCAGCAGCAGCAGCCAGAAGCCCTGGGCTAAGGGCTGCTGCCCACGGTGACCATAGAGCCCTGCAGGGGCTGGAGAGAGAGCGTCTCTCAACCCCCCAGCTGATGGCCGCCATGGAGGACCCGTCAATTTCGACGTTGCGGGACGCGGATCGTCTACACTGTCCCTACTTCGACGTTCAACGTCGAAGTAGGGCGCTATTCCTATCCGCTCATGGGGTTAGCGACTTCGACGTCTCGCCGCCTAACGTCGAAGTTAACTTCGAAATAGCGCCCGACGCGTGTAGCCGTGACGGGCGCTATTTCGAAGTTAGTGCCGCTACTTCGAAGTAGCGTGCACGTGTAGACGCAGCTTTAGTGAACATATCCTGACTCACTCCACATAGACTTTCTTTGAGTAAAAAAATTGCCCTGTTGCCCATTTATTTTGGAGCACAGCGAGTTTTGGCAATTGAAAGCTGCCCAGAGACAGTTTTCCTGAACCCTGAAGCAGCTGCAGTACTAGGAGGAGAATAAATATTTTCTTTTAATCACAAACAAATCTCACACTCCTGCTTGAACCCTTGTGTCAATGCCTTGACAATATGGAAGTCCAGCAAAATGATCTGCCTTAACCCAAGCACAGTTCTTGAAACAGTGTTGCGTACACCTCGGGTCTCTGAGGTGGCCAAGTTAGTGCATCTCTGTTCTGTCTGGTCTTTGAAATTTGTTACTAAACTCATTTTCCTTCCACTGTTATTTCACACATGTTGGAGGTCTGAAGCTGTGCTGAGAAACATAGCTGCCAGTTCTACGAAGTTCTGTTCCCTGTCCCTTCTACATCACAGTGAAACCATCTTCTCAGAGGTGATAAAACAGATTTTTTTTCGATAGTCCGAAGTGAATTTTGCCCCTTTAGAAGGTTCGGTGTTATACAGAATCCACTCACGCAGCATTCCCAGCCCCAAATGTTCAACGATCGTGAGTCAGAAAATTAGGAGATGGGTTTAAAAATTATGAGATTAAAAGATACAGTTTGACTATTGATTTTTAGATCTTTTATAGGCCTTGCTTGGGTGGCAGTATCATTTTTTCTACTTAACCCTGAAGACTAGAAACTCACATAAAATTGAAATCTGAGGTTCTCACCGTATCGCAGTAATCCAAGAAAGCACAAAATATTGTGAAACTCACAATGCGACAGTGAGAGTTGGCAGCTAAGTGAAGAAAAAGATTCAACATAATAGTGAATATGCTGCAGCTTTGTGATTGCAGGACATATTAAGCATCATAGCGGAGACCATTAGACTGCAAGTAGGACTAGAAAACTTCTCTTTCTGTTTTTCTTTAAAGAATTTTTCCTACCTTTCTTAACTTCTCTGCACAGATTTATTGTGCAGGCAGCCTGGCAGGCAGAGTGCTTACCTCAGTTAATTCACTTTCAGACTAAGAATAGTAACCTATCTATACTGTGTGCTTAGCGTTCTTTGGAAAATGTCTTGGATCCAAAGCCTGTTAAGTCTTTGAAGTGGTCTTGCACTATACTGTACTAGCCTTATAGCTAAAATTGTTTTTATTTTTAGATACAGAATACCCTAAGATGGAAACTCTTCAAAACCCCTATGTAATGTAAGGCTATGGAGTTCTGACTCCAAAGCCACAGAAGCACATTTTATACAGTTAATAGCCTGTTGATTCTCTCCCTCTCAAAGGCAGTCCAATGGGGAATCTGAAGTGTATCATGATGGATAATTTCCCTCAATTCCTTTAACTGTAAATCCGTTCTTCTAATTCTAATGCTAGTTAATCTCATTGCTTCTTCTCTGTGTTACCTGCTGTCTGTAGAGACTTGAATTTGACCTAATAAATTGATGTGTGTGATACTACAAATACTTTATAACTGCAGAAAAATTCTGTTTCATAATAAATGGATATAGGTTGATAGCATCTGAAAAACAAAAGCTGCCTGGGATCTTTTTTAGCCCCATTTGACAAGAAACTAATGGGAATAATTTAATCATAATTTATTTTAATTAAGAAGTTTCCTAAGCAAGTTTTTAAAAATACTTTTATATGAATGTACTACATTTTATAATTTACTGTAAGATTGCAATTCTACTTGATCTCTTTCATATGTTTGGCAATAACATGCCTGGATCAGCAGTAAAAAGGCTTCTTAACTGCTACCTATAGTTATTGATTTCTAATGATACTATCTGTTGTTGCGTATGAGTACATGGGTCCTCTAAGATAGTACAAAGGAAAGTATTCAAATAGCAGTCATAACATCAGACACCATCCAAACAAGTTATCTTGCCTTCCAGCTATTTGAATATTCATCTGAAGTTCATTTCCCATAGTCATTTTGTTGATCGTGCAACACTGATGACAAATTTAACATGCTGAAGCCAGTTTAAAAATATTTATATTTCTTAAATATGCTGGTTGTCTAAAACATCCATTTAGTTTATAATGATAGGGAATGATTTGATATAGACAAAGAATGCATCACTCCATTTGCATTTGTGCCCAAGATTAAGAGTCAGATTCTTCAACTAGTGTAAATTCAGAGTAATTCACTGCACTTAATAAAACAGTAAATATGAGATGAGCAAGCCTTATGCCTGTGACTGACATTTACACTTATATTTATCTTTTATAAAGAACAGTAGAAATGTGATCAGAAACATGAAGATAGGATGCAATCTAAAGCTATTTTGCGTAACAATGGCATGAGGTATCAGAGTTAATTGTAAAACCATTCAGCTATGTCAAGCCTTTAATGCTGCCTTGAGCGTCTCTGCGTTACACTCATTCAAACAGTGACTTCAAGACCCCTGATATTGTTAGTAAAAGTGAATATTTGTAATGAATAGACTGCCTCAGAAGTGCACACATTTGACACTATGCACACTTTTTTTTCCTAACATACTTACAAGAGTTGGCATATCATCCACAACAATGACAGAAAGTTTAAGCTTTCGTAACATTTATATTTTGAGTGTTTCTTTACATGCATGAAATTATTCAAGATTAATATAGGTTTATGTGTTTGTTTAGTTGGGTAGTGATTTCACCTAGAAAATCATGAATTGTTACTGCTTTTCCTGTGCAATCTTCATACAACATTCAGTTTTGATCTTACTTTATCTCTTATTTTTGTAGTAATAGCCTTTTGTTGCAAAAACATCACAAGTTCTTTTGTAGTCTCTCTGACCCACCCATCTCCCAATTGATATTTGGTGTTTGTATAGTGGATAAAAGAAAACTGTGGCCATGAATTATATTTAACTGTCCCCCAAAGTTTGGTTTCAGTTTTTTGGGCTTAACCATGTTGAGCCCATATCCATTAACATTTATGGCCTGCAAGGCAGTCATATGTCCTTGAGCTGTGATCTCATTTGCTCCCATAAACAACGCAAAATGTGAATTTGTCTCTATGTGCTGCCCTCGCGGGCAGGCACAACACATACAGCTTCCATTGGCTGTGGTTCACAGACAGCAGGAGTTTCAGAGTGGTGGTCGCAGCTCCAGCTCATCCAGGAGAGACTGAGGCTCAGGGCTTCTGAAGGCCCATGGCATGGAGACTTGCCAAAGCCAGATGAAACTAAGCGGGGGCCAGGTTAGGCCCATGGGTTGCATAAACAACACATTATATTCGTATAGCTGGGTCTAGTGTAAGAAATTATTTAGCAGGTATGTAGGTGAGGTATTTTCTTTTCATATGTGCATGGTTTTTCAGCCTCATGCTGGAAAGAGAACTTTAATAATTAACATTTTTTTATTGTTTCTCATGAAAAAGTAATGCTGTTCAGGTTGTTGCATGATGTTGTTACAAGTGCTAATCTTGCAATTAGACTGGAAATTGTGTGAAGCACAGTATTCAAAGTTTAATGAGCACATAGTAAGACAAAAGGCAACTTTGAGTGTAACACAAATTGGCTTTCCCCGCTTAGCTCATGGCATTATAGGCAATTAATAAAAGTGAGTTCTAAATCAATAATATAAATTCAGTATTTTTTGACATCTACTTACTGCACAAGAACTTATTGCAGTAGATTTACCGTTCAAAATGGTGGAAGGGAATAATTATGCTTTTTATTCTATCATATAAGTACAGGGCAACCTGTTTTAGGGATCTGAATCTAAGGGGTTGTATTTTTCAAATTGCTGAACACGAGCTTAATTTTGGTCTATCTGATGACAATCAAAGCCTCATCTCTGATTGACTTCAATGGGACCAGAGTTAAGCCAGCTCTGAGTGTTTTTGAAAATCCCACTCAATGTTTTCTGCCTCACAAATAAGTATCACCAGCACCATTCATTTTCCTTCCTACACTGTAACAACAAAAGACCTGATCCAGACATTTCTTTCTCCTTCAGGCTAAGGTCCTACTGACAACAATAAGGGTTTGACCTATATATGGACTTTGGATTAGGCTCATTATACCTAGCAAATAGCTCATCAGAGAGCAGCAAGTGCAACTGAGAACAATATTTTGGAGTGCTGTGTACTAACATATTGACAGCCATAATGTGCATGTGGCAGAATGTGCATATATATTTTTTTTTAAAAAGGCAACATTCTCCTCTTTGATTGATTGGATTGTACCCAACTGGACAGTTATATTTTTTTCTACCAAGAGGAACTCCAGTAAACACAAAGAGCCTTTATGATTCACTTTTCAATTAAATATATAAAACATACATTTTTGGAGAAGAGGACTTATGGCTTTGAGTGCTCAAACCCTCCTGGGCCTGGGTGCTGTAATATACTTGTGATCTGCTGTTGAGGTCCTTCATATTTCATGAATATTTAGGAACAATGCAGACTTTGGAACTAACCCCACAAAGCCATACAACAGCTTTTGTTTGTTTTTGAGAAAACTGAAATCAGTCCATGCACTTAGTTGAAGAGCTCTTTCTCACTGTGTGAAACTTAGGCAATCAGCTGTGAACACCATCAGGGGATACATCAATTGGCAGCGACCGTTGTGGAAAGGCTCACCTTGCTCCGGGCCTCTGTGTAGTCCACTATCCCATGGCCAGGATGCTGTTTTTCTTCTTGAGATGGGCGGGGAGAGATGGTGGTCTGGGGGGAACCCAGGTCCCACCCACTCATTCTGGGTTCCGGACCAGGGACCTTGTGTGGTTGTTAGTGGTGGTGAAGGGCTCCCCTCATCATGAACACCACAGCTCTTCCCTGGGCCACTTCCCCAGACGATTCCTCCCCGCCCCCGTACCTCCTCCAGGTAGTGGCAGTGGCAGCAGCAGTACGTTCTCTCTTCTGGTTTGGCTCCTCCTTGTGATCAGTCTGGTTGGCTTTACATCGAATCTCAGGGCCTCAGCCCCTTGCAGCTGAGCACTCCTCTCCCCTCCTCCTCTGGTGCTTCTAGAAAAGACCCTTTTGCTTCTCTCCCCTTGCTCTCTATCATCTCCTCTATCTCCTCTTTCATCACTCTCCTCTCCTCACTCATACGGGGCAAAGGGTTCTTTTAAAAGCAGGATTAAGTGGGACCAGCAGGCACCAACTGGCCCCGGGGCAGCTTCCTTCCCAGCTGCTCGCACTCCGCTTGTTTGCCAGCCCTGGTTTTCCCTCTTGTTCTCACCCCCTCCCAGCCTTACCTTGTCACACCATGAAAATCTATTCCAGTTAGCTTCCCCAACCAATGTGAGTGAGATATATAGAAGCGGGGTGGGGGCAATAGGGAGGAGAGAGAAAGCAAGAGAAATAGAGAATTACTTTAAATGCCCACGGGCTTTAGGAACAAAACTTGTACTATGCCGTTATAAGGCTCGTGGTATTTTGCATAATGTAATATAGTAGGCAATGTTCCCGTATATGAGTGACTTTTTTTTTATTTTTCCCTTCATATGCAAATTGTGAATTAGATTATCTGCTATCAAAAACCCAAAATTTGAAATTACTTGCCATGAAGCATTCTCCTGGCTTTGCAGCATTCCTGTTGGAAATATGTACTCTGTGCTGATCTCTCTTGATCTTTTTAAAGATTCTTTTTTTATGCTTAGAATTTATATTATTGTCTAGCACAAGCCTTATATTTATGTCATTGTCTGTGAGCCCCCTGGCTGCTCTGCTACAGTTAATAATAATGGTTATAATGATTGTTAGGAATCAGATCTTACATTATCATTACCAGTTTTATATTCACTGATGGAATTTGGATGTATCAACTAAAATTCACTGAAAAATGTCGGACTGACAAAGCGATATATGCAATTTGTAATCCTAATGGATAGATTATAGCAACAACACAACACAATCCTAATGGATAGATTATATCAACAATACAGCACAATATCCTTCATAATCAGACAAACAGCTTCTGCTGTTATATGATTAATGGTGCTGTTATCCACTCAGTTTTCCCAATCAAAAATATGGCATTAAACAGGTCATGGTGGGAACTCCTGTCTTTTTAACTAAGAGGAAAACAATTTAAAATACTCTGACACCGAAATTTATATTTAGTCCCTTTTATAAGCCTCGACATTAGGCTTGCCCAGAGGTCATAAACTCAAAGAAATTAGGAATGGGAAATATCATTAGGTCAGTCATTCTGGCTCCTTGCCTATGAGACTTGTGAGATTTAGTTTTAACTGTCCCTAAGCAATGAGGTTTCCATCACTTCCAACACGTGACTTAACTGATATAACCAACTTTACTTATCATCCTTTATGACAAGATAGAGACTAATCTGAGGAGGTACTTGTAGTCTTCCATAATGCATTCTGGATTTTCCCTCAACATACAAATCCAACCCCCAAGGGAACAGCAGAGTTTATAATTAACCGATCAACTTTTACTGTGTTCTCTTCCAATGGTATCTGAAACATAGGGTATGTCCACACTACAGCGATTTGTCGACAGACGTTACTGTCAAAAGAGATTTTCCTGCAAAACTTCTGTCGACAGATCACGTCCACACACTAAAGCAGATCGAAAGAGCAATCTGCTCTTTTGTCAGAGAGCAGGCAGACTGCCTGTCCACTCTCTCAACAGAACAGCCAACCAGAAGCTCAGCAAACAGAGCTGCCACATGAACCAGAAGCCTTGTCTGTTGACAGAGGGCCCCCTGAAATGTCTACATGGCTTTTTTATTGACAGAAACCATCAACAAAGGCGTTATTTCTCTTCGCTGAGAGGCAGAACACTGTCAGCAGAAGTGACGAGTCAACAAAACCCACTAGTGTATATGTAGCCTATTATACTTCCATATACAATATTATTTTCTATTGTAGGAAAATAATACAGTCTCTTCGATATAACAGGTTGGTAACAGTTGACTTTTTAATGGTAATGGCTGAACTTTGAAATACCATATGGAGTTTAGGATAATATTTTTTGCTAGCTGAAATTATTTGTCTCTTTAAACCTGCCACACAAAATTTTCCACCTTTGAGGATTGCATAGGCAAATTACAAACAAATTGCAGGGAACCTGAGGGACACACATACTTTGTATATAAATGTATATAAATTCACACAAGCCTAACAGCAGCTTGCACTTGCATGTTCATTGAGGGTCAAATGGAAATAGCTTGTTTACCATCACCAGAAATAAAGTCCTGCAGTTGATCAGCTTTGTCATTGTCATGCATTTACAGGAAGAGGGCACCCATAGGTCACAGTCTAAGACTTTTTAAATGGCTGTGGTTGGTCCCTAAACTGTGTATAACCTTGTTTTGATGTTGCTTTAAACAAAATCTGTAGGAGAGCATGTATGTTTTTAAATTTTTAGTTATTGATACTCTTCTCATCTTTTTTCATCTGTTATATTTATAATCAGCAAGGGGAATTAATAAGCCATCTAACTACAGATTTTACATGCATGTGGCAGTGAAACACAGATAATCCTTGTGCTTTGTTTACACTCTTTCCTTTTTATCCCCTCAGTAATGGTTCACAACATGTAAAATACATTCTGCAAGTGATAGTGTGCAAAGGAAGAAATCACTGCTCCTTTAGGTCAAACAAATATTGAGAGTTCTGGCAACATTTTGATAGAATTTTAATAATAACCTAAGATGCAGCACTAGAAGCACACCGACTTAGTGGGAGCTCCAAGAATAAGATTTAGAACAGGTGATATAATCTAACTTGATAAACTAGTTAAATATTGACAAGAAGCAGAAGAGCAGCAGCATTTAGGTTGAAGGAGAAAAGTCTTGGCATTTATGACTCAACACATCTAGGATTTTTCAGACCAAAATGAACATCTGAAGTGGTCCTAATGATCCACCTGGGTATACTCATCTGTATAGTTTACATTTCCTTCCGTTGTTAAAGGTAGGTCTGTTTGCTCAGAAGAAATTATTCTAGTTGGCACAACCCATTAGCAGTAAATTGTGCAGATGCCTCAAATCTGGCTTCACTTCAGAGACATATTTTTATCGTCAATTGTGCAGTTACATGCAGGATTGTGGTGTTCAAAATTTAATGAATGGAACAAAAAATTCCTTTGGAGAAACAGAAATGTGCATGTGTTATAGCCTGTAAATTGACCTTTTGCCGTGATGATTTTGTGTGTTCATTTAAAAATATTTATCTTGTTGACAGAATTTACCTTAAGACTGCATTTTGAAGGGGCTGTTCACTAATGGAAAGACTTTGTGAAGAGTTTTCTGAGATTATTATTTCACTTAAAATAACACATCAAGGTAGTCAAAGGATACAAGGTGTTGCTTTTTTAAAAAAAATTGTATAGCATTCTATTTTTGCATCTAATCTTTTTATAAACTGGCAGGCTGGGCAGAGATGTCATCCCAAAAGGATAACCAAAGAACTTCATAAATAAAAACTGACATATTAACTGCCTTTAGGTTTATGTAATTCCACATTTGGAAATAAGAAAACATTGAAAAAGACACAGGAAACTACCATGTTTGCTTTTCAGAAATGATTAAATAATCAGCAGCTGAAATGTACATGTTACCTTTTAAAACTACCAATGGCTAGTCACTTACTCTGTCTCATTCCCACAATAGTAATGAAATGGTGGCCTATATAACGCATTCAGTCCTCTGGGTTTTTCTTCACAAATTATTTTTAGACAGAAAAGGAGAAATAAAGACTATTGCCAAGAAAATATTATAGTAAGCAATAAAATTCTCACAGTTTATTTTATCAGGAATATTGCTTGGGAAGCAGTGCCTTAAAATATAATATCAGAGAGGTAGCCGTGTTAGTCTGTAGCTTTGAGAACAACAAGAAGTTTTGTGGCACCTTATAGACTAACAGATATTTTGGAGCATAAGCTTTCATGGGCAAAGACCTGCTTCATCAGATGCATGAGTGAGGGGGTGGTAGTTTCAGAGGGGTATTCAAAGAATGGGGTCCCAGTAAAAGGGAGGGCCAGAGCTGACAAGGTCTATTCAGCAAGGTGGAAATGGCCCATTGTCAATAGTAGGTATCAAAAGAGGCAAAAAAACAAGTCAGATCAGACAGGGGGATATGAGCCATTGTCAGAGTCTAATGGGGAGATCTTAACACCCAGGGCAGAGAAGCTGCCTTTGTAAGAGGCGAGCCACTCCCAGTCTCTGTTTAATCCTTGGTTAATGGAGTCAAATTTGCAAATAAATTGCAGCTCAGAGATTTCTCTTTCCATTTGATTTCTGAAATTTCTTTGTTTCAGGACTGCCACCCTTAAATCTGCTACTGAGTGTCCTGGGAGATTGAAGTGTTCCCCCAAGGGCTTCTGTACATTACCATTCCTGATGTCTGATTTATGTCCATTTATTCTTTTACATAGAGACTGTCCAGTTTGGCCAATGTAAATTGCAATGGGACATTGCTGGCACATGGTGGCATATATTATATTAGTAGATGTGCAGGTAAAGGAGCCCCTGATGGTATGGTTGATGTTAGGTCCTGTGATGATGTCACTGGTGTAGATATGTGAGCAGAGTTGGCAGCGAGGACCATTGCAGGGATTTGTTTTGGGAATAAGGGAATTTTGAAGTCTGGGATTTATTTCAAAGCTCCTGCTTCTACACGGTCAGTTTGCATTTCAAAAGCAGCACGTTTGAAGTGCAACTGGCTGCTGTTATGCTAATGAGATTCTGAATATTCATATAAGTGCCTCATGAAACAGTTCCAATCCCTGTCATTTACATGCCCTTTCTGAAAGGGAGAGGTAGTGTAGCCACAGCCTTTGTGTGTAGCTGTGTTATTTTTGAAATAGCTGTTTTGACATATCTTGTTTTGAAATAGGGCTGCAGTGTAGCCATAGCCTTAGAAAACAATATACTGAGTTCTTTGTGGAGGTCTTTTAAAGGAATTTACAAATTATTCCTTTGTTATATGAAACATATTCTAAATAAACCAGTATCACTTGGTGAACAACGAAAAACTGTCATTAATTATTGTTTGGGCCCTGCTTGCAATTCTTCCACCTGCAGAATTTGCTGCCTATGATTCATCACTATCACTCCAATTTCATACTGGTAAACTCCACTGAAACCAAGAAGTTACACATGCTTAAAACAACATTAGGTAGAGCTAAATATGGCCCTTGTGGCCCAGTGCAAATAGCATACAAGGAAAGGCTGCAAGATTGGACATACAATTTAAGAAAAGAAATACGAGGGCAGGGATCCAGTGCAATAAAAGGAAATTAGGTTAGCTAGCATGCTTAGTATCTTACATGGTAGGTAAGGGAATTGTATCTTTACACAGAAAAATCTCTGCAATTCATGCTCACCATGCAAAAATGACTGTAAAGAAAAGCTAAATATATAAAACTATATTTTAATCTGGGAATCCTCTGAAGGCATCTTATAATAAGAAAAGGGAAAGCTATAAATTGAGCAGAGAGGATTTTAAACTTTACCATACACAAGACCTGTAGCTTTTTTGCTGTGCCCAAAGAAAAGATTTTCACAAGACATTATATAAATTGTACCCAATTCAGCGCATCAAGGAAAATCTAAAGCAATTTCATGCTAATTAAGTTGTAAAAGTTCTGTTAAAAATGTAGGCTCAGATCGAATTTGATGTCTTTGGGCCAAATGTCCACTGGGTCCTGCCCACGCTTTAGATGAAGTTAATGACAGTGGACCTTATGCTCTCACTTTGTGTGATGCTGATGCAGAGGGCAATAAAACTACACAAATCACCCTTGAGACTGTTAATAGGGACAAAGGCTTTGTGCAACAACACAGAGGCAACATCTGTTCTCCCAGTTTTTTGTTTAGCTATCACTTTCCCTTTGCAGAAGCTTCATGTGGTGAAACATGGAGAGGGTGACCATCCATCCCTTATTGGCTGGGACAACCCCGTGTTTCAGGTGCCAGGAAGGAATCCCAATTTATTTTTAAAAAGGGACTAATTGCCCTGTATTCGCTGGCTCCTGGCTCCACACACCATAGGGAGCCAGAGCCTGACCAGCACAGCTTCTGCCAGCTTCCCAGCTCCCCACACCTGGGGCAAGTTGGGAGGATCACCAGCACATCTGACCTGGATCTTGCTCCACATGGCTCAGGGAAGTTGAAGCCAGACTGGCATGGCTGCTGCCTGGCTCCCGCTACTCGGGAGAGCTGGAGCCCAAGTGGCATGGCTACTGCCTGGCTCCCAGCTCCAGAGCTGCTGCTGCCCCCTGTAGCTAGGGAACACCTCTCCTCAGCAATGTGGCAGCCCCCACAGGGCAGCCACTACCTGATGACCATCTGTCCCATTTTGGCTAGCACACTAGTTCATCCCCATCCCATATTTGGCCTGGTGGGGGGCAGGGTTGGTCATGCTAAGCATGGGGGAAAAAATGTCAGACTATCCTTTTTGAACACAGGTTCCCACCATTGAACAGCTGGTGGGAGGGGCATTCAGTACTAGTATGGCTGTTAAAATCTTCTATGAATGCTGAGGGGGAGTTGCTAGTAGAATGCTGATTAGAGGGCCTCTGGGGTTAGGATTAAGGTTCTTGTTCAGCTGAGCCCTCTGCCCATTTTCAAGTCATTTCGAGTCATTGAGGTCTGCTGGCCCTGCATTTTCCTCAGCCCAGCACCTGAGCAGTAGTGATGAATATGTGGGACAGCTGGTCTACAGGGAAGTATTCTGCTCCTCTGGATTTTTACAAGGGAGGAATAGTTTCTTTCTCCAGGAGAAGCAAACCCAGGGATGTAACATAGCAACTATCCAATGTAAGACAGGATCGTCACACAACATTTGGACTATAATATGATCTGATGAAAGTGTAGGGCAAATTATACGTAGACGTTGGCCTGTAATAATGACTGATGTTGGAATTTATCCAGAAGGCCAGATTTAACCAAGTGCTTACATAGTTTTAATCATCACAGTGGATGCTCTGTGGTGTCAGCTTGACTTCTCATCTAAAGACAGCTTTTCTAACAGCATGCTGCTGTTACTATGTTACCTCCTTATTTCATGCCTTCCTCTGAAGGAAGAGTGATGCCCACTGATTCAAAAATATCACTTTCTATTTCACCTATTTTCCCTAAAGCCTCCTACCCAAGCAATGTTCAGTCCTATTAGATACATGACAAAAAGAGAACATCAAATCCAAACTCTGTTGGAAAGTGCAGAATTAGGATTTGAATCCCTGAATCCAAAACTAGGAAGAGTCAAAAAATCACAAGACTGTTAGCATGACTTGGCCAAAACCCAGCAGAAACATGAAGAGATTTGCATCCCTTGAGGATGAAATCTTGCTGTATTAACTTAGTAAGATTTTGGTGTCCACAATATCTGAAAGCTAGCCCTAGTTTGACTTTGAACCTGAACACTATGCTAAATCTAATCCAGATCCAAAGATTGCTTTCTTCATCCCATCTCTGTTTCCAGCCCTCTTTTGCTACTAAATTCTGAGCAGATCACTTGCCTTTTGAGACCTTTATGGACATACCTGTTTGAAGTCTAGTCCTGCTGTGCAGGGTCATGGTAAGCCAGAGTTTCAAGGCAATTACCATATGTGGTTCACAAATCATTTGGTGTTAAATTAAATAAAACCTTTGTCTATGCAGTGTAACCTTTTATAAGCTACTATGGAACACAATCGTCCGAAGTTTTTATTGTATTTGGCCCTGAAGTTGTAAAACATAATAAATTAAATGTATTTGAGTCAGTCCTTCTGTTTTCTTCACTCTATTCACAAAAAATAGTTGCTTACGTAGGCTCATGAAATATTTTGAACAAATCAAGAAATCTGTTTAATGTAAATCTCTTCAACTAGTAAGAGAGTATTGTGGTTCAGTGGGAAAAATCACTTTAAATAATCAAATTTAAAATAATTTATTTTCTAGTTGTCACTGAGTACCTCATTCCTGTTCCTTTCTAAAGTCCTGAAAAACCTGGAGCCATTCCACATGTTTTATCAAAACCAAATGTATGGCAGAGAAGTAGAGTTTTCAGAATTAAAAGATGTTCCTCTTTAAGTATGGTTTTGTTTAACTTTGGAAACAGAAGCTTGTGTTGAACAGTGTTTTACTTCTGATTAAATGGATGAAAAGTACAGTTTGCAACTAACTTCTTTGGCTTTTTGGGCAGATTTTGATAAAAGCACACAAAAATGTCCCTGTTGCTGTGTCTCAAGATTGTCACAAACACAAATTAGAACAGTAGAAATGTTATAGAACAGTAACAAATTAGAACAGTAAAAATGTTATAGAAACAGATCCAGTAAACTTCTATAAAATCATTGAGAATTTTGTTGAATGAAGAACCACCAAATTTGGCCATTTGGTCAGTATAAAGTGTGTTACCTTCTTTCAGATTAAAGCTAGTGTCCTCTGAATGTACACACATTAATGTTCTGCATTCTGTCATTAGAATACAATATTGATGTCATTTTCAGGTATATTGATCACCTGCAGGACCGTGTATCTAAAGGTGAATTTTGATATTCCAATAACAATGTAGAATTCTCTTTATGAAAGCAAAATGTTCATCAGTGATATAAAATTTTCAAATTTAATGCTATGAATTTTTGGAACATTAGCCTTCAAGATTAGACCTGAATAAAATCCCACTTGTACTTTCCAATCCTTTAGTCTGATTTGGTTTGGAAACCCAAACCATGAGGCCTATCTTAAAGCCACACTAATTCTCACCAAAGGTTGGGGTTCTAATTTCAAGTTGGGGATTTTAATTTTGAAATGCATGCTGATCCTTTTTAAGTATTCAAGCAGCTTTCCATGTCCATTTCTGCTAATCCTATGCTTCCATCTTGCACACAGAAATGTAACTTTTACAGTCAGGGGGTTTAGAATTATGGTAGATAATGCTGACTGTTTTGACAAGAAGTAAGAAGTCCTGGAAAGTGTCTTTGTTCCTTGAGAGTAAGAGGTTAGTAAAGAAAGCTTCCTGTGCAGCAATAAGAATAGAAGATTTGAACAGACAATTTTGGTGGTGAATAAATCAAATTTATTGTTTGAAGGTTGTCTTCTTTTGTGTTCAACAAAGAGATAAATAGCAGATCTATAAATTATTTGCATGTTTTATTGTAAACAACCAAACAGCCCCCTGCAGGTAAACTTCTCTTGTTGTAAATAGTAGCTAAATCCTCTGTGACCTTTCAATGTATCATCCAAGATAGTAATGGTCATTTGGCTATCATAGTTCTCTGTGACTCCATCTGGTCTACCAGCTGGCTGCCAGACATATGGGAGAGAAATACTGGGAATCAGACTCAAAATAGCAGGCCAAATAGAGTCATCAGATATGCTGCAGTGGTGTCCATTTGGTTCAAAAGGGCTGAAAGCTTGTTCACTGTTCTTTGTGTCATGATTACTTTTGACAATCAGCCCATTTGTCAATATGGGAATTTACTATCCTTATCACTTAACACTGCACATCTACTACTTTGCATGCATAAATATTCAAAGGACAGAGAGAAACGGTGTAAAAAGCACAGAATGCAAGCACAGAAATCGTATTTTCATGTAATTATACACTAGATAAACACCAGTTTGACTAAATATTCATTAGGCAGTGCCAACATGTAGCAATTCTAGTGCAGAAAATAGATGAAATAATTAACAGAAAATTATGCTTAAGCAAAGCACCCAAGTATTGTGTGCAACTGCAAACATGCGGCTTTTCCCATTAGCTTCAGATGCAGTGTTTAGATTGTTAAGTGAATTATTGGATTGAGGCCTAAATCCAGTGAAAATCAAGAGTAACTCCAACGAAGTCTAATTAATTATAGTGGTGTATGGTAGTGAGATCAGAATTGGGCCTTATATGTATGTATATAAATTCATCTACATTTCAGCTCTCTCTGTCATCCTTTACTCAGAACCGAATACTTTCAGAATTTGCTTTTATGTTTTATGAAGCATTTCCTTACATCACTTTTTGAATTAGTGAAAATATAGTCAAATTTGGACATGATTTTTCATTTTCTTTACAAAAGTCATTGCTGTTTTGCTGCTGTATTCTTCAGTTTCAGTCAGAGTAGGTAGGTTTTATCATGTAGTATGATGTGAATAATGACAAATATATGCAAAGGGTAAAGATATTATACAGGAAGCTGATAATTCAGAGCACAAAATGACATTTAACCAAAGAATTTTAAAAGTACAAAAGGAAATGATTGAATTAAAATGAAAGTGCTGCATTTCAGAACAAGGAGCAATGGTCTAAAGTTACAGTGAGCGAGGTATAGGTTGGGTATTAGGAAAAACTACTTCACCAGGAGGATGGTGAAGCACTGGAATGTGCTACCTGGGTAGGTGGTGGAATCTCCATCCCTAGAGGTTTTTAAGTCCCAGCTTGACAAAGTCCTGGCTGGGATGATTTACTTAGGGTTGATGCTGCCTTAGGCAGGGTGACCTCCTGAGGTCCTTTCCAGCCCTAGGATTTTATGATTCTATGATTTTTCTTCTTTTTCCTTTTTGCTATTTCTTTTCATGACTTCATGGAAAATCCTTTGCTTAATTATATTTTACTTTGTCATTTTGAGTATCATTCTCCCATCCCTTGCTTCCTCTTCCTCTCATTTTCCTTTCCGTGTGTATTGGTTTCTTATTCCTTATTACTTTCCCTTACCCTAGCACTACTATATTTCCCATTGCTTCTCTTTCAGATGTGACTCTCTCCTCTTGCCTTTCTTGGATCACCACTCAATCAGCCTCCCATCCCACTCACACTGTTACTAAGTGGGCTGCCCATTTGCCTAGCTAATCTCTTAACACCTGAACATACCTTCTACCTATATAATTAGGTTTTTTAAATATCATTTTGTCAGGCTGAAGCTTGAAATGTCTGTTGAGTCATCATGAAGGAACAGAAGCAGCAACAAGCATGGCTGTGAACTTTTATTGTTGAGAATATCAGCAGGTTGACTCATCCCTGGGATTTATGATCTGTTGTGTATAGGGATATTAATGCTTAACCAGCTCACCGGTGGGGACAAGGGATTGCTTGTTGGTTGCAGGGGGCGGTGGGGTGTTCCAGCATGGCCACAGCAGCCCTCATCCACAGTGGGCCTGGCACCTGGATACGTTGTGGGCACTCCAGCTGGGCCACAGCAGCTCTGTCCCAGGTGTCCTGGGCTTGTTGTGGGCAGTGGCCCTCCAGCCAGGTTGGAGCAGCCCCACCAGCTGCCCTCCCTGACTCTCTCCATTTAATTGGTTAACTGGTTAAAAATTAGGTTAACTAAATTAAAGGGCTTTTGCATCCCTAGTTATGTCTGAAAATTCTCAGCCATTTTAACTTTACGAGTTACATCCATGCAGGGTAGAGCTACAGTCAGGCATGTACTTACATCACATGAAGAGTTCCACTCTGATTATTTTGATAGCAAAGGTAACTCAGCCAATCGCTAATTTGCGTGCAACAATTTCATTAGCTGTATGCACAACTGAGGATTATTTGCTCTGCCTGCCACATCATATGTCCAGCTGCCATTCACACAAATCGCACACAACTCTGCCAGCACCACACAACACACACACACAAATTAACAAAGCAACCCATATAATAACTTCAAACACACACAGCCTATCACTGGAGCACCCTCATCTATTATATGCACAAATCAATACAAATCTCCCATTACAATCCCAAAGACACAAATCAATACAACCACAACATCACCTGTGGTATAGACTGTGGCTGTTGGTGAGAATCCTCATAAGGTTGGGAGGTTGTCTGTAGGCGAGAACAGGCATGTCACCCAGGGCCTTCTGGAGTGTGGCATCCTGATTAAGGATAGGTTGTAGGTCTTTAATAAGGCATTGCAGTGATTTGAGTTGGGGGCTGTAAGTAATGACCAGTGGTGTTCTGTTCTGATCGGAATAAGGGGATTTCAAAAGGTGCGGGGTCCTTTCGAAGAGGACCCCCATGTAGCCACACCAAGCCGTGTGCTTTTGAAAGCGGCACTTTTGAAGCGCCATGGCCAGAAGCGTCCCAATGATAATGAGGTGCTGAATATTCAATTCAGCACCTCATAAGTAATCTTCAAAATAGCCATTTGTATGGCCATTTCGAAGTTTTGGCCAAGTGTGGCGACAGCCTAACTGAACAGACTTTCTTGGCTTAGGGGTGACCCTCATGTAGCCACGCCGACCCATGAGTGTTCGAAAGCAGGGCTTTCTAAGCGCCATGGCCGGAAGCGTCCCAATGCTAATGAGGTGTGGCTATTTCAAAGATTTGTGCCTGTGTAAACACACCCTATGAGGGATAAAAGAGTGGTTGTGCCTCCAATCAAGGGGTAACTATGTGAACACATTTTGGGGAACACAGACAGTGAGGAACAGTTTGCACTATAGAATGACAGATGGAAACAAAGCTCCAATTTTCAGCTTTTTTATACAGATGACTTGACAAAACATGCCTGTCCAACAGCACTGGCTTTCAGCTGCTACTACTAGAGTATATTATAGGTTCAATTCTGACTTGAACTCAGCTTCTATTTAGAAGTCACTAAAATGTTTGCGTACAACTTGTCTCACTGCATGTCTGGCTCTAATTATTACACATTGTTTCCTTTGCCAAAAAGGAAACTGCAAAACCTAGCAAATCTGGTAAGGTCGGGTGATTATATTGTCAGGCTGAGAGATGAATTTATGCAGAGGCATTTCAGATGCAATGACCATTGTATGGTTTTTATATTGAGAGATTCCTACTGATAGATGCAGACTTCAGATTAATTAATACATGGAATGATTTCCCTTTAATCAAGTGTCTTCATTAGAATTTGATTAACCTGAGAAAATCTACTTGATAATTGAAGTAGGATATTGGGGGACAGGGTGTGCAGGGTAGGAAGCGCAGATGGAGGGAGAGTAAATTCTAAATTTTCCAAACTCTCAAGCCTATGACACACAGTCCAGGGAAAAACAGGTTAAGTGCTTTGCTTCCCAGTGCTTCTGCTGTGGCACTGCTAGTCTGCATCCTTATGTACCTTTATAATGCAACTAACATTTATGTGTGTGGTGTGTTACAGAGACCCTTTTGCGCCTCTTCCCCAGATGCTATAGTTCTGCTAAAACTCCTAGCTAGGGATTTAACCCAAGCCATAGAGACTTTAGTTGTGGTGGTCTCTTGTTCAATCCCTCGTGGTACTTGCAATGTCAGTTGTTACAAAAATGGTGGCTTCTTTAAGATAAATAAGGGATCTGATAAGTGTGATGAGCTTCACAGCAGAAGTTGTAACTCATGCTTATGGCCTTTTGCAGAGAATTTATATTGAAGTTGAAAAGTATTGCACCTCCCCATGGGTCATTCAGAAGTGTAGAGGTGACTAGCTGCTTCTGATTCCAATCTGAATGACTTCATTAGGAACTGGGCATCTAGATGCTTTTGCAAAATCCCACTAGAAACCAATCTAGATTTAGGTGCCTACATGTCTTTAAAAATTTGGGCTTGCATCCTTTAGCTCAGACTAAAGAGTCTTAGGCTTCATCTGTGGAAGTCTGGAATTCAGTTTAAGCCTGGACTGACGATGTGTCAGGCTACGCACAGGGCATAGGTTAGCGCAGCCTGAAGGACCAGACGGGCACTGGCCTAAGACATTTCCTCCTCATTACCTTAAGGGGCTAATACACCCCATTGCACTGTGACACTACCACTTTCAAGATGTTTCTGCAGCATGGTGTTCCTCAATACAACCTGATCATTCAGCAAGTCTTTGCTGCAAGAGGAATGGTTTCTCTTAGTTGCCAACTGCATTGAATAATTTCTTGTAACAAACAGCTACATATTTAACAGTGAGTTCTAGATCTAGCTGCTGCATGAATGGACAAAAATAATTAATGGCTTTGTTTTGCCAGCAATCTTGGTTCCCTTAATTACAAGCCACCAACAGATAAATACGTGACATCACCTAGAATTTAATGAATGGAGACCTGCATTATGCACTAAATTCTTATCCCAGTGGCATGGATATAACTGCCACTAAAGCATTACAATCTGTGCCTCTGTCCTGTGGTTTCTATGATGGAAAATTGCCCCTTGGCTTCAGAGGGAGGACAGCTTCTGTAAGAGCTACAGTCAGGTCCCTTATAATGGGAGTTGTTGTGGAGTAGAAAGAAAGAGGATTTTCAAAAAGAATAAGAAAGCAAGGAACTCAAGCTAATACAAAGCATTTATTGAACTCCCCATCAATAAATTCATGCTTTATAGGACTGATACAACTGTTCTGAGAAGAAGAGTGATTGTGAGTGAAATGTCTTTTGTTTGGCAAAAATGTGCATTTATAGATATATTGTACAATGGTGTGATATTCTTGTATAAAGATGTAATAGGAACCAAAATTTTGGGACTTTCCTATTGTTGGCTGGCATTAATTTGCACTTTCCATAGGTTTGTTTTTATTATTTGCTCAATTTTTGTGTGCCTGGATTTTGAGATCAAATAAGATAAAAATAGTATATTGAAGCAAAATTCAGGCTGGTTACGGAACATCTTGCAGGTAAAATGAATTCATCAATTGTTTTTGAACAATTTACATTTACACTGTAAGACTATAATTTCCAGTATGCATGCATAGCACTACACACAATGGGGTACTGACCCTGCAATGTGTTGTACCAATAATGAATGAAACCTCTGTGAATTTGAATATTTGAGGATAAGTACAAAATAACAGTCTCACACAAAGCAGGGAACAGAAGCAGCATGCTCAGTGTTAGGGCAAAAAGCAACTTGTGTCATGTATGATGTCAGCCAGGAGTGGCATTGATGGACCTGAGAAGGAACAGTGTGTAGGCCTTAGTGGTCAGAAAGAAGGATCAGAAGAGCAAGGGTAGGTTTGAAATCCTTTCTGATCTGGGGAAGAACATGGTCAACACACAAGATTCTTTCTGTCTCTTTACCTTTACATGCAACCTCCCAAACCTACAGAAATGGCTGTAATCTGTGTTACTGGGTCAGCCATTATAGATTATCTCTAGAATAAATAGATTAGATTAAGCTGCTCTGTAAATGAATTGTCATTCTATGGCTATACTGGTACAGCCTAAGCCAATGCTCTAATGAATAGCTCCAGAAGTCTGCCGTAATCTGCATTATAACTTGTGACAAATCAGATGCACATTGCATTAGATTTACAGGTATATTTAAGTCTGATTTAACTAACGATAAACTGGGTATTTAGTGAATAAATTTGAGCTCCTGTTTACATATTCTGCTCACAGTCATAGCACATTACCAATTCAGAAAAGGTGTAATATGTCTTATAGAGATATTTTATAATATTTTAATCACTGAAATTTGCTCTCAGTCAAAGGGTCCTAAATCTACAGTAGAACTATATTAAACTTGGTGGATTTGATTATGAGATTTTTATGATTTTCTTCCGTGTTTGTTAAGCATTTTGCTTTGCTTTTCAAATTTGAATAGGTCCAACAACTCATTGCAAAGCTCAGACTAGCCCACAAAGTCTTCTCTGGTTTAGAATTGGTTGAAATTATTTGAAGCCACCAAAATTCATATGGGTTCCATCAACAGGTTGAACCTCTCTGGTGAAGGACTCTCTGGTCTGGTAACATCCGTGGTCCTGCGTGGATGTTGCTGGATCAGAGAGATCCAACCATGGGGGCTAACAGAGGCTGGGAACTCAACTAGTCTGGCAGTAGGCAGCCCTGCTGTACTGGGGGACAGAACCTCTGAGGCCACAGCAACAGAGCCACTGCTGGCTTGAAGAAGGGAGCCCCAGTGGCCAGGAGTTGAGCCACTGTCAGCCCTGGGCCAGGAACCCCACCAGCCCCGATTGTGGAGCTGTTAGCTTTCGGGAGCAGGGACCCCTGCTGGCTGGAACAGGGTCAGCCCCAAGTGGCCTGACCTCCTGTGGTCCAGCGAACTCTTTTCCTTAGGACCACTCAGGTCCCAATGGTGCTGGACCAAGGAAGACCAACCTGTATTACCATGCTGTAATTCAGCGCAAATTTGCTTGGAATGCCACATAGCTTTTCATGAATCTTAGGCATCATTTGAAGAAATGTTTGTGAACTTCAGTGAGCCTGGAAGGAGATTCACATTTGTAATGAAGTGGAGTATCCCCTACATTGAATCTGTGTTGAGTTCTTTAATTATTTAAGTTTCAAGCAGCCATAATCTACAGTGCATTTTCACTGAAATTAGCTACATATTTGTCAGTGTTAAATTGAAAGTAATAAAATACAGATTGGTTGCTAAAACACTTAAGCAGTCTATATTCACTATATGAAGGGCAAAATAGAATGTTGGCCCTCTCTTCTTACTGAAATTGCAAAAATAATTGGATCAATCCTAAAATCATCTCACTCTTTCTGAATGCTTCCAAGATCTGTGACACTAAACCCTCCATACACTCTGTGCTAGATGCTCACACAGAAAACCTATAAATTGTATACCTGTGTAAGCACCATTTTGGCAGCTGGAGTTCTCTAGGTTTTCAATTGAAGGTCAAGTAATTATAACAAGCAGTCAGTGGCTAGTTCTAGAATTCCCGCTGAAAAGATTTAACACCCTTCAGACATTGTAAGATTGAATTTATTACAAAAGGGCTCCACAGTAATAATCAAATTTCTCTGAACTAAAGAAAATGAAGTATTCTAGTTCGTCAGCTTCTGATAAAATATATCTCTGTTCTCAGGGATTCTGATTGTAGTGTTAGGCTGCATTCTTTAGCCCCTTTCTGTTATTAATGTATTTATGTGTTGAGCCTAGATGCCATAGTAAAAGGGTGCACTATAAATAATTAAAATAAAATATGCATGTTTTTGCCTTCACTGCCAGTAATTACCTCCAGATTCCAACTATGGAAGCTGACAGCTACTGCAGTGGTCCTTGCTCCTTTTTAAGACCAGTTTTTTCATGGACACCTCACCCAGTGCCTGAGTTCCATGCCTTCCCTACAGCAACTGTAGTACTTGGTTATGTAAAACCAGGTAATATTTAGACACTCTTATGGCTAAACTCATTGTCATGCAGTGGATAGTTATTCCTTAGTGACAGTCCCCCATCAAATCTGTATCTGTTAATTTATTCCCCTGAGAATAACACTCTCCCTTAATAGGAATGCTCCTCTCATTGTGTGATCCCATCAGTACTCTCATCACTGCTGGTCACACTGCAGTTTTGTTCCCTTCTGCTTTATGTTTATGACCCCTTCAATTTGTGGTGGTGTCAGCAAATTTGATCATAAATGAACTTAAACACCTGACAAAAATACTTGTCAGCAAACCTAAGGTCCATACAGCAGTCCAAAGAGGCAGAAATATATAAGGGAGCTCTGGCAGTACTATAGGAGGATTCTGCTAGAAGACTGATGAATAAACAATTGATACTTTCTAGGACAGTATGAGTGCCTCTTATGTCAGTTGCACATGCTTTTTCACTATATTGGACACAGCTTTCTGTAACACTTGGTAGTGCTCCATGGCAGCCCAAAACTTCCATTTCAATCTACAACTCTCCAGAACGTTGCATTCCAGACTTCTGGAGATAGAATTGGCTTCGGTGACCAACACATACAGGATGCTCAACCCTGATTATTACTGCTCATTATCTCTAGGAATGAAGCCACATGCATTAAAAAGCTCCAGCTGGCAGCCTCAAGCTATTTAATACCACCGGCTGCTGTAAACCCATAATCTACGTGCTTTGTTCCCTGCATTGGCTCCCAAATGAATAGAGTTTAGTTCATGATCTCTGTCCTCATAATCAAATACCTTGCTACCTAGGAAATCACCTCTCCTTCTATAATAACACTGATTGTTTGCAACAGGTCTGCCACAAAGCAGTAAAACTGCCTATGAATATAGGAGGTTCTACGAGATTATGACAGGAGCCAAATTTAAGATATGGAACTAACTATGGATTACCACAAAACTAACTTCTCAAATGAATAGCAAAACTCATTTTTGTTCTACTATTGTTTCTGTGATTTCTTTCCATATACAATATACCCCCGAGTTACTCAGGGGTTGCATTCCTCTCAACCCCTGCATAACTCAAATGTTGTGCAAGTCAAGGGATAGGGTAATCAGGCAGCAGTCTGGTTCCCATCTCCCCATAGCTATCAAGATCTGGGAAACTGACCAGCCTTCCTGGTTCCCAGAGTGGTGGGGAGTGGAAACCAGGCTGCCACGTGGTTCCCATCTGCCCACCACTTGCAGGACCAGGGAAACTGACCGGCTCAGTTTCCTGGAGTCCCACAAATGGGGAGGAGCTGGAAATCAAGCAGCAGCTGGGTTCCCATCTCCCCACCACTGATGAGAGCCAGGAAACTGACCAGCCCACCAGGCTGGGGGAAGCCAGGTGGGCAGACAGCTGCTGCCATGGCGGGAAGCCAGGGACAAGTGGGTCAGTTTCCTGGCTTCCCACCACTTTGGGAGCCAGGCACCATTTCTCCCTGGTTTCCCCCAGCGGTGGCAGCTGTCTGCCCACCTGGCTTCCCCCAGCTGGGGGAAGAGAAGGGGGCAGACAGCCGCAGAGCAGTTTTGAGTAGTGCTTAACTCATGTTAATGCAAGTTAAGAGCAACTTGAAGTCACACATTTCGAGGGTTTACTGTATCACATCCACTCATGCATACATGCACACATAAGCAAATCAGTAAAAGGATGAACTAGTGAGGCTGTATTCCCTATGAGCTGAGAAGAAAAGAAAGAGAGATGTATTGCTTCTATTTTTAACTTGGAAAATGCTTAATTACTTCTGTGGTAGGGGGTGGTTATAAGCACCCTGAAATACAGCTAGGCAGGTAATTCGAAAACTTCTAATCAAAAGTATTGTGGTTTGCCAAGCCCTCACACCTCCACCATTGTTGATTTGCCAAAGTGTGTCTGTGTAGGTACATGTCTATGAATAGGAAAGGAGGGGCATTGCTAATGACTCAAGTGTGCAGCCTTTTTTTTCATTTTAACGTAACTTAGTTTCATCGGTGAATCAAAGCCAGGAGCACTAAGCCTTACAAACGAATGAGAGAATCACCTAAAAGATGTAGTCACTGAATATTATTACTTGCTCTAACAGACAGAAATACAGAATATGACAATATTTTATTTTCTGGTGGCATTCAGCTTATTATTCAGTCCATAATTCCTATGGATGCCCAACCCTTCTCTTAAAGGTCCAGGCTTCCACTTCCAAAGATAGAGTGCTATAGGGACTAAAGTGACTAGTTTGTAAGATTGGGTTCTTTTTGAGTGAAGATGTGCATAATGACCTAATATGGTGGGAGCAATCAGCACAGAAATAAAAAGACACACCATGGGGCTGAGCAACAACCCCCTCCCCCGATAATGATTTAAAGAATGCTGAATATAGATATCCTCAATGACGTATTATATGTTCTGAGTCCTGGCTACTTCTAGTCTAGGAAGCTATAAAACAGGGAGCAGATGTGCTACTTCCTGGGCCATGGTGCCAGTGCCAAATATTAGAACCTCTCTAATCTGGAACTCTCTCATCCAGCAAACTCCATAATCCAGCATGATTTTAGTTAGCCAGACAACCACTTATCGTGAGTGTGGCCAAGTTTCCCTTGGTCCCATAAAGTTGCTTTACAGTCACCAGTCCTTGCTCTCAGTGTTCTGTGATGTTATTTAGCTGTAATTTACCCCTAAATGGCTGTGGCTACACTATCCCAAAACTTTGAAGTGGCCATGCAAATGGCCATTTCGAAATTTACTAGTGAAGCACTGAAATACATATTCAGAACTTCATTAGAATGCTGGTGGCCGCAGCACTTCGAAATTGCCATGGCTCACCGCTGCGCGGCTCATCCAGGTAGGGGTCCTTTTCAAAAGGACCCCGGCAACTTCGAAATCCCCTTATTCCTATCTGCTGATAGGAAAAAGGGGATTTTGAAGTTGCCAGGGTCCTTTCAAAAAGGACCCCTATCTGGACGAGCAGCATGTCGGCGAGCCTTGGCAATTTTGAAGTGCCACAGCCATATGTATTTCAGCGCTTCATTAGTAAACTTCGAAATGGCCATTTGCATGGCCACTTTGAAGTTTTAGGATAGTATAGACGTAGCCAATGTCTTCTAAAAGGTCAGTAAGCAGTGGAAGTGTTAGTAATGTGCTCGAGAATATTGACCTCCCATCATCCAGCAAATTCACTCTGGCACCAGTCAGGTCCCAAGGCGTTGGACAAGAGAGGTTCAACCTGTACTGCACCTGAACCTCCTTTCCATCATGGACACTGGCTTTGGAGAAACCTGCCTGTCAACCTTCATGTTGAATGGGTAGGGCTGAGAGATTGGAGAGGGTAGAGTTATGTGTTAAATGCAAAAAAAAGAGAACTTTCCGTAGAATGTCAATATCAGATAAGTGAGATATTCACAAGAACTAAAACATCGGTATGACTATCAAGCACTGTGAATTTCAGAGAAGTTCAGAACTGGGTTGTGAAGAGAGCAGCCATTTGAAGAATTCAGACGTGAGTTCTAATTTTGAACACCCCTCAGGTTTGAGGGGCAAATATATGTGTGAACCAGGGTATTGGTTGTCCCCATTTCTGCCTTTTTCCCCCTTTTTTGTCCATTGAGAGAGATCTGAAGTGCAGAAACTGGCGGAAAGAAGTTGAATACAAAAGTGATTTCTTTTCTCTGCTGTAACCTAAGTAATTCAAAAGTTGCATAGTGTGACTCAGACAATGTATTGCTTACCAGTGCAATATGAACACACAGTTGAAATGTGTGCAAGTTCTTCATTTTTTGTGCTAGCACTAGTGAAATGCTTAAAGCTGATCACGGATGCATAACACAATCCAGCTAAAGCGACAAAAGTACTTTTCAGAATAAGACACAATATACATAGAATGCAAATGGCAACTGTATGATGAGTGTATATTATAAATTGCATAATAAAATAAATGCCAATTATTATTCAAGTGCTCTGTGTTATTCACAAGATACTATACGTCTTAATAGCATAATTACAATATCTGGAACTAGAGAATGCTAGAACTTACTTTTTTTACCCATTTTGGCATAAGTTGCTTGATTATCTGAATTTCCTGTAAAGCTCATTTATTGAAATAATTAGAAGCAAATTGCTCAGATCCACTTTGCCAAACTAATCTCCTTTACAAATTGCCACTCTAATGTCATTCCAGCTCTCTAGCCTGAAAAACTTTATCATGAAGAAGAAATGCAATATAAGGTATTTTTAAATTAATGCATGATAATCTTCTGATGAATGTTGGATAGCACATAATGAGCTTAACTACCTTTCCTTCTGAAGGCAATTGACAGAGAAAATATGTCTGAAATAAGGATATTTTTGCCTATTTTCATGCTACTGAATGAAGAATTTTTCATTCTTTCAAATAACTTCCATAGAATAGGACATTTTGTCCACTCTAGTATCAGGTTTAAAACTGAATAAAGCGACAATTAAGCCTGTGCTCAGATCCATTGCACAGGTATATTCAGTAAGTATATTCAGTAAGCTGGGTTGAGCAGAGACTGAAAAAAACAACATTTCTCGTAAAGACCTAAACAAGTGCTCCATAGAAAGAAACCGTACTAGACACTGTGAGTCCAAATGTGCAAAGAGTTGAGTGTCTCAGAAAAATTGCTGACTGCTCTCACGGCCCTTGGTATGACAATGCAATGGACTGGGGAAGGAATCAGCATTCCCCGGCATGGATGCCAAGACTGACATGCAAACAGATTTTCATCAGCATGTCAGGTGGGAGCTTAGCCCTGCCTTTCCTTCCCCATGCAGCTGAGAGCTTGCTGAAAGCATGCTGCCTGTGGATTAACAAAAAACCAGCTAATGCTACCAGCCACCACCTAAACAGTAAAGCTCTGCATCTTTATTTATTAATGCAGATGTTGTAAGTAGGACTATTAGTAACTTTAAAAAGCATCACCAGAACTCAGACCTTACAGAGAGGTCAAAAGGTCAAATTTCGGCACTTTGCTTCGGAAAGCAGACCCCTGGACTAGGGACGAACTAGCTGCAGTGCAGCATCTTTGCATCCCATGCTACTTTCTCTAGGAATAGGGACATATCGTAGGCATATTCTATCTGACAATTTAAATATGCAGTAAAGACTCTCTGACCTAGACTCGAGGGTCACACACTTTGTAGTGTTCAAATGCCAGGGTTATTGCATACACCGGGGCTCTTTGCATCCCTCTTGTGCCTGTCAGTGAGTTCCTGCATGACACTCTCCCATCACACTCTATTTCATGGAGTCTCTGCAGTCCCCTACATTCACCATTCCCTGCCATGCCCCTGAGTGTCTCCTCATTCACTGTTTCCTCCCTGACTCTACTGCCAGGGGCTCTATTTGTCCCATGGCTACCTCTCCCCATACTTTCATTCCCCAGTCTCTCTCCCTTGACAGGTTCTCTCAGTGCCACATAACTCCCCCGACCGTCATGTCTTTTTCTCTCATACCAGGATTTTTTTGTTTTGCCAATTCCTTCCTTTCTTCCCATATCAGGCTCTCTTATTTCCCTCTACCACCAGGGGTCTGTATACCCCCTCTCCTTTTTCTCCTGACCCGGGTTTTCCATTCTCTCCCCTCCCATTCCAGGAGCTCTATGTGTGCCCCATTCCTAAGTATTTCCCTGTTTCTGTCCACTGTGAACAGAGAAATGCCATCAAGTTGAGAGTAGGATCTTGCTTTCTTGGCTAATTATTACACTATCTTATATGAATGTTACAATTTAAGGCTTTCTCTTCATTGACCTAACAAGTGGTCATGAATATTCAGCCAAAATTGTATTTGTGGTCTGCTTCTTTGAAATCTATATGTTTCACAAATATAGTTCAGTTTTATTGCAGAATTTTCAATTTCTGATGAAAAAACAAAATGAATGTTTAGTATGAACTGTTTTGGTTTCCAAAAAGCAAAATGAAAATTCTCAGTTTGAATTAAATAAAAATATGTGTGCCTTTGAATGTTTGGATAAAAAACCTAAAAATATCCAGGCACACTCCAATTTTTGAACAAAAAAAAATTGAAAATTTTCATGGAACTGAAACTGTATTTTTCAAGAATCTGTACTTGGCAGGTTT
Source organism: Carettochelys insculpta (assembly GCF_033958435.1). Classification (NCBI taxonomy): domain Eukaryota; kingdom Metazoa; phylum Chordata; order Testudines; family Carettochelyidae; genus Carettochelys; species Carettochelys insculpta. The sequence continues at coordinate 59,185,540 of NC_134144.1, forward strand.
AACTGAAGAACTTGCCACATTCATACCTGAAATAAATGGGGAATGAGTATCCTTAAATTCCATTTTCATCTTCTCATCCATCTAGGAATAACCAGGGCAATACATGTCAGAGAGAAAAAGAATCCCTGACCCCCTTTTCTGAGGACTCGGAGTTCTAGTCTTTGCTCTCCAAAGCCCACCAACTGATGGAAAAGCATCTTAGAGACAGGCTTCTCAAGAGTCTATTTACAAGAGCAACTGTGGAATTAGAATTTTTCCCCCTTCCCCTTTCCTAGCCATTCTTACAGACAACAGGTTCTATATTTTCTGTACAGGATATCTTGCTTTTTGTCATTATTGTCCATCACTGCTCCTCATGCTTATAGGAAAGAAAATGTACCTAAATACTTTGGAAATTAATTGACCATTTCATGAAATCATACAACTGTAGTGCTGGAAAGGACTTTGAAAAGCCATCAAGACCTGTGCACTGTGGTAGGATCAAGTAAACCTAGAACTTTTCACGCATGTATGTCTCCAGCTCCTTTTCAAAAGCTTCCAATCATGAGGATTCCATAACTTCCCTTGGACTCTGACTACCCTAATAGAAAGTGTTTCCTAATATCTAACTTAAATCTCCCTCACTGCAAATTAAACTCATTGGCTACGGTTACACTAACGAGGTTTGCTGACAAAACCCTGGTTTTGTCAACAAAACTCTGGTTTTGTCAGCAAAACTCATGGAGCGGGCGCACACAAAATGTGTTTTGTTGACAGGTTTGTCAATAAAACTCAGCACTTTCGCAATCAGCATTCTGCCTCCCAGCCATCCATCAGGCATAATGCTGCTGTCAACAGATTCTGTCAACAAAAAATGCTGCGTGCGCACTCTGGGGGGCCTTCTGTTGACAGACAGGGAGGACATCCACCACAAGGGGCAGCCCTCTCTGTTGTGCTTCTGGGTGTCTGTTTTGTCAAGAGGGCAGGTGAGCTGTCCAGCCCTTTGTCGACAGAGCAGAGTGCTCTTCTGATCCACTTTTAGTGTGTGGCTGCACTCTTTCAACAGAACCTTTGTCGGGAAATTTCCTCTGACAGTGACTTTTGTTGACAGAGTGCTGCAGTGTAACCATAGCCAGAATGTTTCATCCTACCTTCAGTGGACTTGAAGTGACTATTGCTATTCAGATTTCACTAGATGAGTTGACACAAATCATCTCATATTGCTGCATTTCAGCATACTCATCTTTAACGTGGGAATAGCTTGGTCCCACCCTTACAGCATTACGAAATTTTAATTATGGCCTATAAAATCACTATTCTTTGTGTAATCGCCCTGCGTACATTTAAAAACTATTCTCTGCTCTCTCCTCAGTCTCCCTTTTTTTCAAGACTAAACATGCCTGTTGGTTTTTTTAACCTTTCTCCAACAATCTGGTTTTCTAATCTTTTTATAATTTTTGTTGCTTCCCTTCATCTTTCTCTTGTTCCTAATATATTACAAGAGATGCTTATTTTCTTAATGTTCCTTGCCAAATGTAACTCTTTTTGAGCCTTTTCTTTCTGGTTTTGCTCCTGTTTATGCTCCTCCTTACCAAATTGACAGTGTTTCAACTCCATGTAAGATTCCTTTTATATTTCAGATCCTTAAGGAACTTGATGGATCCAAATTAGCTTCTGGATATGCTTTCTGTCTTTCCTTAGCGTTGGAATAGTTGCAATGGTACCTTTAATATTGTCTCTTTAAAGAACTGCCAGATGTCCTGGCCTCCTTCTTCCTTTATGTTTTCTTCCAATGGGATCTCACATACTAGTTCTCTGAGTTTATTAAAGCCCACCTTTTTGAAGTCCATTGTGGTTATTTTTCTGCTCTCATTTCTTCCTTCACTTAGAATCATGAAATATTTAATTTCATGCTCATTTTCACCCAAATCACCTTTCAGCTTCAGATTGCCTACCAATTCCTACCTGTTGGCCAGATTCATATCTAAAATGGCTGTCTCCATGGTTAATTCCTGGAACAAAAAGTTGTCCCCAAAACATTCCAAGAATTTACTGAATATTTACATTGCTTTATAGCTTTAATAAACAACCTTACCCCTCCAACACTTTCCATTTCATTTTAACTCACTGTGTTTCCAAATAATATGGTCCTAGGCCGATTCTAGGAAAACATGCTGTAGGAAGTCTAATTCTCACCCCATGTGTAAAAAGCATTTTCTACCTCATTTTAATGAACGATTTCTATTATTATTTTGGATGAAATGGTAAAAGTAAGTGTAAGTTGAAAAAGCTTCAATTATAAATGGCCTGCTATAATCAGCAGATGTACATATTAGTCTGTATGTATTTTAAATTAGCCAAATGGAAATGATCTGACACATTTCTGAAGTGGAACATAAGCATTTCCAAATACTAGTTAGTACTGACACTTGAAAAAAAATTAGTTCCTCTGGAATAGAGTTTCAGGAGGAGCTGTATCTGTGCATCCTTCAGCTATTAGAATTTAAATATGTGATTGAGATCAGCTGTTAATATCATTGCCAGCTGCACTGTAACATTTAAAGCAAACAAACTTCATTAGCAACTTTCAAATGTCTTATTTTAACTGCTGACATTTCATGGAGCCTAATGACTCACCGGATAACATACTTCCTTCTTCATTCATTACAGGCATTATTCCAGTATTGCTCTTGTAAATCATAGGCAATTCAAATCCAAGTTCCTTATTCAAATGATAAGACTGTTAAATAAAAGATATACATGCCACACAATACATTTCTTGGGCACAAGTGCCCACAATATCTTTGCTGAATTTTGTCCTCTTGAAAATTGCCAGAGGAGCTGTTCTGAAGTTTGTTTTTCCTCGTTCTGAGAGAAGGAAAACACTGAGGTTATGAGCATGCTATAAAACCTTTGATGATCACGTGGGGACCTTCCTGACACTAGCTACCATCAAGCTTGCTTTGGAGAGACCTGGCAAGATAAGGACAATTGTCCGATGTGAGCCAGGGCACGTGACCCAAATGACAGGCTGGGATGCCTAGCTTCAGGAGCACTAGCTCTGGGGGCTGTTCTGCTAGTGACAAAAAGGGAAAATAGAATGTTTGAAGTAAAATGTTTCAGGTATTTGATATATGGATTCAGTTTTTAGTAACTCCTAAAATGTTCTGGAACTTTGTAGAATCCAATGGAACCTTTCAGAATTTCTAAGAACTCTATTTTCCTTGAACCTCCCAGAACATTGTCAGCCATGCTTTTGTAGAACTATAATGGGTTTGGTGCTGACAACCAGTGAACGAGATATAAAAATTAAGTGAGAGTCCAGCTATATTTGAACCTTGTTTTGTTGTGTAATTGTGAAATATACTTGTGTTTTAAGACTAGAAGAGTGTAAGTAGCAATTAATAAAGGGCATACTAATGAAATGCCAGAGATCTATTGAGCCTCTGTCTACACAGTAATATAAAAGAAATACTGTTACTTCCTTTGCTTTGAAAAGAATAACTTGGCTTTCTGGTGCTCATCAGATAAATTGCTTACTGAAATTAATGTTAATCTCCTTGGTTTTGGTAGAGTTCCTTGGGAAATAAGATGATGCCACGTGAGAGCAACTATGTCAGGTAATTAATAAAGAAGCTATGCGCCATTATGGCAGCAGAACAGTTCAAAACAAACTGATTGATTTTATGGCAAGAAAGGTGCTTGATAACATATCGATGTGCCTCAGCAAAACATAGTATTGTGTTATAATAATGAACTGCACTCCTGACACTAGTCACAGTGAAAAGATGTCATTTATGGTAAGATTTTCTGATTATGAGAATGGCTATATCCAAGTAAAAACAACACTTTATTTAGCTTCTAGTCTGAGGACAACTCTACTGGAAAAGTACTGAAAGAACTGTTTATGAATATTCTGAATAAGAATAAAATAAAGCTCAAAAATACCATGTCCAAGGCAACAGCTGCAGTGCATACATGAAGGGAAGAAACAGTGGTGTCCAGACAAGAATTCTGGCACTGAATCCAAGAGCTTTGTTTGTGGCTTGTGACTGCCATTTTCTCAAACTGATTATGTCAAATGCAGCATCATCTGCTTCAGATTCAATATCTTTCTTTGGAGTATTGCAAAGGAGATACATCATGTATTCAGCATTGGCTATCAGTTGGAAGATCTTCACAGACTGTGTCACACATCTGACTTTGAAGCCACTACAGGACCCTAAGTGACACTTGGTGAGAGGATCACATTGACAGGATGAGGCCAGTGAGGATCAAGTGACTGAGACTTACAAGGACTTAATGGATCTGTCACCACAGAGTAAAACCAAAGCCAGAAGCAGACACAAGGTATAAAGCCTGGCAAAGTATGTAACTGACTTCAAATTTCTGAACTTGGGTTGTGGTTTGGCAGAATATTCTGTTTCAAGTAAACATTGTAGAAAAGGCATTATGAGCTCAGTCACTGGACTGCCACTATTTCAATGAGAACCTGTCTTGATTTTTTTGTAGCCTACAGAAAGAAACAATGGATTTGAAGATGCCATCACTGCTGCCAAAGAATGGCAGAAAACTTAGGAGCCTTCAAAGAAAGCTCTGTTAACTGGAAGAAGATGTAATTTTAGCTGCAAAGCAAGAGACAAGGTGATGGGGAGTTCAGAAAAAAGCAAAACAAAAGGGAGCTTTTTTGTTCACTTATTGACACTGCTTGAGAGTACATCAAAGAAAGGCATAGACAAATTAAGTATCATAAAAAGACTTCTGGGACTTTATATCAGAGGGGTAGCTGCATTCGTCTGTGTCTTCAAAAACAACAAGAAGTCCTGTGGCACCTTATAAACTAAACATTTGGAGCATGAGCTTTCATGGGCAAAGACCTACTTTGTGAGATGCATGAATGGGGATTCTAGAGGAGGGTCTAAATTTATAGGCTCATGAAAAAGAGGGAGTCCCAGTCAAGACGAGGACCAGAGTTGACAAGGTCAATTCAGTCCATGTGGCCCATTATCAGCAACTCATGTGGAGGTGTGAATATCAAGAGAGGAGAAACTGATTTTGCAGTTGGCCAGCCACTCCTAGTCTCTGTTCAATCCTTGGTTGGTGGTGTCAAATTTGCAAATGAATTGCAGTTCTTCAGTTTCTCTTTGGAGTCTGTTTTTGAAGTTTTTTTGTTGCAGGATGGCTACTTTTAAATCTGTTACTGAGTGTCCAGTGAGATAGAAGTGTTCTCCTACAGGTTTTTCATACTACCATTCCTGATATCTGATTTGTGTCCATTTATCCTTTTACATAGAGACTGTCCAGTCTGGCCAATGTATATTGCAGAGGGGCATTGCTGGCACATGGTGGCATATATGACATCTACTATTGTGCATGAAAGTCATGAAATGGGCTGCAAATGCAATGAAAAATGAGATATTCAAAAATTTAACAAACGTAGGAGGACACTGAAGATGGCCCTTGCTTGGGACACCCCCATGCCCTTAATTCTGTGTGCTTGACTTGGTGAAGACATATAATCAAATATAAAGTATGCACACTCCCTTCAGCAGTGTAGCCATTTCCTGTAATCATTCCATTACACTATACCAGTCTGCTGGCCTAAATTTGAGCCATCTGATTGGCAGTGACCTTTAATACGTTAGAGTGAAGTCCTGGTCTGATCTGGGCATGTCTACACTGCAGTTGGGCCTGTGCCTCACAGCCAGGCCAGACAGATTCACGTTAGTTCTGCTTAAGCTATTGTGTAAAGAATAGCACTGTGGAAATTGCAGCACAGGCAGCTGCTCAGGCTTAGCCCTCCAATTCTTCTGGGTCAATCCTCAGGCGAACAGCCCAAACTATTGCCTCTTCTGTAACATCCACACCACCATTTTTGTTTGCTAGTTTGAGTCTCTCTGCCTGGGCTAGGATGCATGCTGCCGACTGTGGTGTAGTCATACCCATTAATGTTAATATTCGTTTTGCCAGTGTCTCCGCTGCAGTCAGGTTTTCACCTTGAGATATGTCCTTTGCTTTTGAACAGAGCTACCAATGGGGGGCAAAGGAGGCAGTTGCCAGTGTCTAGCAATATAAAGGGGCCAGGGGTTCCTGGGTGTCACTATTGTTGGAGTTCTGGGCCCTTTAATGTGCTGTCAAAACCCCATGCAGACCAGTTCAAGCAGCATTGAGGGCTGGCTGAAGGAGGTTTGTCCCTAACCCCACTCTTTCCACCTGAGGACCCACGTCTTCTGGGGGGTCCAAAGCTGAACCCTTCGCCGTATTGCCCAGGACCTGCTGAAGTTTGTCACCAGCTCTGCTTTAGAAGGACACAGTAGCTCTCAATAATTCATGTACATGGAACCACAAGTGGTGACTACCTGATACTTTTTGAAATTTGGACAAAAACACCATTTTCCACAAGAAGAGTATTAAAAGTAGTTGTTTTTAATAGACTACAAGAAGGGTGTTCTACTAAAAGAGACTGAATACAGCAGATATTTCTTATTAGTGGATTAGTAGATTTAATCAAGGAGATTTCAACATCTTTGCTTCCAGAAATTTGTAGATGTTTCTTAGTCATGTCTTTGATTTCTTTTTCACTTTTGTTGATAAAATCCAGAAATACATAGTATGATTTTTAACCATAACGTGGCTTGAAGACTGGTTTTCTGTCCTGGCCTCTAGTCTCTTGACCAAATATGATGATTTCCCTAATGTATATAAATATAATAATGTTCAATTGAAATTGCTTTCACATCTAACAAAATGTAATAAAAGCTGTATCTCTTTAATGGGTTTTTATGGAATTCTGTGGTAAAATAGAATTCATATTAAATTCTATAAGCTGAGAAAGACTATCATAGTCCATTATGTGCTATAGAATTTTTATAGTGGCTTCATTCTTTAAATAGAGGGGAAATGGAGAGGGGAAAAGAAAATTAAGATCTAATTTTTATACCACCATGTATACATCAGTAAATCTTAAAATTGATTCCATTAACTTATCTAAATTATGAAGACATTAATAGCATTCTTATTATTAATTCCTTCAATTTGTTTATATGAGTATTTGATTGGTTATTTATTATATTTTTTGCTATTCTAGCTATGTATTAATGAGGCTCATTAAATGTAATAGAATTTGCCAATTTATCACACAGATTAAAAACCCTTTTCACATCACCTCCACTCACCCTTTATGTTTGGAGAATGTCTTTGGCATAAATCGGGGACAGAGTGCAATTTCCCAGATTTCTTTAAGAACAAAATTGCAGAAGCTCTATGCATGAGTTCCACTGCCTTCCCTATGTACCTGTGTTTTTCGCAACCATTCTTTTACCATCCCTTAGTAAAACAAAGAGCTTGTCCAGACATTTACAAGAGCTTAATTTTTATTGTAAAAAAGTTTTAAAAGTTCATAGTGTAATATGATAATCCTGCTGAGGGCTACATCTGACCATATGTCATCAACTACTTCCAGAAGGACCAAAGAGATATTTTGCAAACACTGGGAAACACTCTACTCCTCAGTTGAAATTTAACATTAGTAATATAAAGAATAACGCATTCCTGGCTGTGCATATAGTGGGGTTGTAAATTTCATCAAAGATTCTGGCAATATTATAAACCATGAGAGCAAACTCAAGTTATATTTGATGTCTCCAAAGTTATACAATCAAATTATGTAGACTTTGGGGTAAATCATTCCTTTTTGGCATGTTTGCAGAGGGAGTAGGGAGAGAGTCAAAGTACTGCAAATATCAGCTAACCTGGATGGTAGCTGCTTAGTGTAGAAGAAGTGGAAGATTGGAAGTATAGTTCAGAGTTTACAGACATTATGGCTGGGTCTACACTTGCCACCAGCTTCGAAGGGGGCATGTTAATCAGGGTGATGGGAGATTACTAATGAAGTGCTGTGGTGAATGTGCAGCACTTCATTAGGCTAAATCTACCCCGTGGCAACTTTGAAGCGTCAAACTTTGAAGTGCCGACATACATGTAGCTGTGGGTACTTCTAAGTGCCTGCACTACTTCAAATTACCTTTACTCCCCAAAATTTTGAGGAATAAAGGCATTTGGAAGTATTGCAGGCACTTCGAAGTGCGCGTGGCTACACATATGCTGGCACTTTGAGGTTTGAGACTTTGAAGTTGCCGTGGGGGAGAATTAGTCTAACAAAGTGCTATGTATTCACCACAGCAGTTCATGAGTAATCTCCTGTTGCCCTGATTAACATGCCTTCTTCAAAGTTGGGGGCAAGTGTAGACAAGCTGTATGTGATTGATACTCCATTGTGTTATTTTTCGGGAAGTGGCTAACTGGAAAGGGGTGGAGCTGAGGGTCTGTGTATGGTAACATATCCCCTCAACTATCAAAGAGTTTCCCCTAAATTCGACGCTTACTCTTTAAAGGCTACAGATGTGTATCAAACAAGAACATGGACCAGTAGGTGAACATATGACACTGTGGTGGTGACAGATATCTTGCTATAATATATGATTCTCCCCAAGAGTCATTTGTCCATCTGTTGCATTGTATGATTCTTTTACTTTTAAGGGTGGTTTGAGGGATATTTGAACAAGCAAGGATCCCTAAAAATATAGGAATAAAAGTTCAAGTGGTGCTCTGAACTAACATAATAAAGGTGAGGAGGTTTCTTATATGAAAAATAAAAGAGGTGGCATCAGATACAGAAATTGAGATAATCTTTGAAGATTCCAGCTCCTTGTTCTTCTGAGTCTGCAATTCTTACCTGCCTTTCCCACCAGTAACATCTGGATGCTAAGGTGATCCATGGATGAAGATACAGGATTATATTTTTCCAGAGCTTTTGAAGCTTGTGGCTGACTTATAGCTGATAGGCTTCTGATTGAGACTGGTCCTTCTGTGTTACATTAACCTTAGGGACACACCTTTCCTCCTAGTTAGTTTTTTTCATTCCCAGGATTTCTCACATTTTTGCCTTATCACTTCTGCTTGACATGAACATTGATCCCACCCCCTCTCCAAATGTCTCTGGTGAGTCCTTTAGTCAGATTTCCATGGTGGAAAAGTTTGATTCTACTTTTCATGGCCACTTTCTGCATAAATATGTGTGCTCCCTTGGATTTTCCTGAATCTGAGGAAGGCAGGAAGTTGCTTGGTAGGCTGAAGAAGGACTAAACATATGACCTGCTGGGTGCTAAAGCTAGGCCTCCAGCTATGGTAGAGCCGGAACTGCATGTCCTGAATTGTCTGTGATATAACATTCAAAAAGCAATCACATCTTTCGCTTTTCAGCTGTAGAAAGATACACAGAAAGCAAAGAAGACAAATAAGTTGTTCCAGAGCACTGCTGATTAGATATTTTTCATGTGCTCTCCAATCGTGTGTCTAGTTTGATCTATCCCTCCATCATAAATATTAAAAAACTAGATACATGTCAGATCATGGGTGTTATTTGAAGACATTTCTGTCAGGGAAAATAACAAAGTATGTAGATACTTTTTATGGATATGATGAGATGCTGGAGTCTAAATTTTGCATAATCATTACCTAGTATGAACATTACCTTGTACAAGTGCACTGTGCACCCCATCTGTTAAAATAAAGGGGAGTTCTTGATCTTTCAGCTGAAAGCAATAACAGTAACTTTACTGTTTATAAAATTGATTTTGTTTCTAGCTATCTAAGCAAGCAGTTTCTTTTACTCCCTAAAGAAGACAGAAGAAGATTCTAAGGTCATTAATGTGCAGAATCATCTCAAATACAATAGATTTTCCTTGTGACAAATCACACATAATCTCCATAGCAACCTCACATAATTATGCAGAAGATTTCAACATAGTAACAAAAATATGCAAGGCAAGAATGGTAAAGAATGGCTGTATAGGCTGAGACAGATGTGGGGGTAGATGGTGTGTAGATAGACTGAAAAGCAACTGTTCTAAGACTGAAAATGAACAAAAAACAAAAAAAGATTGCATGTTTTGTGTTTTGGAGAGTGGTGTCATTAAGTCAGTACGTTATCTGGGAACTGGATACCAAAGATTGAAATACCTACTAGTAATACAAAGGTTCATAGTTGTGCCACAATAGTTAGTGGAATGTCACCAGCATTTTATTGTGGGACCTACTTTCATGGGATTATGATGCTAAAAATTCTCTCCAGGTTGTAACTTGGTATCCAAGATCTAAACACAGCAGCAGTTTCACATTTTCAAATCTTGTTTCATACTGTTTGGACATCTTTGAATAATGGGAGTTCAAAATAATATGTAATATTTTGTTGTCCTTTTCAAAGACTTTAAAATTCAAAGGCTGTAACACATACATTCTGCAGAGTCATATCCCATAAAGAAGACTAGAACCTTTTAGTAGTGTTTCTGTTCCAAATCTATCATCCACAGTATAGTTATACATGAAAAGTTAAAAGTAACTACTCTTCATTAACAAAATATACAGTTAACACTTTCAAAGCAGGCAAGCAGGATTTCCTTACTCAGTGCCCTGCATTAATATCCAGTCCTCATGAAGAGGATAGTTAGGTGTTGTGCATTAGACATATAAATAAAAGGGTAGATTACACAGCATATCTTTGCAGATGCCAAAACTCATGACAAAATGTACCAAATATGAGAATGAATACTTCAAAGTACTAAGTGTCTTTTCTGAAGTGCTAAGCACTGTCAACTTCCATTAATTTCTATAGCACTTGAAAATGTTAGTAATTTAGAGGAGCAAACTGGCACTCAAAAGGTTAATGCACCTATATTGATGTATAGCTTGTATGTAAAATTATGTTCTATCATCTCAAATATTTTATCATGATGGCCCTAATCCAAAATTCAATATCTAATTTGGTCCAGTTCTAAACTGAAGTCTGTGAGTTTTGACCTTGATTTAGAATCCTAGAAATATAGGGCTGAATAGGGCCTGTAGAAGTCATTTAATTCAGCTCCTGCACTGAATCAGGAGCAAGCGTACAACCATCCCTGACACCTGTTTGTCTAATCTGTCCTTTGAAACTTGAAATGATGGCAATTCCACATCTCTGAATTTAGTAATTTATTCCAATGCTCCATATAGTTATTTTTCCTAATATCTAACCCTTCTCTTCTTGCAGGTTAAGCCCATTACTTCTTAGAATCATAGAAGCATAGAATCCGAGGGCTGAAAGGGACCTCAGGAGATCATCAATTCCAGCCCCCTGACTAACACAGGATCAATGCTAACTAAATCATCCCAGCCTATTTTCAGTGTCCACGGAATAAAACTGATCATTTTCCTCTTTATAGTAGCCCTTATCATATTGGAAGACTATTATCAGATCCCTCCTCAGTCGTCTTTCCTTAAGACTAAACATACTCTGTTTTTGTAACCTTTCCTCATACTTCAGGTTTTCTATCCCTTGTAAGACTTTTGTTTTTCTCCTCTGTATCCTAACTGGTCTGTCCACATCTTCCCTAAAGTATTGCACCCAAAACTGGATACAATTCTCCTGCCGAGGTCTTACCGGTGCTGCATAAAGGGGATCACTTACATCCTGAGTCTTACAGGATACTCCTATTGAGATACTCCAGATGGATGTTAGCCTTTTTTGCAACTGTATCACACAGTTAACTCATATTCAGTTTGTGATCCATTCTAACTCCCAGATCGTCTTTAGCAGTAGTACTGCCTATTCTTTTATTCCATTTTGTATTTCTATTTTCTCTTCCTAAGCGTAATACTTTGCACCTGTCTTTAATGAATATCGGCTTGTTGATTTCCGACTATTTCTCTGATAGGGCTTCAGTGGCTTCTGCATCAAACCCTATCAGAATGTTGTGCTCACTTCAATTAATGTTTTGAGATTTTTAAATTTGGAAAAGTCTAAATAAACTAATGTATAAAAATGGCTTTCAGTTAGTGCTGATTTAAGCTCAAGAATGAATACAAGAAAATCCAAAAATGAATCCAACACAATTTAAGCCCTGAGGAAATGGATAAAACTGTAACTTACAGTGTAGATACACACATTTATGTGATGTTTAAAATTCATCTCTATCTATAATTTTATTAATTGTGATCATGGGCTAAGATGAGGTAGTGGGAGAGGCAAGTGTGCTATTCTTTCATGGTGGACTCTGTTTTTGTGGATGAGGCACCCACTGAGAAAAAGGGAGATTAAGTTGAGTTGTTGTACCACCATTTTGGTCCAGAGATGAGCAAAAACTAGCAGTTTACCAGCATTCTTAACCATTTTGTTTTACTGTGAGTTACTTATTTATATACCATGAACCCAAAGAGTCTGTGAAACTTTGAGCAAACTTAGTGGGAATCACTAGTTTCATGAATAATCTAGCAAACTACTCCATCCTCTCCACCTCAAAGCCTGTCTGGAACGTACCTATAGGTTCTCTGGTTCCAGAGTGTCTCCAACAGACCTTAGACCTCACCCCATTCTTCATATCTTACTGTTTCATGAAGGCTTGTAAACCTGCAAATTTCTCTCTTCCTACATCTGATGGCCTATTCCTACACCAGCTGCATTGTGGGCATAAAGCATTAGCACCATTATTCTGCAAACACCACAGCATATTCTTGGTGACTGGCAGCCTGCCCAGCATTCCACCCTTTCTTGGTAGGACTGTAACAGGAAAAAGTGTGCTTAGGAGACCGAGCTCAGTGAGATTCCATGATGTCCCCTGGAAAACAGCAAAAAGAATTGTTTTATTGTCAACCATCATTACCTTTACACCAGTGTCATTTTCACTGACTTCTTTAGGGTCGCTTCTAATTTACATGGATAAAGAGAGTCAGGTTCATAGTAGTCTTGATTCCAGATGAATCAGAAATACAAAGAATCCATTTTTCTGACTATATTTCAGTTACATTTGCTACCAGTCCCTGCCAAAATACAAGAGGGGTCGATTGTATGAAAACAAACAACTGAACAAACTTTTTCATCTGTTACAAAAGGGGTGGGTAGAGTTCATGTTCTTCTGAGTGAAGGATTAGGTGGTTTCTCATTTCCTTTGACATGCTTCAAATATCCTTAGTTTATTACCTTGTGGCTATCATCATCTCCATTGCAACACACATTTGCTAATGCTTAAGCACAGCAGTAATAACGAGGAAAAAGCTTAAGCCTGGATTTTGCACTTCCTCCATGAATTTAAATGCAATGATAACCAATGTGTACTGTGCTAAATAATGTAGGATATCCTCTGAAATATCATAATGAATTATGTTAGCCACAATCCAATTTTCTCCTAAGATAGAATGGATTTTAGTTCTAGTCCTAAAATGTATTAATGGTTTTGGATTCTCTTTCATAAAAGTCTCAGCATTATAGTAGTATGCTCTTCTTTTTTTTGTTTAGATAATGATAATCATTCAAATGTTTACAAGTATCAGACATTAGTCATAAATAATTATGAAATCTACGCTTTTTCATGTATGCAACGTGATAGATTCAACTACATTTAAAAAAATGCCGTTAAGTGAAATAAAGGAACTAAAGCTGTGTCTAAGATTTCATAGAAAGAAGGAAGCAAATATTGCATCCCGTTGAACTCTATTAACATTTCATACCACAGGATGTTCTCTCTGTTAATATAGAACATAACAGGCCGATTTATCAGTAGCTATATGCTGAACTTTTTATTCAACTCGCAGTATATTTTATTTGCATATAAAGTGGCACATTTACGCTCAACAATAACTAGCCCTGAAAGAGCTATATTTAATAGGAGAATATAATCATTCTACTCAGCTCATAAGCATTTTCTTGGGGGCAATGGGCAACCATTTAGGACAAGCTTCATAATCAGTCATGTAAATTATCTTAATATTAAAAAACTGAGCCAGGAAATATTTAAGTTGCAAATGTGTTGTGATTTTGTATTAATGAAAGCGCTATATTTTCCTTGCATGACAAAATGGATGAGCTAACACCTTTTTTGGTGAGAGAGAAAAATGTTTAAGGTTATACAGAGCTCTTCTTCAGGTCCAGGAAATGTACTCTAAGCATCACAGCTAAATACAAAGTGGAAGAGATTGTTTAGCATAAGTAATTAACACATATCTCAAGTCACTGCTCAGGGTAAAGTGGCTAGTTAACACAGTCATGGAGTGTAGGGGAGGAAGAACTAAAAATAGTTGAGGGATAAGGAGGCTGTGGATTATATACTGTTGTAATAGGACATAAATATGGTGTCCTTATGCAATCCATGAGTTTTACTATGTAGCAAAGTTATGAATTTAAGCTCACAGGCTCATTTTTGCAAATCAACCATTTCAGAAGTTTTATTAATAAAGGTCTACGTGTTCTCTACATTTTTATGCCTATTGTGCATCCAGGTTTTGATTTGAGGATACAGATGTTGTTTTGTGATAACATTATTACATATACCATGTGACCCAAAGAGTAATTGCTATATTTTTCCAATATAATGATTACATCATATAGAAACTGATTATAATACAGTTTAGGAAGGAACACCAGTTTCACACATACAAAATGGAAGTGACAATGTAGGAAGGAGAACTTCAAAAGGGATCTAGGTTCATAATGGACCACAAGCTAAATATGAGTCAACAGTGTGACACTGTCATAAAAAAACCAAACATCGTTCTGAGATGTATTAAGAGGAGTGTTGTAAGCAAGACCTGAGACGTAATTCTTCTGTTCTACTCTGCACTGACTGGGCCTGAGCTGGAGTTCTGTGTCTAGTTCTAGCTGCCACATTTCAGGCGTGAGGAAAGGGTGTCCCCAGCAAGGAGTCCACCCCAGCTGCCCCACCCCCCCAGGGTAGAAACTTACCTCCTCCCAGTCCAGTCCAGCCCAGCCCAGCCCTCCCCTCCCACACTCCCCAAGGACACTGGAGCCAGGAACCACGACCCAGATGTCTGAGAGCAGATGCCAAGGCTGGGCAGTGAAGCCATGCCCCCCCCCCGAGACCAGCTTCACCTTCACTTCTGTGGCCACTCCTGGTAAACCCCCTGAGACCTCCATCCTGCTGTAAGCCCCATGCTCTATGACCCCACCCCCATGCCCTGTCCTGACACTCCCCATACACCCACTGTCTGCCCTCAATCCACTACCTCCCACCCCCTGCCCTGAACTCCACCAACAAAACCCCTACTTTGGCATCTGCACCCCCATTCTATGCCCTGACCCTCCCCACACACTGAGCTCACTTGAATTACCCCCACCTCCTACCCTCACCAGACCAACCCCATCCATCTACCAAGTTCTCTTATCCTCCCACCTACAGTACTCCTCCAGCCTCACCCCTGGCCACAGCCCACCCCTACATCCCAATACCACTTCTAAGCCCCACCGCCAAATCCTCAGCCTCAGACCCCCAGCCCCCATCCTCACTCTACCACACTCCATGCCTGCCCTGAGCCAACCCCACACCAAAATCCCTGCTGTGACATCTACACCCCCAATCTCCTACCCAGACCTTCCTCCTACCAAACACTGCTGAGTCCCCACCACCCTACCTTCAATCCAGTAGCCTCCACTCTCTGCCCAGAGCCTCCCACACCCAAAACCCAGCTCTCATTTCTCCACCCCTACCCTCAGCCCCACCACGCAACAAGCCCCCATGCCCCCTGTGCTCACTGCAGTGCCCTCCTTCCCTGGCCTGATCCCACAATTCCCCCTAGCTCCCTGCTCTGACTCAGTCTCCTCACCCCCACTCATGTTAGCCCTCTTAGAGCCCAACATTTGCAATTTATTCTAGCAAAAGACAGAAGATGGCAAATGTTGTCTACCAACAAGCTCTATGTAATCTTTGAATCATTCTCAAACTTTTATTAATACACATTCATTTTTTCTTTCATTTTCCAAAAATACAATCATTTGCATAAACCATATTATATGTATTCCTTTTACTTTCCAAGTGTGGGATGGGGGGAAGCCCCATACTTCACTTAAATACCCAAGCAGTGCTGGGTCAATTTGCTAGTAGATAATTATCCCAAAAGTAATGTTTAAAAAACAATGGTAAATCACCACTCAGCATTACTATGCAAATATTTCATAAGTCAAAGGGAAGAGAGGGAGACAAAGAGTATCTGACTTTTTAAGTTTTATTTCTGCGAGTAGCTGAAGAAAATAAATACAAATATTTGAGTTTATGAATTTTCCATTCAAAAATGAAAATCATGTGGATGTTACTGCTGTAGAAAGCTGTTTAGCAAAGCTTCAAGCTCAGATATCTGAATTTAGGAGCAAAGTGGTTTTAACCTCATGCAGTCTGATTATTCAAACTGTTTCAAGTGCAAGAGCAAAGGACTTGTTGAAGAAGATCAATTTGTCATGCTCTCGTCAATGCACTTTGGCTTAAGGGAAGCAGGCCTCAGTTAAAGCTTGAGAGACAGGGGGGAAGGAATGGTTGTGTGCATATGTGGGTATATAGAGGGGACGATGTCAAGAGTATTTTCTTGGTGATTTGTTATGTAATGATCAAATTTATCAGTGAACAAGGGGATAACACAAAGAGAGGGGAAGAGTTAAGGGAGCAAAAGATTGCAATGAAAATGTAATATTTAAATCTATGCGTCTGATGGTGGACAGATTCTTTGATACAAGTAAACAATTTTTGTACTTCACAGGGGAAAGAACTTTTGAGCCTAAACCAAAGGAAAAGCATTTTGATTGTGTACATCCGTCATTGGTTTCAACATTTCAAGTTATGTGAGCTTTTTAAAAATATAATTGTGTTTACCCTGTGAGATTTTCAGGCTCTTGTGATTCTAAAGAAGTTTGTCCTAGGGCTATATATGTACCACAAAAGATGGTGAAGACAGTCATAAATATTCATCACACATTGTTAAATAATAAGCATGCAGCCATGATACAGCTATTGCATCTACTATTCTGCTATGAAGATTAAAGCTCTTTGCAACCACTTTAGCCTTCTATTCTGATAGAGCAACTCTTTGTCTGCCTAGTCCAGAGGTCCTGGATATAGTAGGGACATAACTGGAATGCTGTTAGAAGACCACAGGTTGGGGAGTAACTGAGTTTGCTGTTAGTCCCCATCCATTTCTATCCAAGTGGAAATCCACAAAGTCAAAGTTTTAGCAGAAGTCAAGTACATTGTACTTACAGTGCTGTCTCAGAAGGAGGCTTTATGTCTGCAATATGACAGGACTTGTAGTGGCCTAGCAGTAACTGGAAAAATCAAGAACTTGACAATTGTGACAGAAAAGATACTTCTGTTACATGCAAACTTAGAGATATTCCAGACACATAAGAACTGCTCCATTCAAATGGCAGAAATTTTTTTCAAGACAGTACAGGTTGAACCTCTCTAGGTCAAAACTCGCTCATCCAACAACATCCATAATCCAGCATGATTTTAGTTACACATGTAGTCAAGGTTCCAGTGGTCCCATATAGCTTGTTGACAGCCACCAGTCCTGGATCTCAGTGTTCTGTGCTGTTGTTTAGCTGTAAATTACCCCTCTGTGGCTACACTAGCCAAAAACTTCGAAATGGCCATGCAAATGGCCATTTCGAAATTTACTAATGAAATACTGAAATACATACTCAGCACCTCATTAGCATGCGGGCAGCTGCGGCACTTCAAAATTGATGCAGCTCGCCGCCATGCGGTTTGTCCAGATGGGGCTTCTTTTCGAAAGGACCCCGGCTACTTCGAAGTCCCCTTATTCCTATGAGCAGATGGGAATGAGGGGACTTCGAAGTAGCCGGGGTCCTTTTGAGAAGGAGCCCCGTCTGGATGAACCGCGCAGTGGCGAGCCGCATCATTTTCAAAGTGCTGCGGCCGCCCGAATGCTAATGAGGCGCTGAATATGTATTTCAGTGTTTCATTAGTAAATTAGTAAATGCATGGCCATTTCGAAGTTTTTGGCTAGTGTAGACACGGCCTATGTCTTCTAAGAGTGCAGTAAGCAGAGGAAGTGTTGGTAATGCTGCAAGACAATATAGACCTCCCACGGTCTGGCAAATTCTCTCATTCAGCACCCAGTCAGGTCCCAAGGGTGTCAGACTTGAGAGGTTCAACCTGTAGGAGAGCTGTAATAACATATTTAGTTTCTGGAACGTTATTTAGGTGATCTTCAGGGAAGAGAATTATGTGAAGTTAGCAAACACTTTTCTGTGAACTTCCATATTTTAAGATTTTAAAATATTTCTTACAAAAGATCCTTGTGTCTCTGAAATAGACAAAGACTTCTCAGTCACACAGCCATAATAAGCAATCTGTGCCAGTGGTTCATCAGGCCTATCTAGTCACGGGCAAAACAGCCTATAGCAAAGGAGGAAAAAAATCCCAAATATCTCCACGTGATCAAAAACTGAAAAACTACCTGTGGGGTAGGCAGCTCATTTAAATTAACCTTCTGCTCCTTTCCAGCCTCAGTTTTCCCTCCAGCCACAGCTGTGCACCCTCTGGCAGCTACTACGTTCCTAAGGAAGAAGACGTATGCCCATTTGTGGGCTGGTTCAGATTCATTATTTAAAAATACATAATAATATGATTCTATGGTTCTATCGCTTGGGAATGATTCCTGCTCAGACTTTCACCGTGAGGGTCTTATCCTGGGTGATGTTCCACCCCATTACTTTGTGTGTATGAGTGACTCATCAGGAATAAGTCTCTATGAAGTATTTGGCTAGGTTCCTGAAGCCAGCCAAACGGGTTCAGATCCCATGATACCTGTGAAAAATCAGATCAGAATGTTTCTCGATACAGCTGGCTAAGTTCTAGTCCTCCCCGACTCCATTCATCTCCCTGCCAAAATGCCCTCTCACTTCAGGATCCTCCCAAAATTTCCTTAGTTGTTTTATTGGCATCTATTGGCCTGATCCCAAATCATTCTCTCCTGAAACTAACAATATTCATGATGAGTGGACATCTGGCTAACTAAAATCATGCCAGACTATGAGGCAGAACTTGGGCTGCTATCCATGTGCTTTAGCTTCTTGAGGTTCCTGGTAACTAAAGGCCAATGATTCTGAAATCCACATAGGAATTTGGCAAGGGAAAACATTCTGGCCTCTTCCCCCATAAATCAGTAGGAACTGAGAATAATTCCATGTAATGTAGTTGCTACGCTGCCTGCAGGGGCTAGATGCTCCCTAAGACTTGGTGAAGTAGTCAGGGAACTTTGTGGGGTCCTTAGCAGTTGTGTATCAGGAATTACAGACTATACCTGCTAGTGTGAGGTAGCGACAGCACTAAGACTCAGGAGTCTGTGTGCCCTACAGTAATTTAACCATGCTGATCTGCAAAATTGTCAGGTTACTCCACAAAAAGAGAATAAATGAAAATTTTGGTGCATGTGGATATTAAGGGAGGCTCACAGAAACAAAGCCGTAAGAGTGCACCCACCTCTCCTGGTCAATAACTAACATTTTGCCCTGAGATCTAGCTGATTGCCTTTCAGTGTTTTTATGAAGTGCTTGCCCTTTATCACCTTCCTATGATGGTCCCAAGGTCCACAGTGAAATTTGTTCAACTGTTTGCAATCACACCAAGCAGCCCATCCATCTCTTACAGTCACACAAAAAAATTTCAAAATGTCAAAAGTCATGGACGTTTTTCATTAGTTTGAGAATGCAGAACTCCTGTGCTAGTCTTGGTCTTATTTACAACTTACATGGACAGCAGTATATTCATTTTTTATTACTCAAAATCTCATGAGATCAGTTAACAAAACCTGAAGAACCACAGGAGCCAAAGTAGCTGTCATTTGTGTAATGTTAGAGGCCTCTCCCACTAGTCATAATGGAGTTGGCATGTTGCGCTATTGATGATACTTGCTAAACATGTCAAGCAAGTTAAAGGCGGTCTGTTAATTTACTCTTACCCATCCTTCTCAAATCAGTGGTCTAATATACTCACTTAAACTATAATGATGAATTGTGTGGTTACTTTTTAAAAAATAACTGAAACTGTTTTGTTTATCAAGATTTTTCCCTTTGCAAAGTAGATTTTTAAAATATTTATGGCACAGATGGATATTACAACTGTTGTCACAGTGCTTGCTACTTGTACCGTGGTGTAGAATGACTATTGCTGTACTGGTAAGTTAATAATTAGATTTTCCATCAACAAAATGTAAAACATCACCCCCGATTTCTTACTATTAAGTATGTCATTACTACTTTTCTAAGTAATTTTGCTTACAATATGAAGGTTTTGTACTGAGTCTGTGTTTAACATATTTAATGTAGCACAAGAAACCACCATGATACAATTAATTTTGTCAACCTTCATCTTTTGGTTGATAGACTTTAAGGAATCACATCACTACTTTCATATATGTAATGTTTGTTATCATAAATCATGTTTTAAAAGATCAGCTGTGTATCCAAAATTGTTTGAAAACATTTCAGTTTTTAAGGAAAATTTTCCAATGGGCCTTTAAATTTGCATCCATCCTACAGCTGGATGCACATGGATGAATCTCTGTATCTATGCCAATCCCACTGACTTCAATAGGGCTTTGCACAACCATCTATTTTCATGGATTCATTTTGAGAATGAGGCACTAAATTTGTGAATATACCATATTAATGTAACCCTCCACCTCTTATTTATCAGTAGTAATAGTAGCATCCTTCAGTTTACGTAGACTATGTATCGCGCCCTTCATGGTTTCATTTGGGATCATCATTTGCAGCGTTGACTGTGACTGTGAAGGCCCACACAAGAGTGACAGTCCTTACTGCATCTGTTCCATGTGTAATGGGTATCTGGCAGGTCCTTACTGTGCTTTCTCTGGGCTCGCTTCTCCTCTGCTAGCTGTCTGATCCTCATCTCACCCTTCTGAAGGCCCTTGTGTAGTTCCTGCCTCCATCTGCTGCGATCGTCTGCCAGCTCCTCCCAGCTGTCCAGCTTGATGTCTACCTCCCTGAGGTCCCTCTTGCAAACATCTTTGTAGTGCAACTGGGGGCGTCCAGGAGATCTTTAGCCAGAGGCTAGCTCGCCATACAGGATGTCTTTTGGGATCCTTCCATCATTCATCCTGTGGATGTGGCCAAGCCAGCAGAGCCGCCGCTGCCTGAGGAGAGTGTGCATGGTTGGGATTCCAGCTTGCTCAAGGACGACGGTGTTGGACACTCTGTCCTTCCATGATATTCCGAGGATGCGCCTGAGGCAGCACAAGTGGAAGACGTTCAGCCTTTTTCCTGGCGGGCGTACAGGGTCCAAGACTCACTGCCGTAAAGGAGGGTGCTGAGGATGCAGGCTCTGTAGACTTGCATTTTTGTGTGGGTGTACAACTTGATGTTATTCCACACTCTCTCACTGAGTCTGGACAGAGTTGTGGCTGCTTTTCTGATCCTCCTATTTAGCTCAGACTCCAATGACAGGGTGTCAGTGATGGTGGACCCAAGGTAAACAAACTCGTGGACGACCTCTAATGTATAGCTGTCAGTGTTGATTGATGGAGGTTCAGCAACATCCTGAGCAAGTACATTTGTCTTCTTTAGGCCGATGGACAGCCCAAAGTCCTTGCATGCTTTGGAGAACCGATCCTGCAGTTTCTGAAGCTGGTCTTCTGTGTGAGACACCACAGCAGCATCGTCTGCGAACAGCATGTCTCTGATGAGGACTTCCCGCACCTTAGATTTAGCTGTCAGCCTTGCAAGATTAAACAGTTTCCCATCAGATCTTGTGTGCAAAAAGATGCCTTCTGTTGAAGATCCAAAGGCGTGCTTCAGGAGGAGTGAGAAGAAGATCCCGAACAATGTCGGAGCAAGGACACATGCTTGTTTGACGCCTCTCCTGATGCTGAAAACATCCAATAATGTGCTGTCATATTGGATGGTTCCTCTCATGTCTTTGTGGAAAGACTGGATCATCTTGAGTAACCGTGGAGGACAGCCTATCTTGTGGAGCAGTTTGAACAGTCCATCCCTGCTGACCAAGTCGAAGACCTTGTGTATCCCAAATCACAGTGCGGATTCCACGCAGAGAGATCTACCATTGACATGGTCTTCTCTCTGAGGCAGCTGCAGGAGAAATGCAGGGAGCAGAGGAAGCCACTTTATATTGCCTTCATCAACCTGACCAAGTCGAAGGCCTTGGTCAGGTCAATGAAGGCAATATAGAGTGGCTTCCTCTGCTCCCTGCATTTCTCCTGCAGCTGCCTCAGAGAGAAGACCATGTCAATGGTA
This sequence comes from Carettochelys insculpta, assembly GCF_033958435.1. Taxonomy (NCBI): domain Eukaryota; kingdom Metazoa; phylum Chordata; order Testudines; family Carettochelyidae; genus Carettochelys; species Carettochelys insculpta. Next base: position 59,207,630 of record NC_134144.1, read on the forward strand.
GATCTCTCTGCGCGGAATCCGCACTGTGATTCAGGATACACCCTCTCAGCAATCTTCTGGAGTCTGCTGAGGATGACGCGAGCAAACAGTTTACCAGTGATGCTTAGGAGGGAGATTCCATGGTAATTGTTGCAGTCGCTTCTGTCTCCTTTGTTTTTATACAAGGTTACGATGTTAGCGTCGTGCATATCCTGTGGAACCTCACCCTCTCTCCAACACAGGCACAGTAGCTCATGGAGGGGTTCCAGGAGAGTGTCTGTGGCACACTTGATTGCCTCTGGTGGTATACCATCCTGGCCCAGGGCCTTTTCTACTGCAATGCTATCGACGGCTTTCTTCAGTTCATCCACAGTTGGTTCCTGGTCCAGTTCGTCCATTACTGGTAGGAGCTCGACGGCATTGAGGGCTGTATCAACCACAATGTTCTCGTGTGAGTGCAGCTCGGAGTAGTGCTCGACCCAGCGCTCCATCTGTTTGGCTTTGTCAGTGATGACTTCACCAGATTTGGATTTCAGAGGTGCCATCTTGTTCTGGGTGGGTCCTAATGCCTTCTTGATGCCCTCATACATTCCCCTAAGATTACCAAAGTCAGCACTGGTCTGGTCTTACTTATCACCTCCATCCATTACCTGCTTGGCTCCATGAACTGAAGTAGTGAGTTTCTCAGGGCAATGACCAGGACCAAGATTGTCAAAAGTGACAATCCGGCACCCTTGGGACCTGCCCATTGCCAAACCCACAGCAAGTGAATATTGCCTAGCAGCAGTATCAACATTTCAACTGCTTTCTGAGATCTTACAAGTTACTTAGGGGTGAATTAGACCTAACTAACAGCACAAAACACTGAGAGCAAGGACTGGTGGCTGCAAACAAACTTTATAGGATTGCAGGAAAGAAAACTTGGCTGTACTCATGTTAAGTGGACATCTGGCTAACTAAATCATGCCAGACCATGGATGTTGCTGGACCAGAAAGTGCCTGTAGTCATTTTGGATATCCAGTTTGAGAAACCTTATGTTTTTCATAAAGTGCTGACAACTCATCTGAAAATCAGGTACCTCTTGTGCACTCAAAAATGGAGACATAGAAATCTGCAGTCACAAAAATCATTACCCATGTTTTCTACACCCCCGCCAGCCAACGTGCTCAAATAGGAACCTGCATTTTCGTAAGCAGATACAAACAATTGTACATACAGATCCCCATGAACACATGGAAATATATGTTTACTTATTCAAGTGCAAAGATTCTCTGCACAGACTTGGGTACAAAGGCATATTTTGCTGGCTAGGTTTGAAAATGTGACATTTGGCTATTTGCAGATGTTTGCATAGTAAAATGATCTTACGGACGCTTGTAGAATACAATGGAAAGAAAATCCCCAGAAAATACTAATCCTCCCACAAAAACACTTTGGTTTTGTATTTTTGCAGAGTACTCATCAATGGGTTTCAAAGTCAAGCAGGTTCTAAGCAGACTAAAAAAAGACACATTGAAGAACAGCAGTACAGGGATAGATCTTTGTGTTTGCTCCTCCAATTTGCCTTTTAACCTTTAATAATCACAGATTATCCCTGTACTTGTCACAGGGGGTGAAAACCATGGTATGCTGACACTATGGCATCTGCATTTAATTCAAACTCTCACCAGATTGATTGGCTCCAAAGGAAAAATAAAGTCCTTCAGCTGCAGCCATGTGCAGTAATAGATCTTTGAAGAGATTTAGTTACACTTACTAGCATAAGGTTACATTTTTCCCTATTTTGTTGAAAGCTTCTCCCAAACCATAATAAAATTGTTAGAAATTATACTCTTGTGACAATGTCTATGCAGTCCAGCAACATATTGTGAATAACATACACCGTTAAATAAAGCATTTGAAGTTGAGCAACCATTTATTTTTAAATAGATTTCTACCCTGTTTTTCACCCCCCACCCCCCAAGTCATTATTGTTATTGAACTAGAAATATTTCTTATAATTACTACACTTAGCAAAGAAGGTCTTGAAGTTTTCAATAATTTTTGTGCCTGGTAAACTATTGGTCATACAAGTAAGCAAAATATTATTAATACCAATTTAGACTTCAGCCTGGCAAATGCTTAGGCACCTGAGTAACTATTCTAATATAAAGTCAAATGAAGACATATTTCAACAATTGCTCTTTCTAGCATATAGACTTACAAGATGTCTTCAAACTGAATCTTCATTATAATTACTATGGCCAATGTTAACAGCCCTGTTAGTCTGTATTCTAACAAAACAAAACAGCAGTCATGTAGCACTTTATAAGACTAACAAAATGATTTATTAGGTGATGAGCTTTTGTGGGAGTGACCCACTTCTTCAGAAATTCCATCCAAGATCCTGTGAAGTTCATGCTTCCCTGTGAAAAGTTTGTTTTGATGAATTAGGATTTTCTGACCCTCCTCCCTCCCCCTCCCAAAAAAGGTGCCAAAAAATTCTTAACCAGGTCTTCTGAGGGAGCTTTTGTGAGTCAGGAGCCATGGAAGGCATTGGACTCGCTTGCTGTGCTTTTCGCATGAAACTTCTTTAATTCCCTATGGAAAGGACTGTCTGTTATATATGTTACATGTGACTATCTGTTCAAATTTTGTTGTTGGTATTGCCCCCAGTGCTGTATTAGGAGTGGTTGTAGTGATGTGGTGGGGATGAGCAGAGGGTTTGCAATTTTCTAGCATGTCTCACTCAGAATGTTTTAGATAGATTTGTACGTTATCATTTGTAACCAGCTGTTTTAAACTTTAAAATATTTTTATCTCTTCTTTGAATGATTGCTCATGTCCATTCCTATAGGTGTGTGTGCATGCCACATGTGCGATCATCAGAGATTTTCCCCATAGCAGTACCCATTGGGCTGGCTGTGGAGCCTGCTGGAGTGGTGCTGGTATGCCAGCACATATATGCAACAGCCAGACCTCCCCCAGCTCTATTCCTTCCATGCACAAGCAATGGTCGGAGGAGCACTCAGCTCTTGCTTTTGCCAGTGCCTCCCCCCACTACCCCTGCAATGTCTCCATTCATCAGTTGCATATAGCTGTTATAGTCAAAGTTATTGTAGTTATAGTTAGTTAGAGTAAGAACAGTATATAGTAGTTGCAGTTGTTTGGATGGCTTTTTCCCAATGTGTTTTCCCTGGACTACATGATACGCACCCCTGTGTTTAAAGTTCATGAATCGTGTAGGAAGCCTGTGCCCATAGGCAACCCACATAAAGACTGCCTAGAGCATGGGAGATGCTCCATGGTTGGGGGACTCGTTTGTGCAGTCTGAGGACTCAAGAGTTACGGTTCCAATAGAAGTTGAATCTTCACATCAGTGTGAAGGAACTCAGGGCTGTAAGGCTACGTCTACACGTGAAGCCTACATCGAAGTAGCTTATTTCGATGTTGCAACATCGAAATAGCCTATTTCGATGAATAGCGTCTACACGTCCTCCAGGGCCGGCAACGTCGATGTTCAACTTCGACGTTGCTCAGCCCAACATCGAAATAGGCGCAGCGAGGGAACGTCTACACGCCCAAGTAGCACACATCGAAATAGGGATGCCAGGCACAGCTGCAGACAGGGTCAACGGGCGGACTAGCACTTCCGGGGCAACAGCTAGCCGCTCCCTTAAAGGGCCCCTCCCACATACACTCAGCCTGCACAGCACGCTGTCTGAGGAGCCATAGGCACACAGACCCCGGGCACCGCAGTCATGGACCCCCAGCAGCAGCAGCAGCAGCAGCTAGAGGTCCACCCAGCCCTCCCGGCAGGAGCAGGGCTTGCCCTGACCCATGCTATGTGGGAGGCAGCTGAGCACCTCCTTGCCCCAGGGGAGGAGATGCCCCCAGGGCAGCAGGGCTCAACCCCTACCCCTGCAGCACCCCGCTCCACCCCCCGCCTCACATGCCGGCGGCTGTGGAGCTACCCCACCAGCACCGACTGGTGGGAGCGGCTGGTGCTTGGGGAGTGGGACGACGACCACTGGCTCAGGAACTTCAGGATGAGCCGGCAGACATTTCTGGAGCTGTGCCAGTGGCTCACCCCCGCACTCAGGCACCAGGACACTGCCATGTGGCGTGCCCTCACGGTGCAGAAATGGGTTGGCATCGCTGTCTGGAAGCTGGCCACTCCGGACAGCTACCGATCCGTGGGCCAGCAGCTTGGTGTCGGAAAGGCCACCGTCGGGGTTGTGTTCATGGAGGTAAGAGAACCCACAGGGGGAGGCCAGGGCAGGGCAGGGCCAGAGCAGGGCAGGGGGGCCAGGGCAGGGGGGCCAGGGCAGGGGGGCCAGAGCAGGGCAGGGCAAGGCAGGGCAGGGGGGCCAGAGCAGGGCAGGCCAGGGCAGGGCAGGGCCACGCACACCCTGCTCACCCCTCATTGGGGCTGTCCCATGTGCTTTCTCTGCAGGTTGTGCGTGCCATCAACGCCATGCTCCTGCACAGGCTCGTGAGGCTGGGGGACCCAGATGCCACCGTCACCGCCTTTGCCACCCTGGGCTTCCCCAACTGCTTCGGGGCTCTGGATGGGACTCACATCCCCATCCGCGCCCCGCATCACAGTGGCGGACGATACCTCAATCGCAAGGGCTACCATTCTGTCGTCCTGCAGGCCTTGGTGGACAGCCGGGGACGTTTCCAGGACATTTACGTGGGCTGGCCTGGCAGCACCCACGACGCCCGGGTGTTCCGGAACTCGGGCCTGTGCCGCCGGCTGGAGGCAGGGACCTACATCCCCCAGCGGGAGATCCCTCTGGGGGACACCACCATGCCCTTCTGCGTCATCGCAGATGTGGTATACCCCCTCCAGCCGTGGCTCATGCACCCCTACACGGGCCATCTCTCCGCTAGCCAGGAGCGCTTCAACGAGCGCCTGAACCGTGTGCGCCAGGTGGTGGAGCGCTCATTTGGCCGCCTGAAGGGATGCTGGAGATGTCTCCTCACCCGCCTGGATGCGGGCCCCAACAACATCCCCCAGATTGTGGGTGCCTGCTGCGCCCTGCACAACCTCGTGGAGAGCAAGGGGGAGACCTTTCTGCAGGGCTGGGCCGCGGAGGCCGGCAGGGCACACGTCCAGCCACCTGCTGCCCCCAGTCGGCAGGTGGACCCCGAGGGGACCCGGGTCCGGGAGGCCCTGCGGGCCCACTTCGACCAACAGGCCGCGGGGTGAACTCTGCCCAGGCCCCCTACTGCCCGCCCCTTCCTCCCCCACACTCCTGCCCCAACGCCCATACCATGGAGCACCCCACCGCCCCCCCCACACTTGTCCTGGACAAATGACAGCACGAACTTGTGGCAGAAAGTAAATTTTTTTTTTTCTGGCCGAACCTTTTTTTTGGGGTGTAAATAAATATGTGAACCACGAACAGAAAACTAGGTACAAACGTTCAACCAAAGCAATATGTACAAAAATAAAACAATCCAAAGAAACAACTGTGTGCCATACATAATAAAAAGAAAACCAGGGAGGAGAAAGGGGAGAACTATTTACATGGGGGGGATGGGGCAAATGGGGGGACCAAAAAAACAGGGTCCAACTATATACAAGGGGGGGCCACGTCCCGGGCCCCTTGCCCCTATAGCCCGGCAATGGGCGTGCCCAGCCGGGAGCCCCGCCGCGCTCGCAGCCTGGTCCGCGGCTGGGTGGGAGCGGGCTGGACCGGAAGGTATCGGGCCCGGCGAGTCTCAGGTGGCTCCAGGGGTCCCTCGGCGCTCTGGCCCTTGCGGGTGGGTGGTGGGGCGATGGCGGACGGGCCGGCGACGGGCGGAGCAGCTGGTGGTGGGGCTGCAGGAGCGGGCAGGGCGGGCGATGGGTCGGCCGGCGCGGCATGGGGGGCCAGGTAGTCCACCAGGTGGTTAAATGTCTGCATATAGGCCCCCCATGCCTCCTGGCGCCAGGCCAGCGCCCGCTCCTGCAGCTGGAGGTGCTGCTCCGAGACCTCCAGCTGCCGGCGGAGGATGGCCAGCAGCTGGGGGTCCGTTGCCGTCGGCGGTTGTAGGCGTGGGGTCCGCCGTCTAGCCCGCCGCGGGGCTGGTCGTTCCTCGGCCGAGGGGCTGCCCTGGAGCGATGGTCCCGGAGGGCTCTCCAGGACAACTGAGGCCTCGCCGGCGCTCTCTTCCGGTCCTTCTGATGGTGCAGGTGCAGGACACAGGAGAGGAGGGGGGAAGAAGAATGGAGACAGGCGTTAGTGTGGGCCCCGAGCCGTGGCCTTTGTCCCCCCGGCCCTGTGCTGCAGGTTCCCCATCCCCATCCCCGGGAGATGCTGCTGTGATGGATGGGGTTCAGGGGTCCACCTGCCCTGCACCCCGTCCCCTGGTGGGAGCGACTCTCACTTCACCCCGCAGGGTCTGAGAGCAGGAGAGGTTTCTTAGGCCACAGATGGCCAGTTTCTGCCAGGAGTGACAGCACTAGCTGTCGGAAGAGACAGTCCTTCCAACCCGTCGTGGGGAGAAGACCCCAAGGGGGGCCCCTCTGGGATGCAGCTTTCCCCCTCCTCAGGCTGGCTGCCTACCAGCTCTCCCTTCCCCTAGCCTCTACCTGTGGCCCCCGCCCTCGCCCCCCAATTCCAAGCCAGCTCGGCTCCTCCCTCCTGTTTGTTCAGGGCAGAGGTGTCACCTGCCAGCTGTAGCGCCAGGATCCTCCTTTGGCCCTGGGAGCTCTTCGGCTCTTGTGGCTCATATGTAGCCTGAGTCTCCCTTTGGCACTCCCCCCACTCCATCACATGCTGCTGCTGCGGGGTGTCCGACCCCCTCCGCCCGGGGGCCCCTCGAGGTTCCGCTCCCCCCTGGCCCGGGGATGGGGCATGGCACTGTCATGGGGGGGGCAGGGGCTGATGGCTGCAGTGGTGTGAGGGCCATGGCCCTGGTGTCCTTGGGGCCATGGCCATGTGAGCATGTGGGGGCCCTGGACACATCTCTGTTACCCCCGCCCCTCAAGCCCAGGGGTGTCCACCAGAGATGGGTACCTACCTGTGGGTCCACTCCCATGGTCCGGAGATCCCCGGGGGTCGGAGGCCCTGCTGCTGCTCCGGGATGGCAGGAGGAGGATCTGCAGGCTGGATTCTGTGGAGGAGGAGCCCCCCTCCTCCTCCTCCTCCTCCTCCTGCCGCGATGTCCCGGGGATGGGCTCCGGGGGGCGCCCCCCGGGGTGCGGGTCTTGCCTCCGGGGCGGACACCGGCTGCAGGGCCTGCTCGGGCTCGTCAGCCGAGCTGTGAAGGGTGGCCGGAGGGGAGGAGGTGTGCTGTGAGCCCAGGATGTCCCTGAGCTCCCTGTAAAAGGGGCAAGTGACGGGGGCGGCCCCAGATCAGCTGGCCGCGTCCCGGGCCCGGGCATAACCCTGCCGCAGCTCCTTCACCTTACTCCTCACATGATCAGGAGTGCGGGCAGGGTGACCCCGGGCAGCCAGGCCATCGGCCAGCCGAGCGAACGCATCCGCGTTCCGCCTCTTGCTCCCCATTACCTGGAGCACCTCCTCCTCGCTCCAGAGCCCCAGCAGGTGCCGCAGCTCGGCCTCCGTCCAGGAGGGGCCCCGCTGCCGCTTCTCAGCCTGGCTGCCCTGGCTCCCCTTGGGGGGGGGGTCCCCTGGGGGCACTGGGGGGGCTGCTGGCCAGCCATCGCCGTTCTGTGGGGCGGCTGAGGGTGCTGCAGGCTGCCCGCGTGTGCAGGCTGCAGCCTGCATGTTGCCTCAGCTTCCTGCAGAGGCAGGGAGGGGGAGGGGACCTTTAAGGGGCCGCTCCACGCGGCCACCAGTGAGCTGAGGGGCTGGAGAGAGCGTCTCTCAACCCCCCAGCTGATGGCCGCCATGGAGGACCCGCCAATTTCGACGTTGCGGGACGCGGATCGTCTACACTGTCCCTACTTCGACGTTGAACATCGAAGTAGGGCGCTATTCCTATCCCCTCATGGGGTTAGCGACTTCGACGTCTCGCCGCCTAACGTCGAAGTTAACTTCGAAATAGCGCCCGACGCGTGTAGCCGCGACGGGCGCTATTTCGAAGTTAGTGCCGCTACTTCGAAGTAGCGTGCACGTGTAGACACAGCTTAAGACTCACATGTCAAACATTCTGGGAACAATGTAGGGATCCTGTGTAGCAGAAATGGTGGAAAATACATCAGCTGAGTTTTGCATAAGCAAGCAGGCTGGGGTGTCTTCCTCTTCCATCTTCAGGGAAGCCAGGGAGATATGGGAATTTTACATCAACAACTTAGTTCACCTAGAAGCATCTTATCTTTCTGGTGTTCAGAACAACCTGGCAGATTGCCTCAATTGATCATTCCTCATGCACAAGTGGTCTCTGAGACTGGACATGGTTTGGTCAGTTTTCTGAAATTGGGGTCTTCCCCACTTAGAACTGTTTGCCACATGGACCATCTGCAAATGTCAGAGATTCTGCTCATTCATGAGCCATCGTCCAGGCTTGGTGTCAGATGCTTTTCACCTGTCATGGGCGCACCACATGATGAACATGTTTCCACCCTTTCCACTGATATACAACGTGCTCCGCAAGGCCCAGAAGGACAAAGCGTTGATCATATTGATAGCCCTGGCATGGCCTCAATAACATTGGTTTCCTGTGTTGTTGAACCTGTCTGTTGCTCCTCTCTTAACACTCCCCTTGCATCCCGACCTGCTGAGCCAGAAGCATGGGAGATGCTACCATCCCTTACTGGAGATCCTCCATTTGATAGCATGGAAGCTCCATAGTTGAATTCCATTGAACTGCAGTGCTCTAGGTGAGGCTGGTTCATTTTCATGGCAAGTAGGAGACCTTCCACTCATGCCACTTACTTGGCTAAATTGAAGTGGTTTCATAGCTGGTCCCTACAATGTGGCATTCCTCTGCTGCGGACATCTGTACAGACCATTTTAGATTGTCTATTCTTATATTAAAGACCAAGGTCTACTAGTTTCTTCTGTCAGAGTGTACATTGCAGCTATTTCAGCATCCCGTCATAGGGTGGAGGGAAGACCAGTGTTCTCCAGTTCTATGGTTTACATAGTTGTAAAGGGCCTAAATGGGCTCTACCCTCAGGTTTTTCCTCTGGTGCCCAATGGGACCTCAACTTTGTGCTCCATAAACTCATGGGGACCCAGTTTGGGTCCATGGATATTTGTCCACTCTCTTATTTACCATGGAAAGCAGCATTTTTGGTAGCAATCACTTTGGACAGAAGGGTTTTGGAGTTGAAAGCACTCATGTCGGAGCCCCCATATACATTTTTTTATAGAGACACAGTTCAGTTATGCCTCCAACTCTGCCTTCCTTCCAAAAGTGGTCTCCCAGTTTCACATTAACCAAAATATTTTTCTGCCTGTTTTCTTCCCTAAGCCCCATGTTAATAATAGGGAATATGCACTCCACTCTGTGGGTGTTAGATGTGCATTAGCCTGTTATATTGACCATGCAAAACACTTTTGTTAGTCACAACAACTTTTATTGCTTCACTGAGAGGGTTAAGAGACAGTTTATTTCTTCCCAATGCATATCATCGTAGATCATGTGGTTTATACAGACGTTATGAACTAGCAAAAATGCTCTTCTCTCTTCTGCCCACCATTGATGGCGCACTCGACAAGGGCACAAGCACCATTATAGCAGTTATGGTGCAGGTTCTGATGCAGGATATGCTATGAATAGGAGATGCAAAGGAAAGCCTAAACTTACCTGGGAGCTAAGAAAGGGTTAAGCTAACCTGTCTCTGAGAGAGGGGTTTTGGGAGAAAGTGGCAAAGAGCCAGTAGGAGCTAAAGGAAAATTCAAACCTGAAAGTGAATTACAGCAGCCTCCTTCCTTTGTTAGAAAACAGAGAAACAGAGAAAAGGAGGGAAGAAATGAGATTTCCAGAACAGATCCCCATGGATCATCAGAAAGTGTGAGTAGGGAAAAGTTAAGATAGTCACATAAAGGTTATGATTTTTATTGTTTGGGGGGTTGTAAATTATGTCTGAGCTGGTTATTTTTTCCTTTTGTTCTCTCCTGTAATCAAGAATCTGACCCAGGGAAAAATCCTTGTGGTTTGTATTACTTCCTGTTTGTTTAACATTAAGCCATTTACAATGCTTGCAAAGATAGCTTTGTTTTAATAATACAAGTGTTTTATTTTCTTTAACAAGTACTGGGTGATTTCTTGTGTTCTACAGGGGTTTAATATTACGTGCCTGGCCACAGACACATTACCAGAGAGTACAGCTCCCTGCACGGGTTTTTGTGGGGTACTCTTGTATTTCTTTCCAACTCTTTAGGAAAAGGAGGTTGAGGGGTGGGAGTTCACTCAGGTAAGAGATTCCAAGTGATTTCTTTCCTGGAAATAACACATCATGCCGCAGATGACACAACATCCAATAGAGCATTCCTGTAGTCAACGACCACTTGAATTCCAACTACTCCACTGGGATTGCTGCTTGGAAGTCACCTATTTGAATGAACATGAGCAATCACATGAAGAAGGAAAAAACAACTACTTACTTCTTGTAATTGTTGTTCTTGAAGAGATGTTGCTCATGTCCATGCCAAATCCCACCTGCCTTCCTGCTGTTGGAATTGCCAGCTAGAAGAAACTAAGCCAGGGAGACAGCCACCACCCCAGGGGCTCCACAGCCAGCCCAATGGCTACTGCTAGAAGAAAAATCTCTGATGATCATGCATGTGGCACACACACACATATTGGAATGGACATGAGCAACACCTCTTGAAGAACATTAGTTACAGGAGGTAAGTAGCCATTTTTTTTCTGATGGGGACAAGTACGCCTTTTCTGTCAATAGGAGTATGTTTAAGTCCTTTTATAGATTGAATACATATTTTCTTATGATCTCCAAAAGGCCTTTTGAAGATGAATTCTGTTTAGTGTTATAAATATCCTTTCATTGATAGCCTAGAGGTGATCTTTCTCATAGTCATTCTTGCTTTTTCTTTTCCTGTCCTTTCTTGAATGTGTCCTCTTTTGTGCATAAATATGTACAACTAATACTTCAATTTACATACTGCTCTTCTGATAAAAGTGCACTGTGGTTGTATGTACTGAAATCTTACTTGCTTTATACATATATTCACATACTTTTTCAGTTGTGTGCATGCCAATCCACATGTTTAAATGTGCCTTTGTTTCTTTTATTCCCTTCTTGCTGCCTGAGGGATCTTGCCACTACTAACAAACATAAACTTTCATGTTGTTTTAAGTCCTACTTTGATTAGCAGTATTGTTTTGTTTGGTAATAGTAGATTTCACTGAGAAATAATATCTGACAATACAAATAAAATACTTGGTTTCCCACCAGCCAAGTTTATAGTCATAGAAAAACACACAAAAGCAAAAAATAAAAAAATCAGGGCAGACACAACCCTTGCTTGAGTAAGGGTAAAAAATATAGTCTGATTGCAGGAAAAAGAGGTGGAATCTAACTTTTTAGATCATGGAGTCACCTATACAGAAGCTGAGTTCACATCATTCATGTTTACTTTTAACTGATTAGTCATAGTTATTAGAAGGGCACTCAAGTTTGGCATTTTTCCTTGCTCTTAATAGGCACCTAAGGTGATATCCACTGCTATCTCAGCTGGTGTTCCCACCTGCTTAACCTCTTAAAACTGGCACAGAGCATGATGTTTATATATGTAAGTGTTAACACATACAGAAAGAGGCCCAGAGTTAGGTGAAAATACAATAATTGCTTTCCTTTTAACAGCAGGTGATACATTTCCCACTGAGGAAAATATAATCCTGCTGCTTTAAGTCTAAAGCAACAGGGGGGAAATGCGTGAGGAAATAGGAAATGTCACAGAGCTAGGTATTGGAATTTCCATTTGCAGATACTATGAAGCTCTTTTCCTATATAAAAGGAAACTTAATTGACAGATTTACTTAAGCTGCCAAGCAAGTCCTCAGAAGATGTTTGAACACTACTTCCAAATTTTTAAAGTACAGAAGGTGGTAACAACTGTTCACTATTCTTTCTTTCTTCTGTTGCCCTGGCTGCTGTACCTACAATTTGCAGTGAAAAAGTTGAAAGTATGAATACTTGTAACAGCTTCAAGCGCTAATCTATATTGCATAAATGTGTCAGTTACATTGTTAAGATCAATTACTTTCAGTAAGGACAACTAGCACATGTGTTTTTCTGTAATTTTAATACAGCTGAATGATAATGTATTCTGACACGTTCACATGTGTATACACTGCTAATGGTAATGACAGAAAATAGCAAAAATATATAGAACATTTATAAGACCCTCAACTCTTGCTGGGTAAAGCCCTGATTTTGTATTCAGACTCTTGATTTTGTATGGGAATTCAATTAAGTTATGGTGCTTTTTGTGGATACACATGATCTGACTACAGACCTAGGATTTGTAAGCTCATCAGAACAAGAACTATGCCTTTATACAATATGTGTTTGTACTGGGCCTAGCACAACAATGGGACCCCAAATCTAAACAGGCCTCTGGAAACTGGTATAACATAAATATTTATTAACTAGAATACTTGCCTGGTATTGCCTGGGTCCCTCAGAGTAGGGGGCTGGCAGTATTGGGCATTCCTTAGGGATGTGGGGAGACCAGCACAAGAGGATGGGAGCACGGGGAATGCAGGAGTCAGGGTGGGGGACTGAGGGAGGTTCAGAGCAGTGAGCTCGGGGGATGGGGTAAGGGTGCAGCAGTCGGGGTGGAGGATTGGAAAGAGGTAGAACTCAGGGGAGAGGAAAGGGGAGATCAGGGCAGGGGATGAGGGTGGCCACTGGCTTTTCCATGGGGGAGGCCCAGGGCAGTGGAGACCACATACTCACAACCACTGGCTTGTCCCCCAGGTCTCATGGGGTAAGGGCTGCACACCCTGCCCTCTGTGCCTCACCTTGGGTCAGCCAGAGGCAGGGGAGGCCACACCTCCCACCTGCTGGCTTGTTCCCAGGGTGGGGACTGCACACTCTGCCCTCCTGCTTCTCCCTTGGCTGGACAGAGATGAGGGGGCCATATCCCACCCTCTGGCTTGGGTGTGGGATGTGAAGGAAACTGAGCACCCTCCCCACCAGCTTGTCCCCAGGGGGCCAGGCTGGGGCAGGGAAGGCTGCATTGGCCAGCAGTGGGTGGTGCTCCTCAATGCAGCTTTGGGGACAGGAGGGGCAAGTGCACAAAAGCCAGCCCTGGCAGTGCTCCCCATGCTGGGCCTGGCGTAGGAAGGCAGGACCATGCAGGCCAGTCAGGGAGGGGCAGGCATGGGGGGTGGCCCAGTGCTAGAGAGGGACCAGGCTGCGGGTCCTCCAGTGGATGGTGGGGTCTTTTACCCCCCACAAGGGGTATTCACTCCCTGCAGGGTCTCCCACCATCTGATGGGATTTTCTCTCCCTGCTATCTGGAGGGCTTCCCCCCCCCGCATCCAGCAGGGGGCTTTTCTCTTCCCTCCACCACCTGTCTTGCCGGGGCCTCTTCCCTCTCTCTCATTTATCGAGGATGTTTTCTCTCCTGCCACCATCCAGAAGGGAACTTTTCTTCCTCTGTCCCCCACCCTCCAGCACTGTGGCCAAGAGCCGGGGTGGGGGATGTTTGGGGTAGCGGGTCACTTATGCAGTTCAGTGGCCAGCAAGATAATGAGCCCGAGCCTCAGCTGGCCACTCTCTTGGTGGTGCCACTGTCCCCAGTGGTTACTTTGCAGTGTAGCTGCTCCCCTTGCTTCCTGCCTCCAGTGGCCACTCTGAAGTACAGCATCTCTCCTCTCTGCCTCCATTCCTTTCCATTTTCTGGAAAACTTTCCCATTCCAGGTACTTCCTGTTTTCCTGGCACTACCAACCCCTGACTTTGCTTTGCTTTAAGACAGGATAACAGAAAGCTGCGTATCAAATTTGGTGATCCTAGCTCTGATGGTTTGGGAGGAGTTCTGGAACATACAGACTCACAGACAGATAGGCAGATGCATTCTAAAATAGAGAAAGAGATGATGATGATGACGATTGATAGTGTATATTGATGGCCAATTCTCAATCAAGTCTGATCTTCTGAAATTATTACATGAGTAAGAATGATGCATCACAATGTTACCATTCCAGCAGAACTGCAGTGTTACACTTCTGAAGACTATTTTATGAACTTTACAAAAACTTTGTCAGAATGCAAATAAACAAATATTCTCATAAAACTCGTTAGTCCTTCTCTAAAGATTACTTGTCTGTAAATTCCCTATGGCTTTTGTACAAATCTGAGTGAAAGGAGGGTTTCCTTTTACATGGTTATTGGTGTGTGTACTGAAACATTGGTACATGTTTACCAAAGACGATATTCACATAAAACTGTTCTGGGAATAAATTCTCACAGCTCTCAACAAAATAGTACATGTCAGCATTACTCCAACTCCCAAATGAAGTTTAGGATGTACTGTATGTCTTCATGTCTGAATGCTGACTTTCTTAAAAAGCGCTTTCACCATGTAGCCCTGATCATGCTTCAGAGACTAATTGCTCTACTGTAGAAAGCAGAAATCTTGGCTTTGATTAATAACTTGGCACAGGTCTGAAAGAAATCACTTCAATCAGAAGAGCATTCTAGGGGACAGTCTGGAGAACCTAGGCATCCTTTACGTCATATGTAAAAGGTACAGAAGCCGCAAAATGAATTTAGGACTCGTAGGGTGCGTCTACACTAGCCGGCTACTTTGAAGTAGCTGGCACAACATCAAAATAGCATGCATCGCATCTATACGCACTGGCTGTGTCTACACTAGCCAAAAACTTCGAAATTGCCATGCAAATGGCCATTTTGAAGTTTACTAATGAAGCGCTGAAATACATTTTCAGCGCCTCATTAGCATGTGGGCAGCCGCGGCACTTCGAAATTGGCGTGGCTTGTCCAGATAGGGCTCCTTTTCGAAAGGACCCCGCCTAGTTCAAAGTCCCCTTACTCCTATGAGCAGATGGGAATAAGGGGACTTCGAAGCAGGCGGGGTCCTTTTGAAAAGGAGCCCTGTCTAGATGAGCCGCGCGGCAGTGAGCTGCATCAATTTCGAAGTGCCGCAGCCGTCCGCATGCTAATGAGGCGCTGAATATGTATTTCAGCGTTTCGTTAGTAAACTTCGAAATGGCCATTTCGAAGTTTGGGGCTAGTGTAGACATGGCCACTGTGTGCTATTTCAATGTTGAAATCGACGTTAGGCAGCTAGACATCAAAATGGCTATTCTCATCCGAAGATGGGAATAGCGCCCTACTTCAACTTTCAACGTCGAAGTAGGGTGTGAGTAGATGATCCACGTCCCGCTACTTCGAAATAGCGGGGTCCTCCATGGCGGCCATCAGCTGAAGGGTTGAGAGACGCTCTGTCCAGCCTCTGTGGGGCTCTATGGTCACCGCGCGCAGCAGCCCTTAGCCCAGGGCTTCTGGCTGCTGCTGCTGCAGCTGGGGGTCCATGCTGCGTTCACAGGGTCTGCAACCGATTGTCGGCTCTGTGGATCTCGTGCTGTGCAGGCCGAGTGTGTCTGGGAGGGGCCCTTTAAGGGAGCGGCTTTGGGCTTCGCTGGCCCCTTATTTTGATGGGGAGCACTTGTGCATGCGGATGCTCTGCATTTCCTTCCAGGGCAGCTCCTTTCGACGTTCTCCATTGCTACTTCGATGTTGAACGTTGACAGAACCAGGCCTGGAGGACGTGTAGACGATACACTTCGAAGTAGCCTATTTCGATGTTCTTATGTCGAAATAGGCTACTTCGATGAAGTGTGCTAGTGTAGACGTAGCCTCAGGGTGTGGCTACACTTGCATTCCTCTTTTGAAATAGGTATGCAAATGAGGTAATTGAAAATGCAAATGAGGTATGCATTTGCATAGTTGGTACCTCATTTGCATGTTCTAATTTCAAAAGAGCTTCTTTCGAAAGAAGAAAGCCAGAAAGAAAGATGGGTTTACTTTCGAAAGAGCAGCATCTACACTGGCTTTCTTCTTTTGAAAGAAGCTCTTTCAAAATTAGAGTATAAAAATTAGGTGTCAAATACGCACATTTATACCTAATTTGCACTTTCAATTTACCTCATTTGCATACCTCTTTTGAAAGAGGAATGCAAGTGTAGATGCACCCTCAGTAAACTAATAATGTGCAGAAAACTCATTAATACCTGAAACCTGTGTAAATAAAGATGTATGTGTAACTCTGTATTGTAGAGGAAGGATTATTCTAGCTCTCCCAGGTATAATATTTTTACTAAGGTGATCATTAAAGATAAATAAGTTCTTGCTGAATTATGTTCATTGGTTTATTTTCTCTATAATATCACACAAATCTATCTGGTTTTTTTGGATACCTGCTTAATGGGAAGAAAAATGCTGTAGTTAAGGCATTGGGCCAGTACTCAAGAGATCTGACATTTTAGTCTCACCTTTGCTGAAGTCTTCCTGGAGGATCTCAGGTGAGTTACTCAGTGCACTCTGTGCCTCAGTTTCCCATTTATAAGAATAAATTAATTTGTCTTTCTGAAGTGCCAGGAAACTGTGATCTCACAGAAGATGTTATCAATAAGCATTTGTGAAGTTTTGTAAAGCTAGGGCTGTCCATTCTTCACAACTAGCTTGAGAATTCCATTTCCCCTTTTTTATCTTCTTCCTCTATATTTTCTTTGTGGCTAGACAGACACCTGCACATTCAGCATTCCTTTCTGGCCCCAGACGTCTGATGCATGAGGGCATGCTAAAGCGGGGGTGGAATTCAGTCATCCACATAAATGATCATGAATTTCAATTATGTGCTTAGGGTGTTTTGTTTTACCGTACAAGGTACAAATGCAAATATCAAAGAAAAAGAATGTATGTGCTGCCCTCCTTTATTCCCCTCCAAGCCTTGAAATAAAAGAAACAGTGTTTGGCACATAAGAAGTAGCAATGGGCCAGGCATTTAAAGGTATTAAGGTGCTTAAAGATGCAAATAGGCACCTAAATACTTTTTTAAAAATCTGGCTCCACGTTCTTGTGGTTCCCCATCGCAAGAGAACCCTCTGTTAATAGTCTCAGTCCATGCTGACCTCTATGGGAAACCTGTCTGAGGAGGAAGTGCAGGGCCCAGCATAGTAGGGGCAATAAGCGTTAGAGCTCATTGTTACAGAGATTTAGGTTCTGATATTCATTTAGACTAAAGCCATTTTAGCACCACACAGGCAGCAAAAAGTGGCCTTAAGGTATGCATCAGTTTGCATTCTCCTTAAGGTCCCTTTCCATGACTAGAGCTGTGTAAAACATTCCTAGGATAAGTGCAAGACAGGGCTATAATGTTGTGAAGGAAGTAGGGTGAGACATAGCCAAGTGACTGCTCTACTGCAACTGTTCTTAGCTTTCAGGGCACAGAACACTGTGGTTCATATTTTTTCCAAAGCTATATACTACAACCTCATAATTTGACTGCTAATTCCACTTAAGGTCCAAATCTTGCTCCCATGGATGCCAATAGCAAAATTCCGTTGACTCCAATAAGGAATTGTCACTCTGGGTAATGAGTGAATTACATCCTGAAACTGATGCATTGTTTTGATGGGGAGTTACTGTGGAAGACCCTGAAAAATGCACAATATGCATTTATATAGAAATATGAAATACTTAGATAGTCTTTATATTGAATAGCTTGGATTCACTCTTAAAGCTTCTGCATGCAGTTTATAAAAAACATGTTATTTTCATTACTCAGATATATACGCAAAAGAAGAAAATTATCATTCTGTGGCCAATCAAAGGAAGAGTTAAATGGACCTACCACGGTTTTCTTAAAATATTAATTTCCTGTGTTGTCTTTAATTTTCATGATAACGAAATGTTGAAAGTAGCCACCGGGTATTATTGTCTGAAAGATAAATTAGATCATTCCAGTTAGATAGAAGTCCTCTCTTAGAGTTGTCATCAGGACATGATTACTGTAAATTTTTCTATACATGAGAAATGCCAATCTTTGAAAGCATTTCCTGCTTGAAAACAAGTGGTGATTTGTCAGGATCTTTTAATTTAAATATTGTCAAGCTGATGACAATTGAAGTGCTTTTTAAACGAATGATTAAGTACTGCGTCTAATGTTTAAAAATGGCTTTAACTGTAAGAGCTCAGTGGAACCTGCAGATGCTTACCACTTTACAAAGTCAAGCCATATAGGATTCCATGGGTGTGCCAGAGTGAGTGAAATGGCTTCAGTGGTATAGTTACCCACAGATCTGTAACACCTTACATTTCGTACTATCTTTTGTCGTAGGCTTTTGCTTTATAGGTAATAGGGGAGATTTTGAAAAAGGTCTTACTTCCCTGGGAGTTTTAGGGCAGGAGTGCGCTACAGGACCATTATGACCTAATTCACATAACTCTGGCTACATGACTGTTACAGCTGGTGTTGGCATGCCTTAGATCAAGTTGATGCTGGGTCTCCACAGTGGGGCTCAATGGAAGAAACTCACTTATCGACTTCCCTTATGCATCTCAATCAGGTGGCGTACTGGACTAGATAAGGGTGATCTGCAGTCAGTTTACTGGGTCTTCATTAGGCCTGCTAATTTGACCCCCAGGGGGATGATCGCTACAACGCCAATCTCCCTGAAATAGTAGACTTGCCCTAGGTGGGAGTTAAATAATTCCATTTGGTGGAAGTACAATCTTATCCATGGAGTGCAATGTATAATGTCTGTGATGTGTGGTGGGTGGTGGGGATTCTTCTGCCTTATCTTATCTCTTCTCTGAAACTGTAGTGTTTTCAACTATGTGAGTGCAAGAACTATACACTGCTTGTAGTGTGGGCCATCCCAGAAAGCAATCTACAGAGGATACCATGCACCCTATGTCCTGGCACAAATCATATTGTCTTTATGTGCCAAGGAGTGGCATTGTACACACTGGGTCTTGAAAGCACATGCTAGGGCAACAAGGTACTCCTCCAATTACAAAGCAGGGCAGAACCTGTGAGATACAATCCATCCCTTTCTATAAAAATACATCATGCACAGCAGGCTAGGTGGACAAGATTTTTGTGGAGTGGGAGAGGCTTAAATCACGATCAGTTTCTAGGAGGAATGTTTTTGAAACTTTGTCCTAAATATTTCAAAAATTATGTTTTGCTTTGGAGTTTCTCACTAAAACTAATTTAAGGCTCGGGTGATTCATATAACATAGATATGCATCTGACCTTCAGTCCTTTGGAGGATTTTATGCAAGTCCAGCCAAAGAGTTTCTGGGGCTGATGACAGTATGCTCACAATGGGGCCTCACCAGTGGGAGTGTAGGGCCCTAAAGCCAGGCCTGAGTCCACATGATAATTGTGCAGATCAAGTACAATTGACCTCACATATGCAAATTGTTTCAGTTATTTTTGAGTGCTTAAAAGCACACAGTTAGCTTTAGAAGTTCTAGATGCTTATAATGGAACGCTGCTCAAAGCATGGTTGTCTAGAATAAATAGTACAATAAAAATAATTTTAAAACCATGTTTATTTTAAAGTAATTTGGTCAAGAGCAAAATTACTTCAAGATATAGCTGAGTAGTAATTCTCTTGCCTGCACTCAGCATATGGCATCCATCTTATGTGAAAAAAGAGCCTTTGAGCACACAGTTGATATATGCTAAAATAGCGTCAGGGCTGTTGTTTATTGATTGTCCCTTTTTCAGTTCTCTGTCTCCAAACAGTGGAAACTGTGGTTTCTGCAAGGAAGTATGATGGCATGCCCCCACTAGAACAATTCAAATGGCTCAAACTTCTCAAAGTCTACAGTATAGCAGCCAGTTCAGTAACATGACTCATCACTCACAGCCCTAGATTTTCCAGTCGATCATAAGAAAGATCTTTAACATGTTTGTGCTGTAATTCAGGTAAATATTATACCAGCATTTTTTCCAGTGAGTCAGATCCTGTGATGAGAATGAGTCTGGAAGCCTAAAGGCTATGCTTGCTCACTCACTCACTGTATAAATAAATCATGTTACGTCAGAAGTAAATCTCCAGCATACTGAAAAGATCATATTTTAGACAAACGGACAGTAGTAAGTATTTTACTGGTGTATTTCAGACATAATGTAGAAGGGATACCTATTGTAAAGATATATATTTTGGAATGTTCACTTGCAATATGTATGATAAAGTGAAAACCTAGCAGGTAAGGATAATCTGGATTGTCACTATATATCCTGAATTGCAGTCAGTTGACAAATACTCATGTAAGCCTATGCTTATGAATATTTTGAGCCTTCTTTTCTGTAGCTACGTGTATCATTCAGTCTTATTTTGCAACAATGTCTGAAAGAATATTTCTAGGCATGGTGCTTTTAGGGGTTTGCAGTGTGCATGGATTTAACTACACAGTTGTCAGTAGTATTACTAAGAGATGAACAGCTAGAATTTCATGATTTCATCTGAGAAGGTATCTTCTTACTGTGTACCAGTCTTATCCCTTATTGTACCTGTGAATACAAAAAATGCTGAGCTAAATTGAAGTTTGCAGTTTAAGATTTTTCATAGTATAAATAACATTAATTTATCTTGTGTAACATTATTACTTTTTGTAACTTGTTTGGTATCCACAGTATGTGTAATGAAAACCACCTGTAGAAGCTGAAAGGGTACGCTGGGGATAAGTAATGCATTGCCCTTTAATGTATAAAATTACATGATGATAATGATTAATAATACAACTGTGCAAGCAGTGAGGTGGGAACTTGAGTGATTTATTTAACTATACACCAGAGAAAAAAATTATTCATTTCCCTTTTTTCTACATGACATGTAAAACCCAAGTAAATCGGCTTTTTGCTAATGTTCTGGTGGAGAACTATCAAAATTCATGTATACCTCATCCTATCAGATGGCACACCATGGTGATTCAGTGTAGCTATTCTTTAGCCATTACTTTTGACTATAGTCTGATAAGAGTTGCTGATGCCCCTCTGCTTCTCTTCATTATTCCAAGTCGCTTTATCTGTTGTCCCTAGCATGGATGCAGCTGTCCCTCTTCTGGTTCACCAACAAAACAACCCTTCACAATTGCCTGTCTTGAAGTGGTGATTCATAGTCATCTCACCAGCACACAGGAGGTGGAAATGTGTCCCCACGTGGCCCCTTGCAACACATCTGTCCTTTATTCGAGGCTCTTGGACTGTTGTAATAGCAGAGTGTCTTGAATAAGGCCCATGAAATGGGGTGAATTGTATCCCAGTGATGTGTCCCAATGCCTTCTGTTCTAGCCATTGGCTTCAGTGGGATTGTATGAGTGTAAGAAAGAGCATAATTTGACCCAAAGTGTTTAGAAGGCAAGTAGACACAAATATTCCAGTTTTAAGACCTTACTGGGACTTTGCTGAATTTTGCTATAGCTTGTCAGTGGAATGTGGCATATTCCTTTTGATAAATCTGTCCTAAAGTGTTTCTTCAGCCAGTGCCACATGATGCTGTGCACCTTATATGTAACCCACACACCTTTCAGGTGTGGTTCATTGTCCAAAGTAATGGCACTTAGACCACTTGCAGAGAGAATAAAATTATGTCTCTACAGCCTTAGCTAAGGGCCAACCAGCTTTTAGCTCAGACTGTACAGGCTCAAGCACTATGCTACAGTGGTCCCAGGATCAAGTCGGCCTGTTAGTAGTTACATAAGCATTATTTAGGAAAAGCCAGATGCAGATATTAATCCCATGACTCAAGAGAATTAGATTACTTTGTCACATTCTGTTGACTCATGATGGAAATGTAACTCTCTCCTTAAAAAGTGAAGTCCAGAATTAGTCCATTGGCTATACTGCAGCTAGTTATTACCGGAGCTGGTTATTAGACATGTAATTTCCAAATTTGTTCTGCAAGGAGTATTGCAATTAGTTTCCTTACCCAGCTACATAATTAGTTGCTGTCTCTAACAGAGTATATTACAGGTTGCAGTGGGTTTTTTGTTTTATTTTGTTTTCCATTTGTAGGAAACAAAACAGGGACCAGTCCTGTAATCATTATTGGGTTTTATTCACTTAAAACTCTGACTGAAGTTAATGGGAATTCTGAATTAATAAATAGAACATGATTTGGCCGGTGCTTTAGCAATGAGCCTGGCTTTGGGTTCAGTCATATCCCATAGTCATTAGCATGAGTTGAGTGCAGTGAAGAACTCCAGCATTCCTAGGTGAAGTGGGAGTAAGGTTTGTGCTCAAATTTTAGATCAGTCAACTTATTGGTTTCTGTCCACACTACCCTCCCCATTGGTGTGCACATTCAGGATTGCTGCTTCCACCTACTTAGAAGGAGCAAAGTAAAGGTCTGTGAGCCTGAGTTTTGCATAACTGCATGTCAGGAGCCTTGCTACTCTCCCCTCCACTCAGCACCCTGCTCTCCACCTGGATCCTGGCTGCCCCTCAGGTTCCCAGCTGCATTCTCCTTCCAGGGAGAACAGAAGCCACCAGACCCCTAGCTGCATGCTCCATGCTGGGAACACAGATGCTGCCTGGGTTCTGAAGAGGAAGTTCTGTGCACAGAAATTAAGTGGCTCCCAGCTGGGAGTGAGGAGTCCACGCAGCAAGTCACCTGGATGCGAGACCTGAAAACCCAGGAGGATCAGGGCAGCCCATCTGAGACTGGGGATATGGGAACCCAGGAGACAGCCCAATTCCAAGCAAGAGTGGCGGCCTATATTGGTGTAGTAGGACACTTACATTGGTGGGAGCCAGGCTGTGCTGTGTACACTGGCATAATTAGGAATGGACAACATAAGTGGCCTTATGTCGCCCTAACTCCATAGTGTAAATCAGGGCTTAATTTTCCTGTAGAAGAAAGAATACCTGTCACAGTTCCTTGACAGCACATTACTGCATTCTTTTGCATCTCCCTCCAGCAAGCTCAGCTGGCCAGGAAAGAAAAGAGGACATGGCTCCACCTTCACCTAACAACTCCCCACAGCTATTAATGTGCTTCTACTACCAGGGTGCTGGCAGGAGCATTCCTGCTCTTTGAGATGTGGCTAGAGTGCAGGGACACAAACTGAGATATTTTACCTAATTTCCTTCAACTTGAGCACCCACACAGCTGCTGGATTGAATATGGCCCTTTGCTTTAGAGCCCAAATCCTGCTCCCATTTAAATCAGGGGATTTCAGTAGACTCTACTAGGAGCAGAACCAAAGTCATAGGTTGTGTGTGTGTACGTGTGTGTGAAAATAAAAAAATTCCAGGAGAAGATTTTTTTTAACTTATTAAGAGTTTTCTGTGTAAAGAAATGTTTCTGTGGACTCTCCCTTCCAATTGTATTGGTCTTTTACATTTTGCATCTCTGTGTGTACACTGGATACATGGGGCAAACTTTCTGCTGGTGCAAATTAATGTTGTGCTGAAATCAATATTCATAAAATAACCTGAGTGCTATTATGCATTTGAGCAGAATGGGCCACAGTTCAACAGACGTTACTTCAAAAACTTGCCATAATAAGTTCAGTTCTCTCACCACACAATTTATGGTGAGAGCAGAATGCACTGTCAGACAGGCCAAAGAAAGACAGAGTGATGGCAAAAAACAATGAAAGCAAGACTCCTTTCAGTAGCCTCAGCAAAAGGGAGGTGAGCAGGGAGGATGTCTGGAGTCAAGGAAACCCTGGCTACAGCACTCACAGTGCCCTCTCATTGCTAATTTTCCACTTCTCTGTTTTTATGACAGGCCACAACATCCAGTAGCTACTCTATGCGGCTTTGCTGCTGGTTGTTTGTTTTTTTAAATTAGTATTGCTGTTTTAAAATCAGTATTGCTTTTGCTAAATAACAAATTAAAGTGGGGATTACAGCTGAGAGGCTGAACGTTGGGAATTCTGACCATTTTTTACTTCACAATTTGCCACTGTGGCAACCTTGGTGTTACACTTAAAACTTCATTGCCTCAATGAATATGGATAACATAATGATGCTTGTTTCCCTAACAGGGCTGTGTCATTCATATTTTACATTTCTAAAGCATTTTGTAGCTTCACATGAGGACACCATAAAATATTTTTAACATATTTCTATAATGTAGCACTCTGGCAGGAATTGCTGTTGTGTATGGCTACAGCTACAGTACGGAGATCTTTTGAAAGAAGCCCTTCTAGAAAGTTGCTTCTGAAAGAACTTCTTTCGAAAGAGCGCATCCACACACAAAAAAGTGGGTCAAAAGAGTGATCTGCTCTTTCCAAAGAGAGCATCCAAACAGCCCCAGCTCTTTTGAAAGAACAGGCCAGGGATAAAGAAATCGGGGAGCACCGCATTCTTTCAATTTAAGTTCAAAAGAATGCTTTTTGTGCGTAGATGCACCATAGGATCTTTCGAAAGAGCTCACTGCTTTCAAAAGCTTTGCTAGTGTAGGTGCAGCTTAGGTGAAGAGTGTCTTGGGAGTGGAAAGAAGGATTTATCTGTTATTAGCATAGATGACAATTTTGAGCTATATCCTGCAGTTATTTTAGTGAATACACAGGTTAAGCACTCCACTATAATGTACGGAACCAGTGTAGTCTTTGCAGGGGGGTTGACAGACTAGCGGGGTCCCAGGGAAAGGTAGGGGGTGCAGCTCCTCACTTCCCGCAGGGGTAGGGCTGTCAGGCAGAAGGGACGGGGCCTTGGTCAGCAGGGCAGGCCTGGCACAGCCAGTGCTCTGCACCATCCAGAGTGCACCATTCTGGGCCTCCAGACAACCATCATAAGTGCCTGTAGTGCCCCATCTAGTGCTCCAGCTCTGCTTTAAAGGGCCTGCAGCTCAGGCCACCACTGCTCCTGCAGTAGTGATGGCTGGGAGCCCTGTGCCTTTTTTAAAAGCCAGGCCCCAGGACAGCTTCCCTCTTTGCCTTCTCCTTATTGGTGGGTCAGAGTCTTTGCAAATGAACGGTCCACATGCCTGACAGCCACAGAAACTCTTCATGAGATTTACCTAAATCTTCAAATGGATTCTATGAATACTTTTCCACCCATGTTATAGCTTCCTGTCTCCTGCAATCCATCACTTCCATGAGTCACATGCAAATACCATATGTAAAAGCAAGTCAGTTTACACACCTAATTTCAGTGTGTTCTGGTTGATTTATACTCACAAAAGCAAAGAGATATTATTCAGAAATTGTAATTACCCTAGGAAAGTCACAGAGTTGATTAATTAGAGGCTTCCATATTTATGCTGCATTTCTCTGATATATGCCCAGAAAGGATAACAAAATACTTATCTGAGGTTTGTTAATGTAAATTGGATTTGACATAAACATGATTATAGCTAATTATTTCATTTAAAATATGTGTATTGTGTAAGATAAGCTCATAACATTGTTGCACAGTATTTATTATCCAGCTTTATTGACTTACCTTTGCCATCTAGTAAACTTTCTTTGGCTGTCTTTTCACCCATGAAATCTTTAAGATATAACAATTTAGAATTATCTGAATGTTGATGTAGCTCCAAAACTTAGGTCATTCAACAAAAATAAATGCTGCTAAATTCAGCTGGACTGAGCTGTATGTGGATACCTCATACAGATAAAAGACCAGATTCTCTCCTGTGTCTGAGCACTTTTCATCACCGTTCGAGCACAGAACAGCCAATCTGGTATGAATGGCCATGAAAGAGCCACTTTGTATAAAACAGTTCTCTGGAGATGTAGAGACAGTGTAATAGTTCATTCCTAAACAATCACTTATCCCCATTCCTTTGGCTGGCATTAAGAGTATGTCCAGGATTTCCCTTACCCAGCCCTCCAAGGCTGATATAATGGCCTCTGGGGTCACTGGTAATTGGTGTTGATTAGAAGAACCTAGAACTATTGCTTCAATTGTACTGGGGATCAGCCCAAGTAAGGGGAAATGCTTAACATTGCCTTTGCAAACCACCTCCCCTACCTATGTTTCATTTTATACTCCTTGGCTACAACAAAGGATCAAGGTAAAAAACAAAACAAACAAAAACAGTTTCAACTTAATTCATAATATGCCACATCCTGATTTACTTATTATTCTGTCCTTATTCAGGGAAATCTCAAATTAGTATCAGTGGGAGTTTTGTCTGACTAAAGACTAAATACAGAATGAGAGCAAATGCCCAGATTTGACCTCTAATAATAATGAAACATGGATATCCGCTAATATAAAGGAGACATAACTGTGGCACTATCAGTACTATTTATCTTCACGTTATTTTGATAATCACATTGACTGCATGTATATCTGATGTTCTGTTCTCTTAAATGCGGCTACTTACACTCAACAACTAACTTATTTAGAATGCAAAATTCAAAGTTTTTGGCATTATCATTCTTTCCCATCTTGTGTTAATTCCAGTAAAGGCTTAAAATAGTCTGCATTTTTAATTATCCATACTGTTGTTGATTTATTTCATCGAGAATTTTAAAAAAGGGAAGCAGCTCTCTGTCTTGAATTAAATACAGTTTAGCCGTGTCTACACGTGCACGCTACTTCGAAGTAGCCGCACTAACTTCGAAATAGCGCCCGTCACGGCTACACGTGTTGGGCACTATTTCAATGTTAACATCGACGTTAAGCGGCAAGACGTCGAAGCCGTAACCCCATGAGGGGATAGGAATAGCGCCCTACTTCGACGTTCAACGTCGAAGTAGGGACCGTGTAGTCATTGCGTGTCCTGCAACATCAAAATTGCGGGGTCCTCCATGGCGGCCATCAGCTGAGGGGTTGAGAGACGCTCTCTCTCCAGCCCTTGCGGGGCTCTATGGTCACCGTGTGCAGCAGCCCTTAGCCCAGGGCTTCTGGCTGCTGCTGCTGCAGCTGGGGATCCATGCTGCATGCACAGGGTCTGCAACCAGTTGTCGGCTCTGTGGATCTTGTGTTGTTTAGTGCAACTGTGTCTGGGAGGGGCCCTTTAAGGGAGCGGCTTGCTGTTGAGTCCGCCCTGTGACCCTGTCTGCAGCTGTGCCTGGCACCCTTATTTTGATGTGTGCTACTGTGGCGTGTAGACGTTCCCTCGCAGCGCCTATTTCGATGTGGTGCTGCGCAACGTCGATGTTGAACGTCGACGTTGCCAGCCCTGGAGGACGTGTAGACGTTATTCATCGAAATAGCCTATTTCGATGTCACTACATCGAAATAAGCTATTTCGATGTAGCGTTCACGGGTAGACGTAGCCTTTATGTGTCATCTCAGGACAAAATGCATTTACTTTTGTTTATTTTAAATTCATGCAGCCAAACAGAATAACTTGCTCAAGATTTAAACATGAGAGATACGACTCCCCTGAACAAACACCACCAGAGAGATTTGTGGCCTAAAAGGAATGCTGACTGCTAACTTTTTAGATGCCTGTGCAAGCAAGAATGCTAAGTTCTGAACACATTCATTTAGCATTTTCATTTTGTATTCCTTCCCATTCTTTGTTGTCCCTTCTATTTGAAATCGACCCCCCTACCACTATCCTTTTATTCATACCCCTTCTAAATATCCATGTCTTCTGCAAAACCTTCTGTCAATAATCAATCAAATAAACAGATTAGCATAGTTATGTGCATTTTTAAATGGACCACTGATGTATGGACCCCTTCCCAAATAACTTTTGTTTCTTAAAGTGTTCGGTCAGTTATGTCTAATCCAGGGATCAGCAACCAAAATAGCAAAAAGAGCCTTTTTTTCCAATTCGATTAAAAGCTCCATAATTCAGGAGCCAAAATTTATATGAATATGAGACAGTCCTTAATCAATAATGTCAAACCATGCTTTTTGTAACCCCTATTTTAAGAACAGTGCACACACAATGATTTCAAATGGAATACATGTTTACCACAGGATGTTTACAAACTTTTTATATGTTCTGTTTCTTCACACTTCATGTGTGTGTTTGTACCACTGTCCTCCTGACTTTCCTGCCCAAACCTTCTCTTTCTCAGGAAGACACTAGTGGGAGTTATCCAATGTTTCGAGATCATAGCTCATCTACCAGTTAGATATGAGTTGTTTATTTTGGGGTTTTTAGATGTTCACTGGTTGGTTTTTTTTCCTGAAGTTTATAATTATAGTGTCAGGAGCCACAAAGAAGTCCTTACAGAGCTTCATGCAGCTCCAGAGCCACAGGTTGCAGACCTGTGGTCTTCTCACTGACATGGAGTGGATTCATTAGTAGCTTTGAAAATTAAGATTGAGGCATTACACTTGCATCAAACACTGCCTAGGAGGGCAACAAACATGGGCAGGAGTGCATGACCTATGAGGAGAGGCTGAGGGATTTGGGCTTCTTTAGTTTTCAGAAAAGAAGAGTGAGGGCCAATTTGATAGCAGCCTTCAACTTTCTGAAGGGGGGCTCTAAAGAGGATGGAGGGAGGCTGTTCTCAATAGTGAGAGATAGCAGAAAAAGGAGCAATGGTCTCAAGTTACTGAGGAGGGGTGTATAGGCTGGATATTAGGAAAAACTATTTCACCAGGAAAGTAATGAGACACTGGAATGTGTTACCTAGAGAGGTGATGGAATTTCCATCCCTAGAGGTTTTTAAGTCCCAGCTTGACGAAGTCCTGGCTGGGATGCCTTAGTTATAGCTGATCCTGCAGGACTAGATGACCTCCTGAGGTCCTTTCCAGCCCTAGGATTCTATGAGCTGGGGAAGGGTTTTGAGCATATCATATGATGCTCTCCATTGCTTAAGCCAGGCTGTACCATCTGGAGACTTGGCATTGTCTTCACATTCAGCTTCAGCTGCAATGAGTTAGAACAATCCAGCCTGGAGATGACACATGCATGGAGTAGTGTGGCCACTGCCTGCTCCTTCAGGTGTAGTGAGGAGTGAAAAAACAGAAATGTGAAGCTTCACACAACTTTGAATAGGGCTGTAAATTTCTGCTTCTTCCATCTACAGTGCCTTAGTTAGTTCTTACAGGGAAGTTCTTAGAGGCAACATGTTTATTTTATTATTCCGTGTTCATGCAGCACCATGCATGTTTATAGCACTCAGTAATAAGAATTAAAATAGTTATGTCTTGAAGTCAAGACAGGTGATTATTTAGTCCAGCTGAGGAACTGGCCCTCTGTTTTTCATCTGGATGAGCTATGGGAACAGAATTCCCAAGGGAATTCTGACATATTTCTATTTATGCCTCTTTAGGTTCTTTCTTTCACACTGTAGTTCCAGTAGAGAAACTTTGAAACTTTGCTCTGTGTCTTGCATAGATACCTTTTATCGGGTTTTTTAAAATATCACACTTTGATGATTAGGAGGAGGCAAGAAGGTATTTGTCTGGAAAGCATAAAGATAAATTTAATTTGGCAAACATGAGCAGAATAAACTGGTGAATTATGTTTGCTATTTTGGCCTCCTTCTCCTCCATTTCCATATCATCTTAAGCTTATGCCAGCATTGTCCAGCTACCTCTTGTGGTCAAGGACCATCTTAGAGACATACTATCTAGTGGTGAGACCTGAGTGGGGGAAGAAAAAAACCTGGCAGTGTCCCATAACAAAAAAGCATGGTCATTCTCCAACAATGTTTCTGCAGGTGAGAGAGATGGATACTATTCATCATGAACAATTTAAATTAGCCAGAGCATAGCCATATGTGCTCACATTCTGCATTATTACTTTTGCATATGAGGGAAAAGTGCCTCTAAAATACCCAGTCTCCACCAGCCCCAGAGGATTTGAGTGTCCTTCCTCGATAGATGCAGAGCCAGACCTTTTAGTTGACGTAGAGTGGCGTAAATCCATTCTCCAGCTGAGAAACTGGCCTATGTCCTCCAGCCGTCACTCTTAGGCCGCATCTACACTGGCCCCTCCCTTTCAAAAGGGGCATGTTAATGAGGGAGTTCTGAAGATGCCAATGAGGTGCGGACATGAATGTGCAGTGCTTCACTAGCGTAATGGCTGCCATGCACAACTCGAAAGTGCCTCTTTCGGAAAACACACTGCCCCTGTAGATGGAGGCCTTTCGAAAGGATTCCCCTGACTTCAAAAGCCTCTTCTTCCTATTTAGTTTTAGGAAGAAGGGGCTTTTGAAGTCGGGGGGGGGGGTGTCTTTCCAAAAGGCTCCCATCTACACCGGCAGTGTGCATTCCAAAAGCCACACTTTTGAATCGCGTGCAGCTGCCATTATGCTAATGAGGCACTATATATTCTTGTCAGGACCTCATTAGCATCTTCCGAACTGCCTCATTAACATACCCATTTTGAAAGGGAGGAGCCAGTGTAGACGCAGCCCTTACTGAGTTGTGGCTCAGTGAGTAGCTCCTCTGAGTTCACTGTGTTTACTCATCAGACTTGAGGGTTGCAGGGTCAGTCCTTTGAATTGCTTTGTGCTCTCATATATGTGGAAAGTGACATTTGAATGGGTGCAAAGCCATTAGTAGGCTGCGGCAGAAATGAGACCCAGCTGATTTTTATGAAAATAATTGGTTTCAGAAGAGTTGATAAATCAGTTTTAATCACTTCAGCTGAGATTTAATATGCATGTTCACTGAGACTTAAGTAATATTGAACAATTAAGAAATCTGCTCAACATATTTGTAAGAGCCATCATTACCATTTTCACCAGAATGTTCATAATACACATAGCATGTAAAGAAGGCTCTTGCCAGCTTTTTACTACATTGAAGGAGTTTTTAAATGTGCAGTTTGGTTTTAATTGCTAATAAAATTAACAATGAACTATGTTGAAATCAAGTACGAAAATAATAAATTGGCTAAAAGAATCACTTACAAAGACCTTTTTTCAATAATTTGCACTTATTAGAAACAGCAGTTACTTAACACTAATGGGCTGAATCTACATTAGCAAGTTCTTTCAAAAGAATTTTCAAAAGAAGGTAGTTTTTTCGAAAGATCCTGGGGACTGTCTGCACAACAAAGAATATTCTTTCAAAAGTAAATCAAAAGAATATGGTATTCCTTTCGAAATTGCTCTTCCTTTCCCATTTCAAGAAGAGTGACACCTTTTGTAAGTTTCTTTCGAACAAAAATGTATGTAGACACTCCACAGGCCCTTTTTTCCGAAAGACCAGTCCTCATGGGGCCTGATTTTTCAATCCCTTTTGAAAGAGCTGGGGGCTGTGTGAACATTCTCTTTCAAAAGAGCAGATCGCTCTTTTGATCTGCTTTTTTGTATGGATTCACTCTTTTGAAAGAAGTTCTTTCAGAAGATATCTTCTGAAAGTGCTTCTTTTGAAAGATCTCTGTAGTGTAGACATTGCCATGGTGGGCAGTCTAGAACCAAATGCAATGTTGAGGGAAGTGACAGAAAAACCTAATAAAAAGAGCTTTTCTATTTTTTCCATGTGATTTATTTGAGTGCACTTTTGAATAATGTTGCATAACAGCTCACTTAAAGCCCCAATTCTACTTGCCCTCTTCCCATATCCCCCTCGCCCCTGCACCCTCCATCAACAGTACTGATTACAATAGATGGGAAACTGATCAGTGTTATATATTCCTGATTTTTAATGTCCTAGCTTGTACAACAGCATGACTATGCCAAAGCAAATACACTTCTAATGTATCAAAATACTGGATGGTTGATCCAAGTCCTCATTAGATATACTAATTTCTACTTTTGAAAAAAAGGAATGTTTTTAATGGCTTTGCTATGTAACAATCATGTAACTATCATTTTTACAGCAGAACAGCTGCACAGCAGGAATTTTCATATTTTGTTGTGTGAACAAACATGCTTAGACTCATTTATTGGCTTAAATTGCAACACAACAAAATCACAGGCTTATACAGACCTATACATTAGTCCATATGGGTTTGAGGGGGGCACTAATGGAAAGGTCTATATAAATCTGTAACCCCTTTGATGGGATTTACAAACATCACACTGAGAAGTTCTGAGCCCAGCCAGCCCCACCTGCAGGGCTTTAAAAATGAGAAGGAGGCAGCAAAAAGGATAAGACAGTTGCCCTGCCAGAGGCGGGATGTACTGCCCAGGAGCTACCTGTCTGTGGCCTGATTTCACAGAACTCTGAAAGCCCACAAAAGGGAAAGAAGTGAATGAGCATGCAGATCAAAAGAAGAAGTGGCTAGAAGTGGTAGAAGTGGCTTAGTCTCTGAAACTAAGGCTATGTCTAGATGGCCAAAAATTGTCAGAAAAAGGTATACAAATTGCATAATGAATTTGCATATCTTTTGCCGACAGTTCTGTCGAGAGAGGCTTTTCTGACATTTGGCCTATCCACACAGGACCAAATGTGGGAATAAAGTCCTCTGTTGAAACATCCCTTGTTGCTTGTGGAACAAGGGCTACGTCTACACTAGCCCCAAGCTTTGAAATGGCCACGCAAATGGCCATTTCGAAGTTTACTAATGAAGCACTGAAATGCATATTCAGTGCTTCATTAGCATGCGGGTGGCCGCGGCGCTTCGAAATTGACGTGGCTCGCCGCCGCGCGACTTGTCCTGACAGGGCTCCTTTTCGAAAGGACCCCGCCTACTTCGAAGTCCCCTTATTCCCATCTGCTCAAGGAAAATAAGGGGACTTCGAAATAGGCGGGGTCCTTTCAAAAAGGAGCCCCGTCGGGACGAACCGCGTGGTGGCGAGCCGCGTCAATTTCGAAGCGCCGCGGCTGCCCGCATGCTAATGAAGTGCTGAATATGCATTTCAGCGCTTCATTAGTAAACTTCGAAATGGCCATTTGTGTGGCCATTTCGAAGTTTGGGGCTAGTGTAGACACAGCCAAGGTGTACAAGGATGCTAACAGAACACTCCCGACCAGCTGATCTCTGCCGACAGATCTGCAGTCTGGACATGTACTCTATTGACAAAACTTCTGTCAACAGAAGTCTGCAGTCTAGACATAGCCTAAACAAGACAAGTGGAATCACAGAATACTAGAACTGGAAGGGATCTCAAGAGGTCATCAAGTCCAGTCCCCGGCCTTCACATCGAGACCAAGCACCATCTATCTCATCCTTGTTAGATATTTACCTACCCTGTTCTTAAACCTCTCCAACAATGAAGATGCTACAATACTCTAGGCAATGCATTTAAGTATTTAAATATCCTGATAGTTAGGAATTTTTTCCTAATGTCCAACCTAAACCTCACTTGCTGCAATTTTAACCCATTGTTTCTTGTCCTATCATCAGGGCCTAAAGAGAATAATTTTTCTCCCTCCTCCTTGTAACACTCTCTTATGTCCTTGAAAGCTGATATCATGTCCCCTTTCAGTCTTCTCTTTTCCAAACTAAAGAAATTCAGTTATTTTAATCTTCTTCTCTCATAGGTCATATGTTCTAGATCTAGATCTAGGTTTTAGTTGCTCTTCTGTAGATTCTCTCCAATTTCTCCACATCTTTCCTAAAATGTGATGCTTGGATACAGTACACCGAGGCCTAAGCAGCTCAAAGTAGAGCAGAAGAATTATTTCTCATGTCTTGCTCACAACACTCCTATTAATGCATCCCAGCATCATGTTTGCTTTTTTTTGGAACAGTGTCATACTCAGCTTGTCATCCACTAAGACCACTAGATCCCATTCTATCATACTGCATTCTAGGGAGTCACTTACCATTTTGTATGTGTGAAACTGATTGTTCCTACTTAAGTGAAGTACTTTGCATTGTCATTACAGAACTTACCCCATTATCCTCAGGCCATTTCTCCGGTTTGTCCAGATCATTTTGAATTCTTACCCTATCCTCCAAAGCACTCTGTAACCCCTCCCAGCTTGGTATCATCTGCAAATTTGATAAGTGTACTCTCTATGCCATTGTCTAAATCATTGATGAAGATCATAAACAGAACTGACCCCAAAACTGACCCCTGTGGAACCATACTTGTTATTCCCTTCCAGCATGACTGTGAACCATTAATAACTACTCTCTGGCTGTGGCCACACTTGGCCAAAACTTCGAAATGGCCATGCAAATGACCATTTCGAAGATCACTAATGAGGCGCTGAATTGAATATTCAGCGCCTCATTAGCATTAGGACGCTTCCAGCTGCAGCACTTCACAAGCTCAGCTTTCGAAAGTGCGCGGCTCAGTGCAGCTACATGGGGGTCCTTTTGAAAAGTACCACGTTCCTTTCAAAATCCCTTTATTCCTCTCAGCAGAGGGGAATAAGGGGGTTTCAAAAGGAGCGGGGTCATTTCGAAAAGGACCCCCGGGTAGCTGCGCCGAGCTGCATGCTTTCAAAAGCGGTGCTTTTGAAGTGCCGCAGCTGGAAGCATCCTAATGCTAATGAGGCGCTGAACATTCCATTCAGCACCTCATTAGTGATCTTCGAAATGGTCATTTGCATGGCCATTTCGAAGTTTTGGCCAAGTGTGGCCACAGCCTCTGTGAATGGTTAGCCAATCAGTTATGAGCCCACCTGATAGTACATCTAGGTTGTATTTCTCTTGTTTACTGATAAGAAGGCCATGCAATACTGTATCAAATGCTTTACTAAAGTTTAAGTATACTACATTTGCCACATCCCCCTTATCCACAAGGCTTGTTATCCTATTAAAGAAAGCTGCTAGGTTGGTTTGACACATATTGTTCTTGACAAATCCATGCTGACTATTACCTATCACCATGTTATCTTTCAGATATTTACAGATAGATTCCTTAGTTATTTGCTCCGTCATCTTGCCTGGAACTGACGTGAAGCTGACTGGTCTGTAATTTCCTGGGTTGTCCTTATCTCCCTTTTTATAAATGGGCACTATATTTGCCTTTTTCTAATCTTCTAGAATCTTCCCTGACTTCCATGATTTTTCAAAGATGATAACTAGTGGCTCAGATACCTCTTCTGTGAGCTTCTTGATTATTCTAGCAAGCAATTCATCAGGTGCTGGTGACTTGAAGACACCTAACTTTTCTAAGTAATTAACTTTTTATTTCCCCATTTTAACTTTTTGATCTACCCAGTTTCCACTAGCATTCACTATTTTAGGCATCCAGTCTCCATCAACCTGCTTGGTGAAAACTGAAAAAAGGAAATTATTAAGTACCTCTGTCATTTCCATATTTTTTGTTATCGTTTCGCCCTCCTCATTGATCAATGGGGCTACCCTGTCCTTGGTCATCCTGTGGCTTTCCTGGTTCATGCATGAGTCAGAAAAGGTAGGTAATGGTCCAGGGAGGGAGACAACTTAGCACTGCAATGTGTCAAGTGTAGCTGTCCTCCCGTCCATCCAGTCTTGTGCATAGGACAGGCCTAGGCTCTCTCATCGTCTGCCAGAAGATATTAGAATACGAGGGATCTTTGTCTAAGCTGAGAGGCCTGCTGGATACCTAAGACCCAACAACCATATTCCCTGTGCAAAAGAGGAGGACTGAAGCCCTTCAGGCAGTGGTGCTGAAGGCCAGAACCCAATGATTCCTGCCTGACCACAAAGTGTCACTATGGATGCTTTTGCACTTTCTACAGATCCCTTCTCCCAATTATCCGTATCATCAAGACTACCTGATGGAAAATTTTGTTAGTATGTTCTATTATTTTTACACAATTAGTGAAAGTTTTACCTTAAAATGAAGTGGACATAAAATCATAGGAGACTTTATTCAATGGGTCAAATGCTACCTCTATCATGTTTCAAACAGGCAAAAACTTCCTCCCACCAAGGTAGTGGTATAACAATACTACATTTAAAAAACATAGATTCTAAAGAATTTCAGAAGTCTTGAGCATCTAGTGATCCCATTGACTCAGTTTGATGTTTAGGGTTCAGCATCTCTGAAATGCAGGTGTTTAATTGTCTACAGTTAAGTTACCAAAGTTACAGCCCACTTTTGAAAAATATCAAGGCTCTTCAGCCTGTTTTCTACTACCTATTCCACTTTTCTAAAAGGATTATCGATAGTAGTAGTATCAATTAGGTTAATCTAAACTGTTCTTGCCACTCCTCAGTGACTGGATATTCCCTCTAGATTTTCCAGGAAGGATATTTTTCACAGGGTCCAAGCTTCAATGCTTTGCAGTGTGCATGCAACCTTGGTTGAATCAGGTATTGTGAGTTGTGTGAAAGTATCCCACAATTCCATGGAATAACTTCCTCAGTCCACTCTATGCCACCTACTACTATCCACTCTATTGAGAATGGAAGCCACATCCCCCTTGCAAATGGCAGCAGCTCAGGTCAGCTTGATCAGCTCATTCTCCATTCTCATTTGATCACTGATCTGCAAGCACACTATAGGAGACTTTCCCACCCCCTGGGTCTGGAATGGAGAATGCCTGGATGAAGAATTTTCAAAAGCAAGCTGCTTACAGGTAATATGCAGAGTGTGCAGTAAACTTTTCTCACAAAGCACTATGATCCCAGAACTAGAGAGGCCACATTTTGGGAGGGTAGCACTAAGGACTCTGAACATGGAGAAGTGGAGCTCAGCGGGCTGAGAGGTGGACTGAAGCAGATTGCCACTTGTGCCACCTGCCTGGTGAGTGCGGGGAGGTAAGGGGAGGTGACCCCGCTGCTGCTGCCACTGCCACTGCCCACCACTGCTCCCTGCCCCAGGTAATCCTTCCCCCTCCCATCCAGAGGAAAGTTGGGGTGGCTGTTGCAGGGTCCCCAAAAGCACAGAGCATTGCATGGCTATGGACAGGACAGCTCTGACTCTGGAATATGGTTATGTTGATTCGGGACTAAACATTGTGATGTAGATGCCAGAACAACAGGTTCCTGCATAGGTCAGAAAATTCTTAGTCTAGGGTTTAGATACAATGTAGACACTCAAGCCTGTGGTTCCCTAATGTGGGTCAGCTGACTCAAGACATACTAACTCTGGGCTTCTATTACGGTGTAATGCAAAAAACCAAAAGGATGGATGTTTTTCCTACATCTTTGTTTTATTTCCTTCCTTTAGCTTCCAAGCCCACAAGACTGAGTTTTCTTGCACATAGCACTTTTCAAGTGCATATAGGGCCATTAACAAATCTCTTGTGTCAGAATGTTCCTTGATGGCTCATCTGATTTTGATCGACCTTTTGGTTTGATGTGGCTGGGAACTATTCCATGCCTGAGTTCACAGATTCAGAACAAACATTTTGAAAGGTGTAAAGCAAAATACATATGTTCTTATGTACAGAATATGGATACTGCGAGTGAGATTAATGCACGCAGCAACATACTTTCTTCTTGGTGGTCCATCATGCCTGACCATGATGTCTTGAGCTTACACAAGCTCTTCAATTGTGGACACACATGTGGCCGAGGAGTCCAAGCCTTGAACAGCATGAGCATTCAGAATAGGGGCAGGGAATTGTCCTGGCTGTGTTGGTGTGGCTGCTGCTGTTGCTTTTCTCCTCTCATGAGTGTCACTTGGCATGTTGGGGGGAAGAATAGCTCAGTGGTTTGAGCATTGGTCTGCTAAACCTGGGGTTGTGAGTTTAATCCTTGAGGAGGCAATTGGGGCAAATAGATGTCAGGGATGGTGCTTGGTCCTGCCAAGAGGGCAGGGAACTGGACTAGATGACCTCCCAAGGCCCCTTCCAGTTCTAGGGACATGGATGTGTGTGCATTGTTGCTCTTCAAAGTTGTCATATGCATGTCATACAAGAGCACACCAGCCTGTTCAGTCTTCTGTATGCTGCTTTGGCTTTAATACATCATGAGCAGTGTTGGCCTTCACACAGTCTTCATACCTCTTGTGAGGCCTAGCTTGATTCCATTTGCCCTGGGAGAGATCACCATAGAAGAGTTGCCTAGGGATTCTTAATTCCTCCATTCATATGACATAGCGTGCCCAGTGAAGGTAGACTTTCAGAATCATAGCTTCAATGCTTGTGGTTCCTGCTCTGTCAAGGACTTCCAGGTTCATGACTCTGTCCTGCCATTGAATGTGGACTCTAGTTCAAAACCAGGCAGAAGCAGCAACATACAAACACTACATAACGTCTGAACATTAATTGCATTCTTATAAAATTAATATGCTTGTGTCTCCCTGATCCTGGTGTCCATGATCCAGGAACACCTGTGGTTTGGACCCTGACAGAGGGGAGGAAGAAGCAGCTCTGTGCACTTCCACTTCTTCCCCTTCCCCGAGCTGGGAGAACAACAGCTCAGCATGCATCCAGAGGCTTTTTCTTTGCCACTCCCATAGCAGTGGGGTTTGGGGTGGGGGCGTGGGTGCCTTAGAGCAGTGGAGGGGTACAGAGCCATATGTGCTCCACCCCCATCCCCCTCATGCCCAGACTCCATACCCCCACCCCTTGATAGCCTGAGCAACGTTAAATGCAAGATGGGATAGATTGTTTAGCATAAATAACAAGAAGACCTGTGGCACCTTATGGACTAACAGATATTTTGGAGCATAAGTATTCATGGGCAAAGACACACTTCTTTGCCAATGACAGCTCATGCGCCAAAATATCTGTTAGTATATAAGGTGCCATAGGACTTCTTGTTGTTTTTGAAGATACAGACTAACTTGGTTACCTCTCTGATACTTAGCATAAATAGTTAATGCACATATATTAAGCAAGAAGTCAAGATACGGTGGCCTGTTAACACGTCTGCAGTCACAGGACCAAAAGAAGGGGTTAGTGGGTTACATACTGTTGTAATAAATCATAAATCCAGTGTCTCTGTTTAATCCATAATTTTTACTACCTAGCAGAGTTACAGCTCATCTTTTGAAGGTGTTATGCCCACCATTATTTTTACCTATGCTAACCACTTATGCTAAACAATTTTTTCCACCTTGGATGTTGCTGCGATGCTTGCAATACCTTTCCCAAATCTGAAAAAGAGCTCTGCATGGCTAGAAAGTTTCTCTCTGTCTGTCTGTGTGTCTCTCTCTTTCTCTCCCAAGCAGAAGTTGATATAATAAAAATGTTACCTCACTCACTTTGTTTCCCTAATGTTCTGGGAACAAAACAGCTGCACCTATACGGCATGAATAGATCATGGTAATTGGAAAAATGATTCCCTTTCAGTGAAATCATTTTAAACACTGACTTCTGCTGTCCCAGAGCAGTTCAGAGCAGTTAGCTGGATTAGTGCTAGAGAGTGGCAAATCCAACAGCTGTCTCACGTGCAGGTCGGAAAGTGGGCAAAGCTGGGTTTGGACGTACAGTACTTGAACTCTCAAAACAGCAAATCATTCTCTTGTACCGTTTAGTCACAGCACACAGGAAATGTTTTTGCTAACCACAGAATTTATATTTGAGTTGTACTTGAGCCTCATACCATGCTGACAAATCACCTGCTGTTGGCTTGCAGACCCCTATGTAGAAATTGAATCATTTTTCAGGTTTGCCATGGGAAGAACTTCACATTAAGACAGGAAATGTAAAAAATGAATGTACGCTTTCTTTTTCCCAATTGACTTTGAGCACTTGACCATATTTTTCACAAAAATTGCTACAAAATTAACTTTTCACATTACTGCAGTAGAATTGTGTGTAATAAAACTATTGATTCTCCTGACTGCAGGGCAAAGTGCAATCAAGGATAAACCAGGAGTGATTAATATTACAGAAAAATAAGATATAAGGTTACTAATACTAATTTCTGCTACATGTGATATAATAAAAGCTATTCTTTATGAGGGAGTTTGTTTCAAACAACTTGGTATCACAAGTAATCGTCATTATGTGATTGCATACTGTAGCTTTTCTAAGCCATAACATACCCATTCTGCACAATAGTTATTCTCAGTTTAGCTTCAGAGAAGGTCACTAATTTATATAATGACTGTACTTCATATAAAATTTAACTTGGTCTATTAAAACAGACAATGTATGGACCCAAGAAAAAAAGCCAATTGGTCAGATTCTGATTTCCAATGCAGTGATAACACCACTGAAGTAGATGGGTCTAGATCAAGGAGTGTTTGGTTAAATAAGGATGGCAGAATCTGTCCTATTTTGAATCTGCTACTGGGGGTTGAAAAAGGGGGCTTGGGAAACTTGAGGAGCTAGTGGAAAGCTTCATAATATTCAGTTCCTTACAAACAATGCCAGTTTCAATAAAACATTACTGAGATCATTTCTGTTTATATACATTTTTAAGTCTGGAACAGGTGTCCACTACATCTTACATCAGAAAATTTCTATAAAAGGATTTTTTGTTGTTTCATCAACCAGAGCAACCTCTGAAGAGGAAATGATGTAGATTTTATTAGAACAACCAATTAATTACTGTGGGCAAAAACATATGTTAAAATATTTCATAATATCCTTGTGGTAGAAATCCTGCCAATACAGTATTGCTATTCCAATTGACTTAACCATCAAGTCCCCTCTGTGTTGTAGTATTGCCAGAGGTACAACTGTATAAGCCTTCTTTATTGCAGACATAATTACAGTTAAAATTTTATGGTAGCATGTGCAAAATTTATTTTGGTAATCACATGATTATCTTTCAGAGTGGCAGCCACATTAGTCTATATCTGCAAAAACAATGAGTAGTCCTATGGCACCTTAAAGACTAGCAGATGAAGCATGCATCTGAAGAAGTTGTTTTTACCCATGATATATTATGTCCAAATAAATATGTTAGTTTTTAAGGTGCCACAGGATTCCTTATTGCTTTTTGCATGATTATCTTTTTGATTGTAGGCTACTCATTTTGTCCCAGGCAGAAATCAGTGTATTTGGATAACTATCGCTAAATTTACATAAAGGTAATTGTACACTGAGTTGTCACTATTGGGTAGTTTCTAGCTTAATCTGTTTCTTTTACTTTTACTTAAATCTATAAATTAATATGTTTACCTATCTTCCTGAGCACCATCTGTGCTCAACCAATGCTAAGTCCCAGAATGTCCTAAAATTGCTTAGAACAATTTCACTCCAGGAAAATAAAAACTATATGGTATGCATAAAATGTGATGGCCAAGTTCTTGTGACATTTATTGTTACCTTGAGGAGGGATGGAATAATGTACTGTCCCCATTGTCATACCACCTTCCTTTCCTGAATTATGAAGATAAATGGTTGAACAAAGACCTGCCACTATGCAACGTTCACACAAAGTGAATAATACTAGACAAGCAAACATAGTACACAAGGTTATACTCTATGATGGGACTTTCTTGTGAGTCCATAAAAACAACAATCTTTTTCTCTAAAATGCAATTGGATTTTTTTATTATGGTATTATCTGTTTATGTTTTATAGTATAACATTTAAAACATTTTTGGTTTTCATTAGCTTTTGCCAGAGAATCATATTGTTGATAGTCTGTCAGATTAAAGTAGTATAGCTGTACTAAAGCCACTGCTATAGGAATCCCATATGTTATGCCATATATTATTCTGTGGGATCTTTCTGAAATGTTTCATATAAATTTCACTCTAGAGTTACTTTTATCCTGGTAAGTTCTTTTTCTATTGGGATGTGTCTACACGTGCCACTTCTTCTGGAAGTGACATGGTAATGAGCCTTCTGGAACATGCTAAGGAGGAATGGATGTAAATTTCCCATGCCGCTTTAGCATATGGTCACATGATTTGGAGCCTGGAAGAAGCTCTTCCAGACTCCAAAATACACATAAAGACGGGTGGCCTGCGGGGAGCTTCTGAAAGGAAACCCTCCTTCCAGAAGCCCCTTCTTTCCCTTCTGGATGATCCCCACGGGCCACACATCTGCACGTGTGTTTTGGAGTCCAGAAGAGCTTCTTCTGGACTCCAAATCATGTGACCATATGCTAGTGAGGCATGGGAAATTTACATCCATGCCTCATTAACATCTTCTGGAGGGCTCATTACCATGCTGCTTCCGGAAGAAGTGGCACATGTAGACACAGCCCTGTTGAAATTAGTGTTTCTGTGGAGAAATAAATTATTTGTTTAAAGGACAACCATATTTCAGCAGAAGAAAAAGAATTATTCAGTGAGTTTTGTTCTGTATCTGAAATTTCACCTGACAAAAAGTACAGTAACTTTCATGTGGCTGATAAATACCATACTGTTATCAAATTGCACTTGATAAGTGTGAACTTAAAAAGGATCCTGGCTTGATTGGCTTAATATTCAAATTTTGGAGGTCATGTGGATCAAATCATGGTTTCCCAGGAATCGTCAATTTATGCCAGAAGCCCCCAGAAGTGAAGAGAAAACATTATCCATCTCAAGTCTGACTTTAAAAAAACTACTGTGAACAATTCTGGGCATTGGGTACGGTGCATTTGTGTAAGTATCATGGTCTATGGTACCTACACATCTTCCTTAATAACTTCTGAATATAATAACTGACTTTATAAGGGGATCTTCTGGACTGAATATGTCTTGTATTAATGGCTGCTTTTTTATGCCTCTGTAAGTTTAATGTGTTGTATGGCCTAACTGAACTTCCCCCTCACAGAATATCTCTGTTAGTGATCATTTTACAAACGGTATTATACATATAATATGAAAAATAAATAGATTGATCACTTTCTTTTTAGGAATATGTGGACTCAAATAAATACATAGAGCATCTAGTGACCCAGCTAGAAGAGCAACGTTGGAACCTATGGAGGCAAGTGCAATTTATGTGCATACATTTGTCTTGCAGAGAGATACAATATTCCACAGATTTTTTTATGCTGCTTGTTTAAAATAAGTTGGTTAGGTGTTGTATCTTAATCTTCTAAATATATGGAGAGATACCTATCTCATAGAGCTGGAAGGGGCCTTCAGAGGTCATCAAGTCCAGTACCCTGCACTCACAGCAGAACCTTTCACCCTCTGTAAGAGATTTTTTTAAATGTATTTCCCCCAGATCTCTAAATGGCCCTCCTCAGGGGCTGAGCTCATAATACTAGGTTCAGCAGGCCACTGCCCAAACCACTGAGCTATCCCTCCCCTAAGTAGGTTAAGTCAATGAACCTCAGATCTATGTATGGAAGAAATAATTAAGTTCTATAATTTTTCAGTGGAAAACCCTGTGTACACAAAAAGGTGGGTTTGATTATTGCTTGGCATGGCACTGATGAATGTTCCTGTCTACTGGGATATAAAATTGGATTAAAATAATATTTCTGACATGGATTTAGCCTAATTTAAAGATAGACCACAAAAGTTTGTGGGCATTCAGTACCTCTTTTCTTCTAAAATTGAATTATTATATCAGAAGTAGGGTTTTCATGTAAAATTACAGTTTCCAGTAACTGCATTTGAATAAGAATGAAGATTAATAGTAGCATTGTATCTGAATGACAATATGATGAATAAATGGAAATGAATAATAGCATAAAGAAAATGGAAAAACTCCTTGAATATGAGCAAATATATAAGGACTTTAAGTGTAAACTGACCTTCAGTTAGTTTTGAAAACAGAATATTCTTTGCAGAGCTAAAGGTAGCACTTGCTCTTTATTATTATTATTTACAGAGTAACGCTGGGAGAAAAACTTAAGACTGAAAATGAGTACTATAAAAAGGCTATCAAAACCAGAGAGTCTATCTTGAAAGCTTTATTATAGATTTAAAAGAGAGAAACCTGTGATATGCTAAGAATTATGGGAATAGTTCATGCTATACAAGAGCAGTGCTAGATTGTCTAGAGTCAGACAGATGTCCTAATAAATCAGCATACACGACTTCTTAGAGTTCATTATTCCCTTGATTTGTGACTGCCACAATTTTAACCTACTGGGTCATTGGGCATTGAACCTGACATTGAATGATAGCCCCCAGTTTACTCTAGGCTGGCTAATAAAAAAGACAGATACAAATTCTGAGCATTTAGCTCCTTCAGCATTACTTACAGCCTGGGCTGATTTATAGCAACTAGTCTGAGACAGAAGAGACTAAATCTGATGTCATTGTGCTCATAGAGAATGTCTACGTTACCAGATGTACAACAGCAAGCTAAAAGGCACTCAGTTAGATATGGGAGCAGAAATTCCTTTTCTTTACAGTGCTTGAATATGTTATACTTTTTTCGTGTGGCAAAGCCATCTGTTGTGGAACACAGAAATTTATTGCTGTAATCGCACTCCCAAGAGAACTGGATATGTTTGGGTCATGTTTCATAGCATTCTACTAAAATAGCTTTCCAGATTTTTTCAGTTGCTAAAGAACTTCACAAGCATAAGCAGAGCTACCTCAGCAGTGTATGAAAGTACAACTGTTTTTGACCACTGCCCTGTTCTTACACTGACAACCAAGAAGGCTTCTTACTGTATGAAGAGCTAAGACAGCAATAAAGATAGAAAATCACCATCTAAAACACAAAGGTTGGCAGCCTGCACTGTCCCAAAGGTCTAATTTGTAAAGT
Organism: Carettochelys insculpta; assembly: GCF_033958435.1. Classification (NCBI taxonomy): domain Eukaryota; kingdom Metazoa; phylum Chordata; order Testudines; family Carettochelyidae; genus Carettochelys; species Carettochelys insculpta. The sequence continues at coordinate 59,251,675 of NC_134144.1, forward strand.
TGTGTATGAGAACATAAACATTGATTGTAACAGACCATGAATCCAAATGCTGATTGAACCTGGTGATATTCTAAACAAAAAGGACTATCAATCATCCTTATAGCTGTTACCAGTGCTTCACACTGATTCAGACATTCTAGGCTTCCGTGTGATGTTTGGGGTGATTGTGTTTGCTGATGGTGGTGTTGTGCTGGGAGAGTTATGTTGATTTGTGCAAGTGATGAATGAGTGGTATGAGGAACTAAGTATGTATGGAGTTACTGTGTGTGTTGCTTGCAGTGGTAGAAGGTGGACATGGGGACATGTGGGCCATATCAGGGGTTGGGGATAGAAAAAGCCTGGACCTCTTAGGAACCTACCTGGGCCACAGAGTCAGTGCTACTTGCACTGGGTAACTGAAAGCTAGTCCTTACACTATGAGCCTGGACGGAAAGGGTGGAAACACTAGAGTCCTCTAAAGAGCTATGTAACTGCCCTGGTAAACCCCATTACCATGCTCTAAAAGGTACCTAGAGTGTGTAAACACAGTCCTGTTTGAAGTGGGACCATACTACATCAGGATTAACTGCAGATGTGTAATTTGTAAGTCATAAGGACTGAAAACTTAAAAATTGGATGGTGACAGGTTGCAAAACCCAGTGACGATTCAATGTTGTGCATGGTGAACAAAAAAGAGCCTTCAGACATGCCTATCTGTGGCTGTTTCTGTTTCCATGGCTTCACACAGATGCTATGGATGTAGTTGTCTTCAGAATAAGAGTGTCAACCCAAGAATCTTATTGTCTGAGGTGGGGCTTCTTCTCTCTTTTTTAATCAGCATGGCTCTTTGTTTTGTTTTTCCACCTTTCTCACTAACTTATTTAGAAAAAATAAATGGGCAGTAGGTGAAATTCAACACTGCTGGGACTGATTGAAGCTGCTGTAGCGGTGACACCCGTAATGAATTTAGTGACAGAGAGATAGCTGTGTCAGTCTGTATTCTATGAAAACAAAAAAGCAGTCATGTAGCACTTTAAAGTCTAACAAAATCATTTATTAGGTGATGAGCTTTCGTGGGGCCGAAGTGGGACTGTCCCAGGAAAGCTCATCAGCTAATAAATTATTTTGTTAGTCTTTAAAGTGCTACGTGATTGCTTTTTTGTTTTGACAGTAACAAATTTTGTTTCAGTAGATCAATATGCACTGGAACAGTTGGGATTATTTTCAGGTTAATCCCTATCCTTCCTCTCATAGTCTCACTACATCACAGGGTTATAAATAGTATCAAAAATTTGGACAGAAAAGATTTTTTTCTCTCTGCCCTGGTATTATCTCATGTAGTCAACCACTGTTGTTTCACATTATGCTAAATTGTATTTACTATATGTAATTTTAAGGGTGGACTCATATAAAAATAATTTGAAAAGTATGGGTGTGCTCCTGGAATCTTTACTCAGTGATCTCAGATGGGAGGTTTGCTTCTGTAACATCAACGTAATGAACACAACAGCGAATTTTAATTATAAATTCTTGATATTTGGCCCCAAGTGTAATTCACTTTTTCCCTTAACAGAAAAAAAATGGTATTGAAGCACAGTATGTTTTTCCCCTCTTGTTTCCACTAACATCCATGAAAATTTTATTATTGAGTTCAGTGGGATCAGGATTGGTATATTCTAGACTTCACTTAGGCTATGTCTACACTACAGCCATCTGTCGACAGAACTTACTGTCGGAAGATATCTTCCAACAAAACTTCTGTCGGCAGATTGTGTCCAGACAGCAAAGCAGATCGAAAAAGCAACCTACTCTGTCAACAGAGGAAAGACTGTTCAGCTGCTCTCTTGACAGAACAGCACCTGGAAACACAGCAGACAGGGCTACCTGGTGACCTGGAAGTCCTGTCTGTTGACAGAGGGGCCCCTGGAATATACACATGGCTTTTTTGTTGACAGATTCTGTCAGGAAAGGTGTTCTGCCTCATGCTGACAAAGGCTGTTGACAAAACTGCCACATTCTGTCAATTTAGTGTCGACAGAATGCATTTTTACTGTGGATGCTCCATGAGTTTTATCAACAGAACTGGTGTTTTGTTAACAAAACTCTCTAGTGTATATGTAGCTAGACAGTACAATTGGGAAACAAAACAAAAGCCAAACTTATATAGTACAATGATGGAAACCCCCTGAGAGGTGGAGAGAGCAACAGCGTGTGGATTTCATGGTATTTTTCTAAATAAAAGTTTTAAAAAGAAGCTTTTTAAAATAACTTTGCTCTACTTTCATCTAAAGTATTAGCATGTTTAATGCTTCTAAACTAAGGAGATGCCAATATTAAACAGGCTGCTTTTGCTGTAACCATAAACTTCCACTGGGAGATCTTTATTGGTAACAAGTAAAATTGCTTTGCAAGAATTCTTAATGGTGAACACAGATTAAAATAACAACTGTGATTAGTTTTAAACTGCTTGTCTAGGAAAAAAAGACTAATCTTTGGGGGATATGATGCATGGCAAACAAATGGAGAACCCTGTGTATTATATGTTGTTTACAAGAGGGCAAGTGTTAAGAAAAATATCTAACACTATGCCAATAGGACAAAAGCATACTCTGCACACATTTCTTTTTCTGTGGGGTCTCTCTGTAGCTTGAGAGAGTAGAACTAAGGTTAAAGCAGACATAATCTTCATCATTTCACTCTCACTTTAACTCTTTCTGTAAGATTTGCAAATGATAGCTATATCTTTCAGCCAATGATAATGAATGGGACTTCCTTTGGAATCCATTGTTGTTGCCCATTAGTCATCTGGCAGAGATCTTTGCAAAGAAATGCAAAGCTCTACTGCCAAGAAGAGATTAAAAAGACTGGGACTATTCAGTTTAGTACAAAGATGGCTGAGGCAGGATACTATAAAGGTCTACAAAATCATGAATGGTGAGGAGAAAATGAATAAGGAAGTGTTCATATAACCCAAGAAAATTTTGCCCAATGCAACTAATAGGCAGCAAGTTTTAAGTACTTATTTAGGAAGTGCGTAGTCAGCCTCTGAAACTCATTGCCAGGGGATGCAGAGAATGCTAGAAGTATAACAGGCTTCAAAAAGAATTGGAGAGCTTCACGGAAGATAGGTCCATTGATGGCTGTTTGCCAAGATGATCAGGGACACAACTGGAAGATGGGATGGATTGCTTGATAAATTGCCTTGTTCTGGTCATTCCAAGTGAAGCAGCTGACATTGGCTATTGTTGACCAGCAGGACACTAGACTATATGGACCATTGATCTGACCCAGTATGACCACTTTTGTGTTCTTATAGTCAGAGGTAGCTATGTTTGTCAGTATCTTCACAAAACAAAAATACAGTCATGTAGCACTTTAAAGATTAACACAATAATTTATTAGGTGATGAGTCTTTCATGGGGCAGACCCACTACTTCAGATCTGGAAATAGTTCTTACGTTTTTGTGCCTGCCATGACTCAATTCTACTTACTCATACATCTAACATCTGTCAGTGGATAAAGACAGAATAAAAATAAAATTTTAAGATGTCAGGCCTATGCATCTGTATGGCATGTTTTTGTCAAATTAACACCCATGTTCCTTTGAGTACAGGACAATGCTAAACCTAAGAATGTGTCACATTTGTAAATCTGAAGAATATGTAATTCAAACACTGACACATTCTAAAATAAAAATAAAAATAAGTACTTATTTAGGAAGTGCATAGGAAGTGCATAGGTTTTGATGATCTTTCACGAGGCACTGATGATGTTACTCCGTTTAGTAATGAAACGTTTGCAATTAAAGTTGTTAAGCTCGGCAAACATTTTAAATATTAAACTGACACATTCCTTTTTAAAGGATACCTTGACAATCCTGCAATGAGGTTGTGAGACAGTAGCTGAGGGCAAAATTTGGCTTTGTGTATTTGTTTCCTTTATCTGGGTAGCTGCCAATTAAAATAATTAAATAACATTTTTGCTGTTTATATTTTGTGTGTTTTCTGTTATTGATTATAGTAATGAACTAATAGCACTCACCTGAGTAAAAGTTACAGAACAGAAGAGTCTTGCACTGTTTTTTTCTAGTATAGAGGGCAATTTCTCAGTCTTAAAATACATCATATGCTTTATTTGTTATGTGAACTCATTTCCTCTATGAACCAAAATTTGAAATTCAGGCCCAAGAGGAAAAGTCTATTAAGAATATGTTTAATATTTGACCAAATGTATATTTCTCTAGATCAATGTAAATTTGGATGGTTCAATGAACAGGGAATATGTAGCCACTATGTCATTAAAAAGCACTACCATTGCATTATCTGTGAATTAAACAGGCTTTCTTCCTTTCAGTCTCTGGTACAATGCCCTGTGTCACACCACAATTTAAAAAAAAAGGGGTCTTTTCCATGATTCTGAGCTGGTTAGGATAACTGGCAGATAGAAAAAGAAGGATAACTGGCAGAAAGAAAAAAAAGGCATTTTATTGTCTACGTCTTATTGTATGAAAGAAGAGATCACAGAATACAGTGAGATAATGCATTCTCCTTCTGAGATATATATTAAAGGGGACATCTCTGTTAAAAGCAAGACACACAACAGGAGAATGTAAAAATAAAGTCAGTGACTACACTAAATAGGTAATGGGTGAAAATGACAAATGTACTAAACTACACAGATCCTATACAGTACATAAGCATGAACTTTTTAAACATCGGTCTGATGGAAAAGACTTGAATGCTTACATATTGGCTAAAGGGCATAGGGAAAAACAGATCAGCGCTTGTTTAAGATGAATACTATTTGTCTCAAAGTACAGTTTAAATTACATTTAAACTAAGAACATTTCACTGGGTACCTTTACAAAAGCTAGCACCCATTCAAAAGACTTCATTAATTCTATGAGTGGTCTTTCTTGTATACAGAGGAGATATCTCACGTCTGATAAAAAAGTCTACTGACTAATCCTTTTTTAATTGCAACTACTGTATCAAATTAAGAAATTAATGTATCTCTTTAAATCAACAAGAAATAGTTATGGTAAATTATATTTGTTTTGATGGAGTGGTTTCTAAATTAATTTGACTTGTTTTAACAAAGAACAACTTGATAGGCTTTTATATAAAAGAGAGATGAGATGATGTGTGTGATCATGAATCAGCACATGCCAAGCCAATATTAATATCTAAAAGACTCTAGATCTTGCCTCCTTTCTCAGGGAAAGTTGATGGTAACGTCAGTTGGAGTTCTGCCTGGGTAAGGAGTAAAGTATTTAAGTAATTAGGAAAGGGATTTTGAGCTTTCTGTATACAAAATATTTTCCATATCATCAAGTTGTTCTGTATATAATATATAATCTTATATACTCCCAGTTCAAACATTTGGATTTGACAGAAAGATCTAAAGAACACTATGTAATAGTTCCATAAATTAATAGTTATAAAACTAAGCAAATTAGCCAGTGCTTAATCTAAAAATATTTAATATGATTAGGCAACAAATTAGGGTTTGGTTTTTGTTTGCACAGATGTACGACTGTCTTAATAACAAGACTGCCGGAACCCATGAATTGGTTCATTTCTCTGAAATTAGAAAATAGAGGCCTTGAGGAAAATATATCCCTTAGCTTTGTTTGGTGGAATAAAGATCACAAATGTTCCCTACTAAGTTGAAAGAAGAAAACTCCAGCAGTGAAGAGTATGGAACATCTACTTGACATATGGATGTTTGTTAAATGTAAAATCTGTGAATGACCTGGCATGAATGCTCCCCATTTATATGATGGAAATGAAATATATAATCCTGCAATGTTTCACAATTTGTTTTTCATTTTTATAAAAATGAACTTTTTCTGTATTCAGATATGCTGCTTTCTTTAGTTGGTATTTAAAGTAAGAAGAATTGGGGAATTCATGTTACCTAATCCCATCTGTGTAAGGCAGATGGTTATTGTCTGGGTCTCCCGAACTATGCACTATGGTTCAATTGGAGGGCACTAGGCACAGCATGTGTATATATACATATATATACACAACTGTATCACTGCATGGGTGAAATGTAGGTCTACAAAGAGAAATGGCCCCCTTGGAAAAATATTGAAACACATGCTAATCTGTAAATCTGTCTCAGTTTAGAGTTCTGCTACTGAATCTGGTCCCTAATGACAATTTACAACACTTGAACATGCAATATATGTTGATACTGTATTACATGTTGAGCTTTTGATGCTTCTATTAACTTAGTCTGTTCTTTTATAAAAAATGAAGTACTCTCAAAACTTACTTAAAGGCAAGAAGAAATTAAATGGAAAATAGCGCATAGAATTGTTTTTCTCCATTCTCGCAAATGGTTAAAGCAGACTGCTAATTTTTTAAATAGTGAATTGTACTTTATTTCTCAGATAGTCCCACTGATCAAGGAGCAAGGAATAGTGAGTGACAGGACCTGACTTTAGATCTTAAAAAATTATGTAGTCTCTATCTCAAATAAAACAAGTATATGATTACACTTACACCCTCCTTGTTACACATAAAGCACCTCGGATGGATTCTGGTCTCTTTATACTAGTAAAACTGAATAATTTCATTAAACCTAGTAGAATTACCCAAGATTTATAAGTGTAAAAGAATCAGAATCAAGACCTATATAAACAACCTATTATATTGCAGTGCAGTATTGAAACATGTGGCAGATAGACTAAGACTGTGGAAACTTGAGTGACAGGTTTATATCAAATGTGTTTTTTTTCTTGTTGGGTGCAGGGAGAATGCATAAAATTGAGAGTAGGAGAAAATCGTGTCTACCATTAACTTAGACATATTGCTTTCTTTATGATTTTTTAAGGAAATGTCCTAAATGAGTCATTTTGCGCAAGAAATTTATTAAATAAGTTGCAGAACACAGTGCAGCCCAATTTTTCCTCTTCAAGATATAAGTCATTAACACTAATTCAATAGTATGTATAAGACCACCTTTCTGGTCACCATCAAATATGGCACTGTCTTATTAACACCCTTTTTTGCAGTTTCAGAAGGCCAATGACTGAATGACCATGAATATTGAATTATCCTCCAATTTCTAAGGGTGGAAGGAGCTAAAAAATCCTTTAAAAGCTATATTGAGTCACACTCTCTGTCATATGGGCTGCTGCCCTGTACATACCAGGCCATGGGGTAAATAGGCCTTTGACCTACCCATCTTCCCCTGCAAACTGGTTTCATTTATAGAAGATGAGTTCAATAACCCAGTCTGGTATATCTCTTTAATTTAAATTGTACCGACACTGATAGTGTTTGCTCCACTATTGTTACAGATTATAATGTAAATTGAAGTAGTGCTTAGAAGCCACAGCTGAGCTCAGAGTCGCATTGTGTTGGGGCATGTACACACTTAAGAGTAAGAGACAGTATATGTTTCTTTGCCCCAAAGAGATCACAAGCTAGACAAGCAAAAGGCAGGAGGAGAAGAAAAGTAGTACACCCATTTTATGGATGAGCAGCTAAGTGTACATCTACACTTATAGGAAGATCAACTTGCTGGCGATCTTCCAGGGTTCAATTTAGCACACCTAATTGGATGTGCTAAATCACACTGTCACGGCACCACTGTTGACCCCAGAACTCCTGGTAGTTGCAAGGAATAAGGGAAGTCAATGGGAGAGTTTCTCCTGTCAAGCTCCCATTGTGTGGATGGCGGTAAAAATCAATTTTATTTACATTGACTTCAGCTATGCAATTCTTGTAGTTAGAGTTGTGTATTTAAAATTCATTTTACTTCTTAGCATAGACTTGGCCTAAGCCATATAAGGAGAATTGATGACCTAGGTCATACAGAAGGACTGTGGCTAGGTCAAGAATTGAACTCAGAATTTCTGAGTTTCAGCCCATGACTTTAATCTCAAAAACATTTCTTCCATCAGCTCACAGTCCTGTGCCCTGTTTGCCTTCTTCTTAGAGGATGTGGCTAGCCATCAGCTTCACTGATAATCTGTAATGCTTTAATCTTTTCTAGGCATGAGGGTATGTCTATTCCACATTTTATACCTCACAGCCGTGAGTTTCAGAGCCCAGATCCCCACATTAGAGCTCACACTAGAGTGCTAAAAACAACTACATAGATATTGCACCTCAGAGCATGAAATCCAGCTCAAGCTTGAATGTCTGCACTAATGTTTGTAGTGTGATAACAGTAGCCTGAATCTGTAAACCTGGACTCTGAGAGTCTCTGAAGCAGATTTTTAAACACAGTGTAGATGAACCCTTACTGCAATTCAATACCTGTGGATGGCCCATGTCAGCTGAGTCAGGCTTTTGGGGATCTGATTGTGAGGGTGTAAAATTGCAGTGTAAATGTTTGGGCTTGGGTTGGAGTCAGATCCCTGGGGCTCTGTGAGGTGGGGAGTCTGGATGTCTATGTTACAAGTTCACCACTCTGCAACCCAGGGCAGTGGTAAGTGTTTTATTAAGGTGGAGACATACCCTCTGACCTGTTGCTAGGCTCATCTGGGTCAATCACCTGGTTTTTAGTTTATCTCCAGTGCTTGGTGTAATGGGGAGGTGGGGTTGAGTGGAGAACTTGGCTAACTGATTTAAGATCATGATCCTGTTTTCTATATAAATTTCCTTGAATTCTGAAGAATTTGGCTAACTTTCTGTCTCCACATGTTATATATTTAGACCCAGTGTATATTTTCTATGAGTTCTCTTTGTTGTATGAGACCTTTTTATGTTAAGGAATGGTATTTATTAAGATTGTGTTTAAAATTCAAATTGTGTTGTCATACATGTGGCAACCCATATCAGGATATATGGTCCATTTGCTAGTCAAGTTTTTAAAATCAGGAATAAATTCCAACAGATTCTGCTGTAAGAGAAAGAGCCAAGCATTTATAATGCAAACCTGTTTAAACATTCTTGAAACTGATCCCAGTATGGGAGAGGTTTCAATTATAAAGCAGTATTAATCAGAGTGCTAACTGCTAATAACATGAGCAATCTTTTTTTCTATTAGATTCAGCTTGGTACAGAATTGCAAACCTTTGCTTGTGAGAACTGAGGTGCTTGATCGGTTTTTATAGTGAAGATGCTGAGTGCCATTGAATCAAACTGTAAACCTGGTATATAATGTGCTGTGTGTAGATTGCTGAGAACTGTCAGCAAAAGATATGCAAAATGCACACCATATTTGCATATTTCTTGCTTACAGTTCCATCAGGAGACTCTTTCCTGACATTTGGCGCATCCACACAGGGCCAAATGTTGGGAAAACCCCCTCTGCTGACACATCCCTTCTTCCTTGTGGACTGAGGAAGACAGGGATATTGGCGGAATGCTCCTGACGTGGCAGACTTCTGCCAGGAAACCTCTGCTCTCCCAACAGACGCCTGCACTACAAACATAGTCATGGAAACCACAAACTCTTGCTAGCTCAGCTCCAGCTAGTGTGCTAGTGCTAGAAATAGAAGTGTGGACATTGCAGCACTGGAGTCCACATACTCCCCATCACCTGGATCCATGCTCAGGTGGCTAGCCTGAGCTGCTGCTAGTGCCATAATGATCACATTACACATTATTCACATTTTTAGCATGTTAGTTCAAGTTGAGCCAGCATGTCTATCTACCAATGCTGGGAATCACACCTTCCAGATGCAGCATATTCCATGTCCCTATGCAAGATTGTGCTAAGTGCTTCCATAATAAATTAAATCTGACGTCACTCTAGATGGCTCAGAAGGGAAGACTGCATGCAAAGACAGTGCACATCTTCCAGCACAGGCTCTCTGAGGCTATGTCTACACTGCATATGAAGATGTAATTCACACTTTGTATAGACATAAATCTACCATGTCAGCTCACTAAAAAGAGCAGTGATGATGTGAAGGTATGTGGCATAGCCTAGCAATGCAAATACGTACCTTGGGGTGGGGGATTGTCCCAAGTCCCAGGTTTCCAAGGGTCCTGGAGCTCAAGCCACCACTGCTGCTACCTTGGCAGCGGTGGCAGCTGGAACTCAAAGCACATTTGAACTGCTGTGGCAGAGCCACTCTGTGCAGCTCTGGGGGAACGGGGGCAGTGCTGCAGTTTGAGTGGCACTAAAAGCTGTCTGCCCTTGGCTTTGCCTCTTCCAGGGGTGCAGAGCCAGGGCCTCCTCCCACCTTGCCCCAGGGCATGCAGTGGCTATTGGCTCCACTTCCCAGGGTATGAGGCATACTTGTAAAGTTTGTGCTGAAACCAGTATTGCTGCATCCTTACTGCTTGGAATAGTTGGACAGATCCATGATTTCATCTATGCGGATAGTTGTGCCATCGATGCACACTGCAACTTTTCTATGTCTTCTTGTTGTGTGTGACTCTCATCCATGTCTTTCCATGATTCTCCATACAGGATCCACCCAACATGCTGGAGGCTCTCCTCTTGTTATTTTCATGTCTTGGGGATACCTATGGAGTATATGTATTGTCCATCTGTTGTGTCTCAATCTTGCAACATGACCAGCCTGTCTCCTTTTCTGGTCATATGTAACTTGGATGATATCATTGACAACATTTCTTGCATGAAAACTATGCTGTAAAACCAACATGTGTCTTCCCATTGCTCTGTGGGTAGTTTGCAACTTTGATTCTTCTGTAAGCACCATATTCCATGTTTTGAAGCCATATAGCATTAACAGAAGGATACTGGGATTTCATGGGAGTGGAAAGTATGGAGTCAACAAAGATACTGGACAGATTTCCAAATGCAGTCAAACCCGACCCCATCCACTTCCTCAACTCGGGGCCCAACTCATTGTCCATCTGCGACTTTTATCCAACATACACATATTGATCTACCAACTTGACAGATTGTCCTTCCAGCTGCATGACGTATTCTGAGCAATATGCATTTTTCATCCACTTTTTTTCTTCCAGCATGAATGGTCAGGCCAATATCCTTTGTATTCTTACTGATGTCACTGAGGAGAATTTGCTATGTTTTGGGGTTTGATACAATTAGAACAATGTCATCTGTGAAAAGGAGCATCTAAAGAACCTCGCCATCAATCAGAAATCCATCTTTCACTTCAATCCTTTGCAGGATGTCTTTCCGGATGCTAGCAAACAACTTCAGTGAACAAACTTCTCCCTGCTTTATGCCTCCCATAAGTCTGATGCTGAAGGAACCATCAAAAAGCAGGATTTCCATAGTTGTGTCCACTATAGAGTCTTGTATGATTCTGACATACACTGGGGAGATGCTTTACGAAAGGCGAGTGTTTGGAGCTACAATTTGTTCGACTGAGTCAAAGGCTTTTTAAAGTCAAAGAACAAGTACAGTGGGATCTTATTCACTTTACACCTTTCGGTCATCTGTGTGACCACAAAATATGTGGTCTGCTGTGGAGAATCCACTGCAAAAACTTGCATGTTCCCTTCTCATGTTTTCCTTGAGGATACCCTCAATATGGGTATATGTCATTCTCATAAAGACCTTATAAAGATGAGAAAATAGGCAGATAGTTATGAATGTCTTCTCAATCGCCTTTTTTTCAGCAGAACAGTTTATAATCTCTTGCAATCTTTCAGAATTCTCCCCTCTTTGACATATCTTTAGAAAATCTCACTAAGTGCTTTTAGCAGTGTTATCATCTGCCGCATGAGGTCTTGCATATGTAATTGGTCTAAAACATCCACTCTTGCTATCTTCAACTTCTGAACGGCCTCCACCACCACTTCTTCATGGAGCACATCAGCTTCAGGGGTGATGGAGCCCAGGTGCAATGGCTCCACTGATGTTCCTGACTAAAATAGTTTGCTATAAAAGCGCTGGCAAATCTGTTCCATTTCACATCTGTTTGTCATCCTTCTGCCATCTTCATCAACAAACATTCTTGGAAGAGTTTGGCTTAGCTGGATTTCAGGCCAAGCTCTTTGCAAACTCATTTTCCCTTCAACTGCCATTTGCTGATTTGTAAGGTGATACTGCTCATAATCTTCTACCATCTTTCTCCTCAACGTTTTACAGATGAACTTATACTCCAGGCCAGTAACGCCCTTGGCTGCTATGTCTCTCCGTTTGCCAAGAAGATCAAGCATTTGCTGGGTAAGATGATTTCTGGTTTCCTTTGATTTCTTCACGATGGCAGCAGTTCTGCATTTGTTCAACTTCAATGAAAACAAAAGTAATTGGGTCTTGCATATCTTTGGTTACATCTATTTTCCAGGACTCAGAGTTGACAACATACTTAAACAGATCTGAGCAGAACTGTTTTACCTGCACACAGTCCCTATCCCATATTTCACCTTTATCCTTTCTTCCCATGTGATGTTTATTTTGACCCTCTCTCTAACCTGTTGCTGATCTGACTGATTCTAAAATGACTGTTACATCTATAACCTGTCATCTCTTGTCCACCAGGACATATTTGTTTTATTTCTTATTATATCATTTGGCGCTTGCCAAGCCCATCCCCTTCTAACCCTCTTCTTGAAGAAAGTATTCATGATGTATAGATGCAAGGCTTCTGTAAAACCAACCTGCCTTTGGCCTTTTTTTGTGTCTCATATCCAAACCATACCGTCCAATGTATTTTTCTCAGTCTTCCCCAGTATCCATCTTGACACTGAAGTTGCCAACCATTACTGTATTTTTTTTTGTTTTTAAATTGGGAGAATCCTATCAAGTTCTTCATAGAACCTTTCCATTTCTTCATCTTCCACAATGGATGTTGGTGCGTAGGCTACAATTATTTTCATGGTAACTCTTTTGCCTATGCTCGTTGTGAGCCATACAAAATGAAGTGATAAGATCATACATGAAATGATGTTTCCTGCCACTTTCAAGCACACAATAAACCAATCCACTGACTCTTTCCTCTGTTGCTCCCAGGAGAACTTGTGATCCATCCTTCCATTTTGCTGCAAGTTCCCTTTTTTCTTCTGGTTTCACTTATGGCAAGAATATCAATGTGAATGGGATACACTTTTGAAAGAATTGCATTTACCTACTCATCGCTTGAGAAGGATCACACATTAAGTGTGCCAATATATAATACAAATGTACAGTCTCAACACTGTGAGATTCTTAACATCCTCTGCCTCTAGATCTACTATGCCACCCTCATCACTACAGAAGCGAGAGGGGACTGCATAGGCCTGAGGGTCATGCTGTATTATGATAGTGTTCATAATTGCTGTGGCCAAATCATCACTGCTGGACAAACTTCTGACTGTAAACCTCTCTGTACTTTGCTAGGCTGGTCCTTGGATGGCAGACATACGGTCTGCCACCAGGACCATACTCAAAACCTTCAAGCTAGGTAGAACCTGCTGGAGCTTTTGCTCTGCTGGCATAGCATTTGACAGCCCAGGGTCACCTCCATCCATTATGAAGCAATGAACTAGGACTTTGTGGAGGTCCTTACTGCTATTTTTAGCAAACTAGCAATTTATAAGATGAGTTTATCTACGTGAACTGCAAACTGCTCCCCAGGTTGCAGTGCAGAGGTAGTCTGAGAAGCAAATACAGGTTGAACTTCTCTAGTTCAGTACCCTTGGGACCTGAATGATGCAGAACCAGAGGTTTTGCACACTATGGAAGGTCAATATTGTCTAGCAGGATTACCAACATATCTACTTCTTACTAAGCTCTCAGAAGACAGTTAGAGGTAAATTAGAGCTAAATAAAAGCACAGAATACTGCGAGCCAGGACTGGTGGCTGTAAGTAAACTTTATGTGACTGGGAAAACTTGGCTACAAATGTGGTAAGTGGACATCCAGCAAATGAAAATTATACCAGACCATGGATGTTGCCAAACCAGAGAGTGCCAGATTAGAGAGTTTCAACCTGTGTATTAACAAAGTTTCAAGCACTTCGAAACAATATTCCCTTTTCCCAAAGAATAATTTGTTAAAATGCCGGTGCTATTGGCAATATGCTTCTATTCTAGTAGACACGGGCATGCAAAATTTGACTTCATTTTTGTTCTCTCAGTGTGGATTTTGGCAATATGTGGGGGCATTAATGAGACATTTTTTGAAAATACAATTGGAAACCCAGTATAGGGCTGCTCCAATTCCCAGTAAAATCAATAACAAAACTTCCATTGGCTTAAGTGGGAGCAAGATTGTGCCTTTTGGCTTGATCTAATGCCCACTGAAATCAATAGCAAAATTTCAGATAACTGAAATTCTAGTTATAGACCTTGTCTACATTGAGAAATTGACCTTCACAGCTATAGCAGAATAAGGTATTCCACAGTATTCTGGAATAGTTCCTCCTATGGACACTCCATAAAAGAGACTTTTATTCCAGAACAGTGTCTCCACAGTGGGACCTATTCCACAATAGCTATTGTTGAATAGATCATTCTGCAGTAGTAATGCTGGTCAGTTTTGCTGTGTAGAGAAGTCCATAGTGGCCCTGTGCATATGATGTCTGAATCAACAGAGTACTCTGTTCCTCAGGTAGAATGAGTGTTAAGGCCTTTCAACATCTCTGATTTTCAGGCTGAGAGAGAAAATAACTTTTTTTCCCCTGAGGTCTTGACTGTATAAATTTCTAATCTAATCCCATTTAATATATTTTTGAGTTCTAGGAATTAACTGTTAGTAACCTGTGGGCATAATAACTGAAAGTCCAGTGTTATATCACCCAAATTCAGTTTCACTCTTGTGCAAGTAGAGTATATTAATTTTTGCTTAAAAGGACAAGAAGTGAGTTAAATTTAGTAACTATTACTTTTTTCAGATTTTTATTAAAATGTTTCAGATCTTGTCCCTCTTCCCTCATGCACATTTTCTTTATGATTAAATAATCAAAGTGGTTAGATTAACTACAGCCAAACTAGACAAAGTGTGACCTGACTGCCTATAGGATTTATTTTCAAAGTATTTCTATTTTGAAAGAGGTATGGAATGAGTTGTGGAAGACAACTATACTTTGCTGAATTTAAGAAACACCAGCCATGATTCCAGTCTCACTGACACTGATTTCACACTGGGGAAAATTCAGGAAAACAGGGTAGGCCTCACTGGAATTGATCTGTAGTCCATCTAAGTCCAATGCCCCGTCTTCAACAGTGCCCTGGTGCTTCAGAAGAAGGAACAAAAATCCCAAAATGGACAATTATTGAACATATCCCTACAAACAACTAGGTCTTCACGGCTACGTCTACACGTGCAGCCAACATCGAAATAGCTTATTTCGATGTTGCGACATCGAAATAGTCTATTTCGATGAATAACGTCTACACGTCCTCCAGGGCCAGCAACGTCGATGTTCAACTTCGACGTTGCTCAGCCCAACATTGAAATAGGCGCAGCGAGGGAACGTCTACACGCCAAAGTAGCACACATCGAAATAAGGGAGCCAGGCACAGCTGCAGACAGGGTCACGGGGCGGACTCAACAGCAAGTCGCTCCCTTAAAGGGCCCCTCCCAGACACACTTTCATTAAACAGTGCAAGATACACAGAGCCAACAACTAGTTGCAGACCCTGTATATGCAGCACGGACCCCCAGCTGCAGCAGCAGCAGCCAGAAGCCCTGGGCTAAGGGCTGCTGCCCACGGTGACCACAGAGCCCCGCAAGGGCTGGAGAGAGAGTATCTCTCAACCCCCCAGCTGATGGCCGCCATGGAGGACCCCGCTATTTCGATGTTGCGGGACGCGGATCGTCTACACGTCTCTACTTCGATGTTGAACGTCGAAGTAGGGCGCTATTCCCATCCCCTCATGGGGTTAGCGACTTCGACGTCTCGCCGCCTAACGTCGATTTCAACTTCGAAATAGCGCCCAACACGTGTAGACGTGACGGGCGCTATTTCGAAGTTACTGCCGCTACTTCGAAGTAGCGTGCACGTGTAGACGCAGCTCACATGTGACATCTTCGCTATTCCTTATGTGTTACATTAGAGTTATTTGATTTTACATTTACTTTAAAAGATTCTGAAAATTGAGCTTTGCACCCTGGCACTGGTAAAAACCATGAATGCTTTCAAAAGTGTCTTCTATGATCTATTAAACATTTATGTTAGATATAAATTGATTGAAGGACAAGAACCAAATCAAGATGAAGTGTATGCACCAATACATCCTACGGTCACAAACTAATATACATACACAATTCAGATAAACTGTTAGGCTTGCAAATGGAAGAGGCAGACAAGGAAGAACAGCAGGTCACTGGTCAAGAGCAACATAGTTTAAATAGAAGAAAAATATTTTTAGTTTTTGTTATAAGTTGTAGAAAAATATGTATTTCCATTTTTAGTTATGAAATATTATTATGGATTAACAGCCTGTTCCTCATCTATTGACTTCAGGGGATTCAGTACTGGCCTCTAAATAGTTAAAAACTTAGTAAAGACATATTTACTCATGTGCTTACATAAATGTACACGCTTGTGTGTTCTGCTGGATAGTGGCTGCCTGGGACACTTCAGATTCATTACTTTTAATTGGATTAGAGACATGCCTATTGCATATGTCTGATAATCAGAATTTGCTTCCTTATCTTTCCAATGGTCCTTTGCCATTTCCTTTCTGACTGAAATTTAGGAATGTTTCTCTGCAGTTTATACCTATGTCTCTATCTCTTTCATTCTGCTAGCTCTTTCTCCACGTTCTATTACGGCTTCGTTTGCTTTCTTCATCTTAGTATATCCAAAAAAGGATATCCTTCTGAATTGTAAGGAAAGCAGGTTTTACCAAAATGACACCACTGTAATTTCCATTATGATGATACATCACAGTTTCTCAACTTTTTTTATTAAATATGCCTTTTTCAAGAAAAAGTCCCCCCATACCCACAATTTTCGGACCTATATAGTATAATTTATAAACATATGTTGTATATCTATATAACCTAGACAGAGAAATAAATATATAATATATGGCTCAATGGCCTCACCTTCCCCCAGAGCCAGGCACTCCAGACCCTTCCTCTAACCCAACCACCCACCCCTCCTCCAGACACAAACACCCTCAGCCCCCTCCCTCCAACTGAATGCCTGGGACTCATTGGAGCTGCCGCCACCATCACACACTTCTCACACTAAACACTGGGACACATGCACAGGGTGGCAGTAAGCACTCCCAGCGCACAGCCCTGAGCAGGAGCCACTCTTTCATTGCTCAAAGAGCCGCATAGGACTTGGGAGCTGTGTACCCTACAGACTTCCCTCATGTATCCCTAAGGGTATTATGTGTACCACAGGTTGAGAAACACTGATGTATGTTACTCACCAATAAACTAACCAAACCAGAGATTTGGCTAGAACAGGTCCCCCCCGCCGCCACTCATTGTCTTTAACTGCCTCAGATTACTTCTGAGCCGCGTCTACATGTGCCGGCTACTTCGAAGTAGCCACACCAACTTCGAAATAGCGCCCGCCACATCTACACGTGACGAGCACTATTTCGAAGTTGAAAATGAGATAAGGCGGCAAGACATCGAAGTCGCTATCCTCATGAGAAGATGGGAATAGCGCCCTACTTCAACGTTGCATGTCGAAGTAGGGCACGTGTAGCCAATCTGCATCGCGCAACATCGAAATAGTGGGGTCCACCATGGTGGCCATCAGCTGAGGGGTTGAGAGACACTCTCTCCAGCCCCTGTGGGGCTCTATGGTCACCGTGTGCAGCAGCCCTTAGCCCAGGGCTTCTGGCTGCTGCTGCTGCAGCTGGGGATCCATGCTGCATGCACAGGGTCTGCAACCAGTTGTCGGCTCTGCAGGTCTTGTGCTGTTTAGTGCAAGTGTGTCTGGGAGGGGCCCTTTAAGGGAGCAGCTTGCTGTTGAGTCCGCCCTGTGACCCTGTCTGCAGCAGTTCCTGGCACCCTTATTTCGATGTGGGCCGCTTTGGTGTGTAGACGCTCCCCTGCAGTGCCTACTTCGATGTAGTGCTGCCCAACGTCGACATTGAACGTTGACGGCACCAGCCCTGGAGGACATGTAGACGTTATTCATCGAAATAGCTTATTTCGATGTCGCTACATCGAAATAAGCTATTTCGATGTAGCATTCACGTGTAGATGTAGCTCTGGACCTCCATCTGGTTTTTTTGTTTGTTTTTTATTATTTTGTTTTGTAACACTTAACACTTTCTCAAATTAACTGTAGAAGATCTACCACACCTCTCCTGCTTTGCCTACGCTCAGTCTTCACCCCTGAAATTTGCCCAGTTTGCCTTTTGTACCATGACCTACTATGTCTACAGATGATACCTTTACGATCTGTTGTAACAAACATAGTTGACTGGAACTTGCATTTATTGATCCATCTGAAAAAATGTTTTCTGATACTTTTGTATGAATTCTTCATAAGCTAAAATAATTTTTAGAAGTTAGGGGTTTAAAAGTATACTGTAGTTGTCGGCATATTACAATCATCTAAAAATTGTTTTATCCCAATTTTCTTAAGGGAGCAAATTATCCATTCAGCAGCCTGACTGGCTTAGATCTCTGGCATAATTTTAATAATTTATCACTTTTTGGATAAATAATACCAGCAAAATGGGCCAAGAGCAATCTATCTTGGTGAGCATTTGCCAGCTTTTCAGGCTATTTTGAAAGACATCTATTGATTAATATTTCTGAATATTTGAGGCTACATTTTCTATTATTTGCACATTTGTAAAGTCACAAAACAGTTTAGTAAGAGTCACTAACTGATGAACTGTTTAACTCTCCTGTTTATTAAATACAAGAGCACATTACTTTTTCATCATTGATTTCCACCTTTAAATCTGAAGATACAGAACTTGTTATATATCTTTATTAATATTGGCTTTGTAAGTGTTTTCTGAGTGTAGCAGAGTAACAAATTACAGTGTATTTTCAAAGAAATTCCTTCTTTCCCAACTTTACTAACCCGATGTAGCGACGTCTTACAAAGTCATCCCTTAAATCCCTGAGGCAAACAAAACCCAGTTGGTTTAAAAAGTGCAGACTCGAAGCTAGTTCCGAGCGTCCTACGCGTGCTGATAGTTGGAACGTGTTGCCCACTTTACAGCCGTTTTGTTTTCCTTGAACGGGGCGTGGGAGGGACCCGCACGTCGCGCGCTGTTCTCGGCTTGTTCACGACAAGCTGGGAATGAGGCTGAGGTAACTGTGTGTGAGCCGGGCAGGGGTGGGCGCCCTTGTCGCACCCTGCCGGGGGGCAGGGCTCTGCGCTTTGCCTGAGCCGGCCGACCCAGTGTCTTGCCTTGCAGGCCCCCAGCCCGCCGCAGACAATAGGAGCCCGCACTCTCCCCTGCCTCCCTCCCCTAGCTCCTGCTGCAGGCGCGGATTTGTCAGAGCCGCTCAGTTGAGACTGATTATGATTGCAGCAGATGGGCTGGATCTGACAGCCCCGATCCTAAGCAGTTTCGCGGGGGCCGGGGGAATTGGCAGGCCCCGGCCGCGCACCGCCCTCCCCCCACAAGCGCCGTGCCCCGCTCGGCGCCCGCCCGGGCACAGGCGGCGAGGCCTGCGGCCCCAGCCGGGAGCTCCCGCCCGGGAAGGAGCCGCTGGAGCGCAGCCGAGCGGGAGAGGTGCGGGGCTCCCCGGAAGCTAGGGGCGCGAGCCGCAGGGGCGGCGGCCGCTGCTCGGAGCGGGCCGGGGAAAGTTTCTCGGTGCGGGGGACCCCGGGAGGCTCCTCGCCTTCGTCGGGCGGTAGCGCCCCGCGTCGCGCTTCAGCATGTCCCGCCGCAGGCCAGGTAAGGAGCTGAGTCCCTCCCGGCCCCGCCGCCCAGGGGGCTGCGAGGGACCGGAGCAGCCGCGGCCTCTGCCGGCCAGGGGGCGGCGCCGCGCCGCGCCGGGCGGGGCGGGAAGAGGTGGGGGCGGGCTAAGCAGCCAGCTGCTGCCTCAGGGGCTGGGGAGGGGATCCCAGGCCGCCTGGGGCCCGGGGCTGGTCGCCCGGAAAGGCGACACCTGCTCTCCGTACTGCCTCTGGCACAGGGGCTCCCTGGCCCTCCCGAGCCTGCCGCCCTCCCGCTTTGGCTCCTGCCCCTCCTCTGCTGTGCCATCTGCTCCTGCCCCCTCCCCGGCCAGCTCCCTCTGCTGCCGCGGCTCCTCCCTCGGCGGCGGCTGTTGCTCCAGCGCGAGGTGGGGGAGCTGCACAATTGTGTGCCCTGTTGCTACTGGCAACTCCGTGTACCGAATTACTACGCATCCATAAGCAGCTTAATTCTGATTGATGGCCCAGAAATATGATCTTTTCAGCCGGGCAGTGAGACTCGGGCAGCAAAGCTCTCTGTACACCCCGCCTATGTGTCCACATACGTGCGCGCCCCTCCACAAGGATGATGAGCGTTTTTAATCTTTAAAATTAATCCGGTGCCTTCCTTCTCGTGGTCTGGCGGGTTTATCTAAGCTGTGTGTGACTGCAGCAGAGCTTTCACCACTGCCCTTCATTATGTATGCCTCTGTTGATTCAGATAAACGCAGCTTTTTATGTAATTGTACTTCTGTGCCTGAGCATTGAAACAGACCTGTCCTGCTGACCCAGAAGGACTCTTGAAAGCTCTCCGGAAACAATTTGTTAAAGAAATCAATTCCTTGCAGATAATAGAAATATCTATTTTCCTTTCTTCCACCTCCTCCCCCCACCGACCCCCACTCTCTCGTATGAAAGACTGTCACACTCTCCCTTCTTCCTAACCAGAGGAGTACCGCACAGGTAATAAAGTAAAAAGGAAGAATGCTCTGTATTTTCTGTGTGTAGCTGTGGGCTTAATAAGAGCAGACATTGTTTTACTTAATGATCCAAAAATTTTCTGGTTGGCTGATCACCTCCAGTGCTCTGGGTGAGAAACCTGGACTAATCAAATATTTAGTTTAATGTTTATGCTAATTTGTGTTGAGCAGTTCTTTCCATCCTTATAAAAAGTTTAAGAATTCTTTACATTGTCTATAAACATTGTGTTTGCTTAGGGGAAAATATCTGAATCATATTATTTAGACAATTCATAGGATGTGCATTTTTGAGAGATGGGAGTGGGAAGTCTAATGAACTTAATGTGCTTAGTTTTTTGTCTTTAGTGGCACTGTGATTCAGTATGGTGTTTGCTTTTTTTATGCTGTATGCTTTTTATTTTTATTGTTTCCTTAGAGTAAACATTTCAATCCTGTGGCTTCAAAGGAGCCAGGTTTTCTTTTTCTTTTTTTATTATTGTTCATCAACAAGCATCCTACTAAATGTTTATTCCTGTTGAACTGAAGAGGTCTAAAAACAAACACAAAACTCAGCATAAGTATAGGTGGAAAGAAACAAATTCTGAAGGAAGTGAAATATAGTCTCATACAGTTCATATTCAAATGCACAAAGACAGGAGAATGTAAAATACTTCATAAGAAAGCGTGAAATAATGTATTGTTGTTCATAGTATTCCAAGGTCCAAAACACCTTTCAGTTGTTGTCTGCAGATTACAGTATCAGGCCCGTCATCCAGTATGTGAGTTGCTCCTGAAGTGAAAGTTTTCTTGAAAGCTTAGAAGTACATAAAGCTAGAAACTGACCTTGTAGCTTGCTTTAAAAGAGTCCACTTCAATTAAACAAACTTTCTGAAGGAGTCCTCACAGTGTGAATTATTATTGCTAACTTCATATTCTATTCTCAGCATGCCTTTTAGATAATCCTTTTGTTTTCATAACTGTATGGCCTAATTGTTTACAGGCTAGTCATTGCAGCCTTGAAAAAAGATAAAACCATTGTTTATCATTCAAAAGTTTGCAGGTTTTTAACAAACGGGGTAGCATTTCACAGGCAAGTGATTTACATCTGAAGGACTGACTGTATACATTTTTGGACTGCAGATAAGCTGTATAAGTAAACTAAAGTGCAGTGGTTTGTTATTATGCATGACTGTGGAGATATCATGGGACCTTTTCACAAGTTAATATAACAAGGCATCGTGGGAACTGTTTGATCTACTGGACTACTGCTTGGCAGTAGTTTACTTAAGGTTATTACACTTTGTTTGGAGGCTAGTATTTGCTAGCCATTATTGCATTTTCAGTTCCAGGCTTCCCAGAGATACAGGTTAGTAGGTCAATAAAATTTGCTCTGAGATGTCAAAACTGACAAGTTCTGTTTTTAAGTGTAGTTGGGAATACACTGTCTAATATTGAAAATGTGTAGGATTATTTTCCTAGAAGTTCTGATGCAGGTGATAATTTATGTAACAATGAAATCAAAACATTTTGTCTGACCTGAATGTTTAGATTGCTGTCCTTTCTGTCATTGGTTAATTGAGGAAACAGATTACAGAAATGTGGTAAATTTCCTACTATTTGCTTTTGAATTAAGTGCACAATACTTCTAATCTAAGTATTGAATCTGGAGCTAGAATATGATCTCAGCTCTATCATGTAAATCTGGAGTGACTCTACTGGTGTTTTACTTCCTTTGCCTCTACTTATGTTTTTCTGGATGGTCTGTGATGGGACTGAGGTCATCATCTAGAGTAGAGGTAAACATTTTTTTAAAGGGGAACTACTTTGCTTCCCCTACAAATTGTAAGGTCATGAAAACCATTGTACAACATAACCAGCTTCTCAAGAAATAGCCCCTGATTTTGAAAGCCTTAAGATGTTAAAGCAGTTTTGGAGCTATTGGATTTTCATAGGTGCCTTAGGAAAATGGTGCACTTTGCTTCCTGAGGGACTAGCTCTGCAACCCCTATTGAACTACAGTAGTATTCATTCACTTGAGTAGACTCGTGTTCAGAGATACTGATTCAGCAATGCACTTAAGTGTATACTCAACTGTAAGCATATGAGTAATATCCTTGAAGTAATATACTGCTGCTTACTTTAAGTTAAGCACATGCTTTCACATGATGTTGATGTGCTAAAGGGTCATGGCTAAGGAGTAGCTGGAAATTCCAAGTAGACCTTTGTTAACATATTGACACCAAAATAAAGAAAAACTTCAGATGTTTTCATTATCTCTGCTGTAGCTCACCCTTGCTCTCTGTGTTGTTGAGCCATCCTTACAGGAATGATTTATCTTTTGGCTCAAAGATACTATTGCAGTTTTTTTCTTTGGTGTGTTTGTGGGGATTTTTGTTTGTTTTGGCAACACATCTTTTTGCACCCCAAGTGACAGGTATTTTTTCAAACACAAAATTTTCTAGGAAAGTTTATGACAACTTTCCTTTAATTGTTTTCTCAGCTACACTTGCAGTTTAATTCTATACAGGTTTATGCATGTGATTGTTTCCAGAATAACTTTAAACAATTCCAGTATATTTATATATGTTAGTTCATAAATGAATCTATTCAGAACTACCTTTCCCTCCATTTTGCAAGAATAAATATCCCTGGAACATGGGTTGTATTACAGGCTATAGGAAAAAGCCTTATTAAACATAAGAGTGGCCATACTGGGTGCGATCAAAGGTCCATCTAGCCCAATATCCTGTCTTCTGACAGTTGTCAATGCCAGGTATCCGAGAGGGAATGATCAGAACAGGTAATCCTCAAGTGATTCATCACCTGTTGCCCATTCCCAGCTCTGACAAACAGAAGCTAGGGACACCATCCCTGACCATCCTGGCTAATGGCTATTAATGGACCTGTCTTCCATGACTGTATGTTTTTGTCCCTAACATTGTTAAAATTCTTGGCCTTCAGAACATCCTCTGGAAGGGAGTTTTACAGATTGACCATGCATTGTCTGAAGAAATACTTCTTTTTGTTTGTTTTAAACCTGCTGCTTCTAATTTCATTTGGTGACCCCTAGTTCTTGTGTTATGGGAAGGAGTAAATAATTTTTCCATATATACACTTCTATCATATCCCTCCTTACAGGTCTTTTTTCCAGAGTGAAAAGTACCAGTCTCATTAATTTCTCCTGATATAGCAGCTGTTCCATGCCTCTAATTATTTTTGCCCTTTTCTGAACATATTCCAATTCCAATATATATTTTTAAGATGAGGTGACCATGTCTGCACACAACATTCAAGATGCAGGTGTACCATGGATTTATAAAGAGACAATAAGACATTTTCGATTTTTATGTATTAATTTCTTAATGGTTTCCAGCAGTCAGTTTGTTCTTTTGATTGATGCTGCATGTTGAGTGGATGCTTTCACAGAACTATCCATAATGACTTCAAGATCTCTTTCTTGAGTGGTTTACAGACTGACAAAATAATTTATTAGGTGATGAGCTTTCATGGGACAGACCCACTTTTCAGATCTATAGCCTTACCAGAACAGACTCGATATATAAAGCACAGAGGTCCAAAAATTGTTATCAAGGTTGACAGATCAGATAGAAGATCAGAAAGAAGGTGGGGTGAGGAAGTTAAGTGTTAGGTCAAACATCAAAGTATAATGTGTCAGGGAATTGCTGTCCCTGTTCATACCAAGTGTTAATGTGTCGAGTATGAATGTTAGTTCTGAACATTCTCTCTGCAGAAGGTTGTTAAAGTGTCTTTTTTCCAGAACACAAACTCTCAGGTCTTTAACAGAATGGCCCACTCCGTTAAAATGCTGGCTGACAGGTTTGTGTATTTCTGCCATTCCTCAACGAACATCATATATGCCATTATGTGCCAGCAGCATCTACACACTATGTATATTGGGCAGACTGCAAACACTCTTTTCCAAAGAACTAATGGACACAGAGCTGACGTCAAAAATCTCCAAATACACAAACCTGTCACCCTGTGTACTGTGTACATTAGTCAGATTCAAAATTAAAAATCAAATCTTGCTCTGTTAATCAGCGAGGGGCACATTGACTTCAGTAGAGTTTCATGCATGTACATTTTCTTTTCCTCTTGATAAACTTGTTTCACTGAAGGCATCCTGGAATGTGATATTGCCAATATCAGGAATCTTATTACAATCCAAAATGTTTGCGCATCATATGCACAGAAAAATTAATGCACAGAAAAGTTCAGTTTTGGCCAGCCAAAGCTATTTTCAAATTTTATACCAATTCACTGAATACTTTTGACCAGTTTCTACCCCTGTGCTGTGCCCTCTCCTCCACCTTCCAGCAACCTGGAGTGTGTTGTGACAGAAATTTAAAGATGCAAGAGCTTTAGCTGCCACCACTGTTGCAGTAGTGGCAGTCTTGGTGGCCAGACCCTTTGACTCTTTTAAATTGCCAGCCCTGGGGCATCTGCTCGGTTTCCTCATCATCACAGTCTGTGGTCCTGGGTGTGTCTTGGACTCCCAGGCTGAAGATGTTGCAGTGTGTATTAATAGTCATTGGAGCAGGTACTTGCAGCTGGGTCTCCCACAACCGAAGCAAGTGCCCTAACTGTCATGCTGTTTGGAGTGGCTCATGAGGGCCAGCCTGAAGGCAGTCTGTCAGGAAGTGGAGACCCCAGAGTGGTGGCATGTTCTGTAATTAAATTTCACCATCCCAGTAACAAGTATGTGCTCAGCTTTTTTATGGAATCAAAGATACTGCCCTTGGGCATTTCAGTTTATCTTGCCTCTCAGAGAAACTGTACTTGGTAATGGGTGGTTGCTATACACCGAAGATCACAAAATATTTAGATTGTTTACAGTCTCAAAGGACCAGCTACTTACCCCAGCTTAAACTGTATCTTAGATGTCATGCCAAAGGCAACAGGTCCTATACTAAGCTATTGCTTTTATGTGCAGAGAGCTCATATGTTACAGTGATAGATGGCAGTCTTAGAGACAGTAAATTTAAAAAAAACCAACTTATTAAATATTAGGAAGTGCAAAATATAGAGTATTTTCATAGGTTTTGCAGGCAAATGCCAATAAGTAAGACTGTGTTTGTGTTGACTAGTGAAAAGCTTGACATAAATACAATAGTGTAGATGTGAGCTTAAAATAATGCAATAATGGCATGCAAATACTAGCCTCCAAACAAAGTGTAATAACCTTAAGTAAACTACTGCCAAGCAGTAGTCCAGTAGATCAAACAGTTCCCACGATGCCTTGTTATATTAACTTGTGAAAAGGTCCCATGCATGACTGTGGGACTGCAGCCCTAATCCTGGCTTGGTGAGTGGCAAGTGGCCACAGCTGCATTCCCAGACTCCTTGACAGTCTGATACTGCATGCTGGCATGACCTGAGGTGCACCGCATGTATGAGTTCATGTGCCATGGAACATAACTTTTTGAGCAGTGTGCTGTACCACCACCACCACCACGACTTGCATGACAGCGGATGCTATTTTGAATTGCATTCTGCTCCCACTGATATGACCTCTACGCCTTTCAAGTTATACTATGGAATATATTACCTGGGGTAGAGACATCAGCTTTAGTCTATACACTATATAATAAAACTGTTTTAATATCTTTAAAGACTTGCCTCACCTATAGTTACTCCAAAATAGGTATAAATGTACATCACCCTTGGGGTCAGATTATTATGGGAAGTCCACCTGTAAGTTCATTGAAGGTCACAGATAAGAGTATGAAAAGGCAGGCTGGTATGGTTGGACAATGATATATGGCTTTTATTCTGGTCTCAATAGATGCAATCTGACAGCAGCTGGGCATAAATACAGAGACACTCGAAGCAGCAAGTTTCCTAGCAGCTGTTTCTATTCACAGGAAGGGGATGTGTTTAACTTCGAGATTGGAGCATACAAAAGTAGTAATTTGCTCATTTGCTTCTGAGGCAAAAGGAAACACATGGCAGGATTATACTCCCGTTGAGCATCTGGTAGGACTGGGGACTTAATTTATTAGATTTGGTCATACAGGGGTAAATCTGCCTTAGATGAGCAATCCCAGTGAAGCCACTAACGATGGGTTAGGCTGTCCATATCACAGTGCATAGAAAGGCACAGGAATAGCACTGCAATCAAAGCCAAGTTAAATGTCTTAGCTCTCCATATGATGAATGGGGGACATGCCTAAGAACTCAGCCTACAAAAGCCAGCACCTTTAACAGGGAGCCATGTAAACTAGCCAGTGGAAGATGTTAAGGAGAAGGATATGTGTTATGCCACCCCTCTCCCAGAGTAAGGTATCTAAGTCTAGGGAAATGTGGGGGCAAATATTCATCTTATAAGTTTATTTATAGGGTTAGAGCACTCACTTGGGATGGGAGAGATGCAGGTTCAGTTTCACCATCTCTGTTGGAAGTGGGGAGAGGATTTGACAGGTGTCTCCCACCTTTAATGAATGAGGTAAGGGAAAATTTTTATATCAAGCTCCCTCAGTCTCTCCATAAGAATGGGCATATTGGGCGACACCAAAGGTCCGTCTAGCCCAGTATCCTTTCTTCCAGCATGTCGAATGCCAGATGCCCCAGAGGGAGTGAATTGAACCAGTAATCATCACATGATTCTCCCCATCATGTATTTCCAGCCTATGACAAACAGAGGCTAGGGACAAGATTCCTACCGATCTTGGCTAATAAGTATTGATGGATCTACCTCCATGAATTTATTTAGTTCTCTTTTGAACCCTCTTAAAGTCCTGGTCTTCATAACATCTCTGGCAAGGAATTCCCCAGGTTGACTGTGCTGTGCACTGTTTGAAGAAAAACTTGTTTTAAACCTGCTTTTTCTTTTCATTTGGTGACCCCCTACTTCCTGTTACGAGAACGAGTAATTAACTTTTTCTTATTCGCTTTCTTAGTACCTGTCAGGATTACACTGACTTCCAACATATCCGCTCTCAGGCTACAGCCATTCTGCCATGGGAGATGGACTGGGTGAGGGTCGATGTTCTGGGGTTAAGATTCATACGTGTGCAGAACAATGCTTTCAGGGGTTTAAGTCAACCTCTGAACTTCTCACAAGGGGAGAGAAATAAGGAAGGTCAATGGGAGAAATGCTCCCATCGACCTCCTTCTGTGCAGACAAATGTGGAAGTTGAATGCCAATAAGTTGATTTTAGCCACACAATTAGCAAAGCTAGCGGTTGACTTCTGTTTCTAATGCAGACATGGACTTAGGCACCTCTTTTCTAAGATGAAAAGTCTTTTAAATCTCTCTTCATTTGACACCAAACCCATAATCATTTTTGTTGCACTTTTCTGAACCTTTTCCAGTGCTAATATCCTTTTTGACACACGAGCTGTGTCTACACGTGCACGCTACTTCGAAGTAGCGGCACTAACTTCGAAATAGCGCCCGTTGCGGCTACACGCGTCGGGCGCTATTTCGAAGTTAACTTCGACGTTAGGCGGCGAGACGTCGAAGTCGCTAACCTCATGAGGGGATCGGAATAGCGCCCTACTTCGACGTTCAACGTCGAAGTAGGGACCGCGTAGACGATCCGCGTCCCGCAACGTCGAAATTGGCGGGTCCTCCATGGCGGCCATCAGCTGTGGGGTTGAGAGATGCTCTCTCTCCAGCCCCTGCGGGGCTCTATGGTCACCGTGGGCAGCAGCCCTTAGCCCAGGGCTTCTGGCTGCTGCTGCGGCAGCTGGGGATCCATGCTGCAGGCACAGGGTCTGCAACCAGTTGTCGGCTCTGTGTATCTTGTGTTGTTTAGTGCAACTGTGTCTGGGAGGGGCCCTTTAAGGGAGCGGCTTGCTGTTGAGTCCGCCCTGTGACCCTGTCTGCAGCTGTGCCTGGCACCCTTATTTCGATGTGTGCTACTTTGGCGTGTAGACGTACCCTCGCAGCGCCTATTTCGATGTGGTGCCGCGCAACGTCGAAGTTGAACATCGATGTTGCCAGCCCTGGAGGACGTGTAGACGTTATTCATCGAAATAGCCTATTTCGATGTTGCTACATCGAAATAAGCTATTTCGATGTTGGCTTCACGTGTAGACGTAGCCACGGTGAGCACATCTACATGCAGTATTCAAGATGTGGATATAACATGGATTTATATAGGGGCAATAAGGTGTTCTTTGTCATACTCCCTATCCCTTTTTTAACGATTCAGAACATTGTTTGCTTTTTTTGATGCTGTGGATGTTTTCACAGAACTGTCCACAATGACTCCAAGGTCTCTCTTTTGAGTGGGTGTAGCTAGATTAGTTCCCATCATTTTGTGTGTGTAGTTGGGATTATTTTTCCAATGTGCATTTTTTTGGATTTATCAACATTAAAATTCATTTGCCATTCTGTTGCCCAATCACCTAGTTTTGAGAGAGAAGTGCTTCATAGTCTTCTTTGTTTTTAATTATCTTGAGCAGTTTAATATGATCAGCAAATTTTGCTACCTCACTATTTACCCCTTTCTCTAGATCATTTATAAATATGTTGAATAGGGTTGATCCCAGTACAGACCCTTAGAAGACACCTCCCTCCATTCAGATAATTGACCATTCATTCCTTCCCTCTTATCCCATGACAGCTTACTTTTACTTAAGAGCCTTTGGTGAGGGACCTTGTCAAAGGCTTTCTGGAAATCTAAGTACACTATATCGACTGGATGCCCTCTCCACAAGCTTATTGACTCCTTCAAAGAACACTAGCAGATTAGTAAGGCATGATTTCCCTTTACAGAAACCATGTTTACTTTCCCCAACAAGTTTTGTTCATTTATATGTCTGACAATTTTATTACTGACCATAGTTTCAACTAATTTGAAACTGACATCAGACTTATGGGCCTGTGATTGCTAGGATCACCTCTAGAGCATTTTTAAAAGATTGGCATCACATTAGGTACAGAAGATGATTTGAAGGATAGGTTACAAAGCACAATTCATAGTTCAGCAATTTCACATCTCAGTTCTTTCAGAACTCTTGGATGAATACCGTCTGGTCCCAGTGAATTGTTACTGTTAAGTTTATCAGTTTGCTCTAAAACCTCCTCAAATGACACTTCAATCTAGGACAGTTCCTCAGATTTGTCACCAGAAAGAACATCTCAGGTTTGGGCATCACCCTAACATTCTTTTTGTCACCTAAAAATAATGACTCAGGTGTGGGAATCTCCCTCGCATCCTCAGCTCTGAAGACCAAAGGAAAGAATTTATTTAGTTTCTCTGCAGCGACCTTATCATCTTTGAATGCTCCTTTATAGAATCATAGAATGCTAGGGCTGGAAGGGACCTTGAGAGGTCATCGAGTCCAGCCCCCTGCCCTCATGGCAGGACCAAGTACTGTCTAGACCATCCCTGATAGACATCTATCTAACCTGTTCTTAAATATCTGCAGAGGTGGAGATTCCACAACCTCCCTAGGCAATTTATTCCAGTGTTTGACCACCCTGACAGTTAGGAACTTTTTGCTAATGTCCAACCTAAACCTCTCTTGTTGCAGTTTAAGCCCAATGCTTCTTGTTCTATCCTCAGAGGCCAAGAAGAACAAGTTTTTTTCCCTCCTCCTTTTGACACCCTTTTAGATACCTGAAAACCACTATCATGTCCCCCCTTAATCTTCCTTTTTCCAAACTAAACAAGCCCAATTCTTTCAGCCTTTCTTCATAGGTCATGTTCTCTAGACCGTTGATCATTCTTGTTGCTCTTTTCTGGACCCTTTCCAATTTCTCCCTATCTTTCTTGAAATGGGGCGCCTAGAACTGGACACAATACTCCAACTGAGGCCTAACCAATGCAGAGTAGAGCGGAAGAATGACTTCTCGTGTCTGGTTCACAACACACCTATTAATGCATCCCAGAATCATGTTTGCCTTTTTTGCAACAGCATCACTCTGTTAACTCATATTTAACTTGTGGTCCACTATAACCCCCAGATCCCTTTCCGCCATACTTCTTCCTAGACAGTTGCTTCCCATTCTGTATGTGTGAAATGGATTGTTCCTTCCTAAGTGGAGCACTTTGCATTTGTCTTTATTAAACTTCCTCCTGTTTACTTCAGACTATTTTTCCAATTTGTCCAGATCATTTTGAATTTCTGTCCTCCAAGCCAGTTGCAACCCCTCCTAGCTTGGTGTCATCTGCAAACTTAAGTGTACTTTCTATGCAAATATCTAAATCATTGATGAAGATATCGAAGAGAACCAGACCCAATACAGACCCCTGTGGAACTCAGTTATACAATTCCAGTAGGACTGAGAACCATTAATAACTACTCTTTGAGTACGGTTATCCAGCCAGTTTTGCACCCACCTTTATAGTAGCCCCATCTAAGTTGTATTTGCCTAGTTTATTGATAAAAATATCATGTGAGACCATATCAAATGCCTTACTAAAGTCTAGGTATACCACATCCACTGCTTCTCCCTTATCCACAAGGCTTGTTACTCTGTCAAAGAAAGCTATCAGGTTGGTTTGACATGATTTGTTCTTTGCAAATCCATGCTGGCTGTTCCCTATCAGCTTACCAGCTTCCAAGGGTTTGCAGATGATTTCCTTAATTACTTGTTCCATTATTTTCCCTGGCACAGAAGTTAAACTGACCGAGCTGTAGTTTCCTGCATTGTTCTTATTCCCCTTTTTATAGATGGGCACTGTATTTACCTTTTTCCAGTTTTCTGGAATCTCTCCTGTCTGCCATGATTTTCCAAAGATGATAGCTTTAACATCTCAATTGTACAAAGGCCTTACTGGTTGTTTAGCAAGCTTCCTGCTTCTCATGTACTTTAAAAACATGTTCTATTACTTTCTGAACTTTTGGCTAGCTGTTCTTTAGACTCCTTATCTATTTTGACAGTTGAAGATATTCCTCTTGAGATAAGTGGCTGCATACCTGTTTTTCTCTAGTTTGTGATTTGCTTTGGGGCTAAAACGAGGTAAGCATTGGGACACATGAAGGCAGCATAACATGCTTGGGCAGAAGCT
The DNA here is from genome assembly GCF_033958435.1 of Carettochelys insculpta. Classification (NCBI taxonomy): domain Eukaryota; kingdom Metazoa; phylum Chordata; order Testudines; family Carettochelyidae; genus Carettochelys; species Carettochelys insculpta. Next base: position 59,283,274 of record NC_134144.1, read on the forward strand.
TAGGCACCTATTAGATTTGGTGGGTGTTTTGTGGATTGCGTGCAGTCAAAGCAACGTTTGCAGGATTGGGCCAAAATTATTTTTAAAATAATACATAGAAACTGTTGCCCAGAGTGTCTGAGATGGAAAATAGTATTTGAATCCAGAATGCCCGAAGACAGTACAGTTTAGTGAAATACTAACCTTTGCAAAGGAGGAAATGAATGTATACTTGAAACATTCCACTCCTGCCTACTTCCAGGATGCTAGGTTTCCCAATGAATGAAATCTTTCACTACTTTCAGAATACGATACAACAGTGAAAACATCGTTCTTCAAAGTTTAAGTGATCATTAATCGTTTAATATTACTGTCCTATAATAACTGTGTTGTGTGGCAGACTGGAGTTCTTCGATCCATTTTGCCTCAATACATCTCTGGTACAGATTGTTTGTATATTATCTGGTGCCTAGTTTTTCTGAAGGTAGGCTGTCATAATTTTGAAAAGGTATGGTTCTGTTCAAACTAGTAATTGATATTATAGCATTTGTGGCTTCTGAGGGGATTATAGCAGAAAACCCTGTTCTTAGAGGATCAGAGGAAGTATATTCACTTATGAAGCAACTGTGACAGAGAATTAAATGAGATTGGATTTTTTTGTTTTCATTGGTTGAAAGAATTCACACCGAAGATAAAATGAAAATATTTAAATTATTTAGTGGTTAGTAAAATACATTTTCAGTTAGGAATCCAAGGAATCTATATACTGTTTTTTTAAATTGTATCTGATGATTTCACAATCTCTGTATGCCCTGATATTGTTTCAGTGTAATAAATAGAAAAATGAAGGCATCCTCAGGTATCTTTTATGTTTGAAGAAACATGTAGAATGTGATATAGCAGATTTTCAGTCTAATTAAATCATTGAAGACTTAATTTCAACTGTTTAGCAAGAGTGGAATGGTTGAAAATTATGGCTGCTGCCATTGACTCTGAGTGTAAATAGCATTTTTTATTGTATGTGTTGTGCTGGGATGATGGCCAGTTGGCCTCTAATGATAGTTTCCATAGCTACTGTCCTGCTCAGACAGAAAATGCTATCACAGCATTTTTCCTTTGTACCTTTAAAATTTTTATGTTAGCTGTCAAGACAATTAATTTCCATCAGATTTATTTATTAGGTTGTTGAAAGTAGGCAGCATGGGTGGGCACAAAACTGAGAAATGCTGTAATCTGATAATTTAAATGTGAAGTAGAAAATTTGTCTTTGTTGCCAACTGTACTGAATCAGACTACAATCTGTACTAAAGAGATAAGTTTCTAAAATTTGAGTTTTCCTCTCACTTTATTCCAAAGTATAACAAAATCTGTCAATGAATTGAAGTGTTGGTGCGTATTGAATACTATAATTTAGGTTTTATGATTTTTTAAAAAAAGTCTTGGTTTCAGTACAGGTTGAACGTCTCTGGTCCGGCAACATCTGTGGTCTGGCGTAATTTTATTTAACCAGATATACAGACCCATGATAAGTTTCCAGTGGTCCCAGAACGTTTATTTATAGCCACCAGTCCTGGTTATCAGGGCTCTCTGCTGTTATTTTATTATGATTTACCCCTAAATATCTTCTAAAGCCCAGTAAGCAGTGGAAGTTTTGATAATACTAGATAATATTGATCTCCCATGGTTTGGCAAATTCTCTGGTTTGGCACTGATCAGGTCCCAAGGTTTTGGACTTGGGGGAGGGATAGCTCAGTGGTTTGCACATTGGCCTGTTATGTCTAGGGTTGTGAGCTCAGTCCTTGAGGAGGTTAGTTAGGGATTTTGGGCAAATAGATTTAAAAAAGAAGAAGAAGAAGAAAATCTGTCAGGGATGTTGATATGTCCTGCTGTGAGTGTAGGGGACTGGATTCAATGACCTCTGAAGTTCCCTTCTGGTTCTATGAGATAGGTATTTCTCAATTTATTTATTTGTTTAACCTGTAGTTCAAAACTTTCCAAAAACTTCTTTTCATGCTTCTCAAAGCATGCAGTTTGACACTTTGTTTCTAGGTCTGAATAACTAACAAACAACACTTACAAACAGTATATTTTTCACTTAAAAACAGTTTTCGTTACAGCATGCAGTGCTCGACTTAAGGGAGAAGTGAAAGGGTATTACATAAACTACTGTGAGGTAGCGGTAATGTGGGATTCTTCACACTGTGCTGAATTTACCCTTGCATACTGAACCTACCATTCATGCTGCATATTTTCAGGCCAACAATAAATCACAACTAGCTCAAACTCCCAAACTGCTTACTGTATTGTGAAAAAGAAATAGAGACATATGTGATTGTGTCATAGTTTTGGGAGTGATTCAGAATGTGGAAGGGATGCCATATAAAAATCTAGTCACATAAAGTAGTAGAATGGCAATATCAAATGTGTGGTATTTTAAAAATAATTTTATAGCTTCTTAGGTCTCCCCATATTCTTTTTTTCAAATAATTTTTACAGCACAGAACTCTCAGTTCCATCAGTGTGATATCTGCCTATGCACATATTATCACATGCTATATCTGGTTGCATTAACACATAAGTTTTCCAGGTCCATAACTGCAAGAGAATCTTGCCTAATAATTAATATAAAACCTGTTACAGGAAGTTTGAAATCTGAAACTTTTTCAAGACTTCTGTGAATAACTGTCATGGAATGAAATCCTACAGCCATTTTTCAGGCTGAGTTCTCATGTATGACAGGAAATGTATTGCCCAAGATGTAGGATTACCATAGTTGAACTTTCAAAAAAGAGGACACCCCGAGAAGAAATGTATCTGTAGCAGTATCTACCAACTCATGTTGTATTAATGTGTCATAGTGTATATATAGTATATTAATACAACATGAGTTGGTAGATACTGAAACAGATACATTCCCTGAGGGATGCCCTCTTTTTTGAAAGTTCAAATATGGTAACCCTACTAAGACAGGACTATAGACTTTTGCCTTATGATAAATAGGCAAATGCAGAATTTACTTTGTGGGAGATGTGGAATTGCTATGTAATAATATAAAAATACTGAGATGTAATAATTTTATAAATATTCAATGAGGTGATATTACTGTATATTATTAGAATTTCTCGTAGGACTGAATAGCTCTAATGTAATCTGGTGCTGTGGAAAGAGCAAATAGGAAAGCAGTACAATAGATCTAGATAAGGTCATTCCCATGCACACTTGAAAGACAATGCGGCAAGCTGTTAGCTTCAAGGATCCGTCCCCAACAGTTTGCAAGCTTTGCTTTGCCAAAGCTAGGAGTCTGGAAAGTAAAAGAACACAGTACTTCTCAGGGAGAGAAGGGGTTTCACTTGTCAGAAGCTGTGGAGGTTGAGATCGAGCTTGCAGAGGGCATGTGAAAAGTTATGCCTTCTCATACCCAGGGAATGGTAAGCATTAGGAAGAAGCTAGATGTGCATGTAGTCTATTCTGTTGTTTTTAAGGTTTTGATTTCATATAAATGATTTTGTTCTGAATAATTAATATTTTGGCTATAAGGAGGATGTCTGGGAACTGATTCTTACCATTGTCATTGCCCTTAGAGGGAAGAGAACTTCAGGGTCTGAAAATAAATTAGACAGTTGTGACTGTAACCTGGGTCTGGCCTGAGAATGGGAGAATCATGTGATTCAGGCCTTTGGGGTAGGAGAGCAGTTGCTCTGAGGCCTGGTGCTTCAGAAGGGCCTGGGAATTCTGGCTGCTGCCACCACTACTGTAGGAGCAGCAGTGGCAGGAGCCCCGGGCCCTTTAAATCATCCTGGAATGCAGCACACCAAGTTCTGGGTGGTTTAGAAGGTGGGTGCAGGCACCAAGTCCTCTAGGCAGTGTTGAGGGCTGGCCACCCCCATCCTCACCCCTTCAGCCTGAGGCCACACCCCTGCTGAGAATGCAGAGCAGGCTTCCCCCACTACTTAGTCCAGGGGCCCAGTAAGTCTCTGAGACCCCCTGATGTGATTCCACTTGGAACCAGATGATGGCTCAGGGTATGTCTACACAGCCAAGAAATAACCTTGGCTGCTCTGTTCCAACTGACTTGGGCTCATGGTGCTCAGGCTGTGAGGATGTTTTATTGTTGTGTAGTCTTTCTTGGCCCATGCTGGACATTGAGTCTAGAGGACCTTGTGGGGTGAGTGGGAGTGTCCCAGATCTTGGACAAACCTTCAAAACCCTGAAACCTGGGAGGGTGTGCATGTGATGAGGTTAGGAAGGGCTAGTGATGCAGTTTGCCCCATAAATGTAAAAGTTTATTTTCCTTTTCTTCACCTTCTAGTGGCAAATATTCATCTGTTTGCAGTGGCTATCTAGGTTTAGGGGCAGGCAAAAGGTTTATTATATTATTGTGGCTACCAGTGTACCCGCTGAAATGAACAGAGGCAAGGGTTGCCAGGGGTCTGTTTTTTGAATGGACTGCCTGGTCAGAAAGGGAACCTAGTGGCTCCAGTCAGCAGGGCTGAGTGAGCCATTGAAGTTTTGGTTGGCAGTATAGTGGGGTGAAGGCAGGCTCCTTACCTGCCTTGTCTCCATGTAGCTCCCAGAAGCAGCCAGCTTTTCCCTACAGCTCCTACGCAGTGGGGAGGCCTGCACATGCTACCTCCACTGTCAGCACTGGCTCCACAGCTTTCATTGGCCAGGAACTGTGGACCATGTGCGTTGCTGGAGCAGTGCCTGCAGGTGCAGGCAGTGTCCACTGCACAGAGCCACGTGGCTGCAACTCTGCCTGCTTTGGGAGCAGTGTGGAGCCTGGACAGGCAATGAGTTACCTCTACTATGCCGCCAACTGGGAGCCTCCTGAGTTAAGCGCCACCTGGCCGGAGCCCACGCCTGAACCCTTTGCTCCTGGTTGGAACCCTCTACCAGATGTCATGCCGCTACCTGCATCTCAACACCCTGTACCAGGTTGGTACTCCTTTCCCTATCCATACTCCCTCCCAGAACCCTCACTCACTCCTGCACCCCAAACCTCTCTCTTCTCCAACCCAGAGCCCACCCCTGTACCCCCGAAGCCCTCCTCCCTGCCCCACTCCAGAACCACACCTCCAGCCAGAGCCCTCACCCCTCAAACTCGTGTCCCAGTCCAGAGACCTCTCCTGCACTCCTGAATCCTTCATTTCTGTCCACAGGCTAGGCCTCCCTCCCACTCCCAGAACCCTTCATTTCTTGCCCGAGCCCTGATTCTGCACCCAAGTTGGAGCTTTAAGCCCTCCCACATCCCAGCCCTCTGTCCCATTGCAGTGCAAGTGGGTGAGGGTGATGGAGGATTAAGTAATGAAGGGAGGGTGCTGGAGAGAAGGGATGGGGATAGACTGGGGCTTCAGGGAAGGGGCAGGGCAAGCAACGATGTTCAGTTTTGTGCTATTAGAAAGTTAGTGACCCTAACACAGGCCTTTAGCAACTAACAGGAATTAAAAATAATCAAGATTCAGATGGAGGAATCTAATAGCTCAGGAGCCTGTCCTCATACTGTGCTACTCACGTTGATGATAGGTAATGTTAAGTAATCTCCGAAATCATTGGTTTCCAGTGGTGTAAATTTACCCCTAAATGTCTTCTAAGAGCCCAGTAAAAAGGGGATGTGTTGGTAATGCGCTAGAAAATATTGACCTTATGTTGTCCAGCGAATTCTCTTGTTCAGCACCAGTCAGGTCCCAAGGGTTCCGGACGAGAGAGGTAAATCTGTAAACCTACAGTAAAGACTACTAGTTTATAAATCCCTAAGTTAACCATATATGTAGACAATGGTGCAGAAAAAATTTGCCTTCTGGTCATGCATTTACTAGCTTTATTCATGAAGGACATATTGTGTACCTCTTAGTGCATAAAAACATCTCATTTACACGTGAAATTATATAATAGTAGTTCTCATTCTGAAATGCGAAGACTTGTTTTGTAGTATGTGCTGTAATGGAAGGGGCAATATGTGATCTGAAAGCATTTTTTTTATTTTACAATCAAATTTTTGTCTTGTAATACAAAGTCTTTTAGGTTTGTTGGTTTTTGCAAGGTGATTTATCTTACTCTGTTGGCAAGGGGGATTTAGAAAAATGTGTCAAAATTCATATATTTCAATGTATCAAAATATAGGTAATTTCAGCTCGTGAGCGCAGGTCAACACTCCTTTCCACCCTCTCCCCCTGGGGGGAAAAAAAAAAAAAAAGGGAATCTGCCATCAGGCTTTTCAAAAGGGGAACCAGATGTGAACATCCCCTGGGTATTTTTCTTTCTCAGTTTGGAAAAGTTCCAAGATACTGTATAATGACTTCATGACATTTAAATGTTACTAAATTAATACCAAAGTACTGAATAATTTCTTTTGCATTCCTTTCAAATAGTGTGTCACTTACTGTTGCAGCTTTTGTTGGTAATAGACTCTGGATTTACAGTAAATTACACTTATGTTCAGTTTCCTTTTAGGAAATTGTTATTTATCGGTGGTGGTTGGCATAAAGGTAACTTGGTTGGTAATTTAACGGTGGTTATTCAAGGTCTAACGCAGGTTCTTTGAATGTAGTTGTTGTCAAACTGTGGGCCAGGATCTCAAAGTGGGTCATAACCCCCTTTTAATAAGGTTGTAAGGGTTGACGTTAGACTTGCTGAGACCCAGGACCGAAGCTGAAGCCTGATCCCTACCTTCTAGAGCTATAGGCCACATCAGAGCTCCAGGACTTCAGCTTTGCGTGGCAGGGTTCAGGTTACAGGCCATGGTGTCTGGGAATACTGCCTTTAGGCTTCAGCTTTGGCCCTTAGCTAGTGCAGTGGGGCTTGGGCTTTTCCCCAACCCCAGGACAGTGGGACTTAACTTTTGGTCCCAGCTCCTTGGGTTACGTAGTAATTTTTGTTGTCAGGAGAGGGTTGTGGAGCAATGAAGTATGCAAACATCTGTAAGAATAAATGTGTATTTTGAAGTAAGCATGGAGTATCCTAAATAACATGCAGTGTATATTTTGTGGCCACAATGTTGACCTCTGTGAATTTAAAGACATGGCTGTGTCACAGATCTGGTTGAAGCTTAGTAAATTGATGTGATGGGACCCAGCTGCTGGATCCTGTGTTTTAAAATTCCATAATCTGAACACAGTCAGCCTCAACCTGAACAGAGCCCAGACATTGTCCTGCCTTGGAGTCTGTAGGCACACTCTTGGGTTACAGATCATCTAGAACCTTGACCTGAGAGCTTAACTCATTTGGTCTGTTATCTCAGCCCCTGAAACCAGGGTTCAGTCCTCAAGCTCCCCTTGTAGCATTCACACACCCTCTTGAAGAAGTGCACCCCAAAGTGTGAAACTTTTTTCCCTCTTCAAAGAGCCACATGGTATACGTAGCATATAATGCACAGATCGTTTGCACAGAATTCTAACAAAATGGCTCCCAACCTATTCAGCAGTGCAGACCTCCTATTGCTCCCACCCCCTCAAACCATTCATAGGCCTCCAATCTCCCCATAAGCCGTTCGCAGCCCATTGTGGCCTCTATGTACACTTCATTAAATGAAAAAGGAAACCACAACATAGATTTTTGGGCAGCAATTAGTAACATTATTGAAAGATATTTAATTTAAAAACAATAGCTGATTGTACCTTTGCAATTTATTTATAACTTATTTTCTATGATCATTTTTATTTATCTTGTATTTTTTTTCCTGCAATACCCTTGGGGTCTGTGGATCCCAGGTTGGGAACCATTGTTCTAACACATTATTGCTTTTTACTTAATCACATGGGAAATATAGACCCATACAAGGAGGATAGTGATAATACCCTACAAGCATTCATTGTTAGAAAAGAACAGATCCTTTAGTAGCATGGAGAAATAAAGTAGGGGAAATCTTTTTAATGAAAAATAATGCCAAGAGCCTTACATCAGGATCAAGTAAATTTTGTTATGTATAGCTGACATTTTTGGAATGTGAACAAAATAAATGCATGGAAATTATAAGATGTTGATCAAACACAAATGGTTCATTTAAAGTGACATATAGGTTATTAATAAAATTTCTCAATAGTTACATGAGTGACCTGTGGGCCAGTGGGCACAGGAACCCACAGCAAGGAGAGGAGTATGCCCATGCGTCAATAAAGGCCCACGCACAGAGCTCATCTGTCCTCACCAGGCACACCAGTACTGCTCCCTGTCTTAAAATTCTGCCTCTGGTGGCTCCTATCCCTGCCTTCTACTCCCTGGTCAATCTCAAGACGCACCACCAGACCAGGAAGGAGAGAGTGAGTATGTGAGAAAAAGTTATGCAAAACAACCGTAGTTATTTTATTTAAAAAGCAACCCATAAAATCTAAAAGAGGGTATGACAAACACACATTTTTAAAACTTGAGATCAAAAGACTGGAGTAACAGTCAAGTAGGTAATTTGGAAAGTAGAGTAACCAAACAGGGATTAAACTAACAAGCTTTTGATTTTTTTAAGAAGTACTCACAGTAATAAAGATTGAGGAAGCCATCTTTGTCTCTTTTCAATAAATAGAACTATGGTCTTAAGGATACTTTTTAGGAAAGAGGCAACAGGGATCAATTGCTGGAAGGGAGATTATTTGATTCTCCCGGGTAAGGAAGGGGTTTGCTAGGCCTCCTCACCTTACCAAGGACTGTTTGCTAGGCCGGCCCGTTTATGGTCCAGACATCTACCGAAAGGTTTTCAAGGCCCTTCAGCAGGATTGGATAGGTAAGTGAATTCGGGTATGATGGTAAATAGGGTACACAATTAAATATTTTTATAAATAGGTTCTAATACTAATAAATATAACGATAACAATCAATAATACTAGCACTAAAGTTACTATATAATAATTTAAACCATCAAAAAATTTAAAACTCCCAGACTGCTCCAAGAGCTAGTCAGTACCACAAACAAGGATATTTCGTTGGTGGTGTCCCAGGCCTCCTCTTCTTGTGGCACTCAGGAACACACCACTTGGCAGCTGTTGGGAGTTGGCCTGAGGTCGACCCCTGAGGCCCGCCCCTGTCTGGCCAGACAGGGCGTAGTGAGGGTGGTGATCCCTCACTCCTCCATGGGAGGTCCTCTGTAACTGCTGCTGGTCACTATGGAAGCTATTGCCAGGGATGCTGGATGCCAAGCAACCATAGCAGGCCCGCGCCGCACATACTGATGCTCAGAAGCCTGAAGTGATTTCAGCTTTAGTCAATGTAGTAAATCCAGGTAAATATGATAAACTCCAGGTGGGTCAAGTCCAGGTAGGCCCGCACTTCCTAAATAGCACTTAAAAGCCTAATGAACATCAGCTCCGGTAAATAAGGTAAGTCCAGGTAAAATCTCAGAAACGTTGCCACCGCTCTGCGCCACTTCCAGGTAAGTGAAGTCCACAATGCATTCTTGCTCCTCAGGTAACCCCCGGCAACTGAACACAGGGCACACACTGACTACACTGGACTCCAGTGCCTCCCTGATGCGTTTTTATAAAGGCATTTTATGAATATTCATGACCACATTACCATTCAGGTAAAGTCCTCAACCAGGTCCACAGACTCTTGGAATTTTCTGGAAGGCATCCAAGCTCACCCAATCAGATTGCCCCCATGCAAATCTGAATACACCTAAGTCGTGAATGTGGATAAGTGTATGGAACAATTCAAACTCTTGGGGGAGTTAATGGTCAAAGTGAACCATTTACAATGTATGCCAAATAGGCAATGATAAATACTTCAGGTTTCCTTAATGTTGCGATTTCGCCCCCATCAATCAGTCCTAAATAAACAGGATCATGCTAAATCCCAGCCAACAGGGATGATAATGTCCATGCAAATGTTATCACACGACAATGAGAAGCTCATTTATGCTAATAATAAGATCAGAAATATTTAAAAATATTAACTTATCAAAATAATGAGTAGATTTTTTCCCAAAGATATAACAACTAGGCATTTAACTGTCATTGACTTTCAGTGAGATTTGGGTGTCAACGAGCCAGTTGTACCTTTGAAGTCTTCCCTTAAGTCAGCAGAACAAAGTGCCTGGCCTTTTGTATGAAACTAATTAAACAGTGTCCTTTAAAGAACTATCTGATTCTAACAGGTATCAGGACACATAAGTGGTGGGACATAGTTGATTGAAACTGTAAACCTCTATCTTTTGAATGTGTTTGCTTGTCAAGAGATTACAGTATATTACATTTTCTATTTTAGTAATTCCCAGTGAAATTTACACCCACACCTCGAATAATCAGAGAAGCCTGTGGAGGCACAATCCTGTCTTGTTATTGTAACGCCCCCTAGGGTTCGGGCGGTCCTCGGGAGGAGCCTGATAGGGAAGGGCCTGAGACATTGCAATCAAGGTTTCCAAAGGATGATTAATACAACGAATAGAATTACACCCACCAAGAAAAGCACAACTCCCTGACTGGTCTCTAGGTCCCAGTAATTATCTAAAATAGTCCAGGGGTTAGGATGGGTTATAGTTATTGACCCCCCTACCCTTTATTTTAATAATAATAAAGTCTGAGTCTTTAGAAATGAGAACTATATTGTTTAATAAGTGAATAAACTATTTAAGATAACAAGCAGTTTACAATTCTTTATTCCCTATTACTACTTATATACTTGTATTTCCCAGCTATTGAATTCTACTTTCTATATCACTAAGTGAATTCTATGGTTAACAACTTACACTATTAGAATTACTAAACCCTTTCTGTAACTATGACCTGAAACTTATCACTCTGTTATATGTATACTTAGAACCTTATACTTACTAGTCCTATGCTAATTAGCAGAAACATTATGCGTTGCAATGGATTCAGTTACGAGGCCTGAGTTACACCTGGATTTCCAGGGGAGGTGGTCAGACAGGTGATCGGTCTGCTTGACCAGCGCTGGGAGATACGTGCGCTGCTACCTCCTCGAACACCGGTTGGGCGGGGTCTTTTATACCCTTCCGAACCACCCCCTCCCCTCATGAAAGTGGGGTGATTTTGATAAGCCAATGAGGGAAACAATTCAGGTGACATGCTGAGTTGCTACCTAAGTTTGCTTTTTTAAGGTTAGAGCCTGAGATTTAGGCGTGAGATTTTGGCATGAATAACTTTGGTATTCTGCTTGACAACAGGATGTGGTTTGAGGCCCAGACAGAGTGTGTGGCAATGCCTGCCTTGTGAGCATGGCCAGGCCAAATGCAGACACTTGTTTAACAGTTATAACTTTAATTATGTATTGTGCAGCTCTGATTTAAATGGTGTAAATTTGAGCTATAAACTAGTTGAAAGTGTAGATTACATTCTACCTCCACAGAATTATAATGCGTAAATCATGTTTTTTTTTCTCTGTACATCTGAGGATTTGGGGTTTCTGTTTTGTGCCGAATCCTGCTCACCTTATGCAACTTGTCATGTTGACACATGGGTGAGAAAAATAACATTTGATCTAGTGTTGAATAGTGGCAGAGAGGGAGCTGTGCTACTCTATATACTATCAAACCAAAAAAGCAGTCAAGTAGCGCTTTAATGATCTAAGCTGTGTCTACACGTGCACGCTACTTCGAAGTAGCGGCACTAACTTCGAAATAGCGCCCGTCGCGGCTACACGCGTCGGGCGCTATTTCGAAGTTAACTTCGACGTTAGGCGGCGAGACGTCGAAGTCGCTAACCTCATGAGGGGATCGGAATAGCGCCCTACTTTGACGTTCAACGTCGAAGTAGGGACCGTGTAGACGATCTGCGTCCCGCAACATCGAAATTGCTGGGTCCTCCATGGCGGCCATCAGCTGTGGGGTTGAGAGATGCTCTCTCTCCAGCCCCTGCGGGGCTCTATGGTCACCGTGGGCAGCAGCCCTTAGCCCAGGGCTTCTGGCTGCTGCTGCGGCAGCTGGGGATCCATGCTGCAGGCACAGGGTCTGCAACCAGTTGTCGGCTCTGTGTATCTTGTGTTGTTTAGTGCAACTGTGTCTGGGAGGGGCCCTTTAAGGGAGCAGCTTGCTGTTGAGTCCGCCCTGTGACCCTGTCTGCAGCTGTGCCTGGCACCCTTATTTCGATGTGTGCTACTTTGGCGTGTAGACGTACCCTCGCAGCGCCTATTTCGATGTGCTGCCACGCAACGTCGAGGTTGAACGTCGACGTTGCCAGCCCTGGAGGACGTGTAGACGTTATTCATTGAAATAGCCTATTTCGATGTTGCTACATCGAAATAAGCTATTTCGATGTTGGCTTCACGTGTAGACGTAGCCCTAGTGTTATATCATTTAATAGTATATTCACTGCTTTCTTTTCATTCCTCAGCTGTTTTGATTTGAATTTGCTATGAATTTAAACTGCCTTATAAGCATATAAAAACAAAACTTTGTTACTGCACTAATATTCTTGGGGTATTCTTTGTTTTCATTTTAGCATTGGTTAAATACTAGAGTATCTTATTTAGCTAGTCATATATTGGTTAAAAAACTGCTGCTGACATTCTAGTTTATATTATTCTGACTTTAACTGGATATGTTTGAAACAAATTGCATGTAGCACCTTGTGATGTCTCCGTTTTTAGAAGTGGCAGTATATTTTGCATTAAAATAAGTCTTCTTGTGTGCCAGCCACTAGTTGATTCAGTAGAAATGATGCTCTTTATGTAGCTAATGTCCATCAGCTCTTTTGAACCAGGGCAGCCTCTGGACATATGCCGGTTTAAAAGAAATCTTTTCCCTTTCCTCTGTCTTAGGTCTGTAGAGACACAGTGGACTTGAGCTTTTTGGTTCCAGTTATCATCTAATTTGTCAGAACACATAATGAGCCAGGGGCCACTGGCTTTGACTTCAGCTAGCTTAGGTGTAGCTAGAGCATTGGGAGGAACAATTATGTCATTAATGTGTAATTAATTTTAATGCTTTAAGGCTATATGAATCTGAATTTGCCAGTGAGGTGAAAGAGGGACACTTCAGAGTGAGTCTGAGCAGTCAGTACTGCATTTTTTTTTAAATCCCTTCTGTTGTTGAGACAAAGGTATTTTGTTTGAGGCATAATGGAACATGGTGTTAGGCCCATGGAGGAAAATTCTAAGAGCTGATGACTTCTCCTAAAGTTCAGTTAAAAATCTCACTCTAACTCTGACCTGTGTTCATTGCTTTTCAATCATGGCTTCTTATGTAATTCACAAAATATACACTTTTATAGTGATTTATAGAAAGTATAGAATTAGCCTCTTTCAGTTATTCCCATTGAAGTAGATACTGCAGGATCAGATCCTTTTTGTTTAACAATAAAGATCATAGACATGTAGATATACATCCCTGGTCTCATTCATGTCAGTGGAAAAGCTCCTATTGTGAATGACATAGAATTGAGCCTGTAAAAAAAAATCCTTTTTTGTTTTTGTTTTAGCTAGCTGGCTCTTCCAGCAATAACCCATGCCAGAGTTTGCAACAGCAGGCTGAATCTTAGAATTTGGGTTGGAAGGGATCTCAAGAAGTGAAATCCAACTGCCTGTGCAACCGAGTAAGCCTGTGGATCTCAGACCTAGCCTCTCTGCCACGAAAACTGTGGTCACTAGGAGCTCCCTTCTATTAAGTGAGCTTTTCTTTTGGGCTATGTCTACACTAGAGGGTTTTGTTGACACAAAACCCAGGGAGTGTCCATATTCCCAAAGCATTTGATTGACAGCAAATCAACAGAACGTAGCACTTTTATCCACAGTCTTATCCTGCTCCCCGTGAGGCATAATGCCTTTGTCAACAGATATCTGTTAACAGAAAGCTGGTCTGGACGTTCTGGGGACGTTCTGGGGACGTTCAACAGACAGGGCTTCTGGAACACTGGGCAGCCTGTCTTCTGTGCTTCTGGTTGGTTGTTTTGTTGAAAGAGCAGCTGGGCAGTCCGGCCGCTCTTTGTCAACGGAATGGATCACTCTTGTGATCCGCTTGGTAATTTGGCCACAATCTGTTGACAAAAGTTTTGTCAGAAGATATCTTCCAACAAAAGCTTCTGTCGACATATCACTGTAATCTACACATAGCCTACTTAAGCACGAGTATGCATCTGTGCTCTGTTCTCCTTTAATCAAACTTAAGTCCTCATTATTCAATTTAGTGTTTAACTAGATTACTTAAATTAGCTTGTCATTGGTAGTCCGGTCCCAGCCACCCCTTTAATTGAGCCAGCTATCCCAGGACAACTAAGTTCTCTTTCCCACTGCATTTCTTCCATGTGTATTTGAAAGAGAGTTCCATTTGTCTTAACTTATGCATTCATCTATTTAGTTCTAAGTCCCAGTGGTGCTGACAGCCACTGTAGGCCCGGGGCAAGATGGGATGGTGGGCCCGGCTCTGTGAGCAGGTGTGGGGTGGGGCCAAGAACAGAAAGGATGGGGCCAAGGAGAGTCAGCTCTCAGCACCACTCAGACCACAGCGCTGCACCCCCCCGCCACACTCCTTCACAGCCATGTGCAGTCAGAGCTGTGCTGCTGCAGTACTTCAAAGGGGCCCAGAGCTCCAGCTGCTTCCACTGCCAAAGTAACAGTGGTGGCAATGGCCAGAGGTCCAGGCCCTTTTGAAACGGCAGGCCTGGAGGCAACTGCCCCTTTTGCTCCCCCTTTCCCATCAGCAGGTTTGCTAAGTACTGTTCTCTCCTGTGTGTGTATGTATGTATGTGCTCCCTTAGCACTCAGAATTTCCATTGTGTTATCTGAACACCACATAAATCAGCCTTGCTATATGAAGGTAAACCCCACTGAAGTCAATGGAGTTGTGCTCTTATTATTCTGCAGTGCTCAACAGTGTGTTCGGTACAAATAGACTCCAGCTGGTCTCTGCCATAGATTGTTCTTTAATTTCACACATGACACAACACAGAGGCAAAAAAGAAAAGCCCCATCTGAACAAGTATGGGATTAAGAAAACGGGTCAGAGCCATAAAACAGGGTTTCCAGGCACCTGGTTTTCAACTGGAACGTCCAGTTCAAATGGCAGCTCTGGTCGGCATGGCTGTAAGAGTGGCTAAGGCTGTGTCTACACTTGCATTCCTCTTTCAAAAGAGACATACAAATGAAGGAAATTGAAAATGCAAATGAGGTGCAGATTTACCTACCTTGCACCTCATTTGCATATTCTTACTTCAAAATAGCTTCTTTCAAAAGAGGAATCCAGTGTCGACACTGCTCTTTTGAAAGTAAACCCCATATTCAAAGGCATCCTTCTTCCCCCCCACTTTTTTTTTTTGGTGGGATGACACGTTTTCATGTAGACACAGCCTAAGAGTTTGGTTAGTTGCAGCAGGGCAGGCAGGCTCTGTGCACGGCTCTGCATGTCACCCAGAAAGTGGCCAGCATGGCTCTTTGGCTGCTAAGCAAAGAGGTGGCCAGGGGGCTCTGCGTACTGCCTTCTCCCATGGTTCCTGGCCAAGGGGAGCTGCAGAGTTGGTAGAGTGGGTGGGGGTAGTGGGAGAAACTCCCCAGCTACCCCATTCCCAAGGAGCCAGAGGAACATGTTGCTGCTTCCTGGGAAGCACCTGAGGGGCTGACGTTCATAATCTTTCTGTACCCCAAACCCCTCTCCCAGCTCAGAAACCTCCCCGGCACCCAAGATCCCTCGTGGAGACCACTCCCCTCCCACATCCCAAACTCTTGCCATAGCTCTGAGCCCTCTCTTGCATCTTGAACCCCTCATTTTGACCCAAGCTGGAGTCAATGCCTCCAGCCCCAAGCTTGTACCCTCTCCCACACCTCCTGCCACCTGGAGTCCCCTCCCACAGTCCAGCCCTCTTGGTCCAAAGTTGAAATTGTTTTAGTTTGTACTTTTCTCTTTCTTGACAATGAACAAATTGTCATCTTCTGGCAACATCAGTCTTTAATAGTACTGTGTGTGATGCTGGATGTCACTCAGTTGTAGTAGTAGCAGTAGTAGTAGTAGGCATCCTTCAGTCTGCATAGACTATGGATCATGCCCTTTAAAGTTTCAATTGAGGACTTCATTTACAGTGTCTATTGTGACTATGAAGACCCACACGAGAGTGACAGTCCTTGCTGCATCTCTTGCAGATGTGGTGGGTGTCTGGCAAGTCCTTATTGTGCTTTCTGTGCGCTCGCTTCTCCTCTGCTAGCTGTCTGATCTTCATCTCACCCTTCTGAAGGCCCTTGTGTAACCCCTGCCTCCATCTGCTGTGGTTGTCCGCTAGTTCTTCCCAGTTGTCCAGCTCGATGTCTACCTCTCTGAGGTCTCTCTTGCAGGCATCTTTGTAGCGCAACTGGGGGCGTCCGGGAGGTCTTTTGCCAGAGGCTAGCTCACCATACAGGATGTCTTTTGGAATCCTTCCATCATTCATCCTGTGCATGTGGCCAAGCCAGCAGAGTTGATGCTGCCTGAGGAGGGTGTGCATGGTTGGGATTCCAGCTTGCTCGAGGACGGCAGTGTTGGTCACTCTGTCCTTCCATGATATTCCAAGGATGCGCCTGAGGCAGCGCAAGTGGAAGACGTTCAGCCTCTTTTCCTGGCGGGCATACAGGGTCCAAATCTCACTGCCATAAAGGAGGGTGCTGAGGATGCAGGCTCTGTAGACTTGCATTTTCGTGTGAGTGTACAGCTTGTTGTTATTCCACACTGTCTTGCTGAGTCTGGACAGAGTTGTGGCCACTTTTCCGATCCTCCTGTTTAGCTCAGTGTCCAATGACAGGGTGTCAGTGATGATGGACCCGAGGTAAATGAACTCGTGGACGACCGCTAACGTATAGTTGTCAATGCTGATTGATGGGGATTCAGCAACATCCTGACCGAGTATGTTTGTCTTCTTTAGGCTGATGGTAAGCCCAAAGTCCTTGCACGCTTTGGAGAACTGATCCAGCAGTTTTAGAAGCTGGTCTTCTGTGTGAGACACTACAGCAGCATCGTCCGCGAACAGCATGTCTCTGATGAGGACTTTTCGCACCTTAGACTTAGCTTTCAGCCTTGCAAGGTTAAACAGTTTCCCATCAGATCTTGTGTGCAGCAAGATGCCCTCTGTTGAAGATCCAAAGGCATGCTTCAGGAGGAGTGCGAAGAAGATTCCGAACAATGTCAGAGCAAGCACGCATCCTTGTTTGACGCCGCTCCTGATTCTGAAAGCATCCGATAATGTGCCGTCATATTGGATGGTTCCTCTCATGTCTTCGTGGAACGACTGGATCATCTTGAGTAACCGTGGTGGACAGCCTATCTTGTGGAGCAGTTTGAACAGACCATCCCTGCTGACCAAGTCAAAGGCCTTGGTCAGGTCGATGAAGGCTACATAGAGTGGCTTTCTCTGCTCCCTGCACTTCTCCTGCAGCTGCCTTAGAGAGAAGACCATGTCAACGGTAGACCTCTCTGCGCGGAATCCACACTGCGATTCGGGGTACACCCTCTCAGCAATCTTCTGGAGTCTGCCAAGGATGACGCAAGTGAACAGTTCACCAGTGACACTTAGGAGGGAGATTCCACGGTAGTTGTTGCAGTTGCTTCTGTCTTCTTTGTTCTTATACAACGTTACAATGTTAGCGTCGCACATATCCTGTGGAACCTCACCCTCTTTCCAGCACAGGCACAGTAGCCCATGTAGGGGTTCCAGGAGTGTGTCCACGGCACATTTGATTACCTCTGGTGGTATACCATCCTGACCAGGGGCCTTTCCTGCTGCAATGCTGTCGATGGCTCTCTTCAGTTCATCCACAGTCGGTTCTTGATCCAGTTCGTCCATTACTGGTAGGAGCTCGACGGCATCGAGGGCTGCGTCAACCACAATGTTCTCACGTGAGTACAGCTCGGAGTAGTGCTCAACCCAGCGCTCCATCTGTTTGGCTTTGTCAGCAATGACTTCACCAGATTTGGATTTCAGAGATGCCATCTTGTTCTGGGTGGGTCCTAATGCCTTCCTCATACCCTCGTACATTCCTCTGAGATTACCAGAGTCGGCACAGGTCTGGATGCTGCTGCTTAGCTGGAGCCAGTGGTTGTTGGCACAGCGCCTGGCTGTCTGCTGTACTGTTCTTCTGGCCTCTCTAAGTGCTTGCTGGGTACTCTGGCTCGATGAGCGTTTGTACTCCCATGAGTGCAGCGTGCTTCTTTTCAATGACTGGAATCATCTCATCAGAGTTAGCTTCGAACTGGTTGTTCATGTTTCTAGCTCTTCTTCCAAACACCGACAAGGCCGTGTTGTAAACTGTATCCCTCAGATGTTGCCATTTGGATGTCGCATCGGCGCCCCCAGGGCCTCTGCGCAGATTAAGCAACTAAATATCTCTGAACATTTTTTATTTTTCTTCTATCCCCTTTCTTTTCACCGATTGAAGAGAGAGAGTGCAGATTGCTGCAAATTGCTAGCATAGTATATTAGGCGTGAACACTTTATGTGAGGAAAAATAGTTCAGAAAGTGGACACAGAAGTCAAGAGAGAGAATAAGGAGTGAAACCACCTTCACTTTGTCCACCTCCATAAAGAAAAAATGAACATTTTTGATGGCAATCAATCAGAACAAGACAGCCAGAAGGCAACAAAACACACAACAACTGAAATTTCAGAGGGAGGAAGGCGTGATGTTTGGCTAGCAAGATGCAATAAGAAAGACAATGATTTTGTTGCTTGGGGGTTTGTAGGTGGATGAAAACACATTGCATTGTGTGATATGCTGGAAATAAAGATTGCAAAGAGTATCTGAAACATGTTGTAATGATCCAGGATACTCTTAAGGAAAACAGGAGCTAAAAATGAAAAAGTCAGTTGGTAATGAAATTGGGATATTTTCTTTGGACACTTAACAGTATAGCAAATACGATATGTAGAGGGAGCAGAAATCGGTAGTAGTATGTCTGATTATTCCTGAAACACAAGCTAGTTTCAGAGGCATTAGAAACAAAATAAACAAATAAGTGAATATATCTTTTGCAAACTCAAAATAGAAGCAAAGAAGTGTAAAGAACCCTTGTTTAATGAAAGCAGGATACAGCACTTTGGCTCGGATTGGGCTCTCTCTACAAAGCGCCTAATTTATCCTGCCTTTTTCAACCCTACTTTTCTATCTTCCTCAACCCTCCTAGAGATTTGCAAAGCATACTTAGGGGCTGTTTTCCAAAGAGGCGTACAAATTTTGCCAGTCCGCTTCCTTAGATGGGAGGAGATGTAGGACCTTATGTTTCCATAAACACCTTCAAATTTTGCTAAGCTTTGACATTCTCCCTCATTCTCCTCTATATAATCCGGAAGTACATGAATGGTTTTAATGACCATCAATTTTGGTAGCTTCAGATGGTCTTTAATCTCGATGACTCTTGGCAAATATTATGAGGACAAAAGTTTCAAAATCTGATAACACGTTTGAAACATATGGAATTACACACTGGTCAGCATCAAAACTAAATTTTAATGGGGAAAGCAAAAGAGCTGACTCATCTCAAAAATGGATTATAACCAAATAACTAAAAAAAAGATCAGGCATTGATTGGAGGTTATCATGAAAGAGAATGAATGCGCCGTGCAGTCTGTCATTGCCTTTCAGCAGGAGTTTATGTCTCACTGATATCAGCTGTGACAAAGTCATAATCCTCAGATCTGTGAAATTAGTGGTCTGATTCTATGTGTAGTGAACAATATTATATATTTTAGTTAGCACCCATGAATGCAGCCTCAGTAGAGAGCAAGGTGTTGACTGACTCTGATGTCTTTTGCCCGTGGATTGAGGCACGCTCGTTGGGAGACTGACAGTGCTGTTCACCATGCTCCATGTTATGCTAATAAAGAGAGGGGATTCCAGTGCTGTCAATCTTGAATCTTTCATAAGCACTAAATTCTAATTAATAATCCTTCAGGGAAATGCAAAAGTTTCCACACAACATCTTGTCCAGGTGACAAATCTCCAGAGAAAATACATAATAAATCCCTTGTCAAGTGATAGTTTTAACTGAGCTTTCAACTTCAGCTTTTTTTTTGTGAGAAGAAATTCTCAACATTTCTTCACAGATTGTCTCAAAAAAAAATTGTCTTCCAGTAACTAGACTAGGAAGAAAAAAAATTCACTATTATTGGCTGATGGCTGAACTATCTCAGATTTACAGCTTGTAGTAGCTTCCTGAGAATCTTCAAAAGTTTTCATTTTTGCTGTGATTTTTTTTGCCTTCAAACTTATCTAATTTTTAAATCTAAGGGAAGAAGTAGGACACAGAATAGAAGAAAAAGTAGGACAAAACTGTACATGCAGTGGGACCTCCCACGCTGAACCTTTTCTGAGGTCTTCCATTTCCTAGTCAGGCCTCAGCAGCCTAGTCACTATCTCCTGTCAGGCCCAGCGGGCTAGTCAGTATAAGCAGGTCACGTTCCCACTTCCTTGGGGTCACGGGGTGGAGTTTGGGGGGAGTCCAGTCCAGGGCCCTGTTGATGGTGGGTGTGCCCCCTATCACCAGCTCAGCGGGGAATCCCTCTGCAACATGCTGAGCTCACTGCAGTAGCTTTCTGGCTCCTTTCCCTGGGCTACATCCTACTCCCATTCGAGCTCTGTAACACCTCTCCAGCTCTGGCTGTTGCTGCTTCTCAGGCGGCTGCTGCTGCTGCTGCTCCCAAATTAGAGCAGGTGTTCCTTCTCCCTTGGTGGCCAGTCCCAATTGACCAGCTTCCCTGGCCTTTATACCAGGGCTGTAGATGGAGCATATCCTGCAGGGTTGTGAGGGAGGGGCCTTCTTTGCTCAGTAAGCCTGGTCCCCACCCCCATGGCCAGTGCAGGGTGGGTGCACCTGTCACAATACACAACACGGAGGTGATAGTCTAAAGCAATGGTGAGCAACCTGTGGCCTATTGGTGTTCTATATTTGGCCCATGAGGCATTTTGTTTAGTGTTGCCATTCAAAGGGTTGTCAGATTCTACTGATTTTTTTCCTAAGAGTATGACAAAAGTGACATGCACTTAAAGCAGGGGTACATGAAGTGAGGTGTATGCTGATTGCACACAACTTTGTGAGAGCTGTGTGCTCCCTCTGCATCCAAGCACTGTGTTGCTATGGTTCAGTCGGCACTCCCCGCAAATTCTAGGTATGCAAGCACAGTTAGCAAAACTACCCTATCCCAGGAGACCATCTGGATTATGACAATCTTGTGGCCCACTCAGAAGACTAGGTTGCCCCTCATTGGTCTAAAGTTTCACAAAAGAAAACAGATAATCAGAGATTTGCACATCATTAAAGAAATTGAACCCATTTTATATCAAGAACTGCTCAGTCATGCTTAGAAACACACATACGCCCTGCCACCCACCAGATCAGAGGTCAGAAGCTGAATTACATTCAGTAGATAAAAGAAACAGTTTAAGGCATCTCTATTATGCCAAGGAGACACATCTACAATCACCCGTATAATGATAGTAATACTCAGTCTTCAAATACAGCCTTTTGCACTAACTATAGAATAAAGTAGAATTGCTGAATGTGACAACACAGTGAAATAACATCATCATATGAAAAATAAGAACACTTCCATTGTAAATGACAGTAGCAAACAGTAAGTAGAAGGAAAATTCCTAAGGACTGACCATAAAATATAATTAGAAGAAAAGACTTTGATCTCTTATACTGATTAGCAGTCTAGAGTCGCTCTGTTCCCTTCACTTGAGTCACTTAAGAGTTCGACAGAACTGGGTGAGATCACCTTACTCTATGTATTTTAAAAGTGAAATGTCACAGTCATATATGAGTTCCCTCTGGTGCATACCTGACACATCATGAGTACCTCCATTGCATTTAGTGACTGAGAATGGAAAACTGGTAGAGGAGTGGACCCCCTAAGCATTCTGTAATGTGTAGCAGAGGTGGGCAACCTGTGATCTGTGGGCCAAACACAGCCCATTGAGGTTCTGCATGTGGCCTGCAAGACTTTTTGCTTACTATTTCCCACGTGCAGGATTGCCAAAGTTTGCTGGTTTCCATCCATGTAGTTTTTTTTATTCCCTAATGGTGTTACTAATGTGACACGTGTAAAGTGAGACCACATGAAGTGAAGTGTGTGTTGATTGAACAGATATTGACAGAGAAAGCCATGCGCTCCCCCTGCATCCAGTCAAAGCACTGCTATGGTTCAGTTAGCAAAAAGTACCCCATCCCTGGATACTCTTTTGGTTATAACAGTTGTGGCAGACCCCTACCTGGGAGCTTCAGGAACCTTCTAGAAGGAAAGTATACTGGATGGTGGGCCAATGCTTTTTTTGTTCCCTGACTAGGCCCAAGCCCTCATTGGTCAGCTGGGCCCTGCTCTCCCTATAAAAGGCTCCCCATCTGGTAGTGGGGGGGAAGGTTTTGGAAGGTGCACCGGAGGAGCTGAGTGAGAGCAGAGCTGAGCGAGTGAGCGAGAAGGTACCATGGGGAAGCGGTGGGTGAAGTGGCCCAGGGTGAGGTTGCTACTTTGGGGCAGGGGTGAAGGCCCTGCCAGTTTCCTCTTGTCCTCATAGGGAGCCTGAGCCGGAGTCCAGGGTAGAGGGCGGGTCTGGACTCCCTCCACCCTTCCTCAGAGGGATTACTCCACTGGAGCAGGCATGGGCCTGCAAGGGGACTGGCTTTATTCTCCCCATTCTGGACTTGCCTATGACGAGGATGGCTTGCTTAGCGGAGACTCCTGCCTTTGGAAAGGCCTGGGCAGGTAAGGGGCCTCCATGAGTCTCTGAGGCAACAGAGAACCGCCAGGAAGCTCAGGAACCCACAGGGGCTGACAAGGGACTTTGTCACACAATCTTGCTGGCCACTGAGGTGAAGGAGGACCACTCATGCAGCAAAGGCACTAGCCTTTGTTGCCTGTTGCTGATGTGTGCCAATGAGATGCAACTGTGTGGTGAGGTTTGAGGGTTAGTGATAAAGAGTGGCAACTTAAAATGTCCTTTCCCTGTAAGAGCTATAGTGCCCCCTTTAGCAGCTGTTTATAGCCCTTTCCTCTACTTCCTCTGCTTTCTGTGTAAAAGCTAAGCTGAGACTTTAATCGTTCAAATGATATTTCATCAAAGAGATCAAATTGTTGGACCATGAATTACTGCTGAAAGAGCAGATGGATTTCAGGGAACTGGGAGAGAAAGTTAACGGTATGGAAATTTTATATTGGCACTTAGTGGAGAAGGTACAGAACAAGGGAAGGTCATGAGATTGATACACATGCTCTGGTCCTTTTGTTGGTCAAAAAGTTTAGAGAACTTAAGGTTTGTTTTTTTGTACTGCAAAGTAGCGTGAGCTTTCAGCTCCTACAACTGTAATGGGTATTGAGGATGACGAGCTCCTTGAAGTATTGAGGACTATGGTTTCAATCTTGCAAACGTTTATGAATCTGATTGATTTTACAGTCCAGTGAGTAGTTTCACTGAAAGAGGTGTGTGCATGTGAGAGATAGAGAGAGCGTGTTTGCAGGTTTGGCTGTAATGGGCTAGATTCTGCAAAGAGATCTATGCCAAAGCATCCCTGTGCCCATATAGAGACCACTGAAGTCAGTGAAGCCTCTCACAGTTCCAGGGGTATGGTCAGGTGGAACAATTCATGGGATCAGGCCCTTGAAGAGGACATTCCTGAAGTATAAGAAAACTCAAAGTCCTAATGAAACCAAATGTTGTCAGACATGATGAGTTAGTACCCAGTAAGTGACAAAAGGAAGTATGAACAAGCATTCAGTAAGAGAAGGTACTGGCTTTGAGTAGAACTCCTGCCTTGTTATCTAAAACTTCCTGTTCTTATCATATCAAAATGACTTCTATTAGTCCTTGATTTTTTCCTTGTCCATTTTAACACTGAGGTTTCCCATGAGGATAGTGATGATAAAAGAGCCTTAGAACATTTGGCAGCTTGCCTCATGATATAAATTCCTCCCAGATGCTTATCACCAACTTATTGGCAGATATAATATGGTATTAAATGCAAATCTTAATGGTAATGCAACATTGAGAATGATAAATATATCGCCTATCTCAGGAAACTCTGAAAGTTCCTGCCGCAATTTTGGACTCTGCTAAATTGCTCTCCCTTTATATTTTATGCTATATATTGCACAACAGCAGCATTAAGATTTATGTTTAATTAGGGCAGATGAACTGAAAATACAACATATGTGCAATGTAGGTATCTTCATATTGTAGTAAAATCCATGGGCTAAATTCCGTGCTGATTTATACTCCGTGTGCTTTACTACTATTAAGAGGCTAGGCAGGGTGTAAATTAGTAAAGAATTTGGCCCAAGGTTTCTACTAAAATGTTAACTCAACCGTATTGAGTCCTCATTAAATGTAGCGCTTACTTAATGTTTGTAACATTTCATCTGTACCATAAAATGTACCTCAAGCATAATTTGTCAGGATTTAGTACTAAGGAACAGTTGATATTTCCTGACATTTAGGTACTTGAATTCTCACACTTAACATTGCATTGATGTGAGTACTTGGATGTGATTTCCCTACGAGGCAAGGTGCTGTTTTGTGCTTATTTTTTAAACTAAGTCTCCTTAAAGATGTTGTACCTGTAATGTACAGTAAACTCTTCCATATCCTGCTGCCCTGGACGGGAGGTTGCCAGATATTAAAACATTACGAATAATAAGGAGGATCCCTTTGACACAGTTCTCCGACAGCGAGGACTGCACTACAGCAGCACTCCCCTCCCCGAAGCCCTTGGCAGCCTGGCTTCCAGAGCACCTCCCCAGCAATGCAGCCCACTCCACAGTCCTCACTGGGGTTAACAGCTCTCAGCAGCTCTTTCATGTAGCAGGGCTGGCTCTCTGTGCTTTGGCCACCTGGCTTGCCATCCTCTCTCAGGGGTTCAGCAGCCCCCAGCAGCTCAGGCTGTGGCGGAGGAGCAGTCTCCCTTCCTCATCCCCTCAATTGGCGGTGGTTGTTGAGCATCCCTGGAGTCTCTGCAGCCCAGGCGTAGGGAGGGATGGAGCTGTGGATGCAGTAGCCTCATCTTGGCTCCCCACCTGCGTCCCTGTGCCAGTCCCTTCTTAAGAAGGGGAAGTGTCATCAATGGCTTGGGGAAGATGGAACCCTTCACCTCCTGAAACCAGCACAGGCCCCCAGAAGAAGAAACTTAGGTGCCAGAATAGGCCTGGTGGCAGTTATTGTTAATGCTGGTTGTTTGAGTGTTCTGGTTAATTGAATACCAGGTAAAACAGAGTTTACTGTACTTGAGAAGTGGTTGACAGTTTAAACAGGGGTCACCAGAATCAGTATTCTAAACTGTTCCAATGCCTCGATTTTTCAAGAAGATACCCAAAACATTCTTGACATTAAGCATGTGAGCTGTTCATTGAAGTCAATGACAGTATTCATGCTAAAAGTTAGACATGCACACACAAGCTTTCATCAATTAGGAGCTACAATAAAAAAATCAGTAGAAATTATTGTGTAGCTTGCATGTGTCAGAAGAGTGACCTAAAAACTGACAGAGCATGTTCTGGTTTTGAAGTTAATAGCAAAGCACCTTATGTGACTAAAGTGAGATCAAGATTTGGCACTCATAACTTTAAAAAATACTGATATGGTTTTCTTTGGACTTGAATTTTTAGCTTTCCTCACTTACAGCTATCAAACCAGCCAAGCTGGAAATGCGTAGGTATCCTATTTATTATATAGGCACAAACACACAAAATATATAGAGCATGTATATGCATGCACGTGGGGACCAAAAAGGAGATGTGATGATGGTTTATAATACAAAAATTTGCTCATTTGATTTTGTGTCTGCTCAACTAGTTCTGTTTTCTTTCCCAACCTCACGTGTTACCTTTGGTCCAAAAATAAGCACTAAAGGAATGTATTTCAGAGAATTACAAGCAAGTGAAAATAACTTGAAGTGGGAGGTAGGGGGAAGTAGGGATCTCAGTGTTAACTTCACCATTGTTGAATGGTAAACATACCTCATACATTTGCATATTAAACAAAAAGACCCATAGTGAATGTAGAGCATTTTGAGTAAAGGGGGATAAAGCTTTGATTTTTAGACCACAATCTGTTCTCTTCATGGAGGTCAAACCTTATTGTGTGTTTACTGGTTTTTATTTTGAATTTGTTTTAGGCTAGTATATTTAGTACAGGTTGCTAAGTTTTTCATGATCATGAATTAAACTTTTCCAGTTTTAAAGTTTTTTCTGATCTTTTGAACTTTAGAAAAAGTAATTACCATTACTACATGACCTTACATTGTTACCACTTGGCTTAACTTTTCACCCTACCTGATCTGCAAGATTTATTAGTTATGATAAAGTTTTCATCCTTGTACCAGAGTAGTCATTTTCTTAAGGTAACTGGTCTGTGCCTACTTACTCTATTCTAAATTATTTTATTCTCTGGTGTATTGGGTTTGAAAAATAACTGGCAACTGAAGACCATGGTTCTTGATTAGTGGCTATAAGTTGTCACAGGTGCAGGCACACTGATGGGGAGACTAAGGGGACAGTTGCCCCAAGGCCCACCAATTCAAAATGGTCTGGGGATCATTGCCACTGCTGCCACTACCACAATAGTGATGTGCAGAGCTCCAGGCCCTTTGAATCACCTCCAGAGTGCCACACATCACATTCCAAGCAGCTGTGAGGGATATGGGTGGGTAGTGCTGCATGCCTTGGGTGGCATTGAGAACTGGCTGCCCCCAGCCACTATCCCTTCTGTCAAAGGCCCCACCATTTCCACCAGTGTGGGGCTGCCTCCCCTCACCTTGCCCAGGGGCCCGAAAACTCTGTTGGCTCCCCTGCACAGATGTGTAAATCCTTGCTCAGCATCATTCAGGATGATCTTAATATTTCAGCGTTAGGTCACACAGGATTTTCCTTAATGTTCTAATTGAAGTCAGTATCTTCTTTCCTGATAGACAGCCCTAGCTGTGAAAAGTTTTTGGCACAATATCACTGACTTCCTTGAAAAAAGCAATCTCATCAATGATTTTATGTATTCCAGATCTTGAATCTCTTAAAACATGCTGCTTGCCGCTGCCTTTATCTTTACTTAATCAGTGGAATAAAAAGCAAGAGCTGTGTATGCTGTCCTTTTTGGTATCCTGCTGACTATTGTCTGTTGCTGATGAAAACTATTTAAAGGTCAACAATTTAAAAAGTACTGACTCTTGACCTAGTGACTTCTTCTGCACTACTGAAGTTAAATAGATATTTTGAAAAGTGATAAAATCAGAGGTCAAAATTGTAAACTTTGTGACTCACTTTCAATAAAGTTATAGTTAGAATAACTTTTTAGACCTGAGTATAAAGATACTGTTTTTCTTAGTGCTCTGGAAGCAACTGAAGTTTAAAACAGATTTTTTTCTCTAAATGTAAAAGATGTAAAAAGTTGTTTGTAAAGTAAAACAATAGCAGATCATTAAGCTCCAATCCTGCTTTGGGGGCTACTCAGAGGATCTGTACTGAGCCTATTGAACTCATAGGGATAGTGTAGTGAGTCAAGATGCTATATCTGAAAACACATGGTTTCCAGATGTTTAAATCAAGGGGCTGTTAGGTGAATTTCCCCAGCTGATCTCTCCCACAGTGACAGTAGCTCAGGTAAACAATTGTCTCTCTGAGAAATCATCCTCTCACAACCTGTCGCCTTTGTGTCCACCCTTCTTCCTTTCCTCCCTCCTGTTGATGGGCCTCTATTTGATATCTGTGGGAAATGGCTAAATGATTGCTAGGTAGTGGCTGAGAACCAGTAAGCGCTGCTGATACTTATTTATTTTATATATGTCCCTTCTGCAAACTCTTTCTTTGTCTTGTTTACTTAGACTGTGAACTCTTCCAAAAAGGGACTCTTTTTTTCAGCATGTTGGAGGAGTGCCTAACAAAATGGGGCCCCGTTCTCAGTTGTATTTCTGTTATGTTAATTCAATTAAATTATAATATAGACAAATATTCACAATTACAAATAAATAGTAAACTATGCATTGTTGGTACCATCTTATATATAGGAATTTTTTAAGAGGATTAATACTCCAAAAATGACTGGATAGAGAGTATATTAAAGTATGACTTTAAATAAAACTTCTGACACTATCTTGCCATCGTATTTTATTTTTTCATACAGTTTTTCCATTCAAGTTAAATTTCTCCAGTGCCAGAACCAATTAAAATTGTCATGATTTCAAAATAATGATTCAAAAATTCACTTTGGCACTACCATTTTGAAAGTATTAAAGCTATTACACATAATTGTCTACAGTAGAAATCCCATATTCAGCATTGCTAACCCCAGTGATCATAACACCAGTTAAAATTGAGTTAAATTAATTCACTGCAGCCGTACCAGCTTGAGCCTGTACTCTTGTCAGATCACATAAACTAAATGGGGTCAAGCCTAATGTGAAAGTTACAAAGCTTAAGCGTGAAACAAAAGAAAAACTTGTCTCTCCATTTTTGCTCCCTTTTGATGTTGTTAGGTTAAGATTGGTATATGGAAATACTAATGTGTGGATAACATGAGCACAGACCCTAAGAGGAATTAAATGAAGACAAAGTACAGCTTTATCAGAAAATAATAATTTACAATATGAAAGGGAAACTCTGGAACTTGCTCAGGTGTTAAGAATGCAAGACACATTGGCCACATCTACACTAGCAAGGTCTTTCAAAATATTTTTTAAAAGAAGCAGCTCTTTTAAAATATCCAGTGGAGCACACAAAAAGCATTCTTTCAAAATTAAATTGAAAGAACATGTCACTCTTTTGAAAGCACTCTTTCACTCCCATTTTAGGAAGAGCTCCTGCTTTTGATGCCTTCTTTCGAAAGAAAATGTGTAGAAGCTCTGTGGGTCCTTGTTTTTTTGGAATGAGCAGTCCTCATGGTGCTTGATTTTTTTTTTTCAGTCCCTGGCCCGTTCCTTTGAAAGAGTGGGGGCCTCATGGACACTCTCTTTCGAAAGAGCAGATCACTGTTTTGATCCACATTTGTGTGTGGGCACGTTCTTTTGAAGGAAATTCTTTCTGAAGAGACCATGCAGAAGGACTTCTTTCAAAATATTGCTGTAGTGCAGACATTAGCCATCATGTACACACATTGTGGGTATACTGGTGTGTGATTAAGATTTGGAAAAAGGGTTTTGTCAGGTTTTCGTATGGTTCTTGTGTTCTCTGGAACCTGGGGAATTGGATTTGGTGAAGCATTAGGTCAAGTTCATGGTACAGTACCCCCAACATTTCAAGTCACCTTGAATTTTGACGCCAAAATTGCTTTTTTATTACAATCTTTTTAATTTTTATCTCAGCACTGAAACTGTCCTAATCTACCTGTGCATATGTAAACCTTCTTTGAATATTAGGATGAGATTCCTAGACAATTTTGTCAGTTTTGTTTGGATGTATTCCTACAGGTTTCATCCTATGATATAATCTTTAATTAAAGATTAATTTTTAGTTCATGGAGATTCCAGGACAATTGTGGAGGATGGTATACCCTAGGTAATTTTTTTTTTAAAACCACAGTTGTTGTTGTCTCAGAATTGTGAAAGATTAATGTTTTGTTGTTCAAAATCTGAGCTACATCATTTAGTTGTCTGGTCAAATGGCATACTTTCTGTTGAGTCTAACTCCTAAAGAAGATGGCTTGAAGGAGAAGTTAGGGAAACATTCAATTGCAAGCAGGATTATTTCAAACATAGTAACTCTTTTCCTTTGTGGGCCAAATGTGCCTTATTTGTTCCATCACATCATTACACAAAAAGATGGGCTATTGTGAGAGAGATTAGTGGTAGGAAAAGTTTCAGATGTATTTTCCTCTCATTGTATTCACACAAAACAAGTGTATGTTTGTGCGAGGCCCTGTCTGCAGGGTCTCTGGGTAGGCATTTTGGAAACACTGTCCGCTGTTGTATTTATGGCCTCTGACCTATCTCATGCAACACATGCCAGTTACAATGTAAATCAAGTTAAAAAGCACAAGATGTGAATTCTAAAAGTGTTTTGTAAACCTTTTTACCATTGAATGGGTTTTCCAAAAGTGGCAGCAAGTCTAGCTGAAGTGAATTTATTTCAATATTTTGTCGAATCTTTTCAGAATTTTTTTTCTGGTTTAGTTCTGCTGTAGTAACTAAGTTAATTACGTACCATTCTAGGGATAAAATATACTTGATTTATACATAAGTAAAATCATGAAACTTCGCAGCATATTTCCTAATTTTTTTAAAGAAAAATTATTCTGAAGGCACATCACAATATTCTTACATGTTCAAAATATCTGAAAGGCTCAAGCCGCTGAAAACCTATTATACGCTGCAGCTCCGAGTAAAATGCATGCCCTACTGTTACTGTGTTCACTTAAAAACAAACAAAAAACCAAACCTGGGCTGAGAACTGTTACAGGTTCTATCTTCATCAGATTTATGAATGATTAATTTACTGACAGTGGTTTTTAATGGCTAGTCTTATCTGGTCACAGTTAAACACAATAGACCTTATTCTCACTTCCTATGCAGCTTGTATAACAATTTATAATAATGCAAACGGTGTGTAAAATGCTACCAATCCAGAATGGTACCACTTTGTGCGCATTTGCAAGCCCTTTGCTGGTGTATATGATTACATGTGGTGCAAAGCAATGGATTCCCATGCTCAATGGATCAAATTAATCCCTGGTGGAATGCCATGAAGTTACATCATGGACTAATTTGGTCTCGCAGCACTACTGTGCCTCAAGAATATGTGCTAGTAAATGAAGATAGACATCTTCTTGGAGTAAAGTACACAATTTCTTCATTTCTAGAATAGAAACATACACTTGATTTGTCTTTGGATAAACTTTGTTTTAGACACCATGCAACAGATGGTTGTGCAGTGCCCTTAACCTTGTTAGTCATACATAATAATAAACTACATTTTGGTTGTGTGTTTTGTTTTCAATGGGAAAAATAGTCTTATGTTCTTAACTGCAGAATTTGTGGAATAGTCACATTAAGATCTTGCATCATGCTAAGATACTGAAAAGGTGACTCTCCAGGCTTTATTTCATTAGTGAATCCCTCAAGGAAGCTCTGTCTCTAATATTTCTCCACCACACTTGCTGGTAGTATTCAGAGGATTCCTGTATCAGAAAGAGAAATCTTTTTTTTTATTGAAAGTATAGATGGGATTTTTAGGTTCTCAGAATGGTCAGAATCTTACAGCTAGTTTTGCATTCAGAAGGAAAAATGAATGGGGAGAGAAAATAATTTCTTTTTATATTGCTTATTTGAGGAAAGGAGATTTCTGTTTGCAAAGAGCTGAAGTAAATATAGGAGGGACCCATTTTGTTTCATTTAGTGTATTTTAATGTTGATTTTTCTAGCAGTCTGTAAATACGGATAAACGGCTCTTCTGTGCTTTGCTCATGAAATAACCTTAGGCATTTGTTTTGCAATTAAAAAGTCAAAACTCCTCAAAGCATATGCTAGCTTTTCCATTAAAGCAGTGAAGCAATACAAAAAGCAACTATTTCCAGTGGATGAGCTAAATCCTTAAACAGGATTAACAATTTTTGTGATTTTCTTATGGTAGCATCCAAGCAAAGTGTCTTTAAAAGTAAGGGCTGTGTTTATAAGCTGCATATTTGCATTAAAGGTGCTATTAGTGTATTTGTTCTACGTGTGCATTTTGGATAGGTTTTTAGAGCTCTGATAGTCAAATTGTAAAACAAAAACAGATAAAACAAACAACTTGATTACATTAAATGCAAGATCCAAATTGTTTTGGTATACTTTTTACATAAGTCTTACTAATATTAATTCTATGAAAATATTCTAAAATTTGAATGATTGATTAGCAATACCTTAAGTTATATGCTATGTAAGTACCATGGTAAATGGAAATTGTTCCAATGCTGTTAAACTAGTTAAATTTTGAATGGTGAATAATTTAAGAAAATGGCAAAAAGCCATAGGGTTATATAAAAGCTGAATTGTAATAGGATAGAAGTAATCATGTAACTTCTCTGTCAGGAAGCATCTTTCTGTACAGAGGTCTTCAAAATTTTCTGAAAAAAATTCTAAAAAAGTATTAAGATTGTCAGAAATATTTCTTAAAGCATTTTAAATTATATTATAACACAAAATAAAATAATAAAACAAGCAGTTGTTTTGGAGGAAAAATCAAAACATAATCTGAAAATGTGGAAACAGAAAGTTTTGAAACAATTTTTGCATAGTTTTGGTGAAACTGCACTTTCCAAAACTGTTCTGTTGAGGGTTTTCCTGATGTGCTATACGCAAAAGCTTGTTTTGCCCTAATTCCCCTTTGTTTTGGAGTCACAAAAGCGTAACACAATAAACCAAATTAAAAGGAAGAGTCCCCCTGGTAATCATGTGTACTCTCTTGCATAGTCATTTTTATTTTATTTCTTCTTGGGTCACTTTTTCCTGCCTCATGTTCTGTACTTCCCAAAGTGGTGGCATTGGTCTACTAAAGGAGATTTGAAAGTACACCCCCCAATGTAACTTTCCCTTTTAACAAATCCTGCTTTTCTAAATAGTTATGTGGCCCTGCTCATGGTAGTAACTGAATATCTCACAAGCATTAATGGGTTTTATCCACTACACATGTGAAACAGGAAGGTATCGTCATTTTACAGGCTGGGAACTGAGGCTCATGGTTGACTGAGATTTTACCAGAATTACATAGGAAGTCTGTGACTAAGCTATGCATTCTGTCTTTTAGGTAATACTTCTGTTTAATAGTGTTTTAGACATGCTTCTCAGATATGACATTCAGCATGCATCAACAAATTCCAATATAGAAAATGACCCCACAGAGGGCTTACATCCCATATCAAATTACTTTGCACTGTTCAAAAATGGGCTAAATCTTAAAGGTTAATATACTGTAAATGCTTTATATTAATGTAACACCATGTGATATGAAAGTGGCTTCTGTCTGCAGAGGCACGCGCACACAAACACAGAGGGATATAAGAACACTCAAATTGAAACTTTCATTTAATGTTAGTGATTTTAAGACATATAAATCAGGTTATGTCTTGCCATGGAAATATTTGTATCTGGTCAGATTTAAATAGACAACACAGTTTCAGCTAAATTTCCTAATTGTCCCATATTGGGGGTTGAGGGGGACGGGGGAGTTCTGATCCTGATTTTTTTTTCTGGCTCAAGATACTCATGGGATTAAGGGCCATCTATCCAGTGCCCTAAACTTCTACGGATTCTCACACAACTATGGTGGAACAATCTGAAACATCCCCTGATCAAATTGTTCCTAAAAGAACTTTGCTGCCACAATCTTTTCGTTTGTGCCTAGTCCAGCCCTTGTCAGCTGCACAGAGTAGACTCTCCAGCGGCTGATGCTGACTGTCAGTGTTATTTCTGATCAAAGAATTCCCAGTGGGTAGGCAAAGAATTTCTGCCTTCTCTGACCCCCATCTGTGGAAGCACTGACAGGACAGATGTTCCACAGGTTTAGGGACAGAGAGGATACTTCCTCTTACATTTCTCTCATCTACTTTCTCACCTCCTTCCACTCCGGTGCTTTTACCAGTCAATCTTGTCTTCCTTTTTAAGGTGGTGGTTGACTAGGAGAAATTACAAAGTCTACATTTCAGCATTTGTTCTGGACTTGGCAATTGTTCTTTTCAGTGTAGTCAGTTGTTAGTGGGGGTGGGGAGTTGCAGTGTCTGCCTGTCTCTGGCTTCTTATTTAAGCCTTGTTTTATGCACTTGCACTGCTTACTGTTTTAACGAGTCCTCCATTCCTTCTTGAATTGGTAGGTGATAGGGGCTTTACTGTGACAGGCTCATGTGTGTTGAATTCTTTCACTCTCTCTCTTTTTTCTAAATTCATCTTGGTCTGTCTCTGCCCATGTTGAAACTCAATCGCGTTAAAAATTTTTTTTGTTTCATAGAACATGTGTATTCACACCTCTGTGTATATTTATGTACATCCACCCACCCATGACCTGTGTATTCATAGTTCCATATTTGCCTATTCTTGGTGCCTTTTACCTCTTCTTTTGCTCCCTTGATTGTTTTAATTTAATTTTTTCAAAAAGAAAATGCTTAATTTAGTGATTTTTGAGAAGCATAATTAAACAGCTCGTATTGTGCCATACGACACAGTGCTAGTGCATCAGATACAGAAAGGAAGTGCAGGGAGTTGTTGGATGAATTATTAATGTGTGTGTGTGTGTGTGTGTATTTACTTATCAAAGAAGCGAGGAATCTTTCAGGAAGCTAGCTCAGTTAGCTCATGTATTGTAAAACAGATCGAGAAGAAGTGGAGGGACACGTGTTATTGGCTGTGGAATTAATATGGAGATGGTGGGTCTATTGTCCTTGCCATTTATTTAATTGGAAATAAAATTCTTGGACTAATATATGAACTGAAACTATGGTCAGGGAATTGCTTTAGTTTCTGCTCCCTCAGGTTTAACCCTGTATGTATTGTTTAGGTCTAGATCAAGTTTGGTGAATGGATGTGAATAAATGAGTTGAACAGAATTCTCTAAGTGAGACTGTTATGGGGTATATGAGGTGTATTATTGATCTCTCATCAAAGATCTTTGGGGAACCATTTGCATGGAATTTTTTATGACAATCTAACTTCTTGAAATTCTGTTCCTCCTAGGTTTAAGCATTAAGGCTGGGTCTACACATGTCCCTTCCTTTTGAAAGGGGCATGGTAATGAGCGGGTTCGAAAGATGCCAATGAGGTGCTGCAATAAATATGCAGCACATCATTATCATAATGGCGGCCACAGTGATTCGAAAGTGTGGGTTTTTGAATTGCGCGCCACCCATGGAGACGGGATCTTCTGAAAGGATCCCCTCCCAGTTTTCGAAAGCCCTTCTTATGATCATCAGATAGGAAGGAGGGCTTTCGAAAACTGTGGGGGGTCCTTTCGGAAGATCCCGTCTCCACGAGTGGCGCGCAATTCACAAAGCCGCACTTTTGAATCAACGTGGCCGCCATTATACTAATGCTGCAGTACCTCATTAACATCTTTGAACCCGCTCATTAACATGCCCCTTGTGAAAGGAAGGGGCACATGTAGACACAGGGTAAGTGTAAGAGGCAGGCCGACTGATAGGGAGAGTGGGGAGGGAGGGCCAGGGGCAACTGCCCTGGGCCCAATGATTCAAAAGATTTCCGACCACTGCTGCCATTATAATGACAGTGGCAGCCCTGAGCCCTTTAAAT
The DNA here is from genome assembly GCF_033958435.1 of Carettochelys insculpta. NCBI lineage: Eukaryota > Metazoa > Chordata > Testudines > Carettochelyidae > Carettochelys > Carettochelys insculpta. Next base: position 59,318,330 of record NC_134144.1, read on the forward strand.
TGCTTCCAGAGCCCCATGTGTGTAGTCCAGCCAGCAATGAGGGCTGCCTGGGATGGGTGTGGTGTAGTCCAGCTGGCACTCAGGATGTGGTGCAATATGGATGGTGCTGAGGGCTGGCTGGGCAGCGGTGGGGGGAGGATGGATGACGTGATCTGGGTTGTGCTGAGGGTTAGGTGCTCCCAGTCTCACCTCTTCTGCCTGAGACAGGGCTCCTTCTGGGAGCATGGAGCTGTCCCCTTATGCCCTATCCTGGGGGTTGACATTTCTGTTGTTCCCTCTGGCAAGTAGGTGATATTCTTCCCCTCGTCCAAATTTTTGCTATCTTTTTGAAGTTGCTCCTTAGGGTGGCTGTAGGAATAGTGTGTTCCCCTTTCAGCATGTTTGTGTTTTAATGTGGTTGAATCAGTAACATTCCCCAATAATTATTGGACCCAGTCGAAAAAATTCCTTTCTTGCCTTTCTTGAAACAAATCAAAAAGGTTTTATTCTGTCTCTCTTTTTATTCCTCTCACTGGTCACTACTTACCTAACACCGTTATCCTTTGTTTCCATTTATGCTGCTGGAGCAAGAGCCTTTTCTTCTGTACCTCCAACATACTATGTCTGTCCACTCCAGGTCTCTTCATGATCTTTCCAGGCAACAACCTCTGCTGGAGTAAACTGGCATTGCTCCATCTGAAGTCAGCGGTGCTACCACAGTACACGCCAACTGATAATCTGTTTCCCTTCTCGCTCTGTTCAAATCTACTAAAACCATATATGTTATTCCTTGCGCATAATTCTCAGAGATACTTTCTGTTGTTTACAGTACACAATAAAAACTTGATTTATTCACCCCTCCTTTAAAAAAACAGATAGGCCTATGTGAAATCAAACAGTCTGAGTGAGGATTTCACGTGACAAGTATCAGAGAGGTAGCCATGTTAGTCTGTATCTTCAAAAGCAACAAGTCCTGTGGCAAGTTATAGGCTAACAGCTATTTTGGAGCATGAAATCTTATGCTCCAAAATACCTGTTAGTCTATAAGGTGCCACAGGACTTCTTGTTGATTTCATATGAGTGAGAGTTTCAGGATTGGGGTCTAAAACTGTTAAGTATAATTGAATTGCAAAATGCTAGAGAATGTATTTGTTACAAGTGTTGGTAATCCAGTCTTGGTTTCTTCCATTGTTAGTTTAGAAAAATAAAGAATAAATATTGTAGCATATGTTTTAAATATACTCTCCTGCTAGGTAGAGTTGCCACAGAGTAGAATAAAGTTGACATTCAAGGTTACAAAAATTATGAATAATGCTGTTTAGGTGAAGTTCTCCCATAAAGCCAAGATCATGGGCTACTATTCTACTTATTTCAATAGAACAATCGATGCATAGATTGATTTGATTCACCGATGTGGTGTCAGGCTATCACAGAACACAACAATAAAGCTCAACTCCTTGAAACGTTTTTAGGAAATATGGCAGAGAGTGAGCTCTGCCAAGACGGTTGCCATGGCAGTGTCGAAGAATGCTGCAGTGACAGGCAAGCAGAGTATTCTTCCAGCTAGTGAAAAAGGATCTGCTTTTCATGTGCTTCTCTTTCCATAGGGAGAAGTTGTCTGTGGCTCAGCTGCAGCAGGAAGTTGCAAGGAGTAAGAGTGAAGGGACAATGGTAAGTGTTGGTTAATAACTGTTTTGCAATTCCAGTGGTACCCTTTCTATTACGGTGTCTGATCCTGTCACCTTCCTGAAGATGGCCACTAAAATGTTAGTCCTGAATTTAGCGTAATGATGAATTTGCCAATGATGCGTTTGGAAAAACTCAGCCCTACTGTTTTGGAAATATTTGTATTAGTGAGGGAAATAGTCTCCTTTGCCCTAGTGATGGGCTCTCCTAGAAACTCATACTGAGACTCATGCGCTGTGTAATGTGAACCTAAATGGGCAGTATCAGACTGAGCGATTGGGTATGTTTAGTCTTCATTTACCTCTCCCAAAATACGAAAAATAGCAAATGAAAGTAAGGAAGCTTAAAGAATGAAAAGGTTACTAATCTGATAACTTTGTGAATTTAAACTCTTAATATATTTTTTTTACCTTCAATTGGTTGCCTTGTTTTCCATATATGAAGTGACATGGTTCATATATGGAATCTTTTCAAATTTTTATGATGGATTATCTATCACTGGCAATTTTAGATCAAGATTGAGCTAGACTAGAGGATGTCATTTAGAAGAAACAGCCAAACAGGAATTAATTAATCTAATTCCAGTGTTATGCAGTGTTATGCAGACAGATTAGATGGTCACAATGATCCCTTCTGGGCTTATAAATTATGAATCTACTGTACATATATTGGAGCAGAGAAAAATCTACTTTCCAGTTTTAAATCATAATCTAGGAGTCTGTAACTCAGACAAATTCCCCTGGCATCTCAGTTTTGCCTGAGGAAAGATGACAAAGATCCAGCCTCAGATGTGACACTCTGTATTAGTTTTCATGAGTACTTTAAGTGCTGTCACGTGTGATTTCATAAACTAGCTTTTAAGTATGAAGTACTTCTTGTGGGATGATTCAAATAAGATAAATAATATTAATCTTCTGGAGGTACATACATTTTTAGTAGAGTAGACTCCTGACATACATGATTTCATCTAACATGTTCCATGCATTTATGTGAGTCGAAATTGTGAGTGGAGGGGAGCCAGGAACCAGGCAGCAGCCTAGCTTCTGGATCCCCTCTGTTTGCAGGAACAGTGGGGAGCTGGGAATCTGCTGTCTGGTTCCCAGCTCCCCTCCCTTACTAGAGCCAGGAAACTGACCAGTGCTGCTGCGCTGGTCAGTTTCGCGGCTCCTGCAATTGGAGACAAGCTGGGAGCCAGGCTGCCACCTGGTTCCCAGCTCCTGCTGACTTGCACAAAATTTTAGTTATGCATGGTTGGCCAGGAATGCAACCTATGCATAAACTGGGGTTCTACTGTACACACAATTCCTACACCAGGTAAGAAAAAGAGTACACTACTTAGGATTTGCTTCCCTATACAGGGTGATGCTAGTTAATTTGAGCCATAGTTTATGACTAGCTGTTGCTTCCTATGTACAGCCCATGGAAATTATACAAAGGAAAGACCTGTTGCTCTATCTTGACCATCCACCCTTACAGGAATTGCTGCAGTGGGAGTTACTCAGACAGAGGAATAATTAAAAGTAAACAGTAATCATGTGTGTTAGATCCTATTTATTCTGTGACGCTGTTGCTCAAAATATGAGTTTTATGCATCTGTATAAATAACACCTGTGTAAGCAGTAATGAAATGCATCTTTTTGAGGAGAGCATGTTGAGTGCCACTCATGGCTGTTATCTCATCTTTTTGTGAGAGGAGCGATCAGACAAAAATAGACTGAGATGCCAAGATATCAGACCCACATAGGAAATACATTTTGTCAGTCTTTGGCTCTCAGAGTTACACTATGTCAGTGTTCAATTTATTCTTCTCAGTAGATGTACCAGAAAATGCTGAGATGAAAGGATTTAATGAAGATTCTTTTTCTCTCTCAAGATAAATCTACCCTACCAAATTATGCGTAAATTTTATTGATATAACATACACTAGACTTTTATATTTTTTTTTATTTTAAAATGTATCACAACTGGAGTTCAGCAAATATAGGGAATAAATTTGATACACATAACATGGAAAAATTGTCTAAACTTTGAATTGTAAAATCATAGGACTGGAAGGAACCTTGAAAGGTCATCAAGTCCAGTCTCGTGCACTCATGGCAGGTCCAGGCACCATTTAGACCACCACTGACAGGTTTTGTTTAAAATGATCTTAAAAATCTCCAATGATGAAGATTATACAACCTCCGTAAGCAATTTGTTCCCATGGTGAATCACCCTGGCATTTAGGAAGTTTTTCGTAATATCCACCCTAAACCTCCCTTGCTTCAGTTTAAGCCCACTGCTTCTTGTCTTATCAGAAGTTAAAAAGTTTTTTTTTCTCCTTCCTCCTCATAACAACCGTTGCAGCACTTGAAAATGCCTATCATGTTCCTTCTGTTTTCTTTTTTCCTGATTAAACAAACCCAGTACTTCTAATCTTGCCTCATAGGTCATGTTTACTAGGCCTTTAATAATTTTTGTTGCACTTCTCTGAACTGTTTCCAAGTTGTACACCTTCTTCTTGAAATGGAGTACATTAAACTCTAGGGCTGGGTCTACACTTGCCCCCAACTTTGAAGGTGGCATGTTAATCATTAGGCTAATTTCCTTCCCCCCGTCCCCCCGGCAACTTTGAAGCTTCAAACTTCAAAATGCCAGCACGTGTATAGTGGCAGGCACTTCAAAGTGTCCACGCTACTTCAAAGTCCTTATTGGTTCCTATTTGGCTTTAGGGGCTTTTGATGTCTGGCCGGGGGGAGCCTGAGAGCCGTTGCTTAAGAGGTCATAAACTAAAAGCACAAAAAAGGATGTGAAGAGGACAAGGAGGACTGGGCAGGGAGAATGAACCCGATATAAAGCTAAGTTGAAAAGATAGAGGAGTGGGGTGAGAGGTTTGAAGCAAACTGCTGGTCAGCCCAGGGCACGGAAATTCAGTGAGAAGTGTGGAAAATTGTCTGAATGTCCTTTTCTCTAGCAATGTCCCTATAAATGTAAAATACATGAAAATATGTATCTGCAAATTGCACTTTGGCCCTTACTGCATAGTTTTTAATCATGAACATTTGAAGTTGTCATTTGAAGAAAAAAATTAAGATGCCAAAGGCTTTTTTCCTCACCAGTGCATAGAAGCTGCATATCTTCAAATATGTGCATCTCTCACTGAAGTCAATGAGAGAAGAGTGTGTGTGTGTGTGGGCGGGGGGATATAGATATATATAGTGTGTGTGTGTGTGTGATGGCAGATTTTGATTTTTCAAATTTTCTATTCAGAGACACTTAAAACTTCAAACACTTCTTTGTCTGTTTGTATATATGTGCCCTATATTTGTATTTACTCATAATTTTTATTTTCCTATATCAAAGTACTAGTAAATTCTAATAAACTTTTTTTTTAGTTCACTAACCCATACAGAATAAATCATAATTCTCAAGCGGTTTGTTCATGAAAGTTAAAGTGATACAATATAATCTTTTATGTCTCCATGGGCCTCACTTATAGTGGACCTTAGGCTCTGATGTACCATGTTTCCTGCTGTGTACTTAAGTATTGCAAAGTGATTATCATGGCTTCTTCCCTGTATCCATCTATTTCACACCTGCACCCTTTTGTTAGAAACACACAATGTTAACTGAATGTGAGGTCCCCACTGAATAGGTTTCTACCCTTCTGTAATCCTCCTGCATTAGATTGATTTATGAATGTATCAGATTCTTTGTTAGCATGTAAACCACTAATTAATTTAAAGCCCTCTGTGGAGAAATTAAAGCTCTGGTTAAGACTTTCAACAGGCTCAGATGGTGCTAATAATGGGAAAATAAGTTATATTAATGAGCTTTTATGTGATCCCAGCTATTATTACTTTACAATGAGTTTTTAGCGTAAATTGGTAGACATGCTAATTTTAAAAAAGGGGAGGAATGAATTATCAGAAAACAATCAGATTATCATAAACTGAATTATATTTTATTATACATGTTGCAGCTTCTTTGGATTAGTTCTTTGTGTATATGTAAGACTCATGGGTGAGAGAGAGAGAAAATATGAAACAAAAACCGGATCTTGCCTAAAACTCAACCCAAACCTTTTATTAATTTGTTCAGGCTTGAAAAGGTTTTATTAACTCAGTGAAATCTTTGTCACCTTGATGGGCCTCTGAGCTTGTCTGGTCCATCTGGAGACAGAAGTGCTGACGTACAGAAATAGGTCATGGTCCACAGCCTACTGAAATCAGTAAGGTGTTTCTATGGTTTGAACTTCCTCACATTTCAGAAAGAGGGTATGTAAGGGTTATGTTTCCCCATCTCACATCTGTGTTTAAACTTAGTGTTTATTTGAAAATTCAAAACAAGATCCTCTGTATATCTCTTTTAGGTTCATTTTGGGGCAGGAATAGTAGCAGGGAATAAAACTGGAAATTTAAGTAAATTCCAGAAAAGGTTCCTTGTAAACATTTTTTTTAAAATTCAGCATTTCTTGTTTCCTATCTACAGAGAGACAGTTACTGCTCTAAGACATTACTGTACGGGCTAAACTCATTCCCTCATTATGGTGGTTACTATTTTTGCTCCACTATCCTCTCCTTGCTACCTTTACCTCCCTCAAGCTGTTATCACTATTCTGGCATTCTGTCTCCAGCTATCACACTGAATATGTGGCCTTCCAAAGGTTGATATTAATGCTGCTCCATTAATCAACTAGCAGGTAATGCATCTAAAACCTGTGTGGTCAGCACTCCCAGATAGCTAGCATGTGACATCTGTAATGGGCTCAGGCCTTACCAAAGAGTCAAGTCCTGACTTTGCTCTTGAACTTTGGGTCTTACACATGGCAGCGTAATGTGCTGCCTCCAGTTTGGAAACACTTTTCTATCACAGAAGTGATAAATCTGTGCAATAGCCTTGAGCAACTGGAAAGTCTGTTGATGCAGAAGCTTTGAGGTCATTCAAAAATAGATGTTGTTTATCAGTAAATGAAGTGCTAGAACTAAAAGAGGCTAACTTATCTTTTTTGCAATCCCAACATTTATGTCCCTTCATTCTCAACCCAGCTACCTGTGTTGTAATTAAAAAGTAGCACACAGTGAGGCAGACTCACTATTTCTGTCGAAGTTCCCTGACTTGAAATTGAATTATATTCACTTTTTATTTCAATATTACTTTCTTTCAGGTTTCAGCATGGTGCATTTTGTCATGGAATAGCTGCATGTTTAAATGTATCCCTTTGAAAATTAAACACTGTAAAACATTAAACACTGTAAAACAAGGTGAAGCCTGTTGATCCTTCTGTCTTGCTCTTTTTTCCCTGTTAGGTGGTCTATTTACTCTACATCTTACCACCTAATTAGAGCTACATCACGTAGTCCTCATGCATGTAGAAACTGACTTTTAATGAAAGCTATTATCACTGATGACTGACCAGTTTCTTTAGAAGTGCAGCCTAATGCACCTGGACCTTATTGATTTTTTCCTTCTGTGGGCCAGATGTCCTCATTTACAACTTTGCAACCTTATTGTCTGTAGGTCAGTTTAAAATGTATTTACAGAAGAAGTTTTTTTGGCCCCTTCCATCAGATTAAATGTGTTCTTTTTTATTTGTTCCAAACACACAGCTGTACAGACATTTTGCTATTACTGATAGTTTCTCAAAAATATTCTTCATAATTTAAAAATAGAATCTTTCATGCGTTTCTGTACTCATTTAACATTAGAAACAACATAAACAACAATAAACAACATAAACAACAATAAAATAGTTTCCTGACTTTTCCTGAAAGTAATCTGTTGGACACTTGTATGAGAGGTTTAGTCGAGTTAGTCTGTATCTTCAAAAACAACAAGAAGTCCTGGGGCACCTTAAAGACTAACAGATATTTTGGAGCATAAGCTTTCATGGGAAAAGACCCACATCTAACTAAGCAGGTCTTTGCCCTTGAAAGTTTATGCTCCAAAATGTCTGTTAGTCTATAAGATGCTATTGGACACTTACAATCATGAAGTGTTTGAGTTCTTTTGCTCTTCAATTTTCGTATCTACTTGTTAATTTCAGAATTTGGTTTACTTATCAGTTTCTTCTCTAAGATTGTGAGGGATATGATTGTAAATTAGTGTGCTTTCATTCTGTTATGGTTATAAGTGTAGCAGGGATTATGTGAACACACAAAGTGAGGAGAATATCCCTGATGGTTTTTGTTGTCCCCTGCCCCTCAAGTTCCCTACTGTTACTGATTCTGGCTTTCAACCAGAAGAGGGAGCTGTGTTCATTTAAAATAATATCCATAACCAAAGCTCAGTTAACTATAAACTTCTACCATATGGAAGGTGGAGCATTAATCACAATGTAGTTCAAATATCCTGGACCAAATCCTAGTTCCTGTGACTTCAGTGGGACTTATATTTGGGCTTGCATTGTTAGCATATCCTAGTATTTAAAGGTCTGTGTTCAGCATTCACAGTAGTAGAGCATAAAACTGAGATGAGAGGCAATAGGATTATTCAAAATACAGTCTGAAAAGGGAAAACCAAGCTTTTGTATAAAAGTAATGTTGCCAAAGGCCTGAATGGAAAACACAATTCATAAAAGTACAGTGTATAAAATAAATTGCCTTTGGGTGGAAACTGGCATTTAGACGTTAGATGACCCAGGCAGGAGCAAATGCAGTCTGTGTAGCAAAAGTCCAGGAAGTCCATCACTACCCATTGGGTATGTATATTATCAGATTAGAAATTGCCTTTAACATGGAGCAAATCCCATTTTATGGCTACGAACAGATGTATGCTGCTCTGGACAATCCCTCGCTGGCTAATACAAACTAATAAAAGTGAACAGTGGGCACTTCAACATTTAAAATATTAAGCTCTGCAATCCTGAGTGCCCTCAGGCAACTGGTTGGGTTGGCAATGGGGCCCATCAGCATTTTTATGTTAATATTTTTGCAAAGGATGATCTGAAAATAGCCATATGCAGACACACACAAAAAGACAGTGATGTGGTGCCTTAAAAACTAACCATTTTATTTATTTATTAGGTATCATATTACCAATATGATAATTGGTAACATATAGCTGATGTTTGGAAATGGAAGGAAAAGAATGAATGAATATGTTGCATAATAATTTGAATTTGATGCAAAATATAAAGAAATCCAATGATAAACTGTTGCGGTGTAGTTGAGGTTTAATTTTTCTTTCTGGGAAAGTTATATAAAAAGTATAAGAAATTAGCCAGTGCTCTTGCAATTGGCAGAGTATTTCTGAGGCATTTATATTAATAAAGTAGCATCACTTTAATCACAATAAAGTGTTCATTGCTTTAGCCTGAAAACACTGAAAATCAGTTAAAACAATATTTTTAGCTAAGGGTTCATTTGTATTATTTTAAAACAAACCTTTTCTACAAGTATGTTACTTCCTTCTTTTTTAGTCTTTTCACACTCTTTGGCTGTGTTTACACTAGAAAGTTTTGTCGACAAAACTCACAAAGCGTCCACATTACAAGTGTGTTCTGTCAACAGTAAATTGACAGAATGTGGCACTTCAGTTGACAGCATTCCGCCATTCCCGTGGAGGCAGAATGCCTTTCTTGACAGACTCTGTCAACAGAAAACCAGTGTGGACACTCTGGGGGCCCCTTTTATTGACAGCTAGGACTTCTGGGACACCGAGCGGCCCTGTCTGCTGTGTGTCTGTTGGCCATATTGTCGAGAGAGCAGCAGGGCAGTCTGGACAATCTCTGTCCACAGAGCGGATCAACCGAGCGATCCGCTTTCGTGCGTGTCTGCAATCTGTTGACAGAAGTTTTGTCGGAAGATGTCTTCAGACAGAAACTGCTGTCGACAGACTGCTGTAGTGTAGATGTAGCCTTTGTGCTTAATAGATCCTGCTGAAAGCTTTTGTAGCTTTGTTGACTGATTTAAACGCCTGTGAATCCATGGAGATACCTGATCTACATCACTTGCAGATCTGGTCCTTAGTGTACTGGTAGTCTTCTATCTCAGCAAATTAGTTTGTGGAGCAACACAGAGAAGGGGATAAATACTGCCCTGCTAACTCAAGCCAGAGGCTTTAAGTCAATTTAGGTGAGCAAGATTTGTTTCAATATGGGAATGAGATTTTTTTTAATTTCTTTTCCATGCCTGTCTGCTAATAGTGAAAGGTACTTGTTTTTTCAAATATTTATTTAATATGTGCTTTGCAAACCTAACAGATGTGTTCGCTCTCCCAAAGAGGTAAACTTCAGTCTTATTAAAAATGTGATGTAAAAAGAGAAAATGTTGAAAAGTTTGGAGGGAGTGAAGTGAGGAGGGAAAAGGTTAGAGGAAGAAGATTATTCAGTCTTGGCATTGGCACACTTTTTGGTTCAATTAAATACACAAATCTGTGTTTTAAATGAATGGAGCACTTTTGAAAGGTGCCAGATTAACTGAAAGTCTGTGTTTACCCAAGAACAAGGGAGGCACAAACAGAGGAAATAAAAGCTTTGCCACTCTGTCCTGTCAATTACCCACCAGCAGAAATAAAAAGAACAAATCAACAGGGCAGATGAATACCCAGAGACCAGCTACTCCAAGATAGGCCCAAAAAAGCCAAGAACAGAACACCACTGATCATTACCTACAGCCCCCAACTCAAACCAACGCATTTTTAAAGACCTACAGCCTAGCCTTAATCAGGATGCCACACTCCAGAAGGCCCTAGGTGACAGTCCTTTTCTCTCCTACAGACAACCTCCCAACCTTATGAGGATTCTAACCAACAGCCGCAGTGTATACTGCAGGAACACCAGTCCTGGAACTTTTCCTTGCAACAAAGCCCGCTGCTGGCTTCGTCCTCATATCTATGCCGGAGATACATCACTGGACCTAACCAGGTTATTCACAGAATCACAGGCACATTCTCATATTCCTCAACTAACATCATATATGCTATCGTGTGCCAGCAATGCCCAGATGCTTTGTATGTTGGACGGACTTCAAACTCTCTCAGACAAAGAGTTAATGGGCACAGAACGGACATAAAAACACTCCTGATCCACAAACCAGTCAGCCAACATTTTAATGGAGTGGGCCATTCTGTTAATGACTTAAAAGTCTCCATTTTATTGAAGAGGAATTTTCACAACACTCTTGAAGGAGAGGCTGCTGAACTCTCTCTTATATTCAAATTCGACACATTAATATGTGGTTTGAACCGGGATGCGAATTTTCTGGGTCATTATAGGGGCTCTTTTGCATACTTGGCTTCATCTAATTCTTGACACCCCCCCCCCCCAGCCTCTCAACTCTCTGATTTGCTCACCTTGATAATTTTTTTTCTGATTTGTCAACCTTGATTACTATTTTTGGTTCTCCGTGCCTTAAATATTGAGTCTGTTCTGGTATGGCTATGGTATGAAGAAGTGGGTCCGTCCCACAAAGCTCACCTAATAAATTATTTTCTTAGTCTTTAAAGTGCTACTTTATTGCTTTTTTGTTTTGTCCTGTCAATTGCTCAGCTCAATGGAAAGCTTCTGTGCTATGGGAGGAATAGTGACAGAGAGATAGCCAGGTTAGTCTGTATTCTATCCTTTTTGTGGGCCTTCTGGCCCACAAAAGCTCATCACCTAATAAATTATTTTGTTAAAGTGTTACATGACTGCTTTTTTGTTTGGTACTATGGGAGGGTAGTTCATGCTCCGTGTCCCCTTTATTTTTCGGTCTCCTCAGTAACTGTGAAAACATACCGTTTGGTATTCCACTGAATGTTTTACAGGGAAGATTTGATCACATAGTTTCCAAGTCTTGAATTGGGACACAGGCTTCCTGATGTGCCTTGTGGATTGAAATGAACTGTATCCCAATGATGTTCTGATGTTTGAATTGTATACTCCCATATCGCTTGACATGATGCAAAGTACTTTGTAATTCTTCTGAACTCTAATAAAAAGAAAAGTACCAGGTTACGTGGTACCTAAGTCTAATTCCCAGTACCTTACTCAGTTGTAATCTGCCACCACAGTTACTTCCTTCCTCATTCCAAATCATAGTGGCCGTTTCTACACAGGCCACTTCCTTTGGAAGTGGCATGCTAATACAGGGAGCGAAAGATGCTAATGAAGCAGGGATGCAAATTACCCGCACCTCATTAGCATAATGTCATGTGATTTGGAGTCTGGAAGACCGTTCTTCCGGATTCCAAAACGCCGTGTAGAAGCGTGGCCCCGGGGTGGGCTTCTGGAAGGAAGTTCTCCTTCCGGAGGCCCCTTCTTCCCAAAAATTTTCAGGAGGAAGGGGCCTCTGGAAGAAGGCCTTCCTTCCGGAAGCCACCCCAGCGGCCGTGCTTCTACACAGCATTTTGGAGTCCGGAAGAACGGTCTTCTGGACTCCAAATCACTTGACATTATGCTAATAAGACACAGGTAATTTGCATCTCTGCCTCATTAGCATCTTTTGCTCTCTATATTAGCATGCCACTTCCGAAGGAAGCGGCCTGTGTAGAAGTGGCCAGTGACAGTAAAGCTTTCTGTGTACAATATAACCATACATGTCATAACATTGTTAGATATCTACCAAAAATGTTTTGCAAATAGTAGGGTTTTTTGGTATTGTTGTTATCAAAAAGTCACACTGAGTTATATTCTCACAACTCCTTTGTAGTTCAGAATGCTTGGGAACACTACTTGGTCATGCACACATCTTGCATGCTGTCAGGTCAGGTGGGGATGCTGAGCATTTGATGGGGGTTGGGAAGAAAGTTCACAACCTAAGGAGCAAATTCCTCCCTCTCCCTTTTCCCCAGTTTGTAGCTTGTTTGCACTTCATTCTGGAGTTCTGTCTTCAGCTTCCATCTCTGCCACAGATTTCCTGAGGGATCTTGGCAAGTGATTTAATCTTCATGCCTCAGCTCTCCCTCTGTAAGCTGGGGATAACTATACTCCTTTTCTTCCACCATTTGTATGTCTTGTCAGTTTAGATTATAAATTTTCTGGGCAGGGATTGTGTTTTAGTAGGCGTTCATACGATGCCCATAATATCTGATCTTAATCTCATTTGGGGCCAGTAGGTTTTATTGTAATACAGATTATTTTAGCCCAGTTACTAAGGTTAGGCATTGGAGAATGGAGATGACACAATATGCATAGACTTCATTTGAGCAGCTTTTATAATTATGATTTATATTTTGAGTTTGTCAGTTTCATTCTGATATGACCCTACCTGTTTAGAAGCTGTTCTGCAAGGTAGGGGAGAAGTTATCCGCCTTTGAAAGCATTCTTAGTTTTTTACCTACTAACCTCAGCCCTGGAACTTTGATCTTGGCTTTACCATGAGACCAGGACCTGATTCTGTGATTTGTGTCGGGAAATGGGATATTTATATGAGGTTATTTTATACTGTTGATGATAGACCCCCACAATATATATATATCAACTCAAAATATGTATATAATTGCAGTTTGCTGCTAGAGATGTCAATGGGGGGAGGGGAGTGTAAGTCTTAACTCAAAAATTGAAGGATCTCTGATACTAAACCTAGGTCTTGAATCTTGTGTGTATTTTAAATAAATTTCTTTCATGTCCTGCATCTAACATACTAGACTACAAGAAAAATAAGTGTTTGAATTAAGCAGTGCTTTTTGTATGCTGGTACTTGTGCGTACTGAGTACTTGCACCTCAGCAGCCCCAGCTATAAGATTGGCATGACGTGGAGGGTGGGGAGGCTCCCTTTTTTTATTTTATTCCCTTTGCCATAGGACAATTTTTTCGAATATACTGACTAACTTGCTCTTCAGAGGTACAAATAACCCAAAACAAACAAACAAACAAAACATGTTATCCTCCTGAGATGGGGAGGAGAAGCAGTCCAGAGGTAAATGCAGCAAGAAAGCAGAGTTTTCTTAGCTCCAGTGCAGACATTAGAACTCTGGAAATGAGCAAACCTGTTGGTGCTTGATTTTTAAAAGATTGAAATAAATGGCCTACCATGCTTCCTTGTCATATATCTGGTACAGTAGTTCCTTGAATTATGCGAGAGTTGCCTTCTCACACACCCTCATACAAGTCGAATTTGTGTAAATCAGGGGTGACTTTTTTCCCCAGGTGGAACACATGTTCTGCAGCTGGGGAAGCAGCAGGAGCACTTGGGGCTCCTTTTGAAAGGTAAGTCCTGGGGTTGGGGGCAGTTGGGGAGATTTAAATCTGGTGGTGGTTTGGGGCTGTGGGAGGAGGTGGGTGGGATTAAGCCTGGGGTGGGTTAGGACTGTGGGGGTGGGGGGGTGGAGTTGAGCCAGGGCCATGAGGCCATGCAGGGGGGAAGGGTGAGCTGGATCTGTGCATGTGGTGGTGTAGGGGGGTGAGCCAGGCCATGGGGGACTTGAACTGGGGCTGTGCGGGGCTGGGGTCCTTGAGCCAGGGCCGGGAGAAGTGGGATTTTGAGTTGTGCTTAACTCACTTTAATGTGAGTTAAGCACAACCCAATCGTGCATTTTGAACAATTACTGTACTTCCCTGTTGACTTGACTTTGCTAAGATTGATACTGGGAAGAGTTTAACACCATTTCTGATAAGTTATTGTCTTAAGAAAAATCTGTTCAACATTACAGGTTGATAGGATTTGATATCAGATTTAAGATCTGGGTTGACCTAGTAGCACATTTTTGCTATGTATTATAGCAGCTGACTTCAAAGCCCTGCTGTGCTAGACACTGTGCTTAGAGACAAAGTAACAGATATTCTCTGCCCCAAAGAGTTTATAGTCTAAATAAAGGCAGACACAATATGAAATTATTATTATTCTACCCTTTGTTTGTCAGATGGGAGACTGAGGCCTACTAAAGTGACTGTCCAAGGTTACATAGGAAATCTGTGGCAGAGCCTGTAATTGAATCCAGATCTCCTGTGACCTATTCATGTGCTTTAATCACTGGCAATCCGTGCTGAGGATACTACTATGCAAGAATTCTGAGGCTGGTGAAGTTAGTTGGTAACATAATGGTCATCTCATTTCTTTTGCAGCATCTATAATAAATACTACTTTTGCCTAAGCAAGTAGCTATAGTACCTTTCTGAATGATGCTGTAAAACTTGTTACGGGTGTGCAAGACATCATCTTTGAAAAGTGGTGCATGTGGTACATTGTGCAAAGCAAAAGGCTCAGTCAAGTTGACTGTATCTTTTTGTTTGAGTGCTCACTCATGTCCATTCCGTGTTAGAGGTGTGCCTGATGATTGCACTGTCACTGGAGATTTTTTTCCCTCAGTGGTTTCAAATGGGCTGGCTCCAGGACTCAGATGCTGCATGTTTATGTTCTAGCATAAGTGATATTGCTGGCCCTGGACCCTCTCAGCTCTTTCTTACCACCTGTGACAGGTTGTGGAACATCTTCTCTTGCTTCAGCAAGGCATTTTTTGGTGATATGCTATTCATGTTATTAGTTGTAGACAGTAGTGTAAATATTTTAGTGTAGATAGTCCCCCCTCCCTTCACCTCTGGGGATAAATGTGTGCTAATCCCTGGGCTTCAAGGCTTGAGCCTTGTTATCTAGCCTATACCAGTGGATAACCCAGGTGCCAGTTGCCTGAAATGTCTGGGAGGGGCTCATGTGCCACTAGAGAGTGCTAGAGCTGGCCCAATGGATACCATAGAGGGAAAAGTGCCCAGTGATTGTGCATTCGGTACACACACATCTTACGTGGAATGGACATGAGCAGCACATCTCAAAGAACTCTTATGGAAATATTAGTAACTGTTTTACCTTCTTTCTCCCTTCCTCATTCTACTCTTTTCACAAACTATTGCCTTCTTTCTAGTTACCTTTGAGCAGGCGTGATGCATGGTGTGCACAAGGGGTCACACATACCCCCTGCACCCAGGTTCCTTCCCCCCATACTGCACCATGCTGCTTCTGTTGAGTGCAGGGCAGTCCTGCCCCTCCCCCATGGAGCAGGAGTAGATGTGGGGACAGGGGCGGAACAAAAGTGGGGAGGGGAAGGCCTTGAGATAGAGGGGAGGTACAAGGCCGATGCCCCCCATACAGTTTTCTCACCTGTCGTCACTGCCTGTGAGAGCAGGTGCACTGGATATCAATATCTGTCCTAGTGGGGTCTTTGGAAGGTGGCACCATCCCATTGCAGAAATTAGATGAAAGTCCACTTTGCGGTGATAGTCACTGAAGACATCAGAATCAGGCCCCAGATATCTACAAACGAGTGTGTTCTGTTTTTTTCCCCTCCTGCCATCCATGGTTTCAATCCCTCTACATTTGATTCCTATACTGCAAACACAAAGAAATTCAAAAAAAGCAGTCAGGTAGCACTTTAAAGACTAACAAACTTGCTACTTGACTGCTTTTTTGTTTTGATAGTATATAGACTAGCACGGCTCCCTCTCTGTTACCAAGAAATACAGTTTTGCAGTCATGGAGGACACCAGTGCAAAGACAGACTACTTAAAATCTACCTGAATAATTTCCTTCAGAATTGTGCTGCCGTACTAGTGTGCTTATTTTTTGAATGATATGATTCATTGCTAGGAGAATAGCCCTCAGGACAATACAGTGAAGATCTGGAAGCTCTGTGCTTCTATAATTCACATTTGCAAATGTATCTTGCAGGAGGGAAAATACTGGCTTTGATACTGACTTATTGTATGGCAGCTTAAAGAATCTTCCCCCCCCCACCCAACTTTCCTTCTGATAACGTTTTATGCCATATAAGTCTGTCGGAGCTTAGTCTTACAGGTTTAGTTTATCCAAGCAGTATGAATGTAAACAGTATTGGATTTAGCGGTCATAAATTACATTTTAAATGAAGATATTTGTCAGTCAGAGTTTGCCACAGTTTGTGTTCTGAGCTGTGGGCTGAAATACTTATATAGTAAGTTCAAGTCAGAATTGTTCTAGTGAAGACTGCATGTATATGCTGTGTAATTGAGGTGATATAAACAGTTCAGTGAACATGCTGAGTACTGCTTTCCCTTGCCAAGCAAATATCTTGCTATCCTGGAGTAGCAAGGCCTAACACAGTAGAGCCTTAGATTTGGTTAGGATCTTTCGGCTTTACTGTCATGTGAAAACTAAGACCTATTTGTATATAACCTGGAACAGAGGAGAACAAATTATGCAGATTTACATGGGCTTTATACTGCTTTTGGTCCACTGCTTGCAGAAATTCCACTGATATGAGGTGGTCTGTAAAATTTACTGGCAACTGAATATCTAAGAAAAGTAAATACACAGTAAACTTTAACTAAATAAGCATTTTAAAAGTTCTTTTTCTTTTGCTCTCCACTGCAACACTTCTCTGTATCATTCATTTCCTACAGCTTGTATTATGTTGACTAAAGCTCTGTCCCAGGGGTTGGCAACTTGTGGCTCCGGAGCCGTGCAGCTCTTTGAGGAGTCGCTTGTGGCTCCAAGTGCTGATTCGTTGGCAAGGTAAGCATGCCCCCTGTGGGGGCAAGTTCAGGCTGGGAGCACAGCCCAGCAGGCAGAGTGCTTGCAACCCAGCTGTGAATGGAGCCAGCATAAGGTTGGGGAGAAGCAGCTCCCAGGGAGGCTGCATTGCTACAGTTACCACATAGAGCTGCCAGGGCTTCATTGCTGTACAGTTGCTATCAGGGTTTTGGATACTGTGCTCAAGTTAATTAATACTGAGATTTTTCCCAAGCTATGTACTCAAGGGAGCAGGAGGGATGAAAAAAGTGTTCAGCTTGGATGGCAAAAGGGTGCTCACATTCACAGTAGGCTATTGGATTCTCTTCCACCTAATTCCCTAAGTCTGTGATGATCTAAGGCTCAGGGTCTGTCCACCACTGAGGGGCTTTCAGCTTCCCTTCATACTCCGGGCTGTAGGTCCCAGAAACTAGGATGCTTCAAGAGCAAGTTTGCCCTAGGTGCTAATGGGGATCAACCAGATAAGTTTTGATTCATTCTCCCAATATCACTGTGAGACCGGACTTATTATTAAATCTATTTCACAGATGGCACAACTAAGGCTGAGAGTGCCAGGCCTCACAAGCGCTGCCAGTCTGTGTCTGACAAACAGGCCTCGGCTAACTCTATTTGGCTGCCAGTGTGCTTTGAAACCCACTCTCAGTCTTGGTGTGCCATTCATGGACCTCTGCTTAAGTTGAACCAATGAAATACTGGAAAAAGAATTCATCTTCAGATGCCTCAGCTTCTGTTCTAAGCACTGGGCAGGGGTGTTGTATTTCTTTTTGTGACAGGTCCCAGAGGTGCGATACCGCGAAGGATGAAAGACAAAGACAAACATAGACAGCAGGGGACCAACAGTTCTATAGTCTGAAGGCCCTGAGTTTATTATTCTCACAGCTTTTATAACCAAGTGAAAGCACATTATTATGAGAAAAGCAATCAGCTACAATACAACTGGCTCAACACCTCTATCTCTAAAAAAGCCACATCATTCCTCCCAGTCCTTGAACATGAACTCTCGGAAAACACCTAGTTCAAGCAACACAGCTCCTTGTGGCTTGCCTCCAAGAGAGCAGATGTTTCGTTTGCAAAACATGTTATGTTGCTCTAGATGCCAAGAGCCCAGCCGGGCCTGGGAGACATGTAGGAGGGAGAAGGCAAAACTCCTTCACAGGGGGCATGAAATTGCATAATGGGGGCACAGTGCAATTAGCCTCTCCCTGCGTCCTCTGCTGGCTCCCCCCTCACCCCCATCATTGATAATGGAGCATGGCGCATAACTTATGCAAGTCTGACACTCGCTTCTGGGGCACTGGACAAGCTGTGGGGGGGGCTGCTAATTGTTGGGCCCCAGTTTTTGTCCTACATAAGAAAGTTTGTTGGCCCCTGCTATACTGTATGCTCCTAAATTGACACCCTTTGGATCACCAATTAATTTCTGATGGTCATTGCCACTAGATAGGACTGATCTTGGAGAAAAGGGTTAAATATCTAAGTGGATCTTATTACAAATTATTGTGTGTGCAATGCTCTTAAAAAAGGAGTTGCAAAAAGTATGGTTTGTTGTTATTTATTAAGGACACTCTTGTATTCACGTGTATTGCTACTCCTGAAGTATTGATTTTTGCAAACGAATTTGGAAGAAATGGCTCTTCTTGCTATTTTGGTTGCAGATCCCTGCTCTGTGCAGACTTGCAGCAGATACTTATTCTCTTGCTCCTTTAAGGGCTAAATTGTAACTGGATCTCTATGAAGAAGTGAGATATGTGAAATCAATTTGAATCCTTCTGTGCCAAAACATAGATCTCATTGTGAAGATACGCCAGTTAAAGAATTTCTGAACCAATCCTCCTTTCACACTTGTATAGTGTCCAAACAATATCTAGCTCTGTGTTTGGCCTTTGTTGCTGCTTGCAACAAGAGCCCATCTCTCCTGCCCTCCAGCTCATCTTAGGTTCTGGAAAAGGAAACATCGGTCTTGATCCATTTTTCTTTGCTATCAACATTAGCTCGTTTGCCAAATATTGTGTTCTGTTAATGAATGGAAGAGTCCTTTCACTTTTCAATCCTTGTTCATGGTGGATTATTTCATATGTTCCAAAGGGTTCACCTATTTCAAAAAGTCCAGGGATCATCTATGACCAAAAGGTTAGGTTTGGTATGCTTGGGCACTAACTGTGATGTTGAGTGTGACATAAATGCCTGGACTGAGAGGAATATGGCAGATGTTACAGGGTTATGTGAATTATTGAATTGCTGTCAGTGAAAGGAAAAATATGTCTGTCACATTTACTTTTCCTATTGGCATCAGCTTGGTACCAGAGATGTTCCAGCATAAGCTGGAGGGACTCCAAGGAAGGTAGGAGAGGACACTAGGAATATGGAGTCCTTTTGTGTAATTATCAGTGCTCTATTTTGGTCAAACTGTCCCTTTTAGGAAATCTTAACATTTGAGTTGCAGATCTGGTATAAAACACTCTGAGGTGTGGAAGAACTGTATGTATTATCCAATAAAATATTTCAGTCCACCCTTTGGCTCTTAAGGCAGTGATTTATTGAGCTATACAGAGTCAGAGCTGTTGAATAAATACCAGTATGTCACAATCCCTTTGTTCTACTTGTAAATTCTCTAAAATCAGACAAATGGGAAGCAAGTTTTAAAGACTGAAAGGATTTTGGACCTTGAATTCAGAATTCATAAATCTACAATGGAAACAGGTTATGTTAGTTCAATGAAAACTCACTTTTTTAAATTGAAAAAGGGGTAAGTGATTACTTTTCAGGAATTGTTGTGCTTACAAAGCTATCTTAATGTGAAATGAGTCACCTAACCATCACACTGTGTGGTGAAGCAATTACAGTAATCATCAGCAAATAAAACCTAACCTGATGTAGGAAAAAGGGTTTATGCATTACTTATTACGGTTACTTAGTTTGCTGTTGATTTAAGCTTAATCTGAGTAATTTTTGAATACTAGATTTTCATGCAAATTTTTTCCGCCCTAATATTTCTAAGTTGTTATTTGATCTTGAAAAACATTTCATTATGTTTAATTTGAGGAAATGAGACTTCTTTAATTACTGTCTGTCGAAGCTATTAGAAGCTCAATTACATTTGCAAATTTGTTTTTTAAAAGCTTTATGATTTTTAAGATAAAAATCCCAGCGTCTGACTATATGGGACTTTCTTGTTCATTAAGCAGTCCTTCCTTCTCCCCTGCCACTTACCTCCACAAATGGTGTTCACATATCAAGGAAAGTATATCCAGCTCAAAATGCAAAATTAATTATGCTAGAAACTGAAGACCAGCAATTAAAATTAGGCTCTGAGCTACACTGAATAATAAATATTTACAGAAAGGAGAAAAGCTGACACACATGTTTGTTTCCCTTCATGCAGTGTTGAAAATACTGAACTTTTCAAAGCTTGTCTAAATATTGTAAGTGAAAATGAGAGGATGGCTACCCCAGGATTTAGACATTTTATATGCATATTGCGTATCTGAAAGTGGTTTGTATTTCTGTAGTGGGTTATGTATTACCACTGTTATGTCTAGGGCAGAGTCTCCAAGAAAGATTGTAAAAGAAGTCTGAATAGAAACATCTAGTTTATTAGGTGTTTTTTTAAGACTGAGTCATTTCAGTGTTTCAGTGGTGAGTCCAATTTTATGTGACTTGGGTTGCCTGTTTCACACAATTAAATGGACACTTGGCAGTAAGAACTAAACCTTCCCACCAGCCGCCAACCTGAGTGTTGGCTGTATACCACAGCTCTAGAGAGAGACAAGATAACAGTAATATTAACCACCTAGCTATTTCCTGAAAGTTTGCTCTTATTTATTTATTTAAAATATTTTTCACTTCTAAAGCAAATGCCTCCTGAGCCCCAGCTGTATGTACAGAACTGCATATGTAACAGCCTTCTAAATGTGTAAATGCAGATTAATTGTACAATTATAATGAAAAAGGAGCTTCAGAACAGTGGTTATTTTGTTGCACAGATACAATTAAAATTTTTCCAGTGGTTTATAAATACAGCTAAATGAAATCACTGTCCTGCCACTTGGTGGCAATTTTGAGCTACTGCCTTGTGAGAACTAGTATGCTATTTTTATAGAGAAGAAAACCTTTTAAATTTACTTGAATTGTGTTTGAAATAATTCCATATTCTAAGAATATAAACTATGTAATCTACAGTTTATTGTCACTAAAATATTAAAGTTCTACATTTCTCTTACTGTTCATCATAGATGCAAGCAAAACTTAGAATTTGTAACTGCTGATCGTTGAAAGAATGTATTTGGTAACAGAGAGGAAGCCGTGCTAGTCTCTACGCTATCAAAACAAAAAGCAGTCAAGTAGCACTTTAAAGACTAGCAAAATAGTTTATTAGGTGAGCTTTCTTTGGACAGACCCACTTCTTCAGACCATATTAAGTCTGTTCTGGTCTGGCTATGGTCTGAAGAAGGGGGTCTGTCCCCCGAAAGCTCACCTAATAAACTATTTTGCTAGTCTTTAAAGTGCTACTTGACTGCTTTTTGTTTTGATAATGTATTTGGTGTTTACTAATAAATAGAAGATTGGGGTTTGTTTTAGCTTATGCAAATTTAAAACAAAAAATTGAAACAATGTATTCTGACTTATTAAGTGTTTGTTTGTAGGTGTGTGTTAGCCGGTGGCCGGGTAATAGATGGTGAGGCATTCCCCTGGGTCCTAAACAACCCAGTTTTTTACTGTTAGAGCAGGGAGCTCCTAGCACTCTCACGTATGGCCAAGCTGTGGTAACCAAATGGTTACAGTTCTTTTTTATTGTGCCGGCTGTGTTGCAGTGACAAAGAGCAGCAGCAGTCAGGCTTAGATCTTAACTAGTTACAAGTTTATTAACCTACAGTTATAAGTGTGCGGTTACAAAAGGCTATTGTCTACTTCTTATATGCTAGCAAAGTACAGGTGTTAACAGGTTACGTTACAATCCGATACAAAGATATCTGTTACCATCTAACACAATGATATCTTGATACAATGACATCTAGTTACAGAGCTCTAATTCTTTAACTGCGAGCACCAAAAAGGAGACCTTGCATGGGTATATCTTACCCCCCTTGCATCTCTCGATACCAGTGTAGCCAAGCTGGATCGGTCACTCAATTCCGCGGAAAGACAAATACGAGGTTGGGCGTCCCCAGTTGCGGACCTCGGGAGGCAATCACCTGACCCTACCAGCAGGGGCGTGCAGCGAGCAAGCTGGCTTGTAAGGGGGAGACTTTTGTCTGGCTACAGTGTGGTACTCCTTGGGGACACCAGCATTGTGAAGCAACTTGCTACTACTTGCTCGTAGGATGAAAGACCTTATCTGTGCCTGCTGGGGAATCAACTCCCTGATTTTTTCCAGCCACAGGCAATGCAAATATTCTTTTCTTAGCCCTCTGCAGGATTCTCTGTCTGTCGTGCAAGTTAGCAATAGGCACACTCCACCTCCAAATGCTCTAAGCATCTGTCTGTGGAGTCCAGCCCTGTATCTATTGGACCCTCACAGAATTACTAGGTCCTCTGTTCCTAAAGAAACACTGCAGCTCAACAGAAATACCTCAGAATACAGTTCAGGTCAACATCCAGCACTTAGATTGGTTTATAGAGAATGCAAGTGTATGTTTATTTAACAAAGAGCAGAGATTCAAATTATAGCAAAGGGTCCTATTGGAAATAAAGGCTGAAAATTCAGTAAAATCATAACATGCATTCTGGAGTTTAAATGTAATTCACAGTATTCCCTCTTGGCTAATAAAGGAGTTGCGTACATCAAAGTCCTTCTCACAGGTTGTTTACCTAAGACTGTAGAGACCCTCCTTTCATGAGATCAAGGCTGCTGGCAGTTTGTCTTCCCTGCTGAAGAAAAGCTGGTGTCTTTCTTCACGAACAATTGCACTAAACCAGTCATTTGTTCTTCATCTCTTAAAAAAAAAAGTCCTCTTCCCACCTCCACCTGTTTGTTTACCTCTTTCTGTTAATTTTCCTTCTGATGTTCCTGCACTGTCTTCATTAGTGTGTAACTCAGTGTGCAAATAGATTACCATTATAAGACACACAGTATTCAGTGCGCAGCAAGGGGGAAGAAATGTTTCCCATATTCTCTCTGGTAGAACCTGACGTAAGACACGCTGTGTCTGGGTGACCTGCCTTTAATATAAGCAGGGAAATGGTTCCACTCTTGTGGGACATTTTCCTGGCTTCCATACTTCCTCCCTGGAATATGATAGTGAAAGGGTCAAAGTCCCTACCCCAGCTCTCTTTATCGTGATGCCTTTCTGACCTCAGGAATGCTTCTTTCTCTCTTCCATTTAGCAGAGTCCTCTTAACCCTGATAAGGCTGGTCCCAGGCACAGGAGTTCAGCCCCCAATCTCATTTTGAGCCACTCAGTGTGGGGACTAGGGTGTCCCCACTTCATGGTACTCCATCCTGTTGCTGGTCACTTCCCTGACCCAGTAATCATGGCCTTGCTTAACTGGGATACTATTTATTAAACAGCGACTGTAAACAGATAAGGGAATGACTGAAATGTTTGAAAGATCATGAAACACTGCAACAGGAGATCATATGGTCAGAGCCCATAAACAGAGGTCTCTGGAATTCAAGACAATTTTCAAGCTATTCCTCACACATCGCAGGCCTCTTCCCAGGACCTGACTATGCACTGAGGATACTGTGCGTAAGATACCGGTTCTGGTGTTGGCTACACACCTTCAGACTCAGCACAGAGGGTCTCTCTCCCCCATTTTCCTCCCTCTTTTGGAGGTTTCCCCTTATCTGGTGATGTCTCCCTTTGTGGGTCCCCTTTGCCCTGGATTCCCACCTTGTTCTCTCTAGCCACTTACAACTCTCAGCTCCAGTTTACTGGAAGCATGGTAGACCTTCTACTATCTTGGCTCTGGATCTGTGGTTCTCTGTTGAAGCTCGTCCCTGGCTTCCCATCAGCATGGTTGCTCTTCACTGCTCTGATTGCTGGCTCTGGGCTGCTGCACTCTCTCTGGCTCAGCCATGGGGTCCTGTCAGTCTCAGGATCCTGGCTCCTTCTAAATCTTTCTCCTTTTTCCTGGAATTGGGAGCAGATTAACGAAAAGGTCCAGTGTGTTTTGGTAAAGGACCTAGACCCCCTTTAGGAACATAATGTCCAATAAGTATCTTCACATACCTCCTGACATATTATCTGCACATACTTTTTGCAAAGATTGTGATGATCAGTGTGTCACAGGATTTCAGCAGAAAAGGTACAGGATGCCAAGATGCCTTTTTTTTTCAAGCTAGAATATAAATACCAGACATAGGGGGTCCCTGTGCTCTCTGCCAGTTAACATCAAAAAGTCCTCAGGTTATAAAGTGGCAGTACTGGAAAATATTTTTAATCATTCAAATGCATTAAGACGCTCTAAATGTTCCTGGTATATATTGAGGAACCAGGAAATTGTACTTTGGAACTTTTTGCCTTTTTAAAATAAAGGTTAGGATCAGGTAGAAGTCATCAGTGACTGGTAATCTGGTTTATATTCTTGTGCTCTGCTGTGTATGTTGTAATTGTAGATCATGCGGGTCTGGAGCTTTAAAGGGAATGGATTTGGGAGAGATTATGACATTAAGGAAATAATTGGAAAAAAGTTAGGAAAAAAGAACTAGAGGGAATTAGGAAACATATTCCTGGTACTTCAGTAGCATGGATTTACAGAATGAAGGAACCTCGAGAGGTCACCACCCTGCACTCATGGCAGGACCAGGCAACATATAGCATGGTAGCCTACATCTGTGTCAGATACAGGCTATTTAATTTGACTGCAAAGCAAGCACACAAAATTAAAGTCTGATGTTTAGATAGCACTATATAATGTTATCCCCTGATTTCCAAGAATAAACTCCTGAAGGACTTTTGTTTGTATTCTGTCTAGCCTACAGCTTCACATTGACATAAATAAATCTATAACTTCATAACTAGAAAAGCTTAAAAAACTACTAACATTAGCAATACAGTTTAAAAGAGTAATAAAGAGCAAAGGCTATTAATCACTATTGTCAGTAAGTTCAAGATACAACCATTGCGTAATTTAATAGTCGTGTTACTGGAAGATTACTCAGATATAAGCAGCTTGTAAAAATTATAGTAAGTACAAAACCCAATGAACATCTTTTTTCATTCATTGGGCTAGTAGTTTTTTATGCTGTCAAAGTCCCCTACCAGGAATGCTGCAATATGCTGCATAGTTGTTTGTCAGTGCCTGGGTTTATTTTCGTAAAGACGTATTGATTACAGCAGGAGAAACATTTAGTTTAACAGCAATCAATGAGGAACAGACAAAGGGCATTTTGAAGTCTAAGGCATTTTAAATTTCAACTAAAATACACAATCCAGGGTAATTTATGATTAAATAAAAATAATACATACTTTTGTAAGGTCCCAATGTTTTTCCTGATTATTTATGATACACAAACACTTAGCAGTATGCTTAATGCAGAGAGAATATGTAACATTACTACTGTTATTCAAGCTCTGTGAATAATAGATTTTTTTTTTGTTTTTTTAGCTGAAACTAATGAACCCAAAATATTTTTGTTGTCTTGGCCAAAAAACAAACAAAAAGAAACCAAACACGAAAAAAACCCAAATCTCTCCCCCTGTCCACTAAAACGAAGATTGTGGCCATACAAAATGTTTCATTCAACTTGAAAATAAATGTTTCATTTTTGATTTTTATTATTACAAACAAAGACATTTTGTAATGCTGATGGTAGTGGTAGAAGTAGTTGCCGCAGCTTCCTTATACTCTATAGCTGTATTATCAAAGCACTCAACTGGAATATGGAAAACCCATCTTGAAGTTCTTACTGTGCTGGATTTGTAACTATCACATTGTGGTTGAGTACTCTCGCCACTATTCTGGGGTAAATCTCTCTGTCTTTCCAATTTGTGTAAAGGACAGGATGTCCGATTCACCTAGGTGAATCCCGTAACCATTATCCTATAGAGAGTGTCAGACACATACAGGAAAAGTTATGCTGTTTAATCATTGCTGGCTGCCTTCATAATTTATGTCTGCCTCTAATCTAATTTTTAATGTAGCTCTTGCATTTTCTTCAGTATAAACAAACCAGTTTACAGTCCCCTTTCCTCCATACATTCTATGGTCTAAATTGTCCAAACAAGAGCGACATTTGCACGTACACAAATTTGTTTGCAATCTCCTTGCAAAGTATTTGTGTAACTCAACCACTTTTGCATATACACAATAGAATTTATAAAAGCATAAGTTTCCCATCCATATCTAGCACAATTGACTGCAGACTGGTTTTGTGCCTGCACAGATTGTCAGTTTCATGTACAAGTGGTATTGCACAAACAAATACGTCCAGTGATTTGAATGTGGATTCTTGTGCATACTTTTTAAAAATTTGACCCAGCACATTAAAAAAGTGCTCCTACACATTACTACAAGCAAGAATCTAGCATTCACTCTTCAGTTTGAATCTTCTGGTTGGTAGGCTTTTACGTTCCTAAACACTACATCAAGCAATTTTTTTATTATGGCATGGCTATTATGGAGAATTGTTAAGTGCGTAACTGCAGGATTTCTCTAACATGTACACCCTGAATATACACTGCTATAAACAGCTCAATTTAAAATAGCAACAATTAAATAAAACTTTTTATATAGAGACAATTTGTTTTGAGAGAGAATTATCTTCCTGCCTTGGTTTAAAATCATTAGAAAAGCATTTGCTAGAAATCAGTATTAATTATAAAAAGATTGTATGCTTGTTTTCAAAATGCTGAAAAATGTGTCATCAATTAAAAGAATTTCTTAAGTCATTTCTTATCAAACAACTCTATCTTGTTTTTTAATACTTTGTGCAGGCTATTGCTGACATGAATTCTCCTAAAATATTAAATTAATAGTTATACCAAATCCACTGTCTAATTTCTTCTTCAGATTACAAGTATTCAGAAAAGAAATCAACATAAGAACACAAAGGTCTGAGCTCCTATTTATACTGAGGCAATCTTTCCCTACTCTGGTAGTGTAAATTATATTTATGACCAGTGTTGTTGGAGACGGGACCTTCTGAAAGGACCCCCCCACCAGTCAGGAAGAAGGGCTTTCGAAAACTGAGGGGGTCCTTTCGGAAGCTCCCATTTTCACGGGCAGCGTGCATTTTGAAAAGCCGCACTTTCGAATTGCCGTGGCCACCATTATGCTAATGAGGCTCTGCATATTCATTGCAGTGCCTCATTAGCATCTTTCAGACCTACTAATTAACATGCCCTTTTTGAAAGCAAAGGGCTCGTGTAGACCCAGCCTTGATGTGTTTGTAGCTCTCTTGATAAAGTTTACTACTGAAAAAAGTGAAGGGGTATGAACAGAAAAGTATTAGCTGGTTGGCTGTTTAAGGTTCCATAATGGGTATAAACTCTAATGAAGGGGGACACGTGTGCAATGCATCTGATGGGAAGCAAATAAATAAATAAATAAATAAATCCATAAAGAAAAGTATTTTTAAATGCCAGGAAACCACTCTCATCACCAGATAGGAAGAAGGTCTTTCGAAAACTGGGGGGGTCCTTTCGAAAGGTCCCATCTCCACGGGCAGTGCACAATTCAAAAAGCCACACTTTGAAGGGGCTCGTGTAGACACAGGGAAATGTGTAGGTGATTCAGGAATGCTGAATCTATTTCAATCACAAACAGACCTCTTGTGCTAGCTTTTCTGTGGGCTGGGTTTCCTTCTTTTGTCTCACTGTTTTGTTATGTCTTTTGGGTTAGAATGAGAATATTATCCTTATTTTTGTGGGTGAGATTAGTATAGTTGAAGAACACTTTTGGTATATATTGCACATAAGTGATTTATAGCCTGAATTTTACAGACTCCTCAGCTGTGGGAGTTTCACAGGCATACTCTTATTTTTGTCTTCAGAGTCCTTTTGTCTCTATAATTTTGGATAAACTAGATAAACACATGCATATGATCATCACCAGTAAAATAACACTCAGATTACAAAGCCAAACACTCATAATTTAACAAATGCTGGAATTACAGTTGGTAAGGCAATATTAGTTCAGCCCAGTTTCACATTATACATTTTTATAGTCTTGACCAAAATCCCAGAAGGTGTAAAAGATGGGAAAAGAATTCAGCTGTAGCGTGAGGTTCTAAACACTTTCTGACCAATGCTGCGCACTCTCAACTCTCAGTGAAGTCAGATGAGAGCAGGCTACTCTTCGACATAGAGAATCAGGTTCTGTAATAGGAGAATATCAGATGGATAATTTAAGTTGAACAGTAATTTATTTTCTCAAAATGTATTTCCTATTTTGAGAATTACCCGTTTTTAAGATACTAGGTACTGAAAGTGAGACAAAAACTCTTATTCTCTGCATATTTTTTCCACAAGTGTATAGATGTTTCATTTAATTCTTTGCCAGCCTTCCCTTGTGGCATCTGCTTATTTATCACTGTCTTTAAGATCTCTTATCCACTTGGTAATGCTCATATTTTGGTCCCTTGGTTACTGCTATTATAAAGTATTATCCAGTAAGATTTATAGCTGTGACACTTGTACAAATAATTGCCCCAGTTTAATGGCTTAACAGTGAGAAACCTTTGTTATTTTGTAATGAAACTATATGTAAAATTTCTTCATATATTTTTTGCAGGCACCTCATAAAATTTAGGTCAGCAGCAGACCTACATCATAATCTTTGGCAGGCCATGAATTGCATCATACTATCTTTACTGTGATTTTCAAAGTAAATAAACGGTTTATGTCATTTTATGATGCTATAGCTTTTTCATAGTCAACTGATACCTGAGCGCTCTCACTAGTAGAACATTCATCAGTTTCTTATTGACCTGTTTGATGCTGTCTCGTTTTAGGTGCTTGTGAAATAATCAAATACAATCAGAATTTCTATGTCGTAGGATTTCGTGGATAGCATGTATTTTAATTTTCCAATAGTGGGTTTTGAAGCTTCTTGTGTGTTTTTGGCAAGTCACTTGTAACCTTTTCTTTGTAGCAGGCTTTTGAATTCAGTAGTTTGTAGAGCTGAGGTTAAGGGGCTACTAAGAATTAGCATGCCATAGTTGATATATGTAGTAAGTAGGGTCTATGGTAGATGCTGTTTTTAGTCTGTTTCCAAAACTCTTTATCTAAACATGTCTTTATAGTAGAGAGTATTGTTATTAAAGTTGTGAAATGTCTCTCTTCCACTAGATACCTACATTTTTAAAGCTAGATTCTTACAATTGTATTTTATAAAAATAAAATAAATTCATGACATTGATGTAAAGGGAAGCTTTGTCATTGGGTTTGGATATAGGCTTTTAATATTAATGAACAGTTTGTTATTTAAGTATGTGAGCCAAAGTAGAGCAGCTTTAAGCACTGGCTGTCAACCTGAGTCTGTGAACCCTGGGGGTCCATGAGGGTATTGCAGGGACTCTGGGGGCGGGGGAAGAAAAAAAAGAAAAAGATTATCATGGAAAATATGTTTTAAAGAAATTGCAACGTTCCAATCAATTTATATTTTTAAATTAAATATCTTCTCATAATGTTACTAATTGCCAGCTGAAAATCTGTTGTGGTTTCCTTTTTCATTTAATGAAGTGTACTTAGTGGCTAGAATTGGCTTTGATGGGGGTCCGTCAACAGTTTGGGGAGTGATTGGGGGTCGCTCTAGCGAAAAGGTTGGGGACCACTGGCTTAAAGTGATAGGGGTATTTTACAGCAGTCTAATACAGATTTGTGACTCAGCTAATCTTAAAAACTGCTGCCTCTATAGTGATTTACATTAGCAAAGTGAATATAAAGAACAAGCCAAAAATAGATATTTATTTCTATCGTTTTTTATGTGTAGTGCATTCATTGTATGATATTGGGTGTGGAACAGTGAGAAAGAAAGTCCTTATTGCTTGAGAAGCTTATCCCATAAGTAGAACTTTAACAATTATATTGTAGGGAATGTTTGTGAACTAGAAGGGGGAATGGACTGGAAAACCTCCTTTGTGAATATCAGAGGGGTAGCCGAGTTAGTCTGTAGAATCATAGAATACTAGGACTCGAAGGGACCTCGAGAGGCCATTGAATCCAGTCCCCTGCCCCAATGGCAGGACTAAGTACTGTCTATACCATCTCTGATAGACATCTATCTAACCTGCTCTTAAATATCTCCAGTGATGGAGATTCCACGGCCTCCCTTGGCAATTTATTCCACTGTTTGACCACCCTGACAGTTAGGAACTTTTTCCTAATGTCCAACCTAAACCTCCCTTGCTGCAGTTTAAGTCCATTGCCTCTTGTTCTATCATCAGAGGCCAAGAAGAATAAGTTTTCTCCCTCCTGTAGCTTCAGAAAGAACAAGAAGTCCTGTGGCACCTTATAGACTAACATGTTTTGGAGCATAAGCTTTTGTGGGCAAAGATCTGCTTTGTCAGATGCATGCATTAGGTCTTTCTGTCTCTAACTTTTCATTGGTTTAATATAGCATTGATAAGTAAGAGAGTACTTCCAGTAAGTATCAGAGTCAAACACATGGCCTGTTTAGGTTTTCTGTTATGACATTTCACAAGTTTTGCTATGTTTATCATCAAAAAGAAGCACCTTTTATATTTAAAATGTGTGTTACATACAACTAATATGTGACCTCTGGGGATATATTTTTCAGCGTGAGAAGCTGATACTTGAGTTGGAGGAAGAAAGGCATTTGAGACTAGAGAGTGAAAAAAGATTACGCGAGGTTACATTGGAGTCAGAGCGTAGCAGAGCTCAAATGCGTGGATTGCAGGAGCAGTTTTCAAGGTATGTTGGGTTATAAACTTTATCCACAATATTGAAAAAATGTTTTGATACAAATGTGCCAAAACCTTCTGACAGCTTGGTCAGTATGAAAGAAAGCAAAACCTCTCCTATAACTAATTGGGATAAACCCATTAGGCTTGTGGGTAAATGATTTATGCAATCTAAGGAGCTCATAAGGATTATATCCTTGTTATAGTATTCCATAGAATTAAGTAAACAAAATCTAGAAAAGTACATTAACTGTCTATTATAGTTCCCTCATATTTTTCCAGACAATCACAGAGCTTCATGTTTTTCCAGAAATGCATGTCATGTCCAAATAAATGTTACATTTTCTTTATTATTTGATGTGATGGAAAGTCACTGTACCTGTTACTATTATCCTTCATCATCAATTGAAAATGCTTTTATAAATTATTTAATAAAATGGGATAATTTCCTCTGAGCCATTGTCAAATATGACATATGCTAAATGGTGCCAGCTACCTCCCTGTTTCAACGGTTATTTCTTTATTAATTTTAATGGAATATTTTTGTGGGGTGGGGTGGGAGTCCACCCATATGAAAATCAACTGTTCCTCTCAGAGTTTAAAAAAAAAAAACGTAAAAAATTCAAGTTCCATTTTCATACAAGGAAAATGACCTGGCTTTTTGTACAGCAGCTAACAGAATGAAGTCTTGGATTGTGATTGGGACAATACAAATAAATAATGCAATTACAGATTACCAGCATTTTAGAGATGCTGTGAAAATATATTTCTGTTTTTGTCAAAAGTTGATTTAAACTTTTCATGAAAAATATTGAAAAAGGATCATGCCTTTTGTGAGGTTCCAACATGGTGTTCCCTTGAGATGAGTTCTATTGAATAATTCACCATAATTGAAATGCATCCACTCTATACAGTTACATAGTATTTTTTTGCCTGTTACATTTTAAACTTAGTTTCTAGAAAAGATGCTTAAGCTCATAATTATAAAGCAGTAGTTTTGTTGAATTTAAATCTTCCTGAATTATGTAAACTAATGCTGTGCCACCATCATTTATTATGAGTTTTTGCTCTAAATATGTAACTGGATGTTGCCACTGAAATTTTCCAGTGTTTCCAGCACAATCTCTTTTAATATTCCTGTAAAATAAAAACAAGTTTGACTAGATCTCCAGTAGCTCTGTTTGTGTTAATGAAAATCCCTGTTTGTATGGAAAATTCATCCATTTCTTTCCTTCCCATTTCTTTCCACAATTTACTTTTTACCACTGTGTAGTTCTCTTAAAACTGAGTAAACTGGGGCAAACATTTGTGTGTACACGTATTGGTTTAAAAGTGGTTAAATGTTTTTCTCAAGTAAAAAATTTCCAATGCAAAATAACCCAATATAAATCTACATAAGAACATCTACACATAGTTTTGTACCAGTTTAACTAAAACATGGCTGTTGTTTAACCTAGAGTTAATATGGATGACATCCCTTGGCCCATTTTAAACACTCCCAGTCATTTCAGTGGATCAGGATTTTGTCACTTGTGAGTAGACCAGGTCTTTGGACAACACCACTATATTGCTTCAAGCTCCATTTTCATTTGGAGTAACGGTGAGGGCTAATATCTTCCCTCTCTGTTAACAAAACTTTTCATTCTGTGAATATTATGGCAACTCTCCGTTTATGGCATACATATCATACAGATTTATCTCTGGATAAGTGATATTTTTCCAGCCTCATGTTAGCAAATAGTAAGACGGATGCTGGTGTAATCCTGTGCCGCAGGGCAGGAATGTAGCTGTAAGGAAATTCAAGTAAATGTAGATTATCCACTCCTCATTTGGGAATGAGGAAATTTAGCTTAGATTAGTTTACCCATTTCTTTTTTTCTCACTACTCCCCTGTTTCACAGTGATACCATGTTAGCTGAAGAATTGAAGGAAAGGAAAGAAATTACACTGGACCAAAAATGTGTGTGGGAAAGGGAGAAATGAAAACACTTTTAACAGTAAATATGTGCTGTCTGGGAAAAGGTTTTCTTCACCCAGATTTTCTGGCTTTAAAATGAGAACAGAATATCTGAGAGAAAAGCGGGACGCACATCATATGTTTGCACATTTGTGTATTTCTGTGACTGAGTCAGGTGTGTATTCATGCCTATGTATTCTGTGCAGTATGGTAATTTAAATTTGGAGCAGGTGCTAAATCTTCCTTTCTCCCTCTCATAAAAATATTTTTTCATCATCTTTAGAAGAGTGAAACAGGACACTGTAAACTGACCTTTTGTAATCAGCGTCAGAAGAGTTTTTGCTCATATCTTATATTATGTGAAAACTTTAACTTTCCATGTAAGAATTAAAAATTTGAGTGCAAAGTCCTCTATAAAAGCCTCAAGAAGAAATACTGATTGAAGCCCAACATCTATTCAGTCAGCAATATTTGTGGGTGAGATTTCCCCCAAAATCAGTTTTCCTTTTTCATACCTGTAAAAATCTACCTAGCCTTAAAATGACACAGTTTATGTTGTAGTAGTGTACAACAATTTTTGTTTTATCCTACAAAACATAACTGGGTATGTCTGCTGTACACTCACCTTCAATTCCCTTCTAGTCTGTGGCTTGTTCATAACAATTTGGTCCCATGAGGCTTTATAGGCATAACTAGAGTTACTGTAGTGCATAAAAGAGACCAAGCCTTCAGATATCTACTGGAGTTGGGTAAAATCCAAAATAGGGGTACTCATTGGCTGGGTCTACACAGACCTGTAGTGCCAGCAGCTTCATGGAAATGAACAGTCTCGCAATTGCGAATGGCTGCTCATTAGCATAATCGCACAGCTAGTTAGCATAGTTGCATGAGATCTCCCTTCTGGCAGAGGCTGCAGCCAGCAGGAAACAGGCCATGTAGATGTGACTCTGCTGGCAAAAGCCGCCTCTGTTGCCATCCGCTTATGCCTGAAATGAGCAGTTTTACAATTGCAAATGTGTGCTCATTAGCATAATCACATGGCCAATTAGCATAGCATTGTGATATCTCCCTGCTGGCAAAGGCTGCTGTTGGCATGAAACCAGCCATGTAGGCATAAGAAAGGCATAAGGGGCTTGTGACAGAGGGGGATTTTGCTGGCAGAGGTCTACATGGCCTGTTCACTGTCGTCAGCAGCCTCTGCTGGCAGGGAGATCTTGTGTGGCTGTGCTAATTAGCTATGCTATTATGCTAATGAGCAGCCATTTGCAATTGTGAGACTGCTTATTTCCATGAAGCTGCTGGAACTACAGGTTTGTGTAGATCCAGCCATTGTGTTTAGGTTTCCATTTTAGAGCAATAGCCATTCCTCATCTATTGGCAGATTGCTGCATAGCGTGATCCCATTTCTGCTGTTTTTTCTTCCTTCCAGTGTTAGCTACAAGTTTATGTTACTCTGTTTTGATTAAATGGCTTTTATGAATGTTTGCCTCTTGAAGGTTTTTTTGTCCATTTTCTTGTGTTTTGGACATTGCAGTAGAAAGTGCCTCTCAGTCTCTTTTTGACTGCTCTGGTCTCAGACTGTGCTTTATGTCTGATAGTTTCAGCATCTTCTTGTAGCAATATATAGAGTGACTTAGGTGTAATTTATAGTATGATTCGAGAAGGTATAGTAAGTAATATACAGAATATTAATTGATCACGCTGGCTTCTATATAGCATCATAATGTACCAAATGTTGCTTGAATGTTAAAGTACATAGCAATCCATGCTGCGCTTAAATGTTAAAGCAGTAATAGTTGTAGTAATAGAAGTAGCTCTGTATAAAGTTATTTTGATTACTATTAAGTCTACAGAAAACAAGTTTAATAAAACTCATAATTCTATAGCACATCTGTAAATAGTAATTGAAGCTGTAAGGGTCATTTCTTCAAAATTCCGTTGTTTACAATGCACAAAATATTTCACTTTAAGATGGCCTTCTTTATAGAGATCTACAGTGGTTGCTGAAAACTGCAGCTGACATTTTAACAACATATGCTGCTGGAAAAGTAGGAAATTTATTCAAGTTAGGGCTGTAGGAATCTGGCAAATTAGATGTCTTATAATTCACATTGCATTGTTTCAGTATTCCCCTCACACTGATATTGAGCACAGGGTTATATCAGTCACTTCTAACAGGTAGAACATGTCCATTACAAATCCAATAACACTTTGCATAAGACGACAGTATGTCTCTCTATTGGGTTGCAAACATGAATTCTTTAGCTTGATCCTGGTTTTTGATTCCATCTGCTATATTCTGCTTGGTGCTGTTGGTGATGTCTTGTCAGCTGATCAGACCAGAATTGATAACTAATTCCCTACCACTGGTGATGAAGGGAAATTTTGTACACTTCTGTCGGTATTTAATCACATCAAACTGACCTAGAGATTGCAACCTACTTACTCTCCAGAGAAGCTTTATTGCAGGGCACAATAATCCATCCATGGGACAGACTGAATCTTGGTGGAATGGCTTGGAGATTTATAAGCCTTGGGACAGTTGTATAACCTAATGTGGCGAGGTCATTTTGTCTTTTGTCCATTTAACATCAGTTAGACTATTAATCTTATTTCAAATTTGTCACTGGATGTTAAAATGGAAATACATTCTCAGGCTCACAGAGAAGAGATTGTAAATTTGCTTCCCCTTCTCCATTTATCATTAATCTGATGTTAGACTCTCTCCGTCAACAGATTACCAAATAGCAAAAACTGTTTTAAATGTACATCTCTGATAGTCATATGAACATAATAACAAAAAGGGGAAGGACTTTTCATCTGAATGTAAGCCATCAAATTTCTGAGCTATTGCAATCTTGTGTCCTTCTGTGTGTTTAAACTAAACTTCCATGACTTTTTTGCATCTTTAGGAAGGAGCAGTGCTATCATTAAGGCGTACCTGTAAAGGTCTTACCTTTTTCAACACTATCATGACTCGTCTGACCAAGCCAGTAAGTCTATGTCTACACTAGAGAATTTTGTTGGCAAAACTCATGAAGCATCCACCTAAAAAATGTGTTCTGTCTACGTACTGTTGACAGAGCTCGGCACTTTTGTCAACAGCCATCTGTCTCTCCCTCATGAGGCAGAATGCCTTTCTCGATGGAATCTGTCAGAAAAAAAAAAACCATGTGGATGCTGTGGGAGGCATTCTGTCCACAGACAGGGCTTCTGCGTCACTGAGCATCCCTGTCTGCTGTGCTTCCGGTTGGCCATTTTGTCGAGAGAGCAGCTGGGCAGTCCAACCACTCTCTGTTGACAGAGTGATCTGCTTTCATGTGTGGACACACTCTGTCAACAGAAGTTTTTGTGGAAGATATCTTCTGACAGTAACTTCTGTCAACAGATCGCTGTAATGCTGACATAGCCCTAGTGTTTGAACCTTTTCTGTGAACAAGCATCTTTTGTGTCAAGGCACTTTTAGATTTTTAAGTTGTAAGCCTATTAAATGCTTTCTGTGTACTCAGAAATTTAGAATACCTTCTCCTGAATTACTGATGTAAAAAATAAGATATTTAGTATAGTTCAAACATGCATAAAGTAAAATGAGCATAATGAAGAATGTGTAGCTAAACCTAAACAGTGTTTTTTTCATACTGCTGTAAATATCCTTCTAGGTATAAGCAATTCAGAAACTTTACAGGACCCTGCATTATAGCCCCATTACCATTTTAATTCTCTGCAGTAATATTTCCAGCAATTTTTTTTGCAACCACTCTAGAGACAAGGGGCACGT
Organism: Carettochelys insculpta; assembly: GCF_033958435.1. Classification (NCBI taxonomy): domain Eukaryota; kingdom Metazoa; phylum Chordata; order Testudines; family Carettochelyidae; genus Carettochelys; species Carettochelys insculpta. Next base: position 59,354,939 of record NC_134144.1, read on the forward strand.
CTGCTGTATGAGAGTAGCTAAATGATAAATATTACACTTCCAAAGCTCATATAATTTACCCTCTTTAGAGAGGATGTAACCATTCTTGTTTTCAGTGGGTTCTCAGCTTTCCCAGGCCAAATGGATCTGTAGGTTAGTCCAGTGGAACAGCAAGATACTTTGTCTTGATACTTAGGGATAGTTTGAACTTTCCTAAGCTACCAAAAGGAGACAGAGGAAGGGAGAGTCTGCTTTGACCAAACTGCGCCTTGGGGGCAGGATTATTTAAAAGGTAGGACAAGGGGAAAACTGGCATCTTTACTTATTTCATTCTTTTACAACTGTGCAATGGGTTACTTGATTTAGTGGTTATGGGTAAATAAGCAGTAAAGCAGTAAATATATCTTTATTTTACGAAGGCTTTTGACACAGTCTCACATGATATCCTCGTAAGCAAATTAGGCAAATGTGGTCTAGATCAAATTAGTGTGAGGTGACTGCACAACTCATTGAAAGATGATTTTCAAAGAATAGTTATTAACTGTTCACTGTGAAAAGTGGGAGGACATATATAGCGTAGTACCAAAAGGGTCAGTGGTGACTCTGATGCTTGATAATAGTTTTATTTAATGACTTGGATAATGAAGTGGTAAGTATGTTTATAAAGTTCCAGATGACACCCAGCTGTTAGTGTTTGCAGGGCCTCTGGAGGGGCAAGTTAGAATTCAAAATTACCTTGACAAATTGGAGAATTGGCCTGGATTCAACAAGATGAAATTCAGAAAAGACAAGAGAACAACAAAAAGTCTTGTGGCACCTTATAGACAAACAGATATTTTGGAGCATAAGCTTTCGTGGGCAAAGACCCGCTTCATCAGATGCATGAGTTGGGGGTGGTTTCAGAAGGGTATTTAAAGAGTGGGGTCCCAGTAAAGCAGGAGGGCCAGAGCTGACAAGGTCTATTCAGCAAGGTGGAAATGGCCCAATATCAACAGTACTTATCAAAAGAGGAAAAACCAAGTCTGATCAGATAGGGGGATGTGAGCCATTGTCAGTGTCTAATGGGGAGCTATCAACACCCAGAGCAGAGAAACTGTCTTTGTTAGAACAAAAAGCAGTCAAGTAACACTTTAAAGACTAGCAAAATAGTTTATTAGGTGAGCTTTCGTGGGACAGACCCACTTCTTCAGACCAGATCTGAAGAAGTCGGTCTGTCCCACGAAAGCTCACCTAATAAACTATTTTGCTAGTCTTTAAAGTGCTACTTGACTGCTTTTTGTTTTGATAGTGTATAGACTAGCATGGCTTCCTCTCTGTCTTTGTTAGCTGCGAGCCACTCCCAGTCTCTCTTTAATCCATGGTTAATGGAGTCAAATTTGCAAATGAATTGCAGCTCAGAGATTTCTCTCTCCATTTGATTTCTGAAATTTTTTTGTTTCAGAACTGTCACCCTTAAATCTGCCACTGAGTGTCCAGGGAGATTGAACTGTTCTCCCACAAGCTTCTGTACATTACCATTCCTGATGTCTGATTTATGTCCATTTATTCTTTTACATAGAGACTGTCCCGTTTGGCCAATGTAAATTGCAGTGCGGCATTGCTGGCATATGATGGCATATAATATATTAGTAGATGTGCAGGTAAAGGAGCTCCTGATGGTATAGTTGATATTAGGTCCTGTGATGATGTCACTGGTGTAGATATGTGAGCAGAGTTGGCAGCGAGGACTGTTGCAGGGGCTGGTTCCAGGCCTAGAGTCACTGGTTTGTGATTTGTAGTGGCTGGTGAAGATTTGTTTAAGGTTGGCAGCCTGTCTGTAGGTAAGAACAGGCCTGCCTCCCAAAGTCTGTGAGATTGAAGGATCATTGTTCAGTATGAGTTGCAGATCACTGATGATACGCTGGAGGGGCCTTAGGTGGGGGCGGTATGTGATGGTCAGTGGTGTTCTCTTGTTTTCGTTGCAAGGCCTGTCTTGTACCAGGTGTCTTCTGGGTACCTGTCTGGCTCTATCAGTCTGTTTCCTCACTTCCTTAGGTGGGTATTGTAGTTTAAGGAAAGCTTGGTAAAGGTCTTGTAGATGTTTGTCTCTGTCTGATGGATCATAGCAAATATGGTTGTACCTTAGTGCATAGCTGTAAACAATGGATCATGCAGAAGTGCAAAGTATGTAACGTGGAAGGTAAAATCAAACACACAACTACAAAATAAGGAATAACTGGCTAGGTAAGGGTTTTGCAGAAAAGGATCTGGGGGCTATAGTGGATCACAATTTGACTACATGCCAACAGTGTGATGCAGCTGTGGAAAAAAGGGTAATAGCATTCTGGAGTGTATTCACTGGAATGTCATATCTAACATGTGAGAAGTAATTAACGCACTCACTTCAGCTAGAGTACTGTGTCCAGTACTGAGGGCCACGCTTTAGGAAAGGTTTGGAGATTGTCTGAGGAGAGCAATGGAAATGATAAAACATTAAAAACTGGGAATATTTAGTCTTGAGGGGAAAAAAAGACTGGGGGACTTATTAACAGTTTTCTAATATATTAAGGGCTGTTATGAAGTAGCTAGTGAGCTGTTGTTCTCCATTTCCACAGATGGTAGGGAAAGAGGTAACAGGCTTAATCTGCAGCAAAGGAGTTTTAAGTCAGATATTACAAAAAAAACTTTCTAATTGTAAGGGTAGTTAAACTCTGGATCAGGCGTCCAATGGAGGTTGTGGAATCCCCATCCAAATAGTTTGACAAACAGCTGTCAGGGATGGTCACAGTGCAAGGAATTGGACTTGACTTATTTAGGCCCCTTTCAGCCTTATGTTTCCATGACCCTATGATTTGTCTAATTTAGGTGTAGTGGCTTCACCAGGTTCATTTGAAGATTATTCCTTCCTAGTGATAGAGTAAAAAAAAATCAGTATTGTCTGTCAGAAGCCTCTCATCTAATTGACAGAAAAACTTTGTTGGCTGTATTGCAGACCCTAGCAGGAGGAGGTGGGGAGAAGGAGACAAAACCCCTGTATTTCAGCAAGATTTCAGATGGTGACCATTTATGATTTCTCCATTCTCTCCAATGGCTGTCTTTTTCACGGGTCTCTAGGGACCTGCCCTAACACCCTTCCTATTCAACCTGCACATGAGGTCATTGTGTGAGGCAGTTTGTCGTAAGAGCAGAGAGATCTTGTATCTGAAGCTCACCTTGCAACACTTATTCATATTTGGGATCTCTCCAGATTTAATTATTTGGGGCTAACACAATTTAGAAGCCACTGATTGCAAGTGCCAGTTTACTTAGAAGTGCTAACTGAAAGAGTGCGTATGCTGCCAGTAGGCTACAGACTGCACAGGCTTCCTTTTTGCTTTGAGCTGCAATCTAATATGTTGATATTGCTTTTGAATCCCTAAGTTAGGGTTATACTATCTAAGAGACCATCTGTGTCCCTAGAGATTGCTTTGAAATTGGGGCCAAAGTGATGGGCACAAGCTCATAGGATCTAATTTGGCTATAGGTTTATTTATGTTTGTCCAAGTGCACATGCATGTAAATAAACAATGCGATGGGCCCACTTAAAGCAAGAGAGCATAAAGGTGACCAGTGCTAGATGCTTAAAAAACAACAACAACAACAAAAAACAGACTAAGGCAATTGTTGAGTGATTCGTTCTCTAACATACAGTCCCAGCTTCTGGCAGGAAGAAGTTCAGGGGCACCCAGAATATGGGATTGCTTCTCTGGCCATCTGACTAATAGTTGTTCCTGGGTCTATTTTCCATGAACTTCTCATTTTTCGTTTGTTATACCTTTGACACACCATTCCACAGAATGACTATGCATTATGTGATGAACTACTTCCTTATATTTGTTTTAAACCTCTGGCTATTAATTAAATGAATAAATAAAAATGAGGAGGAGATGGTGGAAGTGGGATTGGATGCCACCATTACTGTGACTTACCTAAATAAACAAATACGAAACTGAAACGCTATTGTAAGGAAGACCAAACAGGCTCTATATTGGGCTTTACACTGACTCTTACCTGGCAACACAGAGGAATATTTTCTTACGCAGCTGTAGTGCAGACTCTTATGGAAGGTCCACAAGGTGGGATTTTGTTTTTATATAATTTCTCTCAATTCACATGATAGTCTGGAACAGATTTCTTGGCTTTGAGCTACATTCTAATAAGGAAGAGAATCAAGAAAGAGGCCCTCTTCGTATCCAGGTTAAATCCATCCGTTTTTCTCTTCAGCTGTGAATGTGGTTAGCATAGATTTTTTTTTTTTTTTTTGCAGCTTAGAAATAGTTTTTTTTGAGTAGAGCGTACTTAAGCCTAAACATTTCAATGTAGTTTTACTTAAATAAATAAATAAAACCCAGACTTTCTCACCATGGTCTTTTTTCTCTTATGGGATTCATTTGCACTGTTAGAAAGAGGTCACTTACTGTTATCATGAACATTTACCTCACTGTTGTCCCTGCTTAAAGTGACTATAGAATCAATGTACACTCCAGAACATTGTCTGAAATTATTCAGTGAACAGAAATTATAACTGGCTACATTAACATGACACCTGTTGGTTTATATAACATTTGTTGAGCGCTCTGAATTGCCTAGCTCAGGCACTATTAAGGATACATGTATCCTTCCTGGACACTTGTAGGCTGTTGAGGCACTAAAGTTGCAGTAAGAACCAAACCTACCTCAGTATCCCAACTTACTTGTGAATCATGTGAGTTGCTGGTCTGCTGAAACTCTTACTTACCATGACTGCTTCTTTTAAGGAGTCCCGATAAATGAGTAATTTGCGTCTGCTGTGGGAAAACAAACTGATGTATTTATTCTCATGCCCACCATTTTACTTTGTCTCTATTGCTACGTCTACACTGGGATGGTACATCGAAATAGCTTATTTCGATGTATCGAAATCGAAATAACCTATTTCGACAAGTAGCGTCTACATATCCTCCAGGGCTGGTGCCGTCGACGTTCAACGTCGATGTAGGACAGCACTACATTGAAATATGCGCTGCAGGGGAGCGTCTACACACAAAAGCAGCCCAAATCGAAATAAGGGTGCCCGGAAAAGCTGCGGACAGGGTCACAGGGCGGACTAGCACTTCCGGGGCAACAGCAAGCCGCTCCCTTAAAGGGCCCCTCTCAGACACACTCAGCCTGCACAGCACACGGTCTGCAGAGCCACAAGCACGCACACCCCGTGTAAGCAGCATGAACCCCCAGCAGCAGCCAGAGGCCCACACACCCGCCCCTGGAGCAGTGGCCGCCCGGCTCAGTGCCATGGAGAAGGCAGCTCAGCATCTTTTATTTGAGCTGCCTTTATTTATGAAGAAGCAGCCCCAGACCTTGCTGCCCTCACAGCCTCCCCCCACCAGACACACCGCTGGCTATGGAGGTACCCCACTAGCACGGACTGGTGGGAGCGGCTGGTGCTTGGCAAGTGGGACAATGACCTCTGGCTCTGGAATTTCCGGATGAGCCGGCAGACATTCCTTGAGCTCTGCCAGTGGCACACCCCTGCCTTACGGCACCAGGACACCCCCATGCAATATGCCCTCGCTGTTGAGAAGGGGGTCAGCATTTCTGTCTGGAAGCTGGCCACTCCAGACAGCTACTGATCTGTAGGGCAGCAGTTCGGCGTGGGCAAGGCCACCGTCGGGGCTGTCGTCATGGAGGTAAGATGACCCAGGAGGAGTGGGTGCCCAGGGAGGAGAGGGAGCTTGGGGAAGATGGGGAGCCCAGGGAGAGTGCCAGACACACCCTGTACACCCCCACGGGTGCGCTCTCATGTCCTTCCCCTGCAGGTGGTCCGCACAATCAATGCCCTGCTCCTCCATAGGCTTGTGCGGCTTGGGGACCCAGATGCTGCCATCGCGGGGTTTGCCAGCCTGGGCTTCCCTAATTGCTTTGGGGCTCTAGATGGGACCCATATCCCCATCTGTGCCCCAGAGCACAGCGGAGGATGCTTCCTGAGCAGGAAGGGCTACCATTCTGTGGTCTTCCAGGCCTTGGTGGACAGCTGGGGCCGCCTCTTGGACATTTATGTTGGCTGGCCTGGCAGCACCCACGACGCCCGGGTGTTCAGAAATTCGGGCCTGTGCCGCTGGCTGGAGGGGGGGATCTACATCCCCCAGTGGGAGATCCCTGTGGGGGACACCACCATGCCCCTCTGCCTTGTCGCAGACACGGCGTACCCCCTCCGGCCCTGGCTCATGCGCCCCTTCACGGGCCATGTCAGTGCCACCCAGTAGCGGTTCAACACCTGCTTGAACCATGCGCGCCAGGTGGTCGAGCGCACTTTTGGCCGCCTCAAAGAGTGCTGGAGGTGTCTCCTCACCCGCCTGGATGCAGGGCTCGCCAACATCCCCCAGGTTGTGGGTGCGTGCAGCACACTCCACAACCTGGTAGAGAGCAAGGGAGAGGCATTCTTCCAGGGCTGGGCTGTGGAGGCTGGTAGGGGCGATGCCAAGCCACCTGCTGCCCCCAGTCACCAGGTTGACCCTGAGGGGGTCCGGGTCCGGGAGGCCCTGCGGGCCCATTTTGAGCAGGCTGCAGGGTGAACGCTGGCAGGGCCAGCTGCTGGTAAGCCACCCACCGCCCCCCTCACATCCCCCACAGTACTACCTGCCCCCACGCCCGCACCACTGAGCACCAGAGAGCACACACCACCCACACACTTCTTTTGTAAATAAACCAACACTTTTTTTTTTTTAAACAAAACAATGAACTCAACATTAAAGAAGGGGGGAACTATGTGCATGGGGAGGCAGCTACTAAAGGGTGGTGGAACAAATAAAATATTTACAAAGATGGGGAGAATATGTACAAAGGAGAGGGGCAACGTCCTTGGCCCTTCACCCCTATTGTCCAGCGCCTGGCGTGGGGGGGGGCATGACCCACATCTGGGCTGGAGGCCCTGTCGAGGCTGGGTGGGGGCCGGGAGAACAGGCCGTTACGGCCAGGCTGGGTCCTGAGGCCTGCGCTCCACCTCGGCGGCAGGCTTCAGGACAGCTGCTGGTGGAGGGAGGCTTGGAGGGACGGCAGGCGGAGCGACGGGGGGGCCAGGTGAGCGGCTCGCAGAGCAAAGGTCCGCATGAAAGCCCCCCCCAAGCCTTCTGGCACCAGGCCAGCGCTCGCTCCTGCAGGTGGAGCCACTGCTCCTCCACCTGGAGGCAGCGCTCAGACACCTCCAGCTAACGCTGGAGGGTGGCGAGGAGCTGGGGGTCAGCGGACGCCTGGGGATGGCTCCAGCGCTGTCGGGCTCGTCCTGGGGCTGGTCCGGGCTCCGTTGCTGGGCTGGCCTGCTGCGATGGCCCCGGTGGGCTGTCTGGTGCAACAGACACAGTGCCTGTGCTCTCAGGGCCCTCAGATGGTGCAGCTGCGGAACAGAGGGGGGAAGAGTGGAGACAGCCGTTAGTCTGGGCCCTGACCTGTGGCCCATGTCCCCCCACCCCTCTGCTGCTGGTTCCCCATCCCCGTCCCCCAGAGATGCTGATGATGATGATGATGATGGGTGTCCAACCCCCCACCAGGGGACCCTAGGTTCCGTTCCCCCCATCCCCAGGGATGGGGCATGGTGCTGTCCTGCTAGGGGGCAGGGGCTGATGGACTCTTCTGAGGGACATGCCACTGCTGTCCTCCGGGCTATGGTCATCTGGGTGTGTGCAGGGCCCTGGTCGTGTCCCTTGTCCCCGCCCCTTAACCCTGGGGTGTGCACTGGGGCACATACCTGACAGTCTGCTCCCACGGTCAGGGGACACCGATCGGGCGGATGCCCTGCTGGAGCTGTGGGAGGGGAGGTCTATCAGCAGTCCCCCGTCGCTGGAGGCCTCCTCCTCCTCCTCCCGCTGTGCTGCCCCAGGGGTGGGCTCCTGTGGGGGCTCCTAGGGGGCAGGGCTGGCCTCTGGGGCAGACTCCGTCTCCGGGGCCTGCTGGGGCTCGTCGGCCAAGGTCTCAAGGGTGGCCGGGGGGAGGAGGTGTACCGGGGGCCCAGGATTTCCCTGAGTTCCCTGTAAAAGGGGCAAGCGGTGGGGGCGGCCCCAGATCGGCTGGCCGTGTCCCGGGCCGGGTGTAACCCTGCCTCAGCTCCTTCACCTTACTCCTGACGTGGTCAGGAGTGCGGACAGGGTGACCCCGGGCAGCCAGGCCCTTGGCCAGCCGAGCGAACGCATCTGTGTTCCGCCACTTGTTCCCCATTACCTGGAGCACCTCCTCCTCTCCCCAGAGCCCCAGCAGGTCCCGGATCTCAGCCTCTGACCAGGAGGGGCCCCGCTGCCTCTTCCCCTGCTGGCTGGCTGGCTGGGAGCCCTGGGTCCCCTTCGGGGGGTGCCCTATGGGTGCTTGGGGGGCTGGCTGGATGCCATGGGTGCTAGGTGGTGGGTTGGGGCTCGTGAGAACGTGCAGGCTGGGCATGTGTGTGCTGCTGCCTGCACGCGCTGTCAGCTTCCTGCACAGGAAGTAAGGGGGCGTGGAGCTTTACAGGGCTGCTGCACGCAGCGACCATAGAGCTCAGGGGCTGGAGAGAGTGTGTCTCAACCCCTCAGCTGATGGCCGCCATGGAGGACCCCGCTATTTTGATGTTGCGGGACGTGGATCGTCTACACTTGCCCTACTTCGACGTTCAACGTCGAAGTAGGGCACTATACCCATCTCCTGATGAGGATAACGACTTCGTGTTGCTGCATTACGTCGACTTCAGCTTTGAAATAGCGCTTGGCACGTATAGACGCGGTGGGGGCTATTTTGAAGTTGGCCCGGCTATTTCGAAATAGCCGGCTACTGTAGATGCGGCTTATATCAGTTATTTTATAATTCTGTATATGCCTTGGCCACATGCATTTCTGGAAGGCTCTGTCTTTAGATGCCATCATCATCTTTGTGTCAGAACACTACCAGAACAAAGCTCTCTCGGGTCTCTTAGCTAATATTAGAATTTGATGGTTCCTTTCCTTTGTATTACACAATCCAGAAACCTTGTAGTCTGTGTTCATTTTGGCCACTGTTTCTTTGAGCACATACAACATGGCGTTTAAATTCTTTATGGGTTCTCATAACATTAAAAATGCAGGCGAATTTAAGTTTAGGTTCCCATACTACCCTTTTGGTATATGCACAGGTCACATTGCTGTTTAGGTGGGCATTGTGTTGGGAAGTTATCTCTTCCAGAAAGCCTCTACAGTGTTTGGCTTCTGTCAGTTACGGGAAGATGGCGGTGGGAAAGGTAGTTTTTTTGGGTGGTATATTCTGAGTCCTACACACACACACTTACACAATAGATCTTGGGAGCAAACTGTTTCAATTTACAGTAGACAGCATGCAGTAATTTATGTTTCTCCTCCATCTATAGTTTGGTGCATTTTCTTCCCAAAACAGAGTTCCAGACAATCCCAGTGATACGCCAGCTAGCATGTCTTATGCAGTAGTTCTGAAGTGTAAGTGGATAAGGGCTGTTTTCTAGTGGTCAAGTGGCATTGTGTGGACAAGTTCTCCATGCACAAGTGGCGAAGAGGATGGAATTCTTCATCACTGCCACAGAACAGTGAAAAAACTTAACGAGCAGAAATTTACAGTCCGTGCACAGCCCTGTCTATGTTATCCTTAGCATAGGAGAGATGAGCCCTTGTACTGACTATGACAGAACACTGTACTATGAAATGCTACACCAATCAAAATTCAAGATATTTTGCAATTAATTTTGCACTCCAAAACAGCCACAATGTCGGTGCTAATTTCATATACTTTGCTTAGCCACAAATCAACTTTCCTTCATGCGTCTTTTTAAAGCACGTTCAGAATCAGTGACAGAGAAGTGCTAACAGAAGAACTAATTGTTTTGGACCCCCTGCAAAAAATACTCAGTCTCCTTGGTATGTTATAGTCCTTTAGTTTGAGATCCTTGTAGAGGAAGTATGATTTTCAGTCATAAGGATACATTCCTGTCACTTGCTCTTTCTGTACAGGTCTCATAGGTATATTTTTTTTAAAACGGTGTTTGTAATGTAGAAAATGTAATAAGCACTGACAATATTTCTTTCCCATGGAATTTATCATAGTTTTTGGTTTCTTTAGTTCCTCCACCTTAAAGATAGGAGAAGTGAGGGTCTGAACTTGAATTGTGCAAGATCCTGCATTAAGTGACATGAGAAACAAGGCTAAAACCTACACTTTCAGGTCATAACTAACTCAGTAGGCTAGAGTCAATTATATTTATTAAAATGGGGAAACCCCTGCTCCAGCCAGTGCTATGGGAAGAGCAGCTATGGAAATACCAAATATACAGAACTCATCTAGAAGGAAAAGTAGATATTTCCTTCTCTGCTTTCCCTGTTTTTATTCACTTCATAGCCTTATAGACTTTAAGATGACAAGGGCCCCTTCTGATCATCCATTCTGACATTCCTCAAGTAGTAAGCCACAGAGCTTCATTCACCTACTCTTGAATGGGCCCAACTTCTGACTGAGTTACTGAGTCCTCCAAATGATTTTTAAAGACTCGAAATTAAGGACTCCATCATTTACATTAGTTTAAACCTGCAGTGGGCCATGACCCATACTGCAGAGAAAGGCAAATCTCTGCGAGGGCCTCTGCCAGTCTGCGCCAGGGAAAATTCCTTCCTGACCTCAAGTATGGTAAATGGTTCAACCCTGAGCATGTGGATCTGACATGTGGAAAAAAAATTCTGTAGTAACTCAGTTTAATCTTGTTGCTGGCCCGTTTATGCCAATTTGTTATATCCATATTTGTATTTAACTTATATAACTCTCTAACCTGGTATTTGTGTCTCTGTTATATTTATAGGCCATTTCTACACATGCCACTTTTTCAGGAAGAAGGGCTTCCAGAAGGAGGACTTCCTTCTGGGAGATCCCCCAGGGGCCGTGCCTCTACACGCTGTTTTGGAGTCCAGAAGAGCTGCTTCTTCCAGACCCCCAATCATGTGACCGTATGCTAATGAGGCACCAGAAATTTACATCCATGCCTCATTAGCATTTTTGGGCCGTCTATTAGCATGCCACTTTCGGAAAAAGTGGCATGTGTAGAAACAGTCATAGGGAGCAATCATATCTTCCCTGATACTTTTCTTTTGGTTAGGCTAGACAAGCCAAGCTCTTTGAATCTTCTCTCATAAGGTAAAAACAATGAGAAGTCCTGTGGTACCTTATAGACTAAAAGATTTATTGGAGCATAAGCTTTTTTTTGGCAAAGACCCGCTTTGTCAGATACAGACTAACACACCTACCCCCGATACTTCTGTTCCTCAGATCATCCTAGTTGTCTTTCTTGACACCTGTTCCAGTTTGACTTCATCTTTTTTAAACATTGGAGATCAGAATTGTACATGGCACCCCAGATGACATCTTACCAGTGCCTTGTATTAACACTTTCCTGTCTTTACTGGAAGCACCTCATCTGAGGCAGCCTAGAACTGTCTTGGCCTTTTTCTCTGCCGCATCACATTGGTGGCTCATAGTCATCCTGTGCTTAATCAGTACGTTCAGATAAATCAGCATACTACTTCTCTCTCAGTTCAAACTTGATAAATCCATAGCTTATAGCAAAAAATCTTATTGATAATCCTTGTATGCATGATCTTGCACTTTGCACTAAAATTTAATCCCATTTATACTACTCCATTTTACAAAGAGAGCCCAATCACTTGTATGATATTCCAGTCCTCTTCCATATTGGTAATATCTCCCAACTTTGTATCATATGCAAACATTTTTAGTCCACACCTCCTTCTTATGCCAAAGTTAATAATAAAAATGTTTTATCAGATTGGTCCCAGGACCAGTCACTGGGGAGCTCCACTAGTCACCTCCCTCCAGCTTGTCAGTTCACATTTCAGTGTGACTTACTGTACTTTCCCCTTCAAACAATTCCATATGCACCTTTCAATTCTCATATTAATCTCCATCTTCTCCAATTTAACTAATAATTTCCCATGCAGAACTGAATTAAATGCCTTACTGAAATCCAGGTAGTTTACATCTACCTCATTTCCTGTGTCTAAAAAATCAGTTATCTTCTCAAAGAAAGAGCTCTTGTTGATCTGCCATGATCTTCCTTTTGTAAAATCATGTTGTATTTTATCACTATTACCATTTACGTCTATGCCTTTAACTACTTTGTCTTTCCATATTTGTTCCCAGATCTTGTGTAAAATTGAGGTACAACTAAGGCCTGTGGTTTTCTGGATCACTTTTTCTTCCTTTCTTAAAAATAGGTACTATATTAACAATTCTCCAGTCATAGGGTAGATTATACTATGCAAGTTGTAGCTATTTGGGCATATTTGCACAATGAATGATGAACGAAAAATCAAGACCCTGGTGTCCGGCATAATGGATGGTTCAAACAGGAGAGGCAGACCCCACAGAGAATGGGTATATGATATAGTAGATTGGTGCAGAGCTAGTCTACAGAAACTAGGCCACGCCACACCCGGCAGGGAAAAATGCATGATAATGGGCACTGAGCCCATGGTGATTGTTGATGCTGCTGCTGATAAGGCAAGACCCCTAAGGCTATGTCTACACCAGACATAGAAGTCAACCAATTGCCTAGCTAAAATCCATTTATCTGCAGTTGACTTCCATGTCTGTCTACATGGCAGAAGGCTGACTGTCCCTATTCCTTACCTCTCACGAGGAGTACAGATGTCAGTGTTGACTCCTGGGAGCATCATTTTGTATATGTGCGAAATGAAACCCTAGAAGATTGACCCTGAGTGGGTCAACCTTCTGCTGTAATGTGGCTCAAGCCTGATCTTATGGATTCATTAAGAAACCTGCTCCTGAGCTTGTGCCAGTTCCTGTAATATTCTTGAATGGAGATTATCTCACCCCTCACTCCCCCTGATTTAGTCCCAGTAAGTTGTTTGAGTTTGACTTCCACCTCAGATGTGGTAATTTCTACTTCTTTGTATACTATCCCATTAGCCATTCTGTCACTAGCTCTAAACTCTTCATTAGTTTTATTAAAATCTGAGGCAGATTATATGTTTAGGTATTGGATAATGCCTATATTATCTTTAATTTCCACCCTGTCCTCGGTAGTTAGCAGACGCACTTCTTCTCTTCTTTTCTACATGGCCATAAAAGGTTTTGCTATATCTTTGTAAGGTCTTGGCATTTGGAAGTTCTGGCCTTGTCTCTGCACTTCTGACTTCTAAGAAATAGCTATCCTTGCTGATCCATCCTGTCTTCCATTCTTTGTTGGCTTTCTGCTTTCTCTTAATCACCTGTCTGAGATGCTTACTCATCCAGCTTGGCCTGCAGCCTACACCTATGCATCTTTCACATGCTTTGATGCAGGGTTTAGACAGTTTCTGCATCTTTGATTTAAAGTAATTCTTATCCCCTCTCCACATTCACACTCCAGAATTCTTTGGTCCAGTCTGTGTCCCTAGACTAAATAGAATAGTTGTTCTCTGCTTCATTGTTTCCTGTTTGTTTTTATTCATAGAGGAAGTTAAACAGAAGGTTACTAGTGATTTGTGTTGATTCAGACATTCACCACTCCTAGCAGCTATATGAGAAACTGGGCTTGTCCTGTTGTGACTCTTTATTCTGTTTTTATAGCAGCTTTACATGATTAGAAACTGTTTTGTTTCATTGGCAGTGTGCTAGGATCCTAATTCAGCAAGGTCCTGTGCAAGTGACTTGTCTTTTTGAAGTCAACAGGGCTGCTAGGGTTCTTGATGTTAGATGGTGCTTTAGGATTAAGCTGAATTACATCACAGGATTGTAGTGACATTAACATGGAACAAAAAGAAGAAGAAAAAAATCAGGAAAAAATGGATGGAAAACTGAGAGGATAGTAATAATAAATTGATGATAGTGGATAGTGTTGTAGCCACATAGGTCCCAGGAAGAAGAGCTCTGTGCGGCTTTAAAGCTGCTTTCCTCTCTCTCTCTCTCTTTCTCTCTCTTCTAAGAGAAGTTGGTTGAATAAAAGATATTTCACCCACTTTTTCTCTCAGTAGTAGTAAGGGTGAGACATGGGGGGAGGCAGAAATGAAAAGGTACAAATAAATGTTCTGCTGGGAAAGAAGCAGTGTGTCTTAGGATTCTACTGCTGGCCTGTGACTCTGGAGACCTGGCTTCTGTTTCTCAATCTATCACTCATCTACTGGTTGACCTTGGGCAAATCATGTCACTGTTGTGTACTTCAGTTTCCCCATATAAAAAAGCATTCCATAAAAGCAGGATTCTTATTATTACCAGAGGGTGCAAAATGCAATAAGGGGAAAGAATCTTTAAGCAGGTAAAAACAGAGAGAATGACAAGGACAATGTGGGCCTGCTACTTACCAACCCAGGGGAACACACAACAGATTAGAATGCTGAAATGCTAAATGGCTATTTTGCATCAGTCTTCCCTAAAAGGGAAGCTCCTGTAATAGGAGCTTAATGCAATAATAATTAACAAGGAATGAAAGGTGTCAGAAGGCAGAGTCTGGAAGGAATAGGTTAATGAATACTGAGAATGAGATTCAGATCACCAAAGCTGAAATGCTTAAAAGAGCTAGCTGAAGTAGTAGAATGACAACTGGCAATTTTATGTGCTGGTTACATGGAGGGAGAGTGGGATCCCAGAGGAGTGGAATACAGCAAACACAGTACCTGTTTTTAACAGGCTGAGAAATAAGGTTCAGAAGATTTGCAGACCAATAAGTCTAACTTCAATACATGGTAAATTGTTAGAAATTGATAAAACAGTTGATTTACAATTACTTAGAGGAAAATAATAGATGAATAGTAAGAGGCAGTATGGATTTGTCAAAAACAAATCATACCAAATGAACTTAATCACTTTGATAGGATAAGCTTAATGGATAAAGGAAATGTGATGGGCTTAATATACTGTGGTTTATGAATATATTTGCTACAGTTCTACTTTACATTCTCATGCAGAAGCTGGGGAAATGTGAAACCAGTAGATTCGCTACTGGCAAAAGTAGACACGCTGTAGACTCTTGCAGCCATTTTTGTACATTTCATAAATGTAGTTAAAAGGAGGGTGAAGAGTAATCCTATCAACTCTGCTGGTGATGCAAACCTGGAAGGTAATGCAGACACTTCAGAGTTCTGGAGGATTAGAAACTGTGTGTGCTTAAGACATGGGCTGAAATCAATCACATATGTTGCAGTGAAAGCCGGTGTCAAGTATTTCACAAAGTAAATAATAATTTTGCTCAGCTCAGGATGTGTGTCACACCCTTAAGCCTTACAGGTTAGAAAAGACACAGAAGCCCATATGGTCCCTTCTAGTTCTGTGGCTCCCCAGTCAGAATGGGAATGGGAGGCCCCTCTTTGTGAGAGTCTTGTAAGTGGGCCAGAATCAAGATTAATTGTGTGCACCCATCATCTCCCTCACAGAGTGAATATCAACAGTTTGTAACAAGGCAGGGTGTTTCCCCAGCTTGCTAAGGATTCACTGCCATAACCACAGTCTCTTTTCCAGGCAGTATATCTGTCCATACATAGGTCAGATCAGCAAAAACACAGTGCTTCAATTCACCCCAGGCTACAACTCCCACAAGGTTTTACCCCTTTATTTCTCAGGGTCCTACTGCTTCTCCTCCCAGAGGACTTTGGCAGTCACAGTACTACAGGACTTCCTGTTCCGATGTCCATCCTCTGACCCCCCCGTTCCTCAATAGCTTTCAGCCCGACTCAGCCTAGCTCACCCAACCAGCTCACTCTGTCTAAACCCAGGTGCTCTCTTTTAAAGTGCAACTGGGTCAGCTGACTAGTCCTGCTCCTTTTAAAGTGTACTTCTGTGACACGATCACTGCATGCTTTCACCTGTATGCTGTGAGGTTAAACCTCTTGCATGGGATGATGGAGGGCAGTGGTACAAGTTGTCCACCAAGTGAGGTTCCAGGGAAGCTCATGAACAATGTGAAGGCACTTTGCAACCACCCACATGGCCCTGGCCTCCAGATGATCTCATGAGTCACCCCAAATCTCTGTGAAACCCTTCTGGTTTAGGGGCTCTAAACTTCTGCCTACATGACTGAAAAGAATTCAGAAGAAATGTGATAGGGTTTCCCTGATGATTGGTTAGAGAGGCCTCTAGATTACAGGCCAAATAGCAGCAAAATACAATTTAGGATGAAAAGTTAAGAAGATGGGGAATGTTTGGTCTAGATTGAATATGACTGAGAAAAGTCATCATTATTTACAAAAACATACAGGACAGCAAATTAAAAATGAGACTGATTCTCAGGACCAGACCAAGAGACGTTATCATAACCTGGTTGATTAACATAACACTCAGTAACTGCTAACAGAATAAGTAATGGGCATAAATTGTAGTAGGGTTAATTTAGGTTTAAATACAAAGAGGAAATGTAAAAGAACTGCTAAACAAAGGGGAAAATAATTGCAAGGGAGAATCTTCATTTACCATCTATGGAGCTGTTATAGTAAATTGACTGTAACACATTCAGTCTGAGAGTCTCCAGGTGCTTTGCAGAGACATGGGGTGAAATTCATCCCAAATGCAGAGGGTTAGTGCTAAACTTTTCTACAACTTAAGTATCAGCTGAACTCTGTTTTGACAACTTAAATAGAACAGCCTTACTGGGTCAGATCAGTGGTCCATCTAGTTCAATATCCTGTGTTCCAATAGCAGCCAATGCTGGATACTTCAAAGAATATAAAGAACAGAAAACTTGTCAAGTGGTCCATCCCCATCATCCAGTCTCAGAACTTGGCAGTCAGAGTCTTAGGGATACCCAGAGCAGTGGGTTGCGTTCTTCATCATCTTGGCTAATAGTTATTGATGGACCTGGCCTCCATGAACTTATCTAAATCTCCTTTGAACCCATTTATAAATTTGGCCATCACAACATCCCCTTGCAATGAGTTCCCCAAGTTGACTCTCTGATGCATGAAAAATTTCTTCCTTTTTTTGTCTTAAAACCTGCTGCCTATTAATTGTGTTGGCTGATCCCTGGTTCATGTGTTATTTGACAGGATTAATAATATTTTCTTATTCACTTTCTCTTCACTGTTCATGATTTTGTAGACCTCTATCATGTCCCCCTTTAAGCATCTCTTTTCCAATTGAATAGTCCCATTCTTTTTCATCTCCCCTCAGATGGAAGCTGTTCCATGCCCTTAATCATTTTTGTTGCCCTTCTCTGTACTTTGTCTATTTCTGATACATCTCTTTTGAAATGGTGCAGCCAGCATTGCATGATATATATATATTTACAGATCTCTATATGAAAGTAGGCTTTAAATGGTGCTTAGATTTTGGGCTGGCCAGCTGTACAGGAGTGAATTCTATTCTTAATATATTAGCCTCGGGACACCTCTGTGTGGGAAGCATTATTGCCATCATTTTACAGATGGGAGGGGTGGGGAATGAAGCATCGAAAGATTAAAGGGTTTATCAGAATGAGTAACTTACATTATTGTTTTGCATCAGTATAGCTGAACTGGTGCAAAAAGCCGTGTGGCTAATTGTTTTTTTGAGTGGGTTATTTTGGTTTAGTTTAATACTGTCTCTTTTCCACTGAAATAAAACCTGATGTAGTTGCTAGTGAATGTGTGCACTGAGGCTTGAAGGAGTTTTTGCCTTATTGACCCACTAGTAGCTCTTTGAACATAGTTTATTATAATAATTTTACAGTTAATGTCTTGCAGAAGTTAAGGTAATTTATTTAAATGGAAAGTTCTTGTGTTTAGAATGTAATTGCATTAATTTCAACCAATTTAAGATATACTAGCACATGTTAAATATTCACAGGCTTTTAAATCTGGAAGTTTGAAAGATATGATATCTCTTTTTCAACTCTCTTTACCATCTGTTGTCTCACTAATGACCTCAGACTCTCACATAAACCAGGGAATCTTTATATTTACAGTTACCTATCACTCTGAAAATCCTTGACTTCCAAAAAAGATTGTTATGATTTATGTCACTCCCTTCTTTTGGAAAAAAAATCAAAACCAACTCCCTCACTCTAGTGTTTGTTCAATATTGAAAATAGTAGTCTCCTTTTCCTTTAAGTTTCTGAAGGGTCAACGGTTGTGTGTGTGTGTGTTCTTTTTTTTTTTAAAGCTTACATTATTTATCACTGAAGAGCCAGATGTATCACTTTATCAGAGCTGGGGAATGTGGCAGGAATCTCTTCAGATTTAAATATATAGCGCCGTTGTTGTAAAAGATTGTCTTTGTTATATAATACCCATAAAACACTGGACAAAAAATGGGAGCTGGAAGGAATACCTAGGAGATGAAAACGTACCTGGTAGGTGAAAACAATGTGGTGATAAAAGTCTTGAATCTTTACAGTGAAACACATTATGGAGAGTCACCTTTTAGACAGCCTGTCAACTCTACTTCTGAATCCAAAACTACAAAGGGATCTGGGCAAATCGAAATTGTCACACTAAAATGATTAAAGAAACAAATAGGATAGGAGAAAACAGATGGGACTTAAAGATTAGCCCAACAACTACTGAGATAAGTTTAATTCACTTACTTTTCCCCCCCATAACGTCCAGTTGATTTAAGATACAGCAATGATTGTTTCACATGCTATTAAGGTGACCAGATAGCTTCCTTTTACATCTTCCATCCCAATAGTAATTCCACACAGTGGTCGCCTTTAAAATTTTGTTTCAATTTTAAAGATTTTATCTTTCCAAAACGACAGAAAAAATTAGATTCTCCCCCCTTATGTTTAATATTTCAAAGGTA
The DNA here is from genome assembly GCF_033958435.1 of Carettochelys insculpta. NCBI lineage: Eukaryota > Metazoa > Chordata > Testudines > Carettochelyidae > Carettochelys > Carettochelys insculpta. Next base: position 59,373,650 of record NC_134144.1, read on the forward strand.
TTTATACTCCAGAAGAGTCCTACTTCAGCATTATTTTTTCCCCTACTATATACACATTAACTTACACTTCATGAAAGTAGGGCATATTTCCTGAAAGTTATAAACACAAATAAAATACAAAATCCATCACTATGTAGTAATTTGTTAACACGTCTTGTGATTAATCAGAAGTTGTGAGTGCAATTCTCTTTTTAAGATGCTCTGTGGATTTGCTTCCCTGTTTAACTTTTTGTATTATGCTATACTTATGACTCCTTTTGTTAGGTATACGTAAATGTTAAAGACCAGCTTAGTCTGCTGTGAAACCCACAGATGCAGATTTATTCTACTATTGTGTGTACTATGAATTGAGTTTAGGATCAGGAATTTTCTGTATGTAAAGACACAATATTTCGGTATGGTGGTTGAAGTAGTGTGCTAAAGTTTATATTAATAATTCCCATGTATTGTATTACCATTGTAAAAAAACATTAAAACTCTGCTACATATTCATATTGATAGGAGTAAGTATAGATTAAAGTAAATCATAGGGGAATATTATGATTAAGTAGGTGACATTGCAAAACTAAATCAATGTTTTATCTAATTCTTTACAGCTTTTCTGCCAGGCTACATCTACACTAGCAAGATTTTCAGAAAAAGCTGGGGCTCTTTCAAAAAATCCCATGGAGCATCTGCAAATAAAATGTGTTCTTTCTATATTGAATGGAAAGAACGTGGCTCTTTTTCTGGGGGCTCTCTTCCACTCCCAGATGAGGAAGAGTGCCTTTTTCTGACAGATTCTTTCAGAACAAAATGTGTGTTGACACCCCAGGGCCCTTTTTTTTTTTTTGAAAGAGCAGTCCTCCATGGCACTGGCTGTTGGGAACTGGGAGATGCCCTGGCCAGCGTAATTAGAACGCTATTCTCTCTGCATCTGGCTGCTTTTAAAGGTGCAGGGAGTCCCAGAAACCCTGTGGCAGGAAGCTGAGAGCATGGCAGCAACAAAGAGATCAGCTGCTGAGACCCAGGCCCTCACACCAAGCCTCTGGAGAGTATATTGAACCAATGGCCAAGAGCCAGCAGCCTGGTGACCCCCAGGCGTCCTCCAGGGAGCCAGCTGAGGGGTCCCAGGAGCTTGCCTGGGCTACCAAATGTATGGCTCCATCCTGGGCAGAGCCTGAGCTGAGGGACCTCCTGGGCCTGTAGCAGGATGAGGCCATGCTCAAGGAGACCTCCGGCAAGAGGCGGAATGCCTCCTGCCTGTGCCCGGCTTATTACCAGCTTGGTGTCTTTTGGATACTCTGCCTGGACACTGGAGCAGGTGTGCTTCAAAATGAAGGAGCAGCGGCAGGAGAATGCCAGGGCCAGGGAGGCAGGCAGGCGGTCAGGGGCAGGGCCCTCCACCTGTGCCTTTTATAAGGAACTGCACAGTCTCCTGGTGGGGGGCGAGGACTTCTCCCACCCATGTGCCCTCCTCGACATGACAGTGGAGGAGCCCCTATGGCACTGGAGCTGGACCCCAAGGTGGAGGAGGAACAGTTGGTTCCACTGAGCTGGACCAGCCAGCCAGAGCCAGAGCTTTCCTCAGTACTGGAGTCGAGCGATGGAACCATTGTGATTTCTCTGGTCTCTGCATCCCCTAGCCAGGCCCCATCAAGCAGGGTGTCCCCTGACCTGTTTGAGGGTTCCCCCGGTAAGTACCCTGTGCGTCACGCACTCCAGGGCATGGGGGGTAGCGCCCCTGCCAACAGCTGGAAGTGTACCAGCCACCTGGCCACCAGTCCCAGCCCAGACACACCTTGAAAGGCTGCAGCTCTTGGCTCACGGGCATGCGTGCGGGTGATAGCCAGCACTGCTTATGCAGACAGCTCCATGTGCTGCACATGCCGGGTAGGAGCCTTTTCGAACGGACCCCGCCTACTTCGAAGTCCCCTTATTCCCATGAGCAGATAGGAATAAGGGGACTTTGAAGTAGGCGGGGTCATTTTGAAAAGGAGCCCCATCGGGATGAGCCGCGCGGCGGCAAGCCAGGTCAATTTCGAAGTGCCGTGGCCGCCCACATGCTAATTAGGCGCTGAATATGCATTTCAGCACTTCATTAGTAAACTTCGAAATGGCCGTTTGCGTGGCCATTTCAAAGTTTGGGGCTAGTTGTAGACGTAGCCTAGGAGTCAAATAATATTTCTGCTTAATCTGAGATGGTAATAGGTAAATTTTTTTCAACCTAATAGCAATTTCATAGACTGCATAGATCGAATTGTTTCACTGCAGAAAGACTATGGTATTTTTTATTATATCTAGGAACTCACAATTATTCCTTACTATAGTTCTGATATAATGGACTATACAGCAGTTCATTTGTTGTGTCTGCTCAAAATTGGACAGTGTACCTTAGAAAATTTATTTTAACCTTTTTCCTCACAAGAAAATATTTTGGATTTTTTCCCTACAGGAATATTTTACATATATGTTTAATTAAAAGTTGCAATGCATATATATTAAGCAAAGAGACTCATTCCAAGTTCTGCTCTTAGAGTAACTATGAGACATACTAAAGCAAAAGGATGGAACCTTCCCTACTTACTTGAGCAATGTTACACTTTCTCATTTATATTTTGGAAGAACCCAGAGGTCTCAGTCAAGCTGAGGTCTCATTTTACTAGGGATGTACGGATATATAGAACATGAATCCGCACTCTAAAGCGAGAAGGCAAGACATAACAAATACTTGAAACAAAAGAAGTGGATGGATAAGCAGAGAGGATAGATTAATAAAAATAATAGGATGTTGGAGCACAATCTGTAGCAAACCATACTAGTGGTCTCACAATTCTTAGTTTTTACACAGCGTAGTTTCCAGTAAAAACAATCAGAGTGTCCATAAGGATGGAATAAAAATCGAAGGGCCCCGTTCTGCTTTAGTTTAAGGAAATTGATGTGAATGGAACTATTTTTTAATATAAGGACTATCCATGAGTTATATCCTGCAACATTCTAAATATGCCCTGAAAAATGCTGGATATTTTCAGCAACAAGTTAAGTCCATGAGTTTTGAGCCTTCTTCACAATTCATGGACTCCTCTGAGTCTCAGTTTCTGGGATCAGGCCCTGAGTAAATACCATAGCCTTTGACCAATGGACTTCAATGAGAATATTACTCAAATAAAAAGTAAACATCTAGCCCTAAGTGGCTAATCATTTAAATGCCCTTAATATTTGTTGCAGTGTCATTAATCATATTGAAGTCATTTGATCCTAATATGGGAGTAATATCTAATTCCACAGAGATTCTGCTACAATTTAGCAATAATTTCTGTCCACTTGTTATAAAGTGTTTCCAAAAATACAATGTGATTATTTTTGGTCACACTATACTGCATATTATAGTTTGCAGATATTGCAAATAATGAAGATTAATGTAGGTGATTAAAAACATATTACATGGGAAATAATTTCATTTGTACAACTTGTGGGGCTCTCTCTGTAGTCACAAACAGTACATATGAGGGCATGTTATTCTCTACTTTAATGTTGCATTAAATGGCATTAATTAAACTGAATAGTAAAACTTGGGTTATTCATCAAGTATATTAATATTGACAGATATTGCCTTAAGGATGTCAGGAGCATATTACTTTGTCCAAAGTCTTGGGATTTGTTCTGGGAGAATATGAAGTGAATGCTGCTAATGAATGTTAAAAAACAAAACAAAACAAAAACCCTAAAACTAAACTAAAAACTAAAAAAAAACCTAAATTTGACTCATAGAAACTGTGATTTTATGACTTTCCAGATAAATCCTTAGTTTGCATGTGCCTCAAAATAGATTTTATGTGGTTTATTTTCATTACATGATAAACAATTAATTGTAATTGAATCATTTTAAAGATAAGGAATACATAATGCATTGAATTTTGGAATGGAATATATTTGTCCCTTTGATCTCTGCCTCTGTCCGATTAACCCTGCAGTGTCCTGGATTCAGTGCTTGCATATGCATTTGGCTTACAGTGCTGAGTAGCAAGCTGCCATATTTGTATTCATTCATTTTTGAGTAGGAAGGGGGAAGAACATAAAGAATGCTAAACATCAGACACAAGGTACTGAGCCACATAACATGGCATTATGGTCAATATTAAACCATCAGAAGAATAATGACTTCATTAAGATGTATGGCAGCTAGTCAGTCAGAACTGCTAATCTTGAGAATGGAAAAAGAAAAATCTTGTCCAATCACAGATTAGGTAGAATTGCAGGACACAGAGGGACATAAAGTGCAGGATTCCAATACAATTTATAAAGGCTGACAGAAAAGCAAAGAAATGATTAGTTCAGATTTCGCTATCTGCCTATTGCAGGGAAAATCAGTTTCAGAGGGATAGCCGTGTTAATCTGTAGCTTCACAAAAAACACAGTCCTGTAGCACTTTAGAGACTAAAAATTTTATGCATTAGGTAATGAGGTTTTGTGGGTAAGACCCACTTCTCCAGATGTTGGAGCAAAAATGAGAATACGAGCTGTATATATAGCGAGGAGGAAGGAAGAAGGGAAAAAGGTGAAGGGAAGGAAGTCTCACATGGTGCGCGCGCGCACACACACAGAGTAATGATAGGTGACTTCCCCACCTCCCCCCTCCTTGTTTCCCCCTTCTTTTTCTTCCTTTCCTCCCTGGCTTTATATATACCTTATATTTTCATTTTTGCTCCAGAATCCGACGAACTTATCCATGAAAGCTCATTTACCTAATACATAAAATTGCTAGTCTTGAAGGTGCTACAAGACTGCTTGTTTATTTTTTAGGGAAAACGACATAAGAGAAGTAGTTGTGGCCCTCTATTCAATCACAATGCAACAGTTAGCACAGAGCAGAGTCTAACACTAGGGAAGTTATTTTGGTGAAAGCAGAAGATCATTAAGCCTTAACAAATATTTTTGCTGTCTTATTTACCTTTCTTAGAAAATGTTTTCAATCATTTTCTGTTAATGCAATTCTGATTAATTTAGACACCAGTAGAATTCATTTATGTTCACATCACATTTCTTAGTGTTCCTGCTTGTTATATTTCCAAGCAGAAGTCTTCATGTTGCCATACTAGCAAAAGAAGCTGTTGAAACATTCTGAAACATTATTGCCTGGGAAATCCAAATTGAGCTTTTTGTGTGTAGCTCAGTTTGAATTCTCTGAGAATACAGATCAGATCATTAAAGAGTAGCACATTTTGCCCACTTATCAGTGTTTGCATACACCAGAGTCTATTAATTGAATGAGGACAGTGAATACTGATATACCATCTCACTCTGTCAGAGGCTTACTTTTCTGTCTCTGTCAGGGGATTCATCCTTAATCATGAAGACTGAAAAAGCAGAAATGGCTGGCTGTGTGTCTGAATGTACCTGCGTGCAAGTGCGCATTTTATCGTCAGTTTACTTTGTCAGCTAATTTGCAGACTCTTTCAGCAGGTATTAATCTGTAAAATACACAACTGCTATTCATGGTAGTGTGGTTGATAAACTAAGTAACAACAATAACAAGCCCTTATGCATAATGCTTTCTACTGGACTAGCTAAAAATTAACATACAACTGTCAGGTTTTGAGCGCTTGCACTCTCTCCAACAGACCAGCCAAAACAAAGTGAGTTAAAGGAACACACATGAGAGCAGCATATTGATTCAGACTTAATAATTAAAGTCAGAATTACAGTAGATCAAAGTGAAGCTGTGTTAAATAATGGTATGAATTAGAGTTCCTCTCCCTGACTTGCTTGTCAATCACATTATGTAGTTCAGAATAAACACTTTCTACTCAAGACCAGCAGCATATTTTGTAATAAGTATATTGCATAGAAGTTCTTGAAATACACTCACAGATAAGAAGCTAATAGACAAGCTGCCTTTTTTGTCACTATTAAAGATCTCAGGGTTTTTTTTTTTTTTTTTTTTGTTTTTTTTTTTAAAAGAGCATTAAATGGTTGCCACGTATTCTGGCCTGTATATCTCCTTTCTGTTTTGTTATCTGGTATGCTAGCAGTTTACTTAGCAGCAGCACTCTACCTTTACACCAGTGGTGTAGTATAAGCTCGGTATTCCAGCTTTTTCAAGACTCTATGTATTTTGTGACAGGTGTTATTCGGGCCAGGCTGTTAAAAATATCAAATGAATGAAATCAGTGTCAAGAAATTATTAAGTGATACAGAGTTAAGAGTGAAAATCTTTCTCCATCTTCAGCTAATCCTCTCATGGTTTGTGCTTATGGATTTTCAACCACAAGAATATGATCCAGCACTTTTTTCCTTGGGCAAAACACCTACTGATTCCCTAAGATGTTTCGCCTGAGTAAAGACAGTAGAATTAGAAACATAACCTGAATTTACTCCTGTTTTGTAAAGTGTAAGAAACTCTTCATGTTACTTTAGCTTAGATAAATGGCTTGATATAAAGCAAAAGCCCATCTACAGTTCAAAGATTACTTGATAAAGGGCCATATATAGTAATGCAATTTCCATGTGCCAATGGGTCATCAGAATATTTAAGTGATTGGAGAAGTCTTAGTTTGCTGTCCTGATGATTTATTTCTAAATAACCTTAAAGTGTTATCTGGGGTGTGCTAGTGATAAGATTGCTTTTCAATTAGCTCTAGTGAGCTTTTTTCAGTTAAGACTTTTTCCTGACAAAATGCCGTATTAGCCTTAAGGGACTATAAGGAAAGAACTGGTCATCTGATAAATAATTTCTCCTAATCCCACCTGTTGTTCCTAAAAATGTTAACAGTGTGAATCCTGGGTGTGTTTTTGCTCACAAGAATGTTATGACGGTAGAAACCAATGTCAACATTTGATTGTCTATTGGAAAACAGCAGGCATCAACCAGTAGGATCAGAGTGGCATATGGCCCTGTAGCACTGCTGCTTCTTATTAGTGCCACAAGAGTCAATTATTAGATCTTGATCTCAGTTTGTCTCAGGAAAAAAAAACCTCAGTTTTTCCAAAGGCCAATTGAATACTCACTGAACACTGATTATGTGAAATATATTGTAGTGCTTAGTCCAAATGGCCCCATCACACAGAGTAATTTTTGAAAATTACTTGATTGATACTATGTCTCCTTAAAATGTTCATATTTGATTGCATCTTTTTTCTTTAATTTTCTGAGATCTTTCTTTTGAGGTAATGATAAAGCATACCCAAAAAAAAAAGAAAATCTGTTTGTTTTATATATTAACTAAAAAGCATTCTTATTAAAAATTACGTGAAATATTAGCCTTCTGTTCGGCTCTTCAATTGCTGCAATTTATGGTACAGTAGAATAATGAGCATTATTTTCTAATTCCAGACCTGTTCTTTGTGAACATCAAGTTGCAAATTTCATGACTGACCTTAGTGTTTATTTCAATATTTCTCAATGAGTGAGCTTGTAATGGAACAATTATACTGGCAACTAGTTTGTGCAACACACACATCATGATCCATTGCAGTGTTGGCAAAATGAGAAATGTCAGTTGAGGTTGTTCTATGAGGTTTCCTACTGCTGGACTAAGGAAGAGATTCTTTCTGAACCAATGCCATCTGGAGAATATAACGATGTGGAACAACCATTCATCATGCGTTTGGCACACGACTAGAATAGTGTTGGCATTGGCCAAATTCCGATGAAGAAAAGTATTATACCCAGGAACAGAAAAACCCAGTAGTTTAGCATTTTAATCTGTCTGAAGGTATTTAGAAAATGTAGTGAAAGATATTGAAAAGTGAAGATTTTAGATCGAAAATATGTACTTTTAAAATTGGAAATAACGTATGTGATAGTATTTTTTACAATACAAAGCTTAACGTCTATTGGACAAACAATTTGTAATACACACTTTTCAGTGAATTGAGCTCCTTCATTTGGTTTGCTATATGTATTTGTGAGCTGTACTGTGCTCAAAAATAGAAATTGTGGGTTGCTTGCAAATGCAAACAGCTTTCCTGTGTGTATTCATTTTGTATGTGCTATGTTACTGATTAAGTTTTTGGATGGTGTGACTGGTTGCTGAAGTCACATGGTATTCCCTCTGTTCTCTAATTGAATGGAAGCAGGAATTACTGTGCTTTTACTCTGGCACTTTATGCACTCAGTGATCTTAACTGTGGGAAATATGCTACTGGGCTGCGTGAGACTAGCTGACAGAAGGTGCAAAGAAGCACAAAGGCTCGAGGAAGACACATCTCCCACAGCCACTTGTGAAGGGCTCCATATAACTTCTGTTTTTAGCTGCACTGCCAGGATGAACCTCTCCTCCATAGTTCTGGGTGCTCCTCTGCTCTACCACTGTCTAGGTATAGGTGCATCAGCAGTTCTAGAGGCCTTAATGAAAGAAAAGCAGTGTGTCTGACTCCATAGACATAGAATTCTACAGGCTGCTCCCCTTCCTGCTGCCAGCAGCTTCTCCTGGGACTAATACTGCTTCCTCACCTTACATGATTACTCATTGCTGACAATAGGAAAGAATTTCTGTCAGAATATGCGCTTGGATTCTGTGCCAGATCTTCACATGAGCCCGTGGTGCTAAAGAACTTCTGTTCTCCCATGCACTTTAGCTTACCTGATGCTCTCATTGATTGCTGGTGTTAGAGATCATGTTTACAGAAACCTCAATGAACCCTATAGGCAGAGAGTTACCCAAGCACTGCCCTCTATCTCCCTTACTTCTTCCCCTTATTCATTGTGCACCTCATCATTAACCATCTGTGTTTTTTTGTTCATTCTCTGCTCCTCCTTATGCTTACTGAGATCTCACTTTTCACTCACAAACATGAGTGAATTTCTAGGATGTCCACTATGGTACTTTTGTGTTCTTCTGAAACAAATGTCAATCTGTAAGAAAAGAGATTTCAGATATGATTCTCAGTTCAAGTTTTGTTATGCTGTGTCTACATTACGAGAGAAATTCAATTTTAATAAGTTTGAATATTTAACCTCTATTATGAATTCCAATAAAGTGCCTACAAATCTTGAAATTCACCCTACCTTTTCTCCGTGTTGAATCTCCATGTCCTCATTGACCCATGCAAGTTCGACAGCGTGAGCCGTGCTTTGGGGGTACCTAATCCCACAGTGCGTTAGCCCCGGTTGCTTGTGGGTGTTTCATGTTGGAATCCCAGAATTCCAGTCACTGTCCCAGAATTCACAGCATCAGTAACCATGCAAAAAAAGAACTGGAGATCGCGCCATTTCCTACTGCAGCATTCCAGCGCAAGCATGGATCCCCAAACACTCCAAATCATAGCAGAGATCATTTCAATAACCACAGTAGCTATTGCGCAATTTGTCCTTCAATTCCAAAGCTCGGTGATACTTGGCTATCATAATGGTGCTGCTACTGATGATGATGACAAGAATGGTTTGGAAGAGCAAATCTCCCAACTGCAGTCCAAGAATGCACAGCTGCTGGCTGCTGTGAAGGCATTGCTGACAGTCAAGCAGCAGTTTTGGACTTGTGAGACCAGCACAAACTGGTGGGACCACATTGTTTTGGAGTCCTGGGACGACCGGCAGTGGGTGCAGAACTTTCGCACGTGCAAGTCAGCTTTTATGGAACTTTGTGATGTGCTGGAGGCTGCCTTGAAGTGCAGCAACACAAGAATGAGGCTGGCTTTAACGGTTCAGAAGCAAGTGGCAATCACACTGTGGAAGTTTGCAGTGTCTGACAGTCACTGGTCAGTGGCAAAACTGTTCAGGGTGGGAAGAGCTACAGTGGGGTCATTGGTGATGGAGGTGGCCCATGCAATTTGTCAGCATCTCCTCAGGAAGACTGTGACCCTGGGAGATGTACAGGCCATAGTGAATGGCTTTGCTGCCCAGGGGTTTCCTAACTGTGATGGGGAAATAGATGGCATGCACATCCCCATCATGGCCCCAGACCACCTTGCCTAAGAGTATATGAACCAAAAGGGGTACTTCTGCATCATGATGCAGGCTCTGGTAGTTCACAAAGGTTGTTTTACTGACATCAACGTTGGCTGGTCAGGGAGGCTTCACGATGTGCGCATATGCCAAAATTTGGGACTGTACGAAAGTTCTTGGATTGGACTTTTTTCCCTGATCAGAAAATCAAGATTGGTGACATGGAGGGAGGTGCCTGTTGTTATATAGGGTGACCCTGCTTACCTCTGCTGCCCTACCTTATGAAACCTTACACAGGAGCCCTGGACCCCAGCAAGGAAAACTTTAATCACAGATTCAGCAGGTGGTGGAATGTATCTTTGGATGTTTAAAAGTGAAGTTCAGATGTTTATTGACATGTTTGAACCTTTCTGAAGGTAATATCCCCACTGTTATTACAGTGAACACTATTATGCACAACATGTATGAATCCAGGTAGGAGACTTTCCTGTCAATCTGGAATTCTGAAGCTGAGGCCATAGGCAGAGCTTACTTGCAGCTGCCTACACAAGTAGCTGTGCTCAGGCAGCAGCAATAAGGGATGCTTTAAAAAATAGCTTCATGAATGATCTGTAACACACGTTACCGATGTATTTCTGTGACACAAGGCCAATAAATCATACTGTGTCGTAATGAATTAATGTTTTTACTTGGTGGGAGAGGGTTAAGTAGCAGTAAGTAGAATGCATGTGGAGGGCAGCTGTGCCTTCAGCTGCCCCCACATCCCACCCAGTTCCCTCAGCTGTGCATCTGCTGCAGATCTGTGAGTATCAGTGGGCAGCTGTGCCTTCGGCCCTCCCCCAGCCCACCTGGTTTGATTTGTGTTCCCACCCCCACTCCTGCAAATCACACCAAGCTCAAAGGAATGATTTTATTTTTGGAAGGGGCGTGGAAGAGAAGTTAAAGTTGCAGGGAAAAGAAGCACTCTCAAGGGTGCTTGAATAGCCTTTTGCAGTGTTCCTTGGGGCTGGAGATGCAAGCTATCCTTGCCGTTCCTCCCTGGTTGCGGGGATCGCGATGACAGGGGGTAGGCGACTTGTCCTTAGGGGACTCCAGCCAGCAGGTATCAGCTGCTGCACTGCTGGGTTGGGAGTCCCTCTGCAGGTGCAACTGTGAGCGCAGGACCTCTGTTTGCTCAGTAACTGCCGTTACGAGCTTTGTGGCAGCCTCACTCTGCTTTGCCCCTTGCTGCTGGTGGTCAAGCATTCTCTCGTTAAACCCCGGTTGACTGTGATACCACTCAGCTGTACTATGATGATACTGAGCAGCATCCTTTGTCAGCTTGGTGTGCTCTGCCTCAGTCCTTTCCATATGGTGCAGAATAAGATCTTGTTTGCATTTATTCCATCTACAGTTCTTTGCTATGCTGGGCATTGGCTCTGGAAAATGAAGGTCTGAATTAAGATACAATTCACATAATGTGTTTTGAAGTGCAATGAATGGGTCTCTCTGTCTACTATCAATGAAATTTTACTTTTGAATGATACTCATGAGTTATTAAGGATGGGTAAGCTATAAGTGATTGTCAGGTTTTCAGGGGAAGGAGAGATCTGTGAAGCAGGGGAAGCTACCAGGTCTCCTGGGGGCGTCCTGAGGCAGTGAAAAATTGATGGCTACATAGTGGGGTTTGATGTACACTAAAAAGTAATGTAAAGGGAAAAAAAAAGTCCAAAGAGAGTCTGGATGTAAAGGGACATGGGACGGGAAAAGCACAGCAGAAGAATCCCCCACAGGGCCCAGGGGACTCCTGACAACTGAAAACAAATGGTGCTTGGAAAGGGACGGGGGAAGGGAAAAACCCAGCAGAGTCTGGCAGCTGTGGGGCACATGGGCAGTCGTGAAGAATGAAAAGAAATGCTCGGAGAAAAAAACATGGGATGGGAAGAGCCCAGCAGCTTTGGGGCACTGGGATGTCCTGAAAAATAAAAAGAAACAGTGGAAAAGACATGCTAGTGGAAAGGGACATGCAATGGGAAAAGCCCAGCAGATCCTGGCAGCCGTAGGGCAGGAAGGATGTTTTTTTAAAAATAAAATGTGAATGCCTATGCTTCTGCCATTCCCAAAGAAGACGTCATTCTCCAAAAACTAATATGGAGAAAGAACAGCTACTCCTGCTGTGTGACCAAAAGCCTGGAAAATTTGCTAAAATGCTGTGTGGCGCCATGACACCAGATCACTATCTGGCTGCTTGGCGTGGCAAGGTATGTTACTGTGGAAGCTGCAACAAGTCAGGCCTGCCCAAGAACCTCATGAAAAATATACAAGAGTACCTGCATGAGACCTTTGAGGAGATCTCCTAAAAGGAGAAGTGCTTCATCCCAAGAAACATTAACACACTGTTCTGAGGGGCACAGAACCATAGCTAGGAAACCTATACCTCTACACAACCCTATAGCTATACCCAATCTGGTTCCAGCATGCAGAATAAATACCCTCCCAAACTGCTTGCTCTGGGAGGCTTGGGACTGGCATGGAGGTGACTGGTGTGGAGGGGCCTGCAATGGAGGGGACCAGTTCCACGTCTATGGGGAAGAGCTCCGGCATTTAATTTCAAAAGGGGGAATTATGCAAAAATGAGGAGGTTAGTTAAACAGAAATTAAAAGCCAGAGTGACTAGAACAAAAACCCTGCAAGCTGCATGGAAGCTTCTCAAAGACACTATGATAGAGGCCCAACTTAAATGTATACCCCAAGTTAAAAAACATACTTGGAAACCGAAAAAAGAGCCACCATGGGTTAACACCCGTGTAAAACAAGTAGGCTGTGGCCACACTTGGCCAAAACTTCGAAATGGCCATGCAAATGGCCATTTCGAAGATTACTAATGAGACGCTGAATTGAATATACAGCGCCTCATTAGCATGAGGATGCTTCCAGCTGCAGCACTTCAAAAGCGCCGCTTTCGAAAGTGCGCAGCTCGGCGCTGCCACACGGGGGTCCTTTTCAAAAGGAGCCTGCTCCTTTCAAAATCCCCTTATTCAATATTCAATTCAGCGTCTCATTAGTAATCTTTGAAATGGCCATTTGCATGGCCATTTTGAAGTTTTGGCCAAGTGTGGCCACAGCCATAGTGAGGGATAAAAAGGCATCTTTCAAAATCTGGAAAGCAAATCCTAGTGAGGTAAATAGAAAGGAACATAAACACTACTAAATTAAGTGTAAAACTGTAATAAGGAAAGCCAAAAAAGATTTTGAGGAACAGCTAGCCAGAAGATCAAAAAGTAATAACAAAATGTTTTGAAATACATTAGAAGCAGGAAGCCTGCTAAAAAACCAGTGGGTCCCATGGACGATACAAATACAAAAGGAGCAATCAAGGAAGATAAAGCCATTGCGGAGAGACTATATGATTTCTTTGCTTCAGTCTTCACGGCTGAGGATGTTGGGGACATTCCCAAAGCTGCACCGTTTTTTGTGGGAAATGAAACTGAGGAACTGTCCCAGATTGAAGTGTGATAAGAGGAGGTTTTGGAAATAGATAAACTTAAACTTAATGTTAACAAATCACCGGGCCCAGATGGCATTCATCCAAGGGTTCCGAAAGAACTCAAATGGGAAACTGCAGAACTATTAACACTAGTTTGTAACCTGTCCTTTGGATCAGCTTCCATACATAATGACTGGAGGATAGCTAATATGACACCAATATTTAAAAAGGGCTCTAGAGGTGACCCTGGCAATTACAGACTGGTAAATTTAGCATCAATTCTGGGCAAATTAGTTGAAACAATAGTAAAGAAGAAAATTGTCAGGCATGTAGAAGAACATAATTTGATGGGAAAAAGTCAACATGGTTTCTGCAGAGGGAAATCATGTCTTACTAATCTGTTAGAGTTCTTTGAAGGGGTTAACAAACATGCAGAAGGGAAGATCCAGTGGATATAGTATACTTAGATTTCCAGAAAGCTTTTGACAAGGTGCCTCATCAAAGGCTCTTATGTAAATTAAGTTGTCATGGGATAAGAGGGAAGGTCCTTCCATAGATTGAGAACTGGTTAAAAGACAGAAAACAGAGGGTAGGCATAAATGGTAAATTTTCCAAATGGAGAGGAATGGTGTCCCCCAAGGGTCAGCCCTAGGACCAATCCTGTTCAATTTATTCATAAATGATCTGGAGAAGGGGGTGAGCAGTGAGGTGGCAAAGTTTGCAGATGACACTAAACTGTTCAAGATCATCAAGACAAAGGCAGACTGTAAAGAACTTCGAAAAGATCTCATCAAACTGAGTGATTGGGCAGCAAAATGACAAATTAAATTTAATGTGGATAAGTGTAAGGTAATGCACATTGGAAAAAATAACCCCAACTATACTTACAATATGTTGGGGGCTAATTTAGCTATAACTAATCAGGAAACAGATCTTGGAGTTATCGTGGATAGTTCCTTGAAACATCCACGCAGTGTGCAGAAGCAGTCAAAAAGGCAAATAGGTTATTTAGGTATTGTTAAAAAAGAGAGAGAAAATAAAACCAGGAGTATCTTACTGCCCCTATATAAATCTATGGTATGCCCACATCTTGAATACTGTGTACAGATGTGGTCTCCTCACCCAAAAAAAGATATCCTGGCACTAGAAAAGGTTCAGAAGAGGGCAACTAAGATGATTAGGGGCTTGGAACAGGTCCCATGTGAGGAGAGGCTAAAAAGATTGGGACTTTTCAGTTTAGAAAAGAAGAGACTGAGGGGGGAACATGATAGAGGTATATAAAATTATGACAAGTGTGGAGAGGGTGAATAAAGAGAAGTAATTTACTTGTTCCCATAATACAAGAAGTAGAGGACACCAAATGAAATTAATGGGTAGCAGGTTTAAAACTAATAAAAGAGAGTTCTTCTTCACTCAGCACATAGTTAACCTGTGGAACTCCTTACCAGAGGAGACTGTGAAGGCTAGGACTATAACAGAATTTAAGAAAGAGCTAGATAAATTCATGGAGGTTAGGTCCATAAAAGGCTTATTAGTCAAGTGTAGGAATGGTGTCCCTGGCCTCTGATTGTCAGAGGCTGGAGATGGATGGCAGGAGACAAACTGCTTGATCATTGTCTTCGGTCCACCCCCTCTAAGGTAGCTGGCACTGGCCACTTTTGACAGACAGGCTACTGGGCTGGATGGACCTTTGGTCTGACCCAGTATGGCCATTCTTATGTTCTTAAGAGCTCCAGGCTGTCTGGCACAATTTCTCCTGTCCGCTCCTCGTTACCCCCTTCCTCCCCTCCATTGCACTCTTCCGGGCCATCCTGCTCCTGTGGGCTCACCCCAAGCTCCATACCAGGGCCTCCACAAGTGTCATAATTCAGACCGGGCTCTGTGGTGAGGTCACTCCCCATAAGCATGTGCATCTGTTGATAATAGTGGTAGGTCTGTGGAGCTGCCTCAGACCACTGGTTGGCTTCCTGGACTTTTTGATAGGCCTGCTGGAGTTCTTTAACGTTCACTCAGCATTGCATTGAGTCCCGGGAGTAACCTTGAGCGGTCATCTCATGTGACATCTGCTCATAGATTGCTGCATTTCGCTTGGCCACCCAAAGTCTCTTCACCACCGATTGGTCTCCCCAAGTGGAAACAAGATCCAGAATCTCCTGGTGGGTCCAAGCTGGGGCTCTCTTGCAAGCCTGAGAAGTGCTTGGCAGATCACTATCCTGAGTGCTCATGACTGCAGTAGAGGGCTACCAAAAATTGCCACCTGTGCGGTGTGATGGCTACTGATGTGCTGCGATGTGATGGGCAAAGGAATTTTTTCATAATGGGCACCCTTTATATTTGCAGGGTTGGGCTGCTGAATTCCAATTCTAATTCTAATTCAAAGTGAATTGAAATTTCTCAGGCTTACTTTGACTTTCTTCCTGCACACCTGAGATGAGCTCAACGAAGTGGCCAAACTTGGAGGGTCACCACGTAGCTTTGGGGGATACATATGGGACACTTCTGAATGCTAATAAATTCAAAATAAAGATGTGGCACTTCCACGCTAGCCTTGATTCGAGATTTTAAATTTGAATTTGATGCTATACCCATCCTATAGTATTGATATTTTGTAATCGGTATTAGGGCTCAATAAATGGAGATAATAGTATTAACTGTGAAGACAGTCACATTTTAGTATCGAGCTAAAGCCTGAAATTCAATTATATCTCCTAGTGTAGACACAGCCTTAGTTAATAATGATCCAAAGAGTCTGATGTGGGATCCTTGCAGCTTTGAATCTCTAACCTGCGTCTTAATTTTTCTTACTGCAAGAGTGAAGTTATCCTAGAGTTGAGTGAACTGCGTCATGCATGCATAACTCCAATTGATCTTAATGTGATTAACTTAAAGTACCAATGTGAAATAATTAGAAATGATTTTTTTACAGAAAGAAGAATATATATGCCTTAACTGATAAATATTTAACGCATGCTAAAGAATGTGAATCACAATTAAAGTCAAACCTTTTCCTCCCACTACTTCAGTACATGAAAACCCTGGCTTGCCATTGTTTAATAGCCTGTGGCTTCTAAAATCATTTGAATATTAAAAGTTTTGCAAAAGAAAACAGTCCATTCTTCAGTACTGTTTTTCTTAAGTTGAAATCATGTAAATTAAACTCATATATTGTATGTACAGTATAATACATTATTCTGTGTAAGCAATTTACCATTGTGCTTCATCAAAGCTGGTTATAAAGGGGCATGCGTGTTTGTGTATATGTATGTATAAAAATATAAAAGACAATATCTTACTTGAAACTATAGCCCAGAGGTGAGTTTTAAGTTTGTAAATTATGCATCTGTTGGATTATTATAAATTCAAAGAATTCTTTCTTACAATTAAATAACTTTGCTAGGAGAGCAATGAACATTAAAACAAAAATGCTGCTTGTAATGTGACTGGCTTTCCTTTTTGGGGTTTTAAGTGTTCAAAGTCTGGCTATTAGCTTGTGGACTAATAGGAGATTGTCATCTTGGTGATGTAGGTCAGACACCAGCAACATGTGGAAAGAAAGAAAGTAGGAAGTGTAACTGTAAGGACTTTAAAACAGAAGACTGGACAAAATGATTAGATTTGATGTGCTATGTACTGTGCAAGAGATTTCAAATGTATGAGTAATGAAGGCTTCATGCGAAAGAGCTTTTGATGGCACAGTGTGGGGCCAACCTAATGCTTTTTTAAGAAGCAACCAAGTTCCTGAGTAGCCTTTTATGAAAAGTCATTTATCCTAGTCAGAAAGAGGAATTATAACTGACAGTGTCCCAGAACATATGGAAGAGGTGTATCACTTTGAGGTCCTTTTCAGAAGATCGTGAATGTAATCAGATGCTAAGAGAGGCTGTTTGCAGGTATTATATCCTTTTAGAGAAAGTTTTCCTGTTTCCCAACCTAAGTCATGAAGAATTAAATAAGACTAATAGCATAACACATTCGAAGAAGACTATATAGCTAATGGTTTATTAACTTCAGCTTTCGGAGGATCAATTTCCTCCTAAAACTATTTAAATTTTGATCTGAGGAACTGTGTTCTTGCTTTTAATATTTTATGTAACATGTGATTTTATTCTTTGTTAAATTCATGCTCTGAGATAGAGAAGACGAGCCTGCTGCATGTGAGTGCAGCCAGCAGGCTCCTCTGCTCTCCCTGTACCCCCTGACCAGAGCTACTCGGCTCTGAATTTTGCTGGTTATTTGGTTAAACAAAAGGTTACTGTATTTGTTTCTTGATAACTTTGTTTTCCTTTTATGAACTAGCAGTCAGAACTATGGCAAAAGAAAATTAAGGTAGTTGGAAAAGAGTTGGGCACCTTTTCTTTAACTTCTTCCAATTACTGTCTGAGGTTGTGCAGTTTTGGAAGGCGTCAAAAAGGCATAAAAGAAAAATGGAAGAATAATTCTTTGCTCTTAAGCTTTGACATTTAGAAAGAGCCTTGTTGGTGAAGAAGAGACATTATATAGGTTTGTAAAGTGTGAAGGAGGGTTTTGTGGAGTGTGAATTTTGTATCCCATACTGTACAGTGTATTCTGATAGGAACTGCTGAAAATTTGTCAGACTGTAGATCTTGAATACTTTTATTTTTGTACTAAAGTGTCAACTTTAAAAATATCAATGACCTCTAACTGCCCCCCCTTGTTATAGGCCTTAAGTTTCATCAAAAATTGGAACCATAACCAGGCCCAGAGTCTTGGAAGGTGGGAAGTATTTTGCTCATCTATTTATTTTTCCTGTGCAGATAGATGCATAACCAAATCAGTGCATGAATTTCAGAAAGGTCTAAAAGGCAGGAAGGGAGTGGTGCAAATGTGTAACTGCTAACTGCACAGCCAAGTGTTCTGAAGTACTCTCCAGTGTTCTGTTGTCTAATACTACCAGCCATCTTGTCTCATGTAAATGGATTAGTGGCCATTTGATCATAGATTTATTAAGATTGTAAGCTGTCTGGGGCACTGGCTGGGACTCCTAGATGCCACCATGAGACAAAATAATAATAAAAATAGTCTGTTTCTAGAATGGGGTTTTCTCTTGGTCAGTATTTCAAGTCCTGATCCTGTAGTTGGATCCCCTGTAGCAGACTCCTGGGTATGCAGAGGGCTGTTGACTTCAATAGTGCTTCTTGACTCAAACATAAACATCCCCCATGGGGATGAATATAGTTGCAAGATTGGAGTCTTAATTTGTAAACACACAGTTATGATCTGGTTACTTTCTACATATGTCAGCTTTGCACAACAGCCTTCAAGAAAAATCACATAAACCAGTGAATTACATTCTCTGAGACTATTTCAGTAACAACATTGGGCTTTTTTTCTGTGTGAAATTAATGCTTCCTGACAGGATTTGCCATGTAGGCTTGTTTTCTTCAGTCTGAGCATTCATGTACTAAGCCTATGTATGCAGGGATTGCAGGTATGAGGGAAAATAACTTATCCTTATTTACAACGCAAAGAGTCATAAATAATACAGCCCTTTGATATCCAGCATTCTAAGGTATTACATGAATTTCCTGTGCTTCAGTTGAGTTTAAATTTCACAGCTTGCAATTGTTCTCTGTATCATAATTTCACATTTCAAGTCAAAGCAACGCATTTGTCTGACAGAGTCTTATCACTGAGGAATTCCACAGAACTGTAGAGTTACTAATTTTGAAATACAGTTGATGAATTTCATTCTTAAATGCACAGTACCCTAAGTAATATTGTGGCCTACAAAAATGTTACACTGCAGCTGCAAATGAAGTAGACTGTTAGTTGACTTTATAACTACTTCCAAATCATTGGTCTTCCAACCCATTGATGCAGGGCAAGTTCTGTGAAGTTTATCTCAATTACTCTTAAACAGAGTAACTTGAATAAATACTTTGAGGACTGATTTAGGAATCTACACAAATAGTATATTTTAAGCAGGTGTTGGAGGCATTTCAGGAGGCATGTTAATTCTATGGGAAAACATATGCAAGAAGAGGAAATCCTCACATCTGTCATTCACATCAGATGCTATTCAATGTAGCAAAACCTCACTAATTTGCACCAATGATCTAGAGACATATGGCAATTTTCATTGTGCAAATTAAAAAATAAGTAAAAGGCATGATGGAATATCTCTGTTCGTATAATTGACAATTTAGCTTCAGTTATTTATGCTAAGTGATAATGCATGATACAGGTTCAACCGCTTTGGTCCGGCATCCTTGGGACCTGAACGGTCCCAGATGAGGGATTTTGCTGGACCAGGGAAGTCAGTTCTGTCCTCCTGCTGGCCTCCAGCTTCTGTTCCTTGGCTCCCTTCCCAGCTGTTGCCCACAGCTTCCTGACCTACCCTCCGTTCCCCTTCCCCCTCTCTCCCAGCTCATCAGCCACCAGCTCCCAGCCCCAGGTGCAGCTTCCCCAGGCAGCAACTTCCTGCTGGCCACAGCGATGAGCTGCTGTGGGCTGCTGCTCCCTGGCATTGGGCTTTTCACCCAGCCACAGCCACACCTTCCCCAGGCTACAACTTCCCGCCCAGCCTTGGCAATGAGCCACTACAAGCCACCACTCCTTGGGCTTCCAGCTTCCCATCTGTGATCACTGCTCCCAGGGCAAAGATCTCTTGCTGCTGGTCCTGGGTCCAGGCTCCTTAGATGCTGCTGGCCCTCCCTTGCCCCAGACCAGCTGTGGCTGCCCTGATCTCGGCTCCTGCCACTGAGCTAACTGGGACTCCTTCCAGTCCCAGGATTTTCAACCTGTACTTACAATGATTTGTAATATAAGTATAATGAAGCCTCACTATTAAGACGTCACTACATCACTTTGCTATTAAATCTTTGCTCAGAATTGTGCATACACTATTTCTGTATATGTGCAAATTATGGATTATTAGGATTACCAAGAGTCTAAGGAATTTGGATTTCATGTTCAATTATAAAGTAATCCAAAGACATATGCAAATCTGGACTCATAAGTCTCCAGGAGGGGGAAGAATTGGAAGTGATGAGATCAAAAAGACGGCTCAAATATGTGCAAAAGTCAGATTCAAGAAAACATTTATCTCACAGTTTTAAATACTATGGTAGTCTTGGTTATATTGCACCAAGGCAATTAAACAATAACACAAATGCTATTACTTTACATTTTATATACAACTTTAATATTTGGTGTTTGGTGTTCAGATGGTGCATTATAAACATTAATTATTTTTCATGTCCCCCACCATGAGGTAGGTTACTGATATGACATCTGTTGTACCAGTGGGTATATGGAGACCAGAAAGTATAGTTACTTTTCTCCCATCAGAAAGTAAGCCAAAATTAAGACCAGAGAATTCTTACTCTGAGCCTCCAGCCATGAGACCACACTTTTGGAAAATAAATGCAGATACAGATATGTAAATGGACAGATATGGTACTGTATGGTATATTTATGGATATGCATTAGGGGTTTTCCTGTCAGTTCATGGAGTGGTTAGAAGTATATCCCAAATCATTACCACATTAAATGAAGTCTTGCATGATACTTCAGAATCTTGTCGGTAGACTTGGAAAAAAAATATGAGTGTGAATTGTAATAATTCTGGTGCTATGACTAAGGGGAGGAAACTGTAGCTGGGGAATATACACATCATCCTCTTAAGGGCAAATGAGTAGGCTCGTGTTGAAGTAGGTAGTGCTATATAGACAACTGGCATTTAATTTGCCATCTGCTGTCCACCTAGTTAATGTCCCTACGTAAAAGCTTTACAATATGCAAGAAAAAATAATTTCCAAAGAAATTTCTATGCTTTTATAATAGCGAAAATTCTCATAGTCTCATTCAGTTTCTCCTCCATTCTTAACACTACCCTGGAAAACCTTCCATTGACTTGAATGAGGTTCTTCTCCCCTAGATAATAGTTTTGAATTTCTTTGATGTACTTTATTTATGTTACTGAAAGCATCTTTACTTTATTGATCAAGTAAATATTTTCCAACACCTCATTGACCTAATGCATTTCCCAAGTGTTAGTGTCTAAATAAAAGCTCTTGTCTAATCACACTCTATTTTTGCCAGATGTGTTCCATGATGTTTGTGATATTACATCCAGGCAGGGAATGTCAAACCCTGGATTGGAGGAAATAAGTGAAAGGAGCAAGCTGGAGTACTGGCAAAGGCCCTAATCCACCCAACATTTATGAACAGGCTTTGCTTTATTCACGGTAATAATCCCATTGGTTTGCAAGCATTGGCACAAGTACTACAGAATCAGTAGCAATGTTCTTTAAGAATAGTTCATATGTTTCATTAAATCCCACAGTTTTCAGAGATTAATAATTCAACTGGTTTAAATTGTATCTGACTTCAACTTCTCATGCTTATGGTCAACCTACACATGCTTTTATTTCTAATAAAATATACTTAAATGGATGCTGCTGAGATACTGTCTATAAGTGCAAAATTCATATTTTCACTTGCTGTTGTTTTATAATAACTCTCTGAAAGCACAGGGCAGAATCCTGCTTCTTTACTTTCTCCATTATTTCCAAAGAACTTTTGATTTTCTTATAACAGCCCATATTCTGATAACCTTACTCAGTTTGAAAGCATGTTCACTGTTTATTATGGCTGCTTGTGTGGACAGAGCAAATGATGGCTTTAAAAATAACTTCCTTAATAATCCAGATTGAGGATGGTATAAATCCAATTGATGATCTAGATTAATAATTGTATTTTTCAAACTAATACACAGAAAGGCCCAAAATGCAACCCTATATTTTTTTTCTAACAACCTTAGTTATCCATGCTTTTCATTTATAGATTTGTCCTATAAGGGTAGGGATTTTAGTTTCAGACACTTCCTTTCATTCTAACAAAGATAAACCAGTCTCAAAATGCTTTGTCTACTCTTAGTATCTCTTTAGCAAATAGTGTTTTAAGCATGGTTCACTGAAGAAATGCAATTAGGACAAATACCTATCAATTTTTTTCTGGCCCTATAAAATAGGTATGCTCATTGATCCTTTTCAAAAGGAATAGCTTGGTTGAGTGAGAAACTTTATGGAAATTATTCTCAGGAAGTATTATGTACATAGTTCAGTTCACTCAGTCATGTTATATATTTTCCTTGTTAATGTATTTGTTAGCAATTTCATATTGAAAATTTCTTCTGGAAAGGGAGGTGAGATGTGAGTTTTTCTTCCTTGATTTGCCCTCAATTAGACAGCTCTAGCTATTTTTGAAACAGCAGTGGAAGGGAGCTGATTGATCATTAAATGTCAGGAGATATGCCTTTATTTGTGAAGAATAACTAATAGCTAAGACAGGTTTTATATACTCATCCGAAAAGTGTTTTCTTGGACTCTCTAGTAACTGCTTATATTAATATATTTATTTCCATAATTAGAATAGTATGGAATTGAAGTTCTTTGTTCAGTTGTATGTTTTATAAGGTGTTTTAATAGACATTTTTCACAAATTTGATAGATGGCAATTTCTAATGGCACCATGCAAACGTGGTTTTAGGTCTGAAAGAGCTTCAGACTTGAAACAGTATCGCTGTCAAAGTCTTATACTTATTTCATTTGCATTAGTATTTCGAAAACAGTAAAATAATGGATTACTAGAGAGGTTTGATAATATTAATACCCTTGCCTGGTTGCTACTGTATAAACACAGGATTTACTATGGACCCAGTTTCACCTTTTCTGAGCTCTGCATGTCTGATATACAGTATGGAATACAGCATGGATAACTGGAAAATGTGGGGATATTTTTAATGTGATTGTTATTCCAGTTAACTGTTTAAAAATATTATCATAAAAACAAGTTATCTTTATTTCAAATTGCATACGAGTAAATCATATTGCAAACTTCAGAAATGTACAGAGGAAGTCATCTTTCCATTCAATTAAATTGTGTCAATGGGAAAATTAATTCTCAATACAGCTTCGCTATTGGCCCCATGAGTCAGAAGTTATGGCTAACATAAATATCTCATCTCTCTATATCTCTCTATATTATACATGAAACTCCTTGTAACTTAATTTCTGTTGGGAAGGCATAGCAATTGCTAAGTTTATGTTATGCACTTATTCATTCAGTTGTCACCTAGGTATTTAGTGAACATGTATCATATTGTTTGCTTTTGTAGTTTAAATGGATTATTTAAGAATTAGGAGAAAGGGAATTAAAAGATGATAATGTGCAATGAAAAAATGAGTTTCCTGAGTAACTAAACCAAAGGTGAGGGAACCTGAAACTGGAACTTTACTTTAAAATCTTACCCTGTAGACAGCTTATACACTAAAATGAAATTCAGTTCTGCCAAAGAGAGATTAAATTGTAAGGGAAACTGAGATAAGATTTACCAGTCAAATGATGATCATGCATGATTCTATGTGATTGCAGTAAAGTGTGCAGTTAACCTTTTGTTTTATCAAGCTTGTTTCATAGGCCATCAATTAAACAGGCTGGAGTTTAGGAACAATGGGAATAGTAACAAGTGAAGACTGGTGTAATAAAAAGATAAGTGTGTGTGATTAAACCTGATCAGTTATGTATATTATAGACTATTTACTTCAAATTCTTGGTTTATATTTATTTATTTTTCAGTGATGATTTGGTTGATGAAATACTCTTTGAACATGCTTCGATATTAGAGAATAAAAGTAAGGGCATTCTGCTCTTGTATTATATTGACAATAATATTGATTTCTAAAACTATTAAATATCTTCACATTTAACAGTACACATGCACATATGAATATTTTTACAGCCCATTGTAAGGCATCTGTTACATTTGGCTAAGATGCTGTACAGGTTGGACCTCTCTGATCCTTGGGACTTGACTGGTAGTTTGCCATACCAGAGGAGGTCAGTTCTGGCCCTGCCCCCCACTACCATCACTGACCTGCCAGCCCAGCTCAGCACCTAAATTGGCCACCTTTCTGCCATCTCTCTTGCTTCCACTAGCCCAGGTAGGATCTGGGTCACAACTGGGCTCCCAACTGCTGGCCCTGCTAGGCTCCCAGCCCCACCTGTCCTGCCACCATGCTGGACTCCTGCACCCACAACCATGCTGGGCTCCCAGTGCCAGGACCTGCTGCTGTACTCGGATCCCAGTCCCTCAGCCACACTGGGCTTCCAGCCACCAATTCTGTGAGGTTCAAGGCCCCTAACCCCATTGCTAGCTTTGCCAGCTCCCAGCTGCCAGCCTCACTTCCATGCTGGGCCCTTGGCCTGTCAGCTGGCTGGGCTCCCAGCCTCAGGAATGCCTGCTGTAACAGGCTCCCAACGCTGCCATTCCGCTGCTTGCCCACCTGGGTTGTGTTCATCTGCCCCAGCTGGGATGCCAGCCCCACTGCTGCTGGCTCAACAAGGAGCTAAGCCATTGGCTTCCTTGCCACTGGCCTGATCAGGATGACAGCTACCAGTCTTCCACCATAACTCTCTGGTCCAAGAACATCCATGGTCTTGCTGGACTGCAGATGTTGCCAGACCAGAGAGTGCTAGTTTTGAGAAGTTCAGCCTGTATTTCATATTTGAATACATAATGTATTGCAGTTGGAAAGCTTCAAGTAAATATGATTTTTCTAGAAAACTTTATAGCAGTATTACAATATAGGCAGTGTAGAGAGAGCCTCATGTTGCTTCCCTCCCCACCCTTCTCAATTGAAACTAATAATATTGCCAGAAATGTGCTTGAATAAATATATGTGAAACCAAAAATTTCTTTTTTTGCTCAATCCTTTCCCACAGAACTCAGTAGTATACTGTATATTTTCTTCCACTCAAAACAGCAATATCAGTATTGCTTTTTGGATAGCTATCTGTACAGATACTATATAAACTCCCTGACATTTAGCTTAGGATGAGTGGCAAAAATGGACTTCAGAAATTACTCCTCAACAATTAATCTTTTAATAGAGGATGAATACTAAAAACATGAAAGTGAGCTGGAGTGTTTCCAAGTAGGAACTGGCCAAAAGGAGATCCAGATTTCACTATTTCTGGCTCATGAAGCTTTTCAGTGCTTATGTAGCTAATAATGTGGAGATGGTAGTGGTATGCTGTGGGAGCAAGATACATACTGTAACTTCACTTTAGTGCTCCACCACATATAATTTGAAAATTTAAATAATGAATTGAAGAAAAATGATTTTCCGAATTTCCAGTATAAAGCCTCCTTGCTGCGTTTTAGGCTCCTTGTTTCTTGTCCTATCATCGGAGGTTAAAAACAGATTTTCACCCTTCTCCTTTCAGCAGTCTTTTAAGTACTAGAAAACTGTCTCATGTTCTGCCCCCAACCCCTAGTCTTCTCTTTTCCAGACTAAATAAATACAGGGTTTTTTTCATTTTTCTCACAGATCACGTTGTTTAGATTTTTAATAATTTTTGTTGTCCTCCTCTGGATTTTCTCCAGTTTATCCATACCTTTCCTGAAGCATGGTGCACAGAACAGGTGTCAGTACTGCGGATGAGGCCTTATCATCAGGGGTCGACTGTCTTGTCAGTTTCACAACAGGAATTATGAAATTAACAAGAAATCCAAATGGCTAGAACCCAGATGCCCCTTGCTCTTTTTGACAGTTGGGTGCTGGAGTGAGAATGGACCCTGCTCTAGCCTGAGAGATGGGGCAAGAAACCTGGGTAACTGGCACTTTCTCCCACGAGGAGCCTTGGCAAGAAGACTGAACCCTGCTTCCAGCTGCATTCTGGAACAAGAAGCGAGGGAGGCTTCTGCTGCTGTCTGCCATGAGTTGGGCTGTCTTGTCAGTTTGATCACTCCAAGCCATGAACTTACCAAGCCTGTCCAGCTCCTGGTGGAGTGTGTCAGGAGAGGGATGAGAAGCCCTGGATGATTTTCTCCTCCTGTTCCCAGCAGAATACAAGGAGGCAAGAATCTCTAGGCAGCTTCCCCACTGCTCCCAACAGGGAACAGGGATGTGAGGCCCTGGGCAGCTTCCCTCAGCTACCAGTGGAGAGGAGAGCAGCAGGGGAGTCTGTGGATCAGCAGGGCTCCTGACAGGTGCTGCCAGCGGATCTGAGAGACTGCGTTGTTGGTTCCCCACACTGCTCCTCTCAGGTCAGTGGAAGCTCTCCTGGTGAGGATGTGCACTGCAAACAAGGAGTGTCAGTATAGACTTGAATTTCGTCAGTAGTTACTGCCGTGTCTGGAAATCAACCTTATATTGGTTATTTTATGATTCTAGTGTAGACATACCCTTGCTTACAACACTCCTGCTAATATATCAGACATTGATGTTCATTTTTTCACAAGCATTACACTACTGACTCATATTTGGTTTGTGATCCACCACGACACGCCAGATCATTTTGTGCAGTATTCGTCCAAGGAAGTCATTATCTGATTTGTGTGTGTGCAAGTGATTGTATTTGTCCTTATTGATTTTCAATTTTATTATCCTTATTTGTTTATGTCAGACCATAGTATAGTCTTTTATCATAATTCTTGTCTTTTCTATATACAGTAATGTTGTAGTTTGTGGCTTATATAAATCTTATGGCCTTTATAATATCTTTTTGAAAAAAACTTTCAACTCTCTTGAACTGCTTTGCCTCTTAGGCTTGATTCCCATGGCGTTTTGCTCAAGTCTGCCTTCTTGAAATCCTTTATCTTTATTCTGCATTTTTCCCCTCTTACTGTTCCTGAGAATCATGCACTCTGTCATTTCATGATCGCTTTCACTTAACCTGCGTTCTGCTTTCAAATACTTAACCAATTCATCTGTATTTGTCAGAATCAATTCTACAAGGCCTCTTCCCTGAAATAAAACTTTCATAGATAATCTGTATTCTGCTATACTGTTTTCCCAATAGATATCTGAATACTTGAAATTCCCCATCAACATCAAGCCCTGTGCTTTGGATGATTTCTTAAAGTTATTTTTAAAAAGCCTCATCCACCTCTTCTTCCTGTGTAGGTGGTCTATTACAGACCCCTACCAGGACAGCAGCCTTTTTTTCACTCCTTATCTAGATACTTCAGACCAGTCTGTTTCCTATTTCCATCTCAACACCAGTACAAGGGTACATCTTTGACATGCAAGACAATAACTCTTCCTTCTTCTGTCTCTCCTTCCTGAATAAGTTGTACCTTTCTATACCAATACTCTAATCATGTGTATTGGCGGTGATTATCCACTAGTATTTCAGAGCTTCCTGTTTATTCCCCATTCATCCTGAATTACCATACAGACTTCATAGTGATTTGATTTCTCCTCCTTGTTCCCTCTTGTCTGTCTTTTGTCCCTGTTATAATTGCCAGTGCTCCCCTAGATTTCAGTCCTACATGCAAATCTCCATGTTTTTGACTTTTCTGTGGGCTTTTGCTTCCAGTTCCCCTGAACCCTAGTTTACAGACTGCTTCAGCTAGCCAGTCCGCATACAAAAATACTCTTTCCCCTTGCCTGATTGGTGAATCCCTCCTTTGCTCAGCAGTCCTCCTTCCTGGAACATGAAAGGGAAACACGGGGCACAGACTTTGCAAATTTGTGCCAGGATGTAGGTACAGGCATCCATGACCAGGTTCTCTGGATACAGGAACAGGTGGAGGAGATAAGAGCAGCATTAATATGGGCAATAGAGCCTTTCTTAATTATAGTGTTTATCTTTCGCCTCCCTCACACAACTCCCTCTCAGGTTTGTTAGCTTTCCTGGGTTGCTTACCATTTGGCTTGTGAACCCTTCTCTCCTAGGTCTGCCCTATCCCCCCATTAATGACATGGAAAGAGGGTGATCTCAAGGCTGATTGAGGCTGATGAAAGATGATGAAGGGAACACAGGCTCAAACAGTTTCCAGTGGATGCTGTCCCAATAGATGCTGTAACTTTAAGTAACCCAGTAGAGGAAAAAAATACAAACACCCAAACAAGCTCACTGGTCCTAGGATTAGAACTTGCACCTTGTTCAGCAGGGTCCATTCATATTACGGCAGAAGTCCTTCAGAAAATGAAGTGTATGCTATCCTCTATAGCGTAGAAGCAGAGTCTGGGATACATAGGGTCCCCTTTATAAGTCCAGGTTATTACATTCTTAAATATTGCAACTTACAGTGTAACGACTTATAAAGGGGAATTAAACCCATAAGGAATAATGTAATTAGCTTGAGATATGTTCCCAACACATACAGTTCACACACATATATACACACACACGTGTGTGGGTGGGTGTGTTATAGGTACATACAAAACAATAAATAGAAATCGATGAGACAAGTATGTTATTCTGACCTTGTAAATGGATTTGATGTGCTTCATGGATGAAGTAGTGATACTGAAACAGTACCCCCTGCTTGGTCAGAGTTAGGTGAAGGAGAAGGGAAATGGGACAGCGGAGTCATCCACCATCATTTCTTTATTGCCCAAGATATAAATTTCTTCATCCTGCTCAACACCTAAAGGCTGTGCAACAGTTGTTGGTCCGGCTTCTTCCATGTCTTGAAGACTTGAAGGTCCAGCTTCTTCTGTGACTGGTTCAGGTTTCTTTGCTCTCCTAAAGAAAGACTCTAGTTTTGTGTGCTGACCACCACAAATTTTTGCATCCAGAATCTCTTGATAGCATGACAGGCTGTCATTTAGGAGATGTGCAGCCTTGGAAGAGCAATCTGTCAGATGATCATGATTCTTGATTGTGTTGATGATTTCATCAACAATGTTAAAAATATGGCAAAGAAACTTCACTCTTTCTCCTTTATCTTCCTTCTTCATTGTTTCTTCATCTTCTTCCTGGCTTTCCTCTTCAAATGCTTGCTTATTTAGCTCTTCAGGTCTTCATTGCTTAGAGGTTCTGAAAGAGAAGCAAGCAGTTCAGTCAAGTCCTCTTCATCAATGTTGTCAAACACCTTCTTTGCTAACATTACCAACTCCTTTCAAATTGTGGTCTCTTCAAAACCAACAGTCATTCACTGTTTCAGGATGGATTTTTTTCCACACACTGTTCATGCGCAGAACACTTATTTCATCCCATGCTGAGCTGGTATGCATCACTGTATGCATTATGTTACAAGTTTTCTAAAATTCCTGCATGATCAGTTTTACTTTGTGCCCGTATCCTTGATGAGTCTCCTGAATAGCCTACATAGAAAATAGGCTTTAAAGTTAGAGATCACACCTTGACCCATTGGTTGGATCAGCGACATAGTGCGTGGTGGTAAAAACTCAGTATTAATGTTGGGGCATAACGGTTCATAATTTTAGTCATGTTCAGTCGTATTGTCTACAAGAAGAAGAATTTTGAATGTTAGATTTTGCTCTTCTCAATATTTTTTTTATTTCTGGAGCAAAATAATATGCAAACTAGTCACGTAATATTTGCTTTGTTATCCAAGCTTTTCAATGAGACTTCCATATGATGGAGAGATGAGACTTGATGTAATTTTTCATGGCAAGTGAGTTCTTGCTATGATAAATTAGCAGTGGTTTAATTTTCTTGTCTCCCTTGGCATTGCCACTGAGCAAGAGTGTCAGGCAGTCTTTTGAAGCCTGGCACACTTTCTTATTAACAGAAATGTAGGTTCTTTTCAGCATTCATTTCCAATAAAGTCCCACCTCATCCACATTAAAGACTTGTCATGGATCATGCCCTGCTTCCTGAATGATCTCTCTCAATTTGCCTCATATACTTTGGCTGGCTCCATGTCAGCAGTCACTGTTTCACCTTACACGCTAACATTCTGGAACCTATAGCATGACTGGAAACTGTGAAACCTGCCACGGCTAGCATTAAATGTTTCTTCTTTGGAAGTGCCTCCCATCTCCCACTTCTCTTTATCCTTCAGGAATTCAAATAACCTCACTGCCTTCTACTGAATGGCTTTGAGACTTATTGGCATATTCTGCATATGCAAGTCACCCAACCATGTAGTCAACATGGTCTTCATCATTTCCATTGTTTTGCTTCTTTGCTGAGCAATCTTTACAGAAGAATGCTGTGTCACACACTTAGTCTTTTCCATTATATCATCAGCATTCTTAGCAATGGTATGAACCATTATCAGAGGAAGGCCAAGATAGCGAGCACCAGTGGCTGACTGCTCACCATTTCTGATGTGCTTTATTACATCTATTTTCACAGTGAGACTCACACTAACATGTTGCTTCTTGCAAATAGCCCTTAACGTTGCACCAACACTTGATTTTCCGATCATGGTAAAGGATTACAAGAATATAGTAAGATAAAGTATGTACACTCACAATGTGTTCTCTTCAAAATGTAGAGATAGTAAGGAGGATGGTACAAAGAATTGTGGTCCTTGAAAAACAACTTAATTGTGGATCTGTGCTATGTACAATTTAGTTTCCTTAATTAATCGATAACTTATATGCAAAGCGACTTATAGCAAGGTGACTTATAACAGGGACCCCCTGTACTAATTAAAATTGTGATGGGCCTTTGCATGTGGGTGTGAGGATGCTCTCATATGGAGACTTGCAAAACTTATATGGGGGGTTACCTGAGGAATTCATTAAATTGCATTTGCTGATATACTGGCCCTAGATTCAGGTAGGTAAGAAGATCACCATTGACCAATGTGCAATATGTTGAGATAAATATACTTCCATTAAAATTAATATAGCAGCATCCTATTATTTCTTTATTACATTTCTGTACTTTTTGTAGTGGTCAGATGAACTTGAGACATGTTTAAGTAAACCAGTGAGTGAGCATTTTTTATATCGAGAGGAATGCTTGATGTAAACAGAACATTTGTTGGATTGGAATAAAGAAAGGGCAGCTGTGTTTATGTACCAATAGCTTGAAGTTGTCAGTTAGTTGAATCGCATCTTCTTAGTAAAACTATACAGTGATTTTTATCCACCATACTTATTTGAATGAATTGAATGCAATCACTGATTAATCAGAGCCATTGGAGTGAATGAATGAACATTGTAATGAAAGATTGTAAATGTTGACTCACAGGTACCACTTGAAAACAAACTGGCTGATCCAGCTTAATGAGGTTTTTCTGGAGTGTGTACAAATTTTAAATAATTAAAATTAAATTCAATCGGAGTCCGCTGTAATTATGGCTGAAATTATGTGGCTATCATCCTTGTAAGAGTGGGGAGAGGGAAGTTCAGTTATTTTAAATATTGGTGGATTTTTAATCTCAGAGGCTGTGTCTAGACTAGCCCCCAACTTTGAAGGGGGCGTGGTAATTAGGGTGTTGGGCAATTACTAATAAAGTGCTGCGACGCATATGTAGCACTTCATTAGGCTAAATCTCCCCCATGGCAACTTCGATGTGCCAG
Source organism: Carettochelys insculpta (assembly GCF_033958435.1). NCBI lineage: Eukaryota > Metazoa > Chordata > Testudines > Carettochelyidae > Carettochelys > Carettochelys insculpta. The sequence continues at coordinate 59,405,244 of NC_134144.1, forward strand.
CTTGCATGTAGCTGTGGGTCAGCTGTGGGTACTTTGAAGTGCCTGCACTACTTCCAAGTCCCTTTACTCCTCAAAATTCACACTTTGAAGTTGCAGCAGGGGAGATTTAGCCCAATGAAGTGCTGCATATGCACCACAGCACTTCATTAGTAATCTCCCAACACCCTAATTACCTTTGAGGTTGAGGGCTAGTCTAGGTACAGCCAGACTGTATGTCCCTATGAATGATCAGTTTGCAAGAGTTCATGACATTAGAGGTACCGTCCACACTGTTGGCATACACCTGTATCACGTTGTTAACCAATACTTGCTTAATTCCAGCTCAGCATTATCCTCTGTTTTCTGAGATGATCAGAGGAAGGGCCCTAAAGATTGCCTGGTTAGGAGAGAGAAGTAAGATATTTTGGGGAATGTAGGATTACGCTCTGTGTGCGAGGACTGAGATGGAAACATATATGGGGAATTTTATTGTTTTCTCTTTCTTTTTTTAATAACACAGTGCACTGCACTAAATTTGGATAGATTCCTTTATGCTATTTATCAGTATGTTATATTAATCACAAAGAGCTTCATTTAAGCATAAAACCATTAAAAAGAGTTTTAATATTATCTTAAATTCAGCAAATGTGTGTTTCTGTTGAATGTGGAATATGTGTGTGTGACAATCTTTAGCACCTTATTTATTTCTTTTTAGTCATTTTGGTGGTGCCCATTACCGTATTACTAGAGTGCATCTGTCCATAATGGAACTTAGAGGGTAAAAAAGTCAGCAATGTGGGGAAAATAGTGCCCTAAATATAGTAATGTATGAATACCCTAAAAATGTAGTAAATTATTGTTAAAATTAATGGCTGCGGCCACACTAGCCTCTCTTTTTGGAGGGGCTATGGTAATGTGGCTTTTTGCAATATGTATTAGAATAATGGTGTCTGCGAAAGGTTCGAAACTGCCAGTTTTGAAATGCATGCTGCCCATGTATCCAGGGTGCCTTTTGAAAGGATCCCCGATTTTGAAAGCCCCTTCTTCCAAAAACCAGATGGGAAGAAGGGGGTTTCAAAATCAGGGGGTCCTTTCGAAAGGCCCCCTGGCTACATGGGCAGCATGCGTTTTGAAACTGGCAGTTTCAAAGCATGCGCAGCCACCATTATGCTAATGAGGTGCTGCATATTCCAAGGTGCCACATTACCGTAGCCCTTCCAAAAGGAAGGGCTAGTGTGGCCCCAACCAATTAGTCTGAGTATACTGCTGTTGGGTGACCAATGAGAATCTTGCCTCCAAGTTCAATGGGCTGGATGTTGCTGGGAGAATTCTGTTAGGTGAATCTTACAAATAGACTTCTATTGTCTGTGCTTAAATAGAATGAATTTCTATTATCTAGCCTAAGTTCCAATACACATTCAAGTCCTCAAATTCATTCTTACAAACACACTTCAGCAATGTTCCTTAGATGAAAGAAAGAACAGTTACAAGTTCCTGTAATGGTAATACTCAAGCTAGGATGATGTGCAATTTCTTGACTACAAAAATAGAATCAAACAAAATATTTAAAGGAAATTGCTTAACAAAATATATGTTTCGCCTTCTGGGGGAACACAAAACATTTCTTCTTTGTCACTTACTACTTCAGCTAAACACTGTGTTCATTTTAAAATTGAAGGCATTAAGGATATCAATAAAATAAATCTGAGTATACTGCCCATAGCAACCGCAACCAAAAACACATGATTAAAATACTAGGATTAAGTTTTCAATGAAACTGAAAACAATAGTACACTTCTGGGAAGATCGATTCAGTGAAGGTCAATGGCTGGAGTTAGATTTCACACGTCTAGTTGAGAAACGTTCCTGTTGACCTTCCTCAGTGAAGACAGTCAGAAAAGTCAATTTCTGTTACATCAAGTGTAAATATGCAATTGCCATAGCTAGCATTGTGTATCTGAAATCAGCTTGCATAGACCTGGCCTTAGAGAGTGATCTGGAGTAAAACTCAATAGCCGTGTCTACACGTGCACGCTACTTCGAAGTAGCGGCACTAACTTTGAAATAGCGCCCGTCACGGCTACACGCGCCGGGCGCTATTTCGAAGTTAACTTCGACGTTAGGCGGCGAGACATCGAAGTCGCTAACCCCATGAGGGGATAGGAATAGCGCCCTACTTCGACGTTCAAAGTCGAAGTAGGGACCGTGTAGTTGTTGCGCGTCCTGCAACTTCGAAATAGCGGGGTCTGCCATGGCGACCATCAGCTGAGGGGTTGAGAGACGCTCTCTCTCGAGCCCCTGCGGGGCTCTATGGTCACCGTGGGCAGCAGCCCTTAGCCCAGGGCTTCTGGCTGCTGCTGCGGCAGCTGGGGATCCATGCTGCAGGCACAGGGTCTGCAACCAGTTGTCAGCTCTGTGTCTCTTGTGTTGTTTAGTGCAAGTGTGTCTGGGAGGGGCCATTTAAGGGAGCAGCTTGCTGTTGAGTCTGCCCTGTGACCCTGTCTGCAGCTGTGCCTGGCACCCTTATTTCGATGTGTGCTACTTTGGCATGTAGACGTTCCCTCGCAGCGCCTATTTCGATGTGGTGCTGTGCAACGTCGAAGTTGAACATTGACGTTGCCAGCCCTGGAGGACGTGTAGACGTTACTCATCGGTTGCTACATCGAAATAAGCTATTTCGATGTAGGCTTCACGTGTAGACGTAGCCAATAAAATGCAAGTGTAATTTAAATAATTTTCAGTCAAAAATGACAGTGAAATGCTAAGTAAAATCTGCATGGATAAAATGGCTGCCATATAATACGTCAGTATCTGCCAATAATCACCAGACTATTTGAGTCATGGCAGTTTTTCCTGATATTCAAATGTGGGTAGTATCCAAGGTATAACTGAGACTGTGTTTTAGATAACAATGTGTGAGAGTTGCTCTTACAGTGACAACCACTAACACAAACATGTTGATGATGGTCCCTTTTTAGAAGGTTTGGGTCCTGACATGAACAAATCCAAAGTATAAGTTTATGATAGACAAGACACCTTCACAATCTGATTTGTAAGCCCAATTTAGTTTAAAATGGGGTCAAGAGAATAAATAATCTCTCTCCATTGCATTGTGTTAGGGGCACAAAAATGTACACTTAAAATAAACTTTAAAATGTATTTCAGTAAATGCTCAGCTCTTTCCGTGTAATCTAATATTGCCATATAAATAGAAGAAGGTGAATATTTAGTGAAATTCATCTTAATTTTTAAGCATGCATCTTTAATTTTCAGAATATCACAGCTCTAGCATTTTAATATTCAACTACAGTAGATTCGATTAGTTGAGGGTTAAATAAAAGAATGCCTTTCCATGGGGTTATTCACAGATCTTTAGTTAAAATTAAGATTTCATCAGATTAATTTTTCAAAGAGCTCATATAAAGAAGTGTCTGTTTACAGTTAATGATAAAAAAACCAAAACCCTTCTCACACCCCATGTACTAAACAATAGTTTTGCAACTATTTTGAGTACAGGAGTGTTACTTTAGCACTCCAGAAGTCATGGAGCTGAAGCGTTAGGTCTCTATTAGACATACTGCTTCCAGGGGCCCTTGAGGAAGTCCAGATAGGAGCAAATTGCTAGGCTTTTAAAAATATGTAGCATGCATTCTCCAGCTGATGCTTGCCAGTTAGTTACAATTTGCAACACTTCCCAATTTGTGAGCTTATTTTTGTATAAGTAAAGCACTGCTGACCTTGTTTTTGGTGTACATATATTTATAGCTATTATTACATAGCATATCGAGCATAAAAAGTGTTTTTTGTAATTTTATGCAGATTTAATGCCAAATACATAGTTTTTGTACTATATGCCTTTTCCTTAGAATGCAAGAGTACATTTGATTGTTCAAATAGTGCTAGCATTGTTATTCAGTTCCAGTTGTGCATTTTATAGAGTAGGTGACTCTCTAATGAAGATCTCAAGCAAATGTAGATGTCCAAAAGTTAACAGTAAAATCAAGAAAATAAAAAATCAGTAAGATTTCTCCTATACTACATTAAAAATAATGAATAGCTGGCACATTGCATTCTTCTGCAGGTCATCAGTTCAAACTGATTAACCTCAGATGATTGAAAAGATTGCCAAATCAGTTTTGTCAGATTTAGTATTTTATTAGCATTTTGTAATGGATTTTCATTATTGTCATGGAATATTACTGAACTCCTCTATATTATGCCGCATATGTGAAACGTACTAATAATATCTGTGTACCTGATTTTAAGGTAAATTTTAATGAAACTGATTTTAATTTGGATCTGCTTGACTTCTTCATTTCAAATGTTTGATGTATATTAATTTGACGTTTACCTTGTCATTAGATCGCCTTTTCATTAACTTCTTTGTGTTTTGGAGCAGGCGTCTAGTCATTAACTCATGTCCAAAAAATTAGAAAGTTGATTTCCCTTATCAAGTTTCTATGTCATTTAGGCCACTTCTACACATGCCACTTTTGGAGAAAGTGGAATGCTAATAAACAGCCCAAAAATGCTAATGAGGCGCATATGTAAATTCCTGGTGTCCCCTGCCCCTAACCTGAGACCCCCCACACTCACTCCATCCCCCATCCCTTTGTTCCTTGCTCCACCCTACCTTCACTTGCTCATTTTCACATGGCTGACTGGTAGTTGCGGTATGGGAGAGGATTAGGGCTCCAGCTGGGGTGCTGACTTTGGGGTTAGAAGGGGGATGAGGGGTTTGAGATGAAAGAGAGAGTGCTAGGCTGGAGGGAAGTGCTGAGGGCCTTGGAATGTGGAAGGCAGCTCTGGGATGAGGCTGGAGGTTAGAGTATGGCGGGAGCTGAAGGTTCTGGCTGTAGTTGTAGGCTTTGGGTTGGAGCCAGAAATGAGGGACTTGGAGATCAGAGGGAGCTCAGGGATGGAGGGTAGGACCGAAGGGCTTGGAGTGTGGGAGGGCACTCCAGGCTAAAGCAGGGGGTTGGGACGTCAGAGGAGGTAGGGGCTGCAGGCAAAGGGAGATGTGCAAGCTCTGGCGTGTGGCCGAAAATGAAGAGTTTAGAGTGACTCATGCTACACTCACCCCCAGTGCCAGCAGCTTGATGCAAACGAGCAGTCTCAAAAATGCAAAATGCCTCTCGTTTGCATATGCAAGTGGCTCATTTGCCTATTCACAGAAGAAAACATGCAGTGAAGATGTGGTTCTGCTGGCAAAAACTCCCTTTGTTGGCAGCCCCTTATCCCTGGTGAGTTCTAGGCACAAGGGACTGGTAATGGGGTAGGGGGGGGTGTTTGCCAGCAGAACCACATCTTCACTACGTTTTCTGCTGTGAATATGTAAATGAGCTACTTGTTCATTTGCCTCAGGTTGCTGGCACTGGGGGTGAGTGTAGCCCTAGTCAGTGTGGGAAGGGGCTGCTGCTGGGGTAGGGTTTGTGGTCGGGAACCTGTACTAGCTCCACTGTTACACCAACTGGACTTCTAATGGCCTGGTGAGTTGTGCTGGCTGGAGCTGCCAGAGTCCCTTTTTGCCCATGTGTTCTAAGAGAAAAGTGGATGCCTGTCAACCCTAGCCACCACACTGTTTCTCTTTAGTGGGTAAAGATTCATACCGCCAAAAGGCAGAGGATAGCGTAAACATGAACCACTCACACCATTGAGAGAAGGAGAGCAGTGTGGACATGCTCCCCTGCTATGCTTAGCATTCTTTGAAGGATTCATTCCTGCTTTACTTTTAGAAGATGCTAATAATTTTTTTCAAAACTTAGAATGTTAATTATTCAGATATACATTTTTATATCCTCTGAGGGGGCTGTAAGTTGACCTATATTAGGTTGACTTAAGTCTTTGGTGTAAATATGTGTAATATATGGAGGCACAGGCTAGGATCCTTTGGACAGACATATTTTGTTTCCAGAGATTTTGGTCTGTCTACAAGAAAAGGCAGCCCATATCACTTGCAAAAAGTGAAGCTAAATGCAGGTTAACTTGAAAAAGTGGGACATCATTAAACCCTGTGTACTGATCTTTCCAAGCAGCTGAATTTCTTCCAATCTAATTTCCCTGTTTCCATGGTATTCCCTCCATAATAGTCCCTCCAGGGAATAAGGACCCTCTGACTTCACTTCTACTGATCACGATAGACTCTGCAGCCTGGTCCACTTCTAGGAGAGTGCAATGCATATAAATGTGTGTGACCTAGAAAATGAATATGTATTCTTCCCGCTATCTTTTTAACATTCACTACAGTTAGGGAGTAACTTCTTAGAAATCCTTTGTTAGCTCTTTTCCTCTACAAATTTAGTAGGTACTGTAGTTCTTTCTGTTTGTTTAACTCATCTTGAATGTGCTGTGTATACAAATTCCAGTTCTGGAAACCTTAGAAATGAACAGGAAAAGGAATAAGTATATTTTCTAATTCTGAAGTGTCAGAACAAACACAGAAAAAAATCATTCAATCACTTTAATTCTCTTCTGACATTTGGTAGTTGGATTGTATTTTCCCAAATTGGTAGAATAGCCCAAGGGACAGTGGGCAAGAGTGCAACTGAAGGCAACTCTTGCTGCCACCCACTGTGAAGGAATCTAAACAATTATAATTTCTTCACTATATTTCTTTAAATTGCTTTATGAAGCACTTTTTGGGCGGATCCATTTTTGTTTCACTTGCAGAAGATTCTAATCATTCCTTCAAAAGTTAGAATGTTAATTATTCCGTTATATATTTTTATACTCTTCTGCATTGTGGTTTTTTTTTTTAAGAGGGGACATACTGGGTCTCTGTCATTTAGCCATCCTTATGTCATGTAATTCTTTCCAAGTGGATTAGCATTTTAAGAATGAGGAAATGTATGTGAATGATTTAGTGAGATTTTTGTAGTAGTAGTAGTAGGCATCCTTCAGTCTGCATAGACTATGGATCGCGCCCTTTAAAGATTCAATTGAGGACTTCATTTACAGCATCTGTTGTGACTATAAAGACCCACACGAGAGTGACAGTCCTTGCTACATCTCTTGCAGATGTAGTGGGTGTCTGGCAAGTCCTTATTGTGCTTTCTGTGCGCTCGCTTCTCCTCTGCTAGCTGTCTGATCTTCAACTTGCCCTTCTGAAGGCCTTTGTGTAACCCCTGCCTCCATCTTCTGCGGTCGTCTGCTAGATCTTCCCAGTTGTCCAGCTCGATGTCTACCTCACTGATGTCTCTCTTGCAGACATCTTTGTAACGCAACTGGGGGAGTCCGGGAGGTCTTTTGCCAGAGGCTAGCTCACCTGAAAAATACATCTGATGTTCTTCTGACTTGTGCTTTTTTATGAAATTTTGATGTCCCTTAAATTGTCCCTTTGACCTAAGTCTTAAAACAATTTGATAATGAACAATAATGGTAATCACCTTCTCTTTTGAGTTATACAATACCATATTCTTTAAAACAGACCCTGCACTAAATCTTCTTTCTCTGTTTTTTCCCCCTCAAATCACTAACACCTCCATTCACCTTCCAAATTCTTGTGCTGTTCAGTAATACTCATGTCTGGAAATTAGTATCCCACCCAGTGGGGGCCATACAACAAAACTTTCTATACAATTACCATCTCAATAATTTCTGTGGTTTTCTATATGTTACACAAACAGGCCTTTAGGCAGTTTTTATTCTTGTTCTCAATTTTATGGTTTTGAATGTGATCCCATCTCTGAAGAATATGCGTGTAGATGAGTGTTTGTTAGTTTAATTTTCAAACAGGTGCAAGGATTCTATCCATTTAATATTTTCCCATCCAACTAAAAATAAGTGGAAAAGATCTTTCAGTGTGCCATAAGTTAAAAATGTCAGTCAGGCTTATAAGGGTCATTAGCTACGTCTACACTGGGATGCTACATTGACATAGCTTAAATCAATGTAGCGAAATCGAAATAAGCTATTTCGACAAATAACGTCCACACATCCTCCAGGGCTGGTGCCGTCGATGTTCAGCGTCGACGTTGGACAGCACTACATCGAAATAGGCGCTGCAGGGGAGCGTCTACACACCAAAGCGGCCCAAATCGAAATAAGGGTGCCAGGAACAGCTGCAGACAGGGTCACAGGGTGGACTATCAGTTCCGGGGCAACAGCAAGCCGCTCCCTTAAAGGGCCCCTCCTAGACACACTCAGCCTACACAGCACGCAGTCTTCAGAGCCACAGGCACGCACACCCCGTGAAGCACCATGGACCCCAAGCAGCAGCAGCAGCAGCAGCAGCAGCAGCAGCCACCAGAGGCCCACACACCCGCCCCTGGAGGAGCAGTGGCTGCCCTGCTCAGTGCCATGCAGGAGGCAGCTGACCATATTTTATTTGAGGAAGATGAGCTGCCCCCAGGGGATGAGGAAGCAGCCCTAGACTCTGCTGCCCTCCCAGCCCCCCCTCCCGCTGCACACGCCGCTGGCTGTGGAGATACCCCATGAGCATGGACTGGTGGGAGCGGCTGGTGCTCGGCGAGTGGGACAACGAGCGCTGGCTCTGGAACTTCTGAATGAGCCGGCAGACATTCCTGGAGCTCTGCCAGTGGCTCACCCCTGCCTTACAGCACCAGGACACCCCCATGCAATGTGCCCTCACTGTAGAGAAATGGGTCGGCATTGCTGTCTGGAATCTGGCCACTCCAGACAGCTACCGATCCGTAGGGCAGCAGTTCGGCGTGGGCAAGGCTAATGTCAGGGCTGTCCTCATTGGAGGTAAGAGGACCCGGGGGGAGGGCGGGAGCCCTGGGGAGGACGGGGGGAGCCCGGGGGAGAGGGCCAGACACACCCTGCACACCCCTCACCAGTGCTCTCTCATGTCCTTCCACTGCAGGTCATCTGCGCAATCAATGCCCTGCTCCTCCACAGGCTTGTGCAGCTTGGGGACCCGGATGCTGCCATCTCGGGGTTTGCCAACCTGGGCTTCTCAGATTGCTTTGGGGCTCTGGATGGGACCCATATCCCCATCCGTGCCCTGGAGCACAGTGGAGGACGCTTCCTCAATAGGAAGGGATACCATTCCGTGGTCCTCCAGGCCTTGGTGGACAGCCGGGGCCGCCTCTTGGACATTTATGTTGGCTGGCCTGGCAGCACCCACAATGCCCGGGTGTTCAGAAATTCGGGCCTGTGCCGCCGGCTGGAGGCGGGGACCTACATCCCCCAGCGGGAGATCCCTGTGGGGGACACCACCATGCCCCTCTGCCTCGTCACAGACGCGGCTTACCCCCTCCGGCCCTGGCTCATACACCCTTACATGAGCCATGTCACAGCCAGCCAGGAGCGGTTCAACACGCACTAGAACCATGCGCGCCAGGTGGTCAAGCGCACTTTCGGCCACCTCAAAGGGTGCTGGAGTTGTCTCCTCACCTGCCTGGATGCAGGGCTCACCAACATCCCCCAGGTTGTGGGCGCATGCAGCGCACTCCACAACCTGGTGGAAAGCAAGGGAGAGGCTTTCTTCCAGGGCTGGGCTGTGGAGGCTGGCAGGGCCAACGTCCAGCCACCCGCTGCCCCCAGTCGCCAGGTTGACCCTGACGGGATCCGGGTCTGGGAGGCCCTGCGGGCCCATTTTGACCAGGCTGCGGGGTGAACATTGGCAGGGCCAGCTGTGGGTGAGCCACCCACTGCACCCCCTCATCTTCCACAACACTCCAGGCCCCCACGCCCACACCACAGAGAACCTGAGAGCACCCCCCCCCACTTCTGTGCAATAAATGGAATTTTTTTTAAACAAAACCATGCAACCTTGTATAAATTATTAACAGAAGAAGAAGAGGGGAACTATGTACGTGGGGGGGCAGGTACAAAACAGGGGTAGAACAAAAACTATTTACAAAGATTGGGGGAATATGCCCAAAGGAGCGGGCCTTGGGGGGCAACGTCCTCGGCCATGCACTCCCTATTGTCCTGCGCCTGGTGTTGGGGGGCGTGACCCACGTCTCGGCCAGAGGCCCAGTCGAGGCTGGGTGGGGGCCGGGAGAACCAGCAGATAGGGCCAGGCAGAGTCCGGAGGCCCATGGTCCCCCTCGGTGGCAGGCCCAGGATGGCTGATGGTGGAGGAACGGCAGGCAGAGAGGCTGGTGGAGCGGCGGGTGGAGCAGCGGGGGGGGGGGGGGGGGGGGGGCAAGTGCTGCACGATGTCCTCGAAGGTGCGCATGAAGGCCCCCCAAGCCTCCTGGTGCCAGGCCAGCGCTTGCTCCTGGATATGGAGCCACCGCTCCTCAACCTGCAGGTGCCACTCGGACACCTCCAGCTGACTCCGGAGGGTGGCGAGCAGCTGGGGGTCCATGGATGCCTGCAGATGGCTCCGCCGCTGTCGGGCTCGTCCTGGGGCTGGTCCGTGCTCTACCGAGGGGCTGGCCTGGTGGGATGGCCCTGGTGGGCTGTCCAGGACCACTGACGCTGCGCCGGTGCTCTTTGGGCCATCAGATGGTGCTGCTGTGGAACAGAGGGGGGCAGAAGAGTGGAGACAGCCGTTAGTCTGGGCCCTGACCCGTGGCCCTTGTCCCCCCACCCCTCTGCTGCTGGTTCCCCATCCCTGTCCCCCGGAGATGCTGCTGATGATGATGGGTGTCCAACCCCCCCACGGGGGACCCTAGATTCCGCTCCCCCCATCCCCAGGGATGGGGCATGGTGCTGTGCTGCTGGGGGGCAGGGGCTGATGGACTCTTCTGAGGGACATGCCACTGCTGTCATCGGGGCCATGGTCATCTGGGTGTGTGGAAGGCCCTAATCATGTCTCTTGTCCCCACGCCTTAACCCCGGGGGTGTGCACCAGGGGGGTACATACCTGACGGTCTGCTCCCACGGTCGGGGGACACCCATCGGGCGGTATGACCTGCTGAAGCTGCAGGAGGGGAGGTCTATCAGCAGCCCCCGTTGCTGGAGGCCCCCCCCCCCTCCTCCTCTGTGTCCCACGGGTGGGCTCCTGTGGGGGCCCCTGGGGTGCAGGGCTGGCCTCCGGCCGGACTCTGTCTCCGGGGCCTGCTGGGGCTTGTCGCCCGATGTGTCAAGGGTGGCCAGGCGGGGAGGAGGAGTACTGGGGGCCCAGGATGGCCCTGAGCACCCTGTAAAAGGGGCAAGTGGTGGGGACGGCCCTAGATCGGCTGGGCCGCGTCCCGGGCCCGGGTGTAACCCTGCCGCAGCTCCTTTACCTTACTCCTGACGTGGTCAGGAGTGCAGGCAGGGTGACCCCGGGCAGCCAGGCCCTCAGCCAGCCGAGTGAACGCATCTGCGATCCGCCTCTTGCTCCCCATTACCTGGAGCACCTCCTCCTCGCCCCAGAGCCCCAGCAGGTACTGGAGCTTGGCCTCCATCCAGGAGGGGCCCCGCTGCCTCTTCCCCTGCTGGCTGGGCAGGCTGGGAACCCTGGGTCCCCTTGGGGGGGTGCCCTGTGGGCGCTTGGGGAGCAGGCTGGATGCCATGGGTGGTGGGTTGGGGCTCATGAGAACATGCAGGCTGTGCACGTGGCTGTGCTGCTGCCTGCACGAGCTCTCAGCTTCCTGCACAGGAAATAAGGGGCGGGGAGCTTTAAGGCGCTGCTGCACATGGCGACCATAGAGCTCAGGGGCTGGAGAGAGCGTCTCTCAACCCCTCAGCTGATGGCCGCCATGGAGGACCCCCGCTATTTCGATGTTGCAGGATGCGGATCGTCTACACGTGCCCTACTTTGACGTTCAATGTCGAAGTGGGGCACTATTCCCATCTCCTGATGAGGATAGCGACTTCGACGTCTCGCCACCTTACATCGATTTCAACTTCGAAATAGCTCTCGGCACTTGTAGACGCGGCGGGCGCTATTTCGAAGTTGGCACAGCTACTTCGAAATAGCCAGCTAGTGTAGACGCAGTTATTATGAACAAAGCCTTTCACAGAAGTAGTTTTAAAATATTGGTCTTCCAGTGTTCTTCAATGCTTTATTTCCAATAATACAATTGCTCTGTGCTAGTTTGCGCTAATGAGTGTGAGACCCATAACCTGTAACCATACCTTGTGAATTTATAAGTCAGACAATAGAATAGGAATGCATCACAAACCACATTTTTAGTTTTAATTATTTATGAGAGTGCTTCATAACATACTAATTATTTCAATCTAAAATGTATTGTAAAATAATGAATTTTTGAGGCTATCAGGCCTCATTGCTGAAATCTTAGCTGGAAGAAAGACTGCTGTTTTTGTGTGAATATTGCATGGCATGGGGAATTAGTGAAGTACAGTTTATTGAAGTTAAACATTTGCTGTGGTTTAATATGGTTCAACATTTTATATAATAACTTTCATTTTAGAGAACACCAATTTTACATACATCAATTGGTAAATCTATTCATACACATTCATATCCATATAAATGCAGCAACTGCTGAGTAAAATCTAGAAGCAGTTTTAAAACTCTTAGGAATGTTCAACAAGTTAGATTAAGCAGTGAAAAATATCACCAACAGAAACTGCAAATAAAAAATAATTACCCAGTAAAAGTCATTCTCTATACAAATTATAAGGAAGCCTTTATAATTGTAATAACATGTAGTTAAAGCCTTCTTTTATATTTTACCAAAAATGATGCCTCCTAATCTGATGCTGAGTCAGAAAGGCTATGTCTACATGTGCCCCAAACTTCGAAATGGCCACGCAAATGGCCATTTCGAAGTTTACTAATGAAGCGCTGAAATGCATATTCAAGCGCTTCATTAGCATGCGGGCGGCAGCGGCACTTCGAAATTGACGCGGCTTGCCGCCGCGCATCTCATCCCGATGGGGCTCCTTTTCGAAAGGACCCCGCCTACTTCGAAGTCCCCTTATTCCCATGAGCTGATGGGAAAAAGGGGACTTCGAAGTAGGCGGGGTCCTTTCGAAAAGGAGCCCCGTCGGGACGAGACGCGCTGCGGCAAGCCGCGTCAATTTCAAAGTGCTGCTGCCGCCCGCATGCTAATGAAGCGCTGAATATGCATTTCAGCGCTTCATTAGTAAACTTCGAAATGGCCATTTGCGTGGCCATTTCGAAGTTTGGGGCACGTGTAGACATGGCCAATAAGTGTAAGGAGAGGGTATCGGAAAGAACTGACTAAGAGTGGAATTAACATAGTGAATCTCTAGAACCAATCTCTGCAGTCCTTCGGTTTCCCTAAATCTGCTGTTCATATGTGAAATCCCTTTTGTTCTTTCTCTGGTGTACTCTGGGGTAACACACTTAAGCATCTCCCTTTAGATGGCGGCCCTGGGGGTTGGGGAGTGGTGAGTTAGAAGGACAATCTAACTACAGTACTGTATATGTGTTTAGTGGAGCACAGGATTTGACTCCAGATACTTAATTACCTTTCCCTAGTGACTGGCCACTAGACTGTGAACCCCCTATTCTCATTGATAAGCAGGCTCTCATCACACAAGTGATTTCATTGAAGTCAGTCTGGCTTGATATTATTTAAATCAATACAAGATAAACTACAAAACAGTATTGTTACATACAAAGAAAAAGGGGCATTTATCATCAAGGTGATACAGAAACTGAAACTCTTGGAAAGATATGCAACACTTAGCTGTTTTTCAGACCTCATAATCATTTTTATGTGGAGTGCATCACTTCAGGGAGATATATGCTTGATTTGTCTTGTATTAGGATGCATGGATCCACGAACAATAGTAAACATCTGTATGGATGATAGCCAAAGCCAGGGAAAACAATCATAAAATGTTATCTTTATGAATTATGAGGATTTGTATTCATGAGAAGTTCATCAAGAAAGAGAGAAAAATAGGCAGCTTGAGACAAAACAGAATCCTCAATGTGTTCAAGTCAGAAACAGACACACGCTCAGTTATATATGTTAGAACCAGTTAGATGTAGTGAATTATGTTAATTACTCTTGTACGTCGGTTTTCAATATTCAACCTACAAATATTTAATATAAGAATACTAATTTATTACATACCAGTTACTGCATGTCGTTTTTTTTGTTTTTCACTTTAAAAGGATGTTCCTGTAGTAATTTTCTTTTATTTGGAGAGATGAGTGTTTTATACATTGGAAATTGTATCCAATACAACATATTTACATAATTTTCAAGCAAAAATTGTCCACATGATTACAATTCTCTTATGTTATCTTGAAAAATGCATACTGAATACTGACTATAGACACACAAATAATCCATTTTCATACCATTCCTTCAAAAATAATCGGATTTGTTTAAAACAAACAATACATCGTAATTTGTTGCCTTTCTAAAATTGCATTAGTAGAATCCTGCTTCCTTTGTGTAGCCATTTTGTACACTATTGATTCAAAAGTAAATATTTTACAGTTTGGTTAAAAGACCTCTCTAAAATTGATTTCTCCCTTAAAACTATGAAATTGTATAAATGATGGCTTGAACCACAAGCATATACTATCAGAACAAAAAGCAGTCAAGTAGCACTTTAAAGACTAGCAAAATAGTTTATTAGGTGAGCTTTTGTGGGACAGACCCACTTCTTCAGACCATAGCCACACCAGAACAGACTCAATATTTAAGGCACAGAGAACCAAAAACAGTAAGCAAGGAGGACAAATCAGAAAAAGATTATCGAGGTGAGCAAATCAGAGAGTGGAGAGGTGGGGGGGAGGTCAAGAATTAGATTAAGCCAATTAAGAATTAGATTAGATTAGACTAAGCCAAGTATGCAGACGAGCCCCTATAGTGACTCAGAAAGTTCCCGTCCCGGTTTAAACCATGTGTTAATGTGCCGAAGAGGTCATTGAGTCCACTCCCCTGTCCTCACAGAAGGACCAAGAACCTTCTCGACCATCCCTGATAGGTGTCCTTCTGACCTGCTCTTAAATATCTCCAATGATGATCTCACAACCTCCCTAGGCAACTGTCCTAGTTGCCATAGTGTGTGGTATGGGCTATGTAGTCTGTGATCAATCCACATATAATGCTTCAAAGTGCCTGTGACAATTCTTACTTGGAGAATCTGGCTGTTTAGCACGAACTCTAAAGAGTCATTCTTTGGGCAGGTCTACACAAGGGGGCAAAGTCAAACTAAATTATGTAATTCCAGCTCCTGACTAGCATAGCTGGAGTTGATATAACTTAGTTCATCTTACTGCAGTGTCCCCACTATGGGGGAAGGGTTGATGGGAGAAAGTCTCCTGTTGACTTCCCTTACTCTTTATGACTCCACAGAGTGCTGGAGTCAACAAGAGCATGAGCAGCTGCTAATTTAGTGCGTCCCTATTAAACTTGATACTAAACTCAATCTCAGGAGCATTGATGTACCATTAAGGATAGACAAGCCCTTTTAGTGCTACAGGCCAGTGGTTCAGTCTCTGGTGTTGGCCCTAAGGCTTGCAGCTGTCTCACAATGGCATGAAACAGTATGGTTCATAATGGCAAGGAAGCGGGAAAAGTAGACATATTGACTTGTATAATGTGGACACAGCCCACTATTGCAGCTGCTTTCTGGATGCCTATGAGAGGCTAGAGAGTTTAGGATTCCCAAAACATTCTGTTTAGCTGATATGTGATCACTGATAAACATGTAGGGTGTGTTGTTGCTGTAGTATGTACTGAAAGTAAGTTTTAAATAGGGATGAATTGTTACATGAAACATATCCTACTTACAGACACACATTGCAGCTTCTCACACTTTTCAGCAGCAGCTTCTAGATCCCAGTTACTGGGACTGCAAAACAGATTCTCTTTTCCCTGACTCTGAAGTGCAATACAGTGAAGACCATAAAAGCTATGTAAGCCCCCAGGAAATTAGTCCTGTAATACAAAACCTTGTCACTGACGTTAGCAGTATGAAAGCAAAATAACTTCCTAACTGCATAAAAGTCCTTGTCTTCGGAAGACTGTTTGGCAGGCTGCTGCACACCTGGGGCTATCAGGGATTCCAGATTCCCACACCCTTAGCAACCTGATAACTCTTCCATTGGAAAAATTGCAACCATCTCTATTTACTGCTGTCTTTGGAGGGCTGTAGTATACTCCCTTTCCTTCTATTCTTCCCCTCACCAGTCCATTGGCTTATGTGGAAAGAAGACTGGACTCATGATCTTAGCTCTTGCTTTATACAGTAATCTCTCTTTTAACTGACATTCAAATAATCAGAGTTCTCTATTAACTGGCATTCCATTCTGGCCACTGGCTCCTCCATTCTCCCTCCCAGAGAGGCGCAGTGCCCTGCCCAGAGTGGCTCAGTGTGCGTCACGGCTCCTTGCACTGTGTTCCTGCCGCCCAGAGCATCTCCTTGCACTGCACTGTGGCTGAGTGGCTCCTCACGCCGCAGCCATGTGCTGAGACACCCAGAGCATGTTGGAACCTTCCACATATCTGGCATATTTTAATACCTGGCAACATCCCAGTCCCAGGGTTGCTGGATATCAAAGAGTTTACTGCACGTCCGTTTTCAGTATTCAGCCTACAAATATTTATTTTTCTAGGAGTGACACCAGATTCACTCAGGAGTATAAGAACGGACATGGAATCCTGCCTCTTTCATTCTGGCCACTGGGGTGATGTGTGGCATTGTGGTACAGGAGAGACCCACGTTAAGTGTAGCAGATTATGTATATTTTGGCCTATTTCTATCAGTTTCATACTGCCACCCCTCTTTGTCTTCTACATAAAATCCTTCATGAAGCTGCTAGATTAACTTTTCCTGATATATTTTTAATGCTAAATGTAACTGAGATATTCGATTTGCAAATAAATTAGGCAATTAGAACTACAGCCCAAAGTTACATCAAGCTGTATTTTCTCTTCCTTTTCATAATAAGAATTCTACATTCATGTAAAGACAGAGGTAGCATTTGAGCTGCATACTCAGAAGCCGTGTCTACACGTGCACACTACTTCAAAGTAGTGGCACTAACTTCGAAATAGCGCCCATCACGGCTACACGTGTTGGGCGCTATTTCGATGTTAACATCGACTTTAGGCGGCGAGACGTCGAAGTCGCTAACCCCACGAGGGGATGGGAATAGCGCCCTACTTCGAAGTTGAACGTCAAAGTAGGGCACGTGTAGACGATCCGCGTCCCGCAACATCAAAATAGCGGGGTCCGCCATGGTGGCCATCAGCTGAGGGGTTGAGAGACGCTCTCTCTCCAGCCCCTGCGGGGCTCTATGGTCACCGTGTGCAGCAGCCCTTAGCCCAGGGCTTCTGGCTGCTGCTGCTGCAGCTGGGGATCCATGCTGCATGCACAGGGTCTGCAACCAGTTGTCGGCTCTGTGGATCTTGTGTTGTTTAGTGCAAGTGTGTCTGGGAGGGGCCCTTTAAGGGAGCGACTTGCTGTTGAGTCCACCCTGTGACCCTGTCTGCAGCTGTGCCTGGCACCCTTATTTCCATGTGTGCTACTTTGGCATGTAGACGTTCCCTTGCAGCGCCTATTTCGATGTGGTGCTGCGCAACGTCGATGTTGAACGTCGACGTTGCCAGCCCTGGAGGACGTGTAGACGTTATTCATCGAAATAGCCTATTTCGATGTCACTACATTGAAATAAGCTACTTCGATGTAGGCTTCATGTGTAGACGTAGCTCGACTGAGGTAAGCTTTTGTTAACTGGGTAAGTCCAAAGTCGTGCATGGAAAAAGGCAGTTAATATTTCATCTGGATTGTCACCCTTGTTTGTGGATATAATTAGAAAAAATATACTTTAGAAGTCAACTATTTTTGTGCTAACTGGTTCTCAAGTTGTTTTAATTTACATGATTATATTTTTCTTTCTATTTCTAAGTTTAGCTTAGTACAATGCATAGCAAATGGGAGCCAAAAAGAAAAAAGCTATATGAGAAATAGTGAACATTAATCCCAAAATGTATAAATGAATAGGATTGTTTAATATTGAGGGTTTTTTTTCAATATTATATTTACAATAGAAAAACAGTAATTAAAACCTGTCAGCATTTAGGTCTAAATTTTTAAGGAATGAATTTTAAGTCAACAGGTGGGAGTGCTGAAGTGCTAAATGATGCACAAAAATGACCAAAGTAATTGATATGATGTTTTGAGTAGAAAAGGTGATTTTTGTATGTGGATTTGCTGGTTAACCTGCTCCCGTTGAAGTCATTGGAGCAGTTTTGGGCATTCACTGTCTGACCCTGGATAAGTTATTTAACTTTCCATGACTCAGTTTACCTATATTTAATATGGAGGTGTCAACCTGTCAGATGGAGGTATTTTGGGTTTAATGGCCACTGAGGTTGCTTCAGTTTTTGGGAGTATAATATGAAACTTATTAAAGGGTGCTAATGTTCAGAAAGTGGGAGTACATCACTTTGTGAAAACCAGGCCCTCTTAAAGGGTCTCATTTAGATGCTCAGAAATTAAGGCACCTAAAATCACTTTAGGTTCAACCTTTCTTATCCAGCACTCTCTCTAGTACAGTATGATTTTAGTTAGCCAGATATCCACTTATCATGGGTATGGCCAATTTTCCATGTTTCCATAAAGTTTGTTTATAGCCACCAGTCTGGGCTCTCAGTGTTCTCTGATGTTATTTAGCTCTAATTTACCCCAATTTCTTCTAAGAGCCCAGGAAGCCATGGAAGTATTGGTAATGTGCTAGACAATACGGATATCCTGTGATTCGGCAAATTCTCTCTTTTGGAACTGGTCAGGTCCCAAGGGTGCCAGACTAGAGAGTCTCAATCTGCAGTCACTTCTGACAGTTTAGTCTTATTTGTGTGAGTTAATGTTGCGTGGAAGGTGCTGTGTAAATGCAAACTCTTGTCATTAAGTATTGGCTCTTAGAGCAACAGAAAATTGCGGATTTTGCTTTCTAACTGCAAACTTAAGTTAGAGGTTTTATTCATGTACATTAAGATTTGTCTACACTGGCAATTGAGTGACAAAGAAAAAAAAACTCTGAATAATAAAAGCTTTGCCGTGGCACATGCTAGTGGACACAGTGCTGTGTACAAAGCTTTGAATGAACACTGCTGGTGGGGCAGGAAGGTGGAACATTTTTAATGTCAAAAGTGCTGACAAACAGAGTTTACAATGCCTGATTTGTTGATGAAAGCGGTTGTGTACACCAACTCTAAGAATTGTTAGATCCTTTTAAAAAATATAAATCAAGATAAGAGAACACACATACCCCTCCCTCCACTTCATTCTCACTTTTTCCTTATTATGGGTAAAGAAGGTACTTAAATGAGTTCTCATATCCTATTGATCAAACAGCAGTGGTGTCTTGAACCTAGAGGAAAAAATAGTGGTAGGCACTTACTTATGTTTTAAATTAACTATAAGCTCTTTTCTCCAAATCCTCTATGATTCCTTACTGGTCAGTTTGAAATACAGTAAACCCTCAATGTAATGGAGGGGACGGGTGTCTGTTAAAGTTGCAAGTCCATTACATATAGGGTTTACTGCCCCCCCAGGCTCTCCCAGCCCCACTCCTCCCTGCAAAAAAATGCTCGCAACTCACCAAAGGAGCCGCCATCACTGGAGGAGCCACCAGAGCCTGCTGCCACTGGAGGAGCCGCTGGAGATTACCGCCATGGCTGGACCTGCCAGCCTGGCTGCTGCACGGCTGAGGGAACCCTGCTGTGTGCGGCTGGAGCTTTCCCACTGTAGCTGGGACCCCACAACTGTACATCTGGAGCTTTCCCACTGTGCGTGTCTGGCACTTTCCTGCTGCAGCTAGGACCCCACCATGCATGGCTGGAACTTTCCCGCTGCAGCTGGGATTCCACTGCTGCACAGCTGGAGCTTTTCTGCCACCCAAAGCTGCATGGGTATATTCTGCAAGGTTAAACCTACGTACATTTACTCAAATTAGAAAGATTCAAATTATTGGCAAATAGTTTTAAGAGTCATAGTTGAAAATGAACATTCAGCACATTAGATACAGATATCTTTCTTGCTTATAGATTCATTTCCAGTTGGACACCTCTTGATTAGTAAATGATACTTGTGTTTCATCTTACGAGAGTACATGACCTTAATCAAAAAATGAGTTATTCATAAACCTCTTGCAATTGCAGAATGTACACTATTATATTTTAAAATACAAAAATCGTACATTTCCAAAACAATGACAGTGTATTTTATTGAGCAGGATTAGAAACACAGTCTGCATGCCAAGAGATTTCTCCAAGCACATGATATGCTAGCTAGAGAGGAATGTATAAAAAGGTTTAGGATAGCTAGGATTAAGAAAATGCATGACAGTTGTACTCAGTAAACTGATAGGAAGGAAGAAATTGCGTTTGAAATGAGACACTAACAGATGGCATGACATAGGTACAGGCATATTATGCTTGCACTGTGTTAATAAAAATACTGCAAACAACTTCATTTTATGCTAGTCTTGAAGTGATATAAGTACAAAAATGTTTGCTATACAGAAATAAGCTGATAAAGCAGAGAATAATTTGGAGCGAATATAAACTTTAAATTTGATGAAATAATGCACTTTCCTATTTGTCTTTTGATATTACAGTTAGTCACAATATCAGTTTCAATTCACAAGATGGTACAATTCATATATGTATCCACAATGATTTCATTGGTCTTGAAGTACACAGTCAGGTCTAACCTAGGAGTGCTTTGCTAGTCAAGCTATATTTGTGTGGGCAGGCGTAACTAGTAAAAACACAATTTTGCATCCACTCTGGAGTCTTTTGCTAGTACAGCTATGTCACTTACAAAAGGCCCCTCCCTCCCATCCCTAACAGGGGACACATCTTCAATATAGGGCAGATAGACCATGCCACGATCCATCTTCTGGAGTTTGATTTAGCGCACTTAGTATGGCCACTTTAAATCGAACTTACAGGGTGCCTATGTCAGTGCCAGTACTCTTGACCTGATTAGGAGTAGGGGAGGTCAATGGGAGTGTCCCTTAATGAAGAAGCCTGAATTAAGTTACATCAGCTCCAGATAGTTAATTAATGTGGCTGAAATTTGCATACCTTAATTCAACTTTCTGCTGCATGGTAGACCTGCCCATAGTTATTCTGGTAAAAGTTTGTACAGGTTGAACCTCTCTTGTTCAGCACCCTCTGGACATGACCAGTGCCAGATGAGAGAATTTGCCAGACAATGGGAGGTCAATATTTACTAGCATGTTACCAACACTTCCACTGCTTACTGGGCTCTTAGAAGACATTTAGGGGTAAATTACAGCTAACTAACAGCACAGAACCCTGAGAGCCAGGACTGATGGCTGTAAATAAACTTTATGGGACCACAGGAAACTTGGCTACACCCATGATAAGTGGTCATCTGGCTAACTAAAATCATGCCAAATTATGGAGTTTGCCAGCTGAGAGAGTTATAGATTAGGGAGGTTCAACGTATAATCTATACCCAGCCTTTATCATTTGCCTTTGTAATGATCTTGATTCCTCCCACCCTAGATTAGCCTCAGACCAGATTAAATATATTCCACAATTGGCAACCTATAGTTTTAATTGGCTATCCAGAAAGATAAACAGGCAGATACCTTAGGGTTTGTCCACACAAAGCTTGTATTACTTTAACTATGCTGGTCTATTTACAATTGTACACATCTCCTAATGTAGAACAATTATGACAGTATAAAGGTGCTTGCACTATGTATTCCCATATGCAGAGCATAACGAGCTTTCCCATATAACAAAGCACATTTATAACCAATATGCAAATTCAAACCCCTACTCAACATAGATATATCAATACAAAAATGGTTTGTAGGCCAGGCCTTTGAATTTCATCTGCCCTGCATGGGTTCACTTGCCTTGCAAACTAATCCAGCATATAACATTTAGTTGCTGTTGAAGACAAAGCACGCGCCCTTCCTGCAGAAGAGGTAGAATTTTTAATGTTCCAGAATTGTGGGTTACTGCTGTTCAGTGGTTGTTCTTACATACAAAAGCCTCTGTCCTATGCATTTGCTCTTCCAGGGAGTTTTTGTCGTGTTGCCCTTCTTCCTGGGTAGACGTTGATATCTAAATTGAATTTTTCAGAAATCAGGGCCTGCATTGTAATGAAGTAGTATTGGAAAATGATTGCTTCTTTTCACCTTTTTGTAGTATTTAATTAACATTTTGAAAGGATCCTTTTTTGTGTGTTGATTTTGCTCATAGAACAAAAAAACTGAGTTCCTCGGGAAAGCTGCTAAATTATTTCTAAGGTTACGAACCTTGTGAGGCTTTGTTTCCACCAGATTTGGGTGAAATATATACTATCTGTTCACTGAACATCTTACCAAGGCCCTGATTCTGTAGATGTTCAAGATGTGGATAATCCTGTTGAAGTTAGTGGTACAGTTTTGCATTTAGTTACTCATGCATTGAAGAGTTTGCTGGGTTGGGGCCCAAAAGAGATGGATGTAGTTTTTTTAGTCTTTTCTATGTCCCATCAACCTAGCTTCAGAATCTTTTGAAAATTTGTGTTAACTATACTACAATAGATTTATGCAATAGTACTCAAATAGAGTTTTGTTAAAACTTAAAACAAATGCAGTTTAAGTCCAATTTTCTTAGATAGCTAAGCTCAAACATTGGCACAAATCTAGACATGTCCAAAGACATTCCCACATTTTCATGATAGCAGATGTTACATATGTACGATAAGTGTGTGGAGAGCTGGCTGAGAGAGTTTGTGTGATCAGGTCTGCTCATTAATATATCAACCCCATTGTCTGCCAGCAGTCTAATTGAAATGGCTCCCAGTATAAGCCAATTTCCTTTGTCGCCAGACATTCATCTGCTGGATTCTTAGCTGGTATAAATTGGCATAGCTCTATTGCCTGCAAAAAGGGATCAGGTCTCACATGTTTAGATGTGTGTGTGATTTCACTGCTTTTTTCATTGTCATACTAATTGAGGGCCACCTTCTAATAATGCTTACTCGTGCTGAATAGTACCTTAATCCACAAGTAATGGAGTATGTTGTTACTTAGCATGAATAAGACTGTCAGAGTATGATCATCAACTACTTTGTACTTGCTTAGATTTATTTTCAATGATCTTCTAGTCTTACTGAAAGAGGACAGTATTAGTGACTGCCCTATGTTTGTAGAACAGGAAGAACATAGGTTGTGGATGTTTAAATTTTCCAGCACTATCTCAAATATGTTTTTCAGTCCCAGGAATGAGGAAGACCCCTCCTCTAAAGGGAAGAAAATAAAAGCATGTTGCTTGTGAAGTGAATGCCTCTCCATTCTTGCCATATCTGAATAAATCTCATGTACACTTATGGTCTTAATGTCCTCAGTATCTGTGTATCACAAATACTAGATTTATTTATCCTCACAGTGCCCCTGGGAGGTAGGGAACTTTGTCTACATTTTACAAAGGGGGAACTGAGGCATAGGAAACCTAAATAACTTTCCAAGGTCACAAAGGAAGTCTGTGGCAGAGCAGAGACTTGAGCAGTGGTCTCACAAGTCCTAGACTAGTGCCTTAACCACTAGTCACTAATTTTCTTCTCTGGGAGAAATGCAGCGTGGGTTGATTTGTGTTCTCCATTTAAAACAAACATGAGTACTTTATTTTAATCATTATGAAAAAATAATCTTAGCAATGCCTAAGTTTGTGTTAAATATTTATATGAGGAAAGATCCCCTTTTAACTAAACCCTGATGACCTTCCCAATATATATTGCAAAACAGAATGCTGTTACTTTAAAAACACTGTCCTTGTTTTTTTACACTCCTGTCATCTGACAAGTTAACAAGTTAATGGTCAAATAGTACATTATTTATATATTTTGGAGTCCAATTTAAGAGCTTCAAATGAGGGCTGATCCACAGGACTCCCATTAAACTCAATGGGAGCTGCATGGCTAAAAACCACACAGCAGTTTAAAAGTGTAACTCGTGCTGTGCTGAAGATAGATGCTTAGAGAGTAAGTGCTTGAATGGGGTAGGGAGGGTGGGGTAAGTGATGGAATGGCTTTCACTATTCAGTCAGGCCCAAAATCTTCCTCCACCCTTACAGTTCTCCCAGGCCCACTAATGTGGGGGAGGGTGACAAAGGGGGCAGTTGCCTCCGGTCTTGGCATTTCAAAGTGGCCTAGAGCTCCTGTGCCCTTTGAAACACCATGGCAGCACTGCTCTGGCTGTCCAGGACCTGGGAGGGGCAGAGCCATGGTTAGGGTGGCACTAAGGACTGAATGTCTTAGGCCCCACCCCTTCTGCCTGTGACCATGCCGCTTCCAGGGAGCTGAGCTGGGCCCCCTCCCACATCACCCTGGGGCCCACTGTAGCTTATGACTCTCCCCTTTCAGCAAAGGAACTGTAACTCACACACCTGGTATGGTATATGGGTATAGTGTACTGTCCTATCCAATGACACAGAGAACACTTACAGAGAAAATTATAATCTACTTTAAAACCTCACCTAGCAAGCAGTTGGTGTTTAGCTCATGCAGTAGAGGCACCCGCCTTTAGCCCTGAACTTTGCTGGTTCAGTCCCTCCTCCCAAACATCTGCTTTACAAGCAGGGGTGGGTCTGGGATAAACTAATGGGAGGTCTCTGAAGTTCAGGATGTGTTTCCTCAGCTATAGGAAGTGTGTAACCCATGCATTAGCTGGCTGCAGTGTACTGTCCCATCTAGTGGTGCTGAGACCACTCACAGAGAGAATGATGACAGGGGACAGGGGAGCAAAGCCCACAGGTAAGTGGAGAACATGGAAACCTGGGAGATGGGTCGGAAGTAGGAGGGAGCATGGGCAACAATGTCAGAGTAAAAAGAGGGCCAGGAAAAAACTGGGGGGAAAGTTCAAATCAATATCTAAGATGCCTATATACCAATGCAAGAAGTATGGGTAATAAGCAGGAAGAACTGGAAGTGCTAATAAATAAATACAACTATGATATCATTGGCATGACAGAAACTTGGTGGGATAATACACATGATTGGAATGTTGGTATTGAAGGCTACAGCCTGGTTAGGAAAGATAGACAGGGAAAAAAGGGGGGAGGTGTTGCCTTATATATAAAAAATGTACACACTTGGACTGAGGTGGAGATGGACGTGTTGAGAGTCTGTGGGTTAGTTTAAGAGGGGTAAAAAACAAGGGTGATGTCCTGTTAGGAGTCTACTACAGGCCACCTAACCAGGTGGAAGAGGTGGATGATGCTTTTTTTAAACAACTAACAAAATCATCCAGAGCCCAGGATTTGGTGGTGATGGGGGACTTTAACTATCCAGATATATGCTGGGACACTAATACAGCGGGGCACAAACTATCCAATAAGTTCTTAGACTGCATTGGAGACAATTTTTTATTCCAAAAAGTTGAAAAAGCCACCAGAGGAGAAACTGTTCTGGATTTGATTTTAACAAATAAGGAGGACTTGGTCGAGAATTTGAATGTGGGAGGCTGCTTGGGTGAAAGTGATCATGAAATCATAGAATTCACAATTCTAAGGACTGGTAGGAGGGAAAATAGCAAAATAGAGATGATGGATTTCAGGAAGGCAGATTTTGGTAAACTCAGAGAGTTGGCAGGTAAGATCCCATGGGAGGAAAAACTGAGGGGAAAAACAACTGAGGAGAGTTGGCAGTTTTTCAAAGAGACATTATTAAGGGCCCGAAAACAAGCTATTCCCCTATGTAGGAAAGATAGTAAATATGGGCAAAGACCACCTTGGCTTAACAAGGAGATCCTGCATGATCTCAAACTAAAAAAGGAATCCTATAAAAAATGGAAACTAGGACAAATTACAAAGAATGAACATAGGCAAATAACACAGGAATGCAGGAGTAAAATTAGAAAGGCTAAGGCACAAAATGAGCTCCAACTAGCTACAGGCATCAAGGGTAACAAGAAGACCTTTTACAAATATATTAGAAACAAGAGGAAGACCAAGGACAGGGTGGGGCCATTGCTCAGTGAGGAGGGAGAAACAGTAATGGGGAACTTGGAAATGGCAGAGATGCTTAATGACTTCTTTGTTTCGGTCTTCACAGAGAAGTCTGAAGGAATGCCTGAAATAGAGAATGCTGGTGGAAAAGGGGTAGAGTTAGTTTTTGAAATAAAAAAAGAACAAGTTAAAAACCATTTGGAAAAATTAGATGTCTGCAAGTCACCAGGGCCTGATGAAATGCATCCTAGAATCCTCAAGGAGCTGATAGAAGAGGTAGCTGAGCCTTTAGCAATCATTTTTGGAAAGTCATGGGAGACAGGAGAGATTTCAGAAGACTGGAAGAGGGCAACTATAGTGCCCATCTACAAAAAGGGGAATAAGAACAACCCAGGAAATTACAGGCCAGTCAGCTTAACTTCTGTGCCAGGAAAGATAATGGAGCAGGTAGTTAAGGAAGTCATCTGCAAGCACTTGGAAGGTAGTAAAGTGATAGGGAACAGCCAGCATGGTTTTGTAAAACACAAATCATGTCAAACCAACCTGATAGCTTTTTTTGACACGATAACGAGACTCGTAGATAAGGGAGAAGCAGTGGATGTGGTATACCTAGACTTTAGTAAAGCATTTGATACGGTCTCGCATAATATTCTTATCGACAAACTAAGCAAGTCCAGCTTAAATTGGGCTGCAATGAGGTCGGTGCATAACTGGCTGGCTAATCGTACCCAGAGAGTAGTTGTTAATGGTGCTCAATCCTGCTGGAAAAGCATAACAAGTGGGGTTCCGCAGGGGTCTGTTTTGGTACCAGTTCTGTTCAATATCTTCATTAATGATTTGGATATTGGCATAGAAAGTAAGCTTATTAAGTTTGCAGATGATACCAAGCTGGGAGGGGTTGCAACTACCTTGGAGGATAGGGTCATAATTCAGAATGATCTAGATAAATTGGAGAAATGGTCTGAAGTAAACAGGATGAAGTTTAATAAAGATAAATGTAAGGTGCTGCACTTAGGAAGGAATAATCTGTTTCACACATACAGAATGGGAAAAGACTGTCTAGGAAGGAGTACAGCAGAAAGGTATCTAGGGGTTCTAGTAGATCACCTGAAGAAGTGAGTTAACTCACGAAAGCTCATGCTCTAAACTTTTCTGTTAGTCTATAAGGTGCCACAGGACCCTTCATTGCTACTACAGATCCAGACTAACACAGCTACCCCTCTGATACTTCACAAGTTAAATATGAGTCAACAGTGTGATGCTGTTGCAAAAAAAGCAAACATGATTCTGGGATGCATTAGCAGGTGTGTTGTGAACAAGACACGAGAAATCATTCTACCGCTCTACTCTGCGCTGGTTAGGCCTCAGCTGGAATATTGTGTCCAGTTCTGGGCACCCCAATTCAAGAAAGATGTGGAGAAATTAGAGAAGGTCCAGAGAAGAGCAACCAGAATGATAAAAGGTCTGGAGAACATGACTTATGAAGAAAGGCTGAAAGAATTGGGCTTGTTTAGCTTGGAAAAAAGAAGATTGATGATAGCAGTTTTCAGATATCTTAAAGGGTGTCATAAGGAGGAGGGAGAAAACTTGTTCTTCTTGGCCTCTGAGGAGAGAACAAGAGGCAATGGACTTAAGCTGCAGCAAGGGAAGTTTAGGTTGGACATTAGGAAAAAGTTCCTAACTGTCAGGGTGGTCAAGTACTGGAATAAGTTGCCAAGGGAGGTTGTGGAATCTCCCTCGCTGGAGATATTTAAGAACAGATTAGATAGATGTCTATCAGGGATGGTGTAGATAGTGGTCAGTCCTGCCGTGGGGGCAGAGGACTGGACTCGATGGCCTCTCGAGGCCCCTTCCAGTCCTAGTGTTCTATGATTCTATGAGTCTGCTCGACACCCTCCACTAACAGTCATTGATTTTTAGCTCATGTGATAGAGGCTCATGCTCTCAGCTCTAGAGGGCCCAGGTTCAATTCTGCCAGCCAGTGTTACAGAAGTATAATAAACCTTGCTGAAAATAAATAAAACTGCCCTTTTTTAACTTAAATTTGTCCAGATGTTTTCATGTTTTCTCTTTGTCTTTTCATTTCTTACTTCCTTGTGTTTCTTCTCTGTTTCCATTCCTGCTCTTTCCTTGTATCTCATTTGTACCACCATACTCCTTTCAGTTCTCCCATCTCCTTTCCACTTACCATCTCTGGCCCTTTTCTTTTCTCTTCCCTGGTCCCCAAGTCTGTCTCCTAATTTTTCCCACCTTCCCCTTTGTGCTCACACTTTTATTTTAGATGCTCTTCACATGGATGTACCTCTTTGTCCTTACCTTTCCCTCCTCTCCCCACCCCATATCTGTCTCTCCCCTCCTGCCACCCCCTGCTCTTGTGTCCTCATTGGTCTTGCTGCTGTGCATCTCGGTTAGGTGAGTTGATCTACTGAGTGCTATTCTTGCCTCTCATCTCTCCCTCTCCACTTCTTTCTCTTGCATGTTGGCAATTACTTTCCCCTGACAAAGCTTCCTCTCCCAAGCCCCATCTGCTTACTGGTCTCCTGCTAGCAGGTGGGCATGAGCCAGACCTGAGGCCTGTGACAGCAGTAGTATTCCTCACAGCTTCAGCATTGAAGGAGAGAGCTGGAATAGTGGGTCCAGGAAACAGAAATAAAGTGCCTGCATCTTTTCAGTAGCATCTCAACTCAAGTGAAGAAAACTATGTAGCCTGGCTTCTCTTCTTTCTGTTTTTAACTATTATAAGCCCTGTAATATATTGGGCTACCTCAAGAGTTCAGTGTTATTCACTATGGTTATGGCTATACTATAGTTGCTATTTTGGGATACAAATATATCCCAAAATAGAAACTCTGTGGCTCAAGACTGCACTTGAAATAGCAGCGCTATTTTGAGAGCGAGGCTCTGTTTCTGCTACCCCTCATCATGAGATGGGTAGCAGAAACTTCAAAATAAGTTAACTCGAAATAATTTACATGATTTGTGCGGTGCTAATTGCATAACTTGTTTTGAGTTATGGCTTCAGTCTAGCTGTAGCTTCTAAGAGCAGTACCACTGGCTCACTATTACAATTGCTAGATATTTTTCATTAGTTTTTCAAGTGTCTCAATCAAACATGCTGCAGACTTGTAGAGAATATTTTATGAAAGAACAGTTGCTTTTTAATTATAATGGCAAGTATTTTAAGAGAACTGAGTTCAGTTCTTCCCCAGGGAAATGTCATTAAAGTCAAAGGGTTTACCTCAGTGATTCATTTGTCCCTTGAAGTCTAGTGTAGTTTTTCTTTCTTCCATTGCTGCCTGAAAAAATGGGGTAATGGCTGTGGTACAGCAGCACAACGCACAACATGAGCAACAGTGACTAATGTGATTTTGCCTGGTCTGAGCAGTTGGAATGTGAAGCATTAACATTGTTAATGACAAAATACTGACTGCCATATTCTTTTGTAGTCAGTTCCACAAATGGTTAAATTTTGTGCTTACTTCACATAACATCCAGGCCTGTATGATCTGTTTAAGGCTTTTTCAGCCATCTTCAGGGCATGTTCAGTCATGATGTATAGAAGCTGTATTTTTATTGACTCATTATCAATGGTTTGGTTGTAAAAGAGCTGTCAATATCATTTTTAGGGAAACTATTGCTGCCTAACATGATACAAATAATTAAGCCCTTAGAGACCATTATTCTAGCTACTTATTTCTTGCTCAACCATTTTGCAGTATAGCAAGAATTTGGGGAAGACTAAGAGCATTAAAATTAAGTCCTCTCTTATAAGTCTTTGAAACAACTTGCAGGGGAGAGAGGAGTTGTTTGTTTTTAACTACTTAAGGTTTAATATCTGAAGTTTAGACTTTACCTAAAGTTTAGATATCTCTGCTATCATTATGTACAGAGTTTGTTAAACTCATCAACCAAATTAGAAAAAATGTTTTGAGAGTAAGGAAGGTACTTTTTCAAAGAGGAGAAATGCTGTTTGTGTCACTAATCATTGCTCACCTCTAGTCTCATTTGTGTCTTTATTGTGGAGCTCTATATTAGGAGGCATCGTCCTGGAGTCTGTGTCAAGCCACTCCCTGTTGGTAGGCCTGCAGTTGAGAGGGTACTGCACCATCCCTTATCTTAATGTGTCATATTCCTCTTCCGGTCCCCATTCAGCTTCATTAGTCAGTGGAGTTGGAGGAGGAACAGTTCTCCTTCTCTCTGCAGTTTGTTGTTCCCCATGCTCTGATGCAGCCTGGAGCCCTGCTGAAGCAAAGAGAGAGCAAGGTGAGGAATGCTTTGTGCTCCCTGTAGAGCAGCCAAACAAAATGTAGCATTCTCTGTTTAGGCTTAGTCACTTGCAAATCACCAATCAGATAACATTAGAGGATAGAAAACAAAAGTCAAATTCATGCCAAACAGATAAGGCGAGATTAAACCTGTCAGCAACCTAGATATTATTCATGTACTAAGTAGATATGGATTATCATCAGGCTACAAGATCACTGTGGTCTACACCTTCCTCACTATATAACTCATCTCATTATTCATGCACTGAGGCTGTCTCATGAGACTTTGAGTGTCTTATAATGTTTGGTGTTTTTTCTGCAAGTCTTGGAGTCATGTGATTCCATGAGAATGTCTGTTTAAATTTTAAAAAAATCCCTAGCCCTCATATATTCAGAGAAAAACTGGGGGAAATGAGCTTCGAAGGATCAAAAATTCATAAAATACAAATCTTCCAATTTATTCTTTTAAACTTATTTTTAAGACAAGCTTGTTGTATTCTGTAAAGTTTTGGGTCCTAAGTCATGATATTTGAATTTCCAGGATTGTCCATGTTGCTAAAGGCCCTCGTCATGGCCCTTGTGGGGAGCCAAGATCAGCGTGGGGGGAAACTTCCACCCATGCTCCTGTTTGTATAGCCTATGACTGGCCATGTCTGCAGGGCACTGCAGCAGTCTCCCATTAAGGATATGCCTACAATACACAACTCTTACTTTCATGGATATTAAAATCACAAGTAAAAATGCAAGAAAAAAACAAGGTATCAATTCAATGAAATTGAATATTTTTTCTTTCTAAAGGAGTTAGGATATTTTATGTAGACTTTATCATAATAAAACACTTCCTATAGTACTAATATGTATAGTAGCCACATAATCAAAATAATTCTGTATGTTAACAAAAACTAATTTGGAAATACATTTTTCTTTTTAGCATGACACATGCATACCAGATTTGTTTAAACGCTGAAGCCATAGTATAATTACAAAACCTCTCAAACTAATAAAAAAAAACCTAAGAGCTTCAATATCATGCTTCATTGCAGATCAAATTTTCTCTTCAAAGTGATGTGAGTAGGAACATATGCTATGTATATGAACTGTGCATTTTAGTATCATAACAAAACAGAGACAGCATAGCTGCCAATACCTTTGAGGTTATGTAGATATGCATTATGGCATACAACTTAGTCATATAAATCTTGGAAACAGCACTAGCTCTGCTCAGTCACAGTACAGAAGTGATGTAAAATAAAAACAGAATGTATCTTGTCCTGTGTTGCTTAGACTGAGGATTCATGACTGCCAATTCTAGTCCTTTGGCAAATCACACACAGTAATCCTGCGAGTTAAGTGCAAATCAAAAGCACTCCAGCCCCCCAGCTGGGGTAAGCAGGGCAGAAGCCCCACTGCAGCAGCTGTCTGCCCACCAGTTTCCCCCAGCTGGGAGAAACCGCACTGCTTCCTCTGTCTGCCCGCCCCGCTCCCCCAGCTGGGGGAGCCCAGTAGGCAAAGAGCTGCTGTGGTGTGGTTTTTCCATCTGGGAGAAACTGCACTGCAGCAGCTGTCTGCCCTCTGGGCTGCCCTACCTGTGGGAGCTGGGTTGGGGGGTAGGCAGACAGCTGCAGTGGCACAGCTTCTCCCCAGCTTCTCCCAGCTGTGGGAGCCAGGGAGAAGCCAGAGCTTGCTCTCCCAACAGCCAACAGCCAAGCTGCCACTTGGTTTCCAGCTCCCCTCATCTTGTGGAACCCAGGAAACTGACCAATACATGTCTGGTCTGTTTCCTGGGTCCTACAAGCAGTGAAGAGTGGGAACCAGGAGACAGCCTGGTTCCCATCTCCATGCTACTCTGGGAGGCAGGAAACTGACCAGCCCCGATGGAGTGGTCAGTTTCTGTCTCCTGCAAGCCCATGGGGTCTGTGACTCAGGCTGCCACCTGGTTCCCATCTCTCCTGACTTGCGTGAAATTTGACTTATGCAGGGCTTGTGTACTTCGGGGTCTATTGTACTTTGAGTCTCTGTTTTTGAATGTCAAATGAGTATGTAGTACAATTATGCTAACCAGCACACACCATAATGGACATTCATAAATATCCATTGTTCTTAAATCACTTCTTAGGAACAAATTTAATATGTGATTGCTTAAATACATATCACTTGCTCATGTTTACAAACAATACATGTTTGCTAGTATAAAAAAATTATCCACTGTTCGTGGATGAACAAAATATATCTTCTGGTATATCATCTCTGCTTCTTTATATCCTCACATATTCATTTGCAAAATTCAATAACTTGCAGTGGGCCTAACAATCATTTGTGTGAGTTAAAAAGGTTCGGGTATAATAGTACTCAGAGGGATGTTTTGATGACTGAGGTCCAAATTGTCATCAGATATGCAAGCAACTCCTACTGTCCTCTGTTACATGAGTATAACTGTGGACGAATCTTAGTCACTGCAAAGCACTTTGAAATCCCTGGATCAAAATCCCTGTAAAAAAGAAAAGTTCTATTATTAATAGTATAATTATTGGCAAATTCTTCTAAAATCTTTAAAACTACTTCAGCAATGACATGATTTTTGGAAGTGAGGGTGCCATGGCATGAGTTGTGTTCACACCTCCACATCAGCCACTGGTAATGGACCATACCTCCCTGACAGAACTGATTTGATTTCTTCTCTCTTGATGTTCACAATTCCACATTAACTGCCAATAATGGGCCACTTCAACAAGTGCCACAGAACTTCTTGTTATTTTTGATGGTACAGACTGTCAGCTACCCCTCTGATAATGGTATAAGGAAGTTATTATGGGAATAGCAATGGTTCCAGATAAATAATAATTCTCAAGTACACAGTCAGGAGGACTCGAACAAATGTAAGTGATGCATTGTGTGTTACGAGATGAGAAACCTTTTGATAGCCACAGAAAACTCTGCAGGAAACATGTAGACTGAAATCAGATAATGCTAATTCCTCTTAAATTAAAACACCCTTTCTCTACTTTACTTGCTTCCATCTGCCATCAGTTCTGTAGTTAGTGCTTTTGTGTGTTCTCTAGATAACAGTATGAGCCTGAAAATTATATGACACATGCAGTGTAGTGAAAAAACACTTGAGAATTAGTTGTTCATGTTCAGGAGTTTTCTACAAATACTCATGGATGACAGACCTGCTACGTCTACACTAGCCCATAACTTCGAAATGGCCATGCAAACAGCAGATAGGAATAAGGGGATTTCGAAGTTGCTGGGGTCCTTTCAAAAAGGAGGCCTGTCTGGACGAGCTGCGCGGTGGCGAGCCGCGTCAATTTCGAAGTGCCGCTGCTGCCAACATTCTAATGAGGTATTGAATATGTATTTCAGCGCTTCGTTAGTAAACTTTGAAATGGCCATTTGCACGGCCATTTCGAAGTTTTGGGCTAGTGTAGACAAGGCCGCCTACTTTTCACCTCGTACTTCTCTTTATCCATTTCATCCTTTCTAAAGTTTTTGTTTTTCCATACAGCAATACCACTATTCATAATAAAGACGCAGATGTTTCTGCATCCACATATATAAATGTTCTTAGAATGACTATGAAGGTGCATTCAAAATGAAACTAGCATTTTTGGTTGTTTTTAAATAGCATAATATATTTATGAGTAAATTAAAGCCTACAATCTTTCTTTCTGTATAAAAGTGCTTTTAAAAAGTAGTTTTACCAAATTAAAAAGTATGTATTATATTATGTTTACATAACATATATACACACAGGTTAAATATTACAAATCTACTTTTACAGCAATATAGTTAGTTTATATGCTACTGATATTTTGAAATATCTGACCCACTGTTTAATTATGGGATTCATGGGGTAGGAGTGAAGATCAAACTTAGGAGCAGGAACTAAAACTGCCCAAAAGACAAGTTTTCTTTATATGTGTATTGGTATTTATACAGAGATTGTATAATTTATTTTAAAAACTCGAAGACATGTTAATGGGCAAAATTAGTTCCCTCCAATGGGCAGGGCATTAGACTGGATCTCAATCAGTAGAGTTTTGCCATTAACTTCAGTGGGGCCAAAATTTCACTGCTGAGTTCTGCTCCCAGCATTACCTGTGATCCTTGGGCAAGTTACTGTATATTATTGTGCCCCTGCTTCCTCTCCCTTACTTTGCAGTTTTGTCTACTTCAGGACAAGAACCGTATAGTAAAAAATAGAACAATGCCTCACTAGATAGGTCCCCTAACCTCATCGAGGTCCTACCATACTACAACCAATGAGTGAATGTATGCTTCTGTTGTTTTTGTTGAGGGTGGGGTGTTTGTTAGGATGATGCAAAAGACGTTTTAACTGCTACACTAGAGTAGATACCAGGGTCTGTTTTATTGTTTGTGGAATGCTGCAGGACTGAATTAGCTGCTCAGTGTGTGAGACAGAATGTTCTGAGTGGTGATGCAGCAGACGCTGACGAGGCGTTTCCCAGTTGGCAAGCATTAGCACTGATGAACACAAAAGAAGACAAATTGGATCTGTGTGCACCGCCCCCATCCCCATGTCTTTGTGAGATTTATTTCTTGAAATGTCAAGTGGGTTTTTTGTACATGTGGACTTTGTCCCATGTGGTGCTGTAATACACCTATTTTTAGCAGCATAGTGCTCTGAAAAGAAAATGAAACTCACAGGAAAATACAAAGATTTGGAACATAAATATTTTTATCAGAGAAATGAAAAAAATTGTCTTAAGCACATTTGGACTGAGTTAATAAGTGGACTAGATGAGGCAAATAGAGGGCATGACCATTTTACATTCTGGAACGGAGGATAGCAACAATGGGAAAGCATAGGCTTATTGTTGGGCAAGGAAATTACTAAAGCACTGAGAGAATGAAAACCTGTAAACTCAAGAATCATGCTTGCTTGGTTTGTATGAAGCATGCAATAGTCATGGTTGTTTAGTGTTATGTACCAGCAAACAATAGCGATGAAGAGGTCCAAGACTGTTTTTATTAAATTTTGCAATACATCCATGGGCAAGATCAATAAATCCAACATTATTATCCTGATCTACAATATCAATGCACAGGCTGATGATTATAATACTGGGTATGAACTCATGAACTGGTATAACATCTCAGTGAGACTGATAATGGAGAATGTTTTGCTGAACCACATGCAGTCTCTACCTTGGAGGTATGCTAATTTCATGCAAGAAAAGACATAAACTGACATGGTGATCGGATGCTGACTTCACCCAAAACCAGCATGATTACATTGCCATTTGTAGGGTTTGAGAAGAACACTGGGTTACATATGAGTGCTGATGTTGGAAGTGGCCATCTTCCTGTTAGTGTGCCAATTCAAATAAAAATGAAGAAGGCAACACCAATTAAGCCAGAAGGTGTCCAAGAGACTAGGTGGCTAGTAGATGCAGTAGTGATGGTACATTTAAAACTGAAATTTAGCAATAGACCTGAAGAGTTAAAGACATTGGTGTAGAACACAGAAAAATAATAACAGATTTTTAAACAATCAAGTGTGATTGCAGTGAAAATTACAGAGGGGTTGCGGTGCGGGGCGGGGTGGAAAGAAGAAGCTTACAGAAGAGAGGAAACAATTAAAAAAGAGAATTCAGCAAGAATAAAGACAGCAGCAGAACAGTGATTCTGCAGTAAGAGCTGAGAGCAAATACAAAATTAAGATATGAACCAGAATATAAAAGAGGGAATAGATGGAAAATAAATCAGGAGACACTGAGGAGGCACACAGGAGAAGGGATTCGGAAAGCTCTTTCTCGTATCCAAAGCACTGTCATCACAGTTCACAAATTGTTGTGCCATTGTGAGAGCTTGAAGTGGAACAATTGTAAACACAGAAGGATCGAGAGCCTGTTGGATGGAACATCTCCAGGCTGTATTTAACCCACTAGAAACACTAACCCACATTAAGAGGTGTGAAGAAATAGCAGACTTACCTATATCACAAAAATAATTGTCTTTGAGGAAGTAACTGAGGGTAAAAAACCAATAGAAGAGTAGGAAAAGAGCAGATTGAGCTGTTACAGTTGAAATATTTAAAGTTGGAGAGGAAGTGATAGTGAATTATATGTACAGGTTCTGTATAATGGTTTGGGAAAAGGAGACCTGTCCTGACAACTGTAGAGGAGATGCCATCTGTAAAATCTTTAAAAAGGCAACCCACTTATTTTTGATAATTTAGAAAGGGGTAACGTTCATATTTGTGTCTAGAAAAGTGTCCTGCATTATCATTTTGAATAGGACGTAAACTGTAAAGCATTTAGGGTAGGTCTACACAGCAAAGCTATTTCAAAATAACAGCTGTTATTTCAAAATAACTAACCTAGTATCTACATGATGGAACCACCATTTTGAAATTGTTAAACCTCATTTCACAAGGAATAGCACCTGTTTCAGAATCGGTGATGTTAAGACAGGGAATAGTCCTTATTTTGAAATAAGCCATAATGTGTCCAGTGTCTCTATTCCGAAATAGGCACTATATGTTTTGATGATGTATTTCAAAATAGTTAAGTGCTATTTTGAAATGCATTTTTGTGTGTAGTGGCATTATTTTGAAATAAGCTATTCAAAATAAACAGAACATCAGGTGGAGTTTCAATATGATAGGCTGTCTGCAAACCAGATTTTTACCTTGAGAAGACTTGAGAGATTCTTAGAATACCAGTGAAAGATGGTTTTAATTTTCTCATTTTTATGAAAGCGTTGGATAATGTCCACAGGGAAGTCCTCTGAAGGATCATGAGACACTACAGAATTCCAGCAAAGACTGTCAGTTTGATAAATGCCTTCTTGATCAATCTGTGTGCTGCAACAATACAGAGTGCAGACATGGAATGTTTTAAGATTGTTCTGGTGTAAGTCAAAATTGCATACTGTTCCCACTTCTACGTTGACATAGATGTTGTGATGAGAAGTGTGATTGGTGCTGTCAAGAGATAAGCTGCAAGATCTAAATTTTGCATATAATGTAGTTGTATTGAATATTAAGTTGGATAAAATGAAAAGAATCTTTACACATATAGAAGTGGAAACTGCCAAAGTGGCACTTTACATCAATTGGCAAAAGACCCAGATCACAGTGATAGGAGAAAATACTGTCAACTTTGGTAGATGTATGACTAATGAAGAAGAGTATAACAGAGTTGATGACTTTGTCTAAATTGAAAGTACAATATCTGCTTAAGCCCAACTCACTAAAAAGCGATGGCAAGAATCAGTAAAACCAGAGTATCCTTTTCCCTTTTTTCATACACCTGAAATTGCCACAGAATATATGAAAAGAATGTAGATCTATGTGCTAAAAAGAAACATGGCAGATGATTAACACACAATAGGAAGCTGAAAACATTCCATCAGCGTTGCTTAAGAATAATTTTGGGAATTCACTGGAGAGATCATGTAACCAATGTGGAAATTCTAACCTGAATGCGTCAGCAAACTGTGAACTAAACAATGGCAATGGTGCTTTGGTCACGTCGTCAAGCTACTCCATAGCAAAAACACAAGGGCTATGTCTACACAGAGCCGTGCTGCTGGCAGTGTGATGCAAAGAAGGGCTCTCAAAAATGCAAATAGCCATTCATTTTCATAGTCACACAGCTAATTTGCATGGTCCCACAGTATCACCCTGTTGTTAGAAAATGCGCTGTGTAGATGTGGTTCTCTTGGCAAAAATCTCCATTGTCAGCAGCCCCTTATCGCTGGAAAAAAAAGTGGGATAAGGGGCTGCTGACAAAGGTTTTCACTAACAGAACCATGTCTACATGGTACGTTTTCTGATGACAGCAGCTTCTGCTGACAGGGTGATCTTGCAGGAGTGTGCAAATGAGCCACACGACTATGCAAATGAGCTGTCATTTGCATTTTTGAGAGCCCTCCTTTGCATCATGCGTCTGGCAGCATGGCTCCATGTAGATGTAGCCAAGGTGTAACTTAGATGCCTTCATCCATAGGGAGCAGAAAATGTGATGGAGACAGACTGACTGTTTTTTCCCTGATTTTTCTATTTGCCAGTAATCCTGCCCCATCAAATTCATTAGCATCATATGTCAGTTCCATGAAAACCAACAGGTGAAGCACTCTCGGCTTCCAGCCTCTTTAAGCCATTCTCTCTTTATAATAGAATAAAATAAGGTTCAGTGTAGTTTTCCAAAATTGCACAAGTAACAACCTTCCAACTGGCATCTTCATAAGAAGCAGAAGAGAACTACCTCTCACTCATTGTGCACCGCATGTTCATGGGGAACCTGGTGCTAAATCATTCATAGATAACTGATGTAAGACTCTGCCATTTCCAAAGACTGACTGCAAAGACAAATGTCTTTGAGGAACACACATGAAGCCAACTTTGTCTACTTAGTCATAGTAAAAGTGACTTACAGCCAAGTGTTCCCTCTATTTTTTCCACTCTGGAGGAGAATGAATTTTCTTATGTGCACCAACAAGGAAGCAACATATGACACAGAGGTGATGTGCAAGACTTCACCTTTCTATTAGTGCACATAACAAAACTTATGTGGCAGAAGTGGGGTGCAGGGGTTCTGAGTATGGAGGCTTAGGGTTGGGGTGGAGGCTTGATGTGCAGGAGTGTGAGGACTCTGCTGGGAGTGCAGACTCTTTGATATGGTTGGGGATGAGAGGTTAGGGTGCAGACACCTCAAGGTTTGGGAAGGGGCTTAGGTCTGAGGGTTGCTGTGCAGGAGGGGAAAAAGACTGTGGGCTAGGGATGTGGACTTTGGCATGGTGTAGTGGATGAAGGTTTGGGGGTGCAGGAGGGAGCTTGGGACCACTGCTGCTCAAGATGCAACAGGGGGCTGGGGCTCAGGGTTACCAGTTGCCTTCCTGCTGGGAACAATGAGGAGGAGCCTCCTTCTCCCAGCCACAGCAGCTCAGTGCTGGGGTCAGTGGGGAGGCGTCCTCTCCTGCCATCCCTTGTAGCTCTGTGCTTGGACCAGTGGTATGGGGCTTCTCTCCATCATCCTGGCAGCTTCAGGGCTGGTGGGGATGTAGCTCTCTGCACTGCAGCCCAGAGGCCCTGTGCGGAGCATTTAATGTGAAACTGCAGTCATGTAGCTTATGGGAAACTTAGCCTACAGCTTAGGCTATGTCTACCCTAGCAAATTAGGTTGAATTTATTAAGGTAGATTTTTGGCAGATGATTTTGTAAAGTCAAGGGTGCATGTCCACACTGACACATGAAGTCAATGGAGTACGTCTTCATTAGGGTAGGCAGCTTCATTTTTGTCAGTGATTCACTTGGGATCCCTCTCCCATAGTTCCTTCTGCTCCCTCACCTTATGGCTTAAGTTCCCAGTTTCTGATGGGACAAACAACTGCCATGGATGGGTCTGGGTGCGTGTCATCTCCTCTCTGTCCCTTTGAAAAGTAATGGCAAAAAGTGTTTTCGAGACCTTTTTTCACTAGGCATCAATGCAGACACCATTGCAAGGCTAGCTTGGATCCCAGTCAGCTTCAAACTGTTGTGGCAAGTATTATGAGCACCTCATGCATTGTGCTGCAGTATATATGGAACCTATGTAGCCTTCAGAACGATGAAGATTCTGAGGCAGACATGGACATACGTGAATGTGAACCATTGGAGAGGAGGAATGGGGAGATGCTGGCTGCACTTGATGGTTTGTGCACAGTAGTGCACTAGTTCTGTTGCTGGGAAACAAGATCTGACTGGTGGGGCTGCATTGTTCTGCAGGTATGGAATGATCAGTGGTGCCTACAAAACTTCTGCAGGCATAAGACCACTTTCATGGAACTTTGTGAATTGCTTTTTTCCACCCTGAAGCATAGCAATACAAGAATGAGACCTGCTCTAACAGTTCAAAAGTGAGTGGCAATAGCTCTGTGGAAGCTTGCATTGCCAGACACCTACCAATCTGTGGGCAATTAATTCAGAGGGGGCAAATCAGCAATGGGGGCTGCTGTGATCCAGGCAGCCAAGGCAAATAGTACCCTTCTGCGACAAAGGACAGTTACTTTTGGAAATGTGCAGGGCATAATGGATGTTTTGCTGTGTCAGCATTCCTAACTATCGCCGGGCGATAGATGGAACACACATCAATATCTTGGCACCAGACCACCTTGCCACAGACTACATAAACTGCAAGGGATACTTCTTCATGGTGTTGCTGGCGTTGGTGTATCACAACAGTCTTTTCACCACTGTGAACATGGGACGGTCGAGAAAAGTGCATGGCGTGTGCATCTTTAGGAACTCTGATCTGTTCAGAAAGCAGCAGAATGGAACTTTCTTCACAGGCCAGAAGATCATCACTGGAAATGTGGAGATGTCAACAGTGATCCTGGAGATCCAGCTTACCCCTTGCTCCCTTGGCTCATGAAGCCATATACAGGCAGCCTTGACCACAGTAAGGAGCAGTTCAACTATAGGCTGAGCAAGTGTATAATGATAATAGAATGTGCATTTGGCTGTTTGAAAGCCATGTTCAGGAGCCTCTTGACTCAGTTAGACCTCAGTGAAAACAGCATTCACCTCACATGGCAGCCTTCTGTGTGCTTCATAACTTATGTGAGAGTAAGGGGGAAAATTTCATGCCAGGCTGAAGGGCTGAGGCAGAGCACCTGGCCACTAATTATGAGCAGCCAGACACTAGGGTAAAAAGGCACGCACAGCAAGGGGCACTGCTAATCAAGCAAGTTTTGAAATACTTTTATGAGTGACCGGACAGCAACATGACAGGTCCGTTGCTGTTCAGAAAGTGCCCCCTGTATGGTGTATGTTGGCCTGTAACCCACCTCCCCTCCCTCCATGCAACAGAAGCAATAAATGCACTGTTTTCAATAACTTAATCATTTTTATTTCAACAACAAAATGTAGCTCACAGTATGGAGTTTCATGGCAGGGGCTTTGGAGTTGGGCAAGCAAGGGCAAGAGGTATGTTGCCATCAGAGATGGGGGAATGTCAGCCATCTGCTGTGACAGGCATTCCTGGGAATGAAATGAATAGCTGTCCTTAACTTCTCCTCTCACCCACGCGTTCTGGGGTGCCAAAAGCGGGGAGGGGTACAGAGTGTGGTGAGAAGGGCGTGTGGTTCATCATGGGCTGCAGTGGAGGTCTGTACCCATTTACCAGGCACTTCAGGAGCTCTATTTACTGCACCAGCA
The DNA here is from genome assembly GCF_033958435.1 of Carettochelys insculpta. NCBI lineage: Eukaryota > Metazoa > Chordata > Testudines > Carettochelyidae > Carettochelys > Carettochelys insculpta. The sequence goes on from NC_134144.1 coordinate 59,446,433, forward strand.
GCTTCCATATCTCCTCCTGGACATACAGGAAATGGAATTCAAACTTTTCCCAGGCCATTTCCTGAACACCTGGAGATCAGCAGAGCTGAAAGTGGTGGCCAGAGGGGTCACATTGAGGCACTGTGAGACATCTCCAATGCTCCATGTGCACTACTCTAAAGTCAGCTATGCAAGGTTGAATTTGGCATTACTCCTTGTGAAAAGCAGGAGTATCAAAGTCAACCTTGGGAGCCCTTAAAGTCGACAGAATGGACCCTATAGTGTGGACTAATTGCTTAGAAAATTGATCTATGTCATCTAAATTTGACCTAACATCCTAGCGTAAATCAGGCCTTATTCTTGGCAACTTTTCAGAAGTAACTAAATTGTTTGGACTCATCATCAGTCAGAGGAAAAAAAAACCTGAAGTCCTCTTCCACCCATCCCCTTCAACCACTATTACTGAGCAAAACCCCACTGAAATTACAAAACTAAAGAACTTCAATCACTTTCTGTACCTACCCTGTATCATCTCAATTGTTGGTTTCCTGGATCAAGAAATATCAAACAGTATATGAAAGCCAAGCCAGGTTTTTGGAAGACTTCATCAAAGGGTACTCAGCCAACATGCCATCAAACTCTCAACAGAGCTGATGGTATATCGTGTGATAATTATAGTATTCTTTTTACATTGGTCTCAAACATGGAACGTTTGCCAGATAGATCAAGCAATTTAGAAAAAGTCACACAAACTGTCTTCCTTCTATTCTGAAGGTCCATAGGCAAGGCCAACCATCAAAAGTAATACCATAAAAAGGAAAACAACTTGCTTTGAGGAAATAACTATCAAAGCTTAGCTGACATGGGCAAGTTATGTTGTCAGAATACTGAAAAAAGTCTTTATTGAAAGGGTGACTGATGTAAATGCTTTGAAGACATCATAAAGCAGAATCTTAATAAAGAAAGATAACTTTGAAGACACAACCATGGGCAGACCTGAATGGAGAGCAACCATCGATAACATTTGTGTACACTTTGAGAAAAACATTTGTGACCAGCATCACACCTTGCTTTCAGTAAGACATTCTGATGTGACACCTACCATGACCTTGCTTGTTGCCACAAGAGCGCATGCAAGATGATGTGATGTCATCATCAGATACAACTCACAACTATATAGCTCATAACTGTCATTGTGGTTCAAAATTTACATACTGTCTTCCTGATAAAGTCAGCCAGGGGAAGGCCTCATTAGACGAGTAAATCCTAAAGGCAAGAGGCTATGGCTGAAACTGAATGATGAGTGGGTCTGGCCAAATTTTAAAATAATGCATTACATTTTCTAGGCATAGACTTTAGTTATGAAGGCTATGGTAGATTATAATATAACAATTAACTTTTATTAATACTGTCATAAATTAGAAATTTTGAATGCTGATTTAATGAGGAAGCAGATTAGTGTTACAGCATGGTTGGTTTAGCAGCTTCTTCTAAAACGGAAGACTGGGATTCACATGAAAAAGGAATGCTAACCTCAATGGCAATTCCTTCCAAACTTTGCAATAAAGTTGAGTCTAAGGCCACTTGACTCCCCTTTTTGGCGAAGTCTGTTTATTCTTGCTCCTTCTTGTACTCTTCCACTGAGACCTGATTGAAGGATCTTAGGAGCTTTGGAAATCTTAAGTAAATATTGTTGTATGTGTTGAATCAGAAAATCAAAAGTTGTCTTTGTACATTTCCTTTATATTAACAAACAAGCAAACAAGCTATATTTAACTTCCTGTTGGAACAACTCTGCCTGTCATCTAGGTGAGTTTGTCATGGTCTGTATTTTGTTCTTCCAGTGTAAATCTGAGTTTTGCTAAAGAGTATTGCATCCCACAAAGAATAGTGTGCAATCAGTCTTGACAAAGTTCTTAGGTAAAATGGGTTTCTGCTTTATACTCGTACACGGAAGCAATCCAGAATAGTCAGTCTAATTGTCTGTGCACAGCAAATAAACTAAGTGAAGCTATTATGCAACAAATGACCTCTATTAAAGTGCTCTTCGTGATTTTTTTCATTGGTGGTTTGATTTTTTTGCAGCTTACATTGTTTTTCATTCATATTATTACCCTTGCTCCTGCTTACACAGAATTCAATGACAAAACTCCCATTTAGTTCAGTGAGAGATGGAGCTGTTCCTCATTTTGTTTCCTGATTTAAGTCTGTTTATTTATTTGCATGGGCTATTCATAATATTATAAAATATATAAGTAGAAAGAGATCCTGCTGTATTAATAACTGTAAAACTTATGGGTTCACATTTTAGGAGTTAAAATATATGTAGTCTTCATTCATGGATTATATTCTGAAGCAAAAGAATTTGGCCTCATAAGTAAAAGGCTCTGATTAAGGTCAGCCAATGAACAGAAATCATTCCAGTTTGCCACTGAAAAACTATGTATCACTGTCTGCCCTGGAGATTAGAGCTGGCTTATTCTTATTCACATTTGGTCAACAGATGGTCCAACTATTCCATGTGCATTCTGGCAGTGCAAAAACATGCACATCAACTAAAAAATTTACAATAAAAATAAGTGAAATGTCACTGGGCATCTGCCTAGGATGAATGCCTCACAATGCCTGTTTCTCAGGAAGTAGGATGTTGTTGGCTGACTTTAAAGGAGAGAATTAAGAATACAGGAATGCTGTCATTATTCTGATCAGACAAAAAGACTGGAATGACAACCCAGTGCACAAAGGTTGTGTGAGGAGCGGTGTTCCCCACAAGCTGAGAGTTCTGTAGCTGCCCAGGAGAGTTGTTGCCCAGCTGACTAGCAGAGCTCTCACAGTACCCGTAGCTGGCAGCATCTGTTTTACTGGTAGTGCACACCCTCATATGCCTTGGTGAACATAACAAAATTTATTCTACCCATGGATGGAAAAAAATAAAGGGAACTCCTGTGAGGAGGGTACTGTTGTCCCTTTTTCTATGTGTTAGCCAGCATTTGATTGTTCACATTAGGAGTAGAAATTGGTTAAGAGAGTTAGGTATTTCTTTGCAAATAAAAATGACTGTACCAAAGAAGATTCACAAATCCCGTTTCTGTGAACTTAATGGGAACAAACACTAACAGGTTGTTTCCTTAGTGTTTCCAAGTCTGCTTTTGCAGCCCTCCTGTACTCCAAGAAGCTCTGTCTGCTACCTATCCAAGCCACCCTTGTGAAAAGCTTCTCTGGCTCTCTGGTTATTTTCTGCTTCTGATACACCCAGACAAAGCTGCAGCCAATCAAAGCCCAAGCCCTTGCACTAGCAATCAGTCCCCATGAAACCTACAAATGCCCACTAGGATTAATATATGGTTTGCCCTTTACATGGCCTACTGCCTTGGATAGCGGTTTCCATTATCTCATGCTGTCTTAGTCAATAAAGGAGCCCAATTGCTTCTTCCATTCAGGCTGAATGCAAGGGTGGCTAGTATACCCCTCAGCTGTGATTGCAGATCAGTCAAAGACATGCTTGATAGCAGCCATTAATGCTTAGCAGCAGAGCAGCAACATCATTGTTTCTTTTTTAGTATCTGAGCTGAGATTGACAAAATTTGCATGCTGTTATAGCGCCAGATTGTGGCCAATCCAGCATGGGATGTAAGTGGGAAGAAAGGATTACTCAGGGGCACGCTTGTGCCTCTCTAGCAGAATGAGCCATGATCCCTCCAGTCAGTCTTCACACACTACCTCCCTCTGCACTAGCTAGCATTGCCATGCTAGGAGGGAGCACGTACAGCATTTGTTCCCAGACCTATGGCTGAATTAGTTTCTCCAGATTCTGGTGAGTTGGTTAGATCAGTATTTCCCAAAATGGTGTTCCATGTGATATTAATAGGTGCTCGGTGAAAAACCTTTTCCTTCTAAAATATTAAATATGAAATTTTGTATGTGTCAAAAATATTAAGGTATTTAAATAATATTTAGATTGTAGATATAATAATATTTATAACATGTACTTAATAGTTTATTTGTTATTATGTGATTCATGCCAAAAAAGTCAGACACAATTTGGATTGTTTTGGCATGAGTTATGTTCAGAAAAATCACATGTCGCTGCACTCGATAAGGGGCTCCAACTCTCCAGCATTGTTCCTAATATTAATCAAATTTGTGCTCAAAAGGTGCAAAAACACTCTTCCCCTTAGAGAAAAAACCTGTCATATGTTACTTATTTTTATTCTCCAGTAGTTGTCTGAAAATAACAAATTTATAAAAACATAAAATTTAAACATATTTTTCCATGCTTAATTTGTTTTGCATTTTTTTCATATAAATGTTTTAAAGCTTTAAGGAAGAACAGTCCTTTTTTGAACAATATTGTCCCTTCTGTTTTTTTACAAAAGAGCAACACCAACCATCCGTCTTTCAGTGTTATATTGATATTTTGTTTTGGGCTTGTACTTACTTTTAGTTTTTGTGCTTAAATATAGGGCTGCTAACTGTCCTCCTATCAGAAGGACATTAATTGTTCATTCAGATGATTATCTCTTGTTTTTTATTTTACAAAGAACGAAAAATAACATCTTAAAAATCCTAATAGTTTTTAATTAATTTTTGTACATTACATGCAGCACTTTTTTGGTATGAAACCCTGTACCCTGTGCCCCCCCCCCACACCCACTTGCAAGACCAGCATGTATGTGCTCTGTCAGTATACTCCAAACCCACAAGTGTTCTGTGGCCAAATTAGTTTGGGAAACACTGGGTTAGACCTTCTTCAGGTACTCCAGCTGCGGCACAGCCCATCCTCCACGCTCAGTTCTAGAAGGAAATCAAGTTGGCTTTTATTTTGTTCCAAACACCTCAAAAGCCTCAAGGTCACCTAGTTTGCTCATCATTCCTACACTACATTGTTGGCATTTTATCAGTGGCAGCCCTCCCCATTTTTGAAGCAGGACTGTAAAGAATCCTGTTCCTACTGCTGCTGAAGATATATCTATCTCACAGAGCTGGAAGAGAGCTCATCAAGTCCAATCTCCACCCCTCACAGCAGGGCCTATCACCATCCCTGACAGATTTTTTTAATCTATTTGCCCCAGATCTTTAAATGTCCCCCTTCAAGGGCTGAGCTCACAACCCTGGGTTTAGCAGGCCAATGTGCAAACCATGGAGCTATCCCTCCCCTCCCCCCGGGTAGAGACATAAAGGGTAGCAAGAAGTCATTCTATAAATATATTAGAAGCAAGAGGAAGACCAAGGACGGGTAGGTCCTATGCTCAGTGAGGAGGGAGAAAAAATATCAGGAAACTTGAAAATGGCTGAGGTGCTTAATGACTTCATTGTTTCGGTCTTCACCAAGAAGGCTGACGCAGAAATGCTAGTGAGAAGGGTGTAGGTTTAGAGGGTTAAAAAAAAAATTAAAAACTACTTAGAAAAGTTAGATGTCTACAAGTCACCAGGGCCTGACAAAATGCATCCTATAATACTTAAAGACTACATAGAGGTTTCTGAGCCTTTAATTATCATCTTTCAAAAGTCCTGGAAGTTGGGAGAGATTCCAGAAGACTGGAAAAAGGCAAATATAGTGCCCATCTATAAAAAGGGGAAGAAAGAACAAACCACAGACCAGCCAGTTTAACTTCTGTGCTGGGAGAGAGAATGGAGCAAATAATTAAGGAATTCATCTACAAACATCAGGAAGAAAATAAGATGATAGGTTACAGCCAGCATGGATTTGTAAAGAACAAATAATGCCAGACCAATCTGATAGCTTTTATTGACAAGATAATAAGTCTTGTGGATAAGGGAGAAGCAGTGGATGTGATATATCTAGACTTTAGAAAGGCATTTGACAGGGTCTCACATGATCTTCTTGTCAATAAAGTAAGCAAATACAATGTAGATGGGGCCACTGTAAGGTGGGTTCATAACTGGCTGGGTAACCATTCTGAGAGAGTAGTTATTAATGGTTCACAGTCATGCTGGAAGGGCATAACAAGTGGGGTTCCACAGGGATCTGTTTTGGGACTGGTTCTATTTAATATCTTCATCAACAATTTAGATACTGGCATAGAAAGTACACTTATTAAGTTTGCAGACAACACCAAGCTGGGAGGGGTTGCAACTGCTGTGAAGGACAGGGTCATAATTCAAAATGATCTGGACAAACAGGAGAAATGGTCTGAATGATGAGGTTTAATAAGGAGAAATGCAAAGTACTCCACTTAGGAAGGAACAATCAGCTTCATACATACAGGATGGCAAACAACTGTCTAGGAAAGAGTACTGTGGAGGGGTCATAGTGGATCACAAGCTAAATATGAGTCAACAGTGTGATGCTATTGCAAAAAAAAGCAAACAAGATTCTGGGGTACATTAACAGAAATGTAGTGAGCAAGGCATGAGAAATGATTCTTCCACTTTACTCTGCACTGATTAGGCCTCAGTTGAAGTATTGTGTCCAGTTCTGGGCACCACATTTTAAGAAAGATGTGGAGAAATTGGAGATGGTCCAGAGAAGAGGAACACGAATGGTTAAAGGTCTAGAGAACATGAGCTATGAGGGAGGACTGAAAGAACTGGGCTTGTTTAGTTAAGAAAAAAGAAGACTTAGAGGGAACATGATAGTGGTTTTCAAGTACGTTAAAGAGCATTGAAAGAGGGAGGGGAAAAATTGTTCTCCTTGGTATTTGAGGATAGGACAAGGATCAGTGGGCTTAAACTGCAGCAAGGGAGGTTTAGGTTGGACATTAGGAAAAACTTCCTAACTGTCAGGATGGCTAAACACTGAAATAAATTACCTAGGGAGGCTGTGGAATCTCCATCACTGGAGATCTTTAAGAGCAGGTTAGATAGATACCTATCGGGGATGGTCTAGACAGTGATTGGTCCTGCCAAGATGGCACAGAACTGGAGTAAATTACCTCTCGAGGTCCCTTCCAGTTCTACTGTTCTACGATTCTGTAAGATTTAATATTGAACTTCTACTTTGATGTCTGCTAGATGCCATGGATTGTTCAGGAGTGAAGAGGAGAAAAAAAATCTCCTCAACCTCCAAAGTTTTAAATGTCTCTGGTATGTAACAAATACACAACTAAAAATAAAATCACGTGAAAACAATACATTAATTCATTTTGTTATATATAAAACTGGGTTACAGCCCATATCCCGCTCTGCTTTACTCATCTTCTCAAAAGGAGTACCAGTGGCCTTTTTCATCATTGATCTTTTCATACCTGTATGTAGCCATGTGGCCTGCACCCATATCCCCTGTGCAACAGGTGATCCCATTTTCTACTCCTCACTCATTGTGGGAGTGGGAGGAGTAAGGTATGCTCACTTTCTCTGTCCTTCGGAAGGCAAGTTGTCAACACTCTTGTAAATTTATCTTGGCATGTTTTCACAAAGTTCTGGTTTTGATGTGTCTTTGAATGAAAACATGGAGTGGAAAAATTAGAATAAATGTTATTTTAATTATCCTATAACATACCTTGGGAATAAAAGTGTCAGTGCCAGGAATTTCATTTGGGGATAAACTGTCCACACAATGCACAGCTGAGTAGAAATTTAGCAGTACGCACAAGAAGCTGTGGTATTTCACTTTTATGGAAAATTATGAATGTTTTTTTTTTAAAAATGGCACTAACTGTATGATTCTGCTGATGGTATCACTCAGACATCCAGAAGATGTCTGCTGGCTGCATGTGTTATCTGGTATTTGTTAAACTCTCTTTGTAGCTCAGGTAAAAAGGAATATCTCACTACCCTACATATGTGAAAAGTAAATTAACACTTTGAATGTGTTAATCATAGGCTCCCGTGTAGACACTAAGCAAGCTCCAAGCCCAAGATATCCTATGAATATTAATTTGGTAGTAGGCAGTAGAATGATCTAGTTTGTCCATTAAATAGTCCTAACATGATGTGTCTTATCCACATGCAGAGATTTCTGACCTTTAAAATGTACTCATATTTTAATTCTCTAGGATGGAGGAGACGGTGAGAACTCTACTACAGAATCAAGGACCGCCAGAGCAGAATGGAGAGGGAACAGTTAACATCATAAAGGTAATATTTTTACATTTTTAAAAAAAAAACCTAACTATATATCCAACATCCATGTCCAAATATTTTTGTTTTATCTTTATGAGTTTTGAATGTTGGTAATAATAGAATCATAGAATACTAGGACAGACTAAAATGCAGCCATGAAGCTAAGTAACAGCCACAGTTCATTTGGGCCTTAGGAATCATTGGCAGCTAAGATTTAATCTAAGGCTATATATGTGTTCGAGTAACTGACATGGAAATATATGGCGAGGTGATTCATTAAGTGATTTCATTGTTATGGTACATGCCTAAGAATCACAACTGTCATGGATTCTGTTTTTGTATCTGCCACTAACTCAGTATATGATCTTGGACAAGTCACTTAAAGTCTTGTCTTTGCTTTAGTTTCTCTGTTTGTAAACAGAGTTCTCTGTAAGCTGAGCACTTGTGCAGCCACACAGGAAAGAGTCAGGTGCTGCTTAGCTGGATAGCAGAGCTCCCACAACCAGCAGCATGTATTTTTATTGGTGATGTACATCTGCATGTGCCTTGATGCACATAACAAAATTTATTCTGTCTATGGATGGAAAAAATTAGAACACTGTCTGTAAATAGGGGATACTAATAGTCGCTAAGCTCTAGGCTATGTCTACACTAGCCCCTTCCTTTCAGAAGGGGCATGGTAATGAGCAAGCTGGAAAGATGCTACAGAGACCCTGCCATGAATATGCAGCACTTCATTAGCATAATGGTGACTGCGCGAAATCTGAAAGCCCCCAGCCTACTGTTGCTCCCTCTCAGCCTGCAACTGCTCCAGAGATGAGCTTTGCTTGGGACAGTGTGCAGCCACCAGCCCTGCCAGCCCCACTGCCACCAGCCCTGCAGGTTTTGCTGCTGCTGTCAGCTCCGCTGTTGTCAGCTATATGGGCTCCACTGCTAGTGGCTGTCCTGCCACAGCTGGCTTTGTGGGTTTTGCTGCCAGTCCAGCTCTGCTCCCCACTGCTGGCACACTCTGCTGCTGGGGCTCTCTGGTCTGTCACTGGGCCAGAGAGTTCCAGACCTGAGAAGCACAAACTGTACTTGTCTTTTTTAAATTTCGTCTTGTTAATTTTAGAGTAATTCTCTAATTTTTCAAAGTCTTTCTTAAATTCCAATCCCACCCTCCAATGTCATCCTTGCTTGTTGTCCTCTGCAGATGTTATAAGCGTAATCTCCATTCCTTTATCCAAGTCATCACCAAAAGAACTCAGTGGTACAGGACTGGAAGGGTGTATCTTTGGGGCTCCACTAGATACACCGTCCGAGTTTGACAGTGAACCACTGAGAACTACTCTTGAAGTACAGTTGTGCACTTGCCATATAACAACTCTATCTAGACCAAACTTTTTGTAGTTTGTTTATGAGAATGTCACGTCGGACTGTATCAAACCTTCCTAAAATGAAGATTACTCATATCTACTGTTACAGCAGCGAAGGGTCCTGTGGCACCTTACAGACTAACAGAAAAGTTTTGAGCATGAGCTTTCGTGAGCACAGACTCACTTCACCAGACGCTGGTCAAGTGAAGTGAGTCTGTGCTCACGAAAGCTCATGCTCAAAACTTTTCTGTTAGTCTATAAGGTGCCACAGGACCCTTCGTTGCTGTTACAGATCCAGACTAACACGGCTACCCCTCCGATACATATCTACCGTTGACCCCATCCACAAGGCCAATTACTCTGACAGAGAAGGAAATAAGTTTGGTTTGGCATGATTTCTTCTTGAAAAATCCCTGCTGAGTATTTCTTATAACCCCTAGGTGTTTAAAAACTGATAGTCTAACAATTTGTTCCAGTATCACACCAAGTGTTGAAGTTAGGCTGACTAGTCTGTAATTCCCCACATCGTCTTCATTACCCTTTATGAAATAGGTACTATATTTGTCCTTCTCCAGTCCTCTGGGACTTCATATATGAGTTCTCAAAGATAATTGCTAATGGTTCTGAGATTGCTTCAGCTAGTTTCTTACATACCTTAGGATAAATTTTGTCAGATCCTGTTGACTTGAATACACCCAACTTATCGAAAGATTCTTTAACTTTGTTTTTCCCTATATTGGCTTACATTTATTCCCCTCGTAGTGAATATTAATTTAGTTGAGCTCCTGGTCCCCATTAACCATTTTAGTGAAGACCAAAGTAAAGCAGGCATTAAAGACCTCAGCCTCCTTGATGTCATCCGTTAATTGGCTCTCATTCGCTTTTAAGTAGAGAACCTACACTTTCCTTCATTTTTGTCTTGCTCCTAATAGAACCTCTTCGTATTGTCGTGCATATCCCTTGCCAGGTGTAACACACTCTGTGCCTTAGCTCTTCTGATTTTGTCTCTATCTTTTTGTGTTACTCTGTGGTACTCCTCCGTAACAATGTGTCCATGTTTCCAGTTTTTAGAGAATTCTTTTTCAATTTGTATGTCATTAAAAAGCTCCTGATGACACAATATTGGCTTCTTAGTCTTCCTCCTATATTTTCTTCTCATTTGGGATTGTTTGCAAGTGTTCCTTTAACATTGTCTCTTTGAGATTGGATTGCAGATTTTTTGGATGCATTTGTGGAGGTTTCCTGCAGATTTAATCATGTGATGTGAGCTTTAATTAAAGATTAATCTTTAATTTTGCAGGTTACTAGAGCAGAAGGATTGTCTTGTATTTAAGGCAGTAGGACTGAGAAGACCAGAGTTCAGTTCCTGTTTCTGCCACAGACTTCCTGTGTGACCTTGAGCAAGTGAGCTGGAACCACGCTTCTCAGTGCAGATAGACAAATACATACTAGGTCTTCTCAACCTAGTGTACTGAAAATAGCAATATAGGTGGGGTAGCACAGGCAGCAGCTGGCAGAACAGAGATGATTTTGTTCCTTCTCTGTTGCTGTCTGTGCACACCTGGATTGTGGATCCCTAAGGCAGTGGTAGAAATTCTTTGCCTGCCAGGCCTATGTCTATGGGCTCTAGTATAACGATTCTAAAATTGTGGGTCAGGATCCTATTTTAATGGGGTCACCAGGGCTGACTTATACTTAACTGTTGCTGAAGCAAAGTCCTGAAAGAGTCAGCCCAGGACAGTGGGACTCCAGTTACATGTCCCCTGTCTGGGGCTGAAGCCATTGGGTTTCAGCTTTGCTTCATCCTCCCCCACCCAGGGTGCCAGGGCTTAGGCTTTGGTTCCCCCTCCTGGGAAAATGCAGAAATTTTTGTTTTCAAATGGGGTCATGGTGCAATGAAGTTTGAGAACCCCTTTTCTAGAACAGCTATGTGAAGACAGACTTCCTGGGAGAACCATAAGCCCTGAAATGGAAGGTGATCTATGTGAGCCTGCCATTCCTGAAAGGAGGCATCTGTCACTAGCATCATGGTAGGCTGGGGTGCAGAGATGGGTACCCCATTGCACACCTACAGAGGGTCTTTCTGCCAGTTTAACACAGAGAAGACTAATTATGGAACTCTAACCAGATTGCCCATGTAGCATCTGGTGGGTAAATAGATTAATTCCAATCACTTTTTCATGGGGTATAGGTGAAATTTGTGAAGTGTATCACATAGGAGCATGTAACCAAGAGTCCCAAGAATCCATGAGGTGTATTTTCACCAATTTCCTTGGTTGATCTTGAAGTTGGTTGAGACGGTTCAATATAATTTGCAAACCTTCTCGTGGAAAATAAGTGTTCAGTCATCAGGAAAATCATACTGCTCCTATATACTCTGTGTTCTGTGATAGAATCAATGTGGATTTTTTCTCTATTGATTTTGAAGCTCAAAATAACAATGAGTTTTAAGGCTGTTTGAATTAATTTGGTCACGTGGGGGTAGATCTTCCATGGATTAGCCAGCTATCAAGTTATGGGTGGTTCTGGATTCCCTGCATCATTAGATGAGCTGCCTTGAATAGCAAGCACTTGATGAATGCATTCATTGGTTTGGGAAAATTAAATGCTAGACCCTGTACTGTCTGACTAGGAATCTTGTGGATTGGATTAATAAATGCATGGCAAGGGTGTCTTGCAAGTCAAAAACAGTGAACCAGTCTTAAGGCTCTAATGAGGGAATTATGAAAGCCAGTCATCTCCTGGATTTAAAATGGTGGATGAATTTTTGAGATAATATCCTATGAGACAATTGCCTTAGAAAACATGGGGAATGAGGACAGGGTGATGTCAGAAAAGACTGGATCTGGATAAAAGTGCTTATAATTCCAGAGTGGGACTGTTGGGCTCTTGCTACTGGTGTCAAACCTCCTGCCTGGAAGACGTCTCAGACCCTGGAGAAACAGAGGAAGAGGTGCAGGGTCATTGTCTTTGATTTGCATGAAAGCAGCTGTTGAAATAGATTAAGGTGCTGAAAAAACACTTCTAGTTAAATGTAAAGTCTAAACCTGCCCCTGATGAAACAGGATTGTTTTAATGCAGTAACTATGGTCTGAGATGCCTCTGTTTCAAAAGCATTCACTCCAGCTAGGGGTCATGTCATCCCACTGATCAAAAATAAACTTGTCTCTGTCCTTTTTGTATGGTGTCATGTCTACATAAAATTATAGTGTGACACCAAATAGTAATATTTCAGTAACAGAACTCCTGAAATGCTTTGATTTCAGAGAGCCTATGATTGAAAGCATATTGCTGGTAGGCAATGCAGAAAGGGCCTTAAAGGCACTGAAAAAAGTACCTGGTTTTGACTTCTTCCTGGTAACATACCTGAGACAATGGTACAGTATTGTACCATTCAGGTTTTAAAAGAATATGCAATATATTTAAACTGGTTTTATTTTAAGGTCAGGATAGCATGAAGTGTCAAAGACTTCTTTTTTATTTCATCCTGACTCTTGTCATGTGTTTGGACTGAGGACAGGACCAATTCACCACTGAGGAGGCCTAGGCCTTCTGGAGGAGGCTGGGGAAAACTATGCTTTCTGCTCTTAGCTATACAGTTCCTTGGCTGCCCTAGCTAGCTCTGCCATAGTGGCTCCACTTAGCAGAGTAGAAACATGTGTCTTCCTGAGCTACAAATATCCCTTGGGGCATTTACTGCTTCTGGTAGCCCTCTGACAGTTTCTGTTTTAATGTGTGCTGATACAGGCTTTATGTAATCCATCCCTGCGTTTACATATATAGGGGTTATTTTTCTTTATTTAAGGGAAACTGATGTTAATGGACATAATTCAAAACTAAATTTTCATATCAAAGAACGTACCTGCCAAGCTTTTCCATTTCTTTGCTCTTCTGCTTATCATTCAGTCTATAACACAGTGAAGTCTAACAGCATATGCCTATCTCTGTATTAAATATGTGCTTAGTATATGCCTGTTTCTTAGCCTATGTCTACACTACAGCATAAAGTCAATTTTTAGGCAGTTAGCTCAATTGTGCAATGTCACTGTCCTCACTGCAAGGAACATTAGGTCGATTTTAGGGAGCACTAAGATCGACATTCTTACATTGACCATGTGAGTTGGCATAGCACCAAGTTTGTATTTCAAAGGTCAAAATGCTAATGTGGAAACAGCATTTCTTTAAATCGATTTTATTGGCATCCAGAGATGTCCCACATGTATCCCACAATGCCCCATAGTTGTCCATTCTGGCCGCTTTCATCTCCGCTCCTCTCCAGGTACACAGGAGGTAGGTAACAGGAAGACTGGGATTTGAATTTATTTTCTTTCTGACCAGCGTGAATAGCACACCACAGGAGCAGGGGTGGGGTAGGTGCTTTGCATTCTGGGATGATGACATCAGATACCCATAAGCACTTGCAGAATATTTTTTCCCATAAGCCACTGGCAGAACACCCCAGAATGCAATAGGGAAAAAGGCACTGTGGGATAGGTACCCACAATGCATTGCTCATACAGTTGAACATAGGTAAGACAATGGAGACATGGTAAGTTGACTTTCTGAACATTTGTGGACACAACTTAGACTTCATAAAATCTAGTGTTAAAAAGCTGACTTTATTAAATTTGACTTCATTTCATAGCGTAGACGTAGCCTTAGAGAAGTTATTCTCTTATTCTCACAATGGTCCATCTGCACATTCCAAGGAGTGGCAAAGACTAAGTAATGTGACTGTAGCAGTGTATTGGACAGATCTGGTTCCCACCTCTAGTTTTCCCCTAAACCATCTTTGAATTTCCTTTCTGCCTTCTTTCTGTAGCTTTTCTGTGGAATCATTTCAAATAACAAGCAGCTTATTCACGTATCTTGGGACCTGTGCTTACCATACAGCCATAACTCAGAGATGCACACACAAGGGCTTTGAAAAATTATGCAGCCAGATTCACCGCCTGCCTAAGGTGATTCATGGTGCCCTGATGCCTGCAGATACTCCTCCTTTGTTCAGGGATGGCCTACAGATTCTCTACTGGGGGTCACGTCCCCAGCGGTTGGTGATAAATTAAGTCCAAATATCATAATCAGCTGGTTGCCTTTCCTAGGCTGAAATCTTACTTGCCTATTCAGGGGTCTGCAACCTGCAGCTCCAGAGTCTCATGCAGCCCTTTAAAGACTTTGTGGCTCCCGAAGTTATAATTGCAAAGTGAAAAACAAACACACCTGATTATTTTCAATAAACAGTGAAGGTCTGAAAGCCCAGCGATGGGCAACTCATATCTAAATTACAAACGATATGTGATCTTGAAACATTGGATAACTCCCCCTTTAATATGTGCAGTGCATTGTGGGACATGATACTCTACCTGTGTTTTGATCGTGTTGCTAATAAAGTCTTGATTTTTTAAAAGGAAAAGGAAGCTTGCACCATTACTGCTCTGAAAGGCAGCATTCATTTTAAGAAAGAAAAGTGAAATTAAATGAGATGTAAAATTAGCATAATCAAGGTGGAGTTGGAATGTCTTTAAAAAAGAGAAAAACTTGAGATGAAAATAGATCATTTCAATCAAAATGGACCCAGTCCTTCACATTTATATCAAGTTCAGCTGGTCTGCCTTTATGTCTCATTTGCAATGAGAAATTTGCCAACAATAAAAAATACAATCTCAAGAGGCATTGTTTCAAAAAACACACTACTTTCGCTGAGTAGTATTCAGCTAGAGATGCCAGACAAAAAGACCAAGGAAGAGCGGCTACGCAAAGCACAGCAAAGAAAGAACACAGTCGCTAAATGGGTGAAATCACCAAGTAGCATAACTGTGGCTAGTTTTGAAGTAACTCAGGAGATCATGGAACAAAGAAATCCTATAGTGGAAGGCAAATATATAAAAGAGTGCTTTAGCAAAGTATCAAAGCAGCTGTACAGTGATTTCAAAATCAAAAATGAAAATGTTCAGAACCTAGTGTCCTCCAGAGAGAGAGAGAGAGAAAAGATTTGGGGATGAAACACATGTGTAAAGTATGACAAAATAAAATACGTAAAACATTTGTGAACGTCCATCAGCAGACGTATCCCATTACAAATTATTGTGTGTGCTGTTGTTAGAATAGTTGTTACAAGAAATGTGGTTTGATATTATTTTGGAAGGACTATTTTGTATTCACATGCTGCTTTTGAATTATTGGGGTTTTTATTAAATTAGTCAAAAATAAAGACTCTTCTTGCTGTTTTGGTTGTCAACTCTTTCCCTGTGTTGTTCAGCATTTCCCTCTTGAACTTGTCTCCACCCCAGATGAAAAGCAGTTATATTCCTTCAGCACGTCTAAGCTGTACTGGATGGATTGTTTTATTCCTAAAACATGAGAGTAGGAATACCTTAGAACCTGGGTTCCCCTCCTAGATATAGATTCTTAGAATGGGTTTTCTACATGGTCTAATAACTTAATCTCTCTGTTCATAACCTTCTTTTGTAACATCAACTAAATGATACTTTTTGTAGTTTTGAGGTGATTTTATGAGGTTTATAAAGCACTTTGAGATCCTTGGACGGAAGGTGGTATAGAAGCATAAAATTTATTTGTAAATATAAAGTGTACTTATAGTGTTTGTGTAGTATTTTAATAAGTTTACAAAACAATATTACCCATTTCTTATTTAGAGGCATAGCAAGAAGTGATATAGTCAGTTTTTTATTTGGTATATTATCGTTTTATTGGCTGAATATCCTTATACTCTACTAGTTTTGTCTGTTCTGAAAATAGCTTATGTTGCTACTTGTATTACAGATCTATTGATCAAGACAAGGGAATTTGCAAGGTTTTATATTAAAGGCTGTAATATGAACTAGAATCACAACCCCAAAATTAATCCATATATTTCTTAAGGAACACTCTCAGAGCTAACAGTTATCATTCTGCCTTTCAGCTAAAACTCCTCTACCATGCTTCTGAAGCAGGTAAATTAGATTTAGATTTCTCCCCTTTCTTAGTTACTGCTTCTAAGATCAAAGACAGCAGCCAAGAGATAAATGAAGAACAAAGATTTGTTTACCAGTCAGATGCTATTGTGAGTCAGATAACCATAACGCAGTCATAAAAGTATAGCCAAGCTTTCTTACTTAGCATCAGAATGAGGGGTTTGGATCTGAATTATATATATAAAATATTATTAGAGATACACATCTCCTAGAACTGGAAGAGACCTTGGAAGGTTATTTAGTCTAGTCCCCTGCCTTGGCAGGACCAAGCACCAACCCTGGTATCTTATTTGCCCCAGTCCCTAAATGGCCTCCTCAAGGATTGAGCTTGCAACCCTGGGTTTAGCAGGCTAATGCTCAAACTGCTGCACTCTCCCTCCCCCCAAATCTATGCTTATCACTCTAATTGGGAAGGCTTTAGTTGGGATAATGAATTCCCAAATCTGAGAATGTTCACATTTAGTTTAGACCCTTTAGAGAGCTGTAAAGTTAAGAGTGAGATCTGGAGTTTGTTTCAGGCCCATCTCTAACAAAATTAGGACAAACAAAATTTTTATATGCAGGAAAATAAATAAATTGTAGTTAGTAAAAGTACTAAGTGCAGGAAATGTTCAAAATACTATCCTCTTATGAGCCATAGACAAATATTTATTGCATTAGCTGGATTTCTAGGTATGAGAGATTTTGATCATAAGTCATAAACCCCTTCTCCTAATATCCATCAATCCTGTACTACCCTTTGACAGCATTGATGGAGACACTTTATGGAAACTGCTGCAACACCATGGCATCCCATCCAAAATTATTAACGTGATTTGTTTAACGTATGAACCCTCAACATGCCAAGTTACAAATGTAACAGCCACATGGTGTTTTGGTGGGGGCAGCCCCATAAAATGTACAGCACACAAAACAAGTTTCTCAGCCTCTCCTGCTAAATCCTGTGCAAAGAAAGAACTCTCACAAGCACTGAAACCGCGTGCCAGACAGGGCATGACGCTGTCAGGGAGCATGGTCCGCACAGCCCGGCAGCCATGGGGTGGGGGAAGGGCTTATCCACATGTTGGGGAAAATTGATTTTCACCTGCCACTGATGAGCATCCCTGGTGTAACCCTTCTCCAAGCATGCCCTGGGAAATCTTCACATAAATGTCGATATCTGTTTTGCTGGTTTGCAGTTTGCCCAGCACAGACCCCTCCACCATACAGAAATGAGATCCTGGATCTCCTGATGGCTCCATGCTGGGGTTCTTTTGCAGCCCTGTGAACTCATGGCTAGTAGGTGTGCTGCTGGGGTGTGCTCCTGTTGTCTGCTCGCCACACTGGCTACAGAGGAAAGGAAATGAATTCAAAATTCCAGGGCTGATGACCCCCTGCTTCCTCTCACTTACTTCCTGCTCTCCGAAGCCGTGTCTACACGTGCACGCTATTTCGAAGTAGCGGCACCAACTTTGAAATAGCGCCCGTCACGGCTACACGTGTTGGCAGCTATTTCGAAGTTGAAATCGACGTTAGGCAGCGAGACGTCGAAGTTGCTAACCCCATGAGGGGATGGGAATAGCGCCCTACTTCGACGTTCAACGTCGAAGTAGGGAACGTGTAGACGATCCGCATCCCACAACATCGAAATAGCGGGGTCCTCCATGGCGGCCATCAGCTGAGGGGTTGAGAGACGCTCTCTCTCCAGCCCTTGCAGGGCTCTATGGTCACCGTGCGCAGCAGCCCGTAGGCCAGGGCTTCTGGCTGCTGCTGCTGCAGCTGGGGATCCACGCTGCATGCACAGGGTCTGCAACCAGTTGTCGGCTCTGTGTATCTTGCACTGTTTAGTGAAAGTGTGTCTGGGAGGGGCCCTTTAAGGGAGCGACTTGCTGTTGAGTCCGCCCTGTGACCTTATCTGCAGCTGTGCCTGGCACCCTTATTTCGATGTGTGCTACTTTGGCGTGTAGACGTTCCCTCGCAGCGCCTATTTCGATGTGGTGCTGCGCAACGTCAATGTTGAACATCGACGTTGCCAGCCCTGGAGAACGTGTAGACGTTATTCATCGAAATAGCCTATTTCGATGTCGGGTTCACGTGTAGACGTAGCCCTAGAGAGCAGCGGAGGTGAAGTGATGACTGGCAAGGGCACATTGGGGGCATTTGTAGGATACTTTTGGAGGCTAATAAAATTGATTTTAATAACACTGCAAAATCGATTTTGGCATTACTCCCAGTGAAACTGGGTATACAAAAGTTGACATTAGTGCCTCTTAAAATGGACCTGTTGAGCCCTGTGGTGAAGACTGATGCTTCATAAAATCGACCTAAGACCCTTAATTTGATTTTTATCCCCTAGTGTAGACCTGACCTCAGCTACAGTACTTCACTTGTTTTGTATCTGAATTCCACAGGAGGCATAGTTGCTCTGGCCTCTGTACCTGCTCTGATGTTGCCTCCTATGAGAGCTAATCAGCTAATATGTTACTGTTAGTTAATGCCATTCTTAAGCTACATTCTATAGCTTTTTTGTGGTAATCCCTGGAAAGCGGAGAACAGGAAGAATAAATTGCCAAGCATAGCTCCAAGAAGCTTGAGTAAAGTTCTTTAACATAGTGGTGTTTCTGAATACCAACAATGACATTCCTGGCAGGGAAATGTTTTACTTAAAGGTTCTTGAATTGATTAAAATAAGCATTTTGACTACTTTTGTCTGGGTAGAGAAAATACAATCTTACTTTTTAAAAAGGACCAAATTCTGCCGCATTAAATCTGGAGTCACTGCATTTACTTCACTGCAGTTTCTTCAGCTTTATTCCAAATTTAAATCGGAGCAGAATTTGGCTCCTCTTGCTTCAGATAACTGTAGATATTTTGATACTCTCAAATTCCTACAGCCATGCTAAATACCATGTTCCCTTTTAGATAGATTTCCTTGTGAGAAAAGAAAATTGCATTAATTTTGCAATATTATAATGAACCATTGTACAATAGATTACAAAGACAGTGGATATTTTGCCCACCTATATAGGCATGCAACATCAAAAGGAGCCGTAGAATCAATTTGCCTCTTAGTATCATTTTATTATATGCAAAATCCCTAACCATAAAATGAATTTGCAAATTTTCATTTTATAAGTGTTCTTCGCAGGTCGCTATAACACCACACTCTGCAAGCTACTCCCTTACTGCCCTGCTAGCATGTCTCAATCCTGATTTGAAAGAGTCATATCCAAAGATGAAAGGGTCATTACATTCCCTTGTCTATGCAGTCCTTGATATTGATGCGGACAGCAAAGTCCTAAATACATGGCAGTGTTTTCAATGTAGATGTCTGTTTACTGAGGACTGGATGAGACCAATGGGAGCTCATTTCATATGGGTCACCAGATGGCTATTTTACTTGTTGGTCACTGCAGACTACATTTGTACTGATGATCTAGTGGCAAAAGATTCCACATTCTGTTATCCATTTAATAAGTTATTTGCTCCACTTTAGCCATTTAATTAGGATTAGTCTTAAGTTTGTTTTGATTTTTCATTTCACTATGCCTCTTCCATTTACTTTACATACCTTCTAAATTTGAACTTTTTCAAAAGAAATAAATGATTGCTAATAGATGGAACAGGCAATAAAAGCATCATCTGAAAATTTATTAATGTAACTCTGTAGAGTTGTTCAATAAGGATGATGGCCTGTGATATTTAGGAGTATTTTGAATGAAGAATAATGTGTAGTAGGTTTAGACTGATATGCAAGTGGTCGTAGTTTCTTATTAGAGATGTCAAGAAAACACTTTGTTCTCTTATCCATCATACACATTTAATCTAGGGGATTTTACTGCTTACCCTGTTCACTTTGTAAGTCAAATCCAGAGATGAAAAAGAGGAATTTTATATGTTTTGCCTGACAGCAGTAATGTTAAACTATGAACAATTTGGGATGTTTCTGTTTTTGATTTATGTGACTCCTTTTCCTTTCCTTCAAATTTGGTTAGCATCTACTGAACAAAAGATGCTAGCTGTACAAGAAAACATTATTACTGCATTTGTTGATGTGCTGTCTAAAGCGAAGATATATTCTACTCCACCCTACTGTCACCAGAACATAAAACAAGTGAATAAATGTGCAGTTTCAAATGAAGAAAAAATATAGGCACCTGTTTTTTGGTTTCAAAGCAGGTATCTAATTTATACTGAAATTCATGATTCACTTTTTATAATTATTTTGCAATTTAAATTGATTGCTTAGTTACTTTTGCTTAGTTACAATAAGCTGCCCAGACCTGGGTCACAGAGCTTAATAGACTGTAAGGACTATTAGCAATAATTCCACTATTAGCAATAATTCCACTTAGAGAACACAAAAGTTGATGTCACTAGGACCTCATCATCTGACCCTCTAAAAAGGATGTCAGTGGAGGTATATCTTTATTCCACCAGTTCCTCACTTCCATGAAGTTGAACTTAGTATTTAAATGCCTTGATGTACTTCAGGTCCTGTTGGGTGTAATAGATTGGGGTGAGCAAACTATTTTAGATCACATCCCCCTTTTTAGCTAGTCCACCCCCAAAAAAAACCTAGGGGAGGACCACAGGAAGGGATGCAGGGTGGGGGGGTGCTTGGTTGGGGGGTGCTCAGGAAGAGGGTGCTAGAGGCTCCAGGGTACCCCAAATGGAGAGGAGTGCTCGCAGGGGAGGATCTCAGGCGAGTACCTTTTCAATCCAGAACTCACTGACTGCCCCACTGCTTGACTCAGGGCCTCTGTGCATGCTGACTGGCCCATCGGCAGGGTGGGAGGGCATGTTACTTGGTGACACACAGCTGTGTGGGAAAAAGCAGAGGGCTGGGGAGGCACCAGAAGCTGCAGGAGGAGGGGAGGGAGCCAATTGCACTGTGTCCCCCTTGCAAAATGTCATGCCCCCTCTGGGGGGTGCACCCCCCCACTTTGCACACCCCTGCAATAGATTACAAAACATATTTGAGGTTGTTAATAAAATTCAGAAGGCACGTTTAAGAGTGACTGAGTGAGAATGTGTTGTGGCAAACCAGGGTAAAGGACAATAAGGCCTTTGGAGAAAAATCAGTTGCCACTGAGAATGAATTGAATATGGAATTCTCAGTCTTGTTGGAATTTCTAAGCAAATATCATTGGGAGCAATTGCTGCCTTTTTTTCAACTTGTCTACTCAGATTACTTGAGTGAATTGTGCACAGCCTTTGACTGTCTCATGGCAGTGTGAAGACTTCCTGTGAAGAAACCCCATGTGCATTCATGATCCATATATACTGCCTGAACATTCTTCATCCATGCCAGGCACTCATGCTGAGGGATAGTGCTCAACACTAGGAGCTCTGCAGAGAAAATATCCTTTAATGTTCTTTGCATAGGAGTATATCAAGATGGCATAGTGACATTCCAAGAAACAACTTTCAGAATATACACTATTATTGCATCACGTATCTTGCATATTGGTTTGTAAACTGGAATGTGGAGTTGAATATGCATGTAGAACAGCCAAGAAGGCTCAAGGAGAGTTGAACATATGGAAACCTCAGAGGCATCTCAGTGAATTTTAATGACTTCTAGAGAAATTTGCAGTTTAACTATTGGGGACAGATACCTACTAGGAGCAGGTATTAATATTATTTTACAATATATGCACCTTTGCTGACTATGTGTTTATAATATGGCATGGAGCTATGTGTGTGAATGATTATAATACATTAGAGGTACTTTTCTGCCTCACAAATACAGGTACAACTTCTCTAGTCCAGCACCCTCGGGACCTGTCCAGTGCCTAGCTATGGGAGGTCAATATTGTCTAGCAGCATTACCAACACTTCCACCACTTACATTTAGGGGTAAATTAGAGCTAAATAACAGCAAAGAGCACTAAGAGCCTGTGGCTGTAACTACAAGTTATGGGACCACAGGAAACTTGGCCACACCCATGACAAGTGGACATGGCACTAACTAAAATCATGCTGGACCACGGATGCTGCCAGACCAGAGTGCCAAACTAGAGAGATTCTACCTGTAATGTTGAAGTTTTGCCATGTCACGTGCTTTTTGCCTGTTTTATTCCTAGATCAAATGTGTTTCTGAAACAGTTCCCACATCAGATCTCTGTATAGTGTATATATATATATATATATATATATATATATATGTTACTGATTGATCCAGTATTTTTAACAAAGTCCAGTGGGTTAAAAAACGAAGAAACAAAAAAGTAGGCATTACGTAGCTGAACCCCTGAAGCTGATATAGGGACCTGATCTGCATGGGCAGGAGCCTCAGTATGTCTGGAAATGGAACTGGTTTGATCTTCCACATCAGTGCATATTAAGCACAATCTTGCTGTGATAATCATGGAGATAAACTCTAATTTCTGTGAGCGAGGGGACAATTTTTCTAATGTTTCCTTACTAGTAGCCAGAACAATGTGTGCCAGGAATGAAAGGTTGCTTTTTCTTTGTTACACATTTCTTAATTTCACCTAGTGAGAGGAAGTGAGACATCTATCTTGTAAGCTGATTTCCCTCAGCATGAGTGCTAGCAAAATTAGCACCTGTATTATAAGCAGCAGCTGGCAATGGTACAGCAAGTATGGACTGGGCTCTGGCATATTTACCACTTAAATAGATTTGTGTGATCAAGTGTTTAAAACTCCCAAGACTGTCTGTTTTAGGACAGCATTTCTAGCACTGGGGTAGTTATGAAACAGGTAATTTTTTAGCACTGTCGGGGCCAAGAGAGGGTCCCATCACCAGCAACTGCTCATAAAGAAACCAGCCAGTCCAGTTACACAAACAACCTTGACCCCCTTTTAGTCACTTTTTTGTTTCAGACAGGCCTCTGTCACAAGACACTCTGATACTTTGCAGGTTATTGCTAACAGCTCTTAGCCTGGAATGTACTGTGACATAAATGGTTCTTCATATGCTTCATGTGGCTTAATGTTCAGACATGCAAGTGCTCTATTTATTAAAGTGTGACAGCCGATCAATGACACTAATGGATTGTGTTCTGTTAACAGACAAAAAGTCAGTGCAAGGAACTCTCAGGTTGTAAAATGCCAAATTAGATCTTAAACTCCAGAGAGCAGAGACCACTTCATGGCATATATTTGCAGGGTGACCAGGTAGCAAATATGAACAGACAGGACAGGGTGCAGGGTAATAGGCACCTATATAAGACAAAGCTGTGAATATCTGGACTGTTCCTAAGGAATCAAGACATCTAGTCACCCTATAGGTTTATACGGGACTGTGGCACCCCAGTTCTATTGGGAAGTATTGTAAAAATAACAGCAGGAAAATCAAATATTTGTTTCCTTACCAGGCATTCTTTTTAATCTGGGCATATTTCTTGTCAGGCTTCATAGGAACAGCACGTCTACTGGAAGAAAACTGTCTCCTGTGGCTACTTTCATGCCTTTTGGGGCTGTTCTTAACTGAATTTGTTACTGTGTGCCTTCTAACTATTTGCTATTCTTGTTTAATGTTTTATAATTAAATGAAATATTTTATTAGTAATTTGCTCTTTTCCTAACATTTTATTAAACTGTATAAATCCTAGAGATGGTCAGAGCTTTCCTCCAGTGCCGTAGCAAACAGGAAGTGCAGGTTAAACATCCTAGTCCAGCACTCTCAGGACTTGACTGGTACCAAAAGAGAATTTGCTGGACCATGGTAGGGCAATATTGTCTAGCATGTTACCAACACTTCCCTGCTTACTTGGCTCTTAGAAGATATTTAAGGATAAATTACTGCTAAATAACAGCAGAGAACACTGAGAGACAGGACTAGTGGCTGTTACAAACTTTATGGGACCACAAAAACCTTGGCCACACCCAGGATGAGTTGTCCGGTTAACTAAAATCATGCCAGATTATGGATATAGCCAAATGAGAGTGTTCCGGATTAGAGAGTTTCAACATGTAAGACCTTTTGAAAAATGTCCTTCATGTTTCCTTTCATGCATGTTGTTACTGTTGTTTCATTTATAATTAGGAATGTGAATGCTGCTTTGTTAATAAGAGCATTGTCACAGTACTACATTAGGGATGCTAGAGAGGGCAATGGCTTTTTGCCATAATGAAAGGAAGAAATGTATCTTTTGAAATTTAAGCAAGATTTCTTTCAATATCAGTTTGTAATTTTCATCCAGATGTGTTGGTGGGGAGGGAAATAGAGTTCCTCTCTCTTACTTTATCTTTTTGAAATCCAGCTTTCTGACAAATCTCAGTGAGATTGTTGCATTGTGAAGGTTCATAGATCAATGCCTTCAGTGATTTATATCTTCATATAACTCAGGCACTCTTACCATTTTGAGGTTGCACTGGGTCTCTCCTCAGCTTTATTGTCAATGAGAATTGTGGTATTAAAGCAAAGATGCATCATCAATGTGATACCGTATGTCATTTATAAACATATTATATATGTAGACACAGTGGGCAAGACCATTAATTGTTTAAAATCTGTGTAGCCTCATTGACTTCAGAGGAGCTACATCAGTTCACACCAGCTTGAAAATCTGACCCAGTGGGCAAATCCTTCCATTGTCTTGAGTGAGGGCAGGAGGCACAGTTTCTTTGTTATGGCATTTGGTCTTTGACTGCATTCTATTTAGCATGTATATATTCTTTCAGGGTAACATTACTGAGCATCTTTTTAGAGTTATCATTTTTGAACAACCAATGCTCAAATGTATTTTTCTGTTTTAGTTGACACCCCTTGTGATTTTTTGATAATAAAACCTTCTCTTCCAAGGACATCAAATTTTGTAATTGGAGATGAGTGATACTTTGATTCTTTGTTTTAAGCATTATATTAGAGAAAGTCATTGATTTCTGCTATTTACTTTGGTAGGAATCACATTGTTCCCATCTCTGTACAGAAATATCTGGGGTCATGCTTTCATACACAGTCTCCTTTAACAAGTATCAGAGGGGTAGCCGTGTTAGTCTGGATCTGTAACAGCAATGAAGGGTCCTGTGGCACCTTATAGGCTAACAGAAAAGTTTTGAGCATGAGCTTTCGTGAGCACAGACTCACTTCATCAGATGCTGGTCTTGGAAATCTGCAGGGACAGGTATAAATAAGCCAGAGCAAGGGTGAGGCTTACTACCAGCAGTTGATCTGGAGGTGTGAACACCAAGGGAGGGGAAGCTGCTTCTGTATTTAGCCAGCCATTCGCAGTCTTTGTTTAAGCCAGAGCTCAGGGTATCGAATTTGCAGATGAATTGTAGCTCAGAAATTTCTCTTTGGAGTCTGGTCTTGAAATTTTTTTGCTGTAGGATAGCTCCTTTTAAGTCTGCTACTGTATGGCCCAGGAGATTGAAGTGCTCTCCTACGGGTTTTTGTATATTGCCATTTCTGATGTCTGATTTGTGTGCGTTTTTATTCTTTTACGTAGAGACTGTCCAGTTTGTCCGATGTATATAGCAGAGGGGCATTGCTGGCACATGATGGCATAAATTATATAGGTAGATGTGCAGAAACTTTACCAAGTTTCTGAAGTCAGCAGTTAGAATGCTCTTGTATGGGTGTTAGGATGTTCTTCCATTACAAGGCTTCATTCATTTGTGTTTTATTTTGTCTTTAAATGAGTCACACATACTGGCATTCCATCAAAGATTAGTCATTATAACAGACATCAGAGAGGTAGCCATGTTAGTCTGTAGCTTCGAGAACAACAAGAAGTCTTGTGGCACCTTATAGACTAACAAATATTTTGGAGCATAAGCTTATGCTCCAAAATATCTGTTAGTCTGTAAGGTGCCACAAGACTTCTTGTTGTTCTCATTATAACCAGAGTGTTCCCTGAATGGCTTGATAAAGTTTTACATGGATTCCCTGATGAGGACAGCTTGAAAAGGGAAAATAGTGTATTATGGGAGCAGGGGGATGCATGTATCTGTTTCTCCTTATTCTTTTGCCCCTTTTGCACAGTATCTCACATTTCCTTTAGTATTGTTGCTCTCAGGTCATTTTTGCCACATTCTTTTTGTCTCATTGTGGAATGAAAGCCATAACTTATTTGGTATGGTTCAATATTTAAACTCATGTTTTCCACAGGTTCTCTTTTGAAACTCACCCACTTTAAACACTTAACAAAAGCAACCTTTAAATAAAATAAAGTTTCTGAATCACTCATTAATACCCCTATCCTCAGTAAAATAGATGTGTGCTTCATTTTAGTCATTTGGTTAGGTGTTAATCTCCACAGCCATTCTGCATATGCATATATTTACCATAGGTGAAAAACTGTAGTGAGTTCAGTGGGTCTGTCCTTGCGTGGAAAGTTACACAGGCGGAGGAGTCTTTGTGGGGGCTGTAGATTTTAAATTATAAAGATATTCCTTGTCCTCTATTTATTCTTTACATCATAGAGCACACTATGTATTCTCAGCAATTAATTAGTGCTAGCTGTGGCCTTGCCTGCATGGCTGCAAAGGGGAACAATGGGGAGAAAAGTTCCCATCATACTCCTGCATGGCTTTTCCCTATTTCTGCTACACATATTAGTTAAAAACAAAGCCATATACCTGATATTCTCTTACTTGTGCCAGATCCAGCCCATGGACTGCCTGAGGTAAAGGGCAGCCAGCTGCTACTTTAAATGGCTTGAACTCCATGTAGCAAACTGCTCCAGATGCTGGGAGGGAGGAGGAGGCTTTGCATACTGCTCCCACCCCATTGCAAAATGCCTCAGCTCCCATTGGCCAGTGTAGGGTTTACAGTCAATAGGAGCTAAGAGATTTTTGCTGGGAGGCGGGGGCAGCATGTGAGCCCTTCCCCTCTTCTCAGCAGCTGGAGCACAGAACCACATAGAGCAGAGGGCAGTTCTGAGCATCTGGGGCTGCAACAGGCAGAGCACGTGTCCCAAAGGGCTGCTGGCCAGGAGCTACACTGGTAAGTATCCTGGCCAAAGCCCACCTCTTCTGGCACTCCAGACCCTCCGTCCATCCAATTCTCTGCCCCACTGTCCCGCAGAACCCAAATCCTTTGCTTCTCCTCCTGCACCTTGACCCCCTCCCAGATTCTGTGCCCCCAGTCCATACATGCACAACAAAATTAGAGAAAATACTGCTCATAACCTCTCCTGCACTCCAGTCCCTTTCCCCAAACTCTCTTCTGCACCCAATCTCCATCTCAGACCATGCACCTCCACCATTAATATCATGGAGGAGTGCATCCCATAATAACTTTCCAAGTTCTTAGAGCGTCCCACCCGCATCAAAAATTATTGTCCACCCCTGCTCTTAGGGCAGCTCAGCTCCAAGCTATCCTTTTTGCGAGGTTAGAAGTAATAGGTAATCTATCTTAAATAATGATGATGCCATTCTGTAGGGCTTGACGTTAAACAAAGTAAGTCCACCCCTCACAAGTTATAACACCAAACACACATATCAAGTAAAGTTAATTGAATGCAAAATTTCCAGATTTTGAGCAAAATTTTAAAAACCCTCTATGTCACTTCAGAGCCTAAGCCCCATTTATTTTTAAAAAACACTTCTGAAAACTTCCTGTTTCTTATGTTATCCTTAATTGTATATTGAAATCAATATCCAAGTAGTAGCCAAGTAATTGGTTCTGAGCCCACGATATGGACATCTAGAAATAAGCACTAGATCAGTGGTCCCCAACCTTTTTGTGTCCAAGATCACTATTAATTTAACGACAATCCAGGACCTATCCTTCCCCTTCCCTGAGGCCTCACCGCTTTCCTGATGCCCTGCCCTGCTCACTCCATCCCCCACCTTCTCCGTCACTCGCTTTCCCTGACCCTCACACACTTTTGCTGGGTATGGACAGGGGGTTGAGGTTTAGGGAGGGGAATGTGAGCTCTAGGCTGAAGCTGAAGGATTTGCAGTGTGTTAGGGTGCTCTGGATTGGAGAACAGTAGCGGGGAGTCAGGGTATTGGCTCTGGGAGGGAGGTCAAGGGAGTGTCAAGTTGCAGGAGGGAGTTTGGGTTGCCAGTTCAAATGGGAGGCTCAGGACTGGGACATGAGATTCAAGAGTAGGGTGGGGTATAGGAGGGAGTTCTGGCTTTGGGAGGAGTTATGGGTTGTGGCCTCGTGCCAGGTGACGCTTACTGCAGGCAGCTCTTGGTTGTTGCAAGCAGGCTAAAGCAGGCTTGACTAAAGGTTGACTAAAGCAGGCTTCCTGACTACACTGGCCCACACCACTCTCAGAAGTGGCCAACATGCCCCTGTGACTCTGGGAGTGAGGGACACATGGCTCCATGCAGTGCTTCTCTCTGTCAGCACTGCCACCTCAGCTCCCATTGGCTACAGTTCTCCTGTCCCAGCCAATGGGAGATGCATGAGCAGTGCTTGCAGGCAGGAGCTGTGCTGAGATTCCTAGCCCCAAGCTGGCTGCTTTTGGGAACAATGTGAGGCCAGTGCAGGCAGGGAGCAAGCCTACCTTAGTAGCAGCCCTGCTGCATGACCAGAGGTCACAATCAACTGAGAGAGTCCCCAGGATAGACCAGTCAATCACAGTTGACCAATTGGTGTGCTAGATGAAGAAAGATGCCATAAATTTTGTATGAATTTTGATGTTAGTTGTCCCTAGATAAACTGTCTTGGTATGTCAGTGGCTGAGCACTTGTATTTGAAGCAAAGGTCTTGGGCCAACAACTTTCAAAGGCTAAGTCTACACTAGACAAAAACTTCAAAATGGCCATGCAAATGGCCATTTCGAAGTTTACTAATGAAGCGCTGAAATACATATTCAGCACCTCATTCGCATACAGGCAGCCACGGCACTTCGAAAGTGACGCGGCTCACCACCGTGCGGCTCATCCAGACAGGTTTCTTTTCAAAAGAACCCTGGCTACTTCGAAGTCCCCTTATTCCTATCTGCTCATAGGAATAAGGGGACTTTGAAGTAGCCGGGGTACTTTTGAAAAGAAGCCCTGTCTGGATGATCTGCACAGTGGCGAGCCGCGTCAATTTTGAAGTGCCGCAGCCGCCCACATGCTAATGAGGTGCTGAATATGTATTTCAGCGCTTCATTAGTAAACTTCAAAATGGCCATTGGCATGGCCATTTCAAAGTTTTTGCCTAGTGTAGACACGGCCAAAGTGAATGAAAGTTGCTTTGTTCGGTTTCATCAGTCCTATAATCTGAAAAAGACAAAAAAGCAGTCAAGTAGCACTTCAAAGACTAACAAAATAGTTTATTAGGTGAGCTTTCGTGGGACAGACCCACTTCTTCAGACCATAGACGTATCAGAACAGACTCAATATTTAAGGCGCAGGGAACCAAAAACAGTAATCAAGGAGGACAAATCAGAAAAAAATGATCAAGGTGAAGAAATCAGAGAGTAGAGGGGTAGAAAGAAGGGGGGAAGGTCAAGAATTAGATTAAGCCAAGTATGCAAACAAATCCCCATAGTGACTCAGAAAATTCCCATCCCAGTTCAAACCACGTGTTAATGTGCCAAATTTGAATATAAAAGACAGATCAGCTGTCTCCCTGAAAAAGACAGTTTATTATACCTGCAGAGAATCCCATTAACTTTACTGGGAATTCAGATGGGTATACAGGTTCACTTAGTCACACCTATTGCAGCACTGAGGCCATAATGAGTTCAACAGAAATTCTCTGAGTACTGTGATCACAAACACTGTGCAATTTTTCTTTTTTTTTCTTTCCATTTGCAAAGAAAATTCAAATGTTGTTTGCAATGCTGTGGTAGCCATATTGGTCCCAGGAAGGTAAATATTCTTTATTGGACCAAGTTCTTCTGGTGAAAGATACAAGCTTTTGAGCTATATAGAGCTCATCTTTAGGTTTTCTGAGAAGAAAAGCTCTATATGGCTACATCTACAGTAGCCCCAAACTTCGAAATGGCCACGCAAATGGCCATTTCGAAGTTTACTAATGAAGCGCTGAAATGCATATTCAGCGCCTCATTAGCATGTGGGCGGCCGCGGCACTTCAAAATTGACGCGGCTCGCAGCCGCGGGGCTCCTTTTCAAAAGGACCCCGCCTACTTCGAAGTCCCCTTATTCCTGTGAGCTGATGGGAATAAGGGACTTCGAAGTAGGTGGGGTCCTTTCGAAAAGGTGCCCTGTCGGGGCGAGGCGCATCAATTTTGAAGTGCCGCGGCCGCCCGCATGCTAATGAGGTGCTGAATATGTATTTCAGAGCTTCATTAGTAAACTTCGAAATGGCCATTTACATGGCCATTTTGAAGTTTTGGGCTAGTGTAGACACGGCCATTGTCTCTCAAAGGAGAGTTCTAAGCATTTACTCTCATATAATTAATTTCATCTGCTTATCTGAGTAATGGAAAAAAATCAATCTTTTTAGGAAAAACTGTCAGAAGAGGATAGAAAATGCAAAGAAACTATGGAAAACATTCATGTGGCAGTAAATGAAGATTCAAGAAATGAAAGTAGTATTTCTGAAGAGGAAAAAGAAAAGACAAAATTGCTGTTAGAACGACTGAAAGCACTGGAGGTAAGACATAAAACAACTGCCTATGAAAGGGTACCACTTCTTATAGTAGCACTGAATCAATGTGTTATAAATACTGTCTTTTTCCATTCACTTAGACTTAAGTAACAGTATTTTTTATCATGATTCATTTATCAAGGATGAGCAAAAAGTTCCATATTGGAATTACTCACTCTAATGTGAAGCATCATACATCCTTTAAAAGAACTTCTTAAATAATTTTAATTCAATTCAAGCTGCAGGCTTAGTCAAACCCATTAACATTAAAACTTTTGTCATTCTGACTTTGTTTCAAGTGTTAATTTTGTAATTCCCGTGTAGCATGCATGATTTAATAACGATCATAAAAATGGCATAAGTTCACTCTGGTGTTTACTGCAGAACTTCCTATATTTGGAGTTCTTAACTGTAGAAATCTGACAGTTCAATAGACTGACAAAGAGAATGCGCTTGAGTAACATGAATGCACCTGAATTCAGGGTACATGGAATTAGGTATGACGTAACAGCCTCAACAATTGAAGTCCTTATTCAGTGCTCAGTTTATTGAAGTCCTTATTCAGTGCTCAGTTTATTGTGGTCTATTCAGGTTCACATACAGTGGTTCAGCATTACAGTACACAGATGCTCAGCTGGAGTCTTGCCTGAGTAGAGATTAAGGGCTTGTCTACACTACCACCTTCCTTCGAAGGAAGGATGGTAATTAGGGTGTTGGGAGTTTACTAATGAAGTGCTGCCGTGCATAGGCAAAATTTTGAGGAGTAAGGGGTCTTTGAAGTTGCCCCAGCACTTCAAAGTACCGGTGGGTGAGCCACAGCTAGACACGTGCCGGTGCTTCGAAGTTTAAAACTTCAAAGTTGCCTCAAGGGGAATTTGCTTAATGAAGTGCTGTCTATGCATGGCAGCACTTCATTAGTAAACTCCCAACACCCTAATTACCATCCTTTCTTCAAAGGAAGGTGGTAGTGTAGACAAGCCCTAAGAAAAAGAAGGAATAAAGACACAGTCACTGAGGCTATAGATTTCTGGTGTAAGCAAACAGGGAAATCTTCCTTCTGTTTCCTAATACATTTAACAGTCTCACTTGATTTGTACCCCAATTTGATTAAAAATCAAGTTCAATATTAGTATCCTGGAGGATGTGTAAAACAAAAATAAAACATAAGCAGTGATAGGTGTGTTCAGATCTAAGTACAAACCATGGGCTTAGCCTAAAATTGTAGTCTTTTCAGTTAGATCTGCAAATAAATTTTTCCTTTTAAGACTCACAAATATCACTAAAATAAATATGCTAAAGGTTAATTCTCAATAATACTACACAAAACTTGAGTTTCCTGGAAAATTTCTTTTTCTAAATTCGTTTGATTTGAGCTCACTTAGCCTTGTTTTCAGTCAGTCAACATGACTGGTTCAATCTTTTATGTCCTTTCAGCTGATAAGAAGTCATTCAATAAAGTCATAACCTTTTATCAATTATGGCAAACTGCCTGGAAGGAAAAAAAAACCCATAATATTATGGACCAACAGGATTTGTGTCTCAGAGGTCAGGAAATAGGTTTCCTCACTTATGTCAGCTTTATGCAGTAGCTTGTAAAAAACCATGTATTAGCAAATGCCAATGCTTCAAGAATTAATCTGCATAAATAGTCTAATGAGCAGTCTGAGAAGAAAAATGAACTGAAGGGCCAACATTAATTGTGCCCAAAGATAATTAAAACAAAGTGTTGTTGATAGTGTGTTGGTTTAATGTTATATATCCTTGCCCTTGTTTTTTTCTTGGAGGGTATAAATTTTTATGTCAAAGGCTGAAAGCTCTTTGGTTTATTAATCAAGAGACATACATTTTCTTAGTAACTTGCAATTAGCAGTTCTCATCCTTTAGTATTCTGAAAGTAATTAATCTTAGTATTTCATTAATGTATTGAAAAAAAGAACATGGGTATTTGGCACTATATCCACAGTAGAGCAATTAGCAAGTTCCTTCATCTTGAGTATTCAAATTATTACAATTACCAAACATAATTCATAAAATTAACAGGGCTAATAAAGCATATAGTAAAGTTAATCCACCCATTTGTGTAGTGCTATGCCTTAAGACTATGTCTAGTAGCATAGCTCATAAATATTACTTTTCTCAAAACACTGGATAACATTGTGTTGTCACTGGTATTTAAGTAAAATCATAACAACTGTACTCCATACTTACATGGAGCTAACTAAAAGCAAGATTTGGTCCACAGTATGGTGCCCAAATACAGAGCTATTTAGAATTTTTTCTCCTGTGCATAGATTTCTCTCCTGTGCATAGATTTGAGGAAGAAAACCAAAAGTGGAACTGTAAAAATTTCAGCCCAAACACAATTTTGCAATTTTGACCAAAAAGTATAAGATGAGATTTTTTTTTCTGCAGGAAGCAGACACTTAATTTAAAAAAATTATTTAGTTGGCAACTCAATTTTTCATGCAATGAACCCTAGACATGTCACATTCTGTAAGGGATTTAAAGACCAGGGTAAAGCCATTTGTGTGAACACTGCCATAAGTAAACTCATCTTTTATATGCCAGAGAGTGTTCCCATTCACCAACTAGCCAAAACACTTAACTTTTCTGTTTCTAAGTCTTAATACTTTGCTTAAATGAATCACGTGTATAATATTTCTGTAAGAAGGATGTATAATCTGGGTTCAACAAGAAGTCCTGTGGGACCTTGTGCTGAAATAATGTAATTTCCTGCTTTCTTTGGGAGCACAATACATTATTCTACAGACAATTGTTTGTTACTTATAGTAGAAAATTAGGACAAAGGTCTCAATTCAGGAAAACACTTGCTTTAGTGGTTAAGTTCCATTAGCTGTGCTCAAGGACTTCCCTGAATAGTGGCACATTCCCAAATATAAGGAACGTAAAGACCCTCAACACTCATCTCAAATAAACGGTATTTTAAATAGCATTACAGATTAATGTACACGATAGAAATACTCCAAGGCTTCTAGAGTCTGCTGAGGATGACACGAGCGAACAATTTACCAGTGATACTTCGAAGGGAGATTCCACAGTAATTGTTGCAGTCACTTCTGTCTCCTTTGTTCTTATACAAGGTTACAATGTTGGCATCCCGCATATCCTGTGGAACCTCACCCTCTCTCCAGCACAGGCACAGCAGCTCATGTAAGGGTTCCAGGAGGGTATCCAACGCACACTTGATTACCTCTGATGGTATACCATCCTGGCCTGGGGCCTTTCCTACTGCAGTGCTGTCAATAGATTTCTTCAATTCGACCACAGTTGGTTCCTGGTCCAGCTCGTCCGTGACTGACAGGAGCTTGACGGCATTGAAAGCTGTATCAACCACAGTGTTGTCACATGAGTACAGTTCAGAGTAGTGCTTGACCCATCGCTCCATCTGTTTGGCTTTGTCAGTGATAACTTCACCAGATTTGGATTTCAGAGGTGCCGTCTTGTTCTGGATGGGTCCCATTGGCTTCTTTATGCCCTCGTACATTCCCCTGAGATTACCAGAGTCAGCACAGGTCTGGATACTGCTGCATAGCTTAAGCCAGTAGTTGTTGGCACAGCGCCTGGCTGTCTGTTGTACTGTTTTTCTGGCTACTCTGAGTGCTTGCTGGGTACTCTGACTCGGTGAGCATTTATACTCCAGAAGTGCAGCGGACTTCTTTTCGATGACTGAAATCATCTTATCGGAGTTAGCTTTGAACCAGTCGTTTGTGTTTTCAGCTCTTCTTCCAAACACCGACAGGGCTGTATTGTAGATTGTGTCCCTCAGATGCTGCCATCTGGATGTCGCATCAGCAACCCCAGGGCTGCTGCGCACATTCTCCTCAAGGGTCTCTCTGAACATTTCAGCTTTTTCTGAGTTTGCCGTCTTTCTGGCATCAATGCAGAGCCTTCCAGTTGGTTTAGAAT
Organism: Carettochelys insculpta; assembly: GCF_033958435.1. NCBI lineage: Eukaryota > Metazoa > Chordata > Testudines > Carettochelyidae > Carettochelys > Carettochelys insculpta. The sequence goes on from NC_134144.1 coordinate 59,481,147, forward strand.
GGTGCAGCTTCTTGGGTCTCAGCTTGAGCTTGGAGCAGACTAGCGAATGATCTGTATCGCAGTCGGCACTATGGTAGCTGCGTGTCAGGAGGACATTTTTGAGGTTGTCACATCTGGTGATGACCAAGTCTAATTGGTGCCAGTGTTTCGAGCATGGGAGTCTCCATGACACTCTGTGCTGTGGCTTGGTTCGGAAAAATGTGTTTGTGATGCACAGATTGTGGTACTTGCAAAGTTTGAGGAGACACTGTCCATTCTCATTCATTTTTCCCCCACATCGAAGTGACCTAGGCAAGAGGCCCATGAGTCACGATCGGCTCCAGCTCTTGCATTGAAGTCTCCTGAAAGGTACAATTGGTCACGAGCAGGTATTTGCACTATGGCAGCACTGAGCTCGTCATAGAACTTGTCCTTTGCTTCTGGTGTGGCATTCAGGGTTGGAGCGTAAGCGCTGATCAGGTGGACGGGACCAGTGCAGGTTTGAAGTTTGACCTGAAGGAGTCTTTCTGATCTGCTGGTGACTAGTTCCACCATTTGCAGAAGGGTGTTTCTGATGGCAAAGCCAACACTGTGCTCCCTGGGCTCCTCTTGGGCTTTGCCCTGCCAGAAGAAGGTGTGGTCCTTTTCCTTTAGGGATCCCGAAGCTGCGAGTCACATCTCCTGCAAAGTGGCGATGTCCAGTTGGAGCCTCTTCAGTTCCTTGTTGATGACAGTGGTCTTTTGAGTGTCACTGATGTCCTGAAGATCTTCAGTCAAACCGGTCAGCATGGTCCATACATTCCAACAATCAAGCTTGAAACTTTGATGATTTTTAATAATTTTCTTGTTGGTTTGTCTCGTGCTCATTTCAGTCACTTGTCAGGTTTGGCAACCTTAAGCCTCATGCACCCAGTGAGGCAAGTGAACTGTGGCGGGACAGTACCCTACTGGCTGGGAGCTGTCCAGCTTATGGCGGGCGGTGACTGTCCAATGAGATGCGATGATCTCTCCCACCATCGGAAACAACCCCTGGTGCTCGTTCTCTACGCCAGTCGAGCAAGAGCTTATAACTGGTATCTGTTGCCTCCCGTGTTGGCTCAGCGCTGTTAAATGATGCTGAAGTACCTCTCCAGGTGCAAGCCTGGGCAATTTTTATGGAGACCCTGCGCTGCCCAGACACCAGCCCCCGCCCCTCGGCTTTACTGATATAGTCCAAAGGAAAGGATAACCTCTACGTTTGGTACCAGCTCAGCTGCAGGAGTTGCTGGGACAGTGCCAGAAGTTGACACAGAACTGCTTTAGGACTCCCCTCCGGATTTTCTGTCAGGGTTTACTCCCTTAGCCTTACTCCTTCCCAGGATAACCCACAAGGCAGTGGAGCATCTTCCTCCGCCTTCACAGGAGTTGTTGATTTGCAGCACCACACCTCCTGGTCTGCCATTGAGACTGTGCATTAGAAGGGAGAAGGAACAAGTCCCTTCATAAGGTCGGTAAGTGAGACAGACCAGACCTCCCTCACTGTGTTTCGCCTGTGAGCTGATGCAGTTGCCCGGGGGATGGCATCGCTGTAATGCACAACAGCTGCTAGGAGCCAGCTGTGAGAGTTGAGTGGTGGGTGAGGACGAGTGCTTCCGTCCACCCGAAAAGGCGCAGCTGCCGGAGAGTCAAAGGTACTACCTCTACCCCAGACACCCATATCCACCCTAGAAATACTCAGTATAGGTGGAACAGGCAGTAAAATAAGAGTAGATGAAGTTAGTCTCATGAAACTAATAAAGACTAAAATAAAGCATCTGATTATAAATAATTTTGTATCACATCCTTGTCATGTCTTTTCAAGCCTGGTGTATCTTCCTGACCCTGTTCATAACTTTGGAGGTGACCCTTGTTATCACACCTCCTCCTAAAAATGCCACACAAAATTGCTGCATTGTTGGGGCTCATGGCAGGGAGATGGAAGGTGTGTGGAGGGGCTCAGGGCAGGGGACATGAATTGAGGAAGGGGATTGGGATCTGTGGGCGGCTCAGGGCAGGGGGACTGGGGAATTAGGAGAGGCAATGTGGGCATAGGAATCAAGTGAGAGGCAGGAGGTATGGGAGAGCTCAGGGCTGGAGACTGGGAGCTCAGGACAAGAGTGAGGGCAGGAGACTGTGAGGGTTCAGGAACTCAGGGCAGAGAATGCAGGGAGTTTTGGTATGAGGGCAAGGGGTGGGGTGATCATAGCAAGAGATGTGGGTGCACAAGTCAGGGCAAAGGTATGAGGTTGGGGGCTGGAGTCGGAGTGGGGTGAAGGAGTGTGAGCCAGGGGGTGATGGGGTTGGGGACATAGGCTGGGGGTGGAGGGTGCTGGAGTGAGGGCAAGGAGTGGCCAATTCAGGGCGCAGAGCAGGGGAGGGAGATGCAGGGCAGGGAGTGGGGATGCAGAAGTGAGGGCAGGATTTGGGACATGCAGGATTCAACAGGGGCCCAGGGCAGAGAGCTGGGAGGCCAGGGTGGGAGGGGAAGCTTTCCAGGGCAGTGAGGGGTGCATGGCTGGGGCTGCAGCTCCTCACAGAGAGCTGGGACTGTGGTTTGCAGTTGGCAGCTCCTCCTGGAGGTGTCAGGGCTGCAGTCTCTGGACAGCAGCTCCACTCAGTGGGTCAGGGCTGTGTAGGATCCCTCCAGCTTGTTGAGGGTGTGGACTCAGCATCTGTCCCTGATTCCAGCCACCACTGTTCAGCCTCCAACCTGCCTTGGGGGCAGGGCTCGGGGGGCTGGCCTAGCTGCTCCCTTGCATTTCTGCCTGTCCAGGGGAATAGGGTGGTGCTCTGGGGCAGCCCCAACCTGCAGCTGCCCGCCATGATCTATAGGTGGTCAGGAGGGTGAGTTTCTGTGAGCCAGACCCAGCCTCAGTCTGCCCCCTCTGTCCCTACAGCAGCCCCCCTCTGGCCTGTGGGTTGTTGAGGGGGCATGAAGTCTCTGGGGCCTGGACTCAGCTTGCATCTCTCTCCCACCCCTCTGCCCTGCAGCTGGTCCAGGGAGACTCCAGACCCCAGCTTCCAGCTGCCTCCCCAACCTGCAGTTTGTTGGGGGGCAAAACTCAGGGGATGACCCTGGTCTCCAGTGGCTCCCCAACTCCACTGCCAGCAGCTGGTCTTTGGGAGAGGAAAGGGTTTCTGGGGGGATAGGCTGCATTGCCCCACTCTAGGGGTGTTCCCAAGGGGTGTAGGGAGGTGGACCCAGTGTCCAGCATTGTTTGGGACAGGGGGCCTACTTATCAGGTCTGCTGTCTGGCCATGCAGAGCTCTGTCCTCAGGTGGTCACTTTCCTGGTGGTGTAACTACCCCCGGTGGTTACTATAGCTAGTAGTATAGCTATCCCTCAAGCTCACTGCTCCTGGTGGTTACTGTGCAGCATAGCATGTCTCTTCTCTGTGCCCCTTCCCTTTCCCGATTTTGGAAAACATTCGCATTCCTGGCACTTCCCATATTCCTAGCACTACCAAACTGTGACTTTGTTTTAAGTTAGGGTAGGAGGAAGCTGCATGCCAAATTTGGTGATCCTAGCTTTTAGGTTTAGGAGGAGTCAGACACACAGATGGACAGACTCACAGGCAGACACACTAAAAGTACATTGAAAGATATGTGTGATTAAGGCTTTCCTTACCCATATGCAGAATACGCAGTAAGGTAGGACACCTGCAAATTTGGGCTACCACCTGCCTCTTCCTGTCTATGTTCTATGGTTCTGCTTCCTGAAAAAGCCTGTCAGACCTGTTAGCAGAGTAGTAGGCATCCTTCAGTCTGCATAGACTATGGATCGCGCCCTTTATAGCTTCAATTGAGGACTTCATTTACAGCATCTACTGTGACTATGAAGACCCACACAAGAGTGACAGTCCTTGCTGCATCTCTTGCAGATGTGGTGGGTGTCTGGCAAGTCCTTAGTGTGCTTTCTGTGCGCTCACTTCTCCTCTGCTAGCTGTCTGATCCTCATCTCGCCCTTCTGAAGGCCCTTGTGTAACCTCTGCCTCCATCTGCTGCGGTCATCTGCTAGTTCTTCCCAGTTGTTCAGCTCGATGTCTACCTCTCTGAGGTCTCTCTTGCAGACATCTTTGTAGCGCAGCTGGGGGTGTCCGAGAGGTCTTTTGCCAGAGGCTAGCTCACCATACAGGATGTCTTTTGGAATCCTTCCATCATTCATCCTGTGGACATGGCCAATCCGGCAGAGCTGATGCCGCCTGAGGAGGGTGTGCATGGTTGGGATTCCAGCTTGCTCGAGGACGGCGGTGTTGGTCACTCTGTCCTTCCATGATATTCCAAGGATGTGCCTGAGGCAGCGCAAGTGGAAGACATTCAGCCTCTTTTCCTGGCAGGCGTACAGGGTCCAAGTCTCGCTGCCATAAAGGAGGGTGCTGAGGATGCAGGCTCCGTAGACTTGCATTTTGGTGTGAGTGTACAGCTTGTTGTTATTCCACACTGTCTTGCTGAGTCTGGACAGAGTTGTGAATGCTTTTCCGATCCTCCTATTTAGGTCAGTGTCCAATGACAGGGTGTCAGTGATGGTGGATCCGAGGTAAACAAACTCGTGGACGACCTCTAATGTATAGTTGTCAATGCTGATTGATGGGGATTCAGCAACATCCTGACCGAGTATGTTTGTCTTCTTTAAGCTGATGGTAAGTCCAAAGTCCTTGCATGCTTTGGAGAAGTGATCCAGCAGTTTTTGAAGAATACTGAAGCATTCAAGTGGTAATGAAGCCATTTAAGAAATAGGGGCCAACCCCATGTGTTTGCTATTAGTTTCTGAATTTACTGTGTTAATCTACAGGACCTTAGTTTTAAATTCACTTTAAATTTTTCATTAGCGTTTTTGCTGAAGATTATAAAATTACATCTCTAGAAAATTGTCATTCCCCATCCCCAGGTTGCTGTCAGACACAGAGGCACGAGTTTAGTAGTAGTGTGTAGGGCCGAATAAATCCTAAGAATGTCCCTGTGTGTGATTTTTACGATATTTGCATTTTGTAAATATTTTCACAAATATGCTGTTCATGTATGTGTATATATGTATGTATGTAGTGCTGGGAGCTGGGCTTACCAGTGGTTTCATCTAATAGCTGGGTCATTTGGCCCTCAATTTCTCTCTCCTGGTGTCTCCCTTCTCTCAGAACTGAGCCATATCAGCCCTAGCTGAGTCACCAGTTTAGCTCATTCCCTCTTTCAAGGCAAAATCAGTCAACAAGCTGGTGAGGACCTCATATTATTATGACAAGATCCCCTCCACACACCTTCTATCCCTCTGCTTTCAACACCTCCATCTTCCCTTTACTTCTGGGAGGGTTGGAAGTGGCAGTTCTATCCCTCCATGTTAAGGGTGTTAGACAAGGAAATCTGGACCCTTCTACTTAACTGGGCTCTTATTCTGGGCCCTATGAGAGACAAACAAAATCAGGCACCAGACCTCCTTGGGACACTTTCTACTATCCATTCCCCTCCATTGTCCTAAAGTCCAACTGAATATAGTAATTGAGGAAAAAAGGCAATTAAACCTCCTCAGCAGATTCTTGCTTGTATGGCAGCTTTGGTCTACTGAACAAGAAGTCCTATGGCATTTTATAGACTAACAGATTTATTGGAGCATAAGCTTTCATGGGCAAAGACCCACTTTCTCAGATGCATGTAGCTTTGGTCTCAAGCTGTTAAGGTAAATCTGCCCTATTTTTCCACCTGAGTTGTCTGGTTCCCTTTAAAGACCTTCCCTCAACTGGCACAGGCTCTGCAAATTTGGGGAGAGGAAGGGATGCAGAGTTACTGGGACCCAGAACTGCTCCCTAACCATTTCTTTTCTAGTGTGGGGTTTAGAGGTCTCATCTTTCTCCCTCCACATACAGTCACATACACATATTTCTGAAAATATGTGACATTGATTCATGAATTCTCCACATATATTAAGAGAAGAGATCACTTGCATTAAAAAAGTTTTCACATATTTGGCCAAATATACCATTTCAACACCTAGGAGATTCACAGGTTTCACAAAGTCCTTCTTTTAATCTTCTTTATCATCCCATTACTGCAGTGTGCACTCTCTGTACCAAAGAAACTATATTTATCATTAATCTAAGGAAAAATTTGAACTACTAGGAAGAAAAACAAGGGTTTTTTTTATATTAATGTCTTGGAGGAACAACTTAATAAAGCAAAGTTACCCATTAGCAACAGCTTAGCACCAAAGACGTATATCATGGGTTATTCATCTTATATTTTTACGCTACCCATGTGAGAAAGAAAAAGAATCTTATATTCTAGTTGCATAGCAAGAAATAAGTTCTTTGCATGCTAATAGTATTTGGAATACTGAACATCACCACATTAGCTTGGAGGCAAATAATGGGTTTCTGCACGAATGGTCTCGTGCCAAAATGGCAGATATGATGAAGCTAGTACAAATGGATGCTGAAGTGAATGTTGCAGAGCATCCATTCTAGGATAGAAACAGTAATACATTTTATTCTCAAGTAATATGTTCCTAAAAGGGACAAAATTACTTCAGGAGCACAGTTGTTTTTAGCACTCTTTTTCTCATTAGCTGTTGAGTACTTTGCTGAATAAACCACCACAGTGTAACTTAGCATAGATCATTTCTCAATGAACAATACAGAGCAATTTACTGAAAGTGTTTTCACTTCTGGCCTTTCCAAAAGATGTTATTTTTACAAGGTGAGGTGTTCAGTGTCCTTTGACAAAGTTTAGTATTCCCTCATTTGCCCTTTTAATATTCTTTTTCTAACCTAGTGACTGATAAACATGCTAAGGTTTGGCTGATTTGATTTTTATTACATCTTTATTGTGATGGATAATATGAAGTTTAAGCACTTTTTAATTATGATAATTTTCTCAGTGGCATGAAATTAAGGGGTAGGGGTCAAACAATAATTATTTAATGGTAGTAGTTATTGAGATTCAAAAATGTAAAGTTTTATGTATATGTAGCAAACCTAAATCAAAAGTCTAAATTACAGCATTTTGCCCACAAAGTCTTCCGTTTTCCCAGCTAGGAGGCTGAAGCTAAAACAAACAAAAAATATCTCAGGGTTTTAGTGTAGGGGAGGCTGCAGTCCTGGTCAGGTGGAGCAGAACCTCTTGGTCAGTACATGATAAAGAGAGAGGAATCCATCTTCCTTCTGAACGGCTCGTCATGAAAGGCAGCGTTTCCACTCCCCATTCTTGTTTGATGAATGAATGAGCAGGGCAAGAACAACAAGGCAAAACAGGCTCGCTGTGTGGCTGAATTAACATCAAGGATCTGTGGTACCAGACCCTTGAAAGCCCTAAGTATGGGGCAAACTGCTCTCACTTACTTCTTTTGGTAGATTAATTTTTCACTTTCTGTGTCTTGTGAAATGACATTTACTGACAACTAATGATGTAAATTGAATCCTTACAAGCCTACTAATGCCATACATTTGTATTCAAATTATACATATAATAAATGGCTCATAATCTATGATATATACTCCATTCTTGGTGCGTCTACACTAGGAACTAGCTTTTAAGTTAACTTGAAAGTTAGGCACTACTTCGAGCAGCCAGCAGAGAGTCTACACGCATTTTTTCCTTACTTCAAAATTAACTTTGAAGTAAGGGAGCCCACCTTCAAAGTCCTTACTCCATTCCCAGGAATGGCGTAGTGCCCTACTTCAAAGTTTAACTTTGAAATAGGATGTGTGTAGATGCTCAACTTTGAAGTTGCTTTCTTCAAAGTTGTACTTTGTAGTAAGCAACTTTGAAGTTATTTTTGTAGTGTAGACACAGCCCCTGTGTAGTTGGAATTCAGGTCAAATTGTAATCTCTTGTCTATCAAAACTCCCTTGCGGAATCATCATTCTTAGTTAGCGCCTCAAGAAATCCACTTTAATTTACTTCAGTAGTTATGATCAAACACCATGTAACTCTTACTAAGCAAAATTAATTTCACTAGTAACTTCATTGTGTATGGGTGGACTTCTGAAAAAAATAGAAGATTAATGAAGTAAAGAGAGGAATGCAACTCTTTGAGTGGTTTTTGTTTTCTTCTCTGGTTTCAGCATGAGAGTAATTGGAGGGTTTTTTTAAGGCAGTCGGGAAAACCTGCCCAATATATTATATTTGAATATGCACCCACCCCGGTATAGCTACATATTACACACTCTGTATGGAAAATAATATTATTAAGGCTGAAAAGTGACTCAGAAGTTAGGTAGTGTCAGATTTAAGTCTTGTGTGTATACATTATGGTACAGTCTCTAATTTCATGATCACATACTGTGTAATTCAACAGAACTCCTGGCTTATTCTTCACTGCCTTGCTGATTCTGTTTGCATTTCTTTACTCATATAGTTCCAGTGATGCACCATTTCCCTCCCTAGCTCCCAGCATCAATATCCTTGACCAGGCAGTCCCAGTCTCCCCCTCCTCTATTTCCTCTCCCTACTGTCTGCTTCCAGTCCCGATCCCCATTCCCCCAGCTCCTTACCCCAGTCTCTTTCCCCACACTCAAGTCCAGCTTTTGTCTTCTCTACATTCAAATAAAGCATCATCTTCCTTCATGCTTCCTAGCACAGAGGAGAGAAGCTTACCACTATCAGTTTTCATACCTCGTCATGGCTCGTAGCATCCCTAAATGAAAGAAAAATCCTGTTTAGCCCAAGCTAGACCATGCCCAGCATGGATGGAATTTGGTGGGAAATTAGCTGTAATGTACTACCAGGTTTCTACTGAGCATGTGCAAACTGTGATTTTTCCAAGTGCCTCTAACTTGTCCAGATGTGGGTGAAATTTTACAGGGATGGCAAAGACCTGCCAAATGTCATGTTCCTGCTGCACTGAAACGGCTGACATTTCCAAATAAAATTCCATTTGAAGCAGACATCTGGCATGGAACATTTCAGAGCAAGTGGTTAAAGTTTGGCAAACTGAAAAGCAACTGAAAACTAAGTCTTGTTAGTGGAAGTCTCAGGCATCCTTAATAATAGAAAGTGCTAACAGCCACACTTGGATTACTTGTGAATTTCATTATCGTCTTCAGTGTAAATCCTTTGAGGCTTTATTTAACAAGTATGTCCTCCCTGGCTATGCAGGAGTGCTACAAAGGTCTTAGCTTTGTGAAAGATTGGCCTACCCATCAAGCAATAACTTTCTGCTCCAATTATGCAGTCAGGAAAGGCTTCCTACAATAGTAGTTCCTGTGCTGTGGGGAACCCTAGGAACGCTTACTTCTCTCAAACAGCCATGACCGTAGAGTGAGTGCCCCTCCAACACACACACAAAGCAGCAGGAACAATTTTGTTTATGACTCTGTCCCCTCTATACCAGACTGCAGGCTGGGGCACTATGTGAATAGAGCACTTTTCACTCTCCCTGTGTTTTCAGGGATCCTCTCTGAAGAAGTACTCCCATCTATTCCTGTCTATTCATAGTACACCTGTCTATCCAAATTACAGTTTCTATTGTGGTTCTCATGCAATGATGCAGTCATGCACTTCCCACCCAATCTAGACCCAAAAATAATAGTCATTTGATTAAAATCGAATTAAATTAACAAAACTCTGGTAAATACCGTCTCATCTTTTGAAGGCTTATTAAAATTCCTGTTATACATAGACATTTACACATTGTGGATAATTCAGTATGAAATAACTAGGTATTAAGCATTCCAGCCTCTCTCTTGTTTTTTTTTGGGGGGTGGGGGGCAGGCAGAGATAAGTTCTCTCATTTTCTCTAAAAACCGTTGCTTTATATTGAGCATTCAGGAAGAAAGTAACCTTTCTGTCAAATGGTATTAGCTTGAGGGAACAAACTAAAGGGCGCTGAATGAAAGCAATTTCAAAAAGAGAGTTTTTTTTTTTTAAAGTAAACATAAACTTTATTAAAAGGTTTCTGCAAAGTACACAAATCATTGTATGTGATGGTAACTTTTTTCATTCACCAATCCCTGAGTCCTCACATTTCCTTGAAGAGGAACAAATTTGTGGTTAAGAATTGGATGGAGGCTCAGAAAATCTGGGTTCCATTCTCAGGTCGTCTACCTTTGTTCTGTATCTTCCATATGTATTTAATTTCTCACTGCTTCAGTTCCTCATCTGTGAAGAATGAGGGTGTGAGAGGGTAGTCAAATATGGTGGCAGGAGGATGCCTAGGTTTGATTGGCTGGTTCCCTTTCTTTCCTTAGGGTTCATTTTACAGATTAGGTTCTAGAACCACGAATGAAGGAACCACTTGGAACACAAGGCTCACAAATGGGAAAGAGGAGACTTACAACTCTGTGGGTTATCCCATTAAGGTAACAACCAGTATGTACCATTTTCTAAGAGGAAAACATAGGTTATAGAGGAGATGGGGAAATAGATAATAAGTACTGTCTTGGACTTAGCAATTCTAGCTATTAATATTACGAGCCCTTGAATGTGATTGATTGATTGATTGATTTATCTTGTGTTCTGTCCCTTTATCCCCAAAATGGGGAAGGAAAGAATAAATAAAATGGCATTTTGATTTTCATCTAACCTACAAGAGTACATATTGATATTTACAAACTAATTTGCCTTTGAAACTCTCTGACAGGTAATAACACACCCTTTGTCTGCCTTGTCTATTTAGTTTGTAAAGAATGAATGGATGTAGAACAGACATCAAAAATGTTGAAATACACAAACCTGTCAGCCAGCACTTTGGAGTGGACCATTCTGTTAAAGACTTGAGAGTTTGTGTTCTATTTAAAAGGGACTTTAACAACCATCTACAGAGGGAATGCTCAGAACTAATATTCATATTCAAATTTGACACATTAACATGTGGTTTGAACAGGGACAGGAATTAGCTGACCCATTATAAGGACTCTTTTACATACTTTGATGTTTTATCTAACTCTTAACTCTCCCCTCCACCCACACACACACTCGACCGCCGTCCCTCTGCTCTTCTGATTTGCCAACCTTGATAACAGTTCTTCTGATTTGTCATCCTTGATAACAATTTTTTAATCTCAGTGCTTTATATATTGAGTCTATTCTGGTAAGGCTGTGATCTGAGGAATTGGGTCTGTCCCACAAAAGCTCACCACCTAATAAATTATTTTGTTAGTCTTTAAAGGGCTACGTGACTGCTTGTTTGTTTTGATAGAATAAAGACTAAGGTGACTATCTGTTTGTCATGATTCAGTTTGTGAGTTGTTCAGGTCAACAGCTGCTTCTTTCTGCATATCTACAGAGAGCCTACAATGTTGAAAACCTGATCTCAGCTGGAGCTTTGAGAGGCTACTGTAAGCCACATGCCTATGTGTGGTTAACTGTTCCTTGTAGTGGTACTTAGACCAATTCACAGTGAAATAATAAGTGACCTCTACATCCTAAGCTGAGAGGGAGCTGACCTTTAGCTCAAGCTGTTGCGGCACCTGCACTAAGCTCCAGAGGTCCCAGGTTTGAGTCTGCTGTGGGCAGTTATACTACTGTAATACAAATAATAAATACTACCATTTGTCTGTGAATGAAAGTCAGTTCATTCCAAAAAGCCACATTTTTGCCCTTTTCTACCTCTAACCACATTCTGCATTAAAAGTACAACATAACTTCCACTTAAGGCAGACATTGATAACCAGCCAGCAATTCCTACAGCTTGTTACGTTCCTTCGTGTCAGGCAACCACCCCTCTGCCTCAAGCACGTGAATTCTGCTATATACCCAACATGAGGAAATTAGTGACCACAGGCTGCTGTCAACCTTGCTCTTGTGCACCAAAATAGCAAGCCACTAAGGTAGCATAAAATTGTGATCTTGAAGTTTTCCAATGAAAGGCTTAATTCATGTGTGAAAATTTTATTGCTCGCGGGTGAGTGAAACTCAGTCAAAGTTTCAATAAACTGAACTATATTAGATCTAGTTTCCACTAGAGAAGAGTCACAAAATGCCTTCCCCTTAATTCTAATTATAGTGTTTTGCCTTCTCACTCTTTTCAATTTATCATGAGAAGAATGTGTTTTGTTTCAATAAATTGAACTTTTGGGAGCAGGTTCACTTAGGATCATAAGCTAAATCTTCAAGTATATTGAAAGGGTAATTTCCCCCATATCATCACTATTAAACAAGTGAAGAAGTATATCAAATACTTCCCATAGTATGCTTTTATTATTCTATGGAGAGAGACTGTAGGCTAACCAAATAGCTCAAAGAGAAATGCGTGTTTATAAAGACACATTTCCTTTGGGTGAACTGAAATTTCAAAGAGAAAGCAACTTCATTTTAATGTTTAATGTTGCTGTTTATAGACTTTGTGCTTCCTCTTTAAAAAAAAATATTCCCATGTGGATTTTGATGTAAATTGAGTAAACTTTTTGGTTTTTATTTAGTTTGTTAGAAGATAGATAATTTTTTCACTGAAGAAAGCATACATTTTCTAGCATCCAGGAGTCTAAAATCCCATTTGTAGCAAGCAGAAGAAACTTGTTATTTATTGGAAGTAAACTGCTTCATCTGCAGCTGTTGCCTGCAAGAAAGTTTAATCCTATTACTTAGAATTGCAACATAATCACCTAATAGCCCAAAAATAATCTACAGCAAAGAGTCCTCCTTCAGTCCCCATATTTAATTTGATTCATCCATAAACAGCCTCTCTCCTCAGTTCTCCGGTCACTCATGTAACTTAATTATGTTAATTAGTCACTGTAGGTCAACATATCTGACTGCTTTACTCTCAAACTTTCTTCTCTGAAGGAGATTTTACTTAGTTCTGAGCCATGTGAAAGCACCAAATCCCTTGCAGTCAGGAGGGCTGAATGAGTTCAAATTCTATAATAGTGGACCAATGCCTGATAAGTGACCAACATTTGCACATATCATTGATTCCAGGGACTCTCCATTTTATTGCCATTGAATTGAAGATAGCATGTTCTCTCCAAATTACAATATTGTTTGCTTGTAATAAGGATAAACTTTTTACTTCCCAGCAAATTTTCAAATAAAAAATCTAATAGATACCATTGTGGCTAATTCATTTCATTATCTGCCAACTCTTTCTTTGAATACATGACTATTTTATATCTATTTAACTGTTTATTTTAGGTGCTGAGTTCACACATCCCACTTTAGTTCATAGATAAAACTACTAGTTTGCATAACCATTAAAAGAACTATGAAAATGTAAATAAAAATATGAAGAGAGATTATATATTCATTTGAAAACACCCCATTTACTGAAAATATCTATTGCAGTCCACCACTTTCATGCACCTTGCCCAAGGAAAGTTTCCATTTAGAGGGGAAAGAAAAAACATTGAGTTATATCCCCAGTAGCTGCACAGAGAGGCAGTAGCAATGAGAATAGGTTCTTTGGTTGCTAGAAAAGCTGAGAGCATGAAAAAAGTCAATCAGAGCCCAGCAGATGAAGTAAAAATGGTTGGATGCTCTCTCTCAGAGGCAGTCCTGGGTGAAATTAGGACAGGATAGAATGGATATATTCTTGCCTTAACCCAAAAGCACAGTCTGGTCATTAGCTACCTCTGACTGCACATTTCTGACTGAGTCAAAGAAAGATTGTTTACATAGTGTAATGTAAAACTGAAATGTCCAACTGGAATTGGACATTAGCTGAGTGTTGTGAAATTATAGGGACTTCCTTGTGCATCTGCTCATGAACCTGTGACATCAACATATTGGCTATGTTCAAAGTTGGTAAAGTGTATTTCAGTATATAAGGCTAGAAAATGATGAGGAGAAGGTATAAGAGCCTTTTTATTCTCCTTCCCTTTTTGCATGATTGCATAAAAGCCAAGTAACATCTTGGTCAACGTGCTGTTGGCATGCAAAGACAAAGAATGTCTGTTGTGGACATAATTCTCCTGATGAAAGGTGATGAAGGTAAACCTGCCTCTGCCCTCTGGGTAGAGCAGGAACTACTTGAGTTTGCACTTCTCTACTACTGCTGAATCCATTGTGCTTGTCTTTGGGACTGGCTGATGGTGCACAAATCAGCACACAACCCTTCCCCATCCCAAAGGGAATGGTTCCTTTATATACATAGATTAATGCATAATAATCTGTCCCCTGGGGGAAGGCGTAATGGGAATATACACCTGCCTATGGATATGTACCCCACAGAGAATGGATAGATGATATAGTAGATTGGTGCAGAGCTAATCTACAGAAACTAAGCCACTCCTCACTGGACAGGGAAAGATGGAAGGAAGTAGAGAGACATCAGATATCAATGGGTGCTGAGCCCATGGTTATTGATGATGATGATGGATATGGGGGAGGGAGTTGCTTTAGATTTTTAAATTAAATGAACCCCTTTCCTGTTGCAAAAACTTTTTAAACACATCAACTATTAAAAAGTTGGGGGTGATAAGAAATGAGTAGTAGAAGTACACCATGTGACATTGAAAATATACGTAAAAATACACCGCTATTATAAAACCATATTTAAGGGTAATATATTTTCCAAGTGCTATTAAAATGAAACTGCACACCACCAAATATAGCCACCTCTGAAAAGACTCCATTGTCCCAGTAGTCTTCTTATAATAAGTTGGGACTAAACATATACCTGTGTCCTCAATATTTACACCTTAACATTGCTTTAGAAAGAACTGACATTTTAATCAGATTTAAATTATTTTGCTCCCCCATGTTCATACTTAGTGATGTTTTCATGATGTTCATATTGCTTGGTGACTTGAAAAAGTAACGCTGTACACAGTTTCTTAGTTTATTCTTTAAAGTGGGGAGGAGGGGTAGCTCAATGGTCCAAGCATTGCCCTGCTAAACCCAGGGTTGTGAGCTCAATCCTTGAGGAGGCCAGTTGGGAAAAATAGATGTCAGGGATGATGCATAGTCCTACCAAAAGAGCAGGGACTGGACTAGATGACCTTCAGAGGTCCCTTCCAGTTCTAGGAGACATGCATCACCAATTATATTTTTTATATTTTAAATTGTTATTTTCAGTTGGGAGTTTGGGGGATATAATAGGGTCATAATAGTGGTAATAGGTAAATCCTTTCAGCTAGGTCACCCCTGAATGCAATCTCTGCTGGATAGAGAATGTTATTGATTGACTGTTGAGCAATCTGTTCAAGTATCAGTCTTCTGGTAAAGCACCGTTCATATCCCCATCATCATCATCATCATCAACCATGAACTCACCACTCATTGGTGTCTGATGCCTCTCTCACTATTTCCTTCCATGTTTCCCTATCCACTGCGGAGTGGTTTAGTTTCTATAGACAAGCTTTGCACCAACCTACTATATCATCTACCCATTCTCTGTGGGGTCTGCCTCTCCTATTCAAACTGTTCATTATACCAAATACCAGGATCTTGATATTTCATTCATCGTTCACTGTGCAAATATGCCCAAATAGCTGTAACTTTCATTATATAACCTTCTGCAGTAGGTTCTCTTTTGGCTGTATCTTCCTATATAATTCTTTGTTGGTGACCTGCATCCATCCTATTCTATAACTACTCCTCTTGAACGCCGATATTCTTCTCTTCGAATCTTTCATTATCACGCGTCTCACATCCATACAACATGCTGCTGAATAAATACATTTTGAAGATGCTCAGCTTCATTCCTAAGCTAATCACTTTGCTTTTCCAGATCTTAGCCATCACCTTCAAACTCACCCTTGCTTTCATTATTCTAGTTGCTGTTTCCTTCTTACAGTCTAGATCATACGTTGTGTTGCTCCCCAGATATGTGAACTTCCCTACATTGTCTGTTTAATCCCATCTACACTGATCTTCCTTCCTATTTCCTTATCTACAAACACCACGGTTTTTGTTTTATCAGTGTTCATAATCAGTTCGTACCGCTTCCCTTCCTTGTTTAGCACCTGCACTGTTTTTGCTAGCTTCTCCTCATCTTCCTCAATGATAACTGTGTCATCTGCAAACCTCAAGTACTTATTCTTATCCCATGCACAGATATCCCTTCTACCTCTTCCTTGATCTTGTCCATTGTTCTCTCCAAATGTGTAATGAAGATACTCGGCAATATCGGATCTCCTTGTCTAGTACCTGTACTCATTCTAAACCAACTTCCCAACTCTCTGCACGTTCTCACCACTGCCTCTGCATTGGCATCCATGTCCGTATCAGTCTGCTATCCTCTCTGTATGACTCCAGCACCACCCAAGTCACTTTCTGATGTATAGTGTCCAATGCCTTCTGAAAATTGACAAAGCAAGTGTAGATGTTTTTGTTCTTTCTTCGAGCTTTCTCCGCAATCAGTCTTAGTGCCAATATCTGTTGTATAGTATTTCTATCTCTCCTGAATCTCGCTTGCTAGTCTGCTAGATGCTCTTCTATCTGCGATCTTAGTCTCTCCATCAGTATCATCATCAGCACCTTGCCTAGATGACTCCTTAGGGCAATCGTTCTGTACTTCTTGCACTCCAGTACACTTCCTTTCTTGTGTATTGTCATTAGTATGGATCTCATCCATTCCTTAGGTGCCTTTCCTTCTTTCCATGCTATGCTACATAGTCAGTGTATTTCCTGAATCATGCTTTCTCTGCCATATTTAATCATCTGTCCCATGATCTTATCATTTCCGCAGCTTTTTCGAAAAAACTTGCTAGTTTAGATGTAGTATCAGAGAATAAGTCGGCTCTACAGCCTTAGTTACTAGCCAGCTGGCTTTTGGCTCATGTACTAAGAGGCTGAGGTACTAAGCTGGTAGAGGTCCTAGCTTCAGTTCCACCCACAAATAACTGGGGTCTGTCAGTATTACAAGCTGGAGATCATCTCGTATTTTAACTGGCATGTCTCTAAAGCCCAGGAGGCACTTCCTCATGTGGGGGAAGTATGTAACCCACACACCTTCTGTATTGTCCCATTTGTGCACTGAGACCATTTTCAACGAGAATAATGAGTCTTCCGTACAGCCTTTGCTACTAGTCAGCTGGCTTTTGACTCATGTGCCAAGCTCCATATGTCCCATGTTTGGGTCCATCTGCAGATGACCTGAGTCTGTTGCCTCTACATATGCTCCCACTCTCCATTGTAGGTGGAACTTTCTGGTTCAACTCACATTGCAGATGCACTGTGAGCACGTGACTGCACGGTTTTCCCGTGCCAAGATGGAAAACCATTTTGGAATAAGCCAGAATTCTCCTTGTTTAGCCTGCTCATGCAATTAATATAGTTTTTAACAGAAGTTTTTGTTCACTTTCTCTCTTGTTTTCAGATACTTAAAAGCCCATACCACAAAAGTATCTGTCCAGATCAGGTTAAGGCTTTTGGGTAGGACATCACCTATGCTCTTACCTAATTACATCTGTGGAAGGTAGATTGATGTGGGGCTTGATTTTTCAGTTTTGTCCATGCAGCTCCTTTCATGTTCACTAAATGTCTTTTTTTTAAAAGAATTATATTTTTCTACTATTTTATTCTATAATAATATGTACAAACAATGAAAACTGTATCTAAAAGTGAGGATTTCCAAACAATGTGTTGAGTACAGAATTTACCAAAAAATTTGGAGACCAGAGATTTTCTGAATTATCTGCAACACAATAAAATACAATTGCTTATAGCCAAATATAGAAGGTTACACTTGCAAACCTTCCACAACAACTGTTTCATATTCTGCCCCATTCTGTAGTGAATACTTGCTGGGTTGTAATTAAAGAATCTCCTATTTTGAATCTTAAAAGCTTTTGCTTAAGTGTTTAAAAGATATGTATAATTCCAACGGTAATCACTTTAAGTAACACTGGATAACTCAGGGTTGAGTACCTCTCTGCATATCATCAATAAATAATGTAATGTAGCTTGTTTAACAATCAAAAATGCAAAAAAAAAGAAAATCAAAGTAAATCAGATTTTGTCAACAGTATATTGTAGCTCTCTGTTTACCACTCTTTTATATGCTGTTTAAAATAGGAAGTTAAAACTATTTATTTTATGTATATGTAATTTCTGTTAGATAAATTCTGGGACTTATCCCACAAACCACTGGTTAACTGAACCAGCTCACTATCTGAACATCTCACAAAGCCAGGACTTTGTGTCTGAGAGAGGTTTTGCAGGACCAGGCCTTCATTTCTATGTTACATACTTTGTGTGAGCTAATGAGACAAGTCTCCAATAATAAATAGTTCACAGACTTAAAATAATAAATAGCTGGAATTCATGTCAAATTCATCTAAATAGAAAAATTCCTTAGCCCTTCAGCATTCTTTGCTGGCTGCAGAAAAAATCCCATTAATTTACTTCAGTTAGAACTGCAAGGTATTTGAGTGTCAAACAGCAAAAAAAAAAAAAAAAAAATCTTAGAGTTGACTGTCTTCTGTGGGCTTTGGAAGATGATGAAACATTAATGAGGTTAGGCTACCAACACAACTTCTAAAAATGATATATTTTTTTTCTGTTTAACATGCAGAACAGCCCAAATTAGACACCCAGGCAGTGTTCCCTGCACGCTCATCATGTGGGTGGCTGCCCAGGAAAGATTCAGGTACCACCTAGCTGATTAGCAGAGCACCCACAGCCACAGGATAGCATACATTTCTATTGGTGATGCACATCTGCGCATGCCTCAGTGCACATAGCAAAATTTATTATGCCAGTGGATGAAAACCGTTGGAGGGAACCTGCACCCAGGTCTGGCTCAGATCCTTAGCTAAAGTAAGGCTATGTCTAACTGTCAGATAATATCAATTTTAAGTCATTTAGCCCCATTTTTCCAAGTGCCTGTCTTCACTGTAAATTCCATTAACTCGATTTATGGAGCACTAAAATCGACTTAATATCGATATCATAATATTATAGTAACTTCATGGGTGTAGCTTTCAGTTCGAATTTAAAATTCCAAATGAAGGTTAGTGAGGAAGCACCATGTCTTTAAATCAAATTCATTAGCCTCCAGAGATGTCCTGTATGTGCCCCACAATACCCCACAGTTCTCTGGCCTTTCCATCTCCACTGCTCTCAGGTGCAGAGGAATTAGGCAATAGGAAGAGTGTTTCAATTCGGCACCTGGAAGCCAGTGGCTGTAGGGTCATGAGAAGCTGAAAAATCTTTCTTTTTGTTTGCTAGTAGTGTGGTTGTGGGGTCTGTGATTCTGTGTATACCTCTGCTAGTTCCGTTTTTTTTCCTTCACTTCCTGGAGCCAGCTGCTGCCCCTCCCCCCACCCCTGCACCATGCAGCAGCTAGGCTATGGGTGGGGGTCATGCTTGTCTGATAGGACGAGAAACTTCTTTTCAGTCGTTTACATTTTCTCCTGCTCCCCACATCCTATCCCTTCCCTCCCCAAGAGTCACCATGCATTCTGGAACTTTTCCTCGCTCGCATCACCTGGCAGCTAGTCTGTGGGTGGGGGTCATGCTTGGACAAGAAACTTCTTTTCAGCTGCTTACATTTTGTCTTGATCCCCACATCTCCTCTCTTCCCTCCCCCTGGAGGCACCATGCAGCCTGGATCTTTCCCATGCCCAGATGCATCACGTGGCTTGACCCCTGAACAAATAAAAGGACATGCTGTGAAGGTGCCAGTCAGCTTGCACGTGGTGAGGGTCCAGTAGCCAGCCAATGGAAGTCTCCTGGTCAGGCACAATTTTTGATCAATAGAAGAAAGTACTTTGTCACTCGCATGGCTGTCCTCTCAGAGGAAGTTTTTGAATTGGCTTTAGCCAAAGAACAAGGTGCTGGCTATAGTCCAGGGTCTTGTAGCCGCCTGGGGGAAGTCTCTCTCAGCAGTCATGATATTTAGGTGCTGGCTATAGCTGGGAGTCTTTTAGCCACCCCGAGCCATAGCTGTTTCAATGGAGGCAATGTAGGAGCTATGAATTACCACAGTTCTCGAAGTAAGGCTTGCAGTGAAGAATATTCTTGTTATGAGGGTCTTTTTTGGCAGGTCCAAACCTGGCTGTAGTCTGGGGTCTTTTAGCCACCAGGGGGAAGTCTCCCTCAGTGGACATGATTTTCGAGGCTGGCTGTAGTCTGGGGTCTTTTAGCTGCCCCAAGCCTTAACTGTTTCAATGATTAATTGCAGTTTCAGTGCAGCACCCATATCTACTTAAACATATTCTTCTTTTAAGGGTCTTCCTTTCCAGTAGGTCTAAATCTAGATGCAGGTCCAAACTTAGATCCAAGCCTAGGCATGCTGTTATTAGGGGCAGGTGTTGGGTCTCCCTGGGCGGTCATGATTTTTGGGCCCGGCTGTAGCCAGGGGTCTTTTAGCTGCCCCAAGCCATAACTGTTTCAATGATTCATTGCAGTTTCAGTGTAGCATCCGTGTCAACTTAAACAAATTCTTGTTCTGAGGGTCTTCTTTGCCAGGAGGTCTAAATCCAGATCCAAGCCTGCAAAGATCGAGTGCTGTTGCATCCCGTTTACAAAAACCTGTCAGTTGGGAAACTCAAAATCTTTTTTCTAACTATTGCTACGTGCTTTACTACCCCTCCCGTCAGTTGTAAAAAACATATCTTATATAGGTAAGCCAGACCCCACCTGGTTAACACGGCAGAGGAAAGAGGGGAATGAAATGTGGGAAGATGTTGTCAGACACCCACATCTACTTGTGGGACATTTTTTCCCCATGCTGCACCAGTGAAAATAGCCAGAATGCTACAGGGCTCAGGGAACTGTGGGATAGGTTCTCACAATACACTACCTCAGCACTTGATTTAAGCTACTTGTGTGTGGCATCAATAAGTTGATTTTGTGGGGAGCATGTGAGAATGTGAGGATGCTCAAAATTGAATTGATAAAACCCAGCATTAATAAATCGATGTTAAGAAGATGGATTTTAGCTCATAGTCTAGACGCAGCCTAAGTTGAAATCAATGGAGTTGTGCTGACTTCGGTCGGTTGAGATTCTCAACCCATGTTTTGGAGGGTTGGGAATATATTTACACATTCACACATACCCTCAACAAATCTGCATGATCAGAAAATCATTGCTTTAGTATCCTTAATTTTTTAAAAGTCCTTTTTTGATCCCCAAAAATTAAAACCTAAATATTCATTCTGATTTTTACAAGTCTGTTTAACCTGGCAGTGTGGAACATGCAAACTTTAAGATTATAGTTATCATATAAACCATGTATGTAAAAATATAAATAGAGTGAATAAATCAAGCATGTTTTATGCAATAAACACCTCCTTTCAATTGATCAGTAAAACCTGTATTTGTGTATCAATCTATACATATACATATTACACACATACATATATCTATATAATACATATTTGCCTAATTAAGGTTTGCAGTATTATTAAACAGCACGTAAACAGAAGAGTTTGATTTTACAGAAAGACTCCACTATTTTTGCATATTTCCCATTCCTTCCATTTGTTTAGCACCTGAGATTTGAAGTATTTGTGTTAGTTCTTATGCTTTGATAGCCCGTCCATGCCTGGCTTGTTTTCAAGTGTGGTTTACCCATAATGAATCTGCCCAGATGGCGTCTTGGGGCACCTCAGTCCTTTTTGTCCAGAGCTTTCCAAGCATCTTTTCTTCACCTCATTGTACCTAGAGTGCTAATCAAATGGCCAGGAGAGTGGCTTTCTCACAGGACAGCTCCCTCTGCATGTTAACAGTCAACAGCTGTCACCATCCCCTAAAGACCAAAAGCAGACACCTGATCTTTTTGACTTACGTGCACAAATTTCCTACATAGTTAGAAGGGTGAATAGTTTGCATGACATTCTGACCCATTAAAATCTGAAATATGCAAGTTCATAATGCCATCTAGAGGGCATAGTCCCTTCCTTTTCTGCACAAGGACGTGAGATAATTCTCCCCTTATATACCTTTTGAAATTCAATATCGCCATATTCTTAGCCTGATTAATATATGCTAAGTGCAAGACCCAAACTAGAAAGCCATTTTAGATAAGAAAATGGAAATGCCCATTTATTGAAAATGACAACTCCCCTTATTTAATGAGTAAGCTCCTTGTCATCCCGTTAAACCCTCAGAGTTTCTAAAATAGTGTTTGCTGACTTTAACACCCATTCATTCTGTCTTAAATTTTAATGTGAGACAAGATTCTTTTCCAGAAAGAAGAAAGCTAAGAGCTTTTAGTTTTTTCACTCCACTTTGCTGCAATCTGATGAAAAAGAAGGACTCTTAAAAGTGGTTTTGCTCTGGAAAATTCTCTGATGAGATGTTCCAACAGCAGTTTAGGGTCATCTGAAAAACTGAGTCTGATGGCTGAACATTATGCCCAAAAATGAAAGAGCACACAGTATTTAATACCAACCTGTTTCTTAATCAGGCAAGCTCATGAGTCGCCCTGTCTTCCTGGTCAAACCTGCATCTCTCATTTACAGTTACTCACTGTGTTGTCCTCACAGTTTCTCTCAGTGCACCTCTGTATCTAACTTCACTTTTATATCCTTGAAAGTGTTGTCTTTCATGCCCAGGTTAAACCTCTAAGGACTTTCCCTCCACTTTGTACGCTCACAGTCTTTTCACCAGTCACATCTAATCTTTCATTCTAGCCCTACATTGAACTCATCCCTGAAATGCCACTCCCAAAACACTGCTTGTCACCCTAATACCTCTGTAAGCAGTAAAGTCTTGCTCATTTGTGGCACTTCTGTTTGAAATGCAGTTAGCATTTTCCTTAGTCTGTGGCAGTCTGGAAATCAGTTGGAAGAGGTTTTCCCTAAAAAACTGACCTTACTGGAAGGCAAAAAAATTGTACCGGAATTATCTGTAGATCAGCAGTACTCAGCCAGAGATCTAGGGTTCCCTGGGGCACCATGAGCAGGTTTCAGGAGAGCTACCACAATAAACCAGAGAGGAGGATGGGCATTTTATTCTCTGGGGCCCAGAACAGAAAGCTGAAGCCAGAGTCTTTCTACCGTTCAACTTTTGTTTTCATGCTCAGGAAAACCCCTTCTCTCAGCAAAAGTCCATTGCCTATTGCTTAGCACTCTCTTGAAAGATTTTGTCATTGCATTTTATTTCACAACATTTTAGTAACTACCATCTCTTACAGGACAATGGACATTATGTTCTTTGTTTTCTTAAACAGACAATGCCAGTTCTTTCTTAAATCCAACCTTTATCATCACAATAGCAATTTTTGATATGTCTCTGAATTTCCATTAAAGAAATCCAAGCTGCAGGGGCACTAGTATGTTCGTTAAGCAAAGCTGTTTTCATTTTTAAAAGTACTTGCCATTTATTTTAAGACAAACCAATAAATTTATCAGACAGACATTAAAATAATGCTGCATATTTTGCCAAAGTAACTCTTCTGTTCCAAGATAAATTTCCCTGATTTGAATAGCTTGACTTAAATACCTACTGGACTTAGATTTTCAGAAAGCCTATGATGATGTCCTTCAACGAAGCTCTTAAAAAAAGTAAGCCGCCATGGAATAGGAAGGAAGGACTTCTCATGGATTGGTAACTGAATAAAAGGATGGGAATGCACAGTCAGTTTTCAGAATTGAGAGAAGTAGAGGAGTCCTCAAGAGGTCTGTTCTGAGATCAGTCCCATTCAGCATATTCATAAATGATCTGGTGAAAGGAGTAAACAGCAAGGTGGCAACATTTTCATATGATATACAACTTCTCAAGTTAATTAAGTCTCATGCAGACTGAAAGCTACAGAAAATTGGGATCTCAGAGAATTGGGTGACTAGGCAACAAAATGGGAAATGAGATTCAGTGTTGATAAATGTGAATACTTGCCCTTTGGAAAACATCCTCTCATCTATACATGTAAAATTACAGGTTATAATTGGCAGATACCACTCAAGAGAGAGATCTTAGGGTAATTGTGGATAGTTTTCTGAGAGCATTCACTCAATGTGCAGCTGCAGTCAAAAAAGCAAACAATGTTGGGAGCCTTTAAGAAAAGGATAGAAAATAAGACAGAAGATGTCATATTGCCTTTCTATAAATCCATGGTATGCCCACATCTTGAATAGTGCATGCAGATGTGGTCGTCCCATCTCAGAAGCAAACATTACAATTGAAAAAGTTACAGAAAAGGGGGAAAAATATGATTAGCAGTATGGAACAGCTTCCATATGAGATTAGTTGAATAGGACTGTGCTGTTTTAAGTTTTGAAGAGAGACAACTAAGAGGGGATATTCTAGATGGCCTACAAACTCATGACTGGTGTGGGGAAATTGAATAAGTGTTATTTACTTCTTTTCATAACACAAACTAGGGATCACCAAAAGAAATTGACAGTAAGCAGCGGAAAAAAACCCAGAAGGAACTATTTTTTCACACGACACTTAATCAACCGTTGAAACTCCTAGCCAGAGGATGTTGTCAAATCCGAGTCTATAACAGTGTTTAAAAAAGAGCTAGCTAAGCTCATGGAGGGTATGTCCATCAATTGGCCATTAGCTGGTATGGGTAAGAATGGTGTCCCTAGCCTCTGTTTGCCAGAAGCTGGGAACAGGCAGCAGTAGATGGATCACTTGATGATGACCTGTTCTGTTCATTCCTACTGGGGCATCAGGCATGGACCACTGTCGACAGACAGATAGTGGCTTTGATGGACCTTTCGTCTGACCCAGTATAGCCATTTTATAGTCTTATGTCCACTGACTGTAATGTGTGATCAGACTCACTGACAGGTGGAGCAAAGGGCGAAATTGCTCCTAGACCTGGCATTTCAAAGGGGCTAGGAGCTCCAGCCATTGCTGCTGCTACTTCGGCAGCAGTGGTAGCTGGAACTCCAGGCCCATTTGAAATATGGCAGAGCCCTGTCCTACCGTTCTGCATGCAGCTCTGAGAAAACATGGGGGCAGGAGTGTCCAGGGCCCCAAACTGCTGTATGTGATTTGTAGTGTGGTGAGTACAAGAAGAGAAAGGAGTCTGTGTTCAGAAAGCACGTACTTTGCTGTTACACAAGGGTCTTGAGAGTTCAATCTGAGGTGATGTTTCTACCAGACAGACAGGCACTGTGTTGTAGCCTCCGTATGTAACCATGTCTTTCCTGCAACTTAGTCTCCTTTCTTCATCACTTATTGCTTAGGAAACTATCTCTTCCTCTAACTTCCCATTTATTTATCAAAACTATTTTTCTTTTCATTTTAGTACTTCTTTCTGTGCCTGTCACTCTTCACCCATCTCTTTTGCCCTCCACAGAGAAAACAGGGTATGCATAAAATAATGAAAATGTCTTTTGTTAAACAACTGATTTGCCCTGCTGATGACCTCTTGTGAGCAAGGCTATTTCCCAGTTGGAGGCCTATCTGAGTGAGCAGTAGTATGATCGATACCAGATATATGTTGTGTTGCATAGTATTTCACACATTGACTTATTTGTGTTCTCTTGTACACATTTCCCCCCTAGGCCAATCAATTAATCATTGATACTGCTCTTGAGCAGCAATTGGACTTAAGATAACAGCAACATTTCCTTGTGGTCAATAGTAACATTTGTGTATTTTGCTTCCCTTGGATCAGCTTGGACGTGGAATATGTGGGTGTAATTCCACCCACGTATTTCCCACTAGTATGAATTTTGCTTACTTTTTGTGGTAGTTTTATAAATCAGATAACAGACTGTATTCTTCTCTCCTTTTTCTCACGTATGTCATGTAAAGTCAGTGGAAATAGCTCCAAAGTATCTCACGGAGTTTAGCTGAATATGTGATTAGAGCTAGGCACATAATTCAGAACACTTCATTTTCTTTATTCTGTTTTTTGAATTAGTCACAGGCAGTTTTGAGAAACCTGTGAACATTCTCATTCTTTGAAATTAGTCATAAAATTTTTTAGCAGTTATATTTTGCTTAAGCTTTGTTGCTAGTTTTTACAATGTGGAATCCCACAATGGTGGTGGTTACAAGGTTTCAAGTAGTATTGGTTTTGTTCTATACTTGTGTCCTTGACCTATGTAATTAACAATCTCAGCATGAACTGGGGATGTTTCTGTCATACATGCAATTCAAAAAATATATTGTGTCCTTCAAGATGGGGCATACTAAATAAAGAAAGACACTTATTGTGGTACTATACTAATTTAAAACAAGACTATAAAATAAAAAAAAATACTAGTCATACACACCTTGTGCATTTTTTGTGATATTGAGGCACATTTTATATTAAAGGTAAAGTCACAATGTTTACTTTGTAAAAGCTTTTTAAAATTCTCTTTTTAAATTATTTCTACCAGGAGACCTCTGCATTAGCTGTCTGATGTACAGGAGAATGCCATTCTGTGTTTTAAAAGGAGTTTTAAAAGGGGTTTTCTTGCCCATTTGTCCTATCTTTCAGATTGAGTTTATGGGAAATTTCCATGAGTTAGGTGATGACTACGTAGAAGCAAGCCGGTGTAAGTAAAAACTTTGACTACTGGTTGTAATTGTCTCAGGCATCCACCAGGAATAACCATGGTGTGGTGCCATGTTAGACCACTTCTAAGGCCATCCCAGCCCAGCAAGAGCATGCGTTCCTTTAGAAGGTAGCACAACTTGGGAAGAGGCAACTTTGTTTTGTAAAAGATACTAAATGCCATATGCTGTTCTTCTGTTATGGCTCTGAAAAGTAAAATTGTACCAAAACCCCCTTCATTTTTAATTTCATCTATTGTGTATCATGATGTAAAGAGAGTGACTTATAGGATGTTATTTTTTGTGTATTGTGCCCATAAGAAGAAATATAGATGAAATTCAAAGCTTTCAGGGAAAGAAGGTTTTGTTACTGTTTTATTTCATTTGGCAGCAAGTAAACAATACTTTTGTGGTTCAGTTATGAGAAGTTGGCTGTTGGCAATGAAAAAATTGCATCAAATTATGAGGCATTTTGTCATATCTGTTCCACAATGGACCAAATATCTGCCATGCTTGTTTGTGAGGTTTGGTGCTTTTTTTAACTCCTCACCTGCAGGGGAGAGGGAAGCAAATGAAATCCTTGAGAACGTCATTTTGAAGTCCCTACGGATAGTTGACTTATGAATGCACTTCTGGGGAAGTGAATAAATGAAATTGCATCTAATGCTGTCTTTCAGGAACAAACTACTGCTTCTGTATGGTTAAATACAGAGAAACTAATGCTATTAGTTTCTTTTAGGAATTGTGAAACCGTTGCCATTAATAGCTTAAGTTATGAGGAAAATCAATATTTTTAAAATGTGGATTTAAAAAAGTATATTCTTTGTAAAGAAAAAAGGTAAACAGATTTTAGCTTTCATGAAAAAAATATCTTGAGACAACTAAAGTATGGTATTATTGCACCATACAATATTTTAAATGTTTCTATTGTACAACATAGGAAAGTAAAAGAGATTATTCCCTTATACCATATACACATACAACAGGACGATAAACTAAAAAAGAAACTTGCAATTTTTTAAAAAAGGGTGTGGCGGGGGGATGTGCCTTTTGTAGGAAAGAAAAGTGATGGGTATAGCTGGTCCTATTGTTTGTGGTGGCCACTGACAAAGCATTTCAGTATTATTTTCAGTATTTTACCAAACTCTATGAGGCCATCAGTCTATGGATGTCCCACAAAAGATTTTAGGAACATAAATTTCAGAAGGGAGCATAATTCACTCCTCAGCTGGAAGGCAAAGTTAGTTCCTGGTTTTGTTAATATTTCTTGGGTGAAACCAAATGAATGAGATCTTCAATGGCTTTGAAGCTACTGAGATAACTTTCATGGTGCACAGAGGAGCAGCCTCTGGACACCTGGTTGCATAGGTCATAATCCCTAATATGTACTGATACCCTGACGCAGTTTTCTTTGGGGGGGGCCCTTATTTCTTTCCTAGGTGAGAATACACCCAGTCATCCAGACCGTGGTCTGAGAGTCCTGCTCCCATTATTTGAGGTGTCTGGTGTTCAAATGGATGAAATTTTAATCTGACCATTGTGCCTCCGTGGCATTGTTCCCTGTAAGCTGAGCACAGGTACTGCTGCTAAGGAGAGATTCAGATGCCACCTAACTGATTAGCAGAGCTCCCGCAGCTAGGTTTTTTGTTTCTACTGGTGGTTCACTTTTGCACCTGCCTCAGGGTACATAAAAAAATTATTCCACATGTGCATGGAAAAAATCCACTCATGGCTGGGAAAGATTAGAGCGAACCTTGGTCCCTGAGGCTGTCACTAAACTGAAGAATGGTTTGACCATCTGGGAGGACTCCTTCTATGTCAAGACCCTCAGGATGTCTTTTGCTGATTCTGGCTCCCCCACTTCCCCAGCTTTCTTGTCACTCTGCCTCCTGCCTGATGGAGTCTTTGGGTGATACTTCCTCTAAAGTCCTTCCTTAGCCTTACTGCTTACGGTGAACATCCTTGGGCTGTGTCACATCACCCATTCCTTGCCTTTCGTGGGTAGTACCTTTGTGAATTGTTCAGTCAGGATGGCCTTGGTCACTGGACCCCTGATCACTCCTCTGGAAAAGCCATTGCCAGCAGTGTTTCCTCAACTGTTACACCGCTATCTGGAACCTCTCTTCCTGGGCTATTTCTCCATTCTAAATCATTGTCAATGGGCATCCTCGTAAATAACCAAGTAATCTAAAATGGTCACCTTTATTTATTTGTAGTCTTTGGCCCTCTCCAAGACCAGATTACAATAGGCTGCCTGGGCTGGACCCGTCCAATTAGGGGACAGGATCAAAGCCCATTGTTCTAAAGGACTCTGGGCTCTTAGCACCATCCTCTCAAATGTAAGAAGGCAGGCTTCAGAGTCATCATCCAGCCACATTTTGGACATTTTCACTGGAACTGGCAAAGGAACTGGACATAAGATCTGCTGGAATGCTGTGGGTACATGGGGTCAGCACTACCTACTGCATCATCTCCTTTTGAAACTTCTTGTGCTGAGCCATTATTTTCCTTAGAAGCTATTGTTGTCATGTGGTCTGAACTTGTTGCTGCTGGTCTAGTGCTGCAGCAACTGTTGTTGTCACTGCTGTTGCTAAGCAGCATGCTGTTGCTGCATTACTGTTGTGCACTTATACGGCTCCTCCAGTTCCATCTTGCATGGAGCATTTGGACATTATTCCATCAAAGCTTTCTTTTAAACCCTGCCATCAGGTATCACTATGCCCGTATTCTCCGCCATTTGTGGGGGCTGGTCATTCAGGCCTCATACTGTCTTTCTTTCCCTCCCACTGCCCTCAACATATGGCCAAAAGGTTCTTGGAGCAAATAAACAAGTTGGGAAACCTAAAAGAAGCAAGGGTTACCAGGCATGCAGGTGGTCTTTGTGAGTCAGCCCTTTGAGCTTAATCTACCTGGGGTCCACTCCTAGCCCCTGCTCAAGAGGGGTGCTGATCTTTCTAAGGCTGAATTGTCCAATGTCAGGAGCCATGAGGCTTGTGCTGTCTCTTTGTCAGTGGACCTGTCTCAGCACTCAGAGATGGGGCAGCCTTTCCCTGTTCATCACACCTTCTTGTGGCAATTTCCTCTGTTAAATTCCCCACCCTACAGGCAGAACAAGCCTAGAAGTGTATCTTGTGGAGCTGAACAGAGCCAGAGGAGCTTGTTAGTCATTTCTTTACCAATGCAAGAGCATGCCCCTTCATGGGGTTTTATTTTGTTTTTCACTTTAGCTGTTTTTCTGTTCAGCTGAGCATGTGAAATTAGGAACCAGTTCTGCATTGAGTGCCATCACTTGATGATCCAGTAAAATAAATGGAGCTCCACCTGGCCACAGAGTGCAATTTGTGTGGAACCAATTTTAGGATCAGGCCCATAGCAACAGCTGATTATTATTCTGAAGAGATGTCATTGTATAAAAGACCACATTTGTGGATTACTTTAAAAGTCATTGTTATGACAGTTATTGGTATAATGTTTTCATTGTTAAAGGAAAAACAAATATGTTGTCCATTAATTTTAATAATGATTTAGATTCTTAAGTTATACTGAAATGTTCTTCTCAGGAATACAATTTTAACCTTGCAGACTTTGAGAGACTGAGTTAAAACTCGCAAAGAGGGCAATTTACATTTTATTATTTAGGAGCACTAAAACTTCATATTACAGGCCAGTCCTCTACTACAGACAGCCACCCAACCTCAAGAAAATACTCCCTAGCAGCCACACACCATATCACAGAAACACTAATCCAGGAACCTATCCCTGCATCAAATCCCATTGCCAACTCTGTCCACATATCCATAAAAGTGACACCATCACAGGACCTAACCACATCAGTCACCAAGGCTCATACACCTGCACATCCACCAGTGTGATACATGACACCATGTGTCAGAAATGTGCCTCTGTGATGTACAAAGGATAAGCAGGACAGTGTCTGCACCAAAGGATGAATGGACATAAATCCGATATCAAGAATAGGAGCAAGCACAAACCTGTAGGGGAACATTTTAACCTCTCTGGACATTCAATAAAGGATTTGGAAGTAGCCATTCTTCTACAAAAGAATTTTACTACAAGATTACAGAGGAAACATTGCAAATAGGACTTATTTAATCTAGCATTAACAGAGATATCAACTGTCTTATGCATTACAAGGGCACTTCCCCACTTTTGATATTTGCAGGACTGGGACACATCCTCCTTAATTTGCTTCAGCAACTGGTCCTACTAGTGACAGGTAACCCTTCCACCACTCCCACTCTTCCCACCTTCCTCCGTGCCAAATAAACCCTGGATTCTTTTTTTCTTGTACTCAACTCATCTGAAGAAGTGGGTCTTACCCATGAAAGTTCATGACCTAATACATTTGTTAGTCTCCAAGGTACTGCTGGACTGCTTCATATTACTGTTATGCGATGGTTTATTTCTGTTTGCTATGCTTTGTGCAATGAAAAATAAAATTGTATCTCTCATAAATTGTCAAGATTCTTAATTGTGTGTTTACCCTGAAAATCTGAAACAGACTGGTGCAAAATATTAAATACTGATCCCATCAGAGTAAAGTAAGCAACAAATTAATTTTCATAAATAAATCTGAAATGCTGTCCATTCAAACTCACCCCCAGTTTTAAGTAGAAGTTGAATCTGCTAGCAGGGGGTGTGTAGCTAAGGAGATTATAGAATGCAGCAAAATGAATAGAATGTGTCATGGATGACAGCACTGTGTATGTTACCTCAGAAGTTGGTGGGAAAGGATGTTATAACATGATTCAAACTTGAGGTCCCTCCCACCTTGCAAAATACCTGTGCCCATGCTTAACTTTAAGTAGTTTCTCTCACGTTTTGAATTTCTTAAAAATCCTACAATATGCTACTTTCAAAAAACAAATTTTGTGATTGGCACAAATTTTGCAAAAGTTCTTAAGTGTCAGATTACAAACCACAGAAGTCATAGGAGCACTTCCAATTTACCTCAAGGGAATTTGCATCAAATTCTCAGTCATAAAGAGATGGCTAGAATTCATTAGAAACTGGAATCTTCATTCCAAGGAAATTCTGACATTTCTTGACTGGGATGAAAAATCAAAATTTTGAAATTTATCATGGACTGAAAGTTCCAAAATACTTTATTTCTGAACCATTAAAATGACCATAAGAAAACACTTTGTTTAGCTGTCAACATGTTTTATTCTGATAATGTTGAAAAAGTAAAACAGGGCTGGACAGCCACAAATAGAGGGTGGCCTGCATGAGTGGCTCTCCTTCACCTCAGTGGGCTGCAGCAGGGATGGGGAACAGATCAGGAGGGCGGGGAAGAGAAGAGGGGACGGAGCATTATTGAATCAGCCAATTTGCAGCTCGTCTGAAAGTGTTGGGAGGGAGAGAGAGGTGATGTAGCAAGTGCGAGGTTCCAATGCCCTGAGGTGTAAGAGATGCATGGGGAAGTGGGCCACTGGGGGTCTTCAGGCTGCAGGTGGCCCACCTCTGTATTAAAATATATTCAGTAATATGCAATATATACCATAAGAGATGAAGCTGTGTTCCCATTAATGCTTTGATTTTGACAAAACTGCATTTTCTGACAAGAAAGCCTTGATAGAACGTTTTTCAACCAGTATCAGTGGTATCACTGTACAAAGCTGCCAAACATCATAGTGAGCACTTTGTTGAATTCCAGTAAAATTGGTTTTAGGATTTTTCTCTGAAGATTTCATTGTCTGAAGCAGAGAACAAGAATTAAAGAAAATGCAACTAGCCAAACATATAAATAAGCCTGTAGACCAAAATGACAAAAAATTCCATTTCAGCGGTGAAAGAAGTAAATCTCCTGTGTGCTTATATGTGACAGTGTATATGTATATTTAATATAATATATGTGTGTGTGTGTAGAGAGAGACAAAATGTTCTTAAAGATGTGTCAGGTTGGCATTACAATTGCATTGCTTATTTATGGCCTTTCATTAGTACATAACAATTATAATTTCAGTACTGCTGAACTGATTAATTTTATTTCTTTGAGGAATGTGCAAGTATTTGGTAATATGAGGTAGGAGAAGCAAAATAAATAAGAACATAAAAACATCCACACTGGGTCAGACTAAATATCCATCTAGCCCAGTAACCTGTCTTTCATCTGTGGCCCCAGAGGGAATGAACAGAGCAAGTAATCATGATGTGATCCATCCCTGGCCATGCATTTCCAGCCCTGACAAACACAGGCTAGGGACAACATCCGTGCCCATCCTGGCTAATAGCCATTGATGGCAAAACACCAAGATGAGGTGTTCTATTGGATACAAATGGTGAGCATGTCATTATGGTATCAGCTCATTTAAAGGATTGGACAAGGAGATGAGCGAGGTCCTTCACAATTTGCAAAGGGGATTGCCATGCCCAACAGTTTGAATATAAGAAAACAAAGACACCCCAGTAATTTCACTGCCTTTTGGGGGTGAAATACACAAATGTTTCCTTGCACGAACATTCATACTTCTGCCCTGAATTTGTGTTTTGTCATCACTGCCTGTAGCATCACATCCTGAAAAGAAGTATATGTGGTAATAACATGTGATGCTGGTGCTGTGAACAGTGGGAGAGCATTCTCTTGGATTTGGCTGCATCATTTTCCTTGCTAGCAGTGGGCCCCTCATTTTAGGCTTTAGGCTCACAGCTTTGAGATTTTAGTAGGTCTGTGACCCCCAGAGACAACACATGGGAGTTACAGTGCTGTCAGTTTGTCCTTTTTTATGTCCAATTTATTGTCATTGATCTCCTCTTTGCTGCAAAATATACTGCTTGATCATGTCAAAACAATTCTGGAATAATAACATCCTTTACATTTGACATAATGGCTACGTCTACACTAGCCATAAACTTTGAAATGGCCATGCAAATGGCCATTTCGAAGTTTACTAATGAAGTGCTGAAATACATATTCAGCACCTGATTAGCATGTGGGCGACTGTGGCAGTTCAAAATTGACGCAGCTTGCCGCCGCACGGCTCGTCCAGACGGGGCTCCTTTTCGAAAGGACCCTGCCTACTTCAAAGTCCCCTTATTCCTATGAGCAGATGGGAATAAGGGGACTTCGAAGTAGGCGGGGTCCTTTTGAAAAGGAGCCCCGTCTGGACGAGCTGCGCGGCGGCAAGCCGTGTCAATTTCGAAGTGCCATGGCTGCCCGCATGCTAATGAGGCGCTGAATATGTATTTCAGCACTTCATCAGTAAACTTCAAAATGGCCATTTGCTTGGCCATTTCGAAGTTTTTGGCTAGTGTAGACATAGCCGTAGAGATGTATAATTGTATCTTAATTATGCTTGTATGTGTGATTATATAGAAAGTGCATTGTACACATTATCCTGTGTATATAAAAACATTGAATGCCAGAGTTTCTGAAATTTTCTGTTCACCAAAATTTGTTAAAAATTGCTAATACTCATATGTCCATTTATAACCTAGGTATTTATTTGCTGGAAGATAAATCTTGGGCTATAGTGCATTCGGTTTTACTAGATCCTGTTCCTAATCTTCTTCTAAAATGTGAGTTCCAGACATTTCTATGGTGTCAGGAGGGAAAATGTTGAAGGTTTCAAAGCTCGTTGTTCTTAACTACCATATAGTCAACAGAAATAAGAACAACACTGTCAGTCTTCAGCCAGTTAAAACTATCAGGTCATAGCTTCTCTTAAAAAATCATAAGAAGGCTCAGCAAAGATATTTTACAAATCCCCAAAATAAATGGATTTATATTTTACATTAAGAAACAGCCTGATTTCTAGTACTTTGTGAATCTCAGATAGTTTGGGTTTGTTTGGCTTAGCCTTGTGAAGGTCAGTTGTTTATCCAACATAAATAGATTTCAAGGTTAAAGTCAAATTATCTCACTTATTCACTTGTTTGCAAAAAGAAATTAATAGTTACAAGACAAGGCAGAACTCAGACTTCAATCCAAAAATAAAAAAAGTATCTCATTTTTTCTGAGGCATTTTGGGAAGCCCAATTGCAGATTATATTCTGCCTGATATTTTTGATAACCAGTGAGTGAGTGGGATAACTTCATTGTTTAAGTCAAACAACATTTGTTATTCTTGGTAGCAATCTGAGATAAAGGCTTAGAACTACATGGACCATGAAAATTTTGGTATCTCTGTTGGCCCCTATGGGTAGTTCATCATAGATCAATGGAGGCATATAGACAGGGCAATAAGTAAAGTAACACCTTCCCCTGCTCTTTTGCTTGCTTGCAGATAAACAGGGAACTTCTTTCTCTAGTCTTTTTCTAGTACTAAATCCATACAATGTTTTAAAACTAAAGCTTAGGTTCATATACAAATAATGGGCATATATGCAATATAGCTTGTTTATTAGTTTGCATATCTGTGAGCCGATGCCCAGATGCCAGCTAAAGGTCTGGTGGGACAAAGGGGGTGATGCCACACCAGCAGCTACGCTAAGCAGCCAGGGCAGGCTGGGTTCTTTGGTTTGTGTTTAGTTCGGGTACAGCAGCAAGAGGAAAATTACACTTAGAGAGGCTTTAACAGTTACTTTTTATTTATACAAAGATGGAAACAATTTAACTAAGACAAATGATTAAAGTACAAGTCAGTACTAGTGGTTTTTAAAGGGGAAACAACACAATTTAACTTAAGAAAAGTTTTAGACAAACTAGCTAGCTTACACTAATACAATTAATGTGTACACAAGAAAGGCATGTTGCAGGTGTGATTTTCACCCCTGCCTCTTAGACCTGGTGGAACCAGAGTCTTTCCCTCAATTCCTATAGGAAAGAAGTGTAATACAGGTGTAATTCTTACCCGTCTCCTAGATCCAGTGTGACCCAGAATCTTTCTCTCAGTCCCTCGGGAAGAAGTAGATATGAACCAGGCATCCCCAGTCTCGGGAGTTAATTCCAGACCTGACCAGCAGGTGTAGGTGATTGAAACTCGAAGTGGGGGTGGTTTGCCAAGCCCCTTTATATTCCTTTTGTCACGTACGCTTCTTCCTGGTCTTAAGTGGCCAATTGGG
Organism: Carettochelys insculpta; assembly: GCF_033958435.1. Classification (NCBI taxonomy): domain Eukaryota; kingdom Metazoa; phylum Chordata; order Testudines; family Carettochelyidae; genus Carettochelys; species Carettochelys insculpta. The sequence continues at coordinate 59,516,428 of NC_134144.1, forward strand.
AGGAATATTTTTGAACCCCAGGTTTCCCAGGGAAGATGCAAGGCTCAATTTGCACCTGTGAATTGTGGACAATTGGGCACCTTTGGAGGTGATGGGCGGTGGTTCCCCATCCTTCCTGGGGAAGTGATCAATGCGTGTCAATTACCGAGATCAGCCAGAAGGGCGGCCATTAGCTAGCCCATTCACTGTCTGGTTTTTGTGTATAGTAGAGAGGCTGGGCGAGACAGCACACCTGTGTTCCCAGGACATCAAAGGCTACCTGTCTCCCCTGCCTGTTTCTCTCTCTGTCTCTCTCAGTGGGGGGGAGAAGAAGAAAAGGCCAAATGGGGGGTTCATGTCTGGCTACAATATCACATCACACATAGCTTGCTGCATGTATATTGCCCATTCTGCTCTAAGAGATACACATTTCACAGAACTGGAAGGGACCTTGGGAGGTCATCGAGTCCAGTCCTCTGCCCTTTTGGCAGGAGTAAGCACCATGCTTTTTTAATCTGTTTATGCCAGATACTTAAATGGATTCCTTAGGGATTGAACTCACAACCCTGGGTTTAGCAGGCTAATGCTCAAACCACTGAGGGCAACTAGATGTTGTAGTAAGCAGTTAATTTTCTTTTATTCATCCAATTTTATTTCCTGGCTTTTAGCACACATAAAAACAGAGTTGTAACACTATCGTATTGTCATGGTTGACAAGGAAAGAGAGGAGAGTCCTGTTTTGTCTTGTAGAAGTCAATCTATGAAGAGAAAAATCTATGTGAAAATTGTTTGCTGCTTACTCTAACACTGCTTTATTTTGTACCATTATATTTCTGTAAAATTAAAAAACTAACCAAACTAGTTTAAAAACTAGTGCAGATTGTTCACGTGTAAGTTCAGGAAATGAGGATAACAGAGAGATTCTCCAGCACCGCAGCATACTAAAATCTAATATGTCCCTTTATTATAGGCTAAGCCAATATTAATATTTAAAGTTAAGGCTATGCCCAACTCATCTCATTATAAAATCCTATTTTCAGCTGTTTATAACTGCCAAATTTTAAGCCAGTATAGCGGAGAAGTGCTAGTACCTCCTTGCTTTGGAGCATGGACTTGAAATTTGGAAGGAGAGATGTGCATTTTTCTGTTGCCATATGGGTCAAAACAAATTTGGCCAAGTTATGAGCCATTGAAAAAACATGAATTGACACAGTATAATTCTGGTTGTATGGAGAGTGGTCCATTCTCTCATGGCTCCTGTACAATACTGGACATCTACAAATTATGACTGATCATATTGTATCCCAGTGTGACATTATCCCAGGGTGACATACCCACAGTAAAATCTTGACTGATGAACAGTACTCTCTAATGTGGGAAGCCTTTTACACTGCTTTGCAGCCAGAGCTACCATTCCTGGTCTGCTCACACACAGCCTCCAGGATGTAATATTATATTACTGTGTTCATAGTTATATTGTATGCATTGCTGTAGCCAGCCACTCTCAAATTACACTACAGAACAACACCAACAAACTCTCAGTCCCAGAATTTCCCCAGAAATGTACATCTTGTACTGACTGGTTCTCTCGTGGGCAGTGCAAGCTCACATAGCTTGTATAATTTTATTACTAGAAAATAATGTGCACAAATCCTGTTCTCTCAAATGGCATTTCCTAAACACTACAATGCAAACATCCTGATTTAGATGAAACAATAGAACAAGTCTAATAACTACAAAGAGAGATTTTAAGTAAACGTAAGTAATGGAAAAAAAGTCAGAATCGGTTATAAGGAAAATAAAAGTAAAACCAAACTATAGTAAATTCCAAGTAAGATCTGTCTTACCACATGTTTCAGCAGTCCTACTGGCTGACCTTCTTTCAGCCCTCCCCCAGACCAATGCTGCTTCCTTTGTGGATGACAGAGGTAAAGAGAAGGGAAGGAATGATTTGGAGCATATGCCCTCTCCCAATAGTTCTCTTCCTTCTTCAAGAAGCATCTCCACCTAAACTGCAGGAGACAAAAAGGCTGTGTGGATAGGAAAATTCAGCTGTTTCTTTTTAAGATGTAGATTTTTCACGTGTCTCTTTTCTTATCAGTGAGTAGTCCATTTGGCCTGTTTATATCTGGCTGAGGAGTCAGCATGCCTTTTGCTTCTGAGGAATTAGTTTGTCCTTCCCCTAGACCTAGAATATATCTTAGTAACACCATACAATGAAATTATATAGCTTTCTATTGATCAGTTACCACAGATATTTTACCATACAACATTGACCAGCAAGTTCTGAGTTTTCAAATGGTACTTCACAGTGCATTTTCATACACAGATTATTCTACTAGTTTCTAAGGGATGTGTACAGGGGTACAGACTGTTACACGCAGAGATGTAAGGGCAAAGCAGAATTTCCACAGGGCCAATGTGGCACCAGGCAAATGAACTGAAAGCCAAGAGACTGTCTCTGCTGTCATCTCAATGTTTCTGTTGCTGGCACCCTGACAATCTAGCAGGGAAGAAGAAAATAGTCGGACTTGAATGCAGAGAAAAATGATATAGCCAGGGGGAGGGCGGAAACCAGTCAATGGCCGTCTCTACACTAGCCCCAAACTTCGAAATGGCCATGCAAATGGCCATTTCGAAGTTTACTAATGAAGTGCTGAAATACATATTCAGCGCCTCGTTAGCATGCAGGTGGCTGCGGCACTTTGAAATTGACGCGGCTCGTCCAGATGGGGCTCCTTTTCGAAAGGACCGTGCCTACTTTGAAGTCCCCTTATTCCTATGAGCAGATGGGAATAAGGGGACTTCAAAGTAGGCGGGGTCCTTTCGAAAAGGAGCCCTGTCTGAACGAGCCGCGCGGCAGCGAGCCGCGTCAATTTTGAAGCGCCGCGGCCGCCCACATGCTAATGAGGCGCTGAGTATGTATTTCAGCGCTTCATTAGTAAACTTCGAAATGGCCATTTGCATGGCCATTTCGAAGTTTGGGGCTAGTGTAGACATAGCCAATGAGTGTGGGGGCATGATATGGGCAGAGGCAGGGTGGAGTAGGGTTCTGATGGAGAGTCAGAGATAGGCAGTGGCGACCAAATAGATGTAGAGCTGAGCCCAGACAGAAGGAAGCATGAGAGGCAGTAAAAGAATGTTACATTTGCACAGTCAAGCACTCAAAAGTAAGGAAATACTAGAATTATTTTATATTATATTATTAATATTATTTGCAACTTCAATTTGATATCCTGTATATACGCATTATAGTGGTTTTTAACTACATGGATGCATACTGTTGTTTCTATCAGACTCCTGCCTCATTCAAAGCACGGGCTTAACAATGCTTATGGAATGAAATAAGGTTGCATAGTAACTGAAGCTGTTGAATGTAGGATCCCTCATTTGTTGCAGAAGTTGCAAGCTGCATGGTGAATGAGAGTGGGGATTGAAGGAAGAGAGAGAAGAGTCCTGTGTCAGTCAGATGACACTCTGGAGAAGCAGTTGTATCAATATCAAAGGAATGGTGGAACCAGTAGAAGTTATACCACTATTAGCAGTTTTATACTGGTGTAAATACACCTACACTAGGGCTTTTGCTAGCAAAATTTTATTTAAAATATCACACCACTGAACAACGTAATTTTTCCAGTAAAACTTTTCTGTAATTATTTCCTTCCAAAGAGTAATTTGCCTCTCTCTGATCGAGACAGACAAAAAAAGATGAAGGCAAACAGTTCACCAGGTCAAAGACATGGAGGTGGCAGTCTTCTTCTAGAACAGTAGCTTTAAAAAGGCCCAAAGGATATAAGGGAGCCAGGGACCATTACCTTCATCTTTACAGGCTACAAACTACTTCTGAGGCGCAAACCATCCCTTTTTGGATAGCTGTAAACAGTGGCATCTATACAGTTCGGAACACAAAATACATGAAATCATAGATTAAAAACAAGAAAAAAAATGCTGAGTGTATTTGACGTACTCTGGACAGCTCTTAATGTACTGTACAGGGTATGACAAATGAGTATCTGTGTAAATCAATAAACCTTTCTATAAAGGGACTCCTGGTTTAGTATGAATAACAAGGAAGTCCACAGAGTAACCAGTATTCTCGCTTTCTGTCAGAATTTTTAAAGTTCACTGTCATAACTCTGTTTCCCTTGACCTTTATCAATGATACCTTCAAAGAATTTTGAGTTGCTAACTTGACATAAGACCTTTAAACCCTCATTTCCTTTCCCCTCAGTGCCAAATACTGATCAACTGTCCTGCCCTCGGTATCCCTTTGTTTCATATCTTGACTGTGCTAATTGGTTCTGGAAAGAAAATCATTCTTTTGGGTAGAAATTTAGTTATTTTCTTCCATTGTATTTATAAAAGTGTTAAAGACTTTCCTCAATTGGTATAATACGTAATGCTTTTCATTTGAATATCTCAAAGCACTTGTGTATTAATTCATTATGTTTCATAACATCCTTACCAGCTGGGAAAATATTGTAATTCCTGCTCTGACCTGTCCTGAAAAATATTTGTAGATTTTCTGGAGATGTAATGTGCCTTTTCACCCTGAAAAGCTGATCAAACTTAGAAATGAATGAGTCTGTAGTAACGACTGTATCTTAGTGATACGCTGCCAGACAACCTCTATTTTAGGCAAAGTAATCTTAAGTTTTCACATTCTAATTGATTTTCCATAAATTCAGTCTTACAATTTAGAATAAAGTTATCTCTAATTAAGGCAGCAAAAAGCTGCTTAGCATTATCCAGTTACTGGTTTAAAACCTTATATTTTCTACCACCAGTTTGGAGAGTCTTTTCTACGATGGAAACCTTTTATTCCAATTTGAAGATATGAAGCCCATAAGCTTCTGTCTTGGCATCAGCAGGATCTTATAGTGCCGTAATAGCACACAAAGCAGTATGCAATGAGTCATCTAATGGCAAGTTTTATGTTGTAACATGGTTTCAGCTGACTGAATAACTGACTGACTATATTCTGAGACATGAGATCCCAGCATATTAATGCTTACCCACCATCTGAGCTGCTGAAACTTTAGTGACAGATTGTACATATCTGTGAAGATGAAGATAATGGTCCCTGGTTCCCTTTAGTGGCAGACTGTACATATCAGACTGTACATATCTAGGACTGTTTTTCTAGCTTAGACTGCTTTGTCTTTTAGATTGCTTGGCTTTGTTTTTTATGTTCCATGTGTATAATGGGATGTAAGAAAACAGAAGACAAAAGACATGCACAGACACATTGAAATAAAAGTGCAACTGTATCTAAAACGAGAACAACTGCAGAAACCAGTCAGTTGATACTTTAAAAAGTAGCATCATCAATAACCTTCCAGTTTTCTTCCTTTTGATTTATGGACTCACCTTCCAGATTATGTCAGGTATGGAACTTCTGTTTCTCTATTATGGCTTGCACTGCCTTTGAGGGTCAGTAAACATGCCTTAGCTTTCATTCTGAGGGGTCATCAGCTTGCTATATACATCTAACTTGGAGCATAGCATCCAACCATCCACCCCGCCCCCCGCACAAAAGAAGTGTAGGAGAGGCAGAATATACATTTTACTTAACACCCACTTTTTTCAAATAATTATAAACAATGATTTTTAACTCCATGCAAATTCCACAAGACTTTCCCAGTCAAAAGGTGTCTGGAATCTAAATTCTTAGAGGTAGGGGAAAGAAAGACCATTAGGATTCACAGCAGAGAACACCCTGAAATAAAACATCTTAGTGATAAGAATAGTGGGATATTTCCACAATTCGCTGCTATTCTGTTCCTCCAAAGAGGAAGAAAAGCATATTGATTTCCCTCTTTTAAAGAAGATTATGTTTTATGACTACTAACTCTATTCCCAAATTTATATGGGGGTGGGGGTAATTGTAGTTTACAATGTGTTCTGTCACAATACAAAATGACATATTGTATAAAGTACAGGTCTTTCAACCTTATAGAGATTGGCACCAGGGTCTTAAATGAAGTCTGTGAAGTGATCCCTGACCTTGTTCAGCCCTCATTACAAAAATGCCAAATAAATGGGCATGATTTTCTCAACAATCAAGAAACACACAAGCCAAGGTAGCACAGACAGGTTTATAGACTTCCTGTACTCATTCAAAGCCACTGGTGTGGAAAAAGTTTGCTTTACACAGATATTTCCACTGCTGCAGGCACCAAGGAAGAAATGTACTATTTATTATTAATGCTGTCATGCTTAGATTTTCTAATTTTGGCAGTGTATTCATCAAGGAATAGCTTCCAGAAGTCAGATATTAGGCAACAAAATGCAAGCAAATTTAGCTTCAGTGTGCATTGCCTTTTTTGTAAAAATAGAGGCTGGCTCCCTTTCCCCCTCCCCTAGCGAGTCCCATGGGTGGGGCTGCTGAGGTGCTGGTACTCAGTACCAGCACAAAAAAAGCACTGTCAGTGTCCATATTATTACTACATCACAGCAGTCAAAATAAGACACTGAAAGAAATGTAGGGCTCAGTTTCATTATTTTGTAGTTGTATCTTTACTGTATGACTGTATATTAACACATGTTTTCAGAATCTGGATATGGGGACAATCTGTATCATATTTTTCCAAGCTGACTAATTTAGGGGTAGATTGTATAATACTTATTCATACTGGTGAGTTTTGACTCAAAAATATAACTGCAAATTCACATCAACAGATTCAACACTCTGCTCAGTACTCAAATATATCACTTTTACCCTGTCCCAGAAATCAAATGATCACAAAGTCTTCCAAAGTATTTGTGGGGTGGGGGGAACCAACAGTTTAGTAACAAGTCACATACTTTAAATGGTTTGTATTTTCCTTCTTTCTGAGTAGCATCTGCCAACATTTTGAACATTTCCCTGAGGAAGTGATGTGTCCACAGTAATGTTTGAACCAGATGTTCCCTCAGATAATGCTGATTGCTCAGTGCGTCTGTTTTCCAGTATAACATTATTGGTTCAGTGTCAGAACAATTGATGGCGCCCCAAATTTTGCTTCTGTTTTCAGTCATGGAGTCACTCCCAAATCTTGCAGTGGGTCAGTGTGACAGTGCCAAAATATACTCCATAGGACAAATAATCCATGTGTGTGCTAACAGTTGCTGGAAACCATGTACTGTCCCTGATTATTATCAGAGGGGTAGCTGTATTAGTCTGTACCTGCAAATACGATGAGAAGTCCTGTGGCACCTAACAGATTAACAGATTTTTGGAGCATAAGCTTTGGTGGGCAAAGGCCCACTTCATCAGATACATGTCAAAGTGGGTCTTTGCCCACAAAAGCTTATGTTCCAAAAAATGTTAGTCTATAAGGTGCCACAGGACTTCTTGTTGTTTTTGTAGTCCCTGGTAATCACACCCATCCTTTTTGATACATTTGTAGCTGACAAGGTGCATCACTTCATAGTTTAAGTTATTTGACTATTTCTGACTTACATAGATCTTGCTTTAATAAGTCCAAGCAGGACCTGAAATTTCAGTCCATAAATAGAATTTCAGATGTTTGGTACATCATGACACCTGTAATCCATTTTGATATAAGAAGCTTGTCATCTTCTGCTGTAATTACATCTTCTCATCAGTTATGATCACAGAGCTTCAGTAAAAAACTTTCAACCAAGCCATTTGTAGCTCTGTGGCATGGTGCTGAGGTGATGTGTCTAACGCCATTTTTCTTCATGAACAACTGAAGCGCATCTGAATTTAGCTGAAGGCTGTTGTCACTCACAACTTGTTCCTCTAATCCAGTTCTTGCAAGCAAACGTCAAAGATTTTCTGCTATCTGTCCAGCTATGGTGGTTATCATGGGGAAAAAAATTGCAGCTAGTTGTAGTGGGCATTCACTGCTACTAGCTACATCATTCTGAAGAATGGATCCATAAAATCAATATACAGACACCGCCAGTAAACTGAGGCCATTTTCAGGGGCTGTACTGTTGCTGGTTTAGGCATGTCCAGTAACTGCTGGGATCCTAAACATTCCTGAGCAAGTAGTTCTATTTGTTAGTCAATGTCTGCCCACCATACAAAAATTCTGGTAAATGCCCTCATTTTTACTACTTCTACGTGACTTACATGAAGTTTTTCTAAGACTTATGTGCAGTTTGCTAGTATAACAATAAGAATTCCTGAATGTATCATAAATTCATCTTTCAGAGTGTGAAAGGAGGCCAGATTAGGGCTTTCAGTATATTTCCACCCCTTCATAGTAGCTTCATAAACCTGAGCTAGTATGGGATCCCTCTCAGTTTCTTGCTCAAACAAACTACAAGTCACAAGGGCACTTCAGTTTGTAATAGGCTAGCAAATTAGCTTTTATTTTTGTTACAAGTTACCCTTCAATTACCACAAGTAGATGAGGGATCCTGTCTGGGGTTGTGTGAGCATGTGTTCTTTTGAATTTGATCTTACAGATGTAACCTGCAAAGAAGAAGTCCAAGCATTGCATACATGCTGCAGTTGTCAAAGGATCTCCATTCTTTAGACTGATACTAGGTGGTCTATGACAAGGGTGAATTTCCTCCCGTACAAGTATTGGTTGAATTTCTTCAGTCCCAGTATCAGACTTAGAGCTTCAAGGTCTATGAATACTTACATTCTGGCACTGAGAGAGTTCTGGAAGCAAATGCTATGGCTCTGTCACAGCCATCTGGTATGGTACACAATATAACTGCCCCAGTTCCAGGTAAATAGCATCATGTGCTCCCTTGATAGACAAGGGTGGTTTCAAGAGCATTAGTGCACTGTCTGGTATGACCAGCTGTTTTGCTTTCAGAAAAGCTTTCTGATACTCACATGACTATGCCCACTTTTGACCAGTCTGCAACATACAGTTCAGAGAATGCAATACAGTTGCTGGGTGTGGTACAAATCGGCTATAGTAGTTAATAAATTCTAGAAATGATCTAAGCTGTGACACATTCTTTGACAGATGAGCTTCCAGCACTGCTTTAATCTTCTTTTGAGATTTATGTAGCCCTTATGCATCAATAGTGTGCACACAATAAGCTATTGAGTCCTTGAAAAGTTTGCATTTTATGCAACTAACTTGTAACCCATTTTCCTTCAGAGACTTTAATACCCTCCACAGGTTTTCCAGATGTTCCACTAGTAACAATCATGTCATCCAAATACCACTGTGTCCTCAGAATACCTTGCAAAACTTGTTCCATTGCCGTATAGAAGGAGCTGAAGCAAAACTAAACACTAGCCTCTTGTAGTGGTATAGTACCTTTTGGCTATGTGTACATGTGCCACGTCTTCCAGAAACAGCATGGTAATGAGCCATTCAGAAGATGCTAATGAGGCATGGATGCAAATTTCCCATGCTTCATTAGCATATGGGCACATGCAAAGTTCCTCAAAATTATGAGGAAGAAGGGGCTTCCAGAAGGAAGGCTTCCTTCTGGAAGATCCCCACGGACTGCACGTCTGCAAGTGTATTTTGGAGTCTGGGAGAGCTTCTTCCAGACTCCGAACCACGTGTCCATATGCTAATGAGGCATGGGAAATTTGCATCCATGCTTCATTAGCGTCTTCTGGATGTCTTAGTAGCATGCCGTTTCTGGAAGAAGTGGCACATGTAGACGCAGCCTTTGTGTGTATATTGTGAGGTTTGCCTTAGACTCTTCCTGAACTTCCATTTGCAGGTACTTTCTGTACAGTGGTTTTGACAGCCTAAAAATATCCAAAAGCTCTTACAGCTTCTCTTTCCAGACATTCCAATTCCATGTCTTAGAGAAAATACTGTAAGGAATAGATTGAGTTTTGTGAAATTCATGTTGTTCCTTCTTGGCTAGGATTATTTTAGAAATTATTATTTCACATATTTTAGGGTTCCTGTGCCCGCCTTGATTGTTCCCAATACCTGACATAGTATCCCTTCCAACTGCTGTTCATCTATTTTAATGGGCTATGACTGAAGTGACTTTATAGATCTTTAAAGATTTCCAGTCCAGGGGAACATTATATAACCATTCATGGCCCTACAGGGCCGGGCTCCCCTTCTCAACGATACGAATCTAATAAACATTAATTATTATTATACTCTACATTATCTTGCATTACTCCAGTGGTACTATCTTTTCTTCCACATATGATTTAGTGACATTAGTGCCTCCCTCAGTTATTTTTCTAAAGTTTTCTCATATTCTGAACATGTGACTATGAGTCCAGAGCCCAATTCTGTTTCAGTAATTTTTCCCACAGTTCTGGATGTCAACCCAATTGCCAGCTTGTGATTTTTGCTCACACTATATCCACACTGGCTACTTGACTCTCACCATTTGTGTCACCAGTGCCTCTGTCTGCAGAGCATACATTGATATTTCTTTTGCCATATTCTAATTTGGTCTCTTCCTTATTCCTGTTAGTGCAACAAGCTGCTTGGATATGACCTTTTTATTACAACTTCTGCAATGTACATCTTTAAATCAGCAAGCTAAAGGAGAAGGAACCCTCTCCCATACTGATATCTAGTGTCTGTTTCCTTAATAGACTGGCTCTTTGCTTGAGCATCCAACTCACAAACCCTTCCCTCACTTTTGTTATTCTGACTTTTGCTTCTGCTTTGAATTTACTCCTATACTTCTACCTTTTACTGCATCATTTTCCAACATCTTCCTGAGACACTTAGAGACTCTCTTCCATCAAATGTTGAATCCATGGGTGTGCTGAGTAGTGCAGATAGAAGTGTCTGGAACGTAATACTGGCTTTATGAAACTGTTCATTGTGAAATGTAAACAATCTCCATAGCTGCATCTACACTGGCCCCTTCTTTTTGGAAGGGGCATGGTAATTAGGGAATTTGGAAGATGCTAATGAGATGCTGACATGAATATTCAGCACTTCATTAGCATAATGATGGGGCACGATTTAAAAATGCGGCTTTCGGTCTGCATGCCACCCATACAGATGGGGGCCTTTCGAAAAGACTCCCTGGACTTCGAAAGTCCCTTCTTCCTAAAACCAAATAGGAATAAGGGGCTTTCAAAGTCTGGGGAGTCCTTCTGAAAGACCCCCATTTACACTGGCAGTGTGAGTTCTGAAAGCTGCCCTTTTGAATCTCGTGCATCCACCATTATGCTAATGAGGCACTAAATATGCCCCTTCCGAAAGGAAGGGGCTAGTGTAGATGTAGCCCGTACATTGCTCTGTCTTCTCACACTTTATTTTTTTCTTTGTGATTCTTAAATACTGGCTAATTATCTTTCTCTTCCGAAAACATTATTTTTAGGTTAAGCTTGAACTTGAAATAAAGGTGGATGAATCAACTAATTGGAATTTTGCTCAGGTTTCTTGATTGCTTTCTTCAAAAAGATAAGCATTGCTCTTTCCAGGCAAAATGTTCCCTTCAAATGTGTTCAGTTAAATGAAACTATTCTGTCTGGTGTTGCACACATTAACCATACATGTGACCATTATATCTTATCCTCAATTGCTTTTGGAACCTCTATAGTTAAGCTTTTATGGATTGACAGCACAGTAAAAGGCAAGTGAGTAATGTAAACTTTTTAATGGCTACAGTCCTCTGAATTTATTGATAGTGATGTCATGATTGTGTTATATGAAGGCTATGGGGGGAGAAGGAACGACAAATAGATTCCCAAGGCCAGCTTTAATTTGCATATCATTTTTATATTTTGTTTTATTTTTCAGTCTTTTAGGATAATACAGTTGAAACTTGCTCTTGTTTGAAACTAAAGTCTTTATTCCTGTTATATTTTGGTGAATTTCCATGAGACAGGAGCTTCCCAAGGTGAAGGCAAAATTATATAGTAGAATACAGTGATCTAACACAATTTAAATTGTAATACCAGCTTGTGTTACTTTTTCCATGTGCATTATGCAAAAATCTCAGAATACTGGATAACTAAGGATAATTGAAGCTGCTAGTATACAGCAAACGTTTCATTTTTAAACTGACATTTGTTCAATTGAAATTCGTTATTTATCTTTAAGATTTTACTTAGACATTGTAAAATGTAATTCCTCTTTACTCTTGAAATGATAGATTTGGGCATGTATTTTTTAACATGGTAGATTCAGAAAATTACTTTTTATGTTTAGAGGGTGTAATTTACCCATCACCTATGGTGTGGCCACTTTATCTGCAGTTACTCAGTTACAGTGGCTTCTGGAATATGGCTCATCAAGGGCTGCTGTAACAGAAGGCCTGTAGGGCTGCCTTTCACATTGCTTCAGCTGGGAATAGATTCCATTTCTACCTGATACTTTGTCCATACTGGGTGGGTGTCTGTTTCAATCTACCAGGGAAAAAAACTGAAACGCAAGCTCTCATTCCCAGAGGTTTTCTAAGGACTGTCTTTGGATCTGACAAGACTATGTTAGAACGTCAATGCTTGTAGTTCTCTAAATTGTAATGTGTTTTGTGGGTAATGTCATAAAACTCATGACATTTCAGTTTTATTTATAACAGTAACTTAGAGCAAATGTACTTTATGTATTTTAAGAGATTATTTTAGTTCCTGAGGAGGTAGGTACAGTACATTCATTGAATAATTGTCATGTAGCACAAAATACTCAATGATTCATGTGCCTTTTTTTTCCCCTTTGCTATATCTTACTGCAGGCAGAGAATTCAGCATTGGCTTTGGAAAATGAAAATCAAAGAGAACAGTATGAAAGGTGCCTTGATGAGGTAATGTGGATTTAACAAAGCTTTTATGACTGAGTTCCCTGACCATAATAGAAATGAACAACAAATGGGCGATTTCCCCAAGCCTGTCTTCCCCAGCCCAAGAAGCACTGCTGTTCTGCTTCATACCCACCCTTGTGACCATGTCTCTCGCTGTCTGCTAACTCGCTCCTCTAAAACACACAGAGCTTGCCAGACAACCCATTAGTCCCATTTCTACAATCAGGAAGCCCTCACCTCACATGCATTATTCAGCATTTGACCAGGCTTCATCACGCAGCCCAGCACTTTGGGTGATGGCTTCTGTTGTTTTCAGCTATTTCATTGCTGCAACGTAACTTCTCCTTCTGTTTAGGCTGAAAGAAGGGTGCTTAGCATTAGGCCCAGCTTAACTGATGTGCACTCTGAGCTTGCACAGGATACCCATCTTTGTGGGAGCACCAGTGACCACTGGGAGAAAAAGGGGTGGGTAACCAGTCTATCAGATCATTTTATTAATAATCCTCAGGCTGGAAAGGAGGATTCCTCCTCTGACTTCCTGATCTCACCGCAGAGCTGGGAGCTGGTCGTAGAAGGCAGGCTCCTCTGCTGTGAGAGTGCTCTGTGGCTCCTGTAGCAGATGGCCCTAATTTTTTTCAGGAAGAAGGGCGCTTTTGAGAGCCAGGCTTCCTTCCAAAGGAACCCCATCTACATGGCTGTTTTGCATTTCAAAAGCAGCTCTTCTGGAACACCAAGTGGGTGTCATTATGCAAATGATGGACTGAATATGCAAATTAGTACCTTATTTTTGAAAGGGGGGCCAGCATAGATGTAGCTGTAGTGCTATTTCAAAATAGGCTATTTCAGAATTTCTTTTCCGGAATAGTTTATTTCAAAGTAGCTTTGCTGTGTAAACGTATCCTAAGTGACTTGGGCCACTTTTTCCAGTCATGTATCGGAGGGGTGGCCGTGTTAGTCTGGATCTGTAACAGCAACGAAGGGTCCTGTGGCACCTTATAGACTAACAGAAAAGTTTTGAGCATGAACTTTCGTGAGCACAGACTCACTTCTTCAGATGCTGGTCTTGGAAATCTGCAGGGCCAGGTATAAATAAGCCAGAGCAAGGGTGGGGATAACAAGGTTAGCTCAGTCAGCAAGGACTCCAAAGAGAAATTTCTGAGCTACAATTCATCTGCAAATTCAATGCCCTCAGCTCTGGCTTAAACAAAGACTGCGAATGGCTGCGTTGCTTTTTCCAGTCAGGTACATTGTCTTGTTTCTCATAATTTCTGTGCTCACTTTTTTCTCCATTATTATCACTGTTATTTCTAATCTCTCTTTTCTTCCTCTGACCTGTTATCAACTATGTTTCTCATCTCTTTCCCCACCTCCACTCCTTTGAACTTTCTCTTCCTAGTGATATTATAACCTACCCTGTCTCAGCCTGGACTTAATCCTGTGTGAGCAATGATGCAAAAAAATTGTTCTCAGGAGCCATGGCAACCTCGCCACAAACCCAGAGGCAACCACTATGATAGCCACATGGACATCTAACACTGAGTGGACTCACACAGAAATGGCACAGAAAGTTTTCTCCAGATAATCAATAACCTTTACTTCCACTCTGCTGAGATAATCAAAGTGAATTCAGTAAAGAAACAATAAATAGAATTAACAGTCAGACAAACACAATTAAGAAATAAATCTTTAATGCCCCTGGGACCCTGTGGTTCCAACTGCCTTGAATCCTATGGATAAAATGTTCGTAAACAGGGAGTCTCAGTAGAGCTGGTCTAAAAATAAGCACATTTTTGAAAATGATGAAAAAAATATTGAAAACTGTTAAAATTACAAGCTGAACACTTCACAGTGCAGGAGGTTTCCTGGTTCTGATTTTGTTAAAACTTCTGTTCTCTAGGGCAATGTAGTCCTATCGCTGAATAAGTTATTTCTAACTCAGTGCTGGCCACGTGGCACCAAAGTTCAAAATAAGTGCCTATTTTGAACTTCTTGCTACCCCTTTCATAACGAGGGGTAGTGGAAACGAAATACTGTGCTTGAAATAGCCCTGCTATTCTGAGCGAAGTGTTTGGTCGTGGGGTTTCTATTTCATGATACAAAAGTATCCCAAAATAGAAACCTCAGTGTAACTGTAGCCTAAGAGTGTAGGCTCTAGGCACAAGGTCCACATATCCCAGGCAGGAGCTCCTGTACCAGTCCTTTTCTTGTTTGGCCCAGATTCTAGGAGCATTCTCTTTAATACTCAGGACCAGAGATCAGCTGCCTCATTCTCTTTCTTTGAAGATAGCTTGCATCTTCATTTTTGCTACTAAAATGACCTGGCTGGACAAGGGAAAAGGACTCAGTTGTCCTCAAAACACTAAGTTCCAGTCAGTCCCAAAGGCTATGTCTGCACTAGAACATAAAGGCTATGTCTGCACTAGCCCCAAACTTCGAAATGGCCATGCATTTCAAAGTTTACTAATGAAGCACTGAAATACATATTCAGCACCTCATTAGCATGCGGGCGGCCGCGGCTCTTCGAAATAGACATGGCTCGCCGCCACGCGGCTCATCGAGATGGGGCTCCTTTTCGAAAGGACCCCGCCTACTTCGAAGTCCCCTTTTTTCCATCTGCTCATAGGAATAAGGAGACTTCAAAGTAGGCGGGGTCCTTTCGAAAAGGAGCTCCGTCTGGATGAGCCGTGCGGTGGCGAGCCGCGTCAATTTCGAAGCGCTGCGGCCGCCTGCATGCTAATGAGGCACTGAATATGTATTTCAGCGCTTCATTAGTAAACTTCGAAATGGCCATTTGCATGGCCATTTCGAAGTTTGGGGCTAGTGTAGACACAGCCAAAGTCGATTTTAAGGCACTTAACTCGATTTTACAATGTGACGGTCTTCACTGCAAATACCATTAGTTTGACTTTAATGGGTGGTAAGGTCAACTTTCTCATCCCAGGATTTAGCAGGAAAACCCAAGGAAAGTGATGTGTAACCCTGGTCTCAGCTGAGTCTTCCTCCCTTTTGTGGACCCATATATCCTCCTTCTGTTTGTTAATCACTCCATGCTCTTTATGGAGTGTCACAGAGAATCATCTGTATAACTGATAGAGTGCACTTCCAACATGAAAGCAACATAATCATAAAGGGTTTGCAACTCCTTTTAAAAGCTTCAACCTTTGGAATTTACAATGGCCACCCACAGACATTTTACAGGGCTGGCCCCCCCACAAGGCGCCATGCACCTGGGACCTAGCCCCCTGCCACCTTCCAATGTGGTGGCCGTGCATTGCAGACCATGCCTGCAGACAGTGGCATGTCCTGTCCTGAGTGGTTTCCGTGCTGTAGAGGGCTTTTTCCCTGCACACCAGTTAGCAGGAACGCCCAAGGAAAGTGGTGTGCACCCCCCAGTCTCAGCTGACTCTTCCTCTCTTTTGTTGACTCATATATCCTCCTTCTGGTTCTTAATTGTCCTGCTCAGGGTGAAGGATTCTCCCCTGCACAGGATTTAGCAAGAGAGGTCAAGAAACATATTTAATGTGTACTGAAAGCACCCAGCTGACTGAACCATTTCAACAGGTTGTTCAACTTTTCTCCACTTCACATTGTATGGGGCAGCTCCCCCACCCCACACCCCCGATTGCTATGCAGCTGGCAGGCTAGTACTTAATAGCAATTGGAAGTCTCTTGAAAAAAATATTGTATAAAAGCTGCCTCTTTCCATAAAGATGATTTTCTGTGAAAAAGCTGCCTCTTTTTGTAATGCAGACAGCTCAAACAAGCTCTCTCATCTAGCAAAGAGACTTCTGAAAAATGGCTGTTTGTTTTCATTGGGAGGGTAAGGAGGGCAATGCAGTCTGGGAAGATGACATCACTCACTCACAGCCACTTGTAGGGCATTTTTTCCCATAATGTACTGGCAAAAAAAAACAGCATGCAATGGGGCGGAAGGAACTGTGGGATAGATACTCACAATGCACTGCTACAACGGTCAAACTTTGGCAATTCGGTGGGGATGCACTAAATCAACTTTGTGGGCAGGTCTGGACACTCAACTTCACCTTTATAACATACAGTGTACCAAAGTCTACTTTAATAAATTGGACTTCATTTCATAATATAGACATAGCCAAAGGTGTGGTGGATTAACCCTCTTAAAGAGTTTCAAGGCCATTAGAAAATGTATCTTTAGTTTCCTATCAATCATGAATCATGATTTTTGGACCCCACCAAAAACATGGGATCTAATCTCTGTCAGACAGCAGAGGAAGCCATACGTGGTGATCGCAGCAGCCAGTGCTATGAACTAAGGGTTTATTTCCCCCTCTTTATGACTTGCACTCTGCAGATGGCTGGATTCAGGGATTTTGATAAATCCTGGGGCTTTGTGCTTCTGCGACATTGCCCTGACGCTGGCAGCGATAGTATGGTTGTAGGTCTCAACTGAGAGAATTTACTATTGTCCTGTGGGCCTTTGTTCCAAAACCTCTTCTCCCTGTTTAGGAAGGATAGAGTCTGCCCCAAGAGGAAGCAAATGGGCCACTCTTTCAGTGAACTCTGGTTGGCTCCACATGCCACCTTAGTAAATACTTTCTAGGGGGACAGTCTCCAATCTCCCACCTGGGGGAGAAATCCTAACCTCTCCTGGATGTGGTGGCAACAACAGAACTCCCCCACTATGCAAACAAAACCTTCTGTTGTGGTGTCAATGGCTCTGTCCCCTTCAAACAAACAGGAACTAAAAAGAAGAAAGCATCACGGTTTCTTCTTATTTCATTTGTCTGAGGAGCAAATAGCTGCCTGAGGTTAAGTTTAAAACCTGTGAGTGTAGCTTCTCTCCCTCCCATTCTTTCCTCTGTCTCCTCCTTCAAGCCGTCATTTCTTGTACTTCATTCTTCCTCATTCATTCCATGCTCCTCATTCCCTATTCTAGGATGTACCAATGACTTAAAATTTCACATTTTTCTATCATTTTCACCTGTGAAACACAATCAAACTCAACTATTCATTGAGAGAAAGTAAGGTATATGAACAAGACCAAAGCTAAATCCTTTATGTAGTTTATTAATATATTCACAGAATTTTTAAATTAATTGCCTATCTCAAGTATTTTATCTGAAATTGACATGTGAACATCTCTGGAATAATATTTGGAAATAAATAGCACTGAAATGTCCCATACTATATAAAGCAGAAAAAGAACTCATGTATTTAAACTTCAAAAATATATTGTAAACCTATCTCCGTTTCCAGAGAACATAAAGCAAGAAACAGGATTATCTTCCTGTACCTTTTGGGTTTGAGGTTACGTGCTTAATCCTAATTACCTATTCAGATATTTGACTGTCAGTTTATTGGAAAGCATTAGTATAATGTTTATTCACGTATTGTGCCAGCAAAGATTTCTGTCAAGCATGGCTGTACTGATATAAAGAAGAGTGTACAAATGACTGCTTCAGTCATAGATGAAATCCTAAAGTGATTGCATCTTAATACAATATTATAGCAGTCCCCAAACTTTTTCCAGTCATGATTTTTTTGGACATGGCTCTCTCTGAGGAACACTTCATCTTTTTCACATCATCATACTAACTATAGGGAACATTACTAACAGAAAATATTTCATAATAATATTAATTAAACTATTTTACAGTAAATGCAAAATTGGTTACTGTATAGTCACTTCAAGAAAACCCTAAAATCGAGAAAATTCCATCCCAAAATTAATTTTTTTCCCTGAGAATGGGGAAGAGACTGTCATTACTCAATTCCAATGGTGGAACACTTTGCCATAGGTTCGCAGAACATCAGTGTTCAGCTGGAACATAGTTTGAGAACTGCTGCAATATTACTGTTAAACATTTCAGATTAGCACCCCCAATATATAAAGCTTCTTCAATATGCATTTACTTTTTTTAAGGAAAAAAAAGAAAAATATCTGAGCTTCTGTTTGGTTAAATAGAAAATCTTAAATGTTACACAAAGCTATATATTAAACATACAGTTCTGTTAAAAAATAATTCACAGGCAGAAACCCAGGTGTGGTAAGAGTGTCCAGGCCAGATTTGATTGAGAGACATTGCAGCCTTATGCAGGTGGTCCACTGTCACTCAGGTTTGGCACAGCACTCCTCCCAGCCCTGCATTAATAGTGCGGGGAGTGCGCTCTGGTCCTGAGGTGATGAACCAGGCTGAGAACCTAGAGTTTAGGAGCAGAATCAGGAAAATTCTCCTACCAGTAGTGTGCCTGAAGCAATGACCAAGAATGACCTTCCAATAGCACTCGGGGCGAACCTCCCCAGCTCCACATGAAAGGCAGTGACTCCACAGGCTCACGCCCTCTCTGACTTCCCAATCCCCTCCCTAACTGACCTGCCACCAAACAGAAGGAAACAACCCCAAAAGCCTGGGACCTCTCTGACCCCCTCCAACCCTTTTCTCTTCTTAAATTCTTGTCTCCATGATAATCTCTGAAAGAGTGGTGAGGGCCCTTAACTTCAGATTTTTCTCTCGGACCCTGTAACCAGGTGAGACTCACCGCCATTGCACCTCATGCTGGTCACATGGGAAATAGCAATTCCATCCACCAGATCACCCTCCTCTGGCCAGTGTCTCAGCTGCTGTTACCTACTCTTATGTTCTGCACCCACTTATGTCAGCACCCGCATCCTACTCAGACCCCACGGTGTCCTGCCAGAGTGCCCCCCACTCTCTCTGGGGTCCTTTCCTTCCTGGGGAACCCAAAACCCTGATGCCCACCTTGCCTTTGTGACCCAATGCCAGTCATCATCTAGCCCCTTACCTCACGGATAAACTGCAGTCTGAAATGGCCACTCATCATTGGCAAGGGAGTTTGGACCTGCTGCCATGGCTGCCTCCTGCTGCCGTAATATCCTCAGGCTTTTTCTTGGACTCTGCACCCTGGGAGCTTGCCTGGCTAGAGCTCCCCCAGCTCTGCTTGGATTTCCCCCAGCCCTGCTCTGTCTTAGGAAGCCTCTAGCTTCCTGGCAGCTAGGTCCCTCCTGCCACTTCACTAGAGCAAGAGTCTTCTCTCTTCCAGGAGCCCTCACTTATAAAACCTTCACATGGGCCCTAGCTGGCTGATACATACCAGAGCTGCAGGCTCCACACTCACAGTCCTGTTCCAGGGCTGATTTTAACCCTTGCTAGGTCAGTGCAGGGCAGATGTCCCATAACAGCCCCAATAAAACATCTGTATGGTCCTTCCCCTTTAGCCTGTAAGCAGAACCAGGAAACCTCCTGCACTGTGAGGTGTTCTGCTTGTAATTTTAATGCAGTTTTCCATACACCCCAGGCAATACCTACCTCATAGATGTGTTGTGTGAGTTAAGGTCTGAAAGATCCTCAGGTGAGAGATAGGGTAGAGGTGTAAAGTAGTCTTAGCAATTACTTCACTTTCCCACAAACAGGAACATGAACTTAAAATGTAGAAATGAGTTACCCATAATGATGACAGCATTTATGCAGGGGGAGGAAGGGTTTGGATGTGACTCCATTTGTTGACTCCCTTCTTGAACCTCCTAAATGAACCTGTTACTTCAGAATACTATTCTACAGGCATCCTGCCGAGTATGAATTCTCAGTTTTCTCTGGACATGCCAGTCCGGGGACTGGATTTGAAAATCTCAGGTCAGTAGACAGAATTCAAACTTGGGTACATAAAACTATATAATGGTATTCAGTATCTAGGCTTTCTAATGTTTTCAGAGTTTCCTGGGAACTGTGATCATTAGCATCTGTGAAAATCAAGCAGCATTTATTTAAGGGTTGTCTTTGCTGGGTCACTCAGGAAAGTTAATCCAAATTAACTAAACATGTGAATTTGGGATTAATTTAACGCACATTAAATCCCTATGTGGATGACGATGCTCAAAATTAAAGAGGCCTTAATTTAATGTAGTTTAAATCATTTTAGGAGCAATGAAACTAAACTGAGTTAAGGCAACTTTGATTCTGACTGAAGATGGTCACACAAGCTTTCCATGTGATTTTAACTAATTCCCTTCAAAGTCACACCTTTACATAATTCAGATTAATTTTTCTGGATGTCCCTGTGTAGAAAATCTTACGGGCACCTATCTTCAGGCACCCAGGTTAGAAAACATTCTCTACTGTGCATCAGTAAGTTCTTTTTTTCCCCTCGGTTTGGAGATTATTCCATTTACACTTGTCTATGCAATATATAAAGCTGTAAGAACAATGTTGTAGGTATTGCTGTTGCAAATGCTATGTACACATTGCAGGGAACCTTTTAGTCCTTCTTGGTAAAGTAACCCTATGTCAGGAAGTAAAGAAATAATGTATTAGATAAGATTTGTTCAATTTTCAGGTAGAGCAAACAGACGTTAAAAGTACATGCCAGAAGGAACACTGTCAGCTGTAGATTCTAAAAGCCTGTAGGGCAACACATGGATTTCAAAAATATAACATATTTACTCCTGTGGGTTATTACAGTTCCAGTATTCATCTGTCCTCTGTTAAATCATGTACAGAGCTATTTTATGTGACCATTGTTCCACAGGCTGCCTTAAATTAGGGACCACTTTGGGGAAAAAAATAGATACTAGGCAATTTTATGAGAATATGAATCAAATCAAAGTTTTGGGTCTTAGAGAATTGAATTATTTACAGAAATGAATTAGTTTCAGCTCTTTGCTTATGACTCAGTTCACTTGAATGGTCTATTTTTTTAATTTTTATTTTAAATTCACCAAGAGTAAAGAGAGGCAATGCAGATTTGTACTTCCAAGTGACAGCCCCATGTATTCTCATTTAACTTTTAAAAGCTAAAATGGACTAGAAATCATAAATAGGATCTATGCACAGAGAGTTAAGCTTGTGCCTATGTTACTTATACAGAATGGAATCAGGGCAAACACACTGAAAACGTGACCATTCATTTATGATCGAAAAAATGAGATTTTATTATGGTAACACAGTTTTAATGATACATTTGTCAAAAACATTCTAAAGTGTTTCCCATGTCAAAAAAAGTAAATAATGAGAGGATACTTATATAAAATAATTTTTAAAATTCCCTTCTTTATATACAGTTCTGCTCATCAGTGGGGTGTACTATGATTTAAGTCAATTATACATTATGGTATGAAGGCTTCCAACCATATTTCGATGGCTGTAGGTATTTTAATTTTCTGCGGCACTTGAGTGTTGCCTGCCTGTCATGATAGATGTACTGTTTTGTCAATATTGAATCAGGAACCAATTAAGCTTCATCAAAACATTTAGGATCACGTCCTCAGCTGGTGCAAATCAGTATGGCAGTACTGAAGTCAATGCAACTATAGTGATTTACATCAGCAGGAGATATGACCTTTACTTTGTATTCCATTCAACGTTATTGGACCAGAAGAGCAAAACAAAAATTTGTAATGTCATATCAAAATTATTAGGATGTATATGGTTGGTAGGAAGTGGGGAACCAAGTAAATGTTAGAACCAAGATATTACATACACTCATTCTGTCATTAGCTGGTTTAGGTTACTCCATAGAGGAAATAGCATGCAGTGGGATCTTTCAAGAAAGAGTCTCCTCCACAAAACAATTCAATATAAAACACTGTTCAGTAATATTATTTTATGATTTCTTTCTTACAGGTAGCCAACCAGGTTGTTCAGGCTCTACTTACTCAAAAGGTAGATTTTTTTCTCTAATTTTTGGCCTGCAAACCATTGAATTAGAAAATGTATGTTTTTATGCAGGATAAATTTTTCAAATGTTGTGCGCTCATTTCACTAAAGCAAACACAAAATATCAGAATATGACAGGTGTTCTCCCACTAACAATAATGAAAAAGAATTTGAGGACTGGGCATCTCTGAGGATTGGTAATGGAATTCACAGCCCAATCCTATTCAATACAGCAAGGTCATGACATTCGGGAGTGCAACACTCGAGAATTCAATTATTTGCAAACACTGCTGCCCTGAGGCTCCAGGCGGGGAGCGCTGGCAGCCACCGCTTCCCTGGGACTCTGGGTGTGGAGCTCCAGCAGCCACCACTTCCTGGGGCTCCAAGCCCCCCGTATTCACAAAATTCAACATTTGTCAGGGTTCTCAACACGGAACCCTCGTGAATGTTGCGATCATACTGTAGTTAGTATAAGCCTAGCTGGGATAAATAAATTTTTGACAATTCATCCCATATTTTGGCTTTTTTTCTGTCCTGCCCAGAATGAGTTGGTTCTATCTCCCAATCTGGTTCCTTTGGGACATCAGAAAAACAGGACCACACTTGGCACACATGTGGGCTCTCAGCAGAATATAAGGGTTATGGGTGAAAGCCATCCTGAGTGGAAATGGAAGACTCCCATAAACACAGCAGAAGAATGGCTATCCTAAGGCTGAGTAATGAAGAAGATATACAGGGGATGCTTCAGCCCTATGCCATGGAACTATGCTCTATAGCAGCATTCTGCCACATGGCAAATGTGCAGAGAAGGATTTGTGAGTAGGCCATGCATGAATATCTAGAACGTACCTACCAGGTTCACAAACATTGAAGATCCATGGAGGAAGTACTTATGTTTGCCAAAGTCCTACATCCATTAATTATGACTACAGAATGTCTCCAGAGACGCCCCTGACAGTTGGGGCTAAATATTCCATTACTCACATCCACATCTTCAGAACAATATCTTTGTCTCTGTACCCACAATTCCACCCTGCATAGATTGAGAAATGAATCTGTATACAGTAAACTCTTTCATATCTAGCAGCCCCAGGACCAGGAGGTTGCCGGATATTCAAATATTCTGGATAATAGAGAGATATACCTAGCAATGCATAACACTCAAGGAAAACAAGATTCACTATTAACAAACAAACAAAAACGTATGCCCAGAACTTTATTTGCCAACAACCATAATGTTACTGTAAACTTATGCTGTATTTCCTGTGGTTATTTGTATTTACTTTCACTATACTGTACTTATGGAAAACGTAACTAAAATTTACTTATGGTTAAAATGCCTGTTGTTTGAGTGTTTTGGATGATAGAATGCCAGATATGAAGGCATTTACCATGTAAACACACACACACACACACACACACACACACACACACACACACACACACACACACACACACACACACACACACACAGAGTCAGAGGATTGGCACATCTTATAATGGTGCAATATTTGATAGAGTTTCAGTCTCAATGTTTTCGTTTATAATTTAGGAAATGTTGCAATTGTTTTCCAAAGCCAGAGAGAAGCTGTCTGAATCCTTTTATATTGAGAGGCTCCCTATGCTAAAAGGTTTTGTTGGCAAAAACAGCCTTTTTGCTGATAAAACCTGTGGAGTATCCAGATTCCCAAAGTGCTCGGTCGACAGTAAGTCAACAGAATGCAGCACGTTTGTTGACAGAGCTCTGTCGCCAGAGCTCTGTCGCCATTTCCCCATGAGGAATAACGCTTCTGTTGACAGAGCTCTGTCGCCAGAAAGCGGGTTTGGACATTTCGGGGAACCCTCTGTTGACAGTCAGGGCTTCTGTGACACCAGACAGCCCTGTCTGCTGTGCTTCCAGTTGGCCATTTTGCCAATTGAGTTTGACTGTGATCTGTTGACAGAATTTTTGTCGGAAGGTATCTTCTGACAAAAACTTCTGTCAACAAATCTCTGTAATATAGACATAGTGCGAGATTTTTGTGATGACAAACATACTTTCCCTATAATGGCTCCACCCAGACTTCTAGGATCTGTGGATTTTGTGCAGATATAATAAAAAAGATGCAAATGCATTTAATACTGTGGCTTACTGAGTATTGATGGTATTTAACAGCTGTTTAGCTGCTGCTCAGTATTACCAGTTATTTAATGTCCATGGAATGGAAAGAGTACTGTTCTAAATGTTAATGAATGTTAACTGTTACAGTACTCCTACCTCTGTTCATACTGAGATCATTTATAAGAGAGGAGAACCATAACATAGTAAATTGGTGTTTTCTGGTCAATTACAAAAGGTAGTAGCTATTCAAATCCAGGTAATAACTGGGAAACAGATAAATCTACCATGATGCAACTAAGCAGTAAGACATAATAGGTCATGCCACAGTGAGATAACACCTCTGGGTCATAATAAGACATGAAGACAAGCTGAGAGCTTTCAAAGATTCAAGGAGAGTAATATTGCACAGTAACGTATATTGGGTATGTTTTATTGTAAATTTGAAATTGCTCTGCAAGGGCTAATTTTTGTTGAAATTAAGAATGTACTGTAATGTAAGGGATAAAGTACTACACCCAGCAGTGTATGAGGAGATTGGGGTTCCACTCAAAGATTCTGATGAGATAAACTGAGAAAGTAAAGCTTGCGTGATTTGTCAATGTCACTGAAACCTTGAGATGGAACCACAGTCTTAAATGTGTACTTCTGGAGTATATTGTGTGTTGTTATACGTACGGCATTCTTCAGCTAAGGCTGGCTTTTTACTAGTGGCGTGCTGAAAATGTGTGGAACTGGGAATTTTCTTGAAATAGCCCCAGAGCAAAATTTCACCATTCTAGTCAGAAAAATTGTTTTGAGTTTTTCTCCCCACTTACAAATAGCAAGTTTTACCTCAGGGAAATCTGAGAAATCAGATAAATAGTGAATGATTTTAAGACAAACCAGCAGAATACATTTTTGTCTGAGCTAGTGGGTGGGTTGCGCAGCCCCATTCATTTCTGTACAGATCATCAGCTACAATAAACTCTTGTATGTCCGGCAGCCCCAGGACCAGGAGGTTGCTGGATATTCAGATATTGTGGATAATAGAGCGTTATATTTAGCAATGCATAACATGCAAGAAAAACAAGATTAGATATTAAGAAACAAGCAAAAATGTATGCAGAGTACATTATTTACCATCAGCAGTGGTATTGTAGGCTGTATTTGCTGTATTTATGTGTATTTACTTTCACTATACTGTACATATGGAAAACATAACTAAAATGTACTCATGGTTAAAATGCCAGTTATTTGAGAGTTCTGAATAATAGAGTGCCGGATATGGAACAGTTCACTGTACCATTCTGGTATCCTGGGATGGCTTAACTCAACATAGCAGAATTAACCCTTTGTAATTCCCCAAGGAAAAGAGGGAGGTGGTATTTTGAAACTCCACACGGGAGGTGGCATCCCCTGAACACTTTGTAGCCTGCTGCTGGGGTTTCCTATGTGGCAAGACATGGGAAGGAGCCTAGGAAAAAAGGTAGGAACTGGGGAACTGCTGCTACACAGTGTTTCCTTTCAGTTGCCCATGTTAACACCTGAGAACAGTGGTGTCCAATGTAACTGAAGGATCATTTGTTGTCCTTCCTTATTCACCACAGCCCCACCTGCTCTAACAATGCCCTCCTCCTTCCCTCCCCCCAGAGACAGGCACCCCTGCGCATACTCCTGGTGACTCACCAGAGCTGCTGCTGGGGCCATGCAAGGCAAGCTGCAGCCAAGCCAGGCTGTAGTTGCCGGGACCATGCAGGCTCGGGGCCGCGCAGGCTCGGGGCCGCACCGGCTCGGAGACAGAGCCACTGCTGCCCTGCTCTTGCCCCACCAAGTGGTGAGGTGCTTGCACAGAACAGGCAGAGGGTGCTCCAAGTGTGCGGCTCTAAGGAGCTGTGTTTCACCACACCATGGAGCAAACTGCATGGACTGTTTGTGCACCCCATGGCCGTGTCTACACGAGCCAAAAACTTCAAAATGGCCATTTCGAAGTTTACTAATGAAGCGCTGAAATACATATTCAGCACCTCATTAGGATGCAGGAGGCCGCAGCGCTTCAAAATTGAAGCGGCTCCGCGCCACGTGACTCGTCCAGACAGGGCTCCTTTTCGAAAGGACGCTGGCTACTTCTAAGTCCCCTTATTCCTATGAGTAGATAGGAATAAGGGTACTTCGAAGTAGGCGGGGTCCTTTCGAAAAGGAGCCCCGTCTGGACGAGCTGCGCGGCAGCGAGCCACGTCAATTTCGAAGTGCCGCGGCCGCCCGCATGCTAATGAGGCGCTGAATATGTATTTTAGCGCTTCATTAGTAAACTTTGAAATGGCCATTTGTATGGCCATTTCGAAGTTTTTGGCTAGTGTAGACGTAGCCCATGTGAGTTTTCCATCCAGAGATTCCTATTGATCAGTTGAGAAAATACGGCTGGATGGTTGGGTCTCAGTTTTCCTTAACATCTTGAACAACACTGTGACATTGGAACTGCTGATTGATCATAGATCTGATCTTTGCTTATTACCCTACTACGCCAAAGCCCCTGCAGGCAAGTGCTGATCCACGTGCTATGTTCTAGGATCCACATGAACCCTTTCTGATCTTTAAATCCCTTACACTTGTTAGCTGGTGCCACAGGTGACCTTCAGGGCTTTGTGTGGTGAATGTGTGGGTAGGACTAAGCATTACAATAGAGGACATGGATTCAAAAGAAAGGCACTCTTTCCCAGCTGGCAGAAAATAGTTCTGGTATTGCAGAACAGTGCAGTGGGTGCTGTAAGGAGAAACACCCAAAAGATTGTGAGACATTCAGATGCTACATTTCAGAGAGAGAGAGAGAGATGTGCAGTATCACATTTCATATAGCCACTTGTTCTGTCATCGGGAATGTGCATAATGAACTACTTCAGGGTTTGTTAATTATGACACAGCATGCCTACTGATCATTTTACCATTTTACTATCATATAACCTGGCATTGCACCTTTACACAAATACTCATATGTTAATTTGCTATAAATACGTTTCTTCACTTCTCTGCACGGCACTAGCACTGGAACAGTTTATTGCCTCTTGGCTGGTAATGTGCCACATTTTAAGCTTCCTCTTCAGTAAAAAGTCTGAAGCTGGAGGCATATAAACTTCCCAGGTTTAGCTCTTAAAATGAAAGGTTTGAGAGGCCATATTGCTCAGGCTACGTCAACACCTAAAGTTTTTTCATTGACAGTTTTGTCTGTGACAGAAAAGCACTGATTTTTAGTCACATTATTCTCCACAGGCATCAGCGCATGTTTACATTTGCAGCACTTGCATCACAGGTGAGGGGAGTGCATTGTAGCAGCTATCATACTGTGCACTGCTCTGGGGCACAAAACAAATCATTACTGTGGCAGGGGTGGGTATGTGCATGCGAGACAACCTCCTGAAGCAACCGGTCCTGAGACCCTGACTTTAGCTGCCACTTCCCTCCCTGACTTTGTACAGCATGTTCTGTCTGCCTGTCTCTGTTTACATTGTGGGTGGTAACAGGAGCATTACACAATAATGATTTGTTTTGTTTCCCAGAGCAGTGACCACACTGGCTGTCAGAACAGAGCTAAATGGGAGGGGTGCGTATTTGTAGGCAGGGCTGCTGAGTTTTGGCCACGCTTGCTCTGCATCCTTGGAAAGCTCCAGTCCAGAGGGCAATTAGACCATTAAAAGTAATCAAGAACTTACACTGGAACATCACCACAAAAAGACTCTCAGTGGGGTGGTTTTACTTTTGCACTGAATCTCAGCAGTTTTAGTGCAAAATGTGGCTTTCCAGTGAAAACGCTAGAGTGATTTTAACAAAAAACCCAGGCATTTTTCACTAAAACTGGCAAGTTTAGACATAGTATGAGACTGCAATATTGTATTAACTTGTCAGTTCCCATGAAGCATTTTTCCTCTTCAGTGAGTCAGTATTTAACATTCACAATAACCCAGAGGGTTCAGTTTTCATTGATTATTTGTGAAAGCCATGTAAAGAGGAACTTTGGTGTTCATGCTTCCCCAATGAGAAATACTGTCCCACATAAGGAAATCGATGAGAGAGTTTTTAGCAGAGTTTTTCACACGGAGAATTAAGGCCTTAGGATGTCAGTACACCTCAAATAGGCATCATTGCTTTGTCATTTTAGAAGGCACTAATTATATTGCTTCAAT
This sequence comes from Carettochelys insculpta, assembly GCF_033958435.1. Taxonomy (NCBI): domain Eukaryota; kingdom Metazoa; phylum Chordata; order Testudines; family Carettochelyidae; genus Carettochelys; species Carettochelys insculpta. The sequence continues at coordinate 59,544,978 of NC_134144.1, forward strand.
AGCTTTAGAACCACTTAAAATAAGCACTATCCTACTAACATATCCAGGGAAAATAAGTTCATCACTCATCCAGTGATATGTCTCAAAGTAAAGATATTTCAGCGTGTTTCCTGTGGTCTCAGGACAAGACTTTCTCATTGTGTGGTCTTTTGTATTCTCTGTGCTGGCTACAGTACACTCTAGATAAGAACTGGGACTGCTGTGGACAGGCACTTTAGTTGCTTCTGACTATAATTTCCCACTTTGAGCCTCTACCTCATCAGGTTCATGCACCTCTGTGGGTCAATACATTGTTAATGCTATTGACAGACAAGCATATTGGAAGCCAGAGGTCTGTTTCTCCACCATGTGATGAAAAATAAAGGTACTTAGGCAGTGCCAGAGGGTAGCAGCTGTTCTAAATTTAAAGAAACTGAGCAGAGTGGCTACATTTTTGTGGGAATATATGTTCCTGCAGTTTTTTGCTCACACAACTGCCAGGAGAATTGCAATCCTTTCTGATTTTTGCTGATCTCATGTCTTGCAACATAAACTGCCCCCTGTGCAGAGATTTTCAATCATAGTCTGCCTGGACCCCACTCAAATCCATTTCGTGGCAGACTCCTGTGTTTTCTAAAAGGGCCAAAAAAGGAGGTCCTATGCCCATATCTGAAATTGGTATTCAAATATATTTTCAACCAAGTTGTACTGTGAGGCCAGTTTACATCTTATGCTTGAGTGATGTTTATTCAAAATACTGTGTAATCAACAAACATTTCAGTCCTGCTGCTGAAGGGAGAGCAGTATGAAAAATTAACTCACTATGCTGTATTTAGCATGCCTGTGTGCTACTACCAATTTAGACCCATGTGGTTTAGAATACTTGTCAGGTTTTGTTCCATGTACCAAACACTTTAATATTTGAAGTTCCATTGGAATATAAAAATGTTTAAAGAAAAGTAACCACTTTCTGTTGTAGCGCAGAAATGCAGATGAGTGGAGCAATGAAAGGCACTGGTGGAAGCCATTCCTTCAAATACTTCTTTTGTTTGTCTTTTCATTTGCTATTATTTGCAGTATGCACTCAGATAATTGATGCTAAAATGTATTTGCATGGTTTTTTTTTATTTTTAATTGATCAAACATTGGTTCCTCCTGCCCTTGCTGTGGAATATATAACAAAGCCGTGTCTACACGTGCACGCTACTTCGAAGTAGCGGCACTAACTTCGAAATAGCGCCCGTCACAGCTACACGTGCCGGGCACTATTTCGAAGTTAACTTCGACGTTAGGCGGCGAGACGTCGAAGTCGCTAACCCCATGAGGGGATAGGAATAGCGCCCTACTTCGACGTTCAACATCGAAGTAGGGACCGTGTAGTCGTTGCGCGTCCCGCAACTTCGAAATAGCGGGGTCCGCCATGGCGGCCATCAGCTGAGGGGTTGAGAGACGCTCTCTCTCCAGCCCCTGTGGGGCTCTATGGTCACCGTGGGCAGCAGCCCTTAGCCCAGGGCTTCTGGCTGCTGCTGCGGCAGCTGGGGATCCATGCTGCAGGCACAGGGTCTGCAACCAGTTGTCAGCTCTGTGTATTTTGTGTTGTTTAATGCAACTGTGTCTGGGAGGTGCCCTTTAAGGGAGCGGCTTGCTGTTGAGTCCGCCCTGTGACCCTGTCTGCAGCTGTGCCTGGCACCCTTATTTCCATGTGTGCTACTTTGGCATGTAGACATTCCCTCGCAGCGCCTATTTCGATGTGGTGCCGCTCAACGTCGAAGTTGAACATCGACGTTGCCAGCCCTGGAGGACGTGTAGATATTATTCATCGAAATAGCCTATTTCGATGTTGCTACATCGAAATAAGCTATTTCGATGTAGGCTTCACATGTAGACGTAGCCCAACATAGCTAATATTTACATCATAGACTGTGTATCACCAGGATCAAAGATGCCACTGAAGCTCTGAGAATAAAGCTTTTGTTAGGTCATGTTTCTTCAGGTATTTGGTTGCAGGCTTTGCTGCAGCACTAGAGGATAAAGCAGTTTTTGCATAAATTGTGGGTCTAGTAAAGTGCTTTATTTTGATTAATATTTTGCAAACTGAATGGTGACTGCAAAAAGAGCATTCAGGATCTGCACATAGGTCTGAGTCCAGCAAAGCACTTAAGTACATACTTCATTTCAGTCAGTCTACTCATTTATTTACATTTAAGCAATGCTTGAAGTGCTTTAGGGTCTCAGATGCATGGAGACAGACATCTTCTAATAATCTTATGATCCATAACAATTCCCATTAGATTATAGCAATTTTAAAGTAGATCAAACTAAAGGGCTAAATTACTCAACAAATTCTCTTTAAAAAAATTATCATAGATCGCTTCACTCCCAAAACTGCCCCATAACATTTTATGGCTGAAATATAGTTTGGTGTAGAATCATGCTGGCTATGTAAAAAAATCACATACTTGGTTTCATAGTTTATCAGACTTCCATTCACTCAGTTCTGAACTGTGACTGGGATTTTGTGGCCACCTAAAGCATAAAGGGGAGTGAGAATTGTTTGAAAACCCTTTAGAAGACCTGGGGAATGAATATAGCTGACACAATGTGGGGCTCTGTCCCATTCTACAGGTGACTTTGTGAAACGTAACCTTTGGCTAATTGACCTGTCCTTTTGAGATCAGGGATTCATGTTCTAAGAACCAGAGATCTCAGGTACAATCTTAGCTGTAGACAACCCAGCTGGGATCATCATGTTACAAGTGGTGGCCCTTATTGGCAGTTGCACAGGGTGAAGCTTTAAAACTTGTGATGAGCTTCTTTCGCCAAGGCTGTAGCAGGCTCATCAAGCTCTGTCTGCGGCCAAGCTACCTCTAGAGTGGCTAGTTTGGAGTTGGTGGACAGAAAGAGGAATGGAAAGTGAAGGGTCTTCACAATTACTGACCCCGTTTCTGATGCAAAAGCCAGCACAGATGAGCCTGCATGGGTGGTGATAGACTTTGCTCTTGATACCACTGCTGCAGAGCAAGCAGAAGCAGAGAGGAGAATGGATCTTGGAGGAGCCTTCTTGATCTATTCTTATAATGGGGTGTAGCTTACAAAACACCCCATGGTATATTAGGACTGTGCTTAAAGACACAGTTCAGTTCTCTGAAAATACAAGTATTCTTCTGTTTTATGATTAATTTTATGGCCATGTTGATGCAATAAAACACACTGCTGCTAAGGTCTAACGGACATTGCACTCCAAAGGCATATGTACTGCAACTAATATTTCAGATTTCCTGTATGTTAAATATTATCTTTCGATGATCAAAACACTAAGGAAGTTTGCAATAGTTTTTTTTCTCATGCATTTGTGCTATTTTTAAAAACTTACTCCTTTGTGTCTTCTTAAGCCTCCTATTCCTTAAAACATTTTCAAAAAATCCACTGCATTTTTCCTTAATCCTCCTATTTTCGCCTGTGCTGTAGGATCTGAGAGAAGAATGTATAAAGCTGAAAACAAGAGTTTTTGATTTGGAACAACAGAATCGAATGCTAAATGTGCTTTTCCAACAAAGGGTCAAACCAGCTTCTGACCTTCTTCTTCAGGTAGGAAGAAACATTTCCATCTGGAATCTGCTAAATTTAGATTCAGTGCAATTACATAATATATTTTTAAGATAATGTTACAAGCAAGCAATGACAGCTGATGGACATAATATATGAGAAGAAAGTCTGTTATCTATCATCTGATACTGTTTGAAATTGAAGGTGTGCACCAGCATGCTCTGGCTGTACATTCTGTGCAAATGTGGAGAGAGAAGTGTATTTGAGGAATATAACTTAATTTTTGAGGTGCCTCTTCAGGATGATAAATGGGATGACATATGGGTTCATTATTCCTTCAGGAAGGCAAAAATATTTCCATGATATTCTATTTGATGGAAAACAAAGCATAATTTTCTGAGTAGGAAATCAGTCTATTTAGCTTTCTCCATATTTGCTCCAGTGACTCAATATATTATGTAGACCCAAAACAATATTTTATTTACCTCTTCTGAGACAGTCAAGAACTCAGATGTAGAGTGACCTATTCTCACATTCTTCCTTGAGATCAAAGAAAGGTACATGAGGTTGCTGAATTTGGCCTATGTAAAAGCGTGAATGAAACGCTATGGAAATCACCAGGTATTCCACGTTCTATATATGATGATGAAATTTGGCCCTTAGGATGGCACATATTGGAATTTGTGTCTGTCTAATGACTAAAGTTATTTGAGTCTGGACTGCTACAAGTGCCATGGAATATACTGAAGAGAATGGGCCATTATTGGTAGCAAAAAGGAATAGATGCTCTAATATGTTTTTTTTTATGCTTAGCTTATATGAAGTTGTTTCATTTATCATTGTTGCCTCTCCATGGTTTAGTAGGCTGGCTCTTCATATCTGCAGAATTTTTCTGACTTTGCTTGCTTAGTCTTTATTGGCTAAGTGAGAACGGGCACTATGGTCATTCCTAAACTCCAGGTCTTCTCTCTGACAGCAAAAGTGTTGCTATTGAACAGCTGAAATAGGATATCTACATATTTTGAGCCCAGGGAACAATCAAAAGAAAAGTGTCAATGTATTTCAGTCAGTAAAGAACTTTTGATAAAGATAGCTTCCAATACTATTTGCAAAAAACCCAGAATTTTAAATTTGTGATTTACCAACATTTAACTTATCTTCCAAATTAATTTTCCCAGTAGAGTCTGATTCACGAGCTTAGATTTTAAGAATTGCAGAAAGATATTTCAGAAGGATATTACTCAGTTCTCTTAATTAGGCTCCTAGTGATTAGTCTCCCATAGGAGGTGTCAAACTGATGTACACTTTTTGAATTATATTCTTAAGCCCAGATTCAGAAAAGCTATTAGGAGCTTGTTTAAGTTACCCCTGTTCAGGAGCATATGCAAGTATGTGCTCAGATACATGCTTCAATCATAATGCTTCCTTGAGTTGAGGTCAAACACCATAACTATTTAAAAGGGCTGTGGCTTAAATGCTCTGATGTTCCCATTCATATAATGCATGTGCATAATGTGCGTACAGGCAAGCAGGAGGCCACAACTCCCTCAAAACCTGTGGAGTTAGCACTTCGCAGGTTCCATGAGGAATCTCTGTACATTTGGCTGCATGTGGATGTTGATAAATTGTATAATCAATTCCTTAACCACATTTTGGTTCATTATAAAACATACTCGATAGACCAAATAACCAGTGTCAATCAGGTTTATTGCTATAAGCCAATATTAATATAGTACAGGAAAAAGGTTTTATAGAATGCCAGTCTCTGAAAAGCCATCTTGTGCAGCATTATGACTTTCATCTTACATGGATGTTGTACTCCCAAAGCTTCACATTTCATCTGGTAGAGTTTATAGAATGATATCACCACATATTTCTTTACATGTTGCTAAAATTCAACCTGTCACTTTGTCCCAGTTCATTAACTTGTTCTCTTCCTTCCCTTATTTTTGTTTTGGATACTAGCATTCTGGGTACTGGTGTGTCAAGATATTGTCTGGATTTGCATCCGGGTAGAACAAATCATAACTTGTCATCATTCTGTGGGATATTCTAGTACTAGCTTGTGGGAAAAACTCCCTATCTCTTTCTAGGATAAAGCACATGTATCTTCTTATCCTGATGACTTACCTATCTACTTAAACAAAAGTTTACTTCAGCTAGTACATGGTGTTATGATCTACCAGCATAAGTGCATAGAGAGGGCTACAGTAAAGGTATAAGCCCATTTAGGCTCTGTAATTGCTTAATACTTGTCCTTAATATTATTTGCATTTAATGTACAATAACACACATGCATCGACATTGCAACGGGTAATATACCTAGAACTAATATGCTATATAAACATGCTAGCCAGCACATACTGGTCCACTGCCAAATTCCGTGTTGCCTCCAGCATTTATAATAATGTAAAATAAAAAAGTGTTATTAGTTTATAAAGGGAGTCACTGTCAAAGGCTTGTGTGTGAAATGGCTCAGCAGTACAAAAGTTTGAAAAGCACTATACCAAGACCTATCAGCTGCATTTTGTGTGTGTTTTTGACCCTCTGGCTGGGTCTACACTTGCTCCCAACTTTGAATTGGGCATGTTAATCAGGGTGAAGGGAGTTTACTAATGAAGTGCTGCAGTGAATATGCAGCACTTCATTAGGCTAATTCTCCCCCATGGCAACTTCAAAGTGTCAGACTTCAAAGTGCCAGCATGTGCGTAGACAAGCCCACTGCACTGTACGTGTACCCTCCACCCTGACACTACAATCTTAATCTTGGCCCAGTGCAGAGTGGAGATCTTGGGGGGATATGTGGAAAGTGATCTGCCATCTGTTCATGCTGACCCATCTGGAACCTTTGTAGGACCCACTGATGGGTCGAGAGACACTCTTTAGATACCCTAGTCTAAAGTAGGTTTTTGATCCACGCGTTTTAGAGTGGAGTCCAAAATCCACCTTCATTTATTAAGCACTATTCCCTGCTTGAATTGTTCTGATTTTCTAAAGATATGGTTGAGTTTAGAGAAATTATATAATCAGTAACTCTTTTTGCTTTACGTGTTTGTACACAGTTATAAATTCTGAAAAGCATCTAAATAACTTAGAAACATGTGCCCTGTAATTTAGAGTTGGGATTTTCAAAGGACACTAACTCTGTGGCTGCGTCTACACTACAGTGATCTTTTAAAAGAAGTTCTACCAGAAGATGTATTCCAAAAAAGCTTTTGAAAGAGGATGTCCACATGAAAAAAAACAGATCAAAACTCAATCCACTCTTTCAATAGAGAGCGTCCACACAGCCCCCACCCTTTGAAAAGAACGGACCAGGGATCAAAAAGCCTGGTGCCATAAGGACTGCTCTTTTGAAAAAAGGGCTCCTGGGGCATCTACGCATGATTTTTTTCTGAAAGAATCTTACAGAAAAAGGTGCTCTTCTTCATCTGGGAGGGGAAGAGGGCCACTGGTAAAAGTGCTGCGAGCTTTTGATTTCAGATTTAAAGAGTGGATTTTGTGTGTAGATGCTCCATGGTTTCTTTCAGAAAAGGCCCTGTTTTTTCCAAAGATCTTACTAGTGTAGACGCAACCTGAGGGTTTTGAGAATCCCAGCATAGCCTCACAAATCCTATTCAAAGTTAGTTGTATTTGTGCTACTCATTTACTCAAACATATAAAAATACTGTGTATCATCCTTTATTGTTGATTTATATTACACAATACTATTTTCATACAAATGACTGCAGAGGAGGAACACAATTAAGAGCTACTCTTAGCTGTTTTTTTCCCCTGTAATTATCATGTATCTCATCAGTGACTTGATTGCATGTTCTCAGTGGATTATTCTGCAATCAGATATTTGAATTGAAGTATGGATTTCTTCCAGTTACATTTCAGTGGTATTGAAACCTTGCATCAGTCAGCATAAATGCTTTTCAAAATAATGAATCACCAGTATCATAGGTTATTTTACTGCCTTTGACTTTAAACAAAACCTTCACAGTCTGTTTGGTTTCTGCTTATAAACAAGAGGAAAACATAACTCACAATGATAATTTAAGTATGTGGTACAAGTGATTTAAATTTGAGTGCAGAGCATGTTCCTTATATAATGCTGAATGCACTGTGCCGTTTTTCCTCATGTTTCACATGCAGACCAAAAAGAAAAACTGATTACTTCAGATTTAGTAAATTTCATGCAAAGGAGGTTTAAATGACAATTTTAAGAAGGCTTCACTGTAAAATAGTTATTAACTATTACATTTTCATGAATTTTGGATAAATATAATTATTCATTAAATCCTAGGGACTGATAGTACTGAACAAGAAATGACTGTGTTTATCTGGGGGATTTGATTATGCAGATTGCTACATTAATTCTTTGGCACTAGAAACTTCAGTGTGTCCATTGCCGGCAGTGCATGTCACACAGGGGAAATCTCATTCCTGTCTTGAAGAGAATAAGCGACCCAAACTCTGACATGAAAACCAGAGTTTCCAGGAGCTGGAAGTAATTCAGTCTCTGCTCTATCACCTTTTCGTACTGTAGCTGAGTTCATTTTGAGACTCTCTTGAGACATGCTTTCTTGTTGCTGGAAGTCATTTATAAAGCTGGCATTAGGTGTAGACAAAATAAGTAAGTGCTGGGGCACCTAGTTTTTGTTGTTATCCATCCCTCTTTATCCTGGACCTGCTGAGACAGATTTGTGGAAGAGATCTCCCCTTTTAGAGGTGCATTCACTTCAGTTCCATGTGAAAAGCAGCAACAGACAAGACCAGGATCCCTGGCACTAATGAGGGGCACCTGTCCAGTTGATCCCCATTCCTTTATCTGGGGGAGGATGGGGTTAGAGAGTATGTCTGTCCCTTTGGGAAGTGTATAGAAGGAAACATCAGAACCTCAGTTTTAGCTACATGTTACATGTAGTCCGCCGGTGACCACACGTGAGGAGTGACTGTTAGATAGGCTGAGATTTGGATTTCTTTGAAAGGAGCTCTCAAAGGCTACATCTACACTACGAGATAAATTTGAATTTAAGGCAGGCAGCTCAATATTACCACGTAACTGTCTTCCCTTTAAATACCATTAGCTGGATTTAGGGAGCACTAATATCAAGATTACGATATCGTCGTTACCTGATTGGTATACCATCAAGTTCGAATTCAAAAGTTTTAATTAAAGGCCAGGGTGGAAACACCACATTTTAAAATTAAATTTATTAGCCTCCAGAGGTGTCCCTTATGTAACTCGCAATGCTCTGCTCTGGCTGCTGCTCTCCAGGTACACCAGAATTAGGTAACAGGAACAGCATGAATTTCACAGCGGGAGCAGCAGGACCATGGCTGTGGGCTTATGTTTGTATGAGAGCCTGAGAAATGTCTTTCTTTCTTTGCTGTTAGCTCTGTGAGTGCATCTACCCATTACAAATAGCCCCTGCAGGGAGTTTGTGGTTCTGTCTCTACATTTATTATTTTTTTTCTACACTGCCTGGCGCCAACCCCTGCCCTGCAACACCACATGGCAACAAGGCTGTTGTGGGGTTCGTGCTTGCATAAGATGCCAAGAAACTTCTCGGCAGTTTACATTCGTGAGTGAACACCTCTCCCTCCCCACAGGCCCCATTCAAGAAAAGGACGTGCCTGCCATTCAATGATGACCATGCTGCCAGGCAGCACCATGTCATAGCTTGCACACGTTTAGGGCTCCAAGGGCTGGAAAGTATTACAGGGACTTGCAGCCACCAGGGGAAAGTTTCCCTCAGCAGCTAAGGTATTCAGGGGCTTGTAGCCACTGGGGAGGAAGTCTTCTCCAATAGCTAAGATAGCTGGGGGGACCACTGAACCCCCCACAAACCCCAGGCAAGGGACCTGTGAGGCTTGCAGCCGCTGGGGGGAAGTGTCCCCCGGAGGCTAAGGTACAGAACCCCCACCCCTAGCAAGGGACCAGTGGTGCTTGCTGCTCATAGGGGGAAGTCCCCTACCTGTCATCATGCTTCAACACCCCCAAACATAGGGAGGAGGGCCAGCTGAGATTCCTGTTTCTGGTACAAGTTTAGTATATGATATTTCACTGCCATCACCCATGTTGGCAATGTCTGTGCTGTGAAGAGGGAAATCAAAATTTGTTTTTTCCTAGACTTTTTCTATCCTCTTTCTTCTAACATTGAGAATACAGTCAGGGTCCCTGTGTTATTTTCAGGGATTGGATGCAGTCACCGAAGAGGAGGACTCTCAGTGGATGGCCAGTTGAGAACATAGCCAGTGCACAGAAGCCTTATAGTGCACTGGAAAGCCAAAGACCCGTCCTTCAGCAACTCTCTTTTTTTCAAAAACTTTCCTATCTTCTATTTCTTCCAGCTTCTCAGGGTCCCTGAGTTATTTTCAAGGGTCAGATGGAATGATGGGAGAAGGGGGACACTCAGTGGATCATAGAATCACAGAATTCTTGGGGTGGAAGGGATCTCAGGAGGTCATCTAGTTCAGCCCCCTTCCTAAAGCATGATCAACCCCAACTAAGTCATCCTATTCTGGATAATTCTCTGAAAACATCCACTCAATGTGCAGCACCAGTCAAAAAAGCAAACAGAATGTTAGGAATCATTAAAAAGGGGTAGAGAATAAGACACGGAATATCTTAGTTCCTCTGTATAAATCCATGATATACCCACATCTTGAGTACTTTGTGCAGAGGTGGTCTCCTGATCTCAATCAACTATCTCTTGGCATTGGAAAAGGTTCAGAAAAGGTCAACAAAAGGATTAGGGGGTTGGAATGGGTGCCATGTGAAGAGACATTAAAAAGATTGGTGTTTTCAATTTAGAAAAGAGGAGACTAAGGGTGGGGTATGATCATAGTCTATAAAATCATAACATGTATGGAGAAAGTAAATAAGGAAAAGTTATTTACTTGTTCCCATAATACAAGAACCTAGGGGTCACCAAATGAAATTAATAGGTACCAGGTTTAAAACAAAGAAAGAGTTTTTCTTCATGCAGTGCTCAGTCAACCCAGGGAGCTCCTTACCAGAGGATGTTGTGAAGACCAGGACTTTAACAGGGTTCAAAAAAGAACTAGATAAATTCATGGTGGATGAGTCCATCAATATTTACTAGCTACGATGTGGAGGAACAGTGTCCCTAGCTTGTTTGTTAGACGCTGCAAATGGAAGGCTGGAGAGATCACTTGACCACCAGTTCATGCCCTCTGGGGCATCTGACATTGACCACTGTCGAAAGACAGGATGCGGGCTAGATGGAACTTTGGTCTAACCCAGGGTAGCCATTCTTAAGTTCTTATCTTCATCTTTATAAATGTCACTTTAGCAGCTCAAGAACAAAGCAAAGACTTTTGAAAGATCCAGTTTAGCCTTGTGTACTTCCTGGCTGTATTAATTTTTTGTGGATCTCCCATATTGTTTAATTGTATACCTAAAATTTGTCCATAATGCTGCAGCCATATTGTTAAATTCTTACCTTAATGTAGGTAATAACCTTTTTTATGGACTTCTGTGAGGATTTGAAGAATGTGCTCTAAAATATGTCTTTGAAGGGAAATACACTTATTCAGATGGACATAGTTGGCAATGTAGGAAAAAAAGGGTAAATTGTTCACACAACATTGTTATATGTATGAAGAACTATAGGGTGTTTAATTGTTTAAGACCTGAAAGAAGTAGATTAAATGAATGGCCCAGAGTCTGACCTTACATTTAGACATCTTGAGATATGATGGTGTTCTGTGTACAGATGATTAAAAGAAACGTTATTTTGGCTTCTATTGAATGAATATGCAGAATATATGGGTACTTTAAAATGTAGATGTTTGAGAAGGAGAAAACAAACTCAGAGATTACCTAAATAACCATACCAATATGTGCTGAAAGCTGCATCGTTCAGACTGGATAGCGTGCCCACTGTCTAGACCCTCCCTCATGCATATCTACATTCCAAAGGCATTTTTAGGAACGAGATCACTAACTTTGTTTCAGCCATTTCAAGGCTTTGAAATCCTCCAGGATAACCCCGCTGTCCACCACTCTACACTGTGAAAAACTCCAGTTTAGTCCTCCCTTCTCCTTCCTATGATTCAGCTAGTTAGTGATCTGTGAGAGGAGCTTCCCTGTTATCCATGACTGCTTACTCTACTTAAGGGTCTTTTGGTGTGGGACCTTGTCAAAGGCATTCTGAAAGTCCATTATGTACACTGGATTATCTTGTGCACATGTTTGTAGACCTGCTCAACAATAGATTGGTAAGGCCCCTTCTTTCAAGGCTACTTGATTTCCTTAGGGGCTTCTGCTATGGGACCTTGTTAAGGCATTCTGAAAACCCAGGTATACTTTATCAACTTGATCTTCTCGTCCTGGTGACTTACTGGTTTATGTTTTTTTAATCTAAAACCTTTTCTATTGATACATCATTTTGGGGAGTAGTTCAGCTTTATCACTCAAAAAGAATCACTCTGCTATCAATATCTCCCCTGCATCACTTATGCAAAGAGTTTATTTAGCTTCTCTGAACTGGTCTTGTTTTACTTGTCACAGTTTGTGCTCCAACCAATTTTTCTCATTTAGGACATAGGAGCTAGAACTAGGTGAGCTGGGGTGGGGAGGACGTGCTGCAGCACTCCCTGTTTTTAAGTGGTTTCCGTTACATTCAGGGTTTCCAGTTTGGTACAACAACTGTCAGCACCCCAACTATAAAAATTGTTCCAGCACCCTGATTTAGGATTTTACTTCCAATTTTTAAAGGCAGCCTTTTTGCCACTGAGGGTATGTCTACACTAGATGGTTTTGTTGACAAAATGCTAACCCGGGGAGCATCCAGATTCCCAAGGCATTCTGTCAAAACTAAATCGACAGAATGGAGCACATTAGTCGATAGTCTTATCCTGCTCTCCAGGACACATAACACCGGTGTTTACAGAGATCTGTCAACAGAAAGCTGGTCTGAATGTTCTTGGGGGACTTCTGTCAACAGACAGGGCTTCTTGGACACTGAGCAACCCTGTCTGCTGTATTTCCGCTTGGCCCTTGTTGACAGAGCTATCTGCTTGGCAGTTTGGCTACGATCTGTCGACAGAAGTTTTGTCAGAAGATTTCTTCCAACAAAAACTTCTGTTGACACATTGCTGTAATCTGAACATAGCCGACAGCCTCCATTATTTTGCTGATAAGCATGGTGGCATTCTTGTAGTCCTCCTGTTATCTATTTTTTTATCTGGAGTATAGTCTGAGTCCCTATTCTAGCGTATTTCAGTGCTCTCTAAGCTGCTTGGGAATTTTATCCTTTTGAGAGCTCTTTTCAATTTCTTTCTGCCTAGCATTCTCATTCCTGTAAAATTCACCTTTTTAAAGTTAAATGTTACAATAGTGGGTTTATCTGGTATTTTGCCTTCTGCAAGGATGCTAAATAGAATTACATTATGGTCCCATTACCAAGTGGTTCAACTATAGTTACCTCTGAGATAAGGTCCTGTGCTCTGGTTAGGACTAAATTAACAATTGTCTTTCCTCTTTTGGATACCAGGGCAAGCTTCTCCAAGAATAAATCGTTCATGGTATCCATACATTTTATCTTGAATCATGTCCTTAGATGACATTTATCCAGTAAATATAAGTATAGTTGAAATAACCTTTTATTATTATGTATTCTGGTTCTGTCATCTCTCTCACCTCCCTTTGCATTTTGCAGTCACCATCGCTATACTTGAGTGATGGGTAGTAGTCTACTTCTGTTGCTATCTATTTATTATTGAACCATAGAATTTCTGTCCATAGAGATTCCATGACATAGCTTCATTCTTTCAAGATTTTCACTTTTTTTGTTTTTAAACATACAATGCCACTCCCCAACCAGCAGAACCTACTTTATCATTCCCATCTGTTTTGTGCCCTAGTATTACCAAGGCCTACTGATTATCCTTAGTTCATCAAGTTTCCACAGTGACTGTTATATCAAAATCCTCATTTAATGCTAGGCTGTTTGGTTCACCCTCTTAGGCTATGGTTACACTAACAAGTTTTGCCGGCAAAACCCCTGTTTTGGCAACTAAACTTGTGGAGTGTCGCACACAAAATGGTTTTTGTCAACAGTATTTCAACAAAACACAGAACTTTTGCCATCAGCATTCTGCCTCAAAGCTTTCGGGCATAAGGTTGCTGTCAACAGTTTCTGTCAACAAAGAAAGCTGTGTAAATGCCCCCAGCTAGCTTCGCTCAACAGGCAGGGTAACCACAACAATGGGCAGCCCCATCTGCGGTACTTCTGGGTGCCTGTTTTGTCAGTCTGGCTGCTCTGTCAACAGAGTGGAGCACTCTGCTGATTTGCTTTTGTGTGTGGCTGCACTCTGTCAACAGAAGTTTTGTTGGGAAATATCTTCTGACAGGTGATTTCTGTTGACAGAGTACTATAGTGTAACCATAGCCTTAGTATTTAGACATATCGTATTTTACATTGGAACCTCAAGGTACGTGCACTTACTTGCACATATCTCAGGTTAATGCGACTGCATGGCTGGGAGCTCGTGAGTGATGTGCTGGTCAGTTTTCTGGCTCCACACCACTCTGGGAGCCAGGAAACTGACCATCACACCAATGGTGGTCAGTTTCCTGGCTCCTGCAAGCACAGGGGAGCTGACAGCCAGGCTGCCGCCTGGTTCCCAGCTCCTCCCAACTTGCATGAAAGTTGAGGTATGCTAGTTTGACCAGGAACACAACCTTTGCATAACTCAGAGGTCTATTATATATAAGCACTTGTGCATTTTGTCTATATTTAGTTGCTTGCTTTCATGTATTATTATTCTCTACTCTATTGTGTTCTGCCTTTAATAATTCATCCCCAAGGGTTGTCTGTTCCAAAGCAGAAGGTCCTCCTCACCTGTCAAATTTCACCAGCCTCTATTTTTGAAAATCCTCTGTAATCTTTTTTTCAATTTATGTTTGTTTAGTCTTGTAGTTCCACTTTGGGAAGATGAAACCCATCCCTTCTTTTCTAGGATACTGTTTTCCAAAAAGCTGTTCAGTTCCTCATAAACCTAAATCCTTCCTCCCTATATCATCCTCTCATTCTCACACTTAGACCTTGATGTGCTGACTGTCTTGGCGTCCCTGCATACATAATGGAAAGCATTTCAAAGAATGTCACCTTGAGATTTTGGACTTTAATCTCTTACCTACCACTGTCTCCTCTCCATCACTGTCTATAAAGTCTTCTAGGTGTCTCATGACATCTATAACCTTCACACCTGACAGGCATTCACCATGCCGTTTTTACAGTGTTCACATACCTGACTATATATGTTTCTAATGATCAGATCTCCTGCTACTATTGCCTGCCCCTTCATATAACTGGAATCCCTTTGCCTGAAGGAATATCCTCAGAGCAAGAAGATAAGATGACTTCATTGGAAAGATGGATGCCAACTAGAAAATTGTTTCCTTCTGCCCCAGCTTGATGCTCTGCTGCCCTGAGACTTTCATCCTCCTTAGCAGCACTGCTCCTTGATCAGATGAACTGACCAATTCAATTCAGAGAGACCTCTCAAATGGAAAAGGAAGATAGACACTCTGGGAGGGAAGGGGTTCCATGTAATCTCCATCTAAGCTTTTTTACAATACTCTGATTCATTGTATTCCCTCAGAGAGTCAGGGACTGATTTCTCCAGTGGTGGCATCCTGTCGACACTCTGCTCAGTGTCACTCACACTTCTGGAAATTTAAACCCGGTGAATATTCCTCATAGGCTTAAAATTAAGTACTTGGTTCAGTGCTTTGCTGGCTCAGAGTCCTATTCATGTTGACAGCGGAATAATCTCAGTGTTAGGATAACCTTCCTGTTATGTTTTGCAAGAGCTTTCCCAAGAGAAGAGATGGAAGCCTTGTCACTTGGGGCATTGAAACAAAACTGGATACAGCGCTAATAAATGTACAGTGATAAACAATCTTTCATCTGAAGAGTGATGGACTAACTGATCTGGTAGGTCAGTTACATTGCTAATGTATATGTTTCTATGATCTACTTGTCAGGCTTGGCATCTCTTATTTCAGCATCTGGATTCTTTCTGATCTGAATAAAGCTCACCAAGCATATAATCCCAGAGAACATGATACATAGTGAAAATGACCCTCAGCATTCTTGTAATACAGATTGTTAGCCTTCAGGGTTGCCAAATAAAAGCATTAAAAGTCTTTTCCATGTCTGCACAATCATGAGGTTTTGTGATATTTTATGGAGGCACTTTTCAGATCAAACCTCTCAAAGCAAAATTTGTCCACTGCCCAACTGGCAATAAATTGCTAGAGAGAGACTAGCAACAGTAAATTGAGTAAACGATTCTGAGGCAAAATATAAATGGTCTTTAGTGTAATATTTATAAATTATTTTGAAATAGGAATACAATCTATTATAACAGTTGAAAGATATATGCAGGGATAGTCCTGATGAATGAAGATGGATGTTACTCATGGGAAGTATGGATCAAGAGAACAGAAGGACTGTACTTACACCAGGCTCTTAGTGACAAAAATAAAATTTTATTGCTTTTTACACCCATTAGTGCAGCAAACCAATATGTACAGCTGAGACTGAGTAATTTGTAGATTCCAGTCCATCTTATACATCATCATTATCATCATCACCATCATCAGAATTGTTTACTAAGTTCCTTGGGGGGCAAATTGTTGTCAGTGAGGATACATTGAGGCCATAAGATACAGACAATGGGGTTCCGTGGGTATAAGGACTTTTGTTACTGATAGTAATAGGCACATTAGAGATCAAGGTGTATATGCAAGGGTAATCATTAGGAAAAAGAAGTATCATTGTACTTGTAAATTGAACATTTTAAATATGACTCATCAAAAAGACAATAAACAAGGAAGCCCACGCTACCATTTTTACAGATTCTTTTCAGAAAAGTCCAGCACTTTAAACTTTTTATGAAAATGTTTTAAAGATGCATTTTCTTTCTTTTTGGCTATGGTTACACTACAGTGATATGTTGACAAAAGTCACTGTTGGAAGAGATTTCCCAACAAAACTTCTGTTGACTGAGTGTGGCCACACATAAAAGCCAATTGGAAGAGTGCTCCTCTCTGTCGACAGTGGCCAGACTGCTCAGCCACTCTCTCAACATAACAGTTACCCGGAAGCACAGCAGACAGGGTTGCCCATTGTTCTGGATGCTCTGTGTGTCGAGGGAAGGCTCCCATAGCATCAAAACAGCTTTTTTGTCTACAGCAGCATTTTGCCTCATGGCTGAGAGGCAGAATGCTGCTGGCAAAAGTGCTGAGGTTTGTTGACAAACTGTCAACAAACTACATTTTGTGTGTGGACGTTCCACCAGTTTTGTCTGCAAAACCAGGGTTTTGTTGGCAAAACTTGTAAGTGTAACAAGTGTTAGCCTGTTACTGTTAGCCTTCCACTGTTGTATTTTGTTCCTCATAATCGCATCCTTCTTAAAAAGAAGCAACCACTTCACGCAGGGGCACCTTGGTTTTTCAACCTGCTGTGTTTACTGAACAGAAATGCAAGATGTCATCTTGTCATGTGAATCCCTGCGTAAACGGTCAAAGTATGAGTGAAAGCTGTTTATAGACAGCCCTTAGTCTGGGCTCTGAAATGTGGGAAGATTTGATGAGCTCTATTTATTTTTGTATTTCTTATGACTAGCTTCAGACAATTTCTTTACTCCTTGGGGATGTGATACAGAATTAGCTCTTTGTTTGGAATGGAATGGCATGAAGTAGGTTTTAATTAAATGGAAAGCAGTGGACTTTACTTGTTCACTTTTTCAAACTTTACATAAAGTGCACATAAACATTGTGGGGATTGTTCTTAATGAATGTAGCATAGCCTAGTATCAAAGATTTAATAGATGTTGTGACTATATTGCAGGTGATGTCTGTGTTCAGTATATATTATCCTGTTTCACTTTTTGTTATGTAGCTTGTATATTTAGGCCAAGACTCCTTCAATTTCCCATTAAAATTGAGAAATCTCTCTTATTATAGTGCAGACTGGAAAATTAGTTTGGCTTAGAAATAAAAGCACCATTCTACTGTTATCACAGTGAGCAAAGCCATAGCCATTTGTTATATATAAAAGCATAATTTCATGTCATCAGATCAACTTTTAAAGCCCCCAAGATGAAATTACTCAGTGGAATAAAATAGCCACTGCAGGCCTGTCTTAAACACAATGTGCCTAAGCAACAGGTGTGCTTGATAATTGTTTTCTCATCATGGTGCATATTTCACACTCCATAACTCCCAAATGAAATGCCAAAAGAATGCATAAAATTAAATGATTCAAAGATTTAGAGGATTTCTGTTCTTTATGTTAAAAGAGAAATCTACTAAAGTTCTAAAATGGTATGAAAGTATTGTTGTTATTATTATTAATGTTGCCAAATATGAAATATTTAGTTTGGTTATCTTAAAAGAACTGGAAATTTAAACAAAGGCATACATCTCAAAATTATGTGTAATATGTGTATATGTAAATAATATGTGCATAATATGTATATGTGTATATGAAATTAATGGCTTATGTAATATAAATAGAGGGTCAATTTACCGGTAGCATCACTAAAATGAATATGTGACATTTTGCATGAAAATCTCACTTACTTTATCATCTCTTTTTTCCATTACTACTTTGCAGAACATGGTAATAGAATTTTGGGTTGTGAAACAAAATCAAACCTGTGGCTGTATTATCTAAACATTTCTATTCCAGGAAGATTATATGGGATTACACGTGCAAATTTTTAAACTTTTTTTAAAATCAGTATGTTTTTCTAGTGATTTTAAATTAAACTCATGTACTCTCACCAGATTAATCCAGCTACAGCTGTTATTTTAACACGCAAGATTATTCTGTGACATTTTGTGCTGACATATATTACGAAACAAATTATTTCCCTGATAAATATTCTGTATACTATTAAAAATATTTCATAGTAGTTATAAAAGAGACGGGATAGTAGTGAAAGTGAAATGTGATCCATAATGAGTCATGACAGTGCTAGTCAAACAACCCAGTCTTTTTGTATTGAATTTACTAATGTGCTCCTTTGTTTCCCATATGACCTATCCTCTGTAATGACGGTTTGATACTGGTAAAATTCAGATCCTCATCCAAAGGCTGTGACACTATTGACTAAATCTCTGTTGACTGTGCTGAGGATGTGAAATACTGTATTGCAAGATAAAATCAGAACACAGATGCTCAATGAAACTGAAGAGTCCATTAGTGCTTTAACTCTTAACTTACCACCTATCTTCTTTCTTGGTAAGAACAGGCTGAAGGGAAAAGTTACTTTTGTTAACTCTCAATGCATTTTGGCATTTTGAGATCATATGAAGATTAATTTCTATCTCTAAATAAGACCAAATAAAGTTTCACTAGTCTCCCACCTTTGTCAGGATACTGGAAGGATTGGTGATTTGTCTGTGTCCTGTGTGGAATACAAGGACATCTTGAATGCTATGAATTAAACTCTTGCTTCTTGCATTTGAAGTATGGAAACCAGCATATCAGGTTAATGACATTTTGAATTAGTAACAGCAGTTCAAAAATCTCACAGAGATGCCTACTTTTTAGTCTTTCTCAACTACAAAGTCATTGATGTAAATTATTTTTATTCTACGACCATTTTGTAGAATTTGGATTCTAAACTGTAATAAAAGCAACAAGAAGTCCTGGGCCAATTGTAATATTCTATGTTTAACTGATATGTACTCTTTTCACAATTCCCTTTATGTTTTATTGACTAAAATTCTTCCTTATATTTCCATTTCCAGGGTCATAATAATTGTGCATACGGTTTATTTGTCTAGGGACTTCAGATATTGTACATGCACCCTAGGAAGGCTATAAACTTGGTTTTTAAAGGGTGACTTAAATGCTGTTCTGTAAACAAATCCTTGGGAGTTACTTGACAGTACCCTGATGTATGGCCTTCCTTAAGGGACAGAGAGTTGCCTGTTCAATATTACCAGTCATTCCCAGCTCATGAGGGAATAACTAACAGAATTAACCTTTAATTTTGATCTTCCATATAGCAGCACATAGGACCAGATTTTCGAAAGAGCCTATGGCTAGATTTTCAAGTGCTCAGTCAAAATGCTGAGCTCCTTTGGAGATATTGTTACTTACATGATCCCAAAATTGGACTTGATCTTTTCTCAAAATCTAGTCCATATAATAACATTTTATGGACCATAACTTGGCCCTGCTTTTCTCTACAGAGGAGACCTTGCCAGAGAGACAAGGCCACAGAATCCTAAGCAAAACATGAAACTCTCTCTTTCCGTTCAGTGATAGACTCATAAGGCTTCATAACCAGAGAGATTTTTGACTCCCTTAAGCTCTGTGCTGGCCATGAAGGGACACTGCTTCTCTGCTGCCTCTAAGCTGTTAAAATACTGTGGAATTGAATAAGCCACATTGCAGGAGGTGGTTATCATGCAACAGCTCCAGAATGTAATCACTCTAGAAGCAGAGTGCGAGGGGAAAAGGAAAAACACACACCTATAGCACTGTCCACTTTGAGTGCTAAAATACCAATTTAGGGCACTAATCCTCATCCTTCTGTCTACTCCCAAGCCAAATCCAGGATAGATCTGGAACTTCAGCTCTGAATTGACTTCAGCAAGCCCAGCACAAAGAGAAAAAGAGGAGCCAGGAATAGCACCAGGCTCCTCAGTGTAGGAGATGAGCACAGCTCCAAGCATCATCAGGGCACAGAGACCCTTTTCTCCATTGCCTTTCACAACAGATCTGGCTGTCCTCAGGAATGAACAGATCCATGTCTGTGTAGATGACTGTTGTGCTTACAAGCAAGACCACAGTTTGACCCAATAATAGTGCTTAGCTCTTGTCATCATCTTACCATTGTAAAAAATCATTTTGGTAATCCTCCCAATAGATCTGGTCAAACTAGTATGATCAATTAATTGTATAATTTGGTGCCTTTTCCTTTCTAGCTGCTGTCAGGGAGGAAGTTTTGATTTGTGCTGTTCATAGTTAAAAAGATTTACAAAACAATTACTAAGGAACCTATTTTGCCTTTGAGTTTTTTGTGAATTCTTCCTAGTCAGCAGTCCCTCGAGTGTTTGCTATATGAGGGGCTGTGTGATTGTCCAGTTAGGGTATGCCATCTGTTCCCTGACTGAAGAACCTAGTCATCCATTAAGAAGAATCTGGACAAATAACTTGGGGGTGTTGAGCCTCTCAAGGAGGGAGAAGAGAGTATTTTAAAGAAAAAAGTAGGGGAGCAAATAAAAATATATTGTTTGAATAGTTTACTGTTTTCTTTACAAAAGATAGGTCTTTTGTCCTCTTATATGGACCTAGATTTAAAAATATCAAGGCTCTCTCCTGAGTGAGGATGGGAAAGAAAAGTCAGATGTATTGGCTGTTCAGTAGATTGTAGATCACTATTCTCTATCACAATGATACTGAGTGATTGCTGTGGCTAATATTTGACTTTCCTTCGTCACCAAGTGGCACTTTTGCTTGCTGATTCCTTACACCCTTCTGACAGCTGTAGTGGAGCCGGATGGCCCTTTCGCAGTCTCTCCCAATCACACCAAAGAGCTTACATACCACTCCAGTGAAATATACAAGATCTTGTGCTGTGTACAGTTGTAGTTCCACAGCGTAATTGTTCCAGACTCTGACCCTCTCCCTATCTAAGTAGCTAGTCACATTTCACAACCCCTTTTCCAGGATCTGAAACATGTTCAGAATCTGTAGGCAAGTTTAAGGAGAGCAATATAACAGTAAATAAGACTTCAGAAAATAGGAGGGAAAAACTGCCCCTTTACATTTTTCCGCTTGCTTCTCCATTTTCTGAGTGATCGTTCCATGGGTTGAAAATGATTTGGTTTGGCTTTCTCGCTCTCCGAGGCGTGACGTACATTAATTAGTCATTTATATCAGTATTGCTACACCTCTGAGGAGATGTGAAAAATCTACACTCTTGAGGCACGCAGTTCTGTCAGACTAGCTGTCAGGGTTGATAGCACATCAGCACAGGTAGTATCTCCACTGAAGCACTCCAGCTGATGAAACATTCGAAGTATAGACATACCCCATTCTCCACCATCTAATACCCACATTCCCGAAACCTCATTGCCATTTGTTATACATGGGGTCATCAAGCAAAGACTTCTGCTGTGGATGTGCAGATCTGTATCTGGATACACTTGTGCATATGCACAGAAGCTCCATTGTGAAGCTGAAACAAAGAACACCAACCATTTGAATGTTCAAAGAAAAGAGATACAGGAGAGGGTTGGTTGTGTAGGAGCGGGTATGGGTAAGTGTGCTGGGTCTGGGAGGGAGATCAGGGTGGACACTGAGTTGAGATACAGGAGCGGATGTGAGGTGCTGGTTCTGAGAGTGGGTCATGGCTGAGGCAAGTGCTTGGGGTGCAGTAAGGGGTATGTGTGCAGTCTCTGAGAAGGGGGTCAGAAGGAGGATTGGGTGCTCGCTCTGGGAGGGATCTAAGGGCTGGGGCTGGGGTGCAGGAGGAGATATGGGGTGCTGGCTATGGGAGGGATCGAGTTTGTGGCCTCCCGCTGAGCAGCATTGCTGTGGAAGGCTCCTGGACAGTGGCACAGCAAGGCTAAGGCAGGCCCCTGCCTGCCTGCCTGCTCCAGCTCTGTGCCACTCCCAGAAAGGATCACTGTGCCCCTATGGCTCCATTCTCTGCAACTTTCTGCCAGCATTCCATTGGCCACAATTTACCATTCCCAGCCAATGGGAGCGATGGGGGCCGGCGCTTGCAAGCAGAGTAGAGCAACAACTCCTGCCCACTTCATTCCCTGCTCCCCATGCACGAGGCCACGTTGGCCACTCCCAGGAATAACAGGTAGCATGAGGCCATGGCAAGCAGGGAGCCTGCTGATTGCAGTCGATGGGGAGACTCCCTGGGATCAACATTAATGTTGACCAATTCACATTCTTGGCATGTAAATAAATGATTTTTTTCAGTATCTAACATTCTGAAACTTGAAAAAAGGAGTGAGGGAAGATTATAGGAAATGGTGCTTATCTTTTCAGATTTTTGTAGGAAAAAATGGATGATTTCAACTAAAACTATGCAAAAAGGAATCTATTGAGAATACATAGTATATTACTTATTTGGGACACCAGCAGGTCATCTCAAAACTTCTTAGAAAAGCAGTGCTTACCTTCCTCAATTGCCATGTATTGATCTAAAATATCTTCCCTGAGTGATGTCTCTCCTTTTCCCCCTTCAGGCAAAAGGTTAGAGTTAGATAATAGTATTAATTTTCCAGACATCTGCACGTTTTAATAGCCTTTGGAAGGCTTGAAATAGTTTTTGTTTGCCCACCACAGGGCTAAAATACCATTAAGGCCTGGATTGAAGCAATACATAACAATCACAGTCTCATAGTTCAACCTGACAATACAAAAGGCTAATTTATTTTTTATCAGAGATTTAAATTAATGTGAGGAACTCCACTCTTAACAGGAACTGGAATGCCACTCCTGCAGAAGTGCATGTGCATTTTGTATCCCTACAAATGTTGAACTTATATAAAACTGCACCAAACCTTGTATATGCATTTTATTCTGTGCTGTTAGTGTGTGTGTGTGTGTGTGTGTGTGTGAGACAGAGAGAGAAAGAGAGAGAGAGAATTATGTGCTTCTTTTCGCTCCAGACATCAGAGTTTTTGTTTGTGACATTACTGTACTGAAAATCCCTGAATTTCTCGCCTCACTTACTGCCCAGACTCAACATACAGGAGAAGATGGGGTGGCATTCGTATGACTTTCTAGCTCTTAATATTTAACTTTTTCCTCTGGAAATAAAAAGTTAGAATTTTATCATAAGAAATAATTTTGTGGGATTAGGTGAATTCAGTTAAATATATATAATGATTAGGATATTTCTGACTGCTCAGGCAAGTGGTCTTGAGAGTCAAGACAGTTTTCATTTCTAATTCTATGCTGGAGGAAAGCTTTAGCTTATCCCATTATAAAGTGATAAAACAGCATTTGATGGCAGCAGCTTGTGTGATAAAATGATCATGGCAGCAGTGAGAAAGAATCTAATAAGAGAATTGATCTGCAGATTCCAATTCTGTAAGAGCCAACATCGATCAACATAAATGTCAATAACAAGATCGTGTTGAGGTTTGCCTAATTCCTTTAGATGACTTTTGTTCTAGTGACAGAGTCAGGAAGTGAATGTGAAAAGAAGTTTAAAACTATAAGAATCACAAAGACAAAGGCCAACACTACATTATCCTATAAATAATATATCACTGGCTTTCTTGATATAAGCTACCTAGTCACATGATGAAATTAGTTAATAGTGTATAATCAAATAACCCCTCTATATTGTACCATGCATATTTTATACATGGCACTTACACAATAGTGTAGCAGTTCACAGTCATACGTTGAAGTACCGCACTTGGTTACCCTGCCACAATAAAAGGCAGACTTCCCTTCTGATATGGAAGTATAGATAACTTGTATAAAGCAGGTCATAAATGATAAATGTTATAGTTCTTCCTCATCATAAAAAGCGAGAAATATAAAATTGTATTCAGAAGTGAGTCTAACCAGTCTGAAATATAAATGTAAAGTCTGAAAACGTGTGACTAATCGAAAAAGATAAGGTGTCATAACTTGCAGAATTTTGTGTTGCAATTTTTGATATACGCAAAACTTGCAGCATATTTGTGATTTCGTCCGTCACACAGTAAAGTGGGAATAACATTCTTTTCATTCATTTTAGATCAATAGAAAAGTATTTATGATAATTATTTATTGCTTTCTATGTGAAACAAATTAACACAGAAAGCAGAGACTGATATTTAATAGGAGTATGAAATGCCTCAAAATAGGTTCTCTGGGAAAAATGCTGTCATGAAGAACTCAAAGAGTCTTCAGTGAGCGTAATGAAATAATTAATTGCATTAATCATTTACCTTCTGGCTAGCTGATTACCGGGATATTGGTATGAAGTGTTGACTGTAAAATAATTATAAACCATAGGGAACTTTATATGTATTTTCCCAAGAAAACAATTAATTTCATCATTGCTGCTGTATTTACAGACTCCTAACTTAATGCTGTTAAAATGAGAACTAATGTTTTGGAGTTCTCGGAACGTGGTGGAAACACTGATATAATTATAAAATTAAAGCAAGGATCAGAGAGGATTACATTAAATCTTTCAGTGTAACTTTTATTTAGAGCAGTTTATAAAAATTAATAAAACTAGGAGGATTTGGAAGAGGAATAATTTTAGGCTTATAGTTAAAAAAAGGCAATGGAAGAATGCAGAGAGATTATGCTACTTATGTTTATGCATCAAATATTTTCTTTATACCTCACAATTTACTCTCTAGGACATTTACAAATTTTTGCTTTCAACTTTCTCAGCACTTTGGAATGTAATTAACTGCTTTTTTCCTATCTTGGAAAGGCTTGCTTAAAACAAAATACTTGCTTGGAGGGAATCTGAAGCACATTTAAAACTATTGTTTTATATTTTGTGGTGGATTTGCCCCATTAACAGGATTTTCTGATGAAGTTTTAACTCCTTAATCTTCCATCCAAATGCTTCTAACATCACATCCTTTTATTTTTTCCTCAACATCTCAATAAACTTGCCTGGAAAATTTGCCATCAAAACTGGCAAGTCTCTGTTAGTGGTGGGTTTGAATTTAAAGTCAGACATCTTTTGTCTCTCCAGATTTAATTTTTAACAACTTCACCCTGACGGGGGGGGGAAGAAAATCAGAAATAAAGTGAAACTTCAACAGGAAATACTTTTGCTAGATTAATAGAAAATCAAAATAAAATCCACTTGACTTGATCAATTCTCTGTAATAGCTGGAAGCTCTTTACACTAAGAAATTATTTGGCTTACTGAATTGTATTTTGTTTTAATCCTTTAATATTTATTTAATGTATAACGTTCCCCACTTTTAATACTGAGCAATATTGTAGGATTATGATTTTGTTCCTTACATTTCCAACAGCTATTTGTAAGACCAATAAATAACAATTTCCCATTGCTTGTTTATATCACTGTGACGCATTTCATATCCTGGGGTTCACACACTTTAGTTTGAAAAACAAAACAAACAAAAAAGAAACTATACAAATGAAACTATAGGAAAATAACGCAGCTGTGCAGATACACACTGCAAGGCAAACTAATTTTATTAAATCTACCAGTTAGGCTATAGAGAAGTATAAAGTAATAAACCTGAATCACTGGTAAGGTGGATGGTGATATTAAATATCTTGGGAGGTAAGACTACAGGCATTCATTGCATATTCAAAAAAATGTAATAAGCCTTTATGAATATTGGCAAATAGAATCATTAGCCACTTGTCCTGTTAGAAGCAATATGCAGAACAGTGGAAAGAACAGAAGATTGTACATTATGGGGTCGATTTTCATCTACTTTGTCTTGCACTTTGCATTCCTCTTCATGATTGGTTTTACAGCGCTTTAGAGTCATACAAGATTATAAATGTTTGCACATCCAAAAATGTTGACTCAGATTAAAGGTATATTAATGACTTTTACTAATCTAAAGATGTGTTCATCCTTACAAATACTGTAAGATGTTATCTTAAACAGTCACAAGCAAGTCTGAAAATTGTTTTAAGAGAGCATAAATTTCCTACTTTAGTTTTTACTGTACTTGCTGAAACCTGGGCCTGCTATGCAGGTGTGAACTGAAGAAGTTACTCTTTTAAGTCCCTGGTAGATCTATTACCTATCATAGGCTACATCTGCACTGGCCCCTGCCCTTTCAAAACAGCCAATGGAAAATGCAAATGAGGTGTTGATTAGCACAGTCTGTGCCTCATTTGCATAATGGTGGCCACTCACCATTCTGGAAGTGCAAAACAGTCGTGTACATGGGGTTCCTTTGAAAGGAAGCCCTGCTTTTGAAAGCATCCTTCTTTCTAATTTTTTCAGGAAGAAGGGTGCTTTTGAAAGCGGGGCTTCCTTTCGCAGGAACTCCATCACATGCCTGTTTTGGCTTTTGCAAACAGCACTTCCGGAATGGCAAGTGGCTGTCGTTTTGCAAATGAGGTGCTAAATATGCAAATCAGTGCTTTGTTTGCTTTTTGATCAGCAGGTTTTGCATGCCCCTTTCAAAAACAAGGGACCAGTGTAGACGTAACCACAGGGTATTTCTAGGCTGCATCTAAACTATGAGATAAAATCGATTTTATTAAAATCAGTTTCTTAATGCTGGGTCCATTTGATTTTGAGCATATTCATCTTCCCACATGCTCCCCAAAAAATCGACCTACTGCTGCCACAGACAAGTAGCTTAAATTGAATGCTGCTGCAGTGTATTATGGAAACCTATCCCAGAGTTCCCTGAGCCCTGTTGCATTCTGGCCCCACAAGCAAATATGGGTGTATGATGCCAGCTTCCCAAATTTCATTCCCCTCTTTCCTCTGCCATGTTAAGTATGTTTAAGTAGACACGGGTGCTACACTGAGGCTGTGTCTACACGTGCCCCAAACTTCGAAATGGCCATGCAAATGGCCATTTCGAAGTTTACTAATGAAGCGCTGAAATGCATATTCAGCGCTTCATTAGCATGCGGGCGGCAGCGGCGCTTCGAAATTGACGAGCTTTGCCGCCGCGCGGCGCGTCCAGACGGGGCTCCTTTTCGAAAGGACGCCACCTTCTTCGAAGTCCCCTTATTCCCATGAGCTCATGGGAATAAGGGGACTTCGAAGTAGGCGGGGCCCTTTCGAAAAGGAGCCCCGTCTGGACGTGCCACGCGGCTGCAAGGCGCGTCAATTTCGAAGCGCCGCTGCCGCCCGCATGCTAATGAAGCGCTGAATATGCATTTCAGCGCTTCTTTAGTAAACTTCGAAATGGCCATTTGCATGGCCATTTCGAAGTTTGGGGCACGTGTAGACACAGCCTGAAACTCGCATAAATCATCAGTGTGGGGCCAGAGTGTCTAAAAGACAGTACACAGTTGACAGCCATGAAAATCATTATTGCCCATGGAGGCCCTTTCAGGACATGAATCTGGATTTAGGCTACTTGCAAAAGACCTTTATGTCTAAGTAGACACAGTTGTTACACTGAAACTCAAATGAATGGTCAGTAACGGGCGAGGGTGGCTAAAAGACGGCACACAGTTGACAGCCATGAAAATCATGACTGCCCGCAGAGGTCTTTTCAGGACATGAATCTGGATTTAGGCCACCTGGGAAAGAAGACCCTTATGGTCAAGTAGACACGGTTGTTAACACTGAAACTCAAATGAGTCATCAGGCTAAAATACCCCAGACTACAGCCAGGTTTGCACATGAAAAAGAAGACCCTTAGGACATGAATATTGCCTGCTGCAAGACTTACTTCAACAGCTGTGGTAATTGTATTCCTAATACATTGCCTTCATTGAGACGTGTATGGCTTGGGACAGCTACAAGACCCATGGCTACAGCCATGCCCTGAAAATCATGACCGCCAAGGGAGACAGCTCCTGGGTGGCTAAAAGAGCCTCAACTACAGCCAGCCCCTGAAAATCATGACCACCGAGGAAGATTTCCCCCAGCTGGCTACAAGACCGCTGGCTACAGCCAGCCCCTGAAAATCGTGACTGCCGACAAGACATCCCCCGGGCGACTACAAGACCCCCAGCTACAGCCAGCCCCTGAAAATCATGACCCTCACTGCATGCAATCTGCCTGGCACCTTGTGAAGCATGCCTTTTCATTGATTCAGGGTCAAGCCATGTGATGTGCCTGGGCACGGGGGTGTTCCGGACTGTGTGGCGCCTCTGGAGGGAGGGAAGGGAGGGGATGTGGGGGTCAGGACAACATGTAAACATCTGAAAAGAAGTTTCTTGTACTATCAGACAAGCACAACCCCCACCCACAGCCTAGCTGGCACATGGTATGGGGGGGCCAGCGGCTGGGGCCAGGCAGCGCAGAAAAAAAGGCAGGAGGGGTATACACGGAAACATGGACCCCACAGCTGTGCTCCTAGCAAAGAAAAAGAAAGAAGATTTTTCGGCTCCTCATAACCCTACAGCCACAGGCTTGCAGGTGCCAAATTGCAATGGTCCTGTTTCCTAATTCCTATGAACTTGAGAGCAGTAGAGATGTAAGAGGCAAGAGCAGAGAACTGTGGTGCATTGTGGGGCACATACAGAACATCTGTGCAGGGTAATGAATTTGATGTAAAGACATGTCACATCCTCACTCACTACCCTTCATTTGGATTTTTAAATTCAAATTGAAAGCTACACCAGTCAGGCTACTACAATTTTAGAATTTCGATATCATGTCTATTTTAGTGTTCTGTAAATCGAGCTAATGGAAGTCGCAGTGAGGACAGGCACTGTGAAAAATTGGGCAAACTGACTTAAAATCAATTTTATCTCATAGTGTAGATGCAGCCCTACACACCAAAGTTATTTTGAAATAACAGACCTTATTTTGAAATAACTTTTTTAGTGTCAAAACTACGCAACTGCTATTTTGAAATAATCTCAAAATAGCAGTTGACTTATTTTGAAATAGGTAAACCTCATTCCACAAGGAATAGCAGCTATTTTGAAGTAGGGGCTGTATATACAGGGAATAGAGCCTATTTTTAAATAAGCCATAGTGTGTCCAATGGCTCTCTTTTGTAATAGGCTCTATTGTGTATAGATGCTCTATTTCAAAATTGCGGTCAGCTATTTCAAAATGCATGTTGTGTGTAGCTGTATTATTTCAAAATAAGCTATTCTGGAATGTCTTCTTTGGAAATAAGGCTGACGTGTAGACATACCTGTATGTTCTCTCAGCTGTCTTGTGTAAGTAACTTGTCACTCTTTTTCAGCTCCTTGATTGTTCTGCACCCAAATAAGGGGACCAGGAAAGGATTTAGATCAGCACATTTCTGGCCAACCTCACTAGCAACAAGCATACCACCTTTTCCCCTGGCAATAGAGGGTTCAAGCTGGGGAAATGTCAGGGAGGGGGAAGGACAGGGAGACTTCTGCAGGTACAGATTGACTGGTTGGCATCTGGTCCTCTCTTGTGAGATGGGCAGGACTGAGAAGCTGTATGTGTGTCCAAGTGTTTATGACAAAGTTACAATGTTTGTTATGGCATCTGAAGTGCATCTGTAGACAATGCAGACATCCACCCAGTCAACATTGAAAAGCAAAGTTCTAATCCAATTGTGCAGAATGCAGGGGTGCATGATTTACTTCCAATAAACATCGACTGGAAACTGTCCTGAAAGTGAAAGCTTACTCAGAAAGCTACTGGCACCTAACCAAGAAGAGTAGGTGAAAAGTTGGTTTTCAGTCCTCATAGTCATTTTCTTGAAATTTTTTTTTAACTGAATTTCCTTTCCTGCTGCTGAGAGCCATGCTGTTAATCCTCTACTGATGGTCTCTGTGCAATAAAAATAGGGAGATACACCTTTGGACCTTTTTGTGCAGCCTACAAAATAGGATAACATTTTATTACCCAGAAACTAGAACTACTGGTGTGGAAGTAACATTACTTCAGCTGCCACTTCGGAGCAAAAGCAGATGAGGCATCTTATGAAGTAGACATATGCATCATTAATACTCTTCGGGGAATTTCAACTCATGTAGAGAAATCTCTGAAAAATGGCAAAGAAGACAGTGTGAAATAACATAAAGACAGTCTGGCATCTGGAAAAGGGCCTTTATAAAAATGGGTTCTGAACAGATCCAAATCATTACAAAAATGGCATATGTCAGAGATTAGGGTAGATTGTCATTAATACACACTGTTAAGGATGTTGAATAGTAACAAAGAGGAAGCCGTGCTAGTCTATACACTATCAAAACAAAAAGCAGTCAAGTAGCACTTTAAAGACTAGCAAAATGGTTTATTAGGTGAGCTTTCGTGGGACAGACCCACTTCTTCAGACCATAGCCAGAGCAGAGCAGACTCAATATTTAAGACACAGAGAACCAAAAACAGTAAGCAAGGAGGACAAATCAGAAAAAGATAATCAAGGTGAGCAAATCAGAGAGTGGAGGGGTGGGGGGGAAGATCAAGAATTAGACTGAGTCAAGTATGCAGACGAGCCCCTATAGTGACTCAGAAAGTTCCCATCACGATTTAAACCATGTGTTAATGTGCCGAATTTGAATATAAAAGCCAGCTCAGATGTTTCTTTCCAAAACGGAGCGATAATTCCTTTTCTGTAACACACATACTTTTAGGTCATTGACAGAATGCCCCATTCCATTAGTCAACATTTTAATGGAATGGGGCATTCTGTCAATGACCTAAAGGTATGTGTGTTACAGAAAAGGAATTTTCGCTCTGTTTTGGAAAGAGAAACATCTGAGCTGGCTTTTATATTCAAATTCGGCACATTAACACAGGGTTTAAATCGTGATGGGAACTTTCTGAGTCACTATAGGGGCTCGTCTCCATACTTGGCTCAATCTAATTCTTGATCTTCCCCCCACCCCTCCACTCTCTGATTTGCTCACCTTGATTATCTTTTTCTGATTTGTCCTCCTTGCTTACTGTTTTTGGTTCTCTGTGTCTTAAATATTGAGTCTGTTCTGGTCTGGCTATGGTCTGAAGAAGTGGGTCTGTCCCACAAAAGCTCACCTAATAAACCATTTTGCTAGTCTTTAAAGTGCTACTTGACTGCTTTTTGTTTTGTTAAGGATGTTGTTAGGAAAATAGAAGGAAAATAACTTGGAAAACCTGCACCAAATAGTATCCTTGAAATGATGCGAGGTAATATCAATAATAGTGTAAAAAGAATCGTGAAAAGGTATATGTAAACCTATCAGCTTTACTGGGGCATTGTATTTCCTAGAAATTCATAAACAGTAAGAGGACTTGAATGCAAGTTCTGAAACCACCTGGTTAACTAGGGGGAAATGGCCAGCATAGAAATCAGTATTGCCATTACAATGTATGAAAATAGAACATATATAAACATTCTTGGTTATGTACTGCAAGGGTAGATTAAACAGTATTTTGCAATGAATATGAAGTTCTGATTATAGTATAGTAATTAATTAGTAAGAAAATGACTTAATTTTCAATATTACATTAGATTTATAACTTCCAAGATCTGAAATAAGTATTATAGCTTCCAATTATGCGTAATAATAACTTCATGCATTTTTGTAGATTAAGAAGTGTGCAGTCCTAAAAAATGTTCCAACATTTCAGACTTTTATAATTAGCTACAGTGAGGCCTGCGACAAGAATAATTTCCAATACCCTGACTTTGTAAGAAAACACTGTAAAGTATCTTTGAGGTTTTCAGTACACTCGTGTTTGCTTTTTAGCCAAAGCTCTCTTCCAATTCAAGACTGATTTTCTTGGTTTCCTGATAAGGCAGTCTTCACCATATGCCAAGTATGTGTATTTATGAACTCTAATTTGTGTAAACCTAAAATGGATTAATACGTTCTGAGGTTGAAATCCATTCTACAACTATATTGTTTTTGCTTTCATTTTTTCCTTAGATATAATTTACTCTTTTTTTCTGAATATTAAGCATATAAGAATACATGGAAGCAGGGTCCATAATGGAGACTTTAAGAACTCCTATTAAACTTCACACAAAATCATAGTGTTTAGTATGTTTTGGAGGTTTTGACTCATCAGTTGGTGTATAAAGTAATATAATAGAATATGTCATGGTATATTATTTCTGTAGGATCTTTGGAACCAGAAAGAGAAAAAAGCTTGTCAAGAAATTGATACAGCTTGTACTGTTTTAACTTTTCTGAATGTTCTGAATGGGGGCTGATGAGATGATAACATGTATTTCCGCAGCTCAGGACTGCTCCATTGCTATGTGCGTATTCCTTGATCCACTGCAGTTAAGGAGAAAAAGGGTGATGCCACATGTGACTTGACAGCCTTTCCTGTTCAGGCAAGGGAAGCTCATGCATAGAAGTTCTCTGCATTACACAGATTCCAGGAAGAATAGCTCTTCATGTACTTTGTATTTTGCTCTGCTGTATCACAAGGGCATCAACAGTATTTTAAAAATTAAACTATCTTAGAACAGATGCTTTTATGTAAACAAGTGTGTTATGTGAAAAGGTCCATGATGAATACAGTATAGTCACATCATGTCGTGAGATGAAGTAATCAGTGGAGTATCACATTTTATACAGTATTTTTTCATTTTTATTGACATTTTTAATAAGCAACATTATACATCTACGTTTTTGACTTTGTCACATAGAGCAGTGTTTCTCAACCTTTTTTTATAAAGTACTCCTTTTCAAAAAAAAAAGGACCCCAAATTTCTATCACGTAACCCTAATACCACCAGTTGAGAAAAATGGTCCTAACGTAATCTGCACTCTTGAAACAAGTGCCATTCATTCAACCTTTCCAGATTACTGTACCCTTTTCAAAAGTCAGATTTGTTTGCATACTACCAGGTTACACCTACTTGCATACAAAAACATGCAAAAATATCACAGAAGTCTGCTACTGAAAACTTGCTGACTTTGTACCATCTTATTATCAAATAAATTTGTGGGAATGAATGAACTTTTAGACTATGCTGACTTGATTAGTGTTTTTAATGTAGCCTGGGCCGTGTCTACACTAGCCAAAAACTTCGAAATGGCCAATTCGAAGTTTACTAATGAGGCGCTGAAATATATATTCAGCGCTTCATTAGCATGCGGGCAGCCGCGGCACTTCGAAATTGACGCGGCTTGCCGCCGTGCGGCCCATCCAGACGGGGCTCCTTTTCAAAAGGACCCCTCCTACTTCGAAGTTCCCTTATTCCCATCTGCTCATAGGAATAAGGGGACTTTGAAGTAGGCAGGGTCCTTTCGAAAAGGAGCTCCGTCTGGACGAGCCGCGCGGCGGTGAGCCGCATCAATTTCGAAGTGCCGAGGCCGCCCGCATGCTAATGAAGCGCTGAATATGTATTTCAGCACTTCATTAGTAAACTTCAAAATGGCCATTTGCATGGCCATTTCGAAGTTTTTGGCTAGTGTAGACATAGCCCTGTTGTAAAACTAGGCAAATATCTAGATGAGTTGATGTACCTCTAGAAGACCTCAGTGTACCCCCACAGGTATACATACCCCTGTTTGAGAAACACTGACATAGAGAAATAAAAGGAAAAGAAATGCATGTGGAGAAAAAAATATTTTGCTGTTACCTTGCTGTGTTGCTATATTACCCTACTTATCTTAATCCAAACTTTGTTCCATTACCTTAGACATTAAAGTAGGTAGTTCTGCTGGCTATGCATCTGTTACAGCTGATTTCCTAGAATCCTACAAATATAGAACTGGAGAGGGCCTCAGAAGGTCATCTGGTCCAGCCACCTCCTCCACTGAGGCAGGCCTAAGTATATTAGACTATTCAGTTGTTTGGCTAACCAATTCTTAGAAACCTCCAGTGATAGGTATTTCATAATGCCCTTGGAATCCTAGTCCAATACTTAAATAGCTTTTATCCTTAGAAATTTTTCCTAACGTCTAAACTGCAACACCCTTGCTGAAGATTACTTCTTGTGCTGCCTTCATTGGATATGGAGAAGAGTCGATCACTATCTTCTGAATCAAACTCTTCTATAAAAAGACTTACGTTGCTTTCCTCTGACTCCATTTATCTCATCTACATCTCATTTAAAGTGTATTGCCCAAAACTGGGTGCACAGACTCCGACTGAGGCCTCAGCAGTGTTCAGAAGTGTGAGACAATGACCCATTGGCTACGTCTACACTAACCCAAAACTTTGAAATGGCCATGCAGATGGCCATTTTGAAGTTTACTAATGAAGCGCTGAAATACATATTCAGTGCTTCATTAGAATGCCGGCAGCTGCGGCACTTCAAAATTGACATGGCTCGTCCAGACGGGGCTCCTTTTCAAAAGGATCCCAGCAACATCGAAATCCCCTTATTCCTAACAGAACATAGAATAAGGGGATTTTGATGTTGATGGCATCCTTTCAAAAAGGAGCCCTGTCTGGATGAGCTGTGCGGTGGCGAGCTATGTCAATTTCGAAGTGCCGCAGCTGCTGGCATTCTAATGAGGCACTGAATATGTATTTCAGTGCTTCTTTAATAAACTTGGAAATGGCCATGCATGGCCATTTCGAAGTTTTGGGCTAGTGTAGACACAGCCATTGTGTCTTATATATGATACTCTTTTATAAGACACAGTAAGGGCAGCCAGAATATCAGCCTTTTTCACTGCTGAATCACATTGTTGACTCCCGTTCACTTTATAATTCACCATAACCCCCAGATCCTTTTGTGTTTTGTATGTTTCTGAACATTTACAATATGATTACATCGTCTATTTGATACAGAAATATAGTGAAATTATACATCCTGAGAGCCTACTTTCTTTTTTTCTTCTCTATGATGCTTATTGTATGTTACTGATTTACTTTTATTATTTATAGATACATAGCGTTTAAGGCCAGATGCAGGACTGGCAACAGACTTTTCCGTGTCATGGGCACTGTGGGGACAGCTTGGCTCCAGGTTGTCCCGGAAGGTCGGGGCCTCTGGAGGAAGGGAGGGGGCTAGGGGCAGCCAGCCATCGGTGCCAACCTGGACCATGCCTCCCCCTCAGCATCTCCCGGTGCTACAGCAGCAGTTTAAAGAGCCTGACGCTCTGGCTGCTGCTGCAGCCATGGTAGCGGTGGTGGTGGTCTGGAGCTTTTTTAAATCACCAGGATGTGGGGCAGCTGCTCTTTCTCTCCTCTCTCCCCCGCGTCGGTGGTCCTGGCCAGAAAGGTTCATTAGATCACCCAGTCTGACCTCCTGTATATCCATTAAATATTACCCAGTTACCTCTGTGTTGAGCCCAATATTGTATAACTTCTAACAATTTACCTTTTAAAATTAATTTTAAGTTATAATTTGAGAGAGGACTTGTCTACACTACCACCTTCCTTCAAAGAAAGGATGGTAATTAGGGTGTTGGGAGTTTACTAAGCAAATTCCCCCCCGTGGCAACTTTGAAGTTTTAAACTTTGAAGTACTGGCACGCATCTAGCCGCGGCTCACCCGCCAGTACTTTGAAGTGCCGGGGCAACTTCAAAGTCCCCTTACTCAAGGAGTAAGTACTCAAGGAGTAAGTGGACTTTGAAGTTGCCCTGGCATTTCGAAGTACCGGTGGGTGAGCCATGGCTAGACACGTGCCGGTACTTTGAAATTTAAAACTTCAGAGTTGCCGCCGGGGGGAATTTGCCTAATGAAGTGCTGCCTGTGCATGGCAGCACTTCATTAGTAAAATCCCAACACCCTAATTACCATCCTTCCTTCGAAGGAAGGTGGTAATGTAGACAAGCTAAGACTATTTCTTTCTCCCTGATTTTATTTTCTACTTGGCAGCTCAGTATGTTGAGTGACTGGATGTTATGTTTCTTCTGGATGATATAGCAGTGTACTTATTTTCATGTGATTGGCATTGTTATAATAATTTGCATTGTTTACTTCATTATATTTACTGCCATCTGTGTTGCTAACTCATGTAAAATAAAATATTTATTTTCAAAACATTTTTAGGGACTTACAAATCCTGAAGGAAGTCTTCAAGTTCTAAAATGCCTGAAGTAATATTTGCCAATTATTTTTGTTGTTCACCTCACACGTTCCTATTTTATTCTCCCATGCATGGCTTAAATTATGGAAGCTTGCACTAAAAATTCTTTTCCAGGAGAGATCAGGAGGTTGGTCTCTTTGGAGTAAAAACATCCCTTTTCAAGGGCCCCTAACAACACCTGTGCATAGCATCAAAGACTTCTGTGCCTGAACCAATTGGAATTCTCCAGTGGCTCATCTGTGCAATTAGGATACTATCAGTTCAAGGCTAACTCTGAGTTCATTATAAACCTGTGAGCTTGGAAAGATGTAATAAAGGCAGCATTTAAATTTTTTAAGAAGAGTGCAGTTCTAAATAACAATAACAATTCAAATAACTATTTTTAATTGGGTCACAGTCAATAGCTGGTGAATAAATAGAACTGATGCTGTGTTAAAAGACGTGTACTAGTTGTTGTAAACTTTTATAATGAAAAATACACTTGTATGCAATGTGCGGCATCTATTCAACATTATGTTTGAAAAATATGATTATACAGAGCACTCATCATTTAAACATCATAATCATGCTGAAACAGTACTGAAGGAAAACTAGATGAATATATAACTCCTGCAAAATTACTCCCAAATTAATACTTAGTAGCGAAAATAATACTGAATTGCCCAGAATAGAAGTCAATTTGCAGTACTGGATGTGAGCCGCAAAGGCTTTAAGAAAAGATGTGTATTTCTGTGTATATAATCTGTGCTGTTGTCTAGCTGTAATTTACCCCTAAAGGTCTTCCAAGAGCCCAGTATGCAGTGGACATATTGGTAATGGTAACCTCCTGCCATAAGGAAAATTCTTTTATCCAGCATTGGTCAGGTCCCAAGAGTACCAGATTAGAGAGGTTCAACCTTTATCTATAATCAAAACGTTTGCTCACATGACCAATTGGACAGCAGATTTTGCTACTTTTTTCCCTTTTGAAGTCATTGGTCAAGATGCAACCTTCACATAAATCATATATTTGCAATTTAAACAGGTCAGACTTATTGTGTACAGAAAACCTTGGTTATTAGTGTACAAATTAATATAGGGGAAATAGCATCAGGTTAGCAGTCCTTCCAAGCAAAACTGAAATAAAGGACTGCTTGTGTAATTGAACAGCATGTGAAAGTTAATGCGCAAAATCCTCAGAGTCCCATGCTCCCTGATGCAATTATTTTCTATTCATATTAATTGTTCCTAACAGATGACATCAGTGACTTTGAGTTAATATGTGAGCAAGGCAAGGTTTCATAAGATCAATGCTGTTTAGAAACAGGGTCACTTGTATAATCATTCACTCAGGCTATAACAATTGCTAAATAAAACAAAGTTAATATGTTGATTGCTTTACAAATGTTAATTCCATCATTCATTTTTATACTTTTTAAATTCAAACATGCCAAACTTTATGGATAAATTTGATTGAGATCCCATTTTTTGTTCATTGTTATATGTGAAATCATGATAAATTGTGAAACAGTCATAGGAAGAAAAAGTTTTGTTTTCTTCATGCGAAAAATTTTTCTGCCTCAACTTGTGGATTTAGTAAGCAGTAAGATGGAAAACTTGCAAATGAGAACAAGAGCTTTTTACCATGGCGTTTTATTCTCCTTTGAAATTTAACTGCATGGTTTGGAATTCTTAAAATGCTGATCTGTTGAATATTTGTCAAATGTTTATGCTTTGGTCATTCTCTTCTGCCAGAAACTGCATTCGCGCATCTTAGATCTGTCATCTGGGGATTTGCTTTCAGATGTAGAAAGGAACAGAAGTTTGATACAATCACGACCTACTGGTGTTCCGATTCATGTGAGTCTTTGAGCCATCTTTGAGTGCCTCATTTGGAGCACTCATTTCTGTCTGTAAAGTGCGATGTCATGGGTGAGCCATTGTTGAGACAGATAACAATACTATCCTTTCTTCTCTTCTCTGAAGTTCAATATCATGTCCCTAGTTGATACAGTACACAGAAAGTGTCATTCTATGCAAAAAAAAAAGCATAAATCTTGACACTGTCCTCAAGATACCTTTTTTGATATTGATTACATCTCAAAATCCCCTGAGAAATGGTCAAGGAGCTTTCTATTAAAGCTCATACACCATATTATTCATCCTACTTTTATGATATATTATGTATGAACTTTTAAAAATTCATGGTCTCTGCATTTTTTTAAAGATGGAGTTAGCTTTGTGCTTATTTGGCAAAACTTTAAGCAGTAAGGCTTTCATGTTTCATTGACAGACAGAAAAGTAGCTTTAAAAACAAAAGTCACAAAAAGATACAGAGAGAAATAAAGGAGGTGAGAACAGAAACCTGAGCCTTTCTGTGCCTTTCATTTTAAAGTATAAAAGTGTCATCAGAAATATAATCTGCTTTGTAATTGTCATAATACATATTTTAGTGGAAAGCCATTGTTTCAGAGGTTCACAAAGATGCTAATGACCCTCTCACTGTACAATCTGTAATTTAGCCTTCAGGTTACATTTTTCTAAGTATGCAGTTTTATCTCTGCAATTGTTTGGTTCATTCAGTTGTCTTTCCTTTTTAACAACAATTACATGTTTAAATTATACTCATACAGACTCCTTTTGTACTCTAATTTCACTAAAGGTGGTAGTTTAGAAGTCGTGATTGGGCGGAGGGAAAGTCAGATTACACAATGCAAATAAGCCAGTGTGCAAATTAACCATATGTAATTAGTGCATCATAAATATAATCTTTAAAGGTTTTCTAAATAGAATCTTTTTAAAAAAAAATTAGATAACTCAGAGAAGAAATCCAAACCACCTTTTAAAAGAACTACTGATATAATTTAGAAGGTTAGGAGGACTTTCTGTTTAGAGAGAATTCTAGTGATGCACACCATATTTTCAATCTTTTATTACTTGCTGTAACTGTTAAGGATGTTTACATGAAAATATTTTGGCTTAGACATCCATCTGCTTCTTATCCTCAGATCATAGGACCTGATGTCCCTTTGCTTCTTAAGGCACAAAGGAGGAAAAGGGGTCAGGTTAGGGAGTCTCCCAAAGCAGCAGAAGGTGGCAGGTGCTACATCTTGCTCTGTGCTCCCCTTCTCTAGAATCGAGAGCAGCCCTTCCATGTCTGGCTTCTTGTATAGAGTGGAACCCAGTGTCGGTCTACACAGCAAAGTTATTCCAAAATAACTATCTTAGCATCCACACAATGCAACTGCTATTTCAAAATAATTTCAAAAATACCTATTTTGAAATAGTTGCTGCTGAGACAGGAAACAGAGCCTATTTTGAAATAAGCCATTGTGCAGCCAGTGGCTCTATTTTGAAATATGCTCTGTGGCTGCATCTGCATGTGCCACTTCTTCTGGAAGCAGCATGGTAATCAGCAGTTCAGAAGATGCTAATGAGTCTCTGATGTAAATTTCCTGTGCCTCACTAGCATATTGCCATGTGATTTGGAGTCCAAAAGAAACCTTCAAGACTCCAAAATACACCTGCAGATGTGCACCCTACAGGGATCTTGTGGAAGAGCAGATCTTTTGAGGAAGAGGGGACATCTTCCAGACTGCTCATTACCATGCCACTTCCAGAAGAAGTGGCACGTGTAGACGCAGCCTATTTGTGTAGGTGCTGTATTTCAAAATAGCTAAGTGCTGTTTTGAAATGCATTTTGGCTACGTCTACACTACAACGATCCTTGCAAAGAAGTTCTTCCGAAAAAACTTCTTGCAAAAGAGCGCAACCACACAAAAAAAAGCAGCTCAAAATATCAATCCGCTCTTTCGACAGAGACCGTCCACACATCCCCCGCTCTTTCAAAAGAACGGGCTAGGTATCAAAAAATCTACTGCTATGAGGACTGCTCTTTTGAAAAAGGGCCCCCACGGCATCTACACATTTCAGAAAAAAGCACTCTTCCTTATCTGGGAGTGTGTAGACACTCCATAGGATTTTTCAAAAGAGCCCAAGCTTTTTCAAAAAAACTTACTAGTGTAGACATAGCCTTTGTGTGTAGCTGTGTTAGTTTGAAGTAAGCTATTTCAACATAGCTTTTCTGGAATCATTTATTTCAAAATATGGCTGCTGTGTAGACATACCCCCCGGAATGCACCCAATATTGTATGTTTCTCTAGCATCACAGCTGAAAAAGCATAATAAGCAGAAGTCAGTGCTATTGTTGGCTTTCTACCTTGCAGTGAAGGATACAGAAATAATGCAGTGGAACTTGTGACAGCAGAGTAAATGTTGCCAGTGGTGAAAAAAGATGTAGTAGCAAAGCCGAAGGACTCTATGGCAGAAATGCAGAAGGTTGTGTTCTGTGTATTAACTGGTACTCTAGAAGTTAGAAGGCCAGCCCTCCTGCGCCCCTTTCACTGCTCAGGAAAACGTGTCAGTAAATCCCTGAGAGGCAACTCGCTGCTGCCACTGCTGATGGATTTTTCCCGGCCCTAGGTTTTGTCCACAATAGGGAGTAGTTAGGTTTGTCACAGATGGAGTATTATGATGTCACTTGATGAATGAGCAGCAGTAGCTGACTAACTTCTCAGCAATAAAAATCCTGTTCTCAGCCAAACGGCCTGAGCAGTAATAAATGGGGGGAAAATAACACATACAAAAAGCAACCCAGCATAGAACCAAGTACATGGAGAAAAGTCTCTAAATTGACTATTTTGCACAGATTTCCATGAGGCATTTCGTACATCCATTGAATCTATTTGACAGTTTTGCCAACTGCTCATGTATTATATAACCTTAGATTTATTTGTATTGTATTGGGAAATAAATGAGAAAACACCCATCTAAGCAAAACTACATCAGACTGTAAACAAGAACAGAAATCAATAAATACTGCTTAAGGCCTGGTTGTGAAATTATTTCTAGTTTTAATGAAATTCTAAGCCAACTTTCAGAATAAAATGTAGTCGTGTTGCTCTTTGCCATTCCAGGTTAATGTAAAGCTTCTGATACTGTATGGCATTAGAGGGAATCATTGTAACAGAGTAACACTGCAAGTGCTTAATGTTAAAGAAGGTCTAGCATTCTTAAGCAGGAGAGGACTAGTCTGAATATAAATTAAACATAGCTTATAAACTCCTACAAAGATTTAATATTTTACCTAACGTGCTATCTGCTCTTCATTACTCTCTTTTTCAAAGCTGGCATTTAGTCACAGTCAGGTGAAATTGCATTTGGAGAGGGACGATAACTACCCATGTACTAAAGGCAGCCACAAAGTGTCAATAAATTGCATAAGCAAGAGGCTTCAGCTGTCTGAGAGTGACATAAAGATGGATTGTCCTACATCAGAGAGTTTCTTAGACAAAGCTTTGGACTGGATAGGAAACCAGAATTAGACTGTAATGGAGAGATTCCATTCTCAATGGACATTCTGTTTGGGACACTAAATTAATTTACCATGTCCAGTTGGTAGAGTCTCATCTGTTACATTGTGAGGCTATAATGCAGTTGTCAAGATGTACTTGTATTCTTATAACTTAGTTTGTGATATCTTACTGGAGCATGGTGCTAATATCTATAGCAGAATACAAACAGACTCAAAATATTGGTGCAGCTAGACCAGCAGAATACAGAAATCACAGGAAATACGTAAAAAGAATTGTGGAGATTGTGATATTTTTCTGTTCTAATAAAACTAAATATTAAATTGTTTCTTTTTATTTTACATTTATTCATTACTTTCACCAGATCCTAATGGAATATTATGAAAGTATAAATGGAACACTTGTGTTTTACCCTATCAATTAAAGCCATCAGGTAGAAAATAATGTTATCTGTTTTTAACCCATAAGATTGTTGCATTTTTTCTTGTGTTTTAGGAATGCCAGCAAAATGTGAGATCCAGCATATCTGCCTTGAAATGCCCAAGTCAGTTAAATATGGCAGGGCCCAGTCACCTGTATCCCCGGAGCAGCTGCAGTAGCAGTGAACTCTCTCTGTCAAGTGCTTGCAGTGAATATTCCAGTGGTTCCTCCTACACTTGGAATGATGGAAAGACATGCAGTAAAATGGTAAAGCAAATTGGTTTGGTTCATTTAGTAACCCAATGAATCTGAAACAAAATGGAGTGGCTGAAAATTTTGCAACTGTTGGCATTTCCTCTTCCCCCCCTTTTTAAAAGATTATCAGACTTGTTAAGAGTTTAGTAGTGGCAAACATGAAGATGTGTGAGGAGCTGGCATATCAAACTTCAGGCCTCTTTAACTATTAAGCTATCTGGCACAAAGGCCTACACTTTTTGCAACGAGCAAAAATAGTCTATGCATTTACACACGATGCCAGACTATTCTGTATGGTCTTCATTTGGGCTGCACAGATTTAATCAAGGGTAGATTTTGATATGTTTAGTTGGCTCGGTAAAATAAATGTTGTGGTTAGGAGGCAGGAATAATGTGAACTGAAACTATTTGCTTCAGCAATGCATAAGAAAAGAAAAAATAATTGATCAAAAGGGTGGTGTAGTGTGAGCTGATGGCTTTGAATAGGAGAGTTGGAAAGACTTAAGCTTAAATCGTATAGGGAAGCTTAACCCCTTAACCCTAATTGTTGTTATCTCTATGCGGAGTGCTAATGCATGATGAATTAGCACATACCACAAGGGACATCACAACCACCATTGCCAAAGGGTTAAGCAAGGGAGCTCATATTGGTTTTACTCATTTTATACTCTCACAGTCTCTGCATTAACTGAGCACATTGAATGATAAGCGTCTTCACTGAGCAACACCTTCTTGTTGGTGGTTTTGGAGTTTCTCCAGGTTTCTTGTCAGAAAGAACGTTTCATTGAGTTTCCTTTTCTAAGCATGCCAATTTCAAAGTAGGCTTTTAGAGAGGGGCTAGGATAGGGAGGTAAAGGAGTGAAGTATTTGGGAAATGGAAACTTTCAGCTTTTAGGATCAGCTATACCTAAGGCCTTACCAAATTCATGTTTATGAAATATGCATCACAGACCATGAAACCATTCCCTCGTGAAATCTGGGCTCTTCTGTGCTTTTACACTACAGATTTTATGGGAGAAATAACCTTTTCTCAAATTGGAGATCCTAATCCAAAAGGGAATTGTGGGTGGGTCATAAGATTATTTTGAGCGGGGTGGGGCACAGTATTGCCATGTTTACTTATGCACTATCTTCAGAGCTCAAAGGCCAGAGAGCAGTGGCTGTGGGAAGGGTGCCCAGCACTGAAGGCAGTGCCCCCACCAGCAGCAGTGCAGAAGTAAGGGTGGCAATGCCATACCGTGTCATCCTTACTTCTGCACTGCTGCCTTTCAGAGCTGGCTGGCCAATCAAAGAATAGTGGCTGCTTACCAAGGGCCCAGCTCTGAAGACAGCAATGCAGAAGTAAGGGTGGTATTACCATGCCATGCCCTCCTTTTATTTTCATTGCTGCTGGCAGTGGCTCTCCTTTCAGACTTGGGCTCCTGATCAGCAGCTGCCACTTTGTGGCTGCCCACCTCTGACAGCAGCAGCAGCAGCACCACAGAAGTAAGGGTAATATTACTGAAATCCTCTCTACAATAATCTTGCAAAATCTTCACAAACATTCACACACCCAGCACCTTTTTTGGGTCAAGACCCATATAATCACAACATCCTGAAATTTCTAATTTGATAAAATCATTAAATATATTATTTTGAGAATCCTATGACTGTGAATTTGATGAAAATAAACCATTAATTTGATATAGCCTTACCAATTAAATAAAAAGTGGTTTTTTTCTTACCAGCATTTTCAATAATTTCTGATTTTTTTAACAGTCATCTATAAGCTGGGATAAAAGAATAAGCATTGGTTCTTCACTCCCGAGCAACCTCTCTAGTCCTACAGATGATCTACCTCCAACTCGTATCAAAGAAAACCACATTTTGGAAGGGCTGAAGAAGTTACAGAAACGGAAAATATTATTTGAACCATCTCCGGTAATATCAAAATGGGGTTACAAAGACTGCATGGACTCCAATGAAGGAATATATTCCCCTGGCATTAAATGTGGCAGTCATGAAGAACAAATTCATTGTAAGCCAATGGAAATGGGAAGTGTTTGCATCAAGCACAACAAAACTTTCACTTATGATTCAGATTCACATGATGATGCAGATGATGAAGCTTCATCTTTTGTGTTGTTGCATGAAATGCCAAGGAAAGGCTGCAGGCTCTATTGTAATAAATTAACACACAGTATTTCTGACAGTCTATTTGGTTGGGAGCCTAATAGGAAACATTTACCGGAAAAGAATTCATATTTTAATTCAAAGGAAAAACCTGAAAAACTAACTAGTTTTGTCAATGATTTTCAGGCAGAGGTAAAACCATGCACAAATGTTAAGCTTCCTGTACCACAGCTCAATCAGAGCACTGCTAATCTAGGTTGGAAGGACCTTAATTTACAGTTTTCAGATACTGATGACAATGAAGTCTTGGATGAATTACATATAGAAAGCAGCGATGAAAAAAGTCCATCAGAGTTATTGTTAACTCCATTTACTGACAAGCAGACAAAAAGCTCTGACATGCATGCAGGGACAGAGAATTCTCAGTTTGTATCTACTGATGGAGAAGAAAAACAAGTATCC
Organism: Carettochelys insculpta; assembly: GCF_033958435.1. Classification (NCBI taxonomy): domain Eukaryota; kingdom Metazoa; phylum Chordata; order Testudines; family Carettochelyidae; genus Carettochelys; species Carettochelys insculpta. The sequence goes on from NC_134144.1 coordinate 59,589,685, forward strand.
TCTCAGTCAGATACTGGGCCAAAGACATGTAATTTAATTAAACAACAAAAGGCTATTAAAAAGTCTTCTAAAGAATGCACTACTGTAATATTTGATGCTGAGGATGGTGAGCCTGTTGAATTCAGTTCACATCAAACTGGAGTAGTCACTGAGACTAGAAATGAAATTTCCGTGAACCAATCACAAAGCGGGTCCAATGCAGAATACACTGAATTTATACCTCAAGGAATAACTAATCTGCAGACAGGAATTGATGCTAAAAACTACAGTGTTTTGGAAACATCTGAAGATGAGAGAAAGCAAAAGACTCTTCAGAATAACATAGGGAATGAAAATACAGTTGTATCCATGGCATGCAGTGAATCTTTACACTTTGGGAGAGCTTCGTTGCAAAATAATCCACAGGTAGTGAAATCAGCGTGCAAGGCCAATTCCAGCTCTACTGTTCATGCAGGTATCAATCAAAAGCAAAACTTGACTAAAATACCCAGCAGAAGTAAGTGTTCACCACAGAAAATTAACATGACAAATAATGAGGAGTTTGCTGCAGCCTTATTATCTGACCCAACAACTGTAGAAAAATCACCACCTTTGCCACCTATGAAACTGTTAAGATTCAAAAAGGCACAAAGTCCAACTCATAATCTGGATTCAAAAATAGACATACAGATACCAAAGCACCCTGCCCATCTTCCTCAATATTCTAAAAGAAGTGATTGGACAAAGAATGCAAAGAGTCAAGTTCCAGGATCACCATTATTGCTGCAGCACCTTATAGAACCCAATGACTATGGAGAACCCCCAACCAGAGATGTTCATTGTGATTTAGCAACTGTAGAAACCCAATCCCCTTCTACCCCAACTCCACCAAGCCGGTCAACTTCATTGTTGATAAAACCAAATTATGAACATTCTCCACCTTCATCCATAAAGTCGGGAGTAACTGTTCCCAATGAAACAGCAAAAAACATTCTTAAACTGTCACCCCTAAAAGGAACTGCAAACCCTATTGTTTTTCATAATCAGTCTAATCATGAAGTGCAAACAAAAAATACACCTCTCAAGGCCGAAATTGAATTAGCTCACCTTCAAGAGAATGCAGAAACAAGCACACACAATATGTCTCAGCAATTCTACAACTCCTCTGGAGCCTTTCCAGGGACTTCCAAAGTTGTTGCAAAGAAAACATACCCAAAAACCTCCAATTATTCAGTATTCTACAATAATCGGGAGCTTTCTAACCCAGGATTACAGATTTCTAAAACTTTCTCACTAGCTTGTGAGTCACTGGAAACTGTTCCCTCACAAAGCACTTATTCAGTCAAAAAAAGACTATCCAGTGAAAGTGGAGTGCTTCAGCCACAAAAGATGCCAAACAGTCTCCCCACATCTCCACAATGTCACACAACTACTAGAGAGCTTCTTCTATCTCAGGTTAACTGTTCCTCATTGCCACTATCATTCCATGGCAGTGACACAACAAATGCCGTCCAAAACTCTCAAGAGAAGGGACTGAAAACCCATCCACCTGCAGGAATGCAACTACTTGTAAAATCTCCCCAACTCCTCAGGAAGAGTTCCACTGTACCAGGGAAGCAAGAAAAAGACAGTATAAATGCAGCTTCCAAAAGCAATGTGAGTTCATGTAAGTACGAGCAGGATGAATTTGTGTATCTGACCACCACAGAAACAATAGATGCTAAATTAAGAGTCACTAAGGCTGATACTGAAATAAATGATAATTTTTCCTTGGGACTTGGTACAGACACAGCATTGCCTCTCTCATTGGAAAACTGCAGTACGATTGTAGACAGAGGAGATGGATTAGAAAACAAATTAGTTAAGAGATCTGTTTCTTCTGGTAACAAAACATACTTAAAACCAGCTCTGGGAATGAATGGTGCAAAAGCCCGTAGTCAAAGTTTTAGCATTCATACAGGAGAAAAGCCAAACACCCCTGTGACTGAAGGCCTAGGAAAAGTACGGACTCAAATCATCACTAACACTTCTGAAAGAGGGAATTCTTTAACCAGACAGAACTCTACCATGGAAGGATTCCAAATCAAGGCCATTCCTGGGTCAGCAGCAATGTCAGAGACCTTTTCAAGTACTTCAAAAGTCCCAGAAAATTTCTGTTCTAGACAAGGTTCTGATGGAAGTGTGAGTAGTTCCACTAGTCAATGTGGCAGCCCAAGCAAACTGCCATTCAAAACATCTCCAAAAGTGGAGCTGTGTCACAGCATTTCAAAAAGTGGGGGAAACAAATCACCTTCTCAAAAAGACAGAGCAAGTATATTTGTCTACCATGAAGAAAACAGTAAGAGTTCTAAACAGCATCCACTGAACAAAAAAAGCACCATGCAAGTAGAATTGGAGTTGGAGTCATCACCTATTATTTCAACAGACCCAATTTCATCATTTCAAAACTTGGATGGAACACATTATCCTCGTAAACTTGAAGCAAGCAAGTCACAGAGACAAGAAACCTCTTTAAAGATATCAGAAAACTCTGAGGTTCCCCATGCTTTGAGTTCATCTGTTGTACAACCAACAATAGAGGAAAAGGTCATGTTGTGTATCCAGGAAAATGTGCAGAAGGGCCAAGGGCAAAACAAGTCTCCCACCTCTGAGATGAAACAAAAGACTGGGCCCTCTATAGCTAGTTGGTTTGGTTTTCGGAAGAGTAGACTCCCAGCCCTGAATAGTAGAAAAATTGATGTTCCTAAAGCAAAGGTAGAAAAGAAAGAAGCAAAGGGTTCTGGTTTTGGAAATAAGCAGATAAAGTCAGAGAAAAAGAAAGATAAAAAGAAAACTGACCACTGTGAACAAGAAAATGAATTTAGTAAAAAAACAGAAAATGGTGACATTTTGGATGGTGATTTGAAAGGCAAAAAGAACACAAAAGCTTCACAAGACATCCCTGGCCAGATTAGATGTTACCAAAAGAGTGGTTCCTCCATTGTCACGTATTCAGGAAAAGACAGTTTTATGAAAGAGCTTTTAAACAGGTAATTACTTTATGAAATTTGGGATATGCAGATTTTTTCTCCTCAGCTTTGCGTGCACCATCATTGTTAAACACAATGCAAGCATGTTTTTTCCTAGAATAGATGCATAGCAGCCTTTGTTTGTACATATCAAGATTTTTTTCTCCCATTCTCCATGATTGTAACCAACAAATGTGTATTTGATAACTAGCCAGAATTAATTACGTTTATTACAGCTACTATAACTTTAGGCCACAGACACTCAACAATCATTGTACAGTGATTCCCAGTTTGCCCCACAGCAATCCCAAATACAAAATAAATCTTTGTATGTAAAAGATGAAATTGATACACTACCTGAAATTGCAAGTGACAGATTTGATCAAGGCTAGTTAGAAACATTTATCACTCAAAGGTCTACAGACAGAAAGATACAGAGAGGTTACTTTAAACATTAAAGGAATGGGGAAAGTAGAGTGATTGAAGAAGGGCAATGTAATTTATCAGAGGAATCACTTTCTACCTGCAGAGTTGATAAGAAAGCAGCTCAGCAGACAGAAAGTGGATCAAATGATGTTTCCTACAGGAGTGTGTCGAAGGGCAGCTCCCAGGGCTCCTCTCTTCCCAGCAACTCTATCAGCACTAAAGGAAACCACAAGAAAAACAGCAAAACAAAAGCTGATATGGAAATGCAGCATGAGACACTGGTAAGTTTAGTGCACAAAAACATTATGTCCCTTTTATTAATTTCTAGATGTGCTTTGCTCCTTAGTGTCAGTACAGACAAGACAATAAATGTTTGTATATAGTAGAGTGATGAATTAATGCCATTTCTGGCAGTTTGATTATGGACCAGATTCGTGACTATTCATGCAGATCTTACTGCTTTTTCTTAATTTCTGTAAACATACTTGCACAATGATGCCATAATCGCAGCGCAGCACAATGAAATAATGGGACCATTTTCTTTTCTTTTTTTACTATTACCTGAAAATTCCTGGTATGATCAAAGCCATTAAAAAGTAAAAGGTGTAAAACTCAATGGCTATGTCTACACTAGACTACAAATGGCCATTTCAAAGTTTACTAATGAAGCACTGAAATACATATTTCAGCACCTCATTAGCATGCTGGCAGGCGCAGGACTTTGAAATTGCTGTGGCTCGCCACTGCACGGTTCGGCAGACGGGGCTCCTTTTTGAAAGGACCCTGTCACCTTTGAAATTTCCTTATTCCTATCTGCTGTTTGCATTTGCATGGCCATTTTGAAGTTTTGGCTAGTGTAGACGTAGGCAGTGGGTGTGTCTACACGGGCACAGATCTTCAAAATGGCCATTACTAATGAGGCGCGGAATTGAATATTCAGTGCCTTATTAGCATTAAGATGCTTCTGGCCGCGGCACTTTGAAAGCACGCAGCTCGGTGTGGCTACACAGGGGTCCTTTTCGAAAGGACCCCACAGCTTTTGAAATCCTCTTATTTGAGTGGAATAAGGGGATTTCAAAAGGTGCAGGGTCCTTTCGAAAGGATCCCCATTTCGAAAGCAGCGCTTTCGAAGCACCGCAGCTGGAAACGTCCTAATACCAATGAGGCGCTGAATAGTCAATTCAGCACCTCATGAGTAATCTTCGAAATATGGACATTTCAAAGATTTGTGCCCGTGTAGACTCACCCAATGGGAAAAAAGGAAAACACTGTACCTTATGTAGGAATGTTGGTCAGTATCAAACACACAAGTGGGAATTGGTTATCAGATTTTCCATGGGAATTAAGCCTCTTAACTCTGAAAATCTCCCCCAGAATGAATTTTGTGCTTCTCTACAGTTTTAACTGGAGCTGATACTTTAATTTATTCTGAAAATAGAAGCATTACTTTTCCTAAGGAAAATTAGGAACACTGTCAGCTCTTAAGCCTCCATCATAAAGGTTATGCATGTATGTGCTTAGCTTTACATTTTGTAAATAGCACTTGCTGTGCATCAAAAGAATGAAGCTAAGAATGTGTAAATCTTTGTAAGATTGTGACCTCACATCTTACTTTAAAGATATCCTTAATTGTGAAGTTTTTAATAATTAATCTTAGAACTCAGCTAAGAGTGATTTCTCCTTTAAAGTCAGCTTCTCCCATGATGTTATAAAGTTCAGATACCCATGGCATACAGATGTTTGAACTCAGACAGCATTTAATTGGCATCATAAAAACTTTTTCACTCTTCATAGTTGTGTTAACCATATTATTTAATTTTCCTGCAAAATAATTTGAACACTTGTACCAAATGTGAACATTTTACAGGATTAAGTATATAATTTTTGTTCTAACAAAATGGATTTTTAAAATACAGCACATCCTGCCACTTCATATGAGAAAATTTGAAATATAACACAACTAAATATTTCACTGGGTCATGTTTGAAGGATAGAGCAAGTTTCAAAAAATTTCATAAAGGAAATTGGAAAATCTCCTAGTTTACTATTCATGTTGGAGTGCTTAAGGTTAAAATATCACAGATACACTTCCACGTTCAGGCAAATGTGAATTTTATTTTCATGCAAATAATGTCACTACTAAAAGGATATACAAGGTCATATTTTAAAAATCTCTCAAAAAGCATTGGCAGAATGAATGCTTTGGAAAACATTTTTGCTCCTGGCTTCTATGGTATCATCTCTTCTTTGAAAATGTAGATGTCCCCTGCATTATAAAACAACAAATTATAAGCATATCTAAGGCTGCCCTTGTAGTGTCACTGAAAGGAAAGAGAGAGAATGAAAGTCTGGAAATGTGCAATATGCAGGAAATTCAATCCAACTGATCTAGAACTTTGATAGCAAAGCAGAGCCCCTTATCAGAGCCACTCAATTTAACTATGCCCCATTTAATATGGTCCTGACAGCTTAGGATATATCATCACTCTACAGAAATACAAAAAGCTCTGAACCATTTCTTCTACAATTTCTTTTTTGCTTTTTTTATTATTTTCTAGTGCTGTAATAATTTGCTATGCTTTTTTGTTTCTCATTTTGTAAAGTCTTTCTAAATGTAACAATAACAGTCATTTAGGACTTTAAGTATATCTTCAAGAAACACACTTCATTTTATCGGTGAAATACAAAGATTGTCCTTAATATACTTAAATGATGGAGAAATGCTAATTATCCTATTTAACTTCTAAGGACAAATTAGTCATGGTGAAAAGGCATTACCTATCTTAAACCATACATCCCTTTGTGAAGCTGGAAATCAAAGTCTTATAACTATGTTGTTTTTGAAGATTGAAGTTACTTGAGTTGCGAATTCCTTTTTATGAATTTTGTTGAATTTAATTCCTGAATGAAATAACTAGTGCCAACATGTTAAGGACATTTGGAATAAAGAGAATGAAAGCACATACTTTGTGCTTTTAAATCTAGTTTTTGAAAGAAATATGCTGTTAAATAGGATTTATGAATTAAGTGGAATTTCAGCTTCTCCTCCAAACTCATGAGAGAGAAACAATTGAAACTCTGTAAATTCAGAATTCATGCATCTTATTTCTAGCTCTTTCCATTATTCTTTGGTGCCTGCTTTCTTTGAAGAAGATTGCAAAGGCTTCTGTTTAGAGAGATATCTATGATTGAAAGCACTAGCATGTAGCATCATTGTCCATTTTTAATAAAAAAGGAAAAATAAATGCTTTTTGAGAAAACAGCAAAAATCATTTAAAAACCCTAAGCCAAGAGGATTATTGTTCTCTTAACATAGTAAAATACATTCAGTAATAAGGGTCAACACTGAAATCAACACTTGTACTTCAAAACCTCATATAGTATGTACTGCTTTTTTAAAACCTAACAGTAACATCGGGCCCTTTTAAACATTAACATTCTAGAAAGTGAGTGGTGGTGGTGGGGATCTTTTTTTCTTATACTTCATAGAATTCAATCTTTTCTCTTTCAAAGTGCTAATTAAAGGCATGGGGACTTATTATGCTATCACTTATGCAGCACTTACCTTTGATTTTTGTGCAACTTAAACTGGAGAGTACCATTACCTGGCTCACGTTTAAAAGACATAAAACTAGTATCTTGTTAACAGCAAGCTTGGGCATACACCCTGGAGAGGGGTACACAGCTATCCAGTGGATCATGGTTCAGTTGATCACAAAAGGTAGCTTTTGGGTCAAATGCAGCTCACTCACACAGGTGGTCCCATTGGCACAAAACAAAAACACCCCAAATGTTCTTTTCAGACACAGGCCATAACTTGTTCATACCATTATTTCAGGTGAGGTGCACACACACCCCCTCCATGAATCTGCCCACACCAAACTGGTTCCCCATGGAGCAGTAGATGTTGGGGGTGTTAAGCTTCACTAGGGTGATAGCAACCCTCTTCTCCATGGGGTTGGCGGCCATACATGGGTGTCCTGTCTCCAGCGGGGTAGCCAGGCACACAACTCCAGGAAGGTGTACTTTCACATTCTGAAACTCTGGAGCCACTGCTGGTCATCTCACTGTCCCATGATGAGCTGGTGGTGTATCTCCAGACTCACCTGCTCACCCGAGGGGGTGGGCACCAGCAGTGCCCTGCAGCAGTGAGGCCATGCGTCTCATTGATGGTGTCTGCTTCACCCCTCCAGAGGTGGAGGGCTGAGATGAAGTGCAGCAGAAACTGCAGCACCTGTGGGGCTGGGTGCAGCACAAGCCTGGGTGCTGCTCTTTTGCAAGTTTGTGAGTTCTGCGCTAACTTTTCTGTCCCTCCAGGAGGTAGGAAAGCATTGGCATGGGCAGGGAACACAGGTCAGGGATTGAGGGGGCCTTTACGGGTGTGCCTGCCTGGGGCTTCAGGAAGGACTTGCAGTCCATGTGACCCTATCGTCCTGCTCACCAGGCCCACTCTGTTGAGAAAGCAGCCAGGGATCTGGTCACTTTCTGTTAACAGAGCGTATTGACAGAGCAAGCTGCTTTTGTGTGTAGACATGCTCTGTCAACAGAAGTTTTGTCAGGAAATCTCTGTCGATAGCAACTTCTGTTGAGAGATTGCAGTAGTGTAGCTATAACCAAGGCTATAGACCCCATCCTGATATTTAATACACTCCTCAGGACATACACCATCTGTTGTGCCCTAGAAGTCTAGAACTCAGGTGTGCAAGGCTTAGGGGAGCACTCACACGCTGCATCTCCACCTGGCAGCTTATTGAGAGGGGACCTACTTAGCACCCATAAATCCTAGCTACCCAGTTGCTGGAATCCCATGGTGGTTGTTTGGTCCACTGGGCCTACTTGAGCTAGCAGCAAGAACAGGAAACTTTTGAAACAGCTGTGCTCCACTCCTGCCTCCTTTCTGCTCCTCTCCTCTTTTGTGTCCTGACATTCAAGTTGTGGGTCTACATCACCACTTTACTTCCTGTCTCTAACTTCCTGGTATTCTGATCCAACCTGACCCTGATTCATGACTTCTGCTGGGTCAGGCTGCCCATGCCCTGGCTGTGACATAAATCATTAAATGTGAAAAATTATTTTCTCAGCTACTTTAGTAAAACAATGCAAGTATGCGTCTCTTAGCATACCCTGAAGAGTTCTGTTTCCCAAGAAAAAGGCGTTATTAAGTATTTCAGCTTAAGAGAATATGTGACTTTTGCAAATTTATGGAGCCTGGTCCTTGACTTAGGATATGTCTACACAACAAAGTTATTTTGAGATAACAGCCGTTATTTTGAAATAACTATTCTAGTTTCTACACAATGCAACCACTCTTTTGAAATAATTTCAAAATAGTGGTTAGCTTATTTCAAAATTGGTAAACCTCATTCTATGAAGATTAGTGCCTATTTCAAAATAGCTATTTTAAATAGGTGCCGTTTAGACAGGAAATAGAGCCTATTTTGAAGTAAGTTATAGTGTGTCCAATGGCACGACTGTGCCTTTAGGCTCGATTGTGTGTAGACACAGTATTTCAAAATAGCTAAGTGCTACTTTGAAATGCATTTTCTGTGTAGCTGTGTTATTTTGAAATAAGCTGTTTCAGAATAGCTCTTCTATAATAGCTTATTTCGAAATAAGGCTGCTATGTAGACATACCCTTACTGATGCTAGTTATAAGAAATTAGTGGAACTACCTGTGTGAGTAAGATAAGCAGAATATGGCCCATGATAATTTTTTTAAATTAATAATTTTTGAAATAATATATTCTAAAATTTTAGACTAGGAAACATATTTAGTACTTCTTTGAATGTACGTAAAGTCAAATAGATCCTGGAAGTGGCTTATGGCAACAGAGGGTGGTTAACAATAATAAGACCACCGAGCATTTGAAAGAGTGAATTTTTGTGCAGGATTTGTCCTGTCAGGACAGCCTAAGCAAGTATCTTCCTTTGTGTTTGACTTACACATATTGGCATGGTGGAAGAAAAAACATGCAGCCTTGGATTTGATTTATAGCCACACATGATGCACACTGTAAAGATTTTTCTTTGTGCATGTAAGAAGCAGGATGACAAAATATCTGCTAGAGAGAAGCTTAACTATTTTTTCACCAATTTTTGGGAATAGGAGAGAAGAAAAAGCGTGGAATATGCTGTCCTCTCAAGCCTCACCTAGAAAATCCCTGGGGCTCAAATCTCACCTTTTTGCTACAGTACTATAGAAATGATCAGCATAGATAGCTTGGTGCATGTTGCACTTTTTAAAATTATGACTGACTTTTTAGGTGGCCTTTTAACAGGTGAAAAAGACGACACCACAGTTAAATGATTGTAAACAAAAGGATGAGATATTGGCTGTGGCCACACTAGCCCCTCCTTTCGGAGGGGCTACGGTAATGTGGCAATTTGGGATATGCTAATGAGGTGCTGTCATGAATATGCGGCACCTCATTAGCATAATAACAGCCACTTGCGCTTCAAAACTGTCAGTTTCGAAATGCAACCACCTGTGTAGCCGGGAGCCTTTCAAAATGGATCCCTGATTTCGAAAGCCCCTTATTCCCAAAACCAGATGGGAATAAGGGACTTTCGAAATCAGGAGTCCATTTCAAAAGGTCCCCCAGCTACACGGGCAACTGTGTTTCGAAACCAGCAGTTTTGAAGTGTGCAGCTGCCATTATACTAATGAGGCACTGCATATTCATGGAAGCACCTCATTAGCATAGCCCAAAGTGCCACATTAGTGTGGCCACAGCCATTATGTCACACCTTAAGTTGACCTCCTGTTTTATTTAGCATAAAGAATGACACATGATATTCTTGGTGAGAAACAAATACAGGGTCATGAGACCTAAGTGTATTTGTATGTTCTTATTAAAATGTATTGTAGCAGAAGTAATTTCTCATGAGGAATTACATCTTTCCATGCCTTAATTTTTCTTGACAGCTGCATATCATGGCTTTTATTAGGAGATTTGGAATCAAAGCTATTATCTTTAGACATCTTTCACAGAATGAGATGTACTATATATTCCTACTTTTGATACTTGAGCAACTAAACATTTCTGAAAGACATTAGGTTAATTAAGGTAAATAATCAACTAAAACAATAACACAAAGGTGCTATGGTTTCACAGTGATCTGTATTACCAAAAGCAGACATGTGAAGGATGTTTTCTTCACTTTCATTTTGTTGTATGTACTATGTGCAGACTGATGTGGTCACTGAAAGCCAGCGAGAAGGCGAAGAGGACACCATCACAAGCACTACATGTCAGAGTCACATAATAGGTATAAAACTATATTTTATATGGGTATTATTTTTGCTTTTTCCCTGGTAAAACAATGTTTAATCTCAGTAGCTAACTTAGCTACTAAATGTTCCATTTTTTAAGAAAGGACTTTCTCTGTCTTAGTTTGCCAATCCAGACTCACAGAGGCTGGCACCATGCTGTGCTAAGCTGAAACCAATCAAGGAGCAAGGTGGTATTTGATGTCAGTCTGGATGTTGTAACCTAGCCCAGTGATTTAAACTAGAGCATTCTAGTATCCTATGGCTTGGTTCTGTCGTAATTTTCCATACAAAACCACCACTGCTTTTGGTAGGAATTCAACCAGTGTACAAGCTCTAACAATACACTCTGTCTTGAATAAGGAGTGGTGGGTAGCTCTATCATCTCAGGAGCAAAGCAAGGATCAGTTGTGATTCAGAGTGTCAGTTCTTCATCTACTCCTCCCTAGCCCTAATGGAGAAAGCTACTTCACCTCTTTTTGTGGAGCAGCCCACTCCTATCTCAGCACCCAGCTATCTAGTCTAGCCAGTATGTTGATGTAGGAAAGCCTCAATTCCTCCCACTTTACTCTTCTTTGCTTTCTCCCTAGTCATTTGTTCACAGCAGATGGGTAGACGATGTTCTTCTCACCATAGCCAGAGTATGTGTCATACTCTGTGCAGGAAGAAAGAGCTGTGACAATCTAGCACATAGTGCCAAACGCAGCCCCAATTTAAGGAAAAAGTAACTAAAAGGTTTTACTAAATAAATAAGAAAAGAGTTGCCTTTGCTATGTGTTCTTCGATGGTCTAACACGGTTCCTTCTGCTTGCTATTTGAATAGCATGTGATTCTTTTTAATTTTAAATAGACTGTCAACATTTCTTAAATTATTGTTTCCATAACCTCTGATTTAATAAGGGGGGAGATATTGCCCTTTGAAAGGGAAAGTCATAGAGCCATTAGTCAGCTTTATGTAGGATAGGGAGACTCTGCAGCAGCTATTTCCACCCCCAATGCTGCTGGAGATTGCAGCAGAGGGTAGAGTCTGGCCTAGTGATTCCAAGGTGCTGTTAAGGATTACACCAGGAGGAAGCACTTTTCAAGTTGTCTTGTCAAGCTTTAAAGCAATGGCTCAAAAGCATGAATACCAAACCTCGAGGCAGGCTGTTAAGCAGGGCACAAACCCCAGTTTCTCTGTGGGTTCTCTAGTTAGAGCTCATCAACCAAGGATAAAGTGCAGATTCCTTAGTCACTACAACAGCCTTAACTTGGAGTCACAGACAGCCCCTGTGTATTCTGATCAATCTTGTCACCCAGGCAAGGCTGTCTTTGTGATACATGGCCCCTTACACCAAAAATCACAAAAATATTCAGGTTACTTCCAGTCTCAAAGGACTAATCGCTTACTGCAGCTTAATTGCACTTGAGGTATTGCAACAAAGGCAATACTTGCAGCCAATCCTGTGATAAACTATCTAAAGATTTATTAATTAGGACAGGGAAAGAACATTATTTACAAGGTTAAAGCTGGTAAACATATGTACACACAAATGAGTTGGTCTTTACTTTTAAAATCTAATACAGTAGGGTCTCAGCATTTGCGAGGGTACTGTGTTCAGAACCTTCGCAAATGTTGGGTTTTCGCGAATACAAGGGTACCCAGAGCCTAAGGGGAAGCGGCAGCTGCCGGACCTCCTGCCCAGAGCCCTGGGGGGAAGCGGTGGCTGCCGACACTCCTGCTCGGAGCCCTGGGGAAGCGGCTGCTCGGCTGCTTACGAATAATTGAATTTGTGAACGTTACGTTCGTGAATCATGAGACCCTACTGTAGAAGCTTCTATAATAAGAAAAACCTATATGTCTTCTAGGGCTACACCAGGCCATCCACTAGGAGCTTTTGCTTGTGATTAGTAATCCTTGTCCCTCTGAATCCAAGCAGCATAAAAGCTACAGTTTGTCCTTGTTAGAGCTTTTTATTCCTTCCCTCTTCTACTTCAAATTGCAAGTTCAGCAGCAGGGAGGAATTCAGTGTCCCATCTTTTCGTGGGAGGGTAGGAGGATGGTAATCTATAAAGTCTTGTGCCCTCTGCTGTTCCACAAAGGTTTGTCTAATGTTGGTGGTCCTTCTTTTGGTGGGCATGAGATACCTCACATGGTACACTAGTATTATGTTCTTTCTTAATATTTCTCTCTGATCTGGAGATTTACAGTTACACAGCCAACACTTAAATACTACTTTATAACATGGGACATTGTAAGTGAGATTAATGCATGCAGTAATTTACAAGCATTTCATGAAGTCTGAACTAAACCTATTTGTATAACTCTAATACTTATTGTAACAACATTAGCCCACAGGAGAGCCTGACTGCTTCCAGTTATTCATTAGTCAGTGTTTGGCTGACACCTAGGAGCCTTGGCCTGAGGTGGCACCTAGTCCCCCAATGTCACAACTCCCATTCTGCGATTTTTAGCGCCTAGGGAATGCAAAGGCATCAGGTCATACCATGTTACAATATTAATTTTAAACTATGTGTCTTCTGCACAGTTGTGCTGGGGTGGAGTAAAGGGGCTGCTAAAACCCTCACATCTCTAATGCCTGCTGCAGGGCCAGCCATAATTTGTTCCTGATTGCAATAGTTATAGTTGGGCCTTGTGACAAATAGATAGGAGACTTCAATGCTCCCTTAGCCGTTGCAGGTCTAGATTACAACCATTAATGGCTGATAACCCATTGGTTGTGGTTTCTTTAAAAAATGTTTTGTTTTATCATCAAACTGGTAAGTACATTCTAATAATAATTCGCACTGCTAGGTTTTGGGGATTAAATATTTTGGATCTCAACTTGTTTGCAGGCCTGTAAGACTGTACAGTGTGATATGCTTCCTGCAATGCTTTTAAGTGCATATTCTGAGGGTTTGAGGATAGACTTCACCAGTGCTGATGTTTCTGGGAGGTTACAAAGCAACCTTAAGATCACCCACTAATCAACTACATTTTGCCCAATGGCAGTGACAGATTAAGGCAATTTGGAGCCTTAGGCACACCACAATCTGTTGCCTGTGACTTCATCCATCCAGGCCCAGCTCCCTCTACCCAGTGATTCTTGCCCCCCTCTTCTGTGGTGTAATAATGCTAAAGGAGAGCTCTTTTCCCTTTCAGAGAAGGTAGTTCCACACAAAAGTGAAAGCAGGGATTCCTGAGCATCCTGGAAGGGGCATGAGTGGCTGCAGGGACACCCCTGTGTATACTCCAGCCATAAATTGCTCCTAGTTCTGTTCCCTTTTAATGCTTATGTACATTGGCTGAACCTGCTGCTCAACTTTTCTTCCATATGCACAATTCTCTGTTAAGATGGTGATGGTGAGGGCTCCCAGAGAAGTGAGTTAACACCCAATTGAGATGCACCCCATTGAGATGCACACCTTTGAGCTGTTCTTTCAAGCTGTTTGCAGACTTAGGTAGATGCCATTGCATCAGTTACTTTGGGGTGACATTTTCAGTCTTTTTCTCACAGCTGTGTGGGCTAGAAATCTGTTCTGTTGGTTAATGAAAGGTGAGATCATGTATTCATCAAGTAACTTCAGAACCTAGGAATGGTCTTTTAGTGCCTCTGACTTGATTAGTCTCCAGTCTTGGACATTCATCTGTGGGAGTCAAATAAAGTAAGCTTTTCTCTTTAAACAATGTGACCATAAAAGTTAGATGTGTGGAACTCTGTTAAAACATCTGTACATTAGTGGATAAAAAATCAGGAGCAGATTCTGATTTGCCTGTTGAACCCAGATCTAATCCAGTTTTGAAGCTACAATTTTTGAAGGATGCCCAAAATAGAGCAATCTTAATTATGGAGCAGCTACCATCATTCCTTTTGCTGCAGTGTTCACTCTCTTAATGCTGCCTTAATATTGCCAGAAACAGAGAATATATGATACAGGAACACCTGTTCATTCTTTCTGAAGCACCTGGCATTGGCCATTGTCAGAAGACTGGATACTGCATTAGGTGGACCATTGGTCTGATCAATTGTGGCCATTCTTATACATTCATTCACTCAGGAGAGACTATACATTTAACTTTGACCCTCCTTTTATATAGTTACTGGCCTAGTGGATGGGGAAGAAGCAGCAGATGTGATGTATTTTGATTTTTGGTAAGGCTTTTAACAATTCACCATGACATTCTCATAAGTAAGAATATGATTTAGTCATGGAGATCACAGATTCTATGACTTTCATGAACCTCTGTGACTTCTTTGGCCTCAGTCCCCCATCACAGCTACTAAGATATGGGCTGGAGATGTCAGCTCCTGGGACTGGCAACAGCATGGCCTGTCAGTGTCCCTACTCAGGACTCCCCTCACTCTATTCTTAGTAAAAGTCAGAAACAGGTTGCAGGCTTTCATAAATTGTTGCTTATTGCTGCAACCTGCCCCGAACTTTTATTAAAAATATTTGTGACAAAATATTAACCTTAATCAGAAGCAAACATAGGAAATGTGTCTAGACATAGGAAATGTGTCTAAATGATATTACTATAAGGTGGGTGTACTACAGGTTGATAGACTATATTCAAAGTGTTGAAGTGAATTGTTCAGTATCAAATTAGGGGGATGTATCTACATGAGGGCTATAGGATTCCATCTTGGGTCCAGTACTATTTAATGACTAACATAATGCAAGGTTGAAATTTCAAGGCTGTAAGCACTGTGGCAAACAAAATTAGAATTCAAAATGAGCTTGGAAAATTACAGAATTGGTCTGAAATCAATAAGGTGAAATTCAGTGAAGGCAAATCTAAACTAGGAGGGTGTGTCTACATGGGCACAAATCTTTGAAATAGCCATGCTAATGGCAATTTCGAAGATAACTAATGAGGCGCTGAATATTCAATTCAGCACCTCATTAGTAATCTTTGAAATATGGCTATTTCGAAGATTTGTGCCCATGTAGACACAGCCGGAAGGAAAAATCAAATGCACAACTAGAAAATGGGGAATAACTGGCTAGGCATTTGGTCCTCTGAAAAAGATATGTATCAACAGCCTGATGAGGTTGTGAAAAAAGGGTGTTTATTCTCTCTGAAGCACCTGGCATTGGATATATTAACAGAAGCATCATATTTAAGACAATCATTATGATGCTTCATCAGCCAGGACTAGGGTCACTGGTTTTCCTTGCTGTGCTATACAGAGTTTTTGTGCAATAGTGCAGATCACACATCCCCAAGCCACAGCCCTTTGTTACCAAATATGAGTAGCACCCACTACAACCTACATCTTCCCCTGGCCCATCTCCCTCAGACCTAATGCAGTGTAAACATCATATCCAAGAGGACATGAAAAGAAACCTTGAAAAGGTAAAGGAGGACTACAAAAGGGCATGAAGAGAAGTATCAACAACAGGGCCCTGCCTACTCCACAGAACAAAAAGTCTTGGCTTTCAGCAGAGTACCTGCACATAGGCAGGCCAGGCCTGAAACTACACTATCTTCTCCTTGACCAGAATCAGACTGGTCGATAAATCAACCTTGACACTTTCAATCTCTAGCTCCTTCAGTCTCATAGAGTCCACCCCATAGTCTAGGTCTTAGTTCTAAACCGTACACCAAGAATATATTTCCCCATACAGACCACTCATCATCCCCATTGAGTTAAGAAAGAAATCTACCATTTATGAAATTAAGTGGGAAAATTATGGTACCCAATTGGTAAGGTTATGGTCCAGAGGGAACACAATTGGAAGACAGATGAAATATTTATGCTCCCATCTTTCCATAGAAAATACCATGAGAAACCTGGACCACAGTCCTAGGAAAGCGAGCTATGTCTTGACCCATAAGTCTCAAACCTGGGCTCACAAGACTTATGGGAGCAGACAGGCTCCAATCCTACACCACCAACAACAAGAAGTCCTGTGGCACCTTGTAGACTAACAGATATTTTGAAGCATAAGCTTTTGTGGGAAAAGACCTGTTTCATCAGATAAATGAGTGGGCAGGGGGGTTTCAGAGGAGGATTTAAAGAGTGGGGTCTCAGTAAAGGGGAGGGCCAGAGCTGACAAGATCTATTTAGTCAGCGTGGAAATGGCCCACTACCAGCAGTTAATATGGAGTTATAAATATCAAGAGCAGAGAAACTGCTTTGGTAATGGGCCAACCACTCCCAGTTTCTGTTCAGTCCTTGGTTGATGGAGTCAAATTTGCAAATGAATTGCAGCTCAGAAATTTCTCTTTGCATTTTATTTTGAATTTTTGTTGTTGTTGTTGTAGAACTGCTATTTTTAAATCTGTTACTGAGTGTCCAGGGAGATTGAAGTGTTCTCCTAGGGGTTTTTGTATGTTACCATTCCTGATGTTTGATTTATGTCCATTTATTCTTTTACATAGAGACTGTCCAGTTTGGCCAATGTAAATTGCAGTGGGGCATTGCTGGCACATGATGGCATATATTATATTAGTAGATGTGCAGGTGAAAGAGCCGTTGATGGTATGGTTGATGTAAGGTCCTGTGATGATATTGCTGGTGTAGATATGTGAGCAGAGTTGGCAGCGAAGTTTGTTTCAGGGATTGGTTCCAGGTTTAGAGTTGCTGTGTTGTGGTCTATAGTTGCTGGTGAGAATTTGTTTAAGGTTGGCAGGCTGTCTGTAGGCAAGAAGAGGCCTGCCTCCCGAGGCCTGAGAGTGAAGGACTGTTGTCCAGGATGGGTTGCAGATCACTGATAATGTGCTGGAGAGGGTTTAGCTGGGGGCTGTATGTGATGGCCGATGGTGTTCTCCTGTTTTCCTTGTTGAGCATGTCTTGTAGCAGGTGACTTCCGGTTACGTATCTGGCTCTGTCAATCTGTTTCTTCACTTCCTTAGGTGGGTATTGTAGTTTCAGGAAAGTTTGTTAAAGGTCTTGTAGATGTTTGTTTCTGTCTGAGGGATTTAAGCAAATGCAATTGTACCTTAGTGCCTGGCTGTATGAAATGAATCGTGTAGTGTGCCCTGGATGGAAGCTGTAGGCATGTAGATAAACATAGGGGTCTGTGGGTTTTTGGTATAGGGTGGTATTTATGTGACCATCACTTATTTGCATAGTAGTGTCCAGGAAGTGGATCTCTTGTGTAGACTCGTTCAGGCTCAGGTTGATGGTGGGGTAGAAACTGTTGAAATCACAGTGGAACTCTTCAAGAGCCTCTTTCCCATGGATTTCATGGATTTCAATCCTGCACCAGGCAGCCTGCTGATAATTAGCCCTTACGTGAGATCAGTTATGCCCAAACCCAGTGTGAGGCTCTGCCCAGGAGGATCAATTGGTCCCAGAGCAGCAGATTGGCCTGCTGACCCTACTTAAGCCAACGTCAAGAACAGGAAGCTGTTTGAACTAATGGCTTCTATGTTGCTGTGGACCATGTGTGCCTTGTGTTTGTGGCAGCTTGTCTCCTGGCTTGGTTTCCTAACATCAGAAGTCAATGTGACCTCTGGCATCTGACTTGTGATGTTGATTCTTTGTCTCCTGCTTCTGACCTCCTGGTATCCTGACTCAGCTGACTCTTGACCCCCGGGGGCGGGCACTGCTGTGGTGCAGTTGTTGGGTAGAGCTGGGAGCACAGCACAGGTGCCTAGCTCTCTCACCACTGGGTGGGGTGGAAGCTGGGGCCACAGCACAGCTGCACAGCTTTCCAGCTGGTTGGGAAGTGTGTGGGTGTGCCACTCACTGGTATGGGTGAGACAAAGGGGCCCGGGGCAACAACCTCAGATGGGAGCTGGGCGTGGCTCCACAGGGACAGGGAGACTGCAGAAGAGGCAAGGCTTGGGCTTGCCTTCCCCAGCTGGGTGTTCACCCATGACCAGGAGACAGACACCCACTTGCTCTATTCGAGCAAATGAGCTGAAACTATCAGGGCAGCAATAGCAGCTCAGGGTAGCAATCCCAGAATGTACCCGAGAGGTTTTGTATTGGAGCAATCATAGAGCCACTCTTGCTACACTGCTCTTTTTAACAAGCAAGCTTGAGCAGATGTAGCCTGTGTCTGTCTCCTGGAAGTCAAACCTTCAGTGTAGATACACCTTATATGTAAATAAGCTTCTATTGATAGATGATAGGCAGCATGGGACTGAGCGTTAGGCTCTCTTGAATGCAAAGCCTAGTTCTGCCTCAGTTTCATGATGTAGCCGTGAATAATCCACTTGAATTATCTAGGTGACATCATCACCCCTCCGCAGGCCCTCCAATGCTGGGTAAAAGCCCCAGAGGAGCATAAAGGGGTTCTAAAAAAAACCTGCTCCACCCAAAGGGAGTACAGTGATGATCAACGGCAGGTCAGCTTTCTGCAGCCCTCTTCACAGGCTCTGGTATAGTGACAGAGGGCTGAGATTTTCTGAATGTGGGGTTGTGGAGATTCCAGGCAGCCCGGCAGTGATTCTGAGGCACTTCTGCATTTCACAGAGTAATCCCAGGAATCTGTCGTAAGGTAGGCTCCCTACACAGCTGCGGATCCAGGAATGCACAGGTGGCTTAAGGCCACCTTAGCATCTCCTCCCCTGGGCCTGGGAGTTCTGGCTGTGCGGAGTCTACCCTCTGCTCTCTATTGTTGAAATGTACAGCCCTGTCTTTCAGGGTTCGTTGTGAGGACTCGTCAGCTAATGTCAGAGGTTTTAGAAGATGCAAGGCAGTGCACTCTATGGCTACGTCTACACGTGCACGCTACATCGAAATAGTCTATTTCGATGAATAATGTCTACACGTCCTCCAGGGCTGGCAACGTCGACGTTCAGCTTCGACGTTGGGCAGCACCACATCGAAATAGGCGCTGCGAGGGAACGTCTACATGCTAAAGTAGTACACATCGAAATAAGGGTGCCAGGAACAGCTGCAGACAGGGTCACAGGGCGGACTCAACAGCAAGCCACTCCCTTAAAGGGTCCCTCCCAGACACAGTTGCACTAAACAACACAAGATCCACAGAGCCGACAACTGGTTGCAGACCCTGTGCATGCAGCATGGATCCCCAGCTGCAGCAGCAGCAGCCAGAAGCCCTGGGCTAAGGGCTGCTGCACACGGTGACCATAGAGCCCCGCAGGGGCTGGAGAGAGAGCATCTCTCAACCCCTCAGCTGATGGCCGCCATGGCGGACCCCACTATTTCGATGTTGCGGGACACGGATCATCTACATGTGCCCTACTTCGACGTTCAACTTCGAAGTAGGGCGCTATTCCCATCCCCTCATGGGGTTAGCAACTTCGACGTCTCGCCGCCTAACGTCGATTTCAACTTCGAAATAGCACCCAACACGTGTAGCCGTGACAGGCGCTATTTCGAAGTTGGCGCCGCTACTTCGAAGTAGCGTGCACGTGTAGACGCGGCCTATAGGTGTTATTGTTACATAAAAGATGGAGTACACAGAAGGGCCCTAAGCAATGTTTTTGGATTTTAATGTTAGCAAGCTGGCCCCAATTCTGGAAAGAACATAAACATGCTGAGTTTCATTTACTTTCATTGGAATTCATACCAACTGAGACATGCTCAAGCATCTTTCCTGACTTGAAATGCTTAGCTGAATAAAGGCTTTGCTGTGTTTTATGCTTCTCATGCTAGTGTATTCCCACGCTGGTATTTTTGTTGCTAGCTCTCAGCATGACTCTCCATGGATACCAGACTCCAGGAGGTCTGCGTTAAATACATTCTGTTTCTGGCTTTCTCAGCAGTCATTTCAGAACCATAATTTAAAGTTTATTATAGTGAGTTGTTGTATAGCTACATTGTAATGAACCCATCATACTGTCATTTTTCTTCTGTGCGCTAACTAAAGGAACTGAACTCTTACAAAACAGAGCTGAGCGAGTTGACAAAAAAAAGACATTCTTTACTATAGATGTCAATGTAAAATGCTTAAATTGGTATCAGTTCTGCACAATTAGCTAATATGCAACTAAAATAATATTTTACAGCCTTCGAACTTGGCTGCATGTAAGACAACTCTGATTCATCATATACAAATAACTAGATCCTCCTGAGCCTGTGAAACAAATAACGTAACTATCAGATGCTAATTCTTTATTATTAGGTATTTGATCTAAATTGATTTAAAGATATTGCAGACTCTTTGGATTAGCCAAAAAAGAGGAGAATGTGCAATGCATGTTAATAAAAATTCGAACATTTTCTCTTTATGTTGCACCTGTGTCCAAGGACCATTCAATGTTTTACATATATTAATTAATTAAGACTCTGAATGCTTCATTTGGGTAGAAAGGTAGTATTATACCTATTATACCTAAATTATACATTATTTTCAGTATGGCATTGGTTGAGCTAAATTATTAAGGGTCAAAGGCTGCTGTCAAAGGAAATAAGTGAGAACACTGTATGCAAAGTTTGATCCCAACTGCTGGCAATGAAATTACAATCAACTTCATTTTTAATTGCACTAATTAGTTTCAGCAGATGACAGGCTAAGAAAATTATTGTTGGAGCGGGAATTGGGAATTGTGATCCAAAATGTTTCAGGATTTTCTGTTGGAGTTAGAAGTTTAGTTGGTGTGTAGAAAGCACAAGATATTGCCAGGTGGGCTACTGGGATGAAACTTACCTTGAGGTCTTAATTTCCCGGATGAGCAGGAATTTGAAGTGGCACAGAAATAGCAGCTTTTGGGGGGTGTTTAGTTCTATCACAACAGAGGCCCTTATAGTTTATATTGAACATATGATATGAGGTGCAGACCCATGCAAAAATTAATAACATGAAAGTTTTGGGCAAAGGCTCAGGTCAGTTTCTCTAGGGCTATGTCTATACGTGAAGCCTACATCGAAGTAGCCTATTTCGATGTGGCGACATCGAAATAGGCTATTTCGATGAATAACGTCTACACGTCCTCCAGGGCTGGCAACGTCGATGTTCAACATCGACGTTGCGCAGCACCACATCGAAATAGGCGCAGCGAGGGAACGTCTACACGCCACAGTAGCACACATCGAAATAAGGGTGCCAGGCACAGCTGCAGACAGGGTTACAGGGCGGACTCAACAGCCAGCCGCTCCCTTAAAGGGCCCCTCCCAGACACACTTGCACTAAACAGCACAAGATACACAGAGCCGACAACGAGTTGCAGACCCTGTGCATCCAGCATGAATCCCCCGCTGCAGCAGCAGCAGCCAGAAGCCCTGGGCTAAGGGCTGCTGCACACGGTGACCATAGAGCCCCGCACAGGCTGGAGAGGCAGCGTCTCTCAACCCCCCAGCTGATGGCTGCCATGGAGGACCCCACAATTTCGACGTTGCGGGACGCGGATCGTCTACACTGTCCCTACTTCGACGTTGAATGTCGAAGTAGGACACTATTCCGATCCCCTCATGAGGTTAGCGACTTCGACGTCTCGCTGCCTAACGTCGAAGTTAACTTCGAAATAGCGCCCGACGCGTGTAGCCGCGACGGGCGCTATTTCGAAGTTAGTGCCGCTACTTCGAAGTAGCGTGCACATGTAGACACAGCTTAGGTGTATCATCCAATGCTGTTTGACAGACACTAGAGGCATTGATATATCAATAATGTGGAGGCTAATACCTAATCAATGGTTGATTGGGGCTTAAGGATGTCTCCAGCCAGACAGAGGGTTGGGCACACAAAGTTTCAAGAAATATTAAAAATGCATTGCAGAATTAGGTTTTTGTGACAGAAGTAATATATGCTCAGATCAAGGTTTCTTTTGTAGTTCTTCTGTACAGTAAACCGTTGATTTTACAGACCCCAATTTAGCAGACTTCAGGAACAACAGATGTCCGCCAGCCTCCCCTCTTGTTACCAAAACCTGTTTATTCGGGGTCCATAAAATCCTAAAGCTTTCCTCCCCCCGCAAAAATAAAAATGTAAGGGATTTACCAGGTCCACTGCAGCTGATCCCTCCTCAGCAGCCTGGACTGCCTCTGGAGCCGCCACACGCTCCTCCCATCAGAGGTTGGGTGCATACGCGGGCAGACTGCTTTCGCATACATACCACACCCCTGGTGGGAGGAGCACGTGGCGGCTCTGGCAGCGGTGGCTCTTTCAGCTGCATGGAAGCAGGAAAGCTCCAGCCGTGACAGGGTCCCTGCCCATGACAGAAAAGTGCTACTCATGCACGGCAGGGTTCTCCGAGCTGCACAGCAATGGAGTCCCAGCTGCACCAGGAAAGCACCACATATAGCAGGTTTCCACCAGTTGTGCATCTGTGGGCTTGTCAGATCTAGCCACAGCAGCAGGCTGTGGCAGCTCCTCCAGTGGCAGTGGGCTCCGGAAACTCCTCCACCAGTGGCAGCTCCTTTGGTTAGTCATACACTTTTTTTGGCAGGGGGCAGTGACTGAGGCTGGGGGAGCCTGGCAGGGTTGGGTGGGCAGTAAAACTTCAATTTAATAGACTTTCAGCTTAAAATGATACCTCTCCTCCCATTAGTCCGTTAAATTGAGGGTGTATTGTCCTGTGGTGTTCAATTCCATTAAAGTTCTCGATAATCATCTCTGCCTTATAGGAGGCACTTTTTTCCATAATATCAGTGTTGCTTTTGCTAACATTGCAGAAAGGTTCTGCAGTTTAAAGGCAATCTGATTTGTTAAAAGTCTGTCTTTCATGTAGCTTTTTTGTACATTTCTTTTTGTTTGCACAATTCTTTTTTATTTTAAAAAAGATGAAATTTAGTGGCATTTTTAATGCTCCTGAAATTGTGAGTTTTTTGTATTTTGCAGCAAGCAAAATGTATACACCTTTAAGTTTTACACAAAGGAGCAAGGCAAGTGATGAAAATTAAGTTTAAGTGGGAAACAGGAATGCTCTGGATATCTGGTTTAACAGATAAATTGATAGCAAATTTTATAGACAAGCTGATAGCAAGTTGGTTAGATGTAAAATGCTGTTGGCGGTAAAGAGGGTTGACTTATAAAGTGAAGTGTCAGCAGCATTAAGTTTTTGTTGTGTTGTCAAAAATCTATGCATAATATCCTTATCCAAAACTGCCTCTAAATATTGTCTGATTCAGTACTTACAGTAATTTAATCCCAGTAGCTTTATACATTATATAAAATGAGGGGCAGTTGACTGCTATAAATTAATGCATTAGATTTTTCTGTCTACAATATTCGTCTATCTATATTATTTATAAATCAACAATCACCTTGGTATGTAAGTGTTGTATCTCACAGACTTACTTTTTCCTGTAGGACAAAGTTTTGACTTGTTTCTTTGAACAAATTACTCTGGTCACAAGATTTTTCCTTTGTAAATTTGCATTCACATCACCTAAACAGAAGACTATCTTCATGAAAATGGCAATCACTATAAGCTTGATTGGGTCTCAAGGGCAAAATAGGGTGAGGAGACAGTCCCATAGCTCCTGACTAAGGCAATCTTAAAATTCTTAGGTCATCAATCAAATGTGTCTAATTGCCACACTCATCCTTTGTAACTCTTTAACAGAGGATGTTGTGAAGGCCAAGTCAGTAACAGGATTCAAAAAAGAATGAGGCATCTTCATGGAAGATAGGTCTCTCAGTGGCTGTTTGCCAGAAGCTGGGACAAGCTGATAGGATGGATCACTTGATGATTACCATTTCTGTTAAATGCCCCTGAAGCAGCTGGAATTTGCCATTTTTAAGACAGGTTACTGGGCAAGATGGACCTTCAGTCTGACCCAGTGTGGTGGTTATTATGCATAGGGTGACCATATTTCCCTATGCCAAATATGGGACACCTGGTAAAATTGCTCAGACTTCAGTGAGTTGAGTGGAAATCAGACGTATGTCATACAAACGAAATAACACTGTTTACTGAGCACCCATTAAAAAGACATACTTCATTTTTGTAACTAATAATAGGTTAAAAATTCAAAAAATATATTTACAAGTAAATGGTTACTGCTCTTTAGAAGGGCCTGTCTCTCAGTCCTGTGCCATGCTCCATTGCCCCCCAAAGGCCTACCTAAACATTTGGCCTTCAGGCCCATGGGAGGTTAATCTGGCCCTGCCTCTGCCCAGTGGGCTCCAGAGGCTTCTCCTTCAAGGGAACATGTGGGGAATTCATGTGCCATTCCCAGCTGTTGCCCTGCTGTGGGGCACTGAACAGGAAGGTTCCTGCCTTGCAGTGGTGGCCCTGGGCATAGGGGCTGCAGCTTCTCAGTGGGAATAGGGGACCCTGGAGATGAAGGCTATAGCCTGTGGGCATCCTGCCTGGCTGTGGGGATGGCTGCCCAGCCATGGGGCAGCAGGAATGCAGCCCTGCACAGAATGCTGCCCCAGAGAGGAGTGGGGAGTGCTCCTCCACAGCTGCCCAGCACCAAAGGGCACCACAACTGCTCCACACCCCCTGCCCCAACATTTCCTGCCTTATCCTATGGCATGGCCCCTGCTGGCTCCCTCTCCTGCTGCTTTCTGCACTCTTGGCTGGTCAGTACATGCTACCTGTGCTCTCTGGACAGCACCTGGTACTTGCAGCTGCGGCTGTGCTGACCTGGGGGAAGGGCAGCTCAGCAGAAGGAATGAATATGGGACAATTAGCCCCTTTAAAATAAATCGGGACACCTACTGACACCTGAAATACAGGACTGTCCTGACCAAACAGGAGAGATGGTCAGCTTAACTATGTAATAACCAGATGTAGTAAGTCGGAGGGATAAATTTTCTCCCTATTCCTTCCATCATCTTTTCTGCCCTAGACTGTCAGTCAAATCCCACCTTCACTCTCATCGAGAGATCCCAAACCTTTTCTTTACGCTTGATCCACCCATACTACAAGAAAATGACTGAGTAAAATGCTGTGGCAGGTTCAGTTTGTTGTACTGCAATTAAGTAAGTTAGACTGGCTGGTCTCATGTTTGTCCATTCTGGGAATATGAAGATAGACATGATGGAAACAAATTCAATTAATGTAGTGTATGCATTGTCTGGAACATGTCATGCTGTAATATGCCCATTAAGCCTGACATATCCAAGTAAACACATTTACTTTAAAGAGTCCTGAAAAACTGTGGGCAGATTAGGTGAGGGCGGTAATGAATTATCAAGATAAAATGAAACCATGTAACTAAACAAATGACAGTGAACAAATTTATCTGTTGTAGGCTGTCCATTTAGTTAGAAGAGGCTATTGAAATTAAAATGCAATTAGGAATAGGTACAGTCATTCAGAAGTTGTTCAAATTTGGAAAAAGATTGTGGGAGCCTTCTAATAAGGAGTATGTTAGCTTCAGAAGAAATCCTCTCTCGTCATGAAACCTCCACGCCTGAGAAAGTAACTTATCAATGTCAGTCTTAATTTCTATCATCAGCCCATTGATAGAAGTTGAGAAG
Organism: Carettochelys insculpta; assembly: GCF_033958435.1. Lineage (NCBI taxonomy): Eukaryota > Metazoa > Chordata > Testudines > Carettochelyidae > Carettochelys > Carettochelys insculpta. Next base: position 59,615,644 of record NC_134144.1, read on the forward strand.
ACTCATTTGGCAATCATCACAGATAGTGGCTGGTTGATTCATTTTGCACATGATCAGATAAAGAAATGATATTTGTTTTATCTTCCCCTTCAACACCCAAGTACAGGTATAAAATATGTAAAAGTCTCTACAGAGGAGAGCACTAGGATATTGGCTTTAACAATACTGGTAACATTGAATCAATTTCCTGTCTGTTTCCGGAGTGTGTTTGGAACCTGTACTCCAATGGTGTTACGTTTGATGTGAGAAACGCTAAAGGGTCACAGGTTCTATGAGTCACTTATATGTGAACCGTGGTACTTGTAGTCATGCACTTATTTGTACACCCAGAATAAAGCCTGTTTTTAAAAGGCCTGTGGGCACACAGAGGGTGACAATTAATCCTTACAAGAACCCAACCATTGTGAGTGCATACGCTGGTTTTCATGTGAGTGCTCACTGAACTGAGACCTTGAAATGGAGCTATAGCTTATAAGAAGCATTTACAAGCTACTTGGCCTCTCGACCTCAGCAGTTTGAATATTACTAAGTGTAAATAATAAGCTCTTTACCTCATACAACGTCATAGCCTACCAGGCCTATACGTGGTCTACTTGATTTGACTCTCATTGTCATTTGGCATAGTATGATGGGGTAGCCCTTATAGACTCATGTATAGATTTGCACACAGGCCAGAACTTCATCTGCTACCATCCTACAAAAGAACCTTCCACACCTGCTCATACGCCTTTGCACTGTAGCTGTGTACTGCCCGTTTTCAAACTCTCTTCATCGCTCAGTCTGCAGGCACAGGATCATTTGTCCATGCCGGCAGGTGGGGAGCTGTCATGTTCCATATGTTAGTGAGAACATATGCTAATTATGTGCCCAGCAGCTGTACAAAATATGCCACACAAACGAGATGCACAGGGTTGATTCCAGTGGTTCCTCTGTAGTTTGTTTCCTTCCTTTCATATCCATCCCAGAATGGGTTTAATATTATCACAGTACCTGTTACTGTTCATGCCCTCGCCCTATTCCCCATAAAGTGTCTTGTACGCTGACCTGGCAGACATCCCCTATACTCTCTCTTTCTTCCTGTTTTCAGAATCTCTTTCTCTCTCTCTCTCTCTCTCTCTCTCTCTCTTGCACATGACCAGTGTATGTGGATTTACTGCCTCTTTGGATAGGAGTGACTGGCCCTAAAGGCCACACAAAGGCAGAATGGAAAGCTTCCTTACCTGTACCTCTTGGTTTGTGCCTTAGAGAGCCCCACTAACATGAATAAACAGACATTAATGGCAAGTGGTCTTGTTCGCTTATAAGAGGTCTCTGGCAGTCTGTGACTGGCTGCTCATGTGAGTATTCTCATCCTTGGGATCCACATGCACTCTGCAGAGCCTTTAAAAATTGTGTGTGCGGTTACTGTGTGCTGGCTAAACCCTTAACTATTATTTGGCTATTGAGTGTCATCTGAAAAGTATATCTGAAGTGATGGTATGAAGGAGTCTGCACTAATGGAATGTCATTTTATGTATATATTTGAGGATGATGGAGAATCTTTTGTTGTGAAGATGAAACCAGCATGCATTGTACCAGTTAGTTTATGTCAACTTACCTTCTTCAGAGTCTAGTGAAGGCAAATAAATTATTCCTACTCAAACAAGTAATACACATAGCAGTTGCTAATTGCCAAGTCTCCTGCAACAATGTTGTGGTACACTGTTTAGCTCTTTTCTGTCCAGAATATTAATATCTTGGATCAACATTTCCTTGTTAATTACAATGATTTGCTGTTAATTTTATTTTTTGTCATTACATTTATCTGCCTGGAAGTACTAAATTATGGAACAGCAATGATAGAAACCTGGCTGTTCCCTCAGTTATATGCTGGTATATGCAGGTAATAGTCTAATTAGAATTCCAGATACTGAAAATCTGCTGCTCTTCAGGATTTAAAATACCATTTAAACATATTGGCCCACATCCACATTTCAGAAGTCTCTGGAAGTATATTGATTTATACTAGCTGAAGATCTGGCCTAATTTATTTTGGTTTGTGTCATGCAAATTGAGAATACACCTAATTATCTGAGTTAGTTGGGGGTATATAGTCTCCATATAAATATGATATCCTAATATTACAGGCTTATCTACTTAACAAATTATTGATTTTTGTTAGTATATATTTTGGGTAAAATAATCTTGTTCATTCCTCTATATGGCGCTTTGGTCATGCATTCGCCATTAACACTATTTCCCATATCAGCTGAGGAAATAACTACAAAATGTTTTCTATGAATGCTTGTTCATTTGGGTGTTTTTTGATTCATGTCACTTGTGCTAACATGATTTTCTGTTCTATTTGTACAAACAATGGAGTGGATTTGAGGAGTTGTAATTTTTATGAAAAACATTTTAAATGTGAATGCTGAAATATGCTTGAAGTGCAAAAAACAGACTTCACATTTTTATTTTAATATGTAACTCAAAATTCACCCGTTAGTTACATAGCTCATTCAAGCCTATTCAAAGGCCTATTGAAATCAATAGTGGTCTTTTTATTAATTTTAATGAGCTTTGGGTCAGGCTGCCAATCACAGCAGAAATACTACCATGAGATTCATGTAATTAATCAACATGGCGCAATTTCAACTATTCGTAAGTTAGTCTCCACAAGCACGAAGTATGTACTGGAGAAATTCATGTGTCACTCTGCATACTGAATATATCTGAGAATTTCACAATCTGAGGATCATTCATAAACAAAAGGAAAATCAGATTTATTTTTCATTAATCATTTGTCTATCTCCAGCTTCAAGCAGGCAGGGAGGTACAGTATGCTCTTCCCAAACCCTCATGCTAATGGTGTTTTTGAAAACCACCTAGCATTTATATTGCAGACATTTGTTATGGGGAAACCACTTTCTGAAAGAAATCAGCATTCATTGTTCTGGCTTTTGATCGTGACCATTTGTCACTAATGGCTGCTTCCTGTTTACATACAGTTAAGCGTTCAGATACAGTGATTAGAATATCATCTGGTCTGGAGGAGCTGAACTTGGATCCTCAAGTGAAAAAGATTATGATTCCACTGAAAGTCACTCAGAAGAGTCTGTTAATTCTTCACTACATTCTTTGGGAAATAAAGCTATTCAGTTGCAGTTGTGCACTTTTGTAACTAGTTATTACCATTATCGTTAAGTAAAATCAGCCTCTGGACATGACTCATAAATTATTTAAAGCCTATTTACTATTTATACAGCTTTTATTTTAGCATTGTTTTGTGCTAATAAACAAAAAATGGTGACTTGCTAAAATAAGTACAGCACATTCTCTTTAGCATTTGTAGTACACAGAGCTTCCTGTGCACGTTTAATAAATAACTTCATCGTGCCTGAGAACATTTACAAACTCAGAGCTCTGTCGCTATTCTTCTCTGTTAACTAGTAGAAGAGCGCAGGAGACACCCCTAATGTGAATGAGACCATGTGCCAGCTACACAAGGTTCCTGTAAGAGCAAGTAATCAGTGGTTCCCAACCTCTTCAATCAAGTGTAATGGTTTATCCTAGATTAAGACTTGAGCAGGACCAGTTCGTGAACTCTAGCTTCCATCCCCAGAGGTATTAAGGTTGAGACTGAAGTTTGGACTGCTCACAACTGAATGTGAGTAAAAACAGCAAACTTATTCTAGGATTCCATATATAGACATATAAGCTATAGTGTTCTGTTCATCTATGACTCTATATAGATGCTTTTATGTCACTATCACTATTATAGCTGAATGCTAAATATTAACGGCTTAACTTTCACAACTTTCTTCAAAAGTAACAGCTGGGCAGTGAATTATATGGGCCCGCGGTGCCTGGATGCCAGGAATATTCCTGGCTCGGGAGCCAGCTTGAACACAGTTTGGAGCCAGGTCTCTTCCCCACCCTAGCCTTCTGCTCTCCTATGCCTCCCCCCGAGGTGCACTGCCAAACTCTACCTGCTGCTTCCAGCCCCCACCCCACCCCCAGGTGCATTCCCCAGCCCCACTGCTGCCCCATGTTATTTAAAGGGGCTCTGAGGCCCTGCCACCATCCCCACAGCACAGCAGGGCTAGAGCAGTCTTCTGCCTGCTTTCACGCCACATGCATCTGCCAGCATGTCCCTGTAGCCCAAGGGTATGTGTGTGGGAGGTGTCTCCACACACTCCTCCCACCTCAAGTGCCCCTGTGGCCAATGGAGGCTCTGGAGAAAGTGCCTGTGGAAGCAACTCAAAGAAACCTCTTGTTGCCCTCCCCTTGTAAGAACTGCTGCCCAAAGAGGGGTGCCTTCCAGCACCCAAACTCCCTGTCGGAACCTGTACCCTGGATACCCTTCTGCACCCAAACTCCATTCCAGAACCCAACCTTCCGTCAGCCCACAAGGCCAAGAATGGACAGGATTATGGGATTTGCTTCAGCACAGAGTTGATTAAGGAAAGAGTACTTCATTAAGTTTACAATTTCAGAGCTAATACAATTGCAGTGAACACCTTAGCAAGCAAAAGCACTACAAAGCAATGCATTAAAAAAGGGAAATAAAAGGCACTGTATCCCAATCCTCTGCACCAGATCACAGCCTGCACCGAGAACCCAAACTCCATCCCTGACCTTGCACACCAGACTTACTGTCCCAAACAAACTCTCTCCCAGAGCCTTACTGGGCTCCACCAAAATTTGTGCAACCTGCCATGCTGGGAAGGGTGTGTTGTGAGCCTTTTTAAGATGGAGAACTGAGCCACACAAGGCACGTTTTTTCAAGGTATTTGTGTGCCTAACACTCATTGAAACCAATGGCACAGAAATCAATGAAAGTTAGGTGCCTAAGTAGTTTTAACAATCTAGACAGAGAAATCAGGTCCCAAGCTTTAAAGGCACAGAGGCATTGCTCCTGTAAATCTTCCCCCCCCCCGCCCCCGCAGTGAATCATTATAACACATTGGATAAACAACTCTTAGTTTGGGAAAATGAGGAACAGGTGAAAGTAACCATACATAAATTTATTCTTTAAAAACTTGACATTGTTCAAAAGTCTCTGAGGTAATCCACAATACAGGATGAACCTTTCTTGTCCTGTATCCTCAGGACCTGACCAGTGCCAGACGAGAGAATTTACCAGATGACAGGAGGTCAATATTTTCTAGCACATTACCAACACTTCCACTGCTTATTGTGCTCTTAGAAGACATTTGGGGTAAATTATAGCTAACTAATAGCATAGAACACTGAGAGCCAGGTCTGGGGGCTTTAAACAAACTTTATGGGACCACAGGAGACTTGGCCACACCCATGATACACAGTCACCCGGCTAAATAAAATCGTGCCAGACTACGGCGTGTACTGGACGAGAAAGTTCCGAATTAAAGAAGTCCAGCCTGTATAAATGAAATTCTAGCAAAAGTTCTACTGATTCAGAGAGGTATAAGGACTTCACCCATGACCCCTGCAAAATGGGAGAGAGAAGATGGACAAGCATAACAGTGTATGGGAAAAGTCAGCAAATAAGATGGTACAGCAGATTATTATTATTATTACTATTAATGTTACAAGAAAATGTGTCTGATTTACTTTTGTGGGCAGAAGCATGTCTTTGGAGAAATGGGTAAATGAAGAGAAGGTAGTGATCTGTTACTTCCACTCAGACAGGTAGTTCCATGGATAAGGGTTTTGTGGAAAAGAGCATTCAGACATTTGTGGGAAGCGTGCAAGGACTTTGGGCTTACCATCAGCCTAAAGAAGACGAACGTACTTGGTCAGGATGTTGCTGAATCCCCATCAATCAGCATTGACAACTATACGTTAGAGGTTGTCCATGAGTTCGTTTACCTAGGGTCCACCATCACTGACACCCTGTCGTTGGACACTGAGCTAAATAGGAGGATCGGAAGAGCGGCCACAACTCTGTCCAGACTCAGCAAGAGAGTGTGGAATAACAACAAGCTGTACACTCACACCAAAATGCAAGTCTACAGAGCCTGCATCCTCAGCACCCTCCTTTATGGCAGCGAGACTTGGACCCTGTATGCCCGCCAGGAAAAGAGGCTGAATGTCTTCCACTTGCACTGCCTCAGGTGCATCCTTGGAATATCATGGAAGGACAGAGTGACCAACACCGCCGTCCTTGAGCAAGATGGAGTCCCAACCATGCACACCCTCCTCAGGCAGCGTCGACTCCGCTGGCTTGGCCACATCCACAGGATGAACGATGGAAGGATTCCAAAAGACATCCTGTATGGTGAGCTAGCCTCTGGCAAAAGACCTCCCGAACGCCCCCAGTTGCGTTACAAAGATGTCTGCAAGAGAGACCTCAGGGAGGTAGACATCGAGCTGGACAACTGGGAAGAACTAGCAGACAACCGCAGCAGATGGAGGCAGGGATTACACAAGGGCCTTCAGAAGGGCGAGTTGAAGATCAGACAGCTAGCAGAGGAGAAGCGAGCGCACAGAAAGCACAATAAGGACTTGCCAGACACCCACTACATCTGCAAGAGATGCAGCAAGGACTGTCACTCTCGTGTGGGTCTTTATAGTCACAACAGACGCTGTAAATGAAGTCCTCAACTGAAACTTTAAAGGGCGTGATCCATAGTCTATGCAGACTGAAGGATGCCTACTACTACTACTAGTGTCAACTAGGCAAAAAGGCAGGAGAAAGGGTGAGGCAATAAGAGATGTGTCTGGGTAAGTACGAAGGACAAATAAGGTCCAGAACACAGTTTCACAGACAAGTTTTAATTAAAAATGGGTCAGATCTGAAACCCAGATTTGAGAAACTTTGAGTTTGGGCAAAGCTCTCATTTAGATCAATCAGTTTGAAGATACAGGGTCTGATTTTTCTCTCACGTCCCTTGGTATGAAGTGGGAATCACTTCATTGCAATTAATAGGGTTACATCAGTGTAAAATTACTGTGAGAAGAGAATCATGTTCGTACAATCTTTACCTCAAACTCTTGTCTGATTTTTACCAACAGCAGACTTAGCTTCTTCAGGTGTGCATAGTGGTTGTGCTTCTAATCCAGACAGTAAACAACTGATGCATTCATCTTTCACTAATTATATCAAATGGTAGCATAAGCTGAAAAGGAATGATCTGCCTTAAAACTGACATTAATTTGGCAGAAGTATGTACATTTTCTGTAGTTGTTTTGTTATTACAGATGAAGAGAAGGATGTGCAAATAAAGAGATCTGTTCTGCCATCTGTAGTTTAAGTATTTCTTGCCAATGCTACATGTAGCTTAAAGATGTTTATTAACGGTAAAGCAGTTTTGCAGATATCTATTTGCACTGTAGATATTATTATGAAAGACGAAAGAGTGATAATTAATAGTTTGGCATGTTTCAAAATACCAGCAAAAATAGTCCTGGTCCATATCTGGCTTATAAAGCATGTCATGTAATGTGCTGCTTATGCAATGTAACTTTTACAGACAGAATGAAAGTTTCTAATTCAAAAAAAGATCACATGTCAGAATATTTGGGGAAGGGGATTCATTTTAGTTATGTGGGTATGTCTTCTTCATTTGTAGTGCAGTCATTCATCCCTGTGGAGATAACCTGTGCAAGAGTTTTGTGTCACTTTAAACACTATTTTAAGGGGAAGCGGTGAGCAGGGAGGGACAACACTGTGACCTAAACTGTTTTTCAGTGGAAATTTAAACTTTTGAATAAATGAATTTTATTGTGAAATGTGGCTCCTTTCTATGAATAATTTTGGGTTCCTTGTCAAAACATTTTAGCAAAAAAGAAAAAAGAAAGAAAGAAAGAAAATTGTTTCCAACTAACCTTTTCTGGGTGTTTGGCCCAAAATCCAAAAATGTCTGTGCAATTTTTTACCAGTACTGATGATGTGTGCGCTCTGCTCCAGGGTAGATATAACCTTCTTTACATAAAGTGAACCATTAATGTAAAAGAAATTAAGACTCCGTTGTCTCTTGCGGTTATAGTTATACTACCCATAAAGACATGTTGAAGGAGAACTACCTGTATATTTTTTGAAGAAAGATGCTATATGTCCCTAAAAACATTTTAGTTTTTTTTAAGTTTCTATAGCCATTTGGACAGTCTACATGACTTAGTATTAAAATTAGTGCAAATTGCCAATGTTGTATATACTTTTCCTCACTCTACTACAATAATAATTGTGAAAGTATTTCAGTGTTTTGATGTAGCAGTAATGCTGTTTGTTTATATTACGGTAACACGCAAAAATGTTTGTGTTAACCTTGTGATGCCCTGTGATCTAGAGCTGTTGTGATTAGTGAAGTTTCCAGAAATCCTGACTGGTTTAGCCAAGGGGGACTGACTTTTAACCATGTTCTGTCAATCATAGCATAGGTCAATATGGGTAATGTTTTGATTAGAGCAGGGGTGCGCAAACATTTTGTAAAGAGGGGGTCCAGCATGATCAGCTCCCCCCTCACACACACACACATGACTTCTGCTGCCTTCCCAGTTGCCACTTCCTCCCACTGCAGCCTCCGCCACTCTTGTTGCTAAGGGAACAACCTCCTTACCCTGCTACTGGGACAATCAGAATGTTCTGAGGCCCTGAGTTAAGCAGCGGGGTCAAGCCGGTGAGTTCCCAGCTTGGAAAGGCGGCCATATTGGTCCCTGCAGCCTGTGCATGCTGGCCTCCAGGAGTCCCCAAAGATGGTGGTGAGGAGTTAGTGCTGCCTGTGGGGGTGCAGGGCTGCCCTCAGCCTGGTGCCACTGCTGCCCATCAACACAATGCAGCAGCTGTGAGTCCCCTTGAGTCCCCCACATACTCTCCTGGGGTCCTCCTCCGAATGCCCCTCCCCCTTCAGGGCACCCCCTGCAGCTCCCGAGTACCCTCTTCCTGAGCATCCCACCCACTTCCTGAGCACCTCACCCTGCCCCTGCATTCCTTCCTGTGGTCTTCCCACAGGTTGGCAGGCCCTAGCTAATTGCAGGGCCAAAAAGTAGGGCCCAACATAAAAAGTTTGCTCACACCTGGCTTATGGCATGTTGGAATCTAAAAGTAGTTCTGTTCAAGAGTATAACTCCTTGTCTGCACACATGTCCAGAAACATATTTTTGTTTATCCACTAATCACACGGACACAGACTTACCCTCTACCACACAAAGGCCATGTCTACACTAGCCCCAAACTTCGAAATGGCCATGTAAATGGCCACTTCAAAGTTTACTAATGAAGTGCTGAAATGCATATTCAGCACCTCATTAGCATGCGGGCAGCTGCGGCACTTCGAAATTGACGTGGCTCGCTGCCATGCAGCTCGTCCCGACGGGGCTCCTTTTCAGAAGGACCCTGGCTACTTCAAAGTCCCCTTATTCCCATCTTTTCATAGGAATAAGGGGACTTCGAAGTAGGCGGGGTCCTTTCGAAAAGGAGCCCCGTCTGGACGAGCCGTGCGGTGGTGAGCCGCATCAATTTCGAAGTGCCGCGGCCACCCGCATGCTAATGAGGCACTGAATATGTATTTCAGCACTTCATTAGTAAACCTCGAAATGGCCATGTAAATGGCCATTTCGAAGTTTGGGGCTAGTGTAGACATGGCCAAAGAGTCCCATTATTTAAAATGAGACTGTTTATGTACTTATTTGCTTTGCAGATGAGGGGTTTATTCATTTTATTTCAAATTTAAAGGACTCTAAGGACTGTTTAATCATTTTACATGCATGTGTGTAAATACATCACCAAACTTGCTAATATTTAAAACTTACACTGCTTTATATTTTAAAATCCCTACAAATATTTTAATTAATTTGAATTAGATTCCTATTAAAGGAATAATTGAGAGCTGCATAATTTGTTGGCTAATTCCTGAATAAGTCAAATACCTTGTAAGAATTTTTGAGTAAAATGAGTCATTTTGCAAAAACTGAGCACAAGTGTCACAATAGGAGCAGCTGAATGTTGAGTGCTTTTGAAAGACCAAGACCCAGCTTTGGTTGCTCTGCACTAAAACCTGACACTGAGCTCTTTTGGAAATCTGTTTTACAACATGCCATATTTTCCCTTTACAAAGGTGGTTACCCATATATGGCATTCTACAGATTTATTTTTGGTTAAAAGTGTTTATTTTTGTGTAATGAGACTTATTTTGTGCTCTGAGGTCACTCTGTCACCTAATCAATTATTTTAGGAATAGTTGGTGATGACCACTTTTCCAGAATAATTTTTGGGCAATCTGCAGTTTTTACCAGTCATTTCTCTTGTTTAAGAGCTCTATGTTTCATGGTCATTAGGTTTCCTAAAACTTGTAAAGATGAGTCATAGAGATTTTCTGGCACTAGATGTGTTCTTTCTTGAAGCTGTTCCAAAAAGACTTGACAGTCTTTCACTTCCACTTTGCCTGTATCAAAGGCCCCTGCTACTTTCTTGCATGATTCAACATCTGCTATAGGCTACGAATCCTGCACCAGCCATTGGTATTCTGAATTAGGAAGGACTGAATGGTGTTTCTAATATAGAATGTAAAATAATGTGATGGAAAATAACAGCTGTAAATAGCACACCCATTGCAAGGTGAGTGTTTAATCATACAGGTTCATCTTTTGCAGCATTCCCAAAGAAACTGGAATGCAGGATCGGAGCCAAAAGGACATGCTGTTATGATAGGGTCCAAAATATGGTTGTCTTTCTATCCCTCCCAGTTTATCTTATGTCTAGGCTGAAGCCCTGGAATTCTTTCCATTGTTATCTGATCTACACCTTTCCAAACTAAGGATAAGTCTATAGTAGGAAATAAGTCAATTTCAGATGAGCAGTTCTAGCTACAGCATTTGCATAGCTGGAATCGAAGTATCAGAACTGACTTACTTCCTTAGTGAAGTCCGAGCCTCTTTAGTCTCTTGTTCATGTCCCTTACTCCATGCAATGCGATAGTGTGGAGTACAGGGGTCGATGTCCAAGCCCAGAGAGGTCAATTTGCCACATCTTCACCAAACATGCAAAATCGAACTCTGGAAGATCGACTGCAGAGCGTTAATCTTCCGATAAGTATAGACAAGCCTTTTGATCCACATATCACTATCCTTCCATCAAAGTATGGAAGGAATTAATTGAAATCTTTTCTTAACTCTTGTTTTCCTTTAGTTGGTCAAAGGTTTGTCAGTAAATGAGGCTTACTCATGATCTATGGAGTTTCTAACCCCTGCTAATTTATTAAGCATGTGACCAGGACACAGCCACTGAATGTGACCCACCTTAACCCTGTTACAGTCTGATAGAAATAGTTAGCAGAATTGCACATAGCTGTGTTACTGTGACTTTTAAAAGAACTAGAAAGAATAAAACCAAAAAGGAGTAAGGATAATTCAGTAGCTGAGGCACTTGCCTGGGCCTTGCCACAGGATTTCTGCATGATTTTGGGCAAGTCACTAAGGCCTGGTCATTATTAAAAAATGAGGTCAGTATAACTGTGTCACAGAGAAGTGTAAAAGACCCACACCCCTGAATGATGCATTTAGAATTACCCAACCCCTAGTGTTAAAAGTGCTAAGTTGTTCCTTCTACCTCACTGTCTCCCTTCAGCTGCCAAGGGAAGTACCCCTTCCATCCACACATCTTCACTGAAATAATACAGAGGTGCAGCTGCTTTGCTGCAGCATTTTAACTATAGACAAGTCCTAAGTCTCTCTGTGCCTCAGATCTCGAGCTGTAAAGCGGGTATACTGCTACTTCCCTACCTCAAAGGTGTGTTATGAAGGTAAATGCATTCAGGACTGTGGTGCACTCATGTACTATAGTAATTAGGGGCCATATAAGTACCTGAGATAGATAGTTAAAACCACTACCCCTCATACAAGAAACTGAAAACATAAATAGCCACTTAACAGTTTTGGGGAGTAGATAAGTTCTTATACCAACATCATGTAGTCTAGCTAAGGTAAAAATAGTAAGTGGAAACAAACATTATGTCAAAGCAGACAGTCAAAATGCATTAGGGAGAAATATTTTTGAATCTCTAAGAATATTAGAAATGCAGCAAAGGAAAAATAACAGAAAATGACTTGACAGAACACTGCTAACTACATGGCATCAAATACCAAATAGGCACATCATAAAAAAATTAGTACACAGGAGCATAGAAAATAGAGATGGAAAAAATGTATAGGATATATTGTGCATCTCCTGCCAGGGCACAATTGCTTGCTATCGTATACTCTCAAATCCTTTATCCTGTCTGGTTTTAAATTGCTCAAGCAGTGGAACTACCACATTGTTTGGGAGTATTTGCAACGCCTGATGGACCTTGCTGTTTTCAGATATTCAACATAAATTTTGCTTAGTTACAAGCTACTAATCTTAAAGCTTCTTCCTTAGTTTTTACACTATTAGGCCTTGTTTCCACAATGTGGTGGATTGATGCAGCAGTGATCGATCCACCGGCCACCAGTTTATCACATGTCCTATGGATGTGATAAATCGATCTCTGAGCTCACTCTTGTTGACATCAATATTCCATCAAAATGAGAGGAGTAGCTGGCATCAACACGAGAGCAGCCCCATTGATTTACTACCATGGTGTCTTGCGTGCAGTATGTTGACTTCAGCCACACTACTGGCGTCCATCCTCCCCAAGTAGTGAATCCACAGTTGCATCCCTCCCTCCACTCCAGGACTCCTATGGTGGCACTAAATCCACACAGTTGAGAAGAAACGGGAGAAGGAATTTGATGTGAGGTTTTGAATCATGTCATAGTCTCAGGCCTTTACCAGCTAAAACACTTGCTTCTTCCTTGTTCAATAGTAACAGAAGTGTTACAATTTGAATAGACTGTGCATAAGGCTTGTCTGACTAGATGACATCCACTTAGTCAAAGTGTAAGGCAGAGAGGTGAGCCATATTGCCATTGGGGAACCCTCCGGGGCTGGTATCTCCAAGTAATCCTATAGATCTTGGTAATCTGCAATAATTGGTGATATGACACCTTGCAGTGGCACTTCAGTACCCCTTTCTCTTTCTAGAGATAATAATACCTATGAGCAGTGGTCTGTGGATGACTTGACTGCACAAAGGAAGGAAGAATTGCACTCTTAATTCTTTTACTTTTTCTGGATTTGAACCAACCATTAAGAGCAGTAATTATTTTCCAGTACTTGCCTTTTTAGACATTGTCATAACAAGAGTTTGTCATGCCACTTAAAATGTCTTGTCTTGTGTTTTATGGTGTTTTCTTGGGTTTAGTGAAAAAGGTGTTTCACAAGAAGTACTAGAAGTTATAATTACAAATAACACGTGCTAAATGTAAAATGTTTTTCTTTTCTTAAAATCTGCCCTTTAAGATACCCTCTTTTCCCATAGTCCCTTTCACTGTCTTTAAATACCAGTGATTCCTGGAGCTCCACTCCCATCATACACTCTTCCTGTATCTTAGAGTCTTGCTGCCAGATGAGAACACTGGACAGTGGGATAGGAACCTTCCCTCTCCCAGACTCAGGAAACCGGTCAACTGGGCGATACATTTCTAAACAGGAATCAACTTTAGAAATTGAAGTGTTTATGTCTCCTGAGCGAGCCCTTCCTTCAGCTTCTTCGGTAAAAGCCAAAACTCTTGAGCGAGAAGTGCCTTCAACTGCTAAGTGTCCAGAATCTGTGGAAAGCTCGATTAGTCATTCAACGTCTGATCCTACCATGACTGCCAAAGTTTTACGACCTTTTCAAAGCCGCCTTCCAAAACCAGTCTCCTCAGGTAAAATGCCAATTACACTAGAAATTAGATTCTTTCTGCCCTATTGTCTGTTTCCATTAACAAAGTTCTGTAATAATGACGTTAGTTCAGGGGCATGCCAAGTATGTAGCAGAAAAGATTGCTTATGTGAATATATAAGGTTATCAAGTTGGTGACCTGAGCCAAATGGAAATTTGGTTCCTCATAATGCAAATCTGCTTCTCAAAGAAAAGTGTGCAGTATATTAAATCCCTTCCTCAAGAAACAATATTTAAGAGACAATTAGAGCTAACTCTGAGAAATGCTGAACACTGCTGATTTCCATTGATTTGAAGAAGAGTTGCATGTGCTCATCAGCTTTTAAAGATCAGGCTCTCAATTTGCTGTCAGTGGCTGTGTTGTGATATTAAATGGTAAAATGGCACATTCATAAACACTTGCTTTCAAAACTGAATTTGGACTTGGTGCATATATTCTATAACAATGACTATTTTGCCTCAACTATAAACTTAAGTCTTTTGATATGTTACTACACTGTACAATGTATTTATAGAAGTAGTAAAAAGACACTTTATTGTGATGTATCAGTAGAATGTGTGTTAACTATAACATATAAAACAATAGCTCACAAAGGAATGAAAGAAGCATGCTAAAGCTCCACCAAATATACCAAACACCAAGAGCACCAAACACACCACCCAACACACACAAGTATCTTTACATATACAGCATAAACTCAGTTGAAAGAATATAGTTCCATTAAGTTCAATGGGACTGACAATGTGTAAAGATACATGCCTGGGGACCTGGAAGCCCTCTCTGTTGACAGAACTGTCTACTCGGCTCAGGAGCTATGTCTGGAGTAGCCCCCAACTTCGAAGGGGGCACAGTAATTAGGGTGTTGGGAGATTACTAATGAAGTGCTGTGGTGCATATGCAGCACTTCATTAGGTTAAATCTCCCCCGTGGCAACTTCAAAGTGTGAAAACTTTGAAGGGCCAGCTTGCATGTAGCTGTGGGTCAGCTGCGGGTGCTTTGAAGTTTTTTGGAGTTTTTTCTCCCAACACCCTAATTACCATGCCCTATTCGAAGTTGGGATGTGGCAAATCTGGTCCCAGCCCCTGCTCCAATGCCACATCCTAACTTAGTACTTTATCCACTGTACTACAGTGCATAAGGGGTCAGTAGCCACCACCACCTCCTTATGTATTAGTAGTATCCTCTGAGGCTATGTCTACATGGTGGTTGCAATTTCGAGATACAAAAGTACCCTGAAATAGCTGCCCCCATCCATGCAATGCGCCTGTGGTCTCTAAAGAGTTTTCGAAATAACAGGTACACTATTCTGGCATCCCTGTAACCCTCATCACATAAGGAGTATATGGAATCCTCAAAATAGGGCTTTATTTCAGCCTGTGGCACCATTTAGACGGCACCACATGCTGAAATAGCCTATTTTGAAGTTAGGGCGCCATGTGAACATAACCTGAGGATGCCCACTTGTTTGGGCTCTCCAGGTGAGCTGGTTGGAGGAACATCTAATTTAAGGATTCCACTGAGATTTGGGTAGGGGCTACATGTTGGGTGTCAGGACATATGCAGCTGTGGGCATGCTCTCAGCAGAAGTGTAGGTGCCGTGGTGACTTTCCAGTATAAATGTGGGCTTCTATGGGTAGTATATGAGCAGGAGCATTGAAGCCTACAATTGGGGATTAGGTACCCAAAGTTACAATTAAATGAATAAATCCCTTTGTGGGTCTACCCATGTATGAACCCATACTGAGACCATCCATGCCCCCAAAGATGCATATTCTAAAAAGAGAAGTATTTTAAAAATCTATAAGGATTAGATTAAAGATGAAACACTTTGACAAGGTAGAGTATTTGTTGTAACTAAAATATGACATTGATTTATTTAACTTGCATGAATCTGTGCCACACTGCCCTCATATATAAAATCCCAAAAAATGACCATGTCAGAGGAGACATAAAATTTAAATTTACAGTAAAGCCACCAAAAGTATGTTTTGCTAAATTGCTGTTTTTTAAATTGAACTTAAGACTAAGGAGTCTTTCTTATACATTCATCAGAATGTGTAAGAGAAGGTTTATAATTATACTTATTGGAGTGCAGTTGATTTAGCCATATTTAGCCAGTGCAGCATACTAAAGTGCAAAAATATATTATAGTCTTTAATGCAAACTCCTGTGCAAATTTTGAATCAAAGCTAACTAAAAGATATTTTATACATATTATTTTCAAAAGAAATGTATTCTTAATTAATGGCACAGCTAAGAGAGATTCAAAAGAGAAATCTTAGTTATAGATTATATGCTACATGCTTGAATAGCCACATGTGTGACCTCAATTCAGCAGTGTGCTATAGAGTAGACTCCATGATTAAACACTGTCATTATAACAAATTGAATAGAAACTGCAAGCATTGAATTGCTTCATAAGAAGTCAGTAGTAGGAAGATTGCACTGATCTTAATGCTAATATTCACTACACCAACCTTGCAAGGTTTGTATCTTAATTAAATTGTCATGAAGAGATGTTAAAAAAGTAGAATACATCACATTCTGGGGACAGCTCATTCTTCCCTGGAATACTGTCATCCAACCTTTCTTCTTTACCCAACTTCACCAAAAACACAACTATTATTTTATTCTGGGAAGTATTGTTTATTTTCTTAGATTTTGGTGTTACAGAACATATGTGTAGTAAATAAAACAATTTGATCTAAAAAATCGCTGGAGTAAATCATAATTTCTTATATATGTCTGCATCAACAGACTGAGTTTGCTGTTTTTCTTTTCATCAGTATATGAAATAGCAGTACAGCTCTTTGGCACACATATGCTGACCAGCACCTTATAAACAGCTAGTTCCATTGAAGAATGGGATTATTTGACATGAATAGACATATCAGAATTTGACCCATAATTGAACAATGGATTACTCCTAAACACAACCAAACATTGTTGTTATTGTAATTATGATGAGATTAAAAAATTGCATAATCTCTTTCTGAATTCAGGAATAATTAATTCTCCAAAGCAAAGTGGACACGAACAAATTCTGGTGGCATCTGCTTCATTAGAGCATACAGAAAACAATGCGAAAAATAAGACGGTTGTTCTAGATTGGAGCAGCAAGAAAGCTACTAAAACAGCAAAGGTATGAACAGAAAGAAAAATGCCAGTGGGGTTATTAGTATATATTTTGAACTAAAGGCCATTCTTAACTGTAAACATTCAAAATTATTAAATGTCCTAACAATAATGAAAAGAATAATTAACAATATAGTATGTTTATTTGTACCTTCTGTCCATGAATATTATTATTTATTAAGAATAATACATTGTTATTATTATATGCATATATATTTTATTAAAATTATTATTTATTATTAATAATAATACAGTGACTACAGATATGCTAAGTAATTTTTTGTGTTTTACAGGCACTTATTTCTCAAATATTGTCTCCAGGAATTTTATAGATAAGGAAATTGAGTTGCTGTTACAGGGTAGTTTTTCTTTTTAAGAGACTGGATTTTGGATGTTTTTCCCCCTTTTGGAGATATGGTTCTTTCCTGATCTAGGATATGCTGTTGGTGTGGTTTGAGTGAGTGGATATACAGTAAATGCCATATTATGTAGACTTCGGATAACTGGCACTCTCTACTAGTTAGCATCTGCTCCACCGGCAGCCAACTACTCCAATAACTTGCAAATTTCATTATCTGGCACCCTGGTTCCCTGGGGAATAGCGGTGCTGGATAATAAGCTTATACTGTAATATAATTGTAGAGTAAAAGGTAGAATAATCTTTTGTTTTCTGTCATTTTGTTATTCTCTGCACTCGTCTGTCTTTTTTCAATCCTTTTCTGAAAATGATGAAAAGGACAAAGAAGCAACTAGTGTTGATGGTTGCAGGTCCATGAATGATTAGATGTGCCAGATATGTCAAGCCCTGTTGGAAGCACAGTGCAGAAGGTTAGCAAGTGGGAACTCTAGAGACATGGAATACATATGATGATTAAAAAAAAATAAGCTCCACAAGAAAGAGGGTGGTTAAACAAGGAAACTCTGATCCACAGCTAGCAAGTAGGCCTTGCACTATTGTAAACTAAGATCTTTGTGTTGGATTATGCTGCAAATTATGCTAATCTTTTTGTTTTATGCCTTTTTAACTGGTACCCCATTCCTTATAAAGCTGGCCCAGATTCTTGATCTCCACATACACAGAGAAAGTGGCTTGCTTGACAGAGGCAAGTCTGTGGCAAATCCTGATTATAGTACTGCTGCCTCTGATACCCATATTCCTATCGTTAGAATATGCCTCTTATCCAATAAGTAGCTGCCTTTTTAAATCTATGATGAATTGAGGACTGCATGGGAAAAAACAGCAGCTTCAAAACATCTGTAAGAAGTTGTCTTTAAAAAAAAATTTAAAAGTGGTTTAACTTAGTGAGGCACAAATTTGGGTCCAGCTGATACTTCTACTTGTGGATCCTGCTATCTTGTTGATTATCAGTAACCCAGATACAAATACCACCCTATTCTGAAAACCAGATGTGTCTTCCTCTCTTCTCCTTTCTAAATCAAACTCTGCCAAACTCCTAAATCATCACCACTTCCATGGAGAGGGATTATTAGTACCGGACTGCTCTTTACAAGGGATCTTCAGTTCCAGGAGAAGTGATGAAGTTGTCTGTGACCCTCTCCACAAACTGCAGAGGGAAAGAAGTCAATTGTGGAAGTGTTTTGCTTCATCTACCACCCAGCCAAAATTAGACAGGGGGGCCATGACATTAAAACTACTGAATTGCTCACAGGTGTTAAAGCCATGTGTGTTTTATGTGTCATTCCCAACAAGTGTTGATAAAAGCCTTGAGACAGCCCTGCACATCGTTTGTTCTGTGAATGCCCTAAGTGCTTTAAACAAGCTAGATTAGAAATACTTGAGAGGTTTTTAAATTGTATGTGGTAATACTTTATAAATGCAAACAAACAAACAAACAAACTATATATATATATTACCTGAGGAAAGTGAGCAAAGATTAAGAAGTTTTATAGAGGAAAGAGACTGGATTCTCTCACTCTTACTCATGTTAAACTGTTTCTCACTCAAGGACTCCTATTTAACCCAATGGGACTAGGTGAGGCATATGGTGAATGTGAATAAATGTGAATAAATTTGCAAAATCTGGCCCTATTTACACAGGACAAACTCTTGGGACATATCTGGACAATAATAGTGGATATTTCCCATACTGTTAAACTTACGATTACATGCTGAGTGATAATTGTGGTAGTTCAGTTGGTAAATCAGAGCTTTTCTTTGACTGCAAAATGTTTTACATCTTAATAAACTATTTTGCCATAGAATATGAGTCATTCTCATTGTGCTGTTATTACAGGTGCAGAACAAGGCACTACAAGTGTGCACTTACTCTGCTAGTAGCGGTAGTGACACTGAGACAGAGACAGAGAATGAAACAAATGACTTTGAAACTGCAAGGGAAACTTTCGTAGACTTAACAAAGAACAAAGAAGGTAATTGAAAATTTATACATGATAATGTATGGTTCCCCACTCCATACTGAGAGCAACTGATTGTGTCTTTCATTTTACTGTGTCCATTGTATTTTAAATTTTTAACTCTTTCTTCAGATATCATTTTCCCCTATGTATTTTATAGTATATTTTTATCATTGTTTTCTGTTCCTTTATTGTTGCCATCATTGTTGTGGGCTAAGGCTTTTATTCATGAATCCCTGTGGTGAACTAAAAAACCTTTAACTGCATTATTGCAGCTATAAAAAGGTGCTTATGAAGTTGCCTTTTTAAATTACATAGGTTAGTAGTAGGCTAAAGAACCCAGTGAGCCATGGCCATCACTTTCTAATTGTCTTGCAGCAGTGGTACTGTTCACACTACTGTAGTTAAGGCTCTGTGAGCTTTTCAGTGTCTGTTGCTACTTTTCCAAGTTCAAAGATTCAATCACAAGAATTGACTCTGAATTGAAATCTCACATGAAAGCTCAGAAGTGAATTCCTTGAGATTCTTTTTTCTTTTTCCTAAATTTGATGTAATTGAGTGCTGGATTGGTGGCATAGGTAATTCAACAACATCAGCAGTATTGGAAGCCATCCTTCATTATATGTTATCCATTTTATGCAGAAGACTCTTCAGTGGGAAGAGCCAAATAACTCTGTTGAAGGCAGTAGAGACTTTTTTTTTTCAAAAGGTACTGGATATACAGTACTTATGGTAGCATTCAAAAGTGTGAAATAGCAAGAGCAAGTAGGGAGACAAATTCATCCCTAGCTTTCCTGCTGCAAATGACTCAAGGGAGTGTCTAGGACGAACATAAAATCTGTGCATCAATAAACCCACGTATGCCATGAGGGCATATGAATTTCCTGAGAATTTAAGGGAATGATGTACAGGCTTTATACCAGCCTCTTGCATAGGGAGTGAACTTGTCCCAGCACATACATTAGATACTGCAGTGATATCTGCATTAAAAATGCCACAGGCAACTAGATAGTACTAGATAGTATAGATAGGAACCCAGGCACCATTAGTATCGACCAGGACCTCGGCTGAATATTTGACATTTGCAAGGATAAATAATCCATTTGAGTGTTTTTCAGCAGCAAGGGTAGGGTTACCAATTCTGGTTGGACATGTTCCTGGAGGTTTCATCACATGACACAATCTTTAATTAAAGATTAATCTTTAATTCCTGTTCTGCCATTCCACCAGGAGAATGCTGGAGAGTTGGCAACTGCAGTGAGAATGTGGAGTTTAATTATATTATTTATGGCATGCTCCTAATTTTTTTAATCTTTATATGAAATGTTGCAAGTGATTAAATCAGACACTCAATATTTTTAAAAGTAACATGAAAAAATTGTATTTTCTTAAAAAGGTGGTGCCATATGTGCAATTACTTTTTTTATCCATAACAAATGTTTTAATGGATATTATGTGTAAGTGCCTACATTAAATGACAGCAAACTTCAAATTTTGACATCTACCATGCATTAAAGCCACTGTTTTATTTAGAGAGCCATGAATTTACATAGATGGCCCACAGAGGTCAAGAAAGAATCAAAATGGATGCAAAAATTCTGGTCTGTGATTAAGGCGAACAGGAAAAAAGATCTTAAAATACTGGCAGAGAAAGGGAGGTTTTTTTCTTTTTTGGTACCTTCATAGGACCAACATTTCTGCCTTGGTCACTTCAAATACAATTGCCAAGATCAAGTAAGTAATAACAATGTGTTTCTGTTGCAGCTTTAATCCAAATATTTCAATATACTTTACTGACTAGGCCCATACATAGGAATTAGGGAGCGGGGGCTTGTTTTTGTAAGTATGGACTGAAATTTTTTAAAATATAAAAATAGTTAAAATAGTCATGCAATGAGAGTGCATAAAAGTGACAAAGGAAAAATTTGAGTGGAAACAGTTATTGGTAAATACACTTTGTTATAACATAGTAAAAATGTATACAGTAGTAAAGGTTTTATAGAAATTACCTTTTGGGATCTTGCTGTAATATAGTAAGTGCAAAGCCCACTAAAATCAATGGAATAATTCTCTGACTTAGTGGGCTTTGGATCAGGCTGGTAATGACTTCCCCAGTCACACAGGAGGTCTGTGGCACAGCTTGGAATTAAACCTGGGTATTCTAAGCCCTCATCCCATGCTTCAAATACCAGACCATCCTAATTTTGATTTCAGCTGGATTTTACACCAATGTAACTGCTGCTGAAGGCAGTGGTTTGTTTGTTTGTTTGTTTGTTCAACACAGTACTTCTTGGAGATAGTGTTCAAATGTGTGTAACAGACTGATCCAGCAGAGAAACAAATGCCCCATCTAGAGTCCCTTTTGCTTATGCTGTATCAAAATGTTGCAGCAGGTTCTTTTTTGTTTTGTCTTGTTTTGTTTCTTTTTGTTTTGAATATGGTTTTAGAACCAGCAGTGGAGATACCTGGTTTCTGTTCCTAGCACTGTCTCTTCCTGTGTGATCTTTAACAAGCTAATAGAGTCTGATTCTGATTTGACGAACATGGGTTCTACATCACTGTCTTCATTGTCAGCCAGTCAGTTAAGGACTAAGACTTAAGCAACAAACGAAAATGTAGATAAAAATGTTCAAAACCAGGTCGACCAAAAGATAGGCATGTGCCCAAGTAAGTTATGGCAGGACTGCTACTAAGGGATGAAGATGAAGATTTAAACCAACATGTTTAAATAAAAAATCTACACTGAAGTTAAATTAACAATCTAAGTTGAAGTCTCAAAAGAAGAGAAATTAAAAATCTCAGGTTTGACCCCCCCACACACACCATTTTTCTCAGATCATTGTATTTTCTTGAGAGACAGAAAGTCATCCTAAATTTTAAGTATTAACTTTGAATGTCCTTTCTTGGTAGTTTAAAATCAGACCCTTAACTTTTACAGAGATTTTGTTATGCTTTTATTACTAACCATTGACCTTTCCAGTTGTTTTAAAGAATTTGTATTGCTGTTAAAAACTACATTGTGATCCATTGAAGATGTACATGAACTTTTCCTCAAATAAATAGCGTTTTTAAAAATCTTTCCATAGCTGAGCAAGAAGAAAATACTGTGAGAAAATCCTTTATAGGGAGTCCTATCTCAATTCTGGATTTATATCAACACAGTCTCTATGGCCATTATGGAAAAGATGAACCTGAACAATTAACGCATTACAGTTTTATTGAGCAGCTGACTGGAGCTTCCAGTAAAGAAGGCAAGAGCAAAGAGATCCCTTATGTGAGTTATCTTGCTTTTTATGATAATATCTCTTAACCCAAGAATATATCCATCTTGTTTATATTAATTTTCTGCAGTCATCATTAGTATTTACAGAAACTAAAAAGACACCTGAAAATATGGCATAAGTTGCTAGGGGGGAGTAAATCAGGAAGGACTGCTAGGCAGAGATGGCATTCACCTTTCGAGGAGGGGAAAGACTATATTCGGACACAGACTTGCTAACCTGGTGAGGAGGGCTTTAAACTAGGTTTGCTGGGGACAGGGGAGCAAAGCCCGCAGGTAAGTGGAGAACATGGAAACCTGGGAGATGGGTCGGAAGTAGGTGGGAGCATGGGCAACAATGTCAGAGTAAAAAGAGGGCCAGGAAAAAACTGGGGGGCAAGTTCAAATCAATATCTGAGATGCCTATATACCAATGCAAGAAGTATGGGTAATAAGCAGGAAGAACTGGAAGTGCTAATAAATAAATACAACTATGACATCATTGGCATGACAGAAACTTGGTGGGATAATACACATGATTGGAATGTTGGTATTGAAGGCTACAGCCTGGTTAGGAAAGATAGACAGGGAAAAAAGGGGGGAGGTGTTGCCTTATATATAAAAAATGTACACACTTGGACTGAGGTGGAGATGGACATAGGAGATGGACGTGTTGAGAGTCTGTGGGTTAGTTTAAGAGGGGTAAAAAACAAGGGTGATGTCCTGTTAGGAGTCTACTACAGGCCACCTAACCAGGTGGAAGAGGTGGATGATGCTTTTTTTAAGCAACTAACAAAATCATCCAGAGCCCAGGATTTGGTGGTGATGGGGGACTTTAACTATCCAGATATATGCTGGGACACTAATACAGTGGGGCACAGACTATCCAATAAGTTCTTAGACTGCATTGGAGACAATTTTTTATTCCAAAAAGTTGAAAAAGCCACCAGGGGAGAAACTGTTCTGGATTTGATTTTGACAAATAAGGAGGACTTGGTCGAGAATTTGAAGGTGGGAGGCTGCTTGGGTGAAAGTGATCATGAAATCATAGAATTCACAATTCTAAGGACTGGTAGGAGAGAAAATAGCAAAATAGAGATGATGGATTTCAGGAAGGCAGATTTTGGTAAACTCAGAGAGCTGGTAGGTAAGATCCCATGGGAGGAAAAACTGAGGGGAAAAACAACTGAGGAGAGTTGGCAGTTTTTCAAAGAGACATTATTAAGGGCCCAAAAACAAGCTATTCCCCTATGTAGGAAAGATAGTAAATATGGGCAAAGACCGCCTTGGCTTAACAAGGAGATCCTGCATGATCTCAAACTAAAAAAGAAATCCTATAAAAAATGGAAACTGGGACACATTACAAAGAATGAACACAGGCAAATAACACAGGAATGCAGGAGTAAAATTAGAAAGGCTAAGGCACAAAATGAGCTCCAACTAGCTACAGGCATCAAGGGTAACAAGAAGGCCTTTTACAAATATATTAGAAACAAGAGGAAGACCAAGGACAGGGTAGGGCCATTGGTCAGTGAGGAGGGAGAAACAGTAATGGGGAACCTGGAAATGGCAGAGATGCTTAATGACTTCTTTGTTTCGGTCTTCACAGAGAAGTCTGAAGGAATGCCTGAAATAGAGAATGCTGGTGGAAAAGGGGTAGAGTTAGTTTTTGAAATAAAAAAAGAACAAGTTAAAAACCATTTGGAAAAATTAGATGTCTGCAAGTCACCAGGGCCTGATGAAATGCATCCTAGAATCCTCAAGGAGCTGATAGAAGAGGTAGCTGAGCCGTTAGCTCTCATTTTTGGAAAGTCATGGGAGACAGGAGAGATTCCAGAAGACTGGAAGAGGGCAACTATAGTGCCCATCTACAAAAAGGGGAATAAGAACAACCCAGGAAATTACAGGCCAGTAAGCTTAACTTCTGTGCCAGGAAAGATAATGGAGCACGTAGTTAAGGAAGTCATCTGCAAGCACTTGGAAGGTAGTAAAGTGATAGGGAACAGCCAGCATGGTTTTGTAAAAAACAAATCATGTCAAACCAACCTGATAGCTTTTTTTGACACGATAACGAGACTCATAGATAAGGGAGAAGCAGTGGATGTGGTATACCTAGACTTTAGTAAAGCATTTGATACGGTCTCGCATAATATTCTTATCGACAAACTAGGCAAGTCCAACTTAAATCGCGCTGCAGTAAGGTGGGTGCATAACTGGCTGGCTAATTGCACCCAGAGAGTAGTTGTTAATGGTGCTCAATCCAGCTGGAAAAGCATAACAAGTGGGGTTCCGCAGGGGTCTGTTTTGGTACCAGTTCTGTTCAATATCTTCATTAATGATTTGGATATTGGCATAGAAAGTACGCTTATTAAGTTTGCAGATGATACCAAGCTGGGAGGGGTTGCAACTACTTTGGAGGATAGGGTCATAATTCAGAATGATCTAGATAAATTAGAGAAATGGTCTGAAGTAAACAGGATGAAGTTTAATAAAGATAAATGTAAGGTGCTGCACTTAGGAAGGAATAATCTGTTTCACACATACAGAATGGGAAAAGACTGTCTAGGAAGGAGTACAGCAGAAAGGGATCTAGGGGTTCTAGTAGATCACAAGTTAAATATGAGTCAACAGTGTGATGCTGTTGCAAAAAAAGCAAACATGATTCTGGGATGCATTAGCAGGTGTGTTGTGAACAAGACACGAGAAATCATTCTACCGCTCTACTCTGCGCTGGTTAGACCTCAGCTGGAATATTGTGTCCAGTTCTGGGCACCCCAATTCAAGACAGATGTGGAGAAATTAGAGAAGGTCCAGAGAAGAGCAACTAGAATGATAAAAGGTCTGGAGAACATGACTTATGAAGAAAGGCTGAAAGAACTGGGCTTGTTTAGCTTGGAAAAAAGAAGATTGAGGGGGGACATGATAGCGGTTTTCAGATATCTTAAAGGGTGTCATAAGGAGGAGGGAGAAAACTTGTTCTTCTTGGCCTCTGAGGAGAGAACAAGAGGCAATGGACTTAAACTGCAGCAAGGGAAGTTTAGGTTGGACATTAGGAAAAAGTTCCTAACTGTCAGGGTGGTCAAGTACTGGAATAAGTTGCCAAGGGAGGTTGTGGAATCTCCCTCGCTGGAGATATTTAAGAACAGATTAGATAGATGTCTATCAGGGATGGTGTAGATAGTGGTCGGTCCTGCCGTCGGGGCAGGGGACTGGACTCGATGGCCTCTCGAGGCCCCTTCCGGTCCTAGTGTTCTATGATTCTATGAAATCAAACTAAGCAATGATATAAACGAGTGTATGTAATTGTAGTCAGTTCTAGCTTATGACAGGCTTCCAGAACTTACCATTACAAATAATATGGAGAGTCATGACAAGTTCCCAATTGAGAATAGCAGTAGAACCCATTATTTCTCTTTGCAAATGCTACTGCTGCAGCTAAGAGTGTCTCTCAGCCCCAAAAGACAGACACATGTTTACTGTATACTACTCAGGCTAGTGCTCTGAATACAGCTGTGTGGACATTCTGGTGCAAAGCAATGGCTCAGGCTTGTCACGCATGCTCAAACCAAGGGAGTCAGGCAGGCTTAGACAGCGACTTCATGCCCAAGCTGCAACATCCACACTGCTATTTCTAGAATACTAGTTTGAGCAGAGACAAATCTGTCTACCCAGCAGCAAGGCACATTTGTAGCATTTGTGGATATTGCTCCATGCTGAGTCAGTTTACAACAGAATGTGTTGCATTTAGGGCATCATAGGCCTATGAAATTGTATTTGTGAAAGAATTCAGGGGAAGTCTGCTATGGTTATCTGTTTTCTGGGCTCCCCAAAACACGTACATACAGCACATAGCATCATACAGGAGCTCTGTTAAGACTAGGTCTTACCACCAATTTCTTTGCATACTCCATTTGACATAATCAAGAGTTCCGCAGATAGATTAGTAGCAGAGTATGATGACCCTTAGTATGGCTGTCTCTGCCACCGGGAACACACAATACCTCTGAAATAATGTATTCTCTCACCTTCTCTCATTCTCTCTCTACCCCATCCACGTTCATGTTTTCTGTCTCTTTGCCTCCCCTGTCACACACAAACACTAATATTCTCTCCTCTCTCTCTTTCTCTGTGACAAACACCATTCCAAGTACTAAAAGGGAAAATATATTCTATGGCAAGCACAGATGTAATACATTTTAATGCTTGTTTTACAGAGAACCTTTTCTTACATGTAAACTTTTTTTAAAAAGGTTTCTATAAATATAAATCCTATTAAAAGAACTAGAATTGTATTTAAGGAAGAAATTGATGGTAACTTGCATCCAAGGCTGCTGGTGTCTATGTCATTTCTGAGGGAATGCAACAAGTGATGGCTTCAAACGCTATTCAAGACCCCACACAACTCTTATCTCCAAACCTCAATGCTTTATGTACAGAAAATTGTATTTTGTCTTATAATAGATGGAAGCCTACTTGCTAATTTTATGTCATCCATAAAAGATGGCTTCCACACCACTTAATACCCAGGATATCCTATCTTCTGAGAAGTGCAGACAGGGTGTAGAAGGGTGTGCACAGTAGCCCTGAATTAGGTGGCATAGAGAGACCATTGGTGGCTGCTTAGAGGATAAATTTTTGGAGCCATAATGACATGGCTCAGATTCCTCCAAATTTCTGTCTGTGGGTCACCAGTAAGCTGGCAGATATTTCAGACTCTAGCCTTGCCATAGTAACTGTGGTGGACCTACAATGCTACCCACAGCCTGTTTCTTACCACCTCCCCTGTTACCCTGCAGAAAGGCAGATTGCTATGACTTTGTGTGTGAAAAGGTTAAATGGTTTTTGGTTAACCTTGCCCATTAAAATACTACTTTACTATACTAATAATATTACTACTTATTAGTAATACTTATGAAGTGCCTTCATTATTTCAATTCTTCTTCAGCTAGGATTTTCAACCACAATTTTAAAAGCACCTTGAAAAACAAATAAAAGTAGGTGATTTACAGAGAACCAGAAGCTAGAACCTGTATAATGACCCCAAAGAAGACAGCACCAGCTGCCAAGTCACAGACATTCAGCCTTGCTTTTATCCTGCCTACCACACCCACAGCAACCAAGCCCAGAAACTCCACTTCAGCAGTCACAGCCTCAAGGCGTGCGGGGCTCCTTTTCTGCAGAAGCCAGCAGTTACAAAGGAGGGTGCAGGGTGCAAATCAGAGCCTGAAAGTCCAAATGTCCCTTAATCTCAACCAGAACCTCTGGTTTTATTGGCCTTCAAATTAAAAGCCGCAATAGCCAGGCAGTGCTCTCAGCGGACCACCTCCAGGTTATTTGGGAAGCCTCCAGACTGAGCGTTAGTTGGTGGTGCAGGAGATAAGGTTCCAGCTTGTCTGCCTCCTCTTCACTATCCATCTACTTGCTTCCCTTCACAGGGCCTCCAGCTACTTGATATCATTGTGTTCACTCAGCTCTGAGACCTGGTCTTGGACCTACTATTTTCTCATTAGTTGGATTGCAATTGGTTGTTCGTCCATCTTCCCCCATTGTCCTTATTGCTGCAACTCTTCATCTGCTCAATCCCTTTGTACCTCTCTCCTCCTCCTCCTCACTCCCACAACCCCTTCCCATCATTCTTCTCCCTCACTTCAACCCTAATTGCCTCCTGCAAAAAAATGCTAAACCTAAACAATTGTAGCAGCAATTAAGTGAATATATTTATATTTCAAAACCCTGCACTATCAAAACCTGTGCCATGCCATCGCTCTGTTCACTTTGCACAATGAATCTCTTTCCCACAGCCTTTCTCTTTTTGATTGAAGGCTCTTCTCAGTAGGGATGGACTCCTGCTATGTAGTGGTACAGCACCAAGAACATTCTGAGCCCCGTTCTAAAGATACAAGAGAACAATTGTAGCAAATAATGCAAGGACTGTTGAATGTGAAATAATGGGTTAGATCACGAGAGAAAAATTCATTTTTTATCTTTGACCCCATTCATGCACTTAAGAAAATCACTGTAGGATTCCATAGATCTGGCAATTTCTGTTAAATAGCAGGGGGTATTGGAGGTTAGGCACAAAGTGCAGAGTCAGAATGACATGGAGGAAGCTTTCAGAGCTCTTACACAGTGCTTTCAAGGCAGTGCTCTGAAACGTGCACTTTACAGAACATTACATTCACTCACAAACTTAGAAAGAATAATCTTGATAGGTATCTGTTTGTTTCAGCACCTACCAACAGGTATCTAATGACTAGACTGTGTTCTGGATTTATCGTTAGAAAAATAGGAGGAAAAGGAAATGACACTATTACTACCCTAAAAAGGATAAGTGATTTAAATCAACCATTTAATTCTTTAAACATTTGGAGATGCACAGCTTAGTTGTGTAGACGTGATAAATTGTCTGAAAAATATTGCAATTCTGCCTTTGCAAGGCCAAGGTTTTTTGCTATTAATAGAGTGATCAGATTGGGTTGTATTATATCAAATGGGCTAAAAAGAAGTTGAGTTTGTACTTTATTAATTTTTTCTAGTATATTTTAGGTTTTCATGTTTCAGTAATGTGCAAAATCAGCATTGGGTTAAAACTAAACAAAACAAAACTCATTGAAATGGCCTTAAGGATCTTGTAAAAATACATCATTAAAGTAGAAAACAGCAGGTGTATCTCAGCACCAGGATTTATCATGCATTAAGTTGGGGGGCATTTAAGCTTACTTTTTGAAGATTTGACACAGTGCTCAAAAGCAGTGTTGCCTCTTGGTGAACAGTGAAAGCTCAATAAAACACAAGGGATTTGCCTATTAGTATTAAACTTTTCAGAATGACAAATGAGGAGCAGTGACCATGAAAAGCAGGTTGCCCCTGAACTCCTTGTTTGAACCAGCACAGCAATTTTTTCTGAGCTGTAATTTGTCCACCGCAAGAAGATCCATAGTCTGTTTAAATTAGCCTTGTGTGGCTTAAAACATTACTCACAAAAAATGGGAACTACCGGCAACAAGGACCAATGTCAAAGATTCTGGGCAAATTTTGGAAAAGAATGGTGATCTATAATGTAGCCTTCTGAAAAGAAGATAGTACATGCCTGGAATTTATTTCTTGAATGATGTATGTGAAGGCTTTTTTTTCTTTTAAAGCGTCATGATGGACAGAATGAGTTTACCCTGCTTGTCAAAAGAGCAGTGTGCCGTGGCAGTACTTTAGCTCAATTAAATTGGACTGTAAGACACCACTCATAAGATGGTGGTTTCAAGCTCAGTGCTGTAATGAGACATTTTGGAAGGAAACTCTGCTAACATGGAGCTGCTGAGGTTTGAT
This sequence comes from Carettochelys insculpta, assembly GCF_033958435.1. Lineage (NCBI taxonomy): Eukaryota > Metazoa > Chordata > Testudines > Carettochelyidae > Carettochelys > Carettochelys insculpta. The sequence continues at coordinate 59,645,444 of NC_134144.1, forward strand.
TTGTCTGTCTTCTTCCATTACACATTTGCCAGTGCTACCCCCAAAATACACACACACACACACACACACACACACACACGTTCAGTCACCAAAAGGGTATTTTAATAGCAAGTGTTTAGAATATAAAGCAATCAGTAGAAAAAAGCCACATTTTTTAGAGAGAGGGAGGTAAACAGACTGAGAATTGTTCCTAAGGACGTTTTGGATCTGAGATCCTAAATTTTCTGTTTTCGAAACTGTTTTTAATATCTACCAATTTCTTCTCACCAGAAATAGATTGTTTGTTTGTTTGTTTGTTTGTTTGTTTTAAATCCACTAAGAAAATATGGGTATTCCAAGAAGTCGTGAAATACTGACATTCTTCAGCAAGTTACAATTTTTATACAAAAAAAAAGTCCCCATGATTTCAAGTAGAAAATTAGTAAAGTAAACTGAAGGATATGTATAAACCATTATCTAAATTAATAAGATTAATGTATTTTTTCTAACATGATTTTTGCTAACTGAGTATTTCAGAAGTTGGAGAACAATTATTTTTATATGAAGCAGTTAAATTTGATTTTAGTTAAACAATAACTGATCTAATTTAATGAATGCCTACATGACTTTTACCAAAGACTATCTAAGTTAATAGAAAGACACCCACTGATTTTCACAATCTTTAGATCAGGCCTACAGTATACAGAATACTGCCTCCAGTGCCTGTGACAATAACAGATAATGCCCTAAACCACTTGCTGACATCATGATCTCTGCTCGAGTTATTCAGAAATCTGAATCATGACATGTCCAAGATGGAAGTATATTAGACGCCCAACATTGCTGGGTTTGTGTTCTTGCAACCCCCGCGTAAGTCAGATTTCCCATGCAACTCAGGGGAGCCAGGAAACAGATGAGGGCACCAGCCCTGGTCCGTTTCTTGGCTCCAGCAATTGGAGGGTAGCCAGGGACCAGGCCGCAGCTTACAGAGCCAGGAAACTGACCAAGTCAGTTGCCCTTGTCCATTTCCCCACTCCTGTCAGTGGCAGCAGCTCAGAGCCTAACTTTCGGCTGCCACCATTGTCGGGAGCAGCTGCTGCCCCTGACAGAAGCTAGGAAACCTCTCCTGTCAGAGGCAGCAACTCGAGTGTGTATATCTCGGGGGTCTGCTGTATTACTTCACAACTTGCATTAGCTCCCTTTGTTTTTACTTTTTGCTGTTGTTGGTACAGCACCTAATACGTTGTCCTGGTACACAACTAGGTGCTAAGGCAATATATCTAACAACTAATTATTTTACTGCCTCCTTCCTGGCTGTTGAAAAACATGCCAATTAGTTTATCATCTTTATGACCCCAAAACATTATCAAAAATACATGCTTCTCTCTGTCTCCCTCTAATGGAATAACGTTTTTATTTAATATAGTTATTCTTTCCTGACCTCCCTATCTGTAATTCAATTAGAATCATCAACATTGTTTTTTGTTTATATTTCAAGGTATGACTTGGTGAGGGCAGTAAGGATAGGGTCCTTCGTTGAAGAGTGATGAAATGTTTGTATCCATTGCAAGCTTGGAAATCTGTTACTCGATTACAGTGATTTACATGTAAACACTGACTTTTCACCTCAGATTACAGTGTTTACTAGATCAATGATTTAATTATAGACTCAATTAACTAAAGAGGCTTATTTGTGCATGTCTTTTTGTCTATGCAGCAGAGTGAGTGCCTGTGTATTGTGCAGCTGATTCATGAAAGAGATTTGATGCTCAAATCACCATGTCTTGCAATTCAAGTAGTTTTTAGAGCTGGCTGGCAAATATGGCCACAGGAAAAACAAATATATCAGAGAAGCCAGTGCTGTTTTGGCTTGTTTATGAATGGAATCAATGTGGTGACATTCCCAGATAAACTCAGGAATTTTTACAGATGAGTGAGTTGATTTGGAATTAATGTATGTCTCATTGTACTTGTGAGTCTTCTAATGCATCCTGTTAGCACACTGGAGTGTCCAGCAAGGACATATAAAATGTTGATGATAATTAATAATTGTACAATGTCCATCATCATCAAAGATGCAAAAGCATTTTATAAGCCATGCATGGGCCAATCCAATACCACTGACAGCAGCCGAAAGAGAACCTACTTCAGAAGGTTATACAATGGAAGTTACAGCTATTCAGGTATATCTGCAGAATGAACGATGAATGAAAATCAAGGCTGTGGTATTCAGCATAATGAATGGTTTGAATAGGAGAGGCAGACCCCATAGAGAATGGGTAGATGATATAGTAGATTGGTGTGGAGCTAGTCTACAGAAATGAAGCCACTCCACACTTGACAGGAAGAGATGGAAGGAAATAATGAGGAAGGCATTGGACTCCAATAGGTGCTGAACCCAGGCTTGTTGTTGATGATGTTGATGACAGATAAATATATCTAACAGGGATGATATAGGTAGTGCTTGGTCCTGCCATGAGGGCAGGGCACTGTATTTGTTAACTTCTTTGTGGTCCCTTTCAATTCTATTATTTTATGGTTCTATAATAAATTAAGGAAAGGTAATATAATTAAGGCAAATCAACATGTATTTATGTAAAATAGATCCTCTCAATCTACCTTAATACCATTTTTGATGAGATTTGGTTGATAAAGGTAATTCTGTTGGCAATGCAGTTGACTTGGTACAATGTGACATTTTGACTAAAAGCTAAGGTGATTCTTGGATGCATGAATGGAAATCTTAAATAGGAGTGAAGAAATTGTTTTACCTTTGCAGTTGGCACTGGTATGACTGCTACTGAAATGCTGTGTCCAGTTCTGATATTCATGGTTTGAATAAGATGTTAGTTAATTGGGGAGGGCTCAGAAAAGTGCTGGGAAATGGTTAAAGTATTACTAAATGTGCCTTATAGCAATAGATTCAAGGAACTCAATCTGTTTAGCTTAACAAAGAAAGGTAAAGAGGTAACTTGATTACAGTCTTACATGTGTAAAAACTATATCTGTCTAGAAGAAAAAAGTGTACTATGATCTCATGGTTGAAATCATTCAACATCAGACAGGAAATTAGGACTAAATTTTTATTCATGAGGATAATTAATCATTAAATAATTTGCGAAGAGTCCTGGTGCATTTTCTGTCCCTGGGCCAGATGAACAGAAAGGTCCAACAATAAAAATAAAAATCCATTAGCAAACAAGATATTTTTTCTCCAAGGCTTAATTAAGATCTTAGAGGGAACCAGTTAAAATAGGAAGAAATTAAAGATTTTTTTTCCACAAATATAGGGTCTGACTTAAAAAAATCAAGAGTTGCTATAGCGTGGTTGGCAATAACTTTTGATGGAGGCCACTCCAAGAGTTTGGTGAATGGTCAAGGGCTGCACTCTTCCATATATTAATTGGAGGAGTGCAGGGTCTGGGATGGAGGCTGGGTGCAGAAAGGAGCTTGAGTATGGGGTTTCGTTGCAGGAGGGCATGTGGGGTCTGGGAGAGAGGTTGGATAAAAGAGAAGGTTATGAGCTGTAGAAGGGGTTGGGGGTACAGTGGCTGGCAGGAGGTATGGGTGCAGAAGAGGATTCTGACCTTGTAGAGGGATGTAGGAAAGATGCAGGGTCTGGGAGAGGGTTGTGACCTGGGACGTGTTCAGGATGGGGCCAGGGATTTGGGTTGTGATCTAGACCAGGTAGGGGCTGTGACATGAGTCAGGAGATTGGGGTGCAGGGTCTGGAACGGTATATGGGTACAGGAAAGGGTGCAGAGGGTTTGGGTTGTGATCTGGTGCAGTGTTGCAGGAGGGTCCACAGTGTTGTGGGGAGGAATGAACTGAGGTGCCCAGTGCAGGCTCTGGTTGGGAGGCAGTTACTGTAGGTAGTCCCCATCCAGCATCCCAGCAGGATGTTCAGGTAGGCTCCCTGTCTGCTGTGGAGTCCATGCATGTTTCTGTGCTCCATGTCCCCCTTGATGGGAGGGCTCTCTGCATGCTGCCTGCACTGCAAGCATGGCTCAGGCAGCTCCTGGAGCTGAGCGATTGTCCTGGGGGTGGGGGCAGCATGTGAGCCCCCCTTTCTCCCCTGGGTGCACAGCACGAAGACTTGCACATGACCCTGCAGCTGGCACTTTGAGCAACGTATGAGGGCATGGCACAGATACATCCTGAGGCTCTCTGTGGGCTGTGGGATGATGGTGGGTTGGATCTGGTGGTTTGCCAGGCTGAATCCAGTCCGTGGGCCATATTTTGCCTCCCATGCTACAGCCTTGTTCTCTAGCAGCTACTGTAGAGATCTGTGTCCAGAGACCTGTAATCTTTCACAGCAGTGGCAGCCATGAGGGAGACTGGGTTTTTTTCTGCATGTTGTATAAATGTTCTGTTTATATTTGCTCCAATGCGCCTGTCTCTATATAAGGTTGGTGTGGTAGGTGGCTTGTTACTTTGAGCAAACCAAATGTTTTTCATCTGAAGATTGTAGGTTGCTCTGAAACATTTGAGGACTGGTAAGGAAGGGATAAGAGGAGGTGTAGATTATATGAAAGGTTGTGTGACTTGCAGGCAGAGAGGCATTTCCTAGGTTATTTATGGAGAGTGAAATAACAGCAAGGTTGGGCAACTGAGAATTTAATTTGTTAATCTGAGAGAAGCAGAGGACATGTCTAAATTTGGAAAACTAACAAAGGAATGCAGGTGACAGAATGTTTATGGAAAGGCTGAAGACGTGTGGGATGAAAGAGTGTGTATGTGTAAGTGGGTCGAAAACTTGACAGTATGGACTGGACTGTTGAAAAACATCCTGGGTCTGATTCTCCTCTCACTTTACAGCTCTATTCTGTATGCCAGGTTCCGCCATCCTTAATCACACCAAGCAATGCCTTGATCCATAAAATGCCCCATTCATTTCAGTGGGATTACTCACTTTCCTGTCTATAGAGGTGACAAAACTGGCCTTTTTGACTAAGGAAACCTTCCCCTCTGGCACAGAAGCATTTCCTATTTTATCTAATGCAGCTGATACCTTCCCTGGTCTTAATTTACATTATTTGCCCGTCCAAGGAGCATTTTTAAACTATCTGAATCATACAACCATCATACTTTTGATGCATATAAGTTATTTAACTATATCTTGGTCCAGATATAAAAATTCTTGGTGCTCATATAATTTTGGAGTCCTTAGAGATGCACCACGTCTGTTAGTGATAGTAAATGTTTATTTCCCTGTATAACTGAAGAATATGTAAGAATTAAATAGATTCCACGGTGAGTAGGCATAAGTAGATCTATCCTTCAGTCAACAGATAGCTAGAACTAAGAGCATACACTGAATAAAATATAATTTGCTAGCTGATTCCCTTAATTGGAAAACATTCTCAGCCATTTGTCAAAAAACTTGACAGATATAGCCATTGCGGTTTGCTCAAAGTGCAATAATGTTTCTGCCATTTGTCATCTTACACTCTTCAATCTTGCAGTTTTGGAAATAAAGCTTTGGTTTTTATTTCCCTTTGCATTCGTATTGTTGCCATGAATTGGAATGTTATAATCTAATACAATAACCCAATATGGAATTCAGTAGACATTAACAGCAACAAATGACAAATATTATTTGCAAGTTTGTAAGATAGTGTAATTGTTATAATAGTGGAAATGTTATTAGTAATAAAAGAAACAAATAAAAATAAATTGAATACAATAAACACTGAGTTGACTCAATCACGATAAGAGGAGAAGAAGCAGAGAGACGTTCAAAAGAGCTCTTTTTTTCTGAGTCTGGAAAATATTTTGACTCAAGGAGCTTCTGATTAGCAGAGTTAAATGAGATGAATAATAGTACAGCATTTTTTGAATTGTTTTCCTAACTGAAGTTTTCCTCCATTATCTATTAACAGTGATAGGCTTTTGCATAAAAGCAGCTTAATATAATGAAGGGAGGGGCAGGAAATGATTGATCTTTTAATATCAGAGTTATGCTCTCAGCATGATGCATGAGGAATAAGTTACGTAGCTCACATTAATAGCTGTGCATGGCATATAAAATGCACTGCCAAGCCATTACTTTCTTTAGTAGAGTCCTATAATCTGCTTCTTTCTTTTATTTTTCATATATATATAGGAAGAAACATTCAATCGCCTTTGTATTTTTAGAAGACTGAAAGTTCTTTCTAATATCTTTTTAAAATTACATGTTAAAATCTTTTTGAAGACTGTTTTTATCTTATAGTCTGCTCCAGTCCAGCCATCTTCTAAGTCTGCTGTTTTTCATCTCCCCAAAGTTTCAACTTCTATTTAAACAAAAAGTCGTCTGCTAGCTTTTATGCAGCCTGACAAAAAGACAGATTATGACTTTGCGGGGGAGGTAGGAGAAAATGCCACTATAAGTATGCTGGTTTTAATTAGGGTGTTAGAAGTAAGGATTTTTTTAAGTGAACCCATCCTGTTAATGTTTGATTGCTCCAGGCCCCAAAAATAAAATGTTTTTCTTTAAATAATTTTAAGACTTTGCCATTTGGGTGTCAGTCCCCCCATGCAGCACTCACAAAAAGCAGTATTTGTATGGAGTCTAACAAACCAATAGGGGACTCAGCAGATTTAATATTAATGAGTGACAGATATTACGTGGGAAGTTGGTAAGATACAGTGAGTAATTTAAATGTCTTTTATAGCCATTCACAAAAGCTGAGAAGAGTGATGTAAACTTTAGTGGCGTATATGTGTCCTCCCAGAGTGAACTGTCATCTATTTATCACTGAGACGCATCCTGACAGCTGATCTCCGAATATTGCCTTCCTCTGTCAATTATTTCACTCCTGGCTTGATCATTAATAAAGGCTGCTGAAACTTCTCCATACCATTAAATGTCTGAAGCCTCAAGATTTTTTTTTTTCACTACTTAGTATTGCTCTTGGTAAACAAGAAACCAGGTGGTTGTCTGAATAATTGTTTGAATAATTACTATACATTTAAAAGTGATCCCTGTGATACCCTGTTAAATATGAACTCGTCTGTAAAATTAAATACACTATTAAACATGCTGTAAAACAAGGCCTCAAATGAATTTCAGCGGATGTTGAATAAAACACAAGTGGGTGGCATTGAGGAAATTAAATATGAATAAATTATATTGCAGCGTATTTTAAAATTAAAATGTTAACCATGCATTAATAGTACATGACTTTATGGCAGGAGTGTTTAAACTTCACTGAGACACTGTATCTGCAGCAAAGTTGGCAGCAAAATGAGGTGGTGGGAAGGAGGTGGTTACGCATGCACAAAAAGCTACAAAATTGATTTGAAATCCAAGACATATATATATTTCTTAGACTGCCTGGTAACTTCTGAGTAGATCCAAATAAGCATAATGTACTTTGTTCATGGTCATTTTTGCAAGAGTTATTTTACACTGCAAAACTTAATTGTAGTGGACCTCATCAGTAAAAACGGAGGCCAGTTTTTTCAAGCCTGGGCTCTTACATTAGGCACTTAAATGCCTATTTAGGCATTTAAACATGTTTTGATTTTAAGGGGACCTCAAGTCTTGCAGCTTTTAATTATATCTGTAAGACTAGACTTCCACATATTCAGTTTCTCTGAAAATCGGGTTTTTTATATATGTCCCAAATATCGATTTTGATACTTATCATTAGGTGAATTTAACTTATAATTTAACCTGTACTATCCAACTCTTGTCCTGGTGTAGTGTGAGTGACATCACAGAAGCTTCAAGAGGTATTTTTTATGGATTCCACCGAAAGGAAAGCTAAACTGTGTGTCTCTGAAAAAGGGTCGATGAATCTACAGAAAAGTCTGTGTCATAATAAAATTCTTGTTAATTTGAGGCTAATTTTTGAAGCATTTTCCAAAACCATTATAGCACTAGCAACCAACAAAGTCCAGCACCAGATCTGTCTTTTGCAATCTTTTTTAATAATTGTGTGTTTTTAATTTCCATTTCTTTTCATGACACTGAAAACCTGCCATCCCAAACAATAGCACTGAAAACTCCAGTGTTACCAACCCAGTACTCATATGTTAGATACAAAAAGGGAATCTGTAACATGCCATGATATGCTGATTGTAGTAGCACAGTGAAACAGGGAACACTAAAGCAGGATAGTAAGTCAAAGAGCAGCAGTAACTAGCCATAATATCTGAGTAACCTGGAGTATGATGGTCTGTTTCCTCTGACTGATAGACTATGTCTACACAGCCAAGTTATCTTGAAATAAAAGCAGTTATTTCTAAATAACTTTGGCATTGTCTAAATGACGCACATGCTATTTTGAAATAAATTCAAAATTCAAAATAACAGGTGCAGTGAACCTTATTCCTAGAGGAGTAATGCCTATTTTGAAATAGGCCATAATGGGCTCCAGTGGCACTATTTCAAAGTAGCTCTTTGGACCCAGAAATGCTATTGCAAAATACTACTATTACTTAACCCTTGTAGATCAGTAGATCATCACCATGTTGTCCGAGGTATTCCCCTTTTGTGTTTTCTTTGCAGGTTCCATGTGAGAGCTTAACAGACTGTGCTGGATGATGGTTTTCTGAGAGTGTGGCCTAGCCAATCCCATTTTCTTTTCTTCATTTCAATGTCAATTGGTTCTTGTCCTGCTCTGTTCTAAAGTCTTGCCATTTGATGTGAAGGATGTACCTCAGGCATCTGTTTATGAATGTCTATAGCTTGTGATTTGAAGACTTTGCAGTACACCGGGTCTCACATCCATATAAGAGCACATAGCTGCGTGTGGGTGTGTTATTTCAAAATAAGATATTTCAGTTATATCTATTTTAAAATATCTTGTTTCGAAGTAGGGCTGTCATGTAGATGTAGCCATAAGGACCACATAGTGCACCACAAGTCTGCTAGTTGTTAATGATTTCTTCTGTCATTTAGGGTGGGGTTGGGGTGGGGGGGTGTTTAGGGAGAAACTTAAAATATTAAGGTATAAGTGACAAGTCCTTTCTGTTGTTATGGAAAGATTTAACTCTCTCTCACCCACGCAGGTGTGGTGTTGGGTTCGACTCTGGGATCCCACAGAATTCCAAGTTCAGAGTCCAATCCACAAGTATCCTTTATTGAGGTACGGAATTACAGCTCGAGCTGGGTGCCTCCGGAGAGGGACCCCGCCCCCCAGAAATCACGGGCAATTATACTCTTTACAGTTCATAACACTGCCCATACCCCTGTCCAAAGTCCAATCCCCTAATTTGAGTAGGGGTCTTTACTCTTTCCCATTGGATGGTTCCGTTGCTAAGAGGACAGTCTGTTGCTGGGTGTTTGATCTTCTTCAGGAGGCAGTTATCTCAGCTCCTTACATTCTTCTTTTATCTCCCATTTATAAACTTCCAATTAGCAGGCTATCAGGCAGGTTTCACCAGTTCTGCAGCTGTTGTTTTTAGTATTTTTCTCAGGTCAACTTGACCTGGGCCTAAGGCTTCAGCTACTTTAGCTACTAGTGCTAAGCTAAGAGAACAAACTTTTTAAACATGCATATAAATGGTTTATAAATGACTTTCCCATAACACTGTCATGCCATGATGATGTTTTGGTGCAAGTATCTTGGGTGGTGCATACCTCAGCTTTGTAGAGGTTTTTTGCCCTTGTACAAATTGTATTAGTTGTAAATCCACATGTCATCTGCAACTGTCTTCAGACTGGGACACCTGAGGCCATGCTGGGAAGAATGCTGTAGACTCAGCCACCATGATTCCCAGCCTATGGAGGAAAAGTGAAAGGAATCCAAGCTGTCAGCCAGATAGGAGGACTTGGATCATATACTGGATAACTAAGAGCCATATATCTTATCGGGCAGTAATTGGTCTGTTTTCCACAGACCCCAGTATACAGAATATACATAGGAAATGCCCAAATCTTTACACAGGACAGATGGATAAAATTAGAATGTTGGACCGTTCCAAATATGTCAGGGTCTGTGTTATGGTTGCTGGTGACACCAGCTTTTGCTAACTTGAATTAAATCAACTTTTGTGAAGCTGTTAGGAATATGACAAAAAAATTTCAACTTTATTTTGAAAAAATCTCAGAAATTGGAAACTGGTCATGTTCTGTTCATTGTGGCGGAAGGCATCCTATTTGTTTTTTTTTCTTTATTTTAGTTTTTTAGTTTGCAGCTTAAAATGTTTTTTCTAGACGAGTTGAGTAAATTAATCTATTTGTATCTCTAACTCACAATAGGCCTTATCCAAAATTCATCAAAGTCATTGGAAGCATTGCCATTAGCTTCTAAAGATTTTGGATCAGATTATGGGTCTTCTGTTCTGACATAGCATTTCAGTATCTCTTCTAGTATGGAGTACAATCCAGTCCTTAATGTTTGTATAGGGAATTTCCTGGTTCAAGTGGGAAAGCTCTCAAATATTTTCCAACTGGGCTGGTAGTTAAACCACAGAACTGTAGAATCAGGATTTTACACCAAACTCTGCTACTGGCTTTCTAGATGACATTGGACTTAACCTTTCTGCCTCACTTTCCCCATCAAAAACTAAGGATAAAAAGAATGCCTCTCTGGTGTATTTGCAATTTAATTCATGAATATTTTAGAGTACTTTGAGGTGCTCAAAGGAAAAGTTGCTGGAGTAGTGCTAAATAAATAGTCATTAATAATTATTGATTAATGGTATGGTAGTATCCACAGAGTCCTACATATATCGGTGCAGCTTCATGCCAGCTCAGGAGTCCTGCTGTGGTGATCACGTTACAGCAGCTGCAAACTGGGACAATGCTAATTAAACTCTCAGAGCTGTTTGAGTTTTGAATGTTTCAAAACGTGGAAAGGGTTAGTATTTTCAAGATTTACTTAAGCTTCAAAATATATCTAACATAGCCATGTTTTGTTTTTCAGCAAAACTTTTCAAACTGTTGATTTCCCAATATAACTTTGTTGCTGATTTTTATTATTCCCAACAAGTTTGTTGTGGTGCATCATCTGGAAGGGTATGTGACCATTCAGAAAATTGATGCACATTAGCTCATAGGCTATAGTATGTGTGCATGGATTCCTGTTGTATTTTAGTCCTCCTAGTGGCCTTTTATAATAACAATGATGTAACCTTTATTTTATGTACAGGAATATAGTATATAACACATCTGTGAACAGTTGACAGAATGACAAATGCAGTAATATTTATATAATACATAAGACAAAACAAAATATCTTAAACAGGTTTCATCTACTTGTTCACTCCGTTGTCACCCCACCCCACCAATAATATATCACTGACTATACGCAATAGCTGCATCTACACTAGCCCATTCTTTTGAAAGAGCAGACCCCACTTCGAAGGAGAGCATGCCACGTCTACACACACCGCACACTCTTTCAAAGATGAAATCAACATTAGGTGCCACAAGCTCCACCTCAAGGAGGGGGAGGCTACCTGGTGCTGGGCAGCCTCGGGGGAGTTCCTAGCCACCTTCCAGGATGTCATGGCCACCTACCAGGAACTCCTGGCCTGGCTGCTGCCTCCCACTGCCCCCCACACCACTGCTCCTCGTGCTGCCCCTCCCACCATGGCCCCACTTGCCAGCCCCCTCGGGAGAGGACCCCGCTGGCCTGGACTGTTGGCCTAAGGCTGATCCCTGGCCCTACCTCCCTGTACTCCCTGCCCCCTCCCAGCCCCGCTGGGGCCCCTGGTTGAGTGGGAGCTGTGGGACCTGGGGCTGGTGCAGGTCACGCCCCTCCACCCCGGCTCTGGAGTGATGGCCCACCAGGTGGGCCACCTAGGTCCCCCTCCCCCATCCATAGTTTCCCCCACTCCTGTAAATAGTTAGTCATTCCATTATGCAATAAGGATTATGCACACAGGTTTTGCAGTTACCAATGCACCAATTTATTTTTCAAAAACCTCTGTGTGCTGTGTGCTCGGTGTGGGGGGGAGCGTGCAGGAGGTGGGGGACAATGTGCAGGAGGTGGAGGGCAGTGTGTGGGAGGTGGGGGGGATTGTGCAAGAAGCCCGCCGGGGGGTGGTCAGGGTGGTGCTCACTGGGGGCCCCTGGTCAAAGTACTAGCACAGGGCCTCCCAGATGCAGATGCCTTCATGGTGGGCCTGGCAGCTAGGGGCGGCGGCTGGCTGGGGGTAGCCTGTGACAGCCTTGGGTAGCTTTGGCTGCACAAAGACCTCCCCCTTACTCTCCATGATATTGTGGAGTGTGCAGCAGGCACTCACAACCTTGGGGACATTGACAATACCCATGACCAGGCAGGCAAGGAAACAGCTCAACTGCCTCTTCAAGTGGCAGAAATGCACTCAACCACCTGGCGGGCGTGGCTGAGCTGACCGTTGAAGCATTCCTGGCTGGGGGTGAGGTGGCCTGTATAGGGCCACATGAGCCAGGGCTGGAGCAGGTATGTGGCATTGGCCATCAGGCAGAGGGGCTCAGTGGTGTCCCCCAGCAGGATCTCTCTCTGGGTGATGTAGGTCTCTGCCTCCAGCCAGCAGCACAGGCCTGAGTTGTCATGGGTGCAGCTGGGTGTCATGGGTGCAGCCGGGTGTCATGGGTGCAGCCAGGCCAGCCCACATATATGTCCTGGAACCAGCCCCAGCTGTCTACCATGGGCTGCAGGGCCTGCCCCCAGCATGTGAAGCCTGCTATGGCCACATCCAGGTCCCCGATGCAGGCAACCCTCTGGAGGTGCATGGCATTTAGCGCGCAGACTACCTGCAATGGGAGGACATAGGCACCCATGAGGGTGTGCAGGGTGTGCCTGGCCCTCTGCAGACTCCCCCCGGATCCCCCAACCCCCAGTGGGTGCTTACGCGGCCCTTCTTACCTCCATTACAACGGCCCCAACTGTGGCTTTGCCCACACCAAATTGGCGTCCCACAGAGTGGTAGCTGTCTGGAGTGGCCAGTTTCCCGACAGCTATCGCAACCCTCTTCTCCATGGGGAGGGCATGCCACATCTGGAAATTCCAGAGCCACTAGTAGTCCTCCCACTCCCCCATGATCAGTTGCTCCCACCATTCAGAGCTGGTGGGGTAGCTCCAGAGCCAGCAGAGTGCTGTGCGGGGAGGAGGACCCCCATGGCCTGGGGCGTCCCCTTCTGCCTCTTGGGAGGGTGGGCCCTGCCAGGAGCTGCAGGGCAGCCACCAGTGCTGCAGCCAGGAAGGTGCCCACTCCACTGGTTGCAGTCAGCAGAGTGTCAAGCTGCTGCTGCTCCATGTCTGGTTCTGTGGACACGGTGTCTGCAGGGCTTGTGGCAGCTCTGCAGGCCTTGTGCTGTGCAGGCCAAGGATGCTGGGGAGGGGCCCTTTAAAGGAGCGGCTTACTGCAGACCTGAAGGGCTTAGCTGCCCTGTGACCCCATCCGCAGTTTTTCCTGGCCCTTTCTTTCAGAAGAGGCCATAGGTGAGTGTCGACGCTCTCTTTCAGCATCCTGGATGACCCCTTTCGACGTGGTGCATGGCCCTTTCCACGGCGCTCATCGATGGTGCCACCCCCCCCCGCCAGCCCATGTGTAGACACTCCCCTTCAAAAGGACATCTTTTGACCACTCTCTTTCGAAAGAGCACTCTAGTGTAGATGTAGCTAATGTGAGTTACTTCATACTGTCACTGGGAAAAACTCACAGAGAGGACAAGAAACTTCACGAGGGTCCCCTCAGTGCATTTTCTCCTACAATCTTTCCCTTGAAAAGATGCAGTTTTCCCCAAGCCAGGTAGGGGACTCATACCCCAGGAATTAGTATGTATTCTGCTTGCTTGGTAATTGTCAATAAATAGCATAAGAATATTACTTTATTATTATTACAGCACAATTACAATACATAGAATAAGAATATTACTGTGCAAGGCTTTTTCAGGGGTAAAGATCATTCAGACCTGCAGGAAGTTATGCCCTGAGCCCTAGGAGGTGGGTAAAGGTGAGTGTTTAAATTAACAGGGTTGCACCGTGAGCCCTAGGAATTGCGTAAAGGTGCATGTGTCCCTGAAGTGTGGTGGGGTAAAGAAATTTGTACAGATAACACTGGGCAACAAAGGGATCTGCAGCCTTACCTAATGCCTCCTGTGTTAGATCCAGAGAAGGGGTGGTGATGCTGCAGAGGTACCTTTTTCCCCATCTGTGTGTAGGCTGAAACTAATGTGTATGTATTAAAAAGATGAAGCAATCAACTACAAAAGCAATATATGTTTTATCAAGCAAATTGTATATTGGTGGTTTCAACTGGGCAAGAAGAGCATCTGTCACATACAAAATCTAACAGCCATTTTAGCTGTTATCACTTTCTGCCTGTGTAACCTGCAGTCCACTTCTTGGTGCTAACATGCCCTGCTTAGTCCGACTTATGTTTCTTTATGATGATTCTCTAAAGCAGGGGAGAAGGGTGCCATCTGCCCTTTGGGCTTGTGTCTGACATGGCTCGCCTATTTCCTGCTTGTCTTTTCATGTCTCTGTCTTTTCCCGTGGAGTAAGCCAGATGAGTCACATTCCAGGACTGTATTCCTGAGTTCTCTTGCAAATACTAGATAGTCTATGCTTTATATTTATATCTACCCAGATGTGTTTTAGGCCACAGACTACACTACTCAATCAAATATTACCTTGTTACTATCTTGAGTGGCGCGATCATAAACTGCATTTTTCTACTGTACTGTTGGGGGCAAGGTGTCCACAAATACATCACTTCTGTACAAGGCATAACGTACAGCTTAGCACCCAGAGATGTGAAAGCTACTTTATAAATTACATAAAGAGACGTGGTCCCTGACTCAAGCATTTTACATCCTTCGAGTGCTTGCTCGTGTCGATTGCATTGTAAGTGTGTGCATGTGCACAGCCACAGGAGATTTTTTTGCCTCAGCTGTAAGTGCCCTCTAGCATGCTGCTGTGTTTTTCAGGCACTGCCAGCCTGTTCCCTCTCAGTTCCTTCTGACCACCCATCATGGTTTGTCAGAGCTCCTGTCTTGCTTGTCAAGAGCGAGTGGTTTCTTCCATTGTGTGTTGTGCCTTTGTTTCTCCCTTCTGTGACTCGCAGTTTGTCCTAGTGTCAGTCCACATATGTGAACCATTCCCCCTCATATTACCAGTCTTCCCAGCTGTTCCCTTGGATGGCAGTACCCCCAACACTGGGACCGTGCTCCCCAGTATAGCTACCAGTCACTCATGCCAGTCCACCACTCTCTGGTAGTGCAACCAGCTGGCATACCCAGGGGTTGACAGCCCCTCCCTGGTCACCAAAAGGTGGTTCCTCTGGTATGGAAACCGAGGTCAGTCCAATGTCCTTGTCCCTGAAGTAGGACTGGGCACTGGAAACTGCTCTGCCTTCTGCAACACCACAGTGGCAGCCATACTGGGAAGCATGGAGTATGCCAGTGATCACAATGCCCCCATCATAGCATGCATCAGTGGCTCATTGGAGCAAAGATTGATGGCCCACCCTGCACCAGGCCTGGTACTGGAAGCTTGCTCTGAGGTAGAGTTATAGGATCCAGTGCCCACTCCCAAACCTTGCACTCCAGTGGCTGCAGACCCCACTGGTGGCCAGAGCTGCCTCCCCTTCCTCAGATGAGGTGGTTGTTGGGCCTTCCTGGACTAGCCGCCCCAGGATTACTTTAGAACACCAAAACCTTTTAAGGCAGGAGGCCAAGAACTTGGGGCTGGAAGTCCAGGAAATGTCTAAGCAGGGGAGCACCCTCTGCAGTGTCCTCTCAGCCTCCACACCTGCTCTGGTCTCCCTCCCTATACACAGTGGAGTCCTCAAGATCACTAAGACTCTGGCAGATCCCAACTTCTAGCCCGCACACCTCAAAACAGGCTGAGAAAAACTACTTTGTGCTGGCCAAAGGTTTCGAGTACTTTCACACACATACTCACACACCTCTCCCTACTCCCTGTCCCATAAGTCAGTGCAGTTTTTTGTTGCCTTTGTGGACAGGATAAAGCACTGCCAGGTGTGAGTCCAGAGGATTTCATATTGGATCACGGCATGCATTCATCATTGCTACAAGCTGCCAAGTATCTCACCAGCAATTGTGACGGCTATTTCCACTAGAATGCAGGCATCTTTGGTGGCCTTCTCAGCTCAAGTGCTGATCCACGTGATCTGCTGGGTTGCCACCTGGCTGTCCATCCACACATTCATGTCACACAGCTCACTAACCTAGAAAGCACAAGACGATGCTGGTTTTGTCCAAGCTGTGCTTCAAACTGCACAAGGATGAGCTCCGATCCCATCTTCATTGATACTGTTTCAGAGTTACCTAGAATAGAATCAACGTGAGCAAACACGTGAAGAAGAAGAAAAAAAGTTGGTCTTGCAGATGTGTTACTCATGCCCATTCCATTACCCACCCTCCTGCCCTTCTGTCAGAGTTGTTGTAAGAAGGAACTGAGAGTACAAGATGTGAAGAGGCATGAGCCCAGCTCATTAGGGGGCATTACAGGTACTGCTAAAGCAAAACTCTCTGATGGCCATGTACATGGAGTCATGGACACCTAGAATGGGATGGACATGAGCAACACATCTCAGAGAATAGTTACAAAGGCAGATAACTGTTTTTTTCTGATAGTTAGCAATGATGAATGGATAAGGACCAACATGGGTTATAGTTACAGGGTTACGAAGCATGCACACCTGGACGATCCATCTTCAGCAAAACTTAGTGTTGACTGTTTAGCTCAAATTACCTGTTTCAGAGGATGTGGAAGAAATGATTGATTAGAGGAGCTTGCCGTGAATATAAGGCAATGGATTCGATTGACCAGGTTTGGAAAAAGATTTTGTTGTGTGAGAAAAGGCATGGTGATGAGATTGAGAAAAGGAAATCGACTGGGCATCAGGACAGGTTTTACTGATGTTCCACTGATTGCAGCAGCATATTATTGGGACATAACAGAGAAGAAGGAGTCCAGGAAATGTCAAAGTTGAAACAGAAAAGCATTAAAGCAGCAATGATTTATAGGTAAGGCTGAAATGTGTCTCCTGCCAAGAACTCTCCTTGACTGGTCTCTGATGTTCCAGTGTGCCAAGAAAAACATTGTGGAATGGTTCCCTGGCCACCTTTTCTGGAGCGTCTCCTCTCTGCTAATTTGTTGCTCTGTTTCTCGCTTTTCCCTTCTCCCCAAAGAAATTATTCTTTGCTTCCCCCCACATACACACCAATTTTTTTTTTTTATTTTAAAGGGTTTTTTTCCTCTTTTTTCATTTCCATTTCCCTCACCTGAGTGACCCATATGCTCTTTGCCTCGTCTTCACAAGTTACATGGCTTTCGTTCTGCTGCCGGTGGGAAGTGTTCAGAATGGGGCTGGAAGACATGCTTTTGCAGCTGAGTTCTTTGATGCTGTGAGTGCAACATCTGAGCCAGTATTTCCTGAGCCAGTAGCACTGTAAAGTTGCTTCTATGGCAATGGCATTCTGGGTTACTGCAGGTGTAGGTGGGGTCAGGGAAGGGGAGGTCCAAGGAGCTCCCCATAGCATATTTACAGTGCTTATTTTGAGTGGATGCAGTTTCCCACACACTCCCAGACTTGTCTGGCACCACTGAACCAAGACCCAAGATGAGAAATACACACTTACGGCAAGTTTCAACCTTAACCATTGTTTTTCATCATTGCCATAATTCTTAATGTAAATTTTGTTGAGTGATTTAATAATACATTGTTTTACTTAACTAGTTCAGAAAGAAATTTGTATGATTATTGCCTGAGTATAAGGGCTTTTTTAATAGGAGGATTGTGGGATTTGTGTTTGCTTCCAGTAAAATAACAAGTTATTTTATTATTCAAACTGGACTAACTTCATGCTGTTTTCAATAAGATATTTAATAAATATGTAAATTTAAAAATTAATTTACTGCTTACATTTGACAGCATGACTTTGGACCTGACAAAAGTTTGATGGATTGTAAAATTATCCCCCTTAAAATCATCAGACATAGTAAACAGAATTTATCAACCTCTGGTAATTTTACATCTTTTTCTTCATCTTATCTTCTGTTAGGATCTCACTTAAAATTGATTATAATGCAGTATATTGCTAGAAGCATAATTCATTCATAGATTAATTAGATTTTAGGTTAATATCCCATCAGAGTATGGGACATGAGCCAGCAGAGTGTCTTCCAGTTGTTATAGAGTTGCATTAGATAAACCTTGATTATTGTTCCCATGTGGCTTAAACCACCAAGACTAATCACTAATCAAATTCAAACCACATAAAATGGAACATCCTTCATAGCATTATTTTCTAGCTGGTTTATTTTATGAGCACTTTATTGACACAACCAGATAGCCTGAAATATACTTTTAAAATGGCAAGACTGTTCTGATTTTTGCATGTGTGTTGTTCTGGTCTTTGGGTGTGTGCCTGTATAGCTTCTTCCTCTCCCTTCCCACAAATGTCCCCACTAAACTAACATTACTGGTTAGGTCACAGTCTTTCTGTGACCCACTGTGGATGCAGTAGTACTGTTGTATTTCTGTTGCACACTGCAGGGCAAGTTATAAGGAGTGTGCATACAGGAAAGAGGGAAGTGTGCCTCCATGGAAGTTTTGAGAGCCAAGGATTGTGGATTGGGAGAGAGACAGGAGACTGGCCAGTGGAATCCTGAGTGTGCAGATTCTACAGATAAACACTTTACCTGCACATAGCAACTTTAAGACCTGAGGTGAATGGGAACTGAGGAACGTCTTGCTCCTTAGAACAACCCGACAAAGAGCCTCTTAATTTCAGCTTTGTAGTTGTTAGTGGCAAATTCTGCTTCCACAAGTGCAGGTGTACAGGGCCTGCTGTCAGAGAAACCAGTGTAGTTCTGCTGCCCAAAAGAGGTGGAATTTGGTGGGGCGGGGGGCATGCCATATATGCATATCACCTGTACGATGTGGGGTCTCATTCTGCGGAAACTTCCTGTACAGCAATACACAAGAGAGTGGTGAAAATGAAGGAAGGTGAACTGGTGAATTTGGGCATATCCTGTGTACCCTCCTCCACTCCCCTTACAGAGAGTGTGTGAAAGGACCTTAGAAGCTATCCCACAATTTAAATGCAGAATCTCCAGAGAATCATCATTACATCCCTGTTAGGAGGGGTACTGCCTTTTTTCCCTCTGCAAATCTCCCACCGTATAGTCAGGCTACTGAAGCTGGGCCCTGTGCTGGGATTGTCCCCCACAAGGTATAAAGACTAGCTGCTTTTCATAGCAGGGAGAAGAGGACTGTTTCTGCACAGTCTCTTCATTGGTGCTGACTGCTCCTGATACTGCCTCTTGAAAATGATTATTTCTACCTCTGCTGCTTCTGTCTCTTTCCTGTTGGGTCAGGTGGTGTGCTCTGGATGTTCAGAGTCTAACATGAAGAGAATCTAGTTCAGATGCCCAAATGGGAGGGTTACTAAAGCATAAAATCATTACCTAGCACCAGTTACTCTTCACTATTGAGTCTTGAAGGAGCTATTTTGCAGTGGAATCCTGTTTTCCATCAGTACAGCAGGTTACTCACACTGAGACAGTAAAGGCCTCAGACATAACTGGAGACTGAGGGGAGAAATTTCTTTGTAATTACCAAAATAAATAGAAAGCCAAAGGTGGAACATGAAGATAGACTAGTGTGTGACTAACCCTTATGAAAAATCATTTAAGAACAATTCAGTCTTATGAAAAGTTCACCCCTTTCATGGTAAGAGTCACTAAAGATTATATTTCATATGTGCTGTTCCTGCTTCCATTGAATTCCATGGGAATTTTGCCATTGACCTCTATGTGACCAGGCCCTCTAAGAGCCGCATCGTGAATTATCTTGTCAAAATAACCTTGTTGTTTGAACTAGCTTTTACACTTTCATTCCTCATTCAGTTCTCACCAGCATCCTAGTTTCATAAAGGAATCAATTTTTAACAAATACTAAATTTGGATTAAATAGCTAGGGTTATCCCCATTTTATTCCTTCCCTGTTTAAACTACCAAACAAGCAGATTTCATGGAATATGCACCTTTAGACTA
Organism: Carettochelys insculpta; assembly: GCF_033958435.1. Taxonomy (NCBI): domain Eukaryota; kingdom Metazoa; phylum Chordata; order Testudines; family Carettochelyidae; genus Carettochelys; species Carettochelys insculpta. Next base: position 59,665,375 of record NC_134144.1, read on the forward strand.
TATCTACACAGCAGCGCTATTTTGAAATACGTTAAATTGATTATTAAATACAAGTCTATGTTTCTTGCATGAATTTTCACTCTCTCCAATGCTAAAATCTAAAGTTTCAGCCTCTTTTCCCACCATAAATATTTGTTCTTTAATTTTGGTGATTAGTCTGTGACTGAAGTTAGTGTTGCTACTATCTGCTGCATTTTGCTCCATAAGAAGCAGAATTGGTGATTCTATATCTATTGACAGTTTGTGGCCTTGCTTGCTCTCTGGAGAAAGCAGCCGTGTTTAGCTTTTAACTTTCTTGTCACAGTTGTCTGTGTATATGTTTGTGTTATGTTGTTACTGCCATCTTTTGCTAGCAAACTACACTCAAATTATTCTCTCCTTGTCCACTGTCAAAGACACTTTGTTCTGGTACAGTTTATTCATCCAGGAGTCATCGGGGAATTGGAAGGGACCTCAAGAGGTCATCTACTCCAGTCTCCTGCACTGATGGTAGGACCAGGTATTATCTAAACCACACATTTCTTACCCTGCCCTTTAAAATCTTCAGTAATAGAGAGTCCACAGCCACCCTTGGCAGTTTATTCCAGAGCTTAACTACCTGATGGCTAGGAACGTTTTTCCTAATGTCCAGCCTAAACTACCCTTGCTGAAATTTAGATCCATCACTTCTTGTACTATCCTTAGAGGTTCAGGAGAATAATAATCCTCCCTCCTCCTTGTCACAATATTTTAAGTACTTGAACTGTTATGATGTCCCCTCTTGGTCTTCATAGGGTGCTAAGAAAAACAGCCATCCTTTTAATACTTTGGAATACCCTATTTCTTGCCTGATCAGGAACATTTCAGAATATGAAAATCTTGAGTTCTAAAAATAGGCAAAAGAGGAGAAAACACTTCGTATATTTATTATCCAGTTTATATGTAAACAGTCTGCTATGTCACCAAGAGATAATATTGCTTGCTAAACTGTAAGGGTAATATTGTTGGTATGTAATTGTTGCTGTTGTAATGCCTACATTCATAGGGGCACAGTATTATTCATTTTGAGTAACTGAATCTGCTTCATCCTGCCTTAAAAGCAGATAGACATCAAGCCTTATTATGAAAAACATGTTTTTAGACACATATGGTTCTATTCACTAGGCAATATCTTTTACTTCTGTATCATACAAAAATTCAAACCACTGATAATAGAGCACTCAGCTCCACAGCAAGCTAGTTATTCATCAATAGCCATTTTGTGCAGATCTGCAGGTTGTGAGCCATGCAGAGCTCATGCTAATATGCTTTATTTCCCTTTAGGTAATGTATTTACATTTTTAAAGGGCCAAAAATATTCTCCTTAGCACCAAAACCTAAATGTTTATGTAGCACTTACTCCCCTATACCTAGACATGGTAAGCAAGTTTCTTGCTCTGTTAACTGTATCATCAGGCTACATGTAATACCGTATGTAGATCACTTTCACCTGTGTGTATTGTTGTTTCATAAAACGATGAACAGATCAATAATTCCACAAATACTCTATATCAATGCAATTTTTCCTTGAGACAGGAAATAGAGGGCTTCTTTTTATTTATCTTGAAAGTCTGATAGGGTTCCTTTGAGAAGGTCATTGTCTGCTACAGCAAAATAATCATGGGATTTCTGTTCAAGCAGGAAAAAGAAAAATGATTCATTATTTCAAAAATTATTTTACTGTCAGTCTAGAAAATAGACGAAAGCTTCTGACAATGTATAAGGGAGATCAAGGCTTAACTTATTATTTAAGGTTATGCTTTAAAGAAAAAAAAAGTTCAAACATTACATTTTTAGCTCTGCTGTAATATAACAGAGGTCATGCAGTTACAACTTTCACCTTTGTAGTTTCCTGGATGTGATTGTACCACTATTTTCACTGTAGTGCTTTACCTGTCCACCTAATGTTCTCATCCATTTGGCTAAATGAGATCTGGAGACTGTTCACTTTCTTTTGAGAAACTACCACTGCATTCTGTCCCGTTTTGTCTGTCTAATGGAAAACTACTGTACCTCAGCTCACAGCTAAACTGAACCTTTTACCACACTTTGCCATGCAATACAAAATGGCCGTGAACTCTATCTTCCTTACAATGGTGTGACAGTAGTGCAACTCCATTGATGTCAGTGGAATTACTCCTGATTTACACAAGTGTAACTTTGATCAGAATCTGGCCCTCTGTCCTCAAAAACCCCTTTTTATATGAGGAAACTGCATACATATTAAAGGTGTCCAACTGAGCATGCAATAGAGTAGTTTGTAACAAATACAGTAGGGCATCTGTGTCCTTTTACTGCTTAATCCTATTGTATAATAAATGCAAAGCAGTTGTTACAACAAGTACAGGACATCAAGATTGATAAAACTCTGAATTTTAAATGATAAACAGTATGGACTGTGGAATCAGTATGACCTTGGATGCATGCAGGCAAAGTAACTTATGGAATTAAAAAATGTAAAAAGACAGAAAATTATTTTGCCTCATGGTATAGTTTTAAATAATAGTTTTTAAAAAGCAAGCATACTTGAGATCTCTGATTAGGGATTAGATCTGAAATGAAAGACCTTGAGTTATACAATTAAGTATTGATTTTGTTGATCTATATTTAATTCACATAGCAATTTAGCTGTTTTTACACAAGAATGTTTTGCAGATGTACGTTGCTTGAAGCCATGTTCCTTTTGTTTTTGTGGTAATCCAAAACCTAAATTGCTCCGTGCATACAAGAGAAAGGTTTATTTTATTCTAGTGTGTAAGTGACTCTGAGACTCTTACACTGCTGTTTAACTAAACTTAAAAGCAGCATTTCCTCTACTTTTTTCAATCCATGGATGGAATAAAGAGAAGTTACTCACCTGTAGTAACAATGGTTCTTTGAGATGTGTCCCCGTGGGGGCTTCACAATAGGTGTCAGGCTCGCCCGGCGCCGCAGATCAGAATTCTTCTAGCAGTTTCTATGGGATCGCGCATGCGCCGACGCGCGCCGCTCCCTTGCGCGCCCCCGGCCATGTGCGCGATCCGGTCCCTGCCAGTTCCTTGACCAACCGCCTCGGATGCTCCTGAAAAACACCAGACAGAGATTCCAAAGTGGGGAGGATGGGTGGGTGGTGGAGCACCCACAGGGACACATCTCGAAGAACCATCATTACTACAGGTGGGTAACTTCTCTTTCTTCTTCGAGTGGTCCCCGTGGGTGCTCCACAATAGGTGACTATCCAGCAGTAACCCAAATAAGGAGGTGGGTAATTGATTCATGTGCAGCTTGCCCCCGAGAGGACTGCTGTCGACAGACGGGTATCCTCCTCGAATACCCGATGTAGGGCATAATGCTTGGCGAAGGTGTCATAGGATGACCAGGTCGCCGCTCTACAGATGTCTTTTAACGCGATGCTCTTGAAGAAGGCTGTTGACGCCACCACCGCCCTGGTGGAGTGAGCCCTAGGCAGGACCAGCAAAGGGGTCTTTCGAAGCTCGTAGCACATTTTTATACAGGACACGATGTGCTTTGAAATTCTCTGTGAAGAGAGGCCTTCCCCTTTTGACCTGGGAGCAAGAGACACTAGAAGACTGTCCGTTTTCCGGAAGGACTTAGTTCTGTCTATATAGAAGGCCAACGCCCTTCTCACGTCTAGGAGATGTAGGCGTGCCTCCTTGCTGGAGCTGTGAGGCTTCGGGTAAAACGATGGTAAAACTATTGGTTCGTTAAGATGGAACTCCGAAGAAACTTTTGGAACGAAGGCTGGGTGTAACCGTAGGGTTACCGCCTCCTTTGAGAATACTGTTCAGGGCGGCGTTGCCATCACTGCTGTGAGCTCGCTCACCCTGCGGGCTGACGTAATCGCAAGGAGGAAGGTTGTTTTCATCGTAAGGAGTCGGAGGGGTACCGTGGCTAATGGTTCGAAGGGTGGTCCTGATAGCGTGCTGAGTACCAAGTCCAAACTCCACGATGGCAGAAGCAGTTTTCAAGGGGGTAAATGTTTACCAGCCCCTTCAAGAACCTTGTGATGATAGGGTGGGCAAATACAGTGGGCCCTTCCTCTGTATGCCGAAAAGCTGATATAGCAGCGAGGTGGACCTTTAGCAAGGATAGAGAAAGCTCGTCTCGTTTGAGGTCCAATAGGTATTCTAGTATTATGGTTATAGGAATGTCAAGGGGAGCTAACTGCTTGGCGGAATACCAGGCTGTAAATCGAGTCCATTTCTGTTTATAAGTCCTCCTGCTGGAGGTCCTTCGGCTACACTCCAGGATTTGTTGTACTCCCTCCGTACACGTGTTCTCTAAGGTAAAAACAACTATCTTATCTGTCTCTGGCTTTAGCCTGAGCAGATTCCGTCTGCAGCTGATGGTGGTTGAGAAGGAACTGGCGGGGACCAGATCGCGCACGTGGCCGGGGGCGCGCAAGGGAGCAGTGCACGTCGGCGCATGCGCGATCCAATAGAAACTGCTAGAAGAATTCTGATCTGCGGCGCTGGGCGAGCCCGACACCTATTGTGGAGTACCTACGGGGACTACTCAAAGAAGAAAGTTTGTTATGTGCATCAAAGCAAGTGCAGCTGTGCGCTACCAATAGAAACACATGCTGCCAGCTATGGGCAGCTGTAGGACTGTGCCCCAGCCCACCCCCCAAAAAAAAATGCCAGCAACTAAGCAAAGTAGCTGCCAGAACCCACTGCCGCCAGAGGAGCTGCTGGAGCCCGCCGCCGTGGCTGGTGCTTTCCCGCCATGGCTGGGACCTCCCTGCTGCGCGGCTGGAGCTTTCCCACCACCGCACAGCTGAAACAGCTGCCATTGTGCGGCTGAAAGAGCTGCCGCCACACTGGAGCTGCCATGCACTGCTCCCACTAGGGAGGGTTCAGCTGCAGCAGACCCAGTAAGTCCCTTACTTTGGAAGATGATGGTGCTTTGTGATTTTTACAGACCCTGATTAAGTGGGCTTCAGGAACAATGGGTGCGGGGGCTGGCGGATGTCCATTGTTCCTGAAGTCTGCTAAATCATGGTCCCTAAAATCAAGGGTTTACTGTATACTGCAGTATTTTCATTGATAATTTGGCGTTCAGGTGTACTTTACGGGTCCGGTCTGGCTAGAAAGCAGTGCCTCACTACCACAAAGGTAGCTTCCCCAGAGTAGGAGTGGACAAGGAGTATGAGTTACTTTAGCAGCTGTACCTCTGCCTTCACCTCAGCCTTCCCTGTTCCAGTTTGCTTGCCCTAGACCTGGTGTTGTCCACATCAGCACTAGGACTATTTTTGGCTTGTCCATGAGACTATGGGCCACAAGAAGAGGCTCTGTGCGCCCTGCTCACCCATAACCTGGCCCTATGACCATTTTATTTAGAAAGTGCACCATAACTTCTTTGTGCAGTAAAGTAGAAATATGTAATTCATATGTCCAATTCTTAAATGTGCATATAGGCTAGCTTCGTTTTCATATTTTGTTGCACTAAGGTATTTTATGACATTAGTTTGGGGTCTTAGCTAATCTAAGTCTACAGTCTAAACCCATTAGAAGGTAGCCAAAATAAAAAAAAGTATTCTGACTGCATAATATTTCCATGTAGATTCATTGATTTGAAGGTCAGAAAGGACCGTCATGATCATCTAATCAGACTTCCTGCACACTGCATACCATAGAACCTCACCCACCCACTCCTATAATAGACCCCCCTAATCTCTGGCTAAATTACTGAAGTCCTTAAATCATGATTTAAAGACTTCAAATTACAGCGACTCTACCATTTATGCTTCTTAACACCTTCAAGTGGTCCATGCTGCAGAGGAGCACAATGTAAATTGATTTCTCATAATGCCTGTAGTATCTGGACTAGATTCTCTTTTCCTCTGGCAACTGCACACGACTCTCAGGTGGTGAATAGCTGAGGATTCCTGCAGAGCGGGGAGGCTGATGTGGCGTGTGTGCCAATTGCCTCCCTATACCGCCCCCCCACCATCAATATGGAGTGTGCTGGGATGGAGCACAGCATGCCTGCACAACTCCAGTTCACAATTGTGTGGTCTCTCTGAGCTCCTAACTAGTTGGCATTAATTCAAGGAGTCTTGAGCGAATCTAACTTAAGACAATAGGGCAGGGATGTTGCAAACCTACCATAAGAATCAAGAAGGCTTAAGTTGCTACTTGATAAAATTTTCTGTACTCTCTATTGGCTCAGGACACAGTCTGTGCCTGTGTCTTTTGTATTTTCCTCAGGGTGAATTTAATACTTGTGAAAAGATGCGTGCTAGGTTTACAACCTGGGAGAATAGATCAGTCCTTCTACCTTGGAACAGGTACAGTGCGATCAGCCGCAGTTCTCCACACTGAACCTGCCCTGTGCCTTGATCCTCACCTGGGAGCCATGTTTTAAGTGAGAATGTAATTCTCTTTCTGTTTCCGTCCCTCTGCTCATATTGCTAACTGTGGTGACAGGAATGTTTGTTTCCCTGACAGGTTGACCACTAGCTGATTTCACATAGGCTGTGTCTACACTAGCCCCCTTCTTCGAAGGAGGCATAATAATCACCCCATGCAGGGAATAATAATGAGGGGCTGCAGTGAATATGCAGCCCCTCATTAGGCTAATTCTCACCATGGCAACTTCACATTTTTGGGAGTAAGAACACTTCGAAGTTGCCTGGGTAGTTCAAAGTGCCCACAGCTACGTGGCATGCCACTGCTTCGAAGTTTGCAACTTCAAAGTTGCCGCGGCAAGAATTAGCCTCATGAGGTGCTGCATATTCATTGCAGCACTTTGTTGTTATTCCCCACTCGGGCTGATTACTATGCCCCCTTGAAGAAAGGGGCTAGTATAGATACAGCCATAGTCAGAAGTTTCTGATAGTAATGCCTTTCAGTCACTACTGACCTGGACGATATTTGATTTGAAGTAATGAGCTACAGGTTCTAAAGGCTGTATATATGATTACCAAATCCCTGAGCCATCCAATTTCCCAGAATTTTGTATGTATCTGCTATCCCACTGAAGGGCCCTTATCAGCATGAGACTATACTGATTCATGCTACAACTGATACTAAAAGTGCATTAGTAAGTTAATGTGTGAAGCGTGAGCATAACTAGCATCTTTGGATCAAAGTCTTCCTTGTTAGATGTGTGTCACTCATATGAAATCAGTAATAGATCTAAATGCAGGTAACTGAAAACAGAATTTTACAAACGATGTCTATAATTGATTAACATAGCCTAATAATATTTATTATTTTGTACTGTAAGTTCCTTTTGTTTCATACATCAGCTTTTGTAATCTGCCATGAAAACTGAGCAATATAATGTATTCTGTATCCAAGTAGTCCAGTGGTAGTCACCTTACATAGCTACTGAATGGGTTTTAAAAAACAAAGGGAATAATTTCTTGTTAATAAAATAATGCATTTTAGCATTTACAAAGTGGATGTGTAAGTTATTTCATTATCATCAGACAGGGACAGCAGAGGTCCTCACAGAAATCATTGTACTTAAACTTTTTGTGGGTGGAGGAGGTTTGGATGTAATTAAATTTACTTCCAGAATTATAATTAAGGAAATATCATATTGTAACTTTATATTCACATGTATTAAGAATTATATTGCATGACTTCTTAGTCTAAAATCAGCATAATGTATTAATCTGAATTGTAAACACAGTTCTCTTGCAAATTAAACTGGAGGAGACGTTCTTCATAATGAATTTGTCTAATACATTCGTATGATTTCTTTTTAAATGTTCCTACTCCCCCACACAAATCTTCCTATTTACATTTTTCCTGCTGTTATCTGAAGATTGCACTAGGAGATTGGCAAATATGTGGTGCTTTTCCTTACAGCTCCAGCTCTTGGAATAAAGTTATTACATGAAAATCTCCACTTTCACTACTTTTTAAAAAGTTTTTAGCCCTAGATTGAGACGGACTCAAGATTGACAATTGGGGTTGGCAGTACTGAACACCATTCAAAGGAGAAAGTAACCCAGAAAGAGAAGATATTACATATTTTACAAAACGAAAGCAATGCAGCAGTGAAAAAAGTTAAAAAAAATTACATATCACCCCAACACTATCAGTAAATCACACATCTTTGTCATTCAGTATTGCAAGGTGAGTTAGAGAAAAACGAAAAAAAAAAATCTTCTGTCTTTTATCGGATGAAACCATTGACCTTGGCATTAATACATATACAAAAAGGCAATCATGTCATAAAATATATTTAACTTGTTCCTGAAAACAAATGCCTTTACCTCAGTTTTAGCATGAACATTGAGGGAATGATGACTTTCTAGTCCTTATGATCACATGCCTTCCAACTGTCAGGAACACATAAAACACCTTTTCCGTCCTTTCTAATTCTCTTTGAATAATGGTAGGTACTGTATGCCTGTAAAGCATATGTGTTTTCAAATTTAAACCCATAAGCATCCATTGCAGTGGTTGCTGGGCATTTCGGTTACACTTAGTTCACGGTTTTCAGTTAAAATTTGGTGTGGATACCAAATTTCTTTGCTGCAACCCCCAGATTAAATACATTAACAGGCATATGATTATATTGATATACTATTTTGTATTGTATATGTCATGAGATTATGTATTGTATATTTCATGAGATTATAAACTATGGAGGTTCAGCATATGCTAGTCAGCAAAGTGCATGTCCATCCCTTTGAATTATACACCATCTTTCAGACCATCCAGAGATCTTGTTCTTATTTTAACAATGTACACTACACTTATTCAAAATAACCCTATGCAGAGCACATATGCCTATTGTAGCTTTTGCCACCAAATAAAAGAATGAAGTGCCCCCCCTTCCCCAACCCCTTAAAACCCACAAGACATTTTCCCCATTTACTTAAAAGATCCAGTATTTCACCCAAAACCTCACATTTAGCCCTCCATGTATATACCCAAACATCCCCATTTTAATTTACCCAAAGCCAAGATGAAAGTATTAAAAAAAAGCTATGTGACTCATTTTTAAAAATCACTAGTTCATGTGATAAAATATTTAAGATGTAGATAGATAGTTTGTAAGACAAGGGGCATTTGTTACTCACACAAATTTCTTTATCCCTACCACACTTCAGGGACACACACATCTTTACTCTATCCCAAGAACTCAAGGTATAACCCTGTATTTTAAACTCCCACCCTTGACCAATTGCTCGGGCTCAGAGCATAATTCCCTTCAGGTAGGCAGGATCTGTGTCACTGAAAAAGCCTTGCACAGTAATATTTTTATTCTCTATTTAGTAACAATTACCAAGAAAGCAGAATACACGCTAAACTCTCAGTATCATTCTCACCAATTCTGATTAAAAACAGGCAGACTTCCTCTGTTGGACAGACAAAGTCAGTCTCTGGATGCTGGTTGCTGCGCCTCTGGGTCTGGCAGTGCTGGTCTTGGAGGGGGGGGGGTGAGTCCTCCCAGGTTCTTCTCAAGGTGTTCCTTCTTTCATTCCTCCTTCTTCCATCCTGCCTTCCTTCTTGGACTCCAGTTTAAGCAGTGAAACTTGAGTCATGCCTATCTGTACCTTGACCAATTATTTAGGACTAATTTTAGTAACCAGTCATAACCTACTGTAAGAGAATTACTTAACCAATCATAACCCACCACCTTAATTGAGTTACACCTAGCAAAATTAATTAGAGGAACAAATACAAACCAGGCAGAGATCATACAGAAAACAGTAGAAAAGTGAAGACAATCAAAATGAAATGGTGATTCCACATTCTCAGCTATTGAGAAGTAGTCTCTTGCCAGACAAAATGCTGTAAACTAAGTTTTCCTTACCCATCTTGAGATCTACTTTCATTTTTCTGGTGACAGTGAGTGGCATTAGGATGTGGTCTCCCTCTTAAAAGCCTGACGTGACACTATTGTAATGAGATTTAGATAGAATGTATGAGACTTGTAGCTTTACAATTAATGGCTGCTGCTACGCATCCTGCCTGTAGAGGAAGGCCATTTCAATACAGCTATAAAAAAACCATATTGGTTATACTGTTACACTAATAATGTCATGCTTATAAGTAGCACAGGGGATCTTTTTCAGGGTGAAAGGCAATACAACATTTTTATTGAGAATACAGTATAGAAGCAGTTAGTATATGCTTCATAAACACTCTCTCGCTCTCTCTCTCTCTCTGCAAATGGTGCATAGTTACCAGTCCATCATGGCTCAAGGCAGTCTCACTGTCCAGGCAAGGCTGACTGAGTCGTTGGGATTCCTCTGACACACCTCGGAGGCTTGTCTTGCAGGAGTGAAACCCAACTCCTCACTTGATCAGCCTTGCCTGGCCAGTAAGACTGCCCTGAGCCACCATGGACTGGTAACTATGCACCATCTGCAGGATTTGTGTGTGTGCACCCACACGTGTTTGTCTTTATAACGCATAGGCTGCTTCTCTACTTTATTCTCAATGAAAGTGGCATCTTGCCTTTTCCCCTGAAAAAGATCCCCTGTGCTGCTGCTAAGTGTACATTGGTGGAGAACTGCGAAAGGGGGGAGTTAGCATATGCTGTTTTTCAGAACCGGTAGAACAGAGATTCCTCCTCAGCTATTAAGAAGTGGTTTCTTGCAAGACAAAATGCTATTAACCAAGTTTTCTTTACCCATCTTGAGATCTGCTTTCTTTATCCGGTGATGAGGGGAGGGGGTGGCATTAGGATGTGGTCTTCCTCTGAACAGCCTGATGTGACACTACTGTAATGAGATTTTAGACAGAATGTGTGTGACTTGTAGCTCTACAGTTAATGGCTGCTGCTCATTCTGGCTGCAGAGGAAGGCCATTTCAATATGGCTGTAGAAACACATATTGGTTATACTGTTACAGCATTGTGTGTTTAAAGATGGTATGCATAAGGATCATGTCATTCAGCATATATGGCAATATGACAGCTGTTCTATGTCAGTAACACAATACAGCATTAAGGGAAGAGACGAACAGTGACAGACTGAAATTACAGGGAATTTTGCATGGCTGGACTATCCACTGCAACATCCACTATTTGATTTTAGTCTGGGAAACCGGATTACATCCTTTCTCTTTTACAAAATACTGTGGGATCAGTGATAAGGACAGTAGGGACAATAGCTACCATGGGCCCCAGGGCAAAGTGGCAGGGGGGCCCACCTCAGCACTTCCAGAAAAGGTAGGACCAAGGGTGGAAGGGACAGGGCCAAGGGCACCATTGGGACCACAGCATTGCTCCCCACACCACATGGAGCGGTGCAGCAGAGCTACTGGCTTTTCAAAGAGGCCCACAATTCCAGCCCCTACGACTGCCAAAGTAACAGCAGTGGCGGCTTGAGCTTGGGACCTCCCTTGAAATGCTGGGCCCCAGGGCAAATGTGCTCTTTGCCCCCTCCAACTCCTGTCTGCAGACCCAGCTAAGGACCATAGTTTTGTGTCTCATGCAGAAAAATAGCTTTTAACTTCATTTAAAGTTTTCCAAAAGGTCTCATCCAGGTTCTAACTTGGACAGCAATATTAAGTGTGTAAAATCTAACAAGTTCACAGTCTAAGCTGGCATGGCTTCATGCCTCTCCCCATTCCTCCTCCCCCCCTGTATTTTACACAAGAGCTGTAAAAAAATAAGCATCTTCTTATAACTGTTCTGTCTTCCCATTGCCCAAGATCTGTATGGCTAAACAAATATGGCTGGAAGAAAGCCTGATATATTTTAAACCTTAAATCTTTTTCCATAAAACCTCATGACAAGTTAAAAATTATATAGTTAATCACCCAGAATCTCCTTGTGCTGGTTGAGCTGTACTCTCAGGTGATTCTAAACCAAGTAAGGTTGCTTGTTCTTGGATTGCCAATAGTATGTTGATCCAGTCATTGTGCCTAATACTAATACTGAAAATGGAGAATGACCCTAGCTCGAACAGCACACCTCATTTAACAATGAGTATTTAAAAACCTTGGCACCCTCAGGCCCATCAAATGTGGAATGCTATTTTTTTGATAATATTTTCATGTAACATGAGCTTAAAAAGACTTTGTGAAAGACAGGCCATTTTATTGCCCCTCTCCCTACACAGCTGATAAAACTAGTCTTTGAAAGATCTTTGACAATCCTTGTAAGCAACAAAGTGATGCAATTACACTTGTATAATACTACTGTGATTTTTTTTAATATAATGAGATAATGCATTGTCCAGTGTTTCATGTGGTGCAGTTTCAACAGAATTACACCACTTGCCAAAGTAGATCTAGCCAATATCTGATTGATTCTGGTCTGTGGGGATTGGATCAGTTCAGTGTAATTTCCTCTCTTGTTGCTTTCATTTCTATTAAGGAGGTGTTAGGTTCATGGAAATCGATAGCCTTACACATGCAAAATGTGAGGTTATTGTGTAGTAAGTTTTGTTTGTGCCGGTATTATACAGAAATATATTCCCCCCCCCCAACAGAATATGTGCCCAGCATGATAGGGTTGTTGGGGTTTTTTTTTTTTTTGGGCAGATTCCAAATTCAATTCATAAACAAATATTCATTTACCCTTAAAATAAATAGTGAAGAGGGAAAATGTAAATTACTACGAAGAGTCTGAAGATATTCTCCACATACAAATTCCAGAATCTGCCACTTAAAATGTAAATGGCACTTAACTGTTTTGCAAATTGAGGCCTATTTGTCTCAGCAGAATCATTAAAGCTATGAGTTAGCCCAAAAATGGACTTTATTATTTCATTTAATTATACTGAAGGATTTAGCCTATAAGCCTCTGACACTCTGTTAGTTAACTATGTGAATGTTGGATAAATAATAATAAAAATGTACCTAGGATAGCTTTATTTTTGTGAGAAATATGGTTCTAATATTTTCCTTACTTATTACAGAAATTGGAACAAGCTGAAAAAACAAGGGAAGATTCTGAGAATAGATCTAAAATTTCCCTGGAGTCTCTCCATACATTTAACAGAAATAATGTCATTTTATTAGAAAAGGAGAAGAACTGCATGAACATGGTTGAAGGACAAAAGGAAGAAAATGGAAAGAATGAAGAAGCTTCTTTAAATAGCTCTGATAAGTATGGTATAGACAATTTAGAATCCTTGAGTGATTCTTTATATGATAGCTTCTCATCCTGTGCCAGCCAAGGCTCTAATGATGTATAAAGATACTTTCCAGTAGGCTATGAACAGAGCACTTATGGAACTGAGGAGAAAAAAAAGGAACAACCATTGAAAAACTTCATCCTAAAATGTTGGATTCACAGCACGGTACGTCCTGATTTATTTTCATGACGGCAATAAGGAAAGAAAAGACTGTGATGATGCATGTGACTGAAAACTGAACACAAAAATTGTTATACAAAACATCTTAATTTTGCACTTTTGTGAATACTTGTATAGAAGTTGTAAATTTTTGGGGAAAAAATATATTTGTAGGAAAAAAAGCAATAAATATTAAATGGTGCCACACTCCTGAAATGACAGATTACTAACTTTTAAAAGTTGATGTTCATATTAACAAGCAAAGTTAGGGCATATATTAAAGAAAGATTTATAATTGTTCTAGTCTTAAAACTGTATGTAGAAACACTGCTTTAACATAAACCTGAGCCTGCCAAATTGTCTGTAATACACCTTCTTAGACTACATTTTTACAACATATATTTTATATTTTTTAGTGCAATTTCACATAAGATTCTTTAAGGATATGTGTAATTGGTTAATATGTCTGTTGATAGTTCAGGAAGGGTTTGATGTTTGAGAAGGTATGAGACTGGCTGGAATCAAATGCCCAGGTCCTCGTATACTTGTGCATCTGAGCAGCCGCACTGACTTCATAAAGTATGAAGTTACTCATGTGCATAAGTGGTTGCAAGATCAGTGTCAACGTGATTTGTCACTTGAGTTCAGTGACAGTTTTACCTGAGTAAAGGACTGCAGGATCTTGCCTTTATTGCCAACTGCAGTATTTACTTTTATGATTGACCTCTTTCACCTTCCTCTGTAACCAGTTAATGTTTTTCTCAACGTGGTATGTTGATTTTTTTCCTCTCCCTTGGTTTTAACACAATTTTGGAATCCTGAAAAACAAATAAAATTAATATTTGCGATATAAACTTTTTAAAAACTTTAAAAAGTTTTGGTGCTAATAACACTTAATTCAACATATCTTTTTTCCTATAAAGACTTTATATGTAAGGGGAAGTCTATTTCAAAGGTTATGTGTATTTTTTCTAGTTGTGAAGTATTTATAACTGCCTCTGTACAGCAATTTTTCTGTAACCTGGGTATCTTTGGGATATTTTGAGACGTTACTGTTCCTTAGCAAATACCTGTTAATCTTTAAGCTATTGTATGATCAGTGTTATTTTGTTAATACTTTGTGCCAGTTGTTACTTTTAATTGTTATTTTAAGTGATGTCCAATTTAAACTTGCATTGTCTTTTTGAAACTCATTTCTAAATAAAGTTCTTATCACATTTATACATATTTTCCGAGGGACAAGTGGAGGGTATGGGGGGTTGATTCGGTTAATTAGATGGATTATGCTAATTAATTGGCTAAGAAAATATCATTGCTTCAAGAAAAGCCTAATAAGCCAAGGGAAGCAAATGAAATAATATAAAAAATTTTGCATAGGAGACCCCCACGGTGTGGTACACGATGCATGCAAAACAGGGTGCGAGCCTTTTTCCTTCTGCAACCACCTGGCTCTTGGTGCACCAGAACTAATAAAGGTGCAGGTGGAACTCAATCATTCAAATGAAATCTCGACATGGCAACTAAAAAGTAATTTAAGCTTAATGCAAACGCCTCTGGCTTGCAGACAAGCGTGCGAGCGATCAAGGGCCTCGCTGGAGGACGAGGCTGGGGAAGGCGGCACGAGGCCAGGAGCGGGTCTGACAATGGAACTCATCAGTTTACTTCCGCGGGTTCCTCAGCTCCTAAATGAACCGCACGGCGGACTGTAGGACTGAAAAGCGGCGCCGAGGGGGTTGGCCGGAGCCGCCCCGCGCTGTGCCAGCCTTGGGGGGCGGGAGCCGTACTGCAGGCAATGGACCTGGCCCCTGAGCGCTCCGCCAGCGAGCTGGGGCGGACCGCAGCTCCCTTCGCAAGCGGTGGCCTTGCGCCTGCCCCGTCCCGCAGCGCCCCTCCGGGCCAGCTCGCCTCGCAGCGGCACGGGCTAGGCGGGCAGGCGGCGCTACCCCGCCTGGCGAGCGGGGTGCGCCTAATCCGCACCAGGGCCTTTGGTGGGGCGGCGAAGTGCGTCCCAGATACCCGGGGGGTTAGGGTCAGCCCCACCCCCAACACAGCCGGGTGGGTAAGAGCACTGCCGCGCCGCCCAGCAACACCGCCCCCGCCCTCCGAGCCAGAGGAGGGTTGGTAAGCGCAGCGCCTCCATGGCCGCACACATGGGGCAGCGGCCGCCCCCCCCGCCCTCACTCGCTAACGTGTAAACACAGACCCGGGGGGGAGGCGGCGTTCGCCACCTCCATCATACCGGGGGGGGCCTCTAAAATATAACAGCACAGCGCCCTTCCACGAACACACGCCGGTGGAGGGTAACAGGTCACGCCCCCCTCCCCCGGCCCCATGTATACACACACACGGGGGGGGGGGCGCCCTTCCCCCCCCATCATACGCACGTGGGGGCGGGGGGGGGCAGGAGGTTCGTGACCTCGCCGCATGGGGCAGGTGGCGGCCGACAGCCCGTCTGAGCCCCGCTGCCCGCTATGCGCGTAACATGCTGGGAGACCCTGTCGCCTGGCACTTGTGTGCGGGGACAGCCCGAACCCGCCCTGGGGGCGGGGTCCCTGCCGCCGCCGCGGGTCGCACCGTGCCCAGCGGAGCTGGGGGCGGGGGAGGGGGCACAGCCCGACCATGCGGGCCGGTATCAGCAGCTACGCGGCCAGTCAGCGAACCCCGGCGTACAAACACACACAGGAGGGGCCGAGGGAGCCCGTGCCCAGGGCTGGTAATTGGGGCGCCCGCCCATGTGTCTTCCGGCACTGCCGGGGGCCGGGGGGGACTCTCGCTCAGCCGGGGCGGAGAATCTCCTTCCTTCCCTGCCCCCACCATAACTTTCTCCCGCCCTCCCCCACTGTGCCGGGCGGGAGGGGTCCCGCGCCCCTCCCCGGTCACATGGTGCGGGGGGGGGGGGGGGGGGGAAACGAGACTTTTCTGTCGCCGACTCGCCCCACGCTCCGGCCAGTCTCCGCTCCCACCTCCCGGCGGCGGCGCGGGGCCAGGCGAGCGATGCGGGCTCCCGGAGCGGCGCTCCGCAGCGGCCCGGGGAAGGGGCTGGGAGGCACCGCGCCTCGCCTGCCCGGCTGGTGCTGATGCGCCGCGCAACCCGGGGCCCCGGCGCCACGAGGATGTGGCTCCTCTTCGGCGCGGCAACTTTCTGGGGATTGGTCCTGGCGCCAGGTAGGCGGCGGCTGGCGTCGCGGGGCAGCCCCCTGGGGGCCGGGCCGGGTCGGGCCGCTGCGGGGGCAGCCCGGCTCCGGCCGCGCCTCCCCCGGCTGCCAAGTTCAACAGTTGCTGCAGCAACTCAGCGACCGACGCGGCCGCTGCCCCGGGGAGCCCCGCGCAGGTCCCGCTGGTAGCCCGGCCGCCCGCCTTCCCGCCGGGAAATGCACCGGCTCGGCGCGGCGATCAGCTCCGCTGCGGCTCCGCGCCGCCCCTGAGGCCAGTTCCCCCCGGGGCGCCAGCCTAGCGCCGGTGGTGCCTGGGAAGAGCCCAGCTGAGGCCCCTCCGCCGTGGGAACAGCGCCCGCCTGAATGGAATCGGCGTCGTCAGCCAGGCTCAGGCACGCTCTGGCATGGTGGGTGCCCCGGGACTGAGCCCCACGGCTGCCCCGGGAGCCCCTGCCACGTGCCTGGGGCTCAGCAGAGCTCTCTTCCTGCCGCGTGCAGTTGCCTGGCGTGCCTGGGACAGCAGCACCTGTGACTGAGGGCGTAGGGGGAGGCGCGGCTCGCCGCCAGCAGTCGCATCCCTCTGAGCCCAATAGTTTCCTACACTTCGCCTCGGAGAAGGGCCTAGTTTAAATGATAAAAGAGGGAAGCGGAAACCGCTTTGCAGCTGTAATTGTGCATGGCCAAATAGTAATTAAATCATTTGTAATTAATTAGAAGTTAAGTAAACCCGACGGCACAGATGAGAGCTGAAGCGCATCACTTAGCCCAGTTATGTCCCCCAAGGACGGATAGTTCTTATTCCTCTGCTGTAAGGGGAGTCCTGCGGGGTAGCGTGGGAGCTGAGCGCCGGGTAAGCGGTATGGGTTTCATTTCAGTGTTGTTCTTTGTACTCTGCCCCCTGCTGGCTGCAGGGTTTGCTGTTGCTCCCCAGGGGGTTGGATAATTCAAAAAGTGAGTGGATGGCTAGGAATTGTTTGGCTCCTGTAGATTCCCTTCGAGTACATAGGTGAGCATAAGAAGTTGGGTAATTTTGAAGCAGGTTTGGTGACAAAAATCCATATTTTGCTTTGCTGTTAAAAAGATAGGAATAGCAGAGTGAAGAAAAATATGAATCGTTTTCGGCATATGCAGATCTACTTTGAGCAAAACTCTGTCTGTTCCAGGGTTTGGTCTGCAAATACAGTGTTACCAGTGTGAAGAATTCCAGCTAAATAATGACTGCTCTGCTCCGGAGTTCATTGTGAACTGCACAGTCAATGTTCAAGACATGTGCCAGAAAGAAGTAATGGAAAAAAGCTCTGGTAAGAACAAAATAATTACACTCTTCCGCTATTTAGTAATGTTTGGTGTTCTTAGCTGCATTTATTCATTTTTCTGTAATATGAATTCTTAATGTAATGTATTTTACTAAAGGGACTTGTATTTCTTAGACTACAGCACAAGGTTACTAATTTGCCTTTAAAATTCAAAATATTGACACAAGACAAATGTTGATAAAGCTGTTAAAAATGCGGTTTTTATGGGTCTCAGATTTAGTTGTACTGCATTGGAAGTTAGTTTCAGCTCATTATAGTTAATTACATGGGCCTTTCCCAGGAGATGGAGGAAAACTGCATTTAGTTAGTAATACCTCCTTTATTTACTCCAGAAATTCACGTAGAGCATATGTTATGGGATATTATGGACTAGGACACTGAGGTATGGACTTACATCCCTAGAAGACGACAGTGAACAGGGAGATAGGCCAACGATAGCTAAGAATATATTGGAATTTAAGTGGCATGACTAAAAGAATGCATGGGGTATATGGAAGCTATCTTTGAAAATTCATTAGGGGCTCTACCACATTTGTAATTCATTTTCAAATACTGTGCACTGCTTTTAGTTTTTATTCAGAGATCTCCAACACTTTCAAGCGGAAGCCAGCCTTAGTTCTTCTCTTCTCTCTAAATCATCTCTGGGTGGTGCTGTAAATTCTGTCAAATACCTGGGATATTTTTAGAGATGTAAGGCAGTTGTTTTGTTTGTGGAACTTCAGAATACATCACATTAATCTAAGTGGGTAAAAACTTCCATCTTTAATCAGAGATTTTTGGATTGAGAACTGTGACAGAGGAAAACTGTTGGGCTGGTTGCTATTTCATATAGCTTCCTGCTCTTGTCATAGCCTCCAGCTGTGATGTTTGCAAGGCCAGAAGAATGCAAGGATAGTATGTGGTTCTCAGGAGTTTGTCAAATTTGATATGACTTGCATGGTGGCTTTTCAGGTTGAGAAACCTATTGACAAAAGCCAGGAAAACAGATGATGTACGTAGATGGGAGTATGCAGTACCACTGATTTGGTGGAAAAGGATCTTGGATGGATAGTGGTTCACAGCTGTTTCAGTGTTTATGTCAATAAAATTGCAGCTTGTCTCCTTCCAACAATACCAAATTCCCTGTCTTAATAAGAAATGTAAGTACAGCAGCAGGTCTTGAAATAGAAAGTAGTTTCTACATAAACAAAAGTGATTATTATTATTATTATTAATCTTCTACAGGTGTAAGTGCTATTTACCAGAAGGTAGTGGTAAAATAGCCTCTTCAGTAAATAAAGGTTGCATTTTAGCATATGTCCTCACTGTAGGTAACACTATGCACACAGTATTGCACTTGTAGCTACTTTCTAAAGTATTTGAAAATTGTGCTGAACAGAAGGAAAAAGGTACATACTCGGAAAGATTAGTCCCCTTCATTAAGAAGATTCAGTTTTAAAATGTGAATATATTTTGAGTAAAAACACTTTTTTTTTTTTTTTACTTGAAACTTGAGTATCTTCCTTCAAAAAAGGAATACAGATTGAACTTCTCTAGTTGGGCACTCTCAGGACCTGACAAAACAAAAAGCAGTCAAGTAGCACTTTAAAGACTAGCAAAATAGTTTATTAGGTGAGCTTTCATGGGACAGACCCACTTCTTCAGACCATATCCAGACCAGAACAGACTCAATATTTAAGACACAGAGAACCAAAAACAGTAAGCAAGGAGGACAAATCAGAAAAAGATAATCAAGGTGAGCAAATCAGACTTTCACTACGACCTTCACCATCTGAGCCGCAGCCTGGATTATTACCAGATATTCATAAACCTGAATTACCCACCAGGAGAAGTAAAAAAAACAAATCGACAGGGCCAGACGCATACCCAGAAACCAGCTACTCCAAGATCAGCCCAAAAAAGCCAAGAACAGAACACCACTGGTCATCACCTACAGCCCCGAACTCAGACCACTGCAACGAATTATTAAAGACCTACAACCTATCCTTAATCAGGATGCCACACTCCAGAAGGCCCTGGGTGACATGTCTGTTCTCTCCTATAGACAACCTCCCAACCTCATGGGGATCCTTACTAACAGCCACAGTCTATACCCCAGGAACACCAGTCCTGGAACCTTTCCCTGCAACAAAGCCCGCTGCCAGCTTTGTCCACATATCTTCTCTGGAAATACCATCAGTGGACCTAACCAGGTTACTCACAGAATCAAGGGGAATTTCTCATGCTCCTCTACTAACATCATATATGCCATCATGTGCCAACAATGCCCAGATGCTTTGTATATTGGACAGACTTCTAACTCCCTTAGACAAAGGGTCAATGGGCACAAAACAGACATCAAAACACTCCAGATCCACAAACCAGTTAGCATTTTAATGGAATGGGCCATTCTGTCAGTGACCTCAAGGTATGTTCGTTACTGAAGAGACATTATCGCTCCGTTTTAGAAAGAGAATTGGACGAACTGACATTTATATTCAAATTCGGAACATTAACACATGGTTTAAATCGCGATGGGAACTTTGAGTCACTATAGGGGCTCGTCTGCATACCTGACTCGGCCTAATTCTTGATCTTCCCCCCCACCCCTCCACTCTCTGATTTGCTCACCTTGATTATCTTTTTCTGATTTGTCCTCCTTGCTTACTGTTTTTGGTTCTCTGTGTCTTAAATATTGAGTCTGTTCTGGTCTGGCTATGGTCTGAAGAAGTGGGTCTGTCCCACGAAACCTCACCTAATAAACTATTTTGCTAGTCTTTAAAGTGCTACTTGACTGCTTTTTGTTTTGATAGTGTATAGACTAGCACGGCTTCCTCTCTGTTACTATTCAGGACCTGACAGGTACTGAAACAAAGAATTTGCCAAATCATGGGAGGTTAATATTGTCTAGCACATTACCAATACTTCCACAGCTTCCTAGGCTCTTACAAGACATTTAGGGGTAAATTACAGTTAATTAACAGTACACAATACTGAGAGCCAGGGCTGGTGGCTGAAGACAAACGTTATGGGACCATCGGAAACTTTTTCACATCCATGATAAGTGGTCGTCTGGCTAACTAAAACCATGCCAGATTTCAGATGTTGCTGCACAAGAGAGTGCAGGACTAAAGATGTTCTATCTGTATTTACTTGGGGGAGATGATGGAGTTTGTGACAGTTATGGGTTGTGAAGTGCTTTGAACCTATGCATAATTTTAGACAGATGTTTGAAATGCAGTTCGAAGGCTTTGCTGTGTGCACACCCAACATCCTATAATTTTTAAATAGGTTTGAATAGATGATGTAGAGGAGTTTGAAATGCTGTAAAAATCCTATGTAGTCAAATACATATTCCTCCTATTAAAACACGGGAAGTATTCTTATAGTAACAGAGAGGTAGTCATGTTAGTTTTGTTCAAGTATCCTCATATTACTCTTGCCACTTTCTTTGTCCTAATCCCTTTCCATTGCCACAACATTTTTATTTTGATTTACAATTTTTTTAATTTCAATTTCAAACTGTAACAGCCTCCAAATATACATCTATAATCTTGTCGTCAGGTGAATGTTAGGCAAATAAGTAATTTGTAGTCACACCTCCTTAGGCAACAGATGTTTTACTTAAGTGCAAGTCAGCTACTTAGCACATGCATACAACTGCCTTGTTCAGATTAAAAAAATAGATTAATAACTCGGTTTGCAAACTGTCTGATTAAGCATGTGTGACATTAAATTGAAAATATGAACAGTTGGATTTTGATACTAAAAATGTGTGGCTGCATAAACTTGTCTGTGCTGCTATAAAGAAACTGGCTTGTGATACATTAAATAAAGCTAGCGAAGCATTTTTTAATGAAACATTCTTTCTATTCTTTTTGCCTGGACAACATAGCATTACCTATGAGAGTTTCTGAACTGACATTTGACTTTTCTCATAGATGCCTCCTATGCAGTGCATAACAGGCTACAGTTCATTCTTATTTGGCTTTGTTCTGTAAATGCAGCTCTTACCA
The DNA here is from genome assembly GCF_033958435.1 of Carettochelys insculpta. Taxonomy (NCBI): domain Eukaryota; kingdom Metazoa; phylum Chordata; order Testudines; family Carettochelyidae; genus Carettochelys; species Carettochelys insculpta. The sequence continues at coordinate 59,687,075 of NC_134144.1, forward strand.
ATTTTAAGTTAGATAATTGTAAATTCATGGAGGAAGTAAATTTAACCTTTAATTTAGCTATTCCAAATGCAGTGAGATTTGTGGGACAGGTTATGCTTGTTCTCTATCTCCTCAGTCATTTACAGAAAGAATTGATAGTAAAGTAAGGAGGATTCAGTTAATCATCTCTAATTGTTGTTTTTTTATAATTTAAATTTAAATGTGTATAAAATGTCTCATTCTCTCAATTTTCATTTGATAATTCAACATTTATCAGGCCATTTTAAAAATTTTCATTTTATAATATTCGTGTGTGAATTTTTAACCCAGAAGAAGGTGCGTTTTCATTTACTTGCCAGCGTGATCTTGTAATTAAAGGTTTTTCCTCTTGACTAGACACAGTAAAAAGTGTGATTTAATTTAATAGACTAGTCAATTTCTGCCTTTACTAAAATATAGCTCTGTCAGTAAGCAAAATGTTACAGGTTCCCTAAACCCTATTTAAAAGTTAAATGCAGTATATTGAGATAAAGTTCATAGTCTGAATCGGTGACCCAGTAGCCCTAGTCACCCATCCTTTGCAACATACATTAATCTGATTGTCTATTTTTCAGTCAAGGGAGTCATTGATTTACATGCTATGATACGGATACATTCTAGTCATAAGCATATAAAGGCAATAATTATTTTTTTATTTGTTAGTGCTCATTAAGTTTAACAGTGATAGTTCAGTGGTTCAATTTTATTTCTATACTCTTTCATCAATAATACAAAGGAGAGCTGCAAGTCTAAGAAGCTTTGTTCATTTATATTGTACATACTTACTTAAGCCTTACTTTAGTCAAGACGAACCACTCCTTTTGAATGAAGCTAAAATGCAACTAAAACTACGTTAATAAAAGCATTCTCAAAATATGGATATAGAACCAGTTCTATTAAATGTCATCCCTAGACAAGAAATTATAACAATACTACATAAAGTATGAATTTGTACAAAAATCCAAGTTAAAAAGGCAGTTATGAATATCTTGGATTTTTCCACATAAGTTAATCCATATATTACGATCGTTCATATTTAAATCAGTACAACCTAGGCAATACCAACCAAATGTTTCCATTCTGTTTCCTAATTAAAACAATAGTAATAAAAATTGAAAGTGTTTGGGTGGGGGCAGCAGGTAGGTCTCCCACTCCCCCCAAAACACATGCTCTTATTATATCAGTTTATATTGCATTAGCACTTAGAGGACTTTCCAAAATGTACAGAATTAAAGACTTCATGAAGTAAATGTCAAAAATGTTCCAAGTTTCTCTTAATTTCAATACAGTTATTTATGCATTTGTAAGACTCAGTTCTAGGCAGTAATGTTAACATTACTGGCTTCCAGTAAGATGCAAAAGGACCGTATTTCGCTACAGGGGAATGTACCTTGCCAGCTAATTAGTTAACTTAGTCTTTAAAAAGCATCAATACTTCTTTTCTTTACAGAGAAAAACTGTGACGTCTGGAGGAGGCACTGGAGAGCATATCAAATACCTTTGGTGCCATAGAACGTAACGTAAAGGATAGGTTTTTTTAAGGTTAGCCAACCAGCTGAAGAAGCAGTTGATGGGTTTGCAAGCAGATTACATAGATGAAGCATTTGATGAATGGCAATATCGCCATGATATTATTTCCATGTGCAACTATTTCAGAAAAACATCACTGATTTTCATACCAATTTTGAGCAGCAAAGCTACAAAGCAATTGCTTTTCAAAGTGAAAGTGAATACGAGAACAAAGAAATGCAATGCCTGTTTTTTCTCCTTTGGAGAGAATCAAATGTTTCAGCTACTCATATTTGTTATGTACAAATAAGACTAATTTTAAGAAATACAACTTTTCTTCTCTTGGTGATATATTGCCATTCAGAAACCATTTTCAAAGGCCAATCCTATAGGGTATGGCCTCTTTTTAATAAATTGCTTTCAATATTTTGGTTGTCTACAACACTATAAAGCAAGCAGAGGTAAACTGAATTAAGTACGTTAAATAAGGTGATACCATGGAGAGTTTATAATAAATTTTATTTGTGTGTGCTTTTAAACACAGTAAGGTAATGGCAGAGCTAGCAGTGGATTTCGAGTAGTTTATGACTTGAAAACTATTAAAAGGATCCAAATGCAAAAAGTGATGAAGTGTTTTAAGGAAGTTTTGATATCTGGTCCAGTGAACATCATTTCTCACAGGACATGGACAATAGCTTTTTATGGCTCTCTCTTTCTGGGCCTTTATGAAAAATACGTACTGTGTTAGGCTGTGGTGCCCATCGGCTGGTATCCCTGAGCTCTGTCGCTTTAGAATACCTTATTGTGCCAATTTCCATTGCCTTGCTCAGGTATTTTCTCTAATTCCTGGGGAACAAAACATAAGCAAGTGTATTTAATAACAATGTATTATTTTCATTTTATAACATGGGCATCTGTTGGCAAAATTGGGAGAAATTGTACATGTGACATCCATAGTAGGTGGCTTTCTGATGGTGGTATTCCAAGTAACACTTTCAATGTGAACTAAAAATCATTCAAAAACTCCCAAACTAGTGGCCCCTTGCTGCTCACGTTGAAGTCAAAGACAGCAGGATCAGGTTATAAAGTGTTAAAACTTCCAGAATCAGTAGCACATTGTGTGTTTCGACTCAAAGAACAAAGTATTCATAAACAAGATTTGTTTAATTGTCCATCATGAGTTAAGTGTAGGTTTCTGTGTTAAACTTGCACAAGCTGAGGACGTTGGTCCCATACGGCAAACACACAACTATATATACTGGCAAATAGCTTTACACGTGCAAATAGATCCACTAACTCAATCAGGCTGTTGGAAAAATACATGGATTGTTGACATGCGTAACGTTCTTTGTGTAAATGTGTGCAGGATACAGCATCAGCAACCATGGGCTCAGCGCCCGTTGGTGTCTGATGCCTCCCTCAGTCTCTTTCCATCTTCCTTGTACAATGCGGAGTGGCTTAGTTTCTGTAGAGTAGCTCCACACCACTCTACTGTATCATCTACCCATTGTATGTAGAGTCTGCCTCTCCTATTCAAACCATCCATTATGCCAAATACCAGGGTCTTGATTTTTCGTTCGCTGTTCATTCTGCAGATATGTCCAAATAGCTATAACTTCTGTTGTATAACCTTCTGCAGTGGGTTCTCTTTTGGCCGTATCTTCCTGTATAATTCCTCGTTGGTGACCTTCTGCATCCATCCTATTGCCAGGATCTTTCTGTAACAGCTCCTCTTGAAAGCCAATATCCTTCTCTTCAAATCTTTCATTATCACCCATGTCTCACATCTGTACAACATGCTGCTGAATACACATGCTTGTGCAGGATTGACATCATTTAACATCCAAAACAGCATAAGGGTTGTAGGTGCTTAATGCAGTTTAGGGAACTAGTAATATAAACAACAGTTGCAGTAAAATGCTAAACTTTGATCCTGAAAGGTAAGAAACATGAGTTAATGAGAATGCATTTTGATCTCAATATATATGAAGGCATTCTCCCATGCTTTTGAAAAAAAAAAAAAAAAGACAGATGATAATGGCACAAGTCAACCTTACTTGAAAAGTTGTACAATTTGCTACATGGCTGTCAGTGCACACTAAATTGTAAAGAAATAGATACAACCGCACAAAATAAAAGGTTACAATTGAAAAATGAACTCAAGGTTTAACTGGAATGTAGTTGTTTATAATCCATACTGGGCCTTTACAAACAACGTCTATCTGGCAATGCAGAAAAAACAGGTGCTGCTTTTAGTCTTGGCTAATCAATGCATATTTTTAGTAGTTTAATGCCTCACTTGTGCTTTGTGAAGCTGCAAGCAATAGGATGGATTTTCCTGAGGCATTATTTAGAACACTATTAAAAAGCCAGTTTTGCTTCAGACTTCCAATGCCATAATTGGAAGGCATGATTTGATGCTATGTTCTTCAATATTATAAAATAAATCACAGTAATCCAGTCCCTTGTTCCCTCTATCCAGCAATTATCCTGTTTTCATCTAAGAACACTTTCATTTACACAAGACATGGGCATTGCAGAGAGGTCAGAAAGCGGATGATGAAACGTTTTTTTAAAAAAAAAATGAAAAAAGACATGTTGCTCAAAACCACCTGTTAATACTGTATTTGCACAAATGCTTTAAAAACCAAGGCCCTGAATAAAACAACTTTTAAAATAGTTGCTGCAGAGATTCTAAGCATATGTTGGAAAAGCAAAACTATCTGGGGCTTGGCCACAGCAGGAGTTATTCAGGGCGCAGTGAAGAATATGTCTGAAATGAGCATCCACACTTGGCCTTATTCAAACATGGCTAGTACACTTTATGGTCAGAGCCTGCCTTAATCCAAACACTCAAGTCATGCAGACCCTTAGAAAGAAGACACTAAGATAACATGTAGTTTCTATAACTACACTCCGCTGCCTAAGAATCTAAAAGTAATGCATATACCTGCTACTTAATACATTCAGAGGGTCCAATTCTGAGTAATGAAGTAATGAAAGGGGTGGAATGGAGGGCTTTGGTCCTAATCTAAAGCATAGGTCTCAGAGACAGGAGAGCAGCATTCTCTCTCTGGTTGTGCTGCAGACTTCAGACCGTTTAACCTTGTGGCTTGGTTGCCTCATCCATAAATTGAGGATCACAAATATAGTGAAGATTAATTAGATGTCTATTTAAGCACTTTGAGATTCTCTCATAGAAGGTAGTACAAAAGTGCAGTTGTTAATAAAACCTAATTAACTTCAGTGGGAGTTTTCAGAGGGTAGGGACTGCAAAATTAGCCTAAAATGAAACAGCATAATTTAAACCACATGCGCGCATATGTGTTTTTATTTTTACAAACAAACCCAGTTTTCATCTCTTCTGAGCAGGTTGCTCTTTATCAGAAACAAAACAAGTGTACCAGTTTGAGTCTTACATACGAAATTATTGTAATGTAACCACTTTAGCTTCCTGAACATAAATGTATTTGCAAATAAGGTAGTTTGGAATACAGGCAGTTTTGTTGTTGATAAATAATGTAGGGAAACATTTTTTTCCCATCCTCTGGAACATCCTAATACATGTGGGACCTTTTGGATCAGATGTTCGTCACAACTTTTTCTGTAAGTTGGAGAGCAAAATCTCCAAAAGACTTGTTGCATCAAATTACTGCATAATGAATCCTGTGGACAAATACTAGATGAACAAACATGCTTATGTAACCAGTTCCTCCTGGGTGTGATGCGCTGTCCTCCACTAGTGGCACCTAGAGAGTAATGAGTCTCATACAGCCTTCACTAAAGAGGCAGGTGGCTTTTTGGCTCATGTACTAAGCTTCAGAGAGTCTGCGTTCAGTTCCTCCCACTGGTGACCTGATCTGTCAGTGTTACGTTAAGCTTTACTAACCAGTGAGTGAAAAAGAAAGAACATGTTAAAGGCATGTGTGTTACAAAGGCTGTCCTAGAGCAAGTCTACACTAGAAGGCAAAATCAATTTTAGATGTGGAAATCCAGCTAGAAGAACAGCTGAAGTCAACTTATCTAAAATCGATTTTTGCCATCATCCACACAGCAGGAGGTTGATGAGAGAAGCTCTCCTGTCCACTTTTCTTACTCCTCATGACTGTGGGCAGGTGCTGGTGCCATGACAGGGACAAGACGTGAGTCCATTTAGGAAGCTAGAACAACAAAAGTGACATAAAAATTCTTGATCAGCTCATAGACATTTTATTAAATCTTGTGTTTATGAACAAAGGTAATAACATCCTAGACAGCGTCAATCACGAATGTGTAATATTACAGTGAGGCTAATTATTATTACCTGTTTCACACAGTGTTGTGCACATTCAGATGAGCAAATTCAAGACTATAGCAGCAACTTTCTATGAGTTGCTGCCTTGTGTCTCCTCTACTTTACAAAAGCCTATTGGAGGAAGCCTGGGGACTTGGGGAAGTTCTTATATTACACTATGTGATAGTCCAACAAACAGAAAAAGGTACGATGCAAAAGGTGAATTGGAGTTACGGAAATGAGTGCTTGAGTAGATATTTAATTTTATTTAAGGCCCTTTTGTCTTTAGGAATTTGTCCTAAAAGCTAAATTAGATTGGGGCGGGGGGGTTAAGGCCACAGACTCCCACTTCCCACGTTTAAGATCAGTGTTTAGTCACTACAGTAACCTCTCAGTTTAGTGGACTAATGGGAGGGAGCGGTGTCTGTTAAAGCCAAAAATCTGTTGCATCAAGGGTTTACTGCCCACCCGCCGCCCACCAGACTCCCCCAGAGTCTCCCCAAAAAAATGCCTGCGACTCACCAAAGGAGCCACCACTGCCAGAGGAGCTCCTGGAGCCTGCCACCATGGCTGGAGTCGCAAACCCCACCACCACGCAGTGGGGGAACCCCGCCACTCACGCCTGGCACTTTCCCACCACCACCGCTGGAGCTGCCACACGCTCCACCCACTGGGGTGGGGCACGTATGCAAGTGCTCTCTGCCTGCATATGCGCCCCACCCCGGTGGGATGAGTGCAGGGCAGCTCTGGCAGCGGTCCAGGCCTCTGTGGTGGGTTCAGCCGCAGCGGATCAAATAAGTCCCTTACTCCCCCCCCCCCACACACACACACAACTGGGGGGCTGGCAAACATATTGTTCCTGAAGTCCACTAAATCGGGGGTCCATAAAAATCAAGGGTTTACTGTACTGGCATTTAAAAGGTCCCTTGGTCAGCTGCCATCTAAGGCTGGCACCAGTTTTCTCCTATCCCTTAAGCTCCTGGGTTCCTGCCTTGAGGCATGCCTGGTGCATCTTAGGTAAGTACCTGCTTAACTTTTGCCCAGGCCTCTGCAGCTGCTCAAATTTGGCATTACCCTGCAGGGCCCGATCAGGTAGGTGTACTCAGAGCATTCCTAAGGCTGAATAGAACAGCCTTCTTGCTTGGCAGGAGCAGCTCCTGTATACCCATCAGCTCAGTGATTAGAGTAGTTATCTGGGATACCCCAGATTAAGTCTTTCTTCTGCCTAATGAGAAGAGGTTTAAACATGGGTGTCCCTAACCACTGCCAATAGTCATTTCACACTCTCTCTGGGCCAATGGATATTTAATTTTTTATAACCAGTGGAACAACATCAGCAGGAGAGAACCCTCTCCCCCATCCAAGCTTATCCCATACTCCAGTGGTTAGGGGCATCCATTCATCTGTGAGCTAGATGGCTCGTTGGCAGCAGGAGAAATTGAATCAGGGTGTCTTACATCTCTGAGTGTCCTCACCACTTGACTAATGAGCTTCCAACTGAGAGAGGTATGTAATTCCCTTTGAGGGGGCTGAGTTCATAACACACCCTTCTCCTTGGCATCTCTTACTGGCAGTGGGCTCTATCACTCTGTTGCCTAGGTTAGCAGCTCTCCACCTCAGCAGCCGTATTAGGTGGCCCCTGTTTTGAAGTGCCTGTTTCTCCCCATGCGGCATATAGGGCACATGGGCCTCTAACTCGGGGTTTGTGAATTCCACTGGGAATGGGAGCACCTGAAAGTTAGGAATTGCATTGTTTAATCCTCTTTGTGAACCTAACCCTTTGTTTCTTGAAACCGTGCTCGATAATTGCTTCTCAGCAAGCTAACACGCACAGATATTTGGGCCCAATTGTGCTTTCAGAATGCTGTGCGTTGGTGCAATGCTGGATTGTTTCAAATTCAATGGTATAATTGGGCTGCTTCTATACTTGAATAGTTCCCAATTTTGGGTTGCCTTGTTGCTATTTTCTGTTATTCCATTTGAGCTTTTCTTTATGCTATGGCTGAGCTGTTCTGCCATAAGCTCTTTAGGCAGGAGCTTTGCTTTCTGTTATGTATTGAAAGCACCAGCACATTCCAGGCAGTGCCAGACAAATAACTAAAAGAAATGTACATTAAAAGCCCAGAGGAGCTAGTGACACAGCAAAGAACAAGACATGGAAACTTTCCCTCAGTGTTCCTGCAGGTGCTAAGTACCTTTTGTTTTGCTGGCTTCTGTTTGTATTTAATGGAATAGACATACTTTAAAAAAAAAAAGTCTGCTCAGAGATGGAATGTACCATATTTTTTGCTTTATGTTACTCACGGTGTATTATTTCATCTGCAGTAAAGGAGTCCTTAGGGCAGGCATGCTTTCGCTTACCTTATTTTGGGGCAAGAATAGTGGAGTCCTACGCACAGTCATAAAATGTGATTATGCTGCTACAGTGGTAGAATAGGCAATCATTTATTTCAGTGACAGGTGAGACAATCCAATTCATGCAGTGCATGTAGTGAGTTGTACAGGCTAAGATGTGTGCAGGGCATGAAGTAGCATCCCTGTGGATATTCAGTTGCTGTAGGAAAGGAGGACAGGAATGCCATGCATTACATACAGACCACAAGAATGTCTCATTACCACAGGAGCTACTCTGAGTGCCGAAACCCACAACTGCTCCATAGTGCATAATATAAATGAAAGATATGTGCAACATTTGTGTTATGCAACAGTTTGAATGGATTGTCACCTCCATGGGTATTGTGGTGTTGAACCTGGAAAATGCTAAATGACTTACTAGTGGCTAACTGTATGTCTACACTACAACCACTGGAGCCATGCCACTGTGGCTCTTGAGTGTAGCTGCTACCTGTGCTGATGAGTGTGCTCCTGTTGGCGTAGGTAATCCACCTCCCAGAGGGGTGGAAGCTGGGCTGCTGGAAGAGTTTGTTCATGAACCTTGCTCTAGTGGCACCAACAATTAAGTTGATGTAGTTATATCTCTCAGGAGTGTGGAATGAACACACCTGTAAGGTGTGTACTTATATCATTGTAAGTTCCTTACGTAGAATAGCCATCAGACCTATGCAGTACAGTATAGTATGGAACAAATCAACTGTACACTCTTTGAGGCAAGAAATCTGAAGGGCCCAACTATTGTAAAACAAAGCCAGAGACATGCAATGCTAGTCATGTAACACCTTAACATTTTTGAACCTGGCCCCCATGACACTTTTTTAGACATAAAGATAGACTGTAAAGGATCTTAAACTCTAATTCCCATTTCTAGGCACTGCTGTGATTTCCCTATTCTATTGCTACCTGTGTGTTTAGGCACCTGTATTTTGTTGTAAAAGGTCCCACGGCTCCTACATTCCTGGGTCAGAGCATGCACAGTGCCTGACTTGGACAAGCAGCTGGGTGCATACGTCATGCCTATATGACCCTGCCTTGTTTTTCTGCAAGTTTACATCGTGCCTTCCACACAAAATGAGAGTGAGAGCAGGAGAGCCATTAGGCACCTCCCTTATAATCTTTAGCCCAGCGGTTAGGGTACTGGATGATGGGAAAACTCTGAGGTTTTCTGTCAAGTTTCATTATTGTCGCCAATGCCACTTTATTTAAATAAATTGGGGTCAGCAACCTTTCTGAAGCAGAGGGCCAAAATTTGACCTTTGTGTACAGTCCAAGTGCCAGTGATACTTTTTAAAGTTACTAATAGTCCTACTTTCAACAAGTTGATTAACTGATAAATTAAGATGCGGAGCTTTACCATTTAGGTGGTGGCTGGTAGAATTAGCTGGCCTTTTGTTAATCCACAGGTGGCATGGCTTTGAGCAAGCTCCCAGCTGCATGGGGGACGCCAGGCAGGGCTGAGCTCGAACCTCACATGGCACTCTTGATACCCATGCAGGGAGTTACTGACCCTGAAATTAATACTGAATGGACCAGAGGAAGCATGAGAGTGACTCTACGGTGCCGTGATTAGGGCACTCATCTGAAAGTATGGAAACTGTCTAAAGCCCTTCAGGCATAGAGGGGAATTGAACTACAGTCAATTGCATCCTGGCTGAATCCCCTACTGAGTAGGATAAAGATGATAAGAGCAGTCACCTCCTCACCCTGCTGTTTTAAGTGGTGTCAGGCACCAAAGCTGTTTTCAAGAAACAACATAGACACCTGCCCCAGTCTCCGGGCTCCAGGAGAGAGTTCCCAGCTTTGGCTTGCAAACAGAGATGGGCAGGTAAGCCTGGGAGGGGTCTAGCCCTGTGAGAGGGCGGCAGATTAGGCCATACTTTCTCATTGCATTTAATATTGGCTACCTTCGGCAGTTTTCCACCTAGCAAGCTGGTTTTTGTGGATCCCATTGTCAGATGCTTGTCTCTCCCTGTGCACTGTATTGGATAACTAGGCACTTACACATAGGGTTTGTGGATAATCTGATTTCCAAGTGCTAAGCGTTGCAATGACTAAATCACACCAAGGCTGTGGAACCAAGAGATGGGTAATATACAAGAATGCCCCTTCCACATCAAACTTTGCAGAAAGCAGGTGAGTGTTCAAAAGGGGTGGTTGTATTTTTTGTGAGGTGTTTACTGAAAATTGATCAGGAACTGGAGTTTCATAACACACAGGCAAAAGGGGAGTGACTGAAGGTTGCATAGGCAGCCTTAAGTCTGTCATGTCCCCAATTTGATCTATAATAGAGCTTTAGAGAAAGAAGTGCGTGGGGCATCTTTTTCCTCATTGAAGGGTGGGGTGGGTATGGATTACGACCCTCTGGCATAGTCTAGATATTTTTTACAATGTGAACAACTGAAAGTTTTTCATCAGAGTTGTCAAAATTCTTTAACTCAAGCACCTTACATGGCATCTCCTTCACAAGGAAGAAAACTCTTGTGTAGTAGCAATCTACTTACCCACTGTAGTAATTTAGGAGCAGGAACTATATGGAGAGCTGCAACAACTCCATTTATAGATGGTGCATTAACTCAGTTTAGCTGTAGCTGATCCATGGCATCCATTACGTACTAGTGAAATCTGTGGTAGTAGAAGGCAGATAACCATCTGAAACCTTGCTGTCAGCTGTTAGCAAGGGGAAAATTGTTCAGGAGGAGATTTCCAAGAGCACTTTCAGCTCCAATCTTCATCACCTAAAAAGTGAAGTCAAAGGAAAGATGGCTTTGAGGTATAAAAGCAGTCTGATTTCTAAAGTCCGAAAATCCAGAAATGAGACCGTTATCTAGTCCAGGGGTCTGCAACCAAAATAACGAGATGAGCCATTTTTTCAAATTCGGTTACGAAATCAGTACTTCAAGAGCTGTAGTGTATGTGAATACGAGACCATCCTTAATAAACAACATCAAACGGTACTTTTTATCACCTCTATTTTAAGAGCAGCGCACGCACAATGATTTGTACCTGTGAGTTTATTTTCACACACCCCCACCAATCCCCAGGCTTAACCCCTTGAAGCCCCAAACCCAGTCCTCCCACGCCCTCAGGCTTAAGCCCTCACAGCCCCAAACCCAGGATTAACCTGCCTCAGCCAGCGAGTTCCTCCAGTTGCACTCATGCGCTGATGCTGGTCCTGTCCCTCCCTCACCCCCAGCAGTGCTGTCCAGCTCTAGCAGGGGCAGACTGAACCGCCACATCCCCTCAGCTCTCCTCCTCACTTCCCCACTTGCAGTACCAGCATCTCCCTGCGCTACCGTGCTGAAATAATGGCACTAAATGCAATTGGTTCAATGGCTGGATCCCTCCCGACACCCATTAAGCCAATTAAATTGAGTTCCATTATTTCTGCGCAGCTGGGCAGGGAGCTACAAGAGGAGTCAGTGGCAGCTCTGCCCGGAGCCGCAGTTAACCACTGAAAGAGCCGCATGTGGCTCTGGAGCCACATGTTGCTGACCCCAATCTAGCCTAGTACCTTCCTTATTTGGCATGGTTGGGACCTGACGGGGCCTGAACAAGAGAAGTTGCCAGACCAGGGGAGATCCAGGGCTTCTGCCCCTAGACAGCTGTGTGGTCTCAGGCTTCTGCAACCCCAGCCTCCCTTCCCCATGACTCTGGTCCCAGCCCAGGTTTCACAGGGCTTCAGCCCATGCCCTCCAGCTGCTGCAGGGATGCCAGGAGGATCTTGCCAGTCCTGTGCTGCCATGGGGCAGCTGGGGGACTCTCTCACCCCATCTCCATGGCGGGGGGGAGGGGGTTGCTCCGGCTCCTCCCCAGCTGCCTCAGGGCAAGTGAAGCAGGGACGGCTCCTGGCCCCACACTGCCGTGGAGTAGGCAGGGGCTCTAGCTCCCAACCCCCATGCTGCTGCAGGGAAGGTGGAGGCTCTGGGCTGGACCCCACATTGCCAAGGGGTGGGGGCTCCACTCTCGGCCCCACTGCTGCAATGAAGGCAGGGTTCCTGCCCCAGCCCAGTACTCTCAGGGAGGTTCCAAACAAGGGAGTACTGGATTTCAGAGGTGCAACCTCTATTAGCTCAAGAAACCAGAAGCAAAGAGGTCGGTACTAATCTTCTATAATCATCATCTAAGATTTTTATGATTTAGGGTTTCATATTTTACCCCAACTTGTACCAAAAAGGTATGGGGACATAACAGTTCTATTTGACTACAAGTTGAACAAAAATAAAGTAAAGTAAACTATCTGGACTGGCACCAGTTTTTGGTTTTTTTTCCAATCAGCTTACTTGCTTATCTGTCTTATACCCTATGAAAAAGGCCTACTGTATGCCAAGCAGCACAAAAACCTTTTCCATGTAAGTTGAGCTGCTACCTGACAGCTCCTAGAATCATCTTGAAAATGCAGATCGTTTCTGTGTAACAGCTCCTTTGAGCTCAGATCCAGCTGTGGTTTTTTTTTGTTTTTTTTTAAAAAGATCTCTGGATGTGGTGAATTCTGAGGAAGCCAAAGAGCTACCACAAACCTAACGAAAAGAATGCTGCACCATTTTAATTATCTAAAGAAGAATCTGAGTCTAATTCAGATTACTGTTACTGCAGCTGGAAATGGGAATAAACACTCTTTTGGGAATGGAGTTTCCTACTGGAAGAAACAATCACAAAGATGCCACGAGAGATGAATGTTACAATAAGGTTTTACTGCCAGTCAGATCATTCGTTCTACTTAAGCATGAATGTGTTCCATCTGTGCATGAAACGACAGTTGTAGAGTTTTAAAATTCCACCTGCCCTGCAGGAATTTAGTGTTTTGTTTGTACAGGAACTATGTTATTCAATTGAAATCATGCTGAAGATAAGAAAGCCCTTGATAGCAGCTGAAGTTAAGGCTGGTGGCACATATGATCTTCACGATTGAGGTCTTCAGAGTTCCCTGGTGAAAATCAGGATGCCTCCATTTGAGGAGATGAACAACAACTGTTCACAGGAATGACCACAGTCCTTCAGTCAAAGGAACATGACGGGTTGGATGGAGGGAAGAGTTCCTTTCAGATACCATAAATCCCTGTTGGATGAAAATCACATGGAATGGGGAAAACCATCTCAGTCAAAGAAATGCTCAGCAGCAGGAGAAAAGCTTTTTATGAACAGAATAAAACTGTGTGCCTCTGTTACTAACAAACATTCTCACAGTTTAAGATTTAGGCAAGGAAAAATCTGGAGTCAGGGTTCTTCACATGGCCGACTATACATGAAATACACACAACTAAGAGATTTACCCAGTGTTGTTTGCATCCTTAACACAATTTTTTGTTTTTCTTCATTTAAGTCATGGCTCTAGGTGGGGAACAGGGATGAGGGTTTCAGTGTGCAGGTTGCCCTGGGGAGACAGGACTGCCCCCGCCATCTCTCACTGCAGCAGCTTGTGGCCAGGTGAAAAGTGTCTCTCCATGGCTGCTGCAGCTCTGGTGGGCACAGCCAGGTCCAGGTTTATCTGCCCTTTGTGCTCCCTGGCCAGAGTGAGGAATGCAGCAGATTGTGCACTTCCCCTCGCTCCATATAGTGTTCCTGTATGAAATGGGGGGAAGGGGACCTTGAGGCCCCTTGCCCTTCCTTAAAAGGTGCCTGGGGTGGGAGGCTTAGGGTCGGGGCACTTCTGGATACAGTGGGAGCATGCCAAGCCAGCCCCTTTCACCTGCATGGTGATTCTGTCATTTTTCTGTATCATTTTATGAGAGGCAGTCGCATTCCCTTTGTACTACCAAACTCTTACCTTACTTTAAGAGGAACTTGTAGTCCAAATTTTGTGGTCCGAGCTCTTACCTTGTAGGAGTCTTCTTTAAATCAACCGACAAACTCTATCAAATATATAGTAGATCAGATAAAACAAGCCTGCAAATACGGGAGAAGATTCTTCACCAAACTCTGAGCTTCTAGAATAGAAATGGTAGAATGCTGCATGTTTGCTGTCGTTGAACACAGATACAAAAGCAGTGGTTTCTCAAGAACAAGGGAAAATTAGTTCCAGCAATAGCCATGCAAGTAGCACAACTAGGACAGGGCTTTTGGCCTTCAAATAAGAAAGGATAAATGTGGACCAGACAATTAAGATTGAGATTGGACTGCAAGCATAATCAATCTACCTGGGTAACACTGTTGGAGCTCATGGATGGGAAGAATCTGGTCCCACGTCCCTCACATGCAAACTTGGACATCAGTTTGTGAAAGAAAAAAAGCCCCTGTAAATAAAATTTACCCAAAATAATATGTGTCCATTAGGCCTTACGGTGAGGTACTGGCATCAGTGTTCAAAGATGAATTCAACAGTGTAGGTGGACACCTGGTTCCACGCAGGACATCGATTTCAGTAAAAGAATTTTTTCTAGATTAGTGTCTATTGGCATCCATTCTCCACAAAAAAGTTTTGGGGCCGCATGCAGGGAATTGATTAAAATAAAATAAAATAGCTGCTTTTCCCTTCTTAGTAATATCACGAAAAAGTAGAAAATAGTTTTCTGTGGCATATGTCAAGTTCATTTTGCATTGGGAAGGTTTACAGCAAGTGGAGGAGGTACCACTCTGTGATAGCTATTATAGTAACCCCTTGATTTTATGGATCCAAATTTAGCAGACTTCAGGAACAACTGTTATTCCTGAAGCCCACTTAATTGAGGCCCGTCAAATCCTAAATCCTGCCCCTCTCTCCTCCCTGCAGGAAAAAAATAATCTTACCCCAGCTGCCAGAGCTGCCATTTCATGGGCAGTTTCTGCTGATGGTGCCACCATGTGCTCCTCCCATGAGGGGTGGGGCACATACATGGCCAGACAGCACTCGGGTACATGCCACCCCTTGGTGGGAGGAGTGTGTGGCAGTAGTTCCTGTCACTGCACAGTGGGCTCTGAAAGCTCCAGCTGCGTGGCGGGGGGCAGCTCCCAGGGCCCCCTGCAGCCGCTCAGCATGGAGGCAGCTCCAGCCATGCGGCTCAGGGCTCCCTGCAGCTGTGCGGCATGGAGGCAGGTCCAGCCAAAAGCAGCACCAGTCGTGACTGGCAACTCCTGCAGCTCCTGCCGTGGCCACGGCTCTGGTGGCTCCAGTGGTTCTGGTGAGTTATCCTTTTACTTTTTATGGTGGGGGGGTGTCTGAGGAAGCCTGGCTGGGGGGGAATGCTAGGGGCGAATACAGTAAACCCCCACATGGAACAGACAGCGTATTAACAAACACCCCTCTGCTCCATTCGTCAATTACATCAAGCATTTACTGTACTACTAGACTGTAGAGCTAGTGCGCTGCTTCCCCTGCCACAGACATTCAGAGGGGATTTAGCCAGAGGACCTGAATATCATGGCTAGTGATCTACAAGCTACACTCTCACCTCACTGGCCACCCTTCCACTCCTGCTCTCCAAGGCTATGGCTACACTACAGAGGTTTGTCAATAAAACTGGCATCCAGATTCCCAAGGCATTCTGTTGACAGTAAATTGACAGAACTCAGCACTTTTGTTGACGGTCTTATCCCACTCCCCACACGGCATAACACTTCGTTAACGGAGATCTGGCAACAGAAAGCCGATCTGGAGTGTTTGGGGGAAGGGGAGGGTGTTTCCTTTGTCAACAAACAGGGCTTCCGGGACACTGAGCAGCCCTGTCTGCTGTGCTTCCGGTTGGCCTCTTTGTCGACAAGCTGATAACTTTTTTTGATCCACTTGGCAGTTTGGCCATGATCTGGCAACGGAATTTTTGTTGGAATTTATGTTCTGACAAAAACTTCGGTCAATAAACTGCTGTAATCTAGACATAGCCCTGGTACTCAGCCTTAAGGAGCCCTTTTTTGGGCTGTGTACATGGGCACATAACTCCACTGGTGAATTTTCAATAGTATTATTTCAGTCCATCTAAGCAGGAACTTACCCACATCTACTAGTGACCCACGTATGGGTGACAGGATTCAGAGAGGGTTAAAGATGGATGGACGGCAAACCCTCACTTTAACGGACCCTGATATAACAGACTTTGGAAGTAATGGACACTGTTTCCCCCTGCCCCATCTGCTCCTTCCCAAATAAATGCCGAAGTCTTACCAGAGCTGCTGCTGGAATAGGTGGGGTGCCAGGGCTGGAGGGGCCACCAGGGCTGGTGGGGGGGGGGTGTGCTGCAGCAGGGCACAGGAGCTGTTCACCATCAGCTCTGCCTGCTTGGAGCATGTTGGCACCCATCTGCAGCTGTCTTCAGTGGCACTGAGCAGCAGCCATGGTGTCAGAGGCTGCTACCTGCTGGCAGGCTGGGGGTGGCCATGCTCTACCTTCATGTGGGTGGCTTGGACACGGGAGCTGGAGGAGCTGCAGCACTGAGAGCTGCAGGAGGTGGAAGGCGCCAGGCTGGCATTCAGTTCCCCTCCTGGTAATTGGGTGAGGGAGATGGAGGTGTGAGGGAAAGAGTGGGGCAGGAGGCGGGAAGGGAAGCGGGGTGCAGAAGACAGACATGAGTGATGGGCTCAGGAAGTTGGTGCATCATCGTACAGTATAACCATTAGGATATAACAGACTTTCGGCATTAATGGCCACCCCCACCCCATTCTTGCCCACAAGCTGAGGAAGTATGGATTGGATATGTGGACTAAAAGACGGATAGAAAGCTGGCTTGACAGGTGGGCCCAAAGGCTAGTGGTTTGTGGCTCGATACCTGAATGGCGGTCGGTTTCAAGTGGAGTGCCCCAAGGCTCAGTTCTGGGGCCGGTGTTGTTCAACATCTTTATTAATGACCTGGATGAGGGACTGGATTGCACCCTCAGCAAGTTTGCAGATGAGACCAAGCTGTGGGGGAGAAGTAGCTATATTGGAGGGTAAAGCTAGGATCCAGTGTGACCTGGATAAATTGGAGGATTGGGCCAAAAGAAATCTAATGCAGTTCAACAAGAAGTGTAGAGTCCTGCACCTGGGACAGAAGAATCCCAATCATTGTTACAGGCTGGGGACCGACTGTCTAAGCAGCAGTACAGCGGAAAGGGACCTAGGGGTTATGGTGGATGAAAGGCTGGGTATGAGTAAACAGTGTGCCCTTGTAGCCAAGAAGGCCGATGGCATATTGGGGTGCATTAGGAGGAATATTTTGAACAGATCTAGTGAAGTTGTTGTTCCCCTCTATTCAGCACTGGTGAGGCCATATATGCAGTATTGCATCAAGTTTTGAGCCCCCCCGGTAAAGAAAGAATGTGGATGTGTGGGAGCAGGTTCAGCCAAGGTCAGTGAAAATGATTAAGGGGCTGGAGCACATGATCTATGAGGAGAGGCTGAGGGATTTGGGCTTATTTAGTTTGCAGAAAGGAAGACAGAGGGGATATTTAATAGCAGCTTCCTGAAGGGGTGCTCTAAAAGGGATAGAGAGAAACTGTTCTCAGTGGCAACAGCCCCGTGAGCAACGGCTAATGGTCTGAAGTTACAGAAGGAGAGGAGTAGGTTGGATATTAGAAAAAAACTGCTTCAGCAGGAGGGTGGTGAAGCACTGGGATGCATTGCCTAAGGAGGTGGTGGACTCTCCATCCCTGGAGATTTTTAAGTACTGGTTTGACATAGTCCTGGCTGGGATGACTTAGTTGGATTTGATCCTGCTTGGAGCTGGGGGCTGGACTTAATGACCTCTTGAGTCCCCTTCCAGCTCTGTGATTCTATGATTTTACAATTAGCCCATTAAATTGAGGGTTTACTGTATGTAAGTTTAATTCCTTTCAAGTTAGTGGAAGTTCAGCATATACACGTATTAAGTGCTTTTTTGTCAGATAATTTGGTTACACATAAAAGTTTATGCTTCAGAACTGCACATTATTATCATAAAATCTTTGTAATGAGTACCATTATTATAGTGTTACTGAGGGGGGTGGGCAAGGCTAAATGGCAAGCCAGAAATACAGCTTTGAAGTTTTCATTTTCAGTGCTGCAGAGCAGCATAAGCAACTGTATAGAGCCAAAAACTGATGTCCAGTGACATGAACTCTAACCCCGGCTGCTACTGATCTGCTCTGTGATCTTTAGCATGTCACTTCACCTCTCTATACATCATTTGGAAAGGGAGGTAGCCAATACTTTGTATTGCCTTTGTAAAGTGCTTTGAGTAGTGCTGATTAATGTGTAAAATAATTTTTAAAAACCTTTTAGAAGTCGCCATGCTGTAGTGGTGTTGGGCATGTTATTTCAGAGTAAGGAAACAAGGTAGGCAGCTGAATGTGAATTTTGGGCACTTTACTCTTTAGCTATGACATTCCCCTTCCTTTCAAACAGTCTTGGCCTATCAGCTTGAACATAAAAATCAGGTTTATGGGTGGGACTTTTAAAAAAGCACTCATCAATTGCCTCATTTTACTCCAACTGATATGACCAGTTTTTAAAATCCTACTCAAGATGTATATAAAGGAAATATTTTATTTGTATTTATTTTAAATGCTTGTAACACTTACTAAGCATTTCCACGTTATTTCTGTCCTTCCTTTCCACAGGTTAAATTGAGCAGCGGAAACCCCATTGTGTCAGAGCTTTAGTATGTGCCCAATCCAAAGCCAAATTTCATATAAATAAAGACCCTTGAAGTATTGAGTAGTAATAACTGTTTATTTTACCACCTTATACATTTTTAAAATATGGCATTGTTTGCATCACAATGTAGAATGCACTCTATTTTATTCAGTTAAAAACAGTGAGGTATTAGCTTTTAAATGAGTACCTCCAGTTTAATATCATTTCTCGTCCAATTGTTTTTTTCCACTCTCCTGAAATAAATAGAACTGAAGAAGATTAATGCACAAGAAAAGCCAATAGATATAGTTAAACAAGTGCTTTGTGTGGATTCATTTCCCCTACACAAGTTAGTCAGTTTACCCATCTTTCAGTATTTTTCCCCACAAAGCAATAAGCAAAACCAACACTTTTTAAAATGCTGAAAAAACCGGAATTCTAAAGCTACAAAAGATAAAGGACTGGCGGATTCGGGCTGGTAGAAGTATCTGAAACTCGAGTGCCATTTGAAGTTGACTAGATTTCAGCTTCAAACCTTTTAACAGGCAGTCCAAGGGATTACGTTTTTTCGTTGTAAAACGTATGGCTTTAAAATGCATATTATATATTTTACAACATAAAAAAATCTAAAACAATGGTGGAGATTTTCTTAGAAATTCAGGGATTTTAATCACGTCTGTATTTTATTCTGGCTTCTGGAAGGGATAAAGCTAAATGTTCGTTGGTTTGACCATTTCAGCTGGAATTCCCAGCTAGCTGTCAGACTCTTCAAACCCGATTCTAACATACAGCAAAAGCATATTCGTATCAAACAAAGTAACTTCTCTTCTGTGTCACAGGAATCCTCTATCGCAAGTCCTGCGCATCCTCTGCAGCCTGTCTCATAGCCTCTGCTGGATACCAGTCTTTCTGTTCTCCTGGGAAAATGAACTCTGTTTGTATCAGCTGCTGCAATACTCCACTCTGCAATGGACCTCGACCCAAGAAGAGGGGGAATTCTGGCACAGTGCCCAAGGCAGGCATATTAACTACTGTTTTGCTCTTAAAATTGGCTCTTTTATCATCAGTGCATTGCTAAACATTAAGGATTTTTGTGTCCTGGCATTATCTGTTCCATCCCCTCCCTTCTCCCCCTGCCCCTGCCCAAAGACACTGCTGCTCTTTTTCTGACACACTACTAAGGAAGAGTTTGGTCTGAGAACTACCCTCCTCCCCCTCTTCTTCTCCCTGTTTTTTTCCCCTCCTTTCAGTCAGCAACTAATACTTTCAGTTGTCTGAATGAATTTCTAGTGTGCACATTAAAAAAAAACACATGGCACACAAACCTCATGCTCCATTCGTGTTATTGGAAACAAGTCTATCAGAGACAGCATTTAAAGAAGACGATTGTTCAATTTATGGACCCTCTTATTTTAATTTCCATGTTATTTTTTTTTATTGCTAATCGTCTAACTTTGCCTTACTCGGAGTCACATTTCCTGTTCATGAAAGTCATTCTGGGCAGCTGGACTGGACTCTAAATTAGTTCCTAGTGGTGTTATTTCCAGGCTGGTCTCCAATGTTTCAGGACTCAAGTTCTGTGCACTGCAGTCAGGTTTGGTGTCATTCTGAAAAGTGCTCAAGACAACCGGGCCCTTTCTGGAAGAATTGCGCTTAGATGAAATGTAGATCAATGGACGCATGAGGCGGCCAGTGCTGGTTCGAGAACTGTAATTGGCTCTCAGAAGCTTTTGCTTGTTGGCATGTTCTAACGTCAGACGGCACCGGAGGACTTGCAGAAATACAGTTCGGAACTGCTGAGAAGAGATGTTGTACAGGAGGGGGTTTACCACAGAACTGAAGTAAAAGAAGGTGTCAGCAATGGGGAGAAGGGTGATATATGCTCTGAAGTAGGATACAGTCCAGTCCTGCTTCGGTTTCGCAGCAGCCATGATTCTTCTAATCTGATTTGGCATCCAACATATTGCCAAGTTGGCAACAATCAGTCCTGTGAGCAAAGGGTGGGAGGAGAGAGAGAGAACATGGGAAACAAAAATCATAAAATATTTAGTCTCTCAGTTCTGCACTTACAGTGTAGGAAGGGGTACTGTTTTGTCAATGTTTTGCCTGACAGCTTTTTTTGGCAGTAGCAAATATTTTTAACAGGTCCAAGGTCATGGCAGTATATGAGTGGATAAAGATTGTGTTTATTTCTACCTGTTGGTACTTGTTAATTTTCAAGTATACTCATTGATATTTGTATTTTTTGAAGGAATGGGATTTTTTCCCTAGATGTGTGATTTTCCCTTTTTTCTTTAAAAAAAAATAGCCATATTAATTCAGGCAATACCCAGAAAAGATCTGACTGTATTTTACAAAAAGAAAAAGTATGCATAACAGTAGATTAGTCATTATTTTTGGTAATTTTCCTCTTACAAATGATATTTTTAAGTAAAGTATGTATGGATCTTTTTCGGGTAATTAAGAAGATATATGTTGGGAATTAAATTAATGAATGTAAATGGCACAGCAAAGACAAAAATGTGAGCACTTTGAGAATACAAAATCTGTTCCAAAAATGTGGTATCCGATCACTCTACATTTACGTATAACGTTCGCTGCATTTCTCTCTCATCTCCATTTTTAAAAGGAAAACCTTACCTAAATAGACATCTAAGGACTCTGCCCTTGTGGAGAAGCATTCAAGAGGGAAATAGCAATAATACAGTGACAATAGTGTTTGAAGAAATCAAAGTACTTTTTCACAGAGCGATAACACAAGGATATGCAGAGAAGGAGGGAAATTACTAGCTAGTGTGGAAACAAATGCTAGAAATTTGACAGTGGAACAAATTCAAATATAAATACTCCTGAAAAACTCAGAAGTTTACAGTTTCCACTTTATTTTATTTTCCCTTTTCAGCAAAGGTGCCCTTGTATGAAATAATGATAGCAGCAAAGTCTTTCTCCCTTACAGAGAATACTCCTGTAAAGCTTCATCGTGCAAGGCAGCACATTTTTACCGTATTTTCTCTGCCTTTAATTTTATGTCTGAAATCCAACGTGCTTTCTCAACAAAAATTTGGCTGCACAGCTACACCCTTCCTCCTGTTAATTCTAAAACATAGAAAGCAAAAGGAAAAGACTGAATGGAAAGGATAGGATCACCTGAGGGAGACAGGAATTCTGAAAGCATGCAGTAGATAACATCTGGCAGCTTGAAAACCAGTTTTACTGGTGTCAGAATTATGAATGTTAAAAAAAATAGGAGTTTTTGAAGTGAGGACTCAAAAACAAGCAGCGTGTCTGTTCAGCATTCTAAGAACTGTAGTCTTCACAATTTAATTTTATTTTTTCCCTTATTATTTAATAAAAAGATTCATTTTCTTAATGGGAGACCTGTTTCTCTTCTGTTATAAAAGGACTCCCACAAATTTCTTCTTGTTGACCAAAACTGATCAATTAAAAACCCGCTTCCTCCCCTCCCCCCACCCCAGAGCAATTTAATGAAATTTAATTTTAGAGGACACCGCTGCCCTGAAGGATTGGGGAGTTGGTATCTAAGGCACAGTCCTACATTTACAGTGACCAAGAAAAGCAGAAGTAGAAAACTCCTTGATCAGGTAAGAGGCCAAATAAGACAGTGTGGACTCGTCTTTTGCTTCTCTGCAGATTACCTTTCACTCTGTCCTCTATTATCTCAGTACCTCTTCCTTCCACACTTTTTCACCATTCTCCCTGTGGATTCCCTGAACATTTTTGTACTGCCTCTGCCTCACCTCCCATTTTTGTTTCACTCCGTGTTGCATTTCTGTGCAACCTTTGTGCAGAGCTCCAGTCATGAATGTTTTCGTTTGCTGCTGGCACCGTAAATATCGTAGAGGCATGGCAGAGAAGAGCAAAACAAGTTGTCCTGGGCAGCAAGAACTTTCCTGATGGATCACTTACTTAATTTGCATCATTGACAGAGTAGCAAAGGTAGGTTATTGGGCTAATTTTTTCACTTTGCAATCTTGGGGACTTCTGTGGCCCTCACCACTATTGTGTCTGCAACCTAATTCTGATCTCATTACAAACACTTATTTCCTGCAGAATAAATCCATTTGTGTTGGTTTTTTCTTTTTTTTAATTACAATTTATTTTATCTTGCATAAAGGCCAATGAAGGAGATTCTACTGCAATGATCAAATCCTTTGAAACAAGTGCTTTGATTCCATTTTTATAGTGCTAGCATGATGCCCTGAGACTACTCATTTTTATCTTGCATCCTTTGACTCTGACCTTTATTTTGAGTTTAAACTGCCAAGAGTGTAAGATTCCTCCCTATATTATTTAGGCATGTCTGTTCTAGAGGAAGTGACTATTTGGGCTTGTGTTTAGGAAGTGAAAAATGAGCTGTTTGTGCCCTTGTGCAGTACCAGGGAGGTTAGTCTTTTGGGAGGTTGGGGTGGGATGGAGAAAAGTTTCTCTGTAAATTATGTCATTTTTAGAAGGACAAGTAATTATTCTCTTTTTTAAGCACACAAAAAAACCCCAGTCATTGTTTTAATCGAGAAGCACCACACAGATAAACATTGTGACAACAAAATAATGTTTTATGCACACAGTTTGTATTTGGTTCAGATACACTTAGAGTTACTTCATATCTACAAGGAAAAAATATTAAATATTCTGACTGATGTACTTTTGCAATCAATTTGAACTTGTACACTCAGGATGGAGATGGGGGTAGGATTTGGTTATGTAAAGTGCAGATGCATTTAAACAGTAATATAGGAATATGTGTAAAACAAACTGATCTTTTCCCTATGACATATACCCACACAGATCAATCACCTGCTGTGTATTATACCCCTACCTGTGTCACCTGATCTGCAATGTTCCTCCCCACCAAAGCTTAATTTTTCTTCCAGCTTAGTGTAAAAAACTCCCAAGTAGTATTAGCATAGGACACAGACTTATCCTCAACTGAATACTGTTTAAAAAAAACATAGTAATGCAGATGTCCAACATACTGTAGCAGTTGATGCTTTGCATTTCTAAGAAGGTTAGAATCTTTATGAATGGTTTCATTGTTAAGAGTACACTAAACCACTCAATCAGAGGCTTGGAGGCCTTGCACTTGTCTAGCTGGTTGAACACATACTACTGAATACACAATAACTTCTGGGTAACTGCACTTGCAATTATTTCACATTGGATTCTGTTATTTCAGTTCACTTAACAAAACTCAGCAAGCAGTCCTGTAGCACCTGAGCTTTTATTACCTAACAAATAAAATTGTTAGTCTTTAAGGTGCTGCGGGACTGGTTGCTTTATTTTGCGAAGATACAGACTAACATGGCTATCCCTCAGACTATTTAACAAAACTCGTGTATCTCAAGTGCTTTGAGATCCTTTGATAAAAGGCAAATAAGTGTAAACATAGAGTCTGTGTCTATACTACAGGGTTTTGTCAACAAAACTGGCATTTTGTTTACAAAACCTGGGGAGTATCCAGAGTCCCAAGACATTGTGTCAACAGTAAATCTTATGTTGACAGTCATGTCCTGCTCCCCAGGAGACGTAAGGTCGCTGTAGAGAGAAAGCCAGTCTGGACATTTCAGGGGGGCCCTCGGTCAACAGACGGCTTCCGGGACACCGGGCAGCCCTATCTGCTGTTTGTCTAGTTAGCTGTTTTGCCAATAGAGCAGCTGGGCAGTCTGGCCACTCTGACAGCAGATCGCTCTTGCGATCTGCTTGGCAGTTTGGCCATAATCTGTTGACAGACATTTTGTCAGAAGACAAATCGCTGTGATGTAAACATAGTCTAAGCAAATGAGACAACACTTGGCCAAAACCAGAAGTGACCCATTCTACTAGTGGTTTAGTTTAAAAATGAAAGCCTCCCTTTTAAAAATTGTGCATTTCATTGTAACAATCTTGACAAATGGCTGCAAGCTTCAATTAAGATAACTTTTAGTATAAAGCTTATTTCGGGAAGTTACAACATCAAAACTTCACAAGTGATAAAGGATCCTCTTTGTAGAAAAGTAAACTAATGCCTAAGAGCCAATGATATAAATATGCATCATTGGCACAGAGTAGAATGAATTTGGCAGTCATTTCTCTCTTAACTATGCTTTTTATGACTCAAAACATTTCTCTGGGCTATCGGATGCTAAATTAAATTCATTACAGTCTTTACTGGGGGATTTTAAATACATTCCATCTAGCAGGATCCAAAGTCTGGAGGAACACACAGGGATTTTCTACAGGTTTTGCTTGTTCCAGTGTTGAGTAGACCAGAATGTGCCTGATGGCTCTTTCCCCCTTGTCTTTGTTGTCAAAATACGTTATTTCCAGGCTACAACTAGGCATTGCCAGCCCAGTGCACAGAACCTGGAGTCATCTAATGAAATTATAATTACAGTCACTAGGATGCTCCAATGCATATTTTTTTATTTTGATGCCCTATCCTATTAACCACTTCCGTGGACACTGTCATGTCAAGTACATTTACCTTGTCCATTCCAGTTAATTTGCCCTAATGATTAATATTATGGGAATCTGCTCCTAATCAGTCTCTCATTTGGCAGCAGCAGGGTTAAATCCTAAACTTTATTTTTCTGTGATTAAATTAATGGCACAAAAGCAGGTTCTCAACAGCTGCTTGTAAACTGACATTTAAATGGCAATTGTCAGTAGAATATAAGCATATGGTTAGCTGAATTATGAGTCAAATGCAGATAGACATGCACGTGGTTCAAGAGTGTAATGTAACACTGATGCTGCACTCCATACTGAGATGCAGACCCTCCCACAGCCCTTGAGATTTAAATGACTTTTTGTAAAACCAGCTATACCAGAGCCTAGAGAAGGAAAAATATTCAGTAAAATCTGTGTTTTACAAATGGTAAATTTATGGCCATGGGCCTTCCATTTTATAGATAATACTTAAAGTTTGCCATTTACTCTGATGAAAAAACAAGGTCTTTGCCACTTTTGTTCCCACTCGTACTAATCTTTTGGTAGCAGATTCACTTCTCAAATTAATGCTAACTGGTTGTAACATCTTTCACAGCTACCCCTTGTAAAAAATATCACCACATTTTTAAACCACATACATAGCAGTAACTCAATATAAAGCCAACGTCCATTTATTTTTTTTAATTGATTTAATATGGGCTTGAAAATCTACTTGTTTTCCACAGCAAATACAGGAATGTAAGCCATCAATTTTGCAGCGTTTTAAGGTTTCATTAAGGAAAACAAAATACTGCTTTCTAGCCCGTAGGATTGCCAAGATCAGGGGTCAGCAACCCCCAAACACAGGTGCCAAGAGTGGCATGTGAGCCAATTTTCATTGGCACGTGAGATAGGAGCTCAACTCTGTCCCTCCTCCCCCATGCAGCTGGGAGCTTGCTCAGAGCCATGCTGCCTGTGGATAAACAAAAGACCAGCTAATGCCACCAACCACCACCTGAACAGTAAAGCTCTGTATCTTCATTTATTAAAGAAGCTGTTGTAAGTAGGACTATTAGTGATTTTTAAAAAGTATCACCAGCACTCAGACCGTATGTATAGGTGAAAAGGTCACATTTCAGCTCTCTACCTTGAAACGGTTACTGACCCCTGGCCAAGATGATCAAGGTTTGGTGAGTTAATGTACTACTATCTCCCAGAATCTGCAGTCAGTTCCTGCATTGTTGTCTGCTACCCATGACTTTGGAAACAACCAACACAGTTAAAATAATTAAACTAGTCATTTTCACTGCAGTTCTATGGGGAGAGGCAAAATTAACAAGAATGTCACTGCTTAGGAAAGCCATGAGCATCAGAATAAGTGGACAGTGCAGCTATGTACGGGAAAGACAACACCTCTTCCCAAAGTAGGCTTAACAAAGGGTAGAACAGCACAGCAGGACGTGAAGGAAGAGATAATGTTATATTGAGGGAGATCTGTTTCCCATGTGGGATCCAGGAGACTAGGAGTTTATCACACACACACCTATTACGTGCAGCAAACTTGGCTGACCAACTATGCCACTCTCTCTTTGGAACCTGATATAAGCAAACCCACCACACTCCACTGAGCAGATAAGAGTTCCCTTTCCCTAGTCTTGCTTTATGGAAAGAAGCATCATCCGGGTGTCCTAAACAATGTTCCTTCATTCACTGGTTCACCACGTGGCATTGTTCCTCTCCCACTTAACTAAAAATTGTGTTTGTGGAAATAAGGAGGGGGTGACTCAGATGCAAGATGATGGAGGATTCCTGTTTAAATCTAGACCCATTAAAACTCTACTGTCATGCAAGGTATAGTGTGTATGGTGATAACATTTTTTTTTTTTTTATGTAAAATGTAATTACCTAGCTCTCTGGTGCCCTGCACGCTAGTTCTGCATATTCTCACTCATTCTTCAAGAAAAATGAAGCAATCTTTTGGCCTTAGCGATGGACTAAATGTCTCAAATCAGTGCACCGTGTTCATGGTTGGTGAATACTACTCTTCCTCTTTGTTACACAGTGGCATTTCTGCCGCTTTGCGAGACAACATGGAGAACAATGAGCAACCAAAGAGCATAGGAGCTGCCAGATTCTACCTGAGGAAAAAGAAGGATCCTCTACTCTTATTACAGTAATGAGCCACAATGTTTGGGACCATTACCAAAGAACATTGCCATACCATGCAATGACAGAAGTTGGAATAAGTCAGAGACAGCCTGTGCACATGTACAACTGGAGGAGACAGGAAGAAGACCGAGAAAAAAGACAGACTTACACATGAGGCAAGAACATCAGGGTTGTGACAAACTGGTAAACAGGGCTTCATTGGACATCAAGAGTAACCATTACATGGCTGAGAGTCACAGCCTAGTCGGAGAATCAAATTCCTCTTAATTTGCATTCTGTAGTCATCTCTGTCACTAAGCTTCTGTGTACTGTGAAACAAACACCTGTTAGTTCCCACAAATCATAAGTCAACTGTAACCTGCACAATAGAAAAGATGGATACTCTGGCCCTCTCTGCTAATGGTAATTAACTTGATATTTCCCCAACAATCAATTGCCCAATCCTGAACTACTTAGCACAAAAAGCATCATAGAATTTTGTTGAATGAGGACTGTCGAATTACACTCCAGGAACAACATAAAGTACCTAGTGAGACCAAGGCATGAAGGGCATACAAATCATTTCTCCCATGCTCTCCTCCACAAGTAAGCACCCTTTGCTGAAGGACAAGCACCATAATATATAATAATAAGCAGATACTGATGTCTGTTGAAGAATATAAAAGCGTGTAAGTCCAAGAGCTAATATATGGACCTCTGCCTTGTCTGCATCAATATTTAGTTTGGGGACAATATGTTTTGACGTTCACTGAAAGAAGTAAATACATGCATTGCACATACATAGAGCCCTGTGTAGCTATAAAAATTTGTATCTGTGAACATAAAAGGGGCTATCTGCAGATTTGCAGGCTCTAGTGACAGTGAGTGAGGCCAGCAGGGCCCTAGCCAGGAATCAGGTAGTGATATGCATCTCCTGCCCCATAGTCTTTTACCTATACCAGTGTGACCAGGGATAGCTGCTGGTGAGCCTGTTGCCTGCCCTAGTGGGCAGGGCTGGAGGTAACACATCCGCACTGCTCAGACTGAGTGCTGGTTCCTGCAAGTGGCAGCTGGATATGAATCAGAGAGGTGGCCGTGTTAGTCTGTAGTTTCAAGAACAACAAAAAGTCTTGTGGCACCTTATAGACTAACATTTTGGAGCATAAGCTTTCATGGGCAAAGACCTGCTTCATCAGATGCATGATTGGGGGGGCGGGCTTCAGAGGGTATTTACAGAAGGGGGTCCCAGTAAAGGGGGAGGGCCAGAGCTGACAAGGTCTATTCAGCAATATGGAAATGGCCCAGTATCAACAGTACTTATCAAAAGAGGAAAACACAAGTCAGATTAGACGGGGATGTGAGCCATTGTCAGCGTCTAATGGGGAGCTATCAACACCCAGAGCAGAGAAACTGTCTTTGTAAGCTGCAAGCCACTCCCAGTCTCTGTTTAATCCATGGTTAATGGAGTCAAGTTTGCAAATGAATTGCAGCTCAGAGATTTCTCTCTCCATTTGATTTCTGAAATTTTTTTGTTTCAAAACCGTCACCCTTAAAGCTGCCACTGAGTGTCCAGGGAGATTGAAATGTTCACCCACAGGCTTCTGTATATTACCATTCCTGATTGGCTACAGTTCCTGGCCTGATTGCTGGCTGTAGTCCTACTGGTCTTTCTGATTGTTGCTAAAGCCCTGCAAATGCACAAATATCTACTTTTATCTGTGACTATCCGCATCCATGATTCACATTTTGTATCCGCACAGGGCTCTGTACACAGTGTGACTGAGCTCATCAAATTGTTAGGCAAAAGTCTCTTCCAGACCCCAGTTTCAGAAGCACTCCTTTCCCATAAACCAGCAGCAGCAACAAAATAACCTGAATGTTCTAGAAGGGGAGGAAACTAGTAGAATCCACATCTGGGCCCTGGCTGGGAAAGCAAGGGTGTAGGGGGTGGGATGATGGTGCTAATGATTTGTCTATCAAATGCACTCCATTCACACCAGCCAGCTCTGCAAACTCACCCTGGGAGCTGGCAGTCAGGTTAGGCTTGCTGCTAAATGTGCATCCTCTCCAGTAAACAAAAGACTCCATGATTAAGAGCCTCTGCATTTCTGCAGCCCAGTTATTTGCTGCCATGAGTGAGTTTCTACATAAGATTCCAGCTGGAATAGAACACAGAAGTCTGTTGATCACACACCAGGGTGAAGAGAATCCATCTCCCTCTCTTAGCTGCACTGGCTTTGCAGGGCTGATCAGAATAAAAAGGTAACAAAAGCTTATTTTGCCACTAGTGCAGGCAGACCGGTCTGAATATACACAAAGTGCAGCCCTGCTGAACAAGAAGCTGTCCTGTTACACACAGCAGTTCAGCACAGAACTGAAGTCTGTTACTTTCATTTGTAGTCGGATTTGCTAACATTTTATCAGGTGACATGGTTAATTTTTGGATGGGCAATTATTATTGCTGATAGGACCAGGCACAGGTGAGCCAGCCTCCCGTGAGCTCCTGAGAAGCATTACCTCCCTTAGCCATCACTGGGAGTTCATTAACCTAGCCCTAGTGTCCTATATGACTGTCTTGAGCTAATCACAAGATCTCTCTCATGTACATAGCAATATAACATAGCTATTTGCATGGGGCTTTGCCATTTTACCATTTGCTATTCAAGCAAAATAAATATCACTGCAGTGAAGGGATCACAGTCTTTGTCAGGAAGTGCAGTAATTATATTGTGGTAGAACCACAGCAGCAGCTGAAACAGTGTTATGGACCCACTGTACTAGGTACCGAGAAGCGTTTCAGGTAGAGTTTTTGCTCCAAGGTGTTTACTTTTGAATATTACTGTTAAATAGGGTGTGTGTGCACATGCATTGTGCATGCTTCTGAGAGACATCAAGTACGTGTACACACACACACAGAGCTGTGCGCCTTGCTGTAAAACTGATAGACTGTAAAACATTTTAGGAATTTCCTAGGATTGAATGCACCTGTGATGTCCACCTTATAGCTCAGTGGTTTGAACTTGTCCTTATAAACCCACAGTTGCGAGTTCAATCCTTGAGGAGGCCATTTGGAGGCTGGGGCAAATGGATAATATATGTATACCCACCCACACACACACCCACACCCCCCCCCCCCACCTCTGTCAGGGAGAGCGCTTGGTCCTGCCGAGAGGGCAGGGGACTGTACTCAATGACCTCTTGAGGTCCCTTCCAGCTCTATGAGATATGTATGTATGTATATCTCCATAAGCTTTGAAGCTTCAGCAGTTCACGTACTCAATGTTACATGTGACCTGAAGACTTCTGGCACAGTCAGGTGTACAGAAAACAAGATGTGCTGTGTTTTTCAAAGCTGTCACATGCCCATATACTCTGTCACTGCACACAGGAAATGGAAGACTCAACTGCAAAAGTTTTAATAACTAAATCCCCCAGTTAGACTGTTCTACAACAACTTGCCTTGTTCTCTATCAGAGTAGTGATTAGTGTCTTAAGTGAATCACAGATGTTAATGGAACTAGTGCAGTCTGCTTGTAAATTACACATTTAGTGCTTCTGGCAGTTCCTTACTCCAAAGCTTCATAATGTCTAATGCAGAATTACAGGCAAATTTGGATTTATGTTTACCTCTTTAAAAAAAGGACTCAGTGATTTGGGTGGCAGTGCTGGTAAGAAAGAATGGTATTAATGAGCACCAGGCCTATGTACCCGATTCTCCACATCGCACTGCCAATGCACCTCTCATTCAGACCACAAAAGGATTGGAAAGCTTAAATTCTTAGCCTCACACACAGGAGAGTCCAACTTCTCTTCTTGTTTGCTCCCCACTGCTCCTTTGCAGCAAGATGGTAACAAGGGCTTTGCCACATTAAACCAATAACAGAGTACAGGTGACTTCATCTCCCTCCCTCATTGAAAGAGCTGATTGTTCTGTTGCTTTCCTGTCTGCTCTATTGCATGGCGTGTTTTCCCCTTACTAGTAGGAAAGGGCTGCTGCAAAATTCCATCAGTTTGTCATGTAAGCACTGCATAGCACTTTTTTATAGAATCCCTTGGATACTATACATTGCAATTTCTTCTACCTGTAGCTTATACAAGACAGACACACAGTAGTATAGTTACTCAACACGAGCGTGCTCTCCCCACCAACAAATGGTGGTCAGTTTGTAAATGAACATCATGCATGGTGTGCTGTTAAGTGCCATTCCTATCTTACCACGTTTTTCATTCTTATATTTTAGAAATAA
The DNA here is from genome assembly GCF_033958435.1 of Carettochelys insculpta. NCBI lineage: Eukaryota > Metazoa > Chordata > Testudines > Carettochelyidae > Carettochelys > Carettochelys insculpta. Next base: position 59,718,585 of record NC_134144.1, read on the forward strand.
CTATGAGAAATTTTTGTTGGCACTTAATTCCCATCTAGCCTTTATAAATATCTTCATAAACCTCTCCTGTATAATTCCAGATTTTAAAAAAAGAAAACTACTCTTCACTTTTTCCTGTGAAGTTACAGATGAAATTTTACATGTCTATTTAGTTACAAATGCTTCTATTTTGAAGTCAAATTCCATTCCACTGACTGCAAACTTATTCATGATGCTCATTACTGGACCATATTTATTTTAATCACATCCCTATTAATATTTTCCCACATCAAGGCTGTGCCAATACTTGGTGGACCAGATCATAACTACAGGCTTGTAAAGGGTGGGGGGAGATTTTCATCCTTCAAGTTTTGTTTTTACTATTGTAATGGGATCCCTGCATTGCAAATAGGGTATAGCTGTGCCCCTTTAACTCTCCAGCCTGGGCTGTCTCTCACAATGCTTTGATAGTGAGAAGTAGCAAACCCTTCCAGATGCTGTTATCACTCAATACAATAGCAAGTGGAGAGACACACCCCACTAGATTGCATGAATGACTCTTGAGCCAGTCAGGGATGACACAGAGAAAAGCACCAACTCATCTCCCAGATCCCTACTCTTGCATCCTGAAATATACCACCTTTGCCTGATCAGTGTGAGCTCATTACCCAATCTTCCCATCCTGCAATGCAGAGAGGACACATACTGACCTTTACAATCTGAGCTTTTTCAAGAACGTCTACCAAAATAGACCATTTTAAGTAAAACATAAAACAGGTTTAGTAACTACAGAAAGATAGATTTTTAGTGATTGTAAGTAGTAAGCATAAAAGGTCAGAGACAGTTACCAAAAAAAAAAAAAAAAGGAAGTTCACAGGCTAAACTCTATTCCATCAGGCAGTATTTGGATCAGGCAGTTTCTCACCTCCCTGGATGTTGGAGGTAGGTTACAATTCACTTCCCTGTTAAGCCTGCAACCAGTCTTCTCAGTTCAAGTCTTTGCATTCCCAGCATTCTTATTGCTTCCAGTTTAGGTGGAGTAAGAGAAAGTCAAAAGGTACAACGACCTTCCAAAACAACAAGAAGTCCTGTGGCACCTTACAGACTAACTGATATTTGGGAGTATAAAGCTTTCATGGGCAAAGACCTGCTTCATCAGCTGCATGCATGACAGCTTATGCTCCAAAATATCTGTTAGTCTATAAGGCACCACAGGACTACTTGTTGTTTTGGAAGATACAGACTAACTCAGCTACCCCTCTGATACTGATGACCTTCCAGTGAAAGTTAAGAGGAGGAAAGGGTTGGGGGCTATATGTAGAAGCCACAGAAGTCTCTACCCTCCCATTTTTGCTCCTTTAAATAGTACCTCCTTTAAAGGCTTTCCCAATCCATTCTATCAGATCACTATGTCCCTTTCCAATGGCAACTCCATGCTTATCTGATCCAAACCTGCTGTAGCAAGTCTCACTATACTTTAAAAGAGCTATACACACTTTTACCTACAAGCCGAAAAATGACCCAGATGCCACTTAACATACAATGAGATCATGTTTAGGTATAGGATAAGCTTCATTATCTGACATCCCTGGGTGGATGATACCATGTGCCAGATATTCAAGCTGGGGCCAGCATCCAGCCCTGCTCTGCCCTGACCCCAGGTTGGTCAGCCAGCCCCTTGGTGGCTGTGGTAGCCGGCCCCAGCCTCTCAGCCAGCTCTGGCCAGTCAGCTGGCCCCACAGCATACCAAATGTGCTGGCTATCAGGTGGTGGATAACCAAGCTTTTATTGTAGTAATGACGTGTAATACTGACCTGAATCTCATTTGAACCAGGAATTTATAGTCTTCTAGGTTCACCATACTTCTTAGCCTAGAGATGATAAACTATAAATCTCATCAAGTGTCCATTCCCAATCAGAATTTTAAAAATGCAGATAATATATATAAAATTCCAATTCAATATTTTTTAAACAAAAAAAATACAGATTGACCCTCTCTAGTCCTACATCCTTGGGATTTGACTGATGCTGAACCAGAGAATTTGCCAAATCACAAGAACTTAATATTGCCTAGCAGCATTACCAACACTTCCACTGCTTACTGGGCTCTTAGAAGACATTTACGGCTGTATTAGAGCTAAACAACAGCACAGGACGTGGAGAGTCAGCACCAGTGGCTGTAAACAAATTTTTGGGACCAGGGGAAACATTGCCACATCCACAATACATGGACACCCATCTAAGTAAAATCATGCCAGACCACAGATGTTGCCAGACCAGAGAGGTTCAACCTGTACTGTTCTTCCATATTCAGCTAATAAGAAAAATGTTCTTAAAATTATAAATTACTTTTTTCACAGTGGTTTCATTTCAGAATTATTTAATTGTCAAATAATGTAGGCCTTCATAATGTACATATCAACAGAAGTATAAAAAGTCTTCATTAAAAATAGATTAAATACTGGAGAAAACAAACTTGGGAGAGGAAGTGGAAAAAGGAAATATCTAATCTTTTATTAAATTTGTGCCCCTGCAGAACAATTTCTCTGGAATGGCTACTTTGGATTTCCTTTTAAAACAAATGAAGGCTTGTTTTCTTTGTTACAGAACCACTAGGCAGGGGGAAGTGCATTTTCCACATAACCCTCATTTCAATTCATTGTTGCAACCAGCAAATACAACTTGGAATTTAGTTTTTGCAGAAAAGTAGAAAATTAGACATTGCAGCTTCAGACCCCAGGAGTTTCATCTAGCACAAGCTACTTGCAGAATTCATTGGACAGTTAATAGTTGAATATAAATCCTGGGAGATAAAATATTAGATCAGCAGCTATGAGAAATACTGACAAGCTCTGCCAGAAAGACAAGCCTGAGCTATATTTTATACAGAACCAATTGTCATTGTGGAAATCAACAAAGTTCTTCCAAGCTGGAGAGATATTATCAGGCTCCAAAGATGCCTTTTGCATTCAGAACCATCACATGAAGAATACCTACAGCTCTGTAGCTAACATGCTGAAAATGAAATTATTGGTACAAAGAGCAGTAAAAAAAGCCATGGCTGGCAGCTGATTTTCAAAGTGGTACTTATGTACAACAGACTGAGTGAGAAGAGAAACCAGAGCAAGGTCCATTTAAAATGGTGTGCAGCCATTTAAGTCTTGTATTGAAGTGCACAGATGTGGCAATTAGCAAACTAAGAGAGAAAAGAGCAGCGGGTGAATTAACAAGGAACCTTGTTAAGTTTAGGTCAGTTGCATGCTTTGACATTAGATACAAAGTGCAAAATGCAAAAAACTATATATATCTCAAGAAATAAAATCACACACAGTTCCTAAGAGATCTATTTGTTGCAACGTCTATGCGTGACATGCAGTACTATAAACAGTAAGTTGAGGGAGAAATGAACTCTCGTCTTTTTTTCTTTCATAAATTAATATCAGAAACACAAAAATCATGTCACTGATCCTGCTCCCGTTGTGTGATGTCCACAGTTAGAATGATATATTTGAAACAAGACAGAAGGATTAATAACCCCTTTGGAGAGAAAGGATCAGGGCTACTGTGGCTGCCTCTTGAGAGGCAATGAAGTCCAATCTGCCGTGGCTGTTAGACTCAGGCTGGAAAGACTCAACCTTCCCAGCACCTTGAGGCTTCTCAAGTCAGTGAGCTGTAGAAAAAAAATTTAAAAAGGTGCTCCATGCAGCTCAACCTTATTTCTCAAACACTGGAAGCCCAAATAGAAGCAATGATTCCATAGAGATAGGCACATTTGACTCATTTCTGTTGAATTCCTCTCTGTACAGTCTAAAAATGCTCCAAAATGGGTCAGGGAAAGAGTTCCTGTGAGTTCTTGCAGCTAGACAGCAACAATAACTTGCCAGAGGTGCAGCCACATTTGGAAAGAGTACTTGGCAAGAGAATATACAGGAGCAAGAATTCTACACTTATTACAAAAGGAGTTATAGCACTGCTAGGAATGTTAATGTTTAACTGGTTAACCAGTGAAGTCTTGGCCATGGCACACCTGAGACAAGGGCTGCTCCAGCCAGGCTGGAGTACCAACTACCTGCAGCAGTGCTACAGACAGGGATAATCCAGCTGGACCAGAAAAGCCCCCCCATCTCCCAGGCACCGGGCTGTCCAGCTGTCCCAGCCGTACTTGGTTAACCAGTAGAAACTATCAGTAAAAACCTACCGATTTTTTGGGATTTTGGGTTCCTCAATATACCCAAGTTCTCCTGAAAACATCAGCCTGAGGCTGAGCCAGCTTCGTTAGGACTTTGGCTTGAAAAGAGTGGACATTCTTCTACTAGGACATGGTTTCCCAAATTGGGTGGTTTGCCCCCTTAGGGGGAGCATGAGGCAGCTGGCCTGTGGCTCAGGTGGGCAGTCCCAGCAGTGCGAGGCTCAGGTATCTGGCCAGCTTGGGCTGCATCAGCCACCCATAAGGTGGGGCCTGTGCCATTAGCCTGGACGTTCCATAGTCAGCCTCCTGGGATTTCCCAACTTATGAAGAAAATGCAGCATCTTTCACATTAAATTCATTTGTTTTTGCTCTTTCTGATGTTATATTACATTTTTATTACATTTTTGGCCATGAAAAACTATTTTGTGCTTATTTTTAATTTTAAATAACATTTTTATATCAAGATTTTGTGTTTATTTTAAATTACAAGTTGAATATTTTGTTAAAAAGGGGTTGGACAATGGTAAAGAAGAGATGGGGGGTGAGGGTTTCTCAAAAATCAAAAGTGGAGCGCAATGCCAAAAAGTTTAGGAACCCCTGTACTAGGAAAATCACTGAGAGAAGAGGGGAAACAAAGCAACCAAAAAAGTGTAAAAAAAAAAAAAAATTTTTTTTGCAAAGCTAGATGTTTCAGATTTTTGCTCCAGGGCTAATTTTTAAGATCCAAAAGTTTATAACCTGCCTGGGAATTTTCAGGAGAGAGAGAGCTTGCTAGAATATATCATAATGATGCATAATCTGTTAGAGTGAGTGAAATTGTTCACATCTCAGGTGTCTCCTTATAAAAAGGAGGGTAGAATCTTCATTTCTGTGACCTCTAATGGAGTGTTAGTTAAAGTAATGAACCCAGAAAATTACAGGAGAATACAGACTTGATCAAATCCACCCTCAGACCTCCTTGAAAAGTGACTTTGTGCAGGAGAAAGAAGAAGAGATAAAATATTCAAAGTGGCTCAGTAAAAACTGACCACTGATCCAAATTTCTTCTTTTAGCACAGCAGTTAGCAAACTTGTTATGTTAAGTCCCACTTTTCGTCCCTGCAATTACAGGAACCCCTCCCCGCACACACAACCTGTCGAATGTAATCTGAACCCAATAAATTTCAGATATGTCCATAGGAGAAAAAAAATTCAGCAGATGAAAGAAAATAAGTATGCAGAATGTAAAAACATTAATTGATATGCGAATGTGACTACACAGACATAAAAACAGAACATATTTCAACATTTTTAATGAGATAGATGATCTTAAGATCCAACAGCCAATCATGCTGTTCCACCCTTATGAAATTTCATGCTCCCTCAGAGGGCTCGCTTCCCGGAGAGGGCACCCCTCCCCAACTATGCCCACCCCTGCTTTAGCAGATGGCAGAGAGCTCTTTAAACACACCTTGCTAGTTAGTGACATATATGCATGCCATAAATATATACATGGAATTAAATTTCCTGGGTAACCACTGCAAGTGCTGTGCTGAAGCATGGGATTTGAACATCTTTGAGCCATAGCTTTGATTTTCACTTCAACTATAGTTTTCCCTAATTAATGTTGCCACAGTATTCAATGGGTAACACTTTCAGAATAACTTCGGCACTCAAGTACCTAAATCATTTTTGAAAGTGGGACTTTGGTGGTTTTGAAGATTTAATCCCATAATCTTCACTGTGTATTGAACCAGGAATTGTGCAATAACACAACGTGGATGCACACAACAGCGGAGGCATTTACTGGCAATCAGCAACAGCGTCCACTTACACAGAGGCAGATTTCCGTTCATTATTTGCTGAGTTATTCCACAAAATCAGAGTAGGGCTTGCTGAGACACAAAGCTACCCTGGAATCAGAAAAAGACACCATTGTACCTGAAGACTGACTGCCCATCACCCGTAATGAGGTCCCCTGCCCGTCACACCTGCTGTGTTCCCATAAAGATATGTTAAGTCATGTGAAAACTAAGAGGAAAGTCATCTTCAAAGCAGTCAAGCTACCACACACACACAATTAAATAAGAACCACCTGGCTAATCACTTCCCAATTTCCAGCCTCCCTTTCCAGGGCAAGTTCACCAAGAGTACTGACACATCTGAGCTCCAACAGAACCCGTATATCAGACAGCTTGCAGAGGAGAAGCGAGCCCACAGAAAGCTCAGTAAGGACCTGCCAGACACCCACTACACATACAACAGATGCAGCAAGGACTGTCACTCTCATGTGGGCCTTCACAGTCACAGTCGATGCTGCAAATGATGATCCCAAATGGAACTACGAAGGGCGCAAGCCATAGTCTGCGTAGACTGAAGGATGCCCACTACTACTCTCAACATCCCGTGTCCCTCATCATCAAGGTTTCAGAGCAGGACTGGCCACAGAAATGACCCATTAGTGCTAATGAAGGTCTCTTTTTTTCAGCCATTCCTGAGGGCTTGTGCAGATAAGGATGGGATTTTCAAAAGCCCTGGGCACTACTCTAACTCTGCTGCCGTTGAGGGCAATGGGAGTTTGACCATAGACTCAGGCATGATCAAGAAGCCAATGCAATATGCATTTGTGAAACCAGTAACTAAATGTTATTATAGATGCACACACATTCCCTTCTAATAGAAGAGGACAGCAAGTGAACACCATTTGCTTTAAAGTCTTTTATTTTATAATACGTAGATTCAGCAATGAGATAACAAGATATTAGACCTCTTATAAATCTCTCAGCTAGCCAGCACGCAGCCATATCGACCGACAGACTATACCTCTCTTAAGTGAGCATTTTCTCTTGCCATCAAGCATCTCCTGCATCCCATCAGATTAGGATATAAAAGCAAGTCGAATCATCTGGACAATTTCCTTCATAATTTGTTGGAAACGGAGTCAATCAAACCCTTTTTACTTTTTTTCAGCTAAACCACTGAAGCAATTTAATTCCTTTCTATGCAAGTCTCACCAGGCTCAAACATTCGTTAGCCTTCTGATTCACTGTTATACCCTTGAGTAGAGACCAAAACTAACTACAGTATTCCAGGTGGAGCTGGACCAGGCAGTTTTCTCTATCTTTTGTAGCACCTTTCTGATGAATAGTAAGTGCAATGAGATGATAATGGAGACTTGAGAAAAAGTAATTAAACCAGAGCCCCTGCTATCTGCCACGTTTCTCCACTCATGCATACAGTGTAACTAATTCCAGTCTAAGAAAGACAGGAACCAGACAGTGATGTTCTGAACGAAATTGTATTAAAGAGCAAAAGAAGATCAAGAATGATTCTAATTATATGATAGTGCATCGGATCTAATTATTGCTAACATATTACAATTCGTAAGCGGAAAATCAGCAATGGGGATGTCAAACAGTTAACCAGCAAGCCTACAGCATATCAGTAGGCTTCCCAGTTAACCAACCCTTGCCAGTGAATGCCAGTGGCAGCCAGCTGCGCCGAGCTGGAACTGCCTCAGTGAGAGAGAGGCCGGTGGGCCAGGTGGTGGGACACCTCAGCCGCAGTGGGGATGGGCAGCAGGACTGAAGTTAAAAACAGTTAGGGTGCTATTGTTTAACCTGTTAAACATTTTAACATGCCTAGTAAGGAATCCAACGTCAGGCAGGATTGTTTTGAGGGAGGCGTGGTGAGCACGGTGAGGTCATGGCCTGCCATCTAAATGAAGTCACCAACCTTCTCAAGAGCCTCTTAGTTCCAAATCACTGCAAATGCTAATACTTTCCTAAACATACCTAATTTATGGATGCAACCCCACGCCTTCACATGGTGTACAAGAGACCCCAAAATAGGACAGGAGACCACTGCTACATTCTCTTCCCCAGTTCACCCTCAAAATAAAATAATCCTAGCCAGGCATAAAAATCCCAACCCTTTATACATGCTTTAATAGAATGACTTGTTGATATTTTGATTATGGATCTATGTTCTACAATATACATATCCAGCAATTTAAAATTAGACAGGGAATTAGACAAATACAGTAAACCCTCCATTAGATGGACTAATAGGGGGTGTCCATTATTCCCAAAAGTCCGTTAAATGCGAGGGTTTACTGCTGAATGGCTTTCCCAGCTCCAGCTCTCCCTTCCCCCTAAAAAACCCTCCAAAACCAAAATATAAAATAACAACCCCGCCCCCACTACTCACTAAACCCACCACTGGAGGAACCCCTGGACCCTGTCCTAGCTCAGATCCCGCCACGTGTCTGGGACCCTGCCACTGCATGTGGCTAGAGGTGCCCCACTATGCAGCTGCCTCTCCATGTGCGGCTCAAGGCACCTAGCCACATGCAGCTTGAGGCATCCATTGTGCACGGCTAAAGGCGCCTGGCCACGTGTGGCTGCCTTGTCACATGCGGCTGGAAGCACCTTGCCATGCACAGCTGGAGGCACCTTGCTGCGCATGGAGGCACCCGCCATGTGTTGCTGTAGGGGCCACTTTGTGGCCTGCGGGAGCCACCCCACCTGCCTCCCATCACGGTGCAGGCTGTGGAAGCAGTAAGTCTCCTCCCCCCGCTTGTTTTTGGCAATGGGGGGAAGATTTAGGATTTTACAGACCCCAGTGCACTTCCAAAACAACAATGGGGGGACATCCATTGTTCCCGAAGTCCACAAAGTCGAGAATTTCCTGTAAATTGAGCTGGATCGCCATATGATAAAGAGCATATAGACATCTTCAATGTGTGCAGCTCCAATTTTTATGTACAGAAGGAATGTGCCTCTAGTTACGATCCATCAAATTTTTACTGCTAGAAAGGCATTCTAGTTGAGAGATTGCAAGGAAAAGGGAACATCCTGCAACATGTGTGGTGGTTATATCCAGGAGGAAATTACACTTCCGCATATGGTAGCTCTGAAAGGAAAATATTAAAGTGATTAATCTTATGACAAGACTCTAGCTTCCTAGAGACCCTCTGACATCTTTACTTAATACTTCAGTAAAGGAGCTGCACTTTAAACAGAACAATTTTGGTTTTTTTTGTTTTTATTGTTAGCAACTATAGTCTGTATTGGAATAATGTGATGACAAACCCCATGGAATTATGACATTGTAAAACATGGACTGTTTTTTGTAATGGAAAAGTACGTATACAAGACAAGCTCCATAACAAGGAAGGACTATCAAACAAATATTACATCTGAGACACATCAGTGATATTTTCATCCTCTGGGCAGACAGCCTAAACTCCCTCATTGATTTGCACCACAAAGTTCAACCATCACCAACCATGAAACTCTAGAACATTCCCACACCAAAAAGTTTCCTGGACACCAAGATCAGATTCAGCAATCAAATCCGATAGACAACCCGTGCATGACCATATATGCCTTCATAATAACTGCAACAAACATGCCAACAAATCAGTACTCTATAACCAAACACTTAGATACCACGGAATGTGCTTGAAGAAAAAAGTCCAGAAGACAGAACACCAAAAAAACCACACTTAGAGCAGTCTTCACCAAACAAGGCCTCTCTACCAGAGAAGTGGGTCACATCATGGAATGGACCATCCAAAAACTCCAAGAGAACCTGCATCAATATGGGGAAAAAACCCAAAGCACAACTCCAAGCACATACCCCTAGTTTTCACCTATCACCCTCCACTGAAACAATTACAATCCATAGTCTGTGTGAGACTTTCAACCCCCCAAATTTGCTATCAGAGCAATCTCACCAAAGACCAGGATCCACCAACTCACAGCAGCACCAGATTCTACGTTAACATTTTTTGTTTTTGTCATAAACAACCTAGGGAAATATAACGTAGATAGAGCTGCTGTAAGGTGGGTGGAAAACAGAATGCTTTTCTGACCAGAGAGTAGTTATCGATAGTTCACAGGCATGCTGGAAGGGTATAATAAGTGGGGTCCTTCAGGGATCAGTTCTGGGTCTGGTATTGTTCGATATCTTCATCAATGATTTAGATAATGACATAGACCATGCAATTATCAAATTGCATGATTATCTGAAGAAAGGAGGGGTTGCTTTGGAGGATAGAATTAAAATTCAAAATGATCTGGACAAATGAGAAATTTTCTGAAGTAAATAGGATTATATTCTGTCAGGATGAATGCAAAGTATTCAGGAAGGAACATTTTGTTGCATGATACAAAATATGAAGGCTGCGTCTACACTTGCATTCCTCTTTCGAAAGAGACATGCAAATAAGGGAAATCAAAAATGCAAATGAGGTGTAGAGTTACGTATCTGGCACCTTATTTGCATATCTTTTGAACGTAAACCCCATCTTCAAAAGAACCCTTCTTCCCATAAAAAAGGGAAGAAGGGTTCTTTTGAAGATGGGGTTTACTTTCAAAACAGCCACGTCTATTTGGCTTTTCTTCTTTCCAATGAATATGCAAATGAGGTGCCAGGTATGTAAATCTGCACCTTATTTGCATTTTTGATTTCCCTCATTTGCATGCCGCTTTCAAAAGAGGAATGCAAGTGTAGACACAGCCAAAATGATTTCCTAGGAAGGAGTACCGTGGAAAGCGGTCTGGTGGCCATAGTGGACCACAAGCTAAATGTGAGTCAGAGTACTACAGTTGGAAAACAAAACACACAAAACCAAACCAGGGATGTTAACGATTAACTAATTAACTGGTAAGCCTCACCCTAAACAGATCAGGCTTACTGGTTACTGTTAATCGATAAGAGCTGGAGCCCACCAGCAGCAGGGGGTTGCTCTAGCGCTGCAGGGCTGCTGGAGGTACTGTACTGAATGTACTGATTTGGTCACTATTGCAACAGAAATAATGCAAATATATGTGGGAGACGAAATTGTAATTTACATGATTACCTGCTCTTTTGTTCAAGGCTTTCTCTCTCTTTTCTAATGAATGTGTAGCTATGTACATAGAATTTCACTCCTGGTCCCTTTTCCAGAGTGCTTTCCTATATTTGCTTTTCATTTTTCCCCTCCCCTAATTGTGGGTTGCTCCATTCTTAACTTTGTACTGGTTTTTTGCTCACTTACATTGGAAAGAACTGCCATTGTTACTATTTTCAAAATTAAAAAGGCAGCTCTTCCTGCGGAAAAGAAAATACTGGAGTCCTCTTCCTGCCAGTTTACTCTCACCAATAAAAAATGGAAGTCCTGTGTCACCTTGCAGACTAAAAGATTTGTTAGTCTGTACGATGCCACAGGACTTCTCTCTCACTGTTTTTGCGGATACAGGCTAACACTGCTCCCCCTTGAATACGTCTCACCAAAAAGGAATATAATAAAAAGCATGCTCTACAGGCCAGTTCTTCATGTGAGCCTTCCCATGTCTCCATATGCCTTGTTAGAGTTTTCACCTTTTCCCTCATACATGGTTCCCCAAGAAAGGTCTTCAAATAGGGAGATGTTTTCTTTCCAGCAGTTTTAACACAAGGAACTTCCACTTCAAGGAGGGAGAATCAGGGGCAGGGGCCCACCCAGTAATCACCGAGGGACAGTACTCCCCCCAGCCTCATGGCTGCATTAGGGAGAGAGCTGCAGTCCCAAAGCACAGGGAGCCCTCTCTCTCCAGGGACCAAGTGGGGGAGAGGGACAGCAAGCTGCCCACATAGGTGGGTAGGAAGGACAGTGAGGTACTCGTGGGTCTGGGAGTAAAGAGGGGAAGACTGACCTTCTTTGCCCTACTAAAAGGGGTAGAGTCTGGAGCTCTGTCTGGGCTCCTGGCTACAGGGGTCTGACCTGAGGCTCACCCCTACTAGGTGTCCAGAGAAACCCCCTCTTGCTAAGGACTCCAGACCTAGTGCAGGATATCCCAGGACCTACTTTCATGCCTGGATTATAAGGCCTAAAGCCTATAGCCTTTGCAGCCAGATTGAAAGAGCAGCAGCCGCCATTAGCTGAGAAGCAGGAAGTCACATCCTCATTCCATCTAAATTACATTAAACTAATGCAATATCAGGTTGTTAAAAAGGAGACTCTGTCCTAATGGTGTCCAGCATCACCAGATTAAAAAAAAAAAAAAAACAGATTGTACGACAGTTAAAAGAAAATTTAGCTTGAAAGTGTTCTGTCTGACAAGGAACTGCTTGTCAATAGTTGGGGTTGTAAAATCCTCATTTCTTTATTGTATCATCATTATGGTCTCCACTTCCCTGTTGTTTGTCTGTATGATCTGTGTCTGGTTCTTTAAATTGTTTCTGTCTGCTGTGTAAGTAGTTTTGCTCCACGTAAATCAATCACCGTGGTAGGGTAGAATTTACATTACAATAGGATAGGATTGGTTAGTAAATAGTTGGTTAAAGTACAGCTACACAGGACTCAAGTAGTTTCACTCTAAAAACTGGGGTCCAAAATGAAGTTTTCCGGGGAACCAATTCCCGGACACCGCCTTAAAGATCAGAGCTGCCAGACATCAACAGTCTGCCAATGACACGAACTGATCTAGAGTGCTCCAGGTGGACCTGATTCTGACTGGCCAACAGGAAAAGTTTATCTGTCGTGTGGGGAGTGGTGCACATAGTATGTGTAGCATATGCATTCTGTTTATTATTAAAGAGGCTAAGTACGATATTACTGTGTAAGACTCTCACTAGTAAAAGACCCCATAAATCCTCATTAGATTCAGCTCGGATTCCACAGGGAAGGAGCGTTTACCTGGAGTCCACAGAGGGGTAAAATTAGGCGCCTTTTGCATGGAGCCCTTTAAACCAGGAAAATGTAGGAGCGCCTAAGAGGGTAATTACTTGAGCCCTAGGGGCTGAGTAAAGGTGATTGTCTTTTAGTGTGTGAGTGTAACCAAGTATTTTGTGCAGGTAACACTGTGGCCAAAGAAGGAAAGTGATTCCCTTTTCTAAGTATTACAAATCTCACATTAAGAGGGCAACTGGACAAATTTCTTCCAATTTCCAACAAATGTCCACAGGGTTTGGGTTTTTTCAGAATATCTTAGAAGTTCCGTGACTGTATATGGAAAGCTTATAATCCCACCCCCCCCGGTCTTAACATTTATTTGAGTTAACTTTATGTGACAGAAAACTTGTAAGTGAAACAAACAAGCCAGGCATCCAACTAAAGTAAAACTCTTATGCAATGGGCAGTAATAAAACAAATCAAAGGAACTATTTTCTAAAATGCTGACTAGCATAATATAAAAGTCTGCTTTTTGGTTTTTAATCTCAAATTAATTTAGAACATTTATACCAGAGCCAGATTTTGTATGCTAGTAAACAAAGATTTACTTAAATAATGGCTGACCAACAAGACCCAACAAGTTTCTGATCACATCTCTTGATAGCATGAAATCTAGCTTCACCCTTTGCTAACATCTGTATTTCTAGGATACACTGTATTATTCTGAACGTGGTAAATCCCATTACTGCACACCATGGGAGGTTCTTACCGAAGGACTTTCTCTTTTAAACCCAGAAAAAATACAAAGGCATCACAACATATTACTGAAAGTCACAGTTAATGTTACATTTTTTATATTTGATCAAAATACCAGTAGTTCTGTGCTCAAACTCCTATTTGTTATAAAACACACACTACTATAGGAAAGAAGAAATTTCATGAATGACTAATATATCAATTCAAAAGCAATCTCTTAGCTACAGGACGCCTCCTGAGTTGCTAGTCTGAACAAAATAGGGCATCAACAGAATGACCTACCATGAAACTAAATTAAAATGGAGTAAGATGAGCTCCAACAGGCAAATGTTATGTACAAAGTTAAGACTTTAGGCATGATGGAGAAACCTTGTTACAGATCAGTTCAATACAAAATCATCCCACCAATAAAACAAGGTGTATTTCATTTTTGTTTTTAGAGCAGAATAAATCATTTTTGTTATACTAAATATACATGTAGAATTTGGGTTTAAACAAAAACTCAGTTTTCAAACCATAATTGGATGTGTTTTAAAAAGATATGGTCTAGTAACTATTGAGGGGGCAGGGGGCTATGGCCTCTTTTAGACAGGAGGTCAGAGTAGATTGGGGCAGGCAAACTGTGGCCCATGGGCTGGATTCAGCCTAGCAGCCAATCTCCCACTGGCAATCAAAGTTGGGGGCTTGCCTGGCTCCATGTGTGCCGTGAGGCTCCCAGAACCAGCAGTATGCCCCCTGCTACATGGGGCAACAAGAAGGCTCCATGAGCTATCCTGCCCCTAGCATCACCCACACAGCTCCCATTGGCTGAGAACTGCAGCCAAAGGGAGCTGCAGGGTTGGGGCCTGCAGATAGGGGAGCAGCAGACAGAGCTTGAAGGGAGACATGCTGCTGCGTCTGGGAGCTTCCTGAGGAGGTAAGTGCAGCCCAAAGCCTGCACCCCAGAGGCCCCTCCTACACCCCTCAGTCCCTGTTCAGAACCCCTCCTGCATCCCACATGCCTTAATGCACAACCAGACCCCTCACACTCTCCCCACCCCAGAGAACTCTCCTATTCTCCAAACACTGGGGTTCCAGCCCTGGCCCCCCTCATGTACCCCAAACTCCTCATCCCTAGCCCCCGCCTCCCACACCTCCAGCCAGAGCCTGCACCTGTCCCCTCTCACACCCCAACCCAAATTTCCTGGGCCATCCATACAATTTCCATACTCTGATATGGCCCTCAAACCACAAAAGTCTGCTCATCCCTGGACTAGATGATCACAATGCTCCCTTTTGGTCTTGGAATCTCTGGGAGAGCCATGCGTTAAAAAAAAAAAAAAAAAAAAAAAAAAAAGCAGGGTTTCCCCCCTCCCCTCTCCAAAAAGAGAAAATATAGAGTTCCTTTAAAAAGAATTTCATTTCAATTCATTTCCTACTGAACACATCCATTTCAGGTCTTAAGTGGCAACACAGGAAACACAGTGTGCTCAAAAGATGCTGGAGGGCCAGAAGTTGAGTGGACATTGCCTGCATTGCTGCTCTGGAGCAAGTTTAGTTACCCTGATATGCTTGTGGAACAAAAAGGTTTCAAGTTCAAAATTATGATATTAGGGGAAAAGTTTAGTTCACCATGTGCAAGATGGAGACAGGGAACAGGATCCCAAAGGGTACCAGAGGAGCAGTCATTAATGCAAAATGATAGAGTTGTGTAATCAGCTCGACAGGAGAACCAGGTGCAAAAGTGGAAGAGTAAGAATGAACAGCAGTGTTTAAAGTAGCATTTTGCTTCAAGAATGAATGAATGAATTCTTCTGTATTTTACTAAGACGGGTTGACAACCAAAACAACAAGAAGATCCAATTTTTTTCTAATTTGGTTTAAAAAACAAACACCAATAATTCAAGACCCATAATGCACGTGACTGAGATGATCGTTAATAAATAACATCAAAACCATACTTTTTGTAACCCCTATTTTAAGAACAGCAAACACAATGATTTGTAATGCAATACATGTTTACTGCAGGCCATTTACAAAGTTTTTACATATTCTATTTCCTCACACTTTACATATGTGTGTTTGTACCACTATCTTCCTGACTTTCACTCCTGAAGCCACTTTAATTATGCCAATTGTACTTCAGGTTTAATTTCAATTTTCTTTCTTAAAATGCATGTTGCCCTTCACAGCAGGAATGCCACAAGCTTCCTTTTCCTTTTCAAAATCAAGCGTTTGTTAGCAACACGATCAAAACATGGATACAGTATCATAGCCCACAATGCACTGCGCATATTAAAGGAGGTTGGAGGAGTTATCCAACATTTTGAGATCACACATCATTTGCTATTTAGACAGGAGTTCACTGTTGGGCTTTGAGACATTCACCATTTATCGAAAATAATCAGGAGGTTTTTTTTAAGACTTCGCAATCATAATGTTGGGAGCCACAAAGAAGTCCTTAAAAGAGCTGCATGCGACTCTGGAGCTGCAGGTTGCAGACCCCTGTACTAGGAGAAAGTCCTTAGCAAAGCTGGGCCAGTCAGATTCAGTGGATTGGAGGGGGCTTAAGCAGACAGCTGGAGGTAGGAAGACTGGATACATGAAAGCAATCCTAGACTGTGAAGAAAGTTCTGGGGCAGACAACTAGTTGATTCTAGCTGGAGAAGAATGGTCTGACTGTCACCTCCAGTTACTATTGTTGAACAGAGAAAAGGCAATTGAAGTAGTAGTGAAGGTAAGTGAAGTTGATCAAATATCATCAGGGCAAGGTCATATTGAAGATGCATTCTTGCAAGTGTATGTTCTGAAGGTGGCAATAGGCAGGTATACAAGTATAACGAACAAGTTAATCTGGGATATGAGAGCAGTTTTAATTTTGCTACCAAGAGCAGAAATTTTAAACTAAATAAATTTATCAATTTAAAAGCCCAAATAACAACAGCACAAGACACCTGGGACCAAAAGGGCACTTCACCCATAAGAACTGAAGGATTTTGCAGAGTGTATTTACAGGGGAATTTTCTTAATTGACTGGTAGTGAAATATGTAAATTGTGCACTCTTCTATTGCTTGAGTTAGTGATTTATAATGACAGTTTACATTTAGTACCACACAGAAATAAGAAATAAATCAAATGATAACCTGCCAGGGGTCTCAACATAGAGAGCACTGTACACAAGAGTAAATTTCAGTTTGCTGAACTGGCACTAAAATATAGCAATCTTGCAAGATTATGAATTAATGACAGTGGAGAAAGCTGGGCAAGACATTTTACCAAACTTTTCTGGCATAAGTTCCAAGTACATAAATTTTTACAGAGCTAAAACAATGGCTTTAGTTGGTAACTCTGTAACAGCTTAACACTGGCATCAGTTTTACCAGGGCACTGAGCACATTGTGCCTAAAAAGAAGCCCTCTTCAGCAATGGAGAGCCACATGGCTATGGTAAATGCCACAAGAATTCACACAGAACAATAATTTTGCTCTTAACAGCTTAACTAAGGTGGCAAAATGAACATAGCCCATTGCCACTGAAGCCGTCCAAGAATGTTTGACATTCATATGCCACTAACCACCAATGAGAAGGTTTAAGAAGTTCTTTGAATTACATCATCTAAGGACATGCAATGGAAAGGACAGGTGTCAAAAACTGAAAAGGACAACTAATGATTTAGAACAGAAACTACACTAATGATTTAGTTCCATAGTCATTCACTTAGTGCCTCTTAACCACTGAGGAGCCATACTAGGTAAGACCAAAAGGTCTATTTAGCCCAGTATTCTGGTCTTCCGACAGTGACCAATGCCAAGTGCCACAGAGGGCATGAACAGAACAAGTAATCTGCAGGTGATCCATCTTCTGATGCCCATTCCCAGCTTCTGACAAACAGAATGTAGAGATAGCTACTGATGAACCTGTCTTCCATGAATTTAACTATCTCATTTTGTAAACCTGATATATTCCTGGCCCACTGTCTGGCAAAGTGTTCCACAGATTGACTGTGTATTGCGTGAAGAAGTACTTCTTTTATGTTTGTTTGTTTTTTCAGCGTGTTACCTATTAATTTCATTATTCACCTTCTTCACATCAGTCATGGTTTTATAGACCTCTGTCATATTCCCACTGATACTCATCTCTTTTTCCAAGATGAAGTCCCAGTCTTAATCTCTCCTCATATGGCATCAGTTTCATACCCCCTAACCATTTTGGTTGCCCCTCTCTGAACTTTTACCAACACTGTGATATCTTTGAGATGTAGCGACCATATCTGCACACAGTATTCAAGATGCAGGCAATACCATGAATTTAGATAGAAGCGCTAAGACATCCATGTCACACCCTCCTCCTCTTCTCTAGCAAAGATGGCTCCCCTATTCACCTATGCTCACTATGGCGGGAAGTTAGTGCCGTTTGTGGCAATATTTGTTTCTGCACAAAGGCCCAGCAGAGAGATCACCTGTTTTTCAGGAGAAATACAGTATTCAGAAAAGCTGCTACCCAGCTCTGTATACTCCTGAAGTCTATCAAGCCTGCATTGCATAGTGTTCATGTCTACATATGCAAGAAGGGAAAGGTCCTTAAGGGTCTGATGCCCTCTTCCTTAAGCATGAAATTGCTTTAAACCCTTTCTCCTACTCTTTGGAGTAGAAGGGAATCAGAAGCAGAGGCTGTGAAAGACAGTTAAAATTTCAAAACTACTTCAGGGTAAGCAGTCAAAGTACCAAAGATTGAGTTCTGTCTCCTACTAATGATTCCAGGAAAATGCCACATCTAGTGTATGTTGATTTAGTCTCCTTCTCCCTTCCCCCTCAAGTCAATCTGGCCAAGTGTTTTCACTGTGTGCCACTGTTTTTCAAAGTAATGTGACTGGGAAATCTAATTGTTTTTTTTTTTTAAAAGGCTTTCCAGCTTGTAAAGTCCTTCAGAGCTCAGTGTTCCGTAGCAATCAAAATGTCTAAAAAAATAAATGTATTAAAAGGTCTTTTCTAGCTAGAAAGCTTTCCAAGACACAAAACTATTTTTCACATTTAGCAAAGTTCAGAGAAGTACACATTTTTTTACATTATTTTTAAATAAGCCTGAACTCAGTCAGATGTAAAACAGAGTGATGTGAAGTAGTTTACTTGAGTGGCATGTGAATTTAAAGATATAATACCTTAAGTAAAATGAAGAATATTTATAATTAAATGTGCTATCAAATTGAGCCCATTAGAGAGGTTTAAAACATGGTTCACTTTGGACAGTTCTGGGAGGCCTTTTATTGTATTGTGTGAAAAATATTTTCATCATAAACGGTTCTGTGTTTAGTTATGCATATACAAATGAATAACAGGGTTTTAAGAGCAGTTAAGGTCTCAAAAAATCAGAAAATGCCAAATCTAAGATGGCATATACATCCTTCAGTCTTGTGCCTATGTATTACATTCCAAGCCATTTACAGACTCTCCATAGATTACCATTGTTCCACCCTAAAAATTTTGAGGTGTGCAGCAGTTTGAAATTAAAATATTAATAAAAATTTTTATCATCTTCTTTGATCTGGAAATGGGCACAGAAATGGCAAGATCATTTCTGCCTAAACTAAACTAAACTATAATCCATTTTCTTTTGACTGGAAAAGAAGCCCAGAAGGGAGCTGAAAGTGGGAATCAGCTTAGAAGGTTTGACTAACTGGGATTTAGAATTAAAACTGTTATGTAGCCTGAACTGGAGAGATCACAGTGACTCCTGACACATTTAAGGGACTTCTCAATGAACACTGCATGATGAGATATGCAATGTCTTTACCATAAGCTGTGCCTAGATCGTTAAAGGAACATGAGTTATGTCATGTTTGTGAGGCTCGTTGACCAGGGGAATGCAAAGGTGGCTACTATCTTCGGGATTCAGTGATCCAAAACAGCCTGGGAGCGGGAGTGTCACAGCAGTGGCCAGAGCCCTGGGTGCCATGCTAAGGGCTGGCAGAGAGGGGGAGCAACATGAGCTGGCTGCCCAAACCTGCCCCTTTCAGGAGCGTGGAGCTCCCCCTCCACATTGCTCAGGCAGTTCTGTCACACTCCATGAAATGAAATGACTTGTCCAAGGTCACACAGGAAGAATGTGGCAGAATGGAAAACCAAACCCAGGTCTCGTCAGCAGAGAGCCTTCGTGAGCCCCTCTGCAAAGGGGAGGGGCCTGCTCCCAGAATGGCCTCGGGTGGAGCATGTGGTGTGGCACTCTGGCACCAGTTTAAAAGGCTCTGTCCGCCACCACCCCTGCTCCAGTAGCAGCAGCAGTGGCTGGGAAGGAGCCCTGAGCCCCTTTGAATCTCTGGGTCCTGGGGCAATTACCCTCTGTACCCCTTCCCCACCAGTTATCCTTTGCCTCACCTAGAAGCTCTCCTTTAGGTCAGCGCTGAAGCACAGTAGCAGGCCACTGCAGGGAACATTGGGCAGTTGTTGCCAAACTGCACCTTCTCCGTCATTAAAAAACCACTACCTACCCATATTTGAATGATTGTTCTTTGAAAGGGGGATGCTGACGTGTGTGCCTCTTCAGTACCTGTGCTCCCAGAGCATCAAAGCTGGAGAACTTTGCCTAGTAGTCCCAGTGGGGCAGCGCTTACACCCTCTGGCCCTCGCTCTCGATCCTGGCTATTTAAGGGAGGGCAGCGCCCTCAGATCCTTTCAAGCAAGTCTTAAGAAGCAGCTGGAATAGAAGGTGTCTGATGGAATACACCTCTGCCTCCACATCTCAAAGAACAACAGGTATGGTACAGGTAGGTAACCCTTTTTCTTCTGCGTGGTTGGAGATGGGTATTCTACTCAGGTGACTCATAAGCAGTCCTCAAAAGGAAGCAAGGCTCAGAGCCTACTTAAAATGACGACACAACTGCCTTCCTAAGATTTGCAGCTGACCTTTAGGAAGCACAGAATTTCGTAAAAGTGTATATAGAAGACCAGGTAGCAGCCCTACAAATGTCCAATATCAAAACATCTGCATTGCTTGGGCCCATGTTAGATGAACCTGTAATCTCAGCCAAGGCATAGGCTGAGCTTCTTCACATGATGGCCTAATGCAGGAAGTTGTCCCCCTGGAAATCATGGGTGCACAGGCTGCCTGCTGCATCATTCACTCTGCATAGGTGACAAAGGTGAAGTGGTGAACAGAAAGGCTTAGTCCCCAACAGGTAAAACAGCAAGCACTGTCTCACATCCAAGAGGCTGTTCATCTGTGTGGACTGTAGTTTAGGAAAGAACACTAGTAAGTATTTCACTTGGTTACAGTGAACCTGGGAAAATGCCTTTGAGGACAGCTTTGGATGAGGTTGTAAGGTCACTTTGTCTTTGTAGAAATTGCATATGGGGGAGCTTGACCATTAAGGCCTACAGCCAGCAGCCACCACAGGCTCTGGGGCAAGGTGTGGGACTCCAGGCCCTTGGAAGGGGCAGAGCCAAGGGCAGAAAGGGCAGGGCTTAGGGCAGTCAACTCTTAACTCTGGATTGCAGCACTGGGGCCCCCTCCCCCTCCTTCAGAGCTGTGTAGAGCAGTGGTGCAATGCTGCCACAGATCTACAAAGGGGCCCAGAGCTCCAGGCCCTCTTGAAATGCCTGGCCCCAGGACAACTGCCCTTTGCAACCCCTCTCTTCTCCCTCCATCAGTTGACCTCCCTAGAGCAATTCCTTGGTGCTACAACATACGCAAGGAGAGTAAAGCTGTCCTGTGGCACAGGAGGGACAGAACAGATCATGGGGCCTGTATTTGAGCCCCTGGCAAAGGAAAGCTAAAAGTAGAACAGTCACATAAGGGAATCAACCCTTTCACAGGTGGGTCAATATGAGTAATCCTCTTAAACTCTATAAGAGCAAGATTTCTAAGGAAAAAACTCACTTCCTGTGGATTGGACTATGAAACTCCAAGATCACTGTTAAATAGACCTTCCATTAACTGAGAGGGACACAAAAGCATTAAAACTGTAGGAGGACTACAAAAGTTCTTGAATGTATGTTAGAAGCCCCTGGCTATTGACTAAATCAAAAGCCACGTCAACTAGGCTTAACAGGTAGGTGTGTTTTTTAGTGGTATTTGCCTAACAGTTTCCAAAGAGCATTCTTCTTCCTCCTCAGCCAGCCATGCAGCATCCATGTTATGAGGTACAAAGAACTGAGCACTGGATGCAAAAAACCATCATACTGAATCAGTAGCTATAGATAAAGAGGAATAACTACGACTGTTCAAACCAATAGACGGAGTAGGTTGGGGAAGAAATATGTTGGCTATGCTGGAGAAACAAGAATGCGTTTAGCATGATCCAACTTCAACTAGAGGATGACTTCTGGATTACTGGGACCAGAGGGAAGGTGTGCCATTAACAAGCCCCAGTTCGGGTGGAAGGTGTTGATTTAGAAGCAGGCCTGAAACCCACTTGAACGCAAAACTGGTGTAATGAGAGATGGCAAGAAGTTACACAAACAGGTCTGTAGTCAGAATGCCCCTTAGGATTTGGGTCTTGAAAGATCACTCCTGGTCTCAGAAAAAGTGACTAAGTGAGTGATTTTGGACTCAAGAAAAAGTGATCAGCTGCAGGAACCATGCGCTCCTTGAAAGAGAAATGCCAAAACATTGTTGCCACAAGACAAAGCTAGTTGGAAGTCACCTCCCTGCTTGCATGCAATACATGGAGGTGGCACTGTCAGTAAGTACATGAACTTCTGCACCATTCATGTGATCCTAAAAGGCTAGTTAGGCTTTGAAACGGCTCAAACTCCAGAATACTGTTATGAAAGAAAGTCTTCTGTTCCGACCACAAGTCCTGAATTTTCATTGTCCGTAGGTGTGTTCCCCAACCTACTGAAGCAACATCAGAAACTGTGCTCATGATGAGAGAAGGATGAGCAAAGAGAACGCCCTGGTATACATTGCTCCGAACTACCTAGCTCTGTACAGAACCTGGTGTCACTGGAAGCCTTCACACAAACCTATCTAAATGATCACAACTTGAGTGACAGACCAACCGCAAACATTCTTCAAGAGAATGAAGGTGCAATCTTGCATAATGAACTATAGAAATGGATGCGACCATCTGGCTTAGTAACTTCAGGCACATAAAAAACACAGTTGAAGGTTAAAACTGGATGTATAAATGGAGTGACTAATAATTTGATCACCAGAAAATCTAGAGCACTATTTTTGAGTTATTAATGTAAACTCTCCTAAGTTCAAAACTAAGCCTAGATGACTGAAAAGGTACTGTGTAAGCTGGACACAACATAGGACTTATCTCTTATTAACATACTGTTCAGGTATCAGAGAATATTAATTCCTCTTTTTCTAAGGCATGCGACTACTAGTCATATTTGGTAAAAACCCACAGAGTGCAGGAAAGGCCAATGGGAATCAAAATGTACTGGAAATGCTGACCAACTACTATAGAAAGCTTCTGGGACTTGGGAAAAATCAACACGTGAAAGTAGGCAATCTGAAGATTCAGGGGAGCAAACCAGTCATTGTGTTTCAAAGCAGGGAAAACAGTCACTAGGGTAATCTTGTGGAATCCCTTACACTTGATTAGTAACAAAGAGGAAGCCGTGCTAGTCTATACAATATCAAAACAAAAAGCAGTCAAGTAGCACTTTAAAGACTAGCAAAATGGTTTATTATGTGAGCTTTCGTGGGACAGACCCACTTCTTCAGACCATAGCCAGACCAGAACAGACAATATTGAAGGCACAGAGAACCAAAAACAGTAAGCAAGGAGGACAAATCAGAAAAAGAATCAAGGTGAGCAAATCAGAGAGTGGAGGGGTGGGGGGGGGGGGGGGGGGAGGTCAAGAATTAGGTTGAGTCAAGTACGCAGACGAGCCCCTATAGTGACTCGGAAAGTTCCCATCACGATTTAAACCATGTGTTAATGTGCCGAATTTGAATATAAATGTCAGTTCATCCACTTCTCTTTCTAAAACGGAGCGATAATTTCTCTTCAGTAACACACATACCTTGAGGTCATTCACAGAATGCCCCGTTCCTTTAAAATGTTGACTAACTGGTTTGTGGATCTGGAGTGTTTTGATGTCTGTTTTGTGCCCGTTGACCCTTTGTCTAAGGGAGTTAGAAGTCTGTCCAATATACAAAGCATCTGGGCATTGTTGGCACATGATGATGCGCATATATGATGTTAGTAGAGGAGCATGAGAAAGTGCCCGTGATTCTGTGAGTAACCTGGTTAGGTCCAGTGATGGTTTTGCTAGTCTTTAAAGTGCTACTTGACTGCTTTTTGTTTTGATAGTGTATAGACTAGCATGGCTCACTCTCTGTTACTATTCAACATGGTTTAAATCGTGATGGGAACTTTCTGAGTCACTATAGGGGCTTGTCTGCATACTTGGCTCAGTCTAATTCTTGACCTTCCCCCCCACCCCTCCACTCTCTGATTTGCTCACCTTGTTTATCTTTTTCTGATTTGTCCTCCTTGCTTACTGTTTTTGGTTCTCTGTGCCTTAAATATTGAGTCTGTTCTGGTCTGGCTATGGTCTGAAGAAGTGGGTCTGTCCCACGAAAGCTCACCTTACACTTGATGTACCTATTGAGACTGCAAGATTGAGGATAGATTTCATTCCTCCTTTGGGCTTGAGAATCAAGGGCCGTGAACGGAATCCCAAGGAGGAACCTCCTCTATGGCCCTGAAGAGTTTACACTGCTGAAGGATCACAGACTCAGAGGAATACCTGGAAAGGGAGAGATAAGAGGGAGGGTCCTTGCATGGATTGAGAACTAGTTAAAAGACAGGAAACAAAAGGGTAGGCATAAATGGTACATTTTCTGAATAGAGAGGGGTAACTAGTGGTGCCCCCCAAGGGTCAGTCCTAGGACCAATCCTGTTCAATTTATTCATAAATGATCTGGAGAAGGGGGTGAGCAGTGAGGTGGCAAAGTTTGCAGATGACACGAAACTATTCAAGATCATCAAGACAAAGGCAGACTGTGAAGAACTTCAAAAAGATCTCATCAAACTGAGTGACTGGGCAACAAAACGGCAAATGAAATTTAATCCAATGTAATGTAGTGTAAGGTAATGCACATTGGAAAAAATAGCCCCAAGTATATTTACAATACGATAGGGGCTAATTTAGCTATAACTAATCAGGAAACAGATCTTGGAGTTATCGTGGATAGTTCCTTGAAAACATCCACACAGTGTGCAGAGTCTGTCAAAAAGGCAAATAGGATGTTAGCTATTATTAAAAAAGGGACAGAAAATAAGACAAAGAGTAACTTACTGCCCCTGTATAAATCTATGGTATGCCCACATCTTTAATACTGTGTACAGATGTGGTCTCCTCACCTAAAGAAAGGTATCCTGGCACTGGAAAAGGTTCAGAAAAGGGCAACTAAAATGATTAAGGGCTTGGAACAGGTCCCATATGAGGAGAGGCTAAGAAGATTGGGACTTTTCAGTTTAGAAAAGAGGAGACTGAGGGGGGGACATTATAGAGGTATATAAAATTATGACAGGTGTGGAGAGGGTGAATAAGGAGAAGTTATTTACTTGTGCCCATAGTACAAGAAGTAGAGGACACCAAATGAAACTAAAGGGTAGCAGGTTTAAAACTCATAAAAGAAAGTTCTTCTTCACTCAGCGCATAGTTAACCTGTGGAACTCCTTGCCAGAGGAGACTGTGAAGGCTAGGACTCTAACAGAATTTAAGAAAGAGCTAGATAAATTCATGGAGTTTAGGTCCATAAAAGGCTATTAAGCCAAGGGTAGGAATGGTGACCCTGGCCTCTGATTGTCAGAGGCTGGAGATGGATGGCAGGAGACAAATTGCTTGATCATTGTCTTTGGTCCACCTAGCACTGGCCACTGTCGGCAGACAGGCTACTGGGCTGGATGGACCTTTGGTCTGACCCAGTATGGCCGTTCTTACGTTATATTATGTTAGAATAGGAGAGTGGAAAGGGGGAAATGGACAGTAATCAAATGACATAACCCAGTGCAATAGTGCTTAGGATCTACTTGTCAGTAATTGTTAATTTCAAATGCTATAGAAGTGGGATAGTCTTGCCAAGAATGAAGGAGAGATGGCCTGAAGCACAATGACTCAGAGACAGCATCACACTGGATGCTTTCCCAAAGCTGATGAAGGATGGGTTGACTAGTTGAAGTTGGGACCAGAGGAACTCTCTGACAAGAACTGTGCCTCTTTCTGGAGATGTCCAACTCTCTAGTTGGATAATCCAACCTAAAGAAGTGCTGCAGATAATACTACTGCTGTGGCTGCTGCTACCCCAGGAAGTGAAGCCTCTATCAAAACCATAAAAAAAAAAAAAAAAAAAAAAAAAAACTCAAAATGCAACACAGCTCATGAGTCTCTAAAGGAATGTAAAGTTTTCTCAATTATCTCTGAAAACAAAAACCAATCTTCAAAGGGTAGGCCCTCAATTACTTGCTAGATAACAGGAGCTATACCATTTAGGGCTAAGGGTGAGGGGGTGTGGTGCAATCCAGACAGCATGAGGGATGGCTGTCCCAGCCCCACCTGGTTCTGGAGGACAAAGCTGGTCCCTCCCCACCTTGCCCAGAGACCCAGCAATTCTGACAGCCGCCTGGCCCACTCCCACCCCTAAGATCTGTTGTCTTTCAACTCAGAGAAGGGGGAAAACCCAGATTCAATTGCATGAAACTGCATATCGTAGTTCTCTTGTCTTGAGATTTCATTATGGGCTTGAAACCAGAGAATTCCATTGCCTGATCTTCCAGTTATTTCTGGTATGTTAATAACTATTCATTAATTGAAGCCTATGATAAGATCCTGACTGCTTTGAAGCATTTTCCCTCTGGCTCCTACACTATTAAAGACCCAGATTGCATGCCAAAAGTGTAAAATTAAAAATCAAAGCACTACCTCTGAAAGGTTTAATATGTGCCACATTAAAAAAAAAAAATTCTACAGCTCACAGCCATGTAATTGCATCACTGGCTAAGAGCATCATCTCGCTCAGCTTTCCTTTGAAACACAAGCCAACTGAGAGCAAGCTTTACACTCCATGTGCACCAGTATTTTGCATGTCTCCTGTGTCCTTCCCCATTTAATCTCTGCTTCCTTCCTGAAGGTGAGAAAGCCTGGTAACACTGCAGCAGATTCTCTCACTTCGCCCACTCGAGGATGCTGCAGAGAGAGGAAGAGCTGCCAGTTCAAGCAGGGGGTTTTTATAAAAGCCTTTTCATTCAGTTTAATCCCTCCATTCTACCCTCCACCCCCACCCCGCCACAAAGATCTACTAATTTACTCCTGTGTCCCTTCCAACATTACACCTTTACCTATTCTACCCACAGAAATGCACTTGCCCTACAACTGGGAACCTCTTCCAGCCAGTCATCAAGTGTTAGAAACAGTACAGGTTGAACCTCTCTAGTTTGGCACCATCCAGAATCTGGCATGATTTTAGTTAGGCAGACAACCACTTATCATGGGTGTGGCCATGTTCACCATGGTCCCATAAAGTTTGTTTACAGTCACCACTCCTGGCTCTCAGTGTTCTGTGCTGTTATTTACCCCTAAATGTCTTCTAAGAGTCCAGTAAGCAGTGGAAGTGTTGGTAATGCTGCTGGACAATATTGACCTCCCATGGTCCAACAAATTCTCTTGTTCAGCAACGCTCAGGTCCTGAGGGTGCCAGACTACAGAGGTTCAAACTGTACTATACATTTTGCCCCTTGCCTTCATAGATTGCCATGTCTACGATCCTCACAGCCAAGGATTTGGGGAATCCATTAACTTGTTTCTTTCTGCAGCACACATCCTGAGTTTCAGCTTTCTCTCCGTCCCCCTAGCCTCCCAAAATGGCCTTCTTCCTTCTGTGCTTTTTAAAGTTCTCTCAGTACTGGTGTAAGGGAGTGAGCTCATGTTCCTCAAACAGAGTCTTTGCCATCAATCCTGACTTGCTGCCTCTACCCAGGTATTTATATGCTGCAATTTCATGGTGAAGTCTCCCCCCAAAAGAATGACTGTTGGAGGTTGTGATGAAATGTCCAGTGGTGTGGGTCAAGAGATTAGACTGTAATGCTTCACTTAAAGAAATGCTGAAACCCAGTTGGTCAAAAACAGAAGAAAAATATATAGTAACACAATACAAATCACTTGTGTTTATAAAGGGAAAATACGAAATTATTTCCCTTTGTAAGTTACTTTTACGTTTAGATTCATCCCCCATTTTTTTTCTCTTTAATCACGTTTTAAGGGTGACCTAAAAAGGGCAATACCCCTCCTTTCCTAAAGATGGTTATTTTCCACTTTTTTTTTTTTTTTAAACTTTGCCAATATAGGTTAAACCTCTTCCAGTGATGATTTAAAGGGCCCTGGCCTCTGGCTGCTGACACTGCCACAGGATCAAGAGCTGGGAGCCTCTGGCCTTTTTGAATTGCTGGGCCTCAGGGCATTCATTTCCTTTGCCCCCTCTTGTCCTTCCCCTCTCCAGCCTGTGAGTAAATGATGTCACTAACTCAGGAGTAAACATCTAATAGGATTCGTATGGTCAGTGACTTGATCAGCAAAACTATAATTAAAAGGTTCATTATCAATTTTCATTACAAACTGGTTTCTAAAGGGATTTGACTGAAAAGCAAAATTTTGCATGTAATAGCTCCATAGGCATGAAAAATAGCTTTGACTTCATACCAGCTGAAGGTGACTCATGATACAGTGCAATTGCTTTTGGATTTTACTAACGCAGCAAACAAAAAAAAGTATACACGAATTAAGAAGCTGATTCAGAAAAAAATAAATGCATTTGACATCTAGAATATTTGGCAGCAGATACTGCACAAAGTGAAGATTAAGAGAAATTAGGACTCTTACCCCCAGTTCTTGTACTTTCGGTGTGATGGACAGGTCCAAGACTCCAAAATAGCAAGGGCCAATGTATACCGTACAAACCACAACGTCATGAATGTGGCTACAAGGCTGGTGTCTCCAGCGTAGTTAATCTGGCATATACAGAGTGGATGGGCCTGAACCATCTATTTGCTGGTACATATTTTTAACTTAGAGCCGGAGGAAAAAAAAATTAAATCAACAGTTTGTAAGGGAAGGAACTGAAGCAGTGATTTTACATCCAGCCAAATAAGACCATCTATAAAAGGGCAGACCCATCTATTCTGCCATGTAAATTCTATATCTAAGCCTCCAGTTATGGCACAGTTGGAAGACATCAGAATAAGTCTGAGGAGGAAGAATGCCACTTAGAGATACTGAAAAGAATTTTTAAAGCACCCAAGTGATTATATCATAGCATTGCCTGTGATAGCAGGGGACCAGACTCTAGTAAGACCAAGTGAGGTGTCATTTGGGACTTGGTTACTTATGTAAAGCTACTGGGTACAACTTTCAATTAGACACAGGCATTTAGAATTGCTTGATTTGTACCACCGTGGATTATAGCTATTATCCAAGTTACTACTGAATTTAAATTGTTCATCACGAAGGATTAACCTATTTATCACCAGATTCCATTACATTCAAAGCAGTGGGAGCTTTACCATTGACTTGATTGGAGACAACACTGTTTTCCTGTGGCAGGAAGATGATGGCGGTGAAACGCCAAAATAGTTATGCTCCCTGCCAGCTACAGTCAAATATTTCTCCTTTTGTTGGTTCTCATTATGGCTTTTACCTATCTATTACCGTCTGCAGACAAAAATCTCCTTTATAGCCTTTCCTTTTGTGATATATGCTAAATGCTTTTGAAAAAAGTTAATGCTATTTGAGCAAGTAATTCCAAATATCTTAGTATATAAATTTTTTACACTAAACAGAACTTTCAAATTTCTTCTTTTACTTTTCCAACTAAACAGCCGCATCTACACACACAGCTTTTGTCAACAAAGCCCAAGGAGCGTCTACACAGTTAAAGCGCTCTGTTGGGAGTTTGTCAACAAAACTCAGCTGTTCAGTCGCCAGTGTTATACCTCTCTGCCATCAAGCACAGCACCTTTGTTGACAGTGTTTTTTTCCAATGACATGCCCAGGTAGACAGAGCTTCCAGTCAAGAGAGGGCAGGAGAGGTCTGGTTGCTGTCTGTTGACGGAACGAATTGCTCTTTCCATCTGCTTTTATGTGGAGATGCAATCTGGCATCAAAAGTATTGTCAAGGATTCACTGTCGACAGAGGCTGCCCTGTTATATTACAAAATATTTAGTGTAACATCAGCCTACGTCTTCCCTGTAGAGTCAAAAGAAATTAAAGTTATCAAAGGCTTGAATGTTTACAAGTGAGCTTTTTTTTTTTTTTTTTTAAAATATATATGTCAAGAGAGCCAAGTTGCCAAAATAGGTGGGATGAAGGTAAGAAACTGAGCACATTAAGGACAGCTGGAATGGGACACAGTTGCCTGGTCTTTCCACATTGCACAATTTGCATAGCATAAAGATCCTACTATTTCAGTGAATGCGACAAAATGAGACTTCTATAACAATGTTATTTTAAGGTAATAAAGGAATGTACTTCTGGCCTGGAACCAATCTTTATATACGCAACTGCAATCTTGTCCAGATTTTGATCACACTAGTTCACATCCTGAATTTTTTTTTTGTTTGTCTTTATTTCTCATTTTTATCCTGATGTGTGTGGGGAGCAGGAGGGTGCAGGGAAAGAATAGATGGGCCAGATAAATTTGCTTCTCATTCAGATAAAGGGCAAGATTTCCTTGCCTTGATTAGTTTATTCTGTCTAAAAAGTAAGAATAAATCAAATGCTTAGAGCAGAGTGGAGAAAAAGCCTCATATTAAGATACATAGGCAATATCAATGAAATTAAAGTAGAAAGTCAGAAAAAGAACCTCTGAGTGTCGAGCCACAATGTTTTTTCAGATTTGCAAATATAAGTAGTTACAGCATGTTCTGCACTATTTCAGTGTGCAGCTTTTCCATTGATGTGCAAAACAGAGAGCATACAAGGAAGATATGGACTCCAGATAAAGGAGCTGAAAGACAGTGTAGAGGGAAGAATTGCTTATTTGCTGAAGAAAATTAGCTGCTACCTGTATCAGATAAAAAGCTGAAGTTGCATCACCACTTAACAGATATTAGGTACTGGAAAACAAAATTCAGATCTAAAATGTGACCATTTCACAAATCCAGCGAGAGATGGAGGGCAGGATTTGCCATCCTAATTCATACCAATGAAAATGGGTTCAGTCAGACTACTCGCCTAGAAAGATATTAGTCAGTGTGAGTAAGGAGGAGAAAATAGGGCTACTTCATGCCACCAGGACCAAATGGGGAACAAGATGGTAGGAGCGTGGGACCAGATTAATGAATGACACTGGCTGGCATTTGATGCAGGCTAATTGTAGTGGAAAAAACTTGACTTGAGTTTTAAGTAGACCGAAACTAATTGGTGATCTCTGCTCCTCTTTGAGAAGTTTCATCAGCTTCGAGCTGCGGTTGATTTTGCAGAGATCATGCAATGAGGCCACCTTAACACTAGAGATCTCTTTTCCATAGAAGGACTGAGGTACAGCAGTAGGACAGCATGTGTTGGATGCCTGAACTGGCCTATATCTGTGATTAATTACAGAGATAGGATTTTTCCTTTTAGTTTTCCAGCCATTTTGATCCCATACCTTTCGTAAGAAGCCTTTATCAAGACCTGCATCACTACTGACCATTCACTTTAATACTGCATAATTGGTACCAACCTCTCATAGCTAACTGATGTTTTATGAAGAGAAAGGAAAAAATGTGAAGATATTAACAAGCAGTCCCTGGCACCAAGATGTAGACTTTCCTATTTTCAAGAGCACAGAAAAGAGATGCAAATCAAAAGTCATGGCACCTTAATGCTAACTGGACAATAGTCACCTTTGCTTTGGCTTTCACTTTGGCTATTTCAGCATTACTCATGAAAGATATACTGAAGGTCACGGTGCACAGGATCTAAATAGGCACTAATGAGATACCTGAAAGCGGCTATATTGAAATGTCTAATTAGAAGCTTGAGGAGTGCTGCAGTGCTGCTGCAGTATGGACCAGGTTGTTCATTTTACCTAATTCAACTACTTCTTGTGTAGAGCACACTGACTAATCTCTACCCTGGAAGCGACGATGTAAAGTTGCTAATTTGTTTAATTGTACTCGAGACTTCCACTGAAACCCTAATATGTAACTGAAGACATTGGAGCATTCTCTATGCCACTAAAACTGGCGAACATAAGGCAGATGGAGTGCTAAGTTTATGCTGGCAGAGGTCTATTGACTATGCAGGGTGAGGCCTGGAGGGTCATAGGTGGCAGACTCATTTCAACTTACTGAACATTAGTTTGTTTTCCTTGTCAGAGTAGGCCAGTTTTCAATAGATCTTGCTGAATGACTCATTGCCCGAGTCTTCATGTTGGTATTTACAATTGGGATATCTAACATACTGCACTAATCTATAAATACTGAGCATAAATGTTGCTAGCAGATTCCACTCCCACCCCTTTTCAAGTGCTGTAGGAGACAGCATAGATATTTTACTGCCTGTCTTTAGCAACACCAAATGCTACAACATTAGTGTTATTAACATATGCATTAGCTCAAGCTGATTTGCTCTTCCAGCTGCTGTTCTTAACTCCCAAGGAGAGGCTACAGCAGTGAATCAGATAACACTAATGAGTGTGTTAATGAAGTTCCTGCCGTGGAATATGCAGCTTCCAAACTGGGCATTAAAAGCATATCCTCTACCCTTAAAAATGGAAATGGTTGATAGCTGCAGATTTTTATTTATTTCCTTGCTCACCGCTCAGCCTAAATTCCTACTTGGTGGAAGATTCAGCAATAGGAATACCCAGGATGGCAAAATGACAACACATCAATCTATTCTGAACTCAAAAGACGGGAATTAGAGTTAATTAGGAAATACATTCCAGCTGGATTTTTGCCAGCTCCACTCTGCCCTGTGAAGTGCTGCCAAACCTTTGCTCGCTTTTCATTAACTGTCTGTCTGCTCTCACTTTCCTCAGTTTGTCCTCGATAAATTGTTTCTTTCCCTTTTATTACTTTAACAATGTAGCCCCCGTTAGTACTAGAACCGAGATTCTGTTTCTGCAATTTAATTAAACTAAATTTCATAAATCAAATGCTGTCTCTTTCGGTGCAGGGGAAATATATATATATAAGCAAACTGACTAGTAAGAGGGAAAGTCATATAAAAAAAATCCTCTGGTTGCAGCAGGCCTCGCCCCAACCCAACCCCACCCCACCCCACCCCAATTAAAAACCTACTCAAAATATAAACCCAACGGAGTTCTGGAAACACAGCTAGTTATGGCTTCATTTGTGTTTCAACAAAACAGGTGGTATCAGACATCCACACACCTAAAAAAAACCCCAAAACAAAACAGCATAAATAAATGACGACAACCATCACTGTAGAAAAGCACTAATAGGAAAACCCTGCAGGCTTTCAGCACTGCAGCCCTCAGGTTGATAAACTCAGGTTTTCCCCCCTTCCTTGAGGCAGCATCTTCCAACTGAGAAGTCATTGCTTTTCACAGTTATTTCTCCTGCCTCTCCCTGGGAAACCAAATGGTGTAGAGTTAGTTTGGTAGCACTTAGTTGGTGCTGCACTTCAGTCTGATTATATGGGATCATACACTGGATGGAACTGAGGAAGTGGCAAGGGAGACCTCTGCAGGGACCAGCACATTGCAGCCCAATCTAAATGAGCACCTTAGGACAAAAGAATAGGAGCATAATGGGAAACTAAACCAGTAACTTATTTCCTGTTGATTTTCCCTGACACAGGCCATGAAAATTTGTATGCAGACATCTGGATTTCCAGGCACAGTTTGCTTTTAAAGAAATAGCTCTGGAAAGGTGATGCATCTCAGCATGTAGCAGATGACCCACTTGGAGCTGAAGTACAAGGGAGAGCTGTTGCTATACAGAGGAACTCACACAAGACAGACACATTTAGCCATCACTACAGAGCTACCGCACACTGACCTAACTAACACATCATGCAACTCCCACCAATTTAATTCACCCGGTACTAGAGGTTGCCAACTTTCTAACTGCACCAACCTGAACATTGTCCCCCCTCCCCCACCTCCCCACTCACTCCATCATCTACTCTCTCATCTTCACTGAGTTGCGGCAGGAGGTTGCGGGCGAGGGTATGATTAGGGGTGTGGGCTCCAGACGTGAGCGATTCTGTGTATGGGACGAGGCTCTGGGCTGAGGCAGGGAGTTGGGGTGTGTGAGGGGGTGAGGGCTCTGACTGGGAATGGAGACGCCAGGCTGGGGACAAGGAGTTTGGAGTGCAGGTTCTGGCTGGGATTATGGACTTCAGCTGGGGATGGAAGTTCTGGGGTGGGACCAGAAACAAGGGGTTCAGGGTGCAGAGGATGAGCCAGGAAACTGAGGTGAGGTCAAAAATTTAGAGTTTGGGGTGCAGGAGCGGACGCAGGGCTGTGGAAGGGGATTGGAGTGTGTGAAGGGAGTACAGGCTTTGGGAGGGGGATTAGGACTGGATCAAGGCATTCAGATATGGGCTCTGAGCATAAGTTAGGATGCAGGAGGGGGACTCCAACCTGGAGCAGGAGTCAGAGTGCTGATGGGATTCAGTCTCCAGCAAGGTGGCACTTACCTCAGGCAGCTCCTGGTCAGTGGTACAGCAGAGCTAAATGCCCTGCCCCCACCCACAAGAGCTACCTCCACAGATCCATTGGATGGGGTTCCTAGCCAGTGGGAGCTGTGGAGTCCAAACTCAGGGCAGGGGCAGTGTGTGGATCTTCCCTATACACACCTGCACTTCGGAGCGGCTGGGACATGCCAGCTGCTTCTGGGAGCCACACAGAGGCAGAGCAGGCCAGGCTTGCTTAGCCCCACTGCACTGCCAATCAGATTTTTAAACAGCCTAGTGACCAGGTGTGCAGATTAAAAAAAAAAAAAAAAGATACCTGGCAACCCTACCCACTACACCGACTTCACTCCACCTC
This sequence comes from Carettochelys insculpta, assembly GCF_033958435.1. NCBI lineage: Eukaryota > Metazoa > Chordata > Testudines > Carettochelyidae > Carettochelys > Carettochelys insculpta. Next base: position 59,753,068 of record NC_134144.1, read on the forward strand.
TGTAAAAGGTATAGCACTTAAGCTGATGATGCAGTTAGATCAACAGTGTCCACATAGACACTGTTGGAGGGGTAGCCGTGTTAGTCTGGATCTGTAACAGCAACGAAGGGTCCTGTGGCACCTTATAGACTAACAGAAAAGTTTTGAGCATGAGCTTTTGTGAGCACAGACTCACTTAATCAGATGCTGGTCTTGGAAATCTGCAGGGACAGGTATAAATAAGCCAGAGCAAGGGTGGGGATAACAAGGTTGGCTCAGTCACCAAGGGTGAGGCTTACTACCAGCAGTTGATCTGGAGGTGTGAACACCAAGGGAGGGGAAGCTGCTTTTGTATTTAGCCAGCCATTCGCAGTCTTTGTTTAAGCCTGAGCTGAGGGCGTCAAATTTGCAGATGAATTGTAGCTCAGAAATTTCTCTTTGGAGTCTGGTCCTGAAATTTCTTTGCTGTAGGATAGCTACTTTTAAGTCTGGTACTGTGTGGCCTGGGAGATTGAAGTGCTCTCCTAGGGGTTTTTGTATATTGCCATTTCTGATATCTGATTTGCGTGCGCATAGACACTGTGGTGGTTACATTGACTGTTGGTATCTTTCAGAAGCTATCCCACAATGCCCCACACTGACAGCGCAAGCACTCCTGGTGAGTGCGCACACCGCTGACAGAAGGAGCATGGCATGGACATGGAAAAGCAATTTAACTATACTGCTCGCTATAAATGAATGCAATTTAAGCCAACTTAATTTTGTTGGGTAAACTTGCTCTCAGAGTAGGAAGCACGAAGGGACTTAGGTGTACCATTGCGATGCTTGGCACTACAAGCTTTTAGATACCATGGGTGGGGAAAACCTCACAAGGACACCACCATGATCCATGAAGCCATATTAGGCCCCTAGCTCACTATACAATGAACTGGGAGGAGAGAGGAACCTATGAATGTGACACATGCTAGGCAAATCACTGCCTACACTATTTAACAGGAGATGCCAAAAAAAAGTGAGAGATAATCCTCTTCCCTCTTTTTTGGGCATAGATTCCCATTTGGGCTGAAAGGAGTTAACTATCGTCTGGAGTCAGGTGGCACAGCCACCCAAGTAATCGATTAAAGGGATTAATTAGGTGTCTCCCTCATTCTACACAATAAAGAGTCAGAAACCTGGAGGCCCAAAAAAAAAAAAAAAAAGTGTTTGTTTTTTTTTTTAATCGTGTGGTTTTCAAACCCACTACATGGTTTTTGGGGTCCTGATCATGATTTTCGAGAACTTGGGTGGCAATATTAATGAGATAAGACCACAGCTCCCTTCAGTAAAAAGCCACACACACACACACTTTTTCTCTAGACTTGACTACCACAACTGTACCACATGCCAGAACGCTTTAAAATCCCTCATCTCTCGGTATTTGCAACTACTTACAATCCACATTACTGGATTTCCCCTTCCCTACAAACATAAAGAGAGACTATTTTTGGAAATCATCATCCACCTTGGAATACTCTCTTGATTGAGAATGCCCGTACTGGATCCTTTCACAAATCCAATGTGCTGTCATCAAGCCATGAGGCTTCCAAGAGCACAAGTAGAAGTAAGCCTCTTTCACTCCTGTATCTTGGAGCACAGGCCATTGACAAACATTCGCTAGCATCCCCTTTCCTTCAAGATCTTTTCCAGTTCAGACCAGGTGTATCCCATCCTTTTAGTGTCTGCCTTCAGGTCTCTACACCAGGGCTGTGCCTACACTAGCAAGTTCTTTCCAAAGATTTTTCGAAAGAAGGGGGCTCTTTCAAAAGAGCCCATGGAGCACCTACATACAAAAGTGTTCTTTCAAAAGTAAATCAAAAAATGTGGTGCTCCTTTTGAAATCACTCTTCCTTTCCCATTTCAGGAAGAGAGCCCCCTTTTCGAAAGCTTCTTTTGATAGAAAACGTGAGTAGATGCTCTGCTGGGCCCTTCTTTTGAAAGAACAGTCTTCATTTTCAATCTTTGGCCTGTTCTTTTGAAAGAGCGGGGGCTTTGTGGACACTCTTTCAAAAGAGCAGATCACTCTTTTGATCGGCTTTTCTGTATGTGGGATCTTGTGTCAAAAGACCTCTGTAGTGCAGATGTACCCCTAGTGTTTCTTGGGCACCCTCTTAAGAGTGTGAGAGCCCATTTCCAGCACTGCCAACTCAAACAAAAAAAAAAAAAACAAAAAAAAAAACAAACAGGTGGGGATCCAATACAAGTGATGAAATGGACTTAAAAATCATGGGATTTAAGAGAAAGATGCAGAGTTTAATTTGCTTTGTGCATTTGGAGCTTTTCAGGTACACTGAGATCAGAATTACATTTTTCCTATAGCCAGAAGAACTAGAAATATTCTTCCCTAGTCATCTTGACAATGGATGAAAAATAAAATGACACCACGTAAACAAGAGCAAACAAAAAGTACTTGGAGATTGCAAGCTGCCTTCCACCTGGCAAAGTGCAAAATACTGCACGCACATTGATGAAGCAAATCTCTACAGATTTAACCACATGATTATAGTGTTATCATCATGTCAGGTGGGGAAAGAGAGAGAAAGGTTAAGTGACTTGCCCAATGTCACCTAAGTCAAAGGGGAGAAGCCAGGAATACCACACAGACTCCTCTCCTCTAGAAACTAGATCAGGCTTCCTCCTTGTATGCTAATTTGAGTACCGTGGAAGCTGTATTACCTGGCACCCCTGGGAAACTGAGGGTACCAGATAATCAAATATGCTGGATATTGAAGCGGCCTGGGCAGTCACCAGCTGGGCAGCCCCAGTTACACTATTGCTGCTACCAGGCCCAACCAGCCATCAGCAGAGCAGATGCAGGTTAATTGAATGTTCCAGTTACCCTAATTCCGGATAACGCACTTTTACGGTCATTCGAAATAGAGAATTCAGTGCTCCAGCAGATTACATTCAGTGTTGTGAAACACAGCAAAGTAAACCTGCACCATGTTAAAACAGGTTTCATTTCTGCAGTCACTTTCAAAGTTCTGTTTTATTTTTTTAACCTTTCCCTCTGGTCCCCTCCCCCTACCCCCTCCACAATAAGTTTTCATTTAATACACCCTTTTCACAAAAACATCTCAGAAGTAAAAAGAGAGGGGGATGGAAATCAAGAATGCACACGTCGGTGACACGTGCGGGGGGGGTAGGAGGGGATATAGGGTCCTGTGCCCCCTCAGATTTTAGTTCTTGAAGCCAGGTGCCCTCAGTCGGCCCTTGCTCCCCAGTGGGCACAGGTCATCTCTGAATGTGCAGCTCAGATTCTGTCCTCTCCTACATTCAGGCAACTCGTTTACATCTGTTGCTTTACTTAAATTGAACAAAGAAAGAATCTGCCTGAGTGTTTGCAGAGTGTATGGCTACACTGCAATTATTCACCCACTGAGCCTAGACCAGCTGACCCAGGCTTGCAGGGCTCAGACTGAGTGGCTGTTTAATTGTGGTGTAGACAAGTCTGCTGACAGGGGGCAGACAATTGCTCCATGGCCCAGTGATTTGGAAAAAAAAAAGGCCTCTAGGACTCTCAGCTACCACTAGCAGTGCTAATGCAGCTATGGCAGTGGCTGGAGCCCTGGGACCTTTAAATTGCTGCCAAAGCCCCAGATGGCACACTCCAGGCAGCAGTAAGTGCTGGCTGGAAGATGGAAGGGACGGCACAGTCTAGGCAGTACTGAGGGCTACTTCTCCCTAGCCCTGCCCCTTCCACTTGAGGCCATGCCCCTTCCAGGGTTGTGGAGCCATTCCCAACCCACCTTGCCCAGAGGCCTGGCAATTCTGTTGGCCCTTCCAATGTAGGCATTCAGGTTGCAGCTTTAGCCCAGGCTCCAGTATCCTATAAGGTTGGAGTGTCACAGAGCTCAGGCAGCAAACGCCTGCATCACACTCAAAAAAACTCCTTATCCTGAGCGCTAGGAGTATGAGTCAGCAGGCAAATGTCAGCCACAGGGATTTAACTGCAGTGTAGACAAACCTATAGTGACCACTGCTAAGAAGTCTCCATTTCATTATGTTTATAACTGATTTAATTTCCTGAGCGCTCTCAACGTGGAAATAATGGGTTGCTGTGTGCTTTTTAAGTTTTCAAATGGCCGAGAAAGAATCAGACCTTGTTTTCTTTATCTGACTATTGTTGAATGCTCTCAAAGATGATGAATGGAGTAGTTTTTGGTTTTTTCTTTTACCAGTTATTGGTTTTCTCTAAGCATCTGATATCCACCAGTCCACAATGTAGGTCTTTTCTTCTTTTCACTGTATCAGTGGCAGATGCCATTCATGTTCAATTAGACTCACCAAATTCCTTTTACAAAGCTCACATTCTCAGATATAAAACGAGAGTGTTTCTGTAGCAGCCAACTGCTTTTTCCATTGAAACAGTCAATCAATCAATAAGAAAGGAGGGACCACAGAGTGATGGCTCTGGATGTTCAAAGGGAAAAAGAGAAAAACAATTTATAGGTAAGAAATTGGTTTCTCTATTGCTTCAAGTGTCTACCATAATGGGAAGTGGAAACAGCAATGATTAGCTTCTTGTCATTTTGTGGGCAAGGATATGCTATAGCCAGCATGCCTATGAAGTGTAATGTGCTGTCTTTAATAATACAGCTGTCGTGAATATTCCAATACCCCCTTCCAAACATTTCCAATTCTGCCTAATAAGTTGTGTTTAGAAACCAAAAGGTTAAAGGTCTGGAGGGAGTGAGTGATGTGTTAGTAAAAGTCCTCTTGGAGATGAACTCATTTAGCCCTATGATTAAACTGGCCTCTCACTGTAGTCTAAGGCCTGATGCGCTGTTTGAAATCAGACTTAAAAACTGGCATCTTTCCATCCCCACAGTGTTTCTGGATATTGAAAGAGTCAATCGGTGATAAACAGAACACATTGAAAATGAAGCTAAATATCCCAGATGGAACAGACCAGATCATCACTGACAGCAGGCTTCCTGAAGAGAGAGATTGAATGAAATCTGAGAGTGTTCTCTGCTATTTCCTAGCTCTTGTCCAGAAACTCCAAAACCTAACTTTCATATGTCCTTACCCAAAAGGAGGACAATAAAACGTAAGAAATTCAACTTTGTATTTTTATTGCCCAATTGCTTCCAAGCAGAGATAAAAGATGAAAGAAACTGCCCCCCTATATTGTCTACATCTATAAAACATTTAGCATTTTGTCAGTTTCCCAGCTTCCCTAGCCCCTTAAACTTTATGTTCAGAAACTGTAGAGCAAGACCCTGGTCAAATAAGACCAATCAAGAAGATTGGTGAATATAATGCATAATGTAGAATTACTTTTCTCCTTCCCCTGAGACTGGGTAGGTTAAGAGCCCAGCACTGGACTCAATAATTATATGGAGATATACCTGTCTCCTAGAACTGGAAGGGACCTTCAGAGGTCATTGAGTCCAGTCCCCTGCACTCACAGCAGGGCCTATCACCATCCCTGACAGATTTTTTTTCTTGAATTCATTTGCCCCAGATGGCCCCCTCAAGGACTGAACTCTCAACCCTGGGTTTAGCAGGCCAATGCTCAAACCACTGAGATACCCCTCCCCCCCAAAAAATGCAACTACAGCCTCACTGCCAGACATGGCAGCCAAACAAACTGAAAGAACAGCGTTATGGTTTCTGGGCTCAAGTAGTTAACTTTGCATGCTGGGAAATAGAGGCTAAATTCTACTTGGTCAGACCCTAGCATGTCTGAGATGTTAGGTGACAAAGGTCATTTATGCAACTCTATACCCAGTGCCTTTTTTGTAAAAAAAGAGGAACTGGTACTCAGCCAGCTCCCCATCTCTCCCCCCACAGCCAGTCCCATGTCTTGGGTTGCCAAGGTGCCAGAACTTACTATCCTAATTTGCCCAGCTCTACAGAATGTGTTTCCTTTCTTCACCCTTCCTGTATTTAAACTCCTCCATTTATCGGTAGGGAAAACTTTAAGTCAACCACTGACACGGTGCTATTAGCAACACCCCTGTCACTGTGGACATCTACGCTGCAGCTAGCTCATAGGGTTGCCAAGTTTTAACAGAAGAAAATCAAACACCCATGCCTTGCCTCTTCTCTAAGACCCCCATCCCACCCTCACTCACTTTCATTGGGCTGGGGCGAGGGGTTAGAGCATGGGAGGGTGTGCAGGTTCTGTGGTGGTATCAGGCATGAGGGAGTAGGAGGGTGCTCAGAGTTTGAGCAAGATGTTGGGGCCTGGGAGGGCAGTCAAGGTGGGGGCTCTGGATGGTGCTTACCTTAGGTGATTCCTGGAAGCAGCTGGCATGTCCAGCTTCTAGGTACAGGAACAGACAGGGAGCTGGCTGTGCGCACTGCCCATGCATGAAGGCACTGCCTCCACAGGTCCTACTGGCCATGGTTCCTTCCAGGCAAATGGGAAGTGCAAAGCTGGTGCTTGGGGCAAAGCTGGAACTGTGCACAGAGTTCCTGTAGCCACCCCTGCACCTAGGAGCCAGACATGCTGTCCAATTCTGCAACATGCTGTGCTGCTAATCAGACATTTAGCAGCTCAGCCAGTGGTGCTGGCCAGAACTGCCAAGGTCCCTTTTCAATCAGGCATTCCAGCTGAAAACCAGATGCCTGGCAATCCTATTAGGCTGCCATGTGCCAGTTGTCTTGAGTTCACATAGCTTGGGCTAAGGGGATGTTTATTTGCAGGGTAGATGTTTGAGACTGAGCTGCACCTGAAGCTCTAGCATCCTGTGAGGTGAGAGAGTCCCAGAGCTCAGGCTGCACCTTGAGGCTGGAACAAATATGCTGCCTTTAAACAGCTGCTTAGCTCAAGCCCTGTCAGCCCAAGTCAGCTGACACAGACCAGCTGAGAATTTTGAACTGCAATGCAGACATACCCTCAGGTTGCGGCAGCACTGGGAAGAATGCAAGGTTAACTGAAGTCAAACTATCAGACCTGCTGAGGATTACCGACAAGTAGCAATTGCTGAGCTAATGAAACAAGCGGAAGGAGCAGGAAGCAAGGGAGAGGCTCAGAAGGTGGGCCTTGGCAGAGTACAGAAGGCTGCATGGAAGTCATCTGCAACAGTAATCCTGCAATGTGTTCCACTGTACTTGGTAGGTGAGGAATAGATGTTTAATGGTAGTCATGAACACACCAGATTAAGACATCAAGAAGCACACCAGGCAGTGCGATGGGCTGACTAATGACAGATGTGGCCCATGCATGCACTTCGAACAGAGTGGATTCCTCATACACTTGTTCTTAAAAAAAATAAATAAATAAAGACAATAGCAAACACAGCACTGATCCAATTGCTACAAAAGCAAGACAGCAATTGGTGGCAGAGTCTGTTTGCCCATGTTTCTGGGACATAACCGAGGATCTCTCAATGGGATCAGAGCCCAAGAGATTCTTGCATTGTGAATGGTGCTCCCAGCCAAAGCCACGAGGTAATGAAGATTGTCCTGAGCATTGCACACTTTCAGGCTTGTTAGATCTTTCATTTTTTAAGCTACAAGTACATTTACTGGATTTAAAATAAAGCATGTGTAAGCTGGTCTTGTCTGTGCTAATCAGGTATCACTCACTGCACTTTTATTGATATCAACTGTATCATGCTGCCACATAGCAAACAAGATCTGTCTGCAGAGGTCTTCTACTGGAAACCAGCATCTCTCTATCCCTGAGGTTAGCTGTTGCCTCTGAATACTAATAATTCAAATCTAGAACTCTCTTTGCTTTTGAATAAAGTAATGTACGGGTCTTGCAGGCTGTTTGGCCCTCCATTTCACTGAAACCTCTTGTATAATTTGTAGAGAGGGAAGAATGTCCGCATCTAAGTCTGACCCTGATGTTTAAAATGTCTGTGATTTATGGGCAATAAAATGTCACATTTAAAACCTTTTCATTTCAGCTGCTAAATTCTAGCACCAATTTCGCATGCACACATCCACTGCCCCTCCAATCACGGGCTACGCAGATTCTCCATTCAATCAGCTTGCACTTTGCAGTGCAATGAAAGTGGCTTGTGCACCAAACTGCAGCTGGTACATGATTCTGGGGCATACCCTTAGGCACATTCACAGTGAGGTCATTAAGAAAGAGAAATATTTTCATTAATCTGTTTTACTTCTAGCTATTTAGGAGACAGTTCTAAAAATCTCCGTAATAAAGCCAATCAGCCATCCATTTTGACAATGGCAGAAATCCTTATGCTGGGTCTGAACTTAGAATGTGGTTGGCCTTCTACAAAAACTGAAATGCTCTTCTGAAGAGTTTAAAGCTGCTGAAGAATCCACATTAGCAACAATGGCACATGTAGATCCCAATATGAGATTACTTTAAAATTTAAAAAAAAAAAAAAAAAAAAACAGTTGAAAGGTGGCTCCTTTTCTTACATTCTCACACGTATTTCCCAAAATGTGGCTCAACCATGTCCTCACAGAGACCTTGATCCAGCAAAAGTACTTTAGTTACATGCACAGCAATGCACATAAGAGTAATGAAACTCCTCACATGCTTAACTGTACATGCTGTGACAAAACTCCTCCTCAATCTTGGTGGGTCCCACACTGCTAGGTGGATTGCTCACCTCAGAAGCATACAGCAGCCCTTTGTTTAGGCACTGTCTCTAGGGCACCAGCTTGCTGTTTGCTGAGCGACTGGCCAGAATGAGGAAAGAGAGAGGAAACCAAATTCCATAGATTCTGTGGCTCCCACAAAAGACACAGGGCAGGACAAATCCCTTTACCAAAACCCAGTCCTGTTCCTGTGCTGATATGGGGACAGGGTGGTGGGTAGAACTCTTCCCCAAGTTCCAGCCCAAGGACCCTATGAAAGCAGCTGCCTGCACACATCTCCAGTAACAGCTGCATGACAGCTATGAGTCCTTTAGCCACTTCCCTGCGGCCCTCCCCAGCACCTTCCTTACCCACAGGTTCTTCTTTCTGGTACTTGCTTGCTCCTTCCAGAGCCTCCACAGAAACTTATCACCTCAGTATCTGGCATGTACTGAGCTAACAGAAGAGGAGCCCTTTCTAACCAGTCTCAGCTGGCTCTTAATTGGGCCCCAGGTGCTCTGATCAGTTTGACTCACTTGACTCCATAAACTTCCTAATTGACTCCAGGTGTTTTAATTGGCTTGACTGCCCTGAATCATTCCGGCAAATTCCTGCTAGTTCTGGATTAGACTCTGTTAGTTACCTCTAGGACGAGGGACCTATTTAATCTGGGGATGACATATATTCCCTTTGACCATTCTCCTGTAACCCTCTGGCTCAACTCTGTCACATTGCTTAGGGGGTTTGGAAAATTGTCAGGGAACCTTGCACTGTCACTAGCTTTGCTGCCCACAGAACAAACCTTGTGGGCCATAGTCTTTACAGCTTTGTAGACCGTGTTTCTTCTACATATCTATAGTTTCAACAACTTAGGCTAGGAGTTCACCCCAACTAGGCTCAGAAAACAGGAAAGAAGGTCATTCACAGTTGCTGACCCTGTCCTCTCTGTACACAGCCCCGCTCATAAATTTAGTCTCCTTCATGCATGTATCTGCATTTGAAATCCAAATACTTAATCCTACAGTATTTACTTGGTACCTCCAAGACCTAGAGTGTCCATTTTCATGCTTCCAAATCAGCACCTTTTGCAAGCACTAAATTAGTTTTAGAAAAGCTCCACACAAAACAAAAACCATTAGCCATAGACAGGAACCCTAAATTATCCTGAAATGCCTTTGATGGCTCAACAAAACAACTGCAACTCTTGCTAGATTTAAATTGTCAGCAGTATTGGACAAATGAACCAATTGATGCTAATGGTCAGGTTTGGTGGAGAGGGTTGTTTGCTTGTTTTTGCATTGTTGAATCCTAACTCCCTCCATAAAGTGATTGAAGCCATTTGTAAATGTGAAAAGTTAATTTAGAAATTATAAAATTAAGGCTAATGGACTCAATTATAATAAATGCACGGGTCAGTGCCTGTGGCAATTTCTCTACCCCTTCTTTATTTCAAGGATCAACGTAATAAAGAACTGCATTTCACATTACTATTAGTGATGTGCATCCTAAGTTTATATTTCCTGCCCATTTACAAACCGCTACTGATAGGAGGGGCTATTTCCTCCACTCACTGGGAGTGATCCGTTTCTGTTTCAAGTTTCAGATCAAAATAGATTCCTTTATATGTTCTGTAATGTAAGGTGTCTCCTGCCTAAAACATCCCATTAGAAGGGGTGTTTTCGCTGAGAGAGGGTTACGTGCGTTCCCCTCACAGTGAGGCGGGTAGCTCATTGTCCCACCCATAATGGCACAGGTGTGAGCAGTTTACACAAAATAATCTAGAGTTTTGAGGGAGGAACCTGAAGAGAAGATCTGGGCCAAATTTTGCTGCTGTTAGTTTGTGTGCCAAACCCAACTCCCTATACAAGTGATACAGGTGGGTAGGATTTTTGTTTGTTTCCCCACACGTTACACAGTGCGTAAACAACACTTCTCACTGTCCAAAAGAATGAGCTTTAAGGAGCTGCTCGTGCCTCATAAAGGCTTAAGAAACCTATTAACTTGTCTACAAGGGTTCCAAGGTCTGTACTATAATATAAGTGGGAATACACATCTCATAGAGCTGGAAGGGACCCCTGTGAGGTCATCAAGTCTAGTCCCCTGCCCTCTTGGCAGGACCAAGTACCATCCCTGAAAGATTTTTTCTAAACCTATTTGCCTTAGACCCCTAAAATGGCCTCAAGGACTGAACGCACAATCCTGGGTTTACTAGGCCAATGTTTAAACCACCGAGCTACCCCTCCCCCACTAGTGAACAAATCATTGAAAAATAACCACACAACTCCCACACTTGGGGGAAAAACAACCATTTTTCTCTTAAAAATATATAATTGGGTGGCCTTGACAACTAGGCCTGGCAGTGGGACAAGGACAAAGCAGCAAAACTGTCCCCTCCGCCCCCTCCAACAACCCTCCTCCCCCGCATGCCCCATAGAGACATAGGAAAATCAACAAACAATGAGTTAAAAACTGGATCCATTCAAGTTAATGGCACATATTTCAATGGTGCCAGATTTCATCTAATATTTCAAAATTTGTACCTGAGTCTCCCTTCCCTAGAGGATTTAGAGAGCCGCCCATGTCTCACTATTGAGCATAGCATGAGCACAGTGATACAGTATGTTTTAGATAGAAAGATCTTCCCTCTCAGCTATTCCTTTGGTGTTGCTTAATGCAGGAATTCCAACATCCAATTCCCTACCTGTCCCTTGACTGGACAATGATGTAGGAGCAGCAGTGATCTGTATGTCTAAAAACCTTGTTACACCTCCCCTCTCCTATCTGTCGCTGAATGCCTGGGATATGGCTCTCCCTCCACACTCTCCAGGAATGTGTGTTAGGATGAATGGGCTGTCTGAGCAACTGGGAAACCAGCAGAGCTCCCAGGTAGACAAAGCAGCAGAGACCCTGATCAGGAGGCAATCACATGCCCCATGCATGGACACTACCTCAGGTAGGGTTTGACCAACCAGACATGGCCAAGTCATCTCTAGCCACAGACCAGAAGGAGCAATTCCTTAAAAGGGGAAGGAGCCAGATGCTCAGAAACACCCTCACAAGATTGCCCTAGGAAGGCCCTTCTCCCAGACTGCCAGTGCTGCACCTGTACTGAGAGTGGCCTGACATCTCCAGTGCCTGGGAGCATGAGTATGAATATGTGAGTGTGAATGTGACCCTCTCCTTTCCCGAGCTTAGTTAGCATTGTAATAAACCGGTTGCTTTCTGCCAGACTCTGGTGGGTCATTAGTCCTCCCTAAGCTTAGTAGCTGGCCCAGTTTTGAGTAACAGACAAAGACAAAGCCATCCAGTGGACCACACCTAGCCTGAACCCTACTAGAGAAGAGGGTTTTTCTTTAGGGAAGCGATTAAGTATTTTCATTGATCTCCAAACCTGAGGGACTTTGGTCTTCTCTGAATTTAATTTCTCACTTGTTGGGTCTTCTACCAGCTCTTTGATTAAAGCAACAACGATTTGTACAGCACCAATCACACCAGCTTCTTAAATATTTATCTAGTTCTTCATGCTTCCAATCCACATGTAACCCCCTTTTCTTATTACAGTATACTCTTCCATAGCCGGCAACCCCGGGACCAAGAGGTTGCTGGATATTAAAAAAATGCTGCTTAAGAGAGGGAGCTGGCCAGAGTGCTGGGTTCAAGGGAACTCCAGCAGCCCCACGGCTGGGAGAACTCAGCAGGGTGGCAGGGCTCTACCGCAGCACAGGGAAATGGCAGCAGCCCTGGACTCTGCCATAGCATAGGGAAACACTGGGTTCCTGTGCCGAGGGCTCTGGAGCCGCATGCAGCTCTTTAAGGAGTCATTTGCAGCTCTCAACACTGACTCCTCTGCAACTCCAGATGCTGTAATGACCCTCCCCTACCTCTGCTGAAACAGCAGCAGCTATCTCCAGCCTGGCCTGGAACTGACTCTCCCTCCTCCCTCTCTCACATCTGGCCAGATCAGGCAGGGGGCAGGGCTGGCCAGTGCTCGACTGGGCAGGGAGGCAAGGGGAGGGTCGGTGGTGGGGCTGGCCCTATTGCTGTGCCATCTGGGCTTGAGCGGAGTGTAGTGCGGGGGCTGCAGTTAATGGGGTCCTGCTCGAGAGAGGTATGGAGCGGTTTGGGTTTCTCTTCCCCTGACCCCCTTTCTGGTTCCTTTTCTTGCACCTGAAACTCAGATCTTCCTCTTCGCTGTGCTGCTCTGTCCCCAGCAGCAGTGTGTTGACCCCCGCTAGGCTAGCAGCATCTCTGCCACTCAGCTGTAGCTCCAGGCTCTCTGGGCATGTAGCATCATCCTGTCTCCACCCCACTCTGGGCACAGCACCAGCTGGTTCTGCAAAGCTGTGATGGTCTGATGGGCCTGTTGTTGCCACCCAGCATGGGGAGGGTGCAGAGTGGAGACCGTCACCTTGGGAGTGCCTGCAGGATATGCATGCAGAGCCTCACTGTCAGTCCATAAGGCAATGCACTCTGTGTTGGCTTGTTTTGTAGGACAGTGTATCTCAATGACAAGTTAATGGACCAGTATTGATCACTGAAATCTCCCTGACACAATTTAAGAAGGCAGCAAGCGAGTCCCTGGTGTCAAAAAGACTTAGATAGGAGAACTGGGCATATGGTTATGCAGCCATAACCCTGCCACCAAACAGTTCTTAATTATTTGAACCAGCTGCAAGAAAATAAGTTCTGCTAGCTAATGGAAGCTTCTACAGTTTGGGGAACACTTTTTGCTACCACTTATTACATAAGTAGTAAGCATGGTTATAGACACAATTATGTTTAGAGCTCTAATTCTACAAGTGTCTTTAAGAGCATGTGGAGTAGATGGGGCCTAGGTCCTCTGTGCAAAAATATCTCATTCTGGCACCATGGGGGCAGATTTCATCCTAAAATGACTTTAAAACTTGGACATTATTTATTAAGGGCTGTCTCATATTCACATGTACTGTGGCATTTGAAGTACTGATCTTGTAACCAAATTTGAAAAAAAAATAGCTCCTCTCGCTATTTTGGTTGCAGACCCCTGCCCTGGTTCATAGTAGAGAATCTGACCCAAATGGTACTCTGAAATCAAACTCGAGTTCCTACAGGTGAAGTTGGTATAAAAACATAGAAAATAGGGACATTATTAAATGTTTGTGCAAATCGTTCAAATGTAAGACCAAAACCTCAGACTGAAGCTAGGACTCCAGACTTCTTGTGAACACCACGGACAACATACTTACATATATGTTGATGGTCTGGACATTATACAACCTATCCTTTACAAAAGGGACTCCAAAGAAAATTCTCCCTGCTAGAAATCTATTGCTATGAAGATCATCCTAGAGCTCAGTTAAAAATATTATCTCAGAAAGGCAAAACTCAAAACACAAGACTAACACTGCTGTATGGAAGCTGCGCACAGAAACATCCTTGGTTCCACAAGATGGCAATCTGGAAGTGTCAGGATAGCTATTAAAACACTACATGAAAAAGCCAAGACTCTTCTAAAAGTGGTTAGGATAAATTCACCTATCTAGTTCACAGTGGTCAAGAGTGCAAGACTCCCACCAAAGAGAGAACATGTAGCCATAGAATAAGAGTGGAATGTGAAAGATAAAAACTAAGGTCTAATCCAGAGAGAAGCGAGACTGCGTAACTAGTATGAACTAGATCAGTGTTTCCCAAAGTGTGGCACATGTACCACCAGTGGTATGAGAAAGAATTTCAAGGGGTATGCAGCAGAAAATAATTACTAAAATCATGAGCTCAGCACTGGGACAGCACTGAGAGATGGGGTATGCCAGTAAGGCCGAAGTCCTGAAAGGGGTATGCAAATGTTTCAACTTTGGGAAACACTGATCTAGTTTTCCTAGATCAGCATTTCTTAAACTAGGTTCCACGGAACCCTGGTATTCCGTGTACAACCCGCTGTTGTGCCGTGAGCACCTAACACTTTTTCGATAGCATATGCTGATGGTATATGTTTTCTGTTATTAAAACCAGATAGAATGTTACCGCTTCATTTCGACGATACCTGATTTACATTTCTGCATTTTGTTTTTGCTGCATATGTTGCTGGGGTTGTGTTTGTCTTTGGTTGGGATGGGTTGGGTTGGGCCAGTCAACTGTGGTTTGTTGTTTTTTTTTCTTTTAAGAAAATTTTCATGTGTGTTCCACATAAAAATAATTTTTGTTTGGTGTTGCATAGTCTCAAAAAGTTTAAGAAACACTGATTTAGAAGAGAGACAAGCAACCTAAATATGCACTTCCTACTCCAAAATGTCCAAAAAAAACCCAAGAAAGGACAAGAAATATATTTTCCCCAAATTATCAGGAATGAGAACACTTTTAAATTACAAGGAAGTGAGGAAGAACTTCATCTGAAACAGGTCACAGATGGGGCCATACTATTTAGTAATCAGCAACTGCCTCAGGAATGGAAAACAATGACATATGGGCATATAGGGCAAAATATCTCATACACTAAAAATCTCATCCTGAGTAGATTGTCCCTACCCCTAAATGGTCTGTCATCTGACAGCCCTTGTACGGTTTCCGCATGTCAAAGAAGTGGATCTGCCCCATGAAAGCTCATCACTTAGTAAGTTACTTTGTTAGTCTTTGAAGCACTACATGGCTGCTTTTTCTTTTGCATCCTTACTCTGCAACTTCACCACTTTCTTTCCTAGTCTTTTCTGACACACAAGAATGTACTGCATATGCTTATCCCCAAGTAGCTTAATTTGCCCTCATCAAGACTGAAGGGTATTTGGCTGGCACTTTGGAAATTAATTTTAACAGGCCAAAATTCTCATTCTGAAGCTTCCTTAGCCTCAAGGATACTGAGTGTCACACACACACACACAGATCCTCATCATCAGCAGGTGAGATCAAACCTGGTCCCCTGACGATAAATGTACGAGCCCTCAGAGCATGAGTTAAAAGCCATATGGCCCAAAGTGAAGGCTGTACAGAAGTCTCATTTCTCTCTTGAAGTGGTCTCAGTGCCACTAAATGGGACAGAACACCACACCAAGAAGCTGTGGGAGTTACACTAGCACAAATTGCACAGCTTTCATCCCTGCATTTACACATTCTTTACACTGCCGTACAGATGCTGTTCTATTGGCCAGATAAGATACCTGCTCAACCCTAGACACTGAAGAGCCTTATTAAGAATTCTGTGTGTTTTTTATCTCTCCTTTCCCAAAACTACAGCAGTGTATCTGGCATGCCCCTCCCTCACCCAAAGAAAAAAAAGCATGCATTGTTGTAACCATGTCCAAGGATATTAGAAAGATATGGTAGATGAGGTAATATCTGTCCCTCAAAGAGCTTCTGTTGAGACTTCACAATTATTTATATTACAGAACATAAGCTCCATGCTGTGGCATAAGGAGAGCTCCAGCTTCTGTTGGTGAAAGAGACAAGCTTTCAAGCTTACGTACAACTCTATTGCTCTGTCTCTCTCTTTCCCCTCCCTCAACAAAAGCTGCTCACCCATCTTGCCTTAAAGAAACCCTCAGACCATTTTCATTTTTGTTTCTCGTCAATCCATCTACCCCAATTCAACATACAATCCTATCAGCTAAACACCTTCACAAGGTGAACTCATAAGGGCTCGCTCCAAGGGGCCACATGACATTTTGCTCTTCTTCAAGGCATCACAACTGGGACAAGAAACCAAGTAACTGTTGCTGTCCAACTCTCTTTTTTATTGTTCAGCAGTTAACATTTTCAGTATTGAAGGCATCCACAAATTTTATTTCAAGCTTCATGATCAAGAAACAACTCCTGGAATCTGCCAGGAGGCCATCAGGGCACTCACCCGGGAACACATCTCATTAACTTCTATTTAAAGTAATGCCTAGTGCTCAAATGTGAACATGATGGAGGTAGGGACTTCACAATTATTTATATTATGTAACATAAGGACATACAAACACTCCATCTGCAAAGAGCTCCATGCTGTGGCATGCAAATTGTAGATCAGAGCAAAGCAAACTATTCCTATCTTTTCAACTGTATCAACCATTTAGTTATTCCTGTATAGATATAACATGGATCTATTATCTAGGGGAACATCAAGGTTGAGATGATTAAGTGTAAGTAATTTAGTTAATGATGATTAATATGCAATGGAGTGGGACTTAGGATACATTTGCAGAGAAACAGGGTATGTTAAAGAACTGTAATACTCCCTGTATCCATAAAAGTGCTCTAGAGCTACTGGTCTTAAATGCTGTACTGACACATACATAATATAAGTGGCAACAAAATTTAAAGAGATCATGTCACAAACCATTCAAATGCAGCAACCTGCAGGCCAGAGCAGTGCAGCTTATGGGAATGACAAATGAAGAATTCTATCTCCAACTGATACTACCGCAGGAACATATGGACTTTGCATAAATTTTAGTTCAAATAATGGCAGGGACACAGCATACAAAAATTAAGCTTGCTCCTCCTAGAAAGGGTTTGTATTTGCTTTCTTCCCCTCACCCAGCTCTAAAAGTAAAAAACTCTAATAAGCACTTTTGCAAAGCCCAAGCTTTCAAAAATTTTGAGCTAGGCCCATATTATCTTGATTCGGTTAAAAAATCCCACTAGATGAACAAATTAAGTTTGGGCTCTTTGTTTTCTGGGCCATTATGGTGCACTTATGACATGCTTTCCAGCTTTCTGCCACATTCACGAGTGTGAGAAACACACTTTTAAAAACAAAATGAAAGCAGGAGATTTTTCACTTAATCATGTGCATCCAGGAGCAGATACTTTTCATAAGACTCTTGCAATTCTTAAAACACAGAGCATTGGCAACAGTAAGCAAATTGGGTGGGTGTATATATATATAATTTTTTTTTAAACATAACATTGATAGAATGTTAAATTGCACAATTCAAAAAACAACAAACAAAGGAAATTCAGAAAGTAAGGGTTCTGATGCTCCTGGCCCATGCTTCAACTGCTTTATATTTTCTGATGTTTACTGAATGAAGTCTTTCACACATTAAAAAAGTTGTATTTTACAAGGATTGCCGAGTAAAAAAATAGCGTATATACACAACATACAGCTGAATTGCCATAACGTTGTGTTAGAAATCTAAGAGTCAGAATTCTGAAAATTAAGTATTTGATATTGCAATCTTAATGTTGCATTACATACTGGTCTTGCATTACTTAAGATTCCATGTTGTATTTTGGTTCATGTGGCTAAAAGAAATAGAGGGGGGAGGGGAAGTATTGTTGCAGACTTAGGATGTATCTGTACAATCAAAGTACTTTAGCACAGCAACCTTAATGGAATGAAAGGCTCCTTAGCCAATTCATCCTTAAATCCTCCAAGCTGATCTAGGTTAAAAAGCACTGGAAAAAATAAATTCTAGTGTGCATGCATGAAAATGCTGACTTTCTAAACATTCAAAACTTAGAACACTGAACCAATTTTCCCCCAAACTTGGAACTCCCCAGTGAGGACTACAAACAAGCTAATTTGACATAGCTAGTTGCAGCCAGCTTTAAGTTGTGTGTGCAAATTTTGACTCTGAAGATATGGGAGAAGAGTGTTTTCCCCATGCTTGCATAAATCAAAAACAGCTGAACCAATTTTGTTTAAATTAGAGAGAGAACACAGACTGACCGACCAACCAACCAGGTATAGGGAACTACAGCCCACAATGCCTGAAAAATACAGGAGCAAAAAGAAGGGTACAAAATAAAAGGGAAACTTTCTCTCTGCCTTAACCACAGCCTCCAGTACCAGTGAATATTATCCATGCACAGTACTTTAACATGGTCTGACTTCAGGAATTAATCTAAGACTCAGTAAATGCAGAAGTTCCCAATGTTTTCAATGGAAATTGAAGTGGTGCCTTAAACTGATGGGGCAGGTGTCCTGAAACGTTTAAATTACTTGGAATACAGAAGGAAATAGGAACACTTCCTTGTTCAATTTCTTTCTTATTTTCCTCCACACTTTCCTCCTCTTTCAGCTACGTTCTTCTTACCTTGCTTCCCTTTCCCTCTAGATCGGGGTGGGGAACCTCTGGCCCATGGTCTGGATCTAGCCCTGGGGCTCCCCTCCCCAGCATCCAGCCTGCAGCAAGGTGTGGGATACTGAGCCCCGAGCATCATGGGCAGAATTCAGTGAAACCAGGGCTGGATCCTACTTCATTTTGTCCCAGAGTGAGTCACAAACTGATCTGATCTTGGTTATGGTGTGGGAAAGGGGTTTGGAAATGGTTCCATGCACTGTTGCTGCTGTTCTCCCTATCCCCCCGCTCTCAGCCTGTTCCTGTACTCCCCCTCATGCCCAGACCCCAAGTACCCATCCCCTGCCTGTTCCCACACCTTCCCTTCAGCCCAGACCCCGCCCCCTGCCACTCCCAGCACACTCCTTCCTGCCCAAATCCTGCACCTGGATCCCTGGCTGTCCCTTCATGCACACTGGACCCTAAACCTCCATTTGGGTCCTTTCCCAGGTCCACAGAAAGGGTTAATCTGCTTGGAGAAAGCCCTGAACCTTGGTCCCTCTTCTCCACCCCTTGTCCATGGTGCTGAAGTGTGAGGTGTCTCAGTGAGGGGCCACATCAGTGAGGATGGAGAGTTGCTTCTCACTTCTGTTTCACCCCCGACTGATTTTTCTGTGGGTCAGTGGCCCCCGATCCAAAAAAAGCTTCCACTCCCATGCTCTAGATCTCTTCATCTTCATTAACTCCTCCCTCCTTTCTTCTCTCCCCCTCTATCCCCTATTCCCTTCCTACTCTCCCCTGCCCTGCCCTGCAATTCAGCCAGCAGCCTTCTACACTCCTAGCAACCAGGAAATGGCTGAGAGGAAAATTTAACTGAAGGTTAGAGATGAAGCAGAGAAAAAGTCACTGGAGACCATTTTAAGCAAGAAGTTAAGCAGAAAGCCCTACTCCCACCCTCCCTCCACACTTTCAAGTCTGGGCTGCACAAAATTATGAAAATTGACTACAAAGAACTCTGTCAAGAGCCCAAATAAACCTGGATGGTATAAAGCAGTTGATCTCTAGGCTGCAAATGGGAAACTTGACTGAGCCTGCCATCACATTCTCTCTTTTCCTGACTGACCCTCCTCAAAATCTTACCTTACAATCTTTTCCCAATGCTTTGAAGTCACATGCCAATTCCATTCTGTGAGCATTGTTTATGGTACTTACAATCGTCTTATTTTAATAATCTGGCACTCCTATTGTTGGTCTCATCAACCTGTTGTGTCTTATGTTATATAGAGATCACAGTTTATGGAACAAGGATCTCATATATACATATACAGTGTCTAGCACTGAGTCTAGATGGCCCCACCCATGATATAATAGGTTTTCCATTTGCTGTAATTAGCATGGGCATGTATATACATGTATGTCTGGCAGGGGTGATGGAGCAAGTTTTATAGTGGCGATGCTGGGAGCCACTGAACCAAACTGTAAATACAGTATATAATCAAAACCCCTCAAGCCAGGGAGTATCACAGCACCCTCAATTCTGGCACTTACGTTGTCTTGGTATTTGTTTTGCAGATGAACTTGCAAATGAATTCAAAACTTCTAAGAAGTTACCATATCTGGCTAGACTTCAAGTACTGAGAAGCCAACTCATTTTATGAAGTTTTGAATGAAAGAAAAACTAACCCAATGACAATTAGCCTACCCTCAAGAGCCAATTTTCATAATGAGGAACATAATCCTGGTTTACATGTAAATTACAGAGCCCTGAAGAAAATTATAAATTACATGAAGTAACGGAGATTAAACTAAAACAATCTCAGTATAGCTCAACAGCAATGATTTACTATATCCACAGTAGCAGTTAGGATGCTGAAGGTATGCATGCAGGGAACAGCGAGTGACATTTCCTTTGACAAGTCATAGGTTCCCAGCCTACCTTAGCTATTTCTTTGCCACCTCTAAGTTTATCTCCACAAGAACCTTGCTACTTTTGTACACTGCTGCCCCCTTCTGTTTGCAGGGATTTCCAACTGCCCAAGATTCCAGAAATAAATTTCAGTCCCCTTCATTCTCAATTATATCCCATCCAGCCCCCAGTTATAGCCCGTGTCATCAGAGGAGAAGAGCTGACTAAGTATCCCTTGGAGTACATGTATTTTATCATCCTTTCTAACAACTCTCAAGCTAGTAAACACACCAGAATATGGCATACTGAAAACAGCTATACAAATAAAACAAAGTCATGACCATTAAGTGAAAGTATAAAAAAATACGCACTAGAGGCCCAGTTTAATAACCTTCTTTTACCATAAAGCACTAAATCTTCAGGGAAAGCTGCTCCTGAGTAAAAAGAAGCATCTGCCAAAACACAACCAAGCTATGGACTTCTGCAGTTCACAGACCTATCCCTCATGCATGTGTAATTATCCACACACATAACTCAGTTTTAAGATGCTAAACAAATACAGGAGTCAACTAGAAACAGTTATGCTCTCACTGCAAATATTAATACAATATTTTCTGACCCTGGAAAGGAGAGTAAAAAGCATTAAGTCCAGCTTATACAACTTCTGTGGCATGGCAACTCAATTTGATGAATACTTCAAAACACATAGAACAGTAAAAATAATTAATAAAGCAACACAGGGAGCAAATAAAACCCCAAACAAACAAGTGAAACACTGAAAATATTATGGGAAGTAAAACATCAAGTAGTTGGTTTGTGAGTATTTTAAATGCATTTAGGACCCATGCCGTGCAAGTGCAACAGATACCTGTAGAAACAGGCAAAATACTCCTGGTTTCACAATGTGTCACCAACTTACAAGTCTCAGAGAAGGTTCATTAAGTTTTCACAAGCCCCTTAAGTAAACAGAGTACACTAACAAATGGTCTTGGAGTAGGGTCACCATATCTGACCTTTCAAAAAAGAGGACACCCCTGAAAAGGAATGCATTTGTACCATATCTACCAATTCACATTGTATCAATGTGTTATAGTATATATACACAGTGAGAGTTGGTAGATACTGACGTACACTCCCTCTAATTCTTGACTCCCCCCACCTTCTGCCCCTCTTCTCTCTGATTTGCTCACCTTGATGATAATTTTTCTGATTTGTCAACTTTGATTACTATTTTTAGTCCTCTGTGCCTTAAATATTGAGTCTGTTCTGGTATGGCTATGGTCTGAAGAAGTGGGTCTTACCCACAAAAGCTCATCACCTAATAAATTATTCTGTTAGTCTTTAAAGTGCTACTGGATGGCTTTTTGTTTTGATAGAATATAGACTAGCACGGCTATCTCTCTGTTACTATTTCCTCTCAGAACTGTACTCTGTTTTTATGTGGTAACCCTATTTTGGAATTGCAGACATATCCCTCTTTCAAAGAGTTTCCAAATAAGAGCTTCAGCCTACAAAACATCTAGCACCAAACCTAGTCTTTAGCGCACATAAATCAATGTGAGAACTCTGAAAAGCCAAAGCTATCGTGACTTACTTTGTCTTGAACTCTTGTACTCCAGGAGCACCATAGCAAAGATCTGTCCTTAAGAGTTTTCAATAGGAATCCAGGCAAGTAATTTCTATTACATTTTAGAACATGTTCTAACATAAAAATCTAAAAAACCCCAGGAATTTGAGGATGGAATGGCACAAACTCACAGACCAAAATCAACACAGTGAACCCACTGAGTTTTATACAACTCTACTTAGTTTTTACTTACTTTTAGTTCCTTTATATAGGATTTATGGTTCTTGCTGCCACAAGATTGTACAAGCCATGCTATTGCAATTAGAGGTGTGCCCCTAGGAATAAATCTGCTATACTCTATACACTTTAAAGGCCAGACAGGACCACCAATGTAATCATCTGCTTTGATATCTTGTAGAAATACATACTAAGATTTCCCTGTCCAGCTCTCTGCTTCACATTTAATAGCTGTGCTTGAGTGAGGGCACATCTTTCAAACAGCCAATCGTGATTTTAAAGTTTCCAGTGGTGGAGAATTTACCACCACTGTCGCTAAATTGTTCCAATGGTTAACTAACCTCACTTGTCAAAAATGTTTGCCTTATTTCTAGTCTAAGTTTGCTTAGCTTCAACTTCCAACCACAAGTTCCTGTCTGAGAGTATGTCTACACGAGAAGATCAGGTTGAATTTTCTGAGGCTGATTTTTAGCACCTGATTTTGTAAGGTTGAGGGTGACTGCACCATACTGGTACGTGAAGTCCATGTAGAAAAGTCCATGAAGTCCCGATTAGGGTTGGCAGCTTTGACTATGTCAGCAATATACTGTGTGTATCTGTCCCACAGACCCCATTGCCCCTTCGCATTCTGGGTTAAGTTATCAGAGTGCTGTGGGCAGTTCTGGGTGCATGTCACCAGTCTCCCATAATGCACTTAGTTCTCCCCTCTCCTTTTAGGAAGCAACTACAAGAAGTGTTTGAGCCCTTTTTTCACTGGGTATCCATGCAGGCTGCACTGCAAAGCTAGCATGGATTCTGTCCTGCTTCAAACTGTTGTGGCAAGTATTGTGAGGACCTCATGCATTGTGCTGCAGTATATGCAGAGCCTAAACAGCCTTCAGAGTGATGAAGGCTCTGAGGAGGACATGGACATACGTGAATGTCAAGCACTAGAGAGGAGGCAGAGGGAGATGTTGGCTGCACTCTATGCTTTGTACACAGTGGAGCACTCGTTCTGGTTCTGTGAAACAAGCTCAGACTGGTGGGACCGTATTGTTCTGAAGGTAGCGAATGATTAGCACTGGCTACGAAGCTGCCGCATGTATACGGCCACTTTCATGGACCTTGGCGAATTGCTTTCCCCCACCTTGACATGCAGTGATACCAAAATGAAGCCTGCACTGACAGTTCAGAAGTGTCAATATCTCTGTGGAAGCTTATATGAATACATATAAAATAATGTAAATTGTAACACATGTATTGGAGTACCAGAGGGATATGCATGGAAGCAGAATGGAAACACTCTCAAAGTAGGACAGTTACTGCAGACAAACTGTACTGGGATAGACCTCAACAGTGAAGTCCCACTGGTTCCTTTCCCTGGTTCTGATAGCACCAGAAATATGGTTAGTAAAAAAGGTTTGATTGGGCACAATCATTTTAAAACATGGCTTGGCAGCACCATCGCTAAGCTTCTATTGTCTTAACACAGACAGACATGTATTTCTTGGTTGAAAATTAACAAAACTTTGAGATGTGTTTCAGGAAAGCTGTTTCCCAGATTTTCACCATTTAGTTGTAAATGGCAAAAAATGAAAAAAAAATGGAAAATGAACAGCTTTTCCATGACAACCAAAACACTTGAGAGTTGTGGGTTGTGTTTTTTTCCCCTATGGGGTGGAAGAGGAGGGGATTTTTTTTTTAAACACAGATTTAAAACAAAAACCTTCTAGTATATACATACCAGCAGGAAACCTACCCTAAACAGAAACCATAAGAGATGCTCCTTGATTTAAAAACAACACACACACATGCTTCTTAATATTCATAATTTGGAGGAAAACATCTACTCTACTATACATGTACACAGAGGAGTAAATCTGTAATATGAGTGAAGACACAGGGCATTAACATGTAAATTAATAATAAACATCAAAACAATTGAATTCTACCAACATTTTTATGACCATACAAACTGCTAATCAGTATACACTGTCATGTGGTAGATTTGTTCAATGGGAATACAAAGCGGGAGACAAGAAGACAGACTACATTTTGTAAAGGATGTAAGCTCAGAGCTACAAGCAGGGTGTTGCAAATTTATAGCCCTCTGAAAACAGCTCACACACATGCAAACTCTTCAGTAATCTTACCAAAACACTTCAAAAACATGTGAGTTGCCCATAACTGATTTTTCACATGAATCTATAACCTTTATATCATCAGAGAGTAAGCCGTGCTAGTCTATACACTATCAAAACAAAAAGCAGTCAAGTAGCACTTTAAAGACTAGCAAAATAGTTTATTAGGTGAGTTTTCGTGGGACAGACCCACTTCTTCAGACCACAGCCAGACCAGAACAGACTCAATATTTAAGACACAGAGAACCAAAAACAGTAAGCAAGGAGGACAAATCAGAAAAAGATAATCAAGGTGAGCAAATCAGAGAGTGGAGGGGTGGGGGGGGAAGATCAAGAATTTGACTCAATATACTTGACTCAGTCTAATTCTTGATCTTCCCCCCCCACCCCTCCACTCTCTGATTTGCTCACCTTGATTATCTTTTTCTGATTTGTCCTCCTTGCTTACTGTTTTTGGTTCTCTGTGTCTTAAATATTGAGTCTGTTCTGGTCTGGCTGTGGTCTGAAGAAGTGGGTCTGTCCCACGAAAGCTCACCTAATAAACTATTTTGCTAGTCTTTAAAGTGCTACTTGACTGCTTTTTGTTTTGACTTTATATCATCAAAACAGACTCCATTCCCGCCCTTAAAAGCAGCCCCAGAAAGCACTTCACAGTCAAAATTCTGCTACAAGTTCAATCCTTGTTTATTTCAGACAGCTTGGAAATTAAGAGAGAGAACAAAATTTCACCAAAGCATAGATTACTTAAAGGATCCTACATAAAAAGATGCTAGCCAAGACCGTACACACGTAAAGCCCTTCTTCTCCTGGAAGTAGTCCAGCTAACCTAAGACTTTGGTGCACAAAATGTGGGGCAAGAGATTATAAAAACACTTTGCTGTATGACAACAAGAAGTCCTGTGGCTTCTCATAGACTCACAGATATTTTGCAGCATAAGCTTTCGTGGGAAAAGACCCGCTTCATCAGATGCAAGAGTGGGTGGGGGGATTCAGAGCAGGATTTAAAGATGGAATCTCAGTAAAGGGGAGGGCCAGAGCTGACAAGATCTGTTCAGTCAGGGTGGCTGTGGCTCATTATCAGCAGTTAATGTGGAGTTGTGAACATCAAGAGAGGAGAAATCAAGTCAGTTCAGTTGTGTGGGGGTGGGGCATGTGGCCCATTTTCAGTTGCTAATGTGGAGGTGTGAACATCCAGAGCAGAGAAGCTGCTTTTGTAATGGGCCAACCACTCCCAGTCTCTATTGAATCCTTGGCTGATAGAGTCACATTTGCAAATGAATGGCAGCTCTGAAATTTCTCTATGCATTTTATTTTTGAAATTTTTTTTGTTGTAGGACTGCTGCTTTTAAATTTTTTACTGACTGTCCAGGGAGATTGAAGTGTTCTCCTACAGGTTTTTGTATGTTACTGTTCCTGATGTCTGATTTATGTCCATTTATTCTTTTACATAAAGACTGTCCAGTTTGGCCAATGTAAATTGCAGTGGGGCATTGCTGGCACATGATGGTATATATTATATTAGTAGCTGTGAGGCAAAAGATCCCCGATGGTATGGTTGATGTTAGGTCCTGTGATGATATCACTGGTGTAGATATGTGAGCAGAGCTGGCAGTGAGGTTTGTTGCAGGGATTGCTTCCAGGTTTAGAGTTACTGTGTTGTGGTCTATAGTTGCTGGTGAGAATTTGTTTAAAGTTGGCAGGCTGTCTGTAGGTGAGGACAGGCCTGCCTCCCAAGGTCTGTGAGAGTGAAGGATTGTTAGCCAGACACTAAGATACAACCACGTTTGCTCCAATCCCTCAGACAGAGGCACACCATCTACAAGACCTTTACCAAACTTTCCTGAAACTACAATACCCACTTAACAGAGTGAAGAAACCAATTGACAGAGCCAGATGTGTACCCAGAAGCCACCTGCTACAAGACAGGCCCAACAAGGAAAACAAGAGAACACCACTGGCCATCCCATACAGCGCCCCCATCTGAAGCCTCTCCAATGCATCATCAGGGATCTGCAACCCATCCTGGACCACGATCCTTCACTCTACATTGGCCAAATTGGACAGTCTCTATCTAAAAGAATAAGGGGACATAAATCAGACATCAGGAACAGTAACATACAAAAACCTGTAGGAGAACACTTCAATCTCCCTGGACACTCAGTAAAAGATTTAAAAGTAGCAGTCCTACAAACAAAAAAATTCCAAAAATAAAATGCAAAGAGAAATTGCAGAGCTGCAATTCATTTGCAAATGTGACTATCAACCAAGGATTCAATAGAGACTGGGAGTGGTTAGTAGGCATCCTTCAGTCTGCATAGACTATGGATCGCGCCCTTTAAAGTTTCAATTGAGGACTTCATTTACAGCGTCTATTGTGACTATAAAGACCCACACGAGAGTGACAGTCCTTGCTGCATCTCTTGCAGATGTAGTGGGTGTCTGGCAAGTCCTTATTGTGCTTTCTGTGCGCTTGCTTCTCCTCTGCTAGCTGTCTGATCTTCAACTCGCCCTTCTGAAGGCCCTTGTGTAACCCCTGCCTCCATCTGCTGCGGTTGTCTGCTAGTTCTTCCCAGTTGTCCAGCTCGATGTCTACCTCCCTGAGGTCTCTCTTGCAGACATCTTTGTAACGCAACTGGGGGCGTCCGGGAGGTCTTTTGCCAGAGGCTAGCTCACCATACAGGATGTCTTTTGGAATCCTTCCATCATTCATCCTGTGGATGTGGCCAAGCCAGCGGAGTCGACGCTGCCTGAGGAGGGTGTGCATGGTTGGGACTCCATCTTGCTCAAGGACGGCGGTGTTGGTCACTCTGTCCTTCCATGATATTCCAAGGATGCACCTGAGGCAGCGCAAGTGGAAGACGTTCAGCCTCTTTTCCTGGCGGGCATACAGGGTCCAAGTCTTGCTGCCATAAAGGAGGGTGCTGAGGATGCAGGCTCTGTAGACTTGCATTTTGGTGTGAGTGTACAGCTTGTTGTTATTCCACACTCTCTTGCTGAGTCTGGACAGAGTTGTGGCCGCTTTTCCGATCCTCTTATTTAGCTCAGTGTCCAACGACAGTGTGTCAGTGATGGTGGACCCGAGGTAAACGAACTCGTGGATGACCTAGAACGTAGAGTTGTCAATGCTGATTGATGGGGATTCAGCAACATCCTGACCAAGTATGTTTGTCTTCTTCAGGCTGATGGTAAGCCCAAAGTCCTTGAACGCTTTGGAGAACTGATCCAGCAGTTTTTGAAGCTGGTCTTCTGTGTGAGACACCACAGCAGCATTGTCTGCGAACAGCATGTCTCTGATGAGGACTTCTCGCACCTTAGACCTAGCTGTCAGCCTTGCAAGATTAAACAGTTTCCCATCAGATCTTGTGTGCAGCAAGATGCCCTCTGTTGAAGATCCAAAGGCGTGCTTCAGAAACTGGGAGTGGTTAGCCCATTACAAAAGCAGCTTCTCTGCTCTGGATGTTCACACCTCCACATTAGCAACTGAAAATGGGCCACATGCCCCACCCCCACACAACTGAACTGACGATTTCTCCTCTCTTGATGTTCACAACTCCACATTAACTGCTGATAATGAGCCACAGCCACCCTGACTGAACAGATCTTGTCAGCTCTGGCCCTCTCCTTAATTGAGATTCCATCTTTAAATCCTTCTCTGAAATCTCCCCGCTCTCCCCCCCGCAACTCATGCATCTGATGAAGTGGGTCTTTGCCAACAAAATCTTATGCTACGAAATGTCTGTTAGTCTATAAGATACCACAGGACTTCTTGTTGTTTTTGAAGATACTGACTAACTTGGCTACCTCTCTGATACTTTGCTGTACGAATGAGCCTCTGTATGTTTTCTTTCTGCATTTATAGGTCCTTATTCCTTCTCCAACATTCTACAGTAGGGATCCATAGAGGACAATTCTATCACATTTAACTTTGTGCCTCACTTTCCTGATCTATTAGAACAGGAATAATTGTACTTACCTCGGCAACACAATTTGTGAATTGCTCCAAGAGCTTTGCCATACAAGCATGAAAGCATCATGATTATACTATTATGCTCAGCAATTTCAATAAATATAGATGTGACCCATGATCTCAAAAAAAAAAAAAAAACACAAAAAAAAAAAACAACAACAGAGCTTAAGGATTAGGCGATAACTGCATTTTAAATAATTTGCTGTCTGAGGACAAGTCTTCATTAAGCATAAGATTGACAACGTCGTGGTCAATCTTCCAGAGTTTGATTTAGTGCATCGTTGACTGCAGTACTACTCTACAGCAAGGAGTAAGGGAAGTCTGCAGGAGAGCTTCTCCTGTCAACCCCCCACAGCATGGCTGAGGTAGAAATTTGACTTAAGGTACACTGACTCCAGCTCCACAATTCTCATAGCTGCAGTAATGTATCTTAGGTAGAATTTCTTTTGTAGCGTAGACCTGCCCTAAGTTTTTTCTTCCAATGGTCCACAGCAACCATGTTTTAAAAATTCCATGTTTTAACTACGTCTTTCCACTATTTCTCTGAGCTGAGCAACATCAACGTGACTACATATACTCTTTTCTCTCAACAGTCTGTTCAGTGGCTTTCAGTTCCTGCTATTTATTTCTACAATAACAAATATAATCATTGTGCACAAAGTTTCAGTACATCAGTTAACAAATTATGTACACTGGAATCCTCTACTCATTTTGTTTCCTCTTTCATGCTACAGAGGCGTACTCAGCCTTCCCTCTTCTTGGTTGCTACAGCTATAGTTTGGAAGTATAGTCCCTTCATTCTATCAGCAGTTGCCAAATGCAGACCTCAATGGGTAGGGGTCCATTTAGTACTTCTCTCCACTTATTGCCTCTTCCGTTGATAACTTTTGTTCTCCATAGTTACAGTGTTGCTCACTGATGGACATAAGGGAGTGTCTTTGTTGCAGAGACCTTCATAAAAGTAAACTGAGCAAAGATAGCCAACCAAATGTGCACTCGGTCTGACACAGCATTTCATACCCTACTACCTACCTACCTCCTCTTCCTCAATCCAACCCTTCCTCAATTTACACAACACAGCTCATGACCTAGTAAATTAGTCAGTCTCTAAAGGTGCCACAGGACTGCGTGAAGGACAAACTATCACAGCTACCTTTCTGGGACTAAGCACCTAACAAGGAATGTTCATTATGGTCAGTGTAAGCACATGGCAATGCCTATGGGGAAAGAGCAAAGATCTCTCCAAGTATTTGCTACAACTATGAGAGCTTTTATATGAGTGACTCACTCATGATCAGATTTTATCCTCATGTGATAAGAACACCCTTGTGAAGCAGAGAAGTGATGATATGCCTGTTTTACTGATGGGGAATGGAAGCACAAAGGAGTTTAAATATTCAGCCCAAAGTCACACAGGAGCTCGATAGCTGAACTAGGAATTGAACCTAGCCCTTCAGTCCTATTCTAGTGGTTTATCTAGCAGGTGATCTTTTGCACCCAAGTGGCATTATAGACCCATAGCCTCTGAATTCCATAATCTATTGTGCAAAATAAACAGTGGTAGCCTTATTTAGGCTTACCTTATTTAGACTAACTAGAGTCATGGAGAAGAATATCAATTTGTTGTCCGCAAATGTCTTGTGGATACTCCTGCCAAAGGCAACAACCAGACACAGCAA
This sequence comes from Carettochelys insculpta, assembly GCF_033958435.1. NCBI lineage: Eukaryota > Metazoa > Chordata > Testudines > Carettochelyidae > Carettochelys > Carettochelys insculpta. Next base: position 59,783,029 of record NC_134144.1, read on the forward strand.
TTTGAAGGGACCATTATGATCATCTACTGCAGGGGTGAGTAAAGTTCTACATTCTACACACCTATTTTCTTACGTGTGAAAAGGGCTGTTTTGTTTTGTTGGCCCCATATGAACATAACCAAAACTTCTGTTGATTTGAATTACATTAGATGGGTGGGGAGGCAGAGGGCTGCTAATTGCAGGGAGGAAAGGTGGGGCCCAATGTAAAAAATTTGCTCACCCCAATCAAGTCTAATCTGCATAAAAAAAGGCAATAGGACTTCCCCCAAATAATTCCCAGATTATAGTTTAGAAAAACAGCTGATCTTGGCTTTTTAAAAATTGAAGGAGCCACCATTACCCTGGATATATTGTTCCAAAAGTTAATTACTCACAGCTAAAAGTTACTGTCTTATATCCAGTCAATTGTGTGATATCTTTCTCCAACAGCTTCAAGAGTGCATTACTAAATATTTATTAACTACCTTGGCAATTGCCACAGCTGGAGACGCAGGCCCTTTAAATCATTACTAGAGCCCCTGCTAGCACGTGTCCTACAGTCCCAGAGGCATAGAACTGCTGGCTGGAAGAGGCCCCTTCCAGCCCTGCCCTTCCACCTGGGGCCCCGCCCCTTTTGGGAAAGGGAAGGTCACAGCTGGCTCCTCCCACAGCTCAACAAAGACTCTTATCAGCCCTGCCTATCTCGCATTGCCTCTCATTTTCCCAGTTTAATTGCAGGGACTGACTTTTAATGAGTTTTTCTATGGGTCCTAGATCAGCAAGGTCCCACAACTGACTGAATCTCCTAAACATTGCCATAAAACACATAAAACCCTCACCTCTCAAAAAAAAAAAAAAAACAAAAAAAAAACTTGTGCTTTACGTGCACAACCTGAGAGCATTTCATTTTTAAAGGAGGAGTATCATAATGAACTGAAAATGTTTGTGGTTTAATACAGAAATAAGCCAGCAAGGTGCTTTTGACATCCACATTACATTTACTGGTTTTGTTTATATTAGCAGTTATTGAAATAGTCTAAGACTCTTGTCACAGGTTTGAATTCAACCTGGAAAAAACTCCAGGTTCAGGATTAGATGAGAAAGGTTCAGATCTTAACCACCCACACATTCAAACAGGGTTTGGATCCCAGGTTCTGACCTATCTTGACTAGAATGATTTGTTGTTAAAAGAAACAGAAGTTTTCAAGGCAAGAATGCCAAACAATTCTTAGAAATAGACAGCAATGACATTTTAAACTCTGTAATTCATGCTATTCACTACCTTGAAGCACATTGGAAAATGGATACGTTGCATTTCTCTTGAGAACTCAGATTTCTATATTATTAAAACAGTTTGAGCAGAGGAATCTGTTAGATTTAAGGTTTATACTTTTCTCAAAGTACACTGCCAGCAAGATAAAATATTTAGTGGCTTCATATTCCCTAACCGTATGCTTCATGCACTATTTGCCACAAAAGCTGTGACACTGCAGTTAGCTTCCAATGAATGAAGCATGCATTTTTTATTGCAAAAGATTTTTTAAATCTTATTTTATTACACTGCCATTGGTTAAGTTAAGCTCTGATAATTAGCACATTGGATATTTATGAGGAGCTGTTCTGCCTTTATTTTTGCTCTAGGTGCCCATTGACAGATGCAGCAAGATAATTCACATTGATGTGAGTAGTAGACATTATTGCTGAAATACTGGCAAAGCCTATTGGGGGGAGTACATTCTCACTGTTTGAATTACTTCTGGTTGTAGCATTTCCTGCTGGCATATTGGATTGAGAATGTTCAACACTTCAGCTGCTCCCGGGTCTAGGGCTTGTTCAAATGAAGTTTCAGGAGTAACTAAAACATAGTGCTGCAGCAACAATATTTACTGCTCTTCCTGGAATCAGTGGCTAAAATAAATGGCCATGAATCCATTCTATCTTTCCTAACAGGGGGCAGGACAAAAACCTGCCTTCAAAATAGTCTCCATAGACCGACCATTGGGAAGCATTCCTATAGCATGCAGATCTCTCTGCCCTCTCTGCTTGAGCCTAGATTATATTAATCGCTGTATCACAACAAGGGAAAAACGCCTTTCCACTGAACACTGTCATTTTCAACTAAGCTTTTCACAGTTCATATGGGTGTCCAGAACATCCATATTGGATCAATTCCATAACCTCTACAAGGGCCTGAATTGCATTCCTGGGATTGTATTCTGACTGTATGGGGGAAGAGTTACCTGAGTTTTCTGGAGGAAATAACATCAGTGGTGAAGATGATTAATACAACCACCTAGGCCACTAACTAGTCCAGAGGAGCTTGCATATATTTGACCTGGTGAAAAAAGGCTACTCAGCGCAGAACTGAAACGAAGTGGCCAGGCTGACAGAAGGACCAGAGTCTCTCTCATATGATCCACTAGCTTCTGTGATACTGAGCTTAAAAAGGCACAGATCCTGTGGAGCTGAAGGACTTTTCTCCCTGTCTCCATAAGCAGTTATATGGGTGCATTGTGCTCAGATACCACAAATACTCCAAGACCAAGGGTTCAGCTCCAGCAGTGTTAACTGCAACACAGCCCGAGAGTAACTGTGATGAATTTCAAAGCTGGGAGCAGCAAAGCCTTTGCAGCAGTTTGTTTATCAACAGAGATAGGATCATTAAGGCAATAAAAGGCTTCTCATTAAAGTGAACTAAGGATCATTAGATAATCCCAAAGCATAGTCAGGTACACCAGTCAAAAGACAATAAACAAAAACTGGCTAAAACGGGACTTTTATAAGGGAGTTTAAAAGCAGAGTTTGAGGGGGTTAGATACACTGTTGTGCCTCGATTTACACGAGGGTTGTGCTCCCATGCACCCTCACATAATCCAAATTTCACGTAAGTCAAGGACGGCTTTTTCCTGGCACAACGCACGTTCTGCAACTATGGAAGCAACAGGAGCACAAGGAGCTCCTTTTGAAAGGTAAGTCCTGGGGTTTCGGAGTGGGGGGCAGTTGGGGAGGGTTAAGCCTCATGGTGGGTTGGGGCCATGGGACGGGGGCAGAGGGTTAAGTTGGGGTGGGTTAGGGCTGCAGGGGGTGGAGTTGAGCTGGAGCCATGTGTGAGGGGGATAGGGGTGGGGGTTGAGCCGGAGCTGTGCGTCGGGGTGGTGAGCTGGATCTGCAAGCAGGGGGTTTGAACAAGGGCCTGGGAGGGTGGGGGCAGGATTGAGCCGGAGCTGTGCACAGAGGGTTTGAACCAGGGCTCGGGGTTGAGATGGAACTGTGCGTGGGGGTGGTGAGCCTGAGTCAGAGCTGGGTGCAGGGACGGTGGGGTGAGCGGGAGCTGCATGCGGGCGGTGAGCAGGATTGGGGGAGCAGGGGGATTGAAACGGGACTGCACAGGGCCAGGGGGGGTTGAGCCAGGACAGGAGAATGGGATTTTGAGTTGCGCTTAACTCGTGTTAATGAGAGTGAAGCAAAACTCAAAGTCGCGCATTTTGAGGATTTACTGTACGTGGCATTCTTTAAACCACACCCAAAATCACCATATTTAAAACATAAATCATCAGGAAAGATAAGGTGTAGACATAAAAAGAGAGCACAAGCAGAAGCCCATCAACAAGACAGGGACTCTCCTGTGTTTTGCACCCTATAAAATCATGACTGGTGTGCAGAAAGTGAAAAAATAAATTAATTTATTTCTTCCCATAACACAAGAAGTAAGAGTCCCTCAATGAAATTAATATAGGCAGCAGATACAAAACCAACAAAATAAAGTATTTCTTCACAGTCAATATGTGGAACTCTGCCGGAGGATATTCTGAAGGCCCAGACTATGATAGTTTAAAAAAGAAAAAGAACTAGATAAGTTCATGGACAATAGGTCCCTCAACAACTATTCGCTAGCATGGGCACAGATCCAACGCTGTTCTGCATGTCCTTCACCTCTGTTTGCCAGAAGCTGGGAATGGGTGACAGGATGAATCACTCAATGACTGCCTGTTGTGTTCTTTCCCTCTGAGGCACCTGGCATTTGCTACTGTCAGAAGATAGGCTGCTTGGCTAGATGGACCTTTGCTCTGACCCAGTTTGGCCATTCTGATGATGTTACATAGGACCAGATGTATCTGCTCCTGCTGTAACCCACACCACTCCTTTCTCAGAGCTGAGCTAGAACTCAGGATTATGCCAGGGTCTCTCTCTCTCTCATTAGTAACATAAAATATATATTGAAATTCTAAACCAAGATTGATTTGCCACAAGGTATCAGACCATGTTGTTATTGGTGCTGAGTGAGTCGACTAGTTGTCCCTCTTTTCTATGGGGATTAGATACAGGCTCCTCTCACCTAGTTGTTAAATTATCTGCCAGAAAATGAGAATTTTCAAGTGCCTAGGATACCCCCTGGAATCTTGGTTAAAGTTGCTCCTTTCAATCAAAATCTGAAATGGCATCTTTGCTAGAGGCAGCCCTATCCTCTTCTCCCCAGGGTGAGGCTACTGTGAGGGTCAGGAGCAGGGGAGGAGGTGAGCACACGATGGCGGCCCCCCTGCCCTTCTCTTGCCCCACACATGGAAGGCAATTTCATGGATTTCCAGAAAGCCTTTGACACGGTCCCACACCAAAGGCTTTTATGTAAATTAGGTGGTCATGGGATAGGAGGAAAGGTCCTTTCATGGATCGGGAATTGGTTAAAAGACAGAAAACAAAGGGTGGGAATAAATGGTAAATTTTCACAATGGAGGAGGGTAACTAGTGGTGTTCCCCAGGGGTCAGTCCTGGGACCGATCCTGTTCAACTTGTTCATCAATGATCTAGAAAATGAGGTAAGCAGTGAGGTGGCAAAGTTTGCAGATGACACCAAGTTGTTCAGGACAGTCAAAAGCAAAAGGGATTGTGAAGAACTACAAAAAGATCTCAGCAAACTGAGTGATTGGGCAGCAAAATGGCAAATGAAATTTAATGTGGGTAAGTGTAAGGTAATGCATGTTGGAAAAAATAACCCAAATTACACGTACTACATGATGGGGTCAAATTTAGCTACGACAGATCAGGAAAGGGATCTTGGAGTTATAGTGGATAGTTCTCTGAAGACATCCACGCAGTGTGCAGCGGCAGTTAGTAAGGCAAATAGGATGTTAGGAATTATTAAAAAAGGGATCAATAATAAGACAAAAGATATCATACTTCCCCTATATAAAACTATGGTACGCCCACATCTTGAGTACTGCGTGCAGATGTGGTCTCCTCACCTCAAAAAAGATATATTGGCATTAGAAAAGGTTCAGAAAAGGGCGACTAAGATGATTAGGGGCTTGGAAAGGGTCCCATATGGGGAGAGGCTAGAGAGACTGGGACTTTTCAGTCTGGAAAAGAGGCGATTGAGGGGCGATATGATAGAGGTATATAAAATCATGAATGGTGTGGAGAAAGTGAATATAGAAAAATTATTTACCTTTTCCCATAATACAAGAACTAGGGGACACCAAATGAAATTGATGGGTAGTAGGTTCAAAACTAATAAAAGGAAATTTTTCTTCACACAGCGCACAGTCAACCTGTGGAACTCCTTGCCCGAGGAGGCTGTGAAGGCCAGGACTCTATTAGGGTTTAAAAAAGAGCTTGATAAATGTTTGCAGGTTAGGTCCATAAATGGCTATTAGCCAGGGGTAAAGTATGGTGCCCTAGCCTTCATAACAAGGGCAGGAGATGGATGGCAGGAGATAAATCACTTGATCATTGTCTTCTGTTCTCCTTCTCTGGGGCACCTGGCATTGGCCACCGTCGGCAGATGGGATGCTGGGCTCGATGGACCTTTGGTCTGACCCAGTATGGCCATTCTTATGTTCTTATGTTCTTATGACCTGAGAGGGACCCTAGCAGTACGTGCAGCAACAGTGGTGCAGGATGAGTGTGCTGCTGGCGGAAGGGGGAGCACGTACCTGGGAGCTCACTGCAATTAGCATGGGGAGGGTTGGTGGGAGTGCTCCTCTCTAATCCTCGTCCTGGGTACCCCATGCTCCTCCTCCCTGGCACTACCTCACCATAGAGCCTGCACCCAAACTCCTTCCCAGGGCTTGCACCCCTGCCCCCCCCCAAACTCCCTCCCAGAGTCTTGGGCAGGTAAGGAGGGGAGTTTGTGCAGGGGGAGGGGTTTGGGCTCTGGGCATTCTGGGCACCATCGAAATTGCTATAAACCTGCCACTCCTGCCTGTCTCAGGGTCTCCATGTTGAAGATGAAGGATTACCTGATAAAGCCAAGACCTGCATGTAAACTGGGCATTGTTCTCAAGAAATGTTTGCTCAGTAACATCTTTGTTCTAAATAAACTGTTACATTGCATTGCATTACATTACATTACGAGGCTGGCTGGCACTGGCCAACCCAATGACTGCCTCTGAGGCAACACAGTTTTCAACTGCTGAGCTAATCACAATGAATGGCAGGAGGACTTGCAGCTCAAAGCCCCAGTCCAGAGAAACAGCTGCAGAACACCATAAAGAAAGGGTCTCGGGTCTCTAGCTAAATGGGACGCAATGAAGGAAGCCACAAAAGGGTAAGAGATGCAGTTTATTGAAGAACTAAGACCTGGTTTTCCTCCCCATAAACACTGCAAACCGGTTCACGCTAAGCTAGTCCCCAGGTTTCCCTCTGAATTTTGCACTTCACAACTTTCAATAAAAGCTAGGAGCTGGGTTTGAGCAAGACAGAGAAATGGATCTCCACTGAGAAATTCCCATCCCCTAAGTTTCCACACAGAATCAGAAACCCACCTTCCAAAAGTTTCTCTTATATTGCCCAACTTTTGGCAATTTAACACCACCCCAGAAATCCTTCCATCTCTTAATGGATGGCGTATGGTAAAAGTACACCGGGCCATCCATACCCACCCTTCAAGTAAATGGTTCAATAGTTCCTCTTATGATCTGTACATGTTAGCTTTACTTATGGCTGACTAAATGCCAGAGAGTTTACATGTGAAGAACCATAAAACAGAGCAAGACAAATTACAGAACACTCAAACCACAGATGTAATTACAGCACATTTGAAGTGTGTGGGCTTGTCTCAGATTGCTTCAAGGACAGAGAGAGGAATGAGACAAAGAAACCAGAGGGGATAAAAATCAATTATTTAAAAAAAAATGATTTTTTAAAATTTAAATTGGACTTTTATTTTTTTTTAAATTGTCAATAAAATACCAAATTTCTCATCGAAAATAACAGTTACAATTAAATCTCATCACATACATGCTACACATACACTTGCAGTCTCATAAAAATCAATTCCTGCCTCTAGTCTGCCCTGCCTAACTACCAGCTTTTGTTTCTTAAAAGTTCTGGGCTTTCAGTTTCTGCTTCTCAGCAGACTAAAAAGTAACATGTGCAAAGAGAGATACAAGCAGGATAGGACTGTTGTTCAGTACTTGCATGGTGGTACTCACTGGCCAAGCATGGCAGAGGAGTTAGTTAAGGCATTTTCTTCAAAAGGAGAGAGAAAATACATAGGAAAGGACAGAGGCAGCATAGAAGGGAACAGTGGATTAGATTAGAAGGGAAAAGGGAAGACATGAATCAGCAAACATGGAGCGTCCTATTTTCCCCCACACACTTATGCCACAAAAGAGCTGTCCTGGTTTCTGGGGGTGAGGTAGATCCTGTCTGGGAATATTTTGAAGAAATTCATTCTCTAGGTAAAAAAGGAAAATACGTCAAGTGCAAGAAGATGATGCAGGGCCTAGTTGCAAGAATGAAATATCATAACAAAAGGTGCTCATTGGGAGAAAAGGATGTGGATGAAGATGTTGCTATGGCTGAGTAGATAAACTGCAGGAGTGCCAGGTACCACGTTCTAGAGAGGGAATAAGCCAAGTGCCCCTGCCCCATACCCCCCTCACCCATGCCCCTCCCTCCTGCCCCTGCTCTGCCAATGCCCTGCTCTCATCCTTCAGAAGCTCAGTGCCGCTTCTGGTCAGTACAGGGCTGTCACCTGCGTCTTCTGGAGTGGTGCAGCCTGGGAGTAGCCCTTTCAGGTCATGCTGCTACAAGAGAGGGGTGAGGTTATTCCCATACTCATTGGAATGATGCGGCACTCACAGTGAGTGCATGGTGGGGGTGTTGATGCTGGGCATGCATGTAGCAGCCTGTGCTCACCCCCACACCCATGCATCACCTCTTTTCAACTGGTTACTAACTTAAATGCTTCACTTTGCAATGCATCATTCTTCAAGATTCTCTCTCTGCCTTTTTGTATAAGTAAATTCCCAAGCTGTTTGCTGTGTTGTATGTTGCAAGAAAAAAAAAGTTTATTTTAACTAATTAAATAAGCCACAAGGATTAGCTAGCTAGGTTCAGCATCCATCCCCAGCTTGGTCTATACTAGACCTTACAGTCAACTGCAGATATGCAATTCTAGTGACAGCAATGGTGTAGCTAGAATCAATGTATCCACAGTTGACAGTAAGGTCTGTCCTCGCTGAGGGAGGTTAACAGGAGCGTTTATCCCTTCAACCTCCCTTACTCCTTGCAAGAGGAGGAGTACATGAGATCGACTGTGGACACCAGAGAGAGCGATTTCATGCACCTTTACCAGACACACAAAATTGAGCTCCGGAAGATCATTTTCTTATAGTATGTAATACATGCCCCTTATTTAGGAACATCATGGCCACAGGTTGCAATGATGATGCCATAAGTCTATTCCCTATTTTATTTTTGCATATATCAGCTTTTCCAAGGGAACCCCATGCTATATTTGTTTTCTCAAAAAAAAAAAAAAAAACACAGAAGGGTTCACTCTAAAATTAAGTGCACTGTATGCATGGAGGCCAAGTCTACACAAGCGGCTTTTGCTGGGGGGGAAAAAAAAAAAAATGTAGCATCTACATGACAAATGCACTTTGTCAACAGTTTGCCAACAAAACCTGGCACTTTCGACGACAGCATTATACTTCTCCCCATTCAGGCATAACACCTCTCTTGACAGTGTTCTGTCAGCAAAACAGCTGTGTAGACTCTCCAGGGCCCTTTTGTTAACAGACAGGGCTTCTGGTTCACCAGGCAGCCCTGTTTGCACAGCTTCCAGTCAGCTGTTCTGTTGAGAGAGGGCCAGGCAGTCCGGCTGCTCTCTGTCAACAGAGGGGATTGTTCTTTTGATTTCTTTTTGTGTGTAGACACAATTGGTCAACAGAAGTTTTGCCGGGAAAACCATTCCGACAGTAAGTTCTGTCAACAGAGGCTTATCGTGTAGATGTAGCCAGGCAGTCTTAGCATTTTCACTAACTCGATTCAAATCAATTATTTTTGGGGTGACTTAAATCAATTATTTAAATTGTCTTGATTTAAAAATCAATCCACCCTGAAAGAAACCCAAGATTATCACAGTCTGGAACTCAGGGCAAAGCACCATGCAGCACTCATTTTCCAGTCAATGCCAACAATAGGTCTATAGCTTCTGGTAGAGTCATTTGTGGGCTGGCAGAATACAGACTGGAGTTCCATGCCAATGGTGAAACACTAGACCATGTGCTGTGCCCATGGATTTGCAAACCAGACTCTCTCTCAACAGGGAAATCACTACAGGTACACTGTGCGCATGCACGCGCGCACACACACACAGAGCCACAGAAACAAGGAGTATAGTGCTAGTTCCCCTGGCTTTTAATGGGAATAGGTTAGTGCAGTTCATTTGAGAAACAGTTTCTATTGCACTTCTTCCCGTTCATCAACCCATCATTAATCAGAACGTTGGACAAAGCAAGAATCTCCACAGCCTCCTTACTCAAGGTGACAGCAAAACACACATTCCTTGCTCATGTGACAAATGACTGTTAACTGCAATACACAATCCTGTACGCATTATAATAAATAGGGTTTTTACAGCATGGAGTGATTCTCTGGCATTTTGCCTTAAGGGCAAAATGTTTTTGGAGCACAACTGAAATATTCAATATAATTTGCTTTGTCATAAGTGCTGACCGCTGCCTGGAATGCTTTTCTGCTGTGCCAGAGAACTTTTGAGTTGCATTTGCTACATGAGTGAACGGAAAGGAGCTGGAAGAAGGTAAGTAGCCAAAGAGCAATCCCAATTCATAGTGTACCTTCAACACAGTTTCAGTCTGCCTTATATATACACATTCTCTAAAATAAGGCAGCACCCACAGTTCTTTGGCCTAATGTGCATGCATACACACAAATCCACTGCACTTGTCCCATCAGCAGGATCCATGTCTAGTAGACAGAAGGGTGAATGGAGGAGGGTTAAAATTCCTTTTTTGCTAACATACAAGTTATATTCATCTGCTCCATGCTTTGTACGTGTCTAAGGCTGCCAAAAAAAAGGAAAACAGGAGACGAAAGAGGCAGGGGAACAGGCAGAGCATATATAACTGATCCAAAGCCTTTTATTTAGTTTACAGGTTATTATAAATGATATACAACTACAAAGATAGCTGGAGAGGGTTCACTAGATAATCCCCTTTCTCCCCCCACCCCTGGGACGATCGGAAGGTTTTACTTTACATGAGTATTATACTTCATACAGCTGGAATTTAAGCATGGAATATTTTTGCTTTGAGTAAGTTTTCCCCGCCTTTTTCTGGAGATAAATTAGGCAGGTAAGAGGCCGTGGGAAGTGTTACAAGGTTTCATTTACACCTGCCCGACTGTTTGACTCAACAAGTCTGCCAAACTCAGTTCCTCACAGCCCAATCATTCAATCTTAATCCTTCCTCCCACCGAGGGCTGGATTAGTCACAATAAGGAAATGAAGAAATGCACTACAGATTTATATGTACTCTCCCTAACACAAACCATCCAAAAAAATCTTTTAGAGAAATTCCGTCATCGATGAGAAGCCAAAGAGAAAGGGACACTGCAGGAAATAGGCAGAGAAAGAATTCAAGAAGTGGGTGGGGGGAGGAGATGCTAGGAGAACAACAGTCAAAAGGAGCAGTGACAGGGCAAGATTAGATACTCTGAGCAAAAGGGATCATAAAGTAGGCTGGATACATGACTTAAACCCTTGTACTCTGGATGGAGCATAGGTCATCTACAAGTCTCCTCCTCACTCTGTCTCAGGACAAAACTTCTAACTGATCCCAGTAGTACCCCCGTTGGGCTGTGTCTACGCAGGGGGGGGCATGTTAATGAGGCAGTTTGGAACATGCTAATGAGGCTCTGACATGAACATGCAGTGCCTTATTAGCATAATGGCAGCCACGCGTTTTTGGAACGCACGCCACCAGTATAGACAGGGCCTTTCAAAAGCAACCCCCCTGACTTTGAAAGCCCCTTCTTCCTATTTGGCTTTAGGAAGGGGATTTCAAAATCAGGGAGGTCCTTTTGAAAGGCCCCCATCGACACGGGCGGCGGCGTTCCAAAAGCGGCACTTTTGAATCACGCGTGGCTGTCATTACACTAATGAGACACTGCATATTCACGTCAGCACCTCTTTAGCATCTTCTGAACTGCCTCATTAACATGCCTTTTGGGAGAGGGCATGCGTAGACGCAGCCTTCTTGTCCTTCAATCTCAGTAGATCTTGTCACATTGTCTGAGGTCTTCCTCTTTTGCATTTTCCTTGTGGGTTCCATTTGACTGCTAGACAGACTATGCTGGATGATGGTTTTCCGAGACTGTGGCCTAGCTACCCCTGCACGCACGCACGCACTTTCTTCTCTTTATTGAGTGTCAAGTGGTTCTTGTCCTGCTCTGTTCCAATGCTCCTTATTTGTGACCAAATCTTGACATTTGATGGAAAAGACAAAATCCTTGCCCCATTAAAGTTAATGGCAAAACTCCCACTGACTTCAGCAAAGAGTGAATTTCATGCCAATGGAACAGGACTATGGCTACATTGCCAGGGGTTCCCCCCCACCCCCCGCAGCATTACTTATTTCAATGTTCTAATGTCTAAATAAGTAATATTGGAAAATTGCATTCACACAGCCACAGCATTGTGAAATTGAGTGTTCTCATTTACAGCTGCAGCATTGCAAAAGGAGCCCTCACATGAGCAAATAATAGCTGTGCTTTGTTTACACACATTTCTATTACCTCGAAAGGTGGGGTGAGGGTCAGCTAAAGCCATTCACAGAGCTGTAGTAATTAGTTCCAGGGAAAAGCCGCCTTATCTTGAATTCGCCTGCCTGGTTGTGTGAACACTTTGGGGTTTTCTTCAAAGAACAAAAACCCATTGTAGACAAAACTGCACAGAAGTCAGGCTGATAAAAAGCAGGTAAAGGAGCATAGAACTAAAGTGGCACCTCAACAGGGGGTGATCTGGATGTAGGATTCAAACATTTAGCAAGTAACAGAAGAATATTGTGGAGATGCCTAGTAGCTTCATTCTGGATGTTTTAAACCTGCACTGTTAAGACCGCAGCACTCGGCTTGCATTACCACAACACAGCATGTCACAGCTCCACCCTACTATGCATTAAATACCAAGCACTCTTAAAGCAAGACCAGCTGAAATCTCTATTTCAATGTGTGCCATGCTTTGTCAACCCATAAACACCAATAGTTCTCACAGTTTCATTTTAGCAAGTGCTTTTACAGACACACTGCATGGAATAAAATGAGCCATAGCACATCCCTGTTTTAAGCATTGTGTTTTGTTTTAGTCTAAGAAAAGTCTGCACAATTTACATGCTCAGAAAGTTAAGTTAGCCTGTTCCTTCTCACACCAGAAAAGCTGTAGTTCAAAGGCAGCTTTGCTGCTTTCAGTCATCTCCAGCTGTTCACACATGCCATTTATGTTAAGCAGAGGTGTAAATTGAAAAATTAAAGACAAAATGCTAATTAAAAGAAGGCTCACTTTGTGATTCCTGAAAACAATCACCTGCCAATGGAAAGGAACTTCTACAACCCAAAGTAAGAGAAGGGAGAGGGTGCTATGTGATCTTGCTATGCCTATGTAGAACAAACTCTATAGGAAGACGGTGCTAATCCCCAGCCCTGGGCTCCTTCAGTTGATTTCATCCAACCGTCAGATGCAAGTATGTTACGTTTGCCAAGTGCTGTAAGTGCAGCCTTCTGGTCAGTGCGTGTTATCCGTTGACCCTGTAACAAATCCAGAAAGAGGATACGAGTCTGTTACTCCCCTCTAGCCTCCCTTCTGTCTCTGTAGCCCAAGCTGTGTGCATTTATGTGTAGAGGTCTGGGGTGATGGCCAATATAGTGGCAGTCATGTAAGCACACCACAAGGTGGCGTCACGAATGAGTAGAAACAGCCTGATGACTTGTTAGACTGAAGCTTAGCCATTTATAAAAACCCTCTATAAGCTAATCACAGGTGTACCCTTAATAAAAAGTGTGTCCTTTATCTCTAGCCAACTCTGATTACAAAGATAATGTTTAAAACACAAATTAAACACTTGGGTCTTCCCAGATTCTGAACCAACAGCTGAGTTATGATCTGCCCCAATTCATATTGAGAGATATCTCTGAAACATAACACCAACAACTTAAATGTTAACAGATGCCATTTAAACTACAGGATGAACCACTCAAATCTGGAATTCTCTTGTCCACCAACATCCGTAATCCGGCATGATTTTAGTTAGCTGGACAACCACTTATCCTGTGTGTGGCAAAGTTTCCTGTGGTCCCATAGAGTTTGTTTATAGTCACTAGTTCTGGCTCTCAGTGTTCTGTGCTGTTATTTAGCTCTAATATACCTCTAAATGCCTTCAAAGAGGCCAACAAGCAGTGGAAGTATTGGTAACGTGCTAGATAATATTGACTTTCTATAGTCTGGCAAATTCTCTTGCCCAGCACTGGTCACATCCCAAGTGTGCCAGATGACAGAGGTTCAACATGTACTGATCAAAGAATGCAAAAGAGAGGATACTCATATGATGATCTGAATCTTGGTCTCACAAGTGGACTTTGCTTAGGACACTGCTTATGGTTTAACCTGTCTTCTGACCAATATCTAAAATGGGAGGTGCCTAGAAGCAAACCAAAAAGAACTGTAATGGAACAACACAAAGCAGGCTGCTCAACACGAAAGGATTTAATTAAAAAAAAAAAAACTTTAAAGAAGCTACCAACTACAGTCCGATCAGTCTATTTGATGTTTGAATTGGAGGCTAAGCACAGGGTGAATTTCACTGCCTGCGATGAAACTCATCCTCCTTCCCATCTGGATACCACTAAGCCAACTCTAGCAGGGATGGACTTCTATCCCTAGATCCAACTTCTGCCGAGCAAATCTTTTTTTGCATTTGAATGCAGCAGATGGCATGTGCCTTACAAAGATGTTCCCTCAGGAAGCTACCTCTGAACCCCCATGCAAGGGCTTTGTCCCCCTCTCTCCACAAATTATTCAGATCAAACACTGTTTAATAGAGAAGAGAAGCATGTGCCATTCCTTTGGCAAATGCATTAAATTATGCTTTTAAAAAACATGCCAGATCAGGCTTCTCCTTCCGTTCAGTACATTATACTACTATTGGATTGATGTATACCTCCGACAGAATCATCCTGCATGGCCTAGGCCTGGGTAATTGGATTACACTGATATGAAACCCAAAACGCTACACATTCTCAGGGGAAACTCTCTTTTTCAGACTGCCATTAGAGTCCCATGATGAAATGAAGTACAAAACCTCCTAAACTAATCTCACTTTACCCAGGATATTTTCCACTGAACTGTAGAGGGGTTGATTTTGAATAGGCATTTTGAAGCTAAAAATCTCACACACCACTTTGAAAAATTTACTCCTGAGGGCACAACTTCAAAGAGAAGCAAGGAAATCTATGCTAATGGCCACGTGTGTGCTCAAGCGCACCCTGCTGTATTGCCACGATTGTAGTAAATAGTAAGTCTGTCCATTGTACCAAATAAATGCTTGGTACTTCACAAAGGAAGCAGAAATCCCCTCTTCACAGGTCTGGAAGCAAAGGAATTGTGAGGCAAAGTGAATTAACAAAGGTCTCACAGCAGACCAGTGGTAGACCTAGGGACAGAACCCAAGTCTTCTCAGTCTGGGTTTAGTGCACTACCTTAGCTACCTCAAATGATAAACCAGCAAATGCAGAAAAATTATGGTCTTATGAACAAAGTTTCAAGTGGCAAAAAGCCCAATGTAGAAGCAGTTCTATTAGCTTCAGCATGCTTATTATACTGGAACCATCCTCACTGTGCCACTAAAAAAGACACGCTTCTGACAGGACAATGAGGGCAGGGAACCTGCCACTTGGTGGTACTTGCCTGAATCTGCACCCCGAGGCTCGGGACTCCCTTCCCCACCATCCAGACTGCCACCTTCCAGATCAGGTGAGAGGTATGGAACCCCACGTCTTCTGGGCTGGAATTAGGCAAGCCAGGGCCAGATCTGGCCCACGGGTTCTGCCTGGTGGAGGCAGGGAACATCACCGCCACAACCGCACTGCTCCTCCTCCCCCTCCCTTGGCTGGGGGAACAGCAACGTAGCGCTGCCTGGAGAGAAGCTTCCCCAGCGGCGCTGAGTGGCCAGGATTTGCTAATAAAACTCAAAGAAGATTTAATAACTAGGAAAAAAAATGAGATGGCTATTTACAGGTTAAAGCAGGCAGTGCAAATGTGTTACCGAGTCTGTAGTTCCAAATGGTGACTGATTTGATAATGTCAGCACTGCGTGTCTTTTATAGCTAACACAGTTTATCATGGGTATCACTGCTTTTCTTTCACAACTTCAGTCCAGCAAGAATCCAAACAAAGGGATGAAGAATTTTCAGCTACCTCCATTGCCCTTGTCCTCCATGCAAGCTGATGGGACAGGCTTCTTTGAATTTAGCACAGAAGTCAGCAAAACCCCGGCACAGGTGTCCTGAGTGGCACCTGAGCTGATTTTCATCAGTACACAAGGGCCCTGCCCCTCCACCCCCTAATTCTCTTAAAATTGACTTTATTTTCTAGTGTAGACGTAGCCCGAGTCAAATGAGGGGAGCTGCAGAGCTGAAGATGACTGCTGGGAGAAACGCAGTGGGACACCTGGCCTCGAATATTCAATAGCGTATGTTCTGCTGTCTGCAAGACTCCAGATAGTCAGAGACATGGGAGCCTCTCAAAGAAAACAAGCTGACAGCATCATCGCCCATATGGGCTCCTTCTGTGCTCAGTGCAGAGTGAGGAGCCCATTTAGAGAGTCTTCGATCTCTGATCATCACACACAGTAGCCACTTGCCTTCCCATCCACATGCATTAGCACTTTCCTGTTAAAGGTCACAGAATCCTAGGGCTGGAAGAGACCTCTGGAGGTCATCAAATGCAGCCCCAAGGTCTTCCTTCAGTACTCCTGAGGGAGTCTGCACCACTGTACATTGTCAAGAAGTGCTGCAGTTATGCCTTTTTTCTCCACCAGGGGTCACTGGGGAACCAGAACAAAGCAACCCCAGCTGCAGCTAGGGAAGAGCAGAGGCTGCATTTCTCACAGTGCTCTCTGCCTGTGGGGCCAGGTCAGGGACATGAGATATGGAGAGACAGAGAGCCTAAGGCAAACGAGACTCCAGGGGGGCAGAGAGGTCACAAACTAGGATATGGAAGCATTAGGTGCACTGGATTAATTGGGGTGTGAGCTGAATGGGAGCAAGGGTCTGCAGGCCACATGGGGCTGGGCGCAGGGATACATGGGGAAAGGGTCTGATCTGGCTGACAATGAAAATGACTAGGGGTCAGCTAAGGTCTGCAGGGGGTACTCCCTAATAATTGGCACGCCCCCCACCAAAACCAAAAAACTATTCCATACTTCTCACGCCCACACCCAAAACCCCTCCACAGTTCAATCCCAGGCTCCTTTCCAAATTAATTCCCTCCCCACCCCACAAGCCTGCGCGCCACTTCTGCGCCATGCAGGAAATATCTTTCTGTATTTTAATTTACATGAATTACTGCCCAGAGTTCTGTATTAATATGCCCAATACAAGATCTATTCAAAAACATTTCCTGACTCTTTGTGTTGCCTGGAGAGTTGCAGACATACTTGCTGACAGGTCTTTTCAATCAATGTTTTTTTTCGTTACAAGAGTATGTGCAACGTAAAAGCTTTATAGCAGGATACAGATAGATGGAAACAATCCATGTAACATCCCACTTGTTTTCATGATTGTTCACTCAGCTGGGATGTGGAGAAACAAGAACCAGGCAGCAAACAGGTTCTCTACACTAAGCAGCTATTCTGGGCTGGCTGGATGTCTCACCTGCAAAAGCATTTCAAAAAGTTCTAGTTTTCATTCTGATGTGGAACCAAAGGTGGCATTTCAAGACCTTGAAATTACGCAGAGTTCTGGTTTTCCAATATATCCTACTTTTTGAGGTTGATTGGTGGAGTTACATCTGCAGTGAAGGTGAGCATGAGCATGAGGTTGTGAAACTGACCAGTGGGAGCAGAAGTCCCACCATCTCAGGCTTGATCTTGCCAAGTGCTGAGCATAGAAGTTCACTCTTCATTCCCAAATGTTTTGCTTGGAAAGCGATTTGGGGGAGCACAGCACATTTTTGAACTCTTCAATTTTTGAGATAAAGTCGAAAGCACAAATGAAAAATACCACTTTCAGTTTGTTTATCCGCTCCTCACTTCCCTTTTTGGCTACGTCTACATTACAGAGATCTTTCAAAAGAAGCCTATCCGGAAGATCTCTTCTAAAACACTTCTTTCAAAAGAGTGCATCCACACACAGAAAAGAGTGATCTGCTCTTTCGAAAGAGAATGTCCACACAGCCCCCACTCTTTCGAAAGAACAGGCCAAAATCAGGTGCCATGAGGACTGCTCCTTTGAAAGACGGGCCCTGCAGAGCATCTACACGTGTTTTCTTTCAAAAGCAGCTTTCAAAAGGGGGTGGTGCTCTTCCTGAAACAGGGGTGGAAATGCACTTTCAAAAGGAGTGTCACAGTCCTTTGATTTACTTTCTAAAGAAAAATTTGTGTATAGATGCTCTGCGGGATCTTTCAAAAAATCTTTTGAAAGAACTTGCTAATAAAGACGCAGCCTTCATGTCCAAAAATTGGAAAAAAAAAACAAAAAAAAAACCCAGACACACAAAGAAGAGAAAGGGGGAAATATTCAACATTTTTTAGTTTTAACAAAAAAAAAAAAAAAAGATTTTTTTCATCTCAACAAGAAACAGTTATTTTTCAAGCAAGCTCTAGAGCTGAGCTTCCCAGCTCTCATTTTGGTGCTTATGAATGTCAAGCATCCTCTTTTCCCATTGATTTCATTCCAGGATGAGGCCCATGAAACCCAACTAGACAACATGTCAGAGAGAATAACCTTGCCTCGGAAGGGAGATGCCCTGCATGATTCAGTAGGTCTTCTCCATGCCTTATTAGCAAAGGGAATATAGAAAGTGACTAGCCCAGTAAATTGCTTTAGGTTTAAATGCTGTCTCTCCAAGTTTGCTCCAAAATGAAAGAACCTCTTAAATAACATGTCCTCCTTTCAATGGAGCAATAAAATGAACTCAGACCTAATGTACTAAGATAGTCGACTTGATAGCGATCATTAACTAAGCATATTTTCCATGAGAAATGCTGCTTTATAGAAGTGGCTTCGCTTTTTAATGCATTTACCTATAGATCTCTATTACTCAAGCATATAAATCAATCTGTGCTGCAGCATGGATAGATGCTCACACAAATTTTTCTTTTAAAACCTACCATAAAACGTCAAAAAACATTTTTATAGTAATTTTGAAATGTACCTCAAAGTAGGTGTTGTTTTAATGATAACTGCACTGTTGTTGCTTTGAAAAACTAATGCTTCTGAAGGAATGACCAAGTAAGCTATCTGCACACCATCAGTCATGGAGCTTGTAATTTTTAAAACTTACAAGTTTTTTTTTTTATTATTATTAATTTATATTTTGGTAGGACATAGGAGCCCTGATCATGGAGTACGACCCATTGTTTATGGGCTGTCATTGCAATCGGAAAAAAACAAAAAACAAAACAAAACAAAAACCCTGTAGATTTCAGGCTGGAGGGGAAAAGCATAGACAGAGAAAAATTCTTTCAGCTGCCCAAAGTAGGTTACAGCTTTGCCACAACTATAGCAAGCATTTTGAGAGATGCAGGTTGAGCCTCTCTGGTCTGGCATCACCAGGACCTGACTGGTGCCAAAATAGAGAATTTGCTGGACAGTGGGAGGTCAATGTTGTCTAGTTGCATTACAAACAGTGCCACTGTTTATTGGGCTCTTAGAAGGCATTTGCAGGTAAATTACAGTAATCTCCCGGTATGCATGATTTCAATTTGCACTTAACTCACATTAACGTGAGTTAAGTGCAAACCAAAAGCGCTCCAGGCCCCCAGCTGGGGGAAGCAGGGGAGAAGCTGCACTGCCCAGCGGGCTCCAGGAGCCCAGCAAGGAAAGAGCTGCTGCGGCGCCTTTTCTCGAAGCCATGAGAAACCACGCGGCTGCCTCTGTCTGCCCACCCAGCTCCCCCAGATGGGGGAGCCCAGCAGGCAGACAGCTGTTGGGGGAGCTGGATGGGCAGACAGAGGCGGTGACGCAGTTTTTACCAGCTTCCCCCAGCTGGGGGAAGCAGAGAGAAGCTGCACCTGACTCCCGCCGGCCACCAGGCTGACGCTTGTTTCCCAGCTCCCCTCTACTTGCAGGAGCCGGGAAACTGAGCAGCACACGACTGGTCAGTTTCCTGGGTCCCACCAGCACCGGGGAGCCAGGAAGCAGGTTCCTGTCTCCCTCGACTTGCGTGAAATTTGAGTTATGTGGGGGCTGCAAGGAATGCAACCCCCACGTAACTTGGGGGGTCTACTGTAGAGCTAAACAACAGCACAGAACACTGAGAGCCAGGACTGGTGGTTGTAAACGAACTTTATGGGATCATGGGAAACTTGACCACACCCATAATAAGTGATCTTCTAGTTAACTAAAACTATGCGAGATTACAGACGTTGCCAGATAAGAGAGTGCAGCACTAAAGAGGTTCAACTTGCACAAGGAATCAACCCTGTTCAGCAAAGTCACTATAATTACGCTATGGAACTGCACGCAAACTGAAGCTGAAGTTTTTTAAAAATGTGAGGTCCTCACAATGCCCAGGAGTACCTGGTTACTCGGTACTTTTGAAAACACACACTTACCAGTCCATGTACTTAGGAAGCTAGTTGAAGGGTATTTTTCTGAAAATGTTAATCTAGGTAAAAAGCTGCATGGATTTAATCTGAAGCGTGGGAGAAAAAATAAAATGAGAAAGCAGAACTAGCTGTCTGGAAAAGAAACTTAGATGGACCACCAGACAGGAAGTTAAGCAGAGTTTAAGCCCTATTACATAATCTGGGTGTGCTGCAGTGAAGCCAGT
Organism: Carettochelys insculpta; assembly: GCF_033958435.1. NCBI lineage: Eukaryota > Metazoa > Chordata > Testudines > Carettochelyidae > Carettochelys > Carettochelys insculpta. Next base: position 59,803,301 of record NC_134144.1, read on the forward strand.
AAATATCTAAAAACCACCCCAGTCACAATCTAATTCTGAAAGTGCAACTTCCTGCACAGGTGTCTACCTCATTGTTCTCTGAATTTCTTTCTGGCTTTACTTATTATTTTGACACTCATGTTCAACCACAACAGTAGCTTGCTGGAGCTGGGGAGCTTAAAGTTCTCTCACTAGGCCAATCTCCTAAGTAAAGCAGTAGATAACATGAGCCGATTCTTATTCATGCTATTCAGATGCCTCCTGACAATACACTTTCTGCTGGCCTATGAGAAGCTTGTCCTCCCTGACCGAGCCCCTTATGGCTAAGGTACAAGGGACTACAAGAACAAAACACACAAACACACAAACAAACACACACACACACACACACAAGCAGTTTGGGCTTATGGATTTAAATATGTTATGAAAGAGCACCATCACTGTTGTGGTCTTCAAAAGGTAAAACAATGAGGAAGCTCATAGTTCCCTCTGGACTAAGGAAGGTCTGAAGGACATGCAAGGCGAAGAACAATTTACTTTAAAAACCCCTACAAGTAAGTATCCTCTGCCTGCCTTTGAAATTAACTGCCAGGCATAGTAAGACTTTTGGAAATTTTTGCCTTATTTATCACAGATGGATCCAAATCAGAGTCCCCTGAACCGGAGCAGTCCTGAAACTTGGAGCTGGATGGAACACGCTCTCTCAAGCCAGACGTAAATCAGAGGACTGCAGGCTGCAAAGACTGAAAGGGTTGAGTAATTTATTTCGAGAGCGCACAACTTCACTTCCTCATTCATACAATTTCCTCTGATGCAAGCAATGAAAATCTATTTTGAGACAAGTGACTCGGAAGAGTCTGCAAAATTGTATCCCATTATCAGCATTAACTATTGGTTTTGAAAATGTCCAACATGTTGGCTTGTTTGTGTGTTCAGCAGGCATTAAAAATGACACTTCTGTCACTCAGATGGAGGATTATTCTTGTTGACTAAGCATGTCTGATTTGTACAGTTTCATTGTGCTCTCTTTCCACACTGCATATAATTCTTTTGCCCATGATATTGCAGATTGATTAGAAATTTTAAACTTCCGCCATACATATCACCAGAAACTTGCCATCTAGAATGCATGAAGTAAGTGCAAGCACTGATGCAACAGCTCAGTGTCTGAATGCTCAGGGCTACAAAGAAACCAGATATAGGCTCTTGTTCCAATCCACTAAAATAAATCAAACAAGCAAAGAACTATGCACCCCTCTTCCCCACAGGGATATTTTATTCAGCCTGTCTGGAGCTACAGCTACACAAGAAGGACAAAAGAAAACATTGCATCAAAGCAGACCAGTTAGACTACCAGTAGCAACCGTCTCCCAAGACAAAAAATTGCCTGTGTTTAAATGAAGCAGTGGACAAAGGGAGAAGGTTGGAGGGAGAGAGAGACAGAGGAACACAACACAGAATTCTAATCGAAGAGCAACTGAAAAAACTAAATAAAAAGAGAATTCAACCAGGTTTCAAAAGATAAACTAGGGAGTTACAATATTTAAATGCTGTCAAGGGGAAAATAAAAACTGAAAAGCCGTCTAAGTCACATTCCCATCAAATTTAAGTTAACCAGCTTTCCACAGTCTGATCCTAGTTTATTTTACAAGTAGCAAGAAGTACATTTCCCTCGGAGCAGCAACTACTCCACATTTAAATATCCACTTCAGTTTCCATTAACATAATGTGTGTCTGACAATTCGAGTCTGAAAGCAACATTTTGGCTTTGTTGAAGAGGAGGAGGGAGGAGGAATGTACCAGTTGAATGCACTTTATTTTCATCCACTAATCTTTGCTGAAATCTGAAAAAAAAAAATTAACAGCTGAAAGGAGCTCTTGGTAGGAAACAGGGATTGATGAAATTCTAAAGAAAATTAAAAATCATTTAAAAAGAAAAAGTTTTGAAATATGCATTTAAAAGGAGATACACAATGCTATAATCTGTTTGGTAAAATGTTATGTCGTTCTCAGACAAAGTTAACCCACTATTCTTCAGAGAACAAGCACATTTCTTACACAGTCACATTTATTTTCAATAGGGCTGTCAATTAACCCACGTTAACGCCTGTGATTAACACAGGGCAGAATTAATGTGTTTAGAAAAACTCATGCATTAATTGCAGGCCTTAGCACACCTTAATTGACAGCTGGGGCTGCTAGCAGGGCTCCATGCTCCGCTGCTCACAGACACAGGGGTGCCGTGGTCCCCTGTGGCCAGGTTGCAGTCCCCACCATTCCAAACAACTGAGGCACAGACCCTGGCCAGGGGTAGCCCCACGGCTGGGAGCCAGCCAGGGCACTGAGCCCCACTGGCAGCCCTACAGTTGCAACACCCCAGCTGGGGCAGCCCTGCAATTATTTTTGTTAAATCGCTTGACAGCCCCCATTTTAAAGACTTTTGGTTTTAATATGCAATAGCTAAAAGAAGATTTGTTTCCCCATGTGGAAAACGATAATAATTATTCCCATCCCATTTTTGCTTGTCTTTTTGATTTACATTGTAAATCCTTTAGTGCTGGGACTGTCTCTTACCCTCTTTGAAACAGGACTAGATCAAAGCACACTCACAGCCAAAGCTCTGACCCCTCCCTCACCCAACCCCCTGCTCCAGCCAGGACAAAATAAGTGAGTGAATGAGAGCGTATCAGAGAGATAGCCATGTTAGTCTGTACCTTCAAGAATCAACAAGAGTCCTGTGGCACCTTATAGACTAACAGATATTTTGGAGCATAAGCTTTCGTGAGCAAAGACCTGCTCTGTGAGATGCATGAGTGGGGGGGCGGGTTTCAGAGGAGTATTTAAAGAGGCAGAGTGCCAGCGCTAACAAGGTCTATTCAGTCAGGGTGGAAATGGCCCATCATCAGTAGCATACATAAAGAGAGGAGAAAACAAGTCAGACCAGTCGGGGGAGGGGGGGGGTGTGGCCCGATGTCAGATTTACCGTGGAGGTGTGAACATCCAGAGCAGAGAAGCTGCTTTTGTAATGGGCTAACCACTCCATTTCTCTGTTAAATCCTTGGCCGATAGAGTCAAATTTGCAAATGAATTGCAGCTCAGAGATTTCTCTCCCCATTTTATTTCTGAACTTGTTTTGTTGTAGGACTGCTACTTTTAAATCTGTTGCTGAGTGTCCAGGGAGACTGAAGTGTTCTCCTACAGGTTTTTGTATGTTACCATTTATGATGTCTGATTTTTGTCCATTTATTCTTTTACTTAGAGACTGTCCAATTTGGCCAATGTAAATTGCAGTGGGGCATTGCTGGCACATGATGGCATATATTATATTAGTAGATGTGCAGGTAAAGGAGCCCCTGATGGTATGGTTGATGTTAGGTCCTGTGATGATATCACTGGTGTAGATATGTGAGCAGAGCTGGCAGCGAGGTTTGCTTCAGGGATTGCTTCCAGGTTTAGGTTCAGAGCCAGACGGGTACCCAAAAGCCACCTGCTACAAGACAGGCCTCGCAAGGAAAACAAGAGAACACCACTGACCATCACATATTAGTTTTGCAGGTTCAAAACTAATAAAAGAAAGTTTTTCTTCACACAGCGCACAGTCAACCTGTGGAACTCCTTACCAGAGGACGGTGTGAAGGCCAGGACTCTAACAGAGTTTAAAAAAGAGCTTGATAAATATTTGGAGGTTCAGTCCATAGATGGCGATTAGCAAGGGGTAAGGTCTGGTGCCTAGCCTTTTGTCGAACACGGGAGATGGATGGCAGGAGACAAATTGCTTGATCATTGTCTTCGGTTCACCTCCTCTCGGGCACCAGGCATTGGCTACTGTTGGCAGACAGGATACTGGGCTAGATGGACCTTTGGTCTGACCCAATACGGCCGTTCTTATGCTCATACAGCCCCCAGCTAAAGCCTCTCAAATGCATCATCAGTGATCTGCAACCCATCCTGGACAATGATCCTTCACTCTCTCACAGACCTTGGGAGGCAGGCCTGTCCTCACCTACAGACAGCCTGCCAACCTTAAACAAATTCTCACCAGCAACTATAGATCACAACACAGTAACTCTAAACCTGGAACCAATCCCTGAAACAAACTTCGCTGCCAACTCTGCTCACATATCTACACCAGCAATATCATCACAGGACCTTACATCAACCATACCATCAACGGCTCTTTCACCTGCACATCTACTAATATAATATGTGCCAGCAATGCCCCGCTGCAATTTACACTGGCCAAACTGGACAGTCTCTATGTAAAAGACTAAATGGACAAAAATCAGACATCAGAAACGGTAACATAAAAAAAACCTGTAGGAGAACACTTCAGTCTCCCTGGACACTCAGTAACAGATTTAAAAGTAGCAGTCCTACAACAAAACAAGTTCAGAAATAAAATGGGAAGAGAAATCTCTGAGCTGCAATTCATTCGCAAATTTGACTCTATCGGCCAAGGATTAAACAGAGAAATGGAGTGGTTAGCCCATTACAAAAGCAGCTTCTCTGCTCTGGATGTTCACACCTCCATGTTAGAATCTGACAACGGGCCACATCCCGCCGCCCCCCTGACTGATCTGACCTGTTTTCTCCTCTCTCTTTATGTATGCTACTGATAATGGGCCATTTCCACCCTGACTGAATAGACCTTGTTAGCGCTGGCCCTCCCTTTTACTGGTACCCCCCCCCTTTAAATACTCCACTGAAACCCTCCCCCGCCATGCATCTGACAAAGTGGGTCTTTACTCACAAAAGCTTATGCTCCAAAGTATCTGTTAGTCTATAAGGTGCCACAGGACTTCTCTTTGTTCTGAGTGAGAATGGTGGAAAGCCAGTGAGGGAGAGAGATTGAGTGGAAGGGTGACAGGGCCTTGGAGAAGGGGTGGGGCGGGGCAGGGCAGGGCTGTTCAGTTTTGTGCAATTAGAAAGTAAGGAGTAGTAACTGTCAGACTGTCATTAAAAGTTAGGATAACTAAAGAAGAAATAGCCATCGGTTCCAGGATGTTTTTTCTATTAATATAGCCATCCAATAAGTGCTTCTCAGAATCAAGTTTTGAGTCATGAATCATCTTGGGACTTTCAGAGCACAGGAGATTTTAAGTGTCTTTATAGGTGTGGTGACTGTGAAAAGTAACTTTGCCAGAAAAGTTCATCAGATACATAACTTCTTTCCCAGCCATAAGTTAAATTGCCTTGAAGCTTTTTGATTTCACCCAATTTGTTTTAAAGTAGCACATGTTCTCTCATTACTATGCACACAGAACTCAAAACATTAAATAAAAGTTATGGAGGTGATCCAATAGAAGGACAGCCACAAGACAGGAATTCTCTGGTCTGCTTCAAGTCATGCTGATTGTTTCATTTATATCAGCTAGAGGCATATCACTTATCTTGTCCTTAAATATTTTCCTATGCAATTGGGAGTGAACATAAAACTGTCTTCTTACATCTAAATTGTTACGTATTTAAGAATTTTTAACAACAATATTACATCAATTTCACATGGCCTGGTGAGGCAACAATAGGCAAAGGGAATTAAAGCATTTCAAATGTATAAAGCAACTACACCGAGTAACGCTTTAATGTTTTAACCATTAATAAGGCCATCTCAAACCATGAACATCTATGTGTAAAATTGTGGATATGTTTGACAGAGAATTCTATATAGATTCTCCCAGACCTGATAATGGGCCAACATTTTAACTTGTAAGAAGCCAGGCAGGCACTATTCATGGTGCCACATAGGACAATTCAGATCAACATCTGCTGCTAAACACCCACTGTTATATAAACGTATGTTCAGGAAGGGCCACAAACTCCGATAGTAGCATAAGTTGGAAACACAGCTGTGGTGGAAGACAAAATAAAAAAAACAAACAAACCTTCTGATCGTCCCCACAAGATGCCACCTTTCAATCAACTGCTAACACATGGTTACATCGCTGGGGAGAAAGATATTTCAAATCCAGTGGATTTCTTTAAGCAGGTCCTAACTGTTTACAACGTATTAATTTTGGAGCACTAAAAACACCCCAAATGACCATGAAAAAAGAAATTGACACAAAAAATTAGTCTTGATTTCCAACATTTAAAAACTAAGGGCGATGATACTCTAAAAGCAAGAAGTTAGTTAATGCACAAGTAGTCTCACTGAAGTCAAAATGTAGCAAGTTAACAGATTTAAAATGTTCTAATGGAAGAGCCATTGTTGTGTTGTGATGAAACTATCAGGGTTTTTTTTTTTTTAATATATCAGGAATATAGAATTCCATTTATGTTAAGCAAAACTGTAGACCCCTGATTCATTCAAGAACATTAAAAACTATAATTCTAAAATCTTATCTTGAAGCCAAATAATTCACCACAATTCTTTAATTTCCACAGTGTTACTCATTTTTGACTGTCTGCTTCTGTAATAAAACTACTTCTTGTAAAACTCTGACAGATACAAAACAATGGACTCAATGTGATTTCAAGGTCATTTAAAAATCAGAGAATAAGACATAAGTTACATATACTTTGGATAGGAATCAGAACAATTATTCAACTTCTTTAAATAAATTTGTGGCACCTAACGTTAATCAGCTCTAGTAACCTCAAAAAATGGAAGTGAATGTAATACATTTATATTCATAACTAGGGAACTCTTCTATTTTAAAATACCACAGAGGTTATCATGAGATTATTGTTTCAAGTATTCCTTCAGAACATCAGTCTTCAGATCAAAAACCATAAAATTTTACTTGAAAACAAAAAAGTCTTCTTTCCCTTCCTGTCTTTTTTTTAAATTTTCATCAGACAGACTGAACAAAAAAAGTGATCAGAAGGTACTTAATTAAAAACAAGAAAACCAAGCCAAGTAGTTACTAAAGAACAGTTGCACCTCAGGGAGACTGGATTTCTCAGGAATGGATAAAAGGATACAGAGCGTATCACATCTAAGTCACCATTTTTAATGATTTCTGACCCAGGATGGCTTCAGAGTCATTACAGTTTAATTGCAGTTCAAATGCACTGAAGAACTAATTCCACTTTCCAGTGGGCATTATAATAAGATTACCACTACAAGCACCATCTTTGCCTCTTGATATACTCTCCGGACCATTTTAATTCTTAATACTTTTATTGAATGAAGTTGCCATTGCTACAAGTGAGCCTTTAAAGTCAGAGCCGAGTCACCTTTGCTGAACTTGCTTGAGGATTTCAAACAAAATTTCTAGGTACATGAAGACATGTTGGGCTCCTTGTAACAGAAAGGACAATTTCCAGCAATACCCTGGACAAACATTTTTGAATTAAGTTTATTTAATTCTGTGGGAGAATTAGCCCAACAGCTTTCTGAGGACTAATCAAGAGTGCATGGGAGGGATGTGGAACAATTAGACTAACTCACTCAGTTTGTAAAACCTTTGGAAAGTGCAACCACCTGGAAAGAGGCTCACACATATTAATTCAAGCTGGCTTCTACAGAGACCAACAAATCAATTTTCTAGCTTGAGTTAAAACTGACTGAGGGTCGTCGTTCTGATCAAGAAAGAGAGAAGATATTCTTTCAAAAGGAGAGACCCAATCCTAAGGGAAGAGTTGGAAAGACTGACACCAACCAGAGGCTTTACCAAGTATGGAGAAGAAATGATCTTGGATAAGCTTATTAGTGGACTTACAGGTTCTTTTCAGTGTTCAACATTCATTTTCTCTGTGATATTTTGTCCTTAAAATTAACTGTACTTGCTTGTAAGTTATCACACAGCTCTCTATAAGTGTGGTCACTTACACTCTTTAGAGCCCTAAGTTGAAATGCAGAGCAGGTGGCTTGATTTTGCGGTGACTTCAGAGTGCAGATAGGGAGTTGGGCAGCCTGAAAAAACCCAGTTAGGATGGAGGGATGTGTGTCAACATGCAAGAAAGTTCAATGGCTAGAAGAAGCCTGGAGCAGGTGCCTTGCTGGATCAGACAGGGGAAAATACAAGTGCTGTTACCCAGAACTGTGACACTTTTGGCTAAATGAAGTGGAACTCAAGAGGAAAATTAAATGTTGCCTTTTTGTAGGGCTCTGTGCTGCTACACGAGCAGACGCAGTTCCTAAAGCAACAGAAATTCTACATCCTAACCAGACAATCTCAGAAGAAAGATCCTTCAAGGTACAGAATATGAGACAGCTACTGTTTCGCTTCCTGTCCAAAAATGGGCATTCGGGTCAGTGGGTCCATCTCTATAGTTCCACAAACCGTGTTCTCCCACACTCAGAACCACCTCCTCTTACCCACAGCAAAGCAGAGGTATAAAATCTTTTATAATGCCTTTTCAGACCAGGCTCTGAAGTACAGCTAAACATGATGACCTACAGGGAACAGGTGACTCAAGGGAGAGAAGGGGAAGTAAAGGGTTTAACCTTAATTGAGTAAGTTGATTATAAAGGCTGCTTCACTGACAGCAATTGAGAGCCGTATTCTTGAACTAGAAGTCTTTTTTGAGCAGGCTAGTAAGAGGTAGCCAACAATGGATACTGAAACAGGAATAGTAAGGCAAGTATATTGTGCTGTCTTTGCACTCCAGGAACCAAGACACTTAAAAGGTACAGGAGAAATGCCAAGCAATGAATGTGTATTTTTTTAAAAGTCATGTATATGTACAGATAGATACATACATACATACACACATACACATAACAATAGAGGAACCTTCATTTCCAGAGGACAAATACATACATTCCAGGTATCCTGGAGCTTTTAATGAGATTTCTCTGCGATTATATTGCTAACAAAAGTTTCTTTAGGAGAGGAAGCAGGTGGGAAATAGAGGCCGAGAGCACGTCTTAAATTCATTAGTGATCTGAAGAAAGACACCCCCACCAAGAATGCTTTTGTGTTCTACTCTAAATGGAGGGAGAAAGAAAAGTGAAATATGCATTGAGACTCAGTTCTCAAAAATATATAGATATTAAAAAATAGAAAGTCAGCTCTCCATCAGAATGTAGTAGAGTGCTCTGGTTTCGATAAGGCTCTGGAAAATGATTCTAAGAATTAGGAACAGGTAAGGGATCATGTCATCGGGTTAACCTGATGTAAGAAAATAGAAAAGAAAGCTGATATTTGAAGGGGAGTGAATGACATCTAATGCTCTGATACACAGATGGTGTGTGGGAATTTTTCTTTTTTTTAAATGTCAGTCTGACAATGGGGAGAAAGCTGGGAACATTTACCCCAGAACCAGAGCTCTGGTCGTTGCAGGAAAGGAGAACACCAGGCACTTAGTGGTGTTTCTCCAGTTCTGAGATCCAGGTCCACTGCCACAAGAAACTTTTAACTTGTCAATCTGACATAGGGACCTCAGTGGATCTTACCTCAGGGACCTCAGTGGACCTTAGGACTGGGATGGTAGAGCTCTACCATGTCCTAACACTACTGCAGACCAGAAGGGCAGCGGCACGGACGCGTAAGCAGAGAGGACCCCTGCTCTGTGGAAGTTTGGTGGTAGTGAGTGGAAGGTGAACTACTGCACCTTTTCTTTACTTGAGTGATACAAAGTGGCTGTACTCATGCTTGAGAATCTAGCCCAGTAACTCCCTTTCCTGCCTGTCCCTCAAGGATGCACCATTGAGAAAACAGTTCAAGGAAGTCTGAAATGACTACCATGGAGACAGTTTGCACTGAAGAACATGTTACAAGTTACAGTGCTCCATATTTGCAAAGGGAGGATTAAAAAAAAAAAAAAAAAAAAAAAAATACCTAGGACAGAATCTCAATGAGAGTGGGCATAGCTCCAGTGTCTTCAGTCTGCAACTGGGCAGCACCCCGCTGAGGCTCTGGGTCAGAGAAGACTGAGGGGGTACTTGATAACCACGTTCAATTTACTGAAGGGAGGTTGCAAAGAGGCTGGAGAGAGGCTGTTCACAGTGGTCACAGATGGCAGAACACGGAACAATGGTCTCAAGTTGTAGTTGGAAAGGTCCAGGTTGAACATTAGGAAAAACTTTTTCACTAGGAGGGTGGTGAAGCATTGAAATGGTCTACCCAGGGAAGTAGCGGAGTCTCCATCCCCGGAGGTGTTTAAGTCTCGCCTCGACAAAGCCCTGGCTGGGCTGATCTGATGGGTTTGGTCCTGCTTAGAGCAGGGGGGCCAGACTCGATGGATTTTTTAGGTCTTTTCCAGCTCTATTGTTCTATAATTCTATGATCAGTGGTGTTCAATAGGAATTCAGAGATCACCACACTTGTGGTTCTCATCTTTCCGTGTTCGTCACATTTGCCCTCCACAGCCCTGCTCAAAATAAATGCCCTGGCCCTCCCGCAGAGCCAGGCACCCCCAGCCCAGGTGTCAGCATCCTTTGTGAGGCCGAGCGCCAAAAACTGAACTCTATGTATGGCTCAAGTGCTGGTGATTCTTTGAAAAGTCACTAAGAGTCCTTCTTACAACAGCTTCACTAATATATAAATAAAGCTGCAGAGCTTTACTGTTTAGCATGTAAGCTCGTCGTTACTACAGAATGCATACCTGTTTTTCTCTGGTTCGCCATAGGCAAATATCAGAATTTTCAAAGTGGAGACCAGATTTGTGTATGAAAGTCATAGTAAGAGTAGTACCAATATTCACATACCACATTCGCTTTTGCCACAATTTGAGAAGTAAATTGTGTAGCTCTGTTAGTAGGTAGATAGTACCCAAAAAGCTCTTTGCAGACATGCTTGCTTAATTTGCACATATAGCCCTGGTAAATACTTGCGACTCCAATGGCTTTTATATGCACGAATCTCCCTCCTCCCCAAAAGGTGAAAGAAAGTCAGCGTGTCCTGGTCCAGCGCACTTATAATAGAGAGTGGGTGGGGCTCTGGATGTTTACCAGCACCTTGTGCTGTGTGGCCACAGCACATCCAGGCTCCAATCCTGGTGCTCAAAGGGCTAGACAGCTGTGGTTCCCAGCCAGCTCCAATGCTTGGGCAGCCAGCCAGAGCGGTCCCCTGGGCCTTGGAAGGCTGGGCAGCATGGCCCCCTGCACTCCCATGCCCTGACTTCCGCACCCTCCAAAACCTTGCCTAGGCTTCCTCACCCCTTCCCTGCATCCCCCATTACAGGTGGGGGATACATTGCAGGGGATCCAGCCCTGGCCTGGCACTCCAGCAAGGCCCCACAGCAGAGGCTCGGGCTCCCGCCCTGGCCCCCATGCTCTGGGGACCTCGCAGCAGGGGCTCAGGCCCCAGCCCTGTGCTCCAGAGGGGGCCTCGCTGCAGGGGCTCAGGATCTGGCCCCAGCACCACACTCCAGTGGGTGGCACTGCAGCAGAGGCTCTAAGAGCTTCATTTGCTACAAGCCTGTCTCCAGTTCACCACATGTAGTGAGCGGACTCCGTATCGGACACGGCGAATATAGATTCTGCTGTTTGCAAACACAGACGCTGTGCAAGTTTCAAAGGGTTGTCACAGAATTCATTATTTTCCCTCCCCTCCCAGCCCTCTAATTGTAATACAAAAAAAAGAGCTGACCTTACATTTAACCCAAAAGGTGTCTGTGCTACTCAGTCTGAGGAAAAGATAAGTCAATTTCCGGTTCCCTAGGGTAAGATATTGTTGTTTGATTAAAGAAAGAAGTGAATCTAAGTGTACTTTCAGTTAAGGTATGTGCCATCTGCCTGCGACTGGGAATGGCAGAGACTTGAGTTAATTAAATCAGGTCTTCAGTGCTTGTTAGAGGATTTCATGTCTGAATTATGCAAAGCTCAAATCTCTCCACTGTATAAAATTTAAAAAATGAGACTGTTCTACACCAGGCCAAGAAGGCCCAAACACTTCCTTACTGCCAAACCTGAAATGTGCTTTGACCGAAGGGTAACAAAAGGTTATGATCTGGTTTTATAGCACATTGTTCCCACTGTGACATTCTAGAGGACGTCCCCTGTCTGTCAGTAAACAAACGTCCAGTCATTTTAAAACTTCACTTCAGTCCAATAAGGTGAAAGAAAGAATTCACAACACAGGCTTTTATGCAACAGACACTGGGCACAAAGAGACTCAGAACTGGATTAGCTCACCCAAAGCACAGACTGGACTGCGTCACTTGGAAAGTAAAAAAGAAATGAATGAATGCTTCAAGGTGGATCTTGGACAGGGGATGCAAACAAGACAAGTGGAGTGTACACATCAAAGAGAAAACAGAGATTGCAGCACATCAAACTTGGCATACCCTCAGCCTGATAGCGAAGCTTTCCTGCTCTTCTCAGGACACAAAGCTACTTGTACAGGAAGGGGATGACAGGCAGGGAAGCATGTGTGTATTTGAGGTGGAAGTAGATCTCAAGGGGGTCCTATTCTGACATCTGAACACTTGAGCTGTTTTCCAGCCAGAACGAGTCTGCTGCACCTTCCCTGGCCCCGCCCCGCGGGTTCGTGCAGTCACATAGTGCTCAACAGAGGACATAAAAGTTCATCTTATTATTCTCCTGTTTCTGCTAATACAAAGACACCCCACAATGCACACTCCCTCCCCAGTCAGAAGAAACAACCTCATTGCTGGACAAGCCATAAATAAATCACAAGTCTATAACTGAAGAGTGATATGTTCCAACCTTTCCTAGAGAAGACGTGCAAGTTTTCATACTATACCCATTATACCGGCATCTGAGCTGCGCTCCTGCTAGTCCAGGGATCAGCAACCTTTCCAAGGCAGCGCGCTGAAATGTGACCTTTTGACTTATGTATGGTCTGAGTGCCAATGACACTTTTTAAAGCCCGTAATAGTCCTAATTACAACAGCTTCATTCATAAATAAAGATGCAGAACTTCACCGTTTAGACGGTGGTTGGTAGCATTAGCTGGTCTTTTGTTAATCCACCAGCGGCATGGCTTTGAGCAAGCCCCCAGCTACACGTGGAAGGGGGACAAGGCTGAGCTCTCACCTTGAGTGCCAATGAAAACTGACTCACGTGCCACAGGTTTCTGACCCCTGCACTAAGGTGTGTGCGCCTGAGGCCATCGGAGCTGTGCACTTCACCTGCTTCAGAGCTGTGGCACAGCAAGGAGATGGACCTCTCCTGTCCAGCTCCGGGGCTGCCACAGAGGAAAAGCACCTCTCCCCCACTCTTAGCCCATCCCTGGATCAGATGCAAAGGGGAGAGGGCTCAGAGGAGTCCTCTCCCCCACACTCAAACCTTCAGGCAACCTACACCCCAAACCCTTATCTCTGGCCACATGTCAGAGCCTCACTTCCATGAGCCCCCTACTGCACCCTGAACCCCCTCATCCCAAACCCCAACTCAGAGCCTGCACCCAGCTGGAATCAGCATCCCAACCTTCCGCCCCAGCTCTGACCCCCACCCCCCACACATTCCAAACCCCTCAGCCCCATGCAGGCCCACAAGTGGCGGGAGGGAGCAAATAGTGGCAATTGCTCTGGAGCCCAGTGATTCAAATGAGCCTGGTGCTCCCACCATCACTGCTGCTGTAGCAGCGGCATACAGAACCGCTGGCCCTTTAAATCGCCACCAGAGCGCCACACTGAATGCTCCTTGCAACTCGGAGGGTTGGGGGGGGAGGGGCAGCACCACAGTCTGGCTGCTCCTGGCCCCTCCCTTTCCACCAATGCCCCAACTCCATCCTGAAGCCAGCCTCATCTCCCCTTCCACCTTGCCAGGAGCCCACAGAAGCTGTCACCCACCCGCACCTCACCCCCTCCACACATCAGCTCCACAATGGTGTATGAAGCAACATTCATTCTATACATGGCCTGGAAAATTGTTCCCTCTAATTTTTCTGTGTGCCTTCAACCCCTGATCTTCTGTAGATTTGTAAAACTTCTGACCAGTGTCAGATAAAAATGGTCTTGGTGTAAGAAATTGGAACATGTAACTTAGGTTTTCAATTGGACGCATTCACAGAAGAGGCAAAGAAAGAGTTTTATAAACATTTTCACTGTTTTAACAATCTAAGAGTTTGCAGTTGTAACTAATAATCTTTGGTGCTCCCATTGTACTGAGTATAGATTCTGACATTCTACTCGGCCTGGTGCCTGAGCACCTCAATTCTTGCATGCCCAAACTTTAACTTTTTCAGAATCCAATTTTTAGAGCAACATTTTCTGGAAGCTGGGCCCTTCAAAAGTAGTCCCAATCAGGTACTAAGTGTCACAAGAGCAGCCTCAAAAATGTGTTTTGTTTCAGGAAAGCTAGTTTTCTCTATTATTTCCTTCAAAAGTGTCATGGCTTTATGGTGAAAGCAAACATACTTTTATTTGTTTCTGGTCCAAATTTCTTCTAGTTTCAGTTTCTGAGGGGAGAAAGAGTAAAGACAAAAAAATCCAACTTTAAACAAGGAAGCATTACTCCTGGAAAAACATGCCTTTTAAATCAACCTATTGCAAATTACAAACAAGTAATACTAATTGCTAAGGCTAAGACTGTGTCATAGGTATTTTCAGTAAAAGTCATAGTCAATTCACAGAAGTCCCTGACCTGGTCCAGACTTTCGCTAGAAGTAGCCATGACAAAATGAAAAGCCAATGGACACTTGTAAGGGACAGTTGGGAGCTCTGGGAGCCCTTGCCACTCATGGTAGCAGGGAGCGGCTAGGAACCTCTGTCACCCAGACAGCCTTGGAGCTTGGGGACCCCTGCTACCCACTGGCACCACTGGAAGTGGCAGGACTCTGCAGCTCCCACTATCATGGGCCGAAATCATGGATTTTGTGACATCTGCGACCTCCATGCCCAAATTGTAGCCTTAATCATTGTAAAGTGCCAACTCGCTTTTCATTTCTGAAAATATTGACCCCTGTGCCTACCCATCCAATGTCTTTGGTTCAGAGTTTGACGAAGAACATGGAATGATTCCACTGGCTGGATAAGGGAGTAATTATTAATGGCTCACACTCATGCTGGAAGGGCATAACTAGTTGGGTTGCACAGGAGTCAGTTTTGGGACCGGTTCTATTCAGTGGCGCACGCACGCACGCACAGAGTGTACTTGCTAGAGATTAGCTGGCTTATAGTTTTGGGGATTTTAAGGCTCTCCGTACTATAATTTAAAGCTGAAATAAGCAGAATCAAGGGTAATTTTTTCCCTGTTGTACAGCAAGCAGTTTACCAACTGTTCAAGACACCGTCACTTTTAATTGGCCTCAAGTGATAGAAGGTTTTACTGTTAGCATAATTAGACTGCTTTTCCTACCCTGGGGAAAGCAAAGTAGTACCCAGGAAACAAGAATGGTAGATTAGAGTCTAAAGGAGGCCAAAGTGTTTAAGGGTTTATTACATTTTGCATGAAAAAATAATTATACCTCAATAGAGTGCTTAAAATTATTTCAAGTGAGAAGTTCAGAGTATTAAAAATGATATAACCCCACAAATATTTAGCCTTGAAAGCTAGATTTATCATTCACATACCTCCTCTGTAATCTCAAAGTAGTAGTGTCAGCTCAAAATTTGGTGGTAGGAAAACTATTTCTCTGTACATACATGAATAGTACTCACAAAAATACAGATGATGTTCTAAAAATTAAAAACAACCAGAAGTTCTGTGGCACCTTTTAGACTAACAGATATTTTGGAGCATAAACTTTTGTGGGCAAAGACCCACTTTGTCAGATGCAACGCACAAACTAGGTCTTTGCTCACGAAAGTTTATGCTCCAAAATACCTGTTAGTCTGTAAGGTGCCATAGGACTTCTCATTGTTTTTGCAGATACAGACTAACACGGCTGCCCTTCTGGTTCTAAAAAGGCAGGTTCTGTGAATTACAGTAAAACCCCCAGTTACACGAGTTCTGTTCCTCACAAACCCCATGTATCTCAAATTTCATGTAAGTTGGGGGAGGGGGACCCCTCTCTCTTCCTCCAAGCCCCTGGAAGCCTGGAGCCAGACACAGAAGCTCCTGGGTTCTTTCCAGGCTGCTTGTTTGCAGGGGCCGGAAAACTGACCAGACACGGCTGCCCCTGGCTCCCTGCAGCTGAGGGGCTTCCCCCAGCCTCCCTCCCTCCTCCTCGGAGGCCCCAGAAGCAAGGCACAGCGGCGTCTGATCAGCTTCCCAGCTCCCCACTCAGGAACCAGGACGTTGACCAAGTGCTACTGTGCCCAGCTCCCTGGGGCTGGGGGGCTTCCCCTCCTCCCAGCAGCAGTGTCCCCCGGCTTTCCCCAGCTGGAGGAAACCATGCCCCCCCAACCCCAGCTGGGGAAAACAAGTGACTGAAATCCGGGATCTTGACATTCACATTAATATGATTAATGCATATGTCAAAAAAAAAAATCGCATAATGCAGGGGTTTACTGTTTTGTAGAGAAAGTCACCTGCATTCTAGGGGAGGCAGAACACACCATCACAACCACCCTTCTGGCCTTAGAATCTATGAATTTCTAAGGAATTCTTCCTCCTCCCTTCCTTTCACCTGTACTCCATTTGTATCTGAACTGTCACTAATTGCCCTCCAGATGACTCACAAAAGGACGCAGCAGTTATGCCAGATACTACATCAACACACACATTGAGGACACCTGTATTAAGCTGCCCCTTTCTCCAGCAGAAACAAACAGCTCTAGGCCATGCCCACATCTCCCCATCCTGCTGTAGCTTCCTCCTGATGGTGGTGCTCTCAACTGGACCAGACAGATTCCTTTAATATTCTGGCCTACATCACAGCAAAAGCCCCTCAGAGTGCCAGCAGCACTAAATGTACCCTTAGCCCTGGCTCAGCCTCTTACTCTTCCCACCTCCCAGCTTCACAGTGGGGAATAAGACGATTGTCCCCTTACCCTCTTCTCCATCTCAGAGGCCAATGTGCATGCTGGGCTGGGACCCACACGTGTTCCTGCAGTGTGTTCTGTCTGTTAAAGGAGGAGGGAAAGAGCCCATGCAACATCCATCTCTGAATCTTAGTCATGCTCAAGCATTGCAGGTAGATGGAAGTCTTCCAATCCCTGATCTCTCTCCCAGGCAAATACAGATCCTGAGCGGCTGGACATTTATTCTGCCACTCAGGAGAAATTCAGATGCTGGCCATCTGATCAGCAGAGCACCCGTAGCTAGGTTTTTGTTTCTACTGGTGGTGCACATTTGCACATCCCTCAGAACCCTTAAAAATTTATTCCACACATGGATGGAAAAGATTAGAGGGAACCTTGTTCCTGAGAACAGGGAAATAACAAAGGCTTTCAATGGCTTCTTTCAATGAGCGGGTAACTGAAGGGCGATATGGAGATATGGAGCTGAAGAGGGTTAAAAATAAAAGAGAGAGAGACTGGCTCCAGTAAAAACCTGATGCACTCAGGTTAAATAAGACAGCCTCTACAATTTTAGAATACCATTCCCTTCCTATGGACACATAGGAGAATCTGAGGCATTAGTATTCCCCTCTAGCAGTGTTTTCTGGCTGTCTCCCTCTGAGCCGGGCACCAAGTCATGTACAGATTGCTCACATACCTTTCCCACTTTCAGAGATAAGACTCATTTGTGGCAAGTTCACAAATGATTTATTAAAGTCTTCACCTGTGAAAATTAAATGCATTATCTATTCCTCTATTGTTTCAGATTCCGGTTATACCACATTTCACAAAATGAAATCTTTTGTTTCCTAGCTGATGTTAAGACCATTATCTTTAAACAATAATTGCAACTCTGTGAATTTTAATGGAAGAGCTTTAATATTGGAGAATTTATTAGTAATTTGGAGCTTTCAACTTGATCCTATGTAACTCCTTGACTTCCCAAAGGCAGATATTAGCATATGCAACAACTATCAAGTGAATGCTTATTTTCTCTTGTAACAAATTAATCCCTGGACCTGCAGTTTTACTGGGTAGCTAACGCAGTTGCAGAACTAGTCAGGAGACATTTCAAAACAATCTTTTCCACTGATTTTTAGTGTGGACGCTCTGTGGATTTTGTCGCTGAAACACCTGTGGTGTTAAGAAAAACCCTCTAGCGTAGACGTAGCCAAAAGGCTTAGCATTATTTCTGAACATGAAATCTATGGGCCAACTTTTCTGCTTTCTCCAGAGTGGGGTTTTAGATGATCACCACTGGCCTCAAGTTTGACACTTCCACCTCACCTGTTTTTTATTTTTAAAACCACTCATTTACTTTGTCCATATAAACCTTTAAAAGCAAAGAGCTTTAATATTTGAGACATACACAAAATTCAGCAATATTCTTACTCCCACACACAATGTGCACTTGTTAGTTATAAAAGGAAAGATGACCCAGAATATATACATCCAAGTAATTAAAAATTAAATATACCCCAAAACAAAGCTGTATGCAGTAGCATGAAACACTTTATGAGCTGCCCCATGACCCCTGCCACATACCAAACAAGTTACATTTCTATATGTTCCAACCATCACCACTCAGGCTCATCTGTGTGGCAAAAGCAGCCCCCTAGCTGAACTCCTGTATTAGCTCCCCAGGGCAGGTAGAGATGGAGGATTCACAATACCTGTTGACACTTAACTACCCACACAGTTCTTCCCAACCCCGACTCCATCCAGAGGGCATGTGCCTAAGAGCTGGTGCACCCTGGCCATGGTAAGAGTTGTGCAGCAGCTGGGGGGGAAAACTATGGTCCCCTGGGCAGGGCCTTTGGGGGGTGTATGGCAAAAATAAATGCCAGGGGCTGTTTAGGACCCATGCACCATGTGGAGGGTCCATAGCAGCTCCCCACAGTTGCCTGTATGGTCTTATAACCAGGCTGCAACACTGAGGCGCACACCACCCTGACCAGATCCACATCAGGGAGACCCACCCAAGCAGGTCCCTCCCCCTGCCCTGAGCAGGGGGAAGGTCCCCTGAGGAGTGTGGGCACAGGCAGTTTTCACCCCATCACACACTCCAGCTGAGAGGAGTGGGATGTCCCAACTCCAGCTTGGGTGGGAGCAGGACCTCAGAGGGGCAGGGCATGAGGTGGAGCCCCGAACCCTCCATCTTTGGGGAGGCCCCAGTGTCCTGGCCCTAGTGAGTCTAAACACCAGCCCTGGCAACCCCGTAAAAATTAACTCACAACTTCCTTTGGGGTTCCGACCAACAGGTATTTGCATTTCAGATTGCCAGGGGTGGTTATATTTTCCCTAGTGTATCATTAAGATTCTAGTTTGCTCCCATTTATAGGATATTCCCCCAGATCTCCCCTAAATTCTATTTGTTGTGGCATGTGCAATAAAATTCCTACATCTAAGTTCATAATTAAAGCAACGAAGGGTCCTGTGGCACCATATAGACTAACAGAAAAGTTTTGAGCATGAGCTTTCGTGAGCAAAGACTCACTTCATCAGATGCTGGTCCAGCTGGTGGTCAATCTTCCCAGGTTCAATTTAGAACACCTTCTGGTGACATGTTAAGTCAAATATTCAAGGTAACACCATCTGCCTTGGTACTCCTAGCAGTTGCAACAAGTAAGGGATGCCAAAGGGAAAATATCTCTCAGACCTCCAGCTGTGAGGATGGTGGTAAAAATTAGTTTTTAGATAATTTGACTCGAGCTACACAATTCTCATAGCTAGATCTGTGTGTCTTTAAAGTTGATTTTCTCCTCCCCATATAGACCAGGCCCCAGGAACTTTTTAGGAATGAATCATCCTCCAATGACATGCAGCCACCTCAGGGGTGAAATACGTTATCTGTGTGGCAGAACGTGGCAAGGATATGGAATCATTAGGGACACAAGTGAAGGAAACCTTATTGATTTGAATACATGGGGGGGGGAAATCAATAATCAGAACACAAGTGTCAAGATACAGCAGTGCACCAAGGTTAACAGCTCCTACTCTTGTGGAATGAACGAAGGCATCTTTAGGGCCAACAAGCAGACAAGACCTTTGCTTTTAGATCTTATTCAACAGACAACACCAAACACAGTGCTGGGGCATTGACTCAATACTAACTCAGAGTGGAGGCCACCAAAACAACTTCCTGGATTATCTAGTTTTACCCCTTAAATTCTTCAGCCAAACACTTATCTAGCCGCCCCTGCTAAATTTATGAGCGCTGAAAATACCTAAACACCAGGCAGTATTGATGTATATAATTTATTGATCTGCGTAATCAGAGTCTCTCTCCAAAGAAAGTCCAACCAAGATAGGTAAGGGGGAAACTATATAACATACCCAGATTAAAACGATTACCAGCCTACAACATATGCCATCTTCAGGCATATGTCCAATAAAGAGAACTTGAGTGGAATGATTAAAGAAATCAACCAGAAGGTGGCAATGGAACTGGCTTTCAGTACATGGGATCGAGGTACCATCTGGAAATTAACCAACTTAAGCTGTTCTTACAGTTTTTGTCCAGTCTTCAAGCTGTATACCTTTTTCTGTAAGAAAGATGAGCAGACAATTTCCAGCCTGTGAAGAAATGTCTAATTTTCCTGTAACAGAAGTCCTGCCTTTGTCATGTTTTGCAGCAGCTAGGTCATCTCCAGATGGCAATCACGTATTTTTAGCACAGTACCTGAAATAATCCGTTCTCCTGAAAATCCATTTGCCGCGTGTCTTACAAAATATATTTTCACTGTGATCTTTTGAAAACCTATTTCTATACACAATACTTTTATTTTGAGCTACACATTAATCTGCCAACACAAGATTGCTCCTAAGGGTGCGGGGGGGGGGGGGGAAGGAAATCAGCTGTCTTTCAGTTTTTGGGGGGTTTTAAAATTTCTGATTTAAAGAAAAGCGCTCACATTGGTCGTTAGTTCGGTTTAGCTTTAATTGACTGTTTGGGTCAGCTTGCATGCCTGACATCTTGTAGCATTAAAAGATTGCCAAACTAATGAGTAGCAGACATGGGCAGCAGTAGTTTTTGTGATTATTCTCAATAGCACAGCGGGACTAGACGTCTGTGTTAAGAATCAATACTAAGTGATGACACAATAGGGATCAAAAAGGCAGCATTTGACAGTGGATAGGACACTGGCATGATAGTCAGGAAACTTGTGTTCAATTAATTCCTGGCTCTGCCACTGCCTTCAGTGACCTTTGGTAAATTGCTTCAGCTCTCAGTGCCTGCTTCTTCTCCCACACTTTTCCTTGTCTTGTCCATATGGACTGTAAGCTCTTTGGGGGAAGGGACTGCCCCTGCCTATATGAGCCACATACAACAAACAGTCTTCTGAAGCTTGAGAGCTGGAGCACCTCTCCTGTAGCCAGGAGCTGGTGCTTCCACTCTGCTCCTGATGACGTCCCGCGCTGCGGCAGGTGCGCCCTGAAGAGCTGAAGCCCAAAGACACACACCCCCCCCCCAGCTGCGCAGAAGCTTCTACTGCACCCTCCGCTGCAAGGCAGAGGTCCTGAGCTTTCCCAATCTCACACACACTCTGGGAAGTGGAGAATGGGAAGGTGATGGTGGGGGAGGGGCACCACAAGACACACTTTAATGGTAAGAGCCGCAAGCGGCTCATGAGCCACAGTTCGGCCAACCCCGGCACATAGCATAGTCCTAGTGCTAGTGGAACACAAATGAGATCCAGGTGAACATTGCCTTGTGGCAGAACACTAAGTCATCTGGAGCAGTGTGAACTCCTTGGCAAAAAGACCTCTCCGTATTTGTCTAATGTACATAATAACATCAGCGCTGAGCCAAAGGCGCCCTCAAGCCACCTCCAAATTGTAACACTTTCTAATGAAGAAGCTACATAAAGCACCTGTGAAAAGTTCCTACTGGTACCCTGGGGGATATTGGCTACTATGTTTCTTCTGCAATAGCAGGAGGCAGCGGAGCAGTCTGCACAGAGGCACTGTATCCAGGGCGTACGGCAAACCTGGCTCTGTTGTGTTGGGAGAAGGGCAGGGTCAGTACATCTGTACTTACACAGGGAAGAAAGCTCTGTAGCCCCTACTCCAGCGAAACAACTGGGAGCTGCAGATATTGAGGTTATGTCTACACTATAGCACGACCCCCTGCTGCTGAGCTATGCCCCCTGACTTGGGCTCAGTCTGCATGCCTGTTTAAATGCAGTGCAGGTGTCCAGGCTGGGATGTAGCCTGGGTTCTGTAACACACACACCCCACATCCCAGAACCCTAGAGCTTGGGCTCCAGCCAGAGCCAGAAGATGTACACTGCAATTAATCAGTCCCTTAGCCTGACCCCTGCACGCCTGTGTCAGACACCTGCTACTGGCCCGGGCCAGCTAACTGCAGTGTAGACCAGAGCTTTTTTTGTGGCAGTACATGCTGGTACTGAGTACTAGCACCTCTGCCATAATAAATCAATGTTCCCCCAACTGGGGTTCCTGCAGGGTTCTGTGCCCCAGTCACAGGGCTGGGAGCCAGAGCACCCGCTGCCCCCCCCCAACCAGCAGTGCAGGGCTGGGAGCCCCCAGCCATGGGAACTCTGGCTGGGAAGCTGGGTCCCTGGCAGCTCTGTAGCAGGGAGCTGGCTGGGGGGGAAGGAGGGGCGGAGGTGGCAGCCCCAGCAGCGGGAACTCAGTGGCAGGTGAGGTGTGGGGACTCCAGATGAGTACCAGCACCTTTTCCCCCCCTCCAAAAAAGCACTAATGTAGACATAACCTGAGAACCACATGGTTGCTTCATGCTCTAAGCAGGGGATGCAGATTCCTCAGCAGATGGCCCATGATTTGGACACTCTTTTCCACAGCAAAGAAGAAATTAGGAAAACCACAGCTCTCAATATTTTCAGGCCAAAGGGAGTCTATCCAGCAAACCCTCAATTTAATGAGCTGATGGGGGAGGATGGGCATCTGCTATTCCTGAAAGTCCATTAAATCAAGGGTTTTCTGCCCATCCACCCCACCAGCCTCCCCCAGCCCCAGCTGCCCCCCCCCCGAAAAAACACACTGCCACTCAGACACACCACTGGAGTAGCTGTTGGACCCCACCATACAACTAGAGCTGCCTTGCTGCGTGCAGTCTGGAGGAGCCATTGCCGGAGCCACCATGCACTCCTCCCAGCAGGGGTCGGGCACGTATGCAAGTGCCAATCTGCCCATGTACGTATGCCACCCCTAGTGGGAGGAGCACGTGGCAGCTCTGGTGGAGGTGGTGGCAGCGTTAAGTCTCTTTTTTGGCGGGGGGAAAAAGGGGTAATTTTACAGACTGCAGCAGACTTTGGGAACAATGGGGAGGGGACATCAGTTGTTCCTGAAGTACAAGTTCAGGCAGTGCAAAAACATAGTTAGCATCTAGCCAGGTCTCTTATCACCACTGTAGCTTTTGGCAGGAACTGAACAAGCTACATCTCCACTGTGACACTGGGCCCCATTTTTGTATGAAAAGATGTTTTAAATATGAATATGCATAACACATGTTATGCAAATGTGGGCATGTAACGTGTCCTGGGAGTGCTTGTAATTCCCGACTGTGTATATTTCCATTTGTGTGTATGAATAATTTTTATATATTAAGTTAGAATTATGAAACATAAGCCCATTTATACTTCTAGATATGCTAATGAATGCCATTAGCAGAACTCAGGGAACCTAATGGCCCTGTGCTCAAGGCAATGATCTGTAAATAGTCTTGTTTTTCTTGTAAGCCTAAACTACGGTTTATATCAAAAGACATGTGATCATGCCATCTGGTACTAGAATCCACCTTGAATTTTGTACTTTTCCATGTGGGTGGGCAGAAATCCAACAAAGATATACTGCCCTGGGGGATACTCTATACAGGGAATGGGAAACAAGCAATGATTGTCTTCAGCAGGCTTCACAGACTGCTCCCCACCCCAAAGGAATATATGACGAAAACTTGAAAAAAAGAACAGGGGCAGAGAAGCTGCTGGATCCAGGTCAGCAAAAAGATCAGCTCTGACCTGAGACAGATTTTTACCTAAAATAAGAAGTAGAGTGAGAAATTATTATTTGAAACAACTTCCTTTAGGGTATCAGGCTTAGCTGGCATATTGATGTGCTATCACATACAACTATTCAAATCCCACTTTTTACACTTGACAAAAATCACTTTTATTTATTACAAAACACACCTGGCTGCTGTGTCAAATCCCTGGAACTACACATTCCCAGAGCTGAACCATTCTCAGCATCTGAGTTACTCTGCTGGGGGCTGTTACTCCCTACACTGCCTTTGCAGATGGAGACCAGAGCCTCTGGTTCAGCAGAACAGGGGTTGGGATGCCTAGAGGTCATGTAGGTTAGCTCAGTGGTACAACCAGCCAATCAGGTGACAGTTGCTAGGGGATCTCTGACACCCAACTCATTACAACCACTTTTACGGTCAACCCCAACTGGCCACAGAAACTTTCACTGAGTTGCCAAGGTTTATCCTCCATTTACCCAAGTTCTACTAGTCCAACACTTTTCATGGGCATAAGCAGAGGTGAAAGCGTGAGGGCACACCCAAACGAAAGTGGCTGCTGGTACAGGTGGACACACAGCCAATGCTGAAGCACTGCTATGGCAGTGCTTTAAGGGCTGTACCAGCAGGGCTTCTTATAGCGCAAAAAAGGGCAGCTGCCCCAGGGCCTGTAGCTCCCAGCCACTGCTACTGCACCTGCCCCAGGCCCTGTAAATCACCACCAGAACTCTGGACAATGCAGGCCAGGGAGCACTGAAGGGCTGGCGAGGGAAGTCTCACCCCAGCCCTCCCTTCCCCCATCTGAGGCCCAGAGCTGCCACCCCACCTTGCCCAGGAGGTCAGCCACCCTGCATACTGGGAAGTGCTTTAAGTTACTTTCACCCAGGATAGGTCTCAAAAAATGTAACAATCAGCTAACTTCTGCTGCTGTAAGTGTAGCAAGATGTCTGAACATAAAATAATGCACAAACATGAATCATACAAAATGACTAATTGTCAGGCAAGATTAGAATCTAGATAGACTTACATTACTGCTTATAACACCAGGACAGAGATAAGTGTCCAATAGAGATATGCATTATATTAATGTTTGCAATGAACAAGGAAGCATTGTCAATTATGAGTCATTTAAGCAAAGTGCACAGACAATCAAACCAAATTCTCCTTGCTTTACTCACACAAATAGTCCCATTGGAGGGAACGTGTTTTCTCATATGACCAAGAACAAATTCTGTTTCCAAAGTGATTAACACACACACACACAGAGGAAGGCAGGAAAAGTCACTTGTAAAACCTCCTAAAGTGGGCCTATTTGAAGTTCAAAAGGCTTAAATTGCATAAGTAATGAGGCATCACAGTGCTTATATCCACTGTAATATATGAAAGGAACAGCACTGTACTGCTTAGAAGGGCATTACACTTAAAAGTTGCAAGTTAGTCCTCCAGCACTTTGGAACAACTTCGTACTACTTCACTAGTGTAAATGTACCATAAATCTGGCTTCTTCATACACCAAAGGATTCCACCAGCACTACAGGCCGAGAATTGCTGTTCTGGCTCCCACACCATTCCACTCCACGCTGACAGGTCTGGAGGAGGTGGCTTAAAGCCAGAAGTGCCTGCACCCCAGCAATTTACAAATGCCTGAGCAGCTCCTTTGGACCCGAGACAGTCGGAGTAAATTAAAGCAGTCAAAGCCTGGGATTCAGCTTAGCCCAGGTCCGAACTAAACCAGCACCATAAGAACCGGGAAGGTAAACGTAGTTTAAATCTACCTTTACACCATCCACTCCCAGTGCTGCATCAAATGTCCTTGGGTCACAGTCTAGAGTCCGGTCCATCACATGAGCATATTACAGACTGTCAGACTGGAAATCAGACAAGCATCTTAGCAACAAGAACCAAAATTTCTGCTCTCAGCTCTAGCTAACAGCTCTCTGACCTGTCAACATTCCCAATTTGTTTTCATTATTCCCAAACAGGGCACAACAACATGGCACTAAAAAAAAAAAAAAAGAGTGTCTGCTTCTACTTAGGTTCTTCTCATCGATGGTAGATTTATGAATTTCTATTTCGTAGAAATTATCACTTTTAACAACTAGAGGAAGAAAATGTGAGATTGTTTTTATTGCTGTTAGATGCTCAGAGACATCTTGCGATACACTGTCATTTACATTTCACATTTAATGAGAAATATGTTGGAAATGAGCAAATATTTGTTTTAATTTGACCCATCTGTTAAATGAAACACAAAGAGGGCTGCTAAATCAACATATTTAAATTTGGCGATTTGTAAATAATTTATGTGTTTGTTTCTTCCGAGTTAAAATTGCCTTCAGGCATAATTCTTATGAGATCCACATATGGAATTGCACTGTATTATTCTCAGGGATGCAGGCCATGATTTTTTCCCTCTTCAGTTCATTAACTTATTTTCTAACCCAAGTTAATTAGTGAGACTCATATTTTTAAGAGCCATTGGAAACACACTGTAGAAATCATTTCAGGAAATTCATGAAAGCTTTTTCCAACACTCTTTAGAAAGCTAGCAGTACAGAGAAAAATATTAGCAATCAGTGGCAACTTCCCTTAGCATTAAGTGCCAGCCAAGTGCTTTCATTTAGCTTTTAGCACTGCCCTGACCCATTCACAATTTGACAGAGTTAAAAATTTGGAAGTAAAGGTAAGGAGTGTGAGGCTGGCAAATTGGGAGCCAGCTCTTCACAAAGTATTAGATGCCAGCTAAACACTGACAAATGCATGGCTGGAAACCAGTCTGGTTCACCTGTGTATCTGAATGGTTAAAATGGGTTCTGAATTTATAACCACGGGTTTAGAGTTGAAGCTGTAATGGAAGCAACAATCTACAGGAATTTTGTAATCTCACTTATAAGATCTTTATCATCGCCCATAAGGCAATACTTAAGGTATTTATTATTATTATTAATTTTCACAGTTATAAAGTATTTTCTATGAAACCGTTAATGCTGTTGGGAGGGATTGTCCCCTGTTCATCAAGGCTATCCAGCGAGGCCAGCAGCCACAGTGGGTCTTGGGGCAAGATGTTGGGGGCGTGGCTCTGTTCCCACAGAAGGGGTGGAGCCTTGGGTAGAAGGGGTGGGGCCAGGGCTCAGTGCCACATGGACTACAACCACCTCCCTCACTCAGAGCTGCACGGAGCGCCTGGTGTGGCACTCTGGCAACAATGCAAAGGGGTTCAGGGCTCCAGCCACCACCCAGCCCTGGGCCCCTTTGAATCAGTGGGCTCCTGAGCAACTGCCCCCATTGCCCCTCTGTCCCCAGTCAGTGGGTCTGAAGCTATCAAATCCAAAACAGGCCACTGTGGGACATAAAGACTTTGTTAATTATGCCTTCCCAGCCAGGAAGAGGTGGCAAACAAGAGTGCTCAGCTCAGCAATCAGAATTTCAAAAGAAGGAAATAAAATAGTAGGCAAGGAAATTTTTTTGCCTCTCTTTTGCTCTTGCGCAATGGTGTCCACTAGCAATTCAAAGATCACCGCACTTGTGGTTGTCGTCTTTCCCTATTCGCCACATGACATTATTAAATAAATAATTGTGTAAATAAACACCCATGCCCTCCTCCTCCCCCAGAGCCCAGCTCCCTTAGAGCCAGGCACTCTCAGCCCTGCTCCTGCTTTAACTGAATGTCCTTCTCCAGAGCCAGGCACACCCAAACTCAACCCCACTCCCCATTCTAAGTCAATGCTGGTGATTCACCAGAGCTGCTGGAGCCGCTGCTGGGGATGCCACCACTGCCACCATGTGCTTTTCCCACCATGCAGCGAGGCATGTGCAGGGAGTGGGCAGACAGCACCCCCCATGTGTGACTCTCAGGAGGAGCCACATTTGAAGGCTCCAAGAGCTGCAGCTGGCCACCCCCGTATTCACCATAACTCAGTGTCCTATTTGCCTCATGTGCTGAGTGGCAAACGTGTTGGATAGTGGAGCTCGAGATACTCAGAAGGTTGGAGCTATGAAATAGAAACATAGACCTGCAGGGTTAGCCCTAAAGATGCTCAGTGCTGACAGATCACTACCCAGCGGTCTCCTTTGGGCAGTACAGGCTAACTCATTTGTGTACATAGGTTTGCCTGCTTCACAATAACATTAAAATTCTTATGTCTTAGTTGATAAACCCTAAATTAATTTACAGCAGGGCTGGCTGCTTTGGTTGCCTTTGAAGTGAGAGCAGAGGTGGGGTGCATGACTTGTCTTTTGTGACAATGACCCACCTGACTGTGTGAGTTTTGTGTACACCAACCAATCATTGCCAAGTTCAGCTTGCCTGGATGGACTGGAACATGCAATGGGACTGGCTGGAATTCCATGATAGGACCATTATACTACTTTAGGAGGTCCCACTTGTTATTGAGTTGTGTCTGGACTCTGACTGTAAGTGCCAGCCTCAGGGCAGACTGCAGGGAAGGGGCAAAAAAAAAAAAAAAAAAAAAATGTAATTTTGTTTTGCCTCTGCACACACATAGAACTCACTGCAAGACTGGGGCCTAAAAATTAATTTGAAAGTAGTTGTGGACAGCTGCAAAGCCTTCCCTCTCCCTCGCTCGATGCACTGTGTTAGTCATTGTCTTCCATTCCAGACAACAGCGGCAGCGCCACAGAAATGTATCTGAACATGCTGTATCACATGTATGCAGGCCTTTCATTCCAAATGATCCCCAAATGGTTTGCACTATGGTTAGAGAACCACTTTAGACCTGAGGACCAGACAAGTGTTTTGACAAAATACAAGCCTGCAGCCTGAAGCGTTATGTCTCACATTTGAATCCTGCAGCACATTGTGCACTGTTTGGCCATGCCTATGATCCAGCCCCTTTAATCTGCTTAGGTTACATCCTGTCTAGGTGGCATTTTTTCACTGGAGCTGCAGCTTTGACACAGGCATAATGCAGAAAGGGATGGAGAGAGACTAAATCCCTTTTCATCGTAGCTAGAACTTCAGGTTATCCATTTATCCCCCCACCCCACCCCCAATTCCACAGGCCCTTAGAAAAGACTTGGCGGACTGCAGATAATAGCAAGGATAAGACTAGCTAGGAGACTATGGGACAATCAGTGTTAATTTCTGCAAGCAGCATCCGATGAAGTGAGTCTGTGCTCACGAAAGCTCATGCTCAAAACTTTTCTTAGTCTATAAGGTGCCACAGGACCCTTCATTGCAATTTCTGCAAGGTTTTGTATGTGAAAGAGCTGATTAGTGTCAACCTCCTCCCTGAGCAGCAGACAGAGTGCCAGAAAGCTGCACTGAAACCCTATTTCGGCTTCCTCTCTGTTCCTATTTCGGCTGTGCATTCAGCCACTAGCTTGTCCATTTAGCATAGCCACAATTGTATTAAGCAAGCCAGCAAAACCAAGATTTGCTGTAACTGGAGCAGGACACTATTAGGAGAGACTCTAAGACCCTCCACCAGACATGAAGGCTACATGGATCACAGCCTGGAAAGTGACAGAGGGGTAGTGGTGTTAGTCTGTATGCTATCAAAAAAAAAAAAAAAAAAAAGCAGCCAAGTAGCACTTTAAAGACTGACAAGATAATTTATTAGGAAGAAGTGGGTCTGTCCCCTGAAAGCTCATCACCTAGTAAATTATTTTGTTAGTCTTTAAAGTGCTACTTGACTGCTTTTTTGTTTTCACAGCCTGGAAAGATTCTGAGCTGGTGAAATGACAATTTGATTAGTTTTAGTCTGACATATGTTGAGAGAGAGAGAGAGAGAGAGATCAGAATCAGACATAGTTGCAGGGTTATGAGCCTTCCAAAAAAGGGCTAACAAATAACCACAACCTTTGAGACCAAATAAACTCTCCAGCCTAGTTTCAATCAACATTCAACTTAAATATAGGAAAAACTTCAAAGTTTGCCACAGCCAGGACACTTGTCAGGCAGCATTCTGAACAGAACGACACGTCAGAGATTTATATTTTATGCCGAGATTTAGATTTTGTGAGACAAATTGTTGCAACAGCCAATAATTCAGGAATTTAAGGGAAAAAAATGTCAGCAGGAACTGTTTCAAACCAAGTCACTGCAGCTGCCCTGCCTACCAGACCAACACTGAGGCTGTTTTTCACAGAGAGACCAGCTTCATTTGTCCAGAGGGAGAGGAACGCAAAGTATAACCAGCCAGCATACATAACAAAAGTAAACTGCATATTACTTTGCAACTTCACTTCCCATGATTCTAATGGGGTAGAATGTTAATAAGCCACAGCCCAGGGAATCAAGTTTTTAAAACTATATTTATAATTTAAAGATCCCTTTAAAATGAGTAAAAATGTAAGTGGACGGAAAATAAATCATTTCACTTTCCTGTACAAATAATTTTCTTAAATTCTCATTGTGAATCTGTGTCACACACTGCAATGCACATTTCGGCCTTGGTAGGGTGATAGAGACCTCTAAGTTTCTTCTCAACACCTACCAATAAAACAAACATACTCTTACCTAGGAAGATGATGGTCTGTTTCCTGGAGTTCTTGCCCTCTAAACTCTCATTTTTCCTTAGATCCTGCTCCTGGTGACATTGTATCCCCTTAATTGTCACAGTCCCATTCTTGAAGCTCATCAGGGCTTTCATCATGTTGCGGCACATGAAGGCCACAGATACCAGCACCACAATGTACACAATGAAGGCGCTGAAGATGCTGGATTGGAAGAGTCTCCACTCGTAAGAAAGATTTGTGCAGACAGTGACATTGCTGTTCAGGTTGGGCCAATGGTGTCTGGAGGTAGGCTTGATGCAGGGTGTCACTCCTTTGTGACCCTGAACGGCTTGTAGGGGGTATTCAGTGCCCATTGCAAAGAGCAGGGGCAGAGCCACCATGATGGAAACGACCCAGACAAAGGTAATGAGTATCTTCACTTTATGGGGCCCAGAGGCAGATTTGAACTTGAAGGGATGACAGATGGCAACGTACCTCTCAAAACTGAGCGTTGCCACATGCAGTATAGTGGCGTAGCTGCAGGCCTCGAAGAGGAACCAGTACACCTTGCAGGCCACGTTGCCGTTAGGCGCAGAGAAGGGCATCCAGATCATGCTTAAGAACTCCACAGGCATCCCCAGCAGGATAACCAGCAGGTCAGAACAGGCCAAGCTCACCATGTGGTCTGTGACCGCTTTCTGCAGATAGCCTTTCTTCTGCAGCACTTTAGTGGTCTGGATGGTGACACTATTACCCAGCAGCCCGGCCACAAAAATAGAGACATAGACCAAGGCCAGAGTGATCTTGAGCCACAGGTTGACCTCAAACTCTGTGAGGTGGCTGTGATCAATCACCTCAGAGCAATTGGCCTGGCCATTCTGCTGAGCCATGACCAAGTTCAGAGAAGTGCCAGAAAGGGGAAAAAAACAAAAACCCCTCTTTCTAAATCGCTCCGCTGTTCAGGGAGACGGACCCCCCCTCTCTCTCCCCATTCAGGCCGTGGCACAAGCAGCCTGCAGGCCACACCTGCCTGAATCAGAGCTGGGGTGTTACTTACAACGCCCGCTGTGTCAATAATCCAGCACAGGTGTGGTGGGAAGGAGCTGGAGCTGTTCCCAGCGTGCAGGTTCCTCTTCTCATGAGCGCAACCAACTACTTCGCTTCCTTCCGTCTCTCTTCTCTGCTGAAATCAGCCCTGATTACTCCCCCACGCCGGGCAATGAACTGCAGCGCTGCCCGGCTCCCTGCGCGCCCAGCAGCCCCTTCCGCACACTCGGGCAGGAGGCAGGCTGGGGCAGCCGCTCTCGTTTAACATTAACCTGGGGCCGCGGGACAGACAGGATGTGATCACTGGCCGGCAGGCAGGTGGGTGGAGGAAAGAAACCTCCCAAAACAAGCGGCCTCTTCCTGGAATCAGACCCTGCAAAAGGCCTTTTACCTTGAGCCGCTTAGGTAGCAGACAACCAACCACAGGTGGGCTGGGTGTGGAGACTGGGGAGAGAAGAGTCAGCCGGTAGTTTCTCTTTCAGTAAGTTCTTGATCTGTGCTGCTGCCTTTCGCCTGCTCTGTCTGCTGTTCCTTCTCAGGATCAGCACCCTCCTCATGGGCGGGTGCGTGGGAAGCAGCAGAGGAAAACAAGGGCCCAAGTTTGCTTTCAGGTATGATTTGATTGACTCACAGGTTAGTCTGGGGTCAGCACCCCTAAGAGCAGAAAGAGCCATTTCATTTTTTTTTTTTTTGATTTGGTGGAGGGGGGGAAACCTAAGTCAAGAGCCCCAATGCATGCAAATATGAGACAGTCCTTAATAAATAACCTCAAGCCATAATTTTTGTAACCCCTGCTTTAAGAACAGCCTGCACACACATCCCACCATGCCCAGCACTATTAAAGAGGAAGTTATCCAGCATTTTGAGATCACATATCGTTTGCTAAGTATCAGAGAGGTAGCCGTGTTAGTCTGTATCTTTGAGGAACAACAAGAAGTCCCGTGGCACCTTACAGACTAATGGATATTTTGGAGCATAAGCTTTCGTGGGCAAAGACCCACTTCACCATGTGCATGAGTCATGCATATCATTTGCTAGTTAGATGTGAGTTGTTCATTGCTGGGCTTTTCGATGTTCACCAAAATATAAAATATAATCAGGAGTGGGGTGTGTGGTTTTTTTTATTAAGCAATAATAGTGTTGTAAACCACAAAAAAAGGCCTTTAAAGAGCTGTATGTGGCACCTACGCTGCAGGTTGCAGACCCATGGGCTAGTCCAGTATGTTGATTGAAGCCCCATAAACTGTAACCCCAGAGGCACTGAGAAGGGAGAGTAAAGTCTGCTCTACAGCCTATTGTTCTCCCTTGTCAGTGGTCTCAGTGCCTCTGGGGTTGCATAACCATATAGTTTTTTTTCAAGTGAATCTGGTACTGATGATGAGCTGTTTATGAAATACATATTTAGAATGTATAGGGTGTTCTCACCAGTTTTAAAGTAAGTCCAATTCCGGGCATACACAGATTAACAGTATCTCTTTACAGTTCTATTTTTTTTCTGCTAGATACAAATAATACAGATAGCAATCCTCATCATGCTCATTGCTTCCAATAATCATGATTGGCAGGGATTAGACGGCTTTTCGCTCTCCCCTGCCTCACCCTAGAGGGACTGAATTTAATACACGCTTTAGTTTTAGTTTCACACCAGGACATGAAAGGCTCCAGTAGGAATCTCTGGACACTGACTGGGGGGAGGTGCAGTCTGTAGGGGTTAAAACTTCATATTTCAAAGCAGGTTGTTTCTCCCAAATGGTAGAATAACTTGAGCAGCTGTAGTTACGCAAGGTCCTGTATGATGAGCTGTTCCAATACTACAGCCAAGAAAAGGGGATTCAAACAGTAATTTTTACTCACCAGAGAAGTTCAAGTTGCATTTTATCTCTAGATAAAAGAAAAGCTTTGGGAAAATATTATTAGGCAGCCTCCTCACATTCAGTGTTATCTCCGCACCTTGGCAGCCCAAGTACATAATGAACAAAGGATGCCAATAACTAGATAATCAGCAATTGTTGCTCAATGGATTATTTATGCAGTCCTGTTTCAGAGAAACCACCTTAAACCTGGCACAACTTCAAGCCCTGTAGCCCCAGTCATCTTCCCTTACGTTTGATAATTCAGATTTGTTCTGCTCAGACAAGCTTTCTATTATTACCCAATTTCTTTCACTTAATTTTACTTTATAAAAGTGTGAACAAAGATTACATATGCTTGACTGAATCATGGAAATGAAGCTAATTAAAATTTGCTGCTTACCATCAATGGGAGGAAAGAAAGGGGGTGGGTCCAATAGGATTAGATCTCCCTCTTTTTCCACACCAATTATAAAATTCATATGCAATTTTGCAGTTTTCAATATTATCTTTAGGATATACACAATGTTTATTAACTCTCTTTATTAGAGTTGTGGTACCACAGAGGAAATAGGAGTGGAAAGTTCCCATATACTGACACCATAAAAAAGATGGGCATAGAAACTGTCATTATAGATGAGAACAAATGTCCATAATGGATAATGATGAAGTCCATCATTGCTAATCATGCAGTAATAATATAAGGGAAGGTTCTCCCTAGCCATACATAACGGTTGACTGCAGTATGAGGGTTGATAGGTGTCATATATGTATATTATAATTTGTGTATCAGCAAATTGTATCATTTACATGAATGTCTAATTTTGGGAGGGAATATTGTTAAGCAGTTTGCCTTACACATATCTTCTGACAATGAGTTCTGCCGGTGAATTTTGTATTGTATTCCAAATTTTCTTTTATTTTTAAATTAATTTCCATGGATGGACACTTGCTTATCTGGCATTCCATCATCTGGAACTCTCAAATAACTGGCATTTTAAGCCTAGTAAACTTTAGTTACGTTTTCCCTAAGCACAGTACAGTACAGTAAACCCATGAAATGTGCGATTTCAAGTTGCACTTAACTTACATTAACAAGAGTTAAACGCAACTCAAAATCTCTCTCCCCTGGCCCTGGCTCAAACACACACCCCCTACCCAGCCCCACTCACCACCTGCGTGTGGCTCTGGCTCACAACCCCTCATGTGAGGCTCTGGCTCAATGCCTCCCACCCCAGTTCAACCCCCCCCCCCCGCACAGCCCTGGTTCAAACCCCCTAGGTGCATGGCCCCGGTTCAAACCCCCTGTGCATGGCCCTGGCTCAACACCCTCAGCCCTGGCCCAGCTCACCACCCCCATGCATGGCTGTAGCTCAGCAACGCCCCCCTTCCCCCCCCCGAGTTTCAGGTTAGCAGGAGTAGCAGAAGGTGAGGGAGGCTCAAGGAGAGAAGGCCATAGCTCCCCCTGCAAGCAATATGGGGACAGGGAGAGCGTGGTGGTGCTGGGCTGGGAGTGGGGCAGGGGGTATCACTGGGCAGGGGAGACACATGGAGTGGTCACATAAACTCCCCTTTAGATTGTGTCCCCTCCGTTATCGGGAGACGTCCGGCATTTTTTGTAGGTGTGTTTGACAAAATACTACCAGTAACGGGTGACATACAATAACATAGATAGATAAGAGACAGTACAGTGGCAGGGGTAAAGCTTGTGCAAATTGTTCATCTATAGTTGGATTTCTTTTAATCCCTGTGTGGCTTTGGGGCAAATCTACCCTACAAAATTATGGTGACCAAGGTTACATCACTGAACAGCCACCTCAGCAATTGCGTCTCCTTTGCAAATCCACATTATGCTCCCTCGACTGGTGATACTCATCCACTTGCACCAATTTCACTGTCAGTCTGGGACAGCTTCTAAAAACAGCAACACTCCATGTAAACAATGAAACACCATGCTGATACTGCAACAACCTACACTGACCCGAGTACTACACCTCCTGCAGAGGTGAAATTATCAAGTGGGTGTAGTGGGTGAGTCACATCAACGGAAGCTCCTTTCATCAGTGTAGACATTTAATCAGAGAGATTAATATAAGATACTTTATGTCTACCTAACTCTGTAGTGTAGCACAAGGTGTAATTCTGGCAAAAGATGCTTGATTGATAGCTCTGATATGCAAAGGGCTCTCTCACACACAATTGATATTGCACAGGTGGCTGCAGTGTAATGTTTTCTCCTGGGTGCCTTGGCAGTGCACCTAGGTGGTGAATGGGCACAGCCATTTCCATGTTGTTCAGTTCTTGGCCAATGTGCTCTCTTGTTCATGGCCCAGTCACAGGATCACACCTCTCATTGTGCTGGTTGGTGAGAATTGTAAATGAGAACTGATCTAGGAACAACAAATTCATCTGACAGATGCCATCACATTTTATGTAAATTATTTGTAGATTAACCTCTTTCAGTATGCAGGGATACCATAGAGTTACTGACTCATAAGTACATTTTTCCCAGCTGTGTAATTCCATACACATGGATTGGTTATGGGTGCCCAATTTGCATAATAATTATGTGGTTATTTCTCAATTACCATACACTATGCTAATCACTGCTTTCTGACTGGCTGACAGCCATTATTAGTTTTGCAATTTCTCTGTAGAGTTTTTCTCAATAGTCATGTTGTGAATATGCAGATCTACTCTAATTGACTCTAATAACTCTGCTATCTTTGGCTCCAAGACTCAAGATGCTTGACAGAAACAAAGAAAACACCTCATCTTCTCACTTCCTCTAGCTGACAAACTCCAAAACTTAAATGAAAGATGAATGAAATCTCAAAAGCAAAGAAAGTGAGGACGTGAAAGGCTTTTTGTTTATTTAAATTAGAAACATTTCAGACCCATGTCCCTCTCCCAATACATGGCTTCTCGTCCCATCAGCCCAGGCCTCTTGCCCTCCAATAGAATTGTCACACTTTCCGGTTAACCTCATTTGTTTGCAGAGGAAGAATCCCAGCCTTCCCCAGATCACCTCTGAAACAGAAGGTAAACAGATTGATGCTACAGTTAATCTGAAGAGAAGAGTCATAGACTGTGGCTACACTAAGAACTATAGCAGTATAGGCATAGTTCTGTAGCTATGACGGCATAACCCCAGAGCATAGGGTACATCTATGCTACAGGGAAGATCGACCCTGCTGCAGCAGATCTTCTGGAGTTCAATTTAGCTTGCTAGTGGGGAACGTGCTAACTCGAATTTACAGGGCACCTGCTTTGTTGCTGGTACACCTGCCCCTCGTTAGGAGTAAGGGAAGTCGGTGGGACCGCAGGCTCCTGTCAACCTCCCTTAGTGGAGACAGCACAGAAACCTGAATTAAGCTATGTAATTAACGTGGCTGAAATTGCATATCTTAATTCAACCTTCTGCTGTAGTGTAGACCTGCCCAAAGATGCAGCCTACACTGAAGGAAGGTGTTCTTTCTATCTCTTTAAGAATACCTCCCTGAGCAGCAATAGCCTGGTTGACAGAAGCATTCTTCCATTGACCAACTGCAGCATCTGCACTGGGGAGAGCAGAAGGGGTTAGGTTGGCTTTCCTTAGCTGCAATGCTCAAGCATCTGGATTTTTCCTATCCATGAGCACTAGCTATGTTGACCTAAATTTTAAGTGTAGACCAGGCCTTTGTGGCCCATCTAGGCAGGAAAGGAGATGTGGTATTGCCTTTAAGAACTAGGATTCCCAGAAAGACTCTGGGTGGGGCTCTATAAAGCTCTTGTTATGCACACCTAGTTGAAGCCAGGCATGGAGTAAACTAAATTTCTTGCAGATACCTCAAGCACTGAGTAATTATTGCCTATATGGTACCAGGCATAAAAAGAAATTAAGAAAATAGTTTGAGTGGAAAAATATTGAGCAGTTAAAAGCTCCAACAGAGCTGAAACGCTCAGGACATGTGGCAGACAATTGGACAAAGTTCAAACAGCACTTCACTCTGCATCTGCACACCATGGGTACCAGAAAAAGGAAGACTTTCCGAAGGGAGCCTTATAACTTTCACTGACTGGTTCTGAAGCATTTGAAGTATTTAAATATTTATCAGTTAATTCAGGCAGAGGCTGGAACTGTAGTACAGAAATTGGAGGTGTATTGAAAAATGAGACATAATATAAAGGATATAATTTTTAATCACAGGGAACCACAGGAAGGTGAAATTAAAGTATAGCATGTGACTGACCTGGGGGAAGAAAAAACAATCTTTCAGTTTGGGTGCAGGGGGGTAACTGAGTTCCTGATAAGAGACTAGCTCATGATCTAATTCTAGAACAAATAAAAAAACTAGAGGGAGACTACAGGAAGACTAAGAATTAGCCCTTAGCAGAGCATTTTTTAATTTGCTAACAAAACCCATCCAGTCCAAAATAAAGCTTAAGAATGGTGAAGAATGCTCTGGCATGGCAGACATGACTGAGAATCCAAAATGCTACAAGAAAGGAGATGTGAGGCACAAAGATATGCAGAGTTTAATTTCTGAGTCCAGCAAAAACAGTGCCTGGAGCTGCACACACTTTGGCAACTCACATGAGCCATAGTAATGCCTCACACATGAGAAAAAAACTGCAAGAAAAGTAATAGATTACATTACTCTGGAGGAGTTTTCACTTACCACTGGAGCATGCACAGCATGGACAAAGAGGACCATGACAGCACCACTACCTCAGAAGAATTCTTGGTAAGGAGTAATGGAAATCATTGCAGAAAAGGATGATGGGACTATCAGTCTGGAAGAAAATGGGACACTTATTAAGTTTTAGCTTGGACACCAGTGCACAAACCAACGTGCTGCCAGAAACGCTGTTAGTAACACTATAAGGTAAAAGACATATGTTGAAGAAGGTAAAGGGATAAAACTCAGGACTTGTAGAGGTGGACTTATCCCAAAGGAGCATGTGAACTGAATGTATAGGTAATAAATGGGAAAAGATACAGTTTGGAATCATAATGGGAGGTTGGGGGGTGGTGAAATAACCATCATTGGGTTAAAAGTTTGTCAAGACCTTGGTTTATCAAGTTGTTGCACTCCTGGGAGGAATTGGAGGGTCAGCTCAGGGGAGGGAGCGTTTCAGAATGTCTGCTAGAGAATAGGAGAACTCTCAGCAGAGACCAACTACACCACTTCATGCCACCGGAAAACTTCCTCTGTGTCCTAAGGCTGGAGGTTAAAAGATTGAATGGGAGGGACCCGCTGCTCTGGGACCATAGGGCAAGTTGAAGAACCAAGAGAGTGGGTATCTTTTTTGGGTATTGGTTGGGGGAGAACTCTCTGCCTTTATTTTATTTTATTTTTGGTACAGGTTTTACCTCTTTAGTCCAGCACTCACTCATCTGGCAACATCCATAATCCAGCATAATTTTAGTTAGCCTGATGACCACTTATGATGGGCTTGCCCAAGTTTCCCATGGTCCCATAAAGTTAATTTACAGTCACCAGTCCTGGCTCTCAGTGTTCTGTGCTGTTATTTAGCTCTAATTTACCCCGAATGTCTTCTAAAAGCCCAGTATACAGTGGAAGTGTTGATAATGTTGCTAGACAATATTGACCTCCCATGGTCCAGTAAATTTTCGTTTGGCACCAGTCAGGTCCTGAGGGTACCGGATCAGAGAGGTTCAACCTGTATAAATATGTATAGAAAGGGAACGTTTCCCACTATCTACAAAGGGAGAAATTTGGGAGGAAATGGCTGATGCATCATCTATGTTCTGGCAAGTACCCAGAGTAAAACAGCACACATCTGCATGTAATCAAAATACAACAGATTTTGGATAAAACAGAGGGCACTATGGTTTACGTGCATGCTGCTTTCAGGTAGGAGAAAAACAGCAGAAGAATGTGATCTTCAGAAAATCCAAAGAAGTGCAATACATTTGCTAGTCTTTAAGGTGTTACAGGACTGCTTGGTTTTTATTTATGAGAGACTGTTGCTGAAACTGACCTCCCCCGCCACCCCGCCCACTTACCCTCCTCCTAAGAATACAGAGGATATTTTTTGTTACAAATATATGGTCTGAGAACTGAACACAAACGTGGGAGAAATTTGGTGGTTGTAGACACTCTCTCAAGCAAAGTGTAGTGGAGCAAAGTCGAGAGCTAGATGTACCTGTCAATCTGATTGAAAAACAAAAAAAGAAATGGAGACCTCTCTGGTCTCAGAGAAAATCTGGACTGTCATTCTTAAAACTGCTCCTCAAATTGAGGTCCTGCAGAAAATAATTAAAGCTGTCTACCAGGTCGCTTAGATGGCATATTCCCATCCCCTGTTATCAGTGTGAGAGGGAGTTCTCAGTCCTAGATAAAAGGCACTGAGATGGTATTTCATAAATTGTTACAGAAAAACATACAAAAAAGGGTGTGGGAAGGTGTTTAGGGGTTGAAAAATCAAAAATATGGAACAGAGATGATTTATACTAGTCTCAAATGCACAGTGACATTGAAGGACCCATTTTGATAGCCTGGGAAAAAATTTCCCCAGGAGAAAAATAGGCATAGATGTGTTTATGCTGTCTGGAAAAATCTGCACTTGTCCTTGAATATTATTCTGTCTCTGTGTGTAATATTAATATAGGTTTGGGAGGTTTTAAGTGGTGTTGGTGTTGCTGAGGCCATGTCTACCCTGGCAGATGTAAGGTGCTGTCAGTCACAGAACTGCTCACAGAGCACAACCAGGGAACTGCTTCCTCGCCCCTTTCTGGTGTTCAGCGGGCTATAGCAAGGCAGGCGGGGATTCCAAGAGTTAAATCTATTACACCAAAATGCTGCATTTTACAGAGTGACCATTGTTAACACTCGACAGAGCACTGACACAGCCCATTTTAAATACAAGCACTGTTCACATACCTATCACCGATTGCCTGTCCCTGGGCAAGCTCACATAAGACGCAAGACCTCCAAAAGGTTACATTAACCACTGGGACTGGGGAATTCATTAGCACAAGGCCTAACTGTAGGCTGGGCAGGTGTGTCTTGGGAGGGCCAACGCTGCAGGAGACGCCCTATATTCACTCATGTCCACATGTTTTCCACAGGCTGTGTTCATCCTGGAAGATATTTCGCTGCTGAGGGTGGAAGGGAAGCAAGGGAAAGTCTTTGAGACTGCGGTTTCCCAGCCTGGCCCTAAAGCAGTTTACCTGTGTGAGCAATAGTCCCCTCTGCCTTGTGGCACAGTGCATGGGAATGTAACTCTTAATGGGACAATGACTGCAGCAACTCTGTCACAGAACCTGTGGAGGCAGGTTGCCCAGCATCTGCATGACACTTTTGGTGAGATCTGTGAGGCCGATTGCCGTGAAGTGAGAGAGTCCATCCACATCCCATTCCACATCTGACTAGCTCTGTGTCAGTACTAGCACCATACAGACCCATGCCTGCTTTCTGCAGCCCTCCCAGCCAACAATTCACTTCACTGCTTCCAGAAATCACAGCCACTTTCCAGGCACATCCTTTGCTGTTTGTGCTTCCCCAACATCCAACTGCTGTGACCGGCTAGCCTCCTCTGGGGTAGAAAGCAACACCTGTCTGAATGCCTCTGTGGACTCCTAGTTGTCATCTGGCTCTGGGTCCTCCTTCCACATCCATACTTTCCTCTTCCTCTCTTGGTCCACTTTGGGATGGCCCCTGAGGCTCCAACATACTTATGGGGGTCTTTGGAATAGAGGTGGGCTCACCCCCAAGTACCTCATCCAGCCCTTTGTAGAACTGATATGTTATGGATGCAGCACCACAGCAGTGGTTTGCCTCTTGCACCTGGTGGTAGGCGTTTCGCAGCTCCTTCACTTTGATGCCGTACTGCAGTATGTGCCAGGCCTAGCCCCTTTCGGACATATCTGTCCACAGGTATCATAGTTCCTATGGCTGGAGCGCAGCTGGGACTGCACAGCCTCCTTCCCTCAAACACTGAGGAGGTCCAGCACCTTGGCATTGCTCCAAGTAAGGGATCGCCTGGTGCATGGGGCAGGCAGGGGCAGCTGGAAAGAAGCATTAAGAGCACTCCCCATGTCACCATGCAAAGAGGAAGAGGACTTTCCAAGGAATGTGAAAAATGGGTCTGAGGTTGCTCACCTGAAGGAAGCGCAGTAGAGTTCAATTGGGCAGGGGGCTGAACTCGATGACCTCCTGAGGTCTCTTCTAGCCCTAGGATTCTAGCAGGCTACGATGACCAGAGATGCGAGGTCAGGCACTGTGGGACAGGAACCAGAGGCCAGTCACAGCACTGTAGTACACCAGGGCTTTCACACTGGCACCCCCATGCTGTAGCCACTGCACACGAAGTTGTACGCCTCCCGTGCAGGTGGTTTTCCTAGAGCACAGCAACTGTGGAGCTGGTGCTCACTAAGTGCCTGGCCTAAGTGCCTGGTGTGGACACCTCAGCGTTACATTGCGGGGAGCTGATTTACTGCGCTGTAACTTGCTAGTGTAGATTTGGCCAAAGTCTTGTCTTGGGAAGGCAAGACCTGTGCATTTAATGGCTGAGCTACCCAGAGAGATAGTCCGGGTGGAGGTCTTGTTCTGCACAGCAGCTGGAATCACTGTAAAGCAGAACTCTTACAAGAGCATAAAGCATTGAGTGATCAGCGAACACTACAGAGGATGCTGGGGGAATGAATAATGGTGAGGAAAATGGAGACAAGGTCAAAAGGCTTTTAACTATTTTTGAAAGTCAATTTGATTTCAATAGGCCATGTTGGATTTTGTAATAATTTTTATAACAAATTTAAATACAATTTAAAATGTTACTGAATAACTGGAAAGGACTTGTTTTCTGAGAGCTAATCATCTTATTCCTTTTTGTTAAAAGCCTCTGTATTTGACCTCAGTTTATTTAGGCCTCCTGAATGTTATTCTATCATTTTTAAAAGTTGTCATAGTAAATAATATAAAATAGATATTTAACAAATTATTAGGTCATCTTCCCCACCAAAATTAAAACTGTACGTCTGGGTTTTAAAAATCCTTTTGGTTAGGTCCTGCATAGTTACAACTGCTTCACCACTAGACAATTTTATTTCTGGAAATAGGCTAGATGTGAAAGATAATTTACTCATTTTCCGGAGTGGTGCTATCAGGTCAGGGCATTCAAAAATATAAGACTCCTGAATGCCTTTATTATTATTATTATTATTATTATGGTTTATCATGAGGCCCCCATTCAAGATGTTCTGTTGCATAATAAAGACAGGCCTGTCCCAAATTATTTAGTCTAAATAGACAAGACAAAGAAATAACCATACTTTTTTTTTATTCCCAACCTATTTTATAGATTGGGCAGTAAGAGATGTAGACAAAGGCACATAGGAAATCTATGGAATGTTTGAGAACTGAACATAGGTCTCCTGAGTCCCCAGCCAGCTGCCTTGCCTATAAGAGTAGGCTCTGTCCCACACTCATGTTAGCACTAGAACCTGCAGCTTCCCAAATTGCTGAGCAACAAATGGCTACGCTAACCCCTCTGCAAAAGTTGCCTTGACTGTTCTTTTTCTTATTAACAAATTAATAATTAAAACACAATTATGGCTCAAAATGCATGCACATTTTACTCCGGCTCAAATCTGTCTGGAGTGGTATTTTATTAAAAAAGCAAATCCTGTTCTCTGACTACATATGACAACATTAAATACGCTATGTTCTAAACATAGCTTCTCTTTCATAGCCCCTGTTGTCAAGGGCATATCCAGCGTGTTTGTGCCTGACAGGAGCAGCAAGTTACGGCTCATTGTGAAAAGTTGTGTGTGCCTTCCCCTCATCAGTGTGTAAAAGGGTTAAGCAGCCTTGCTGAACCAAGGAAAGAGAATTGCTTCATCTTCCAGAGATTGGAGTAGCTGCTGTGTGTGGAAGAAATGTCATTCAGCTGTGACTCATTACAAACAAAACCT
The DNA here is from genome assembly GCF_033958435.1 of Carettochelys insculpta. Classification (NCBI taxonomy): domain Eukaryota; kingdom Metazoa; phylum Chordata; order Testudines; family Carettochelyidae; genus Carettochelys; species Carettochelys insculpta. The sequence continues at coordinate 59,846,304 of NC_134144.1, forward strand.
GAAATAAGATGCATTGAGTTTGGTGGTTGAAACAAGCAAGAAGGAACTAGAGAGGACTTTTTACACCCTAAAATTAAGGGACCAAGTTTATTTATATCCTTCCCCATCTAGGTAAAGGACACATTTCTAACTTTAAAACAACACCAACACGGCCCTACTCAGCCAAGAGAACTAAGCTGGCCACACAGAGCATGTTTGTTCTGAAATGATCTGTATGGAATCCCAAGCGTCTTTACCATAGTGGCAAAAGAACACAGAAAATTAGCATTACCATTCGCTTTGAAACACAGTCTTCAGCATATCCAGGGTGGACACATTTATTCCTGCCTATTTTCCGAACGGTTTGTTCAGATGAAGGTTTTTTGTCGTTTGTTTTTGTTTTTTTTTCAAATCCATCAGTTAACTGTGCCGGTAACATCCCCTGTATGAGTCTGGGAAAGGTCTGCTTTAAATACTGGTTTGGACCAGTGTTTATAACAGAGTTTCATCCTTTTGTATCAAGCATGATAGCTCCATTTTTAATCCTTTGACTGTCTTCAGCTTAGAAGATGTAATAGGACTGGTGTGAACATCCATCACTGCAGGCCCTATCATCTCCACAGTCTGGGTTTATGAAACTACAGGATTAATATTCCAATTCCTTGGAAGACCTGACAACATACTAGCTATGTTGCCAAAATACTGCAATTCATACAGTTGTCACTGGGTCCCATTTTCAGTGAAATGACTGCAGAACACCTGGAAATTGTTCACGTTGAACTCTGCCTTTTTGGGGGAAAATAATTGCTGCAGTGTTAAAGTGGCCCCCTGCCATAGGAAGCAATGAAACCCTTGCTAATGCCCATCTTGTATTTGTCCTCTTGTCATCTTCAGTGCCTGAATTCCTGAATAGTTATACAGCCATTCTGCATATACTTCAAAACTGATAAGGTTGATGCTGTAGGGTGCTCTTTAGTCTACTTGAGAGCAAACCACATCATCTTTGTCACTTTAATAGGGACATTTCTCTTACCTGTTTCTCATTCACAATAAATATCAGATCTCTCCACTAAAAATACTCTGCCATTCATTTAAATGAAATGCTTTACAGATTTATAGCATCTTTCTTTTCAAGAGCTTTAAAGAACATTAATTCAGGCATTAAATTCTGTTGTGAAATAAGTAAGGGATGTATAGGGAGTGCTTCACCTGCTGCAGAAATAATGCAGCCACTCTGGGGTATAGTTCAGCAGCTGTTTAACTCAGCAGTTCTACATATATAGAGGATACCATATCCAGCCTAGCTTCAGGGAGAATCTAAGTAGAAGCCTAAAATGTTTGTTGAAATTTGGCCAGAATACTAATGGGGTTCAACCCTTCTGTAAATCCATGAGTAGCGAGTGTTAAGGATGTCCTAGTCCAAAGACAAACCCTCTAGTCATTGCAGACTTAACTCTGGTGCTTAGCACCCACTCTAAGCACTCAGGTTATCTTAGCCTGGGTATTAAGGATCACATTGCAAAGCCACACCCTAGTTATTGGTATACTCACCCACATGTGTTACTAGGACTTCTGCAAATGTAAATCATGTGGCATATTGTGCTGCTTTAAGTTGAGCCATGCTACTATTCTTTCCCAATGAATTGTGAGGGGAAGTTATTTGTTCTTTTGGGAACACACAGGAGGAATTGTGGGAAGGCATTGCAGGACTATAAGAGCTCAAGTACTTTAGCTATAGCCACTACAGGAAGTGGAGTAAGGGAGCCACCCAACCTTTGGTCTATAACATGAAAACAGCCATGCTGGGTCAGACCAAAGGTCCATCTCGCCCAGTATTGTGTCTTTCTCCACCAATGTCAGATGACCCAGAGGGAAAGAACAGAACATGTAATCATCAAGTGGTCCATTTCTGGTCACCCGTATCCAGCTTCTGGCAAACAAAGGCTAGGATGGCATCCCTGTCCATCCTGGGTAATAGCCATGAACTTAACTGGTACTTTTTTTCAAATCCTGTTATAGCCTTGGCCTTCACAACATCCTCTGGCAAGGATTTTCACAGACTGATTGTGTGGTGAGTGAAAAAATGCCTTTTGATTGTTTTAAAGCTGCTACCTATTTGACACACAGTCCCAGACAAACCAGAGAGTGTGGTCTGAAAGCAGTTAAACCTAAGTGTGTGTGAACAGGAGTGAACAACAGAGGCCTAGTCTACATTTAGAAGTGTGTAGTTGGAGTCAACATATCTAAAATCGATTTTTTGCCACCATCCACACCGCAGTGGGTTGATAGGAGACACTCTTCCATCAACTTCCCTAACTCTTTGCAACTACCAGAAATACTGGGGTTGATGGCAGCTCTATGACCATTTGATATCGCATGTCCCCACTAGACATGCTAAATGCAGCCCTGGAAGTTCGACCACCAGTGGGTCGATCTTCCCCTAAGTGTAGCTGTAGCCTGTGTAAGAACCTGCGTTAACTCTGCACTGAAGACATATTTCCCCCACTATCACACTATCACATTAGTTCAATTGTTGTACAAGGAATAAGTGCCTTTAGCTCCTGTGCAACATCCAAATGTTTCTTGCAGATTTCTCAGAGAAGCCTGGTTAGCTTGTGAGAACAATAGTACAAAAGGAGTAATGGCCCCATCATAAGCAACTTCCAGTGTCTAGTTCTGGGTGCCACATTTCAGGAAGGATGTGGATAAACTGGAGAAAGTCCAGAGAAGAGCAACAAAAATGATTAAAGGTCTATTCTAGAAAAAGTAAACTGTGAGGGGAGATTGAAAGAACTGGGTTTGTTTAGTTTGGAAAAGAAAACACTGTGAGGGGACATAACAGCTTTCAAATACCTAAAAGGAGGAAGGAGAAAAATTTATTCTCATTACCCTCTGATTATTGGGCAAGAAGCAATGGGCTTAAATTGAAAATTGAAGTAGGGGAGGTTCAGATTGGCCATTAGAAAAAAAAAAAACTTCCTAACAATCAGGGTGATTAACTCACTGAAATAAATTACCTAGGGAGTTGTGGAGTCTCCACCACTGGAGATTTTCATGAGCAGGTTAGCTATACGTATCAGAGTGGTTTAGATGGTGTTTGTTCCTGCCATAAATGCTGGGGACTGAACTTGACCTCTCAAGGTTACTTCCAGTCTTGATTCTCTAATATATGCCTGGAAACTTCTGCTTCTGATTGGTGGCTCATCACACTTTCTCTGCCTTTGGAGCCTAAAGGCAATTATGCCTTTGAAAAATCTTCCCCTAAATGTTGGTTTGGTAAGCTGGTGACTGGGCTAGCTTACAAAACTGACTCTTCAAAAAGCTGAAGCCCCACACCACCAGTGACTGGGTATGGAACCCTACATTGCTTTTATGCATACTTACATTTGACATCATTTCCAGTCCCAGTCTTTCTTGGGCTGTTGTAATAAAAATAGCACTCTTGTGGTGTTGGGGCAGAGTCTGTGATTGGCAGGCTGTAGTGACTTCATGTACTGTGTAAGTGGAGCTCTTTACAATACGTAGGAATGATACAGAAACTGTCGTCAGCTATAACAAAACCATTATTAGCACTGAATAACTTCTGCAGGATAAATTGCACAAGCTTCACGTAGAAGTTCTCTGCATTATCCCAATTCTCATTTTCTGCTCCTCTTGCTCTCTCACTCTCTCTCTCTCTGTTGTCTATGTCTTTGTTATTTATGGTCTGTATAGTGACAAAGGCCTGGTCTACACTAGGGATCAAAGTGGATCCCAGATACACAGTTCTAGCCATGCCATTAGCATAGCTAGAATTGACATATCAGGATCGACTTTGTACACTGATGTAGATCGGGGTCTTTGGGCTCACACCGACATCCCTTATGCCACACAGTACCATGAAGTACCAGGGGTCAACAGCCCGAGCCCAGAGAGACCGATTTTGCTATGTCTTCACTGATGTGGCAAAAATCGAACTCCAGCGGCTCGATGGCAGCATGTTGAACCCACAGTAAGTATAGACATACCCACAGACAGCTGTAAGGACAAGATTGCGGCGCCCAGGAACTTATGGTGAGATTGACAAAGACATTTGCACACCTAAGGGTAAGTACCAAATAAGATTGCCACAAGCACTCAAGTATGTTAAGCAGGGACTGTCTTTGCGTTTTGTGTTTGTACAGCACCTGGTCCAGGCCTGGAGTGCTAAGATTACAGAAACAATAAAGAAGAAAAGATAATATATCACTATTCAGAGCCCCAAAATAACGAGATTTTTAAAAAGATTATGTGGAGTGGTTCCTGGTTTTTTTTGGATATCTAACCTCACTCTGTGTGTGTGTGTGTAAGGAGCTCTCACTTCCACATCTGCTCATGTTCTGTCTGGTAATCTCCACCCTCACAACCTCCAAATCAATCTTCTCCCTTCAGTCGCCGCATCTGTTTGGCCTCCAACAGTGCAGCCCATCCCCACACCCTTCACCCCCTGCCATTAGTTCAGGCTTATCCCCAGCCCTTCCACCTCACCCAGGCTCCTCCTTAGGGTCTTCACTGCATCCAAGCCTAGTTAGGTGCTGCAGGACAGCGGCATGGAAATCAGAGGAGCTGTTCCCATTGCTTGAAGTAAGGGAAGGGAAATTAAGCCTCCTTGAGCTGCTGGGTCCTTCCTGCTCCCCATGGGCAACCAGTGAAGCTTCTGCTAGGAGAGCCTAGGACCCTATCCTGCCTCTTTTGCCTGTGTCTCTGCCCACAGTCTGCCCCAGGCCCTTTCACTCAGCTCCCCTCCCCACTTGGCCTGTCCACTGCTGACTCCATTCCTCCTCTCATGTCCTGGGCTCCAAGGACTCATTAAAACCAAAGGCTTTTTTTGTGGGGTGGGAAAGAGAACTTTGGTGGGAGGAGGTCACATGTAACTGCTTACGAATTGTCTATAGAACTGTAATCTCATGTGTTGTCACCAGCTAATGTGCAATTGGTTTAAAAATGCCTTTGCAAAGTCTCTGTGTGGCTCTGTGTCATGAAGTCCTTCAAGGAGGAATCATCATCCAGAGGCCCCACAACTTTGGTGAAACTCTGGGAAGTGTGCAGAAGTGACTGGGGAGGCTTGGGAGAGCTGGCTCTAGTGTCAGGCCTTAGGCATTTGTCTGTGGAGTCCAGTGGCACCAATAGCCACCATGGGCCCTCCGGCAAGGTGCGAGGGGGACCTGACTGCATTCTGTGGAAAGGGTGGGACCAAGAGAGGAAGGGGTTAGGCCAAGGGCAGACAGCTTTCAGCTCTGCCTGGCCTGCGGCTCTGTACCTCCCTACTCCCTCAGAGCTGCACGCAGATGGAGAAGCTTTGAAATGCCAGGTCCCCAGGCAGCTTGTCCCCCTTTTTCCACCCAATCCACCCCCATCAGTGGCCCTGGTGGGGTCCTATATCTCAGGAAGAGGCTTTAGATGAAGCATCTAGATACTGAGAGTGTGTAGAAAGTCCCTAAGTTAGAAAGATTGCATGGACTCTACCTGAACCCAGAGCACAGGATCTGGAAGCTTAATCTAAATGCCGCAAGATGGTGCATATCCAACAGGGCACCGCTGGGGCACTTAGTATGTTTTAAGAATGGATGTGTAAGTTTCAGTCCGGCATAGGTACTACAATGGAGAAGTGAGAGATGTATACTAACACAGGAGGAGTGACTGGTGCAACCTGGGCAATGGAAAAGAGGCAGAAGGGGAAGTGAACCTGTGAAGGGGCAGGAATGAAGTTGGGTAGATGTATGTATATGGCTGCAGTCATCCTCTAATTTGGCAAGTTGGGGCAGGGGCTCTAGCTATCAGGGAGCTACAGGCTGAAGGCAACATCAAGCTGTGGATGCTGCATCCGTATAATGCAATATTTAAATAAAAATGAATTTGTTAAACATAATTACTTTGTGCTGTAGGGAGAAGACCACCGTACTAAGAAGCCAACAGAAGTGTGTGAAAAGGGGCTTGATTGTGGTCAGAGCATCCACTTCCTCTGCAAAATGAAACTATGAAGATTTTACATGCTCACTTTGATATCACTGAGGTAACATGACACCCACATGAAACCACTGAAGAATAGTTTTGTGACTGTGATCATCTCCATTGCCACAGTGTGCAAAGCATCATTGTTTCATTTCTCTTTTGATTGCTGCAGGGGTCATAAGCTTGGTGATCCCACAATAGTTGAACCGTTTGTTTTAAGCTGTAAAAACAGAGTAACCACCATGGAAAAGACAAGCAGACACCTGTCCTGTAACTGCTGCGGGTCATGTATTCCTAACTGAGCTTTGTCAAGGACCTGAGTCAGAGCAGGATCATACCTCAAAAGAGCAACAGTGCAAAAAGATCTCAAATGCCAATGTCTTTGCTTTGCTAACATTGTTCCACCTAAAAACTGTACTTCAAAAAAACCCACAAGGGCCATTTCCTATGGAATAAATGCAAAAGCTAGAAATTACTAATTCTACAAATGGAATTCTTCTCACAAAATTGCCCTTCTCTTGTTAAAATCAAAGGCTGCTGTGGGACAAGTTCTTCCATGTTTACTATTTTATGCTCTACTAAAGATGTAATTTTGCAGCTGACACTCTGATGAGGAGAGAAGAAATTTATCTCTGCACACAGTGAGTGTTGAATAGCTGAAAGATGTTCAAAAATTGTCCCTACTGGAATCCCCTGTAGAACATAAACGAATGAAACCAATACACGAGAATTAGAAAGGACATGGATTTCCCATGGAAATTATTCAGAAACCCTATCACAGGAAATAGAGATTGAAATCCTTTTGTAGAATTTAAATTTATGGAATATAAGAGAGAGCTGTATATCTCTAGCACAGAATTCCACATGTTGCTTTCACATTCTGTAACATGAATGTAATTGCCTTTTAAATTCTAAGAGTCTTCCCGCAAAGGTTTTTCTAATTCTCTCTCTTTTTCTTCCATATTGTAGATTGATAACAATGTGAAACACTACACTAATAAGGATTAAATAGCTAAAGAATTATATGATGCAGGTACACAAAAACACTCAAGGGCAGGATTTGTATCAGCGTGTGTCCTGTTACATCAACAGGAGCAAATGCCACAGATCTCATGAAAGTAGTAACTACACTGTCTTCAAAGGGAGTTTTGCTTTTTTCATTAACAGGATTTAAGGCTAGAAGGGATTATTACATCTAAAACATTCTTGATTTAAAAAACATTAAGAAATGAAGACTCTACAACTCCACTTGGTAGTTTGTTCTAATGCTTAATCACCCTCCCTTGTTCAATTTATAAATTTGGCATACACTTTTAATTGGTCTGTCTTCAGTGTTCAACATTTGATTTGTGTTATACCTTTCCCCACTACATTAAAGAGTCCTTTGGGTACTCGGTATTTTTTCTGCATGAAGGTACTTACACATTGAAATCAACTCACCTCCCAATCTTCTTTTTATAAAATAAACAGATTGAGCTTGTTAAGCCTCTCCCTGTAAGGCATGTACTTCAGTCATTTTTGTGGCTCTTCATGAATCTCCCAGTTTTTCTACAGCCTCCTCCAAAATGTTGATACCAGAAATAGGTGCACCATTCTAGTAGTGGTATCTTATCAGTCCCATATACATAGGTAAAATCTGCTTCCTGCTCCTTTGTTTACACTTTCAGAGGCCATGCTGGCTGGCTCTTTTTGTTACAGCTTCATCTTGGAGGCTCAGTTGCTTTTTCACTTTGACGCACGAAGCCTTTTCAGCATCACCATTTCTCAGGTACAGTCTCCAGTTTTGTAGGCATGGCCTGCGTTCCTTGTTCCTAGATGGAGAATCTGCACTTGGTGAAATTCAAATATGTGGTGTTTGAATGGGCCCAGATCACCAAGCTGGCTCCAGATCAGTCTGTGTGATTGTCCTGTCCTCATCAATTACCACTCTGCCAATCTTTGTGTCATCCACAAAACAGTGACCAAAAAAAAAAAAACACTTAAATTATTTTGTTAGTCTTTAAAGTGCTACTGGATTGCTTTTTTTTGTTTTGATAGTATATAGACTAGCATGGCTTTCTCTCTGTCATGAAAACAGTGACAATTATGTTTACAGCTGTGTCATCAACAGTAATATTGAATTTTGGCAGACGTAGGACAGTGCTCTATAAAACCTCACTAGAAATACCCTCATCGACACTTCCCTATTGGTAGCTAGCTTTGTACACTTTTCAGTTAGCCAGTTTTGAATTTATTTAACAAGGACTGCCTTGATATTGTATAGGAGTAGGTTTTTTTTTTTTTTAATTAAAACAAAGTGTGACATTAAGTCAAACACCTCATAAAAATTAAATATGGGTGTGTATGCAGTTACCCTAATCAGCCGCACTTTTGAGCACTTCAAAGGAAGAAATTAGGTGGGTTTGGCAAGACCTATTTTCCATAGAACCATGCTGACTGAAAACAATTATATCCCTATCCTTTATTTCTTTATCAGCTGAATCCCATATCAGCTTTTCCATTATTTTACTGAGCAGCCAGTAGTTACTCCTTTTTGCACATTTGTACGATATTAGAACTCTTTCCAATCTCCTGGAATTTCCTCCGCATATTACAATTTATGAAAAAAAATTAAGTTCCAGTTATCCAGACCTGCTGATTTAACATTGTTTATCCCTCATAGATGTTATCTATAAACATTAGTGTTGTCTTGGTGGTATTCACAAGGTCTACTTGTGAATTCTATACCAGTGTTGATCCTGAATCACTGAAACTGGAATGCTTAAAAGGTGACAAATGAGAATCTCTTATAATGATACTAATGAACTTGCTAATGCAAATTGGGAAGCAACAATGAAGCTGGAGTTCAAATTGTGTAGCAAAGTTCTAACCAGTTTACTTTGTACTATAGTAATCTCTCAGTGCAGAGTTTTAGATAAGCTTTTATACTGTTCCAAACTGTTTGATTATTGTGAACTTTGAACATTGATATAAACCTTTTTATTAAGAGGTTATTGAGTAAAACACAGTGCTAAGGTGATGTGACAAAACAGTGGAAACAAAACTGACTGTTTTAGGATTTTTGGCTCAAAAAGGCACCTAGAGAGGCTGGAAAAGCCATGGCAGCAAAAATACTGTTCAAATGAAGAGAGCATTTAGAACTATGATTCTGGTAGGATAGGTCTGAAGTAAAAACATAAGCCTGTCCCAGTAGCGATTCGATGTTGCTCCCAATGAGGACTGGTGTGGGCGCTCTATGAGGTAAATCATCAATGTCAGCCTAGTCGCTCATTGACAGGGCTCTGCTTTGCAATGGACACACTAGCTGGTAAACAGCATGAGGGGCCAAGAATTATTGAATGGACAGAGAGGCTGAGCTGATACTGCTTCCTTAGGTCAGTCCCTAGGAGTTGAGATTAATGGCACACAAAGAGAGGTAGAAATTTGCCTGCCCCGGTTCATGCTGCTCCTGTCCTGTGATTAGGGAACTTACTACACCCACATCGGGGGTGGGGGTTTGAAGGGCAAGTTTCATTTGTGAAGCAGATCATTGGAAGCGTCTATCCTTCAGTGCAAGTCAAAACAGACATGAGCCTATCATTTGTTGGAAGCCCCCAGCATCTTGGGGTCAGATGGCTGGCATAAAACTAGCTGTGCTAGTCACTTTCTCCAGTTTTGCCAAGCACTGTTCTGGCTGTCTGGGAATTTGACCCCACATTTCTCGTCCTCATCTGAAAATATATAGTATTATATTATATTTGTTAACTGCATTACTATAGTCCCTAGAAGTTCTTGCCATGAACTAGGATTTGTACTAGGTTCTGTGTTGTGTGATTGGGAAAATACTCTGTCTGATTCAGAACGGGGATTTGGATCTGGGCTGCCTGCAGCCTAAGTGAGTGTGAAAACCACTGAGCTATTTGTCTTTAAGAGGGGCATTTCTATCATCATCTGTTCCTCTTCAATTGTTTTCCATGAAGAGTTGGCATTGTCTGAGCCCACTTACCAGAGCAGGCCCTGCAGGTGGGCAGAAGATGGAGGGACAGGAATGCCTGCTCTGTGAATCCTCCTGGAGCATTGGCATGAGTTATGTGCCAAACAGTTTAAACAGTCTGCCAGTGGCATCTGAATATTAGAGTTAAGTACCCAAAACATCAGTTAGGTGGCTAAATTGCCTTGTGAATCTAGTCCCCAGGGTCCAAGGTTTATCTCATCTAAACAGTCTGATCAGCTGTAACTTCAGCAAAGTGGAATCCATGGGGAAGAGAATTGAGCACTATAAACACAAAGCACCACAAGCCCACAGAAGTTGCACCGGGTAGGGCCACACCATGGCCCAATGACACAAGGCCACCTCTTAATACTAAACAGACAGTTCATGCAGCAGAGTTCATTATTAAACTAGAAAGAGAAGATGCCATAGCAGATAATAGTTTGACCACACTCCATATTTACAGGTTTCCTTTGCAGAGCTTCTTTTATACACTTTTTTTCCTGGAGCAGCTCAAGATGATTGACTTTTTCAGTGGCAGGGTGACCTTGAATAAGAATATGCAGAGTCAATTTAACAATCCACTAGCAAAATAGTTCCTGTGTGTATCTGAAATTGGGTTCATATGACCAGTGAAGATTTTATCAAATTGCTTCTTTCACTTCTGTGGGGGACCATGCTGATGATCAACACAGTGGGCATTTGGCAAGACTGCTGTTCATTTTAGATAGCTTCTGCCATTTCAGCTCCTGCGAGATCTGGTGTTTGTATCCCAATGAAGTAATTATCTAAAGTCAAAGACTTCTGGTTACCTGGCAACCTCTAAATGAACTGTTTTGGAAAAGGAGAAGCCCATTGAATGTCTTCCACAGTGTTCTCTCTCCATTGTCAAAGAAACTGTTTGTTGAACATAAATGGCTTTTCCCCTCTGGAATTTATCTGTAGACAGAAAAGTTAGTAAAATCCATATATAATTAAAATGGTAACAAACATTCTCTCCATCCTGTCAACTTACACTAAATTGCCAGGAGCATCACATCTCTTTAATGGGTCTAATAATATTTCTTTGTTTCTTAAGTGAATGCAATATTTATTGAAAATAGTAGAGAAGCTAGCCTGACAATTCTAGGACAGTGAAGACAGAACAGGCAGTGGTACTGCAAGCTTCTGTACTCCTTATCAGCCCCCCACCCCCACTGAAGTCTCCCTCACTAATCACCACTGGAGTTACTGTACCTTCATAGCTCACCCACACTGTAGTAGAAGCCTGGGCCAATGGGCCATGCCAAGAGGAAGTGTTTCCATGATGATCTTATGGTTGAAATTCTGGGCAGACAGACATAGTGAGAAGAAAGAGAAAAGGCTCCAACAAGGATGGGGCTTCAGTGCTAGTGCAGGTGTTTGCTTTGAAGTTACTGGAACAGGAAGCAGCAGCCACGGCTGCTTAGAGAATTGCTGGTCCCCTGGGAAAGGTGATGTAGGGGGAACCTCTGGTACTTAACAACACAGGTACGCCATCTTGGAATGTCCAAACAACAACCTGGACCCCATCTTGGCTGCCCTCCTTCTTGTTCCCCTGAGGGCACTTTCCTACTCTTTTGACTTTTTGGTGGGAAACCAGATAGACCACGTGACCTGAGTTGTGCCCAGCAACAACTGGTTATTTAAGAGCCGCACAAGTTCTTAGCGCCTGCCTGTCTGGATGGCAGGCCAGCAGCACTCACATAAGTCCGGTTGCAAGAAGGTGAACTTAACGGCGGCACACAAGAGGTGCACCACCAGCTGCCACTCCCACTAACTGAGGACAAACACACACCATGACATCACCGGGGGGAAGTGAGCCAAGGCATCACTGGAGCAGAGCTACCACCTGCTCACTCCTTACCTGTCCCTTCCATGTGGACATGGAGTCTGGAGCTTCCCCATTGCTGTGAGGGTCTTCAAGCTGCAGGACACGGTAGAGAGCATCTGACCCTCCATTGCCTTATCTGGGTCCTGCCCTGCGGGAGAGAACTCGCCTGTGTTGCAGTCAGCATACTTCTTGTTACTTACCTTTGTGTGGGGAGGGGGCCATCCCTTTTTATACCAATGTTCTCAATCCCGTCCTTTACTTTTTATTTACCTTGTTTAGAACTGTTGCTGTTTAAATAGAGATCTTGTTTGTTTGCACCCACATTCTACTTGGCTTTATTTCTTTTTAAGGGGGTCAAGACAAATCCCAGTGATGGATGGGATAGGATTCCTCTAGGCTTCGTCCCTTTCAGCCTGGCATACCAGTCATTATTCTGGATCTCTGAACAGGGTGCCACTTGAGGCTCCAGCCACTACTGCTGCTGCTGCTGTGGTACCAGCTGTGACTGCTGGAAGCCCCAGGGCCTTTTAAATCGCTGCGCCTTAGGGCAGCTGCCCCTTTGGCCCCACCCTCCACACCACTGGGAGCTCTAATAGCTAAGGGCGGCCAACAGAGCACTGCTGAAGTGTTTGAGCAGCTCATCTTTAATGGCCACAAGAGAATCAGCTCCTGCTGCGTCCACAGCAGGGTCTGATTCCATGGTTGAATGCCCCATGTAATCAGGCCCATGAAAGGCAGGGTAAGGCAACTTTGCCCCATGCAGGTCTCCATACTGGGCACTTCCCACATCCAGCCCTCTGCTCCAGTGCCAAGTATGCAGCCAGTGTGGAGAAAAGTGAACGGAGGTGCAGGGGGAGGCAGATGACGTGCAACAGTGCCTGGCTTGTACATGATTTCTATGAAAGCACGTCTTCATGCAGTTTGAATTTTTTTAACTGGTCTCTTGTGGTAATGGCTGCTGGCCTTGCCTGGCAATGGGGTAATGTCGTACTTAGCTAATAAATGTCACAAACAGCTTTTCCACATAAAAGAGTTTGTTTATAATCCCTGATTTCCATCATAAAATGTGCATTTCAAGTAGAGAAGAGGAACACGATTGGGGTCAATGGGAAATTTGTATGCAAATGCTATTCCTCATGAAAGTTAACTAGATCAGTCACTTCTTACATCAATCCATAATGTGCATCAATGCCTCTCCCTCCATTTGATGAGCAGTCAAGACAGTCACAAGTATACTTCATGGCAATCAACACCTGTATCCCTCTCCCTAGTCCACCCACAAGGAATCACCCCTTTCCTTTGCCCCCCATACACCCACCCACAAGCATGTTAAGAAAGTTAGCATCTCTCCCTCTTCCCTTGCACCACTCAAGTCCATAGCATGGCGACACAAAGCATCCCTCCAGCAGCAGGAGGCAGACTTTCCGGCTGAGGGTGCCAATTCAGCAGCCCCTTGCTATCATAGGTGTGCCATTTTCCCCTAACTGGACTGCGGCAATTTCAAAGAGCTGTGGCCGGCGGCATACTAATGAGGCGCTGAATATGCATTTCAGCGTCTCATTAGTAATCTTCAAAATGGCCATTTGCATGGCCATTGCGAAGGTTTGGGCTAGTGTAGATGTAACCTCAATGTAGAAGCTAAAGTCCCTTATCCCAGCGTAACCCCAGAGGCACCAAGACCACTGACAAAGGAGAGTGAAGTCTCTCTTCTACAGCCTTAGCTGAGAGCTTTCAGCTCATGTGGTAGAGCACATAGCTTTAGCCCCTATGATTGCAGGTTCTCCTGCCATCGACCGGGGTCACCCGGCCTTACAAGTGTGGTGAGCCAGGCAGGACTATCCCTGGGGTTACACCAGGGTCTGCTGACTCGAGTCTCACTAACCCTGGGCATACACACAGTGCAGACATACCTCTCAAGAAGAAAGATGCTACAGCCTATTAAAGATCTACTGGCCAGAGACTCAAAGCTTTATGGAAGAAATGTCACACCAGAAAGCATTTCTACATTACTTCTCTTAAAAGCAACTCAGCCCCTTACCACCATCTTGAAAGAAACACTGAAAAATAAATGGTTAACTAAAGGTGTCTGGAATGGATGTTAGCCAGTATTAAATACCTGCTGCCCACCTCGTCTCAAAGGAGTAGTTGTGTTAGTCTGTAGCATCCAAAAAAAAAAAAACCCACAAGCAGTCCTCTAGCACCATAAAGACTAACTATTTTATATATTAGATAATGAGCTTTTGTGGGTAAGACCCACCTTTGATATTTGCAGGAAAGACACCAATCCCCCCTTAATTTACTCTTTCTAGAGGTTCTATTAATGATAGGTGACTACCCCCCGCTTTTTTTCTTCTTTCTTCACCACTACCTGCTCTCTAGCTGTATCTCATTTACCCATTATTGCTCCAAAATCATAAAAGCTCACTACCTAATAAATAAAACTGTTAGCCTTTAAGGTGCTACAGGACTGTTTTTTCCCCTGCTACCCATATGTAGGTTATTCATCTTGGATCATGTCAAATCATAACTTGAGTAGTTGCAAAGAGAAGTTACTCACCTGTAGTAACGATGGTTCTTTGAGATGTGTCCCCGTGGGTGCTCCACAATAGGTGTCGGGCTCGCCCGGCGCCGCAGATCGGAAATCTTCCAGAAGTTTCTCCTGGATCGCGCATGCGCCGGCGTGCGCCGCCCCCCTGCGCACCCCCGGCCGCATGTGCGATCCGGTCCCCGCCAGTTCCTTGACCAACCACCTCAGATGCTCCTGAAAAACACTAGACAGAGATCCGAAGCCGGGAGGATGGGCGGGTGGTGGAGCACCCATGGGGACACATCTCAAAGAACCATCGTTACTACAGGTGAGTAACTTCTCTTTCTTCTTCGAGTGGTCCCCATGGGTGCTCCACAATAGGTGACTACCCAGCAGTAACCCAAGTAAGGAGGTGGGTAATCGGTTTATGTGCAGCTTGCCCCCGAGAGGACTGCTGTCGATAGACGGGTATCCTCTTCGAATACCCGAGGCAGGGCATAATGCTCGGCAAAGGTGTCGTAGGATGACCAGGTCGCCGCTCTACAGATGTCTTTTAACGCAATGCCCTTGAAGAAGGCTGTTGACGCTGCCACCGCCCTGGTGGAGTGAGCCCTGGGCGGGGCCAGCAAAGGAGCATTTTGAAGCTCGTAACACATTTTTATACAGGACACAATGTGCTTTGAGATTCTCTGTGAAGAGAGACCTTCTCCTTTTGACCTGGGAGTGAGAGAGACTAGGAGCCTGTCCGTTTTCCGGAAGGATTTAGTTCTGTCTATGTAGAAGGCCAACGCCCTGCTCACGTCCAGGGGATGTAGGTGTGCCTCCTTGCTGGAGCTGTGAGGCTTCAGGTAAAATGAGGGTAAAACTATTGGCTCGTTAAGATTGGACTCTGAAGAGACTTTTGGAACAAAGGCTGGGTGCAGCCTTAAGCTTACCACCTCCTTTGAGAATACTGTGCAGTGCGGCATTGCCATCACTGCCGCGAGCTCACTCACCCTGCGGGCTGACGTAGTTGCAAGGAGGAAGGTTGTTTTTATCGTAAGGAGACGTATGGGAACTGTGGCTAATGGTTCAAAAGGTGGACCCGATAGCGTGCTGAGCACCAAGTCCAAATTCCAGGATGGTGGAAGTGGTTTCCGAGGGGGGTACAAGTTTACCAGCCCCTTCAAGAACCTGGTAATGATAGGATGGGCGAATACCGTGGGCCCTTCCTCTGTATGCCGAAAGGCTGATATAGCGGCGAGGTGGACCTTTAGCGAGGATAGAGAAAGCCCGCCTCTCTTGAGGTCCAATAAGTATTCTAGTATTACAGGTATAGGAACGTCAAGGGGAGCTAACTGCTTGGCGGAACACCAGGCTGTGAATCGAGTCCATTTCTGCTTGTAAGTCCTCCTGGTGGAGGTCCTTCGGCTACGTTCCAGGACTTGTTGTACTCCTTCCGTACACGTGCTCTTTAAGGAGCTGAGCCATGGATTAGCCATGCTTGTAGGTGCAGACCCTGAGGGTGCGGGTGCACTATGGACCCCTGAGCCTGCGTGAGTAAGTCTGGCGCCACCGGTAGAGGGAGCGGTGGGCGGTCTGACATGCGCAGAAGCAAGGGAAACCATTGCTGCCGATCCCAAGCGGGATTATGAGTATCATGCGAGCTCTCTCCCTTCTGGCTTTGTGCAAGACCTTGTGGATAAGCGCTGCGGGAGAAACGCGTAAAGTAGGGAGCCCCTCCATGAAAACATGAATGCGTCCCCCAGGGACCCCCCGCCCCACTCCTGCCCTGGAGCAGTACTGGGGACACTTTTTGTTGTACTGGTTGGCAAACAGATCGATCTGGGGAAACCCCCATGTACGAAAAATGCGCCGTAGCAGATCGGAGCGGATCTGCCATTCGTGCGTGATTGCAAAGCACCTGCTCAGCTGATCTGCTTTCACGGTGTGAGCACCCGGGAAGTACGAGGCTTTCAACGTTATGTTGTTGGCGATGCACCAATTCTACAATCGGACTGCTTCTGCACATAGGGCATGGGATCGTGCTCCTCCTTGTCGACTGATGTAAAACATAGTGGAGGTATTGTCGGTATTGAATCCCAACTATTTTGCCATGTAGGCAATCTCGAAAATGTTTGCAGGTGTTGGACACTGCTCTGAGCTCCAGTATGGGTATGTGCAGTGTCTGTTCTGCAGGGGACCATAGCTCTTGCATTACCTTATCGCCGATGTGCGCTCCCCATCCTATGTGGGAGGCGTCGGTAGTAAGAAAAATAGAAATTTGTGGTTGGTGAAAAGGCACCCCCACTAGCAGATTCTCAGGGTTTTCCCACCATGCCAGGGATCTGCGCACCTCTGTTGTGGGCAACACCACCCTGTGGACAGTGTGGGATGCCGGTTTGTAAACGCTCGCCAGCCAATGCTGCAGGCTTCACATGTACAACCTGGCATTCTGTACCACAAACGTCGCTGCCGCCATGTGGCCCAGCAGCTGTAAGCACGTTAAGACCGGCACCGTGGGGCTGTATGTGATGACTTGCACCAGCAAACTGATGGCGCGGAAGCGGGCGTCGGGTAAGTACACCCTTGCTGTGACAGAGTTTATGCGTGCCCCTATGAACTCTATATGTTGTGTGGGTTTGGACTTTGACTTTGCGAGGCTGATGACTAGGCCCAGCAAAGAAAAATGTGTCCGCTGTGATGCGTATCATGCGTGAGACCTCTGCCTTCGAGGCCCCTTTTAGCAGGCAGTCACCCAGATACGGGAAAAATAAACACCCCCTGTCTGTGCAGGTAGGCTGACACCACTGCCAGGGTTTTGGTAAAGACTCTGGGGGCCGAGGAGAGGCCAAACGGAAGAACCCTGTGCTGGAAGCCCTCCTGGCCGACCGTGAAGTGGAGGAAGCGTCTGTGTGCTGGGTGGATTGTAATATGAAAGCAAGCATCTTGTAAGTCGAGTGCTGCAACCCAGTCTCTATCGTCCAGTGCCGTGAGTATCAAGACAACTGTGATCATCCAAAAACGTTGCTTGCGCAAGTAATGGTTGATGCCCCGAAGATCTAAGATGGGCCTCCAGTCTCCTGTTTTCTTCTCTGGTAGGAAGTAGCGTGAATAAAAACCTACCCCTGGAATTATTCCGGCACTCTTTCCACTGCCCCTATGAACATAAGGTGATTCACCTTCTGCTTGAGCCTCGCCTCGTGGCAGTGACCCTGAGGTGAGGCCTCGTGGGAGGCTTCGTCGGTGGAAGTGACTGGAAGGGGATCGCGTAACCCGTGGCTATGATCTCCAGCACCCATTTGTCTGTGGTGATCTTTTGCCATTGGGAGTGGAACGGTCTGAGGCGATGATGGAACATGAGATGAGAGTGGCATTGAGCGAGGGTATTGACAGTGTAGCCCCCGACATACCCGTCAAACTTGTTGCCTTTGGGCCTGACCCGAGGGCGTACGGCTTTGTTGAGAATGTCACCTAGGAGTTCTGTACTGTTGCTGCTGTTGATAGCGCCTTTGGCCGTAGCCCCGTTGATATTGAGCACGCTGTGGTTGTAAGCGTAGCGTCTTTGCTGAGGATAAAATTTTTCCCTCCTGTCTGGGGGAGTATAAATGCCCAAGGCTCTAAGTGTAGCTCTCGAGTCCTTACTGGAGTGAGGGACTGAGTCAGTTGAGTCTGCAAACAGCTTTTGTGTATCAAAGGGAAGGTCCACGATCTTCGCCTGTAGGTCCCTCGGGATACCCGACATCTGGGGCCAGGATTCTCCACACATGACCACTGCTGTAGCCATTGAACGTGCTGCCGTGTCCGCCATGTCCAGGGCAATCTGGACTCCCATCCGCGATGCTGCGTAGCCCTCTTGAACAATCGCCTTTAACACGGGCTTTTTGTCTTCCGGAAGTGAATCCATGAGGGGAGTAAGCCTGGAGTAATTATCAAAATTATGGTTTGCTAGGTGTGCCCATAATTTGCCATTCTCAATAGCAGGGTAGAAGAGGAATACACCTTCCTGCCAAACAGCTCTAGCTTCTTAGCATCTTTGTCCTATTCCCCCGATTTGTACTGAGAAGCCTTTGACCTCTGCTGGGACGACACAACCACCAAAGAATTTGGTTGTGGGTGACTGAAGAGGAACGCCATGCCTTTTGCCGGGACGAAGTACTTCTTATCCGCTCTCTTGTTCGTAGGCGGAACAGAGGCTGGAGTCTGCCATATAGTAGTGGCTGACTCCAGAATGGCTTCGTCCAGCGGAATAGCAATTTTGGATGAAGCCGGGGGTCTCAAATTTTCCAGGAGTTTGTGATGTTCCTCCTGCACCTCTGCCCTTTGAATGTCTTGCGTGAAGCCACCCTTTTAAACAGCTCCTGAAACTGTTTAAGGTCATCCGGGGGAGAGACATCCCCGGGGGCCATGGCCTCATCTGGGGAGGATGAGGAGGAACCACTAGGGTAAACCTCCCTCGAACCCTCGGGCTCCTGCGGTCGATGATACACTTGCTCGCTGGAGGATTGTGAAGGAAAGTCTCGGGGTTCTAAAATTAACTCCCCCTGAGACAACTGTGTTTCCGTCCCCGATCGGGAGTGCCCACGGGGGTATTGAGCAGCCGGGGGGGGACCTGCCCCTGGGTGTAGGCCTGTGGTGTCTGTGTCCAGCATGATAAGGATGACCATGGCAGCATGGGCAAGGGTCCGGGGATGGAGACCTAGACCACTCACGGGGTGTGTACCCCCGATGTCTGGGAGAGCGAGACCGCTGCGATGACACAGATAGAGGTGAACTGGCTTGTGATAGTACTCCAGGGGATCCAATCCCAGAAATGGTGAAGGTGGCTCAAGCCATGGTGACATTGGTTGGAGGAACGGAGAAGGAGGTTCTGGATGGGCTGGTGGAGACACAGGCCTTCGGTGCGGCGTGTGTATCACAGGGGGAGGGCTTGGTGCTAACAGCAGTGCAGCCCTGTCCGGAGATGGACTGCGGTGCCGGGCTTTTGATTTTGCCTTGCCCCTCCCCTGTGGGGCTGGCACCGCCCCCTCCCGTGCCGGGGATCTCGGCCCCGCTGTCAGCGCCGCCCTCGGCACCGTCAGCTGCAGTGCCGCGCGGGTATCCTCCTCTGGTGCCTGCAGGCTCCATGCCTGGTGCCCCTGCACCGTTGGTGCCGCAGGGGCCGGTGCTGCCTGTGGCGGTGCCGCCGGGTCTGGTGCTTGCCTCGCTGACTGTTAGCCGATGGCCAAGGATGTTTGGTGAGGTGCCAGCTATGCCCGTTTTATACCATCCGTGACTTTAACCGCTAGGACGCACTGTCCCTTCGTGGCGGGCAGCCCGGGCTAGGCTGACGGATGCCCCAAGGTCCTAAACACCCGTGACTTTAACTGCTAGAGCTCAGAGCTCTTTCGCAGTGGGCAGTCAGGATTGACTGACAGGCGCCCCAAGAGTTTGCCCCGTGGAGGCGGCACAACTCAACGCTAGGCTCTTAGTACTCTCACCTAATGGCCAGGCTTTATAGCCAAAACGGCTGAGGTTCTTTAATTGTGTTGGCTGCTTTACAGTAAACCAGAGAAACAAGTCAGGCTTATGCACAAATGGTTACCAAAATTTATTAAACTAGATTCTAATCATGTGGTTACACAATTGCTAGTGCCTACTTATTTAAATGTATAGATGTTACACACAAACAAGTTACAAAGCTGAAGCCACAATCCCAAAGAAAGAAAACAAAAGTATAGAGCTCTATTTCAAAATATGTGTACACTAAAGATAGGAGATCAGGTGTGGGTGCTTCTTACCCTCCTTGCATCTCTCGATTCCAGCGGTGCCAAGCCAGGATCGGTCACTCAATTCCGCGGAAAGACGAATAAGGGACAAGGCTCAGGGACCCTCTTAGCTGCAGAAGCCTTGGGAGGCTGTCACTTATCTGACCAGCAGATAGATAGTGAAAAGCACTCAAAAATCATGGTGCTGTAGGTCCCATACTTATACCTCTGTACTCCTTTATTCTCTTTCTCCTTTCTTATGCCAAATTGGGGCTGGTCTGTCTGGGCGACGCCAGCTCTCGCAAGAATAGTTTACACTTGCAAGGGAGAGAAACAATAAGTTTCGACTACTGGACATTCTTTTATTAGGGTAAATATTTTCCCACCTAAGATGTGGGTGTGTGTGCATCACGTTATTTAGTAGGGGCTAAGAGCCATGTCTGTCACAGCTTCTCTGTCTGCTGTGAGCCTAATCGTTGTATATGTTCCCAGAGGCACATTGCAGCAGCACACCTGTGCTTCTCACAGCTTCAAAGGCTGTGCTGGAATTTATGTTAAGTGCCCTGTTGTTTTGGCTCCCTTGTGTTCCCAGCAATGCTGGTCTGAGAGGGGGGCTGGCTGTCTGGCTACACTGACGCTCTAGGCGCCGCGCGTGCTGGCTGTTGTATAACCGGAGGCTCAGCCTCTGCCACGTGCGCTGCCGCTTGCCTGAGTATGTGGCTGTGTGCTCCGCTAGTCCTGCTCACTGCAAACACCGGCAAGGATCGAGCCAGGGAGAGTCTCCTCCATTTCTGCACCGAGGGGGTCAGAGAAAACTGCCCTCCTCTTATGCAACCCAGAGGGCCCTTCTGGGTGAGCTTCTCCGGCAAGTCCGGCTGGAGAGCCTTATCAACAAGAGCATTTTACGCCTCATCGCTCTGTCCTTCCTGGCCCTGGCTGTGAGCTTAGCACAGTGAGAACACTTCTGGGTAGCCTGTGATTCCCCCAGGCATCGGATGCATCCGCTATGCCCCACGGAGGCCGGCATAGCTTCACGGCATGACTCACGCTTTTTAAAACCTGAAGAGGCCATTGCGGTGAGTCCTTTACTGTTAATAGGGTACGTAGCACTTAATCCGTGCCTTTCCACCCCAAATAGTGATCACCGGCCTGCGGGGCAGCAGGCGGACTAAATGGCCTTCACGTCCGCTCTTCTCCGCTCCTCTCTTTTTTTTTTTTTTTTTTTGCTGATATTCTCTTTGTCTTTGCTTTCTCTCTCTTTTTTTTTTTTTTTTGTTTAATAACCAAAAACAACAAATGACACGTAGAAAAAGCCCACTATTTAATCTGACTCTGGCCTTTGCCTGAGTGGATTCCGCCTGCAGCCGATGGCGGTTGAGAAGGAACTGGCGGGGACCGGATTGTGCACGCAGCTGGGGGCGTGCAGGGGGGTGGCGCGCGCCGGCGCATGCACGATCCAGGAGAAACTGCTGGAAGATTTCCAATCTGCGGCGCCGGGCAAGCCCGACACCTATCGTGGAGCACCCACGGGGACCACTCGAAGAAGAACATAGCATTTTTTTTTTTACCAGTGTTGCTGTAATGTGAATGAGAAAAACTAAAACAAAGAACCAGAGGAGTGAAAGATCTCAAGAAAGGAAAAGTACCTGCTTGCTAAATAATGCTTGGAGCCTGTTCTCCCGAATGGGTGTCCCTTACCATGCTAAATAGAAGAGCAAGCTTGTGCTGTTTCTGTGAATACAGCAGCAAAGGTAGCAAACATGCATGCAGCTGTAAATGTGGCACACAGCTGTAAAATTTGCTATTTACAGTATTCCAGACAGAAATTGAGGGGCAGCTGTATAATCTGGGAACATATCCAGATTCTAAAAAAAGTGAAGCACTCAAGGGAGTGGGCTTGTGTGTGTGTGTGTGTGTGTGCGCGTGCGCTTTTCTTCTTTTTCCAATTGGGCTGGTAGTAGTGATCTATTAAAAACCTAAAGCAAAAAGAAATATTTAGTTTATTCTTCATACTTTTATACCTAAAAGCATCACAGTCAATCGAATTCTGTAGCACACAGTGAAAGAGCCTCATTTACAGTGAGGCCCCTTCTGCTATGCTAGAAGGACAAGAAAATGCATGCAGATAAGCATCTTCACAACATGTTCAGAGTATTTTAAAGGGGCCTTAATGTAAGCCAGAATCAGTCTCAAATGGTTTAGTCAAATACCAGTCAACAAGAAGAGCATCTACATTTATTTTTTTCCCCTCTCAGTTTCTGCCTTTCAGTTTAAAATGTAGCAATTTCCCCCTCTAAGGATTCTTCTGTTCTGGTGGTACTACCCTCTAAAAGGGTGACAGAGAATGGGGCTTTAAACAGGGCTGTATGGCTCTACAATTAAGTTCCATAGCTTTGAATACCAGAGCAGAAATTGCTGTAGCTAAAGAAACTTGTTTTCTTACTGGCAGAATACAAGGGTTCAGACTGGGTTGGATTGAGTGACAGGGGTTCCCCACAGTATTGTGTGTGACTGTTCAAATACACAGAGGGAAAATTGCAATGTTACCATAGAATGAATACCTGCTCCCTGTGAATACAAAAAGTTGCTGGTTGAGTACTGGGTGAAGAGACGGAAGAGATAAAAATATCTTGTCTGCCTTAACTTCAGCAATACCAACAACACTTTATGAGTATGTTGGAACAATACAGATTCTCTCTCTCTGCTTATTCTTCCTGCTGTTGCATGGTTACACCAACCCCCACCCTGGAGTAATCAAAACTCAGTCTTCCTTTGAGGTTACATACAGCCACTTGCACGCTGGAAGATGCTGAGGAAAAGGGGAAAAAAAAAAGGATGACTGTAAGGTTTGCTATCTTCATTATAATGATGGCAAGGTCATCAAAACAAACAGGAAAAAGCTTTGCAAGAGCTACTGTTAGACTCTACTTTCATCTTGGGGAGAGGGATAGGACTACAGAATGTTGTGGAAAAGTAATTACAATAATTTCAGCCTCAATTAATTTGCTCTCCTGCCCCCCAAATACCTCAAAACCAGAGTTGCTCTATGGAAATGTCACATTGCAAACACATCATAATTGGGGTTCATGATGAATGAGAGCCGTGATTCTGAACAGGAGAGCGATAGGAAGCTGGCATCAGCTCCTTTACCGGTGAAAAGAGGGGAAACAATCAGACCATTCTTGAAACTTTGAAAGCCTAGCAGTAGGGCTTTTGTCTGAAGAAGGACAGGAAGAAAGAATGAACTAAAGACACCAGACAAACAAACAGAACACTGGGGTGCTTCAAATGCTAAGGCTACAATGAGGGACATTCTTTACATAATTACAGTAGAGGAAGTCAAGTTCTCTGAGTCTTGGATCAGAGGCTGGGTGTTTCAGTATTGACTAAGATAAAGTGATTGAATCAGCAGGAATGAATCATGCAGCAGGGGAAAATGCACAAGTTGGAAATGGCTGTAAATCAATTAAATGAGACAGTTGGAAGGCCACTAGAGAGACTCAGAGAGACACTCCAAAATTTTAAGCTGAAATACCTAGTAGGGGATATCTTCATGATACAGTCAAATACTTTTAAACAGATTGTTTAGATCCCTGGCCTATTAATATTTGAGCTGCTGGGAGTTAAGGAACTACAGTTCTAGTCCTAGTTCTGTAGCTGATACTATGTGACCTTGGAGGAACCATTTGTCATCTTTTCAAACCTGGGAACTTAAAGGTACACACCTAAACCAGCTTCTGCCCATGTAATAGTTAATTATAATGTGTGTTGTGCCTGCTTGTGCTCTGGTTGAACGCAGAAGCAAAGCCCCAGTTCATTTCAGGAGAAGAAAGTGGCAGCCCATAGAGACCATTTATCACATGGAGATTAGAGAGGGGGGTGGGGGAGAACCCTACATTTATTTTCTTTTTTCTAAGACAAGGAAGAACCAGCAGATTAAACAAGTATATTCCAAACACTGTCAGGTACACGTCTTTCCAGAGTTCAATCAAATACTTAATGGGATTCAGTTGTATGTAGTACTGTGCACCACGCAGTGCAATAATTATGCACAATTAAAGCCTACTGTGCAATTTTGCAGCCATGAAAGCTCATTGACTCTCACCAATTTAAAAAACCGAAAAGGCCCCGTTACAGAATCCCTTTCCACGATTAAATGCCAATTCACAATTTCATCTCCATGGTTCCTGTATATTTTCTAATTGCGTTTCTTCCTTTTCATGGTGGTTGTGGCGTTTTAAGCCTAAGCTCCAAAGAAGGGGACCAGATCTGACATTAAAACAGCTTAGGAGGACATTTCCACACTCAGTGTTTAGAAAATGTGTTTCTGATTCCACCCTTCTGAGGTTCCTTTGTTTAAATTGTGCATAGTGGGGAACTGAGTAATTACTAAACAATTATGGCACTTAGTAAAAGCCTTATAAATAAGGAAAGCTGTGCTCGTGCTGTATGTTAATGGAATGTACATACTCATTGCGTTGTATGAAACCACAGCATGTGTTAAGTGTAAGGTGATTAGTCCCTGCCCGAACTAGCGTAAAAAAGACTTACCTACACATTAAACCGGGCTAACTGTATAATACATAGTTTTGAAAGGTCAGTTAAACAGGGACCATTTTACAAAATGTTACAGCATTCCTAAAGTACAATATATAATTGAATTCCAAAACCAGGTAACAGGCACTTTAATGTAAATTGGAAAGGGGAAAGTCCTTTAAAGAACTAGCAGGACCTGTGTTCACATTCAACTGCAGATTTATCTGTTGTCAAGGAGATGTGCAATCGCAGAAGCATATGGATTCATTCCTGCCCATGGATGCTTAGAAATTTGTTCTTTCATCTTCTCCTTGTCAGGAATTTTGGTGTGACATCCTTGGCCCTTTTATAGTTAATGGGAGTTTTGCCTTTGACTTGGGTGGGGCAGGGATTTCACCCCAGCCCCTCTCTGATGTAAACTGGTCAGCAGCTTTGTTCACTTCAGGGCTAGACTGCTGTGAAATATTAAATGACACAGAAGTTGAGTCGATTGAAGCTTTTTGCATTTTCAAGTTTATTTCCTTCTGTTTTCCCTGCAGGACACAAAGTTTTTAGATTTGACATTCGAACAAAAATTTGCAAAAAATAAGTGAAAAACAGAACACCAGGAAAAAAAATTTAAAAAAAACAAACGGTCATTTAACAGCTACAAATGATTTCGCAAATAGCCACCGGCCTGGTAGGTAAACAGAGAACACCCTAGCCATCCAATGGCAGTTGTCCCTACCTCAAGGGTTACCTTTTTATTTATATAGCCGTATAGAAGGTTCATGCAAGGACGCTTCATGTTTTGACCAACCAAGCCCAATTTCAGACTCCTGGGGGTTGGGGATTAGATACTCTCAGCTGCTGAATGCTCTATCTGATCAGACAGCCTTAAAGCCTTTGGAGCACAGGGCCAGACTTGTCTCCGTCAGCAGCTCCTAGCTTAACAAAATTTTTAAATAATTAAATTGTACAATGGTTCAGAAGTGATATGCCAGAGACTCACTGGGGAGAGAGGCTAAAGAACCCATTGGCAGCTAGGCTTGAGAGCTCTTGGCAAGGCATGGACAATCTATGGATCCTGAACTGTAACAAAAGCGTTCATTGTCAAGTGTGTGTGTATAGAGTACAGCTCCTTAACCCTAAAAAAAGATGCACAATAAAGGGAATAAATCACTTCATGTTACTTTCCCAGCCAGGCCAGTGCCCACCTGTTTGCATGGGATTATGGACTATCAAAAATGATTTTAAGAAGCTGGTTGTACGTTGCTGGCACTATGCTCACATTAATAGTGGCTTATCTTACAATGTTCAGATGAGGGCAATACAATGTTAAAGCATGTCTGTGGAGACCACATAGCAAATCAAAATGAAAGTTCATTATGTATTTATGTTAATAAGATTAAGATTGCAAGGTCAAGAGAAACTGATGTTTTTGGCAAGTAATTGGGAATTGTTTTAAGATGCCAAGATAATAGGCAAATATGTGGCCATGCATGTTGCAGATATACAGCTGTAATTGCCAGTTAATAGGATAACAGAGCTGTTGAAAGGGATATAAAGGGGTGTGTGTCTGGGAGGAAGACGTATACATACATTAACAATAGGAAAGACTTTTTTTGAACTTGACATAACACAGTTAACATTGTAAAAATCATAGGCAGAATCACGTGTTATATCAAACCGTTTAATACCACAACACTGACTCATTTCACATGACATTAGGAAAATACTTAATTTTGCCAAGACCCCATTACATACATCTCCCTATATACCAAGCATACTTCAGTATGACACTTTAGGTTAACATAATGTGTCCAGCTTTACTCTGTGTTAACAGAAGCTCATATTCCCTACTGTAATAAGTCCAGAAAGACAATGGAGCTGGATTCCAGCCTTAAATCCAAGCTTCCTACTTTTGTATTCTTATAGAACATTTTAATATTTGTGCATACTGCACATACTACTTACTCTTTAATTATAGCGGCCCCAAATAGTGAATGTTTAATACCATAATCTCTAGATGAAATTCAGACACTAAACCTAAAATGTCAGACTGTGAAGGAATAAAATGTAATTTAATACCCAATACCTCAACAGCCTTATTCTTGTGCTATAATTTCCTACAAGGTGATGCCTTCATCTTTCCTGCATTTAAGATGAACAGTAAATGAGTTGATTGAATAAAGATAAAATCTAAATATTGGACAAGGCTATTAGCAGCAGAAAATCCTATACTGCTGTGTTTGAGTAAGATAGAAAATTTATAGGTCACTGACTGAAGCCAAGGGTATCAATTAGTTATATACCTTTGTCTCAAATAACCACAGGCAAAGATATCCTGCCAACCTTGGATTTGAATTTAAAGAGTAGACGATCAAGAAAGGGATCATTAGTAATAGCCCTGACTAAGCTAGCACATTTAATTAAGAGTAAACACTGTTTCAAATAGAAGTTTCTGATTCTGAGTAAATCTTCCTGAAAGCAGGTTGCGCTGATAGGAAAGTCAAAAATAGAGGCACATATCCACTTATTTTACAAAAGGATCAAGAGGATGGCTTTTAAGAATAAGCCCCTACAGGGGAAAAAAAACTGGCAATGATACTAATAGAGGTGAAGTGTAATATGCCCTTCTGCTCTCCTGGTACATTTACTAAGCTGCATCCTGGAATTTATAACAAGTATGTAGCAAATGGTTTTGCTAGGAACAAGGAGCAGTATGGTTTACTGCCTAATTATTAAACAATTGTTGACAAAACAAAATTTTCTTTCATAAGTATTGAAAGAGGAGATTTCAAATGCAACTCACAGCAAAGTAGAGGCAATAATTTAAAGATAGTTTCACAAGGTATAATTTTCAAATGAATGCCTTTTGTGTGGATAAAAAAGCTAAAAGGGATGTAAAAATTGTTGATGCACCAAAACCCGGAGTCCACTGTCTTATATTCTGGGCAAACGCCCAATAAATTGCTAAGAGATAAAGTTGATAGGAAATAGTAAACAAAAATGGCAACATTACAGGACATTACTTACCCTTGATTTCATTTAACTGAAAATTACCCATACAGGCCCAGATTCTCAGCTGATAATACGTGTCATAGCTCCATTGCAATGGCCAGAACCATGCCTATTTACATCAGATGACAATCTGATCTGTACCAGATTTGGGCACCTGCAAACATTCTCAGTGGGATCTCACTCATCTTCAGATTGTAAGGTATTGTTAATAACAGGAGTCCTTTAATGCTATTCCCGCTGAGAGGCTGCAGCTGTCCTCTCCCCTCCACACAGCCATTCCCTTTTTGTAGTGGAAGGTGAAAAATTCTCCTAATATCAGAAGAAATTAAAAAGGAGAAAACCATTAAACAGAAACACACAATTTATAAAAATCTCAGTGCCTAAGAGGTGAAGGTGGGCAAGAGGCAATCTTTTGAGATGCCTATCTTCAGAGAACAGCAATTACAAGGAAGTAATTATCTCTTCTCAGGAGACAAGCATCTTGGATCAGAAAGAGAAAGCCCAAAGATTCTCCCTCTGAGAAGAATGGATGCAGGGGCAATAGAAAGAGCTTACAACAGGTGGAATCCATGTGATTTAAATACAGTAGTATAAAATGAGGTGTCATACTGTGGAAACTCTGTTGGAGCAATCCCAGAGTTTGATTATTCTAGGATAGCTCTACAAGACCTTTTGAGGTAGACTGGTTTAGGAATGCCTACATGGTTAGGTAGAAAGAGAAATTGCTGGCCTTGGTAGCTTGATAGGGTGACGAACTATTATAACTATTATGAGTGGGTTCTGTACGTATCTGGTTCTTACAGAACAAGCACCAAGGATTTAGGATGGTTGTATTTTATGAGCCAACAATGTGCTGATGCAGTAGAGGAGGATGCCACAGAGATTAAAAAAGATTTATTCTTTCAAAGCAAGTTCATTTTTAGAATGACAATGATTTAAACATCATGTGTGTGTGCTGGGCCCAGTTCTTTTGTATGATAGGACAGCTTTGCTGCGTCCCTGAGGCTGGCAGATCCAGACATTTAATGGTTCCCCACATAGTCGCACTGTCATGGAACTATTATTACATGTTCTAGGTCAAGGGTCAGCAAACTTTCTGAGGTACCAAAGTTTGACCTTTAGACCTTTATGTATGGGCCATGTGCCAGTAATATTTTTTAAAGTCACTAACAGTCTGACTTACAACAGCTTCATTAATAACTTAAGATGCAGAGTTTTACTGTTCAGGTGGTGGGTGGTAGCATTAGCCGGTCTTTTGTTAATCCACAGGATTTGAACAAGCTTCCGGCTGCATGAGGGAAGAGGGGCGGGGCTGAGCTCACACCTCACATGCCAATGAAAATAGTCTTGCATGCTGCTTTTGGCACCTGTGTGTGCGTGGGGGGTGTTGCTGACCCCTGATCTAGGTCAGTGCCATGAAGGACATGACTGGAGAATAAAGTCTGTGGTTAATATTTCCTTGTTGTTTAATTACACCAACTACTTGTATGGCTTCAAAGGGCTTTAGGCATCTGCTGTGTATTACAGCATGGTCAATATAGCCCCTCTCCCCAGATTGGGAGTTCTCAGTTCAGGACCATCTTTGAACACAGAACATGAGCTGCAGATCAGGCTCAGTGTTGGTGTATTTTTAAATCGGTTTGCGAGCAAACATTTGTGCACCTTTTTCCTAAGCTCAGTGCTGCTACAGACTTGCCCTGGGAAGCAAGACCAGTGGGTAGGGTGGGTGGGATCTGCATTAGTCACCCCGAGCACCACCTGCTCATCACTATACCTCCTCTGCCTTTGCTATTGCTTGTTCCTCCCCATTTCTGGTCTCCCTCACCCGTCTGTTTTGGGCAAATGGCCCAATTCCCCATGCACTTTGAGACCTAGCTCAAATACACTTCTGCTGCTTGACCAGGCCCTTTGATACTGAGATGGTTCTGTGGTGGCACCGATGAAGATAAACTGCCATTTGTTATATTAAAAAAATAAGTTCATGGAGCTATTTGGAACAACGCCACTCTGCCATTATGTAGCTGGAGGGCTTACTTTTTAAAAGTAACAACTGGTAGTTAATCTTCATCGCTGCCACTAGAGAGACATCAATATTAAAGGACCTGGCTGAGCAGCTACAGCAGAGATGTATTACTGTTGGCATCACCAGTCGGGACTCATTAAGAGCTTTGGGAACTGGGCTGATTGCCCAAGAAATACAGGTGGGATTGGAGAAGAGGACTAGCAGGATGCAAGAGGGAAATCCAGGAAGAAAGACAACCAGAGATCAGCACCAGTTATAGCAGCGTGGGCTGAAAAAAGTCCCAAATGCTTCATTAAACACGGGTCCTTTTCATAGTAAGCAATAGTTAATTAGCTTTTGTATAGTATTTTTCCTCTTCAGAGCTGAAAGTATTTTAGAAAGAATATGCACAATGATCCTCATTGTACAGCTAGAGAAACTGAGGTAGACAGAGGTGATGTGACTTGCCCATTGATGCTGTGCAGCGAAGGGCCATCAGCGACATCAGTGTAAAAATATTTCACTATGTGGCCCATGATCTGTGTCCTTTTCATTGGCAATACCAGGATATTTGCTCTGTGACTATATTTCTGCCCCAAAGTCCTTTTTCTCTTCCAAGCAGTCACATTGCCGCCCTTATTATGCAACTCTGGAACTACACCTAGGCAAGCAAGGCTAGTAGAGTGGGCTCTGGTATTACACAGAGCAACACAATTCCATCCAGATCATGAAAACTAGAGTGATCCAGCTTCTTGTTAAAATCCTTTCTGAAGATTTGCTTCTCCTGAAAGCCCAAACACCAACCCAAAGCAGTTAACTGCCCTCTGTGCTTGAGGCGACAGAAGAAAGAGAAATATTCAAAATGTCTAGACCTTTGTCTAGGTCTCACAGTGTTGTCTTATCTGCTGTATTTCAGATTGTACATTCTTTGGAGAAGGGACTACCTACATCTGTGAACTCATGCAGTATTTAGCACAATCAGAACTGGAACAAAACATTTACCATTTGAGCAGAAAAAACAAAAATAAAAGGAGACATGAGACATTTGTATAAAGCACCTGCCAAGTACAAGACAGGAGGAAAGAAATAAAGTCATCAAGTTATCATCCCTAGGAGGCACCCTGGCAGAGACACATGCCATTGAAGAGACTCCTTCATGCAAACAGAACCTCTAGACCACTAACCCAAAACATTCAAAACAATATGCCAGGTTTTCCACTCCACCCCCACACCTCCAAATCTTGGACAAGGCATACAATTTTTTTTAAGTAATAAACAAGATTTTTTTTTTATTTCCCATCTGACATTTGAGCTGTGAAGATTCACATTTCCAAGTTCTCTGCAACCAGGGGGGTTAGATTTTTTTTTTAAAATGGAATTGGGGATTCTCTCAGAACCACCTCAGCCCAGGAGTTGGACTTTAAGACAATCACTTAAGAACATACCAGAAAGCAATGCTGGATTGATTTTAAACCTGGCCTACCTCTTCCCCAACCAACTTGGATTCTGTCATACTTTGGCTTCTGATTAGTAACAGGGAGATAGCCGTACTAGTCTATATACTATCAAAACAAAAAAGCAGTCAAGTAGCACTTTAAAGACTAACAAAATAATTTATTAGGTGAGCTTTCATGGGACAGACCCACTTCTTCAGACCATAGCCATACCAGAACAGACTCAATATTTAAGGCACAGAGAACAAAAATAGTAATCATGGTTGATAAATCAGAAAAAAAAATTATCAAGGTGAGCAAATCGGAGAGTAGAAGGGTGGAGGGGGGGCAAGTCAAGAATTAGATTAAGCCAAGTATGCAAAAGAGCCCCTATAATGACCCAGAAAATTCACATCCCGGTTCAAACCACATGTTAATGTGTGGACTTTGAATGTAAAAGAGAGTTCAGCAGCCTCTTCCCAAAGCAGTGTGAAAACTGGTTTGGCTTCTGTAAAGCCGGTTTTTACATTTTCCTTCCTGCTTTTTGAAATATTCCTCAGTCTAGACAGCATGCTAGCAACTCAGGCAAACTACCTGGTGGATTTGCCCACCTTATCACATTGTGTATCTATCCATTTGGTGCATGTCCCAGCCATTCTATTCCACGTGGTGTATACCTGACACTGTCTCTTTCTCTGCTCTCTCTCTTTATCTCTAGGAACAGAAGGGGAATACTTTGTTATAGCTTTTAGCTTGGCCATTCAGAACTTCTCTGTTGCTGGAGGCCATTTCATTTCACACTTTCCAGCACTGAAAAGTGAATGGATCTTAACAGCCATGCATCATTTCCATAGAAACAATTGAAGTCTCACTAACAGGCTGGCTCCTGGAATGAACTATTTGCATAGGTTCCAAGGGTAATCAAACTTCCTGGCTCTCTGATGACATTCTTCAGAAACTCAAGAGCCAGATCACACCTGCTGGGGCCCCTCGTTTTTGACCTTGCAAGGTGGGGGATCTCCAGGCTTCAGTCCTTTGGTGCGGTTAGGGGCCTTTGCTCTGAAGGAAGGGGAGTCATGAGGCTTCTGTCCTGCAGGAGGCACCTGCTGGGCCTCAGAAGTTCAGACCTTTAGTGGAGTGGGGATCTCTGGGCTGCAAACCCATGACTGATGAAGCTCCAATCCCTGGCAAAGACATATCACGAGGCTCAAAATCCAAGACTTCACCCCTCACCACCAGGCAGAAGCTACAGAAGCCATAAGGGAGGCACAAGTCCCACCTATAATTTTGCCAGGTTGTCCACCTGGCCCCTTCCCTGAATGGCAGCTGTTGGCACTGGCAATCTGGGAACTGCATGAGAGGCAGAGGCCAACACCTGGGAGTGCTCCCAGCTGTTTGCCACTGCCTTTCTATGCAGAGCTACACCTGAGAACTGCAGGGATGGATCCTATGACTTGAGCTGCTTGTGGGCAAACTTTTATTTTGTGCCCCACCCTGAGTCTCAAAAGGCACCAGTTGTTCCCGGCAGACACCTCACCGCAGGCCAAAAGCCCTGAAATTGCCCCTCTCCCCACATCTTGAAGGTGGAATGGAAAGGCCTGGATGCTCTACTGTACATATGTTAACTGGGGACAGGGAGTGTACACAAGGTGAGGAGAGCCTGTAGATTGGATCCTCTTGTGGTACATCCTGTCCTGTCATTGATTTCTCACTTCCTCCTCCCTTCTAGGTCAACTCAAACCCAACAAGGGCAGACACCACATTCCTGTATCACGGACTGGACCCGGCAGCTTTTGCTGAGCTGAGTAAGAACTCAGACACTACGTTGCTTGACTATCCTGCACACTCACATCCCTGTCACAGCCACACACGCAAGCTAAACACACAGCTCCAGCAGATCAGAGTGAAGGTCTTTGTCTGAAAGATGCATTAAATAAAAGCAATCTACCAGTAGACTTGTAACTCGTACTAAGCCTTCTAGGTTAGAACACTCAATGTTATGGGGAGGAGGAGTACAATTTAGCATGTTATGAAGTAAACAATGCTCCTCTTGCATTATGTAAACAAATACATTACACTTGCACAGTTTAATAATGGATTTTACTTGTCACTGTTAACAGTATAATTCTAGTAATTAAGCCAAAGAA
Organism: Carettochelys insculpta; assembly: GCF_033958435.1. Lineage (NCBI taxonomy): Eukaryota > Metazoa > Chordata > Testudines > Carettochelyidae > Carettochelys > Carettochelys insculpta. The sequence continues at coordinate 59,879,449 of NC_134144.1, forward strand.
GCCCAGCAAATGATGCAGCTTATTTCCTGCAAAGTATAACCAATTTAAGTAATTAACCAGTCTTTATGGTATAACCACCTTCATATCACAGCAAAATTTTAATGTACTAGAAAATACAAAAAAAATCTAAATTAATTTTATACAGTGCTTTAGATTTTTATTTTAAGTAGTGGCTTTTAATAAGAAAAATAAACTTGCTCTAAGGCAATGAACCAGTATTTTAGAAATATTAAGAATTTCCAAGTTTTTAAATTAATATATTGCTGGGTTACAAATATAGCTAAAAATTGACACAAACATTTTATACATATTGGCTGTTTCTACACAGGCCACTTTCTTCGAAAGTGGCATGGTAATACACAGCCCAAAATATGCTAATTAGGCACAGGTGCAAATTCCCAACACCTCATTAGCATACAGTTACATGATTTGGAGTCTGGAATACCATTCTTCTGGACTCCAAAACGCTGTGTAGAAGCGCGGCCCCGGGGGAGCTTCCAGAAGGAAGTCCTTCTTCCGGAGGCCCCTCCTTCCCAAAAATTTTTGGGAAGAAGGGGGATCTGGAAGGATTTCCTTGCAGAAGACCCCCTGGGGGCCGTGCTTTTACACAGTGTTTTGGAGGCCAGAAGAACAGTCTTCCGGACTCCAAATCACGTGACTGTATGCTAATGAGCCGTGGGGAATTTGCATCTGTGCCTCATTAGCATTTTTCGGGCCATGTATTACCATGCCACTTTCAAAGAAAGTGGCCTGTGTAGAAACGGCCACTGTCTCTTCTAGAACCACTATATATTTTTAATGCTTCTGAGAAATTTCACCTATGAAGAAAGGCCATTTGGCTCCTGCTGACAAAGTAGCATCAGGAATGAAATGTGGTTCACAGAGGTGGAAGAGCAGTTAAAATATGAGAGAATCCTTACCATTCCAATAGGGAGCCAGAAGATGCTTCAGAGAAACAGAGGAAGGACTGGGTAACCAGTTGCTTGCCTGTATACACATCTTGCAAAAGACAATGGGCTGGAGATAAACTTTTGAAATGCAGCTTTCACCAGTAGGAGTCAGCCCAATAAGTTATTATCTTAACCATGTTGTCTCTTTAAACAAATGTGTTTACTAGGGGTGCCAACAATTACACGTGATTTCACAAGTGGACAGTGGAAATGCATTTTAAGGCCCTCAGGTTAATTAGAACCGACTTGCAAAGGCATCAACAGTAAAGGCAAAGTTATAGCTCAGGAGTTCCTCACTTCCACACATACTAAGGCTGTGTCTACACATGCCACTTCTTCCGGAAGGGACATGGTAATGAGCAGCCCAGTAGATGCTAATGAGGTGCAGATGTAAATTGCCCACACCTCATTAGCATATGGACACGCAATTCGGAATCTGGAAGAAGCTCTTCTGAACTCCAAAATAGACATATAGACATGAAGCTCACGGGGATCTCTCAGAAGGAAACTCTACTTTCTGAAGGCCCCACTTCCTCAAAATCTTCTCTATCTTCTGGGCTGCTCATTACCATGCCCCTTCCAGAGCCGCAGCCTAACAGTTTAGCCCAAGAAATGCCAAATGTTAAGTTACTGTTAGTTAATAGTTTGCTTTACTATACAGGGCCTTTGTGTTATAGGAAGACTCAATGCCTGGAAGAGGATTCCTAATATTTGGGAGACCTACAAATGGAAGGTGTACATGAAAACAAAATATCAGAGGGGTAGCTGAGTTAGTCCGTATCTTCAAAAACAACAAGAAGTCCTGTGGCACCTTATATACTAACAGATATTTTGGAGCATGAACTTTCATGGGCAAAGACCTACTTCATCAGATGTATCAGTGGGGGTTCCAGAGGAGAGTCAAAATTTATAAGCTCATGAAAAGGATGGAGTCCCAGTCAAGAGGAGGGCCAGAGTTGACAAGGTCAGTTCAGTCACAGAGGACATGGCCCATTATCTGCAGCTAATATGGAGTTGTGAACATCAAGAGAGGAGAAACCAGGTCAATTCAGTCAGGGAGGATGTGGCCCATAATGGCTGTGTCTACACTACAAAAATAACTTAGAAGTTGCTTACTTCGAAGTACAACTTTGAAGAAGCAACTTCGAAGTTGCATCTACACACACCCTACTTCAAAGTAGGGCACGACTCCATTCCCTACTTTGAAGTTAACTTTGAAACAATGGAAAATGTGTGTAGACTCTCTGCTGGCTACTTCAAAGGAGTGCCTAACTTCAAAGTTAACTTTGAAGTTAGGCTGTGGTCTACACAAGGAACTATCAGTAGCTAACGTGGATGTGTGAACATGGAGAGAAGAAACTTTATGGAGAAACTCACTATGGAGCAAAGCAGAAACGATCACAAATTACAGCTGAATTTTCCATGGAAGCACATACATAGGGTCTTTTTGAGCAGAATTTCTTTAATGCAAGTATGAATGCATTAGGAGGAGATTCTCTTTCTGTAACTGATTTGCTCAACAATGAGAAATTATTCACAAACAAATATTTGACAGAAGTAGTATTCAAATTATTTATAAAAACTAAAATATGGCTTACTGATATCTCAAATTTTGAGAATTTGATGTATCACATCATAAACTCTTCCCTAAGTATTGAAAAAGTATACCATGGCCACATCATAGTACAGAAACTATATGAAATGGTTGCTTGGAGATTACAAGATCATACTAGTTGTTGCTACTAGTCTGATAACCACTTGGAAAGCCTTTGTTAGAGACTTTAGACCCTTTTGATCTGTCTGTGATTGAGACAAATTTGCCCTTTTTCCAGAAGGTTTAGTTCTGTCAAGATAGAAAGTCAGTGCCCTCCTGATGTCAAATGTCTGTAACAGTGCCTCTCTGGGTAGATGAGGTTTAGGTTGGAAGCTTGGATGTTGAATGGGTCAATTAACGTGGAATTCTGAAGGTAACTTTGGTAAAAATTTGATGTGGTTTTAATACAATCTTGTTTTTTAAAAAAGTGTGTGTGGGTTGGGGGGAGGAGTATGCCATAGGGGCTTCTATTTCCCTAGCTCATGGAGCCAACATAATGGCTACCAGAAATATTTTGTTCATTGATAAATGGAGAAGTGATCAGGTAGCTATTGGAGAAAACAGAGATCTTGTAAGGTGTTTTAAGAACCAGATGGAGGTCCCAAAACCACAGCAGGCTATTTGAGTGGGTAGAAAGATTTCTCAGCCCTCTGAGGAAAGTCATCGTATGGTTGAATATAGAATCATCTTGTATTTATTGGAGAACAGAAAGCCATGACTGCCAGGTGGACTGTAATGAGTTCAGTGATAGCCCAGAGAATTTTTTAAAATTCTAAAATGCAGCATGTCTGACAGTAATGAAGCCACTGGTGGAATATGTTTGAGGTCACATCAGCAGGCAAATTCTGTCCATTTTTTGTAAGTGTTGCGTGCTTTCTGATCTATAGTGGCACTCTGAACAGGCCATTTGTAATCTTGTGAACCATCAAACAGCCATGTTTTGAGGGGAAGAACTCAGGACTAGGGTGAAGGATCTTCCTGCCTTCTTAAGTGGAGAAATATTAAGCATGGAGAACATGGTTTTCTGACCCAGGTTTGCACTATTGGAAGAATTCTTTTTTCGAGTAGAACTTTGGATATTAGACTACAAAGAGAGTGACAATAGACCTGACAACCATGGAAGATTCCTTTCACCTTCAAAGGATTGGAAACCCTGCCCAACTCTGGAGCACGACTAGGTGCATTTTTTTGTTTATTGCGGTGGCAAACAGGTTTATTGCCAGAATATGTGGAGAAGTATGATGGAATATATGTCCTGCTTATGTTCTTAACAGAAGTGTCTACTGACTAGATCCATGGTCACATTCTGAACTCCTGAAAAATAAGCTACTACAAAAATGATTTGAGTGGCTGGTGGTAGGGCCTCAGAGGGAAGAGGAGGGGCAAGGATGTGGCCACAAATGAGATGGAGCAGATGATAGGCTGCCATTGATAGAGTGAGTGATCGCATTTGTGACATACGTAGAGTGATCCATGGACGTTCATTTGGTTATTTAGTATTCCTCAGTACCAGAAGTATAGCAGAACTTAGTAATAGTAAATGGGGTGTCATGATCACAGCAAGGTTTTAGGGAAAGCAGAACTCCTGCAGTGAGAATGTTGTCAATGCCCTGTCTGTATGCTACACCAAAGTGATACTAGCAGAAGGAGTTAACAGAATCTCAAACACTCTTCGGGGAGTCTAAGCTTTTTCAGTACTGACTGAGAAGAGGTAGCACTCTTTTTGCCACCCCACTCTGTTGGTGGTACTGATAACCTCTTGGAATCCGGGACTCTACAAATTTAGGTCTGATCGTGCCTTCAGTACCCAAGCAACCAGCAGTCTGGATACAAAAAATCAGAGAGCAGTAAGTGCCCAAGTGGCTGGAGTCATTAGAAATTGCAACTTCTTTGAGATAGATTTCTTCATCTGGAGACCTCATGGGATAACCTTTTTGGAGTCTTATGAGAGGAATCTTGAGTCATCTTAGCTGCCCTTGAAAAGTGCTGTTTGGAGACCATAGAGGCAGCAGACTGACTTAGTTACTGGTATATTGAGGGGCTAGTGGGGACGGGGTCAGAGACTGGGTGCAACAAGCTCTCCATTAGTCAAAGTTTCAGCTACTTCTTTTTCCTGGTTCCAGGCTTTAATGCCAGGCAGAAGTTACACTTTCATGAAAAATGAGGTTCCCAACAGCAACGAATCCACCAGGAGCATCCATCACTTACTAGGTTTGCCTGCTAGCAATAATTGAAACCAGAACTGGGTATGCCATGCCAGTAGTGTGAAACTCCCTGAAGGGAAGAAAACTAAACTAAAAGTTATTAGGAAAGCTTATGCTCATTTATACTGAATTTTTTAAAGTGACTACAGCTAAAATTAGTACTAGAGCAATTATAATTGGGCACTAAAAGAGCAATGAGGACGTAGCTAAGATAAAACTCCGTAATTAAAAGTGCCAAGGTTGTGTGTGTCTTTGGCTGAGATAGAATACACACAGCGCTATATCGCAATACCAGGGAGCACAAGACTGATAATACACATGCACAGGCCAAATAGACATTGCTATAAGAAGTTGTTGATCAAAGGCACAGAAGGGGCAAGAGCACATACAGTGGAAAATACATACAGACATCACGTGAAGAATCTCTATGTTCGGAAAGGTGACAATTGAAGCAGAGTAGTATCTCTCTTTAAAGTATTGTATGATGTTACAAGACAGGTGCTTTCCTATCTAAAAGCTCTCTCCACAACCAAACTATTGCGACTTGTGGTACTTGCTTATTATTCTCTAATTTTAATATAGTTACCCCAGCTACTAGCCACATATGATCAGTTTAGTTGCAAGTTTAGTAACAGCAGATGTCACATGAAACATTTCTAACTTGGCTACATTTACCATACAATAGGTAGTGAGGTTTCTGGTACAGATACTGGTCTATAGCAACAGCAGGCATATGAAAAGCATTTGAGTTAGTTAAGGTCATGATTCTGCAGCTGGCTTCATATGAATGCAGGAGTCCTGCACAAAAAACATTTTCAGAGTTGGGGCCTAGGTCTTTAGCCAAATTGCCCTTCAAGAATAAGTGTGAAAACACATACATTTGCATCCTAAGTCTCCAATGACAAACATCCTCTTTGTAAATTTTCAGCCTGAACTATTTAAATGTTCATGAGAGTCTTCAACAAATTCTTCCTAACAGTGTGTGGAGGAGTGGGTGGGGGGGGGGGGAAGGCAGGTGACCCACAAGGCTCCATCCCAGTCCTTCCTCTTCCCCCTGAGGCCATGCTCCTGGTCCATCCAGAAACTGGACTGGGAATCTGGACCCCAAGAAAACTCCTGGCCCAAATGTCCCCAGGGACGCTCCCAGAGTAGGTCTATAGCTCCTCACAGCTGCCCACAAGGCTCTTACCCAAACCAGCTCCAGCATTTAGTCTGGGGACAAGGCCTTGGCGCTGAAGAGCTGTCTTGACAGCTGTGGTGAGCTCTGGACAATGTTCCTTGTTATTTTGCATGTCCATGTGCAGAGTGACTTTTGGTACATGCACCAAAATGCAAGTGATGCATCATCTGGTTGTGGAATTTATGGGAATTTTGGCTTCAGACCCTCCATCTACCCTGGCTGTGGGACCTATGCTGGCAGGGGAGGAGGGAGGAGGAAGAGAGGCAGGAACATAGGCTGGGGGTTGCTTTTGGCTTCCTGCTCCACAAATGCCCAATTGAACTCCAGCTTCTGGCCTAGCTGTGGGGCAGGGCTTCCAGGAGAAAAAGAGCAGGGGCTGAGCCTGTGTCAAAAAATAGGAGATCCATGGTCCCTTCATTGCCCCTGTTCCGGAGGCCATGGTTTCATCTTAAATGTCAAAATCTGTATTTAAAAAAAAAAAAAAAAGACCACCTGACCTCAGGTATATTACAATGCAGGTACAGGTGTATCCAAATGCTGATTTCAGCAAACAGTATTTCAGTTAGTATCCAAAAATCAAATATTTTTTGAAGATTAATAGGTAAGAGCCTACAATTCACAAAAAAGGTTGAAGTAGTAATTAAAATCTAGTCCTGAAAGCTCAACTCCATGGAAGAAGCTCAGCATGCAGTGCTGGTTAATTCCAAAACAAAGGGTTGGAAACAGATGAGTCATGATCTTTGTACTGATAATACCATTTATGTAGTATGCATTGTTGTAGTTAACCCAGTAAAAAACATTATTTCACCCATCTCATCTAATTTCTTATGTACATGACTTTCAGTAAACTGGAGCAAATCCTAGATGTATACTACAGTAGCTCCCTCTGCTGATGAACCAGGATAATGAAGAAAAGTTATAAGGTACAATTCCATCTCTGGACACAAGACCGAAAACTCACTACAATTTTGAGAAGGTAACATTTACCTGCTACCTGATTGATCAATCCAGATTGTGACCAAATTACAAGCATAGGGAATCCTGACTCCCAGCTTTTCACTGCAGTAGCTGATCGCTAATGAAGACTTATTTAGAAACACAATTGACTCTGGAAGCTTATTAATTTACCTCTGGTAAATACTGTCAATTGTTATTTCAAAGGTTATATTGAATTTTAAGGATAAGGGTATTATTGCAAAGAGAAATCATTTACATTGGAACCCACATTATGGTATACAAATAAGGAAAACTGACACCTATCTTAATTATTAAAAACTTTCCTCAAGATGTGTCAAATTCAGGCCTGGTCTAAGGAACCACTGCCACAGAAGGGTGCTGCTTCAGCAGAGCAAGTTTCCTTCACAGAGATTCAGTTCGTAGAAAAATATTTAAGCAGGATTTAAGGCTTGGAACATTTTAAAAGTTAAATCTCAGAAACCATTTTACCACCCCGTCCTATTCATCACTGTCTGAACTACCTCCATTCCCATTAATAACCAAACAAGCTGGGCTTCCCAGAGCAATTGTGGGTTATGGACAATTTGGGAATCACAGATTTAAAGACAAATTGCAATAAAATGCTTATTGCTGTTAAGAAAACAAGACATTTTTATTTTTATTGACATAAAATAAATATGAAATATACAGGACAAAAATTTCTCATCAATTGATTGTATTACAAAAGCTGTTCATCAGAATACATTTTCTTTTCGTTAGCCCTTGTATAAGATTTGGTACTGGATAGTAAAAGAACGAAAATTTAAATCTATCAATAAATTTTTTTCTCATTTTCATCATAATATATATATAACAAATAAACATACATGTATTGATTTTCAAAAAGTTATGCATGAGCAAGTGTCAAATTCCTAATATATGCCTATAATTTGTTTTTTTGGCTAAAATGACTTAAACCTATTTCTAATTAATGTAGATTCAAAAATATTATGCAGTCATTTTTACTTCACAAAAATCTCTAAGGGTGTGTCTACACTTGCATTCGTTTGAAAGAGACATGCAAATAAGGGAAATCAAAAATGCAAATGAGATGCGTATTTGGCACCTCAATTGCATATTCTTATTTCGAAAGAAGAAAACCAGCGTAGACGCTGCTCTTTCGGAAGTAAACCCCTTCTTCGAAAGAATCCTTTATTTAATGGGACGAAGATGGGGTTTACTTTCGAAAAAGCAGTGTCCACACTGGTTTTCTTCTTTAGAAAGAAGCTCTTTCAAAATAAGAATATGCAATGAGGTGCCAAATATGCACCTCATTTGCATTTTCAATTCCCCTCATTTGCATACCTCTTTTGAAAGAGGAATGCAAGTGTAGATGCACCCTAAGATAAAGTGTCAGACTCTAGAATTCTATGTTAAAGCTACTATTTACCTGCAACAACCTTACAACTGAGTTCTGGTTTTGTTACTCCAGTGTTGAAATGGGGCACATAAATTGGTGCTAAATTAAGGGACTACCTTTCAGTTCCTAAAGAGACATGCATCTTCATTTAAAGATCAGTACAGCCATCTTTCTGTTTTCTCGGTTTTAAAAATCACTCAGGAAATCATGATTACATGTCCTTCTCTGCATCCATATTTTCATTATAAAATGGAAATCAGATAAAATGCCACACTTCTATTTATCAAAAAAATAGATCAACATTCAAAACCCTTTGAAACCAGGATTTATGCGTAAATGCAATATGCATCAGTGATCAGCAATTGAAGCTCTGGTCTAATCAAAGAAAATATGAGTTAAAAATTATGTACTACATAAATATTTCATATTATGTGCATACCTCAAACTTGCTGTGCTTTGAATTATTAGTCTGAAAGCTTTAAACGCTTTGTACAACATACTCCATTTTTGTGGTTTCACTACAGTTTTGGAGGACTGTTGTCTTAAAATCTTGGTTTCTGAATTCATTTAATTGTGAAGAGTGCTGAAATTTAGTATAAAATATTAATGCCCTCAGGAGCACTAATATTTATGTTAGTTAATAACTTCATGGGGTTTTCTTATTTTTAAATGCTAAGTGGCTGAACTTCTAAAGCCCGCCAAACTTATATAAATGTTTTGATTTCCAAAACATTTATATGTTTAATGACCACCTCAAACCTCTACACCAAAAGCCTCAGATATCGAAAGTGGCATGTCCAAGATGTACTGTTACATACTGAATCATAAAATTAAACCCCCCAATGGACTCAGTATATTCTACTTCAAAGTCAATGATGCACTGTGACAAACAAATGGTATTTCTTCTACTGTCTAGAATGTATCCCAACAAGCAATTAACTTCTAAATTTAATATGCACAACATTTACGAACAACTGGATCACCGTTTTATATTCTAGTCATTTCAAAAATCAACCAGATAAAAAATGACCAATGTACATTTTACTAGTCAATGCAATTTCCAGACACAACCCTTCAGGTACTCAACAAGGTTTTGATCCTTCCAAACAATCTGTTATTTTAAATGATCTTCCTTTTCTCACATTTTGTAACTTCCTGATGGATACCAGATTCTTTCCGCTCTGCTATTCGTAACGCTGCTTATCAGGCGGAAGGAAAGGATGCTTGTAAAGCTTATTTAATATCTTTAATCAATTACTTTGTACAAGAAGCATCAAACCTTTCTCCAAAGCAAAAAGTCATTGGGTTGGGATTAACGAAGAGTGTTAGCATTGAGTGATAAAAGAATAGAGGACATGGGAACAGGAAGTAGCCATGGTTCTGGCTAAAGCCATAAAATGTTAAGGGGTATATCAGTACACTCAACACTAGGCTAACTGGCTAAGGCCTCTCCAGCTGAGAGCAGGTATTTGCATTATTGAGAAATAACTTACAGGATTGTGGCTCAATAACTGTACAAACACCCTGCATTCTGATGTCAGAGACCATTCTATTATAATGCACTATTTACTCCATGGACTTTTCAGCAATGTCATACTGTACATGCTTAAAAACACTAAAATGTAAAACACTGAGTACTTTTAAAATGGGAAATACAGGAATTGGTAAGGAGGAGAGTAATATATGTAGAACTAACATGTGCCATTCTACAAAAACATTTCAAACACAAGAAAAAAAAAAATCACACTAATGGAACACCACCAACTGCAAAAGCAGGATCCTTAGACTCTGAGAAGTGCAAATGCACATGTTCATCTGGTCAAGGCTTGAATGCAAACGTGGCTGCACTATTAAAATGTAAAAGAAACGCAGTTGTATAATTCACACTGTTATAGGCAGCCACTGTAAAGGAAACAGCTGCAGGCACAACACAATCCTGGTAGCAAGAGACAGTGAGCAAGCTGCCTGATGCACACAGAACCAGGTGCAAACTGAGCAGCCATACTGAGAAATCTGCCAAGCAGGATTTGAGGTTCAAGCCCATGAGTGCATATATACTGATATTAATACTGATAATTTTCCTACTGAAATGTACAGGATCCCTTATGCCACTGATTAAGAGCCCAAAATTACAACAGGAAACAAAGACATCTAAGAGTCGAAATAATAAAGTTGCTTTTGTCCTGGGTAGAAGAGTATAATGACTGGTGAGAATGGTTGGGAGTGCTAGGGTCACTGCAATTTTTACTGCATCAAATCCGACTGGCCGATACTATGCAAAATTCTATTAAGACAGACTGTTCCAGAGGTATACTACACGTGGTAATACTTTATATGAAGAAAAGATCAAGCTGTTTGTGAGAGCCTTATTTCAATAAAATTCTGACTCAAAACCTGTTAGAAAGCAGTGGAAAGGCATCCATTGACTTCAGAGGGCTTAAGTTAGTTGGGAAAGCAATTTTGCTGAACTGAAAAATGAAAGGACAAACTGCCCATATTTTACTTTGCAATGCCCCATTGACTAGGAAACATTATTCCTGGTAATACGGTTACATTAGCACTGTGCACTGAAATCAGAGTATAAACCTCAACTATGCAAGTGAGGCAGCAGAGCAGTTTAATCCTGAATGCTAATGTCACCATACTCTCATGAACAGAGAGCCAGCTTTGAAATCAGAGCAAGAGTCCTGTTAATTTCAATGCAATATGACAAAGATGATGCACAGTACAACTTAGGTAAGAAAAACTGGATAAGTATAATGGAACAATTACATATCTGGGAAAAAAAATCAGAGCAATGGGGAAGTATACTTTTAATGTTATCCTTCTCCAAAGAACCAGGATGAAGGAGCTAAGTCAAAGGAAACAAAAGTATGAAAAAAATATATTCAATATTCAAATAAAACCTACAAAAGATTGCTGCTTCGTTTTCAAATCACCCCTTTGGATACACCCCTAAGATCATTCGTATTTCCCTGAGAAACTGAGCTATGACATTATGAGAAGTGCAAAGAACTAGGGTTAATAAAACCTAATGCAAAACCAAGCTTAATATAAAAATACAAAAAACTCTCACAGAACTATCAAAAGGTAAAGTTTTCACTGAAATCACTTAACAAGCTGTCTTCTTTATTTTAACTTCATAAAAGAGAAGAAAGTGCCCAGATCACTAGTTAAGAGATACTATTTGGTCTATGACCAGAAATGCTTGTTCAAAAAAGCTAAGCACTTACAGCTTGCTCAGATGTGCAGCTACATGAGATCTAGATGTTTTTTAATTCCTACTGTCAAGTCTTTAAAAAGGCATTTTCAAATAGCCATTACTTCATTATATTTAAAGAAAAACTAAGTGTCTTGCAAAAAACCATCCACTGATGCCATTTGTCTGCACAAACTCACCTTTGAAATAAGAATTCTCCTCATTCCATAACTTAAATTAGGTTAATCACTTCATCCAATTAAGTTTCCAAAGCAGCACACTTTATGTAAAGGACAGAAATGGCAAAACTCAATATCAAAGGAGAATTCTTCAAAAATTATTATAAACAATGGAAACGTGTTATGAAATAGCAATTTTGCAGTCTTAATGAAACCAATCATAATAGTAAACAGCAGTACCCAGGCATAGTGGGGATAAATAAACAAGAAAGGGCAATTGCATAAGGCTAGGAAAGTCAGTTTTCAGACTTACCATTTTAAATTTTTCATCTGTTTTGTAATACGAAGTATGTGATACATGTATCAATGCACACACTGAGTGTCATGTACCACTTGTAATACCATGGTCTGTCCTTTGAAAGGCAACTGGTATTTCAAAAGAAAATACTGATGAAGATCCCAATCCAGCAAAGTACTTAAACCTGTGTGTAAACCATCACAGGATTATTCAAGTACTTAAGTGTTCTTCTGGATTAAGGCAAAAGTTTGCAGCAGCCACTAGCAGTCAACTGGTTAATGCAGTTTACAGATCCTGTTGAACATAGCCAGAACTAAAGCCTGATTTGCTCCCTAAGGTATGGTGCATCCAGTGTATCAGACATTGTTACTCCCATTCAACTTCTGAATTCTAAGATTTATTTTCTGGCATTTAGAAAATCACTTAACTTTCCTCTGGATCAGCTTCCCCATACATAAAAATGTGAATAGCTGTTTAGGTGCTTCATAAGGATGCTGCTATATAGGAGTTAATTTTGAAGAGCAGATGGCATTTTTTTCCTGTAATGTAGGCATATATGGGAAAATCACTGCTCTTTAAATATGCAACAACATTCAAAGTATAATTGATTTAAATGTTACAGAAGATTTGTAAGTGTATATACTTCCTACAGGAAATAAATCAAAATCAAGACATTCAAATTAGAATGAAATGAGGAAAAAATACAGGTTATGGTAGCATATATTGGAAAAGAATTCTGTCAAGAGAAACAGCCTCTTCACATTACTGTGAGTCCAGCTGCATGTCATGTTAAAAACAAAACTAAACAAAAAAAGCCCAAAACCAAAAAGCCAAAGACCAAAACAAAATAGAGAATTTTCATTATGTCACCACTATTACACAGATACCTGCTTTTCTAAAGCTAAATCTCTTGTGCCTTTATCAAGCAACCATTATAGCAAGTTCCATCAATCACTTTTCTAACAAAAAAGACAGTTACTTATAAAATATGTTCGTGTCTATAAAAATCACAAATTGATACAGAAAATCTCTTACCTTATTAAATGCAGGTAAATTGTAACAATATATAACTTCAGTAATTAACAGACTAATACATATTCTCTTGTAGTACAAGACTACAATTGTTTAAAAATCTAAGGCCTTTCAAGGAGAAAATTTGTTTTGTACTTTACATTCCACTCCCCAGAATGTTACATTTGAATATAAGATTGCTGAAGTCACTTATGGTAATTAACATTTTGTATCACAGCACTAAAACTTGATTTCTCAAGAGTATTTTTTTTGTTTTAAGGGAAAATTTCAGAGGAGATCTCAGCATCTGAATTGTATAAACATGATAAGTTACTGACATGAAGATTCTCTATGTATTTATGTTAATTTTTTCTAGCACAACTGCTAAAGTAAACTCTATAAACTAACCAAGAAATTTATGATAGATTCCACATCTTTTGCAGGCTTTGTAATGTCAAATAAGGATTCTGGTCCACAGTTATCCATTATAACAACTATGGGCTGGGGCAACTGATTGCAAAAATGAACCTTAGTTTTCTTCTGAAAACTGAGCATCACATCTATTTAAGTAAAAGTAGCCTTGTGAGGCTCATTGCTGCAGATAACACAAACCTTACCCTTCTCACTGCTGTGGAAAAGATTATTTAATATTCAGCATGAACCAGGAAATCTTGACAGAAGCCAAATATTAATTCAAGATGTAATCATTATTTAAGAAAACAAGTGTTGGCATTCTATTGTCACTATGTCTTTGTCTGCAGTAAGGAGTCTGCTCAAATTCTCTGGTGTTAGCTTGCTTCCTAAAAAACAATTTTAACCTTATCAGGAGAGGTCTCCTTTGGCCAAACAGTCAAAATTCTACTTAAGGTCAGATATAAAATTAGTTCAGCTGCAAAAGTTCCAGTCTTCTCATGGGTACTTGATAAATGAAGTAATTGAAAGACTTTCACTATTAGAAGACTGTTTAAATCTAATCCAGTCGAGCAGAACTGTCTTTATTCAGTTTTATGTACATCAGTAATACTGTCCAATTTATTGACTTCCATTTCTGCAAGAGAACTCTGACCAGAGGATATTTTCAAAAGTACTTTAGTGACTTCAAATGGGACTGTGCTCCAAATATTATGAAAATGTCAAGCTCAGGTCCTATCTTCAGGTTCCCGCTCTGAAAAGGGTTGGCCTCAGATAAACTGCTAATGCTAATAGTTTAGTGACCACTGGGATAAAATTAAAAAAATATTGTATTTGATAAAAATGAATATTTGTCTTCAAGTTAAATAGCCTATGTTTTAACTTACCCTTGATAAATGTCATTTAACAATGGACTTCTGCCTGCATCCATTGATTTGAGGGTTGAATAAACTAAATTGTAATACTTTTCCAAGTTTGTGGTCTTAATACAGTCTATCTAGACTAGTTTTTGCTTTACATCACCAAATGACCACCATTTCCATAATCAGTATTCTTCTTTGTGGCAGCAGTATAAAGACCCAGGACCTAATGGAGACTTATCCCTAGAAAAGACATCAGTTCCTCCAACGCAAGGTTGAGATATTAAAGAAGAGGAGCATTAGAAAACTACAAAACCTACACTGAGAGTGCAAGCTATCTGGAGGATTTAGCCAGCTTAACTGAAAATCCATCTGTACTCTTTATACGTAAAATTAACTAAAGAACAAAATAAATGACCAAATAATACCCATTGGCCAAAATTATCAAACAACTTTATTTTTGAAGACTCATTTTTTGAATGACTGACTATCTGTAGGATTCTTGTGAATATATTTATTACTTCATTACCTTTCAGAATCAAACAGAACAGCAGCATTGCAACAGGGAAGAAAACTCAGGTCACAGTAGAAGTTAGCTATTAGACAATAACTTGATTAGGAAAACAAGGTCAACTTAATTATCTCTAGCTTTTAAATTGCCTTGAAACATTTGAGTGGAGACAAGATAGAAACTACAAAATTTAAAATATACTTTATATTTTTCCCCAAATAGGCAGCTCTGCACATGGCATCACAGAAGTATTTACAATCTTAACTCTTAAATAATTTTGACAATTAAATTTTTAAAAAGAGACTGATTCTGAATTATGAACTTTTACATCAAGTGCTTGTGCAGTCAAATTTATAATTACCACATTAAAAATACTTTACCTCTTTACACTAACACTTTTTAAAAAGTTTGACTGTTAGGTTATAACAGATTTAAACACAGAGCACTTTCCTATTACAAGATTTTTAAATGGGAGAAAGCAATATATGCAGTGTTTCAGAAACTTGCATACATCCTGCATCAACAGTTGCAAAAGTACTGATCTAATAAATTAGATATTTTTCTAATTTCATGAGTTAATATTCAGATAGACTTTACACAACATAAAAACTTAAGTCGTACTTCTTACAGGTAACCTACATAGGTTTTTTTTTCCCCATCTGTAAGTCTTTAAGAAAACATGTCCTACTGATTTTAAAATGTATTAATTTTAAAGTAACTTTTGAAAAACTGTTGTCCAGCATTTAACAAAACTGCCAAAAACAAAAACAAAACACAAACAAAAATTACCAGATCAGCATTCGCTTTCCTGATTATGTCAAGTAATTTCAAGTTGAGTTCTATAAGGCAGGTTGGTAGTTTAGATGGACTGGGATTTTCTAGTTGTAGTGATATGCACATAGTCAAGTCACTGACAGAACCAGATGAAGTCAGGCAATTATGGGAAAATAAAAGTTTAGTTTAGAAAGAACTGAAACTTTTTTCCTCCCTCAAATGTAGAATAGGCACTGAAATACAATTCTTATGGACTTTCCAGGAGATTGTCTCTTCGCTGAGTAGAATTCCATCTTTAAACTGAAAAAATGAACAGAGGATTATTAAAGCTGTCCATTAGGGATTAACTGTATTTATTGAGCACTTACATTTCTGATTTTCTATACCTTTTCCAGTCAAATATTAAATGATATTGTCACATATGGAATGTTGAAGAATTGAGTGCAAATATATAGTACAGATGGAACATTTTTGTTTTGAGGCCAAATGGGAATTATTAAAATGTGTGGCATTTTTAAAATCTCACATACTTGGTTATACTAGCTATGCAAAATTCTACAGGCTTACTCGTCAGGGAGAGTAGCTTTATTTATTTCAAGGGAAAGTACCAATCATGTAAAAGAGCAAGTGACTAAATTTGGTGCCTACACTGGTCTATGTCCATGACTGTTTGCTAGACTGGTAAGATTCATTTGCTTGAAATAAAGAAGGCACTCATGTGAGTTAATAAAACAGATAAAGCTACTAAAGGTAATGCAAAAATTAGCAAGTCTATTTTAGGTGCTAACTACTTCCGGAGGAAAAAAACATTTCAAAGAGTTTGAACATAAGTACTATACCTTTTGAAATTTACCCATTAAAAAACATACCTATTGCCTATGAACAGCAGTTTTCTCCTTCTTGAGAAACACTGTGCTTAGGGATGAGGCTTTCACACTGCTCACTCTCCTCTGGCATTCTTAAAGAGATGATACACTCATTTTGTAATTATAGAAACAATCAAACTGGTTATACTGTGACACAGAGGCATGAACAGTAAGGATGGTAATTCTAGAAGAGATACATATTTTGAGTAGTGTTCTTTAAAAAGCTAAATATTTAGGTGAATTACATATACTGTACTAGCAATCATAATTAAGATCTATAGATAGCCATTCAGTGCCCCAGCAATATAACAAATACTATGGTAACAATAATTAAGCTTAAGTAAAAACAGTAAAGAATATTCACTGTGAAAAATTTCTTTATGGTACAATGCAATTTTAAGATGGTGGCTTATCCCCACCCTACAAAAACTTCACTGCCATACCCAAAGTCCCTTTCCCCGTACAGTTTTAGTCTCCATGCTTAGACAAAAAACTAAACACAACACAGCTACATGTACTAGAGGATTTTCCCCTTTGCCTCTTTCATTCCATCCTGCTTCTGGGCCTATTGCAGGATTCTGCCTAGTTCCTTGCACCTCTTCCCAGGCTCTCTCACAGGAGGGCCTTTTCCCTCATTGCCTCCACTCCCACTGGATGCCCTGCAGCCTCTGACAACCTTTTTTTCTTGACAGCCTAGCTCTTTAAGGAACACCTGTTTGGCCTTCATGTGATTAATGGACAGGGCTGTCAAGACACAGACCTCTGGTCCTTAAAAGGACAGACAGTCCTGGCACAGGGATTTTTATGATTTAGTCTCTGCCTCCACTGAATATAAGGTCAAAAGAATGGTAACTAATCAGACAGACAGACAGACAGAGACAGACAGACAATCAGTGAGGACCTCTTAAAGGAGGGAAAGAAAGGCACAGGAGCAAAAAACCTCAGGTGTGAGTTCTGAGGCTTCTGAAAGAGGTAGCATATGCTGGAAAGGTAAAATGAAAAGTTAGGAAGTTACAATTGGTGATCATACCTCTGAATTCGATGCTTTCTACAGATAAAGGCAAAAATTCTTCTGATTCCTACCATCACTGGATCCCAGTTGTTATAATGGCATAAAAGAGTTGCAATGAAAAATGAAAAAAACACAGGGATTGCCCCTGCAAAAAATAACCAGGAAAACTGCACCTGGAATTAGAGCATGAAATAATTTATCCCTAATCTAACACAGCACAATAGTAGTTTATTTTAACATTTGATTTTTTTTTCATTTGTGACAATTATAAAATTGAGATCTGTCTACTTTCATTATTGTTAGAACTGTCTAACTTGTACCAAGACTGTAAAGACAACTTCATTGTGTAACAGTATAACAAATGTGTTTTTTCTATAGCCATGCTGAAAGGCCTTCCTTTGCAGCCAGAATAAAGAGCAGCAGCCATTTATTGGGAAGCTAGAAGTCACACTCATATTGCACCTAAACTCCATTACAATAGTGTCACACCAGGCTGTTAAGGAGGAGACCACATCCTAATGCCACCCACTGTCACCAAACAAAAGAAAGCAGATCTCAAGAGGGATAAATAAAGCTTAGTTAACATTTTGCCTGCCAAGAAACTATTTATCAATAACTGAGGTTATGGAATCGCCACTGTATGATGATTGTCCTCACGTTTCTATGGTTTTCTGTATGATCTCTGGTTGGTTTGTAATTGTTTCTGTCTGCTATACAATTAATTTTGCTAGATATAAATCAAATTAAGGTGGTGGGGTATGATTGGTTAGGTAATTCTGTTACAGTATCAGAGGGGTATGTTAGTCTGTATCTGCAAAAACAACGGTAAATCCTGTGGCAACTTATAAACTAACAGATACTTTGGAGCATAAGCTTTTGTGGTCCGGTCTTTTGACAAAGTGGGCCTTTGCCCACAAAACCTTATGCTTCAAGAATATGTTAGTCTGTAAGATGCCACAGGACTTGTTTCTGTTATAGTAGGTTATAATTGGTTGGTAAAATTATACTAAAATAATTGGTCAAGGTACAACTGAGCAGGAATAAAGTTTCTTAAACTGGAGTCCAGGAAGGAAGGAACGATGGACAGCAAGAATGGAAAAAACAGGGAGGTCTCATCCCTAAAACTAGGGCTGCCAGACCCTGAGATGCAGCAACCAGCATCCAGAGACTGACTTTGTCTGTCCCAACAGGGGAAGTCTGCCTGTCTTCATCAGGATTGGTGAGCATGATACTGAGTGCTTAGCATGTATTCTGCTTTCTTGGTAATTGTAAATAAAGAAAGAATAACAATATTACTGTGTAAGGCTTTTTCAGTGACACAGATCCTGTATACCCACAGGAAATTACATCCTGAGCCCTAGGAATTGAGTAAGGGTGGGAGTTTAAATTACCAAGGTTATGCCTTGAGCCCCTGGGATTGGGTAAAGGTGTGGGTGTCCCTGAAGCGTGGAAGGGATAAGAACTTCGTGAGGATAACAATTTGTAATTTAACAGCTCTTCTGTTGATACAGTACTGTCAGCATTTGCATTTAAGACATTGCCACTTGGAGAATAAATAAAAACCAACCATGTTCAATTCCCTTTTTAAATTTTTTACTGCCTTACACTGGTTTCTCCATCAACATTTTAATTCCCCTTCTGCTTCTGGAAACATGGTTCTCTTTTCTGTATCTCAGATGATCTCACCCTTCCTCATTTACTCACAGACCTTGAAAGCTTTAGTAGATAGACTATCCAGAGGACATTATCATCTACTAAAAGTTGACATGGTGAGATGTCAGGACTTCCAGGCTAGGAAAGAGGTGGTCTAGGATTCATATTAGAGTACTGTCCTTACACACTCTTTGTATGACTATCTTCCACATCAGCCTCTGGATAATAGGTGTGTATCTCCCCTCTCCTAAATTCTGTCCGGTGCTGAAAAGTAAAAGCACTCTCTCTGCTTCCCCACCCACTTGTACAAGCAGATGGCACTAATCCATGAAAACTGAATTATGAGGAGGAAAGTGCATTTTCAAAGCCCTACAACAACTATGTGGACAACCGTAGTGAAATATCACAAAGCAACATACCTATTTCCATCTAAGATCTGAATTTCTGACCAACAATTTAGCTACAAAAACCAAGTATCTCAGATCAATTTATACCCAAGAAAAGAAATAAATAGGAAGAACAACTGAAGATAGAGCGGGTCTTGCACAGAAATCTTGATTTCTGTCTGCCACTTGAATTGTAGATAAAACATATGAAGAAGCTAAAAGAATCTGTTCAGGGGACAGGAGGGAAGGGAAGCACAGCACTTTTTTGAACCTGTTTTGAAAGCGAGCCATAAATTATATGAACAAGATTTTACCTGACTTTAGGGTAATAATGATTATCTTGATGGGATGTCTCATAAGTAATGATTCAAAAACAGAAGTTACAGGATCTGCTCCTTTCAAGAAAAAAATAAATAAAAAGCAGATCT
The DNA here is from genome assembly GCF_033958435.1 of Carettochelys insculpta. NCBI lineage: Eukaryota > Metazoa > Chordata > Testudines > Carettochelyidae > Carettochelys > Carettochelys insculpta. The sequence continues at coordinate 59,899,321 of NC_134144.1, forward strand.
ACTCTATTCTCTTTCAAGTTTATTTTTAGCTAGAAAAAGCTGACTAGACATAGACAAGGCTCCACCTTGTGGTTAAAAAAAAAAGTCTTTTGTGACAAGGAATCTTGGGTTTTTAATGACAGCATGGACAGTACCTCTGTTAAAAATCTAAATATGCAGATACTAAAACTGATTACTGTCCAGATAAATTTCTAACTCAGAACAGCTCTAGACAACTAAAGTAAATATTTAAGTGAATAGTACATTAAAAACATGGGACGTAATGTTACCTGGTGAGAAAATGAACTAGAAAGTATGCAAATTGAAACTGAAGTGGAAATAAGAGGCAGAAGGGGAAAAACCCCTACACCATTACTACCTCTCTCAGTGGTAGTGTCAATAGGGAGGTGACCAAGCAGAAAGATTGTTTAAAAAAAGCCGTGGGGGAGGAGAAGAGAAGGAAAAAGCAGACTCCAAAGGCAGCAACAGTTTTTAGGGAGGGTACAGAGGAAAAAAAGCAACAGGAAACCCACAAGGAGCAGAGAAAGAAGAGCAAGAAAAAGGTCACAGGGTGCTGTACCTGAAGGATGGAAACAGTTAGGGAAAATAGGGAGGAAAAGAATGGATGCGTGTGGAGAGCTAGTGTTAAGAAAAATATTGCCTAGCAGATAAGTGGAGAAAGCAGAGGCAAATAAAGATTATTAAGAGAGAGCAAGTGAGTTGAGAGCAAGCATAAGTAATTAGATCTGTTCTTAAAATGTTTTGGGTTTATTAATATTAATGTCAAAAAACATATCTAATAAGTGTTCAGATTATAGTGATGAGTTCCATAAATATAATGAGAAAGTTAAAAGTAACTACATGTTGCCATTGCATTAAGTGTGCCTTGAATCTGCCATCCAACACCGCTTTAATGTTGTCTCTTCCATTTCAGATGTTGCAGTGACTTGACTTAAACCCTTGTACTCCAAGTGGAGCATAAGTCATCTACAAGTCTCCTCTACTTCACCGTCTTGAGATAAAACTTCGAGCTGACTCCAGGAGTACCCCAGTTGTTGGCTTCCAATCTCAGCAGATCATCTCCAAGTTGTCCAAGGTCTTCCCCTTTTCCCTTTTCCTTGCAGGTTCCCTATGAGAGCTTGACGGACAATGTTGGATGATGGTTGAGTGTGGTCTAGCCATTCCCACTTTCTTCTCTTGGTTTGGACATCAAGTGGTTCTTGTCCTGCTCTGATCCAAAGCTCCTCATCTGTGACAAAGTCTTGCCATTTGATGTGATGTACCTCAGGCATCTGTAGCTGGTGATTTGAAGACATTTTAGTACACCCAATCTCGCATCCATACAAGAGTGTTGAAGATTCAGAGTTGTGTTTTCACAGATATTTATGGACTGCATGTGAGTCTTGAATGTAGCTGTTGCTTTCCCTATCCTGGAATTAATATCCTTGTCTGTGAGCAGCTCTGTAGATGGAAGGAACACTTTGAAGAGCTACTGAACTGCCCTGCCCACATGGAATCTCCAGAGTTGCTACCTGCAAATATATGGCTGCAAATTAACAGCATCATACTTACAAAAGAAGAAATCAGAAAAGCCATTGCCCATCTGAAAAATGGAAAAGCATTTGGTCCAAACAACACCCCTGCAGAAGCAATCAAAGCAGGTAGCGAGACATCAGTCAACATTATGTATAATCTATTTGGGAAAACCTGGGACACTGAGGAGATCCCACAAGACTAGAAACATGGCTACATTATCAAGCTTCCAAGGAAAGGCAACCTGAAAGAATGCAAGAACTGGAGGGGAATCATGTTACTGTCTACTCCAGGACAAGTGTTCAATATGATTCACTTGGAGAAAATGAAGACAAAAATTTATAGCATAGGGAAGAACAGACTGTCTTCCAATGCAAGAGATCTTGAACGGACCAAGAAGCAACTCTCAGAGTGATCACAGAACAGTTCCTTGAGTGGAATTCCCTCTGTACATAACCTTCACAAGCTTCAAAAAAACCTTTGACAGCGCTGATAGAGACACTTTGCGCAAACTGCTGCAACACCATGGCATCCCATCCAAAATTATTAACCTGATCTGTTCGAAGTACAAACCCTTGACATGCCAAGTTGTTCAACATGGTGTCTTGAGAGAATCCTTCAGCATACTCTCAGGAGTGAGACAAGATGCCTATTGTCACCTTTCCTGTTCTTGATCATAATGGACTGGATTATGCATACAAATGACTTGTTTTTCCAAGACTAAGCGATAATGTAATTAGTGGCATTAAATGGCCACTTTTCAAACAGCTAAAGGACATTGATTCTGCTCATGATGGCACCCTCCTTTTACACCAACATGAAAGCATGGATGAATAGGTTGCAACACTCCACAAAACTGCCTTAATGATGGGACTGAGCATTAACAAGGGAAAGACCAAGACAATGAGTCCAACAAAACCAACATCACACTGGGAAGGAATGATCAGATGTGGAGCAGTTCACCTACTTGGGAAACATTACGGGCAGAGACAAAGGAGCAGACAAAGTGTTGCAGTATTTTGAGCTTATGCAAAATAATATTCTATTTATTTAAAAAGCTGGCTAACACTATTTGGGTTTATACTTCAGAGAAGATACTGCTCCAGTTTCCTGGGAATTGTGAAAGAGGATTCCTGTTCATTCAATAATTGCCCCAACTAACTTTAAATAAATAGCCTCAGAACACGAAAAATTATAATAACTTGAGTCTTTCACACTTCTGAGACAAAGATATAAATATATCTGCCTACTTGCACTAGAGTGAAATTCTCCTCATTTTTGTGGAGAAGAATTATTTTGATTTACTGAAGAACTTCTCACTTACTTTCGTACAGTTGGTGCAATTTATTTGTTTATAACCGAGATATGAATTGCTTAACTGTCAAGAGCAAGCCAATGAGGCTTGTTTTGCTTTGAGTTTAGGTAATAAGTTCACAACTTATTCACTTGAAATAATTTACTTTATTTCAAGTTTCTGTACAGGTTGGCTCCACCCTAAAGTTGAAAACATTTTCACTTTCTATTAAATAGAAGGTATATCATATTTCACGTCGGCTTCCACCATTATTACTATCTTCTGGACTTTTAACACTTTGGCCTCCAAGTGCCAAAGAGTTTAGAAACAGCGGAGCTGAGAGTCATTCCCTCACATGGAGCAATGGCTGTGGCAGCATTAGGAGGTTCTGATTCAGGGTGGTGAGCTGACTCAGGAGTATAGGTAGGTGAGCTGAGTGGTATTTTCAGCCCATCAAGCTAGTCTCAAGTGGATTTGTGACCAAACCTGTAACATTTACAATACTCATAAAATCTAGGATTAAGCCTTAAATCTCCCATCTTTTGCAGATATTACCCTTCAGGATTTTATACCACTAACTGAATATTTTGAAGATATAGTGGCCACAAAAAGGACTTTACACCATTAAGATGCTATTTAAGAATTGATGTTGTTACATGTTGTTTTACAGGCTTAGTTAAATGATTAAACCAAGTAAGGGAACTGAAATGGGAGAATTTAGTAATTTAAATTACTTTTCATTCAGCTGCATTTCAGTGAGACAAATTATGCATGCAATAACAAACAAGATTGGGACACATATACAAAGTATGACTGACAATTCAGTCTTGATAACCAATAATAAAAAATATTGCATACTGGCACTGTATTAAAATACATCTACTTAGGCTTGTTAATAACCCTCAAATCTTATCAGTAATCAAGTGTACATTACCTTCTTTATGCACATGTCAGCTATTATGGACAGAGGTATTGTAAGGCTTAGCGCAAGTGTGCCTATCAGTGATGAGGTAAGAAAGCAGCCCCTAAAAATATAGAAGTTTTATTTAAATATTGTCTTAATTTTTCAAGTGCAAAAGAGAATTTAAATCAACATTATCTGTTAAAGTTTATTTTAAGCTGAAAGCCAGGAGGTTTGTTTCTAAAATTCCGTTGCAGGCACCTTCAGCGTAGATGTAACTAAGCCACAGAATATACTTTTATTTAAAAAAAATAACACATTTCTTGGAATTACTCTGCATTTGAAGTACTTGTTAATTCACAAGATATTGGTCAAAGAAAGATCTAGAGTAAGGCTTGCCTAATGTGAGTCATTTTAATATCAAGACATCAGCTAAGGAAAGTCTGTAAGTTAGACCAGTGGTACTAAACCAGTTGTTCACATATTCCTGGGGAACACAAAGGTCTTCTGGGAGTATATCAAGTCACTGACATATTTGCGTACTTGTGCATGGACTACATCAAAAGCACCAGCAAAGTCAATACAAAATAAAATTTCCTGTAACTTGCTTATATTGCACTTATAAATATTGTAATTACATTTCAGTGTATATTTAATTTGATTTTTTTATGATTATATGGTAAACATGAAAAAGTAAGCAATTTTTCAGTGAAAGTCTTGTGCCACTTTTGTATTTTTAGGTGTCCAATTTTTACAAGCAAACAGATTTTTAAAGGGAGTTGTAATTTGAGGGTATGCCAGACAAATCAGATTTTTGAAAGGGAAATAGTAGTCTGAAAGACAGAGTCGCTGAGTTAGACTCTCTGATCTATCAAGTCAATGATCCCAAATGCAAAACAAGGCTTGACAGATACCTTCATAAGAAATATTCTGCTCTATCATGTAAAGATGTACTGATTCAGCAACTCTGTTAATGCTTACATTCCCTATTCAGTCAATAGTGTTCATTAAATTAAATTACCAATTTATGCACGAATTTAATGGTATCTGATATGTGTGGACTGTTCAAATCAGTAATTAGTAAGTTTTATGGAGCCCGGAGAAGGGGTAGGGAGAACTTATGCCCTTCTTTATTTCTTAATGTTCATCTTCAAGCAACAAAGAGTACCAGATATATATTGTTTAACTTTAATTTCCTAATTACTAGTGCTAGTCAAAATTTTCCACCAAAACTACAGAAAATTGACCTTTCTGCTAAATGTTTTATTAAAAGCCACCCCCAAATAAAACTAAACACCTCAACTTCTGACAGACTGACAGTCTGTAAAAAGAATAAAACCACTCCCCCCCCCCCCCACAAAGGTCCCTGATTTCCTCCCTCCACGCCCCCCCCCCCCCCACAAAACAGGTCCAACCAAAATAAAGTTTGATGGGAGGGGGGAGGGACCAAAAAAAACCCCAAAGGGCAAAAAACCCCAAAGGTGTTATTCAAAAATGCTACCATATTGCCTCAACAGAGCTGTAGTCCAGGTGCCTTACCACCACATTTTCCTCTATGGGCCAGATGACCAGGCAGACTCTCTTCTGACATACCATGGAGACATTACCAAATCAAAACTTAGCGTTTTCAGCTGAAGATTTTCAGTTTTTTTGGCCAAAATACTGAACTTTTACACAGGAAGCAGCCACTTATCGCTCCTGTTAATTGACCAGTACTAATTACCAAATTTAAGTAAGACCACAAAGATAAAACTATCCATCTTGATTTTATTTTTAAAACTCCAGTTATTCTTCCCCATGTAATTATCTGGGTAATGACAGAATTAGCAGAAATGAAAATCCCAGAAGTCCTGCACAAGAAATCTATTTAATGGAAAGGGGAAGAGCTTTTTATTCCTAAAAATTGTACAATAATTTTTCAAAGATCTAATTAAGTCAAGCTTTGAAACTATGAAACTTTGAAATTTATAGGCTATGATTCTTGAATTGGCAGTATATTGCAAGAACTTGGAACTCACAGTTATAGTGTAAACTCAGATGATCAAAGATGATTAATACTAACTAGGTTTCAAAAAAGTGGATTGTTCCAGCAGAAGTCAGCACAAGAACTCTACAATTTCAGTAAAAGCAGGATCCTCAAATTTCTTCATCTTTCCTCATAAAATTTTTCGATTGTTTGCTAATTATAAAACTATTCAGCTACTGGCTTTATTCTTTTTAGTCCTAAATAATATGCATACTAGTTTCTTTCCATAATCTCAAATGAGTCTTTTCTCTTTACAGTGATTAGGCTAATTGCTCTTACAGTACTTTACAATGTATCAAACAACTTCCTCTAACTCAGACTGCCTTTACAGACTACTGGAAAACAAAAATACAGCCTAATCATTCTGACACCTCAGCAGCTCACAGTGTAATAACGTATCAAAAGACAACTTATATGAAGAAACAAATAGTACCTACCACAGCCAGAGGAATTCTGACAGAACTGTTCCAATAAGGCCATTAATGACAATGCACATCAATACCCGTTTACTGGGAAACTCAAAGGCCTCAAACCCAGTATAATGAAGTAGGAAGAAACCTGGCCATAGCAGCAGCAGATTAAAGAGGCCTACAAAACCTGAACATAAACATCAAGTTAATGTTAGTTACATAATCTTTTTTAAAAGCTCCTTCTTTCCTTACATCTTTCCCTGTACGGGCCAAATGTGTGGCAAGAGAAGCAAAAAAACTACCTTAACAGGTTATTCCTATTAAAATGTGTGACACTTTTAGGATTTCCACAGTTCCTTAAGCTCAGAACTGATACGTGGCCTTCCACAAGAAAAAAAAATATCAATCTTCCATTTTAAAGATTCCAAAAAGATACAATTTAGACTAGCAATAGGGATAATCAGAGCATGGGGAGTCCAAGGTGTCACAACTACCACCTTTTCTTCAAAGGCCAAAAAGGAGACTCTCTTAACTGTTTTGGAATGGGCTCTTGAAGCTTTTTTTCTATTCCAACATAGCATCACAGTCTACCCCAGGAGTGTCTGCATATCTTTTATATATTGGAGATGCAGTTCTGTTTCTCAGGTGAAACCTGGTCTGCAGAAGGACCAAGAAACCAGAGCTACTCCTCATTCGCTGGCTGTACATTTGATTTGTAATTCTGAAGTGAAGTACTTTTTACTTGTCCTTATTGAATTTCATACTGATTCTCCAATTTATCAAAGTAGTTTTGAATTTTAATTCTGGCCTCAGAAGTGCTTGTAACCACTCCAAGCTTGGGGTCATCCATAAATTTTATAAGCACACTTCCTATTCCATATCCAAGCAATTAATGCAAATATTGAATACTGGCATATTTAAGACTAACAGGGTAGCAGACTGCAACCCCACAAGATATACCCACCATACTGCAATTTCATCAAGACTACTTCTCCCTTGTTTACAAGTGAGAAAGTCATGGCAATGTCTACACTGGCCCCTTCCTTTTGGAAGGGGCCTGGTAATGAGGCACTCCCACAAATATGCAGAGCTTCATTAGCATAATGGTCACCACACATGATTCAAAAAAGTGCTGCTATTTCAAAAGTATTTCAAAAGGGACAATTTCAAAAGTCCTACTAAAATCAAGATGCATAACATCTGTGGCTTTTCCCTATCTACTATGTCACTGAAAATAAAATAAAAAAGGGAAATTAGATTGGTTTAGGATCATTCATACTTCATATATTATGCTGGGTACTTCATACAACTGACTTATCCTCTAGTTCAGAAGTAGTCTATATTTTGTCAAGGTCCAAATTTCTTTATAGTCAAGGTCCACAAGCCAAAGAAAAATTAGAAAATCAAAACAAAAATTATAATAAGTAAAATGATTTCAGAGTCCATTCAAAAGCATCTGGCAGTCCACATGTGGCCCGCAATCCACCTAATGACAAAATTTGCTCTAGGTGCTTTCAAACAGATTAATAATTTGTTTCTGTATCATTCTGGGTATCAAAGTTAGACTGAATGGTCTAATTTCCCAGAACCTCTGTTTCCCCTTCTTTAAAGATGGAGTCTATGTGTGCTCTCCTGAAAGTCCTCTGGGATCTCAACTGTCCTTCATGAGTTCCTGAGGATAATTACTAAAATTCAGAGATTGCTTTTCTTAGTTCCTTAAGTACTCTAGCATGAATTTCATAAAGCCCAACCAAATAATCTAAAATTTTTTTAACCTATTCTCTCTCTATTTTGACTTGTGCTTCTTCCCCTTTGTTGTTCATATTAACTATGTTGAGCATCTGGTCACAATTACTCTTTTATTGAAAACTGTGTGTTTTGCTCGTTAAACACTCCCTTTCTCCTCCAAGTACTGGGCCTACACTATATCCTTCTCCTGCTTCTAATATATTTCAAGAACTTTTGCTTGCTTGCTCACATCTCTTGTGCTAAGTTTGTGCCTTGGCCTTTATAACTTTGTCCTACATGCTCGTAACATTCTTTTGCAAACTTATTTGGCAATTCATCCTTGTTTCCACATTTTATAGATTTTTTTGGAGGTTACTAGTTTATAACAGTTTCTCAGAGAGTCACTAAATGGCACATAGATCAGGACACTCACTGCAAACTATTGATTTATGTGAATTAGCAAGCAACTGAATACAAGTGTACTGTGGTCATTTATTTCATCACTATAGTTTAGTTTATTTATATTTCATGATATGCTACTACATTTGAAATTCTGAAAGACTAAGAAGACTGGGACTCTCCATCATAGAAAATAGAAGACTAAGGTGGGGATATGATCGAGGTCTACAAAAATCATGACTGGTGTTGAGAAAGTAAATAAGAAAATTTTACTTGTTCCAATAGCTTAATTACTAGGGGTCACCAAATTCAATTAATTGGTAGCAAGTTTAAAATAAACAAAAGGAAGTACTTCACATAATGCACAGTCAAACTGTGCAAATCCTTGTCAGAGGCTGTTGTGAAGAAGGTCAGGACTACAAGAGAACTCAAAAAAAGAGCTAGATAAATTCATGGGAGAATAGGCCTATAAATGGCTATTAGCCATGATGTGTAGAAATAGTCTCCCCTAGCCTCAGTTTGTGGGAAGCTGTTCTGTTAACTCTCTGGGATGCTTGACATTGGCCACTGTCAGAAAAAAGCTTACTGAGCTAGACAGACCTTTTGTCTGACACAGTATGGCCATTCTTACTAATACGAAAACTCAAAAGAATGCTTTGCTTTTAAGCCTACTCAGAAGCGGGGGCAGAACACTACATTTTTGCAGTTTAGTAAAGATCTGAAATACAGGTTGAATCTTTCTAATCTGGAACTCTTGTCCAGCTAACTCCGTAATGCAGCCTGATTTCTGTTAGCTGGATGACCACTTATCCTAGGTGTGGCCAAGTTTCTTGTGGTCCCAAAAAGTTTGTTTCCAGCCACCAGTCTTGACTCTCAGTGTTCTGTGCAGTTATTTAGCTCTAATTTACCCCTAAATGTCTTGTAAGAGCCCAGTATGCAGTAGAAGGTTTGGTGACATGCTAGAAAATATTGACCTCCTGTTGCCTGGCAAATTCTCTCTTCTGGCACCAGTCATGTCTCGTGGGTGCCAGATCTGAGAGGTTCAACCTGCACCATATGGTGATTTCTGATTTACAATTTGGACATAAGAAATTATGGCACTGCAAAGTGGAGTGACCATGTTGAATGGCTCCCTACAAAAACTGCACTACAACAGAGATATCAGCAGAGCAATCCAGTTTTTATTGAACGTAAATACACATCACACAGGAACTAGTCACTGAGGTTCACACACTTTATCACCAGTGGCTTTACAATGAGATGTGTCAAGCCCCAGAGACTCCCACTGAATACAGTGAGACCTGCTACTCAGAACTGTTCAGGATCAGATTCTCATAAACAGAATATGACCAAAAATAAATAAAAGAGTGAGACTCTAATCTGGCAACACACATATGCTTAACTTTACACGTACAGTTAAGGGTTTACAGGACTGGAGCCTTAAGAGTAAGTTATTTAGTCACTCTGTAAATGAAATGTTTGTTTTCAAAGTAGTCATTGCTATATTACAATACTGCTGTTCTTACCAAAGAACATTGGTATATCAAGCTTATCTTCTCTGTCTACTTTCCTTTTTATCATAACTATATAGACCGCATACAGCATTGCTCCAACAAGAGACCACAGAGAACCTAAAAAAGATAAAAACCATTGTTTTACAACAAATTGGTTTTGCATAGTGTTATGAATGTCTAACAGTTTACAGTAGAACCCATTATTATACAATATGAAAGAAACTTATGAAGATGAGACCCTCTACATGCATGTAGTGAAAGGTATTTTACAACCACTTCCTGCAGCTATTTAAGATAAATTTTCCAGTGTCAAATACATGGCACGTTTATACAGCTTTTCTTCCTCCCACATGGTAGTTTTGAGTAATTTTTTAAAAGTTATATTTAACTTGCTATTTCCATTTACAGTTTAAAATGAAAAAAATATATACCTATTGCCTCTCCTCCAGAAGCTCTCTCAGACCCAGAGAGATTAACAAGTACCACACCGCCAATGCTATGAAGAAACATCAACTGTTAGGCAAACCACATTTTTTTTTTAAATAAAGAAGAGCTCTCATAGCAACAAATAAAGACACCAGTTTTTAGATTTTTGTAATTAGACTGAACCCAGCTTTTGGTGAACCTGTGCTTTAAAAGCCTACTCCAGCACTTGTTTCAATCAGTGACTGTCTTTATTGAACTTCAATTAACTATGGATCAGGCCTTTATGACAACAAAGCTGACGTGAGATATTAAGACTACGTCTACACCAGCCCAAAACTTTGGAATGGCCGTACAAATGGCAATTTCAAAGTTTACTAATGAAGTGCTGAAATACATATTCAGTGCCTCATTAGAATGCTGGTAGCCGCGGCACTTCGAAATTGACGTGGCTCATCCAGACGGGGCTCCTTTTCTAACGGACCCCGGCAACTTTGAAATCCCCTTATTCCTATCTGCTGTTAGCAATAAGGGGATTTCAAAGTTGGTGAGGTCCTTTGGAAAAGGAGCCCCATCTGGACGAGCCGCACGCCAGTGAGCCTCATCAATTTCGAAGTGGAGAAACAAAAAAGGCCAGAGCAGAGCTGTAAAATCTGAAAGCTGATAGGTTTGAAAGATAGCAGAACAAAATTGTAAAAGCAGACTAAGCACATATCACAGCATTTTTCCTAACCCAATATTTGTAAGTTACTATGGGCTTGTCTACACTAGCCCCTGCGGCACCTTTAATAGGAGTAAGGCGACTATGAAGTTGCCCTGGCTCTTCTAAGTACCGGTGGGTGAGCCGCAGCTAGATGCATGCTGGTACTTCAAAGTTTAAAACTTCAAAGTTGCTGCAGTGGGGAATTTGCTTAATGAAGTGTTGCATATGCACGGCAGCACTTCTTTAGTAAACTCCTAACACCCTAATTACCATCCTTCCTTTGAAGGAAGGTGGTAGTGCAGACAAGCCCTATGTATCACGTACATAGCTTCCTGACACAAAAGTTAAAAAGGTTAAAATTAGCTCCCTAAAGCTGCAAAAAAAAAAGAGGTATCTGACTCAAACTGTGTGCAAATGAAAACAGTTACAAACCAAAAAACCTTCCAGAGCAGACTATTATTACCACAAAGTTGCAGCATGTGTCAATCCTAACTCTTGGTCATTCAGAACAGGGAACTTTTAGCAATTAGCATATATTGAACTAATAAAGAAAGGCTAAAATTTAGAGAGAGGGAAGACAACTGGGGTCACACAAGCTGTCAAAAAAAAAAAAAGCACTCTCCTAGGGTTTAATTTTCCTTAAAGCTTTCTAAGATCTATTACTCTCAAAATATTAATTTTTCACTAATAAATCCAACTACCTCAAATCGTTTTAAAAAAAACAGCTGGTTTAGGATAGTGTTGGAGAAGGCGTATTGGAGATTAAGAGTTCACATTCCTACCTTAAAACAACAGCTAAGAGTTTAGAAAGGGTAAAACGATCTCCACTGTTACTTGGAAACACTGCAGCCAGGATTAAGGTAAAAAGTCCTGTAACAGAAAATAAAAAGGTGTAACATCTTTTCAAGCTTTACTACTAACCTGTTCAATAAATTGTTTTACCACTATCAAAAAAGAAATTAATTTTCATTCTTTAACTCTTTACAGTAAAATTAAGAGCAAGCTTAAATGCAGCACTCATTCTATTGCATTGTTAAAACGTTTAAATTGAAAATAAAGATCTATGTCCTAAATATTTAAAATACACGTTAGAAAAATGAAGATTGTAATTTAAACATGAAAACAAAATGAACTCAATTAACTCTTAGAAAACAGAACAGTCCATGTCAAATGTAGTGTTTATTAGAGTTATATTTTTAAATGGTAATAAGCAAAGTGGTCCACTATTTTTGGTTACAATAAAAGGTAAAACTACCAGCTTTGAAAGGTTAAGTCTAACTATATATTTAAGCAAAAATGTGGAGCAACAAATGTCTGTCATATGATAAGATAAATGGACCTTTTTCACTAAACATGTAAACCACCTATTTGGATAACTTGCTAATGTTCATAATAGGGACAGAGATTGCAGTTTTTGGATCAACAGAACTAAGAGTAATGCAAAAACAGAGCTCATATAGGCTGTGTCTATACTAGCACCTTTTTTCTGAAAAGCCTGTCCTTTTTTGAAAAAGGCTGTGGAGCATCTACACCCAAAATTTGCTTTTGATCTGAAATTGACAGAACATGGTCCTTTTTCCACCAGCCTTCTTCCTCTCCCAGATAAGGAAGAATGCCTTCTTCCAAAAGATTTTCTTCTTGCCGGGGTGTGTGTGTGTGTGTACATGCTCTTTGGGCCCTTCTTTTGAAAAAGCAGTCCTCACGGCACTGGATTTTTCGATCCCTGGTCCAGTCTCTCAAAAGAGCAGGGGCTGTGGAGATGCCTTCTATTGAAAGAGAAGATCAATCTTTTGATCTGCTTTTTTGTGTGCGCACATGACCTTTCGAAAGAAGTTTTTTCGAAAGCTCGTTCCTGGACCGAAAGACAAATAGAAAGACTGACTAGATGATGGCCTCAGTGTCTAGTTGGAAGCTGACAGCAAGCAGAGTACCACAGCAGTTGCTCCTGAGGTCTGTTTTGTTCATTGCCTTAACTGATGATCTGAATGATAGGTTGGTTTGCACGCTCATAAGTCTGAGGATGACACGAAGCTGCGGGGAGACAGATATGCAGGAATAGGGTCCAAAATAACCTAAACAAATTAGAGGACTGGGCTAAAAGAAATTGGATGAGGTTCAAGCAGATGAATTGCAGAGTGCTACATTTAGGACGGAAGAATCCTATGTACTACTATAGGGCGGGGGTCAACTGCCTAGGCAGCAGGTGTGCAGAAAAGGATCTGGGTAGTACAGTTGGCAAAAAGCTGCATATGAATCAACAGTGTGCTCTTATTGCCAAGAAGGCTAGCAGCATGTTGAGCTGCATTAGTAGAAGCGTTGCCAGTAGATGGAGGGACATGATTATTTCCTTCTATTTGGGATTTGTGAGGCCACCTCTGGAGTACTGTGCCCAGTTCTGGGCCTCCATCACAGAGCGTGGGGGTTACTGGGACCTGCACCCCACCTGCAGTAAGACATAACACTCAGCAGGCAGAAACCGAAAGTTAAGAGACAGGGACACAGCATTGAACAGACTTGTCAGCAGCAACCAGAAGCAATCAGTGCAATCCATCTTGTGAGAGTGGCCCTAGAGGGAGCGCCCCAGACAGGACCCTGGCCCCCCTTCCTCTCTCTCAAGTCAGCCAAGACTCCTCCATTCAACAGCCCAGTTCCAATCCCAATCAGCCAGGTCCCTCTTTCCCCCTTTGTCCTGTTCCCCAGGGAAGAAAAATGTTACCTTGTTGCCTAGGTTACATATGGCATGAAGGCCCATTACCTACATGTAAGAAATCACACCAAAATTTCCATCGCCAACTATGCACAGATCCTGTTTTTGTGGAAACTGAGACACCCACCTGGTGTTACTACAGGACAATAGGAAACACATGGAACCTAACCAGGGGAATAAAATACCCACAACTACTTCATCACAGCCCCCCACTACAGAAAGGCTGTGGACAAACTGGGGAATGTCCAGTGGAGGGCAATGAAAATTACTGGGGTTGGGGAGCATGACTTATGAGCAGAGGCTAAAGAAATGGGCTTATTTAGTCTTCAAAAGAGAAGTGGGTGGGTGGGGGAGGAGGGTAGATCTGACAGTAGAAGTCTACTATCTGAAGCCTGGTTCCAAACAGGATGAAGCCAGGCTATTCTCCGTGGTGGGAGATGACAGAACAAAAAGCAATATTCTCAACTTGAAATTGGGGAAACCTAGATTGGCTATTAGGGGAAAAAAATATTTCACTAAGACGATGCTGAAGCACTGAAATTGGTTGCTTAGGGAAGTTGTTGAATCTCCATCCTTAGCAGTTTTTAAGGTAAGACTTGACAAAGCCCTGGCTGAAATGATTTAGTTGGGGTTGGTCCTACGCTGACATCTATTCCATCCTTATTCTTCTAGGATTCTATAGGGCTGGAATTAACAAAAAGCTTTAATTTATAAACAGCTATTTCAGTTGCTCTCACAATGCATATGTCATGTCTTACCAGAGGTTGACGAAAGGATATTAACTATGGCAACTTGTGCATCTAAGAGTGCTTCTTGATACGAAAAGTTTGCCAAAAACCACTATAAAAACAAGAAAAAACAGTTTAATGAATAAATGTATCACCACAAAATGCATAAAAAAGTTTGCTTTGCATGAATATTACTTCCTGTATTTTTTAGATTTTCTATATTAACCACAGATATCAACTGAATCAAAATACACACATGCACACACAAAACAATCAGAACACAACTTTCACCCAATTCCTTCTGCTTTCTAAATAAATACTAATAATTTCTAATGGTTATTAAGAAGAGGCTGAGGAATTAAGTAGTATAGATGAAAGCAGGCAGCACGAACAATTTAATTTAGGTCTACTAGAAAAATACACACTAAAGATGATCTGAAAATTATAAGGGTGAGTCAGCAACAATTAGAAAGCTAATAATTTAGTCTGAAGTTATAACTTTGAAATGGTTCACAAAAATCTAAAGAGATATTTGAGACTTATGGAAACAAGTGATTAAATTATCATCCTACGTAAACTGATTAATACAAGGAAGTCCTATAATATCTTTTGTACATAAACAAATATCTGCAAAATGGAGATGATATGCACATCAGTCATCTCACAAGTATTTTGTAGGATTAATGTTTATAAAATCCTTTGTCAAAACACAAAATATTAGATCATGTCTTGGGCAAGAGCTCTTATGTAACATTATCTCAAAGATGCTCTTAATGCAGCTACCATTCTTCAAACATTATTTCAGAAAGATTGCACTTTTTGAATGATGATGAAGAAAAATACAGCAGATAGCCTTTAGAAACAACAACTGCAAAAGCAGTATAATTACATTTGTTTGTGAACAAAAGAATCTTATTGAGAGTTTCAATATGCATGCCTAAATGGAAAATAAATCTTAAAAAGTTACTTTACAAACTTGTTGCCATGAAATATGCATCTAATTTTCCCTTAAATTATGTAGACATCCTCACAATACATCCATTCATCTCAAGAAACTCTAGTTCCCAGATCACCTTCCTCTATCCAATACAGCAGTTAAAGCCACCTCCAGAGCTGCTATATCCATGAAGGATTGCCTGCTGGCTGCAAAGCAATGCGTGGCTTGCTCTTTACAATAAGTACACTGGCACCACTACTAGAAAGGCCACCACCATGTTACCCTCCTAGTGTTTGTCTCTTAGAAAACATGCCACTCTCACCTCTATGCTTCCATGGCATTGAGAATGGCTGCAGAAGTATGCAAAGACGACGAGTCATCAGATGAGAAGGACATCTTGCAGCCCTGCCTAGTCTCATTGTGTAGAATTGAGGATATGCTTTGCCCCACATCACTGTATGGATGTGTACAGTGCCACAGGATGAAACCAACAACGTAGTGGCAATATTCAAGAGGTTCCACAGAAAGAACAGGGCAACAGCTGCATTTACAGGCCCTTCTTCATCCCACAAAAGACAACATCTACTACTACATCCACAAAGGCCCCACTCCCCTCTACAAGGAAGGACCAGCAGCTGGTGTTTAAGTAACTCTAGATTTCTGCCAGCACAAGACTAGCAAGTAACTTACCACACCCATTTCAGTGTGCAGAGTATGACATAATTTGCAATGGCCCTGTCAACAGCAAAACCTGTACAATTAAATTCAAGCCTGAAAAACCCACTGTCCTATGCAGAGTTGCATTTTAGGGAAGTGCAGATCAGAGTTTAAGCTGTATTTAGCATATATGAGAAAAATACTAATAAAAAATAGACCACACTCCCATGCTAAGTACAAGTTCATTTTCTTTATATATGAAACAGTTGCATATTTGCAGCTATATTTAATTTTCTTAAAGAACAAAGGACATACCACAAAGCAAAAGAAAAAGCTGACTTTTGCTACTTGAGTTGCAGTGAGTTTCCCTACAGTTTTTAATATTGATTCCTGCTCCTTAACAGTTGGATACGACATGCGAGACAACTTTGCTTCCAATGCATGGCTTGATGGGAGTTGTCGAATCTCCATAACATTACTGAACCTTACACGAGGCTTTTTGGGAGCTTAAGGAAAAAACAAATGGCACGTGATCATTCAACTTTGCACTCTAGCACGTAGACAAAAAATATATATTTGATCCCACTGATTACACCAGTTCACAAATCATGATAAAAGCTTCTCCAACAAAACATTTGCTTTAAGTTTTTTTTTTAAACAAAACATTTTTCTATTTAATAGGGTACAAATGAAAAAGGATGAAAAAAGACTTAATTACTTTAAATTATTATGGTCTATTTGGAGTAACTTCTTTGAAACTTCACCATGAAATCCATTACTTCATTTTTCCCTGTACATCTTATTTTTTTTAAAATAAGGCAGAATATTTCTATAACTTTCTTTTAAAGAAATTAAAATCTTATGTTAAAAGTCACATGAATTTACATGCCTGACAAAATTAAAGTTGTATTTTCTGATCTTAGAAAGTTGCCTGTCCCATTTTAAATAGACAAAAAGATTTCATGACAATAGTAGTGACTAAATTAACAACAACAAAAAAAAAAGTTAGCTCAATGACAGCGATAATGATTTCTACTCCATTTCCTATTGCTGTGATGAAATCCCAGCCCCACTGAAGGCAATGACTTCACTCTGGGGCCAGTCTCACTTTGGTCTCTAGTTTCTTAGTCAAGGATGGCAACAGAGGCAACACACACGGTCCCCTGGCAAAAGAAACTACCGTGTGCTGTTGAAGAGTCACCCCACAGCTAGTATCTCTCAGTAAAAAGTATTTTATGCAGTTATGTTAAACGGAAGGAAAAGAATGGTTGCAATACAGCAGTCAGAGTAGGAGCATTACACATCTGTGAAGTTTCAGCAGGAATCTAGAGGACTTTTCAGGTTTGGAGAATGAGCCAAAGAACCTAACAGTTGCATCGAACAGGTAACTTATGTACAAACCAGGGTTGGATGGTTTCTGTTTTCATTTAAATCATTTTTAATAATCAATATTATAGATGTGTCTCCAGTTTCCCTATAAAACCTATCACTATAGTAGTTGACAGTATGCACAGTTATCAATTAAATTAAAAAAACACCCCTCTGACTAACATAGCTGTTAACTTAATTTCTAAGTTTAGAGTGATATGAGGGAAGTAAAAAATTGCAAAATTCTACCCTAGAAGAGACAAAAGCAAAGCCTGACACCCGGAGGTTTTGCGCTTAGAGACCAGGAACTGGATAGTGGTGGAACTAGTTCTGCAACCATGACAGAGGAAATATCAGACACAAAAACAGACTCTTTACAAAAGAGGAATTTGAAAATTTGACATTTTTACTTACTTTTTTCAGTATCACTATTAGCATTGCCACTCTTTTCACTAGGTAAGTCATGAAACTTCACTGGAACATACAAAGGTTCACTCTGAAAGGCAGCATATGTAATTAAACAAAACATTTGAACTGTTACCAATGCCGTCGTCTTAGGATATCTGAAAACAAAATACTAGGGGAAAAACAAGTTCCATTAAATAGCAAGAGATTCAGAATGCTTAAGCAGTATCACCATCTCTTCCCTACTACAAATATTTCACTTTTTAACAGTATGTATGACAAATCAATTTTACAATACATTTTAAATCCATTAAGTAAACTTTTTTTAAAAAAAATCTAGCAAATAAATATTTTAGAGTAGTCCAAATATAGCAACTGGTACACAGTCCCCAACAAGATTTAAAAATGAAGGCTGACAAGATCACCCATATAGCAAACCTGTCTGGAGTTTATTTCCAAGGAGAAAAGGTAACTACAATTCTCCTTCAAGTTTTAAGATGGGTTTATGATGTTAGGTATTCACCTCCAGCTGAATCACTGTTGTAAGGCCTTGGATTTATCACAGGGTCTACATATTTTGATTTGCAAAAACTAAGCTGAATCTGGGAATGTTTCTTTGTTTAAGATAGTGATATTTCTTTCATAGTTAAATGTAAATTCTATTGAACTTTTATGTAAGGAAAGATCCTGCATCTCCCAACGTGAGTAGCCATAGTTCTTGAATGACACATGACTGCTATTCTAACTAAATGCTGTTCGGTCATTTTGATTAAATGAGGAATTTAGCTAATATTTCTTCAATGCCTGGAAATTTGTGTGTACAATTTTTAAAGTAGGAGGGAAATAATGGAAAATTTAGCAGTGTCACGACCACACAAAAAAAATTCAGGGACTTACCAAAGAACTGTTTACAGTATTATCTGTTGTACAAGCAGCAAAATAACCTTCAGCATCTGCAAACTGATTAGAGATTTTACATTTAAAAGTCTAACAAGTCGTTGTAAAGTTTTAATATGCAAAGCCAAGTGAGTTTAGTGATAAATACTGAAAGGCACAGGAGAAGATCAGCAACAGCAACACCAGACCTTGTTCTGCAGAGAGTTCTATTAAAGCTATTCCCTACAGACTTAAATCTATGGTAAAAGCTGTGTTATCCAGCACTTGGATAATCGGCACATCCAGTTAACTGCCCCAGGGCCGCTGGTGACCGGCAGCTCAGCCAGGACTGACAAAGAGGGGTTGGCAGCCCAAGCTTGAATATCCAGCATATTTTATTATCCAGCAACCACGGTTCCTCAGAGATCCTGAATAATAAAGCTTATACTGTATAACTATTCATTATCAGAAATGCTGAAGGAATTATTGAATTCAATGTCAATATATTAGATTGGCTTATGATGGTGCACTAAGCTTTGTTTTAAAACAGTCAAATGTCTAATAGCACAGCTTTTAGAAACACGGTGTTTACATGGAACTATTTAGTTACAGAACAACTTCCCCCCTTCTCCTAATTTGTGTTAAGTTGGGGGTGAGGCATTTACTCCATGGTATTTCTGAAATGTGCTGTCATCAGTGGCTTTCTAAGCTAGTCAGGTCATTCTTCATTTCAGACTATGAAATCTATAATATTTTCAAATGCAAAATAATAGTTCCAAAGTACTACATGTTAAAATGAGCAATGAAAAAAAAAAAAAAAACAAAACAGTTACAGTATACAAAGCACATTCCAAAAAAGCACCAGAAAGCAAAAGACGTCTAAAGTTTTGAATGTTGCTCATCAAGTTTTTAAAACTAGTAAAAGCTCCAATAAGACATCTCCCAGACAGAACACAACATATTTATCTAACAAAATCTGTTGTGTTTTTAACAATGAAATGAAGTTGCTCTCGGGGCCCTCCATGTTTTTAAGAGGAAACAGCCAGAAAGATAAAAGAGCTCTAGACCTACGTTAGTCCACCAAAACATACTAAAGATTATTTTTACTTCTTCCATGGAGTATAAGGCTGGAAATGATTATTAGATCATCTGCTCAGATGTCTGGTGTATCAAAAGCAAGTTACTGCTGCACTTGATCCAATAACTTGTGGTCAATTTAATCATAACCAGGTCCCACTGGCTGTGAACAGTGATCTGCAGATGAGAGCTGTGAGCAGCTGTACTTGTGGACAAGCAGGTACATAAAGTGCCCAGAGGCCGGACATGGGTAACTCTGATGAGCCACATCTGGACCATAGGCCACTTATTACTCACCCTTGCTCTAAAGTGAGTAGCATATGCAGCACACCTTCAGTTGCTTGTCCATTGTGTCCCCTAAATCTTTTTCAAAACCACAGTTATCCAAGACACCAAACCCTCTTGTGTACATTATGGCCTGTTTTCCTTGTTCTTAGTATCTGGCACTAAATTCTTAGCACTATTCTAGTCTTCTGGAATTCCCCATGGAACTGCTTCTACATCTGTGCAACACGATGCAAGTTCCAGGCCTCTTAAGAGTGTTCAGAGTTTTGAGACACATAAATTCACATCAAACAAGGAGAAGGGAGGGCGGGAGCCTGTTGGAGCTGGGACACTGTTTAACTGTCAGCTTTGCTGGGCTAGCCAGGAGTGGAGCCTACCTTCTGGACCCACCTTCCTCCAACTGCAAGTAATTGAGTAGCCAATGAAAGTTTCAGTGGTTACTTGTTTATCCAACATCCCTAGCAGGGCATTGTGCAGATTTTGAAAAAAATCTCTCTTCTCGTTGTCTAAGAATGTGTATTCTATGGTGCATTTGATCCTTGTATAGCTTGCTGTATGCACTACTATGTTGCAAACCTCTCTAGTAAGACCATAACCATAGTAAACATGACGTTTATGAGCAGCTGATTCAGCTGAAAAAAGTGGGTGTGCTGTGGAATTTTCTGTCTCATTGAAGTGTGCCGTGTTACTGAAAAGGTTGGGAACCACTAATGTATACATTTGCAGAAGTCAGAACATTTTAAGTTATTAAATGGAAAATACTTACAAAGGCTGCATGCCTTCCTCGAAACCCACGTGTGCACTGTTGTCTCCATGGCTTCCAAACAATAAATCCCAAAAGGTATAGAACAAACATGGATGTTTTTGCAAAGGTGCTGAAAAAAGGTTTTTTGTACTTCATAAAAACATACTGTGAAATGAAAACAAAAAGTTATAGCTTTCATAATTACTGATGAGTCATCTGACTTCTCATCAGTGCTTTTCATGTTCAAGTCAGCCCAGTGTGTCTTCTTGAAGTCACAGCACACACATCAGAAGTGCAGAGTTATAAACACCAAAGTACAAACTGACAGGTCAACCAGAAGTACACAATCAGACAACAGCAGAGGACGCCCTGCTTTTTCCCCCAAAATCCCACAATTAGTGTAGTACTGTGTTAAACTACTAAAACAAAGTCTTAAAAAGATTTGACAGAGTAAGGAAACTCCTGTGCTTGTTTCATTTAAATTAATATGATTAAAAACAGCATTTTTCTTCCTCAGAGTAAGAGATCAAAAGCTGTATTTAGCCAAAAAATTATAACATTTTGTTCAGAGATCTGAACACTTCAATTACAAACAACTACCATTTCCAAGGTGTTCATAACTTGAGTTCTATTATATGGGATTGGAATATGTGACCAAAGCAGATGACTGTCCCAGTCTTGGATAAGATTAATATCCAAAACATCTCCAACGAACCACAGGAATGATGCACTCACCCACAAGACACCAATTTGTTAAAATATTACACCCCATTGGAAATTGATATTTATCTTTGTTTTAAGAGGACATATGAGTGCATTATAGAACAAATCATTAAACAATTCCACAACATCTAAATGTGATAACCATGAAGTTTCTTAATAAGACATACTTTTTATATAAGCAGTTAAATACCAGCCCACTAACTGGGAGGGGAAGGAGGAGCAGAGAGCAAGAGTTCCAAGACTTCTGATACTGCAATGTTATTTAATCAGAAAGCAAAAGTGTACCTATCAACGTATGAAAAAAGATCACTATAATGTGTTTTACTGGAAATACAAACAGGAGTATATATTCTAACATGGAATAATTCTTCTGGATTGATACTGCAAAGTACAGAACACTTTCAAGGGAGGTTAGAGCAAGACCATACATGGTCTGTACATAAAGCTTTTGTCTGAACAATCCAGTAATGTTTAAATAACACAACAAAACAATAGTCATCTTTAGCTATTTATATTAGCATTTAGTCTACTAAGAGCAACATTGCTTATTTTTCAGGATAGGAACCCTTGGGGCCATAACAATTCTCTCTAAGGTTGCGTCTACACATCCTCTGGAAGGGGCATCGTAAATGAGCAACCCAGAAGATGCTAATGAGGCATGGATGTAAGTTTCCCACGCCTCATTAGCATATGGTCTAGTGATTCGGAGTCCAGAAAAAGCTCTTCAGGACTCCAAAATAGACATGTAGACGCGCAGCCTGCAGGGATCTCCCAGAAGGAAACCTGAGGAAGAGGGGACTTCCAGAAGCAGGGTTTCCTTCCGGGAGATCCCTGTGGGCTGCGCGTCTACATGGCTATTTTGGAGTCCTGAATCGCTTTTTCCGGACTCCGAATCACTAGACCATGTGCTAATGAGGCGTGGAAAATTTACATGCACTCCTCATTAGCATCTTCCAGGCTGCTCATTACCATGCCCCTTTGAGAGGGAGGGGTATGTGTAGACGCAGCCTAACAGGCTACTTCCAGTAGTTTCATAAAACGTGAACTGTAAAGCTAGAACAGCAGGTTCATTAAACAGACTAATTTTTAAATCTCTGACTAAACTATCTGCTTCCTGTGACAATATTTGGCATTTATTGTTTTAATAAAGTCAGCCAGATTTTGGCTCCCTAACTAAAAAAAAAATAAAAGTTACCCGTTGGTTCAACAGACTGACAATTTCTGAATTAAACACCCTCCATAGTCAAAAGAGTAACTCTTACATGATGCTGGCTCATTGCTCTCTCTTTACATAGCTTACTGTACTACTTAGCTATCTGGACAATTAGAAAATTCTGTGTAATACTATTTTCCCACCCTTTTTTAAAATAAGAATCATGAAATAATGCTTACTGAAGTGAGTTCTGAGGAGGCAACCCATATCACATCAACAAGCAGAAGAATGACAATTCCAAGAACCATTCGCTTACGCTGAGTGGAGGAACTGCTCTGGGAGCTCATTCGGTTCATGATAAAAACCCACACCATTTGTAACCTATTACACATCAATACAGAACAAAATACAGACTGAAGACAGTGACTATAAGCAAATAATATAAAGAAAAAAAGAAAAAGTTCTCCATAGTACCTGTGTAAGATGCTACTGAGAAACTCATGTTTTAGTCAGTGGTCTGAAGCAGGGACTTGATACAGATCTCCCAGATGCCAGGTTAGTATACTAACAATCAGGCTATAAAGGTATAATACCTCTCCCCCGCTTTTTATTTTTAATCTAAATCCAGTGTTTTCTTTAACAAGATAAAAAAACTGAAAACGCTCAGACCTAAACCAAATGTTTAAATGAACCCACCTCCACTTCCCAGGAAGTCAAGCACCACCCCGTCTAACTTCTGTCAGTCCCAGATCTCCTTACCAAGGCATTTCTAATCATCCCCCACTCCAACACCATAAAGACTACCAAGCCCCCTTCAAAGAAGGGGGCAAGTGTAGACGTAATCAGGTTGATTGGGGATTACTAATTAAGTGCTGTGACGAATATGCAGCACTTCATGAGGCTAATTCTCCCCCACAGTAACTTCAAAGTGCTGCAGGAACTTCGAAGTAGTGCAGGCACCATGGCATGCTGGCACTTCACAGTTGGTGTGGCGAAAATTAGCCGAATGAAGTGCTGGCCATTAGCAATCTCCCATTAGCCTGATTATCATGCCCCCTTCAAAGAAGGGGACAAGTGTACACATAGCCATAGTCATTGATTGGCAATTGTCCCATAAGTAGTGCACCTTGAGAAAGGATGCAAGAGACATGCAGGGAATTTCCAGGGCAGCACAAGATAGGGGTTCTCTACAAAAAGGCTGGTTGGAAAAAGCATACAGTTATTTGTGATGGAAGCAGACTGGGAAACAAACACTGGAATAGTTATTGGAAGGAAGGACTTGTGGTAAGACAAAAAATGTGGATAAGCAGGTAGGGACCCACTTATGAAGGAACTGATGAGGGCCAGAAATTTTAATTTAGTGTGGCAGTGAAGGAGAAAATAACTGAGGAATTCAGAGAGGTGAAAACATGTTGAAAACAGTGGACCAGGAAAATTATCTTAAAGAAAAATTTAAGAGCCTAGCCTTCTGCACAATGAATAGGCCAAACACAACATGTATGGAAGAACTAAAGGAATTTTCCTTCCACACCCAGGATGTGAAACTGGAAAAGAAGGGCTCTCAAGCTCCTAGTACAGCCTGAAGGCTATTGTAGCCTAACAGTCCAGCATGCCTGCTTTGCAGGAGTTAGGGGAAAAAAAAACCCAGTAAACCCACCAAATGGTGGAGCCACTGATCCTCAGCCATCACACTGTCTAGTCACATCCAGGATTCCCCTCCTGTTTCAAAGCACACAGCTGGCACAGATCATCTGATAGTCCCTTTCCATCTTGCCCTATTCTTCCATATCAGACCTACCACAGTTCCTCCTTCAACTGGAATTTGCTGGGAAGAGGAGAAGGGCAGGATTTCCCGATTAAAAAAACCACTAATATTTCTGAGATCAGAAGTTCTCTCAATTGGTTTATATTAATGAACAACAACACTTTTACTCATAGTTATTCAGTTTAAGTGACATCAACTTTAAAAAAAAAAAATCTGAAGAGTTTTGTCAATACTTATTAAAAGTATCAGCCAAGATCACCATAATTCTTAGAGAAAAATATTTTTTTCCGGTTCTCTTGTGTATTTGACTGCAGAGTGTATATTTAGCATTTCCACATACCCTATGTAGCAAATTTCTTTTGTTCTGTGTTTCACACCACAACAAGGAAAAAAGCTTAATAGGAAAATGTGATTATGAAGTCTCAGTTTGTACTCATGACAGCTGCAGAATTGTGTAGACTAAAAGTTAACAGTGTCCTGAGTATCTGTTCTGATCCTCAATATCAAACCCATGACTTATCTAAAGCTCTGATACAGGACATCTTATAGCACTATGTACTACAGCATTATTAAAGTTTGTAAAATTTAATATGGAATGCAAAGCGTGTGAAGAGAAAGTAAGGATTCGGGATATCAAAGTAGTGTATTTCAATTTTTTCATGCAACGTGAATAGTTTTTAGTCATGAATATTTGTCAAAAGAAAGTGAATATATTCAATATTTTGTTTCTGTATATTAAGATCTTCATGCTGGAATAAAGAATGTTGAGAAAAAAATATTGTTGGAATTATATTTTGCATACCTGCCCAATAATTTTTAAAACAAAAATCAATGCTTCAGCAGACTTCAGGTTGCCATTGTCAAGTTGAAGGCTGTCTCCTAAAGTAGAAAAAGAAAAATTGAAATACAGTGGTATCTATTTTTTTCAGTAAGGCTTTTACACAGAAAATTATATTACAATACCAAAAGGTCAAAGCCCTAAATGTTAGATACAAATATGAACCATATTAACAATTCAGCTCCTACATTTAGGTTTGAAAATCATTCATAAAATAGAGGATAAAGAAGAACAAACAGTGTTGGATCAGTGGTGCACAACTCCTCTTACTTAAACCCTTCTTATAAATCCACAAAAGGAAAAAAACTTTTTCTCAAGACATTTAATTCCACTGGCTCCTTCCTTCTGTACTCCCACTGGGGTTTATCTTAGGAACCTTATATGTGGTGCAGAGACTGAATTGATACCAGTGTCCTGTACAGGCCTGAATATACTGCTTGGTCTTACTAGCACAGTTTGAACCTCTCTGGTCCAGCATCCTTGAGACCTGACTGGTGCCGAAAGAGAATTGGCCAGACCATGGAAGGTGAATATTGTCTAGTGCGTTGGCAACACTTCCACTGCTTAATGGAAGTGTTGCTAATGCACTGGACAATATTCAGATTTGCAGACTAGCAGGCGATTTTCTCCACAGAAAACATCTTCTGCTGGAGAGGCACTGCCTTTCGCCCACAAAGGACCACTGTGGCACTAAAGAGCAGCTGTCTCACTGTAGAACCCAAGAGAGAGACAAGGCCGCGTTCTTTACAGCACTACGCCTGCTGAGCCAGACAAGAAGGCACAGAATATGGGGCGGGGAGGAAGGAAAGGGGAGAGCTGCAAATCAGGATGCATATGGCTGGATGAGGAGGGTCACAGAATGCAGTTCAGAAGGTTGGTGGGGGATAGAAAAAGGCAGGGACTGAACAGAAGTGGGGTAACAGGGCCACAGGGTGACAGGAAGTGGCTAAGTGGGGGGTGCAGGGACCCACAGGGCAGATATGCTCTGAATGGGAGAGGCTAAGAGTCAGCCAGTGTCTGCATGAGGTACCATCCCCAACTTGCTAACAATCCCTAAAAAAACCAGTGTCCCATAGTTTTCCCACCCACACCCACCTATCGACCAGATTCACTCCCAGGCTCCTTTCCAGCCATTACTTCTCTGCATTTCTCCTGACTCTCCTAGAATTTTGCACCAGTTCTGAGAAGTACTGGAAATAAGTTTCGATATTGTAGTTTAAGTAAAAGATTACTCAAAGTTCTATATTAACATGTCCAGTAAGGAATCCTTTGTTATCTAAACTGTTAGAAACATACTTGCTAACAGGTACTGTGAAATAAATTACAAAAATAATTGAAGATCATAACATTGAATTATTTTTACAAATAAAATGTCCAAAATTTTAAAATACTGTGCCTTTAACTTTTTGGCATGGAATTCTTTCATGAGTAAGACATGCAACGGATGCTGAACAATTAAGAAGTCAGGCTCAGAGGCACTAGCAGCACACTTTGAAAATGAAAAGCTTACCATTTATCCATTCTGGAGGTCACAAAATCCAGATTCACTGAAAGCTGCCACCCACACTGACCTAGCAGGCATACTACACCTGCTGATCAGTTTATATTTACTATGCATCCCTGTGGCAGATAAGAGCTAACACTTCAGACAGGAACACCATAAATGCTCCAGCTCTGCTTAAGCTGGCATGCTAAAATTAGCAGTGAGGCCATAATGGCAGATAAGAATGTTCTGGCTACCCAACCCACTCTATACCTAAGATCATGGTTATGCCTGAACTGAAGCAATTAGCCTGATTCACCATTCATGCCACTACTCCAATACTACTGCATGCACATCTGCCCCAGGATTAATACAGCTAATGATGAATGCTATGTATAGACTCCTCACACAAATTCAAGCGACATGAATTGTTTTATTTAAACTCTAGTACTTTAACGACCAAACATAGGGCAAAGACAGAAAGTCATCCCTTAACTGCCCTCTCATCAGGGTCCACAACACAGTGAAGTTGAATTCAGCAATTTATTTGTGTAAGAGTAGATTCTGTTCACAGTGGTATAGTTTTAGCTCAGTGGTGAGCAACAGATGCCCCACTGGGGTTCCACCTATGGCCCCGAGACAGTCTGGCTGCCCCCCTCCCCATCTGCCTCTCACACACTGGGGCACCAGACCCCTGTACTTACTTGCTCCTCCCTGCCAGCACTTTTGGAACACCAAGAATTGTCTGATTCATGTTGCATCCCCCTCCCACCCCTCCTCACAGAGCTGGAAGGCTGCCAACAGCTGATTCGCAGTATTCCAGCTCTGGGAAGGAGAGGGAAGAGCAGCAATGCAGCGTGAACCAGGTGATTCATGGTGCTCCAAGAGTGCTGGGAGGGGGAGGAGCAGGTAAGTGCAGGACACTGTTGTGGAAGAGGTATTTGGGGAGAGAGTATACAGGGGGCCACAGAGCCACAGGTCAAACCCCAGTGGGCCATGAGCTTCTATAGCCTGCAGAGAAGGAGGGACACTCATGCAGCCCACTTGCCATCCCTGCTTTAGCTCTTATTTCAGTCCACAGGAGTTGTTCCATTTAACAGAATGCAGAATATGGCATAACAATTGAGTTACTCCCTAAGGACCGCGTTCTACATGCACACCTGCCTTTGGACTGGATTCCGAAAATATTCTGAACACTTGCAACTCCATTCAATGCTTATTATTGTCAATGAGAAATCCACTAGGGATTGAGGACAATTTAGCATCCTAACTTTGGACATTAGGGCCAAGAACGAAAAACAATAAATATATAGTGCAGTCCTCTCACAGAATGTTCTGGGGTGTCAGATGCTACACTAATCAGTATGTGCAGCCCCTCCATGGTGTATTTAAGTTACTAGAAGGGATGCATGTTGTCAGATTGCAATGGCAGCATTCAATAGATCCTGTTTTTGTTTTAAACTGAAAGCACTTAAACATATTTCAAAACCATGC
The DNA here is from genome assembly GCF_033958435.1 of Carettochelys insculpta. Lineage (NCBI taxonomy): Eukaryota > Metazoa > Chordata > Testudines > Carettochelyidae > Carettochelys > Carettochelys insculpta. The sequence goes on from NC_134144.1 coordinate 59,927,472, forward strand.
TAAATGTCCCTCGTCTTAGTTTTTTTGAGTCAAACCATAGTTTCTCCAAGATATATTCATACATCCCACGTCCAAAAGAGACCACTGCAATCATCTAGTCTGATCTCCTTTATAAACACAAGTCACCATGCTTACCCAAAATAACTCCTCAAACATAACATCAAGAAAAATATCCACTCTTAATTTTGCTAATGATGCAGACTCCTCCATGACTCTTGGTAAACTGTTCCAGTTATTCTCATTGTTAAAAATGTATGTCTTATTTACAGTCTGCATTCATCTAGTTTCAACTTCCAGTCATTGAATCATATTACACCTTTCTCTGCTACAGCAACAACACAATCAGAATTCCCTTATAGGTCTTCTTTACAACAGTAGTTAATTAACAAAGGTGAGTCTGAAGCATGTTTAATGCTTTGCATCAAGGCTACAGTCAGCCTGTGTGAAAACTAGTTTTCCTTACCATTTAGACCATATTAGGGCTGAGATTTTCATCTTGCGGAACCATGATTTTCAGCCAGTTATGTGCAGGGCTTCTGCAGATAGCCAAAAAAAAAGAATGAAAACTTAAAAACACCCCTTTCTAATATCTTGTGAAGAATACAAATTCTAATTCAACGGTCTCTTCTCCTCCCCAATCTATGCTAAATCACTTCATTTCAGATGAGATACTCTGCATAAACAGTTGATATTACCATATACAAATGTCCTTATTGTATGCATTACTGTTGTAGTTGCATCAGTCCTAGGGAAACGTCTTTTATTGGACCATCTTTTGTTGGTGAGAGAGACAAATTTCTGAGCAAAAGTTGGCCCAATAAAAGATAATACCCCACACTCTGGACATTTAAAATGTCTCAGAAGTATATTCACTTGGCTACCTGCGTTTAGGTCAATGAGCGGTAATGGCCTTATGTCAATTCACAAATGGCAGACTGCTTTTACAATACATATGCCAAAACCGTATTTAGAACGGTAATATGTATGCATAAGTCTGCAAGGGTTACTTAATTTGCAAGTCCCACCACCATCTCCGACAGGAAAGTCAAGGTAGCACTGTGTTTCTCTAGACCAGGGATGGTGAACCTAAGGCTTCCCTTGATCTGACCCACAAGGGTCAGGTCTCCAAACACACACACAGTCCCCTCCACAGTAGGGCAACAGCTGGCACCCCGACTCCTCAGACACAGCTGAAGTCACAGTGCCTGCTCCCTGTAGCAAGGGGGATACCCAAGTCTTGCAGGCTCAGCCTAGTGACAGGGATGAGAAGCAGCTCTGCATGTTGCAGGGAAGTGCTCCCTGCAGGCAATGCCCTCCTTCACTTCCAGTAGCGGGGAATCAGGCTCAATGAAAGTGGCGAGAGGTGGTGCCCACAAATGCAGAGCTGCACGGAGATACCTGTGCCAGACTCAAAAAAAGTCCCCCCCCCCCCCGTATTGACGAACCCTCATGTCTGTTTTCCACTTGATTGCACAAACTCAAAAGCAAAACAAGCCAGTGAATGTTGTACAAAATCTTTTAAAACGCACATTTTCCCTGACTGTCCTTTCTATTACCCTAAGGCCAGGTCTACGCAACTGGAGTAAATTGGTTGCAGACATGCAATTCTAGCTACAGCAACTGCATAGCTAGAATTGAAGTATCTGAAATCAACTTACTTGACTGTCTGCACTGAGGGAGGCTGACAGGAGCATTTCTCCTGTCTACCTCCCTTATTCATTGCAATAGCATGGAGTACGGGATCGACTTCCAACTCCAGACAGATCAATTACGTTTGTCTCTACCAGATGCACAAAACTCAACTCCAGAAGATTAACCCTGACCAGGTCTCTGTTTCGCACAGTATAGACAAGCCTTAAGAATTCATGTCAGTGAGAGCTGATGACCATGCTACAAAGGAATAGAGAGTGGGACTTTCTTCAAAGTAAGACAATGGTAATTTTTAAATTAGATGGGTAGAACAGTTTCTCAATGATCGTCAAGGAAAACTCCATGGAAAGAGTAGACTCCTCTGCAAATATCTCCATAGCATGAATCAAAGAACAGGAAAACAAACAAGCCTCACATGGCTGTGCTGAGTATTGCCACCAGTTCATCAAAATAAAAAATAACTAGAAAAACTGAAAAAAATACACACAGGAAACACCTTGTTTCCAATTAATTATTTTATCTCATGAGACACCTGGAGTTCAACAGGCAATACTCACTTGCAAACTGTACCTCCATGACAAAGTGTTCTGTATGTAAAAATATAATGGCAGAACTGGATCCTAGCACCTAAAGGATAAGAGAAACACTTGAAAAAAATCTTGATTCTCATACCAGTGTCAGAAATGTAAATGCTAAGCTGTACTGTAGTTTGCAACTATTACTTAAATGGTATATTATACAGTTAACCACCCAATCAACAGACAATTACTAAAGTAGCTGACCATGAACTCCACAAGTTCAAGCATTAGTAAAAGATTAGGCATAAAAGCTCTCTCCATGTACTCTTTCCATTTAGAAGAATCCTAAAACTTCACTGTCTTTAACAAACAAACCTTACACCCATTTAACTTCACTTGCCACTGAAGAGCAGACGCCTTTGTGGCAAAATAGACAACTGGTAACAGTACACCAGTGTTTCTTAAACTTTGAGACCACTGAACACCAAATATCTAGGAAGTTTTTCTTTAAAACAACTGTTGTCAGACTCCCTCCACGCCAAAAAACCCACCCAAACAGCAACATATACAGCAGAACCAAAATGAAGTCATTTAATCAGATATCACAGCAATCAAATAGTAACATTTTATCTGGTTTTAATGGCAGAAAATATATACCAGTGTATTTTTTCCCAAACACTCGCAGCACACCTGCAATTTGTTCATGGAACAGCAGTGTTCCATGAAACAGTTTAAGAAACACTGCACTACACAACAGTTTTGGATATGACATGTATGATTTGAAATTAACACTAAAATTAAAAGTTAACAGTTAAGAACATAATTATCCTAATGGAATGTGGCCCAACCATCAGGTGCTCTCACCCACACTTGTAAAAAATACTAGCAATCCTTAATAATGGCTCAGGACCTCACTTTTAGTTCTAATCTGTGCCGTGGTGTCTCCTGATAACATGCTGGCTGATGCATTCCACTCCATGCACACTCATAAGGAAAAACATCACCTACTGAATTATCAGAAGCACGTAATCATTCCTTGGAAATCAGCTGCCCAGTCCTGAGATCAGAGTACATCACAACTCGCAATGAGACACAACGACAGAGCAATGGAGACATCAAGTCCAGCAGCCTCCAGAAGACCCCTTCATCCTTAACTGCGGAATCCCTACGTTCAGGAGCAGGCACGCTGCTGCACTGCTAGAGACTCTTCCAGAGAAGGGCTGGGTCCTATCCCTTTCTCCCTCCACCCACTCACGCTAGGGTCGGGGCAACCAAGCAGGACACCCTCCCCATGCAAGCCCCTGCTCCAGAGATACGAGGCAAAGGAAGCGACAGGTTACCCCCGCCCCCAACACACAAACTCGGGCTAGGAGGAGAACAGGAGACTGGTCCCTTGTCCCCACACCTCCGCGCTGTTGGGACAGGAAGTGACGAGACACCCTTCTTTCTGACTCGTCCCCCCACCGCGCGGATGGGGAGGGGAGGGGAGGGGAGGGGGGCAGGGACACCCCCCTCCCCCACCACCGCGCACCCCCCACTCAGGGAGAGAGGAGGAGACAACCCCTCCTTCCTACTCCGCCACTCCACTCCAGGGACATGGGGAGGAAGCGGAGGGGGGCACCCACCCGGCTCCACGCACCGGGGAGGGGACAGCCCCCCATTCAGAAGCAGGACAGGCGGGACAAGCAGAGCCCCCCCACCGCCGACGCCGGTCGGGCAAAACGAGCTCTTCACGCAACTTGGGCACGCTGGGCACCCCCAGCCCCGCACAGACGCGGGGGGGGGGCCGGGAGGACGACGCTAGTCCCTTCCCCACTGACAGCCCGAGCCGGGCTCGGACGCGCCCCACGACACCGCTCCTCACGGGGATCAGAGCCGGAAGCCCCGGCTGGGGGTCTCGCCGGTACCTATCGGTGGCAGCCACCAGCCCAGAGCACAGTCCGTCCCGCGACGCAGCCCGCTCCTCTCCCTCTAAGATGGTGGCTAGGCCGGAGTCGCAGCTGGGCCGCGGAGAATCCATCCCCGAGCCAGCGAACGAGAGCGGCTCCCCCGCCGGGCTGCCATCGATGTGTGCGGGCAGCCACTCGTTGGCCTGCTGCCACGCCCGGCCTCGGTGGCGGGAGGAGGGGCCAGTGACGGACGGGGCTGGAGCGTTGGGATGGAGGCGGCGGCCTCGTGGAGGGCCGATGCAAGGGGGTGGCTGGGTGGGGGGCAGCGAGAATGCAAGTGGTAGGGCGGCGGCGGCGGCAAGGACCCGGAAACAGGCCCGTGGGCAACGCAGACGGGATTTGCTCTCAGCTGCTGGCTGTAAATTACACATGGGCGTCCAAAACAAAAAGCAGTCAAGTGGCACTTTAAAGACTAGCAAAACAGTTTATTAGGTGAGCTTTCGTGGGACGGACCCACCTCTTCAGGACACAGCCAGACCAGAGCAGAGTCAACATTTAAGACACAGAGAACCAAAAACAGTCAGCCAGGAGGACAGATCAGAAAAAGATAATCAAGGTGAGCAAATCCGAGAGTGGAGGGGTGGAGGGGAAGGTCAAGAATTAGACTGAGCCAAGCATGCAGACGAGCCCCTATAGTGACTCAGAAAGTTCCCATCCCGGTTTAAACCATGTGTTAATGAGTCACCATAGGGGCTTGTCTGCATACTTGGCTCAGTCTAATTCTTGACCTTCCCCTCCACCCCTCCACTCTCGGATTTGCTCACCTTGATTATCTTTTTCTGATCTGTCCTCCTGGCTGACTGTTTTTGGTTCTCTGTGCCTCAAATGTTGAGTCTGCTCTGGTCTGGCTGTGGTCTAAAGAGGTGGGTCCGTCCCAGGAAAGCTCACCTAGTAAACTGTTTTGCTAGTCTTTAAAGTGCTACTTGACTGCTTTTTGTTTTGATAGTGTATAGACTAGCACAGCTTCCTCTCTGTTACTGTTGAACATGGGTGTCCGGTGTTGCCTGTTTGTTTCCGTGCTACAAAGATGGGCATGAGCATTGAACCCCATCTCGCCCTGAAAGTCAGGGCTTTTGTTCTGGCAGAGCCCACTGGGACAGAGCTCTGGCACTTTTCTCTCTTAGAACAGCAGCAACATTTTCACTGCTGGTTATGCAGGAGTGTGGGGACTGGGCAGGAGCCCCTGCTGGTCCTGCAACAGCACAGGGACCTGGCAAGAGCTCCCGGCACCCTGCAGCACCTGTACCTTTCTGGCACCCTGAACACCCTAACCCTTATGAGGCATTATCCAACTCGAGTTCTGGTACCTCTTTTCTAGAAAAAAAGCACTGCAGAAAGTTATATAGTAACAGAGAGGGAGCCGTGCTAGTCTATACACTATCAAAACAAAAAGCAGTCAAGTAGCACTTTAAAGACTAGCAAAATAGTTTATTAAGTGAGCTTTCGTGGGACAGACCCACTTCTTCAGACCTTTCTTCATAACTGCAGAAACTTATGTAATTGATGGACAGCCCCTGAGACTGGAAAGAAGAAGTTCTTGAAAGAAAAGAGAAATACTTTAATATTTAATTTTAATATATAGTTTTAATTTTCAGCCCACTAAAGCCAATCCTTATTTTCATTCAGCTGCTTGTTTATCACTTATTTACCTTTAACTTGTTGCATGATCATTACATTTGTTTTTTCCTGTGAGAATGACAATACCAAAAGTCAGAGGGGCAGCCATGTTAGTCTGTAAATGTAAAAACCAGGAGAAATCCTGTGGCATGTTATAGACTAAAAGATTTTTTGGAGGGTGAGCTTTCATAGGGAACCACCCACTTTGTGCATCTGACAAAGTGGGTTTTTTTGTCCACAAAAGCTTATGCTCCAAAATATCTGTTAGTCTATAAGGTGCCACAGGACTTCTCGTCTTGTGCTCGAGGTACTTTGATTATCTATGTTAAACTTTCTTTTTATAGTTCACTCCACTGTTGTTTCCACTACTGGGATTGCACTAGTGCTAGGAAAAATGCATCTTGCCACCTACATTTTAGTCATCAAGTCATCTGTCAGCTCAGAAAAGATCGGAGCTGCTGTTTGATGTTGGTCAACAACAATAACTAGTTCTTCCACTGTTGCATCACCAGGAAAGTTAAGCATATGCTGGCAATGATAGGAGATTTTAAGAAAGCATGTTCACTGAAGTCAGTTTGTTGGAAAGAGTTGTATATGTTGCAAAGACGGTATTGTTTTCTTTTAATTGGCATAGGATTTATTTTGGGGGTACTTCTATGGCGTATATTATGTAGCAGGTTAGACTACCTTTTTACAATGGGTCTTCTGGCCTTGGAATCTATAAATCTAAGAGTTCTCCTGTGCTGGGAGATTTCTTCACTGGCTATCCCTATTCGTTTTAATGGCAGTTTACAATGCTTATGGGAGTAAGAGTGTCTTTAGTGGACCAGAAAATCTGCTCTCTGTTTGTGAAAAATAATTAAAATGACATCATACAAGCTGCATCTGTCAGGAGTGTCCAGGTTTGGAGAGGAAGTTTTGTCATGCCTACCAGTTGTAGTGAACCCAGCTTTCCATCCTGGTTTCCCTTGCACTCTGAAATACTTGATCAGTTGCTTGTGCTGCCTTGGCACTGTTGTGTTAAGATCTCACATGAAGCAGCACTACCTTTGGCTCCCAGTAGAGGCTCAGATTGACTCCAATCTGCTTTGACCATCTTTCAGCAAAAGAACGAGCCAACTAGCTTTGATGGAACAAAGGAAAAGAGACAGAAACCAGTACAGAGGCCCTTTTCACGTTCTTTTAGAACAGGGTTAGACTTAAAGAAGATAGAGATGAATGAGGAGCAGAGGAAAAAAGAAGGAAGAGGCAATAGAAACCCAGAGCAAAGGGACTGTTTATAAACAGGTTAAGAGAAATAAGATGAATTGTGTGTGTGCATGGGGAGGGGGCACCAAGTGAAGCATAAATTTTGGAAGGCTAGACTCCAGCCTGGCCCACCTCTTCCACCTGAGGCCCTACTGCTCCTGCCCCATCTTCTGCTAAAGCCCAGAGCACTCCCACCAATGGGCTGCCCAAATTCCTCCAGCCCCGCAACACTGTGGGGGACAGGTAGTCCTGGGAGAGCTGGAGCATCAGGTGGATGGCATGCAGTCCCCTCCTTTCAGCCCTGGAGCAGCAGGCTGCGTGGCCCCAGTCCTGTCCTCTCTCCTCTAGGTTCCAGCTACCATAGCTTTAGTCCCAGCAGACTTCCTCAGAGAGAAGCAGCCTACCTGGATGGGGGCCAACTAGTAGCAGGCAGGAGGTGGGTCACGGGGAGCTCTTTAGGGAGGCATAGTCTTTCCCAGCCTGTTATATACACTGCCCATGTGTGAGTATGTCAGGATAAGAAACAAAGATCAACACTTATGAAAAAAAAGTGGCAAAATACATAGAGTGGACAAAATATTTTCTTTGCATTTATGGTTATCTTATTTACGCTGCTATGATACCGAATCTCACAGATGTTGCAAGTCACCACACATTTAAAGTAATGGCACATAACAATATAGGAAACAACTCTCCCTTCCAAAAATTATGGAATTCACCTGTTTGATTATGAGTGCAAGTGCTAGCCTGCCAGATACCTAAAGTTCAAACATCTAAACTGTCCACTAGCCTATATACCTTCTAGACAAAATACAGAAGGAAACAGACACTACTAAAAACATAAGCTGTCAGTCATTTTTTAAAGTACACCAGTATAGACTTAAATGTAGAACCAGATTCTCCTATTCATAGATAGCTAATTTTAATCTCTCCAGATTAATACTGGTAAATTTAAGACGAGAACTGGTATAATAGCACCAACACTGTGATGATAACTTCTCACACAGTTGAAGTTAGAAAGTGACTAGTGAAACTAACACCTTGCGTGTGATTCATTTTTTTAAAACTAACATAAATGGAATTTATTAAATTCAACCCTAGCAAATTGAGTGGGAAGGCCAAGGCAACTGTAAAATCTAAGAAATCATTTCAAATTTTAGATACTGGTGGGAGGAATTGCTACTGACACATTTTCAAAAAGCTAATTTATGTCATGCATATTGCATGGTGATAAAAATGGATGTCAGCATTATCTATACAAGCCATTGAAACAGAGTAATCTATTTTGTCTGTCCTACAATTCAAGAATTGTAATTCTATACATTTTAAATTAAAAGCTACAAAATAACATGATTGATATAGCTGCCTGCATTAATGTTATTATGCACCTGTGATGGGGCTCACTGGGCCCCGAAAGCCCCCTGTGGGAGGCCATCCAAATAACCATAGAGGAGTCCTCCCAGGGAAGCCGGAGTGTCAGCCTCTCAGAGATCTAACAGTGAAAATACTATTGACATGTGTTGCTGGACTGATCACGGAGCCTTAATCTAAGGATGAGAACCCCACATTCAGGAGGGGAAGCCCTGGGATCACCACTGCAGTGAGAACTGCCTTGTTATTGGACACTGTTCCAGCACCTTGAAGTATTTCCTTTTTATAAAATAAAACTATTTAGTAGAAAGAAAAAGAAATAATTTTGGAAAGCTTTGGTCTCAAACTGTCATTTTATTTCCCTGATACCTGTACTTTATCTTCTACTAAGATAAGTCTTTGGTACTTACTTACTTGTACAGTAGTACCAAGTGCCAAATAAGTATCCACTTGTAGCTATACACACACAAGAAAACCTTCCTGCTCGGAAACGTTTACCATCTAAATTCAGATATATGGAAAAAAATATATTCTCAATTATATCTGCATAGTTACAATCTGAATAGCTAAAATGAGGGGCCAAATGATTGTGTTGCCCGATTTCCCACTGTCTTCTTTCAAGACATTACCCCAAACCACTGATAACACATTCTTATGAATTTTTGAATGCACACTTGTGTTAGAAGTGTAGTTCCCAAGGCAATCTGAAAAAAACTGGACTCTTGAAAAGGTGTGTTTTGTGAAATGGAACTTGAAAACAATGTTAAATGAACCAACCAAAAATGTACATCTACTCTAATAAAGCATGTTTCACCAGTTTTGCACAGAGCTATAGTACATTTTTATAGAAGTTAAAAGCAAGTTTCAGAAAGCATGTGTGACTCAGCTAAGGCCAACAGATGTCAAAGTACCAAAGCTAGGATTAAACTCTAGGTGTTAAAATTCAGTCCCCTAATCATTAGCCAGACTTCCTGTTAATAGTGTTGCCTAATTGTATCTTTAGTGCTTCATGCTATAGATAATTTGAAATGTTTACCCATAATAAAACAATAGATGGATATTCTATCACACTCAAGGGACATACAGAAAGGAAAAAAAAGTATGGGTCCAAAGAGCTGCATTGTAGTAGCTTTGTACTACTGTTTTGAAGCTCCTATACTTGCACTGATGGAAGGCCCCTAACAACTCAGACTCTGGTGGTGGAAAACCTTCCTTTATCTGAAGGACATTAGATATCCACAGGCCCAAGTCTGTTAGGTGCCCTGCAGCTGTTGAATGCAGTAGCTAAGGGGAGCGGCACTGGCAATTTTCAGCATCCTATGAATAGGCATCTTACAGCAGCTCAGACATACATTTTGCTTTTCACCAGGCAAAAATCTCAGAGGAGGTAGCAGTGATGAGAGAACGTATCCTTCCCCAGCTGTGAGTCCCCAAGTCAGCGATTCACAAGGGTAGGCAATTAGCACCCCACTACAGCAGCTGAGTTCAAACAAACCTGTGAATGTTTTGCTTTAAAAATGTGTCTGAGAGGCCTGCAAAGAGTAGAAAGCTATAGTTTTGGAACTGCAATGCCAAATTTTTGTTCTTAACAAGATGAGACACTTAAGCGGTGGTTCTTAGTGGATTATGAACACAGGGGTCAATGTGGCAAAGGTATTTTTTTAAAATATTTTTTAAATTTTTAAAAAAAATTTTAAAGGTACATTTTTAAAAGGGTTATTGTGTTTTTTTTTAAACTTTAAAGTCACAGGACTTGTTTCAGTTTAACTGAGTATGTGTTAGAGTGGGAAATAAAATTCTTTGTAATAGTGAAATTGTTCTCTTTTCATGTACCTTTCAAGTGTTTTTGTACTGCATTTTTGCATGCTTTTGATTAAATGTTAGAGATGCAAATGTGTTAAACAAAAGAAGTACTGCATGTTCAACCACTGTTAAAGCATTTCTACATCACAATACTGTAATCCTTTTATGTATGGAAATACCTCTGTCAATAGTGAGTTTTAGAAACAGGAATGACAATTATCTTAATAGGTTTTATTTTTGTAATTCTTCTATTAACTTCAGTGGGAGTTGGGTCAGGCCATCAGGGTAAATCTTCACCACACACTTAACCTGGGTGATAAGCAGCCAAGAGGGTTACCACCTGTCTAATTGTGCAAACCCAAAGGCCCTTGCTTCACCCTCTGTCCAGCTCTTCCCTGAGGCAATGCCCCTGGCCAGCTCTTCCTGGGAGGCCCTACTCCAGCTCACTCCATCCCCCTTACCTCCATCACATGCTGTCCTCACCCTCGCTCACTTTCACCAAAAACATGCAGTCCTGTAGCACCTTAAAGACTAACAAATGTATTTAGTAGGTAATGAGCTTTTGTGGGTAAGACCCACTTTTTCAGATTGGAATAGATAATAGGAATCCAGGGTTTAGATAGCAGGGAGTGTAGCAGGGGAGGGAGAGGAAGGAGGAAGAAAATAAAGGTTGGGGGGGTGGGGAAATCACCTGTCATTAATAGTATCTGTGTGACTGGTGTGATTCCTGCGAATACCAAAGGTGGGGAAATTGCCCTTGCAATGCATAAGATAATTGAGATCTCTGTTATGCCCAAGGTTAAATGTGTCAAACTTGCAAATGAATTCAAATTCAGATGTCTCCCTTGGTAACTGTATGGTAAAATCCTTTTGAAGTAGAATGGCTACTTTCAAATCCTTTATTGAATGTGCAGAGAGGTTAAAGTGTTTTCTTGCAAGTTTGTGTATATTCCAGTTCCTGGTATCCAATTTATATCTATTCATCCTTTAGAGCAGAAACTGTCCAGTTTGTCTAATGTACATGGCATGGGACATTGCTGCCATGTGATGGCATATATCCTAATAGTGGATGTGTAGGTGTATGAACCTGATGGTGTGGCTGATGTGTTAGGTCCAGTGATGGTGTCTCATAGATATGTGGACAGAGCTGGCAATGGGGTTTGTTGCAGGAATAGGTTTCTGGGTTAGTGTTCATGTGTTATAGTGTGTGGCTGCGAGTGAGTATTTTGTTGAGGTTGGGTGGCTGTCTGTAGAAGAGAACAGGCCTGTCACCCAAGGCCTGTGAGAATGAAGGATCATGTTCCAATATAGGTTGTAGATTGTCAGTGATGCCCCAGGCTGGATCAGGGAGTTGGGTGCGGGAAGAGGTGTTGGGTACAGACTCTGAAAGAGAGTTTGGGTATGGCATCTAGGATGGGACTAGGGGATTTGGGCATGGTAGGGGGACAGGAGGTTGGTACTTACCCAAGATGGTACAGCTCCCAAATGTGTATCCTTCTGGCAGCAGCTTCTCCTAGGTGCTTCTTTCCCAGGCACTGCCTCCACAGCTCCCATTGGCTGCAGTTCCTGGGCAATGGGAACTGTAGAGTCAGTGCTCCAGGTGGAGGCAGCACTTAGAGAACCCTTGCCCAGGTCCACAGGAACAGTGCTGACCACCTCTGGAAATGGTGCAGAGGGAAAGCAGGTAATGGAGCCTGCTTTTGCTCCATTGCTGTGCAAGACTGTTACACCCCAGTTCTCCTGGTTTGGCTGAGTTAGCCTCCAGGATATATGGTATCATTCTGGGAGACCCCTGGTGAAAACAGGAGGGTGGGCCACCCTATTGTCGAGGTTTGAGCACCAAGGTAAGCTTATCCCAGTTGTGAGAATTCCTGCAGCAATGATATGTCTGCGTTCGTGTGTCCTCCCTGTTCCTGCACTTGTCCATGTATATCTGGGGTCATTTTCTAACATTCTTTCTGCCAATACTCCATGATTCTTTCCCTGTCAGTTGCGGGAGAACTTTTCTGTCCTTTGTGGGATATTACTGGAAAAGCATTGTTTGATCCTCACTGCAAAGTGGACAGATTCCATCCTGTATTCTAGCCCCAGCCTGATAAGCTAGCCAAGACTTGCAGCTCCTCCAATGGTGGGTCAGGGTCTGCTGTGTAAATGGTAGGAGGATTTGGGTTCATTCAGTCCTGCGTAAGAGTCCAAGTTAACTGGGAAGTAAAGCCATATCCTGTGAGTGAAATTTACCCCTTTATGTAGGCCTTGTACTTGTCCTCTGAATTTCATCCATTTAGAAAAATACTACCATTATTTTCAGTAGCTTTTGGAGCTGGTCTTTTAAAGAACAAGAAGTGAGAAAAGATGTGGGATGACATGTAGAATGATGACGTTTTGATCAACTAACTTCTTTAAAGGACCACAAGAGGTGTGGTCAGCCCGTTTAACAGTGGAAATAATGCACAAAACAATACAGCAAAGCACTTACATATGTGAATACTTCCAGCAAAGGGATTAGTAAACATAAATAGATTTCTTGATACTCAATATTCAGAACTATAAAGACTGACACTAGGATTGAAAGTGTTTTATGTGGTACTCTCTTCTATGGAACACAGTTTACAAACATTAGCAAATAGTACTTATTACAAAATGAAAACAGAAGCCAGGGTGTGTGTTTTCTTTTGTCACATATGGGTCTCATTAGTCTCTTCATTTACAATGTGTAAGAAAAACCATTATCCTAACTGGATGGAGTTTACAACCCTGGGTTTAGGGATCTAATGCTCAAACCACTGAGCCATATATCTAACTTTGTTTTAGATGATCTTTCATTTTGATTTATTTTTGATACAAGAGGTGAGGCAGATACTTTCTATAGTGGGTATTTTAGCATTCAGCATGTAAGAATGAGTTATAATATCTAATTTTTAAAAAGCTTTAACATATGGCTGACTCTACATTAGAAAATCCTGCTGTGTTTCTCAACTGGTAACACCTATAGCTGCTCCTGTCCACTCAAATAGTGGTGAAAACAGTTGCCCTGTTAATGTAGACAGGATAAACCGAGTTCAACTTCTGTTTTGACAAAACATGCTTGACTTTTAATTTTATCAGGGTTAACCATAATTTCTTAAATGGATATTAATAATACAACTACTGCCAACATTATCTGAAGGGGGCTAGTGCATTGATAATGAGGAGCCATGTTAACACCCATTGTCAAATATAGTTAGATTTTTCTAGAGTAAGCACAGTCTTAGGATTTTCTCATCATAAAAATAAAAAAAAAACACGACAAAACCTGTGACCTTGTGAAGATTGGAAGCACATCTAGTCAAGATTTGACCACACTTAAATAAAATTATTGCTAGTGGGGCATCAACACAATTGCCCAGAAAAAAGGACCAGAAATTTTGTTCAAGAGCAGTCCTAGCCTATCCAATGTAACATAGACTACCTCTTTCTAAGTACTCTGTGGCATTGTTTTTATGAAATATTCTCGCACAGCTGACTACCAAACCAACCTTGATAACTACCTAGAATCCTTCTGGAACATGTGTTAACACTGAAATTCAATTTTGAAAATTGACACTAAAGATGACATATTTCTAGTCTTTTTATGAGTCCATGTCAGTTTCACTCACATGATAAGACACATTATATATTTTTCTGACTGCATGATCCAGAAGCTCTTCCTGGAATCTTGAAAGTATCTTGAGAGTCAACATGTAGTTTGGTTTCTTTGTGCATCAGAACTAATAAAGAATCTGCAGTTCTGTTGGTGTTGGTAGGGAATAGTATCTGTTTCAGTCTTTCATAGTTGTTTGGACTCTGCAGGACTGACAAAGCCAGTAGTAGTGCAAACTTATTTTGGCCCATGAAATAAGCAGACATAATTTAGAATATGTACAAGGAGCAGTTCTGCTGCATAAGATGTTGGTTATATGACCATATCCAAACTGTAAACTCTACTCCCAGTGGGGATAGAGTGCAGTCTATTTATTATAAATAGAAGACAGCCTAAAGCAAAGAGTCATACACGCTTTTGCTGTGCTAAGAGCATGCCAGGGGAGACTCTCTTTTCATTGACCGTGACTTCATACATCTACATGAACAAGTTTAGTTGCTATGAGCAATCGCAGGGTGTCAGCATAAAACTAAAAGCACTACGTGTACTGAATTTGCATGAAAATTTGAGGGGTTAAGTGGGAATTTAGGTGATACATAGTATTTGTGCCGGCCCTTTGCCCAGGGGTGCGTGTTACCCTTTGAGGACAGGACAGAGAGGATTCTAGTTATCTTGGTGTTCATTATTTGTTGCATTGTTTTGCTAAACTTGAGAATATGACCGTACTGAATGATGTCCCTGAGGCGCTCTCACTGTGGTAGCAACGGTGGCGCTGTTAAACCTTATGCCTTCTCTAAGATTGCTTCTACAGCTGTGAGCCTGCTGCTATAGTTGTGGTCAACCAGTAGCATTTCACACATTCATTCTTCTTGGACAAATCAGAAAATATCACATAAATATCAGCGATAAATGTCAAAGCTGACCAAATGCAGATCTGACTTACTCAATTTTCAAATTCATACCATAACAGTAGAGACACTCCGTACTTTCTCACAATCAAACAGGTATTGGCAGTATCTGAGCCTGGGGGTATATTGTATTTTTTTTTGGGTACCAATAAAGGCCAGTCTCAAGAAAGTGCATGCTTGGACATGAACCTAAGGTCTCAGGAACAATGTGTGGGGATGCACAAGGGGTCACACACAAACACCCAGCACTTGCCTCCAGCACGCACATCAGTGCCACACTGCTTCCAGAGGAAGACGTGGGTGGGGGCTTAGCAGGAGCCAGGAGGGGGCAGAGCTTGGAGTGGAGGGAGCTGAGCAGGGGCAGATGGCCAGTGGCTCCACAGAAGTCCCCTGATCTCTGTTCTTTGTTTCAGCAGTGAAAAAGTATGAGCTCATTCTTGACTGTAGCTTGAACTCTAGTCCGGCGCACTCTAATACAGCAACATCCATGGTCCAGCATGATTTTAGTTAGTTATCATGGTTTAGTTATTTATCATGGATGTGGTCAAGTTTCCCACAATCCCATAAAGTTTGTTTACATCCACCAGTCCTGGGTCTCAATATTCTGTGCTATGATTTAGCTCTGATTTACCCCTAAATGTCATTTAAGAGCCCAGTAAGCAGTGGAAGTGTTGGCAATGCTGCTCGACAATACTGACCTTCAGTGGTTCAGCAAATTCTCTGCTTCAGCACTTGTCAGGTCCACAGGGTGCCAGACCTGAGGGAGTTCAGCCTGTGGTTTCCTAGCCTTGGAAATGCAAAAATTTCCTTTGAAAAAGGGAATTAATTGTGGGACAATATTGAGTCCGGTGGGCTTTTGCCAAGATTGGGGAAAGACTTCTTTCATCTACATCTCTTCCAGCTTTTACTTTTAAGTATGGAGTGTAATTGAGGGAAGTTGTGCAAGCGGCTATGTTCACTATTGTGTGTCTCATTCTCCATGATGTGACGATAGTTGCTGTGGTGCCTGAACGCTCAAAATGGCATATTATTTTATCTTTCCTCCACTGCATGTGACATGGTAGGAATTGAAGGCCAAGGAGATAAGAGAGTAGTATTATATTTGTTCTGCTTTGGAGGTGATCAAAAAGGACAGAACTTCTGACTTCTCCCTTGCAAGTTGAAGCAGTTGACACAAATGGAACTCCATGTTCAGAACAAAGAGGTCTGTATGAACAGGGTCAATCAGAATACCACAGGACAGCCAGCAAAATTGCAGAGAGAGGTACAAAGAACTACCACGTACTTGGGGTCTGTATTCCCATTGACCAGGCTTCTCTGTTTTCTGGCAACATTGCTAAAGGAACAAACACACACATGAATCCTGAGCACAGTGTCATTAAAACTTTATTTAAATACTCTGTGAAAGCTACTAGAGAGAAAGCTTCATGAAGGAGGAAGTACAAAGAAAATTCTCTTCACATTAGTTTTTCCCAGGTTAAGTGTATCATAAACTACTACTTTTTCATCATGGTCTTCACCTCTTCCCTATTTGGGGTTAGCAACTTTTATAGTTTTCTTCAACAACTCGTTATTAGACATATAGCTGTGCTGCATGTACCAAAGGTAGCAAATACAACATAAACCTTGCATATTGTTTCTTAGATTGCTTCCTTATGTGGTAACAATCTCATTTGAAGTTCCAGGGTTCACATAATAGAATATCTGTTTATAGTATTCAGTAGCAATAATAATGTCCAGTGTGCTGGATTCTCCTGTGGCACCATTTCTGACAAGGTCTTGGGACCTTTTTCACCTTCTTCTGGCAGCAAACATTGCTATATTGGTTAGTTTGAAATTCTAGCTGTTGTTGCGGCTTTTTTCTGCTTTTTTGGGGTATTACAGATTGCCTAATTATCAATAAGGTTTGTTAATAAAGTGTTTTTACTCACAGACTAGGCAGAGAAGCATAACAAAGAGTAGATAATTGTGACATGAGCACAAATTTAGGCCTGAGACTTTATTTTTAATCCAGGGGAAATGTTCTTTGGTGTGATATATGGTGTGACTTACAGCTCAGAGTCTAGAAGTAGTTATGCTCCCATAGTGGGCTGTTCAGATGACATGTAATTATAAACACACAATTCTGTTGGAAGAATTGTATTAATGCTGCAAAATCAAGTACTCAAAAGTTATGTAATACCAACGTTAAGGTTTCTTGTACAAAATTAATTTGCTCCTCTTTTGCACGTTTATCATGATACAGTGTTTAATTACTTGATCACATTGAATGAGGCAGAGGTGTGTGGGGAAAAAACAATGTGCAAAGTGGACAGTGCTCACTTAATGAGCTGTAAGTGAATATTTTGTGTTCTCCTTGGGCAATATGTGGATTAGAGTCGTATTTACTGTTCAAACCCTGGTCTGAAGGCAGAATTATTAATTTTCCCTATGGGCTTTTCTGTGATGCTCATTACTATAGTATATGAGTTCTTCACTAATGCATTCATTTTCACAATACTGCGAAAGATAAGAAGAACTGACGTACAGAAAGATTCACTTAACATTGCATGCCCAGTCCGAGAGGTATACCATGATTTTTCAGAGGACATTAATTCTTTATATGTTCAAACCACAGATTCTATTTACTTCGCTTACAGTTGTAAGCACTCAGCTTTCCCACTGTTGGACCCCAGGAAAGCCCAGCAGGCGCCAGTGACAAGGTGCTGGTTGCAGCTGGAAGGGCTGAGGGCCTTGCAGCATGGGACCACCCTGGATCTGGTATATTACCTTATTCAGGACCGATCTGGTCCCAAGGGTGCTGGACCAGCAAGGTCCAACCTGTACTAAGTGATGATTATATGCCAGCATGATGTATGCCTTAAAAATGTATTATAACCACAGAAAACAACCACTCTCCTTCCTGCTAATTATGCTTTACTACAAAGGGGACAAATTCTGAACCTGTATGTAGTGTCCCTCAGAATCTATCTGTGAAACTTCCATAGCTCCCATCACCATATCTGAGTATCAGTTTATCTTAAATGTCTTTATCCTCATGGCTTTTTACGAGGTAATAAAGTACTTTTTCTTCCAGTTTTCTGACCAGGAACCGAAAAAGAGACTAAGTGACTTGCCCAGGGTCACAAAGGAAGTCTATGGCAGAGCCAGTTGAACTTGGGCCTCTGACATTCTGAGTTAGTGTAACCAGCACACCTACTGAGTGTGGCTCACTGTCCCAGGTAGTGGCACTTTGACCACTTACAGAGAGAGAGAATGAGTTTCCTCTACAGCCTTAACTTGATCATACTCTTTGATAATAAGAGGCACTCATAAATCCTTCAAAAAGCATCATTTGCGCATATCTGCACAGTCTTTCCTCAACATCTAGCAATGGCACCATGTTACACAAGGTGTAGTTCCAAGGACAGACTTCTAATGCCCCTTTTTCCCCCCCTCTTCATTGCATCTTCCTGCTTATTTTGCTCTTTGGGCCTCACTCTGTTTTTGGATACATACATACAGCTACTTTTGTCTCCTGGAAAGGAGGTAAATATCTGGAGGGGAATGGCCCAGCATGTAGGTGATGCTGAAAAGCATACCATCCAGTTTAGTAATGGCATCAGCACTACAAACGTTTGAATCTGACGTTTGGATCTTGAAAAATCCAAGGACAAACTCCAAAAATTATAACATCAAAAGAGAAATCAGGGTTACTTCTACTATTACATTAAAAATTCTGGTCTGTAACACATCTGGTTTACATAGTCTCTAATTTGGGACAAATGTACTTCTCACTGGATAATTCTTGTTTGCCTACTGTCCATTTTTACCATCTAAAGTTACTACATACATACCTTCCACCAAAATAGTTGAGATCCCACTGTATTATGGTGCAACCCTGCCACAAAAACATGTATCCAGCACCCATATCCATCTTGGTCTATCTGGATTTTGGCACTGAACACAAAAATCCTGGTCTCACAATGCAACCATATGGGACTTAATGTTGCTGAAAAGGCAAGCATATGTTTTGCTGTATTAGGGCCCATGTGCTCAGCACTTTGAAGAACTGAGTAAATAAAAAATGAGAACTCAACTCATAACTCAAGGGCCTAAATCTGCCTTCCTTTCCCTAGCAAAACTCTCAGTGGCTTTAATGCATGTTTTGCCTGAGCAAGAGCTACAGGACTACTATGCTTGGTTTGTACCGTATATTCCAAAAAGAAGACCATACAATATACCAAGACATTGAGCAAAATGCTGCAAATGATCCATGCTGTATTTGTGAACACAAAGACATTTTAGTATAATGCTAAAACTTGTCCTTTTTACTTGTAAATCCCATAGAAATTTAATAAACCCCCAAATGCAGCAACATTATTTAAAATGACATCGCAGAAGAATAAAGACTCAGACCAGAGAGATGATGTATAAACTGATAGCAAAGGACTGGAATGAAATTATTTGCCTTATTTGCATCACTTTCCACATGTATTACCAGGTTTGCCTGTTACTTTGGGGTATGGGATGTTAATAATTCTATATCAGTGTACTGTCTGTGTTACTTCTGTTCTCATATGGAGTTCTACTTCTCCCATCTATCGCCTCCCAATGGAGCTATCCTGCAGGATCTGTGTTCTCCAGGACTGGGTTTTTCCTAGTCCACAATCAGAATAACAGACACTCCCACTACTGGAGCACATCTGAGAAGACTGGTTAATGAGTACTCACAAGATGGCCCCTTATGTCCCTGGACTCAGTTGTCTCACTTGCATAGCAATGCCAAGTGGTGACCCTCATGTGTCCTTGGAGTCAGTGGGCTGGGCTTAAACAGCACTTTAAAATGCCACTATTGTACACCCCTAGGTTCAGCAGGTCTCTTTCCCCTAAAGTCACAATCATTCTGCTAGTAACTTACCTGATGGGAAAACACCACAATATTCTTGGGTGATACAGAGAGCTTTAGCTTAGATACAAGGAGAATTGTCACAGTGTATGGTGAAGCCGAAAAAACAGCTCCAAAGAGTAGCAGGCGGAGAGAGGAGGAGACAGAAACCACCAGCTTAACCATACCAGGGGAGCCAAACAAACAAAACAGTTGCAATAATAAATCTAACTTAAATCTGATTACAAATGTTAGGCTAGCAAACCATAACTGGCCTTATCAAGTAGGGTCAGGAGGCTATACCAAGCAAGAGAGAGATCTCACTGTGCTGTGAAGGCTGAATTTATCAGGGTTTCAGACACAGATGGTACCTGGGGATCCTGAGTGGTGGAAGGAAGCAGAGCTGAACCCCGCGCACAATCAGTTAGGAAAAGATGAAGACCCAATGGAACTGTTGCAAAGTTTGGAATCGGGTATCAGAACACATTACTTGAGTGTGAGAAGGGGTTTTTGTAGGGAAATAACAATGGTGCAAGAAGGAACACTAGACTAGTTTATGGGTAAATGACTGGTTCAAGAGAGTATCCCAAAGTTGTTGTGATTAGGCCAGAGTTAGACAACAGGGACTGATCACTTGGGACTATGGACAGTGTTTCTTTGAGGGACCTGATAATGCATTTAGGCAGTTACAATATTTTGGATACCAACAGAGGATTTATTACTAAAATTGATCTGATAATTACTGACAGTTGTGGGGTCATTAGCATCCACAGCAGAGATTTCCCATCAGGCAGTCCTTTCGTGCTTTCCACGTTCCAGAGTTCAGCATGGTTCTTGTTTTGGAACTGTTGTTCTCCATTCTGTGTGCTAATAGAGATGCCTCCCTTGTCTCAGCTTCCCTGCAAATAGAGTAGGGGATGTTTCCTTAATCCTTTCATCATTGTCTAGAGGGGTTTAGGTGTGCCTTTTCCTGCCTTTCCACTGCTTTTTGCATTGGCTTTGGTTTGAGCGGAGGTCTTCCTTGAACACAGAGCTGGTAGGTAACACATAAGATACTCTGCTTCTTTCTAGTCTTGGTGCTGCCAACCCACAGAGAATATTTGGGCCAAATAGAAGAAAACAACTGGATGTTTTCCATAGACTGCATTAAAGTAAGTGCTTGTGAGTTTAACATTTACTAGTAAATAGCACCACTATTGACAAGAAATAATCAATATACTCTTACAACAGCTTTTTGATTATTCCTGTCCTTTTCTTCTGTAGTTCTAAAGTGTCTTATAGACTAATTATAGGCATAGTAGTACGATATTGGATACTAGAGAGCTATTAGTTATCATGCTTTCACTGCTTTTCCTGGACAAAAGTCCCTATAGTCAAATGTGATAAGTACTGGAAGGCTTTTGCTCCCTGAATCAGTCTCCCTCTGGGGTTGCTGCAGAAGCTGTGTGACAAAGGCAGGAGTTGTTAGTGACCCTTATATTTAGGTTGCTAACACTTTGTTACAAAGAACTTTTGTAACCTTTTCTTTAAGACACTCTCACACCTCTATTGTTTGAAACAGGATTTTGATATTTGGAAGGAGAGCCCCCAGACTATTGAAATGTCTTTTCTTTGTCCCATGAAATTCCATTCTGTATTTGAGATATTAACTATTAAAACCTTCAATTTCCCTTCCCTTTACTTGCCTTCTTCAGGAAAATGTTGGCGGCAAACAAGCATTCCAAGGCCAAAATCACAGTGCTGTTAAAGAAACATTATCTTCAGACACTGCCCTGAGAATCCATGGGTCTTACAAAAGCAGCTCTAATAGTGAGGTAGGGAAGACACCTGGGGTGGGTTCCTCATCCCCAAGATACTGCACATAAGCCCATTGAATCACACCGTCAGTAGGTACTGCATGAGACAGAAGCCAGCCTAGGTTCTCTCCCACCTCCAAATGCTCTCCAGAACTGTTTTCTGGACCTAGTAATTACTCCTCACCACATGGGCCTGGAGCTACATTTTTGAAGGAGTTTGGAGCAAGGAAAATTCGTTTTTTGTCTAATAGGAAACATCTGAGATTTCTGAAGGCTATAAAATAATTAAAGGACAATGTCAATTTTTTTTAAAAAGGGTCTTATTATTTTCCCATTTATTTCCAAGATTTTTTTTCACTGTTAAAAAGAGCTCCTTGCTTTTTACCAATGGGAAAAATACTGTTAGCTCAGAGTACAGTACGTGATTCACAGAAGGTACTGCTGGGAGACAGCTAGGTCTCTGCTCTTGCATCTGAGTGCCTCAAAACCAGAACCAAGCAATATCCACTTCTGCATTTGATGTTTAATCCATATTTGCACAGAATACGCGTACTCCCTCATTTTGTAATTTCAAAAGAAGCTGATTACTGGGCCTTGATCTTGATCGCATCTGGAGCCCTCCTCCTCTTTCGTCCCGCTATTTCAGCAGGGCCGAGTTGTGGGAACTTGGTTGATTGTAGTTTGATCTTTAAACTGTTCCTTCCTCCACATAAAAATCAATTGTCCCTCTGCCTTTTCCATATAACAGGACCTGAATAATTATTTTGGTCCGTTCGTTCAAATAACGCACAAGCCAATTTTTTTAACCGACCCTCCTTCAAAAAGACCTTGAGGAATCAGATGGTCGACCCAAGCCTCTTAAAAAGAAGGGGGCGGAGAGGAGCCCGCCCGCTTCACTTAATTCCCGCTCGCATGGTCGCGGACGGGAAATTGGACGTCCCTGAATGGTTAGGTTGTTGCGCCCGCCCACCTCTCCGTTCCGCGCTGGGAGGGACGAGGGAGTCGGCCATCTTGGGTTCGGCCGGCTGCGAGCGAGCGAGGGAGGGACTGGCTGGCTGGGTTGCGGAAGTGGTTGTGGTCGCTGCCCGGTAGGGGAGAGCGGCGAGAGGCAGAGTCCAGGGGGCCCGCACCTTTCCCCGGCCAGCACCGGCTCGAGCGAGGAGGATGGCGGGGCGGCTCCCGGCTTGCGTGGTGGACTGCGGCACCGGGTGAGCGCGGCCGGCCGATGAATGGGCAGCGGGGCGGCGGCGGCGGCTGACACTTGGCTCCTGGGCGGGTGGCGGGGGCACGGGCGGGGTGTCTCCTCCCACTTGCGGACCCCCCCGCAGGGACGTGGCTTTGCCCCCGGCAGCCCCCCGTAGGGCGGTGGTGTCAGCGGGGCGAGGCGATGGGAAGAGGGGGAAGGGGTTGATTCAGTCCCCCTCCAGCCCCCGCTTCATCCCTTGCAGCGCTGCTCCTTCTCTCCCCCGCGTGCGGCTGGGGGGGGACTCCCACCCCCGGAGCGCCCCCCCGCCAGCGGGCGCCCCCACTGCCTGGGCTTCTCTCCTCCCCCGCCAGCGGGCGCCCCCCCCCCCCGGCTGCAGCACCCCCACTGGCTGGGCTTCTCTCCCCCACCACCCCCCTGCCAGCGGGCGCCCCCTGGCTGCAGCACCCCCACTGCCTGGGCTTCTCCCCCTCCCACCCCTAAAGCGCTCCCCCCGACGTCCGCACCCCTGCTTTCTGGGCTTCTTTCCCAGTCGCACCCCCGGTTTATTTTTGGCTGCCTGGGCAGGTGCAGTGTCCCCCCCCCCCCCCAGCCCATCAGCCTGTCTCTGGGAGCAGGGTCACCCCCGAGGTCAGCGTTCTCCCTCCGCCCGCCGGCCTTTCGGGTGGGGTCTCCGCCCTGTTCTCATTCATTCCTTTTGCTACCCTGCAGAAATCTGCCCGGCTCGCTCTGTCCGGAAGCAGCGTTCGCCCACCCTCACCTGGGGATCTCCAGGGCGAATCTCGCTGCCTGGCTCTTGCAGGAGGCAGGCTCCTCCTGCTCGGGGGCTGCTGCGGTTAGGGTGGACCCTGCTCAGCCCCCCCGATAGGAGAGCAAAACGAGAAACGTATTGTTTAGCCTGTGCTTATTGTTAAATAGTCTGCACTCACAGGGCTCGTTGCTAAATACCCTGGTGTTTTTTGTTAAATATGGGGCTCAGGTCCTTTATTCAGTATTACTTCTCTATAGGGGGAACCCTCCCCCTCCCTTCTCCTGAGCAAGCGCAGCAGAACTTCCTTGGTTTTGTCAAAGCCTCTTCCTGCTTTCAGGCTTTTATACCTTATAAGGCAGTTTTCAGCGTCAAACCTGAACCAAATCCTTTTTAGAAACTATTTTGTATTTAGCAACTACCCAGGGACAAATGGAGAGAAAGCACCAGTGCTAGCAAAGGCAAATGAGTATATGTATAGAAAGGCATTGAGGGTTCAGAATCCCTTTCAGTTGTTGCTTGTCTAGTACTCTTCCCAGATTTCAGTATGCAAGGCGGACAAGGTAACAGTAGGAAGTAAAGGCTGAGTTTGAACTTGGAAGGGTTACATAGTATCCTTAATGGCAGTGGACTAAGGAGATGCAAGTTTCTTTTTCCCTCCTGTGAGCTCTTGATTACTGTATGACTTCAAAGATGGAATGATTTGTTTTAAAACATTTCCAAAGACTTTACTATATGCTATATCAAAAGATTTTTTGTTGGGATTTTAGCTCCTCCCACTGATGTAGGGAAAGTAAATGTGTTAAGTGACTGTGCTAGCTAAACTGCTCTTACGTGTTTCACTTTTTCATCAATTTTTGATCGCTTACAAAAAGCTTTGTTTTAAACTAAGCTGATTTTTTCCCCATATATTTGGTATATAGCAAACTCAGAGTAGATGGAGGGTATCTTTAATATGCATATTTAACTTTGACGGAGACTTAATCTGTTAGAGTTGTGATTACCTTTAAATTTACAAGTGTCAGTTTGGACTAATAGGGATCATTAAATGCTGATTTTGATAAACTGTACATGTGTGTATGTATAAGATGATGGTGCACTAATGGTAAGATAGGTAAGCCTGTATTTAGAGTTACAGCAGGAATGAAGACCTTGAATTTATATGATGTGTGAATGTACTTTTTCCACTTGTACTATAACATTTATATATTTAGGTATGGAGTACTTTGTCATATATCTTACTGAACACTTCAAGTTTTAAAATAAGTGAACACATGGTCCCTGCCTTGAAGAGTTTACAAGTCCAGGTCCTCTAAAGAGATTTCCTTATGCCTGTAATGAATTTGCATTAGTTAGAATGGCCCTAATACTGGTCCTTTTTATTATTAGCACCTAAATTCAAGGGATAGATGAGGGAGGAGAAGAAAATATATAGGACCTCCCCCCCAAAAAAAATACCGTAATGTTACTTAGGAAAAACATGTACTAGTTGCAATGGTTAGATCTGTCTCTCTCTATTTAAAAAAAATCTGATGCTTATCTATTTATAACTTTAATAAATCATTTGGAGTATATGCTAAAATATTTGTCAAGTCTTGTAGTTGACATTCCAATAATGAGACTCATCCTATGAGATTTCATTTATATCCACTAAACCAGTGTCTCTAACTTTTTTCCAAAGTATTCTACCCCTTCCAGGGGCATGATTGTCTTGTGTGCGCCAAGTTTCGCTTCACTGAAAAACTACATGCTTACAAAATCAAACAAAAATATAGAGGTGTCAGAGCACACTTACTGAAAAATTGCTTGCTTTCTCACTTCTACCACATATTCCAAATTATTTAAAGTTATAAATATTTTACTGACATTTCAGTATGCAGAGCAGTATAAACAAATCACTGCTTTTATGAAGTTTTAGTCTGTATTGACTTTGCTAGTGGCTTTCTTTTTTTTTTTTTTTTGGTACCCTGTTGTAAACTGAGGCAACTATTTAGATGAGTTGATGTGTGACTCTTGTTGGGTTTCTTGTGAGTCATCATCTTCCACCCGCCCACACTTGTGCTCATTACATGGTGCTAAGAAATTTACAAATGTGTTATGTGGACTAATTTAGACTGCTGTCACTGTACTGATTGAATTTTTAATTCTTTGGGTGATGCAATATCTGATTGTTTTCCAAAAAACTGCATATTTATTATTGAGTTTTTGTTGTCATGATTTGCCTTAGATTTGTCTTCATGTTGTTCAGCATCTGCAAAAGATTTTAGAAACATCATCGCCCTTGTACATGTACTGTCAGACTTGGGCCTATGTGGGTTAAAAACCCACCAAAACCTGAGACTAGCTTTTATGAAGACAAGATTTAATGAGATTTTTGTCTACAGTTTAGTAGGATACTTTTTCAGAAGACAACTGCTTCTGATTTACATGTCATGAAGTAGAAGCGTGTTGCAACAAAACTATGTAAATGCTATTTGAATGCAAGTCTGCTCTTGACAAACACATCACCTGGTTACCATCTTAATTAGTGTGAAAGTTAAATCAGCACAAATATAGATGATGCTCTGGACAATTTTATTAATTTCACAGAATGTCTGAATCATATCAGTATGGAAGAAACACAATTAAATTCATGTCCATTTTACACACTTCCCCAAAAGACTGGGGAAAATATTTAGCAAATCATGACTGATATGGAAAAAGTATCTTTACTTTTTCCTTTGTGTGCTGTCATGAAAGCAGAAGTCAGTGAGGGTAGTCTAGTTTCTGTGGCCAATAGCAGGGTTTTTTTCAGGTGGTAGACCTGACTTAATTATTTCTGTTGGCTTGACAAACTCCTGGATAATTGACTTCAGAACTTGATAGATGTGTGAAAGCTGTTGGCTTATTTCATGAGACATCTCTGATTTGTTGCCTTTGTGTAGTGCCATGTTTATTTTTTTCTTTGTTAGGCAATTTTATATATACCTGTTACTAAAAATTCTGGGATATTTTGTTTTGTTCTTTTGTTGGACACCACTTTTGCATGTAGTCACAATCAGATAAAGTGCATTTTAATATTTTTCCTTTTTGAAAACAGTGACCAATTAGCAATACAGTATATGTCCAGCTCTGGCTTGTGTGCTGAAATACAGAGGCATACTGTTGGGATACTCAAAAAAACGAATATGCAGGTCCCAAAGGATGTGGTAACAGAAAGGGAGCATTCTGTCAATGCCAACACAAATCACATTTGTGATACAAACACAACATTCAAAGCCATGTGATTTCTTATGTTTGAGAACTGCATTCAAATAAGATACCTTTTTATTTTTAGCATTTTAAAAATACTTAAAAGGAGCCTCACAAATAGAAAGCAAATGAATTTAGAGTACAAGTTAGATCAGGGTGGTGTGATCGGGGTAGTATGGTAATATGTAAGTGCTTGTGTTAATGCTTGTATTTGGTTTTGTTAATTTGCTATGGTATAACATATACTGTACACTTCACAGATAGCTAAGCTATAAACTTATTCTACAAATTTTGAATCTCTGTGAATTTAACTTAGTAGCAAATTACTTTTTGGTACCCAAGTAAGTTTAAATAATTAGAGGAAACACCTTTCTGTATGCCTTCTAGTCACTGCCACAGTTCGGATGGCTGCTTGGCCTGACCTTAAGGTAGGTGCTGAGATAATTTATCATGGAAAACTTGATTTTAATCAACCTTCCACCTTTATTCCAAATCTGAATAAAAATTAGCTGATATAGAAACTATGATCCTGTGTGTGTGTGTGTGGAGGTTGGTGGTTTTCCTGTTTTTCGGACAGATGTTAAAATCTGTATGAGTAGCCATGACAATAGCAATATAATGTGTTGTGTTTAAGAAGAATATTAGAAACTGTAAGCATGTGGCTCCGTCCCATATTTTTACTGATATTCTTTAAGCACCATAGAATTAAAACACAAAATCCAGTATGCTTTATCAAGTTTGTGTCAATTTTGTTGCCTGTCTTAATATTTGAAATAGAAAATTAAGGAAAGGATCCTTTTTATCCAGTTTTGGTAAAATTATTTTCTCAAGAAGCATATCCTGTTTCTCAGAAAAGTGCAGAGAACTGGATAGGTGCTATTTATATATGCAGAAATATCGCTTTAAACCATAGGTATCTTAATTTGTAGCTCTCTATCTCTTCCCTGACCTCCATCTGCTACAAGCTACTTTTTTTTCCACCTCCAAAGCCTCCAGGCTGCTACAGGAGGAACAGGCTTCAGTTACTCTACATCTCTTCTAGCTTCCATTTTTGTGTTGTCCCCACCCATGAATAGCTCCGGTAGGTGGCTGCTGCTGCTCTGGTTTTTCTGTGCTGCACCATGAAACTTATAAGATTCTTGACATTTTGATCGCTACCTAGAGAGTTCTGAATTGCAGCATGAAACTGGTCAGAATGTTGTTAATTTCATCTGTGGCTGCTTGATGAATCTCTAAGAAGTACCACACATTAAACCTATCTGTGCTGACTCAAAGAAAACAGTTTGTTCACAATAAGAAGTTATTTTACCAACCATTACTGCCTGGTATATTTGGTATGTTTTAATGTACTGAAAACAAATATTGTAGACAATGATTAGTGTCTCATTTGTCGCAAGACAAACTTTCTTCTGGCCACTGGCAAATGGATTCCTAAAACACTTTATTTTGCACATCCGCAGTAGTAGTTTTTAAACTTATGTAGTGTTGCTAAATATGTATTCAGCCAGAAGAAAAAGTCAATCACTGTGAAAATGAGGATTCCAAGAGGGTATATAGATGAAGAGTGGCCAAGCATGTTGCCATGCCCGAACTGTGTAACAGAAGTTGGAAAGTCAGGGTTTAGTGTGATATCTGGAACTCTGAGACACCCCTTCCCTGCTGGGCAGAAACCCCTAGCCCCACAACCCAGATCCTAGGTAGAAGCCCCAAGTTTCCTTCTACTCCCAGTCTGTCAGGCAGAGCAGGGGCGGGCTGCAGTGAGAGGGAGGATGCAGCTCCATGAGCTTCACTTTTAACTGTAAAAGTACTGTGTGCAGCTCATGGTCAAGGGTTTGTCCGTCCTTGGCACATGCTGTGTTTAAGATTGTTCCTTGTTCTCTCTTTTGGGAGACTGCTGTAGCATCAGCACCAGTGTCAAAAGAGAAAAAAGCATTGTGATATCATAATTATGTCCAGAAACTGTTCACATCCTCTGGGCTGGATTTGTATCTGTTTAGCATTCAGAGAGGTGTTAGGCATTCTCCAGAGACTCTAGTCTAAAAATCCACCCTCTTATGGTATCTGAGAGCTCCACAGTTGTGGTCAAGACACTGTTCAATATCTGAATGATATAAAAAGGTTGGTCCTGGGCAGGTTTAACAGTTGTGGATACCAAGTAGCCTTAATAGTAGTATTCAGAAACTAGCTACCAAAGGAGGTAGGCATCCTTCAGTCTGCATAGACTATGGATCGCGCCCTTTATAGTTTCAAGTGAGGACTTCATTTACAGCGTCTATTGTGACTATGAAGACCCACACGAGAGTGACAGTCCTTGCTGCGTCTCTTGCAGATGTAGTGGGTGTCTGGCAAGTCCTTATTGTGCTTTCTGTGCATTCGCTTCTCCTCTGCTAGCTGTCTGATCTTCATCTCGCCCTTCTGAAGGCCCTTGTGTAACCCCTGCCTCCATCTGCTGCGGTCGTCTGCTAGTTCTTCCCAGTTGTCCAGCTCGATGTCTACCTCTCTGAGGTCTCTCTTGCAGACATCTTTGTAGCACAGCTGGGGGCGTCCGGGAGGTCTTTTGCCAGAGGCTAGCTCACCATACAGGATGTCTTTTGGAATCCTTCCATCATTAATCCTGTGGACGTGGCCAAGCCAGCGGAGTCGACGCTGCCTGAGGAGGGTGTGCATGGTTGGGATTCCAGCTTGCTCGAGGACGGCGGTGTTGGTCACTGTCCTTGATATTCCAAGGATGTGCCTGAGGCAGCGCAAGTGGAAGACGTTCAGCCTTTTTTCCTGGCGGGCATACAGGGTCCAAGTCTCGCTGCCATAAAGGAGGGTGCTGAGGATGCAGGCTCTGTAGACTTGCATTTTGGTGTGAGTGTACAGCTTGTTGTTATTCCACACTCTCTTGCTGAGTCTGGACAGAGTTGTGGCTGCTTTTCCGATCCTCCTGTTTAGCTCAGTGTGCAATGACAGGGTGTCAGTGATGGTGGACCCAAGGTAAACGAACTCGTGGACGACCTCCACCAAAGGAGGACCACCAAATATAACTTCGTTGCAACACTCTGTTTACACTGGGCATAGACTGGGAGAGTATCGAAGTTCTGAGACTGGAGTCTCAAGGATGCGTTTATGGCAGTATGAATTCCAAACAAACACCAATCCAGGCCACAAGATTCCAACAATTTCATAACAAAATTAGGATATCAGTGTTATCTTACCATTTTATAATTATAATTGGAGATACACATCTCCAAGAACTGGAAAGGACCTTGGGAGGTCGTCTAGTCCAGTCCCCATTTGCTGGTGGTGCCGATGGTATGGCATTCTCCCAAAAGAAAGAACAAGGAACAATCTCGAACACAGTCCCAAAAGACACAATAAGGAAAATTCTAACTAAAAACTCCCACAGGTTCTGCCGAATTAGCTGTTTAAACTGGGAGCTGTAGTATACGCCAGGCTTTAGTGGCCTATGCCATTCTTTTAAAATTTGCCATTTCAATTTAAACTGTGATAAAATGGATTTGGCCACAGGAGGGTTGTTGGCATTGCAGCTTGTAATGGCTTTAATAGGGGTTCAGTTGGGGGTAGAATGAATGGGGATATTTCTAAAATAGTTCAGAA
Source organism: Carettochelys insculpta (assembly GCF_033958435.1). NCBI lineage: Eukaryota > Metazoa > Chordata > Testudines > Carettochelyidae > Carettochelys > Carettochelys insculpta. Next base: position 59,957,604 of record NC_134144.1, read on the forward strand.
TTTTCTGAATTTTGGATTTTTGTGTAAGCCTATTTCATTTTATACAGGTTTACTCAAATGCAGGAGAGAAATATACAGACAGAATTGGGTAAATCACAGTTCTGTTTGTTTCAGAGGGTAGCCGTGTTAGTCTGTAGCCTCACAAATAACAGGCAGTCCAATGATAAAGGATTGCCACATTTGTGGTTGTGATCCTTACATATTCGCCACAGCCTCTTCCCAATGAATGCCTTCCCCTGCCATGCCACTCTATTCAGGGGCCTCACCTGAGCTGCTGTCAGGGTCCCAGGAGCTGTGCCACGGCCAAAGGATCCACATGGCTACACAGTAATCGAAGGAGCCGTGTGGCCACGGAAACTGCTGCAGGGTCTGCCTGTACTGCTGCCACCACCCGTGCGTCCCAGCAAATAGTGGGGATTGTGTGCAGAGCGGACGGAGGAGTGCTCCACATGCTCTGCTGAGCTGCATTTCACTACACGCTGGTGCCCAGTTCACCACGTGTGGTGAACGGGGAGCATACTGGATACTGTGGCCTTGGAGACTAACAAATTTGTTAGGCCATAAGCTTTTGTGTTTGCAAGTCTCGGGTTGCATGTTACACTTCATGATGATCTTATTTAATAGTAATGACTTCAGTAGGTATATATTGTCATAGTGAAAATTTTAATTGAAGTGAATTTTATAGCAGTCTGTTTTTTAGGGGAAGATTTTAAAAAAATGAAAAAGCCCAAACCAGCCTCCTATGTCCATTGACTAGCACTTGTTTGACAGCATCCTCTCAAATACCCTGTGTGGCAGTAGTTGCCTGGTCCAGTACTCTGTTTTGCTCTGCCTGTAACATCCTTGGTGTCTAGAAGAACTTAGACTACTATCTCTACTTTTCTGTTCTGCATCCTTGCAGGATATTTTGTGTGAGATAGTTAGAAATTGTGTGCTGCTTCAAAGGCAGTGTTAAATTTGTTTGTGATTATTAGTAATTAGTACTGTTAAAGTTATTTAAAACCCAGCATGATTAAAGTAGTGCAAACAAACATTTTCAAAATTCTTAAAATCCGGTCCTGTACAAGCTAAAAATTACTACTTCACTAGTACAGCCGTTTGGATTGAAGAAACAGCCCTCTGACAGTTTTCTTGTCAGCAAATTGGCAATCCTTGTTTGCTGATCTGTTATTGCTCAGACTTTGTTATTCCAGATCTGATGCTTAAGGGCATTTGAAAAGAGATATTAGGCTAATTTCTTATATGCATGTCCCTTTCTTGTGCAGTTTCCCAGTAATTGAGGTATTGAAGGGATTTCAAAAACTTTACTGCTTTCTTTCCAACTCTTGTCTGCTTCAGCTGTAGCTTAAAATCTGTTTTACACATGGGATTTGCAGTTTTAGTACACTTTTCTTGGGCTCCCCAATTGTCGTGATTGTCCATATTGATCCAGTTTAAGCAACAGCATAAAAGATCAGTCCTCAGTGGTTTCCTGGCTTTGTCTGCACTCCTTCTGGTCATTTCAGCATACATATGTGAAGATTAAATATGTTCTCTTGTTTTAGGCAGTGATGTTCCAAAAGGAGTTCTTTTGATGCTGTAAAAACAACAGATCCATATCCACATAGTTAGTGCCTGCACTGTTGTAAATGCCCTCCTCGACTGTGGAAAGCACTCTGATACTGCTTTAAGTGCAGTATGTAAACCCTAGGTAAAATACCATCAGCCATGAGTGAAGGTAAATTAGTACAAAACCTTTTAGTGTATATAAGACATTACTGGACTGCCGATTTTCAGAGGTCTTCTTGCTGGAAAGGGCCAGTCTTGGGCTGTTATTTTGGGTGACTTAATCCATTAAATCTTGTTGGTCATTCAACATCATTGTAAATATTAAAATAAATGCATCAATACATTATTATATGTATTCTGTGCTGTTTAGTGTTATAAAAGCTGCTACTGTAAATCCTTGAAAGAGTATCAAGAAGCTGCATTAATCTATGTGAACTAGATATTTGAGCATAAACATTTCAGTTCTCGAATGTGGAAGGCTCTTGATTCATCCAGGGTGTGGTGATTCTGTAGATTAATGATAGACTGTAGAAAGGTATAGTAGATTTTATTTGCTGATAAATTGTGCATAACTTCTTTTGCATATTTGCTATGTGGTGAAAGTAACAACGTAGACTATTAAGGGAATTAGTCCATAGCAGTTGGCTGGAATGTCCTTTGTGTAGCCAGTTATTAGACATCTATGCAGTCATTCAGGTCTTAAAATTTTGTACCTATCATTAACTAAAATATTGCAGGGAAAAAAAAATTAAATTTTTTTTTTTTGTTTGAAGGCATTTTGTGAATAGTCTCTATTTCTTCTGCTAAAGGTAGTAATCTTGTTTCTGTGGGTGTGCCGAACAGCAGAAAGAGAGATACATTAATAAGTTTGGAAGGAGCATTCAGGCAGACTAATACTTAAATGACTTTTACCTAATTTCAAAAAAATAGGTAATATTAAAAATAGGCAATAAAACAAATTTTATTCTAGACATTGTGGAAGAAGTGAGTTTTGAAAAAAGGATTTTAAATGGCGGTAAATGATTTGCAGAATGGAATTAAAAAATTAAAAAAAAAACAAAAAAACAAAACCAACAAACCCCCTCACAACCTGAAATGTGGGCAGAAAGCAAATGAATCCAAATGAACTATGAAAAATGAGTACTGCACCATTACAAAAGATGTTACCCCAGATTATCTCCTATTTCACAGCTATTTAATGTATGTTTATGTACAATGAAGAAAGTTTAGAAGACACCAGTCCAAGTATATTGGTCAGTGGTATATACGTCACCAACATAAGACATGACAACTTGAGAATGTGCTTACTGTTGTGAATAATGCTAGTAATAAATAAGGAATGGTGATCAACATGAGAGAGACACTAAATAAACAGTTAAATACTGCTAAATAAACAGTGACACAGCTCAGGTTAATAACTTAAAAATGGCCATACTGTCAGACCAGTGGTCTATGCGTTACTGTATTCTGTCTTCTGATGACATCCAGTGCCAGATGATTCAGAAGTAAAAAACAGAACAGAGCAATTATTGAGGGATCTGTCTTGTCATACAGTCTCAGTTTCTGGCATTCGCAAACATAAGTGTTCGAACAACAGGTAGAAGGGGATACTATAGCACCACTTGGCTTGAAGTTTCCATTATATACAGGGTTCACAGTTTACTTCAGTGGTTCAGTACTTATGATCAGAAGTTGAGACATGCCGAGGCGACGGTTACACTAGCGAGTTTTTCTAACAAAACCTCAGCACTCTTGTCCATATTTGTTGACACCTTCAGAGAATTTTGATAAATTTGCTTAATACTGATTTTCCTTTACAAAAGCCACAATGACAAACCCCTAATTTTGTTGACTAAACAGGTAGAACATCCACATACAAAATGTGTGTTGTGGACAGTTCGTCGACAAAACTCAGCACTTTCGCTGGCAGCATTCTGCTTCTCAGCCATGAGGCATAACGCTGCTGTTGACAGAATCTGTCAACCAGAAAGCTGTGTGGATGCTTGGGGAGGGGGACGGGGAGGCTTCTCTTGACACACTGCATCCAGAACAACGGCCAGCCCTGTCTGCTGTGCTGCTGGGTGCCTGTGTTGTCAAGAGAGCAGCCAGGCAATCCGGCTGCTCTGTTGACAGAACTGACCACTCTTACAGTTGGTTTTTGTATGCGGCCGCACTCTTTTGACAGAAGGTTTGTCGGGAAATCTCTTCCAACAGTGATTTCTGTCAACAGATCGCTGTTGTGTAACTGTAGTCCTAGAGCATGAGATTGCTTCCCTGACCGTCTCGGCTAAAACCTATTGAGGGACCTATACACCATGAAGTTATACAGGTTGAACCTCTCTAGTCCAGCAATCTGTTGCTTAGTCACATCAGTGATATAGATTTTAGTTTGGAGGACCGCTTATCATGGGTGCGGCCAAGTTTCTTGTGGTCCCATGAAGTTAGTTTCCAGCCACCAGTCCTGGCTGTCAGCGTTCTGTGCTGTTGTTTAGCTCTAATTTACCCCTAAATGTCTTCCGCTGCTTACTAAATGTCGTCTTACTGCTTTCTGTTAGAAATGTTGGTAGACAATATTGCCCCCTAGTGGTTTGGCAGATTCTCTTGTTCAGCTCCAGTGAGGGCCTGAGGGTACCAGACTAGAGAGGTTCAACCTGTATAATTCTTTTTTGAATCCAGTTCTGTTTCTGGACTTTGCATCCTCATCTGGCAATACATTTTGTGAGTTGACTGCATTTTGTGAAGGACTGCCTCAAGTCTGTTTTTAAACTTGCTGTCTAATGAGTTCATTTGATTCTTTGTTCCTGTATTACATCAAGGAATAAATAACACTTCTTTAATTGCTTACTTCATAGTATTCATGATTTATAGATCTCTCATATTCCTTCCCTAGTCATCTCTTGTCTAAAATGAACAGTCCCATTCTGCTTAATCTCTGAAATAGTAGCTGTTCTATATCCCAATCACTTTTGTTCCTTTCTTTGTCCCTTTGCTAGTTATATATTTTAAATGAATCAAACAGAACAGCACTCAGTATCCAAGATGAGGGCATACAGTGGCATTCTGATATCTTTCTGTCTTATGTATTCCTTTGCTAACAATTTCTAACATTGTTAGCTTTTTTTCTCTTCTGCTGCACATTGAGCAGCTATTTTCAGATGACTCCAAGATCATTCTTATGGAATAACTGCTAACTCAGTTTGTATAATTTTATATGTAAAGTTGGGATTATGTTTTCCAATTTGCATTTCTTTGCATACATTGACATGGAAGTTCATCTGTCATTTTCTTTCCTAAATTACCCAGGTTGGCAGAGCCTTTGTAATACAGGTTGTTGAATTTCTCTAATCTGGCACACTTGGGACCTGTTCCGTGCTGAAGGGGAGAATTTGCCAGACCACAGGAGGTCAATATTGTCTAGGACATTACCAATACTTTCACTGCTTACAGGGCTCTTAGAAAACATTTAGGGGTAAATTAGATCTAAATAACAGCACACAACACTGGGTCAAGATGGGTGACTATAAACAATGTTTGTTTGTACCATAGGAAATTTGGTAGTTTGGGTAACTAAAGTTATGCTGGATGCCAGACTGGAGACGTTGCTGGACATGAGAGTTGCAGACTATAGAGGCTGAGCCTGTATTACCCATCCTGAGTAATTTTGTATCTCGTGTAAACTTTGCCACTTCACTATATCATGCCTTTTTCCAGATTGATTATGTTGAACATCACTGATGCAAGTCCAGAACTTGGGGGATCCCTCGATTTACATTTCTCCACAGTAGAAACTGACCAGTCTGTTTGTTTGTTTCCCATCTTTTAAGCACATATTGATCCATAAGAGGGCCTTTTCTCTTATTTTATGGCTGTATACGTTCCTTAAGAGCTTTTAGTGAGGGGGGCCTTATCAGAGACTTTCTGAAAGTCCAAGTACGCTACATTTTACTGGCGTACTCTCCATGTTTGACACCTTCAGAGAATTTTGATAGATTTACTTAAGATTGATTTTCCTTTACAAAAGCCAAAGTGACTCTCCCCCAACATGTTGTTTCATCTGTGTGCTTGATATTTGTGTTCTTTTCTACTGTTTGCCTAGTACTGAAGATAGCCTTTCTGACCAGTAATTGGATTGCCTCTAGAGGCATTTTTACAAGTCAGTATCACATTGGCTGTCTGCCTATCATCTGGTAAAGAGACCTACTTAAGTTACAGGTTATATATTGCAGTTAGTATGCCTGAAATGTCAATTTGAGTTCCTTCAGAATGCTTGTCCTAGTGACCTATTTAATTCATCAGTTTGTTCCAAAACCATCTACTTGACATTTTAATCCAGATTTGTTAGCTAAAAAGAAGAGCTCAAGTGTGGGAAACTAGGAATGTAAAATTCTCTTTAGTTGACCCATTGACTATTCAGGTGGATTGCGGGGGGGGGGGGAAGAGAGGATGAAGGTGTTCCAACCTGTCTGCAGGCACCTCCCACAGCACTTCCAGGCTGTTGTGGCCCAGGGCTGTGCTTGATGGACTGGAGTGCGCCTGCCTGCAGCACTCCTGGGTTAGGCTTGCCATGGACAAGGGCTCTTCCAGCTGCGCTGGAGCACTCCCTACTACGAAGGTCACCGTGGAGCCCACAGTGGGAACGGGGGCTTCTTCAGCCCCCACTGTTAACTGTTTAGGGCATCGGTTCCCAAACTTTCTGGCATCATGCCTGCTTTTTGATGCTTAAGAAACCCTCATGCCCCCTGCACCTCTTCTTTACCATCATCCATCCCCTTTTTAATAAATTCAATTAATAATTTAAAATAAATACAAAAAAGATATAAAAAGTTATTTGAAAATAAAAATAAGCACAAATAGTTTTTCTTGTCCCTGAAACTTAATAAAAATTTAATTTCAGAGACAGCAGAAACAAAATGAATTCAGTGTAAAGGATGCTGCTGCATTTTCCTCAAGTTGGGGAGATCCCAGATTTGAAAGATAAAAGCATGCAATGCAAATTGTTTTCAACATCCAGTTGATTTCTTTGTTTCATTTTTAAGGTGACTAAACTTGAAAAGCTTTTTTCACAGAGGTACATTGACAAAAATGGAAGAATAGTACATAGCACTGCTTCTCTAGTTTTTGAGTACGTTGGGAAATATTTCATCCAAAATTCTTCTAGCTTGTATTCAGAATTATCTTTTGCACTTGAATCATATTTTATTTCAAGTGCTGCTTGCAATACTTCTGGCAATGTATCAACATCAAGGTTGAATGGGTTGTGCGCTAATGTATGAATGGATATGCCAGAAAATTTGTCTGGAAAATAGTGCATGAATTTGTCAGCAAGGCAATACAGATGAAACTTTTTTTTTTCTTCACATCCTCTTTACAAAGTTCTTGGAAGCCTTCATTTTCAGCAAGTGGTGAAAATGTTGGAAAAGACGAAAAATTAGGTGTCTGAGCTTGTGTTCGTCGTTTCCAAAGGTGGATTTTTTCCATAAATGCTTTAATGGCATCGTGGTGTGCTGCAATGTTGGCAGCGTTTGTTTCCTTGCAGCTTCAGATTGAGGTTGTTTAAAGATTCAAAAATGTCCACGAGGTATGCCAGTGGAAGTTGAAATGTTTGGTCCATAAATGCATGATATAACTCCTTTTCTGCTGTTGCTTGAGCAAAATTTCCGCTTTGTCTTTCAGTTGGAATAATCTTGAAAGCATGTTACCTTTGGGAAGCCATCGTACCTCTGTGTGAAACAAGAGTTTTAGAATCCGCTCCCAAATCCATGCAAAGAGCAGCAAAGATTCTCGTATTTAAAGCACTGTTCTTCACAAAACTGACAACTTTGATGGGCAAATTCAAACAGTTACGTAAGTCACCTGGAAGGGTTTTAGCAGCCAACGCTCGTCTGTGTATGACGCAGTGAGTTGTGGTTACAGCTGGATTTTTTTTTTTTCTTTCAGTAATGTCAGAAATCCAGAGTGATAGCTGCTCATTGCTGGAGCACCGTCTGTGCATATTCCAACCAGTTTGCCCCATGAAAGTCTGTTTTTTTTCCCAAAAAAGTCAAATTGTTTTCATAACATCAGAAGCCTTTGATGTGGTCATTAATTACTTTGAAAAAAGCAGTTCTTCTTTCACGGTTCCATTTTTAATGAATCACATGTAGACTAGCCACTGACAGCATTGTGCTACATCTGTGGTATCATTGAACTGAATTGTAAAAAAAGGAGACGCCAACACTGCCTCCACAATTTGAAGTTTAAGATCTTTTGCCAGGTCATTGATGTGACATTTCACGGAATTGTCAGAAAGCAAAATGTCCGATTAGTTTTCTCTTGCTTTCGACAGCAAGCGCAACATCCACTGCTTTCAACAAGCAAGGCTTTGAGAGTTTCTCCAATTACCTGCGCTTTCTTGGCTTTAGCAATGAGCAATTGACAGTTCATAAGATGCTTCTACCACTTGATGAACAGCTCCAATAGCATCCAGCTTTGTGTGGTTCAAATTTTGAAGTTTAGCAGCAAAAAATTCTTTTGGTTTGTCTGTCAAAGCACTGTGGTTCTTTGTCTATTGCTCGGGACAACTATGTCTCAGGGCATCATTGCTGAGAACTGTGGCATACTATGCATTGAGGATCATTGATCCCATTATTTTCTGACAGTGAAGCCATACTTAATGTAGTCTTCGTGGTACTTTTGTTTTCTTAATTGCAGCCATAATATTTTTAAAAAATTCTGTAAAAATAATTTTCCTGATTAATGTGCGTCCATTAAACTAATTCTACTGTAAGTTATCACAAATGTTTGTTTACTATTATTACATAAGGACACGTGCTGCCTTGTGTATATACCCCAGCACCAGTAACAGCGCAAGACTGGCTACCTACTTCCATGCTAGAATAGTCCCAAACACTCACGTGAGCATGCTAGAAAGTTTGAGAAAGTTCCACTCCATTCTGCATCATTCTTTGGCCTCCCAACCCTCCAAACCAGTACCCTTACAAGTTAAAAGGCCAAAAAAAATTAACATTTTTGTGGTACAAAATTTGAAATTTAGAAACTTTTAAAGGCAGTGGTCTCCAATATTTTTACACCTAAGATGACTTTTTAAATGTCAGGCCAAGCCCCAAGACCCGACCCACTGCCCTCTCTGTTCCCCTATGGATTGCTACATGACCTTCCTCAGCCAACCATCACTCCCTGCAGCCAGCACCCTACTCCCCGAGTCAGGCACACTATCCCCCAACCCCACAAACTGCCAGTGACTCAATAGAGCCATGCCCCTTCAAGCTGCATGCCAACCATATGAGCCTTACTGCAAAGGCTGGTCCCAACCCCATGTTGGACATGGCCCTGGCCACATGGGCACCAGCTCCTCCCCAACTGGGCTGCAGGCACGTCTCCAGAGCTGCAGGTGCAACAGGTCAGCTGCAGCCCTGGCCAGGATTCCAGACAGAGTGCCGGCCTCAGCCCAGCTAATGGCACAGCCCCCACCTTGTGGGTGCCTGGTGCAAGCCCTGCTGGCTAGCTGCCGGAGCCCCCTACCAACCACCAGAACTGCCTGCCTACCCAAGCCCTGGGCCAGCGCCTAAGCTGCCTGAGCCCTGCACAGCTGAGGCTAGCCCTTCCAGCCCCCAACCCAAGCCTCAGACTCCTGATGCTAGCTGCTCGAGCTCTGCGAGTCTCCCCGCCAAGCTGCCTGAACCTCGCACTGCCAGGGCCAGCCACTTGAGCCCTGTGAGCCTCCCACCCAAGCTCCTCCCCTCTTTCTTCCAGGGATAGTCACCAGAGCTGCAGGCCAGCTGTCTGAGCCATGGGCCAGGCTCCTGAGCTGCCTGCTGAGCCCTACGCTGTCAAGGCTAGCTGCCCAAACTGTGGGCTAATCACCCGAGTCATAGGCCAGCAGCCCACCTGAGCCACTGGAGCCTCCCACTGCTGGGGTCAGTTGCCCAATCCCCGACTAGCCACCCGAGCCCCACCAGCAACGAGCCAGCTGGCCAAGCCATGGCTGAGCTGCCCAGGCCACCTACTTGCGCTGCCAGAGCTCCGCATTGCCAAGGCTAGTCCTTTGAGCTCTCCACCCAAGCCTAACACTGCTAGGTCCAGCTGTTTGAGCCCCTTGCCTCGAACTGCTGGGGCCAGCTGCGGGCCAGCCGCGTGAACCACAGCCCAGCCACCCAGACTGCTCACTAAGCTGCCTGAGCCCTACAATGCCAGGGGCAGGTGCCTGCCTGAGTGGCTGGAACCTCACACCGTTGGGTCCAACTGCCTAAGCCTCTGCAAGTCTCCAGCCTGAGCCCTGGACCAGCTTCCCCGACCAGCTGCCTGCCAGCCACAGCCACCCCATGAGCCATGGTCTAGCTGCCTGCTGCCCCCTTCCCCTCCCCTCCCCCAGGCCCTCATTGTTTTCTCCCTCTTCCTGCACTCACTCACCTTTGCAGGAGGGCACTCCACATGGGTCTTCGCAGCCATCTCCTTTTTATAGTGGCTGCAGGGTCACCGACAGAAAATGGTAGGGGCTGCTCACAGCGCCTGAGTGCTGAAGAGGGAACTCAGTTGGTAGTTAACCAATTGAGTCCGTTGCTGAGAGCAGGCTCGCTCTTGGGGTCGGGGGAATTGAGAGGGGCTGAGTCACCTTGCACCTCCCCAAGAATTTCTTCATGCCCCCAGGAGGGTGCACCCCCCAATTTGGGAACCCATGGTTTAGGGTGAGGCTATCTGTTTAACATCCCTAGAGGGAACCTCCCTCACATCCTGTGCAGGGAAATCCAGTGCTAAGGATTGGGCTTCTCTTTAGTGCCCTGGTCTTTCTTGAGTGCTCCTTTAGCTAACATACAGCTTCTTGCTTTTGATGTATGAAGTATCCGCAGTTATTTTCGTGATGTCTGCTCTTCAGGCTATGTCTATGCTACAAAATAAAGTTGAATTTATTATAGTCAACGTGGTAACACTAGGTTTTATAAAGTGAAAGTTGAGTGCTCGCACCTGCCCGCAAAATGAACTTAGTTCACCCCTGCTAAATTGCCATATTTCAACTGTTGTGGCAGTGCATTGTGGGGAACCCCTCCCACAGTTCCCTCAGCCCTGTGGCATTCTGAGGGTTTTTTTTTGTTAATTTGCTGGTGTGTTACAGGGGAAAAAATGCCCTGCACGTGGTGCTGGGTGCCTGATGTCATCTTCCCAGACTGCATTGGCCTCATTCCCCTCCCTTTGAAAGCAGATGGCTATGTTTCAGAAGGAAGGAAAAGTAGGGGATCCCAGGGGAAAGAAAATCAAACAGGTGGTGGTGGTCAGAAGCTGAAGCACCCTTAGCAAATGTGCTCTGCGAGCACCCAGCTGACTGTGCCATGTCAACAGGTACCTCAACTAGTTATCCCCTGGTTAACAAACACCTTTCATAAGGCATCACATCAGGGATTGTCAATCCCACACATTACAGCATGTGTGCTCTGGGAGCACCCAGCTGACTGTACCTTGTCAACAGGTAGCTCTCCCCTGCATTCCTGCCCCCTTCCCCCTCCCCCATTTAAAATACAGAAGACCATTTCTGTGGCTCCTCTGAGCTGCAAACTTTGGGAAGCGAGAGTAGTGGAATAGGGCCTTGGGGGCCCTTTGTGCCTAGGCAGGTGTGGGGCAGGAACAGTCCTGAAAATACGTGTGGCAGGGGGCCAGCTCCTCAATTGAACTCAACTGGCAGGGGTCAGCTGAGGCTCCTTTTGACATGGTGCAGTCACCTGGTTTCTTATTACTCATCCCTCCAGTGTTGCCTCGCAGGTGCCAGCCAGGCCCTGAAAATATTTGCCTCTGGGGGAGCCAGCCCCTTGTGCTTGGTGAATCCTCTGAAAATGTGAAGCCCTCACCTTGCACAGGCCAGGCTGACATGCTGCTGTCTGGAAGCATGGTCTGCACTGCACAACCAGCACGTGGTGTGGTGAGGGCTGGCCTGCAAGCTGCATGGTGTCAGGGCTTTCAAAAGTGGCTAGATGTGATCACCACACTTATCATAAAGAAATCTATTCAAAATGCTGGGCTTCCTATTTCCTGCACGCCTGAAGAGCAGGAGAGGTGGATGCGGACAACATGCACATTCTGGGCATTTTGGGAAACCTCTGGAGGCCAATAAAATTGATTTAAAGAAACAATGTTTCCATAGTAGCTCTATTTTGACATTTAAATTCGAACGTAGTGTTATGCAGCATCAAATGATAGATGCAAGAATGTCGATCTTAGTGCTCCTTAAAATTGACCTAATGGTGTTTGCAGTGAAGACTGTCAAACTGACCTACGTCTCTTAAAATCAGCTTTATGCTCTAGTGTAGACATAGCCTCAGATTCTTGTTTGGTTTGCCTAATGATGTTTCTGCTTTAACTTTCCAGAGTTTGTTCCTTTCTATTTTCAATTGGATATGACTTTTAAAGGATACCTTTTTCCTCTGTCTCTCTTACTGTGCTGTTTAGCCATGGTAGCATATTGTTGGTTCTCTTATTTTCTGGGGGGTGTTCATCTAGTTTGACCCTGTTACTGTTTTTTAAGTAGATTCCATGCAGTGTACAGGCATTCCACTCTTGTGACAGGTCCTTTTTAATGTCCATTTAACTAACTTCATTTTATTTTATTTTGTAGTCTACTTTCAGGTTAAATTCTACTGCGGTGGGTTCTTGGGTATTTACCTGCTATAATTATATATAAAAAAACCCAGTCCTGTAGCACTTTAAAGACTTAACAAATGAACTGGGTCTGTCCCACAAAAACTTATAACATAAAAAAAAGTTACTCTTTCAAGTACGACAGGACTGCTTTTTTTGTTTTGTGAAGATACAGACTAACATTTTGAAATTTAATTCATGGTGGTTGTACTGAGTGTTTCAACTGTAGTCACCTCTTTGACAAGATCCTGTCTTCCACTTACGACTAAATCAGGAATTGCATGTTCCCTTGTGAGTTGCAGTACTAGCTTCTCCAAGAAGCAGTCATTGTGTCTAGAAATATGCTGGGATGATATGTGCCCTGCCAATATGGGATCATTGAAATCTCTTGTTAAGTGGCTTTACTACCATCACCATTATGGTCAGATGTAATTGTAGCTGGTTGGTAATATATTCCTAGTACTGTACACTTATTCAGATATGGAATTTCTGTCCATTGAGATTTTTATGGTAGTTTATTTGAGATTTTAATTATTTTACATTCTTATTTTTCACATATATGCCACTTTGTTCCTATGGTCTTATGTCCCATTGATTAGTGTCATTCTATCAGTTTCTGTGATGCCTGTTGTATCAATATCCTCATTTGATACCATATGCTCAGGTTCACCTATAGTAGTTAGAATTCTAGCATATCTAAAATTCAGTCACTTCTGAAATTCATCAGTATTTACTTGTCTGTTTTTGAGTAATGTAATTGAATCATGCTCTTTTTCATGTAACTATTTCTCATAAGTTCTTAATTTGTTGTGGAACAAGCAAATACTTTACCTTACTTAAGGACTCTAATAATAGCCAGAAGAGGTGATGTAAAGTCAAGATCAGGGTAGAGTTTATCCAAGATGTGTTGAATAGCATCCCACGACCAGAGTTTCCTCAGTTTTCCATCTGAGTAGAATAAGTTTTATTATGTGCACAAAGGCATGTGCAGATGTGCACCTCCAGTAGAAACACATGCTGCCAGCTATGGACATGCTGTAAATTAGCTGAGCAGCATTTGAATCTCTCAGGAGTTGCTGCTCAAGTGCTCAGCTTACAGGAACACTGCTGTTGACTTCTGAGTACACAAAAGTTAAAACTGCACATTTAAATTAGATTGCTGATGTGCTATATGTGGTCACCGCTGCTGTACCAATGTGGAAGATGGGCTCTTATAAAGGACACAGTCAGCTCGGAGGTTTTGAGTTGTGGTGTTTCAGAAGAAAAGTATCAAAATTACAACAAATGATAAGGTGATGAGGATTAATTTTAAGAGTACAGTTATTAGCGATCATGGCTAACGTTGCGAGTTGGACTAGTATCCAAAGGAGAGTGGAAGTGCAGCTGCACTGGGAATGAAAAAACAGAAGATGGAAATTGACAACCTCTGTGTCAGAGATGTCACTTGAAGAGAGGAGAGAACGCTCTGCAAACCACAGTAATGAAGACAATCCATGCGTAGGAGGCAGCAAGTTTCACAGTATTATTCACCGTTGAGTGTTTCATGCAACTGTGAGCCAGTTTTATTCTGTTCATTTCCCTCCTCCGCTTCATCAAAATATACAGCTTTAATTTTAATTATTCATTCACTGCATATCTTACGAACATTGTCATGGTAAAACCTTGTGATTCTGAAGCGGAATAAGTTGTGACGAAAACTTTGAAACAATGGGAGTGGGAAGAACAGGACTACTTGGACCAATCTGTCTGGTCAGGATGGCATATGCAGAGTTGATTCCAGGGTCACCAGAGATGGTGGAAGTTATAGCCATTTTGTTGACACTAACTCCTTCCCTTTCTTTAGCTCGGGTGCCATTGTGGTTTTCAACTTCGTGTTCTTGATTTCCCCCAGAAGTCTTGTTCTTTTAACGACTGTTTACCAGACATGAGCTAAAGAGTCCATGAGTTACATCATTATAGCTTTTCAGCTTAGTCTAATTCAGTGTTTTTCTGTTTTCCTGTTGCACCATTTCCCATCAACATTTATCACTGTTTGTAACTGGAACATTTCATAAAGTTGGCTACGGTCCCGTAGTTTGGGTTGCAAATAAGGTAGAGTTGCTTATTGCTATCACCTTTACTGGCTTTGGGTGGCATTCCTCAATACTCAATTCTTTCTTGAGTTGAAGGGAAAGAACAGATCCAACTATTCTTTTCAGAAGCTCAGTAGCTCTGCGCATCCAGACTGGTCTTAGTTTACCTTCCTGAGTGTGTTCCCTCATTCATTCCCTCTCCTACTGAAATGCCTTTTCTCCAAGCCTCCCTAGTTGTGTCATCACTGCAGAGCAGTGTTCCCCATAATGTTTCCCACCTATAAGTGGAATGAATTTTGTTATGTGCACCAGTGTCAGTCTGGGTGTTCCTAACTCTTCCATCCCTGTGCGCAAAAAAAAACCTCTATCCTGCACCTGATGGAACCTCAAATCCAGGCTATCATGCTTGGTAAAGGGCATGGACTTGAGCTCAGTTTCCACTTGAACCCAGGTGAGCAGCCCATGTATTTTGCAGTGAGACTGAAGAGGTAGACTAATTAAACCCAGCTGCAGTTATTTCTGCCATCTTAGCCTACAGTTCCACCTGGGCTGTACTCTGTGTACCTCTCTCATTCTGCACTGGAAATAACCTGAGCTGCATCAGCAACAAGCTCACCTCAGTCTTCTGCTGGTGTGGTATCAGTAAGACCCTGCTTTTGGTCCTGCATTAGAGAGGCTCGGCCTGTGCCGGCACACAGCCTAGTACATTGGATGCAAGTTGCGTAGGACTGGCATAGGTAGGGCTTTGCAATATGGATATACCACCCAGTTCAGTTAGCTTCAGTTAATTGTAGTGGAGACACTCCCAATGAGCACAATAAAGCAGATGTGGCTGGCCTGTGTCAGCTGACCCAGGCTTACAGAGCTGTAAAATTGCAGTGTGGACATTTGGGCTCAGGTTGGAGACCAGGCTCTGTAATGTCTGTATTACAGCTTTTAGCCCCATAGCTTTAGCCTTGCAAGCTCCAGTCAGCTGACATTGGCCAGCAGTGGATGTTGTGTTGCAGTATTGACATGCACCGGCTGTGCCTGAGCTCAGTTACCGTTTGATCACAGGCTCTGTTACAGGGCTTATGTGTGAAATCTTCTTCCTTTTGTCTCACTGTTTTTTTTTCCCCCACTTGGCTAGTCAGGTCATTTGAGAGAGTGGTGCTGTGACGTTTGCTTCATTGTTTGGTAGATAGATCTGTTCAACCTTCTTGGTTTGTAGTTACAGGTCTTGTGACTGAGGGGACATCTGCTGAAATTTTAGTATTCTCCCTGACATTCCAGTCATATCCTAAACCTTACACACACAACGTTTTGAGGGACAGACAAGTATGTTGTTACTAAGCACTCCTCACATTAGGCGTACAATATAACAATGGTGACTTGCTTAGTAATAATGATTGAGGTGTTGCTGAATAGTTCATAGATTAAAAGGAGAATCATGAGGCGACTGGTGAAGATGGATCCAGTTGACCACCAGCCATGTGACCACCTGCAAGCAATGTGGCCCATGGTCTTGCACCCCCTGGCACTCACTGCCATTGGCAGGGGAAGCAGAGCAAAGTGGTCCTAGCTTGCTCTGCTCCTGGCCTGTGAGGACAGGGATGGTCCACCCCCTCTGTCACTCGTGGGGAGAGCAGAGCGAGCTTTGGACTGTGTTGCTCCACTTCTCCCACCACTGTTCGTAAAGGTGGGGGGCCAGACACCTGCTGCAAACACCAAGTCTCCAGCTTGCCCCCAGCTTCCCAGTTGCTGGCTGTCCCTTTGGTGTTCTCCCTGTTCCCCCTGCCCCCCATTCATCACCACTGGGAGGATGCTTTTATTTTCAATTGTATTTTGAAATTGGATAATAATTTTGAATAAAGTCTGTGTTGATGGTATGAAATTTATTTCTGATAATACCTGAGAAGTCCAAATATTTGATTTGTAGCCTATTCAAGTTAACATCTTTGTGCTGGGGCTTTGCTTAATATTTGTGTCTCGAGTGCCATGAACTTTGCTTGCCAGGCCATATTGACATAATCACACCCAGGAGTAGAGACTGCTGAATTATTTTGTAGATTGTAGCTCTCTACTCAATTTGGATAATGTTAGCTGTTTTAAATACATTCTAAGATTCTGATTACCTCACAGGAACAATTGCTGTATCCAGTGATGTAGCCCATTTGGTCCCAGGATATTAGACAAGATGGATGAGATCTTTTTATTGGGCTAGTTTCTATTGATGAAAGAGTTAAACGTGCAAGCTTATCAGAAGCAAGCTCCCCATAAATGAGGCTACTCCAGCTCAGCAGTACCGGACCCTGCGAGGAAAAAAAACATGAAATGGCTGTAGACCTGTCTCCTACTTCTATAATGATCTGTCCCCCTCTTCCTGCAACATTGTTTCAAGATCATGGGTCAACACATGCCTGTCATAATATGTAGCGTTTTGTATCCAATGCACTAAATGTCACAATAGCAACTGAGTGGAAGTAGGCCATCACTATGCTCTAGAATGAGTTCACAAAGGAAAATAAGACCAGCACTGTGTCTCGCCTGTCCATGAGTGCTTTTCACAAACCAAACACTCTATCTGCCCTCATAGTTCTCATCCTTCCAGGAAACCTGTACAACACTTTCAAAGGTGACGAGAGAGGACCGTAAGCTTATTTCTGCCTTCTGGAAACTTGAAACCCATTGATAATTATGTTCTGTAGTTTAGGTCATATAAGATGACCTATTCCCTAGTTTGTTTCGGCAGTCCTTTGTGTGGCTTTGGAACTATGGCATCTTAGAAGAATGTCATAGAAAAATATAACTGGGGCAACGTCGAATATGCTGTTAGTAGTATAGAATTTTGTTTGAGAAAATTGAGGGAAGACAACTCAACTCAAAGTGCCCAGCTTCCTCCATTTAAGTCAGTCCTGAATGACAGTGGTCTCCAAATATAAGAAGGGTTTTAAAATTGATAGAAAGTAGAAGTAATCTATAACTAGTGATGCTGTATCAGTAGTTCCTTCTGCAGTATTTGTTACAAAATAATCCCCCGATGTGTGCACATTCAAAATGTGCACATCTCATGTCTACGTGAGAGGGGTGCATGGAGGGCAGTGCTGTGGGAGAGGGTGGGGAGACTCCGCAGTCCTGCAGCTGGAAGTTGGCTGGGCAGTGCCTGACTGGCAGAGCCAGCCACAGAGTCCCTGGGCAGGGAGGCCCCCTCAGCTGGAAGCTGGATGGGCAGTGTCTGGCCTACAGAGCTGGACAGGGAGACCCCGCAGCCCCACGGCCTGATTCTTCTTCCTCCCTCCCCTCAGCCATGTGGCTGTGTGACAGATGTGTGGCTGGGGAAAGGCAAGGAGAAGGCTCCTAATCCGGTTCCTGGCTCTCCTGCACTGGTGGGACCCGGGAAACTGACCAGCTGTGAGCTGGTCAGCTTCCCAGGTCCTGCAAGTGGTAGGGAGACTGGAATCAGGCTGCCCCCTGGTTCCCAGCTCCCCACCACTCTGGGAGCCAGGAAACTGACCAGCCCTGGTGAGCTGGTCAGTTTCCCGGCTCCTGCAAGCTCCCCCCAGCTTTTGCAAAAATTCAAGTTAGAAGGGGGGCTGCAGGGATGCAACCCCTGCGTATCTCAGGGAATTACTGTATTGGGATCCTTTCAGTAACAGAGAAAGGGACTAAGCTACTACTGCAAACAGAATTGGAGACAGGGTGTGTCTCATATTTCATTGAATCACACATTAGTCAGACCCATCGTGGTTTCCATGAGCAGCACTAGGGAAGTTACTTTGGTCTTGTAAGATCTAGCTTGCTTAAGGCTTCAATTTTTGCATGAGTAAAAATCTTTCAATTTTAACATCAGCATTGGATGAACAGATCTGGTGAATTTGAATAATGGGTTACACAAAGGTAGAGGGTGCTATTAGCAATATAAAAAGTAATCATCTAAAAATTTAACAGGTTAATATTTTTTCGGATCTGAAGGCTTTTTCTTCAGTTTGACTTGTTCCCTGAAATAAAATGAGCTAACTGTAGGGTTAAGTGCTGAATGCCCCCAAAAGCAAGGGCAAAGTAGGCATTCTGCTCAGATATAATTCATAAAAATTTAAAAGAAAATTACTATCACTGTTACACTTGCTATTTTGGGCATTAACACACAACTCTATGATGTCCACATTTCTTAAGAAATTCTAGCAGTTCACCTTAAAGTGCCAACCAGTTCTTCTAATCGGACATATAACTACTGTTTGGTGTGAACTTTGCTGAAAAGTCCAACGGTAGGTTTTACTGGCCATAGTCAGACAATATGTGTAAACTTCTTGGCACTATTTTCTAGTACTGTTTGATCAGCAACACCCATGCTAACCTACATTTGGACAAGTTTTAAGAATAGTTTTTTGTTTTTGTTTGTTTTTTTTTTTCCTGGTCATGGTAGATGGAGGCAGGACTCTAATGCTCATAAGTGCAGACTAAGAAAAGATAAAGTCTGTTTTATGACTGAATAAATCTTCAGAAGGAAAAGGCTATAACTGTGCTATTCATACATTTAAAGAATATTTTATTAAATTCTAAGAATACAGTGTTTGGCATGTTCATCCTTTGAACAGCAGTATTTGTTTCTATATTTTCTTTTTAAAGCTGAGCTTGTATGTGATTAAATATAACAATATTCAAATAGTGTTTAGTTCAAGACTTAAAAAAAATTACCCAGCATTATAATATGGTGAATTATAACATACTATAATAACTCC
This sequence comes from Carettochelys insculpta, assembly GCF_033958435.1. Taxonomy (NCBI): domain Eukaryota; kingdom Metazoa; phylum Chordata; order Testudines; family Carettochelyidae; genus Carettochelys; species Carettochelys insculpta. Next base: position 59,976,565 of record NC_134144.1, read on the forward strand.
TTACTTAACCTTGTTCCCAGTTAAAGTTGTGACATTATTTACCTGTTAGACTGAGCATGTGTTTGGGCTGCCTGCTTTGTCCACCTCTTGCAGGATGTTATGGAAAAGTGGCCTGTCCTCTTGGGGGCCTGACACCAGGGTGCCAGCAACCCTCTAGCAACTCGCCTAAGTTCCCTGTAAGGTATGCAGCTGGGGAGCTATAATTCAGCTCACCCCTGCCCAGCCCTACAGCTGTACTACTCTTGCCCTCTTCTTTGGAGCTGCTCTGCAGCGGCTCCTTTTGCTGAGTTGCAGGGGAAAGAGGAAGGAATCCATTCCCCATCAGCACAAAGCAGGTTTCAAACAGCTACAGATCCCTCAACTTCATGATCCACTTAACATGGCAGTAACAGTAAGGATGAAGCCTGGGGCACCTTGAAGACTAAAAGTTTTTGAAACTGAAAAGGACAGGGTATTTGAAGTGGGGTTGGTGTACTTAAAGGAGCAGTGCTGCCTTCTCTCTCATGCACACGCGCACACACACGGCATTTGAGTCTCTCTCTCTCACCCACCCTTACCTACATATCTCTTGGCTCTGTGCAGCTGTTGATGCGCTGTTCAGACGAAAGCATGGGGCACTCCAGTGGTCCATCATTTTTAATTTCTGCAGCCACTCCCATGTGTGTCTGAGTCAATGCTGCCTTGTGCAGTGTGAAGCAACATTAACAAGGTGTTAACCCTTGCGGGCTCAGCCAAGTATTGGTTCATCTAGTAACAAGAGTTTTTCCATCATCTGATTCCACTGCCTCAACCAAGCTGCACAATCGTTATTGCTGTATACAGTATTACGTTGTTTAAAACTTGTATTTCTATACTGTCTTCTTGTCTGTGGGGGAAAAAAGATTCCCCTGGAACCTAACTCCACATCCCATTTACGTGAACTCTTATGGGTAACTTGGGTTTGTTTAACAGAAAATGAAATAAAGTAGAATTTTTTTCCAAGAACATAACTCCAATGTTAAGTGAGGGGCTACTGTGTTTGTGTATTACTGCTATTTTAGATATTGCTTTTCTTGTAGTTGCATTTGTTTTGTTTTTAGAAAATGCCAGTGGTGCAACCATAGGTGCAGTTATAATGGATGCTTCACTGCTGCTGTGGGTCTCTGTCAGGGAGTGGAGGAAACAAAAGGCAGAGTGAAGGGAACTGGGAAGGAAATGTAAATGTGATTGAGGAAAAGAGAAATGATATGGTCCTGGAAACAGACCTTCACTTATACAGATACTTTGATGTGAACTCAAAGCAGTAATGTAGAATAAGAACACAAATTATATTTCTGTATTAAATAGTTAATTGGAAATATGAAATTCAAGTCAAAGCCTATGTTAAAGCAAATTTATGAACAATTTGAGGTCTGAAGGAAACATTGGAGCAGAAGAAATGAGGCAAAGAGGTATGGGGAGGAACCTTCGTATAATTTTTGAATTTGTATATAGATTCAGTTCACTACAGATGATAACCCTGTGGCTATTATAATCAGAGCAGTCCATGCTGAGAGAAGTCCTTTGGCTTCTGTTAAAATAATCTAAATAATTTAACACATTTGGAGATAAGAGATCTGTGAGACTGAATGCAGTTCAGTAAATTTATGCTAAGTAGTTGCTAAGGAAGCATCCTAATTGTTTTAACCATTACTTTTTGAATACAGTAGAATCCCAGTTATCTAGAAAGGATGGTTGGGGGGGTCTCATAAGGATTCTCAGTAAGTGAATATGGAAATAGATAGCACAGTGTTTTTTCTATTGTAATTAAATTGGGCTTACAAACAAGACAATTTTTAACATCTTTACTGTGCATATTATAAAATCTGTAAATGCTGGAGATTACATTTCTTACAACAGAACCCTGGGTGTTTGGAAATCAATGCTCTTCTGTTTACAAAAGTAACAATGGATGAGGCCTACATCACAAGGAGAGACCAATGTATGGCTAGCAGATTCAGGCTCACAGGATTTGGGTCCAGGCTTGGAAGTCTACATAGCAATCAAGCTGCCCAAACCTTGGGAACCCAAGTATACTGCTAGTGGCCAGACATAGGTTTTTGTTTGCTTAGTAGACATACCCATTGATTAACTGAGAAATTAAGGTCTAAACGTGACACAGACCTTTATACACAGCTTAAGATTGATCCATTAATTATCTTCTTTGGTATCTCAGTTATCTTCTGTTGTGAAGTGGTGAACTTTGGTAAATGATGTTTAAAATAGAAGTAGCAAAACTTAACTATAGTTCTGTGTAAGTAGTAGTTTTACGGTTTCAGGTCACAGTGGAATACTCACCTAGTTCTTAATTATTTTATTAACTCGACGTTATTATGGGATATTTAAAACTAATATATTAAAGGTAAATATTTTTCTGAGAGGGAGTCCTAGAAGTAGATTTTATACTAGCACATGGCCTGATATTCTGTCAGCAGATGAGGTTAGTTTCCAGCATTCTCCATTGTATTATGCTCCAATATTTTCTCCTTGAATATCACTCTAATCATTCTTGTTTTACCTATTGTATTTTATGGAAATATTAAATTTTAACTAAGCAAGAAAACTAATTTATCTAAATGGCTCTTACTTACCAGAGTATTCCATAGCCCTGATATTTTGCCATGCCTTTGTAATATTTGATTAATTTCACAAAACAGCTTCTGTAACATTAATAATTTGTATTGAGTTCTCTCATCAAAAGATAGGTTTTTTTATTTTTTAAATCGTGAACATAATATTTCAGTTTGGTATCATACCAGGTTATGTTCAAAATAAGAAGATATGGAAAAATTAGTGATTAGATGGGCAGAACAACAGCTTTTGAGATTAGCACGAACAAAAAGCAGTGGAGCAACATTTCTGGTCCTGGTTTGTCTTAGGTATTTTGTTTTTCTTCTGCCTACAATTGAAATGTCAGATCTACAGAGATGCCTGTACACTCTGCATATTTTTATACCATTAGTTGATTACTATAGTCCATGCAACTGACTGTGTAGAGAAATTGAGAAAATTTGGATACATCCATGTTTCTATATTGATAAATAGGTATCCAGCCTGCAAAGTTTTAGTTACATTGAATTGTTCAGTGGTGTCTAAATAAGAAATCAAAGATCGCCTACATGTGGTTACAGACCACCCCCCCACCCCCAGAGCCAGGCTCCCCCAGTCTGTCCCCTGTGCTCTAAATAAATGTCCTCCCCCTCCCCGAGAACCAGGCCCCCAGTGTCCCCCTACTCTAAGTGAATGCCCTCCCCCTCCCACAAAGGCAGGCACTCCAAGACCTGTAAATAAATGCCCTCACCCAGAGCCAGGCACCTCCACCCCCATTCTAAATCAATGCCAGTGAGTCACTGGGGCCACTGGAGTAGCAGTGGCTGCCAGAACCAAGATGGGGCCAATGGAGAGGCTGCTGCTGGAGCCAGTGCCACCATGTGCTTCTCCATCAAGCAGTGGGGAGCGTGTGTGGAGTGGTAGGATGGCAGTCCTCGTATACATCTGTGGAGCCAGAATCACCATGCTATAATGTCCTGTTTGCCACATGTGGCAAGTGGCAAACATATTGGACACCATGGGCATAGTTGGTTTACTAGTTTAAACCCTTCCTCTGTGTTGCAGCTGGGTCTTAATTTTACAGTGAGGTTATCATTTGGTTCAGCACCTCAAAAGTAGGAATATCTTAATTAACTCCTAAAATGATAGGAAATAGCTTGCATGTGTTTTAAGCCCAAGATGTTTGTTTGCAGTTTTGCAAACGCAGTAGAATCAGATGGTATTGCAAGCATTTTGGTGAGTATCTGATGTTCACCATATTGCAATAGTAACAGAGAAGGCTGTGCCAGTCTATATACTTGCAAAACAAAAAAGCAGTCCACTAGCACTTTAAAGATGTAACAGGCCCACTTCTTCAGACCATAGTGGAGTCTGTTCTGTATGGCTATAGTCTGAAGAAGTGGGTCTCTCCCACAAAAGCTCGTCACTTAATCAATTATCTTGTTAGTCTTCAAAGTGCTACTGGACTGCTTTTTTGTTTTGATATTGCAATAGTGTAATTTTTAATATCTGAAGGACACTATAGAGATTGAATCGGGAAAGTAGGTATGCAGAGTTTTTTCCTCTGTGTGAAGTTAAATACTTTAAAATTTGTGCATTCCATGTGTAACACTGAATATATTGTTTCCCATCAACTGCCTTTGGGAAACAACTTTTGCCGGTTACACCTTTGATTACATAATCACCATTGATCGTTGCTCAAGAATAGGAGAGCAAGAATGAAACTTGTAGACAAGCAGAGTGCAGTTGTCTTTTCCTGTGGCTAGGAGTCTTAGGATATGGCTACACTAAAGAGTTTATAGTAGCGCAGCTGCGAGATGATCTCTGATGTAGCCACTTTAAGCTGATAGGAGACAGCACACCCATTGGTTTAATTACTCCAGGCCCTGTGAGGCAGAAGAAGCTCTCCTGTCAAAAAAGCGTTGTCTGAACTGGTGCTTAAATCTGTGCATTTGTCACTTGAGTAGCTTTTTCCATGCTTTGGAGAGATGTAAATTATACCACCTAAGTGGTAGTGTAGACTTAACTCTAAGAACTTGTTTCCTTAGTCCATAAAAAAGATTCTTATGGAACTGGTGAATGCTGGGCAGAGAAGAACAAACTTTCGGTAACTCGCTGTGAAAGTCTGGCTCTGTTCTTCACCAATGATTGATATAATTTGACACCTCAGCATGTGTTTTGCTGGATACATTTCATCAGGATAGGAGCTGGAATATCATGAGTAATACTTAGTGCAGGACTGGAGGGGGAAAAACCAACAAAAGAAAGGAAATGTTAAAATTTAAGAAATTGTAGTTTCTCTCTTTTGTTCATAGGAGGATAGGGGTTAATACTGCACGTCTCTTTCACGCACACAGCTCTGACTTGGTAAATATTCCAGTTATTTTCACAGATGTTTTTCTAAAGCATACAAATAAAGTTAGGGTTGTGCTTTAAACAGTAAGCTATTTTAGGAAAATATTGTCCATTTAAGTGGTCCACTCCATTGGAAATCTTGAATTAGTCCCTTTATAACTGCTTGTAAGAAATGTACTTATTTCTGTGCCATTAATCATCATATGGTATCTTTAGATTCAGTATCAATTGGATTATTAATAGTGTAACCTGTTTCCCTTTTATTTTGCAGGTATACAAAACTGGGATATGCTGGAAATACAGAACCACAGTTCATCATTCCTTCATGTAAGTATTTATTTACACAGGCGCTGAAGATCATGGCCTACTTATTTTTAAAATTAGAAGGCAGCCATTAACGTACAGCAGAATTGCCATGTACAGGGCTAGAACATAAGCATTTTTGGGCATAAGCATTTTTCTTCAGCATTAGATTATTTCTGGAATATTTATGCTCAGTTTATCCTGAACGTAAGCTGCTGCCACTTTTAAAAAGAGGGTGAAAGGCTGGGAAAGGAGCCTAGCTTTAAAAGTTACAGTAGCACAGGCAATGTTCCTCTCTAATTTTTTTCCATCTGTATTGGAATGAATTTTTTATGTGCAGCACCATATTGATGGAATGCTGAGATCTGGGAGCCATTGTGACTTCATCAGATTATGTGGGAAAGTCATGGGAAAACTCTGAGGAAAAATTAATGATTTAGATTAGAAAGTGTACACATAAGAAAGGGTGTAATAGAGTTGTGTAAAATAATGAATGGGTTGGAGAATGTAAATTGGGAGCTCCTGTTTAGCGTCTCCTAATACAAAAACAAGGTGGTATTCAATCAAAATGGAAAGTGATGCATTTAAAACTGATAAAAGGTAATATTAATGTCATGACTGACATTATTTTAACTTGCTGCCAATAGATATTATGTATGCAAGAGTGTATAAGAATAATAAAAAGATGACATGTTCATATGAATTGTAACACCCTGTTGACTGAGTGAGCGGTGCTCTAGGGAGAGAACCTGCTGCTACTTATGAGAGGTCGGAGACAAATAAATTTCCTTTTTGCAGCTCACTTCCTCAGCCCTTTCCACAATTCTCTTTCCCTCTCCTCCCTGTACCTGTTCTCAGAGCAACTATTGACTAACCCTGCACCTTTCTTTCTCTTCTCCCTCCCCTTTGTCCCTACCTTCATCAGAACCCATGATGAGTGGCTGATTGCAGGCTGGCTCACTGCCTGGTCTAAGGCTAAAGCATGGTAAACTGAGAGCAGACCAGAACCCGAAGCCTAATGATGTAGGTGTGTGTGTCTCCTCAAGGAGGAAAGAGAGGAATCTCAGCCCATTTTCTTATAGAGCCAAGAACTAATGCATGCATGTGTTCACATGCCCTGGAAAGACAGCCCCAAGAGTATGAGTGGATGCCTTTTGTAGGCTTGAGGGACACTTCTTGTGAAAAGGTGTGTGGGGCAATGAGTGTGAGCAGATATGTGGGTCTGAGGGAGCAGTGAGTGGGATAACAAAAACACAGAGGATAAGATACATGAAAATATACAGTGAAAAGAGGGGAAGAGTAGTGAAGAAAGGAGAGAAGTATAAGCACAAATGATATGAAACTTTTATATTGATGTTATTGCAATTTCTATTTCTATTGGTTTATTGCTTTGGATTCTCATTACCAAAATATTTCATATCACATTTAGTTTCTTAAAATATACAGTCCACCAAAAAAAAAGTTGTGGCGGTGTAATCATAAACTGATAATTTGCACCTCTTCCTTCTGAGAATATCAGATGAGTTTATCTATTTAAATTAATTTAGCCACACTAGCTATCTCGAAGCAGGTAAATATCAGCTCCTTTCTACAAATGGAGAAATTGTACTAATACTATTATTTCTCTAATAGTGTCTTTATGATAAAGCAGTCTCGTCTCCAAGTATGTAAAGGTTAGGTAGTTTTTCATAATGAAGGAAATCATGTATTTATTTAAATATTAGCCATTTTTAAAAGTTATTTTACATTTGAACTCAATTGTGCTAGAGTACCAAAAGCATAATGTAACATTTTCTATTGTCTGGCTGTGGGAGCAGCAGCAGCAGCTTTCAAAGCTGATATAAATAATATAAGTTCCAAGACCAGATCATGCTTTTAATATAAATTGTAAGATTTTTTGTAACTTGTGTACAGTGCTGGTGAGGGAGCCCTCTGTCTTCTCCACAGCCTTGCATGCCCCCAAGTTCCTCCAAACCCACATCACACTTCACTTCACCGTCCCTCCATATATCAGTGCCTCATTTGCATTTTCAAATAGCTGTAATTTACATGCCCCATCCTAAAAGGAGGGGTGGTGTAGCCACGGCCTTGGAATTTTCATTTTAAATATTGTGTGACAAACACGATTTCTTGACAGTATATGGAGAACAGAGTTTAAAGCTAATGTGAGATTTACAGAAGATGTTACTGAACAGATGCCTTTAACTGAAGAATTCACTTGTCATTCTTTTTTTCCATTACGATATTAAAGCTGAACTTCTTACCTGAAGTATGGACATCAATCTGTTTACATGGATTGGAGTACTTAAAACTTGTATTTGTACATTTCTGCATAGTCAGACGCTACTTCTGTTTACTTGTACTTTGCATTTTCTTCCTTGTTAGTAATTCCAACGTGATCATAATGGCCTGCTTTAGATATTAAATATTGGACTGGGAATGACCTGAGAGATATGCAGGCAAATTATGTAACAGACAGGCCATCAAGAAAAGAAGATAGCAGCATATATGTTAAATCTTTGAGAAAATAAAATGAATTTTAAATATCTGAGTAAGCTCACTGACTTTTGTATAAAATCCAATAATTTACCATCTATAAAATACTATGGAAATAGCTGCTGTCTAAATGGGAATACTAATGAAGGTGTTGCAGACTGTGATCCTATCATTTGATGAAAGTAAATATTTCTTCATCTGACTGTTAGGCCAAGTTGGGTGGTGATTATGCTAGTTGCATGATTTTAAACTAATTCACAACCCAGGATGGAGTAAGAGAGCACTGGTAATCCACATTTAGAGAACTGAAGTTGTGGAAAAGCATTACATACACATGCAATCATACTGAAATTAATGAGACCCTTTTAAAAGCATCTATTTTTGGCTTCTCTCTACCTTTACTTTTTAATTTTTTTTTTTTTTTTTTTTTTTTACTTTCAATATTGGCTATTACGTTCTATTTTCATCTTTAGAGGAGAATGCTAATTGTGTAACCAGTGATTTTTTTTTCCTGATTTCCAACTCAACTGTACTGCACAAGGAAACTATATGAAATATTAGGTCACTTGCATTATTCAGGAAGACTTCCCCCCCCCCGCTGCCTGGAGGTCGCTTGTTTGTTTTTTTTACTTGCTCTGATTCTCCTATTTGTTAATATCCACCAAACCATTCCTCTTTTTTGCCTTGGATTTTTTAATTAAAGCTAAGTGATATATGTTCAAATATCAACTGATTAATACTCCTCAGAATTGCTGGAACAGTTGCCATCTTCAAATACCATGGTAACCTAGTTTTTATTATCCACATTTAGGTTCCAGTTTATATTGTCATAATGTGCTGCTTTTCTAAAATGCTTCAGTTTTAATTTTCAATATAGCCTAAAATATAGACTAGTTTCAAATTCAACAATAAATGTGCAATCATCCTATTTTAGGTTAGAGCAGCAGTAAATCATTTTAAGTGGAGAAACTTTGGAGATTTATAGGAGTTAATTATGTCTATCTCAAAATACTGTTTTCTAAGATGGCATTGCAGGGCAGCGTGAGCCTTCTTAAGCTAAAGTATCAAATAACTTTATGATAATACTTCTAAAAATACTTAGCACAACTCCTCCTTTTATGCGTAGCACAAGATAGTGTTGTATCCTCAAATTAGAGACGGACAAAATTTTTTTCAGAGTAAATCTTCCAAAGAAAAAAAGATGCATTTTTTAGGGAACTGAAGCTTTATAGTTTGGACCAGGGAAAAGAAAAAACACATGGATTTTTTTTAAAGTAATGCTTTTTAAATAAAACGTTTGGTCTCAAAACATCATTCAAAGACCTTTATTCAACCTGAAAAAAAATTGTTTTTGATCTTATGTGAAAAACAAAAAACCCATTTTGGGTTTGATACTGAATATTTAATTTTTTTTTTTTTTTTTTTTTTTTTGGTTCAGTCACTGAACAGAAAAATACATTTTTTTTTCTTAGTTCTGGTCTTGTTCTTTTTTCCTGTACATGTTAGCCTCCAGATGCAAGTTACTGCTGATGTCAAAGAGGCTAAAATTGATGTTGCAGGGGCTGGCATGCTCCCTGGTTTGGGAATGCTTAGGTTCTGAGGGTGGTGGACCATAGAGGTCTAACCTGTATCTCAAGATTCTGTACTGGCCGTTACCTCAAGCTTCAGAGTGCAAAGAATCTCATGATAGATGAAGAGGGTGCCTAGAAGGAAAAGTATCTTCCCAACTTTTATTCTTGTGTCATGATAGAGGGTAAATAAGAGCACGTGACTTCTCTTTTCAGTGGTATTCCTTTTGCATAGCTCTCTCATCTCCCCTCTTACTCATCTCTCCAAAAGGCAAAGATAGGACTATATTAAGGTTTTGTCTAGTCTTAGAAATCATTCCCCCTACGCCCGCAACTTTAATTGCTTTTAAATATTGTTTTATATGTTTTAAATATGTTTAATCTCCTTAGGATAAAGTTTCAGAACACAGGTGGGGAACCCATCGTTCAGATCCAGCCAGTGTCTGGCCTGGATGTGGTCCCTGAGCCTCATGGCTCCCCATCAGTGTTCCCTGTAAGCTGAGCTCTTGGGCTGTCTCCCAGGAGAGATTCAGTTGCTGCCTGTCAGATGAACAGAGAGCCCACAGTGGGCAGCATGTGTTTCTGTTGGTATACATCTGCACATGCCTTGGTGCACATTGTAAAATTTATTCTGCTAATAGATGGGAATAGTAGAGGGAACACTTCTCCTTTCCCCAGCCCCCAGCAGGTTTGGGGTGCGGGGGCAGAATCAGGCAAGCTGGAGCCAGATCTGACCCACAGACTTTGGCTTGGGTAGGATGGGGCAGGGAAGCAGCTTCACATGCTACCACTTCTTCTCCCCTCCCTTGCTGGGGGAACAGCAACACAGTGCTGCCTGGCGGCTTTCCTCTGCCGTTCTAGCAGCAGGGAGGGGTGGCAGTGCATCAGGGGAACTGTGCAAGGTAAGCGCTACCCCATTGCCCAGATCCTGCACCTTGCTTCTGTACGTTCCTGCCCGGACCCTCCACTCTTCCAGTTCTCGCACCCTTCCTCCCATGCAGACTTCCAACACTCAACATGTTTTGGCACCCTCCCTTCCACCCAGACTCCACACCTGCTCCTGGGCATCTCCTTCTGCACACCAAATCCCCCATTTTTGGTCTCACCCTAGGCCCCCAGAAGAGTTAATATGGCCTGTGGGGAAGCACTGAACCTCAGTTCCCCTTTTTTCCACTTCCCTGCCCATGGGGCTGGAGTGTGAGGGGAGTGAGGTGTCTCAGTCAGGGGCCACATCAGTGAAGAAGAGGCTTTGTTTATGGTTTTGGGGTGGGGTTTCTTCTTCCTTCTTTTATATGCTCCCCCAACCCCAACTGATTTTTTTTCTTAGCTCAGTGGATTCAGACCCCAAAAAAGTTCATCATCCTTGCTCTAGAACTAAATTCAGAGTTCAAACTGAAAAATCCATTTATATAATAGCAAATTTTCAGTATCTTTATTCCAGTCTTTATGCAGTCTTTTTCGAATGTGGACGTGTATTGAGATTGAGTGATACCTCTTTTTCTCCTGCCTTTCTTGCTACTGACCGGCTGTTAGCTGTATGTGGACGTAGACTAGTTGAGGCAAGTCTTTGACAAGTGGAATGAACAGCCAGTTTATTGACTCTGCTAAAATATTAACTTCTTTGAGTTGTGTTCCCGTCCGTGCTCCACTTCAGATGCTCACGTGCCCCTTGAGGTCTCGATGAGAGATTATCAGTTAGTGATGTCAGTCTGACCTGTGCATGAACCATATGCTGTCTCTTTCAAATACTGAGGTTATATAGTGTGTGTGAGGTGAACCGCCTTCATTTCCTTATTGACTGTCTCAGCCTGAGACTGAGCCCTAGTATGACCACTGTGAGCGTGCCTAGGCTTTCTGTATTTCTAATATTTTCATATTATTAGGAGCCCACTCTCAGCAGTACCCTCAGCAACCATGGCCTCAACTACTAGTTCAATACTGACCCACTGTTTGGTGTCATGGTAGTTCAGCTATAGTAAGGAGCTCTGGATTACAGATGAACCAGAGTCTCTGCTCCTCGTGGGAAATGAGCATCTCTTGGTACCAAGACTCTCATCTTTAGACTGCCTTCTTCCAGTGCCACAGGACCTTCTACTGAAGGTGCTTCTTGTTTGGATGAGATGGAGGAAGGATAAAGGCAGCTTCAATCAGTCTCCTTAATTTCTGTCCAAGCTTTTCCAATATATCCATTAAGGAATCCATTCTCTGAAACTCATAGGGAGAATTGTACTTACTATCCATGGTGATTGAATCAACCTTGGCTGCCACCTCTACTACTTTGATGTCCCTTGCCACCCCTGGCTGACTACAGACAGCGATTTACCTGACCAACAGTACTGTCTTATAGGGAGGAAAGAGTTGTACCTGCCCTCTTCTCCCAAACCAGTCCTCTGAGATGAGAAAATGCTTGAGGCGCTAGGGCAAATAGGGAGACCGCTTCTCAAATTCCTACTTTTATCCTCATCTCTGGATGACGCAGATATGGTTCTGAGACTATCCAGGACCAATGATCTTTTCAGTAATTTCATGATCTCATAGAATGGCAAAGTTTTAATCTTTTACTACAGAATGTTAAAACCCTGAAATATCACAAGTTTTAGGATGCATAACCTACAATGTAATTTATTTATCTGTTGCTTATTAAAGGTATTGCAATCAAGGAGTCTGCAAAAGTGGTTGACCAAGCCCAAAGGAGAGTTATGAAAGGTGTAGATGATTTAGACTTCTTTATTGGGGATGAAGCAATAGAAAAACCAACATATGCAACAAAGGTATTAAAGGATAAATCTTTCCTGTAAATTTACTATTTCTAAAAAGTTCACTGTACAGTAAAGTTTCTGATTGACTTTTAACTGTAGGGAACTCTTTATTTTTTCCAATTTTAACATGTTCTTCAGAAAGAAAATGATGTTCAAATGTGATTTAATGTTCAGTGAGTTGTAACTTCATTTGGAGATGAATACACTAATTTATATTCTTTTTGAATTAATACAGAATAATGGCAAAGCTAACTGTTTTCCAACACAGATGAGATTTTATAAAGACTTCATAATTTGAAATTTTTTAACCCTACTGAAGTAAGAAGAACTTATAGCATACTGTTCTTACTGCATGGTTTGTCTCCATTGTTGGTGACACTTTCCTTTCAGTTACAGTCAGACTTTTTATTTTGCTTTCCAAATATATACTGATGCTTCTTTTTTAACAGTGGCCTATTCGCCATGGTATAGTTGAAGACTGGGACTTGATGGAGAGATTTATGGAGCAAGTTATCTTTAAATATCTAAGAGCAGAACCAGAAGATCATTACTTTCTTTTGGTGAGTACAAATTACCTCCTCTTTATGAAAGGACAGAGAGATTTGTAAGAATTCTGTATTTATTATACAAAGAACCTGTATGTAAATAAACCCTTAGGTCCTGTCACATATGTTGGAAGTTAAAGGTCACGTGCATTGACTAAAGCCAGGCTGGTCTGGCTGCTTCTGTATAAGTTGCTTCTTTATTTTTATAAGAGTTTTAAAAAAGCAAAGGAGTATCTGATCTACAAACTCCTGTTCTTCCTTTTATTTCTATTGCCCCAAACTTTCTCTGTTGCAACAGCTCTCCATTGAAGTGAATAGTGATGTCATGGAAACTACATTTTTAGGTAAGAGTATCTCCAGTGATGGAGTAGCAGTCTGTGCACTGTGTGTTTAATAGCGGTTGTATTAAAACAGAACAATTATTTTATTTGGATGCATTTCTCAGAAAGTGCCATTCAATTTGCCACAGTTTTTACTGAGCTTGAGGCAATATGGAGTGTGAATCTGTTCAGTGGGATTTGCTTTGTAGCCCTGCGTAGTTTGACTTTTATTGCTTGGATTTGGGGCAAGGTCTGAGCATTCAAAAACACTTGTTCAAAGCTTTGATCTTGGAGTTTGGGTATCAAATTCAGTACTTAATTTAGATATTAAGCTGTCCAGTTGTCCCCAACTTGTCTTTGTTGTTGTGTTTTTTTTAATATGCACATATAGAGGTTAGAAACTTAGGGCTGGAAAGAACATTCTAGAACATTAGTCAGTCCCCTGATGTCACTGTCCACCCTGTTATATGATCCCTTTCATGAAGTTAAGTTCCGTCTTAAACCTAGCCAAGCCATTATCTCCACTACTCCAGTTGGGGAAAAATTCCAGAATCTCGTTCCTGTGATGGTTAGAAATTGTCTTCTAATTCTCAGCCTCAATTTATTCATGATCAATATATAACTTCTCAAAATCTTCCCTACTTATATATATATAAGAAAGGTAAAGACAGAAAATGACTGATGATATAACCATAGTTTGTTCCATGGATATAGAGTTGAATCTCACTGGAATCAGTGAAATGAGTGTTGCGGGATGGAGGACCATGGTCGTCATCCTCTTTGAACTGTAGCACAGTCCCTATATGAAAACAGCTGCTAGCAACAAATATTATATGTATGTTCAAATATAGTTCACTATTTCAACATTCAGAATGCATACTTTCAAAAAACAAGCAGAACTATGATTTGTTAAGTCAAAGTATCCCGTGGTAGCACATCAAGGCTACGTCTACACGTGAAGCCTACATCGAAGTAGCCTATTTCGATGTGGCGACATCGAAATAGGCTATTTCGATGAATAACGTCTACACGTCCTCCAGGGCTGGCAACGTCGATGTTCAACATCGACGTTGCGCAGCACCACATCGAAATAGGCGCAGCAAGGGAACGTCTACATGCCACAGTAGCACACATCGAAATAAGGGTGCCAGGCACAGCTGTAGACAGGGTCACAGGGCGGATTCAACAGCCAGCCGCTCCCTTAAAGGGCCCCTCCCAGACACACTTGCACTAAACAGCACAAGATACACAGAGCCGACAACGAGTTGCAGACCCTGTGCATGCAGCATGAATCCCCCGCTGCAGCAGCAGCAGCCAGAAGCCCTGGGCTAAGGGCTGCTGCACACGGTGACCATAGAGCCCCGCACGGGCTGGAGAGACAGCGTCTCTCAACCCCCCAGCTGATGGCTGCCATGGAGGACCCCACAATTTCGACGTTGCGGGACGCGGATCGTCTACACGGTCCCTACTTCGACGTTGAACGTCGAAGTAGGGCGCTATTCCGATCCCCTCATGAGGTTAGCAACTTCGACGTCTCGCCGCCTAACGTCGAAGTTAACTTCGAAATAGCGCCCGACGCGTGTAGCCGCGACGGGCACTATTTCGAAGTTAGTGCCGCTACTTCGAAGTAGCGTGCACGTGTAGACACAGCTCAAGTGTATTCTGTTCTGCTCTTCAGAATTAATTCAGCTGGTAACAGACTTTTTCTGATATTGCCTTTGAGAAGAATATAAAACATAACATTTATGTTCAGTTGGATGATGAATGGTTGATTGGGGATGTGAAAATACCTTGAATATACAACAATCTTTTTTTTTTTTTTTTGGATGATAGTGGATAAAAGGTTACCATGAAATAACAGCTCAGGATAAAAGGACACCAGTATATGTTGGTAGATTGAAGCTAGAATTAAGTTTAACATTACTTTGTGTTCCTGCATTTTCACACAGTGTGTTATCCGATGGTGCAGTTTGCATAGTTTTCTAGCCTTCGTTTGATCTGAGAGTTTTTACTAAATTAAACAGTATGCTGATTGCTTTTTAAAGCACAGTGTGAATTCCTGCTATTGTATACTTTGGAAAAATGATTAAGCTCCCAACCAGGAACCTTTTTTGGTGTGTGTTTCTTTTTTTTAAGTCTGAATTAATAGAAGTATTCGATTTTAATTTATTTTTAAACATTTCTGTCATACAGACTGAACCTCCGCTAAATACTCCGGAAAATAGGGAATATACTGCTGAGATAATGTTTGAGTCCTTCAATGTTCCAGGGCTGTACATTGCTGTTCAGGTGAGAATGCAGCTGTCTAGTTGAGTGGGACAGGCAAGAAAGATTATTTCAGGTTCAAAAATAAATCTTTCAAATGCAATGAGAAAGCTTTTTGTAATTCTAAAGTTTTGAAGATGTTTTGGAAATGGGTATTGGGTTAGAGGTTTTCATGGGTTCACTGGTTGAAATTCAGTCTCGTGGTCGCTTAACGCCATTTGTCTGCTAGCTAGAATATGTAAAATTAACTGGTGATTTTGACTGTGTTTGTGAAAGACAGCTGTCGCATAGCAAAACACATGGTAGTCTGTGGCAGTAAGCCAAGAACAGAATGACCCATTAACAGGAACCTGTTTTTCACATCTAGAGTTAGTCCTTTGGATGGAGAACATCTGTTTTCCAGAACTTGCACTGCTGCATTTCTGTGCTGTGCCTCTTCTGTGGCTAGAAGCGATTATAAGGAACAGGAATGAAGAATGTGGTCTTCCCCCCCCCCCCCCCCCAAATGCTGTTTTATATAGATATTCCACAACTCCATTGTTACTTTCCTACCCATAAATTGATATCAAGTACATCAGTCAATTACAAATTTCTCTGGCTACATTATAGCAATCTTTTGAAAGCTGATCTCCCAGAAGATCTCTTCCGGAAGATCTTCTTTCTAAAGAGCACGCACGCAAATGTGGATTGAAAGATCAATCCACTCTTTCAATAGAGAGTGTCGACACAGCATCTGCTCTTTTGAAAGAATGGGGCAGGGAGTGAAAAAGCCAGCACCATGAGGACTGCTCTTTTGGGGAAAAAGGTCCTGTGAAATGTGTACACATGCGTCTTTTTTGAAAGGAGGTGCTCTTCCTGGTATGGGAGCAGAAGAGGGCTTCCAGAAGAAGAGCTGCTTTTTTTTTATTTTGGATCAAAAGAGCATTTTGTGTGTGGATGCTCAGCTTGTTCTTTTGAAAAAGAGCCTGGTTTTTCCAAAAGAACTTGCTAGTGTAGACATGGCCTCTCTGAATAACTTTCAGTATAATTTCAGCTGTAATAAACAATTTTATTTTTAGATAAGATGCATTTGTTTCCTCAGGAATTTTTGTTCTAGGAGCATGATAGTTTATATTATGAAAAATAAAAAGTATTTGGTGGTTGACAGCTTTGGGTATTTTGATTCAGTTGTGTTTAAATAGACTTTGTTCACTTTGGCATTTTGTATCTTTGAATGAAGAGTATAGAGCATCAGCTGTAGAGGAACATCCATGTAGGGTTTATGCATCAATGTAGAACTAAAGGTTCAGATTCTGGTTTCTTTTTTTTACAAGGCTGTCCTTGCCTTAGCTGCATCTTGGACATCAAGACAGGTAGGCGAACGAACATTGACTGGCACAGTTATAGACAGTGGAGATGGTGTTACTCATGTCATTCCTGTGGTAAGTATACTTGAAAATATCAAAGCCTCATAATGTAATGTTGTGTCATTGCACGTTGTAAACTTGCTGAAGTGAACATTGATATTGGAGGTAGCTTTTGTTGTAGTTAAATCATGACTAGGAGTTTTCAGGAATCGTTGAATAACCTCCGACAACTCACTACAGCCCTGTTCTGTCTAGTCTGCTAAGGTGCAGAGACCTGCTGAGCACTCTTGTTTCCTTATTACAAGTCAATGTCTTCAGAAGCTCAGAACCTGACCTTTAGTCTGAATTAAATTTGTCATCTTTAAAATAAAACTAATAAAACCAGTGCTTTTCTTGTGTACGCAGCTGTCTCTCTTCCCCCAAACCTCCACATCCCCTGGGTTCCTGCTGCTGGCCAGGCTCTGTGACCCAGCCATTCCCCTCACAGGGCTGCTGGGAACCCTGCCCCCTCTCCCTGACCTGTGGCTGGGTCCTGAGGGCTGGAGCTGCTGGCAGGGCTCTGCTCCCCAGCTGGCTCCCAGCTGCAGGATTGGTGGGGTCCCCAAGGTGGGGGATGCTGAGGTGCCGGTACAGTGTAACGTCCCACAATGGCACAAAAAAAGCCCTGACTCATGTTCATAAACATCAAATGTTTCATATTAAGGTCATAGTTTTTTAGTGACCCTAATAGCTTAATGAGATCCAGTACAATTCTAGTCACACAGCAAAGATAATGCAGGAAGCAAAATTCCTATGAGTCTAATAATGAAGAAGGTTTAACCAAGTTGACTGTATGTAAGATCTTAGAATATATGATTATTTGTTTTATAGATAATTAGCATATGCTATTTACTGTTTTAGTAAATGTTAGTATGTTTTTCTGCAGGCGAACAATGCAACTTACAGAGCTGCACACTTAGTTTTCTAAGTGAGGTATATAATGGTTTCTTTGGATGAATGGAAATACATCTGTTTGCGTAGTTGAGGAGAAACTGGGTATCTCCTGTTAGAAATATTTAAAAGCCCTTTTGTTCCACAGTCTTACCAAATGAAGAACTACATAAATGAGCTACTCATTTGCTTGATGATTGAGTATATTGTAAAGTTACTTTGGTCATGATCTAAACTTGTGTTTTATAGCTTTTTCCCCCCCCCTCAGCTTAGTGGAAAATAATACTTTGTAAAAATTTCAGATTGGACTGTTCATTAGAGAAGGGTTTTTTTCTGCTAAGGCATAGTAAATCACTGAGATTTCAACTCATGTAATGGGAAATTAGGTTGTTTTTATTATGCTTAACATATATTGTAATTATATGTCAGCAGAAATTTCTCGTAATTAACTGAAGTAGATGAACAGGTTGTACATTTTTTATGTCATTTGGGCAGCTCATTCCTTTTTAAATATATCTTCCAGTATTTTTCAACATAAATCAACTAACGCAAACCCATGATGAGGCTTGGGCAGCCAGCCAATAGACTGGTTAGCTGACCATATATTGCCAAGTGTTCCTGTGGCCACATCCTTAGAGGCTGAGTAGCCTAGTGGCTACATTGCTGCTTAAGGAAGGGGAAGACAGACCCCTTATCCCCCTGTGTTCTTGGCTCAGGAATGCCCAAACCACCCCGTTTCAGCCCTTAGTTTTTGGGGCATGGCCTCAAGAGTCCACGGTTCCCCTTAGATGGAGTTTCTCAGTAGTCCCCCTCCACGCCCCCCCCCACTTTTTTTTTGCTCCAGAGGAGTGGGGTAGGGGCTTACTTACTCCCAAGGCTGCTGGGTTTGTGCCGTCAGACTGGTGAACCAAGATCTTTGCCGGTTATCCTCAAACTGAGCCAGCCTCCTTCCTTTTTTCCCCCCATTGTTAAGGTGAAGTGGGGTGGGGCTATTTGATCCTAGAGACTTTCTTTAACCTGTGTAATGCCTGGTACTCCTTTTCCTGTCTCCTCCCACTGCCCTGATGTAGCCAGCAGCCTAGCTTTTCCATTGATCCTATTGCAATCTGTTAACTTACTTAAGTGTCTTACAACAGCCCAATGCTGTCTGTTAGGGGGAAAAGTGAACTAATTGCAAGCTGAGCATCTTGATTGGAATAACTGACATTTCAAATAATCTTCTAAATCTTGTAAAGAGTACTGCATGTGCTTTGCAACCAGTATATCAGGTAATCTACTGTATATTTGAGAGAGATTGTCTTGTCTGTTCAAGGACTCCTAAACAGTAAGAGCTAGGACCACAAATTTTGGCTTACAGCTTCCTCTTATAATCACTTAAAGCAAGGTACGGGTTTGGTTTTTGCCAAGAAAATGGGATGCGCTTGGAATTGGGATTGTTTCTTCCCTGTATGGTTTTATGAGAAACAATCACAGGTGAAAGAAGCTGGATGGTGCCAGCACTGGCTGCAGAATGCAGGAAGCAGACAAACATGGTGCTGCCCAAGCCAGGGGACATGCATCCCTACCCCAGCTGTTCCTGCTAGAGTTGCAGCAGCCATGGAAAGGTGCTACTCACATGGTCCGAAGCTCTTGTGGCAAGAAAGGCCTTACTGGAGCAGCCCTCATCCCCAGCCCCACACCTAAGCAATGATTTACACAAACTAGAACAATATCATTGATTTAAGGACCCATGCAAGGCCAGATGAATCTTCTAACAGTAGAATAATTGTCTTTATGGAATTGTAGAATCATAGAAGACTATAACTGGAAGGGACTTGGAGAAGTCATGGGGGGGAGGGATAGCTCAGTGGTTTGAACATTAGCCTGCTGACCCTAGGGTTGTGAGTTCAGTCCTTGAAAGGGCCATTTCAGGATCTGGGACAAATAGATTTAAAAAATAAAATAAAAAAAGATGGTTGGCCCTGCCGTGAGGGCCAGGGACTGGACTCAGTGACCTCCCAAGGTCCCTTCCAGTTCTGTGAAATGTGAATCTCCATATTAATTAACCAATCCCTTGACCTCACAGCAGGACCAAGTACCATTCAGGCCATCCTGGATAGATGTCTTTGTGACCTGATCTTAAATATCTCCAGTGATGGAGATTCCACAGCCTCCCTAGGCAATTCATTCCAATGTTTAACTACCCTGACATTTAGGAAGTTTTTCTTAATGTCCAACCAAAACTTCTCTTGCTGCAGTTTAAGCCCTTTTGCTCCTTGTCCAATCCTCAATTTTTCTCCTTCCTCCGTGGAGCCCTCTTTTAGGTACTTCTCAGTTTTCTCTTTTCTAAACTAAACAAGCCCAAGTCTTTCAGTCTTCCCTCAATGCTCATATTCTCTGGACCTTCTCCAGTTTTTCCACATCTTTCTTGAAACGTGGTGCCCAAAACTGGTCACAATACTCCAATTGAGGCCTAATCAGCTCAGAGCAGAGCAGAAGAATTACTTCTCCTGTCCTGCTTCTGATTGGATCTTCCTTTTTAAAGGCTGAAGAATCTAATCTGTTAAAACACATGCAGCTTTTTCTTTTCCTGCCAAAAGTGGGAATAGGGCAGGTAGAATGGAAATTGATGGATCGATGTGACCTGCTGAATGCTATTTTTATTATGTTGCTGGATCTACATTTTCTCCCTACCTTCCAAACTTTTGTCTCTCTTTTGCCTGTGTAGACTGTAAACTCTTACTATTGAAGAGCCTACAACTATCTTGAGTGCTATTGAACAGTAATGGGTGTGAGAATGCCTCCTGTCACTTAGTAGCATTCACTCCATCTGATTTAAGAAGCAAATGGGCTGTGTCTAGACTAGCCCCGAACTTCAAAAATTTTGAGGAGTAAAGGGACTTTGATGGAGCACAGACACTTTGAAGTACCCCTGGCTACATGCAAGCTGGCACTTCGAAGCTGCCGCGGCGGAGATTTAGCCTAATGAAGTGCAGCATATGCACTGCAACACTTCATGAATAATCTCCTGACACCATGCCCCCTTCAAAGTTTGGGGCTAGTCTCGACACAGCCATGGAGAACACGAAGTGGTGACTATTGTTACTTGAAGTGTTCTGACAGAATGGGTGGGACCTGTATGGTTTTGTTTCCTGTAAGAATGGTAACCAAATGCAGTGACTCAGAAATGGAAATTAAAAAGCTATGAATAACTGAAATGACATCAGGGCTCTATGACGATTATGAAAGGGATTGTGTAATGCTGATAAATCTGAATTATGGTAGCGAAGGACCCAATCCGGTAAGCATATGTATGTGTGTTTTCAGAATCTAAGACTTGATGTTTCAATAAATAACTTTGTTCTGAAGTTGATGGAAGGCACTCTTCTCCTTCTCCAAATTATTGTTCTTTCCAGGCTGAAGGCTATGTGATTGGCAGCTGTATCAAACATATTCCAATTGCGGGACGAGATATAACATACTTCATTCAGCAACTGCTGAGAGAGCGAGAAGTAGGAATTCCTCCAGAGCAATCCTTGGAAACAGCTAAAGCCGTGAAGGTAAAATGAAAAGCTGTAAAACGAAAAGGTGGTTGTACCACTGTGCACATTTGCTTTAAAAATCATATTCGTATGGCCTGACTCTTAGTAGTGCTCCTTTTTTAAACAAGAATATACATATTAATATTTAATACTAAAATCTAATGTTAATATATCAGTGTTTGTACAGAGCCATTTTTCCCCCAACTCATGACTTTTGTAATACTTAACTGGAAGCTCTGCTAGGGGATGTGAAGACCAAACACTGTAAATGAGTTAAAAATATATATATATTTAAGTTAATGCAGGATAATGGCAGTTATCCAGGACAATCAGGGATGCAACCCCATGCCCTGGTGGCCCTGGATGAATGGAAGTGATCACTCACTAATTCCTCTCTGAAGCATCTGACATTGGCCACTATCAAAAGACAGGATACTACACCATTATGAATATTCTTATGTTATGATTTCTTCTGCCTAGGTTGCTGTGTTTTTTTCCTCTCTCTCCTGCAGTAGAAAGCTATTACAACTGATCCACTGAAGGATGTTAATCTATTACTTTATACACTTAGTATTTATTTTTCATTGCCATAGAATTTTAGAGGAAAAATGGAATCAAGATCAACTTAGCCACTCAAAGCATGCTGCTTGCTCCCAGTGGTGCACAGAAGTGGTTTGTAGCATTATAGTACAGTAAACCCTTGCTGTGTATGATTTCAACTTGTGGTTTACATGTGTTAACGCGAGTTAAGCATAAGTTATAATTGTGGGGTGCCTGGGGGCTGGGGAGCACAGATGCTTCACCAGCTTCCCACTCCAGCCCCTGGTTCCCCCAGCTGCAGAAAGCCAGGGGACAGATAGCCACAGTGTGTTCCCCGAGTGTGGCTCCAAGAGTGGCGTGCTGGTCAGTTTCCTGGCTCCCGCAAGAACAGGGGAGCCAGGAGCTAGGTTGCTGCCCGGTTCATGGTTCCCCCTCAACTTGCACATAATTTGAGTTATGTGAGGGTGTGCAGGAGCGCAACCCTCATGTAACTCGGGGGACTACTGTGTCTAATTTGTGCATAGTGACCTTTTTATGGTTAGTTTCATACTCTAATATGTAGCTATCTGCTAGCTTCAAACTTTTCCCAAGAGCTTGATCCCTCCTGTTTTTGTTGAAGAGCCATATTTGGTTGGGTTCAAATGGTGTAAGACACACCATCTTTCTACTATGTTGGGGAAGATTTCTTCAGATCTCTGTACTTAATTTTCAGGAGCGCTTTAGTTATGTCTGTCCTGATTTAGTAAAAGAATTTAACAAGTATGACACAGATGGTACAAAATGGATTAAACAGTATACTGGAATCAATGCAATTTCAAAGAAAGAATTCACCATTGATGTTGGCTATGAGAGATTCTTGGGGCCGGAGATCTTCTTTCATCCTGAGGTTAGTTGATATGAATTATAATGGCCTTCAGTTTTTTTTCAATTCAAGCTATGTGACTGTTTATATATCTGTGTACTAATTTTAATTTTAAATGTATTTTAAAGATTTGAAAATATGCCTACCTCAGCTTATATTTTAAAGTAGATGATTTCTGTTTGTAAGAAGAGAGCGAGTTTCACTTCCTGGTATTGGATAACCTTTTCAGTGAATAAATAAAGCTATTTGAGCAATCAAACACAGTACAAAACCATTGGATTGCTACAGTGTTGTTGGTCCTCTCCTGCTATGCATTTATCTTTAATTTTCTTACCCATTGTACATGGTTGTGCCCAGTCTTTTAAATGTACCAATTGTCATTTCATTAAAAATTGTCTTTCCCACTTCCACTTCTGTGCCACCAGCCCTGTTTTTCAGGTTATTTTAGAAAAAACAGATAGGAGTAAGGACATTTTCTCCTCAGTCTGTGCTTCCTTTATTCTGGTGTTAAGGCCCCATCCTCATTCTGAGCTGAACTATATGCTTCAGTACTGAGCATCTGAGAAGTGTGGGCAGTCTTTGAACTGTTGAAAAATTATTGTTAAAGTTGACAAAAGCAGTACTAGAGAACAGTTGACAAAAATGGCCAAAAAACAGAGACAGACAAACCACTTTCTTTCTAACCTTTTATTACTAAATGGTCATTAAAATAAATATGCCTTATGTTCATTTCCAATATTAGTTAATGGGCATAAGTATAATGCAATAAGATGGCTTTCTTTATTTCTTCCTCTCTTCCATGCGGTATAAGCTGTGCAACAATTGACTTGACCTTTTTCCGTTTGTAAATATGCTCTTTTTGTGCGTGTGCATGTGTTAGGTACATGTACCCTGAGAACAGCCCCTTTGTTACTCCAGCATGTATTAGCCCTGCTTTTTCAATTAAGAACGAGTTTGGGATTAATTTTTAGTCATGTTTGATCTCAAGTACTCTGGCTCCTTACTTACTAATCCGCTTTTTTCTCTTAAATTTAATCGAGTTCTTTCTTCTCTCATTTTCCTGCACTCCCTTGGGTACCTGCATATCCCTAGTAGGTTGAGAAGAATGGTTTTGCTTCTAAAAGTCATAAAATTACTGCTATTTCAAATTGCACTTGGCTTCTTGTTCTTAGAGCTAAAACTGCAACTTTTGTAAAGTATATTGGATTAAAATTGTGGTGTTTAGCTACCGAATAGGTGGTGGTTTTTATATCTAATTTGACTTTGATTTTAGTTTGCTAATCCGGACTTCACGCAGCCCATATCAGAAGTAGTAGATGAAGTTATTCAGAATTGTCCTATTGATGTTAGACGTCCTCTGTATAAGGTCAGTAACAGTGAAGTTATTTTAAAATAGTTTTGTTTGGGTGGAAACATGCATGTCTTTTACACTCTCTCTCTCTCTCTATATATATGTCTTTTTTTATATTGATATAGTTATAAACTTGTCGGTAGTTTTTGATTAAAAGCAAACTGCCTTGTCATTGGGCTAATGTGCAGAAGGCCAATTAAAGGAAAGAGATTTTCACTAATAGTTTAAGTTTAACCAGAATTGCAGTTTGAACACTTTAATCTATTTTAATGTTTTAGGG
The DNA here is from genome assembly GCF_033958435.1 of Carettochelys insculpta. Lineage (NCBI taxonomy): Eukaryota > Metazoa > Chordata > Testudines > Carettochelyidae > Carettochelys > Carettochelys insculpta. Next base: position 60,000,574 of record NC_134144.1, read on the forward strand.
CTGACTATAAAACTGTTAGAGAAGGAGAAAAGGGGCAAAGTGGAAGAAAATAAAAGATGAGGGAATGAAATCATGGCTGGGATCAAACGGAATTAAAAACTTTTTAAAAATAATTTACCTTTCATCAGAGAAGCAGCCCAATTTGTATAGTACTTCATCTAGCATTTTAAAATTTGAATAATTTAAAACATTCTGTGTAATTAAAAAATTCCCTGGCAAATTGGTGACCAATGGAATATGCATGTCCAGGGTGGACTAGTTACCAAAGACCTAACTTTTAGAAGCGACTAGTAATTTTTGGGTCACCTTATTGATACCTTGAAGAGAGCTGACATTCAGAAGTGCTAAGTATCCAGCTTTTGAAAATCAATCCCTTGTAAACAGGAAGTAACCTTAATATAACTGTAACAATCAACATTATAGTAATCTCTTTATTTTTGCATCCAAGACTGTCAATAAACATTTCATATTCTTAAAATTACCTAATGACCAATTTCTGATGCATGTTCATTATAGAATATTGTCCTTTCTGGAGGGTCGACCATGTTTAGGGATTTTGGTCGCCGTTTACAACGAGATTTGAAAAGAACTGTTGATGCCCGGCTGAAACTTAGTGAGGAACTGAGTGGTGGCAGACTGAAGGTTCGTTTCTTTCATTAACGTTAGATAGACAGCAGTAACTAAAACATTTCTATCTCTTCTAGTGTGCTTTTTTTCTGTTTGTGAGGGCAAATTCCATGTTGTAAGTAACAGGAAATTCCTGCAATTACTCTTCTGTTTTTGTTTTGAACTAAAATTGATTCTTTATTTAAAGATCTAGATTATTTCAGCAAGTATTAATGTACTAAAATGGACTCCTGAGAATAGGAGTGTTTATAGAGTGATATGGTGCTGCTTCCCTTGCTTCACAGCTGTGTTGCCTATCCCTTGTAGTAGTCACATGCTGGAGGAATCTCAGGATATGTCTACACTGCAGTTAGATGCCTGTGCCAGCTGACTTGGGCACCTGGGGCTCAAGCTTGAAAGGAAGGGATGGGACTGTTTAATTGCAATGTACATGTTAGGCTGTGAGCTGCAGACCAATCTCTGGGATTTTCCCACTTTGCAGGATCTTACAGCCCAGGCTCCAGCCTGAGCCTAAAGTTGTACAGTGCAATTAATAGCTGCTTATCCAGAGCCCCAAGAGCATGAGTCATCTGGAATAGGTCAGTGGCAGGCTTTTAACTGAAATGTGGGCATGTTCTCCCTCTCCCATAGGGGATAGGACTTATTCCTGTTATGGGGTGAGGCTGAAGAGATACTGACTTTGACCTTGCTTTTTATAAACAAAAATTAAAAACACTCAACAAAATATCCAGGACAGTTTGAAGTAAAATAATTTTCAAATCTGTAGAGTTTTTTAAATTGGATTCTAAATCTAAATTCAATGCAACATTTGTTGGATAAATTTTGTGTTTCTTTGGGTACTCCTAGCTATATTGTTGTCCTTACAAATAGTAAGTACCTCTCACATATTCTAATAATATTTTCAATAATGTTGATGCGTTAGGCACAGGATATTAGAAGGATGTATATGACGGTATATCTTTTTATTGGCCCAACTTCTTTTAGTGTAGGAAACAAGCTTTTGAACTATCACAGAGCTCTTCTTCCTGACCTGTTTCAGAATTACACACATGCACATTCCTGAGATTGAAAATAACCTAATGGGGTTTTTGCGAAAACTTGCTGACAGAACTGCATGAATCAGCCATCTGCTTGCTCTTTGACACTGCATCCTTGTCATATGTAGTATCTTCATATACCTCTGGGGAGCCAGAGATGTAAACTACGTAGCAAAGGGCATAAAGGATATAAGTGCAATTGGTTGAAATCAAAGAAGTTCCCTCCTCTGATCTTCCCCAGGCAAGGCACAGAGTTGACGTTAACACCCCTGCAGAGAAATGCAGACATGGAACCAGTACGGTTCTGGGTGGGTTCAGCTGTAAGGGCTCAGCGTCCAGGAAATCAACCCCCAATGGGCCCAGCCCCTCCAAAAAAGCACATCTTATCCTGTGTAAAAGTTTTTACTCAGGGAAATCTCGTAAGGTTAGCCCCCTTTCAATGAAAGAGAGAGATCCACAGTGGTTGCTCCCCCAAGGTAACTATTATTTACACCGGGCCTGACTAATAAACAAAAGAGTTTTTATTAAGTATAAAAAATAGGATTTAAGTGATTGCAAGTAAAAATGGCCAGGACAATGTAAGTTACTAAATTGAAATAAACAAAAACACATAGCTAGTTTTAATCCACTAAGAATTTTGTTGCATGCAAATTCTTACCTGAAATAACAGCTGTTTATGGTAAAAGCTTCAAACTAGAATTTATCTTTGACTTGGGTCTACAGTTTCATCTAAATTCTTTTTGTATCCTCTTAGGGTATGGTAGGCAGCTTCAAAAGTCAACTGAAGTCAAAGGCTGATTGCTTCCCATTACTTAAATAGACTTTTTTTCCCAGGGTGTGAATCTTTTGTTTGATGTCCCTCAGCCCTATGGAAAATTATCAGATTCCAGAGGGGTTCCTGTAGCGGGTGGCATGGTCACCTGTCCTTTGTGGACCAACCACGGTTTGGGCTCAGAGGACCAACACAACCACTCAAATGGGACTATGACTGAGAAGTTTTTTGTAAAGACAGGCAAGTTAGCAAGTATGGTAATCAAATGAAATAAGGTTTGTCTGTGTGAGGGAGAGGGGTTTTGGTTTTTGTTCCCTTTTACTTAAGGGAAAGTAGGGAAGTGCTGTGGTTCTGGGAGTATTTCAAGCAGTTACTACATGACTGTAGAGATACTTCACTCTGATACACTATCAGCTCTGGAGGAACCACCCATCCTGTGCCAAAGCCTCCACATAGCAAGGGCTGCCCCCTAGGGCACTGTTGCTTTAATATCCAGACCTAGTGTATCCTTTCAATCACAAATGTCTCAACACAAAGATACTGGACTCCATCCTAAACCACCTGCCTAGTTCCTTTTATTCTCCCCAACAGTAAATGAATGTTTGAAAATCAAAACAAATCAGAGTTCCTTCTTGCATCACCTTAAATAACACTCTTAGTAGTTACAAACAGTAACATTGCTTGAAACACTCGCAGAACCACAGCACCCCCTTTCCCTTCAGTAAATCGCTCCCTCTTTCTATTACACACACAGCTTATTTCCTCAGGTTATCACACTAAGGCTATGTCTAGACTTACTAGGAATGTTGATGGCTGCTATGCAATTTTTGGTGTGCCAGTTGCATACCTAAAGTTGATTTTGCTGCTGTCAACGTTGGTCCCTGTCTTCACTGCAAGTGTTGATGGGACCGCACCTCCTGCTGACATTCCTTAATCCTTGTTGCTCACAAGGAGTTGTGGTTTCAACATTGATCCTGGAACGTGCCATTTTGCGCATGTGTGAAGCGGCACCCTAGAAGATCAAACCCAAGTGTTCAATCTTCTGTGGCTACTGGAGACCTAACCTTACTAAATTTTGATCAGCTTCATTCACGCAGTCATCCAGCACAACACACCCGAAAATACCCATCATTATAAAATTACATCATACACGCTATTTTATGTGACATCAATACTCCAGATAGAGGAAAAATCCATTTCTGATCACTCCAAATTATAGAGTTACAATTTGTATGTTTAGTTTGAATCTAAAGAGGGAAATGCTTCTTTCTGGGTGATCTAATTTAGAAAAGGAGATGATCTGGTGGTAGGTGATGACTCAGCTCTTAGCAAGGATTTTCCTCACCTTCATTAGGTGTATGTAGGTGGAATAGCCACATGAAATATAAAAATTAACTTTTGAAAGTTTTTACTTGAGGGAATAGTACATGTGTGGTAATTGCATAAACATATTATAGTTCATAAACCTGCTATGTTTAAAAATGTCTTAATTATGAACACTAAATTTAGATACTTAAAGAAAAGTGTCATTACTAGTAATAGCAAGTATTAATGTATTCATTTTGTTTTTCTTTATAGCCCAAACCTATTGATGTACAAGTCATTACACATCATATGCAAAGATACGCAGTTTGGTTTGGAGGATCAATGCTGGCTTCCACAGTAAGTTGGCTGTAAAATTTAACATGGTTCCATCATTCTAGGGACACTTGGGAACGTTAGGCTGCTTCTACACATGAGGTAATGAGGCAATTCAAAGCAGGCTAATGAGGCACTAGCATGCATATTCAGGCACTGATTAGCACAATGGCGGCCGCACGAATTTTGATTTGTAGACTTCAAATTACAGATTGATAGTGTAGATGGGGGCAGCTTCGAAATAAGCACCCCACTTCAACATTCCCTTGCTGCTACCACCACAGAACTAGAGTGGAGTATGGGAATGTCAAAGTAGGGTGCTTAATTTGAAGCTGCCCTCATCTACACTGTCAATCTGCAATTTGAAGTCTGCACTTTGAAATTCATGTGGCTGCTATTATGCTAATAAGGCGCTGAATATGCACGTTAGCACCTCATTAGCTGTCCCGGGAGTAAAAGGGGTTCGCTGGACAAGTGGTGGACGGAGACGAGAAAAGCAGTGAGCATAAAAAAGCTTTATTAACAATGGCTTAATTGATGTTATGGGGGGAGCGGAAATACCTAGCATGCTCTAGCCGTCTACCCCAACGCGATGTCAGGTGATGGACAGGGGAAGGCCTGTACTTATGGGGCAGTTACCAAACTGCAGATGGCGAGCAGAGTCCACACCAACATCTAGCCGAAAGGGTCCGGATTTTTGGTGGGAGGGACAAGTAGCTCGGGCCAACCGACAGGCTTGTCATGGTACACACGTCTCCGATTTGGGAGGGGGAGTTAACTTTTTATTGGGGTTTGGACACACAAACAACCCCTGGGCCAATGTCAGTGTGTTGTGCCCTTTTGTCCTTTTTAGAAGTTAGGAGGTTTTTTTTTCATTTTTAGGAGCTTTTAATGCTTGGTGAGGCGGTGGTCTCGCTTCCACGTATGTGACTAAGCCCTTGGCTGGCCCTGGTTCCTGATATATGGCTGAGCCTGTTGCTCCTCGGGGGGGTTTGTCGGTGCAGCTGGCATGCCGGATTCTGATTGGGTAGTGAAGCCTTGATTACGCACAGGGTGCGTGCAGGTCGCAGCTTGCAACACTGTCGTGGTCATACCACAAATGGCTGTGCCCACATTAGCCTGCTTTGAATTGCCTCCTTAGGTGGTATGTGTAGAAGCAGCCTTATTCTATCCTTGATGCACATTCATAGCTCCTTATATAATCAGGGAATTAATAATACCCCTTAAAAAGCAAATATAAACCCCTTTGCGTTTAGGGTTTTAAAAAATTAAAGGAGCAAATGACATCCACGTGTCGTTATGCAATGTATTACATTATTCTGAGTAAGTATTAAGGTTGAATACTGTATTTAGCTTAATAGTAAAATGTTATGTCTGTTGTATAGGTTTGTTGAGCAGTAATTCAAAACAAAGTACAGAATTTCCTAATTCAATAGGCCTTTGTTTCCCCAATTATTTTTGAGATTTATATGTAGTTGGAATGCAACAAACAAAGAGAGCACCTGACTTTTTGTTTCCTTTCTTCCAGCCTGAGTTCTACCAAGTATGCCACACCAAAAAAGATTATGAAGAGATTGGACCTAGCATCTGTCGTCACAACCCTGTGTTTGGAGTCATGTCTTAAAACTGACCTCAAAGGGTCAGGGCTAGGGAAGTTGGGGAAAGGAGAGTCCTTCTGATCACTTGGATGGATGGATGGCGGGTATTGAAATAACAAACATGACTTGATGATAAGAACAAGACCAAACTCAACTAAACAGGAATATTTTAATAAGTGTCTCAATATGCGGATATAGTGGAAAGCCAAAATAATTGAAGGTGTTTTTCTTTAGATTGAATATTTGAATCTGTGTGTAACAAAATGAAGATGTGGGTTTTAGTTCTTTCTGTGCCCTGATATTTTGTATATTAATGAATTATTCAAAATTTGATGGAATTTGACAGTGTGTAGATAGTCAGCTCTCTGATGCTTCAGTTGTACCTTTACATGTGTACAATGCAAGAGCTTGTTTATATTTCATACTTTTTTATACTTTGAGGGAAAAATCAATTCAAGAAACTAATATTTGAGGCAAAAATACCAGTGACCAACTGGGTGGTAAATTAAAAGAAATAAATAAAGGGCACATGAAGTTTACTCATGTGACTCTAGTTATTGCAAATTATGACCAGTCTAAATTCTCAGTTCCAATTTTGCAACTGCTTTTGGAATGAAGAAGCTTGGGTTAACCAATACCTGCTAGTGCTTTCTGATTACTTGGTGCATTTTCATTCTGTTTCTTGCTTTAAAAAAAAAAAAAGTAAAAAGACTGTTGGATCAGTATTGCAGTCCCATAGTGTCATTTCTAATTATAAAACAAATACGGTTATCAAAGGTGGTGTATTTAAAGCCTAACACCATTCCAATAAAGGCACAACATTTCTTTTTATATTTGTGTGAGGTTTTGTTCATTGCAATGTGTAGTAACTCTGCAGAGTGTCTATACACATCGTAGGTGGTTTGCAAGACAGAGATAACTATGCATTGCTCAAAGTGAAATTTTTGGAACTGAAATGCGTGGCTTCATCTATAATCACTCAGTCTGTACATCTCAGTATTTGGTTTTATTTCTGGAATGCTCACTGCAACTCTTTCCTCCTCTCCCTGCATTTCATTTCCTGGGGTTGTATGCAGCTGACAGCATTGCCTTTTTCAATTGTCAGAGCTTATGTTCCAATGGTAGACTGTTTATAAAAATAAAGTTCAAGTTTTCTGATAGTTTCTAGAAAAAGTTGGGTGTATTTAATGTGATGATCTGCAACTTCTGTTAATATTCTAACACAGAAAATATAGGGAAATCTTCCTAAAAAATTTCCAGCTGGAGGATCTTCTCTCTGGACTCTCAAACTTAGTTAAGCCAGTTTACACAGAAGACCACAAGAGGGAGATGTTTCACTTCATTTATTTTCTCACTAAAGTGAAAGAATAGGTAGAGGAAAGAGATGAACTTTTCATATGTGATATCTTTCAGTCTCTTGAAAGAGATGACAGCCTGACAGATGAGATCATTCTTTCCAGAAAAATGAGATAGATATGAAAGTCATTTTTACAACTGTTACTAAGACATTTCACATGCAGCAGCTAAGTATAAACACAACCTTGAAGCAAAATAAGAAACTTTTAAACAGTGGTGTTATAAAATTATCTTTATCTTTTAAATAAACTCTACTGCTATTCCAGTTCTTTCCTGACACCTGCTATAGCTTCTACATGCTTTGTTCATAGGCTAATGACGTCAAGGCAAAACCATTCCACTTGGTTTCTAAGGTTGACTTAAGGCCTAAATGTAGTACTTCAGTATAGAAAATTGAGTTCTATTCCAAGTTGTTAAGAGTGTTTGTCCTTGGGAAAGTCACTTAACTTCTCTATTTGCCAGTATATAAAATTATGGTTTATACATGTCCTATGTATTGTAAGTTAATGTTCTACAGCTCTTCGAAGTGTCAAATGTTCTAGAATTCTCCATTCTGTACTGCAGCAGGGAAAGAGCAAACCACACACTTCAGTCTAGTCTTGAAGGCAAAGCTGTATTTACAGCTACAGTTATGCTGTTGCCTGGCAGAAAAGTGAAGTTCAGTTCCACTTGCAGCTTTTGAGGCTTTATTTTACTGTATTTTGCAAACAAGAATGATAGATTTTTCCATACTTTAGTGTGAAACTCCTCCAGTCATATGGATATGCTGCCTGATTTGGTTTCAGGAAATAAAGAACTAATTCTTAAGTTAATATTTGTTACTTAACACATCTGCATTAAAAATATCAGAAATCCCCTGCAGCTGAGAAAAGAGGCTAACCAGTATTGTAATGCAGGGGTGCTGAACCTGTGGCCTGCCTACAATATGTAGCCCAGTAGAGCATTTCATAAGGCCCCCAGCCTGCTTCAGTGCAAACTAATGGCTGATTCATTAGTGTTTTGTTGTGTCTGAACAATCTTGATTCACACAAGGGTAACTAGAAACAACCTGTGTACAATATTGTCTATCTAAATACATACAAAACCAACTGAATGTAAAATATAAATCAATACAGGTGCCTTTCTACATATTGTAATAAAACTTAGTCTGCCCACACAAGGTTGTTCTTAAGGTTGTGTGGCCTTCCTATGTAATAGTCAGGCACCATTGCTCTAATATGCTCATTAACAAGTACCTTCCAGGCTAATACCTAAATTAGTGCAGAGGGAGTGAGTGTGAAATCTAAAATTGCTTTTAGGTTAGGACATGTAATGCAAAACACACACACCACCATATAACCAAGTTTGGCGTTGATTCTCCTCAGCCTTGCCCCTAGGACTCAGTTCAATTCTGAGTTCCCTTGCATGTGTCCTTAGTCACGTGACTGAGGGAGCCAATGGGGACCCCTCATGGTTAAACTATTCTCCAGCCATATTTCAGGTCTCATGTCAGCTGACCCTTTCAACCTATTTCTAGGTTGGATACCAGCCCCAGATTGCAACAGTCTGAACTCCTTTATTCCTCCCAGCAATACTTTGTTCTTACTCCTTTCAACCTGAGCTGCTCGTCTATGGTACTACCAGGAAAGCAAAAACCTGGCATCTGGTCATGGCCCAATGGGAACAATTGTTTTCTGATCCTCAAAACCGGCGATTTAGCAGACCCACTGCAGCTTGGACACAGATCAGCATTCCCACCAGTGGGTGGGCAGAGGAGCAACAAGATTACTCCCCCCTTGTCTCTTGGCCTAAAATTGATAAGGGGAGAAGTGTATCTCAGTCACTCCCTGACTGGCCAATGGGAAACGAAGAAACTGGCTCAGGCAGAAGGAGGGCCCTCTACACCAGCAGGTCTTAGCATATGCTCTCCCCTCCCAAGTGTGGTCCATCCTGCTGTTCCGCCTCCCACCTCTCCCTGCTGAGATGGAGAAGAGTGTTTGAATAACAGGAAGAGAGCTGGAGCTGATAAGAATGCAAGTGCAGAAAGGAGAGTCGAGTGGTACTCCAATCCTTCAGGTGTGTGTTGGGTTATGTCCCTCTCTCCATTCTATTGAGAGGCTAGTGAGTATATATGTAGGTAGTGTCAGTTGGTTGTACCTGCAGAACATACTTCAGCTGGAGGAAGGGAGCTGAGCAAGGTGAAGCCTACACACAGGAAAGGGGCAGTCTGCCCTGGCTGATAGGCTCACAGGGACTGCTAGTGCTTCTAATAGCAAGGTCAGTTCAGGCAGTCCTCTGGATTGGAAGTAGATTGTCTTTATGTTCTGTATTTTGGATATTCATGTGACTACATAATTGCTCAAGCAACCAAAGATTTTCATAAGTTCACACCTGATAAGCTTCAGGTCAAAAAGTGAAATTCTCTTACTGAAGAGAAGACTTGTTTGACACTGCAGCAGTCAATATAAAGGCCAGTTGGTGCATGCCTCCTGTGTAACATCTCAGTTTGAAAAGCAAATTCCAAAAGTCAAAGAAGCAAATGAATTTTCAGCACAAACACAGCACAATTATCCATAATTGCAATACGTTTATAAAAATTATTTCAGATAAATACTTGTTGGTAATTTTTTTGACACAGACAGTTCTTGTTTGCCAAATTACTCATAGTTCAAACCACTTCTCTTGTCAGTGGGTGTTCTAAACGATGTTTTAAATGCACACAGTATGAGCTGTAATGCATAATTTCTAGAATGTTTGACAGTTAATCACTTTTAGGTGCAATATTACTATTTGCACTTTATGTCCAGTATGTAGGATTTTGTCTGAAACTGGATAGGGTTGGTGAAAGGCACTACAAAAGTTTTGCTCACTGCCTTACTCTGCTGACAATCAAAATGCTTTTCATCTGTGCTGTTCCAATTCTGAACTAGGCTTGAACAGATGTTGCCAGTTTGTAATGTTTGTGTACACAGGGTATATCACTAGCTGGAAATAACTACTCACTTTGTCATTCACCTGAGCCATATTTCAACACATCTCTGGAGCTAGGATTTGGTCATGAACTGGAATGACTCCAGACCCACTTAATTCTACACTTGTACATGGTGCTACAGCTGTCTGACATTTTCTCTACACTTCAATCTGAGAGTGTGAGGTTCTGCTTCACTAACAGATTTCACTTCCTGAAATCCAAGGAGTAACTCATATTTCATGGGCAATGCTTTTTTATTAACCCCCTCAGTAAAGATTATTGCATTATTTTGAAAAATATTTTGTTATCCCTTAGTGCAAAAGCTGAGGCACAAAAATCTGTTGCTGTCCTATATTTCTTACCTTTTTTCTCTCCTCTGAGGAGGTAGGAACCATCAGCCTCTTTTTCAAGGGCTGCTTTGCTGAAGATTACTTTTAGCCTGCTTTGACCACAGAAAAATTTATTTGAGGACATTTTGTTATTGCTGTACCTCTGACAGTGACCATTTTAAATTAGTGAGATGTAATCCATACTACTGTTAACACCAATTTCTCCCCATCAGCTAAATGTTTCTATATATCTGGCTTACATTTTTATTGTCAAATTAAAGGTATACTACAGCTATAACTGTCTACAGTTATTTTAGGACACTTTTGTAAAAGTCAAGTAGCCCATAGCATCCCTGGGTGTAAGGCAAATTAAGAAACCAGTTCTCATTCTAGCTTTTTTTTGGGCAGGAAAAATATTATGAAGGTTGGAGGCTTTCAGGTGCATGGGAGGACTGAAAAACACTCCTGCCTTGTCTTTTTTTTTTTTTTTTTTCCCCCAAATCATCTAGCATTAGCAACTCTAGTGGGAGGAGCTCTGTGACTATGGTTGCTCAATGAGAGCATAGAGCAGCCTGAACACTGACAATTATCCAGTAATAGTGGCTGCTGAGCCATCAAGTTAAACTTTTTTTAAGCCTCTCCCTAAGCAAAAGTACACTGTGCACAGAATTGAGTGTCCTGTCCAAACCAGTCCAACAGTTGTAGAATTCAGTAAATTGGCACGAGTTGTTCCTGTCCTTAAGAGGTTGCTTAGCAATCCCATTCATTCCCAGGCTCCCCTCTCTGGCTGTGAGTTCTAAATTTAGATTTCACCAACCAACTGCACCAAGTGCCAACTCCTTAGGCAATTTTACAGTCTCAACATGCAATCCCAGACACTCCCCTTAGGTACTTGGGTCTGTTTTTCCAAACACATGTCCAGCTCTGACTTTTTTTGTAGAAGTGCAGCTCTTCATGTTAATTAATGTTCCTTTAATGTCCGAGGGTGGTTTGTAAGGTGTCACAGGCTCAAAATACAACCACTCAATATTATGGTATGGAACACTAATATTACAAACAGGGCTTTTTTCTGACTGTATGTGCCAGTTCTGACTACTGACACCTGCTCACCAGGGTTCTGGCAGCTGGGGCTGCTGGCAGGGGTCAGTGCCCTAGTCATGGGGCTGCTGCAGCCCCTGACTCCTTCCAGCCCTGCAGCAATGTGGGACTGGAAGCTGGAGTCCTACTGGCCCCACAGCAGCATGGGTGCCAGGAGGCTGATGGGGTGACAGCTTGAGCCCCTGCTTGCCACACAGCAGCAGGGGCTAGGAGATAGAACCCCCACCATATCCTCTGGCACTCCCAGCCATGGGAATGTGGGGGGGGGAGGGGCGGGGGAGCCATATTGGCTCCTCCTTTTTTTTCTTTTTTTTGTTTAAAAAAAGGCACCGATTACAAGCAACGTAGTGCAGGCAGCATCTTGGAAGTGTTCAACAGAGTCTAAACGCTTTCTTTTAAATCTAATCCCTAGCTTATTAATATTAACCCAAAAGTTAGCCAGCCAGATTCCAGCTATGCAGCTGTTAGCATCCAGTTGAGATCTAGGGATCTTGGCAGGAGCTGGGACCTTACCTACCCATACCATAGAAAGCATTCCCTGCACATATTTTTCATAAAGTACAATTTTCTCATAACTACAAACAGCTGAAAACAACCTAGTCCTAAAATCTTAGTAATCAGAGTGCCTGCTAGATATTTTAAAATAGAAATAATAAATCTTTCACTTGGTTAGTTGATCAGAACAAAGCCGAAATGTAGCACTTTAAAGACTAACAAAATGATTTATTTGGTGATGAGATTTCGTGGGACAGACTCACTTATGGCATTTCTTTGGGAAAAGGAATGAGAGGATTTGCTTGTTGACATTTAATTGTGTGCAAAATGTATTGGAGAAAAATGCAAAGAAATGAGTTATTTTCGTGTTCATTCTTATTTCTTAGAAGTGAGTTCTTTAAAGGATTTCAGCAGACAGCTTTAATCTGTAGTGAGATCTTGGACATTGGTCAGAGTGGGTCTTTGGAAGCAAGAACACATTTTTGCTTTTTAAAGACTAAATGTTCAAATTTCAAACAATTTTTTACAAATTTTAATCCCATTCTAAAATTAGAGAGAAATTGGTTTACATTCGCTTGCAAGTGATTCTTAGACTGCTAATAATGCTTATAAGGATTTATTCTTATACTGCTAATAGCCCTAATGCCAGCTCTGATGCATCAGTCAAACGTAATTTAAAATGTGTAATTTTACTACATATTTCAAATTGCAAGAAATTACGAAGGAAACCCTCCTGCAGCCTAAGCAAACAATGAATTTAGAATAAATTTGTGAAGTTCAACAACTTAATTCAGAAGTTTATAGTGGACAGAAATATTAACTTACTGAACTGAAGGACTACAGCTTTCTGTTACATTATATGGCTATCTTAGAGAGTTTTGTCGACCAAACTTGTAGAGTGTCTGCATACAAAAAGTGTTTTGTTGACAAAACTTGGAACCTCTGCCGACAATGTTCTGCCTCTGCACAATGAGAAATAACACCTTTGTCAACAATTTCTGTCAATGAAAAAGATGTGTAGATGTGCCCAGGGGCCCTCTGTTGACAAACAGAGCTTCGGGTTCACTGGGCAGCCCTGTCTGCTGTACTTCTAGTTGGCCATTCTGTTGTGACAGTGACCACACGACCTGGCCACTCTGTTGACAGAGCAGATTGCTCTTTTGATCCACTTTTGTGTGTGGATGTGATCTGTCAACAGAAGTTTTACCAGATCTCTTCCAACAATAACTTCTGTTGACAGACTGCTGTAGTGTAGCCATAGCCTATAGTATTGTTGAGACATTTCTACTCTTTATTTGCATTATTGCATTGAAGACAATGGATTTATAATGGTATAACACCACCATAAAGGCGGTCAGAATGTGTCTTGCCACTTTCAACAATGTGACCCCAGTTTTCTGTAAAACAAAATAATCACTGTAAAACAGAAAAAAAAATTGAGTAGTGTAAAACTTTGTTCACACACAAAGTCTGACATATGCCTTCTGGTGCTCTGTGGTAGGTTGAAAAGATTGATTAAACCACATCTAAGATTAATTGCGAAGTCAAATTAAAAATAAAATTAGAACCAAATGATATTTGTCAGCTTCTGAGATTTATTGCAAGCAAACTTTGTGGGGAGAACCCACTTATAATTAGGATCTGTGTATAAAACTGCATTTTTCTTCCCCTGTCTTAAAATCCAGTTTCATGCTGCTCCTCTGGAGAGAACAGGATTAAGTCTGCCTAGCAGTGTAAAGGGGATAGGATCTGACCCTATCTCAGGGGCACGGGATTGATATAGCCACAAAGGCTCAATTCATAAAAGCACTTGGGCAGACATCTAAGTCCCAGTTTTAGGTTTTGCTGTGGTTTGCAAAACTCACTTGTAACCCTGTAGGTACCTAAATTTCTGTTCCTGGGCATGCATGCTCTAGTGCTGTCTCCTAAGCCCTAGAGTGAACCAGAGGAAGATAGGCATCTTCTCTCTCCTCCTCAGAAGTCAAATGTGCAGCCCAATGCACTAGGCACACTTACTGGCTGCCTCTGAGAATGGGGCCCCTTCCAAGCTGAAGGGAGGAGGAGGCAGTAATGGGGGTGTCCACCTGAAAACTTTTAGTCCAGGGAGCCACCAAGGGGAGATGCTGTGTCAAGAGGAGTGTGTGTTAGGTCCCACCCCTTGTGGAGTCAAGTGCCAAAGGTCACAGGGAGGTACCAAGCTCTGCTTTGCCATTCATGAACAGGAGCCTGTCTCCTGGAGTCAGGCGGCTTAGTGCCTAAGGTGTTTCTGGTGGCAGTAAGTTAAGTGCCTGACTCTCATGACACAAAAAAGCTGGTGGAGGCAGTGCTAACTGCTGACCTTATGCATGTTATCACAGTGATTAGAGCTGTCCCTTGGGGTCAGTTTCATTCTCTCCCCAACTGAGGCCTTTGAACCTCTTCTTCCACCTCTTAGGGTTCTAACCACGGAGCTATGGTGTAAACTGATGTAGGGTTCCTTCAATGTCTCCTACTGAAGCTTTTCCACTGTGGATTAACACTTACTTGTCAGGTCATTAAAAAGGGAGTAAATATAAGAACAACTGTGTAGATCCCTGTTTAAACCCCAGCCTCACCCATGCCCAGGAGGTGACAGAGCATCCATTCCCCTACTACTCTTTTGTTAATTATCCTCTGTGGAACAGCTTCAACAGGAGATATTAATGGGCCCCTCTCTGCCCCATATCATAATAACTCAAGGGTAGAGCACTGTCCTGAGAGGTGGGAGACCTTTGTTCAAAGTTTTTCTCCCCATCAGTTTTAGAGGGGAAGGGAACCAGGGTCTCCCTCATGATAGGGTAAGCACTGTTGTCTGGGAGGCAGCAGTAGTACCCTCTCTTCCTTCTCTAGCTATTTGCTGAGAAGCCAGATATGCATTTAGCTCATTCCTACAAGAATGTGCTCAGATGTCTGTCTCTGACTCCAGGGCTACATCTAAACTACAGCGATCTGTCTGCAGAAGTTACTGTTGGAAGGCATCTTCTGACAAAACTTCCGTTGACAGAATGCAGCCAGGCAGCAAAGTGGATCAAAAAAGTGATCTGCTCTGTCAACAGAGGGCAGCCGGACTGCCCAGCCACTCTCTCGACAGAACATCAGACCAGAAGCACAGTAGACAGGGCTGCCCAGTGACCCTGAAGCCCTGTCTGTTGACAGAGGGCTGCCTGGAGCATCCACAGGGCTATTTTGTTGACGGATTCGGTCAAGAAAGGCATTCTGCCTCGTGGGGCAGAGGCAGAAGGCTGTCGACGAAAGTGCTGTCGTCTGTCAACAGTATGTTGACAGAATGCATTTTTAGTGTGGATGCTCCACAAGTTTTATTGACAAAACTCATGTTTTGTAGACAGAACTCTCTAGTGTAGACATAGCTCAGGAGACTGATTCCCTATGTGGGTTGCTAAACAGAGACAGATGCTTTCCTTCAGCCTGGACTGAGGCATCTATCTCCATGACACAGGCAGGAGGGGGAAGGATTTTTCTGGTTCTAATTCCTGTAGTTTTGTGATGCAAAATATAAGGGCAGGTCCAGGTTTCATTGGCATGGAGAGGTTAAAATAAATGTGGCACTTAAAAAATCTTGGTTACAGCTGGGGTTACAGAAACTCATATCATTGCTGAAAGATCACTACTAAGTCAATGTAGGCCCCAGTTGAGGAAAAAACAAAGATCAAGTGACAGCCCCCCTTTTGTTTAAGCTGAAACATCACCTTACCGAGATTGCACATTGCAGCACTGTCTGTGCATATGAGCCAGAAAACAAATTTATTTGAATGGCTGAGACTAAATAATCAACTTCGATAGGGAAAAGTGCTGCTGATTTTAGTGTTAATTCAATTTTATTAATAGAAAGTGTTAGTGTTATAATGAGGGTACATTTTTAAAATCATTAAAATATGGAAGCTTTCCTTTACGGGGCTAGAGGTGTGACTTGGAATGACTGAGCACAATTCTGTAAGCAGCAAAGAATCCACTGTCTGTGAATTGCTGGGGAATTAATATGCACCTCAGGTCATCTGATTAAAGCACAGGTACACAGAGCATGATTGACTTGAACCACCCAGAAGTATAATCATCCCTTGGTGAGGCCAGTGCCTCCAGTGTCTTGCTTTTAAATTCCATTTGATAAGAACAATGAAAGGAAGCCAGGCAGACCTCAGGCATTTGCTTGGCTTACAGAGCTGAGTAACCCACACCAGTTTATCAGAAAGTTCCTGTTAAGCTCACCGTTTTAAAGCCATTTCATTACTCAGGACTTGTCTATACTACCAGGGTAAGTTGACCTAAGTTACACTACTCCAACAATGTGAATAGTGTGAATGGAATCAACATAGTGTAGGTCAACTTCCCATTGTGCTTGTATCAATCCATTTCCCCACCACTTCTCAGACTGGTGGATTATGGCAGTCGACCAGAGAGCACTCTGCAATTAACTCTTAGCAGGTTTTCACTAGACCCAGTAAATAGACACCCGCTGCATCAATTGCCGCAGCACTATCTGCCAACTTCTATAGGCCAGGCCTTGAGCATGAAAATATCCCTCTATCTGTATTATCAGCAGTAAAATAAATAAGAACCTATCTGAATTACTGCTTTTGCTTCCTGCCAAACAAAAAGTAGAATAGAGGCTTCAAGATCAAGATATTTTTTTTTAAATTTTACAGCAAAAGGAAAGAAGAGCTGGCCAGTCCTTGCCAGCATTCTCCTTGGTTTCCATATTGAAAATGAGAAGTGTACACATTTAGAACTGTGGTTCTCAATCTGTAGGTCATGACCAATGGTCCTTCTAATCTTTTCCATTCAGGTGCAGATATTGTCCATCTATGTGTGGAATGAATGTCATATGTACATTGAGGCAGGTACAAATGTGCACCACATTTTGTTTCCCCATCAGCGGAAACAAAAACCCTAGCTGCAGGCGCTCTGCTAATGAGCTGGGTGATATCTGGATCTCTCCTGAGAAGCTGCATAAGCACGCCTCTGACAGGGAACATTGGACATGGCTCCCTCTCAGTGGGGTTGCCTGGGTGACAGGACTCAGGCTTCAGCTTCAGCCCAGGATGGTAGAGCTCAGGTTTCAGGCTCCTTGGTTGCAGGTTTCAGGCTCTGGTGCAGCAGAACTTAGGTGGGCTCAGACTTTGTTCCCCCTAACTCCTGGGATCATGTAGTCATTTTTGCTGTCAGAAGGGAGTTGCAGTGAAAAAAAGTTGCAGCATCCCTGACTTAGAACTTTAAGCTCCAGCATCCCTAGCAGATGTCTGCAATATTCATGGAATCAAATAGCTTCTATTAAAATCTTGACTTCCCAGTTCATAAACAACAGGGAGAAACAAATTGCTTGCTGACTGCTATGAAGAGTCCTCTTCCACATCACATGCAATTCCTTGTATGCAATGGGACCATGCTTCATGATGAATTCTCAGTCTCACAGGAAGCTGGGTGAGACGGAGGGTACATCTACGCTACCCTGGAGACCGACTTTCCAGGGTTCAAGTTTGCGTGCCTCGCGGGTACGGGCAAAATCGAAATATTGGGGTTGTCAGATGACCCCTGTACTCCTCATTCTCTTGAGGAGTAAGAAGGGCCAATGGGAGATTTTCTTCCATTGACCTCCTTCAGTGAGGACAGCCAGATAAGTGGATTGTGGATACATCAATTCCGGGTATGCAATTGCTGGAGCTGGAACTGCGTATCTACAATCAACTTTAAGGTCTAGTGCAGACCTAGCCTGAAAGAAGTAGTAATAGGGATGTTGTACTGCAGCATATATTGTACACGGCTAGAAAAAGCTATTTCAAAGCCTGGAAACATCTTGCTTGCCAATGTGCAAGCCTAGGCCCCTTCCTTTTCACTTAAATCCCTACTGGAAACTAGTATCTTGTGCAGTGACATCACCACACCCCTTTCTCTTTCCCATATTGTACACGTGAGCAGTCATCATCTGGGGACAGTGGTGTGTTCTTATCTCAGGTTCAGGAAACATTGTCATTTAGAGAGCTAAAAACAAGCGGGCATAATTGTTCAGACACACACTTGGGTTCAGTTCCTACTCTCCCATAGACTTCCTGAGTGACTTGGGAAAAGTTACTTAATCTGCCCCATGCCTTAGTCACCAGAGCGTGGTACAATAGATACAATAATTCTTCCCTACCTCACAGCTGTTGTGAGACTACAATTCTTCAACAACTCAGAAATGCTCATACAATATGGTGATGATGGACATATAAGATAGATCATCAGCGCACCTGTGAAATAAATAACAGTAGTATTCTTCAGAAATGGAAAAATTAGGTCATGTAACTTTTTTGGTTTCACCAACTAATGGAAATATCTAGGAAGACAGATGATAAATCTCTCCTGAAATGATGGTAGAGAGACAAGGTAGATGAGATCATATCTGTTACTGGATGAATTTCTGTTCATGAAAGAGACAATTTGGAGCTTACAGAGAGAGATCTTCAGGTGAATGGTGTCAACTCAGGAGAGAATTTTCAGAGCAGCTGTCCATTCTATACCGGTCATGTTCTGTGTATGTGACAAGCAGTGATTATATTGATTAGCAAGTCAGAAGCTAACAGTTTGTGGGTTCAACACTTAGGTCATAAAAAAGATTCAGAATTAATCTTTTTCAAATATTTGGAAGCTGTAACGGGATAAGCATTATTATTTTTATTCATACAACTGAGAAAAATATTTCAAAGAAATTGTCATCTGAACAAAGTAAGTGCTCTGTATAAACTAAGATAACGTTTCAAAAGGCAGACTTTTGCCAGGGGATTTTATTAATCTCAGACTCCACTGATGAATGACAGAAGGATATCAGTACATCCTAAAACCTAGTTAGAGAGGTGAATGACTCCAAGGAAATTCCTTTCTGTGTATTAAAAGGATACAAGGACAGAAATCTTGTGTCAGGATATTACTGGATGGGTCCTTTTAATTTTTGTGTCCACTGGTTAACTGTTCATAGCAATGTGAGGGTTGCTGCATAGCAATCTATTGGAATTTTCTGTGTGTGTTGGCAAGACAGCACAAAAAGAAGCACTAATAGATGTAATTTATTCAGAATTTCAAACAAGCCTTTGAGAAAATCCCCCAGAAAAAAGCCTAGTAAACAGTCATGGGTGAAAAGCAAAATGCATGTCCAGGATCAGAAACTAAGAAACTGAAAGCCATGAGATGGCATGCATGCTCAAGTTTCATCATGGTGAGGGTTAACAGACTATCGCATGAGAGTCCATAGTAGAGATGGTGTTACTTAATGAATTTGTTAGAGATCTGGGGAAGGGGATGGCAGCGAGGGGACAGAACTTATGGCTGATACAGGCATAAGTCACAAAAGGAACTCGCTGTCAGAAGACATCAAGTCTGAGGGCTTAGCGGGAATGAAGATGGGATTAGCTATTTAAATGGATAACATCCATCTGCTGAAGTTCTTAAACAGGATTAAATGTTTCAGGAATAAAAATGAAGGAATTGCCATACTGGATAAAGCCCAATTCATCTAGTTCAGTATCCTGTCCTGGAGCATGGTGCAAGAAATTCTTCCGTGGGCAAATGTGGGATAATCTCTTTCCCCAGGTACAAGTTAATTGCCAGAAATTCATGAGCTGTGATTCTTCACTGTTTACAGAATTATGTTCAGGCATCCCAACTCAACCCCATTAGCCATTTAAAGGAATCCTGTAATGCTAAATGTTTTTTAAAATAATTTCCTTACTTTGTATCATTGACACTATACATTATTAAAACTAAATTAACATTAAAAATCAGTGGCACTTTTTCACCATTAACGTTGATTATCCACTTTTAACCTGTGCTCTGGCACACTCATTTGGACAACATGGAGGCACGAAGGACAGACTCTCCCAAGCAACTCTATTTCATTTGTTATTTGCTCATTTACAATGCAGTGTTTTAGCAGGGTTATTGTACTCTAATTCAGTTTTTTTTTAAGATGTAAACATCTTTTTATTAAAGAAGGCGTTGAGTGGAAGTTTTCAAGTCCTCCACAGGTCCCTTTCTGAGTTGGTACAATTCATTTAGAACCCACTACGGTATAATTTCTTTTTAATGTGCTTTATTTTGCAGCTGTCAGCATTGAATTTCATCTGCCACTGTTTAGTCCAGTCACCCTACCCTGTTCTTCACCATCTGCTCTTAACTTGATTAACCAAATGCCAAGGCAAGAAAACCCTCATGCACTGCGGCATAATTAACCTTTGCTAACTGTCCCGGAGTTGAAAAGAAATTTACCATGTGAGCAGATTATTCTGCAATTGACCATAACAGGGAAATGGGATATTGAACTAGGTCAGGGAAGGGCAACCACAAATGGTGAGTGGACTGCATGAGTGACCCACCTTCACCTCAGAGGGCCATCGTGGTCCTGTGCCCCCAATGCCCCTCTGCCTCTCATGAGGCCTGCACTTACCTGCTCCTCCACTCCCTCACCTAACACTCTGCCCCCCGGCTCCTCTCCATTGCTCACAGAGCTGGAATGCCATGAACATCTGATTCAAAGTGGAGCTCCTGTGGGTTGCAGGTTGTCCATCACTGAAGTAAGTAGACTTGTACCCTGAGCTGTCCAGGAAATTCCCATTTGTTATGACCTCAGCAGACAATATAACTATAGATTTGTCTAGAAAAATAAAGGAGGCAAAATATTTAAAATCATATACTTTTTCAGGAGCCTTTCATACACATTTCCTTCAGTGTGACTGCAGGAGCTGAGAAAGAACTTCCAGCAATTGGTTTTCCTTAGCTGCTTTGCATGCTTTCTAACTCTGACATGATTTACCACCTCTGTCTGACAAAGCAACCTCCAGTCAGGGCAAGTAAGCACTTTAAACCATTTATGCCTCTTAAGTGTCAATAAATGTATTTGTGTTTATCAAAATGTGCAATGAGGGCTGAGCAAGGCCTGTGAAACTGGATTAAGAGGATTTAATGGATCCTGTCAAATCCTTCTTCATTAAAAGTAAGGAACACTGTTCCCTACAGGAGTTTGCTCTCCTGAATCAACAGGTGGAATTATTCCAGACTTCTGAAGTTCCCCTTTTCACCTCAGGGTCCATCAGAGTAACCTCTAGTTCAAGGGCACATGTGCATGTAGGAGAAAATAGGCAGCATTTGATTGCACTGCTCCAGATATGAAATGGTGATTCCATCTGTTTGATGCTGGAGACATATATATGTAACTAAACCATAGCTAGATGATGAGAGTCTAACAACGACTATGATGTTGATTAGTCTGCTTAATGTTTCAAACTCTCCAGAACAATAGAGCTATTCTATAAACTTCCTCCTTTACTCTCCCACACAGCCATCTGTTTTGTGAGGTCAGGTTGAGCTTTCCTTTTTGCTTCCTTTGCACTCCTGACTGCATGCCCCGTTTTTTGCCAGTCTTTAAACTTGGAACCAGCTCCCATATACTGTGTACTAGGTTCTCTTACTCTCTTCATTCAATCACTACTGAAAACTTAATGGTTTTACAGATCCTACCAGAGTTAAAACCCATAGGCCCCTTTGTGCCTTTGGATTGTGAGTTGCCTGGTTCAAACATTTTGCTGTTGGTTTACCACATTTTACCTGTTGCGATGTTCTGGGTACCCCTTAATAATAGCCTAATAAATAAACACATTTATTATCTGTTTAAGAAGTTTCCTACTGGTGCTTTACACTGCTCCAATTTTCATGTGATTTTCCCCAAAGGGAAAGGGTAGATTTGTAAAGGAATCAAAAGGATTTAATGTACAGGTTCTTCAAGAAAATGTAGCTGTTCAAAATGACTACAGTGTGACCTTAAAATGGTATCTTCCTTGAAAGTACATACTACTGAATGACTCACCAGCATTACCAGGAATATGCTAGGTATTCAAGAGAATAAGTTAACATAAACAGAGTTGTATAAATGGCCAATAATAATAATAATAATAATAATAATAATAATTAATGTACTGTCAGAATTTCCTTGATTAGGTTTCTGTTCACACTCAGTAAATTTGAATGCACTAGAGTCCAGTGGTCAGAAAAACCAAGAAAAGGAAGTTTGAACTCTTCAATGAAAGAATAAATCTTGACGACCTAAATTAAACATTGAGTGATTTTTGGGTTTCCTGTTTTGACAGGCTTTAAATGAGGCTGATTTTCTTAAAGCCTGCTTTTTGAAAATCAGTCCCTTTAGAAAGGGCTCTAGGTGGGCATACACAATTGCTAACAGTTATTGTATATGTTGGCTAAAGTGTATAAAAATCTTAACAGATGTTAGCTAAATTGTAGAAATACGAGACAGGACATGAAAGCTGGAGTAATAGAAATGGATAAAATTCAATAGTGTCAAGTGCAAGGTCCTTCATTTAGGCACTAATAATAAGAATTCTCATTATAGATAGGGCCATATCAGTTGAAAGTGACAGAGAAGGAGACAGATCTGGGTGTATTGGTTGATTACAGGATGCCTGTGAACCACCAACATGATGTGGCTGTGAAAAAGGCTAATGGAGTCCTAGGATGCTTCAAACAAGGTATTTCCAGAAAAGACAGGGAAGTATTAGTACTGTTAAACAAGACATGGTGAAACCTCATTCAGAATATTGTGTACAATTCTGGTCTCCCATGTTTAAGAAAGGTAAATTCCAGCTGCAAAAGGTGCAGAGATGGGCTACTAGGATGATCTGAGGAATGGACAACCAAGAGGAGACCCAAAGAGCTTACCAAAAGAATGCCGAAGGGAGATATGATTTATCTCTATAAATACATCTGAGAGAGGGGAGTTATGTAAGCTAAGCACCAATATGGACATAACAAATTAATATAAATTGGCTGTCAACAAGTTCAGGTTTAATATTAGGAAAAGGGTTCTAACCATCAGAGGAGAGAAGTACTGGAACAGTTTTTCAAGGGAAATGGTAGGGGTAAAAAAACTTAATTTGTTTAAATGCTGAGCTTTATAAATGTATGGAGGGGAGGGTATGATGAGACTGCTTATGGTAGCATATAGCTGATCTTCAGCTGATAGCAGCAAAGTCCTGGAGATGGGACACTAATTGGGAACAGCTCTGAGCTACTACAGAGAATTCTTTTCCAGGTGGCGGGACTGGTGGATCTGGTTCATAGGTCCAGGGTCTAAACTGTATTTGGGGTCATGGAGACATTTTCCCTTGGGTTAGATTGGCAGAGATCTTGGGGTTTATTCAGCTTCCTCTGAAGCCTGGGGCATGGGCCACCTGCAAGTTTAAACTTGTGCAATTGCAGAAAACTCTGCAACTTGAAGCCTGTAAAGCATGATCTGATGATTTCAGTAACTCAGCTAGGGGTCTATGTGCAGGAGGTCAGACAGATATCCATGATAGTGCCTTCTGCCCTTAAAGTTTGAAGCTCTGAGTTAATGTAAACTTTGAAAACTACAATTGTATTACACTAACAATGCATCACATCTCCACTTTAGTCAAAGTCAAAGCCTCAGAACGTCAACAGGCAACGTCTGATATCTTCTCTAACGTACTTAACTACGGTTAACGAAATATTGCAATTAAACATTGTCTTTAGTTTTGCTAAAGATCAGCAATTTTAAACATTTAACAATTCCATCTTAAAGAGCATTGTTCATTACTTAATAGGACACTCCAAGGACTGATGAAGCATTAGCAGCCTCAGCTGTGGATCACTCTTAAATGCCTTGTAAGCGCAACTCCTCACAGTTCCAGTAAAAGAGGCCGATAATCCCAGAGAGGCAGACATAAACTTTCTTAGCCCCTTCATTTCTAATTAATCCAACACCATTGAGTAATATTGCTCAGTCAAAGTCCACTTCCCTTACAATCCAGTGTGAGCCATCCTCTTATGAAATGGCACTTCTCACAGAAAAGACCATAACACCCACACTCTGTGACCTGGGCTGGCTTCTCTTTTATGTCAGGGCAGATTTAAAGATTTTGGTTTTATTTCAGGGTGGATACAAAATCCTGTATGGTCTAGGGTCTAGCAAACTCAGAGACGTCATCTCCTTCTGTGTGACTTGACAGCACTTCTTTTTGATTTTGAGGTCCTTGAGCTTGTGGTCTGTTGGGTCAACAGGATGTTGGGTCATTACTTTCTCGGTAGTGGATATTCCGATCTGGAATTGGCACCCACCTCAGTCTATCAGGGTTCAGCTCTGTTAGTCTTCAGGTCTTCTGGCCTGAGTGATTGATTACAAACTATCCCAGCCTCACACGTCTCTTTGTTCTCAAAGCCCCCGACAGTCGCTATGAACATCATGCTGCTTCTGATGAATACGAGGGCAGACCTGTCCCTCCCCTGCAGCACTGTGGGCCAAAAGTGCTACTGCCAGGCCGCACAGCTCCAGGAGAAGGGGAAACTGCCCCCCGCACACACAGGCAGTGGGCAAAAGGGGCAGTTGCCCCCAAACCTGGCGTTTCAAAGGGGCCAGGAGCTCTGGATGCTGCCGCTGTTACTTTGGCAGCTGTGGTGGCTGGAGCTCAGGGCCCCTTTGAAACACCATTGGAGCACTGTTCTGGTTGTGTGCAGCTTTCAAGGAGTGTGTGTGTGGAGAGCCCAGCACCATAGCCAGGGAGGTGCTGAGAGCTGCCTGCCTTTGGCTGCACCCCTTCCAGGGTGCAGAGCTGGCCTGCTCTCCCATGTTGCCCTGGGATCTGCAGTGGCTGTCAGTGCTGCTGGGGGCAGGAAGGGAGCAGGGCAGGGGCACTTGTCTGATGCACCCCTTGCAATCCCCATACCAGTCACCTCTGCTACCAAGGATATCCTAAACTGAGGTTAAACTCCTAAAAATCTTAGCAGGTGACCACTGAGCACACTCAGAAATAATTTGTCAGTCTCTCTAACAATTTTTTTCCGTCATAACGAAGTGGAGGTACTAGTCATTAGTGAAGACCATATACGAGCCAAGTGTCACGTATCGAACTCCAGTTGCTTGTGCTGCAGCTGAATCTAGAGAGCCGGTGATTAGCATTTCAGACTGACAGGAGTTTGAGCAGTGGTTTTGTGGTTTGTTTTTAGTCTGGGTCTTTTGGACTCATCCTGGACAATGGCAATAGCTACAATGTGGGGAATATAATAAACATTTTTAGAAACATTATAAGCTACATGTTAAATTATGATGAAGGCTACAATATAACACAACTGAAAAAAACTGGTTTATGGTAGTTAAAATGAATGCACAATAGGAACACTAAATCAGGATAGCAGAAACCAACTGGAAAAAGACTTGCAAGTGGCCTTGTCAGAGCAGCTATACTCATGCATGCAGCATTACTGAGCATATGGGGACTTTCAAACAATCCTACCCGGGGGACTGCATTTTATGGTGTAGTTTTCAGATCTGGAACACGAGCAATTTCCCAATTTGCCACTAGATGATGCTTTTGTACCAGAAATTAGGTTTTGGTTCCCTGTCAGCAAAACTGTTCCTTCCTTTAGAGCTACATCCTTTCCTTGAACACAACTCGTCTGAAAGGAAGAGCCTAATAAATAGAGCACTGTTAGAAAACAACTCTCTCTGGAAGCCTGTGTCCTTTTAATCCTAGGTGATTGAGAGAGGACTATAAAGTGTTGCTCTTTGATTTCCAGCCAACAAATAGGGATCTTTTGGTAGGTCTGTGAAAACGTATACAAGTAAGATGAGACATCTGAGAGAAACGTTGTGACCTTACCTGAGAGAACTTATGGTAAATCAAATCTCCATTACATGATTTTTTAATGCAGAGGATACCATAGAACAAAATACTATACTGATAGACATGTTAGGCATGTATGAACAAGTAGAAAGAGGTCATGCTTGTGTATCGGTATCTGGAATTTTTGGAATGAATATTGTAAGACAGCTGAAAGAAGGTCTACTGATAGAAGACAGAGCCCAGGAGATAAACAGATAAGGGAAACCTACTGAAGGAGGTAGTAGCCCAAGTCGAGAGACAGATTTTTTCCCTAATTCCTTGGGGCTAACTGGCTGTGTTAAGGTGGCAGGAAGACAGAAATTGGTGTTATCACCCTAGTGTGAGAAATGTATTGATGGATGCTGTTTGGTACCAGAAGGATGTGATGGGTCCTGAGTGCTTGTCCAGACAATCTCTTGGGCCAGTCTCTCTAATGGGCTCCTGATTTCAAATGTACTCACCAAAGCCAGACGAAGAAAAAGTTTCAGTCTGGTTATTAAACTCAAGTGCAAAGGCCATAATGTTGTGTTCCCTAAACCAGACTGGCAGAGGTACAATGACCAGAAGGAGTGGCTCTACCACTGAGGATGGCTCTGGAAGAAAACAGGGATGAGTTTCATGTGATAAACTGTGCTACCTTTTCCACATTTTATCTCACTGCAAGGGGTACTTGACAGAGACCTATCTATTCCAGTAGACCTCCGAGGGTTAACTCCTACAAAGCTTGGCTACACCACCACTGTGACGCACCAAATACCCACTGGAGATATTGTCCTTATAAAAAAAGAGAGAATGGAAGATTTCAACATGAACATTGTGGTACGCAAAAAGACACATCCAGGATTTAGTGGCTCAAGTTATCCCTAGAGAAAGCCACAACATAGGTCCTGCAGTGATCATCATTAAAAAAAACAAAAACATGGTGGGTGGGGTTCTGCTGTGACTACAGGAAACCGAATGCAAGAGCACTTACGTGCTTCCCAGGTGGAAGAGTGTCTTTAACTTCTGGTTACTTTCAGGTTGCAGTGGAAGAACAAGGCAAGGAAAATATGGCAGTGGCGACTTCATTTGGGCTGTTGTAATCAACAATTACATATTTCAGTTTGTGCATTCCACTTGCTATGTTCCAGAAAATAATGGAGGGGATTTTGGGGCTACTATTTCCTAAATATCTTGCTGAGATACCTGAATGATGTCAATGTGTTTTCCAAAGATTTAGAAAGTCATATGGAAAAATTGGGCTTGGATTTCGCATGATGAAACGAATGTTGAAGTGTTGCCTCGTTCATGAAAGAGTCAAATTCTTGGGCCATGTGATTTCAGTGGATGGAATCCAGTTATGTAAGGGGAAGACTAGGGTTCTGGAAAAATTGGCCAGTCCACTGTGGAGAGAGTGTTTGAGAGTCGAGTCTCTCAGGAATCCTGGATCCAGCCTTGTCAGGGTCACATGGACTCTGCCACACAGCAGAGTCGAAGGTGAGTCCTTGAAGTGAGGCAGTCCTCCAGCAGGAGGGAGGACTCAGATCCCTTCAGTGGCCAGTTGGATTGGGGCAGTGCTGAAGCTAGGAAAGTTCCCCATGACAGCAGGACCATCCCCACTTACACGTGGTGTGTGAAATTGTTTTCAGGAAAAATGTGGAAAGCAGGTCCTTTCATTAGCATTCCAATTCCACTCCTGCTTCATTGATTGGTGAGAGACAGCAGGCACTTCCTGTTCCTCTCCTTCAGCTCTGCTCTGTCTAGGCTTTTATACCATGGTCCCTCAGAAGTGCAGTAGGAAGTGTGACTGCACACCTGTTACATGTAGTTTGTTCTCTCAGCAGAGGAAGAAGCATGTGCACTGGATTATCTTTTGGCTGTATATAATGCCTTCAACTTCAACACTGTGCTGTTCAAATATACATGTACCTGTCGTTATGCAACAGAAAGCAAATCAAAGAAATCTGCCTTGTGCTTTAAGCAGAAGTTGGTAAGGTTTGTGGTGGGTCTTTATTCCCAAGACCATTCATTCCACACCTTCAGAGATGGCTCTTTCTCCCACACAGTCATTGTGACATTATCAAGCAGGTCTTCATCCCAGAGCCTTAAACAATCTCTTAGGTATTCTGGGACCATGAGATGGAGAGCTTTTGAAGATTAGGACTGAACTCTTGCACTTGAATTGAGATACTCTGAGAAGCCAGCATAGAGCTTGAGTAACAGGTTTGACGTGTTTGTAGCATCCTGTGTTGTTGAAGAGATTCACTGCAATATTCTGAACAAGTTGGAGTTTCCTAAGCATTGAAGGTTTCATCCAGGACTATATTGCATTGCTGTAAATGCAGCTGAGAGCTAAGGAAAGCATCTGAAATAGGGTCACAACAGATCCATGAAAACACTCCATTGACAAGAAAACCAAGCCCTGTGTGGTTGGTGCTGGGAATAATTGGGAGCTGGACTAAGAGATTTAGAGGTTGTTCTTTCCACCTGCCAGGCTCTTTGTGTTGTTTTCTCCCCCCTGCAGATAGAAAGAATTTCAATTTGATTTCACTTTGAGGGGCTCATGTGCTGGCTCAAGGATGCAATGTGTGGGTATCAAATGCTGCATGGGCAGTGTCAAATTCAAACCAAAAAGCTATATGCATGCAATCAAATTTTAATAATGAGAACACAGTCACAGCAGGGCTTGTAATGCCCTCCTTGCTTCTATAACGTTAAAGGAATTTGAGGATAGGCAAATTTTCTTTCTTGATAGTATTTGTGTCTGTCAGGTATTCTCAAGATGAGAGTCATTAGCATCCATCAGGTGCTTTTCTTAGGAGTGTCTCAGAGTGGAGGAGCTGGAGTAGCCTGCTTCTCATCTCAAGGCGAGCACAGACCAAGGTTTTTGTAATCTTTTAGCCCCTTCCCTGTGGTCTTATGTGAATCAGACAAGAAACTTGGAGAGTTTCCATGCTGAACTTCACACGCTTGTTGTCTGCACAGTATAAACTGGTTCCAGATTGTGCTGGGTCTAGAATGTGAGCTTCAGTCTGCAAGTGATGCAGTCTAACATAGGCTGATCGTTATTCAGAGTGGCTCCCCTTGCTTATAACAGTGCAGGTTACCAGTCCTGGTCAACAGAAATAGGGTATCTCTTACAGCTGTTCTGATGCACATATGTAAAATTCCAATAGATGGCACTCAAGAATATGGAGCATACCTCCTGGGTTTGGAAAGCTCAATAAAATACCTTGTTGTGCACAGCAAATAGCTTCCTTCTGCAGCTCTTTATATCAGCTCCTAATTGAGTCCTTATGAAGTTGCCACAGCCAGAACAACATTCATTTTCTGCATTTAGTTTCTCCATTTTGCATCCCATTCAAAAGAATGTTCTGTGATGATGCCTATTTAAATAAATACCGTAAGATACAACCTGGTAGTGAGGTGCTGTGGCCTCCCCCTGACTCAGAGGTGGAGGAGGCCACTCAGAGACCCTGGTGGGCAGGTCTAGAGCTGGAACACCTGTGCCCTGCACCTCAGAGGGTGGCGCCTAGAGCAGAAGGGCCGGGGTGGGGCTTGAGGCCCATTAAAGGCTGGACCTCCAAGCAGGGCAGAGGTCTCTGACCTGGCTCCTGGGCGCCAGGACCGGGGGACCCACCGCTGACTAGCCTGCCGGTGTGAGCTGCCTCCCAGTGGCCCAGACCAGGCTGGGCAGCCACAGACAAGCCTGCCGTTGGGCTACTACCCTGACTTCCCGAATCTACTGGGACCCTCACGCTAGTGGTGGGCCCCCTCCCTCGAGGCCCCACCAGGACCAGAGATACTGTCCATGGCTATCAAAACATAAAAGCAGTGAAGTAGCACTTTAAAGACTAACAAAATAATTTATTAGGTGATAAGCTTTCATGGGACAGACCCGCTTCTTCAGACCATAGCCATACCAGAACAGACTCAATGTTTAAGGCACAGAGAACCAAAAATAGTAATCAAGGTTGACAAATCAGAAAAAAAATTATCAAGGTGAGCAGATCAGAGAGTAGAGGGGCAGGGGGCAGTGTTGCAGAAGAGCAAGGTGCTGGAGTCCTGCCTGACGCCTGCAGTACTGACGCCTCCAACTGTCCACAGCCCATGGTCCTGCCACCGGTGGACTACCCAAACGGCGTGGAGATGTCCGACTGGCCGGAGCTACTGAGGGCAATCTACTCGGGGGAGACCCACCAGCTTGAACTGATGGACCAAGCTGACTGGGACCCAGTGCCGATGGAGGTCGAGGTTGGAAGTGGCCTGGGGAACCCTCCCCCTGAGCCTATGGTGGAGTGTTGCGGTCTGGATCCCCGCTACCAAGCTCAGGGTGTGAGCGATCAGTAGGGCCCCAGGTCGGGATGTGGTGGAGTGGGAACGCCTGAGTCCCTCTACCCCACCTCCTGGGAGGGGAAGCCCCTCGCCTCTCCAAAGCGCCCCCATTTGGTGGATAGCAGCGTACCTGCGGCCCTGCCCTGAACGAAGGGCTGAGCTTCCAAACTGTCTGCTCGACTGTTGCCCTGCCCAGAACTGAGGGTTGGGCCCCCAAACTGTTTGCTTACCTGCAACCCTGCCCTGAACCAAGGGCTGGGCTTCCAAACTCTTTATGTGACTGCTGCCCTGCCTTAACTGAGGGCTGGACTCCCAAATTGTTCACTTGCCTCCAGCCATCCCTTAAAGGGGACAAGGCCCCAAGGTTAGTTGGACACGGAGGCGCGAGCTGTGTTGGCCCGCCCCACCTAGAGGGGGCGCTGCCATGGGCCAAGGTCATTTACAAACCTCCTTAAAGACAGAATATCATGCCCCAATCCAACCCAAGAACCTGTGTGGGAGAATGTTTAAAATGGAAAAGCTGTTGCACAGGGGCAGTTCCACTCTCTTGACCTCAGAAGCCTGGTTCTAGTTGTCCGAAAAATCGTCACAGCTGCGACTTCCTAGATTGCAGTGGATGGCCATGCCATCTTTGGTGCCTTGTCATGCCCTTAGCTCTCCACAGAGTGTAGCAGAGCCACCTTCCTGGTCATTGGATCTTGCTGTTGATCTCATCCTCTCAGTCCGCCGGGGCCAACTTTGCATGCTGGGGTAGGCAATTCCCTATCTCACCTCAGGTTTCAGACCTGCCATCTACCCTCACCTGGTTTAGCCCGCATGTCGAAGCAGTTTATCGGGGTGTGGCCGCTACCGCTTCTTGGCGCCATGGGTGAGAGCTGGGTGCCAGGTGGAGACTAAAGGTGCACGAACTGCCTCGAAGAGACACGACAAGTCCCCACACCAGAGGTGCTACCCCTCCCTAGACGCCCCATACACCCCATATTTAGAAATGCAACACAGCTTTTTAAAGTGTCTAATAAAGAAAACTTATTTTAGTTTATTTATAGTGTAAAATGGATACGTGGGAGAAACAGATGGATTAAATTAAAATATACCTAACCAAGCGCTTCAGTGCTCTCTGAATAGAATATACTTGGGTTGGTGGCACCAAAACATATGGGTTAGACCAGTGGTTCCCAAACTTTCCAGCATCATGCCCCACTTTTGGTTTTTGAGAGACCCTCTCACCCCCCCAACTTCTTCTTTACTATCATCTAACCCCCGCTTTTAAAAAAAATCAATTAGTAATTTAAACACAAAATCTTGATACAAAAAATGTAATTTAAAATTAAAAATAAGCACAAATATTTTTTCTTGGCCCAAAAATGTAATAAAAATGTAATTTAGTATCAGAAACAGTACAAACAAATGAATTTAATGTGAAAGAGGATGCTGCATTTTCTTCATAAATTGGGAAATCCTAGGAGATCGAATATGGATCATCCAGGCTAATGGCACAGACCCCACCTTGTGGATGCCTGGTGCAGCCCAAACTGGCCACCCACCAGAGCCCCATGCTGCCAGGGCCTCCCCAAGCTGCGGGCCAGCCACCCATGAGCTGCCTGCCCAAGCCCCTTCCCTCCCCCAATGCCAGGCACCCCCAGTCCCCTATCTAACCCCATTTTCCTCTCCCCCCACACCCCGCACTCACTCACCTTTGCAGGAGGCAGCTAGCTCCACATGGGCCTTTGCCAGCTGCCTGCTTTTTATAGCAGCTGCGCCGGATTGCCCATGTGAAATGGCAGGGGCTGAGAGTCGGTAGCAAGGGCTGGCTCTTTCTTGGAGTGGGGGGAATGATTGGGGCTGGGGAGCCTGGGTTTTCCCATGCCCCTCCCCAGAATTTCTTCATGCCCCCCGGGGGGGCATGCCCCCCAGTTTGGGAAACCATGGGTTAGACTCACTGAAGTCTGGAAGGTCCTTACAGAGCCCGCTACATCACTTAACACTGATATTGCCTATTTGCAACTGCCACAAAGAGAGATTTAGCGGTCCAGCAGGGGAGTCACTGCATCCATGATAGAAGTGAAAACCTCACATACAGCGAGAGCTGCATTCACAATAACTTTTGTTCATTTTCCTCTTAAAGTTAAAATTTTGAAAAATTTAAATTGAATCTAGGAACTATTCGTCTAGAGGACTCCTTGGCAGTGTCTACACTGGAGAGTTCTGTTGACAGAACTCTCCAGTGTAGACACAGCCTAAATGTATTCTAGTGACATTCTTCTGCAGTTGAAACACAGTCCCTCCTCCACAACACCATTTACACTGTGCCACAAAGGCCTTGAGGTATTGTACTTGGAACAGCTTGGTGAATATGTCCCAGTAGAACAAATTAGCACTTCTGTGGGTCATAACATTCACATTAGCATATTAGCTATAATTCTCTGTATAGCTAGCTATAAATGAGAGACATTTTAGACACTCATTGCTTCATCCTGAGATGTTATGTGTCCTCGTGATAGGCACCTTTTGATAACACAGACCAACATACTAAAACATTCCAGCGTTCTCATGGATCTGTTTGATACCAGAGATGTCTTTGGATGTAAAGAGAACTGTCATGTAGCAAAGTCATGAAGCCATTAAAGATAGTCATTACTAGATAAACAAGTGTTGACCTATGACAGTTGTGCAAAGAACCAAATACTTAGGGATGCAGGCGAAAAAATGTTCATTTCTTTTTCTGTAAAATATCAAGATTTGTCTACATAACACAGGTGTTAGTGATACCATAGTGTCACTAAAAGCCAGGCAGCAGAAACACTGTTTGCAGGCACTTTTGCTGCCAAATACATATACCCCACAGCTATGTCCACACTAGAAGGACTCAGCTGTTTTGCCAACAAAACCTGCAGAGATTCCAGATTCCCAAGACATTTTGTCAAAAGTAAGTCAACAGAATGTAGCACTTTTTTCAACAGCTGTACCCTGCCGCCCACAGGGAATAACACCTCTGTCGACAGAGATCCATCAACAGAAAGCCAGTCTGGATGTTCCGGGGCAGAGGTAGTAGGGGGCATCTGTCAAAAGACAAGGCTCTGGGACACTGGGCAGCCCTGTTTGTGGCGCTTCTGGTTGGCTGTTTTGTTGATAGAGTGTCTAGGCATCCCGGCTTCTCTCTACTGACACAGTGGATTGCTCTTGCAATCTGCTTGGTGGTTTGGCCGCGATCTGTCAACAGAAGTTTTGTCGGAAGATATCTTCCAACAAAAACTTCTGTTGACAAATCTAGACAGCTCTTCCACCCCGAGCAGCATTTACTTTGTTGGAAAAGAGCACTTCTGTAGACAAAGTGCTGTTTACATTAGCACTTGCTGAAACACAGCTTTTGTCCTGCAGTTTTTTTTTTCAGCACCTGTGAACGATGAAAGCTTTATTGCCCAATTGCCAGTGTAGACAAATCCTCAGATGATGTAGTTCCTGGGGAGCTACAGCCTTACCTTAATAGGTATGTAGACTTCTATCTGTGTCTGTTGCCTCATATTGTTTAGGTTATATGAAGCAGCCATTCTGTGACATTGTTTTCAGGAAGACACAGATTTCTTCAGGGTTATGATCTGGTACAATGGCCAAACTTTCTGCATGTTTCAAGGTGTATGAGCAAAATTCACCCTGGATCAAACTCCTGGGCTTTAGCTGTGTTAAGTCAGGGATAAATTTGCCTAGGGAGTCTTTGACAGTTTGAAAAAGAAGGAAAACCATAATGTAAAAGTTGTGTAACTCTTATGACTAGATAAAAGCTACAGAAAGTTTCACGGAATTATTATTAAAATTTGAAGTGACAACATTGTAAGCCACATGGAATAACATCACAATAAACACTTGCCTAATGCCTGAGCAAAGAGAGATGATCTGAGATTTTGAAACAAAGTTCCTACAGCTTGCATGCATGTCCACCTGGAAACATGAAACCCTTGGCTATGAAGAAAAATCATAGAATCATAGACTATTAGAACTGGAAGGAACCTCAAGATGTCATCACATCTAATCCCCGCCATCACAGCAGGACCAAGCACCATTTCCTCACTAATAGATATTTATCCAACCTGTTCTTAAATATTTCCAAGGATGGAGAATGGATTCTACCACCATTCTAGACAATTTACTCCAGTACTTAACCACCTTGACAGTTAGGACATTTTTCCTAATGTCTGACATAAATCCCCCTTGCTGCAACTGAAGCCCATGTCTTCTTGTCCTATCATGAGGGCTAAGGAGAACAATGTTTCTTCCTCCTCCTTATAACACCCTATTGGATACTTGAAAGCGGCTATCATGTCCCCTCTCAGTCTTCTTTTCTCCAAACTAAACAAACCCAGTTCTTTTAATCTTCTGTCATAGGTCATATTTTCTGGACCTTGAATCATATTAGTTGCTGTTCCCTGGATTCCCTCCAATTTCTCCACATCTTTCCTAAAATGTGATGCCCAGAACTGGACACGGTACTCCAATTGAGACCTAAAATGTTATGTGCAGCAGGACAGGTAGGCAAGCTGTAATTCCACCATAATCCAGTTGAATTTGCCTTAAATTAAATGGAACACAGGCATGGGAGCACTTGAGCTACTACTTTTGTGGTTAGACCTCAATTTAACCCACCTCTACACTGGCAAGTTACCGTGTAGTCAGCTCCCAGAGCTGCAGCTCTCAAGGTGTCCACACTGGCAAGGCACTGAGTGTGCACTAACTTCACCATTGCTGTGTTCTAGGTAAACCACTTTGACAATCAGCACAGAGCTTTCTGTGCAATGGCTACAACACTGGGGTGCCATCTTGGATGGCTTGGTGCACTAGAGCACTGTGACTGGCCTCCGGCACTTCAGTAGTCATTCTGCACCTGCTTAGCTTGTACTTGAACAACTTCTTGCTACTCTAACTGCTCCCAGTGCATGGCTTCATGAGCCATTGCATTAAGAATTAGGTGGGATCTCCCAGGATCACAATGGACATTTCAACTTTCCCTATAGTGATCTTCTGGTCTTGGAAGAAAGTCCCTGATTGCAGCTTCCTGAAGAGGTCAGTGTTCCAAAAGATGTATGCGTCATTTGTCTTTCCAAGCCAGCCTGTGTTAATATCTGTGAAATACCCATGGTGATGCACAAGCACCTGCAGAACCATGAAGAAATACCTCTTCTGACTAATGTTCTCAGAGGCTAGGTGGTCTGGTGCTAGAATTGGAATATGCCTGCCATTGATCACCCTTCCGCAGTTAGGGAAGCCCATGTGTGCAAAGCCATCCACACTTTCATATATGTTGCCCAGAATCATGGTCTTTTGGAGCAGGATGTGATTAGTGGCCCTGCACACTTCCATCAACACTAGTCCAACCTCAACTCTTCCGTTCCAAAGTTATTGGTGACATATTGGAAGCTTCTGGAGTAGCCAGCTTCCAGAGTGCAATCACTGCATGCTTTTCACCAGCAGCGCAGCTCTCATTCTCACGTCCTTGAGCTTCAGAGTGGGGAGGGGCGAACTTATTAAAGCCGTGTCTACATGTGCACGCTACTTCGAAGTAGCGGCACTAACTTCGAAATAGCGCCCGTCACGGCTACACGTGTTGGGCGCTATTTCGACGTTAACATCGACGTTAGGCGGCGAGACGTCGAAGCCGCTAACCCCATGAGGGGATGGGAATAGCGCCCTACTTCGAAGTTGAATGTCGAAGTAGGGCACGTGTAGACGATCTGCATCCCGCAACATCGAAATAGCGGGGTCCGCCATGGTGGCCATCAGCTGAGGGGTTGAGAGACGCTCTCTCTCCAGCCCCGGCGGGGCTCTATGGTTACCGTGTGCAGCAGCCCTCAGCCCAGGGCTTGTGGCTGCTGCTGCTGCAGCTGGGGATCCATGCTGCATGCACAGGGTCTGCAACCAGTTGTCGGCTCTGTGGATCTTGTGTTGTTTAGTGCAACTGTGTCTGGGAGGGGCCCTTTAAGGGAGCGGCTTGCTGTTGAGGCCGCCCTGTGACCTGGTCTGCAGCTGTGCCTGGCACCCTTATTCTGATGTATGCTACTTTGGCGTGTAGACGTTCCCTCGCAGCACCTATTTCGATGTGGTGCTGCGCAACGTCGATGTTGAACGTCGACGTTGCCAGCCCTGGAGGACGTGTAGACGTTATTCATCGAAATAGCCTATTTCAATGTCTCCACATCGAAATAGGCTACTTCAAAGTAGGCTTCACGTGTAGACGTAGCTTAAGAGTCCCATGAAAGTGGCTTTCCTCATCACAAAGTTCTGCAGCCGCTTCTTATCATCCCAGACTTGCATGATGATGATGCGACCTCAGCACTCGCTGAGCCCCAAAGTGGTGTTCCACTATGGTCAGAGGCTCCATGAATACCAGAAGACATCACATGTTGTAGCTACTATGCATGGCAAGTTCAGTGTCAGGCACTTCCTCCTCCTCGCTGAAGGAATCACTCGACTCCCATTTGTGATGTGTTAGTGAGCCCTATCAGCATTTTCTTCAACAGTCTGGGATCCATTCCTGCAGGCAAAGGAGCAGAGCGGCCGGCACGAAAGCCATTGAAAGCTGGTGCTGAATGCAGATGGAAGCACAGAGGTTGCTCGGACATGAAGAAATGCACCGCAGGCATTGGGAGAGGACCAGTGTTTCCTCTAATTTTTGCCAGGTATGTGTGGAATAATTTTTGTCATGTGCACTAAGGCATGTGCAGCTGTGCCCCACCAATGGAAACATGCTGCCAGCTGTGGGTGGCCATGGGCACTCCGCTCATCAGCTAGGCAGCACTTGACTTGCTTGTGGGCAGCCGGCCAAGGACTAAGCTTAGAAACACTGGACAAAAACCAAGATGCTCCCCAACCTCCTCTCTGCCTTCCCAGAAGAAGACAGAGGGGTGCAGAAGAGGATGGGGTGCTCGGTGGGATAACTGTCCAGACTGCATCTCTGAATGCCATTGCAAGTGCCACAAGTGTGGTCATGTTACTGTGCTGGCAGCTGATAGCATGGCACACAGCAATGGTTTCCTTGCTGCGTTATGTAAGCAGTGCTGGTACTGACAATGCTTCACATCTGCCAGTGTAGACAAAGTCTTAGCAAAGCCCTGTAGCACCTACTCCACATCAAATACATGTAAAGTGTTTTGCTGAACTGGGGCCTTACTGCAGCAACTATAGCTAATGCATGTCATAACCCATGGGGAGTTTTATTTTCCCCACACTCTAAAACTTTGAAATATACTTTAAAAAACCTTAATAGAAGACTGATAAGTTTATAAACAGTATAACATAATTTTGCACACAGATCTTATTGCTTTAATCCCAAAAGGGTCAATTTTTTATAAACACATGAATCTTTATCTACATATACTGGATTCCTGAAGGGAACTGATACCAACATTAAATGGCCTTAAACAATTCAATGGAAAATTCTATGCCATGCAGCTGTGCCAGGATCTAGAAACCTCTGGTGAAGTTATATACCTTGTTGTGCATTATTGCTGGCATAGCACTACCATTTGAATGGTGTCACAAGTGTATACATGTACGATTTACTCTGGCCTCAGACAAATGTAATGAAGCATCTTGTCGCATTAATGTTATCTTAGGGGTTTGCTGTACTTCAAAAGCTGTGCTGGATAAGCCCTGATTAAAAGGTTTACACTAGTGTAAGGATTGAAAACTCGTTCAAGGAGGGACTTGAGTAATTATATTTGCATATCCCATAACAAAACTGATGTCCTGATCTGGATAATTTGTGGATGTGAGTGGAATTTAAAATGTAAAGTTATTATAATACATCAATGTAGTTACTCCTGGGAAAATTTCTTTCAGACAGGGCAAGCTTTGAAGATGTTCGGATGTTCATTTGTACAGAACTCGATTCTTTTCAGCAACTGCAAGGGCACGGAAGGTGCTGCACCTTGACAAATTGGATTTAGTAGCCTTGAAGAGACACAGGCCATGTATAACAGCTCTTTTAAAAGCTATGATATCAATATGCCCATATTTAGGTCCCCAGCTTAAAAAAAAGCAACTACTTCAGATTCCACCCCTGAGGTTTTAAAAAAGTATAAATTACCCTGTAATTTGACAGGAGGGCATATTCTTCAATTCCTGTAATAAAATGGGAATGGTGTGATGTGGGTGTGAAATGGGAAACAGGAAATAAACGGGAAATAAAGAGATGTACACAATCGTTAAACAAGGAGGAGCTCTGATCAAATCTATTCATCAAGATGCTTGCAGCAGCTAAGGCTTTGATTAAAAGGCTAAAAGAAAATGAAAAGGGAAGGAATGCTGGCTACTGCTCGCTATCAGATACAGTGTGGAAGAATAAGATAACCCTGTGCAGTACTTACCAGTTCTAAGAGTGAAAACTGTTTGAAGTGACCACATTTTTTTGCGACTAGCAAAAATTAACAACATAACAAAGGGATTATTTAAAGGTCAAATAAAATTATACCTGGAAGCTTGTGCTTTAAGGCAGTCATTTCATACTGGGTTGCCTATTGAAGATGGTGTTTAGTGGAGGTTTTAGTGCCAATAATACTTGGCACTTTTAATAGTGATTTTTATACGAGGGGATCAAAGTACATTATACTCACCAATTAATTCCTCCCCAACACTCTGAGTGATACGAACATTTTATTATCCCTGTTCTGATAGTGGTTAAATGGAGGCACAGAGAAACTCAGGGTCTCTCTACATCAGAGTGATTCTTGCAGCATAGCTAAGCTGGTATAGCCCCAAGTGGAGAAAACCCGCTGGAAAGGCTGCTTTTGTCAGCGCAGCAGTAGAAAGCAAGTTAGCTATGTTTTGATGGAAATCTTCTGTTCATGGGGTTTTGTGTATGCTGGGGATTATGGTAACTAGGTCAGTCAGGTGTGTGTGTGTGTGTGTGTGTGTGCGCGCGCACGCGCGCTTTTTCCCCTGGAACTGTTATAGCTATGCCAGTACAACTCTTCAGCATAGGCCAGGACTGAGTCACATAATGAGAGCTAGATGGCAGTTTGGATTGGAAGGCAGATACGCTAACATTCAGACCAGTGTTCTAACCATTAGACAACACTACACCTGTAGTCTTAGGCTATGGTTGTGCTAGAGTGCTTACAGCAACACAGCTGCATCACTGCTGCTGCACTGCTGTGTCATATAGCCACTCTAAGCTGCTTGGAGGGAGCTCTCCAGGTGATTTAATTAATCCACCTCCAGGAGTGGCAGTAGGTATGTCACCAGAAGAGCCTTGCCTGTGGACGTAGTACTGCCCATACCGGCACTAATGTCAGTGTAAGTCATGTCTCTTGGAGTGGGGGTGGCTTATGCACATCCCTGTGAGATACCACATTATACTAACATAACTGGTAATGTAGACATAGGCAAAGAAGAAGAAACTTTCATCTGAAATAATCAAAGCTTTTCTTGGCTGTCTAGTGAAATAATGGCTTAGTGATGGGTGTGATGGGGTGTGCATACCCCATATTGGGACAGAAGGGGTTAAAACTCTGTGTGTGGAGGAAGTCCTGCACCTCCAGCCAGACTGGGCATGCTCCAAGTGCTGGGGCAGTGTAAAATGGAGAAGCTCAGCTAAGCGGGAGCTAGGCATTGGAGAGGAAGGACCAGCTATAGGAACTCTAGTGGTAACCTAGCCAGAGATCCATGCAATGGGAATGAGAGACCTGGGAGACTGCAGTGAGCCTTCAGAGCCGGTGGAGCCTCAGAGAGGACTGGTGCAGTGAGGTTTGAGGACTCTGAAACCACATGGCTCACCCCAGCACCAACACTGGTAGGAAGTGACCTAGGGAGGATGTGACTGGTATTTCCCATATAAATGAACTCTCCATGTTGTGGTAGAATTCCTTGCTGAGTGAGTGGATTGTTTCCCCACTAGTAGGGCCCTGGGTTAAACCCTGGTGGGGTGGATGTGGGTCCCTTTAAGGGGCTGCTACTCACAATCCCTTGGGTAGTTGCCACTAGGCTGCATTGTCCTGAACCCAAGGGCTATGCTACTAACTGGCCATTAGGATGCCCTAGGGTGACAGACTGATTCATGTCAGCTGCTGCTGCAGGGCATATGGTGTCCACACCCCTTGCCCTCATGGATTGGGTGTGCATATGCTGTGGCAATGGGTGTCTTGACAAAGTGCTGCATATGAGCTCTCTGTTTTTAGTGAAATGTCTCTTGTAAACAATTCACCTGTAGTTCTGCTGCTCAGCATTGCAAGCATATTTCAAGTCTATTTTTAATGCTGGGGAAAAACTTAAATCTCTACCCAGAACAACATAAAAAAAACAAAAGAACCTTTTTAAATTGTAACTAGAGCTGGTCAAAGAGACTTTGTGGGGAAAAAAATTGAAAGAGCTTTTCAACTGTGTATGAAAATGGCTTCAATGTGTTTGGTTTTGAACAAAAATGTTCAAAACTGAAGTTTTTATTTCACCTTCTCTCTTTTTTTAATCCCAGTATTTTCCCCACTGGCTAAAGTGAAAGAGAGTATGAAAAAAATCCCAGAACTTGAAAATGAAACTTTTCACTTAAAATATCCAAATTTATCTTGATTAAATTTCAAAAACTGGAAGAAGCAGAAGGAAAAAAGGTTATGTGCTAGACATTTTCAATCTATCTTGAATAGATTCAGGTACTAGGATGAAATCCTGACTTCATTGCATTCTGTTGCAAAACTCCCATTAACTTAATTAAGGCCGGGATTTCACTGCCAGCTCTTCTACCAAAAAAAAAAAAAAAAGCTAGATCACTTTGTTTAATAGTGTACAAATGGAAGAGTCATCTAGTGCCTTCTGCAGCTACAGGGGTATGTCTGTCTCTCTCTCTCTCATATATACTGGAGTAGTATAAATATTATTGAGCTAATTCAGCTCACTGTCAGGAATTTTTTAATCATTCAGACTCAGCTGACTTCATCCACACTATGCTATTTTGATAACTGTTTCCTTTTCTTTATGAAAGAGTTCTTTCCTTCCATGGTGTTTAGTCTTCAAATATGTATAGATGACACAGCCTCCCTAGCCAAACTAAAACACATCCTCCAGGCTCTAATCGTTGTAGTTCTCCTTAGAACGCCTTTCGATATATCAACATCTTTCTGGTAATGATGTGCCTGGAGAAGAAGCAGTGTTCTATCTGCACTTATATCCAAGCAGAGTGCTCATATATATCTTTTCTTCATCCCAGCATATGTTCCCTCTGTACACACGTGCCCAAAATGGTATTATTTTTTTAGTGCTTTATCTTGCTTTTACTTGTGTTTTGGTGTCAGCACTCACCCTGGGCCCTTTCTGAATTAGTGCTTTCAAAGTTTTGCCCTACTACTGAATATCTCAGAAACATAATTTAAAACTGATTAGCCTCCATTTTTCCAAAGCTGAATCACCTTTTACTACCTCTCCATGTTCCTTCTATGTCCTCCAATTCTTGAATTAACATCATGTGTGAATTTCATTACATGCTATTTACATGGTTACTTCATTAGTGAAGCTATTAGAAAAGGCTGGACCTAAAAGGTCCCTCTAGTGTTCCACCAAGATTAAGTTAATGTTTGTTGCAGTAAACTAATTCCATATGGGAACTGAAGGACAGGAGACTAGAAATTTAGAGACTGTCTTTATGAAGCACTGATGGGAAGGAAGCTTTCCAGGCATGGGGGACAGGAAAGTGAGGAGTTTAGCCTCAGAATGCACAGTTCTTGGAGGATCTATCAGACAGCACAGGCATCTGCATGGAGGCGTTTGTCTGTATGATCGTCCAGCTTGCTCACAGCCCTGTGGGGAGCACAGCTCTGTTGAACTTGTGCTCCTATAGCTTCCCCCACTTGTTTCTGCATTCAGGAACTCCCTCGGGGGGTGTGGTTCCAAGCACTGGGGTTTGAGATATGGCATCAGCTCAAGTGTCTAGAGTGACTCACTTGTCATTAAGCTAGGGCTATAGTGAGTGGCTGTGCACCTGGCTCTCACTTCATTCAGAAGCCTGCCCAAGCACCACCCACAAATCCCAGGGCAGATTACTTTGCTCATCATCAGTTTGAGAAAGCTGCTGATCTAGGTCAGTGTGTGTCAACTGGTGGGCTGCAACCCCCAGGGAAAAGCCCCAAAAGGCTGTTGCGGGTTGGGGTTATTACAATCTGAGCAAAGAATCTTGCTTCCCCACTTCCCATACACCCTTCCTTACCTTTCAAGGCCAAGTTTTCTGTCACGCCCTTGAACAAACATGAAAACACATTCTGTCACTATAATTGTTGTCAGTGATGGTTTTTCTTATAAAGGTAAAATAGTAGTAGGAAAAATATAAGGGGGCCATGAACATTTTTGACCTGAAGAAGTTGAAAACTCAAAGGCTGAAAAACACTGCTCTAAAGAGACCGTGTTGTGTGTGAGCTCATTCCTGATGGTTTTGACATCCAATAACTTCATATAGCAATCCTGTAAAGAAACTCCGAAGACTGATCATTTTTTGTTTGCTGCTTTCATCCAAGTAGCTGTTCCCTGTTCTTCTCTGCCCATTTTGAAAGGCTAATGGTTTGTTCCAGCCAGAAACAGCTTTTTGGGGGCACATCTTCATAATGAGTCTGCAATCTCTCTGGGCTCAGCCATGGACCCAGGTACTCCACATTATCATGTGGAGTAAGGGATGTCTGCACAAGCCCAAACAGCCCCAATCTTTACTAGGGAACAAAGTAAATCCTTATATGTTGATTCTAGCTACACTAATGGCATAGCTAGAGTTACGTATCTGGGATCCACTTTGTTCCCTAGTGAAGACCCAGGCCTTTGTAGCAAGCAATAGGTGTGGTGCCTAAGTCAATGGGAGTAGGCTGAAAAGCCAGAACAATACTAAATAACCTAATGGTTGAAAGTAAACCTGCATCTGATGAAGTGGGTCTTTGCCCACAAAAGCTTATGCTCATACATTTCTGTTAGTCTATAAGGTGCCACAGGACCCCTTGTTGCTAATGGTTGAAATACCTCTTCCCAAACC
This sequence comes from Carettochelys insculpta, assembly GCF_033958435.1. Taxonomy (NCBI): domain Eukaryota; kingdom Metazoa; phylum Chordata; order Testudines; family Carettochelyidae; genus Carettochelys; species Carettochelys insculpta. The sequence goes on from NC_134144.1 coordinate 60,043,467, forward strand.
ACATCTAGAGCTTTATGGAAATCACTTGTCTGAAAAGCCAAACCAAAAAAAAACCAAGATATCTGGTAATGTTCTGAATTTACCATGTATTAGTAAAGTTACACATGACTTCTTAAAAAAATCCATTTTCATATATCTACCAAATGCCAAAAGAATTGTGAAAAGAATCCTTTTCCTTCTATACCATTAACACCTCCTGTGTAAAGTGGGGCACATGAAAAACTACCCACCTGTCCCCTCTTCTCTCACCACCGTACTTTCTTCCACCTCCTCTGCATGGCTGGGGGACTGTGTGGCTCTGGCCTTGAGGGGAAGACACAAGCAGAAGGAATGGAATGGTGGGGGACTCAGGGTAGGGGTCTGGGGTATTTGGGGGTGTGGGAGTCAGGGCTGGGGGTGTGTGAGGAGGGACTCAGGGCAGGGGACTGGGGTGTGTATAAGGGGAACGAGAGGGGCAATGGCATTAATATTGAGGGTTTCAGCCCCCTTCCTTGAGATTTATACGAGGACCCTGTTTGTTGTTCCCCTTCCCATCGCTGTCAGGGCAGGAGAGGAGAGCAGGCAGCATAGCTCAGTCACTCCCCTGCGCTGCCCCTCCCCAGCCAGGAAGGAGGAATGCAGGCACATGGTGTGTTTTCTTCTTGCTCCCTGACAGTGATGGGAAGGGGAACAACAACAAGCAGCTGCCTGGTATGAATCTGGGGTGGGGTGCAGGGTGGGGCACTTCAGGCTCCCTGCCCTTCCTAAATGGCCTGGGGGACCAGGACTGGGGTATTCCCAGACTGGTGGAGGATGTGCTCTCAGCCATCCCCTTTCACCTGCCTGGCTGCCTTCTGCTTAGAATGGGATTCTGTTGGCATGCCCCAGGAGCGAGGCTGGGAGCATGCTGCACCAATGGAGGAGGGATAGCTCGGTGGTTAGAGCATTGGTCTTGTAAATCCAGGGTTGTGAGCTCAGCCCTTCATGGGGGGGCTTTCAAGGGTCTGGGGCAGGTTACAGTTAAAAGAAGAAAGTCAGGGGTATTGATAGGTCTTGCTGTGAGTGCAGAGGACTAGACTTGATGATCTTCTGCAATGGAGCACCCCATAGCCAGTGGGCTTCTGCACTGGGGGGGCACCTCCTTGCTCTGGGTCAGTGGCTGCCCCTGTGAGTCAGCATACCACACATGAGCACATTGTATGTCATTATGACCCTGGACCCCATCTTGTGCCCATAACTACTATAGACTGGGCAATGAGCTTTGTCTGACCTGGAAAATTCCCAGGCATGTGGAAAAGGCTATACAAGGCCTCTGGGATGACTCCTTTTTGCCTTTTTCCAGCCCTGATTCTCTGAATTGTGAATTTACAACTAAAAGGAGCATATTGAACTATGAATTGGAGACCTTCCGATCCATTGGAAATTGACAAAGACGCTTCAAGACAGCAGTGAACATCATTCTTACAAACCTATAAGATAATTGTAATTATTGTATGTAAATGATCCATTAAACATGTTAAGTCTTTACTTAACAAACCTTGAGATTCTACTTACTACTGTATTGGTTAAGATTGGGGTTATATATTCACCTGGCTAAATGGCTGATCTCTTGACATTGGAAGGGTGCTCTCTGTGATGAAACTGGCTTTCTATAAGCACTCATCAAGAGTCCAATGTCTGAGTGATGAAATAAGGGCTGTCATGCTTAAGGAGACCTCCTGTTAACCAGCATAGTAGGTGGGGCCCAGCAAACCTGATGGCCCTTGGCAAGATGGGCAGGGCAGCTTTGTGCTCCCAGAAGAGGCAGGGCTTTGTGAGGAAAAGAGCAGGGCGGGGGGATGGGGGGGCAGCCATCCCTCAGTGCCACCCAGGGTGCCGCAGGGCTTCTGTGGTGATTTAAAGGGCCCAGGGTTCCTGGCAGCTGCTGCCACAGTAGCAGTAGTGGTGGCCAAGTGCTCTGGACCCTTTTGAATTGCCTGGCCCTAGGGCACTTGCCCCTTTCCACCCCCCGCCACACAGTGAGACAGAGATTTACTTGTGTTATTGGCTTGGTATAATCTAATGGTAGAATAACGACCAGTGTGGTGTGAGCCTGCCATATTTCTCAGCAGTTTGTTCTGAATCTGGCACTCAGTGAGGTACAGTGGCAACAGGGAATGTTGTTGCTGATTCCAAGGGCGTTTGAAAGTAGAATTTTTATTCTTAAACAATTCAGGGTTTACAGAGAGATGGTCCTGTCACCCAGCTTGTTTTGGAACTAGTGATATGCAGGCCTGCAGTTGCTTTAAGGACCAAAGCACATTACTGCAATTCATGCAGGTATCTCCGGAACCAGCTCCAGTTCGGATGCAAAAGAGGCTTAATGAGAACAAAAGGAACCATGCCAGAGGTCCTGGGTCATAATGACCAAGGTCTCAAAATAAATGACCATGGCCATGTAAACCATCGCCATGCTTTAAGAGCGAGACCCTGTCTATTGCCAAACAGGATAAAGTATTGTTGCAAGCAAGATAAAATAGTATTTGTGGCTGATTGAAAGCATCTGCCTGAGCCTTCTACTCATGACTACTGCCAGGTGAACCATCTCAATGAACAATTTGTTTACTTCAGTCATTTTTTTTCTTCATGCACAAATAGGGGGTTTTATTAATTCATTCACTCCCTGAAACTTGTTGACAAAACTGTTTTGAATGCTGAATTTTCACCTTGTAGGCTTCACAAGAAGTGTTTGCTAATTATCCTCAGAGTAGCTGTTTTCTATGGCTTGATATGTGAGCTGAATGACCCTCTGACCAACAAGGCACTATTTCTGTTCTCTGAATAGTGACCGAGATAGCTGTGTTAGTCTGTATTCTATCAAAACAAAGCAGTCAAGTAGCACTTTTGCGACTAACAAAATAAATTATGTAACAATTTATTGTTAGTCTTTAAAGTACTACTCGACTGCCTTTTTGTTTTGTTCTCTGAATGGATGGGTTACTCTCTAATTACTTACACTTAAAAGCATTTTGTTCTGGCATGAAATGAACCTCAGCTATGAGCCCCATTTTCCATGAACATTTCAGCCTCTGCACACTCGAGGAGGAGGGCTCCCCTCCCCTCTCTTGGTGCAGCACTCCCTGACTTCAGACAGATGTGGATTTGTACTGGAAAAGGGAAGTTTTAGCTCATGGATGGCAGGTATGAGAGGCAATGCCTCCCCTGGATCTTAGCTTCCACTCCTTCTTACTATTGCTATTCTGATAGTTCCTGAAGGCTCCCACCACTGGCTTTTGTAGTTTGCAGACTCATGATTCTTCCTCTGAAGTGGATTTATTAACTTAATAGTGAAATGGTTCCAGCTTGACAGACCTATTACCATAACATAGAACCCATGAAAGAGCCATTAACTGGGTAATGAAGCTATTTAACAGGCATGTATCAACCCTGACTTTACTGACAGTTTTATATTATAAAAACAACAAACCCCAAGCACTCAGTACCACCTTAAAGACTAAACTTTATTAGACATGAGCTTTTGTGGGTAAGACCCACTTCATCAGATTCATCTGGTCTTACCCACAAAAGCTCATTACATAATAAAATTGTCAGTGTCTAAGGTGCTACAGGACTTCATTTTTCAAATGAAGCTACAGATTAACACAGCTACCCCTCTGAACTGTGCATTACTATGTCTACAGGACCTTAATTTAAATTTTGCTTTAAATATTTAATCACTTCGTGGCTGAAGCTTATCAAATCACATCTCTAAAAATCTGTGCAGCTAAATAGCCATGCAAGATCCGAGTATTCAGCTTTAGCCTTACATGCTTGACTCTGCACATGGGCTTTTAAAATTCTACAAAAGACCACCCTGATCTAAGTGGGTAAGCAGGGAGGAAAAGGGAGACCGTGGGAAGGGAGTGGAGCAGGGGGTGGGGTCTAGGCAGAGCAGGAGTGAAGTATGGGCAAAACTACAGGCTGGGGAACTTGCCTCCAAGCAGCAGCTTCATCCACCACCTATATTTTATCTCCCTCCTTTCCAATCTTTGTGCATGTGAGTGAGTGGGGCCTTTCAGACACTATCACAACAGTGCTGTGGTGGGGGAACCTTTGTTCAAGTTGGGGACCACTGACCTGCAGACAAGTCAGTCAGGGGCCACAGATGTGACAAGCCAAATAAAACAAAGCCACCAAAAAAGTCCCACCTCATTGTTACCCAACTGTATGGGTCTGGGTGCGAGGGAGGGTGTAGGAGCAGGCTGTGGGTGAGGAATCTGGGTGGGAGGGGAATTTAGGAGATGGGAAGGGGACCAGGGGAGGGGGTTCAGGAGAGGCGTGGAGGTCTAGATGGGATGGAAGGTTTAGGAGAGGGGTGGGGAGACCGGAAGGGAGGGGTCAAGGTGGGAAGGGGATGCAGGACCCATGTGGGTGATGGGGTGCACTTACCTTTGCAGTACTACTGGTCACACACATCTTTGGTCTGCCTGCTCCCAGGCACTGCCCTCTGCTGCTCTGATTGGTGGGAATTCCAGTCAATCAGAACAGTAGTGGTTACGCAGCAGGGAGGGGGGAATAATAAGTTTCAGTTGCCCTATTTCTGCAGTAGTGCACCCTGAAAACATGCAGGGACTGCAACATTTTCAATGTTACCTGCTTCTATCTGAAAAGAATAATAAAACACGTAACAGCAGCTCACAATCAAAATCCTAGAGATCTTTGAGAACAACAAGAAGTCCTGTGGCACCTTATAGACTAACAGATATTTTGCAGCATAAGCTTTCGTGGGCAAAGACACGCTTCATCGGATGCATGAATGGGGGGCGTTCAGATGGGTATTTAAAGAGTGGGGTCCCAGTAGAAGGGAGGGGCAGAGCTGACAAGGTCTATTCAGTCAAGGTGGAAATGGTCCATTATCAGTAGTACTCATCAAAAGAGCGGAAGAAACAATAAGTCAGATCAGACGGGCTGGGGGGGGGGGGCGGGTGTGGAATGGCCCATTGTCAGAGTCTAATGTCAATGGGCCATTCCTCTCATCTGATCTGACTTGTTTTTTCTGTTCTTTTGTTAATGGACCATTTCCACCTTGACTGAATAGACCTTGTCAGCTCTGGCCCTCCCTTTTACTGGGATCCCATTCTTTAAATACCCCTCTGAACGCCCCCCCCCCCACTCATGTATCCAACAAAGCTTGTCTTTGCCCACAAAAGCTTATGTTCCAAAATATCTGTTAGTCTATAAGGTGCCGCAGGACTACTTGTTCTCGAAGATACAGACTAACACGGCCACCTCTCTGGTACTAGAGGTCTCTGGTGCATTATGCGACATAAAGAAAAAAATCTATCACGTAACTGAGTAAGTGTTCTGTTTAGTTTCATTTTCTACTGAATGCATAAAAACCTTCCCAGGAAGGACTAAGGGCCACACTTTAAAAGCATGTGGGTGCCTAAAGATGCAGATAGGGTACAGAAAGGTGCCTTAAATACCTATAAAATATACCACTAATTGAGAGAGAAGTGGGGTGAGGTAAGATCTCTTATTGGACCTATTTCTGGCTTTCCCAGACCTGAAGACAAGCTCTAAGCACTAAAGCTTGTCTCTCTTTGCTACAGAAGTTGGTTCAATTAATAGACAAGATGAGTGAGGAAATAGCCTGGAACCACCAGGGCTACAACAAACTTGAATATTAACATGGACCTAACTGATGAAGTAATAAAAATTGTAAGTATCTTAAAATCAAGAAGCAAAAGGGAAAGAGCTCAGGCTTATTGCATAGCAACAATATTCAGTCAACATGTTTTATTCTAGGCTTATAGTTCATATTCATGAACATTCATTGGCTGAGACTGTAAATCAGGTGTCCCTGAAACATGCATTTCACATTCTAGAACATTAAAATGCTTCTGACACTTTAGCTTTGCTTAAGCATTATGATGTTAAGCAGTTACCAACAGATTTTCTGCTTTTTGGTCATTAGTCTCTCTGAGATCTTTTGTTGTGACAGATGTAGACAGTGCCGTGCTTGACTTAACTATACTTAAAAAAAAAAAGAAAAGAGAGCCCATAACTTCCCTGTGCATTTATTTTTAAATCTCCTTTGTGTCTTGAGATTCTTCCAATCAACATTTTAAAGTTAACTGAAATTTAATGGAAGTAAAAAGTCAGTTTTAAACTCTTGTGGTTTAGAAACAATACATCAAACGTTTGTTTTGAGGACCTCTAATATAGGCAACATGGCTTGGATTTTAAACTGTCCAATTTTTTCCCCATTGGAAGTAACAGGCAAGAGACAAATTAATCTGATGGAAGGCTGCAGCTGGTAAGAATCATATGGTACGTGTACCCTACCAACAAAATAAACAGATAAAAATGTTAAAATGTACAAAATGAAATGTAATGGGTGAGAAGATCATATGTTTGAAGCAGGAAGAGAATGTGAACCAAAGGGAATAGCAAAGATAGCCCCTGGCTGGGTGGAACAAAACAAATCCTGCACAAAAATGATGCTTCCCAGAGAAGGTAGTGGAATAATATTATTATTGCAGAGCGGTGGGAGAACAAAATAGGATGCTAACTGAACTGACAATCTTAAGAGGAAGATGTAGGTTAATGTAAAAAGGTGAGTGGGAAAGATTTAAAGAGATTAGTGTTGGATTACAGTTGTAAATACACAGGGCTGTCTTGTGGTGTATGGTGAGATCACGGACATTTTTAGGTAATTGTTTTTGCCTGAAGATTGCTCTCTCCCAGATCTACACCTCCCTTACAGCTCTTGGGTGGGTTAACTAGGAAGCCTGGGCTGAATTGTTTTCAGTATGCTGATGGCTTCCCACTCTATTTTACCATTTCATCTAATGGTGGGGTGTGGGGTGGCGGGGAGATGAGTGGCTTTTCTCTGGGTATGGAAACAAATCAGGCATCAGAGCAAGCTCACTCAGGTTCATTCCAGAGAACATGGAAGCCATAATGGTAATTTGGAGGAAGCAACCACAGGAAATGGCAAAGATGGCTCTTCAGAATGTATCTGATAAAGCAAGTCTTTGCCCATGAAAGCTTATGCTCCAAAATATGTTAGTCTATAAGGTGCCACAGGACTTTGTTTTATCTTTTTTTAAGATACAGACTAACTCTGCTAGACCTCTGATACTTTTCCAGGGTTTGTCATCTGTCTTCACAAATAGGTTTTGTTAGATAGCCAGGCTTTGTTACATTACCTGAACTGTTTTTGGTGAGAGAATTGGATATTTTGACTTTTTTCTTTACAAGTTAAGGTGTTTAGATCCCAAGTTATGACTATTTCCACATGTCCAAACCTGGTCATAATTGGTCATGAGTCTGTTCAGCATGGATAAATCTGTCTGAGGGCCTTGTTCTATAATATCTGAATTAGAACCTTTTCCCAGGGTCATTTTGCACTCTGCTTGTCTCCTGCTAGTAATTCCTCTTCACCTTCATGGATATGAAACACATCCTTAAACATTTTTTACTTACAGAATTTGTTGGAATACACTATGAAGAGGTTGCATATGGCTGGCATGAACTGATCTCTTGTACATTAGTCTCATTTCTAACTCCATGCAAAACAAACAAACAAACAACTTCATTGAAGTTATCAGTAAAGCATATAGGGACAGCAGTGTAAATATCTGGAAACAGTCCAACAGGCCCTTTTCCTTAGATAGTTGAAGTAATGCCAGCAAATAGAAAATGTTAAACAAGTAAAATACATGCAGGAATATATTTTAAATAACATACCTGCAAAATCATTAAGTCCAACACAGCATTAAAAATTACACTTCAGTTCTCTGTTTTCCCCTTACAGACAAGAGCATACTGCCATCAACAGTTCAGAAAAATGGAATAGTTAAGCTTCTGAACAGATTTCTTCCCAGTCATTTACAGTGAGGCTCGTATATGAGATAATGGTTCAACTTAGAAAAAGCCTTAAGGAAAGACTACTCAGCTGTTGGTCCAATGGCTGAAATCTTAAAGCATGTGGTTCCTGGTAGTGAGAGAACCTTAAGTGGCCCTGCTAAAAAAAATTCTGTGGAATTTGCAGTCTCTCCCCACTCCACCCCAGAATGTCACATGCTACAGAAACTTCAGATATCAAATGACAGACTTCAGAAATCTGCTGAGTCTTCCATTTGTACCAAGAGGTCGCTGCATTGGCTTTCATGTCCAAAAATGTTGGAAACAGTACTCTGGGCAAAATTCACACCCACACATATAAATTAGAAACCAGTGTGGTGGAATGGTACAATCTGGACCTTTGTCATCTTTGCTTGAATGCTGCAGCTCTTTAAATTTACAGGTCAGCTCTTCCGTGCTAACATTTCCTGCCAAGTACACAGGCTCATCTGTTCACGTTATAATGCTGAAATGTAGAACTGATCATTGGATAAGATTTTGGATTCACTTTTGCTTTCTAAGTTCTTCCCATGCTGCTGTAGACTGAAAATGAAAAATGCAGTTGGGTTCTTGCAGGCTGAAGCAGGACCCTATTAAAGGGTATATCTACACTACCCAGGAGATGGACCCAGTCAGAGCTGATCTTGCGTGGTTCATTTTTTTTTAAATTTATTTTTGGGCATACCTAGGGCGGACATGTGCCATTGAATGATCAGGAATCAACACTTAACCCCTGATGAACTCCCTCGCGAGGACGGCCAGAGAAGTCAATCGTAGGTACATCGATTCCAGCTATGCAATTGCCATAGTTGGAATTAAATATCTGCAACTGACTTAAGGTCTAGTGTAGACCTACCCTAAGGCAGATTAAGGAATTGTTCACTGTGTATATTCCCTCTGCCATGCTTGCTCAACACAGCTATACCAGAGCAGTTTACGCTAGTAACTCTGCACACTTCAGTAAGACAATTCCACAGCACACCCACTGTATCAGTTGAATCAATTATTCAGACAACTCATCTTTACTGTGGTAACAAATTTATTAAAGAAGTTTCCATACAACAAGCTAAACAAGGATCAAATGCATTAGTATTACAAATCCACTAAAGAAAACACTTAGACAGCAAGCACAGACACTTAAAATTGACTCAATGCCTTGCAAGGGATACAGGCTCCCCTCTGCACCAGCCTCTTGGAGCCAGGACACAGCATTTAAGCCACATCCCAGCTTCAACAGGCTCCCCCCGCCCCTTGAACCAGCAGAGGGGGCAGGCTCCCCACAAGCTTGTTTGGGCTGTGAAGCAGCATTTCAGCTGCTTCTCAGGGCCAGCATTTGCTCTCATGGGGACTCTGCAAAGAGCCACTGTGGGGTGGGGGTGGGGTGAAGAATCAAACCCTGCACCAGCTGGGACTCAGGCACCCTTGCTGCTTGAACCCTGCGCCAGCTGGGACTGGGTCATGAATCTCCTCCCTCCTCCACCCGTGGAGGCTCTGCAAAGAGCCATAGCAAAAAGAAATTGACAAAATTGCAGGAAACAGTTTTCACAGCACATCAGTTGAAAACCACTGATTTATAGAGTCCTTGAGGGAGCAATACATTGTCTTTACAAGAGTCCTCCTGAGCTGAAAGGAACAACTTGTTAATGATTAAACACATGCACATGTTTCTACAAGTCGAGGTTCTTACTGTTCTAATGTAAGGCGGAATTTTGTTGTCCCTATTTAAATAGGGAATGTATTTATTATACAAAATGTTGCATTTATAATCCATCTAGAACTGAACAAACTGAATTATTGGAATAACATGGTTATTGACACCTGTCTAAATAGAGTAAGCCTATTTGGAATGACAGGGAAAATGTGACCTGAATACCAGACATTGATTCTGATCATCATGTGTGATAATTACAGTAATGTTATTATTGGGCAATGGACCACCTTTACAGACTTGGCCACAGTGTACAGCTACAGCTTTCACTAAAATCAATGGGAACCTCTTGCAGGTGAAGACTTTTGCTGGTGAGAAAAATCCCAGCTGGAAAGGATACTAATGAATGTCATGCACATAAGCATCTCAATTAAAAATGACTAAAACATGCACGTAATCCATCATTCTTAACAATAAGAAGTCCTGTGGCACCTCAAACAGGTTTTTTGGAGCATAAGCTTTCATGGGTGAAGACCTGCATCTGACAAAGCATGAGTTCGGGGGAGAGGGGGTTCAGAGGAGATTTTAAAGAGTGAGTCTCAATAAAGGAGAGGGCCAGAGCTGACAAGATCTGTTCAGTCAGGGTGGATGTGGCCCATTATCAGCAGTTAATGTGGAGTTGTGAACATCAAGAGAGGAGAAATCAAGACAGTTCAGTTGTGGGGGGATGTGGCCCATTATCAGTTTCTAATGTGGAGGTGTGAACACCAAGAGCAGGGAAACTGCTTTTGTATTAGGCCAAGCACTCCCAGCTCTGGCCCTCCCCTTTACTGAGACTCCCTCTTTAAATCCTCCTCTGAACCCTCGCTACTCATGCATCTGATGAAGTGGGTACAAAATACTTATGCTCCAAACTACGTTAGCCTATGAGATGCCACAGGACTTCTCGTTGTTTGTGAAGTTACAGACTAACTCGGCTACCTCTATCATACTTGTCAATCGTTAGTTGTGCTATGGTAGTGCCCAAAATTTAATATGCAGAATAAACACATTGCAAGATGGAGACTTTTACAAAGGCACTATGACAGTGAGGTGCCTCACGAAGGGCATTTGGGACCTGGCTGCTATTTCTGCTGTTGAAAATTTGCCCCTATTTCTTGTAACTCTTTTGAATTTTGCTAAACTAATCCAAGAACACACTCCATAACTGAAGGATATTTAACAGGCTTTCTGCTGCTGCTAGAGTCAGTGCAACATCTGGGTTTTCTGCTGTTCAAAATGTATCTATCCTTTACATACAGTCTTGTCAGGAACAATAGAGAGCTAATTTCTATTGATGCACCGTGAAAAATGTGTTACAAATTTCAGAAGGCAGGAACATAATGACTGGACGTCTCAGGCTGACAGGATGTCCTAGAGGTGGAGTAATTTGAATTGAAAATCAATTCCACTAAGCCCTCATGCAGGAAAAGAATAATAAAAAAGAAAAAAGCTTCTGAAGTTCTCAAACTGTGAAAAGTAAGTCTGATTGGTACTAGAAAGAAACAAAAAGTTGATGAAATTAGTGTAAAATGGCAAGAAAAAATACATATTTCCTGTCAGTGTGAATGTGACTAAGGTGTGTATCAAATTCACTAAACAGCCTTACAGGGAAAGACCTGAGTTTTTGATGCTCTTCTATGCTGTTTGGGAGTCAGCAGTTTGGAGGAACTGTGTTTGATAGAGCATTAAAGCGACTGCTCTGGACCTCTGACTCAATTTGCAAATAAGAAGGAAAACTGTTACAGAAAGGTGGTGGGGTTTAAAAGAAGTGATTTAAAATACACAAATGCAGCACAGTATTTCGGACCTTGCATTCTAAAACTACACATATTTACGTGGCTTTGTGTATACCTTTCTAGATATGGGTAAATATGTTACTAACTCTGGGGGGGAAATTCTGCCCATCCTGCTACTTCATATGCCCCAGGCAACCTGTGTAACCTGCTGTAAATTGATGGAGCTCTTTAATGTTAGGCTGACTCAGTTTAGGCCAGAGCAACCTGAGAATCGGGGGGGCTGTGAATAGGTTCCTGATCATTCTTCTTCCCTGTGGCTCTTGGTGCTGGAAAGCATTCCAGTTTCCCTGGTGGTCTCTCTCTCTGGGCTGTTGACAGCAGCATTTTCTCCACATTGAATGTGTGTCTTGCTGGCAGGTCTTTGGAGACTCTTAATTGTATAGTTTTGTTATACATTGTAATTTAAGCACCTACCTGCAGATCTTGCTAATGTCACAGAGGTTTGTGCTTGAAGGGCCATCCAAGCCAAGTGACTAATTTCTGCCTGAAAGAGAGTCAATAAAGGAGAATCTCTTTAGGGAAATAAGAAGCATTTACAGCATGCTCCCAAAAATACAGAGATCATTCATTATAATCCCATTTTGCCTAACAGCCATCTTCCCCTTTAGAGAATCCAACAGTGTCTTTAGTGAATATTAATCATCTATATTATGATCAAGCCTAAAAGCCTGACTCAAATTGTCCTGTGTGGTTTTCCCTTAACCCTCTCTTTAAATGTATCACACCACCGTACATTCACTAAATGTAGCATTACCCACTCTGGTCACTGGAGCTATGGAGACTGCGTTTGCAGATGTTTGGATGAAATGCTTTTGACAGCAACGAGGGCTATGCTAGGCAATATTGTAATACAACAGAAAACAGAGCGTCACTGACTGTGCTGTACTTGTGCTTCATTTTCTGCTGCTGTCAATTTTTCCTGAGAGGAAGTCTGAGAGGATGTTGGCTCATCCATGAATATCCACTATATCATGTGTAGTTTTTGTCCTTTTAATTAAAAGAATGGGACATTGTGAAATTAAAAGCATTGAAAGAATGATAGACTGCAACCTGTTAAAGTATGATTAAAAGCAATGACAGATGCAGCAGCATTTCAGAAATCAATATTTAAAACAAGAGCCATCTGAAATAGTGATAAGAATACAGCAAAGCACTTACCTATATTTTTGACAAAACAAAAAAGCAGTTCTGTAGAACTTGAAAGACCTAGCAGAATAATTTTATTAGGTGATGAGCTTTCGTGGAGGGTCTGGAAGAAGTAGGTCTGTCCCACGAAAGCTCATCACCTAATAAATTATTTTGCTGGGCCTTTCAAGTTCTACAGGACTGCTTTTTTGTTTCATCAAGATACAGACTAACATGTCTACCTTTCTGTGACTATATTTTTGAATGAACTAGGATATATTTATTCAGACATATTGTGACAAAAGGAATTGTACTACAACAGCAGCATGGGAAGTGCAAATCATGGAATCAGAAAATCAGCCTTCAGTGAAGGTACATCTTCATGTGGAGAAGTGATTGGTGAAAAACTGTTTTCTTTGCTTCACAGACAGTTAAGAAAATGGAGGGGGGAAAAAGTTTCAAGATGAACAGAATCTGGAACGTTTCATTTAATCCCAAATGGACGCTTCATGTTCTCTTTAAAGGGCTAAATATACTATACCAACGGGGGAGAGAGCACTAGCTGATTCACTTAATATAAGGAATATGGTATTCACTTGGGAGTTTGGCAACCCAAGTTCAGTGCCACCATGCTGCCTGCATTCGAAAGGGGATATGAATGTGCAGGGATTGCAGGAAGGGACACCGGCCAAGTGCCTCTGCCCTGCCCGTGCTCCAGTTCTTCCCTACGTATTTCCCTTCCCCTCCAACACCTGCACCATCCATGCCCCTTGCACCTCTTCCCGCAAAAGCACTGTGCTGCTTTCAATGGGTGTGGGAGCTAGTCCCTCCCTGCCCCCCCCCCCCGCCACAAGTGCCATTGCATAGGACAGGGGTCAGCAACCAAAATGGCAAGAAGAGACTTTTTAAATTCAGTAAACAATAATTCAGATGCTGCAATGAATGTGAATACGTGGCAGTCCTTAATAAATAACTTTTTGTAACTCCTATTTTGAGAACAGTGAGTACACAATGACTTGTAATGTGATACATGTTTCCAACAGGACATTCACAAACTTCTTTACATATTCTCTTAAGGCTGCATTTTTTTTGTTGTTGTTGGCAAATTTCTCATTGCAAATAAGAACAAAGGGAGCCCAGCTGAAATGATGATGTGAAGGATTGGGTCCAGTCAGTTTGAAACTGTTTTCACCTTTCGGGGGTGTGTGTGGTTTTTTTGTTGAAACCATTCCAACCCCACTTTAATTATGCCTGTTTAATTTGTTTTCTTTCTTAAGATGTGTGTTTCTCTTCACAGCAGGAATGCCACAAGTTTCCTTTTCCTTTTCAAAATCAAGGCTTTATTAGCAACATGATCAAAACACAGATACATGATCATTATCACACAATGCACTGCATATATTAAAGGGGATTTATCCAGTGTTGAGATCACATATCGTTTTGTTATTTAGCTATGAGTTGTTCATTTTTTGGACTTCTAGATGTTCACCATTTATTGAAAATAATCAGGAGGGTGGGTTTTTTTTCTTCTTTGTAATCATAGTGTTGGGAGCCACAAAGAAGTCCTTAAAGAGCCGTCCTGTGCCTCCAGAGCCCGAGGTTGCAGACCCCTGACCTAGGAGTAATTCTTTCAGGCTATGCCATTGCATAGGAGGGGCAGGTCTGTGCCTGTAGTCTTTGAAAGCATGGTTCATGGTGAGTATAGGGGGGAAATGTTGGGCGTGCATGTACCCCCCTACGTCCCCATGCATCACCTATGTGAGCTTGTCTCCTTTTTGTGAGACTGTCCCTAAATCACTGGGTTGTGAGATATTGTGAGGTGGAGTTCTCATTCTCTCCTGATGAGACTGTTCCTCTTTGGATAAACAATCAAAGAGTCACTGAAGCCAGGAGGTGAACTTGTCTATTCTAATCCTTAATCACAAGGATACAGAGTTTCCTTGCTCTGACTATTCCTGCTGACTATTCATACTCATTCACAAGAGCTAGTTATTATTTTCCCTCTCTATGAAGTGCCCCTGTGAATGACAATGAATAATAGAGAAAATACCACATATTAAAAAGCTCTTTAATCTTGAGGAGAGAGGCATAATACAAACCACAGGCTAGAAGCTAGATGAGAATTCACGCCAGATTTCTTATATAAAGTTATTAGAGAGCACAATTACCTATTTGAATAAATTACAAAAGGAAGCGATGGATTCTCCCTTTCTGGGAACAAGGCTTCAGCCAAACACAAGTTTTGTGTTTAGTCCGACACAAGTGATTGGGGCTCAGTTCAGGGCTAATCACATGAGATTTAATGGCCTATGATCCTCATTACAGTTTTGACCTTAAAATCTTTGAACCTCAACAGAAGGAGAGAAATCCAGATTCTTTCGGTGTTTAGAAATCCAAAATTTTAAATTTAAATTCCATGAAAGGTAAAGTGTTATTGTCACTTTTGCCTTTGCATTACAGCAGGTCCTAGAGACAAAGAATATCCCCCAGGGCTGTGTTAGGGTCTGTACAAACATACAAGTGACAACCTCTGATTCAAAGACCTTATTTTTTCTGAGAAAAGTCACAACTCTTTAACAGGTTGAGCCACATAAGTGGACCTGGATAGAATAAGGAAAAGAAATAAAATATACTTCAGCCTACAAAATTCCAGTAACAAAAAACCACACAAAGTAGCCAAGTTCAAGCCCAGTCTGAGCTGTGAAAGCACTGGTACTAGTAATTCAGCCTAAACTGTGGACTAATGACTGACTCCTATGGTGCGTGCTGAGTAGCTTTCCTTTCCTTCCCTTCACCTCCCTTTTGCTTCAGCTACTCAGCCCTTTCCACAAGTTATCCATTCCCCCCTTTAAATATATATTTGTAAAACGTGGTAACCATTTTCCACATTTTAGTTTATCTGACCACAAGCAAATAAATAGGGCTCCACCAAACACCATTTATGTAAATAGGAATTATATATTCACCTAACAGTATATGGCCCTATTCCCACTTCTCAGTGTTAAGCTGCAGTACTGCATGAGGTGGTGCAATATAAGGTAATAAGAGCACTCCCCTTCTCTTCACCTAAGCTGGAGTCTGTTAGCGTTGGTGGTGCATTCAGCTGGCTCTGGAGACAACTCAGCCGAGCCACAGAGGTACTCTGTTAAGGAAAGACTAGAGCTAAAGAAGAAACCTACTTTGTAGTTGAGAGTTTTCCCTGCTCTTGGGGCTTTGTGTAGTTTTAGTGATGTGTTTTAATTAAATAAAGTAGCTTTTGGTATTAACCTTGTAATTGCTCTTTTCTCCCTGGTAGTCTGCCCTGTTAGAAAACTGTGTCACAGAACTAAGCATTTTGCTTCTGGTTACTGGTCCAGAAAGTATTTAGGCTTAGTAGCCCTGAAAATCAAGTTCAAACCATTAAAACAGTCAGCACAGAGATTTTCTGAACATAGGAGAAGACTGACAATCTCCAGTACCTCTCAGTTGTGACTATTGGAAAATGCTTACTAGTTTTATGGCAAACCTGAATTTAAACAACTAGGCTAACACAGATTTTTACAGCTCTGGTATGCCCATTAAATTTAGGGCCTTGGTTATTCCCTCACTTTGTGTCTGGTCCAGGAAAGTACTTAGAGCTGAGATTTTTAAAGGCATTTTGGCACTGCTGGGTTTAGTCTTGCAATGTTTAACTGTTTTAGGAGCCTAAATATCATTTTCAAAAGGGATTAAACTCATGCTGTAATGAATAACCTAAGCAGCACACTGTGTACGGAAAGATTTCAGAGATGAGTTTGAGTTTGCCTCCTTTCTGATCCCTGGTAAATCTCTAGGGGTGTGGCCACACTTGGCCAAAACTTGGAAATGGCCATTTTGAAGGTTACTAATAAGGTGCTGAACTGAATAATTAAGCGCATCATTAGCATTAGGACACTTCCAGCCGCAGCGCTTTGAAAATGCCACTTTTGAACGCGCGTGGCTTGGTATGGCTAAACGGGGGTCCTTTTTGAAAGGACCCTGCACATTTTGAAATCCCCTTATACTTCTCAGTGGAGGAAAACAAGGGGATTTCAAAAGGTGCAGGGTCCTTTTGAAAAGGACCCCCCGTTTAGCTGCACCAAGCCCCATGCATTCAAAAGGAGTGCTTTCGAAGCACTGCGGCCGGAATTGTCCTAATGCTAATAAGACACTTAATATTCTATTCAGCACCTCATTAGTAATCTTTGAAATGGCCATCTGCATGGCCATTTCGAAGTTTTGGCCAAGTGTGGCCACAACCTAAGTATTGTAACCAGAAAACCCTTTTGATTCTGGAGTTAATGTAAGCCAGAGAGAAAATGCGCTGAAGGGAGCAGACACCAGCAATGAACTCTCTGGGAAAGACTGCACTTTTTTCTTGGTCATTTTGTTGGATTAATATTCAAACAATTTTTTTGAATTCTGTACAGTGTATTTTTGGGCCTGTTTTCATGGGTACCATAATATCTGGTGTTATCTGTTCTGTGACTTTATGACTGCTTGAGTATTCTTCCTTTCATATCAAATATTTAGTGGAGCGAGCTTCAGTTCATTCAGAAGGGCAGTCTTAGGTGTATTTGTTACGCTTAAATGAAGCGCACGAGATCTTTTATAGGGGAAAAAGCAGTATGCTGCATTTATTGAGAATACATTAGCATATGCTTTGCAGCCACTCACATGCACAGACACCATACACATACAGTCCTGCCAGACAATGTTATAGTTACCCATCCAGAGTCTGGATCAATCTAGTGCCCAGCTATATCGATTACAGAGGGGGAGCCGGGCCTTGTCAGTTGCGATTTGACGATTTCCTGGAGTTGGTGGCAAGATGAACACAAAGTCCCATGACAAAGCACCCTGCTTGTATATTTTTTTTCTCTGAAGTTTATGGATTTTGATCAAAACAAAGAAGCAGATGAGAAGCACAAATGGATTTTGATGTGTCAGTTTGTGACTGGTGTGCTATCTTTTTGATAATTGTTTCCAAAACACTTTTGAAACACTGATCCTGTAATTGTTTTTAGGGTGCCTGCTTCATGCTTTAGAGTTGTTACTCTGCCAATCTGATTTACTTTTTGACCATGGGTACCTATTGATGGCTCTTTTCTGATGCCATTGTCTGTTTTTTACCCATGCTTTGCCCCTCCTTTCTTGGCCATTTGGCTCGGATGATAACTTCACACCTTTTTTTGACACACATACTCCTTTGACACATACACACAATTTTTACAAGGACTTTTAAAGAAAAGCATTGTACCATAGTATTTTATATTGGGCAAAGCAAAAAGGATTGTAAATTAAACAATTAAGACTTTAGCCTCCAACATTTCTCTAATTTTATTAACAGACACAATACCAAAACTATCTTTTTACTTACTAAACTCACTAAATTTTAAAATGACATATATTCAATTAAAGAATTTAATAAAATGTTTGTTACCTTACATTGCTACATTATTAAATCTAAAATATGAATATAAAATAACTTTCAACTCCAACATATTTAAATCTCTTTATTTAAAAAATAGGAATGTTCTGTGTTTGATATTGTAAGAATATATATAAACCATGGGGAAATGGCAATTTATTAAAACAGCACTCATGTTTAGGTAAATAACAATACATTAGTTAACAGTTTCTTATTAAAACAAAAGTAGTTTGCACTTACACTGGAAAACAATTAGAATGCATGGGTTATGTGAGGGTGGGAGGGAAGAGGGGGAAAAAGAGGGAGATGTTTCCTATAATAATAGGATCAGTAGAAGAAGTAAATTAAGTGGAATAGTGCCATTCCTGCAAATATGAAGGGTGGGCCAGTAGCCCTTGTAATGCATACGATAATAGAGATCCCTGTTCAGGTCTGATTTAAAAGTGTCAGATTTGCAAATGAATTCCAATTCAGGTGTCCCCCTTGGTAATCTTGTGGTAAAATTCTTTTGTAGAAGAATGTCCACTTTCAAATCCTTTACTGAATGTCCAGGGTGGTTATTCCATTTCCTGATGTTGGATTTATGTCCATCAGAAATTTCAAGGGGCTGCTGAAATGGACTGGCCCATGTGAGGCTGGAGCCAGAGGACGCTTGCTGTGTGTGGACAAGGGAGGGGCAGGGCTGCAGCTGAAGGGCCTGGCAGCTGGGATGTGTTGCGGGCAGCTGGGGGTGCAGCAGCCGGGAGGGTGCCCCTCCTCCCCAACCAGCCAGATGGCCTACCCCTCCTGGCAGCTCCCATTTGCCCTAGGTCACCCATTTAGTTAGGACCAGCCCTGGTGTCCATTCATACTTTGGCACAGAGACTGTCCAGTTTGTCCAATGTACATGGCAGAGGGGCACAGCTGGCACATGATGGTATATATAACGGATATGCCCCTGAGGGTGTGGCTCATGTGGTTAGGTCCAAACCCTGGATTTTAATTGTCTACTCCAAATCTGAGGAAGTGAGTCTTACCCATGAAAGCTCATAACCTAATAAACTTATTAGTCTTTTTAAGGTGTTACAGGACTGCTTGTTGTTTGTGAAGCTACACACTAACAAGGCTGCCCCTCTGAATCTATTGGGAAAACAATACATTATAAACCAAAAAGCTATTGTTACACATACAAAAGCTTCCCATGCAACAATGCTAGTCATGTGATTTTAGTACTGACAGAGCATATCTGATGTGGTTTTAACTAAAACATCCCAGAAAGAGTAATGAAGTGAATAAAAACCTGTTCCATTGCTTTTAGAGCACTACAATGGGGAGAGAAAAAACCAAATCTAATTTAAGTGGGATTTGTTATTAGCTTTTGGCTTGTAAATCATTACTTGTTAATGTGCTTTAGGGAAAGCCTGTGTCTAAGAACATCTTGTCTTTACCTTACTTTTCCTCTGGAGACACTTTGCAAACTACTCCCAAGGCTAGCTTTAACTACCATAGAAGTGCAACTGCCAGGAATGGTTTACAACAGGAAGTGCAAAAGGAAAATTTCAGGCAACTGAAACTATGGGACAACTTGGGAAGAATGTAAATTACTTGACTTGGAATTTGTGCGTCAAGAAAGAGTTAATGCTTCTGCTTGTAATAAAAATTTAAAAAAAGCCATAGCACCTGTAATAATTACAAGTGGTCAGGACCATTGTCCGACGTCTCGTGATCTGAGAGAGAGAGCTTATCTAACATCACAGGGCTACCTATAAATAAACTGGGATGCTGAATCAGAGGAAAGCCCTGTGCTGAAACACTAGTACCTATGTACTCTTGAGGTCCGCCAGTCAAGAACTCATCTGGTTTGTCTCTGCTGAGTTTGATACATGCATAAAGTGGCATGATGGTAGAGCTGTTGCTTTACTTGGTATACTCACACTATTTGAAAAAAGCTGATGGCCTGATAATCCATCTCTAGTGGGAGTGAAGATGTGCACACAGAAGAGGAGTTCGGAAGTAATTCAGCTAATGGATTTCTGTAATAAGACCTGAATGATTTCAGCCTGATAAAATCCTGTTTTCTAGACACCCAGTAACAAATGCATTATTTTGTTTTTTACTCCTCTATAAAATTTGACGGTTTTCGGTTTTATTTTACAAGTTTTTTTGCTTTT
This sequence comes from Carettochelys insculpta, assembly GCF_033958435.1. Taxonomy (NCBI): domain Eukaryota; kingdom Metazoa; phylum Chordata; order Testudines; family Carettochelyidae; genus Carettochelys; species Carettochelys insculpta. Next base: position 60,063,525 of record NC_134144.1, read on the forward strand.
TCTTCAAAATACCACCTACATTCTATGCAGGTCAGCTGTTTGACAAATTATGCTGTGCAAGACAGTGTGTGTGAATGTTTAGGGGAAATAATGTGATTAGGGAGGAAAAATGAGGACACTAATAGTTTTAACAGAAGCTGAAGTGAAAAAAAGTGGAAATCCTAGGGCTGGAAGAGACCTCAAGAGGTCACATAATCCAGTCCTCCACATTCATGGCAGGACTAAATAATATACCTAGACTATCCCTGACAGGTGGTTGGCTAACCTGCTCTTAAATTTCCAGTGAAGGAGATTCTACAAACCTTCCTAGGCAACTTATTCCACTGCTTAACCTGCCTGACTGCAAAGTTTTTTCTTAATGTTCAGCTTAAACTTCCCTTGGTGCAATGTAAGCCCATTGCTTCTTGTCCTACTGTCAGAGGTTAAGAACAATTTTCTTGCGCCTTCTAACAACCTTTTAGATACAGGAGACAAATATTTAAGTATCTTCCCTTCTCCAGGCTAAAAGAATTGAGTTTACCTTACCTCATAGGTCATGTTTTCTAGACCTTTAATCATTTTCATTGCTCTTCTCAGGACCTTCTCCAGTTTCTCTACATCTTGAAATTTGGTAGAACTGCACATAGTACCTCCAACTCCTAATAACCATATAGTAGAGTGGAAAATTACTTCTGCTGTCTTGCTTACAAAACACCTGCTAATATATCCTAGAATCATGATTGTTGTCTTGTCCTTTTTTCTTTTCTTTTTTTTTCTCACAGCACTCCAGCCTGTGATTCACTATGACCTGGGGATCCATTTCTGCAGTACTCCTTCCTAGGCAGTCATTCTCATTTTCTGTGTGCACAGTGGATTGTTCCTTCCTAATTGGAGTACTTTGTATTTGCCCTTATTTAATTTCATCCTTGTTCCTTCAGACTATTTCTGATGTTTGTCCAGATATGTTAGAATTTTAATCCTATCCTCCTAAGCACTTGCAACCCCTTACAGCTTTGAATTATCCACAGATTTTATATGTGTACTCTGTAGGCTCTTGCGTAAATGACCAATGAAGATATTGAACAGAACCAGAGCTGATTGCTGTAGGATTCCACACATGCCCTTCCAGCTTGACTATGAACCACTAACAACTACTCTCTGGGTATGGTTTTCCAACCAGTTATGCATCTACCTTACAGCAGCTGCATCAAAGTTGTGTTTCCCTAGTTTATGGAAAAGTCATGTGAGACAATATGAAAAGCCTTGCTAAAACTGGGGGCAAAAGCCAAGAGGTTGCGTGGGGTGGATGGGTTTTGCCCCTTGTGTAAAAGTGCGATGATTATACATAATCTTGTTGATCAATCACTTGGATTGCTGGTGGAGTAAACCCAGCAACAACCAGCTGCTGTTAAAAGAGACAAATGATTCCCTTGTGAATCCCAATGTGCTTTCAAAAGGCACAGTGCCACATTGCTTTTTTTGCTTTCTTTGAATCGATGTACCAATATGGAGAACAATTAACCAGTCTAGTTCTTCAGTCTGAATGCATCTGGAAAACATTATTTCTTTGTTGCAACTGAAAGCCATTTTTCCTCGCTATACTTTTTAACTTAAGCAATTCTTCTCTGTTATATTCCATATATTATCGGTTGAGTCGAAACTAGAATTACAAAGGACAATAATACCAGTTAAGTATAACTTAACTGAGTTGCAACTGACTATAATTAAACAGGGCGTATCTACTACCAAAGAAAATGTGCTGTAGCGCAGTTGTGGCGATTTGAACAATGTATCATGTTATATGCTTTTAGGAAAGTAGTAACTGTAATAATGATTTCCTTGGCAGAGGTATTGATAACACTGAAAGACATTAGTAGTATGCAGCAATTCAGTTCTTTGCCTTCATATGTAGGATATAGCAACTTTCTAAAATTTTTTTTAAAATAGACTATTGTTGTCACTTCAGTTTTGGGAAAATTCTGCATTATGTATATCATTTTTCAAAGATACAATGAAACACAAATTCTCTCAATCCTTGAATAATATTTGTCAAGTGTATTAATGTCTTTGCTGATTAGCTCTATCCTTAGATGACTGATTCCCTAAATTTAATTATGAAATGAGAAGATACAGAGGTTTAGTTGGCATGATTTGTGGGATTATTGTAATATTTGCAATTGTAGCAAAGGCATGAATGAATTATGGAGCTAATCCCACACATGTTGACAAAACCATTATACTGCTCCTCTCCAGTGTATGTGTGTTATGCTGCTTGTTCTACAGGGGAAAAATTGATGGTATTAAGTGTTAAAGACTCTTGTGATCTAATATTCCTTTGTTGGGGTAGCCAGGTGCTTTGAGCCCTAATCCTAGAAATGTTTATGCATGTATTTAACTCTAGCACAAGTTGTTCCTCTGTACTCAATGGAACTGCTTGCATGCTTTAAACGAAGCATTTCGTAATATAAAAAGTGTTTTGCAGAGTTGGTGCCTTTAAAGGTACTTCTCTGGCTGGGGAAGAGGGAGGGAAGAAACGAGTGGAGGGAATCTTTCCCAGAGCAGCAAGTCTCAGAGCCTGGGCTGGCTGGCTCCAGATTATGGGGTTGTCCTATGGGGCTAAAAATAGCAGAGTAGATATTCTTGCTCCAGCTGGATCTCTGGCTCTGAAACCTGGCAAGGAGATAGAGGGGTGTGCCTTGGCTAATTCAGGAAATGAGACTTGCTGCCATGTGTTTCTTTGCAGCATGGCGACACCCTCATGTAGGACTTGAGTGAGAAATTTAGAAGTAAGTAAAACACCACACAATGCCTTAAAATAGCCTTTGTGGGGAATAAACTGGGTTGTTGGGCAGCCAGAAAGGTCACTGACATTTGATAAATTCCTATGTTACAGTTGATCACTAAGAACATCACCTTTCCACATCAGTGTGCATGTGTGTACCTGTGTTCCTATTATGTAAGCAGCTCTTATACATGAATGGACTTAGCATCCCATCAGCTTTGTAAGGGAGGGAATCTTTGTCTTAATTTTGTACATCTGGAACTGAGGAACAGAGAGATTATGAGCCGAAGTACTGAGCACCTACAACTGGCACCCAATTTTTCAAGATCTTGGGTACTCAAATTCCTGTTTCAGTGAAGTTCAAGATCCCTTTAAAATCTGGCCCAAACCAACTTATTTGTTGAAGGTCAAATGGAATCCTTCCAACTGAATTTGGTCATCTTTTTGCATCCTGGGGCTTGTGTCATAAGATTCTGCAGCATGCCCTGCACCTCCCTACTTCTCTTTGACTTACTTCCATATCGAGTTGGAGTTCTCAGAAAGGAAAATTTGAACTCCCTCTGACACCCATCCTACAACATGTTGTTAAAAACTCCATGGCCCACCTGTGTTACAGTATCTGAGTTTCAGAATATAAAAGCCAGGGCCAGCAGGGTATCTGCCCAAGGCCTCATGCCACAGGGCCTCCTGGAAAGCTATATGACTTAGACTTCCATCCTATGTGGGGGACTCAGGATCTGGGCTTCAACCCTGTGTGGCAGGGCTTTGGATTTCTGCCATGGGCTCCAACAAGTCTAATATTGATCCTGCTCCCTGAAACCTACTCACGCCACCCTGCAGGGTGCTTCAGACTGGGCTGAAACAGAGTTGTAGCTGTGTAGTATAATTAAGAGGATTTACTGCTGTGGTGTCCTCACAAGTCTCTGGTTCTGTTTTTGATGACAGCCAGAAGGCTGCTTCTATGTGTGCTCAATGATGTGGGCCTAATGACCACAGCAGACTTGAGAGGACCCCCAAAGCCCATGGCCAGATAGGGATCATCGGTGCCAGGCCAGGTTTATTAAGTGAAGTATAGTAGCAATTGTCAGACTCTGCTGAACCACTGCACATGTGTACCTACCACAATGGAATGACTCAATCAGTGGGGAATTTGCCAACCCCTGACCTAGGGGACAGTGAAACCTGCGGCTTAAGAGCTACATAAGGCTTTTTAAGGAGCCGTTTGCAGCTCCGAGTGCTGCCGCTGCTGACTCCACTTGTGGCTTTGTTTAAGCAGTGGCAGCTTCCAGAGCTACAAGAGCAGTCAGTGGTGGCAGGGAGCCCTGGAAGAGGAAGTTGGCCAGGCAGGGAACTCTAAGGCTGCAGGAGAGCTGTGGGGAGGAGCAGCCAAGCCTGCCCTACCAGAGCCACACTGAGGAGGAGTGTGACAGGGTTTGGGCTCGTGGAAGGGTTCCTCTTCTGGCCGAGTGACCGGCCATCCCACCCCACTGCCACAAATACCCCCAACAGCCCCCCAAGCCACCAGTTCGGGGAGCTACGCACCTTGCCTAGGTGGGTGAGGCAATAGTTTGGGAGCCCAGTCTTACCTCAGACTGGCCCGGGGGAAGTTAACTCAAGTCAGGGCCTAGCCCGAGGTCCAGGCAACAGCAGGCCCACGGTCTTAGAAGGCCCCTGGCCCTAGTTCAGGGCAGGGTAGCACACGTCTCACATGAGACCATGCCCTGGTGCAAGGCAGGGCCAGCCTAGGCCCTGGTACAGGGTGGGGCAACAAAACCAACACAGTCTTATAAAGAGCCCAGCTCCATGATAGCTCAGAGCGGGGCAGCAAACAATCAGTCTTAGGAGGCCCCAAGCCCCCTCTCAGTGTGGGGCAGTCTGCACCCAGGTTGTCTCCTCACTCAGGAGAGCCCCAGCCCTAGCTCAGGGTAGCGCAACCAACTCATTTGCCACAGTCCATCCAGCTCCATGATAGGTGCAGACATGTTGCCTCTGCTGGCAAGGGGTTGGGGGGGGCAGACTGCAACCCAGCAAGTGGGTAACAGGGGGATACGAGCCCACACACTCCACCACGTCCTGGCCCGGGGCCCTGGTTGAAGCAGCACAGCCTGCTGCATGGGTCAGCAGGGAATTCAGACCACAACACGCTGACCCACAGACCTTTAACAGTCCTCTCTAGCCCCTGGGCCACTCCCGGTCTCCCCTCAGTACATACCCAGAGTCCAGCCAACATTTTGGGGCTCACTGGGTTCCAGGTCCAGGTGGCCCAATCCAGGCCTGCATGGCCTACCAGTTCAGCTGCCCCAGGCTGGCTCGTGGTACAGGCTGAGGCGGGTACTCCAGTTGGCCCTCTGGGTCTAGCTGGCCTTCTACAGGGAGCAGGTTCTGCTGGGTTCCCCAGGGTGTCAGGCTTTGCAAGGGCCCAGGTGGCCCAACCCAGACCTCAGCCAGTCCTCTGCCTCCCAAGCTGGGAGCCCAGAGCCATCCCCTGGCTCCCCTGGGGTCTGGCCTCCAGAGTCCTCAGGCTGCCAGGCAGGAAGCACAGAACCATCGTCTGGCTCCTGTGGAGGCTCAGTCCCCACTGAGGCCTTAGCTCCGGGTTTTATAGCCCCAGACCTGCCTCTTGACTTCTGGTCAGGTGACTGGGATAGGCCAGGCTTCATACACAATAGCTCCTGGAAGTGCTCCTCCTCTTCTGGGTAGTGGGGTGGCTAATCCACACCACCACGAGGGGTGCAGTGTGGGAGAGGTGGCAGCCATGGAGGAACAAGGCGCAGAGCTCCTCATCTCAGGCAGGTTAATCCTGGGGATGGGTGTGGGTGGGTTTGGGGCTGATGGAGGGTTAAGCCTGGGGATAAGAGGGCAGATTTGAGGGCTGAGGGGGGTAAAGCCTGGAGCTGGGTGTGACAACTTTCTAACTGGTACAAATAAATGTGTGTGCGCTGTTCTTAAAATAGGGGTGACATGAAGTACAGTCTGACATTTATTAAGGACTGTCTCATGTTCACATGCACTGCAGCTCTTGAAGTATTGATTACTTAACCGAATTTGAATTGATTACTTAACCGAATTTGAAAAAATGGCTCTTCTCACCATTTCAGTTGCAGATCCCTGCCCTAAGTCGTACAAAGACTGTTCCCACAAGACACCACTTCATATACAGGTGCAAACAAATGACACCTTAGCAGTGAGTTGTATCAGGTAGCCACCCTCTGATTTGTCATCCCATCACCCTGTACCTTGTAGTTGATTAGATCATCTCTAGCCATCATGCTGTCATGTTAGACCCTTTCCTGAACCTGGGTCTGTATGTGGGAGAAGTGAGTACTAAGGTCTGTCATTAACGATCTGGTGGTACCATGTGACTTCAGTTTATGACTTATGCCCATTACTGTTCTGCACCAGGGCCAGTTAACAATTTGTGTTTTGCACTCTCAGCCCTGTTTTGGGCTAAGTTCTGTCAGCAGAAGCTTAGCTTTGCTTTATGTTAACCATGTTTTGTCCACAGTTATCTAGGCCTCAGACCAGGCCTATGCTGCATGGGCCTGGGGCTTCATCTTATTACCTGTAGGTCCAAGGATATTAGAGAGAGAGATGGGTAGGGTAATACCTTTTATTGGACAAATTTCTGTTGGTGAGAGAAACAAGCTTTGAGTTTACATAAGTTGCTCTCCCTAACAGAAGTGAGTCCAATAAAAGATATAACCTCACCCACCTTATCTCCCTAATATGCATAAAGTGAAATCCTGGACCCATAGATGCTGATGGGAGTTCTGTCATTGACTTTAACCAGACCAGAATTTCTCCTTTGTCAGTACACTTGATCAGAACTTGAATAATGAAGAAACCAAGCTGGTCCAGCAAAGCAGAGAACAGAAATCACAAAATGTCATTTTTACAGCTAAAAACTTTTTTCTTCACAATTGGTGTCAATTTTCTACCCTATAATTTTGTTTCCTTTTAGCATGTCAGTTTTATTCTGTCTTTAAAGAATTAATTCTGCTTTAAATGTAGCTGTCTAAGAGTCCTCTGACTTTCCAAGTTTTAATTTTGGTTAACATCTTGCTACATGCACTTAGGGTCTTAATTCTATTGTGTTTGACAGAATGCCAGTGCGGCTCTGAGAGCTCAAACCAGCAAAGCACTTAAACACAGGCTTACATGGATTGCATTAGGCTTTAAACATGTGCTTAGAGTTCAGTATTGCTTCAGTGCAGGGGCTTTAGAGTGTGAGACTGATCTCCTATTAATAACCCATGATTGAGCTGACCATGTCAAAAAGTCCTCTTTTGTTTTGTCACCAGCTAAATGCATATAGTGCACTGTGCAGGTGTGATAGTAAAGGCAATGCTTGCTGTCTGCTGCAAGGTTTCTCGTTGCTGCAATGAAAATGGTGTGTTGGTCTCATAAAATAACACAGGGAAAACAAGGCTTGAGACAGTCTCATTGATGTCCTGTCAGAGTGTGGTAATAAATGTAGCAGTAAAAGTTAAAAAATGTTGTTTTCAATGAAAATTATGGCCTGAGTGACTATTGTGTGACTCCCCTCTGTGACTGTTCCTGGCTGAGGAAGTAGTCAACGTTTCATTTGCAGGGTAAGTAGCCATACTTACAAAACTGAATGGATGATTGCAACAGAAAAAAAGATACATATTATACTATACCTGTTTGCAGCGCCTTTGTCAAGAATTTAAAAAGGGGAATTTTTAATATGGCAGAGAGCCAGCATGAAGACTTGCAGTTGTTTGCCCAATCCATCAAAGGCCTCAAGAAACAAGTGTGTGTGTGCAAGAAGGAGAGAGAGGGAGACATAATCCATGGTCTGCTATCACTTTATATGGAGATGATATGTTCTGAAGGGCAGGGAAATCAACAATGAGATTTCAGATTACTGAGGAATCTGATACACTTTCTACAGGCTTTTTCACATATGTGACTGGCAGTTGCACAGAACAACCACTGGCAGGGATGTTGTATCTTTTCCTTCTTCTTCTGCCATTTCTCAGCCTCTTTAGCAAAAATGTGCTCATGAGACTTATGTGACACCACTGCACTGTTTTCATGGACAAAGACCCACTTTGTCAGATGCATGTCAGATGAAGTGACTCTTTACCCATGAAAGCTTACGCTCCAAAAATCTGTTAGCCTATAAAGTGCCACAGGACTTTGTGCTGTTTTTGCAGATACAGATGAACGTGGCTACCCTACTGAAACACTGCACTATTGCTAATCCATTCTTCATGGGGTCAGTGCAACCCCCTCCCCCCTTAAAATATATAACATTTATGTAACACCCACTTCTGGATTTCCTAAGCTGAGTGGTAGGTGGTGCTGAGTCAACTGAAGGCAGAGGGGTTTTTATTTTATTTTTTTCAGTTCTTAATGAAACTCAAAGAAGAAAAATATTGTTCCTGAGTGGTAGCTTGGAACTACTTCTATGAAGGGCCAGACTAATTACAAATGTGCAGGTTGCAGTGTCAGTGTTCTTGACAAGTTCAGTACACTCATCCCTCGTTAAACGAATACTTCATTTATGAGTACTCGCTTAAACAAAGAACACACTTGCCTACCTTAGTTCACTCTACCAGTGAGCTTCCCCCGCTCATATGAGCCTTACCCATCTCCCTGCGGCTCCAACCCCCCAGTCTGACCCCCCCACCCCCACCAGCCCTAGCCCACTGCAGCCTGACACCCCACTGCTGCCTGCACTCCCTGTGGCCCCACAGCCCCAAACCACGGCAGCCTGATGACCCTGCTGGCCTCACAGCCCTAAACTGCGTCAGCCAGACCCCCTTACCGGCCCTGCCACCCCTGCTGCCTATACCCCTGGCAGCCCTGCAGCCTGACCCCACGGCCGCCTGTACCCCCTGTGGCCCTGCAGCCTGACACCCCTGCCGGCATCACGGCCAGACCAGGTGGCAGCCTGTACCCCACCCTGGCTGCCTGCATGCCCCATGGCCTGACAATCCTGCTGGTCCTGCAGCCCCCTGTATGTCCCATGGCCCTGCAGCCCAACACCCCTGCTGGCCCCATGGCCAGACCCTGCAGCCACCTGTAACTCCCCTGGTCCCACAGCCAGACCTCTCCCCAACCCCCCGCAGCCAGACCCCCCCCACGGCTGCCTGTACACACCACGCAGCCTGCTGCCCCTGCTGCCTGTATCTCCCGCGGCCTGACCCCCACCACCCCTGTGGCCCCAATCTGCGGCAGTCAGACCCCCCCAACTTACAGGCCTACAGCCAGACGCCCCCTGCCGCCTGACCCCTGCAGCCCAACCCCCTCCCACTGGCCCAAAATCACAGCAGCGTGAACCCCTTTCCAACCTACTGCCAGATTTTAACCTTCCCTCCTGCTCGCAGCCCCAAACTACCCCCAGCCTTTAACCCTCCCCAACCCAAGGTTCACTCACCTTTCAAAACCAGCGCCCTCTGCTGCCGCTCCTTCCTGGAGTTGGGAGCCCAAGGAACTAATCAGAGACTTTTACATGTAATTTAATAGAAATGTAGTGTCCCTCTTATGTGTTTCTGCCTATGAGCAGAAAGTTGGGGACCAATTGTGCTTGTAAAGTGAGGGATGAGTGTATTTGTACTGCTCTCCACAGCACACAGCTACAAAGCTGAGCTGTATAGGGAGGTGTGCAGCCTCTGAGGGCTTAAAAATCAGACCGTAATGGTGTAGTAGCTGAGTAATCTCAATTTTACTTTTGTTTTCCTGGCAGATGTTGGATCATGTGATATTGGGACCTTGGCACTTACAAATAGGAATAACATTTATTTCCTGTTTTTTTTTTCAATTAGCTTTGCACCTTTTGAAACCCTGTTTAAAAACAGAAGTTTAAAGCTTCATCCTTCCCTGCAACAGCACTCTGCAGTCTCCCAACTAATTTGTCTTTTGAGCAGAGTCTGTAACATTGCCATCTATAATGACATCATATTTTTTTTTTAGACATCCTATCCTTTTATGATCACCAGGTCCCAAGGTAAGAGAAATAAGCTGGCTCTGTGCTCTGAGAAGGGGCAGGGCTGGGCTGGAAGCAACCAGCCTCAGCACCATCTGCACCACCCCATGTCTTCTCCTCAGCCAGCTCTCAACTGTGTGGAGCTGGGGTGGCAATTTAGAGGGCCTGGGTCTCTGGCCACTGCCACAGCAGCAACTAGGAGCCCTGGGCCCTCTTGAATCATCAGGCCCTGAGACAATTGCTTCCTTTTCCTCCCCTCATTGGTGGGCCTGACGATCACAGATAACTCCTATGCCTTGAGCAAAGCTTTTTCTGAGTGGTTACCAGTGAATTAGAAGAAACTAGCACAGTTTATAAGTAATTTTTGCAGCAGGAATTACATTGTACTTGGCAACATTTTTTTTGTGTGCCTTATGTAAATAAAGAGAACAACCACAATTGCAGCCCTAAATCCAATTTATTTGGGGTGGATCTTGTGCTGGGTCACTAACTTCCTCAGCCAGGGATGCTGCCTACCTATAGGAAAGCTTCTTGAGTGACAGGAACTGCGGGGAGAGGAGCGTGCAATGGAGGGCGGAACCTTACAGGAAGATGTGGAGGAGGGTGGGTGGGGGGTCTGGTCATCAGCAATTAGAAAGGTGACACCCCAATGTTTAAAACAGGGGTGGGCAATAAGCAGGAGGCGGTTCACCTTAGTTAGCCACCAGCACTTGATTGACCTGCGCCTCCACAGGTATGGCTGCTTGAAGCTCCATTGGTCATGGACTGCTATTCCCAGCCAATGGGAAGCTGTGGGAAGTGGCACAGAGTGGGCCACTTATTGCCCACCCCTTGTATAAAAGGTAGGTTGCTTAATTTTAATGCATAATAAATGGAGCTGGTGAATGTTTTAAGATGATACAAATTTTGAGAGGATCCTTCAGTGATAATAACTTTTCCAAGCAACCGGAAAAAAACCTTTTACAGGGGGTTTCTACTTGCTGTAACTTAACTTCTTATGAGCAGCTGAGCACTTGAGATGAATTTAATCAAAACATGAAGTAAACGAGAGCTTAAAACCTTTCTATGTGGCAAAACCCTTTCTACACTTCTTCCCCTGTTCTTGTGCCAAGTATTGCATGGGTTGTGTGAGTAGCACAAGAAGATGAAACAGTCTTACCAGTCACTTTATAGGAGTCCCAGTTATTTAAAATGAAGTTAAACCCGTGAACCCCAAGTGGGGCATAGGTCATCCACAAGGCTCCTCCACCTGGTTCTATCTTGGGCAATGGCTTCAGTCTGGCCTCATGAATATCTCAGTTCTTGTGCTTCTGTGACTGTAGATCTCCTCCATGTTATTCGGGGTCTTCCTAGGCTGCGTTTCCCCTGAGGATTCCATTTTAGGACATGTTGAACAATGCTGCATGGGGATTTCCTCAAAGTATGTCTCAGCCATCCCCATTTTCTCCTTTTTATTTGGATCCCCACGGGCTCTTGCCCTGTTCATGCCCACAGATGTTCATTCATGACTTTGTCTTGCCATCTTATTTGTAATATGTACCTCAGGCATCTATTCAAAAACATCTGCAGTTTGTGTGTTGAGGACTTTGTGGCGCGCCATGATTCACAGGCATACAGCAGGACGAACTTTACATTTGAATTGAAGATTCTCAGCTTTGTTTCGACAGAGATGTTGTGTGATCTCCATACTGGCCACAGAGTTTGAAATGCTGCTGTGGCTTTGGCAATCCTGGATTTGATGTCTAGGTCAGTACCACCATCTTTATTCACAACACTACCTAGATAAGTAAATTGTTCGACATCTTTGAGGGTCTCTCCCCCTAAAGTGATGTTGTCTTGTTTAATGTGGTTGACCCTCATAGTTCTAGTTTTACATCTACTGATTTTCAGGCCTGACTTTGAGGCAGTGCTATCTAGTGCTGCAACTTTGCTGTCCATATGCTCATGCCGATGTGCCAGGAGAGCAATGTCACCAGCAAAATCTATATCCTCTAACTGATGAGAGAAGGTCCACTGAATACCTCTCTGGTGTCCGCTTGTTGTTTTTAGCGTAATCCAATCCATAACTACAAGGAAAAGGAATGGTGAGAGTAGACATCCCTGTCTCACACCTGTTCGGACAGTGAAAGATTCCGTCAGAGTGCCGTTTTGTGCAACCTGGCAAGTGGAGGGTTCATAATTAGCTTGAATGAGATTAATGATCTTCTGGGGAATGCCATGATACTGCAAGTCTCCACAGTGTATTTCTGTCTACACTATCAAAGGCCTGTTCAAGGTCTATGAAAGTTATATACAGTGGGGAATTCCATTCCAATGACTGTTCTATGATGAGCCTCAAGGTCTTTTTAAAATGAAACTGGGAGAAAATAGGGGAGTGAATGTAGAAGCAGTTGGCCTTGTAATAGACTTGAAATAGAAGAAAAATAGGTGTGTGTGTGTGTGTGTGTGTGTGTGTGTGTAGCGGTTTTTTAATTACAATTAAATCCATCTCAATAAGCAAAGAGTAATGCAAATCTTTTCACAGTAAATTAGCAGCCTTACTTATCTGATAATTGTTGCTTAATTTTGGTTAAAAAACCCCACACCAGAATCAGCACGATTTTTTTAAGAACTTGTTGCAGTAGTTTAGCATTGGAAATGAAAGGAAAGTTTTGTGCGTGTCTCCAAGAGTAATATATCTTCTGAAGGGGGTGCTCAAGATGTTAATTATTTTGCAACTGCTACATTTTTACATGAATTTTACAGCTCTGTTACAAGGCTTGTAAAGCACGCAAGAGGTAAGTGGCTTTAATTTGTTTGGCCAAGGCTATATTCTTATTCTAGTATGTACTTACTGTGCATTTGTTGACCTTGAAAAATCCTATTTCTCCTTGAATGAGTTACTTTTTGACAGAAGTATTTATTTAACATGTTAACTATGGTTGGCTAGAGTATTGTGCTGAGGCTGACGGATTTGCATGAGAGCCTTTGTAGATTTGTCCTTGTATATCTGAAGTATGCATAATTCTATTTGCAACTCGCCAGAAAGATATTGGGTAAACATCTGACCCAAGATAAATTGAGCTATGTCTATTTGGCTGTGATGTCCAAAAGGCCCCTTATGTTAAGGCAAGGCCAGTAGGCACTTTCATAACTAATTGTGTTGGAATTTTGGTTCTCTGTCATGCATATATGCTAAGGAATTTCCCTTGACTAAAGTGGCTTGGAAACAGGTCTGTAGACAAAATATTATGCTACTAGAATTCTTACATTTCTATATTACATGCTTGTAGACTCACTCGCATTAAGATGAGGCCACTGTGTAAGCAGTTTTCAGGAATTCACATGCTCTTTCTTCCACAGATAATTGATCTGACCACACTAATTTCTCCTGCCTCCTTTGCAGGTGGAAGGTGAAAAGCAATTGGCACTTCATGCTAAAGGTCAATGAAATTTAAGCCAAATTACCAGGATGACTGTTTTTCATCTCTTTTTGTTAAGGGTCACTTGCAACTTTTATTACTGTTATCCTCAGTTGGTCAATGGTTATAACAACAGGAACTGTAGAGTGCTGAAATTGTGATACATGGAGGCTGAGAAAAATAAATGCTCACTGTCCCCCTGCTGCCCCAAAATGACTTAATATAAGAGTACATTTAATTAGATATTTGTACCACTAAGTACAGAGGAAACACTTTTGATCGATTAGAGTCAGCTTGCTATAATCCCTGTTATTTAAAAGTTTGCAGTGTAAGCAGGAATTGACACTAAAGTAAAGCAGTGCTAATGATGATATTGCCAGTGCTATAATAAATGAATTAAATATCAAAGATGTGCTGCCATATTCTTTATACTCTGAAACTGTAACATAGATTTAAAACATGCCGTTAGAGCTAAACGAATGTGTTTTCATAATCCTTTCCTTTTTGCTATAACCATACTTAATGCATCTGTCTGACCTCAGTTATGGCAGTTTGACTCAGATATAACTAAACGTTTGTCAAAACTACCAAGGTTTGTCTCCCAAAACTGCTTTTTGGTGACAAAACCGCGAGAGTCTAGATGTTGTACTGCAACTTCTGTTGTGGAAAAATGCCCAGTTTCAATGACCATCGTTTTTCCTTTTGCCCCCCTTTCATTACTGATGGACATATGCACTGCAGACCCCATAAGGTGCTTTCTCACTTTTCTTGCACTCCAGGAAGTTTCTCACAAGCCCCATGTAGTTGGTCTGGTAGATGCTGTGAACCCCACTGCCCTGCAGCCCTTCCCCCTTGAAAGCTCCAGGACCCTCAAATTCTATTTCCTGTTGGCTGGCTCAGTGAGCAGTGATATCATGGCATCTTCCCAAGTGAACATGGCTGGCTATCACTCCAACACTCTCCCTTTTGGACCACCACAGGGCTTTTAGACCTGATGAAGACTGTCAAGAGCTTCAGAAGAATCTCTCAAAACCAGGTGACTGTACAACAAACTAGCAAATTAATTTTAATCTTGATAAATGCAAAGTAATGGATACAGGAAAAATAATTCCAACTATACTTGCAAAAAATTAGCTGGTACTACTCAAGAGATTTTGGAGTCATTGTGGATTCTGAAAACATCCATTCAATGTGCAACAGCAGTCTAAAAAGCAAACAGAATCTTAGGAATCATTAACATAGGATAGAAAATATGATACAAAATGCTTTACTGCCTCTATATAAATCCATGGTACACCCACATCTTGAATACAGTGTAAAGACGTTGTCACCTGAACTTAGATATCTTGGCACTGGAGAAGGTTCAGAAAAGGGCAACAAAATAAATTGGGATTCGGCATGGGAGCCATATGAAGCGAAATCTAAAAAGACTGGGACTTTTCATCTTAGAAAAGAGGAGCCTAAGGCAGGATATGAAAGAGGTCTATAAAATCATGACTGGTGTAGGAAAAAGTGAATAAGGAAAAGTTATTTACTTGTTGCCATAATGCAAGAACTAGGGGTCACCAAATGAAATTAATAGGTAGCAGGTTTAAAACAAACAAAAAGAAGTATTCCTTCACACAAGACACAGTCAACCTGGGGAATTCCTTGCAAAATGCAATCATAGATTTCTGCTGTCCATGTCGCTCAGCGTCATCTGCCTGGGACTCTCTTTACTCTGTCGGTAACTTCAGGATTAACTATGCTGCCATGTATGATGTCCTTTTGACACTTAACAGAGCAACATAGGGGAGAAGTGTGGGATTTATCTTTTCTTGCTGCAAATGCTGGAGTGCACAGCAAAGAATGACAGTTGGAAAAATGAGGCTAGAGAATGCTGGAAACCACTAAGGGCTGGGAAACAAAGCAGTGCCTGATAGGATGTTTTGCCCAGTCCCAAGATGTGACCTACTCTGCTTAGTGTTCCCACAATACCAAGGGACAGATGGTGTTGCTAGGTATTGTAGATCACTTACCCTCAGTGCATTGAACATGCTGTCGATGAGGGAGCTCCCAATGGTGACATGATCAGAGGGAGAAAGTGTGAATGTGCCTTGACAATTTTTCTCGTCAGTTTCTGTATGTTGATGTTACTTTAGAGACAAAATGTTCTAGTGTAGACATACCTTCAGAGTAGACACAAGGTTATGGCTGGTGGGTGCAGTCAACTGTTAGTGGGGGTTGGGGAGGGAAATGGGCAGAGTTGTGAATAATTAGGGGGGCTTGCTTTCTAGACAGGTAAAGGGCATGTTACAACATGGCTCCACATAAAGCTGGCTATGGTATTTGTTGGTGTTCACATGGGCGATTTCACCAGGAAGTGGTTTCTCTTAGTTGTTGTTACTATATGAAAGCTGCCAGTGCACACTGCAAAATGGCAATTAGATGTTCATTGGTTAGCTAAATTCATGCAGGGAAGTTTGACTCAGCATACTTAGAGCTGAAGGAAATGGTAGGAAACAAGCGATTGACCAGACTGAAATAACGTTAAAATGCCTGCATTCTATGGCTAGCTCTGTGCTCTCTGTGCTGTCAGTTTCATCATACGTAAAAATGAGCATAACCTTCCATACAACAAGGTCATGCGTTATCAACATGAATAAATGGGCTTTGAGATTTGTGGCTGGAAGGAAAAATAGCAAGAGTTAATTTAAAGAAGGGGTATCTGTACAGCTCCATTCTCCTCAGACTCAGAGAATGAAGATTAGGGCTGAGAGAAGCTGATCATCAGCTCGCTGGTGGAATGCCTCTGGTGTTATATCACTAAGGGTGTACGTAAGTCAGAATGTTTCCATTGCACAAATTTTGCTTTGTCAGCCATTGTGACCAGGATTAAATGATGCTTTGGCTGATTTTATGTATTTCCCTCACCTTTGTACAGGGTGGGTACACAGTGAAACCCCTCCCCTAACAGAGATTCCCATTGCCCCCACCCGCTTTCAGTGGGCCAGAGAAGACATCACAATCCAACATTTTTTCCTGCATAGAGGAAGCAGGCAGAGAGGCCCCTTGAGGCTTGCACTGCCCGCCCCCCACCATGCACTACTCCCCAAAGCCTCTTGAGGCTTGTATTGCCCCTGTGCCCCTTGAGGCTTGCACTGCATCCCCTGTACTCCCACCCCTACAACTCTGCCTTGCCCTCCTCTGCCCCTTGCTCCACCCCCCTGTGCCCTACCTGCAGCTGCCACAGGCAGCCACCCCTCTCCATCTCTGTCCATGTGGCTTTCAAGTTGGGCTCCTTAGAGTGGTCACAGACCCTTCTCCAGCATGCATGAGCAGCAGTGGGGAGCCGAGGGGAGAGTGTCCCATCCCATCCCTCCTCTCCCCCGAAAAGTGCCCTGGTGCTCCTGGGCTGCAGGGGGAAGGTTTAGCCCCAAACTGCTCCCAGGAAGAGAAGAACGAAGGACAAAAAAAAAAAAAAAGAGAAAGCAACACAACACCCACTCCTCCCTTTCACTGGGGTCTGGGCAGGTTCAGCCTGGAGGAGAAAACACACACACTGCTTTTCATTGACTGCCAACTGTAAGCTCTGCAGCCTGCCTGCGGAAAACCTGCGGATCTGGGGGTGGGGGAAGGGAGACAGGCTGCTGTCCTGGAACCTGCTTCAAAACCTGCTCTTTTCTGACTGGGCATGGAAAGAAAGACAGAAACCTGTGCACTGGGGTCATGGCAGGTGGGCAGGCTGGGGGACTGGGAACATACTTTATCCGAAAGGCAGCAGCTTGAGAGCCGCTGGCCAGACCCATCGAGCCACTGAGCTCTTAGAAAGTGCACAGGTTCCAGAAGCCCTGAGAGAGAGAGCGAGCGAGCGAGCGAGCACTCCTTCCTCCCCAGTCTCCTTCCCTCGCCCCAGCACTGGTGGCAAGTGGAACAAGCTCCTACTTTTCTTGCAGTTTGGCTGAACAGGTTTTCTTCTTTACAGCTTCTTTCCGGGTGGTTTTTCCTGTAGTGTTTGATTTTGCACCCTGTAAAATAATTGTTAAAATAAGTGGCATAGGCTGATTTGGTCACACAATAAAAATACATTGGGTTTTCAAATTAAATTTAGTTGAATATCCCTTATGTTTGTGTCCTGCTTTCAGAGCTTCTGGAGTTCAGTAGTGTGTCAGATTTAATATGGATAATTATTTGACCATTTTCATCAAAACCAACCTGCAAAGACATAGAATGTATCCTTATTGATATTCCAGTGGCCTTATACTGTACAATTATTCAGCTTAACTCAGGAAAAAACATAATGGGCTCTAAAGCCATCATGTTAATTATATCAGATACATAATTCGAGCACATTTTCAATTTCCAGATATTGAATTCAGTCCTTTGTGAAAATGTTACATAATATTGCATCTCAACAAAAACCTACAAAATAGATGAATTTCAAATGATGATAATGGACAGTACTTGATTTAGATGTTGCTCTAAAATTATTTATGACTCATAATAAGCCCTATAGAGAATCGGGAAATGAACCTTTTTTTTTAGTTATTCATTTTTAAACACTGGCAAGCTACAAAACTTGAACAAGAGCGGTTGATGTATTTTTTTCTAAAGTTGTGTGAAATGCTATTTTGTATTTTTTTCAGAAGTATTTTTAACTTGCATCTCAAACAGACCTCTTTGCCCCGCCTCCCAAAAAGGCTCTCCCTCATTTTAGCTTTTGGAGCATACTGTGCTAGCTTGACAAAAAACAATTGTGATGAAAATGATAAAAATCACTGTGTTACCTCTAGAGATGGAGGAGGAGGTAAGATTGTGGCTGGCCCTTGTGGTGGGACAGCACACATTTGGAGAATGGGTGGAGCACCTATACCTTTGGTACTTGCATTATGTTTTCTGCTAGCATCCTAAAAGGTACCAAACTGGGGAGTAGAAGCTGAACCTTAAAACTGGGATAATGGATGAAATTCCTTTTCTTATTGGGACTCCATAGAGTGTGACATCACTGCACTATCCCACTGTATGCTTTTGCTTTAATGGCACAGTTTGATCTAAACAATCTGATTTTTCTCTATTGGCAGTGGCTACAAATCTCACTGATGCTCGCCAATCTTGTTTAATTTATGGCTTTCCAAGCATGAATCTGTTTCAGAAAGTGTACTCTGCATTCATTAAGAGACACCTTCTTCCTCTAAAATTAGCTTGAGCATGACTTGACACTAAGATGTATATAAAACCTATTGTTTGATTAGAATTTTTTTCCTCTCTGTTCCTTTTATTTTCATGTGCTCCCTCTCCTGCAAAAGCCCTTTCTCCATTTGCGTGGAACTTTACAGAATGCTCAGGTGACTTTGAAATTGCTCAATGAGAGTCCCAGACTGCGGCCCTTCTTGAGTGAAGGCTCACATGTTAGAGTTATGGTGCCTGGAACTCAAATTCTTTAATAGCAGAGTGAAAAAACCTGAGCATCCCTCAGAACAGCAGAAGTTGTAGCGCATCTCTGCACTTCTAAGGAGCCTAAGAAGTGCTTAATTTGTGCTTCGACACCTCTAGGCTTGGCAGTTTGTAGCCCTTGGATCTCTGAGCTTGGTGCATCTGTTGTACATGGGGAAAAAAATTGCTTGAGCCCAGCACCTCTTTAATTATAAATTAAGCACTGAGCCTAAGGGAGTTAAAGATTCGTCTCACCTCGAATTTAAGGTGAGATGAATTCTCTGAGCTGCTGCTGAAATTCCCAGTGATGATCATGTATGAATGGCAAGTAAGTAAATTGGTAAAACCTCTATGTTGTCCCCTCTTTTAAAAACAAACAAACAAAAACCCTGTGTATATTGTAAGAGTATTGAAAGCCCAGCATTGATGGCTAGGCTCATGGTGTAGATGACGCATGCTCTTTAGGTGGTTGGGATATTGGGTCTGAGGGTATGTTTACACAGCAACTGGGAGGTGTAATTCACAATATGAGTAGACATATGCACTAGGGTTACCATATAAAGAAGAGGACACCCCGAGAAGGTGTGTATCTGTATCAGTATCTAACAACTCATGTTGTATTAGTGTGTGTGTGTGTGTGTTTGTGTGTGAATAACACATTAACAAAATGTGAGCTGGTAGATACTGATACAGATACACGCCCCCTCAGGAGCATCCTCTTCTTTATATGGTAACCCTAGTGCATATGTCTACTCATATTGTGAATTACACCTTCCAGTTGAAAAGCTAAATAACTCTGCTAAATGTAGAACCTACTGTTAGCAGCCTGGTCACTACGACACAAAACAGCAGCTTGAAGAGGTCAGTTTGGATTGCATTTGGGTGGCTAGTCACAACCACGCTACTCCTTTTAGGTCCTAACTTCACCAGAGCTAGTGTATGTAAGCCTCTGTCTACACTAGAGAGTTTTGATGGCAAAACCCCTGGAGCATCCACATTCCCAGGATGTTCTGCTGACAATAAACTGACAGCATGTAACACTTTTGTTGACAGCATTCTGCTGCTCCCCCATGAGGCAGGATGCCTCTGACAGATCTGTCAACAGAAAGCCAGTCTGGACGTTCCAGGGGAGTTTTGTGTCGACAATTGGCTTCCAGGACACCAGGCATCCCTGTCTGCTGTGCTTCTGGTTGGCAGTTTTGTCAAGAGAGTAGCCGGGCAGTCCAGCCACTCTCTGTCAACAGAACAGATCACTCTTTCAGTCTGCTTTGCAGTCTGGCTGCAATCTATTGCCAGATATCTTCTGACAATAACTTCTCGTGACAGATCACTCTAGTGTAGGAATCACCTGTGTCTAGCTGTGAATTGCATGTTCTCGGTGCTGCATAGACATATCCTGTGTGTTGGTATCATAGTACTTAGAGTCTGAGCACCTGCGCCCTGAGGTGCCAGGCAGTTTGTGATGCTGATAATGGTTTCCTCACATCTTGTGAGTGGGACGGTAGCTACCATTCACTTCCCCAACTAGCTCCCATATTCCTCAGGAGACAGCTCTCTACTCTGCTACCACCTCCCATATCTCCTTTTTTTGAAAAGTAATCATACAGAAGAATATTTACCAGCTGACTCCAGGAGCCCTTAGAGGGACCAGAAATGGGTAGCAATGATCTTGATCATATCCACATTTCTCGATGTGGAAAACAGGCAGGATACATGCAGTTGAGGCTAGGAACAGAGTAGGCTTCTGTATAATCCTATGCAGAAGGTCACTTACATGCTTTGCTAAGAAGTTTATAATTAAATTCTTGTGAACTTATAGTGTTCTTGGCAATGGAAAAGAATATTTTTAAACCAGATTTTACTATGACTTCTGATTTACATTATTTTAACTGAGAAACAAATAAGGGCCATGGCATTTTATTCAAATTTATTTTGCATAATCAATCTTGAAAGGTAGGTAAGGAAATATAATTTAGCTCTTGCAAGTAACAACTGCATGAAATACTGATCTTGAGACAGAAATTACTGCAGTGTTAAAATAGTAACTTTACAGCTCTATCTCAGCGTCAGTGATTTTATTCCCCTTATGCTTTATTAAATACTATAGAACTTTTTCCATAATTTTTACTTTAGGGTTTTTTACATATCTTTTGGAATGTTATGGAAAATTATAACCTTATTATGGAATTCCATAGGAAGGAAAATTATGAGTCACCTAATTTCAACAGTGATTTCCTTTGCACAATCATTTTAATACTGTTAGACAACGTTAAACTATTTTGCATTAGTAAAATTTTCTATATTTACATTTTTATTATTTGTTTGGTATTTTTGCATCTTCAAGATCATATGTCAGGAAATCTGAGTCAAAAGACTTCTATTTGAAATTCAGGATCCGTTATTGGAGAGATTGAAACTCTCTTAAATCCCTGCCTCTTTTCTGAGATCCATATCTCATATATATATATTCCGTACATTATTTTTATACACAGACTTCCATTATTTTTGAAAAATACCCTCTCCAGAAAGCCCCATCCCTGAGCTGGATTTGGGAATAGGCTGTAGACTTTAAGAGGCTTTTCAAATGAGTAGGTTGCATTGCCACTATAACTGCATTGTACTTAAAATTCCACCTGAAGTTCAAGTTTTTTTCTAATGTGTTCCATTTCTGTCATAAAAAGACTGCTGTGCTGTTGAACATCCAGTGTGTTTCATCTTCACAGGTGGCTAAGGCAAGTAAAGTGATGCTTACACAAGATATGTAGTATGTAAAGTGCTTCATGATGCTTTTAGGAGAAAAAAAACCTTCGTTTTATAGAAATATTTGGCTAAAATCCTGCTCACTAGACAAGCACAGGAGAATTTGGCTCAATGTCCAAGCTTGAAGTTCTGGACTTAGATATACCTAGAATAAATACATAAGAGTTTCTGAAATATTATTGGCAAAGATCTTAGCTAGAACGTATGGGCAGCAGCACCTAAATGACACCGCAAATTTATTCTTACCTCACTGAAATACCTACGCACTGATCTTTTGTATGAATGTGAAAGGATATTTTATATAAATCTGTTATCTAGAGGGTTTTGTTTTCTCAAATACTTGCATACAAAAGATAGAAGTTTTTAGCATTTAAAATGTAACTAATCTCAGTGTAATGCTACAAGGATGTTAAATGTTTAAGTACTACTATATCATATTTTACTAGTTATCTTTTTATTTTAATCTTGTATGAAAAATGAATGCAGTAATTTCAGTTCAGTGAACTTTATATAGCAAATGAACATCTGAGATTAAAGTAAATGGCTAATCACTCAGGACCTGAAATTGTCCATGGGTAAGGATAATTTCTTGCATGGGCAGAAGCCAGCATTAGAGATAATCTTTACTGTGGTGACAGGCATTAATGGGTATGTTATTGCTGAATGATATAATTCTGTTACTGTCTTGTACTACAAATTAATTTAGCAACAAGCCTTGGCTGGGGGAAAAATGACTTGCACCAACCTGGCCCTGAAGGAGATCTGATGGAAACATTTTTAAGATTGTATGAGGACAGCCTAGCAGATACGCATCATGACTTTCTTTTCTTTGGTACAAGCCAATATCCATTCTGAGAGAGAAGTTAGTAGATGGCTTAATCAAACTGGTCTTGACCTAGCTTTTGAATGTAGACAGTTTGCCGTAACACACATTGTTACAACACTCTCCAATATATGGACACTCTACTTGTGGCTCCTAGTTATTAAACAATCTCTCTTTAAAGAATATGCTCAAAGAAGTATTCTCTGGGGAGCATATTTCAAAAAGGGTAGGTAATCAGGTCATGATTTTAAAGCATTTACCCCAGTCCAAACAAAAAGCAGCGTGTCAGTTATAAGGTTTGAAGGGTATCATAGTGAAAGGTTTTCTTGATCAAAATCAAAGATTTCCACAGAAATATGCATGGTGTCTTAGTACAGTGTATCTCAACTAGGGTTACATGTATCCTTGAGGGTGTACCAATATCTTCTAGAGGGTATGTCAAATCATCTAAGATATTGCCTAGTTTTACAATAGGCAACATAAAAAACACTAGTAAAGTCAGTACAATCTAAAAGCTCGTTCAGACAACAACTTTTCTTCTGCTTCATGTGCCTTACGCTGAAATGTAAGTACAGTATTTCTATTCAAATACATTTCTTTGATAATAAGATGGTAGAGTCAGCAAGATTTTTCACTAGTAGTCTTCTGTGATATTTTTGCATGTTTTTGTAAGTAAGTAGCTTTTAAGTGAGGTGTGCAGCGGCAGTCAGTAAAGCAAATAGGATGTTAGGAATAATTAAAAAAGGGATAGAAAATAAGACGAAGAATATCTTACTTCCCCTATATAAAACTATGGTACACCCACATCTTGAGTACTGCGTGCAGATGTGGTCTCCTCACCTGAAAAAAGATATATTGGCGTTAGGAAAGGTTCAGAAAAGGGCAACTAAAATGATTAAGGGTTTGGAACGGGTGCCATACGAGGAGAGGCTAGAGAGACTGGGACTTTTCAGTCTAGAAAAGAGGAGACTGAGGGGCGATATGATAGAGGTGTATAAAATCATGAATGGTGTGGAGAAAGTGAATACAGAAAAGTTATTTACTTGTTCCCATAATATAAGAACTAGAGGACATCAAATGAAATTAATGGGTAGCAGGTTCAAAACTAATAAAAGAAAGTTTTTCTTCACACAGCACACAGTCAACCTGTGGAACTCCTTACCAGAGGACGCTGAGAAGGCCAGGACTCTCACAGAGTTTAAAAAAGAGCTAAATAAATATTTGGAGGTTAGGTCCATAGATGGCTATTAGCAAGGGGTAAGGTATGGTGCCTAGCCTTTTGTCGAAGGCGGGAGATGGCGGGAGACAAATCACTTGATCATTGTCTTCGGTTCACCTCCTCTGGGGCACCTGGCATTGGCTACTGTCGGCAGACAGGATACTGGGCTAGATGGACCTTTGGTCTCACCCAGTATGGCCATTCTTATGTTCTTATGAGGTGTAACTTGGTGGTATGCAGAACCACTCTGACTCCTGAAAAGGGTAGAGTAATCTGAAAAAGTTAAATTGAATTTGTTTAAAGACCTCAGATTACTTTAGGACCATGTTTCTCAACTGGTGAGAGAAGTCTGGCGGAATGTTTTAATTTTTTTTTTAAAAAGGGCACTTCATTAAAAAAAAAGTTGAGAAACACTGTCTTGGTACATTGTGTTTTTTTTCTTGTGTGGTTATAGGTGCATACAGTTATAATTTTTTTGTTGCGTATGACAACTTTGGAGGTGGGAGACTGTCTTCCAAATGCTTTTAGTTCCCATTATCGTGTTTAAGTCATTTTGAAATATTTTTCACAGGTAACACAAGAACAAATCATTTACAAGGCAGTTGAATTTAACTCCCAGTTAATTAAATGCCGTGGAGCATGGATTTACCAGAATGAATAAAGCTTAACAATTTATTATTTCATCCATAGAAAATGTCATAAATTTATTTGGGCTTTTATTTAAATGGTTAACATTTTTAGCAGTGCTGATCTAAATGAATTCCAGAAAAAATTAATATTTGAGCACTTATCATACATCATAATGATACTGAAGCAAATGAAAAGATGCTTAGCCATTTTTTAGACAAACATTAATCAAATGGAAGTTTGAGGCATCAAAGGAATGAAACATATTTCTAACTGGTTTCATGGAGTTCAGAAGAATGTTTGTCATTTTTTTCCCTGGGAGCTACTTCCCACCTTTTCATTCCTGGGCAGGCAGCGTACTCCTTAAATTTATCTTCCTTATCTCGGTAGGAATCTATTTTCCTCTTTTGTATGTATAGCCTCTCTGCCAAGTGGTGGCAGACGGTGGAGCAGGGCTTGTCGGTTTGCCATTTTGTGTGCAGGACTGCAGGTGAATAACCTGCTCTTACTAGCCCTGCTATTAGCTTGCCAGTCAGTATGATATATTTGTGTGAAACAGGATTTTCAGCTGTGAGCCAACTGAAAAATAAAAGCAGAAACAGGGATGCTGAGCATGACCTTTGAACTGCACTGATATATGCCAAACTTTGCAAAATTCTTCAAATGAGAGAAGCAACCTGAGGATTCCCACTGAGCAGAACCTAGGATTTATACAAAATATTTGTAAGTGCTATATTGAGAGATTGGCTGCTCTTAATACCTAAGTTATGCATAAGCTAACCATAATATACAACAGATATTTACTATACCAGCTCCACCCCTGCCACTGCTGGGGTTCCCACAGTTGGGGCTGCCAGCGGAGCAGGTGGGGGATCCAGCTCCCAGCCCCACAGAGCTCCACTGGCAGCCTGAGTCACAGGAACGCTAGCTGGGGGCACCCCTCAGTCCTGCAGCTGCTGGGACCCAGCCGGGAGGGCCAAGCTCTGTGGGCAGTCCCAGCCGAGTGGACCCCATCTGGGGGAATATTGGTGGAGGTGCCAATACTCAGTCCAAGCACATACTGCCACAAAAAAGCCCTGGTCCTAACCCTAAAAGGATTGAGAACCACGGTTGTAGAGCATGCCTGTTACAGACCTCTGATACCTGGCACTTTTATTACTCTCTCAGTCCAGGACTTTGTGTGCGTGTGTGCGTGTGTGTTTTGTTCTTGAAGGGAGTGTGAGTAGATGAAAGCCAGACCTTTTCAGAAGGGGCTGGGAGAATTAGGGTATAAAGAAATAGCTGTTTTCCTATTGTGGGGAGGAACACCCTGGGAGATCAATAGCTTGCTGCAAGAGCTCTGCAGCAATTGATGTTGGGGCAAATGTGGTGGTGGGTCTCCCAGTGAAGAGAGCCCAGGAGAGGCTGTGCTGAAGAAGTATGTGAAAGGGCCTGAAAGAAGGTATAGGACAGTGTGGAAGCACGGCTGGGAGGCAGCCCACGTGGAAGAAACTGGAGCAGATGATGGCTTGACTAGTTAAGTTCTCTGCACTAGATTCTGTTGGAGAGGAGGGACTTGGTACTGTGCCTCACTAGGTAATGTGCTGAAACTCATACATAAAGATGGACTCCAAGTCAGTTAGAAAGGACTTTGCAAACACCTGCAGCTGAAGTGTGAAGGGCTGGTTGATTTCCCAGGTTCCTGTCAACCACTGAAAGGAGAGTTGTGGCTCTGAAGTGGAATTGCTTAAAGACTTTTAGCTCAACTTCCATTTCATTTGAACTTGCATTGACTCTGGACTGGGTGGAATCTGATTTGATGGAAGAGCTCAATCACCTGTCCTCCGTGGTGAAGAAAGTTTAGGTGCAGCTGGAAGAGGAAACTGATGTGGAAACTGATGCAGAAACTGTACCCAATGAGGAGTGAAGATGCACTATGTTATCATTGTGTTAACTGCTCTCTCATTGTCACATGAGATGATCTCCAAGTACACGACTCCTGAGCTAGCAGCTCATCTCTTACGCGAGATTCTTTGTCTCGCCTAGGAGTGGACTTATCACCAATTACTAATTGCAGATCTCTTGCCTGGGAATGGGGTGCATTACTGATGACCTGTGCCAGACCAGCTTAGTCATTAATTTTCTGATTAAGTGTATTGTTACAATGACTGTAAAGTGCGCATTATTTCAAACCTAAATCTCTTTCAATGGCACTAAATTGAATTGAAACTAAACAAACAATTCAAATTAAGGCTTATATGTTGTTAACAGGCTACTTAGATAGGCAGGCCATAATTTTTGAATGGCCTGGAACAAATATATAACATTTATACTTATCAAAATGCCCACATTATCTGGTGCTTTGTCAGTAGTTGGGTAAAATCATTGTGTGGTTATCAGAGCATACAAAAACAGCTTTATTGCTGCCATTAAGAAATAACATTTATGTTATAGCAGAGAACTATCTTCATAAATCACTTGCATTGGGAATATATTTGTCAGGCTTCACATAGATTATGCAATTATCACATAATTTTATTTCAAGGGTTCATAACGGGAAATTAGATATGACATTTGGCAATATAAACAGTGCATTTAACTTCACATTGCAGTTAGCAGTACATGTTTAAAGAACTTGGCTCTGAAGAATTTTTATACAAGCTTCTGACAATTGCTACTTTTTAGGTATTAAGACTTCATGTATCTATGGCAGTTTATCACTAGTTGGGTCAGTTTTATGATGAATCATGCATTACTAGGCAGGCATAAACACTTTGCACTATGTCAGATCTGGAAATGTGTTGTCCATCAAATTTCTGGGCTTAAAAAAGCAAGAGAAAAGCCAAAAAACGTTAACTCAAGCTGAATAGTAACAGAGAGGAAGCCGTGCTAGTCTATACACTATCAAAATAAAAAGCAGTCAAGTAGCACTTTAAAGACTAGCAAAATAGTTTATTAGGTGAGCTTTCGTGGGACAGACCCACTTCTTCAGACCATAGCCAGACCAGAGCAGACTCAATATTTAAGGCACAGAGAACCAAAAACAGTAAGCAAGGAGGACAAATCAGAAAAAGATAATCAAGGTGAGCAATCTGTATTACAAAGAAGATGGGTTTTTAAGGTGCAGAAACAGGACTGGTGGGGAAGGGTCAATGAAGAATACTTAGTGTATTGAGGACCAGTGAATTGCTTAATATGGCTTTGTACGTTTTTGACTCTC
The DNA here is from genome assembly GCF_033958435.1 of Carettochelys insculpta. Taxonomy (NCBI): domain Eukaryota; kingdom Metazoa; phylum Chordata; order Testudines; family Carettochelyidae; genus Carettochelys; species Carettochelys insculpta. The sequence continues at coordinate 60,090,682 of NC_134144.1, forward strand.
ATGTACATTGTATTATAGAACTACCTACTGTATATGACATTTCTAAAGACAGCGGGAGTTGATGCATCTTAGGAAAATTCTTCTGAAGGTGCTGAGGGCCTGCTAAATGAAGAACCTTGTAACTACTCACAACAAATCAGGCTTCATACTCAGCCCAATTTCTGCAATATGGAAGCTCTAGTGAATCTATTTCTTACAGCCCCCATGGTAATCTGTCAGGCAACAATGAAACTTCATTGACAGGTCATCTGTCAGTTGGTTTCAAGGTGTAGGAGGTAGTGAGGGTTCCAGCTAGGGGTACAAGCTCTAGGGTGCTGTCAGGAGTGCAGGGGTTGGGTGCAAGAGATTGTGTGCTTTTCCTCTGTCCTTTTGGGAGAATACCTATCTGAGTGACAGGCCATAGACCTCCATTTTACTAAAGTGACCTACCAGTTGTGAGGCTGGGTCCCTGGCTTCAGCACTTCTGTTTCTCACTATGGCCGTGTCTACATTAGCCCCAAACTTGGAAATGACCATGCAAATGGCCATTTCTAAGTTTACTAATGAAGCACTGAAATGCATACCATGGGAATAAGGGGACTTCGAAGTAGGCGGGGTCCTTTCGAAAAGGAGCCCTGTTGGGACGAGCCGCGTGGTGGCGAGCCGCATCAATTTCGAAGCGCCACGGCCACCCACATACTAATGAAGCACTGAGTATGCATTTCAACGCTTCATTAGTCAACTTTGAAATGGCCATTTGAATGGCCATTTCGAAGTTTGGGGTTAGTGTAGATGTAGCCTATGAGTCCTTTAGCTGGTCCAAAGGAAGATGGAACCTTGTTGGGCAGACTTCCCCTCTAGAGAGAAATGCAACCAGCACGTGTGCAGTGACGCAGGGCAGCCTCTTCTAAATGAAACACTGTTGGCCAGCCAGCTGGAGCACAGTGTTTAGTGATACTGGATTAAAATGGCAAAAGAAAGACTAAATGTGTGTCTCTCCCCTAACTAGCTACCCTCTTCTTGCACAGTTAGATGAGTCCTTCTGTGCTGTAGCCTGTTAGTCCAGCTGCAGGGTTGCAGCAACTTTCTTGCCCAGCTATTCCAAGTAGAATTACACACCTTATTATATGCCAGATACCTATATTTCAATTCTTAGTAATGCCATTTTCATGTGCCATGTTCTTCTCCAAAGTGGGGCGGGGGCAGGTTGTGAGGAGACAGGTCCTTTACCCCACATAATCAAAAAATTCCCCTGGCCAGCAATCTTTAAAAATGAATTGTGTTGTCTTGTAATGGTCTTACTGCTTAGTTCCACATGTTGCCAGCTCTTGATCATTCATATGGGGTTGACAGATGTCTGGTTTTGAACTGAAATGCCCAGTCAGCAAGGAACCTTGTCTCTGGTCAGCACAGTGTGTAACGTCTTGCTTTACATGATAAACCAAATTCTCTGCTGGGGTAAATTGGCAGAATACCTTTGAAACAACAGAACTGCACCATTCAATTAGAATTTGTCTAGCTAGGTCAGCACATTTATACTTTAATTTTAGCTTTTTTTTTTCTTTCCAGAGACCAAACAAATTTAATGACTGCTCAGTTCCTGGTCTATGCAGTCAGCTAGTGCCATCACAACTCTCGTTCATCATTATTGGAACATGGATTATGTCTATACAAAGATGATTCATTATCCCAAAAATCTGAAAGATTTTCAGAATTCTTATAAAATAATTGATAGATTCCCCCCCCCCCAATTTATTCTGTCAGCTCATACTGTGGCTCAAATCTAGAATAAATAATTTGTCGATTATCTCCATTTGTTACCAGGAGGACAAGAGTCAGCAGGGTGCAGCAGGGAGAAGGCAGGCAGGCCTGTGTGCCTTCGCTTTGTGCACCTCCTGGACATGATCAGCATAGCCCTAGGGAAGGGGGCATTGCACAGAGCATCCCTGGCTGCCCCTGTGCCTTAGTGCTGGCTCTGCAGCTCTGATTAGCTGGGAACTATGGACAGTGGTGGTAGGGCCTATGCATACAAAGAGCTACCTGGCCATGTCTCCACCTAGGGTATGCAAGGATATGCTGGCTGCTTCCTGAGCCACCTAAGGTAAGTGCTGCCCAGATCCTTGAACCCCAATCCTATCACATCTAGGTGCACCTTAGAGCCTGTATCCTTAGCTGGAGCCCTCACCCCAATGTCGCCTCCACCATTCTGCATCCCTCATGTCTGGCCCCACCTCAGAACTCACATACTCTGCTGAAGCCCTCACCTTCAGCACCCCAACCCACTGCCCCAGCCAAGTGACAATGAGGGGAGATGGATGGAGTGAGAGGGGTGGGACCTTGGAAGGGGCAGGGCAAGGGTGTTTGGCTTTTTGCAACCTCATTCATACAATCCCAACCTGTCTCCAGAGTTTCCCATCCCTAGGATGAGGTGAGGCAGCACTGAGACCCCTGCTTTTGGAGGCCCCACAGCAGCCGTTCCACTTGTCTGATGGATGGGACGAGCAGAATTGTCTGCTGCAAGAGGTGGCAGAAGCAGCTGCAGGGAATAGTTTCTCCTCCATGTACTCATGCGATGCTCTGCTGCTGCGTTCTGGTCAGCTGAGTCCCGCTTCCCTGTGAGTGCTTGGCGGCCTCTGCTCCCAGCCACTTGAAGAGAAGCGGTGCTCAGCTGTCCAGGGGGCAGTGGCAGAGTGCCAGGTGGTGAGTGTGGGTAGGAGGAGGCCAAAGGGAAGTGATCGCCTGCCCCAAGTAACCCCCAGCCATGTGAGAGGGAGGAGGGGTCAGGAGTCTGGGTGGGAGTGGGGCAGGGCCAATGGCCTAGAATCATAGAATGCTAGGACTGGAAGGGACCTTGAGAGGTCATCATGTCCAGCCCCCTGCCCTCATGGCAGGACCAAGTACTGTCTAGACCATCCCTGAGAGACATTTATCTAACCTGTTCTTAAATATCTCCAGATATGGAGATTCTACAACCTCCCTAGGCAATTTATTCCAATGTTTGACCACCCTGACAGTTAGGCACTTTTTTCCTAATGTCCAACCTAAACCTCCCTTGCTGCAGTTTAAGCCAATTGCTTCTTGCTCTAGCCTCAGGGGCCAAGAAGAACAAGTTTTCTCCCTCCTTCTTATGACACCCTTTTAGATACCTGAAAACTGCTATCATGTCCCCCCTTAATCTTTTTTCCAAACTAAACAAGCCCAATTCTTTCAGCCTTTCTTTATAAGTCATGTTCTCTAGACCTTTGATCATTCTTGTTGCTCTTTTCTGGACCCTTTCCAATTTTTCCACATCTTTCTTGAAATGCGGTGCCCAGAAATGGACAGAATACTCCAACTGGGGCCTAACCAGCACAGAGTAGAGCGGAAGAATGACTTCTCATGTCTTGTTCACAATACACCTGTTAATGGTGTGTGGGGCATGGTGTGTGGGGGCTGTCCAGGGCTCCCACACCTGGGATACACTGTGTGTGTATACAGAAAGGGGGTCCCCACTCCCTGCCCCCAACTTTGGATGGCCCTGCCTGTGTCTACCCACTCATTTGCATATTCCTGTCTTTGGAAGGGAACTCTTCCTCTCCTACCAAATGAGTAGGAATATGAAGTGAATGGAGGAACACTGGACTGGGCTGGAGAGAGGGTCTTGCAAGTCATCTGGCCAGAAGACTTTTGAGCTGGCCCCTGGTCATCCCAGCCACTGGCTAGCTACAAACACAGGTAGTCAGCTGGAAACTGCATATCACTGGTCATCCATGACTGAGGATGCAGACCATGGATCAATTAGACAAGAGAAGAGAGCCACAGAGAAACACATGAAGCACTGACTTTCACAGGATAGCCATGTTCTTGGCAAGTATGGATCTCAGCTGACTGCAGGTTTGCAGCAACTTCCCAACCCTTGCCCAAATATTACAGATGTTGGATCTTCATGGAGGTTGGGTGACTCCTAGGGTTCTGTTCCTCATAATTTCACAAATATGCTGAAAGATATAACCACAGGGAGGTTATGCAACTTGACCAATATTTTCCCATCTTCAAAATGACTTATTGTCCACATCATGGGTTCTGGGAGGCTGCATTAGTATTTGAAGTACATTTAACTTGTTATATAGAAGCTGCCACACAAGCACCGGCTACGCCTACACATGAAGCCTACATCGAAATAGCTTATTTCGATGTAGCAACATTGAAATGGGCTATTTCGATGAATAACGTCTACACGTCCTCCAGGGCTGGCAACGTCGATGTTCAACTTCGACGTTGTGCAGCACCACATCGAAATAGGCGCTGCGAGGGAATGTCAACACACCAAAGTAGCACACATGGAAATAAGGGTGCCAGGCACAGCTGCAGACAGGGTCACAGGGCGGACTCAACAGCAAGCCGCTCCCTTAAAGGGCCCCTCCCAGACACAGTTGCACTAAACAACACAAGATACACAGAGCCGACAACTGGTTGCAGACCCTGTGCCTGCAGCATGGATCCCCAGCTGCCGCAGCAGCAGCCAGAAGCCCTGGGCTAAGGGCTGCTGCCCACGGTGACCATAGAGCCCCGCAGGGGCTCGAGAGAGAGCGTCTCTCAACCCCTCAGCTGATGGTCACCATGGCGGACCCCGCTATTTCGAAGTTGCGGGACGCGCAATGACTACACGGTCCCTACTTCGACGTTGAACGTCGAGGTAGGGCGCTATCCCCATCTCCTGATGAGGATAGCAACTTCGACGTCTCACCGCCTAACGTCGAAGTTAACTTCGAAATAGCGCCCGATGCGTGTAGCCGTGACGGGCGCTATTTTGAAGTTAGTGCCGCTACTTCGAAGTAGCGTGCACGTGTAGACACGGCTACCATGTTGTATTTGTATAAAGCAGAGTTTTTCAATCAGGGATGTGTGTACCTTTGGGGGTAAACCCCAGTCCTCAAGGGGGTATATCAACTCATCTAGATATTTATAGTGTTTTTATGTAGCCTGTTGTAAAACTAGGCAAAGTCAGTATAATCTAAAAGCTCTTTCAGACAGTGACTTGTTTTCTATTGCTTCATATGCCTTATGCTGAAATGTAAGTATAATATTTCTATTCCAATTCACTTATTTTATAATAAGATGGTAGAAATTCAGTAAGTTTTCCATAGGAGTCTTCTGTGATGCTTTTGTAAGTAAGTAGTTTGTAAATGAGGTGTAACTTGGTGGCATGCAAAACTAATCTGTAAAAATTACCTTTCATAGGGTTTTTAGACAGACAAGGATTGTTTAGTTATAAAATCCTATATTTTTCTATTGTTGAAGTGGTTTATTTATGAATGTAGTGCTTGGTTGTCTATTTCATTTTTGTTGTTTTTGGCGTATGGTAGCTCTTGAAGCATTTAGTTTCACTGTTGCTCTTCCTATATATAATAATGTAATCAGCTAATAAAAGTTTCCATTTACTAGCATTATTTTATTGTTGTGAATTAACTCTGTTATAGCTGAATCTTCAAAATACAAAACTTGTGAAGAACGGCATGCCCTTGTGATTAAGTGCTCTGTCCTTAGTAAGAGCCAAATACATGTCTTGAGTTATTTTGTCGAGTCAGTGTAGCTCTGTACCTCACCTCCCACCAGTAAAATGAGGTTACTTTGTATTAGTTCCTTTCTCCCAGCCTTTGCCTGCCTTGTCTATTTAGAGCATATGATTGTGAACCCTACCTCTTGGGATGTGTATGTACAGCACCTGGTGCAACTTAACACTGATGATGATTGAAACCTAGCTATATTCTGTAATACACATATAATCAAACCTCTCATTTTGAATAAGGCAAGATGTGCAGATTTCTATACAATAAATTACTCATTTATTCATTATATCTATACTATAATGCAAGAGTATTATAGGCTGTGTATAGAAGCTGGATGCATAACATTGGGAGCTGTGTGTACTGTCTCCCTTCCACCGCTTACATTTGTTGACGACAAAATGTTATTTGTGCAGTTTTTATTTCGCTGAAATGTACATGATAGCCAACTCTACTACTGAAACTTTTTTGTTTTACTGACTTGCTTCCCCAAGGTGATTATTTTTAATCCTGTCACTACCAATTGGAAGAAAATCCATTATCCTTACAACTAACAAGTGTGCTTTGTTTCTGTCTCTGGAACAGAAGGAACTTTTGGAGGTAAGCAAACTGGATTGATTTCACTATGACACATGGATGAAATCCTTGGTTCCAAATGCAGATGGTGGTACACTGCACTGCCAAACTGTCTAATTTGAACATGTGCCTTTTGAGAAATGTTCAGATTCCAAAGATATGGCAACTTGCATCATTAATGTCATTTTAATCAGTTCTTTGAAAAGTACTGAGTTTTTTAAAAGACAAACACTACACAATTTTCCAAGCAGAAATTTTGTATTACCTGGTTTCAGGCAAATGCAAATAAAGTAACAAAAGCAGGTGAGTAGCTGGGCTTTGTATTGTTTTAAATTTACTTTACACTGAATTTTAAAGAAAATCTGAAGAATAATCTCCCAAATATTGTCCTACGATGCAGGTCTTATGATTTTGTGGGTAAGTGAAAATAATCAAGCTCCGATGTTAGCTTTGAATATTTTAAACTAAGAGAAATTGTGGGTGGTCTGGGCATATCATGAATGTAATTTTATAATATTTTACATTTCTATGGAATCTCTAGTCTGAGGATCCCAAGGCGTTTAATAAAGAGTGAGTGAGCTTCTGTGCTCTGAGGTGCATCATGGAGTTTTCTGTTCAGGCAAAAGGTGGATTAAGAAGGCTTTAAACTACCCATTCACCCTCCTGATTTTGAACTGCTCTGAAGGTGTGAAGTTTGGACAGTCACTCAGAGCTAAGTTAATGCAGCCTGGTGCCCCTCCCCCTCCCCCTATGAATGGTCCTGCTTTCCTGCTGCACTGCGGCACTTCCCTGCTGCACTGTGCTTTGGCCCTACCCCTGGCATGGCCTTTCCATGCACAGTTATGCCTTGGGCATGCCCTTCCCCACACCTTGAAACAGGACTTGCAAAGGGGCTCTCAGAGGATAGCCTGTGACTGTCCACCATGTCTGTGTTGGAGGTATTTAGAGCCCCTTTATGCCACTTGGCTCTTTACCTGGCATACTAGCACTAGAGTAAGGTGAAACTCTTATCTCATACACAGGACTCATGTACAATAAACCCCCACATTATGTGAGTTTGACATACACATTAAATGTATTAATGTGAATGTCAAAATCCCAGGCTCCAGCTGCCTGCTTTCCCCAGCTGAGGGAAGTGGGTGGCTGGAGCCAGGGGCTGGGGTTAACTGGACTAATGCATTATCTAGATCAGGGGTCAGCAATCTTTCTGAGGCATAATGCCAAAATTTGACCTTTTGACCTCTTTGTACTGTCCAAGTGCCAGTGATACTTTTGAAAGTCACCAATAGTCCTACTTACAACAGCTTCATTAATAAATTAAGATGCAGAGCTTTACCATTTAGGTGGTGTTTGGTAGTTGTAGCTGGTCTTTCATTTATCCACAAGTAGCATAGCTTTGAGCAAGCTCCCAGTTGCATGGGGGAGGGTTAGAGCTGACCTTCTGCCTCATATGCTGATGAAAATTGGCTCATGTGTCGCTCTTGGCACCCGTGCTGGAGATTGCTGCCCTCTGCAGTAGACGATATTGACTTCCTGTGGTTCGGCAAACTCCCAGGTCCTGAAAGTGGCTCTACAGAGCTTCAACCTGTACTATTAAGACACCTCTGTGGATAAACTGAGAGGCTCTGTGCTGCCACAGCTGTAAAAATATACTGTTCCCTTTCTGAATTCCCTTGCTGAATCAGTCTTATTTGTGTGTGTAGGTGAATACAGAATAAATTCTGTGTATCTATGAATATATGTGTTTGCATTTTTGAAGTGCCAATGACACTCTCAAGGTCGCTGAAACCAGCTTAGCATCTCAAAGCCAGTTTGCTATGTTTGAAATTACTGTTGTTGTATAGTCTTGGTAGATTTCTGTAGTGTATATGTGCATTTTCATTTATTTCTGCAAATAGGAAAATACCAAAAAACAGTGTTTCATTATGCACTTGTGCTTGATATGGCATGTTCTGTGCAATAGTTTGTATTCTGCATTAAGGTGAAAAATTTCTAAAGTTAGTAGTTTTTTCTTTTCTTTTTTTTTTTTTTTTTAAGATATGGATTCACAACTTGAGACATCTTGAAGGTACCTGATTAGAGAACAAGTTGCCTAGACCTTTCTGAAAATCCAGCACTTTAAGGAGTCTCAGGTTGGGCACCTGAAATCACTAGTCACTTCTGAAAATATTGGTCTGTTTATATTAGATTTTATTTGAAACCCTTTTGTGGATATGACCTGTACGAATTGTAAGGTCTGGCCTACTCTTAAAATGTAGGGCAGTGTAGCTTGGGCAGTAAGAACTAAAAAAGCACACGTCTTGACTGACCTACCTATCCAGACCTAACTCCCAGTATAGACAATTGTGTTGATATGAGTGATCCTGTCAATGGAGATACACTCAATCAGGGGCAGGTATGGAGTGGGTGTGGGGGAAGGGAGGGAGGACTGTGCTATTCCTACAATAAAGGGGAAAAGACCTTCAGTCAATGTTGCTTCTGTCTGTGCTCCAGGGTTAGGCTGACACAGATACTGTAGCATAACTATGTTGGCGTCGTCCTTGTCATATCCTTGGTTAGAGACCATTCCTCCCCTGAATTTCTTAACACTGTAGTTCAATAATACAATCCAGCAAGTAGGGTGTTCCTTGTGTAACACAAACAGACTCCAGTTGCTGGCAGCAGTGATTGAACCTGTGATCATAGGGGCAAAAACCCTATGCACTACCACATGATCTAAGGGCCAGCTGGCTCTCAGCCAAGGCTGTAGAGCAGAGACTTCACTCACCCTACTACGAGGTCTCAGTGCCTCTGAGTACTACACTTGGAAACTTCCGGAGCATTTGGTGTTCCTGAGAAGGGCTGCTGGGGCCATAACCCCATAGCATTTTGGCTCTATGTATAGTAGGGCAAGAGATGTGGGACTGAAGGAAGACAGCTACCCTGGTACAGTTGCTATTTCTCCATTCTGGAGGATATTGGGGGAGCCTTTTAAAAGGGTCACTGCCCTAAGAAAAATCTTGTACAATATAAAATGTTCTGCAGTATGAATTCTTATCTGGCTTTTGTAATAGCAGATAAGAATCAGTATAAACTGTCCTCTGCAAGGCCAGTGGATATGGTGTGTGGTTTTTTTTTTTTTAAATCAAGAGATACCGAAATAAAACACATACTGGTAAACTGTGCCCACACTGAGGGACAGCAATGATTTTAAATGGTTCTGTTTCTAAGGTGATATATAAGCATGTAGTCAGTCCCTGCATTTAATGTAAAAAGACTTTTATTTGAGCAGCTCAAATCTGGGGAAAGGAAAAGAATAATATTTTAGGAAAAATTGTGTTTGTCACTTGTTCCTTTTACACTTATGTAAAGTTCCCATCTCCTCTTGTAGTCCAGGAGAGAGAGAGCGCACACTAAACTACTGCTGAGTTCTGTCTCTTAAGCTCTGTCTTGATTACAGGGATTTGTCATCAGAAGTTTGAGTTGGATATATCTTGAAACAAAACTTCTGTCAACAGATCGTGTCCAGCCTGCAAAGCGAATCTAAAGAGTGATCCACTCTGACAGAGAATGGCCAGACTGTCTGGCTGCTCTACTGACAAAACAGCTACCCAGAATTACAGGAGACAGGATTGCAGGTCACCATTTCCTTCCAGGAGCCTTGTTGAGATGGTCCCTTAGAGGGTCCCTCTCAGACACCTGTTCCTTGACTATTCTGTGGGCGTGCCTTCCTCCTCAAGGGACAGCACAGCTTCAGCAGGGCTTCACATCTTTCTGGGAGCCATAGCTCATTGCAGGGAGCTATGCCACCAGAGCAGCCCCTGCGTTTGTGATGGCCTCACACAGATATGATCACACCTGCACCTTGCACCTGCCCCCCCCATCTCCCACCCCCGACCAAGAGGCACAGGCAGATCTGAAGGCACTGCAGCAGTTCTGACTGGTGGGACCAGCTGGTCATGGGGCAGTGGGATGACAAGCAGTGTCTCCTGAACTTCTGAATGTGGAAGGCCATTGTCCTGGAGCTCTGTGCCTGGCTTGTCCCCACTCTCAGGAAACCGGACATCTGGCTGCAGCCCACCATCCCTATGAAGAAGCAGGTCGCATTTGCCCTCTAGAAGCTCACCACCCCTTACAGCTGCTGCTCAGTGGACAAGCAGTTCAGCATGGGGAAGGCCACTGTTGAGGCCCTCCTCATAGGGGTAAGGCACTCTTGGAATGCTATCCCTTCACAGGGAGGGGGAATGTCCCACCCAAGGGGGGCCCTTGGGAAGGAGGGTTGGGAGCATGAGGGGTGGGCTTGCAGGGGGGAGGGAAGTCCCATCCCTGGGGGACCATGCCATCCCACCTGTACACAGCCCTGCTCCTGGGTGGGGCTGGTCTCATGGGGGGCCCTGGAGAGCTTGGGGGGCCAGGAGAGGGAGGGGTACCCTTCTGGGTCCCAGGCACACCCTCAGTCTCATGTGTTTTCAGTCCTCTCCCTTTGCAACACCATCATGCTGTGGAGGGTCACCCATATGGGAGATGTGGATCAAATCATGGCCAGATTTGCTTTTCTGGGGCTTCCAAACTTCATCGGGGTCATTGATGGGACCCACATCCCAGTCTGAGCCCTTGAGCATAGAGTGGCCAAGTACATCAACCACAAGGGCTACTTTTTCATTGTGCTGCAGGTCCTAGTTGGCTAAGATGGACACTTAGGGGGGTCAGGCCAGGCACATGACACCTGTATGTTCCATAACTCTGACCTATTCTGGATGCTGGAAGTGGGCACATTTGTCCCCCACTGGTGTGCTGGTGGTCAGGGACGTTCATATGCATCATGGGGGGGCGGTCACAGCCCATCCCCTTGTGCCCTGGCTCACAAAACCTTACACTGGCCTTACATTCATAAAACCTTATACCAGCCAGCTGGACCCCAGATGGGAACGGTTCAAGGCCTGCCTCAACCAAGCCAGGATGCAGGCTGAGTGCACCTCCTGGCTACCTCAAGGCATGTTTTAGGTGCCTGCTCACCCACCTGCATGTGGGGGACCACAATGTACACCAGCTTGTGGTGGTGTGTTGTGCCCTCCACAACACTGTGGAGGGGAAGGGGGAAGCCTTCCTCTGAGGGTCGGGGATGGCTACTGGCCATGAGGGCCATGTGTATGAGCAGCCAAGCACAGCTGCCAAGTACTAGATCCATCATCATGGGGTGCAGATCTGCCAGGCCCTGAGGGATGAAGGATGCAAACATCATCACTATCTACAAAAACAAAGGCAACAAGGGTGACTGTAACAATTACAGAGACATCTCGCTACTGAGTATCACAGGCAAGGCATTTTGCCAGTGTCATCCTCAAATGCCTCCAAAAACTTGCAGATCGAGTCTCCCCAGAAACATGATGTGGCTTCAGGGCTGCCAGGTCAACAATGGACATGATTTTCTCACTTTGACAACTACAAGAAAAGTGCAGAGAACAAGGAAAGCCCTTATTCATAGTATTTGTGGACTTAATAAAGGTGTTTGACACAGTCAGTAGGTCAGGACTATACAGAATATTAACATCCTTTCATGAAAATATGAAAGCAACAATGCAATATAATGGATCTACATCGGAACCATTTGCAATGAACAGTGGAGTCAAACAAAGGGGTATGGTTTCCTCTACCCTCTTTGGCATATTCTTCTCAGTTCTACTAAACTGCACATTTCAGAACTCATGCAGTGATGTATTTCTCCACACGAGATTAGATGATTCCCTCTAAAACCTGGTAAGACTCAAGGCCAAAACTAAGGTCAAGAAAGTCATTATCAGGGAACTCCTCTTTGCAGATGATGCAGCTCTCATCACTCATAATTAAGACATGCTACAGTCACTGATGGATTCTCTATCCAGAGCCTGCAAGTTTGTTTTCCCTTGACAGACGCATGAAGAAAACTGTTATATTCACTCAAGGTATATCTGAGCGACCCAACGTCATTCTGGATAACAGCCCATGAGATGTGGTTCAATAATTCTGTTACCTTGGATTTACTGTCACCACAAACCCATCCATGGATGATGAACTGAACATCAGAATTGGGAAGGCAGCTACTATTTTTGGCAGATTTACAAAACGAGCGTGGAATAATCCTAACTTGACAGTAAAAAACAAGATACTAATCTACCAGGCATGTGTATTGAGTATTCTGCTATATGGTTCTGAGGCATGGACTACCTACCTGAATCAGGAGAAAAAAATGAACAGCTTCTGTCTTCGCTGCCTGTGCAGAAGTATGACTATCAACTGTCAAGCTAAAGTTTCAAATGCAGATGTCCTGTCAAGATCTGGCATACCCAGCCTTATAGTGATCCTCAAAAGCAGAAGACTATGATTGCTTGGTCATGTGAGAAGAATGAGTGACAAATGTCTTCCCAAAGAAATCCTCTTGGGTGAACTGTCACATGGATTGAGAACAAGAGGAAGAGCAAAGCTAAGATTCAAGGATACATGCAAAAATATGATGACAAAATTCAGCGTGAATGCAAAATCCTGGGACTCTACCTTATCAGATCAAAATATCTGGTGACGACTGCTATGACAGGGCACATCTTCCTCCTATAATATATGTGCAAGCCACGCAAATGAACTTCACCTTAGAAGGAAAATATCTGACTCAAGAATTTGGAAATAGACTGACATGCGGTTACTGCAATCGACCATGCAAATCCAATATTGGATGGATAAGCCAGGAGAGAAGCTGCAGACTCAAACAATGTCCATAAATCGTCACTGCTACTGCTAACTACTGTCTCTCAGCGTGAATTGGGGCCATATAAACTAATCAGGACCCCCTAGAATTCTGTTAAGAAGATTCCAGGCCTGGAGTCCTTTGTTCTGGTTTAACTTAAATTTTGGCAATTTCTAGCAGGTCAGTGGATGGCAAGTTGGAACCTACTACAGGCTGAACCTCTCAAATCTGGAACTCTCTAATCCGGCATGATTTTAGTTAGCTGGATGACAATTTATCATGGGGGTGGCCAAGTTTCCCATGGTCCCATAAAGTTTGTTTACTGTCACCAGTCCTGGCTCTGAGGTTTTGTGCTGTTGTTTAGCTGTAATTTATCCCTGAATGTCTTCTAAGAGCCCAGTAAGCAGTGGAAGTGTTGGTAATGTGCTAGAAAATACTGATCTCCTGCCATCTGACAAATTCTCTTGTCTGGCAATGGTCAGGTCCCGAGGGTACCAGATGAGAGAGATTCATCCTCTATCTTCTGAGAACCCTGTTGCTGAGAGCTCAAGACCCACAACTGCTGACAATATTGATAGAAACTGATTTCAAATGGGTACATACTGGTGACCATGCTAAAGTTCTGGTATAGTCATCCAAACAAGAGCAATAATGTATAACTTAATCTGACAAGAGGTTGCTAAGCAACCCAATTTAAATTATGGAGTAATGACAAATATTCATAGAATACAAAACTTATGTTGTGAGAACAAATTTGAATAGCAAATATATTGAAAAGAAACTGAGATTTAATTTAGTAGTTTGATATAAATTATTTGTTGCTCCCTGATGGTTTTGCTGCTATTCTTTGTCCATAATATGAAAATGCCACTGTAAAAGGCTTGTGGCTGTCAACTGATTGAATTAAGCTGTATTTCTGCAAATAGGCACCATAATATTACTTGATTGTACTTGGTAGCTATTCACAATCCTGCTTGGGGAGCTTTATACTTAACATTCTGTGACAATCTTCTCTTTTAGGCTCTATTCACATCAGTGGCATGGAATATCTGATGTCACGTTGTATTGCTCCCCTCAATAATACAAAAATATCAAACTGTATAAAAAAGCCACTTTGCTTGAGTAACAATTTGTTGGCCCCATAACAAAGTGGTTAAATTGGCTTATCTGTTCAAACAGTTTTTTTTTAAGTTTCAGTGCTGCAGAATGTGTCTAAGTTTTGAAATTTGTGTTTTGATTTCTTCTTGTTTTGAGTCTGGTGAATGCTGACAGAGAAATGATGAGTAAAAGCTAGGCCCCAGGGGCCAGGATTTAAAGGTATTGAGAGCTATAAAGAGGGAAGATAGGTGCTGCTGAAAACTCTGTTTAAGTGCGTCTCAGAAATCAATGGGAGTTGCACACTTAGGTACTTTTGAAAAATCTCTCAGGTTCTTTATGAACCTCTTTTGATTTCTGTGTTGTGTGGTAATAGCTTCCTGGAGTAACATCAATATGGTTGAATTCTCTAACTTGAGGAAAAGGTGGGCTTTTTTGTTACTATCTTGTAAGGAGACTTAAATCACTGACAGCCAAAAGAATGAGGGATGATAAATAATGAGAGCACTGTGTACCCTTTCCTTTTGTTGTGAAACCTGCTGGTTATAGGTTTAGGGAAATAGGTCTTTCTATTTTTGGTCTTAATCCTTGTAATTGTATAAAGGATGCCACCCAATTAATGTCTATGGTGACTTCATAGCGTAATGACATACTATGTTCATGCTCTACAACATTAGAGAATAGATATTCTCAAAGTATGACCATGTTTCATTCAAATTAATGATCCATGCAAAATTGCTTTTTCCTCGTGTATGTTATGGGTGGGATTTCCAGACGTGCACGGCACAAATGGCCTCACTCTGCTGTTTATTGGAGATGATGGGTATTTTGTCACTGAGTTCAATGGGAACAGAGTTTATGCCAGGCATTTTATCTCTCCTTGCTCACCCTTATCTATCAAATGAGTACAACACTACTTTCTTTCTCCAATTCTGATTGTCTTGTCTCTTTAGACTGTAAATGCTTCGGAGTATCAACTCTCACTTACTGTGTACTTGTACAGGGCCTCACCCAATGAAGCCCTGGTCTTCTTGAGGCCTGTAGGTACTGCCATAATTTTAAATGAAGATGTTAGTAAGTTTGGCTTTTAAAATGTTGGATTTATTTTATTTCTTCAAATTTCTATAATACAACTACACATACTAATCCAGGGATGTGTGTCCACCCTATAAATGAAAAATGACAACATAGAGAAGGACTGTCCATAAATGTATCAACTTCAGCCCATTTCCTAATCACTAGATGCAAAACATGCAATGTGTGTGATTTCACATTTAGTCATTGGTTAAAAATTTCCTGATATTAGGGTAATTTGTTCTGCTGCAAAACTTTCCAAATGTGGACATCAGTGGAGTCACAGCAGAGATAAATTTTCCTACTTGTACCTTAGTAGGATAGGAAAAAGGAATAGGACTGCTACAGAACTCAATTTGAAGTTATTTTTGAAGTTAGTTTTTAAAATGTGCGTTAATTTGAATCTGTGAAATTTGCTTTAAACTCCTGTATTATTATTGTAAAACAGGGATATGCGGTCATCAACAGTTCTTTGCAAGAACCCGTGTAATTTTGCTTCATAATCTTAGTTCAGATTTTTAGAATTATTTCAATCTTGCTAATGGTGCTGTACATATTTTCCACATTTCCTGGATCTGTACTTGGTATTGGAAGATAACCAGCTTTCAAATTATTCTTTTGAAGATATTTTCTTTTTTCTGCTTTCCTTACTAATCAATACATGGGGTTTTACTCAGATAACAAATGAAAAAACTACAGAAGTTCAAAAGGAATAATTTTGATACATCAAAGGAAGTAGGCTTTGTACTTACAAATGCCACTGATGTTGTTTGTTGGTAGAATAATTGTGTATTGGTTTTAGAATCCCAGTCTTATGTAATGCAAACAAACATCAATCTAAAGTAAACATGATCTACAGGATGTAGTATTGTGGAATAACTTTTTGAAATGTGAAATCATTGACCAATAATAGTTCATCTTTAATAATTTCAGGGTCTCTTCTGTAAAGATGTTTTGCAAGTTTCAAGTATAAATTCTGCATGTCAAGGTATAATGTACCATGTGATTTAGTTGGGGCTGGTTCTGTTTTGAGCAGGGACTGGACTAGATTGACTTCCCAGGGTTGCTTCCAACACCCAATTTCATATGATTATACTGGCTAATGTCTTGTATCTTTTGCATGCTGCTATGTAGAAGGCATACTTGATTCAGTGGTAGTCAGAGATTAATACGATAACAATCCTGAAAACTATATATAAACTCAATAAAAAGCACTGGCAACTGATGGAGATTCTCATTTAGCTGACACAGTGAGCATATACACTGAAGGCCTTGGGTTCCTTGTGTATGCGGTCTTTGTGATGTAGCTTCTATGTTTCTTGAGCACATGCCCAATCCATATCCAGTGTCTTTTTATAATGATGCCAGCCATGTCATTTTACTTGCACTGTGCAAGCAGGTCCTGATTCGAAATTATTCTTGGCCAAAAAATAGAGGATCCTTCAAAGGCTTCTGGTTTGAAAGGTCGACAATTTACTGAGGTCATACTCTGTCATCCGCCATCATTCTGACCCATATCATAATGTTGATAAGACACAGCTCTGATACAACTTCAGTTTGGTGTGGAGGCTGCAGTGTGATGACTTCCATCACAGTATTTACCTTAAGGCAATATTTATCTTACCCCTAATGAAAGGTAATCTACATTAGGTAGAAACACACACATTCTATGACTGATCTGGAGACAGGTACTCTAAGGCTATGTCTACACAGCAGCCTTATTAGGATATAGCTATTTTGAAACAGGGCTGCTACATGCACAAATGTATTTCAAAGTAACACTTAGCTATTTTGAAACATGGGCCGTGTCTACACGAGCCCCAAACTTTGAAATGGCCACGCAAATGGCCATTTCGAAGTTTACTAATGAAGCGCTGAAATGCATATTCAGCGCTTCATTAGCATGCGGGCGGCCGCGGCACTTTGAAATTGACATCTCGTCACGACGGGGCTGCTTTTCGAAAGGACCCCGCCTACTTCAAAGTCCCCTTATTCCCATGAGCTGATGGGAATAAGGGGACTTTGAAGTAGGCGGGGTCCTTTCAAAAAGGAGCCCTGTTGGGATGAGCCACATGGCGGCGAGGCGCGTCAATTTTGAAGCACCGCGGCCTCCTGCATGCTAATGAAGCGCTGAATATGCATTTCAGTGCTTCATTAGTAAACTTCGAAATGGCCATTTGCATGGCCATTTCGAAGTTTGGGGCTCGTGTAGACGTAGCCATGTAGACTGCATACATAGTGCTTTTTTTGAAATAGCACCTATTTCAATGAAACTATTTCAAAATAGGTGCTCTAAAGACAGGTTGTGTTTACACTAGCCCCTCCTTTTGGAAGGGGCATGGGAATGAGGGATTTGGGACGATGCAAATGAGGCACTTGCATGAATATGCAGCACCTCATTAGCATAATGGAAGCAGTGCACCATTCGAAAGTGCTGCTTTCTAAACGCATGCTGCTCATGTAGCTGGCAGCCTTTTGAAAGGACCCCCTGAATTCAAAAGCCCCTTCTTCCCAAAACCAAATGAGAAGAAGGGGCTTTTGAATTCAGGGGGTCCTTTTGAAAGGCTCCCAGGTACATGAGTAATGTGCATTTAGAAAGGGCACTTTCGAATAATGTGCGGCTGCCGTTATGCTAATGAGGCACTGCATATTCATGACAGTGCCTCATTAGTATCTTCCCAAATCCCTCATTACCATGACCCTTCCAAAAGGAGGGGGCTAGTGTAGCCACAGCCACTGGGAATAGTGCTTATTTCAAAATAGCTATTTCAAAATAAACACTCTTCTGTGTCTTAACAGCACCTATTTTGAAATAATTATTTCAAAATAGGTGCTATTCCTCCTGCAATGAGGTTTCCCTATTTCAAAATAACACACTGGCTATTTTGATTTTATTTCAAAATAGCATTGCATAGTTTAGACAACAGCAATGTTATTTCAAAATAACTGCTGTTATCACAAAATAATTTGGCTGTGTGGTAGTAGCCTAGGAGTTGGCTTCCTTTAAGTAACTAACTTTGTTGTAGAATAGTGCCATTCATTTAAAGTAAAAAAGTAGATATTTTCTTACTGAACTACGTTACATTTGTTAAACTAATACTACAAGCAAGATTATTTTTAATCAGAACTATAGTTCAAAAAACCACCCTTGAAGCCAAGCAACTGATTCCCAGGTCCTGTGGTAAAGAAACCTTATCTTTGTAATGTTAAGTGAAGGTGGTAAGATATTATGCATCTTTTTTGTCTTTAAGATATGTTCAATAACACATTAATCTAATCACCTGCACTGCATTATAAATCACAGTGTTCTTTCCTGTAAGGTTCTATAGCAGGCAAGGATAAACACTGACCACTTACTGTGCTAGAAGGTGCAGAAATTATGGAGTAGTTCTTCACATTTTGCATTAATTCAAATGAAATATACCATGTTTCTTCCTGGTCATTACTTTCTAAGGTCCTTTAAATTAGGATAATTGTTAGTCAAGAGAAGACTGTATTAAGCAACTTGAAAACTAAGGCATTTATTTTCAATTTTGAGGACTGCTTCAAGACTAGATTTCATAGTAACATTTCACTTATTTCAAACTTTCTGCTTCAGCTTTCATGGAGAAATCATAGGATTTGGAGATGACATGAATGCTGGCTTGACTGTTTCCATGCTTGACCTTCACTTTCATGACCGGCAAAGAAAGCAAAATCCCGTTTTGTTGTAAACCGATGTATTGGGAAAAGCCAGTGAGATAGTACAGTGGGCTAGCTTCATTATACTGATAGAAAAAGTTAAGATGCTAAGTTAGTTGAAAGACTTGTTTGCAGAAAGCCAAGATGGTCATCCTTTTTATAATATTTTTTAAAAAATAGTAGTAGGAAGGATTCTAGAGTTGGAATCAGTTCTGCTTTAGGCAGGCTTCAGCCTTGGCATGGGGCACTGATGTTGAAATATCCACCACAACCATCATGCTCTTGGAGGCTGGGGTGTGGGAGACCAGCACAGTTTGGAAAGGTGTGTTTTGGCAACTGTCTGAGGGCAGAGCACCAAGAGCATGTTTCAAATCTGGTGGAGCCCCCTTAATTAAAACCATCCAGCCATAGCAGGAATGAGAGGAGGGTGTTGTGTTTGTCCCATATGGCGAGGAATGTGACTCAAATTAATTTTCTCCATGGTGACTCTGTGTGTGCGTGTGCACGCGCGTGCGTGTGTGTGTGAAAGAATGAGAGAGGGAGAGCATGAGATTCACCTAATCGGCCTCTAAATCTGCAGCATAAAAACAAAAGACACAAAGCATGTATTGCAACAAAATACATTGCAACAAAAACATTTAGGCTGGGTCTACATGTGCCCCTTCCTTTCGAAAGGGGCATGTTAATGAGCAGGTTCAAAATATGCTAGTGAGGCACTGCAATGAATATGCAGTGCCTCATTAGCATAATGGCGGCTGCGGCGATTGGAAAGTGCAGCTTTTAGAATCGCATGCCGCCTGCGGAGGTGGGACCTTCCGAAAGGACGCTCCCCCCCAGTTTTCGAAAGCCATTCTTCCGTTCACCAGATAGGAAGAAGGGCTTTTGAAAACTGAGGGGGGTCCTTTCAGAAGGTCCCATCTCCACGGGCGGCACACGGTTCAAAAAGCCGCACTTTCGCATTGCCGCGGTCGCCATTATGCTAATGAGGGGCTGCATATTCATTGCAGCGCCTCACTAGCATATTTCGAAACTGCTCATTAACATGCCCCTTTCGAAAGGCAGGGGCACATGTAGATCCAGCCTTAATGTATTAATATTGTTACCTTCTATATGTGAGGGGTCAGTAATCCCTGACACAGGTGCCAAGAGTGGCCTGTGAGCTGATTTTCATTGGCATATGAAACGGGAGCTGGGCCCTGCCCCTCCTCTCCCATGCAGTCAGGAGCTTGCTCCTCGCTGTGCCACCTCTGGATTAACAAAATACCAGCTGATGCTGCCAACCACCACCTAAAAGGTAAAGATCTCTACGTGTTTGTTTATTAATGAGGCTGTCGTAAATAGGACTATGAGTGTGTCACTGGCACTTGGACACTACATAAGAGGCCAAAAGGTTAAATATTGGCACTCTGCCTCAGAAAGGTTGCTGACCCCTGTTCTAGATCCTTAAATACATTCCATTACAGAAGTCTTCATGTTCTGACAGTTCAAAACCACACTGGATTTTCTTTGTTGATTCCATTCATTGCTTTTCCTCTGTGTGACTTTACTTTTCATTCCTTGCATGGTTAGCTGGCTTGAGCTACACACAGAGCACTGTGGTGGCACAGCTGTGTTATTGCAGTGCATCTGCTGAATACACTCTATACCGGTGATTCTCAACCTTTTTTTTTTTCAATAAAATACCCATTTAAAAAAAAATTGTAAGTAACCCCAGAGTTCTCTCCCATACCCCTAAGGGGATGCATAGCACAAGTAGAGAAACGTGGTCCTAAGGTAATCTGAGGTCTTGAAACAAGTGCCATTCAGCCTCTTTAGATGACTGTACCCTTTTCAGGAGTCAGATTTGTTTTGCGTCCCACCCATTTTCACCTCATTTAAAACTTATGTACTTGCAAAAACTTGCAAACATATCAGAGAAGGCTACCACTGAAAACTTGCTGACTCTCTACCATCTTATCAACTAAATGAATTGGAATAGAAATATTGTACTTACATTTCAGCATAAGGCATATGAAGCAGTACAAGCAAGTAATTTTGTGAATGACCTTTTTAATTGCACTGACTTTACTAGTGTTTGTGGCTGGTTATAAAACTAGGCAAATATCTATGTGAGTTGATGTACTCCCTGGAAGACCTGAATGTACCCCTGGTTGAGATACACTGCTCTGTGCTGATGGGAGAGGGATAGGGGGAAGCGATGTTTGTGGGGAGGGATAGCTCAGTGGTTTGAGCACTGGCCTGCTAAGCCTAGGCTTGTGACTTCAGTCTGTGAGGAGGCCATTTCGGCGTCTGGGGCAAATAAATTTAAAAAAAAATCTGTCAGGCATGGTGCTTTGTCCTGCTAAGACGGCAGGGGACTGGACTCAATGACCACCCAAGGTCCCTTCCAGCTCTATGAGATGCCTATCTTCATATATATATATTTGGTGTAATAAACTACCTGTGTGAGCAGAGGTAGCTGTGTTGGAGGGGAAGCTAACAGAGAGAGAATAGAAACTGCTGTTACACTAATATGAGAATTATTAGAACACTATTTGCAAGACTAACATAATGCAGTATTCAACAGTGACCTTTCTATCACTGATGCAGTCTGAAACATTATTGGCCAAAGCCTTTTGTACTAAGAGCTTGAATAAAGCATGCAGAAATATTTATGTAATTTGGAACGTGGTGAACATGGGAGCTTTTCTTGGCCTCGGAATAAAGCAAAACTGTGTTCCTTTCATGATGTGCTGCCCCAGTCAGACGCAGGATGTCTGATTCACCGGGAGAATGCTAAATCAATTTAAAAAATAACTCAGCGCAAGGCTGGAGTTATTTTTAATACACATTGCTGGAATATTCTAAAACATTTCTTTTCTGGTTCACAATGTGTGGAGTGCTTGAAATGTCTCCTCAGAGTATGCATACCACAGTGCAGAGTGGTGGCACTGATGAGAGGTAGGGTGGACAGGGGAAAAAGGAAACACATAAATTTGGCTTTAAAAAGTTAGAAACTGCACAGTTCAAAACTAGCCATGATGATGCTTGTCACCACTTTATAGCTACTGCATGTAAGTAATTTTGGAATGGGGGTTGGAGTATAAAGTTGCCCTTGTAGCAAAGAGAGTTGCTCAAGTTAAGGGAGTTTCTCGGTTTATGTGTTTTATTCAGGAAAACTATTACATTTTTCAGAGGAGAACCAGCTCTACTATAGGTACTAAAGGGGTCAAGTTAAATCTCCCTTTGCAAAAGTACGACTGTTTTGGAATGGGCACTTGGTGAAAAGGAACTCTTCAGCGCCATGTCTGACATCCGTCTGTTTTGTTTGTGCCCATTGGTTATTGAGTCAGGCATTTTGTACTTTGACATTTGTTGAAATAGTGTTTGTCAGTCTGCTATTAAATTACCTCAGACAGTTTCACTGCCTGGAGTTCCTCTGCCAGGCTAATCTGTGCTTGTAACAGAGGGGAAAAGGTGCTGGAAAATTACTGGAAAATTGGCATGAGATGCTAAAGTAGGGTGACCATCCATCCCATTTTGGGTGGGACAGCCCTGTTTTTCAGGCACCAAGAAGGTGTTCCAAATTATTTTAACAAAGGGGCTAATTGCCCCATATTCAGGCCTCCTGCTGGCTGACCTTTTCCCCTGACCAGCACAGGTGCAGCTGCTGGCCAGAAAGCATGTGGAGAACACACTGAGAACTCAGCCACATTGAGAGGGACCCAGCAGGGGACCTTCAATATTAAGGGATATGTTGGGGTGTGGCAGGCAGCTGCTGTCTCCCTGCACCTGAGGGGAGCTGCATCAGTGCAGTTGCCACTTGGTTCCTGGCTCCCTGCAGCTGGTGGAGTTGCACCAGTGTGGCTGCTGCCTGGTTCCCAGCTCCTTGAGACATGGGGCAGCCAGGGTGGTCCCCCGCAGGGGCAGCAGCCCCGTTCCCAGTGCCCCAAGAAATGGGGCAGCTGGGGAGCTGCCTTCCCCATTGGGGTGTCCCGTGTCCTGTATTTGGCCTCGGGGAAATATGGTCACCTTAGGCTAAAATTAAGGCAATGGCAGGTTCTAATGACAGGTGTAATTTTGTAGACTTATAATAGGTAATCATAGAATCATAGAACACTAGGACTGGAAGGGACCTCAAGAGGCCATCGAGTCCAGCCCCCTGCCCCAATGGCAGGACCAAGTACTATCTAAACTATCCCTGATAGATGTCTGTCTAGCTTGTTCTTAAATATCTCCAGCGATGGAGATTCCACAACTTCCCTTGGCATTTATTCCACTGTTTGACTGCTCTGACAGTTAGGAACTTTTTCCTAATGTCCAACCTAAACCTCCCTTGCTGCAGTTTAAGCCCGTTGCCTCTTGTTCTATCCTCAGAGGCCAAGAAGAACAAGTTTTTTCCTTCTTCCATATGATTCCCTTTTAGATACCTGAAAACCGCTATCATGTCGCCCCTCAATCTTCTCTTTTCCAAACTAAACAAGCCCAATTCTTTCAACCTTTTTTCATAGGTCACATTCTCTAGACCTTTAATCATTCTTGTCGCTCTTTTCTGGACCCTCTCTAGTTTCTCCACATCTTTTTTGAAGTGCGGTGCCCAGAACTGGACACAATACTCCAGCTGAGGCCTAACCAGCGCAGAGTAGAGTGGAAGAATGACTTCTTGTGTCTTGTTCACAACACACCTGTTAATGCATCCCAGAATCATGTTTGCTTCTTTTGCAACAGCATCACACTGTTGACTCATATTTAGCTTGTGGTCCACTATAATCCCTAGATCCCTTTCTGCTGTAGTCATTCCTAGACAGTCTCTCCCCATTCTGTATGTGTGAAACTGATTGTTCCTTCCTAAGTGGAGCACTTTGCGTTTGTCCTTATTAAACTTCATCCTGTTTACCTCAGACCATTTCTCCAATTTATCCAGATCATTTTGAATTATGACTCTATCCTCCAAAGTAGTCGCAACCCCTCCCAGCTTGGTATCATCTGCAAACTTAATAAGTGTACTTCCTATGCCAATATCTAAATCATTGATGAAGACATTGAACAGAACCGGTGCTAACACAGACCCCTGTGGAACCCCACTTTTTATACTTTTCCAGCAGGATTGAGAACCATTAGGAACTACTCTCTGGGTACGGTTATCCAGCCAGTTATGCACCCACCTTATAGTAGCCTCATCTAAATTGTATTTGCCTAGTTTTTTGATAAGAATATCATGAGAGACCATATCAAATGCTTTACTAAAGTCTAGGTAGACCACAAAGTAGAGTTTTGTAGATTTTTATTCTATTATTGTAGACTCTATTAAGACTTTCTGCTAGGTAACATATACGTTCTTTATTACTCTGTTCACTCTGTAAAATGATAAATTGTAACACACATGCTTTGTTCTTACCATGCTGCAATTACGCAAATGTGTACCTGTGTGTGTGAATGAGAGAATAAGTGGATATGAAAGGACCTTCAGTACCTAGAGTATCAGAGCTGGAGACCAGGACTCAGGGCAAACCAAAACAAGGCAGACTGACTAAGAACATAGGAATGGCCATACTGGGTCAGACCAAAGGTCCATCCAGCCCAGTAGCCTGTCTACCGACAGTGGCCAATGCCAGTGCACGGAGGCATGGGGGCGGGGGACTGAAGACAATGATCAAGCAGTTTGTCTCCTGCCATCCATCTCCAGCCTCTGACAATCAGAGGCTAGGGACACTATTCCTACCCTTGGCTAATAGCCTTTTATGGACCTAACCTCCATGAATTTATTTAGCGCTTTCTTAAATTCTGTTATAGTCCTAGCCTTCACAGTCTCCTCTGGCAGGGAGTTCCACAGGTTAACTATGCGCTGAGTGAAGAAGAACTTTCTTTTATGTGTTTTAAACCTGCTACCCATTAATTTCACTTGGTGTCCTCTTGTTCTTGTACTATGGGCACAAGTAAATAACTTCTCTTTATTCACCCTCTCCACACCTGTCCCCCCTCAGCCTCCTCTTTTCTAAACTGAAAAGTCCCAACCTTTTTAGCCTTTCCTCATACGGGACCTGTTCCAAGCCCCTAATCACTCTAGTAGCCCTTTTCTGAACCTTTTCCAGTGCCGGGATATCTTTTCTTTTTTAGTGAGGAGACCACATCTGTACACAGTATTCAAGATGTGGGCGTAACATAGATTTATATAGGGGCAGTAAGATATTCCTTGTCTTATTTTCTATCCCTTTTTTAACAATACCTAAGATCCTATTTGCCTTTTTGATTGCCTCTGCACACTGCATGGATGTTTTCAAGGAACTGTCCATGATAACTCCTAGATCTCTTTCCTGATTAGTTATAGCTAAATTAGCCCCCATCATATTGTAAGTATAGTTGGTTATTTTTTCCAATGTGCATTATCTTACACTTATCCACATTAAATTTCATTTGCCATTTTGAGTACCTCAAAGTTGGAGGCAGACACCCCTTTTGATGAAGAATGGATAAGGACTTTCCCAACAGACCAACACCTTCGGGCCATCCACATGCAAGGCAACACTCAGATGAGGATGCTCCCAGAAGGACAGCTGGAAATGCTACATGATTGAGGAAGGCCTGGTAAAGTGAAACCATGGACCTGTATGAGGGAAAAGCCCTATAAAGAATGAGGTATCTTGTCTTAGTCTTTGGGTTCTGTCCTGCTACAACATGGAGCACCAGCCCTGACAGACAGAACTTGGCTCAACCCTGCCATTCCTGATCTATCCGGCCAGTAGGTCAGGGTGGGCAACAGACTAGTAACTATAACATAAGCTGGGTGGGTGGATGCGTGTGTGTGTATGTGTGTGCATGTGTGTGTGTAAGCACATGCTGCTTTGCCTATATTGTTTAATAAATGTGGCATGGTGCCTTACCCCCCCGAAAAAGATCCCATGTGCTTCTTTTAAGCATAACAATTTGAACTTAAAAGGCCTGATCTACTAGAATATTGAAGTGAAGGACCAGCTAAGGAACCCTCCCGTAAAAGCTCCATGCTGAAGGGTTAAAGAGCTTCCAGAGGTGAGATTAAATCTTTTGCATAGCCTGTCCTTTCACTTGAAGCTGCACCCACTGCCATGTTCTCACTATGGCTGCTGGTGGATTTAACCTTTCATTTCAGAGGCTTCTCCAACTACCTCCCAGGCCAGGGAGTAATTTTTTTTTCATTGCCAAGAATCTGCAGGGTTACAAATGCCATGACTCCAATTCACATGGAATATAGTCCTCTGGCAAATAGACGTGCAACAACTGGGTTGCTGCTTAATGCTGTTTCTATATTAAATTCCTGCAGACAGGGTGGAAATACATTATTTGGAAGTGTTTCAAGAATATATTAGTCCTGCTCGAATTCGGCATCTGTTTCATTTGGAGCAGCTGGAGTACCTTTGCAGAATTGCAACAGGAGTAAAAATCATGTGCACCTCTGTACTAGCAGGTTGCTGGGGAGCTGACTCTCTCTGCAGGCCCCTGGGCAAGGTGGAGGTGGGCCTGGCTCCATGCTACCAGAAGGGGTGGGGCTGAGGGTAGTGCACAACCTCACCTCTACCCCAGCCCTTTAATGCTGCCCAGAGCACATGGTGAAGTGCTGCAGCAGCAATTTAAAGGGTCCATGGTTCTGTCTGCTACCTCTGAGACAGTGGCAGCTGCCTGAGTCATGGGCCTCTTTGAATTGCTGGGCTCTGTGGCAACTGTTCTCTTTGCCTCCCTCCACCTAACAGGCCTGCATGTGGTGGTTTTTCCTTTCAGTGGACAGGGCTGTCAAAAACTTCCTTGGCTAAAACAAAACAAGTAGAACTGGTGACCTCAGGGGAACGTAATTTCTCCAAATTAGAGGTCTCGTATCCAGCGTGACCACCTAGTGGAATAAATTAATATCACTTTTTGTGAATTGTTAGACTGACCTTTATGATAGAAATGTCAAATGCCTGCTTTTCTGTAATTGTCAATGCATAGTTAATAAAGGTGCCTCATTTCAGGATTGTTGCTTGAAAGGATACCTGACGTGTTGAAAAGCTGATCTCTAATGGTAAAGGAAAAGGTCAGTGTTTGATTATGGGGGATCTGTTTTCCTGAGTTCATTGGCTCATTGCATGAATGTTCCAAATTTCAAGATTGTAGGAGAACACAGAACACATTACCGTTTATTTTCTGTGTGGTACAGGCATGGTAGGAACTGCACCTTTGTCCGTCATAAGAACTGAATTCTAATATTTTATCAAGGTTTGGAAATGTTATTCCTTTGTGTCACTCCCAATGCCAGTTTTGCCAAGCTTTTGTACTTCTGGATCTCATGGTGGCCTGCAGCATCAATATATGATGAGACTGGCCACCTTCATGGTATTCCCAGCTGAGAACAGGAAATGGAAAAGCTGGAAATCTTCTGAAAAACATAACAGAAGGGTTTCCAACAATGTCTGAGACCCAAGGAGCTAGGATGGTTTGAATAAAAATGAGGGGAACATGAAGTGCTCTTTGTGAACACCAAATTGAGTCAGAGCTCCAGAATCATGGCCTGTTCTTGAGAATAACTGGGGAGTACAGATGACAAATGAGTATTTGTTACAGGAGATGCATGGTTTAGGGCTTAAGGATGGTTCTCCATTTAAAATGTTGTAGGCAGCAACACAGTTGCACCACTGCAGCACAACAGTGAAGATGCTACTGTGCAATCAGGAGAGCTTTTCCCTTTGGCATAGTTAAACCAGCTCTTTGAGAGCCCTCCCACCAACAGACCATTGTCTGTACCAGGGGGTTTGGTCAGTATAAGTGCATCGTCAAGGTTGTGGATTTTTCCAACCCCTGAATGATGTGATGGGAGTTTATAGTACAGACCAGGCCAAAGTTTGTATTTGTGATTTTAGGTTAGGAGAGGAGAACTGCAAGAAAACATGGAGAGGCACTATAGGGCCTCTTTTCCCTTAATTTTTGGAGCTGTCCCGATACTTTAATATTTCAGATACAGGGAGTTAAGTTCCTTACTATTCCATACTAGGTTACACTTCAAGTCATTTGGCATCAGATCATAGGTTTCTGGAAGTAAAAGAGAATAGGCAAGAAGGACTTTTCTCACTTTATTTACTGCATTTACATTTACTATAGTCATGGTCTTACTAGAGAGGTTTGCAACACAGCAGTGCATATAACAAGCGAAACAAGGATCAAATGCATTAATGTTTCAAATCCACCGCAGAATACACCTTCTTAGCCAGTGAGCACAGACATTCAAAATCTGCTCAACACCATGGTGGGGATGTTGAGAAAATGAATAACCACTGAAAGCAGACTCCCCTCCCCACCAGCCTGTTGGAGCCAGGACACAGCATTTAAATCACATCCCTTCTCCAACAGGCTCCTGTTCACCTTCCCTCCCCTCTTGCCACAGCAGGGAAGGAGACGGGCTCCCCACCAGCTTGTATGGGCCAGAAAGCAGCATTTCAGCTGCCTCCCGGTGTGAACGGGCTCGTAGGGGGTTGATATTTTCATCGTTGTGGTAATACCGCTAGATTTGTCTTTTTTTCTTTATGGGCTTCTTAGTCTGCTCATAAAACAGAAAACATCAAGAATTAAAACAGCCTTGAAATGTCTTCTCTTTCATTAGGAAACGCATGTTCTTTCAAAGCTTAATTGAGCTGCACAAAGCTAATTAGCTGTCCGAAGACGTGGCATTTAATTCACAATGCAGCATAAATTTGTTCTACAGAATGAGCTTATCTCCTGCATAAATGTCTTTACCCTTTGGCTTTCCAACCAGCTGCAATATGTAAGAAAGACTGATAATGCTGTTGCTTAAATGTTGCTTGTTTCCTTCACTTTTGCATAAAATACCAAATTGCATGTCAGTTTTAACTGGAAATTAAAGCTTCAGTTGTTGCAAAGAAAAAAATCTGGTTTGATAGTTCTCTTGCATTTTTATTCTTCTGTATCTAGGCATAATGCTATCACTTCGGTGTATAAAAGAACCATCATTAGACATTTTGAGCTTGAATATCGTTTGCAGCCTGCTAATATATTGTCTAATTTTGATGGTATGTTCAGTAAATTGTTTCAAAGCTTTTCATGGATAAGAACTAATTTGTCTCATGCCTTTTTATTATACAAATTTCAAGTATATTTGTAAAGCCTATGTAAGACAGGAGACTCTTTACAGCTAATGTGAAAGGCACTTTGTATTGATACTCTTTGAAGCATACACCATCATTTTCAGAACCCACTTAATGAAATTTTTTTCCTCCCCTGTCTTTAGTAAGAAAGTAATGATTTTCTCAGGATATGTAATGAGAGAGTTCATGAGGTATGAAGTTTCGTGCCTAAATATGAAACTTATAATACTACATTGTCTCTGTTGCTGAACTCATTGTTCTAGTGAATCTTAGCAATTCATTTTTCCTATTAATATACAAAAACAACTATTCATGTCGGACACCTATCACCTGTGTAACAGGCTCATTTGAAAAGAGGTTTGGACTTGTCTTGTTTTTAACTTACCCTAAATTATAATTATTTAGATTTTTTGTTGTAAATTATCATCCCCCACCAGAAAACCCACAAAATGAACAAATTACATTTTCCTTGAGTGTCAGCATGAACTTGTGGCTAGAAAGACTGTGAAGAACTGCTATACCAGCATTTTTTCACAGCTTGCCTTTCTTAACAGACTGACTTTTTTTATTAAAGCTAACGTTAAAATTAGGTAATACAAAGATTAAGGAAATAGTGTTGAGTGTTACACCTGAAACTCTCCTGCTTTTAGAGTCCTGGGGTTTTTTTTTGTTTTTTTTGTTTTTGTTTAAAAACAGGCTGTCAATTCTTGTGCAAAATTGTAGGTGGGGGTTGGCTGTGTGGGAGCACAATTTTGGCTGGTTGGTTCTTCAAGCCACCTTGGTTATTGAAGCAGGCATGTTATACTTTTGTTTCCCCTGAACTTCTATACTGAAAAGATGGGATTTATTGGCAGTATAAGCCAGGCAGGGCCTTGAAAAGTAGCATTTAAACAGACATGAAAGCATTACCACTTTTGGTAAGTATAGATGGTTTTTAAAATGTACTACATTAAATGGGATTCATAGCAAAGTTCAGCAAAGAAATCAGGCGGACAGCTGGAATATAAGGGGAACGGTTGCTTTCAGAACACAGGTGGCTTGAAGAAGCATATGTAGCTACTATGTTAGTGTCCCTATCACTGGGGTGCAGGAAATTGTGGGAACAGGAAGGGAGAATGGTAAGGAGGGCAGACAACTGGGAGAAGAATCCAGGCAGCAAATGGGAGGGAAATTTTGTTGGAGAGTAGGGTGGAACAAGGAACAGAGACAAAATCAGTGGGTACTAACAAAGGAATGACTATGGTCTAGATCTGTTGACTAGGAATAGGAAATAGAAGTGGTGGTCAGAAATTAATCTTTGTGTATCACACCCTTACCATAGCTGGGTGCTCAGTGAGAGGAGGGCAGGACAGGGGAATGAAATCCCATATTTTGTAACCAGGGGGAATCCTTTGTTTTATTTGTATATGCATTTGAGGGTGAATTTTCCACCTAAGATGATCAGTTCCCAAAATCAGAAGGCAGGTCAAATGGGCTTCTTTGAGTCTGAGGAACATTAATGTGTACTTATACTTTTTTTGCTCCAACTTGTGACTTTTTGTGCTATTGTGTCTGGAAATGCTGCCAACTAGTTGCACTCACTTTTTCAACTTCCCCTCCCACTTTATCTACTCCATCCCCTCACCAGCACACACATTAAATGCTGCAGTGTCACAAGCTGCTCTTCATGTTGCGGTCAGATTTGGAAGAGGGCAAAGGTTGCAGTCTCATTCCAAGTTCTCCTTATGGAAGACTCCAAAAAGACACTGCTCACTACAGATTGTACTTGATCTATTGGTCTCTTTGAGCTTGGCTCTGCTGCTTTATGGGTCCCTGCTATACCCCTGAATCTTCCTAGACTGGGGCAGGGAACTAAGAGTGGATTAAAGGTGGTCATAAATTTTCCAATTAAATACAAGTTGAACCTCTCTAATCCAGCACTTTCTGGTCTGGCAACATCCCTGATCTGGCATGATTTTAGTTAGCTGCATGTTCACTTATCATGGGTGTGGCCAAGTTTTCCATGGTCCCATAAGTTTGTTTATAGCTGCCATTCCTGTCTGTCAGTGTTCTGTGCTGTTATTTAGCTGTAATTTACCCTTCAATGTCTTCTAAGAGCCCAGTAAGCAGTGGAAGTGTTGGTATATTGATAATATTGAGCCCCTGGGGTTTGGCACATTCTCTGATTCAGCACCAGTCAGGTGCTGAGGATGCCAGACTGGAGAGGTTCAACCTGTATATTTTTGTTGGAAGATGTCAAAATATTGAAACTAAAACTGCCAGAAAGGGTCCCTTTTGAGAAATCTCTAAGTTTCTAAATAGTGCCCTGTTTAACCATTTATAAATGCCAAGTTTCATTTTTCTTGGTCAAAATAACCTTTTGAAATTTTAGTTAATTTGTAGGTTTTTAAAAAATGTTAGTTCAAACAGTTTTTCAGAATTATAATAGAGTGTTTCTCTTCTGTGGAAAACAGGCTGTAGTTTCAATTGGTTCTGCACTGTTGAACATTCCCTGACATTTTGGAATTGAGTAGATGTTATCTTCAATTTGTTGGTTTACAGACAGAAAAACTGTTGAGTTGCTTGCTTTCCTCTGCCAGACAAGTAGATGGAAATTCTTACTGTTCTAAAAACAACCATAACAAAACCAGTGTGCCTACATAAGCCAATGACGTCTATTGGCATGTGCATGTTTATATGAGCACACACAAAGACATGATGTGAGATAGCACATAGTTGTCTGTAAAGGAATAAATAGCTGGCATAGATGCAAAATTACATGGTGCTCAACTAAAAAGCAAAATGATTAGCATACTGATCCTGCTACTTGAACCATTGTGTGAAAAATGAATCCCCCAAAGACACACAACAATTGAAGAGGCAGGACTAGAACCAAGGCGGCCTGACTCTGTCCTTTTCATTTCCTGGCTTGTAACTGCTTAACTCCTTATTTTTAATATAGCTTTTCTTTCAAATTATAGTTTCAGAAAGGCTGGAAGGTAGCCTAGGAAAAGTATTTTTGTGACAAGCTCTTTCATAAGAAGGTAAAAACCTCATACTTTGTAAGGTCTGCAGTTAAGACCAGGATTCTTTATTGCTTTAAACAATTACTTAAATCTCCATTTCAACATTCTAGGAGGTTTGGAACAGCTTTAAATATGCGGTTGACCATAGATGTAAAATTTGCAGCAATTCCTTCCATCTCTGTGCAATGCACTGAACCATGAAACATATCTGCTCAGGTGTCAGAGGGCAGGTGGTATGATGTAATGCACTTTTTAACCAGTAGGCTTTACTGTCTGAATCAGTTGGGGGACAGTCCTGGAATACCAGATTTGCCTGGTTTCCTGAATTGCTAGAGCTTTACAGACTCCTTTTGGAGGCTTGCCACTTACATCTGCTTGGTGTGATGAAAAAAAATCCTTGAATTAGTTTGGTTATTCTCATTGTGTAAATTAGTTTCCCAGATTAGACTAATGAACTGTCAGTGATTTATAAAGATTATGCATTCATGGCTGAGATAATGATAATGGGAAGATACTTTTCACTTTTAAACTTGAAATTAAAAAGAAAAAAGCATTTTTGTTAATTTTATTGCTAGATCATAATGAATCATGCAATAATTTATGTCTATTGATATGTAGAACAAACAGAACTGAATTTCAGTGCTGGTAGGATACAGCACTATAATATTATGGGCACTATTAGCATAGCATATAGTGGTAGGCTTTGACAGTGTCTCTGGAGTTCCAGTTTTCTGCTGGTGGGACTACTACTAGGACTAGCTGGGTGCAGGGTAGGTGCACTCATGGATCTACACTTATTACGACTTAAGCTATGTCTACACATGCAAAGTTTCTGCACTGTCAGTTTCACTGGTGCTAGCAAACTGGAAAAAGAACAGGTTTATGAACCCACTTCCACATGTATCAGAAAGGATTCACATATGCAGCACTTCTGTCACTGATGAGAGCAGTGCCCTGAAAGCAGCTGTTTGACAGTGCAGTAATCTGCATTTTGATAATGCAGCTTATGGGAAGACAAGGTAATTGTGGGGCATCCTGGGTCTCTTCACAGCCCTGCTCTCTCTGAACACTCATAAAGTCCACTAGCTCAGCCTTGCTGCAAGCAGGGGCTTGTTTGCTCCACGGAGCAGGCACTGTCACCTGGCTGGATGATACCATTTGTCAAGAAAATAGGAAGGGGAGTTTCAAAGCTCCCTGGACTTTACAGTGGGAAGAGGGGATGTTTACCTGGTGTTGGGGCAGAAGAGGTGCTGGCTAGAGTGGCCACTTAGGCACTGAGGGATATCCCATGGAGGCTAAAGGCTCTAACACAGCAAGAATGTGCCTTCACTTGCACATCACTATAAAAGCAACACCAGTAACAGCTGTACACATCTTGTGCAGGTGATTTTCTTTTTTGTGGTGAAACTTTGACCTTTGTACTTGCCTATCACTGTTTGTAGTGAGGTGCTACCATGGCTTTTTGCTTTAAATGGCCTGTGTAGTCATACCCTCAGTGGTTGAGTTTCCCACAAACAGGTCTTCAGATCCCTTGTTCTTGTCCATACAACGGAGGGAAGGGGAGAAGATACCCCAATGGCTTTCCTAGTCTTATGGAGTGGATGGAAAAAAAACCCAGGGAACTCCCAGTTCTGTAGTGCTGGAGCCAAAGAATCATTTCTGCAGCTCCTATGGCTTCCCAGCTGTGAGGCTAGAGGGTAAAGGACCTCTCAACTATGACTGCAAGAAGAATATTTCATCTGTTTGCTCAAACACTCATGAGAAAGGAGACAATGGGGGCCCTACTGCTGTGCTTAGATCCTGCTTGTTCACTGACTCCTGCTCCTTCCACTACTTGAATTCCTGTGGATGTGGACGTTGAGGTGGAGGGAAGAGGAGCTGGGGAGGGTACATGTAACATGGCCCTTTGTGAGAGTAGTTTTTGATCAGTTTACAACACATATACTAACACTACTACTACTTTTTAAATGTCAAAAAGGATAATAGGAGAAAACACCAGAATTAAATATGTATGGAGCAGTGATCTACTACATAGGAAAATGTGGCGATTATTCCTTAAAAAGTTTAAGAACATTCTGTTAAACTTAAATGCACTATACAACCACTTTTAAGTTCCTTACCCTGTCCTGAAACTACGTTGAAGCTCAGGGGCCAAATATGCCAGGGGGAAGAACTTGGAATACACAGCATGATTGTAGGCATGGTCTACACTAAAGGGGAAAGTTGAATTAAGATACATCAACTCCAGCTGTGTAATTAACGTTACTGGAGTTGTGGAACTTAATTTCAGTTTCTGCACGATCTCTGCTGCAGGAGATCGATGGGAGCATATACTCCCATTGACTTTCCTTACTCCTTGAAAGGGGCAGGAGTACCGGTGCCAACAGGAGCACCCTGTGAGTTCAATTTAGTGTATCCCTACTAGGTGCACTAAATTAAATTCTGGAAGATTGACCACAGCAGTGGCGATCTTCCCTGGAGTGAAGACGTGTCTGTAGTGAAATGCAAGATATAAGTGCTGCTTAGTGCCTTTTTATCTTCCAATAAGCTTAGTGTTGATTAGTCCTGGAAACTGGACTAGTACTGACCCCTGATCTAGATTAGTCCTTGGCCATACAATATACAAAGCAAATCAAAGTTTTTATCAGGAGGGTCAGGGTTACACTCAATAGCTCTTACTGAGCACTTTGAAAACTTGCTTCTGAAGTTTTTGTTCAGATTTTTAAGCTCTTCATAGCTGTAACTTGTCTTTTCTTGTGGACAGTGATTATCACAATTGGGTCCCACACCTGAATCCTGTAGGGGTTACCAGAAAACTAACAAATAAATTGTTTTGAAAAGAAAACGTCTTCAAGGCTCAAACTGGCTGCAGGCATAATGGGAAACAAGAAGGCTTTTTACAAATACATTGGTAACAAGAGAAAGACCAAGGAGAGGGTAGGGCCATTGGTCAGTGACGAGGGAGAAACAGTGACAGGGAATTTGGAAATGGCAGAGATGTGTAATGATTTCTTTGTTTCGGTCTTCACTGAGAAATCTGAAGGAATGCCTGACATAGATAATGCTAGTGAAAAAGGGGTAGGTTTAGAAGTTGAAATATGAAAAGAACAAATTAAAATTTACTTAGAAAAATTAGATGTCTGCAAATCACCAGGGCCTGATGAAATGCATCCTAGAATCCTCAAGAAGCTGATAGAAGAGGTATCTGAGCCTTTAGCAATCATTTTTGGAAAATCATGGGAGATGGGAGAGATTCCAGAAGACTGGAAAAGGACAAATATAGTACCCATTTATAAAAAGGGGAACAAGAATAACTCGGGAAACTACAGGCCAGTCAGCTTAACTTCTGTGCCAGGAAAGATAATGGAGCAGGTAATTAAAGAAACCATCTGCAAGCATTTGGAAGGTGGTAAGGTGATAGGGAACAGCCAGCATGGTTTTGTTAAAAACAGATCATGTCAAACCAATCTAATAGCTTTCTTTGATAGAATAACGAGCCTTGTGGATAAGGGAGAAGCGGTAGAGGTGGTATACCTAGACTTCAGTAAAGCATTTGACACGGTCTCACATAATATACTTATCAATAAACTACGCAAATACAACTTAGATGGGGCTACTATAAGGTGGGTGAACAACTGGCTGGATAACCGTACCCGGAGAGTAGTTATTAATGGTTTTCAATCCTGCTGGAAAAGTATAACTAGTGGGGTTCCACAGGGGTCTGTTTTAGGACCAGTTCTGTTCAATATCTTCATTAACAATTTAGATATTGACATAGAAAGTACACTTATTAAGTTTGCAGATGATACCAAGCTGGGAGGGGTTGCAACTTCTTTGGAGGATAGGGTCATAATTCAAAAGGATCTGGATAAATTGGAGAAGTGGTCTGAGGTAAACAGGATGAAGTTTAATAAGGACAAATGCGAAGTGCTCCACTTAGGAAGGAACAATCAGTGTCACACATACAGAATGGGAAAGGACTGCCTAGGAATGAGTACAGCAGAAAGGGATCTAGGGGTTATAGTGGACCACAAGCTAAATATGAGTCAACAGTGTGATGCTGTTGCAAAAAAAGCAAACATGATTCTAGGATGCATTAACAGGTGTGTTGTGAACAAGACACAAGAAGTCATTCTCCCGCTCTACTCTGCGCTGGTTAGGCCTCAGCTGGAGTATTGTGTCCAGTTCTGGGCACCGCAGTTCAGGAAGGATGTGGAGAAATTGGAGAGGGTCCAGAGGAGAGCAACGAGAATGATCAAAGGTCTAGAGAACATGACCTATGAAGAAAGGCTGAAGGAATTGGGCTTGTTTACTTTGGAAAAGAGAAGATTGAGGGGGGACATGATAGCAGTTTTCAGCTATCTAAAAGGGTGTCATAAGGTAGAGGGAGGGAACTTGTTCTTCCTTGCCTCTGAGGATAGAACAAGAGGCAATGGACTTAAATTGCAGCAGGGGAGGTTCAGGTTGGACATTAGGAAAAAGTTCCTAACTGTCAGGGTGATCAAACACTGGAACAACTTGCCAAGGGAGGTGGTAGAATCTCCACCACTGGAGATATTTAAGAAGAGGTTAGATAGATGGCTTTCAGGGATGGTCTAGAAAGTGCTTGGTCCTGCCATGAGGGCAGGGGGCTGGACTCGATGGCCT
Organism: Carettochelys insculpta; assembly: GCF_033958435.1. Taxonomy (NCBI): domain Eukaryota; kingdom Metazoa; phylum Chordata; order Testudines; family Carettochelyidae; genus Carettochelys; species Carettochelys insculpta. Next base: position 60,127,067 of record NC_134144.1, read on the forward strand.
CTCGAGGTCCCTTCCAGTCCTACTCTTCTATGATTCTTCTATGATAAGGCTGATCTAAAAACCAGCATATACCTTAGCAACAGAACACAAAAATGAAGATTGACTACAATTGTCTCTGGGCAGAAATAAAGTTGGTAATGATTCACTGGAGACCCCGAATGATTGGTACCCTTAACTGTTCTCATAGACATGGCATCAAAAGAACTGAAAGTTAGGCTAATTATCATAACTTCTAAACATATGGAGATATGCATCTCATAGAGCTGGAAGGGACCTCAGGGGATTGTTGAGTCCGGTTCCTTGCCCTCTTGGCAGGACTGAGTACCATCCCTAACAGTTTTTTTAAATCTATTTACTCCAGATCCCTAAATGGCCTTCTCAAGGACTGACCTCACAACCCTGAGTTTAGCAGACTAATGATAAAACCACTGAGCTATCCTTCCCTCCTTTCTATAGCTTTTTTTATTTTTTTCTCAGTATTTGCAATTTAGAGGATTGGAAAGACTCAGTGCTGAGTCTATTGCAAAGGTTTGGTTTCTTTCCTTCAGAAAAATGATTCAGAATATCTATTTTACTACATCTAAATTGGGTCTGATTTTGCTGCTGTGTTATCTACACAAATAATCTTACTGCATACCCTCACTTGTAGCAATTCTTCATTTTGTCACCAACTTTAATAAATATTTTGTTTATTTTTATCTTATGTTTCTGGTTGGATTAAAAAGAGTTTTTTTTTAAATGGCAATAGTTATTGGATGGATGATGATTTACAGCTGCGTTACCAGTAAATAACTATGTTTGCTTGTTCTCAGAACTGATTACTGGTATAAAAGAAATAGCAGAACTATACATCCCAGAAACCTTATGGCATTATCATGCAATACACCTGCCCAGCTGATGAAAAGGACTCAGTAGCACAGTTAATAAGAGGCTGAAGTGATTTGAAGCTGAGATGTAGTAGAATAAATCAGCCCAAATGTGGCATTCATGATGATTTCACCATCATCAGAGTGAATCTGAAGTTTTAGCAGTGATTTGAGGAAAATACGTCTTGTGTATTGAGACCACTAGAATGTGGACATTTCTGCTTTTCAGATCCAACTTACCTTTTGGTTCCTAACTAAAGAGGATACATTTTAAAAAGAGATTTGAGGAGGTAATGAAAGAGTTAATATGGGCTTGAAGCCAGTGAACTCACTGCATTGGAATGGGGGACCAGCCCTAATTAAAGATGAAGCCCGGATGGAAGAGGGAGGGTATAATTGCTAAATGTAGAAAGCCTGGAGAAGAAGGAAGCTGTAAGGGTAGAGATAAAGGCTTTGCAGTCTTTCTCTTAATAGAAAGGAGTGGAGAGACTTGCCAGGAACAGGAATGCTTTTTCAGAGTGAAAAGGAGTCATGGCAGGAGATGGCACCTGGAAGCAACAGGACTGGAGCAAGTTCCTGTGGCTGATCCTGACACAAGTGCAGGTGGGAACCAGACAGCTGTGGGGAAGGCTAGGGTGGTGTTGCTCATGACAGGAAAACTAGAAAAGGTCTGAGGAAAGACTCTGGTAGGAAGGAGACTAAGGAAGGGGTGCCAGGGTGTCTCAAATTGCAGACTCGAGCTGCTTTGGTTTGGTTAGGTTTCCTGGCTATGTTTACTCTGTTTTTTCCTACCCATGCACAGAATACATCTTGTTACATGCATGAGGTGTGTGTGGATGTGTGCTACCAGTGGAAATGTGCTGTGGGTGCTCTGCTGATCAGCTGGGGTGTGTGGAAATGTCTCCTAGCTGGCTGCCCAAGCACTCAGTTTATGGGGAGCACTGATCCCTAGACTGGAACCTGGTGTAGTGAGTGCATCTGGGTTCCCCTAACAGCCTCTAAGTTGGTGGCATGAAGCTTCCTAACACAAGGACAACTCAGATCCTGGAGGGAGGGCCACTGGACCTAGTGTTCAGGGTGAAGACCATGGGTGAGGATGTTATTGTTGGTTTTGGGTGATTGTTACCCTGAAACTGGAGGGTTTAAACATGACTTGGATGGAGAGCTGAGTGATGTTGCTACAGACCAGAGTGACTCTCATTGAAGGCCCTAGAAAGGACAAAATCTGATATGCTGCTCCTAACCATGAGGAAATGATCTAGTGGTAAGGCCTACAGGTGGCCTACATGTAGGCTCTAGGCACCCTGACTATAATTAGGATGGAGTGTGAATAGGGGGCACATGATTCCTTTTTTGTGCTGTAAGTGCACTTCGTGCTTGCAGCCTGAATTCCCTATGTGTGTTTGATTCATTACAATTATGAAAATGAACCTTTTTTAGAACTCCAGGCTCATGCATGAACAATTCAGAGGTAAAAGCAAAACTGGATTGCTCCAATGTCCATCTGGAAGTCAAGGAAAGCTAGGAAAAGTAAATGAGCTCTGCAACAAGAACCACCAGCATGGGTACTGTAGCTGGTAAACAGGCAGCATCAGAAGCACAAGTTGTAATTATAAACTAAACTGACCAAGCAAGATTTATTTGAAGTGTCTGGGTTAATAAAATCTTTACATTGAAGATAAGAAGCATTCTTTGGGTAGTCATAGAATCATAGCACAATAGAGCTGGAAGAGACTTAAGAAGCTATCAAGTCCAGTCCCCTGCCCAAAGCAGGACCAAACCCCATCAGATCAGCCCAGCCAGGGCTTTGTTGAGCTGAGACTCTACTACTTCCCTGGGTAGACCATGCCAATGCTTCACCACCCTCCTAGTGAAAAAGTTTTTTCCTAATGTTCAACCTGGACCTTCCCAACCCCAACTTGAGACCATTGTTCTGTGTTCTGTCATCTGTGACTGCTGTGAACAACCTCTCTCCAGCCTCTGTGCAACCTCCCTTCAGTAAATCAAAGGCTGTTATCAAATCCCACCTCAGGCTTCTCTTCTGCAGACCAAACAGACTCAATTCCCTCAACCTTTCTTCATAGGTCATATGCTCCAGCCCCCTAATATTTTTGGTTGCCCTCTGCTGGACCTTCTGCAGTGTGTCCCCATCCTTCCTATAATTGGGGGCCCAGAGCTGGACACAGTACTCCAGACGCAGCTTCACCAAAGCTGAATAAAGAGGAATAATCACTTCCCTGGATCTACAGGCAATGCTCCTCTTGATCCAACCTAATATGCCATTAACTTTCTTGGCTACAATGGCACACTGTTGACTCATGTCCAGCTTCTCGTCCACTACGAATCCCAGATCCTTTCCTGCAGAACTACTACTAAGCTAGTAGGACACCAGCCTGTAACAATGCTTGGGTTTCTTTTGGCCCAAGTGCAGGACTCTGCACTTGTTCTTATTGAACCTCATCAGATTTCTTGTGGCCCAGTATTCCAATTTGTCTAAGTCACTCTGGACCCTATCCCTACCCTCCCGTGTATCTACCTCTCCCCCAGCTTAGTGTCATCCACAAACTTGCTGAGAGTGCAATCCAACCCCTCATCCAGGTCACTGATAAATATGTTGAACAGAACTGAACCTTGGGGCACTCCACTAGAAACTGACCGCCATCCTGACATCAAGCCAGTGATTACTACCTGTTGGGCCTGACCTTCTAGACAGCTTTCTATCCATCTTACCATCCATTTATCCAATCCACGTTCCTTAAACTTGCTGACAACAATTTTGTGGGAGACAGCATCAAAGCTTTGCTAAAGTCAAGATAAATCACATCCATTTGTGGTTTGTTTAGTTTTTTTTCTCCCCTATCCACAGAACCAGTTATCTCATCATAGAAACTAATCAGATTGGTCAGGCATGACTTGCCCTTCATGAATCTGTGCTGATTATTCCTGATCACGTTCTCTTCCTCCAAGTGCCTCAAAATGACTTCCTTGAGGAGCCCCTCCCTGATTTTTCCAGGGACTGATGTAAGACTGACCGGCCTATAGTTCCCTGGATCATCCTTCTTCCCTTTTTTAAAGATGGGCACTACATTTGCCTTTCCAATCATCTGGGATCTCTCCTGATTGCTATGACTTTTCAAAGATAATGGCCAAGGGCTCATCAATGACATATGCCAACTTCCTCGGATGAATTAGGTCCAGGCCCATGGATTTACGTACGTTTAGCTTTTTTTACATAGCTCCTAACCTGTTCTTCCCCACCAAAGGCTGTCCACCCTCATCCCACAGTGCATCACTTATCGCATTAGTCTAGGAGCTGTCCTTGTCCGTGAAGACAGAGGCAAAGAAAGCATTAAGTACTTCAGCTTTCCCTACATCATCTGTCACTGGGTTACCTCCCTCATCCAGTAGGGGCCCCACGCCCTCTCTGATCACCTTCTTCTTGCTAACATGCCTGAAGAAACTTTTCTTGTTATCCTTCACATTCCTCAAGTCACAATTCCAGTTGCGCTTTCGCCTTCCTGATAAGCGCCCTGCATTCTTGAGCTATACATTTATATCCCTCCCTAGACATCTGTCCAAATTTCCACTTTTTGTAAGTTCCCTTTTAGTGCCTAAGTTTTCCAAGGATTTCTCCAGTAAGCCAGTCTGGTCTCCTACCATATTTACTACTTTTGCTGCGCATTGGGATGGTTTCTTCCTGTGCCTTCAATAGGGCTTCCTTAAACTACTGCCAGTTTTCCTGGACCCCTTTTCCCTTCATGGTAGCAGCCCAGGGGATTCTGCCCATCAGGTTCCTGAAGTAGTCCTAGAAGTATTTTCCTGTTTTTGCTGTCCCTAAGACAAAGACGCAAACTCCAATTGACTTTACTGAGGTTTGGTCTGGTCCTTAATATCTTGTTCAGCATCTTCCATTTTGTAACATCCTTGAGAACAAAGTTCAGTATTCACTTCCTTCCTGGAGCTGCATTGAAATGAGGAGGGGTTCACATATGTAAACAGGCAGAATCTAGCTCATAAAACACAATCTAAGATGATTTTCAGTGTCTGTCTTGTTCTAAATGTGATCGAAGAGCAGATGTGATCTACTGTATATGTAAGAGTACTTATGAGTTTGTCTGCATGTCTGTTTGTCTGTTCAAGAACTCTTCCTAAACAACAAGAGCTAGACCTCCAAATTTGGTATGCAAAGTCAGGGTCTGGCTGTTCCAGGAAAATGGTATATGCCTGGGATGCAATTGTTTCTCATCCAGTGCTAAGAGAGGGCTCTGATAGCAGGCACAACTACACTGCAGAATGACTGGGGGGGGCGGGAGCAGTTGCACCTATAACACAGTGGTTGGCAGAGGGAAGAGCTCTGAATGTTGTCACCTCCCATCCATGAGTAAGGTTCCTGTGCTGGGCATGATTGCTCACCTCCCTCCCATGCTAGTCACTATGCCCCCCAGTCTGAGTCCAACCCACTGTCTCTCAGCCCCAGTGCTGTACACTGCAGTTGGGAAGGAGAAGAAGAGCCCAGGTGGGAAGCATAGTCCCTGACGGCCCTAGGAGTTGGTGCCATCCAGGAAGCATGGCCCCAGGGAGCTCACCACCCCCTGCCCTGACTCCTGAACCCAATCCCCTGCCCTGACTCCTGCACCTCCAACCACTGCCCTGTACCCCCACCCCGATGTGATTCCTGTACCCCTCACGCACCACCTAACCACAGCCCCAAGTCCCTCCTCACCACTGAACCCTGACTTCTGCAGCCCCCACATACCAACCCCCATCATGAGCCCCTCCTTAAGGTCTGAAGCAATGCTAGATAAATGTACTAGTGTGCGTATATAATATGCTGTCCTAGTATGGAGGACAGGTCTTTTTGTTATGGAGGTTCTTAATAAATGAAAATTAACAGGTAGGGGCCCCCATAATTGGTCCAATTTATGTTTGAGGAAAGGGCTTACCTTACTACTAGCTGGGAGAACTCTGTGTAAAGTATTCCCTCCCCCCAGCCCCACCAAAAGGGACACCTGCCTTCCTTGATGTCTTAAGAGAGATGGAGATTTGGGCGTTCATAAATTCAATAAAGTCTCTCTGTAAGACACACACTTACTCACACACAGATGAATTTTAAATAGTGCTGGGGGCCTCAGGGCTTCCCTTCTCGGTTATGTATGTGTGCTTCTATGACCCACAACTTTTATGCAGAGATCTGTTTTCCTGTTGGAAGATTTACTTCCTTTTTGCTTCACTAGGATTTATATTACTGATCGCTCTTTCGGCTGTTGAGAAAGCAGGCTTTCTAATGACTTAAGTGATGTAGTTGTAACATAAAGAGTGTGGACAGAAATTTTGTAAACATATCTTCCTTTGAGAGTCAACTGAGTGCTGTGAGTCTGCGCCACTAAAATTATAGGCTTAAAGAGCGCTTAGCGTGGTCCTTGTGATGTAGTATCTTCTCATACAGGTTTTGCCTTTGGTACCTTTTGGCAGTGTCAAAGCAGTGTTTCTGCTCCTATGAGGCAAGAGGATCAGCCATGCTGGACCATAGCCAAAGGTCAATGGTTTTGTCTTGTGAACATAACTCTTCATTTAGTAACTCTTTGGCAAGACAGGAAAATAAAGAGAATTAATTCATTGAAATATTAACGGTAGCAAGTTTTTGCTATTTTTGCAGTTTGGCACAACTCAGGGCCGGATCTAGTTTCCACTCCAGTTGGTGCAAACTTGCTAAATTGGCTGATATGTTTGGGTCAGGCCCTTGCTTCTTAAAATGTCTGAAAAATCTTTGGAGTGATTATTTTCGTTTTGCTTTTTGAGTGCGATGTAGAGGGGCAACAGGCTCCAAAGATCCTTTTTGGTTCCTCAGTAGCATGTTCTGCAGTGTACCCAGAGGCTAAAACAACTCTTGTGGGGCTGATTCTTACCAGCAATATGGGTCTTTCTTTGTTTCACAGCGAAATACTATACAAGTAATAAAGGGGAGCAAAGAAGCCCATGGAAACATATGTTGTCCTGCTGAAAGAGATGGAGAGCAAGATGGACAAATTTTTAATCCACCCAATGCAAGTGGCTAGTGCTGGTCTTTCTGCATTATGTTCCTTCTGTCACTCTCCTCTTTACTCAACTCCAACACCCCAAATAAGCAGTGTGACTAGAACTGGCATGTGCCCACATGGGTTGGATGCTATGAAGTAATTTAGTGGATAGGGGTTTTTCTCCTTAAAGAAAGAAGGAACCCAAAGTGTGCCTCTGTACAAAGGAAGATATCTTACTACTTTAAAGTACCATCACAATAGTCTGTCTGCAAAACAATGCAGACCTCATTTCAGATGACGCTAGAGAATGTGGTGTTAACAGCAAACTGGCATTGCAACTTGGTCCTTGTGGGGCAGCGATCAGATGACCTTGAGACCTCTCTGTACATGAAGGTTTGGTAAAACTATTCAAGTGCGGCCTGACCACAGATGGCTGTTTGAAAGGCGTGCTAAGTTTTATTGTTTTCAGTATTAAACAGTGGCTCAAGGACTGAGCCATCAATTCTCTAGGAAAGCATCATAACACTCTTCTCATGGAACAAGCCACTAATCTGCTTCACTACCTTTTTAATCTACAGGTGATCTAGTTCTTTCTAGTGCATGCAAAATTCCCATTGACAAAATGAGCCCCCTGTGTGAAAAGGTAAGTGTGCAGAGCTAACTAAAGAGAGAGTCTAACAGAATTCTTATTACAGCTTTCAGTGACAAGGTTATACATCTCCTCAACAATTTCCCAGGCATTTAAATTGTGTATGGCTCAGTACACTGGAGAGGCATCTGACTGCTTTTATGCTTACAATGAACAATCTTCTTTCTAATAGAAGCATGACCTTGCTGGTGCTTTCCATAGGATTCGTAGGCCAGCGGAAAGTGCTTAGACAAGCTCATGCCTCTCTCCAAAAACCTGCTTCTGTTAGTTGAAAAGAGACCAGGTAAGTTCAATGTACGTCAGCCAGATGTATCTTGTTGAAAGTCTCCAGTCACACTCTGAAGAGGTGATGACTTCATATATTTTTTGTAAAATAGCTGACATTTAGTCTTGGTGATCTAAGAGTTGGAGTCCTTTTAAGTTCTCCTGGCTGAGTAATATATTGAATAGCATCAATAAAACATAGGTCACGCCATCTGCTAACATTGTGTCTACGAAGGATTCATCTTTAAACAACCGAGAGGGGCTTTAAAGAATGATTGTCAACAACATGCAGTACAATGAAGACTGTGAAGAAGCATCCTCTAAGGAGAGAGGTATTTAGATTGTGGGAGACTGCTTCAAAGGAAACGCCAGCTTTTGGTTCAGCAATCAAACAAAACAGTAGAACACACTTTACATCAGCTTTGTTTAACAGTTATCATGTGGGGGAGACTAAAGCTGATGAGATGTTACCATTAAATTCATGAACAGGTTATATCATTGCAGATTTTTTTTCTTAGGAAAGGGAAGCCTTTTCCATGAGACAGAATATCCTGTCACCTTTCAAATAAGCCTCTTGTTCGTACAGTATAATATGAAACAACCTTTTCCCTTCAGCTGGCATGAAATGTGTGAAAACCCAAGTAGTACCTATGATCTTTTTTACCCTTCCTTAGTTCCTTATGGAATGTTCACGTAAAAGATCAAGTTGGAACTAAACTAATATATGTAAGAAATCTAATTTATATAGATGGGGAAATGAATTTTATTATCTGGTAACACACTGACACTTCTGCAGCCAGACTTAACTAATTTAATAAATTTCAGGAGATAAATTTAGGTTTTAGAGGTCCCCAGTTGGATGACTACTTAAATCTGTTTGTAGAGGTTGAATAAAACACATAAGAACAACCTGGCAATTAGAAACTTTACATACAATGGAATCCTTGTAGGATAAGGAATGAGACTTCAGTTACAAGCTTCCAAGTGTATTAGAAATGACCTAGGGAGAAAAAATATTGTTTTGTAAGTTAGGAAATATATAGTACCTTGGCAGGACCATTTAAAATTCTGCTAGAGAAACAGCAGATTAAATATATTGCCAATAAGTAGTCCCAAAACCATTTTTAAAAATATACTATTTTTCTTAGTTAGTAGACATTATCAAACAGACTTTTTATTGCTATAGTTTTTATGTCCATAAGTCTGTTCAAGTAATAAAAATAAGTTGTGAAGACATTAGTTCTTCCTCTTGTATTTAGGAACTAATGTTCTCTTTTCCTTTGCTTCTCATCCATCAGCATCAGCTGTGTTGATGGTTCTTTTCCACCACTTTCTGTCTTATACTCGGTTCATGGCTTTGCTGATCATTCTGTCATTCTTCACCACGTCTAGCCAATGTATTTTCAGTTGTTCTCTATTTCTAGGGCCTTGTACTCTGGTATATATCACTTTGTATGGTAGGTTCATTTTTGACACATGTCAAAGCAGTCTCAGCCATCTTTATTCAATCTTCCATAAGAGCTTTGTTTCTTGCCCGCCTTTCATTTTTCAAAAATTTCTTGGAGTCTTGAAGCTCTTAGCATCCCCCACCCAGACGGTGCATTTGTGCAGCCAAAATCTTTCAGTCATACTCCAGCATTCCCACTCATCAAATAATATCCTCATGATAGTTGTGTGTTGATTTTTATTTTAATCAAAATATCTGTAGCCTTCCTGATATTGCAGTTTTCTGAATGTAATAGATGTTAGTCCAGTTCTTTTTATATTATCTTCACAATTCCCATTCTTAATACTAGTGCTTCCCATGGTACACTTGTTCTACTCCTTCGTCTCCAGAGTTTGTTTACATCTTTGTCCTGTGTTCAAATTTTCATGATTTTTTTTTTTATCTTCATTCTGATCCTCAAGCAAAATTTTCTGCTTTACTGGAGGTGGCTTGGGGAAAAGAGCTCTAATTTAGTCCTTACTCTGATAAACAAGGGCCTCATTCACCACTAGAAATCAAGGTGGGTGGGGGGTACAAAAAAGGGAGGCAGTCAGAACAAACAAGTACAACAAGCAAAAGAGGGAGTTATGTCATGAACTAGATGCAGATTGGAACATGGATTGTAAGACCATTATGCCAAGCTGCAGCAGTTATTGTTGTAATGGGGAATGAGTTGACAGGACAAGTGGGACATTTTCAATTTGTGACATGAAATGGGAAGTCAGAGGAGAATTTTACCATGAGGCACATAGGTTATTGATAGTGGGGAAGCAAAGATGGCCACTATTGGATTTGATGATAAATTGGTGTTGGCACCTGGGGAGGCTGAGGCTGAGAGCAATGGGAAAAGTGCCCAGAACTAAGATCTGTCATGTGTACAAACTGAAAGAGCCAGTTATTAGAGACTAGCCTTATGGGGGTGGGGGCAATCACATCTCTGGAGAAAGAAGAAATGAACATTGAATAGAAATGGATCAGTACTTTTTAAAAAAAACAAGCAAGCAGGAGATAGGGGATTATGATTCCAGCTGAACAAGTGTTGGGTTATTGGGCCAAAATAAACAAACTAAAGGGTGGATGAAACGCTGCATGCACGTGAAAAGCATAGGAAGCTGAAGGAGAATTAAAAAGGACAAAATAACAGCTGAGGATGATAGGATAACTGTAAAGATCAAGCAGAAAGTGAAGAGGGGGGAAAAAAAAACCACTGGATAAATGAACAGTGTGACAGAGGATATGCTGATGGAAATGCCACACTGGGGTTGTACTGCAAGATAAGAGAACTGAGTAGGACTTACAAATTGAAGATGGTTGGCAGTGAAAGATAAGTTTAGACAATTTAATTGAAGATGAGCGAGCAAAGGATAAGCAATGGGAAGAATATCCCAAAAAGCTAGACATTGTGCTGGGACTATATGAAATGGTGCTGGAGAAGCTCCCTAGCAAAAAGGAGAGAGACAGAAATGTTGGAGTAATAATTATAATGAAAATTTACACCATCTCCAGTCTGTCTTTTTAAGAGGGAAACTTAAACATTGAAACCATTTACGACAGGTTGTAGTGGATTCTCCATCACAGATCACTTTTGAAATCACAAGGGGATATTTTCTTTTAAATATATATTCTGTGGAATTTCTACATCCTGCATGAGGTCAGACTAAGGCTACAGTTACACCACAGTGATCTCTTGGAAGAGATTTTTCTGACACAACTTCTGTTGACAGAGTGCAGCCATACACAAAAGCCAAAGAGATGAGAACTCCGCTCTGTTGACAGAGCGGCTAGATTGCCCAGATGCTTTCGCAACAAAACGAGCAACCAGAAGCACAGCAGACAGGTCTGCCCATGGTTCTGGATACCCAGTCTGTTGAGAAAAGGCCCCCCAAGCATCCTTGCAGCTTTTTTGTTGACAGAATCTGACAGCAGCATTATGCAGAGCACTGCCAGTGAAAATCCTGAGTTTTGTTGACCAAACTATCAACTAGTGTAACTGTGGCCTTGACCACAACTGCCCCTTCCAGCATTGGAAGCTACAACATTAGCTGTTCAGCACGAGTAAACTTAATGGGACTCCACAGATGCTTACAAGAAGTCATGTGCTTTTAAATGATTTGCTGAACTAGTGCTCAGCAATGTGTGGAGTGTGTTTTTTTTTTTTTTTTTTTTTTTTTTTTTCTTCTCCCCCCACCCCCAATAGGCTTTTGCCAGCTCCTAAAATCCTTATGGGAAAAGGACATGATTATGTTCAAGGCCACTTCTCTGAGCCTTATGCTGACAGAGCCCAGTTTCTAGTGTGGCGGGGGTGGGGGGGGGAACATCCTTGCAAATGTATTTCATAGCCTAGGAGCCATCACAACAAAATATTAGAGTGAAGACCTAGTTCTTCTTAGTAGCGAACTCAGCTCATCATTCTAAATTTCCTTTCCCTTACCCACCCCCAACCCTTAAATCCTTTGCTTAGGAGGGTATTGGGTTGAATCACTGAGATCCACTGTTTGGACAGTGCCTATGTCTCTTACAGTGATGTAACTTTGCTTGGCACTTTTATTGTGTGCCTTTCATGCTATTTTAAAGCATAGGCAAAATATTCAAAAGCCTTCAGGAGTCTATCAGGGTATTACGGTTGGGGGTGGCGGGGGGAGCACTCCTGTGGCATTGAGTTTGGAACCTGGGTCGGCTGGCTCTGGGCTCATGGAGCTGATATGGTAGGACTGCAAGTAGTGGTGTAGATGTCCAGGCTTGGGCTGGAGTCTGGACGCTGAGACCTCCCACATCCCTCCTGGCCTTCTGGATTTCAGAGCCCAGTATCCAGCCAGAGCCTGATAGTTCAGTGTGTTTTAGCTTCTGCAGTGTGAGCACTGTGAGCCCGAGTCAGTTGACTCAGGTGCTAAGACAATCTGCTGCAGTCCTCTCCCCTACTCCCCCCCACTTTTTTTTTTTGGCTGGGTTAACCTATCTTAAGCCATTTTGAAAAATGGGACTTAAGCTCCCAAGTCACTTAACTGTTTTTGAAAATTGGACCCTATATTCCATGGTGAATCTTCCATATGCTCTGGCAAAGTTCCAGGGCATGGAGAGGTTCTAAAAATTCACTTTATTTTCAGCGAACTGAGAGCTTTTGTGCTGTATTTAGCACATAACTGTAGAATAGGGTGAACCTTTCAGCTGAAATTATCATAGTCCTGAATCTTTAACTAAGAATAGTGTTGCTAGTTTCTCTGATACAGAATAATTGAAATATTCAGAGCATTGGTGTTCTTGTTGGTCGTGTAAAAAAGCAATTTTATAGGTACTTCATGTTTGATACTTGGAAAAGAGTTTTCACAAATACCTTTAATCTATAAAACCTTATTCTTTTTCACATTAAATGCTTGAAAATCTTATTACACTGAAGTGGAGCTTGTCTTATTTGTAGCATTATAGGGTAGTGGATGATTCACGTGTAAATGAAGAAAGTAAAGTGCTCTGCATAACATAAACAAGTCAGGAAAATGTTGCAAGACAATGTAGAGCTACTTACACATACGTTTGGATTTGCAAATGAAGAGCTGTCTGACTAATGGCAAATTAAGGACAAAAAATGAATTCTCAAGGTGGGCTGCTTCTCATGCATTTGAGCAAGTACGTATCACATACACGTTCCCCATTAAGCCAATTCTTTTGTACAACTGTGCAGTGAAAGATTGAAGGAAAAAAGGTCACACTGAAGAGCTGTTTGGGACTGGAAAGGCAAATTTATTGTGTGGCTGGGAAAAGCCCCCAAAGTAATCCAGAGAGAGAATCTTGATGTGGGAGGGTGTTCGTTATAACTGCAATTACAATGGCATCCCAGGCCCTATTTTGCTAAGCATTCTACATAAACATAATTAGAGGTAGTCCCTTCCCTGAAGGAAGAAGATCACATGTCCTTCTCTGAGGTTTACCCCGAGGGAATTCTGCATATGGGAATTCTGTGCACAGTATTTTTAAAACTCTGTAAATGTTATTTGTAACAAACAAATATGGAGGCTCCAGCAAGGCAGTGGAGAGCAAAGGCCATTGGCTGCATGGAGGAAGGAGATCTCCCTGCAGCCTCTAATTCTACCTCCCTGGCCTGGGGCAGAGACATGGTGATGAGGCTTCATCTGACCTTAACACTGTGTAACGGCCTGACCTGCCCCAGGAACACCCTGGGCCCTGCCTTTCCACTCCAGTGCTGCATCTGTGCTATAGCCATCATTTGAAAGTTGCTCTTCCAGGTGATCTTTTTTGTGCGTGTGGACCTACTCTTTCAAGAGAATGGACAGATTGATCCGTTCTTTCAATAGAGTGTCTGCACAGCCCCAGCTCATTCGAAAGAATGGGCCAGGGATAAAAAAAAGTCTCCATGAGAACTACCCTTTCAAAAAACGGGCTCTCTGAGCATCTACCCCTGACAAAGAACTGAGACAGGCATATGTCAAAGCCTGCAAGCTAGTCGGGGGATGGCCTGTGCACTGCTCCACTATAGGGAGCTGCACAGGCTCCTGGGGCTGAGGAAGGTGGCCATCCTGGAGCACCTTGGGGATGCCCTCTGTCCCCTCACCTCCTGCAGCAGACACTGAGGATGAGGCAGGCCCTTCTGGCCCCACCAGCCCTCTGCGCTGTGAGTGGCTCACCAAGACTGATGATGAGGGCTCCAGCGCTGGGACCCTTGTCGTCATCCTCCTCTCTTGGGTATCCAGCACAGCCTCATCCACCCAAACCTCACCTGAGGCCTGGGAGGTCACAGCCAGTATGTATGGGGCGAGTGGGATGTCGCAAGGGCCAGGGCTCCCCAGAACAGCCCCACAGCCCATGTGTCTGGGGACAGGGGAGGGTGAGGGAACATGGGCTGATCCTCACCAAGTGGGAATCTCCGGGCACCTGGGATCCCATTGGTCCTACAGGCCATTGGGTGGCAGGGTGGGAGCCAGCAGAGCAGGGCCCCCTGCCCCTAGGGTTGGCATCCAGCATTCACAGGCCATCCCCCTGACCCCTTGTGTTTCCACAGGTCCATTGTCAGGAAGCTGCCACAGCCCAGCAGAGGTGGCCGCTGCCTCAGGGGTCTGGGAGGCCATCCCATCATCCCAACCTGCATCCAGCCATGGCTGGGCCTCCTGGAGACAAAGCTGGAGGGATGAGGAGGCAGCCACCAACTGGGTGGTCATGTGGGAGATGATTTGGGATGCTGTGGGACTGGCTGGTGATGAAGCAAGACATGGATGCAGCTGGCCAGCAGCCTGGCCACTGTGGCTCAGGTCTTGGTCTCATGTCTCGGCCACCCATCTAGCCCATCCTCTTGCTCCCTCACCAGCCCACAGACACTCCCCCTGCACCTGCCCAGCCCCCAGCTTCCTCTACGTCAGCCGCTCACCACGCGGTGGACCTCTCACTGGCGCCCCGCCCTACCTCGAGCTGGCTTGGCACCTGCTAGCCAAGGTGGGCACACTTGGCCCAGCCCCACTGGCCCCTTCACAGACCCTCTGGAGGCCAAGCCCATGGCACCCTCCCCCCAGCGCTATCTTCCCCCTCCCCAACTTGGGGTGGGAGGGGTGGCCACCATGGCTCCTGGCTTCCCATGCCCCAGGACATCCTGACCCTTCTCCCATCTCATCCTCTCTTCCAGTTTGGTTCTCCCACCTATCTCCCCCCTCCCCTGCAATTCAGTTCTGCCCCATGCAATGTAAATAGTTTCATACATTGTTCTATTTTGTTTTCTCAAATACACTGATTCTCCACAGTAAAGTTTATTGTTCCCATCCTAACCCTATGTCCCTCATGCTTGGTGGGAGAGTGGTGTGGCAGGGAGTATGTGTGTGGTGGGGGGCCCTTGGTGCGGAGTGTGGCTGTCTGGTGCAGAGTGCGGCTGGGAGGGTCCGGGCAGGCCCTGGGTGAAGGACTGGCACAAGGCCTCCCAGACCCTGACCCCATCCCTCTGGGCCTCATGGCATGGGGCAGGGGGTAGTTCATAGCCAGCCCCTGGGTCTGTGGCCTAGCCCTGGATAAAGGACTCCCAGTGGCTCTCAATAAAATTATGGAGGGTACAGCAGGTGGTGATGACCTGGCGGGGGAGGGAAATGTTTGGGAGGCTGACATCCAGCCTGATAAGCAAGCTGCGAAACCCCCCTTTAACTCTCCCAGATGCCCACTCGACTGTGCCCCTGGCATGGCTGAGGTGACTGTTAAAGGTATCCTGGGCTGGCATGGTGCATCTGGTAAAGGGCTGCACAATCCATGGGTGTGGTGGGTACGCAGCATTGGCCATGATGCACGGGAGACATCATGTTTCCGAGCAGGAGCTCCTGCGGGGGTCATATGTGCCCTCCTGCATTTGGTGTCTCAGCCAGGAATTCTGGAACACCTTCCTGATTGATGTATGCGCCCCCACTGTGGTCTAGAGCCTGGATCACCACGTGTCCCATCCAGAGCTCCAAAACAGTTTAGGAAGCCCAGGTCCACGAACCCAGCGAGAGCAGTGTCCAGGTCCCCCAGGGTCATGACACATTGTAGGTGAACTGTGTTGATGATGGCTCAGACAACCTGCAGGGATGGAAGGAAGGCACGTCCATGAATGCCTGACCAAGAGGCCTCCCTGGGGCCTCCTGCCCAGTAGCTGCCTTCCCACAGTGGGTCCGTGCTGGCGGCTGGACTTACCTCAATTAGCACTGCTCAGACTCTGGCCTTGTCAACACCAAATTGGTGGCTGACAGACTGGTGACTGTTGGGGGTGGTCAGACTCCATAGTGTGATGGCCTCTTTCTTTGGCACTGGGAGCACTGGCCACATCCAGGGGTCCTGGTGCTGGAGGACTGGGGCAAGCCAGTGGCAGAGGTCCTCGAATGTCTGGCGGGGGGCTCAGCCACTGCTTCTCATCCCAGTTAGCCAGCACAGCTGCTCGCACGACTTGGTGACAAAGGCCCACTGGTGCTGGATTGGGGGACCCACGGGGACACCAGTGCTATGGCCAGGGCCTGCAGGCTGGGTCTCGTGCAGGTGATCCTGCCATGGCACTGGACAAGCAGGGTGGCCAGCAGGCTGGCCAGGTGGAGTGGACATCATCTTTGCAGAGGGTGGGAGCGGGAATGTTGGTCAGCTCTTATCCCCGGCACGTGCTCTGCTGCCTGGCAGTCTTGAGCATGTGTAGGGTTGGGTTGTTGGGAGGGGCTGGCTGGCTGGAAAGGGCTTGTCAGCCATGCAACTCCACGTCTGCATCATTTCCTGGTCCCTTAGCCCCTACTTCAAAGTAACTGTGTGTACATGTTTAGTTTGAAGCAGGGGAAGCCTACTTTGAAGTAAGGGAGGGTGCTTTTTGTGTGTAGACTCTCTACTTGGAAGTTGCTTGCTTTTGATGTATAAGTCTGAAGTAATTTTGTAGTGTAGGTGCTGCCCAAATGTTTGTCTAAATACACAGATATGCGCTAAAGGTAGCAGTCTTAGTAATACAATTTTACAGATGGGAAAACTGAGGCATCAAGAGGTCTGTGGCATAGCTGGGAATTGTACACGGAATACCTGAGTCTCAGTCCCTTTTCCTGACCATCTTTTCTTTTGATTAATGACCTCTTCTACCTCATGGGGAAGGAATGAAAAATCAGTGAAATGCGTTAATCCTGTCCTCCTTGGCCAATGGGATGGTAACCACAGAGTGAGATGTGTTTAAAGGGGGAAGAAAAAATAGGGAAGTTAGTGAAGGAATTGTATCATTCTGTAATATATAAATGCACACACAAGCACAATCCTCCTCTTTAGAAATGCAAAGGTCTTCCCTTTGCCTTGGGGACAGGGAGTTAAAATGGCTTCTCAGAGCTCATTTGCGCTGGTAAAGCTGCCTAGAGGTAATAGCACTCCTTAGGAAGTCCTGTTTAGTGAATATTGCTCACTTGATCTGATATGCTAATTTTCAGTTGCTAGATGCAAATAGTAAAATTATCTATCTATCTATCTATCTATCTATCTAGTTCTGAAGCAATCAGGTCCCACGGGCTGTCTTGAATTAATCCATGCTCTTCAGCTCTCAAAAACAAACCCTGGAGGCTCAGACAATAGAAGAAATACGGAACTAGCTTTGAGGAAAAGTCTTTGAGCAGGTGTCTACGCTGCATGCTTCATGTGGTGGCATGTAGATGGGGCCTATCTAGACAGCTATCTTTAGCAGTGCAGTGTCCCACTGCTTAACCTTGTCCCTATGCAGTGAAGGCCAGTGGCTGAAGTGGAGAAAAGCCTGGCACCTCTCCAACTCTGGAGCCTTTCCCTGCAGGTTGCCACCTTGCCAGAACTTTTCGGTCCTCTGTGTGGCTGCTCCAGCGTGGGTGCAGACACTACCTACAGGTACCCAGCTTGCACAGCTTAGACATATCCTGGGAGCACACAACAAATTTTCAGCCTTAAAGACCTGGAAAGATTTATATGTAGCTTTAATATGTATAAAACTGTGTCTGCAGTACCCTCTCTAATGACAAATAACTTAAATCTACCAGGCTTGTGTACTCTATCAGTTTTGATTCAGATGAAAACACATTCTGAAGCCAAGAGGTAGGGTGTGCTAGCACAAAAGAAAACACTGAGGTAGTTTATGTGGAAAGCATGTGATTATTAGTAAGTGAAGGAACTTAGTGGAATTCTTACCTTTTTCTTAGTGGAATTCTTACCTAGTTTAGAGAATATATCTAAGGTTCCTTTAAAATCCTGCAATCTTTAGCTTCTGTATTTGGCCTTTTGGGGGACAGCTTGCTCAGCTCTGTATCTGGAAGACCAGTGTGATACAGAGTAGCTTTGGACCCCGGGAGCACAAAGGCATATTTTTGCCCACTAATTTCACTTGCAGCTAGGGATCTGCTCAGCATGAAGCAGAAGATTTTTAGAAGAAATATTAACAATAATTAAGTTTGTTTATTCTTCTTTCTCTCCAGTCCCTTTCATAGACCTGAGTTTAGGATCATCTGCATCTCTGTGTACATACAAGTTAAGCACTTGTTCCATATATATATATATTTTTTTTTTAAAAAGAAGCTCAAATAAATGTGAAGTCTTGTACTCTTTCTTCCTGCAGGTACATGCAGTCCTACATCATTTATCTTCTGCAGCAAGCCCTGGGAAGGGAAATTTGAAGGAATTCCTTGTTTAAAGTTCGGAACTACATCACCTGATGCATTGTGGAAAATACTAAGCAGTTTGGAAACATTGATTCTCTAATATAACTGGCAATTACCTGCCAGTTTCCTCTTACAGAGTTGTTGGTGTGCAAAATCTAAGAGTAACTAAAAGCAAAGTGATCAGCAGTGGTACCAGTAAAATTGTCTTGTGCTGATTTGACTATTGAAAGATTGGCTGTCTGAGGTCCCAGAACGCTTCCTCTGATAAGAGTTGAGACTCCAAACTGTCAACAGTGAATCAGTTTTAGTCATTTCTAGCAAAGGGAAGAAAGGGTGTGGGTAACAGAACACATAGAACTGCATGGGTAAGAGAGAAGGGTGAAATTTTATAATATAAATCACAATACTTTTTACTCAAACCTTGAAGAGCAGATTATTGGACTCAAATGAAAATCCCATTGCATATCCTGTGTCTAAAATCGTGGCTTATCATCAATCGTACTCACTTTCCCACTCTAACTCAAGGCATGCTTTGAAATAGCTGTTGCCTGCTAAACACTTGAAAAGGGATTACTTCTGTGTTTTAGTCATAAAGTAGTTGCTTATATTGCAATAATTTTTGACTAGCTCCCGAAGTTAATTGTAAGAAAACCCCTTCATAATTCACTAATTAACACTTAAATTTTAAGTACTGCTTTATGGAGACTGTAACTGAAACATTCCAAACTTGAAAGGCAAATTTATCCTTGATACTGCATTCTAGTTTGAAAGGTTTGTAGCATCCATAGAGAAGATGGGATTGCAGCCCTTTACAAGCCTGTAAGAGTACTCATGATGTATCAGTTAGGGTTTTAACATTATTTTTTATACAGTGTTTAAAAAAAAAACACTTGATCAAACGAAATCTGCACCCGTCCCAGAATTTCTCTGTATTGCATTTTGATTTGTTGTTATAGGGTTGTTTAGGAGTGAGTGGCTGCTGACACCATTTTTTTTCTCCTGAAAGAACATTGAAACAGTTAGCTTAAAAGCTATACAAAGAATTATGGGGGGCTATAAACTGCCAAGAGTAAATCGGTAAATCTTTATATCATGAACCTTGATAGCTTTCTTCTTAAATTTTACTTGTATTTATAACATCATATAGGATCTGTTAATTTCACACCATTAGCCTTTGGCAATCTATTCTTTAAGTTTAGCTAGCTACAATGCATTCCAATTATATGAATGTTCTTGGCACGGTCTGCTCCCAGTAACTAGAAAGGGTCTTATGAATTCAGCAGTTCTGAAAAAAGCCAACATGTTTTTTCTTTTCTTATTTCTCCCTGAGAATTCTGACTCTCTTGCAAATTAATATTTTTTTGACACTGAATATTTTCAGCATAATCTCTGGCGTCTTGGTTCAAATCTCTTTTCCTTGCTGGGGGGTTCTTTGAAGGAGGCAGCTTCTCGCTAACTTCTCTGTCTCATCTCTGTGGCCTATTTCATTGGAACAGAATAAATTATTACCAAATATAGAGCATCTAACAGCAGAAGTTGGGTCCTTTGTTCCCTGGCTATCGGGGGCAGGGATAGTTCAGTGGTTTGAGCATTGGCCTGGTGGTAAATCCAGGGTTCTGAGGTCACTCCTTGAGGAGGCCATTTAGGGATTGGGGCAAATAGATGTCAGGGATTGTGCTTGGTCCTGCCAAGAAGGCAGGGAACTGTACTAGGTGAGCTCCCAAGTCCTTTCCAGTTCTAGGAGACATGTAATTCTGGTTCTCAATCTGTTTTCACTTCTCTCTCTCTCTCTCTCTGGTCCATTCTTAGTCATCCTCCTTTTCAAACTCTTCCCCAACAGCTCAAGAACATTGGAGGATCCTAGGGGAAAAAGTTTAATGCAGCATTTATAGTACAGAAAGTAGAGAACACTGCTTTATTCCAGTGGTGCAGTGAGACAACTTCCTTGATTTCTGTCACTCAACAAACTACTAGTAACTATTTAAGTGAAGACTGTAGGAGGCATAAATAGTTAAAAATGCAAAATTCAATTGTGTACAGAATGTTTCTTCCCAGGAAAGTCCTTTTAAGAAGGGACTGAGAAGAAAATATTCTAGGGTCCATGCCTATTCATCTCCCGGCCTCATTTAGTAAAAGCTGCACAATATGAAAAAATGTGGCTGGATGAAAAGTTTTCAATGATATGAAAGTGTTTTGGGGAACAAGTGAAAAAGTGTTCTCAAGTTATTCATTTCTTTTTCTGTATCCAAACCTTCCCATAACTCTCTCCCAATCTTTATCTGTTCCAACCTTTGCGTTCTGGTCTCCTCCAATGATCAGCACATCTCTCTCTTCAGTATCTCCTCCAGTGTCTTTGTCAAGTCTTCACAGAACAGCTCGGTCTCTTCCTCCGTACTGTCTGATGTGGGTACATACACCTGAATGACTGTCTGAGATGTTGAATGGTGTTGGTTCAAATCTCACTACCATCATTCTTGCACTCACCAGTTTGTGTCCTAGTAATGCTCCTCTAGCTCTTTTGGTAAGAAGGAATCTGACTCCTGCCTCATGCTTTATTTCACTCTCTGACCAAATTACTTCACAACTGCATATCTCTCCCGATGCCGTCCAATGCATCTCTGCCAGTCCCAGTATATCCCATCAGTATCTGTCTCCTTCTGAAGCAACTCTAATTTTCCAGTTGCCCACAGTGTTCGGAAGTTCCGTGTTCCAATTCATAGCACGAGTTAGTTGTAATTTTTGCTTTTTTTTAAAAATTTTACATGCTTTTGGATGTCAACGTTTTTGGGAATTATTTTTACAGACTTTCACAATCGGCTGCCACTTCACTGAGAAGTGGTACTGGGGCAGTATTTAACTGGTGTAAGTGAGAAAAGATGCAGGCACTTCACAGTTCTTTATCTTTCCCAAAGCTGTTTCAAAGGCCCCGTGTTTATCCTCGATAAGTCAACAGAGAATCTGCCATTGCACACAATCTATCCAAGGTTTACCTTGGAAGGCATTCTGCATCAAAAAGTTAAAAATTCTGCATGTAGTATGTAAAAATTCTGCAAGTTTTCTTTGTCATTAAATAAATGCCAAGTCTCCATTATAGTGATGGGGAGCATAGGCCATTGGTTGTGAGAGATCATCCTTCCTCCCCTGCTGCCCCAGGGCAAAGACTTAACAATAAGTTTGCACCCATCCTTGACACGACACAGGTCCTGAGCCCTGCACAAAAACACCCTGGGGCCCTGCTCCCCTGTGGCACATGCACCAGATGGGGGGCAGACTGGATCAACCAAGCAGGATCCGAGTGTGAAGGATCTCCAACTCTGAGCCCTAAGGGTAGGGTGAGAGGGTCCCGGGTGGGATGATCTGGATGGAAGCAGCTTGGGAAGTGGGGTGGGTGTTGAAGGTGTGGAGATCTAAGTGTATGGAGGCTCTTTGGGAGCTTCCAGGTGTGGGAGATTGGGGCACTGCAGGCTCTTAAAGCTAGTTGGTCCTTAGAGGGATTTGGGTTTGGGGATGTGCACACTGGGGCTCCATGGAGTGGGAGTTGGGGTGCAACAAGTTGGGGGCTAGGGTGTGAAGGTCTGGATGTGGGGGCTAAGGATGGGGGTTGAGCGTAGGTTTGTCAGTGGGGGGTGGTTTGAGTGCAGGAGTGGAAATCCAGAAGCAGTGGTCTTGGTGCAGGGGGGCTCTAGGTGCAGGTGTTGAGATTCAGCGGGATGGACTTCGAGTATGGAGGGAAGGGGACTCTGGGTGAAGCTCAGTAAGGATGTCTGGGTATGAGAGTTCCAGATGCTTGCAGACTAGGTGGATGGGGAGCAGCTCTTCATACAGTAACCCCTTACCCCACAATCGGGAGCAAAGGAGGCAGGAAGCAGGGGAGGTTGCTGAGCTTTGTGCAGCTGGGGAAGGTTTATCGGGGCAGGTCTGACACAGCCCCAGGCCCTTCTGTTCTGCTTCCAGCCCATCAGGGACTAGTAGATGATCCCAGTTCAGGGTTGAAGTCACTGACACATTCCTAGCCCTGTGCTGATTTACCCCTCTGCCAGGTGCTCTGGGTGCTTGAAATGATCAACCTGCACTGTTGGATATTTTGGTTCATCACAGGTAGTGGAAACTGGGGAAAGCTTTTGTAAGTAATGGATCTATAAAGAAAGTATGTGGTAGCAATGAATCTGAGGCATGCAAGAAAGCATATAGGCCCAGATTTTAATCATTTATGCACAACCCAGGTTGTCATGGTAACAGGAAGCTGTCAGAGAACCCACAAACTCAGTGGGATACTGGAAGCCTCCGACAGCTACTTCAGGTTTCAGGAACCTTATCCAACTTGTAAAAACAATGTACATTCTTGGAGCTTCATGTGCATCTCATGCTACTAATATGTGTGTCTCTGTATAATGGATGGTGAAAATCTTCAGAGTCTGGAGCCGAAATTAAAGATAAGGGAATAGAGAGATGCTGTATAGAGAGGTGAGCAGATATGCAGTAGGAAGGAAAGAACAAGCATATATAGAATGGGATGTAAAAGAGAGAGACCAGAAAGGTTAAAGATGATGATAGAGCAAGTAAAAAAAAGCTAGTGGAAAAAGGAGAGAAGAAATCTGTGAATAAAAGTAGAGGAGAGAGAGAGCATATTTTTTACAGTGGTGCTGTCAAAGGAGCCATAGACTAATACTTTATAAAAATAAAATAAAACATAACTACTTTGCTACTGCTGGGGGAAAAGGGTTACTATGACTGAGGTTAGGAAACACTCTTCCAAATGGCCCCTCTGGGTTCCATGAACAGCCATACATAAAAGGATTATTTGGTCAATGGAAGCAAACAAAAGAGGTGGCTATGTGGGATGTGGTAGCAGAATTGGAGGTTCTAATTCTTTTTTCCACTGTGATCGTTCTGAACTATGGTGTTTGGTATTTTAAGTCACTTCAGAAATCAAATGAAAAGAGTCTTCATTCAATGAAATATGTGGGGTGCAATTTGCAAAAGTAGCATTGCTTTTTTTAAAATACAATCATAGGGCTAGAATGGACCCTGAAAGGTCATAAAAACCAGTACCCTGCACTCAGGGCTGAGCCAAGCACCACCTAAACCATCCCCGACAGGTGTTTGGTTAACCTGCTCTTAAAAATTCTCCAATAATGGAGATTCAAGAACCTCCCTAGGCAATTCATTTCAATCACCTTGATAGGAAGTTTTTCTTCCTAATGTCCAACCTAAACCTCCCTTGCTGCAATAAGCCTATTGCTTCTCATCCTATCAGAAATAAAGGAGAATAATTTTTCTTACTCCTCCTTTTAACAACTTTTTATGTTCTTGAAAACTGTTATGTCCCCTGTTTTAACTTTTCCAGACTAACCAAACCCAGTTCTTTCAGTCTTCCATCATAGGTTGTTTTCTAGACCTCTGTTCATTTTTGTTCCTCTTTTCTGGACCTTCTTCAGTTTGTCGACATCATCTTTCTTGAAATGTAGTGCCCAGAACTGGAAACATTACCCCAGTTGAGGCCCAAGTAGTGTGGAATAAAGTGCAAGAACTACTTTTTTTAAGTGACAGCATGCCTGCTAATGAATCCCAGTCATTTCCAGTTTTGTGTGTGTGCAACTGTTTGTTCCCTCCTAAGTGTGGTACTTTATATTCTGCTTATTGATTTTTAGTCTATGGACCATTTCTCCAGTTTGTCCAAATCCTTTTGAATTCTAATCCTATCTTGAAAAGCAGTTGCAACCTTTCCCAGCTTGGTACCCCCTGAAAATATTAAAAGTGTGTTATGATGGTCAGGACCCCATTGTGACTGTCAACTGTTGTGCCGAGACTCCAGTGATCCTGCTTTTCCTGACAGTCTGGGCACCCTGTAACCCTGTCCTGCTGAGGCCAGTGGTTCAGCCTTCTTCAGGAAGATTTAAGAACAGGGCCACACTCTGAAGGCTACAGGCACAATGTAAGCACCACACTGGGGCTATGTCTACACTAGAGGGTTTTGTTGACAAAGCCTGAGGAGCATCCAGATTCCCAAGGAGTTCTGTTGACAGTAAATTGATGGAACGCAACACTTTTGTTGATAGCCTTATCTTGCTGCCCATAATGCCTCTATCTACAGAGATCTGTCAACAGAAAGATGGTCTGGATGTTCTGGGGGCCCTCTGTCAACAGGCAGGGCTTCCGGGACACAGGGCACCCCTGTCTATTGTGCTTCTGGTTGGCTGTTTTGTCAAGAAAGTGGCTGGGCAGTCTGGCTTCTCTCTGTCAACAGAGTGGATCGTTCTTGCAATCTGCCACCAAATTTTCAAGCAATCTGTTGATGGAAGTTTTTTTGGAAGATATCTTCTGGCAAAAACTTGTCAACAAATCGCTGTAATCTAGATATAGCCTGTGAGAGCTTTTCCCAGCATTCAAGTACACTGCCCCTCTGGGAGCTGAGTCCTAGATAAATCTGTCTTATGCTATATAGCTGTAAAGTAAAAGCTCATGAACTTAACCCTCTTTCTCAAAGTAAAGGGGGAGATGCAGATTCCCCACCTTCCAGGCAACTGTTTATACTGGGTTTAATGATAATGAAATCATTTTTGTTTAAGTATAAAAGGTTGGATTTAAGTGGTCATAAGAGACAGCCCACAGAACTAAGTAGGTTACTAAACAAAATAAAACCGAACATGCAAGCAAAGTAGGTTATTAAGCAAAATAAAACACAACATGCAGGCAAATTTTTAATACATAAGAGATTAGTATCATGTCATATGTCCAGGAGCACTATGAAGAAGTGTTCATGAACAGGGAGAATATTGTGCAGCGATGGATGAGATATTGCACTGACCTATACAAAGCACAGTTGGGCCCAAGTGTCTCGGAGAAACTGATTGAAGAACTGAAAGATATATCTCCACTGAGCATCAGATTGAGACTGATATTTTGAAGGAGGAAGTAGAACAAGCAGTGAAACAACTCAAGAACAACAAGAGCCCTGGAAATAAGATCACGGGAGAGATGATCAAATATGGCAGAGAAAGCATGATTCAGGAAATACACCAACTATGTAATATAGCATGGAAACAAGGGAAGGCACCTAAGAAATGGACAAGATCTGTGCTAGTGACAATACCCAAGAGGGGAAGTACATTGGAATGCAAGAACTACAGAACGTTTGCCCTAATGAGTCATCTAGGCAAGGTGCTGATGATGATACTGATGGAGAGACTAAGATTGCAGATAGAAGAACATATAGCAGATGAGCAAGCGGGATTCAGAAAAGATAGAAGTACCATACAGCAGATATTGGCACTATGACTGATAGCAGAAAAAGGTCGAAGAAAGAACAAGAATGTATACCATTGCTTCGTTGATTTTTTCAAAAGACATTTGACAGTATAGATCAGAAAGTGACAAGGGTGGTGTTGGAGTCATATGGAGCGGGTAGCGTACTGATATGGTTGTTAAAGGATATCAATGACAATGCGGAGGCAGCAGTGAGAACATGCGGGGAGTTGGCAAGTTGGTTTAAAACAAGTAGAGGTATGAGATAAGGAGATCCAATATTGCCAAGTATCTTTATCGCACATCTGGAGAGAGCGATGGATAAGATCAAGGAAGAGGTAGAAGGGGTATCTGTGCATGGGGAAAAGAATTGAGGTTCACGGATGATGTTGTTGTTATTGAGGAAGATGAGGAGAAGCTAGCGAAAACAGTGAAGGTATTAAATGAAGAAGGGAAGTGGTATAGGCTGATTATGAACATCAATAAAACAAAAACAATGGTGTTTGGAGATAGGAAGGAAGATTAGTGTCAATGGTATGGAACTAGAAAATGTAGAGAAGTTCACATCTGGGGAGCAACATAATGTATGATCTAGACTGTAAGAAGGAAAAGCGACTAGAATAGCAAGAGCGAGTTTGAAGGCAATGGATAAGATCTGGAAAAGCAAAGCAATTAGCTTAAGAATGAAGCTGAGCATCTTGAAAAAATGTGTGTTGAGGAGTGTGCTGTATGGATGTGAGACATGGGTGATAATGAAAGATTTGAAGAGAAGAATCTTGGCATTTGAAAGGAGTTGCTATAGAAAGATTCTGAGACTAGGATGGATGCAGAAGGTCACCAATGAGAAATTCTATAGAAAGATATAGCCGAAAGAGAACCTGCTGCAGAAGGTTATAAAATGGAAGCTACAACTATTTGGGCATATTTGCAGAATGAATGATGAATGAAAAATCAAGACCCTGGTAATCGGCATAATGGATGGTTCAAATAGGAGACCCCACCAAGAATGGATAGATGATTTAGTAGGTTGGTGCGGAGCTAGTCTTCAGAAACTAAGCCACTCCACACTGGACAGGGAAAGATGGAAGGAAATGGTGAGAGAGGCATCGGACACCAACGGGCGCTGAACCCACGGTTACTGATGATGATGATGACCATTTCAGACTTTTTTTAAGCTGACAGGACCACTGTATTTAATTGTATAGAAATTAGATGAACTTTAGACCCACTCAGCTCTAATACTAACACATTCTGATATCTTGTGGGAAGTCACTTGAGGGACACAAGTTGGCCTTAGCCTTTTAATGGATATTCTTTCTTTTTTATTTTTTTGTTTCTTTGTTGTTAACTCTGCAGAGAGAGGGAGACTGTCAGGACTCCTTTCAGGTCTGGCAGAGAAGTGGTGTCTAGTGAGTTATATCAGGGCCAGATATATATCTGGGTTCTGTATAAGAACATCGGAATGGCCTTATTGGGTCAGACCCATTGTCCGTCCAGCCCAGTATCCTGTCTTTCACCAGTGGCCAGTGCCAGAGCCTTCAGAAGGAGTGAATGGAAAAGGCAATCATCATGATTGCCCACTCCTGTTTGCCAGTAACTGGAAGCTAGGAGCACCATCTCAGACCTTTCTGGCTATTAACTACTGATGGACCTATCCTCCTTCAACTTATTTTGGAACACTGGTACAGTTTGGGCCTTTTCTACTGGTGAAGAGTTGCACAGGTTGACTGTGAAGAAATAATTTGTCCTGTTTATTTTAACTCTGCTGCCTATAAATTTCTTTGGTTGAGCTTCTTTGTTATGTTAGTGAAGGAATAAATGACATCTCCTTATTTATGTTACCACAACACTCATGATTTTCTAGATTTCTCACACATCCACTTAACCTTTAGTGGTTTCTTTTCCAAACTGAAAACGTCTGTCTTGCTAATCTCTCCTCATATGGAAGCTGCTCTTTATCCCCTAATCACTTCTATTGCCCTTTCAGTACTGTTTCCAAATCCAATATATCTATCAGATCTGCATACAGTATTCAAGATGTCGCCATACCATAGCTTTATATAGAGGCAATATTATATTTTCTGTCTTATCTATTCCTTGCCTAATGATTTCCAATATTCTGTTAGCTTTTTGGTTTTTAGATATTTTCAGAGAGTAATGTTTCCAAGATTTATCTTGAGTGGTAACAGCTATTTTAGACCCCATCATTTTTGTATGTTCAGTTGGTATTATATTTTTCCATTAGAGGTCCTTGCAAGTAGAAGATGGGATTGAGGAAAGTTCTAGACAGAAACTGGTTGCATGGGCCCTGCACTGGCCAGGGGATGTGCTCTGTTGGCGGCTTGGCCGGGCCACGTGCTGGCTGGGGAAAGGGCTGAGGCTGGAACAGTTGTGGGGGTGGGGGCGTTCCATTTTGGGGCAGGGCCAGGTCTTGTGTTGGCTGGAGGAGGGGCTGGCATGGTGCTTGGGGGCTCCACGGGGGGCTCAGCCAATCCTTGTGTGAGCCAGGAGAAGGGCTGGGGCCAGCACAGTGTGTGTGGAGGGACATGGTAGAACCTTGCCCAGACAGCCAGATAGGATGGACACAGCAAAAATAATATATATGACGTGTTTTACTTTGCTTTTATCAACGCTGAATTCTGTCTGCTCTGGTGTTGCCCCGTTACCCAGTTTTGTGAGACACCTTTGTAAGTCTTTGCAGTCAGCTTTTGATTGAACTATTTTGAGTAATTGTGCTGCATTTGCAAATTTTGCCACCTCACTTATTACCCACTTTCTAGAAATATTTATGAAAAGTTTAACAGCAGTGGTCCAAATGCAAATCCCAGCAAACTACCACTTACAGATAAGGGGGAAAAATAAGTAGGAACCAGTGGAGTAACTGCTAATGCTTTCATGATAATCTAATGTTCCTTCAGTTATTTGAATGACAAGCCTTTTGTTGTTCTTAATCACTCAGCCTCCCTCTGTTTATAAACAAACTGCCCCAAAGGCAAAGCTTCATGCAGCTTAAATTCTGGTACGTCTACACTTACCAGAACTACAGTTGGTCAGGGTTGATCATGTGGGATTTGATTTCACGTGCCTGGTTGGAGAAATGATTACTTGGATTACTTTATCACAATGATTCATAGCTTAATCCTGATAGTCATTCATCCAGCTCCCGGAGGCTACCATTGTGATCATAGAATCCCGGGGCTAGACAGGACCTCAGGAGGTTATCAAGCCCAGCCGCCAGGCCCTAGCTGAATCATCCCAGCCAGAACTTTGTCAAGCCTGGACCTAAAAATCTCTAGGGGTGGTGATTCTACTACTTCTCCAGGTTATTGGTTCCAGTGCTTCACTACCCTTCTGGTGAAATAGTTTTTCCTAATATCCGACCTCCACTGCTGGCTCTGTAACTTGAGACCATTGCTGCTGCTTCTGCCATCCCTCACTACTGAGAGAGCTTCTCTGCAGCCTCTTCAGCACCCCACTTCAGGAAGTGGAAGGCTGATATCAGATCACCCCTTAGTTTTCTCTTCTGAAAACTAAATAAGCCCAAATCTCTCAGCCTTTCCTTGTAGGTCACGTACTCCAGCCCCCTAATTATTTTCATTGCCCTCTGCTGGACCATCTCCAGTGCATCCACATTCTTTCTATACTGGGGGGCCCAGAACTGGGCATAATACTTCAGATGTGGCCTCACCAGTGCTGAATAGAAGCGAATAATAAAGTTTCTAGATCAGCTACAAATGCCTCTCCTAATGCACCCCAATCTGCTATTAGCCTTCTTGGCTACAAGGGCACACTGTTGACTCATACCTATCTCTTCATCCACTGTAATCCCCAGGTCCTTTTCTGCTGCACTGCTACTTAGCCTGACCATGGATGTTTTTACCCAGATCCTGGTATGGTTCTGCAAGGACTGTGGCTTGCCGTTCCCACTTACTGATACCCAGGCTGAGGGGAATATTCAGTGTGGAAGGTGCCTGCTGGTGGAATCTCTCATGCGGCAGGTGGGGGAGCTACAGGAGGAGGTGGTCAGGTTGAGGAGTATCCGAGTCCATGAGCAGTTCCTGGATACTATTCAGGTGGAGACTGTGGAGGTAACTGTCCCAGTGCACAGGACGGCTGATAAACCACTGGAGGAGGTGGACCAGAGTGGACACTGGCAGCTGGTTACTTCTCGCAGCAGGCAGTGTTCCACCCCTGCTCAGAACCCTCCCACCGTGGTACTGGAAAACCGTTATGCTGTACTCGATACAGGAGACCAAGAATTACCCTGTACAGAAGAGGAGAAGCCTCGTACCCTCAAGGCTGGGAAGTCAACTGCCACCCCTGCAAGAAGGAAACGTAGAGTAGTGGTGGTTGGAGACTCTCTTCTGAGGGGGATGGAGGTGCCCATCTGTTGCCCTGACATTTCCTCTCGGGAGGCGTGCTGCCTGCCAGAGGCCCATATCCGAGACATTACGCAGGCATTGTCGAGGATTATCCAGCCCTCTGACTACTATCCCATGCTTCTCATCCATGTGGGCACTAATGATACTGCGAGGTGTGATGCTGAGCAGGTCAAGAGTGACTTCAGGGCTCTGGGGGCATGGGTCAGGGAGTTTGGGGCACAGGTGGTATTCTCTTCAATCCTGCCTGTCAGAGGTAGGGGCACAGGCAGAGACAGGTGTATCCTGGCAGTGAATGCTTGGTTGCGTAGATGGTGTCGCCAGGAAGGCTTTGGTTTCTTTAACCACAGGATCCTTTTCCGGGAAGGACTGCTAGGCAAAGATGGCGTTCACCTTTCGAGGAGGGGGAAGACCATATTCGGACACAGGCTGGCTAACCTAGTGAGGAGGGCTTTAAACTAGGTTCGACGGGGGCAGGGGAGCAAAGCATGCAGGTAAGTGGAGAGCATGGATACCTGGGAGACGAACTTGAAATGGGAGGGAGTATGTGTTACACTGGGAGAGTAAAAAGAGGGCCAGGGCAAAACTGGGAGGCAAGACCAAATCAATGTCTGAGATGCCCATATACAAACGCAAGAAGTATGGGAAATAAACAAGAAGATTTGGAGGTACTAATAAATGAATACAACTATGATATCGTTGGCATCACGGAAACTTGGTGGGATAATGCTCATGATTGGAATGCTGGCATTGAAGGGTACAGCCTGCTTAGGAAGGACAGACAGGGAAAGAAGGGAGGAGGTGGTGCTTTGTATATTAAAAATGTACACACTTGGACAGAGGTGGAGATGGACGTAGGAGATGGATGGGTTGAAAGTCTCTGGGTTAGACTCAGAGGAGTAAAAAACAAGGATGAGGTCCTACTAGGTGTCTACTACAGGCCCCCTAGCCAGGTGGATGAGGCTTTCTTTAAACAGCTAACAAAATCATCCAGGGCCCAGAATTTGGTGGTGATGGGGGACTTCAACTATCCAGGTATATGTTGGGGAAACTAATACAGCAGGGGACAGACTGTCCAATAAATTCTTGGATTGCATTGCAGACAACTTTTTGTTCCAAAAGGTTGAAAAAGCTACCGGGGGGAAGCTGTTCTAGATTTAATTTTAACAAATAGGGAGGAAATTATTGAGAATTTGAAAGTGGAAGGATACTTGGGTCAAAGTGATCATGAAATCATAGAGTTCACAATTCTGAGGAAGGGTAGAAAGGAAAACAGTACAATAGAGATAATGGATTTCAGGAAGGCAGATTTTGGTAAACTCAGACAGCTGGTAGGTAAGGTCCCATGGGAAGCTAAACGGAGGGGAAAAACGGCTGAGGAGAGTTGGCAGTTTCTCAAAGGGACATTATTAAGGGCCCAAAAGCAAGCTATCCCGCTGTGTAGGAAAGATTAGAAAACATGGCAAAACCTTGGCTTAACCAGGAGATCTTGCATGATCTCAAACTAAAAAAGGAATCGTATAAGAAATGGAAACTAGGACAAATTACAAAGGATGAATATAGGCAAACAACATGAGCATGCAGGAGCAAGATTAGAAAGGTTAAGGCACAAAATGAGCTCAAGATAGCTACAATCATAAAGGGAAACAAGAAGGCTTTTTACAAATACATTGGTAACAAGAGGAAGACCAAGGAGAGGGTAGGGCCATTGGTCAGTGAGGAGGGAGAAACAGTAACAGGGAATTTGGAAATGGCAGACATGTTTAATGATTTCTTTGTTTCAGTTTTCACTGAGAAATCTGAAGGAATGCCTGACATAGAGAATGCTAGTGAAAAAGGGGTAGGTTTAGAAGTTGAAATAGGAAAAGAACAAATTAAAATTTACTTAGAAAAATTAGATGTCTGCAAATCACCAGGGCCTGATGAAATGCATCCTAGAATCCTCAAGGAGCTGATAGTAGAGGTATCTGAGCCTTTAGCAATCATTTTTGGAAAATCATGGGAGATGGGAGAGATTCCAGAAGACTGGAAAAGAACAAATATAGTACCCATTTATAAAAAGGGGAACAAGAATAATCCGGGAAATTACAGACCAGTCAGCCTAACTTCTGTGCCAGGAAAGATAATGGAGCGGTCATTAAAGAAATTATCTGCAAGCAATTGGAAGGTGGTAAGGTGCTAGGGAACAGCCAGAATGGTTTTGTTAAAAACAGATCATGTCAAACCAATCTCATAGCTTTCTTTGCTAGAATAACAAGCCTTGTGGATAAGGGAGAATCAGTGGAGGTGGTATACCTAGACTTCAGTAAAGCATTTGACACGGTCTCACATAATATACTTATCAATAAACTACACAAATACAACTTAGATGGGGCTACTATAAGGTGGGTGAACAACTGGCTGGATAACCGTACCCAGAGAGTAGTTATTAATGGTTTTCAATCTTGCTGGAAAAGTATAACTAGTGGGGTTCAGCAGGGGTCTGTTTTAGGACCGGTTCTGTTCAATATCTTCACTAACGATTTAGACTGCAGATGATACCAAGCTGGGAGGGGCTGCAACATCTTTGGAGGATAGGGTCATAATTCAAAAGGATCTGGGTAAACTGGAGAAATGGGCTGTGGTAAACAGGATGAAGTTTAATAAGGACAAATGCAAAGTGCTCCACTTAGGAAGCAACAATCAGTGTCACACATACAGAATGGGAAAGGACTGCCTAGGAATGAGTACAGCAGAAAGGGATCTCGGGGTTATAGTGGACCACAAGCTAAATATGAGTCAACAGTGTGATGCTGTTGCAAAAAAAGCAAACATGATTCTAGGATGCATTAACAGGTGTGTTGTGAACAAGACACGAGAAGTCATTCTCCCGCTCTACTCTGCGCTGGTTAGGCCTCAGCTGGAGTATTGTGTCCAGTTCTGGGCACCGCAGTTCAGGAAGGATGTGGAGAAATTGGAGAGGGTCCAGAGGAGAGCAACGAGAATGATCAAAGGTCTAGAGAACATGACCTATGAAGACAGGCTGAAGGAATTGGGCTTGTTTACTTTGGAAAAGAGAAGATTGAGGGGGGACGTGATAGCAGTTTTCAGCTATCTAAAAGGGTGTCATAAGGCAGAGGGAGGGAACTTGTTCTTCCTTGCCTCTGAGGATAGAACAAGAGGCAATGGACTTAAATTGCAGTAGGGGAGGTTCAGGTTGGACATTAGGAAAAAGTTCCTAACTGTCAGGGTGATCAAACACTGGAACAACTTGCCAAGGGAGGTGGTAGAATCTCCATCACTGGAGATATTTAAGAAGAGGTTAGATAGATGGCTTTCAGGGATGGTCTAGAAAGTGCTTGGCCCTGCCATTAGGGGCAGGGGGCTGGACTCGATGGCCTCTCGAGGTCCCTTCCAGTCCTACTCTTCTATGATTCTATGATTTTCCAGCATGTAACAATGCTTGGGATTCTTCTGTCCTATGTGCAGGACTCTGCACTTGTCCTTGTTAAACCCCATCAGATTTCTTTTGGCCCAGTCCTCCAATTTGTTTAGGTCACTCTGCACCCTATCTCTACCCTCCAATGCATCTACCTGACCCCTTACTTAAGTGTTATCTGGAAATTTACTGAGGGTGCAATCCATCCCCTCATCCAGGTCATTAATGAAGATGTTGAGCAGTATTGGCCCTAGAACTGATCGTTGGTGCACTCCATTTCAAAGCAACCACCAACTAGAGACAGAGCCGTTTGATCAGTATGCATTGGGCCCAATCATCTACCCAGCTCTCTGCCTACCTTATCCAATCCATACTTCCTTAACTGATCAGCAATGCTGAATTGGGAGGAAAAAACCAGTATTCAAATGCTTGGGACAAACTCATGCCAGGCATTAACTCAGGTATATCAATGCACTCTGCAAACTACCTTATTTGTATCAGAGCTGCATTAGGACCCTTGTGTGACAATACCTGGTCAGTATTCTCAGTGCTTTTTTTCTAGGAAAAAAAGATGCCAGAATTCAAGTCTGATGATTCCCCATGGGGTTGGGGTGTTCAGTTTTAATGTGCTGGTCCCTGTGCTGCTGCAGGGTGGCAGGGGCACCTGCCCCAATCCCAGCGCTGCTGTGGGACCAGTGGGGGCACCTGCCCTGATCTCTGCGCTGCTGTGGGACCAGCAGTGAATTTTTTTTTCTGGTGTTCTCATGGGTGCTAAAAAAGGTGCTAAACTCTGTTCTGTTGCATCCCATCAGAAGAAAAGCCCTGAATATTCTGAACAGTATCCAAAGTGGACATGAAGATGGCTGTGTGTGACTGCTAGATATTCATTTAAATGGTTTAGTTTTTCAGCTGCATGATCTCCTTACTCCAGAGTTTCCCTTTGAGTTTCAGGAGCAATTAAGACTAACCACAAAGCAAGACTCAGTTCAAACTGCCAAATATCAGCTAATTTTTTATCAAAATTCAAACTTATCCCTGGTTCCTTTTGAAAATGAAACCATGTTCACAAGGAAGGTTCACATCTCTGACTTGCTGTTGGACCCAGTAACACCATCCAAGACTGTGTTGCTTTGGTCTAAGCTGTTTCTTATGTTCAGTCTGCTTGGAAAGAGCTTTGGCATGGTTGTGCCTAAGGAGTTAATTTACTTAGAAATCACTAAGCTTGTCAAAATAATTAATGCTTCCAATAAACATGCTAATTAGTTGACATGGAGAAATGTCTTCTGGGCACATGTTGGATTTTTACATGTTATCCTGAGTGAAACCACCACCTTATCATACCCCTACCTTTGAACACTACCTCTACATCATTTCCTGAGTTTAGACACTTGTTATTAACTCTTCAAAGAGCAGCAAAAAAGACTTAATAAAACTTGACAGCCAGAAGCTTGTCCTGCTTGCAAAGATTAAGTGCTCAGCACTGTGCATTTCAGTTACTTATAACTATTCAAATAAATATTTTACATTTTAGCTCCTTATATGACTAGTTGCTTAAAGGGGAAAAATATTGTTGATGTAGAGGTAAGCCCTTCCTTTAAAATGCTTGAAAATAAGTTTCATCTATTGGCTGCAATTTATAATAGTGCATTTTTAATTAAGCAGAAGTAACATACTCTGTTAAATATGCTTGTGACTTTTCTAAAATAGCCACTGCTAGAATTTCAGGCCTGTGATGGATTTTACAAATGTATTTTAAACCTGCTATTTGAATGTTATTTCCAATAATTCTGTACTATTCCAGTTTCCTAAATTTTCTGGGTAGTTTTTTTCTTGTTTTGGAATTTAAGATTTTGTGATTGCGTAGTCCATTGTGCAATATAAACAACTGATTTGAATTACAGCTCTGGTCTAGCTATTTGTTCTGTGTTGTTCCAACTCATGGTTGTCATTGCGTACAAGACTGATTATGGAAAACTGCATACACAAGTGACTTGAGACAGACCACTGATTGAATACTATAGCTCGGTAAATTAAACCAAATAGTGTGAAGAATTTACTGATTTATGTATATACTGTTGGGTGGGGGAAATTAAAGGTATGGTAATTTCAATATTTGAAGTGTTCTGTCTGTGGAAAAATAAGAGTCAAAATGTGATCAGAATATGCCTGATAGAACACTTGTCTTGAAATTACATGTGAGGTAAAGAGCTGTTTTAAATATACAGGGCTTGATACTACTGAATTTCCACTTGAAGTCAATGGATGTTTTGCCTGAAAAATGTTGCCCTTTTGTCTTGAGCAGTAATCCAATATTTTGGACCTCACTGATTATTTCCATTAGGAGGAGAAATGGATGATATATTCTTTGGCACATATCGGTGCATATTGTACACACAATCCCTGTTTTCCCCCCAATACTGTTGGACTGAAAGCTACATAAATATGCATTAACGCCAGTGGGTGTCAGTCGAACACACTATAAAAGCTGTATCCTGGCCTGGATACCTTGGGAGACCTCAGAATAATACCCTTTGTTGATGCTGCTGTTGTTGAGGAAGATCTGGAGGAGATGTGAGTGATCCTAGTCATGGGATTACCCCCAATACACTCTCTCTCTGCTTTATTTCAGGGTTTGTGGAATAGTTTATCTGCTTAGTGGATTTGCTAATAAATGGACTTGTGATAAATTGCACTTGTTTCTCATGTGCTCCCCAACGTCTCACTCTAATAACATTGGTAATAATCTTCCCGGTACTGTTGCTGTTCAGGAGACTGAACCCTTATTGAGCACTGTGGTCTGAGAAATGCAATCGATAGGCCCATCCATCAATTAGGTTACAGAAATATAAATTGTAGATTGTTTTCCAAAATATATTTTTTCAACTTCATTCTATTTAACAATGAAATGAAATCATAGTGGCCATTAATCAAGGTGATTTTTCCTCTCCCTGTGTCAGACTCTTCCAATTTCATTTTGATTTCCCACTTGTATTTATGGCATATCTAGCATTGTGTAAACATATCCTTCCCCGTTTGTTACTACATCGCTTTTACTAATGACATTGCTTCTGCATATTGATAAAAGGCTGGTTAGGCCTGAAGTGATAGTTTCAACCTTTAAACAACTCTTTGATTATGTAGCACAGTGGTGGGCAACCTGTGGCCTGCATGCTGTTTGGTGGTATGCCATCTCTGGCCTATGGACCTTCTCTCTGTCCCTCCGCCCCCAAACCCATGTGCCTCTCACACACCAGGGCGCAGAAGCCACACACTTCCTACCCCCCTCACTCCCTCACAGCACTTTTGGAGCAAATCCACTGATCCAGGCTCTGTCCCCACTCCTTCCCCTACCTACTGAAGCTCAAGATTTCAAGGTCTGGCTAGGTGGAGGAATAGCGGGGATGGAGCATGAATCAGGAGATTTGTGGTGATCTGAAAGCACTGGTAGGGAGTGGGAGGAGAAGGCAGTGCAGGGCTGCAGTGCCCCAGTGTACGTGAGGTACATGGGGGAGGGGACCAGACAGGATCCATGGACTGCAGGTGGAACCCCAATGGGCTGCAAACTTCTGCAGCTCACTGAGATGGAAGGCCACCCATGCAGCTCGCTCACTCACTCACTCTTGGTTGCTCCTCGCTGATGTAGCTTTGGAAGCATCCTGATGTCTCCATCCAAGCATTAATCAGGTCTGCTCCTGTTTTGTAGTCCATCGCATGTAAAATGAATCACAGTCCAGCAAAAAGTATCAAAAGCGGCTAATCTAGCGCAAAATAGTAAAATAGCAGCTATAACTTTATTAACAAGAAGGCAAAATCTTATGCTGTGGCCACACTTGGCCAAAACTTTGAAATGGCCATGCTAATGGCCAAATAGAAGAATATTAATGAGGAGCTGAATTGAATATTCAGCAGCTTATTAACATTCACATGCTGCCGGCCGCAGCACTTCAAAAGCGCTGCTTTTGAATGTGCGTGGCTTGGTGTGGCTATGTGGGGGAGGAATAAAGGGATTTTGAAATGTGCGGGGTCCTTTTGAAAAGGACCCCCATATAGCTGCGCTGAGTTGCATGCGTTTGAAAGTGGCACTTTTGAAGTGCCGTAGCCGGCAGCATGCAAATGCTAATGAGATGCTGAATATTCAGTTCAGTGCCTCATTAGTATTCTTTGATTTGGCCAGAAATTCAAAATGGCTATGCTAATGGCCAAGTGTGGCCATAGCCTTACAGTTCTTACTCAATTCTTTATTCAGGCAAATTCTGTTGGAATAAGGGACTGACTGAGCACCTCCCAAATTAGCCCAGTCTGTTTACATTTGTGGCAAATTTACAAAGGTAATATTTATGCAGCTGCTAAGATAACTAAAACAACAGTCAAAGCTAAAATAAAGCTATTTCATGATGTTCCAAGTCTGTATGAGAGAAGTGAAAAAACAAAACCCCTTACTTTGATCAGCTTTATATATATCTCAACAGTAAATGCTCAGATTAATGACGAACATTTTAAAATAATATTCCAGATCTCCATATTGTTCACTCATAAGCAGTTGACTTGATGCTAAAAATTGTGGTGAACAAATTGCACCCAGGAATCCAGAAATTGCTGTAATGGATCAGAACAGTGGCTTGTCAGACCAACAAGCTTATTACATCACAGGCCACCAAATAGCCCATAGCTATTAAAGTGCAATTGAGTGATAAACCCATTCCTAATTTTCTGGCCTATATTCCCTTCTGCGATACAAGATTTGAATAATTTGCACAGGAAGCTGGGGGGAGAGATCAAATTCTGATGCTCCTGGTTGTTCTGCAAATAAATAGTGGTAGCTAGGCAGAGAGTCGGTCTATCACACATTTATTCTTTCTCGGTGTTAAATAATTTAATCTTTCCAACAGTTCATTGCTAATGGGAATTGAGCCCAAGCAAGGACTGCAGGCTATGACTTTTATTATGTGCTATCTCATAGCAATAGCCAGAGAAGATACTGAGAAAATTATGAAAAGCAATTTTGTGAGTGTGAAGCTTTTTGAGGCTTTCTGCTTGGACCTGGAATTACAAATGGGGCTATAACTCACTCTACGTCTCCTTTAAAGTGGCATGTGTGGAAAAAAGCAGAGTTAAACATTTCGCTTTCAAGCTTGCCTGCAGACACTGTTTCCATCTACCCCTGCTCCCAATAGTCTCCTTTGAATTTAGGGCTGCTCAAAGCCTGCCCATTTTTATTCTAAGGATTTTGATGATAAAGGTAAAGAAATTTAATTAACCCCTCAACGGATGTGTCATTCTTCAGTGGAAACAGTTTGTCACATGCAGATTTGTTAGGGGATGGTTGATATGGATTTCCCGCTTGCTCCAATGTAATTACTGGAGAACCTGCATAATAATCAATAGTTAGTAGGCTGAATCACAGAAAGAATAACAGAGTGATTTGGAACTGCCACATTTGACAGGGTTGCATTCTCTTATCATATCTTTTTTAATATCTCTGCTGATACCAACGGTAATAGGGAAAGTGGAGCTGTCTGGGCAGAATAACAATTGGCAGAAGGTTGACTAATACTCTCTAGTACCTAATAAAATGTTCTCATTGCCAATAAAAAGAATGGGCAATAGAATATTGTGGAAGTGAGTTATAGCAGCTAGCATCTAAATCAGAAAATTACTTGTCATGGCAACAGGGAAGTATCACTGCTGAGACCACAGCCCTGAAGCAAATGGATTGTTTCAATTATCTAATTTGCCCAATGAAGGAAACCTGTTTATAGGAAATCCATAGGTGGTTGGCAGTGGCAAATGATAACTGCAAGTGTGACTAGTTTAGAGCTGGTGAATATGCAAAGCGTGCCAATCTGCAAAGCAGGAATGCTATTTCTTAAAAATGAACAAGGTGGGGAGAAGTCAGGGGGAGGGGTTGGGCTGGAGAAGAATGGACAAACCACTGGCTTTTAAACTATTAGACTTTTTGTTTTTATTTATATTGTGATAGCACCTAGAGACCCCGAAGAGGGATCAGGGCCCTATTGTGCCAGTCACTTAATAGGTGAAGATGATCGTTCCTGCTTCAGAGAGGTCACGGTGAAGGGTTATGACAAGATAAAACAGGTGGCTAAATGGGCAAAAAAGAGTGGGATGTTGAAAAGGGATGACACCTTATCCAAACTTATTGAGCTGACTTACAGTTTTTGGCTGTCTCCTAAACCCAGACAAAACAGACTCACAGCTGAGGTAGGTTAAGGACAGAAGTGGCATCCCCCTGCTGCCCTGAGCTTCACCTTATAGGGCTGGCTTGATTCTCCTGGTGTCACCACCACCTACTCCCTGAATATTCTTGTGCATTTCCTTAGGGGTTTGTGACCCATGATTTGAAAAACTATAGTATAAGTAACCTGGAAGCTGTCCATATCTTAATAGTCAGAGTAGTCTACTTAAAAAGCACCAACATTCAATTCCCAGATACACACACACACACACAGTGGTTCCATTATGCACCTCATGGTGTCTGTGATCTATCAACCTTGCTTTCTTTAGGTGGCTGATTGCTATGCCAAGATGGTCCATTTTGTGTGAGACAGCACCATGCTGACCATCCCCATAATGTGTACCAGGGTGCAGTTCTGATTCATGGAAGAGATACCAGCTATGACTGGATATGTTTGTTATGGTATACTGCGGATGCACCTGCTTCTGTCAGAGGATGCACAACCCCAGGTGTCTCCAGGGTGAGTCCACCGCATTTGCGCTGGGGGATGATCGCACTGCCATGGCCTCTGCAGCTTAAAGCCAGGCAAGGGTTTTAACTTAGCTCTCAGCACTAAGGGTTATTCATGTTGTGGATGAGATAGAGGCTCAGTAATGTGAATCTTTTTGTCATTTACAAGTTCAGGCTCCATACTAGGCAACTTGTGCCACTGAGTCTTTCTCAGTAACTTCCTTCACCTGGAGTAGTTACACATTGCTACTACCCTTCATATTTACTTCCTGTGTTAGCCATCATTTCATGGTTCTTGTTGGACCTGTCCACCTCATGTAATGCCTAAGGCACTACATTGAACCTCACTGCAGAGGTTCAATGAGCAGTCTCCTACTTCAGATGTTACACCCATCAACAGGTCCAGGTCAAATTCTGGGGGAAAGAACTAGGGGGAATTACTGGCAAGGTTAAAATGAGTAAGCAAACAAATACAAATGAGACCTTTTGAAACCTGACTTTAAAAGCAACCTCTAAAGTAAGCAGACCTACTTTAGAGCTAACCCAGGCAAAACATCTGGTGATTCATTGCTTATGCTTAGAAATCCTTGTCTGAGCTCAAGCAACACAGGAGTAATAAGTTGTCTTTGATCGGCATTTTTATTCCCTTCCAACAGCATTCAAGTGGTGATGGAATTGTGGCTTGAGTAAGTACCCATTTTAGGACTCTGGGGGAAAGCAATTAGCAAAGTCGTTGCCTACAATGGCTTGTCTGATGTATGTAGACCTTTACTGAGGAGGAAATAACATATATCTTTGGGTGAAATATTATTTCACACTTGGAAATGCTTCTAACAGTTTCACAATGACAGCCATAGTTCATTGATGGTGGTATGGTACACTGTGAACAGACACTCTTGTACTTGCAACTATATCCAGGGCCTAGGACTCGGCTTTAAATGAGTACTGGATTTTTTGGCATCGTTTTTCAGGATGAGGTGATGCTGCATTTTCTGCTCCTGCTTTTTTACGTGGCATCTGTTTTCTTGAAAATTAGACGTGTAGAGAAAGCACAGCTGAGGACTTCTGACTTTTTTTTTGGTCATCACTGTTTTTAGTTGGTTTCATGAACACAGCTCTCGTTGACATTTAAAAGAGCTTCATATGGGGATCGGAAATGAACCCAGATTCAGATTTCAGGCATGAAATCTGATTCAGACCAAAATGTTTAGATACGTTTTCTTCTGTTGGCAAAGTGAGGCCATAGGGAGATTAGAAAAAGTAAGGCACTTTATCTTTGCTGAACACTTAAACTGAGACATTGAAAGGAGCATTTCATTTTCCAATGTCTGTTTAATGTACTGTGTATGACGTAGCCAGAATTGCGGGGGGAGGGGGCTAGCTGAAAACTGATTTTCTCTTAGACAGAAAATGTTATTTGCGAGGGAACACTGAGGAATGCTGTGTGTCTGCCTCATGCCTAGCATACGCTTCTTGAACTAGAAGTGTTTTTTTTTTAATCTTAGGGAAAAGAAAATTATTCATAGCTCTCCATTACCTGAGGTCTAAGTAATATATATAGGTATTAAGAATAGGAAAGTTTTTTATCAGCAACTTCTGTCAACTTACACATAGACAAAATCAATCTCTTTCAGCAAATCATAATTCTAATGACTAGATCAATAAACATTTCTCTGTAAATTTCAAAGCAGAAATACATCTAACTTTTTGCTTATATTTCATTTAAAGATATAGAAAATGTCACTCAGAGAATGGTGCGCTTCTCTTTGTTTTGCTTTTGCCTTAAGAATAAAGATTCTTGCTTAGAACAAACTCTGTGGTAACTTGTAACTGCTTGCAATAAATTGTTCAGAGCCCTTTGAGAGTATGAGAGAGAGCAAAGCGCAGACACTGGCGCTACTAGGATTACTGGATTTACGGCAGATATTGTCGTACAGGTGGATCCTTTCTAATCCTGAACTCTCTCATCCAGCAACATCCATAATCTGGCATGATTTTAGTTAGCTGGATGACTATTTATCATGGGTGTGGCCAAGTTTTCTGTGGTCCCATGAAGTTTATTACACCCACTGGTCCTGGCTCTCAGTATTCTGTGCTGTTGTTTAGCTGTTATTTACTCCTAAATGTCTTCTCTAAGAGTTCAGGAAGCAGTGGAAGTGTTGGTAATGTGCTAGACAATATTGACCTCCCATGACCTGGCAAATTATCTTCTTCAGCACCGATCAGGTCCCAAGGGTGCTGGACAAGAGTGGTTCAAACTGCTTAAGGGGCCCTCTGTGGACAGATAGGGCTTCTGGGTCACCATGCAGCCCTGTCTGCTGTGCTTCCAGTTGGCCGATCTGTGGAGGGTAGATGCACAGTCTGACAGTCTGTCAACAGAGTGGATTGACAGAGCGATCCACTTTTGTGTGTGGCTGTGATCTATCCACAGAAATTTTGTTGGAAGATACCTTCCAATAGTAACTTCTGTCGACAGATTGTTGTAGAATAGATGTAGCCTATGTATCTAGGCACAGTATTTCAAAACATCTAAGTGCTATTTCAGAATGTGTTTTT
Source organism: Carettochelys insculpta (assembly GCF_033958435.1). Taxonomy (NCBI): domain Eukaryota; kingdom Metazoa; phylum Chordata; order Testudines; family Carettochelyidae; genus Carettochelys; species Carettochelys insculpta. The sequence continues at coordinate 60,169,742 of NC_134144.1, forward strand.
GTGTGTAGCTGTGTTAGTCTGTAATAAACTCGTTCGGAATAGCTTATTTTGAAATAAGGCAGCTGTGTAGACATACCCTTTGAGAGGGATCTGGCAATATTTTTTATGTAAGAGCTAAAAAAAAAGGTTGAGTCAAATATGAGACTTAAGTATCACTTGGTAGAATTAATTGAAGAGAGTGGCATGAAAATAAGTTATGGTTCCAGAGAATTTGCAGTAGACCAAACATCAGTTTAAGTTCTTGAGGATGCTCTTCCAGGAGTAAGGGATGACAATAAAAGAAAAGCCAACCGGAGTGACATGTATCCAAAAGACGCTGTTATCACTGCAGTGCTATTGCTTTGTTGATTACATCCAAAAAGAATGGATTATTGAACACAAGATGGGAACTTGTTACAGTATATCTTTTACCACAAGGGATTATTTTATGGGAAGGTGATCTAATAGCAGTGAAATAGAATGTAATGCCAAATAAAAATGGTGATTGGCCTGATCAAAAACCTTTCAAGTATTGAAACAGAGGAAGGAAATTAGATGCTTGTAATGAAGCAACTTCCTTGTTCTCAATCAACAAAATAGAAGATCAAATTCTGGCTGGGTTAGGCTGACTTTAGGCTGGTCAAATGATGTGCTTTGTGACCTGAAATATTTAGCATGTGAATCTACAGTTACTTAATTTGCTTTAAAAGTACTTGTAAAAATCACCTTTTGTATTGTTTACTCAGTTGGTTATGGGTAAATGGCATCTGTAAATCCATATTCATAATAATTGAATGAACATATTGGTAGGGGATCAGTTTTTTCTGCTTAAAAATTCCAATCAAATTAACCGATGCTCTGTGTGAACATCGAGCAGCTAACCTTCAGCAGCCATGCTGATATTTTTTCCAGTTGTAACAGTCCAGGACACATACAGCAATTTGTTAAAGTGCAGTGCTGAGCGACAAAGTAACTCCTGTTCAAATGAGCTTGTAGGGTTTCAAACTTATTGACTTTCAGTTATTTCCTAGCAAATATGCTCAGTTTACATGTGAAAAAAGTTTTTAACTGCTACCTCTTCTACAGTACACTGAATCTAGAAGTCAAGCAACATTCTTTCCAGGTGGCTTCCCCATTAATATACATCCTATAAGCCAGTTTTTGCCACTAGTTGCGTATATTTTTCTCTATTGTTTTTGTGGTAGGGTTTCACAGAAGTAGCCAGAGAGGGGAGGAGATAGACACTTGCAATTGAAATGGGGTTCTGCAGATGACGCCAGACAAGACTGAAATATAATCCCACAGGAAATAAGGTAGCTGAGTTCTTAGGGTTAAAGTAAAGAGGGAGGCTCAATCCTCCTTCTGATATAAAGCTTTCCTTCCTCTCCTTATCCAAGGGGTGGTAGAGCGTTGCCGCTTGACACCTTCTTCCCACCACTTTGCTGCTGGTGATGTGAGGACTTACTGGAGTAGGTTTGTTAGTTACAAACCTGTCTGGATGAGGATTTTGAAGCCCGCAATGGGGGTCTGAAGCCCCTGACAATGGAGGAAGGGATGTCCCATGTGAGACATCTGTGATGTCCCATCACTATAGCATAATTCCTAATTTAATCTCTCCTTGCTCTTTGGTGGTGGTGGTGGTCTCATTTTTATGACTTGAGTTACGGATCAGCACTTACAAGCTCAGGCTCTAAATGCTCAGTGATAGGTTGATCATTCTTTTTATGTCCCCTCTGCCCAGCCTTGTTCTGATGACACACACTCCTTGCACATTTGAATCTAAATGTCATGGTGACATTGACCAGACAGATTTAATAGACCTGGACTCTAAGTCCAAAGGAAAAATGAACTGTGAAGACTTATGTAGCTTGGGGGTGGTGATTAGCCACCTTATTTAGAGCTGATGATAAAAATGATGATCTGGCAAAATCAAAATGTTATGGAGCAAATTTAGGTGAATCTCTTGACTCAAAAAGTGATTGGGAAATTAGTTGTAGAATTGTCCAAATATCCTGAAAACTTTGAGATATTTTTAATCAAAATGACATTTCTCAAACTTTAGTAAACTTACACTTTAATTTAGACTTTTAAATGTAATCCATATTATTGAAATAAAATATTTTGAGTGACCCTGTTTTATTTTGGCTCATAATTTTTAGATGTTGCCTTTTCTATGCTGATTTAAGGACCAGGAACACTTTTCATCTTTTTCCCACCAAGCCCTAAACCTAGACTTTACCTTTACCTTCTATGGCCACCAGTTTTATCAGGTAACTTGGAATTCCATGAATGTCTGCAAAGTTCCCTTTGAGGATGGACTTCATTTTATTTTACTCCACCAGTGTATGGGGCATCCTCCATGATTAATAACTTCCCTTACAGCTCACATAGGAAGCTTAGGTCTGGGAAGGAGCAAGCTCATCCTTTATCAAAAAATTTGATAGCAAATGGATGGTTTACTACCAAGGTCTACTCATGTACTGGGAATAGCTTTACGCGAAGGAGGGTATTAAAATAGGCAGAGTGAACTCTATTCAGGAAAAGTGTGACTTTTGGTCTGTTTCTTTAACTGAATTGATGGCATGCACAAAGAACAACTTTTCTTGTAAAATTCCGTGGAGCAGAGGAGGAATTATAAATATCCCCAATATACCACATAGCTGTTGGATATTGCAGGAAGAGCTTCACAATACTCCCTAGCAGACCATAGGGGATTTTGCATCATTCAAGGTCTTTCTTTAAACAGCAACTACACAAGAGGAGAAATTGGCTCTAAGAGTTTCTACTGAAAAGCTTTTCAATTACTTGGGATGAATATTCTACATGAAATATGCAAAATAATGACAATACAGCTTCTAAAAAAGAGAAATATTAAACTACTGTGCTGCATGGAAGAATTTGATATTTGTGAATTTGAGGGGTGATTATTTCTCTGTTTGACCATATGATTTAAATCTCTACAAAATTCATAAAATAGGGTATTAAATATTTTTCTTAAATTTATTATTAATGACCTAGTTCAGACCATTGATTTTTACATCCCATATGGTTAATGTATTCATAAAGACCTTTAATATATTTGAATTAATGATGCCTATTACTTTTGATGATTGGTGTTTTGATTGTTAAGGAAATCAAGTGACACTTAAGTTATGAACAATAATAACATGACGTGTGAAGTAATTAAAGTAATGGAAAACACAGCCTGTCATCTTTTTATTAATTTTATTTTTTTAAAAGATTATAAAAAATTATAATGGCCAGTTGTAAATACATAAAAAAATCCTTAATCTGGTTTGCTCCTGGGATTTTTGTAATGCATCACCCACATACTGTTTAACATTTTATCAGCTTGTTACTAGCAAAAACTGTTTTCACTGGCAACACTGTGCTTTCTAGTTTTTTAATAAAAATGATATTTTGAATTCTGCATACTAACTTTTCTATTGTACAAATTTTCATAATACATCTTTGAAAATCTAATTTTTTAAAAAAATGGGAAAAAGCAGATTAGGTGCTATCTAGAGCTGAACTATGGGATTAAATTACTGTATGTCTATGTGAATATGTTGGTCCTTACTATTTTGCTGCGTATATGGCATGCCTGGTTTTTCTGAATAGACGAGCCAATCTGTTGGTCTAGCTGATAGCATCTCATTACACAAAAACTGTCACATTGCATTCTGTAGTTTAAGAATATAATTAGAATGAGGCTTATTGTTACACAACAACAAGTATTTGCCTTCAGACAGTAACGGTTTATTCTTTGGCCAAACTTCCCAACTACCTGTTGTTATTTTGAGTGAAACACAGCCTTCCAAATATAGGTTGTGATGTTCAGTGGAAGGAGGAAAATAGCCAAGTCTCCTAAAGCTCTGCAGAGGAACCAGTGTTGTTCAATATACTCATAAATGAGCTGGATAAAGGATAAACAGTGAGATGACAAAGTTTGCAGATGATACAATATTTCTTAAGATAGTTAAGTCTAACGCAGACTTACAAAGGCATCTTACAAAACTGGGAACTGGGCAACAAAATGGCAGATGAAATTAATTGTTGATAGACACAACATAATGCACATAGGGAAGCATAAACCTAACAAAACTCTTTAGAAACAGATCTTGGGGTCATTCTGGGTAGTTCTTTGAAAACATACAAGAGAACCCTGGTGAATCTAGAAAGAAGCAGAAGCTCCAGAGAGAATATTATTGCAAACTTTATGATTGAGTAATTCTGGCTCTGAGGTAAAAAAATGATCCCCCTCTTCAAATAAAAGATGTTTTAGACTTTTTTTTTAAATTATGCTCAGCAACTTAGAGCAAAAGGAAATAAAACAAATTCTGCTATGGGTGTGTGTGTTTTGTTTTTTTTTTTAAACTAAATAACACATCTTCATCCTGCGACTCAGCCATGGCTGATCTAGTATCTCATCAAACTGTGGGTATTGTGTAACTCATGTTTTCTTGGATGTGATTGGCAGTAGCAGATGGCTGAAACAAATTTAAGAGGGCAGTGCAATATTTGTAAGAGACCTGATCATGAACATGAGAGAATAATAATTTATCTTGTTATATTCATTGAGCCAAATTTAGCTCAGGTATAAGTGGACATAACTACATTTAACTCAACAGAGTCAAAAGAATTTAACTTTTGTGTAGCATACCTATTTTGTATCTGGTGGTTCTATTTTAAAGAATCTTGCTATAAATGTTGGGGAGATGCTCATATGAATTTAGCTCTGTGGCTGTTTAATTTTATTTATTTGGCTATTTAATTTTATTTGTAAACATTCCTCCTGATCTAAATAGCTATGGAAAGGTACTATTAAAATTAAGACATAACAGTGATGAATTCACTTCCCCAAAGCATTGGACAATTAATTTAAAAATATTTTAAAATAGATGTGCATACATAATTAACACATCACATTACACTCAAACAAGTACATTAAAATGATATTCTTAAGGTTGAGGGGGTGGCTGTGTTAGTCTGTATCCACAAACTACAAGAAGGCCTGTGGCACCTTGCAGACTGACAACAGGTGCACCTTATGAAGCGGGTCTTTCCCCACAAAAGCTTATACTCCAAAAAATCTGTTAATCTATAAGATGCCACAAGACTTCTCATTGTTTGTTCTTAAGGTTGTACATTCAAGTACTGAACAAATAAGGAAATCCCAGAATTAAGATCTCCTATTAACGTGCAATTCAGCTACATTTTGCCTATGCGTTATGAAACTTTTTATTTTTATGATGTAAAAATGTTTCAGATAATTTTTGGTTTGAAAATGTGACTTTTTGAGTCATTAAAAACTAAAAATGTTATTTTCAGTGTGTCTTGAAACAATTTTTATTTTTTCTAAACTGCCAACAAATTGAAAAATTCATTACATATCCAGCTCTACATAGCATCTGGGATGCGCTGTGCTCAACTGATGAATAGCTATTCAGTGTGGTCTTTTATCTTAATTGTTCAGTGTGTGGACCAAGGGCTTATTTATTGCACACTATTAAAACCCTGTAGTGAATCAAGAATGATTAATTCCCTCAAAAGCTCATCAAAGGTGCCCATTAGTATGGTATCTGGGTGATTTTCAGTTATCCATTTATCTTCACAAGACTTTCTGATGGAAGCAGGTGGTGCTTTCCACATTTTATAGGGGGCAAGAAAAGGTATAAAGAAAATAAGGTCAATTAAATTTGGGTGCACAATTTTAGCTGCCGAGGAGTTGATTTTCAAAGAGCTCACCATTATATAGAACACCATGTATTCAGTTATAAGTCCTACTAAATTCACTTCAGGTTTGGAGTAAAAAGCAGAACTAGGGGGCCTCAGTCAGGTACCCAGAACATGAGGATCACATATGGTAAGTCTACGTGAGGGAAATAAGTCAATTTCGGGCGCATAATTCTAGCTATGGCATTTGTAGCTAGAATCGACATATCATCAGAATTGGCTTACTTCCCTAGTGAAGTCCGAGCCTCTTTAGTCTCATGTCGACATCGTTTACTCAAAGCAATATGTGGAGTACAGGGGCAACAGCCAAGCCCAGAGAGGACGATTTTGCCATGGCTTCACCAGACATGCAAAATTGAATGCTGGAAGATTGACTGTAGTGCATTGATCTTCCAGGAAGTATAGATAAGGCCACAATTAATGACTTGCTAAGCATCACACAAGGAAATAAAGCATAATAACCTAAAATAATACATAATACAGAAAAGTCTATAATCTACTCGCCTAAAATGATGCCTGAATTTTGCTTCCAAAGTGGTGCAGCAATAACTACTATCTCAAATTACAGTACACTTGCATATTTGCTGTATTGATATTGATGTGTTTCTGCTTAGCAGCTTTGCCAACACTTCTACTGCTTGCTGGTCTATTAGAAGACACATTTAGGGGTAAATTAGAGCTAAAGAACAGCTTAAAATACTGAGACACGTGGTTGGTGTCTGTAAACAAACTTTGCCAGATTGCAGGAATTTTGGTCCCATGGAGAATAAGTGACACTGGGCTAATTAAAATCATGCCAGACTAAAGATGTTGCCAGACCAGAATGTGCCAGACTAGAGCGGTTCAACCTGCACTGAGTCCTTTTGAGCCATCATAACCTGGGATATTTTTCCCCCATTCAAGTCTCATTTTCAGAAATTGCTGGACCATTTTGGCTGAAGTTTTCATAAAAGAACAGCAACAACAAGACTGAGGAAGATATGCAGCACATGAAATTTCAATCCAAACTGTTTGTTTGGCAAAGAGATGAGCAATTGAAAAGTAGAGTCATACAACAGTAATTGTTGGGCAACTTTAATAATAGGCAGGGCTACTATCTTTACTTATAATTGAGCTCATGTCACCTAAAATACTCTATCCTTTGGCCTGTGCAACCAGTAGTTTTTGTATTATTTCTTTTAAGTGCGTACTAAAGTCAGTTTAAGGACCAACTCACACCTAGTAACAGAGAGGTAGCCGTGTTAGTCTTGTACTCCAACAAAACAAAACAACAGAAATGTAGCACTTTAAAGACTAATGATGCATTTATTTATTTATTTATTGTCCTCTGTACTTATAAATGTAAGTCTGTATTGGAAATGAGATTGACCTGATGAAGCGGGCCTGTCCCACAAAAACTCATCACCAAATAAATCATTTTGTTAGTCTTTAAAGTGCTACATTTCAAACCTCGTAGTTATACTGTCTCTGGGCATCTATTTTTATGTTTGGCCTTGGATTGCTGCTTATTCCTCTTTGATGCCAGTACAACTACTAATTCGTGGACTATAACCTGGAGTTTACTGAATTTCCTTGGTACTGAAATAGGAAGGCTTTTGTAGTTCCTCAGCCTGGTCATTTTTGGCTTACTATGTATTCTTGCTCTGAATTTAGCTTGTGACTTATAATTGTAACATCATCTACACTAGTGGAAAATAATTTGGTTAAAGCATAGATCTGAATTCCTTTATGGATCAAAAGAATAATAGATTAAAACACAGTAAGTTTGATTTTTCTTTTTTGAGTGCTTCAAGATGTGTCAGGCTCAAATTGCCTGTTTCATCCTTTAGAGTTAAAACACAAAGGATTGGTCAGGCACAGTCTAATTGGAAAAGAAAGCTCCTTCACCCATGCCAGTGAAAGGCAACATCTTTTGCTTGTTTCCTAAAGAGGGGAAGCTGGCAGTAGGGAAGTGTTTGCTTTTAGAGCATATATATTGCTCTGTAAGTGTGACCTGAAGTTATTAAGTTAGAGCTGCAGTTTTTAAGGTATATTCTTTAATACACCATGCAAATGTTCATGTTGAAAGACATGAGGCACTTTAACATTATTCATTGCAGTCTAGATGATTAAAAGTACAAGGAACTGTCAAAGCTTAATATGCCAAATAATCATTCCTTGCAACAGAAAATTTATTACACCATTAAATTTATTCCTAGCAGGTTTTCCAAAGTGAAATCATGAACTGCTATAAAACTTTTATTGCATGTTTAATTTATTTCTCGCTCTAGTCAGGAAACCTCAGACTTATTCTAGCATGACTAGTATAATTTGTTAAATGTATCAAAACATAATTTGGTTTATTTGTTGATGCTCTGTGCCTTGGGAAATTCCCCATCCCCTGCCAATCCTCTAGAGGGTGCTAGTACAAACCCTGTTTACCTGTCTTTTGGCCTAAAAGATCAGAACAAGCATGAATTCTCTGTACTTGTATTTGATGCCCGCCCATGCTTTCATCACCACACTACACCTTGGTTGAGGGCCTAGGTATTTTACCATTACAAACACATGCCTTCAGGGACTCCAGGATAAAAATGTCCCCTGGGCTGAAAATTGTTTTAAAAGTCATTGCCTCGTACAAGCTGGGTTGAAAATAAAGCATGGGGCCTGATTCTCTACTGTATTCTCCCTTAGTGTCATTTACACTTCTGCAGAGTTGGTGTAAAATACTTTCAGTTCAGAATGATAGTGTTTTTATGCACCCATTATACAGATTTCAGTGAACAGGCAAGGGACAAAGAGACTCAAAATACAGGGGATTGATGTGTGTGTATGTATGTCTTATAAAAGTAACAACATCTATCAACAGAGAATCTTATAAATAACATGATTTATGGGTTTGCATAATTTATGGATGTCTCCCATATGGTTAATGAAGGGGTAACATACATGGCACGCATACCCCTTTAGCTATACCAAAGCTTCTCCATAGATAAAATATTGAAATATTTAACAAATACTCTCTTGTCTAGGAAAGTAATGGGCGATTTCTAGTCTGAAGAAAATATCCCTCTCTAGATACAAGGAGTAGCTGATCCAAAAGAAGACAAGAAGGATCAAAACTCAAACCATGCTCACAGCCCAAAACAGGTAGTCCTGTGGTCAAATTAATTTGTGCATTTGAAATGTTAAAGGAATGGATTGCTAGTTTCATTCAAGTGTGTTTGTTGAAAGGATATCGGTCACTGGTGCTTGGGCATAGTGCAAGCCTGGAGAACAGAGTCCTCTGCTCTGATGTCTGGTGTTGTCCATCTAGTCGCTGTGTTGCTGGGCAGGACTACTTTTTCTGGGTTAGATGCTCCTGCAGCCTTGTTGCATTTGTATCTCTGGTCTGTTCCCTAAAAGGGCTCAGGCTAGGCTTGGCCTTTCCCCTCCTGAGAAAATCTGTGTCTCTCTTTCAGCCCTGCATATAGTCAGTCCCCTGTTTTCCAGCTAATTCCATCCACTTGCTCTGGAATCACATTCCTTCACTGCCACAGGAGATGCTGTCAGACAGATGTCAGGTTGGGATTTCTTCCAGTCTTCCATGGCCATCTCCTTTTTCAGCCCAATTCCTGATCAGTCAGTATTCCTGGGAATAGACCTGACCCCTCTCACTCTGTGGCTTCTGCATAGTAGGAACAAAAAATGTACACTCAACTCTGAAAGGTTTTGACAGCTACTCTGGGCTTGTTCATAAATCAGAAACACAGGGACACACAGGAATTTGCGTAGAAAGTGGCACATCTGTCAAAATTAGTATAATTTCTGTGTTCCCTCAATCTGTGCTCTGATTTCTCATGGATCTAAACAATAATTGTCTGTGATATAGGGATAATTCTGTGAGGGGTACAGACCATCTTAAACAGCTACCAATATTGGATGCCATCCTCTCCAAAAGGAAGCTTTGGGAATGTCTTCGAAATGTACTGAGCTACTTCATCTCTGGCCCTCGAATTCAGTGTGCTCTTTGCTGCGTTCACATAGCTACTGACTGCTTTGGATCTCCTGCAAATGATTGTCAACATTAGGTACCAAGGAGACAGAAGTACGCGTTCGTTATTTAAATGTGAGACCCAGAAAGCATAGCAAGAGGAAATGGTAGGAAACAGGCCCTCAGAGGAATACGCTTATGAAAGCACGGAGGAACTGCTAAAAGCACGTGGAATGCCATCCTGTACTGGACTAGTTCTGTCAAGCAACCAGTGCGCTTACACAGTACTCAGAGGTAGTTATAAGTCCTCATAAAGAACATGCTAAGAAGTGTTATAAGGTGTTGTCCTTTAAATGGTCAGATCTTTTAGCTTGTAATAGACTAGGCAAAGCACATTCTCCACAAAGAGCAGGATTATACATTTTTATTAAAGCTCGTGCTTCGAAATCAAAAGTCACGTGACACAGCTTTAGAGGAAAGGCTTTGTGCATCTGCTATTACATTGCCGACATATCCGCTCCTCACCCCCTAATGCTCTGCTTCTCCTGCATAGTTCTGAATTATACGTACTTATTGCCTATGAAATCTAATCCAGGTTCAGGGCAAGAAACAATGTTTTGAGAATGCTGCATAATTTGCCCTTTGCCTATGTCAGTGTTAAAGTGACATTTATAGTGGCTTTTTAAGCAACAGAGTCGTATCCATTTTTGAGAAAAACTGATCAAAACTGCCTTTAGCAAGAAGTAGATCTGTATCTGATATGGACCCTTCTCTCTGTTGCATTGTAATGCATTTTGAGCCAGCAAAGTATCAATGCACAACCTGACTCATGCTTGGTAAAAAGCATGTCTGCATAGCTGGGCACAGCGGCAGGTATTTGCAATACCCACGTGACTTTTCTAGCACGTCAAAGTTCCATCTGCTTGAAAATACCATTCTCATTCTCCTCAGCAGGGGGAGTCATGTTGTTATAAATACAGGTCCAGATCCTGGGTCTGGATGAAGTGCACTTGGCACCCTTCGGGGACCAGGGTGGAGTCTCAAGCTAAAGCACAGTACATCTTTGCACCCCCCCAGTCCTTGTGCAGAGCCACTTCTTGTGCAAGAGTTCTGATACTATCCAATTGTTCATTGTTAGTTTTAACTGATTGTATTAGTATTCATAGGTGCTGGGACCAAGCTGCTGTAGGGGCTTGCAGTTTGGTTCAGTAGCTCTCAGTGTCCCCGCCACACAAATTGTTCCAGCACTCCTGTTCATATTTTAATGCTTGTTTATTGTTCACCCTCTGGTTTACAGTTTGTCAATTGGAAGGGACTGCAGTAACTCAGGATATTGCAATATTTGTCACGTACCATATGTCAGCATGTCTTATGCATGTTAATGTGCCTTTTCTATGCAACTAAATGCTCAATAATTTTCTCTTCACAAAAATCAAGAACAGCATGAAGCTGAACTTCATGTCACTCATCCTTAACAGTAAAGTAAATAAGAGTAAAGTTGTTTGAAATTTAGTGGAAGATTATTTCCAATTCATCCCACACAGTCTCCCTTATCTGTGCTCCGTCAGCTCATAACGAGTTTGTAATAGGTTACATGGAGGGTATTTGCAGCATGCATTTTTCTTTCTTAATTCTTGTCTAGTTTTTCATCTTCTGTGCTAATTTACCATGAGCCGTTTCTCCAATGAGTCTGAAACTCATGAGCACAAGTACCTTATTGTGCATATGCCAATGTAATGCATCTATGGGAATTGAAATATGCATTTGCATGTCACTGCTGTGCAGTGATAGATGACATAACACAATAGCAACAATCCAGATGTTATTTAGCTAGAGTGAACACACATTTAATTTCACCCGTCACAAGAACCTGTTTGGTGAGAGGTAATATTTTAATATTTGAAATGTTGGCAAGGGCCCTGTATTACCTGCAATAAAGAGAAATACGGTTTGATGGAAAGCCAGAGGCTGAGTGACCATGGTGAGCTAGCAAACGGAGCAGCAAACACCGGAGTTTATGATGGAGAGACAGAGATCCCTTTGTGCATCAACAAGGTGCAAGTACTACTCTTGGTGAGAGTGAGTTTCTTTGGCTGTGTATTTTTTTTCTTTTTTTTTTTTTTTTTTAAAGTAACAAGGTCATTTGGAGTTGTGTGTAAGGCATTGTGTGACCCTTCATTCTTTGGATCTTCCTTGATTATCTTTCATCAAACTTGATCAGGCTTGTGATCACTCTCCCCCTGCTCTAAGTGCCCATGAGAGATCTAGATATCCTTGCAGTTCTGTAAGTCTCTGATTAATTTGGGTTTAATGTAAATTGAAGTGTCATGTCAATAGTTTGGGTTTTTCTTGCATGCTTTTAAAGAATCAGGATGAACCGTACTTTTACCCCACTGCACATTTAATTTTCTTTTTTGCAGTTGTCTCCTGCATAGTTTCCTTTATGTACACAGAGAAACTATCATCCTCAGTGCACTGTGGCACAACTCCACTGTTTCATTCAAATTCATTCCGGGTGTAGTTTACACGAGAGAAACTGCACTGGAGCTATGTGTACATCTCTCTTTCCATACATATCTACGTGTATGTGTGTGCACCACAGGTCCCCAAATTGCAGGGTGTGTCCCCCTTGAGGTGTGTGAAGGAACATCCAGCGGGTATAGTGAAGCCATAGCTCTGCTCTGGTTCCACCATCAGCCACCTTCCTGCCTCCCAACCTTGTACCAGGCCCTGTTCCCAGCTTCAGCATCCCACCCCCACCTCAATCACTGAGCACAGCTCTGCTCCAGGTCCAGGGACAAGGCTGGGGGCGAGGCTGGATGTGGAGCTGCACTTAGCTATGGCCCAGCTCCTGGATCCCACCACATCCTAACTGTGGCCCTGGTTCCAGCCCATCACCAGCTGCAGTACCAGCCTTGGACCCCATCTGTATTCCTCCTCCACTGGCGTTGTGGCCCTGCTCCTGGTTCTGGGGGAGCAGTGGGGAGGGACTGTATAGGAGCAAGGGGACAGGCACAACCCTCCGAACTTTGGGGACTGCTGGTGTATATGCTGGGGTTTGTCAAATAGTTAAATTAATATTCACAAATGGTGTTCTCAAGTTCTAAATAAATTTATTTTTGCCACACCCTGATATGCTATACAATAGATATACAAATGTTTGTACTAGCAGTTATTTCCCTAGAACTCGCTCCATGTTAGGCTAGTTCAGCACATGTGTATATGAAAAAAGAGTAACATTAAGTTATATGATTGCTTAGTATTTTCTTGGCTCTATGCACAGATAAATTAGGAAGTTCAGTGGAATTTTATTTTTAATGACTAGAAGCATGTGACTGCTGAATGGATCATGTCTTGTTCCGTTTGAGTGTGTGCATGGAATGAGGCAAAATTCTATGGGACTAATATAATCAATAATATCAGAAATATGATGACTGCTAAGAATTTTCTCCCATGTCTCATTGTTTGACATAACAGAGGTTTACATGGATATGTTGTAAAGCGTGTGATTCTCATTTCCATTGGTAACCGTAACAGGAATTGCAGCATTAACCAGACTAACAGAACATTTGGGATCATTTTTTGCTTTCATTCTTGTATAGTCATGGGAAGAGTAATGAATGCTTCGTAATTTTGCTGTCATGTTTATGGCAATGACTTTCTGCTTAGATTTTTGGGTCTTGTTTTTACAGGTTTAAATTCAGAAAAAAAGTATATGATGGGTTGGATAACAGAGATCCCCTTCATACAGACACCTTTTGGGCTGATCATACCACTGAGTATGCCTGCCTGCCCTCTGGGGTGCCCCCTGCCACCATGTCCTACTGAGCCATAAGCTCTGGTCTTTCCCAGCTAAGGTACAGAGTACACCCCTCCAAGCAGACTAACACAGAGATACCGAGAACAGCTCAGCTTTGGGAGGGTTCAGTTACAGGGACCTGACAGCACCCAAGAGCACAATCCCAAAGGGATCAACCCCCCCCCCCAAATAATCTCTCTTATATAAAAGTTTTACACACAGACACTCGTAAAGTTTGTTCCCTTTATCAACGAAAGAGAAATCTGCATGGCTATTGTTCCTCTCAGGTTACAAACAAAAGTCGTTCATTAAGTATAAAAAGTTAAGATTTAAGTGGTTGCCAGTGAGGGCAGTCAGATGAAAGTAAGTGCTAAGGTAAAATATACAAAACATGCCAGCCAAATCTAGTGCACTAAGGCTGGGTCTACGCTAGAGAGTTTTGTCAACAGAAGGGGTCTTCTGTCGACATAACTTGGGGAACATCCACACGTTTAAAGCATTCTGTTGACAGATTCTTGACAGAACTCTGCATTTGCCTCGACAGCATTATCCCTCAAAAATTTGAGGCATAACCATCTGTCTACAGAGTGCTGTCGACAGAAGTGCAATGTAGATACTTCTGTTGACAGAGAGGACTTCTGGTTGCCAGACTGCCCTTTGCAGAGCTGCCATTCTGCTTTCTGGCACCAGAGGGCAGTGCAGTCTGGCAGTTATTCATAAACAGGGCACCTTGTACGTAGATGCAACTTTTATATAGACCAGCATCTGATGAAGTGAGTCTACACTCATGAAAGCTCATGCTCAGAACTTTTCTGTTAGCCTATAAGGTGCCACAGGACCCTTCGTTGCTGTTACAGATCCAGACTAACACGGCTACCCCTCTGATACTTGTATGTAGATGCAATCTGTTGACAGACGTTCTCTCGAGATTTCCCTGACAACAGTTAATTCTGTCGACAGATGCTTCTAGTGTAGATATAACCTAAGGCTGTGGCCACACTTGGCCAAAACTTCGAAGTGGCTGTGCAAATGGCCATTTCAAAGATAATTAATGAGGTGCTGAATTGAATATTCAGCACATCATTAACATCAGGATGTTTCCAGCTGTGGTGATTCAAAACTGCCCCTTTTGAAGGTGCACGGCTCAGCATGGCTACGCGGGAGTCCTTTTCGAAAGGACCCCACACATATTGAAATCCCCTTATTCCCCTTCACTGAGAGGAATAAGGGGATTTTGAAATGTGCGGGGTCCTTTCGAAAAGGACCCCTGTGTAGCCGCACCGAGCCGTGCGTGTTCAAAAGTGGCAGTTTCGAAGCCCCATGGCTGGAAGTGTCCTAATGCTAATGAGGTGCTGAATATTCAGTTTAGCACCTCATTAGTAATCTTTGAAATGGCCATTTGCATGGCCATTTTGAAGTTTTGGCCAAGTGTGGCCACAGCCTAAGAGAAAATGTTACAAATTAATTTCTCATCCCATTTCTCTTTTCAGGTAAAATTGTTCAGATCAGAGCTGCTCTTTTTTCTGACCTGGATCAAATATCTTCTCCCTCCTCCTTTTAGAGTTCTTTTGTTTCAGGTCTTTTCTTGTGGTGGGGAGCAGTCTGTGAAGCCAGCTAAAGACATAGATTAATGAATGCATTGATATTTTATATTTCTAACTTCACACACAAGAATGATACATGCACACAAATAGAACACATACTTTCAGAGGATTACAGGCTCTTGAATGATAGGTTACTTGCCACATTTTGCATAAAACATCTAAGAATATTGTAGCTGTATATTCAAATTCAAAAATGTATTTCCATAAAAATATGGATGTGCAGTATCACAAAGTACTTAACTGCCTCCTAAGTTCATCCATATTCAGGAAAAGATTTAAGTGGGTGTTTGTTTCATGACCATCAGTGATACTGAAATGTACTTGAAGACAAGCAAACACTGCTTTTCAGAGCTGGGATGCTTTTACTGAATGGGAGTTACACGGTGGAACTATTTTGGTGGTTTCCAATTTGGTGCTTTCTGCTTTTGCTAGCTCATACATGCTCTCCCCTTGTCACTTTCTATGTCTTTATGTAAAACTGTCTATTCCTGTTCCCAAATACACTCAGTACATTTCATGTACCCTTTCTGAATACCTATTGCCATTGTTGAGAAGCAGCATGGTTTGGTGGATAGGGGTATAGGCCAGTGCTCAGCAACCTTTATCACCTCATGGCACACTTCAGCACTTGTTTATAATTTCATGGCTGACATGATATATAACCCAATCCCCTCCCCTTCCCCTAGCTCCACCCCCTGTTGTAACTTCATTCCCTTCCCCGGGCCAGATGCCCCCTGCTTTAACCCAGTACCCTTCCCCTCTTCCAGAACCAGGCACCCCCAACTCCCCACTGTAATCCATGCCCCCACATCTCCCCCCAGAGTCAGGCCCCCTGGCCCACCCCAACTTGATGCTTGTGACTCTCAAGAGCTTCTGCCACTGCTGCTGCCACCCTAGAGCCTCTGCCTCAGACCTGCTGCCGCCACGTGCTTCTCCAAGTGGTGGGGCTCATGAGCATAGCGGCAGATGGCCCTCCTGGCGCGCAGCTCTGAGGAGGAGCTGCATTTAATGGCTCAAAGAGCCACATGCAGCTTGAGAGCTGTGGGTTGGCCACCCCTAATCTATTCGATTAGTTTTAAATATTTTTTTCTCAGAATTTGATGGCACACTCAAACCTGCTTCATGGCACACCAGATGCAGAGCGCTGCTATAGGTGACTAGTGGGAGGTAGGTAAAGGAAGAACCAACTAGGAAAAAGTACCACCCTCTGTAATCACTCCTCATAACTTGTTCCTGCCCCCCAGACTGGGCATCACCATTCCCTCACTGTCCCCTGACCACTGTTTAGGGGCCACACTTCCTCCTAACTGGTCCCCTGTTTATTCCCCAGTGGAGGGCAGAGAGTGCTCTGTGTGCTCCCAGGTCGCCTCTGGTCATGTTGCAGCACAGCAGCTGCGTGGGAGAGCAGCCTCTGCAGTGCACTGTGCAGCACCCCAGGCAGGCAGTGCAGCAGGAACTGAAAGATGAAAGGTTCTGGCCCCACCTCTTCCCTTCCAGGTCTGCTGCTGACATCTTGCACCACTATAACATCTCAGGAAGGGGCATGTGACCAGGTCTGCCCCCATTTGCCTTCTCCCTGCATTGCCCCTGTGCGATTGGGAGCTCAGAGACCCAAGTGTTCTTACTAACTGTACCTGTGATCTATTACACAGCACTGGGCAGGTCATAAGAACGGCCATACTGGGTCAGACCAAAGGTCCATCCAGCCCAGTATCCTGTCTGCCGACAGTGGCCAGTGCCAGGTGCCCCAGAGGAAGTGAACCGAAGACAATGATGAAGCGATTTGTCTCCTGCCATCCATCTCCCGCCTTCAACAAAAGGCTAGTCACCATACCTTACCCCTTGCTAATAGCCATCTATGGACCTAACCTCCAAATATTTATCGAGCTTTTTTTAACCTCTGTTAGAGTCCTGGCCTTCACAGCGTCCTCTGGTAAGGAGTTCCACAGGTTGACTGTGCGCTGTGTGAAGAAAAACTTTCTTTTATTAGTTTTGAACCTGCTACCCATTAATTTCATTTGGTCTCCTCTAGTTCTTATATTACGGGAACAAGTAAATAACTTTTCTGTATTCACTTTCTCCACACCATTCATGATTTTATATACCTCTATCATATTGCCCCTCAGTCTCCTCTTTTCTAGATGAAAAAGTCCCAGTCTCTCCAGCCTCTCCTCATATGGGACCCGTTCCAAACCCTTAATCATTTTAGTTGCCCTTTTCTGAATCTTTTCTAATGCCAATATTTCTTTTTTGAGGTGAGGAGACCACATCTGCATGCAGTACTCAAGATGTGGGCATACCACAGTTTTATATAGGGGAAGTAAGATATTCTTCTTATTTTCTATCCCTTTTTTAACTATTCCTAACATCCTATTTGCTTTACTGACTGCCGCTGCACACTGTGTGGAGGTGACTTCACTTCTCTGTGCCTCTGTAATAGCAACGTTGTCACTGCGGCTATCCAAGTATTGGGAAATTAATATGGTGCTGAATGGGTGCTGGCAAACATCAAAATTAGACTACAGGAGAACAAAGAAACTTGTAAGCTTCCTAGGCTCAAAGACAAGAACTTTTCTTGTTTCTCTTCATCGTGAGCTAGAAGAACGATCAGCTTTCAGAATTGGTTTGATTGCTAATCTGATTACTGGAGCTGGGAAGCTAAATTGAAACGAAATAAATGAAGGTTTTTGGGAGTTATGAAGTAATTAGGGAATTATCACAGAAATGAGAAAGCAAATACAAGTTGGTGGACTATTTTGGTAAGCTGGCTATAAGAGCATTTAAGTTGATGCAGTTAAACAAAGCCTACAATAGAAGTGGAAATCATATTTTAGGAAAGATAAGCACTAATAGGGGAATACTATAGACCGTGATACAGCTTCACAGAAATTATTTCTGGAGAGGGAATATAGCCTTGCGGGGTAGATAACCAGATGGCAGGGAGGGAAATTTTCAGCAGAGGAACGGGTAATTCCGATGGTAAATCTGGAGAGACAGACAAGACTCACTAACCTCCTTGGTCATTGTGTTCTTGCTGTTTGTATGTCTCAGATATGTGTCTGACTCGCATAATGATGGTTTTGAAAAAGAATTGTTGGTTTTATAAATGACCAGGCTTGAAATGCTGCCTCAGGAATATGCATGCAAGAGCATATGTCAGACACAAGCATATACAGGAATTTACTGAAATTCATCCCTGCATAGCCTCATTTACACAAAAACGTCACAGACCATTTCATAGACTGTTGTGTGTGTGTGTGTGTGTGTGTGTGTGTGTGTGTGTGTGTATATATATATATATATATATATATATATATATATAATATATATCTGAAAGTCACTAAAATCCAAAGTGCAGCAAAGAGATTGATTGATTGATTGTTTAATGCATTGATTGAAAGGATCAGGAACGATCTCTGTCAAAAACAGGACTAGGGAGAATGCAGTTGTTTTTGAGCACTAGAAAATGGGTAAGCCTGAGAGAGTGGAAGATCATGCATCACATGCCTATGTTACCACAATCATGTATCTGTGAATGTGTAGAATGAATGCACCACTGTATTGTTTTTATTATTTCACTGCCTCACGGCTCATTGTATGAAGCATAAAGGTATGCAAATAAAGGATTTTTTGGTTTTGCTTGAAATTCAGAAAAATTGTAAAAAGAATGTTTTTGTCTGTTTCACCAAAACAATTTTTAAAAAAAAATTAATCAAATCAAAAAAGGTAAAAAAAAATCATTTGAGTGAGCTTTTTATTTAAAAAAAACCCTTTCAATGCATTTAAAGGAAATTTAAAAACAAAAAGTAGCATCAAATAAAAGAATCAAAACTTTTCATTTTGAGGTTTTCTAACTTTTTTTGCACAGTTTCATAGAACCATAAAAGGGCAGGATTAGAAGGGACCTCAACAGATCATCTAAACTAGTTTCTAGCACTAATGTCAAGAAAAAGTAACAATTAGACTATTGCGGAGAGGTGTTTGTCTAAAAAACATCAACTTCTAGTGACAGAGATTCTATCTCCTCAGAGTCAACATAAATTTGTAAAACTTTTTTTAAATGTCACAAAATCTGCATTTTTCATTGAAAAAGATTTTAGCCCAGCTCCAACTAGGTATGGTACATGCAATAGGCACACTAAAAAGTTTAATTTCTAGTTTTAGAAGTATTACAGATTTCAGCAATATTCTGCATGTTAGATATTTGTAATATCACTATCATATCTGAAATTGGAATAAGCTCATAAGTCTGAGCACTGTACAAATAATAAAAGACCTAAAGAGTTACCCATCTAAATGTTCACATTAATGAAAGCCCTGTACTTGGTATGCTTTCTTTTATTCTCATAATTTTATTGCTGATATGAAGATGAGATGGAATAACCCACATGTGACAGTGATGTTGCTTAGCACGCTAGTGGAAGGCTCTGAGACTGCAATGATGAGAGAAGCATAGAATAAAATATGAATGTGGCCCTAAACGCTGTTGCAGTGCTGAGAGATCATTTAGCTTGGGAGACACAGTCCAGATGGCAGCTGACTGGCAATTCTTTATTGAATTATCTGGTTATGAGCTGGCATTCGTGTATTGAGCTGTCTGCTAACAAACACAGCAAAATGAATATGAAATGTAGAGTTTCCTAGAGTGGTCTGTCTCTGAGAGTTGAGTGAGCAGCTAATAATGCAAAACATAGTCAATGCATTTCTGTTTGTGAATTTTCCAAGAATGGGCTATGATTGTTAACAAGTTTTTCATTACTTGAAATTATCAGAGTATATTATGCAAACCAGTGTCCGCCACTGGCTTTTTTTCATACTGTGTGATCCTTCAAACATTCATTAATGACTCTGGTCAAAGTCACAAGATACTATTTTTGTTCCCTGGCTGGGTGGTCCATTCCTACCTGAAACAATATTTCTAATGCATTTTTGTTACAAGCCCCAAACTCACTTTCCCAGCACATTAACACAAACAATATTTCATGGGTGGGAAGTTGTTGTAGAGCAAAGATAAAAGGCAGACATCCTCCCCTGCTCCCCCCCAAAAAAATCTAATGGAAATGGTGTTGAGTGTTCTTGAATTTTCTGTTTACTAGTCCACTTTTCTATTTGCCTTTTACTGCCCACTCTTTCTTAGCGAGTGTGGAGTAACTGCTGCTTCTATTCAGAGTTTCCTCCTGACATCTTCTCCGCTTGGAACTTTCCACTCCTCCTTGTAATTGGTACATGACTGAGCAAGTAGTGTAGGTTCCGTGTCAGGATGAGAATTACCATTTATCACCAAAAAGTGCTTGTTCGTTAACAAACCCAATAAAATGGTGTTGCAAAGGTAGATGTGAAAGTAGCTTCCTACTGATTTGAGATTCTGTCACTCCCATCCCATCTCTCCTATTCCAAATGTCCTCTGCTTTTGTGACCCCCACAAGGAGATTATTTTATTTTTTGAGTTTGTAGCTCTTCAGGCCGTCAGTGGCAGCTACAGCCTTCCATTCCAGGGGGTGCACTGCCTCTCCGCTGTCATATCCTTCACCTCGCTATCTACCATACCCAATCCCAGTCGCATCCTTGCCACCAGCACTGCAACCCAGCCTGATGCAGAGAGAAGGCTGTAGGTTGGAGAGTGAGGTGTCCCACACTCAGCCTGTAGTAGCAGCGGTTGTCCTGTGGGATTGGACCCAATTCCTAGCTCTGTGGCTGGTGACCTTGCACTTTGGATCATGATGCTGCTCAGGTTTGGTCTAGCTGTCCTTTTGAGTGTGATGGAGGGGTGGCCTGGCCAAATCTGAGGTGGTGATGCAACCTGGCGCATGGAGCTACAGCCCCTGGAGTGGAGAGCTGGGTCCAATCCCAGGGATTGTGAACTGATGCTTCAGTGTTTTTGTGCACCTGTAATTAGAGCCTTGCAAATCCAGTAGCTATCTGCAGGTATATGAATCCATTATGTGGATGCAGATATCTGTGGTTTATTTGCAGATATACATGTGGATACAAGTTTTATAGCTAGTATGACAGGGTCAGGCCAGAGCGCTAGCTTGCAAAGGGAGGGAGACAGCTCTAGAGAGCAAAACCAGTCCTGGCTACACGGGTGTTATCACAGGCTGAGCACCAGGGGAAGAGGCAGCTATAAATCAATTAGGGCCAGCTGGTTCCAACTGAGGCTGCCATGGGCCTTTAAAAAGCCTTCCCCAGTGGGCAGGGAGAGAGCGTGAAAAAGAGGTTGGAAAAGGGTGAGGACATTAGAGCAGTCAAGGAGAGAGTTAGAAAGCAGTGAAGGAGACCATCAAGCACTTGGGAAACACCAGGAGAGGAGCCCAGGAGCGTTTGGGCTCTCTGTGCCTGGTAACTTCAGGGCTCTGCTGGATGCTGGGAGGGACAGGTCACTCTGCCCTGTTGGAGCAGGGAGCTCTTACCCACTGTGCTTTGAGCCAAGGGACCAAAGCCCAAACACTGGCAGGGGCAAGTGGATCCCATACCATGGGACTGTGGACCGACCAGAGTTTTGGGGCCCAGGAGTGATACTGACCCTACCATACTAGAACCATGCAAATTTGCAGATATCCACTTAATATCTGAGGGTATCTGCACCCACAGAGGTGGATGCTGATATCCGCAGATCATTTCTGGAGATGTGGATACCAATTGTATATAGCTCCATAGTGCATCAAACAGAGCATACCTTCCAAGTCTGGTTTACAGGCTATCAGTAAAATAAGTCAAGAGTACATGGTTGATACCTTTCCTGGATCACAGGTTGATTTAGACAGGGATCAGAAGAGCCGATTTAAATTAAAAAGCTAAAAGTTATGGCGATGATCAATTTCCTGGCTAGTCTTCAAAGAAAGTTTTAAAACTGATTGTGTCACTGCGGTTTTGGCTTGTTTGAAGAAACCTGATTCACAAATGAAAAAGTTCTAAGTAATCAAACATGACGTTGTGTTCAAGCACAGTAGTTCATTTTTGTCCTTTTAAATCACTTATGACATGTTCTTTAGTCAATCCAAATTGTTCATTCAAAGCAAGTGCACTTTTCCTGACTAAACCTTGACTCCAGTCAATTCTGAAGTATAAAAGTGTTCCTATTTTTAGAGTGCAGCAAAGAATCTTAATTTTTCTGTTTTTGTTGATACTCTTGTAAGAGTCAGAAGGATGATCTTGGTGGATAAAAGAATGAAAAGGTACTCGAGAGATCTGGGTTCATTTCCCAGCCTCCATTCTCCAGCTGTAAGGTGGGTGATGTTGCCTCACAGAAATGTTATGAGTTACACGGATATTGTAAGCATATTATAAGTGCCTGAACAAACAAGTCCAACTATGCATATTTTATTTTGTTGAAGTTTTCCTTTGTGCATCAGTTTATGCAATTAGTTCAATCAAGAACTGCATCTGTTGTAACTAGAGCTGGTTGACAGTTTTTTGTTAGCGTGACTTTGTTTTTAACCCAAAATACCCCTTTTGAAAATTGAACTCTTCTAGAGTGAAAATGATGGTTCCCTGGCTGCCAGTGACATTGAGAAGTTTCCTGGAGGGCTAGCTTCCGAGGACAGAAAAACAGATTTTTCAGGCTCTCCGCTAGCTTCCTGGGGTGGGGAGGAAGAGTGTGTCAGGTTTTCTGTTTCTTCATCTGCATGGCTGGAAGGCTGTTGTCAATTTCACAACTTCCCAGGCAGCCAGGAAACTGAAAAATTAGACTTGATATGGAAGTTTTCTTCACGTTTCTCTCTCAAATATTTTATGGCTTTGGCATTTTGTCCAACTTTTTAAAAAAGTTTTTCATGCAAAAATTTCAATTTTTTTTCCAGCAGCTAGCTCTAATGGTAACATCACATAGTGACATTCCTGTTTCTGGTATTGTAAGTGCTGTAAATAGGTTATGGACAATAATAAGAACTGTGTGGTGGGGAGTTAAGTTTAAGTGCATAGTCGCTTTTTAGTGTTCTGGTTCTTTGGAGAATTATTATGGTGAAGAGGTGATTGCTGGGATATGCCTCAAAGAGGATGGGAGTCTTTCTGATCTTCAGAGCTTTGTGCATGCTACTGACAAGATTGTTCTTTTGGTTCCCTTACTTCCATTCTTGTGAGACCACACCTGATTACTAAATCTGCTGTGGCAGGTCCTGGAAGGAAAGATCAACCTCAAAGTGTCAGTAGGCACCCATTAAGGGCTTGTCAGATTGATACCAGAGCTCATCCCTACCTTGTAGAAGGTACGGTTCTCGTTGTTGATTCAGTGTCTGTTGTGGAGCACTGGTGCAACATTCCCTCCTTGGCTGGTTTTACTTAAGATACAGACAGTCCTGTTATGTGCTGGCTGTATCTTATTACCTGGTGATGTTTTTAATCCTCACTGAGTTGTACCCACTGTTGCAGTAGCTTCTGCAATTGGAAGTCGTTTCTGTAGCCCCCTCTGATTAGAGCTACCATATTTGAACTTTCAAAATAGGGGACATCCCAGAGAGGAAGTGTATCTATAACCATATCTACCAACTCATGTTGTATACCATATAAGCCATAACATGTTAAGATAACGTGAGTTGGTAGATACTAATACAGGTACAGTCCCTCTCAGGGGTGTCCTCTTTTTTGAAAGTTCAAATATGGTAACCCTGCATCAATACCTCTGTGTGTACACAAACATCTGAACTCCAGCAGCAGATAAGGAAATAGGTTTAACTTACGGGGGGCACTGAGTGGGAGGCCTGTAATAATTATAAGCTGTCTATTACTCTTTAGTATCTGCATCTGGTGTCTGAAGAGTTGATACTGATGGTTTTCAGCTAGGGGAAAACCCTAGCTGGGGAGACCAGCTCATCAGTTTTCCCACACCACCAATGAAGAAGGCCTGGTTATTTTCCAAATTACCACTAGAAGGTGGTTTTGGCCTCATGAAGGCCAAGACTATAACAGTAATAGAGAGATAGCTGTGCTAGTCTATATACTATCAAAACAAAAAAGCAGTCCAGTAGCACTTTAAAGACTAACAGAATAATTTATTAGGTGATGAGCTTTCGTGGGACAGGCCCACTTCTTTAGATCATAGCCATACCAGAACAGACTCAATATTTAAGGCACAGAGAACCAAAAATAGCAATCCAGGTTGACAAATCAGAAAAATTATTATCAAGGTGAGCAAATCAGAGAGCAGAGGGGCAGAAGAGTGGGTGGAAGTCAAGAATTAGATAAAGCAAAGTATGTAAAAGAACTCCTATAATGAGCTAGAAAATTGCCATCCCAGTTCAAACCACATATTAATGTGTTGAATTTGAATATAAAAGAGAGTTCAGTAGCCTCGCTTTCCAAATGGCTGTGAAAGTTCCTTTTCAGTAAAACACAGACTTTCAGGTCATTAACAGAATGGCCCACTTCATTAAGGTGCTACTGACAGGTTTGTGAATCAGGAGTGTTTTTATGTCTGTTTTATGCCCATTAATTCTTTGTCTAGGAGAGTTTGAAGTTTGTCCAATATACAAAGCATGTGGGCATTGTTGGCACATGATGGTATATATGATGTTCAGGAACACAAGAATGTGCCTGTGATTCTGTGAATAACCTGGTTAGGTCCAGTGATGGTATCTCCAGAATAGATATGTGGACAAAGTTGACAATGGGGTTTGTTGCAAGAAAAAGTCCCAGGACTGGTGTTCCTGTGGTATAGTCTGTGGCTGTTGGTGAGAATCCTCATAAGGTTGGGAGGTTGTCTGTGGGAGAGAACAGGCCTGTCATCTAGGGCCTTCTGGAGTGTGGCATCTTGATCAAGGATAGGTTGTAGGTCTTTAATAATGCATTGCAGTGGTTTGAGTTGGGGGCTGTAGGTAATGACCGGTGGTGTTCTGTTCTTGGCTTTTTTGGGCCTATGTTGGAGTAGCTGGTGTCTAGGTATTTGTCTGGCCCTGTCGATTTTGTTTTTTTATTTCTCCTGGTGGGTAATTCAGGTTTATGAATATTTGGTAAAGACCTTGTAGTTTTCAGTCTTTTGTCAGTAGGGTCAGGGCAAATGTCATTGTACCCAAGGGCTTGACTGTAAACAATGGTTCTAGTTGTGTGTGCAGGATGGAAGCTAGAAGTGTGTAGGTAAGTATAGCGATCAGTGGGTTTCTGGTACAGTGTGGTACTGTAAGAGGGCTTAACAAAGATAAGATACATAACAAAGATAAGTTTGTGAAGGATAGGTCCATCAATGCCTATTATTCTGTATGGGTGGGGATGTTATCCATAGTCTCTGTCAATCTGGGAATGATGCACAGGGAATGCACACTTGATGACTACCTGTTCTGCTTCTTCCATCTGGGGCATCTGACACTGGCCATGGTCAGAAGGCCACTGGGTTAGGTGGACTTTGGTTTCATCCAGTATGGTTATTCTTATGCTCCTGAGACTCTAGGATGACTTGCTTGCCTCCACTGATGCCAGCAGAGGCTGTTGGACACCAATATGCCACCATGATTACTGCTGATGTGAGAAGCTACTGCTTGGTATGAATGCCACCTAGAAGGTCTCACTGAGATACTGAGGAAGGGGGAAACCGGGTGGACCAACAGATACCAGACAGGAGCATGTGGTGTGGAAGTACTGATTTGTGACTGGGAAATATGGAATTAATAAAATTCCTTGAATGGCATGGAGAAGAGTGTAGTACGTAACACAGAGGAAAGGAGAGGACTTTGCCTAGGGAAATCATGTTTCACTGACAAAGAAATCTTTATCAGAAGCTCCTTCTTTTTAAGGATTTTCTCAGGATATTAAGAGGAGGATGACAAACATTCGTGGGAGGGGTGGCGACGGAAAGAAAATTAGTCTGATAAAATGTACTTTAGAAAGCCCAGCGAACTTGAAGCTCCTTTTAACTGACAAAATGTATCAGTAAATAAAAATTCAGATCAATAATTGATTTCTCGCATTTTAATATTTGATTTTATTCAGGTGCAGTGCAAACTATGAAGGGCTGTTTTAAACTTCTATTGTGAAGTTCATGATGAGTTGATATGTCTTTTTTCCCCCCAAACACATATTCCTTTCTTGTTTATCATTCTAATCACCAGAAAACAAGCCAGCTAAAAGCATCTTATTTTAGCAGTGTAAGATACACATTTATGAAGTAAGTTGTTTCTAATTGAAGGAAAATGCTGTGTATATCTCCTACACATATGTGATCAAGAATAAAATAGGCTCATGGACTGGTTAGCTCAGTGGTAACAGAATAATGTAATGTCTACTCGTGGCAGCAGTGGGGAAGTATTAACATTATATATATTTGTTTTGTCAGGTGAAACTCACCCATTGCCCACAGGAAGAATCCAATAGCTACTCATATTGATCAGATCAAATAAAATGAGAAAAAGAAGGATTTGATTTGTACATTCATATTTCCAGCTCATGCAGCCAAGTCTTGGCTGATCATAATCTACACAATACATTCCCTGCTCCTGTAATTTCAAACTCAAAGGCATAAATATGTAGCATTGGATTATTTAGGTTGAAAAATATCCCCACAGCTGAAAATCTTTCCTAAACATTAATCACTAAAGGGAATTTTAAAGCAGCTTTATTTAGTTCTGGGTTTTTAAAATTAAAGTATGTTGACATGGTAAACAGCAAGTATTTTACTTAAATTCAGGGCCCCTGCCTCCAAAGTGAATTCCAGTTTTGCATTAATCATGGACAAAGTCTTATTATTTATCAATTTAGAAGATTATCCTCTCTTCTGAGGGACCAAGATATGTGACTACTGAAGCTATATATGGTATTTTTAATAATCTTTGCTGAAAAGATAGTGTGGGAAGCCTGGTTTGCAGAATTTATGGGCATGGAGGCTAGTTTTTGTAGATGGATAAGGGGCAATATAGAAAATGTTCTGTGCCCCAAGCCTCAGAATTTGCCTTCTGTTAGATGATGCTATATCCATTTCAGATATGCTCAGAATGATATTAAAGGGAGTATTAGACTCCAGTGTTTAGTGGTGGGGGAGGGGGGGAAGGTTGGAATAAAAATGCTACAGCTATAATTATATAAGGGAAATATTCTCAAACTCAGCTCTGCATAACTGAATAAGTCATTTTCTGTATTCTGAGTGTGCCTGTGAATCTAAAGACAAGAAGAATATTGCTGCACTTGGAGCAAACTAGTGTTGCAAACATTGCTTAAGATCGTGGAACCATAATAAATGATGTTTATTCTGCTTTCTTGTTCTCGTTCTGGTGTGAGTGTACATATGCTCACATGTGCACACAGGAGTGTAACGCACATGCTTTTGGCCTCTGCATGTCATAAAAATAATTACCCACCGTATATGGTTTATTCAGAGTCTCTGAATTAACTTGCATGTACTGGACATGTATGTTAAATCTTTGTTAGTGTGAAAAAATTCCAGGTGACTTTAACCTAGAAGCAATTTTCATTCATTACAGTAGGGTCTCACTATTTGCGAACTTAATGTTCGCAAATTCAATTATTTGCGAAAGGCTGCTTCCCCCGGGTCCTGGGAAGGAGTGCGAGCAGCTGGTCACCATATTCGTGAAATTCAATATTCATGAGGGTTCTCAACACGGATGGATGATTTTGAAGTACTTGTTTCTCTGTTTCATGCAGCCATTTCTTAACTCTGAATCAGGCCTAGGAATATTGGATTTACATAGAAATAGATTTCTGTTTAACATGCAAATCTAAAACAAGCCGAATCTGTAGCAGATATGAATTGTTTAATTGCTTTTGTTCTTAATTGGATAATTTGCAATTTATACCATTTCAAGAAATTCAATATTGATGAGTAGCTGCTGCTTCATCTATCTAATGGTCAGCAAATTCCAGCAAATACTGATAAATTGATGAATTAATTCATCTACAGTTCAGATTATATTGATGGAATTTGTACTAGTCAATAACACTGAATTGCTTACAATTATTTAAGTTTTTAAAGTGAAAATTTCAAATAGTCTTATTTAAAGTACAAAATAACATAAGTGAATAAAATTTGATTCAGTCTTGTAAGATACTGTCCACATGAAAATTGCTATTGATTAAAAATATCACCTTACATATGTAACAGGTTTCACAACCCGCCTTCACTAATGGAAAGGGTTGTATACATATGGGTCATTATCATTGCTGTCTCTTTTCTAACAGATTTTTTTTTTTTTGTTCAACAGGAAGGTGTGATAACTTATGACAGTGTGCCAGTTTCTGTGGTCATTTATGATGTTCTTTCATTCATTGCAGACAATGAACTTGTGTAGATTTGAGCGTAAGATAAAAATAAAGTCTATATTTATTTATAATTTATTTATATAATTACTATCGTCCTGGTATAAAGCACCATGCATCAATGCATAAGCTTGAAAAGGTCCTAGCCCCTGGTAGTTTACCTAAGTGGCTGAAGTGCAGAATAGATCTTTCTCCAGACCAGCGAGGCTGCAATAAGTCAGTAATCTGTCTCTCTGCAGATCCTGATTAAATCTATATTACTTATTTAGTTCCACAGAACTACAGTCATGTAGCAATAATTGTGCCACAGGATCAAGGACAGCTGCTTTGAAAAGAGAGATCTCTGCTTCACCCCAGTACTTATGAAGCAGAAAGTAAGCACATCATCCTGAATCAACTTTACAGTTTCACTGACATTCTCTCTTAATTTAAATGCTGACCTTTATCTGTTCATTGAACAAATCTACTGGAGACAAAATCTGCCAACATAGGTGAAAAAATTGCCAACTTCCAACAGATGGCACAACTTCAAAAATTCCTATGTAACACACTGTGCCTTGAGTGACTGAAACGCTTATTAATTATCTAAATGGGATTAATTAGGATTGGGGCAGGTATTGTCACATTAGCCTTCCAGCAGTAATCCTCAAATTTTCTTCTTTTTAAATCCAACAATTTTCTTTTTGCCTTTTTTTTTTTGTTAAGAAATTGCTGTTGTTTTAGTGAGACGTGTAAGCTGAAGGTTCACTTACCTCATATGAACAAGGTCCTGACTATTTCAGAAACAAAGAGAAAGTAATCCCTTTGAAGAGTTCAGTGCTGCCCATTGTTGCAGAGTGTATACTAGACAAGATGGACCTTGGGTCTAATTAGATTTGGCTGTTCCAATGTGCATTTTGACTGATGACATATCATTGTCTAAAATGGGCCTGGCATAAGGAGCAAGGGATTTGGTACACAAGTACGGAAAGGAAACAAGTACCTATATAAACTTACATTAAAGACAATAAACAAGAATAATAAAAAGATAGCTTAGATATATTTTGTTTAAGATGCAATGAGTTAATCGAATTCTTATAAAAATGTGAAAATAACATTTTAGTGTTAACATGTAAGTTTTTGAGTGATTTTTGTTCTTTACAGAAAAAAATGTCATGTGTAATTGCAGATCATATATTACACTCCAGTTTCTAGATACAGGCTAATAGGTCTTGGAATAAAGAGCTTCCAAGTTATTGAAAATCAGATTGTGCTCAGCCCCATGTGAGAGCCTGGTGTAGGCAGTGGGAGAAGTATATGGGTTCTTTTCACCCATGAGGATACAAACCGAGAGCAAGGCAGGACTGGAGTCCTTGCTTTCAGGGCAGCATTAGGACAGCACCCTCTCTTCCCTCCCAGGGGAGCTGCCAACCAAAGATGTTGGAGATCTGGCTGGGTCATAGCTTTGTCCTCCCCATGCACTTGCCAGCTGAGCTGTTCAGGAGGTAATAAACTGTGGCCCATAAAGCAGTTGTGTCCAAAAGCAATTTCACAATCACCACAGCCACCCTGCCTCGAGCTAGGCACTGCACCGTCCCCAGCTGGGCACCCCCATGAGATTACCCACTAGAGCTGCACCGCAGGCCCTCTGCTCCAGGACAGGTACCCCCCCACCCCAGCCAGGCACTGCACCCCCTCCCCAAGATTACTCACTAGAGCTGCGCTGCTGCTGGATGAGCCACTTGCGTGAGCCATTTGTTCAAGCCACGTTGGGCTGCACTGCGCCGCAGCTGGGGCTGTACAGCAGGTTACGGCCTCCAAGGCCTTGGGAGCTGCCTCCACCACTGTCACCACACGCTTGTTCCACCAAGTGGTGGGCTGCATGTGCAGAGTGGATGGAGGGTGCTCCATGTGTGTAGCTCTGCTGAACTCCATTTTGCCGGTGAATGGGGAGCATATTGGACACCGCAGCCATAAAGGGATATTACAGTAGACTCTCTGCCTTTGTTTCCTTTTGTTCCCTTTCCAGACAATGAGGCATCTCATTTTTACCTCTCATTATACAACGTGCCTAGAAGACATGATCTAGTCCTATATATATGCAGGCTGCCGAAACCTTGTGTGGCGGTCTGTTAAATCTCATGGAGCAAAGAGAAGTGCTTCAGTAATGGCTCAGGAGCAAACACAAAACAATGGTAGAGTTCTATTTATAGAAATAATTTAACATCTATCATTATCTTGAGGGGGGTTTTTTTGGTCAGCACAGCAGAGCACTCCTGGTAGGGTTAACTGTGTTCACAAGAATAATATAGGGTGGAGATATACTTCCTATTTTAATCAGAGGCACTTTTCCGCTACTCTGCTGTCATGCAGTTAAATAAAGCAGCATTAAGTAAATATCTGAAGTCCCGTGATGGACCTATTTCTCGTTGCAGCAAGTAGTCCTTTTACAAAAGTCAGAACAGAAATATATTCACAAGAAACTGTCAAATCTCTGTGATAAGGAATATTATACTTAAGTTTTGAAGTTTTCTTGGAGAAAAGAAAATAATTGTGATTATCATGTTAGGTAACTATTTCTAGTGCTCACCTGAGAGAGTTTAGTTGCACAGAACTGCATGGATGAGAAATGGGAATAACAGTCAGACTTTAGACAAAAGTGATAGCCACTGAGTATTTTACACACACAAGGCTGAGCCATTGCATTCATGCTTCTTTGTGTAGACTTACACCCAATGGTCCCAGTTTGTGTTTTATGTAACTCTTTTCTTCAATGGATTTACCATAGGGTTGGACTGGACTCTTTGGTTTGGAATTCAAAGTTGGTTGGAAGGTTTACAGATATGGAAAATGAGATTTTAAATGGAAGGTATGTGATGTCCATTAAAATTTAAAACTAAGCTGAAGAAGTAATTACATATGCTATGATATTTTGTAATAATGACTAATTAGTCACAAGTGGCTATATAGATTGTGAAGTCTGAGTGACTTTTAATGTGGTCGGCTAAATCGTAATTTGGCTGACATAGCACGTGTGAGAAGACATGCTGTTTACTCTGTCCTTTTCACAAGGACTCTGTCTGGCACCAGCAAGATTCCTTACAGTAGGCCAGGAGAACATGCCATGCGCCCCCTTTTGTTCCTTTAATTGCATTATGCACACTAGCTAGTCTGAGAGGCTGAATTCAACCTTTAAACAAATATTCTCCTCTTCTGCACAGCATTTAGCTTGTCCTTCCTATTACTTTCTTGAGGTCTGTGTAGGGATCCACTCTGATATTTGGGAAGAAGATGGTAAAAGGATTCTTGTGGTTTTTTTTTTCTCTTTCATCTCTAAACAGATTTAGCCCTTGGTCTTTAACAACTTGATTTTCATAAATATTAACTGTATTCTATATATATTTGAGGGCATGTTTTTCTATGACTGTGTTAAAAGCATTGAGACAAATCTTTGATGGAGGTGCATCTCTGCTGGTGTTACTATCCTCCAGTCCAGATTTTTGGGTACTTTTGATTATATAGTTTAGGGGTTTGTCTACACTTGACTGGAGATTGATCTCTAGAGCATCAATCTCCTTGGGGGGGGGCAGGTTGGAGGTGGGGTCAGTTTAGCAGTCTAGTGGGGGACATGCTAAGTTGACCACTAATTACACTCCTGTTGACCTCAGGACTGCACAGGGACACAAGGAATAAGGGAAGTTGATGGGAGAGTTTCTCCCATTAACTTTCCACAGACACCGCTGAAAGTTGGCTGAAGCTACGTCAACTCCAGCTATGTTATTCACATAGTTGGAGTTGTGTATCTTAAGTTAACTTTCTAAGTAGGGACCCGGCCTAAGCTGACTTTTGTATATCCTTTTATTAATTTAAATACCTGCATGAGCTAACACATACCAACAAGTACATTTTATTTTGTGGTTTGTACCAGTGGGAGTCTACCGTTTTTACTTTCAGTAGCTAGTTTGGCCAAGTGAGTTATATTCATGTAATGGAAAAATTAACTAATATGACATGGCAAGGAATATTCTGCTATTTAGCCTCCTTTATAAACACTTGTTCATTATAAAGTATAGCTAATTTGGCAAGTTTGTTATTCTTTGGGGCATATTGAAATGTATTAAATATGTGTTTAGACCACTGGTGTCCAAAAGAACTTTCACAATCACCATAGCCCCACCTTCCCAGCTAGGTGCTGTTCCTCCCACCATTGAAGATTACTCACCAGAACCACACCACAGCCCCCTCCTGAGCCAGAAGGCCCCTCCTTCCCTGAGCCAGGCATTGCCCTCCCTGAGCCAGACACCCCCAAAGATTACTCATCAGAGCTGCTGCTGCTGCTGCAGCTGCACAAGCCAAGCCCACGAGCTGCTGCCAGAGTCCTGGCAGGAGCTGCATGGTGGGCTGCAGCCACCAAGGCTGCAGGAGCTGCCTCTGCCTCTGTTGCCGTTCACTTGTCCACCAAGTGGTGGGGTGTGTGCACGGAGCAGGCAGAGGGCGCTCCACATGTGTGGCTCTGCTGAGCTGCATTTCGCCGCACTGGTGCCCCATTCACCACATGTGGTGAACAGTGAGTGTATTGGACACTGCACTGTTGGGCAAATCAGTGCCAAAACAATATGGTATCACATATTTTCTTACTATAATGATCATGCTGAATCTCATCAGAGCAATCACAATAGATTCCCTGGGAGAAGATTACAATCCTACTAATTGTACTGAATATTCTGTTTGAATGTTACTTCCTAGATCCTTCACCAAGTTAAACCATGCATGTTTCTCTATCATTCCTTATTGTGGCTAACCAGGTACTGACTTTCAAACAAAGGTTTTGTAAGCTCTTCAAGATACAAAGTCTGCTGATCACCTTTTATATCAGGACAAGTTAAGGGCCTTAACTACATAAAAGAATGAACTATGTGTGGTGGTTCTGGTTCTGAGCAAAAGCTGTTGTAAGCTTGTAACTTGGAAAACCCCCTGTGTGGGGACTGAAGGCTGATTTCCGCCAGAGCCAATGCTGGCATTGGCAGGCAGGTCATCCCCGGTTTGCTTATTACCAATTATGTAGTTTTTTATTATTTTAATACGGATTTTCTGTATTTTTTGTTCCACCTTAAGAATAAATGTGCTTGCTTAGAAAGAGCTGTGGTGTGACTTACTATTGTGGGCAATTACAACTCTTTATAGCTTCTGAGGAGAAAGCAAGATGCAGGGGACAGGCTTGTTTAGGCAGTCTGGCTGGGTGAGGAACTCACCAGGTAGACAGGGAACTGTGCAGCCTGGATAAACCCTAGTCATGAATGAGACAGATGTGGGTCTTCTGCTAGAATATGTGAATGCTGATGAGCTGGGACTCTAAAAGTGGGAGCCCTTGCTGGACTGTGGAGGGACTGTGACAGTCAGTGCAGTCATGGTATAATAGAGGCTCTGATATTGTTTAGGGCCACCCAGCACTACTCCGTTATTTTATATATAACCTTTTTCTATCAAGGAAATTTGATCATCTTGACTCCCTTTTTAATTTTTGTCTTGTGTGTGGCTTCTCTTTCAGGCAATGAAACTAAACTAGTATATGTTAAAATATTTAAAAGAACCTATTTTCTCCCCACATTCTACATGTAGAACTACTTTGCCACCAAAGGAAATTTTACTTCTAGAGCAATAAAAGGATGACAGCCCTTGCGATATAAAATTGTGAGCTGCTGCTACTACATGATATTATTTTTTCAATAATGGAGAGATTTAATTTTAATAAATCAGTCTTAAATGCTTATCTGCCCTCTTTTTGATTTTATGCCAGGGAGTGGAGGTAATGCTAAATTTTTCAAGTTAGAAATATTAACCTATACTGCATAAATGATTTGGACCCTATGTGGTGTGGGAACTGACCACTTAACGTATTGCTTCTTTCTTTGTGTGAAAACACAACAGTTGAATTCAGCACTCAAAGTAGCAACTAACTGGTTCGAACTAGCAGGAGTTGGTGGCAGAGTATGCATTGCAAGGGGTCCTGAACTAATTTCCTTTCTTGGTCTGGATTTAGGACAAATTACAAGGCTCATATATTTTGTTTTTTCAGAGTAGCAATGTGGGAGTGGAGTGTTTACTAGTGTTTCAGGATGGGATGGGATGGGAAGAGCAGCCTTTTGTTTCAGTTGGCTGGGAAGTCTGTTTGATCTAATGTGTTCAGTAGTTTATAATAATTACGACAGAACCCTGAGTTCTGGCTTTGGATGCTTGATATATTTAAATAACCAATAGATAGATACTTATGCTGTTTCCCAGACATTTCTTTTTCTCTGTTTCAGGTTGTTACATGCTAAATCAATTTTCCTTGCTTCCTTTTCTTGCAAAGTCTCTCATTAAATTAAATAGTCTGAGAGGAATAGCCATTAAACATTCATTCCTTATTAACTAAGTGGTTTAAAATGTAGGTCTTCGAACACTATGCTAATTAATTGTGTAACGCAGGAAACAAAGTTAACGGGAATGAAAGAAGATTAAGCTGGGGAAGCACTTGACAATAAACTAGAAAGCTATTTGCCAAGTGGTGCAGGAAACACTTAGGAGTTGGAGTGTTGAAAGCCAGGCCACTTATCCATATCTGCTCCTCCACTCCCCCCCACCTGAGCTGGTGGTGGGTGTGGGACCAGGAGCACAGCCCTGGGGCTGGCAGTCAAGAACCCTGGCCCAGGGGAATGGTGTGAGAGAGGGCAGCAACACAGTGCTGGTTAGAAATTTGAGGTGCTGCAGCACCCTCCACACCTCTAGTCCCTGTGCCTATGAAGGAGCCATTCAAAAAACAAGACAAGACAAGACAAAAAGCACAGAGGTGTAAGTCTGCTTTATCCAACAGTTCTCATGCTTGAGAATAATATATTAATTTAGGCACTTTTCTTGTATAGACAATTACCACACTTTTAGCATGGCAGTTAATTATTTCACAGCCTTGTAGGTTATGTCAATGTCAGCTGCCGTAGGGTCAGGATCCATAAAACCCACACCCACAGCACTAATGTGATTTCTGGGGCCAACAGTGGACTTGCTCCTGACTCTCAACAGCGTAATTGAGGTCAGAATCAGGGCCTGTTATGTTATGGTTGAGTAGGACTGATTCAAATCCTGATAGTTCCTCTTAGCATTTGTACACCTAACTCATCCAAACTTGCCTGGCATCAGTGTACGACCTGAGAGATGAAAAGGTTGCACATGCAGGTCTTGAAAATCTGCAGTAGGAATGGAAATAGTAGGGATTAAGGCACACATAATTTGATGGAAGTGTGTGATATTTGCATGAATAGAAAAATATGCAAGTGTTTGTCCAATGCTAGCCCACAAGTGTCAAAATTAACAAATTAGCACAGGGAATATTTTTAGTAAACCTAACACAAAGGTAGAAATGGCCTTAAGCACAAGCAACACACATGAATGTGTAGGCCCCTGATTTCTGGGTCTACTGTTAATGTGGAAACTCATAGCTCAGCCTGATAATTCCCTTTGCTACTGCCTCTGGAACAGGGGTAGGCAGCTTACTGGACAATTTTCTTTTGGCAGCGTGACTGGGAGTGGTCAGTTGACAGCCAGACACTCCCTTTGACAATGGAGCATGTGTATGTGTGTGTGCCTGCATGCATGCGCATGCAAGAGTTCAGAAGGGAAGTAACTCTCTGGATTCCTCCTGCCTTTGTCTGGAAGCGCATCTGCAGTTCACTGCAAAGCCTCCATCCAGCTGCAAATATCAGAGAAATAGTTGTTAGTCTGTAACTTCAAAAACAACAAGAAGTCTTCGGGTACCTTATAGACTAACAGATATTTTGGAATATAAGCTTTCGTGGGCAAAGACCCGCTTCATCAGATGCATCCAGCTGCAGTACTTGGAGGGAGGTAATTCACCATATGGGCTTCTGCTACAACAGCAAGGGGCGTTAGCAACTAGCTGACTCCTCCTTCTCCTCTTCCCACGGTTGAGGTTCTGCAAATTTTAAGGCCACGCTTGACAAAAGGCATTCTGCCCAGGTAATGACATTCACTGCAGAAACATGACAATGAAACTTAGTCACTGAAGAGTGTGACCCACAGCCTCTGCTGCAGCGGAAAGGTGTACAAAGTACAGTACAGAAACAAGCATATGAATGCATCTAATGAAGCAGGTCTTTGCCCATGAAAGCTTATACTCCAAAATGTCTGTTAGTCTATAAGATTCCACAGGACTTCTTCTTGTTCTGCATAGGAATGTAGGCGCTTTGGGGATCTTTTGTATTTCCCTTAATCCTGGGCAGCCTGTGTCTTGACTTGGTCCCACGGTATAACAGAGCACTTGAGGTCTGGTTTTAGTTCAATTAGCTGCCCAAGGGATTGTTAAAATGCATGCAAACTTCAGTCAGTCGCACCATTTCCCTCTGTCCGTGGCTTTACAGTGGACTCAAGGGAGGGAGTAGTATGTACACCACTACAGCCATTCTGTGTCTCCCGTAGATCTCTGGGGACAGTGTCTCCTCTAGATCTTCTCGGGACTGGGGAGTTCTTCCTGTAACTGGCTATGCCTGCTTCAGGGCTGCTTTGCATCTGCTGGATCCTAATCCAAATATTCAGGTGCACAGTCTGCAGACAATCTTTCTGCTGCATGTCTCTGTGTCATTTCACAGATCTTTAAGTCAAGAAGGGCGTGTTATGGTCTGACCTAATTCTAGTCTGAATCTGTCTAGCTTCAACTTTCAACTGCTGCATTTTGTCATACCTCTGTACAAGTTCAGGGACCAGAACCTGAATCAGCAGAGCCTGGGCAAGCTTCCCTTTCCATAGTGCCAGCAGTGGGCTATGCAAGAGCAGTGGGGAGAATAAGCACTTTTGCAGGTACTTCCTATGGGACCCAGAAGGTGTGTCTACATGGCAATGCCATCTCGAAATAATGGCAATTATATGAAACTAACTTTGTCAGCATCCAAACGTAGTAGTAGTAGGCATCCTTCAGTCTGCATAGACTATGGATCGTGCCCTTTATAGTTTCAATTGAGGACTTCATTTACAGCGTCTACTGTGACTATGAAGGCCCACATGAGAGTGACAGTCCTTGCTGCATCTCTTGCAGATGTGGTGGGTGTCTGACAAGTCCTTAGTGTGCTCTCGCTTCTCCTCTGCTAGCTGTCTGATCTTCATCTCGCCCTTCTGAAGGCCCTTGTGTAACCCCTGCCTCCATCTGCTGCGGTCGTCTGCTAGTTCTTCCCAGTTGTCCAGCTCGATGTCTACCTCTCTGAGGTCTCTCTTGCAGACATCTTTGTAGCGCAACTGGGGGCGTCCGGGAGGTCTTTTGCCAGGGGCTAGCTCACCATACAGGATGTCTTTTGGAATCCTTCCATCATTCATCCTGTGGATGTGGCCAAGCCAGCAGAGTCGACGCTGCCTGAGGAGGGTGTGCATGGTTGGGATTCCAGCTTGCTCGAGGACGGCTGTGTTGGTCACTCTGTCCTTCCATGATATTCCAAGGATGCGCCTGAGGCAGCGCAAGTGGAAGACGTTCAGCCTCTTTTCCTGGTGGGCATACAGGGTCTAAGTCTCGCTGCCATAAAGGAGGGTGCTGAGGATGCAGGCTCTGTAGACTTGCATTTTGGTGTGAGTGTACAGCTTGTTGTTGTTCTACACTCTCTTGCTGAGTCTGGACAGAATTGTGGCCGCTTTTCCGACCCTCCTATTTAGCTCAGTGTCCAACGACAGGGTGTCAGTGATGGTGGACCCAAGGTAAATGAACTCGTGGATGACCTCTAACGTATAGTTGTCAATGCTGATTGATGGGGATTCAGCAACATCCTCACCGAGTATGTTTGTCTTCTTTAGGCTGATGGTGAGCCCAAAGTCCTTGCATGCTTTGGAGAACTGATCCAGCAGTTTTTGAAGCTGGTCTTCTGTGTGAGACACTACAGCAGCATCGTCTGCCAACAGCATGTCTCTGATGAGGACTTCCCGCACCTTAGACTTAGCTTTCAGCCTTGCAAGGTTAAACAGTTTCCCATCAGATCTTGTGTGCAGCAAGATGCCCTCTGTTGAAGATCCAAAGGCATGCTTCAGGAGGAGTGCGAAGAAGATCCCGAACAATGTCAGAGCAAGCACACATCCTTGTTTGATGCCGCTCCTGATTCTGAAAGTATCCGATAATGTGCCGTCATATTGGATGATTCCTCTCATGTCTTCATGGAACGACTGGATCATCTTGAGTAACCGTGGAGGACAGCCTATCTTGTGGAGCAGTTTGAACAGTCCATCCCTGCTGACCAAGTCAAAGGCCTTGGTCAGGTCGATGAAGGCTATGTAGAGTGGCTTCCTCAGCTCCCTGCACTTCTCCTGCAGCTGCCTTAGAGAGAAGACCATGTCAATAGTAGACCTCTCTGCGCGGAATCCTCACTGCGCTTCGGGGTACACCCTCTCAGCAATCTTCTGGAGTCTGCCAAGGATGACACGAGTGAACAGTTTACCAGTGACACTTAGGAGGGAGATTCCACAGTAGTTGTTGCAGTCGCTTCTGTCTCCTTTGTTCTTATACAATGTTACAATGTTAGCGTTGCACATATCCTGTGGAACCTCACCCTCTTTCCAGCACAGGCACAGTAGCTCACGTAGGGTATTTCAAAATAAAATCTAAATAGCAGGTGCATTATTTTAATTCCAGTAAACCTCATTCCATGAGGAGTAGTGCCCATTTCAAAATTGCTATTTTGACATCGGTGCTATTAAGACACACAATAGCACTATTTTGAAATAAGCTATTATGGGCTCCAATGGCACTATTTCAAAATAGCACTATGGCCCCAGAAATGCTATTTTGAAAGAGCTGGGTGCTGTTTCGAAATGTTTTGTGTGTGGATGAATTATTTAAAAATGCAATATTTCAAAATATCATATTTTGGATTAGCGCTGCCATGTAAATGTCTGAGTGAGAGTACTCTGTGGTCCTCAGATTGGCCAACCACCATATTTATCGCTTGAGGGGTCCTGGAAAGTTGTTCGGGCTACAGTACGGACTTTGGATGTGCTGTGACTTCAGAGCTCACCTAATCTCCTGATATGTGGCCTTGATTGCCATCTTGGCCCTAATTCTTGTCACCTGCCACTACTTCTGGTCCTTGACTCCAACCTGACTTTGACCCTAACTCTTGCTTATAAAACCCAATTCCAGTGAGTTCTCTAACCCCTGCTTAGTTATTACTCTCCCTGACACATTTACCTCAATCTAGCTGCAACCACTAGGCCAGACTACCTATGGCCATTTCCTTACAGTCTCTCTCTACTACGTTAAAAGCCTTTCTACTATCAAAGACATTCACCTCATGTAGATGCTTGTCAACCATGATCAAGTAACCTCTTCACCTTCCTTTAGATAAACTCAATAGATTGGCTTCTTTTGTGTCTCACTAAATTATATATTTCTGAGGCCTCTAATCTTTCTTGTATCTCTTCTTTGATCTTCTCTTGAGGATGTAGTCATCTATAGCTGCAGCTGGGAAGACCAACCATAGCATGTCACCATAGTCATTGGGACTCTTGAGAAAGCAGGGCTTACAATGAACCTGGCCAAATACTAGGACAGAGAGAGGAAATGTGTCACAGGTGTGCAATGGGTTGGGGCTGGCTGCACAGATTGTGTGATATCATCAACCAAAAAGCAAGTGATGTGCTGATGGCTGGAGTCAGAGCCAGACACCTTGTTACTTGGAGGATACGCTGAAGCTATGATTATGGGACCAGATTAGTACTTAGATAAGGATAAATAATATAAAATAAAAATGGTTCAGAATGATGCAATGTATCAAACACTGGCTGCCATCTCTGCACTAAGCTGCATTGAATAATTCAGCAGAGACCTAGGTACATTTGTGGCCACCCATCTGCACACCAAAAACTGAGGAGGGAAGAAAAAAACACCCAGGCACTTCTCTTTTGACATTTTCATAAATAACAGCAACTCCAGCTCCCAGTAGCTGATGCTGTAGTTGCCATACAGCAGTGTAATTGAAATGTCTCGTAAAGGCAGCTGAAATGGAAACAAATTCCCAGTGTGACTCTATTACACTTAAAAAGTGATGTAGTTAATTTTGTTTCCCTTTTGAGCCCAGAGAATGGTGGTTGACTAGTGATCATAAGAGCCAGATTTTCTGATCTGCACTGTAGCTGCCTTAGGCTTATTGCAGACCTGTTGCAAATTCTCCAATTCCATGCCAAGGTCTACTCCAGTTCCATGCACCTGCTCTCATATTTCACTGGCAGTTCTGCTTGTGATTTCTTCTACAGAGAAATATGTTAGAGGTGTCTGAGCACAGGGCTAAGACAGGAGTCCGATTTCTAATCCTAAGTGAGGCTGAACAATTAAAGCAGTCTGGGGCACTACACAGTTTTGATTCAGTTTCCCCCTCTTTAAAATGAGGATAAAATATTAAATCACATCACAGTGGTGCCTGGTGTTGTACTGATTAAATTTTGTTATTAAAGTTAGTGAAGCACCATTGTATTTGAAGAGCTTTTATTTACTCTTCTGAGAGACCCAGAGTGCAAATTTCAGGGGAGAATTTTGGAACTTCACAAAACCCACATGAATGCCCCAGTTCTGAGGACCTCTAAATGTCAAAGTAAGTAGAAGTTACTTTAAAATATAAAGGAAATGAAAATAGCTGACAAATGTAAACCAATTATTTGTGCTGAGAATTTGTCATAGTGATTTTTTTCAGACACATTTTATTCACATGTACAAGACTTGCCCTCACCAGGCCCCTGTAAAACCCAGAGGACTCCTTACTTTTATTTTGGAGGACTCGCTGGACCAATCTGTAGCCCCGGGGATTGGTGCTGCTGAGGGTGTAGGACAGCAACAAGCCTCTTCAGGCAGCCTTTTATTGCTGAGCAGATAAAAGGTAAATGGTAACATTACTGAAATCCACTTCAAGGCAATCTTCCAGCTCAGAAAAGAAGAAGGACTTTGCATGCATCCCAGTAGTCACCCAGTGACTGGAGAGCTCAACATTTAAAAAAAAAAAGAGTACAGCAGTTTAATTCCATTGTCCTCTGTAGTGGCATCCAATGAACACCTGATCCAAACTATTGCCAGGAACCAAAGATACCTGAGAGATTCTGTGAGCATCTGTCTTCCAATTTCTTTCACTTGGTAATATTTTAAAACTCATAGGCTATGTCTACACTAGAAGCATCTGTCAACAGACGTTACTGCCAACAGGGAAATCTCAATGGAATGTCTGTCAATGGATAGCATCTACACACAACTTGCTCTGTCGACAGAGAGCTGCCAAACTGCACTGCCCTCTGGTGCCGGAAAGCAGAATGGCAGCTCCACAAAGGGCTGCCTGGCAACTGGAAGCCTTCTCTGTTTACAGAAGTGTCTATGCTGCACTTCTGTCCATAGTACTCTGTCGAGAGATTGGCATGCCTCAAATTTTTGGGGAATACTACTGCCAAGGCAAATGTAGAGTTCTGCTGAGAATTTATCAAAACAAAAAAGCAGTCCAGTAACACTAAAGACTAACAAAATATTTTATTAGTTGATGAGCTTTCGTGGGACAGACCTTCTTCTTCAGACCATAGCCACACCAGAACAGACTCAATATTTAAGGCACAGAGAACCAAAAATAGTTATCAAGGTCAACAAATCAGAAAAATTGTAATCAAGGTGCGCAAATCAGAAGAGAAGAGGGGCGGTAAGGGGCATGGAAGTCAAGAGTCAGATAAAACAACTATCAGAGGGGTAGCTTTATTAGTCTGGATCTGCAAAAGCAACGAGGGGTCCTGTGGCACCTTATAGACTAACAGAAATGTACCAGCATAAGCTTTGGTGAGCAAAGACCCACTTCATCAGATGCAGGTCAGATGTCCTGCATCTGGCACAGTGGGTCTTTGCCCACGAAAACTTATGCTCATACATTTCTGTTAGTCTATAAGGTGCCACAGGACCCCTCGTTGCTTTTGCAGATAAAACAAAGTATGTAAAAGGGTCCATATAATGACCATGCTGAGAATCTGTTGACAGAATGCTTTGAGTGTAGATGCTGTCTGAGTTATGTCGCCAAATGCCCCTTTTGTCGACAAAACTCTCTAGCGTAGACCAGCCATGTAGTTTACAGAAGATCTCACTATAGATTTTGATTACTTTAAAATTTGGAATAGCCAGTTAAAAGTTATGTTTCAAAACTTATGATCTGTCACTTAAATTTTTGATTGCAAACACCTTCAGGGTTTGGAGTATTCTAAAATGCATTACTTTAAAACAGGCCCATTTCTTTTCCAGAGAACATATAAACATCACAAGGTTTAGTAGTTCTATTCATGTTAAGTCCTCACTGTTATACCAAACAGGCAATATATAGAGAGTGTAAATTGGTTTGAGATCCTTTGGAATGAAAGGCACCGGATAAGTGCAAGGTACTGTTTGTAATTACTTCAGAAGTGCTGATTTCTTGGCCATGTTCTTTGTATAGTGGGATTTGTAGATTTTAAGACCTATGGAATATTTTTTTTTGAGATGGGGAAAAAAAGTATGTGCTAAGGCTTTGATTTATGTTTTCCTATTCTGCTTTTTGAACTTAGGTAAGAGGGCAAGAAGTAGAGTAAGTACATTCAGTGAATGTGCTCACTTGGTGCTATTTATCTTTGATACTGAAACAACAGGTTTACAAACTTACCTTTCAAAAGTGCTGGCTGCAGGACGTGTGTTCTGTTAGGGGAACCCCACTGACTTAAGCAGTATTCGAGTTATGCAAGGGTGCATGGGAATGCAACCATCACATAACTTGAGGGACTACTGTAAGGGGTGAGCTGTGCAAAGTATTCAATGCATTCTTGTACATGGCAAATCTTCTGTTACTGGAGTGGTCTTCAGCAGTAACATAAGGTAGAGCAGCCTGAAGGCTGGTCTAGCTCACTCCACAACTGGGATCCAAAAACATTTATTAATGTCAGCTCTCTTTTCCTCCTGACACTTGCCAGCCTGGAGGATCTGAGCTATGTAGCTCAATGGATATTCCTGCCATCTCTAGTTGTGTTAATTACAGCTAATGTTTGCTGCCAAAATAAAAGTAAACTAATAAACTCTATGTGTGGGTGGCCAGGACAACAGATAAATTGTTTGTCTTCTACTTTTATAAGAGTGGCAATAAATTGAAGCCTTTTCTGACATTCTGATTGTATTTTAAGAGCTTCTTAGAAAAGAGGGAATTGGCATTTTTTAGATGAAGAAGAGGGGATAGACTGGGAAGGACATTTTTTCATTGGTGTTACAGCAGCTTCTTACAGTTCCCTTCTTAGACAATGTTGTAGGACATCTCCTTATTTTGATGTGTGTGTATATATAGGGACTGCATTTTCTTTTGTCTGTTGAAAAATACACATGATAGATGCTGCTGCAATATAGATACGAATTAGACTAATAGAAATGGGAAGTATGACGTGCAAAGCTGAGGAAAGGCTCCGAAGAAAAGCAGCCTAAGTATTTCTGAATTGGATCAAGAGAAAAAGCTGATACAAATTTCAAAGTTCGTCAATTTTTAATATTCTTTTGAGCATAAAAGGAGAAAAAACAGAGCAGCCATTGATGTTCAGTAGTATTGCTAAGGGTCTGACCTGGGCATTTGTTATAGATGTTCTTTTGTTTGACCTTTTATGGCAACAGCCACAAAGCAGGTGGGAACATGTCTTGTAAATCCAGAACTCACATGACTTATGAAAGGAGGATATATAATGGAAGGAGCCAACATTTTGAGTGACATGGTTGTTTTTATTCATAATGGAAGGTATCTTTGCACCTTCCCTACCTGATCTTGGAGATCCAACATAAAATACTTCCTCACCATTCTTCCCCACAAAT
This sequence comes from Carettochelys insculpta, assembly GCF_033958435.1. Lineage (NCBI taxonomy): Eukaryota > Metazoa > Chordata > Testudines > Carettochelyidae > Carettochelys > Carettochelys insculpta. Next base: position 60,213,838 of record NC_134144.1, read on the forward strand.
CCCCAAGTTCCTTAGAAAACATGGGCCCTTCCTTGTTTGCATCTGTACTAGCCTGGGAAATTCTGGTATAGTCCCATGGGCCAAGTTAGCTTTACTAGATTAGCTGTTTTGCTGTACATTCTGCTTTATTATATTCAGCATAGGTGTTGAACCTCTTAGCCAGGCACCCTTGTGATCTGACCAGCGCTGAATGTGAGAATTTGCCAAAGCACAGGAGAGTTATATTGTCAAGCAGCATTAGCAACACTTCCACTGCTTACTGGGCTCTTAGAAGACATTCAGGGGTAAATTAGAGCTAAATAAAAGCACAGAAAGCTGAGAACAAGGAGTGGTGGCTGTCGTCAAACTTTGTGACCACAGGGAAACTTGGCCACACCCATGATAAGCAGTCATCTGGCTAACTAAAATAATGGCAGATTACAGAGTTTCTAGATGACAGAGTGACAGACTAGAGAAATTCAGACTGTAATTGAAGGAACCTGCACGTCTGTGTCCTGGAAGATACTTGAGACCTATAAACTTTCCGACATAGGTAAACTTGGGTAAGTTATGGCGAACTGGAAGTAGAATGTGAGGGGGAGTTTTGTCCACAACTACATCAGTCAAATCACAAAACATGACCTGACACCCACTGCTGAAAGGCATTGGATGGAATGTTCAACTACAACGTAGCAATGGGAACTAATTGATGTATATGGAAATAGAGTGAAATCGTAAATATCCTAAACTATAGAAAAAGGACACCTTAATATCGATAAGAATAGGAAACACAAATAAAGAAGGAAGGAAATATTTTGTAAATATAGAACACTATAGTATGAGTGGTATACTTGTGCACATTGGGGTTCTCAACCATATAATAAACTTAATAAGAATCTGACTGGGCTTGATCTTGGAACAAGAAACATATCATCCCTCAAAGTGATAACTGGGAATTTCTATTCATAATCTTTACCTCAGACTGAGAGAGAGAACATTTCTGTGGAGGCATCCAGGTGTAAAATGTCTCAACCCTACAAAGGGATTTATTTACTTTTTGTTCAGTCATGGTATCTGGCATCTATTTTAACTCAAAGCAGACTGTAAAAGGGCTTGGAATAGATGTTTCGTGCTTTTGACAATTCCATTTGATTGCAACTTTATGAAATTTTCTGGCTGCTCCTGACTAGACAGGATCTGTTCATATGAAAAAATAATCATCAAAAGGAAAAAAATCTTTCTTTTTTTGCATGCTGAAAAGCATGGAGAAAGAGAGGCTCTGATTCAGACAAAATATTCTTTCTCTTCTGACCTTTCACTGAAATCTTGAATCCCAATCTGAACCCAAGATAAAGAATTTCTGGACTTTAGATATGGATCCAATCCAAAATTCCAGTGCTCATGCTTATCTCCAGAAGGAGAGAATGTTGCTGGAAGGTTAGAGTTAAACTAAGCTATAAAATTCTTGCCATGTAAGCATTCTATTTGGTTCTTATTGTTCCCTATGGTAATCAATGTTTTCATGCTTAAAGGAGCATAAATTGGTACTGGAAGATTCTTTTGGTACTTCTCCAATATTTTGCATCCTTTTTTGAGCACGGAATAATGAGAATTTAAACATCCACTCTATTAAGTGGGAAGAGGCAGCTTTTTTGCTGGTGTGTCCTAATTATTGATTTCTTGAGCTCAAGCATGTGAGACAAGATTTGATTCTATATCTTTTCTTGTTGGTAGCAGAAATAGTCATTATGCACAAAATTAAACCAGTAGTTCCTATGGTTCACCTCTGACTTGTGCTCCATTTTTATAATGAAAGAACTACAAATAAAGAAATTCCTTGTATTTGAAAATGAGAGGAAGGGTGGTGATTTAAAGTTCCTCGGCTTGGGTTCAGATATTCTGTATTCAGTCCTGTCTTTGTCACAGTCTTCCTGTGTGACTTTAAGGAACCTGTTCAGTCTGTGTTTAAGTTCCCCAGCAGTACCTGGGAGTAGTGATACTTAACTTTTCTTCCATACTTTGTCTGAACTGTCTGATTAGATGGTAAATTCTCTAGGGTTGATACTGCCTCTTACCTTATTTCTGTACAGCACCCAGCACAGTAGGGCCCTCATCTGAGTTTGGATCTCTTGGAATTACTGTCATACAAATATCTAAAGAGAATAAGACATTTTGATGCCTTCTGGTGCCAAAGTTTCTCACATACTAGAATGGAAAAAGAGCTTCTATGGCAACACATAGTTCCTGTATTGCCTATTCTCTGTTACGGTATTTACTAGTGCTCCACAGTGCAGTTTGAAAGCAATAAAACAGCAAAGTGCTCCGTCCACTTCCCCTCTGATGGCTAGCGTGTAGTGGAATTGCGCAAATGTGTGTGCTGGAGGACGCTATGGATGGTGCAGTCTCCTTTCATGTCTGTCATGATCAAAATGTACTCAGCTGTTCTTAGGGGAGTGGTGAGTGTGACTATTAAAATCATACCCTATCTGCCTGTGTAGGTTTTTTGCAGGAAATGTTTATCTTTGACTTACTCCAAACTAACTTCCCCATTTTCCTCTTCCAGCCTGCTTTTCTCTTCTTTAAAAGTGTCTGGCTTCTCATCAGTGTCATCTTCTGTTTTTCAGTGTTGTTATTTCTGCCAACAAACACTGCTATCCAGCCTGTGACATGTAGATGCCTATTGATCTTATTTTAATCATAGATTTACCTTATGAATGTGAACTTGTAGTCTATCAGAGTAGGTGCTTCTTATTGAAACATCAGCGATTTCCCCTTTCTGGCCATAAATTAAGAACTTATTTAGCTTGCTTTTTGCAGATGCTTAAAGAAGTGTCTGGCAAGTATCAGAATATTATAAAGCATGCCTCTCCTTTCTCAAAAAATACTAAAACTCTATCCAACCATTTTCTATTAAAATAGATAGAAATAGGGATGATAACAGTAGACTATTCATAAAATATTTGGCTGTGGAGTAGCTCTGTGTGTGTGTGTGTGTGTGTGTGTTGGCATATCTGTAAAATTGGAAGACACATTGAAATGGTTAAGAATGTTCCTCTTGCAGTTCAAAACAACACATAGCTCTTTTTAATGTTTGCCTGGGACTCATAAAGTAAACCATTTTAAGTAGCAAACTGGATTCTCTTATTCTGTGTAGAAGACCATCAGTTGATACTGATTCACATTGAAATATTTTTAACATATGTTTATTTGTAAATTGTAAGCATTAGTATATATTTGTGGGAAGTTGAACTAGGTTAAATGTATTGGGAGGACACATTCTAAGAAAATACTCTTTAAGGACTAATTTATTTAAAATATAAAAACAGTGAATATTGCAGGCTAACAAAAGTAGACTAGACCTGTGTGTTTCCACACTTGCATTAGTGCAACTTAAAATAAACGTGAAAGGATTGTTGATATGTGGGCTTCTTTCAAGGTGTACCTTATCTGATTGATTTTTATTCCCAGTTCCTGCTCCAGGTCTCTTAATCTAGCTAGACTTATGGACAGCAGAATGTTGTGTGTATTTTGTGCACTACCCACACACATCTATTGCTGGCATCCAAAACAGGGCCTACCCATTGGAATTTGAACTGTATACTAATCCATTGGCCATGCCAACCCCCTACTGAAGTGCAGGGAGAAGGCTTCCTGTGTTGTTTGTTCATGCAAATCTTTTACATAGTCTCCTGGTGTTTCTTTTCTTAGCTTTGCACGAAAACCTGCTCAGAACCGAGCTTCTTTTGGATTGCAGTTTTATTCAAGAGTAATCTGAGTGTTGTTTTTTTTACTGTTGCCATGTATAGCCATCAGCAAAGCTGTTCTATATTTAAATAGACAGGTCATGAATTGGATTTCAGTCCAGTGAGAGTCAGAAGTAACTCCATCCTTGTCGATACCAGGATAAGTGAATTTAAAAATAAAATTAAGCCTGGAGCCTGTGGGAAGGCAATAAGAAGAACTTCAGTGCATGCCTTTGTTAACACAAGGAAGCAAACAGCTACAGGAAAGCAGGCTGGTACCGCTGGAGTACCTAATGTGTGATATTGGTTTGCTTTTGTTGTTCTCATAGCATATCAGTTACACAAATTAAATTAGAACACTGGAGTTGTAAAATAGGGTAAGTTTTCAGAATGAACATAAGGTGTAGAAAGAAAGCAAGACTGTGAAAAATGTGTGGCAAGAGAACTATATCAGGAGGTACTAAGAGTAGGATACTGAAGGCCTGGAACAGTTATCAGGAGCCTCAGGGAACAGTGTCTCTAATAGCAGAGGTGGGTGATGGCAATCACTTATTATGTTCCACTGATGGGGTGGTCATAAGCGGTTCATTCAATGTACTAAGAAATGTGAATCCAACCAGTTCTACTGAAAAGTGTCATAGAGCCATATGTTCGTAGATTTAATATGCTCAAATATATTTGGGTAGTCTCTGCTATTTAATTGAACCCTGAGAGCACACGGCTGCTCGAAAACCTCCTCATGGGGCAGCATGGATACTTGCATTAGCAGCCAACAGCCCAGGGGCAGTAATAAGAACTGCATTTTGTTAATCATCCAATTGGTAAAGAGGATTACATACTAGAAAAGGTTACAGGTTGTATAAAGGAAACTGAAGGATGGGAATGAATGGCATCAGAGAAGTAAGCAACAGACCAGTGCTCTAGGAGATTTTAGTAATCACTTTGTGGAATCCTATGGATCTAATTTGTTTCTGGGATATTTTATAATGATAAATGACGCACTTACTGAATCATTACTGTACCTGATCATCCTTGTTATGGTTATGCTTATAATTAGACTATATCTAATAAGATTGAGAGGTTAATCAGAAAAAATTGTGTGTGTCCAGGGATTGATAAATTAAAAATTGCAGAAATCCATGTACAAACCTTGCAGCCAAATTATCTCTTAAATGTTTGGCAGCTTTTAAAACTTTTTTTCCTTGTTTAAGGAAGTTTTTATGGGTTAGTTTAAAGTCATATTTTGGTGGTTAGCACAGAAGTTCAGATTTTGCAAATCATACAACAGGGAATAAAAACTTGTGTAGTTCCTTCTGGAGCTTATATATATATACATTAGTTCATTCTATTGACTTAAAGTAGCCAACATGTGACTAAATACTAAATGGCTATGTCTACACTGGCCCCTCCCTTATGAAAGAGACATGCAAATCTGGTGGATTGAAAAGGCAAATGACGTGTCAATTTGCATATTCAGCACCTCATTAGCATAGTGGCATCCACTTGCCATTCCAGCTGCTTTTGAAATGCAAAACAGCTGTGTTGATGGGGTTCCTTCAAAAGGAAGCCCTGCTTTCAAAAGCACCCTTCTTCCTGAAAAAAAAATAGGATGAAGGGTGCTTTTGAAAGTGGGTTTTCCTTCAAAGGAACCACATCTACATGACTGGTTTGCATTTTGAGAGCAGCTCTTCCAGAATGGCGAGTGGCTGCCATTATGCAAATTAAGTGCTGAATATGTAAATAGCACCCCATTTACAGTTTGTCTGCCACATTTGCATGTCCCTTTTGAAAGGTAGGGGCCAGTGTAGACATAGCCAATATATTTCTGATTCAAGAAAAAAGTCTATCCTTTACTCCCAAGAGGTTCTTCCATTTCCCCCAAGTCCCAGTGTTTGATGATCCTTCAATCAAGCAACTGGGGTTTTCTTTTCATAATGAACATAAGTAGTATGAATCAGGGTGTAGGGAACTCTAAACACACCGTGTTAGCCTGAAAATGTTTTTCACATAATATTACCTTGTTCCTCCACTATCAGTTTATAAACCTACAGGTCCAATTTATATTTAAAATCCTATTTTTCTGTGGTGGTTTAGAACTGAATCTCTTCCATTGCAATCCTGCCTGGATATGGAAGAGGGCGGTGAAAGAGCAGTACTGAACTATTTGCACACTTTCTGAACATGGTGCTTTTTCTGCTTATTAGCCAATATGATGAAGCAAGCAGAAGAAAGTGGACTGTGAAGTCTAATTGCTAACAAGCATATGGCACCTAGCATGCATCATGAAAACTTGAGCTGCTGTTTTAAGGAGGTATTATTTTCTCAGAAACCTTTGGCATGTTTCTGTCAGTGACTCTCTGCACACATGCTCTGCTTCCTCAAGTGGTATTCTAAACCTGTCTAGTGCAGACACTACTCTTGGCAGAGGGGCTTAAAGAATCAGAAGAAATATTACCCATTCTGTATCTAAAGCCTCTGCGTTCCTCAAGGAGCCCTGCCCAAGCTGTCCATGGAATTGTCAGTCACTCAGTGCATAGAGGACACAAAAATCCATGAACAACTATAAACCCAGGTTTCTCAGGGAATCCTGGGCAGTTTCGTCCAGTGGACAGCCTCAGGCCCAAAATTAGAAATATAAATTTTAACTTTGGGTGCCCAAGGGGAGATGACTTAGAGAGGTGTGAATGTCAGGAAGTGCTAAGCACGAGCTTCCTGACAAGCTCTGCAGCTGGTCCACAACGCTACCCTCAGTTGCTGATTTTCTCCCAAGCTGCCACTTGTATGTGGGAGAAGTTTGTAATAGGCATCCATACATGTGAGACATGGGTGATGACAAAAGATTCGAAAAGAAGATATTGGCATTTGAAAGGAGTTGTTATAGAAAGATTCTGAGAATAGGATGGATGCAGAAGGTCACCAGTGAGGAATTATATAGGAAGATACAGCCAAAAGAGAACCTGCTGCAGAAGGTTATAAAACGGAAGCTACAACTATTTGGACATATTTACAGAATGAACAATGAACGAAAAATCAAGACCATAGTATTCAGTATAATGGGTGGCTCAAATAGGAGAGGCAGACCCCACAGAAAATGGATAGATGATGTAGTAGATTGGTGTGGAGCTAGTCTACAGAAACTAAATCACTCTGCACTGGACAGGGAAAGATGGAAGGAAATAGTGAGAGAGGCATCAGACACCAATGGGCGCTCAGCCCATAGTTATTGATGATGATGATCCATACACCCATTTTATTGTTCTTCAAATCCCTGCTTAAAATTCTCCTTTCTGTGATTCCTGGGGCAGGGGGAGAAAGGGCACTACACAAGGATTAGAGTGTTGAAGTGCAGAGATCATACCAATACTGTTGTAATGTTTCCTTGTATTTTCTGTCTGTTTACTGTATATCCATCTGTGCTTCCTTGTCGTATGCTGAGAATTTTGGGGCAGGGACTTGCACAATGGGGCCTAATCAATAAGTAGGGCTCCTATGAGCTATGGTAATATCAATTAACTTCTGTTCTCCATGCTTTGGATTTATCATAAAACCTGGGATGGGTACTCTGAGACCAGTCTCTTATTTGGTTATTGGTCCCATTCAAGAATGTGGAGGGGATATTTTTGGAACAGTTCAGTAACCCAAGAAAAGCTCTTTGGGGAGAAAGGAGCTAGCAAAGTTGACCCACAGTTCCTTTTCTCCTGAATTAGGACAGTGGCTTCTTGTTTCTCCCTTTTGGGCTATACAGGCATAGGAATGCCCCAGTAAACTGAGAAAAGGAATATCTTCTGTTGTCACAGGGTGTGCACGTGACACCATATTATCACAATCTGGCATCTGTGGTATCTGATGATGTTTTTGTCACTATTACAGCAATGGGAAATGGCTACAATGTAATGAATCAGACCCTCACACAAAAGGAGTGAAGCATGTCAATTATAAGCCATATGATAAAAACGAAGGGGAAACAGTTTGAAAAAGTTAATTTTATTTAATTGTGTGGGGAGGGGGATTTTCAGTGTCCCATTACAAGCAATGGCCTTGCAATTAATCTGGCATGCTTTCTCTGGTATTCAGCTCTTTCAGACAGAAAAGATCCAAGATCATTGGCTGAGCTGTGTAGCTGTCACATTCTCAGTGCTGGAAAGGTGCAGTGAAAGTGAAATGAAGCAGTAGTTTAGCTTGCTGTTGCACATCACCAGGAGAGCAGAGAATGATGAATGAAATGAATACTCTGAAGCTAGGTGTGATACCAACGCTCTCTGTCTAGAGTAAGAAACACTCCTGCAGCAACGGAAGCAGCAACAGCAGCAGCAGAAAAGTCTGGTAGAGAGAACTGATTTCTAGCCATCCATTCTAACTCCTTTTAGGATTGTGCACTGTCCAGGGTGCTGAAACATGAATCAAACAGCAACTGTGTCCCATCACATCAAGTGTCAGTCATCTAAGCCAATCAAGGTAAGGACAACATTTGTTTCTTCTCCAGTCGTGTAGCATGTACATTATAAGTCCATATGATTAACACACATTAATTTGAATGCTGGGTTTGCTACCAACATAGCCTGTTTGTATTGGGTTTGCAAGAAAGGTTGAATCAGAGAAAAGGATTTGTGTGTAGTAAACTGCTTTGGGGTTTTAATGGGATAACATAGTGGCAAGTAGAGTACTACAGAGTCATTTGTAGTTTTAATCTTGGGATGTGAGAATTTTGGTATAATACAGAAAGTTTCCCAAACTTGGGGTGAGTTTCTGGTATTGTCTGGTCAGTAGCAAAAGCCATTGCAGAAGTGGCTGAAAAGAGCAAGCCAACATCCTGTAATTACTGTGTAGGTGGTAACTGTGTCTGATGATTTGCCATGCTTTTGCATTCTTTAACTAAAACTCAAAAACGCAGTGGCATTGAAGTTGTAGCAGGGGTGGACATTTCTTAATTTATGTAAAGGTCCAAATCAAATAGTTGTAAATGGTTTGTTATGGCAAATCTATACATGTACTCGTGAAATTTTGTCATGGAGTATCTGGTTAGTTGAAAATATGTTGTTCTAGAAAATATTGCTACTTTTTATTCTTCCCTGCAAGTGAGGGTTAGAGTGAGGACTATCGAGAGGTGCAGTATAATAATGAGATTTTCCAAATGATGGTATCATTCTTCAATGAATTCTGATTGACATGGGGCTAATAGTTCTTAACTTACTGGTTACTACTTTGGTTCTTTTAATTGTGCATTGTTACCGCATATGTGCATATAATGTAGTTCTGACAAGTTATAGGCATTTCTGATAGTTCTGTAGAAAGAACTGATGGGAATAATCCACTAAATTCTTTACTATCCTCTTCCCCATCATCTGACAAAGCCTTGTTGTTTACACAAAGGTAAAATTTTGTATTAATGAAAAATAATTTTCCAGTTGAAGTTCTAGTATCTCTAATGCAGTAAAAATGACTACTATAAATGTAAGTGGTTTTCCCTAGAGTAGCATAATAAATGTCTTTGTTTGACTATTTTTCTCAGCTCTGTCATAAAGAGTTATGTTCTAAAGTACCACAACTGAAAATTTTGAAAGAGTTATTTTTGTTTCACAAATTAATGTGGAAATCTTGAAAAAGAATCTTGCAATGCTTTTTATTTTGCATAATGCAAAACTGTGCATAGCTAACTGTGGTGCAAACATTGTAAGTGACATGGAAAATCTTGTTCTTTAGTATGTTTAATGGAAAAAAATTGAGATTTATTTATTTTTAAAAGGAATGCATGAAAGACATATTATTAGAAAATAATTATCAGCTAATTTTTCCATAGCTAATTGCTGGAAGTAAAAATCTTATCCTTTTTACTAACTCAGAGAGGTGTGAATAATAGGTACATATCTCCTCTGTCATTTTATCTGCAGGCTACAATTCATATAATACAGCGATTAGTGCAAACTGTGTATATTCAGGGAGGGGACGGGGATTGACCTGTGTTCTTAATGACTAATCGTGCAATTCATAATAGTATCTGTCAACCACAAATGACCAGGTTTTGTCATGCTCAAATGTTCAAGGTCACAAAGATGATGAACTGCAGTTGCCTTGGCCCACTTCAGAGAGTACAAGTGTATATAGTATTAAATCACTTCAAATCATTTCATACTCTGCAGGTCTAGTACTGAGAATAATAAGGGAACAGAGTGTACCATGAAGTAATGGTGCTTCTACATTGTTAGATTTAGCTTACACTTATTTTTCACTGACAGCAACACTTCCTAAATTCATTTGACTGGACTTTTAAAACCTAAACAAAAATATTGATAAATGAGTAAAGTCAACCCAAACAAGTCAATATTCTTCAAAAAGAGAGAGAACACAATTCAGAATCTCAGACACACGTCTCTTTAGACAGCAAACATAGCAATACAGATACCATAAGTTAAATTATATTTCATTTTGTTCTGCTCATTATTTAAAGTAAGGTGTAAGATGCACTTTAGAAAATCTAAGTACCTGCATGGAGAGGAAAATGTAATGCTGAAAAATTAGTAATACAGTGAACCCTCACTACAACAGATTAATAAGGGGGGAAGGTTGTCCACTATTCCCGAAAGTCTGTTATATGCAAGGGTTTATTGCCCACTCACACCTGCCAGGGTCCCCCAGTTCCAGCCTCCCTCCACCAAAAAAAAATAAAACACTGCCACTCACTGGAGCTGCCACCAATGGAGGAGCTGCTGGACTCTGCTGTGTTGCTGGAGGTGCCTCACTACCCATGGCTGGAGGCGCCCGGGAGCTGCCTCACCACGTGCTGCTGAAGGCGCCCTACCATGAGGCTGGAGCTGCCTCTGCATGCACCACTGGAAGTGTCCCACCACACAGTTGTAGCTGGCTGGAGGCACCTGTCTGCGTGGCTGGAGCTGCCCTGCTGTGCACTGCTGGAGGCACCTCACTGTGTGGCCAGAGGTGCCATCTGCATGTGGGCAGAAGCGCTTTGCCACACATTGCTGAAGGCACCACTGCATGGCCTGTAGGAGCCACCACCACATATACATGGTGGCTCTGGTGGAGGAGGTTAAAGTTCCTCCAGGCTGCACCAGAGGTAAGTCTTAACTGTTTTTTTTTTTGGTGGGGGGGCAGGCAGGAAATGATTTTATGGACCCTGGCGGACTTCAGGAACAATGGGGGGTGGTCCGTTATTCCCAAATTCCACTAAATCAGAGTCTGTAAAATTAAGGGTTTCCTGCATATCTATTGTAGAATGCCCTATCCCTGCAAGCTACGTCTGAAGTAAGTGATTTGTAAGCAATAGAAAGCACAGTGAATATTAACTATGTTTTGAAAAGTAGCATGGAAAGTATTGATAGAAAAATGGTAAAATCTAAGGAGAACATGTAAAGGGATAACTTAACACCTCCTTATTTTTTTGTCTGTATAAAATAAGTTCCTTCGCTTTTCCATTCGTCCTGTAGTTTATGCTTCTTTCTGACACACATCTTCACATCTCTGCTCATGCTTTGCTGCATTTGGTATAATGATACCACCACAAGTTTGTTTGGAATAGTTGTTACTTTGTGCTGCTAGTAGAACCCGAAATTTCAAATTCATGTGCTCCAGTACACTGAATTACCCACTTGTCCAGTAATCTGAATCTTGAACTCTTTCTGTTATCACCAATGTAATCTGTGTCCCAATTATAAATTCTAAAGCTTCCATTGCATTCTATCCAGTGCCACGGACTCATGGCAAACGGTGACATACTGAGTCATTTTGTCTCTTCATATTTTAACCATAGATAAATTATATACAGTAGAAATAAGCTCTTGAAGGAACATGGTAAAAATAGTTTGAAAAGAAGGTCAACAGACTACACAGGGATATGATGAATAGCTTTTCCCAGTAAAGTTTAACTGAAAATAGTTGAGGTTTAGTGAGCTAAACACTGATGCTATTGCTACTGCAGGTGACTGTGATGAACAGTTGACTTGTACGTGTTTGATTTCTTCATGCATCAATAAGCTTCTGTTTCATACAGATTGATGAGGGTAGAGTCACATTTTCAGCAAAGTCCTTTTAATCTCTCTTGGGATGTTAATGTGCCTATCTTTAAAGGGGTGAAAATTACAGCTATACCCATTTTCAGGTCCCTTATGCTGCCAGATCAGTTTTACTCTGGTGCATGTGGGAATCAGCTTCATGATGTCCAGATGGTTTCAATGACTTAAGACCGTGATACCATATGAAATCTGATTGTAGTGGAAAGTAGAAAAGAACTGATACCAAGCCCTTCACTTTACCTAGGGTCAAATGCAAAATGGACTAATAAAAATCTTTTTATTACCTTTAATCCTTTCTGTAGCTTTCCTGAAGTGATTACAAATCTTAACACCTTGCTAGCAGTATTATGAATAACATAATCTTATTTCTTTATCAGTTGCAACCTTGACTTCTGAAGTCACCCCATCTATGCTCCCTGCCCTCTGTACAATTAACTTGTTTTTATTCTTCAGTCTGTCAGTGTTGTCAACACTTCAAGGAAATTAGATCCCATAGCAGAATCAAACTTCAAAAATGTACTTTTCTGCATTTACTAATAGCAGAATAATTTTTGTCACCAACAAAAAGCAAACAATAATTAAAAAGGTTGAAAAATATGGAAAAAACTTTCTACCGTTATACCTCCGTTGAAAGCACAAACTATATGAAAATTAGAGGTCTGGGAGAGTAGGAAGGCTTGAGTCTAACTTCTCTCCACTGGCTACTTTACATTGTGCATGTTGGAAGGAAGGAATTAAGCTAACATTTTGCAGTTCTCAACTTTCTGGAATGACACAGACTTTCTATTAGATCATGCCCCTGAACGTTTATCAGGCAGTTTCTAGATCTCATTATTGGTGGGTCATAGGAAGGGTAATTGACTCACATGACTGGGCTCTATGTAATGAATGCTGTATTATCACATGTTGTTCGTATGTTTTACACTTTACCCCGTCAATCAATGATTTTTTTTTTTTAGGTTGTAAGGTCTATGTGTCAGAGATGGATGAGTTACATGTGTTTAGACCTCAGCATAAATAATTAAAAGTAATATTAGCCATCTTCAATTAACAATTTACTGCCGAGGGAAATCATAAAACTTTTTTTGCTTTCAAGGTCCATTGCAAAATATACAGCAGGTTGTCTTACTTGAAAGTATTTTGAGGGATGTGCTTTTAAAGGAGCTTCCCTCTGTGTTCTAGAACTAGGTCTACAGGAAAACTGCATCTTCATGTCAAATCAAGGGGCTACTCCTCCAGACACTTACACACCCACATCTTCATTATTTAACCGAGTAGGGAGTTCATTGAGAAGCTCATATGAGAAAAGTTTATTTGCTTTTGTGAAAGTGGCCAGGTTTGAGGTCTAGGTGATTAGATGCTTAAATACATAATTTGCATAAACAAATTAGATTTCTTTTCTCACACATGCAAAAATAATTGCACCTGCAACTATATAGGATGCTTAGAAAACTAATCTCTTATATTCTTTATCAGAAAGTACCACTATTGAAGACATTATACTTGAGTTGAAAGATCAGATTTCCAAAAGATAATCTGAATTATTGTTCCATTTTGAAGTGCCCAGGACAATACATGTCAACAATCTCATACATCACTAATATGAGCAAATAGCATTTAATAGGAAAGCTGTCTATGGCAGCATAATAATGCAAGAAAAACATTGTGCCTTTAGTAATTTAATGAGTTTGCATAGACTTTCTGTATATGTTTTATTTTGTCCCAACAGCAATCTAATCTCATAATAGTGTTTTCAACATCACAGTTGAAGTATTAGAGTATTTCCACACATTGAATTATAATGCTCCCTTCATGTTATCCACTGAAGATTGTGCAGAGATGATTGTGAAATGTGTGAGGTGTGTTAATAATGTGAGACAGGTCAGATATATGCTTTTGGAACTAGCCAACTGGGTACAGAAGTGTAAAGAAAGAAAAATACATTATATTTTTACAGCCACTTGTTATTAATCTATGAACAGAAGCCTTATAATATACCCACAAATAAAGTGTGCACTTTATGCATGTTTATGTAACCCACCAGTGTTTGTCTTTTCTATTAAAAAAATAAAAATATGGTAATTTAGCCATGTCAGATTGAAGAGTGATGAGCTAATAGGAGAATTAGTTGCATATCGTATGACCGAGGTAAACTGTGTTGGGACATGATGGGCATAACTACATGGAGCTGTTCTCCCAGCAGCTCCATGCTAATGAGAAGTTTTACAATTGCAAATGACTGCTCATTAGCATAATCGCATGGCTAATTAGCATGGCTGCACGAGATCTCACTGCCTGCAGAGGCTTCTGCCAGCAGCAAACAAGCCGTGTGGATGGGACTCTGCCGGCTAAAACCCCCTATGTTGCCCATTCCATATCCTATAGCCAATATGTATTTTTTTTTTTTTTTTTTAAAAAGCAAATGAAGAGAATTGGATAAGGGACTGGCAACAGAAGAGCTGTGGCCACACTAACCCCTCCTTTTGGAGGGGCTATAGTAATGTGGCACTTTGAGATATGCTAATGAGGCACTGTTATGAATATGCAGTGCCTCATTAGCATAATGGTGGCCATGCGCGCTTTGAAACTACTGGTTTCGAAACGCATCTGCCTGTGTAGCCCAGGGGGGTGGTCTTTGCAAACAACCCCCTGATTTTGAAAGCCCCTTATTCCCATCTGGTTTTGGGAATAAGAGGCTTTCAAAATCAGTGGTCCGTATTCATAGCAGCACCTCTTTAGCATATCTCAAAATGCCACATTACCATAGCTTCTCCGAAAGGAGGGGCTATTGTGGCCACAGCTGAGGTGTTTTAGCTGTTTTATCTGGTGAGACTGCTTATTAGCATAGAGCTGCCGGGAGAACAGCTCCTTATAGACCTGCCCCATATGAATGTTTTGGGTTTTGCTCCAAAATACACTCTGGACTGTTCTGCTACCACACCATCTACAATTACATTTCTACCCAGCCCCTCATTTAGTTCACACCAGCAAACTCTTTTGTTTTTTATAAAAACAAAAATAGGAAGCAATGGACACACATGCATACAGGGTGTGACAGAACCCCCACGCTTTATGGAAAATGTTACAAATATAAAAATGCTTAACTTAGAAATTCCTTTTGACTTTGTTTTGTTTGAATGTTGGATCTGTAAATCCTATTTTTGTGCTTGTATCATTTTTATAGATGACATTATAAGTATTGTCTACATATGTGTTCCAAATGTTTGTCTCTGTGAAGACCTCAACAGGACGTGTGGCTACCCTGTTTGAGAGGATGGCTTGTGAGGAGATAGCAGTAGTCAGTCAACAAAGGGCCTTTGTGGTGGTGGTGGGGGGAGCAATCCACAGATGAAGAATTTTGCTGTCAATGTTTAAACCAATGAGTAGTAAATGGTTGATTGCCTAAAATAACGGACAGCTGATTTCACTCATGTCACAGTCTCCATCTTAGAGTATCCTGTTACACAAAGAGAAAAATTGGGGAAGTTTATAAATAGGGCCATGGCGTTCCTCCATCTTTTGTTTCCAGATGGCCTTCAGTTGCCTGGCACACCCTAAGAAAGACAGAGAATTTTACTGGAGACCCAGGTCAGGATAAGTTCATTTCTGACCTGAAGATTTCACCTGATATAAAGGCAAATGTTTAGGGTAAGAACTCACAGGAATAGAATTAGCTATGTGTTTTCTCTTTTTTGTTTGTTGAGGTAACTCATTTTGATCTGCCTGTTTTCTTACAACCCCATAAATCCTACTGTGGTACCCAGAGGCACTGAGACCTGATCTGGGGTGAGTGAAGTTTCTGCTCTAAAGCCTCAGCTCACAGGTTCTATCCCTGGGGCCAGCAACCCCGGTGTGTTGGTGTCACACTGCTCTTTTTGATCTTTTGTTTATAGTCGAGCCCAGTGTAAATTGTTATTACCTGGGGAGGGCTACCGCAGTGCCTATCTCCCTTTCATTGATAAAGGGGGCTTACCTAATGAGCAGTCCCTTTGCAAATCTTTTGCACAGAGGCAGATTTATCTGAGCTTTTAATTCCTTAGAGGGGACTAGTTTCTTGGGTGCTGTGCCTCAGAACTGCAAACACCCAGAGCTGTGGTTAAATAGTGTCTGAATTGCTGTGCAGGGGGGACACTAACTTCAACTCTGTCTCTTGGCTGGGGAGACCAAAGGATCTGGCACAGCAGGACAAGGAGGGGGTAGCCCTGGAGAGAAAGGTGGATGATCAGTGCGTCAGGGAACGTCCCAAGGGGCCTTCTGTGACCACACTCCATCACATAATGTACATTATATAACTGTCGCCTTCAGTGAACTGGAATTTGCTAGATGAAAATGCTAAGATTTTGAAAACCACATTTAATTCTTCCCTTTCCACGTTGGTTCCAATTACATTTTTGTACCATCTTGTCTGTCCTGACAGTCTGCAGCTCCTCCTTTGAAACAGTAGCACCACCTTAGTGATAGCATACATGTTTATCTGTGTGCTTACAATGAAAGGGTTAAATTAAGGAAACCAGTTTTAAATGTAACTAACTTTTTCCCTTCTAAACAGTTTTTTAAAATAGCTACTCTTCTTATGTGCTAACATCAAGATCCATGTTCTTGTGGTGATTCTGACTGAGGCCAGATGGAAGAGAGAGAGGTACATAAAATGGAAGGAGAGTTTAAAAAAAGAAAAGAAAAAAGAGGAGCTAGAAAAGAGTTGGACAAACAATAGTAAAAGATACAAAGCATTTTTATTTTACACTGTAAGAAAGGGCTTAATATCGGCACTTTCCCTTCTCATTCCATGATGTACTGGTTGTATAACACTCTTCAGTAACAAAAGTGGAATTATTTGCAAATATCTCCTAATGCTGAAATGCAACCCTGAATATTCAGTTTTGTGGCCTCTCATTCATAGCTCAGGGGCTACCTGTATTGCAGTGGTTCACACATTGTTAGAAATTTTAATATTGATCCACCAACTCAAGACTTTCCATTTTTTAAAGAAATTAGAATCTGTGTGTGTGTGAGAGAGGGGGAGGGGATGCTTGACATTTGCTGATGCTTAAGCATGTGCATTTACTGATACACATTATACCACATTTGCCATCATAGCTTTTAAGTTAATGACCTCTTTGAGAACTATATATTTTTAAATGATTTATTCACTACTACATAGGAAAGTTACCATAACCTATACTTACTTGTAGGCTAATTAGTTTTCTGGATTGTAGTCACATAAGAGAGATGATGGCAAGCAAGATGGTCTTTGAGGCTATGTAAAATCTTGATCCATAGTGTTAGAGAAGGTTTTTTCCCCTAACGAATGCTAAACAGTGAGCAGCTTAATCGGTTCTGGTCTTTAATTTTAAAACCATTGTGCTAAACAAATTTTATGGGAAAGTAACATCCATTTTGTGCAGCACTACAATCTGAAATTAAACACAGTGAGATTCTCCTTGTGGCATCTTATGGATGAAGTATAAATTGTTTTGGAAATTAAAAAAAGCAACATGCTTTTATACATACTACCTTTCATGTGAGCATATCAAATGTGTGCATAAATATTAAATTTGACAGTCTCTTTTGGAGGGAGGTAGAGTTATTGCCAGTAGACAGAGACTCTGGGTTGGTATGCAGTACAGACTTATGTCAGAATAACTATGATCAGGGGTGTAGAACATCTGGTCAGAAAGGGGTGCAGGTGGCTCTATTCAGCACAGCTGACCGAGGCAGGAGTGGGTTGGGTGTGTCAAGGAGGAAGAGGAGAAGTCCAGTGAACCCAGGATGGTCTGATCCAGTATGGGGAGTAACAGGGAAGCTGCAAAGGCAGCCTCAGACAGAGGGATGCATGTTTATTTTAGTACCATGACCTGGATGGAGAAAGAGATGAAGAAGTCGTAAATGGTCATCAGCTGAAACCCACAGCTTGGTACCAGAGTTACTTGTCCTGTGACCTAAGGATGTTTTTAGGGTCAGACATACATGACTGCAGTACTGAGCAATATGACAAGGCAAACAATTGAGGTAAATTCTGTGTTTTTATACCAGTACGTTTTGGCTTAGGTACTCAGGATGGAGGTGGATAAAGTACCCAAACAGTTACCCAAGTAAAAGTACAGCTGCTTGTGGGGAGGGGAATGTACTTAAGTGCAAGTTACGGTTGTCCGTCTGGAAAACTACTTGAGTAAAAGGACACACACACAGGTCACATCTTCATTGTATCCAGAAATGAAAGCAGCTGCACTTTTACTCAAGTAACTTTGTGGGTATTTTTCCACCTCTGCACAGGAGGTTTAACTTGATGCAACATCAGTTAAGTCATTAGAGCCGTACTCATTTACCTCCATTCTTTCATATTTACAGTGGCTACAAAATATTTATACAGTAATCAAATACAGCTAAGATCCCTTGATTTATATGCCATGGTAATATACAAAGAATTGATGATGATGAAGATTCTATGTGTCACAATGGGCAATACATTAATCTTTGAATGTGATAACATTATTGAAACTGTAAACAATGACACTCATGTCTGCTGAATGAAAATGAATGATGAAAATATTGGCAAAGTTAACTCATACATAAGCAATAACTGATGAATAATTTTTTGCAACCAGACTGTAAGACCTACTCAGACTGTGAACATGCGTTTTTAGTGACAAATTGATGCCAATGACTGTGCAATGTTTTATTAATTTTTAAAAAGTTATGCTTTGGGAACACAAAGTTGAGAAATCATTTAGCTAGTCATTGTTTCTCTCTCACTCTCTCTATATACAGGAGTGCTTGATACTGAAATGCAGTGGCAGTGTTTGTACTGTTTTACAAGTATCCTTAGTTTTAAATCTTACTCTACATGGTTTAGTTAATGGAGTTTTTTTAAAGTGAACTTTTTGCAATAGTCTCTGGGAAGATGTCTCATCCATCACTTGTTTATTTGCTGCAGATCCAGACATATATATAGAAGTAGCAAGATGTGTGGCAATCCATAAACCTCTCTGTTCTGAATTGTTGGAAATTCTGATATTTGCACAATTTTGAATAAATAGAGAATGAAAGTTATTCTGTGATCAAGAGTCTAAACTCCTGTCATTTCTGGTAGCTAGTCTTCAGAAGTGCTTAATTGCTTGCAGACTGTGAACAAGCTGATAGCATTACATTCTAGGGCTCCATTTTAATGTTCCGATTTTTTTATGACCTGCACATTGGAGAATCTCTACACCATGATGCTTGTTTTAAAAATATATATAACTAAGGGTTTTTTTTTGTTTGTAATGAAACATCAGAATCCCCTTGCTTTGTTTAAAAAGTTTTTGGTGGTTGTGGGTGATGGGACTCTCTTGACGGACAGGTTATTAATAGGGGTATTTAAATGAGTCCCTGAACAAGGAGGCGCGTGAACCTCCTGTGCACAGATCCCAGGACTCGAACCAGAACCCTGCTGCAACCCGAAGACAGGAGAGTGCCACCCCGGTACGCTCTGGTCCCTGCTAAGGCCTCCTGGAAAGAAGTGGCTGGCAGAGACAACGAGAGCAGGACAAGGGTTAATGTTAAAACAAAGCAACTGAAATTTTTATTTGAGGAACACCATCAAAGTCAAAATGTGTCAACTCTTAGATGACTAACTTATAAACTTACAGTAAACATTGTTTCCTTGTTGTCTTCTGCTAAATGGACTGAACTTTATTTAACCGGAAGGTAAAAATCAATGTAGGAGAGGTTAGTTAATGCAGGTAAGTGGGAATAGCTAAGGGTATGCAAATCCCTTCCGCTTCCTATTAAAAGGGTGGAGTAAAGTTGCTAGCTTCACTCCTTACTGGTGGCAGGGTGCTAACCTGCCCCTAATGGTTGGACCCTGGAGCCAGTCAAGGCTGCTCCTCTCTTTGGGAGGCCTTGTGTTACTCCGTTTGTGGCCCAACTACATATGTGATCCCAGGAGGCAGTGTGCTCTTTCCTGAATCACGTCATGTAAGCGGAGACAGGAGGCAGGGAGGCTTTGCCTACACCTGCAGTAATTTGGAAAGGGGTGTTGAAGGAACAACATTAAGGGAGGTTGAACCTTCCCGTTTGCTTATCTATTACTAACAATATTATCTATTACTAACAATACTAAGTGTTCTTTAAATATACAACAATGCTAACAATAAAGATTATTAATTAAATGTGCTTTCTAGGTGGTGTTATATAAATGTAAGAACCCAACATGGGCTTATAGGCCCGGCCCTGAGGGTCAAGCCCTCGGGTACTGTGCCTCCCCCTCCGGGGAAGCCCGCAGTAGGGGTGCGACCCCTACTACCCCACTGGGGGTCCTGATGTCCCAGGTGGATATGTGTTAGAAAGTGTGTGTATCGCAAAGAAAGTTTACGTGTCCAGGCTTTGTGCCTGGCCCTCGGGATTAGCGGACGCCTATTGGCCACGCTTTCCCGTGTAGGGTCTGCAGAATCCTTGCCTGCAGTACCCAAGGGCCGTGAATGCCAGGACCAGCCTGACTTATAGAGACAGAGTTCATGCATGATTCATGAGGTAATTATCATATGAAAGTTCTGAGCACCTGTTCTCAAACAGGTCCTCCGGGCCAGGAAGTTTCCAGAAACTGCCCTCCTGTGCCCAATCAGGAGCTCAGAATTCAAATCCATGATCGTGAATTATTCATGAGTTCAGGTTACCGGGGAAACCAACTGACACAGAGTGACCATTGCAGGGGGTGCTAAATGGCAGCTTATGTATCTTTAGATTCTATCTGTACCTGCATTGATGTTGAATGGCCAAAGGCTTGTTTCCCCTGGCCCACGGGGACGATAATGCCCTAGGGATAAAAATCCCTGACAGGGGGCAGAAACACTTTCCATTTCCTGGGATGTTATTTAACCTCCAGTAGTGATGTTTTGACAAATCAAGAAGTTTCTTTCCGCTAATAGCCTATTAATTCCTTGATAATTTGACAACTTTGACTGGTGCACCACAATACACCCCTCAGCCAGTGTGGATACCAATCACATCACTACACAGCTGCACCCTGCAGCACATATTGTGCTCATATTCATTTACATACGTAATGTCCTATGGAGGAGCACAGTTTTCTAGGCACACACTGCAGCAAACTGTAAATTCCAACTCTGCAGGTCAGCTTATTCATCATAAAGATTGGTTTATTGCAGAAGCACATAACATTCTCTCTTTCTTGTGCCCTCTCTAAAACACAAACTAGTTTTGTGTCTGAAAGATGTGGACTGGAGAGATGCAAGATCTGATGCACAATAATCCTTCCTTCCCTTGTGTATTTTGCAAGACCTCTTCTGCAGACACTCTGTGATATCTTAACTAATTAAAACTGTTGCTGAGTGGGCTGTACTGAATCCATGCATTGGAATCCAATTACCTCACTGTTCCAAACAAGCAGACAAGTACCAATAAAGAGAGCAGTTTGAAAAGGTTCTGACAGAAAATACCACTTAGTCAATAGTGAAACTTTCCACAGGAATGTGCTGTTATCAACAAGAGATTGTTTAGGAAAAAAATCATAGCAAAGCATTTGAATTCGTATTTTACACTGTAATATTAACACTGCAAAATAAAGTTTCATTTTTTTCAATGTTTTTGCAAATAATATAAAATAAAGCTAAAGTCAGAATGGCATATTTGGATTTTCTTAAACTAGAACTTTTCAACTGTCCAGCAATGAATTTTTTTTTAAACTTTGCTTTGTGGGAAATTTTAAATTTTGTTTTTGTTGTGATTTGGACTGAAAGCAAGTTTAAAATTTTGGCATTTTATGTGGAATGAAAATTGAGTTTCAACCAACCACACTGACAACCCTGTCCAAAGTGAGAGCACAGGCAGGACAAAAATAGAAGCCTATAGTTACAGAACAAAATGTTCATTCAGCAAGTATTCATATCACAGGAGAGACTATCACAGAAGATGACCATCTAGGGTTTGACCTGTGGATGGACCACACCTGGACTCTTCTTAAATTTGTTTTAATACATGAGGACAGCAAGAATGAAACAAAGACCACCAGTCAATTATTTAATTATTCTTCTTTCCTGCCCATTATGGAAAAAAAAACTGTTTTGCCAGAGTCATGGAAATTGGCGATGCGAAAGAATCATCAAGCTGGAAATTTTTAACAGAGAAATGAAAAATGAAACTTTGTTGCTAAAGGAAAAAGCTAAAGAATCCGGAATAGAGTAGTAGTATTGTTAGCATTGTGTGTCTACCCTGTTCTATGGATATGGAGGTAAAATGTTTTGTACAAAAGCTGCTAAAAGATGACAGGGTATTTTAGAGACTTATTCCCATAGAGGAAAGGGCTGTATATCTGCAGTGAAATGTCCTTTGGAAGGATTGTAAAATACTCCTCCTTTGCTGCCTGAATTTTCATAAGGAAGACACTTAAATTAGCTTTTGAAAAAAACCTACACCATAGTTACCTTTAGCTAAGCATGTATCTCTTTCTATGTCGTTATTGTCTTTGGCATTCAACAGTGGAAACAAGCATTTCCTGAAGGTAAAACAGTAAAATACTCCTCATAGCATTCAGAGTAGCTCATAGGGAATTCCAAGGACATGGGAATTTGTCTTAATTTTGGTCCGATGTTTTCAAAGATTCTTATGGGATTTGAATTTAACAGAAGTTGGGTGTTGAAATGTCCATCCTAGTTTTGAAACTCAAAAGCCACTCCTCAAAAATATCATATCCGCCGTGACCTTTCATGGGGAGTTGTAGACAAACACAATTGACAACTAGAATTCCTTTCCTAATCTGAAATGCTCAAGAGTTGTTCCCTTGTGCCAGGCTGGAGTTACTCTTCTGCATGACTGACGATGGAGGGGTGAGCAGGCTATCTTTAAATACTAGTGATTTTTCAGGCCTTAATTAAAATACTGCAGAATGAAGACAAATTCCTTTGTTCAGTTTTCCCCTGTCATAGATGAATGGCTAGTTCATGTTTTGAAATACATTTTTTTTTTTTTTTGTAAAAACAGTTGTTTATGCAGGAGGATTTCTGACTGCCCAATTAAGCAATTCATCTAAAAGAAAGCATGTTTTTTTTTCCCCCTCTTGGAAAGCTCAAGGCTCTTCTGCATGAGAAAGCTGACTTCTTCTGCCAGTGTGAGATTAACATCAGAAGTACTGTTCTTCACACTCTTGCAGCGATGACTTCTGACCATAAACATAATTTAAAAATAGCTTTTATAATGACTTGTACTGTGATAAGTGATAGCAATGTCCTTCCTATGTCTGTTTCGTACATCCAGGAAGCAGTATCACTTAATGGTTGCAGCAAAGAACTGGGAATCAAACCTTGGATCTATTTTCCTTAGTGACTTAGTATAAATTACATAATTTATCCATGCCTCAGTTTCCCCATAAAATGATGGCATTAATACTTACCTATCTTGGTAAAGTAATCAGATGAAACATGCTCTGTGTGTGTGTAGGGGGGGTGATTATTATTGCATAGTTGGGTTCACAGAATCATAAGGCTGGAAAGGACCTCAGGAGGTCATCTAGTCCAGCCCCCTGCTTCAAGCAGGATTAACTCCCACTAACTCATCCCAGCCAGGACCTTGTCAAGCTGGGACTTAAAAACCTCAAGGGATGGAGAATCCACCATGTCTCTAGGCAACACATTCCAATGCTTCACCAACCTCCTGGTGAAAGTAGTTTTTCCTAATGTCTTACCTACACCTCTCCCTTTTAAACTTCAGACCATTACTTCTTGTTCTGCCATCTGACTCCACTGAGAACAGTGTCTTAACCTCCTCTTTAGAGCTCCCCTTCAGGAAGCTGAAGGCTGCTATTAAATCACCCCTAAGTCTTTTCCTCTGTAAACTAAACAAGCCCACATCCCTCAGCTTGTCCTCATAGGTCTTGTGCTCCAGCCCCTTAATCATTTTTGTTGCCTTCCGCTGAACGTGCTCCAGCACATCCACATCCTTCTTACACTGGGGGGCCCAAAACTGGATACAATATTCCAGATGTGGCCTCACCAGTGTTGAATAGAGGGGAATAACTAGTTGTGCTCGAAATGTTCCTCCTAATGCCCCTAGTATGCTGTTAGCCTTCTTGGCTACAAGGGCACACTGTTTACTCATATCCAGCCTTTCATCCACCATAACCCCTAGGTCCCTTTCTGTCATACTGCTATTGAGCCAGTCATTCCCCAGCCTATAACAATGCTTGGGATTCTTCCATTCCAAATGCAGGACTCTACACTTCTTGTTGAACCACATCAGATTTCTTTTGCCCCAGTCCTCCGATTTATCCAGGTCACTCTGGATTCTCTCTCTATCCTCCAACTAGAATGTTGTGGGAGACCGTATCAAAAGCTTTGCTGAGGTCAAGGTATATCACATCCACTGACTTCCCCATGTCCACAGAGCCTGTTACCTCGTCATAAAAGCTAACCAGATTGGTCAGGCAGCCTTGCCCCTGATGAATCCATGCTGACTTCTTTTGATCACTTTTGATCATTTTCCCCTCTTCCAAGTGGTCCAAAATAGATTCATTGAGGATTCCTTCCATTATTTTCCCAGGGATTGAG
This sequence comes from Carettochelys insculpta, assembly GCF_033958435.1. Lineage (NCBI taxonomy): Eukaryota > Metazoa > Chordata > Testudines > Carettochelyidae > Carettochelys > Carettochelys insculpta. Next base: position 60,238,123 of record NC_134144.1, read on the forward strand.
GTAAGGCTGAGGTCAGGAAAGTTTCTTCACTAGGAAAATCATTGTGCGATACTAGGATCATCTTGATCAACCAGCTCTCTTTCTGTGCATCTTGTTGGCAGCAAAGGGAGCCCTAGCAGTGAATAAGTCTGGGGTGTAATTCTAAATGCCCAGAATCTTTGCGTGGCTGTGTTTTATGGTGCTGTCTGGAGAACAGGCCATGTGAAGGCTCCCTGTCTAAAATGACACTGATTGCTTATGTATATGGACTTTACCTTTCATGTCTCATAAAATGACACTGCCAGCTGAGCCATGCTGAATTGATGTGTACCTGAGTCCATCACCTTCAATGCCTTACACTTTCAATTCAAAAGTGCTTTCTGTGAGAGCTGAACCCTTATAACTTGCAGCTCTGTTGAAATCAGAGGGAATTGAGGGTGCTTCATACCTTTTAGATGATGGTGAGTGGCTTGTAGGATTGGGCCCTCCATTTGTTGAAGATGCCAGACTGATTTCAGTTCACTAGTGAAATATGACAATTTAAAAGAGTGCATAATTTTGGCATTATCAAGATGGGTAATAAAGAAGTTTCTGATCTTTCTTGTCCTTGGCCCAAAACTAGAACAAATCTCCAATAAGAATAATCTACTACCTGGTTTAGCTATTAAAAAGATCAGGGCTGAGTTATAATTGGAGAAATCTGTAGTATAACGTATATTCTGCTTATCTGGACTGCGTATGATAATCGCATGTATGTTGAGTATTAGCCCTAAATGAAGCATGTTCAGTAAGAAAATCTTTTAAACCTTTTGCATTGCTAGTGCCTAGCATTAGTGTGGTGTCTTGTGTCAAATTAGGAAATAAATAAGGCGGGGCAGGGCTGATTCTAGTTCCTCACCGGTGAAACTCCAATGACTTCACCTACCGCTGGTGCTCTGCTTAAGTTGTATCCGATGGCAAAGGACAATGAAAGCCACTTTTCCACTCTGCTAAAGGGCATCCTGCTGGTAGGGAGGAAATGAGCCCCATGTAGAACACCTGTAAGATACAGGGCTGAGGTGCACCAAAAGGCAACACAAGTGTAGTGAGAGCATGGAAATTGTTATTCAACTTTTATCCAAGGATGGGGCTAGTTGAGTCTTGTGCTGAGAGGGTTTCCTATTCTGATATGAATATTGGTGGACAGGTTTTATAACTGCTGTCGCTGCTTCCAAACGCTGAAAGGAACCAAATCCACAAAACTTGAGGTTTTCCAGGCGCTCATGTTTTACCCTTCTAAGGAAGTCATAGCCCCAGTGTGTGTGTGACTCTTCAAGTCACTCTAATAAGATGCAAAGTAATTGGTTTATCAAATCTATATCTTAACCTTGTTCCCTTGTGAGGTCAAATGAAATTGCTGTGCTTGTGCATTTGCCCAACGTGGGATCTATTGCTTTCTGATCCTTATAACGTTCCTATTTTTTCCTCCTAATCCAAACCCATTAAAGTATTCTGGAAACTCTGAAAACACTGAGTCAAGGCTTTCTTGCTTTAATTTATACACACATCAATAATTACTTAGATGACCATTGGAGAAGAGGGAAAAAGGCCAGAAACAGGAGTCAGAACCTTTAGATAAAATATGTTGCCATGGAGTAAGTTCCAACTTTTCATCTTTTCATGTATCTACAATGCTAAGAATGAGCATTTAACTATAAACAAGTAAAGGCCATTTTTATTTTTCATGAACCTGTTTTGTGGAAGTAGAGAAGTCTCTTCAGCAGAACATATTCCTCTCAGTTTCAGTAATTAATTATCAACACTTTGTAAATTATCTTTCCTAAAGTGAGTAGATTTTTCTGATTACTTTGGGGTAAATTCTGGCCCCAGTGACAGTGATGTGCCAGGCCCAGGTCACAGCAGAAATGCCATGCCTCCATTGAAAGGAGGAAAGATGTACAAGGCACCAAAAGGCTTTCGAAGGAAGGATTTGGCATATGTTTTTGTGCTTCAGTGTAGAGCTAAGTCCTGGGTTTGTGCATCTCCTTTTGAGGGTAAGCGTAGGCCAAGAAATGGATCTACTGAGAGAGGCAGGTGGAGAGGATGAAGCAGAATTCGTTGTACTTTTTTCCATGTGCTCTCTTATCTCAGGGGTCAGCAACCTTTCTGAGGCAGAGTGCTGAAATTCAACCTTTTAACTTCTATGTACAGTCCAAGTGCTGGTGATACTTTTTAAAGTCACTAATAGTCTGACTTAGAGCCACTTCATTAATAGATTAAGAAGCAGAGTTTTGCTGTTTAGGTGGTGGTTGATAGCATTAGCTGGTCTTTTGTTAATCCACAGGCAGCCTGTCTTTGAACAAGCACCAAGAATTTTATTTTTAATTGTTAAGCTGTAAAATCTAGAAATTAGTTATATGGTAGAACGCCAAGACACACACTCTCAACTTGTGCATATCTTGGGTTAATGTGACTTTGAGTGGCAGAGAGCTGGTGCGCTCAGAGGAGCACGGGGTAGCAGCCAATAGTCAGGCTGCTGTCCCTGACAGGAGTGGCAGTCTGACTCTTGCAGCCCCAACAGCAACAGGGGGTGGCAGCTTAGAGTCAGGCTGCTGTCCCTGACAGGAGCAAGGAAACTGACCAGCTATGCCACCTGGTTCCTAGCTTCCCATCACTCTGGGAACCAGGAAACTGACCAGCGCAGCAGTGCTGGTCAGTTTCCTGGCTCCTGTAAGTGCAGGGGAGCTGGGAGCCAGGCTGACACCTGGTTCCCAGCTCCTCCCGACTTGCCCAAAATTTGAGTTATGCAAAGTTGCCCAGGAACGCAACCTTTATGTAACTTGGGGGCCTACTGTACTCTTGTTTGAATGTGGTACTCATTCAAAACAAAAGAAACAGTTCCTGAAACCAAAGCAGTGTTTAACAGATTGTTTTTAATTCCTACCTACCCGGCTCAACTATTCCCTGGATGCTAATGCAACATGCTCATTACTGCCTGTTACTATTTTTTTCTATAGTAATGGTTTGAAAAGAGACAGTGTGCATTTAAAATCTTTCACAATAATCCTTAATGTTAAACATCTCAGTGCATAAGAAACAAGAACTAGTATCACAGGTTAGGTGAGAAATAAAATTAGCACAAATTTAAATTCCACTTGTAATGGAGTCTGATGCTGGCTTGCCTGGAACTTCAGTGTTGTGTAAACTGAGATGTATGTTTTTAAAATAAAAAACTGAGACTGTACAGATCCAGAGTATTTAAAGTAGCATGTGACATAGAATTCCTCCTTAGAATATTATTACTGAGGTGGCATGTTTAACAAAACTCATAGCATTATTAAATAGCTGGAATCCTGAATTAGGAAGTACAGTACAGATCAATAGAAATAAGAAACACATTTTAGAGCAAACAGCTGATGAAACAGAGTACCACAAACAAATCAATTGGATAATGTAGGTGGATAAGAGACAGTGTTTCATAATAAACGATTATTTGGTGGCTGGTGAAAGTATCTTAATTACTGCAAACAAGTAAGTCTTTACGTGAAATACATCAAAAAGATTGCAATTAAATATTAAAGAATAGACAAATCTTAAATGTAAATGACAAGGAAAAATAATGGATGACAAATCCTTGTGTGTAAGTACTCTTAGCCATCCCTCTCAGAAGATGACATTCTTAAACCATTGCAGGCACTCCCAGTGGTATGTGCTAATTCATAACAGATGGTAGTCTATTTAAGACAGAGTCTTGCTGGCTTTTACGATTCTTTACTCAGAGATTTGTGTAGACAGTAAACATGAAAAATGAATAGTAGAAGTCAAAAGGTCAAGCCTGCATACATCTTTAAGGAATTATGAGCTACCCGAAGCCACATCCAGAGGCACAGGGCAAAAGCACATTTGAATCCCTGAAGAAATTTCCAATATCATTGGGCCTAATTCTACAAAGCATTGCTGCACCAATGAGGTTCTGAATACCACCCAAAGACAGTTAATAAGTTCTGTCACTAATGCTGTAAGGACTGATATTACAGTTCCAACAAATCATCCAGTCTAGGACTAATCATTATGGCTGGGTCTACACATGCCCCTTCCTTTCAAAAGGGGCATGTTAATGAGCGGGTTTGAAAGATGCTAATGAGGTGCTGCAATTAATCTGGTGATCGGAAGAAGGGCTTTCAAAAACTGGGGGTCCTTTCGGAAGGTCCTGTCTCCATGGGTGACGCGCGATTCAAAAAGCCGCACTTTCGAATCATCGCAGCTGACATTATGCTAATGAGGCACTGCATATTCATTGTAGCGCCTCATTAGCATCTTTCAAACCTGCTCATTAACATGCCCCTTTCGAAAGGAAGGGGCATGTGTAGACACAGGGTAAGGCTATGTCTAGACTGCAGGCTTTTGTTGACAGAGTGCGTGTCCAGAATGCGGATTTGTTGGAAGAGATCTGCTGGTTTGGGAGCATTCTGTCAGCATCCCTGTACCCCTCATTCCAGGAAGAAGGGATGTCTTGGCACAGGTTTTTGTCCACCATTTGTCCCCATGCGGACAGTCCATGTGTCAGAAAAGCCTCTTGCGACAGAACTGTCAGCAAAAGCTTTTGCCGACCGTTCTCCATAGTCTAGGCACAGCCTATCCTGCGATAATGATGTTTTATCTTCAGAGTTAAAGATGAAAAATGTATAGCTACACCTCAGTGGGCACTTGTTTGGGCATCAAATATCTGTTATGCCTGCCATCAGGTGAATAAATGATGTCAGCAGCAGGAATATCAGGAATTTTTGAGGGGCTGGCCAGCACACACATCTGTGTTTGCTTCACAGACGGGAAAAGAAGGAAGAGAATTACAGGCACTTAGAAGCAGCATCAGTGGTATTCAGAGCAATACCTCCTTTTTGTTAAACAGAAGCAGTTTGGGAGAGATTAAAAACAAAAAGATATGTCTCATGGGACACTATGCTACTTTTGTGCTCACTATCTCCTTTCTATTGTATTTTTCATCTCATTTCCAGTGGAGAACTAGCACGTAACTCCAATGCCCAAGGCAATGAGCTGATGAGATTAAATTTTCAAAACAAAAAGAAAAAAGAAACAATCTCCCCCCTCCAAAAAGTGTATTAATTATTTCAAGTCAGAGGTCTCTTGGCAGATGTGAAATTTTGTTCATATTTTCTCTTTAATCCACCAGATGAATGAACTTTGGAAGTAATATATTTGCCAATAAATACTGAAATCACAGTAATAACTAAATGTTGAAAAACTGTTTTATATAATTAATCCATCAAGACTATGGAAGGTACTGATGGCTGTGAGAACCAGGTAATAGACTAACTTTAAAAATGCACCAATCTCAAAATTCTTATTTAGTCAAAACTACTTTTCTTTTGCTCTTGTGCATGAGTTTCAGAATGGAGAAAGGTAAATAGTGATGTCTTAGAGGGATCTGTGCTCAGACTACTACTATTCAACTTACTCATAAATTATCTGGAACAAGAGGTAAACAGTGAGGTGGCAAAATTGGCATAAAATTTAAAATCACTCAATATTTTAAAGTCCAAAGGTGCTCAATAGAAAGCGGAAATCAAAAAGCTAACAGATTGTTAAGCACCCTGAGGAACTAGATGATAAATAATAAAACAAAAATATGCTACTATATGAATCTATGGTAGCCTACACCTGGAATACTGCGTGAAGGTCTGGTGGTCACCCCTTTTCTCAATAAAAATACATCAGAATTTGTAAAGGTCTAGAGAAGAACAACAAAGGGATTAAGGTTATGGAACAGCTTCCATTGGTAGAGAAAATAAAAAGACTGGAACTCCTGAGTTTGTAAAGAAATTAGAATAAAATATGACAAAGTTCTATAAAATCATGAATGGTGTGGAGAAAGTAAATAAGGAGGTGTTATTTACACCTTTATGTAACTCAAGAACCATGGCCCACCCAATGAAATCAATAAGCAGGAGGTTTAAAACCAACACACCGCACAGTCAGCCTCGATGATTGTGTTACATTGGTGCCTTCCTGGCCAAGATGGAGTCTGCTCTGTGGGCAGTTCTGGACAAGGTGACTGCAGGCATGCAAGAAAGCAATTCCCTTCCCACCTGAATGAACATGCATACATATCACAAAAGGAAGGGTATATAGGAGGACTAGTAAACCAGGAGTGCATTCAACACAAGGCCCCACAGTTTGAAAGGGAAGCTGCTGGGAGCTGTGTCTGCCCTGGGCAAAGTTCCAAGACCCCGGTCATCTCTGACACCAGTAAATTATTCTCAGCATACCCGGCTGGGGCCCTCTTCTGCTACTCTTTGGAAAGCCGCACAGAGCAACAACCTTCCCACTTAACTTAGCCTCCCTCCATATTCCCAATGCAAAGCCACACACCTTATGCAGCTAGGGTAGACAACCCTCCCAGATTGGCCAGGACTCTAGTTGGTTGTCACCTGTCCTCCCCTTGCCTGTCAAAAGCACTTTCTCCTTCTGGAACAATCAGGATTTCATGCTTCAGGAAAAGATTGATAGGAGGCATCCCAAGGGGGTTAAAATTGTATGTTCTCAGGGACAGTAGGGGTGGTGGGTGGGAGGGTAGGAGTGTCATTTGGCCTTGGCCTCAAGGTCAAAGTGGGCCTCAAATGTGCTTCCTAATATCACAATTGCACTGAGTGTTTTTGTCAATTTACCAGAGTTAGTGACTTCAAGTGAACTCACTTTCAACATGTTGAAGCAGGTAAATAACTGTCACCCTTCAACTATGGGACAAGAATGTTGGAATGGGCTCACCATAATTAATATCAACTGTGGCATTGCATAAAAGTTAGATTTGTCCTCGATAATTAGTGCATTTGCACAGAAAAAAGGCTAGAAAAGCATATGTTAAATAAAAAAAAAGTCTCCCTTTTTTTCAGAGCCTTGTTTTGTTTGCATGTGTTGTCATTTTTCATTTTTATTATGGCTGTAGCCCTCAAATCTGGAAGTGGCCTGGGCTTTTGTGGACCTCTGATAAGGCCTGGTTCTGTTCATTCCCTCTGAAGTCCCAGCATTGGGCTAGCTAGACTGTTGGTCTGATCCAAGAAGCCAGATCTTATACGTTTCCCTGATCCAGGTCTGCAGTGATAGTTTGACTTTTGTACGGATAGCATTTCTGCACTAGCATTGACCGATTGTTGAATACTTGCAGTATGCCTCTATGGTTCACAATAAAGTACTATTATCTCATTTTGCAAGTGAAACTATTGAGACAGAGAGCAGATAAGTGACTTAGCTAAAGTTTCAGAGGGGATCACTGTTAGAAATGGGAATAGACTTTAGTATTTCCTTAGCTCCTGCTCCAAAGCTCACTACAAATTTAGCTTTATATGTCACAAACTTTTATTTGTTCATTCTGCCCAATTATTCTTTTAATTTATGCAGAGTACTGTGATCCAGGAAGGAAGTAAAGGAAAAGAGCTGAGAGGAATGAAAGTAAATAGAACAGGTTAGTGGCTGGATAAATTGAGAAACCCCTTTTCTGTGGGCATAATTTGTCTTTGTTATTAAATCCAAAGTTAAATGTCTGAGTTACATGCATGCATCTTTCCAGACCCAGGCCCTAACAATATGTCTACATCAGTGCTGGGAGCAAATCTCACAGATGGATCAATGGACGTGTTAGTGGGGTTCACACTACCTTGCTGAAAATAGGATGAAAGGCTGGATGTGAGTAAACGGTGTGCCCTTTTAGCCAAGAAGGCTATTGGCATACTAGGGTGCATTAGGGGGAACATTTTAGCAGATCTAGACAAGTAGTTATTCCTCTCTATTCAGCACTGGTGAGGCCACATCTGGAATACTGCATCCAGTTTTGGGCCTCCCAGTATAAAAAGGTTGTGGATTTGCTGGAGCAGGTTCAGCGGAGGGCAACAAAAATGATTAAGGGTCTGGAGCACAAGACCTATGAGGATAGGCTGAGGTATTTGGGCTTGTTTAGTTTACTGAAGAAAAGACTTAGGTGTGATTTAATAGCAACCTTCAACTTCCTGAAGGGGAGCTCTAAAGAGGAGGGTGAGAAACTGTTCTCAGTGGTGTCAGAACAAGGAGTAATTGTCTGAAATTAAAGAGGGAGAGGTGTAGGTTAGATATTAGGAAAAACTACTTTACCAGGAGGGTGGTGAAGCACTGGAGTGCGTTGCCTAGAGAGGTGGTGGATTCTCCATCCCTCGAGGTTTTTAAGTCCCAGCTTGACAAGGTCCTGGCTGGGATAACTTAGTGGGGATTGATTCTGTTTGAAGCAGGGGGCTGGACTAGATGACCTCCTGAGGTCCCTTCTAGCCCTGTGATTCTGTGATTTTTGCCCTCCTTCCCCAAGATACTAAATGTAATCCGGGCAGGTAGATCAAAGGAAGGTAGTGTAGTTGGAATCAGATAATTTTATTAGGAAATTTTGATAAAACACAGAACTTCCTTGAGGCTGATTCTAGGCTTATTGCATATATCATGTCTCTGTAGAATACTGATCGAAACGGTGGAACCTATAGTGTGTATATTGCATTAGTACTGATGAAACATAGATGGGATCAAATACTAAAACTAGTGAAATCGTTGAAATCTGCTGCAGAAGCTGTGCATAATTGGTATATAACTTCCAATCATTCACCAACATAGGTTTTATTATGCATATGATCAAATTAAACTCATGTTTTCAAGACACGTTCAAATATGTCTGAATTTTCAGGCAATTAAGGCCCGTATCCTCAGCTGTCCTGTGTCTGATTTGTATTTCGTTACTGCAGCAGATAATTTCTCTTTCTCATCAGAGAGGGCACGAGAGCATTATTATTGGAGTAGCAGCCACTGGTGGTATAGCTCAACACGGTGGTTTCTGTGTCACCCTTTACTTGATGGTTAGTATAAAAGTTATGATTTTCCAGAACTATCCTGACTTCCAAATTTTGTAGCTGTTAGTGAGAGTTAGTAGTTGTTGCAAGTGAACACAACTTTCTGCGGTGACTGGCTAAAGAGGAGGAAAAGTGGTCCAGTGTTTGGGAGTTATCTTGGAACTTGGGAAATCTGGGCTTGATTCCCTAGAGTGCTGAAGACTCTTGTGTGATCAAATTAATTTTGTTCCTCTATGCCACAGTTCTCTATCTGTAGAAAGGGATAAGCACACTTCTCTGCCTTACAAGGGTATTCTGAGGATATATATATTGAAGACGGTAACTTAGGACAGTGGTGAGAACTGTCCAAGTGAGTCATGAAATTTTCAAGTTCCCCCTGTGGTGGCTTCCCTGCTGTGGCAAAGGGAAGAGGGGGAGAGTTGGAGCCTGTTATTGCTGAGGGGCTGTGTCCCGGCTCCAACGTGCTGGCAGGAAGGGAGCCTGCATTCAGTGGTTGCTCGTTTACTCAATATCCCTAGCATGGTATTGAGCAGATTCTGAAAAAGTGTCCATGCTCATTGTCTGAGGCAGTATATTCTGGGGTAGCTTTGAAACATTAATACATTTTGATCCTTGTTGAGCTTGTTATATGCACTACTGCATTGCAAGCCTCTCTGCCAAGACTGTAACCATAGTATATGTAATTAAATGTGATGTTTATGAGCAATCGATTCAACTGAAAAAAGTGGGTGTGCTGTGGAATTGTTAGTCTCATTGAAACGTGCTGTGTTACTGAAGAGGTTGGGAAACCACTGAGTTAGGGATTGGGGACTGAGTACCTAAAATAGATGAAGTTAAAGAGGAGTTCAGAGTATACAAAGATGGCTTTGAGGCAACAGGACAGAAGAATGGCCATAGTGGGTCAGACCAGTGGTCTATGGGGCCCAGTATCCTGTCTGCCAACAGTAGCCAGTGCCAGATGTTTTGGTGAGAAAGAATAGGTTTAAAAAAAAAAAGAAAAAAGCGATTACTCAGTGATCTATTCCCAGTTACCTGATCCGAGCTTGTAGGAATCAAAGTTTACGGACAACCAAAGCATGGACTGCATCCCTAACCATTGTAACTAGCCGCCATTAATGAACTTATCCTCCAGGAATGTGTCTAATTCTTTTTTGAATCCGGTGGTTCTTTTGCCCTTCATAAAATCCCCGGCAATGAGTTTCTCAAATTGATCATGTGTTGTGGGAAGAAGTACTTCCTTATGTTGGTTTTAGACTTAAAAGCCATTAATTCCATTGAGTGACCTCTGCTTTTTGTGCCATGTAAAGAAGAAAGTAATACATCCTTATTCACTTTCTCCACAGCATTCATGATTTTATAGACCACAGTTATATCCCCATTAGTCAGCTCTTTTTAAAACTATTTTGACTGATACTGTACATTGAGCAGGCATTGCCAAGAAGTGATACATGGTGACTACAAGACTGTTTTTCTTGTGTAGTAATAGCTAATTTAGATCCCATCATTTTGTCTGTGTACAGAAATTACTGGTGAAGGGGAGCAGGTGTGCCATTGGCCATGTGATATCCCCCAGCTTGGGGAAGGTCTGTGACAATCTCTGACATCCCAGACTTGACCTCTGCTCTGCCCCTACCATGCCTCTTTCCCCCTCCCCCCATAAATGGTACTGCTTATTTTAAGTGTCTTTGATATTGGACCTTTTCTAAGGCTTTCTGAAAGACCAAATGTAATGTATCAACTGGATCACCCTCGATCACATACTCGCTTATACCCTGAAGTATGATTTCTCTTTAGAAAAGCCATGTAGACTCTTTCCCAATGTATCATGTTTATATTTGTGTCTGATAATTCTTCCCAGCCTGATCACCTGTGGAGCTTTTGAAAATGTTTCATTAGCTATCGTCCACTGTACATCCTGTACTAATGACCTGGGCTTAATTTTCCAGTTACCCTGAAAAACACATGATTTTTTGCCCTTTAGTTAAAAAATTGCTTATTACTTGAAGACATCAATTAATTGTGATATAATGGCAGAAGAACTCCCATCTGGTTGTTCCAAGTTTTAGGCACATCAGAGTGTATGAATTTAGCTGTGGAGAGGTTTTTGTTGCTGAACATGAGCTACTTGTGATTTAGTGTACTGATCTTTATAACATGTTTTTGTCAGCATACATGGTGGACACTTACATGGTTTTTCTTATATGCATATTTTGTTTAGTTACCTTATTTATTCTAGTTTCCAATCCAATGTGCTTATGTACCAGCCATGCAAAATTAAAACACTTACTGTAATCAAACGATGAATGGACTTGCTTTGAAGCAACAGGGGTCAAAACAATTTGGCTATAATTGTGTGACTGTGGACTTAATGCCACTTATTGGCAGAACTGAAAAATGAAGTGACCTTGTTAAAACTGACAGTAATATTATTGTCCCTATTGGTGAGAATTATAAAGCAAATTATTCTTGTCAGCTTATGTTAAGACCAAAGTAGTTCCTTGGGGAGCAAAAGTAGGTGGTATTGTATTAATACTTTTAAGTGAAGATAGTTATAAATAGTGGTTCCTCTGTTTGACTTTGAAATCTGATTGTAACTTGGATTGGTATTAATGTTCAGATTTGTCATCATAAATTGAAATATCTCTCTGTTTGGGATACCAAATTATAAGCAAAATTAAGCCAAGTTCAGTGGTCTTTTCTATTCACTTGATGGTTAATGTTTCTGTGTATTTAAAAAATCCTATATAGCATAGGTTGTAACGCGGATCAATATTTCCATTAGCCTGAATTATCTCAAAAGACACGCAGGAGTTATTAGTGTTGATGTGGACTTGTAGCTCTAAAATATTGCTGACATGTTGGACTATTTGTTTTACCTAGCTTTAAATATCTTCAAGAGTGAAAGTTCCTCCCTGAGACCACTAACTCATATGTCTTAGCATTCTCTGGCTGCTTTGTTGCGATTTATTTGCTTCCTATTTTTCATATCCTGTTTGGGATGATTGCAACCCAAACCAAAATGCCTGATAACTCAGAGACGTAAAAATATACTTTACCAATAAGCAATGCTTCACCTTAAAATAGGAGCTGCAGGATTTCATGGCAAGGGCTTACTCTCTGAAAAGATTTTCGTATATTGGTTTGCTGGCTGTGCTATGAAGCAGCATAACTAATAATCTGATAGAGCCCAAAGTCCATTATAGCATGATTTCTCTTTTCTGAGGGGCATATGCCAGGAAAGATATTGCAAGTCTCCTATAGTTTATATAAGCAAGGGTTATTAGATTGTTTTCTGTATCACATGTGATTCTAAAGTATTAAAAACAAAAATACCACATTTTGCTCAGCCTAGCAATTCCAAAGATCAGATGATTTGCAAATGGTTGGCTAAATTGTCAGATGTGTTTTGTGTGCGTGTGGGTGGGAGGCTGGAAGAGCAGGATTTGGGATAAGAGTCCTAAAAGACATTTCTCAGTGTATTTAGGTGGAATGATGCATCATATATTTCGAACTTTCAGTCTTCTGGGCTGATGTAAACTGAGAGGAGTTCTCCTTAAATAGAGAAACTTATATTGTTTTCATGGGAATACTACTACATATATATTTATAAACCTTTTCTTAGTATATTGACCTAAAGCCATTCAGTATTTTTCACAAATCCACATTTGGTATCAAGTGCAAGATTGCATGTTTGTACTTCAGAATTGGTTGAGAAGCTGGGTAACAACCAGTGACTGTGTGGACTAAATGCATTAATGATGTTTCTTCATGAGTTGCTTTTCCAAATGTTAAAAAATTGCTTCATAGGACTCACAAACTCCCACTTGAGGTCAAACCTCAAAGTATGCTCTTTGAGCACAGGGCTAGTTGTGACTAATTTAACATTTGCAAAGTGTGTCATGACTAATGCAACTTAATTCAGAGGATTAAGGCTTCCTAGAGGGGACTGCTATGGACAGGAAACCAGGGGAAGATGGAATATGTGGCTTGAGGTTGAAAGCAATTCAGCCATGTGGACAGAGCAATCCACAAGATCTAATGAAATTCCACTTGTTCAATTTACCCTTCATTCAGGGTTACTCTTTGCTAAAGATTCATGGCTATGAGCTCTCAGGAGTGCAGTAGCTGCCAGCGTGAGCCACAGAACTTGGCCTGAAGTCCCTGGGAATCCCTGGAATTTGCAGATGGAAACCTAGCCCAGTAATGGGTTTACTGGAAGGAGGAGTTAGAGTTATTCCTACATCTTGCTTTGCAGGAGAGACAACAGAAATATAACACTTATTTTACTGTACTGAGGAGCAAGTCCCACTCTGAAGTACATCACTGCATCAAGCTTCACTATGGTCTTAGGAGCCCTGAGAATGTATTACTCCCGAAGCAGAACAAAACTGTAGAGTGACACAGGTGTTTTGTTGCAGACTAATCCTAAAGGGAGCAGGCACACCCCCTATCTAAATACCTTATGTATGCATGCTGGCCACTACATGCAATTTTGAGTAGTTCAGTGTCCCTAATTTGGAGCAAGATAGTTTGTGGCACTTGGAATTACCATCTGCAAGAGAGGCTGCTTTGGGAAGGTAATCATGAGTTAGACAGCTAATGGGGCATGTTCAGCAGAACCTTAAGGAAAAAAGGATGAAAAGTTCGTGTACTTGTGGTGAATCAACTGATGAGGAAAATAGGTGGTTTTGCTTCAGTACTTGTAAGGAGACATTTATTGTGGCAAACAGCATGAGCAGATAAAGTAGAAGTGTCTCTCACTAGGACAGCCTTGGTGAGGATTCACCAGGTTAAATCATTTTAGCAGTATGTGCAGGAGAGAGAAAGGCTTGGAAAGGTTGTACTAGACTTGTCCTCAAGGGAGGTGGCACATCAGACAGCAGTGGTGATGTCACGACTCTCTCCTTGATTTGAATATGTCAGAACTAGAAAACAGCAGGACAATACCAACCACGCATATAGCAATGTTAATAGGGAAATGCCCTGTGTAATTTAAATTGTGGAGATTCTGTCAGTGGGATTCCTGAGAATGAACTGGACTCAAATATATTGCAGGCTACTAGTGTAGTGACAACACAATGCAGCCCACAAGAAAATGTGGCCTCATAATAACTAACCCCAAAAAGTAACAGAGAGGTAGCTGTGTTACTCTGTACTCCAACAAAACAAAACAGTGGAAATGTATCACTTTAAAGACTAACAAATGATTTAAAGTGCTACATTTCTTTTGTTTCCCAAAAATAACAGACAGTGCCAATAGAAGTTTGTGGTGGTGAGTGGCGAACACCACAGATCCCCCTTGGGAACACATCCATGGATCTGATCAGGGTGTAGCATAGTTGCTACAGTACAGAACAGTTGCTACAGTGCGAGGAAGAAAAGGGGATTTCTGTGGACAAAACACACAATTTTAAAATCATATGGGGATGTTTTCAAAGGCAATGGGTGTCTTGAAGAAAAGATGCAATTGGAAGTAGATCCCCACAGTGGAATTGGTATGCTTAACTCCAAAGGAAAATTCCAGTGGGACTGTGCAGTCCAATAGGCAAGCAGCTGTGAAGCCTGTGGTGCTGGGGTATCATAGCTCAATATAGGCCAATACAGCCCTGGTAAGCAGCACACTGGTTGTTAAGGAGCCAACAGGTCCAGAGTGCCACTTTGGGAGTGCAGGAGTGGGGCTGAGCTCCTCACACTAGGATGCTGCTTGACCCTTCACCTCACTAGCAGGGATAGGGTGAATACGGAGCAATTAGCAAGTACACTGCTTGCATGCATTCTTCTTACTCCTGGCTGGAGAGGGGGCAGGGTGGAGGAGTAAGTGATGCAAGTTGTGTATGTTCCTCTTACAGCCTGATAATGAGGGGAGGGGGAAGAAGAGCAAGAAGCATCCCAGTGTGGGGGAATTTAGCTCTCCTCCCTCCCTAAATGATTCTCTTGCAACAGGCAAATTATGCATCTGCACAGATTCAATGTCACTGAACTAAGGGTAGGAAAGCTGCCATTATCCACAGCCCTCAGCTAATGACACCTTGCAGAACTTTCCAGAACTTCAGTCTTTACAGGTGTTATATGAGGAAGAATCCTCCATCACAGCAGTGCTAAAAGAGTCCAGAACAGGGAGTGAAGTGATGAAGGACCAAAACCCTGATACCAATGAAAGGAGAACTGTTGCAGCTGGAAGGATGGTGATACTGTTGAGAGGAGATGGCAGGCACTAGAATAGGACTGTTTAGCCAAGGACCTACTAGCTCTGGAGACAGAAACTCCTGTGAGGATCCATTAATATTAGAGAAGCACTGGACAGAACGGATTGGAGGAGTGGCACCTGAGGACTATGTAAGAGGGGCAAGTGATCCATAGGAACACAAGACACTTATGAGTCAGCTGATCCAACATCTGGACAGCCTACATAGGTCATGACAGATTAAAGACAACCTATCTGGAGGCCACACCCTCAGTGATAGAGCAAACTCAGTAGACAGGGAAAAAGAGAGTTCCCTCACAATGTGGTTTCCTGTTCAGACAATGACATTATTTCAAAGACTATGCAACCAGGTGGTTTTGTGATGTAGAGGAGATTGCCACTTCACTATGTGGTAGCAACTTCTAGCTGAAGGGACGTGGGGTGGGGATTTGGAAATCAATTATTTGTTGTTAATGTTTATATGAAAGTATTTTTAAATTGTGAAGATGTACCATGATCACCCATGATCCCTGGAGTGACAGTTACAGATAGGTGATATGTGTGTGTCTGTGATGGTGGGGGAACAGTGAACATTTGGAGTTAATTTGGAAGCAGCTCAGCCACATGGACAGAGTACTCCATACGGTTTATAAAATTCTACTTGCTCTTCTCCAGTTGCATTCAGCATCATTTGTTGCTGTGAAAGGCAACAATTCGACAGTATATTGTTGAAATAAATTCTTCCAGTGCTGATGTTATGCATGTGCATACAATGAGTTAAAATTGTCCCTTAGTCTTAAGAAGTAAGTAATACAGCCACAAGTTTAGCTGTTGCTTTATCTTAGCTTTTGAGCAGCCTGAGGCTGAACCTGAGAAAACTATAGCAGTATAGAGAGATTCTCTTTGGTATTTATATTACATATATTTGTCTTTTTGTTACACTTTACTGTTAAAATCCAAATGCAGGAGCAATGTAAAATGCACTTTAAATATGTGTTTGTAAAGGAAATCACAAAGGGGAAAAACTTTTGTTTAGAAGGCAGGCTGTGTGCATGGCATAGCTATGTTTTAAAAATTTAGCATCAGACTAATCTGTAAGCCTTAACTTTTAAAATAAACACAGGGAAATTATATGCCATAAGTGTTATATATTTTCAGGTATGCATCATAAGGAGTGTAGAGAGGTTACAGAGTGACATGGCAGATTGTTCCAAACTCCCTCAGTTAAAACCACTGGAGGAAATGTTGCCATACTTTAGGAAAAGCACATCAACGTTCATTCTCTCTCCCTCCATTTTGTTACAATTCACAGAATCAGATACAAGTTGGCAGCTCTCAAGACTAACAGGTGATCAGTAGAAAGCATACAAGATTTTCTAGATGATTTTCTAGAGGTGTTTTCATCACACTTTGCTCTGAAGCCCTGAATATGCCAAGTCCCATTAATGTGAAAGAACAGCTTCCTTGCAGAAATAAAGCTTATTGAAGGCAGCTAGTCTCCAGTGCGCAAAACATCTTGTTCCTATCTAAAACAAATGTTCAAAATACTGAAAATGGGTGCTACATTTTAAAGGATCAAGAAGCTAAAGGCTGTTTGGAAAGCCTGAGAATCTTGTAGTTCTGATTTAGAAAATGAGATTGCTGCCTTGTGGCATTGTTCACTCTTCTTTCAACCTCACAACCAGAAGTCCCTTTATATATTTTTCTTGGGTCTTAAAGATAGCTGCTTTCTTCTGCATCATCCTCACACCAACCCCAAGTAGGTTGGACTTCATTCATGCCTATCAATGCTACTTTTTTCAGGTTCACTTACAAGAGCTGACCTTTCATTCTATGTACTTCACAATAGTGGGTTCCAAGGGAGAAAGCTTTTTTTGAGCAGTGGGGACGGGGGAGTAATCCTTAACAGACTCTCTTGTAAAGCTTGCCCAGGAACTGGAGGTGGTCAGGGATTCTTGGAGGCACTAAGGAATCAACAAGCCTTTGCACCGGTAGCCCTAGGCTCCAGTGTGTCACCAAAGTTCTGTGGACTGTGTGTTCTGAACCTCTTGCCATTTCACTGAGGTTTGGGGCTTCCCTAATGCATTCTCTGCCCCCCTCTCTGCCGGACACCCATAAAGAATGATAAGAAAAAAAGAGGTGGATATCTCTTGTGGCCCCTGCTGTATCAATGTCTCATGCCATTGCATATTTAATCAGAAAGAGACAAAAACTGGGTTTGGAAAAGAAAGGAGAGTGCTGCAGTTTCATGATGGAACCACCTTGTGTATGTCTACACCAGAGGATAAAAATGGTTGTGGCAGAGGGGCTTATGCTGGCATCCTAAACATAGCTGTGTAGATGCTGAGGCAGGGGATGGAGCTCATGCTCTGAAACTGGGGTTGTGGGCTTGAGACCCTCAGCTTGCTCCAGCAGGAGTCACAGTATCAATGCACCATCTACAGCAATAGTTTTTGATTGGGGCCACTTTGAGATTTTGGTAAGTGGTCCAGGGCTGCTCTTTCCTGTGGAGGGAGTGCAGATTCTGGGACGGGTGTTGGCTACTCAAGGGAGCTTAGGGAAAGGGACTGGGGTGCAGGAGAGGGCATTGGGTCTGAGAGACTTTGGTTGAAGGAGAGGGTTGTGACTTGGGGAAGGGTTTGGGGTTCAGGGTCTGGGAGGGGTTATGGGTACAAGAGAGGATTTTGGGCTTGGGGAGGGGCTGAGAAGCATGGGAATGTTCTGGAAGGAAGTTTTGGTGGGTGCTAGAGGCAGGCTCTGGCCAGGAGGTACTTACCTAAGCAGCTCCTGGCCAGCTGTATTCGCACGCAGGCTTCCCTGCCTTCCAGAAGACCCACCCCATTGACTGTTCCCTGTGGCTCTCTGCACCGGGTGAGAGGGGATGGAGGACGGCTTTGCACACTGCCCCTGCCCCAGCAAACTTTCTCCAAACCAGCCAATGGGAGCTGAGAAATTGGGCTGCACTTCCCCAATGCCCAGAAAAATCACCCACTGCCATTGTCTCGAAATCAGCCAATAGGAGCTGAGAGATTTTGCAATGGTTGGGGGCAGTACATGAAGCCCTCTCCTCCACAGCACAGAGAGCTACACAGACCAGTAGGAGTGGTCCAGATTAAAAGGCTTGGAGGGCCGGATCTTGCCCTTCATGGTCTACAGGTCAACTTTTAGAGTGCTACTGTGAGTTCATGATCTGATCTAACTGCTGTCCTCCCAGACATGTTCCCAGAAACAAGTGTAGACATGCCCAGTGTGTTCACTTTCTCAACTAATGTTTGTTTCCCATTATAAAAGTTCCTTCGTTTGCACCAATTCATGCTCTTAGAAATGTAGATGCAAGTTTCAGGACAGCTCAAGAAACTTGGCCTGGTAAAAGCATTTGTATGGGCTACATTTGCAACCAACACATAAGTGAGCTGATGGGTTCTGAAATATCTGTTTCCACGTGAATACTGAACATTATAAATATGCACTATGACGTGAACTGGAGGCGATCAGAAACCTCACAAACACAAATTCCTCCCTAATATTTGCCTACATGCAAATAAAACATTGACTTTCGGGGAAGAATTCCTTGGTGGATACACATATATACAGGCTACAGCATTCTGCCACAGAATCAGATAAACAGTTTTGCTATGTAACCCCCATTCTGCTTAATGGGGAAGTCATCAGTGGCTATAATTTTCATATCTTTAATTATTGAGCAACTGTACTCTATTTATGAAACGAGGTTAAGCCTTAGTGGGTTTTTTGTATTTATATAATTACTTATTTTGGCAACTACATCTGGAAGAATGTTTCATAGCACCTTACATTTTATTCAGAGTCACAGAAAGGTTTGCTGAAATTTATGAGCAGTCAGCCAGTTTTTGAGCAGGCTGGGTCAAGTCTATAAAAACAAGTTAGGATTTTTGTTTATTGTTTTATCTACTATGGAAGGGAGTATTGCATAGGGTTACCGTATTTGAACCCTCAAAAAAGAGGTTACCCCTGAGAGGGAGTGTATGTGTATCAGTATCTATCAACTTAAGTGTGACAATCTGTCCCATATTGGGCGGGGGACAGTCCCATATTTGGGACACCAAAAAGGTGTCCTGACTTATTTTTTAAAAGGGATGAATTGTCCCATATTGGGCTGTCCCTCCCAAGCCTTGGGGAAGCATGGACAGCTGCTACTTCACCCGGGGCTCTAGGGGAGGGTCCAGTGGCTGTTGCCTCCTTCCCAGATCCTCAGGGCTTGGAGGAACCACCCCTTCCCCCAATATCTCCCTGTCCTGTATTTGGGACAGGGAGATATAGTCTCCCTAATCAACTCGCATTGTATTAATGTACTATATATACTGCATACTATCTAGAGTGCTGTATAGTATTCGTAGTACATTAATACAATGCAAGTTGGTAGATACTGATACGGATACTCTTCCTCTCAGGGGTGTCATCTCTTTTGGAAATTCAGATATGGTAACCCTAGTATTAAATGCCTTAGATTACAATTAATATTTTGTATTACAATAGAACAAAGCCGCCACAGTCAAGAACAGGACTCCATTTTGCTAGGTACTGTGCTCTCTCTCTCTCTCTCTGAGAAACTAGACACACAGAGATAAAGTGACTTGCCCAAGGTATAGGACCAGAAATACAATCCTTATTTTTCTGACATCCAGTTTAATGCCTTATCCATTGGGCCATGCAGTTTCTTGGCTCAGGTAAATTAAGGAGGTACTGAGTTAATATTTTGCATCTATTAATTCTAGGACACCCTTTTAAATAGAAGCTACACAAAGATGGATCAAAACATGGTCCTGCCCAAAGAACCTATAACGTTAATATAAAACACGAGAAAATAGATTGGGGAATACCAGGAAACAACCTGGCAGCATAAGTCGGTGAGACAGGTAGTGGTCTCTGCATATTCCTGGTCTGATGGGTGTCAGTTTTTTTTTTTTATTTTTTTGTAGGAATTCTGGCAGAAGAGAGTTTTAAGTAGGGATTTGATGGAGACCAATGAGATGGCTTTGTGAGTGTTCATAAAGGGCTACATAGGTATGGAATCCACTCAAATGTGCACAGCCTAAGTCTATATAAACTAAAAAGGAATTTACTATACACAGTTGAATGTCATTATCATGTAGGCCAGCTAATGGAAAATAATCTGATTATCTTCCTTTTGTCTCTAGGAGTCCAGTAGAGTCCACAGTGGTAGGAGTCAATGAGCTAAGTATATCTTTTCATCTAATGTAAGAATTCTCATTGGGGGGAAAAGTTGCTTTAGAATTCAAAGGTAAGACTGCAATTAACACACAAACATTAGAGAGTACAATATGGAATAGTAGACATAATTATTCAAGGAATCTTAATTCTACCCCTTCATCAATGACATCTCACTCTTTGTCCAATCTCACCTTGTGCCTAGGACTGAGGCATTTTGCTGGGGGTTTGCTGAAGGAATTCAAGAAACTGTCTTAGGGTAAAGTCTACTTTGAATATTCTAAAGACCAAATGCTCAGCTGGTTGAAAGACTGTTCCTTTGCTTCCACTGACACAGCCTCTGTGCCTGCTTCCTTATGAATGTAAAATGAGCTTGTTTGGATGTTACTATCTAGATCTCTTCTAATTCTTTGACTCTCCTTACATCGATTTCTTTACTTTTCCCTCACCAGACTGGTTCCCCCATGACATGTGAATCCCTGCCTATTGCTGTACTCCTGTGTGGAATTAACCAGGATTAACCATACAAAATGCAGTCACTCACTGTACATGCCCTATATATAGACATAATGATGATTTGTAATGGTTTGCAGTGTGTAAAAAGTGTAATCCAGAAATGGAAAATTCAGATTGCTTTTATGGAACAATTGTGGATCTTGACTTTTTTTGTTTTTATTTTAACTTGTTCTGGTATCTTACTAGAATCCCCTGAAAAGAGAGATACAAATCTCTGTGTTCCTACATTACACTAAATATAATCTCTGCACCAGGTAAAACATAAATGTAGGTGGGACTGCAAGATTATTAGCTTGGTTAGAAATGGTTTTAAGTCACGTTTAATAGACTCTGGTCTCAAATCGTGTCACTAGGTTACATGTGCTGTGTGTATCAGTGAAGAAAAAGAGACACAAATAGAAGAACGTGCGTAGAGTTGCCGAGTCTGCAAAGTGTAGGGGAAAAAAAAAGACATAATTTATGAAAATACAAAGTGGCAGCTTAGAACAGGCTGAGGAAAAAGTGGGACAGTAGAGAATACTTGGCACAGACAACTAAAATTGCCTGAAAGCTTTTGGAGAGAGACATCCATGTTCCACAGCAGGTGATTGATCTCCATGGGACATAAAGCTCTTTCTGAATGACCAGTCTTTCTTTGCTCAGGCAGCTTGGCATCAGTGGACTGAAAAAAAAGTCTCTTTTTAATTTTATTGAACATCTCATTTTTCTTATATTATGAAGAAAGGAAAGATAGGAACTGGCTGACATAGCAGTGGTTTTCGAACTTTCCAGGCTACTGTACCCTTTTCAGCAGTCTTTCGTACTCCAGGTTTTATTACTTCTCAAAACTACTTGCTTACAAAATCTGACATAAAAATACAAAAGTGTCACAGCACCCTGTAGTGAAAAAAATTTCTCACTTTTTCATTTTGTTGGTATGAAATTTTAGTTTCACCAGTACTATTTATGTAGCCTGTTATAAAACTAGGAAAATATCTAGATGGGTTCATATACCCCTTGGAAGACCACTGCATACCCACAGGGGTGCATGTACCCCAACTGAGAACTAATTCTCTGTAGTATTTATTATTTTTCCCTCCAGCTTCTGCGCTATTAGTCCTCTAAGGTAAACAGTCTCATTATTTTCAATTTCTCTTCATGCAAATGTCCTCTGTATCTCTAATGATATTTTGTCTCTCTCTGCCTGCTTCTGCTGTAGCTCTTTTGAGATATTAAACATCATGCTCCACAATTTGAACCAGTCTCTATTAGAGATCAGATTTAGATCTAATCTGGGCGTGGACCACTTATTCCACATTTGGCTATGCAGTTTATATACTGAGGCACAGACAGTATATTAGATTTTGATAGACCTCAAGTCAGATCCAATCTCACAATTTGCATGTTATGAAATGTCAAGAATGGAATGTAGATTTCTATATGTGAACATACCATCTGTTCATATAATGCTATTTTAAATTTTTCTATTATATTATATGTATGACAGAAAAGTGTGTTTGTGATTAGACAATTTTTGTATAAGAAAAGTGTCTGCTTTCTGTGGAAAATGAAACACCAGAAACAGAACAAGATAGGAACAAAAAACTTAAATCTTTCACAAAACCCCAAAAGTTCACTTTGGGATTTTATAGCATCCTTCAACTACCTGAAGATATTTCCAAAAGAGGATGGAGAGAGGCTGTTTTCAGTGGTGGCAGAAGACAAAACAAGGGGCAACTGGTCTCAAGTTGCAGTGAGGGTGTTCTATATTGGATATTGGGAAAAACCTATTTCACTAGGAGGGTATTGAAACACTGAAATGGGTTACCTAGGGAAGTGGTAATATCTCCATCCTTATTGGTTTGTAAGGCCCCGACTGGAATGATTTGGTTGGAGTTAGCTGTGCACTGAGGAGAGGGGTTGGATTAGATGACCACCTGAAGTTTCTTCCTGTTCTAATCTTGAGTCTATGACTTAATCTCTATGAAGTTGTCATTAAAATCATTAGTTTGTTGTAATTATTTATTATTGGAATTGACTATCATTCCTTGCTAAGATCTGTATTTTATTTCAATATTTTGACTGTTCAGAGTGTTTTTATTTATAAATATTAACACTTTTCATTCCAATATTCATGATGTCCTCCTTCTATACAGTTTTATTAAAAAACGATTAGTATTATATGGGAATTTATTTTTGCAAAGGACAGATGTTCTTAAAATAAAAACACTGTGATATTTTGGGTGACTATCCTATTTATAAAAAGTGTGATCCCTGAGTATCACAAAAAACAGATGCTATACTCAAGTGGGACATATAGCAGAAACTGCAACTTGATGTACAGGTTAGCACTCCCTAGAAACACTCTCTACACTAGAGGAAACACTCAAAAATTCTGAATTATTTATTTCCATATGTTAACCTTTAAAAGCATTTTGAGATGGCTCAAAAACTCTTTTGTCAGCATAAAATAATTTCAAAAATAGGATGAGATAAAAGACCTGTGATGCAGTGGTGAATACAAAATTACTTCGCTAATGTTTTAGATGGGTTAAAACTAGCTTTCTCTGTTTCCTGAGACAGAGAGAGATAGAATTGAGTTATTTTCTTGAAAAAAGGGGGGGATTTTATTTTTACCTTAAAATTTTCGTCTAGTTTGTATCTTTGATCCAAGCACAAACCTCATCTGTCTGTCAAAACATATCTCATCTATCGATCAGCTTCTAAACGGTAGAAGTGATAATGTAGTTTGGTGTCCTTTATAACACAGGCGACAGAACTGCCCCCATATAATTCCTAGAGCAGGGGTGGGCAATAATTTTTGATGGGCAGTCACTCCAAGAATTTAATTGGTGAAGGGCCATACTTTTCCATGATATTAATGGAAAGAGGGTGGGGTCTTGAATGGGAGTTGGATGAAGGAGGACACATGGGTATAGAAGGGGATGTGGGATTGGGAGGAATTTGGGTGAAGGGAGGAGGTTGTGACCTGGGGCAGAGATTGGGGTGCAGGAGAGGTTGCTGGGTCCAGAAGGGGGTATAAGCACAAGAGAGGATTCTGACCTGCAGGGGGGTTGTAGGAAGAGATGCAGCATCTGGGAGCGGGTTGTTATATGGCGCAGTGATATAGGAGGGGTGTGTGCAGAGTGTTTGGTTTGTAAGTTGGGGCAGGGAGTAGGGGTGCAGGAGGGGATGGGGTGCCAGAAGCAGATTCTGGCTCGGGGGTGCTTACCTTATGTGGCTGCCAACCAGATGTCCAGTAGGTCCTGCCTCCTGTGTTTCTGCTTTCTATTCAAGGTACCTGGCTGCAGGGGTCATGTGCTGTCTATGCACCACATGCCTTTTTGCGAGGGAGGCCCCTGCATGCTGCCTACCCCACTAGCAGAGCTTTGGCAACTCCCATTGGCCCGTTTCCAGCCAATGGGAGCTGAGAGATTGTGCTGGAGGCAAGGCCAGTATGTGAAGCTACACCCTTTGGGGCAGTTCATGCAGAGATCACTTGGGCCTTGCATCCAGCCACTTTGGGCAGCAAGTGGGGGTGCAGCAGACATGAGCTGAATTGCGTTCTCTACCCCACTGTCCCTGAGGGGTATGTCTGCACTGCTGTAATACACCCACACCCGGCCCATGCCTGCTGACTTGGTTTTTGGGGTTCGGAATGAGCAGCTGTTGAGTTGCACTGTAGACATTTGGGCTTGGACTGTAGCCCAAGCTCTGGGACCCTCCCACCTGACAGAGTCCTAGGGCCTGGGCTCCAGCCTGAGCCTTAATGTTTACATTGCAATTGTGCAGCCCCAGTGTTGACTGGTGAAGAAGGTTCCGGGGGACATGCCTTCTGGTCCGTCTGTATTCCCCTCTGCCTCAGGCACCAGCCCTGCTCCATCCCTCTCTGACCCCACCTACTTCTTCCTTCTGAAGTGCAGAGCCACTTCCTGTAACTGTGGAGGTGGTCCTACCCCTCCCTGCAGAGCAGCATGGCTGGAGAACAGTCTGAGCTGCTCTAGGTTGTGCTGCTCTTGGGCCATGCTACTCTGTGGAGAATGGTGGGGCCATCCCTGCACTCACCAGAAGAGGTGTGACACTGATGGTGAGTGCAGGAGTTTGCTGGAGTGAATGTGACCCCCTTATTTGCCCCCCACACATCATGCCTACACAGGCCCTTAGCCTAAGCACCAGAAAACCAGTCACCCAGCGTGGGCCAGCTGCAGGGGTCTGATTGTAATGTAGACCTATCCTAAGCTGCTAAGTAGGCAGCAGTCTGTCAAAGTGTATTACCTAACATTTAGTTGCCCTGTTTATGTGTAGCAGGGCAGGTGCCATTGATTTGAATCCCAGCTTCCTACCACTAATCAACTGTACAGACAAGCCCTGTGGGTATTGTTCGGGGTCTCAGGCTGACTGAAAGATATATTTCATGGGGAATTTTTAAATTTTTTTCCTCAAATTTTCACAAAAAGCATAGTTTGTTAATGAAAAAACACATCCCCTCAACAGTTTGTTTTTTGTAAGGCAGTGGAAAAAAAACATTTTTCCATTTAAAAAAAAAACTGAAAGGTGTGTTCAGAAAAAAAAAATTAGCTACTTTTGCTGTCGACACAATGCAGTCAAGAGGCATCAGAACAGACAGCCTTGGGTGGGGGGCTCATTCTGCTGAGATAGAATTATTCAGGTAATCCTCTGAGAAGAGAAACTTGCAGAGATTTTCTCCTCTTGGTCCTTATTGCAACTTTTCCCACAGGAGGTAGCAGCCAAGCCCACACAATGATTGACATTTTGAAAGATAGTGCATGGTCACACGAAAGACTTATCCATGGAGTATCATTTTCAGGCATAACTATCCATTACGGGCAGATTTAACATGTACTTAAGTGTTTCTTTTCCTGAGTTTGCATTTAAAGTCTCTGTCACTGAGCTGTCTTTACAGACACACTGTTCTTTAGTCTGTTCTGTTTTGAATTTTTTATTTTTCTCTCTCTTATCTTTTAGCAGTGATAAAGGGTATATCAGAAGATTTAGTACCACCACATTTTTGGTGTTTTTTTCATTTACAATGAAAAAGAAAGTGAAGCTCAGGCAGCAGATATTCTGGAAGAGAAAGTTAGTTGCAGATATTTATTGCTAAACAAGTATGCAATTCTACACTCCCAAATTAAAATACAAATTTATTTTAAATAATGTTAATGACAGAATAAAGTCTTATAGGTATCTGAGACTAGCTCTCCAGTACTTGAGAGAGAATAAGCTCTCAAAACTATACATCAAGTGGGTTTTTCAAAAGTATATACAAGATTAAATCCCATTGATTTAGCAATTTGTAGTTCTGAAAGTCAGTGGGATTTGTGTTCGTAAGTCATTTTGAATCTTCTGAAAATCCAGCATTTTTACTTTAGTTAGGCACTGGGGGATGAACAATTTGCTTTCCAAGCATTCATTAAATTAAGGCTTATAACAGGTCTTTGATGTGAATAGGTGTTGGATTTACTTTATAAATGAGGAGGCTTAAGTATGTTGGTTGAGATTTTTAAAACGGACTAGAGGATTTAGCAACACAACTCTTCATAATGGGAAATGTATAACTGAATTCTCTAATACGCTTTGAAAATCCCACCCATCGATAAGTACAAATTCTGCTATTTTAGAGTTTGTAAATTTGGAGTTACTCAAATGAAGTTAATGAATTATTCTGCATTTCCACCAGCATAACTAAGAGCAAAATTTGATTTCAAGTGATTTGGCCAAGGTCACACAAGAAATTTAGAGGTGGAACAAGATAAAAAAATATCTAGGTCTTCTGCCCCTGCAAGCTGCACCTTTAATGGAAGACCACTCTTGTTCCTCTTGCATAATAACTGTTTACTTTAGCAGCACTTAAAATCTTCTGTTATCATGGCAGTCACTCATTAACAAGTAGGATGTCTTCATATCACCTTCCTATTTACGAGTCTGTTGATGGCTTATCAGCCTGATTCTGGAGCTGCAGATCTTATCACAGAAGAGGCAAGTGTTGGAGGGACTGCTCTTTTTTCTCCACCTCTCCTCATCTGCACTGTGGTGAGACCTCTCAAATTGTGCCACCCAAAGGTTTGCCACTAGCAGAATATGGAAAGTCAGGACTGGTTGTAAGTAACTTCAAAGTTACTTTGGTAGTGTAGACACAGCCATTAAGTTTGATGAATTTCTTACTTTGGGGAAAAATGTTGAGCATATGTTTCAACGTTCCATTTTGATATTTTCTTAAAGGAAAACTTCAATTTTTCCATTTTGAAATGTAAATTAATTGTAAAAATCCCAAATAAATACGATTTCAGGTTTGTCAACATTAAAATTATCAAAGGAAACATTTTGATTTACTTTGTACCAGTTTTCTTCAGACATTTTTTGCTTTTATCCTAATTTGGGGCATAATATGTTTTCAAAACCCCAATATTTTTCACAGGACAGGAAGAATATTTTTCATCCAGCTCAGCTTAGAATGACCATTAGTGTGTGGGCAAAGAATATGCAAAAGCACTTCCATTGGTCAGGTTTTAACATGTGTAATCATAAAACTCTAAAGTAACATCAAAACAGAATCTTTATTTTCCGAGATCCTAGTAGTAGGCATCCTTTGATCCTGAGCGATCATGGGTTTGCACCCCAGTTGGACTGATTCGAGCAGCATCTTCTGTGGCTGTGCAATCCAATCCGGGAGTGGCAGTCCTTTCCGCACTGTGAGCAGCAGTAAGCAGATGTCGCTCTGGTATCACGGGCACGGATTTTCCTGAGGGCTCTCCTGTCTTCCGCTTCCTTCACCAAGGTAGTTTCATACATAGCAAGAGCTTCCTTCACTCCCTGTTTCCAGGCATGCCTGTCTGAAGCAAGCGAATGCCAGGTATTCATGCTGATAGAGAGAGTGCTGAGGTTACTCTTGCATGTGTCCTTGTAGCGCAATTTAGGTCGCCCTTTCAGCCTCTTTCCAGACGCCAGTTCGCCGAAGAGGAGGTCCTTCGGTATTCGGCCATCTGTCATGCGTGAGACATGGCCCAGCCAGAGCATATGCCTCTGTTTGAGAAGGGTGAACATGGGGGCGGTGCCTGCCCTATCAAGCACTGTGCTATTGGGGACCTTGTCCTGCCATGAGATACCGAGTATGCGCCTAAGGCAGTGCATGTGGAATGTGTTGAGCCGCTGCTCTTGTTTTGAGCACAAAGTCCATGTTTCACTGGCGTACAGCAGTGTGCTCAAAACACAGGCTGTGTAGACCTGCACCTTGGTGTGTACAGTGAGCTTATTATTAGCCCATACTCTCTTCGTCAGCCTGGAGAATGTTGTGGTGGCTTTTCCAATGCGCTTGTTGATCTCACTATCAAGTGACAAGTTGTCCAAGATCATCGAGCCTAGGTACACGAACTTATGGATGACTTCCAGTTCGTAGTCTAGCACATTGATAGATGGCTCGTTACCCACGTTTTGGCCCATCACCTGGGTCTTCTTTAAGCTGATTGTGAGGCCAAATTCCATGCATGCATCCGCAAAGCGAGTTATGAGTGACTGCAGTTCCTGCTGAGTGTGAGCAGCAATAGCTGCATCATCAGCAAAAAGGAACTCCCTTAGATACTTCATAAGCACCCTGGTCTTCACTCTAAGCCTCAACAGTTTGAAGAGGTTGCCGTCCATTCTCATGAGGGGAGAGATGCCCTCTGTAGCAGTTCCGAAGGCATATTTGAGCAAAACTGCAAAGAAGATGCCGAACAATGTTGGAGCCAGCAAGTTAAAAATAAATAAATTATCCCAATCTCTCCGTGTTAGCTTGCCAGTATGATGTTGTTCTTCGCTATTGAACTTCCAATGGTTCTTTTCCTTCTGTCTGGTGTGTTTTACCTATAGTTTAAAGATTGTAGGTTCTCTTTAATGGAGGTATTCAGAAGATGAGTCTTTAATGCTTACTTTGCTTCACTGAAAAATGTTACCTCCAGCCTTCTGAAAGGAAGCAATCAAAAATATTCCATACAAAGTTATTCAAAGTATATGTAAAACTAAGACAGAATTAGTTAGATGGTAATGTTCTATTCCATTTTTATTAATGTTGCCAACCAGTTTTAATCTAAGAGGAAAATTATACAAACGAATAAAATAAAAGAGTTTATTTCCATCATAATTTAAACCCATCATGCAGTAATGAACAGGAAAACCTGTTAGGCTGGGACGTAGCATATATTACTCTTGGCATGTGTACAACGTTTTTAGGATGATTATTAACCTAGCAACAGTATTCTTTTTTCATATATTAATGAATCACCATCATTCTGATCTGTTCAGTGTGAATCAGAGTAGTTTATTGAAAAAATAAATAACAAACATAGTTCAATGATAAAATGTGCCTCAAGTACAGACATCTTTTGTTTACCAAAAAACCCGAGTAAATCTCAAGTGTTTTTATACATAGTTATTTTCTTTCTTTACCTGTAGTTCCTTTGTCACTCTGCTTGAAACAGAAATAGGATAGAACTAGCAGAGAAAAATGTGAAATAAACATACGGCCTAACCCTGCTCTCATTTACTCCTGGTGCAAATCAGAACAAACTTTTTTGAGATCAAAGGAGAGTCACACTAGTGTGAAGCTGCTTTACACAATGTGAACCCGTTGTAAATGAGGCCGGAATTAGGCTCCTAAAAAGAAATCCCATAATGGGCATTTTGGGCATTGGGCATTTTGCAAGTGCCATTAATGGGGCCAGGATTTTACCCATAATATTTAAAATAACATTTAAACTTTTTTCACATTCATAACTTTTTTTCATATTCAGAAACAATTAGTTCCACTCTCTAGTGGAATGCTTTCGAAAACAGGGATACTTCATTTAGATGAATAAATAAGAGCTGAACTCTTCTGAAAATTTGCCCCAGAATTTACAATTTTGAAGTTGCTGTCTTTGGCTGATCACCTCAGCTGTGTTTACACTAGCCAAAAACTTCAAAATGGCCATGCAAATGGCCATTTCAAAGTTTACTAATGAAGTGCCGAAATACATATTCAGCTCCTTGTTAGCATGCGGGCGACCGTGGCACTTCGAAATTGATGCGGCTCATCCAGACGGGGCTCTTTTTTGAAAGGACCTTAGCTACTTCGAAGTCGCCTTATTCCCATCTGCTCATAGGAATAAGGGGACTTCGAAGTAGGCGCGATCCTTTCTAAAAGGAGCATTGTCTGGATGAGCCGCGGGGCAGTGAGCTGTGTCAATTTCGAAGTGCCGCAGCCGCCTGCATGCTAATGAGGTGCTGAATATGTATTTCAGCTCTTCATTAGTAAACTTCGAAATGGCCATTTGCATGGCCATTTTTGAAGTTTGTGGCTAGTGTAGACGTAACCCTCATATTTGTTTACAATTGCTAAGACCATGTGCTATGGAAATGGCCACTGTGTAAAATTATGTAAAGTAACCCTGCGGTGGTTACCATTATTCTTGTGGAGGGTGGAGGTTGAAGCTTTCTAGTTCGACAACTCGCATCTGACAATGTCCATAATCAAGCATGATTTTAGCTAGCCTGACGACCACTTACCATGGGGGTAGCCAAGCTTCCCATGGGTCCCATCAGTGTGTTTACAGCCACCAGTCAGTTTCTGTGTTCTGTGCTGTTATTTAGCTCTTATTTACTCCTAAATGTTTTGTAAGAGCCCAGTAAGCAGTCGAAGTGTTGTTAATGCTGCTAGACAGAATTAACCTCCTGTGATATGGCAAATTCTCTCGTTTGGCACTGGCTAGGTCCCAAATGCTAGAGAGGGTCAACTTATATCAGCTTTATCTTTCATCCATTGTTCCCTCTAATTTTTTCCATCCACATGAGGGATAAATTATGTGCACTGTGCATTGGGGATTTGAGGTTCTACTTTTAGGCAATCTCTGTATAGCAGTTGTTTTCAAGCTGGCGGCAATGGGTGTCTGCTCCCAATATGTATTTACAGTACCTTTTCTTTTTTAAAGAAAAGAGGAGCTGGTGCTTAGCCAGCTCCCTGCCCCACAGTCCCCAGCCGATCCAATGGCTGGAACTGCCAAGGTGCCCATACTCAGTACCATCATGTACCTGCACAAAAAGCACTGAGTATTTAATATAAGAAATCCAGCCCTCGACAGTGTTTTCTTGGTGTCATGGTCATGGCAGATTCTCTGATCAGGCCCAGATTAATTTCAAAGACATAAAAGAAATATGCAGTCTGACCTATAATCATAGGTAAACTATCTATTAGGTTTAACTTGTTGAAATGCCATTGCTAACATGCAAACATTCTCAGCCCCTCTAGCGGGAGTGTGCTATCCTTCGTGCATTACAACTTGTAAACCCATCAATGTCCAGGTGTGACCATGAACCAAAAACTTTGTAATAGGTATAAATAACTAGAGTTGCCCAGAGAAAACCTCTCTCTCTCTCTCGATTTTGCCATTTGTGTTCTGATGCAAAACTTAACTGAAACTAAAGTGTTTCTCTCTGTCTCTCTCTCTCACACCCAGAGGTAGTATGCATTTAGAATAGGCAATAGCCTAGTGTTCCAGGTCCTTGCTAGACATGTGAGAGAGCCGGGTACAAGTCTCTACTCTGAATCAGAGAGGGCCCTAATCATGGGGTCACTGAGTCATTTTTTTCTCTTGTCAGAGATGTTGGAACATTGTAATAATTAAATATTTATTGAGCCACAGAGTGAAACTAGGTCTCTCTGACACACACACCAGAAACTTAGTCCTGGACTTGAAGAACCTTTCTTATTAAATTTCTGTCACAACAAATATGTTTCCAGGCAACACTCATTTTTGACAAAATGCCATTTTTTTGTCAGAAAAAAGTTTTCTTCAGCACTTTTTAACCTCGATCTGATCAAAGATCTATTCTGTTTCCAGAATTTATGCCCTCTAATCTACAAAAAAAATATCACAGGTTTTTAGCT
The DNA here is from genome assembly GCF_033958435.1 of Carettochelys insculpta. NCBI lineage: Eukaryota > Metazoa > Chordata > Testudines > Carettochelyidae > Carettochelys > Carettochelys insculpta. The sequence continues at coordinate 60,269,765 of NC_134144.1, forward strand.
GGTTTGACAGGCTCTGCAGGAGTGAGTCTTGCCTTCATATCTCATGTACTCTTGCATTTGCTTGGGGTCAGGGATGAAACACAGCGTTCAAGGCTGTCTCTTGGCAGGGAGTGCCAGCAGTCTGAGGATGACTGCAAGCTTAACTGAGTCTTCTAAAATCACGGATAACCAGGAGAGGATTTGACCAAGATATCAGAAAAATTGGGGTACTACTAGAATGAAAGAATAATACTAGAAAGAAAAAATAAGGAATATAAGTGAAGAGAATGGAATTCACTAGGTTGTCTGGAGTGATTGTTAATTAAACTATTGGTTCTCAAAAAGAAAAAGGGAGAGGAACTGAGCTTATAGTCGGAGAAGTAATAGTATATGAAGAAAATAGAAAAGAGAACCTCATAAGGCCAGGTAGACATTCAATAACTAATCAAACTTTTGGGAATTCTTTGAAGTAAGCTTGTGAACATAGGTGACTTTCCCAGAACAAGGTAGAATTCTCCATGCTTATAAGTGGTCTGTTGTAAGAATGCTTACACTTTACAGTGCACCAAAGAAGCTTTTACAGAGATCCAGAGGTGTTAAATTAATAAGGTGATAGCAAAAAGTATGTGGTGTCTGTGATTAATAGGTTTGGACTTAAATGAAGTTGAGAGCCAGAAATAAAAATTGTAGCTTTAAATCTGATAGATCCCTGTAAAACGATGCATTCTGTGGTTTAGTCTTCATGCTTTTTTGTAATACCCTGACCTATTTCACCATTGTTTGCCATAAAGAGTTAAAATTTATATTAGGCATGTCATTTAAAGAAGCAAGATAATATATTAATGTTTTCCCACATATATACTTATGACAAGGAACAGCGGAACAAAGAACGCACAACTAACCGTGCATGAGATTGTAATTCTTCTGAATGTCATTTCAGAACCTAGTATATGTAACAATCACTTAATACATGGTTTCCCAAACTGAGGGGTATGAACAAATTCTTGGGGGGGCATGCTCCCCGTCATTCCCCCCACCAAAGAAAAAGCTGGCCTTTTCTTCAAGCTCTTAGCCCCTGCCATTTTAGATGGGCAACCTGGTGCAGCCGCTATAAAAAGCAGGCAGCCAGTGAAGACCCACAAGGAGCTAGCTGCCTCTTGCAAAGGGAAGTGTGTGGGGGTTGGGGAGATGGCTGGGAGTAGGAGAAGGATGAGGTTAGATGGGGTCTAGGGGTGCCTGGCTTGCAGGAGGGAGATAGAGTGAGTGGGGGACTGGGAGTGCTTGGCTTTGGGTAAGGGGAGGGGCTTTGGCTGGAGGGGCTCTTGGGGCTTGGGCAACTGGCCCTGGTATTGCAGAACTTGGGCAGCGTAGGCGGGTGGCTGGCCCTGGCAATAGGGGGCTCAGTCAGATTGAATGGGCGGCTCCGACAGTACAGGCCTCAGGCGGACAGGCAGCTGTCATGGTCAGCTCTGGTGGCTGGCATGGGGCTCAGGCAGCTAGTCAGCTGGGGCTGCACCAGGGACCCGCAGGGGACCAAAAAAAAATTTGTGCTTATTTTTAATTTCAAATAACATTTTTGTATCAAGTTTTTGTGTTTATTTTAAATTACAAATGAATTTTTTGCTAAGGAGAGGTTGGATGAGGGTAAAGAAGAGATGGGGGGATGAGGGTTTCTCAAAAATCAAAAGGGGGTCTAGATGCCAAAAAGTTTGGGAACCCCTGTCTTAACAGAAGCAAGACACCCCCACACACATGAAAAATAATTGAGCAGCAAACCCTAAGGAGAACTGCCACTCTAATGGCCTGAGAGAGTTTGTGATAGACAAAGTAATGTGTATATATGATGGAATATTGAGTGATTCCAAAGGTAGCAGAGGTTCCTAATGCAAGCCATTTGTCCACCATGGAGCTGCAGAGATGAGGGGCCATAAATCTGTGCAAGATGCCTGTATGTACTGCACCCTTGTTTGAGCTGAGGAGTGATAGCTGCTAGTTACAATGCGCATTGCCCAGGAGTCTTGAATTCAGTCTCTTTTTGTACTTTGTTAGTTATGGTTGGTTGTGGGGATACACAAGTGGTGCAGTTGCATATGCCATCTTGTTCCCTGTAATGTCCCCTCTGGCCAAGAATTTGGGCTGATAGTGGTAACAATATAGATACTTAAAATGTTTTTTTTTCCTAAGTGGTGAGACCGGTTTATTTTGGGAAGCAGCAAGATGGGAGTTAAGCACACTAGCTTTCCCCTCAATGATTTTTGCCCTTTCAGGGAATGTCTATTGAGCAATTAATAGTTATGATGCTCTTTGTGTTTGCTGCTCACTTATTCTTCATGTATGTGAGTGTGTATTATACTTCAATGAAACAATTATTACATGCATTAGATTCTGAGATGACACTTGGAAAGATTATAATCTCTTGCTCCATTAGTTGTGTGTGAACCTTTTCTTACTTCCAACACCAGGCAGCATAGTTTGTTCAGTTACGAATGCTTTTTTTGCTGTTCAGTCCCTTGGAAGAAAAAAATGTGCGGGAAAGACCATTTAACAGTCTTACCACTTATTCATCAGCCTTTGTACACACATCAAAGCAAATGTTCAAGGGGGCGGAGAAGGAGGAAGAGGAATAATGCATAACACAAAAATAAAGTCGTTTGCAAGGCCAGCTCAGTGATTCGGTTTCTATGGCAACAAGGAAATATGTTTGCCATTTGATTTTGTTTAGATTGAAAGCAGAAAGTCATTTTTTTCTTGATTAAAAAAAGTTTTGCTATTTAATTACTAAATTATGGAAATTGTTCGAGCAGTCTGAGTGGCTAAAAATATTTTAATGCATTGTAGCACATTTAGCTAGTAATAGCATACATTTTTTCCTCTGAAAAATGTGACTTAAGTGGTTGACTACTGGAATTTGCATAGCATATTTCAGTGTAAATAAAAATAAATTAAACAGTCTTGATTTACATATACTGTGTGATGGAAAGAGAAAAGGGCAGTCACCACTAAAAGCAGCAGCAAGCTTCTAGACTAATTTATACCAGGAAAGTTAGTGGATGCTATGATGATTTTCATAAGGATGCAGAAAAGGGTATGTGATACTACAAATGAATATGACAGCTAAATATGAATAAATTGGCTTGAGACAGCTACAAACTGGAATGCTAATTATGTCAATTTGCTCATACTAACTTTTGCATTCACATCACATTTTGAGATATTAAATAGGATTTAAAAAAAAATCAAATCTGAATTTTTGATTAACCATTTTACTACCCAGGGATCTATCATGACAATGAAAAAATATTGTCTGTGGGTTGACATTTCAAAGAAATAGTGACTGTAGGATTTGTTTCATTCTTAATATTTTTATCTTTCATCTGGAGTATTTCCATGAAAAGTCTTAAATAGCTTGTAGAAAATTTGGTGCTATATTTTATTTTACACAATTTTGCCTTCGCTTCTAACATGCTCAGAATGACACTCAAGCAATTAAAATACAATTAACAAAATAATTTAAAGGTCACAAAATACAGATTTATGGTTCTCTTTATACACATAAAACACACATTAATGTTCCCTTCGGATAAAAATATCAATCAGAATAGTGGTTGCCTCCTAAATATATGTGACATGCAGTATTTAAGAGTTTAGTACCATACAGTTCTAGTCCATATTTTCCCAATGCTTTCTGCCCTAGAGCAGGGAATGTGTATCCTAAAAATGAGACACATCTCATTATATATATGACAACCTCCCACACTATTGGTGGTAACAAGCAACGTTTTCAGGGACTTGCATTGCTGTCCTCTTAGGTCGCAATTCCATATCACACAGGGAGACCCCCAGCGGTTCATACAGACCTCCTCCTCCCTGAGTCCTGAAGACAGAATTTGTCCTGGAAGTCTGCTACACTCATGCAGTCCCCTCTGACGTCAGTGGCATTATACAGTTGTGAGAGCAGAACTAAGCTCAAAGTGAAGTTCAAGTCACTCCTCTGGTTCAGAGACTTTCCTGAGGGAAGTACCCATTTACTCCTGAATGGATTTGGCTCATTCAGGCTTGATTATGGCCCTTAGTCATGAACTTCTAAGGTACAGAACAACAAGCAAACCATGGGGCCTAATTTATGTATCATGCCTGGCATAAATGAATTGATTTCAGTCAAGTGTTCCTGATTCATAGTGGTGTAAATAAATTAGAACCAGAACCACAGACTTCTGTTCCCTTGTAGTTTGGAATAGCAAAGCTATGTATTATTCAGTCATGTTGGAAGCATTCTGCTTGCTCACAGCCCTGGGAATGCAGCATTTCTTGTACTTTCTTCTCTGGAAAGTCATAAAATGCCATGCATGTAAAAGCTGCGTCAGATCCTCAGGTGAACTCAGCAAGGATAGTTCAGAGCTCCCAGTACGAAGTGCTACTGTAATTACAGAAAAGGAAACAAGTGATTCTGATTGCAATACTCAAGGCTCATTAGGATATTCTGTGGCTTTTTGACATGCTGTACCAGGAAGATGCAAAAATCCAATAGCTGAACAGCAACTTTGCAAATAACGTTTATATATTTGTGTATGTTCTGGGGGAAGGCTGTGATGTAAGAAACATCTATCTGGAGAGGAGTGAGGGGAGCTGTTATAATCAAGTGTTTACCTGTATTAATGAGCGATTAGAAGGTAGGCCTCTCAAGAGATATAAAGACTAAGTGAAGGTCAACATTGCTCATGCTGGTTTAAAACCAGATCAGCTAGAGCAGCATGCAAAAGACCAAACAGGCTGGCATGCTCTTGTATGACACGCACATGACAACTTTGAAGAGCAGCAATGAGTATGCCTCATTGAAGCTCGTGAGAGGAAGAAAGTGACAGCAGCAGCTGCACCAACAGAGCCAGGACATTCCCCTTGCTCCCACTACAAACACCGATGCTGTTCAAAGCTTGGACTGCTCAGCCAAATGTGAGTCCACAACCCATGAGCCTGTGCAAGCTCAAGACATCATCATTGGACATGACAGACTACCTACCAGAAGGAAATACGTACTCTAGACTCTTCCTGTGACATTTTATGGTCACTTTAAAATATTGATGATGATAACTAAGATGAGTTAATTGCTTTTTAATTCAGCAAAACTGCTATGACATCGCATCAAGTTAATCTTGTTAGTTGAGAGATTGGGCAAGCTTCCTTTTGTTAATGTCATCTATTAAAAACAGAATAGAATTTAAAGCTTGTAGCAGACCTTAAACACATGAAAAGTGACACTGAATCCTTCCAGTTCCCGCAAATTCCGCTGTCAGTTATATTATGTCAGTGCTCTTTGTTGGTAGACTTTATGTTTAAACTTGCAATGCATTATTAAATTGTTAAAGAAATGCTGTTGAGTAATTTAGTTTGCAAGTATGACCCATCTTAGAATTATAAATATTTTGGAAAAACTTAGACACGTAGGCTAGGCCTATACTAGAGAGTTTTGTCGACAGATGGGGCCTTCTGCCAACATAACTCAGAGAGTGCCTATGCATTTAAAGCATTCTGTCAACAGATTCTTGACCGAACTCTGCATTTGCCTCAACGGTATTATCCCTCAAAAATTTGAGGCTTAACAACCCGTGTGCAGAGTACCGTTGACGGTAGTGCAGTGTAGACACTTCTGTCCACACAGAGGACATGTGGTTGCCGGGCAGCCCTCTTTGCAGAGGTGCCATTCCGCTTTCTGGCACTAGAGGGCAGTACAGCATGGCAGCAATTCCTGTGTAGATGCAATCTGTCGATAGAGGCTCTGTTGAGATTTCCCTGTCGACAGTAACGTCTGTCGACAGATGCTTCTAGTGTAGACATAGCCCTAGATAACTTTTGAGAAAGGGACTTATGGTGTGATGTCACTTAGGCACTCAAGAAAATTTTACTCCTGGCTTGGAAAAATCTCTAGATTCTAGATAACTTCTTAGCCTGCTCCTGAAAAAAACAGAAATAAAACATTTGACATGGCTGATACTACCAGTTTGAGCACTTCTTTTGTGTGCCCCCCATGTGTCTCCTGTGTAGGCAGATAGTCTATCCACATCATGTAGAGTTTGCCTCTTTGCAAGAAAAATGCAAGATACGGAGATACCAGAGTACACAAAGACAGGGGACAGCTTTTGTTTTATAAAGGCAGATGTTTGGCTGTTGGGAGTTTTGAAGTAAGGTAGAGCACAGGGCTTTTTGAGCGATAGGGATCTTTCTGTTCTTCCTGGTAGGTTTAGAGAGGCCATTGCCAGCTGGCTTCTTGTTATTGGGGGAGGGAGGTACAGAGGTGATGCACATGGGTGGAGTGCTACTGAAATTGATTTACACCAGTAGGGAGCTATAGTTCATTCACAAGTGTAGCAACTGTGTCCTTTGTTTGATGCTGTTATTAAGGAAGGAAAGGAGAAATTAGTGCAGATGTTTGACCATTAGCCATCACTGGGATGGTATTACAAGACAATGAGATTTTTGTGGTATTCAAGGTAAGCCAGAAAATGTCCAGAAAATCTGATGATTTCAGTGAACCAGGATTGCATCACCAAGCTCCTTGAGTAAAGACTTATAGGTTGCCAACTTCTCACAGAGAAGTGACCAAGCTTTTCATAAGGAGGCATTAAGAGTCATGGCCCATCAAGACATTGCAGCATTTTTCCACTTGTTTTTGCAAAACATAGGTGAGTTATCTTCAAGATTCTAATAAAACCTGTAAAGAGTAAAAGAAAAATCAAAATTTAATCCTGAAATAAGTATGGTACTGTATATCATTTTAGCAGCTGTGGAACAAAATCATCAAGTGGGAGTTCTGTGTTTATCCAAGGGGAAAATTGGACTTTATGGATTCGTTCAATACCTGCAGTAAATTACTACCTGAGTTGGCAGAGAGATTTAGTTCATCAAGTAAAGAGGGATAAAGTAGAGATTGTACCCATACTCTGTCCTTTTCTTTTCTGTTTTCTCTGGATGGAGCAAGCATGCAAGTAGCCCATCTAACTCTTACAGAGTGCCTGATAATTTTAAATTTGCCAAATGATGGGGCTTCTTCCATTTCAACTAAGTGAATATTCCATGCCTTGATATATCTGATTTGGCCATATTCAGCCATGGTGTAGAGTTAGATTCAAAATCTTGGTAGCTTGCATCAGGAATAAAAGCTGTTTCTTTTTACTGCTCTCTTCCTTTGTACAGGTATATAGTTAGGATGAAAATAATGCTAGCCAACATCCAATTAGAGCAGCAAAACCTCTTTGTTTTCTATGTCGTCTCCAGCAAACAAGGGAAACACATTTGATGGTTTCCAAAGTCATTTTTATTTACTGTACATTTATTGCAGTTCTAGGAATTATTAAGTAATGATTACTTGGAAATACACAGAACTGATTTTTGTAAATTACCGATTGGCTTGATTTTACACTTATGCTAGCATGGGACAATTGTGTATAAATTGCTTTGGTCTCTAAGATACTTTTCTTGACCTACTGTGATGAGCTAAGGCTTTAGGCACATTAATAGTGACAATTATAGAATCTAGAAGTAGGAAAGACCCATTATTTCATCTAGTCCATATCCTGCCAGGTCAGGATTTTTCCCTAATGTTCATGTCCTAGTGATTTTTTCCCCTAGTCTAATTTTAAATTTGCTAAATGATGGGGCTTCTTCCACTTCACGCAAGAGAATATTTCATGGCTTGACATATCTGACCAGGCTAAATTCAGCCAGGGTGTAAAGAATTCAATAGAGTCACATGTGCTTCTCTTGGGATCAAGGTTTTTCCTGATATTCAGCCTGAACTAAACTTTATTTTTGTTAATTTCATCTCTCTATGTGATATATGCCATCACTTGTCAGCAGTGCCCGTCTACCATGTACATCGGTAAAACAGACAGTCTTTGTGCCAAAGGATGAATGGACATAAACCATACATCAGAAATTGGAATACACATAAACCTATAAAGGAACACTTTAACCTTCCTGGACATTCAGTAAAGAATTTAAAAGTAGCCATTCTTCTACAAAAGAATTTTGCTACAAAGTTGGAGAGGGAGACACCTATCTCTGTATGGCTACGTCTACACGTGCACGCTACATCGAAATAGCTTATTTCGGTGTAGCGACATCGAAATAAGCTATTTCGATGAATAACGTCTACACGTCCTCCAGAGCTGGCAACATTGACGTTCAACTTCGACGTTGGGCAGCACCACATCGAAATAGGCACTGTGAGGGAATGTCTACACGTCACAGTAGCACACATCGAAATAAGGGTGCCAGGAACAGCTGCAGACAGGGTCACAGGGCGGACTCAACAGCAAGACGCTCCCTTAAAGGGCCCCTCCCAGGCACAGTTGCACTAAACAACACAAGATCCACAGAGCCGACAACTGGTTGCAGACCCTGTGCATGCAGCATGGATCCCCAGCTGCCGCAGCAGCAGCCAGAAACCCTGGGCTAAGGGCTGCTGCATACGATAACCATAGAGCCCCGCAGGGGCTGGAGAGAGAGCGTCTCTCAACCCCTCAGCTGATGACCGCCATGGCGGACCCCGCTATTTCGATGTTGCAGGACACAGATCGTCTACACGTGCCCTACTTCGACGTTCAACTTCGAAGTAGGGCGCTATTCCCATCCCCTCATGGGGTTAGCAACTTCGACGTCTCGCCACCTAACGTCGATTTCAACTTCGAAATAGCGCCCAACACATGTAGCCGTGACGGGCGCTATTTCGAAGTTGGCACAGCTACTTCGAAGTAGCGTGCACGTGTAGACGCGGCCTATGTGAGCTATGTTTGTTCAAGAGCATCTTTTAAGCCATAAGAGCTACAACCACAAAATTTGGTGTTCAGCTTCCTTTTACACTACCTTAAACCAAGCTCAGGGTTTGTTTGCACTGGAAAAGTGCGGTGTGACGGATATCCCATGGTTTTCCAGAACAGGGAAAGGGAGGGGCACCTAGAGGGGGGATGACATACATCAGACTCACCACCAGGGGCAGCTAATGCAGAGGATAGCAATTCTATAGCATGACCAGTGGGGGCAGCTGCAACAGGAACTCAGTGGCCACATGGAGACAGGGCTCTCCACCTGGCTAGTCACCAGACAGGTAAGTGCCCCCTCAGCCCCAGTGCTCCATCCCCCTCACTCCACCAACCCATGCCCTGGGATTATCTCCCCACCCCCAAACAGTCAGACCAGGAATCTCAGCCTGGCACCTCCTGCCCTGACCCTTGAGACTATTTCCTTAGTTTCCCCCTCCATCTACAAAGGCTGGGCATATTGCTCTTCCCTGACTGTGGCCCCAGCCCTGCCCCAGCAGCTTGCCCCTTGACCAGGACCAGCACCACATCCTGATCACTCTCCCTCCACCCCAGGCTCACCCTGGGGCCAGCCCCAGTGTCATGGTCCAGCTCTGGACTCCCTGGGCCCCTTGCTCCTGAAGAACTCCGGTCAGGCCAGGAAAAGAGGCCCCAGCTGAGGCCTTCCCTGCCCCCCTGTGGTCAGGCTGGCGGGGTCTGAGAGCCACAGTCAGATCAACCTTCTCTCTCTGGGAACAGATGTGGGGGTGTAAGCCCTGATAAGCCCAGCTCCCATGCCCTCCAACCCGGCATTCTTTCTCCCTCATCCTGCATTCTCCATCACCTGACCTCAGCCCCTGCAGCTCTTGACCTCTGCCTCCCTCCTGCACCCCCATCCCTTAACCACATCTCCACACACACACCTAATTCCCCTGCCCTGAGTCTCTCCATAACCAATACCCTGCCTGACTCCTGCATCCTTCTCTCCCTGTCCTGAACACCCCACCCAACCTGCTGTCCACCCTCCTTCACTCCACCTCCCTTCCCTTCGAAGTTTTGGCCAAGGGTGGCCACAGCCTCTGATTAGTTTCTCAGGGCTCCTAAGTCAGGGAAGGAGTGGCAGCAGGTGGCACTGCTTTTGAAAGGCAAGTGAACCTTGGGTTGGGGAGGGTTAAAGGCTGAGGGCAGTTTGGATTTGTGAGCGGGAGGAAAGATTAAATTCTGGTGGCAGGTTGGGTCTGTGGGGTGAAGTGGGGGGGTGGGGTTTCAGGCTGCAGGGGGTACAGATGGCAAGGGGGTTTGGCTGCTGTGGTATGGGGCTGCAGGGCCGGTTAGGCTGCTACGGTACAGGGCTGCAGGGCCAGCAGGGGTCTGGCCATGGAGCTGGTCAGGCTGCCACAGTTTGGGACCATGGGACCAGCAGGGGGGTCTGTCTGCAGGGGGTTCAGGCTGTGGGGCCAGCAGGGAGTCTGGCTGTGGAGCTGGCAGGGGGGTCAGACTACGGGGGTTGGAGCCACGGGGAGGAGGTTACATGTATTAGCAGGGGGAGTTCACTCACTGAGTGAGCTAAGGATGGTATACGTGTCCCTCATTTAAGCGAGTAGTCGTAAATAAAGGAGTCGTTTAATGAGGGGTGAGTGTATATCAATCCAGCATAGCCCCACTACCCACCGCTTCCATCTTCTATTAGAACAAGTTTGAATATCAAAACAAGAAAGCAGTTGTAGCACTTTAAAGATCAACAAAATAATTTATTAGGCGATGAGCTTTTGTGGGACAGGTTATTAAATTATTTCGTTAGTCTTTAAAGAGCTACATGACTGCTTTTGATAGTTGTTTTGATAGAATACAGACTAACACGGCTATCTCTCTGTCACCATTCAAGTTTGCACAATTCTTAAAACAGGCTCTCTCTGAAAATAATGTGAAGCAGTGAAGCAAGCAAATTTAATGTGTAAAACTCATTGTGCCTCCTTGTGGTTGTACAATGTAATTTACTTTTACTATGCACTTCAGACCAATATCATACGCTTAGTCTACAGGTGAAGTGACCCTCCTGAACTACAGTATAAATCACAGAGAGAGAGAGAGAGAGAGAGAGAGAGAGAGAGAGAGGTTTATCATATCAAATCCAGATTCTCCTCAACACTGCAAACAAGTTATGAATACTTTGCCATGGAGGTTTCATGTCTAATGTTTTAGTAATGAATATAAATAACATCTGCTTCTGTGTTGTGAGTTTTAAAATTATGGTTTGCACTAGTCTATGTGAAATAAATTAGTGGTGCAGTAAACCCTTGAGTTACTAGGGCAGCTAGGCAAACTAAGAGCCCCTCCCCTCCATGCTTTCCCCCGGTGGTGTGGTTCTCCAGCTGACAGCCACGCAGCTGGGAGAAGGCAGGGAGAAAGGGCTGCAGAGCATCATGAAGTTGTGCTTAACTCACATCGAAGCAAGTTATGTGTGACCTGAAGCCCTGTATGTCGAGGGATTGCTCTATAATATTTGAAGGGGTATACACAGTTAAAGTGCCTTCACCACCTGCATTGTTAGAAGTGGGTATCAAGAGGGAGATTACTTCAGCAAATATGACCTATGTAGATGGTTTTAGTTATATCAAAAATCTGAAACAGAGATTTTTATGCAGAAGACATTAATGTGCAGAAATCTTACTTTAGGACACAGTGAATGTGCCCCCAGTTTAGATGAGTGTTGTGTTTCCCAGGTGAATTTCTTAACATTATTACCTTGGTGTTTTTTTTAACCATAATACTACTTATGTATAAGTCCACCCCCAAAATGTATCTCTCTGTAGGCTCCATTCCTCTAGGACCCACCTCCATGGCAGATATGCCTGACTAAGAAGAAACTTCCTGTTTCCTATATCTTTTGACTAGTGAATTAAGTATAGACTCTCTAGTCAAGAGACAGTGGGTTCAAACAACAGCACAGCAGTTTGGATTAAATCTCAGATCTGAAGGCAGTGCCACCACCAGCAAGGAAGGAAGAGTGGCAATGCCATACTGTGCCATACATTGGGGGAACATAAGCTGCTAGAGATACAAAGAAGGGTGTGTGTGATCAAATAAGTTTGAGAACCACTGGACTATATGATTCTGTGGGCCCTTCTAACACTATTGTTACAAAATTCTGTGATTCCCAAAGTTGAGGAAATGATCGGCATTTTAAGCTGAGTAAGGAGAGTTTCCACAGTGCTAGTTCATAATATACCAAGGTCTGTCTAGAGCTAAATATATATAGGGTATATATATGAATAAACTTCCATTAAATTGACCTAAAACATTTCTAATGCAAGTAAAGTCAAGCTAGAATACAATGACTATCATGTGCCAAAAATCACCTCCACATTTTAATATTGAGATGCTACAATTATTTCTTATTTGATACATAGGGGAGTTCTGCATTGTAAAAGGTTTAGCTGTGTATCAGATTGTTATAAAGCACTCAGTACATGAAGCTGTTTTGTTATACCAGTCCTACTTATTCCTGCACTCTGTTTCTCTGTTGTTATTGAACAGCCTTGCAGCTTCCCCAGAGATGAGCTTTAGATTTAATTGTGAAATGAAAGGGTTTACATGCTCAAGCTGGACGCAACTGGGAGGCTCACACTAAGCATTGATAGGTGTGCACGGTATCCTGCCTTGGAAAGTACTTCAAGCTTGAAATTTCACTTTCTTATTGCAGTCTCTAAACATGCCTACAGTCTTTTCTTTCATTCTGAAAAAGCAATCCTCTTCCACGAAAGATAATACTTTTCACTGTATTCCCAAAAGACTAAAGCTCATTGTTACAGAGAAGACAGAAATTCTTTCAGTCATCTGCTGCATATCATGCTGAAGAACTGTAAATCTTTTCCACTCTAGTAACTTTAAATTTTTGCCATATCAATGCACATTTCTAGTTTATATCTTACTACAGAAAAGGTCAAACCACACGATGCAAATTAAAACTAGGTGAACCATAAAAACCTTTACTAGTGCTTTCATTTATTAGAGAAAAAAAGTTTCCTAATTTCCCTAGGTTCATTTTTAATCATAATTAATGTTGTCAGGAGACTTAAAAGTGAAAAGAAGACATGATAGAATGAAAAAAGGAAAATTTTTTATTTATATGAAGCTCTGTCTTCCTATTGATCCTCTTCCGCACTGGGATGTCATGTTTAATGCAGATACATCAACATCACACATACACGGACTGTTGGACTTTGAGCTTCACAGCAATCCAGAAAATCTTATGTACTTTAGGATAGGAAAGAATCAATTGCTGTAGAGTAACATGAGGTGTTGGAAAAAACAAACTTGTTTGTTGCCACTGTCATTAATTGAACTCCCTGGATAAGAGGCTTTTGTGTATGAAATTACTGTTGTTTAGCAGGTATTTTTCTTTCCTCCATTTCCATATTCCATTTTCAACTCAAACCTTGACTGGCACATGTGCAAGTATGTGTTTCATGTCCCATTTTCTGTTCCAAATACATAGTGTATGTGATTGAGTGATTGGCTTTTGCTGGAAAAAGCCTGGATCCTGAGTTTAGAAATGGTACTTTTAACTATATTTTCAGTTGCTGTTTTTGGCCAAACTGGTGGCCATCATGATGTGTGCAGGCTTAAAGTATACAAGAACTTCTGTAGAATTCCTGGTTAAACATCAGGCCACCTATGTCTAGGGAACATTCTGGAAGTTTGAGGTCTGTCAAACTAGAGTTGGCTGGCCTTTTACAGGTAGTTGGGTTTGGCTACACTGTGTTCAGTTAGCTCTCCCCATTCTTTAGCTGGTCCTCATTGGCTGGGTTCTTTCTTTAAAAGGGCTGAGAACTTCTATTTGAGAGAGGAGCCACAGCAGATGAGTTGTATGGAAGGCCCACGTGGACTCCATGGCTTTTTAATTTTTTGAGATTCTTTTGTTTTGACTTTTTACTCGTAAAGGGTCCTGAACTTAGAGAGTGGCTGATATGGGAATCCCCAGTCGACACAGAATATGTGGGAGAGGAACAAGCAGTCACAGGGATCGCCTGCAGCCTTATCACCACGTTTAGACAGCAGGGGGTGCTACAAGACAGACCTGCTCTGGGACAAGTTTTTTGTTGTTTTTGAGGTGTCAGTGCTACTGTTCTCTTATAGCACTCACTGTAAGTTCTTTAGTTCATCAGAGTAACTCACCTGGGTCGCTTATGAGTTTATTTAGAAGAGGATGAACATACCGTTAGCTTTTTTTGTTGCTGGAATGAATCACTGGGTTTCTCAAGATGGCAGCTAATACAGGCAACAAAATGATTGTCTTGAGGAGAGTTTTTCTGATGGACAGGGCTTGCAGATTAACTGGTCAGAGAAGCAACAGCTGATGCAGCATTCTTCAGTTGGGCTTGATGTGGGGGTACTGCAAAAGCTGTAGCAGTAAAACCCAGAAGAGCAGTATCTGGCCAATGTTTTTGTTGGTGATCTTCTATTTTCTGCTCTATTTGTATGTTAGCTCAGTCACTGCGCTTTGTTTGACACTCCACGTGAGCTCCTTTGTTATCTAATTCATTAGTCTTCGATAAATTATGAAACAAAATAAGTCTCCAAGGAGAAGGAGGGGGAAAAACCTCACATTGTCTGATCTCAGGCTGTTCATAAACCTGCTGAACTATTGGGAAGAAAAAAGCACCTGAAAGTGATTTGTTATTACAACCTTCTTAAAAATAAGAAGTCCTTCTGAGTTTCTTTTGGTTTTTGCTGCTGATTCCTATTAGATCATATACCAAAACAAGCCCTCCTGCCCCAGGAAAAAAAAAGTAGTTAATTGTGTTCTGTTCTGGGTTCCCTGTCTTTTCTCAAAATCAGTAAAATAATACCTTCCATTGTTGTTTGCAATGTGTGGATATTAGAGAGATAAGGGGAAGTAATATCTTCTGTAACACCATGTTCTGTTGGTGAAAGAGGCAAGCCTTCAAGCTAAACAGAGCATTTTCCACACCTATCTTGTGTTTCAATAATAATAATAATAATAATAATAATAATAATGATGTAATAAAAAATTTCCAATCATCTTGATGAATCAGAATGTGCTTTATAAACTACATCAACATACAGTATATATGAATCACTTTTCTTATCTGGGGTGATAAACACCAGTTGTTTCATGTTACTAACATCATACTCTGTATATTTTGTAGGGATTGAAGAGTAACTTCTCCAATTTAATTTAGAGAGCAAATTTAGAAAGATGTAATGCAAAAACCTGGGTTAGGTCACTATAGTGTATGCACTTCAGCTGCTGTGAGATATTTAAGTGAATCTTTCCAACAGTCTGCAGTCCTTAGGCAGGCATAATTTTCCACTGTACCATGTGCTAATTAGGCCTCAGCTGGAGTAATGTGTCCTATTCTGGGCACCACATTTCAGGAAAGATGTGGACAAATTGGAGAAGGTCCAGAGAAGAGCAGCAAAAATGATTAGCTGTCTAGAGCATATGACCTATAAGGCAAGACTGAAAGAATTGGGTTTGTTTAGTCCGGAAAAGAGAAGACAGAAAGGGAACATAACAGCTTTCAAGAACCTAAGATTTTGTTTCTGAAGACAGGACAAGGAACAATGGGTTTAAATTGCAGCAAAGGAGATTTAGGCTGGAGAATGGGAAAAACTTCCTAACTGCCTGGGGCTATGTCTACCTTGGATGGTGCAGCTGTAAGGAAGAAAAGGAGAGACAGTAAGTCCTTCACACAACACAGCCCCCAAGGCCCTGTCCCCCACCCACTGTGAGCAGCACCCACCACCCTCCTCCCAGGCGAGGGAACAGGGATGTGCTGGGAGCACCGGCATTGTGCCTGATTGGAGGGGCTACCCAGCACCTCATGGACCAGGCTGATTGCTTCCCCCCTGCTCACAAACCAACAGCTTAGCAGCTGAGAGTGGATGTCTGGCCAAAGAGGGGTCCCTGAATTGGTGGTGGGTGAGCCAGGCAAAGCCTGGCACTCCCTAGGGCTGCCCCCACACACACGTGCAGATGTCAGCATTGTCTGCAGGCATGTCTGCGTGCTGGGATCTGCTCTCTTAGTGGTGTGTCTGAGGTCAGGCCGGAACCCATGTGGCTGACCCACTTCCAGCTGTGGCAAGGGCTTCTCCCCCCACCACTGAGTGTGTGATGTGTGGGGACCTCACCAAAGGGTGTCTCAAACAGGTCTGGGGATGCTCTGGGTGTGGCCTGGCTGTAGGAGGGGCCGAGTCCAGGGCAATCACCAGCATGCCCTCCCTGGCCTCTGATGCAGTGTCACCCTCCAGCTCTTGCTGGGTCCCAGGCTGCTGCTGCTCCTGGTGTGGCTCTGGCTCATGTGCAGGGAGCGGGATTACTGGCAGGGAGGAGCCCTTGGCCCTCAGGAGGCTATGATGTCCTCCATAGTAGAGGCAGGTTGCGTGCGGGTCCTGCCCCCCACCTTGTGGCTGTGTGCCAGGCCCATGTGTATCACTGGTACAGCTCCTTTACCACAAACTTCTTCCATTGTGTGGGTGGGGTGGTGGGCTGAGTTGAGGGGGATGGCCTTCTCAGCCCAGAGGTTGAGGAGGTCCTGGGTCTTGGGCCCAGTCCAGTATGGGGCCTGGTGTTTTGTGCCCTGAGGGTGTAGTGCTTCTGGGACCCATCCTGTGGCTCTCTTGAAGGGCCAGGGGTGTTGCAGGGCTGCTGGCTAGCTCTGCCGTGGCCTGGGGAGAAGCTTGGAAGTAGATCTGAGGGCATGTGCAGAGAAAGAGTGCTGCTGTGCTGCTTGCACACACTCAGCTTCTTGCCACACAGTTTCCAGGGTTCCCTGAAGCTTTAAGACTGGCCAGAGGCAGGGAGCAATAAAGCTGTGCTTGCGGTGGACAGGGTGTCTCCCAGGGCCAGGTAGCTGGTGCCATGGAGGACTGTTCTGTTGACAGAGGGCCCCTCCGGAGCATACACACTTGTTTTCTGTTGACAGAATTCGTCAACAAAAGTATTCTGCCTCATGGGGCAGAGGCAGAAGCCCGTCAACAAAAGTGCCGTGTTCTGCTGATTTACTGTTGACAGCATGCATTTGTAGTATGGCTGCTCTATGAGTTTTGTTGACAAAACTCTCTAGTGTAGATGTAGCCAGGGTGCTTAAGCACTGGAATAAATTTTCTAGGAAGGCTGTAGAATCTCCATTACTGGAGATTTTTCAGGGAAGGCGAGACAAAAATCTTTCAAGGGATTATCTAGAGTGTGCTTGGTCTTGCAATGAGTGCAGGGGACTGGACTTGATGATTTCTTGAAGTTTCTTTCAGTTCTAGCTAAAGTTCTATGATTCAGTTGAATTATGAACATAAATCTGAATATTTGCTTCTCTAACTGCTAAATTGTGTTTGTATACCAACCATTTAGACACGCAGGTACTCCAACATGTGCCTGTGATTAGTGTTGAGATGCATAATGAAGGTGCAGATTCTACCTTATGTATTTTATCCCACAGCCATCACGCTTAATTGGAGTCTTTCCATTGACTTAAATGGCCTTTGGATTAAACCCTCTCAGCCAGGGAAGCCAAGCCTTAACCACTTTGAAAATGTACTTCTCAATAATTACCAGTGCTCAAAACCTTAATTTTACATTTAATGTGAAAGGCAATACCTGCAGGAGTATTCTTATGTGCTGGGTTCGCTTCCATTGAAATCCATGGCAAAACTTCTATTCTTAACTTCAGTGACAGGAAATTCAGGCCCAGTATCTGTCATCTGTGGAATGAGCCTAAAAGTTTAGTTTCTTAGGTGAATTGAAAAGCCTTTTATACTTTGTCTTGTTCACTGTGCTTTTCTAATTCCAGACAATGTCTATTCATTATCTACCCCTGCTGGTTATATCTCACTAGCTCTCAATCAGTGTTCTCATGCACACCCTTCACTGTGTCTCATCATCACATCCTTTTAATTTACTTTTGTAAATTTAACTTGCCGTCTGTCCCTCACATGGAGTATCTTCTGCGTTATAGTAATCTGCTGCTGCTTAAATTGTTCTCAGGTTTGAATTATTTTAGTCTTGCTCTCATTTCCAAGGTGACAACTTTTGTCTTAGTTCACATTTCAGACAGTTCGTTTTTTTTCTCCTCCTCACCATTGTACTATGACAGTGGGTTTTTTTCTGTCAAAATTCGATGCTTTCTTCCTGTAGTTGACACTGATGAATTCCAAAATCAGTTTTATATATGAAAATTGTATCCTCAACTGGAGTTGAAATCTAGCCCCTTGGCAGTATTGTTGCACTGTGTTCATGGGTAGATAGTTGAAAATGATAGATTCCCACTGACTGGAAGTCATAAAGTTGTACATCTGAGTGCAAACATGTTTATGCGCACACACTTTTTTGATGGTGTTGTTTTACAGAGTCTTTGGATCTTCAGTTTGTCAGTTAATATGAGAAAAGTTAACTTGCATTTTTGTACAACCCCATCATTCTCCAATACACAAGGTAAATGATGTCATACCTTTAACTGGAAATCCCAGCTCCTAGAAGCAAGTAATTAAGGAATGATTTCAGCTTCTCTGAAAAAAAAAATCTGGCCCTCTTGGTTGCATAAAAAGAGCATCAAAACGTGAGTGGAATGCACCTTAGGGGCTCACTAGCCATAATTTTAATAACCTATAATGTATTTTTTAAAAAATCACTATTATGCAAATATGATTTTGGTTTTTTTTCCCCTTCTTTCTATCTATTTTCCTGTCTGCCTTTGTCTTTTTTTTTTTTTTCGGTCTGACTCATGATTTTTGAATGCTTCACCTTAATAATACTGCAGCAAGACTTTGATCTCCAGGGCTAAAGGTAGAATAGGTTATTGGCACTGGTACTCCGTTTTGCATATTTTAGGGAACTTTGTGTTCCACCACAGTGGGGAGCACTGCCCTTATGATTTGAGTCCCTCTTGCTCTTTGTTTCCTTTGTGTCGCAAGTTTGATTTCTTCAGTGCATCCAGTGAGCAAAGTTCAGGTTTGTTGCAAAGAGCCAGGCTGCTGCTGCTGTGAGCCTGAGCACTGCGAGAAGCTTGTGCACTTCAGCTGGTTGGCAGGGTGAGGCTGTTCCTGGCACACTAAAATATCACAGAATAAGCATCCAGTGAAATCCTTGTTTATTGACAGCCACCAGATGGCCTCATACTGTTTTCTCCCCTTTGTTGCTCCCCTGTGGCTGTATCAGGAAGAAGCAGGTGGCAGACGGGAAACCTGAATCAAACATCCTAATAATCTTTCCTAAAAGCTGCATGTAAACAAGAAAGCACAAGAAAATGAGTCCATGGCTGTAATTCTGGCTGCGAAACTATGCACAAGCTGCAGTGCTGAGAGACTATCCTTAATGTATCGGAGACGTAGCTGTGTTAGTCTGTAGCTTCGAGAACAGCAAGAAGTCTTGTGGCACCTTATAGACGAATAGATATTTTGGAGCATAACCTTTTGTGGGCAAAGACCCGTTTCATCAGATGCATGAGTGGGGGGGGGTCATTTCAGAGAGGTATTTAAAGAGTGGGGTCCCAGTAAAAGGGAGGGCCACAGCTAACAAGGTCTATTCCACCTTGCTGATGTTGCCCATAAGGAAGTTCAATGGAAGTAAACCCATTATAAGGTCTATAAGGTGCCACAAGACTTCATGTTATCCTTAATGTACACTCCCCAAATTAACTCTGGAGCCCATTTGTCACAGGAAGTATTCTTGATCCAGCTTTCTAGAAGTAGAATGACTGTAGGCAGAGAACTTACTCCATTTAATTTTTAATTCTGTGCTTCTAGTGTGGGTGATAGTGAATTATGACAGCAGTTTCTATAGCTAGAACCTGTGTCTGCTTTCTCTCATGTTTCTTCCTGAGCTCATCTAAACCCCTTTGGCTTAAATATCATGCTGGAGAAAAATCTGACAACAACATGCTGTCTCGAGAGAATTCTGGTATTAGCCTGCTGCAACCAGCTGGGAAATACTTCTCTAAAATGAATCTTATCTCGCAGCATATCTCCTCTCTCTCTATTTATCTCAGCTCTCTCTCTTCTTTCTAAATTTGGTAATTCCACTTCCAGTCATGCCTCAAATCACAGAATACAGTGGCATGCAAAAACACTTAAACCAGTTTTTGTGCCTCAAAAGAAGTTTAATTTGGAATTTTAGGCATGGATTACTTCCCCTCCCCCTCAAAGAAGAGTTTACTGTGCCCTTGATGCCATGTAGAACAAAGGGGGGAGAAAAAGGCTCCAGTCTCAAGAAAAATACTTCAAAGAAATGCCCCTGCAAAGATGTATATATGCAAATAGTCTCATTGCCCTCACTGGGACTACTCCCAGGCATAAACATTTGCAGGTCCCAGTCCTGAGATCGGTTGAGTGCCTTCTGCAAATTGAGCCTGATTCTAATTTCATTGAATTAACTGGTGTTTTGCCACCAAGAAAACAGGACTGAGAAAACTCAGGTCCCACTGAAGCTAATGACTGTACAATAAGAGGGCAGACATGCTTTATTTTGTTAGTTTTGGGAAAAATCCTGCATCATTTCATGGATTATGATGATCTCTTTGTGGAATTTTAATGTAATCATACATAGGGAGATAGAGATACAATTCACTATTGATCCATTTAGAATAGTTTTTTTTTTTTTGGTAAAAGTATTCATCCGTAGGTTTTTAGGAGAATTGGTATAGAAGTCTATTGGTTCTATCCCTTTTTAGGATAAAGCTAACCATTTCCTGTGACATAAACTGGTATTCACAAATTTGAGATAACCAGATTTATTTAATTTCTGAATCAGCAGTACATTTAAAGCTAGGAAGGGATGAAAAGCAGTAATCCAGCCACACTTTATTTTGTCTATGTAGTATTTAATAGTAAAGAATAATTCTTTTATAGGTGTTTTTGAGCCATCTGCTAGAAACTCCACACTGTAGATTTCTATGGGATGATTTGAAAATGAGTAGAAAGATCAGGCCTTCCAATAGGGGAGAAGGCAATTCAAAGGGGCCCAGGACTCCCAGCCAACACTGTAGCTACTGTAGCCACAGCAGCAGCCAGACCTCAGGCCCTTTAAATCATCACTGGACTGACAAGTAGTGCTAAGGAGTGGGGCTGTGGTGTGGGGAGGCTGCAGTGGTGTCCAGGTAGCACCGAGGGCTGGAAGCCCGAGCTCAGCCCCTTCTGCCCAAGGCCCCGCTCGTTCTGGGAATAAGAAACCACCACCACCTCCTGGCAATTCTGTCAACTCTCCTAGAAAAGTTATCATTCACATTTAAAACTCAAAAGGTAAGCAGAGTGTATTGTAGTCATGTTGGCCCCAGCATACTAGAGAAACTATTAGATATTGTTTGTGAGGTATTATCTTTTATTGAACCAATTGGTAATGGTGAAAGAGACCAGCTTACCAGCTACACCCAATACTGTGTAGCTTGAAGCTTGCCTTTTCATGCCACCAGAAGTTGCTCCAAACCCTCAACAATTTGTCGTTAGAGAATTTATTTAAAATGTTCCATTTCTTTGTTCCAATTAAAGTTTATCATATTTTTTTCCTATGGTCTAATTTTAAATTATATTTGCCTGCATGTGGGAAAAATGGTTGTCACTCTTAGAATCATAGTGCTGGAAGGGACCTCAGGAGGTCATCAAGTCCAGCCCCCTGCCCAAAGCAGGACCAACCCTAACTGAATCATCCCAGCCAGGACTTTGTCTAGCCAGGATTTAAAAACCTCTAGGGTTGGAGATTCCAACCCTTCCCCCGATAATCCATTCCAGTTCTTCACCACCCTTCTATTTGGAAATAGTTCTTCCTAATATTCAACATAGTCCTCTCCTACTGTAACTTGGGACCATTGCTCCTTGTTCCACCATTTGTGACTACTGAGAATAGCCTCTCTCCATCCTCTCTGGGACCTCCCTTCAGGCAGTTAAAGGCTGCTATCAAACTGCCCCCCTGCCTATTTCTTCTCTTCTGCAGATTAAATAAGCCCGAATCCCTCAGCCTCTCCTCATAGGTCATGCGTTCTTGTCCCCTATTAATTTTTGTTGCCCTCTACTGGACCTTCTGCAATGCATTCATGTCCTTCCTGTAGTGGGGGCCTAGAATTAGATGCAATACTCCCGATGTGGCCTCACCATTGCTGAATAAAGGGCAATAATCACTTCTCAAAATCTGCTGGAAATGCTCATCCTAATGCACCCCAGTATGCCATTAGCCTTTTTGGATAAAAGGGCACACTGTTGACTCACACAGCTTCTCATCCATTGTAATTCCCAGGTCCTTTTCTGCCAAACTGCTGCTTAGCCATTTGGTCCCCAGCCTGTAACAGTGCTTAGGATTCTGTCCCAAGTGCAGGATTCTGCACTTGTCCTTGTTGAACCTCATCAGATTTCTTTTGGCTCAATCCTCCAATTTATCTAGGTCACTCTGGACCTTATCCCTGCCTTCCAACCTATCTACTTCTCCTCCTAGCTTAGTGTCATCCACAGACTTGCTGATGGTGCAATCCAACCCCTCATTCAGGCAATTAATAAAGATGTTGAACAAAACTAGCCTGAGAACTGATCCTTAGCGCACTTTGAAACCGTGACCACCAACCAGACACTGAGCCATTGGTCACTAGCAATTGATCACTAACCATTGAGCCAAAAAACCTAGTCAGCTTTCTATCCACTTTAGAGTCCATTTATCAAATCCATGCTTCTTTAACTTGCCTCTCTTCCAAATACCTCAAAATGGATTGCTTGAGGATCTCCTCCACGGTTTTCCCAGGGATTGAGGTGAGGCTGACCGATCTATAGTTCACTGGATTGTCCTTCTTCTCTTTTTAAAAGATGGGCACTACATTTAAATTTTTCCAATCATCTTGAGCCTTCCCCAGTCTCCACAAGTTTTCAAAAATAATGGACCAAAGGCTCTGCAATGACATCTGCCAATTCCT
Source organism: Carettochelys insculpta (assembly GCF_033958435.1). Lineage (NCBI taxonomy): Eukaryota > Metazoa > Chordata > Testudines > Carettochelyidae > Carettochelys > Carettochelys insculpta. Next base: position 60,292,443 of record NC_134144.1, read on the forward strand.
TGGATGCATTAAACCCAGCCCCATGGATATGTGTATGTTTAGCTCTTCTAAGTAGTTCTTAACCTGTTCTTTCCCCATTGAGGGCTGCTCACCTCCTTTCCATTTTGTGTTGCCTAGTACAATTCCATTAAAATTGGTCAGATGATCTCTGATGTGTTCTTTACTTATCTCTTCCCTATTATTGTCTGAGGTAGTTGTCCAGTCACATTATTTTTTGTGAGAAGACTGAACCAAAGTAAACACTGAGCAACTCTGCCTTCTTGTCATCTTCTGTTACCAGCTACCCTTCTCCATCGAGTTATGGACCCACCGAGTGCTTAATCCTTTTTTTCCTGACATGTCTGAAGAACCATTTCTTGTTGTGGCTAACATCTTGCCAATGGTAACTCCATCTGAGACCTTCTGAGAGCTGAACTTGCCTATAAAGACAGGCAAAAAACCATTTAGTTTTCAGCTTTTCCTGCATCTTCTATCATAAGATTACCTCCTTCATCCAGTAAGGGTCCCACACCTTCCCTGACCACCCTCTTATTAATGACATGAAAATAAGAAGTTTATGGTTTGCAAGAGGATTATGCCCATTTGACTGTCTTCTGTAATTTTACTTATGGGCATCAATGATATGTACTGAATTTATTTTCATCAAGCATTTGTTTAAATTTAAGTATGTATAATCACGAGAGAATCTTGGAGCAGCTAATGAAGCCCTAATAGATATACACATTTAAAAGATGTTATATATTCACTTCATAAATCAGGCCTGGTTTGTACAGCTGAATATAATCCAAACTGGAAATGAGAAATAACGATGACATGCATCTTTGCTGCATAATTTTATGCCACTTTATAGCCTGGAAAATGTAGTGAATTTCATAAAAATGACAAATGACACAACAGTGTAATAAATAGCTATAGTTTGTGAAATGTGAATTGGAGTTTAGATTCAGATAGAAATACTTTTTCAGGATATTGAGTGATGACTTAAATCTGCCAAACTCTGCATATAGAAAAGTATGTGATTTCCATATCTTTGTTCAGTCACATATGAAACACACACAAAATTGGTCTGAGTGCCTATCTAAAAAGCATATGGTATAAAATGAATCACTGTATATTAAATACATGAAAATTGTGATTTTTATCCCACAGCAGGCCAGAATTTGGCCTGATTTATACCTCATGCAAAACCACTGAATATAGTCCACTGTATGCTTCAAAGATAATACATTTTCTACCAGTTATAGGAAATTTCTATATTGTATGCACCATATTGTGCATCTACTGGATGTGCATGCTAATGATTCAAATATCTTCAGAGTTCATCATTATCCTATGGAAACAAATCCCTTCTTTAAAAAATTAGCATATAATATATATTAAAATTATAATTCGTATGTAATATATTTTCATATGACAATTAGTATATCATATATTTTTAATGAGGGCATGAAGACAAAATGGATAAATACTGGAAATGGAATGAAGGGCATGTCACCAAGAGAGTATACATGGATTAGCGCAATCATGTAGGGACAAAATCAGGAAAGGCAACACAGAGAAGGAGTTACCATTGGCAAGATGTTAGCCACAACAAGAAATGGTTCTTCAGACATGTCAGGAAAAAAAGGATTAAGCACTCGGTGGGTCCATAACTCGATGGAGAAGGGTAGCTGGTAACAGAAGATGACAAGAAGGCAGAGTTGCTCAGTGTTTACGTTGGTTCAGTCTTCTCACAAAAAATAACGTGACTGGATGACTACTGCAGACAATAATAGGGAAGAGATAAGTAAAGAATACATCACAGATCATCTGACCAATTTTAGTGGAATTGGTGGGACTGGGTTCTATACGCCTGAGTACTGAAGAAATTAGCAGAAGAAATCCCAGAGCCACTGGAAGTAACATTTACAAATTCACTGATGACATGAAAGGTCCTGGAAGACGGGAGAAGGACTAACGTAGAGCCTGTCTTTAAAAAGTGGGAAAAGTAGGAGATGGAGAACTACAGGCTAATCAGTTTGATTTAAATACCTTCAGATTGAATGGAGGTCTCAAGTAGGGTTCCAGAGGGATCTCTTCTGGGTCCAGTGTTGTTTATATCTTTATTGATGACCTTGGATATAGGAGTAGAGAGCCTACTGTTCAGATTTGTAGATGAGAGAAAGTGTGTGGGGTTACTAGTATTCTGAGATTCGGAATGATCATCATAAATTGGAGAACTGGCATTGGAGAACAACAAAATTAAATCCAGCAAAGACAAAGATAAGGAGCTACAGTTAGGGAAGAAAAACAAAATGCACAAATGCAGAATGGTGCAAAACTAGGCTGGCAACAGCGCTGCTGAGACAGACCTAGGAGTTGTAGTTATTGAAACTTCAACGTGAGTCAGCAATGTGATGCTATTGCAAACAAAGTGCAATTTTAGGTTACATTAACAGAGGCATAGCATGCAGGTTGTAGGAAGTGATATATCATACCTCTCTACTCTGCACTGGCTAGGCCTCATCTGTAGTACTGTGTCCAGTTTTGGTCAGCAATGTATAGAAAAGATGTAGAGAAACTTTAAAGGAGCTAGAGGCGGGTGACAAACATGATCAAAGGGATGGAACATAAGGGATGTGAGCAAGGCTGAAGGAACTAGCTATATTTAGTTTGGAAAAAAAGAACATTTAATGGGGATACAATATTTGTCTACAGATACTTGAAAGGCTGCCAAAAACAGATAAAGGAAATTATTCTCTTTTGCTGTAGTGGGTAGAATAAGAGGCAATGGATTCAAACTACCGCATAGCAGACAGATGAAATTTCAAGAAAAAACATCCTAACCATTAGAACAACAGGAGATTGGAACAGACTGTCTAGGGAGGTTGTAGGCATTTCTTCACTGTAGGTTTTCAAAAGGAGGTGGATAGACCTCTGTCTTGGATGGTTTAGATGCACCAATCCTGCTTCTTGGCAGGGGGTTAGTTTAGATGACCCTTGTAGTGTCTTCTAACCCTATAGTTCTATGAATATTTGCATATGAAAATTTCTGTGACACCCTTAAGATAAATTATTGAGAACTGTAACATGCACACTTCTAATTGGAAAACAGAATGGCATTTCTGTATGGGTTTTACCAGTGAACACTTAGCATCCCTCCCCACTGTGTGTCCCCTTTCCTGCCTGTCATCCTTGGGTGATTTAAGTCCGCCCTCCTCCCCACCACCTTGGTGGTTCCCAGTGCCACCACTACTATCATAGTGGGGGTAGAGTGAGTGACTTGCAACTGTTAGCTTTGCACCACTGCTGGCACGCCACTGCGGCCTGCATGAGGTACGTGCAGAGCATGGCCACCCCAACCATCCTACGGAAAGGAAAGTTCCTGCACTCAAGTAAGCCTGCAGAACCCTGTGTGGGCTGGGTCCTACACTCACCATGTCAGTGGAAGCCTGCTTTGCTCTGACGCCACCATCTCTCAAGCCAGTCTGCAGGGGACTCTGTGCTTCCTTCTGCCATGGTGAAGCAGAGTGACTAGGCTGGCTGGGGACATGATGGCAGAGCAGAGGCCGGGTATTGTTTTGACGTTCTGTGGTAGTGCCATTTCACTTCTTGGTGCAGTGGAGGGAGGAAGCAGCCCTGTAGTCTAGGCAGTGCCCAGGGCTGACTGTCCTTGACCCTCCCCCTTCTACCTGTGGGCCCTGCTCCTACAGAAGGCACAGAGTGAGCCCCCCCTTTCCCCTGCTCTGGGGCTTGCTGTGGCTGTCGGACTCCTGTGGACAAGGTGTCTGCAGCATGCACTGATTCAATATGTTTCTATGGCCATGTTCGCTCAGAGATTTGTTACAAGCAACAACATGGCTTTATTACTGCAAGTAAAGCTGGTCAGAAAGTTTCCTGTAAAAAATTTGTCCCTGTACGGGTGCATGGTTTGGGGGCTTTTTCCCACTAAAAAGAAACTTTTTGGTGAACAATTGCCAACATTATTGAGATTTTTGGTTAAAAACTTTACAATTGTTTTACTGAAAAATCATTTTCTAAACAATTGCCAATTTTTCTTTTACAAAAAATCAGGCATTTGGTAAGCACTTATCTGTGTTACTGTCCTGCCTAAATTTTGGCAAGCACTCTACCCTCCTAGAAGCTACAACACAGGTATCGAAAGCAAAGGGAATTAAATAATGGCATTAATTATGCCAATCAATGTGTGAAGCCATTACCTTCAAATAAAATGTAAAGGAAGTTAAATTAATTAGTCTCAGGGAAAGTGTTTCAATTATCACACCAGATGTGATCACATCATAACAATGTAGAAGAACTTGCAATACATTGACTATAAACTTTTAGGTCTTGGATAAGTGATAAGGGACAGTCAAATGTACCTATGACCTACTGCTTTGCCATCGTAGTGAAAATGCCATCAGCTTATACAGTTTTTATTTTTATTTTTGCCTAATTCCAGGATTGGCAAAACAGAGAAGGTCTTTCTCTTGCAAATCATACAACTGAATCTCCATTGACGTCAAAAATTGTATTTCACTTTTTTCAAAGCAATCTTGATAAGTGAAAAATTATGTAAGTACTTTACTTTTCATTGTAGGCTTTTACCGAAAATGTAATCCTTAGAGGAAAGCTTTTCTTATGCTAAACAAGTCACTTAGCTCTTCACTACAGAGGGAGCTGAAGGGAGACCTTAAAAGTCAACTAGCTGTGTTGCATCATCATTAAAAGCACTTGGCAACCCATAGAAGAGGTTGGAGAGAGAACACACTGGGGAGGGACCAGAGAGCCAGGAAAAAATCCTGTGTGATGTTTGTAGTTGCACCTTTTATTGAAAGCCCCCCAGGATTGTTTCTCTGATGTAAAGGAAATTCTGGAGCAGCAGAAACAAGCAAGCGAACATAGGTGAGCTGACAGACTTGTTGGGCCCTTGGGCAAGGTTGGGTGGGTCCCAACTCCATGATCCCAGAAGGGGTAGGGCCTGGGGCAGAAGGGACGGGGCTGGGCAGCTGGCTGTCAGCACTACCTGTACCCCTCCCCATCCCCCTGTACCAGCTGGAGTGCACCACCCAGGAATGTGCACTGTGTGAGGCTTTGATGGTGATTTAAAGGTGTAGGAGCCTTAGGCTCCTTTGAATTGCTGTGCCCTGGGATAGTTTACCACCCCACGCAATCAGCAGGTGTGAAAAAATATGCTCATTCCCATACATTCTCTCACTCTCTTTCTAGATTAGCCTTTTACCACACTTGCAATTTCATTAGAACAGTGATCAGGCAAATGAGATTTCAAGTTGGGCTTAAAGTTTGCTAAAGTGGGAGTATTATAACAAAACAGAAGTTGCTTTACCTCCCTAACCTCATGCAAGCTGGAGCTCTTAAGATATCTTTGCCACAAAGAAGTAGCACTTTGTATTGCAATGTACATTACTGAGCCCAACAAATACACAACACATATACATTTGCAGTGTGCCTCAGGGACAGCAAGTGGGTGGAGAACAGTGGGAGTGAAAAATATTTGACATGTAGCAAATGAGAAAGAAAAAAGGGAAAGAGAACGAAAGAAGGGTAAAGGAGTAGTGATGCAGGTGGAAATTTCCTAATCTAATCTAATCCAGAAAGCTCTCATCCAACAGCATCTCTAATCCGGCACAATTTTAGTTAGTTGGATGACCACTTACCATGGACATGGCCAAGTTTCCTGTAGTCCCATAAAGTTTGTTTCCAGCCACCAGTCCTGGCTCTGTGTTCTGTGCTTTTATTTAGCTGTTATTCACCTCTAAATGTCTTTGAAAATTCCAGTAAACAGTGGAAGTGTTAGTAATGTGCCAGAAAAATGTTGACGACCTATCATCCAGCAAATTCTCTTGTTTGGCACTGGTCAGGCCCCGAGGGTGATGGACGAGAGAGGTTCAACCTGTGCTAAAAAGAGAAAGCCAGGGCAGGGAGAAAGCAATGTGCATAGGGATGTGTGGGAACCTATCAAAACTTATCTGCCAGCCTTCTTGGAGTAAGGACATGGGAATGCAGCTGGGGCATTCATAAAAGTAGTGATTTTGCTCCTTCCCTAGCTAGCCAGCTCATTTTTCCGAGGACAAGTACACATGAGATGAGCCTGAGGTGATGTTTTCCAGCTGGGTGATGTATGACTGTTGACCATGAGTTTAATTACAGCATTACTGCTTGGTCTGAGCTGGAAAGCCCAGATAAAAACATCTTCAAATGTAAGGAAGTCCAAGCACAGTTCTTGCATGCAGGCCTGTCTCCAGGCAATATGGCAACTCTATTGCCCTTCCTTTCACATGGCTTATTCAAGGTTCTCTTTGACACCTCCACTTCCTTCTCTCATATTCCAGATCTCACAACTCTTGCTGATTTTCCCAATAGGACATTTTAAAAATTTGCCATACTTCACCAAACCCTGCCTCTTTCATCTCCCTGACTTTCAGCGATCCACTTTTCAAGCTTTTCAATGTTCAGCAGCTAGTAAAAGGCTAAATTGTTTTCCTGTATGTTGTTACATTATCCTGAGGGTAAGACAGAAATCTGGAGAGCTGCAATCTGCTTGCCAAACTGCACCACCCTCTGCACTTTGGGTGAGAGACAGGGGAGTAACCTGTGACAAATTATTTCATGTGTCCAGAACTCCCCGCCACTCCACATGGAACAGGGGATTATTGCCCCACTGTAAATTCTCTGACCCACATGACTTCCTGCAATATATAGGTCTATAATCATGTTTCCCTTTAGCTTTATACATGTTGGCTATGTCTACACTAGAGAGTTTTGTAGGCAAAACTTGCAGATCTACACACACAATTCATTTTGCCAAAAGAAACTGTTGACCAAAAAGCTGTGTAGGTGCTCCGGGGGCCCTTTTCTCGGCAGAGCAGATCAAAAGATCTACCCACTTTAATATGTAGACATAATCTGTTGAGAGCAATTTTGCAGGAACATTTCTTCCGACATTACCTTCTGTAGACAAGTGCTTCTAGTGTAGATGTAGATGTCACATCCCTGCTCAAGTTCTTTTGCTTTTGTCTTGCCTGTACTTCTAAGGATTTACATTGATGACTCAGTAGATCTTGAACATAATGGCCATTATGGGGTCAGACCAAAGGTCCTTCTAGCCCAGCATCCCGTCTGCGGACAGTGGCCTATCCCAGGTGTCCCAGAGGTGGTGGACTGAAGACAATGATCAAGTGACTTGTCTCCTGTCATCCATCTCCAGCCTCTGACAAACAGAGGCCAGGGACACCATTCCTACCCCCGGCTAATAGCCTTTTATGGATCTAACCTCCATGGATTTATCTTGCTCTTCTTTGAACTCTCTTATAGCCCGAGCCTTCACAGCCTCCTCTGGCAAGGAGTTATACAGGTTGACTGTGCACTGTGTGAAAAAGAACTTTCTTTTATTAGTTTTAAACCTGCTACCCATTATTTTCATTTGGTGTCCTCTAGTTCTTATATTGTGAGAAAAAGTAAATAACTTTTCTTTATTCACCCTCTCCACATTGCTCATTATTTTATATTCCTCTATCCTATCCCCCCCTCAGTCTCTTCTTTTTTAAACTGAAAAGTCACAGTCTCTTTACCTTTTCCTCATATGGGACCAAACCCTTAATTATTTTAGTTGCTCTATTCTGAACCTTTTCTAATACCAAAATACCATTTTTTGAGGTGAGGACATTACATCTGTACACAGTATTCAAGATGTGGGCATACCATAGTTTTATAAAGGGGCAGTAAAATAGTTTGTCTTATTTTCTGTCCCTTTTTTAATAATTCCTAACATCCTAACTAATAATTCCTAACTCAGTTTGCTTTTTTGACTGCTGCTACACAGTACGTGCATGTTTTCAGAGAACTATCCACGATAACCCCAAGACCTCTTTCCTGATTAGTTGTAGCTAAATTAGACCCCATCATATTGAATGTATGCTGGGGTTATTTTTTTCCAATGTGCATTATTTTACACTTATCCACATTAAATTTTGTCATTTTGTTGCCCAATCACTCAGTTTGGTGAGATCTTCTTGAAGTTCTTCATAGTCTGCTTTTGTCTTGACTATTTTGAACAGTTTAGTATCATCCACAAACTCTACCACCTCACTACTTACTCCTTTATCTGGATTATTTATGAATAAGTTGAATAGGATGGGTCATAGGACTGACCCTTGGGGAACACCACTCATCACTCTTCTCCATTCAGAACATTTACCATTTATTCCTACTCTTTGTTTCTTGTCTTTCTACCAGTTCTCAGTCCATGAAAGGATCTTACTTCTTATCCCATGACAACCTAATTTACACAAGAACCTTTGGTGAGGGACTTTGTCAAAGGATTTCTGGAAATCTAAGTATACTGTGTCTCCTGGATCCCCCTTGTCTGCATGTCTGTTAACCCCTTCAGAGAATTCTAATAGATCAGTAAGACATGATTTCCCTTTACAGAAACCATGTTGACTTTTGCCCAACAAATTATGTTCTTCTACATGTCTGACAATTTTATTCTTTGCTATTGTTTCAACTAATTTGCCCAGTACTGACGTTAGACTTACCAGTCTGTAATTGCCAGGGTCGCCTCTAGAGCCCTTTTAAAATATTGGTGCTGTGTTGGCTGTCTTCCAGTCCTTGGGTACAGAAGCTGATTTAAATGATAGGTTACAAATCACAGTTAATAATTTTGCAATTTCACCTTTGAGTTCTTTCAGAACCCTTAGGTGAACGTCATCCGGTCCCGGTGATTTCTTACAGTTAAATTTTTCTATTTGTTCCAAAACCTCCTCTAATGACACGTCAATCTGGGATGGTTCCTCAGATTCATCGCCTACAAAGGACGGTGCAGGTTTGGGAATCTTCCTAACATCCTGAGCCGTGAAGACTGAAGCAAAGAAATCATTTAGTGTCTCTGCAATGGCTTTGTCATCCTTGATTGCTCCTTTTGTATCTTGATCATCTAGGGGCCCCATTGGTTGTTTAGCAGGCTTCCTGCTTCTAATGTACTTAAAAACAATTGCTATTACTTTTTGCGTTTTTGGCTAGCTGTTCCTCAAAATCTTTTCTTATTACATTTTTACACTTAATTTGGCGGTGTTTGTTTGTTCCTATTGACTCCACTAGTATTGGACTTGCGCTTTTTAAAATATGCCTTTTTATCTCTCATTGCTTCTTTTACATGGTTGTTAAGCCAGGATGGCTCTTTTTTAGGTCTCTTCCAATGTTTTCAATTTGGGGTATACATTTAAGTTAGGCCTCTAGCATGGTGTTCTTGGAAATTTTCCGTTCAGCTTTCAGGAATTTTACTCTAATCACTGTACCTTTTTAATTTCTGCTAAACTAAACTCCTCATTTTTGTGTGATTCCCATTTTTTAAATTAAATCCCAGAGTGTTGGACTGCTGAGGTTTTCTTCCCACCACAGGAATGTTAAATGTTGTTATATTATGATCACTATTCCCAAGTGGTCCTATAATAGTTACTTCCCGGAGGAGAGGGATAGCGCTGTGGTTTGAACATGGGCCTGCTAAACACAGGATTGTAAGCTTAGTCCTTGAGGAGGCCACTCAGGAACCTTTGGACAAATAGATTTAAAAAAAATCTGTCAGGGATGGTGCTTGGTTCTGCCAAGAGGGCAGGGGACTGAAGTCAATGACCTCTTGAGGTCCCTTCCAGTTCTGTAAGATGTGTATCGCCTTATGTTTGTTTATTTATCTACCAGATTCTGTGATCCACTCAGTAGTAAATAAAGAATTGCCTCTCCCCTGGTGGGTTCCTGTACTAGCTGCTCCAAAAAGCAGTCATTTAAGGCATTGAGAAATTTTACCTCTGCATCTCGTCCTGAGGCGACATGCACCCAGTCCATATGGGGATAATTGAAATTCCCTATTATTATTGAGTGTTTTGTTTTGATAACCTCTCTAATTTCCCTTAACATTTCAATGTCACTATCACAGTCCTTGTCAGGTGGTTGATAATATATTCTTACTGCTATGTTCTTATTAGAGAATGGAGTTATTATCCATAGTGATTCTATGGAACATTTTGATTCATTTGAGTCTACATTATCTTTCACATACAGTGCCACTCCACCACCCGCATGAACTATTCTGTTCTTCTGATATATTTTATATCCCAGTATGATTGTGTCCCACTGATTGTCCTCATTCCACCAGGTTTCTGTGACACCTATTATGTCAATCTCCTTCTTTAATCCTAGGTCCTCTAGTTCACCCATCTTATTAGTTAAACTTCTAGCATTTGTGTAGAAGCACTTTAAAAATGGCCACTGTTTGCCTGCCCTTCCCTGATGTATTAGATTCTTTTATATGTGGGTGTTTCCTGTCTGATCTAGTACCTATTATATCATCTCCCCTCCCCTCTTTCTGACTAAAACTGAGAAAATCTCTATCAACGGACTATCCTCTAAGAGAAATCTCTGTCCAATCCATGTTCTCCTCTGCATGAATTGGCTTTTCCCCATCTCTTAAAAACTGCTTTATGAACTTTTTAATGTTTAGTGCCAGAAGTCTGGATGCACCTTGGTTTAGGTGGAGGCTATCCTTCCTGTATAGGCTCCCCCTATCCCAAAAGCATCCCCAGTTCCTAATAAATCTAAACCCCTTCTCCCTACACCATCATCTCATCCATGCATTGAGACTCTGAACTTCTGCCTGCCTATGTGGCCCTGCATGTAGAACAGAAAGCATTTTTGAGAATGCTACTATAGAGGTCCTGGATTTCAGTCTCTTTCCTAGCAGCCTAAATTTGGCCTCCTTTCTCCTACCTTTCCCTATGTCATTGGTACCTACATGTACCATGACCATCGGCTCATCCCCAGCACTACACATAAGTCTATCTAGATGCCTCAAGGATATGCAACCTTTGTGCAAGGCAGGCAAGTCTCCATATGGTTCTCCCAGTCATCACAAACCCAACTATCTATGTTTCTAATGACCAAATCATGCACTACTAACACCTGCCTGTTCCTAACAACTGGGGTTCCCTTCCCCAGAGAGGTATCCTTAGTGTTAGAGAATACCATAACATCCTTTGGAAGGAGGGTCCCAAGTGTGGGCTGATTTTCCTCTACTTCCATTGATTGCTCTCTATCCCTGAGCCTTTCATCCTCCTTAACAGTGCTGAGGCTGTCAGACTGGGGGTGGGACAGTATTACAGTGTCCCAGAAAGCCTCATCAACAAATCTCTCTGCCTCCCTTAGCTCCTCCAGTTCAGCCAGCCTGGACTCCAAAGCCTGAACTCAGTCTCTGAGGATCAGGAGCTGCTTGCATCAGTTGCACACACACGCCCCCTACCACAAGGCAGGTAATTATACATGCTACAGTCAGTGCAATAAACAGGATAGCCCCCACTCTGCTGGTACAGGTTACTCCTCTCTCTCCTATCCAAAGTGAAGAGTGGGGTGACGTTTGGGAAGCATCTATGGATTGGAGGATTGGGCCAAAAGAAACCTGATGAGGTTCAACAAGGAAGAATCCCAAGCACTGTGGCAGGCTGGGGACCGAATGGCTAAGTGGCAGTGCAGCAGAAAAGGACCTCCAGTTTACAGTGCATGAGAAGCTGGATAAGAGCCAGCAGTGTGCCCTTGTAACCAAGAAGGCTAATGGCATATTGAGATGCATTGGAGGAGCATTGCCAGCACATCTAGAAATGTTATTGTTTACCTTTATTTGGCTTGGAGAATCAGTGAGGAGGCATATGGAGTGTAGAAAGGATTTGAATGCATTTGAAAGGGACCAGTGGAGGGCAACCAAAATGATTTAGGGGGCTGTAGCACATAAACTATGAGGAGAGGCTGAGGGATTTGGACTTGTTTAGCTTGCAGAAGAGTTGATAGCAGCATTTAACTCCCTGAAGGGAGGTTCCAGAGTTCCGGGAAAGAGGCTGTTCTCAGTGGTGATGGATAGCAGAACAAGGAGCAATGGTCTGATATTACAATGGGGGAGGTCTAGGTTGGATATTAGGGGAAAAAAACAACATTTCACTAGGGGGTTGGTGAAGCACTGGATTGGGTTACCAAGAGAGGTGGTGGAAACTCCATCTCTAGAAGTTTTTAAGTCCTTGCTTGACAAAGTCCTGGCTGGGATGATTTAGTTAGAGTTGGTCCTGCTTTGGGCAGGGGTCTGGACTTGATGACTCCTGCAGCCTCTTCCCATCCTAGGATTCTATGATTCTGAACAGGCAGGGGGTTAAGTTGAGGTGTCCTGTCTGGTTTCTGGGTAATGTTTAATTAGGGATGAGGTCTCTTTCCTTTTGGTATTCAGACAGAAACTGGATAGATTCTGAAAGTGCCAAATAATTGCATGTGAACAGCAGCACAAATGGATTTTAAGCAGTTTTCATTATTTCAGTATTATGGCCTGGACTGTTAGTCATAGTCAGGCCTTTATTTATGTCCCTGCTGAGACTAGGGACTCAGGGTTTGATAGAGAGAACAAGAATATGATAACCAGGCAGGCACTGGATTTTTTCATTTGGTAGGACATGTCATAAAGTTCCCATTCTGAAATAAGGAAAAAAATGGAAATTTCCCCTGAAAAAGAAGTTTTTAAAGTAAATTACAGGTCACTGTAAAAAATTTAGTTTCAATAGTATCAGAATATTTCATTCCAGCAATGATTTTTATATTCAATGGTAAAACAAAATTTTAAAATGTAACAAAGTCATTTTGCATTGGAAAAGTGAAACCTCTAGGTCCTAAAATGTTAAAACTTTTTTCTCTCCAGTTTTTCCTTTGAAAAGGAAAACTGGGTCAAAATGAGCACGTTTATGTGAAACATTTCACTTTTAATGAATCAACAGTTTTCAGTAGGAAACTATTCATCTGGAGAATGTCTGTCTGCATAGTTCTGCAAGCGATACACGCTGTGAGCAGGTGCGTAGTGAGGGTGCAGAGAGGGAAGACCCCTGGTTTTATTTCCTGCCTTTCTTGCGGGCCATTAGTTTTTCAGGAAGGGATGAGCCAGTGCAAGGAGGAAGCAAGGGGGCAACTATAATTCTGAACTGGTTTGGTTTTTAGTTTGCTCCTGAGGTGGTGTAGTTACATGCTGTGTTTTACTTACAGCACAGTGTAGGGTTATGACCATCTACCAGAGTGCCCCGCAAGCTGTGTGCTTGTATGGTTGCTCAGGAAAGATTCGCAGGCCACCCAGCTGATGAGCAGAGGGCCCACAGCTAGGTTATGCTTCTGCTGGTGGCTCATTTTATTCTGTGCATGAATGGAAAACAAATCCACACAAGGATGGAAAAGATGAGTGGGAACATTGCCATCTACCCTAAAATAACAGTTTTGAGTCTCTCTTCCATATTCATGGTGAGAAGCCTCTTATTTGTCTAATAGACCCACTCAAGGGGCCTGATCATGACTAAGGGTAATGAAATCTAGTCCTGAATATACCTCTTAAAATATTTTATTTTATCCTTAAATATTTTATACTCTGGGCTCAATTTTATCATCTATATTCCATCTGCAAGCTGTTGAGGGGACTGCTTAGGTGCATAAGTGTTCAGCGCTATGATATCGATTTGACTCTAAATGGGTAGCTAACAGTATTCACTGTATATAATAATTTCTGATGGCAATCCAAAAAGATGTAATAGTGCTAAACTGAAGAGTGAAATACAATTGTAAATAAAATGAAAAGATTCAGCAAATGCATTTAAAATATTGCTGTGGAGACAGTGCTATAATACCTATTTTTAATTTCCAAAAGGGTTCATTTACTGTGCATTGTAATTAGTTATCCATGGAACACCAGATTTTACATTATGTGCTAACTTTAAAATATACTTTCTAATAATTAATTGAGTACTTAGTGTGCAAATTGACTAAAAGTGACTTAAGTAAAAAAACTAATAATTTTTGAGCAGCTAAAAACGTACAATTAATTTTAAATTTAAAGAAAATCACCATTTTAATGGGTTTGCATTAGTTACACTTAAGGATAAAGTGTCTAATCCATGCTTCTCAAAAGGAATGGAATGATTCCTGCTGAGTTAATGTGTTTTGGATCAGGTTCTAATACCATTACCATTAGTACAGTTCTGATTCACTTAGTTTTGTAACTATCTCCCATACACGAGCAAGAAAAGTTTGTTGGGAGGGAATTTCCCTAGCTGGGAACTCATACATCATATCCTCTATCTCAATGTTTCTTAAAATATGTTCTGTGGAACATTGGTGTTCTGTGAGCAGCTTGCAGGGGTACCACCAGCATCTGACACTGTTTTGATATCATACACTGATGATATATATTTTCTGTTATTACAACCAGATACAATGTTACTTCTTCTACATGGCTATTTGGTTTCCTTTCGTCTGACAACAATTTTTTAAAGAAAATGTTCATAGGTGTTCCACATAAAAATATTGTTTGGTGTTCCATGGTCTCAGAAAGTCGAAGAAACACTGATCTATCTGACCCGTCAAACTGTAGCTAACATAAGCCTAGCATATCCCCTTCTGCAGAAAAAGCCATGGGAGGGATTACTTTTTTCCTGGGAAATCTGACAAGAGAGGGGAGTTTTGCATACCTCTGACAAGCTGCCTCCCAATAGCTTCCTCGGAGAGGATGGCCCCCCAGGAGCTCTCTGTTTCCTGCAGACACATTCCTTTGAAGCTACATAGCCTGGCACATCCTGATCAGGGCTTTCCCAGGTTTCCCACTAGAGGAGAGCCATAAAAAAGTTAGTACATCCTGAGAACATGTTAATTTTTATAAAGATGTGTAAATGAGAATGGGTAATTTCTGCAGACCTGCCCCACAGCTTGCCCTGTCTTCATCACTGCTTCTGGTCCCTGTCCATGCAGAGAGCTTCACAGTCTTCAGGGAGAGAGAGAAGATGGTGCAGAGCACCCAACTCTCATTTTTTGTAGAAAAGTGGAGACACTCATGCAAATGACCTGGATATGCATGCATATTTGAGGGATATGAATGTGGCCATTACTTTTACCTTTTTTTTTTTTTTGGTCAAAAACAGATGAGATACTGAAGAACATTTGTAGTAATAGTCCAGGTAATTGCACCTTGAAACCTTCACCAATCAATAACTCCCCAAGCAGCTCAAGGAAACCTCCAGATGAAATAGCATTAGTAATGCTGACCACTATAGGCACAAAACAAGAGAATGAGTAAAGCCATAAAAAAGAAATGAAAAGCTGAAAAACACAGCTGGTCAGAGATAAGGACACTTGTACTTTAATGCTTCTCACAGCAACTTCTGCAGGGTATGTGTGGAAATCATGTCATTCTACTTACGTGGTTTTGGCATGGGATGATCCTCTGGTCATACTTCCATTTGTGGGTGACATACCCCTTCTTCTCTGTCTATTCTCTGATGGAGCCCTACACTGGGAACTACTTCTATGAAACGTTGGGATCCGGGCACCTCTTTAAATAGGTTTCACATTAGTCAAAGGACTTAATCTCTACCATGTTAATTTTTCATGTGTCTGTCTTACTGGTCTCAGGATAGGTCCCTTTTAAGATCACAGGAAGAATAGGGACAACAATAGTAATTCTCTCTTACAGCTACTTTGTGTGTATGTTTCACTATAGAGATTCTGCCTCGGCCCCTCTGATCTAGCTTTGTGTTTCAGAGATGTACATGGATATCCAAACTCCGTCTGAAAATAAGCTGGCAAGTCCAGTGGTCAGGAATTTTAAATGCATTCAACTAACTAACTAACTAAACAATCTCTGGCCATGTCTACACTACAAAAATAACTTTGAAGTTGAGTGTCCATGCACACCCTACTTAAAAGATAAACTTTCAAATAGCATTCCTCCATTCCCAGGAATGGAGTAATGACTTCAAAGTTGGGCTTAATTTTGAAGTAGGGGAAATGTGTGTAGACACACTGCAGGCTACTTCGAAATAGTGCCTATTTTTGAAGTTAACACCTAGTGTAGACACACCCTCTGTGTGTAAGAGAGAGATACATTTAGTAGATTCATAAATAAATGTTCCTGATACTGCTTCATTTTGCTATGGATTGCCATCCAAGCGCTGTTTTGCAAAATATATCCCCATATGTCTATTACCCCTTTTGATGCCCTTAACTAATCACAGGTTGGGGTTCTGGGGATGCTCCAGTTGGGAGCAGAAGTTCGTGATAGGTATTTCTCTGATTCAGTCTTGTTAATTTGCAAGAGATGGACAAAGTCCTGTACCTCAAATACAGAAAGAATAAAATAGCAGGCAACCGTTTCTTTTGCTCACAGTACCATGAGCACACTTTTCAGCATGCATCCCTGACCCAAAAACGTCTCCCCAGATTTGTTCAGGGTCAGACGCTGTTTTCAGTTGCTCTTCAGACTGACTGACTGACCAACCCTCCTTTACCTTCTGTGATCTTCTTCTCTCTTTCACAAACACTCTTGCTCAAAACAGTATGCAGACTTGGTCTGCACTAGGCAAGTAAGTTTATTGCAGATACACAAGTGAAGCTATGACAGTTTCACAGGTAGAATTGACTCATCTGAAATGGACTTACAGGGCTGTTCTCACTGAGAAAGCTCAATGGGAGTTTTCTCCTGTCAACATCTCTTACGCCTCATGATATTGTGGAGAACAGGGGTCCACTGCCGACCCTGATAAGTTGATTTCACAAGTCCCTACCAGATGCATGAAATCAAACCCCAGAAGATGGACCCTGAGCAGGTCACTCTTCCATGTAATATTGACACGGTCTCAGCAAAAACTTCTGGATAGATTCACGTGGTCCTATTGCCCTGGATGGGGGCTTATACTTACAGGTATGTTAACTAAGGAATGAGTTTGGATCTAACAATCTCAGTGAGGTTTTAACCCTTAACAAGGCTTCACACAGATCATGGCACGGCATGTCATATACAGTCACACAGCCCCAAACCTTCTTACAGCAGAAAACTCTCACTTTTAGTAGAAAATGCTAGTTATCCTGGTGCCGTGGAACAAACGGGAGGTAGGAGGGAAGGGGAAGGTAGAGGGTATAGGAAGCTTTCCCAATACATAAATGTCTAGTCACAATTACAGTCCCTCTGCACCCTGAGCACAAAGATTGTCATCACAATCTTTGCCAAAGTAGTCCAGGGCATGTCTATGCTACCCGTTGGATCTACAGACAGCAATCAATGGAGCCGGGGTTGATTTATCATGTCTACAGATACGATAAATCAACTGTTGAGCACTGTCCTGTAGACTCCTGTTTACCACCAGAATAAGAATCCATCCTGGGAAGAGGCAGAGACAAGGGAAGGCCTGTGACCAAACGCCTCTCCGCAACAAAAAGCAGAGCAGTGCTGGTGCATGGGGAAGGAATGCTGTATCATTTCAAATGACAAAGTGGGGGTGCTCTGATCTGTGTGTCTGGTTTGAACAAGGCCTAGTGCTGCTGGAGTAGGACATTGCCATACTCTCTTGTTGCAAACTGTCTGAAGATCCACAGTCTTGCTCTAGATTATGCTGGCTAATTTGCTTGTAAAGGGGAGAAGGAAATGGTCGGAAAATCAGCACCCTGTTTAAAATGTTATATTTGTTATGCATGTTGTGTGCATACTTCTGTTGCTTGTGATGGTAAATACTATGCAGAGAATAACTCCATACCTCCCCAAGGAAACAATACAAAAATCAAGACAATAGAAATGTGTTTTAATTTTCTTGGCTGGTTAAGATACAGTAGTACTTATCAAGTTATGTCCAATGAACTGGAAGTGACAATGCCAAGTAATTCATTTTTATGATCATGTTATGTTGAGAAGAGGCTGAAGCTAGTAGACATGACTAGAGCAAGCTGGCATATTTAAATTTGGAGTAAACAGGGTCCATTTAAACAACTTCGCCTTTGGCATGCAAACTTTCTGATTTTAAAATATACTCTAGCACAGTTGTTTACGGTAGTAGGAAAATAAAAAAATCTTACCTCTGCTTAAGGGTCAGACAACATTTAATATTTTTAAATTGCCAGTAAATTTACAGTTGCTTGAATTGACAGGATATGAGATTAAAATAATCTCCTGTAACGACAGAAGGTAGTTTAACATTTATAGGGCCTCAATCATCTTGCCATATGAGCAAAATGCATTTTATCCATTTTTTTTAACTTTCTGATGTGATGGAGCTTGGTTTGACTGATTAATTTTAGTTCTCTCTTCACAGGAGATAGAGTGAGAGAGAGAAAATGACCATGATAAATTGATATATTAAAGTTTTGATTAATGGTTACTTTCTATTCAGGATAATTATCAGGTGATAGTTTCAATGAAAGATGCTGGGAAATGAAACTTTTCACTCTAGATAACCATCCACCCTGTCTGGCAAGAAAAATGGGTCTCTATTTTCAACATATTACTATGAAGCAAGGCCAATGGAGGGAGAACATACTGTTTGTGAATTTTGAAGGGTAAGATTGAGTTGAAAAAGTGCCTGACCTAACGAAGTTGTGAAAGAAATTCCGATGACCCAGAAATAAAATAAAACTGTACACAAAACATAAAGCAACAATGATTTGTGAAAGCAATGCTTTTTGTTATCTGAGCCTGACAAAGGATTATCCACTAACAGAAAAAACATGCACATTTATTTTTAACTGCAAAAAATAAATAAGACTAGAAAGTGCTGAATCTATTAGTATGTAGCCTGGTTCTTACTGATTGCATTGCATTTCTTCCCCTGTGAAATAGTCTTGCAAGCAACTGCCTGTGAGGTTGTTTGGTGAGCTTCATTACCACTGCAGGCTAATTAAAAAGATAGAAAACAGCAGCAAATGCTAGAAATTCCTCAACAACTCAGACTTTATGGCTGGAATGAACCTTCGTGATCATCTGATCTGACCTCTAGTATTTATCCTCTGGTATATTCATAGAGAGCAATCATAACTCCCCTCAGCCTTTCTTTGGTTAGGCTAAACAAGCCATGCTCTTTGAATAATCTCTCATAAGGTAGGTTTTCCATTCCTTGGATTATTCTGTGCACCTGTTCCAGAGTGAATTGATCTTTCTTAAACATGGGTAACCAGAATTGCACACATTATTATAGTTCAGGTCTCTCCAGTGCATTGTATAATGATACTAATGCTTCTATCTCTGCTGGAAATATCTGATGCACCCCCCAACACCCTTGGGAATCAGTCTTGGAATGAATCTTATTTAAAATTTTTATTTCACACAGAAAAAAATTAACAGGTGCTTAGCACCCACTGGCAGCCAAGCTTGCCTCCCACTCATGGGTGGCCCCACTGATCAAGGAAGAAGAGGCTTTCAAAGTCAGAGGGTCCTTTTGAAAGGCCCCCCTGGCTATACAGTCAGTGTGGGTTCTGAAAGCAGCACTTTTGAATCGCACGCAGCTGCCGTTATATTAATGAGGTGCTACATATTCATGTTGGCCCTTCATTAGCATCTTCCAAACTCCCTCATTAACATGCCCCCTCTGAAAGGGAGGGTAGTGTGGCCAGAACTTAAGAGTTGATGTTCATTCTTTTGTATGTTAAGAATCTTTTAGAAAAGGTAGATAAAATACTCCATTCATACAGAAAATATTTCTTTTCAAATACTATCTTACATGACTTAGGATATGTCAACTTCCAGCAGAATAAAAATAATTTTGGCAAAACGTATCCATGTATCAATTTGTATAGACAGAGATAAAAAAATTTTGCATTCAGTCCCATCACTTGAATTATGGTAAATGAATATCTATTTCACGAATATCTTGAAATAGTATTATTTTATCATTACCGTATAGGTCTTCATTTCCAGCTTGCTCTGGATATTATTTCAATTTAAAAAAAATCATCATTTTGTTGTTTCAATTTATCTCCTTGTCCTTTGAAAGCTTAGTTAGAGTAAAATCCTCTGGAATATAAACCATTTCTGTCTTTTCAATTTTTCTTTTTGAGATAGTTGTGGAACAGTCATATGAAAAAAAGATAATTTTTGTCTTTTCCATTTGTTGTCTTGTTCTTTTAAGCCCTGGGTATGGAAAAATGTAGAAGGAAAAATAAAACCTTTAGCTATCCAGGATTATATACTACCTTGTTAAAGTAATAAATATTGTGTAGAGAACATGTACAAGTAAGTGTAGGAAGATAAAAATCATTGAGTGACAAATGTTTATTTTTGATATCTGTGGAGAGACACAGTTGCCTCTCACAGTTTATACCGAGGAATATGAACCTCATTCTGCATAATGAATGCACTCCCAACTTCCACTGATTTAAGTCAGGACAAGAAGCAATGGCCTTAAATTACAGCAAGGGAGGTTTAGGTTGGATATCAAGAAAAACTTTCTAACAATCATGGTGGTTAAGCACCAGAATAAATTGCCTAGAGATGTGGAACCTCCATCATTGGAGATGTTTAAGAGCAGGTTGGACAAACACCTATCAGGGACACTCTAGATGGTGCTTGGTCCTGCCATGAGTGCAGCAGACTGGACTTTAAGATACCTTGAGGTTCCTTAGAATTCTATTATTCTGTGAAATGAGAGAGCTTTTGGCATACAAAGGATGTATGATCTAATGTGTGAGTATTGTGTTGGTAAGCCATGTCTTATGACTGTACTGCATTGTAGTGATACCAAGGTTTCTTACACGATTAGGAATGAGAGAACTGCTTTGAGTCAGAACTGACATGCTCATCAGTAAAGCTTTACCCGGGACATGCAAATAAGTTTTTGTGAAATTTAAAAACATTTAACAAATTACTTTTAGTGAGATCCAGACTGGAAGAACCTGAATTATTCTGCTGTAGGAATGCTTCTAATTCTGGTGCAACTAGACTGACATAGAAATATCATGGGACACAATGAGCCCGGTATATGTACATATTGATTTGTTGATTCAACAGGGTCAGCTGTACTCCAGGATAGCATCCCATGTTTTTGGATTGTTTGTGTCAAACATAAGCCTGCTTTAATCTTTTTCCCTCTGAGATTTGAGTAAGTTTTACTAAGAGGGACTTGTCAAAATCCTTTGCACTGCAATATTAGAATCAATATACTGAATATCCAGGGACTATTTCATGATATCCCAAAATGAGGAACTTGACTTGTAGGAATCTAGAGGATAAAGGCAGAGATGGATTTGGAGGTAGAAAGGTTCTTGTAAATAAGTAGCAACAGGATCTTGCTACATTAAAAATGGTGGCTTTACAGATTAGAAGAATAAATATTCCTCTTGACACCAAAGGGGCTAATCTGTGTTAACTATTGACCTGCATCAGAGGAGTAGCCATGTTAGTCTGTATCTTCAAAAACAACAAGCAGGCCTGTGATACCTTAGAAACTAACAAATTAAGTCATGAGCTCTGGTGACTAATCTGAGGAAGTGGGTTTTACCCACAAACACTCATAACCCAATAAATTTGTTAGTCTCTAAAATGCCACAAGACTGCTTGTTATTATTGACCTGCATGTTGGCATCATCAGGGCCTCTATTATGTTCATTTTAATGAGAAGAAATGTCAGGCCTTGTAAAGGAGCAACAGTTTCCTTACACACTATAATACAGGGGAAGGCATGATTTCAAAATGATAAAACACTGACAGCTGAATAATGATCGGCTGTTTAACAACAGCTTCATATTTATTGCTTTGTAAATATTGCGAAGCCTATTGGGTGTATTACATCAGCAAAATATAGGTCTAATTTGAATTGTTTCAAGGTACTGGTGTGCTTTTATTTAAAAATTGATGAAAGCATTAAGTTCTGAATGGGAACGTTAATGCTAATGAAAACAAATGGCACTGTTTTTTGTAGTTTGAATTTCCAGTAAACTGAAATCTAACATGGAGGGTTATCTTATTAAAGGAGAAAAATTAAAGCAATCAGCTTGCAAGACTTAGACAGCACAGATTCAACATGCTAGATAGTGTTTAAAATGTGTTTTTAAAGCTAGACAATTAGAATGTTAATAATAACACGGGTAAGTCAGTTAGAAGTACACAACCAATATTGGTGCATAAAAATATTTGGTTACACTTCTACAATGTGTCACTGACATCAACTAAGAATACTCATTTTTTGAAACTGGCACAAGACAGAATCTGTCATATTAGTTACAATAAAATAATATACAGATATGCAAAAAGATGATATACAAAGGACTCAAGTTTTGGAAACTGAAGTAATTTTATGAAAATAAGAGAAACACACAATAAGTTACCTACTTTGTAAAGCACTGTAGCAGTTTATGAAAATTATTATATAGGAGATAGTTCTAGTTGTTGATGCTGCTGTTGTTGCTAAAATATGAAGTTTATTAAGATTTAACCTTAGTAGGGTCTTCAACCTTACATAATTTGTAGACAAGCCTGGTAGAAAAGAACAATTTCCTAACTTGAAAGAAACTTTCTAGTTTCTTGTATAAGTTATGTTAGCAATTCTATATCTCAATTAAAATGGAAGTGCTTGGCATTTGCTGCAAAATTCTTTCCCATTAATATATTACCTGACCTATCAGGGGAATGGGGGTGCTGGATAATAAAATGTGCTGGTTATTTGAGCTGGATAACATGGCTTTTACTGTATTGCTTTATATTTTACACCAATTGGCTTAAGCAGTTGTAACCCTTTTGTTTGCTTTCAGTGAATATATTCACAATTTATTTACAAGTTTATTTGCAGAAATGTTCCTCCTTTTCATGTTTAAGAGATTTTAAGGAAACAGGACAATAGGTGAAGCGGATGATTCAAAGTGGGAGAAGGCGAAGTATCAGAGAACTGATCATATTTGGTAAAATGAGCAGCAGTAACAGCATGCGTGCTGCCTAGACATTCTTAAAGGCTTTGTAGGCGTCATAGAAGAGGGGAGTGTATTTGAAGTAGGATAATGGACAATTCAGTGCATTTTAAACCTAGAACAATGTATATATCTTTAGGGTGCTTACCCAGGCCATGTATTTTTAGAACTGTAGTGCCTTTGAGGCTCATTTCACATAAACCACTATGTTTCAACATGGCAATTAAAGATCCTGCCTTCAGTAAATTTTTTCTAATAAAGGTGTGCAAAGGGTGGCTTCACTTTTATATGGCATTTTCACTGTTGTCTTTTTATTTTAATCAATACTTCTGTCTCACGTTTCCTTGAGTTTACTTATTGATGAATTATCTGCATATTGTGTATATTTCTAAAATAAGACATGCATTGACCAACTTTCCCCACTAGGGTGTACAAATAGTCTATGCAATTTCTAAATGATGGTGTAAGAATTATATTAATTCTGCATAAATCACAGTGGCAACAAGCCAGCCCAAATTAATCAGTATTCTCTAAAACAAGCAAGCAGATGGAGAGAGATGGATTTCTGAAAAAAAGGATCTCTCAAACAAAACCTAGAAAATGTTTGATTTTAAGGTAAATTGGAGCATATATATCAGTCTGTACAAACCACAGAAACTTGACATATTGTAAAATTTACCATGAATTACAAATCTCTAGAAAACTGCACAGCCAACAGAACAAGATGGAAGGATTGAAAGTCAGTGTAAGTCTCACACAGGTGTCCTTTGAGAAGCCCTCACTTCTTCCCCACCAAATTTTGAGTACTTTATTAATTTATATCCATATAGTAGAACGTTCTTTTTTTGTAAACTCATATTATGTAAAGTTAAATTCACATGCAATGGAACAGATGAGCTGTCCTGTTACATACAGGTATAGGTTCATGTTTCAAAAGGTGATCAGCAATTTTGAGCATCTCACTTTACATCTCAAAGGGGTCTAGTACTTTTCCAAGGATGGATGTGCAGCACTTCAAAAAAAAAAATTAGGCCTCCTTCATAGTATCTCATGCTGGGTGCCTGAAAATTGAAGCCCCCTAGAATCACGAGTTACTTTTGAAAATGTTGACCATATATTTTATCCCTCTGCATCAGGGTGCTCAAATACTATTGTAATGGGAGGAAAGATGGGAAGCATTGCATCTTATGATCTATGGTGAATTCATGACTAGTTATGGGAAAACTGCATCTACACAGCTGTTCATCCCTGGGGATGTCTGCAGGTCAAAACACACAAGAAAGTATGGGATCATTGCTTCCCCTTAGTATGCCACCCTTACACAGCCAGTGCATTTCTGGTTCATACCTACATACCTCACAGACTTGCTACTGTGGAATACTGAAAGGAGGGGCACTGTTGAAAATTGGCAGCCCTGTGCTGTCAGTGTGCTCCTTCCGCATGGGTCCATGCCCTACTACCCAGCTCCCCACTAAACAGCACCCCTTGACATGATATTCCTAGCACCCCCCAACACCAACGTGCAATGATCCGAAAATCACCACCCCTCCTCAGCATCCCTTTGCCCTCAGCTTTGCCACAACTGTCCTATGCCCCACACAGAACCCCCACTGCTTTGCACCTCAATGTGCCAGGATCTCCCCCACCCCTACTGCCTAGTACCCTCCTCCACAGCGCCATCACACAGCACCTCACACAACCAGCTCAAAGTAGGGATCCCCCTTCCAAGCACTATGCTAGGGGCAGGAGAAGTAGCACCTGGGAGCAGAGAACAGCCCTGTCCCCCAGCACTGTGTGCATCCCTACCCACCTAATGCTGGTGGTGCCCATGGCAGAGATGGTATTTCCTTTTGTAGGCTGGGGGGCAAAGGCAGTCTTCAACTTCCACAGCCCAATGCTTCTGCAGAGTGGCAGGAAGCTGTGGGGGGGGCGGGGAGGCACACCCCCAGGTGCCTAAAGCTCATCACTGGGGATGACCAGGAGCAGCAGTGGCTGAGACTTCTCTCTTTCCTAGCTCCACTGGTGGCTGCCTGATGGTGATGGGGCAGAGACGAGCCCTCAGCCAGCTGTTGGCCAAAAAGAACAAGCAGTGGTCGGGGCAGAGAGATGCTCTGGACAGCCAGGGGCAGGGAAGAGGTGGAACTGGGAAAGGCGAATGGGAGTGGGGGTGAGTGGGGTTAGGACTCTGAGAGACCCAGCCCTGAATATTGGTGGAGCTGAGCCACCGACCAGGGAATATCCCTGCAACCTGAGTACCATAGACCATGGAATTAAAGGCTGTGCTTCCCTGAGGCTAGAAGCCCGATACTGTCTGTCACTACAATTTGATGGGAAGTAGAACTATAAATAGCAAGCATAGGTGTTTGCATCAAAGCAGAGATTTCTGGCTAGTTTGTGGGCACAGAAGACAGGGCTCCCCATGCCCTTATTTATGTGCATGAGGCCAGGGTTTTCCAGGATTCTAATGGTATGCCTACTCAGCAGCATTACTCTGAAATAAGCTATTCCAGAAAAGATGTTCCAGAATAGCTTATTTTGATATAACACTGCTACACAAAATGAGTTTCAAAATAATAGTTAACATCTAAACACAATAGAGCCTAATTCAAAATACAGCCATTGGACATACTATGGCTTATTTCAAAAAAAGCTTTATTTCCTGGCTACACAGCCTGTTTTGAAAGAAGAAGGTTGCTTTCGAAATCGGGGCACCTCTTTGGAAGGACCCTTGGCTACATCGTTATTTTTAGTTTGAAATCAGCATTTCTGCTCGTCTGGGTGGCTGTCATTATGCAAATGAGGTGCTGAATATTCATATATGTGCCTCTTTTGCATTTTTGAATGGATGTGATTGACATACCTCTTCAAAAAGGGAGGGGTAATGTAGCCACGGCTGAATGAGGTTTACCTGTTTCAAAATAAGACAACTGCTATTTTGAAATTATTTCAAAATAGCATTTGTGTTGTGTAGATGTTAGCAAAGTTATTTCAAAATAACTTTGCTGTGTAGACATACCCACAGCCAATGGATGTGATTGGCAGTGCAGAGATGGGGGAGACCCTGCAGTGGCTCAAGAAGCAGCAGCAGAAGATGCAGAAAGCCCACAAGGTGAGGGCAGGGAGGAAAACCCATAGGGCCCTGATGAATACCACTTCAGTTGGCTGATAAAACCATGGATGATTCCACATGCATGGATGGAACTATGGAGGAAGGAGCTAATGCCCAGTGGACCAGGTCGTCTTAGAAGTGGAGGGCAGTTTTAAATGGAAGCGTGTTGGAGTAGTAGAAGGGTTACTATGCCCGTTGTGTTAGGTAGGACTGGGCTTTTCCCCAAAAGGAAAAGGAAATATTCCCCAATGAAAGAGTCAGGGACCTCTAGACTGAGCAGCCCTGAGGAGGAAGATGAGCAAGGTCCTCAGGTTAGCAAACATGAAACTTCCATGCAGCAGACCCAGTTAGTGTAGACAGAGGAGAAGAAGGTGCAGGGGGAGATGAACAGCCCCTTTGATGGAGAAAAGGGGCAACTGGAGCACCCACAAAGCTGTTTTTGGGAGAAGAAATACAGATCCTGCTTTGTGGCTTGGGAGAATCCATGGCCTAGGGTGTCTAGCAGGAGGTCAGGATTGGACCTGAACCCCTGACAGAAGAAAAGAGGGTGAAGGAGAAGGAATGCAGGGTGAGGACCTGTGGGTGGTGGCAGAGCTATGGGGACCTCCACCTTCCCACATCATGGCTGGAAGATAAAGGAACCTTCAGGAGGTGATGCCAGTGTTTACCTGCAAGAAGGGCAGAGACTTCTCTGGATGAACCCCAGTGGAAGAGATGGAGAGGCAGAGGAATGACAAACCTCATGTATCATGGGGGTAAGTGTGCAACAGGGTGCTTTCTAGGAAACCTGAACCATGCCTCTGTTATGCTAGTTTCGATTGGGAAAGGGGAGTTGGAGCTGGCTGTGTAAGCCCAGGCCTAAACTGCAAACAGGGAATAGCTGCAAATCAGGAATAGCTGCACTAAATAAAGGATGGCAGGAAGTAAGCTATTGGAGAGCAAAAGAAGGAGTCAGGGTATTAGAAGCCATGCTTCCCGCAGTGACTGCAGAAGCTAGCAGTTCCTGAAGCTGTAAGCCTGATACTATCTGTCACAACAAGGTGGTGGGATCTGGTATTGTAAATAAAGTGCACAGATGATTGCACCAAAGCAGAGGTCTTGGGATGGTTTGTGGGTGCAGAAGACAGAGGGCTCTGTTATATACCAAAACAGAATTATTTTGCTTGCATGTAGTTCAGCTTCTTTTGAGCAGAAGTGAAAACAACTTCTTTTAAAAATAAAACTACATACAGAATGTTTTCTACTAGGCAAAATTGCTTTAAGGTCAATCTTTGGGGTTGGGGCGGAGTGAAAGTTCAAAAGGAATATTTGCAAATGTGGCTGTGGGTTTTTTTTGGGGTGGGGGCAGACTACTTAGACCTCTTCATCAGTGTCTCAGCTGAGATATGAGGCATTTCCTGGGACCCCAAAGCTTTTTTTAAAAAAAAAAAAGTCTCTGGGAAATGTTGCCTAGTATGGATCAATTTAGAAGAAGGGCACATATTGTTTTCACTCAAAACTCTCTGGCATCAGAGTGAAGTAATTTATAAACACCAGCTAGTTTATATTGTTTCTTGACAGAAGGATGGAGAGGCAAGATAAGGAATTGGTTCTATTTTTCACAGAGTACAGAGTGAGGCAATTAAAAAAGGTGGGAAGGGATTCAGAAAAGAAGTGAAATCGCCCATAACAGTCAAATCCTCCATCTGCAGGCTTCCTGTAGTCTTATTTGGGAGACCTTGGGGGGAGATGTATCTTGGGGAAAACAGAGGTACTGATAAGAGCTTAATATTTTATCTGAGTCCAAGAATCACTTTTCAGTGATGGTTTTCTTTCATTAAGCACATAGGCCTGGAGATTACAAACTTTATATGTCTATTAATTTGAAATGAGGAAGGCACACAGGTGAAGTTAAATCATTAGGACTCTCATTACAAACCATGCCTAAATCACCATGAGAAGCCAGGTGTTTTGGATTATTAAAACACATTTCTTGTGGCTTAGGTTTTACTGTTTTCAGCCACTCATCTCAAATGCAGGTAATGATGATGAAGCCTCTTCCACTCCTACATCTTGGAGCATAGGCCACGGGGGACCATTGCCAGCATCTTCTGTCCTGAGAGATCTTATCCAGTTCTGACCAGATGTAGTA
Organism: Carettochelys insculpta; assembly: GCF_033958435.1. Classification (NCBI taxonomy): domain Eukaryota; kingdom Metazoa; phylum Chordata; order Testudines; family Carettochelyidae; genus Carettochelys; species Carettochelys insculpta. The sequence goes on from NC_134144.1 coordinate 60,320,396, forward strand.
TATTTCTTTAGTGTCTGCCTTCAAGTCTCTATGCCAGGTGTTTCTTGGTCACCCTCTTTTCCTTTTTCTTTGTAGGTTCCAAATTAAGGCTTGCAGGAAAAGGGGAAAAACAACAACAGTCTTTCAGTTTGAAAGTAGTATTGTTGGCTTGTGGTGATTACAGGATATTGGAGACACTAAGTGGACCTTTGGAATATATGCTCAGTATTTATAGTAAACCATCTGTTTGATTTTATATTTCATGTTTTGTACCTTTCCCAGCCCTGAGGAAGAGCATTGTGTAGCTTGAGAGCTTATCTCTCTTATAACCAACAGAAGTTGGTCCAATAAAAGATATTACCTCAACCACCTTGTCTTTGAGCCTGTAGTCAGGTAGCCCAGTGTTACGGAAACCCCACTGAGGAATGTGGTAGTAAACATTCTGACAATGGGCACAAGGGGTCAGTCCTTGACTGATTAAGGCAGGCTGTTGATCATGGGATGTCAGCTGGGTAGGCTGTGCTCCCTAATTGGGATTGACAAAAGGCATCTAGAATATTTGAACTCTCAGCTGGAGGGGAAAACTCAAAAACACAATAAGGGTTTACCAAGATTACAGATTGTCACAGGTTTATACTTTCCCTGCCCCCTTTTATCATTTACAGCGTAAAGTGCTTCTGAACTATGGCATCAGTTTGCTGATTATTCCAAGCCATAGGCTTCATTTATTGCTGGGGCCTTGTGGATTGTCTCTTGACTTCACTATCTGAGAGATATTTTGGTTTCACCTTCCATTTTCAACAGTTCTTGGCATTGTGTTAAATCTTTCTTACTGAGTCATAATGGCTGACCTCTTGGGCCTCTGCGTCCAGTTGTTATTGTAAAATATGGGCAGCTCTGTAGATGACAAGCTGATGGCACCTTAATAACCAGTTAACAAGGGTATATATTATTTGAACGACCAACGCTTTAGCTTTCAATTAGTTTAAAATCAGATTACTTTGCCTCAAAAATACTTGAACTTTTCCAGGTTCGGCTAATAGTTATCACAGATAATTGGACCTGATCCAATAGCCGCTGAAGTTACATCTTAATCGCCAAGTTTAAAAATGAAAAAAAAAGAGTAGGCAAAAATAAAAAAAGTTCCAGTTAATTGAGCTGCTTTCTTACCATTTGTTTTCATGCATCTTGGAAACAGTAGGGAACAGTAGCAGTGATTCCATTTAATACATGAAGCCATATCAGCAAATAATAGCAAGATTACTTCATACTGTCTTTTTGGGTTACATAAAAAATAATCTGAAATGACAGCATCAACCAGCAAAAGTCCACATTATTTGTCAAACAGAAAAACTGGTCTCATTAATACTCCAATTATAGACGGCTAACTCTTCAGCCCATTTCTAATTCAGGTATAAAATAAATTCTCTCTCTATTTTTAACTGCTGCTCTCTCCCTCTAGTTGTGGACGCAGTGCCTTCTGGAGGGTAGGGTACACAACTGGGTGTCAGCAGACCTCTGTTCTCTTCATAACTCTGTGATCTCAGGCAAATTATTTCATATCTTTATGCTTCTATTTTCCCTCTCACTCTTTCTTTACTGTGTCGGTGTTGACTGTAAAGCTTTAAAGCCTGGACTACTACTTGGTGTTTGTTGCTTGCATTTTGAAGACCCATTCCTGGTAACCTCTGGGCATGGCTGTAATACAAATAATTTATAATTATGGAGGCAAGAATGATAGCAACTGAATGCAAAATCAACAGTTTGAAGTGTGTTTAACAGTGGTATCTTTAGTCCCCAAGATTTTGCAACAAGTGCAAAGTTTTTAAAATTTGATTTTGGGGCAAGGTCCTAACAACTCTGCCAAACAATTCTGAAAATAGTGAGTAGTCCTGTGGTAGACTAACAGAATGTTTGGAGCATAAGCTTTCATGGGCAAAGACCCTCTTCATCACATGCATTGCCCAAGCTTTCATGGGCAATGCATGTGATGAAGAGGGTCTTTGCCCATGAAAGCTTATATTCCAAAAATTCTCTTAGTCTGTAAGGTTCCACAGAACTTCTAATTGTTTTTGTGGATGCAAACTAACATGGCTACCCCTGTGATATCTGAAAATAGTGAATCAGTACCAGGACCCTGCTAAATGTGTGATTCCCGTGGCCCTTCCTGCCACCAGTTGTATCCCTAAGAGGTATTGGCAGCTGCCTGGGGCTGCGATTTCCCCCATGATGCAGCATGATCACCTTTTGTGTCCACTTGGAGGCTATGAAAGCAGGATTAGCAGCAAGCAGGCTCCTCATCACTTACCCCTGGAGTAAGTCTACTTAGGTGAGTGAGCTGGTCAGCTGCACTCTTCTTGTACCACATGTACAGTCCTCTGCTAGCATGATGTTGATGGGAACCTCTTGTAGAGTAGATTGTGGAGTTAATGCTTCAGTGAGTTGCCTGGCAGGAGTTCACACCTCTTAGAACTAATGTTTCAGATTGCCATCTCATAAGAAGAAAGGCTGAAAGAATTGGGCTTGTTTAGTTTGGAAAACAGAAGACTGAGGGGGGACATGATAGCAGTTTTCAGGTATCTAAAAGGGTGTCATAAGGCAGAGGGAGGGAACTTGTTCTTCCTTGCCTCTGAGGATAGAACAAGAGGCAATGGACTTAAATTGCAGCGGGGGAGGTTCAGGTTGGACATTAGGAAAAAGTTCCTAACTGTCAGGGTGATCAAACACTGGAACGAATTGCCAAGGGAGATGGTAGAGTCTCCATCACTGGAGATATTTAAGAAGAGGTTAGATAGAAGGCTTTCAGGGATGGTCTAGAAAGTGCTTGGTCCTGCCATGGGGTCAGGGGGCTGGACTCAATGGCCTCTCAAGGTCCCTTCCAGTCCTACTCTTCTATGATTCTAAGACTGCTGCTACTTTAGTTATGCTATTCATTTTCCAATGTTTGTAACCATATTTTACTTGAACGAAAGCAAAGATTATGATGTAATGACAACACTCAGAGATGGGTCCCTAGACATAGGCCTTTTTTTTCTTTCAATTCTGCCTTTGTTCAGTTCCATTCTAGTCTATGGAGCAATGTGAACTTGCAACTGACCTGACGCTTTGTAACATAGAAATTGATTACAGACCATTCGCTTGTTGAATACCTTTGCACAGCCAGCACATTTTTTTATTTTTTATTATTATGATGAACAATTTGCTGCTATGGTATGAGCATCTGGCAAGAGCCAGCCTGCAGAAGAGCCAGTCTTCTGGCAATGGAATGATCTCAGCTGGCCCTGACAAAAGGTGTTGGATTGCCTGTGCCATCTGGTTGACTTTAGGCATCTGCAAGCTCATAGTTAGCCTCAGTACCATCAGCAGTCTAATGGCAACTCAGTGTGTTCCTAGTGTGCGGCCAGAGGCCTGCAGCAGTAATGGGATCCCCTGTGTGTCATAAGACCACTTGCCATTATATCAGAAGCAGGATAAAAATTATTAAAACAATACAAGAGCAGGTAGAAGTGGGAGTGGTATATGGGGCAGAACAGGAGTAGGATGTAAAAGAATGGTCCTCCCCTATGGCAAACTCCAGGCAACAGCCACCACTCTCTGGACACCCAGCTCTGAAGACCATGCTGCCACCAGCAGCACTGCAGAAGAAAGGGTGGCAATGAGGTTTTCCTGCCTGTGCCTGGGGAGGACAGCATGAGGGCTTCCTGGTCCAAGACGTAGAGGCTCTCCAGACATTTGCATGGAGGATCATAGGTTTCCTGTATATGGTGAAGCATAGATGAAGGGCCTGTACACCCCCTTCTAGGAATGCCTGCAGACTCTGATCCCTTTGCATGGGCGACTTGTCAAGGTTGGGGCATTCATAGCCTATATCACAGGGGTGGAAGAGGAGGGTGGGTTCTGGTGGGGAGACATCTGCTGAGAGCACTGAGTCCAGTCATTGCTTAGGACGATTTTAGAGCTTTGCAGTGAGTTTGAGAACTTGCGGCTTGAGCACGACTTGCTGTCATAATGATGGGAACAGGATGAAAATTCAAGAAACTCTGTGGGAGAGGGTGAGACTAGGTATCACAGGGTGGGACAGGTGTGGGATAAAATAAAATAGTCCCATGCAGGGCCTTATCTGCAGCTGTACTTGGCTATGTCGCTGCCTCAACTGTTTCTAACCATGCCTCAGCTCCTTCCTGACTTGTGGCTCCCCAGTTCAGACCATCAGCTCCACCTTCTGACTGTGACTGCAGCCAACCCTTCAGCATGGGCTGTGGTTTCTGACTCATAGCTCAGATCCTCTATTACACCTTCAGCTTGAGCCTCCAATTAACACATTAACTTGGACTTCAGTCTTTGTCTCCTAGGTCTGACTTTCCTCTACTGGATTCAGCTCCTGCTGATAGACTGACCTCTTGCTCCAACCACTAGGCTAGGCCACCCATGACTAAGCTGCTGATGGTGATAATAGTTCTTCCAAGGACATTTGTGTGACATTTATTTATAAGCATACAGAAAATAGATGAAACATAATGTTTTCATGGTCAATTTCTTTATGTGAGAAGTGAAAAATTCATCATTCTCTTAATATGCCGGGTGAAAGGCAGCCACCAAGAAACAGCACAGTTACAGGTAGGCATGTTATAGAACACCTAAAAAACTGCATTTGCACAGTGCCTTTAAAGGGTATCAGTTCATTCATTAATTTGGGCCTTATCTTGTAGGACACTGGATAGCTCCTGCGAGATTCTTTGCCTTCAATTGAGGGTGCATGTTGTGGATGCCTGGGAAATTCTGTATTATATTTATGACTATGGTGCATAGTTCCATGGGTTGGTTTATGATGAGCTACTTGGTATAGAATTGGGCTGATCAGCCATCAATGAATTTACAAATAGGAGGGTGACATGAAGATGTCCTACTTGTTATCAAGTGATTGCCAAGAGAGACTTGGTATGGACTTACATCGAGTAGGACTGTCTGGAAAACTTAGCAGGAAAGGCAACACAATGGCCTAGAAAAGGACCATTTGAGCAAATGTTCTAATTCAATAGTAGGTTAACAGCTGTGAAGAGGCAATTCCTCGGACCCAGCCTTAGTTGCATAGCTATTTTGCCAAGGCTGAGAACCTGGAGATGGAAAGACACGAATCAGATAGAAGATCTGCTGGCTCAAAGTGGGGAAGATGTTGTCAGCTGCAGCAGGCTGGCACAGACTGACAGAATCGGGGTCTGCAGCTAGCAAGCAATTAAATGGTGGGATAAGGTAGGATGCTAATGTTAAGTCACCTCAATCTGCAGCAGCTTCGGGGAGTGTCAAACAGGTAAGACAACTTGTGTATGGGTCCTTTTTTTCATTTCAAATCCATTTCTCTGAGTTCTCTCAGTTGTTGGGCAAATAAATCCTACTTTGTTCTGAAGAACAAACTACTGTTTCACTGCATTCTGTTACTGGCCATAGGCTCCTGAAGAGAAAATTTTGAAGTTGCCAGACCAACTGTATGTGGTAGGTGTCGTGTTTGGCCACCAAGGCATTTTAAGATGGACACCCAGCAAAATAGTAGCTGGATCAAGGAATCTCACCCCTAGAAGTGGAGGAATGGGCTTCTCAGTTAAAACAGGTCCACTTGGGATACTGGTGGAGGACCTCAGAAGAGACAGACTGTCCAGGGTCTGTGATAAGTGGCACTGGGCAGGATTGGGCCCCTTTGACACACACCTGTTTTTCTAAAGAAACACAAGCCTTATGCCCAGCACTGTCTGTTGGCAAGACAATTTGAGGAATATGGCTTGTTAATTGTATTTTCAACTCTGTTGAATGGCTGCTTCTACAACAGGATTATGAAGTATCCCATTTTCTTGAATCCTTATAAAGCCAGTCTCAGATTTCATTAGCAAGTTGCAAGTTGTAGCTGCATTTTGCTTCTTGATGATGTCATGGGCTCCTGAAGTTCCTGAAATAGCTAAACCTGTACAGGGCCTTATTTTGTCATGCTGGAACCACTGGTATGACCATAGGACTTGACACTGTGTGGGAAAACTACAGTGTGCTCACAGAAAATTCACAAAGAAATGAGAAACCTGATCATGTCAATTATTTATTTAATCTTTAAAGCTCTAAATGTTAATGTTCTTAGAGATAATTTAATTTTTAGGCTTAATATCTTGACAGTTGCAATATAAAGTTGGAGTTAGTCCCGAATACAAATCAATTGTTTTATTTATTTATTTATTTGTACATTTTTGACTATACATGACTCTTCACACTGGCTTGAGAAATAGATGAGAGATTTATAGAGAGAGAAATAATAAGCTTGTATGTCTGCCCACATTTTCACAGAAAGGTGAAATACCGGACCTATGATACCAGAATGATTTTTTTTTTTATCCCTTTGTAATCCAGTCTTATGACTTCAGGTGGTTCTGGGGTTTCATAACGCATCATGAGAAATGAAACATAGGAAAGGCAATCTCAGCTAAGTTTGAAGGAAGATCAAAGGCTCCAGTGTTTCCCATAATGTGTTTTCTAAAACCTAATTTAGATAAAAGTAGAAGGAGCATCCCCTTGAGCAAAAATGGAAAATCAAAAGAAGAATCATAACAAACCACGGATGTAATGGGGAAAAAAACACTTCCCCATACATTGTACATTTTTAATCAAATCATGTTTTTAGAAATGTAAGTAACAAGGAAATAGTGCAAATCATTGATATACAGGTTGAAGCTCTGGTCCAGCACTTTTGTTCAGCAGGACCATGGATGTTGTTGAACCAGAGAGCGGCTAGATTGGGGAGCACCGCTATGGGGAGCTCATCTGGAATTGAGGAGCCCTGCTGTAGAGATCCCAGCCCCAGTCCAGAGCCCCAGCAGGAGCTCTGCAGTGGGAAGACAGTGGGGAGCCTGCTTAAGGCACAAGTCCTGCAGCTGCGAAGACCTTGTCTAGGCAAGGGGAGATCATCAGCCCCATGGCAGGGAGCCATCTAGGGCAGGGAGCCCCATTTGCAGCCCCACAGCCATGGGGCTCCCAGCTGGGCTAGGGGGCCCAGCAGCCTCATGGGGGAGCCCTGAAAGAGTGCACCCTCTCCAGGCAACTGGGGGCAGGGATCTTGAGTCAAGATGCTTCTCTTACCAGCCTTTTTTTTTCTCAGCATTGCTCTGTGAAAAGGCCAACACGTGTGAGCGTAGTGACCAACACTTAGCTTTTTTACACTTATGCAACATATTTACACACAAGTCCTTTTGGCTTTAAGGGTTCTCTGCAGAACATACTGGGTCATTCTTTCTGTTTCACTTTGATTTTATACGTACAGACAGTGTTCTCTGTAAGCTGAGCAGTTGTGTGACCATCCAGGAGAAGATTCAGGTAGCACCCGGTTAATTAGCAGAGCACTCACATTCAGCAGTGTGTGTTCTGTTGGTGGTGCACATCCATATATGCCTTGGTGCACATAACAAAATGTATTCGGCCTATGGATGGGAAAAATTAGAGGAAACGCTGCCTATGGATCAGATTCTTAACTAGTGTAAATCATATAATTAAACTGAATATATAAACACATGGTTTTACATCATCTGAGGAGCTGAATCATTATCTTTAAGACGGAGTCTTTCTGTGTTCCCAAAAGGTTTTGTGTTAGTAAAATAAAATTCTCTTAGTTTGCAACTGCTTTTGTTGTTCCCTTATTAAAAATGATTTGCTTAATGTGTGTCAGTCAGCTTTTTGTGTGCCCATTCTGTATTAAAATACTGGCATATATATTTCTTATCCCAATAATGAAACAAAAATAATTGGTTTTGCTCATACACATAGGGATACCTTTCGAGACACAGAGGATTCTGAAGACTGCTGACTCTCAGATAGTTGACATGCATACTCATATTACTGGCAAGAAATTTTCCAGTGTCATAGGATAATAGAAATTAGAGATGGAAAGCACCCATCAGACAATCCAAACCATCTGCCTGTCAGGACAGGATTGTTCTCTGTTGCATATTTGGATGACTCAGCCAATGTGGTTATATTGTGAAGATATTTGTGTAATAAAACAGATATACAGCTTCATCTACATCTAAATACACTTATGTCAGTACTCAGCAGGAAGATATAAAGAGCCTTTCTTTCTTCTGTTATAGAGTAAAGTATTAACCTTTTTTTTTCTAAATTTGTTTTGCTAAAATAATTTGTATTAATTATTAACATGTCTCTTGGAGAAGACAATTTTACACCTTTAGCTTCTACAATAATATATATGGCATTCCATTCAAAAATTTACCTTTTTAGAAGTAGAATGTATTAGATCAGAAGGAGAACAACTTCTCTGAGGATCTAACTTACTGCACTGACCTCAGCAAGGAAATGAGTAGTTATCTGTCATGCAGTTCTTTTAATGAAGTGTCTTGCTAATATTTCTGCTGTTGCAAGGCTTTTTCAGTAGGTTAAGGATTGCTGTTGCTTGGCTGAATAGGGTAAGTGGGGATAAACTTAGAGTGGATATTTTTCCCCAAAGTCCTTTGAAAATCAATTTAAGGGATGGATTCTGCTCTCATTTGAACTGATATAAATTTAAAATGCAATTGCTTCAGTGGAGTTGTACTGATGTAAGTGAGAACAGAGTTTAGCCCTTCTATAGTTCTAACCAACTTTGCTTCCTTTTCTGTTGGTGGGTATGAGGAAGCAAGCATAAGGTACTGTAAGTTTCAAAGAATCAATTTATCATCAGTATAGATGCCACGGTGCATCAATTTATCTTCAAAGAAAAGTTAAGGAAGCTGCCTCAAAAACCTTATGAAGATGCCTGAAAATGCGCATACTAAGTGTTAAAACAAAAAAGCAGTTCAGTAGCACTTTAAAGACTAACAAAATAATTTATTAGGTGACGAGCTTTCGTGCGACAGACCCACTTCTTAAGATCAGATCTGATCTGAAGAAATGGGTCTGTCTCACAAAAGCTCATCACCTAATAAATTATTTTGTTAGTCTTTAAAGTGCTACTGGACTGCTTTTTTGTTTTGATAGTATAAAGACTAGCACGGCTTTCTCGCTGTTACTATACTAAGTGTTAAGTGAAAGAAGATTTTAAACTATTTTTAAAGTTAATTTAAAGGGGATGGCTTAAAATTAAGGAAATATATGTATAAAAAAGTAAGCTATAACTCATAAAAAGGCTGTTCTTGAAAAAGGAATGGCTAAAACCTATAAGCTAATGACAAGCCATAAGCAGACAGATGCACTCTTCTGCAGTTATAACCTAGGTAAGTAAATAATTAGCAACAATAGTAAACTTTTCTGCCATTGATTTTTTTTTTAAGCTATTTATAAACTTAGGCCATTATCCTGCAACCATGCACCATTATCTTCAAGCACGTGGGAGCAGCCCCTGTCATTTGCAGACATAACCCAAAATGGCTACACAGCAATTGGGAGGATGCTTCCTACTTCACTAGATGAATACTCTAGCTCTGCTGGAGACTGAGTGCAAAAGATAGCAGTGCAGTTGCAGGGACGCAGGCACTGACTTGGATTAGCTTCTTGCATGCAGTTGTGCCCACGCCTGTAGACAGGTAGCCAGTGCCTGTGCAGCCGTAACAGCACTGCAAGCTGGAGCAGAGCTAGTGCACATACACCTATGCAACTGGGATTTATACTGGTTAGTTGCTGTGTAGACATGCACATGGTGTAATCTGATATGAAAAGAGTGGGCTTGCCTATATGGTGTGCTTTGAGCTGGGATATGAATCCACCCTAGACTAGCCTTCTGTTCGCTAAACGCTCACACCCCATCAGTTCCTTAGTATGCTCTGATCTAGTTTTGTTTCAGCAATGGTAGAGCAAACCATTACAGGTTGCATCTTCCTGGTCCAGCACTCTTGGGACCTGAATGGTTCCAGACAAGGGATTTTGCTGGACCAGGGGCAGTTAATGCTCCCTGGTCCTGCTACCTGACTGCCACCACTGGTCCTCCAGCTGCAGAGCCCCAGTCATGGCTTGCCATTACCGTCAACTCTCTGGAGCTCCTGCCTCAGCCTCACGTACCTGCTGGGGGATGCTGGCCATTGGCACTCCACCCTGCTGCCCTGCACAACTTCCTGAGGATGCCGGTGCTCTGGCCAAAGCCCCACTGCTCGCCCCCCCTTGGGGCTGCTGGGAAATGTTACCTCTGGCCCTAGTCCTGCTGTTCTCCTCACGGCTGCCAGGAGGCCAGCTCTGCTTGCCCACCTGCTCTGGCTCTCTGGGCCACAAGCATCTCTGGTCTGGTTGTTGGACCACAGAGGGATAGTTTAAGGAGGCGCAACCTGTAGTGCATGGCAGCAGAGTCTACGTGAACATTTAGCGTGGGGTAAATTCACTCGCAGCTTGACGGTGACTAACTGTATAGACGAGTCATCATTGTTAGTGTAAACATATTTCTCCTGCTATGTCTCATGCTTATTATAGAGCACTAGCTTTTACCCCAGAAAAGTATCATATTGGAAGTAGAGGTTCTCTTCCTCCTGCATAAAGTGGGTGTGGGTGACGACTTTCAGAAGTCCATTCTCTCATGAGCAACTCTCTGTTGACTGGTGCAATGACGATGTCGGGGAAAAATAGAAAAGGTGGCAACACAAGAGATCATTATATTTTGACATCAGAGATATCTCCTCTGCCACCCATCCTGTCTGTACCTTTGTCTCTTGAATTATACATATATTGTAAGAGGTCTGGGCAGGGTCTGTGTTTATGCAGTGCCTAGCCCTAAGTGGATGGATTCATGACTAGGTCCTCTACTACTGCAATGCTAGTAAATAATTATTGACAATAATAATTTAAAATAAATAACTGTTCCAGTCACAGTTTTTGTTTTAATCTGTAGCTCATTTACATGCTGCAGTCAGTTGGCCACAATTAAACAAACAAGTAAATTAGTTAGGAGAAGAGCATGATGATAAATACTTAGACATTTGTCTTTGGTCACAACATGAAAGGTGATTACTACTAGCTATGAAGGAAACATGCTTGGAGTATCAGGTGTGCTGATTTGGTATTTTTTTTCAGTCCCATATCTGAACATAACTGCCTGGTGCAACTAGTCTGTGGAATTAAGTTCAACATAACACATCATGGGATATATTTTTAGACAATTATGCAGCAATGCTTTCTGTGTGGCTGCTGTTGACATTTAAGGAACTGCATGGCTAAGTCCCTGCGTGCAGCTTTAAATATTAATCCCTGTTTATTCCATGCATAATGCTGGAAATAATAAATCCAACAAAGGATTATAGAATTTAATTCGTTTGATATTACAAGGTTATGTGCAGAGGTGAAATAAGAAAACAGTTCTAAAATTTAGTATTTTTTAAAAAAATATTTTTATCTGTTGAGCTCTGACAAGTGAACAGCACTGTATAAGAAACAAGCCTTACAGATCTTACAGTAAATAAACATGAAAATTAGATGTAAAGAGAATGGAAAAGAGATTGTTTTCATTCAGTTACTATTCTTCATTGTGATGGAAATGAGAGGAAGGATAGTCTGATGGTTGGAGTGCTAGTTTGAGAACCTGGTGTCATTTCTCTGCTCTCCGAATTCACTGTCCACGTAACCTTGGCAAGTCAGTTTCTCTGTCTCTCAATTCTGCATCTGTAAACTGGAGATGAGATGTGCTTTGAAAATGACTTGTACATTTCACATTTGCTCTGTTGTGAAGGTCTGCAGGAAGAGCAAGTGGGAAGTTTAAACATTAATATCTGTGAAAGAAAAACAACCCACCCTGAGGTAATAATCATCAATTTGGCACAGATGGTCTGATCAGAAAGGATGATGACAACCCGAAGGAAATTTCTAGTGTGTGTTGAAACTCAGAATGTGCAGGAACAGCAGTCAACATGAACGCTTCAGAGCAGATACCCAAGACCAACGGTATAAATATTGCTAAATTTGAAGGACAAAGTTGAGTAGGCAGTAATGCTTTGAGAAAGCTGCAAACAATGGGGCTGCACCTACACGAGCAAGTTCTTTTGAAAGATTTTTTGAAAGAAGGGGGCTCTTCCGAAAGATCCTTCAGAGTGTCTGCACACACAAAGCATTCTTTCAAAACTGAATCGAAAGAATGCAGCACTCCTTACGGGAGTGGAAGAGTGCTTCCGATTCAGGGCAAAGGGTCTTTTTTCGAGAGCTTCTTTTGAAAGAAAACGTGTATAGATGCTCCATATGCCTTTTTTTTTCTTTTTTTGAAAGAGTGGCACCTGATATTTTGCTCCCTGGCCTGTTCTTTCCAAGATATTTTGGATTTCAAAAGCCCATTCTTCCCAAAACCAAAACTCAGGGGTCCTTTCAAAAGGCCCCCATCTACATGGGCAGCATGCGTGTCAAACGCGGCACTTTCAAATTGTGCATGGCTACCATTATGTTAATGAGGCATTGTGTCTTCATGTCAGCGCCTCATTAGCATCTTCTTAAATCCCTCGTGAACATGCCCCTTCCGAAAGGAGGGGTCGAGTGTAGACATGGTCTGGGAATGTCTACACAATGCAACCACTATTTAAAAATAATTTAGAAATAGCAAATTTGGTTTTAAAAAAAAAACTAAGGGTTCATTAACATGCCCCACCCCCAAAAGGAGGGTGCTAGTGTAGACATGGCCCCAAAGTTATTCTGGAGTAGCAGCCATTCTTCCAAAATAACTTTGCTTGTTGACACACCCATCGTACCCAAAAGACTAATAAAATAATTTATTAGGTTATGAGCTTTCCTGGGGCAGATCCACTTCCTCAGGTCTGGAGATATGCCATTTCCAGTACAGCACTGACAGTTTTATAACAGAGAGCCAAAAAAATTGAAATAAAAACTGACAAATCAGATACACAGCACTGAAGTGGGAGGCAGGTTAGAGGAGGGAAGTGAAATACGAAGTGTCCTGCCTGAGATCATTATGAATATCAAAGGTAGGGAAACTGTCTTTGTAGTGGGTGAGGTAATTGTTATTTCTATTAAGGCCAAGCCTCAACCATAAACTGCAGTTCACGCATCTCCCATTGTAATCTGCTGTGTCCACGAAAGCTCACCTAATAAATTATTTTGATAGTTTTTAAAGTGCTACTTGATTGCTTTTTGTTTTGATAGTATATAGGCTAGCACGGCTCCCTCTCTGTGACAGGTTTATGTGTATTCGGATTCCCCACGTCCCCTTTGTGCCAGTTCGTTCTTTGGTGAAGGATAAGGGGCTATTTCTCCTGTACCTCAGCTAATGTTATATATGCCATCATGTGCCAGCAATGCCCCTCTGCTATGTAAATTGGACAAACTGGACAGTCACTTAACCAATGAATGACTGGACGCAAAGCAGACGTTAGGAATCTGAATACACATAAACCTATCACACCTAATAAATTATTTTGTTAGTCTTTAAAGTGCTACTTGATTGCTTGTTTCTTTTGTTAGAATACAGACTAACACGGCTACCACTCTGTTACTTACCCATGATGCCCAATCTTCAGTGGAAATCTACATTCCTATGTAGCATTCGTTTATGACCTTGCTTCCTGCAGCTTGGACTGTGCAGCTACTAGAAAACTTATGAGGTGCTGTAACTTTATCATTGGAGATGACAGGCAGCATTTCCACTGATATTTGTAAGGCACTCGGATACTGTGGTAACGGGGCCATAAAAATACACAAACTGGATGATAATGAGAGAAAAAGAAGTATGAGGTAGATGAATGTCACAGAAGGAGTCAAGTTTTTGGAGAGACATAATGTAGCTGTACTTAATGCTAGATCCTTGATAAGTAAGTACTCAAAATGGCCATACCATATACATTCATGAAAACCTTTGCATATGTGTAAAAGTCCGTTTGTACTATCAGAAAAGGTTGCTGGCATGCTACCCATTTTTTCTCTATACAAAGGGGACATTTAGAGAAAAATACTAACATGCACAATGAAAAGAAATTGAAAGTTACATAGAGAAGTGACAAAAGTTAACCAACAGGAAAAAAATGTTATGAATGGCTTGGAAATAATAGGAATACACAGCCAGCATTGTCAGTTAGACTGGGAGGATGATGGACTTTGTTATTCAGAGACATAAACTTTATTCATTAAATACATTATGCAGAAAATGTGAACTGGGTCTCCTGTTTCCTCAATGCAGTGAGTTCCTCTCAAAAAAGGGCATGGTAATCGGTGAACTGCATCCATATAGAAAGAATATAAAGATTGTGCCCCAAGCAGCAATTGAGAGCTTTTCTACACTGTAGCTTTACATGTATCAATCATTTTAATTATTGCAAAACTGGAATGGAAAAAGCAGGTGCTTGCAGAAGTTGGTATATCCTGGGAGTCTTCCAAAATCCAGAATTACAAAACACTCCTCAAGGATGTGTTGTTTGTTTATTCATGATATTTATAATTCATAACAGTGGTGGGTGCTATGAGCTTAGGAGGATGAATATTCTCTTTATAGGAAGAAATACACATAAAATGAGGTACAGAATGGAAGATGGAACACAGCAAATAACAGCAGTTGCAGGGAAGGTCTGAAGCTCTGAACTTTATCTCCCACTATCAAAACAAAAAAGCAGTCAAGTAGCACTTTAAAGACTAACAAAATAATTTATTAGGTGAGCTATAAATAAGGAATGTTGGACAATATGTACATAGCTAAAGGATAATGTGCCATTAGATGATCTTCATTTGGTTTAGCTGTAGGGCTGGGAAAGCGTAGAGGGCAGAACCTGGCTGTGGTGTTCTTTCCCCAGTAGAAATTTCCTCTCCTACCAGAGGAATACTTAGCTGCACATTTGTGTCCATGTAACTGTTTTTACCGGTGCAAAGGAGAGTAATGAAGTAGAGAATCTGACCTCACCTCGTTAGGAGGAATCAGTTCACTTTTACTACAGACAATAAAAACAGAGTTATCATGGACCAGTTTCATAGATAGTATTTTAATATTTTTCCTTTCAAAATAATGGAAAATTGTATCTTCCCTTTTGTCTACTTTGAGAGTATAGATCTTTGTAATTTGAATAAAATCCTTCACGTGCAGCAAACTAACCAGTGGCTGTATGTTTTAATTATAATGGAACTTACTGAAAAGCAAACATACATATGCCTTTCAGCTTTACTACATTGTCACAGCTAGTGCCAACTGATTAGCATAGTGGGTTTATTTACACATTTACACATTTATTTACACAAATTGACTCAGACGAACACTTTGTCCTGATCTTATTAGTTTTGGTCTTACTTGAAAGAACAGCTGTTGAAGTGTAGGTCTACTTTTTGTATCAACATCTCAGAGGAATATATTCATTAATTCAGCAGTGGAAAAGCTTAATAAACTGGCAGTGATCAAAATCTAATTGAATTAGCTCAATTATAAAAAAAAATTCACTGCATGAGTTAAAAAATCTCTCAACAAGAGCACAGGAAAATGAAGCTTTCAGAATTCCATCTGAAATTAGACATCAAGGAATATTTTGCTATGATATATTTGTTAATTAAAACAACAGTATTAAGTTTAACAAAAATTGCATGAATTAGCCACCTAAGGAAAGCTTGGTTTGTGACATATTTAGCTATATGAAGATAAATGGAGTCAAATGATAAAGGTCTCCTAAATCTAAAATTACTTTGACTAGTGTGTTTAGTTTTTTATATTTATTTTATTTTAGTATTTTATATTTATATATTTAGATTCTATATGTGTTCCACTTGCGGTAATCATTATATCTTACAGAAAATAGAAACTTTCATGTTTCCATTTTTTCTCATTAATGATAGGATTGGGTTGGATACTAAGGTTTTTAATAGTTTCCCCATTAATATATTTCCAAAAAATTAAAAAATGTAGGACTTTAATTTGTGTAAAATCCTCTTAATAGCTTTGCCTAATTAAGACACCCATTAAATTCATGTAATGCTAGTTTAATTGGAGCAATATCTATTAAAGTGCTATTGGATTTTCCCTGGGTCCCAGCCCATAAAATTAACACTGGGAACATGAGTTGGATGTCCTAATCAGATATAGCTATCAGAAATATTACATGAATGAAAATCAGGCCTGCTTTTCTGATGAAAATATTAATTTAGACGCTTGGTGAGTGAGAAATGTTGGATATATGTTAGCACAATGTAGTATTTAAGCAGCCTGAGAACACATGTAAGGAAAAATTTCTCCAGGTAAAGCTCTGCTATTTATATTTTCTTAGATCAGTAATGTATTGATCAACTGTCATAATTCTATTTGTATCATAACATATTGCTATTGTGGATTATCATTGTTTGAAGCTGCATACCTTATAGCTATTGAGAAGTATTGCAGGGATATTATAGTGACTCCTTAAAAACACATACACACAATCTCATAAAATATACACAGAATAGGACTGTGGTTTCATTTGCTTTTAAAAATTATTAACCTTTTAGTGGGACTGCTCAGGAAATCTCAGGGGAATGAGTGCTGCACAGAACTATTGCATGGGCAGCAATAATTAAAATTTCCCTGTGCTGTTCTCTCTGGCACCAATCCAGCAAAGCACTTAGGTACATTCTTAACTTTAAAGCACAAGAGTAGTTCCTCTGATGTCCCATTAAGCACATCTTTTAAGTGCTTTGCTGGAGCAGGACGTCTATCTACATTTCTAAGCCACACAATATTTGTCAAGTCTCACAGAGGTAGCTGTGTTAGTCTTTATCTTCGAGAACGACAAGAAGTCCTGTGGCACCTTATAGACTAACAGGTATTTTGGAGCATAAGCTTTTGTGGGCAAAACCCACTTCGTCAGATGCATGAGTCGGGGGTGGGGGTTTCAGAGGGATATTGAAAGATTGGGGTCCCAGTAAAAGGGAGGGCCAGAACTGACAAGGTCTATTCAGTCAAGGTGGAAATGGTCCATTACAAGTAGTACGTATAAAAAGAGTCAAAAACAAGTCAGATCAGACAGGGGGATGTCACCCATTGTCAAAGTCTAATGTGGAGATGTAACACCCAGAGTAGAGAAGCTGCTTCAGTAAGGGACCAGCTACTCCTAATCTCTGTTTAATCCTTGGTTGATAAGAGTCAAATAAATTTCAACTCAGAGATTTCTCTCTCCATTTTATTTTTGAAATTTCTTTGTTTTAGGACCACTATTTTTAAATCTGTTACTGAGTGTCCAGGGAGACTGAAGTGGTCATCCGCGGGTATCTGTACATTACTACTCCTGATGTCTGATTTAAGTCCATTTATTCTTTTAGGTAGAGACTGTCCAATCTGGCCAATGTAAATTGCAATGGGGCATTGCTGGTATATGATGGCATACATTATATTAATAGATGTTCAGGTAAAGGAGCCCCTGATGGTATGGTTGATGTTAGGTCCTGTGATGATATCACTGGTGTAGACATAACTAAGCTTCTGCTAATGGTCCTTGTGTCTTAGTCCTGACTTCAAGCAACCAACTATAGTCTCTCTGCAGAAATAAGTCAGAAAGCACAACTTAGTGGCAATTTTAGTGGTGGTTTTGCAAAATGGATCCCTGACAATGATGTAGAATATGATATACCACTTTAGGACCAGGATCTGATCCCAACATACAACCCAAAGTGTCATCTCATCCATTACAGAGAAAGGCCTTTGGATCCTGCTGCTCCTCTGACCTATCCATACCCTATGTCCATGTCATGCAACAGGTTTAATCACCCTGTGTCATTCTGGAGCATTTGGAAGAGGGAAAAGTGATCAGGAATGGCCATCATGGATTCACCAAGGGCAAGTCATGCCAGATGAATCTGACTAGCTTATAAGATGAGGTAACTAGCTCTGTGGACATGGGGAAATCAATAGATGTGATATACCTTGACTTTAGCAAAGCTTTTGATACAGTCTCCCACAAGTTTCTTACCTGAACTTAAGTTAAGGAAGTATGGTTTGGATACATGTACTGTAAGATGGATAGAAATCTGGCTGGCTGGATGGGCCCAATGGGTAGTGGTCAATGGCTCAATGTCTGGAATGTGTTACCAAGAGAGGTGGTGGAATCTCCATCCCTAGAGTTTTTTAAATCCAGGCTTGACATAGGCATGACTGGGATGATTTAGTTGGGTTGATCCTGCTTTAGGCAGGGGACTGGACTAGATGACCTCCTGAGATCTCTTCCAGCCCTAGAATGCTATGATTCTCTGAGCCCCTGAAATTTAGCTTCAAATATCCCCAGCAGAGCTGGCCAATTGTGAAGGACAGAGAGGAATTTGACTTTTTCACTGTAACAATCTTGATACTGTTTTATTTGGAAAGTAATTACACATCAGAGTAAAGACATAAGTAGTAGTTTAAAGATGTTTGAGGAGGTACCCAGTAAACTCTCATAGAAATGAACAGGGCCATTTGAAAGATAGTGAATTGCTAATGCAAAAAAATCAAAATAGTTTTTCAGCTTCTGAGTCCTCACAAATTACACTTCTCCAGAAATTCTGGAGAAGGTCTGTGACAGGCCAGCAAGTTGGATATTCCTGGCTGCAGTGTTGGAGACCGTGTGGTTCAGAGTTAGCCCTGTTGACCACTCAGACCTGAACAATTGGTTCCACACGTGAGTACAGTCATCTGGTGGTGCTGGCAGCCTCTTTAAAGCCTACTTTGGTACCAGTTTAATGACAGCAAACATGCAGCACACTGTTCTGATCTAGCGCTTATATAAAGGTATGCTGATGCAGGCCACAGTATAAGAAGGAGAATTGAATAGAATAAATGGAGCTACATCAATATTTACTTCAGTGGCTGATCCTGTATAATCCAGCCTTAGACATCTATAATTAATATGGTAATATCTGGGGGCCAGACTAAGAACAAAGTCCCATTCCACTAGGCACAAAACATGCGTAGAATAAGAAACATTCCCTGCCCTGCAGGGCATCTAATCTAAATCAATCCAAGAATGTGTTGTTGAAATAGTAAATAACCTGTGGAAGGACTCTTCAGTGTCCACCTATAACTAGGAATTAAGCGGTATATTCATATCAATGCACAGATGATTCAAATTGATCTAGCATTTTTTTCTTTTTAAAATGGCTGACAAATTTAATTAATGTACATAAAGAAATTTTGAGCGTAATCAATCAGGTTATAAAAATACATGATTTCTGGATGTAACTGACATTATGCTGCTTGAGTAAGGATCAGATCTATTTCCTTATGTGGAACTTTTGTAGTCAAATTTTTCCAAACTGTTCCACCTTGGCTTAACTGTGTCCACTGAGGACAATGGCAGAGTCAGGCCAGGACTGAGCGCTTTTCAAAGTCCAACCTTCTTTTTTTGGCATGTGTTTGAAAGCATTCCAAGTTTTTTTAGCACCTGACCTGACACAACCCCACAATGTTTTCCAATATAGCAGGAAGCTGCAACATGAAGATGCGGAGACAGTGTGAAAGCAACTGTTGCTCCCCGAGTTCCAGCTGGAAAAGGACACCCAGTTCACCACACTCAACTCTAGTTATTGTTTTGTTTGTAAAAAAAAAGTGTAACTTATAAGAGAAGCACAAAGCCTACACAGCTTTCCACAGTGTGCTTTAGAATATATGATAACTGATATTTGCTATAATTATGGTATATAAACTTACCAGTCTTGCAGAATTTTTCTTTACACTGACAAATTCTTAGCCATTTCATTCAGCTACTCTAATATTGTCAAGTGTGTGTGTGTGTGTAACATTTATTTGATATATATATATATATATATATATACACACACATATACATATACATATATATATGTCAAAGCATAAACTTAGAAATAAAATAGTGCATATGTACACAAAGGAGACAAATTACATTTATCCTAGGGACTGTAACTATCCTATTATTTTTGTGCAGTGCTTTTTTTCTAGAAAAAAACGGTTCTGGAACTCAAGTCTGAAGATTCCTCATAGGGATTAAGGTGTCTAATTTTAATGCGCTACTGCAGGACCTGTGGGGGCTCCTGTCCCAGTCTCCGTGCTGGTGCGGGACTGGCGGAGGCTTCTGCCCTGGTCTCTGTGACACTGTGGGGCAGCAGAGACTCCTGTCTGGTCCCCACACTGCTGTGGAGTGGTGGGGGGCTCCTTCCCCATGCCCACACTGCTGCAGGACCATCAGGGTATCCTGCCCCATCCCAAGCTGCTGCAGGTCAGTGGGGGCTCCTGCCTGGTTCCCGCTCTGCTGAAGAACAGGCAGTGAAAATTTTTCTGGTGTTCTAATGGAAAAAGGGTGCCAGAATTCCATTCTGGTGTGTTCCTCCAGAAAAAAAAAATGCCTGTTTTTGTGTATTCATAAGACCAAGTATAATGCTGCATTTACAGTGAAAAAGTCAATTCTGTGGAACAAATGGTGAATGGAGATCAAATTTTATAAATTAGTTGAGGTGCCAATTAGATTGTAAAGTGGAAACCTACCAAAGTAGATTTGATAATTGTTTTACCTGATACTGGAAATGAGTGCAACTACAATAGCCCCACTAAATAATTTCAATTTTGCCAGACCCGGGGAGGTCAGTTCTGCTCCCCTGCTGGCGTTCCAACCCCTGCCCCTGGGCTTCCCCCATAGCTGTCGCCATGTCCCTGCAGAATCCCCAGCTATGGCTCATGCACACGTGGCCCTGGCCAGCCACTCCCCAGCTATGGCAGAGGTCTCCATCCAGCAGATGGGTCAAACTAGTGGAAAGTGACTTTAGATCTTCAGAACTTCTGTTTTATGCTCTGAAATGTTTTTTTTATTATTATTTTTAAAAAAATTGAATGCAACAATTTTGAGTTTTTACTGTTCAAGCCAAGTAGCCACACTCAAGTGGTCAAATAGCCGTATGTGGTGAGTAGCTAGTGTATTGGACACCACAGCCTTAAAGTGTCTCTGTTACGTTTACCTTATTCCTCCTCCTCTTCTATACAATAGTATCTTTCTATAGTTCTTCCACAGTCATCTACTGCTTTCTGCTTCCAGGTCTGTGTTTATTTCCTGAGTCATGCCCACCCTTCTCTTTCAAACGCAGTATTTTTCTGTCTCATTTCAGAGTTTGTCAGTCTCTTTCTTTCACAGATGACCATTGTCTCTGTTTCTCACAGAATCCCCATCGTTGCTGAAAAGTTCCCAGGTGCCTTAACTCTTTACTTTCTGCATCTAATATTTAAGAATGTCTCTATCTGGGCTGACCATTATTTTTCCTCAAGTCCCTGTTTTCACTTCAGGGTCTTTTCTTCCTTCAGGCTGAAATTCCCCTTATTTAGAGTCAATACTCCTGTTGCGACTTTTCCACATTAATAATGGTGAGTTAGTTTTTCCAGGAATTGGGTGAATGGATGTAGGTAAGCCACACAGAGAGTAGATACAAAAAGCAAATGAGAGAGAGAGTCACAGGGCTGGAAGGGACCCCAGGAGGTCATCTAGTCCAGCCCCCTGCTTCAAGCAGGATCAACCCCTACAAAGTCATCCCAGCCAGGACCTTGTCAAGCATCGATTTAAAAACCTCAAGGGATGGAGAATCCACCACCTTTCTAGGCAATGCATTCCAATGCTTCACCACCCTCCTGGTGAAGTAATTTTTCCTAATATCTAACCTTCACCTCTCCCTCTTCAACTTCAGACCATTACTCCTTGTCCTGCCATCTGACTCCACTGAGAACAGTTTCTTAACATCCTCTTTAGAGCTCCCCTTCAGGTAGCTGAAGGCTGCTATTAAATCACCCCTAAGTCTTCTCTTCCGTAAACTAAACAAGCCCAAATCCCTCAGCCTATCCTCATAGGTCTTGTGCTCCAGCCCCTTAATCATTTTTGTTTCCCTCTGCTGAACCTGCTCCAGCACATCCACATCCTTCTTATACTGGGGGGCCCAAAACTGGACATAATATTCCAGATGCAGCCTCACCAGTGCTGAATAGAGGGGAATAGCTACTTGTCTAGATCTGATTGAAATGTTCTTCCTAATGCACCCTAGTATGCCGTTAGCCTTCTTGGCTACAAGGACACACTATTTACTCATATCCAGCCTTTCATCCACCACAACCCCTAGGTCCCTTTCCATCCTACTGCTGTTGACCCAGTCAGTCCCCAGCCTATAACAATGTTTGGGATTCTTCTGCCCCAGGTGCAGGACTCTACACTTCTCCCTGTTGAACCGCATCAGATTTCTTTTGGCCCAGTCCTTCAATTTATCCAGGTCACTCTGGATTCTCTCTCTACCCTCCAACGTATCTACCTCTCCCCCTAGTTTTGTGTCATCCGCAAACTTGCTGAGGTTGCAATCCAGTCCCTGATCCAGGTTATTAATAAAGAAGTTGAGCAACACCAGCCCCAGAACTGAGCCTTGCGGCACTCCGCTTGAAACAGACTGCCATCCAGATATTGAGCCATTGACCACTACCTGTTGGGCCCAACCTTCAAGCCAGCTTTCTATCCATCTTATACTCCAAGGATCCAAACATATTTCCTTAACTTATGGACTAAAATGTTGTGGGAGACCATATCAAAAGCTTTGCTGAAGTCAAGGTATATCACATCCACTGACTTCCCCATGTCCACAGAGCTTGTTACCTCATCATAGAAGCTAACCAGATTAGTCAGGCAGGACTTGCCCCTGGTGAATCCATGTTGGCTACTTTTGATCACTTTCCCCTCTTCTAAGTGCTCCAAAATGGATTCCTTGAGGATTCCCTCCATTATTTTCCCAGGGATTGAGGTAAGTCTGACTGGTCTATAGTTCCCTGGATTGTCCTTTCCTTTTTTAAAGATGGGCACTACTTTTGCCTTTTTCCAGTCATCCACTATCTCCACCGATCTGCAAGAGTCTTCAAAGATAATGGCCAAAGGTTCAGCAATGAGCTCTGCCAATTCCCTCAGTACCTTGGGTGCATTAAATCCAGACCCATGGATTTGTGTACATGTAGTTTTTCTAGATAGCTCAGAATTTGTTCTTTCCCCACAGATGGCTGCCCTCCACCTTCCCATACTTCATTATCTGGGACCATCATGTGGAAGTTGACTTTGTCTGTGAAGACGGAGGCAAAAAATGTATTCAGTACTTCAGCTTTTCCTACACCATCTTCACTAGGTTACCTCCCTCATCCGGTAACGGCCCCACACCTTGGACTATAAGATGGATAGAAAGCTGGCTTGAAGGTCGGGCCCAATGGGTATTGGTCAATGGCTCAATATCTGGATGGCAGTCAGTTTCAAGTGGAGTGCTGCAAGGCTCAGTTCTGGGGCTGGTGTTGTTCAACATCTTTATTAATGACCTGGATGAGGGACTGGATTGCACCCTCAGCAAGTTTATTGTTAACATGCCTGTAGAAACACTTCTTGTTACTCTTCACATCCCTTGCCAGCTGCAGTTCCAATTGTGATTTTGCTTTCCTGATTACTCCCTGGCATTCTCCAGCCATATGTTTATACTCCTCCTTAGTTAACTGTCCACATTTCCATTTCTTGTATGCATCCTTTTAGAGTTTAAGCTGCCTAAGGATTTCTCTGTTAAGCCAAGCTGATTGCATACCATGTTTGCATTTCTTACTATGCAGTGGGATGGTTTGTTCCTGTGCCTTCAGTAAGACTTCTTTAAAGACCTGAAAATGTTAGGTTAAATAGATTCACAATCTGAGTGTATTCTCTCTTTGTTCTAATGAGTGTAGTGGTAACTCTGTGTGTGTGTGTGTGTGTGTGTGTGTGTGTGTGTAAAAGTTATAGTGCTCTACCTTTCAATCCATGGGAAACATTGTCAAATGTTTGCATAAAATAACCTGATCAGAGCCAAAGTCTATTTAAAAGTTTATTAAAGTTCTCTAATAAGCTACCTTTTTCAGCTTACAGATAAAAGCATAATATTTTATGGTTCAGTGTAATAATTCAGTGAAATTAACCAAGTAAGTGATCAATGAAGCAAATGATTAAAAAGCAGGAGAATTCAAAATGAATATTTAAAGATAAAATTGCATTTGCTGCTACTGTACATTTTGCAGGTCATAATGAAAGCCAAATGCACAAAAATTTAAAATGACCTTTTAAAATGTTGAAATGGAATATTGAGGCATCTACCGAATGCCAACTGATTCAATTATGTAGGTCTGTTCCCATCTTTCTGCAGTATTTCTGATAACTGCTAATAATTGCACATTTAAATCTGAGTTCTATGTTGCTCAAAGGAAGTTTGGTTAAATAAGCCAGTGATTTTATAGGCTTTGAGAGGGCATTGTGTGTGGCTTTGGCTGGAACCACAACAATGCCTTTAACAGCTCTCTTACTCCTAACCTACTGCCCTTTTTTCAGTTGTTCCCCCTTGTTATTAACTGCTCCTTTCACCTTTGTTCTCTTTTCCATTAAAAAAACCCACACCATTCCATTTTCTTCTCCCTGTCTCAGGCAGGTAGTTGCTGTAGAAGAATTAGACAGTGACTATTTCCATTCTTTGTCTTTGCCACTTGGATATGCTTGGCTGTCTAGGTTTTAAGTCTGGGCTGACCTGCAGATGTTGAACACCAAGGACAGAAGGTGAAACACAATGGCTACGTCTACACTAGCCAAAAACTTCAAAATGGCCATGCAAATGGCCATTTCAAAGTTAACTAAAGAAGCGCTGAAATACATATTCAGTGCCTCATTAGCATGCGGGTGTCCGCGGCACTTCGAAATTGATGTGGCTCACTGCCGCGCGGCTCATCCAGACAGGGCTCCTTTCTGAAAGGACCCTGTCTACTTTGAAGTCCCCTTATTGCTATGAGCAGATGGGAATAAGGGGACTTTGAAGTAGCCGGGGTCCTTTCGAAAAGGAGCCCCATCTGGACAAGCCGTGTCAATTTTGAAGTGCTGCGGCTGCCCGCGTGCTAATGAGGCAGTGAATATGTATTTCAGGTCTTCATTAGTAAACTTCGAAATGGCCATTTGCATAGCCATTTTGAAGTTTGGGGCTAGTATAGACATGGCCATGTGTCCCTTTTGGAAGGGAAACCCATGTTACCTCAAAGTGTCCCCACTGCAAGAAACTCACAGCATGGACAAGAAAGTCTAGGGACTTGCAGTGGAAATCTGCCTACCCCCATAAGTCCAGGACACCTCTTCACCAGTCCTCACCTGCAGCTGCCTCAGATATGGGTTCATCTGCAAAAATGGCTGATAAGGAACCTGGTCCTACAAAATCCACAAAAAATTCTTCATCTCGCAATGATTTACTGCAGAAAAGGCGATCTCGAAATGCAAAAATGGCACCTAGAGTGCTGGACCATGAGGCATAGGGGCCTCCTGATACCAAGGCATTCTGAGGGGCAAAAATCCTAGTGTGGTACAGCTCTTGCAGCAGTGAAATTAAGGCTGCGTCTACACGTGCACGCTACTTCGAAGTAGCGGCAGTAACTTCGAAATAGCGCCCGTCACGTCTACACGTGTTGGGCGCTATTTCGAAGTTGAAATCGACGTTAGGCGGCGAGACGTCGAAGTCGCTATCCCCATGAGCGGATGGGAATAGCGCCCTACTTCGACGTTCAACATCGAAGTAGGGATGTGTAGACGATCCGCGTCCCGCAACATCGAAATAGCGGGGTCCTCCATGGCGGCCATCAGCTGGGGGGTTGAGAGATACTCTCTCTCCAGCCCTTGCGGGGCTCTGTGGTCACCGTGGGCAGCAGCCCTTAGCCCAGGGCTTCTGGCTGCTGCTGCTGCAGCTGGGGGTCCGTGCTGTATATACAGGGTCTGCAACTAGTTGTTGGCTCTGTGTATCTTGCACTGTTTAATGAAAGTGTGTCTGGGAGGGGCCCTTTAAGGGAGCGGCTTGCTGTTGAGTCCGCCCCGTGACCCTGTCTGCAGCTGTGCCTGGCTCCCTTATTTCGATGTGTGCTACTTTGCCGTGTAGACGTTCCCTCGCTGTGCCTATTTCGATGTTGGGCTGAGCAACGTCGAAGTTGAACATCGACGTTGCCAGCCCTGGAGGACGTGTAGACGTTATTCATCGAAATAGCCTATTTCGATGTCGCAACATCGAAATAAGCTATTTCGAAGTTGGGTGCACGTGTAGACGTAGCCTAAGTGTCCTACTGCAGAAATGAGGGAACCAAGGAAATCTCCGGCACAGAGCAGCACTATATCACCAATGCAATAAGGCAAGTCTACATTACTGAAGAACCATCACCTCAGACAAGTGGGTTCTGGAAATCTTATAGAAGTGCTATTCCATCCCCTTTTCTGTCCCACCTACCCATCCACCTTTCCCTCCCTCTTCAGGGACCCATCACATAAGTATGTGTTACAGCAGGAAATAGACTCTCTTCTGTGATTAGGTGTTGTGCAAGCAGTACCCCTGTAGCACAGGGACTGAGGGTTCCACTCACATTACTTCCTCACTCTGAACATCTGCTTTTTTCAGATCTATGTTTCCCTGAATATTATTGATCTTGAGTTCCATAAATATATTGCAAATTATTTCTTTCATAGCTCTATGTCTGCATCACTTTTAACAAAATGCTCTTTCAAACACAAACTATATTTGACACATCCAGATGGGGCAAACACATCTGGCCATAGTGAAGAAGAGCATTTCCCAGGAGAAACCCAATCACAAACTTTTAGGAAATACTTTTTTTCATCCTGTGGAAAGCATTGCAGGTGGGTTAGGGGGAAGGGAGCCTTAACTTATGGTTTGTTGCAAAACAGGAAATCAGTTTTGTGGAGGGGACTTAAAATACAGGTTGAACCACTCTGCTGTGCAACTCTCTGGCCCAGCAATGTCTGTGGTCCTTCCAGACTATGGATGTTGGTGGACCAGAGACCCCCAGCCACATAAGTTGATAGTGGCTGGGAGAGAGGTCAGGCAGGTGGCCGTCAGCCCTGTCAGCTAGGAGCAGAGCCTCAGCAGCTCAGGTCAGGGAGCTACAGCAGCTGTGAGCAGAGCTCTGCATGCCGGGGGAAGAGAATCCTGTGGCTGGGGGTACAGAGTGGCTGCAAGCTGGAAACAGGGAGTTCCTGCTGCCTGGGGGAATGGAGCTGCTGCTGGCTGATGACGGGGGGCCCCTCTGGGAAGGGGCAAGGAGCCCCTGCAGCTAGGGATGTGGAGCTACTGCTGGATGTGAGCAGGGCTCCCCTGTGGCTGGAGGACAGAGCTGCCAGTTGCTGAGGACAAGGAGCGCCACGGGCTGGACCGGTGCCTATGGAGTGACCTCACATGCCCTGGTCTGGCAAACTCCGTGCTTCAGGAGGGGGTGAGGTCCCAAGGGTGCTGAATCAAGCAGGTTCAACCTGTACCAGTTAATATGCTTTCTAATACAGACAATATCTTTCCTTTCTCTTTTCCCTAGCACTATTCTAATTCTCACAATTTTATGTGCTCTGCGCCTCCAGCCTGAGCAATTTATCTACTGGAAAATAGAGAGGGAAAGAATGATATTATAATTTAAATAAATGACTGCATTTCTAATCATTCAGAAAATGAATAGTAAAATCTCAAATGTTACAATTAAGCAACGGAAACATGCTTGCGAGTCTTTACAGTCGGGTAATAATTGGCTGGAGGATCTAAGATAAAATGGAAAATACTTGAACCAGTTATTACTAGACTTTTCAATTCTTGTAACTAGTTTACTGAAATTAGAATTCAAGGAGATGTAAAGAGCAATGTAGATGTTTCTTTGTATTTCTCTGATAACTTTGTCTGAAGAAATTGTAGACAGTCATGTGGTCCCTAACATAATTTCCATAATTGGGAAAATATGACTAGGGGAAGGCAAATATTCAAACTTTCAGAATGGGAAATATTCAATTTGTTGAAAATAACCTAGGACCCAATCCAAAGATAACTGAAGTAAATAGGAGAAGTGCCATTGCTTTGCGTGCTTTTGGTAAATGTGTAGACCTTAGTGTTTCATGTAAGCACTACTGCTAAAATGTTCAAACAGTGGGCACCTTAAGTTGGCACCTAAATCCACATTTAACCATCTGCGTATGATAAATATTTTGATTTTTCTTTGAAGGGAAAAGACTCCCTTAACTCCCACTGAAGTCATTTGAAATCATTAGGACAGAGCCTTGTGTGGCTACATAATTGGTATCTGCACCTGCATTTGCAAAAAGTGATTCATGGATATATGTGGATTTGCAGAGACCTACACTGGGGCTCAACACTGCTGAAAAATCAAGCCACTTAATTTAAAGATGCAGGCAGATACTTTTAGCCAGCCAAATTTGAATGTGCTGCCTTAGAACACCAGTTTTATAGTTTCTAATGGAGAATATTATATAATGACTTTGGCATTAGTGATTTGTTTTCAACTAGCATTTCACAACTATGTTGAAAGAGTAAATGTAATACTCTTTCGCAGCTGATTCTCTATCTTTGCAACTTCATTCTCAAAGTGTTCAGCTTGCATAATGAAGTATGGTTTTGTGCTTACCTTTCAGCTCCCAACTTGGGGACCTCAACTGAATCTAATTATCATTCAATTGAAAAGAAGATATTTTACAGACAGAAGCTGTAGATCTGGACTCATTACTAAGGCAGCTCATTATTTTTAATGAGCAACTTCGTTATCTGATTCTGCAAAGAACAAGGCATAATTTTGTTGATGCTGGGAAGCAAGTTAAATTTCACTGGCCGGAGACATCTGACTTAACAGCCAAAATTTGGCAACATAGATTATTCGGGTTAAAGAAAATATTTTGTAGGATTCAGAGGTATTCACCTAGATGATTTATAAGGGTCAAAGATTACAGCATAATTTTCTATTTGTGTTTTTTTTTCCTTTTGAACGTAGGTAATGATACATGTACATTACCATCTAAGTGTTCTTCTTTAGAAAACAAATTGCATGGAAAATTCACAGTAAAAAAACACAATCAATTCACTAGGAAGCTTTATATGAAAGGAACTGGCAACAAAATAACTTTTCTGCAATTCTGAAGGCCTCTAGGTATTATTACAAATATTTATAGGGTTTCCAAATGCCACATTTTGTATTTGGATCTCTGAATTAGCTAATGGGTATGTAAAATCTCATGTAACCAAACAACTCTCTAGGGACTGTGCAAATCGAACTGTGTCTACTATTATTATAACATCAAACCCTGGTCCTGCAATACCGATGTGCTGCACAGCAGGGAGCCTAAGGGTGTTGTGCTGTACTGAAAAAGATTTAGAATCTCGTGCTCTACCACCAGTGTCTCTAGGTGGGCTCTGTTACATGTGAGCAGAAGAGAATAAACACCTACAACAAGGCATTACTGGGAATTGAATCTAAGATCTACTGTTTAAAAGGTAGGTGCTTTAGCTAGCTAGGCTACTGTGCCTGCTTTCAAGGTCTAAGAGTGGAAGTCAGGTGATGACACAGGCATAGGTAAGTATTAGCCTACACTGCGTTGAAATTAATTGCCATCCCGGCAGGCCTGCTCCCTTGTTCTCCAAGTTGCATGGGAAAAGAGGGTTGGAGTTGGCAGAAACAAAAAGCTGCTAGAGCAGAGTAAGCTGGTAGCTAGGAACAATGTAAAATTGAACTTATAATAGTTCAGTGGTGGGCAAGTTTAAGGATAACTTAATTAACTATCTAGAGATGCTGGTTATTTATTCTCTATCTCTACAACTGTGTATGAGGAAGATCGTCTGAGACGTACAAGAAGCACTGCATCATGTGCTGCAGGATGCGTGGTAACTTCTTGCTGATCCTTATCCCCATTCACTGCTTCCTTGGATTGCCTTTTCTGTTCCATTTGCTCCTGTGTTGTGAAGAATCAAGCCTTTATCGCTTTTTCTGCAAATTTTCTCTTTTGTGTTCTAACTCAATTGTTACTTCTGTGAAGATTGGGTAGATTAATGATTAAAGTGCACCCTTTTAATGGTCAAAAGAGCTATTGCAACACAAAAGGGGATGTGGCTCTGGAGTGCCAACCTTTTTGGAGGATGGGAGCATACAACAGAAATATCAGTTTACATGTGTAGGCTGTGCTCAGTCCTTGCATACACCGTGGGGGTCTGACTGCATTTTATGATTATTGCTCCTCATAGCAGTTAATGATATCAATCCAAACCTTGCCAAGATAACTTCATCTAAAGCCTACTGCCAATCTCTAAGAAGCACACTAAATGATAAATTCAATGATACAATAAAATGCTTAGCAAACTATTGGCGCTGTACAAACTGTAATAATCATATGTTTTGGGTGACAAGTAACAAGCAAGGGGATGTTATATTTTGTTTCTCAGTATGCGTAGCATACAATTGCATTCTGGCCTTGCAGGCATTCTTTCCCACAATTCATGTAGAACAATGGTCCTGTATGATCAGAGGCAAATTGCTGAATATTTTATAATGATGCTTTTTTAAAAAAGGCCTTTTCTCCCCCTCCTCAACTGGCATGTGAGGCTCTACAGCCTGATTCTGATATCATTCTTGCCAATGTAAATGAAGAATACTTCTGCTGAAGTTTGTAGAGTGACATTAGTGTAAAATCTGTGTGTGTTTGCTAGGTAGGCCCATAACTGACTTTTTACTGATAGCTGAAAATGACTAAAACAGAAAATGAAACCTTCCAAAAATAATCACTTTAAAATCGCTAACGTTCCCTCAGGTAAACATTATGCTTGGTTTGTGTTGCATTGTGCTGATATGTATATCTCTGTGGAGATATATATCACATACTAAAACTACATTAAATGAATGTGAGTTTTGTGCCATCTTAATTGAGTTGCCTTGTGCATATACTTTATAATAGCCTTTAATAACATGATCACATACTATTTTTTTCCACTTGATACAGTCTGTCTTTCTCTCTCCCCAGGGTCCTCATCTAGTTTCAGTGTATCTTTCTTTTTTGTCTTGACCTTCTCCGTCTCAGCCTCTTTTAGAACTTTGGCAATGTTAGAAGCCACCAAATACAGGTCTTGCAATGGAACGTTATTGGACTGTAGTAATAATCTTAGACAGTGCTACCAGCCCCACCTATAATTTTTTAATGATTGAGATGGCTATCCCACATCTTTCAGTCACCTGTTAAAATAAGAGGTATATGGCAATTGTGGCTGAATTTCCATAGTTTGTATTTAGTTGACTTGCTCTATTCTCCACCAAAGATTTTTTTTGATTAGCTTCATTCATAGAATCATAGAATATTAATGCTGAAAGAGACTTCAGGAAGTCAGGGTCTATCTTCTGGGGTTCTATTTAACAGACCTAGTGGGGATGTGCTAAATTGAACCATCAAAGCCCTACAGTTGATCTTGGTACTCCTCTTTCTCATGAGAAGTAAGGGAGGTTGATGGGAGAGTTTCTCCTGTGGACCTCCCTCTCTGGGGATGGCCTGAAAGATCAATCTTAGATGCGTAGCTAGAATCGATGTAATTGTTGTGGCTGGAATTGTGTATCTAAGATTGACTTTGAGGTCTAGTGTAGACCTGTCCTGAGCTTCTATACAGTAATAGAGGTCTACAATGTTGTAACCATTTTATAGAGCTGCTTCAGCTTTGAATATATTACAAGTATTCTTTCTTTCTGAACAAACAGTGCAGGAAGCCATCATGAGTCTCTCAAGATGAGAAGTGATAATGAGATCCTAATGAATTAATTAACAAATATCCAACAAAAGTATTTGTAAGGGTGAAGACATTAACCCCAGTGCTCTGGCTAAAATTTATTCCCTGTCACTGCATTCTACTTGTGTAAATTCTCCCTGCAGATTCTTCTTCACTTGTTCTGTGGTATTTTTATTTTCTGTATGTCATGAAGCAAAACCACCTGCCAGATTACAGCTAGAGCTGTGTGAAACCTTCCAGTTTAGGGAAATTGGATTTCCACAGGAGCAAGATCAATGACCAGACTTCCACAGAACGGAGTGGGATTAACATGGGACTTGGGACTGAATTTCTGTGATATAAAAGGAACCCCACCATTTAGCTTGTGTTTTTGGGCTCAGCAAGTCAGAATAAAACAGTGGAAACTAGCTGAAGGTTAAATACCTTAGGCTATGTCTAGACTGTGGGATTTCATCAACAAACCCCAGGAAGTGGCCAGATTGCAAAGTGTGTTCTGTCGACAGTAAGTCAACAGAATGGAGCAGTTTTTTTGATCACCCTGCCCAACTCACCATGAGAAAGAATGCCCCTATTGAGAGAGATCCGTTGACAAAACGTGGGTCTGGACATTCCAAGGGGCCTTCTGTTGACAGAAAAGGCCTCCCAGATGCCACGCAGGTGCCCTGTGGACACCCTGTCCACAGTAATCAGAGCTTTATGGTTCCTGCCTCCAGCCCTTCTTAAAGCCACAGGGAGCCCGGGGAACCCTGTAGCAGGAAGCTGAGCATAGGGGAGCAGTTGCATAACACACTGCACTCCCCCACATCCTCATGGCCACACCATCTCTTTGCAGAAGAGACATGGAAGAATGCAAGCCAGTCTGAGACACCACCCCATGGGCCCTCAAGGGAGCAGCCTGAGGGTCCCAGGATCCACCCTGGAGCTCCAAGAGGCGTGAACCCTTCCTGAATCAGGGCCAAGAGACAGGCCATTTTGGATCTGTGGGTGGGGGAAAATCCCTCCAAGACTCCAGAGCTCTCTGCAGGAACATGGACATATGCAGTCAGATGGCAGAGGCCCTGGTAGAACAGGACCTCCCCTGCTGCACTCTGGAGCAAGTCCAGACCAAAGTGAGGGAGCTGTGGCAGGGATATGTCCAGGTCCAGGATGCTTGGGAGCAGAACCCCTATCCTTGCCCATACTGGCTACATCTACACTGGGACGCTCCATCGAAATAGCTTATTTCAACACTGCGAAATCGAAATAAGCTATTTCAATGCATAGCATCCACACATCCCCTATGCACTGTATGCAGTCTACAACCTGGTGGAGAGCAAGAGGGAGGCATTTGTGCAGGTTTGGGCTATGGAGGCTGGCACAGCCTACCCCCAGCCAGCTGCTGCTCTGAGCCGCCAAGCAGACCATGAGGGGATTTGGGTCCAGGAGGCCCTGCGGGCCCATTTCAACCAGGCTGCAGGGTGAGACCCCACACCCACACTACTGCACCCTGAGAGCACACGACACGTTTGTTTTGTTTTAAATAAACTGAACATTCTTGAAACCCAACAAAAACGATGAACTTTCTAAACATGAATGGGGAACTATGTACCTTGGGGGGACAGCTACTAAAGGGGGTGGGACAAGGCAACTATTTACAATAATGGGGGGGGACAATGTGCAAAGGGGGGGCTGGGTGGCCCAGTCCTTGCCCCCTTTCCCCCTACTGTCCAATGCCCAGAATGGGGGGTGCTACCCATGTCTGGACCGGAGGCCCGGTTGAGGCTGGGTGGGGGCCGGGAGAACCGTCAGATATGGCCATGGTGGATCCTGAGCCCCATGGTCCTCCTTCTCGGCAGGCTCCAGCGCAAGTGGAGGGGAGTTGGGAGGGATGGTGGCTGGAGCGGCAAGGGGCTCCATCCACTCAAAGGTCCTCATGAAGGACCCTCTAGCCTCCTGGCACCAGGCTAGTGCTCTCTCCTGCAAGTGGAGCCAGCGCTCCTCCACTTGCAGGTGGTGCTCTGACACCTCCACCTGGTGCTGGAGGGTGGCGAGGAGCTGGGGGTCAGCGGCTGGCTCCGGTGGTGGCGGGCTTGTCCTGGGGCCGGTCCCTGCTCCGCCACCTGGCTGCCACAGTGCGACATCCCCGATGGACTGTCCGGCACGATGGATGCGGTGCCCGTGCTGTCATGGCTTCCAATGAGGCTGCGGAACAGAGCAGGGAAGAGCGAAGACAGCCATTAGTCTGGGCCCTAACCCGTGGCCCACGCACCCCCCACCCCTCCACTGCTGGGTCCCCATTCCATGTCCCCCAGGGATGATGATGGGTGTGGTGTACCCCGCATGGGTGACTCCCTTTAGGGGGTTCTGCTGCCCCCCAACCCCCAGGGATGGGACGTGGTGCCATCCTGGGGGCAGGTGCTGATGGGCTCTGAAGGACATTCCACTGCTGTTCTGGGGCTGTTGTCTGGCTGGGTCATGGTGGGCCAGGGTCAGCTGGGGGTGTGGAGGGCCCTGGTCATGTTCCTTGCCCCGCCCCTTAACCCGGGGGTGTGCACCTGGGGTACATACCTGACAGTCTGCTCCCACAGTTGGGGAACACCCGGTGGGTGGACACCCCGCTGGAGCTGTGGGAGGGGAGGTCAGTCAGGAGCCCCACATTGCTGGAGCCCTCCTCCTTCTCCGCTGTGCCAGGGGTGGGCTCCTCTGGGGGCCCCCGGGCTGCAGGGCTGACCTCTGGGCTGGACTCCAGCTCTGGGGCCTGCTGGGGCTCCTCGGCCGAGGTGTCAAGGGTGGCCGGGGGGTGGGGGGGAGGAGGTGTACCAGGGGCCCAGGATCTCTGAGCTCCCTGTAAAAGGGGCAAGCAATGGGGTCAGCCCCAGACCAGCTGGCCGTGTCCCAAGCCTGAGCGTAACCCTGCCACAGCTCCTTGACTTTACTCCTGAGTTGGTCAGGAGTGTGGACAGGGTGACCCCAGGCAGCCAGGCCCTCAGCCAGCCAGGTGAACATGTCTGCCTTCCACTGCTTGCTCCCCATTTCCTGGAGCACCTCCTCCTCTCCCTAAAGCACCAGCAGGTCCTGGATCTCAGTGTCTGATCAGGAGGGGCCCCACCGCCTCTTCTCCCCAAGCTGGACAGCTGGGAGCCCTGGATCCCCCTGGGGGCACTTGGGGAGCTGGTTGGCTGCCATGAGCGCTGGGTGGGGGATCAGGGCATCTGGAAGGCATGTAGGCTATACATGTGTCTGTGCTGCTGCCTGCACGCTCTCAGCTTCTTGCCACAGGAAATCAGGGGGTGTGGAGCTTTAAGGGGCTGCTGCATGCAGCAACCATAGAGCCCAGGGACTAGCCAGAGTGTGTCTCAGCCCCTCACCTGATGGCCACCATGGAGGACCCCGCTATTTCAATGTAGCAGGGTGTGGATCATCTACACATCTTCAGCGTTGGATGTCGAAGTAGGGCGATATTCCCATCTTCTGATGGGGATAGCAATTTCGATGTTTCACCACCTTACATTGATTTCAACTTTGAAATAGTGCATAGCGTGTGTAAATGTGCCAGGAGTTATTTCGAAGTTGGCCCAGCTATTATGTCAAGTTCTACCATATCTCCCTGTTCTGAGCCTGGATTTGGGGCTCGAAGCCCCCCTAGTGGAGCAGGAGCCAAAAGAGGAGGACCAGCCACTGGAGGGACAACACCGGGAGCCCTATTTGGAATCCAGCAGACTCGTCATCATGCTGGATCCTGTTCCCAGCAGCCAGGCCACCTCCTGGGCCTTCCCCAAGCTCAGTGAGATTTCCTCTGGTGAGTGCCCCATTTGTCTCACACCCCAGGGTATGTGAGGCACCTGCAGACAGGGCAGGCTGTGAGTGTCACATGGAACCACATGCAGCAGTAGTGTGCACTGCCTGCACCCAGCAGACAACTCCAGGGCACAGGCAACATCCTGCTCCCAGGCTCACAGGAAGCTAGACAAGCATCAGGCCTGGTGCAGGGAAGGGAGGGCTGGAAGCAGGCTAGCCACAAGGGTACTGGCCTGACCACAGGCACACTGAGGAGTATGGCACATGGGCATGTCTGCATGAACAAGGCAGCACCCACTCCTGTGGGCAGTGTTGTGAGCTGCAGGTGTGCGAGTGGGTCCCAGGGAGGACCAGGCTGCTCCCAACTCAGTCACCACCCATGAAGGCATCCCTCGGTGGCCAGAAACTGCTCCCTCCCTTGGCTACTAGCCCATCAAGCAGGGGGAGGAAGGGTGGCAGTGGCCATCATGGTCCTGGGGGCACCTCCAAGTTCCTGTGTGGCTGTGCCTGCTGCACAGACCACACATGGCTTTGCTCCCAGGACATCCCACCCCCTTGGCCCAGGGGGTGTTGGTTGCTGCTCATGGTAAGGGGCATGGCCTCAGGGGCTGTGTTGTGTGAGTGATTCACCATCTCTTCCTCCTTGTGTTCTGTACAGCTGGATTACACCAACCAAGGCCAGGCGACACCATCTACATCACCAGGCTGGCCCTGGGGCCCCAGGAGGAGATGGAGGGGCCAGAAGAACATAATACAATGGCACATCATCATCCTCAAGGACATTCAGAGGAACCTGGTGTACTGTGTACAAGAGGATGTTGAGTGGCGGTTGTGGGCATGGGACCACTTGAGGTCACCAGCATCTGGTGGGACATACTGGCACAGCCACCCACTGCTGCTCCTGCCACCCTAAATGTGCCTGCCCTCCCACCAAGGGACCCTGGACTCCTGCCTGCTCCCATGGATGATGGCCATGTCCCGTCTCCCTGCACACCTTGCCCCTCCCTTGCCCACCAGGGTCCCCTGCTCCCTCTGACCACCATGCCCCTGGACCCAACCAACTCAGATGCTGCAACATCCCCTCCTTGTCCATATCTCCCTCTGGTCCTGGACCCAGGCCAGGAAAGATGGGTTCCCTTAATGCACAGTGGGAGGAGATCCTGAGACCAATGCCACTTGGGGTCCTGCCCCCTCTTGGGTTCCTGGTCCCCTACCCTCCATGTTCTGAGGCCCCCACCCCATGTCCAAGTTGCAAGGTCCCCCACCCCATATTCACATGGAAGGCACCCTAACCCTGTTACAAGCCTCACCCCATGTCTAAGCTGCAAAGCCACCCACCACCCCACAGCCCTAACCACCCTCCCATTTTATAAATAGCTTGCACATGAACCTAATTATATCTTTCATCACAGTTTGTACATAGTTTTCACAGTAAAACCAGTTATTGTTCACCATGTGAGCAGCTGCCTTTTTTGTGCAGAGGTCAGGGAGGGGTAAAGGGAGAAAGGAGGGGTTGTGGTGGGGACAGGCTTGGGGTGGGGGCCTGAAGAGGGTTACTGAGGTCTCTGGGAGAAGCTCTCTCTCAGGGCATCCCAGATCCTCACCTGTATCCAGTGGGCCTGGCAGACGATGGCTATGCTCAGCTGCTCGTAGGTATGCCCCTCGTGGGTGGTGTCTGCCCCCCATGCAAGGATGAAGGCTTCTCTCTTCCCCTTCATGATGGTGTGCAGGATATAACGAGCCCCCTCAACCTCAGGGACGTTGCACTGCCTCATGGGGAGGTGGGTCAGCAGGCGCCTGAATCGTGCCTTGAGGTGGCTGAAGTTACACTTGGCCATCATCCTGGCACAGTTTAGGTATTCATTGATTTGTTCCCTACTGGGGTCCAGCTGTCTGGTATATGGCTTCATCAGCCACAGCATGAAGGGGTAGGCTGCATCCCCCATGATGAAGACTGGCATCTGCCTGTCCCCAGCTGCCAGCTCATGGTGGAAGACCAATGTGCCCACCTCCAGCTTCTGGCACAGGATGGAATTGCAGAACATGTGGGTGTCATGTAT
This sequence comes from Carettochelys insculpta, assembly GCF_033958435.1. Classification (NCBI taxonomy): domain Eukaryota; kingdom Metazoa; phylum Chordata; order Testudines; family Carettochelyidae; genus Carettochelys; species Carettochelys insculpta. Next base: position 60,357,673 of record NC_134144.1, read on the forward strand.
CCTGTGGAACCACTGGACATAAAAGTCTGTGAACTGTCCATGGTGGTTGACCAGGGCCTGCAGCACCATGAAGAAGTAGCCCTTCCACTGAGGCACTTGGCTGTGTGATGCTCCAGGGCATGGATCAGGATGTGGGTGCCATGGATGGCTCCAGTGCAGTTCTGGAAACCCAGGGCAGCAAATCTGGCCATGACCTGGTCAAGGTCTGCCAGACAGATGACCCTCTGCAGCAGGAAGGAGTTGATGGCTCCCGTGACCTGCAGAGGGAGGCAAATGAACACGCATGACAAGGATTAAGGGAATGAGTGCCTGGGCTCTTGGGGGGGATCCCTGGCTCCCTTCCGTCTGCTCCCCCCTCAAACTCTTTGGGAGCCCTACTGTGAGTCTGCTCAACCAGCAACAGGGCTGTGAGGGTGGCGACCCTCACAGCCCCCAACCCTGCTTGCTGTGGGTCCCCCTTTAGCAGAATTCTCTCCCCCCTGTGCAGGGACCACAGCTCGAGGGTGTGTTGCCTCCACAAGGAGGGCCCCAATGGTGGACGTCCCCATGCTAAACTGGTTGCCCACTGACAACAGTTTAGCTGTTAGCTGTGGCGAGCTTCCAGAGGGTCATTGCTACCTGCTTCTCAATGCGCTGTCAACAGGAGCTTTGTTGCAAGATATCTTCCAACACAAACTTCTGTCAACAAAATCCTGCAGTCTAGCCCTAGCCTTATTTATGAAACCAGTGAAACTTCTCTGGTCATTCCTATGGCCAGACTGTCTGCTTATCTCCTAGGGAGGAGGGAGAGAGGAAGGAAACAGACATCCTGGTATTCTTCCTCTGTCTTTAAATTTGCAAAGTGCTTGGGAAGCCACTGATTTTAATGGCAATTCAATAAGGCTCTAATTAAATGTAATTTATTATCTTTCTCAGGCTGCGTCTACACGTGCACGCTACTTCGAAGTAGCGGCAGTAACTTCGAAATAGCGCCCGTCACGTCTACACGTGTTGGGCGCTATTTCGAAGTTGAAATCGACGTTAAGCGGCGAGACGTCGAAGTCGCTAACCCCATGAGCGGATGGGAATAGCGCCCTACTTCGACGTTCAACATCGAAGTAGGGACGTGTAGACGATCCGCGTCCCGCAACATCGAAATAGCGGGGTCCTCCATGGCGGCCATCAGCTGGGGGGTTGAGAGATACTCTCTCTCCAGCCCTTGCGGGGCTCTGTGGTCACCGTGGGCAGCAGCCCTTAGCCCAGGGCTTCTGGCTGCTGCTGCTGCAGCTGGGGGTCCGTGCTGCATATACAGCGTCTGCAACTAGTTGTTGGCTCTGTGTATCTTGCACTGTTTAATGAAAGTGTGTCTGGGAGGGGCCCTTTAAGGGAGCGACTTGCTGTTGAGTCCGCCCCGTGACCCTGTCTGCAGCTGTGCCTGGCTCCCTTATTTCGATGTGTGCTACTTTGCCGTGTAGACGTTCCCTCGCTGTGCCTATTTCGATGTTGGGCTGAGCAACGTCGAAGTTGAACATCGACGTTGCCAGCCCTGGAGGACGTGTAGACGTTATTCATCGAAATAGCCTATTTCGATGTCACAACATCGAAATAAGCTATTTCGAAGTTGGGTGCACGTGTAGACGTAGCCTCAGTGTCCTAATTTAGTCTGTGACTGGCACTAATATGGGAGGTCACCTATAGCATGTATTGGGGCTTGCACGCATGCCATTACTTTGAAGAACCCCTACAGTAGGTAATAACTCACCTTCATAGAATTAGGATAACGTTTCAACTAGGTTAATAAGACAGGTGTCTAAAAGCTTTAGACACAACAATGTTTTCTGTTTCCTCCACATAGAAATTCATACTTCAAATGTTCTTTTGGGCAACTCCCTTTCCAGTCCTGTTAGATTATCCTTTGCTTTGTGATATAATAGGCTATATCACACTATTTGAATACTTCGCTAAAATTCATTCTTTGCCATGATTCTGCCTCAACATCCCAACTATTAATTGTTCTTGGCAGAAACGTTCACAGAAATCTCTTGTTTTTGAGTCTTGCTTTACCGTATATGTAAAATGCAAAGTATAGTATGGTGAAAATGACACTAAGAGTAAAGATATTAGAAAACTTTGGAGACCAAAAAACGGATATCACAATGCCTAACGCTTTGTTGTGATAATCAAAAATTGTCTTCACAAACATTTTGTATATATTTAGTCTGAATAATCTGGAAATTGAAAATAAGTTGGAGAAAATTTCTCACTTTTCAGGAATGATTCTGACTATCTTAGTCAATAATTATAATTAGGAGCTTCTACTGCATATTTGGAACATTAATTGTTCATACCTACTTTGCGATGCCCTTCCTTAAATTGAACCTCATGCTCTGATTTTGACAAATTATACCTTATGACATATACCCATACCTGTGATTAATTCTGTTTGTAACCAATTAACATGTCAACCTCTGCTACATCTAAAACTCTCAATCTTAGCATTGTGGGTTTTAATTCTACTTTACAGTATATCTATAACAGGAATATAAAACTTTATGGTAATACAGGGACACAAAATCCCTTAAACCCTTTGGGAGACTATACTTTTTTCTTTAAAAGGATTTGTATTTTATTAATAAGAAATGCTTGCTAAAATACACATTGTCACAGCTAAATGTGCATTAACCATGTAAAACTGAAGTGTTCTTAAATATATACTCTTTATAGCATAACCTCTAAATAAGCAAAACTGTTCCAACATAAATCTTCTACAAACCTTGTTTAGGAAGTGCAGAAGAGCATGAGTTTCATAGATGACAATAAAAAGTCTTTCTTAATGCTTTTTCTCTGCCACTTCTCATCAGTATAGTATCTTGTTAGTCAATGTGAAACTTGAGGGAGAGCTTTTCTGTGGGCTAAAAATGGCACATCTATATAAATTTTACTTCACCCAACTTGAATAAGATGGAAGACTATTTAATGTGTCAGACAATTCCTTTCCTTTGCCTTAAAATGATTTAGAGTAGAGAAGTTACTTTCCAGAAAAAAGCATACAGTTTGAGCACCCGTTTTCTCATCATGGGGAAATGGGCTATAAGAAGCAGTTTCCAAAACTGAATGGCTCCTTCTTCTGTGTGACAAAAAAAAAACAAACCCTACCCTGCACTGAACACAGGGTTCATTGTCCAGGCTGGAGGGAGAAGAGTAGGTAGCCAAGCTTGTGGTGGAAGTCAAGTGCAGCTACACCAAAGGGAAGCCATCCAGTGCCAGCTAGATATCCCGAAAAAGGAATTAAAACAGAGCCCTGTATCTGTGTCTACAGCCACAAAAATGAGCCATGGCTCATCTGCATCCACATCCACAAATTTTCATGGTTCCAGATACAAAATTTGTATCTTCATCCACATCTGTACCTGCCAAATCTGTGGATGTGGATACCCGAAGCTATAAAGCAAGTATCTGCGGATTTGCAGGGCTTGACTTAAAAAGAAGAAGCTGGAATGGTTGGGGTTTGGGAGTCCAGCTGTGCTAACATCCCTTTTTATAATATGCCTTACCCTCCTTTGGGACGTGGCAGATGGTAAGGTCCCTGCAATGGATTTGCTAAAAGAACTTGGATGTAAAAAGAGGGGAAACTGGGGGAAGCCCTCCTTCCTAGCTAGTTACAGAATAAACAGGAGGCTACCTGTGCTGTACACTGTTATCAGACGGGTAGTACAGATATCTAATAATACAGATGTGGCCTAATTAAATTCATATGAAGAGCCTCCTTTTCTTTTTGTGGTTTTGCTGGACAAAGATGAACATGTAGTTTGCACAGTTCAGAAGGCTGGTCACTGACAACAGCTGTAAGTGTATTATCAAAAAGGAATCCAGTGGGGGTAAAGAATGTTCAAAATCCTTAAAGCATTTGTTAAAATTAAGCAGCAGCATTCCAGTGTCAGTAGCATATCTGCTAAATTCTGACTTGTACTCTTGTAGTGCTAATGAAAAAGTGCAGCATACGTAAAATGGGGAAAATCAAAATGAAACTGGTGAATCTTAAAAAGCATGTCCTTGCTTTTGGAAATCATCCATGTGAAGAACAAGGTGTGACACACATTGGTTCCTGTGTTGCAATTGCAGAGTCAAGTGATTCAGATGACTGGTTATGTCAGTCAAAATGACATGTCAAAAAGCAAAAGTGAATCTTTTAGTTGGTCACGAAACTCTGTCCTGTTAGAACTCGAGTGTTTTGCCAAAAGGCAACAATATTTTCTCAAAGTTCAAAGAATCTCTCCAGCATCTGTCACAACTCATCCATTGCACATGGTTGGTTAGTTCCAAATAACTGTATTTTGTATCCACTTAATCAAGAACAGCCAGAAATTTGCAATGACTGTTGCTGCCTTGGATCTAGTTTGTACTTTCAGGTGCACACTCACGAAATGATCAAACTTAAATGTTTTTCAACATGATGACACTTCAGTAATGCAATGCCGTGTTGATGAATCTATCCACCTCACTGTGCTTCAATATGCAATGTGTTCCATGCACAGTGGGTGGTCCATTCATATCAACACCTGATTTTTCCAAATCTCCAAAACCTGCAAGAGCCTCCTGACCTACAAGAAAGATATCTTGATCTTTTCTAGTTTCACACAAGGAAACTAGAAACTTCATTAATTATTCCTGCATGTTAAAATTATTCTCAGTTGTTTGCGAGTATCTCAGTAGCTGACCCAACATCTGATACATCTGTACTCTTATCTAATGCCAAAGAAAAATAAGAATAACCATGGAAAATTTCTTTGGCTTTTCTTCCATATATTCATGCACATCTGGAACTCTTCCCAGAATTGTACATTAAAAAGAGATAGTATTTTAATTTTTTGACATTGTCCTCACCAAATGCCTTTGCTATTTATGTTACACATCATTTTACTGTTTTGTCCTCACTTGGTGGCTTTTTGGCACATACTTGCTTGAGATCAACAAGTTATCATGCAGTGAGTATTCAAGTTTGTACTGTGGCAGCTCTGACAAAACAACTCTGCTGCTTAAAACTTTACCATTTAGATTAACAGCTTGGCATCACAATATATTCCTTGTACTTTATGTGATTGGCAAGTCATGAGACTTCAAGGTATATTCCTTTGTGATTTGGAAATATGAGGCAATAGGGCATAGCTCTTTTTTCAGTTTAAAAAAAAGTTATTTATGCTTCCACTGTCCATGGAAGACTTAGATGTCTCTACCTCTTTCTTTTATTCATGATAAAACTGGAAAGAAAGAAAGAAAGAAAGAAGATTAAGCCACTGGCTTCTCCATATGCTGCTTCCATCTTTACTCACAGTGCAGAGGATATAGAGCTGACATTTCAGGATATTGAATTTTGTTACATTCATCATACATGCAGTCCAAAGAAGTACAGAACTATTCCTCCTACTGCTAGGTTTTCTACTTCAAGCACTTAATATTCATGGATCACAGAAAAGATATCGCACAAAAGGTCATAAGTCACTCAGTTGTCCGTTAACAATTGGTGGGCTGAATAAAATGATCAGGTTGATCAGATTCAGTCCCAGGTTACTGTTGCTAATTCCTGATGTACATGGTCACTTAGGCAGGTTCTTCAAAATGAAAGAAGAGAAGGCACAGAGGTTTGTTAATTGCTACCAAGCTTCTAACATAAGAACATAAGAATGGCCATAATGGGTCAGGCCAAAGGTCCATCCAGCCCAGCATCCCATCTGCTGACGGTGGCCAATGCCAGGTGCCCCAGAGAAGGAGAACAGAAGACAATGATCAAGTGATTTATCTCCTGCCATCTATCTCCTGCCCTTGTACTGAAGGCTAGGGCACCATACTTTACCCCTGGCTAATAGCCATTTATGGACCTAACCTGCAAACATTTATCAAGCTCTTTTTTAAACCCTAATAGAGTCCTGGCCTTCACAGCCTCCTCGGGCAAGGAGTTCCACAGGTTGACTGTGCGCTGTGTGAAGAAAAATTTGCTTTTATTAGTTTTGAACCTACTACCCATCAATTTCATTTGGTGTGTCCTAGTTCTTGTATTATGGGAAAAGGTAAATAATTTTTCTATATTCACTTTCTCCACACCATTCATGATTTTATATACCTCTATCATATCGTCCCTCAATCACCTCTTTTCCAAACTGAAAAGTCCCAGTTCTCTTTAAACACCAAAGTTCTCTTTAAACACCAACTACCAAACGTTTTCTGATACAAAGGACACAGGATAGAGAATAGAAACCAGTTTGTGCTCCCTGTTCACAAATCCCCACCCTTAACTGTTTATGCATATGAGCATCACGTGTGAACTACTAGAGGCTGTGTTAAGATGTAGTGCAACACAACAAAAATATAATTAAATTGAAATATCACTGAACGATTTAGAACAAGATTGGTTCCTTGTTACACTTTTAGAACAGTTGAATGCAGGTCATTGCTACTTCCTGGTCTCAGCCTTTTCTTCTTTCTTCTCTCCCCAAGCCCTGCTGTGTTTGTTATATATTATCTCCTTTGTTCTGTTTACACACAGGCATTGTTGGTGCCTTTATAATTATTTATTTAACAATAAAAATATCAGCAATTCATTACTTTAGGGATTTTGGACATACATGAAAATCCAATAAAGTTGTTTAGGTAGAAACATACCTCTCAGTGTAATCTGAACCCATAATGGTTCAGCCCTGTAATCTGAACAATTAATATATTCATGGAAAATTTTAATGTTAATATTGTCTTTATCTCATTTAAGGCTATTGTTTATCATGTCTGCTTACTGTATCATTTGCTTACTTGTGTGCTTACTGTATCCCTGACATGCTAATTATTTTTCCTTCCTTCCACCATAATTGTTTTGAGATTAGCCAAAATAGAATATTTTATATTGCTGACAGTAAACATATTATTTATAAGAAAATTTTATTTTTGATAGTGTCTTATGTCTTGTCTCTTCTATTTTGTCTTTACGTTTTCCCTGTTTGGTTGGTTGGCAATTTTCTTTTTTAAAACATAAAACTCACTGCAAACATTTGTTCTTCGTTTGTCTGCATTATAGCAAAGGGCGTATGCATTTGGAATCAGTCTAGTCATGGGCTTACTGCAATATTCTGAAAAAAATTTGCCCATACAAGTGATAGAAGATCTGTCTTCTGGTTTCCTACAAAGATTGTATCAGGGAGAAGGAGGAGGTATGCTAATTAAGTTCTTTGTTTTGAAGGAGCATTACATGCCTTTGAGACATTTACCATTTACTATCAGATGTTTGATTGGAGGTAATTTGTCTGTATATCTCTGAATAGGGAGTACCTCCCTGATCCAGCACCCTTGCAACCTGACTGGTTACAAAGCAGGGAATCAGCCAGACCAGAGGAGGTCAATGTTAGTGGGAGCAGAGGGGCTGGCATTGACCAAGTGGGAAATGGCGGGGGCAGTGCTGGAGTGAAGAGGCACGGTGGCTGCAGAGCCCCACGGCTGGAGAGCCATGTGGGAGAGCACTAAGCCCCACAATGCTGCCCTTCTGGACTCTGCTGCCTGGACCTGTGTACACAAATTGTGGGTCTTAGTCAGTCTTACTTGAACCTTTGCTAGGCATTGATATGTTCCATTGAAATTAATGGGAATTTTGGCTAAGGTAGACATAGAGAGTACTAAATTTGAACATACAATAGTATTAGGACTAGCAGGGACATGTACAAATCAACATCAAAATCTTTTTGTGTGTTTAACACTATTTTTAAAAAATCTTAAAATTAACCTGCGTTCCAACCGCCCCAATGTTTCTGTGGGTCATGTTCCAGATAACCCATTGGAGCAGGTATGCAGAGGAGGGCCTTCCGGTATCCTCCTTGGTCCTGATCTGGCCTCATGAAGCCCCTTGAATATCTGTGGTCTCCAGTGTCATCTAGAAGTTTCCTGCCACATGACTTAAGGTTCATAAGCGCAGTGAGGGAAGACCACATTTCCCAAACCACCATGGAAGTGAATATTTAAGAACTTGTGCATACAAACTGAAGTTTGTAGTGAGCATGACTTAGAGCAACCTTTTCCATTTGTTATGCATATCCGAAAGTTCACTATTAGATGTGTGTCTTGGAAAATGAATTCCAGTAATAATAAACATGCCTTGAAGCAAAACAAAAAATGTCAAGCAAGAGTTGCTGCACTTTAACTCATTTGAAAGCATGTCAGTCAAGTTATAATTGATTCTAATTAACACTCCTACAAGCTGTAACATTCTATATCTTCACTAGAGTTGCAATCACATAGGTGAGTTTTTTTTCTTTCCTTCAAAATCAGTTAATTAAAACCGAGAAAATTTCCAACATGATGCTGACAACCAAGAGCCCTATGAATTACAGTTCTCTTCCAGTGCACACTGTCTTTTGGAATGTAAGGCCTGATATATATAGTCAAATCGTCATTTGAGATTTGGGCTTTGTCTGCGCTTGCAATGGAGTGGCAAAATTTGTCATGCATAAATGGTGAACCCTCCTTCACCCCCGAAAGAAAAAAGCTTTTCCACAGCAAGTGGCTGTTATGTAGTGCATGGTTGGCAGAAGCACTCCCCTATCAACAACACAAACCACGCTTGTGGAAGTGTTTCATCAGCGAAATGCTAACAGCATTTATGCTGCCCAACTTTAAGCTGTGTGGTATGGAAAAAACACTGAGTAATACTGAATTCCCTGGTAATCGGCCCTGTGTTATATAGTGTTTGTATCTCATTCCATTTCAGTTGGACTGTGGAAAGTATCATGGCATTTACCTCTTCACAAAGTCAGGGAAAGTCTTAGCTTGAATCCTTGCAAACCAACTCCTGCTACTCTCGGAAGAAATTCTCCCAGAACCCCAGTGTGACCTCTGACCATTCCAAGGAATGGTGGACATGATCTTCACTGTCCAGCAACTGCAAGAAAAATGTTGTGACCAAAACCAAATCTTATATACGAGTTTCATCAACCTGACCAAAGCATTAGACTCAATCATAGCACCCTGTGGACCATCCTCTCAAGTATTGGCTGCCCCAAGACAGTTCATTAGCCTCTTGAGGCTGTTCCATGACAACGTGACTCCCACAGTGTTGAGGAGTAACAGATCCCAAAGTGACCCCTTTGAGGTCAAAATGGGAGTCAAACAAGTCTGTATCATTACCCCATCACTATTTTGCATCTTCATTGCCACAAACCTTCCCTGAGTTGATGGCAAGGTTCCAGATGGCATGAAGATTGTCTATAGAATGAATAGAAAGCTTCTCAATCTCAGGAAGCTGAAAGCTAAGAGCAAGACTCTCACAACCTCAGTCATGGAGTTCCAGTATGTGGATGACAACATGGTTGCCGATCTTTCTCCTGCAGCCCTTCAGACCATCTTAAGTACCTTCACCGAAGCATATGAGCATTTTGGCCTCATACCAAACATCAAAAAGCTGTAGGTGCTCCACCGACCCTCAGCGATGGAACAATCTCACATACCTTCTATTGAAAAATTTGGAGCACTTCTCCTGCTTTGAAAGTTGACATTGATGCAGAAATCCAGCATTATCTGAGCTCTGCTTTTGTCCCCCTGAGACACAGGGTCTTTGAGAACCAGGACATTCATCCCAAGACAAAGCTCATTGTATACCATGCAGTGGTTATTCCAATGCTATTGTATGCATATGAAACCTGGACAACATACAAGCTCATTTGAAGGCACTTGAATATCATCATCATGCTGCCTCAGGAGAATCCTAAATATCTCTTGGGAGGCTAAGTGCATGAACACTAGCATCCTGGAAGAGTCGAACACGACCAGCATTGAAGCCGTTATCATTTATCAACAACTGTTGGACTGGTCATAGAATCATAGGGCTTAGAAGGGACCTCAGGAGGTCATCTAGTCCAGCCCCCTGCTTCAAGCATGGTTTAGATGTCCTATCAGTGCTTCCCAAAACATGTTCTGTTTTCTGAGTTAGAGGAAGGACAGAGGAGTGTTGGAGGCCAGAGGAAGCAATATAAGGACATGCTGAAGACACACATGAAAAAGTGCAGTATCAGTGCTGACACTTGAGAGTACCTTGCCCAGGACCACCCCTAGTGGAGGATGGTAATCCATAATGGGGTGGCACAATTTGAGTATTCCTGCCATAATGCAGACAAGGAGAGCTGGAGAAGAAGAAGAGAGCAACAAAAACTGCCCCGTGCCCCTCCAACAGCTACCAACACCTGCCCCTTCTGGGATAAGACCTCTGGCTTCAGAATCAGGCTGATCACCCATCAACAGACTCCCAAGTAAGAGGGTGACATGAAGATGTCCTACACATTGTCAAGTGGCTGCCAAGAAGAAAAACTCTGGTGCTGAGTATTCTAAACATGGGAAATATGGAATACCACTTCTGGATTGTTAAGATGTAATGTCCATCTCCTATGCAGCTGTGCCACCAAGGACATCCTTTGGTCATGACTCCATAGAGAAAACAAAACCACCATTAAAACTCCATTGTACTAGAGCAGACATTAATGTCCTCTGTGAACTCCTCCTCATTGTCTAACCACCCAAACTTCATACATGGCCCAAACACTAGTGCAAGAGGTTAGAAGTGATAGTGTGGGAACTCTCAGAATAACTCACATCTTAAAATCTCCATACTTACCAAAATGTTAGAAGGAAGGTGTCAGTACAGAATTTACAAAAGAAAAATCAGGTGAAGGTCTCCTTCAACATCAATCAGTCCCCTCACCTAATTAATTAAATATAAGGCTAATTAAACAGAAAACAATAGATGTCTGTGGGCACCAACATGGACAGTAAAAGCAGGTAGAAATATTAAACATTTAAGGGAACAAGACTTATGCATGAAAAACTCTTCTGTTTTCAGTGAGATTTACTTGCATGTATATGCAGCTGGATTGGGCTGTCAATGCTGGACTGTGAGGGAAAACATTAACATCAAAATCATCCATGTTCTTAGAAGTGTTTTTCTATCAAGGCATGATCCAATTTCTGTTGATGCCATTGGAGAGGATTTCATTGATTTGAAAGGGATTTGGTCAAGGCGTCAACTAAGAACAGTTAGGTATCTTCTGAGATATTTTACTAATTTGTTGCCAGTCTAATACTACTTTACATCTTTGTGGTGCAGTTAATTTGTCTAGAGTCAGAATGAACGGAACACGTATATTGCTAGACATTTTTTATATGTACTAAATGATAACACCACCCATTTATGCATGATGCTAATTTGAAAGGGTGATTGTATGTAATTAGATTTTTAACTAGTCTAAATATTTGCTGCATGCATGAATATTAGTGCTGGTACATGAAAAATAAAAGTTTGTAATTAAATGTTTATTTTCAGATGCATAATAAGTAAATGGCACTTTGGCTATCTATCATTATAATCCTAGTTGATAACATTGGTCTTTGTGTGTTTTCAGACTTAAGGAGACATTTTATCTTAATAGCTGTGTCTACACGTGCACGCTACTTCGAAGTAGCGGCACCAAGTTCGAAATAGCGCCCATCGTGGCTACACGCGTCGGGCGCTATTTCGAAGTTAACGTCGACGTTAGGCGGCGAGACGTCAAAGTCCCTAACCTCATGAGGGGATCGGAATAGCGCCCTACTTCGACGTTCAACGTCAAAGTAGGGACTGTGTAGACGATCCGCATCCCGCAACGTCAAAATTGCTGGGTCCTCCATGGCAGCCATCAGCTGGGGGGTTGAGAGATGCTCTCTCCAGCCCCTCAGCTCACTGGTGGCCGCGTGGAGCGGCCCCTTAAAGGTCCCCTCCCCCTCCCTTCCTCTGCAGGAAGCTGAGGGAACGTGCAGGCTGCAGCCTGCACAGGCGGCCAGCCTGCACCACCCTCAGCCCCACAGAGCTGCGATGGCTGCCCGGCAGCCCCCCCCAGCGCCCCCAGGGGACCCCCCCCAAGGCGAGCCAGGGCAGCCAGCCCAGCCAGAAGGGCAGCCAGGCTGGGAAGCGGCAGCGGGGCCCCTCCTGGACGGAGGCCGAGCTGCGGGACCTGCTGGGGCTCTGGAGCAAGCAGGAGGTGCTCCAGGTAATGGGGAGCAAGAGGCGGAACGCGGATGCGTTCGCTCGGCTGGCCGATGGCCTGGCTGCCCGTGGTCACCCTGCCCGCACTCCTCACCACGTCAGGAGTAAGGTCAAGGAGCTGCGGCAGGGTTACTCCTGGGCCTGGGATGTGGCCAGCCGATCTGGGGCCGCCCCCGTCACTTGCCCCTTTTACAGGGAGCTCAGGGACATCCTGGGCTCCCGGCACACCTCCTCCCCTCCGGCCACCCTTGACACCTCGGCTGACGAGCCCCAGCAGGCCCTGCAGACGGAGTCCGCCCCGGAGGCAAGCCCCGCACCCCGAGGGCCCCCCCCGGAGGCCACCCCTGGGACATCGCGGCAGGAGGAGGAGGGGGGCTCCTCCTCCGCAGAATCCAGCCTGCAGATCCTCCTCCTGCCATCCCGGAGCAGCAGCAGGGCCTCCGCCCCCCGGGGATCTCCGGACCGTGGGAGCGGACCGACAGGTAGGTACCCCCCTCTGGTGGACACCCCTGGGCTTGAGGGGCGGGGGTAAGAGATATGTGTCCAGGGCCCCCCACATGCTCACATGGCCATGGCCCCGAGGACACCAGGGCCATGGCCCTCACAGCACTGCATCCATCAGCCCCTGCCCCCCACCACCCCGCATGACAGTGCTATGCCCCATCCCTGGGCCAGGGGGGAGCGGAACCTCGAGGGGCCCCTGGGAGGAGGGGGTGGGACACCCCGCAGCAGCAGCATGTGATGGAGTGGGGGGAGTGCCAAAGGAAGACTCAGGCTACATATGAGCCACAAGAGTGGAATAGCTCCCAGGGGCAAAGGAGGATCCTGGGGCTACAGCTGGCAGGTGACACCTCTGCCCTGAACAAACAGGAGGGAGGAGCCAAGCTGGCTTGGAATTGGGTGGCAAGGGCGGGGGCCACAGGTAGAGGCTAGGGGAAGGGAGAGCTGGAAGGCAGCCAGCCTGAGGAGGGGGAAAGGTGCATCCCCGAGGGGCACCCCTTGGGGTCTTCTCCCCACGACGGGTTGGAAGGACTGTCTCTTCTGACAGCTGGTGCTGTCACTCCTGGCAGAAACTGGGCATCTGTGGCCTAAGAAACCTCTCCTGCTCTCAGACCCTGCGGGGTGAAGTGAGAGTCGCTCCCACCAGGGGACGGGGTGCAGGGCAGGGGGACCCCTGAACCCCATCCATCACAGCAGCATCTCCCGGGGTCGGGGATGGGGAACCTGCAGCACAGGGCTGGGGGGACAAAGGCCACAGCTCGGGGCCCACACTAACGCCTGTCTCCATTCTTCTTCCCCCCCTCCTCTTCTGTGTCCTGCACCCGCACCATCAGAAGGACCGGAAGAGAGCGCCGGCGAGGCATCAGTCGTCCCGGAGAGCCCTCCGGGACCATCGCTCCAGGGCAGCCCCTTGGCCGAGGACCGACCGGCCCCACGGCGGGCTAGACGGCGGACCCTGTGCCTCCAACCGCCGACGGTGACGGACCACCAGCTGCTGGCCATCCACCGTCGGCAGCTGGAGGTCGCGGAGCAGCACCTCCAGCTGCAGGAGCGGGCGCTGGCCTGGCGCCAGGAGGCATGGGGGGCCTACATGGACACATTTAATCGCCTGGTGGACTACCTGGCCCCCCATGCCGCGCCGGCCGAACCATCGCCCGCCATGCCTGCTCCTGCAGCCCCACCACCAGCTGCTCCGCCCGTCGCCGGCCCATCCACCGTCGCCCCGCCACCCACCGGCAAGGGCTGGAGCGCCGAGGGACCCCTGGAGCCACCTGACACTCGCCGGCCACCATACCTTCCGGTCCAGCCCACTCCCACCCAGCCACGGACCAGGCTGCGAGCGCGGCGGGGCTCCCGGCCGGCCACGCCCAGTGCCGGGCTATAGGGGCGAGGGGCCCGGGATGTGGCCCCCCCCTTGTATATAGTTGGACCCTGTTGTTTTCGGCCCCCCCGTTTGCCCCGTCCCCCCCATGTAAATAGTTCTCCCCTTTATCCTCCCTGGTTTTCTTTTTATTATGGCAGACAGTTGTTTCTTTGTATTGTTTTATTTTTGTACATATTGCTTTTGTTGAACGTTTGTACCAAGTTTTCTGTTTGTGGTTCACATATTTATTTACGTAAAAAAAAAAAAAAAGTTTCGGAAAGAAAAACAAAAGTTTACGTTCAGCCACAAGTGCGTGCTGTCATTTGTCCAGGACAAGTAGGGAGGGGGGCGGTGGGGTGCTACATGGTGTAGGCGTTGAGGCAGGAGTGTGGGGGAGGAAGGGGCGGGCAGTAGAGGGCCTGGGCAGAGTTCACCCCGCGGCCTGTTCATCGAAGTGGGCCCGCAGGGCCTCCTGGACCCGGGTCCCCTCGGGGTCCACCTGCCGACTGGGGGCAGCAGGTGGCTGGACGTGTGCCCTGGCGGCCTCCGCAGCCCAGCCCTGGAAAAAGGTCTCCCCCTTGCTCTCGACCAAATTGTGCAGGGCGCAGCAGGCACCCACAATCTGGGGGATGTTGTTGGGGCCTGCATCCAGGCGGGTCAGGAGACATCTCCAGCGTCCCTTCAGGCGGCCAAATGAGCGCTCCACCACCTGGCGCGCGTGGTTCAGGTGCTCGTTGAAGTGCTCCTGGCTAGCGGAGAGATGGCCCGTGTAGGGGTGCATGAGCCACGGCCGGAGGGGGTAGGCCGCATCTGCGATGACGCAGAAGGGCATGGTGGTGTCCCCCAGAGGGATCTCCCGCTGGGGGATGTAGGTCTCCGCCTCCAGCCGGCGGCACAGGCCCGAGTTCTGGAAAACCCGGGCGTCATGGGTGCTGCCAGGCCAGCCCACGTAAATGTCCTGGAAACGTCCCCGGCTGTCCACCAAGGCCTGGAGGACGACAGAATGGTAGCCCTTTCGATTCAGGTATCGTCCTCCACTGTGATGCGGGGCGCGGATGGGGATGTGAGTCCCATCCAGAGCCCCGAAGCAGTTGGGGAAGCCCAGGGTGGCAAAGGCAGCAATGGTGGCATCTGGGTCCCCCAGCCTCACGAGCTTGTGCAGGAGCATGGCATTGATGGCACGCACAACCTGCAGAGAAAGCACATGGGACAGCCCCAATGAGGGGTGAGCAGGGTGTGCGTGGCCCTGCCCTCCCCTGCCCTGCTCTGCTCTGGCCCCGCCCTGCCCTGCCCTGGCCCCGCTGCCCTGCTCTGGCCCCGCCCTGCCCTGCTCTGCTCTGGCCGCCCTGCCCTGGCCTCCCCTCCCCTGCCCTGCCCTCCCCCCGTGGGTTCGCTTACGTCCATGAAGACAGCCCCGACGGTGGCCTTGCCGACAGCAAACTGCTGGCCCACGGATCGGTAGCTGTCTGGAGTGGCCAGCTTCCAGACAGTGATGCCGACCCGTTTCTGCACTGTGAGGGCACGCCGCATGGCAGTGTCCTGGTGCCTGAGTGCGGGGGTGAGCCACTGGCACAGCTCCAGGAATGTCTGCCGGGTCATCCTGAAGTTCCTGAGCCAGTGGTCGTCATCCCACTCCCCAAGCACCAGCCGCTCCCACCAGTCGGTGCTGGTGGGGTAGCTCCACAGCCGCCGGCATGTGAGGCGGGGGGGGGCGGGGTGCTGCAGGGGTAGGGGTTGAGCCCTGCTGCCCTGGTGGCATCTCCTCCCCTGGGGCAAGGAGGTGCTCAGCTGCCTCCCGCATGGCACGGAGCAGGGCAAGCCCTGCTCCTGCCGGGAGGGCTGGGTGGACCTCTAGCTGCTGCTGCTGCTGCTGCTGCTGCTGCTGCTGCTGCTGCTGGGGGTCCATGACTGCGGCGCCCGGGGTCTGTGTGCCTATGGCTCCTCAGACCGTGTGCTGTGCAGGCTGTGTGTGTCTGGGAGGGGCCCTTTAAGGGAGCGGCTAGCTGTTGCCCCGGAAGCGCTAGTCCGCCCTGTGACCCTGTGTGCAGCTGTGCCTGGCATCCCTATTTCGATGTGTGCTACTTGGGTGTGTAGACGTTCCCTCACTGCGCCTATTTTGATGTTGGGCTGCGCAACGTCGAAGTTGAACATCGACGTTGCCGGCCCTGGAGGACGTGTAGACGCTATTCATCGAAATAGCCTATTTCGATGTCGCCACATCGAAATAGGCTACTTCGATGTAGGCTTCACGTGTAGACGTAGCCAATCAGTAGTTTAATACGTGTGTGTCTAAAGCAATCATGATTTGAAATAAAAAAGTAAACTATCACATAAGAGTATATTATAATGTCATACAATATTCTGTGGTTTATACATAATATTAAGTTGCTGTTTGGCACTTATAATTTTTCCTTACATGTTTCTATCAAAATAGAGATAGATCAGCTTTGGTGGTTTTTCAGAGATACATAAGTGGAATCAGTGTTTTTTTCTTTTTAATCAAATAAATTGGTTCTTGTTGAATGACAACAGAATATTTTTCTAATTTGTTTCAAATGATCTCCAACTTTTTATACATGGAGTTCCTTGTAAAGGGAAACATCTGATTGTCATTTGAATTTCACGTATCTGGTCCACCAAACAGTCAAATGAATATTTAAATGTAGAAGTTAAATTTCATATTTTGAACATATTCCTATTTGCAAAAGTCAGAATTATACCACCATAACCTTTAAAAAGAAATGAACAATTTCAGTCAAATGTGCAACATATAAGAGTATGTCATTTCATGTCTTTCACAGACTCCAGTGACAAAATTATCCTACACAATTCACACAGTCTGCTTTTAAAAAATATACTTAAATTTGAGAAAGAGAAAATTCAGAAAGTCTGCAACTAATAAGCCTTTTGTATATTTCTATTAATGACTAAAATGTAGTACCAGGTGTTACTCATGTATTACATGAAGTTTATCAATCCATAGAAACTTTTCAAATTACTAATATTTATTGTGAAAGTGATGGTATTTCAATTTTAAACTGCAGGCATATTGGCAGCACATATCTGTGGATTTCTCATGTACTCTCATAAGGACTGTTATACATACTATGTATGTCAATATTCTACCATCTGAAAATTGCTATTACACATCTTCGAAGAGGAACGGAAAGAGAGAGTCCTATTTTTCCTCCTCATAGAGTGAAATTCCATTCTCTTCTAACTTCAATCTGTGGATCTGATTATCTTGTTTACTGCCAAGTCCATGCTGCATTTCATATCAGAAAGCTGTGCAGTGACTTTGTGTGTGTGTGTTTTTTCTTTCTTTCGCAAATATTATGACTCAGAAAATAAAAGTCATTCCATTTCCAAAAAATGACCTGGAACTTGACCGAACCATAAGGATAAAAGGTGGACCCTTTAATCATGTACTGATTGGTTAAAATAAAGAGCCATTTTCCTAGTATGATAGTTGGGTGGTAATGCACTTTGCTAAATTATACAGTACTAGGAAGAAAGCAGTGGTGGTCTTTCAAATCTTTACAGATGCCTCATGAACTAAACAAGTACCCATATATAGAATTTGATAAATTTTCCTGTTAGAAGTACCTATAGAAGTGCAATGGAATATTGCAGTTATTGTAGTTTTTTTTAATAGTGTAGTACCTAGGTGCACTGGGCATGGACCAGGACCACCCTAGTGATGCTATACAAACACAGACGACAAATGCAGTGCCTATCCAGAGTTCATAACCTACCACCCAGATTTTTAAAGGTGTTGCTGCACTCAACAGCGTGATGCCTAACTAATTTAAGGCTATGTCTGTGGGTTGTCTATACTTACCACATGTTTGATGCACCATGATCGAGCCTCCAGAGTTCAATTTTGCTGTGTCTGTGAAGATGCGGCAAAATCAATCTCTCTGGGCTCATCCATTAACCCTGGTACTCCACGCTGTCTCATGGAGTAACCGACATCATTGAGAGCCCAAAAAGCCCAGATCTACACCAGGGAAAAAGTTGATCCTCATCTGTTAGATAGCTAGAATTGGAATATCTGGGATTGACTTTGTTCTTTAGTGAAGATGAGGCTATAACTACAGCATAAAGCTGATTTTAAGGGAGTTAGGTCGATTTTATAATATACCTGTCTTCACTATAAACATAATTCGGTTGATTTTAAGGGGTCCTAAGGTCAACTTTTCTACTCCAGCTTTTTCATGTGGTATATTTATATTTACTGGGAGCTTGGAATGCAGTGATTGATCTTCTGGGGATCAGTTTTGCCGCATGTGTAAAGGTGCGGCAAATCGATCTCTCTGGGTTTAGACATCAACCCTGGTACTCCATGCTGCCATGTGGAGTAAGGGACATTAGTGACAGCCCGAAGAGTCCAGATCTATACCAGGGAAAAAAGTCAATCCTGATACATCAATTCTAGCTATGCAAATGGCTTAGCTAGAATTGTGTATCTGGGATCAACTTTGATCCCCACTGTAGACCAGACCATGAGGAATAGCGCCAAATTTGAATTTACAGGCTCAACTTAATGCTAATGTAAACACAGTGTTATTTAATTCAATTTTATTGGTCTCCAGAAGCATCACACAAAGCCCCAAATGTGTCTATTCTGACCATCGCTTTCACCTCTGTTGCTCTCCAGGGCTGCGTCTACACGTGCACGCTACTTCGAAGTAGCGGCAGTAACTTCGAAATAGCGCCCGTCACGTCTACACGTGTTGGGCGCTATTTCGAAGTTGAAATCGACGTTAGGCGGCGAGACGTCGAAGTCGCTAACCCCATGAGGGGATGGGAATAGCGCCCTACTTCGACGTTCAACATCGAAGTAGGGACGTGTAGACGATCCGCGTCCCGCAACATCGAAATAGCGGGGTCCTCCATGGCGGCCATCAGCTGGGGGGTTGAGAGATACTCTCTCTCCAGCCCTTGCGGGGCTCTGTGGTCACCGTGGGCAGCAGCCCTTAGCCCAGGGCTTCTGGCTGCTGCTGCTGCAGCTGGGGGTCCGTGCTGCATATACAGGGTCTGCAACTAGTTGTTGGCTCTGTGTATCTTGCACAGTTTAATGAAAGTGTGTCTGGGAGGGGCCCTTTAAGGGAGCGACTTGCTTTTGAGTCCGCCCCGTGACCCTGTCTGCAGCTGTGCCTGGCTCCCTTATTTCGATGTGTGCTACTTTGGCGTGTAGACGTTCCCTCGCTGTGCCTATTTCGATGTTGGGCTGAGCAACGTCGAAGTTGAACATCGACGTTGCCAGCCCTGGAAGACGTGTAGACGTTATTCATCGAAATAGACTATTTCGATGTCGCAACATCGAAATAAGCTATTTCGAAGTTGGGTGCACGTGTAGACGTAGCCCAGGTGAGCAGAAAGTAGAAAACATTCAGCAGGAATCAGCCCAGGCTCTCTAGCTGCCCTCCAAACCACATGGCTGCTGTGTGCTCCAGCTGCTCCACCACCACCACGTGGCTGCCGGGTAGAAATGAATCAAAATAACACTATCAAAATAAAACATTTCAGCAATACCAAAAATAACTTTTCACTAACTCCAAATTGAAACTTTTCAGACTTCTATATTTTACATTCTCGGGACTGGCCCACTAGTTTTGTAATGGCATGTGCCAGGCTGTGGAAAAGTTGTGTGAAAATGCATTTGGGAATTTGTTTTCAATGGGAGTGGGGGCAATGCACTCTGGCATGATGACATCAGACACCCACAACCACTTGTAGTGCATTTTTTTGTCTCTTAACACACTGGCACAGAAACCCAGAATGCCATGGGGGTGCAGGAACTGTGGGATAGGTATGCATAATGCACTGCTGACACAGTTGAAATTAGCAAAGGTAATGGGGACACAATATATCTATTTTTTAAATGTGTGGATACTCGCAAGTGACTTTATAAAATCTAGTGGTATAAAAAGTCAATTTTAAGAAAGTCAGTGTAGACACAGCCTAAGTAGCTAAATCCTAGTTTCGAAAGGGACGTAGGCACATAGTAGCCAAAATCCCATTTACAGCCCAAGTTCTGATGCTCCACAAATTTCAAAGATGTGTATTTCATACAGCCCTATGGCGGAAGCTCTGACAGAGTTCAGAAGCTCTGCAGGGTTGTTTGAGAATCTGGAAAATTGCTTAATTGGTAAGCAGTTTCTACTATATAATGGTAAACTCAAGAATGTTACACTAATTATCAGAATACAGATGATATGGTATATTAGTGAATACTGGTTGGGGACTTATTTCCAGCCATACATGTAAACTTTGCTCATGTTTCTTCTGAGCAATTGCTGCCCAATAGAATATAAGCTGTTCTCAGAATATGTTGATATTTTATTCCTCAGCTGTAGAGTAAAAGGGACAGCCAAATATTTATATACATCTATTAAAAATAAATCAACCCCCCCCCCATAGCTGGCCTCCACAAACAATGGAGTCCGTGAACACAGAGTCCTCAAGTCCTTTATGTAATATTCATGCTCAGTAAATCCCAGTCTGTGTACCATCATTCTTCAAATAGAACTTGGGGGATATCAAATAAAAGCTGTGGCTGAGATAAAATTCGAGAAAAGAAGTGTGCAAACAATGATGTACCTTTTTCCTGAGAAGTAAGTTATTTCAATGCTAATAAGAATGCCACCTATTTTTAATCAGTAGTATCTTGTAGACTTAGGATAACTGAAAGTTGACTACATTTAACATTGTGTTTCCTGGTGTTTTGCTACGTAGAATAAAGAGGACTCATTTGAGATATGTGCAGTGTGAAGCAGTTTATTTGCATAATAATTGTTCTGAATTTTTGTATGCTTACTGGCATCTTATGCCAGCTGCCAGTCTTTTAAGTAATTTCACATATATGACCTCAGAGGCAATGCCCAAAGCGTGAACATGTAAAAGAATTGTGTCAAAATGGACGGACATGACAAATAGCGTAGAGACTGTTTAAAGAAAGTGATTGAAATACCAGTACCGGGGGCGGGGGAGGGGGGAGAGAAGGAAGTACTACATTATCAATTGTCTTTTTCTTGTCTTTAGCAACAATATGGTTTCTACACACTCCAGAATTCACATCTCAGATTCTTAAATCATTGCTGGCAGTGGGTAATACTTTGTGGAATAAGCTGAGACATACAGCTTTAGTAGAGACTTTTGTATTAAGCAGCATCTGGCAACCTGAAGTAGGATGGTTTGAGGCAGTCCAGAGACTTTCTCCGGATAGAAATGAGGATTAAATAGGAGAAAAGTCATAGAGATCCAGGAGGAGGAAAAAGGAAGTGAATTATCCTTGGACTAGAGTTCCATAACATAGCCTACAGTGTAATTCAGCTGCAAATATTCTTCCTGTCAGAGTCATGCTGCTGGGCTTTCCCTGATGAATGATCGAACTTCGGAACCTCTTTCAAGGAACTAAATTAGAAACACTGTATGTAGAAACAGCATAAGTACAACTTGTGTCTGCCATAAGTTACACTGGCTTCTCATGTGGGCTGTTGTTGTAGTTACTAGAGGAGGGAGAATTTAGAAGAGTCCAAATTCCCCCTAGCCCTGTTTCCTACCTCCCTCATCTCATAATGCATAACATGCAAGTCTTATGGAAGCCTTGTGGAGGAGGTTCCATTGAGTGATGGAGAAGGTGGTGTAGTTGTGGAGTTATTTCAAACAAGTGGCCAAGAGGATCATTGTACAGGCTGAGCGTCTCTAGTCTCACACTCTTGGGACCTGACTGGTGCCAAAGGAAAGAATTTGCCAGGCCATGGGAGGTCAATATTGTCTGGCAGCATTACCAACCCTTCCACTTCTTACTGGGCTCTGAGAAGACATTTAAGCGTAAATTAGAGCTAAATAACAGCACGGAATGCTGAGAGCCAGGATTGGTGGCTGTAAACAAACTTTATGGGAACACAGGAAACTTGGCCACACCAATGATAAGTGGCCTTCTGCTTTGCCAACATCATGCCAGATTACGGATGTTGCTGGACAAGAGAGTTCTGGATGAGAGAGGTTCCAGCTGTATTTACAGTTACTAGTAGCATATAACAATGCAGCTGAAAATTTTACCGTCCCTCTTCTTCCATCAGAAACTGCAGAAAACATCAGTATTTGTTTTAAGTTACACACAATATAATTAATTCATGTATCTTTGTCACGTACCTGAATATATTGGTGTTAATCATTTATTATTCTTGAGCTGTGTCTACACGTGCACGCTACTTCGAAGTAGCGGCACCAACTTCGAAATAGCGCCCGTCGCAGCTACACGCGTTGGGCGCTATTTCGAAGTTAACTTCGACGTTAGGCGGCGAGACGTCGAAGTCGCTAACCTCATGAGGGGATCGGAATAGCACCCTACTTCGACGTTCAACGTCGAAGTAGGGACCGTGTAGACGATCCGCGTCCCGCAACGTCGAAATTGCTGGGTCCTCCATGGCGGCCATCAGCTGGGGGGTTGAGAGATGCTCTCTCTCCAGCCCCTGCGGGGCTCTATGGTCACCGTGGGCAGCAGCCCTTAGCCCAGGGCTTCTGGCTGCTTCTGCGGCAGCTGAGGATCTATGCTGCAGGCACAGGGTCTGCAACCAGTTGTCGGCTCTGTGTATCTTGTGTTGTTTAGTGCAACTGTGTCTGGGAGGGGCCCTTTAAGGGAGCGGCTTGCTGTTGAGTCCGCCCTGTGACCCTGTCTGCAGCTGTGCCTGGCACCCTTATTTCGATGTGTGCTACTTTGGCGTGTAGACGTACCCTTGCAGTGCGTATTTCGATGTGGTGCCGCGCAACGTCGAAGTTGAACATCGACGTTGCCAGCCCTGGAGGACGTGTAGACGTTATTCATCGAAATAGCCTATTTCGATGTTGCTACATTGAAATAAGCTATTTCGATGTTGGCTTCACGTGTAGACGTAGCCTTGGTGTGAGTACATTTCTTTAAACTAGGCTGGAAAAACAGCTCATAGATAAGGTTTACAACAGACAGTTAGAGTAAGTAATTACCACATATGGTGCAGACAGTTACTGTTACTTAAATACTATGAATTAGCTTCCTACAGTTCCATAAGTGGGTTTAAAAAGTGAAATTAAAAATTAAAACTATTTTTAATTAATATTACTTAAATATTTAGAAACATATAAGTAATTATTCTTCTTTGACCCCGATAAATGTTTCAGCCACTTGTAAGTTTTAAACTACAGCCTCTTCTCCTGTCCTGGGTTTCACCTGACTCCATCAGAGTTGGATTGGGAGCAAAAGCACAGCCTGCCTACAGGATGCAGGAAGGAGTCAGTCCTGGTTGAGAAGGGGCTGGCATAAGCTAATAACCTGGTGTCCCCAGACCTCATGCCCTAGGCCAGACTGGCAGTGGCGTTCACAGTTAGTGATCATTGGGGGTGGGTGGGAGAGATGAAAGCAAACGGGTGTTGTCTGTCTTACCTTAGTGAGCAAATCTGGGGGAAAGGCCCTTTCTCTTCTGTGCTGTGGGTGTGCATGATCAGGGTCCCCCATTGGAGTGGAATGGGTAGGGAAAGTGAAATAGGAGCTGGTGCTGCAAAGTTACCTTTGCCCTGGGGAGAGGCAGCCTTGCTACATTGTATCCCAGCTTAGGTGGTGGTTTTGGTGCTGGTTACTTGTATGTCAGAGCCCCAGGAGTGACTTCCGATGCAAAGGAGCTATTTCTGCAGCAGGCAGTTGGGCAGAGCTGGGTAGCAGAAGGAGGGATGGAAAACAGGATGTGATCCAAACACAATCCCACAGCATGGATTGGCACCTACCTGGCTCAAAGCTATGCTGCTTCCACTTCTCTGCAAGTGCCCTGCTGTGGTTACACACGCTTCGGTGGGCTACAGGCAGTGTTTTCCCCCCCCCAGATTCCAGTGTTTCTGTGGGCAATAACCAGATTTGGGTGTTAGGTCAGTATTTCTGAGCAGACTCTGTATAGCTCCCTTTTTACCTGGCTTTCCAGTCAGAAACTAGATAACTGGCAGTCCTAGGTGAAACTGAGGTACCTATTAATATGTACTCAAATATGTATCTCACATCTATGCCCCAGCAGATCTAAAGCCAGGGAAAAATATGTCTTCCCATGCCTACCTTACCTGCAGAGCCTGATTTAGCAGCCATGTACGTTGGATTGGACCCTATGCAGTATGCAGCCAGAGGAAGAGGTGTGGACCTTATAACTTTAAGCCTGGTGGTTTAAACACTCTCAGAAGACATAGGAGACCCAGGTTCCATTTCTCCTTCTGCCCAAGAGGGAGTGAGGATTTGGACAGGGGCTTCACGCATTAACCACTGTCTGGTGGGATGTAGCTGTCTCAGTCCCTTATGTTTACGCTGTCTCCAGTACACAAATAATTAGCTGTTGGAGCAAGGGGACTGGCCTCCGGCTCTTCCACTTCAGAGACGTGAGCCAAGACTACTGCCCTTCCAGAGTCGTCATCCTCCTCCCCCAGCTCTCTCATGCCCAAAGATTAATTATTTATCCAATCCTGTATTCCTGTGTCCTGAATATGGTTGGATACATTGACAGATATATTTAGAATTCTTTTAAATGTTTTACCTTGTCAGTGAATACCTGTTTGATCTAACCAGGCATTTCAGCCAGCATGACTTTTTGGTGTCTTTTGGACATGTGCCCCCTATAATTTTCAGTTAAGTACATTGTTGAAGATGTCAGGGTTCAAGCTGGAGAATTTGGCAACTGGATAGACAATATTAGGATGTTTGACACTTGGTTGGCAGCTAACGATTTAGGAATAAGCAAATTGTCTGGATGCCACCAGCCTCCATTAGTCCTAGTTCAGTTTCAGCAGCTTGTTTGATATGGACATAGTATAGAATGGGTGACCAACAAATTCTGAATGTTGTGTGCCAGGAATGCCACTATGTGGCCAGAAATCATATGGGAGTCAGAAGATTTAGTGGTACAACAAGATTTCCAGTGATGGTCATAAAATGAATATGAAACCCAGCTACATTGCCACAGACTGAGCCATATAGCACATGATCAGCAAGAAAACCATATCCCTTTGTGATCTGAGTAACGTTTATATTGTTCGGATGTTTCTGATGAACACCTGTTTGTTTCTTCTGTTTCAGTCATAAAGTAGTTAACAACAATAGCAAAAACAATGTTGGTATTAGACTGTCTTTTTTAGATTTCAAATTAAATGACTTGGGCAGTAGAGTAACTCAAAAGTTAACAGAGACATTCCAATTTTAAATTGATATTAAACTGATAAAAGTTGGCAATCTGTCTGTATATGTGTTTTCAGGTCTTGCTGCATGCTTAACAGAGGATGACCGTTTGTACTAGTTCAATTCCAACCCCCGCAATGATTTATGTGGCAACCACTTACAAATTTCTTTGGTGAATTTAGGTCCTGATTCAGAAATATCAAGCAAGGATGTGCAATTTTAAGTATGTGAGTAGTTCCCTTGTCCTCAGCTGGACCACTTGTTGGCTTGATTATTTCAGTAAGTTTAGTGAAAGAATAAAGTCCATGAATGTCTGTGTCTTTATTGAATTCTAAGGAGAGGCTTGTGAACTGGAATGTCTAGAAGTGATGGCATGTAACATAAAATTTCCCCACATGGTTGCCATTTCGAAGTTTACTAATGAAGCACTGAAATACATATTCAGCACCTCATTAGCATGCGGGCGGCTGCGGCACTTCGAAATTGAAGTCCATGTTAGTCTGTATTTTATCAACAAAAAAGCAGCCATGTAGCACTTTAAAGAAAGACAAAATAATTTATTAGGTGACGAGCTATAGACTATGATCTGAAGAAGTGGGCCTGTCCCATAAAAGCTTGTCACCTAATGAATTATTCTGTTAGTCTTTAAAGTGGTACATGACTGCTTTTTTGTTTTGATATCATGAGAAAATACATGTAACAACAATATATGTTAAGTTATGGTTTCCTCTGGTGTGAGGATGTGAGCACATGATCAAAATCAGATGAACCTTCATAGGCAAAGCTTTTTAAGTAGTCCTAACTTAAACAAAGGAATGCATGTGTAGGCCCCCTCTATATGTGGGAGCCTCTAGCTGTTGCTGTGTGTGGCAATCTGGCTCTAGAGACTACAACTCCTATGAGGCTTTGGGAAGGAGAAGGGGCTTTTTGGCGAGGCTGGAAAAAGAAGATGGTAGTCTCCTGTTGCTGGAAAGTTAAGGCTGATGGAACAGACTGCTTCAAGGTGAGTGTGAAGCTTTCTCCCAGCCAGAAACTGCTTTGGGGAGCTACAGACTGCTAATGAGAGAGACTGCTGGGAAGGAACTTGATCTGTGTGTGTTACGGCGCTGCAGAGGCCAGCTCCAGGTCAAAGGGCCTGGACTGACACACACAACCCTCACCAAGCTGTCTGCAATCCAGTGAACAGCAGCCGCATGCCAATGCAAGCCAGTAACCAGAACTTTGATAATTAAAGAGTGTACACTCTGGGGAGGGAGAACTGAGGGCAGTGTATATGCCTTTCATTCATTTCTGGGTACCTTGATCATTCATTCATTCATGTTTAGTCTGTAACCCTGTCTCCTTAAGTTGTTAAGTAAAGGTGTGCATTGATTCTTATGTGGTCTATTAGACATATACTAGTTATACTGTTTAGGAGTTAAATCCAGATTGTAACTGAAATAAATTTCCTGGAGGTTTCCAAAGGCACACTATTAAGTGTGTACAGGGGCCAACCAGGTGGAAGCACTGCCATTTTACAGAGCTTTAGAAATCAGGGGTGGAAAAGGGATTCTCAGCTATCCAATATCATCACCGGGACACTCAGGATCTCCTTTAATATTGAACCTATCAAGCGCATAGACATACTACTGAGTGCTGCCTACTCCCGAGTAACCCACGGAGGAGAGAAAAGGGGTTACACATATTTGCTGTAATTTACATAAAGTAATCAATAGGGTCCTCAAGACAGGTGATGGAGGAGAAGGCAGTAAACAAAATAACTTGCTTTGTAGAAAATGTGTGTGGAGGGAGAGAAGGAACATGGAGCCTCCTCACCACCAGATGCCATGTTTCCTTTCATTTGGTGTGGATAAACTTTTATTTGGAGAGGACTCCACTTCAAGACAATTGCCTTTCAAGGTTCACTGGATGGGAAAAAAAAAGAAAAGGGCAGAATGCCACACTCTCTTTTTCACCTAACAAGGTAAAGGCTCAAGCACCTTTGACAGAAGTGCTGACCAAAGAAAGGGTCAGTAGGCATCTTGCTGGAACTGGGAGTAAGACAGTCCATCTTAAACAGAGCCTTGAGCCAAAACTCTGTGATCATGATAAGAGGTGATCTGTATTTTTCACCTGTTGCAAGATAGGGGGTGTGAGTGAATCTGAAGGATACAACATTTCCATACAAAATTGTGTGGCTGCATCCTGTATGCTTATGGAAATACTCAGAGGAATGGAAATCTTTGCCCTCAGCCCTTTCCCTGCAAAATGGACTTCAGGGCTGACCCACAAATCTAGAGGACCACCCTGAACTCTAAACCTTTGGTTCCTGGTGGTCCATTGTACTAAAGACTTTTGGCTTCAGTTGCCCCTGTGTGCCTGGGAGGCAGGGAAACCACAGACATCATAACAGAGATGACAGCCTGTGGAACACCCCTCTCCATCTCTCCATTGGGGATGGTGGACATTATTTTATACAGAAAATGGCTGTTTGTCTTTTCTGCTTAACCTATTGAGGACCAGAAAGGAACACAAAAAATGTTTTCTCTCCCTTTTCCTTTGTGGAGTCAGACCCCTGTGGAAAGGCTTCCATGGGGTGGTGGTGGAGGATCTGCACCAAACAGACTAATTTCTTCCACCTTTACAGGGCCTTACAGCTAAGGATCTCAAGGAACTGTTCTCCCCTGAATTCACGTAAGCTTTAAAATACATTTCTTGAGGCAATCGTTGTACACCCATCACAGAAAACCTTTCATGCAATCTTAAGTTTCCTTCAATGAGCATTGTTAGTACCTCAAAGTAAATTAAAAAGTGCTACCAAAACAATCTATAGTGGAGAAACTGTTGTTCATATTTCTATTTCATAAACATTATATATTCTAAAAACAAGTACCAATTCCCCTTTCCAACATAGGAGCAGCAATGATTAGCTTTGCTGTATTTGTACCCTGACAATAACATAGCAGATGTTTTATTTGCTCTATTATATATAACAAGCATTCCAAATGGATTATAAAACAGCATGACGAATGAATCAGAGTGTATCGATCAGGCTTCTACACTGGTCAGTAATCATCTTGTTTTCTCAGCTTTTTACGCCAAAAAAATGGTTTAATTAGAATGTGATGAATGTGTCCCCTTCAATCAACATCTAGTAACAATGAAGATAAAGACTTTAAAGCAGTAAGGTCCAATGGCTTGTCATAGGGAATGTGAAGTGATAAATGATGTTGGCAGTTGTTTCATAATCAGATCCTGAAGATTAATATTAAATTGTTTTAGTTAGTTTTTCATTTTTTTCATACTGAATTTGGATAAAATTTATTTAAGCAATCTAGTACAGTGTTCAGTATTTTAAAAAATATTTCTAATTAAGCCATCTGTGTTTCATTTAGGCTAAATGATTAGAAACATCTAGTAATTTTGAATTAAGACAGCTTTTCTTAAATGAATTAAAGGCTTTCTTTATTTCAATAGCCTTTGTGAAGAATATCCAATTTTACCCTTTTCTTTTACAAGACCCTGAGCCAAAGGGACACCAAGCTTGTGGCTACACTAGCCCCCTCCCTTTGGAGGGGGCATACTAATGAGGCAGTTTGGAAGGTGCTAATGAGACGCCAACATGAATATGCAACGCTTCATTAGTATAATGGGGGCTGCGTGCAATTCGAAAGTGCTGCTTTCAGAATGCATGCCACCTGTGCAGCCTTTCAAAAGCCCCTTCTTCCTAAAGCCAAATATGCTAATATGGAACTGCATATTCATGTCAGTGCCTCATTAGCATCTTCCAAACTGCTTCATTAACATACACCCTCCGAAAAGAGGGGACTAGTGTAAACACAGCCCAAGAGTAATGTTTCACTATATTTCCCAGCATCCTCTTGTGGATAAGGGTTTTATAGTCAACTCAACTACTAGCAAAGTCATGTTTTTCCCAATAGAGATTCACTCATTATAGCACTCAAACTATGTGGTGATTTCCTGTTGTTTCACACCAGAATTTTTCTCTATCCTAGTTCACCAGATGTGGCTTCCACTACGTATGATGATATACAGCATGACTTGTAAAAACTTGAATTTACATTGGATGGGATTATCTGCCTCTGCAGTACATGCAATTTAAATTCAGGGCTTTTGCTTTAAAAAATACAACATGTTTTCAAAAGTGTCAGCTTGGAGCAGATCAAAAGATCTGGGTGAAATTCACTCTTCTGCCTGGGGCCTGACATTAAGGGTTCATGTGGCCTTCTGCAGCTCCTATGTACTAAGATGAATGTCAGTCCAAAGAAAAGGAGATAGGAAATGAATTTTCTGGGTTTTTGACACAGAAAACTGACCTAGTGACAGAAATGGCGAATGTGGCTCCTGTTCACAATAGGAAACAGCAACAACCCTATTATAACTTCATTCAGCCTTTGTTGGAAAAGCATTGGCTTTTTGAACTTTGGGTTCATCTTGTATGGTAACTGTGATGTTTTTTATAAAAAAAACCTCTCATCTTAAATTGGATTGTGAATGACTTCATGAAAGACAATAAAACTCTGAAGTATATGATTGAAATG
The DNA here is from genome assembly GCF_033958435.1 of Carettochelys insculpta. Classification (NCBI taxonomy): domain Eukaryota; kingdom Metazoa; phylum Chordata; order Testudines; family Carettochelyidae; genus Carettochelys; species Carettochelys insculpta. The sequence continues at coordinate 60,387,294 of NC_134144.1, forward strand.
TTTTTTCTCTAGGATATAAGATAGCCTGCAACAATTTTATCTGATAGTGTATGGAGAGGTTCAGTAGGTGGCAGCCAGGGGTTAGTTTGTGTTGTAGTTTTAAAGCCCAGTCCTGCAGTTCCCTTTCCCTTGAGCATTCAGTCCACTGACACTTCAATGGAGCTACTCAGGTAACCAAGGGCTGTTGGATAACACAGTTTGCAAACTCTGGAAGCTATATAGTAAAATAGCAACTGGTTTGTAATTAAGATTACATTCAATCACGAAGAGGCAAAATGTTCTTTTTTTTTTCCCTAGAAAGCCACCCATTTGGCATTAACTCTGAATATTGAGAACAACAAATTCTAATGATGAGACAAAAGACTGAGCATTAGTGATCATCAGTGGACTTGCACTGATTGAATACAGCTTGGGATTTAAACACTGAAGGCAGAATTCATTACCTAGCAACTGTTAAAAAAAATGAGGAACTGTTTTGTGGCTGTCACCTTCACTGCCCTGACACATTGTCTGAAGCTGAATTTCCTTAATAAAACACTGGGGGAAAAAGTTTTTAGGGTCACACTTTCTCTGAAGGTTCAATTTATAAGAAGTTTATAAATAATTAATAAACAATTATTAGAGGTTCTAATAAATGATCTTTGTGAAATCCAATGGATTAATCAGTTGTTAATATTTTACTGAAGTTTATGGCCATTTATAATACTCCCTACTCATGCCCATAACATGTATTCATCATCTATTAATTCTTTATAAACTATTTAGACATAGGCCATTAATTTAAAGTGTGACCATTTGCATAGTCATTTTTTCTTCATTGCAAGAGGGATTGTATGCTATAGATGTGCACCAGTTAACACTAGCTGAGGATCGGGCCTGTAGTGTGGAATTATGAACTGCTGTATAGTATTCTGAAATCAAAGTGGCAGCCAGCTGCTTCACTTTAAGTGTGTTAGCTGAGAGGCACTCAAACACATCGGCAGCACAGAGGGTGCGTAAAGGGTAGCAGCAAGTATAGGATCAGTATGAATTCTGACCCTGTCTTACAAAATAAAGATGAGTTGACCTTTAATTACTACTGCGGAAGTCTTTGTCTCCCTCTGTGCTTAGAAATCAATATATTTGTCAGAATGTTCGTCAATATGTGATCATTTTTAGGTGTTCTGAAGACAGCTGAGTTGTTTGGCCTTTTGCAGCCATGGAGTCTAAATATTTTTTCCCCTACAAAGTTATTCTGTAGTTTCTTTGTTCCTGTTTCCCATACCAGCTATTCCTTCTACTATTTGCTGTTACTTGCCTATTTAATTATAGTGGAGTGGTTTGGGAGTTTTGGTGTTTTATTAATGGAAGGGTTTTTACTAATATTATTTCTCTAGTATTTGTCGCATATTGGCTTAATTTATAGAAATTGCTTTCAGAGAGGTGCAAGGTAGAATAACTAATTGATTTATCTTTAAAAGATGAGGGTGGAAAAAATTCAGCTTCCCTTTACCAGTGAATGCCTATATGCTAACACTACTATGCCACATTTATGCTTAACTGCTTTAAGGGCTAAATTCAATGTTGGCTTTTATGAATTCAAGGACTGCACTCATTTTAGCAGTAGTGAGTCCAGCCTTTCGATTTGTATTTTACATTTACTTTTTTGGCCTTTGTTAGTAATAATATCATCTGGAAATTGTGTTGTATGTCTGAATCCCATCCTCCTCATCTGCAGTCAATCGCATTCTGATACCTTACTCCCACTGTGGAGCAGCTTACTGCAAGAGTAGCCCATTGATTTCCTTGGATGTATTAATGAAGGAAGTACTAGTCAACATGAGCAAGGCTATTAGAATTTGTCCCAATGACTTTCCACCAAAATAACTGTATTGATTTCAATGTTACAGCATCATCAACTGTGCAAGGCATGCCAGTGGGTATGTCTATACTGTAATAAAAGATCTGTATGTGGCCCATTTAGGCTTGGGATGGAGCTCTGAACCCATCTAAACTCAAATTTTATAACTGTCCAGTCCAGGTCCACTAGCCTTGAGTCAGCTGACCTGAGTGGTGCTGCTTGCCTTTTACTGGAGTGTAGGCATACCCGGCGGCTACGTCTACACTAGAGAGTTTTGTAGACAAAACTGGGGTTTTGTAGACAAAACTCATGGAGTATCTACACACACAATGTATTTTGTCAAAAATGGTGTGGGTGCTCCAGGAGGCCCTTTTGTTGACAGAGCAGATCAAAAGATCAATCTGCTTTTATGAGTAGACACGATGTCTCAACTGAAATTTTGTTGGAACATCTCTTCTGACAGTAGCTTCTGTAGACAGATGCTCCTGGTGTAGATGTAGCCTTAGTTTCTTGGTTTGCAATCTGCTTCTCTATGGCTCTCTTCTAATGTCTTGGACTCTATGCTGTGCTAATGAAATCCAAGAGATTTCTCTTGGGGCACTTGTTATTTTTAAATTGTTGTTCAACTCTTTTTTGCCTTTTACATGAGCAGGGAGTTGCTATTAGCAGCAATTCACATGATTGCACTTGTCCATTCTACATCAGGTGTGTGCTTGCCCAATGTACCAGTCAAAGATTTTTCCATTAGTGGTTTCCATCCAGGCAACACCCTCTGCTGCCTTGTTGTGCTACATGATTGTATAAAAGATGGGGCAACCCCAATCCCTGTTAAGTTCTTTCTTCTGACCTATGGTACATAGTCAGAGCACATCGACTTGCTAGTGAGTGCCAGCTCTCTTTCAGAGAAATTGCCTTTCTTGCTATAGAGATAAGGTGGCTGATGTAATATCTTTTGTTGGACTAACTTGTGTCTCTCTCACCAACAGAATCAGGTCCAATAAAAGATGTTTGAAAGGCACATTGAAATAGTCCCTTACACTGAAAATCACACAATATTCAGGTTGCTTTTTGTCCTAAGAGACCAGTCACTTACTATAGATCACTTGGTACCCCAGATTGTATACCAAAGACAACACTTGTAGACAATGTATAATGAACTTTCTAAAGGTTTATTAGCTGTGAAAAGGAAATGTTATTTACATGTTAAGACAAACAAACATATATATCTAATAAACGAGTTACCATCTAAATCCTATGAGCGACAGAGTTGTCATGATCTGTCAATTCAACATGTCTTTCAGGGCAGCCCCAGGATGTAACCCCTGGTGGTCTGTAACCTCAGTTTGGAGTATCTACTCCTGTAAGAGTTCAAACAGCAAATAGAGATGGACAATTTTCTTGTAACTGTTTCATTTATTTCATTCAGCTTCCAGCTCCCCAGGAGAAGGTTCCTTGCACATAGCATTTCCACAGGGCAGTAGGACCATTACTCAATCTATTGTATTGTGATCTTCCCTGGTAGCCCATCTGGGTGCTGAGAGGAGATGATTGTTGTGCCTGGGTTCACAAGTTCAGAGCTAAGATTTTCAAAATTAAAAAGCAAATCCTACATATTTCCTTGTAGTGTAGAATACTGGCATTACGACTGAAATTAATGCATGAAGCAATTAACAAGCACTTCCCACAGTGTAAACACTAAATACATTCATATAAGACTAATGCCTATATTGATGAAAACTTACATACATGTGAATTGGTTGGGTCTCCATAAGTACAGTTAAGGAAAATCCCTCTGACTCTGGTGCACTGGGCCTACAGACACCTGAAACAGCATAGATATGTGCAACATATATCGAAGAATGACAGTTACAGAACAGGTCAGTAATCTTTTTTCTCCAATCTATGAAAATAAAGATTGATTGCAAATAGGAATGAAATCTCCAAGAACAATATCAATATAATTTGCATGTAACTGCATAAGTACTTTGAATTAAAGCGATGGACTGCACTTGGGCAAATATTTCTCAACAGCTGAATACTGATTTTGATTTTAGTTGGATGAGCTGACACTTCTCTGTATTTTCTCAGAAAAAGATTACCCTAGTGAAGTTCTAATTTCTGAAATGTCAACAACAGTAACTTCTAGAGCTGGCAATGGGCTTTGCTTGACTGTGGACAGTTGGAAGGAGGAGGGCTTCTTGCCCTGCACGGACTGTGTCTCCTTCTCCAGCTAGCCCTCCATGCCACCAGAACAGCATCATATGTGGCTCCAGCAGCAATATAAAGGGTCGACGACTCCAGTTGCTGCTGCTGCCACATTAACAGTTTCTTTGAGCTCCGTGTTCATTGAAATTTCCAGGACTGGGGCTACAGCCCTCTTTGTCTCTCTCCTCCCATCTGTAACCCTGATAACTTGGTGGTGTGATTTTAGGGGTTTCACAAGGTGTCTTGTAACCAGCCTTTCCATGTAAAATGAACAGAAGTTTCTTTTCCTTGCATAGAAATGTCATTTCATATGATATCAAATTAACCAGTAACAGCCCAAGCAGAACACAGTTTTGAACTACATGTGTATTGTCTAGAGTTAATGAGAAAATCCTTAAGAAATTGTCCCAGAATGCTTTTTTCCTCCCAAACCTCAGGGTGTATAACAATACCTATGCAGAGACAGTGTGTAAAATCTTCAGAGGTACCTAAGGCTGCTTCTACACATGCCTCCTCCCATCAGAGGGCTCATGGTAATTAGGCAATTCGAAAGAGGCTAATAAAGTGCTAACGTGCATGTTCAGTGCCCCACTGAAATAAGCACCCCACTTTGACATTCCCTTACTCCAATCTAGTTTTGTGGGAGTAAGGGAATGCTGAAGTGGGTCACTTATTTCGAAGCTGACCCAATCTTCACTGTCAATCTGCAATTCAAAATCTGCTCTTTGAAATTTGTGTGGCTGCCATTATGCTAATGAGGTGCTGAATATGGACATTAGCGCCTCATTAGCCTGCTTCAAATTGCCTCATTACTATGGCACTTCTGATGGGAGGTGGTATGTGTAAAAGCAGCCTAAGTAACTTAGAAGTGTAAATTTCAAGTTCAAAGGAACTTAGGTCAGATTTATTGAGTTGTTTAGGCAGTACAGACATATACAGACACCTAGTGGGATTTACAGAACTGACTGACTGAGGCAGGTAACTCCCATTGAAAGTCAACAATGCTTAAAATCCTTAGGGTTCATAAATCCTACTGCGTGTCTGTCTATTCCTCTAGGTGCCTAAATATCTGGTAAATCTGACCTTCAGATTTCTGTGTGACATAGACTCCTAGATCACTTAAGTGGTTTTCAAAATTTTACTGACTACACCTGCCCTTGAGTCTTTAGAAATTTGTTTGCTCTAAGGAAAGTCTGGAGTAATTCCGCTGTAAATGAGGTTGGACAGCTGAGTTGTGGAGGAGGAGTTTATAGAAAATAGATGAGACCATTGTTTCTGTTGTCATTTACATTCTGTTGAGAAACATAGGACTTTGTACAATAATGTCACAGAATAGTACTAACAAAAAGCATTTTATCAAGTAAAGAAAGACTTTGAGGAGATGGGTGTGATTGCTCTAAAAACACTGCAGGCAGTAAAAGTGAGAACTCCATGTGCATGTGATCTGAACTGGAGAAAATTTTCATCTCCAGTTATACCCATGCAGTTGCATGGGTGTAACTGAGGGCAGAATATGGCTTTGTTTTATTTGAACAGATTTACAGTCATCACTCTTTAGTAATCCCAGGATAAAGCTGTATGGGCAGGACCAGCCCAAGGGTTCTTGTGCTCCTGCCCACACATTCAGTATATTGAAAAATGAGAAAACTAAAATGAAATATTACATTTATTTACTTGGCATTTGAAATGGAAAAAGGTAAAAATAAAAATAAATGTTTTTATTATTTTTTTCTACTTTTTATTAAACCTAACACAATCATACTATATTGGGTAAACTGCCCAGTAGTTGACACTCTGCAGTTTTAACCATTTTGACTTGTACACAGTGTTTCTGGTCAGTGCTAAAAACCATTGCATTTTAAGTTGGAGCTATTTCCTTCCAAAGGAATTGTTTTTTGGGAAGCCATGAAAATCTTTATTTCTTGATAGTGAATGAAGTTCAAAAATCAGGGCTTTATTATTACTTCAACAGTAATAGTCTACAATAGGTAGACAGTCTTAGTATTACGAGTACTTGTGATTCTCCTTTTACAATCTTGTTAAAACCTCTTACCAAATTTTTCAAGTCCAACACAAAATAAATTGTTTGTGGGTGCTGCATCTTCCAGATCACATCTTGTAACACAGCAGAACAACTGTTGCAGGTCTCTGAATGACCTTCACTAAGAAACAAACAACATGAACTAAATTGTATGACTGGCTAACACTGGGCTCCTGAAAGTGATTGAACTGCCACACCACAGAAAACCAAGGTGGCAACGATACGCTGTTGTACAAGTACACTACTTGATACTTACATTTATAAGAGACAACTTCTTAAGTTTTTTTAAACAGAAAAAATGCACTTCCATCTAATTTGGTGCCCCTAAAGCCTGGTGCCTTAGGCAACCATATAGTTCACCTGTGTGATTGAACCAGCCCTAGTTATGTGGGAGCATAGAGAGAAAAGCAAACTTCCTAAGAAGTGGAGCAGTGGCCCTCTTTATGCAGCATAAGGAAGATGTGAGCCCACCAAGAAGAATGTCCCATGTTAAAGAAAGTCACAGCTCTGTTATAGGGTGCTTCCTGTCCGGATCCCTGGAGGCATTATGGATGAGTCAGAAATAGTTCCTCTAAGTACTTCTGAGGTCGTGTCCTGATGTATTTCTCTTATTCTTCATCTTGGGCTCTGGTTTAATACTAACAAAGCAGTCTTTCCTGTGGACTATCCTGAAGAGCTAAAATCTACGTTAGGCAATGCATGTAGTGCTGAATTGCTTTGAGATTCTGGTTTAGAGGATGTGTAAGGATGATTTCTATTTATTCACAGCAGGAAAAATTGTACGGGCATCTTATATTTTATTAGAATTCATATACAGAATCCCACTGCACACTACACACAAATTCCTGCTAAGTCAATACTGGTCTGTCCCTCTCTCTGTGGTATATCTGAGGTGCCTGCCATCTTGGTATCTAGCTCATAAACATGAGTACAAGTTCCATGTGGACACTGCTTGCAGGATCAGACCCCATATTGATTTTAGCACTTGCCAAAAGGCGGACATAAGTTTTTCTATAAAATCATGGAAATTACATTTCTTGAAACAAAAAGCAGTGGGTCAACATCCATAATGCAATGCATTAAGATTAGACCCAAGGCCTTAAGCAGGTATCTGAATCAGTTTTAGGGCACAGGGATCTTGAAACTAGGTCTACAGCTCCATGAGGAGCAGACCAGGGCTAGGAAGCACCAACCTGCCACCCAATATTCTACTAATAGGTATGACAGTCCTGGAATCTTATCTGCAGAAAGCTCTTAGTCCTGTTGGATTCTCAGCCTTTGTATAAACTGAGGACAGAAACAGGTGATAATCCATGAAGCTGGAATCACCTTGTTCTTGATGTGTAACGCCTCTGGCTTAACTTCCTGGTGTCTGGACTTGGTCTGAAACTGGTTATCAAGCTGTAGTTCTGCTTTCAAATTTGTCTCCTCTTCCTGGTAAAGTGGCCCTGCCTGCCACTCAGCTGTTGGCCTGTCTTGGGCTATGACATCCCACTATCAGACCTAGTCTGACTTCTTCTTTGACCACTAGGTAAGACTGCCCATATCATGGTCCTGACACCGGGGTCCAGTAGAGGAACTTGAGCATGGTCCTGGTGGGATCATGGTAACCTAGTCACATTCTACGTCAGCTGAAGCCTGTGCAGCATCAGATCTACACGCAATCAGTTACGGTACCAAAACATTATTAGCATTGTGACTCACTATTATGCATGTCCTGAGCGTGATATTGCATGCCCCGAATTCAGTGACACATTGCATTTCAATAGATGCATGACTTGAGTGGGAGCAGATTTAGGACCAGTGTCCATGGATTCGTTTGACTCACATGTTTGCTGTTTGGCTTGCAGATTTCCTCTTTTACCTGATTTCAGATACACCAAAACACTTGACATTCCCCCTCCCCTCCACAGGCTCAAGATGCTGTGGGCTTAGAGGGACTATTTTTCTCCTTTTAGTTAACTTTGTTGGGTAGAAGATGGCAGTGTTTTTGGAGCCTGCTTAAGAAGAGAGATCCAGATTTTCGAGTACCAAATCAGAGCCACTTAAAATAGCTTCAAGGTTATCCCAAGGTACAGACGTTGCAGCACTTGCACAGCTGCACTCAGGCTAAAGTTAATTACTACAAATACTTCAAGGAATTTTGCTGTTTATAAAGTTGGAGAGAATGCAGTCATGGAAAACCAGCTTCAGGAGTAAATAGTGCAAAACCGGACAAGAAAATTATTTGGAAATTGGTTTGCTTTTGTAATGCATCTTTATTAGAAAAATTGTTTGAAGTGACCTGCAATGTACAGCTCTTTTCTCGTAGGCAGTTTTAGTTCTAGTTTTAGTTGTGGATATGTTCCAGTTCTGTTATTACCTATTGATACATGTGCTTTTTTGTCTCATGCTACTTGTTACTGTATTTAAACAGTATTACTTACATTCCTAGAAATTGTCACTAGTCTTCGTTAGCACTTCCTGCCATGCACTGATGCTCTTCAAAGAGGACAGACAAAATTGTAAAGGGCCAGAAAAGTATTCAGTAAATTGCTGTGCTGTCTATAACATAGACACCGAGATTAGTAAATGAAGGCATGAGCAACAAAATGAATTGGATCTTTAACTTCTAATGTCAAAACCAAACCTCAAATACCACTTATAATGTGTGTGGCGGGGGGGTAGGAGGTGCAAACTACACTGCACAGCTGGAAAAGGGCTACTTAAACTGTTAGCCAGCACCTAGAGGAGAGACACGGCTCTTAAGGCCTAATGGCTGATGAAGCCTAGCTGAGGAAGGAGGTGAGCTAGGCATCAAGAAAAGAAGTTGGTGGTAAAACAGGCTGATGTTTGGAATCCTGAAGCCCTGCTTGGGGCTTAGAAAGGAGAAACGGAGGAGGAGAATAGATGGGTGCAGCCATGGGAGAATGGGAAACAGCAGTGGGGTCTGGGAATGAGTTTGCTGGATAGAGAGTCTCTGTGCTAGAACTTGAACTATTGTGTGGGCCTTGGTTCCCTTACCAGCCACTGGCACAGTGTGGAACAGTGGAAGGGATGATAGCCTGAGATAGTCTGCTGAAAGGGAAGATTATAGAATGACCTAATGGGAGGGCGATGCCATGAAGAAAAAGCATCCTGAATGATGAAGGGGAAGTAACCTGACTGGGGGAGGAGGTCTCTGAATGATGGTGAGCCAACTCTCAAATCGATCACAAGGAGGCATCAGAGGTAGGTAGTAAGCTCCAATAGAGGTGGAGGTTATTATTTTCTACTGAACAGCCAATGGAAGAAGAAAAGCTTTTTGTTGTCATTAAAGCATTTACTCTGTAATATTAAGAATCTCACTTAAAAATAAAACAACAACAAAATATCTTTGAAACCTGAATGGATAAATCATAAAGCTTGAAGAACTAGGAGGGAGCCACACAGAATTTAATCTAAGTAAGATGCTCATGCCTAGTATGTGAGCAAAATATATTTCACACACAGGCTTAGAATATTATGTGGGAGGAGTCTATTATCTTTCCTTACTTCCTTTATTTCACTATTTTAAATGTCATTTATATAGATTATAAGAAGGATTGTGTTTGGGCCCTTCTGGGGAGATTTAAAAGATTTTACCCTAAGATACCTTATCCCATTTTATGAACCTGAGTATACATTAATGAGGGCTAAGAAATGTATTATTTTATCATTGAGCTGTGTAGGGTATTCACAACTGTAAATGATGACTTTGCACAGGATCTGTGTGTGCATGAGTGTATTTAGAGTAAGTTAGAATTTTTTTGTCACTTTGAAGACAAGAACTATTAAATTCTACTCATACATCCCCCAGGGAATGGGATTCCACAAAATAATGTTTTTATGGCTTAGGATTTTCTGGAGCAGAAAACTCAGATGTCCACAACATGTAGCAGTCAGCATGAAAATTCACAGTGATGAGGCAGTTAAATATCATATAAGAAAAGGAGCATTTTTGTGAATTGATTAAACTAGACTTATCAACACTAACCTGACAGAAAAAAATAAAATAGTTGGAAAACTAGTGCTTTTTATTTTAAACTCTGTTGTGCATTGGATTGCTTTCTTGAGCTACTTATAAATGAATAAAAACTAGTGCAGTCCTATTGGTGTGAGCACCATTAATGAAAACTCATCATTATTAATAGTCACAGCACGATGATGTTTGAGATTCCACTGTATTTCCCAATGCTTATTAGAGAAGGTGCCCTTTGTTCCATGTTACGGTAGTTACAAATTGTGACTCCAAAAAAATGTTTGTTGGGGAGTCATATCCCTTTTTGCTTGAGTGCCAAGATTTTGTTGAAAGCTCATCATTTTGATTTTAATGTTAAGAACCGCTTCTCAGGGTTGGCCAAATGTAGTATTCCATTTTAGTCAAACCACTGCCTTGAAATTAAGTTAGTAATAACACAGAGACATTGTTCTTCATTGAACACAACACAGAATCTTAGCTCTAAACAGCTCTTCATGTTCAGTCTTGTGCTCGTGGATTACAGTAGTCAAATCCTCTCATACAACTCATTTCCTACTGTTTTCAAATCCAGAAAAAGTAATAGGCTGTGAAAGAACCCACATATCCTTAGCCAAGCAGTCACAGAAGGCAATCTGGCAAATAAATACTAATTTTTTGTCATCATCAATATATTTCACCTGCACTTACACAGCAAAAGACCTCCACTGGGTGGCTAATTTAATATATTTCTAAGTTCCCAGGGGAATTCACAATTTTATTTTAAGACTAGAAAGTAAAATATTTACTTTGCACTCCAGTTATCAGGTTAAATATAATTAGAGGCATATTTACACCTGGTCTAGTTACATAGGAAGGCAAATACAGTTTAACTATATGTTTGCACATACTTCTACTGTATGTTTCTCCTCCACAGCCCTGGATCTGTGCAATCCATAGATTTATTTATTAAAATACAGTCAAAAGGCATATCTGTCTGAACTATTATTTCCCAAGGCTTTTCTGTACAATTCTTAACTTTTTGAATATGTGAAATGTTAAGGGTAAGATGTGATGTTTGTGACAGTCATGTGTTAGTAGTCTCAGTCCTGTGAATGAAAAATCTCACTTACCCAGGCTATGTCTAGATAACAGGGACTGAGTGACAGAAGATACCTTCCAACAAAACTTTTGTTGACAGATTGTGGCCAAGCAGATCGTGAGAGTAATCTGCTCTGTCCACAGAGTGCGGCCGGACTGCCCAGCTGCTCTATCGGCAAAACGGCCAATTGGAAGCGCAGCAGACAGGGCTGCCCAGCGGCTTGGAAGCCCTGTCTGTCACCAGAGGGCCTCCCGGAATGTCCAGATCACATTTCTGTTGACAGAGCTCCGTTGACAAAGCATTATGCTTCGTGGAGAGCAGGGTATGGCTGTCAACAAAACTGCTGTGTTCTGTTGATATACTGGTGACAAAACACCTTGGGAATCTGGATGTTCCCTGGGTTTTGTCAGCAAAATGCTAGTTTTCTCAACAAAACCCTTTTGCATACATACAGCCCCAGGGTGTAATGCTGGACTAAAGGCTTTAGATTTCCTTACCCTACATCTGCCAGCAGCACTTAGTGAAATGATTAATTTCTCATGAGTGATTCTGTCAGCATACTAGGATGTAAGTATTACATTTCAAAGAGTCATACCCATACAGCATTCCAAGTTGTGAAAATAACAAATGTTTTCCTATCTACAAATATTTGAAATGCTAAGCCACATAGAGACTTCTTTCATTTCTCATCATTCACGTTGTCCTTTCACCAACAGGAACATAACTGAGGTTAGAATATAATATGACGACAGGTAGCGGCAAAATAAATGAGCTCTTCAGAACTGCGCCTTTTATCATACTCCATCCTGCAGAGTGTTTCGCTAGTCTAAATTTTTTACAAGGCTCAAATTCCCCTGTGCAATTATGGAACTTGAAATGTAATTCTTTTTGGAACACTAAAAGATTTAGAATATTTTGTCAAACACCACTTTTTATTATCTTCCCAAACTGCAGACTGATGTGTCCCAGAAAAATATATGGAGCCTAATTACAATAGATGTTTAATATGAATGCTGTTAAATGGAAACTGTAAGATGCTTTCATTTCAAAGTATCAGTATATGACATGAATTTTAAATTCCTCCTTAGACAGTATTTGTGAGGATTTTTAACCAGTACTCCAAAGAAATTTTATAAATTTCATTTGCTTTTCAAAACCCAGGAATAATGCCATATCATAATACCCTATCCATATACCAGAATACCATAGCTTATTTGTTGTGTGGCTGTGACATACCTTACCATTCATGGTGTAAGATACTGTTTTATCTGTGTATTTATTTTTACTATATAAATATGAATATTTGCTATTTTACAATGAATAGAACATACAAAGATACATATTTTTGTATAGTTTATACACATTCCTAGGAAATTTGTACTCATTCAGTATCGTTTGTGGCTTGGTACTATAATTGTTGGGTGTATTTGCTCTGAGTAGTGTTGGTCTTGCCAAATATTTGGCCACAAGCACTGAATAACTTACGATAGTTTGAAAAGACACTTGCATGGGGTTTGTCTTACTGCAATTCCCAGTAGTGTGTATGTGGCATACAATTGCTGGAAGCCAGAGCTGGTGCCATTTGTTTCCTTTGCCTCTTCTCTGTGCTGCTGTTAGGGAATCTTCTTTGACTTAAGTTTCTTTGCACCTGGTTGGTATTCTATGAGGTTGCTTTGCAGAGAGAGCAAAGACACCCTTGCTCCTCTCTGTCCTCTTCTGATGCTGTTGCCCTCACCTGAGAAGAATGCAGGGGATTCCACTGTGAGGAAAAAAAAGCTGTCAGCATAGTTCTGAATTGGAATGATGTGGGGGTGGGGGAGGTGGAAGGCAAGTACCATCCACCAAATGGGTCAGCAAGAGGATGGGGTGCTGCCAACAATATCCTTCTTTCACCCAATAGTCCATGATGAGGGCACTCACCACGTCCTTGCTTTGGAAGATGTCCTTGCTTTGGAACTCATGTTCTTGCTTTGGAACATGGACTTCAGCCAGACTACTGGTTATTTTGGTGTAGGTCTTTGCCAAAGCTGTCTCATGTTGGATACGATCCTGGCATGGTCATTTGGCCAGACAGAGTGAGCAGGCAAGAGTACAAAAATGATTCTGTAGCCCAGAGGTGATGGCTGTTCCCTGATGTTGCATCTACACTACAGTGATCTTTTGAAAGATGATCTTCTGGAAGATCTCTTTCGAAAGAGCATGTCCACACACAAAAAGGTGGATTGAAAGATTGATCCACTCTTTCGATAGAGAGCATCCACATAGCCCCAGCTTTTTCAAAGAATGGGCCAGGGACTGAAAAATCTGGCACTAGGAGGACTGCTCTTTTGCAATAAGGGCCTGCAGAGCATCTACGCATGCTTGCTTTTGAAAGCAGGTATTCTTCCTGATCTGGGAGCAGAAGAGGGTTTCTAGAAGCAGTGCCACATTCTTTTGATTTCAGATTGAAAGAATGCATTTTGTATGCGGATGCTTTCTGTGTTCTTTTGAAAAAGAGCTTGATTTTCTGAAAGATCTTGATGCAGTCTGAGAAAGGGGTCAGCTGGGTTCCACTCCTTGCTTCACTGAATAGTTAATTATTGATACAAAATTGAATGGCTTCAACAGGAAAGAAAGTGAGAGTGAAATGAACTCAAAATACCTCATTTGGCACTCAAATGGAATGCAGAAGACCTGGTTTCAAGTCCTGCATCTCAGGTGAATGAACTAACCATTGGGGAAAAACAACATGATGTCCTAATCTTTCCTGTAGCTAACACACATTATATAGGAAAATTGTTTCAGGCTGTTTTGTCCTTGTCAGATGAAGTGGGTCTTTGCCGATGAAAGGCTATGCTCCAGAAATTCTGTTAGGTGCCACAGGACTTCACGTTGTTTTTGCAGATACAGCCTAACACAGCTACTCATCAGATACTAACCATTGGGCTATCTGGAATGAGGGACTCCCTGCCACCGCAGTCTTATCTGAATCTAGCCACCCTCCTATTCCTCCTCCATTCTGTGACACTAACCCTCCCTTTCCCTTTCCTGTTAAAAAGAGTAAAACAAAGTACCCAGCATGAAACATTTTGCATCAGATCAAGCTAAATGTTTTGTTTAACTCAAAATTGTTTTTGCTCATACTTTTTCAATTTTCGCAAAATTTAAAAAAAAAAACATTTGGACATTGTGGAATTGCCAATGAAATGAAAGATGATTTTTTTGCACTTTTCTACCTACAACAGTAGGCTGAACCTGATTTAGTAAACAGCCCTTTGACCAAAAGTTATATAAATATGCATCTGCGTTAGGGAAAGTCAAGGACATCACATTATTTGTGGTGTCCATACACAAAACTGGGTGAGCACTCAAGTCACTGAGCTAAAGGTTGGCAAGAGGGCACCATCACCATTTATTCTCCCTTCTTTGGCAATTTTATGCACTTGGTCCTCCTCTGGTTTAATTAAAATGCCTGAAATGCAAATTCAGTTGCAGTCTGGGTCAAATGAAACATTACATTCTATCTGATGAAAAATTTTCCCCACGTCTTGATTCACTTGAAATGTTGGGGAAAAAACCCTCTCTTTCCCTTTCAACTGAAACAAACCCTCTTTTTCATTGTCACTAAACTGAAATACCTATTTTTTCCAGCTCTATCATTAATACTCAATAAAGGGTTAAGATATTAATTACTCCTCTGTTTAAAATAACATTTAACACTTACAAAACATCCAGCAGACAGTACACAGAATGTTATGCAAACATTATCTGTGTGTGGTGGGGCAGGGGAATCCATGTACTGAATGATTTTAGTCTTTCTGAAAGAAACAATGCTTACATGGATCCTTGAAATATGAAAGGCCAAGCCCGAGAAGTTCCAATACAAAAGAAATGTTACGTGTACTCAGCAGAAATATTTCCATTTATCAGCAGAAAATCTTGCAGATTTTACTTCTGCATTCATGAAAAAAACCTCCCTGTGAACCACATTTTGGGGCAGCAGGTGAGTCAGAAATAAGTGCACAATTTTATGCTGAATAAAGAAAACACTTAAACTATAAAGGACACATTTTTCCTTGCCTTGAAAGCACCCTTCACTTTGCATGAAGAATAAATGGACCCCCTCCGGTATATTTAAAAAATAAAGGAACATACCACTCTTTCTGGATTTATGGGTATCTTCAAATGTCAATATACAAAAATAAAAATTTCAGTGGCCTCATGGGCAATCCATGCAAATATTCTGCTAGTTTTTGAACACTTATCGGTCGCAGAAGAAATAACTTAAAAAATCACATGACTATTATGGGAGTCTGATGCCTTGTTTTAAGAAGTTAAATGTTTATATAATATAAACTACATAACTAGTTTTCTTGAAATGTGGTGACACTACTCACAGAATTAAAGTTGCACGCAATTTTAATTACTGTTGTGAACTGGGCCCACATTGAACAAACTAGACTGTATAACAGATGCCTGTTCTATAATCTATTATAATTGGACTTCCAGGAAAAAGTAGATTTTGTATTTTCCTGGTGGTTCTGCATCTGCTTATCTGTATTCATCTGCATCTACTCTTCTTTAAAGTGGTAAGCTCGCTGGGCATTGACGGTGTTTTTGTTGCCCTTCTCTGTACTTTTTTGAATTCTAAAGTATTTTTTCTGAGATAGGGCAACCCACAGTCTAGATATACAGTAGATTTATACAGTGGCATTCTTTTTGTCTTACCTATAACAATTCCTAGCATTATTAGTGGTTTTTTGTCTTGTTTTGTTGTGGTTTTTTTTTACTGCTCTTGCACGCTGACTTCATGTTTTAAGGGAACTATCCCGTAACAGGTCTAAACACAGGCCCCTCAACATTGGGCCCCTTTAGCCCCACAAACCAGTCAGAGACCCTCTTCTTGTGCAAGCACCTGTGCTGTTTATTGTGCTTGTCACTCCCTACCATCTTTTATCTACAAACATTCAGCCCAGTCTACTCCGAGACTGCTCACTCCTGCCGCTAGTTGGGGACCACAGCCTTCCACTTCCTGGCTCCTCTCTTTCAGTTCCCTCTCTGCTTCCTTCCTTCCAGGCTTATATAGTCCTGTGGCTACTGAGGCCTCCAGCTGTTCCCCATTTACATCTCGCTCTTCTTAGCTGGTAGTCTGTCACGTATCCACAGTGGCACCAAGATCTTGAGTATGAGCTGCTAATTTTGATGCTCTAATTTTGTATGGATAGTTGGTATTATGTTTTCCCATGTACAGTACTTTGGACTTATCATCATTGAATTTCATCTGTCAGTTTGTTACCCAGTCATCCGGTTTTGTGAGATTCCTTTTGTTACTCTTTGCAGTCTGCTTTGGACATAACTATCTTGAGTAATTCTGTGTTGACTCTAAATTTTGCCCCTCAATGCTGACCCCTATTTCCAGGCCAATATATTGAATAACACAGGTTTTAGTAATGATCCTTGGAGAAAATTGCTATTTACCTCTCTCTATTGTGAAAACTGACCATTAATTTCTATCTTTTAACCAGTCACTGCTTCATGAGAAGACCCTCCCTTATTATCCCATGACTGCTAAGTTTGCTTCAGAGGTGTTGGTGAGGGACTTGTTAAAGGCTTTCTGACAGTCAAAGTGCGTGATATAAATTGTATCATCCTCGTCCACATACTTGACTACACACACTGAATTTTAGGACATTGTTTAGCATGATTTCCCTTTACAAAAGCTGGGCTGCCTATTTCTCGACATACTGTGTTTATCTCTGTGTGTCTCTGTTCTTTACCATAGTTTTACCAATTTGCCTGGTACTGAAATTAGGCTTGCTGGAGACTGCAATAGCCAGGGTCATCTTTGGAAGGTTTTTAAAGTTGAGACTACATAATTATCCCCCAGTTATCTTGCATAGAAGCTGATTTAAGTGATGAGTTAAAGGCACTATAGATAGTAGTTCTGCAATTGCCTGTTTGAGGGCTAATTTATTAAATGCATCTGTTTGTTCCCAAACCACCTGTTGACACCTCAGCTGAGACGGTTCCCCAAATTTGTAACCTAAAAAGAATGGCTCGGATCTGGAGATTTGCCCTCCCCCCATGCCCCTCTTCCCCACATCCTCTGCTGTAAAGTCCAATGAGAAGAATCCATTGAGATTGCCTGGATTGTATTGTTACTTTTTCTACAAGTGTAAACTTGCTTGAGCAGTGTGTTAAGAACCTTCCTGGAAATCTATGCTACTTTCCTTTCAGAAATGGTAAAATTACATGTAGATTGTGAATCCAATAAATTACAAATGTTAATAAGGTTTATATTTAACATCCTGTTTTAGTTAACACTTGTGAATGAGCTATTGGGTAAAATTATTCAGTGAAACAGTGGATGGCACTGTTGTTTTTCAGCCATAAAGTGGTGAAGAATGCAAGTCTGACAGGACATTTAAAATCATGCATAAAATATACTGATGTCTCCTTAATATAGAGGAACTGAGTCTAAGACTATCAAATCTGTACAAGAGCTGAGAATATCAGATAGGCATTTAACTGTGAAGACTTCTCATTATCAACTGAATTCAGGTGAAAATAATGAGAATGAATTATGTTCCAAACTCCACATTTTAAATCACGCTGAGTATATTTGCCTTTTAACTGCTGTTAGTCTGCTATGGAGAATTTATCATGAACAAAAACACTGGCTCGTGATGGGGTTAATGGCAGCAAAATAAGTTGTCCAGAGACCCTGGAATAGCAGTGGCATGTTATCCAAGCCAGGGCAGTGACCATTTTTGTCTCAGAGTGGATACCATATGAGACAGAAAGGATGTGTTTGAGAAAACTTGGGGGCTACTTATCTGTGAGGTTTAGAAAGCCAACACATTTTCTTAAAGATTATATCTCCATCATAATTTGTGTGTGCATGAATCAGCTGAGTTTGCATGATGTTGCAAAATGATCATGACTTCCTTGTCATAATATCTGATAATGCTATTATTCCATTCTTAACTTTTTGGCAAATCAAAGTGCGTTGTTTAAACACATGGAAGTTTGGGTTTATCGGGGAATAGGAAGGCAGGATATCTGGATAGTATTTGCTTTAAGGCCCCAGTCTGAAGTCAATGAGAGTCCTTCCACTTATTCCAGTGAGTTTTGGATCAAACAGCCAAATTAATCCAGTGGTCTTTGAAAAAAACGTGATGAATATATTCTTTTGTGAAATTTCCTCCTAGAACTGTGAATCATTGGCATAGTTTTCTCCTCTTGAATGCATCAAAGCAGAATAATAAATACAAGATATAATGGGAAAAATATGGAAAGCAAAGATATATGGGTTCAGGTCCTGCAAGATACTATGCATTAAAATTGGCAACATCAATTCCTATTGTATAACTTTCATTTGAAGGGGAAAACAAAGCAATTAAGGGGAAATATCACTCAAAGATGAACTTGCACGTCATTGTCACTAATCCTTTTTTCTGACAGCAAAACAAAGACAAGAAATTTGCAAAAGTCCTATTCAGTTTTAAAATTATGACCTTGTTAATGTTGCAGCATTTCTAAAATCCACTAAATATCTGAGCCCTTGAGAATCGTATAGGTGTTTGATAGTTGGAAAAGCTACAAGGTTATAAATCTCTATAGTCCTTTGTGAGAACAGAATGTCCTTTGTAATTTATAACGTGACTATAAGAGCCCATTTGAAATTATGGAAATCTATTGGTTGGCTAATTAACCACAAAAATAAGCCTAATGAATGCAAGGAAAGAAAGGGGAAAGTACTCTGGTGAAAAATATGAAATTGAATTTATATAGGAGTGAGTAAGACTTTTTAAAAAGCATATTTTATATTGAATTAACAACAGCAAGGATATTAACTATGAAGTTATTACTCAAAAGTTAATGCTTTATTTAGTATTTAGACTTGAATTTAGGAGGATTAGCATCAAATCCACCATTAACAAGTTCAAGTGTAACCTTTGGCTAATTTGATTACTATATGCTTTTAAGAATAATTTCAAAGGAAGAGACTTGAGGGTATCACAAGCTAAATTGGATACTCCTAGTCCATGATACCATGTCCGTGATACCAATCACTTATGTGTGTATACACACACACACACACACACACACACACACACACACACACACACACACACACACACACACACACACACACAGCTTCCCTCTTCGATTTAGCAGGCACTATAGTCCTGGTAACAGTTTCATATAAAATTAATGCAAATAGGAAATGTGATCTGGCTCAGTCTTCCCCGCCACCAATATACCTGCAAGAAGATTGAGTCTCTGCTCCTTCAGTGTGATCTCTGTGTGTGTCCTGTGCTGAGCCATGATGACGTCAGTAGGGTTCCACATGGGTACAGGAGATCCTCTTCTCCCTACCCCGCCCCTGGTCCTGCCCCTCACAACTGGCTTTGACATTTGGTTCTAAAGGTTGCAAGTCTAATGGGTGTGTGTAATGTTTTTTCAAGAGACTAGATGTTACGGTTACATAAGGACAAAATAATGTGTGATTGTTGCTGTAAATGAAAAAAGTGTAACGATTTGGTGAAGACAGACTAGTCTCTCGTATAAACTTGGGACTATACAGTAAGCTCTTGAGGGAAATGTGTATTTTGACCAAAATGGGAAAGCACGGGGATTTATGATAATTTAACAGTGTGGTGGAGGTAGGAGACTGGAAAATAGCTGTGGCTTACAAGTGATGGGTAAATGAGCAAGTGTTGAAAGATTTTAGGATTCATAGAAATTGGGCATGTTTGTATGGCTGGGAAAACTTGAGGCAAATGGGCTAGGGATTTTAAAAAATTGCACATGTATCATATTTTCTCTGCATTGTTGCTTATGATTGTGCTTTGGGCAAGGGTTTGTTTTAAAGAACCTAGCACAATTTTTGGTAACATATAAATAATGACTTAATGTTAGTTCCAAAAGATGAGGTTGAGTACCCTGTGACCATTCTGCACATACGTGCACAGATATATGCTTGATGCCTGAATATACTACCTTCAGAAGATAGCATTTTGCAGATGAAATTCCCCCATCTGCCAATCTAGTAATGGGATTTCCTGCATTCGTCCAATGTTTTCACCTCCCCGCAAAATTGCATGTGACAACAGTCTTTCCTGTGGCAGGTAATAGTAGGTTTGGTGTCACTTCATAAATAGGAACAGAATTGAGTATCTACCTACTCCAAAACTGGTCAGTAGTTTGAGATGTGCCCAGTGTGAGACACTGAGGGCTTTACTTTTAGAAGTAGTAGCCACCCATAGTTTCTACTCAATTCACCTGGAATTCCCATTACACCATACCTCCTGAACTCGGGTCATAGGTGTTTTAAGCTAGACATTGAAATTGATTAATTCCATATGTATCAATTAATTCCATATTTCTGAAAATTCTGTCCATTAACTCTAAATCAATCTCAATCTCCACAAAATAGTAACTCTGTGGTGAGCCCATCTGCTGGCTGCACAACAGCTTACTCATTTCTTCACTTTGAAATCATTTATTAAGTGCAAGTCCAAACAAAATAATCTCAAACCCTATGCAAGAACAGACGTCTTTACTTTCCATAGTTAATTGCAGAAGTGAATGGTAAATAAAAAGAGGGAATCAGAGAGCTAGGACTAGAAGAGATTGTGATGTCCTCAAGTCTAGCCCCCTGCCCTGAGGTAAGACAAATAAACCTCGAACATCCTTGGTAGATGTTATCCAACCTGTGATTGAAAAACTCTGACTGGGATTCCACACTTTCCCTTAGTCTATTGCAGAGCTGGGCTACCTGTATAGTGAGAATTTTTTCCTGGTATCTAACATACATCTCCATGCTGCAGATTAAGCTCATGACCACTTGTACAACCTTCAGTGGACATGGACATCAACTGATCACTGTACTCTCTATAGTAGCCTGTAAGACATTTGGAGACAATTATGATGTTCCCCCTCAGTATTCTTCTCTCAAGCTGAAACATACCCAGTTTTTAACCCTTGCTCAGAGTTTTCAATAGTTTGTTATGAGCTTTGATTCTTTCTAATGCACTTTCTCCGATTTGTCCATATCTTATAGCAGTTCCTCAGTTTAGAGCATTCTCTAAAGCTGTGAGGGATGGGGACTTCTTGCTAGTACTATTCCACCACTCCCTTAAACTTGGTGTGGAGTCTGTATGGTTACATCTAAGCTGTGTCTACACGTGCACGCTACTTCGAAGTAGCGGCACCAACTTCGAAATAGCGCCCGTCGCGGCTACACGCGTCGGGCGCTATTTCGAAGTTAACTTCGACATTAGGCGGCGAGACGTCGAAGTCGCTAACCTCATGAGGGGATCGGAATAGCGCCCTACTTCGACGTTCAACGTCGAAGTAGGGACCGTGTAGACGATCCGCGTCCCGCAACGTCGAAATTGCTGGGTCCTCCATGGCGGCCATCAGCTGGGGGGTTGAGAGATGCTCTCTCTCCAGCCCCTGCGGGGCTCTATGGTCACCGTGGGCAGCAGCCCTTAGCCCAGGGCTTCTGGCTGCTTCTGCGGCAGCTGGGGATCTATGCTGCAGGCACAGGGTCTGCAACCAGTTGTCAGCTCTGTGTATCTTGTGTTGTTTAGTGCAACTGTGTCTGGGAGGGGCCCTTTAAGGGAGCGGCTTGCTGTTGAGTCCGCCCTGTGACCCTGTCTGCAGCTGTGCCTGGCACCCTTATTTCGATGTGTGCTACTTTGGCGTGTAGACGTACCCTCGCAGCGCCTATTTCGATGTGGTGCCGCGCAACGTCGAAGTTGAACATCGACGTTGCCAGCCCTGGAGGATGTGTAGACGTTATTCATCGAAATAAGCTATTTCGATGTTGGCTTCACGTGTAGACGTAGCCCTACACAGCAGCATTATTCCAAAATAATCCATTCCAGAATAACTATTTTGAGATAACACAACTATACACAAGAATGCATTACTCACTATACCTGTTACACTCTCAAAGAAATAAATTGGATTGGTTTGGCATGATTTGTTCATGGTAAGTCCATAGTGGCTATTCCTTATAACCCTTACTAGGTGCTTGTAAATTAACTGTTAATTTGTTTCAGTATCTTTCCTGGTATCAAAATTGGGCTGACTGATCTATAGTTCTGCATGTCCTCTTTGTTTCCTTTTTTAAAGATATGCACTGTGTTTACCTAACTCTAAGTGGTTGGGACCTCACCAGTCCTCCAGGAGTCCTCAAAGATGATTAACAAGTCCACGATTGCTTTGGTTAGATCCTTAAGTGCCTTTGGGATGAATTTCATCAGGCTCTGCTAACTTGAACACATGTAAATATTCTTTATCCTGTTCTCTCCCTATTTTGGTTTGCATACTCAGCATTAACTCTGCTGAGTATCTGTTTGCCATTCATTTTTTCCAATGAAGATTGAAGCAAAATAGCCATTATATACCTCTGCTTTCTTGAGCTCATCTTCAGTTATTAGTTCTCCTTCTCTGCTAAGAGGACCTACTTTTTCTTTCCTTTCTCCTGCACCTAATGTATTTAAAGAACTACTTTTTGTCTTTCATAGCCCTACCAGGTGTAACTTGTTTTGTGTCTTTACAGTTCTTGCTTGCACTGTTCTTTTGTACTCATCCTCAGCAATTTTTCCACATTTTCCACTTTTTGTAGTATTCCTTATTAATCTTGGGGTTATTAAAGAGCTTGTCATAGAGCCACATTGGCCTCTTCCTATTCTTATTTTTCCTTTTTTTCATCAAGATTGTTTTCAGTTGTACCTTTAATTTTGTATCCATGAGAAACTGACAGGTCTCCTGAACTCCTGTTAGCCTTATATTCTCTTCCCACAGAAGCTTGCCTACTAGTTCTCTGAATGTATCAGTAACTCCTTACTTAGACTGTAAAATGTATATTATAGCAAACTCTAATTTAAGGAGATATTCTGTGCTAACGTAATTTATTTTGGCACATGCCAGAACTTGTTTAGCACGTATCACTTGGTGCCTGGAAGATCTTGGTTCATAGACTCTTGTGATGGATTTTGTTGGATAATTAGAGGACCTGGCATAGGAGTTAGTCAGGTTTCCCTAATGTTATAGTGGTCAGGCAAAGGTTCCTGGCCCCTCCCTGTCCACACCAGGCCCGAGACCAGGCTTCAAGGGGGAAGAAGTGTCTGAGCAGCTTCTCCCCCTGTCAGTTTCTACTGCCCCATTAGCTCTTCATTTTTGGACACTGATCATAGCACTTGCTTCCCTCCCTGCAGAGGAATATTCACACTTTCTCAGTCAGGTCAGGCTTCCCAGCTCACTTGTTGGTGCCCAGGTGTTTCTCCTAGTCAGGGGAAGTGGGAAGGAAAATTTGGCAAGTCCCTTGTCTCCCAATCTGGTCATCAAGATTCTTCTGCTATCCAAGAGGCTACAAACTGGCTTCCTTCTTGCAGAGAACCTCTTCATTCTCCACTCCGCTCACTGACTGTGAACGTCCCCTTATAGCAATTCCTCCATTCAGAGCATTCTCTAAAGCTATGAGGGATGGGGACAACTTAGTGGTATTGTTCCACCATGCCCTTAAACTTGGTGTGGGGTCTGTATGGTTACATCTACACAAGCATTATTCCAAAATAATCTATTCTAGAACAGCTGTTTTGAAATAACACAGCTATATACAAGGGGTGTGTCTACACTTGCTTTGAAAGAGGCATGCAAATGAGGTGCAGATTATGCAAATGAGGCACCAGATACATAAATCTGTGCCTCATTAACATTTTCAGTTTCCCTCATTTGTGTACCTCTTTCAACAGAGGAGTGAAAGTGTAGACACAGCCAAGAATGCGTTTCAAAATATGACCCAGCTATTTTGAAATAACATGTCTGGACGCATAGTTCCTGTTATGACTAGTGCCATTAGATGCTAAATAGCTATTTCGAAATAGGCATTATTTGTCCTGCAGTAAGGTTTTAAAATTTGAAATAATACCTCCACTATTTTGAATTTATTTTGAAATAGCACGTGCATAGTGTAGATGCTTGCAAAGTTATTTGAGAATGTCTGTTATCCTGAAACAACTTTTCTGTGTTTCTGTAGTCTATCATGGCAAAAGAATAACCCCAAACTTAAATTGGTTTAAGAATTCAGCCATCATTTGAAACAAAGAAAACCGTAACAGAAATAAACACCATAGCTACGTCTACATGTGTATGCTACATCGAAATAGCTTATGTAGTGACATCGAAATAAGCTATTTTGATGAATAGCGTCTACACATCCTCCAGGGCTGGTGCTATCGACGTTCAACGTCGACGTTGGGCAGCACCACATCGAAGCAGGCGCTGCAGGGGAGCGTCTACACGCCAAAGCGGCACACATTGAAATAAGGGTGCCAGGAACAGCTGCAGGACAGGGTCACAGGGCGGACTAGCACTTCTGGGGCAACAGCAAGCCGCTCCCTTAAAGGGCCCCTCCCAGACACACTCCGCCTGCACAGCACGCGGTCTGCAGAGCCATAGGCACGCACACCTCAGCGAAGCAGTATGGACCCCCAGCAGCAGCAGCAGCAGCAGCAGCCGCCAGAGGTCCACACAGCTGCCCCTGCAGGAGCAGTGCTTGCCCTGCTCAATGCTATGCAGGAGGCAGTTGATCACCTTGTAGTCACAGAAGAGGAGCTGCCCCCAGGGGAGGAGGAAGCAACCCCAGACCCTACTGTCCTCCACCCCCCACCCCACTGCACACGCCGCTGGCTGTGGAGCTACACCACGAGCACCGACTGGTGGGAGTGGCTGGTGCTTGGTGAGTGGGACAATGAGTGCTGGCTCCAGAACTTTTGCATGAGCCGGCAGACATTCCTGGAGCTCTGCCAGTGGCTCACCCCCGCACTGAGGCACCAGGACACCTTCATGCGGCGTGCCCTCAGCGTCGAGAAACGGGTCAGCATCGCTGTCTGGAAGCTGGCCACTCCAGACAGCTACCGATCCGTGGGGCAGCAGTTTGGCGTGGGCAAGGCCACCGTCGGGGCTGTCCTCATGGAGGTAAGAGGACCCATGGGGAGTGGGAGGGAGCCCGGGGGGTGGAGGGGAGCCCTGGGGGGCGGGGAGGGCCAGACACACCCTGCACACCCCTCACTGGTGCTCTCCCATGTCCTTCCCCTGCAGGTCATCCGCGCCATCAATGCCCTGCTCCTCCACAGGCTCGTGCGGCTTGGGGACCTGGATGCTGCCATCGTGGGGTTTGCCAGCCTGGGCTTCCCAAATTGCTTCGGGGCTCTGGATGGGACCCATATCCCCATCTCAGCTCCAGAGCACAGTGGAGGACGCTTCCTGAACAGGAAGGGCTACCATTCGGTGATCCTCCATGCCTTGGTGGACAGCTGGGGCCACTTCTTGGACATTTATGTTGGCTGGCCTGGCAGCACCCATGACACCCGGGTGTTCAGGAATTCGGGCCTGTGCCGCTGGCTGGAGGCGGGGACCTACATCCCCCAGCAGGAGATCCCTGTGGGGGACACCATCATGCCCCTCTGCGTCGTCACAGATATGACGTACCCCCTCCAGCCCTGGCTCATGCACCCTTACACGGGCCATCTGTCAGCCAGCCAGGAGCGCTTCAACACGTGCCTGAACCATACGCGCCAGGTGGTTGAGCGCACTTTTGGCTGCCTCAAAGGGCGCTGGAGGTGTCTCCTCACCCGCCTGGATGTAGGCCGCATCAACATCCTCCAGATTGTGGGCGCGTGCAGAGCACTACACAACCTGGTCGAGAGCAAGGGGGAGGCATTCTTTCAGGGCTGGGCTGTGCAGGCTGGCAGGGCTGACATGCAGCCACCCGCTGCCCCCAATCGCCAGGTGGACCCGGAGGGGATCTGGGTCCGGGAGGCCCCGCGGGGCCCATTTCAACCAGGCCACGTGGTGAACACTGGCAGGCCCCCACTGCACCCCCCCACATTCTCCACAACACTCCCTGACCCCATGCCTACACCACAGAGCACCCAAGAGCACCCCCCCGACTTTTCTTGCAAATAAAAATAGACCTGTTGTTTTTGAAACCAAAACAAAACAGTGCATTCTCTTATATTAATATACTAACAATATATATATATACACACACAGTGTAAGAACAAAAGGGGGGAACTATTTACATGGGGGGAGCAGGTACCATAAAAGAACAGGGGTCTTACACAAACTATATACACATATTATATGATGGGGGATATGTACAAACAGGGAGGGGAGGCCACGTCCTGGGCCCCACACCTCCTACTGTCCAGTGCCTGGGGTTGGCGGGCACGACCCTCGGCCTCGGCCTCGGCCCTGGCCGAGGCTGGCTGGGGGCCAGGCGAACCGGCAGGTATGGCTGGCGGGTGTCAGGAGTCCCCACTTCTCCCTCGGTGGACGGCCCCGGGGTGGTGGACGGCAGTGGGATGGCAGTTGGAGCGGCGGGCAGGGTGGGCAGGGCGGGCAGAGCGGCGGGCAGCGTGGCATGGGGGGGCCAGGTAGTCCGCTATGTGCTCGAACGTGCCCATAAAGGCCCCCCATGCCTCCTGGTACCAGGCCAGTACCCGCTCCTGCAATTCTAGCCGCCGCTCGTCCACCTGCAGGCGCCGCTCCGACACATCCAGCTGCCGCCGGAGGGTCGCGAGCAGCTGAGGGTCCGTCGCCATCCTCGGATGGTGGTGGCTCTGCCGTCGGCCCCGCCCTGGGGCTGGTTGGTGCTCCGCTGAGGGGCTGGCCTGCAGCGATGGCCCTGGTGGGCTGTCCGGGACCACTGACACCTCGCCGGTTCTCTCCAGGCCCTCCGATGGGGCAGCTGCGGAACACAGGGGGGAAGAAAAGTGGAGACAGCCGTTAGTGTAGCCCCCGAGCCGTGGCCCTTGTCCCCCTACCCCTCTGCTGCTGGTTCCCCATCCCTGTCCCCGGGAGATGCTGCTGCTGCTGCTGCTGCTGGGCGACCCGCCCCACCCCCTGCCCCTGGGTGACCCTAGGTTCCACTCCACCCATCCCCAGGGATGGGGCATGGCACTGTCGTGCTGGGGGGGCAGGGGATGATGCACTCTTCTGAGGGACATGCCACTGCTGTCCTTGGGGCCATGGTCATCTGGGCATGTGGAGGGCCCTGGTCATGTCTCTTGTCCCCGCCCCTCAACCCCGGGGGTGTGCACCAGGGCGGGTACATACCTGATGGTCCGCTCCCACAGTCGGGGGACACCCTCTGGGCAGACGCCCTGCTGGAGCTCCGGGACGGCAGGACGATCTGCAGCCCCCCGTCGCTGGAGGAGGATTCCTCCTCCTCCTCCAGTGTCCCAGGGGTGGGCTCCTGTGCGGGGCGGGGCCTGGGGTGCGGGGCTTGCCTCCCGGGCAGACTCCGCCTCCGGGGCCTGCTGGGGCTCATCGGCCGAGGTGTCTAGAGTGACCGGCAGGGAGGAGGTGTACCGGGGGCCCAGGATTTCCCTGAGCTCCCTGTAAAAGGGACAAGTGGTGGGTGCGGCCCCAGATCGGCTGGCCACATCCCGGGCCTGGGCGTAATCCTGCCGCAGCTCCTTAATCTTACTCCTGACGTGGTCAGGAGTGCGGCCAGGCCGACCCCGGGCGGCCAGGCCCTCGGCCAGCCGAGTGAATGCATCCGTGTTCTGCCTCTTGCTCCCCATTACCTGGAGCACCTCCTCCTCGCTTCAGAGCCCCAACAGGTCCCGGATCTCGGCCTCCTTCCAGGAGGGGCCCCGCTGCCTTCTGCCAGGCTGGGAGCCCTGGCTCCCCTTGGGGGGGTGCCCTGGGGGTGCTTGGGTGGTTGGCGGGCGGCCATCGCAGTGGGGGGATGTCTTGGGGCTGCAGGGAGGCGTGCAGGCTAGCTGCGTGTTACTTCTGCTGCCTGCACGCGCCTTCAGCTTCCTGCACAAGAAGGCAGGGGGCGGGGAGCTTTAAGGGGCCGCTGCACGTGGCGACCATAGAGCTCAGGGGCTGGAGAGAGCGTCTCTCAACCCCTCAGCTGATGGTCGCCATGGCGGACCCCACTCTTTCGATGTTGCAGGACATGGATCGGCTACATGTGCCCTACTTCGATGTTGAACGTCGAAGTAGGGCTCTATTCCCATCCCCTGATGGGGACAGCGACTTCGACGTCTCGCCGCCTTACATCGATGTCAACTTCGAAATAGCGCTCGCCCCGTGTAGACGTGGCGGGCGCTATTTTGAACTTGGCGCGGCTACTTCAAAGTAGCCGGCACGTGTAGACGCGGCTCATATGTTCCATTTAATTTAGGTGACTTTACCACTATTATGGGACAGATTCTGCAGCACTGGCAGCTACAGACTATGCTATTAACAATACAGTAGGATATCTGGTAAATTCTGATATCAGTGTATCATATATATGTGTGCCATATATATTCGAACATTACTTCTTGTTTTATTCATGGACTTTTATTGCTGCCTGCTTTCAAAGATAACAGCAATTTGAACAACTTGGCAGCAACAAATGTTTTTTTAAGCTGTGGAATAGATCAAACACTGAAAAAAAAAATCTAACAAGCAACACTATGCTGACAGTGGGATGGACTAAATGACATAATGGGTCTTTTGCAACTTGGATTTCTGTGGGTCTGATTTCATTTGCACTGCAAATATATGGGTGCAAAAGCCAAATAAGCAAGCTTGACCCTTACAAATTTATGGTTGTGTGATATGCTAATTAGTAGGCATGTTCTAAGAGCTTGATCCTTCAAAGAGCTAAGTTCTAGAGTCTGATCTAGCAAGAATATAAGTGTGAAATTAATTTTAAATGGTTAATTTAAATAAATGGGATTAGTTCTGTTTATAATGAAATATGTGCTTAAATGTTTTGCTGTATGAGGTCACTGAGCTGTGCACCTTGCAGAACTGAGTCCTAGCAGAGGAGTATTGTAAGAAATCTTCCTTGTATGGCCTACATAAAAGACAGGCGGAATTCCAGTTCCTTAGCTCAAGGAGGGATGTTCCCTCCCTAATGAATGCCAGGAGCCTAAAAATGTGCAAATAGGAGACAGGTCCTAGTTTTCTTCTCCCTGTCCCCACCACAGGTTATCCATACACTGGGTAGAACACTGTATCCTGCCAAGATAGGTAATTAGTGTTCACTGGAGCTCCAGGAGACTTGTTTCTGGCTGCTGGGTGCTTCCAGGTGCTGCCCCCCAGATTGGGTGGTCTGCCCTGTCCCTCCCACTGGCCTGTGCCTAATCACCTCAGTCTTCCCCACCCATTCTTTTTTTAACTTGTCTTCCGTTCAGGACTATCGCTAGGTGAACAGATCAGTATTCTTTTCAAAGACTATATTACAAGGAGAAGTCAATACGTTTTTTCCTCCAGTACAAAATCAATTGTTCTTCTTTCTCTACAGCTGAATTCTCTTCAATAAGTTCCACAAAAAGCACCACTTATAAATGTGTTATTGAGAGAAAATAATCTTTTATTGCCAGAGATAAAACTGGGCGTCCTACAAATATATTCACATTTAGGGTTAAAACTAATACTTTGGAAAAGCAATTTTGAAACAGGAAGTCTTTGAGACTGATTTTTCACTCACTTCCACCAGGTTTCCTCTGGTAACATTCTATTAAGTTTGAGGGAATTACTCCCAATTTACATTAGTGTAAATGAGTGAAAAATTAAGGTTATCCCCTTTTGGTGTTTTTGTTCTTAGTGTTGCACTGTTCAAGTACATAGACAATCGTTTTCTCCAATTATAAAGCCAGATCCTTTTCTTACCCCTGAAGTTAAATGAGCATTGACTTCTGCTGATGTCAAAATTACATTGGTGATAAATTAACAGTATGTAAATGGAAAATCTGACTTATAGAATTTAAAACCTGAATAATAAAGATGATAAAAGTCACATATAGTGTACTCTCAATACTCTAAACAGACCAACTATTATATCATTAGACAAGTGAAATACATGGTTGAAGAGGCTTTCAAAATGGCTAATATAGATAAATATCGTATCTGGAGTTTGAGTTTCTAGAGACTTCAATAGTGAACACTTTTCCCCAAATAACTATTTGATATACAATTGAACATCAGGAGATGGCAGTAGTGTTTGCTGAGTTTGATTATATGAATGTCATGGAAGCTGGGGGGGGCGGGGCAGGGAGACTTAGATATAAAAATAAGCCATTTTGCACATTTCCCAAACCAGACTACATTTTAATTTATAAAGATTATAAACAATCATCCCTTTTAATTTTGAGCTTTATTGATTACTTGAAATGCTTAGTAAATAATTTAAAATTTTAATTCAAGAATATTGAAAACTGCATTCTATATCTATTGGCAATGTGTTAACAGCAGTGCTCTGAAATTTTTTATCACAACTGTCTAATTTCATCTTTGACCAAATTTTTCATCCAGGCCTCGGAGCAGTTGAAATCAAGGTCCAATTCATTATTCATGCTCCCAAGTGAATAAATCCAAGCTGCTAAAAGTGCAAATCCAGAAAAATCAGTATATGATGTTATCTTAACTTTAACAAAACTGAGAGAGGATAGGAAGGAAGTAACTTAACTTTTTATTATTACTATTTTTGCTAAATCAGAATATATTGTCTTGAGCTCTCTCTGTCTATGCCTACACTAGCATCCCCCTTTCGAAAGGAGGATGCTAATGAGACATTTTGCGATATGCTTATGAGGCATTGTAATGAATATGCAGCACCACATTATCATAATGGCAGCTGCAGCACTTCGAAAGTGCCACTTTTGATCTCGCATGGCTTGTCTACATGGGGTCCTTTTCGAAAGGACCCCACACACTTAAAATCCCCTTCTTTCTATAACCAAAGAGGAATAAGGGGATTTCGAATTGCATGGGGTCCTTTCAGAAAGGACCCTGTGTAGACAAGCCATGCGCAGTCGAAAGTGGCACTTTTGAAGTGCCATGGCAGCCATTATGCTTAAGAGGCGCTGCGTATTCATTGCAGTGCCTCATTAGCATATCCCAAAGTGTCTCATTAGCATCCCCCTTTTGAAAGGGGGCTGTTAGTGTAGACATAGCCTCTGTAAAATAGTAAAAAAGGAAAGCTTTCATATGTCTGTGTTCAAAGTATCCAGAATCTGGTTCTTGCGCTATGAAATATCTCAAGCTGAATTCAAACTATATCTAGTTTCTAAAAGAGGTGAATTTTTTTTATGGAAGATTGGCACCATATGGCCACATCTACATGGCCCAGGTCTTCAGCTCTGCTGCCAGCACAGCTATGGTAAAGAGGTTTCTGGAAATTGCAAATGGCTTTCAATTTGCGTACTTCCATGGCTAGTTAGCATAGCTACGCGAGATTTCGCTCTCGGCAGAGGGGTCTGCTGACAGAAAAGAGGCCATGTGGACATGCTTCTGCTGGCTAAACTTCCTTCTGTCACCTGTCCCTTCTGCTGGCTAAACCTCCTTCTGTCACCTGTCCCTTATTCCTGAAAGACTAGGGCTGTGTGGAAGTGGCCTTTATGTCCTAAATGCTTTGAAATAACTCAGAAGTATATTTTATCATGTCAAAAGAATTAAGTTAAAAAAAAGTTGAGCTGTATTTTATCAATGAACTGCATAACTGCACATTAGACGTTACTGTACTCTAGCATATAATATGTTATGAATGAATAAATGAAGACGTTCTTGTCTTTTATAATTACAAAATGCAGTGGCACAAAATGATGTAACGGTGGGCAGGAATAAAGTATGTAGTTTTCTATAATTACGATGTTGTCTTAGACAAGTGGGAAGAAAGATGAAATGCAAAGGATATGATTTAATTAGCCTTTCACTTAAACCACCTACAATTGCTGAGAGTTTACCATCCTTCCCTCATACAGAACTAAGCATTGCTTAGAGACATCCCTGTCTACTTCAGGGGATGTCTTCCACTAAGTCCACTTCCAATTCCAGTTTACCAAGAAACTTGACACTTTATGGAACACGTATCTACACAGGGCACTTGTTAAAAGCAAACAACAGCAAACAATTTGGTTGGCTCCTTCCGACCTCAGCCAGGTTTCCAAAGAGTTAACAATTCCTTCTCTCCCGAGTGGCCTAAAATACATCTGGCCTTCTGTTGGGGAGTTGTACCCCATGTTCCCTGAATAAACATGGTATTGATTATTGCATATTTGATGGATGAAAACTGCTCCTATCCATTCACACTTATACCTCTTCTGGTTTTATCAACCCATGGACTGCTGGCTCGCTGTAACATCTTCCTCTTCAGCATACAAGTTTACTGTCACTTCCAGGTAAAGGTCCAGCTTTGCCTTAAAGTTCTTTGTTCCACTGATAAAATCAACCCCGCCTTTGCAAACCCCCAATAGTTTTTACTCTGCTGCACAATAATCATCTTTAGGTAGCTGCTTCCTGATTGCCCCACTTGTCACGAACCTACCAGTCACTGGACTTTTTCTTAACAGCCCAATTTACAAGTCACTCAGGGTTCTTTGCATGTATTCACTGCACTGCCAACTAATTAATACAACTTCCAGATAGTCAATACAAATACATGTGGCTGTCAGTGTTCATGAATTTGAACACTCTCAACTTACTCCGTTCCTCCTTTTGAATAGGTGGTGATGTTGCCTTTAAGTAATGGCCATCAATGTACAGAAGACCAATTAGAACGTCAGTTTCAGTGAAGTGCCCCTGCAGCAATTAGACTAAATTTGAACTGCTCAGCCATTAAGCTAGAATTGCTAGAACTGTGATGTAGGAAGAAGGCATTTCTGGACCTGGCACCACATTGGAGATCATGACTAGGGCAAGTTCCACTTGGCTGCCCATTCAGCTAGTAGGCAATGGTGCCTGAAGAGATCATGTCATGCATTCATATCCTTCAGCTGGAGGTCCTATCCTGGCAGAAGACCTGCTTCTGAAGATAGGTCTAACGCTCCCCTAGAGTAAATCATGTAATCTGCCCTGATGGAGTAACAGCTTTTTGACCTTGCTGGAAAAAAGACAAAATGATCATGCCCTACCACACCATCAGCAATGGGGCAGGAGGATGTCTCTTTGCCTATCAAACATCCTGCTTTTCATCCTTAGCATACAGAATATCTGCAATAGATGTAGTAGATGTGGAGGGAATTGGAGAATGAATGGCAGCAGCTGTGCTTTGAGTCTGATTTGTTTGTGGCAGATTTTTTTTTAAATGTGGTACACTAGAGAAGTCACTAACGTGTTCTCACTGTCCCTACCACATATTGCAGCTACAAAGTCCTGTGTGACTAAGGAACCATCAGCCTCACTGATGCTGACTGCTTCCATTTGGATGTAGAGCCAGATCTTATAGGCTGAAAGACATTTTCTAGCTATTTTATAGGAAGGACTGATTAGGTTTGGAGTATGTTGTCTGCCACAGTGGCAGCAGACCTTGTCTGAATACAACAGTTAAATGCATGTTTTTCCTCATTGTGTTTCAGCCAGTTTCACCCAGGAGATTTTAGAGATATTAAGGGAACTCTGGCCTGTAATTAGGAACCTTGACCCTCTGGCTTGTTAAAACAAGTGAGGATATAAAGGATATATTGACAGTAGAAATTATTAATGCCTTCCTGTGGGAAAGTACAATTACAGCTTCTATCAAATGAGCAGTTGGTAAACTCTTAAAGAAATTGTCACTAGATTCTGGCAAACATCTTCCATAGTGTCCTGTTTCAATTTTCCTTTTTTGCAAATTTTATGGAGAAAATTGTGGGAAGATATTACCCAAGGGCTGCCTATTTCAAGATCCCTTTCAGTCTGATTTCAGACTCATTTGTGTTATATGTTGATTTTTTTGTTTAACTGAGAGTTGATCTCAAAGGATGATTGACAATGCCAGGTGTTCTTGCTAATTAATTAACAGCTATTGGTACCATTAAGTAGGATGTTCTGTTACCTGACGGTTTGCTGGCCAGGTAAATGGTTCTCTTTAGACTCCCTCCTTTCCTTCCTCTCTGAGGATATGTCTAGGTTTCAGGCTTCTACTGGGAGTCTGGGGGTCTCCAACGGCCTGCAGGAGTCCAGGAGCCTTCTGCCAACATCTCAGTCACCCTTGTTCCATCCGGAAGAAGGGATGTGTCAGCAGAGGGGGTTTACCCAACATTTGGCCAATCCATGTGGAGCCAAATGTTGGGAAAGCCTCTCCCTTCAGAACTGTTGGCAGGAGATATACAAATGCGTTGCACAATTTGCGTATCTTTTGCTCACAATTCTCAGCAATCTAGACATAGCCTGAGAGGTCAGCTAAAGGTTATTTACCCTAACGGGAATCTTTTGCAAGTTTCCATTGGCTTTGTTGCAGTAACTCAAAGATGTCTGTACATTAAATACACTTGGACTGAAGCATATATGCACACATTCTTGTCAGAGCCACTGCTATAGTGTCTCTGTTTTCCCAGGGTCTGAAAACCACTGAGCCTTCCATGAGAACAAGCTTTTAGAGGAGGACAAAAGAAGCAATGCATAATGGAAGATGACATGGTATGGATTGGTTGTGAGTGAAATCACAGAACAGAAGGGAGATTAGTGATGAGGAGAATGAAATATGTGGAAAAAGGGAGGTGATCAAAAAAGAGAAAAACAAAATAGGAAAAGTGAAAAAACAGCAAAGAATATAGATTGAGAAATCTGAAATAGGCAGCACAAAAGAGCTCACTCACTGGTTTTGCACTCATTAAACATAGAGATTTTCTCTAAATATATATTTCTCAATCTTCCTTTATCACTGCTCATAACCCTTCTGATTTCAGAACTACTACCACTCAAAATATGTGTACTGTCCTCTGTTTCTCCCTGACACCTTCCATCTCTCTGTAATCACTGATCCACATGGTAGGCATGGCAGATGATGGATTTGTCCACAGTAGTGGTTCCCAACCTGCAGTCTGTGGGCTCCTGGCAGTTCACGAGGGTATTGCAGGGAGTCTGTGAAAAAAATAAAAGCTAAATAAAAATAATAGAAAATAAATTGCAAAGTTACAATCAATTATTTTAAAATTAACTGTTTCCCAATAATTTTATTAATTTCAGTCCAAAAATCTATGTTGTAGTTTCCTTTTTCATTTAATGATGTGTACATAGCATCTAGAATGGGCTTCAACTGGGGTCCATGAACTTGCTGGGGAGATGGTTGGGGGTCTGTCTTAGTGAAAAGATTGGGAACCACTGAACTACAGAAGAGGCAATGCTTAGCGGTGTAGTATTAGTATGTTCTCACGCTAGCCCTTGACTGTAACGTCATTGATTCATTTAAAAATCCAGTAGAGCACGTAAGGGCAACACATGCTGTTGGGAGGCACCACTTGAAGCAGCAGAGGATTCTTTTTATTAGACAAATCAGGACCTGTTCATTCTGTACCAATTCCAAGTACCTTCAGAAGGTTCGCTTTTTGCTGATCTGAACTGATTAGAAGAGGTTTTTTTTTCCTCCCCTTTTCCTTGTGAAGTGAATCTATTCTCTCTACAATTTTAAAAAGTAGCTTATTCAGATCTACAAAAGGACATTCTCTGGGCAACAACAAAAATGTTAAATTAGGCTTTGATGATAGAGCATTTCACTCCAGGTAGATTAGAAAACTGAATTGCAAATAGCTCATAAAATTTTCCTAGTTCTATTTCACCCCTTATTGTGGTATGTGCAAAATGGTAGGTGCAGAGAATTCACATCCGGCCTAGAATGACTGCTTTCTGGAAATCTAATACTCTTTTCATATTATTGTTCTTACATATGATGAGAAGGGGTTTAATGTCAAACAGAAATAGGAGTAGGAATGCAATGTGAAAGCTGGAAGTTAGTCAGTGTGACTAAAACCTGTTTTAAATAGATTGATTTGATTGGCAAATAACCATGATTTTCCCCTGCCCCATTTTTGGTGGATAGACACTGTGGACTACAGGAGGTAATTTGTTTTTTACACCTCAGTGACAGAGAACCAAGGCACAGTGTTCACAAGAGCTGAGTGGATACATGAATAATGAATGAGTCACAAACAATACTGTGTAATATGTATAAGGACTTTTTTTTATCACATCTAAGATTAGAATGACATTATAAAGTCTAAATGGCAACACTGAACTGCACATTGACATTTGGCACTCAAGTAGAATACCTAAAGCTAAAATTTGAACTTCAGCCAATCCATCAAATGCACATGTAATGGACCAATAGCAAGCTTCATTATGGGCTCAATTAACTGCTTTACATTCTCCCCCTGTACTGCAGTGAACAGAATAGTCTCTCTTTTCTTTTTAATTCTGACAAAGATCGGAAAAAATAGAAGGAATATGATTGATGGGAAAAGGTGATTTGAATGGCAAGTCTGCAGGCTATTTAAATGTGAGTCACTTGTGAGGATATGCTTACTTTTCACTTAAAAATAGTGACACCTGTCTTTCA
Source organism: Carettochelys insculpta (assembly GCF_033958435.1). Classification (NCBI taxonomy): domain Eukaryota; kingdom Metazoa; phylum Chordata; order Testudines; family Carettochelyidae; genus Carettochelys; species Carettochelys insculpta. The sequence goes on from NC_134144.1 coordinate 60,423,758, forward strand.
GATGTTTCATTTGCTTTAGTCTGCAGATTTTGGCTTAATAGTAGTGATCTCACAATGAGGCTTTTTGGCATATACAGCCAAGATGGATTTCTTATTTTTAGCTATGAATACAAGAAAAACTAAATTAAGATAATCACCATGAAGGAGTTAAGACTTGATCCTGTGCAAACAGGGGAATATTAGACATCTAAAAAGAAATGTTATATTTTCCTTAGTAAATAGCCATTTTCCCGGGCTATTACATTCGGTCATTTTCCCTCATGTGGTGTTTTGCAAACATGTATTTTCTTTGATTTTGAATTTGGCTAGCACAGACAATATATTTCAGTTTAATTCAATCTCTTCATATAAATAACAGTCTATAGAGGTGAAGACTACCTACATGTTACTAATGCAATAGCAGTTTCAATAACAAAACTTGGCTTCTGCATCAGTAATAAAAGCAGATCTGATTAACATGAATCTTGAATTCAGATCCTCACAGTAGCAATAATATGCTATATTTACTATTTTTTTGATACTAGCCTTTGAGATGTCAGTTAAAGTAATCTAAACATTCAGAGCATTAAAAGTTAATTCTTTTAACAAGATAAAGCAAAGATCTGGCAGCTAAAAAGAATTATTTCTTTGGGGTATACTCAGCTTAGTCTGTCTCAAACCTCTTGAAAATGTTAATTGGCACCAAATAAAGAACAATGTCTGCGTGTCTGAGTTCTTCCTTAGAGACTTAGATTTGGGATAAGTCATTTTGCACGTGATTGGAATATGTAAGTGCAAAGAGGTTTAAATATCTGATTTTAATAGGTTTCATCCCACTGGGAGAGACACTTTTGATTATCTATGACCTACACCAATTATTGAGATTCTCCCTGTAGGCCAACCATAATTTTAATAACTAATCAAACTAAGCCTGAAGGTTCTGTAAAATGCCAAATATGTACTTGCACTTCTGCTAGTTATAGAACTAGTAGTTGCTACTTGACCTTCTTTCAATTTCTTAAACTTCTTTCAATTTTCTTTCTTGTTCTCATCCCATTAACATGTTTACCTTTTTTAGCAAAGGTTTTTTTTTAAAAAATAAATTAATTGCTAACTACTCTGCCTGTTGTGATGTTGGCTTCTGAACAAGCAACGGCATGCACTTTGGAAGCAGCCTTATATTGCATTATCATTATTTTAACTTTAGATTCTGTTTAAATGAAATTAGCTCCATAGGTGCCAAAACACAAAGCAAATAAGAATCAGTAGTGTGGGAATTTAATGGTATAAGTTTAAGCTCCTTCAATAGCAATAGCCCCATTAAAATTAGCATGTGGTTGATTGTACCAGCCTCACCTTACATGTTAGGTAAATACCATGTCTGCTCTTTTATCATGTATACTGAGGTCTTTTTCATTATAGGAGCCCAGGAAGTCCCTTGAAATCAGAGCACAGAGGATTGCTCTTCCAAGGTGACAACCGGGCAGCCTTGTGTAGAGTGTCCCAAGGGAACTGCATGACTTTTCCTTTAATCTTCTGAACTAGTTTATTCACACCCAGAGGCAACTAGTATGGGGATTTTAGAGGGTAGCACTGGCCACGTTCCCCTGCTCTGCCCCCTCCCACCCCTGCTCTGCCCATGACTTACCTCCCCTTCCCCACTCAAGTCCTTCCCTCATCTGCCCTTCTCCACCCATACCGCTTCCTCATATGCCACTTGTGGCACATGTGAGGCAGTCTCCTCCTTCCCTGGAGTGGCACAGATTAGGAGTAGCATGATTTAGGAAGCTTGCATTGCACTCACCCTCCCACATTGCTTACCGTTATACCCCTGAGCAACGTAAGTTATGGCAACCTAAGCTGTAGTATTGACCTATTATAAATCTGGGCTAACTCAGATGAGAATATGGCTCGATGTTCCCTTCAAAGGTGTTATGTGGGTGGTTCTATGAGTGCCATTTTTGTTGCATCTTGGCTGATGTCTGAAGTGGAGCTGAAATGAAAACTCAGCTGGGAGTTGGAAAGTCAGGGAAAATGAGAAGTATGCACAGGTTATACCACAAATTGGACAACTTGTCTACACTTTAATTATATTCTAGTCCACCCAACATTTGTATCTGTGGACAAAGGAGAACAGTAGAAGTGAGGAGGAATGATTCCTAACTACACATACTATAAATTGATTTGAAGAAGTGGGTCTGTCCCACCAAAGCTTATCACCGAATAAATCATTTTGTTAGTCTTTAAAGTGCTACATATCTGCTGCTTTGTTTTGTTGGAGTACAGACTAACATGGCTTCCTCTCTGTTACTATATATACTAGAGTTCTTTTCTTTCATTGTGATATTGCCTCACCCCCTCTCTTGTTTTCTACATTTCCCCATGGAGATTGGTTCCTGCTCTACTGAGATGGAGGCCATCCAAACAAACACTCGCTTCTCACAACAGAAGGTGGACAAATATTCTTCAACATCAAACCTATTTGTCTAGCAAGTCCCAGCCTCTTTTAGTCCCAGTAGTGTTTATATTTCCTCTTCCAAACTCCTATGATCAGAAGAAGCTAATAGGAAAGATTCAAAGGATCTCAAGTTTGTGTTAGACATTCCTCTTCATACTTGAGGTCTGCTTATGACTGGACCCCCTTGGGGTGCCTGAGCAACTCAGAGTGGTGGGAATCTGGTTGTAACTGCTAATTTGAGAATTCATTCCCCTACGTTATTTCTCATCTTTGTGTTTGTTCCTTACGGATCACAGCCATCTCTTATACATTTAAGATATTGCCCCAGTTTGCACCAGCTTCACTTGAAGCTGAGCTTCCTCACAGCCCTGCTCATAGGACAAGAGACTATCTGGTCTGCAGTACCTTACCTTTCTGTAGGAACTTCTCCAACTTTGTAACCTCTTTATGCTGACAGGATTTCATTCTATGTTTACTTCTGACTCTTAAACTTTTCCCACCTTCCAGGCCATTTCATCAGCTTAAAAATTGTGGTCCTGTTTTCTTCTCATTCATCACTAGATTCTGTCTCTTTGGTAACTGGGACTCTAAGGATATTTAGGAGTTACTAATTTAGGTTAGACTTGCCAATCTGATTTAAAAATTAAACCTACACCCTGATCACTTTAAACACGAAGGAGCTGGAAATGCTCCGGGACTACAGTTAGTCTTTGGGATTCCAGATGATTACGCATTTAAATTTAACAAGACTTTACTTTTCTTTCACAGAAGGTTGATTTAAAACAAATAGTTGGATTAATATACAAGTATAAACTGATACTGAATAATAGAAAGAGCCAAAAATATAGACTTGCAGGCTATATACTTTTTCACTATTTTAGCACAGAATATTGGTTATATGGTTTGCATTACAGTTTATATCTTGGTGAAGTATGATCCTCCCTCCTTCTAGGAGTGGAGACCCGCTCTGCTTTACAGATAGAGAGGGGAGATCATATGATAGTGGAATAAGGAGGTTGAGTTTTGAAAATTAGAGCCCACACAAGAGAAAAGACATTAAATCGAGGCAAGACTGGTGATTGGTGACATTCATTTGAGGTGTTAACCTGAATATGCATGAGGTGTGATGTCATGACCTCATGTGTGAGTTCCAAGAAAAGGCAAAAGAACAGAAATACCACCTTAGTGACCCTTGCCTTACTTTTCCCCATAACAGGATAGGTGTGACCCATGGGCTTGATGTTATTGATCTCTGAGGCATGTCCTCCATGACAACCATCCTTTTTTGAGTTGGCATGTGGTTAAAAGAGTACGACTTGATAGTTAGATCTAGGGCCTAGGCCAGAAAGGCACTGAGACAAATCACCTTTATGCCATGTATCTCGAGGTACAATTATAAGGGGAAACAACAGAGCCCTTGCACCAAGCTAATTCTTGCAGATCAGAATACTCTGTAGGTCCATCTTGTGGTTACTGCAAAATGGAGTATAACAAGAAAATAAATTTGCCATTTTCTAGGTCAAGCCAACTAATTATACTGGATTAATACATATAGAGAAGCTTTAATTAAGCTAATAGGCCTTATAAGCTGGCAGGCTACACTTCCCTAAGCTTTGCCTCCTGCTGCTTGTGCCCCCTTTCACTCTCACTATCTTTGTACTCAGCACTATTCTTCCTTTTGTTCATTAGCTTTCTCTTCCTGTGCTTGCTGCTCACCAACTTTCTTCCTCATGGCAGTACAAAACCCAGCACACTTTTATAGCTGGCTTTAGCAGAATGATTTCTTGGCCATCTTTTAACCTTCTGTATATTCCCATTTCTCTGCACTTCATCAAGCTGAAGTATGCCATAGTAGTCCATTCTGCATGCTGCTATGGAGAATTACAAAAAAGCTGGGCTGTCCGCTTATAACACCTTTGCTTCCAGAAATACATGGTGACTGCATTCAGAGAGCACAAAACCCCGGTAGGTTTGATTCAATAAATATTCAAGCCCATGAAGTTTTACAGGTTTCAAATTTACTTTCACAAGCTCAAATGCATAAAAAGTAAAACTTGGTCTGAAACCAGACAGACACGTAGGAGTCTAGTATTTTTAAGTATTTGTATCTGGGGCAGTAATTATATGGGCACAATAGTTGTTTTTTGTTGTGTTTTGTTTTGTTTTTGCTCCTGTGGCACAAATCTTGACATGCTGTACACCCAGTCAGCCCTGGTTATTGGGTGGGGGTCATCAAGAGAGCTTATTTTTCCTTCCCCACCAGTCTCAACTGATGCATAAGGTGGGGAAGAGAGTTTACAGAGAGTCTTCAGGTGAGCATGAGTCTCCTCCGCTGCCAAAGAGGTGCCTTCAGTTGTGCTGGGGTACACAAATAACTGCTTATATTTGAGGTTCATTAGTGAAGGACAATGGGAACCCTGTCTCTGAGGCTGTTTCTACACATAGCCTCTGCCGTTGCAGATTAATATGATTTCTGCACTGCTTGTCAATTGTTTATAATATAATATAATATAATGTGGGAGAATTACATTTTTAGCACAGTCTGGGCTACTATGATATATAAGTGGAATCTTCTGACACTTTTGCAGCTTTCTAATATGTGTATACATACAAAATACCGTGCAGTACACATACATCATTAATACTATGTACAGTGCCTCCTTTACTGTGATATATTTCCTGATGTACTGTCCAGGCATGCTGATGAGGAGGGTCGGGCAAAAGGGACAGTTGCCTTAGTTCCCAGTGATTCAAGATGGCACTCGGCTCCTACCTGCTGCTATCACAAGAGCAGTGGAGCCCAGAGCCCTTTAAATTGCCACTGGAACACTGTGTGGTGTGCTCCAGGCAGTTCTGAGAGTTGGCTGGGGTGGGGAACGAACTCAGTGTTCTCTAAGCAGTGCTGAGGACTAGCTGCCCCCGCCCCTGCCCCTTCCTCTCTAGATCCCACCCCTTCTGGATCATGGAGCCTACTCCCACACCCACCAGGCCCACAGGCCTGGTGAGTCTGTCATTCCCCTTGATAATGTCCCTTAGATCTATTAAAGACCTACATGATTTTCTTTTTCACAAGCTCTCCTGAGAAGTTGTATGAAGGATAAGTGCTGATTTATACACTGCTTTAGTTATCCTGTGAGACTCTGTTTATTATACAATAGCTAGAGTTCACCCAGTTTGGGCATTATATGGAAAGTACAATTCTTTATATGTGCAAGTGGATCCAATTACTAATTACCCCCAGCCCTGTGTGCCTGTGTATTGGCTGATGTACACACCAAGTTGTGCGCCCTCATTTTTATTGTAATGAATCAAGACCCATGGTCCTTCACTTTATAGGACCTCATTACTAAGAACTTATACGTTTTAAATCACCATGCTTATCTGTGGTTAAGTAATCAATAAAGTAATGGAATATATCAAGTGTATATCTATCTTAAACTCAAATAGCATTTAATGTACAATAATATAAAAGTGGAACTTTATCAGTGTTGCCTTGGGTTCTCTGCTGAAGGATTTTGGGCAGATCTTCAGCTGGTGTATATTCTGTCATAGGTCCATTGACTTCTGTGGAGCTATAAGAATTTATCTGAGGATCTGCATCAGAGGCTACAATACAGAGATCTTTCAAAAGAAGCCCTTCCAGAAGAGCTCTTCCGAAAGAAGTTCTTTCAAAAGAATGCATCCACACAAAAAAGAGGATCAAAAAAGTGATCTGCTCCTTTGAAAGAGAGCATCCACACAGCTCCCACCCTTTCAAAAGAACAGGCCAGGGGTTGAAAAATCAAGTGCCATGAGGACTGCTCTTTTGAGAGATGGGCCCTGCAGAACATCTACACATGTTTTCTTTTGAAAGAAGCTTTTGAAAGAAGGAACTCTTCCTGAAATGGGAATGGGAGAGCACTTTTGAAAGGAGCACCACGTTCTTTCTATTTACTTCCAAAAGAAGGCTTTTTGTGTGTAAAGATGCTCTGTGGGATCTTTCGAAAGACCCCCCTTCTTTTAAAAAATCTTTTGAAAGAACTTGCTAGTGTAGGCTCAGCCAGAGTGTTTGGTGACTATGATCTATCACATGTCACTGAATGGAAATGCAGTTAAAGACATTAAGTCACAGGAAGAGCTGGGATCTTCAGAAAGAGCAGCCTGGTGGTGTTTATAATAGCATATAGATATATGACATGGCACATTATGCACAGCTTGCAACAATAAGTGATTTCTATAGAAGAAAACTCTCAGATTTAATTCTTCAGTAGCTCTGTACCCTACAGTGGCCTGAATGAGAAAGTCATAGTGTTAATGATGTGACAGAAGTCCAATAGATGGCCCTTAATGCATATAGGCAAAAGTTTTGGATAACAGCAACATAAACTCTCATCATAGAAGTATGTATGTAAGCCAGTTGAAAAATGACACTTTTGCTCATATCTGTATATCTCATATGCGTGGAAAATCGCAGAAAAAAGTGATACTGCCCTTGAGTCTCTTCAGGTGTTTATGGTCTCTGTTAAGGCCTGCAAGGGCAAATGTACTTTTCAATATCTCTGTCGTATATACCAGGAAATACCAAGCACCATTGCATTGTCCTGCAGCATATTACAAAATCTTAAAAAACTGTCAATTCCTCAGCTACCTGTCATTATTGCTTTTAGCGATACACCAATGGTTGCAATATAAAATGAAAATGTATGATTGCAGGGGAGAAAGTTTTACTATCAATTCAGATAAACTAAATTGCTCACATATGTGAGGCATAATGTGCACTTCTGCCCAAATGCTTACAAAATATAATATGATTAGGGTCAGCAAATGCCATTCTGCAGAGCTAATTCATTTAGAATATTTTGGAAGGAAAGCAATAACAGAGGATTATCAAACTTCCATAAAAAGATGGACTCACAATGAAATTTATGCTAACTGAATGAATGCTGGCAATTTTGAATATCTCTGAAGATTGTCTCGTCACCCTGGATGATAATATGAAATAAATATGAATGCTTGTAATACGATGGGTGTTTGATTTACACTACGTTCACATGTGTGCATCACTCACTTTCAGTAAGTGGATGCTGAGCTCTCTTGGGATTTTCATGGCACTGAAGGATATCTGACTATAGCTCATTGTTTTGCTCATCAGGTTCTCTGTTGCTGCTTTCAGATTCACTTGCAAGAATCCTCTTAGGATAGTCCATCATCATAATAACAAATGACTAGATAAGGAAGACAAAGACAATTTGTAGCTTCATCCTACTTCACGGGAGAATGGCCTAAAATTAAAATGCTGATACAGTAGGTTAAATAGAATTATTTTGCGTGGAGTGTGGTTTTTTACATATACCTGCCTGTATGTGGCTATAAAACAAACTCAATGTACATATGCTTATTTTAACTTGATCCCTGAAAAGTGACCTAAACCCCCATGCCCAAGCAAAGCAGAATTATAATACAAACACCAGCCTTTTGTTCAGGATTCATATATTTTCTATACTGTATGGCTACGTCTACACGTGAAGCCTACATCGAAGTAGCCTATTTCGATTTGGCGACATAGAAATAGGCTATTTCGATGAATAACGTCTACACGTCCTCCAGGGCTGGCAACGTCGATGTTCAACATCGACGTTGCGCAGCACCACATCGAAATAGGCGCAGCGAGGGAACGTCTACACGCCACAGTACCACACATCGAAATAAGGGTGCCAGGCACAGCTGCAGACAGGGTCACACGGCGGACTCAACAGCCAGCCGCTCCCTTAAAGAGCCCCTCCCAGACACACTTGCACTAAACACCACAAGATCCACAGAGCCGACAACGAGTTGCAGACCCTGTGCATGCAGCATGAATCCCCCGCTGCAGCAGCAGCAGCCAGAAGCCCTGGGCTAAGGGCTGCTGCACACGGTGACCATAGAGCCCCGCACGGGCTGGAGAGACAGCGTCTCTCAACCCCCCAGCTGATGGCTGCCATGGAGGACCCCACAATTTCGATGTTGCGGGACGCGGATCGTCTACACGGTCCCTACTTCGACGTTGAACGTCGAAGTAGGGCGCTATTCCGATCCCCTCATGAGGTTAGCGACTTCGACGTCTCGCCGCCTAACGTCGAAGTTAACTTCGAAATAGTGCCCGACGCATGTAGCCACGACGGGCGCTATTTTGAAGTTCGTGCCGCTACTTCGAAGTAGCATGCACGTGTAGACACAGCTTATGTGTGATTAATACTGCATGGAAATTCTCTCTAAATCTTCCACTGGCCTGGTGAACTATTTATGCATCCTAAAAAACTATATAGCAAATTAAGCCATTTTTTATTTTCCAGGGGTGTTAGGTGCTTAGGAAATTTTGAAGGTCCAAGTAGGCACCTATTTGTATATTTAGGCACATAAATGTCTTTAAAAATCTCACCCAACCTGTCCTTAGCATATTCTACCTTAAGGTGTTTAAAGCCATTTGTCTGAATACCAGTAAAACAGTACACTGGTGGCTGGTTGGTAAGGTATTTAGTCATATTGTGCAAGATTAGAAAACTCGGGTTAGATCGTCACTTGATTATCAGCATAGATTGTCAGCATAGAGGTATATCTCTTGCATCAGAATAATATAGCTGCTCTGTTGTTGTGATTAGTAAAATTACTGGTTAATAAAAAGAAAGTGTAGTGAGGGGATAAGGCAGTTGACTTATTTACAATTGAAGAAATATTTGTTTTCTGGATGAAATCACTCTATGATGGTGCTTGAAAAGCGAATAGAGTGCATCAAGTAAAATCTGGTTTCAATGAAATTTAGTACAGTAAATAATTCTTTGACTTCACTATCTAGTATATATTTGAGAGAATTAGTCTGTGAATGTGTCAAGTCTGTTCGTTCAAGAACTCCTAAACAGTAAGAGCGAGGACCACTGAATTTGGTATGCAGCTTCCTCTTGTAACTTAACCCAAGGTGTTTGGTTATGTCAGAACAATGGGATGCGCTTGGAATGTGATGATTTCTCACACAACAGTAATGGAGGGATCTTCTAGCAAGGACAGGGCGGGGGGAAGCAAAGAGCCAGAGATGGGGACTGGGACAACTATAACCCCACTGGGGCAGCAGGGGGGAGGGGTGCAGAAAGAGACAGCTAGCTGCAATATATTTCGGAGTTTGTGTGTCTGTCTGTGTTGTAGCTATGTTTCTCCCCTGAACTAAAGCTGCTTTGGTCAGAGATGGCTGGGGTTGTCCCCTCTCTCCAGGACAGCCTGCATATTGAATCCCTCCTCCCCAGCCCCACCCGAAGCAATGACATAAATGAAAACATAAATTATCTGAGTTAAGGATCTGAGCAATGCTGAGTAAAGCTTCTAGTATTTAATGCATGTCATGTAGAGACTTGATGTACACCGTGATACCAGTTTGAATAAACACTCAAGGATTTTTACTAAGTCTTTGGGATGAAAAAAATTTCAGTACAGAATTTATATCTATCAGCTAGAGCAGGTTAAGTATTCCAACCATATATATAGTGAGATAGTACATCAAGTCAGTCTGCTCACTAGATGGAACACAATATAGGCTTAATTCATCAAAGGAGTAGGGAGGAAATGGTTTTTTTGGTAAAAATTATGCTTCTAGTCTGTAAAATTTAGAATGAATTCCCTGCTCACCACTAGGAGCCAATTCTTCTGGTCAAACTCTTCAGACAGGGTTGGTGAAGTGTGACACTCTCACTCTCTTTGAACTACACATGTTCTTTGGATAACAGGAGAACTTTAATATCTACTGTTGTCATTTGCAAGCAGTAAAATTCTCTTTCTCACTCACACAAATATTAGAAGTAAACAAAATGAGATTTTCTTAGTAAGGATACAATTGTTGCAGAGGTCACAGATTTTATGACTTTCTGGGATCTTTGTGACTTCTCCTGGAGCAGGTGCAGTCCCCCAGGCTGTTGAACCAGTGACCCTGGGGGGTTGAAGCAATGGCTGGAGTTGGCTGGGCAGTATCACTAAACTGTCAACTCCAGCAAGAGAGGGCCAGAGTAGCTGCAAGCCGCTGTTAGTACTCTTTGTATCACCACACCCTGCACCCTGCAGTGTTTGTAGTAAAAGTCGAGGATGGAATTCAAGTGTCCATGATTTTTTGTTTGTTACCCATGACCCATCCCTGTTTTTTACTAAAAATAGCCATGACAGAATATTTACCTTAATTATTAGTTTGCATCTGTTGATTACCCAGATCTTAGTGCACAGTCACTTAAATCAATGAAAAAAATCCCACGGACTTCAATGAGCTATGGATCAGAGCCCTAAAGCTTACTGAGTAAAGCTGGTTAAAACACAGAATATTGGCATATCAAAATTTGTTTTTGTTTCAGATTTGAATGAAAACAATCTTTAAACGTTTCCCACACAATGGAATTTCTGAACAGATTTGGTTTGGTCTCTCAACATTTCATTTTGGAATTTTAACATTTTATTTAGAATATTTTATTTCATCTCTATTAATTTCCTTGTTTTTACAATATTTTATGAACTGTTAATAGATGTACTGCATGTTATATATGCTCTCCTCCAAAGTGTCAGACTGCTTCATTACAACACAAAGTGCAACCTTTTTGATCTATAAAAAAAAAAATTAAGACGTTTCACTTATTCTGAAACATCTGCCCTTAGTCACTTCCTAATACAATTACATTTGAAAGAATATTCCAGCTGTTAAACTGGAGCATATGTTGCCATATTACTAGTAGTACACACTAGAGAATATGTATTACTACTTACAAACCATGAAAAATACAAAAACAATTAAAAGAAAATACAAATTTAAAAAAGTTTCAAAATTCCAAAATGAATATTTTCCAAATGGAAAGAGAGCTGAAAATATTTTGTCTGTGGGAATTTTTGTTACAAAAACACATTTTCCCAACCAGCGCTAGTACTAAGTGGACATTGGAGGGTAGAAAAGGGAAGAACAAGAATTACAGAAATGAGCTCCTGTGGCTACTTAGGGTTAAGTGCACATTTTCATAGTTCTGTTTGACTTACGTAGTTACACACACAGTTTTTCAGCATTTGCATAGGTTGTTTGTGTATAAACTGTGACAAAGGCAAAAAGATCAATTAGGTGCTAAATTTCAATGCAGTTTCTGTCTATTGTTGGAGATAGAGGTAGTGTTCACAGCTTGCATGCATGTCCTCATGCTACCTCATCAGATTGGTGTCGCCTGGATGGAATATCCAGCATCAAACGGCATACCAGCAGAGTTCAGGGGAGTTTGTTTTTAGGGTGTTTATTCCCTGCCATTGCTCACCACCGCCCATATTATCCTGGCTGCACTACAACACTATTTCTAATAGACTCCAAGTTGAGAAGGGACCAGTGTTCTCCTCTCTTCCGATCTCCCACAGGCCATAGACCTTATCTAAAATAATTCCTAGAAAACACCTTTTAGAAAAAATCTGATCTTAACTTAAAAATTGCAAGTGATGAGGAATTCACCACAACCCTTGGGAATTTGTTCCTGTGGTTCACAACTATTGGTCTGACAAAAACCTATGTTCTTTGCTAGCAGCCTGTGTTTATCCAACCTCAACTTCAGCTGTACAGCTCAATGTCTGCTACTATGATTATGTCTAACTCAAGCTCAGCTCCACAATCCTTTTCCCCAATTTAGCCTACAAATCAGAGGAAGCTGAGTACCTAACTCTGCTTTGTGTCTTGAAAGAGCTTCCTCTAAATGAATATATAATTAATTCCAGTAATGTTAACTTCAAAGTAAGGTGTATTTGTAGACACTCTACTTTGAAATTATTTTTGTATTTTAGACACAGCCTTAGAGTTACTGTATTTTTTGTTTTGATCGTATTTGACCATGCGCATGATGTGGATTGCAATTGTAATTATATTCCACCCTCATTTCTCATCAGTGGTATTCCAATGTGGTCTAGGAACATAAATGAATTTAGTGCACTTAGTGTCACTGGCCATTTCTGAACATCATTACAATGTGGCCCTTTAAAGTGGTTAAATGACTGTTTTGTGATTTAATGTCCCACACAGACAAGAGCCAGAACTCTGCCTTAATGAACACAGGAGAAGAGTTCATTCATCTGGGGTGATGGATAACCAAAGATTGTGTAACTCACTGGCTCAATAATGTGTAGACTGAAAGATGGGATTTAGGCCGCACCGCGTGACACACAGGACTCGTGTAAATCCTGATCTAGATTAAACAATCATAAAATGGATTGCTGGCATTGCTGCAATGGTTTTGGCAGCTGGCACACGTAGTGTGTTAACACAAATTTATTTATTTATTTATTTATTTAGCAAGTGCATGTGAGTCTCCCAGTTACTGTTTATTTTATGAAAGTAGTGCATAATCTTAAAAATATAGGCAAAATGACAGCTCATTAAGGAATTGGATTAAAAAATGTATAAAGTTACTGTGACAGGCAAGAAGATTTTCCTAACTCTCTGCTCTGGCATTAAACTTCATTTGAGGTCAGAAGGTGAAAATACCAATACTCACTAGCCAATGCAAAACAGAAAATCAAATCAGTTTCATGCTGTGGATTTTTTTTTCACTTTGAAAAGTCAATGAAAATGAGGATTTAATTTGGACTTCCTTTGTGCATATTTTATAGGTTCCCCTTTAACGCAATAGAGACTTGATAAATTACAAAGTTTAGTGTGTGGAGTCTCTTCGTCTAGTATCTAGTTTTACCACTGAGAAACTAGAAAGTAGGATTAATTACTTGAATTATGCTAAATTCAAATCTTCCCCTCAAAATTAGAATCAATTTCTCCAACATCCTCTGGGGAACTGGAGAGAAGAAATTTTTATGTGAGTCTGACTAAAAGAAATTATGTTTAAATACTGAACAATGGTTTAGTCAGTTGATTATCATAAAATGACACTCTTGCAGATATACCAATGTATGAAATACTCAGTTACATAACACACCCAGGGAGATAATGTAGTCAAAATCATTAACTATTTTATTTTGGTACCATAGTCCATTGTCTGAGAAAGTTGCACAATGTGACTTTTTTTTTCCTAAGGAAGGTGTGTGTAATCTGTGAACACAGAAATGTGTAAGCACAGATAGATAAGGAAACTGTTGATCTTTAACACAAATGTGAAGAGTGTGCTCTTGTATGGATGTGATCCCTGATGTACTAAAAAGGCTTCACATCACAAGCTAAAGGCTTTCCTTAAGTAGATGCCTGAGGTACATCCTTCACATCAAATGGCAAGAGTTTGTCACAGATAAGGAGCTTTGAAACAGAGAACCACTTGACGTTCAAATCAAGAGAAGAAAGTGGGGATAGCCAGGCCACTCTCTCAGAAAACCATCATCCAGCATAGTCTGTGAAGCTCTCAAATGGAAACTGCAACGAAAATGGAAAACAGGAAGACCTTGGACAAGGAGGAGGAGATCTACTGAGACTGAAGGACAAAACCTTGGAGTATTCCTCTGGTCAGCTAGGTGTTTTGTCCCAACACAGAGTGAAGTGGAGGAGACTTGTTGATGACCCATGCTGTACCTAGAGTACAAAGGTTTAAGTCAAGTGAGTCAAGCATTCTGAAGTAGCCGGGGTCCTTTCGAAAAGGAGCCCGATCTGGACCAGCCGCATCAATTTCGAAGTGCCACAGCCGCCTGCATGCTAATGAGGTGCTGAATATGTGTTTCAGCGCTTCATTAGTAAACTTCAAAATGGCCATTTCGAAGTTTTTGGCTAGTGTAGACACGGCCAAACAGAAGAATTCATTAAGTCCAAAAACAGACCACTGAAATGATTCACAAACCAAGCGGTTGATCTGTTCGAAACTGAGTCATAAGGAATTTTTCATATGCTTTGGCTTTTATACTCATTAACTGAATAAATCTGCAGATTAGAAGAGTTTAATAAAATGACCAAAATTTAATTACGTTAAAAGTACTTGAACTTTATAGTGGAAAGCATACACAAATTCATTAAAAATTTAAGGATCATTTTAGTGGAGCTTTTTCAGTAATGCCATCACCAGCTTTTTTCATATGGCATTAGCAGATTTCAGTCACATCAGATTATTTGTTTATCATCATGTAATAAGATCACAACAAAAGAGCCATAAAGTAGCACTTTAAAAACTAACAAACTAATTTATTTGGTGAGCTCTCGTGGGACAGACCCGCTTCTTCAGACCATAGTGTGTCTGTCCCACGAAAGCTCACCTAATAAATTAGTTCGTTAGTCTTTAACGCGCTACTTTACTGCTTTTTTGTTTTGATAGTATATAGACTAGCACGGCTTTCTCTCTGTTACTATTCAATGTGATAAAAGTATTGTAACTCAGGATTTATTAGCACAAATTTATGGAAGGATTTACATGATATGACATTAGTGTGCTGTTGAAAGGTAATGCAGTAGGCCTGTCAGTTGGAATAAAGACATAATTTCTCCCGTTTCCATCTTTCTTATTCTGTTTACCTGTTGCTACAGCAATGGTCAGTTTGGAAGATAATATGCCCTTGATCCATTTGTGTAGCTTCCTTTGACGTCTCTGGAAATTTCTTGTTGGGATGAAGGGTAATTGTAGCTAACGAAGGTCATATGCTTCTTCCACACCAAAGCACTCTTAAGAAGAAATAGAAAAATAGTAATGTTGTACAGGAAAGACTGAGCTCCACCAATGCCCGTTCTTCTACAGTTGCAAGAAATCAGTGATGGGATTCACTTCAGAGCAGAAGGTGAAAAAAAATGTAGTTTAACTCTGTGCAAGTGAACAGCTATCTCTGCAGATGTATCACAGTTATGGTCTGCAATGCTGCTAGTAGACAGTTGTTTGTCCCCCTCCCCCACAATGGAATTCCAGTAATATGGATTCTTTCAGTGCTTCCTGGAACTAACAATGGGCCAGATCCTCTGTTGCACTAAACTTCACTTCAATGGAGCAGTGTTGATTTACATTAGGTATAGTGTGAACTAATGTATCTAGCAAAAGTTGAACCTGGGGGACACTTGGGGGAGGACTATAGACACCATTAGTGACCCCAGAGCTGCAGCTGCTGCCCAGCTCTGAAAGCAGAATAAAGACAGCAGCATCTGTTGGCTGGGAACCCCACTGTAGCAGTGGAGAAGTAAGCCCATCAGGGTCAGGGATGCCTGAAAGCTGCCCCAGCCTATATCCCTACCCACTGCGGTATGATGCTCCTGGAACTTTGAAGGTTCAGGGCTCATCACTCCAGCCCAGACTGATCTGCTCTGGCATGGGCTCCTGGGCCTACTCCCCACAGTTGCTGCTCCTCAAGTGCTGCCAGGGATTCTGCTGGTCCTGGAGCTGGGTACCCCACTGAGGTGATTCTTCTTGCTTGGAAGCAGCCGGCACTTCACACTGCCCAACTCGGGCTCCCAGACTCCGACAGGGAAATAGGGCATGGTTTTGGGTGCGAAAGGAACACAAAGAAGGGTGGGCCCTTTTAGCAAAGGTGGGCTAAAGACCTCAGACCCTGCGGTTGAGAAGAATCTGGCGACACCCCTGATATCTAATCAGCATAAATATGTGCTGTATTTTTACATTTACCATCAATGAACTGATCTTTGCATTAACAGAAATTTTTATTTATAAACTACAAGGCCATGTCTATTCTATAAAAAAAAATATGTTGGCCTATGCTACGTCAGCATACAGCACACACATTGCGTATGTGTGTGTGCACACTATGTTCCTTGTATTGGTACCTTATCAAAGCACTTGTATCAGTGAAGATCACAGTGCACCAGGGATAGATATCCCACTCTTCAACTTGTCACCTTCCAGCATAGGGTGTTTTGGGAAGTTTTTGGAGTGCACCATGGGTCTGAAACAAGTCACACAGGATGAGGGGGCCAAGAGATCAACTTCTCATATTGCAGTTCTCCATTCTATAATTTCTTCTGTATTCCATAATATCGTGCACTGTCTCAAAATCCTTACAATCCCACACATCTCTTCTCACTGTCTGTCATCTCTGACAGGAGCATGGAACCTGCACAACTATGCATTGTTGACACGAACATTTCAAGAAATATTTGCTGAGTCACAAGGGGAACACAGAGGAACATAGCCATTCCTTGGCATGTAGATTACTGGGGGCCATAGGAAGAATTCCTGGTTTTTGGTGGTGTCCACAGAGCAACTGGGATCGGTGGAATACTGGTTCTGGGACAGAGAAACAAGCACTGACTAATGAGGATTGCATTGTAGTGCAGGTTTGTAATGGTGAGCAGTGGCTGAACTTTTGGATGCACAAGACCTCATTCCCAGATCTGCATGCCAAACATGTTGCTGTCCTCCAGCTCAGGGGCACCAGAATAGGAGTTGTCCTTTTATTGTCTCACTGACACTTGAGAAGTGGGTGGTGGCTGAACTATGGGTACTTGAAACTCATGACTGCTACCGGAATCAACTTGGAGATAGGAAATCCACCACAAAGGCTGTTGTTATGCAACTGTACAAGGCCATTAATTGATTCATACTTCTCTAGACTGTAGTTCTAGGCAATGTACAGGACGTACTGGATGGTTTTTCAGGAATGGGCTTCCCAAACTCCTGTGGGGAAATATATAGTATTTCTATCCATAGTTTAGCACCAACCACCTTGAAAAAAGAGCATCAACTGAAAAAGGTCCTTTATTATGCTAATTCAAGTACCAGTGGATCTGTGGGGACACTCTGCTGACATCTGTGTGGGCTGGTCAGGCATCCCAAACCTGCAGGACAATATGATCCCATGAGTCAGTGCTTGTTTCTCCAGACCAGACAGGGCTGGTCAGCAAAGGTGCATGATGTGAACATCTTTAAGAACACCTTTCAGGGTTGTTAATTATTGGAATAAATTGCCTAGGGTGGCTGTAGAAGCTCTATAATTGGAGATATTTAAGAACAGGTTAAATGAGGAATGATATATATGTTGCTTGGTCCTGCCATGAAGGCAGGGAACTGGTCATGAAGACCCCTTGAGGTTCCTTCCAGTAGTAGGATTCTATGATTCTAACACAGGGACTATTCAGAGAGCTACAAGCCTTCCTGAGCTGTGGATTGCTATAGGGAGTGTTACTATACCAATAGGGATGCTGGGGAACACAGCTTAATTTTTGGTCCTACGACTTCTGAAGCTATTCACTTGCCACTCGGCAACACCAAGGAGTGCTTCAGCTACAGGCTCACCAGATGCAAAACAACAATTGAATTTGCTTTTGGTCATTTGAAGGATTCCCTAGTGTTGTTTACTTAAGGGATTGGACCTCAGTGTCTTTCACCTGCCTGAGACAAAGGGTCTTTGAGAACTGGGACATCTGTCCCAAAACAAAGCTCCTTGTATACCATTCAGTGATTGTTCCAATGCTACTATATACGTGTGAAACCTGGACAGCATACAAGCATCATCTGATGGCATTTGAACAATATTATCAATTCTGCTTCAAAAGAATCCTAAATATCTCTTGTGAGGATAGGTGCATGAACACTAGCAGCCTGTAAGAGTTGAACATGACCAGCATTGAACCAATTATCATTCGTCAACAACGTCATTGGACTGGTCATGTAGTTTGTATGTCTGATCAGTGCCTCCCAAAACAGATTCTGTTTTCTGAGTTAGAGGAAGGGCAGAGGAGTGTTGGGGGCCAGTGGAAGCGACATAAAGACATGCTGAAGGCACACATGAAAAAGTACAGCATCAGTGTGAACACTTGGGAGAACCTAGCCCAAGACCTTCCCCAGTGGAAGATGGTAATCCCTGAGGGGGTGGCACAATTTGAGAGGTACTGCCACAGTGCAGACAAGGAGAGGTGGAGAAGAAGGAAAGAGTGTCAAAAAATGCCCCACACCCGTCCAACAGCTATTAACACTTGTGCCTTCTGGGCCTCATTGATATTCTCTGGTCCGTGTCATTTCCATGCCCCCTTTAAAGAAGAGAGCTAGTGTAGACATAGCCAAAGTCAGCTTAGTGCTTCCCCCCTAAATTGCCAAAGTTCACCTGTTGCAGCAGTGCATTGTGGACACCTATCCCACAGTTCCTTCAGCTCTGTTGCAGTCTGGCTTTTTTGCCAGTGCATTATGGGGGAAAAATGCCTTGCAAATAGATGTGGGCATGTGATGTCATCTTCCCAGACTTCATTGCCCTAATTTCCCTTGGTTATTGAAAACAAGCAACCATTTTTCAGAAGTCTGAACCAGGAGGAGGATATATGAGGAGGATATATGGGTCCACAAAAGGGAGGAAGAGTCAGCTGAGACTGGGGGCACACAACACTTTCCTCGGGCTTTCCTGCTACATTTGTGCAGGAAAAAACCCTCTCCAGCACTGAACCCCATGCAGGGCAGGACATGGTGCTGTGTGCAGGCATGGTCCATGCTACCCAGCTACCATGTGGTATGGCGGCAGGGGCCTAGCCCCCAGGCATGTGATACCTTGTCGGGGGGGGGCAGCCCTGTAAAATGTTTGTAGATGGCCCTTGTAAATTGCAGAGGCTGAAGCTTTTAAGATGAGTTGCAGACTCTTTATGATTTTGTTGTCCTCTCCTGCACTGAAACCCCATGTGTTGGGGGCTGGGGGGCTCTAGCCAAATTATGGTGGGGAAGAGGCTAACTTGCCATCCATATGGTGCCTGGGGTGGGGGACGGCCTTGTAAAAATGTGAAATGCAGAAAACAAGTTTCTCAGCCTCACCTGATATATCCTGTGCAGGGAAGGGGCCCTCTATAGCACAGAAATGCTGCACAGGCCAGGGGATGCCGCTATCTTCATACATGGCCCCCACAGTTCAGCAGCCATGTGGTGTGTGGAAGGGGTTGATTTTCACCCAGTGCTGCTGAGCATCCCTGGTGTTTACTCGGCATGGATTCATCCACCCACACTGAAATGAGATCCTGGGTCTCCTGATGGCTCTGTGCTGAGGCGCTTTTGCAACCCTGAGAAATTACGCTGGCCAGAAAGAAAATGCACTCAAATGGCCAGGCTTCCTTTTTCCTACTTCCTGCATACCTGGACAGAAGTGGCAGTGAAATCAGCCAGAATGGACACATTCAGGGCATTGTGGGATATCTCTGGAGGCCAATACAATCAATTTAAAGTTATGCTGTTTCCACACTAGCATCTATTCAACCTTGTAAATTCATACTTGGTATTACACTGCATTGGAGGGGTGGGGCAAGAAAGTGGCCCTTAGCACCCCTTAAAATCGACCTAATGGTTTTTGTAGTGAAGACATTCGCATTATAAAATCAAATTAAGTGCCTTAAAACCAACTTTATGCTCTAGTGTGGACATAACCTTAGTCTTTAAAGTTCCACTGCAAGAGTGATCATCCCCCATCTTATCCCATTGTGTGATGCAGCACCCGCTTACAGGATCTCCCTGAACATATCCTCAGAAAGTCCTCTTCTTTTCCTTCCATACGGCATTGGTGTTGCACAGGTGTGTCAGGGGAAACCCTGAAGGCCACAAAGGCAGCAGCTGCAGATGTAATAAGACACAGGGTACCTTTGTCTGTGTATTCATGAGAGACATGCAAACTTTGGGCACTCAACTCTTGATCCTTAAACTTTGTAAGCACTGCTCCTTGGGATTGATACAGCACTGTGTCGGTCACAGCATTAGTGTGGGCCTCAGGGTGTGGGCAGATGTTTAGGAAATGAGGGCAAATAGCTCATGGACGTGAGTATATTTGCACAGGGAAATGGAATCAAATACTGGCACCGTTTTCTGCAAGCAGTGGTGATTTTAGCAGATACCTCGCTCCTCAGGGAACAGGGGCAGAGAAAGCACAGTTGCTGCCAGCATCCCAATACCAGCTGGGTCTTTATGCTGCTAGACTCCATACTGCATGGGGGCCTGATGAAGTAATTGCTGAGTGGCGTGAGAAAGGGTCATGATGGAAGAAATAAGGCGGCCCTCCCCAGAAAGTTTTGGCAGAGGATTAGAGTACCTCCATGAAAGTTTCATCAGGATCTCTGCACAAGATTTGTCGACCATGCAGGTGCACATAAATAAACCACTCTGCATGGCCTTCTCCACTCAACTTTAGAGAGGAATGAAAAGCAGATAGCAACTCCACCTCTCTTGTTTGTTTCACTGTTGCAAGCACAAAAAAAAAACCAGTAAATCAACAGATGTGTCCTGTTACTCTGAGAATTTCAAAGCAAACTCAGGTACTTACCGGCAGTTCCTTTTCCTGCATCAGGCTCGCCTGTGCTTGCCTGTTGGGACTGGCTGGATAACAAGTGGAGTCAAACATTCTGGATCTCTGCACAACTGGATCCTCCAGTCACTTGTCCCCCATATTTCTCCTCTTCCTCCTCACAGTTCGCAGCAGGCAGGTGATGTATCCAAGGTATTCTTGTGGGTGGTGGTGGGATCTTTGCCGAGGATGGCTTGAAGCACTTAGTAAAACTGTCAGGCCTGTGGCTCAGCACCCAGGTCAACTGTTGGCCACCCTTTTTTTCTGGAGTACCTGCTGCAGCTTCTTGGCTTTCACACAGCACTGCTGCTGATCCCTGTTGTAGCCTGCTCCTGGATCCATTGAGTAATCTACTCATACATGCACATATTTCTATTGCTGGATTGGATCTGTGCCTACACAGCCTCTTATCACAGGCCCAGGATAGCCAGTATCTCTTGGGTACTCCAAGCAGGAGCAGCTCTGCATTGGAGAGCCAGCACAGTCAGTGGGGCAGCTGTACTCTGCACGGGAGAGCTGCTAGATGGGCTGGGCAAACAGGAAAAGGAATGTCAAATATTCAAGGGGTTGTAGAGAGTAGGGGCAGTCTCCTGTCTCCCTGACCCCTGAACAAGAAAGTTCATAGATGTCACCAGAGCACTTAGTGGACCAGCTCCTAGAGCCAGCAACACTCAACATAACTAATACGCTGTCTACAGTGATACGACATCAGCCTAACAACATGAACCCTGGCCCTACATCATCACAAGTAAAATTTTAAGTGGAGACACGTCCAACTTAGGTTGATGTAAACTGCCTTGAACTGTCCTACCCATGTAACATAGAAAAGGCCTGAGAGTATTTCTTACATAGCATCTTGTGTGCTGTTAGTGCTCGTAATGCTGTTCCTATGTTTGTTTTTAATGAATTGTAGAATATTTAAAAGGCACTAACATGTAAAATCTCATTCCTTCACCCAAATGATCCTGATTCATCACCTTCTTGCTATGATAGTTTGAGAGACCACAAAGCTATCTTTTTTATCTCCATGGTTTTTACTTTCTGAATTAAAAAGTAATTACCAAATTCCTATACAGTAACTGGGAAATTACATTTTCTAATCACTCAGATTATTGCATTCCCAACATCATGGTAAAAATCAGTGGTGCACCAGAAAGAGGATTCTGTAACTTCAAATTAGGGCGGTCAAGTGATTAATAAAATTAATTGTGGGGCCACTGGAGTTCCCCTGGCCCTAGCTGAGGTCCCCAGAGTTGTGGGGCTGCCAGTGGGGCTCTGCACCCCAACCAGCTCTCAGCTGCAGAGCTTCCCCCAGTTGGGGTCATGCAGCCGCGTGGCTGCCTCTGGCTGGGGTCCTGTCTGGCTTCCACTGGGGCACCCTTGCCCCAGCCGCTCACAGACACAGGACTGCAAGGGTCTCTGCAACCAAGGGATACAGTCTAGAGGCAGCTGGGAAGCTGGGACCCAGCTGTGGTGCAGAGCCCTGCCTGTGGCCCCAGCTATCAATTAAGGTACATTAAAGTCTGTGAATAACGGGTTCATTTTTTAATGCATTAATTCTGCCCTGCATTAATCGCAGGCATGAATGCATCTTAATTGACAGCCCTACTTCAGATTAATTCATAACCGTTAGTGGTTGTGTTAGGATTTTTGTTTTGTCACCATTTAAACTTCTACACTAGGGACTTCAGTATTGTGGACAGACGGTCATAATCCTGGGAAATATTCATTTATTTGTTCCAAAATTCTACAAGGATAAAGAAGACAAATGACCTTTCTCTGCATAAGGAATGTATCTAACAGCTTCCACCTATATTTGCTGTCTCCTCTACCATTTACCCCTTCTTGAGATTGTACTATTCAGCAATCCTAAAAGGTGAAAAAATGACTCAGTGTTATAACACAATGCAGGATTCTTTTGAAATTGCATCTGTATAGGCCTTAAAAGAAAGGTTGAGGGTAGAAGAGAGCAATGCTGTGTTGATAGATTATGCAATGTGTATGTTGTGATGGAGATTCAATTTCCCACAATATCTTTGAAAAAAAGTTATAGTGTTAAGATTGTGCAGTATTCTGGGTTTACATTGTATGTAACTTCCTTCTGTGAGGTATGTGACAAATACTGCAACCCTATACAGAATGTTTGGGGTTCATTGTTTCAGAAAATTGATTTATGTATAACTGTATTTTAATCCATGGAAAAGAGATACCATGGGTTCCTCAGGAGCTAAAAACAGTAGGGGGGAGATTAGGGCAAATCAGTCAGGTTATAAACCCCGCATAGGTAAGAACTCCCGAGAATGCATACATAAACAAGTGCAAACTAGATTCTCCAGAGACAACAATAGATAAATACTTTTGTATAAATAGCAAGAGATAAAATTGATCCAGGGTCTTTTTTTTTTTGATCTGGCAAACGTAACTTTCTGTCAAAAGGGTCCCCCAGTCCTTAGGGAAGTGTTGGAAGGACTGGCACCTGCCACTGCCAAGGATGAAGCTGTAAAGCGTTCCAGCAATTCCTGTAGGCTTTTTTTATTGTTTTGACTGTTTTCTCTGTAAGGTTTTCACTTTAAACATATATGTGCTTCCTTATAAGGGGTAGTGTGGTGACTTGTGGCTCATAGACTCAAAGGCCAGAAGGGACCATCATGATCATCTAGCTTGGCATTTTGCACATGGCAGACCACAGAACCTCACCCACCCACTCTTATAATAGGTCCATAATCTCTGGCTGACTTACTGAAGTCCTCAAATATTGATTTAAAGAATTCAGGTTACAGAGAATATACCATTTACTTTACTTCAAGCAAGCAAGTGACCCCTGCTCCAGGCAACTGCCAATTACTGCTGTTCCCAAGCCTTCAAAGAGAAAGTGAAGCTCAGATGCTGGCTTATTGACACAGTGGGCTTGCTGATTATATCAGAGTAAGTAGGTAGCTATTTCACTATTTCCAAGTAGTGCTATGGACCCAGAAATGCTACTTCAAAATATCTGGGTGATATTTCACACTGCATTTTGTGCGTAGATGAGTTATTTCAAAATTCAATATTTCAAAATAGCCATTTCAAAATATCTTATAGTGCTGCTGTGTAGACATAGCGTGAGTGAATAGTCTCATTTTAGTATAAATAGACGATGGAATTAACATATGTTCCTTTTACATCCCATCCATTTTTGTTCAGTACATGTCAGTTGCTTAATTCCTGAAATGTTTTTGTTTAGGAAGAGAACTCAGTCTTGGGTATCTCTATATAATTTTGGAGCATAATTCTTGTGCTGCTGTCTTCTCCGGTTTTTCAAGCCAGTCATTGTCCAGCTGGCTCACTTCAGGTCATGAATGAGGGATTTCCAAGTAACATCTGCTGTAGGTCTTGCAGAAGGAAGAGTTAACACCTCAAAGTAGACACCACTCTCTTCTCTCAATCTGTACAAAGCTGGTGCCTATATGAAGTTTTGGGCCATTCTCTTTCAGTTGGCAGAGATGGAAAATTTGGGTCTTGACCACATATGGCTATTAAAGAGCCAACAGGTACTGAGATTCTAACCCTGGTGTCCTGAACTACTGGTCAAATTCTGACCTCAGTAATTGTATTTTATCCTGATTAAATTATGCTAGCAGCTTCAGTTGGAAGTAGTATTCTTTACTGCTTTACTTAACCTGCTATATGAAGCAGCTGCTGTGTTTTAAGTCAGAACTGGATGTATTTCAGTGATGGATGAACTGATACCTGTAAAGCACTTTGAGTTGAAAGTTGATGTGAAAGTAGGACTATTTTAAATTTGATGTGTAAGTTTAATACAAATAAAATTCCCTACATTGTATGATTCTCTGTATTACACATCCTAAATTGGCGCATACCTTTTCATACTGTGAACTCATATAACTAAGCAAAATATACAATTAGTATGAGTTTGTAGCCATATAAATGACTATATAGCAATGTGGTTCATTGCTGTATGTCTGCTCGTAGATTGCTTTTCTGTACATTGAAATGCTTCTATGTGACCTCTCAGTAAGAATGTTAAACCTACAGTTTTTAATTACCTTCTTATTGCCGACTGCAACCATTATTTGGCTTCTTATTAACATGAACCATTACTTGGGCTTGCAGGGAGCATTCTAGTCTACTCTGCAAGTAACTGTGTAGGCAGAGCTTACAAAGTTCAACTCCAGCTGGATGCTTAAGGTTCTGAAACCTAGGGAGGGGGATGGGCTGCAGAGCATCAGCTTCAGCTGAAGTCACTGCCTTAAAATTCTGTCTACACAGTGTTTTAGAGCACTAGCATGATCCCCAAAGCCTCAGTATGTTTGCCCAGCCAGTGCTGGTGTAGCTTCAGAGATGAAATCATTTACCAATAAGACATACAATAACACTGCGTCTTGTAAGTATGTTGCTCAAGTCTTAAACAAGTTGTTATTAATCTGGAGGTTTGTCTTTAATTATTCCTCTTTTTCTCTCATCATGTAACTTTGACCAATGCATTGTATTATTTTTTCTTCCCATTTCTCTTCATTTTTTCTGTTAAAGATCTGTCTTTTTCTTTTCTTTCTGTCCTCTCTTTCATTGCCTTTATAGTAGCAGTGCCCACTTCAGTGCCAGTGGCTTAAAAAAATTACAATGCTACCACATGCTTCCCTGGAGTCTTTTCCTTGTTAATGCCTGAAGTGTATTTCTATTCAGCTGTGCAAGGTCATTCAGAACTGCTGCTTCTTTTAGTGGTAAAATACACCAGGGTACCGTGTGCCATTCTTTGCCTAGCGTATCTGTTAGGAAAAATGACATTTATTATATACCTCACAGTTCACAACTCACCAGCAATAATATTGGAAATAAGCAGCAAACTTTATGTCATCGATATTAAAAATTGAAGAAAATGGCAATTTCTTTGAAAAAAGCAATATCGGAAACACAGGCTTCCCCTGGAGAAATAGCTATCCAATAGTTTTAAATTGGATTGGAAAAGAACTGCAAAGAGTTGCATTTGGACCATTCTGTAATGAACATACTTTGCCCCTCTGTAAACCATTATGGTACATGTCTGAGGCAAAACAGTCTTCAATTGTAATTACATTATAAAATATTATAGATGAAATTAATTCTTTGGTCTAGCTCTTTCTGGGAGGAGTATGGTTAGAGCGCTGGACTTGTACATGAGGGCTTGTGAGTTTAGTCCTTGTTGGGGCCTCAAAATGTATTTAATGATAACAATTTTCAAGTACCTAGGGGTAGGTTAGGTAAACATCTGTCAGGGATGATCTAGATGGTGCTTGGTCCCACTGTAAGTGCAGGGGACTGGACTTGATGGCCTCTTGAGGTCCCTTCTCATTTTATGATTCTATTCTATTTTCACTGCCGTGGTCTCATCTACTTCACACCAACGCTCAAACCAGTATGTTTTTTAAAAACATTTTAAAGCTTTTTATACTTATTAAAACTTTTCCAGAAAATATGGTGATAATTGTTATTTTAGCATAATATCAACTTGCTAAGCTCAAGAAATATTGAGTGGAATCACACAGGAAATTTACTTGCTGTGATTCTTCATCCATGGCAAAACAATTGATCATGCAACTTACATGAACTTAGATGTGAACCATACAATTCCAATTAGGATAAGATTTTGCCAGCAAGAGCATTAATAACTTTATTAGGTGCCTCAAACAATAGGTATGCGTATTTGCAGTACTTTTTGGTAAAAATGAGGAGCCAGCACTCAGCCAGCTCCCCCGCACCCAGCCCCCTGGCTGGGGTTCCCACAGCTGGGGCTGCTGGTGGAGCTCTGTGCCCCAGCTGGCTTCCAGTGGGGTCCTCCCACCATCTCGCCAGGGATTCTGCAGCTGGGGCTGCCAAGGTGCCAGTACTCAGTACTGGCAAGTACTAACATGAGCGCGCACGCGCACACACACACACACACAAAGCACTGTATATTTGATTTCTGTCCCTTTGTTTCAACTTTTGCTCTGATGACAGTTCATGTGTCACCATTGTTAGCAATGTGTTTTCCAGGCCAAGGATTTGGGAAGTCAAAAGCCTGTCCTTCAAATCCCAAGAGTCATGAAAACAGCAACCACCTTGAATTTAGAGCAATACCAGTGCTCTGCTTAAGTGCCTGATGTACATTGGCTTCCATTCACATCACTGGGTGTCAGAACAGGCCCCAGTAGTGAAATATGGTCATTTGTGTTTTTAAAAAATAAAGTAACTGTAACTAGAACTTTGATTCTCATATATTGGATGTTATGGTTACATCCTGGGTAGAATATATCTAATATCCCTGTTTTTATGAGAGAATTGGGGAAGTTCAGGAAGATAAGAAGAATGCTACTATTCCTCCAGTATTTGAAAAAGCCAAAAGAAAGGACCCTCATAACTTGATACCAAGCTTGGGCAAACAAAACAAAATAATCCCGCCCCCCCCAAAAAAAAAACACCAGAAAGGCAATTGAGGATTCAGATGATAGCGAATTAAATAATGGAAATATAACTAATGCTACCCACCATTATTTTGAACAAAATAGGTCCCATCAAACAAACCTGATTTCATTCTTTGAAATTACAGTATTGGCTAAGAATCATATACCAATATAATTAGTACTGCACAACAGTTGATGAAAAATTAACATGATATTTCTCACATTAAAGGATTGTGACTTAGCTAACTCACAGATCTCAAAAGTAATTTTCAATGGGGGATCATAGCTAGAAGCTGAAGGCAAATGAATTCTAACTAGAAATTAGATACAACTTTTTAAGTAAGGGTGACTAACCATTTGGGGGTAGGGGGAGAATAACAAGATTTGGGTAATTCTAAACCTTTTGATGGCTTCAGATTAAGGCTGGATTTATTTCTGGAAAATATGCTTTAGCCAAACACAAATTATTAGCACTCTACTATCACAAATGGGTGAAATTTAATGGCCTGTAATATGCAGGAGATCATATTAGATGTGCTAATGGTCCCTATGTGAATTAATTAAGACACTGTAACATTCTATACTAGCATACAGAAGGGCTTTTTTCCCTTGTTTTACTTTAAATAAGGTCTCTTTCTTGTCAAGGAGTACTTTTATTTCTGTAAGTCATCATTCCACCCTTCTAAAGGCTTAACTTGTGGTCCAGTGTTCAGCAGACAATGTCCTCCAAACTGGCAGCCTGCAAGTTAGCTCTGTGGTGGAGGAATATTTAGCTTTGAAGTACATCTAAATGCATATAAGAAGTAAGACTAATAAATCTCTGTAGTGGGGTAGATAAATTTCTATAAATTCTGCTTGTGAGGAATTAAGATATAAAACATACAGTTATCCATTTCACCTGCTGTTTCTCTGAAGACAAGAGAGCTGACCTGTTACATCATTACCTTGTCAAGCACAATATTTTTCATGGTTGCACACTTGATTCTTTTTTTCTCAGAAACTTTCATGAAATAGACGGGCATGGACTCACACACGGTTGAAAGATGCACATTCCACACAGCATAACCTTTGACTATCACAGAAAATCTAAAGTCTACATTTTTGTTAAGAATGATGCACCATTTGGGAAAAAGCCACTTTGTAATTAATGTCCTTTATTATATTACCCTTTATAACCACCTTTTGTGAAGGAGAAAGCAGTATTTAATGTTAAAGGGTTATTAAACTGTGGGAATTTTTCAGATAACTGTACATGGAGTACACAGGATATAAATAAAACAGTGTGCCTTAGATGATGAACAATTCACATTTTTGAAAAAACGAAGCAATAAATAGTTGCATATATCAATTCCATTGAGACAATCTACTTTCCTACACCTATTTTCTGAACAAATTACCAGCTGAGAAAAAAAAATTCCATGCTTGACCTCTGTCACACATTACTTTAACCAATGCCCAGCTGTTTCTGGAATACTTCTGGATGCTGCATTTCACAGGATGGGTTAAAGCTCTTACACTGGTCCATAAAGATGTGTGTTGCAGTACCTCCAGGAAATGACCAGAGTAGTGACAGAGAGGCTGAGCCACTGTCAGAGGTAGCTCATATTCTTCATGTATAGTTTATAGCTGCAAACCACACATATAGTATTTTGAGACAATTTAGAAGGATAAGTTGTGTGATCTAAGGCCACTTGAAGTCAATGGGAATCTTTCCATTGATTTCAATATGTTTTGTTGCTTCTCGTTTCTAATTATATTTATAAACTTTTTGGGAGCAGGGATCATGACATGTCTGTGTTTATACTAGATCGTCACAAGGTCACTGATCTGGGTCCCTGTGCCTGATTGTGTGGTCCCTTCCACCCTCATCTTTCTCTTCCCCCCCATTGGTCTGTGTTAGGGGAGATGGCTCCAGGGAATATTTAAAGACAGGGACAAGACCTTAATTAACACTGTTTCTTCCTATGCCTGGTGGATGAGACTGTCTGGCAGGGCAGATTTATAAAGAAGAAAGTGAGGGACGAAGCTAGAAGGAGCCATTTGTTAGTTGATTCTTCTGCTTGGAGTACCCCAGAGAAAGGACTGAGGACCCTGAGACTCAGAAGGAGTATGAAGATAGTAGGACTGAGGCTTTAAGTTACATGATTAAAGACTTTATTTCTGATACCCAGGTAGGGGTGGGATTATGAAGGTGGCCTGGCTTGGGCACTGTGTCATGATAAGAGACCGCTGCCTGTTGAAGAGATCATTGACAGGAGTTGCCAGAGCATGTGTTGTGCCACAGCATGGAGTGTGCTGCATTGGTTGGCGAGTCACTCTTTGCAATATACACATCCCTCTCCGTGTATGTCAGACACATTTATTACCACACATAAGGGGTGGGCAATAAGTGGCCTATGGGCCAGATGCAGCTCACCAGGGCTAGTCCCTGGCAGGCCATTAGACACTTTATTTACCTGTACCTTCACAGGTACATCCACTTACAGCTCCCTTTGGCTGTGATCGCTTTTCCGAGACAATGAGACCTGTGGGAAGCAGTGTCCTGATCTGTGCCACTTCCTGCAGCTCCCAGGAGTGACAGTTTGCAGCCCAGGAGAGTTACAAGTGGCTGTAGCTTCAGACATGTAGGTAAATAGTGTCTGGTGCCCCATGGGGCACTTACTTTCCAGTCCATATTGTTATATATATCTTGCACACAGGCATATACTGTTGCTAAAATCTACAATTTGTCTATGTAAAAAACTTGCACTCACTGTTGTTTTGAGTTTCCTTACAAGAATTCTAATTTCCCCTTCTTTAATTGTCAGCTACTTAGGTAGCATTTTTTAACAGCGGTGTAGTATATGGAGTCCAAGTTGAAGCTGTGTGACTGATCTTAAAATGTCTGAACAAATGATACAGTTGTGCATTTCCCTTCTTTTGATATAAAACTTGTTGCAAGACTGTTCTGCCACGTTCTGATCTTGTGCTGTTCATTTTCAAAAACTGTTATAGCTGACTTTTAATGCCTTGTATAATCTGTGAATTATATCAGTGTGGTCCACTGCTCTGACCTTTTCAGCATGCTGTAATTTGATTGAATAGCCATGCTGGTGCTCTCTTTTAATTACTTTATTGTCCCATAGGGAATAGACAGAGTAGGCAGACATTCAAAATGCACTCTGCCCTCATTCTGATATCAACTTTTGATGTTATGTAGAGGTGTTCTGAGGGTTAATACTTACTAATTGGTAATTAAAATTGAAGTAGCCTTACTGGGCAACCTGTTTTACAGAGAGAGCTTTGTGGGAACAATGTGCGCTAGACTACTGAAAAGCCATAGAGAGGCATAGGTAACATAATTCACAAAGTAGCTTAGTAATTCAATGACAGCAGTGATAACAAAGTGGGAAAAGAAACAAATTCTGTCCATTTTTTATTATGGTCTCAGGACAGAAATCTTGTGGTCTTTCTCAGATGCCATATTAAAATACATGAATGAATGGGGGTTAATATTGTACATTATCTTTCAAAGCAATGCTGAAATAATGCTGTGAAACTTGATATTGCATCAAAGGTTGAATGAGGTTTCGATATTAAAACCATAATAAGAATTACTTCGTATCCTTGGGTATGTCTACACAGTGTTTTGGAGCAAGCCTGCTAACCCAGGAGGCTCTAAAAATAGCTGTGAAGCCTAAGGACAGGGATGGCTTAGGAGCACTGTCTACAACCTGAGCTGATAATTCCAAAGCCTTGTCCATTACAGCAATTTTTAGAGCACTAGCATGAGCCCCACTAGCCCAGGTTTGTCAGCCTGGGTTGGAAGGCATGCTACAAAATACTGTGTGGCTCAAGTTCCCCTCTTTTAACTGCTATTTTCTATAATAAATCAGTGCACAAGACTTCAGTGCCTGTCATTTAACATAATTCACGACATATTTCATAATATCCTGGTTCCAGACTTGATACTTCGGATCATGTTTTGCTTCTCCAGTTCAATGTCAGCTAACTTTAAAATGTGACTGTTTTTGTACCAAACTGAAGTGTAAATGCAGCTCTCAAGAGGAAATTCATGTATTTTAAACAATATATACTTCAGTAGTTAGGGAGCTGGATTGGACTAAAGGAGATCAGAATTCTAATCCCAGCTCTGCTAATGAGTAGAGACGGCTGGGAAATTTCAGACAGAGCACTTCGTCAGAAAGTGCCAATATGTGGAAACCAAAAGTATTTTGAGGAAATGCATAGTTTCCATGAATTTCCGGTTTCCAGTTTCTTTTGAAAAATTGCAACAATTGAAAAATAAAAATGTTCTGTTTTTCAGTTCAAAATGAATGTTCATCTTAAAAGTTGAGTTTCCTTTTTATAAGAAGTTTTAAAAATATCAGAATTGTACCAGGACTGTCAAAATTAAAATATTTCCCTTTACCCAATTAGTGGTTTGTGGAAGCAAAACTGAGATTTCAAGTTTTCCTCCTGTTTGGAGCAGGGCACTTTTTTGAAATCTAGGACATTCTCATTGGACAGGGAAACTATTTTGTACCCAGTTTTACTGATGAATGTCTCTGCCTCTGTTTTCCCATAATGCCATTTGTCTCATCTTTTTAGACACACACACATGCACAGAGATGACTTGATTTTAGTTGGGAATCATTAGGCACTACAATCATATGATGAAGTGCAATTTGAAGTTGTATCCAAACTAAATGTGACATGGAAACTTTTGTAGTAAATTTGGTACGTATCTCTATGTCCTCATGTATTTTTGTATGGTTTATCCTGTTATACCAACCCTTCTTGCAGCAAACACTAGTAAGCTTTGTTGATAAATTAAAAAAAAATTGCCATCTCTGAAATATAAAACTGAATATATTTAATTGTGAAACATGATGCATTATTTCTGTTAGGGCAGTTTCTACAATCTGGAGTTTATTGTATTAAGTTTATTGTATTATGTACGCTGTAGGAACACATGGCAAGAAACAGTGTTTGTGCCAGTAAGCTTACAAACTCAATAGATAAGTGAGACAAAAAGTGGGAACATGCAAAACATATTTTTAATTTATATAGTTTAATATGGATACCATAATGTCAGATTAACTAAAATATTACTTTTAACAAGGCAATAGCTTTGAATAAAGAAAAATAAGTGACTGAATAAGAGATTCAGAGCAAATATACGCAATTACAATTTGCATTAGAAAATGCTGGTCATGGTTACTTATTCTTTCTGGGCTAGGTAGTCAGCAACTTCAGCCTGTCGTTTCTGTTGTGAAACTTATACATATAGACTATAAGACGAAAGTTCAGCCTTCAGTTAAAATTAGATAAGAACCTTGTGCTTATAAAAAGTATGACAAAGCCACCTTAAGACACAGTATGAAATCAGACTGAGAATTTGATGTGCAGAACTGTAGAGGGGAAGAGAAATAGGAGAAGAGGAAATTGCTATACAGAAAGTTGAATATTTTAGTAGCATGCACATAGTGCTTGCATTTGTATAGGGATTCATGCTTCATCTTCATCATATTGTGCAAAAATAAATATTTTTTTCCACATCCTCAGGTGGTGAGAGCTGTAAGTGCTGCTATCCTCATTCTGCAGGTAGGCAAACTGAAGAGGAGAGGTTAAGGGAGCTGCCCAAGGCTACACAAGTGGTAGCACCAAAAGAGGGTGACCATCCATCCCATATTGGGTGGGATGGTCCCATATTTGGGACACCACAAAGGCATCCCATCTTATTTTTTAAAAGGGATTCATTGTCCCATGTTTGGGCTGTCTCCTGCCCCAACCCCTGCTGACCTTTTCTGCCAGCAGCTGCCCAGGCGCAGCTGCTGGCGAGAGTCAATTCCCTGAGCCTCAGGGAAGCAGGGGAGCAAGGGCAGCTGCTGCTTCCCCAGGGCTCAGGAAGCGCCAGGGGCTGCCACTTTCCCAGGGCTCCGGGGGAGGGCAAGCAGTTGCTACCTCCTTCCTGGCTCGCTGGGGGGGGAGCTGCTCCTCCCCCTACATCTCCCTGTATTTGGGACAGGGAGATATGGTTGCCCTAGACCAAAATGAAATTGAGAAATTCTTGACTCCAGCACAGTGCTTGTGATTTTAGTCCATTCTGCCCAAATGGATTCTCTCCTGCTGCTGAATGAATGTAGATGTGAGAGGGCACAAGAAACCTTCCCTCCCCTTGTATATTTTATGGAGCATCTGCACATAATGTAGTCTCAAAACACAGGAGCTACTTCTTCCTAGGATTCAAGTCCCTGGCAAGCAAATCCACTTGTTTGCAAATAGATACAGCAGGTTACTGCCTCCAGTAGTACCCCTGAGTACCTGATATTCTATTCTTCCCTGAATAACAATTGCTGTTGAAGTTCCCATAGGAAGTGATATTATAAGTAACTCTTCCTTGAGGTATTGGCCTCTACATGGATTGTGGACATGCGTGTGCATGCTGTTCAATAGGGTGTCTCAACCTACATGTGTCATGCGTCTTCCAAGCATCTGTGTCTGAGGCCATAAAAGGCCATGTGTGTCAATGCTGCTCCAGCTGCCTGCCTGAGCAAAGTCCAAATCCCTGCTCCTCAGTGCTCTTAGCTCAGCTTTCATCTGCATATAGTTGTTAGCATTAGTTATATCAAGTTGTATATAGGAGACTTCACTCTCCAGGGAGACCCTCTCCCCTCCAAAAACTATGCCTTAACACGTCAGCTTCAAGAACTGTGTCTCTTGCCCACACTCCTTCTCGGCAGGTGATCCACATGAGAGGCATCTCTGGTGCCCCAGCAAAGACTTTGTCATCCATTGTTCCATTTGCTGCTTCTCCCTTCCTCAGACTTGGGGCAATAGGGAACTGCACCTCCAGAAGTTTCCCATGCAGGAAACTATCAACCCACGTGCGCGGTCGGATCTGTCACTGGCAAATCCACTGGTAAAGAGCCTCTCACTGCCAGTTAGCACTCCTCCAGCTTCCTCCATCCACTGGAGCTCTCAGTACCACCATACCTGTCAAAGCCCCAGTGTGAACATAAGAGACATGGCCGTGACATAAGGGCAACTCCCTGACAAGGACCTCTTCATTGCTTGTGGGTGAGAGGTCTGTGGGAGCAATGTCAACCCACACACACTTGTATAGTCTCAGACACAGAAATTTTTATAAATAACCAGCATCTTTAGTCAGGTCATTTTAGCATATCACTTTTTGCCTCATACTTGTTTTATGGACTCTGACCTAGGAATGTAGAAGCTGGTCTAGAGAAGACTATATAACACAAAGTAAACAAGGTTCTGTTGCTTAGTAAATATCATAGAAATTCAGTTATCACTTGGCATATCTGCAGTCTAATAGGAATTGTCCGCATTTATTCTTCCGCATCGTGTGCTGGTCACAGAGAAATGAGGACTGAAAGACAACTGACCTGATTCATACAGGAAGATGCTGAATGTTGCTTGGCTTATCTCATTTCTTAAGCACAAGTGTAAGAAAGAATTTATATGACCATTGCACTGAGATAAGCATCTGTCCCTTAATAAATGAAAAAAAAATTATATGGATGCATGATGAGACAAATCTGCGGACACTACTGAAATCAACTTATATTACAAGTGCCAAATTCTCTATATTACAAACTCACTGATGTCAGGGATTTCAGGCAAAAGGCTGAAATCCTGTTTCAAAGCTCTTTGAAGGCAGTGAAAAGATTCTCATTGGACCAAGCCCTGTGTGCAGAACTTATCCTGCCATAAGTCACTTAGAGGATCCAGCAAAGCAGTTGTACAACAGATACACAAAACTGCTCAATGACACTTGCTTGACAGTTAATGGCAATTGTAAATTCTCGATACAGAGCCTATTGGTGACTCACCCCCAGACGACAACACGTATAGTGGCTAGTGTCTCCATTTCTAAGGCTATCTAGGGTCCAGGGCTAGCAATGCTGCCAGGATCACTGATAAACCAGGACTCTGAGACTAAGGGTTTCGGTTTTACTTTCAGTTTGGGCTGCGTTTGGTGGGTGTAGGAGGGAGAGCAGTATCCTGGACAGAGAGAACCCTTCTAGTCTCCTTATTCTTCCCAAAGGGAAGTCTGACTCCATGAGGAGTTCTGAGGCATGGAACAGACACCCAGAAGTCTGATGAGATATTGAGAGTCAGGTTTCTGAGAACTAGCCTGACTGCACATTTGAATTCAAATTAGAGAGCCATCAGCACAATACTTTTTTGTAGAGCATTTGTAAGTGCACCTGTTTATTTTGATTATGTCTTTAAGCCAGCCACTAATTTGAGTGCTTTTCCACCCATCAAAAATTAAGCCTAAACTCAGTATTGGCACAAGTAGGAACTGGGAGAGATCACAGAGAGCTATGTATTGGTTGCAAAACATTGGAAAGGATAGAGTTTAGGTGTTGTATTTTTTTTCTTTTAGTACACTGATCTCTCTTTCCATTCTCCCATGTCTTGAGCTCCCCATACTTAGCAAAACTGTTTTGTTATTGTGGATATTAGAATAGTCACAACACACACAAATAAAACAGATGACATTCCTCTATGTGATGTTGTGTTAAATATTGTCCCAAGAGACAAGCCCTCTTTGTTCTCTGCTCTGCACTAGCATGGGTTCCCTTGGATAAAGTTACTAGGCACCTAGGTAAATGCAGGACTTTCAGGTCTGAGAAAAGGAAGATGGCTGCAGCCATGCCACAGATCTTGGTTATACATATGCTGGATTGTGGCTTAAGGCCTGATCCAAGGCCTTCTGAAGTCAGTCTTTCACAATACTTCTAAGGGCTTTGGACTAGGCCTTAAGGACACCATCAAAATCTAACTGAAACCAATGGGATTCTTTCTGTTGGCTGGAATTTGTACATGGATGCTTTGCTTATAGAGGCTGAATCAGAAGAGAGGAGAGAATTTCTGTGCTGTTCCCAGGTGATATGAGTTCAGATATGTTCCTGGAACAAACTTCCTCAAAAGATTTTTCTTACTTCAGTAATTGGCTGTAATCACCTGTCTCAGTGATGCAGAACATAAGACACGATATCAAGAACAGACAGTGCTTATTTTCAGACAGTTTTCATAGGTGGCTTTTTTCTTTATTTTTTACTTTCCCAAATGCCCATAACTAAGGTTAAGATTTTGTCACAGTTATTGTCAATAGAAGTCAGGGAGAGGTCACAGGCAATAAGCAAAAATTCATGGATGCCTTTGATCTCTCCCTCACTTTCATTAAAAAATGACTAACAAAATGGAGCTGTTGGGGGAATAAGAAGCTGGGTCCTGCTGTGGAGGGCTTGAAGGTGCAGCGCCTACCATCTGTGGCAGATGAGATCTGTAGTGGCTTCATGGCACGCACAGCAACTGTGAGATCCAGGGGTGTGCATGGAAGCCCTGCTGCTCTGGGGCTGAAGTGGAAAATGTCACAGAGATTTCTGAAAGTCACATGACCTCCATGAGATAATCTTAGCCTTCCCTATAATTGCTTGACTTTCTCAAGGTTTCACCATTGTGACACCGACTGAGGAAGACAAATCACAGCCGAGACCTTCAGCTCCCTCTCTGTAAAACAAAAACCTAGTTTCACTTGTAAATTAACTTTATTTTGCTAGTTAAGTTGCATGTCAAAACACACTGTCTGTGCCTACACTAGCAAGTTCTTTCGAAAGATTTTCAAGGGGTCCCTCTTGAAAGAGCCCATCAAGCATCTGCACACAAAAAGTGTTCTTTTGAAAGTAAATTGAAAGAATGTGGTGCTCCTTTCAAAATCACTCTTCCTTTCCTGTTTCAGGAAGAGTGCCACTTGACAGCTGCTTTGAAAAGAAAATGTGTGCAGGCGCTCCACAGGGCCCTTCTTTCAAAGGAACAGTCTTTATTTTCAATCCCTGGCTCATTCTTTTGAAGGTGGGGGCTGTGTGGATGCTCTCTTTTGAAAGAGCAAATCACTCTTTTGATCCACTTTTTTGTGTGTGGACATACTATTTTGAAAGAAGCTCTTTCAGAAGAGATTATTAGAATAGCTTCTTTCGAAAGATCTGCGTAACGTAGACATAGCAACTGGGTTGCTCTCATTTATTATAAAAGCAAAAGGAACACTAAACAAACTTAGCCTTTTGTTTTGTTTTTTCCTCCTTTTCTAAACAACATTTTCAAGTTGAGTTTGATTCTGGTATAATACTCTTTTCCTGAAAAAAAAAATCATGTAAAGTTGGTGCAGCAAGCTCTGTGCAGCAATGCATTTAATAGCCTGGGACTGCATACAGATTTCCCTTTGGTAAGGATCAAGAGTTCTTGCAAAACTATTCATGTAGAACTTTAAGGTTGAAAGAAAATATGATTAATGTAAAAATTTTATGCTTTAAGGAGCACTTCTTAACACAACTAAAATTGTGCAGTTATTTCATTGCTAAGCTACATGCTGGCAACTTAATTGTACATGTGACTACAATGAGCTTATAGGAGTGAAAGGCAAAACCATATACATTGCACTGCACTTTAGGATTTTAAATTCATTTATGGAATGTCAGTGCACCTGTCCTTTCCACTCAGGTCCTAAAATATCCAGAGAATTTCTCTCTGTAGAACATTCTAATTATGAATCATAATTTCTCCCTCTCCCAGCTGAAAGACTTTTAAAAACTATATTAGAAGCCTCCTGTGCCTTTTAAAGCATCACTCAGATAGAAACTGGGTTCTTTTAATCTGATTCTCTTTATCTTCCTTCTTAATCATCTTAAATATAATAGGTCCTCAAAATATTTTAAAAAACCATAGCCTTTTAATGATCATTCTTCTTCTGTAGTAATGGCATATTTACACTGCCATTACATTTGCCAATGTCTTGTATTCTTTGTTTCTGTTACAGTGCAGCTGCATTTAAAATAGTATTGTACCATTTTCATAGCCAGCATTTTCTGGATGCTGGAAGTCACAGGGGCTACGTCGACACAGGCAGTCTCTGTCGACAAAACTGGGCTTGTGTTGACAAAACTCACCAAGCTTCTACACGGTTAAAGTGCTCTGTTGAGAGTTTGTCAACAAAACTCAGATGTTCAGCCGGAAGTGTTGTACTTCTCCCCGCACAACCTGTTGACAGAAGTACTGCCAAGGTTTCTTTGTTGACAGAGGCCACCCATGTAGATGTAGCCAGCTATAACAGCAAATTGCTTGGTTTGCTGTTACATGAAAGAAGCCAAGAATTTCAGTATGGGAGATTTTGGTGGTGGACAGACCAGCTTTAAAGGTGCCAACAGATCAACACAGAGTGGCATGACGTGAGGGGTCCTGAACTTCTAGTATCGATAGACATATGAGGAATCATGAATCCCTCATAACCGAATTTTATGTGCTGTGGTTATAGAGGATTTCCTCCTCCTTTTGCACCAGTAGAAAATTTGGCCTCTGGTCTCAATATTAACCCACGTAGTGCGAAACCACTATTAGACTAAAAATAGTAGACTATTTAGATCCATTTCAATCTGGTTTAAGGCCAGGATTTGGAACTAGAATTGCCTTGGTCAGCGTCGTGGATGACCTATGCCAGGAGATTAATGTTGGTTCTCTTGGACCTCTCAGTGACTTTTGATACCATCAGCCATGGTATCCTTCTAGAATGCCTGGTGGAATTGGGTATTGGAGGCACCGTTTTGTATTGGCTCCAGTCTTACCTGTTGGAATGTTTTCAGAAGTTGGAGCTAGAGGGCTGCTATTCGACCCAGTGACAATTGTGCTTTGGGAGTCCCACAAGGTTCCATCTTGATGCCTTGCCACAGTGATCCACACTCTTGTTACATCCTGATTGGATTACTGTAATGTGCTTCATGTGGGACTGGCTCTTAACAGCCTTCAGAAAGTCCAACTGGTCCAGAATGTGGTGGCTCAAGTTTTAAATAATACGCATTATGAAGAGCACATTATGCCAATGCTCTGGCAGCTTCCAGGCACAATTTAAGGTCATAGGTCTATGTGACCTATGAAGCCCAAAGTGGATTGGGTCCAGGGTATCTGAAGGACCATCTTTGCCCATATGAACCTGCCCAGGGATTGAGGTCAGCTGGGGAGGCTCTGCTCAGTGTTCCTCAACTTAGGTAGATAAGATTGACATCTGTGTGGAGCAGGCCCTTCTCAGCTTTTGCTCCCAGACTGTGAAATTCTCTTCTCTGGGATATTTGCACGGCACCAACGTTAGCATTGTTTTGGTGTCAGGCAAAAGCCACCCTTTTTACTCATGCTTTTTTGGTGTTTGAGTCTGTGTATGTGTGTGTCCCTCTTCTTGACATCTTTGTAGATTTTATGTCTCTCTGGTGTTTCATACTTTTAAGTGTTTGTATATGTTTATATTGTTTCTAACAAAAAATTGTAAGCCACCTCAAATATTTTAAATAGCGAGGTAGGGTAAAAATATTTTAAACAAATAAACCCAGAAGTGAAATTAAAAAATGGTGTTGTGCATCATAGAGTTCATGCAACTGCAAAAAGGATTCTGGCCTCGGAAGAGTGCTTTTTGCAGCTCTTGAGCAATGAAGGGAGAGAGATTGAGACTGGGCCCAGGAACTAGCAGGCTGACCTATTTCTCCTCTTTGTGGTCATCTCTTCTGTCTCAGATGTCCGCTGTTTGTTCATCGTCCCTCCCAGTCACTACTGCTTGACAAAGATAGAGTGTCTGTAGCTCCACTCTTGTGAATCATAAGTTCTTTAGCAAACGTAATTGAGAATAAAATAAAATTATGGGGAATTTTGGGCTGTCTGAAAGTGTGACTTTTGTGTGTTTACCAGTGACAAAGGCAACACTTTTGACATGAAAAAACCACTGTCCTCTAAAACAAAAAATCTTCAGTAAAGAGGCTGTTTATAATTTTGAGACCAGCTTGCATTGTAAAACTGTAATTTCCCACAATCATTGAGCAGAAAACAGAGAAAAGAGAATGGAGGAGAGTATAATTTATATTTTTTTCTCCCACATTTACTTCATTTTTTGCTCATAGAATTAATTTAATTAAATCCTGTCTTCACAAAAGTCAGTGGTGGACTCTTTATGCACTGCAGTAGTCTTAGTGTTTCATTCCTTAATACATAAAATGCAAGAACATAGAACACCCATACTGGATCAGCTCAAAGGTCCTTTTCACCCAGTATTCTGTTTTCTGACACTGGCCAATGCCACATGCCCCACAGGGAATGAGCAGAATAGATATTCATCAAGTGATTGTTGTCTTCCGTTCCCAAACATAGGCTAGGCAAACAGTCTCTGTTCATCCTGGCTTATGGACTGCTGGATTTATATTTGATAAACTTATCTAGTTCTTTTTGGAACTGTGTTATAGTGGTGGTCTTTGTAACATCCTCAGCCAAGAAGTTCCACAGGTTGACTGTGTGTTGTATGGAAAAAAAATACGTCCATTTATTTGTTTTAAACCTACTGCCTATTAATTTCACTTGGTGACGCCTAGTCCTTGTGTTATAATCAAGATTAAGTATGACTTTCTTATTGCTCTTCTCCATCACAGTCATATTTTATAGTAGAACTGGGATGAAAGATGTTTCCGTTAGGAAAGAAACCTAATTCTCCCTGTGAGCTCTGGTGTTCCCAAATCTGACAATCCACCTCAAAAGCTGTCTTAGAGCAGTGGACATGAGAAGCCCTGGAGTCACTGGCTGCAGAGAAGTATGTACTGTGAGCTGTCCTGGAGATATGGATATTTAGAAGCCTTGGACTCCTCAGGATGGCTACTGAGGAGACAGTTAAACAACCTGCCTGGCTTCCAGAAGAGTTTCATATAAATCAAACCATCTCTAAAGATGTTTTTATTTGGAGAATCTTAGTCTGATTAAGAAAAGTTGAATCAGAATTTATCTAACCATCTATATTTTTTAGTTTTAAGGCTCACCTTTTAGGATGGTTGCTGAAAAACAGAACATTTAAGATTTCCATATAGCTAAGCCATATTTTTCCTTCTCTAATTTGCATCCCACCCTGCAGCCTTTTTATCCTATAACATTTTCTTTGTTTCCCTCACTGGGAGCTATTTATGATGCATGTTTATTGGCAACACTACAGGCAGCAAACATGGGCATAGCTTCTATTCTCTCTCATATACCAAGCAATTCAGTATTTCACATTTATGAACCCCGTTTTAAATCTACTTTTTGTATTTCCAAACCTAGAGCCTATTCTGATTTATAGTTCAACTGAGACCCGCATTATATATATCTAATGTGCAGAAACTGTTTTCGTTTCCACTCTGGTGCTGCATTGTTCATCTTTTGAGAAGTCTTCTCATATAATCAGTTTTAATTGTAGGTGCTGTGTTCCTGGGAAAAACAGCAACTCTATTATCTGAATGTGTATCATAATTCTGAAAGTCAGGGAGGGGGAAAATTCTAAAGAACATTAGAAAGAGAAAGAGAATTAGATATTCTGCACATAAGCTTTCTCCATTAATGTGAAAGCACAAGAGCTCATCAAAAGAGGAAATCAGAATACTGTTTAATGGCAGAGGAAATTAAGTTTTAGAAGAATATAATATAGCTAAGATATTAAATAATACTTCAAATAATTTATCAGAGAACACTAAAATGGGATGAACATATATCTCGATAACGTTTTAAAAATCTTATGTAATTTACATCAGATAAAAAAAACCTAAAGTAAGAAAAGGTCACTCAGCCCATGAAGCTGGTCCCTAGTTGATAGCTTTACTTTGAATTGTCTATTTATTCTTCATGTTGCCTTATCTTCTCAAGAATTTAGTTATTTTAGAAACTCATTTTCAATATCTTTTTAGTTTAAAATCTTTGTTGCCTTTTGCTTTAATAACTTTTGTGGTAAGCTTTTTTCTACTTGCACTAATTCTCTGGATTTGGTGGTTTAAGCAAGTGTGAATAGTTTAAATGGATCAATTTTATTTTCCCCTTTCCTAATTGTAATTAGTTCATATGAACTCTCCTCCTTCCACTGAGCATAACTTCAGCACAATACCAACTTTCTCAGGCTTTCTTCTTAATTCAGTAGATTCAGTTCTGATGTTATTTCAGCCCCCATCCATTGAAAACAGTCTTTGACTTTTCAGAGAGGCAGCAAGTCTTTCTCCATACGTAACCCCAGGGTATTCCTAATCCATGGGTGTGCTTTACACTGCAGGCTCTTCAGATAATGGCCACTGTGGTGTTATATGATTGAAATATGACCATGTAGATCATTGTTGCTGTCACTGTTACATAATTCCAAGAAATCTTGTACAATACATGTC
The DNA here is from genome assembly GCF_033958435.1 of Carettochelys insculpta. Classification (NCBI taxonomy): domain Eukaryota; kingdom Metazoa; phylum Chordata; order Testudines; family Carettochelyidae; genus Carettochelys; species Carettochelys insculpta. The sequence continues at coordinate 60,466,000 of NC_134144.1, forward strand.
AAGTAAGGTGCCAGTGGAAAAGTTATGGGTTCCTGAATAAGATTAGCCTACTTATATTAATGTATCATTTTAATATCTAAAGTTATGAATAGTGGTTCTGTATCTTTATTTCAAATGTGTTTGCTTTTGGGTAACATCCACAAGGTATTTAGCTTGCACGTTGTGAAAGGGCAGTTCAAGCTGAATGGCCCATCAAAGAACACTTAACTCACAGTGCAGCAAGGAGAAAGCCTGCCTATATCTGATGAACTTTCCTGTAAATGTTCTAATTAGTGTGTGGGTATTGGCCCCTACTATGGCTCAGTAAAGAGCAAGGGCAAGTGACTAAATCACCATCTACACGCCATCTTTTTACCTGTGTTAGTCCACAAATTACGCTGAAGGCTTTGTTTGGAATAATGGGCTTCCTTCCACATGTTAGAAGCTATAAAATGCCCTGGAAACATCTTCCGTTGACTTCTTGCTCTGATCTCTGGAGTATGGACTTAAATTGGTGCAAAGCTTTCTAACTAAGGAACTGAGGCTCTTCTAATCTTGTTAAGTCTATGGTTGCTTCCAAGTCAGCCATTCATTCCATCATTGCTTTAAAGCTGATTCAATAACTTAGAAATTGTTGTATGTATTTGATTCTTTAACCAATTTTAACTCTCACCTTGCTTTTCATAAGTAAACCTTTGGATATTTGATACTAAAAGATTGTCGAGCAGAGCTTGACTACTGGTTAAAATCCGGTAGATATTGACCTGCATATGTAGCTGGTCCTTAGGGACTGGAAGAACCCTTTAGTTGATAAAAATGCTTTTAAATAACCTCTTCACATCTATTGTCTGGATGTAGAATCCAGGATGGGAACACTTAAGGAGGCTGCATCTCCAATGGCTTGTTAGCCAGAATGGTGACACAGAAGTTTACTTTTTTTGCTAGTTAAGTAAATATTATAGAAAAATAACCACCAGTTGGGGAATGGGAGGTATCTGAAATTTTCTCAGCAGTTTATCCTGAATTTAATTTAATCTTAGTTGTGACCTCAGTCATGGTGACAGCTATTCAGTGTGTGAATTGGGTATGCAGGGCTATCCAAGAGTGTCCTCTTTCTTGAAGCAAAGCAATGAAGCCCAATTCTCTTCTCCTGCCACCACTGGAACACCTTCTGGCCATAGCTGAGTTAATCCTGATTTTATATCAGTGCAACGGAGAGATGAATCAGACCGTGTCCATCCTGAATGCCACAGACACAGAGTGAAATTATTAGGTCATTGCAGAGACTCTGAACATGTTCAGTGCACCTCCTCTTTGCCTTCTACTGGTGTTTCAACAGCTTTTGAGTCTGTCCCAAACCAGGCTCCCTCACTATCAACTTTTAAGTGACACATTAAAATATATAATTTTTTTCTAGTAGCACTAGGTGGTTTACAGATGGAAAATGTTAGGGATTTTACTGTAATATTATCCTCTTTTCATATACACATATATCTAGTGATGTTGTTTTATATATAGTTGTTGTTCTTAGATTTAACCAAAGCTATTGTGCATCAATTAAGAAGGCAGTCATTTAAAAAAACAAGTTGGAATAAGGGGCCCATTTGAAGTTGGTAAGGTTATATTGACTTCAATGGAACAAAACAAATTTACAGTAGCTGAGGATCCAGCCTCAAAGATGTAATGTAATTTTTGAAAAATTATTTTGAATATATAGGATTTGAAGAGTAGGAAAGATTTCTCATGACAATTTTTTTCTGGCATGTTTCTCTCAATTGGATAGACTTGGAAAGGAGTTTCCAAGCAGATGAAATAGGACAAACCCTTATTTAAAAACACAAGCCTTTTGATTTAATGAACAAAAACCACTGGTTTTTTCCAGTGTTTTGCAGGGATAGGGGTTTCTGCTAGTCTGTGGTGTCACATTTGTGTCAGTGGGCTCAAAAGGGCTTTCAAGTAAACCATGAAGTGGCAATGAACAGAAAATACTAAAGTATGCTTAGTTTTCTTGTCTCTGGTGGATTGATGTTCTGTAGCAGGTGCCTTGGGCACGAAGCTGAAATAAAGCTTTAAATGATAAGCCATTAAAGCCCACTGTGATGGGATTATAGAACCATATCAATGGATGTGGAAAAGAGAAATAGAAACAAGATGGCTAAATTGTGAAGGATGGGTTTCAGGCTTTTCTATTTTCTTGCATAGCTAACAGTGTTGGATAGATATCTTTATGGACAGATATCTTTTTTCTTTCTCCATTTCCCCATCCACTAGTGGCTAGAAGACTTGCTAAATGAAGAATTAGAAGGAACAGTTCTATTGCTAAACATAGAGCATGTCATATCAGATCACATTGACAATCCATTCACGTCCTGCATCTTGTCTCTGACACTGGTGAGTAACAGATGCTTTAAAGCCATACACCTGGGAGTACACAGGGGTTTTCTAGGGATATACCAATTATTTTAGGTATTTGCCTAGTTTTATAATAGGCTACATAGAAAGCACTAGTGAAGTCAGTACAAACTAAAACATCATAAACAACATGACTTGTTTATACTACTCTCTAGACTATCAAAACAAAAAGCAATCAAGTAGCACTTTAAAGACTAGCAAAATAATTTATTAGGTGAGCTTTCCTGGGACAGATCCACTTCTTCAGACCACAGCCAGACCAGAACAGACTCAATATTTAAGGCACAGAGAACCAAAAACAGTAATCAAGGAGGACAAATCAGAAAAAAATGATCAAGGTGAGCAATCAGAGAGTGGAGGGGTGGGGGAGGGAAGGTCAAGAATTAGATTAAGCCAAGTATGCAGACGGGCCCCTATAGTGACTCAGAAAATTCCCATCCCAGTTCAAACCACTTGTTAATGTGCTGAGTTTGAATATAAAAGACAGCTCAGCTGTTTCCCTTTGAATAGTGGTGCGAAATTTTTTTCCAATAACACACATACTCTTAAGTCATTAACAGAATGGTCCACTCCATTAAAATGTTGACTAACTGGCTTGTGGATCTGGAGTGTTTTGATGTCTGTATATAGACTAGCATGGCTCCCCCTCTGTTACTACTCTCTAGACTATACACTGAAATATAAGTGCAATAATTATCTTCCAGGTAATTTATAACAAAGTAAAAATGAGGCCATGAGGAATTTTTCCAGTAACAGTGTGCTGTGACAATTTCGGTATTTTTAAGTCTGATTTTGTAGCAAGTAGTTTGTAAGTGAAATGGGACTTGTGGGTATGCAAGACAAATCAGAACCTGAAAGGCCTACAGTAGTCTTGATAACTTGAGAGCCACTGCTTTAAAGTAAAATGCAGGAAACCCCTGCGATAACATCATTTGCACATACCACACATTTCTTCCTAACCCTTTTCACTGATGGTGTATATGACTTGTAGCATGAGGGTTGATGCCCTGTCTCAATTTTTACTTATATATACAACCATTCTTATTTGCCATATAAATACCTTTTCTTTTCTGGAATGCTACTAAGCCTTTGGCCTGTGAGATATTGTTAGCTGATGGCCAGGTAATGAGTGGTCTGTGAGCCTTACCACACCCGAGTCTTTAACTGCTAGGACGGGCAGTCCCTTCGCAGGGGGCAGCCAGAGTGGCTGACGGAAGCCCCAGAGATCCACCCGAGACTTTAACTGCTAGGACAGACAGTCCCTTTGCAGCGGGCAGCCAGTGTGGCTGATGGGTGTCCCAAAGGTTGGTGCAGAGAGCTTATTCCACCCGAGTCTTTAACTGCTAGGACAGACTGTCCCTTCACAGTGAGTAGCCAGGGAGGCTGATGGGTGCCCCAAGAGTCTGCTCTGTGGAGGCAGCACGACTCAGCGCTCAGGTTTTACTGCACCTTACCACTGACCAGGCTGATATAGCCAAACAGCTCAGGTCCTTTGTGTTCGGCTGAGATACAGTAACTGGAAGGAGTCGGGCTGTAAGCTTAAATGGTTGCTATTTATTAAAAACAGAAACGAGAATCTTAATGGTTACAAGGTTATTGCTCTATCTTCTTAACTACTAGTAGGATGATACATATGACATGCCAATTAGATTACAAGTGAAAAGTTACCCATTTGAGGACTAGAAGCCTCGGCCTAAAGAACTCTTACTATTAAATGTGCACAAAAGTACATTGCAGGTCTAATTCTTACCCCTGCATCATTCGAGTCCGGCATAGCCAATGTCGTTCACTGAATCCCTCGGGAAGAACAATGCGAGGAGGGTGTCCCCTGGGTCCTTGGGAGGCAAAGACCTTACTCGACTGGCAGGTGTGGGTGACTGGAGCTCAGTTGGAGTGGTCTGCCGGACCCTTCTTTATACCCCTTGGGTCACGCACATTCTTCCTTATCTAAAGATACCATTTGTGCTGGTTTGTCTTTGTGACGCCAGTTCTTACAAGGCAGTTGCAATTTAATTTACACTTGTAAGATAGTATCAGAGGGGTAGCCGTGTTAGTCTGGATCTGTAGCAGCAACGAAGGGTCCTGTGGCACCTTATAGACTAACAGAAAAGTTTAAAGCATGAGCTTTCGTGAGTTAACTGAGCATCTGAAGAAGTTAACTGAGCATCTGAAGAAGAGAGTTAACTCACGAAAGCTCATGCTCTAAACTTTTCTGTTAGTCTATAAGGTGCCACAGGACCCTTCATTGCTACTTGTAAGATAGAGATAACTAAATCATTAAAACAAGACATTATTTTTGTATGGGTGGGAGATTGCTCTTCTGGGATGAAGTGTGGGTGTATCAATTATCGGTACCAGCCAAGGGCAGTTTGAGGCCCTGTGGTGAACAGCTAGCCTGTTAGCCCCCTTATCTGTATTCTGCAGTCCAGGGTCATGCTGACACAGCACATCTGTGTTTTGAAGCATCAAAAGAGTGGGCTTGAGATAAGCGCATCTGTGCTTCCAAACATTCTAAGACTGTGCTGTTTGTTTGTGCTCAGAGGCACCTAAAAGGGGCAAGATGGAGTAGAGCGGGAGGATTCTGTCTGGCTACACTCCTATATGCCAAACCTCCAGAACTTCACAGGATCCAACAGCCCTCAGCCCTCAGGAGAATTAATGCAGCTCTGGGAACGTGATGCTTGTAAGGTGTTAGCATAGCCATAGCAGGCCACAGGCATAAGAAATGTGCTCTACATAAGTAAATGACCAAAGAATGGTCCTATGCCACAACATTGAGAAAAGATGCACCAATAGATGATACTGCATGGATAAACAACAATTCTTTTGCGTACGTGATACCTGGTAGTAACATTTTTTAATACATGCCTTAACTTCAGGGTGCACTTTGTGCATGAACATGGATATAGTTAGAATCACATTGTGAAACAGGGTGCCTGGATTGGGCAAACTGAGCTTTTCATGGGAAACTCTGTCAGAAGTCCTTATTGACGATCAATCCATGCAAGATGCCCAAGACCCTAACTCCATCTGGGAAAGGGGTCTCAAATTCACAGCCTACAAGATATCTATGGCCAACCCTAACCCATTTTCTATTCCCTGCACCCTTTCTGGCTACTTACCTGCCCTCTCCGCCTCCATGGCTCTCCTTTCCCCAGGAGATGCAGCACTGGGGATTACTGGGGGCAGAGGAGGGGTCTGGCGCAGGGCAGCAGCACAGAACGGGCCCCCCTCACTGTGGCAGCGGAAGGCATGGGGAAGCACAGCAAGTGCACATGGCAAGTAAGCTCTGCTTCTTAGTGGCTCCCGCCATCCTGGTTAGTGAGGGGGATCTAGCCCCTGCTGTTGCCCCGTGCAAGTCCCCATACTAATCCCTGAAGCCACATCCCTTGAGAGAAAGGGTGCAAGGGCGATTGAGAGAACAGGGCAGCGGCAGGAAGGTGTGGAGCCTGGGAGATAGGTACTGACATGTTCCCCCATGAGCCAACTTGTGCATAGTCCTATCTAGAATTTGTGTATTCTTGGGTAATCATTACTTTAATTGCAACTTGAATAAAACTTGTAAAGCAGAGCAGTCCTCTAGCACCTTAAAGACCACCAGTTTTATTTATTAGGTTATGAGCTTCATCAGATTGGAACAGATACCACATCCCAGCATCTGTGCCCCAGGTCCTAACCTAAATGAGAATCCACTCCTGCACCCAACCCCCTTCCCCTGGGTCATAATCCCTCTTTAATCAAACTTGCTTCCAGACCCTACAGACCTTTCTGCACCCCAATCTCACACACAAAGCTACTTTCTGTACACAGCCTCTGTCCAGGCTCTCTATCCTGCATTCATGCCATAATGGCCCTTGACCACTTAACAAATTTTTGGAGTGGCCCTCATCACAAATTATTGCTTGCCCCTGGGCTATTAAGTGCTAAGATTTAGTAGTAATAGGACCCTGTAAATATTCTGAGGGATTAAATCCAAGGCTTGAAACATAAAACATACTTTTCTTTACTTGGTTTTAAATGTAGTCTGTTTTAGCAGCTTGTGCTGAAAAGTGTGTGGTTTCATGAATAATCTGAACATGTACTTACCATGATTGTGCATGCAATTCAGGTATCCATATGTGCCTTAATCACTGCTGAGCTAATGGTGTATACATTAATTTGGTGTGCTGCTGAGCTTGAATTTCTGAAAACTTTCACTCCTGCCACTTTAAATCATAATTTAAATTGGGATCATTGAACAATATTTGGAGGGAGTAGGAGAGGACTTACGGCAAAGAATGAGAAATCGGTATTCTTGGGAGTTTTCCTAAATTTGGATGCAGCTCACTGTTAGCAAGTCATGTCACATCTTAATGATTGTTTCACTTATTTGTAAAATGATGTTTATAATAATTACCTACCTCAAGGAAGTTTGGGGAGTATTTATTAATAGATATTTTCAAATTCTTTTTGGATCTCCTCTTATAAAAGTCACATTGGCCACACTAGCCCCAAACTTCGAAATGGCCACGCAAATGGCCATTTCGAAGTTTACTAATGAAGCACTGAAATGCATATTCAGCGCTTCATTAGCATGCAGGCGGCCACGACACTTTGAAATTGACGCGCCTTGCTGCTGCGCGGCTCATCCCAACAATATTGAGTCTGTTCTGGTAAGGCTATGATCTGAAGAAGTGGGTCTGGCCCACAAAAGCTCATCACCTAATAAATTATTTTGTTAGTCTTTAAAGTGTACTAGACTGCTTTTTTGTTTTGATTATATCTTTGGTGTTTATGTTTCTAAGTCTGGACTGATTCTACCCTCCTTTTTATGTGATTTATCTTTATTCATGCAAGTATGTCAGGTAAGTATTTCAATAAACTATTGATATATAAAAATATACCTGTGTGAGAGGATTACTTGACTACTGCCTGTGCTTGTTAAAGAGCATAATGGCTCCATCTGCATCAATAATGTACATCTGAGTGGTTTTCAAGTTAAGCTTTTAAGTATTCTCAGGTCCAAGTATCAATAGCTTCATTCTTCATGGCAGGGTCTACACGTGCCCCTTCCTTTTGAAAGGGGCATGGTAATGAGCAGGTTCGAAAGATGCTAATGAGGCACTGCAGTGAATATGCAGCGCCTCATTACATAATGGCGGCCGCGGTGATTTGAAAGTGCAGCTTTTCGAATCGCGCGCCACCTGTGGAGATGGAACCTTCCAAAAGGACCCCCCAGTTTTTGAAAGCCCTTCTTCTGATTGCCAGATAGGAAGAAGGGCTTTTGAAAACTGGGGGGTCCTTTCAGAAGGTCCCATCTCCACGGGCGGCGCGCGATTCGAAAAGCCGCACTTTCAAATCGCCGCGGCTGCCATTATGCTAATGAGGTGCTGCATATTCATTGCAGTCCCTCATTAGCATCTTTCAAACCCGCACATTAACATGCCCCTTTCGAAAGGAAGGGGCACATGTAGACACGGCTTGTGTTTAGTCAGCTCATGCTATGGTCTGTGGAGGAATTGTTGAAGTGTACAGAAGGGCATCAAGCCTTAACTACACTTTCATACATCATTAAAGTTCCTACGGCATAGAGTGGAATATAAGAGCATGGAAGTAAGGATATCAGAAAAGACATCAGATAGCTCATTCTGGGTTTTCTTTTTTACTTTTTCTAAAGGAAGCTCCTTGGATTAACTTTCACCTTTTCTGTGTCTGTTTTTCTCTAGTAAGTAAAGCAGGGAGATTTAAGGTTGAAAGATCAGATCAACACTTTGCTCTGACTGTGTTCAGGCAGGCATGATTTTCAGACCATTTATCACCATATTTTGCCTGCAAATTTTAACTTAAAATTAAGATTTTGATTAAACTAGCATAGTCCTTGCTGCTAAGGGGTGTTATTTGAGAATAGTCTGGAAGCCCCGTGTTAGAACCAGTTTCAGGACCTGACTCTCTTGTTATCAATGCAGTAGAAATCACGAGAATTTTCATTAGAGTCAGGGGAGTCACACTGGTATTGATAGGACTAGAAACCCTTATTTTTAATATAACACCTGTAAAAGAAATCTGCACTTGTAATCTTCACAGGCACAGTAAAGTTACATTCCTGATAATTAATCCAGTACTGAAGAAAGTGAGACTGTTCTCCAGTATCTGACACTGGCCTTCAGCATTTCTGCTTTGAGGAGGGCTACCATTTTCAGCTATGGTGTTTGGATGGCAGATACAGAGAGCAATTCTTTTAGTTAAGAATTAATTTCTCATAATGCATCATCTGAAAAAAAAACAGGCCGGTGCTAAAACTCTAGCTGTTGCCTTGTTAATATAAATTTTTTCCAAACTAATTGAACAGAATAGGTAGCTAGACTTTTTTCCTCTCACTGCTATTCAGCCCCTTGACTTCAAGAGGATTGTGTGTGTAACTGAGGATTTAATTTGACCTACAGATGTACATTCTAAAGGCCTGATTCTCAGGTAAAGTAAAAAACTTCTGGAGCGTAATTGTGGTATACTGTACTGTGGCTGTTTTCTGCTGTCTCGAGCTCCTGACATTCTCTTACTGACAACGAAGGAAAAAAATCAGGAAAGAATAGGATTGGATCAAAAATTAAGGATTATATAAATAAATGGCTTTTCTCAATCAAACTACCTCATCTTGATAACACTGTAGAACCTCTTCAATTGTGCAGTGCAAGTTCTCAAGAAATAAAAAAAATTATGCTACAATAATGAATCAGTTTTACAAGTGAAACAAGAGGAAGAATTTTCTTTTTAAAAGCTTCAAGAAATGGGATCTACTTAAACAGAATAAGCGTGATTCTAGAATACGTAGCTGAAAAAAGCAGCCCATGGTTTCAATTGAGATGATTTTTTTCTAGTAGTATCTCGCTTATAATGAATCCCCACATTATAAAAATATCTCATAACACTTAAAATACTTTGAGTAGCAGTTATGTTAATCCAGTTGTAAAATGGTGTATGTTAGAAAGATAAGGTTGCAAACAATATAACATCAGTTTAGTCAGCTAAGAAGTATTCAACTGAATTACGTGAAATCTGAAATGGTATATGTAATGTCATTTTAAGTTAGTATTTTATCCTAACACAGATAATAGGATAACAAGTCATTTATGAAGATTATGCTGAAAGAGGAACAAACATGCTATACTCTCTTCAGCTAGGCTGCTGGTGAAAGCAATGGGGGTCAGTTAGTAAATTAGAAATGATCATAGCACAAAGTAACATTAAAAAGGAAATTAACTTTGCTGCATTTAATGGCTTTTACACATTCCTCAAATGCTTCCCATGTCCTCTTCAAATGTTCTTAGGTGCTATTATGCACTTTCATTTGAATGTTAATATAGGAGCCTCACCTGGACCACAACTGCACAAGTTTTAAAATGTGCATTAATGCCTGCTCCCCCATGACAAAGGCAGAGTTATTGGTGTGCCCATTCAACTGTGAAGAAGCTGGGCACTTGCCAAATATAAGACACTCACTCCAGGGAAGTTTTTTAGTTGCTATCAATCTTAATGTTATTGGTTTCAATGGAACTTATGCTAGTGGAGCATCTGCCCTTATGAAGTACTTGTGTAACCCCAGAGGCACTGAGACTATGTACCAGGGAGAGTGAAGTCTCTGCTCAGTAGCCTTGTCTGGGAGCCAGCTGGCCTTTAGCTCACATGGTACAGCAAAGGGCTTTAGGCCCTATGGTTGCAGATTCAATCCCTTGTGCGGATGACCCTGGTCTGTTGGCATTACTCTTGCTTAGTTCTTGTAACCAGAAGTTGGCAGAAAGGTTGCCGGAATTTGTTGTAATGTAGCTTTATTTTCCTATCAGCACCATTTCCAGCCTTTGAGCACTGAGGTCTGATGAGATACACACAAAGGTCAGTGTTTCAAGGAGTCTGGATTTTTTAGAAATAATTTCTCCCGGCAACTTGGAGAGAAGTGGTAGAGTAGAGAGAGAATGCAAATGAAAGAGAAGTGGAAATTCAGGGGAGGGGGAAGAAGAGCTATCATGGGACTAACCCAATCCCCTTATCTGAAGTCAATGAGACTCTTCTGTTGGCTTCCATGGTGGTCCTAGGTGGAATGTTTCAGTGGAAGCATTTTGCCACCTAATAGTTATTCTCCCAGCCCAAAATAAAATACTCATGGTAAATAATTGAGATTTTCTGTTGACTTCAGTGTGATCTGAAGTGCAATAATTTCCTCTAAAGACTTTATTTCTATGCTAAGGTGAAAGTTGTTCTTTCAGGCACCCCAGGTATTATCTTTTTGGAAGTGCTGGGATAAGATGAGTAGAATATTCAGGAATCTGTCGTATTTAATTTGGTTAAACTATTGAGTCAGAGTAAGATTTTCAAAAGTGCTGAAAAGACTAATGTTCCAAAGTCTCTTTTGAAAACTGAACTTGTGTGTTTGAAATATTATTACCCTTTCCTATTTGTTTGCTTAGCACCAACATTGTGTTTAGTGCTGGTCACAACATGTATAAAGCCACTGTTCCATCTGTTGAGAACATACAGCCTTATCAATCTGACATACCTAAAAAGAAAATAATCTTTAAAATCTTGATATAAAGTTTCAATAGTGCACATGTATGTTTGCCTACACACACTACAACTAGTTGTGGCTGCCTCCTTAACTATGGTCTGAAGAAGTGGGTCTGTCCTATGAAAGCTCATCACCTAATAAATTATTTTGTTAGTCTTTAAAGTGCTACTGGACTGCTTTTTTGTTACAAATGGAAAGGACACACTGGTTTTGCTAAATCACAAATGGAGCATACATGAGTACTCCTTATTTTTTGCTGCTTTCTCTTGGTGTTAGCATAAGTCCTTCTGGCTCTGTCATTTGTCATTCATTCAAAGAGCTTATCTCTGTTGACCTTTGCTATCTTCTAAGTAGCTTGAAGACTTCAGTCATAACTGTTCTCTTAACCTTCTTTTTTCCTATCTATCGTATTCTTAGGTTTTTTTTCAGCTTTTCCACATAATATAAACTTCCTACTCTATATATCATTTTTGTTCTGCTCTGGTTCTTTCCTTTGTGCTCAGTGCCTTTTCTATAGCACAAGACTCAAGAACACAAAGAAGGGCTGTCTTTAAGGTTAAAGACTAGAGGCCAAATTTTGCCTTTGGGTTGTACATACAATACTGTGCAATAAGAGGTGAGCATTCACAGAGATTCATATAGATTAAGGCTAGAAGAAGCCATTAGTTTATCTAGTCTAACCACTTGTGTAATGAGGGCAATTAGATTTCATGCAGTTATATTGCTCAGAACTCAAAAACTTGTGTTTTGACTAAAGAATGCACTCCAGAAGAACACCCAGTCTTGATCTGAAGCCACCCATTGATGAAGAATGTACCACTTCTCTTCGTAGTTTGTTTTAATGGTTAATCACCCTCACTAATAAAGTGTTTGTTTTCCAGACTGAATTTGGCTGAATTCATCTTCTAGCCATTTGTTCTTGTTAACCCTTTCTCCACTGCATGTAAGAGCTCTTTAATACATGGTATTTTCTCTGTGTGGAGGATTTTATCCACTGTAACCAGGTCACCTCTCCATCTTCTTTCTGATTGGCAGCACTGCTGGAAGTCTTTAGATTGTTCCCTGAAGTGCATTGTTTGGCTTTTTTGTGCATCCTGTCCAATTTTTCAAAATACTTCTTAAATTGTAGGCACCAAAAAGTGTACAGTATTCTACTGTTTGTTTCATCAGTGCCATATACAGAGGTATAATCAATCATTTGCTTACTGTTACTAGCTTTCTCTGTCTGATGGGATATCCACACTACATACAACTTGGAGAGGCTAAGGTGGCTAAACTAACTACCCAGGTTGATCCTGAAGGAGGTGCCAGGGAGCCAAAGCTTGATTAAACAAGGCTCAGCTGAACAACAACAGGAGGGGCCTCTATAAAATTCAGTATTCAGATTTTAAAAGTTTATCCTTAGCATGTAATTTTTACTGTCTTCCTTAGTTACTAATGGACTGAGAAATGCTGCATCAGCCACGTGTGATGCAGAATGAAGAAGGTTATCTTTTATTTCCAAAGCCAGAACAGAAAAACTTATTGAGCACGTCTTCTCTTTCTGACATCATTATTAACAATTTTACCATCTTGGCCTAATAATGGTAGGATTTATTCCGTTGTCTATGTTGCAGTGGGGGAGTTAATGCAAAGTAGCTCGTACACACTAGCTGCTGCATACCAATTCAGTGTGGATGCTTAGTTGACACTAAGTGTGCATGTGGCTGGCAGCTGCTCTAGGCCTCAGGGCAAGGTAGGAGAACGGGCTGGCACCACAACCTAGAATGGGTGGGGCCAAGGGCAGTCAGCTCTCAGTTCAGCTCAGAGCACAGTGCTAACCCCCTTCTGCCATTCTCTCACAGCCATGTGCAGAGCTGGAGCAGCACTGCTGTGGCATTTCAAAGGGGCCCGAAGTTCTGGGCCCCTTTGAAACACCAGGACTCAGGGCAGCTGCTCCATTGCCCCCCACTATTGTCGGACTTGGAGGAATTAAAATATCCACATGCGGAATTGGTACACTAGCTACTATGTGCTTTCTGCATGTAGGCTGTGGCCACACTAGCAGCTCATTTTGAAAATTATTTTGAAAGAAGGGGCAATTTCGAAATGAGCAGGACAAGCCCTAATGAACTCCAATGCCTTATTGTCTCTAGGGTTTGCTACTCATTCTTTGAGCTTCCTGTATGAATTTTGGTATTTAACTTATATTTCTGTCAGTTCCTATCTATTTTCATTCTTTCCTTATGTCTTTTATTACTTTTTTAACATTTTATTTCTGCCTTCACTTCATCTCTGAACCAGGATGGGCTTTTAGCCGAAGTTGTCCTTTTTCTTGAATGTGGAATTGTGGCATTTTGTCCAGCCAAACTTTTCTTCAAGCGCTCCCAATTTTCAATCATATTGGTCTGTTTAAGATTTTATTCTCAGTGAATTTTGCTCATGACTCTCTTCATCTGTGGGACGTTAGCCCTTTTGAAGCACCAAACATTCACATTAATGGTTGGAACAGTCCTCAGTACTGAATATAATCAGTTCATGATCACTGGTCCCCAAGCAGCCACCATCTTCCATACCAATAATTAATTCATCTAGGACCATAACAATGAGGTCCAAATTAATTAATGTATGCTAAAATATAATCTCTAACATTTAGCAATCTGGGTAAAAGAGGCTGTAGACATAATTGCCTGTTCTAAAGTTACAGATAACTTAAACCCACAGGATCTTAAGTAAAAAGTGGGTCTGTCCCACAAAAGCTCACCTAATAAATTAGTTCACTAGTCTTTAAAGTGCTACTTGACTGCTTTTTGTTTTGATAGCGTATAGACTAGCACGGCTCCCTCTCAGGATCTTAAATGTATTTGAATAATTGTACTCACAAAAGCATCTTTAGAAATACTGTGTGCCACTGCTGGTTGCACGAGCCCTCCTGCACGTTTCCAGCTTTAACTAGCTCATAATGCAAATTTCCTTTCCACATGTTACATATTTAAGCAATAACTCATCTTGTTCTTGGCTTTGGTTTGATCTGAAGAGACTCCCCCAGCTGGTCTTCTTAAATTTATTTGATTCATTGTGTGCATAAGGTCTTACAAGATAGGATTAGCAATACCTCTAAAACAGACAATTATGTCTACAACCCCTACATACTCTATGCTGCCTGAACAGGTTATATTCAGTGATTAACAGTCCTGTAATTATCTCACCAAGTTTCCAATATGCCAATTACATCAATGACCTCTGAGAATTTCTAGTTCCTCTGCCTTGTTCTAAACCCAGACTCTTAGCATGAGTTAATAACCAAAGAGAAAAATTTTCTTTATGTTCTAATAATTTGAAGAGAATTCAGCCTTGGACATCTTTCCTTGGATTATCTTCTTTACAAGTATGTTTTACTTTTCCTAATGCCTCCAGTTCTCTCCTCTTCCTCCTTTCACGCATCCTTGGAGGTCTATACATACTGTAGGTAGTTGTCCAGAGCACTCTTTATGTGTGCACTTCAAGGTCTTCTGCTTCTTCGAGGTCATGGCAAGCTGCCTGCATAATACTCCCAAACGTGCTATCCTAGGACTGACAGACCAAGGTCAGAATTTGAATATGAATCCTTTTCAAAGCCAGTCTGCCACTAAACCGCTAAGCCATTTTTTCTTCTGGGGAATCTTACATTCAGTCAAATAGCACAGAATATGTCCAACAATTGTTAATGTCATTTCAGTCTGCCTCTTAGATCCTTTGCCTGTTTACTGTAGCTGCATAGTTGAAGAATGTGAGAAAGTGTTGTTGCTGTGTTGGTTGCAGAATATTGTAGAGAGAAGGTGGCTCAGGCAACTTTTTGGATTTAGCTTCTGATGGTGAGACAGAACTCCTTTTCTGGCCATGTTTTTTCAGTGAGAGAACTACAAAGTGAAGCTGTACAGCTCTGTCAATTAACCTGAAGATATGTAACAAGAAGTAATCAAGAACAATTGCTGTGTTATCAATCATTTTAAAATAACCACTTAAGAAATTCCTGTGTAGCTTTCCTCAAACAAAGACATCTCTGATTATTTGAGTGTGCTGGTAGGCAATTGTACATTCGTTAGAGTGTAAACTGTTTAAGTAATATGAATTAAACAACAGCTCTGGCACATTTTTCTTCCATCTCTTTGTCTAGGGTTTTGTTGACAAAACCCGTGGAGCATCCGGATTCCCAAGGGTGTTCTGTTAATGGTAAATCAACAGAATGCAGCACTTTTGTCAACAGCTGTACCCCACTCACTATGAGGAAGAACATCTCTGTCAACAAAAAGGTGGTCTGGATGTTCTGGGGGTCCTTCTGCCGTTTTGAAGACAGAGCAGACAGGCAGTCCAGCTGCTCTCTGTTGACAGAGCAGATAGCCCTTTCAATCTGATTTGGAAGTCTGGATGCAATCTATCGACACAAATTTTGTTGCAAAATATCTTCCAACAAAAACTTCTGTTGACAAATTGCTGTAGTCTATGCCTAATCTTCAAGAATGTACGCTAACAGGTATAGAGAGATTATGTATCTTAAACAGCCTATTATACAATAACATGTTTTTATATATATATACTCTTACATATTAAAACTCAGTCTGGTCTAATAGTTACCTTATACACTAATGCCAGCAGGAAGGTGTCATTACTTTGGTGAGGTATCAGACTTATTAATGTAATGTTCATTGATATATAATCAGAACAACATCATTACTCTGCACTGGCTGGTGAATCAATGAAATGCATCGTTACCTTGAACTGTTTGACGTTGTTGCCTTATGTATCAGTAGCATGACATTGTCTAATGATAACTCAGTCATGCTTGCAAACCCCATTACTCTGAGCTATCCAATACACACTTATCTCTTCTGTATGCTGATTTATATATTAAGCAAAGACATGAGACAGAATGGAATGATGGATGGATGGAGGCACAGAGAATGTACACAAAGAACAAAATGCTGCAACTTGATTGTTCTGAATATTGAATCCTAGAGCAACAGTACTTAAGACTGGACAGATCAGCACTTGAAACTGCTCTTTCAATCACACTGTCACAAAGCATCTCTCCTATTGTCTTCTGCACTAGGCATTGTTCCGTTAGTCTGTCAAATTAGAAACTTGGAATGGGAACTGGTGGTACAGTCTGGCACTCTCTTGTCTGGCAATACCTGTAATCCAGCATGATTTTAGTTAGTCAGAAAACCATTTGTCATGGGTGTGGCCAAGTTTCCCGTGGAGCCCTAAGGTTTATTTTATGGCCACCAGTCATGGCTCTCAGTGTTCTGTACTATTATTTAGCAAATGAAGTCCTGTTCCTGAAAAGGCTTAAACGGAAACTAATGACTTATCCCACTAATGTCAATAGAGCTATTAACATGAAGAAAGTTAAGCATGTGCATATGTATTTTCAGGATCAGGACCCAGGGTACTATTAAGTGTGTATAAAAGTGGAAGCTTTGGTCTCTTAATTATTAGTGTGAGCAGCATTTTATATTACAACTTGGTAGAGTAAATCTCACTTGTTTTGGTACACTGTACATAAAAACTGTATATTGATTCTTTTCCTGGCTGTTTCCTAATGGGATTTGCAAAACTTCAGAAATATCTTTTCATATTGTTTTTAAAGATGCAGAAGTTTTCATGTATTCTGTGAACTCACCAGATATTACCATAAAGTTTCATTGAAGGCAATGCATCATTTTTATTTACTCTCTTAGGATTTGTGGAAAGCATCCGAAGAAACAAACCAAATTAAAAAATTTCATATGCTGAATAACTAATAGGAGTTGTTGAAGTAGCTAAAGAGTCAAATTTAATTTAAAAATACACATTCTAGATCAAGAAAAATGTTTTATGGCAACCATATTTCCATAAATGAATTAGCTTTCCATTAATAGTTTCTGTTAATGTTCTCCATTAAGTTAATGAAATATGTGGAGATAATTTAGGATATATATAGCCTCGTGAATTTTACTTTTAGCTGAATCCTATTTGTGATTTAAAATCCCACACTGATTGCTTCTCAGTAACCCGTGAAGCTTGTATATGGAAAAACAACTGAAAAAGAGATAATCTGAACAAGTTATTTGAATATATGTAAAATCTTATTTGTGGAGTAGGGTGAGAGCCAATGGGGACTGGGGACTGCAGCTATTTTTTATTTACTTTCTTTTCTATGATTTAAAAAAAAAACTTGCTTAACTCATTCAGAGCCAAGTGCCATGTATAATTCTAGCCTACATAAAAGCATATTCTCACTGTTACTACGTTATCCTTTATGGTTTATAACACTCACGCCAGTGGAACCTAGGAGTTTCACTGTTGGTATTGTATAATACTCACCACAGAGGCTGTTGTTTCTAGACTGCTCTCAGTTGTCCATCTCGTCAGAATCCAAATTTAGGGCTTGAGAATGCACTACTTTAACCTAGTGTGTATTGACCCTGTTAATGCAAATAGAATGCTAATATGCACTGACTGAGGAGCTTTCACGGCATGCCAGTTAGGCTGGGTCTGCACGAGCCCCTTCCTTTCAAAAGGGGCATGTTAATGAGCGGGTTCAAAAGATGCTAATGAGGCGCTGCAGTGAATATGCAGCACCTCATTAGCATAATGGCAGCCACGGCGATTTGAAAGTGCGGCTATTTGAATCGTGTTGCCCATGGAGACAGGACCTTCTGAAAGAACCCCCCTCCCCGGTTTTCGAAAGCCCTTCTTCCTATCTGGTGTTAGGAAGAAGGACTTTCGAAAACTGAAAACTGGAGGTTCCTTTTGGAAGGTCCCATCTCCATGGGCAGTGTGAGATTCGAATAGCCCGCACTTTCAAATCACCGCAGCCGCCATTATGCTAGTGAGGTGCTGCATATTTCGAACCCGCTCATTAACATGCCCCTTTCGAAAGGAAGGAGCTCATGTAGAGACAGGGTTAGCGAATGACTTGGCTTGAATCTAATTCTTGACCTTCCCCCCCATCCCTCCACTCTTTGATTTGCTCACCTTGATTATCTTTTTCTGATTTGTCCTCCTTGCTTGCTGTTTTTGGTTCTCTGTGTCTTAAATATTGAGTCTGTTCTGGTCTGGCTATGGTCTGAAGAAGTGGATCTGTCCCACAAAAGCTCACCTAATAAACTATTTTGCTAGTCTTTAAAGTGCTACTTAGCTGCTTTTTGTTTTGATTCTGTAGCCTAATGACCAACAGAACAAAAAGGTGTAACACTTGGGCTACATCTACATAGCCATCTTATTTCGAAATAATCCATTCGTTGACACCTATTCTGAAATATTCTGAAATAACACGGGTACACACAGGAATGCATTTCAAAATAGCAGCCAGGTGGACACAATTTCAAAATAGTGCCATTGGCCTCGATTATGGCTTATTTTGAAAAAGTGCTATTCTGTATCATCATGGCACCTATTTCTAAACAGGCATTATTCCACCTGCAAAGTTTACAAAACTCAAATAATGTATGCGCTGTTTCAAAATTATTTTGAAATAATAATATTTCAAATATTATTTTGAAATAGCAACTGCGTAGTGTAGATGTTAGTAAAATTATTTTGAAATTGAACCTGCTGTCTCGAAACAACTTTGCTATGTGGCTGTAGCCTTAGTGTCTTTTTCCTCGTGGTTTCTCATCTCTATATTTGCTTTGGTAGCATCTCACAATTTAGAACTGAACAATGTTAATTTTTGGATAAAATATATTTGGTCAGAAAGACTGTTATTTTATATGTAGCATTATGGAAAAGAGCAATGCTATACTTAGTTACATCACAGGATTTGAGCTCTTTCTCACCACCATTTGCCCCAGTACTTTACTCCTTTACCTCTGAACCTCCTCAGGACAGAAAACTAAGTAACAGAAGAGGAATGCTGTAGAGTGTACCTTTTGCATAGCAATTCCAATCACTTCTCCAGTACTGCATATGGATGCACACAAGACCTTCAATTAATGTGCACATTAATATCAAATGTGCATGTTCAAATTTTTAATTTAACTTGCCTACTCTAAGCCCAGGGATTTGAATTTCTCCATATCAGGCCCGTTGATAGCAAGTCACGTGTAAGGTGCACCCACACAGATGCAGTCTGCCTGATGTTTGGGTGGTGCTGTGCTTGCACTGGCTGCCAGTTGCTCTGCTGAGCCTGCTCTTCCAGCATAGCCAGGGCTGCCACATGCCTGCCAACTGTATAGTTGCACAAACCTGAAGACCCTTTCTCTGCCCCTTTCTCCACCATTTCTGAGGTCCTGTCCCCACTCACTCCATTCCCCCTCTCCAATTGCTGGCTCACTCCCTCCCTCCCTCACTTTCACCAGACAAGGACTGGAATGTGGATGTGGTCATCTGGGGCAGGCTCTGGGAGGAAACTTGGGTGTACGGAACTGGCTGTGGGCTGATGTAGAGGGTCAGGGTGCCCGAGGTTGTCTGGAGGCTGACCTCAGGTGGCTCCTGAAAGCTCCTGGCACACCCCTCTGGCAGCAGTTCCTGGGAGGGGAAGCTGAAGGAGGTCGCCATGTGCCACTGGCCATAGGCACCCCCCCACACACCGCAGCTCCCATTGGCCATAGTTCCAGGCCAATGGGAGCTGCAGTGGCAGCACTCAGGGACATGCCAGACATCAAAACCCCTTGCCCTCTCCCAGGGCCACAGGGACATAACGCCAGCTGCTTCCAGGATATTTTATTGTCATCTTCTTTATTGTAATCTTTTAATGCTGATTGTTTAATAAAATTGAAAAGAAACACACTGACTGCAAGTCTGTCTGGGATTAGATTATCCAGTCTTTGGTCATTTGGCATTATGGTAGTGGTATTGCCTATTCATCTTAGATAGCAATGGTCTGTTTTTTCTTTCTTTTAATTATTTTTAAGAGGGGCTGAACACCCAGAGCTCTTATTGGCTTAATTTGGAGTTAACACAATGGTAGTGTTTTAGCAATAAACTTTGATCCAAGAAACAATTAATATTCATAGTTGACTTTTACACAAATTAATAGTCATATTAAAGTCAGTGGAACTACTTTTGTGAGTCAAGTTAGATGTATACCTGTTTTCTGGGTTGGGGTCTGATGACTTATCCAGATGTTGTTTCACTAATATAGCTAACACATAACTCCATTTTGATTCTTAATGACGTTTAACAGACTAGATGGAATTCTGAATAGTTATTGGTTCAAGAGTTTTCAAAATATTTTATTTGTGAATCATAGAAAACCTATAACACTGCATTCCCTTTGTTCTGTTGGTAGCGAATAATCTATTGTTACTGTAGTGATCTTTTTTATAAGAACAATGAGCAGTTGCTTTTTATACAGATAGATAGATAAAAGAAAGGACATACTGAGTAAAACCAAGTACCGAACTAGCTCAGTATCCTGTCTTCCATCAAAGTCCAATGGCAGGTTCCCCCAAGGGAATGAACAGAACAGATAATCATCAAATGATCCATCCTTTGTTGCCCATTTCTAGCTTCTGTCAAACAGAGACTAGGAAGACCAGCCCTTCCCATCCTGGCTAATGTACTTATCTAGTTCTATTTTGAGCCCTGTTACAGTCTTGGCCTTCACAACATCCTCTGGCAGATTTCCAGGGGTTGACTGTGAATTGTTGGAAGAAATCATTCTTTTCGTTTGCTTTAAACCTTCTGCTTATTGATTTCATTGGTGACCCCAGTTCTTGTGTGGAGCAGAGTGAATAATACTTCTTTATTTACTTCTTCCACACCACTCATGATTTTATAGATCTCTATCATATCCTATAGACCTTAGTTGTCTTTTTTTTCCAAGCTGAAAAGTCCCTGTCTTATCAATCTCTTCTTATATGGCAGCTGTTCCATACCCCTACTCATTTTTGTTGCCTTTTTCTGAACCTTTTCCAATTCCAGTATATCTTTTTTTTTGTTTTAGATGGGGTCACTAGAGCTAAACACAGTATTCAAGATGTGGGCATACCATGGATTTATATAGAAGCAATATATTTTCTGTTTTATTATCTATCCCTTTCCTAGTGGTTTCCAACATTCTGTTAGCTTTTTGACAGTTGCTGCACATTGAGTGGATGTTTTCAGAGAACTAGTCACAATTACTTTCATTACAGAAGTGGTTAGGAACCACCCAGATACCAGATGCCATTGTGCAAGACACCATACAAACTGTTTCCAACTACAAATTCATTGACAAACTGCATTTATTTACACTGAATATTATCTATTGTTTCTAGTTATTGAAAGGCACCTAAAACATTTTAACTTGCAGTACAGTAACTACTGCAAATTACTTTGTGTCTGATCCAAGTACCATATAGTGTTCCCTTTGTATTCAGAAAACTAACAATGAGCAGGTTTGGCATCTAATTATGCTATCTTGTTATCTGTGCAAAATTGCTAATGACTGGATGGCACTTAATTATATAAGTTGTTATGATAGATATTCAGATAGCAGCCATTGTGCTTTGAACTGGGTTTTATATTAGCAGTAAAATACTATTGTCTACTCTATCAGAGGTATAGGAAAGGAATTCATTTAATAATCATTTGTTACATAACATTGGTTTTGGATCAAATTCAGCCCTGATGCAAATGAACCTAACTTCACTGAAGTTAATTGAGCAGTACCGTGTCTACATTTGCCCTTAGTTTCTGACACATATTTAGAGAGTAGAGTAAATCTGTGTTTGTATGAGAAATAAAAGAGCAGTTATGACGCAATCATTACACACTGATAAAATGCCAAGCACTGAACACAAATAGTGTCTTGTGAAAGCTATAGGAAGATTGCATCTTAGCTTGAAGCATGTATTAGTGAAATGAAGAAGAAAGACCGCTGTCTGTATGAAACTGCTCTTTCTCAGCAACCATCTTTATAGAACTCCAGGGAAAATGAGACTGATGCCATTGCATTTTTAGACACAATTCACTGATGATCTGCACTTTGTGGAGTTATTCATACAAGCACAAAATGAGTGAAAATATTACCACATGAGTAAAAGATCATTCAAGTAGTTGTGATCTCTTAGATCCAGAGGAATCTAAAATAAAATTAGCACTATTTGGAAATGCAAGTTTCTGGCATGTAGAAAACTGCATTGCCAAAAATTGGAATGGAAAAGATCAATATGAAGAAAATTTTGATAAAAGAAAATTGGAAAAAAGCATTGGAAGAACCAAAATAGACTCATTAATTTATTTGGAAAAAAATCTGGATCAGCAAGCTTGCCATATTGGTAGCTCCTGGCTGATAGAAAAGTTGCCCGGGCAGCCTACTCATACTAGCAGGTAAGCAGTCGAGGGTGCTCACCACCCAGACAGCCTAGGAAAATGGGCACCTTGCCATGTAAGAATCTGGAGAACTCAAAGCCCTGGAGAATTGGAAGTATTTAGCTACATATGCAGCCATAGGGAGTCTGAAAATTCTATACCGTTATGGAACCCAGGAAGGAGAAGGCACTTAAAGCACTGGAAGCCTAATGCAGAAATATAGGAAGTTGGAGATCAGTTATATGTGTGATATGCATCAACTAGGAGTTGCAAAAGAATATGACTTCACTTGTAAGTAAGGCAGTATGTTAATCTTCTGATTGTAGGATTTTGTAGTAAATACACCAAATGAAATTAATGGGTAGTAGGTTCAAAACTAATAAAAGAAAATTTTTCTTCACACAGCGCACAGTCAACCTGTGGAACTCCTTGCTGGAGGAGGCTGTGAACGCCAGCACTCTAACGGAGTTTAAAAAAGAGCTTGATAAATTTTTGGAGGTTAGGTCCATAAATGGCTGTTAGCCAAGGGTAAAGTATGGTGCCCCTAGCCTTTAGTCAAAGGCTGGAGACAGATGGCAGGAGACAAATCACTTGATCATTGTCTTCGGTTCACCTCCTCTGGGGCACCTGGCACTGGCCACTGTCGGCAGACAGGATACTGGGCTGCATGGACCTTTGGTCTGACCCAGTATGGCCATTCTTATGTTCTTATACAAGTATCAGACTTGAAGGATGATATTTAAGAAGGAATTATGAGTAATTGTGGCATTGTTAAGCTTCTCAATATATGAAATATGTACCTATTGTTACTACTAAATATTAAACCCATATGGTAATCAGAGTGTAGTAATTACAGCATGAAATGTATCTATTTCATCTGCCAAAGTTATCTGCAGTTATTTGTTCGAAAGTAACCATCACATTTTCAGCTTGAGCTATGTCTGCCAAACCTATGAATATCAACGTGTAAACAAAAATAGCTACATGAACAACTCCCCCCTCCAGCGAGTCCTCCTGGTGCTTGTCAGGTGGGGGCTGAGGCTTTGTGGGGTTTCTCCAGCCTCCAGCTGTCCCCCTGGCCTGTAGCATGTGGGGGGGAGGCAACATTTTGGGGGCAACCCCCAACCTGCTGCAGCCCCCCAGGCCTGCAGTTTCTCCAGGAAGTCTTTGCTCAGGGTAGTGGCTTCCCTGTCCTGCAGACTGCTGGAGGTGGGACACTGCTCTGTGGGCCGACCCTGGCCTCCGGCTGCCCCCTACCCAGCCCTGAACTTGTTTGGGGGGTTGTTACATTTGGGACTACCTCTAGCCTTCAGCAGCCCCCTCCATCCTGCAGCCTATTTGGTGGGGTGCTCTGAGGGCTGACCAGGCTCCAGGGTCTGCCCACCACTTCCAGTGCCCCATGTGGCCTACATGCTGTCTGTGAGGCAGGGCAACCAGGCTCTTGGGGCTGTCCTCCCTCCTGCAGACCCCTCCCCCCATGGCCTGTAGGATGTTGAAGTGGGACTGAGGTTATGGGAACTACCTCCAGTCTCCAATGCCCCCCTTCAGCCTGCAGGCTGTGGGGGAAGGCTCTTTAAGCTACCCCAGCTTCCAGAAGGCTCCCCTGTAACTTGCAGGCTGTCTTGGGGCTGGAGCAGGTTCTGGAGGTCTGCACACCATCCAACTTCCCTCCCCCTCATGGCCTGCAGGCTGTCTGTGTGGGGAGCCAGGCTCCAGTGGCGGCCCCGACCTAAAACAGCCACTCTGCAGGCTATCTGGGAGGGCGAGTCAGGGTCCAGGAGGCTGTCCTCCTCCAGCTGCCCACCCACGTTCTTCAGGATTTTGCAGGGTGCAGATTTTGGTAGGATGCCCTCCCTCCAGCTGGGCCCCCAAAGTCTGCAGACTGTCTTGGGGGAATGCTACCCTCTCTCCAGTCTGCAAGCTGTCTGGCCAGTGCCAAGGCTTCAGGGAGCCCTTTTCCAGCTGCCCTCCCTCCAGGTACCCCCTGCAGTTTGAAGGCTGTCAGGAGACCAGTCTATGAGATATGTGTATCTCCATGTTTCTGTTATGGGGTGGAGGGTTAGCTCAGTGGTTTGGGCATTGGCCTGCTAAACCCAGGGGTGTGAGCTGAATCCTTGAGGGGGCCGTTTAGGGGTCTGGAGCAAATAGATTTCAAAAAAATCTGTCACAGATGGTGATAGGTCCTGCCTTGATGGCAGGGGACTGGACTAGATGACCTTAGAAGGTCCCTTCCAGCTCTATGAGACAGGTATATATCCATATATTTCAGCTACCTGCCTGCAGGTTGTCTAGGGAGGGACGGGCTCTAGGAGCTGCCCCCACCTCCAGTAGCTTCCCCACAACCTGTTGGTTCTGTGGGCTGTCCCTGGCCTCCAGTACTCCTTGCCTGGGGGCTGCCCTCATTCAGCATCCCCCTTTGAGACCTGTAGGCTCTGGGTTTGGGGCAGTGGAACTACATACCTGATCTTGCTTGCCTGAAAGATGGTGGAACACCAGCCCTGCTGGTCTCTCTCTTGGTGCTGCAGCTGCACCCGGTGGCCACTCTCAGTGTCATGTCCCTCCTGTCTGTGCCCCTCCTGCCTCCTTCTACCTCCACCTCTTCCATGTTCTGTGAAATTTTGGAATTTCAGGCATTTCCCACTTTCCAGGCACAACCTGGTGTAATCCCGCAACAAAGCCCGCTGCCAGCTTTGTCCACATATCTTCTCTGGAAATACCATCACTGGACCTAACCAGGTTACGGACACTTTCTCATGCTCCTCTGCTAACATCATATATGCCATCATGTGCCAACAATGCCCAGATGCTTTGTATATTGGACAGACTTCTAACTCCCTTAGACAAAGGGTCAATGGGCACAAAACAGACATCAAAACACTCCAGATCCACAAACCAGTTAGTCAACATTTTAATGGAATGGGGCATTCTGTCAATGACCTCCAGGTATGTGTGTTACTGAAAAAGAATTTTCGCACCATTCTTCAAAGGGAAGCAGCCGAGCTGGCTTTTATATTCAAATTAGGCACATTAACACATGGTTTAAACCAGGATGGGAACTTTCTGAGTCACTATAGGGGCTCATCTGCACACTTGGCTTAATCTAATTCTTGACCCCCACACCTCTCCACTCCCTGATTTGCTCACCTTGATTATCTTTTTCTGATTTGTCCTCCTTGCTTACTGTTTTTGGTTCTCTGTGCCTTAAATATTGAGTCTGTTCTGGTCTGGCTGTGGTCTGAAGAAGTGGGTCTGTCCCACAAAAGGTCACCCAATAAACTATTTTGCTAGTCTTTAAAGTGCTACTTGACTGTGTGTTGTTTTAACCTGGTATAAGTTAGGGTAAGAAGAATCTTCATACCAAATTTTATGGTCATAGCTCTTACAGAGTGACGAGTTCTTGAACAAAAGTAGCACTGGCAAACTCTAATATCCAGCTGATGAAATTCTTCGTGTTCCCCACAATCAGTTGCTACATCAAAGAATCATCAAATATTCATATATACCAATTTTAATTAGGGATATTGCTTTAATTTTTAATGACAGCAACAATATCAATTAATTACAACTGCAGATTATCAGTTCTGAAAAGTTATCAGTTACAATAAACCCTCGAGTTTTTGCACAAGTTGGTGGGGAGATGGGAGACAGTCTGCCACCTGCTTCCCAGACCCCCTGGATTTCCAGGAGCCAGGAAACTGACCAGTTCACTTGGAAAGGTCAGTTTTCTGGCTCCCAGAGTGATGCGGAGCTGGGAACCAGGGGACAGCCTGGTTTCTAACTCCCAGCCACTTGTGAGACCATGTGTTGGTCAGGTTCCTGGTCCTGCAAGCAGCAGGGAGCTGGGAACCAGGCGGCAGCCTGGTTCCTGGCTTCTCTCCCCTTGCAGAGCTGGGAAATTGACCAGGGCAGCAGCCTTGGTCAGTTTCCTGGCTCCAGCAAGTGGAAGGGAACTGGGAACAAGGGGCAGCCTGGCTGCTGGCTCCCCTCCACTCTTTGTAGCCAGGAAACTGACTAGGGCTGCTGCTCCTCCCTGCCTTCCCCCAGCCATAGGCAGAAGGCTGACAGCTGCAGAGTAGCTTCAAGTTGTGCTTAACTCGCATTAAAACAAGTTACGTGCAACTTGAATCTGTGTTTTTCAATGGTTTACTTTACTGTAAAGTAATATTTTTAAAACTCATTTGGAGTGGCTCAGACAAATAAATGCCACACATAAATTATCAGAGTTTTATTTTTAGTTATTTTACTTGGAGACCCTCACTACAGCTAAGCAAATAATGGATATTTTTATTTTATGGCAATGCTTGCGTGACCCAAAAACAAATTTTTTTAGTTATTTTTGTTATCTGAAAAAAGAATAAATAAAATTGCTTTGGAGTGAATAAAACACAATATTTTACCTGATATGAAACATTTCATTTTTATATTGACTATTTTTTCTTTAAAATTTGCTTTTAAATGAAGCTTAAAAATATTGAAAGGGAAATTGAACTGTCAATTCACGTACATTGTGTTTTCAAAAATGTCAGAATATTTCCACAATTTTCAGATTTTTAAGGTTGGTTTTCAGTTGAAACAATTCACTGGTCTGGGAGATAAATACACAACATTCTTTCACTGGAATCTTCATTTTTTCCCCCTCAAACGTGTTTTGGTCAAAAAATTTAATGCAGGTCTAACCCTGACATTCTCAACTTTTGCCTGAGCAGTTGGGTATATGTAAAAATACTCCTGTTCACCCCTATTAAGGTCAATTTGGTTACATCTACACAGCACCCTAAAGTTTAAATAAGATATGCAATTTGCACTATGCAAACTGTGTATCTTATTTTGAGTTTATTTCAGAATAGGCTATTTTGTCATTTGGCACTGTCTAAACAGCATTAAATGTTGAAATAACGTGCTATTTTGAAGCATCCTTTACTCCTCCTGCAACAAGTACAGGGATGCAAAAATAGTGCCCCTGTTATTTTGAAAAATATTTCAAAATAACAGGTGCATTTCAAAGATATGGAGTATCTGTTTTGGGATACCTTGTTATCCTGAAATAGCTGTGCCACGTACACATAGCCTTTGTGGTGGGGAATGGCGGCTTAACTGGTTTGTTTACACTCTGCACTTGGGCTGAACTCTTACCCCAAATTCAGACTAAATTTATTTTTGGATTCAGAAATATTTAAATAACCTTTTTCTTCCTTCCAAGTAATTATGTTCAATTTTGTCTCAGTATGTTCCAGGTCCATTTTATAATGGATCATTGAAAATATATAGCTATTTCCAGCCTCATCTGAAGCAGCATTTCTTGACCATCTAATGAAAGGCCAGCCTGAGGCCCTCTTCTGCTTTAACATTAATGGTGCTTTGCATAGGTTGAAGGGCATGCTTACATAAATTCAAATAGGGGACTAGGATTTAATTTCGCAGATCCAAAATTTTTCTCTATTTTTGTATGTTTTATAGAAGCATCTGCTTGTTGGGGTGTCTAACAAAGTACCGTTTCCAGTTGTGAGATACTTTTCTCATTATATACTCTCATGCCAGGACTCTATTCTGCATACAGATCAAAGAAGTAAAGTCTCATGGTGGTAGCTTTCTGATGCTCTTTTTTCAGAATTTTACTCTACAGAGCTTTACTGATTGTAGCTGAAAAGATCTGTATTGCTTTGTGTAATTACCTAACAGAACTACTGGAATTGCCTGAAGGATAAACTATATATCACATTCATGGCATTTATTACTTTTCCATTCTAGTGGAGGAAAAAGGCTTGCTGCATTAGACTGATCAAAACAGTCACAAATGCTGTATTTATCAACAGCATGACTCAGGAAGAAATATAAACCAGGAGTTCACAAGAAAAGTCTGAATCCCAGTAACTTTGAATTATATTAACACTTGTTTGATTATTGCATCATGAATTTCCAGAGTAAAGATTTTATTCCTCCCATCCACTTGTGAATTATAGCATCAGTATGATGAGTGCAATATTTCGAGGACTAAGGGAGCATGGAAGGGGGGAAATATACCTCTAGTTTAAGACTGAGATTGATTCATAAAAATGTGGACCATTTACTACTTATCCAGAGGAAGCTTTCACCTCAAGTGTTTTTTGGTGGACTAGAAACCTGTCTATTAATCACCACAGTGAAACCCCTGACTCATTTATGTGGTACATTGCACCAGTGGAGTCCTCACCTTGCAATATGCCTCCCTTGTTAATTCTTAGATATTGTTTAAAGGATGGCTGTTGTGCTCTTTGCAATTATTAAGGTGGTCCTTTTGGGCTTGTCTACACTTAAGTGATGATTGATATTCTGGAGACTGATCTCCCAGGGATCTATTTAGTGGGTCTAGTAGGGATGTGCTAAATGGACTGCTCATGACTCTCCTGTCAAGCCCAGTACTCTACACAGTCATAAGGAGTAAGGGACATCAATGGAAGAGTTTCTCCCATTGACCTCCCACTATGGGGATGCAGCAGTAATTCAGCTTAAGGTACGCCAACTGCAGCTATGTTATTCGTATTGATAGAGTTGACTTTTGACCTAAGTACAGACCTGCCCTTTGTGGTACACACAAACCAGAAATAAGGACAGTGCCTCTGAAGTCCTTTTTTCCTACGTCATCTGTTTAGATTTTGAACCCAGCTCTCTACACATTTCAGTTCATTACACGGTGTACTACTTAGCTTTCTCCACATGATGGAAGTCACATAACTATACTATGAACAAAATTATTTCCTCCATAAAGTCCAGACTTCCCACATTTTATTTCCTTCTGAACATGTACACACATTCTGTTTATACTGATGCTGCCTGAATATATCTTATTTCTTTGCTAGCAAAATATTTGTCAGGGACATCTATGATTTAAGATTTGGAAAGACACACTATAGATATTCCTAATCAAAGGACAACTATTTTCTTATTCAAGTTAAAAATAAGTATCAAACTTATTTTATACCTGTGAGATTGTGACGACAGTTTCAGGACCATTATAAATGATATCCAAGCTAGTGACACTGAAATTATAGCCCTCCCCAAAATGAATGATTTCATTACAGTACTAGAATTACAGGTAACATGTCTGACACTAATTTCTAAATATACTCTCTTAAACATACTAATTGGTCTGAGATGCTTCAAAACAAGCAAGTGGTGGCAGTATAAAAATAGGATTTTAGCCCTGCATTATTTACTATGGAAACTAGTTTGCAGGATATTAGAGAGGATGACTGAAATGTGTGCTTACTGCATGATGTGTGGAAAAAGTGGTTTAAATTAAACCTATTGCAAAACTTGACTGAAAAATAAAGTCATAGCTTATTATACTTTTAGGGACTTCCCCTCTACCTGACCTCTAGCTTCATGCCTAAATTGTGTAGAAGAAGACTGGTTTGCAGGCAAAAAGATACAGATCTTCTTAATTCCATGGAATCAAGGAGTCAAAATACCTTTGGGGATCTAAGCCAAAGAACATGCAATTGCATGCATATGTAATATTACAAGCACTAAACTTTGGAAATGTGGGTGTGAAAATGTCTCCAAATGGGATGGAAAGGTAGGTCTACACAGCAGCTATTATTTAAAAATAACAATGCTAGTATCTACATGACGCAATTGCTCATTCAAAATAAATTTAGAACAGCGGCCATCTTATTTTGAAATTAGTAAACCTCATTTTACAAGGATTAGCACAGATTTTGAAATAAAGGACATAGGTGACAGGACTGTTCTCTCCTACAGACAACCTCCCAACCTTATGAGGATTCTCACCTACAACCACAGTCTATACCGCAGGAAAACCTGTCCTGGAACTTTTCCTTGCAACAAAGCCCGTTGCCAACTTTGTCCACGTATCTATTTTGGAGATACCATCACTGGGCCTAACCAGGTTATTCACAGAATCACGGGCACATTCTCATGTTCCTCAACTAACATCATATATGCCATCATGTGTCAGCAATGCCCAGATGCTTTGTATGTTGGACAGACTTCAAATTCTCTTAGACAAAGAATTAATGGGCATAAAACAGACATAAAAACGCTCCTGATCTACAAACCAGTCAGTCACCATTGTAATGTAGTGGTCCATTCTGTTAATGACCTGAAAGTTTGCGTCTTACTGAAGAGGAATTTTCACAACACTTTGGAAAGACAGGCTGCTGAACTCTCTCTTATATTCAAATTCGACACATTAACGCATGGTTTGAACTGGGATGGGAATTTTTTAGGTCATTATAGGGGTCTTTTGCATAGTTGGCTTAATCTAATTCTTGTGTTGACCCTGCTTCTGTCCCTCTATGCTCTGATTTGCTCACCTTGATAATATTTTTCTGATTTGTCAACTTTGATTACTATTTTTGGTTCTCTGTGCCTTAAATATTGAATCTGTTCTGGTATGGCTATGGTCTGAAGAAGTGGGTCTGTCCCATGAAAGCTCATCACCTAATAAATTATTTTGTTAGTCTTTAAAGTGCTACTGGACTGCTTTTTTGTTTTGATAGTATGTAGACTAGCATAACTTTTTGTCTGTTATTATTTCAAAAGAGATGCTGTTAAGACAGGTGTCTATTTTGAAGTAAGCCATAGTTTGTCCAATGGCTCTATTTTGAAATAGGCTCTCTCTGTGTTGGCACCGTATTTCAAAATAGTGAAGTGCTATTTCAAAATGCATTTTTGTGTGTAGCAGCGTTATTTTGAAATAGCTATTTCAGAATAGCTTGTTTTGCAATAAGGCTGCTGTGTATACATACTCAAATTCTCAGTGTAGTGAGAGTATCTGCACTGACTTCAATGGTGCTATGTTACTTTATTTGGACTGAGGATTTGGCTTAAATTCCCTACCTAGAAATGCATGCAATAGGATCCTAGGAGAACAACTGGAGATATGGAACATATAAGACAATACTGAGTTCCTTTAATTTGCAATGAAATAAATAGAAGCTCAAGGCACTTTCCACTTTATGGGGGGTCAAGCCCCACATGGTATGTGATGTTGTTAAAATGTCTTGTTTTCAATGGGTTTTGTAATGTACCAACTGTCCTTAGGCAAAAATAAATAGATGAACTGTTACCGCACACTGTTCTGTATCCTCACTTAGCTGCTCATGTTTACTCCTCGTCTCTCTACTCAAAGGATCCTGCAAAGTTGATTGAGAGCTTATCTGTGTAAGTGAAAGGTTTTTATTTATTTTATTCATGTTCTGATGTGTTTCATTTTGTACAAAAATGGTGTTCTGATGTATTTCAGACTTGCACAATTCTTACTCATAATCCTTTAATGAGTGACATGTAAGTCAGCATTTTGAATGACTGACTTTAGTCCATCATTGCTTATGAAATTGAGGGGGTGGAAACCTTCTTAATCAGCACTGGCTGGAAATATATTAAAGTCCTACTGTGTTTCATATAAGGGTTGCATGTGGTCAGCTTCAGCTGCTTGAAATATTGTGTTAAAAGATACAGAAAGGTACTGTACAATGAGCAATTTTTATCCAAATAAATGTAAACATATACATCAGCTTTTTTTTTTTTTGGCTGACAGAACCTGGGATACTTTTATAGAATAGAGAACGTTACCAGAATAAAATCTGTACATGTACTCCCATGCAGAGAGAAACTTGATTTTTATATTTTAACCATTGAAATATATTTAAACAGACATGGAAGACTAAGTCTATAGCTATATAAATTAGCCGTTTGGTCACGATTGTTATTTTAATTTACTATCTGTACTAGTAATCAATAGAACAGTAACAATTGGATGCATACTCATGTAAATGAATAACTGAAGCTAGACAAATTCAGAGTAGAAATAAAGTGTTCATTTCTAATGGGAAATAATTAACCCTGAGATCACCTGCTATAGGTGTATCCGTCCATTGAAGTAATTAAATCAGCACTAGATATCTTTCCAAATGAGTGGCTCTGTCAATCTGTATGCTACTGGACTTCATGCAGGAATCAGTGGCTCATATTTTAGAGCAATGGTAGTCAATCTGCAGACCACACACGGTTTGTCAGAGGAAGCAACTTGCAGGCTGTCAGACAGATTGTTTACATTACACACACAGGTATGGCCACCTGCAGCTCCCGTTGGCTGTGGTTCCCCATTTCTGGTCAATGGGAGCTATGGAACATGGCAGCCAGAAATTCCTGGCAGCCCATGCGACTTCCCACATCTCTGATTAGCCATGAATGGCAAACCATGACCAATGAGGGCTGCAGGCAGCTGTACTCTGTAGATCCAAGTTAACTTGTTTGGTGACCCACCAGCAGCTCACCCTGGTGAACCACATGTGGCCCTCAGGCCACAGGTTGCCCACCACTGTTGTCTATTATGCAGGAGGACACATTACACGGTCACTGTAGTTCTTTGGAGTTTAAATCTAGGAAGAGTAATGTTTTGCACTTGTAGCTCTCCAAACTAATAACAACATGGGTGATCAACATTGTGTCCAAATGTAATAACTCAGTGGAATTTTTTCTCTGCCCAGGGATCACACAGTAAATGATGAAAGAGGCCCTGATTTTCAAAAGTGATTAATGAATTTCAGTGACTCAGCTGTTTCTAGGTGTCCAGAAATTGAGCTACTGAAAATTACTGGCCATGACTGAAATAATTGGATTTGTTTAGTTTGGAAAAGAGAAGACTGAGAGGGGACTTTATAGCAGGTTTTAAGTTCCTAAAAGAGTCTTACAAGGAGAAGGGAGAAAAATTATTCTCCTTAACCCCTCATGATAGGACAAGAAGCAATGAGCTTAAATTGCAGCAAGATCGTTTTAGCTTGCATATTGGGAAAACTTTCCTAACTGTCAAGGTAGAATTAATTGTTTAGGGATGTTGTAGATTCTCCATCATTGGTATTTAAGAGCAGGTTGTATAGGCATCTGCTGGGCATGATCTAGATGATGCTTGGTCCTGCTGTGAGGGCAGGGGACTGGACTTGATAATCTCTGGAGGTCCCTTTCAGTTCTAGTTTTCTATGAGTCTATGATTTCTGAGAATTTTGGCCAGAATTAGAATTGGTCTGTTGACTTAGACCCATGCTCCATTCATTGGCATACAGCTGTGCTGTCTTAAGAGCCTGATTTTTATGTATATGTCATTTAGGAGCTGGTAAAAGAACCACACAGCTGCTAGAGTCCCAAGAAAAGAGACTATTTAGAGTACACTGACCAGGGCTACCACAAAGAAGACACCATCATGCCTGCCTCACTAGGCAGCATAGGCAGTAATGCTAGCCACAGATTTTAAAAAGTGAGCCATGTCCTCATAGATTATGAACTTTTCATTTAAAACTCTCAGACTTCAAAGCAAACATAGGGTCCCTTTAATTTGTGTCTGGCTTTTCTCAATAACTATGGCTACGTCTACACGTGAAGCCTACATTGAAGTAGCTTATTTTGATGTAGCGACATCAAAATAGGCTATTTCGATGAATAACGTCTACACGTCCTCCAGGGCTGGCAACGTCGACGTTCAACATCGATGTTGCGCAGCACCACATCGAAATAGGCGCTGCGAGGGAAAGTCTACAGGCCAAAGGAGCACACATCGAAATAAGGGTGCCAGGCACAGCTGCAGACAGGGTCACAGGGCGGACTCAACAGCAAGCTGCTCCCTTAAAGGGCCCCTCCCAGATACAGTTGCACTAAACAACACAAGATCCACAGAGCCGACAACTGGTTGCAGACCCTGTGCATGCAGCATGGATCCCCAGCGGCAGCAGCAGCAGCCAGAAGCCCTGGGCTAAGGGCTGCTGCACATGGTGACCATAGAGCCCCACAGGGGCTGGAGAGAGAGCATCTCTCAACCCCTCAGCTGATGGCCGCCATGGCGGACCCCACTATTTCGACGTTGAGGGATGCGGATCGGCTACACGTGCCCTACTTCGATGTTCAACTTCGAAGTAGGGTGCTATTCCCATCCCCTCATGGGGTTAGTGGCTTTGACGTCTCGCCGCCTAACGTCGATGTTAACATCGAAATAGCGCCCAACACGTGTAGCCGTGACGGGTGCTATTTCAAAGTTAGTGCCGCTACTTCTAAGTAGTGTGCATGTGTAGACACGGCTTATATGAGCTAGAAATTTACTTGTAATGTTTTTAATAAAAACTGAAATTCTCAAATCACGTGACGCTGAGGGCTGGAGCTCTGAGAATAAAACCAAATAGCGAGAGACTCGTCTTGAAAACTAAAGAGCTGGTAATGGTGCATGCAGTTCCCTCTCCATTCTTCTCTGCTGTCTCTTACAAGAGTGAGGAAATGCCTTCAACACACTGAGTCTCTTTCAGGCTACTAGCATTTGCTCCTGTGCAGTACTTGAAGAGAGCAGGGACCATTCTTCCCATAGGCTGTCTGGTTATCCCTTCCAGAGGTGGATGGTGTATCTCCCCTACATGGAGACAGGCCTGAAATATTTGATCTTAAATATTATCTCACTGGAGTCAGAACCAGCCTCCCTGATATCATTGGGAGACTTGGTCACTGGTCAGCCCCGTAGTTTGTCATTGTGCATTGTGAGATTCACATTATAACTACTCAGAAGTAAGTACTTTGCACTACACGGCAGCCAGGCTTCTTTTCTACCTCTGTCTCCCCAGCTGAATGGGTTGCTCAAGCACAGTTTTGCCTGATTGCTGGTATATGGCATTCGCAACAATGCTTGAAATTGGAGTAGAGTATCTTCAAGTTAATTAACTCCTGCAGCTTAGGCCCCCTAGACTTTGATTTTTGACCTAAATGGTTCACTATGATCCTCTCATCTCTTCAGGGGAGAAAACAGGATCCAAAGGCCCAGTGAGTAGAAAGAATGTTCAGGAAGCTTTGCAGCCTGTTACAATGATAATAGGGAGGCAGTGAAGGGAAGGAAAAAAAAAAGAGTCTTCAAGCTTTTAGCAGCCAGGCATGAGCTACCTTTCTGAAGTGGCATGCAAGAGCATTGGAGTGTGCTACCTCCCACTTCTCAGGCCTTTGCTCTGAACAAGCCCAGCTTCTACACTCTGTTCTATGCGCAGAGCTGAGTAACTGACCAACATAAATGCCTTCCCACCAGGCGAGCTCTTGTTTTTCTCGATTCACCTCCATTCTGTTCCTCCAAGGAATCCTGACTGAGGAATGTGGAACTAGGGGTGCTTTTCAGGTCTCCGAGAATGGAAACCCAAAAGAATACATTCCTACGCATAGTGCAGAAGAGCTGTCAGTTCACTTGTGTTTGGAAGCTGATTCTCCCACTCTTTTTGTCGTCAGACTGAAACACTACTTGTCTGCATTAGGATGAGCAAGGCCCATACTTTGCCCCCTGTGAACTAATATTGAGGATTAGATAGAAATTAAGAGTAGAAGGAGGAGCCAATAGAGAGCTAGAAATGTTAAGGGTGACTAAGGGCATTTGAAAGTGAGGTTAGAGGGTGGGAAAAGTTTGAGAGCGAGAAGAAAGGAAAAGGGAACACTGAAGAGGAGAGAAAATACTGAAGGGTGATTAGTGAAAAATTATGGTAGGCAGGAAAGGAAATATTTTGGATTTTACAGGAAAAAAGAATGGAAGACATGGAAGAAATCAAACTGAAGAACAAATACATCAAGCTAAAGAGGAAGATACAGATAATAAAAAAAGGTAAAATGCAAAGAAGGAAAAAGAAAGAAAGATACTGTGTGTGAGAGAGAGAGAGAGACAGAGACAGAGAGACAGAGACAGACAGTATGCTCTGGTATTTAATTAGCTCTGTGACTTAAAAACATGTTTTGGTTGGTTTGATGTTTTGTTTTCATTGACTTATCCTAGCAATCAGGTCATCCTCAGCAAAACAGAATCTGTGCTTTGTCAAAGCCATAGAGAGGCTTCCATAAATTGGATAAGCCACTGCCAGTCCCCAGACTGCCCTGACTTTCCCTCTCTCTGTTGTGTCCCCCACAATTGACCAGAAAACGTATGGCACTAAACCCTGATGGCACAAAATCTTCTCCTTTCTCCCAGAAGTAGCCGTTATGTGATGGGTTGATGGGTAACTGGTATAGTATAAAATTTCTGTGCTATGGAGTGTGTGGATGTTGGGAGCAATACAATCATCAGATTGCAATATAAAGAAATGGAAAGTTGCCATTGTAACCTCCTTACTGATAATCATAGTCTTGAGGCTAAAGTGCAGGGTGAAAAGGAAGGAGATATGGATCCCAGTTGTGCCTCTATCGGACTTCCTGTGTGATCTTGGAAAAGTCATTTAGAGGATGTCTTTACAGGTAACTTAGATGCCCATGCTTCCTCATGCCAGCCAGCTCAGATTCACTGGGCTTGGGTGCATGACTGCCTGATTGCTGTATGGACTTCTTGGTTCAGGCTGGAGCCTGGAGTCTAGAAACCTGAGAGGTGCAAGTGTCCCAGAGATCAGGCTAAGCCCAGAAGTGCACATAGCAATGAGACCAATCCGTAGCCCAAGTCAGTTGGCTCATGCAGGTTTTTTGCTTTGTAAACACATCCTTAGATTTCTTGGTCCTCAGGCTTCTGGCTCTGTGAACTGTGGATGAGCTTTATCTATCTCATTGTAGTTTTATATGACTTAACACTTTAATGTTCATGAAATTGCTGTGAAATCCTTTGCACTTGAAAGTGGCAGTCTCACTGATGTTTAGAGAAAATACACTGCAGTGAGAGAGAGACAACTTTCGTTGCATGAGAGAACCTGCTAAATGAATGGTGAAACATGTCTCTTTTAATTTTACATTTTAAAAATATAGTTCACAGACTGCCATTTAGAGTCACTCAGAGAAACATTATTCAGCTGCAAACGGTGTTTTATCTACTTTTAATTCATATTTGACAAAGATTGGAACCATTTGAATATGGATAGCATTCATCCCTGAAAAATGGTTTTATGTAGTCACCCTCTGTATACAAGACATAATGCCACCATATCATCTGATCCGCATCTTTTAATACCAAAAAGTCCTTAGCAAAATGATCTCTCTCAGTACTATTTTTAATGGGAAAAACAGTATTGCATGACTTCCAGGTTCAATATTTTGATATGTATTTTTTACTCCACTTACCAACCAACTTCCAAAGATACTTTTGAAAGATACTTTGGTAAGCCCTGGAATATGGGAGAGAATTCAGAAGAATGGAAAAATATATAAAAGTGCCCATTTATAAAAAAAAAAAAAAAAAAAGAAGGTGGGGGGAAATAAGGACAATGGACAGAATTACAGACTAGTCACCTTAACTTCTATACCCAGAAAGATAACGGGGCAAATAATTGAGGAATCCATTTGCAAACATCTAGGAGATAATAAGGGAAGAAGCAACAGTCAGTGAGGGTTTGTAAAGAACAAATCATTTCAAGCCAGCTTGATGGCATCCTTTGACAGGATTGCAAGCCTTGTGGATAAGGGGGAAGCAGTAGTTGTGGAAAATCTGGACTTCAGTAAGGCATTTGTTAGAGTCTTGCATGACCTGCTCATTAATAAACTAGGGAAACACAACCTAGACAGAGCTTATTTTGAAAGAAGGTGTGTGTAGATGTTCCTCGACCCACTCTTTCAAAAGAGTGGATTCTGCCAGGTGGCAATCAGCTGTTAGGTGGAGGCGTGCTGTCCAGCACCTACAGGGCTCTATTGTTTGTGTGTGCAGCAGCCCTTAAAGTCACATGCACCCAGAAACCCCGTTGCAGGCAGGTGAGAGCGTGCAGGCAGCAGCCACCACATGTGGTGCCCCTGCATGCCTCAGCCAGACACACAGCGGCTGCCAGCACAATATGGCCAGCAGGAAACAAGGAGAGATGCCCCAGGAAACCCTCCCACCCCCCCGAGTGTGTCCAGGGGCCCCAGGGGGCCAGCCGGGGAGGAAAAATGAACCTCTTCCCAGATGGAGCATGAGCTCTGGGACTTGCGCATCATGGGTATAGCCGGGCCAGCTCACGCGGATGTCCTGGAATCGGCCCTGGCTGTCCATCATGGCCTGCAGGACCACAGAGCGTTAGCCTTTCCCATTTATATATTGTCATCCGCAGTGCTCTGGGGCACAGATGGGTACGTGGGTCCCGTCGAGGCCCCTGAAGCAATTCAGAAACCCAAGTGCAGCAAAACCTGCAACAGCCATGCCCAGGTCCCCAATTCCCTGGAGGAGCATCGCATTGAGGGCATGCACCACCTGCAGGCAGGGAAACATATACTCTCATGAGGGTGTGTGGGGTCTGCCAGGCATGCCCTGTCCTGTGGGCACTGTGTTTGCAGGGGCTGGTAGCAGCTTTGCAGGCCTTGTGCTGTGCAGGGTGGGGGTGTTGGGGAGGGGCCCTTTAAAGAGAAGGCTGGCTGTGACACCAGAAGGGCTTGTCTGCCATGAAGCCCCAGCCATGGCATTTCCTGGCCCCTTCTTTGGAAAGAAGGTGTGGGTACGTGTAGATGCTCTCTTTCAAGGGGCTTGCTGGCCCCTTTCAAAAGGGCGGATGGCCCTTTTGACAGCAAAAATTGATGGTGCCGGTGCCAGCCCCAGCCTGAGTGTAGATGTTCCCTTTCAAAAGGAAGGAAGGATTAAGTTGCACATTTGTAAAAAACTTCCTGTCAGGTGTTTGGAACGGGTTCCATATGAAGAGAGGCTAAAGAGACTGGGACTTTTCAGTTTAGAAAAGAGGAGATCGAGAGGGGATATGATAGAGGCATATAAAGTCATGGTCGGTGTGGAGCAGGTGAATAAAGAAAAGTTATTTACTTGTTCCCATGATATGACTAGAGGACACCAAATGAAATTAATGAGTAGCAGATTTAAAACTAATAAAATAAAGTTCTTTTTCACACAGCACACAGTCAACCTGTGTAACTCCTTGCCAGAGGAGGCTGTGAGGGCTAGGACTATAAGAGCGTTCAAAGAAGAGCTAGATAAGTACAGGGACATTAGGTCCATAGACAGCTATTACCCGGGGGGGAGTAAGAATGGTGTCCCTGGCTTCTGTTTTTCAGAGGCTGGAGATGGATGGCGGGAGACAAGTCGCTTGATGATTGTCTTTGGTCTACCCCCTCTGGGGTACCTGGTACTGGCCACTGTTGGCAGATGGGATGCTGGGCTAGATGGACCTTTGGTCTGACCCAGTAATGGCCATTCTTATGTTCTTATGTTATGATAGCTAGCCACTGGTATAAATTGCTTAGAGAGGATGTGGGCTCTCTGTCATGGGAAGTTTTAAGAGCAAGTTAGACTAATACCTCTTTGAGGATAGTCTAGAATGGTGCCATGAGTGTAGAGAACCTGGCTATGATTACACTAGTGAGTTTTGCTCACAAACTCCCTGTTTTGTCAGCAAAACTGGAGGAACACTTACACACAAGGTGCATTTTTCTCAGTTTTTGACAAAACTCAGCACTTTCTCTGGCAGCGTTTTGCCTCTCAGACATGAGGCATAATGCTGCTGTTGACCGATTCTGTTAACAGAAAAGCTGTGTGGGTGATCTGGGGGTTGGGGGGGGGGGCTTCTCTCCACAGACAGGGTGTCCAGAACAATGGGCAACCCTGTCTGCTCTGCTGCCAGGTGCCTGTTTGTAGATAGAGCAGCTGAACAGTTCAGCTGATCTGTCAACAGAGTGGCTCACCCTTCTGATTGACTTTTGTGTGTGGCCACACTGTCAACAGAAGCTTTGTCAGGCAATCTCTTCTGCCAGTGAGTTCTGTTGACAGAGCGCTGTAGTGTAACCACAGCCTTGGAGCTGATGAATTCTCGAGGTTCCTTCCAGTTCTATTATTCTTTGAATCTGTTATATAGAACACATGTTTTACCTGAGTCTTTGTATAGCCCTTGAAGGGCGATGTGGATAAGATTTGTTCAACTACATGGAGGATCTAGTTTCTTTTCCTGATTCTGCCAGAAGTGAGGTTGTGGCGTTTCTGCTGGCCCTGAGCTATGAGTATTACTTTGTAATTCCCTCTGTACCAGGAGTTACTTGTCTGTACTATGTGGGGTGGTCAGAAGAGTTGCTTGCCATAGCCTCTTCAGGTTTTAAATTCTATGAACTTGTTAAATTAATTTCTTATTTATTATTTTTGACCTACATCATTCAGTTTATTTCTATAATGTGAGAAAAAACCCATATGTAACCTGTTATTGTCTATTACTACTTTCCCTGTGTAGCCCCTTCTTAAGAAAGTGTTCTGATAATAAATACTGATTTATTACTAATTTATTACTATTTAATTACTAAAGGTACTAATTACTGTACCTTTATGGAGGTAGAAAGTCACCAGAGTCATGGATTCTGAGGAAGCGTGAGAGGAATCAATAGACAAGTGTTATCTAAACAGAAAGGTGAAGTCTTGCCTTCCCAGATGAAAAATGTAGTGTTAACTAATGTTCACTACTCCAGAAATGAATTGAAAAAATGTTTGGCATAAATAAGTGTCTCTGCCACGCTCTGCTTTATTACTGGCAGAGGAAGGAAGCTGCTTAGAATCCAAACACGTTTAATTACTGAAAGATCAATTTATATAAGCTACAAAGATGTTAGGAAGGAAACAAAATCCAAAATCTTCTGTGGCCTATAACTCAATTAGTTATGCGTTTTCAGCCTATCTGCTTAGCTAGCATATACACATTAATTACTCCACGTGCATATTTAAGGTAATTGAAATACATTTAAATATATATTGCACAGCCAATAAAGTATGTGTGGTATTGTCTTCAGCGTCACTGTAGCTCTCATATAGAATAAGAGATCAGAATTAATCTGTAAAATTGCAATACATGTATTTACTGACTGAAAATTGTTATAGTGTAATTTCCTAATACATTAGGCTTTTTAATTATAGTTCTCAAAATATGTTCACAAAATACCTGTGGCAAAATAAAGAAATCAATATACAATCTATGCAAATAAGTGAATACATTTGAAATAAGGGTATACATCCCTGTCACTTTTATAGACCTAATAATCCCTTTACAATAATTGTAAAATGTTTATGAGCTACAATTTATGGTTTCATATATTCAAAAAGAAGGGAATCACTTAAAAACCCATTTGTCAGAACAGTGGATAGACTTTTATAGGCCAAAGAAAATTAGGTCTTGTGTATAATTCTGTGAATGGAATATAAACATTTTTGACTTTAATGCAGAATGTTTCATGTTTAGAAATCTGATCATCCTCATGTTCGCACAATAATAAAAATATCTGGCATCCTATCTAGACCTGGCATAGGCAGTGTGTGAATGGCTGGCTTTGAAAGGCAAACCTCAGCCTGAGACCTTCTGCCCAAGGCCCCACTCATTCCAGCCCCTCATGGCCCAGCCCCCACTGTGGCCATTGGCTCTTACCCTGTATCCCCAGTCCCTCCCCATTGTGGTTGCTGGCCCTTGTTCATGACTTGCTTCTCCTCCTCCGAGTGCTGGCCTGACAGCTGGAGTGCTGCGTAGCCCCTCTCCCCACCTCCTGCGAGCCTCTGGGCAGCAAAGTAACCACAGCTCCTCTCTGGACCCCAGAATGGCCAGATGTCCCCCAGAGGAGCCAGGCAACCCTGAGGATCGGCCAGGTGGCCAAGCCGCTGCCTCAGCCTTCCCCACAGACCAGAGCATGAACGGGACCACCACCCCTGTCTTTTGGAGAAGGCAATGCTCTCACTTTCCTACATTACCTGCCACCCAAATAAAGCTTGTTGAGACTTCTCTCCACCTTCTGTTTAAAACACACACACACGCTCATAGAATCTACAACATTAGACCTGGATGGGACCTTGAGAGGTCATTGAGTCTAGTCCTCTGCCCTCATGGCAGGACCAAGCATCCTGACAGATGTCTGTCTAATCTGCTCCTAAATATCTCCAGTGATGGAGATCTCACAGCCTCCCTAGGCATGCACATGCACAAACCAAAAACTTTTTGTACTTTGGTCCAACATCTGAATCGGGAATATTTCTACAGCAGACCAAAATATTTTGATTGTGAAATGCTGCCAGTAGTTCTTTGCAGGAGCTGTAGTTTCGAGACTGAAGACTCCCTAATCAAAAACAGTCTCTCGTGTTGACCCACAGTCTCCCATCATGGCGAAAGGTGGCAGCACATCATGTTAGTCACATGGCCAAATTGCATAATGGGAAGACGTGATAGAAACTTGGAATTCCAGTTCACAGGGCACATGCATATTTCAAAATTTGGTTTCAGTGTGGGTTAGCATGAAAGACAATATTTTCTAAACTGCTGCAAATCAGACTTGCTCCCCAAAATGCTTTTGGTATTCTGAAATTTCACAAATACCTTAGAGGAAAAGGTATTTTTACATTTATATTATACTTCATAACATGCTACTCTACTATTGCCATGTCTTAATATGACATATAGTAATTGAAATATTCCAGTTTTATTTTTTTAAATAATTAAGGGCCACTGCTACCTTGTATTGATTGAAATATTTCAGTGAAACAGTTCAAAGCAAGCTATTGTATTACAACTAAGACAGGAGATACTTTGATCTAGAAATGAAGATAAAATGGTTCAGTAGTTACCAGGTATCTGTTGCGTTTAATTTAAAAATAAAAATAGATTTGAATAATCACTTAGTTTATTTCTGACAAATTACAAAATGTAATTTAAAAGCATAAATTCAAAAATCCAATTCAGAATTCTGAAATAAAACACTTTTCTTTGAATTTCCACCCCTCACTCCTCATCCCCACAAGAGTGTTCATCCTAACAGACACAAGTTCTAAAATGTTTTGATTTTCATAAAAATATGATGTGTTTTGTCAATATGTCTTTGAAACATTTTTGACTAGTGATAAAGTTGACTGCAGAGACCAGCATATAGAGGCGAATGGGAGTTTGAGGCACTCATGCTACCTCTTACTTCCATTAGGTTCCCATCGTGTTATTTCACAATTGAAATTTTTCAGTTTTTGGTTGAACTTTTTTCAGTTTTTCAGACATTCAAGCTTTTGGATGAAAAACACAAGTGTGTGTGTGTAAGTATGAAATATCGCTTAATTGAAATCCAAGTTCCCCTCAAAACTGTTTTGGTGGCAAATAAATTGATCAACATTCTTTCCACTTTGAATAGTGTCAAAATCTTTCAATCAGCCAAGTTAATTCAATGGCTTTATATTATGTATCAATATCTGATCCAGCAAGGTGCAATTTCAACGGGAGGATATTCCTGAACAACTCTTTGGGTTTCATCTATGCTCAATCATGTTCCCAGTGAAACTAGAAGGAAGACTCCCATTTATATCAGTGCTATAGGATCACATGCTGCAACATAACTGTAATCAGATTTTTGTGATCCAGCAGAGTGCTGCCCAGCACTGGAATCCATTGTCTTCATCGGGAGTTTGGGGATCGAAGAGACACAAATAATAGTATTTCACATCCTACAGCATTTCTTGTTTTCAAATCTCTTTTTATTTATGTGTATAGATGTATTTAACCTTCATTTTCTCAGAGCTGTGTACAAATTCACTGTAGTATCTTGTGTCAAATGCATCTTTCTCTTTCAGAACAAATGACTCAGTGTTCTTTAATTTATGCTTAAACATTAGAAACCCAGGAAATTAAATTAGCATTTCCCATCTGCCTTAAGCCATTGTTGCTCTCAGCTGACCACGGGAACTTTAATTCTGCTGGTGTTAACAGGTGTGACTACCTCTTGGAATGCATTGCATCATGTTGTTTCATATTTCAGTGTAAGGTATGAGCAGGTGTTGATTTGTTTGTTTTAAAAGATGACAGTGAAGAGAGTGATGATAAAACTCTTGATGAGATTTTTGGACCAGGTGCACAATTCTTGTTCACGTATATTTGTCCTGGAAAGTATGAAATGGTTTTGTGATGGGAAACACCAATATAATGCAGTCCATGCCTGTGGAATCTGCAGACAGGCTTTCCGAAATAAGCTGTTTTCACATGACACTTCATTTGATCATGTAGGCACTTGATTCTTAAGTAGTCAATGTGCTAATGTAAGGGGATTGGGGACAACACAGCTGCTTTAAATTTGTTTCTTTCTCCTTCCCTCGCCTTACATCCTTGCTCTCACACACTAAAGAAATTAGTCTGCTTGGTATGATGGATTGCACTGAGTTAAATCTCTGATTCCTCTGTCTATGTATTTCCCCTTACGGACCAATGGAGAGGCAGGCCTAGTGTTCTGTGGCTGTAATGGAAAGGGTGGCATTATGGCAGGATGGTGGAGGGGGAGAAGAGAGGGACTGACCTAGCATAACCCATTGCAGATCTACACTATGATGGCAAGAGATCACATGACCTTGGCAGGATTTAGGAAAGCACTGATAGCTACCCACAGAGAATATCATTTTGTATCCTAATTGCAT
The DNA here is from genome assembly GCF_033958435.1 of Carettochelys insculpta. Taxonomy (NCBI): domain Eukaryota; kingdom Metazoa; phylum Chordata; order Testudines; family Carettochelyidae; genus Carettochelys; species Carettochelys insculpta. Next base: position 60,510,465 of record NC_134144.1, read on the forward strand.
GCTTGGAAACACTGGCTTTCCAGAATCACTCCAAGATATGTATGTACACTGGGCTAAATTATCACTGTTATGTGGTTATAAAACTGGCATAAATCAACTGCCATGGCTGAAAGCAGAATCTATCCCAGGCCTTCAGGATTCAGAGTATTGGCAGTGTCTCCTCTGCCTGTGTTGCAGGGGTCCGATAACACTGACAGGGTAATGCCAGAAAGCTAACTCTGAGATTGAGAGAGAGAGAGGCAACACCTGGCAAAGGAACAGAGGGCTACCCAGGGCAGTGAGGAACAGCTGCGCTGGGGAAGCAGCCAAGGAGGGGCTGCTACAAACCAGTTAGAGCCAGCTGAGCTCACTTGGGTTGCCCTAGGACTGGTTAAAAGATCTCTCATGCTTCCCAGGGGAATGGATGAGGAGGTTGGAGTGGTGAGATCAGAGAAGGTGAGAATGGGTTGGAGAGTACAGAAAGAGCTTCATACGTGTCAGAAGCAGGTTGTGGAGGTGAAGAGTCCCCCCAGGGAAAGTTTGGGACTTCCTCCTCCCCAGGTAATCAGGAGGGAAGGGGCTACCCCCAGCCTCTTCAGCCCTGGGACATTGGGGCAGACTGCAGGTTGAGCCCACAGGACCTGAGCTACCTGCAGGATGCTGAGTGGGGCGAGGGGTCCAGAGCCCAGGAACAAGACTGACTCTGCCACCACACTTATGGTTTTATGGTCTTTGACATGTTTTTCGTGGCTGTGAATTTGGTAGAGCCCCAATCATAGAAAAGAGGTTGCCTTATTTATCCCATTCTAAAACTGCCTTTGCCTGGGAAAGTAGATGACTCAGAAAGCTCTACTTCTTTCACTTACTCCATGATCACAATTTCTTTTTTCCTTTTCTCTTGCAGCTGAGGCCTATGTTAAGGGAAAAAGTAGTAGTCAATGTATTATTTCGCAGCTGTATATTTGGATTCTTTTTCCAAAGGAGACTAAAGGTGTTAGGTACTCTGCATTCATTAAAATTAGACTCCACTTAAAACTGCACCCATAGTACTTTCTAATTCATAACTCTCACAATATTGTGTGATTGAAGGTAAATACCATCAGCCTGTTTATAAATTGTGCCTTGTTGAGATCTCACAATGAGTCAGTGCCAGAAACCAACCAAGATGATCATCTATCCCTTATTTTCTCGTTGCTACATCCTGTTCTCCAACCATCCCTATGTATCTAGCTGTTTCTACTAAGTATTAGTGAAATAGTTAATGATGACACTTAAATGATTGTCATTAATCTGCAAAACCAACACCATGCTGGGATGAATAGGAGCAGCTCATATTTTCCTTAGAACAACTTTATCTACAGGCTCAGTGAACACATACCATATGGGACTGAATCTCATTAGGAGTTTATCTTTGCAACCAGACACTTAGAAATGTGCTTCTGTTCAAATGAAATTTTATATTTGGTGCATAGTGGGAACACTGATCAGGGTATTATTTCAATCCAGTTTCTGTGCACCAAGGCATAGTCACACGACTATGCAACTGGACAAGAGGAAAGAGAATAAATCAGATGAGCACTGGAAGAACAGCTGTTGCAGAAGATGGATGTGCTGCTGTAATGATGTTTGAGATTATTAATTTATATAATAGAATTCAGAAAGGATCAATTTGTTAACCGTCATGATTTTATCATTGAAAGAATGTAGGTTGCTCTAGGCTACGGGAATGATGTTTGTCTGTTAACAACATACAGAGGGCCAACTGACAAATAGCTTTGTTTACTAGTATTTGGTTTATACTGCATATAGTATTTGGTTGGAGAAACCAGCCAAACATTTTGTCCCTGATGTATTTCCTAACATTGCTGATAAAGGGTGCAACAGCAGTCTATGCTTATGTGCCAGTTCCACTCTTCCCAATGATTTCACTTCTATTGTTGGCCAATCTGCTTTTCCCCATGGACTTTATTCTGTATTGGTCAACATAGGCTGTATACACACACACACTCATGCCACGCATGATCTGTTGTAGTCCTCAGACTTAGGCTGCGTCTACACTATGGGCTTGCCTACACTACCTCCCTACTTTGAAGGGAGGATGTCAGTAGGGTGTTGTGAGTTTATTAATGAAATGCTGTGGTGCATATGCAGCACTTCATTAAGTAAGTTCCCCCACATGGCACCTTCGAAGTGCCAGCTTGCATACAGCCACGGCTTACCCGCCGGTACTTCAAAGTGCCAGGGCAACTTAGAAGTCCGTTTACTCCTCACACTTCCCCCTGGTGGCTGCAAGCCCCACTGGTCCCTTGGTAGGGGCATGGGGGTGGGGTTCAGTGGGAGGCCGGTTAAAGTAGTCCCCCACCTATCTTAGTCATTAGGGGAGACTTCCCTCCAGCGGCAGCAAGCCCTGGAATATCTTAGCTGCCTGGGGAAGACTTCCTCTTGGCAGCAAGCCACTGAAACTTTCCCAACCTTGAAGCCCTAAACGTGCTCAAGCCAGAACATGGTGCTTCCTGGCAGCATGATCAGCACTGAACAGTAGCCACGTCCTTTTATTGGGTCGGGGGCTACCCATGTGATGAGACTGAGTGTGGGAAAGACCCTGACTGGTGGTGCCTGGGCGGGGAGAGCGGGCAGTTTGTGCGCAAATGTAAACTGCTGAGAAGAAGTTTCTCAGGCTCTTATGCAAGCATGACCCCCACAACAGTCTTACTGCCATGTGGTGTGGCAGGGCAGTGGCTGGCTCAGGCTCTTATGCAAGCATGACCCCCACAACAGTCTTACTGCCATGTGGTGTGGCAGGGCAGTGGCTGGCACCAGAAGCACAGAAAAAAATACCAAGTGTAGAGACAGAACCACAAACTCTGTGCCAGGGGTATTTGTAATGGGTAGATGCGTTCACAATGCTAATTGCAAAGAATGACAGACATTTCTCAGGCTTTCATACAAACATGATCCCACAGCCAAAGGCTTGCTGCTCCTGCTTTGAAATTCATGGTCTTCCTGTCACCTAATTCCTGAGCACTGTGGGGCGTTGTGTGTTACATATGGGACACTCCAGAGGCTAATACATTCAATTTTAAGACATGGTGCTTCCACACTGGCCTGTATTCAAACTTTTGAATTTGAGGGTGGCATTATAACCATCAGGTAATGATGATGTTGTAATCTCAGTCTAGCTAATGGTATTTAACATGAAGACAGTCATGTGGTAATATTAAGCTAACTGCTTTAAATTTGTATTTGTCTCATAGTGTAGATGCAGCCTTATACATTTCCCTTAATTGGGAAGTCGGCTATAAGAAGGGAGTGAAAGTGCATGGAATGTCTCAATAGCCTATTGCAACAAATAGTGGTGAGAAGAGGTGCACAAGCAGACAGACTGAATTTGTCCAAATGACAAGGCCTACTGATATAACTCAAGGACTAGATTAAGTGTGTGGAACCAGAAATTAATGCAACAAAATTGACATGTAAGAAACTAGATACTTGTTAGACTAGTGAAGGGATAAAGTATTCCACTCACCAGTCTCCTTGGGATGTCCTCAAAAAGAGATCCTTTTGTAAACGGCCCAAAAAATGCTATTGAGGCACTGATGTAAATTTCCAGTGCCTCATTAGCATAGGGTCACATGATTTGGACTCTGGAAAAAGCTCTTCCGGACCCCAAAACAGCATGTAGAGGCACGGCCCCTGGGAGATCTCCCAGAAGGAAGTCCTTCTTCCAGAAGCTCCTTCTTCCTGAAAATTTTTAAGATAAATTTTCAGGAAGAAGCAGCTTCTGGAAGGAGGATTTCCTTCTGGGAGATTCCCCCAGGGGCCATGCCTCTACATACTGTTTGGGGTCTGGAAGAGCTTCTTCTGGACTCAAAATCATGTGACCCTATGCTAATGAGGCACCAGAAATTTACATCCATGCCTCATTAGCATTTTTCCAGCTGTTTTATTAGCATGCCACTTTCTCTGAAAGTGCTTTAATTGTGTTTTTTCTTTTGATGATGTGTTTGCTATGGTGCTTGTCATCTAAGACCCTTGTGTTCCAAACTACAACTCTTGCTTAATGCTCTTTAGTGCTGGAAAGTGGCAGTGTCATGTTAACACCTTTGACTCTTTAGTACAAGCAGTCTGGATACCAAAAGACATATAATCAAAACTAAAAGAGAAAAGACAACAGATGGGTACAACAAACAGATGTAGGGAGCCCAAGGTACTAGTGAGATTATTGCAATTAGTATAACAAAGATACCATCACATCACACCATCTGGCTAGCCATTGTCCAGTAGTTTAAAAACTAGAATACATATCATGAAATCTTTCATTTCAAATTAAAGAAGAAAGAAGAATTTGTTTCTCTGATATTACAGGTAGCCCTGATTTTTAGATCCTAAATTCTTCCTTCTCCTGTCCTTTCCCCCCTGCATCCCTCGTTCCTTCCGCACAGTTTAAATAAATTAAACCTTTCAACCATGGAGGTGTGTCCGCGTCACTAGGATAGGCTAGTGTGGTTGTGAGGCAATGAGATGGCTAAAGAAGATGAAGCTGAGTGGTTCTGGTATGTTTACTGATGAGACAAGACTTTGCTTAAGACACTAACAGTTATTACTTATAACCTAGAGTTATCGACAATCTACTAAACTGAAAGTGTACAAGGCTGTAGTCCTGACCAGTCTCCTGAATGGCTGTGAAACCTGGACCTTGTACAGAAAACATATAAAACTGCTGAAGCACTTCCACACACGCAGCCTGAGATCAATACTGTACATTCAATGGCAGGACAAAGTTATGAACCTGGAAGTCCTGGACAGAACAGGAACCACAAGCATTGAAGCCATGATTCTGAAAGGCCAGCTTTGCTGGACAGGGCATGTCATACGAATGGAGGAGTCAAGAATCCCTAAGCCACTCCTCTACAGTGAACTCTCCCAGGGCAAAAGTAATCAAGGTAGGCATTGCAAGAGGTATAAAGACACATGAAGGCCAACGTTGCTCATGCTGGTTTAAAACCAGATCAGCTAGAGCAGCGTGCAAAAGACTGAACAGGCTGGCGTGCTCTTGTATAACACACATATGGCAACTTTGAAGAGCAGTGACGCGTATGCCTTATTGATGCTCATGAGAGGAAGAAAGCAGCAGCTGCACCAACAGAGCCAGGACAATTCCCTTGCCCCCACTGTGAATGCCCATGCCATTCAAAACTTGGACTCCTCAGCCACATGCAAGTCCACAACTGATGAGCCTGTGGAAGCCCAAAACGTCATCGTCGGACACGATGGACGACCTACAGAGTTATCATTCAGGCAGTCTGCTTTAACAGAAGTTGATAACTCTCTGGATCAATATGATTTTAATTTCATAATTCACTAGGGGACCAATACAATATAACCTCTCCAGGAAAGAACTGTGTGGTCAGGATTCCCTAGTCACCTGAGAACAGCTGACATGGGCTTGATTTCCAGGAATACCATAGGTGGTGAACTAAGCATGCTAGGAGAGCTGCTGCATTCCCTGATTTGATGTAGATTTCATTCTATAAAAGGTTTATGGTTTGATTAACTGGCTCTCAGCACCCCTACTATGCAAATTATTCCAGCACTCCTGAGATATACTGGTTGGTTTAGAACTATAAACAGAAATACACGAGCCATAAATATCTTCTTTATCAAGCCAGTGATCATCTTTCATAGATAGAAACAAAGCACAATTTCTTTTCTTTACAACTAATTTATTTGTGAAGTCTTTACTCATCACAAATATGGTTGTTGACAGAATGGAGTATTGTACTGACCAGTATTGTATCATTATTTCTTTGTTCTGCCCCCAGTGTCTCCTGTTTCATGCTTAGCTTGTCAGCTCTTAATGGGTGGGGTCCACCTTTTTTTGTTCTCTTTGTGACGCAGTATATAGATACATTTTGCAGGATGTAGATAAATTCAGTAGAAACTTGAGCTCTGTCACCAGGACCAAATGTTCACTGGAATTCAACAGATCTTTTGGTTTGAACTGCAAAAACTTCCAGAAGCAAAAACAAGCACTCACTTTGTATCCAGTAAAAATGGGGAGATTCAGATAGCAGTAACACAGATAGAGACTAACAAGGAGTAAACAGTTTTACACCTGTGTAAAAACCTGTAGAAGATAGGAGAATGAAATCTGTACAGATTAGTGGCAGGGAGGGAGGAAGAGAAGGGAATCAAAATGGGACATGTACCAGGGCCATGGCATTCACTTCACTCCTTATAAATGGACTAGAGGTTAAAAAAGGCCAATTTCATGTCTATCACAGGAAATGTATTAGGCAGTGTTCCCATCTGACATCTCTGCCCTGATAAGATTCAAAGCTACCCCCCATTAGGAAACTTACTTTGAGCCACAATTCAAAGGCAGAATTGAATTTGAAACCATACTGTCATATGAAGCAGTAAGGTTTTGCTGGAGAGATGCTTCCATTATGAACCACTCTAGCAATGTCATCTTCGTCTTTCACCTCCTCTTGCACCTTACAAATTCCCTTGTGCAGGCCAAATGAATAATGTGAAATTGCAACAATGAAATCCATTCTCTAATGTCTTTGAATTAAATATATTGAAGTTTTGCTGTCAATAGAGCTCAAAGGAGAACATGCACAAGTTCACTGAGTGTCCTAGATTGCAAAAGGAAGAGGCAAGAATTACAAGCAAGTGATGTCAGCCAGTACAATAGCTGCAAAATAATTGATCATAATAAAGCAATGTCATCAGCATCAAAAAGGATTAATGTTCCTGTACTACTTCCCAGTGAAGCTGAGAATATAGTAGCCTGGGGACTTTCTTCAGAGTAAAGCAGCTTTTAAACAATTCATTTCATTGTATTTATTATAAAGCCAGGCATTTTTGTGGGAAATTGGAGAAATAATATCCACTCCTCCCCAAAATACCTTCAAACTGAAATGTTTCAGAACAAAATACTGAAAAATGTTCATTTTGATTTTATGTCCCCGTCTCCATATGTTTTCCTCTTTCTTTTTTTTTCAAGTGGGGAAAACAAAAAAAATTAAGAGGAGAGGTGATCCCAAAACGTTCAGATTTTAAAAATAGAAACTTTATGTTGGGGTTTTTTAAATCTATGAAATTGAAATTTTCAAGAAAAAAATTGAAAATGTTCATTTTTGAAAAGTCAATAAAATATCAAAATATATTAATAGAGAAAAGAATGAAATGGTAGTTGTGCAGATATAATCAGGGACCAAATTTGGCTCATGGTTATATCTGAGTTGAATTTAGTGTTCACTTATGAAAATCATACAGGCAGTACAGAGAGGATCTTTTGTTGTGGACAGTAGGATATACTGATGATTCCTGTTGACTGAAACAAATATTAAATCTCTGAGATCTCTTCTATATACAAAATATATACAGTTTTGACTATAGTAGCATAGTTAAAACAGCACAATTCCCTTGAGTAGATTTTGGTATAGCTTATTCCTATACAGAATGGGACTATGCCACGCTATAAAGGCACCTTATACTTCATCCATGCCAGCAGTTATACTGGTATAACTATATTGGTAAAAAAAACCACCTAATTAATGTAGTTATACTAATACAGAAGCTTGTGTAGATGTAGCATAAGTTTCTTGAAAAGAATTGAAAAAGTTTCCATACACTACTTCAACATACCCTTCAAGATCTGTCCAGGAAAGAAATGAGGATAAAGGTCCTGTCTTAGTCAGTCGTGTTCCTCACTATCTCTTTCTCCTCTGAAATGTTGGTTTTATAGTATGTTATATAGAATGTGTATGCCTGAAATTTATCTTATTTCCCTCCTTGCCAAAATAAAATAAAATTTGTTCAAGAAGCAATGCTTTGTTCAATCATCTATGAAAAGATTTCTCTGGTGATTTCTTTTTTAAATTCTTTGGAAGTCTGCAGAAGATACGCCATTTACCTAATCATATTTTTGTGCATGCGTACCATTCCCTTCCAATTTATAGTTTTCTAAAGAAGCTACACAAGTGACACCGAATACATATTACAATAATTGTACCACATATTGCTCTTATAAGGATTTATGACAGATATGTAAGACAAATTGGTTTAGATGATGTTTTGGGAAACCTAAATGCTCAGCTTTCTCGATCTCTTGAGAGGAATTGGTTTAGGGAGTAAATCTTTGGCTCTCTGGAATATCTCGAGCCATTGTTGAAACAAGATGTCTGAGGTAATAGATTTCACATGGCCAACTTCTGTTGGTAAGAGAAGGATAGACAAGCTTTAAAGCTTACTTTGGGCCCTCTTCAAGTCTGCGTAAACTCAAAAGCCCCTCTCACACTAAAGAAAATTGTTCCAGTAACCACCTCATTCATTGTGTCTCCCCAATATCCTGGGATGACCCTGCATTGAGCCTTTGGTGTCACTTTATATAATGAGGGGATGTATCCCTCATGGAAGTGAGAGGCATGAGATCATTTCTTAAGCCAAACATAGCATAGAGGGCACTCTTAGATTGTTGTGCTAAAACAAAACAAAGCAGCAGAAATGTAGTACAGACTAACATGGCTACCTCTTTGTTACTATAGCTGTGCTAGTATACCTCAGTGCTGACATGCAATGTGCTTGCTTTGGCAGTTCAGGTCTGTCTGTGACACAGAGACATTTAGTCTCATTCGTAGCATTTTAGATGTCATAAATGATTGCTAAGGTGCTGAAACTACACTACTTCTCATTTTTACGCTTGCTTATGACTTGAGGACAGCTCAATGGTTTGACCATTGGCTTGCTAAACCCATGGTTGTGAGTTTAATCCTTGAAGGGGGGGGTGGGTTTAGGGATATGGGGCAAATAGATTTTAAAAGAAAGTATCAGGGATGGTCATAGGTCCTGCTATGAGTACAGGTGACTGAACTTGATGACCTCTCCAGGTCCCTTCCAGCTCTATAAATATGAAGTTTAATAACCAGAATCAAACTGTAACATGAACCCTTCCAAATGTCATAGAGGATCATATTCCATGTTCCAATTTGGGCTCACTCCTTATATCCTAACCTAGGATTTAGCCACAGTTGTGAAGTTGGGGGCTGGGGCAGGGGTATTACTATATTAAATGACTACATCACCTAACAGCTGTGCCATTGTCAACTTGGTTTGTCTTCTGGATCTGCATCTAGATGAGCAGTTAAATTGTTGGAATATTTTTGGTGAAGGATGGGGTAGACGAAAGTTAGGCACATCTGTATAAACATGGTCCATAGCATAGTACACTGGAATTTGATTTAAATGTTAATCATTTCATTGTATCATTGGTAATACAACCACCAGATTTGTTTTGAGACAAAGTAAAGAATATTGAGTCATTAACAAATTTGGCAGCATTATTGTGACAGTAATCACATTTTCATTCTATTTTCATACCCCCAGCTTCAAAGCTGCCTGAGAAATGTTCACTAATGATGCAGACTTTAACATGCTACTTTAATAGCTGTATCAGCCATATCATATATAATTTCAATAATGCTATCAAGCATGGAGGAAGTTTAGCTTTAACTGAAAAATAAAAACAATAGAATTGTGGCTGAGATTAATGTAAATGTTCCTTTGAAAGAAAATGAGCTTTTTAAATGGGAAAAAAATTCCATGATAATTTATTAATACAGCAATTATTGTTAATCATGGATTAATTTCCTCAAGAATAATTGTTTCATGTTCTTTAAGAAGATTCTCCTTCCCCCACAAATTGGATCTCCAAGCCTGTGCTTTGCTGAAAAAATTCCAGTGTAGGATCTCATTTTGTCTATAGACAAACGCATCACTATTAGGACACACCCTGCAAAGAGAAACTGTGAAACAAACGTGTAAAACTCAGGTCTGGAAAACAACATTCACACTACATGAGTTTTGACCCTATCTAGATTTGCATGCTGGTCATGATTTTCTGTTGCTGTTTAATATTGCTTGTGGACAGTGATTAATACGGATTTTAAATGGGTTGATTCAAAACTCTTTGGTGTGACTATGCTCTTCCGGCCTCATGCAAAGCCCACTGAGGTGAAAGCATTCCCCAGATGGTGTGGGCTGTCGATTCTGCCCTGTTTGTAGTGCATGGCTGATAACCTGTGCCAGATGATGTTTTTTGTGCTTCCTGGTTATGGTGAGTGACACTTTAAAATGAAAATAAATGAATAGTGCATAATGCTCTTCAGGTGTGAAGAGCTGGAAATGTGGTGATTCTTGCTGAGATCTGTGAAGCTCCATGAATGTTCATGAATTCCTGTTGATTGGATGAAAGTGCAGAAATAAAAATTATTGAGCTTGACTGTCCTCTCTCGTATGTTAGCATGTCACGGGCTTTCATGAATTTAGTGATTTCCTAAGGCATTAAATATCCTGTTCCACCTGTGCTTTCTAGATTACACTAACTTCCATTTGTTTATTTAATGCAAGCCATGGTATTAGCTTTGATACATATAACCAGCATGAATTGCATGCTGGCTATATTTAGGGTCTGATTCAACTCCTATTCAAATCAATTGACATTTTCCCCCCATACATTTCAGTAGGTGCAGACTGAATCCTTTAAAATGATTTTTATTAGGATGACCCATCCATATAGCTGAAATATCTGTAGTTTCCAGGCTTAAAAAAAAAAAGAAGGGAGATGGAAATGAAGGCAGAAATCAGCAAGGCATGTGACGTAGCCTACCTCTTCACATATTCAGTTAAAGATGTCTATACAAGAAGGGACTCTGTCATCAGGCTGGTTGCAAAAATCCATTTTTTATCCATTAGTGAATGGCGGCCCTCAAAAGGATCAGTGATTTGGTTCAGTTCAGTGTGGAAAAGAGGAAGGTCCAATGGGCAAAGGACCAGAATGACATAGCAATTTAAATAAAAAGCAAAATGGGTGCATTCAAATATTTGTTGGATTCTGCTGCAGTAGAGGAAGGGAAAGAGATGGTGCCTGACAAAACACAAACGTACATCCACAGTCCAATGTTTTCCTATTGGAGCTGGCACTAATTGGTTGTGGTTAGGAAGTGGCTTTAGAACAGGAGAGAGCTTTAGGGCAGTCTTATCTTATTTCAGCCAACTTGCCCATTTTTATTTTCATTTTTTCATTATTCCAGATAACCCTAAGACTCCGTAGCAAATCATTCTCCTGAAGACAGAAATCATGCTGAACTAGTCAAATAAAGCTAAAGTCCTTTATTGGCGGAGTCTGTTGGGGAGATGAAGTAATGGAGGAAGATGAATAGCTGATTTATTGCCATGAACCTTCTTTATGCAGTACCAGACTGTGGCTGATCATAACCAGATAAATAAATGCGAGGAAGGAAGACACAGAAAAACCCCATGCTTGAATACTCTGCTTGATCACTCTAGGACCTGACTGTCACTTGTAGTCAGAGATAGATAAAGCTTTTGTGGGGCCCTGGGCCAGAGCCAGCGGGGACCCTCCCACCTCTTCTGCCTGCAGTTCGCCCACCATCCTGGGGGAGAAAATGTAGTTGGGGTACCTGGGCATGCTCCACCCCACCTCAATGCTCATACTAGGGAGTAGGGTTGGGAAATGGGGTTCCTCCATACCTCAGCAGAATCACCAAGTGAGCAGAGCTGGCAAGTCCTTGCACCTTGACCCTGCTCCATGACAAAAGCACTGGGCAGAGGCATGAAGTCAGCCATTTTTTTCAGGGCCCCACAATTCCCCGGGACCCCGGACGCTGGCCTCATTGGCCTTCTGGCTAATCTGCCCCTGGTTGCAGTTGAGATACATTCAGCATGGAATCTAATGTCAAGGTGCAGGGAGGACTTTCATAGAATCATAGAATCCCAGAGCTGGAAGGGACCTCAAGAGGTCGTCAAGTCCAGCCTCATGCTTCTAGCAGCATCAACCCCAACTAAGTCATCCCACCCATGACTATGTCAAGCTGGGACTTAAAAACCTGTAGGGATGGAGAGTCCACCACTTCTATAGGCAGTGCATTCCAGTGACTTCCCAAGGGATCCTGCCCATCACTTCTCTCAAGGACTCAAAGTCTGCTCTTTTGAAATCAAGGGTCTGCATGTTTCTGCTCACCTTTCTTCCATTTGTAAGGATCCTGAAATCTACCATCTTGTGATCACTGCAGCCCAGGTTGCCACACACTTCTATTTCTCCTTCTAGTTCTTCCCTGTTTGTAAGCAGCAAGTCAATCATAATGCTCCCTCACATAGAGTGCGACGCCTCCTTCCTGTCTTTCCTAAACAGTTTGTACCCTTCTATGACCATGCTCCAGTTATGCGAGTCATCCCACCAAGTCTCTATTATTCCAACCACTTCATACTTCTTAGACTATGCCAGGGCCTCTAGTTTTTCCTGTTTGTTTCCCAGGCTTTTGCATTTGTGCACAAACACCTTAGGGAAGTGGCTGCTTGACCCACTTTCTTCTCTTCACCTGGGAATAACTACTTTGTTGTACCCTACGCCTTCCCCACTTAACTCAGGGCTTGTGTCACCATCCCCCGACGAACCTAGTTTAAAGCCCTCCTCGCTAGGTTTGCAAGCCTGCCTGCAAAGATGCTCTTTCCTCTCTTCATTAGGTGGATCCCATCTCTTCCTTTCAGTCCTTTGCTTCTTCCTGTGCTGTGGATTTGGCTCAGGCTGTAAGTTGGAGAAGCCTTAGGGCTGTTGTAAACCTCGTTCATCTGCCACTGGCTGCAAAGGCTTTTGTAACAGCTTAGTATAGCCAGAATGCATGTTGACTGGTGATGGAGAATTCGTTCTTCCTGCAATGCAATCCCTATGCCAAGCTGTCCTGGGGCCTGGATGCTCCAAGCTGATCACTAGAGGATTAGTGTGAAAATGGTGACATTTGATTGTATGTGCTTGTGAGTGACATAAGAAGGCTGGATGGGTAGAACTGCATTTTTAATTCCCAGACCAAATAGTACTCTTTAAATAATGCAGTGAATTTACAAAGTACTTTTTCAAACTAACTCCCTCTCCCAGTACTGTTCCAAATTAAGCTTCTGCTACTGCTTTAATCATCTGCATCAATGCAAGAGGGTGTTCAATACCAGGAAGGTGAACAAAATCGACATTTTCTAAATCATTTGAATCGCTGTCAGATTATCTTGGTTAGTTTAGCTATACTGATTTCTGGTAATCTGCTAATTGTAGCTTTCCTGGATTTCAAGGCTTGAACAGGCCATTATGATCATCTAGGTCAGGAGTTCTCAACCTTTTTCTTTCAGAGACTTTCTTCCAACATGCTATAAAAACTCCTTTGCCACAACAAAACTGTTTCTCTGCATGCAAAAGTCAGGGCTGGTGTTAGGTATGGGTTGGACCTCTCTGGTCCGGCACTCTCAGGAGGGAGTTTGAGGGAGTTTGCTAGACCAGAGGAGGTAAATTCCAATCCCCCTGCCACTGGCCCCCAGCCCTCCCTGGCCAATGGCTGCTGTGACAGGAACAGCTCCCTCTCTGATTCCTTCCCAGATGATGGCCCTCTGCGGCAGGACTGGTTCTGCTTTCAACCTTGCCCCCCAGACCCCAGGCTCTTGAACCCACTGCTCCTGGCTCTAGCCAAGCTGGTAGCTACCAGCTCTGATACCACCTGTGCAGTCTGGCTGAGCTCCCAGCCGCTGGCCCTTCTGCTGCCAGCCTGGCAGGTCTCCCTACTGTGGCCAGACTCCATGTCTGACAGACTACAGATGTTGCCAGACCAGGCCATCCTGATTTAGAGAGGTTCAGCCAATAGTAGCAATGAGGGCAATTGCCCCATGACCCATAATATGGGAGCAGTGTAAATCTCAGTTGCTCAGGCTTCAGCTTCTGCCTCAGGGTGTCAGGCTGCAGTCCCACATAGTGGAATTTTGGCTTTCTCCCTGTGCCTTAGCAAGTCTAATGGATCCTAATAGGATGAGTCCTTACAGACCCCATGAAACCCGTTCACAGCCCCCCCAAGAGGTCCAGATTCCTGGTTGAGAACCACTTTTAGACTAATCTTCCTTATAATAAGCTTAACCAGAACAATTTCTAAATCTTTTACAAAACACATCCAACATTGATGTAAAAATTGTCATTGATGGAGAATCTACCACAGCCCTGGGTACAATGTTCCAGTGGTAATTACTTTCACAGATGAACATGTGCCACTTCAAATTCAAGCCACTGGGTTGTGTTACAATGCACTCTTCAGTGTAGCAGAGAAACATATATTTTGTTCCCTCTGTAGATACCTATACACCGTAATCGTCATCCCAAACCTTTCTCTTTACTAGGCTAAATTGAGCTGCTTGAATGTATTACAATTAGGCAAATTTTCTAACCCTTTAGTCACTTTCAGGGCTTGTCTCTGAACTTTCCCTAATTTAGCAGCATTTTTCTTGCATAGTGAACACCAGAACTGGACATAATCTTCCAGAAATTATCTCGAGAGCAAACCAACCTGTCCTCCACTACTATTCATGAGTTCCCTGTTTCATGCATCTCAGGATGGCTGTGGCTCTTTTGCCCACAGCATTGCAATAGATACTGATGGTTATTTAAGTATCCACAACTACCCTCACACCTTTGTCAGAGGCTAGGTCTACACTAGACCTGAAAGTCGATCCTCAATATGCAATTCTAGCTGCAACAATTGCATACCTGGAATTGACATATCTAAGATTGACTTATCAGGCTAATCTCAGAGAAGGAGGTCGACAACAGAAACTCTTCCACTGACCTCCCTTACTCCTTGTGATAATGAGGAGCACCAGGGTTGACTTCTGAGCCCCTGATAGTTGAACTTCATTTGTAGGCACACAAAATCAAACCTCGAAAATTCAACCCTGAACAGAGACACTGCTTCCCAGGATGAAGTCCCCATCCTGCAAGTATGAGCTACATTCTTTATTCCTAAATGTATACACGTATATTTACCCATATGAAAACAGATATTGTCTGCTTGCACCTTATTTATCGAAAGATCCAGATGACTCTGAAGGAGTGACCTGACCTCTTAGTTATTTACCACTCTCCCAATTTTTGTGTCATCTGCAACCTTCAGCAGTGATGATTTTGTGTTTTCTTTCATGCCTTTGATACGAATGTTAAAAAAGTATGGTGCCAACGTACAGTCTGTGCAGTATCCCACTGGAAACACCTGCTCAGTGATTCCCTGTTGCAACTTTGAATTTGTCCAGCTTTGCTTTGGAGTGCAATCCCTTTTGGAAATTGGCTTTAAGATACATTGATGTGATGTATCCTTAACCTTATCTACCAAAAAGCATTTGCAACATGACACTGTTCTAGCTTTGCAGTTCTCAGCACAATATGGTATAATGATATTTCTCATTGACAATTGATCTTCTAGTTTGATAACATGATGGTTTTACAATCACAAAATGTAAGGAGTTCTGTGGCATCTTACAGACTAACTGATGTATTTGGGCGTAAGCTTTTGTGGGTAAAAAACGCTTTGTCAGATGCATCTGACAACTTCGTTTTTACCTATGAAAGTTAGTTAGTTAAAGCCTTGTATGCCTGCTGGTGTGTAGGGCAGCAACAAAGGTCCTCCACTTCCGTCTGTCTTTGGCCATTTTCTATTAGTCTTTCAGGTGCCACAGGACTTACTGTTTTTGAAGATTCAGACTAACACAGCTCCCTCCTCTGAGACTTAGCAAATTTGTTAAGACATTCCATTTCTCTACTCTTTTTCCTATGGGATTGTAGTTGTTTGTAGAGTTTTGCTGTTAAGGTTTTCTTTTCTGCATACTTTACATTTAACTTTATGGTTAGCAAATAAAAGAACTTGTGGAATCCATACAAATTACTACAAAAAATTGATGCAGTTTTATAATTATGTATTATTTAAGGATATTTAATTATACTATTTTAAGATTGTAAACTGACCTATCTATTTTGTTTTCATAATTGAACTTCCTCAGTTTCCAAGTTTACATTAAAATACTTACAGAAACCAAAAATATTTATAGAAACTATTGAGGAGAGTGTTCACAGCTAAAACAAACCTTAAAGTACCAAACAGTTAATCAATCAAACCTGGTGTCATACCGAAATAAGTATGGTGATGTCCACTTGGTCATTCACTATACTAGAGTATATTGTGAAGTGCTGAAAATACCTCATGAAATCTTCTAAAGCAATATAGTGGTGTAGATCATCAACCAAAAGACCATCTAAAGTATATGGTATTTTATGGCAAATTTAAATTTTCCAGTTGCACTTTATAAAAATGAACCTCAAGATTCAATTTTTTTGTCATTTTTGGGCGGTGGCTCCTAAGTCATTAATTTCTTCACAGCTTTAGCTCAGTACATGACCCTTTGTACCAGAAGTTCTCAAACTGTGATCTGTGCAGCACTGGTAAACCACAGAACTGTTCCAGCAGGTATTTAGACAGCTGGATGTTCACATGATGTTAACTCTATGTTATCATCCCTTGCAAATTTGATTACAATAAACATTTTCCTCCATACTGCTCTTCAATGGAAGTAATTCTCAAGGTGCCATAGTGATGTTTTGAGACTTCAGATGGGAAGGGAGGATGGCTGAGTAGTCACAGCCAGGAAGGAAAGAAATCCACAAGATAGAATGTATTCAGGTCCTGTGCAAACTGTGTGCGAAATTTGAAAATCCCTGAAAATATGTGATATGGTGCGGACCTCCCCTGGACCGGAGTTTTTTCTTTTGGCCCATGGTTCCAAAGCATGGATTTTTTATATCTGTGCACCATGAAGAGATACCTGAAAGTAAATCCAGATTCCACACTTTAGTTCGTGTGAAAGCAGCTGCACTGGAACTAACTAAATGTTTCTCTGAAGATATACTTGCAGTTTCTTCCAAGAAACACCTTCAAAGATACCTCCATAGGCAACATCAGAGGAATTTGGCATCACAGTCTGTAGTTCCTGGGACCCAGATCCAATAACTAGGGCATAAGTTTCCTAACTATAGTGCAAGTATTTCTAGGTTGATGAGAGAGAAAGTTATCTAGGAGCTGGCAGAGACTTTTATTTATATATAGTTCACTCTGGTTTCTCTGGGAGTCTGTCTGTTGTGCCATTCTTGATCTCTGTGTGTAGCAAATTTCCCCACATCTGTCAGAAAATCTGCTTCTTCTGTTTAAACCTGACTTTTATAAACAATTTTTTTCACTCCCCTAGCTTTTAGGGCTTTTAGAGAAGACTTCATATTCTCATTCCCTACTCCACTGATTGCTCTGGCTCCCCTCAGTTGCTCCCAGATCTTTGATTCCAGATGTCTTCCTTCTCCCCAAATGAGATCATCCAAGAATATATAAGCATCCATTCATGCTATGTAACATTCCCAAAATTATCTGCTTCAGGATACATGTCAAAGAATGGCAAAACTTAACTGCAACTGCTTCTAACTTCCTAGAAAACAAAGCAGCAGAAATGTAGCACTTTAAAGACTAACAAACTGATTTATTTGGTGATGAGCTTTCGTGGGACAGACCCACTTCATCAGATCAATTTGATTTCCAATGCAGGCTGACATTTATGAGTACAGAGGACCAAAAAAAAAATTGCAATAAAAACTGACAAATCAAGTAGGATTGAAGGAAGGAGGTGAGAGGTGGGGGGATTTTAATTGTCCCATCTGAGGTAAATACGAGCATCAAAGGATGGGAAGCAGTCCTTGTAACGTGTGAGGTAATTGATATCTTTGTTCACTCTGCGTTAATGTGTCAAATTTGAATCATAGAATCAAAGGGCTGGAAGGGACCTCAGGAGATCATCTGGTCCAGCTGCCTGCTTCAAGCAGGATCATCCCCCACTAAGTCATCCCAACCAGGACCTTGTCAAGCCGGGACATAAAAACCTCGAGGGATGGAGAATCCACCACTTCTTTAGGCAATGCATTCCAATGCTTCACAGCCCTCCTGGTGAAGTAGTTTTTCCTGGTATCCAGTCTATACCTCTCCCTTTTTAACTTCAGACCATTACTCCTTGTTCTGCCATTTGACACCACTGAGAACAGTTTCTCACCAACCTCTTTAGAGCTCCCCTTCAGGAAATTGAAGGCTGCTATTAAATCACCCCTAAGTCTTCTGCTCTGTAAACTAAACAAGCCCAAATCTCTCATCCCATCCTCGTAGGTCTTGTGCTCTAACTCACAAATCTCTTGTTCTAATCTGTTAAATTCTTTGTGTTCCAGAACCCACATTCTCAGGTCTTTAACAGAATGGCCCACTGCATTGAAGTATTCACTGACTGGCTTATGAGTATAGAGTTTCTTGATGTCTATTCTGTGTCCGTTTGTTCTTTGGCAAAGGTTTTGCCCTGTCTGTCCAATGTACATAGTGTCAGGGCATTGTTGGTACATAATAGCATATATAATGTTGCTGGAAGTGCATGAGGATGTGCCTTTGATCTTGTAACAAACGTGGTTAGGTTCTGTAATAGTATCCCCAGAATAAATATGTGGACGAAATTGGTAGTGGGGTTTGTTGCAAAGAATCATAGAATCATAGAACACTAGGACTGGAAGGGACCTCGAGAGGCCATCGAGTCCAGCCCCCTGCCCCAATGGCAGGACCAAGTACTATCTAAACCATCCCTGATAGACATCTATCTAACCTGTTCTTAAATATCTCCAGCGATGGAGATTCCACAACCTCCCTTGGCAATTTATTCCACTGTTTGACCGCCCTGACAGTTAGGAACTTTTTCCCAAGGTCCAACCTAAACCTCCCTTGCTGCAGTTTAAGCCCATTGCATCTTGTTCTATCCTCAGAGGCCAAGAAGAACAAGTTTTCTCCTTCCTCCTTATGACTCCCTTTTAGATACCTGAAGACCGCTACCATGTCTCCCCTCAATCTTCTCTTTTCCAAACTAAACAAGCCCAATTCTTTCAACCTTTTTTCATAGGTCACATTCTCTAGACCTTTAATCATTCTTGTCGCTCTTTTCTGGACCCTCTCTAGTTTCTCCACATCTTTTTTGAAGTGTGGTGCCCAGAACTGGACACAATACTCCAGCTGAGGCCTAACCAGCGCAGAGCAGAGCGGAAGAATGACATCTCATGTCTTGTTCACAACACACCTGTTAGTGCATCCCAGAATCATGTTTGCTTTTTTTGCAGCAGCATCACACTGTTGACTGATATTTAACTTGTGGTCCACTATAATCCCTAGATCCCTTTCTGCTGTAGTCGTTCCCAGACAGTCTCTCCCCATTCTGTATGTGTGAAACTGATTGTTCCTTCCCAAGTGGAGCACTTTGCCTTTGTCCTTATTAAACTTCATCCTGTTTACCTCAGACCATTTCTCCAATTTATCCAGATCGTTTTGAATTATGACCCTATCTCCAAAGTAGTCGCAACCCCTCCCAACTTGGTATCATCTGCAAACTTAATAAGCATACTTTCTATGCCAATATCTAAATCATTGATGAAGACATTGAACAGAACCGGTCCTAACACAGACCCCTGTGGAACCCCACTTGTTTATACTTTTCCAGCAGGATTGAGAACCATTAAGAGTTCCGGGATTACTATTACTGTGGTGTAGCCTGTGATTGCTGGTGAAAATCTCTCTCAGATTAGGAGACTGTCTATAGGAAAGGACAGGCCTGTCACCTAGAGCCTTCTGGAGTGTAGCACCCTGATCCAGAATAGGTTCTAGATTTTTAATGATGCACTGCAGGGGTTTGAGTTGGGGGCTATAGGTGATGACAAGTGGTGTTCTGTTGTTGATCTTCTTGGGCCTATCTTGAAGTAGCTGGTTTCTGGGTATTCATCTGGCCTTGTCAATTTGTTTTTTTTTACTTGGTCCAGTGAGTAATTCAGTTTTATAAATGCTTGGTAGAGGTTTTGCAGTTTTCAGTCTCTGTCAGTAGGATCAGAGCAGATGTGATTGTATCAAAGGGCTTGACTGTAAACAGATTGTGTGGTGTGAGCTGGATGAAAGCTGTAGGCATATAGGTAAGTGTAGCAGTCAGTGGGTTTCCAGTAAAGGGTGGTGTCGGTATGGCTATCAGTGATTTGTACTGTGGTATCCAGGAAATGTATTTCTCCTGTGGAATAATCAAGGCTGAGAATGATGCTTGGATGCAGGTTGTTAAAATCTCTGTGGAATTCTTCCAGAGTCTCTTTAACGCGGGTCCAAATGATAAAGATATCATCAATGTAGTATAAGTAAAGGAGGGGTAACAGGGGACGAGAGCTAAGGAATTGTTGTTCTAAGTCGGCCATAAAAATGTTAGCATACTGTAGGCCCATGTGG
The DNA here is from genome assembly GCF_033958435.1 of Carettochelys insculpta. Classification (NCBI taxonomy): domain Eukaryota; kingdom Metazoa; phylum Chordata; order Testudines; family Carettochelyidae; genus Carettochelys; species Carettochelys insculpta. Next base: position 60,530,651 of record NC_134144.1, read on the forward strand.
GTGCCCATAGCAGTGCCGCTAATGTGAAGGTATAAATTGTCCCCAAATTGGAAATAATTGTGGGTGAGAACAAAGTTACATAGGTCAGACACCAGATTAGTTGTGGTAACATCAGGGATGGTATTCCTGATAGCTTGTAGTCCATCTTCATGTGCAATATTGGTGTAGAGAGCCTCTTCCTCCATGGTGGCAAGGATAGAATTATGAGGAAGGTTTCCAATGTTTTGTAATTTCCTCAGGAAGTCAGTGGTATCTCAGAGATAGCTAGGAGTGCTGGTAGTGTAGGGTTTGAGGAGGGAGTCTACAAGCTGGACAGTTCGGTAGCATGGATGCCAATACCTGAAATGATAGGGTGCCCTGGGTTTTTGGGTTTGTGGATTTTAGGCAGTAAATAGAATAATCCAGGTAGGGGCTCAGATGGTGTGTCTGAGTGAATCTGGTCTTGAGTAGAGGCAGTGAGTTCTTTAAGTGGATGGTGTAGTTTCTTTTGGAATTCCAAAGTGGGATCTGAGGAAAGAGGTCTGTAAAATGTGCTGTTGGATAGTTGTCTAGCTGCATCCTGTTCATAGTCTGACTTATTCGTGATGACTATAGCACCCCCTTTGTCAGCCGGCTTGATTATAATGTTCAAGTTATTTTTGAGACTCTGGACAGCATAGCATGCAGCACGGTTGAGACTCTATTTCATTTTATGTTTCCATATAATTTCGGTCTGCACAGTTGCGGAAGCATTGTATGTAGAAATCTAGACTGTCACTACTCCCATCAGGGAGAGTCCACATAGAATTCTTCTTCTTTTGGTGTTGGTAGGGGGGATCTAGCAAGTCAGACTGATGCTCATGGGTGTGTTTGAAGTATTCTCTTACATGGAGATGATGAAAGAAGGCCTCGAGATCACCACAAAATTGTATTGGGTTCATGGAAGTGGTGGTGCAAAAAGGAAGACCCCAGGATAAGACAGACTCTTCAGCTGGGTTAAGTTTGTAGCTTGAAAGGTTAACAATATTATCCGGTGTGTTATAGTTGTAGTAATGGTAGTATCCTGAGATATGAAGTAATTTAGGTAGCTTATTGTCCTTTCTTTTTTGTAGGGAGTGGAAGTGTGTATTATAGATTTGTCTACTGTAGGAAATGTCCTGCTTTGTGGAGTCTTGCGAAAAACTTGATTATGGACGAGAGTTTCAAGTTCAGAGAGGTCATTCTTGATCCTTTCCTTCTTGCTGTATAGGATACTGATCAAGTGGTTCCTCAGTTTCTTAGAGAATGCGTGGTTTAGTTTCTCACTATAATCAGTGTACTACATTGATTGTAATGGGTTTTTCAGTGTCAATCCCTCAGGTACGATGTCCATCGTTTTGCATTTGAAGAGAAAGATGATGTCTGTCTGGACACAGAGCAAACATCAAGAAACTCAGTATACATAAGCCAGTCAGTGAATACTTCAATGGAATGGGCCATTCTGTTAAAGATCTGAGAATTTTTGTCCTGGAACACACAGAATTTTACAACAAATTAGAGCGAGAAATTTGTGAGTTAGAGTACACATTCAGATTTGACAGTTTAACACGTAGTATGAACAGAGACATCAATTATCTCATGCATTACAAGGATTGCTTCCCTTCCTTTGATGCTTGTAATTAAGTCAGACAGGACAGTTAAGATCGCCCCCGCCCCCTTACTTCTTTCCTTCAATCCTATTTGATTTGTCAGTTTTCATTGCATTTTTTTTCTTTTTGGTCCTCTGTACTTATAAATGTCAGTCAGTATTGGAATGAAAATGATCTGATGAAGTGGGTCTGTCCCATGAAAGCTCATCACCAAATAAATCACTGTGTTAGTCTTTAAAGTGCTACATTTCTGCTGCTTTGTTTTTTTGGAGTACGGACTAACACAGCTACCTCTGTGTTACTATCTAACTTCCTAGAGTTATTTGAGAGCTTCCACGCAGGTAAAAGATATTTTGGCTACTGCTAGTGTCCAAAAAAGGCCAGTCCCCGATTTGCTTACCTATTTTATCTTTATGGCTCTAATTGCAAAGCATATTCTAGTGGAAAAGGAACCTCTACTGTAAATGAAACAGAAGAGAAGGAACCAAAAAAAAAAGAGAGAAGTCAATTAAGACTTACAGGAGAATGGTAAACAAATCAAAACAAGTGAATGCTTGCCAAAGAGTTAATAGGCCATAGGAAGTGTTTTTCCAAGGTTTTATACAGAAAGGTATACTATACAGCTATGGTGTTTCTAATATATCCATCACTGTAAAACTGAGGTACTAACTGAAGCCAACTAAAAACCAAAACAAATCCATCAATAAATGAAGAGAGATTAAGTCAACAGTGGCTTGCAATTAGGTAACTAACAAATTGAACTTTAATCTTAAAATAATAGGAAACAAAAGAGAAGGTTTTCATTTCTTCCTAATTGTTCATATGAATATGAGTGTAATTAAGATCTGGGAAAAAATATCTGAACAATTGAACATAAACATGCTCACCCAAATTGGCAAAGTATTGAAATATTGATGATTATTTCTGGAAAATCTCAAATCACTTTTAACGATAAAATGTCTAGTTAAATGTGAGTATGGTACAGGTCTCCTAAACAGCAAAAATGAACTGTGATGTCACTTACCAGCCGATATGTCACCTGTATCAGCTTGATCACTTGTTCCTTCAGCCCTTGCATAGATTGTGCTGATTACAACACATCTCCATTCTTCTCTTATCCTGGCCTCCTTTCTCCATATGTGGCCATGCCCTTTCATGAGATAATCTTCCCCATCAGTCTTGGAGGTCTGCTGAGTGGTCATTTCAGTTGCTATGGTTACCCCTCAGTGACAGCTGCAGTCCATTGATTATCAGTGAGACTCGTTATATGCCTGGCCCACTGCATTTTGTTATACCTGCTCTCAATGATGTCCTGCACTCCACTCAGTTGTCTGATCACATTACTGGAGACTCTGCCGCGGATTGAAATTCCCGTAATTCTTCTTTCCAGCACTCTTGCTGTGACACAGTTGCTGCTCCTCTGTCTCCATCAGTGCCCCTGTTTTGCTGCTGTTGAACATCGCTGATAGTATATTGAGTTGAAGAGACAACTACCCGTTGCCTTGTTAATCTTTCCCTGTAGGACATCCACGGTAGAATTGAATGTGCACTCCCTGCTTTTTTTCTTCACAAAAGTTCACCTTCCTGATTGTGGCAAATGTTAATTTCTCAGCCCAGACAGACATCCTGGTCAACTTCTTCTATTTGATCTCCCTTGAATATTATTTGGACTGATGTTTAAAACAGATAAATGAACACACAAAAAACAAACTAACAAACAAAAAAAACCCTAGAAGAATCAAGAAAAAACAGAGACCCCAGGAGATAAGCAGCATTAGTAAAATTCAGTGCTGCTCCATGGGGTATAAATGAGTGTAGGCCGTTTTCTTTTCCTCCTGAGACTTATACATTTAAGGATTGGGCCTAGGTGACCTAAACATGCTTCTTTTCCACTAACTTTTATAATTCTACTGAAAGTAACTCTGTATGTCATTCAAACAATATAAAAATATAATCTGTATACCGTCCTCTTGTGCTGAATGAAGTACAGATATAATCCCAGGAGTAATTACATTTGTGGCCCAGATGTAGGTCTATTTTTCGGACCTCTGGTTAGTTTTTCTCAGTACCATTTGTTCAAACATGATATTTGGCTGCTATCTCCAGAGTCCAGCTTTCACATTTCTAGGGAGTTTAGCATTCAGGGCTAAGCCAATGCACATATCATTCTGATTTTGTGCTTATCAAGACTGTCTATCCTCTTTCCATGAATGTGGAACAGACCATTGCTGATGTCTGTCACAACCCACTCCTGAAATCCAGTTAAATGTATTTTTCTTTGGTCCTCTTCTGCTTTTCTAACATATAGAACTTAAATTTGCTATTTAGCTGTTATCATTTTGAAAAATAATTCTACATTTAATATTCAACATACAGCGGTGCTCATACTGCAGGTCTGCTGCTAGTTATTTATAGTGATTCTTCAACATGGCAGTGTTGTATTTCTTCAAGTTCAGCGGTGAGTTTATACACTCTTGCTACGTCTACACTGGGATGGTACATCGAAATAGCTTATGTAGCGATGCAGCGAAATCGAAATAAGCTATTTTGACGAGTAGTGTCTACACATCTTCCAGGGCTGGTGCCGTCGACATTCAACGTCGATGTAGGACAGCACTACATCGAAATAGGCGCTGCAGGGGAGTGTCTACACACAAAAGTGGCCCAAATCGAAATAAGGGTGCCAGGAAAAGCTGCGGACAGGGTCACAGCGCAGACTAGCACTTCCGGGGCAACAGCAAGCCGCTCCCTTAAAGGGCCCTTCCCAGACACACTCAGCCTGCACAGCACGCAGTCTGCAGAGCCACAAGCACGCACACCCCGTGTAAGCAGCATGGACCCCCAGTAGCAGCAGCCAGAGGCCCACATACCCGCCCCTGGAGCAGTGGCTGCCCTGCTCAGTGCCATGGAGGAGGCAGCTCAGCATCTTTTATTTGAGGAAGATGAGCTGTCCTCGGGGGATGAAGAAGCAGCCCCAGACCTTGCCGCCCTCCCAGCCTCCCCTGCCGGACATGCCGCCAGCTATGGAGGTACCCCACTGGCACGGACTAGTGGGAGTTACTGGTGCTGGCGAGTGGGACAACGACTGCTGGCTCCAGAATTTCCAGATGAGCCGGCAGACATTCCTCGAGCTCTGCCTTACGGCACCAGGACACCCCCATGAGACGTGTCCTCACTGTTGAGAAATGGGTCGGCATTGCTGTCTGGAAGCTGGCCACTCCAGAGAGCTACCGATCCATAGGGCAGCAGTTCGGCCGTCAGGGCTGTTGTCATGGAGGTAAGAGGACCCAAGGGGAGCGGGGCACCCGGGGAGGAGAGAGAGCCCGGGGGAGGGAGAGCCTGGGGAGAAGGCCAGACACACCCTGTACACCCCTCATGGGTGCTCTCTCATGTCCTTCCCCTGCAGGTGGTCTGTGCAATCAATGCCCTGCTCCTCCACATTCTCATGCGCCTTGGGGACCCGGATGCCGCCATCACAGGATTTGCCAGCCTGGGCTTCCTTAATTGCTTTGGGGCTCTAGATGGGACCCGTATCCCCATCTGTGCCCCAGAGCACAGCGGAGGATGCTTCCTGAATAGGAAGGGCTACCATTCTGTGGTCCTCCAGGCCTTGGTGGACAGCCAGAGCAGCTTCTTGGACATTTATGTTGGCTGGCCTGGCAGCACCCACGACGCCCGGGTGTTCAGAAATTTGGGCCTGTGCTGCCAGCTGGAGGCAGGGACCTACATCCCCCAGCGGGAGATCCCGTTGGGGGACACCACCATGCCCCTCTGCCTCGTCGCAGACGCGGCGTACCCCCTCCGGCCCTGGCTCATGCGCCCCTACACGGGCCATGTCAGTGCCACCCAGGAGCAGTTCAACACCCACTTGAACCATGCACTCCAGGTGGTCGAGCGGACTTTCGGCTGCCTCAAAGGGCGCTGGAGGTGTCTCCTCACCCGCGTGGATGCAGGGCTTGCCAACATCCCCCAGGTTGTGGGCGCGTGCAGCACACTCCACAACCTGGTGGAGAGCAAGGGAGAGGCATTCTTCCAGGGCTGGGCTGTAGAGGCTGGCAGGGCCAATGCCCAACCACCTGCTGCCCCCAGTCGCCAGGTCGACCCTGAGGGGATCCAGGTCCGGGAGGCCCTGCGGGCCCATTTTGAGCAGGCTGCAGGGTGAACGCTGGCAGGGCCAGCTGCTGATGAGCCACCCACCGCCCCCCCACATCCCCCACAGCACTACCTGCCCCCACGCCCACACCACTGAGCACCAGAGAGCACGCATCACCCACACACTTCTTTTGTAAATAAACCAACACCTTTTTTTTTTTAAATAAAACAATGAACTCAACATCAAAGAAGGGGGGAGCTATGTACATGGGGGGGGCAGCTACTAAAGGGGGGGTGGAACAGATAAACAAATACAAAGATGGGGAGAATATGTACAAAGGAGGGGGGGCAATGTCCTAGGCCCTTCACCCCTATTGTCCAGCGCCTGGCGTGGGGGGGCGTGACCCACATCTGGGCCAGAGGCCCTGTCGAGGCTGGGTGGGGGCCAGGAGAACTGGCAGATATGGACGGGCCGGGTCCTGAGGCCCACGGTCCCCCTTGATGGAAGGCTCCAGGACAGCTGCTGGTGGAGGGCGGATTGGAGGGACGGCAGGCGGAGCGACGGTGGGGGGGGGCAAGTGCTCCATGAGCCACTCAAAGGTCCCCATGAAAGCCCCCCCAAGCCTCCTGAAACCAGGCCAGCGCTCGCTCCTGCAGGTGAAGCCACCGCTTCTCCACCTGCAGGTGGCGCTCAGACACCTCCAGCTGACACCGAAGGTTGGCGAGGAGCTGGGGGTCAGCAGACGCCCGGAGATGGCTCCGGCGCTGTTGGGCTCGTCCTGGGGCTGGTCTGGGCTCTGTTGCTGGGCTGGCCTGCTGCGATGGCCCCGGTGGGCTGTCTGGTACAACAGACACAGCGCCTGTGCTCTCAGGGCCCTCAGATGGTGCAGCTGCGGAACAGAGGGGGGAAGAGTGGAGACAGCCGTTAGTCTGGGCCCTGACCCATGGTCCATGTCCCCCCACCCCTCTGCTGCTGGCTCCCCATCCCCGTCCCCCAGAGATGCTGCTGCTGATGATGGGTGTGCTATCCCGCCGCCCCCCCGGAGGGAACCTCTAGGTTCCATTCCCCCCATCACCAGGGATGGGGCATGATGCTGTCCTGCTGGGGGGCAGGGGCTGATGGACTCTTCTGAGGGACATGCCACTGCTGTCCTCGGGGCCATGGTCATCTGGGTGTGTGCAGGGCCCTGGTCATGTCCCTTGTCCCCGCCCCTTAACCCCAGGGGTGTGCACTGGGGTACGTACCTGATGGTCCGCTGCCACAGTCAGGGGACACCCATTGGGCGGACGCCCTGCTGGAGCTGCAGGAGGGGAGGTCTATGAGCAGCTCTCTGTCGCTGGAGGCCTCCTCCTCCTCCTCCTGCTGTGCTGCCCCAGGGGTGGGCTTCTGTGGGGGCCCCTGGGGTGCAGGGCTGGCCTCCGGGCTGGACTCCATCTCCGGGGCCTGCCAGGGCTCGTTGGCTGAGGTGTCAAGCATGGCTGGAGGGAGGAGCTGTACCAGGGACCCAGGATTTCCCTGAGCTCCCTGTAAAAGGGGCAAGCAGCGGGGGTGGCCCCAGATTGGCTGGCCGTGTCCCGGGCCCAGGCATAACCCTGCCGCAGCTCCTTCACCTTACTCCTGACATGGTCAAGAGTGCGGATAGGGTGACCCCGGGCAGCCAGGCCCTCGGCCAGCCGAGCGAACACATCTGCGTTCCGTCGCTTGTTCCCCATTACCTGGAGCACCTCCTCCTCTCCCCAGAGCCCCAGCAGGTCCCAGATCTCGGTCTCCAACCAGGAGGGGCCCCGCTGCCTCTTCCCCTGCTGGCTGGCTGGCTGGGAGCCCTGGGTCCCCTCAGAGGGGGTGCCCTGTGGGTGCTTGGGGAGCTGGCTGGATGCCATGGATATTGGGTGGTGGGTTGGGGCTCGTGAGAACGCGCAGGCTGGGCACTTGTGTGTGCTGCTGCCTGCACGCGTTCTCAGCTTTCTGCACAGGAAATAAGGGGGTGGGGAGCTTTAAGGGGCTGCTGCATGCGGTGACCATAGAGCTCAGGGGCTGGACAGAGCATCGCTCAACCCCTCAGCTGATGGCCGCCATGGAGGACCCCGCTATTTCGATGTTGTGGGATGTGGATTGTCTACATGTGCCATACTTCGATGTTCAATGTCGAAGTCGGGTGCTATTCCCATCTCCTGATGAGGATAGCGACTTCGATGTCTCGCCGCCTTACATCGATTTCAACTTCGAAATAGCACTCGGCATGTATAGATGCGGCGGGCGCTATTTCGAAGTTGGCCCGGCTACTTCGAAATAGCTGGCTAGTGTAGATGCAGCTTTTGTGATTCTGTCTTATTATTCTTTTCTAGCTAATGCCTTTATTAAAACTTTACTATTATTCAGCTTTTTCTCATCCTATTCCATAATGATACCTATAGTTTTTCTGTGAAGTCTCTTTGTAAACACAAGGTGATTGTGCACTGATAGAAAATTTTCTCTAGAAATTTTGCCGTTACAGTGATAAATTTTGTACAAAGTTGCCCCATTCAGGGTATAAAATAGGGAAGAATTTCGGCCATAGTAGTCATTCTTTCTTGAAAGTTGCATGTGGATTCTAGCTCTGCTATAATCAAATTACAAAAGTGTTTTGACTGTTGCCATTAAGAACTTAACATATATCATTTATGTCATAATCATTCAATTCCTTGAGGTGCAGGTTAAACATTGTAAACAGTAGCTATAAGCTAATATTAGCTTTGGCATGAATTTAGAAGACTGATTTTTTTTCTTTTTGGGTCAGTATGTTTGTTGTCAGGGTAGTTAACCTGATTTTTCCCATGCCGTTGAGATAAAATGATTGTATGAAGCTCACTGAGGAGCTTGTTCATTTTGACCTCCCTAAATTGTACTCCCAACACCCTCCCCAGTTCCTTTCTGCTCTACAGTCTGTTCCTTTTTACTACCCAGTTCTCTGAGTACAGTCATAGTAGATTAGACTAATGGTCCATCAAGTCCTTTATCAGTGATCTATTTCCGGGACCTTGTGAACTATGTGATTGTTTTTTTTTGTGCATGTGTGACCAGAGCACTTGCCGGAGAATCTACTTTTAATGCTGAAGTGCACTAAAAATATCCAAGCTTTCAATTTTTTAAAAAAGGTTTTTGACCATTATGCTTGCACAGAAAACTTTTTAAATACAGCAAAATGATTGCAGTCCTCTAGTGTGGCGTCTGAAAGCAGCCTGAAGCAATTATTTTTAAAGAACATTTCCTTTCATATTTGTGGGGCTTTACTCTCTAATCTGGTGATAAGTATTTCAATGTCACCATAATATCTAATTACATACTCATATTAACATCAACCTCCAGGAAATATGTTTATCTAATATATCCGGCCTTCCTGTAATACCTTCCCATATTTTCAATGTCCCTCCCTATGACCAGGACTTCTTCCATAACCATTGGTGCTGTTATAGTAATAATAAGGTATAGTTAAGTGGGTCAATCAATAATAAATCAGAGTCATGGTCATTCAGCAACTAGGACAAAGAGAAAGTTGTGTTACATCCTATATTCTGAGTGAGTAAGAAAGGTCACTGGTAAGGCTTCTGAGAAGAAGGATGTACTTCAGCTGGTGCTGAACACAGGTCCACTAAAGGATATTCTAGCAGAAGAAACAGGGTTGTCTCAGAACCTGGTGAAAAAGCAGAGGTGGCCCAGTGGGGTCCAGCCAGTGGGCAGGGTGCAAGGTGGCGTGTTGCCAGTGGGTCCCAGCCAACAGAGAGTGGATGCTACAGTCAATTGGAGCATGGGGCCTAAGGCAACCACCTTACTTAACCTCTCCAAAGGGTGGGCCTGAGGAAAAGGCTTATCATGGAAGCAGCTAGCAGTGCTGGATAAGCTATTTTCCATCAGCCAGGGGAGATGAGATCCCAGTCCGTAAGTGGGTTACAGATGTACTTACATCTGGGAAGAGTTTATAGATAGGAAAATGCAGTAGCTGGCACTCAAGAATATGTTGCATGGTCCTTGGTGTATGCAGGACCGAAAACTTATGTGTGTTGAAAATGTTTTCCTCTAGCACTGCGGTGTCCAATACACTGTCCATTCACCACCTGTAGCAGACTAGACACCGCAGTGTGGTGAAGCGGCTCATTAGAGCTGCCCATGTGGAGTGCCCTCTGTGCACGCGCCCCACCATTTGGTGGGACAAGCATGTGGCAGCAGCAGCAGAGGCAGTTCCTACTGCGGCTTCCTCAGAGCTGTGGGACAGCTTATGCTGGTGACTGGGGTGGCTCATGCGGCGTGGCTCAGGGCGGCAGGGCAGCTCACGTGGAATGGCTCCAGTGGTGGCTCTGGTGAGTCACCGGCAGTTTGTGCATGGGGGGGTGTGTATGCCTGGCTGGGGGTGGTGGGTGCCTGGCTCGGGGGCGGGGGGAGAGGGGGGCACCTGGCTTGGGGGCGGGGCTGTGGTGATTATTAATTTCTTTTGGACACCACTGCTCTAGCAGTTCTGCACAGCTGTTCTTAAGAAAGGACAGTTGCCAGGGTCTTGGTTGAAGTTACTCAACCTAGGAACTTTCTTGCTAATTTAAATGGGGCTGAGGCAAGCTGGGTCTGCTACTGAGTATCCCTTTACTTGGGCTTAACAGAAAAAATAGTGTGGGAGAGTGATCTAAATGCTCCCTTTTATGGGCAATAGGACCATGTGATCTCCCAGCTATCCTTTTCAGAAATCCTACATTAATCAAAGATTCTTTCATTCCCCACCTCATTTTGTCTTTATTATGTCATATCTATGGTACTACTTGTAGGTCAAGCACAATTCTCAGAGCTCTTAACTTTAAGTATTTAATGCACATTTTATTGAATGTATCAGAACGTGTGGGAATTTGTGTAACACACGCTCAGAATAAATGCTGTCTTGGTCAGTCATAAACAAGTTCTGCAGTTAATTGCAAGCTTGTGATGGTAAAGCTTTTTTATACCCATAGTCACCATAATCTCAGTGATGCACATCATACATTAAAGAAAAGTATATCTTGAAGAGTTTCAAAATGTTTTACATTCATTATTCTTATGGACCTTTATCTGTAAAACCAGATGTCTTAGCTATCATAAAAACACCCATATCATAACAACGACTCAGGGAAGGAGACATACAACAAATGCAAGACAGATATAAAATGAGTGACAATGGCTTTTGTACAGTTAAAAATCAGGATTTAAAAATACATTTGTAATCTTGGTAGGGATTACAAAAGAGAAAGTACTATGTACTTTTAAGAGACCTCACAAAACAGTCATATAGCAGTTTAAAGACTAGCAAAATAATTTATTAGATAATGAGCTTTCGTGGGACAGACCTGCTTTTTCAGAGCTGGAAATTCTAATGAAAGTAAACTGGCACAATGAGACTTTAATAGAACGATATTATAAAAAAAAATGAAAACTGACAAATCAGGTACAAAGGACAGAGGGATGGGGGAGGAGGTGAAGGGTGGAGAAGAGAGTGAAGGAAATTACTTACTGCAAGTGTCTATTGAGTTAAATGACTTCCTGAGATCACTACAAAATCAAAGATGGGGAAACTGTCCTTGAAATGTGTAAGGTAATTGCTATCTCTATTGAGACATAGGTGCAAAGTGTCAAACATGAAAATAAACTCCAGTTCAGATGTCTCCCTTTGTAATCTGGTGTTAAAGTCTCTCACTCTGCTACCTCTCTGTGACTATTCACCATTTTAGAGACCTGGCACTCTTAAGACAATTGCAGTGGTGGTAGTCTGTGTGAAATCAAGATTTGAAGTGGTTATGTTCTTTCATTATAGGGCCTGATTGTGCACAGGGTCTTGAGCAAGGGCTGTGTCTACACTAGCATGCTTCTTTAAAGGGGGCACGGTAATCAGCACGAGTGGGGAATAATAATGAGGTGCTGCGATGAATTTGCAGCACCTCTTTAGGCTAATATCTCTGGGGCAACTTAAGCATCAGCCTGCCATGTAGCCAAGGGAGTAAGGGCACTTCGAAGTTGCACAGGTACTTCAGAGTGCCTGGGGCTACATGGCATGGCAGCGCTTTGAAATTATCAACTTTGAAGTTGCTGCAGTGAGACTTATCCTATTGAGGTGCTGCAAATTCATCGCAGCACCTCATTATTGTTCCCTGCTTGCGCTGATTACCATGCCCCCTTCGAAGAAAGGGTAGCGTAGACACAGCCAAGAAGTGTTGAGGAGCAGAACTACTACCAGGGGGAACATTGCTAGGGATAGTTCAAAATTCTTTCTAGAGCTCCAGGTAGTGCAACCCACTCTGCTGTCAGCCAGCTTGACTGGTTCCGCAGGTCAGTGCTGACAGGTGAACTGTTGACATTCAGCAAGGTCAAGCAGTGCCTGCAATTTCCCAAACATAGGGAGTGCTATTAAATGGAGGGAGGAGGATGTATATGTGTCAGGACAGAGTTCCTTGCACCCTCCCTTTACTGCATGTCCACTCTATGGCAATGCATAGCCTGGCCTATCCCTTCCAGCTGAAGAGGTTCTTCCTACTCCCTCCTGTGACACGGCATTTTTTCCTGTAAGGAGGGTAGGTATATTTTAGGTGCTGAATGGCTCGGCAGTGTCCTCTTTCTGAAAGAAGCAAATAGAGACTGTCAATAAGTGGAGCAGAGATAAGATAGATAGTTGCTTGTTAGTGATTTGGGGGCTAGGTAGTGTGGCCAAGTGGATTAATGCTTTGCCTTCACTTGCTGACATTTAATCTCTAGAGCTTGGTTTTGTATTCAGCCCAAACGTGAAGTGACTGAATCTCTGTGATTTGGTAGTTGTGGAGCTGATACAGTGATAAAGTTTGGGAACCTGATTCCAAGCACTATTCAGAGCTTAAGTTTTTGTTGTTGTTTTTAAGGAGGAATTTTCTCTGTAGTCTTGCAGATTGAAATAATCTCAGTTCTCAGGAAATTCAGTAATCATTATCACACCAGTAAGAAGCAGTCCAGTAGCACATTAAAGACTAACAAATGTATTAGGTAATGAATTTTTTGGGGGAAGACCCTCTTCAGATTTTCCTTTGTCCCCTTTCTCTTGAGAGGGCAGCTCAGGATTTTGTGTGTGTGTGTGTGTGTGTGTGGTTTGCTATTTCACTGTTGACTTTTACTACCCAAATAATACTCAGTCTTTCCTTTTGTCAGTGCTGCCTGACATCAGACAAAGGTGTGGAGCCTAGAAGAAGCTGCTGTGTGTGAGGTGGAAATAAAAGTAGAGAAGATATTTGGCTTTTTGCCAAGTGCTTCCCTTGATCAGAAAGGGGAAAGTTTGGAGGTGGGTAAGAATGTTGTCTTGTCTGTTGCCTAGGAAGAACGAGTGGCAAGCCTGATGGTCCCTGTTTAGCAGCATCATTTTTATCAATCAGCCAATTAACTTCTCGCAAGGTCAAGGTGTGTCCCCTGTAAGATGAGCATTTCAGCAGCTGCCCAGGGGAGAGTGAAATGGCACCCAGATGTTTAGCAGAATACCCACAGCTGCAGCATGTATTTCCGTTGGTGGTGCACATCCACACACGGATCGGTGCACATAAAATGTGTTCTGCACATGACTGGAGATATTAGATGGACCATTGAAATGTAGTCTCAGATCTTTTTAACATTCAAATGTTTAACTGGAAGGCTAATAGGTTTCTCTCAGAATGGAGAGAACCCTGGTACAGTCCCCTTACCATAATTTTTTTCCCTCTGAAACTCTGAAAATATGCAAGGGCATGAATTAGGGAAGTCATTCTCAGTGGGGTGTGAGCTCAATTTAAAACCAGACTGGTGTACAGGACTAGGACCCATATTTCTGAAATGCTAGTTATAACCTGGTGGGATTCTGGATGGCCATGAACTCAGATTCCTGACAATATGTAATCTACTTAGGACCTCTTACAAATTGTCTTTTGCCTTTTCTTTGCTAAAATCTTCTAGAAGAAACCATTCTAAGTACAATTAGGACTTGCAAGAGTATCCTGTTTAACATCCCTAGTGACCAAAGTCAGAGATAAACAGTGTGCCTTTTAGTGGCAGTATCTGTAATTCAACCTCGCTCTTTCACTGAGGAGCTAATTTGTGCTCTGGAGAATACCCCTGGATGACCCAGGAATTAGGGCATGTGCCCACGTTGTATGAGTCAGTGAATTTTTTTGCTTTACCACAAATTTCCTGTTTTATCTTGGACAAATTAATCTCTTTCTGTCTCAGTTCTCTCTCTGTAAAGTTAACTGAGATATCCTGACCATAGGTTGGTACAAGGTAGGCACCCTAGATCCCACACTTCATGCTGCCACAATGAAGCAGAATGCAGCAGGCTGGAAGGGCACAATGCGGGTTTGCTCTGGCTACTGGTCCTGAGATGAGGGCAAGGAGAGCCCAACTTCTGCTGCTGCTGTTCCCCCGACACTCTGGTAATCCCCCAGCTCACATTACGCGGGGGGGTGGGGAGGCTTGAGGAAAGAGGTCCATTGGGTATAGGAGGAAACAGAGGAGAGGCTTGGAGCAGGCAGAGGGTGCAGGGATAGTGCCTGCAGCAGGGGGGTTGTCATACACCCCAGGCCTGGGGTGTTGGGGGTAGGGTTACCCTGAGCCCGGTGTCCCAAGGCCACCTAGGGATGGCTCTGAAAGTAAGGATAATAGAACTTCCATACATCAGAGTGTTGTGAGGATGAATACATTAAATGTTATGAGGCCTTCAGGTGATGAGGGCTACCCAAGTACTTTAGCTGGATAGAGCAGAGAAGGTAGTTCTTTTCAATAACGCTCCCACAAAGGATAAGACAAGAGACTATAAAGGGGGGAGAACAAGGAAACAATAAAAGGTTAGTCAGTATGATAATCCAAGTCTCAGCACTTCAGTGGTACATCTATCAAGTTTTATGTAAGCACAATAGATCAATAAGAAAAGAAAGGGGAAGAATAATAAAGTTCATTTTCTCTGTTGGCACAGGGGACTGTTCAAGATCATATTATACACCTTGCTTTAATGGCAGATGTTGCTTTAAACCAACATTGTGAATATAATCCTGCAAATATCTGCTCAGGTATAGAACCCTTTCATCCACCTTTGCCCTGCGGATGGTAGAATGAATCAATTAAATAAATAGTATTCCATTAAGATACATAAAAATTACATGCATTGGGTAAATGCCCAAGTATAATTTTTCAAGGCTGCTTTAAGCAGTAACCCCCTTCCTTTGCAAATAATTATTCTTGAACAAGAATATTCTTATTTTATCCAAACTAGTTCACCCATAACTAGACCTAACCTTACAACACTTTCAGTAGTTAATATGCAGAGCTATGTTTGGTGATTAATTTTTCAAGTCTTCCCTAAATCAGCCTTTTGTGTGCAGAAGAATACTAACACAATGTGGTTAGTTCCTTGTGATTCTCTCCTATTGCACTGTGAAAAATCTTGCTACATGGTTGGCGTGTGCAGCTTAAATATTTAAATTTTTCTTTTTATCTATGTAGTACTGAGCTGGGTGTAAGTGTGAAAGCTTGTGTCTCTCACCAACAGAACCTGGTCCAATAAAAGAAATTACTTCACCCACATTGTGTTTGTCTCTGTTTAAACGAGAAATGTAGCCATTTCTATCTACATGAGCCTGCAGTATGGATATGTAATTGCATGCCTACTGTCACCTACAAAAGGCAATTCCCTAGTGAAAGAGATTACTTAAAACAAAATATCTGATGTTTCCAATTCAGTTTTGTTTGACCTGTAGCTAAAAAACACCAACCAAATTCTGCTGTCATTTATCATAGTATAAACGCTATAAAATATTCTGGATTTATGTTAGCCTAAGAGCAAAATCTGGTCAATTTCTGCTACATAACCATTTTTCTCTGGTCCCCCAGTTGGTCACGCAGGACATATTTTGCTTGTATCATTTTCCCCACAAGCTGTTGAATGGGCTTACATCAACTTCCTTCTGTTTCTTAACCAGTTGCAATGTTGACAGTGTATTCTATTCTTCAGACTGTGTAGTTAGTATTGGCCTTAAAATGCTGAGGATCTGCTTACTTGCTTGCAGCATTACAGCATGATGTTATTTTTGCCCTCTCTCTACAAGTAATGTGTCTGGTAACTGCTGAATGACTTCTTATCCCATAACTAATTTATTTTCTTCTGTCAGCTCAGCATTATTTTCTTCTTTACTAATTCACTATTGTATTTGCCTTCAAATCATATCACTTGCACTTAAGATATCTGAAAGTGGGAAGGTGAATAGAGAGCACGTGAAATGCATAAAGGGCTTTTCATATCTACCTGTCGGAATTCTGATTTCACATCATCATTAAATAGGAAATGACTGTGTACTCTGTGATAATAAACCAGGGTTACAGACAACATCATCAGGCTCTACATCACCTGGCCCTAAATGCAGCTGCTTTCTGATGGACATTGTGGTTTATCTGCAAGGAGTCTAGTATCGGAGGGGTAGCCATGTTAGTCTGGATCTGTAACAGCAACGAAGGGTCCTGTGGCACCTTACAGACTAACGGAAAAGTTTTGAGCATGAGCTTTCGTGAGCACAGACTCACTTCATCAGATGCTGGTCTTGGAAATCTGCAGGGCCAGGTATAAATAAGCCAGAGCAAGGGTGGGGATAACAAGGATAACAAGGAGTCTGGCACTCTTGCTACAATTCCCCACCAAAACCACTGTAGCAGTTGGTGTCCATGCTGCCAATCTCAGTTGAGTAGACAAAGACTAAATGGGCATGTGAACAGAACTGCCTGTGGGTGAGATTTGCCCCTAACTTTCTGTGTAGAGGCTTTGCAATATACACTGCAGCATCTCTCTTGTGTCTCTTGTGTGATACTGTCCCATGGATCTGGGAATCCATGCATGATGAGCTTTTGACATGCCAATGAAGGAGCGAGTATCTTAGAGATAGGCAGGGACTTCTGTCTGTGCTGTGTTTCTTCTAGGCTGCCGTCTTGGTGGGCTCTCCCTTTTAAGGGATGTCAGTGATATCTGAGGTATCATCATCATCATCTCTGTTGAAACCATGTTAATGCCAGTGAGTGGTACCAACAGATCTGCCTATGTACATTCTGCATCCAGTCCCCATATGTATTCTGAGTTGAATCTGCTGTTTGTTAGGTCTCAGGAATATATTCCCATGCCTTTTCCTCCTACATAGTTAGAGATGCTCGTGGAAGCTTTTAAAAATGGATGAGATAAACACTTACATTAGTACAGGGGGCTGGACTTGGTGACCTTCTAAATGTACATTTTAACATTGTGGAATGTAGATGCATAGTAAATCACCAAATAAGGTAGGAAGTGTGGCAGATTCTTTACAACTGGCAATGGGAGGTGGAACTGGATTATAATTTGACTACCCATCAAAGTTATTGGCTCAATGCCAGTGCTGAGAACGAGTGCTGGTTGAGAACTGCGCATGTACTGTGGGGATGGTACAAAACAATGAATGGTGAACCCACTGAATGGCCATTTTTAAGCTACTCTTCAGTGCTCAATGATTATTGAAAATCTAGTGGGGGCCCTCCTATCAAATCTCATTTCCTGTGACTGACGAGGCAAATTGGTGTCAAGCTGACTAGCACCTTGAGCATTTTGCACATTTGGGATCATCATTTTCATCTGTTTGTTCCTGTGTCCTTCAAAGTTATGGCCCCTGGAATCCCATATGATGGGGCCAGCATTACTAGGAAAAGGCTGTAGTTGTGCACCTTTTCTCACACTAACCTCAACTGCATTTTTCCCATAAACCTATCATGTAATCTTTCTCTCCATTCTGATTATTGAGATGGCATGAGCAGTTCCGCGGCAAATCTAGAAGATGATTGCACACAAACACATGTGGCAGTGAATGATGACACGTAACAGACCAAAATCTGGGATCTTCGTCTACAAAAACACCATTATATTTCCTATATAAGAACCAAAACGGGGGTAAAAATGCACACTTGCTATAGACCCTGCAATAAAGTGTAGATTTTACTTTCCCAAAAGGGTTATGACGCCGATTACAGGAAGGCTTGCAGAAAGGTAACAAAAAGGTCAAAGAGTTCTTTCTTGCACTTTTCATGACTCATTAATCAGAATGCATAGTATGCATTTATAATCTCTTTAGGTTGTGAAAGCTTATGGACAAGGAAGTGTATACACTGGATTAAATAGTAAAATTCTCAAGCACACATCAGTTCATTGTGTATCAGATTTATGGAGGTCACATTTTTTTCCAAAAGGGGTAAGGAGGGTGAATGATACAGCTCTCTTATGCACTCCTTAGCAGTTGATTTTAAAATTGAATTACAGCTCTGGTGAAAACTGTAAGCCCTTTGATCTGTGAGTCACTGCTGAGATGCAGCAGAATATAAATGGGGAGGAGAGGAGAAAGGTAAGGGAATGTACTCAGTCCATTCAGGTCTCAATATTAACTTTTTGCAAAGGAAGGTGAATTCCAAGCCAACAACTTTTTTATATATTAAAGGTTTGGTTAGCTTTAACTGGGACTTCATCAATTCAAAGGATAGTTTTCATGAGTGCTTTGCAGTGAGGCAGCTGGTTTATAGTATGCTTTTGAGACATGCAACGCATAACTGTAAAAGCCTAAATAATTTTTTATCCATTTTACCATTGTAAGTCTATGTTTCTTTGTGCTTCTACATGTAATTTACTTACATTACCCTAGGGTTTGGTGAAAGATACCAGCTCTCCTCAACTGCATCTGCCTTTGGCATGTTTTACACCCACTCTTTAACCTCTAAACAGATTTTATCCAACTGGTGTCTTCAGGTCCTTGGCAGGTGTGAGGCCCTCATAACTATAACACGTAAATATTGTGGTTTTGTTATCATTTATTATTTATTTTCCATGTTTCTATGAAATAACTACTATGAATTCATAAACATGAGGGGATGCAATATTATATTCTTGCCTCAGGCACAAAATTAGCTAGTTACAGCTCTGGTATCTACGATTGGCTATATACTACAGTCAGTACTTTTGGCCATTTCATGTGTTCGTTCAGAACCCTTGGATGAATATTATCAGGCTCTGGTGACTGACTTAATTATTTTATTAGTTTGTTCAAACACATCCTCTACTGACATCTCAGTCTGGGGCAGCTGCTTGTGGTAACCTAAAAAAAAAACCCAAAATCTGTGCCTTTCTCTACAATCTCCTTGTCTTCCTTGAATGTTCCTTTAGAACCTTGATTGTCCATTGGTCCCACTTATTGTTTGGCAGGCTTCCTGCTTCTTGAGTAACCTTGGGTGATCCTGCCACACATATGTCACATCTATTTAGCTTACATCAAGGTTGGCACTGGGTTTGGTTCAGTTCTGGTTTGTTGGCTTGTAGGGCTAAGCAGCTGAAACAAACTACCCAGAAGACATAGCACAGGTGCAGAATAACACTTGCACATATGCAAGTGTCCACAGTGTTATTTTTTGAAGAAATGTAGTAAGAAAGGGACCTGCAACTGCACAATGTACTTCTCTTTTTCTGACTTGCCCACCATTTTGTGATCCCTAAGAGTACCTAAAAGAAATATTACTGGATATTGTCCCTCAGTCACCTGACATTTTGCTTGCACAGAACTTTGAATAAAACACTCTCCATATTTTCACATTTTTCCATCTTACTTTCTAGCCTTTACCTTTTCTTTCCTACTTCCTTGCTCCCACTACGAGCACGAGACCACTGGCAGATATACACATGCACTGACTTCTCTTTCCCAGTAAGATAGGAATCAAAGTTAGTCACTAAAATAGTTATGAAAACAAGTCCTATTGATGTTCATTGATACTTAGGCTCCCACTTATATATGTGTATATATATATATATATATATATATATATATATATATAGTTCCAAAGACATTCTCTGTTCTTGCTTTGTCCCTTAGAGAGGAGAGTATGATATGATTGCCAGGGGTCAAAAGTTAAGCTATATCCTAAATTAATCTGATATGCCTAAGTATTATCCGTAAAGTGTGTAATTATGTATTGTCAGTGCTGAAAAAGCTGCACAAAAGATTTGATTTAGCAATCAAAGTTCGTCTTTAACTTGAGCTTTTAGCAAGTATTTCTTTGTTCACAGTTCTTTATTTTAAAATGAGGGAGGAGAAAACCTTCCTTTGGAGGTTTTTGACAGTTAAGAAGCTGGAATGCAGTATTTCAGCATACACTTGATCTAGTATAACTGTTACATGTAATATTTCAACCATAAATAAGTCTAATATTGTTTATACCTAATGGACTGCGATTTGACATTACGCTCCAATGTTTCATTACAATACATATTTAGAGTACTATAGTAAGCATCTTATAAAAAAACCCAAAAACCTTAACAGCTTTCTTTTAGTGCTGCAGGTGACTGAGTGATGTTTCAAATGCACTAATTAGTTCAATCAATCATCCAAACCAAGACAGGAGTTCTATGAGTAAAAATACATTTTCTAAACGATTTAAATGGCATTTTAATTTAAAAAACAATTTCTTGTTATTCCTGTGTACCTAGTTCTGATTTCACAGCCATTTCACAGCAGCAGCTATTGACTTCAGTGAAATTATTTCAAGTTGCTATCAGTATAACGTAGTTCAGAATCAAGCCTCTTACTCATGTAAGCTAAAGCAATTCTCTGTGCCAACTCTCTTACTCCAGGTGAACTCTGCTGAGTCTAAATTCGCTATTCTGGAATCTAAGCAGTGGGGGAGCAATGTTACTTAATTCTTAAATATGCTATATTCAGATTCAAAGCAGATTATTGTTTTAGTGACTAATTTATAATCATCTGAGTTTCACTGAGCAACCTATGATATGATCATAGTAGTGCTATATACTTCCTGTCTGTACCACACAACTGTGGAGACCTGGGAAATATCTGCATTATTTTCATGACTATATCTCTGAAGCTACGTCTACACGGGTATGCTGCATCGAAATAGCTTATTTCGATGTAGCGAAATCGAAATAAGCTATTTCGATGAATAGCATCTACACGTCCTCCAGGGCTGGTGCCATCGATGTTGGGCAGCATTACATCGAAGTAGGCACTGCAGGGGAGCGTCTACACACCACAGCGGCCCACATCGAAATAAGGGTGCCAGGAACAGCTGCAGACAGGGTCACAGGGCAGACTAGCACTTCCGGGACAACAGCAAGCTGCTCCCTTAACGGGCTCCTCCCAGACACACACAGCCTGCACAGCACGCGGTTTGCAGAGCCACAAGCACGCACACCTGTGGAAGCAGCATGGACCCCCAGCAGCAGCAGCAGCAGCAGCCAGAGGTCCACACACCCACCCCTGCAGGAGCAGTGCTTGCCCTGCTTAGTGCCATGCAGGAGGCAGCCGATCATCTTTTATTTGTAGAAGAGGAGCTGCCCCCAGGGGATGAGAAAGCAGCCCCAGACCTTGCTGCCCTCCGACCCCCCCCCCGCCGCACACGCTGCCGGCTGTGGAGCTACCCCACGAGCACCGACTGGTGGGAGCGGCTGGTGCTCGGCAAGTGGGACAACGACCGCTGGCTTCAGAATTTCCGGATGAGCTGGCAGACATTCCTGGAACTCTGCCAGTGGCTCACCCCTGCCTTACGGTACCAGGACACCTCCATGCGACGTGCCCTCACCGTCGAGAAACGGGTCAGCATCGCTGTTGGGAAGCTGGCCACTCCAGACAGCTACCGATATGCAGGGCAGCAGTTCGGTGTGGGAAAGGCCACCGTCGGGGCTGTTCTCATGGAGGTAAGAGGACCCGGGGGGGGGGGAGTCCTGGGTGGGGAGCCCAGGCAGGGGAGGGCCAGACACACCCTGCACACCCCTCACTGGTGCTCTCTCATGTCCTTCCCCTGCAGGTCGTCCACACAATCAATGCCCTGCTCCTCCACAGGCTTGTGCGGCTTGGGGACCTGGATGCTGCCATCGTGGGGTTTGCCAGCCTGGGCTTCCCAAATTGCTTTGGTGCTCTAGATGGGACCCATATCCCCATCTGTGCCCCAGAGCACAGCGGAGGATGCTTCCTCAATAGGAAGGAATACCATTCCGTGGTCCTCCAGGCCTTGGTGGACAGCCAGGGCCACTTCCTGGACATTTGTGTTGGCTGGCCTGGCAGCACCCACGACGCCCGGGTATTCAGAAATTCGGGCCCGTGCCGCTGGCTGGAGGCGGGGACCTACATCCCCCAGCGGGAGATCCCTGTGGGGGACACCACCATGCCCCTCTGTGTCGTCGCAGATGCAGCATACCCCCTCCAGCCCTGGCTCATGCACCCTTACACGGGCCATGTCACAGCCAGCCAGGAGCGGTTCAACGCGCGCTTGAACCATGCACGCCAGGTGGTCGAGCGGACTTTCGGCTGCCTCAAAGGGCGCTGGAGGTGTCTCCTCACCCGCGTGGATGCAGGCCTCACTAACATCCCCCAGGTTGTGGGCGCAGGCAGCGCACTCCACAACCTGGTGGAGAGCAAGGAAGAGGCCTTCTTCCAGGGCTGGGCTGTGGAGGCTGGCAGGGCTGATGTCCAGCCACCCACTGCCCCCAGTTGCCAGGTCGACCCTGAGGTGATCCGGGTCCGGGAGGCCCTGCGGGCCCATTTTGAGCAGGCTGCGGTGTGAACGCTGGCAGGGCCAGCTGTGGGCGAGCCACCCACTGCACCCCCCGCATCCTCCACAACACTCCCTGCCCCCACGCCCACACCACAGAGCACCCGAGAGCACCCCCCCCAACTTTTCTTTGAAATAAATGGAAATGTTGTTTCAAACCAAACAGTGCAACCTCTTATTAATAACAGAAAAAAAGGGGGGAACTATGTACATGGGGAGCAGCTAGCCAAACAGGGGTCCAACAAAAACTATATACAAATGGGGGATATGTACAAAGGAGGGGGGGGCCACGTCCTTGGTCCCGCACCCTAATGTCCAGCGTCCGGTGCTGGAGGGCGCGACCCTCGCCTCGGCCGGAGCCCTGGGCGAGGCTGGGTGGGGGCCGGGAGAACCGGCAAATATGGCCGGGCGGCATCCCCAGGCCCATTCTCCCCCTTGGCGGCAGGCCCCAGGGTGGCTGACAGTGGAGGGACGACAGGTGGAGCGGCGGGTGGAGCGGTGGGCAGAGCGGCGGGCGGCGTAGCAGGGGGGGCCAGGTGTTGCGCTATGCACTCAAAGGTGCGCATGAAGGCCCCCCCAAGCCTCCTGGTGCCAGGCCAGCGCTCGCTCTTGGAGTGCCAGCCGCCGCTCCGACACCTCCAGCTGATGCCGGAGGGTCACGAGCAGCTGTGGGTCCGTGGCCGTCCTCAGGTGGCTCTGCCATCGGCCTCGTCCTGGGGCTGGTCAGTGCTCCACCAAGGGGCTGGCCTGATGGAATGGCCCCGGTGGGCTCTCCGGGACGACGGACACCTCACCGGCGCTCTCTGGGCCCTCCGATGGTGCAGCTGAGGAACACAGGGGGGAAGAAGAGTGGGGACAGCTGTTAGTGTGGGTCCTGACCCGTGGCCCTTGTCCCCCCACCCCTCTGCTGCTGGTTCCCCGTCCCCGTCCCCAGGAGATGCTGCTGCTGCTGATGGGTGCCCCCCTCCAACGGGGAACCCTAGGTTCTGCTCCCCCCAGCCCCAGGGATGGGGCATGGCGCTGTCCTGCTGGGGGGCAGGGGCTGATGCACTCTTCTGAGGGACATGCCACTGCTGTCTTGGGGCCATGGTCATCTGGACATGTGGAGGGCCCTGGTCATGTCTCTTGTTCCCGCCCCTTAACCCCAGGGGTGTGCACTAGGGGGGTACATACCTGATGGTCCGCTCCCATGGTCGGGGGACACCCACTGGGTGGATGCCCTGCTGGAGCTCCGGGACGGGAGGGCAATGCAGAGACCCCCTTCCCTGGAGGAGTCCCCCTCCTCCTCCTCCGGCATCCCAGGGGTGGGCTCCTGGGGGGGCCTCTGGGGTGCAGAGCTTGCCTCCGGGGCGGACTCCATCTCTGGGGCCTGCTGGGGCTCGTCGGCCGATGTGTCAAGAGTGGCTGGGGGGGGAGGAGGTGTACCGGGGGCCCAAGATGGCCCTGAGCTCCCTGTAAAAGGGGCAAGTGGCGGGGGTGGCCCCAGATCGGCTGGCTGCATCCCAGGCCCGGGCATAACCCTGCCGCAGCTCCTTAACCTTACTCCTGACATGGTAAGGAGTGCGGGCAGGGTGACCCCAGGCAGCCAGGCCCTCGGCCAGCCGAGTGAACGCATCCGCGTTCTGCCTCTTGCTCCCCATTACCTGGAGCACGTCCTCCTCACTCCAGAGCCCCAGCAGGTCCTGGATCTCGGCCTCCATCCAGGAGGGGCCCTGCTGCCTCTTCCCCGGCTGGCTGGCTGGCTGGCTGGGAGGCCTGGGTCCCCTTGGGGGGGTGCCCTGTGGGCACTTGGGGGTCTGGCTGGCTGTCTGCCATCGCTGCGGGCGTGCAGGCTGAGTGCGTGGCACTGCTGCTGCCTTCACGCGCTCTCAGCTTTCTGCACAGGAATGCAGGGGGCGGGGAGCTTTAAGGGGCTGCTGCACACAGCCACCTTAGAGCTCTGGGGCTGGAAACAGTGTCTCTCAACCCCTCAGCTGATGGCCACCATGGCGGACCCCGCTATTTCGATGTTGCGGGATGTGGATTGTCTACACATGCCCTACTTCATCATTCAACGTGGAAGTAGGGCACTATTCCCATCTCCTGTTGGGGATAGCGACTTCAACGTCTCGCCGCCTTATGTCGATTTCAACTTCGAAATGGCGCTCGCCACGTGTAGACATGGCGGGCACTATTTCGAAGTTGGCACGGCTACTTCAAAGTAGCCAGCTCATGTAGACACGGCTTGAGTGTGTGTGTTTGATGGATACTTGCTATAGAGTTAGATCAAATGGGACCATGAGGTGGAACCAAGCAGGAAAGCCAACAGAATAGCTCAGCATCCCAACAAATACTCCAATGTAATAGGCTATTAACTGTGACAAGGCGGCTCTTCAGTCCCAGCCCTGGTTACAGAGCTGTTTTGCTAGGACTGAGATTCTGGAAATCAAAAGACATTGATCAAATAAAAGATCCACCTTTCAGAGAAGGATGGGGAAGTTGTCAGCAGCTGCTGCATGACACAGAGTGACAGTGTCAGAGTCTGCGGTAAGCAAATTGTAACTTGCTGCCCCCTGTTCTCTTAGGGATTAACGCTGACGTGTCTAGTTAGGGCCTGGAGGGGAGAGACAAGCATAAGTAAGGCACTATGAGTATAAGTCACTTAGCTTTATGTTCATTTCTCTGAGTGCCGTGAACCTTTTGGCAAACAAATCCTGCTTTTGTTTCAAAGACGTGGTTTTCAGTTATTGTCCACATGCTCCCAAAAGGAAACTCTCTTGCAGGTGACAAGCCTGTTGGACCTGCTAGGTATCATTGTTGGCAACCAAAGGAGATGTAACATGACACACCAGCTGGAGAGTGGTTGGGTCAGAGAGTCTCATCTCAATGACTATATCTAGATTGAAGCTATCCATTGGCGAAGGAATGCAAATTACACAACACATTTGTATATATCCTGCCAACAGCTCTCTCTGAAGATGCTTTCCCAACATTTGGCCCATGTATATGGGCCAAATATTGGGAAAACCTCCTCTGCTGACGCATCCTTTCTTCCTTGTGGAAAGAGGATGATCAGGATGTCAGGAGAAGGCTGCTAGAGCAGCAGATTTCTGTCAGGAGACCTCTGAGCTCCCAACAGAATCCTGCAAAATAGACATAGCCAAAGAGAAATGGTAAGAAAGTTCTATGTCTTGCAAGGGAGGCACTCAGATGATATGGAAAAGGGCATCAGAGGGTGCCAGTTTATGCAGGTGTTGTGACAGTCATAATAATAAGAAAAATCTGATCTGTGCAGCAAGGAGCCATTCTTATTCAATGCCACTGCACTTTCCTTATACTCTTGCACAGTTTTAGAATTTTCAAGGATCATCTCAGATATCAGTTTTGTTTTCATATAAATATGTTGGTTTTGGAATTTTGTCTACAGTAAACAACCAGTTTTGAATTAGACTCCCTGCAACCGATTTATGAAGGTGAGACTAGTGATGATTCATATGCCCATAGTACAAAGAACTTCATAAAATAAAATATAGAACCAAAATACGTGACATGCATTAATCCTGCAAGAACCACAGTACTGACAGCCTTTCTCCTATTCCATCCCCCATAGTTTCAATGTCTTTTAGCAAATAAGCAGCTTGGTAAAATGGATTTTTAAGTTCTCTTTGATGTGTAAACCTTTGGCAACACTGAATATCTTGTTATGTTCTTTTTGATACGCTAATCAGCTAAAGGACAGACACATGTTATATTAAAAGAGCAAACCGGGTGCATCTGCTTGAGGGATCAGAGAGAAAGACACAAGATTTGACAGCTGTAGACTTCTAAAAGAAGCTGGACGGAAATGAAATTTTGCAGAACAAGAGCTGTTAGTATTGTGACAATCAGTTTTCATCTAAATAACAGCATTTGCACCACAGACATCTCTGAAACAGTGACATTTTAATGAGATTTCTGCATGTTTGCCTTTGTTCAGCAAGGTAGTAAAGCAACAAAGCCTATACCAAGGTTTGAAACTTGGTTCTACCTTCTGTCTAGGGAATATCAATTAGATAGAAACAATATTAAAATGTCAAGGCTTGATGATAGAACATTAAATGATAAAGTGAAGAACAGTGACAGGAAAACCATTATGATAACATTTTGTACTTCATATTGACTTGTGTTTAACACTTACCTCTGTTGATTTCATCTTGTCCAGATTGTCTAGACACTTTGTCCCTTAAAGTGATTAAAAGCTGTAATTTCCTCATAAAAACACTCAACAGTCACTAATTACATTTCTTCCATCACAAAATTCTTATTCCCAAACTTGTTGTCTCCATTGTTTTTATATGATAGGCAAATTAAAAAAAAACTGGTAATACTATTAATTTAAGCCCAGAGCCATTCAGTTCAAATAATGTAGTATCATGAAACTTGATTCTGATCTAAAAGCACTTTCACCACTGTTGTAAACCTATTAAGGTCAGTGGAGTTTCTCCTGATTTACACGGTTGTAAACGAATTCCAAACAACCCCTTATGCACTGCATATAGAGCTGCATATGCTCATATCATTGCACATGTGATAACCTTTATTATATGGCTTCCCATTCTAGTTTTCTCTCTGTTCATATTATGTTCATTACTATTAGTAAACAGTATCTGCTGCACTGAGGGCCAAATTGACCATCTGCCCCCAGGGCTGCAAATAATTTACATATATATAACTATACATACACTGAGCCTTCCTTCACACTAGCATCACATTGCATTAATTCCATTTACTCCAGGGGATTCCCTCCTGGTTTGCATGTGTGTAAATGAGATCAAACTCCTGCTATGCATGTATCACTTTGTATTCCCTACCTAATGTAGTTAGAATAACATAACCATATATGAATACATGAAATGTTGTATTAAAATTAAAGCTTCATTTTTTTACATTTTTTCATTCCTCTCCTCTTTTTTAATTTTTCTCTCCTTTCTGATCCTTCTTAACTATCCCTTCTTTATCTCATTTCTCTGATGCCTTCCTCACTATTTTTCTCTGTCTTGTTTCCCTGTCTTTCTGTGTCCACCGTTAAAGGGCCTTTCCTCATTCTTTCTCTTCCTTATATCCTTCCGCTTTGTCCTTTATACTCATATCTTCTCTCTTAGCAGCAGTATTCCCTGTAAGCTGGGTGCTTGCGCTGCTGCTCAGGAGAAATTCAAATGCCTCCCAGCTGATTAGCAAAGTGCCAACAGCTAGGGATTGGTTTTTTGGTTGGTGGTGCTCCATGGAAATAAGAAAACATATTCTGCATATGGATGGAAAAAATCCACACGTATGGAAAAGATTAAAGGTAACATTGCTGAGCAACCTTGAGACACAGAATATTTCCATGGACTTGTAGTAACTGTGCGCTAGTGATTTACATAAGAAAGGCCATACTGTGTTAGATGAATGGTCCATCTAGAGTAATTACTGAGTGATCCCTCCTGTCATCCAGTTCCAGCTACACACTCAGCTGTCAGAAGCCAACCACAACCTTATTTTTATTCTGCTTTATAGTTAGTTAGGTGCAGGCTTAGGATCTCTGATGTGATTTAGTAGACTATAGGACAGGAAAAATGTACATCATGAACATAAGGCAATTCACATATTTATACTCTTCCCTAGTCATCTGCCCAAGTGTCTACTTCTTGTAAGCTTCCTTTTAGTGTTTAAGATCACCAAAGATTTCACTTTTAAGCCAAGCTTGTCGCTTACCATCTTTTTTCTTTTTTAACCTGCAGTATAATTTCTAAGTGTATAGCCAGGTAGATTCATAGCTGCTGATGGATCAACACACTTGTAGTGAGCAATGGAACCCAGCTCCATATATTTTGGACCGCCATCTTGGAATTCCTCTTTCCCAAAGTTTAGGTGTACCCTTGTTATAAACACATATAAATAGAAAAATAGTACACCTATATTAGGGGATTGGCCTTTGGGTACCATAATCCCAATTGTTGCAAGGATTAGAAAGCAGATGACTACCAAAAACTTTTTTTTTTAATTTCTGCAGTTGTATAGACTAATTCATACTCTTAAAAATAAAACTAAAAAAAATGTGCTGTCAAGTGTGTTTTGAAAAATGTTAGCTTTTAATACATTTAATTACTGAAAAGCATTACTTGCTTCATTCATTAATAGAAGTCTCAATTTCCAAAGGCAGCTATATAGGCAAATCTTGGAAAATGCCTATATATGCAGTACCTAATGACTTTGCTTTCACATAGAAAAATGAAAATAATATCAGAAGGTTCATTATCTCAGAGCCTATTGATATAATTATAAAGTCATTGAAAAGAATCCACAGCATTAGTTAATGAGCATTCCCAACTAGAAATCTTAAATAAAAAGTTTGCAGGGACATACCTTAGTTTTGACCTAACTTGACATACATACATACAACATTCAAGTTACTAGATGTACATACAGTAGTTCACTGTGTACTGCAACAAAAGGCATGACAATGGCATGAAAATGTTGGAAAAATGAAATATTGATCATAATGGCTGGGTCTACATGCGCCCCTTCCTTTCAAAAGGGGCATGTTAATGAGCAGGTTTGAAAGATGCTAATGAGGCACTGCAATGAATATGCAGCATCTCATTAACATAGTGGCGGCCGCGGCTATTCGAAAGTGCGGCTTTTTGAATCGCGCGCCGCCCGTTGAGACGAGACCTTCTGAAAGGGCCCCCCCCCAGTTTTCTAAAGCCCTTCTTCCAATCACAGATAGGAAGAAGGGCTTTCAAAACCTGGAGGGCTTCTTTCGGAAGGTCTCATCTCAACGGGTGGCGCACGATTCGAAAAGCCGCACTTTCGAATCGCCACGGCCACCATTATGCTAATGAGATGCTGCATATTCATTGCAGTGCCTCATTAGCATCTTTAGAACCTGCTCATTAACATGCCCTTTTTGAAAGGAAGGGGCACGTGTAGACCCAGCCAATGTGATTAAAGTTTTAATTTGGTTGAGCTAAGGAACACAAAATATATTATATTGCTTTCATAAATGTGCATTAAATCTCTTTTTGATTTATGACATTAGAAACTTTCTAAGTCATGCTTTTTAATACACACACACAGTCACAGCTGAATCACTCACTAATATACTATGTTCCCTGATGAGCTGGCCAATTTAATATCCTTGCTGACACCAAAGTCTGAACACAATGAGGGTTCCTTCACTGACATTTTAGCTTAATATCTAACAAAAATTAGATTTTTTTCATTGGTATTATATCTTGCTATTGTCATTCGAATAACAGATGCTTTTCTTATAAACCATTGAATTTACCCAAATTTACATGTCAGGCAAACCAAACAAAGGAGCAGTCTATGAACATGCACTAGGGAAAATGAGCTCATATCTGTCTAATTATAAAATATTGTATTTCCATTTCATTTTAGTTTCTAATTCTTGGCCTATTCTCAAATAAATTTTCAATTTCCAAAAAAAGTAACATCTTTGAAAAAAGCTGGATGAGTTTTTTTCATTGCTCTCTAGGAAACTATACTGTTCACTGCTTTTGTTTGTTTGCTTGTTTGAGTTTTTTTGTTACGGCATCACATTTGATACCAGCAGAACTCAGTCCTCAAAAATATGTTGTTTAAGCAAATGTTGAAACACCATGAGAAGTCAGAATCTAAAGGTTATTGATGCAGAAATCTCCCAGGCAGTCTAATAGATGCCAGTGTTTAACTCTCGGCATCATGCGTATGAATGACTAGGTTAACATATTTTTATACAACTCATCATTCAGTGGAATTTCAGAGGTGAAAGTGAAAGCCCAGCCAGGTTCTAAGGGTCTGCTCCCACAACAGGCTATGAGTCAAATTTTCAAAAAGTTATTCGGGTATCTAAAGATGCACACAGCTATCTAGCAGTAGTTTCAAAAGGGCTTTGGCACTATAGGAGTTAGGAATATACTGTGCCTGACTAACAATATCCTGAACAGGCATAATGGAATTTAGATAATCTTTATTAAACTAAATTAAACCTTACTGAATTAGGGTTAACGGTTTTAGTTTAGTTTCTCCTTGGACCATCAGAAAAAGAAAGGGATTTTGAATAAATAACTGGTTTTAAATTGGCTCAGGGCCTTCCCCGGGATTGAGCAAATGGACAGGACCCCTCATCCAGGAAAGCCCTAATCCTTTGGGAAGGGATGGATGGACTGAGCCTACTGAGGTCTCATAAGAACTCCGTGCTTCTGAGCTGAAACTGCAAGCAGTGGTACTGTAACCGTTTTAAGGGTGGGGGTGCTGAGCTGTCCCCCATCACCTTATCCTTTCTGTGCCCATTACTGCCTCAGGCTGGGGCCATAGCTGGGGATGGCTGCAGAGCCTTTGCATCTGGTGGCCACAACCTCAAACATGAGTGGAATCCCTGGTGTCTGGGACACCGAGGCCAACAGCAGAGCCTGTGGAGCTCGTGCCTGGGACACTCAGAGGCAACAGGGTGAGCAGCCAAGAGTCCCCCAGAGCTTGTGCCTGGGACCCTGAGTAGCTGCAGGGCCCCAGGTGCAGATGTAACCAACAACAGGCAGATTCAAATCTGAAACCTCTGGAGCTTGCTGCAAGAGCGTCTACAGTTTGGGCTAAAAGCCCGCTGCCTCTCAGCTAAGGCTGTAAAGGAGAGTCATTCAGTCACTCTGAAAGTGGTCTAAGCATCACCAAGTGAGACAGTGAACCATACTCGGTAGGTGTGTGGGTTACAGAGACTGGTAACTGGAAACCTGTTGTGAGCTGCAAAATCTGGGGGTGGTAGGAGATGTTGCACAGCTACTTTCCATGGCTATGGTTGTGTTGAACCTGTAGCTATGAGGCGAATCCCTATGGATGGGAGCTGAAAGACTCTTCCTTCCAGAATCCACATTAGTGTGAATTCTGATAAGCTTATTAGCACGTGTGTAGGCACTTTTATTTATTTTAATATAGTGTCTCTGGGATGCTTTTTACCTTAAGAATGAAGGAGGAATAGGGAATATTGTGTGGTATCTTATAACTCTAGCAATTGCATCTGTTAACTGTCTCTGAAAGGAAAGCGACCAGATGTCTTTCAGCAGCCTGTCTGTGCTAGGTATGACACAGCAAAAGTAGGCATATGTGCAGTCTGGAAATACACCCAGCAGAAAGGAGGCATAGGCTCCGGGTGCTTTTCTTTCAACACTCTGTGTTTTTAAATATTCCAGTGGGCACCTCTCCGTATTGTTATTCACCAGAATACCTTAAATCTGACACACAGACTTCAGAATTCATGGTAAAGTCAGAGAGAAATTTTAGGTGGAATGACAACAGTACAATTGATTTTTAAAGCTACCAAACAGCTATATCTTTCAGTGCAATTAACAAGAATGGGGGTCAGCTCTACTAGATGTGACTATACTACAGCAGGCTTTTTCCCCCATTAGTTTAAATTATTTGCACAGGACACAATATAAAATACAGAAAACAAACAACTTTTGTCATACGAATAACATAAAGGAAAAAGAAAACAGAGATAAAAAGCATCTTGAATTCTCCCCTCAGTGGATGGCTTCTGTGGCTCATCATAACTTTTGTCTTAATCTTGTAACAAACTGTGCAGTGAACGGAAACTTTAGACACTTGTTCGTGAGGTTTAGCCCAGCTTGGAGATTGGTGATAACCATTCTGGAGATCTCTGCCTACTGAAAGTTTTCGCCTTCTCTTCCCACTTGATGCAAAGGTGGCTGAACATCACTAATTATGGAATTGCTGCAGCTTTTTTTAAGATCTCAAGATATTCCTGACAAAACTTTTTGTTTACTAGTTCTAATTTTCTTTGAAATTACGTATCTGATATGGGTTCTGGCAGAATCTTTCACATTGAAATTTAAGTTGTGTAGAAGATGATTAGGCGAACAGACCAATGGCTGACACATATCAAGACTTTTGGATCTGAGATGCTGAATGATTTTTAGTAGTTCTTCCCCATATATTTCCTTGGGCACATATTTATGGATGTATTTACCACATTCACCAACCCTTAGGCCCTCCCTGTATTTTTGCACACCAACTTCTTCACCACCGTTAAGACTGATGGTTCACAAAAATTAGATTTGTTTCATGTCCTTGGTCCTGCTTCTCTCCTAGCATCTCCTTGCCTCATCAGTCCTGTCAGCATGAAATTCTTGCCTTGTTTAATGCTAACATCAGTTTAGGCAGCTTTTTCCAAGTTTATCCATGGCTTTTCAGTGTGTTAAGTCTGCTTTACTTTTTTTTCCTTTATTCCCCCCAACTATAGTAATGACCAAGCCCCTGATTTTGTTTCTGTTTTTTTACATCTTTTCAAGTGTCCGCTATCCTCTGCCTACTAATATTCACGGTGATGCTTTGTAAACCCCTTTTCTTTGCTTGTGCTTTCCATAAGCAAAGTACAAACTGCTTAAAATCTGACTTCCATCGCAAGATTCAACAATAAGGCAGGTATCTGACATTCCCTCACATTTCCCTTTGTACCACTGCTCATTGACCATCATGCAGATTGAACTGTCCTTCTTTACCAAACAAATGGCCTGTCATGCTTTTTGTGTGTTGCTTAATTTCTAGGAACATCGGATCTGAACAGAGTTCTGACTACAAGCATAAAGCTAATTGGACTACATGGCTTAGGCTTTATTAGGTGGGATAGTTGACTGGTCCCCCTCTCTATCAGTAAAGCCGAGAGGGGGACACTGGTGTCTGGACAGCCCAGAGTCTCCATAATAAGTGCCCAGGCTCGCGCCCGGAGAGGTACTTCGGCATCGCTGAACAGCGTTGCATCAACATGGGAGGCAACAGATACCGGTTATAAGCTCTTGCTCGATTGGTGTAGAGAATGAGTGCCAGGGGTTGCCTTCGACGGTGGGAGAGATCCTCGCATCTCACTGGACAGTCACCGCCTGCCTCAAGCTGGGCAGCCCCCAGCCAATATGGTACTGTCCCGCCACAGTTCACCTGCCTCGCTGGGTGCGTGAGGCTTAAGGTTCCTGAACCTGACAAGTGACTGAAATTTGGGCACCAGGCAGACCAATAAGAAAATCAACAAGAAATGAGAAACATCAACAATTTAAGCTTGCTTGCTGGAATGTGCGGACCATGCTGACCGGCTTGACTGAAGATCTTCAGGCCATCAGTGACACCCGAAAGACCGCTGTCCTCAACGAGGAACTGGAGAGGCTCCGAGTTGATATCGCTGCACTGCAAGAGACACGACTCGCAGATTTGAGATCTCCAGAGGAAATGGACTACACCTTTTTCTGGCAGGGTAAAGCCCAAGAAGAACCCAGAGAGCATGGTGTTGGCTTTGCTGTCAGAAACACCCTTCTACAAATGGTGGAATTAGTCATGGGCGGATCAGAAAGACTTCTTCAGATCACGCTTCAAACTTGTGCCGGTCCCGTCCACCTGATCAGCGCTTATGCTCCAACCCTGTATGCCACACCAGAAGTAAAAGACAAGTTCTATGACATGCTTAGTGCTGCTATAGCGCAAATACCTGCTCATGAACAACTGTACATCTTGGGTGACTTCAATGCAAGAGTTGGAGCTGATTGGGCCTCATGGCCTTCCTGCTTAGGACACTTTGGTGTGGGAAAAATGAATGACAATGGACAGTGTCTCCTTGAACTGTGCACATACCACAGTCTGTGCATCACAAACACATTCTTCCAAACGAAGCCACAGCACAGTGTCGTGGAGACACCCATGCTCGAAGCACTGGCATCAACTAGACGTGGTCATCACTAGGCATAATAACCTCAAAAACATCCTTCTGACACGCAGCTATCATAGTGCTGACTGTGATACAGACTACT
This sequence comes from Carettochelys insculpta, assembly GCF_033958435.1. Classification (NCBI taxonomy): domain Eukaryota; kingdom Metazoa; phylum Chordata; order Testudines; family Carettochelyidae; genus Carettochelys; species Carettochelys insculpta. The sequence goes on from NC_134144.1 coordinate 60,564,745, forward strand.
CGCTAGTTTGCTCCAAGCTCAAGCTGAGACCCAAGAAGCTGTACTGCTCTAAACCTGCTGGAAGGCCCCGCATTGACGCCAGAAAGACGGCAAACTCGGAGAAAGCTGAAAAGTTCAGAGAGACCCTCCAGGAAAATCTGCGAAGCGGCCCTGGGGGCACCGATGCGACATCCAAATGGCAACATCTGAGGGATACAGTTTACAACATGGCCTTGTTGGTGTTTGGAAGAAAAGCTAGAAGCACGAACGACTGGTTCGAAGCTAACTCCGATGAGATGATTCCAGTCACTGAAAAGAAGCGTGCTGCACTCCTGGAGTACAAATGCTCACCAAGCCAGAGTACCCAGCAAGCACTTAGAGTGGCCAGAAGAACAGTACAGCAGACAGCCAGGAGCTGTGCCAACAACCACTGGCTCCAGCTATAAAGCAGCATCCAGACCTGTGCTGACTTTGGTAATCTCAGAGAAATGTATGAGGGTATGAAGAAGGCATTAGGCCCACCCAGAACAAGATGGCACCTCTGAAATCCAAATCTGGTGGAATCATCGCTGACAAAGCCAAACAGATGGAGCGCTGGGTTGAGCACTACTCCGAGCTGTACTCATGAGAGAACGCTGTGGTTGACGCAGCCCTCGATGCCGTCGAGCTCCTACCAGTAATGGATGGACTGGATCAAGAACCAACTGTGGATGAACTGAAGAGAGCCATCGACAGCACTGCAGCAGGAAAGGCCCCTGGCCAGTATGGTATACCACCAGAGGTAATCAAGTGTGCCGCGGACACACTCCTGGAACCCCTACATGAGCTACTGTACCTGTGCTGGAAAAAGGGTGAGGTTCCACAGGATATGCGTGACGCTAACATTGTAATGTTGTATAAGAACAAAGGAGACAGAAGCAACTGCAACAACTACCTTGGAATCTCCCTCCTAAGCGTCACTGGTAAACTGTTTGCTCGCGTCATCCTTGGCAGACTCCAGAAGATTGCTGAGAGGGTGTACCCCGAATCGCAGTGCGGATTCCGCGCAGAGAGGTCTACTGTTGACATGGTCTTCTCTCTAAGGCAGCTGCAGGAGAAGTGCAGGGAGCAGAGGAAGCCACTCTACATAGCCTTCATCGACCTGACCAAGGCCTTTGACTTGGTCAGCAGGGATGGTCTGTTCAAACTGCTCCACAAGATAGGCTGTCCTCCATGGTTACTCAAGATGATCCAGTCGTTCCACGAAGACATGAGAGGAACCATCCAATGTGACGGCGCATTATCAGATGCTTTCAGAATCAGGAGCAGCGTCAAACAAGGATGCGTGCTTGCTCCGACATTGTTCAGGATCTTCTTTGCACTCCTCCTGAAGCATGCCTTTGGATCTTCAACAGAGGGCATCTTGCTGCACACAAGATCTGATGGGAAACTGTTTAATCTTGCAAGGCTGAAAGCTAAGTCTAAGGTGCGGGAAGTCCTCATCAGAGACATGCTGTTCGCAGACGATGCTGCTGTAGTGTCTCACACAGAAGACCAGCTTCAAAAACTGCTGAATCAGTTCTCCAAAGCGTGCAAGGACTTTGGGCTTACCATCAGCCTAAAGAAGACAAACGTACTCGGTCAGGATGTTGCTGAATCCCCATCAATCAGCATTGACAACTATACGTTAGAGGTCATCCACGAGTTTGTTTACCTCGGGTCCACCATCACTGACACCCTGTCGTTGGACACTGAGCTAAATAGGAGGATCAGAAAAGCGGCCACAACTCTGTCCAGACTCAGCAAGAGAGCGTGGAATAACAACAAGCTGTACACTCACACCAAAATGCAAGTCTACAGAGCCTGCATCCTCAGCACCCTCCTTTATGGCAGCGAGACTTGGACCCTGTATGCCCGCCAGGAAAAGAGGCTGAATGTCTTCCACTTGCGCTGCCTCAGGTGCATCCTTGGAATATCATGGAAGGACAGAGTGACCAACACCGCCGTCTTTGAGCAAGCTGGAATCCCACCCATGCACACCCTCCTCAGGCAGTGTTGGCTCCGCTGGCTTGGCCACGTCCACAGGATGAATGATTGAAAGATTCCAAAAGACATCCTGTATGGTGAGCTAGCCTCTGGCAAAAGACCTCCTGGACGCCCCCAGTTGCTCTACGAAGATGTCTGCAAGAGAGACCTCAGAGAGGCAGACATCGAGCTGGACAACTGGGAAGAACTAGCAGACGACCGCAGCAGATGGAGGCAGGGGTTACACAAGGGCCTTTAAGAAGGGCGAGATGAAGATCAGACAGCTAGCAGAGGAGAAGCAAGCGCACAGAAAGCACACTAAGGACTTGCCAGACACCCACCACATCTGCAAGAGATGCAGCAAGGACTGTCACTCTCATGTGGGCCTTCATAGTTACAGTAGATGCTATAAATGAAGTCCTCAACTGAAACTATAAAGGGCGCGATCCATAGTCTATGCAGACTGAAGGATGCCTACTACTACTACTAGTTGAGTGGTATTCTAGAGTTACAAGTCTTTTTTAAAATTAATCAGTTAAAAAATTGTATGAATTGTTCAGTGTGTGAGGAAAGACATGAAGGCCCTGATCCCACAAATTGTCCTACACAGTTGTAGACATCTCCTTTTAGAACTGCTAGCAGGATCCAGCCTTATATGACTTGTCCAGCAGGTCACTACAGAATCAGGAAGAGAACTCAGATGTTCAATGCTTTTTAAGAAAAAGGTTATGAAAGTTCAGTCAAAAAGCCCTGAGAAGACAATCGCTGGAGGAAAGAGACTTCACAGGGAAGCTGGCTATAGCGTGAAGGGACCAAAGAAAGCTGTTCCTGGAGCGACCAGTATCCAAAAGAAGTATGGGGGTGTGGGCAAAGCCCTGTGGTGGCTTAGCCCCAGCAAAAGGACCTAATCAGACTGGGTGAAGAATCTAAGTTGCTGGGGCTTCAGGATGCTCCCCCAAGGACTATAGCTGTTGGATATCTTTAGATGGCCTGGTGCCAGAGAAGGAACTGTGTCGTGATGAGGACAGGAGACTTGCCTGCAGGAGATGGTTCTGGATTGAGAGAGCCTTACTGGCAAAGAGCCTAGCTGGAGGAGGAGAGACAGGTTAGGACAAACTAAGATTAACTTGGCCCTTTGGCTGGGACGCTTGAGTGAAGTCATTGACTATTGACTAAATGAGCTAGGTCCCTGAACGTGCCGTGTTTGCCATGTACAAGCCTCATTGAAGTTTATTGACAGCCCATTGGGGAAAGTGAGGCTGATATGCAGCTTTGGTATTGCACCAGACTGATAATGGGCACACTAGGGGTGAAAGCCCACCTGTAACACTTTGCCTACGAGCAATTCTGTAAAGAGTGTTTACTGGAAATTGTTAACTTCATTCCAATGCCAAAGTATCATTATCTGAATGAGTGGTTGGTTGCTGTGTTCTACTTCTATAGCAGTAGGGTTGTCCAAATGAATAATAAATCAAAGCATGTGTCATACCTAGTAGAATCCTGCAAGCTATGGCAGCTGTGTGAACAAACTTTTTTTAAAACAAATAGTGCTAAATTCATTACAAATCTAAAACCCAGCAGTGACATGTAAGGATATAACTATATAGTTAGTGCTCTTTTTGTAGTAATAGCCACTCAGTGAGGGAATTCATGACTTGCATAGTATTAGGGAGATACTGAAATAGCCACAGGTAATCAAGGTGTGTGGAAAACCACAGCATAGATGGATTACCTTTATAAATGCTATTAGCTCCCTTGCGTGTGTGTTCTTTCTTACTCTGTAGACTATTTAGAGCACATGCTCAGAAGAAGTCATCCATCTTTTCAAATTACAGGCACATCCATTACAATGCTATTGCATCACTTCACATTCTAATGTAGTATGATGAAGCAGCTACTAAAATGTGTTGTACTGCTTCAGTAAACTTTTGTATTTTTTAAAAAAAAATTTCACAAACTATGAAAACCAGATGTTATATAGACCATCCTTTTTGTTCTATGTATACTGTGTCTCACAGTATAGAGCTGGTCAATGTCTGGGATTGCTAACAGCTATCTCAGTACAAAAAATAAATGACTTTTAATAGTGGTTAATAGCCTTGCTAGAACAACTAGCATACAGGTCTGCATTAGTAAGTCATTTTGAGTTACTTTCCCCTTTGTCCTTACATTTTAAAATAAGACAACCATTCTGCATCATGTACTTAATTCAAAACAAATTTACTGTAGTCAATGGGAATTTTTCATAGACCTTCATAGTTTCAGGAGCTAATGGTCTGAGGATACTGCCATGTCTCCTGGCTTGAAGTGGTTTCCATGATATATGGGTTGAACCTTTCTAATCTGGAACTCTCTAGACTGGCAACATCCGTAATCCGGCATGATTTTATTTAGCCAGATGACCACTTATCATGGGTGTGGACAGTTTTCCCATGGTCCCGTAAAGTTTCTTTACAGCTACCAGTCCTGGCTGTCAATCTTCTGTGTTGTTATTTAGCTCTAACTTACTCCTAAATGTTTTAAAATAGCCCAGTAAGCAGTGGAAATGTTGGTAATCATGCTAGATAATATCGACCTCCTGTGGTCTGGTAAATTCTCTCATCCAGCACTGGTCAGGGCACGAGGATGCTGGAGGAGGTAGGTTCAACCTGTATGGGAACTGCAGTTTGGTTACATGCCAGCCCCACTGTACAATTGTTCTATCACCACTCCACCCTGTTAATTTGTCTACTAACAGGTTAAAGAAATTTGCACAAGTCAGTGGAAGGCTATCATTGTTTTTTAGAAGAATCCTTTAAAATGCAAACACTTGTTTATTAGTCTACTACTGCAACAGGTTTTTGAGCTATGTTCAATATATGTTTCAAAAGTTGGAAGGTTTGTGTTTTGTCTTCTAGTTTTCCAGATTTTTAACCCTCCTCATATTTTTCTCCCCTCTTTCCCCGTAACTATCAACTTCCCTCCCTCCTCCTTTGAAGAAAAAGGGAAAGCCAGAAAAAGTAAAGTCAACCCCCCAAAATTGTACAGCTGTTTGAAGAAACAATAGAGAGTGATTTTTTTTTCATTTTTTTGACTTAAAAATTTCAAAGGAAATATTTGTATTTCCTTCAAAAAGATAGAAAAATACTGATTTCTAATTTCTGACTGAATTTTACATTCTGAGGCATAACATGTGCAATGCTGCTACAAAATGTTTATACCCATTACTACATACAAGAATTACTCTGACCCGTTCAGACACCTAATTATACTAGTTAGTGGTACAGAAAGAATGAAAATACCATAACTGATTTGAAAATGTTTAATAATTGTGTCTATTTTAAGTGTGTATATTTAAATTCACATATAGATGCAAGATAGAATCTGGGGTTACATAGTAAAAAATGGGGGTCTTTATAGCACATCTACACCACAATTAATCTGCAAGGTGAGAGGGTCCCAGAGCTTTGTCTACAGCCATAGCCTGGAAGTCTATTCTGCAATGAAAAAGTTCTACGGCTCAAGCCCAGTGTGTCAGTGTCAGCTGTCTTGGGCCAGCTGCAGATTTTTAAGTGTAGTATTGACACATGGCATCTGATCTCAGATATTGCAGTGCAGCAGGGTCTCTAAATAATTGTTGGGCTTTAGCAGACGAAGGTCATTAGATTGATCTCTATGGGAAATTCTGCATTGTTGAAGGTAGTAAAATGGGGAAAGCATATTGTAATTATCACTATATAATAACACAGAAAATTGGCATTTTCCTAGCAATGCACATTTCATATTCTTGTTTACTTTATAAAAGCGTCTTATGTGAATTCAGTGGTAAATAAGGCTGATGTATTTTATGCATAGAATAGGTGCAGCACAGCAGGTGGCAATGAAAGCTTCCACATGCTCCTTTGTCAAAAGCTTTAGCCTGGGTGTATCACCTGTAATCGATGAGAAAGGAGATATTTCTTTTCCGTCAAATCCTTTCATTTGTCTGCTGAGAATTGCCATCAATAATGATAAATTTTAAGAGGAAACTGGACTGTGACCTCCCAACCCCTGTGGCTTACTGTAGCTGCTAGTAGCTGTATCTCTGGTTGGATAGTACCAATATTGCTCTCTAGCATTTCTTTACATTGTGTAAACCATCAACATCTCCATGTGCTTGAGAAGCCATCTTGTATAGATAGGTCTTGCATGTCATGGACAGTTAATAATGCTATATCAGAAAAGCTTCACCCTCCTTATGCGGGCCTGTGTTGTTGCTTCATATCATTTTTGTGTAAAGAGGAAAAAGGCACAAATCTACTTATGTATAAAAGGATCTGGGTTTGCTGTGCAAACCATGCACTATTGTCTATTTTATATGCATAAAAGTATGCTGAGCTTATACAGGACAGCAAGGCTATGTCAATACAGCCACGTTGTTTCAAAATGAGCTATTCCAGAAGAGATTTTCCAGCTAGCTTATAACACAGCTACACACAAGATGCATTTTGAAATAGCACTCAGCTATTTCAAAATAGAGCATCTACACACAATAGAGCCTTTTTTCAAAATAGAGCCATTGGACACATTATGGCTTATTTCAAAATTGGCTCTGCTCCCTGTCTACACAGGCCATGTTTTGAAATAGCTGTTTCAAAATAGGTGATATTCCTAGTAAAATGAGGCTTACCAATTTTGAAATAAGACATCTGCTATTCTGAAATAACTGCTGTGTAGACATACCCGTAGAAAGCCCTAGACTCTACCCTAAAGAGTTAACCATTTATGCCCTAATCCCATCACTGGGAGCATGCAGATGGACTAGTTCTCTGGTGTTACCCTTGCTGATTTATTGATATTTTGTGTGGGATTAGTAGTGTGTTCTATTGCAAGATTGGAGTATATTTTAGATATGATGCAGCCAGAAGGCTTAATAAACAGTAAAGGAGGGACTGATTTATAGATACATATCTTTTTATGCATTTGGCTTTTAACCTTTACATGCTATGATTTTTATACCCTTTTTCCCAAACACATGTAAGTCACCATTCCTGAAAAAAATTATGCAGCGTTGAGACTCATTAACTACTCCCTGCTAAGAAAAAACAAGCCCCATTAAACACGTAATGGTGTTTGTGGCAAACCGAGGTAAAAATTGGATGATAGGATGTGTTCCTTGCTTGACTGCACAAACCACACTGGAATCTATTCATATAATAAAGTTGGCTTGGATCAGATAGACATTTCAACTATTTACTAGATCTGTATTTGAAGCAATAGTTTGCTGCTGTTTGTAACAGGAAAGTGGTACTTGCAATACACTTGTGATTTACATGGTGTCCGTAAGTTCAGTTACTAGATATATAAGCTCACCCCTACATAATATAAATTTCAAGATTTTTACAGTGTTGTAAATAAAGTCTTTATAATAACCCTTCATATATGGAAATGCTGTGCACTTCCAGGTATGCAGGTCAGCTGGAATATTACCTGGAATATTAATCAGAAGGGAAAGATACCAGATAAATTTATTTATACTTTTTCAACATTCATTCAAAAGGATTTTTAAATAAGACAGAGAAAGGGAGAATAAGCTTTAAATTATTTTCCCAATTTGAAAAGGCTGGCTTTTGTCTTTTATATAATTTGTTAATAGAACGGTATCCGTTCTTCAAAGAGCAAGTTCTCAGCATTTAAAAGGAAAGTAGTATGTGAGAAAGACATGGTATATTTGAAACAATGAATTGCCACAGACAATAGAATAACTTAAAAAGTAATTAGAAAAGTCAATGCTAATAGGAATAGAAATTGGAAGTGAATCTTTAAGGCCTGGGTGTGTGCTGCTGTGGGGAGAAAGGATTTGCTTGCAGGCATTTTTGGAAGGATGAGGGAAGTAGAGTTACCTTGGAAAATAATTGACTAAATCAGCTGTTTATGCTTTCAGATGTAAAATATGAATATTGGGGTAAATAAAGGAAGCAGAATATAACCATTATAATCATGGCTGGCACAGCTGCTCCTAACAGAGAACAGCAAGCTAATGCATTCAGGCTGCATATGCCAAATAATAGACCCAAGTTTACAGGAGTTCTTTATTTTGTTTGCTGAAAAGGCCAAATGAATACAAGCGGAAATCACTTCAGCAGATTATAGTAAGCATGTGCCAGAGAGTATGGCTGCAGCATGCTTGTTGAAACTCAAGAAGGCCCCTAAAATACTTGAGTCATCACTTAGGAAACGGATGTGTCCCCCTCCTGGCTGGTGAGAGCTGACACAGGACAACTATGCCTAATACTAACAAAAATAATCCATGTTTCTTCTTGAGAAGCAATAGAGGAAACCATTCCTACTTTCCATAATACCAGCCCAGTTTTTAGCCACATCTGCCAGCATTCTGTTGGCTCTGCAACTGGGCTTCAAAACAAGGTGCAACATGGAGATCATATTTCAGCCACTAGCATCTGACTTTCTGAAAGCAATGGGCAAAATTTCCTAGTTGTTTAACGTGTAAAAAGCCATCTCCATCTGGGAAAACTTCTAGAATACCAATGAACATCAAGCTGACCTGCTAGATCCCCCTACCAACACCAAAAGAAGAATTCTATGTGGACTCTCCCCGATGGTCATAATGACAGTCTGAACTCTATTCAATGCTTCTGCAACTGTGAATAGGCTGACATTGTGCACAAACAACATGAAGTGACACATCATCTCAGCCATGTTGAATGCAGTGCTGTACAGAGTCTCAAAAATAACTGACAGTATAATCAAAGTGGCTGACAAAGGGGGTACTGTAGGCATCATGAATTAAGTCAGACTATGAACAGAAGGTAGCCAGGTGTTACAACACCACATTTTAGAGGCCCCTTTCCCCTGATCCTAGTGAGGAATACCAACTGAAATGACACCATCTGCTTAAGAAACTCCCTGTCTTTACTCTGAATCAAATTCATACCGACACACCTTCAGAACTCCAGTCAGGATTATTCTATCTGCCAGCCAAAAATCATAAACCTGGAAACCCCAGAAACCCCATCATTTCAGGCATTGGCACACTTACTACAGGACTATAGTACTCCTTGCTATCTCCAACAAACCAATGAGTTCCTGAGGAAATTACAGAACATCCAAAATTTTCCTGAAAATTCCCTCCATGCCACCATGGACGTACAAGCTCTTTACACCAATATTCCACATGAAGATGGACTACAAGACATCAGGAACACTGTCTCAGATGTTATCCCAGCACATCTGGTGGATCAGCTATGTAACTTTGTCCTCACCCACAACTATTTCTCATCTGGAGACAAGTTATACCTCCAGATCAGCATGGCTGCTTTGGGCACCTGCATGGCTCCCCAGTATGCTAACACTTTTATGGCTGACTTCGAATATTTCCTCAGCTCCCATCCCCTGTTACCTTTTCTTTACTCATGCTACATCAGTATCTTTATCATTTTGACCCATGGTAAAGAGACCCTTGAAAAATTCCACAGGGATTTCAACAATTTGTACCCAACCATCAGTCTCGGCCTCAACCATTCACAGAAGAGATCCATTTCCTGGACACCACAGTACATGCCTCCAGCTTTCCATCCAGAACACATCGCACATTCCATCATTTATATTCAAGCCCTAACATACAACTGCATCGGCTCTAATCCTACTGACAGAGACAAAACACTTCAAGATCCCTAACAAGCATTCATAAAACTTAATTACCCACAGGGAGAAGTACACAAACAGATTGACAGGGCCAGATGAATATCTAGAAGCCAGCTACTTCTAGATAGGCCCAAGAGGGTTAATAACAGAATATCACTTGTATATCACCTATAGCCCTCAACTCAAACCCCTCCGGTATATTATTGACAATCTACAACATATACTGGAACATGATGCTTCCTTCTCACAGGCCCTAAGTGACAGGCCTGTTCTTTCCTACAGACAGCCACCCAACCTCACAAAAATTCTCACTAGCAGCCACATGTCATACCACAGAAGCACTAATCCTGGAACTTTTTCTTGCAATAAACCCTATTGCCAACTCTGGCCACATATACACACCACAGACACCATCGCTGGATCTAATCATGTCAGTTACATGCTCAGTGGCTCATATTCCTGCACTTCCACTAATGTGATTATGCATCATGTGGCAGCAATGCCCCTCTGCCATGTACATTGGACAAACTGCACAGTCACTTTGCCAAAGAATGAATGGACACAAATCAGACATTAGGAATATATGTACACATAAACCGGTAAGTGGGCATTTCAACTTGGCAGGACACGCTAGCGATGACTTAATGGTGTGTAAAGAGATTTTAACACCAAATTTCAGAGGGAGTTGCCTGAATTGGAATTCATTTTCAAGTTTGATACCCATCACCATGGACTCAACAAAGATTTCAACTATCTTACACATGACAAAGATGATTTCCCCACCTTTGATATTTGCAGTGATGGCAGGCATCCCACTTAGCTTAATAGACACTTGCAGAGGTGGTTTTCTTCCCCTCTCCCTAACCCTTTTTTTTCTCCCCATCTGTCTGATTTGTCAGGCATTTATTTCATGTTTTCCCATCCATTTTTTCTCTAAGTTCTTTTTCTCCCAGTTAGCAGTTATTCTCTAGATCTGAAGAAGTGGGTCTGTCATCACCTAATAAATAGCTCATCACCTAATAAATAATGTTGTTAGTCTTTAAGGTGCTACAGGACTACTTTTTTTGTTTTGTGAAGATACAGACTAACATGGCTACGTCTATGAGACTAATCTCTCATCAGTTACTAATACAGCAAATATTTTATATTCATAAATACACAAACATGATTGCAGTTTAATTTGTTTAATTTACATTTATATTTTCATTCTAATGATTCCTCTAGTAAAGCTGCTCAGACCGCATTATGAAGTCATATGAAATACTTTGGACATGAATCTGCTGTTACTTTCACCCGCTTAAATTAAAAGGAGTTTCAATGAAGTCAATGAAGAGAGACTGGTGTAAAGTGAGAGAGAGACTTTTATAGACTCAGTCCCTTTATAATTACAATACCTTATCCTACTGAGGCCAAAAATCGTCATTGTTTGGGTAACTCTTCCCTTAATCATAACAATCATAATTTACTTTGTTTTTATGACACTGTTCCATGTAGTGTAACAGAGAGGAAAAAAACTAAGTATTAGTCCACAAAATGTATGTCTTCACTGAACTCATATAATAAAAGAGGAACCATTTGAAATACTTGGATTTCATATTAATCAAATTATTGTCATGAGCTATATATCTTTTGTAACATTTGAGGTTTTAATGGTTCATTGGGTTACTCCTCACTCATCTGATGATAGTGACAACCTTCATAACTTATGTTGCTACCTCTAACAAATCAGTTGTCAGTTAGCCCAGATAGACAAAAATAGATCTATGGAGGGAAAAAAAAATCTTTGTTAAAAAAGAGGAAACTCGCTTTCACGAATATTGAATGAAACTAACTGAATGATTCCATTTTTCCAGTTAAAGGTACTTAATTAGGTGTTTTTGATAGATTCTTTTACATACTTCCTAGACACAAAATTAATTTTACAAATTTAATCCTAGCCGGGCTGTGGAATAATCTTTAAATTCCACCTAATAAACAAAACAGAAAAGCAGTCCAGTAGCACTTTAAAGACTAACAAAATAATTTATTAGGTGATGAGCTTTCGTGAGACAGACCCACTTCTTCAGATCATAGCCATAGTCCGTTCTGGTCCCACGAAAGCTCATCACCTAATAAATTATTTTATTATTCTTTAAAGTGCTACTGGACTGCTTTTTTGTTTTGATAGTATATAGACTAGCACAGCTTTCTCTCTCTTACTAATAAACAATGTGGGTGTTTCTACACTTGCATTCCTCTTTCGAAAGAGGCACACAAATGAGGTAAATAGAAAATGCAAATGAGATATAAATTTGCATAGTTGGTACCTAATATGCATATTCTAATTTCAAAAGAGCCTCTTTCGAAAGAAGAAAGCCCATGTAGACGCTGCTTGTTCGAAAGGAAACCCATCTTCAAAAGAATCCTCCTTCCCATTAAATAAAGGGAAGAATGATTCTTTTGAAGATGGGGTTCACTTTCAAAAGAGCAGTGTCTACACTGGCTTTCTTCTTTTGAAACAAGAATACGCAAATTAGGTGTCAAATACACAATTTTATATCTCATTTGCATTTTCTATTTATCTCAATTGCATACCTCTTTCGAGGAATGCAAGTGTAGATGCACGCTGTGTGTCTTGACAGGGTTGCTGACATAGGAAACTTTTCCTTTAAAATGTTAATAACATTATATACAGCATACTGCAATCCAGAACAGTGGCCAAGTATTGTTATGAACCAAAATACAGACCCAAAGGGCACTGCAGACTGCGCACATTTTCATGAAATAGTATATTGAGACTATGATGTTAGTCACTGAAAGCAGCTCAGATTTAGGATCTGGACACAATGCAACCATAATTAAAACTGGAAACATAGATTTTTAAATAAATTCCAGCACACAGAGGAGATCAGGAATTTGCAGTTTAATCTTCAAACCCTGATCCTTATTGTCAGATCAGCTAAAGAGATAGTGTACGATGTGGCTGTCAAATTACATGGTTTAGCAGTCTTTGTAATTGAAATGGTTGCACATAAAAACTGTGTCATGTCTGAGTACTAGAGCAGCACTGAAATGAATTTTGAAGATCCTGTGCTTTTCTTTCTTCTTGGAAGCTGAAATAATTACAATGTAGTAGACTATTACATTTCCAATAAAAGTCACAAGCTTTTTTTTTTCTGTTGATTTATTTCAAGTCCTGATAGATCTACTCTGAAAGCCTTTGAAAGGCAAAACTAGAGAAGAGCTAGAGTTGAAGCACCCATTATGCATAGCTATAGGAAATGTTAGACTAAGTCTTTGGTCTCAAACCATAACTGCAATATTTCAACAACAAAGTTTGTCATAAGCAGTGTCTTTATATCATTGCTCAGTTGACATATTGCATAAGAACAGAAGAAAGGGCAAGAAAGGTCAGAGCAATCAGCCATTTAGCCCAGTATCCTGTCTTCTGACAAAGGCTATTACTGGGTACTACAGAGGCAATGAACAGAATGGGGCAATGTATCAAGTCATTTATTCCCTGTTGTCCAATCCCACCTTCTGGCAGTGAAAGATCTAGGACCATATAGACATGGGGTTGCTTCCTTGCCATTTTGGCTAATACTCATCAACGGACTTGTTTTCCAAGAACTTATCTAATTCTTTTCTGAACCAGTGATATCATTGGTCTTCACAACATCCCCTGTCAATGAGTTCTACAGGTTGACTGTGCATGGTATGAAGAAATACTTCCTCTTCATTTTAAAACTGATGCTTATCAAATCCATTGGAAGACCCCTGGCTCCAGTATTAGGTGAAAGGGTAAATAACACTTCTACCATGTTCACTTTCTGCACACCATTCATGATTTTATAGACCTCTATTGTTTCCTCCTTTAATCATTTATTTTCTTAGATGAACAGTCCCAATCTTTTTAATGTCTCCTCATATGGAAGCTGCTCCATATCCATAATCATTCTTGTTGCCGTTTTCTGTATTTTTTCCAATTCTGCACACAATATATAACATAGGGGCATACCATGGATTTATTTAGTGGCATTTTATTTTATGTCTTGTTTTCTGTCTGTTTCCTAATGATTCCTGACATTCTGCTAGCTTTTCGACTTTCACTGCACACTGAGTGGATTTTTTCAGAGAACTATCCATGATGATGCCAAGATCTATTTTTTGAATGCAGCCACTAATTTTGTATGTATAGTTGGGATTGTTTTTCAAGGAGTATTATTTTGCATATATCAACACTTAATTTGCCTTTTTGTTGCCCAGTCACCCAGTTTTGTGAGATCTTCTAAGCGTATGGACTAAGCCCAAAGGCCCCCTGCTGGAGCCATCAGTGCTCTGCCACTCCCATCTCAGGAAGAGAGAGCAGTATAGTGGTCCTCAAAGCAGGCTAGAGTGGCTGCATTGTAGACAACCAATCAGGGGACAGGAGATTCATTTTAGAAGGAGTGGCAGAATAGAGCAGGACAGGGAGTTAGTAAGAGTTGTTGGGCTGAGTTGCTGATGGGAGCTGGGAGAAGATGGACTGAATGTCGGGCTGCCTGAGGGAGCTGCAGCACAATCACAGATAAATGTTGGCAGGGAACTGGGGAACACTACTTATCTTTTAACCATGATAAACCATCCTTTCTGTCCAAGGACTGCTTACTTCGCTGAACAGCTATTGGTAAGGGGGCCTGTCAAAAGGTTTCTGAAAATTCAAGGAGAGTATATTGAGTGGGTCTCCTATGCTACATGTTTGTTGATGCCGTCAAAGAATTCCAATGGATTGGTGATGGTGAGGAATGATTTCCTTTTGCACAAGCTATAATCAATAGTATCTGAACAGGCCCAGACCAATATTTCTGACAGTCATTGATATGAGAGGTTGTTCACTTTTTCTTCTCTTAATCTAAGGTCTTGTGTACTCTACCATCTTCCTTCGAAGGAAGGTTGGTGATTAGGGTTTGGGCGTTTACTAATGAAGTGCTGCCATGCATAGGCAGCACTTCATTAAGCAAATTCCCCCCCGCGGCAGCTCCAAAGTTTTAAACTTCCAAGTAAGTAACTTCCGAGTCTAGCCTTGGCTCACCCAATGGTACTTTTAAGTGCTGGGGCAGCTTCAAAGTCCCCTTACTCCTCAATCGGTACTTCAAAGTTTAAAACTTCAGAGTTGCTGTGGGGCGGGGGGGGGACTTGCTTAATGAAGTGCTGCCTATGCATGGCAGCACTTCATTAGTTAACTCTGAACACCCTAATTACCATCCTTCCTTTGAAGGAAGGTGGTAGTCTACACAAGCCCTTAAGACTCATGGAGAGGCTGGGATGTTGGATCATTGATGTGGCTGTTTTTCCCAGTCAGGAAGACATCTCTCTCCTCTTTATCAGAGCAGCATCAGAAGTTCTTGCCTGTAATATATCGTGCTTATCCAAAGCCAAGCCAACAAATAGAAAGCTTAGACTCTCCTAAATTCTCAGTAAATGTTACTATGTAAGTTCTAATGCTCTTTATTTTTTCTTCCTATTCTGCCTGACTTTCTACATTCTCCATACTAGGTACGGTAACTAGCCTTTGTGCTGTCCATTCGTCCCTATGAAACACAAATGATGCTGAAATAATTTTATTTGCTTGTCATTCTGTCCCTGGCAGGCTTTTCTGTAAGTTTCTCCACTGGTTTCCTCAAAGCATTAATTTGAGCTTCTTTTCCTTTGATGAAATTTTCAAAAGTACCTAAATGACATAGGATCCTCTTTCCCATTTATTAGGGTACTTTTGGGGAAAACAAAAACCTCTCCTCTGCTTTCAAGGTTGTGCAACATACCTTTGCCCCTCTCCATTTACCTCCTTTGCCTCTCATCATCTCATCCCATCATTCTACTAATTACACAATATTGACCCTGCTAGTCTGCTTCTCTCATGTTCAGTGTCACTATTTCATCCATGCTTGTTTTCCTTTGCATAGATTGCCTTCCCTAAGCTAGTCCACAGAGCCACGATCACCAGACAATCAAATTTCATTTCTGCCTCTCCAGAAAGTCAATTTCCTCTTCTGCCACAAAGCCTATAATAAATTATCCAAATACTAATTGGTAAGTGGGAATTGGCCTTATACTTTAATGAAACTAAATACTTCTAGGTTGTCCCTCCTTTTTTATGTTTCATTTATTACCTAAAATGCCTAAGCTATTCAGGCTTGGGATGATGTCTTTCATTCTGCATAGCTTATGACTCTTTGGTTCTACCAATTCAAAAGTGATAGAAAGACAATTAAGCTGTGTCCTACTTAGTTTTTTGCACTAAATAGCTATTAGAATTCTTTTGATGTTATCCTGTGCACAATTTTTTTTTTAAGAACAAATCCTAAAATGATCAGACTCTGTAAGCTATCAAGAATAATTAAACATAATGTTTCCACTCTTGTGTGGAAAATAATGTGGTCAGGTATTACGCAAATGTAGAGGAGATGAATGAATCAGTTTTTATAAAGTTACTGTGTGGATTTGTTTTTCATGATCTTTCCTCCACCATAATGACTTTTCATTCAAGAATTAATGTAATGAAGCTTTGTAAGGATAGCCCTATTAATTGCTAGGCTAAAAGTAATAAACTCAGGCTCAAGGGCTAGCATGTAAGTTGAATGGCTTTGATTTTTCTTCAGATGGATTTAATTTATTTTGAATATTACAAGTGGCTGGAGGCGAGCTGCAATCATCTGTCTTTCTTTAGTCAAATCATATTATTTCATGGATAAAATATTCATTGATCTCTTAAACTGTAGATCACGCTTTGCCTGCTTTTGCTAGATGTATATTTTATGAATACAAAAATGACATTAAAGATTGGCGAAAGGATCTCCAGAAGAGTATATGCTTTAAACAAGGTACTAAGAGATTGTACATATTCATCCAACTCTGAACAGGCTTTGTTACAGCCCCTGGCATTCTTTGTTTTCCAAAGTTCCCTTCAATACAGACAAAGAAAATAAGCTGTTAAAATGTCAAATACATATATTTAGTATGATCTTTCCTCATAATTGGAAAGAAGAAATATGGTAAGCCACTATATTTGGGGGGTTTTTTCAGTGTCTTATCATTGCCATATCACTGATGGCAGAGAATGAGAAAAATTTTTTCCCTATGGCAATTCAAGATAGCTACCTACAGTAGACAAAATCTGCAGAAGTCAATGGCAAAATTCTTACTAAATTCAACAGTCCTGTAGGTAGCTATCCTGAACAGCCAGAAGGCTGGAAAAAGCATTCTCATTTTCTAATATCAGAGTTTCAGTGAATTCCTGTTGAATTCAGTGGTAGAAATATCTTTTCTAGGGTTTATTATCTGTGGAAAGAAGAAATATTAATTATTTCAGTGGCTGGCTCTGACTACTCAAAAAAGACAGGATTGGAATCATGATTGTAGCATAATTGCCCTTTAATACAGCTACTGTAATACATGTTGAACCTCTCTCATCCAGCACTCTCAGGACTGGAGCTGTCCCAGACCAGAAAATTTGCCAGACCACAGGAGGTTAATATTGCTAATCATAGGGATGAGGAAACTTTTTACATCAGGCCCCGCTTTTTGTCCCTGCAATTAGCAGGGTCCCCCAACCTGTCTAATGTAATCCAAAGTGATAGGAATTCTGGTTGTGTTCACAAGGGAAAAAAACACTGGAATACACATACATAAGAACAGTAACATATTGCAACACTTCCAATGAAGTGGATAAGCCTGCCCCAGCAGCTGATCAGTCTGTGCCCTGCCTCTTACAAAATTTCATGCTCCCCTAAGGGGGCCCACCCCCCGACTTTATTCACCCCTGGTCTTTACCAACATTTCCACTTCTTTCTAAATTCCCAGAAGACAGGCAGGGGTAAATTAGCGCTAAATAAAAACACAGAACACAGAAAGGCAGGACTGGTGACTGTAAACAAACTTTATGAAACCACAGAAATCTTGGCCACACGCATGATAAATGGTTGTTTGGCTAACTAAAATCATGCCAGATTACAGATGTTGCTGGACTAGAGTGCTGTACTGGAGAGGTTCTGCCTGTAGCTCCTAGAGGCCCTGAGATCCAGGCTCCAGTGTGTTGCACCCTCTGCAAACACATGGGAAGGTGCAGAACTGCTCCAAATAACTTACAATCTAACTAGAGAGGACATTTGCATTGTTTTACATGTTCGCTTCCTTTTTTATGCTCTTTCTTCCAGGATATTTTCTCTTTTAAGTATTTTTTTATTATGTCTATTCCTCTCCCCTTGTGGAATTATATTTTATGCCTTTGTCGTTTGCCTGACTCCTGCTATTTTTCAAGGAACAGAAGAAACATTTGCCACCACTGAAATATTAAATACTAAAAAGTATATTTAAGACACTACTTTGATGGGATTGGAGTAAACGGGATTTGTGCAACACTTAATTTTCACTAATTCATTTGATATAAAAAGTGTTTGCAGTAGTAGTCTGAAGTCACCGAATTGTATTGCTTTTCTATAGGCCAATTTTACTGATCTGCTTCTGACACAACTAGATACATTAGAAGACTGCACATAGTAATTATAATTTCTTTTTCCCCATAAGCTAACTGTAAGACCTGGCATTTTACAAATCCACTTCAAACACTGTTGTGGCTCCTAACATTAATATTAGCATTAACATAGATTCATATATTCCAAAGCCAGGAGGGACCATTTTGATCATCTAGTGACCTTCTGTATATAACTAAAGACACAGAACTTTCCAAGTAAAATTCCTAGAGCATACGTTAGGGGTGGGTCTACACGTGCCCTTTCCTTTCGAGAGGGGCATGTTAATGAGCGGGTTTGACAGATGCTAATGAGGCAATGCAATGAATATGCAGCACCTTATTAGCATAATGGCAGCTGTGGCAATTTGAATGTGTGGCTTTTCAAATCACGTGCCACCCGTGGAGATGGGACCTTCTGGAAGGACCCCCTCCAGTTTTCGAAAGCCCTTCTTCTTATCTGGTGAACAGAAGAAGGGCTTTCAAAAACTGGGGAAGGTGTCCTTTTGGAAGGTCCCGTCTACACGGGTGGTACGTGATTCGAAAAGCCGCACGTTCGAATTGCCTCAGCCGCCATTATGCTAATCAGGTGCTGCATATTCATTGCAGCACCTCATTAGCCCTTTCAAACCCGCTCATTAACATGCCCCTTTCGAAAGGAAGGGGCACTTGTAGACCAGCCTAGAAGAACATCCAGTTATGTCCTCAGTGCAGTAAAGGCTAGGATTAAAGTGGAAACACCAGAACTGTAGATGATTTTTACGAATTAGCTAGCATATATCTGCCCACTGACACTCAGAGGTGATAATGCAATAATAGAAAAAAACATTCCATTATGTGTCAAGTCTTACTGTTAGTACACTTGACAATATTGGGTCATTTTGTACCTTTCACCATCAGAACTGAATGTTTATGTGTGTGTAACACTTTTTCAGCTTCATACATACATTTTGCAAGCCAGAAATATCGTAATCAACAACACAATATGCTTGGTGGAATTTTCTTACCAAAAATTTATCACACAAGATATGCCATGTTTTCTATATTACCATGTATTCTATTTTAATAACATTTTGAAAGTCAGCAGCTTTATTAATAATATACAAAGAGTCTATGTCTACCCTAGAGAGTTTTGCAGACAAAACCTGCTGAGTGTCTACACACAAATGCATTGAGAGCGTGTCGACAAAACTCGGCACTTCTGCTGACAATGTTCTGCCTCTCCATGATGAGGAATAATGCCTTTGTTGACAGTTTCTGTTGACTAAAAAGCCTTGGAGATGCACCAGAGGGCCCTCTGTCAACAGACAGAGCTTATGGTTCACTGGGCAGCCTTGTTTGCTGAGCTTCCAGTTGTCCTTTCTGTCCAGAGAGTGGAAAGGTAGTCTGGCCACTCTGTTGAGGGAGCAGATTGTTTTTTCGATCCACTTTTGTGTGTGGATGTGATCCATAGACAGAAATTTTGCTGGAAGATCTCCACAGTCAGTAACTTCTGTCAACAGATTGCAGTAGTCTAGATGTAACCATAGAAACAGACCACCTGAAAGCTGAGAAATCAGAAACTGAACTGGATAGAAGGGATGATAGTAATTGGAGATTACAATCCAATCATGGTTGTAAATGCAAAACCTGACCTTTGCTGTATCTTTATTAGATATTGTCATGTCGTTTCTATGATTGGAGAAGTGATATGGAGGGTGAACTGATAACTGATACTGTTGGGTTTACATTTCTCTGGCACAAATATGTGATATGAATTTCTTGACACATTTTGCTTACCAATCAATTGTATGATTTTCATCTCTTATAATCTTAAAAAATAAGTCTTCAGTCATTGCCTGGGTGGAAGGTGCAAGAGTTCATCACTCAGATAGGAGCCAATATAGGCCCCCGGTGTCTCCAATATTATTAGTTATCCTGTCAGAGAATATAGCATGACTTTGCTTCTGCAGCCCAGCTCTAATGCTGGCTTTAGCTTCTCTTATCAACTTCCATAATATTTAGTTTGTTATATTTCTCCAGGAACAACAACTCCATCACCTTTTGAAAAAAAGTGCTTGCTCTTCCTCTCACCTTTACAGTGGCTGGTATAGAAGGATAGAAAGGATTTTAGCTTTGCCCTCACTCCACCCATTGAGATGGGGGTATGAGTTACCAGAGCCATTGGCAGTATTAGCCTAAAACTATGCTTGTGGTTTTCAACTTCTGCACATGGCTGTGGAGCACTAAGGACACTCCTTTCCACCCGCTCTGAATTCACTTTTCCATTCTCTGGGTGTTCTTTAGAACAGCAGAATGAATGTACTAATAATTAATTTGGTGTAGAGAAAAACTGATCTCTCTGCTCTGTCACTCTCTTTAAAATATCCTCTTTTTTAGACACATGACAGATTAATCCTAGCTTCTAACTTTAATGTAAATAAATGTTATTTTCAAATCACTTATTGCTCATCATATTCATTTTCTTTTATCTCTGTAAAAGAGTTAAATCTGGACTGCCTTTGTCTCTTTACTGTATGGAAGTAATATCCAATCAAAGAGGCTGGTGAAAACAGCCCCAGATCAAGACATTAAAACTCAATAGAATAAAACACTGGAAAATATTCTGTTGTTTTGGCACACATTTGGATGAGGTGCCATAAAAAGACATCTCCTTTTCAAATATCTGTTTCTGTTATTTCAACAGTTGTTTCCACTGATAGTGGTATGAACATGCTTTGGAGAAAGGATTTATAAAGACAATTTTATCAAATTGATCAAAGATGCTATCAGTAATGTGTTCTAGCAGACTTATAAAACTTCCTTCCTCCTATCCTGGTTCAACTTACTTTACTGTAACCTCCAAATTGCTAGCTCTTTAACGGTATGTTTACACAGCAAAGATATTTTGAAATAACAGCTGTAGTTCCAGAATAACTATCCTAGCATCTACACAATGCAATCACTATTTTGAAATAATTTTGAAATAGTGGTTGGCTTATTTCAGTATTGGTGAATCTCATTGCATGAGGAATAGCACCGATTTCAAAATAGGTGCTGAGAAGACAGGGAATAGAGCCTATTTCAAAATAAGCCATAGTGCATCCAATGGCTCTGTCTCAAAATAGGCTCTATGGCTGCATCTACACTATCAAGTACTTCTGAAAGATTTTTTTTTGAAAGAAGGGGGCTCTTTTGAAAGAGCCCATGGAGCGTCTACACACAAAAATACTGTTTCAAAAGTAAATTGAAAGAATTTGGTGCTCCTTTTGAAATCACTCTTCCAGTCCGGTTTCAGGAGAAGTGCTCCCTTTGAAAACTTCTTGCGATACAAAATGTGTGTAGATGCTCCCCAGGGCCCTTCTTTTGAAACAACAGCCTTCGCTTTCAATCCCTGGCCCGTTCTTTCGAAAGAGCAGATCACTCTTTTGATCTGCTTCTTTGTGTGTGGACGCACTCTTTTGAAAGAAGTTCTTTTGGAAGAGATCTCCTGGAAGAGCTTCTTTCGAAGGAGCTCTGTGTTGTAGATGTAGCCTGTGCGTGTAGATGCTATATTTTGAAATAGCTAAGTGCTATTTCAAAAAAAACATGTTATGTGTAGCTGCATTATTTCAAAATAGTCTGTTCCTGAAGAGCTTATTTTGAAATAAGACTGCCATGTAGACATACCCTGAGTTCCAATATGTATAAAATACTCCTGCTTGCTGCCTTATGTGTACCAACAGGTGGCACCACATGACAGCCTTTTATTTGCCACCCATTCATGTTACAATGTAGTTTAAAAAAAAATCCCTTCCTTTTCTCCGGTTTTGTTTATTTAATACCTTCCATAGATTTTTTTCCCCAGCCTTTTTGTGTGCCTCAAGCCAGGGTATCATCAGAGGGAGAGTGTGCTCAAAGCAGTGCGAACGTACTCCAGGATATCAAACCTTGTCTCTTTCACCTTCTGACTCCCTCCCTCCTCCTTCCATCATCTAGATGATTTTTGTCATGCATAAAAACCCAAGGCCAGGTTTCTCTAAGTGCTGAATGCACTATTACCCTAAATTGATGTTACTCAGTGGTTTTCATGAGTGAGACTTTTTTTTTAATATGCCTAACTTTGTAAAGCACTTTCAGATACAGTTCTTAAGATAGAGGCTCTCCAAAATATTATATTATAAACTAATTTGCTGCAGCATACCAGGCAGTTGATAAGACCCTTTTTTGCAATTTATCAATAGTTAAAAAACTATCTGGGCACAGGCCTTGAGTTTCAGGTTCACCCTGTAGATGAGTTTCGGGTTCACCCTGTAGTTTCTGCTTGTCTTACTCACACAAGCCATTCACAGTAATGGTATGGATCTTATGAGTAAAGTGACTGAACCTTATATGTATGATCAGACTAGGAGGGCATAAGAGCTGAGTCTATACGGGCGTCCACCATCGAAAGGCTAAAATCAAAAGCTAGGAATTGAAATCCAGGCTTTCGAAAGTGTGCAATCACATGCCAAAAGCAGATCACAGGTTTGTCCCCCCTCTTTCGAAATACCACTCCATTCTTTCGAAAGGGAGTGTCCACACAGCTACATGCACTCTTTTGAAAGAGCAAAGCCGGAGATGCTGCGGGCAGGGATGTATGGCTGCCAAGCCCTTCTGGGGGCCTGCAGCCAGCCACTTCCTTAAAGCCCACCCCCCAATATCCTCTCCCTGCATGAGCTGAGGCCTGCCAAGCTGCCAGAAGTACTGCAGACCTCAGCACAGCAGCACCATGGCCAACGAGACCCTGCTTCTGGCCCTGGATGTGAAGATCGTGGACACTGTGGCCCACCTGCTGTGCATGCTTGCCGCAGCCACCCCCTCCTCCCTGTGGACTCCCCCACGAGGATGTGGACCCCCCCGCAACCTGCACTCCCCCCCGGCACCCTGGTGCCCATGGCACCACCCCAGCAGTTCAGACTAGTGGGAGCAGCTGGTGCTGGGGCAATCGGACAATGCCATATGGCTGCAGAACTTCCACATGAGCCAGGATACCTTCCAGGAGCTCTGCCACTAGCTTGCCCCTGCACTAAGGCAACAGGACACTACCATGTGGCCCACACTCCCCCTCAAGATGCAGGTTGCGATTGCAATATGGAAGTTGGCAACCCCGAACTCCCACCTCTCAGTGGGGCACCAGTTCAGCATGGGCAAGGCCACCATCAGAGCAGCCTTCATAAAGGTAAGCTGGGCCTGGGGCACATCCCCATCCTGGGGAGGGGGAAGGGTGCTCCTGGGCTCAGAGACCCTCAGTGAGAGAGGACTGGAAGGAGCTTGGGGACCCTCAGTGGCAGGTGGCTGGGAGGAGGTTCAGGGACCCACGGGGACTGATGGCTTGGAGGAGGCTTTGGGAGGGGGCAATGGTTTGGAACACCCCACCTCACCCTCATGACAGCGTATGTTCTCCATCCCATGCAGATCATCCATGCCATAAACACCATGCTCCTGCATCGGGTCATCCACATCAGGGACCTGGACACTGTTGTTGGGGGATTTGCAGCACTGAGGTTCCTGAACTGCTTCGGCAACCTGGATGGGGGACACATCCTCATCTGCGCCTCGCCACACAGTGCTGGAGATTATATCAACTGAAAGGTTTACCACTCTGTAGTCCTCCAGGCCCCCATGAATCATGAAGGCCAATTCCAGGACACCTAAATGGGCTGAGCAGGCCAAGCTAATGATGCCTGGATTTTTGGAATTCTGGCCTGTGCTGGTGCATGGAGACTGGCACCTACATCCCCCAGTGGGAGCTACCAGTCAGGGACACCACCATGCCACTGTGCATGGTGGCAGATGTGGCATACCCCCTACTGCTGTGGCTCATGCAGCCCTATAGTAGCCACCTTGACTGCAGCTGGGAGGCCTTTGACACCCTACTCAACCAGGCTCAACATGTGGTTGAACGGGACTTTGGGCGTCTGAAGGGTGGTGGTGGTGCCTTCTTGCATTCCTTGAGCTCGGGATGCACAACATCCTGCAGGTGGTGGGCACCTGCTGCACCCTCCATAACATCATGGAGGGCAAGGGGAACACCTTCATGCAGGGGTGGGCGGCCAAGGCCAGCACTAGGTTCAAGCAGTCAGTTACTGCTGCCAGTCGCCATGTGAACCATGACAGGGTCTGGAGCAGGGAGGCCCTCTGCGGGAGCTTTGCTCCCACACCACACTGACACCCCCCCCTCCATCCACCTCTCACTGCACCCCCTCACGCAGCCACCCCTCACCAGATGCGCCACTACCGCCACCATCACCACACCCACACCTCTCCCCTACAAGACCATGGGACACAGACATTGGGGTACAATGAAATCTTTATAGCATTCAGCCTCCAACCAGTGTATGTGCCAATCCAGACCTATTTACAATGGGGGTTGGGACCAGCTAGGTACATTGCGGGGTGGGGAGGGAGCCCTTTTTTTCTTCTCTGGAGCGGACTCCTGGGAGCCCTGTGAGGGTTCTGAGGGAGGGCTTTGGGTCACTGGATCCTGTCAGGCACTGGCAAGGTCCTTTACTCTGTGGTTGGGGATGACTGTGAGGGTGTGCAGTGAGCAATTCGTGCTGTTGCTGCTTGCTCACTCTCAGCTTCCTGACATGGGGTTTCTGAGTCCATCCAGCTTTAAGAGTGGCCAGACACAGGGATCAAAGAGCCCCACTGCTGCAGGGCAGGGCATCTCCAGGGTGGGGACTCCTCTTTTGAAAGAGCGGTCTGTGAACTATCTATGCTTACCTTCTTTCGAAGAGTTTTTCAAAAGGGGGCGCTCTTCGCAATACGGTATCGGGGGCCGGCTTTTGAAGTCTAAGCTGCATTCCTCCAATTTCCTTTTGAAAGAGCACATTGCACATGTAGATGCTCCCTGTGCTCTTTCGAAAGAGGGCCTGTCTTTTTGAAAATACGTGCACATAAAGACACAGCCAAGGAGTCTACCTCTTGCACAGCACGTTCAAGGTCAAGGAACAATGGCAGTCTCTGCACTCAGGGCAATAAAGAAACTGGTCATGGTGGTCTCTATAACAACCAAAATGGAGCAAACTACACCATCCTAAAGGTGGACCAAGCTACATAAGAGAGACTTCTTCCCTAAACTCCCCACAGAAACTGAAATTCTGCATAGCCCCTAACTTATATCTGTGCCTACAAGGCATTATTTGGTCACTGTAGTGTACTTATTCCAATGTAACAAAGAAATTTCTTAATATACCATATCATGTGTTTTTTTAAATGAATACATTTAACCATAATAGCAGGTACTAATTTATTTCTGTTAGTGGATAATAATGAAAAGTCAGAGAGATTAATGTTCTGTTGCTGTTTATTCAGCCCTGCGTTGCTCGTGCCTAAGTACAATGGATGAGACTTTCTTCCTGCCTCATTAAATAAGTTAATCGTGTAAATCAAGGGAAAAACATTTTGGATAGTGTGACTATAGGCTGAACATTGGATATGCATTTTTCACTTCAGAGTGGTAAAGCAGGTTTGACAACATACAGGTGTCCTGCCCACAAAACATTAACATCCTTCTTCTGTTACAACTAAAGTAAATTAAAATATTGAACTGACACATGTTGCTAGCAAAATCACAGGGCCACAACCTGGAATTCCTTCAGACTCAAGGGAGGAGTTTTAAGAAGGATGGATAGACTTCTGTGGTGAACAGTTAGATTGTTAGTACTGATATAATTTAACTAAAAATACCTTTTCCTGTGTCTTTTAACATGTAAATAAAAATGCCAATTATTTTTTCATTAGGCAGCCACATTTTACTGGCAAAAACATATTTACAATTATTGTTTTGTAGCCGCAACAAAAATTAACACAGAAACCACTGTTATTCTGATACATGATATATAATCCTAACAAAATAGCTATGACAGAGAGGAACAGGAAAATGTGTTTTAGGACAAACTGTGTCTTTGTCCATGGAAGCTTAAGCACCAAAAAAATCTGTCTATAAGGAGTCTATAAGGAGCCACAGGACTTCTCATTGTTTTTGTGGATACAGACTAACATGGCTGCCCCTCAAATACTTGTGGATGAAAGATAATCCATACATGCAGAGTCTTCAATTGTTGTTCAAATTTAAGGTTGCCTCCCCATGTGTAATTTTATACACAGTATCTTGGCTGTGTTGCTCATGAACCTGAGACAGGGCTTGAGACAACAAATGAGACCAATATCTGGACCTCAAGGAACTTCAGCTATAGAAGTTGCGGTTATTAACTTGCATTTAGACATCATGAACCCTAAACATGTTTCCAGATACATAACCAGATATTCAATAGATTTGTCCTGCTAACAGGTAGATGCCATACTGCATGAAGAAATACTGGAGCAGCTATAGCCAAATGCCCGAATATTTACGTAGAGCTCCCTAAGTCTTTCTCTTTGCCTGATTCAATTGCAAGATCAGCAGATAGGGCATAAGTGATCCAAATTCAGAGTCTTATTGCCGTTTATACAGCATTCATTACCACAGCCTCCAAGTGTCTGCTTTTCTGTCTCATGCTTAATTTAAAGCACAGTTTTTCCCAGGCTTCCAGTCAAATGAATGCTTAAGAGGGCATACTTAGAGGTTTATGGTTTCTAATGGGTTCACAAACTTAAAATTTAAAATATACTAATGAATTATTTAAACAGTCCCAGTGTTTCCTGTGTGTTCTGATATATTTGATTACCTTTGCCTAAATTGCTTATGTTACGCCTTCATAAATATGTCATTAAAATATTTCTCTTGCAGTGTGGAATAAAATGCTACCTAGTGAAGGAAGTAAAAATAGGACATGGGCTGTATTATATTTCCTGCTTTTTTCCCTTACAAGGTACCTAAGTCACTCACCTTGTTGAAAGTAGAGCAGGGAAGAAATATTCCTCTTTACCAATAACTCCTTCAACAAACTCTTTTTAAATCATGTATTTCACACTCCAGACAAATGTTGCAACAATAGAGAAAATTATATTTTCTAGAAAGCCTTAAAATAATACCATTAATGTTTGTAGATAGTTACAGATATCATGCAGGTAAATCCCCACAAATGCAGGGAAGGGAAAGGTCTTTTAAAATTCCCCCTCCTAATTAAAAAGTAATTCCAGACATTAAACATGCCTTAATGCTAACTGGTACATCATTAACATTTCCCTGCATGTGGGCTAATGCCAGACAAAATATAATTTTCCATCTACATAGGAGTAGTACTTCTTCCAACTCTTGAAAATCAAGCTGTGTCTTCTGCATGCAAATTAATTAGTCATACCAGGGCTGTACCAAAGGCCTGCATATCCTCCCCCACTTGTGGCTACATTTTTGCTCACTCCCACTAGGGGAAGCACTGGTATGTGTGCTCATAATATGATCTACCTACCTAAGGGTTTTTAAAAGCTACCTATTGCCCTGGCATTGAGTGTTTTCAATGTAAAACCAAATAAATAGCAAAACCTTTCATGGAAGTCATTATTTCTCTGGAGCTTCTCTATTTTGGGAGTCAGAACTCTGCTTGGGATAGGGTTTTATTTCTTTTCTTTTTTTTTTTCCTGTTAGCTGTCAGTGACTCTTACCTCCTTTCCTGCATCCTTTGACACATAGTGCAGATGGTTAACAAAGTTCTCATTTCAGGTATCATCACTGGCATGCCATTTAGCTCGCTGTGATGGGACATGTCTGCATGCCACTGACAGCGAGCCTAACAAGTGCTCCTGTACTCAGGCTGTGCCAATTAAACATGCCTACAGAGCATGTACTACCTGGAAAAAGGGGAGTTTAAAAAATGAAGCTGGGCATAGAATAAGGGGGTCGTGGGGACGATATCGAAAAGGAGAGGTTGCTAGGGAGCCTAGCCTGAGGCAGTCTTTTCTTTTTCCCAACTCTTGCTAGGTCAGACAGACATTGCAATTCTGAGACGACCCCTGGATGTCTGTTTCCTATCAGTGCCCTGTAGCTGGACCTGTACAATACCACCAGAGTTTGGGGTTAATTGGGTTCCAAAAGGACCTTAGCAGTGAGCTCAGTTTCAGGGAACAGTGAGCTTGCCCAAGAATGGGGGTTGTGGAGGGGCTGCTAGCCAAGCTCAGGCTGAGAGATGGTTGACTGTACTCCCTTTAAAATAAATAAGGCCACTCACATCTCAGTTTGTTGTCTGACTGTCTGCACATTCAGGCAGCCATATCTGTGTAAATTACACTCCTTCAATTCTCAAGATTTTTTTCACCAACAGAATAGAGTTTTGTTGTGGATTTTTGGAAAATGTTTAGAGATTTGTTCATGCCTTCTGAAGGGGGTGCTGCCCCCACACTTTTGGAAACTGATATCTAATTCTATGTTATTTTATTAATAAGCACTTCAAGTACATACATTCAAGGATATGTTTTATGCAGCTATGGGGAGTCAGGATAAATCTTCAAAATACAATCTATTCTGTTTCCAATTTTCCAGATCCATGAATCAAATAAGCTCTAAAAGAGATAAAATATCTGGTGTGGAACCTGTCTTTTGAATTTATTTTCTGGGGATAGCAAATTAGCTCAGGATATGGTTCATAATACCTTGCCACCTGGTCACTGTGTATTATTTTTACTGAGTCATAACATGTATGCGTTTATTGTTTGATCTCTTAGAAATGTGTAGTGATTTATTACAACTTCTCTTTCTGTCAAAATATGAATAATTTTATACACTGTTTTCTCAGCATTTCAGAGTGTTTTGAATTTTAATTTCAAAGTTATTTGTGTGTGTGTGTGTGTGTGTGTTGTAGAGCTATGCCCATTTACAATGGCTGAGAGTCTGACCCTGTATAGATTTTAGGGCAGTACATTTCTCCCTTGTGAGAATGCCTCTTACTTCATTGAATCAGATGTTCACAGAAGGAATTTGGGGAATGTACCATTGGACAGGCATAAAAAGCTCTTGCAGCTACCAAAAGAAAATAGAAAAGGAAATTTGGGTTTTCTGGTAGGAATGTTTCTTTCAACCCCCAGCAGGACTATGGACATGGGTTTAACATATACCACAATAGCTTGTGCTGAGTGACCTTTCTTTCTGAGGGAGTTCAGATACAGAAACACTATGCAAAGCTTTTTCTGCTTTCCATCCTATTTTTTAATGTTCCTTAAGTTTGCACAGTGCAGACTTCATTTACTAGCATTTTGATCCATCATGAGTTTAATTATTAGTCCAGAGGTTATCACAAGAAATGCAATATTTGCTCATGCTTGCCATAAATGCCAGCAGTTTCGTTTTCGTAGTACAATAAATTTCCATATCCAGCAGCTTTGGGATTGCCAGGTGTTCAAATATTCTGGATAATAGAGAGGTATGCCTAGCAAGGCATAACACTAAAGAAAAATAAGATTAGATATTAAGAAGGAAGTATACAGAGTACTTTATGTACCAACACCAGAAGTATTGTACACTGTAAACTTATACTGTATTTGCTCTATTTATTTCTGTTTACTTTCACTCTACTGTACTTATACAAAATGTAACTAAAAGTTACTTACGGTTAAAATGCCAGTTATTTGAGAGTTCTGTATACTAGAATGCTAGATGTGAAAGAGTTAACTGTATCAGGAAGTGAATGCTTACTTTCTGACACCACTTTGAGCATTTAATGGTGACCAGTATAGGTTCTCTTGATTCTTTGTGTCATCCTGGATTCCTCACAACTGGATTTTGCCTCCTACACAGCCAGGCACCACAAGGAATTTTTCCCTATATCTAACGTAACAGGGTCAGGCCAACAGACACTAGGAAGGAGGAAAAACAGCTCAGGACCCAGCCTGGGATAAGGAAAGAACTGATTAGGTACCTAGGTGAAAAGTGCATGGAGGGACAGCAATAAATCAATGGGAGCCAGTTGATCTGACAGCCAGTGTGTTGCAGGGCTCTTAAAAAGCTGTCCCAGTGGCAGGGTGGTGGGGAAGAGTGAGAAAGGAGGTGGATGAGGTAAGGAAGCAGTGAAGAGAAAGATAAGAGACAAGACAGGACTGGCAGGCTATGTCTACACAAGAGGCTTCTCCTGGCAAACCTGGGCTTTTGTTGGGAAAAACAGCAGAGCGTCTACATGCAAAATACGCTTTTGTTGACAGTTGATTGACAAAACCCAGCACGTCCATCGGCAGTATTGTACCTCTCCCCGGATGGCTATAACGCCTCCCTCGACAGTGTTCCATTGACAAAAAAGCTACGCAGATGCTCCAGGGCCTTTTTGTCAACAGACAGGGCATCTGGTTCCCCAGGCAGCCTTGTTTGCAGAGCTTCCAGTCAAATACTCTATCAAAAGAGGGCAGGGCAGCCCAGCTGCTCTCTGTCGACAGAGCAGATTGTTCTTCAAATCTGCTTTTATGTGCAGATGCAGCCTGTTGACAGACGTGTTGCCAGAAAATCCCTTCTGACAGTGACTTCTGTCAACAGAGGCTTCTCGTGCGGACATAGTCTCAGTGTTTGCAAAAGACAGCAGGGGAGGAAGGGAAAGCCCAACAGGAGAGTGCCTGGGCTCTCCTCCCCCGACATGACTGAAAGCCTTGATTGTGGCTATGGGGAAAAAACTGCTCAACCATCCCAGATGGGTGCAGCCTAAAACCCTCCAGTCACAGGGAGAGGGGCAGGACCCTGGCAAGACACAGGGGGACTTTGCCACGCTCCTTGGCCACCCAGCTCTGAAAGTAGCAGAACAGAAGTAAGAGCATCATGGGTATGCTATTACCACCCTTACTTCTGCCCTGCTCTGGGCGGGGTGTGGTCTTCAGAGTTGCCCAGCTCTGGAGGCGGCACAGAAGTCAGGATGGCAATACCATGACTCCCCTAAAATAATCTTGCGATCCCCCTGCAACTCTCTTTGGGGTCAGGACCTCCAATTTAAGACGTGACGGCCTCCCTTGTGAAATATGTCCCGTATCGGTGAAAGCACATACAAGGGCAGATTTCATGTGAGGACAACAAATTTCACAGTTTGTGATGCATGTTTTCAGGGCTGCAAATTTGGTAGCGCCCTATTTAGAGAACACTTTCACAATACTGTATTGGAAGAAAGGGAAATACTATCTGAAAAAAAATATATGGCAGCAAACACAAAGCAGTAAGTCTGGCAGAGAGTTGTGATCTGGGGAAAGAAGGGTGTAGAGGGTTTGGGTTGTGAGTGGGGCAGGGAGCTGGGGAGTGGGCAGGGTGAGAGAGGCATGCTGTGACCAGGAGGCACTTTTTAGGAAGATGACTCCTGGCCAGCAGCCTAGCAGGATCCTGAGGCAGAAGCCTGGCCTGTTGCAGCCCCGTGCTGCTCTAAAAGGCTGGATGTGCATGTGCACCTCTCTGCACCCTATGTCCCTTGCAGGGTAAGGAGACTTCACATACTGCCCCCACGTCCAGCCCAATCATCACAGTTCCAATTGGCCACTTTCGGGCCAATGGGAACTGTGATGATTGGGCTTGTGGAGGAGGCAGTGCATGAAGTCTCCTGCTCCTCCCTGCCCCCCAGAGTGTGTGTGCAGTGTCTAGAGGGAGTCATCAGCTATTTTGAGCAGTCTCAGGCTGCAGCAGGAAAAGAGCCTGCCTTGGGATCCCAGGCGGGAGGGTCGCAGGCTGGATCAAAAGGCTTGGTGGGTCGGATCCAGCCCACAAGTCTTATCTTGCCCTCCCCTGTTTCAAGGTCCTTGATACATAAAGAGAGAAGAGTATCTCCTGTTGACCCCCTGCAGTGGTGATGCCATGGTAACTCAGTCTAAGGTATATCGACTCCAGCTACGCTTTTCGTGTATCTGGTGTTGCCTACCTTAGTTCAACATTGCTCTGTAGAATACACCGGGCCTAAGGCAAAGTTATTGTAAATTAATACATGTTCATATTGAAAAATAATTACAGAAATGATTACATTCAGGTAACAAACAGCCTGTGTGTTAGAGGGATATGATTGCCAGGAAACTAGCACCCATCTAAAACAGAGGGGACTGCACATTGTTTGTTGGCCTAGATACTGTACAGAGCTTTATTAGGGTGTTTGGTTAGTTCCAAACTGAAATGTTCAAAATGAATGAATTTTCTCCTCATTTTGAAATGAAAACAAATGTGAAATCACTTTCCCAAGGGATTGAACTTCTATTTTCAAACAAGCTGTACATTTTAGTTTAGCTGAAAAATAATTGGTATATAAATAAACATATTCACATCTTTTTCAAATGTATTAATAAAGCTTCAGGAGTCCATTTGCTCCTGTATGAAGCGCCACAACACATACTTTCTGTTGGAATCGAGGTTCATAGAATCAGAACTGGAAGAAACATCAAGTCCAGCCTCTGTTCTTATGGCAGGACCAAGCACCACCTAGAGTATCCCTGACAGGTGGTTATCTAACCTTCTCTTAAAAACCTCCAATAATGGAGATTCCACAAGCTCCTTTGGCAGTTTATTCCATATTTAACCACCCTAACAGTTAGGAATCTTTTCCTAAAGTCCAACCTGAATCTCCCTTGCTGCAGTTTGAGCCCATTGCTTCTTGTCCTATTGTCATAGATTAAGGAGAATAATTTTTCTCATTCTTCCTTGTGGTACTTGAAAGCTGTTCTCAAGTTCCCTGTCAGTCTTTTCTTTCCAGACGAAATAACTCCAGCTCTTTCAATCTTCCCTCATAGGCCATGCTTTCTAGATCTTCGATTATTTTTCTTGCTCTTTTCTGGACCCTCTTCAATTTGTCCACACATTCCCTGAAATGTGGTACCCAGAACTGGACACAATTCTCCAGTTGAGGCCTAATTAATGCAGACTAGAGCAGAAGAATTACGTCTCATGTCTTTCTTACGGCACTTCTATTAACACATCCCAGAATGATGATTTTTTTTTTTTTGCAACAGTGCCATGCTGTTGACGCATATTTAGCTTGTGAACTCCTATGACCCCTAGATCCCTTTCCGCAGTCCTCCTTCAAGGCAGTCATTTTCCATTTTGTATGTGTGCAACAGATAGATCCTTCTTAAGTGCAGTACTTTGCATTTGCCTTTATTGCATTTCATCCTATTTACCTCAGACCATTTCTCTATTTTGTCCAGATCATTCTCAGTTCTAATCCTATCCTCCAAAGCACTTGCAACCAATCTCAGCTTGGTATCATCCACAAACTTCATAGGTATATGCCATTTTCTAAATTTTTGATGAAAACAGTGAACAAAACTGGTCTCCAAACTTATTATGCCCCTTCAGCATGACTGTGAACAATTGATAACTACTCTCTGAGGATGACTATTTAATGAGATATGCACCCACCTTATAGTAGTCCCATCTAGGTAGTATTTCTCTCATTTATTAATGAGAAGGTCATGCTAGACTGTATCAAATGGTTTGCTAAGTCTAGGTATACCACATCTCTTTTGACTTCTGAGGCTACCTTATTTTCACCACCATTCACTATGTTAGGCATCCAATCACCTTTCAGATGAAAATCAAAACAAAGAAGTCATTAAGCACTGCTCCGTTTTCCCCATTTGCTATTATTGTTTTGCTTCTGTTTGTAGTGCAGCAGCACTTATTTTCTACTGGGCTCAAGGATAATGCAGTACTATTTTTATATACCTATGTCCAATACACTCAAGGCTTTTTTGACATCTGTGAACACAAAGCATCTATATTTTCAAGTGATTTTGCCTGATAAGGATTCTTATCTCTTTTATCTTCAGCTAAGGGAGTTCCTTTGAAAAAGGGGAAATCTTGTGGAATGAGAAAAGAGAAGAGTATTCAGCTGTGTCCCTAGATATTTGCCTGCAAGGAGCTTTTATTTTCTTGGTCATTCTCCTGATGATGATAGATAAACAGAAAAGGGTTGTCAAAATTGAGACAAACACATAGGTTCCAACGAAGTTAGTTGGGTTTCATTGTTAAAATAGTGGCCTAAACTATATGGTAATAGTAATTAAGGCTCTGTATATGACATTGAACTTCTAATAGTCATGCAAACATTATTTGCTAGAAATGTTAAAGGGACTATGAAGATTGTCAGAGATACCACTCTCAATTGAGGCAGCTGCTAGCAGACTCAACAATACAACAAAAGTACTTTAAAAATCCAAAAAAGAGAAAAATCCACTCCGTGTAAAGAAGGAATGGCACCAGAAAAGAATTGCACAGAAAAAAAAATGGTTGCAAAAGAAGGATAATTACAATGACAAAACAATAACCAGAACTAAAACAAGTCAAAAAGGGGTTTGTGTTGCAAGAAAAAGGCTCTTCAGAAAGTGGCAGAACAACTGCAACTTTTGTAAACAGAAACTGTAGTACAGGAGGACTTCTCCTTTTGTGTCCATAGTTAGTGACTTTACAACTTCAGGGGAAATAAATTAGATGAATCACAACCACAGGCCTGCTGCTACTGGAATGCAGAGCTAATTGGTAAATGTAACACATGCCAGCAGTCAGCAATAAGAAAGAAAACCAAGCAACTGTGAAAGAGCATCTCCTCCATACTAGTGACAGTTAAGGAAATAATATACCGCACCTTTACTACACGAATCTCTATTTACAAGGCCCCTTTCAGTATAAGACTTCTCTTCAGTGACAGCTAGCTTTACCACAGTTCATTATACAGCAAATAGATGCCACTTTGTAACTCACCTCTTGATAGAATATGCACATTTCATGATTCCCAAGAATATACTGTGAAAACATGTTGAATTTTTTTAAGTCATCAGACTTTTCTGATGGCATGGCTAGCTCATGAAGAAGCAGCAACTTATTTAATATCAAAACAAAAAGCAGTCAAGAAGCACTTTAAAGACTAGCAAAATAGTTTATTAGGTGACTTTCGTAGGACAGACCCACTTCTTCAGACCATAGCCAGACCAGAACAGACTCAATATTTAAGGCACAGAGAACCAAAAACAGTAAGCAAGGAGGACAAATCAGAAAAAGATAATCAAGTTGAGCAAATCAGAGAGTGGAGGGGTGGGGGCGACGTTCAAGAATTAGACTGAGCCAAGTATGCAGATGAGCCCCTATAGTGACTCAGAAAGTTCCCATCACGATTTAAACCATGTGTTAATGTGCCGAATTTGAATATAAAAGCCAGCTCAGATGTTTCTCTTTCCAAAACGGAGTGATAATTCCTTTTCAGTAACACGCACACCTTTAGGTCATTGACAGAATGCCCCGTTCCATTAAATGTTGACTAACTGGTTTGTGGATCTGGAGTGCTTTGATGTCTGTTTTGTGCCCATTGACCCTTTGTCTAAAGGAGTTAGAAGTCTGTCCAATATACAAAGCATCTGGGCATTGTTGGCACATGATGGCATATATGATGTTAGTAGAAGAGCATGAGACAGTGCCCATGATTCTGTGAGTAACCTGGTTAGGTCCAGTGATGGAATTTCCAGAGAAGATATGTGGACAAAGCTGGCAGCGGGCTTTGTTTCAGGGAAAGGTTCCAGGACTGGTGTTCCTGGGGTATAGACTGTGGCTGTTAGTGAGGATCCTCATGACATTGGGAGGTTGTCTGTAGGAGAGGACAGGCATGTTGCCCAGGGCCTTCTGGAGTGTGGCATCCTGATTAAGGATAGGTTGTAGGTCTTTAACAATTTGTTGCAGTGGTCTGAGTTGGGGGCTGTAGGTGATGACCAGTGGTGTTCTATTCTTGGCTTTTTTGGGCCGATCTTGGAGTAGCTGGTCTCTGGGTATTCATCTGGCCCTGTTGATTTGTTTTTTTACTTTTCCTTGTGGGTAATTCAGGTTTATGAATATTTGGTAAAGTTCTTGTAGTTTTTGGTCTCTGTCAGTTGGATCAGAGCAAATGCAATTGTACCTAAGAGCTTGACTGTAAACAATGGATGTAGTCACGTGTGCAGGATGGAAACTAGAAGGTTGTAGATAAGTATAGCGATCAGTAGGCTTTCGGTACAGTGTGGTACTGATCAGGCCATCCTTGATTAGTACTGTAGTGTCCAGGAAATGTATCTCTTGCATGTTGTAATCGAGGCATAAGTTGATGGTGGAGTGTAGATTGTTAAAGTCTCTGTGGAATTCTTCTAGAGCCTCTGTACCGTGGGTCCAAATCATAAAGATGTCATCAATGTATCTTAAGTAGAGGAGTGGTAATAGGGGACGAGAGCTGAGGAATCGTTGTTCCAGGTCAGCCATAAATATATTAGCATATTGTGGGGCCATGCGGGTGCCCATAGCAGTTCCACTACTCTGGAGGTATAAATTGTCCCCAAAACGGAAATGATTGTGTGTGAGAACAAAGTTACAGAGGTCGGACACCAGATTGGCTGTGGTGGCATCAGGGATGGTATTCCTGATCGCTTGTATTCCATCTTTATGTGGAATATTAGTGTACAGAGCCTCTACATCCATTGTGGCAAGGATGGCATTATCAGGAACTTTTCCGATGTTTTGTAATTTCCTCAGGAAGTCGGTGGTATCTCGGATATAGCTGGGAGCGTTGGTGGCATAGGGTTTGAGGAGGGAGTCCATGTAACTGGATAGTCTGGTGGTAAGGGTGCCAATACCTGAAATGATAGGGCGTCCAGGGTTTCCAGGTTTGTGGATTTTGGGAAGTAAATAGAATAATCCAGGCTGCGGCTCAGATGAGTGTCTGAGTGAATGAGGTCCCGAGTAGCAGCAGGGAGTACCTTCAGTAGTTGTTGTAATTTCCTTTGGAATTCCAAAGTGGGATCAGCGGAGAGAGGTCTGTAAAATGTGGTGTTGGAGAGTTGTCTGGCTGCCTCCTGTTCATAGTCTGACTTATTCAGGATGACAACAGCACCCCCTTTGTCAGCTGGTTTGATTATGATGTCTGGGTTATTTTTGAGACTCTGGACAGCATGGCGTTCAGCATAGTTGAGATTGTGTCTCATTTGGCATTGTTTGTGTATAACGTCAGCCTGAGCACGGTTGCGGAAGCACTGTACGTAGAAGTCCAGACTTTCACTACAACCCTCAGGGGGAGTCCACATAGAGTTCTTCTTCTTTTGTTGTTGGTAGGGGGGGTCGAGATAGTCAGACTGTTGTTCATAGGTGTGCTGGAAAAATTCCTTTAGACGGACACGACGAAAGAAGGGTTCACGGTCACCACAGAATTGTATTAAGTTCATGGAGGAGGTGGGGCAGAAGGAAAGACCCCAGGATAAGAGAGACTCCTCTGCTGGGCTGAGTTGGTAGTTTGAAAGGTTAACAATGTTGTTGGTCGAGCTACTGTTATTGCGGTTGAAGTATCCTGAGGAATGAAGTAATGGAGAAAATTTATTCTCTTTTCTTTTTTGTAGAAAGAATTGTACTTAACATACATTGTCTAGTGGTTTATAAAGTCTAGTTTTAGATATCCCAAGTGATGGGATTTCTAGCACTTTCTTATGGGTATAAATTTTTAAAAAATCATGAATTTTGCATTTAGGTCTGAAAGAGGCTAGTCCTGTTACTGTTCTGCTCTTTTGAGGGAGTGAATTCCATAGCTTTGGGCACTGTGAAAGTTATGCAGTTTTTAAGTCTGCCTCACTGTCTTTTGCAGCTGTTATGAAAAGACCATGCTCAAAGCACAAGAGCAGTGCTTAATTTGTAGTGAAGGAGGTGTTGGGGTTCAAGCAATTTTTTTTTTACTTTCATAACTGATGCAGGATACATAGAGCTACCAGGGCTATGAACTGTTAAGACTGGAGGTGCCAGGGCTCAGATCTGGCAAACCCCAGCACAAATTAAACACTGTGCAAGATCCTGCCCTGTGAAGGGTATTGAAAAATCGGACACAGACCATTAATTGGCATCTGTATTCAATGCAGACAGCACCACACTGGGGTGATGGCTTCCCATGTTGCTAAGCAGATGGGCTGCTGAGTTTTGCACCAGTTGGAATTTTTCAGGAAGTGTGTCTCATTTCTAAATAGCATAACTTGTTTTTCCAATTTTCAGTGGCTGGGATTCAAAAGACATATGAGATGCTTATGCCTCCAGTAACCTGACTTTTTCCCAGTAAACACTCCTCAGAGCTTAACTTTATTTGTTCTCCCACTACTCCCCAGTGCTTTCACATCTATCCATGTTAAGAAATGTAAAGACTTCTATGTCCCCTTCTTTGGAACTCAATCTCCTAAAATGAAGGGTAGACTCATCCTAACCTGTTTCCCATCATCTCTTCCTTCCCCTCCAACAGTTCATGCTATTCAACAGATCACATTTGCTGGTCCTCCCATACCCCTTTATAATATATAAAAGAATGCAAATTGGTCATTTCCATGATGACTAGCCTGAAGTTGCTTCTAGAACACCTCAAGGCTGTGGGGGCTACAGTTATTACTGCCCTTAGCTCTGTTCCTGTTCACAGCAAAGTGAAGTCTATGGCACTCCAAACCTGCACTCCATCCTAGCCACTTGCTGTCAAATGCAGGATCAGAGCCACAGTCACTATTCCTAGGATAATGCTTTTAATTCCTGGCAAAATAGAGGAGCTGTGCTTAACAAGGAAAAGAAAAAGTCCGAAGAAAAGGGAAAATGATTTTAGAAATTGATAGAGCTAATATATTTTAGAGCTAATTTTTCCAGATTAGCAACAAAAGGTAAAAAAATGAAAATCTTTGAATGAATGAATAAGCAGCATTTTCATGGAAGACAACTTTAATTGCTAGACTCTTCCATAATACTTTGCATAAATTATATCCTCACTATATGTTTTCTTTGTTTTTTGGCTTTGCCTCCTACGGGTTTAATTTATCAAACTTGTCATTTCCTGACTATTAGCACAGATTGAAATGTACAGTAGACACCTGGAGGGTTTTACTTTTTTATTTCTATCCTTGGGCTTTGTAGAAATAAGACCATCTGGCCTGTTGGTCTGGAAGCATCAACATTCACTCATTAAATGTGTTTCAAACCCTCACATTCAATCTGTTTCATATTTAAGTACCTTAGGAATGTTGTTAGGTGGCCTATTTTTTCCCCTACTCATTGTTTACAAGCAATTTAGAATGAGTGTGGCAAACCTAGACTAGCAGCCCTGTACACAAATCTGGTCCTACTTGTTGCTATTATTATCTTAGTGAAAAGTAATACAAAGTTCCATCACGAGGAACAATAAAAAAAAGTGGGAGTTATTGTCCAGCAGTCTTCCTTCTCATTTCACTGTCTTCATTCTGCCTTGAGAAGTGCACCATGTCATATTCTGTCCAGTCAGCCATATTAGCAAACAACAGGTGTCATGCCATGATTCCCAATACTGCAACTTGCTTCAGCTTGGTACGGTTACCTTTCAGGTATTACTTCTCGAAAAAGACATGGAATAATATTTTACAAATTAGAGGAGGGAAATGACAATTAGGAAGTCTCATTTATGAGGATTATGTATTCTGAACCTAGAGACGATTCATTTAAATAAGATATAAAGGAGATCTTCAGTGGCACGAATGACAGTTAGGTGCCTTTCTCCCAGCTGGTATTTTTCCCTTGAAAGCGTCCCTCTGCCAACTACCTTCATGTTCTGTCGTCTTATGTGTAGTTTGAACAATTTTTGCATGCCCTACCTTAGTACTTGCTATTGTTGGGGGTTGTGAGCAGTCTCATGGACTCAAGTAAAATAGTAAACACTACAGGACTGATCCTGAAAACATCCTAAATTCAGTGTGACTGCCCATGTGATTAAAGTTATTCATGAGTTTTTAAGGATTTGCAGGATTGGGCTCTGAGCTTGGCAGCTAGTGTCTACAGGACTAGGCTCCAGTTTTGCTTTTTTATGATTAAAGTTCTATTCGTGGTGCTCAAATTGGCTTTTACAAATGAGCACTAAGATCTCAATGGCCCATTGGCTGTTCTCTCCATTGCTTTGTCTTACTGGAGTCTTTACGGTTTCTGTCAACATATGGGAGTAAGCCTTATAAACACATGTACACACAACATGTAAAGTCTGAGAGTCACAACCACCAAATAACTTTAATATCCAAGAATGCCTAGGGTGTGCATTTAAATATTAAAGATCTTCCACTCTCCGTTTGCCTAAAATCTGCCTATGTCTACCACTTAGAGTGAAAGTACATCTGCCAAAACACTGCTCAGACACAAAATATTCCCAGCACCTCTGTTGCTTTTGGTCCTGATTTGATGTCCAGATATTGTGGGTGAGGTCATATCTTTTATTGGACCAACAGAAGTCCACTAAAAGATATAACTCACCCATCTTGTGTCTTTGATAGTCTCAGACCCACATAGCTACAACACTACATACAATCAGGTATTCCTTTCTTTTGACAGATCATTTTCATCACAGGGAGGCTGCTTGGAGACTTCTAAGCTTAGCATTCAAGGTGTTAATTGAAGCCAAAGGTTACCTACGATGCTCCATGGCAGCAGATGACAAAAGTGCTGTTGTGCTTAGCTATTTTTAAATTGATAAATGCAGTGGGATAAATCATCTTCTTGTCTGGTGAAATGCAAAGAGGGAAAGAAGATAGAGGCAATTTCTGTAAAGAATCCCCCGGGCAGGGCTCCTCCCTCAGCTGGAGGTACCGCTCACTGCAGAATGAAAAGTGTGGCTGTCCACAAAAATGTATGTAGTGAAAATGAAGGATCTGTTTCTAAAATAATGTCACCTTTTCAGTGCCTAGTCTTCAATGTAATCCTCAGCACCTGTAACACAAAATTATTGTCCTGTCCCATGCAGAAAAATTCACCTGTTATAAATATTTATTAGCTTTTAACATTAAAATGAATCATTCTGCCTCATGCTCATAAAGACATGAGTGGCAAATAACTTTTAACACATACTTTTAGTATTTAAGCTCTTCTCAATGTTTTTAATGCTTCTTTACAATAAGGAGGAATGAAGGGGCAGATTTTGCTATTAATGAACTGTATTAAGAGCTGGGAGGTATTACTCCTATTCACAGTAAGGAGGAATACTGTATCAGAAAGTGGCTCTAACAGGGTAAAATCTAGATGCACCTCTCTTCGGAAGAAACAAGCTTGATTAAATCAACTAATGTCCCTTTCTTAATTTCTAGATCAAACTTTTTCTTCCTAAACAAAGGGCATACTTCAAAACTGGAAACCACTTAGTGCTACACACATAAATAAGTAAAGCTCTAATTTGCATCACATGTAGTCTTAACTATAAATGTATGATTAAAACTAATCTCCAAATCACTTTATAAAAAATAACCTATCAAACGAAAATTATGATATTTTTTAAAAAGTCACCACCACCCCACTCAGTGGGAACAATGGGAAATAATTAGCTGTTTATAAAAGATAATCTCAGGTAAGTGGGATTTTTACTCTATCTGCACATTGCTAAATTCTCATTGGTTATACAAATGTCTGTTCATTTTTAATATTCTCTGGTCTTTGATCAACATTCATATTGTGCTTTCATTTACAGTGTAGTCAGTTGTACTCAACAAAAGCTAAACCTCATTCCAGTCTTTGATCAATGTTCAGCATAAATATATGACAGAAATATTAAGCCGTACATCCAACATATTCTTTCCAGAGGGCAATAGATTATTCACTGACATATTAAACCACATAAGCTAATTCAAATATGATAAATCAAAAAAAAAAGATGTGGTTCATGACTTCTAAGGTTATGTATAGTAGATTTTTAGCCACCTCACATTTACAATCACATTCCATTTACAAATACATTTAGTAACAAGATTTAAGCAATACATACAATATGGAATTGAGGCTGTAAACATTCTTGAAAAAATTAATTTAATTTTATTTTTGTCAAGGTCATGTACGTAAGGATATCTTCAAATTACAGTTGACACTGGAAGTCTATGGAGTCACATTCTTTGTAGGTGCAAACTGGTGCAGCTCCATTGTGATCGGTACAGCCATGCCAGTTTACACTTGAAGGTAATTACACCCATTGATGGGGAGATGTCTAAGTGATGACTAAGTCTGAAATAATTTTTTTAAAAGCCCTAAATGAAACTTCTGAAATGTATATATCAGTGAGCTGTACCCTAACCTAGTATATATGTTGCTTTGGTAACAACTATGAAATTTACCTAATAGTAAGAGACTGAAAAATCAATGTCCCTTTGGAACATCATGTAGGAAAAAGAAGTTGTGTTTTTACGTTACTCATTAATTGCAATGCTATTGTGATTCCACATGCTTCCATTAATTCTAGTTGCATGAGTGTCTATTCACCAAAGGAGTCCAATCCTTCAAAGTGCTGAGTGCCCATAGTTCCCATATGAATTGAAAGGAACGTGACTCACATGAGACTTTTGACTGAAATAAATGAATTACTTACATCAGTAGGAAACAGCATTTCCAGAACCTAGGCCTTTGAAAGGTTGACATCTGAATTTTGTGTCATAGGTCTACCTTTGTATCACATGCTGTCTTATGCACACATATATTTTTTGGTGATTAAATTCAACAGCCTGCAAACAGAATTATAAAAATACAGTGCTCTCACAGGTCTTCTTTTAGAGAAAACATACATTAAACTTACATATATTGGTATAAGAACT
The DNA here is from genome assembly GCF_033958435.1 of Carettochelys insculpta. Classification (NCBI taxonomy): domain Eukaryota; kingdom Metazoa; phylum Chordata; order Testudines; family Carettochelyidae; genus Carettochelys; species Carettochelys insculpta. The sequence goes on from NC_134144.1 coordinate 60,607,265, forward strand.
GCACTGAGTAGGAAGCTGATCAGGTGAGACTAACACTAACAAATAAGCAAATGTATTAAGTTCTGTATTAGTATTAGTACAGAACTTAGTTTGTGGCTAGTGGCAGGTTTTAAAGATGTATTATAGACAGGGCTCTTTCTGTAAGGAAAACACATTTGATTATATTTTATTCATAGAGATATTCTTACCCCATTGCCCTGCTTGATTCCTGCTGTGTACAGATGTGAGTATAGTGGCCTTAAATTCACTTGACTGCTGCATATGTCCTTGAATCAGCAGTCTGCAATTCACTTAACGGTGTTATGATGGCTATTATTTTCCCACTTCCCAGTGGGCTACCACTCTTTCTATTCTTGCTGAAAACTCCAAGCACAAGACATAGAAATTTAATATTAATAGTGAACACTTTATTTTGTTTGAGAATTGTTTTGAGACAGGAATATACTGTTAGTAAAGATGGGCTGCTGACCTTGAGTAATTTCTAATATCCCTGTGTAATCCATGTTACAGATACACTTCTGTTAAGGTAAATGTAATTATATTTAATTTATGGTTGCCTTTAAGATAAACATTTTCCATGTTCCTTTTAAACTCAGTCTTCTCATTTATTTAGACAATCATGTGAGATCTGGGCCTTTTAACTTAATCATAAATTGTTTAAATATTGTAAATTTGACTGATTATTGTGGTTCTGCAAACAGATTTAATAGACATATTTATTATTAGGAACTGTTCATGAGAGCGATCCTTGAAATATTTACAAGAAACTTTATAAAAATAATTTTTAAACTGAAATGTTTGGTTTTCTGAAGCAGTTTTTGGTGAAAATGTTCAGGATTTTTTAAAAAATAGTTAAAATCAGGAAAAAAAAGTTTAATTTAAAAAAAATACAGAAAATGACAGTTTGCAGCTTTTTTGATGAAGAATGTTAAAATATTGCCAAATGAAAAATTTCTATTAAAATATGTTTTATCCAAAAATTTTTAAGGGGAAAAATCTGATGGGTAAAAAAACTTGAACCAGTTTTATAGAAGCCTGTTTCCAGTGCAGCCACATAAGTCTTGACATGCAAAAAGATAATTAAGTGAGAGAAAGTAGGACTCCTCTGAGTCACACTCAAAGATTAGCCTCCTTCATCAAATTCAGCATAATGACTGCTGAATCATGAAGACGGGGCACCCAGGTACTTTTATCTGTGACATAAAGGGGTGGCAATGTCTCTTTAGACTATGGGAAGCTCAAGGGAGTCTTGGAGGAAAACTTTATGAAGAGCCAGGCTTGAGGAGGAAGCATGAGGTGCAGCGTATCTCACATTAACATTGCTATTCCTTTTGGCCCCACTACATAGTCAAAGTTTGGGGTCATGTGAGTTGCCTCTGTTAGGAAGAGAATATGATGATGGAGTCTGGTAGTCAACCCTGTTTATTTACAAGGAATGTACATAAGAACATAAGAATGGCCATACTGGGTCAGACCAAAGGTCCATCCAGCCCAGTATCTCGTCTGCCGACAGTGGCCAATGCCAGGTGCCCCAGAGAAGGAGAACAGGAGACAATGATCAAGTGATTTATCTTCTGCCATCCATCTCCTGCCCTTGTACTGAAGGCTAGGGCACCATACTTTACCCCTTGCTGATAGCCATTTATGGACCTAACCTGCAAAAATTTATCGAGCTCTTTTTTAAACCCTAATAGAGTCCTGGCCTTCACAGCCTCCTCGGGCAAGGAGTTCCACAGGTTGACTGTGCGCTGTGTGAAGAAAAATTTCCTTTTATTAGTTTTGAACCTATTACCCATCAATTTCATGTGGTGTCCCCTAGTTCTTGTATTATGGGAAAAGGTAAATAATTTTTCTATATTCACTTTCTCCACACCATTCATGATTTTATATACCTCTATCATATCGCCCCTCAATCGCCTCTTTTCCAGACTGAAAAGTCCCAGTCTCTCTAGCCTCTCCCCATATGGGACCCATTCCAAACCCCTAATCATCTTAGTCGCCCTTTTCTGAACCTTTTCCAATGCCAATATATCTTTTTTGAGGTGAGAAGACCACATCTGCATGCAGTACTCAAGATGTGGGTGTACCATAGTTTTATATAGGGGAAGTATGATATCTTTTGTCTTATTATCTATCCCTTTTTTAATAATTCCTAACATCCTATTTGCTTTACTAACTGCCGCTGCACACTGCGTGGATGTCTTCAGAGAACTATCCACTATAACTCCAAGATCCCTTTCCTGATCTGTCGTAGCTAAATTTGACCCCATCATGTTGTATGTGTAATTTGGGTTATTTTTTCCAATGTGCATTACCTTACACTTACCGACATTAAATTTCATTTGCCATTTTGCTGCCCAATCACTCAGTTTGCTGAGATCTTTTTGTAGTTCTTCACAATCCCTTTTGGTTTTGACTGTCCTGAACAACTTGGTGTCATCTGCAAACTTTGCCACCTCACTGCTTACCTCATTTTCTAGATCACTGATGAACAAGTTGAACAGGATCGGTCCCAGGACTGACCCCTGGGGAACACCACTAGTTACCCCCTCCATTCTGAAAATTTACCATTTATTCCAACCCTTTGTTTTCTGTCTTTTAACCAATTCCCGATCCACGAAAGGATCTTTCCTCCTATCCCATGACCGCCTAATTTACATAAAAGCCTTTGGTGTGGGACCGTGTCAAAGGCTTTCTGGAAATCTAGGTATATTATGTCCACTGGGTGCCCCTTGTCCGCATGTTTATTAACCCCTTCAAAGAATTCTAATAGATTAGTTAGACACGACTTCCCTCTGCAGAAACCATGCTGACTTTTGCCCAACAATTTGTGCACTTCTACGTGCCTTGCAATTTTATTCTTTACACAGTTCTGTTCTCCTGGACAGAGGAGTAAGCAAACGAGAGGGTTTCTTTGATCACAGTGCCTAACCATTTGCATCCAGAAGGCGGCCCCAAAACACTCTCTGGGCTTTCCTGTCTCTGTTTTGAGAATGTTTCTCCTTCTCCTCTCTCTCTTCCTCATCCAACCACCCTTCTACTCTTGAGAATACTCAGAACATAAACCACTGCTTGTATGCACCTTTGTTTTGGTCAGGGACATGTGCCTAGACTTTAGGTGGAGGCTGCAAGTTTTTTTTTTTTTCAGACTTCTGATTCCACAAGGGAACTGATTGACTTCTTCCAACTATATTAAATGATGAGTAGCTGATGCATGGATTAATTTCAGTGACAATTTATTTCGGTAAAAACAGTTTTGAGTTACCAAGAAAGACAACTCCAAGACAGTGGAGGAGGTTGAACATATTCTGAGTTTGCATGCTCTGTTGTAGACAAAGAAGGAGTTCAGGACATTTCCAGCCCCTCCCCCAAGGTCACATGGTATGGCTTCTCTTCCCTGACTGATTTAATTTAACCTTTTATAACAATAGGAGTAATAAATACATTATTTGAGACATTACTTTCTAAGTAGGTAGAATGATTTTGGAGAGGGTGTAGTAGGAAATAAGTAGGCGTAGAAAAAGTTAATTAGGATTGTTATTTTCCTTGCTCTTGCAAAAGTTTTATTTTACAGATGTGTATGTGATTCAGCTCTAAAAATAGTTGATTTGTCTTGATTGACAGTAAGAGAAAACTGTCAGATTTGCTGCTGTCTAGCATAGTTGAGTAGACTATGAGCATAAATTAAATTTTTGAAGTTCCCCGTTCCCCCTACTCCCAATATTTCATTAAGAGTCTTAAGATTTACCAGAGTCCTGAATTTATAGGCTTATTTATGGGATTTATAGGCTTTCACTATTTTCCATCTCTCTGGCTAATCATTTATTAAAAAAGATTTTTAAAGTTTAGTAGCCAGTATGTCTGAGTATAAAACACAAGGACTTGCTGTGGACAAGGTGTGCTGTAGGAGACTGGGTAATGTGACAGTATCTCTTAAGTCTACCAACTTATCTTTCTCTGGAGCCAACAAGTAGATAAAGAGGGCCACAAAACCAAAATCCTCTTTCTTAAAAAAAGAGTTTTTACGGTATCAGCAGCAGTGACTCATTCAGAATAGTTCTGATTTGGAATCTCTCCTCCTTTCTTTGGGTCTCCCTTCTACACAAGAGCCGGAGTAGTGGTGGATGCTGCATCTCACTCTGGCCCCATTTTGTCAGAGTGATTTCAACGATTTTTTCATTAAACTACAAGTTGGATAAAAGTAATAGTGTTGACGTAATGCACTTAGACTTCTGAAAGACATTTGACTGGGCACTACCCAGTATTTTCATTAAGAAAAAAAAAAAAAAGAAAAAAAACTAGCATGATATAAAATTGACCTGGCACACATTAAATAGATTAAAAAGCTCTGATAGGTCTCAAAATGAAATGGGGAATTAGTCACAGAATGTACGTGTGAATTTAGTGAGGGTGCAGAGGGACAAGTTCTTGGTCCTGTACTGCCTGACATTTGTATCTATGACCTTGAAGACAAAATCATCACTAAAAAAGGTTGTAGAAGACCCCAAAATTGGGGAAGTAATGAATAATGAAGAGGCTTAGTCATTGAATCACAGCGATCTGTATCACTTTGGAAACTGGATCGAAGCAAATAATATGCATTTTAATAGGCCTATATCTGCATCTCTAGGAAGAAAAAGTGTAGGCCATGCTTACAGGATGGAGGACTCTCTCCTGGGAAGCAGTGACTCTGGAAAAAGATTTGGTAATTGAGGTGGATAGTTAGCTGAACATGCGCCCCCAATGTGGCCGTGTGGCCAAGAGAGTGAATAGAATCCTGGAATGCATAAACAAGGGAATCTCAGCTAGGAACAGAGAGATTGTTTGGCCCTTATATTTGGCACTGGAGGAACTTTGGTGGGAATAGTTCACCCAGTTTTTATGCCAATAGTTCAGGAAGGATGTTGATAAATTGGAGAGGGGTTGGAGAAGAGCAATGACAATAAGGAATTATAAAATATGTCTTATAGTGATTATCTACTTAAATTTGATCCATTTAACTTAATGAAGAGACATTTAAGGGGTGATTTGAATGTACTTGACTTCTACAATGGGTTACAAATATTTAAGGGTGGCTCTTCAGACTAAAAGATAATGGGACAATGTGCTCCAACAGCTGGAAACTGAAGCTAGGCAACTTCAGACTAGAAATAAGGTATAAATGTGCAATGGCAAGGAGTAGTTACTACTGAACCAATTTACCAAAGGTCCTCTTGTATTTCCATCAGTGCCTGTTTTGAAATTGTATTTTTTTTTCAGAAAGAGATCTTCATGGAATTATTTTTGCAAAATTTCCTGGCCTATGCTAGACAGAAAATAAAACTTGATGGTCTCAGTGGCCCCTTCTGGCCTTGAAATCTATGAATCTATGTCCCAGACTAATGTTCTAGCTGTCAAACAATCCTTCCTCTCGTTTCCCATCTCCCTGCAGATGTCAGTCATCAGAGCAAGACAGTTCCATTTACTGCTGCACTTCTACAGATAACGCATTAGGGTCAGTGTGTAAAAACGACTGCCTTTTCCCGATACTGAAGTCTTCAAGAAAACCTACCAAAAAAAAACAAAAAACTGAAGTCCTGTTTTCCCTGCCATGGTGGTGAGATCAGTTACTGCTGATTTTTATCATTTCCCCCTGAGAGGAGTAGGAAACAAGGATAGCAAAACGTCAGGGAGTCATTTGTTCTGGGAGTTGAGCTGGAAGGACAGCAGACTCTCCCTGAGATAACAGAGAGTAAGAGATTGACTGTAGACTCCTTACAGGGAAATTGAAGCTTTAGGTAATATCTGCTCATTCTATTTGACTTTTGTGAAAGAAGCCATTAATTTTGTATTGGGATTTGTGTCACAGGAGAATCAGTACTAGCCTGTGGCAGCTTCATCATAACCACAAGGTAATTTTAATTCTCATCACAAAGGGATAGAGGGATGGCCATGCTCTTATACTGACATAATCTTTTTATGCAATTGTTCACACTTATGCATTCCATTTATCTAAACAAGGTGTGCTAAATCTGCTGTCAGAAACACAGGGTGCCATTGCATATGGGTAGATGAGGACAAAATTCACCCTTTTCTTTTGTGGTTTCCTCAGCGAATCCTGCATTTGTGAATATTGTCAATCATTCTTCAGGGCAGATGTTAAGCATGTGTAAAATGTCCATTGCTCCATTTGTTTCAAGGCACAATGATTTCAATGGACTGGCAGCAACTTAAAACAGCCAATTGTTGATCCTTTTGTGTTCATATAACACAAATAAAATCACAACCACACACTTCCTAAAATGTTCTCTCTTATCTTTGATATTAATTCTTGCGCCAATTGTAATTTTACCTTCCTCTGCAAAATGCTTCAGATGTGACTGACTCTTATCTATGCTGGAATCTCAGTTAGGAAAAAAAAACCCACCATGCTTTATTATCATCTCAGCAAAGCTTCCCTAACATAGTGCCCAACCAGGTGATATCTAGGAATTTGGAGTTAAATTAGCTAAATCAACAACGAACTTGCAAACTCCCCACTCTTCACCCCAACAGATTACTAGAATATACATAGTAAAGATTCATCACAAATGTAAAATGGTAAAAACCAGAGGCTGGGTCTACACTAAAGAGTTTTGTCGACAGAAGGAGCCTTCTGCCGACATAACTCAGGGAGCGTCCACACACTTAAAGTATTCTGTCAACAAAGTCTCGACAGAACTCTGCATTTCCTCGACAGTATTATCCCCCCAAAATTTGAGGCATAACAATCTCTCGACAGAGTACTGTCAACAAACGGGAAGCGTAGACAATTCTGTTGACAGAGAGGACTTCCGGTTGCCAGGCAGCCCTCTTTGCACAGCTGCCATTCCACTTTCTGGAACCAGAGGGCAGTGCAGTCTGGCAGTTCTCTTGTCAACAGAGCAAATTGTGTAGATGCAATCTGTTGACAGAGCTCCTGATGAGATTATTGTGTCAACAGTTATCTTCTATCTACAGATGCTTCTAGTGTAGCCATAGTGGCTAGCTCTACACATGCCCCTTCCTTTCGAAAGGGGCATGTTAATGAGTGGGTTCGAAAGATGCTAATGAGGCACTGCAATGAATATACAGCTCCTCATTAGCATGATGGCGGCCATGGCGATTTGAAAGTGTGGCTTTTCAAACTGCGTGCCGCCCGTGGAGACGGGACTTTCCGAACCACCCCCCGCAGTTTTGGTGATCGGAAGAAGGGCTTTTGAAAACTGGAGGGGTCCTTTCAGAAGGTCCCGTCTCCATGGGTGGCATGCAATTTGAAAAGCCGCACTTTCAAATTGCCGCGGCCGCCATTATGCTAATGAGGCAGTGCATATTCATTGCAGCGCCTCATTAGCATCTTTCGAGCCCTCTCATTAACATGCCCCTTTCAAAAGGAAGGGACACGTGTAGATACAGGGAGCTAGAATGTCAATATGAAAGGCAAAAGTGGCATAGGCTTTCTGTAGTGTAGCTCTTTGATAGGTTCTAATATTCCAGCCAAAACTCAATGGAAAAATTGTAATCTTCACTGTTCCTGTACAAGAGGCCTCTTGAAGAACAACCACCTTGTAATAGTGCTGGATCTATGGGTTTAAAACAAGTGAGATAACTGAACAACAGTAGATCTACACTAGAGAGTTTTGTAGACAAAACTCACAGAGTGTCTACACACAAAATGCATTTTGTCAACAGAAACTGTCAACAAAAAGCTGTGTAGATGTTTGGGGGGCAGGCTTTTGCTGATGGAGCTGATCAAAAGACGGATCCATTCTTATGTGTAGATGCGATCTGTAGACAGAAGTTTTGTTGGAACATCTCTTCTGACAGCAGCTTTTGTAGACAGATGCTTCTAGTGTAGATGTAGCCAGTGTTAGCTTGCTGAGACTCTCTCAAATGAAAATTTGTATCACATATTAATGGAAACTGCATTTGGAAGGGGACAGAAGGAAGAAAAACAAAGAGTTTCATCCTCTGAGGCTTAATATTGATACTCACTTTCTAGGTTGCTAAGACCTGTGCCAGCAATGCATAATTCATATAAAAAGAAACTATTTAGGAACTGCTATAATGAGTAAGAGGATAACTACTATCCCATATTTTTCACTAAGAAAAATCTCTGCTTTCCAGTGAACTGAGAGGGGTTCTCCTCAACATGTTTTTTTTCTTTTTCTCTGTCAGTTCTTCCCTAATCTAGCATGATAGCGCCACAAAATCATCTCACAACTAACATTCCCAGCCCCTGCCCATAGTGTGGGACCACTGGGGCTTGCAGCCGCTGGGGAGAAGTCTCCCTGGCAGCTAAGATATTTGGAGGCTTGCTGCTGCCAGGGGGAAATCTTCCTGGCAGCCAAAGTACTCATGAAGAACCATCTCAACTGGCCCCCCCACTGAACCCCACACATCCATAGCATGGGAACACTAAAGCTTGCAACTGTCGGGGGGGCGTCTCCCCCTGGTGGTTAAGATAGTTGGGGGGACTACTTCAGCTACGTCAAGCAGCTCTGTGTCCTCAGACTGCAGCACGCCCTCCACACACATTGCCAAAACTATTTTCAGGAGCTTGCTGTCCATCGCCGACACCTGCTGGTTTTATATTTCAGTTATAAAATCTTTTTTGTTAACATCTCCTATCTGTCTTCATGCTTTGACCCCCCTCAGAAACACAGTGAATGTGGCTAGTTGAGATTCTTGTTTGCATTGTAAGTTCAGTATATGATATTTTTTGCGGACTCTGTGGATGCCCTACTTTTCCTTCCTTTCAATGGGAATAATGGATGTTTGCTTAGCATGGGAGGGGAATGAGGAAAATGCAATGTTGGAAAATGATGTCAAAGACCAGTGAGCATACCCAGAATGCTATGGGGATGAGGGAACTGTGGGATAGGTTCCCACAATGCACTACTGCAACAGTTGATGTTTGCCAATTTGAGTGTGGCAGCAATGAGTCGACTTTGTGAGGAGCACGTGGGGGATGAGGATGGTCAAATTCGAACATATTAATTCCAGAATTACAAAATAGATATTAATAAAGTCGAATTTATCTCGTAGTGTACACATATCCTAGATCTCACACTCAGAGCTGCGTGCTGCTGGTTTCCCAGACAGCGGAGAGCTCTGCCTCGGTCAAGCTGTTGAGAGGAACTGCCAGGCTCTAGACCAGCAATTTCTTTTATACCAGTCTACTGGGTCGCAATTGACTGCTGCAGATACAGCTGCTCCATCCTGTCTGGAGGACCTCTATTTTGCTCCTTTCATGGGGATGGGGTGCAGCAAGGCCTCTGGCCTCCTGTTGGGGCAGCCGAGCTTTGTGCACCCCATCACACCTACGAATTTCCCTTCTCCATATAACAGCAGTAGATAAGTGCCCAGCCTGAGGCAGATGATTGTTCTACCATCTCCACAGAACACCCACCTCTTCATCTGTCTGGCCATTTGTTCAAGAGACTAAAATTTGATGTAAAACAACAAGAACTGAAAAACCCGCAACCTTACATTGTGTGTGTGTGTGCAGGCACTGGTGGCTAAGAGACTCTGAGCCTATAGTGATCCAGTGATTTATATTTCCCTCCAGGCAATTGATAAATATGTTAAATAGCATAGGGCCAAGTACCCCATTTTTACCACATCTTCTCACTGCCTTATTCCCGCTATATAATTACATTTTGAGACATACCAGTGTTTTTCAATCCACTTAATGTGCTACGTTAACTTTATAGCATGCTAGTTATTTAAGACAAAATGTCACTGTATGGTACTAAGTCAAAGCTTTAGAGAAGTCTATTGCATTAACACTATTATCTTTGCAGTCAAATGTGTAATCTTATCAAAAAGATACCACGTAAGATTGACAGGATCTATTTTCCATTAATCTAGTTGATTTGCATTACCCTCCTTTAATTCTATATTAATAGAGTCCTGTATCAGCTGATGCATTAATACGCTTGGGACTGATGTTTAGGTGACAGGCCTATAATTATATAGGTCATCCAATTAGCCCATTTTAAAAATTGGCACATTATCTTTCTTTCAGCCTTCTGAAACTACTTCTGTGCTGCAAGATTTATTGAAAATCAACTTTAATGGTTCAGGGAGCTCCACAGCCAGTTCTTTGAAAACTCTTGTATGCAAGTTACATAGAGCTGCTGATTTTGGAATACCTAACTTTTGTAGTTTCTGGTTAACATCTGCCAGTAGGTACTAAAGGAATGGAATAAAACTGTTATCTACCTCCAATCCTGCCAATATAGAACCAATATTCATTGAACACTTTTGTGTTTTCTGTATTATTGATAGATATGTCATTTCTATCTAGTAGTGGATCAATACCATATCTGGATTCTTTTTGTTCCTAATTTTTTTTAAATATTATCCTTCATTGCATCCTTAGCTAGGTGGTGATTGATTTCTCCTTGTTTCCTTTTGCTTTCCTCATCAGCTTTCCACAATTCATAACTTTTAATTTATATTCATTATTATCAACTTCCCCTTTTTATATATAAACATGACATGCGTCTGATAAAGTGGGTCTTTGCTCATGAAAGCTTATGCTCCAAAAATCTTTTAATCTATAAGGTGCCATAGGACATCTTGTTATTTCAGCTACTGTCATTAATGGGCATCATATAAATGTGTTAGTTAGACAGGTAATCTGTTACTACCCTGCTCAGAAATAAAATTTGAATTATGCCTGTAAGAATTTTAAGCAGTAAATGTAAATGGCAATAAAAATAACAACTGGGGATGAGTGCAGAGCCTCGGGCTGGGGACAAGAGCAGAGCCCCAGGACCAGTGTCTGGGACCCCAAGCAGCAGCAGAGGCGACCTGACCCCAGGTAGCAGCAGAGGGGTTGGTGGCTGGGACCTGGGGCTGGCAGCTGAGACCTTGCGTCCAGGGCTGGTGGCTAGGACCCTGGGGCCGGCATTGAAGTCCTGGGCCATGGTTGACTTCCCATGGTCCAGAAAATTCTCTAGTTCAGCACCAGTCAGATCCCAACAGTGCCAGACTAGAGAGGTTCAGAACACCAATTAACTAGCTTATCCTGCAATGTCTTTTGTGCAATAGAAATATATACTGCATAGAAATGATTGAATTTTTGGTCAACTTGAATAGACTATGTCAAGAACTTCTAAAAGCATACATGTAATTAGAGCACCTAGAAATATAAAATTTAACATTTAAACTTGCTTGTAGAATATTTTTGGGGATGAAAGAAAAACGCAACTTTTATTCCTTACCCTTGAACCAATAATGGAAAATGAACATTTTTCCACCTTACCATGTTTAATAATATAAACTGAATAGTAACAGAGAGAAAGCTGTGCTAGTCTATATAGACTGAATTTGCAATCCAGGTAGCACGTTGTGTGAATTCTGTCTGAAATGAAAATTCCTTGCCAACTCATGTGCGTGTGTCTGTATGTGTGTCTACACACAACTGCCCATAGGCAGCCTCAATGCTGGTATCTCTGGTGCTTAATGCAGGAGTCTCTACAGTTTGAGCTAAAAGCCAGCTGCCTCTCAGCTAAGGCTGTAAAGGAGAATCAGTCTTTTTCTGTATAAGTGGTCTAGGTGCCACTACCTGGGACAGCAATGAAGTATCCTGTGGCACCTTATAGACTAACAGAAAAGTTTTGAGCATGAGCTTTCGTGAGCACAGACTCACTTCATCTGTGCTCACGAAAGCTCCTGCTCAAAACTTTTATGTTAGTCTATAAGGTGCCACAGGACACTTCGTTGCTGTTGCTGATCCAGACAAACACGACTACCCCTCCGATACCTGGGACAGTAAACCACACCCCTGCATGTGTGAATTACATACACATAGATGAAGAACATTCATACAAGGCACTTACTTAAATCAGTTTGTATAGTTGGCAGATGATGTTAAAATATTTCACCCTTTCTGCTAAGATTAATTTAAAAAAAAAACCATCCTTATACTCCCACTGAAGTCTGAGTACTTGTGATTTGCCCTCCATTATTTTTTGTGTTTCCATGATTTTCCATGACATTTTTCTCTTAAAAATGTACCAAATATATTTCTGGTATCAAAGAAGCTACATCTGTGTTGAATCTCATCTATTTTAAAAGTTTATGCTCGCATATTTCTTTTGTTATGGAGCAGAACACATTCTTCCTCACAGATCTTTGTTTCCAGGCTTCACCTGATTGCAAATGCATAATTAAGAAGGCAAATTAATGAATGACAATGGTTTTTTTCTGAAATGTTGAGAAAGTTATAATTTGCCTGGGTGAGTGATGGTCTTAAATCTGGTCTCATGTTGGAGAAGGTTATAATGTTTCACTGTTATATTTCTTCAGATCATGGAACTGTGTTCAAATTTTTTCATTATTTCCACTTGTGTTAGTAATGCTGATGATTGGTTATTAGGAAAAACTGTTTCACCAGGAGCGTGGTAAAGCACTGGAATATGTTACTGAGGGAGGTGGTAGAATCTTCATCCCAAGAGGTTTTTAAGTCCCAGCTTGACATAGTCATAATGGGATGATTTAGTTGGGGTTGATCCTGCTTTTGGCAGGGGGCTGGAGTAGATGACCTCCTGAGGTCCCTTCCAGGCCTAGAATTCTATGATTCTCTGATTTATCTAAAAACATGTAAAACTTATAAAAAATCTATTCAGGTAGTCTGAGTCCAGACACCATTGGCTAGTCCCTTTCCTAATACACTAGATTAGTTCCCTCCTCTCTAATAACCTGGTGGTAAAAGAAGAAAATGGGAGCAAATGGTACCAGTTCTATAAAGGGTGAAACTGCAGTAGGTAATTCAAAGTTGCCACTTCTTTTGACAGACACATTAAAATGTCGCCTTTCTGAAGACTCTCTCTCAGGCCCTCTTATGGACAAAGGCAGGAACCAAATTCAGAGACTGAGCTAAAAATGCTTCTAGGATAGACTATGGCAACATCAACAGTACATTTACTCTGTACATCACTACTTACGATTTAAAGAGTAAATGGGGCTACATCCACTTACAACCACTGGCTCTTTTTTGTTTGGATAACCTGGCCAGTAGGAACGCTACCATTTTGCATTCCTGAAAAATTCCATATTAGGAATTTCAAATACAATGCATTTGCATGAATTTCTAGCACGCTTACAAGCCATTCATATTTTATATGGCTCTGAAAATGTGCTGATTCCCTCAACAACAAAAATGGAGGAGGAAATTGAAATTAGACTAATGCAGTCCTGGAAAACACCAAACATAGTGGGATTACTGGTGTTTAATAAAAAGTTTGTGTTGTCTGATTCTAGTATTATCAGCACTTTTAAATATTTTTCATAGTCAGGCTTTTGCTAATAAGATAAGAGAAATAATATCTGTTCTTCAAAAAAACTCATGTCTGCTACCATATAGGTCCTACTGGATGGAGTGTTTTGGTTGCAGGACATCACTTACACACCATGATTTGGGCTGGCTTCCTGTTGGTATTGGAATTGAATTTAAGGTGCTCTGTACTCAAGAGACTACCTGTCTCTGCCATAATACCAGAGTTGTGATCAGCGGAGCCTTTCAAGCTTCTGCCTCCATTTAAAAGAGATTGGCGGTACGGCATTCTTTGAGGGGCCCTCAGTTTAGGAACAGGCTTCTACCATGGCCAGGTGGAACCTGTTTATTAGTCTCCAGAACATACTTCAAGACGCATCTATTTTCACAGGTTGCAGTGGCGGTGGGGTTTTGAATAATCATGTCTGGAATACAGGGGAGCTTAATGTTCAGAAGGGAATCTAATTATGCTTTTGCAATTTAAAGACAGGAGCACCTCAAGGTTTGGAAAAGTACCCCCTTTTTATTTTTCACATGCATCTAAGAATAATTGGACATGTCTACATGGAGCTGTTCTCCTGGCAGTGCCATTCTAATGAGCAGTCTCACAATTGAAAATGGCTGTTCATTAGCATAATCACACAGCTAATCAGCATAGCCATGCGAGATCTCACTGCCAGCAGAGGCTGCTGCTGACAGTAAACAAGCCATGTGGATGTGCCTCTGCTGGCTAAAACTCCTTCTGCCTCCAGTCCCTTAACCCCCATTTATTCTACTCTACTAGCTGAAGTTCTGTTCAGTATGAGGTCTTATGAAGTTTCCTTTGTCTGGAAGATCATTAAGATTGTTTTTTTTTTTCATGCACCTCTTCCTTTATTTATGTATTTTGTAATCTCATGCTTCAGTCAATCTGGAACATGAAGTAGAAACGGGATATATGTAAAATTTAACTTGTGTTGTACGTGACCTCACAGACAGATTTTCCTTGACATTTACATCAAGGGATGAATTACTCTGTTTGTCTGTACGGATATAAAATATATGTGCAAAAATTAGTAGAGACTAATTATTTTTTTCTCCCAATTTTACTTTTTGGATAACAACTGTTTAAGTGCTAAATATTACCACTGATGCTTTATTCATTTTATAAGTGATTATTATTTTTAACTTGGTATAATGTGGATTTTGGAAGGTAATCCAAGTTCATCCTATTGTTTATAGAAATGACTAGCTTAACAGAGGGGAAATGATTGTATCCTTTTCCTTAGTCATTTTTAACTATCAACATCAATGATTTTTTTAAAACAGATTTATATTTGAGCCTTAGTGAATTTGGAAGCTTGGGGTTTAACTCTCTGGGAAATGACAGGGGGAAAAATAGTCCTACTACTGTCTGATTTGCAAGCTAATTATTGGGCAGCTGTGCCAGTAATTTTTTTAAATGTGGATATAGGCAAGCCCCAATTTAATACGGCTTCTTTTTGAACCAATACCCAGAAAAGCATAGCTCTGCATTATTTTCCTTTATCTTCCAATGAGGTTATTTTCTGGAACTATTGATGGTGCCAGATGGAACCCAGGAATTATGTATTTTAAGAAAACTTCTGTTTTGAGCATTGTTTAGAGTGTCTCTTTGTTTTAAGATGTCAAGACTTCTTTTAGTTTCTTCATTTTTTAGTCTATTTATATTTTGCTGGGAATCTCATGATTTTTTTTTCTCCTAATTGGAAAACTACTTTCAATAAAGAGTATCCCATTTCTGGGAAATCTACCTGTGGGAATGGGGACTCAGACAAGTTTGGAAGTTGCTACAACAGAAGTTGCAAGGTAATGTCGCTATTTAGATTTTTTTTTTTCTGTCAATAGTGAGACTAGGAACTGATCTTTCTCCATTTGTGGAGGATGTATGATGATACACCAAGAAAACGGATAGTGAATTTCTAAAGTGATGCCCTTCTTAAATACTCTAAGTGTGTGCTTGATTTTTTTTTGTACATTTCATTAGTGCATCTTGTGGGTGATTCACAAGGCAAAACTAAAGACTGAAGTTTGTAAGGGTCTAAATAGTTCTAGGATGATCTGCACTTATTTCACTGCTTTTGATTTATCTATCTTAAGTAGTAAATAATTGCTACTTAAATAGATTTTACTCCTTGTTGAAATGTCCTTGTTTCTTGGTAATATGTGGAGTTTTCATAATTCATTGTTTAAAAGCAAGTAGTTCAAAATGCATTTTCTTTAATAAGAGGGGTTTTGTGCATCTGATGCTGATTTTTCTAGTTACTGATTTTCATTGTCACTGCTAAAACACTTCCCTGGGATTTTTTCATTGGTGACTTGTATCAGGAAAGACATTGTAAATAGCTCCTCCAAGGTAGTAATCCATTTATAGAGTCCCAGCTGCATTAGTCATTCCTGTAAATGGAAATAAAGAATTGCTGACTTCTGTGACTACTGTCCATGACATTTTCTGTGAGTAGAATGGCTTGTTTTGTCTTTCATTCTCCTACTCCTCTCTCTTTGGAAATGATATTTTTTGGCATCAACAAGACCTCTAAAAAAATTCTTATGAAGATATAATTGTACATTGTGGGTCTCAGCATTTGCTGTGTTGTACCTTTTATAGGAGCTATTTACATGCGTTAAGGAGAAAATGAATGCATCTGAATAACAGCCTTTATATCTACTTGAGAGGAGTAAATGACTGCACAAGGGGCCTGGCAGTAAAGAATCAGTCTCAGTGTTTTGTTTGTTTTCGTTCATAGATGTGACTGAGGAATACTATAGAAACTCAACTCAGGGAATAGATTTAAAATTAGGTTTTTCCTGATGAGCTTATGTAAGGCTATAAAAAATGTATTTTAAGCACTCGGTTTATGTCAGGGCACCTGGTCATAGATGGTCATGCCCGGTGGTGAGAACAGGAATCACTCCTAGTGGTCAGATTCCAAATGCCAGACCTGAGAGTTGAGGCAGAGAGAGATCTCAGAGCTGAGAGCAGAAGTTTATTGCTGGTAGTGAGGGAGAGCAGCAGCGGTGCTGGTTCCAGGGCAGGAACAAGACTGCAATAGGACTGGAACAAGACAGAGTCTTGATTGGAACCATGCAGGAGTCAGGCTTGGAATGAGGGGAATACTGGCAGAATCCACAGGTGTGTATGTTGTGCTACCTCTCATCCTCTGCAGATGCTGACCTTTAGGAGAAAGTCACCTCACTGCCTCAGCCAATCAGCTAGTTCTGCTGTGGCCCAGATGCACTCACTGGCTGCCTGACAACTAGGCAAAAAAATGCAAGTAATCCTTAATAAAAACCAGTCTCATTGTGCTGCCATCAACATAGATGTAAAACCACTTGGTTAGTTGCACTGGTGTAACTGAGAACAAAATTTGAGCAACCCCTTACCATGTGGGTATTCAGTCTTCTAAGAGGGGCATCTTGCCAAACCATGTCCCAGCTTCCAACCACTCAAGAAGTATTTGAACTTCTTCTGTGGTCGCATTCCTTGTTGGAAAAGAAATAAGGATGCAGAATGGTAATATTCCTTCTTCATATATTGTGCTTAAAATATGCATCTTATTCACAATGATACTTTGGCCAAGAACAGACAGAACAACAGCTTATGTTATGGAAAATCTTTTTCAAGAACTCCATCCAGAAAGCAGCTCTCTTCAAATTTACACCTAGGTGCCTTCTAACACCCGAACTGTCTTCAATTGTTTTGATAAACTTGTAAGCTTTAACTACAGCCAAAACACACTAGAATTCCTTTTCTGTGGACATGTGCTAGTGCTTTCACTTAAAATAAATTGTTTGAAATTGCTATGAGCTAAATCGCATCCTGCTGTTAAGTCCTGCTATCCTGACCTTAAATACTCTATTGATTCGCTGGTGTTGAGGGAATCTTTACACTGCTCACTCTAACCCTGCATAGATGTAGGGGATGAGGAGTTGGTATGATTAGGTGGATGAAGAGAGGATACCTTTGATCAGGTGTGGACAGTAACTTTTCATGGGTGGGGGCTGCTCCAAGATTTTGGTAAGTGGCCAATGGCTGCACTTTTTCTGTAGAGGGGGTGCTAGGTCTGAGACAGAGGTGGTCAGCAGAAGGGAGCTTGGGTAGGGGACTGGGATGCAGGAGAGAGTGGTGGGGGTCTGAGAGGGAGTTTGGGGAAGGAGGGGGTTGTGACCTAGGGCAGGGGCTTGGGAGGTGGGGTCTGGGAGGCAGTTGGGTGCAGGAAAGGATTCTGGCCTGGAGGAGGAGTGTAGGAAGGATGCAGAGTTTATAAGGGAGTTGTGACCTGAGATGGGTTCAGGGGGTTTGGATGGTGACCTGGGGCAGAGAGTTGAGGTATGGGTGGTGCTGGAGTGCCAGAGGCAGGCTCAGTCAGGGAGGCGCTTACTTAGGCTGCTCCTGGCCAGCAGCCCTCTGAGGTAGGTTCTCTGCCTGCTGCAGCCCCAGTTCAGTCAAACCTGATTCATGTGGCTCTCTGCTCCAGACGCTCACGAAAGAGGAAAGCTTTGTGTGCTGCTCCCTAAGCAGCAAAATCTCTGAGCTACTTTTGGTCACAAACCAGAAACCAGCCAGTGTATTTGGATGTTCTGATCAGGACAAAGGTATGAAAATACCCAGATGCTGGTGGGATTTGAATATTCTGTCCAGGTGTCAGTCTGAATATTTTAAATATTGTTCCCACAGTTTTTCTGAGACTTTCCTGAATTGAATTATTCTAAAAATATCCAGGAGTCTGTAAAATGGTTTTTACGTAAGATGTACTTTTCTAGAGTAGACAGACATCAGGAACTAACTTAGTGTCTGAATACTAAGGATTTCACAATTTTCATCTTGCTCTAAAGGGTAAATCTAAGAGACTACTGACTGGCTACTAAATAAAACACTGTAATCTCTAATGGAACAGTTTTATTAAGATCTTCACAAAATGTGCACTCAATCTGAGATAGTATTTAATGATTCACTGAATGCATCTGTTTGTTTTCCTAATTAAAGCCCTGGCTTATTTTTTATATTACTATCATTTATTATTTTGCCAATTAATGATGAACAAGGACAAATGCTCAGGGGAAGAAAATCATATAGCTGGAACATGGAAACTTTAGTTTTGATCTGTAAATGTCACCGATACATTTTAAAGCAGAAGATAGACTGTATCATGACATAACCAGCTGATTAAACCTAGATTCAAAGAGCTTAATACATAAACATAGATATAATTTCCATCACCTAAAACTATTCTGGCATCGGTGTGATGGCCTACTGTACTTTTGCAAATTACTTTGTCTTCTTTCAGCTTTGCAATTCCTCTTGTCAATGACATGTCACTGATAATGTCACTTTTAACAGTGATTGTGTGAATTCTTGGAATTACTGATAATTTCCAAAACCACTTCCTTTACATAAAGAAAAAAAATGGATTCACACCCCCATGCCGCTACCTATCTGAGTCATACAGTGACTGATATTCGTAGATAAATGGTTCTTTTTTTGTGTGTTAAATGCAAGGGCTTTTCTCCAAAGAGAAAATGGTACACCAAGACTGGAAATGTATAAAAAGATATTATTAAAATAAAGTTACATTGGAACATACAGTACAGAATATTCACGCAAATCCTGAGAAAGTTTAGTTTAAGTGACAATAGTGGGTTTTTTTTAAATATAGCATTGTATCGCAATGGAAGTAATATACTGTATTCCAATTGCTGCATTTTTTTGCATTTTGCAATAGAAGAAAAGAAATACTGACATCTGTTGAAGGTCTTTTGATCAATGTTAACACCCAAGGGTCAAAAATAAGTCTATTTTTCTGTGAGAGAAAAAGAGGAAGAGCCAGAGACAGAAGGATGAAAGACTTATAGGTTGCCACAGATTTCCCCCATGAAGGTAGTTATAAGGCCAGTCATGATGTTTGATAGCTATACAATAGCAGTCTAAATTTCTGTAACTTTCAACCCCTATAAAATCTGGAATAATATTTACAGTCCCTTAGCTCCTTCTTCAGGATTAAAACATTTTTTCAATTTGTTAGATTAAGCTGCTTCTTTTGAACTGGTGCAATCTTATTTTAAAATCAAAACATGTCCCAAAATGTTGTGGCCTTTAAGGCAGCCTGTGAACATTATAGTGCATAATTTTTATGGCTATTGTTCTCAGTAAATAACTTTGTGTAACATCGGGATTATGAAGATTTTTGTACTGATGCTCTGAGAAAATGTGTGTGGGCAAAATAAAGAATGACAACTTTCACTTTTTTATAAAAGACAATTATATCCCCGAAGTCCATTATTGTACAGTGGCAATGTAGGAGCATTTGTGACAGAGATGATAATTTCCTGAAGTATCCCAGAAAGACCCTAATGTATTCAGCTTACATATTGTGTCCTATGGTAACCTCTCTTGTGGTGAGATGTGAAAGGGAGTTCAAAAGTCCACACTGAAAATGTTCCAGATGTGTGTGGTATTAGGAAAATAAATGTTAACTGGATTTTCTGGGGAATCCCTAACAATAAGTAAACAATGAAAATTCCTTAGGTCCAGCCTAGGGCTCTGTAACAGAGAGATAGCCATGCTAGTCTATATACTATCAAAACAAAAAAGTAGACCAGCAGCACTTTAAAGACTAACAAAATAATTTATGAGGTGATGAGCTTTCATGGGACAGACCCACTTCATCAGTGGCTCTTTTCAATGACTATTTTCCTGGGGCTCTGGTAGGTTGTAGTTCCTCAAAACCCACAGGTGGGTTTTTCCCATGGCTACAAATTCACCTGTCTCAGATTCAGAACTCTGACAGGACAGATCAACCATTTCTTCATGCATCCCATGCCTTTGATTTTTTGTCTGCCAGTTACCTGCAACAGAAGTCAATGACCCTTTCTTCAAAGTATAGCTTCAAAAGGCTGGAATTAGGGAATTTGTGTTAACTGCTACTTAGGGATTCTACAGTAACAGCTGTGACACTGTGTCATTCTCAATTTTTTTTCAAGTGGAGCGAATTAATGTCCCCATTTGGCATAGCATCTAACCACTTGCTTAAGTTTATCAATATACAGCAAAGCACCTGATGAAGTGAGTCTGTGCTCACGAAAGCTCATGCTCAAAACTTTTCTGTTAGTCTATAAGGTGCCACAGGACCCTTTGTTGCTGTTACAGATCCAGATTAACACAGCTACCCCTCTGATACAAAGCACCTAAGTGTTTGTTTAGCTCAAGAAGTGTGGTTATGTCTCACTGATTTCCATGTGAGTTAAGCACATACACTAAAGTCTTTTTTAACTGGTATTCAGTCTATCAGAATTTTCAAACAGGCACCAGGTGCCATCCTGGCACCTAGGCCTCCTCGGCTACGTCTACACGTGAAGCCTACATCGAAATAGCTTATTTCGATGTAGCGACATCGAAATAAGCTATTTCGATGAATAACATCTACACGTCCTCCACGGCTGGCAACGTCGATGTTCAACTTCGACGTTGCGCAGCCCAACATCGAAATAGGCGCAGCGAGGGAACGTCTACATGCCAAAGTAGCACACATCGAAATAGGGATGCCGGGCACAGCTGCAGACAGGGTCACAGGGCGGACTAGCGCTTCCGGGGCAACAGCTAGCCGCTCCCTTAAAGGGCCCCTCCCAGACACACTCAGCCTGCACAGCACGCGGTCTGAGGAGCCATAGGCACACAGACCCCGGGCAACGCAGTCATGGACCCCCAGCAGCAGCAGCAGCCAGAGGTCCACCCAGCCCTCCCGGCAGGAGCAGGGCTTGCCCTGCTCCATGCCATGCGGGAGGCAGCTGAGCACCTCCTTGCTACATCGGAGGAGGAGCTGCCCCCAGGGCAGCAGGGCTCAACCCCCAACCCTGCAGCACCCCGCCCCCACCCCCGCCTCACACGCCGGCGGCTGTGGAGCTACCCCACCAGCACCGACTGGTGGGAGCGGCTGGTGCTTGGGGAGTGGGACGACGACCGCTGGCTCAGGAACTTCAGGATGAGCCGGCAGACATTTCTGGAGCTGTGCCAGTGGCTCACCCCCGCACTCAGGCAGCAGGACACCGCCATGTGGCATGCCCTCCCTGTGGAGAAACGGGTCGGCATTGCTGTCTGGAAGCTGGCCACTCCAGACAGCTACCGATCCGTGGGGCAGCAGTTTGGTGTCAGCAAGGCCACCGTTGGGGCTGTCCTCATGGAGGTAAGAGAACCCACGGGGGGAGGGCAGGGCAGGGGAGGGGGGCCCGGGCAGAGGAGGTCAGGGGAGGGGAGGGGAGGGCAGGGGAGGGGAGGGCGGGGGAGGGCGGGGGAGGGCAGGGCAGAGGAGGGCAGGGCAGGGCAGGGCAGAGGAGGACGGGGGAGGGCAGAGGAGGGCGGGGGAGGGCAGGGCAGGGCCACGCACACCCTGCTCACCCCTCATTGGTGCTGTCCCATGTGCTTTCCCTGCAGGTTGTGCGTGCCATCAACGCCATGCTCCTGCACAGGCTCGTGAGGCTGGGAGACCCAGATGCCATCATCGTGGCCTTTGCCACCCTGGGCTTCCCCAACTGCTTTGGGGCTCTGGATGGGACTCATATCCCCATCCGCGCCCCGCATCACAGTGGAGGACAATACCTGAATCGCATGGGCTACCATTCTGTGGTCCTCCAGGCCTTGGTGGACAGCCGGGGATGTTTCCAGGACATTTATGTGGGCTGGCCTGGCAGCACCCATGACGCCCGGGTTTTCCGGAACTTGGGCCTGTGCCACCGGCTGGAGGCGGGGACCTACATCCCCCAGCGGGAGATCCCTCTGGGGGACACCACCGTGCCCCTCTGTGTCATCGCAGATGCGGCATACCCCCTCCGGCCCTGGCTCATGCACCCGTACACGGGCCATCTCTCCGCTAGCCAGGAGCGCTTCAACCAGCGCCTGAACCACGCGCGCCAGGTGGTGGAGCACTCATTAGGCTGCCTGAAAGGATGCTGGAGATGTCTCCTGACTCGCCTGGATGCAGGCCCCAACAACATCCCCCTGATTGTGGGTGCCTGCTGCGCCCTGCACAATTTGGTGGAGAGCAAGGGGGAGGCCTTTTTCCAGGGCTGGGCTGTGGAGGCCAGCAGGGCCGACGTGCAGCCACCTGCTGCCCCCAGTCAGCAGGTGGACCCCGAAGGGACCCGGGTCCGGGAGGCCCTGCGGGCCCACTTCGATGATGAGGCCGCGGGGTGAACTCTGCCAGGCCCCCCACTGCCCGCCCCTTCCTCCACCACACTCCTGCCCCAACGCCCACACCATGGAGCACCCAACCGCACCCCCCTCCCACTTTTCCTGGACAAATGACAGCACGCACTTGTGGCTGAACTTAAACTGCTTTTTCTTTGAGAACTTTTTTTTTTAACTATAAATATATAAAACAAGAACAAACTATATACAACGTGTGGAACCAAAGTAATACGTACAAATAAAACAATAGTAAGAAAAAAGTGTGCTCAGTAAGAAAAAGAAAACCAGGGAGGATAAAGGGGAGAACTATTTACATGGGGGGGACAAGGCAAACGGGGGGCACAAAATAATAAGTTCCAACTATATACAAGGGGGGGGCCACGTCCGGGGCCCCTCGCCCCTAAAGTCCGGCACTGGGCGTGGGTAGCCGGGAGCCCGGCCGCAGCCACAGCCCTGTCCGGGGCTGGCTGGGGGCGGGCCGGACCGGAAGATATGCCCGGTGAGTCTCAGCTGGCTCCAGGGGTCCCTCAGCGCTCCGGCCCTCGGCGGTGGGTGGCGGGGCGATGGCGGACGGGACGGCGACGGGCGGAGCAGCTGGTGGTGCGGCGGGTGGAGCAGGCACGTCGGGCGCTGCGGCGGCCAGCGCGGCATGGGGGGCCAGGTAGTCCACCAGGTGGTTGAAAGTCTCCATGTAGGCCCCCCATGCCTCTTGGTGCCAGGCCAGCGCCCGCTCCTGCAGCTGCAGGTGCTGCTCTGCGACCTCCAGCTGCCGACGGTGGATGGCCAGCAGCTGGGGGTCCGTCGCCATCGGCTGGTGGTGGCGCGGGGTCCGCCGTCTAGCCCGCCGTGGGGCCGGTCGGTCCTTGGCCGAGGGGCTTGCCTGGAGCGATGGCCCCGGAGGGCTCTCCGGGACCACTGATGCCTTGCCGGCGCTCTCTTCCGGTCATTCTGATGGTGCAGGTGCGGGACACAGGAGAGGAGGGGGGGAAGAAGAATGGAGACAGGCATTAGTGTGGGTCCCGAGCCATGGCCTTTGTCCCCCCAGCCCTGTGCTGCAGGTTCCCCATCCCCGTCCCCGGGAGATGCTGCTGTGATGGATGGGGTTCAGGGGTCCCCCTGCACTGCACCCCGTCCCCTGGTGGGAGCGACTCTCACTTCACCCCCCAGGGTCTGACAGCAGGAGAGGTTTCTTAGGCCACAGATGCCCAGTTTCTCCCAGGAGTGACAGCACCAGCTGTCGGAAGAGACAGTCCTTCCAACCCATCCTGGGGAGAAGACCCCAAGGGGTGCCCCTCTGGGATGCAGCTTTCCCCCTCCTCAGGCTGGCTGCCTTCCAGCTCTCCCTTCCCCTAGCCTCTACCTGTGGCCCCCGCCCTCCCCCCGCAATTCCATGCCAGCTTGGCTCCTCCCTCCTGTTTGTTCAGGGCAGAGGTGTCACCTGCCAGCTGTAGCCCCAGGATCATCCTTTGCCCCTGGGAGCTATTCGGCTCTTGTTGCTCATATCTAGCCTGAGTCTCCCTTTTGCACTCCCCGCACTCCATCACATGCTGCTGCTGCTGCGGGGTGTCCCACCCCCTCCTCCCGGGGGCCCCTCAAGGTTCCGCTCCCCCCTGCCCCAGGGATGGGGCATGGCACTGTCATGCAGGGTCGGGGGGGGTAGGGGCTGATGCACTGCTGTGAGGGACATGGCCCTGCTGTCCTTGGGGCCATGGCCATGTGAGCATGTGGGGGGCCCTGGACACATATCTCTTACCCCCGCCCCTCAAGCCCAGGGGTGTACAACAGAGGGGGGTACATACCTGTCGGTCCACTCCCATGGTCTGGAGATCCCCGGGGGGCGGAGGCCCGGCTGCTGCTCCAGGATGGCAGGAGGAGGATCTGCAGCCCGGATTCTGTGGAGAAGGAGCCCCCCTCCTCCTCCTCCTGCCGCGATGTCCCGGGGGTGGCCTCCGGGGGGGGCCCCCGTGGTGCGGGGCTTACCTCCGGGGCGGACTCCGGCTGCAGGGCCTGCTGGGGCTCGTCAGCCGAAGTATCAAGGGTGGCCGGAGGGGAGGAGGTGTGCCGGGGGCCCAGGATGTCCCTGAGCTCCCTGTAAAAGGGGCAAGTGACGGGGGCAGCCCGAGATCAGCTGGCCGCGTCCCAGGCCCGGGAGTAACCCTGCCGCAGCTCCTTCACCTTACTCCTGACATGATCAAGAGTGTGGGCAGGGTGACCCTGGGCAGCCAGGCCGTCGGCCAGCCGAGCGAACACATCCGCATTCCGCCTCTTGCTCCCCATTACCTGGAGCACCTCCTCCTTGCTCCAGAGCCCCAGCAGGTCCCGCAGCTCGGCCTCCATCCAGGAGGGGCCCCGCTGCTGCTTGCCAGCCTGGCTGCCCTGGCTCCCCTTGGGGGGGGTCCCCTGGGGGTGCTGGGGGGGCTGCCGGGCAGCCATCGCAGGTGGGGTGGCTGGTTTGGATGGCTGAGGGACGTGCAGGCTGGCTGCGTGTCTGGGCTGCCGCCTGCACGTTCCCTCAGCTTCCTGCACAGGAAGGGAGGGGGAGGGGACCTTTAAGGGGCCGCTTCATGCAGCCACCATTGAGCTGAGGGGCTGGAGAGAGCGTCTCTCAACCCCTCAGCTGATAGCCACCATGGAGGACCCCGCAATTTCGACATTGCGGGACGCGCAACGACTACACGGTCCCTACTTCGACGTTGAACGTCGAAGTAGGGCGCTATTCCTATCCCCTCATGGGGTTAGCGACTTCGACGTCTCGCCGCCTATCGTCGAAGTTAACTTCGAAATAGCACCCGACGCGTGTAGCCGTGACGGGCGCTATTTCGAAGTTAGTGCCGCTACTTCGAAGTAGCGTGCACATGTAGACACGGCTCTCCAGGGGTCTAGGACAAGTCAGCCCTGCTGAGGGTTTGGCTGCTCCACCTAGTGCAGTTCCAGAGAACACCATGAGCACCTCTGAGTGTGTGGCTGCACTGAAGCTGGAGCAGCTGGAGAGCAGTGCGCTGACCTCAGGGGAGGGGAGGAGTCCCACCATTCAGGTCAGGTGTGATGGGAGTAGGAGCAGCATGGCAAGGCCCTGCTGCAGGCTGCCTGGGAGAAGCAGGGGCCGGTGAAGGAGAAAGGCAGCCCAGTGGTGCTGCTGGTGGTGGGAGGAGCTGCCGCATCAGCCGAGCCACAAGTGGAAGGAGCTGCTGCCTGTCGTGAGGTGGAGAAGGAGGAGCTGGGCAAGGCCACCACCCTGCATTAGGAGTGGAACGAGAGCCTCCTTCAGGCAGGCATGGATCCATGTCAGGGTCCGGGGAAAGTCACCTCTCCACCATCCAGCACATTTGAACATCTGCAGCCTCCTACTCCTGGGGTTGCTGGATAAGAAAAAGCTTACTGTACTTGACAGTTCTGCTTAATTGTGACAGACAGTTGAGTCAGCAAATAAAACCTAAAGTTGTGGCCCAGATATTGTTGGAGGAAAAAGGAAAGAAGCTTCTCTGCACACACCCTGAAGAAACTCCTTGCACACATTAAGAATACTTTGTTTCAGGGAGGCTGAGAGGCAACAAAATTAATCAGAAGGATAGCTCTCCTCATAAACATTCATCCTCTCACCAGTAAAGATCTCCAGGTTAGGATAATACATCTGCATTTCTCAATGTGCATGAGTCACCTACCTATTCAGCCCACCTAAGGGGTTTTAGGGTAGCCTCCAACTGAAAAACATGCTACGGCCAACAGTGAGGCAGCAGTTTCAAATCTGTGGCCATCCATGTATGTGAGTGGTCCTCTGTAGATGTCTAACAAATCTCGACACAATTGTGAATTGTGGTCTCTGCTCAATCTTCATGGGAAAATCAGTTTTAAACAACATTTCTCTTACCCAAATGTGGCCCCCAATACTTATAATAGATCTAACTTTTCCACAGTCACCACTCCTTTTTAATAGTGCACAGATAATTTAGTTGGTAATTCATATAAAAATGTTATACAGACATACAGCAAATATGAAGTATGGTGACCATACCAAAAATCTACTGTGCTTTCTTACACTTCATAGTAAATCATGACAATTAAAAAAGAAAACTGGTGTTAAGTCTTTTTGCAAGCAATTTGGATATTACATATAGATCAGTTTAGGGCACTTTGTATTTTAGTTTGGAAAACTCCAGGGTTACTTTAGTTTTAGATTCAGAGTTTTCAATTTTTCCCTGCTGATTTGGCCTCTTAAAGTACTAACTTACTTCCTTTGAATTATTCATGCCCTGCTTCTAGGATTTGCACAGGATTTTTTTTAATGAATAAGTGAGTTTAATATTGCAGAAATGTTTCTGAAAACACAGTAAACTATGCCAAAGTTGAAAATTACATATTATAAAGTAGTGCTGGAAAAGCATGGAAGTTCATGTTTAGCTTGGGTAAGTCACCAGAAGTCTCTCTCAACAATTTGCAGCCTACTGAGGCCATAATAGGGACTTGTTCTCTTCAATCATTTTTCTCCTATCTTGCTCTGTTCTTTAAGAAAGGTCTAGAAACCTGATATCTTCTGGTAGTTTCAGGCCAGAATATCTTACAGCAATTGTCTCCAAAAACAAATTGTGTTATGTGCATGTTTTGTTGTAATTTACAATGAAGTGGAAAAGCATGTGTTCAAATTTGTGTGTCAAACAAAAATGTAATTACCCATAAAATGGATTTATAATCTTATTTAGAATGATAGAGATTGTAGGTTCATGTGCTGCATTAATAATAAACAACAAAGTGCGGATACAATTTCAAAAAGGACCTAAGTGACATGGGAGCCAAAGCCCCATTTTTGAAAGTGACTTGAGCACTTAAGAGCACATATTTAAAAATATTAACGTGTCTAAGGATGCACATGGGTTCCCACTAGGATTTATAACGATGCCTAAGTGAGTTAGCCTCCTAACATCCATTAAAAGCCACTTTGAGTTAGGTACTTAACTTGATTAGGCACTTTGTTATGTCCACTAGGCAGCTATCTTGATTATGATTCTATTATTAATGAGTGAAACTCTTTCATGGACAATGTGCATGGGAATGCTAGAGGTATGTTTATGTTGCAATGAAACACCCAGGATTGGCCCATAAATGGATGCAGTGCTATAAAATTGGAATGTAGAATCTTTGGGCTCAGATTGGAGCTTGGACTCAGCGACTAACCCTCCTTATGGTGCTCTAGAACCTGGACTCCAGCCCAATGCCAAATATCTGCACTGCAATCTTATAGCCCCACCAGTCTGAGTCAGCTGACACAAGCCAGCTGTGAATGTTTTATTGCCATATAGACATACCCGCAGGTGAATCCTAGCCTGATTACTCCATGAGAAATGGAAGGGGAGCATGCATTCCATTGTGAGCCAAGTATATTTGTGGAGCTGGAGAATTTTGGAAATAGTTTCCATTGGCTTGTGTAAACATCCTGCTCACCTTGCTTCTTGCTAAGGAAAGACCAGCCCTCTCTCCAGTTCTCAACACTGTAAGATCTGGGTTGGAAACTTTAGGCTGTGTCTACACTAGCCAAAATCTTTGAAATGGCCATACAAATGGTCATTTCAAAGATTACTAATGAGTGCCTCATTAGCATGCTGGCAGCTGCAGCTCTTCAAAATTGCCACTTTTTGCTGCTGTGCGGCTCATCCAGACAGGGGTCCTTTTAAAAAGGACTCCGCCAACTTCGAAATCCCCTTATTCATATCAGCAGATAGGATTTCGAAGTTCCCGGGGTCCTTTCAAAAAGGACCCCCATCTGGACGAGCTGCAAGGCAGTGAAAAGCAGCAATTATGAAGAGCTGCAGCCACCAGCATGCTAATAAGGCACTCATTGGTAATCTTCAAAATGGCCATTTGAATACCCATTTCAAAGATTTGGGCTAGTGTAGACATAGCCTTTATGTCTTCAGCTTCACACTACAAAACAAAGATTAATCTTACTGTTCTTCATCTTAATAGTTTATGAGTTTAAATAATTTTATTAGTTTAGCATTATGTCAGTCTATGTGGCAAATCCTTTTACCCCCATTCCTCATACTCTGCACAGGTACTGGACATTGCCCAAGATCCAAGTCTTCAACCTCTGCACTGCCCACAATAATTCTGGGTGAACAACCACCAAAACTGAATTTC
Source organism: Carettochelys insculpta (assembly GCF_033958435.1). NCBI lineage: Eukaryota > Metazoa > Chordata > Testudines > Carettochelyidae > Carettochelys > Carettochelys insculpta. The sequence continues at coordinate 60,635,881 of NC_134144.1, forward strand.
AAAGAAGCTCATGTCATGGTGAGGTGCGTATCTGCTGCTTGTTTCCCAACTGCACTTGAGAAGCGCAGGAGCTTTGGCTCTAAATACCTAATAGAGTAAGCCACAACCTGGTGAACTCTCCCTGCACATTGGCCTGATTCTGCAAAGAGTGTGCCTCCTGCTGTGAAGTTTGCCTCCAAAGATCCCCTAGCAGGGCCTTTTTGGGAATCTAGGATTCATTCTAAGACCAAATCTTCCCCAGTCCACTTCAAAGAAATCAGACTTGGTAGTAAGCAAGCCTCTCTGCTTGACCTATGAGGACTTAGAAGGTACTAAATTGGTACTGCACTGTGTATCAGTACTTTAATCATCCTTGGCCTCTTCTACATCCTGTATCCATCAGTGTTCATGATGCTTAATCACCGCTAGTTATGAGCCTTCTTGCTGGCTTCAACACTCTTACACTGAGGAGATCTGAATCCATAGCCACAGCACAGGTTATCTTTGCTCTCCCAGATCCAAAATCCTCCCCTCCACTGGAGCCCAGAGTTTTGAGAGAGATAATATCTCCACAGAGAGAAATTACTGAAGGATAGAACTTTCACCTCCTCCATTCACAGTATCCACCTTTTCTTTAATGGCACAAATGGCATTGTCCATGGACCTGGTATCAGCTGGGAAAGCTGGAGATACTGGAACCAGTTTGACATCCCATAATCATTTACCCAAATGTCCCATCTGGTCCCTGCCTATCTACCTCAGTGTGTCATGGGGATCCCTAAGACCTCCTTTTGATCCTGTCTACTTGCCATAATGTGGATCTAGCATCTCCATATAGAGGCCATCCAATCTGTTGAAGAATCACCCTTGCCTCCCCTCTGAGGAAATCCTGAGACTAACCTCCAGATCCAATAGAGGATGAGCAGCACTATTCTTTTGTACTGGGAGTTCTGGCAGAGACAACAATACTGCTATTGTGAGCCCCAGATGAGGCTGTGACTTTGGAGGAGGGGATGTTGATGATTTCGCAGTTCAAAGACCACCTCCACAGAGTCACTGGAAAACTTCAGAGTCCTCTGCTGGAGTCAAGGACTCCCAACGCAAGCACCTGGACATTCTGCACACTGCTAAATGTAGCAGGATATCTCTCCCATTAAGAAAGCTATCATGGAGCTGGCCAGGACACTACCCTGGCATCTTCACTCCTACCCTCTAAGGAGTGAGAGAAATGTTATATGTCAACTAAGGGTCTCTCATTCAGCTGCCAACTCACCAGTGGACCAAGAAACTTCTCAAAGTTCAAGACAACAGCATCACAGATCTACTCTCAAAGACCTGGAGGGTAAATGCTTGAATCTACTGGGAAGAAAGGATTTCTCATCATCCAGCCTCCAGATCAAAATAGTCGATTTGCATGTGTTACTGGCTAACTTTTTCTTGTACAGAGCCAAATTCAAGGAATTTCCTAACAGATTTCTGTATCAGGGCACAACCTCTTTGTGGAATTGGTCAGTTTATAGCACTCTACCACGTGTTGTATGAGACAAATATTTATAGAGTGCTCTGAGGTCCATACATTAGCAGTGTTACAGGAACCTACAATAATCATTTACATATGAGTATGATGTTGATCCAAAGGCAACCATATTACTACATAGAAGACTGAGGCAGAATGGTGACATTTTGGTTTGAACACATGGCCAACACGACACTCCTGGATGGGTAAAAGGAGATAGGCATGCTACTCCTTTCCTTGCTGTTGTGACATCGATCCCAGTGTTGAGGAAGTGGTGATAGTCATTGCACTTTTTGTTTAACAACTGGGTGTAGCTGCCTTGCACAGCTGCTTGATTTAATAGTTGAAGCAGCCAAACCTTTGTCGGGGTGCGGGGAAGTGGTCTCAGTCATCTGCTGCCCACAGCCATTGCTCTCAAATGTACTTTCAGTCATTCACATTGTGGAAACTTATGGATAAAAGGTTTTAAAAATAACTGACAGAGTGAAAATTAAAACTGAATTAATCCTAGGTTGTTCATATGAGTATGTCCTCTTACAGGTCTGTGAAGGAGCAAAGGTATATTGCAGTCTACACTACTGGAGTTCTCGTGCAATCATGCACCTCACCCCTATTGGCAAATTCACCTTGATTTTTTTTTATGCCTCATCTGCTAGGATATGTTCATCCTCTATTCTACTCATAGGATTAAATGACATTCTAAATACAGTACATTGAAACAAGCCATAAAAGATTGAAGCTGGCTGGGGGGAAAAAACCTATAAAACAATTTTTTTCCCTTCCAAAAAATATAAAAAAAGCCACACAAATTATTGGGCTCCTCCTGACTAGCTCTGTCTGAGACCTAAAACTGTTCTGAAGTAATGAAAACCCACTGGCAAGCAATGAAAGACACAACCCTTTCCTGAGACTAGTTTTTGGTGTCTGTGATGTTGGACTCTCCAGGATTCAAATGATTAACATGGGCCACTTTGACCATCATATTGCACGTCTTTGTACATCTCTTTTCATGTTGGAAGGTGACATAGGCTAACTTCTGAATTTATATATTATTCAGTAACAAGAAGCAGATGTCATGGGGATGAAACCATGATTTATGTCCTTTTGTAATCCATTATTTCTTCAAACACTTCCCAAAGACATATGCGGGTGTACACTGGTTGTGCATTTTTATTGATTAAAGAGTGGTATTTTGAAATATAGCTTGGCTCTGTTTGCATTAGTTCTGAAATATTTGCATATGTATTTGATAAGTTCTATGATTTTTTCCTGTTAGAATATATTTGCATTAATTTGTATTAACTCAATGTGTGATTGTTTTTTTTTCTAAATCAAGGCAAGACGAGAAAAACAGGTTTACAATCTATTCAGAAAGAAAATAGGCTTTCAATAGAACAGTTATTAGAATACAATGTATTTTTGAATATAGAGGACACTTTGCTTTTTTTATCCCCTCCTCTCCCAGCAAGAGAATTTCCTCAACTACATAGTTCAATTGTCCTAAAGGACTCATCAACACTTAAAAAGCGTGCTGTACAAAAATATGTCTGTCAGAACCTCAACTGGTGCAAATCATGGAAGCACCACTGAGCTGAATGGGGCTACATTAATTCACACGAACTGAGGAGCTGGGCTACAATTTTGGTTAATTTTTGCAGGCTCACATCTACTTAAAAATTATGTATTTAACATTGCTATTTATAATTTGCTAAAAAGAAATCTTGCAATGTATTGTAATTTTACAAGAGTTAAGAAAGGTGAACATTATTAAGATGTTCCTTCAACAGAGTGATACAAGGGAAATAAATCAACCCTTAAACCATATGTGATCTTAGTGGATTTCAAAAACTGATCAGGACTGGGGCTATAGATAGGAAAGTAGGGTTTGTGATTCAGAAGATGTACTAAGGTATAAAGGGGCACTGCTGCTAGTAGGTGAGCTTTAAAGTTGAGGTCTTGACTACCTGAGGCCTTTAACAATCCAATGGAGTTTCATGATAACTCTGGCGTCCAGACCAAATTCCAATTGAACAATTATGTATTCTTACCAGTTTCCCCTAGAGCAGGGGTCTGCATCCTGCAGCTCTGGAGCTGCATCTTGCTCTTTTAAGGACTTCTTTGTGGCCCTTGATGATATAATTGCAAAGTAAAAAAGCAAAAAACAAAAAAACAACAAAAACCCATCCCTCTTGGTTATTTTTGATAAATGGTGAATGTCCAAAACCCCCAAAATTAACAATTCATATCTAAATAGCAAACAATATGTGATCTTGAAACACTGGATAAATCCCCACGGTGTCCTCCAGAGAGACAGATGGTTCAGGAGTGAATGTCTGGAAGGCAGTGGTACGAACACACATGGAAGTGTGAGGAAATATAATATGGAAAAAGTTTGTGAACATCCTTCAGTAAATATGTATCACATTACAAATCATTGTATGTGCGCTGTTCTTAAAATAGGGGTTTCAAAAAGTTATTTATTAAGGACCAACTTGTATTCACATGCAGTGTGGCTCCTGAATTATTGAGTTTTCTACCAAATTGGAAAAAATGGTTCTTCTACATGTTTTGGTTGCTGATCCCTGCCCTACAGCACAATCTGGACAAGCTATTCTTGTGTCTATACCCTCACATTAGCAGATTTCCTGTACAATTTTTAAAAGCTCAAAATTTCACTCATGATCTAAGTGATCCAATTCCTGTCCATTGTTTTGGGAAGCACGGATCAGAAATCCGAACCACATGACCAGGCCAACAAAATTATCGGTAAATGATAATGGCTTCAGTGCTGGTCATGTTCAGCTTTTCCAGGGCACTAGTGTTTGTGCACATCGCCGCCCAAGAGATATTTTGGAATATATACATACATACAGAGATGGGAGTGTTGCATCAGTGTTAATAAGGCTAATTCAATCAGGAGGGATGTGGCCCGTTTCCAACAGTGATAAGAAGGTGAGAACACCTAAAGGGGAAAACTATGTATTGTAATGAGTCTCAAGGGGTAGCCATGTTCGTCTGTAGCTTCATAAAAAAACAAAAAAAAAAAAAGCCAACAACAAGTAGTTCAGTAGCAAACTGTAGTGTAAAATACCTCAAAGGCAAACAAATTTATTTCTTAGGTGTAATGAGCTTCCATGCATAAGACCACTTCTTCAGATTCAGACCATTCTGATGGTGTCAAACTTACATATGAATTCCAGGTTTCAGGCTGCAATCTGTTTTTGAAGTATTTTGGACAAAGATGGTATCTTTCAAATCTGTAACTGTGTGTCCAGGGATGTTAAAGTACTCTCCTCTTGGTTTTAGTAATTATCATTCTTCAGGTCTGATTTTTGTCCATTATTCCTTTGCATAAACAGAGTCCGGTTTGTCCAATGTGCATGGCAGAGGGCCGTGGCTGACACGTGTTGGCATATATCACATGAGTAGAAGTGATAATGGTACAGCTGATATGGATATGGTTAGGTCCTATGTTGGTGTCATTAGGGTAGATATGTGGACTGAGTTGGCAATGGGGTTTGTTGCAGGGATTGGTTCCTGGGTAAGTGTTTCTGTTCTGGGATGTCTAGTTGGTGGTGAATATGTTTCAGGTTGGGGGACAGTTCATAAGCAAGAATGAGTCTGACTCCCAGTGCCTGTGAGAGTGAAGGATTGTTATCTCATAAGTTATGGATCCTTGATGGTGTATTGGAGAGATTTTAGCTGGTGGCTATAAGGAATGGACAAAGTTCTGTTGTTTTCTTTGTTGGGGCTGCTCTCTAGGAAGAGGCTTCTGGGTGCCTGTTTGTCTCTGGCCATGTCTACACGAGCCCCAAACTTCGAAATGGCCACACAAATGGCCATTTCGAAGTTTACTAATGAAGCGCTGAAAGGCATATTCAGCGCTTCATTAGCATGCAGGTGGCCGCGGCACTTCGAAATTGACACGCCTCGCTGCCACGCGTCTCGTCCCGACGGGGCTCCTTTTTGAAAGGACCCCGCCTACTTCGAAGTCCCCTTATTCCCATCAGCTCATGGGAATAAGGGGACTTTGAAGTAGGCGGGGTCCTTTCGAAAAGGAGCCCCGTCGGGACGAGACACGCGGCGGTGAGCTGCGTCAATTTCAAAGTGCCGCGGCCGCCCGCATGCTAATGAAGCGCTGAATATGCATTTCAGCACTTCATTAGTAAACTTCGAAATGGCCATTTGCGTGGCCATTTCGAAGTTTGGGGCTCGTGTAGACGTAGTCTCTGACAATCTGTTTCTTTCCTTTCCCAGTTGGGTAATGTAGTTTTAAGAGTGCTCAATAGAGATCCTGTAAGTGTATGTTTCTGTCAGTGGGATTGGAGTAAATGCAGTCATGTTCTAAGGCTAGGCTGTAGGCAGTGGGTCATGTGACGAGTTCTGGATGAAACCTGGAAGCGTACAGGTAAGCACAGCAGTCAGTAAGTTTTTGGTATAGGGTGGTGTTTATGTGACCATCTGTTATTTGCACTGTAATTTCCAGCAAGTGGCTCTCATCTGTGGAGTGGTCCAGGCTGAGACTGATGGTGGGGTGGAAATTGTTGAAATCCTGGCAGAATTCTTCAAGGCCTTCCTTCCCATGTGTTGAGATGGTGATGCTGTAATTAATGTAGCGCAAGCAGAGGAGGGGCACATGGGGACATGAGCTAAGGGAGCATTATTCTAAGCTAGCCATAAAAAATGTTGGGGCCATGTGGATACTAATAAGGTATAATCCATTGATATAATTGGGAGTCTTCCATCTGATGTCAGGGACCTTTAGATCAGGCCTAAATGCATAAGGACTGATCCTGCAATATCCATCCAAAAACAAACAAGCAAGCAAAAGAAAAAAAAAAACAAATAACTGATTTAAGCATGTAGTTCTATTGATTAGGCTGGTTCAGAGAAGGCAATATGAATACCCTTTAAGAAAACTGACATTACACATCTTATACTACTTGCGTAATAAAACCAAGCAAGCCAGAATACGTTTGGCTTGATTAGCACAGCTGCATCCAGCAAACTGCTACTGAAACTAAATGTGTTGTGACTGCCAGCATCCTTTGCCTCATTGATTAATGGTGGAACTTCAACAACATGGATGACATTAAAAAAAAAGTGTAAAGGAACCAAAACATGGTTTTAAAACACAAAACATGAACAATTAAAACTGCAAAATAAAAACACTTTATTATCCAATGAAGCTGGACTAATGAACTAACGTTCACCAGAAATGTACTATAAGTGCTATGATAATGTAGGTGTTTTTTTAAACATTATTTGTACTATACTAAAACCTAGAGATCACAATATTGTGTGCTGTATGGATAAATAATCTCTCTGCCTAGGATAGTGAAAGTCCAAGAGATAGGATCAGGGGAAAGGATCCAACTTGAAGGCAAAGAAATGAGTAATATTTGGCAGATGTCACATTGAGTCCACTGTCCTTTCCTAGTGTGTGGTGCACGTATACCAAAAGAGAGGTTGAGGTGAAGTAGAATAGTGATAGGGGAAAAAAATAATAGGAAAGTGCAATGGGTAATGTAGAGTGGTGAGGAAGGATGTGACAGAGAAAGGGATGGAGAAGAGAATGAGTTTGGAGAAGATGTGGAAGGTAAGGATAAGTTGTTGGAATAAATGTCCACATAGAAAACAATGGCATGTAGTAATGAATGATCTCACAGGGTTCAAAGAGTATGCTGATCTCCCCCTCCTAGGTCGCTTGGAGTCAGGAATGGAGACCTTTCAAAGTGGTGGCTGCTTGTTCATAGGTGAGTCTAGATACATGTAGGACCCTGCACAGAATCAAGTTTTCTCACTTTGATTGTGTAGTCCCCAGCTGCTGCTCCTCAGTTCTTCTGCCATCTGAGTTTTCCCAATAAGAGCTGAAGGAAGGCCAAGCCTGTGACAGCATCACTTATGTATGTAATACCTATCAGAGAGGTAGCTGGTTAGTCTGTAGCTTCGAGAACAACAAGAAGTCTTGCACCTTATAGACTAACAGATATTTTAGAGCACAAGCTTCCGTGGGCAAAAACCCGCTTCATCAGATGCATGAGTGGGGCGGGGGTCAGAGGGGTATTTAAAGAGTGGGGTCCCAGGAAGAGGGAGGGTCAGAGCTGACAAGGTCTATTCAGCAAGGTGGAAATGGCCCAGTAGCAATAGTACTTATCAAAAGAGTGAAAAACAAGTTAGATCAGACAGGGGGATGTGAGCCTTTGTCAGTCGAATGGGGAGATATTAATGCCCAGGGCAGAGAAGCTGGTTTTGTAAGGTGTGAGCCACTCCTAGTCTCTGCTTAATCCTTGGTTAATGGAGTCAAATTTGCAAATGAACTGCAGCTCAGAGATTTCTCTCTCCATTTGATTTTTAAATTTCTTTGTTTCACAACTGTCACCCTTAAATCTGCCACTGAGTGTCCAGGGAGATTGAAGTTTCACCCATGGGCTTCTGTACATTACCATTCTTGATATCTGATTAATGTCCATTTATTCTTTTATGGAGAGACTGTCCAGTTTGGCCAATGTAAATTGCAGTGGGGCATTGCTGGCACATGATGGCATATATTATATTAATAGATGCACAAGTAAAGGAGCCCCGGATGGTATGGTTGATGTTAGGTCCTGTGATGATGTCACTGGTATAGATATGTGAGCAGAGTTGTCAGCGAGGACCGTTGCAGGGGCTGGTTCCAGGTCTAGAGTCACTGGTTTGTGATTTGTAGTGGCTGGTGAGGATTTGTTTAAGGTTGGCAGGCCGTCTGTAGGCGAAGACAGGCCTGCATCCCAAGGTCTGTGAGAGTGAAAGATCATTGTTCAGGATGGGTTGCAGATCACTGATGATGCATTGGAGAGGCCTTAGGTGGGGGCTGTATGTGATGGTCAGTGGTGTTCTCTTGTTTTCCTTGCAAGGCCTGTCTTGTAGCAGGTGGCTTCTGGGTACCTGTCTGGCTCTATCAATCTGTTTCCTCACTTCCTTAGATGGGTATTGTAGTTTGAGGAAAGCTTGGTAAAGGTCTTGTAGATGTTTGTTTCTGTCTGATGGATCAGAGCAAATACAGTTGTACCTTGGTGCCTGGCTGTTAACAATGGATCGTGTAGTATGCCCTGGATGGAAGCTGGAGGCATGTAAATAAGCATAGCGGTCTGTGGGTTTTTGGTATAGGGTGGTATTTATGTGACTGTTGCTTATCTACGCAGTAGTGTCCAGGAGGTGAATCTCTTGTGTGGACTGGTCCAGGGTAAGGTTGGTGGTGGGATGAAAACTGTTGAAATCATGGTGGAACTCTTCAAGAGCCTCCTTCCCATGGGTCCAGATGATGAAGATGTCACCAATGTAGCTCAGGTAGAGGAGGGGCATTAGGGGATGTGAACTGAGAAGGTGTTGTTCCAGGTCAGCCATAAAAATGTTAGCATACTGTGGGGCCATGCAGGTGCCCATAGCAGTGCCACTGATTTGAAGGTATAATTTGTCCCCAAATCTGAAATAGTTGTGAGTGAGGACAAAGTCACAAAGCTCTGCCACCATTTGTGCCTCGGTCTCATCAGGGATAATGTTCCTAACAGCTTGGAGTCCATTTCCATGTGGGATATTGATGTAAAGGTCCTCTACATCCATGGTGGCCAGGATGTTGTTTTCCGGAAGGTCACTAATGGATTGTAGTTTCCTGAGGAAATCGGTGATATCTCAAAGACAGCTGGGGGTGCTGGTAGCATAGGGTCTAAGTAGAGAGTCCACATATCCAGACAATCCTGTGGTGAGGGTGCCAATGCCTGAGATGACGGGGTGTCTGAGATTTCCAGGTTTATGGATCTTGGGTAGCAGGTAGAATAAACCTGGTTTGGGTTCAAGGGGTGTGTCTGTGTAAATCTGTTCCTGTGTTTTCATAGGGAAAGTCTTGAGCAGGTGCTGTAGTTTCTTTGTGTATTCCTCCGTGGGATCCTCGGACAGAGGCCTGTAGAATGTGGTATTGGAGAGTTGCCTGGCAGGCTCCTTTTATTAGTCTGTCCTGTTCATGATGACAACAGCACCTCCCTTGTCGGCCTCTTGGATGACAATGTCCGAGTTGTTTCTGAGGCTGTTGATGGCGTTGTGTTCTTCATGGCTCAGGTTATGGGGTAAGTGATGCCACTTTTCCACAATTTCTGCCTGTGCATGCCAGCGGAAGCATTCTATGTGTAGGTCCAGTTTGTCATTTCGACTATCGGGGGAGTTCATGAGGAATTCTTTTTCTTGTACCATAGGTGGGATGGTACCTGTGGGTCAGTGTTCTGTTCAGTGTCATGTTGGAAGCATTCCTTGAGTCATAGACAGCAAAAGAAGGCTTCCAGATCACCACAGAACTGTATCAAGTTTGTGGGGGTGGTGGGGCAGAAAGAGAGTCCCCGAGAAAGAGCAGATTCTTCTGCCAGGCTGTGTGTAGTTGGACAGATTAACAATATTGCTGTGGGAGTTAGGGGTACCACTATTGCAGCCCAATGTGGAAAGTAGGGAGTTTAGATAGTTTACAGTCCTTTTTCTTCTGTCGAGAAGAGAAATGTGTGTTGTAAATCTCCTGTCTTGTTCTAGTAAAGTCCAGCCATGTGGAGGTTTGCGTGGAAGACTGTTCATTTACAAGGGTCTCCAGATTTGAGAGCTCTGTTTTGATGTTGCCCTGTTTGTTGTACAAGATGCTGATTAGGTGTTCCTAATAGGTGGTTCCTAATATGTAACACCTGTAACCCGCACACCTATGCGTGGTTAACTCCCACCTCGTGGTACTTAGACCACTTCACAGAGAAAGAATAAAAGTCCTCTACAGCCCATGCTGAGGGCCAGCTGCCCTTTAGCTCAAGCTGTAGAGGTCCCTGCCCTAAGCTCCAGAGGTACCGGGCTTGATTGTGCCTGAGGGTAGTTGCACATGCTCACCCAGGCAGGGCAACCTGCTACCGGCTAGTTGGGTAGCCTCGGGCACAGGTGCAGAAGGGAGACCTCAGACTTGGGGGGAGCACAGGGCTGAGCCTAGGCGGGCAAGCCGCGGGGTGCACCTCTCAGCCGGTTAAGGCCGACATCTCCCCCACCCAGCCCAGGCGCAGCTGCTTTCGCTGCCCGAGGGGAGGCTGCACGCGCGCTGCCCGGGGCCGGGCTGCCAGGAAGGCGGGTGAAAGCATTAGAAGCGGGCGGGGCGGCAGGAGCAGGCAGACCCCCCGCCCCCAGGCTCCCGGTAGCGGCGGGGCGCACCTGGCCGGCCGGCCGCCCTGAGCCGCCGCTGCGGTGCTGCCCGCCCCTCCCCGGCCGGGCGGGCGAGTCCCAGCGCCGCCAGGTGCTTCGCGTGGCTCTGCGGCTGCAGGCGCGGCAGCCCGCCCCCGGGGGTGCCTCCGCCTCCGAGCGCGCTTCCCCGCGCCTGGCTCCGGCGGGGGGCGGGGGGGCTGCGGTAGCGGGAAAGGAGGCGGTGGCCGCCGCCGCCGCCGCTCCTTGGTGCTCCTCCCCGCGTCACTTGCCGCCGCGGCTGTGCCCATTGACGGCGAGCGGGGAGGCGGGTGTCATGCGCTCGGGGCCGGCGGAGCGGTCCCCAGCGCTGAAGTAGCGGCGAGCCGAGCCCGCGCGGGCCATGACAGCCATGAAGGAGCAGCAGGCAGCGAACCCGGGCGGCCGGGGGAGCCAGGCGCCGCAGCCGGAGCAGGTGAGAGTTTGCAGGAACTATTCCCTGGGGGCGGGGGGAATCCCGCCCCCAGGGGAAGAGACCCCCGGCCCCTCCCCCCACCGCTCCAGCGCGGATTCCCGGCCAACTTGTAGCCAGTGGTGGGCAAAAGTGCGGGCTGCGCACCTGGCGGGGCCGCCGGACGCTGGGGGCAGGTCGGGTGCTGCCGCCCTGCTCCGGCTGGGGTACGGCCGGGGGCGCCTGGGGGGCGGGGAGGTGGCGGCGCCTTGGCCGCAGGACGGGCAGAGGCAGCCGGGCGCTCGAATGACCTTTCCCGGCGTGGGAACGCAGCGGAGAGCGCCCCAGCCTGCTGCGGGGAGGCGGGTCGGGGAGGCTGTCGGTGCTTGTGTTCGGGAGCCCGCAGCTGGCAGGGTCTCCCGGGGGCCTGGGCTGCCGTGGCGCGTCTCTTCCAGGTGCTGCTGCAGAGTTGAGCAGGCAGCGCAGGGCTCCAGACTTTGCTCTCTGGGGGGGCCCTGGGCCACTCTCAGCCCGTTCCGTGTCATCTGCCCCCGTCTGAGTCACCCGGGAATCGTGCAGGACTTTGGGCTCTTGGTTCCCTAAGTTGCAGCCGGTGAAATAGACGAGCACGGTGATGGGTCTTTACAGATGTGTCATGTTTACATCAATTAGTGTCTCTAAGTGGAGGCTGTCAGCTATTAGGTCGTTGGATAATTACGGTGCTCCATAGAGAGGAGCAGGCCGATCCTACCAGAGATGGTGCTGTCCGCTCAGGAGATGCTGGGAAATGGTGTAATTCTTCCCATGTCAGTTACTTTAGCTGCCAAGCACAAGAAGTGGGCATGAAGGGAGTGTGATAAGCTTAAACATCCAGCACTGGGATGCGGGAAACCATTTAGCTTCTCTTCCTGCACTCCGGATAGAAAGCAGGAAGGGAGATCCTTAGATCTGTGAGGAAAGACTGGAGTCTTTAACACTATGAGAATTCAGCACCTCTGTTTTGCCTATTTCCTCCCCACATCGTGTCTGTTGAGCCCCTGGCAAACGTGTGAGCACTTTGTTTTGATGTGGAAGGAGAGAGATTATTTACTAGCCTTACAAGTGATAGAGCAACATTTTACACAGCCTTTTGGAAGTCTTGCCGCTAAAAGCCTTTGAACCGTGTTTGCTATTAAATGGGGCTATTTGGAATGCTGTTTGTCTTCCAGTACGGTTTTTGTAATGACAGCAGAGCAAGCAGTTTCAGTATAGGAAAGCTTAACTTTCATTAACAGGCTCCTATTTCTGAGGTGTGCTCTTGGATGATGGTAATAGTACCTTAGAAAAGACTGGTCATGTGAACACTCTTATAAAATCTTTGATCACTAAGCTTGTGACCCCAGATGGTGACTTCTGGTGCTGCACAGTTTGAAATTGTGGGAGTGGGAGAGGGGAGCAAAGAATAGGATAGAAATGCAGGCAGTAGTTTATCTAATTTCCTCAATGTATAGTTGATACCAGCTGACCATGCTATCAATACTGACATGTACCAATTTTTGCATTTGGAAAGCAACCTTTTTCAAAAAGCAGCCAAGATAAAAATTATAATTATAATTACATTTTCTTATCAGACAAATGACCAGGATTTCCAAGTGTATCACAGAATCAGTTTATTGGACAAAGTACATTTTGATAGTGAAAACTTATATTATAGGTTTGTGTGTTGTCTAAGGACCCAATCCTCCAATATTTACCTATGTGTAAGTAAGAGTGTTAGTAATCCTACTGACTTCAGTGGGGCTACCCGTATGAGTAAATCTAAGCATGTTCTTCAGTGTTTGCGGGATTGGGGTTTTGTGTACACATTCTACCATTCTTCCCTATGATATTGAACAAAGGCTTGTTTGAGCCTTTCAGTATTCTGAATAAATTAAATGCATCTGTTACAATAGTTTGGGACAGAATGACTGGGTTATTGCTGTCAGCACTTCCTATGATGTGTACAGAATGATTAAAGTTTACAGCATGTCAGCTGGTGCAGGCATTTGTTGCTACTGTATGATCAATCTCAGGCATTCATAAGGTGCTCTAATTTCAATAAAATATTGTCTTCTGTCTTTTAAGAAGGCAGTGCTCTTAGCCAACAGCAAAGACAGTTGGATTTAACCACTCACTATGGCTTTATTTTAAAGTCACATTCAGTCAAATTACCAAAATGGCCTTTTGTTGTTGAAGCTAGAGATTTTTTAAATATCAAAGCAGTTTGTTGTACGTCAAACCCTATTACTTTCTACTTCCCTGTTACCTCACACTGAATTTTATCCTTTATTTAATTTTAGACAGCTGTAAATCTTAGGAATATGTTTATTGTGTTTCACTGCTATACAGTTCTCAACCACTCTTTCAACTAATTTGTAAGTGAATGGCGGTAACTGTGGTTCTTCCTTGTATATGCAAGCATTAAATGTAGAGGAGAACATTGTTTTGCCAGGCTCGGACTAAATGGTGTTGTGCAATTCCTGGTTTCCATGCCTTTTTTTTTTTTTTTTTGCACAGGGTAATATTTGAACTACCCATAGCAATTGTTCTTGACAGTTGAATTTTATGTATAGAAGATTATTCTCTTCATTTTAAATCATAGGTGGCTACTTAAGAGAGTTTTAGTGATCCAAGTTCATGCAGCGTTCAAATGAAGTCAGCGGGGATCCATATGGATTCAAGTTTGTCATATTAGATATGTTTTATGGTTACAGAAACAATCATTTTTCTGCTCGTGATAATTGTTACCTTTTTTTCCTCATAAGACCCCTGCAAAGTAGAAAAGCAGGTGTATCCCTGTTTTCCAGTTAGGGAAGTGAGGTCCAGAGAAACTAAGTTCAGATCTGCATGAAAAACTGTTATTGGTATAGTAATATGGAAATTGTTTTTGGTCACATCTCACTGCTAGTGAAAGCCCTAATGTAGAAACAATTTGTATCATCACAAAAGTGCTTTTGCAGCTACAGTTTAGTTTGCTTGCTAAACCAGTATAAACTATGCTGGCAAAAGCCTTCTTTTGTTGGTATAAGTGGTATCTGCGTTAGGGAGGGTTGCTGGCAAATATGGACTGAGGACTGGAAGGGACTTCCTGGGTGATGGGGTCCATACCCTTGCTATTGCAGGCAACACTGTCATATAATCCCATTCATAAATTTATCATGCTCTATTTTAAAACTAGTTACTTTGTTTGCCCCTATTATGCCTTTTAGAAAATTGTGTCAGAAGCTCACCCCACATATGGTTAGAAAGCATCTTCTAATTTACATCCTGCATTTATTCATGACCAATTGATACCCATTTGTTCTTATGCCAATGACATCCTTTAGTTGAGAGCTCTTCTCCATCTATGCTATTTATGCCTTGATATGTTTGTAGAGAATAATCAAATTTCCCCCTCCTTCTGATCAGCCTTAGCCACCATTTAGCCAGGCTAAGCAAGCCCACCTATTTTAGGCATTTTTTTCATAAGACAGGCCATTTATTGCTTTCACTCTTGTAACGTTACCATGGCCCAAGTGCCTTGCCCAGTGCCACACACAAACTTGTGACAAAGCAAGGAATTATTCACAAGTCTCCTCTTGCAAATACCTAATCACTGATATACTTTCGTGTGTGTGAATAGTCAGACTGAAGTCAATAGGTTTGTTGCAGTGAGGCTATGTCTAGATGAGAGCGATCTGTTGACAGAAGTTTTTGTCAGAAGATATCTTACTGGCAAAACTTCTGTTGAAAGATCTTAGCCAGATAGCAAAGTGGATCACTCTTTCGATCCGCTCTGTTGATAGAGAGCAGCCTCTTGACAGAACGGCCACACAACACTGTCAGAAAGGGTCACGCATCCATCAGTCCCTTCCAGAAGCCCCAGCAAGACACACCCTTGTGTTCATGGTAGCTGTGAAATTGTGATAATGTAGATTCCAGCATGGTCTAGGTTTACCCAGTTGCGTGGGCCATAGGGAAGCTGTACTGCCTCAGTCCGCTGCTATTGGCGCATGAGCTAGCTACGTTAAAGCTGGATCACATAGGTCTACATGTAGAGTTGTCAGACTCATCAACAGCATTACAGACACTGCATGTGTCTGTCTTGTTGATTTTTTCCATTGTAGGCTTTTCAGGGCAGAGACTGCTTTCTACTTTGTACAAGGCCTAAGCACAGGAGACCCATTTGTTGTTGGTCCTTTGGCAAAATAGTGATAAACAAGATTATTGTTGTTTTTTTGAGAGAATTTTGATAAATTCACATTCATTCTAAGCCCTTGGTTAATGATTGTGGTTATTTATTTGAAATGTAATTTTAGATGTTATACTTTATTTGCATAGAGAAAAATACTGTTTAAATTACTCTTATTTCCACTGAACTCTGCCTGAATGCTTGCTTCAGAAATTATTTTAGCTTCATTTGTTTTACTTGTGTAATACTGCAAATGGCATTTGTCAGTCTGTAATTTTTCTTTAACAGCTGCCTGGGATCTCAGACAATAGCTCTTAGGGATAATGATAATAAAATAAAGCACTGCTTAATAGTCACAACAAATTTGGAACTGATAGTATACCTGTCTGACATGCCAGTTGATGCGTATTGCTTTCTCTGCAGATGAAAAACTAAAATAATTCCAATCTGTATTAATATTGTGAGCGTCAGTCTGATTCCAAAAAAAGAAAAAAACAAACCTCACTTAGAGCTTCCTGTAGTTCCATGTGTGCATGAGCAAAAAAAGTTTGAAAATTTTAATTGTGTACCTGAGTTCCTACTATTTGCCCAAACTTAAGCATTGTTTTCTAAAATTCAGTTTTAAAATACAAGCTACATCTTTCTCTAGTAGTTCTGAACTACAGTCCAGTACTGCATCTTTTAAGTTTATATATTTTTAAAATAGATAAGTGGAAGTGAAGATTAGTTGTGTGCTTTTGTGTTAAATAATTTGATTATTTGTTAAGCACATCAGTTACTTTTGCTCTGATTTGAAGTCAGGGGGACTATTGCCATTACGGTAAACCGCAGTGAATTAAAGAGCAAGAAATTTAAAGAATTAAAGAGCAAGAAATAAATTTGCTTTTCCAGGCCTGAGTTCTGACAATTTAAGATGTAGTAAAGACACTATTAATTAAAAAAAAAAAAAAAAGGCCTCCAAGGAGATTTATCTCTATATGGATCAAGGTTTAGTTTTTGGTGAATAATAGGCAAAATGTCTTTCATGTATTCCTTATGTCCTTCATGCGTTTCTTCATCATGTTACAGTGGTTTCCCAAAACTAGGCCTTGACCTTGCTGAGGCTATGTTTACACTATGATATATATTCAGTTTTATTAAGATCAGTTTTATAATGCTGGGTTTAATAAACTTGAATTTGTGTGTACTCACCTCCCCACAAAGTTGACCTAGTGCTACCATGGTGAATTACCAAACATCGACTGTTGCTGCAGTGCATTGTGGAAATCTATCCCACAATTTCCTCTGCCCTGTAGTATTCTGGATTTTTTTCACTGGTGCACTATGGGGGAAAAATGCCTCGCAGGTGGCTGTGGGTATGTGATATCTTCCCGCATTACATTGCCCTCATTCCCCTCCCGTGGAAAGCAAGCAGCCATTTTTTCTGAAGGAAGGAAAGGCGAAGGAAAACCAGATAGGCTTGTTTCAGAAGGTGACTGAATCCTGTATACTGGTTGCTCATCTGCTTTTCCCCTGTAGAAAGAACACATTTAGGTACCACTGTAATACTGCCCTGGGGTCACCTTGGTGACTGTGTTACATCAACTGGCACTCCAGCCACCTTTCCCAGAAACACCATCCCTGAAAATACTACAGGAACAGATTACAGTTTGCGATATCTGCCCCCCCACCAGTCTGCAAGGGATGTCGAGAGGTGGGTGGGGGAGTAGGATGAAGGGCCAGTTGACATGGTCCGTTCAGTAGTCTGCTCTGATGGGGGGGCAGCCCCGAATGCCTATGACTGTGGGGGCTGCCCCACAAAGTCTCCAATGGGTGCCTTGGGTGGGTGTTGGATACCACAAGATGTAATCTGTGGAGAATTCCCCCCAGTGACAGCCTCCAGAATCTTAGCTGTGAGGGGTAGACTTTCCCCTCAGCAATGAGCAGCCCCTGAGAAAATCTTAGCTGTGGTGGGTAGACTTCCTATTACTTAACTTCCTGCACACCTGGAGCGCACTGGAGACGCAACAGGCCATAATGGACGATTGTGGGGCACTGTGGGACTTCTCTGAAGGCCAATGAATCTGGTTTAATTGGAAGCTGTTTCCACACTACCATTTATCTGAACTCTTACATTCAAACTCCCCGTTAATCCCACTAGGGTTGTTAGAGTAAGAAGATCATCTGTAGTGCCCCCTAAATTCGAAATAATGATATTTGATGGGTGAACAGTCACAGGTTAAAATTGAGCTAATGCCTTAGGCTGCTGCTACACTTCCATGGTCCTGTCAGAGAGGCCATGGTAATGAGGCAATTCGAAGCAAGCTAATGAGGCACTGAGATGCATATTCAGTGCCTCATTAGCATAATGGCAGCCACACAAACAAACTTTGATTTTCAGATTGACAGTGAAGATGGGGGCAGCTTCAAAATAAGTGTCCTGCTTTGACATTCCCACAGAACTAGATCGGAGTAAGGGAATGTCAAAGCGGGACACTTATTTTGAAGCTGCCCCCATCTTCACTGTCAATCTGAAAATCAAAGGTTGTTTGTGTGGCTGCCATTATGCTAATGAGGCACTGAATATGCATCTCAGTGCCTCATTAGCTTGCTTCGAATTGCCTTATTACCATGGGCCCTCTGATAGGACCGTGGTAGTGTAGCAGCAGCCTCAGATTCAAATTTATGCTGTAGTGTAGACATAACCAAAGAAAAGTAAATTGATGGATGCCTGTGCCTGCCCTGAGTCACATTCACTCCAGCAGGGTTCTGGGTGGACAGAGGAATCCTCTCATATGAATCTCTTTGCAGGATCAGGGACATGGGGGACGTATGTTTTGTATAGTAAACCCTCGATTATGTGGGGGTGCATTTCTGCAACCCCCATGTAACTTGAATTTTTGTACAAGTTGAGGGGATATGGGGGAGAGTGGAGCCAACCTGGTTCTTGTCTCACTGCCACTTGCTGCTTGCCGGACCTTGGAAACTGACCAGCTGGTCAGTTTCCTGGGTCCTGCAAGCAGTAGGTGGCTGGGAACCAGGCAGCAGCCTGGCTCCCATCTCCCCTTCTACTGCAGAGAGGGGAAACTGACCGGAAACTGGCCAGGGCAGCAGCCTTGGTCAGTTTCCTGGCTGCAGCCAGTGGAAGAGAGTTGGGAACCAGGGGCAGCCTGGCTCCTTTCCACACCTTGGAGCCAGGAAACTAACCAGGGCTGCTGCACTGCTCAGTTTTCCAGCTCTGCAAGTAGAGGGGAGCTGTGAGCCAGGCTGCCGCCTGTTTCCCAACTCCAGGCGGTTCCAGGGACTGGGAAACTGCTCCTGTCAGGGGAAGAAGCCTTACTCTTGCTGCACCTGGCAGGAGTGGTTTCCCGCTCCTGTCAGGGACAGCAGTTGCATTAACCTGAGATGCTCAGTTTGGTTGTGCGTATCTCGGTTTGGCAGATGAGCCTGTTAGATTGTGGTTTTTTTCATAGTTTTCATTTATTAAAAATATTCCTTTTTTCAGTAACTGACAAGATTTTTTTTGAATTTTTATATTACATGGTACATGCACACTTACGAAACAGTAGATGAACATTGACCTACCGTAAATGAGACAGTATCTAGCTATCATAGGTATTCCTGTGCAATTTACCAATCTTGTACAAGGAATTAGGGCACCATGTAAAAGGTGTTCAACTCCAGATAATCCAGAAGTTCATTCCATATGCTATCTGGGTTTTTTGTTTTTTGCATTTCCTTAGAGTTAACATAAGAAAAGTGAGTACAGTACAAAATCAAAAATGACTTCACATTTCTTCATGTTTCTGTAGCTAGCTGTGTTTTTTTGACTTGTAATATATTGTCATATATCAAATTTATTGATTTTTTTTTTTTTTTTTTTTTTTTTTTTTTGTGGGACAGTATAAAGTCAGCTACACCAGATTTCTAAGGTGGAAAAATGAGGAAAAGTGGTAAAAGAGAGTTTTTATTATTGCCAGAATTTTACTGCAAGTTAAAATTTAAATTAAGGTTCAGTTTCTTATTCCAGATGTGAGTAAGCCATATC
The DNA here is from genome assembly GCF_033958435.1 of Carettochelys insculpta. Classification (NCBI taxonomy): domain Eukaryota; kingdom Metazoa; phylum Chordata; order Testudines; family Carettochelyidae; genus Carettochelys; species Carettochelys insculpta. The sequence goes on from NC_134144.1 coordinate 60,655,214, forward strand.
ATTTTTGTGCTGAAGACAGAAAGATATTACAAACTTAGATTATGAAGTTAAGTACATGAATGACAGCCCAGGAAGGTTTTTTGGAGTTGTGTTGTTAATCCTTCTATACGTTAGAACTTTATTTTTCCTTACCTCATCAGCCATGTTAAGTAACGGGCTGTGAACACAAAAAATGCCATGTGCTTAGCTTGTGGAACAAAAACATAGCTTTTATTCTGGAGGGGCTTTTTAGTCATATTTTATAATCCCTCCAGCCCTGCACACGAAGCCTTTTATCTTGATTTTATTTCTAAAATAGCCTACGGATAAGCACTAGGGAGTGGAACGGTACTGTTTCTTCTGTTTTGGGGCCCTCTCTCGCCCTGCAGAGGTGGGACTAGGATTTGCCTCTTTACAAAGAAACTCAGTGAGATTTCTGTGGGGTACAAGGCTTTGCCCGGTTCTTACAAGCCAGAATAATTTATTTTCCATTTACAAGGAATTCGAGCTAGCCCTGGGAACTTGAAAATATTTGTTTATAGTATATATTCAAACACAATTTCTTTGCTTCTTTCTGGTAGCTTCCTATTTTAAGGTACTGCTTTGATAATTAATAAGGAGAGAGACGGGTTTAAGCCAACTAAATACTGTTTAATAGTTTATTTCCCCTGTACGAAAGTCATTTTACTAACTTTGTTGACTGAATTTTAAAGCATGTAAAGGCTTTCATGAATGTGATGAGGAAAAATAATCATTAGTCATATAAATTTTCATGCTAGTAAAACGTATGAAATTAATCCCTGAATGAGTATCTGATTCTAATAGCACAGAAATTGATGGAAGTCTTCTGATTGGTTTCCTAGGTTTTGCATGAGGCCTTATCTGCTTGGATATACAGTACTGTATTTAGCACATCCTGCTTTGTACTGCTCGTAATTAACTCTTCTTTCATATTGCACTGACAAAATGAGACAGGAAGGTGAGTAGCTGCCTTCAAATCCATTGCCAGAGGTGCCCTTAAGTCTTCCGCCAGGAGGGAGCTATAATTTGATGACAAACTCTTTCTCGCTCTTAGAAGACCTATGTCATTTCTCAGCCCATGCAGTAACCATAAAACCTATGCTGTCTCAAGCTCTGCACCTTTTCACTTTCATCATGCAGTCCTTTTATGCTCCACTAAGCTGTATCGAATAATTTTCATGAATATATGGTAGTAAAAGGAATTATGCTGTTGGTGACTGATGATGATAAATTGCAGTATTTGTCCATTAGGAAGGACATTTGGATGACCTACAGAATCGACGGCTGAAGCTAGAAAACCTTTCTTAATTGTTCATAACACTGATAGGAGTTTGAATGTAACTTCTTATAGAGAGATTTTGTACACAGTGAGTGATTCAAAACCATGATAAAAGCCCTCTGGTACTTTGAGACTGTTGTATAAAATAATCAATTAGCAAGTATAAAATTGCGTAGTGATTTTAAAAAATAGAAATTACTTTAATAGAGCTGTTGGAGTATGCTATTTCACTGAACCAAAGGCATTTTGTGGTAATGTAGCTGGTGGATTTTATTTTATATATATATATTTCGGCATGGCAGGGATGGAGGTGGAGAAAGCAAATGTGATAACTTGCCTTATAGCATAGTGGTTAGGGCACTAGTTTGGGTTATATGAATTAGTGTTCCCTGTAAGTTGAGCATCTGGGTGAGGAGAGATTCAGGTGCCACCCAGCTGATTAGCAGAGTGCTGGTAGCTGCTTATTGCCAACAGCATGTGTTTCTAGTGGTGGTGTACATATGCTTGTACTGGCACCCAGAACAAAATTTATTCTGCACATGGCTGGAAAAAATAGAGGGAATCTTGACTGGCACCCTCAATTTGAATCTTTGTGCTATCTGGGTGAGACTGGGCTGGAATGAAAAAAAACACTGCTTTGAGTCAGGTAGAGGACCTGGGTCTCCTACATCCTGAGACACATATACTGAAAAACTTAATCTTTGACCCAAAATGGACATTTTTGATACTCTTCAGTTTTTGTGCATTCCAGTGCAGAACAAAACCCAACTTCAAAATCTTAAAGAGCTTCAGTGATGTGAAACTGTTGTCCTCTTGCCGTCTCTACTCTGTAAAGATTTTGGAAACTGTGTAGAGTAATATTTGCAATTCACATTCCTTTGAAAAGGAAAAAGTGTTGTGTGGACTGCTTGAAAAGGCATTAGGTTGAAGGATAGGCAGATTCTTCTGCGGTATGGGTGTGATTTCCAAATACAAGAAAGAAAATGTTAAGCTTTTTTTATTGTGTAAGTTAAATGCTGAAAAAATGCAGAAGACTAAGCCAAGCAAACATCACTAATGGGAGTGACTGTAATTTCTTAGCCTGCTCCTGCATTTGTATACAATACCTCTCATCTCGGGACTACACAGTGAATGTTGAGTTCCTCTGTCCTCTTTCTGTCTCAAGCTCCCCATTGGTTGAGGTGAACATAACTGACTGAACCTTTCAGTCTCAGGGTTTTGTCTTAAGTAAAATCTTATCCAAGGACTAACTACAATGAGCTTCTTGAATTTGAGTTTCTCTCTTTCTCTGTATAGCAGGGTATGTGAATGGGGGAATGAGGGGAGTAATTTATTAATCAAGTAAATCTCACGTCCACAATTCTGCTGGAGGGTGGGATAGGCCAAATGATTACTGTAAATAGATCGAAAAGACCACAAAAACCCAGGCTAGCTTTAATAATAGAAACATTATTCAAGTAGGTATGTTTTCTGGATAGAAATTAGCTTGCAAGTTGCCTTCTCTGTCTTGGAAGAAATGTGCTATATCCCATGGTGTGAAAAGCAACAACATAAAAATTCCTGCTGGAATGTCTGTATGAAAGGCGTTTTTGCTCCAAGGCGTAGATGATTCTGTAGGGCAATTAGATGCTGTCAAGCATAAATATAAATTTAAATCTAGTCAATGTAATAGACTGTTATGAAGTCAAAGATTCTGAAATAAAGGGGTAGCTATCAAGGAAATTACTTGTAAAAGATGCTTTTTATTTTTTAATCCAAATTGTGTTGCAGTATTTTGGGGAATTGTTAGACAAATGCTGTGTTCTACTCCTGATTTGACTTTATTTTATAGTGTTTGGGCTTGTATATGAGAATTTCAGTGTTAATACTTCCAAGGAAAGCAGTGGGATTAATTACATGACTAACTGGTACTGGTACGTGCAAATATTTACACAAGAACTTTTGGTAATTTGTAAATTTGTAAAAAGCTCTTTGAGGTCCCACAGAGTGGAAGGAAACTTATTAATGCAACTTGTAATCAGGGTGTTTTGTGACAGTAGTTTGCCCCATGCATTATCATTCTGAAGGTTCTCTCAGTTAATTTGTAAAAGTTCAGAATGTTGATAGTATTTGGAAAGCTTGAAAACGTGGGATCAAACTGAGAACATTATGGGCTACATGATACATCTGCTCATGCTGGTATATCATAGGGAAGTAAAATCCTGTTTAATTAGTTAACCAGTGAAATGCTAGGCTTAACTGGTTAACCTGTTGATCAGGGGTGTTCCTGAGAATGCCACTACAGTACAGCTGGACTGGAGTGGCCCCTCCTGCTGCAGGCAGGGGTTGCTTTGTCTGGGCTGTAGAGCTCCTGCACCTGGTGCACTGGGGAAGGGGGCTGCTCCGTCTCAGCCAGAACATCCCTGCCTACAGTGCCTGTGTGGTCAAGGTTGCTCCAGAATGACCAGAGCAGCCCCTGACCACAGTAGCCTGGCCCCAGGCCAGAGCAGGCTTGTGCCCCAGTGCACTGTGGGCAGGAGAATTCCAGCCCCCGCTCCCCCTTCTGGGCCACCACAGACTGGGGATACTCTGGCACAGCTAGAGTGCCCCTGCCCATGGCAGCCCTGTGTGGCTGGAGCAACACCCTGCCTGCAGAGTGCGAGGGGCTGCTCCAGCCGCTTCTGGTTAACTCTAACCAGTAAGCCTCATCCATTTAAACATTAACATCTCTAGTGTATCAAAGGAAATATTTTGCATGACTAAATGCTCAGGATTATGAGCAGGGACCTCACTAGCTGATCTTATACTAATTTATTTAAAATCAGCAGTAATTTGTTTTTATATTTTCTGAAATAAATTTTTACTTTTGCTTTCATATATTAATGAACATTATATGGGAAAAATACTCTGCATGTGTAGTAAACTCTGTCATATCTGGCAGACCCAAGACTGGGAGGTTGCTGGATATTCAAATATTCTGGATAATAAAGAGGCATACCTAGCAATGCATAACACTGAAGAAAAACAAGATTAGATATTAAGAAACAAAAATGTATGCAGTGCTTTATTTACCTACAGCAGTACTACTGTAAACTTATACTGTGTTTTGCTGTATTTATTTGTATTTGCTTTCACTATACAAATACTTACGCAAAACTTAACTAAAATTTATTTATGGTTAAAGTGCCAGTTATTTGAGAGTTACAGATAATAAAATGCTGGATATTAAAGAGTTTACTGTAATTCTGAAAAATACACAACTTTAAACATAATGTTAAATTTTAGCATGTTTATAACTAAGGTAGTTCCATTGAAACAGTTTTTCCTCTTTAATTTGATTATATTTTCTCAGAAAGGGTCTTCAAATAAACATCTGCCAGTGCATTTTTATGGAATGCAATCAGCTGAGATTTGGTTCCAAATTGTGCATGTGAGTAACAATGCAAAGACAAGAAAGGATCCATTGAGCTTGATGGGACCACCAACAGATTCGTCTTGCAAAAGCAAGGCTTCAGATTTTTATAAAACAATCTTTCATAAAAGGTAAAATCAATAAGGAAGTTTCCATTGTTCTCATTTCTGATTGGAGCAGTTATTTTAAACAAATTCTTAAGGGTATTTGAAGTCCAATTACTGCAGAATTATGAGCCAGAAAGTGAATCTCTTTTTTTGGTCTATCCTGACAGAAAATTACAAAGTAAGGCCCTGATCCTATCAGGAGCTTCATACAAGCAGATCCCTTTGCATCTGCTGAGCTCAGTGAGAAACTGCAACCTAAATTAACAATAAAATGTAGATTAGATATGCTTGTGTGCTTTTAAAATTTTTGAGATGTATTTATTTTAAATATGGTTCTTACTTACCGTGTCCCTTTGAGATATTACAGAGTACTTCTTCATCTGCTTAAAAATAACTGACTTAAATAATTTTTTTTTGCAATTTGTTAAAATAACAAATGCATTATTTTGTAGTGTTCCGCCATCCAGGATACAGTCATTCAAAAACTTAAAACAGAATTCAGTGAAAATTTTAGTTAACTACTTTGAGTTATATATGTTAAGTTGTTTTAATATGCAAATGTATAGATCAGTATCTTGCTACTACTAATAATGGATTGGAGGGAAAATAAAATAAGAATTTACTTTACAAAATGAAATATTTCTGCTCTGGAACATACAATTATTAATTGTCAACTGTTCTAGAAAATTAGAAGGTTTTGGTTTGGAAACATTTTTATGGGTGATAGAAAACATGCAAAATTCTGTAAATCACAGCTTAAACATAGTAGCAGCACAAGATAAGATTCCTAGATTAGACATGAAATTGGAAGAAAATATTACATGTAACTAGAAAATTAAGATGTGGTCCTGTAAAAATGAATGTATGTAACTTTAGTCCTGTTAATGTTCGGTTAAACTCAGAGTTGCTAGTCCTGGGCTTAAATGTAAACATGTGCTTAGGAGTTTGTAGGCTTGTGATTCAGACTTTTTTTTTCCTAATGTCCAGTTTCCCAAAACAGCAGTTAGGTGTCTGTAGCTATTTCACTGTATGACAGGACAGAGATAAATAGAGCTGGGAAAAAATTTTAAAATAAAGCAATTTTCAGTGAAAAATGTTTCTACGTTGACCAAAATATTTAGCAAATTTGTGTCTAATTCAACAAATTCTTTTGGACAAAACTAGAACAAAAATAGTGTATTTAAAAATATCAATGTTTCAACTTTTCAGAATTTTTATTTTATCTTCATTTTAAAACAAAACAAACAAAAAGCCCAAAATATTTCATGATGAGTAAAACAAAACCTGAAATGGAACTTTGAAGAATTTTCACTTTGGCTTGACCCAAAACAAATGCTTATTTATTATTCATTCAGCCAGTGGTCTAAGAATAAAATGTACCAGTATCTGCAGTAGGGAGTAATAACAGAATAATCTGTCCTGAGTTGCAGCACCATATGCAGGCTTCAGCTAGGATTCACCTGATGCAGAATTATTCCAGGTAAGGCCCTGATCCTGTAATCTGCTGTCTGTAGATTCCTTGATCTGTGCGGTGAAGTCATTTGGGATTTGTATGAGTCCAAGGTGCTGCCTAAATGGATCTTGTGGCAAGATCCGAGCTTGCCTGTATTTGGTAAAGGAATTATGTTGCCCGCTGTGTTGAACTGAGTATGCTATAAAGAGGGGGAAAAAATCTCCTCAACAATTCCCCCAACACTGTTCGGTTAGTAACATTATCATTCTCAGATGACATATTATCCTGAAATATGCATGTCACGGCTCTCACCAGAATTTCCACCACCCTAAAGCAAATAGCTGTATTTAAAGAACTTCTTATTTTATGCAAAATATAGTGATTGCAGAATTCTTCTTGTTCCCTTGAAGTGAGTATAATTGTCAGGGTTATATCTTGCATTTTACAAGGGGGAAAAAGTTAAGATGTTTTGTCAGCCTTCTACCAAGAAGAAATTTTTATTGCAGAAAGTTTAGATGTCAGAAGAAGAAAATAGTCACAGGCAGTCACTCTACTTCGTGTATTGCAGTCTGCCATTAGGTGCATATTGAAAGGGGAGTATGTCCAGGTTTTGTCCAGAAGATGCAGAAGAAGACTACTTTACATGTTAAGTAGAGCTTCAGACATCAGGACCTAAATGATCTGCCTGCATTATGGGAAAGCTGGTGAGAATAGGAGGGGAAGCAAAGAGCACAGGGTGTAGCCATTAAAGCTCTGATCCAGAAACTGATCCACGTGAATGGAATCCTGTTTCCATGCAGTGCTATCGGAACCTGAACTTCTTTCTCCTGATTTTAATACATGAAAATTTGTAAACTTAAACTGACAGTAATATAATGTTTTGCCTTTAATAACTTGAAATTTTGACATCTTGTCCCGAGAGTTTGGAAGGAGAGTCCCATGCTTCTACATCATATGATATAGTAGAAGAGCTAAAGTTGCTTATTTAGGAAAACCAAAAGTTGAACAACTTCAGAGGATTTTATTTACTACACCTTTTGAGCAGCAGTGACTTGTGGGACAACACATGTTATATCTTTTATTTATTTACCTTCCTGTTCAATAAAAAATGTTTGCCATGGCAACCTTGTATCTCACGGCATGTATGCTGAGATAAAAAACACCACCTGAAAAGAACAAGCATAGAGTAATTTATTATGTTAGCATGGGGATATTCTTCAGTGTATAAAGAAGGAAAAATATTCTTTATGCTAAAATGACATTTTTATTGAGTTTTTTCATTTTTGTATCTAAAACAATAAGTAGAGAGAATTATTTGTCTTCAGTGTTTTCTTTCAGACTGCTTTTATAAAATGTTTTTTTCCATTATCTAGTAAACTTATCTCATACATTTTGCCATAAATCATGTATCATTTCTGAGTGGGTGTCTTTCCCTTTGAAAAATCAGATACAGCAATGGCATGCCAATTTTGCTATTAATAGAATTCGTATTTAACAGCATAGTCAGACTTTCTGTACCTTTTGACTTTTAAAGTGGTGTCCTACTGGATTTTCCTATCGCTCCTTCCTGAAGGGTCACTGCCAAAATAACACATGGCATCGTTTAATTGTTAGTAATGGCTGCTGTGACTCCACAAGGATATGTGGCCAGACCACATGTCACTGAACTTCAACTGGGTATCTGTATTTTTTCACAAACCAGTCTGAGAAGCAAGTTTTGAAATAAAGGGTTCCTGCTATGTGCTAAAGTTCTAGGAGGCAGGGAGTAACATCTGTTTTTCACTCCTCACACAAGAGGACTCTTGGAAGCACCTGAGGAAAAAAGAGTGAATTGGGGGAAGTGCTGGACCCAGCCTGTGTATGAAGACTAAAAAAGACTCGAGCTATAAAGCTAATGCAGCTGGTACGTTAAGTGGCTGAGTTTCCATGTGCTAATGGTTAGGGTGAGAATTTGCTGTTCATATCCAATCTATCTAGCGTATCAAGCTTAGGTTGTGTTTTTGTTTGCTACGTAATATTTTTAGCTATTCACTATCAATTATAAGTTTGTAAAATCTATCTTTTGTGGTTAATAAACATTTTTGTGTGTTTTGCTTTATCTAAACCAGCAAGTTGGAGTGAACTACATGGAAATTTTACTTCAGTGTACTTGATGCTTCTTCCTCTTCACACTGAGGGGGAGGTAAACCCGATAAGAAATTTTTACTGGTTGGGGTTTGGACCAGGGCAGAACAGTACTGCTCTGGCTCCTAGACTGGAAAGCTCAGGAGTATTTTGACTGTATCCTTTCTATTGTTCATTCACATACAGTGGCAGGTCAAAGAAGGTGTATGTAATTGCAGCTGGGTATGGATGCTGGTGGAAGTGCGTGACTGGGAGTAGGTCTGCAGCTTGTCATGTCAGCACAAAGGCTACATCTATGCTAGAGGGTTTGTTGACAAAACCCATGGAGCATCCACACTAAAAATACGTGCTAGCAACATACTGTCAACAGAATTCAGACCTTTGTCAGCAGCCTTCTTCCTCTCCTCCATGAGGCAGAACACCTTTCTTAACAAAATCTGTTGACAAAAAAGCCATGTGGATGCTCCAGGGGGCCCCTCTGTCAATAGACAGGGCTTCTGGGTCACTGCTGTACTTCCAGGTGGCCATTCTGTTGAGAGTGGCCAGGCAGTCTCTGCGCTCTCTGCCAACAGACTCGGGGGGGGTTGCTTTTTTTGGTCCTCTTTGCTGTTTAGCCACAATCTGTTGACAGAAGTTTTGTTGGAAAGTAACTTATGACTGTAACTTCTGTTGACAGATTCCTCTAGAGTAGACAAAGCCAGTATGAGAGGCAGCATAAGCTAGATGCTAAAGATGGTCAAATTCAAGTAAAAGGTATCAGCAATAGCCATGTTCCAGGTGTCATCCCAGGAGGGAATCTGGCACAGGATGTCTAAAATAAGTAGCTTTCTGTCACTCATATCTGTCTTTCTTGACAGTGATCAAAATCCATTCTTCCTTTTTATAATCAGATGTTGTTAAGTCTTTGTCATAAGAATTAAAGAATAATGGGTTATTTTATATATGATCTATAGAAGAACTAGCTCATCCAGAAGCTTATATACTTAGGTATGTGACATTTTTTTTCCTGTCAGGAAGATTTATGTTTGGAACTCTGCACAGATTTTGGCTACTTGCCTTGCCTCGCCTCCTGGCCTTGGGTCCAAAAGTTGGACATCTGGCTTCACAGAAGCTTTGGGGATCTGCACTTTTCTTGCACATAGTCAGTGGTCCTCCATTAGGTAGTCTCATATATTGAGGGTGCACTCGTTATATTAAATGCACGTTCTTGGTTAAGGACTGGCAACCAGTACCCTCTAGACTTCTTGATTGTCTCTGAGGACATGAACAGTTCCATTATAAAAGGTTTAGCTTTCTATGTAGCAATTGAACAGATGACTGCATTCTGCCCTTTGATATTTTCTGCGTTTGACCCAAGCTATTTTAATACAAGAAATCCAATATGTCTGCCTTATGAACAAGCAAAATAGTGATTCAAGTAAGGCCAGCATGAAAATCAGTTTGATTTGTTTCGTGGCCTTAGTAGGTAAGCTTGATGTTTTTCATATCGCCAGACGTGTCACGAAGAATGCAACAGCTAGCTTTTGTTTACTAATGGAAAATTTTAGCTGGAATGTTTATGCAGTGAAATGGATTTAAATCTCTATTTCTATTAGGGATCTCTGATTCAGACCACAGATTTTAGCAAGAAGTTTTTTGCCCTTAGGACTTTTTTGGAGTTCTTCGTTTAGAAGAATCTATAAAATAATGTTCCATGTTTAGAAAGCAAATAAAGCTTATAGGATTTAATCTTTTATTTATGAACATTTAAGATGAAAGTTGATTTAAATTATGACACAGGGAAGTTCATTCAGAAACAGCAGACAGTAATGCTATTTTTTGTAACTGGTAGCATGCTGTTGAGCCTAGGTTTTAATGAAGAATGTTGAATTTATTATGCTAGGACAATTTTCCCAAGTGACTTCACAGTGCGTGATTTTTTTTTTTTTTTTCTTTTTAAAGTGGGAATGGAATTTGATGTACTAAATTCCTGGGGTTCTTATTTAGACCAGAACGTTGTTTCTTCAGTTTAAATCAGGTAGTTAACAGTTTGAGATGTTGTGTTTTTGCCAGGACCAAACGATGTACAAAACTCAAAGGGACAAAGAAACTGGCCAAATATCTATTTTCATGTGTAAATAATAGACCATGCCAAAATATCATGAAGTAACTGTACATTTTTATAGCAAAAACAGAGAATAGTATATATGTGAAATGTACGTTAGTGTGAGATGCAGTAGTTGACCCTCTATGTTTTTCAGTCACTTTAGTTTTCAATATGTAAACAGTTTTACCTCTTTTAAAAATTAATTTGGCCATCTTTCCTGGATTGAGTGCATCATTATGGCTGTGCCTACACTAGGGCAATCTGTCGGCAGAAGTTATTGTGGGATGCTATCTTTTGACAAAACTGTCAACAGATCAAAGCCAGACTGCAAAGTGGATTGCTCTGTCGATCCACTCTGTCAACAGAGAGCAGCTGGACTGCCTGGCTGCTCTCTTGACAGCATGGTCATCCAGAATGCCCCAGGTGGGGTTGCGTGTCTGGGAACCCCGGAGATGCATACTCTTAAAGCCTGCCCCCCAGCCCACACACAGATGTGTTCCCTGCCCATGCTCAGCTTGCCTGCCTCATTGAGGGCTCACATGCTTGCTGAGAGAGATACGAGCACTTTCCAGTTAGCCATGGTGCCAGGGCAGCCCCCAAGCTTAGGGTGTTCCCACCACAGGTGCTTCAGCTTCTGCTGCACCTCATCACTGCCATACTCCTCTTCCTCTGTGGGCAGGGGGCATGAGCCTGGCACCAGCTCTGAGGAGCATGCCATGGCTGCCCCATAGGCCCACATGTGCTCACCTCCCTTGGGAGCTCAGGCAGGTTTGGAGGCACAGCATCAGTTCCAACTGATGGGACCAACTCATCATAGGGCAGTGGGATGACCAGTGGTGGCTCCAGAACTTTTGTATGTCGAAGGACATGCTCCTGGAGCTCTGTGCCTGGCTTGCTCCCACCTTCTGGACACAGGACACCTGGCTGCAGTCCACCATCCCTATTGTGAAGTGGGTTGCCATCGCCCTCAGGAAGTTCACCACCACCAACAGCTCATGCTCCATCAGGAACCAGTTCGTCATGGAGATGTCCACTGTCAGGGTTGTCCTCTTGCAGGTAAGGGACTCTTGGGCTGCAGGGTCTGCCCAAAGAGGAGAGTGGAGTTCTGCTCATTGGATACCCATGAGGAGCAGGGTCGGGGATGCAAGGGGTATGGGGTGGGAAGGTCCCATCCATGAGGGACTATGCCATTCCACCATCTGCCTGCTGCTGGGGGAGGGGACGTCCTCTCAGGAGGGGCTCCCAGAGAGCTTGAGGGAGCAAGGGTGGGATGGGGCAGGGGAGTCTGCTAGAGCTCGGGGGCCCCCTCAGTCCCTGAAGTGTTTTGTCTTCTCCCCTTACAGGTCATGGTGGCCCATCAACAACATACTGATGTCGGGGGTTGTCCATCTGGCAGAGGTGGATGTGGTCATGGCTGGATTCACTACCCTGGGGTTCCCCAACTGCTTCAGGGTTATCCACAGGACCCACGTCTCCATCCAAGCCCCCAACTGCAGCATGGCCATGTTCATCAACTGCAAGAGATATTACTCCATTGTGCCACAGACCCTGGTCAACCTCCGGGGACAGTTCGACGTGTATGTCGGGTGGTCTGGCTGGGCACAGGACATGTAGATGTTCCACAACTCTGCCTGTGCCAGAGGATGGAGGTGGGCACTTTCATTCGCTGACAGGAGCTGGTGGTTGGGGATGTGAACATGCCACTCTGCATTGTGGAGGACATTGCCTACACCCTCCATGCCCTGGCTCATAAAGCCGTACGCCGGGTAGCTGGACCCAAGCCAGCAGCTGTTTAATGCCCAACTCAGCTGGGTACGAATGCAGGCCCAGTGTGCCTTTGGTTGCCCCAAGTAGTGGTTGCGTGTTGTATCCTGCACAACCTCATGGTGGGGAAAGGGAGGTCTTCCTTCCAGAGTGGGGGCTGGATTCCAACCACAGCTATGAACAGCTGGACACAGTTTGAGTCCACCAAGCCCGTAGGGATGGGCTGCAGATCCATGAGGCCCTGAAGAAGAGCTTCTCCTATGGCCCCCATTAACCCTCCCTAGGGCACCTCCAGTGGGGGGGCCTAGGGCCCACAGCCCTACCCCATCCCCACTGCGACACGTCCCTTCACCCCCTCACCTCTTCCTTACCCTGCCCAATAAAGAGGGAAGGGGGTGTGGTGAACATGTAACATTTTACTTACAGAGGTAGAAGTGTTTAAAATAAATGTTCTGATGAACTATTTACCAAGTGCAATAACGGGTAACTATAGAGCAGCGGGGGGTGGGCGGGGCTGGGGAACTGGGAGGATGGCTATGGCCATCACCCACTGTAGCAAGTCCAGCATGCGTAGGGAGATGGCTGGCTGCGGGGGAAGTGGGGTGGCAGCCGTGGCGGCGGGGCTAACAGGCCCCTCCAGACACTGGTGGTGGCATTAAAGTGGGACATCAGTTGTTCTCAGGCCTGTGTCCACCACTACGAGTCATCCTGCAGCTCGAGGAGGTCAGTTAATCTCCATAAGGCAGCAGTGTGGACCCTCTGGAGGTCTTCAAATGGCCGATGACATCCCCTCTGGCAGCAAGCCTGCTTTCTCAGTGGATGGAGAGGGTGCTGACTCACCCTGGTGGTGTTTCTGGGCTGCCTGGGTCTAGTGCAGGGGTGGAGCTGGCCCACCCTGGCAGGAAGGTGGGACTGGCTTTTGAGCTTCTGCTGGCATCCCAGATCCGCATGTAGCCCTATGGGAGCTCTTTCACCATCACCCACACCTTCCTCATGGCGCAAGCAGGGTAGTCCCAGGCCACAAGGATGGTGGCCAGCTGAGCATAGGTGGAGGCATTGTGCCATTTTGTTGAGAGGTCCAGGAGAGTCTTTTCCTCAGCCCAGAGGCTGATTGTCCTGGACCTCAGGTGTGGACCAGGAGGGGGCCCAGTGTTTTGTGCCGCAATGGGGGTGGGGTTGGGCTGGGATCCTGGGATACCTACAGCAGCTCCCTGTCGGGGCCAGTGGGATCACCAGGGGGCTGCCTCTCTGCCATGTTTCAGGAAGGAGCTGACAGGAGTGGCTGTGAGGGTATGTTGAAGAGCACCCTGTGGCTCTGCTGCTTCCTGCCACGGGGTTTCTGGGGCTCCCTGTAGCTTCAAAATGGCGGGAGGCAGTGACTATACAGTTGGGATTGCTATGGACAATCATTTCCCTCAGTGCAGCTAGTTGGCACCCTGGAGGACTTTTCTGATGACAGAAGGCCCCCCCCCAAAAAAAAATGTCCATAGAAGCTTTCTGTCAAGAGAGAGCTCTTGAGAGAGGCGTTCTGCCTCACGCGGGAATGGCAGAATGATGTTCACAGAAGTGACACATTCTGTCAATTTACTGTTGGCAGAACGTCTTTGTAACGTGGACATGCTGCGAGTTTTGTCAACAAAACTCTGTAGTGTAGACATAGCCTATTTGAATACATAGTCCTGACATTCATTAGAAACAGGCAAATAGTCCTGCATAAGTTCCTGTGGAGAATAGATACTGTGTGTCTGTGACGTGCATTTGTGGCATATATTTGTATAAAATACACAAACGGATAATCGATATCATGACTTCACGAAGACTGGACGTGCTTGTCCCTGCCTGATATTTTATGATATTCATGATATTTTTATAGAATTGTTTTCTTTGTGCAACATATGGTTTGAGGTGGCTTTATACCACAGCGTATACATGTGAAATTGTTAGAAGGTGTATCTTTGAAACTGCTAAGTCACACATACCTATAATAAGAAGAGCTGGGCAAAAAATATTTGTTGGTTAATTGAAAGGTCCAAAAACTGGGTGGAGGATTAAAATTTGGTTTGAATATAAACACACTTTTCAGCATTTTCAAATGTAAGTCAATAAGAAAAAATCAAACCGATATATTTTTCCTGTGAATTTTTAAAGGGCTAAAGTCTAATGGCACATGAAAAGTGAGGATGAGCAGTTTCACCATCTGTCTGTTGGCTAGTTACATGGTTCCCATTACCATAGTATCTGCATGCCTCAGTCTTTTAGTGTATTTATGCCTGGGAGATAGGAAATGCTATTTTCCCTATTTTACAGATGAAGTACAGGGAAACTAGGTGACTTGTCCAAAATCACACGTGAAGTCAGTGGCAGAGCAGGGACTTGGAACCCAGGTCTCCAAGTCCTAGGCTACTGTCCTAACTGCTGGACTATCCTTCATCTCTTGACCTCAGAATATGTCCCTCAGGCTGTGTCTACACGAGCCCCAAACTTCAAAATGGCCACGCAAATGGCCATTTCGAAGTTTACTAATGAAGCGCTGAAATGCATATTCAGCGCTTCGTTAGCATGTGGGCGGCCGCAGCACTTTGAAATTGACGCGCCTCGCTGCCACGCGTCCCGTCCCGACGGGGCTGCTTTTCGAAAGGATCCTGCCTACTTCGAAGTCCCCTTATTCCCATCAGCTCATGCTTCAAGGGGACTTCGAAGGAGGCAGGGTCCTTTCGAAAAGGAGCCCCGTTGGGACGAGCCGCGTGGCGGTGAGGCGCGTCAATTTCGAAGTGCTGCGGCCGCCCGCATGCTAATGAAACGCTGAATATGCATTTCAGCTCTTCATTAGTAAACTTCGAAATGGCCATTTGCGTGGCCATTTTGAAGTTTGGGGCTCGTGTAGATGTAGCCTCAGAGTCACACTTTAAGGTGATCCTGAACATGCTGAATAGGAGAACAAGGAATAGCCCCAAAAGTAGGGGAGTAAAGGCACTTCCAAGTAGCATGGGCATTTTGAAGTGCCCACAGCTACACGCATGCTGGAGCTTTGAAGTTGCCACAGCAGGTAATTAGCCTAATAAAGTGCTGCATATTCACCGCAGCACTTCATTAGTAATTTCCCATCGCCCTGATTAACATGCCCCCTTTGAAGTTGGGGGCAAATGTAGACAAGCCCTATGTGGTATGTGGTCCATACCACTTTGACCTGATGTGTATCTGTGTGCCAATGGCAGTGAGTGCTGGCATATTTAATCTATTCTAACAGAGAGTTGGATCTCTCCCTGTCATCTTGATCTGTGGTTCTTTTGTGGCACCCATTTCCACAGCATCTACATGCTGTGTTTCTTTCTATCAACGTTTCAGAAGCTAAAATGATCAGAGATGTCTCCCTTTGTAATTTGGAATGTGAAAAATAAAACAATTCCAAGCTGGAAGTGAATGTTACAACTTTGTGATGGGGATGATATCTGGGGACTATGAGTTTCTCATATGCAGTGAATATTGTCTCTTAGAGGACTTGAAAACCTCTCAAAATGAACAGACAAAATTGTTTGAGAGGTGAGTATGGGAAAACATTCACCAAATTCAACTACCCATGTTGAAGAAACTCTATAACTGTCACTTAAACAGCTAAGGTTTTCTATCCTATTTCTACTGAGATGAAAAATGGATTTGTCAGCATGGATAAAGCTGCTGGCATGTAATGGCTTTGCTTTTCTTGAATGCAGAAAAGGTTGTTGCTCAGTTTGTAGGGGGTAGTCTTTTTATATGAAGATAATTTTGGTATTAACTTCCTAGACTGGCTAAAACAGTTATCTGATAGAGTACATCCGGTTGGTCTAATTAATTTTTCTATTGTGTGGAACACGTCAGGGTAACTCCCTGTCTCCATTACTGTTCCTACTTGCAACAAAGTCCCTGTATGTTAGCCTTGGAATCCTGCTTTGTATCAAAGGGCTGAATCAGAAAATGTACCTTTGTCCAAATAACGTTCCATCACCTTAGTGGTTGAAAACAACTTACCAAGATTTAAGATCACCTGGGAGGTTATTGGGCTGTTAGGATACTATCCACAGGCATTACTTTCCATATGTAGTTCCCTCTGATGTCAGTGAAGCGTGAAATTAAAGACTTTCCATAAATTCAGCTACAGTTTTTCATCTCATTTTAATGCAGAATTGTGCATGCTGCTCTGAGGTTAATACCTATCAATGTCAGTTGTTACCAACTAAGATGAGGATCTCTTTACACTGAGTGCTGTACAACTCATAGAACACTAGAACTGGAAGGGACCTCAGGACCAAACACCATCTATATCATCCCCAATAAGTGTCTGTCTAACCTGCTCTTAAATATCTCCAGTAATGAAGATTCCACAACCTCCCTAGGTAACTTATTACAGTATTGAACAACCTGGACAATTTGGAAGTTTTTTCTAACGTCTAATCTAAACCTCCCTTGCTGCAGTTTAAGCCCATTGCTCCTTGTCCTGTCCTATGCTCAGAGACCAAGGAGAACATTTTTTCTCCCTCCTCCTTGTAACCCTCTTTGAGGTACTTGAAAACCGTTATCATGTCCTCTCTAAATCTTCTTTTTCTAAACTAAACAAGCCCAGTTCTTTGTCTTCCCTCATAGCTCATGGTCTCTGGACTTTTAATCAGTCTTGTTGCTCTTTTCTGGCCTTTTTTCCAATTTCTCCACATATTTCTTGAAATGTGGTACCCAGAACTGGATACAATTGGAAGATCGAGGCCTAATGAGCACTGAGTAGAGCAGAAGAATGACTTCTCATGTCTTGCTCACAACACTCCTGTTAATACTTTCCAGAATCATGTTTTGCTTTTTTGGCAACAGCATCACCCTATTGATTCATTTAGCTTGTTGTCCACTATGACCCCTGAGTCCTGGACAGGCGCTTCCCATTCTATAGGTTTGAAGCTGATTGTTTCTTCCTTAGTGGAGTACTTTGCATTTGTCCGTATTAAACTTCATCCTGTTTACCTCAGACCATTTCTCCAGTTTGTCTAGATCAATCTGAATTATGAGCCTATCTTTCAAAGCAGTTGCAACCCCTCCCAGCGTGGTATCATCTGCAAACTTAATAAGCATACTGTCTATGCCATTATCTAAATCGTTGATAAAGGTATTGAATAGAACTCGTCCCAAAACAGATCCCTGTGGAACCCTGCTTGTTATGCCCTTCCAGCATGACTGCAAACCATTAATAACTACTCTCTGGGAATGGTTATCCAGCCACTTATGCACCCACCTTACAGTGGCCCCAGTTTTATTTGCTTAGTTTATTGATAAGGTCATGCGAGACCATGTCAAATGCCTTACTAAAGTCTAGGCATACCACATCCATCACCTCTCCCTTATCCACAAGCTTTGTTATTCTGTCCAAAAAAAAAAAAAAAGCTATCAGATTGGTCTGACATGAATTGTTCTTTACAAATCCATGCTGGCTGTAACCTACCACATTTTTTTCATCCAGATGTTTGCAGATGAATTCCTTAATTATTTCCTCCATTATCTTTCCTGGCACAGAAGTTAAACTGACTTCTCTGTATTTTCCTGGGTTGTTCTTTTTTCTCTTTTTATAGATGGGCACTATGTTTGCCCTTTTCCAGTGTTCTGGAATCTCTCCTGACTTCTAGGACTTCTCAAAGATGGTAGCTAAAGGCTCAGAAACCTTGTGTATCAGCTTCCTAAGTATTCCAGGATGTATTTCATAATGCCCTGTTGACTTGAAGACATCTAATTTTTCTAAGTAATTTTTAACTTGTTCTTTTATGTATTTTATCCTCGAAACCTATCTTCTTTCCGCTAGCATGCGTTATATTAGGCATTTCTGCATCAGCCCTGTTGGTGAAGACTGAAACAAAGTAGTCATGGGCACCTCTGCTATTCCTAAGTTTCCTGATATTGTTTCTCCCTCCTCACTGAGTGGTGGGCCTACCCTGTCCTTCGTCTTCCACTTGCTTCTAATATATTTATAGAATAACTTCTTGTTACCCTTTGTTTCTAGCTAATTTGAACTCATTCTGTGCCTTGGCCTTTCTAATCTTGCCCCTGCATACATGCATTGTTTGCTTAGATACATCTTTTTTGTTTTGTCCTGCTTTCCACTTTTTATATGACTCCTTTTTGATTTTGAGATCATGCAGGATCTCCTGGCTAAGCCAAGGCGGTCTTCTACCATTCTTTTTAGCTTTCATAAGCAGTGGTATAGTTTGCTTTTGGGCCCTTAATAATGTCCCTATGAAAAACTGCCAGCTCTCTTCAGTTGTTTTCTCTCTTAATCTTGCTTCCCATGGGACCTTACCTACCAGCTCTCTGAGTTTACCAAAATTTGCTTTCCTGAAGTACATTATCTCTATTTTGCTGTTTTCCCTATCACTATTGCTTGGAATCGTGAACTCTATGATGTCATGGTCACTTTCTCCCAAGCTACCTTCCACTTCCAAATTCTCAATGAGTTCCTCCCTGTTTGTTAAAATCAGATGTAGAACGGCTTCCCCACAATAGCTTTTTCCACCTTCTGAAATAAAAAAAAAAAATTGTCATCTGTGCAGACCAAAAATTTTCTGGATATTCTGTGCCTTGCTGTATTAGTTTCCCAACATATGTCTGGATAATTAAGTCCACCATCACCACCAAGTCCTGTGTTTTGGATGATTTTGTTAATTGTTTAGAGAGAATCTCATCCAACTCTTCTACCTGGCTAGTAGACCCCTATCATGACATCACCCTTGTGGTTTACCCCTTTTAACTTAACACAGAGATTCTCCACATGTCTGTGTCCTGCACCCATCTCCACCTCAGTCCAGGTGTGCACATTTTTGAGATATAAGGCAACACCTCCTTTCTATTTACCATGCCTGTCCTTCCTAAGTTGTACCCGTCTATACCAATATTCCAATCATGAGTATTATCGCACCAAGTTTCTTTGATACCAATTATATCATGGTTGTGTTTGTTTAGGATTTCACATTCTTCCTGCTTATTACCCATGCTTCTTGCATTTGTACGTAGGCATCTGAGATACTGATTTGCTTTTCCTCCCCAGTTATGCCTAGTCCCTCTTTTTTTTTTTTTCTATGCCATTATAGTCCATGAACCATCCCATGTCCAACCCAACTCTCAGATCTCCAGGTTTTTTTACTTACCTGTGGGCTTTGGTCACCTGTCCCCATCAAACCTATTTTAAATCCCTCCTCACTAGGTTAGCCATTCTCAGTCCAAATACATCCTTCCCATTCCTTAAAAGGTGAATTCCATCCCTGCTTAGTAGTTGTTCTTGGAACAGCATCCTGAGATGGAGGAAGCCAAAGTGCACCTGGCAACACCATCCTCGCAGCCCGGCATTCATCTCCAGAATGCGCCTGTCTCTGCCTGGGTCCCTATCCTGGACAGGAAGGATTGAGGAGAACACCACCTGCACTCCCAACTCCTTCACCTGTACTCCCAGAGCCTTGTAGTCATGCTTGATCTGCTCAAGGGTGCACCTTGCAATATCATTTGTGCCCACAGGGATGAGTATCATGGGGTGGTAGTCAGTAGGCTGGATAATCCTTGACAGTGCCTCCATAACATCTCAGATATGGGCTTCTGGCAGGCAGCATACCTCCCAGTATGACATGTCAAGGCAACAGATGGGTGTCTCCATCCCCTCAGAAGAGAGTCTCCTATCACCACTACCCTATGTTTCTTTCTCTCAGTGGTGGCAGCAGACCTCCCAGCCTTGGAGGTACAAGGCTTCTCTGATTCACCTGTAGGGGGTGGTTCCTTATCTCCTGTATCTCCCATATTCAGAACAGCGTAATGGTTTCCCAGTACCACAGTGGGAGGACTGGAAGCAGGATTAGAGCACTGCCTGCTGCAAGAAGCGACCAGCATGCCAGTATCCCCACTGAGCCATCTCCACCTCCACTGACGGTGTGTCAGCATTCTTTTGTGTTGGGGCAACTATCTTAACCTCAGCTGTCTCAGCATGAATACTGTCCAGGAATTGCTCGTGGAGTCTAATACTCCTAAGCCTACCTACGTCTTTCTGTAGCTCCACCACTTGCTTCCTGAGAGCTTTTACCAGAAGACACCTTCCACATTAGA
The DNA here is from genome assembly GCF_033958435.1 of Carettochelys insculpta. Taxonomy (NCBI): domain Eukaryota; kingdom Metazoa; phylum Chordata; order Testudines; family Carettochelyidae; genus Carettochelys; species Carettochelys insculpta. The sequence goes on from NC_134144.1 coordinate 60,675,512, forward strand.
TGGTCTCCCTAGCCTGGACTTCAGTAGGCAGAAATTGCAAGTCACAGTCCCTGCAAAATCACACCAGGGTCTGGACAGAGGCATCCCTGGTTAGGAGGTCTGCCTGACTACAGGCACAGGTGGAGGAGACAGTAGCAGTTCTGGCACACATGTTGCTGGTCTTCCTAACCATAGTGGAATCCCTCTGTCAAACTTCCTCTTAAAACTGACCCGTTTGCAGCCCCCTGCCCGCTTCATTCCCCTGATCCCTCTGACTGTGGCTTCCAAAGCCTGCAAACCTCAGTAAGGCCTCCCTGTCGTTAGTCTCGGAGGGGAAGGCTGATCCTGAGGCTGGTGAAAAGCAATCGAGGTAACAAGGGATCAAAAAGATTCCAACCCTCCCAGGCACACAATCCCAACTGCCACAGTAACTGAAACTGAAATCACCTGCGCTCAGAAATCAAAATGTAAACAGTCAGGCAAACTCAACGTGATAGTTTGGGATGTAGTTTTTTGTATAAAAGTTCTCAACAATGCAAAAATGAAACTAGTGCCCCTCTAAACTCCCTTCTCAAAATGTCCTCCTGTTTGCAACTGCCTCTCCGCAAACTCCCCTGGTCACTTGCATAGTGAGAGACAGCGCCTGCCCCCAGTTCTATATACAGTAAACTCTTTTGTATCTAGCAGCCCTGGGACTGGGAGGTTGGTGGATAGTCAAATACGCTGGGTAATAGAGAGTAGGGTGACCATTCATCCTGTTTTCACTGAGACAGTCCCATATTTTAGGCAGGTGGCCCTGCTGGAACCAGAAGCATCCCTGCAGCATTCCCAGAACCTGGCTGCATAGGGCAGCTGGCGAACATCCCACCCTTTTTACAGGACAACAGCCTTTGCAACCACATTGCTCTCCCATGGAGCGTCAGCCTTGTTCCAGCACCCCATGGCATGGGGCAGCCAGGGAGCTGCACTTACTTGGCAGCCACAGCTGGGGAGCCACTCCCACTCCTCAGTGGGGTCCTGTATTTGGCATAGGGTAATATGGTCACCCTAATCAAGAGTTATATGTAGCAATGCATCCAACTAAAGAAAAACAAAATTAGATACTAAGAAGCAAACAAAAATGTTTGCAGGATACTTAATTTACCAACAACAGCAGTACTGTATACTGTAAACTTATTCTGTGTTTTGCTGTATTTATTTGTATTTACTTTCACTATACTGTTCTTAGGAAAATGTAAGTAAAATTTACTTACAGTTAAAATGCCGGTTATTTGAGAGTTCTGGATAATAGAATGCTGGATATGAAAGAGTTGACTGTAGAATTACTTCGTCACCCACCCTTTGACTTGCTTAAAGATCCACAGCAGGCCTGTATTCAGAGGAGAGGGGGTGTGGGTGGGGTGTATGTGCAAAGGGAGGGAGTGCATGCTCCCATGTCCAGTTTCTTTCCCTTCCTCTCTACTGCACTGTGAAAAGGGAGCCCCTAGGGCTTGATGTGGGAACCCAAGGCATCCTAAGAGCTGTATTTCCGTGGCCAGCTCCCGCCTAGAGAGCTGGCCCAGGAGCAGGAAAGGGACTACATTTCCCAGCATGCCCTCGGCTAGTATCAACAGTAAAGGAAGTGGGACAGATCATAGAACACTAGGACTGGAAGGGACCTCGAGAGGCCATCGAGTCCAGCCCCCTGCCCCAATGGCAGGACCAAGTACTATCTAAACCATCCCTGATAGACATCTATCTAACCTGTTCTTAAATATCTCCAGCAATGGAGATTCCACAACCTCCCTTGGCAATTTATTCCACTGTTTGACTGCCCTGACAGTTAGGAACTTTTTCCTAATGTCCAACCTAAACCTCCCTTGCTGCAGTTTAAGCCCGTTGCCTCTTGTTCTATCCTCAGAGGCCAAGAAGAACAAGTTTTCTCCTTCCTCCTTTATGATTCCCTTTTAAATACCTGAAAATATAAGATATTATGGAATATTGGTTTTCACTGAGGATATTAGAGCAAGAGCCCAGAAAAGTAATTTCTATAAAAGCTTTATTACTGTATTATTTTTTAGTATGTTGTAACAAAATCATTTTACCAATCGCTGTTGTCACTCAAATTTTTTGTTAACCTCTCTTATGCACACTCATTGTATAACTATTTTGAACTTCTTTATACTTTGAAAAAATGAGGTCCACATTTACCAAAACACACATTCCGCTGCCACTAAAATATCTGTGTATAGGCCTGCACAAGAAGTCTGTGTTAGGGCCACATAGACACACAGTTCATAAGTATAGGCCATGAGCTAAAAGCCAGCTGCTGTCTGGCTCAAGCTATCTGAAATTGGGTACCTGAAGGTGAAGCATCATAGCATTAACTTTGTGGTTGTAATTGTATCAGTGCCTCTGCAATAGGGATAATGTTTGTCCATATTTACAAAGGATTCTGGGATCTTTGAAAGAAAAGTGGAATATAAGTAAGATACATTTTGTCCACAATAACAGCAGTGTGGAATAAGAGATGTTATGGTATTTTCATATATTTAGAAAAGGAAACAATTGGAATATTGAATCTAATTTGGGTAACAGAACATTATCTAAATGACATTGATGCCTAAAATTCTGGCTGCATGAAGTTGTTCCCCATTAAATAGTTACTAGATAGTGGTTTCTTGGTCCATTTCCTTCATGTGCTGAGTCCTGGTAGATATCGACCTTTTAATAGTGGCCAGTGCAGATGTATGTTGGTTACTCCAACAATTCTTATTTTGTGGTGAAGTACATCACTGCTGGACATGTATAGCTTGTTGGATTGATACTCACTCAGCTCTGATCATACCTAATCCACAGAGGTATTGTCAGTATTAGGTAGCTAAACATTTGTGAAGCTGTTTGAAATGCTGTGATGATAAATGTTTTAAAAAAACAAAAAAGAAAAAAAATATTCCTAGGGAAAAGAGCTTTTCACTAGGTATGCTCATAAACCTGTAGTTATTATGGTTAAGATTTACTTAAGTCTTCCTTTTGGGATATGCACTATGTAAATTGCGTAGGAGATTATACTGATGTTTTTCATATAAATTCAGGAAGATAAAAGTAGGCCTCTGCTGCACAACTAATACTCTTACTGATTCATTCTGCCAAGGGTTTGTAGAAGTCAGCTTTATCAAAGTTTCTCAGTTCTTACATGATATTTAATTGGTGTAAAGCAAAATATGGGCCATGTTAGCTCTTTATGTGCAATGACTAGTGCTGATGACTGCTGGACCGATCACCACCTTATTCGATCCACAATATCGATTAGGATTGTCACCAAACAGAAAAGTCAGAGGAAACAGATCTGATGAATGTGCAAGGGTTGAAGGACCCCATCAGAATAAGTGAATTCCAGATATCAGTAATCCATGAGGAGGTGGTGTAATTTGAGGAGCCCCACCACAGTGCAGATGAGGAGAGGTGGAGAAGAAAAGAGTGCCAAAAACTGCCCCACATCTTTCCAACATCTACCAAACCCTGCTGTTTCTGTGGTAAGATCTGTGGCTCCAGAATTGGGCTGATCAGCCGTGAACAGACTCACAAATAGCAGGGTGGCATGAAAATGTCCTACTTGTTATCAAGCAGCTGCCAAGAAAGGCATTCTGTGTCCCACAAGATTAAATTATGAGATGAAAGGCAACAGGAAGGTGTAAGAAACAGGCAACACGAGACACAACACTGGAACATGATAAGCTGTATGGTTGGCTAATCACATGGTGATCGCTTTTCTCATTATTTCCACATACTAACTCACATTAACAGGATAGATGGAATATATTCAGAACTAACTACTTTTTCATGTTGGTATCTACAGTCAGTATAAGGGATGTTTTTTGACCCTGAACAGAAAGGGAGGTGCAACGCTTAACAATTTTTTTTTTTTTTTTTAATTTTGGAATCTTCTTTCCAGGGGAAATTTTGATATTTTAGAGATGTTTGTTCCTCAATCTGCCAAGGCAGGGAGGTTTCCTCCAGAAATCTGTCTGGAGGAAATTGAGGTTTCCAAACTGGAAAGAAGATGTACATTTTATCAGTAAAGTTTGCCAGTTGGTGTGATGAATTCTCCATCACTAGAAATGTTAAAATCTATACAGGCTCTTTTTCTAAAAACAAAATTACAACCTCTATACTTTAGGGATTATTTTGAGGAAGTTGAGTGTCCTGTGGTGTAACAGGTCAGACTAGATGATAACTGTGGTCCTATCTGACCTTGGAATCTTTCCCAGCTGCAGTTTAACCCCTTAAGTTTGACCACTCTGCAAATCAAATCGGTAGTGTTTTATTTATTTATTTTTTTTGCAGACACATTTTTGTTGTGGAGATGATGATGCATGAGTGGCCAGAATTTCACAGATGCTGAATATTCACAGTATTCAGTGGGAGGTTCAGATGCTCAGTGTCCGTGAAAATCAAGCTGTAAACTGAAATAATGACATGGTAATGGTAAAAAAATTGCTGGACCTGGCTTTTTCAGACAATTACTTGAGAATACAGCTTTGTAGCTTTAGTTTCAGCATGTCTTACAAATTAGCCAAGTATCAAGTTTTTAAAATTAGGCTTCACTTTTTATGTTTCCTACAAACAATAAAAATGTGATGTTTTTATACGTATATGCTGAAATATACAGTGACAGACAGTTATTTTCCGCTGCTGTGACACTTGTGTGTCCTGCTGCTTTATTAGGGGTGCATAACTGGCTGGATAACCATACCCAGAGAGTAGTTCTTAATGGTTCTCAATCCTGCTGGAAAAGTATAAACAAGTGGGGTTCCGCAGGGGTCTGTGTTAGGACCAGTTCTGTTCAATGTCTTCATCAATGATTTAGATATTGGCATAGAAAATACACTTATTAAGTTTGCAGATGACACCAAGTTGGTAGGGGTTGCAACTGCTTTGGAGGATAGGGTCATAATTCAAAATGATCTGGAAAAATTGAAGAAATGGTCTGAGGTAAACAGGATGAAGTTTAATAAGGACAAATGCAAAGTGCTCCACTTAGGAAGGAACAATCAGTCTCTCCCCATTCTGTGTGTGTGAAACTATCTAGGAATGACCACAGCAGAAAGGAATCTAGGGATTATAGTGGACCACAGGCTAAATATGAGTCAACAGTGTGATGCTGTTGCAAAAAAAGCAAACATGTTTCTGGGATGCATTAACAGGCGTGTTGTGAACAAGACACGAGAAGTCATTCTTTCGCTCTACTCTGCGCTGGTTAGGCCTCAGCTGGAGTATTGTGTCCAGTTCTGGGCACTGCACTTCAAAAAAGATGTGGAGAAACTAGAGAGGGTCCAGGAAAGAGCAACAAGAATGATTAAAGGTCTAGAGAATGTGACCTATGAAAAAAGGTTGAAAGAACTACAAATTACAAAGAATGAACATAGGCAAATAACACAGGAATGCAGGAGTAAAATTAGAAAGGCTAAGGCACAAAATGAGCTCCAACTAGCTACAGGCATAAAGGGTAACAAGAAGGCCTTTTACAAATATATTAGAAACAAGAGGAAGACCAAGGACAGGGTAGGGCCATTGCTCAGTGAGGAGGGAGAAACAGTAACGGGGAACTTGGAAATGGCAGAGATGCTTAATGACTTCTTTGTTTCGGTCTTCACAGAGAAGTCTGAAGGAATGCCTGACATAGTGAATGCTGGTGGAAAAGGGGTAGAGTTAGTTTTTGAAATTAAAAAAAGAACAAGTTAAAAACCATTTGGAAAAACTAGATGTCTGCAAGTCACCAGGGCCTGATGAAATGCATCCTAGAATCCTCAAGGAGCTGATAGAAGAGGTAGCTGAGCCGTTAGCTCTCATTTTTGGAAAGTCATGGGAGTCAGGAGAGATTCCAGAAGACTGGAAGAGGGCAAATATAGTGCCCATCTACAAAAAGGAGAATAAGAACAACCCAGGAAATTACAGGCCAGTCAGCTTAACTTCTGTGCCAGGAAAGGTAATGGAGCAGGTAGTTAAGGAAGTAATCTGCAAGCACTTGGAAGGTAGTAAAGTGATAGGGAACAGCCAGCATGGTTTTGTAAAAAACAAATCATGTCAAACCAACCTGATAGCTTTTTTTTTTTTGACATGATAACGAGACTCGTAGATAAGGGAGAAGCAGTGGATGTGGTATACCTAGACTTTGATTTGGATATTGGCATAGAAAGTAAGCTTATTAAGTTTGCAGATGATACCAAGCTGGGAGGGGTTGCAACTACCTTGGAGGATAGGGTCATAATTCAGAATGATCTAGATACATTGGAGAAATGGTCTGAAGTAAACAGGATGAAGTTTAATAAAGATAAGTGTAAGGTGCTGCACTTAGGAAGGAATAATCTGTTTCACACATACACAATGGGAAAAGACTGTCTAGGAAGGAGTACAGCAGAAAGGGATCTAGGGGTTCTAGTAGATCACAAGTTAAATATGAGTCAACAGTGTGATGCTGTTGCAAAAAAAGCAGACATGATTCTGGGATGAATTAGCAGGTGTGTTGTGAACAAGACACGAGAAATCATTCTACCGCTCTACTCTGCGCTGGTTAGGCCTCAGCTGGAATATTGTGTCCAGTTCTGGGCACCCCAATTCAAGAAACGTGGAGAAATTAGAGAAGGTCCGGAGAAGAGCAACTAGAATGATAAAAGGTCTGGAGAACATGACTTATGAAGAAAGGCTGAAAGAATTGGGCTTGTTTAGCTTGGAAAAAAGAAGATTGAGGGGGGACATGATAGCGGTTTTCAGATATCTTAAAGGGTGTTATAAGGAGGAGGGAGAAAACTTGTTCTTCTTGGCCTCTGAGGAGAGAACAAGAGGCAATGGACTTAAACTGCAGCAAGGGAAGTTTAGGTTGGACATTAGGAAAAAGTTCCTAACTGTCAGGGTGGTCAAGTACTGGAATAAGTTGCCAAGGGAGGTTGTGGAATCTCCATCGCTGGAGATATTTAAGAACAGATTAGATAGATGTCTATCGGGGATGGTGTAGATAGTGGTCGGTCTTGCCATCGGGGCAGGGGACTGGACTCGATGGCCTGTCGAGGCCCCTTCCGGTCCTAGTGTTCTATGATTCTATAACTGGGTTTGTTTAGTTTGGAAAAGAGAAGATTGAGGGGAGACATGATAGCGGTTTTCAGGTATCTAAAAGGGAGTCATAAGGAGGAAGGAGAAAACTTGTTCTTCTTGGCCTCTGAGGATAGAACAAGAGGCAACGGGCTTAAACTGCAGCAAGGGAGGTTTAGGTTTGGACATTAGGAAAAAGTTCCTAACTGTCAGGGCGGTCAAACAGTGGAATAAATTGCCAAGGGAGGTTGTGGAATCTCCATTGCTGGAGATATTTAAGAACAGGTTAGATAGATGTCTATCAGGGATGGTTTAGATAGTACTTGGCCCTGCCATTGGGGCAGGGGGCTGGACTCAATGGCCTCTCGAGGTCCCTTCCAGTCCTAGTGTTCTATGATTTTATAGTTGTTGTGCAAAGAGCTATGTTAATATAATGTTAAGTTTGGTCATTTCAATGGGCATCAAGAAATTCACTGTCATAAGAATGGCCATAACAGATTGGACTAAAGGTCCATCTAGCCTGTACCCTGTGTTCTGATAGTGGCCAATGCAAGGTGCTACAGAGGGAATGAAGGGAAAAGGTAATCCTCAAGTGATCTATTCTGTCTCGCCTATTCCCAGCTTCTGGCAAACAGAGGCTAGGGACACTAGCCCTATCCAAGTTCAAGAATATTGAATAACATTTTGGATCACTGTACATACAATATTAAATGTGTACTTTAAGCTAAAACTTAAATATGAATATAATAAATGTTTTAGTAAATTTTGATTATTTAATGATTTGACTTGTGCCTATGTACATTGCCAACTTAAACATTGTCTTAATATAGGTTGTCTTTAAAAATGAAGAAAATATACAGAATACTCATAGGCTGTTTCTACACAGGCCACTTTCTCTGAAAGTGGCATGGTAATACACTGCCCGAAATATGCTAATAAGGTGCAGATGCAAATTCCTCATACCTCATTAGCATACGGTCACGTGATTTGGAGTCCGGAAGACCGGTCTTCCGGACTCCAAAACGCCGTTTAGAGGCGTGGCCCCCAGGCGTCTTCCCCTTTTTGGGAAGAAGGGGCCTCCGGAAGAAGGACTTCCTTCCAGAAGACACCTGGGGGCCGCGCTTCTAAACGGTGTTTTGGAATTTGGAAGAACGGTCTTCCGGACTCCAAATCACGTGACCATATGCTAATGAGGCACGGGGAATTTGCATCTGCGCCTTATTAGCATATTTTGGGCCCTGTATTACCATGCCATTTTCGGAGAAAGTGGCCTGTGTAGAAACAGCCATAGAATTGAAATGATGATGGTATCTCTTTTTTTCTGGGGGGGAGCATCAGACTTCGAAGTGCTGGCATGCATGTAGCTGTGGGCACTTCAAAGTGCCTGTGCTACTTCAAAGTGCCTTTACTCCTCAAAGTTGCCATGGGGGAGAATTAGCCTAATGAAGTGCTGCATATTCACTGCAGCACACTGTTCTCTGCATTTTCTTTGGACGTTTCCAGAACATTTCCTTTTCAGATGGAGTGCAAACAGAAGAAAGCCCACCGAGGAAATTTTGAGGCGGCAAATTGCAAGCACTAAAATAGGAGTTTGAATGAGAATAGCTTTGTGTTGCTGTTGTGATATTGTAATAATAAAGTTGACTAAAAATAAAAACAGAGATGATTTTTGCTCTCACACTTGTAAATTTGGGGAGCTTCTGCTAAACTTACTGGAATTGTGCCAGTGTTCACAATATCAGATTCAAGCTTGCTGTTTCCACAGAGCTAAAGGAAAATGGAACAACCTCTCTATTTTCCTAGCATTATAAAATAAAAAGTTTACAGAACAGCTTTGTACTATAAATTACTTGTGCAATTGCACACACAATAAAACACATGCATGCACACAGTGATCCATGAAAGAACTCATCTCTTAAAGATCAGGCCCTTATTTTTTTTTTAATTCAAAATAGTATTATTATTTAGGTAAACTCCTCCCCTTAAATAAACTGCTTGCTATGTGGGACTGGTCTTTAATGGCTAGTGCAGAGAACAGGCAGCCAAGAAGGATCTTCCTCTGAATTTTAGTTTTAGCTGAGATCTAGGGTTTGACTATCTTTTGGAAAGCTTTTTGTGTATGGATTCTTTTGAAAATAAGAGGTCTTAGGCCCTGATTCAGAGCTTATTGAAGTTAATGGAGATTCCCATTAACTTTTCTGCATATTGGATCTTGCCTTTTAATCTCTCCGTGCATCAGATTACCCATTTTATAATGAATAGAATAGTTTTATATACCACCATCTTAATTTGAGATCCTGAAGCTTTTTTCTTGAGACCCTGGGTGAAACAGCGATATAGTGTTATTTTTTCCCCTCTGTATGAACTGTTCATTTCCTGCTGCAAGATTGAATCTATTTTCTTATCCAGCAAAGCCCAAGCTGTTGCCAAAATGTTACCTGTAACCTCTTATCTTACAGTTTAGCTGTCACATGAAAGCAAATTACAATTCATAACTGTGGTAATTTTGAGGAATTAGAAACAAAGATTTAGGATTACAGTTCTCTGAAACATGAACACTAGATTAATGTTGTTTTCAGTGTTTTAATCAGCATTCAGTAGAAGATGCTTCTCTGCTGTCTCTTGAGAATTTATATAAACCTTTGGGGATAAATTCTGCTTTCAGTTATGCTGGCTGAGTCAGCAGGTATAGTTGATATTTACACTGGTGAATTGCAAGTGAGAGCAGATTTGGCCTCCCAGTGTCCAGAGAGAGGTGGTTTATTTACATCCCATGAAACATGATTGAAACAAGTGGGATCATGCAGGATTGCAGTTGGGGTATTTTGGGTTGGATTGTTGGGTAGACCGTAGGGGGAATGGAGTCTATGGGTCAATGAAATTGTGGATGTATTGATATGAAGTGTAAGAGAAGGGTAAATTAGGAACCAGGTTGGGGGGCTATGAAAAGAAGGGGAAACTGGCATAAATGTAGTTTACTCTTACTGTGTCCTTTGGTGTAATCAAGAAGGGTGGGGTTGTGTGTCCATTATTCCTTTTACTTCCCCACTATCCTACATGGCCTTGTTCTCCCAGATGCTTTCACTGTTGCACCCCAAATGATGGTGTCCCAATTTTCACTTGGAAAATTATGGTCTGTGAGCAGAAATGCATGTTGGGTAGTTGTGGCCCCACCCTGACGTTGGAGAGCAGAGTCCTCACTCAGTGTAAATCTGCACAGAATGTAACCCAAAGATGCTGCCATCACCACCAGGAAGTTGTTTCCCTCCAGTTATGGAGTTGAACTCTGTTGCTTAGAAAATCTCCAGGACAGAGTCTATATTTTTGTTTTTCTTCAAAGAAAAAAACATGTCAGCAGAGAGATGGATTACTTTGTAGGATTTATGGAGTTATTGCAAGGCTTTTTTAGCTCACAGCTCTCTAATGAAGAGGGATAAATAATCAATGCCATCTATTTCTTTAGAGTTGTAAGATGTTTTGAGAGACTGTATACCAAAAATCCCTAGATCACTTCTTTTGGTTTCAACAGTTGTTTCACATTACAGCTTCTATGTCATATGGAAGATAGAGGCAATTTTGTGGAAAGGATTTGAAAAACATACATCAGTTTTAGTGCCATCTCAGCAAAGCATCTTGGAGTGGCCATTGGTGTGGCATTTTGTAAAAAGAGAATCGGGTCAAGGGTGGTGGTGAAGATTTTTTCTTTTTCCAGCCACTCTTTTAAACTACTTACAATTTGTACTTCTTCCTACTGATAATATATAAGGAATAATATATTAAGAGGGAGATGTGCTGTACATCTAGTGTGTTTCCCACAAGTATGAGCCTTCATATGCTTTTCCTTATTAAGCTTGCCCCTTGGACTACATCTACCCTGCAGAGATCTTTTGAAAGAAGCCCATCCGAAAGATGTCTTTCGAAAGAACTTCTTTTGAAAGAGTGCATCTGTACACAAAAAGAGTGATCTGCTCTTTCAAAAGAGAGCGTCCACACAGCCCCCACTCTTTCGAAAGACCAGGCCAAGGATCAAAAAAATCAGGTGCCATGAGGACTTTCAAAAGAGGGACCTTGTGGATCACCTATACACGTTTTCTTTCAAAAGAATCTTTCGTAATAAGGCATTTTTCCTGAAACGGGAGAGGAAAAGTGCTTTCGAAAGGAGCACTACATTCTTTTGATTTACTTTTGAAAGAATGCTTTTTGTATGTAGATGCTCTGCAGGATCTTTTGAAAGAGCCCCCTTCTTTCAAAAAATCTTCTGAAAGAACTTGCTAGTGTAGATACAGCCTTGGAGAAAAATCTATTTCTGCTCTTCTTACCATTACACTTTCTCGAAAGTACATTTAGAGCAATACATTCACGCTGGTAATAGGGTACTTAGCATTCTTGGGTGATACCCAACTAATTATTAATGCTAAAGAATATAATAGTACATGCGGTATGGTGGAAATTAAAACTGAATAGACTGTCTGTCAGTGAATTTTTTACAACAATATGTTATGGACAAAGAGGGATTTGGGAAATAAGCTTCAACTAAATTCAAAGTTAAAAGACTTGAGAATTTTGGACATTGTGACATGAGGATTTTTAAATGGTCAGCTATATTCTCCAGGCAAGATTCTTCTTTTGATTACATCCAGTGTTTGATCTCGATAACTTTAGTGAAGCAGAACATGGGCTACAACTGAGAGAACAAGTTAAATTAAACTCTCTGAGGCTGTTTCTACATTACAAAAATAACTTCGAAGTTGAGCATTTACACACAACCTACTTTGAAGTAGGGCACGACTCCATTCCAGGGAATTAAGTAAAGACTTTGAAGTTGGGCTCCTTATTTCGAAGATAACTTCAAAGAAAGGGAAAATGTGTGTAAACTCTCTGCTGGCTACTTTTGATGTGGTGCCTAACTTTGAAATTAACTTCAAAGTTAGTTGGTAGTGTAGACACACCCTGATAAGCCTTTGCTAGGCCCTGTGAAATCAATGACTTGGCAGAGTGCACCTGAGGAGTGAGACGTGGGAACTATGTACATCTACTTGCACAGATTAATCTAGTGTGGTAAGCACCATTACTTTATCCAACAAGGAATACGGTTTGTGGTAGAACAAGAAATAAATGCTAGAAATGAATGAAAGGGAAAGTTAAAGATATTGTGTGAGTTACTGAAGCTCTGATGGCAGATAAACACAATATTCAAGTTCTTCAGTCTATTCAGAATGTGCCCAAATGGTAGAATAAAATTGGCCCTTGACTATGTTGCCTCAAAATCCTCAAAAAGAATAGTACTGCTGAGCTTTTAGCTGTTGTATCCTCATCATAAAGACTTAAAGCAAAATCTGGGGAGAGACTGAAGAGAGCTGAAATAAAATCAAGAGCAAAATGAATATCATACCTGATCTGCTAATGGTCTGTGGCTTGCTATGAAGAAATTTCCCATCGATTATACCCCAGATGATGCAAGAATATTCATTTCTCTATGAGGTTTGGATGTAACCATTCAACTACACCATATTTATAGCACTTTGGAAAAAAAAGATAAAAATCACAAGAGAGGAAAGGTCATTAATGAATATTAATAGCTACTGAGCAAAGTATGAGTTGGCAATAGAACCACTGGTAGCATTTTCTTTCAATTGTTGCTAATATGTCATGACATGATTGGTGACCTTTATCTCAGCTTTGATTTCAAGCCATTTAAAGTGTACCTTTTTAAAATGTAGGTTAAGGGCTAGACTGCTGTTCAGGCAGTCTCATTCTTAGGGCAATACAGTACAGCAACACAACAGTGTGAGGTCTAGGATGTATCATGCCATAGATAAATTGTACTGGGGTTAGCTTTTCCTCTTATCTGAGTTTTTACTGGCCACTTTGGGAGAGGAGGGTACAGCAAGGTCCTGCCCTTTGCTAACTAGTTAGGAGTCATAACAGAGAGGTAGCTGTGTTTTGTCTGTACTTCAACAAAACAAAACAGCAGAAGTGTAGCACTTTGTTTTAGGAAGAGAATTTAAAAACAGATTACATCAGGAAATTTGTGAATTGCAATTCATATTCAAATTCACCACGTTAACATGTGGTATGAACAGCGATACGAATTACCTCACACATTACAAGGATTGCTTCCCTTCCTTTAATGCTCATAATTATCTCAGGCAGGACACTTAAAATCCCCATCCCTCTACGTCCCCATCTTTAGTTCTATGTACTTGATTTGTCAGTTTTTAGTGCAATTTTTTTTGAAGCTCTGTACTTATAAATATCAGTCTCTACTGGAAATGAGATTGACCTTATGAAGTGGGTCTGTTCCACGAAAGCTCATCATTGAATAAATCATTTTGTTAGTCTTTAAAGTGCTACATTTCCCCTGTTCTGTTTATTTAGAAGTCACTTGCTCCTCACAGGGCGTTACTGGGGATTATACCCTGCACTCAATATGCAATTTAATTTCGAGTCTGGTTAAACAGGGAGGGAAGGATATGTTATCCTCCACGCTCCTGGTGCTACTTTCCCTTTGATGTAAGGGCTCGATATAATCCTGCTGTAAATCAATACCGACATTTTATAGTCCACCCTGTCTGCCCAAGACTAGACCATGCTTTCTTAATGCATTATACAATGCCCTTTTACTCATTCATAGACAAGCTATAGTAAGAAATGTAGTGATAATGAGCAATTCTATGAGAACTGACTCATGATGACTGCTTCATCAGCAAAGGGGAAGTTAATTGTCTGGCAACAAAGCTAGGACTTATTTCTATCTGTGAGCTGAATGACTGTTTTAAATATTTTATCACCATAAATGTGATCCTGTTGCACACACTGTTGCTGTAAATCCAGTTAAAGATATTACCTCCCCCAGCTTGTCTCTGTGACACTCACAGAAGAACTGGAAGGGACCTCAAGAGGTCAAGTCCAGTTCCATGCCCTCATGACAGGATAAAATACCAGCTGTATCATCTGTTATCTAACCTGTTCTTAAATATCTCCAATGATGGAGATTCTGCAACTACCCTGGGCAATTTATTCCAATAAGTAACCACCTTGACAAGAAATTTTTCCTAATGTCCAATCTAAACCTACCTTGTTGCAATCTAAGCCCATTGCTTCTTGTTCTAGTATCAGAGGTTGAGGAGAATAATTTTTCTCCCTCCTCTTTCTAACACCCTTTTGAGTACTTGAAGGCTGCAGTCATGTCCCCTCTCAGCCTTCTCTTTTCCAAGTTAAACAAACCTGAGTCTTTTAATATTCCCTCTCATAAGTCAGAGGGTCCAGGGTTAGCAACCCCTGGCACGGGTGCCAAGAATGGCATGTGAGAAGATTTATGATCAGCATGTGCGGCAGGAGCTCAGACTTGCCCCTCCTTCTCCATGAAGCCAGGAGCTTGCTCAAAGCCATGGTTTCTGTGGATGAACAAAAAGATCATCTAATGTTACCAACTGCTACCGAAAGGATAAAGCTCTGCATCTATTAGTGACTGTACATAGAGGTCAAAGGTCAAATTTTGGCACTCTGCTTTGGAATGGTTGCTGACTGCTGTTCTAGAACTTTAATCATTTAGTTGCTCTTCTCTGGACCCTTTCCAATTTCGCCACATCTTTCCTAAAATGTGGGGCCCAGAACTGAACATGATACTCATCACGGTCATGTCAGGATACCAGACTTTGTTAAAAATCAATTCAGTAGCATTGGTGAAACAGGCCAATTCAATGATGATCTGTAAGACTGGATTCAGATTCAGACCTTCACTGCCTGAAAATATCATATAAAAATAAGGAATGTATTATGCTGGTTTATTGAAACAGTTCCTTTTTTCTCATAAAGCAGTGAGAAGAAGCGGTACATATGTAATAACGTCTTGGTATCCAGTTAAAAGCTACTTAGCATCCTCTGTTTTGATACTTATATTAACCCTTAAAACAGTGCTATGCTTTTTTTGTCTTAGCTCTGCCACAGCATTATGTGAAGTTAAATATTGCGAGAGATGGAAAGATAGCAAAATATGACTAAATTACTGAAACAAACCAAGGTTTTATCAATTACAGTATATTTCTACAAACCACCACGAAAACCCTAAACACCTACCTGAAGAATCACACATTATAACTGGTGTGTATCTTTCATCTTGTAAAATCATGTTCTGTAGAATTATTATAAAATAGCAAAGTGCAGTGCTGCATAGCTCAACGTTATGCTAGATAGAAGATATTAAAGTATTTCTCTTCACCCTATGACTTGTTATTAGTAATGGATATATAATCTCTACAGTAGCAATACTAGCAGTGAATGGCATAATTGCCTTTTCTACCTGCAGACCTGTTGATTTCACACTGGTAGTTCATTTTTAATTAATTTTCTATCATGGTCTGTTATCATTTGGGTGTGTGTGAGGGGGGTTATTACTTGAACTTCTAAGAGTTTGTTTATTACATTAAATATAATGTTTATACTACATACAAATATTCTTAGTTTTTGCATACTATAGTTTGTCTTCCAGTAAAGAGTGACTCATATAGCCATTTGAATGGAGGTCTGTATTTCTAAATATGTAATTATGCATGATGCCCTTGCTATGTTTTCCTGGTCTTTAGTGCCAGTGAAATGTACCTGGACAATAGGGACATGACAGCAAATAGAAAAGGACATATACTTTGCTTTTAGGAATATCCAAATCTATACTGTCTCCTGTTCCAGAACTGAAGACTATTTAGTCTTCATGTGACAATGGTGGAACATTTGGGGGCACACTTTGTTATGAAAATAAATTTTAGTCAGAGCTCGTTACTTGCCTCTTAATCGTGTGTGTTATTTGGCAGCACTTTAACTTTTTTGGCTTACAGCTATTGAACCTGGGGAATAATCATCATAATTATAAAACTCATGGAATGGGCGGACTATACAGAGGAGATTGTGAAGCCACACTGAACTTTCTACTTTGTTACTAGAATTGCAGAAAACTCCACCAAGAGCAGTAGGTGAAATATCCAGTCCCAATGAAACTCCCATTCAATCTACAAGTGTTTTCTTAGAGCTCTGCATTTCAAAAAGTTTAAATGGTCATATGCTCATCTTTCTTAAGGTAATAAAGTGGATTTTATATTTTTTCTTTCAAGCAACAGGAGCCAATGATATACTTTTTTGTTCCCTTGATACACACATAGCAAGACTACTGTGTGACTTGATAATGCAATGGTGTTTAAGGGATGACTACATTGCCAATAAGACAGTGATTATCATCTTCATGACACCAGAGGTGGAATAGTGTTTGTAAAATGGCTTTTTTTAAATGCAGGAAAGATTTGTGAGGGCTGAGTTTTCCAAAATGTGTTATTAAGAAGATGATTTTACTGGCGAAGCCATAGGAGGACATTTATAATTATGAATCTTTTTATTGCATGCTATCAAGAGCAACACAAATTTCTTTCCTCCAATAAAGCAAAGATGAGGAACATGGACATTTCTTTCTATGCACATTATAATTGACATATCCAGAGATATATTATAACTGGCATGCAAACTTAGTAGGGAGCCTGGAGATCTGCACCATTTTGGGGAGAGCACCAGAAGAGGGTGAGCCTCAGGAGGCCTGTTCTCTCTGCTGGGCTTGCTCCATACACGTAACTGATGCTCTCCCTATGCCATCTGTTTGAATAACATGGCTGCTTCTCTGCTGGTTCTCTTGCTCCCTCCCCACTTTTTTTAAAATAAACTTGTGACTTCATATTTCCATAATCACTTTCCCCTTCTTTTTCTTTAATCCATGTCCCAGTCTGGGGCTACTGCAGAGCTATATTGCCCCACTGGAAAATCTCTGAGGCACTGTGCATCATGAAATTCTCAGGCACATAGCAGGAGTGCATATGATGCTACAGCCTTTAAGGTGGCACCTCATTTATTCTTTGCTGCAGCTAGTCAGCACCATTCACTGTACAGGGTTGAGTGAGAGGATCCCATAGATGCTGTTCACACTCTCTCTCTTCATTGTACTTACTTTGTCTATATTCTTTTTCCCTTTTGTTTTCTTTTCATTGGAGAAAATTCATATCTCATTTGCCGTGTTTTAAATCTGTCCTTTTCTCTGTACGTATGTAATCAGAATATGGCCCACTAGGTCCTGTTTTCTCTCTCTCTTTTCATCCTGTCCTTCTCTTTTTTCCTGCAAGAAAATTTGTTGGTGTGTGTAGGGAAAACAAAGCAGACCATAAGACTTGCTTTCCCAATGTTTCTTCTGACGGTCGTACTCAATTGCTATTAAATGATTCACTCAGTATCCATCACCAGATTTTCCCAGAAAACTCCTCTGATTTGTTCTTTCAGCCAAAATATGGGGCTAGATCCTCAGCTGGTGTAAATATTTTGATAATTAAGTGTATACCTCTTTTTTTATACTTGTGTAGGCTATATGCAATTGGAATGATTGGTTAGGCACTAGAAAAAGAGTTGAAATAATCATATTAACAGATTTAGTTGTGCTTCCCCATGTCACTTAAGGAACAGTCATGCCATTGGTTATTGAATGAAGCGACAGAAGCTAACTGAGATTTTACTGTATGTCTAATCAATAGTGTATAATTCCACTTGAACAGAGTTCAATCACTTTCTATATGTCCTTTTTATCCCAAACAGTAGTTATTAGATTTTACATTTGCAGCTTGTGTTGCATCTGTCAACTCAGTGAAACAAGGAATCTAAATACTTCCATATGAGGGTGTGTGCCTCCAACTCAGGTGAAACTGTGACTTTTAATGAAGCGTAACTCATGATAGTGCATTTGTTCAGTTGGTAGATGTGTGGGCCAGTGGTTTTAGAGGGGTAGAGGGACACATCTAATCCTAGCTCTGACTCTGGATGACGTGATCATCAAGGTAGATGTCTTAAGGGTGAGATACAGAGAGACTTTCTGTACTAATATGGATAATGAATTTCCCTGGTTTGTAAAGTGCCTCAGGACATAAATGTGACCAGTGCTAAGTAAGTGCCAAGTGGTATCCTGTGTATGTTAAGGCCCACAGTGCTGGTGGCTGTTTTGGCCACTTGTGCATAGTTACTCCCACATTGAGTCACAGAATACAGATCCTTGTTTGATGCTTTAGGCCTGTCGTAAAGACCATTTTGGAAGCAATATCTAATATATTGGCTGGCTATTGCTATAGTGAACTGGCTCCATTATTCTGAAGATGTATGTATTTTTCAAGCCAGCTAGCCACTCTCAACCATCCAAATAACCACATGTGGCAAGTGGCTAGCCTGTTGGACACCATGGGCTTAGGCATTCATGAATTAGGGTCTAAGCCTAATAAAGAACCCACACAAAACAAAGGTGATCCTTGCAGAACAGTTGATGTCATGCCTGCCCTCACCTGCTAATGCTTCTTGGTTCCTAAGGTAGAACATAGCACTCTCTGATGTTGGTCCATGACTCACTGTTATGGCAGTGTGTGGAGTACATACATTGTACTCCTCCTAGTACAGGTATAAATGATGTAACTGGTGAGGCATTTCTTAGAGGCATAGAATAAAAGCAAACCACTCTACATGCCCAAGCAGCACTTCCTTCATTCACACTGCTGGATTTAGCAGCGTAATGTCTCACTGCAAGAGCCTTTCCTTGCAACAGGGAAAAAAGGTGTGTTGGGGGAAAGGCACCAGAAACTCCTTGTTCGGGAACATTTACCCAACACAGGGAAAGACTGATGTACAGCAACCTTCTGTAATGTGGACGCAACCTGTTTTGAAACTGCAGAGTATAGCTACATGCACCCTATATGCTGTGACCAGTGAAGTATAAATGGTAAGAGGACAAAAAAAAAGTGACATTATTGCTAAACAACAAAGTAAAAGAAGCAATCAGAAGCAAAAGAAAAATATATCCTTTTAAAAGTGGAAATTAAATCATATTGACAATAGAAAGAAACATAAACCCTGGCAAGTGAAGTATAAAAATATAGTTAGGCCAAACTAGAATTTGAGTAATAGCCAAAGGGCTTGTCTACACTGGCCCCAGACTTTGAAGGTGGCATGGTAATCAAGGTGATGGGAGATTACTAATGAAGTTCTGTAGTGAATATGCAGCACTTCATTAGGCTAATTCTCCCCCATGGTAACTTCGAAGTGTCAAACTTTGAAGTAGCGCGGGCACTTCAAAGTGCCCACGGCTACACGCATGCCAGCACTTCGAAGTGCCTTTGCTACTTCAATGTGCCTTTACTCCTTTACTCCTCAAAATGTTGAGGAGTAAAGGCACTTAGAAGTAGCCCAGGCACTTCAAAGTGCCCACGAGTGAGCCACAGCTATGTGCAAGCTAGCACTTGGAAGTGGCTGTTGGGGGAAGAATTAGCTTAATGAAGTGCTGCATATGCACCACAGCACATCATGAATAATCTCCTGATAGCCTATTTACCATGCTCCCTTCAAAGTTGGGAGCTAGTGTAGACACAGCCATTAGACAGGTTGGAGGAGTGAGGGAGACTCCTAGTTGCAGGGATGGAAAGTGGGGCCCAGTGTAAATTTGCTCACCCCTGGGCTAAACAACTAGTGAGCCTACTGAACAATCACATGCTAAAGGAGCACTCAAGGAAGATAAGGTAATTGCTGAAAAACTAAAGGAATTCTTTACCTCAATTTAATGGATGAGTGTGAGGGAGGTTCCTAAATCTGAGCCATTTCTTTTTTAAGTGACATATATAAGGAACTGTCCCAGATTGAGGTGTCATTAGAGGAAGTTTTAGTAAAAAAGATAAAATTAAATAGCAATAAGTCATTAGGACTAGATGGTATTCACCCAAGAGTTCTGAAGGACCTCAAATGTGAATCTGCAGAATAATGAACTATGATTAATAGCATATCATTTAAAACAGCTTCTCTACCAGATGACTGGAAGATAGCTAATAGGTACCTATTTGCAAAAGAAGTCTCCAAAGGTGGTCTTGGCAGTTGCAGTCCAGTAAACTTAACTTCGGTACAAGACAAATTGGTTGAAATGATTCTAAATAACTACCAGACATGCAGTAACACAATTTGTTGGGAAAGAGTTAATGTGGCTTTTATAAAGGAAAATCATGTCTCCCCAGTCTACTAGAATTCTCTGAGAGGGTTAACAAGCATGTGGACAAAGGTGATCCAGTGGCTACAATGTACAATTTTTAAATACCTTTGATACAGTCTCTCACCAAAGGCTCTTAAGCAAAATAAGATGAGAAAGATCATCCTGTGGATCGGTAACTGGTTACAAGATAGGAAACAAAAGGTGCAAATAAATGGTTAATTTTCAGAATGGAGAAATGTAAATAGTAGTGTCCCCTAAAATTTAAACTGGGACTAGACCTGTTAATTATGTTCGGAAGGGGCTTTGGAGAAAAGGGTGAGGTGGGAAAATTTGCAGATGATACTAAACTATTCAAGATAGTTAAGTCCGAAGCAGACTGCAAAGAGTTTTAAAGTGATCTTACAGAACTGGAAACAGTCAAGTAGCACTTTAAAGACTAGCAAAATGGCTTATTAGGTGAGCTTTCGTGGGACAGACCCACTTCTTCAAATAACCCTATGGTCTGAAGAAGTGGGTCTGTCCCACGAAAGCTCACCTAATAAACCATTTTGCTTTAAAGTGCTACTTGACTGTTTTTTGTTTTGATAGTGTATAGACTAGCATGGCTTCCTCTTTGTTACTATTACAGAAGTGGGTGACTGGGAAGCAAAATGACTACAGTAAACCCTTGAGATATGCGCAGTCAAGTTGCACGTGTCTCTGGTTAATGTGACTGCAATCCCTGACAGGAGTGGGAAACTACATCTGTAAGGGTCAGCAGCCTGACTCTTGCTGCCCCTGACAGGAGTGGTTTCCTGCTCCTGTCAGAGGCAACAGCCACTTCTATCAAGGGTGGCAGCCTGATAGGAGTGGTTTTGATTATTGTTGTTGATATATCAACTGGCATTGACTGATTATTGTTGGAAAACTGGATAACGACCTAAATCAGTGTCAGATGGCTGTTCTTATGCTTTGTTTTTACGGGCAATACAGTATGCCCACAGCATTTGATTCAATCTCTGTAGCTTCATGAGCTCCTTCTAGTTTAAGATCTGGATCACTTCTAACTCCAAGCATGATGTGCAAAGACACTTACCTTGTTTCAGCTTGACTTACAACCTCTTCTCTTATCTTTAGCCAAAGCTGATCATCTATCCATGCTTCCCCCTCTTCGCCACTGGCTTCTCTCACATCATATCAAGCCCAATCATCTTGTGATTTATCCTTTGTAATCTTTGGGAGGGCGACAGTTTACTTCATTGACCTTTTGCAGTGCTTAAATCCCACTCCCAGCTGCCATAGAGAAGCAGAGGAGGATCCAAAAATCAGTCATTAAGGATTTTTCCTACAGTCAAGTTCCAAAAGGAATGAGTTTCATTAAGTACCACGTTTATAAAAACTTATAAAGAAACATAATAAATAAAAAAAACCTTATTTGTGCTACAAAACATGACTGTTTGGTGGTGGTGGGATTTTTTAGTAACATTAGAGAAATTGGAACTAGTTCCTCTCTGCTTTAAATCCATTGGGGCATATTCACCTCAATAGGGGAAAGAGTGCACACCTTGGTAGGATATCATTCTGAAGTAAGGGAAGTGATAGTGAATGCCTCCCTCTATTTCCTTTTGTGGAAGGCAGGTTTCATCCCTTACAAGGATTTTGTAAGTGTCCTCCCAGAGCTAACAGCTCAGAGGTGAAAATATACCTTCCTCATTTTCTTGGGTCACTTTTACCTCTCCAGGCATTTTGGGTAATGCTGGTTCCCTGTCACTTTCCCAATATAGCCTTTTGTCATTGCATCATTCACCTAAAATCCAGACTTCTGCACTGAGGGTTTTAGTGATCCAGTATCTTCAGTTACGCACAGAAAGAAAAATTTAATCTAAACAGGTCAGTCCCCACAGAAACACAGAGGGAAGAAACTCAGAGTTCTTACGCTGAGTTCTCCTGAGTCTCACCCAGTCTTTCGTTACAAAATCCATAGTCTACTGAATGAAAAGCATTATCTTCCTTCCACTTCCTTATAGGACTCTTCAGTTGGTATCCATGCAGACTCTTTGTCCTCCTCTGCTGAAGTCATTTTTAGCCAGTTAGCTAACAGAGTAAGATTGGAATATGTGTGCCCTCTATTGCCCACCACCGAGAAATACTGTGTACACAAAGCCAGCCAGTGTTTCATGCACATTTCCAAGAGTTACGGGCCTCCATAGCAGAATGCAAATTGTTGCCCCAGCACAATTGCAGCAGTAGAGCACCAATAATAGACTTCTCCACTGCAAACTGATTTTTCAACTGACAAGCAACTGTCAGGAGTCATCTGCTACCACATAGCAATTGTGACATGCTGCTTAACCAAGAGGGCCGCTCTCATTCAGTTATCCTGTGCACCCAGCTCAGCACACAGTTCCAGGAAGGCTGTTTTGCACAGCCTCAAATTCTGTAACTGTTAGTCTTCATTCCATAGCTGCATCACAGTGTGATCCAAGCAATCGGTGGTGGTTTCCCTAGTTCAGAAGTGCAGATCTACCCTGAACAGCTGCTTTGTGACTGCCAAATGCAATGAGAGGTTGCCACTGTTTCTATCATGCATACTGTCAGGCTCCTCTGAGTCGTCTTCCTTTGTCAGTAATCACAAGATGATTTCCGCTGCCATGTACAAGGTCCTCACCACTGTTAACGGAGCATGTGAGAAAAATTCAGGATCCAATTTTTCTTGCTTCGGATGCCAGAGTGCACAGTGCAGGACACCAGATGCCCTGAACAAAGTGTGGCCTGATAGAACCATTTGCATAGTCCCAAAATAGGTCACGCTCTGCTCTGTGGTTCCCACAACACCTAGCAACAGTTGGTGTCACCAGGCATTGTGGGATACATACCTACAATGCCTTGCCTTCACTGTCCACAGGAGAACTGAAAATGTGGACACAATCTGTTGACACAGAGAGAGTGAATGCAAACGTGCTTTAGTGTATTTATTTATTTATTGGTGACTTTTGTGCATTGATGTTGGTTTTCTCAAGAAAACTTGTTAGTGTAGACATTCCTTAATCCTACTATTCTCCATGCTGCTGTTGAATTCCCCTTACCTCTCCCACCTTCCCTTCGTTCCACTCCATCCCCTTCTTCAGACCTCTGTGCCATGTCCCATATGCCCTTTCTACTCTCTCTGGTTCTTACTTCACCCTTCAATTACATATGGGGATGAGGGAAAGAAGCAGGAATGAGTTTTTTAAACTTAAAGTTTAAATAGTGTAAATTAGTATTTGCTTATATAAATATAAATTGAATATTTTGATGTGGAAATGCTGACCTGGCTGCATGAGACAGAGGGCCAGTGTTTGCCCTTACAACCAGAAACTGCACTATGGATGTCAGTGGATATGCATGTTTGTAAGCGAAAAAGGCTGTTTTGTTTTGTTTGTGTTTTTGTTTTTGTTTTTTGTCATAGACCTGATCCCAGCCTTCCATAAAGACATTTCATGGTTTCCTCAACACCTTCAGCAAAATGTTACAGCAATGTTCATCCATTCTGTAATCTGGTAAAAATTATTTTTTTAATAAAATACTCTGGACCCAATTTCTTCTTGCCCGGCATCTCTTGAAGTCACTTACACAAGCACAACGATAAGTATAAATATTAATGAATTGGAATGGTAATGTTTTACATTCACTTTGCACTCAGTATTAACTTTCCTTTGAGAGTAAAATTACCCATCCTTAATTCTGACCATCTTTACCATTACTTTTCTCTTTGTAGCCTCTTTAAATTAATTGAGTTATTTTTCATAGTTCTCAGCTGCTGAAATCACATTTATTTTTAACAGTCTGATATATTTTAATTAAAAGGCCGTATTTGAAGAGTAAAGCCTTCAAGTCTATTTTTATATGTAGATCTTCTCCTGAAGTGCCTTACTTCATTAAAACTGGAAAATTAAAAGAGAGAAAATAGACAGGGGAAGTGAGGCATATTATATTATTACTTTCATGTTTAGTTTTGAAGGTAAAACTATGTCAAAATTATAATTAGATTTTGTCCTTGAAATAGCCTTGCGATAGTAAGTGTCCTGATGGCAGAGACTGTGATAGTATTTTCTTTATGGAGTTACAAAATTCCCAAATGAATAAGTTCAAACTGCCACCAACCATTGCACTAAATTATAATTATCATAACTAAAATCATTTTGCCCACACAGAAGTTCTGGTGAACAGGGTAAAAAAGTTGTTTGTTTTTTGTTAATGCTCCATGAAAAATTCAGGCAGTTTAATAAAAAAATAAATAAAATATATAAAAATCAAATTTGAACATGAAGTGATATCCTAGAATAAAGTATTTTAGAGACATTGCCTCATTCCTAAAATATCCAAAACAATTTTTAAAAGCCAAGTAAATACCACTTTCAACAAGTCATGTGGATGATGTTTGGGCTAGATGTGTTTTCTTGGGGGTGGGGGGTGGTATTTTTGAGTAACATTAGAGAAATTGGAACTAGTTCCTCTCTGCTATAACTCCCTCGGGGCAGATTGACCTCAATAGGGAAAAGAAGGAGCTGTGCACACCTTGGTAGGGATATCATTCTGAAGCAGGGGAAGTGATATTAAATGCCTCCCTCCATTTCCTTTTATGGAAGGCAGATTTCATCCCTTACAAGGAATTTGTAATGGTCCTCCCAGAGCATGCAGCTTAGAGCTGAAAATATACCTTCCTCATTTTCTTGGGTCTTGTTTACCTCTCCAGGCACTTTGGGTAATGCTGGTTCCCTGTTGCTTTCCCATTGTAGCCTTTTGCAACTGTGTCATTCACCTAAAATCCAGACTTCTGCACTGAGTGTTTTAGAACTGGTTTCCATCTAGGTATAATGATCAGTACCTATCTTCAGTTACTCTACTGTGAATATAGTGTAAACCCAGTCAAGCAATTAGTATTACTCCAGGGGTGTGTCTACATGAGGAACTTACTTTGAAGTAGCCAGCAGAGTGTCTACGTACATTTTCCCTTACTTCAAAGTTTACTTAAAAGTAAGGGAGCCCGACTTCAAAGTCTTTATTCCATTCCCAGGAATGGAGTAGTGCCCTACTTCGAAGTAGTAGGGTGTGTGTAGACTTACAACT
The DNA here is from genome assembly GCF_033958435.1 of Carettochelys insculpta. Lineage (NCBI taxonomy): Eukaryota > Metazoa > Chordata > Testudines > Carettochelyidae > Carettochelys > Carettochelys insculpta. Next base: position 60,700,686 of record NC_134144.1, read on the forward strand.
TCGAAGTAAGCAACCTTGAGGTTATTTCTGTAGCATAGACACAGCAGATGTATATCAGGATAAAGTAAAATAATTTGATCCATTAATAAAAAAAACTAACATTAATATTTGTTTAATTTCCCATTAAAAAACTAGCCTGAATCAGTATTCTTAGTTTTGTGTATGAATATAAATAAATTATGGTGGGGAAATTAAAACTCAGTAATACTTACAATGCACCTTTTAACTTGTTAAATCCTGAACAGAGGTGAATTAATTTATCGCCTTAACTTAGACATCATAAACACCCTGAATGACTTGGTCTGAATTCAGCAAATGTTAGGCCAGGTCCCGTACCAATGTCTTTAACTGATCCACCCAGAACAAGCGAGTCTTTAAACAATATTTGTCAGAAAAACAATATAGAAAATTCAAATGCTCTGTGAAAAGTTGCTAATTCGAAAATTTAAGTAATTCCAAAGACCTAAAACTTTGAAGATGACTTATAATCCCCACTCAGAAAGTAAGACTAATGAAGATTGTAGTAATCAAGTTTAATACAGTAGCTCTTTGAATTATAACTATCTTAATCAAATTTTACATGCTTTTGTAAAATGTAAGTGTCTTAATGGCATAATTACCCTCTGCATATCTTCCCTCAAAAACTAATCCAAAAACTTGTCACAGATTAAACTATTCAAATGGCAGAATCCTCATTTAAAACTTAAATATAGCATGGCAATATAACATTAAATATTGTGCATCAGAAGTCAAAATCCACCATGAAACCTCTCGGGTTCCATGCCAGTCCCAAGCCTGTCATTTGAGAGGAGTTGTTTTAGAAAGATCCTGAGAATAGGATGGATGCAGAAGGTCACCAGTGAGGAATTATATAGGAAGGTACAGCCAAAAGAGAACTTACTACAGTAGGTTATACAATGGAAGGTAGAGCTATTGGACATATCTACAGAATGAACGATGAACAAAAAATCAAGGCCCTGGTATTCGGCATAATTGATTGTTCGAATAGGAGAGGCATACTCCACAGAGAATGGGTAGATGATATAGTAGATTGGTGCGGATCTAGTCTACAGAAACTAAATTCCTCCCTGGACAAGGAAAGATGGAAGAAAATAGGGAGGGAGATGTTGGACACCAACAGGTGCTGAGCCCGTGGTGGTTATTGATGATGATCAGAGGTCACATATTTGTTATCCAAATTTGTTTTATGCCTTAGATTTCTCCTTTCATAGCAATTCATAATGAATCTTGATTTTGTTTTGACACTGTAGGGTATGTGTCTAATAAACTTGTGCCCCTGACTAGACCAAAAATCAGAATAAAAACTGTGGTCCCAAAATGAAAACGTGAGAATTTTTGGTGGACTGAAAGTTGGAAAAAAAATTAAGATAAAAGTAAACATTTACTTTGACCCATAACTAAATATATTTTTTACTGTAGCCCTTTTAAAAAAATTAAGTAAGTTCTTTAACAAAAAGTAATTTTGAATAACAAAATAACAAAAAAAAGCAAATAACAAAGCAAAATTGTTAACTGTGAAAATCTTGAAAGGAAACTTTCAATTTTCAGAAACAATCGGGCAAGTTTGACATAAATTTGCAAAATGTTTTCATTGACTTGAATCTTTTGTTGTGTCCGAGAATTTTCACACAGCTCCAGTTTTCAATCTTTCTAAACTTCAAAATGACTGAGCCACTGAGTGCTGTGTATATAGAAGCTTTTAGAGTGTCACTGTAGTTCTGGTTTCACACCTGTACATTTCATCTACTGAAGTGTTCCTTATGATGATGGGGTGTTATCATCAGTATTTCCTCATAAACATTACTGAAATGTTATTGTCACATTGTCTGGAGTGGCTCAAAAGTAAGAGCACCCAACCTTAAGGCAGCCTGCTGAAAATTGGGGCAAAATAATTTCTTTGCAAACCTCTCTATAAAACAAACTCCTTCAAGGAAAATATTTACTCTTCCCTTCCACGGCTACAGTATACATTCTGAGCTGAAACCCTCTACTGATCCAGGGAAGGACCAGCCTCAAGGAGCTCATTTGTGTCTGTCTTTAGCAGACTCTGGCAAAGAAGTTGATTTTTCACATCCTTTCTCTGAAGGAAAACTGCTGCTCTCAGCTGGCCAAGGTTGGAGGGCATTTCCCTCCCCGTTGGAGCCTAGGAGTGGTAGAACTGTACTCTTTCTGACTAGTAGGCCTCCTTCAGTCTGCATAGACTATGGATCGTGCCCTTTATAGTTTCAATTGAGGACTTCGTTTACAGCGTCTACTGTGACTATGAAGACCCACATGAGAGTGACAGTCCTTGCTGCATCTCTTGCAGATGTGGTGGGTGTCTGGCAAGTCCTTAGTGTGCTTTCTGTGCGCTCGCTTCTCCTCTGCTAGCTGTCTGATCCTCATCTCGCCCTTCTGAAGGCCCTTGTGTAACCCCTGCCTCCATCTGTTGCGGTCGTCTGCTAGTTCTTCCCAGTTGTCCAGCTCAATGTCTCCCTCTCTGAGGTCTCTCTTGCAGACATCTTTGTAGCGCAACTGGGGGCGTCCGGGAGGTCTTTTGCCAGAGGCTAGCTCACCATACAGGATGTCTTTTGGAATCCTTCCATCATTCATCCTGTGGACGTGGCCAAGCCAGCGGAGCTGACGCTGCCTGAGGCGGGTGTGCATGGTTGGGATTCCAGCTACATTAACCTTCTTAGACATGGCTAAATGTTATCACCTACTAAAAAAGCAGCAGGGAGCAGAGTCTAATACCCGTAATAACATCACCTTTAAAATCCTCCCTCTTGAAGATGACCTCAGCCAGAGGCATAGTGACAGAGGATTCAGCTAAAACTAGTGTATTTAAACTTGTACAGGGAATTTGTCTTCACCCGTTACAAAACTTTCCTTGACCAAAATGACTTGGAATGCTTTGTCTCTTCGGCCCTATTCATAATCTGAGGCCACTTCCTTTAACATCCTTAATTTTTTTACTGCCCTCGCAAGACTCAGGCCAGGTCTACACCAGAGGAGAAAATTTTAGGTAAGATAACCAACTCCAGCAATGTGAATTGTGTAGCTGCAGTAGATGAACTTATATTGATTTTCTGCACCATCCCCACACCAGACAGTTGAGAGATGACTTCCCTTACTCTTCATGATTGCAAGGAGTATCATGATCTATGGGGGTTGGGGGCGATGCTCCGTGTTAGATTTACACTCTGGTAAGTATAGACAAGCCCTCAGTTTTAACATAGCTTGTTGGGCCCTATACCCTTTCTACTACTGTTTCTGGGACCACTCACACTGGGAGTTGTATATCGTGGGTAATCTGATATTTTGCAGCTGGGCATCCCACCATGATGGCAGACAACATGCCTTGCCTTACAGATCCCCTGGGATTTGTTTTCAAGGATGAAGTTAGGTTTATTTCAAATTTCCTCTTTTTTTATCTGGGGTGACAGTGGATTCCCTTCTCATGGGATTTGTGCTTTTCTTTAAAACCAGAATGGCTCTTTAGTCTGAATGTTCACCCACTGTCAGAAATTATGTGGAAAATACAGTAATTTTTATTACTATAAAATTTTTCCTACACTGTTTTCTGGAACAAAATTATTTAGTATGTATCAGTGCTTTGGCCTCATAATGGTCACTGTAAATGAAAGGAATTCTTGTAATTCTGGGTAGTATAACTGAAATGTTTAGAAAATGTGGAAAAAGTGGAAGCAATATGATGCAGTTAGGTATTATTAATACAACATGTAGAAATTAATTAATTAATGCAGCAACCATGAGATGGTACATTTCAAGATCCTGATAAAAGGAAGAAAGGTGAGCAGTAAAATACAGACTCTTGATTTCAGAACAGCAGACTGCAACTCTCTCAGAGAACTGATGGGCAGGATCCCTTTGAAAACAGATGTGAAGGGGAAAGGAGTTCAGGAGAACTGGAAGTGTTCTAAAGAAGTCTTATTGGAGGCACAGGAACAAACCATCTTGATGTGCAGTAAGACAAGCAAACTTGGTAGGCAACGAGCCTAGCTTAACAGGGAAATCCTTGACAAAGTCAAGGTCAAAAAGGATGTATATGAGAAGTGGAGACTTGGACAGATGACTGAGGAGTATAACTATATGGCTGGAGAATGCTTAGGAAGTAATCCGGAAGGCAAAAGCACAATTGGAACTGCAGCTAGCAAGGAATGTGAAGGGCAACAATAAGGATTTCCTCAGGCTTGTTAATGATAGGAGGGTTATCAGAGAGAGTGTGGGGCCGTTACTGGATGAGGAAGGTAACCTAGTGACAGATGATGTAGGTAAAACTGAACTACTCAAAGATTTTTTTGCCTCAGTCTTCGTGGACAAGATCAGTTCCCAAACTACAGCACTAGGCAATGCAGCATGGCAAGGAGTGGGGTAGCCCTCGGTGAGGAAAGAACAGGTTAAGAGCTACTTAGAAAAGTTAGAGATACACAAATCCATGGATCTGGATTTAACGCATCCAAGGGTACTGAGGGAATTGGCAGGTGTCATTGCAGAGCCTTTGGCCATTATCTTTGAAAATTCCTGGAGATCAGGAGAGATCCCAGATAATCAGAGAAAGGTAAATGTATTGTCCATTTTTAAAGAAGGAAAGGAGGACAATCCAGGGAACTATAGACTGGTCAGCCTTACCTCATTCCCTGGAAAAATCACCCTCAATAATCCATTTTGAAACACTTGGAAAAGGAGAAAGTAATCAAGAGTAGTCAACATGGATTCACCAAGGGCAAGTCATGCCTGACCAATATGATTAGCTTCTATAATGATGTAGCAGGCTCTATGGACATGGGGAAGTCAATGGATGTGATATATCTTGATTTTAGCAAAGCTTTTGATACAGACTCCCAAAACATTCTTGCCCATAAATTAAGGAAGTATAGATTGGATAAATGGACTTTAAGGTGGATAGAAAGCTGTCTTGATGGATGGGCCCAATGGGTAGTGGTCAATGGCTTAATGTCTGTTTGCAGCGGCTTTCAAGTGGAGAGCCCCAAGGATCAGTTCTAGGGCTGGTATTGTTCAATATCTTTATTAATGACCTGGTTGTGGGGACGGATTGCACACTCAGCAAATGTGCAGATGACACTAAGCCAGGGGGTCGGGGTAATTGGCGGGTAGGGATAGGATTAGCCTTAAGGACGGAAGAATCCCAAGCATTGTTACAGGCTGGGTACTGACTGGCTAGTGCAGCAGAAAAGGACCTGGGGATTACAGTGGATGAGAGGGTGGATATGAGTCAACAGTGTGCCCTTGTAGCCCAGAAGGCTAATGCCATATTGGGGTGCATTAGGAGAAGCATTTCCAGCAGATCTAGAGAAGTGATGATTTCCCTCTGTTTGGCACTGCTGAGGCCACATCTAGAATATTGTGTCCAGTTCTTGCCCCCTCCCCCTCAGTATAGAAAGGATATGGATGCATTTGAGTGGGTGAGAGACGGGAGAACATGGAGTAATGGTCTGAAGTTACAAAGGGAGAGGTGTAGGTTAAATATTAGGAAAAAAAACTATTTCACCAGGAGAGTGGTGAAGCACTGGAATGTGTTCCTGAGAGAGGTGGTGGAATCTCCATCCCTAGAGGTGTTTAAGTCCTGGCTTCACATAGTCATGTGTAGGATGATTTAGTTGAGGTTGATCCTGCTTTAGGCAGGGGGCTGGATTAGGTGATCTCCTGAGGTCCCTTCCAGCCCTGGAATTCTATGATTCTCTGGTTTGATTAAATGAAAATGGAAGTGGGAGAAACAAGCTCAAAACCTTGAAGAAAATAACATTGACAAAAGTCCAACCTATAGGTAAGAGGAAACAAGAAAGAGTATGCAAGATTACTCCTAAATGGGTAAAAGAATCCAATATCAAAAGAGTCAATTTTTTAGCTACCAGAGCCTACTTTGTATCAGTTTATTTAAAAAAATAGGTTAAGGAGAAGAGTCCTTTTCCACATAATACTAATAGGATTTCTGCAATTTGGTGGAAGGGATTGATTTTAAAAAGTGACTGAACCCGGAGATCTGCCCAGGTGAGAAGAGAATTCAGCTCATGTTTTATATATCAGCAAGAATGATGGTACGCATTTAGGTTGACTAGATGTTCCAACTGTATAGGGACAGTCCCAGTATTTGGGGCTTTCTCTTTCATAGGTGCTATCACCCTGCCCCAACCCCTGTTCTGATTTTTCACACATTCTGTTTGGTCACTCTATATGCACTGAAGAATGGTTGCAGAGCTATTGGAGGTAATTGTCATGATTCAACTAACATCTCATTGAGAACAAATGAAAATACGTGACTTGTTGCTATCTTCCCCAACCTGAAAAGAACTGCTCTTCTTCCTCCTTCCCCCCCACGGGAATAAAGATTGGAAAGATGAAAAAAAAAAACCCTTTCGGGCATTCTGTGACATGAAACAAACCTGTAGAATGTTTGTTTCATATGCATATTTATTCTTCAAGCTTTAATAGGCACAGTAGATCCTCAGAGTTATGAACACCAATCAGCCATACGCCTTGTTTGGAACTGACAATAAAATTTGAAAATGGAAAGTTGCAGCTGCAGTGACACACATGACCAAGCAAATATAGTGCTGTGTTAAACATAAACTAATAAAAATAGAGAGAACAGCATTTTTCTGCATAGTTAAGTTTTACAGCTTTAATAAGTCAATGTTGCCTGGGACTACACTGAGCTCTGCTCATGCTGCTGCTGGCAGAGCTATGCAAATTGAGCTGCTTGGGATTGCAAATGGTTGCTTATTTGCATACTCCCAAAGCTCATTACCATGGCCACATGAGAGTTTAGTGCCGGCAGAAGTGGGTGCTAGCACTGCGGAGGCTGAGTGAATGTGCCTCTGCTGGCTAAACCCCACTCTGTTGGCAGGGTAAATGGATGCAATTTTAATGCAAATAGCTGGGCTCAAAATTCAATAAGTGATGAGAAGATCAGCTAAAAATCTGAGTCTTAATACAGGACCATGAAAAAAGGCACTGAACATTGTTCATGGGCACTGCCTGACCTAGTACTGGCAGTTAAGGAATTGATTTGATTTTCCCCTTTGTTTTTCTTGTAATCTGAATAATATGTTTTCCTGTTCTTTGTAAGATCACGTTGGTACCACAGTTGTTGTTGTATCTGTCTGCTGTGCTTCAGAACAAGAATAGATCTCATTCTGTTAGAGTTTATGCCCTTTGTTTGCTCTTTACACCTAACAGTATTTGGAAGTTGCAGTCTGAAAACAAATCACCTTACAAAAAGTATAAAAGGTTTCTCTTATCTAGTGCTGTGCAATGGTATCTAAATATACAATTAAAAACTTCAGGGGATTCACAGAAAATGACAAAAAGAATTCTGATGATGCAGTCTTGCAAAATGGTGATGACTGACATAGATGCTGTCAGAAAGGAGGTAGCAAAGCTGGTGTCTGAGTTTGCAGAGGACTTTTTTTAGCTATGGAGTTTCATTAGGGGGTTGCTTTTAGGTAAACTGATGCTTTATTTGTGTTTTTAATGTGTTGAAGATACCTAGAGTCCTTAGAATTCAGATGTAAAATATTGTGTAGTTATGCTTTTTGAAATGTTGCACTTTAAGATGTTATGTTTTTAATTTCACATTCCAGTTCCTTCTTACTTTCTAGCTGTGTCTACACTAGCACCTTCCTTTCGGAAGGGACATGGTAATGAGCGAGGTTGGAAGATGCTAATGAGATGCTTCCATAAATATGCAGTGCCTCATAAGCATAATGGCGTCCGCAGTGATTCAAAAGTGCTGCTTTCGAATCACGTGCCACCTGTGGAGACGGGAGCCTGTTGAAAGGATCCCCCAGACTTCTAAAGCCCCTTCTTCCTATCTGGTGTTAGGAAGAAGGGGCTTTGAAGTCGGAGGGGTCCTTTCAAAAGGCCTCCATCTTCACAGGTGGCACACGATTCGAAAGTGGCACTTTTGAATCACTGCAGCTGCCATTACAAATGATGCACCGTTTATTCATGGAAGTACCTCATGAGCATCTTCCAAGCTTTCTCACTACTGTACCCCTTCCAAAATTGTGATGTACAGTGCTCTGCTAGGTCTCTCTTGTTTACATGTTGTATGTGTGCAGGAGTAGGATGGGGTTAGAGGTGTGAAGTCAGGGAGACAGGTAGGGTGTAGGAGCACACTGTGGGTATTGGAGGGAGGGTAGAGGAGGCACAGGGTCTGAGAGGGAGGGTAGGGTGCAAGGAGGGGATGGGCTCTCGGAGTGCGGGTGCAGGAGCATGCTGGGTTGGAGGTGTGGGGGCTGGCACCCTGCTCCTGGACATACATGGCTATGTGCCCCCCACCCAACTCAGGCACTGCCCCCCATAGGTCTGGACAAGTACTTTGCTGCACGACTCTTCTCCCAGATGATGGGGTTGGGAAGTGGCAGCTGTTTCCTCCTCCCCATGCCAGGGTTTGAATCGCAGGTGTTCCTGGATCACAGATACCCAGATTAAAGAGGTACAAGTGTACTTCAGTTGTAATTCAGTACACTACATCTCTAAGATTCATTGGCCAGGTATTCATTACTTTTTGGCCTATCCACAAATTTTCCCCCACACCCTAGTAGGGTGGGAGAGGGTATGGGGTCCTGAACATGATTTCTGCTTTTCCTCCTTATATCTTTGTACACCAACACCACCACATTTGCATAGCGTTCCAGCCATTGCAAGCACACAGATATTGCTTCAGGATTTGGCTCCACATCTGTTGAGAACACTTCCTAACCTGTAGTCTTGGTAGTTTAGAGGTCATTGTTACAGTGTCAGACACTGTTTTCTCATTCACTGGATTGCATGGTAATCTTGAACAAGAATAAATCTATTTGCCCCAATCCCTAAATGGCCTCCTCAATGATTGAACTCACACCCCTGGGGTCAGCAGGTCAATGCTCAAACCACTGAGCTATCCCTCCCCTGAGACTAATGGAAATATTGGAGCATAAGCTTTTGTGGCAGAGACCCACTTTGTCAGATGTACGGATCTTTGCCCATTAAAGCTTATGCTCCAATATATGTTAGTCTATAAAGTACCACAGGACTTCTCTTTGTTTTTGCAGACACAGAGTAACACGGCTACCCCTCTGGTAATAGGTTCCAATATACTTTCTTATTTCAGAGTGGTGTCAAAACTCATCCCTCTGTACAGGATTCCGGTGCTGTGCAAAGTTGTAGGCTGATAAATTGCAGACAGTAACTAGTGCCAAAAGTCTAATAAAAATTTTATACAATAAAACACTACTATAATGAATTATTCAGTGATAGCTGTTCAACAGGGAAGTGGGGCTTATGGTATGATGAACTGTAGCAAATAGAAAATAAATATGTAGAGGTAAAGACCACAAAACTGTGAAGAAAAAAATCAGATGTAATATTATGTATTAGTTATTACAGTAGTGAAAGACTGAGAGTTAGTTCTGATATACATGATCAGTTTTTCACAAATTTTTAGAGTTGCTTGCTAATCATAGTTACTTCTCTGTAAACAGTGTTCAGTTTTTTCAACTTTTGGAGGTGGTTTGAATGTTAGGAAATGCAAGATTGGCAAAAGTGTGCTTCTCAGAGGAGCTGGGGTGATCTTTGACATGAATCTCAGTAGGCACCCGTATAGCTTTGGGAACTGTTGATTAATTAGAAAAAAGAAAGGTCCTCAGTTGAAGCAAATATTAGTTGAGTCATGCAGAATGCCCATGACTTTTCATACAATTTTCTTTTGGTCTGAATACAAGGGCAAGCCCATTGACTTAATTGTAGTCACTGAATTACTAATTTGCTCCAGCAGACACCTTAAGCCATTATTTACTGTTTGGCATATTATGTAAATTTATATTTCAGACTCTTGATGGAAATAGAATGTTAGGTTCTAAGACCTAATTGTGCATTTTCAGAACTCTGGTCTATCCCCACTGTTGGAGGGAGGGATAACTCTGTGATTTTTAGCATTCATCTGCTAAACCCACAGTTGTGAGTTCAGTCCTTAAGGAAGCCATTTAGGGATTGGGGGTAAATAGATTGGAAAAAAAATCTCTCAGGGATGGTGTTTGGTCCTGCTAAGAGGGCAGGGGACTGGACTTAGTCACCTCCCAAGGTCCCTTGCAGGTCTATGAGATGTGTATCTCCATATATTATGTAAGTTCACTCACCACAGAAGTATCTCTTTGTGGCCAAGGATTATGTAGCAGCTATCACCTTATCTGGCTCCCATTGCTGGTGGTTGTTTCCTATGACTCTGCACTTTGGAAGGGTCACAGTTTAATCTACCACTTCAAAGCTGACTATTTCCAGCAAAAAACAGTCCAGTGTCTTCACAGGAGGTGTTGGCTCCATATCCAGGCCTTCTCATCCTCACATTCTTGCATCAGGGCTTCCCAGTGTCCTTCACTCTTTGTATCATGGAAGTTTCAAGACACTTTCTCCAGGTGCAACCATATAACATAACTGATTAATCCCTTCAGGGCATGTGCAATGTACACTCCTGTTCATACCTACCAAAAAAAAAGCAAGTCCCAAAATATCAGTCATGGGGGAGAGGAGGAATGAGCTCTTTACCCTCCTCTAGTTTCTTGACTTACCTCACTTTCCTCCCTGCATGTTGACATTCTAATGACAACCACAATAGCATTAATCTGCAAGTTGTGGAGAGTGTGTTCCAGAAAGCAAACCTCCTTTTAACACTTAAAAAAAGTATTTTCCTTTCGATGTGCACATATTATGGTGTTTGTTTATTTATTTATTAACTTGCTAGTGTGACCTTTCTCATACTCAAAGACCTCCAACTGGGTCAAATACAGTTCTCGCTAAGCACACAAGATTCCCATTGACTTCACTGGGAGCGCTCTGAAACCGCTATTTGGCTCTAATCTCAAGGCTCAATACTAAATTTTATGCATTACCAGCAATGTATACTGGACCTCTAGACAGCCATTATCTTCACTACATTAGGGGAAAAGTCAAAGGCAAGACTGATTTGAACTTTGCTTCCCAGTTAGTAGAACCATTCAATCACTTGACAAATACCTCCCTCTGTACTAATAGAATGGTCTTTGTCCCATCCCGTCCTCTAAAACTGTTCAACTTGTTTCTCATTATAAATTCCTAAATCTCAAAATTGGCAAGAAACATTAAAGAGAGAAAATAGCCCAGACTAATTTGTCACAAGAAGTAGGACATTACTTAGGAAGGAATCAGTACTTTTGGGGAAATGAATGATGATGTTCGTGCCTTGCTCTTGGGCAAATCTTTTGTTTGGATGGATTTCTGCCAAAATGTGGTAAGATATTCAGTGAGATTCATAATAAAGGTGAAATAAGTGTTATGGTATGGATGGGGAGCTCAGACAATACTGTTCCCTTTTGCAGCAACATCTGTCCTTCCTTTGTTAAGAACATAATAGAGCCCTAAAAGTGTTCTTCATTCAACTCCCTGCAAAATTCCTTTTAATCATGTAATTTAAAATTATGCAGACTTTGCAGAAGGAGACTGAACCCTGCCTTACTGTTGCTTCCTTTCAAGCATAGCATTTTACAGAGGAAAGATGTGCCACAGAAAACAGTAGCTGCCTTATCTATGGTACATGAATGGATCCTATGCTCCAACTGTCCTTGTATTTAGTTGCTCTCACTAAGCTAAAGAGGGCATGTGTGCAGGTCAGTAAGAGATTTGGGTATGTCTATCTTATCTATTTTATCTTTCTAATCTATCTATTCCCAAAAGTCTTCAAACAATATTTACTGCTTCCTAATTTATTTCAGGAAGAAGGGTGCTTTTGAAAATGGGGCTTCCTTTCGAAGGAACCACATCTACACAGCTATTTTGCGTTTCAAAAGCAGCACTTTGGGAATGTGAGTGGCTGATATTATGCAAATGAGGTACTAGATATGCAAAACATAACCTCATTTGCATTTTCAAACTGCTGCATTTGCATAAACCTTTCAGAAGAGATCAGCCAGTGTAGATGCAGCCAATCATTGCTAAATACGTTTACTTAGGTTAAACAGTCCCACCTGATACATAGCTGTGACACTCAAGTATCTTTCTCAGACATGAAGAGCTCTGTGTAGAGTGAAAGTATGTCTCTCCCAGCAGCAAATGTTGGCCCAATAAGAGCTATTACTTAATCCAGCAGACTGAAACTTCTATGCTGTCATGGTAATAGGAGTTTGAAGCAGGTAGCTGGAAGGAGGCAGTTAACAGATTTGACCTTTATGGCTGGGAAAGTGAATGGTTTTCCTGAGCTGACCCTACTTATCTGTTTGTCCTGTTTTGTCTTCAGTTAGATGGAATCTGGAAATTTTGCTTTTCAAGTACATTTCTGTTTAGGAGAAATGTTGCAATGTAACATTATTCTTAGGATGATCACATTGTTGATGGGCTCATCTGAAGACATTTTTTGAAAAAGCATATGACTGACACGTGGACGCACACAAAGCTGTCATTCCATGCTTGAAAATACTTTTTATTTTCAGAAAGCAGCAAAAAATACTTGAGGGCCAGATTCTGATCTTGCTTGCACAGGTGTACATCATGACTGAAATAAAACTGGTGTAAATGGGATCAGAATCAAGCCTTGAGAGAAGACATGGAAGTTGGAAAAGTCATTCAAGAAACATAAACTATAACATGAAAATATTGAGTAACTTATTCCAGTTCAACTCAAAATAGCACTTTTAAGAACTTAATTGGTTTTACTTTAAGCTTGCCCCAAGCTAGGTTCTGATGGGCATACTTGTCTGACAGAACTTTTCTAACATCTACATGACACAGATAGGTTTTGACCTATGTAAAGAACCATTCCTTCTAAGAAGCATTCCTGTCATCCTTAAACCAGTCAAGTTCTTCTGATTTATTGCACAGCTCTCATTCCCCCATGCAACATAAAAGATAAAGAGTCTCTTAAAATGTTTTATATAGTATTGCCTGTTAAAGTAAGAAGTGCTTTGCAGAGAAAATTGTGGGATTCACACAGTGTCCCTTCATCTCCCATTGAATCAATGAACCCTGTTAAAACGACCAGCAAATGCCTAGGAATTTTTTCTGACATAGATCTTGTTGCTTTTTAATTGTACATCAGGGAGAAAAGACTCTGCATAACCACACTCTTTAACATGTTTATGAGAAGTGTAATGCTACCAGGACACACATTATTTCTAAATGGGAGTATAGCTTTGTAAAGTCAATATGTACAGTGGGATCTTGGCATAATAAGCATTGATATAAGCAAAAATTAATATCTGTGTATTAGAAAGACAAGATGGGTGAGGTAATATTTTTTTACTGGACTGATTCCTGTTGGTGTATGACACAAACTTGCAAGCTACACTTAGCTCTTCAGGTCTGGGTATTTGCCATTTGTCATCTAAAGCCAAGAGCCTAAACTAGAAATCTCCCATGTGGTCATTTTGCCCTGAAAACATAAAGACCATGTCTTCACTAGCATTCCTCTTTTGAAAGAAGCATGCAAATGAAGGAAATCAAAAATCCAAATGAGGCACAGATTTACATATCTGGCAACTCATGTGCATACTCTTCCTTCAAAAGAGCTTCTTTCAAAAGAAGAAAAGCAGTGTAGACATGGGTCTTTCCTAAGTAAAACCTTTTTTTTAATAGAAAGAAAGGTTCTTTTGAAGATGGGGGTTTTCTTTCGAGAGAGCCACATGTACACTGCTTTTCTTTTTTCGAAAGAATATGCAAATGAGGTTCCAGATATGTAAATCTGTACCTCATTTGCATTTTCAGTTTCCTCTATTTTCATGCCTTTTTTGAAAGAGGTATGGAAGTCTAGACATAGCCAAAGGGAAAACAAAATTTTATATTTGCAATATTAATAGCACTCATTTGTCTAGGGAAAAAAGAAACGCACCGTATCCAATGACTAAAACCCAACATTTTTTAAGTTTTACATGGGAAAGAACTAAGGAGAAAGGGGGTGAAGTGTATGGGCTCAGGATTGTAAAAAATGACTTCCCAGCATAGAGGTGGATAAATAATCTGTTTTTTAATCTAGTGATCAAGTGAATATGTTGACCTATTGATTTTGTTCTTTCAGGCATTTTTAATTTTTATTAAAAACAAAAGAAATTTAAAAATGCCGTTCATAAAACCGATGGAGGAAGAGGAGTTTATTGGAATAGGGACTGGTACACACTTTTTTCTCTCCTTCTGCATGCCTGGCTCTCTCTCACTCTTTCTTTCTCTCACCAAATGATTATTTAATACTGACTGGAACAGCTTCAACAGAAGAGACCTGAGAGAGCCACCCAGAATACCCTTTACCTCCTGGGCTTCAGTTACTCTCTCGAGAGCCGAGAAGCCCACCTTTACTCTAAGTCATTCAGAAGTGGGAAAACTGAATCTCCTACAGCCCTGGTGAGTGCTCAGAAGTGATGAATGGGTGTGTACAGAGAGTCACATGCATCCCCTCCTCAGCATCCTTCTCCCTACCAACCACCAGCACCACTGTTTCTGGTGAGTTTAACGACAGTCCCCCATTTCTCCCCTGGAATAAACATGGCACTTCTTCAGGGGGAGAGAGCAGAGCAGAGGCAGGGAGAAGGCAGGATATGAATGGTGCAAGCGTGGGAGGGTGGGTGATTGGAGGGGAGAGGGAGGGTCTGCTGTGGGTCAGGAGTGGATGGGGAAGGGTCGGGGACATGTGGCTGGTGTTCCACTGGAATGCTCACACCAGTCGCCTCTGTGACTATTCTAAACACTGGTCTATTGGTGATAAGTAAGGTCCCTTGTGAATTTAACTTGGTTTGTGGGTGGTTGTGGTGTATTATTTTTCTCTCTGAAAATGTTCAGTGAATTTATGGCAAATTTTGGTGACTAAAACTGCATATTTTGATGAATATACTATCGAAAAAGTTTCACCCAGTTTTACTTTTAAAGTTTCATCTTGACACTAATGCTTTCTGGGGCATTGGCCAAATCTCTTAAGCTCTCTGCCAAAATTTACTCATCTAACATATGATACATACATTAAATAACTGTTGGCTTTCCACTTCCCCCAACCCTGCATTTTGAAGTGATATCTAATGACCTTCAAAATTGTCGATGACGAGGAACACCACACCTTTTAAATGAGGGCATGACAAGGAACATCAAATTTTGTGTTGAATGTACTGTTTATACATATACATTTATATTCAAACATGCTGGAAATTTATAATGAAATTAAAAATAAATTTTCTTTTATTCACATGTGATGTGAAAATTTTTAACTGACTGATTTGTCCTTCTAGTATAATTTGGATTGTCAGCTTTTTATTTATACAAAAGTGAATACTCCTGCCCTTAGGTCCCAAACCTGCTTGCCCCATCCCCAGGCCTGGGCTAGGAGTTGGGGTGCAGAAAGGGACTGAGGGTTCTGGCTGGTGCTCATGCTTTGGGATGGAACTCTGGGGTCCAAGCATTGCTTACCATACCTCCCAGGATGCAGCTTCCAGGTGCCTGTGGCCCTTAAACACATTGTCTGTGGTCACACTAGCCATTCATTTTGAAAGTGATTCCAAAATGAGGGGCAATTTTGAAGTGAGCAGGAGAGTGACTACACAGAAATTGCTCGTTTCAAAATCAACTTAGAAATTACAAGGTGTTCATTTTGAAGTTGTTGTTCCGCTCCTGTGTTGGGAATAACACCTTCTTTTGACATTGATTTCCAAATGAAAGGTGTGTAGTCGCTCCCCGGCCACCACTTCGAAATGAAAAGTCCTCCACAGAGCTGGCCCCTCCCCAGAGCACAGAGGCACCCTGACCAGCAGCCAGAGCTCTATGGCTGTCACCTGCAGGTGCCTTAAAGCTGCAGGGACACAGAAACCCTATGCAGGAAGCAGTGTGTGTGCTGGCAGACATAGGAGCACGAGGTGGCCAGACAACAGTCTGAAGCACACCCAGAAAGTGACACCTCTCTGTGGACAGACTGTTGGCTAGCAGCCAAGACCCCCAGGATCCTCAGGGAGCCAAGGGTTCTGGGCAGCAGGGCTCCTAGGGTTCTGGGCAGCAGGGCTCCTAGGGCTCTGGGCAGCCCCCAAAGAGGAGTGGGGGCCCTCTGGTGGGAAGCTGAAGTCTGGGACCTGCTGGCTGGCTGGCTGGCTGGGGGGATGAGGACGTCCTGCTCAGAATGCAGGAGTGGAAGAGAAAAGCAGTTGCCTTTGCCCTCCTCCAGCAGCGTCGCTGCAAGGTGCCACCCACTGTGAACCCTTGACCAGGTCCACTCCAAAGTCAAGGAGCTGCGGCAGGGCTATGCCCAAGCAAGAGATTCAGCCCGGCAGTCAGGAGCAGCGCCGGCCACCTGCCCCTACTGCAGTGAGCTCCACCAGCTGCTGGGACCCAGGGAGGTTGCACCACCTGAGAAGACCCTGAACACGGCGGAGCCAGAGGGGCAGGGCGAGGAGCCCGAGCCAGGACCCTCGATGCCCCCACCCCACTGCAGGCCCCAAAGTACCTGCTGGCACCAGGGACAGTGACGGCGGGAGCAAGGGACCACTATACATAGCTGAGGCCTCCCAGGGCCCTAGCCAGACTGCCTCCACCCGGGCCTCCCCTGAACCACCTGAGGAACCCTTAGGTAGGACTGAGTGTGGGGTGCCCTGGTCATGCGGGGGGGGGGTCCCCTACGCATGCGGCCACAGGCCAGGGACCCAGGGATGGCCGTCATTGCAGTGGGGGGGCTCATGCATGTGGCAGGGGGGTCCCCGCATGGGCCTATGGGCTGCCATGAGGGTCATAAGCCTGGGAGGGTGGGGAGGGCTGGGGCAGCCACTCTAACAGCCACAGGTTGACGGACCCCACAGCAGATGGGCCACCCCAGAGCCCCTCACCACAAGCAGGGTGGGATGCTGGTGGGGACAAAGCTGCTGGCCCATGGTATCCAGGCTCATGACTGATGGGGCACCACCCTCTCCGCTTATGTCTTCACAGCCTTGACATCTGCCAGCGACCCCAGTCCCCTGGACGTGCCCAGGAGCCCTGTGGCAGCTGAGGAGGGTGAAAAGGACGATTTCTCCCCAGACCAGGTGCTGTGGTGGGAGGAGCCACCACTGCAGCTGGGCAGATGATCTGGTGGCAGCCCCCATGGCTGCATGATGGGAGCAGAACTGCTTGCTGCGGGAATGGCTCTCCGTGGAGCAGGCAGCCTGGGACTGGGTGGCTGGGTATCTTGACACCCTGACCCAGGCTGTCGCCAACCACCTGGCCCAGCCGCCTGCCCCATGAATGGCCTTTCCTGCAGTGCCCGCCCTCACCCCAGCCCCTGCCAGGTCCCCTCCTCTATCACGGCACCCCCCACCCCAGCCCCCATTTCTCCCCAGCCCCAGCTGTACCCTTTCTGCCCCCGCTGCCCTTGCAGCTCTGCTCCCAGCTGACATGTCCCCGGCTGAGTGGAAGGAGCTGGCGTGTTGGCTGTGGCCGGGTGAGTCCTGCCTGTCTGTGGCTCCCCACGTCGCCCCGTGAGTCTGAGCGCCTAGATACACCATTCGAGCCACGGACCCAGGGCAGACACAGCTCCAGGGGCCGTTGTGGCTCCCGACCAGCCACTCCAACAGAGGATTGAGGTCCCTCCCCATGTAAACAGTTCAGCCCCCCATGTAAATAGTCACATGTTCTTTGTTTTCCAAAAATAACAGTTGAATTTATTTAACTGTGATATGTGTTGCCTTAGGTGGGGATGGTGAGGGGGGCACATGCGAGCAGGGGTGCTGGCGGGGGTGGGGGGAGAATATGTGGAGTGGGCCAGCCAGGTCATGGGAGTCCCCGGGGAAAGGCCTCCTGGAGGGCCTCCTACTCGTTCACCCCTTCCCTGTGCACCTGGCGACATGGGACCACACCTGGCTTCTCATAGTGTGGCACAGCCTTGGCCACCCAGTGCACCACAAAGAGCTCCTGCTTGCTGTCCACGAGGTTGTGGACAGCACAGCAGGCACCCATGACTGTGGGCATGCTGGGCAGCCCAATCTCCAGGTGCGTCAGCAGGCACCTGAAGCGCGCCTTCAGACGGCCGAATGCCCGCTCAATGGTGTTCCTGGCTTGGTTGAGACAGGCGTTGTAGAGGTCCTGGTTCTCATTGGTGAGTCCTGTGTAGGGACACATTAGCCAGGCCTGCAGAGGGTAGGCAACATTGGCGACGATGCACGGAGGCATGGTCACATCCCTCACCAGCAGCTCCTGTGGGGAATGTAGGTGTCCTCTGCCATCCTGCAACCGAGCCATGAGTTCTGCAGGACACAGGCATCATGGGCACTGCCCAGCCAGCCCACACAAATGTTCATAAAATGTCCTCAGGCATACATGAGGGCCTGGAGGATGACAGAGTGGTATCCCTTTCGGTTGATATACTGTCCCCAGCTGTGTGGTGGGGCCTGGATGGCGATGTGGGTGCTGTCCAATGCGTCAATGCAGTTGGGGAATCCCAGCTATTGGAACCTGGCCATGGCAGTGTTCACATCTCAAAGGCAGATCAGGCAGTGCAGGTGGATCCTGTTGATGGTAGTGACAACCTGTAGGGATAGAGGGCACAGGCACCTGTGAGTGTGTGGTAACATATGGGAGACCCCCCTCCTGGGATCCTGCCATGGGTGTGTGGCCCCAGGTGCCTTACCTCAAGGAGAACAATCCCGATGGTGGCTTTCTTCACACTGAATTGGTGGCCAATTGAGTGGTTGCTGTCCAGGTGGCCAGCTTCCACATGGCGATGGCTACTTGTTTCTGCAGGGGGAGCGTGGGCCACATGCGGGTGTCCTGATGGCAAAGTGCTGGTGCCAGCCAATAGCACAGCTCTATGAATGTGGCCCAAGTCACCCAGAAGTTGCGGAGCCACTGGTCATCTTTCCATTCCCTGAGGACCCTCTTTCCCGCTGGTGGGGTACCTCCAGAGGCGATGGCAGGGCTGGAACAGGAGGTGCTTCAGATGCACCGTGGGGGGGAGGGATCTGTAGGAGGGTGGCCACGTGTCGGGTAGCACGTAGCCTCATATGGCATGCTGTCAGGATGGCCATCAGGCTGGCCATGATGTCCAGGGTGTCCCCATCAGTGAAGTGCTGCGGGTCCATGGCAGGCACTGGTGTGGTGGCTAACCAAGGCTCTGTTGAGTGCTGTGCTGGAGGTCGCATGCTGCAAGTAGCTGGGGTGCTCAGCATGTGCACAGGGAGTGTGTTTAGGTGAGGCCCCTTAATAGGGTGGCTGGCCTGTGCTCCAGAAAGAGCTTGCCAGCCATTCGACCCTGCCCTCGCCATTTCCTGCCCTGTTATGTTGAAATGAAGCTGTGGTGTGTAGCCGCTCCATTTCGAAATGACAGGGCACCTCTTCGATGTTGCGGCTCGCAATGTGGACCCACGTTTTGTGTGTAGTCGCTTCCTTTTGAAGTGGCCCACTTTGAAGAGACAGATAGGAATTACCCCTTTTGACGTCACTTCCTAGTGTGGCGACCGCCATTGGCAGCCAGGGAGTATTTGTGCACTGCACTCACGTCCACAACCCTGCCGTGCTCATTTGATGTTGTTCCTGGTTAATGAGGGCTGTGGAGCTGGCTCACGGGTAAGGAGGAGGCAGTGTGCTGAGTCTCCCTGACGTATGGGCTGCAGGAACCTGCTGGCCCCTTCCAGGAGCTACATGGAGTCAAGTTAAAAAGGGCCTGAGTTTTTCAGAAAGATTCCAGTACGGGAGCAGTATGCGGTGTATGTTAGGCAAAATAGCAATTCCCAGAACAGTGTCTCTCTAGGTCTTTGCAATGCCCCCCTCCTGTGATCAGTCCCATACACATGCTGAATAGGCTCCCCAGCAGACAACCTATCCTGAGATACCAGCTGGCCCAGTCTCTTATCAATCCCAGTGACCTTCTCCTCTGCTTTACTGTGACTGGCACCCACACCGACCAATCAAATACTCTGTTGCTGTTAATAGCCTACTCACCTAAACTCTTATTTGCCAGTGCATCGACCTCCTATGACCACACAGGGTGCAGAGCATGCCAGTCACTGGCAATTCTACTCCTCACTCCCTCCGAGGCACTGTTCCTCTCTGGGACTTTGCAAAAGCAGTGTGGAACAGCTTTAAACATTGTAGCTTATTGTGGGAGGTCCTTTGCAAAGTGGGGTACTTGAGGCCTGTGTACCAGAGTCTCTGTATGTGACCTAGGTTTCATTTAACCACTGTTTTTTTCACATCCCTATATGGGAATGGATGGTGGTATACTTCCTTTCTCCCACACTTTTTCTTGTCTATTTCAGTAGTTAGAGTTGTGAATAACTTAGTCTTTTACTATGTATATGCACAGTGCCTAATACAAAAGTGCTCCAGTGCTGGGGTCTATAGGTGCTACTGTGATACAAATAAGAAAAGGATTATTAGTTTAAAATATTGCACTATATAATGTTACTTACTGAGGCACCTTGAGTCTAAAATGCTTTCCCCCCCCCAAAAAAAAAGTGTCTCCTAAAAGTTCTGGCAATAGCTAGAAAACCAAGATCAGAAGTTATTTCAGATATAACCTTGAAAATCCAGTTAAACAGTGTGAGAATTCATGAGACAATACAGTTGCTCTTTGTACCATTATTTAAAGTGGTTAATTGTTAATGCAGCTTTTTTCATAATTACATGTTGTCTCTAATTAGTGTGTTCGAATTCAGGCCTGAACAGTTGTAATATTTAAAAAAAAAAAAAAAAAAAAAGTCTCTCCTAATCAGTCTGTCGCACTATTCAGTTCTAGCACAGCCATTCCATTACTAGACGTATTAATAGTATCTAGCTCTGCACTGTTCTGGTTGAATTTGAATATAGCAATTCCAATTAAGCTTCTTCCAAATTAATTTTAGAACCAGTTTTCCAGTTTCCCTGGGGTCACAAGTCACTTCAGCCCATGTATGTTGCTCGACCAGCTGAAAGTGATTGTGAGCTAGTATTACTTGAGGGTCTACTGCCCTGTAAGTGTTTACAGATGTAGATAAATGCCTAGTGAAATTTTCAAATGTGGGAGTTAGTCACCTAATCTGCTTGGGCACAGCTGAATATCACACTGGGTAACCTGGTTGCCTAGCTGCATCTTCAGGTGCCTAAATACCTTTGAAAATCTAGGCCAAATACTGATTCAAACCATTTCTGAAAGTACTGATTATCATGAGTCCTCAAAGTATCTATGTGATTTGACATAGATAAATCCCATACTCAGTTCAGTTAGTCTTAGGTAAAATGAGGTGTTTTCTTACCTGCACAAACAGAGAAAAACAAAAATCTGAAAAGAAAGAGTGCCTTGCATCCAAATTTCCACAATGTGTTTTTTCTAGCCTCATAATCACTGCTTACAAGTGGCTCTTTTATTTAAAAAAAAAAAAAAAAAAAAAAGCTTTCGATCCCTGCAGTCTGGAGAATCATGGACTTGTGTAATAGTGATGCTACACAATGACTCTTAAAGAAAACTCTGCTATTCTGATCAATAGAGGCTTTGACGATAGGAAGCAATTGTGAGACCGTAATCATTCTGACGAGAACTTGCACAACAGAGTTCCAAAATGCTGTGAATAACAAAAGCAGCACAATGTGTGAAACTTATGGGTACTTACACAAATGGATTATGACTATTTTGTACCACTTCAAAGTTCTGAGGGTTGTTTTTATTTTTTTTATTCTCCATTGCTATCTAGGCCATGGAATTACTCATAAACAGCCAGCGTACTATAGATACCACCAGTTTAATTAATGTTTCAAAGTCTTGTTGTATTTGTTTTCCCTCATGTACAGCACTACAAAATCATGGAAAGTAATATTCAATATTAATCACAGGACAGGCTGTATGGTGGAAAGTCCATGTAAACTAAATCCTCTTATTAAAAGTGTACCAGCTATTATCTTTTACAGTTCCTAAACCACACCAGATATGTAGCTATCTTTTCAAAGTGATCACCTTTCTACATTTGACAATGTTTAACAAAATAGATAATGGAAGTGTTAATGCCATTAAAGCTGTAAAATCACACTAAAAAGCGATATAATCACACTGGATATGTATTTAAGACAGATCTATAATGAGACAGGGCATAGGTTGTAAATAGCACAATTGGCGTACCACTGGGATGTTCTTTCTCTTACTATGATTTCTGTCAACACCTTTGGTTCTTTGGTCTATACATTGGCTGTATTTGCACTAGCTCCCAACTTCGAAGGGAGCAGGTTAAGTAGGGTGCCGGGAGATTATTAATGAAGTGCTGCAGTGCATATGCAGCACTGCATTAACTTAATTCTCCCCGCAGCACCTTTGAAGTAGCCTGGGCACTTCGAAGTACCGACAGGTTAGCCGTGGCTACATGCAAGCTGGCACCTTGAAGTTTAACTCTTTGAAGTCCCTTTACTTCTCAAAACTCAAAAGGAGTAAAGGGACTTTGAAGTAGCCCAGGCACTTCGAAGTACCGCTAGCCGGCCCTTCAAAGTTTAACACTTCAAAGTTGCTGCGGGGGAAAATTAGCTTAATGAAGTGCTGCATATGCACTGCAGTGCTTCATTAATAATCTCCTAGTACCCTACTTACCATGATCCCTTCGAAGTTGGGAACTAGTGTAGACATAGCCAATGTGTAGACCAAAGGACCAAAGGTGTTGACAGATATCATAGAAAGAGAAAGAACATCCCAGCGGTACACCGATTGTGACATTTGCAACCTATGCCGTCTTATGCAGTATCATGCTCCCTTCAAAGTTGGGAACTAGCGTAGCTGCAGCCATTCAGTCTAATATTTTAGTTTTTGATCTGGTGTTGTGCTTATGTCATTTATACATTTTAAAGTAGAGATTCCTTAATTTTTATCCAATTGGGTGATATATGTCGCTGCTGTGGGTTGTCCGAGGGGGGAAAAGAGTTTTCTATTTACTGTTACGTAGCTGTGCCCCCCTTTCTTCTTACAGCTCAGCAAGTTACCTTTATTTTGTCAAGAGCACTGTCACTTTAAACAAGTCAGCAAATGAACTGGTAAAACTCCAGTTCTGTCAGCAAAGCTGTGGCTTATTTGCTATGTCATCTGTGCTCACTCAGTCTCCATAAGTACAAATAATTAGCAGTATAACAAAGATTTTAATTGTATCATTTATCAGATCCTTCATATGTATATTTTAGTGTTATGAATCAGTAAATATTGTGATGTGCTACCTTAGTCTGTTTGAAGAGGGTGGGGAGGGGAGTTGAGGAAAATGGATGATTCTTCTGTATCAATATTTCTTTTTTAAACTTCTTCATTCAAAGTTCATTTGCATTTGTAAATGCTTAAAAAGAAACATCATTAGTGTCAACATCCTGTCAATGCTTTTTGAGAGGCCCCTCAGTTTAAGTCCTTGATATTTACTTGCTATCAATGGGAACTCATTACTATAATGATTTATGTGTGGTAATGAGGGAACAGTATTGCTATATTTTTGTTGGAGACTTCATAAGATATTGTGCCACTGTTGGAGGCTGAAATGAAACGTGTTTCCTGGCTGCCCTGATTAAGACTCTTCTTCAACAACACCCCCCACTTTTCCCTAACTCATCTCAGTTAAAGGCCGGGGACAGTCAACATGTACTGCTTTAATGTCCCACTGATGCTTGAAGACGTAGTAAGTCAGGAGTTTGCTTTGGTGAATGTAGACATGTTTGTATCACAGAGCTGTGTAAATTCAATTCAAAGCGTAAAAGCTTAACTTTGACTTTAGGCAGCATCCACAAACAAGCAGAAGTTCATCTGTAAATTTTCTATACCTGTTGTATATAATTTCTTGCATTAGATGAGCACCAAACTTTACTTCTGTGTTTTGGATGAGGTTAGTCTGTTCTGCATTACCAGGAAAGTTGAGTATATCAGCGATATCTAATTTCGCTTGTTTTCCAAGGCAGCCGTGCCTGTTTTTAGTTATGTCTGGATCAACTGAGGAAGTTGGGCAGAGTGCAGGGACCCACTCTGTGTTGCTATTCAGAGCCACTTTGATGCTTTTGATTCTGGCATACAGTGTAGCCATTATAACCACCGTTAATTACCTTATACTGTTTTTGGGACTTGTGTGTTTGTCTTCTGCTTTCTGCAAAATAAAGTAGTATTAAGCTACAATCTTCAAGAAAGAATAGTTTATGTTGCTTTAAAATCTGACTTTTTCTGTATCTATGTATTGTACATAACTTTTGCCATAAGGATATTTATTTCCCTAAGATCAGAATTCTTTTATGAGATTGGAGTTGAAGCCTCATGGTATTTCTTCTATGGCATATTCATTTAGTCAAATTCAAATGGGTATAAATTCATTGAAACTAAACTTGCCCTGTAGTTTTGGATGGCTTTAACTATGAGAAAAGTTGTTTCAGTAAATTTTTGGGCTTCGTGCCCATCAATCTTGGAAAGGTTTGCCTTGCTTTTCTGCACATGTTTGTTCCTGAATGTTATTACCTGGAATGTATTCTCTGGTTTGACTCAGGATGTGCAACTCTCACTGCAGACATTTATGAGATTCTTCTGAGACATGTATGAATCCTATGTGGTGGTCTGAAATGTAGTTTTTAGACAGATGACATTTTGATCTTTAGAGAAACAAGGGAATGAGGCAATGTCTTTTATTGGATTAACCTCTATTGGTGAGAAATGAGCTTTGAGTTTACATTCTTCTTCACTTCTGTGTTTGCTCAAAAGCTTCTCTTTTGTACCAAGTTGGGCTAAGAAAAGATACTACCTCAATCACCTCATCTCTTTAGTATGCTGGGTTTGACAGGATACAACAACCCTGAATACAATTTTAGTTTTTAATACTTTAGAGCTAAAGCCAAAAAAGTAATTTAAACTGAGGGCTTCAACAGCTAACACTTAGATGCCCTAACACCTTGTGGAATACACACCAGCCCCAAGTTAGGCTCCCTATACTTCACGTGAGGCAAATTAGTTGCCTTAGAATGTGATTCACAAGGACTAACATGCTGAGCAGGGAGTCACCTTAGCTATATGGCAGAAATGCTGATGACTGGGTGTCCCCTTAGCCCCAGCTATCAAAAGGGAGTTAGGTACCTAATGCTGGACTTAAGGAAGATGCCTGCCTTGTGTCAGGATTCACATCCATGAACCTGCACTTGAGCCAAATATCCAAATTAGGTCAGCCACTTTTTTAAAGAAAAAATAAAAACAAAAAAGCCAAGGTGGTTCCCTCTCCCTTAATATTTATGGTCTGATAATTAAAGTGCTCACTGAGGATGTGGGAAACCAGGCTCTGATGCCCACTCTACCTGATTGGGAGCAAGGACTTGAAGCCAGTTCTTCAACTTTCTAGGTAAGGGTTCAATCGGCCAGGTTATACTGTATGCTTTCTCAGTGTTTCCTGTTGGGCATATGCCTCTTTTGTATGAATTATTTAAATAGCTTTGGGCAGTGAGTGAGAGTATGTGTGTGATTCTCTCTCATAAAGCTGGAAGGGACCTTCAGAGGTCGTGGACTCCAGTCCCCTCCATTCACAGCAGAACCTGTCACCCTCCCTGACACATTTTTTTAAAAATCTATTTGCCCCTGCTCCCAAAATGGCCCCCTCAAGGTTTGAACTCTCAATCCTGGGTTTATCTGTCCCTCCCTGCTGTCTGGAAGAATCCAGGTTCCAATTGCCTACTCCAATAAACAGATAACTATTTCATACCAAGAGGAAATGAGTGACACAGATGGGGAATGTCCAGTCTGAGGCCCCCTGAGCTGCTTGTCAGACTCAAGACTTTGCTTTGTGCAGGCACACCAGCAGAAATTTGCAATTTAGGTGGCACCCTGGAGTTTTGCTGTAACTGGACGTAGGCTCCTAAAGCTAGTTCCTGTTGTGGAACTAAATCCTTAATTCCCACTCTTTGTCGTGATCAGATTCCATTGTTGGTTGTAAGACCATAGTAGTCATTACAGGAACAAGGGCTGAGGCAGAACATTTAAAGTTACTGATGTTTCTAAGATGAAGAAGAAAAATTTAGTTTCTTAATAACTTACCTAATCAAATTACTACACTAACTCAGTGTGTCAAGGAAATTCTATTGTTTCAGTGTCCTGCCTAGTTTTATACATTCTTGCAAGAGAAGTTTATACCTTAAAGGCTTTCATGTACATTCATTAACAAAAAAAAAATGCATAACTTAGGCTTTTAAAAAGAAAAATCTGAATTGTTTTTGTTGCTTTGTTAATTGCAAGAGAGTCTGTTTATACAACTAAGTAATTGCTACAGATATTTCTGAATAATAGTCTATTAATGTAAATTATTCTCTTTTCCTAACCCATGTTCCCAACTGTAATTCAAATTAAAGTGCTTTCCTAAATTATGAACCCTTAAATCTCAGATGAACAAAACATCTACAGATGAATTGAATGTAATGCAAATTAATTTCCTGAATCTGATACCACATAAATGTATTATTTTTACTGTGGCTTCACCCTGGACTCCATTGTAATAATCATCTTGATGGAAAATTTAGGCTGTCTAAAGTGTTGTATGTTACAGCGAGAGCTGAATGGTGCTATAGGTGAGAAATCCAAAGCAAAGATGCAGAAAAAGAGGGAGAAAGGTTTCATTTATTACTTTTCTATATATACTGAATATACAATGTCAAACTAGACAATAAATACCTGGAATATTATTTAACATTAAGATGGGTTATGGAAGATCAGAAATATTGGGAGCATTATTGAATGTGGAGTATAATGAAGTTGCAAGGAGTTAATGTAGAATTTAGTCAATATTCTCATTCTATATATAGTGTATTACCTTGTACAGCCAAAGAGAGCCTTGTAGTCAGATTATGGCCAGAGTGATCCTGGAATGGCATGTGGCTTAGAAAAAAACGATTGCCAAGAATAAACTAAGCTTCCATGTTGGATGAAAGCCAGATGTGTTTTCTGAACTGTTTTTGCAAAGGGCAACACTGTTAAATATCCAAACATACAACTCAAACCAAAACCTAAAACAAAACTGCAGCACAAGACTGGTTGGTGGAACTGGTTTGAGGGATGTGAGTTTCATGGCTGTACATTTCTGGTCTGTTGAGGATGTTTTATTCTGTGCTGTAAGTGTGCGAGGTATCCCAAGAGCCAGCACAGTAATCCACCAGAGGATTAGCCAGTGTTAAAATGTTTTCTGGACCTTAAAATATATGGCTCTGTGAATCACCCTAGTACAAAGAGGAATTTCTGGTCATACAGAGATGATGTGATGGCTCTTACACCATTCCATTCCCTGTAGCTAGCATAGGAGGCATGGCTATGGGATGAAGGACATGGCCATAATGTCTCTTTGAGACCTCTGGTGATTGCTATCCAAAGTAATCATCATCAAGGCCCCTTGGTGGCTTGTCAGTTCTGCTACATTTTCGCTATGCTGGGAACCCAGCCTGGTGCACTGCTGGCCCAGGATCAGAGAGCACATACCTACTTCCTGAACGGTGCTGTTTGCTCCAGCATCCAGCGTGGAGCACTTGCAAAATGTGTTATAATGTCCCTTTAATGTAACTGCCTTTCAGTAATGTTTCTTTTCCTCTCCATGGATCACCACGTTGTAGTGTTGGAGAGGCTTGCGTGTTTCAATGACCCCAAGAGCAATGCTTCCTTGAGTCGTGTACTTCCTTTTAGTTACCCATGGCAGAATAGTCAAAGGTGAGGTTCTGAATGAAGTGTGATCCAAGAAGTCCTCAGTGGCAAAGCAGATGGACGATAAATGCACAGTGCAGGTTAAACTGTTGTGTGATGTAATGGCTGTGCAGGCAGATGAAGGCTGCAACTGATAGAGGATTTCCACTGTTGTGTTGCCCATGCCGTTTGTTTCAAGGCTTCTGTATGTCAAGGGCAGTGTGGTGACTGTGCATCACTCTCCCCACTCTAAAAGAAGTCTCACACAGGCATCTTCCTGTTTTGGGAGATCCCCATGGAAGATGATCATACTCCGTAACTCTTGATTGCCATCCTCAATGTGTTTTTTTTTTTAAACGTTCTGAAAACATACGTAAAGTTACTTAAATATAATGCTAATATATCGGGTCAGTAGTCAATGGCATCCCATGCTTGTGTCCAGTTCCATCTTAAATTTTGCATCCTTGGGACCGCTTCAGTCTCTTTTCTGGTCATGAGACCAAGCTGCTTGTAAAGGGGTGGCATTTATAAAACAGAGCGGCTTAGATCAGACCTCCAAAATGCATTGTGAATAGAGGTGAGTGGCTCAACTTTTGGGGAGTAAGAGAGATGTATAATATAGATATTTTAAGAAGGTGAGCATGAAATTTGCATAAGCACTTCAAAGCCGGGCTGAAAGGATTTACATGTGGTTAGTCAACCAGTACTCCATCAGTCAATAAACTGCGATTGGAAAGAACCTAACTTTAGAAAGCAGCCTTGTACAGGACAGCCGTAAAGCCCTAACATCTCTGAGTACATCTAGCCAGGATAACAGACACAGGGCTGGTCTGAGTCATCTGATGTAGTTGCACAGGCCTTAAGTGCTAGGTAGGTTTTTGCGAGGTCCCAGATTTTGAGCTTCAACTCAACTTGAGCCCAAATGTCTACCTAGACCAGAATCTGAGTCCCATGAGCATGAGTCAGCTCACTGTACTTGCTGTGCACAAGTACCCTCTACACCCATCCTCCTTGCGTATTTTGGGGATAACAGTTCACATCACAGTCTCCCTGGAATGAATACCATCCAGATAATATTTTCACTGCGGTTTTAAAGATCTTATTTCTAGGAGAATGGGCCATCCTTAAGCATATGCAAAGTAAGCAGCTGTGTAGGTCACCACTAAATTTGGGGCACCGCTTCGCCACAAATTAACTAGTGCCTTATGCTTGGCCTCTGTATGCCCAGAAAAGCCAAAGGACTGTGCTGCCTCAAGCAGCTCCAATCCCCTGTCCTCCACTTCACTTCCTGGATGTGGTCATCCAATCCTCCAGCACCTCAGCCCCCGGCTCTGCCTCCTGGACCCAGCGGCTGAATTCCTCAGCCCTCCACCCCCTGCTCTAATGGCCCCTCACCTCTGATGGCCCCAGTCCTCTGGCTTCGTGCTCCACCTCCCAACTCACAGCACTGATGGATTGCACTAGTCCCCCACCGCTCTCCCTTCCTGCCCCTGCCCCCACGGCCCTGGTCAATTTAACAAATAACTATCCTGTGACAAAGAACTATCCTAATCAATGGAAACAAAACTACCAGGTTCCAGGATACAGTCCCTGCATACGAAACGCAAAGGATTATATCTACATAGTTCCACTCTTTTTTTTTTTCCTTTTCTTACCTGCCAAAGACATGCACAGAGAAACCAGCTGAGCAGCCACATAATACTATAATACCTGTTTTCATGAAGCCAACCTGACAGCAAGTTATGCCCTTTCCCCTTAGGACTCAGTTCAACAGAAATTAAATGCAGAGATTGACAAAGCAGAAAGCTGTGGATTTGGCTTCCTCATTCAACTGAATTGTTGTACAAGTAATAAATTTACCACCCTAGTAAAGCCATTTGAGGCTTTATCTGTTTGTTCCTTGCATAGCATTGGTCCAACCCACCCTCTTTGCACATTTTCACAAGCCTTCATGTTGAAAATGTGGACAAATATTGGCTTTCTACAGTCATGGAAGCCATTTTTTAAAGAAAATCATTTCCTGCATTTCGTTTATATCTGTTCAGTATCTATATTTTACCAGCCCAGTGCCTAAGCCTTACTTGGAAAGTAAATTTTTTTCATTAAAATATTTTTCCTGATCTGATGCTCTGGAGAAAGGGAATGAATTATTTCTTTATCCTGGGTCAATGCATTTAACTTTTAATTTTACTTCTTCTTACTGCTTTAGGACTTCCCTTATCTGATCAACAGCAGACTAGCTGTTTAAAAGCTTATTATTTCCCACCTCTGTGATAGCTGAATTTCCCTGAGCATACTTACTGAAAACTAGAGCACCGCCACTAAGTGATAACTCCTGTGTCCTCTGCTGCATGAAATACTGCAGTTGAGGCTAGATATTATATAATGATGGGATAGGCATAGGTAGGAGCTTCCTTAGTCATTCCAGAAAATAAATAAATATTCTAAATCTTGTATGGGCGAAACCAGAATGATTCTGGTATAGGATCTCAGGGCTAAAATAAGTTTTAATTCATAATTACATTTATGGTACCCCTGGATATTAAAGACGTTCAACATTCAACTGGTTTCAGAATTTGGCTTTCAGCACACTGGACAGAAAGGTGGCAGGAAAGAGTAGAGTTTTCAATGGATGGTGCGTATTATTTTTTACTGGAAATTTTCTTCTTTGTAGCTGTGTTTTAACAGAATTCCTCATTCACAAATTACATTCAATGTGTACAATTTATGGATGTCTTTGGTGATGATAGAATTCAGTGGATCATGGGGGGCGTAATTTAAATAATGAGAATCCTTATGGTGGGTTGTATATTTTGAGTGACTATTTTTTGATAAGAGTTATGTTGTGAAATCGGTAATAATGTTTCAGAGGAACCTTTTCAGAAGCTGATATTTTCCTTTACACTGTTTTTGGTCTAAGAGCCTGTCTAGAACCTTGGATACCCCACCCATCTATTCATTGCTTTTTGTACATCGGATAATTATTCCATGCATTTACCCACAGAGACGCTTTATGGTATTAGAGAACTTTTGTCCACTGACTCCCTCTTAAATTTCTCTGTTCACCATTTTACATCTCTATAGGATTGTCCTATTCAGACTGAAAAGACATATTTTGATTTATGACCTACTTAATTACATTTTGTTCATGAGATGAACTATGGAAAATGTTTTTTGAGATGGCAGGTGTCTTATTGCTGAATATTAATAATTATGTTTTTTATCAAAACATTTTATGCCCCAAACTCAGGAAGAGTTCTGAAGAAGAATGATGAACTACCTGGTTAGAGCTCATTTGTAGGAGGAGGGTCTTAGAGTTCACTGTCCTGTTTCTCCTCTCTATTATACTATAGTGTAAATTATAATATTATAGTTTAGAATATAGTGGGACTGTAGCCAGAAATCACCCCAGCTGGCATTGATCGATATGATGCACACACACACAACCATCCCAGAAGGGGACGTGCCCCGCCCACACAAAAGAATGTCCTGTACTCCTAAATTGCTTATCTCTTGTCTTACAAGTGCGAACTAAGTAAGAAATGCCCTTGTAACAAACTGGCGTCACAAAGACAGACCAGTATGATCTGGCACCATAGATAAGAAAGAGAATACGTAACCCAAAAGGGGTATAAAAGGTGGGTCCAGCAGAACTCTAGCTTTGAGTGCATTCCACCAACTACCTGCTGGTCGGGTCAGGTGATTGCCTCCCGAGGTCCACAACTGGGGACGCCCAACCTTGTATTCGTCTTTCCGTGGAATTGAGTGACCGATCCAGCTTGGCTACGCTGGTATCGAGAGACGCAGAGAGGGTAAGATACACCCATGCTAGGTCTCCGACTTTTTTTGTGCACAGCTAAAGAATTAGAGCTCTGTAACTAGATGTCATTGTGCCAAGATATCATTGTGTTAGATGGTAACAGATATCTTTGTATTGGATTGTAACGTAACTTGTTAACACCTGTACTTTGCTAGCATATAAGAAGTAAACAATAGCCTTTTGTAACCGCACGCTTATAACTGTAGCTTAATAAACTTGTAACTAGTTAAGCTCTGAGCCTAACTGCTGTTAACCCTTTTGTCACTGCAACACAGCCGGCACAACAAAAAGAACTTTAACCGTTTGGTTACTACAGCCTGGCCGTGGGCGACAGTGCTAGGAGCTGCCTGCTCTAACAGTAAAAAAAACTGGGTTGTTTAGGACCCAGGGGAGTACCTCACCGCACATTACCCGGCCACCGGCTAACAGGGACTGGGGCCTAATTTTGAGTCAAGAATAAACAAATTTATTAATACAGGAGAGAAAATGGTAGGGAGAACATGGGAAACAGTGATACAAATACACAGTTGTGTGGTCTTGTTAACATATGATATGTTAAGTCCAGCTTAGTTACAAGTAAGAATAAGAGAGAGACTCCTTGGATTTGGAACTCACACCCCATGTCGTCTGTCTTTCTGAGGTTGGGGGACCAGTGTTGGGATTCTCCGGAAAGGATTTCTTGTCCTCTGCCTCAGCCTTTTACTATTGTCAGGAAAGCCTTTGATGGCCCATTGATCAGTGGAGTCACTCTTGCTCTATAGTGACATGGAAGAAGCATCTGATTCCCTCACCTATACAATTCTTTATACTGGTTTTTCACATACAAAACATTTCATGAGGGTATTTAAAATGTTTCCTTTTAGTTATTCAATAATATTGTTTCAGCAAAGGCAAGTGCTCTGAGTATCATTATCTCTTTCCCCAAAAAGTGTTGAGTCTTATGTACAAAGAACTATGATCATGATTTCAAGCAAATTTATGTTGCAGTCGTTCCATAGAATTAGTGACGTGCAATTCATTGGTCTGACTGCTCTTTTTCTTAGCATAAATATTTTAATAGCTGTTAATTGGTAGTAGCTTTCCTAAAGTTCCATTATCTGATGGCTGAACAAATGTGGTATTTCTTGCTTCTGTAATGAATTCTTGAAGAAAGGTCCAATGCCTAAAGCCTTATTTTCCACAATTACCCACTAAAATTAGCAGGATTGTCACACAAGCAAGAGCAATAGGATTGGGCCACAATTAATTTATGAAAGACAATACTTCAGTGTTACAAAAGAGGTTGTTTGGTGGGGCAGCCTCTGAGACCCTTCCCACTAGTTTCCTCACGAACCCGGTTCAGCTCTGGTATTGTCATTCAAGTCCTAATCAAACTTGATGTAGTACAGGTTGCACTTCTGAAAACTAGCAGTCTTGGGTCTAGCAACATCTGCTTCTGGACCAGAAAGTCTGGGAAACTAAGGGCAGGAGGGCCCTGTGGCAACCCAGGCTGGGATTGGAGTCATGCGACCTCCTGCAGCAGCTATACGAGCTGCCCTGTGGGAAGAGGTGACGTAGGTGCCTGCTGAGGTCTTGGGGGACCATGGTAGGGACCTCCTGTGGTCCAGCAAATTCTCTTTCTCATGAGTGATCAGGAACCGACCATGTCAGACCAGGAAGGTAAAACCTGTAATCCACACTGAAACTCCACACACAAACCTGTAGAGCTATGCAATCTCCACAGCTAGAGGTGATGGTGTGTAACCACTGCTGCTTTTGCTCAAAAAAAAAAGAGAAAAGAAAAGAGGAGCTGGTACACAGCTGTCTCCCAGCCACCTCCCCACCCTTCAGAGTTTCTGTGACTGGGTCCGCCAGCGGGACTCTGTGCCGCAGCTGGCTCCCCGCCATGGGTCAGCCAAGGATCCCCCAGCTGTGGCCTGGGGCTGGAGCTGTAGGTTGGGTTCTGTGTCCCAACTGACTCCCAGCTCTGGGGCTGTCATGGTTCCCAGGCCCTGGATGGGTCCCTGGAGCTCGACCTGTTGGTGGAGTTCCATGCCTCGACTGGCTCCCAGTCTCAGGGCTGCCACGGTTCTGTGGCAGAGTCCCAGGGCTGGATCTGCTGGCAGGGCTCTGCCCTGATCTGGCTCCCAGTCATGGTGCTGCTGAGGTTCCCCATCTGGGTCCCAGGGATGGATCTGCTGAATGTTTTTTGCTGCGAGCCGGCTCCCAGCTATGGGGCTGGCAGGGACCCCTGCCATCCAGCCGGGGAACCTGGCTGGGACCACTAAGGTGCTGGTATGGCATACCATCTCATACTGACACAAAAAAAGCCCTGGTTGTAGGACAGAGAGAGTAGGATTTTCCTTGCATTGCCTGTACATTAGTTCACAGACAAACGTGCGTTACGTTGGGTCATGTCCAATGTATATGTGTAAGACATAAGTTAGAATCATGGGATTAGGACTCTCAAGGACCTCAGACTTCAAATGATCTTGTCTGAGTAGGGGAAATATGAAATATACTGCCTTTGTATGAGGGAAAGAAGACAGTCTTAGGTATTCTAGTCTTAGTAAGCATAAAACCTATTATTTAGTATTTCACTGCTAAGGGAGTTCTGTTTGGCTTTGTCAGTAAAGGCTTCTGCTTTTGATAGAGAAAGACACCTCTGCATGATGTCCATGTAGTTTGTTTCCATCAAAGAATGTGGGTTGTCACAACATTTTTTTTTTCTTGCCTCAGACATTTGCAAACTTGTTCAGGAACAATTTCTGTATGCGCAAAACAAAACAAAAATATTTTGAAGTTATCCTTTGTTTGTCCTGGGTAACTGCCATATTGGCTAAAACAAACAGAAGAATTCTAAAAGACTGTCCATGAATAGAACCACCCCCATCTCTCAGCATGTTCCCTCCGCAGTCGTCTAAGAATTAAAATAAAAAAAAAGACTGCTTTGCGACATGTCCAGAAAGTTAACAAATATGGGTGATGACGGTTCAGGGCAAATGGGTTCTGAAACCAAGAACCTCTCAGCATGTTAGTAGTTTCTTCTCATTTATTCCATGAATAATCTATCTGCAGAGATGCTACTGATCTCCCCTATGACCATATGTCACAAAAGAAGAAAATCTCTCGGTTGTCCAGGTCCCAAACCGTTTCATGTATTTCATATTTCAGCTTCTCTATGTTCCCTTGCTGTAAGCCTAGATAGGGTGTATGATAGCAATCTAAACTTGAGGTGACAAGCGCCTGGATAATAGTCATAAGGTTGACAGCAGAGAGTCAGACAACAGTCAGAACTTACTTTTCCAGAGGCAAATGGAGAAAGTGTTTTGGCGGGGGCAGGAGAGCAGTATCAGTCAGGTATGGCTTTGATGTATTTTTCTCTTCTGTAAGGCAGTGATGGTGCAGTATGGAATCTGAGGAATATAAACTATGTATTCCTCCTGTTGGCAAACTTAAATCCCATTTAAACAAAAAAGCAGTCCAGTAGCACTTTAAAGACTAAGAAAATAATTTATTAGGTGATGAGCAACAGAGAGAAAGCCATGCTAGTCTATATACTGTCAAAACAAAAAAGCAGTCCAGCAGCTCTTTAAAACCTAATAAATTATTTCGTTGGTCTTTAAAGTGCTAGTGGATTGCTTTTTTGTTTTGATAGTATATAGACTAGCACGGCTTTCCCTCTGTTACTATTAAATCCCATTTGTCTTATATTAACAAGATGTCTTATATTAACAGGATATTAATGTAACCAAAGCAGAATATATGCTTATATGGAGTAGTAGATACAGAAGTATTCATTTAATATTGTCACAAGCTACTGTTGATATTTATGAGTAATAGGGGAGAAGTTTTCAGGTAACTACTTACTGTATAGCAGAAAAATATTTTTCAGTTTAAGATGGAATACTCTGAGCCTCTGGCAGTTTTGTAAATGCTTTCCATTACAAATAAGTATCATGTAATACATTGTAAGCTTAGGTATTTAAACCTTTATGGTCCATACCACTTTAGGTAGAATTACAGTAAACTGCCACATTTTATTTCCATAATTACCTTGTAAAAGTGCCAGTTGATGTTGTTCTGAAGTTTATGTTCAGCACATGTTAACATCGTCATATTTTGGAAATCTTGTAAAAGCTCAATTTGATTTTCTCATAGGGAAATAAAGTTGTTTAAAAAGACATTACTGTTAAAAAGATCAAGGAATTACATAACTTTTCAGTAATTAAATGAACTACAGAGAAGAGAAGGATGATGGGCAACTCATATATAATTTGTGTGTTTATTATGATCTACAAAATCATGTTTATTTTAATCCTTTTTTTCAGGATATTGTGTAATTATGAAACTTTTTTAAATCCCTGTAGGAGCTTGGAAGTAATAGCCCTCCACAGAGGAACTGGAAGGGAATTGCAATTGCACTGCTGGTGATTCTAGTTGTATGTTCACTCATCACTATGTCTGTCATTCTTTTAACACCAGGTAATCTCTCTATCTATCCCTTTATATATGTAATTTCTTAATGAAGGCATTTTGGTTCAGAATGTAAGCTTCAAAATGACTTGCAAGTATAACATTAACCCTTGCCTTTGAGCATTTTAACCTCTGGTTACTTAAATTTCAGTATCCAAAGCAGGCACAGAATGACCTATTTGGGACCTGCTGTTGCACGCCCACTCAGAAATCCCCCTGGCTTCAATATATGTGAAACTAATTGAAGCATGGGTGGCTGCCTCCGGGTATAATTTCAGATTCTTTGGTATGTACAGAAAAAGTTGTTTAAAATGTGCTAATACTGAAAGTGAAACGGTTATATCCAGCCACATCAGTGTGTGTGTGTATATCTCACTGTCATCTACACACACAAAATCAGAGAGAACTAAAACTACTTAACAGCCAAAAATATGAACATACCTTTCCAGCATGTCCTGGACAATGTAAATGCCTATACATAGAGGTTTGATTTTTGCTGCCATTTTTCTTTATTTTAATTTGATCCAAGAAATATTTGTAGAGGAAGTCCTTTTTTTCTGTCGAGGGAACAAACTTTTAAACAGAAACCCAGATAGAAGTCAATATGGTAAAGAAATATGTAAAGAAAAGAAACGTAATTAATTTCTCACAGTCAGAAGTTATTTGAAATAAGTGAACTGAAATGCATGTATCAGTGGTAAATATAAGTTTGAAAATATTCTGCATTGGAAATGTTGTTATTCATTGGCTTGCATTTGAATGTGCTTCTTAAGTTGCATAGTTCTGAAGTTTGAAAAAAAAATTAATCAATCTATACCTCTATACATCCCTGATTAAGTTCACATGGTTACATTTGTATATTTTTGCATAATTATCTAGTATAATTTATGAGTTAATATGTATATGATCAATAAGCAGATGTTACAAATTCTTTTGTGAATTTTAGTACTTTGAGGTTTAGACTACTGCAGTAACTGAATCAATCAAAAATGTGGTTTAGGATGTTTAGCTATTATTTAAATTAGACCCCCTAATAATGCAGTTAGTCTCCCTTAGCCTATGGCTATGTTACTGTAATTCATACATTATGAAGCTGGAAGAAGGTATGAACAGACTGAAAAATTTCGATAGCTCATAAGCAAGAGACGAGTCCCGTCTGGGCAAGTAACAGAGCCAGATTTGGCCAGAGAGCTGATAGGTAAGGTACTGTGGGAATCAAGCTAAGAGGGGAAAATTCAGCAGAGTTGGGAGTTTTTTTGAGAGATACTATTAAGGGCACAAGAGGAAGCAACTTAATGCACAGAAAAGATTGAAATTAGGGTAAGAGGACACTCTGATTTAACCTGGAGATCTTCAGTGAATTGAAACTCAAAATCCCCAAGACCAAAACAAGAACAGCCATACAAGAAGTGGAAACTATGTCAGAAGGTCAAATTGTTAAAGAATTGTTTAAAAAACACAACATAAACACATAATAAGAAAATTAGAAAGGCCATTACACAAAATGTAATAGGAACGAAAAGGGTAACAAGATGTATTTGTAAAATTCTGAGATGCAAGAGGAAGACTACGAATAAGGTAGCCCCCCCACATTAGCAAATGAAGAGGGAAAGAGTAACAGAAAACACAGAAATGGCAGAATTGTTACATGTGCATTTTGTTTGTTTTCAACAAAAGGTTAGCAGTCATAGATGTTCACTACAGCTGTTACCACACTACTGCTCCCTTTTGGAAGGGGCATGTTAATGAGACTGGGTCTACACGTGCCCCTTCCTTTCAAAAGGGGCATGTTAATGAGCAGGTTTGAAAGATGCAAATGAGGCACTGCAATGAATATGCAGTGCCTCATTAGCATAATGGCAGCCGTAGCGATTCTAAAGTGCGGCTTTTCAAATTGTGGGCCGCCCATGGAGATGGGACCTTCTGAAAGGACCCTTCCCCAGTTTTCGAAAGCCCTTCTTCTGATCACCAGATAGTGTGTGGGCCTGGTCATTTCCCCTGCTGGTCCATCAGCCAGACTCATCCTGTTGACAGAAGAGCTTGGGGTGTTTGTCCCAGGCCCCATGCTTTGTGGGCAGGGGAGCACACTGCAGGAGGATGTGGGAACTAGGTAACACAGGGGTCTGGCAGGCAGCACCACCAGCCCCAGACTGCTCTCCTTCTCTCCACCATGTCCCATCTCAAGGGGACTTGGAGACTGGCAGCAGGGGGGGCTAGCAGTAGTGCCAATGGCTCTGCCCCACTCCACCTTGTTGGTTCCTGGCATTGCTCAAGCAAGGAGGACACAGGGTGGAGTTTGATGGAAAGGGTGGAGTAGCGGTGGGGTGTTCTATGTCTCACATCTACCGCAGAATGACCCCACCATCAGCAGAGCTCCAGTGCATGCCAATTCTTGGCCAGCAGGGCCCTTTCCTTTTCTTTCTGTTTCAAGGGGACATTGGCATGAGCTGCAGTGGTTGGTAAGTGTAGGGAGGCACCTACCTATTGACCTTTCACTTGCACTGCCTCTCGCTTTCCTCTCCTTGCTTTGCTCTGTCCTCTCAGTGCTGCTACTCCATATTCCCCCAGAGGCGGGGCATGTCCCACTCCCAGTGCTTTGTGGAGAACCAGTCCTTGGTTGGAATGCTAAGCATGCTTACAGCCTGGCCAGCTACTTCTGTCTGGGCTGGTGCCCCAGGAAAGTCTTCTGGTCTGGTGCTGTGGTCAGGAAGAGCTGAACCCTGCAGGTGTCAAAGTTCTTAACAGTGCTGATATGGGGAAGCCTATCTGCCCCTTAGCTGTGCTGTGGAGTGGTGGGGGGAGTTGATTTCAAGCCTGTTCATGTTCCAAACCTGTAAGCTCCTCAGCAGACCCCCAGCAGGGACTTAATCCATTCTTCACTCTCTCCATCCTAGGCTCTGTCCCCAGGGAATTCCAGTTTGTTCTATCCCTTAGGCAGCCTCCCCTGAGAGGGAGAAAGGAGAGCTCTTTAAAGACACAGGCCAGGTCATCCCTCCCCAGCTCATGTCCTGCAGCAGCTTCTCTGGTCCTTCCCTCCTGCACAGTGCTGAAAAGCAGCTGCTGATCATAATATTCTGGAGTGAACCCTAGCAGAAATCTGGGGAGAGGGGCATGTGGCCCTGTGTTCCCTTCTCTTCCCCCTCCCCCCACCCTGTGTTGTCCTGGGAAGATGCTGTTCCAAGTGAGGTGGGGCTGTACTGGAGCCTGAACTAGGCATGGAAGTACGGAGGGAGGAGAGCCCCGGGAAGGGAAGGTCAGTTGGTCACCTGCCCTGTGTGAGGAGGTGTGTGTGTTACATTGAGCTGGAGCAGTTGCCTATTCATGGAGCATAAGAGGTTAAACCAGCACTGAGAGAGGGCTGAGGCTGGGAGCCAATGAGAAAGGAGGTATGAGGCAGCCAATCCAAACCTGGCTGGGCTGGGCTAAAGGGCTACTAGCCTGGAAGAGCAGTCACTCTCAATACAGCTAAGGAGAGAGAAGGACCTAACTGCCTAATAGGAATGACTACCTGGGACAGAGCTGGGAAAAGGCAAGAGGAGAAGGGGAGCTCTGTCCTTGCAAATCTGCAGTCTGAGATCTGCCACAGGGGCTGGAGGAAGTACTAAGACTGCATAGAGGTAGCCAGGGCAGGAAGCCAACAGGTCCATCTCCCTTATCAATGGTGAGTGGTCAATTCAGAGTGCAGTTTGCCTCTGAGGGAAGGGGCTAGATAAAGAACAGCAGTGGGTTACTGAGGCAAAGTGGGGGGGTAAAGGTAATGGGGTTCCCTGCAAATTCCCTGCATAGGGGCCCAAAGTGCTGAAGAGGAGCAGATAACAGCAGGAAGGACACTGGCCAGCAGAGTGTGCAATGAGGCCAAAAAGCTAATTCCTGGACTGGTCAGCAGGTGGTGGTGTGACGGTGTGTCGACCATGTCACGTGCGCCTCCCTGAATGTCTGTGGAGGGTAGGGGTGTGTGTCATAAATACATAAAAAGAATCAAACTGCACAATGGAGGGTCAGTCAACTCTGTTATTTTGAACATTTGTACTAATGGTAGCCATTGAACTCACTTGAACATGAGCAGTTTTATGAGGTGTCCCCTACTCAGCATAGGGAAATATGGTCACCGTAGGAGTTCTCGGAACTGAGAAAGACTTGGCTAGAGTATTTTATCCAGTTCTGGACAACATGCTTAAGGAAAAATATGGACAAATTGGAAAAAAATCCAGAGGAGAGGAACAAAAATGATTAAAGGTCTGAAAAGATGAGACCTATGAGGAAAGAATTCACGGGGAGGAGGGGAGACTAGTTATATTTAATCAGGAGAAGAGAAGACTGAGAGGATACATAATATTCTTCAAGTATGTAAAAGTTAGTTATAAAGTGAAGAGTCATAAAGTACTTTTCTTAACCAGTGAAGACAAGACAAGAAATAATGGGCTTGAATTCCAGTAAGATTTAGGTTAAACTTCAGGGGAAAAGAAAAAAAAACAAAAAACAAAACAAAACAAAAAAAAAGCCTTCCCACCTATAGGTAGTCAAACAGAAACAAATTACCTAGGGAGGTTGTGGAATCGCCACCAATATCTGTCAGGGATGGTTTACATAATACTTAGTCCTGCCTCAGTGCTGGTGGGGGTGGGACTAGATGACATGTCAAGATTTCTTTCACTCCTACATTTCCACGGTTTCTGTGTATGCTTGGCTGAAATCCAGTCCGGAGCAGTAAAAACAATGATTCAAAGTAATATGTGGGCTGTCACCCATTTTGGCTCATATTGCAAAAGATGAGTTTGGCTGATCTAACCACAGTTAGCAGGGAGGGGGTTCATTAAGGAGTCAAAAAAAAAGTTGGGAGCATGTCATGATCAGGCCCCCCAGCATGGTGGGGTAAAGGGGGCAGTTGCCCCAAAGCCTGGTGTTTCTAAAGAGCCCAGAATGCTTAGCCTCCACTGCTGCTACTTTGGATATGGCACTCTGGGTCACTTTGAAGTGCTGCGGCAGTACAGTTCCGTAGACCTCTTGGGGACAGGGGACAGTGCCAAAGTCCAAGGCCTGAGGCCCAGCCTCTTTCATCCCTGGCCCTGCTCCCCTCCCACCTTGCCCTGGGACTCACAATGGCTCTCAGTCCCACTGGTCATGATCTTCCCCAAGCCACGCTGGTGACTGAGGTACATTTCTTGTTTTCCACATGAGGATTTCTTTTTGAAGGTTATGGCAGAAGGTAGAAAGAATTATGCCAAAACTCAAAGCAATTAAGACCAGTTCTAGCCCTTATGTTCGAGAATCTGTTGCTCATAGTAGCACATTTGAAGGAGTATTTCAGCGTCTTCAGAGGGAAAGCTTTTTTTTTTTTTAAAAACCCACACCTCTAAAATACATGGGCTAACAATACTTATGTTACTAGAATGCATGTCCCCAGTTACATTGGTTTTGCCCAACAGTTAGTCATACAAGTGAAAACCATTATTGTCTGCTCAGTTGCTCTGATGTCCCTTAGAAATTTGCCAGTTTGGTGTAGTTAACAGAATCTTCTCTGCAGCGAAATAGGATTGGAGAAAGAAGGATTTCATGCAGGTCAGGAGCTGGGTTTACACTTGCCCCCAACTTTGAAGGGGGTATGGTAATCAGGGTAATGGGAGATTGCTAATGAAGTGCTGCAGTGAATAGGCTAATTCTTCTCTGCAGCAACTTTGAAGTATCAAATTACATGCATGCCAGCACTTGGAAGTTTGGTGCTTTGAAGTTGCTGCAGGGAAGAATTAGCCTAATGAAGTGCTGCGTGTTCATGGCAGCACTTCATTAGTAATCTCCTGTCTCCCTGATTAACGTGCCCCCTTCGAAGTGGGGGGCAAGTGTAGACAAGCCTAGGAACGAAGGACATCAGGGGAGTTTCGAAAGGAAACTTGCATCACAACTGCTTGGTGTTCCTGCTCCTGGGGTCTGCAACCTGAGGCTCCAGAGCTGCATACAGCTTCTTTGTGGCTCCCAATGCTATAATTGCAAAGTAAAGGGGAAAAAAAAACACCTGATTATTTTTGATAAATAGTGAACATCTGAAAGCCCAGCAACGAACAACTCATTTCTCAGGTGCAAACCATATTTGATCTCTGAACAGCAGATAACTGCCCTTTTAATAAGTGTAGTGTATTATGGGATTTGATGCTGTATCTGTGTTTTAATCATGTTGCTGATAGTCTTATTCATATGCATTGTGGCTCTTGAATTTTTAAGTTTTTTGCTGAATTTGAAAAAAATGGCTCTTGTTGTTTTTGTTGCCAACCCCTGCCCTAGCTCCTCATTTTCATGACCAAGTTATTATTTAAAATCTTCTAAATCTAGTTAAAGTAAGAATTTTGCTTATATGTGTTAAATACTATAGTTGGATTATTGCTCTAAAGTGTTTCAAAGCCAGCTGCAATGTCTACCAATAAGAAAATGACTACATCTTGTAGCTGTAGAAACAAATAATTATGGGCAATTTATACATGTACTTGGTCTAAATAGGCCTTAATATAATACTTTAAAATGTTTTCCTGTGAAATACATTTGATAGAAATTAAGTTTCATGTTATCTGAGGATCATTGAGAACGTATAGCTTCCAGTTTCCTAATAACACTGGTCTGAGCAAATTCTAAAGATGAGTGCTTTGTATTGTTTTTGATTCTCATCACTAAACATGTTATCAGACACAGGGAGAACTACAGTGCCACCGTTCATTTCTTTTCCTGTCCATTGCTTGTTTGTCCATGAAACTCAGTCTGGTTATATCCTTGTGTAATGATATCTTACTGTTTAGTTGTTGGTTGGCCTCTAAGTTTTACATACCTTTGTTGCGTTTGTGTTAATTTCATTGCCACCCTCTCCTCTGTTTGTCCTCTGAAGTGTCCCCATGTTTTAAAGTTAACTTGCAACCAGTCCTGTACCCCAATTTCACGTTATTCTCTTTTTTGAACTTCATTTGCCTTAAAAGAATTCCTTTGTTACGTGTTACCTTCTAAAAGGCTGTCATTGTTACAGCTCCAGCCTTATGATGTTTGTTTCATTTAATGCAGCTGCTTCCAGACCAGACCGTAAGCCACTAAGTGCACTGGTTTGATGCAATTCCACTTTGGAACCAAATGTAAGGATGAAATTATGGATGAATAGAAAACATATTCTGTACAGCATTTGCACCTAAATAACATCTCATTTTAATCTCATCCTTGGTGGAATTGGTCAAGCTTTATATGTATTTTCCTGTGGCTTCTCTGCTGTTGCATTTTGGCACTTTATTTGCTGTCCCTCTTCCAATGTACAACCACTTTATCTTACACCAAACCTTGATTTGAACTGTTGCCTAATTTTTCACCAATTCTTAAAGTACTGGAGGATTTGTACAGTTGTATAATTGCAATTATCCTAGCTGTGAAACGATATGATTTCTGTGGATTTCCATAGTTTTTTCCTCCAGACTAAATCAGAAACTTCAAGTAGCTTCGGAAAGCAGCAAACATCTTAAATCTCTGCTGTCCCATTTTTCCACCAATTGTCAGAGCATCCATCAGCCTATTCTGAAGCTGCTATAAACCTCACCTGCTCCTTCCTTTAAAAGTGGCCTTGATCTATTGACAACAACTTTTCCAGTACTTATTATAATCTTGTACCTCTAATTATTCAGATTGGTAGGGACTCTTTTTCTGAATTGGTACTATTTTCTTTATTAGTCACTGGTATCTCGTCTTGTTCCCATGCCCCTATTATATAATTTTCCAAATGCTTTGATAGTGCTTGTCTTGCCATCTTTTGTCAGCTCATCTCTTATATTGTTTCTCCTCTGGCTTTTCGATGTTTAGCAGCCTCACTGCTCTTTCTGTTTCTTCTGGTGATGATGGTTCAGTGTTGGCAACCATTCTACAATGCATGCTGCCCTGTTCACCCAGCATGTCTACACTGCTTGCATCTGGATTAATGACATGATTCAGCACTTTACTAAAATGCTCCTTGCATATTTCCAGCACCTCTTTGGTACTTGTCATCAGTTCACCAGTAGCATTCCTTATGGTTTAAATAACTGGCCTGATATTATGTCTACGCAGCTTAGACATTTTTTTGATCTTGCTCTCTCCTCCTGTTTTCTTGATGCCTCTCTTAGTTGTTGAGCCTCTTCTTTCCAGGACTTTTGCTTGATCAGTCTTCACTGCTTTGCACTCTTTGATTGTTTCCTTCTTTCATTGCAGTCTTGGCGGCTTTACACTTTGTTTGAATCTTTTTTCGTTATTGTCCAGCTTTCCCAAGTTTTCTTATGTCTTCCAATAATCTCTATCACTGTATTGCTTCCTAGAATAGTCCCTATCAGTTTTGTAGTG
This sequence comes from Carettochelys insculpta, assembly GCF_033958435.1. Classification (NCBI taxonomy): domain Eukaryota; kingdom Metazoa; phylum Chordata; order Testudines; family Carettochelyidae; genus Carettochelys; species Carettochelys insculpta. Next base: position 60,744,887 of record NC_134144.1, read on the forward strand.
AGATTTCTTCTTCCAAAATTTCTGGTTTGAAATGTCCTGAAAGCATCATCTTGTATATCTCCCTCACACAGCTATCCTTTGACTTATCAAGACCATATTTGGCTCCAGTTGCACCAATTTTTGCCTTGAATTTTTAGTTAACATTTCTCATTAGTTGTTCATGATTACTGCCATGCTCAGTACTTCTCTGGAGTCTTATCAATCAATCATTTTCTGTATGTTTTTTTTAACTGACAATCATATAGTCAGTCTAAAAGTTATTTCACCAATCTGGTGAGTTCCATATAATTTTGTGCATACTGTATCTTTTGGAGGACTTGGTTTCCTCACAATGTGTGTTGCACCAGTTCTTCACTTTTCCTCATTATCGTTCATAATGTTATCTAGGTACAGCTAGGTTGAACAGAAAAAATAACTATTGATTGCAGTTAACTAGCACATTTAATTGTATTGGGAGGCATTTAATTTCCTACCTAGAACTAAGTAGGTGTCACAACAATATATGCTGTATGTTTCTAAAGCTTCAAACAGTAATTCCAATCCTACTTATTGTTCCTAAGAGAAGAATAAAGGTTGAATAAGAAGTTATTTGTCATAAGAGTTTTTAACATTAGTTCCATACAAATATTGACATTAAAGAAAATAATAAAAGCCCTGTGTGTAGGCTAGAAAACTTCTCCCTTTGGTGTAATTGGTGTAATAAAAGATATTACCTCATCTACCTTGACATGAATAGAGACACATTGTCTTTTCATTTTTCTTCTGCAAGGGATAGGAGCTTATCAAAACCAAAGAAAAATTATTAACACAGATTTCATGAAATAAGACTTGAATTTGTAGAACTAATTTGAGCAGATATTCATTATATTGATAAAGAAGAATACAGGCAGAATTAGTGATATCTTACCCATTATTAAAAGAGCTTTTTTTTTTTTTTTACTTCATTGAAGTTCAGGAACTCGTTCATTTTATATTGCTTGCCCATCCTATGAATCTCCACTGCTTATTAAATGTCCCAATAATCCTCTTATACAGGATTTAAATTCCACATAGCATAATATTAATTTCATAGGTGAGGAAAAGAACCATAGCTTGTTTGATAGGATACCAATCATGTGGAATGTGCTCATTCTGGTGCTGATAATATTATATTTTACTTGTAGGTAGTGCTTTTTATCCATAGATATCAAAGTGCTTTATAAAGACATTATACCTAGTTGCTATGAACTGCCAAGGTCACACAGCTGGTCAGTGACAAACCTGGAAATGGAAATCAAGATCTATGCATTGGAATGTATCATCTCCCATTGAATCTTTCTGTGTAGCCCAGAACCAGGATTCATAAACACAAGCTGCAGCTGACTGTTTACCTTGTAGTGTGTGTGAGAGCTTAAGGTTAAAGGAATCACACTGTCATTCTGCTCCTGCAGTGGATTAGCAAGTTCTTGGGGGTGGTGAAACGCGGCTGCAGGGCTGTGCACAACCTGGAAGCGCCAGACAACAAGGTTATGCTTCCTGAAGGTGCTGAAGAAATTTAGTATGGAAGAGCTCGCACTTCAGGGAACCAATCTGACCTTCCTGCACACAAATCAAATATGAAGCCAGTGCTTTTCTTTCTTAGAGCTGTCAGTTACCTTTGGGAAAGAGACCTGAAAATAGAGGAAAACAGAAATAAATTATCTGGGGACCAGACTCGTACACAATATAATCTTCTTTTCCCCTTTCACACTGTTTGAACAGGTGGATTGAAGTAGAGCGCACAGTAGAAGAGCTGTGTCTCAGTCAACATTATACAGATTTCTATTACCTTTATGTTGTTTTCTTTCACCTCAAACGTTTGAAATTCGTGTTGGCTTTGCCACTTAAAAATCATCCTCAAGTAAAATTTCTGAGATGAGTTGTTCACATGAAACACATAATTATCTCACTACATACCTTAAGCTTTTCACTATATTGAATATCATTGATCTCATCAGAGGATTCAGGTGGTCTTTCTTCCCTTGTTCCTCCCAACCCCTTCGAAAAAAGTGAGCAATACTCCTGGTCACCATATTATTTGAAATAAGTTGGAAAACTCTTAGATCCTATGAATGGAGGCAAGGTTCTTATGTCAAGACATACAGATTGCAGGTACTTCAACCATGTGTAGAGAAGGAGAGTGTTTATACTAAGAGGTAAACTCCATTCTTCCTAGTTATGACTGGATTTGTAGCATCTCTTAAGGCAGAAGAAACTGAGGGCCGATCAGAGAGAAACATTAAGATCAGCCAATTTCGTGGAGAACTTCAAGCAGAAGCTTATGTTCGGGTACTGTTTATTGTTATATCAGCCCCCAGAAAAAGAGTAAATTTGAATTATATGTTACAATGCTGGGTCTCTCCCACATTGCTCACTGTTTAACCCAATTTCTTCAACTATCAGAAGTGGTTGCAAAGGTTCTTTTTCTGATCTGAACATCTACACTAACTAGATCTAGGCCATTAATTCTCTGCCATTAATGACATAAGTTAACAACCACTGTTGTTCACTACCCACCTTATATCATTGTATTGTCCCTCTTTCATTCATAAGTTATAGTACTATTTCACTAATTTCAAGTTGACGCATCTATATACCCTTTTAAGTTACACACAATAAACTAATGGTCTCTTTCCACTTCTTAGCCAGTATTCAAAAGCAGGCTGCAATACTTAGGTCTCATCTTGCAAAGACACTTTTACCTCAGAGTAGGAAAAAATTATTCATTTAAAATTTGAAACATTAAATAATTACAACTTAACTAGTCTTATGAAATAGCTAAAGTAGAATTTGTGAGCCATTACTCTTCCTTTGTTGTTGTCTGTTCATTTACTTGCTAATTTGCAAAAGTATTTTCTTATCTATTAGTGCAAATTAGTGAGTTTCTGCTCTGCTTGATTCCTGCTTTTCAAAGTCTTTATTTTAAAAAGAGTTAGCTGTCTATATACAAATGTCTGCCGATTGTTAAGCAGTTCAGCTGTCAGTTTACTGCACAGTGCAAAAATGTAACACTTTTTATCTTTGAGCAATTGAATTCAACTCTGACTCCTGCAATCTACATAATATATGTGTGGATTTTTGTTTCTCGCTGTGTGTGTATATTCAGTTGGAAATACAAAAATCTATCAAGTTAGTTGGGGACCTGGAAAATTTTAGCCCTTGAGTGAATACTCAATAAAATTTAAAATGGAAATGGAAAAGAAAGGGTAGACTATTCTGCAATAAACATGAGGAAAAAGACTCTTTATCGGGCAGACAATATAATATACAGTCTGCATAGAAATTCAGACCAAATGTGTGTTAGTTTTCTGATAGCTTGTCTTTTCATGAATTAACTGAGCATTAAGGGAATTTACAGTATTTGAGTCTTGTGGTGTCAGATTAACATTCTGCTAAAAAAAAACATAATTAGAGAGGTTGACACCTAGATTAAAAGATCACAAATTTGATTTTACATAATACCATCTTTCGCATTGAAGTTTTATTCTTCAAACTTTAGACAGTCTTTTTTTCCTAAACTAGATGGCTGAATAGGATGCTTAGAAATACGGTAGTCAATGTGAAGTTATGAAATGCAAATTATAACAAAAAAATTACCTAGCCAACCTGTGAATTGTCAGAATGAGAAGAAAAGTGGATGCAGCTGTCTTTTTAGTTATACTTTCCATATACTCTCCAGTTTATTTTTAATGGCTTTAATAAGGAATTTAATTAAGTTTTGCTCAGAATAAATTTATGAATTAGGCAAAATCTGGTGTCATAGTAAAAGTGGTGAATTGGATTGAAAGCTGGTAAACTAGGAGGGTACACAGCGTTATAATGAATAGAATTTGATGCAATGTGAAGGCTTCAAGTGGGGTTTCATGGTGAGAGTTTTATTGAACTTTTATCTAAGTTATTCAGAAATGGAAATGAGATGCCTAGTGTCTAAATTTCCAGGTGATTACAGAAACAGTGGTGGGGTAGGTAGGTACTAAGGAGAACCCTGCCCAATACTGAAATGAATTAAGCTCTATGGAATCTGATGGTGATGAGTATAAGGTAATAAAAGCTTCTATGGAGAGAAATATTAGAGAAAAGATACCTAAATTAGTATGTTATTGTCTCTGGTAATGGAATACAGTAGTTTGAAGGTAGACACTCAGTGGGTGGGATCAGCGGCAAATAAAGGCTAATAAGGTTCTGTTGTGTTTAAATGGAGACTAGGTATAAATCAAGCAAGATAATAGTGCTACGCTGTAAAACCCCTGTAGAACTATACTTGGAATACTGTGTCCAGTACTTGGTTTTGCATTAAAAAAGTCAGATCCTTGGGAAAATGCACAAGAAGTCAACATTTGGGGACTAATAGGTCTGTTTTGTGTGAAAGAAGTTTTAAGGGTGAAACATGGTCAGTCTTTTTAAAAGGGTGAGTGGGGAGGTGATTAGAGTAAGAAAGGGGCTGTGCTGGCTGAGACCTTGGGGCGGGAGGGGAAGATCTGTATAGAATACAGAAAGTTGGCTTAGTGAGAGGTCTCACTCTGATTCTTGTTAAGCATAAGTTTAAGAGAGAGTAGGGTTGGGGAGGAGATGTTGCTTTCTGAAGACAGCATGTAAATCATCAATACCACTGAGAAAAGTGGCTGAAGCAAACTCTTCTGTTCAACTTCAAGAGAAGAGCAGATATTTTTGGGGGGACGGGTGGAAGCATTAATTTAATGTACTTAGAACCAGCCTGTATTCTCCAAGACTGATGACAATGATAAAGCTCAGGGACCAGGATTGCACCCCTAAGTGTATTACGAAATGTTCCTACCACAAAGAAGATTTCTCTTTCTCTGTTGAACTCTACTACTTTATTGTTAACAAAGGGGTCGCCAAGTTAGTCTGTATTTTTAAAAACAACAGGAAGTCTTGTGGCACCTTATAGACTAATAGATATTTTGGAGCATAAGCTTTCATGGGCAAAGACCCACTTCATCAGATTCAAGATCTCTGCCCACGAAAGCATATGCTCCAAAATATCTGTTAGACTACAAGGTGTCACAGAAACACTTGATTGTTGTTATTCTAGACTTCTTTTCTAACCAAAACCCAACACCACAGAGAATTGTTGTAATTAGCTTTGCTAATAATGATATTGTGCATGTCATGCATGCCCCATGATCTGGTAGCAATGTGTTCTTTCACGAGTTATGTATATAAGTTTTTCAAAGCAACCAGTGATTTGGGACAATGTGGCCATGTCTACACAACCATTTAGCACAGCACTGCTGCCAGCAGCGCTGTGCTGATGACAGTTCACGAAATTGCAAATGGAGGACAATTTGCAAACTCGTGCGGCTAATTAGCATAGCCATGCGAGATTTTGCTGTTGACAGGGGTCGTGCCGGCATACAGAGGCCAAGTGGACATGCCTCTGCTGACTAAGCAGCCTCTTCTGTTGCCAGTCCCTATTGCCTGAAAATTCACATGACCTCTGTACTGCCGGCACACCGCTTGCTGAAAGCAAAATCTCATATGGCTATGTTAATTAGTGGTGCAAGTTTGCAAATGGTCCTCCATTTGCAATTTAATGAACTGTCATTAGCATAGTGCTTCTGGCAGCAGTGCTGTGCTAGATGGCCACGTAGACGTGGCCACTAAATATAATTGGAAACCTATTTTCTGACAAGAAATGGTGACTTTCAGTTAGCAGTACCTTTTAATCTCATGTATTAATGTATCCATTTACCTAATGACTTTTTAAAAATTAGATTTCTAGAAGTATCAGCTATTTCCATAAATGATGCTTCAGCACAAGAAAATGATAGTTTACTGGTATTTCCTTTCTGGAAGTAAGATGCTCATTGCAGGGGTGAAATTTAAAATTGTATCAGAATTCACTACCAATTAAGAACATCTGAAATGCTGCACTCTCCCTTTTTGCTTAGCATGTGAAATAACCTGGCCTGCTGATTTGTGGGGAAGGGAGGGGCGAAGGTACCAGTTGCCCTGGGGCCCAGCATGGCAGCAGTCAGAGCCCTGGGCCCTTTAAATCACTGCTGGAGCAGCACGCTGCAGAGCCCTGGTGGTTGTGCTCTGGATGGTGTGTGTGGAGGAGAGAGATGGACACAGCTGGATGGCACTGAGGACTGTCTGCCTTGGCAACACTCCTTCCATCTTGAGAGCATGTCTCTTCCAAGAGTACAGAGGTGGCCTGCTCCACTTTGCTCAGTCCATGGAGGCTGTCAGCTTGCCTGGAAATAACTGTATAGAAACTCTGGACAAATGTGCACTTACTAATGGTGGGCACTGTATTCCTAGAAAGTGTACCTTATATTGCTCTGTGATCCAGAATTCTATTGCTCCCATCTCCCAAGATCTGATGATAGTGGGGGAAGAGGTTATGTGGCCAGTCTGATAATTTTTACATGTGAGTCTTGTGGTGACAAACAGAAATACTAACAGAAAATGTTAACTTAGATCTTTTTTTCTTCAAATCCTGTGTCACCTTAAAGATTAACAGATTTATGTGGGCGTAAACCCACTTTGTCAGGTGCACCAGGAAATTACAGAGACAGGGATCTTATGTATATATATGTAATAATATATTAAACAGTGTTGGAGCCAGCACAAACCCCTGCTTCACTCTGCTGAGAATCTCAAAGGGTTCGGATGTGGATCCGTTGTATACGACGGTCCCCTTCATGCCTTCACGGAAGGCCCTAATAATGCTGAGCAGAGTTTGGGGGACAGCCGATCTTAGCCAGAATCGCAAACAGACCTTTTCTGCTGATCAGGTCAAATGCCTTGGTCAGGTCGATGAAGGCAATATACAGAGATTTGTTCTGCTCCCTGCACTTTTCTTGTAGTTGCCTAACAGAGAAAACCATGTCTATGGTGGACCGTTCAGCTTTGAACCCACACTGAGACTCAGGGTAGACTCTCTCCGCCAGAACATTGAGCCTCTTCAGAACAACACGTGCAAATAGCTTCCCCATGGTACTGAGAAGGGAGATGCTGTGATAGTTGTTACAATCACTTTTGTCACCCTTGTTCTTGTAGACAGTAATGATGTTAGCATCCCTCATATCTTGCAAGGCTTCGAGCGAAGACCAGGGTGCTTACGAAGAGTCTAAGGGAGTTCCTTTTTGCTGACGATGCAGCTATTGCTGCTCACACTCAGCAGGAACTGCAGTCACTCATAACTCGCTTTGCGGATGCATGTATGGAATCTGGCCTCACAATCAGCTTAAAAAAGACCCAGGTGATGGGCCAAAACGTGGGTAACGAGCCATCTATCAATGTGCTAGACTACGAACTGGAAGTTGTCCATGAGTTCATGTACCTACACTCGATGATCTTGGACAACTTGTCACTTGATAACGAGATCAACAAGTGCATTGGAAAAGCTGCCACAACGTTCTCTGGGCTGACGAAGAGAGTATGGGCTAACAGTAAGCTCACTGTACACACCAAGGTGCAGGTCTATACAGCCTGTGTTTTGAGCACATTGCTGTACGCCAGTGAAACATGGACTTTGTGCTCAAAACAAGAGCAGCGGCTCAACACATTCCACACGTGCTGCCTTAGGCGCATACTTGGTATCTTATGGCAGGACAAGGTCCCCAATAGTGCAGTGCTTGAGAGGGCAGGCACCACCTCCATGTTCACCCTTCTCAAACAGAGGCGTATGCGCTGGCTGGGCCATGTCTCACTAATGACGGGTGACCGAATACCGAAGGACCTCCTCTTTGGCGAACTGGCATCTGGAAAGATGCTGAAAGGGCGACCTAAATTGCGCTACAAGGACATGTGCAAGCGTGACCTCAGTGCTCTCTCTATCAGTGTGAGCACCTGGCATTTGCTCGCCTCAGACAGGCATGCCTGGAAACAGGGAGTGAAGGAAGCTCTTGCTATGTATGAAACTACCTTGGTGAAGGAAGCGGAAGACAGGAGAGCCCTCAGGAAGATCCGTGCCTGTGATACCAGAGCGACATCTGCCTACTGCTGCTCACAGTGTGGAAAGGACTGCCACTCCTGCATTGGATTGCACAGCCACAGAAGACGCTGCTCGAATCAGTCCAACTGGGGCGCAAACCCATGATCCCTTGGGATCGAAGGATGCCTACTACTAATATATTAAAAGAACGGGTGCTAAATAAGGACTGAATAAGCATTTAGAATGATTTTCTCACTACAAAGGCCATTTTCCCTCTCTTGGTATTCATACTACCACATCAGCTGCTGGGAATGAGCCATCTCCATCCTGACTGAGTTGGCCTCGTTAACACTGGTCCTCCACTTGATAAGTAACTTCCTTATTTTAATATACTGTCTTGTGAATACCAAGAGATGGAAAATTACCTATGTTGAGAGAGCCATGCTAAATCTTTAATTGGTTCTTATTCAGCACCCCTTCTTTTATTATACTTGTGTGTGTGAATGTATCTCTGCCTCTGTAATTTCCACTCCAGTGCATCTGACGTTGTGGAGTTTACTCATGCCCAAATAAATCTTAGTCTTTAAGGTGCCACAGAACTCCTTGTTGTTTTTGGAGATTGTCTAACATGGCTGTCCTTATCAAAACAAAAAAGCAGTCAAGTAGTACTTTAAAGACTAACAAAATAATTTATTAGGTGATGAGATTTCGTGGGACACACCCACTTCCTCAGACCATAGCCATACCAGAACAGACTCAATATTTAAGGCACAGAGAACCGAAAATAGTAATCCAGGTTGACAAAGCAGAAAAATTATTATTGAGGTGAGCAAATCAGAGAGCAGAGTGGCAGAAGGGGCCCGGGGTGCGAAGGGGGAGTCAAGAATTAGATACAGCGAAGTATGTAAAAGAGTCCTTGTAATGAGTCAGATAATTGCCATCCCAGTTCAAACCATGTGTTAATGCGTCGAATTTGAATATAAAAGAGAGTTCAACAGCATCTATCCTTCTGAGACTTCTCTTATTCTAGTGACATATCATGGCTAGTGGGACTGAGACATGAACACTATTTGAAACTGGCCCATGGCCATAAGAACTTGTGTAAAAATCTTAGGGTTGTTTCCCCTCACCTCATAGGAGGTAGGTAAGGTTTGTTTTAAATTGGTATTTTACCAGTTATATATATAAAAAAATAACTTATTTCAGTAGGCTGTATGGAAGAGTATGTAATCAATATATGCCTAAATCCTGCACTATGCATACAGGAAATACTTACACTGAATAGAATGGCAGTGTGTCTACTAGCTAAAGCACTGGACTGGGACTCAGGAGATCTAGATTCTATTTTCAGCTGTGCCACTGGCCTGCTGGGTGATCTTGCCCAAGTCATTTAATCTTCTTGTGCCTCAGATTTCCATGGAAAATACGGGAACATTGATACTTAGCTTCTTTGTAAAATGATGAGAGGTGTTCTAATGGAAAAAGTGAATAAGTATGCAGTATTATTATTGACTTCAGTAGCAGCCTTACTTGTTTTTGAGCTGTAGGATCTGCCCCTAAAATCCTAACAATTTTAAATAATTAGCTGTGATATATCATTTTTTTTTAAAAATTTATAACCTGCCATTTCTTTGCTTGTTTGTTTTTATTTCTAGATGAACTTTCAAATTCATCAGAAACCAGATTGTCTTTAGAAGATCTTTTCAAAAAAGAGTTCATAGTTCATAATCCAGAAGCTAAATGGATTAATGGTATGTATATAAGCGGTTTGAATGCATAGAGAAGCATTTTTATGGTTAATAGAAACACTTTCATTACTAAAGCTGTGAGAGTCATAAAGACTGTTTTGCTAGAAGTTTTGTCATGTTTGCAGTGTGTATCTAATTTTTAATATGTACTCCCTGTATCAATATCTGTTAATCTAGCTATTGGATAATTAGTACTCCATACGACATAAGGAGTTTGATCCAGATCAGTTTAAAACTGAGGCTTGTCTGTGTATTCAAAACAAAATCGGACCATTGAATGAAAAGATTTATTCAGATCTGAACTTCAGGGTGTGCAAATGGTTCTGACACACAACATATGTAAGCACATTTCAGTTTGAACTTCAACATATTTGCACAGCTCTAATTACTTTGTGAGGATTATATATCAAGTTCTGTATGTTTAAATGCTTTAAGAAATGTATATAATGTTCTAAACAATAAGTGGTGTTACTCTTGTCTCCTAAAAAGAGTCTTTCAATCTCTCATTGAAATCTTTGGGGGTTTTATTTCATCATATACAATGTTTCACATTCTTTCTCTAAACAAGAAGTTTTCAAATACCACGGTATCCTTCCCTGTCTTTGTGTTAACATAACTGTGTGGAATTCAAGATATAATAATCAGAAGAATAACAATAGGCGTTCTGCAAAATATTATATTTGAAGAAGTTGTGAAAATAGGAAATCTTGTTATGTGGTTGCAGAGCTTATAAGAGAAGTGCAGGCAGAATGCTTTCTTCTTCACATTGAAAAGATCTAAAGATACTGAAGCTGGCTTGCCTGAGGTGAATCAGTGAGAACTGCAAACAATGCCTGATAAAAGGGCACTAATGGAATTAAACTTCACAACCTTCTCTGGAGACTGAGGTGAAGTTGCATCTCCCCAGTGAAAGTTCCCAGGTGTGTTTTGCCTCAGATGAGGGGTGAGATGGGGCAGGAAGGCTGTTTCATAAAGTGAAGCATGCAGTAACTCTGCTTCTTTGAGAGACCAAACCATGGCCTACTCTTGCCTTCTCCCACCCTTCCAGTAATGGGGAGGTTTTGCCTGCACAGTAACACTATCCTGGAGCAACTGTGTTTATGGGAATGCCAGAATTTCTAGTTTATCTATGCCCTGAATCAGTGCAAAAGAGAGAAGAAGGAGCCTTGCTTCCTCACCCTCCATTCATGCTTCTTTGCCATGTTTGTTCATTTCCAATTACCCTCCTGTATGATGAAATTAATCTCCTCTGTAGAATATTGATTACACCCTTTTCCTGTGCATGAAACTGAATAACTCTCATTTACAGCAAACACAAGTTGTGAGCAGCCTTCATATGACTGCAGCTAATTCAGTGAAAAAATCCTTTTTTTGTGAATGAAAATTATATTATATTGAACCATAAATATAGACAATCCTCGAGGATACAAAGAGTGCAGCAGTAACAAATAACATCACACAGTCACTGAAGCCTATCTTTAAAAACTGCTCATGACACCAACAAAAATCAATGGCCTAATGAAGACAGAGTATTCTCCACTTCTGCTTGCACAAATAATCACGTGTGCATGTAAATATACAATTGATTTTGCATATGGACTTTGTCCTCCTCTTTAAAAAATTGCACTGGCAACAAAATAGTCTTTTAAGGGGAGTACTTATGGTAGATAGTAACTTACTGGAAGTGAAGCTTGGTGCAAGCTTCACTGTCAGCACAATTCCTTTGCTTGCCTATTATCTTACTAGGTCTTGTATTTGAAATTCTCATTTTTTCCTCAAATCAAATGTAATCTAACTTTCTAAAGTGGCATGGATAGGCTTTGAGTTCTAGTAAATGATTATTGTTTATATAATATCATGCTTGTCTATTATCATTTAGTCCATACTCAGGAATATCTGCCCTGGACTGCAGAGGGGTTTTGGTGAAGGAATGATGAAAATGATAAATGCTTGCTTAACGTGCAGGATTTCTTAGCTTAAAAAGCTGTTTTTGAGGTGGGATCCTCTTAAAGAAACACTTCGTGAGCGGTGATCTTTGGTGACTGTATAATAAGAAAATGCAGGTATCATGGCTAAAAAATCCAAACCAGACCTAGGGCCCCACACCTGAAGGGGCAATACACTCGAGCTGGCTGAGTCATGCTGTCAGTATTCTGCCTTGTGCCTACCCACTGTGCAGATCCTGCTGTCAGTGTGCTGCTTTGGGCCTGCAAACTTTTGGCCAGTCCTGGTTTCGCATGAAAGAAGAGTCCGATTTTGATTGCATTCAGGGGGTAGGGAGGTGGTGGCTTTGTTTGTTTATTTGAGTTGGTTTCTGGGGATTGTTGCCCAGAAATGAGGGTGTAGTTGCTAGGTTTAATAGTTTGCATAAATCAGAAATAACAATAATACTTTAAGCTTTTCTTTTTCTATATTTTGTTTAGTACTAAAATTTACATATTTCAAACTCAAAACAAGAGAGAGACCAAAAAAGTCACCTCTTTCTTCCTCCTCCTGTTTTTAATGACATGTTCTTCATCCTAGTATTGATCTTCTTTTCATATTTTATTACCCAAGTGATGGCTATACATGGTAGGTGTATCAGCATATTGTTGCAGTCAGGCTTTAATCGTACCTTTAGGTATTGAAGAGCATGGTGGGCAGGATAATTCTGTGCTAGGAGTGAAGGGTTTGACAGAAGAGGAGAAGCTGGTCATAACCATTCCTGTGGTTCTATTTAGCAGTTTAGATTTCTAAGTCCTCTACAGTCAGCATGCTTAGACAATTCCTTTCAGATACTATATGCCTCTGAAACAGCTCACATAGGGATAGAGACAGATTTGGGGAGTAATTTGAGCTAGGACTCATGGAAATAGAAGCCCAGGAAAGAAAAGGTCCATTTTCAACAATTTTCTAGGTGGCATTTTTGTGCAGAGCCAGAAATCAAATTATTGATGTGATGCACATCAAAATTGTCTTGATCATTTGGTTTGCACAATGTAGTCAGTGCATGCCATCCACTAAATCTTTGGAGGACCAAAATTGAGTATTTTATTCAAGAAAGTGTACTTTATCACATTGTGCGTGTGTCAATACTGGGGAAATGGGGGGAACAACAAGTGGATTTCTGGATTTTCTGGATTTCCTTTTGAAAGGCCCCATCTATGTGGGCGGCAAGCAATTCAAAAGCGGCACTTTCGAATCGCCACAGCCGGCATTATGCTAATTGAGTGTTAGTGTAGACATAGCCCATGACTGGCAGTTGTAGTAGCTGCGTAGCAAGATGGTCAAGCTGCTAGCCTCTAGACAGGAGTGGCTCCCTTTCTCCTTTTGCCACTGTTCTGTATGAGTTTGATATACCTCACTATATGTACCGTAAACGCTCTAAAATCCATATATGTGGTGGCTTTTTTTTTTTTTTAAATGTGGTATGACTCATGAGAGTTCGGATTAGGGTTGGTGAACCAAATTTGGGATGACTTTCACCAGGGTTTCCAGAACTCTGAGTTCTGAATGAAATACTTGTTTTTCAAAGGAGTATTTCTAAGTACCTTTCTTTTTCTTGGTGCCACAAAACTACAGATCAAACTATTGCTGTGATGTGGATCAAAATAGTCTGAGATACTGGTAAATTTTTATCCAATGTAGTGCATGGCAGCTACTGACTCTTCTGGGGATCCAAATTGTAAATGTTATATTGGGAAACATGTTCACTTGTATGGATGTGCAGTCTGGATGGATTACAGTGTGCATGATCCAGTAAAGAATAACCATGGCAAAGTTTTTCTGCATTCACTTTAAGCTGCCTGAGTACTTTGAGCAAATGTGCTGATGCTGTTACCCGAGTGAACATCTCTCCATGGACACTTCTAGACCAAACCTTCATACACCCATATAATAAAAATGGAATAACTCGTGTTGCTTCTGCAAGTTGTCACTATTATAATATAAAGTATGTCCTTATTTTATGGGGATGTTTATGGTGAACACAGCAGAATAGTAAGCAGCTTGGCTAACCAATTTTTTTCTTATATTGTGTGGGAAGCAGCTCATAACATAGGACTTTGTGTATAGGGGAGATATGGAGGGACAGGGAGACAGGTTTTGCTGGGAAATGAAGACAAGTAATAGAAAAAAAAATGGGTTAGTTGTTTGAGAAAACCTGTGTTTTACTAGCCACGGATTGGATGAGATTAGTCTGCATTCAAATGATTCGAGGTATACATGCAACTCTTCCCTCTGCTCTCACACATTGGCGTGTGGAAAATATAGGTTTTACTATATCATAATCTCGGCTTTTTCAAACACCTCCGCACACGTCCTCATGACACAAACACCTATACAAAGGAAGCCTAACTACTACTTCCAACATTTACTGTATGTACACCCAATATACTTACTGCACTTGGTATTTGTGCAGATAATTCTCATTGGCTATTACCAAGTCCAGGGGAACAAGAGGAAGAATGGCAGTGCAACCTTTTTCAATTTATTTTTCTTCTATGCATGAAATTGAATTGATTTTCTTCAGTAACTGTGAAGTTGGCAGAATAAAAGTGTCTGAGTAAAAGGGGCACATAGAAGCTCTGATGAAATGGGGCAGTGCTAATGCATGGGCAAGCATATCTTTGTATTTGCTGACTTTCAGACGTTTGAGTTTTGCTCCTGGAAAGGAGACACACATCAGCAAGCAACAGTATCTCTGTTAGGGTATTTTTTGCCACTAACCTAATTTGACCTCCAATATAACATAAGCCATAGAACTTTGGAAAGCGATTCCTGCCTTAACTCCATAATTAGGGTTCAGGAGGCAGTGGTCAGTTGTCAGTTGTCCCTTGATATTGTTACTCCCCAGTCTAGACTTGTCATTGGTCTACATGTTCCATAATGTTCCATTATGCTTTCTACTTCCCCCCTCCTCCCCCATTGTGTAGGTTATAATTTAATCACATAAAATGTCCTTGATGTTTTGGGACTGGAGTGGATTTTACTCATTCACATTCTTTGAAAGGGATATCTTTTCCCGAACCCCAACTACCTGAAGTTTGGCTTGCAACTAGAAGCAAACAATTTTATATTTATATTCCTTTCAAAAACACTTTTTTCCACTTCATCTTGCAAGTTAACTCTGGATATTCTAGGTATCACTTGTCACTTCTGTAAATGTCCATATATATATCCTGCTATGGTCTTGGTCTCAGTGACATCATGTGACAGAGAATTCCATAGGCTAACTTTATTTTATGTGGGGGGAAAAAAGGACTTTCTCACTGTTCATAAATCTACTGCCCTTCAGGTCCATTGCATGTTGCTTTATTTTTCTGTTATGAGAAAAGGTTGTTGTATGTTGTATCTGTACTGCTCACAAACACCACTTCCATGATTTCAATATCTATTCCATCCACATCTATTCACTTCCTAGTTTTTACCTCAGTGATGCTACTCTATTGAGTGTGGATTCTCCTTTTCAATATTTTTTTCTGCTTGAGTCCCTGAATACTATTTGCCATTCATCCATCCATATCCCAATCTATTTAAGTTTCTCTGTAAGGTGTTGCTTTCCTGAGGTGAGCAAACTGACCCTTCTGTTTAGGGTGTCATCAGGAAACATACGTATATAGCAATGCATCTCAGCCTCTAGGTCAGTCTTCATGGCTATGTCTAGGTTGAAGCAAATTGTTGACAGGCAAAGCCTTTGACAGATCACGTCCAGACAGCCAAAGTGGATCGTAAGAGTGATCTGCTCTGTCAACAGAAAGCAGTTGGATTGCCTGGCTACTCTACTGGCAAAACAGCCAAACAGAAGCACAGCAGAAGGGTTTCCTTTCCTGGAAGCGCCTTCTGGCAGCAGAAGTGCCCCCCAAAAACTTTCAGACCAGCTTTTTGTCAACAGATGTCTTTCAAGGGCCTTCTTCCTTGTGGTGAGTGGGGTACAGCTGTTGACAGAAATGCTGCGTTCTGTCCACTTACTGTTGACAGAATGCCCTTGGGCATGTGGACACTTCATGGATGATGTCAACAAAATAGCTGTTTTGTTGACAAAACCCTAGTCTAGACATAGCCCATGATACTTAAGTAACCTTGCTACTTACCACCCTCCATGTACCTGGGACAGATTCCTAGCCTTGCTTTGTTCATGAAAGGCTATTCAGTTTGGTTCATTTATCCAGCAGTCACTTCTCAGTACAAAAGGTCTGCTCAGTGCATCATTTCCAGTCATTTGGGTTTCCAACAGGTTTGTGGGCATGCTGAATAATTTGGAGTGTGTGGACCAGAAGGGAGGAATGGAGAGGACAGAGAAATAATTTCGGATTTAGCCTGGCTCCCACCGCAGATGTTTTCCTGTTGCCTTAGGTAAAATGTGAGGGATGAGAATAGGCACCTTACAGAGCAATGGAAAGAAAGAGGAGTGTTTTTGTTTTGTTTTTTTAATTAGATACTTAGAAAATGTTTTATGATTGTTGTTCAGCATCCCAAGTGCTTTAAAACATAACATTATAAATAATGTGAAAATGATTAATCTCCAGAGGAGGATCACAAACCAGGTAACAGAGCAAAAATGTAATAACTAGGAAGGAAAGAAATTGTGCAAAAAAGGGCAACTAGATGCAGAAATGGACAGGCGCAGAAAGGAAAAGTGTGTGTTTGGGGGCAGGGTGGGGAAATGGTGAAATGGCGGTAGTCTACCATCCTTGAGGATTAATGGCTTTCTTGGGTATTGACACCACAGCTCAAACTTTTATCGTTACTGTTTCTTAGTTTCTGGACACTTCTCGGACAAATATCAGAGGGGTAGACATGTTAGTCTGGATCTGAAACAGCAACGAAGGGTCCTGTGGCACCTTATAGACTAACAGAAACGTTCTGAGCATGAGCTTTCGTGATGAGTGAGTCTGTGCTCACGAAAGCTCATGCTCAAAACGTTTCTGTTAGTCTATAAGGTGCCACAGGATCCTTCGCTTCTCAGACAAAGGCATTTACAGGTTAGCATAATGTCCACCTGAAACTCCTCTTTTTGGGGCTCTCTGGGACAAATGCTGTGCTGATATCCAGCCTCTGTGCAGCAGAAGTGTGTTTGCTCCTCATGTGGTCAGCTTGCTTGCTAGTGCACAGGGTGCTGGGTCTCAACACACAATACGGAGTTTTTATGGGGATGGTACATCTTGGCCATTCCCCCTTACTTGGGTTGGGGCTGTGGCTAACAACCACAGTTCAGCAGTGATTTGGGAATGCACACAGTGCAACAGGAGCAAAATAAATAATGGACATAAATTCAGTTGGTTACATTTTTGATGGATTTTTAATTACATTTTTAATTTGCTATTGGAAAAGTTGAATATGGCCAACCTACAGACCTTAGAAGTTTGTGTAGTTGAACAAAGGCAACTGATATGCTTGCTTTTCTAATTTGATAAGATTTCCAAGCAAATGTGTAGGAAATATTTGCCAGCTAGTAATCATTTTAACAACCATGTATTTTTGCCAAAGAAATCTAGATTAATTTCCATCCATATTTGAGACTGCACAAATTCATACCCTCGCTAGTAAGAGAATTAAATTCTGGGCACTTTGGTCAAATAGAATTTGAAACTGGGGAGAACTATTGGATTTTGGCCTGAAGCATTAGTCTTCTATGCCAAATGCGCTTCACTTTATTATTATTTATTTTTATTTTCTGATCTTTATAATATTTTGGTAACCCACAAGAGGAATTATTTTTTAACAAATAGAGTTCACACTCTGTGTGTGTGTGTGTGTGTGTGTGTGTGTTGGGCTAAGGTAAAATCTTATTTGACATGAAGTGAAAATTTAAAATGTGTGTGAAATGTTAAAATAGCAGTCTACTCTGTAAATACAAATCACATCTCCCTTCCAGGACTGGGAACATGGGTTGTGAAGTTAAGCCATAATTTAAGTGCTCTTGTTCTGGGGTCCAGCATGTGCTCACACTGATAATTTAGAAGTTAAATAATAAATATAATATGTTTTGATGGTTGTAAAAAGTGCTAGAAAGACAACTCAGGAGTCAAGACCCTTGCATATAGGCTCTGAGAGTCATCACAAAGCAGGAAACTTGACCTCTTTCACTGTATGAACAACAAGAAGTCTTGTGGCACCTTTATAGATTAACAGATATTTTGGACCTTAAGCTTTCGTGGGCAAAGACCCACTTCATCAGAGGCATGAGTGGTGGGGGAGGGGTTCAGAGGGGTATTTGAAACCTCTGAAACTGCCCCCGCAACTCATGTATCTGACGAAGCGGGTCTTTGCCCACGAAAGCTTATGCTCCAAAATATCTTGTAGTCTATAAGATGCCACAAGACTTCTTGCTGTTCTCGAAGCTACAGACTAACACAGCTACCTCTCTGGATACTTTTTCACTGTATGGTGAGTATAATGTAAAAAGAGGGAAGAAATGAGTGTCAATTTAGCACAAAATCAAGACGAGCAACATTAATAAAGAAATCAAAAGGCATGAAGAGAAAAAAAAATCTTTAAGGATCTATGCACAAATCCTGGGACCAGGTAACTAACACAAGGAATTAGAATTCTTCATTTATGGGCATAAATTCAGTTTAGCTGATATTACAGAAACCTAGTGGAATGATTCACATGAATGGAATGTTAAAAATCAATGGATAGCTGATTTAGGGAGGATCAAGTGGGCAAAAAGGGAAGAGGAATGTCACACTATTTCAAGAATTGGAGGGGTAGCTGTGTTAGTCTGGATCTGTAACAGCAACGAAGGGTCCTGTGGCACCTTATAGGCTAACAGAAAAGGTTTGAACATGAGCTTTTGTGAGCACAGACTCACTTCATCAGATGCCAGCATCTGATGAAGTGAGTCTGTGCTCACAAAAGCTCATGTTCAAACCTTTTCTGTTAGTCTATAAGGTGCCACAGAACCCTTTGTTGCTATTTCAAGAATGGCATTACCTGTTTCCAGATCACTGACTACTCAAACAACGATTGGGAGTGCTTGGTGAACAATGTCCTATCAGGTAAAGCACAAGAGGGGGGTGACAGTAGGTTTCTGCTACATACTATCAAATCACACAGGAAGCAGGATGACCAAATATATTAAGATTAATTTTTAAGAAACAAACATGCATACATCATCATGGGGGACTTCAGTTTCATGATGTGTGGAAGAATGCTTCTGATGACCTTTTTACTATCACTTTGGGAGTTCTCGTTCATATAGTGGCAAAAAATTTGTTTTTGAAGTGTAAAAAAAGTCATTTTGACATCAAAATGAAATAATTTGATATTCATGATAGATTCCTAAGGGGATTTAGGCATAATTCATAATTACTGGAATTGTGCACCCGTAGGAATGTGGCAGAAGCAGGTTTAGTTGCCTGCTCTGGAACAGGAAGTTGAATTAATTTCTTCTCCTCTCTCATGTGAGTACCACAACCAGATGGCTACGGGGTATTATGAACTGAGTTATTCCCAGTGTCTCATGGGCTACATCTGTGCGAGGGAAAAACTTCAAAATGGCCATGCTAATGGCCAAATCAGGAAATACTAATGAGGCGCTAAAATAAATATAGATTCAAGGTAAGTTTTGGATCCATTTTTTAGCTACACTGACTTTCATGTCAACTCTTGTATATTCGAGTCTCAAAGGCAGCTACAGTTCTGCTGTAATTATCTTTGTATGTTTTTTTGATATTATCATTTTATGCCCATCATGGCGAATCATTGTGGCAACTACCCATTTATGATATTTTCTTTCCTGTTCAGGGATCTGTAACTAATCAGGTTCCCACAAAATTCCCCAATTTATATGATTATGTATGTGGTATACAGATATAGAATGGTGGTAGTAGAATTTTTAAATTTAGCAGTATTTTAAATAATTTCAGCCATTTATCTTCCCATTCTTAGCACTATGTGTACAGCACTATATGTACAGCATTAAATACTAATCACTTTTATAGCACTCTTCATTTTCAAAGTACTGTATGAGCATTAACTGATAGCTCCTCATAAGATCACCTCAGACAGATAAATATTTCTGTTTGACAGAGGGGAAAACTGAAACAGAGGTCGTAATTCTGATCTTGCGCCAAGGTAACTCTGTTGACTTCAGTTATATTTATCCTGATTTACTAGCATAAGTGGCTTCAGAATAAAGTCTGAAGATTTTACCCCAAACCACACAGCTAATCATCAGAAGAACCAGGATTAGGATTCTTGCATCCCTAATCCCTTGCTCAAATCACTGGTCTTATGCTACCCCCTGTTGTGCCCCCTACCTGTTTTCAGTGATCATTCTTTCCAGGATTCCTCATCTTCCTGGATTTTGTTTTCTTAACTATGAATTTATTGATGAGTCTGCATTCCAGCTTGCCTCTGACTTCCTCTTAGTACACTTTGTAAGGGTGAAGAATAAAATATCATTGTCACCTTTATGTGTATGAGTTCACAGGGCTGGGGCTGAAATGCACTGGTCCTTGGGCTACACCAAGGACCAGTGCATTTCAGCCCCTGCTCGGGGAACTACATATAGACAACAACTTCCCTCCAAGTCAAGATCTGCTCAACACTTCCCACACCTGCCCAGGCTCCATCCTTCTTCACCCCTTCCTCCAAGACCCAACCCCTGCTCTGCCTCTTCCTGCCACTGCTCCACCCCTTCCTGCCTTTTTCTACCCCATCTACTGAGCATGTCCCTGCCCTACTCCCAGAGCTGCTTGTATGCTGTGAAACAGCTGTTAATTTCAGGCAGGACATGCTGGAGGAGAGGGAAAGGAGTTGATCAGCAAAGCCAGCAGTGGGTGAGAACATCTGGGGGAGTATGGTTGCTTGAACTTTCTCTAGTTTTTCTCAATGGATGATGCATCCCCAGACTCCCACAGAGTTGACATTTATGCCTTTGTTTTACTCTCCTCAGCCCCAAAGACAGATTAGAGGTCTTTGTCTTCAGTGTTGCTTTATCTTGTATCTGCAGACAGCTGCGTCTAAAAGTTGTTCCATGTTGGGAGCTGCTGGAATGGAAAGGTGCATTAGCCATACATGGAAACAACCCTTGCCCCAGGGGATGAAAAAGAATGGAGGAGGCTTACAGTCGCAGAAAGAATATAAGAAGGAATCCATTGGAAGCCTGGTTCAGCAAGGTTATGGCCACTTGTGCCAGAGTGAGGGCCCATGGGGAGCCCATTCAAAAGGTCCCATCCACTTTTTTGCTGTTAATCCATCACTCTTATTAATCAAACACTTCAACAGATACCAGAAGAGGACGAGCTTTATTTTCAATTGCTTCTAAGCTCTTATTAGTCATTGATTTAGCCACACAGTGCTGTGGAAAGTTACTGGCAATACTTTGACAGTCTATAACAGGACTCTTCTGTTTATAAAGTGTAAACTTAAGCAATGAAAATGTATATTTGGAAGAGCTTTAGAAATGCAGTAATCTTTTCTAAAGGACACGAATAACTGTGTACAGATATTAAGCAATTTACCAGCAGACAAAATAGTAATGCTAACAAAGCTATCTCTTTAACAAGACGCCATAGACCAAATCCATCTGATTACATCTTTGCTGGCATACCAGTGAACTATTCTTTGAATAATAGATTTTTTTAAACAGTTTGGAATGGCAGGCTTTAATTATAAGGGTAATTATGTTTTATTACGTTTTATAATGGTTGCAGTGGTTTAAGGCTTTTTGAACATAATAGTGAACTGATTTCCTGTAGTTAGATTCCCCAACAGTAGGAAGATCTTTTCTAAGTGTGTAATTTAAATTTAAATAAATGCAGACCTCTGTACTAAACTTGTATAGAATGAGAGTGATAACTTAAGAGAAAATACAGCTTTGTGACACTCTGATTACTTTTGTAAAGACAGAAGTATATTCTTCCCTTGATGCATGTGTCTAACTTCCATTAGTGTTAATGGGAGTTGTGTGTGCATTCCAACAAGACTACACTCCAATTAATTATAAGACTTAAAGAAAATGTGAGTTCTGTTAGGTTAAGTTAGAGAGTCATATAGTATTCAAATGTTCTGTAATTTTTTCCTGCTCTCAATCCTTTGATGGCTGCTTTACATAACACTGACTGACATATTGTCATGCAATCTTGTAAGTAGTAGAATCCTACTTTGTTTCAAACATATTGTGGCATATAGTCAGCTCAAATCTAGTTCTTTCTGTGATATGTAGACTACAACCTGCCTGTCTTTATTCTGTTTATGTTTAGCTGACAGTTGAATAACTGTTCCATTAAATTTATCAATTTCAAGGTTAGCTGTAGCTGACTGAAACTGAAATACATAAATGTGTTTGAATGAATCCTTTTCCTTTTCTCTTTTCTCGAGTTTTCCTTGTTTTTTTAAGTAGATATTGCTGATAATCTGAGAGAGAACAGAGAATAGGTGCGTGATTAATATTTTAGTTTAGATTGCAAATACTATTCATAAAAGGTAGAATGGGCTGAGGAAAGTAACAATAAGGTATTTGTAGCAGACAATGTGCGTGATTGACATTTATATTGGACATAATTCATGTGTAATACAGCACATCTGGAAACTTCAGGCAGTAGATTCTGTACTCTGTAAATAGATACATAAATGGCAGGAGTTCAGTATGCAGTGAGAGAAAATGAGCAGGAAGTTTTATGTATCAGATACATAACTGTCAGGTAGATTAGGGCAATTCAACAAACTTATTGCGAGACATACATTTCTGTTTGTCATCTTTACTATTACAGACCCTGAGTTTCTTGTTATCTCCTTGTAGTCATTGGAATGCTCTTTTGGGTATTTTTTCCTTGCTTGTGGAGCTGTATGCACCAGCATTTTGGGTTATGTATTCCATTTAAATCATCAGTCATTGTTTTGAGATCAGAGTATTGCATATAAGTAAATAAGGATGGGGTTTAAATTTCTGTTCTACTTGTATTGGAAGGGGATGTGGGATTACTTAGAGACAGAACTTTGACAGGCTATTAGGTTCTTCTTGTAGCCCAGTAAAAAGGATTGCATTGGTAGGAAAGGAAACATTTGCTGTCTTATCAACTTATCCTAGTGTACTGTATGGTTGAATAGCATGAGAATGAGCAACAAAAGTTAGTATTGCTAAATCAGAAAATGTAAAAGTCAAGGGATAGAGAGAGACAGGCAAGAAAGGGGTGAATTCTGTGTCAGGCCAAGAGTGAAATCCTATTAATTAGGGCAATGACAACTAATAAAAGTCTCTTTAAAAAGGTGTGGAAGGAGCTAGAAAGAAAGCAAAAAGTGTTTATGTCCCAGAGAGCCTGTTCCATAGTAGCTCTCCCTGGTAGCACCTCCTCCTAGTTTCAACTTCCAATGACCTGAAGCATGACAGTTCTAGATAAGAATACATCAGAGACTGTAAAATCCGGCTTGCATCAGCAGCTGGAGGAGAAGGAAGTTGGTACCTTGACTGATACGATGGAACTAGAGGCAAAGACCCTTTCTGAAGTGTGTAACGTCACATCAGCCTCAGTTAAACAATTCAACACAGCTAAGGAGAAACTAGAAGAAGCTCTCTTGTTCTCTTGCAATGCTGGTTTTAAAGCAAGCATGTTACGATCCACATAGACAAGGGAAAAGTGTATCAGTGAATAATTTTATATCAGCCCTGTGTGATCTTATTGAACATTATTTCTATGGACAGATGAGCTAGGACCTCATCAAGGACAGAGTAGTGGAAGTGTGGATACAAAGCTCTTAGATGTTGGATCTAGTTCTGATACTAGAAAGGCCAAAGGGCTTGTATTGTTAAAGTGGGAATACAATGACATTATCACATTATTCTCCAAACTAATTTTAAGCAGAGGGCAAAGTACAGGTCACACATGTTGGGAAGATGATACCCAAACATATAGCTCAATAAATAACCTGACCACAGATGTAACTGAAGACTGATGAAGCCATGTTGTTTAACCAAAATGAGGAACTCAACAAAAAGAACTTCCAGAATGAGGGAACTGCATGTCAAAAACCCTGATCAGCAAGGGCAGCCAGAAAATGAATAAAGGATACAGCCATAGTTCTATAAAAGAACAAGGCACTTCTGGCAGAAGATCCAGAAGAAACCAACTATATGTTTCTTAGAATAACAGAAGCCAACTCACAATGGCAGTCATTGTTTTCCAGGATGGCCCCGAAAGACAGTAAAGTAGGATTCTAAATAGGCTCTAAAGTGGATGTAGCAGGTGTTAGGGGATTGCTCTACCTGATGATTGAAACTAGTGCCACTCCATGAAGTAAAGTGGATGTTGGAAGGCCTAGGACATTCCTTGTGAAAGGGTGATTTTTCTCTCTAATTATTAGGAGGAAAGAATACATCCCAAAATTTCGTTGTGGTTGATAGTGTTTGATTGCCAGCTGGCCAAACACACCAATATAACTATTACCTATATTCCGAAGTGTCGGAGGCTGATAGGGATGGTGGAGGAATGCACATTGGATTATATCTAATGGTGTGTGAAGCATCAGTGCCTGTTTCAAAACAAAACATTTGTTTTTTTTCTGAAATGGATAGGCTTTTATTAACAAAGTAGGCACACCAACACACATTTGTAAAAGGTAAGAGTTACTGCAGCTGTATTTTTCACAGAAAAAAGTTTAGGCAAAAATGTTCACACATATCTATGCAAAAGTCCTGGTGCTTCTGCAGTATCCTGAGTGCTATTATACAAGTTCTCCAGGCAGATCATAGACTGAATTTATAAAGTTTCATTATTGTAATTAATTCTATTCTGATTATTTATTTAGGTTGTTAACAGTTCAAAGACCTTCATTTTTATACCATATATTCAGCCTTTCTAACAGTTTGAAGCACTCATTGGTATTTCTTTTTTCCTGTGTTCTTGTTACAAAATGTAATGCATGTTTTGTGCTTTTTTAAAGAAAGAGATTAAGTCCTTGTACGTCAAGTTTCAGCAGAGCATGTGCATGTGTAATGGCCAGCTTTACTTGTTCAGTAAAGGTTTATGGTGAAAATGCTGCAGCATCTTTAACTACAGCTGCATGAATGTTCTGGTATAAATCTGTAGCTGGAAAAACATATAATTAGCATAATGGCAAAAGGGCAAGCCTTAATGGGAGATTGAGATTTATTTCTTTACTTCAAACGACACTCTAAGAATGTAAGTTTTCTTGTTCATCCTTTAAAATGGTCATATAATCAAGACAAAGCCAGAAAACATGCTGATAAGAGAAAATCTTTATAAATTGTATTGTAACAAATTGAGAAATGTAAATGCAATGGAGAGAGATGTTTAAATAGAGTTGAAGCTGAAATACAAGCTAAAATAGGGGAAGAAATTGAAGTTAGGGATGACTTTTTTTTAAAAGTAAATCAATTTGTGTCTGAATGTCAGTGACATCATAACTGAATTTTCATTTGTTGGCTTGCATTAGTGGTTGTGGCAAAGAATGTCTGAGATGTGAACCTCCACTTTGTCAAAACCTTCCAAGGTGTGTCTTTTATTACAAAGTGCACATTGTTAAAACGGCTTGAAAATAATATATCCTCATTTTACGCCCTGCGCAGTGGAAACCCACTGCCTGTCATCTGTTGTTCTAAGCACTATGGTTTGTTGTTTGCATGGTGGAGATTGATGGGTGCAATCAGATGCTATGACATTGACTATTACAACTGTGAAAGAGAAAAAAAACTGCCACAGTGGTAGAAAAGTTGATTTAAAAAAAAAAAACTGGCCTTCCCTAAAATTTCTGGGCCCTGTTTGTGGTGAAGCAATCACAGTGTCAGGACACAGTTCATCTATGACATACTTTTTTTACTGCAATTTAACAAATTTATGGAATGAATTTAGTGAGGAAACAGGTGCTTTGTTGTGCTTGTACTTGCTGGTATTGAGTACCAACAACTCGGTAGCCCCAGCCATGGGATGGGCTGGTGGGGAGAAGTGGGGAGCCAGCTGAGTGCTAGCTCTTCTTTTATTCTTAAAAAAAAAAAAAAAAAGGCACTGGTGACAGCAACATGTCTAGGCTTCATGCACAATCTTGTATTCAGTTCAGATGCATACTGAATGTCATTTAGACAGATTCAGTTCAGTACTGTGTACCTAAAGTAAACTGGTTTGAGGTTACATTGTAAAGTTCTAGTTTGTCTTTGTATTTAAATACCGTGGTGAGGGACCTTTAGAATTGCATCTGTGAGTACAAGTTCTTCTAATGTCCTACAAAACTAATTGCTCTGAATGTCGTGCAAGTTAAAGTCCTCTTGTTGATGTATATGTTGAAAACCAATTCATGAATTAAGAAATGGAATTTGAGAGTGGTTCAGATCTCACTGATTTCGATGAGACTCTGACCTTACTTGACTTATTCCTCTCTCCTGTGCTATCTAAGGGCATTTTGGTATTTATTGTGAAAATCAGTCAAAGAAGCACCAATCTTATTTCTATTGTTCAATTTGTATGACCACATCTAATGTGAATTAAAATAGGACCCACACCCAAAATGTTTTACGTTTTGACTGCCTTGCTCCCAATGACATACCATGGCCACTGAAATCTGCCGAGGCATTTAGAGCATTGGTTGTTGAATTTAATCAGGAGAGTGAATGTGTTCAGGTTATTTTCACTGGGGGATCCTCAGACATGCCAGATTCTGCAGCTAAGCTGAAATTTATTGAACAACCTGTTACCCTGGGAGTTGGAGTGGAAGTCTTGCATACTGCACCTGGATGGGGAAGAGGGCTTATTGCATACACTAAGAAAGGCTTAGTTTGGTGAAGTGGCTGAATTTCTTTTGTTGGACCTTGCAGTCAATGCATATGCTTTTATTATTTCTGTACATGGGTCTAGCATGCATGAATGCATAATTAAAATAAATCTAATAAATAAATAAAGCTGGAGAGACTTTTATTTAATAATTTATTTAAAAACTAATACTCACCCACCCACCTACCTTTCCTATTTTGAGAGTCCCATCTTTTTTTTTTTTAATGTGAATGGTTTCTGATCCTAGAAACATTGTTACCTTGTTAAAATCAAAAATAAATTGAGAGAGATTGACAGAACGTTTGGAAGAATTGCCTTTTAGCAAGGCTTGTTGTGAGCTAGGACTGATCCTTAATTAATTGATTTTTTTCTTCCATTTACTAGTGGACAAGTATTCTAATAAGGGAATTTATTGTATTATATAAGTACTGCCATGCCCTAATAGTTACCCAGTGAGTGCAGCTCCATGTTGAGGTAGGTGTATGACTATGTATGAGACCAGGGGTACAAGTTTTAACCTCCTATTAATAAGCTTTGGAAAATATTTTGGCTCCTTACTTCAAAACATTACAATAGTAATATTTCCAAGTATCCAAAAGCAAAAATTTGGATAGCTGGTTAGTAATTTTCAAATGTCAAAACAAATCCAACTCCTCAATGTCTTTTAATTTGTGATGCCATTTAAAGGAATAACTATGTTGGTGCTTTTAGATCTTTAAGTGAGCACATGATTTTAATTCTTTTTTTATTATGTTTAGTTTTGGATACGGTTGGGCATCGGGGTTTAAATGTCAGCATCAGCATTTAGCCTGTGCAGAAGAGGTGCAATCATGATTTAAATTGTTAATAGCAGAAATGACGACAGAACCTTAACTAGACCCTCTTGAAGAGTGCTGCTATAATAAATTAATTTTACTAGCTGTACTGTACCTCCAAAGCTTTTTCCCAAGGTGCTGTTTTATCTGTGGGGTAGTGATGGAGTTTAAATCAAATATAAACAAGAAATGTGCCAAAACTAAAGGAATCAATAGACGCCACAGGAGTTTGGAATCCTTACAAGTTCTTGAAACAAAAGTGGGAAAAAATAAAAAGATGTTTCTGCCTGAGGAGCTGTAAACTCTTACATACACATTGCTATACCTAAAGGAATCAGAGTTTAGAAAACAAAGAACCACCAGTGCAGGGGTAAAATACTCACTACTTGTATTCTAGTTTCTGCCATGTGTGCTAAAATAGAGAGTACTTCCAGGAATTTTGCTACAATGGTAATGATTCACTGACTTTATTACTATAAAACACTTTGTAGGGGAAATGTTCTGCAGAATATTTTTTTGTCCCTAAAGGGAGGTGGTAATAGTAGCAGAATGACAAAAGACTTTCTCTGTGGTTGGTGAGTAAACACAAATTCAGAGCAATTTGATTCTGGGCAAGAATATACACAGCTTTGTATAGAACTGCAGGATAAAACAATATGTCAGTTTAGGATTTGTTTTGCCTACAGAATTGCTTATTAATTCTGTGTGCCTTATCATTTTCTCACTTAAATTGGATTTACATCTGTATGACTCCACCTGATTTGGCAGAGTTACCACAGATGTACACAGAGAATCACGGTCATTATCTCTTGGGATGTTTTTTATGTAATTTCTTAGCGAGCAACTCTAGTCCAACCAAGGACAAAAAATGCCCCAAAGTGTGACTTCCCCAAAGCATCACAGTGGAAACTTGTCGAATTCCCCCTAGTGAGTGGTAATTTTTAGTTGCTGAACTATGTGAAATGAGAAATCAAGAAACAGAAAAAAAACCAAGGATTATATAAATTTCAGTGTACTTTGTTCACATTTGGACAATGTTAGTTCAGTTGAAAATTAAGTATGTGATTTTATACATATATCTACCATCAGGTTTACATAAGTCTCACCACAGAGTAGCACTGCAAACTACACCCTTTGGAGTGTATGAGTTTGACTTTCTACTTGGCTGTATCTACACTAGGAATTTCTTTCAAAAGTTTTTTTGAAAGAAGGGGGCTCTTTCAAGAGATGTCGTGGTTTGTCTA
This sequence comes from Carettochelys insculpta, assembly GCF_033958435.1. NCBI lineage: Eukaryota > Metazoa > Chordata > Testudines > Carettochelyidae > Carettochelys > Carettochelys insculpta. The sequence goes on from NC_134144.1 coordinate 60,773,324, forward strand.
CGCAAAAAAAAGCCTTCTTTTGAAAGTAAATTGAAAGAACATGGCCCTCCTTTTGCAAGCAGTCTGTTTCAGGAAGAGCGTCTTCTTTCGAAAGCTTCTTTCAAAAGAAAATGTGTAGATGCTCTGCGGACCCTTTTTTTCACTGGGACTTGATTTTTTGATCCCTGGCTCATTCTTTTGAAAGAGCAGGGGCTGTGTGGATGCTCTCTTTCAAAAGAGCAGATCACTTTTTTGATCTGCTTTTTTGTGTCGATGTACTCTTTCTTAAGAAGTTCTTTCAGAAGAGATCTTCTAGAAGGGTTTCTTTCAAAAGATATCTGTAATGTAAACATAGCCCAAATGTTTTCAGCTGAAGTCCTTTCAGTTCCGTGATATTCCCAGTGACTATGAAATTGAGTTGTTCCCGATTGTGTTTTCCTTCTGAGTCATAAACTTCATTCTTTATTCATTCATTCATTCATGCTCTTCAGTTGTAGTCTATGTAGCAATGGGACGAATGCACAGCTTAGTGCATGTCAGTAGACACAAAGGAATTTACTCTGAATAGAAATGACATCTTGATGATGAATGAGCTGAGTTCCTATCCTGTTTTCAGAACAAACAATGTCCAAACTCTCCTTTATGTGCTGCTTGTTGCAGCATAAACCTAAGCCTTAACTTTCTCTTTGTGCTTTGGCTGTTTCCAAGCTTTCCCTTCAGAGTCTCCTGTGTTGTAATTCCTTCTTTAGGAGAAGCATTTCAATTTTCCAAGTACCCCAAATGAAGCTGACTCTGCAAACCTGCCAAAAGGATACAACAGCACTTCAGCTTTACACAGGTCCTTACTATCCATTAACAAGGTGATTCAAGGGAATAGCCTTTTTACTCAGTTCTCTCATTCCCTTTGCAACAATTTAGATATAGTGTCATAGCACTGTAAAGAAAAAATCTTTCTCCAGAAGAGCTTACAAGCAAAGGACCCTGTTCTGCAAATGCAGGTTTGAACCTCTCTAGTCCAGCAATATCCATTGTCTGCCATGATTTTAGTTAGCTGGACATCCACTTATCATGGGTGTGGCCAAATTTCTCATGGTCCCAGAAGGTTTGTTTATAGCTACCCATCCTGGCTCTCACTGTTCTGGGCTGTTATTTAGCTCTAACTTACCTCTAAGGCTGTGTCTACACGAGCTCCCTCCTTTGAAGGGAGCATGGTAAGTAGGGTGTTGGGAGATTATTAATGAAGTGTTGGGGTGCATATGCAGCATTTCATTAAGCTAATTCACCCCCACGGCAACTCCGAAGTGCTAAACTTTTGAGGAGTCAAGGGACTTTGAAGTACCGGGGGGTTAGCCATGGCTACACGTGAGCCGGCACTTCAAAGTTTAACACTTCAATGTTGCTGGGGGGAGAATTAGCTTAATGAACTGCTGCATATGCACCACAGCACTTCATTCATAATCTCCTGACACCCGATTTACCATGCTCCTTTCAAAGTAGGGAGCTAGTTTAGACAAGCCCTAAATCGCCGTGTGTACACTAGCCAAAAACTTTGAAATGGCCATGCAAATGGCCATTTTGAAGTTTACCGATGAAGTGCTGAAATACATATTCAGCACCTCATTAGAATGCAGGTGGCCACGGCACTTCAAAATTGACAAGGCTCGTCCAGATGGGGCTCCTTTTCGAAAGGACCCCAGCTACTTAGAAGTCCCCTTATTCCTATGAGCAGATAGGAATAAGGAGACTTCAAAGTAGCCGGGGTCCTTTTGAAAAGGAGCCCCGTCTGGACGAGCCGTGTGGTGACAAGCTGCATCAATTTCAAAGTGCTGCGGCCACCCGCATTCTAATGAGGTGCTGAATATGTATTTCAGCACTTCATTAGTAAACTTTGAAATGGCCACTTGCATGGCCATTTTGAAGTTTTTGGCTAGTGTAGACGTAGCTAATGTCTTCTAAGAGCCTAGCAATGGAAGTGTTGGTAATACTCCTAGACAATATTGACCTCCTGTGGTCTGGCAAATTCTCTATTTTGGGACCAGTAAGGTCTTGAGGGTGCCAGATTAGAGAGGTTCAACCTGTATAATGAAAGGTGATCTTAGAAGGGGATTGCATAGTGGTAGTGATTAGGAATGGAAGATAACAAGTGCATTCTAGAGAGTATTTGTTGAAGGAAGTCATATACAATGTAAAGCTTTATCAGATGTACAGACCAGGATGAAAAGAACCAGAATAGTGCAAGTAAAAGAAACAGACAAAGCGAGCAATTAGTTCTTAAGAGCTGCCATGAATAACTGTAGGAAGATTTGGATCTGTTCCTCTGCACATAATGAAACACATTCTATGCTTGCCTATTAAAAACAAGGGTGAAGACAGACACCGTCCATCACATTTATTGTGGCTAGAGGAAGTGGAAAACCCTTAGAAGGACATTCTGGTCAGATACTGGATGAGTAATGAGTTTCATGGTGGATGATTCTCTGGGAGGTTGTTTTTCACGCTATGTAAAAGCTTAAGCTCATTGCAGCAGTGGGAAGTCTTCAAATATTATTTTTGCTATGAAGATAGTGCTTTATACTAGAAGGAAACAGGTTGTTAAAACTCCTGCAATAAAACTATTCTGTAGTAGTTTTGCATCCAGATTTTCTCGTTTGTTATATATTGCTTTTCCACAATTATACCTTTGCATTGCAGAGGCTGCAAAATCTTTAGAGTAGACACCGTCTTCTACTATGTGCAGTATATCACCTAGCGCAATGAGCCTTGGATCACTAGAAACAACTGTGCTGTCCAAATAACTCTTAATTATTTACAGCTCTGCAAAGAGCTACAAAAGGATGTCTCAGAACTGGGTGACTGGGCAACAAAATGGCAGATTAAATTTAATGTTTCTAAAGCAAAGCAAAGTACATCAGACCCCATTAATCTCAATGGGATCTAAATTAGCTGTTACCACTCAAGAAACAGATATTGGTGTTATTGGGGATACTTCTTTGAAAACATCCACTCAATCTACAGTGGCAGTCAAAGCAAAGAGAATGTTGGGAATAATTAAAAAAGGGATAGATAATAAGACAGAAAATATATTGCTTCTATATAAATCCATGGTTTGCCCACATCTTGAATAGTACATGCGGCAGTGGTTGCCCCATCTCCAAAAAGATATAATGAAATTGGAAGAGGTTCAGAAAAAGCCAACAAAAATAATTAGGGATACGGAATTGCTTCTGTATTAGAGATTAATGAAGCTGGGACTTCTTAGCTTGGAAAAGAGGCAACTAATGGAGCATAAGATTGAGGTCTATAAAATCATGGCTAGTGTGGAGAAAGTAAATAAGGATCTGGCGTTTAGTCATTCTCACAACAAAAACTAGGATTGCGTACAATGCGTAGATGCTAGCACAGTTGCTTCGAAGTAAGGCCCTGTTATTTTAGAATAACTTTGCTGTGTAGATATACCTAGAGAACTTGCATTGTCAATTTAGGTACAAGATAGCAGACAATAGAGAGGGGCTGAGGAGGTTAAAGAGTGAGACAACTGGATTGCTTGGTAGTTGAGTTTAGGAAGGAGACTACTAGATGACGGTAAAGAGTATGAGTAAGTAAATCTACTATATTGTCTCACCTCTCCAACCATCCTACAATAAATCAGAACCAACACAGCTTAGGGTGTCAGCTTTTCTGAAGTTGCTGCCTGGAGAATTTTCAGGCCAGATATACTATCTCTTCTATGGAGAACAAATTTGCTTTATAATGCAAGATGTCACAAATGTGACAGGTGTCTGACAGGTACTAGCTCTTCAATTTTTATTGAACCCAGTGTTTTGAAGTTTCTTTCTCTGATGAAATTGTAGAGGGAATCTCTAGTCAAGTGCTTTCCTGTTTTCTCTGGAGGGTTAGCTATCATCTGATGAGTCATGCAAGTCAAAAACTAGAAGCCAGAAGCTACACTTGAACAGTAGCCCTAAAGGGAGATATATATCTCCCTGTAGGGCTTCTCTCTGTGTGTGTGTGTGTGTGTGTGTGTGTGTGTGTGTGTGTGTGTGTGTGTCACTTGAAACTTGCAAATATATTGTTAAATTTGAATCATTTAGTGCAATCCAAATGATAAATCCTTCTGAGATTTGAATTAGGGAAACAACTAGCAGTACAATAACCTGAAAGGCCAGTTAATTTTGGGAGAGGAAAACAAAAATAAAAGATTATCAATCTGCTTTCATTAATGGAGGATGGTAGAAAATTTGCCCTGTTTATTGTCCTTGTGCCAAGTAAAGAGAGACAGGATACAAGATACGTGGTTTAATTAGGGCACAGCTGCGGGGGCTCAAGCACAGTACAATTTCTTTCAGGCCCACTATAAACTTGTAACACAGACCCCCTCTCACACACACACCCCAATTTGCAGCCTATGTTGAGCCCCCTCAAGGGTCTCTTGGCCCCAGTATATCCTTCCACCTCATGTGGGGCCCTGACCACAGCTTCATTAATTAGTCATCCAGCAGTTACACCTACAGTGACAGTCATGATTCCTTCCTTATTTCTCTCCACCGGGGAGAGAGCTGCAGTTATTGCCTCATCCCTCCAAAGCTGGTCCCCAGCCTACTACTGAGGACTTGCCACTTCTGTCTCATATGAGGGTTAAGAAGTTTTGTGGAATTGGGGTTGTCTCCTCTCTGCATCAAATATTAGGAGCTCCAGTCTGACTGCCCATTGTCCCCCTCCCACACTGTACCTGGTTAGGTGAAGCCTTTCCACCCCTTCTCCCCTTGTTCCAAATATTGAGGGAGGGAGACCCTTAAAGAAGCCACTGCCCCTTTTTCCTGCCCCAAACCAAATAACACCCCCTTCCACAAGCATTTTTGAGGATGCAACAGCTGCAGTCTCCAGATGTTTGTAGAGTGAGTCAAGTGGAGACGACAAGGAATCCCCCCCTTACCTGTTGCATTTATTATTTCATTACACAACTTTGACAGAACAGTAGGTCACCAAAGGATTACGATGTGGAATAAGGGTCCCCTGCAACATTATTGGTTTCTACAAAAATAATTATTAATGGTGATTATCAACCATTACTGCAGATGTGGAGAGTAAGCTAATTTATGACTATGGAGAGATTGTCTCTCTGTGACAGACCTGTGGGCCCTATACATTTAATTCCCCCTACCTCCAAAAAGTACCTGTTCTGTCTGATCCTGGTGAGCCAGGAATCTTGATATCTTTTGTAAAATAATTTAGTCTAATGAAACTACACATGCTGCCCTTCCAATAATATTGTCTGAAATCCTGGCCTTGTTGAGGTTGGTGGAATTATTGCCATTAACTTCAACTAGGCTTGCTATTATTCCCATAAATTTAATCTTGCCCAAATTTAAGTAGTCTGTATTCCACAACAGTTTTCCTGACATGTGAGTTCAACAGGTTAATTATACATTGTATGAGAAAACATTCTATCCCAATTAAATGTGTTGTTATAATTTAATCCAGTGAACTATTATAATGGAGAGTAAATAGATACATGTGATTGACTGAATCTGGCTTTATAAAAACATGAGCTGTAAGCTTTGATGTACACCCAAATATTCTGGAGTGCGTTACTGCCCTCACATAATAGCAATCATAAAAAAGGGTTAATTTTAAGGGGGGGCAGGGATCCACTTATAAGCTCTTCTGGTATTTTATTGGTCAATGTTAATGTATTACTACATAAGACCAAATATAATATTTAATACTAGAAAAAACATTAACTGATTAAGCCTCAAGACATCCCTGAGAAGTTTTATATATTTTATATAATTTTATATATTTATCCCCTTTTCATAAGTGCATTAAAGAAGACAACAGTGATTGAGTCTTAATTAAAAACTAGTGCACTACTGCCATTGCTGCTTGACTGCACCTTTTTGTTGATGATGCAGTTTAACTTTCTTGTTCCCACTGCAAAATCACATCCCTACCAAAGTTTATGGTTTAGGTTGGTAGAGAAGGGGACTCAGCAGTGATGATGTTTTGAATACAGACAGGCAATTTCTCACACAATGATATATTTGGGGTAAAACAGGAAATGGTATAGAAGCAGGAAACACAGAAGAGGAGAGAAGGTATGATTGATTACATATATCTGCAATCAAAGACATTTCAAGGATACTCTTGGTTGCCTATGTAGAAGAATCAAGGGATCTGGGTTCTACCCTTGGTTTAACATAGGTTGTTTTCTTTATCATGGTATTTTTGTTGCGTGAGCGTGAATACAGCAATATGCGTGATAACTTTGTTTCAACCATCAGTTTTATTTTTACAATGATACATAGTATGATCTTAATCATTAGCAAGTATAAATTTGCTGACTGTTATAATCTGAGAAGATTTAAATTACCAAATGTTGGCAGATCATTCAGTAACGGTACTGAATGTTATCTTTGCAATCATATTAATTGATGAATATTTCTACCTGCAACTGCATGTACCCAATGTTCATAGTTTCCTTTGACTGTAATTTATAATCATTATTTTGTTGCATTCCTCAATAAAAGTTGAGAAAAGTCTAAGTTGTTTGCATCCCCTTTTCAGGATGGTGCAGATACTGTCTATTCATTGTTAGTAATTTAAAACAATGAAATTTCTCAGTCTTTACAGCAGGAGAAGTTTCCGATTAATATTCAGAGGACTTATGTTTTTAAAAATTTTGTCCTCTGTGTCATTCACCCACATCACCTTTGATAAAAGTTGCAGTTATGCTCCTGTATTTTACAACTGCTTAGGAAGATGAGTAATTGGTTTCTACCAAAACTATTTCAGTAATACTCTGAATAGTGAATAACATACTCGCTTTGTATGTGATAGATTTTGTATCTGTTGCTTTGAGCACTTACGTATGTCATCCGTCCCTTTATACAGTGTGTGAGAAAATAGGACATACTGCTAAATTGGCTGCATTTCCAGTTCCACTAAGAACATATGGATGAATGCCACTGTGTTACTGGGATAGTCTCAAAACTGTCATCCTGGTGCTCTCCCAAGTAAAGAGACGGTTACACTTCAGGTCTCTGAGAAACTGTCATCATTTTCTTGCCTGATTGGCACCGATGATGCATCATAAGGTTGCATTTTCATTCTTTGAGCAATATGTCTCTAGACATGTGCCCACACAACAAAATGCAAAGAGCATAAATGTTGCCAGGATCATGTATGGAAGTATGTAAATATTCGTTCATTATATGTATCTTATTTTGTCCATGCAATGTTCTTGTACGTTTTGTTGGCTGGAGGATGGGAAGGGAGGTGGGGTTCTGACCCAGTATGCTTTCAATTTCAGGTTATTTGCAGGGGGCAGTGGCTATTATGTATTTATTCAAACCAACAGCTAAAGTAATATGAAAAACAAGAGGGATCCTTGAGTATTTTAAAATAGTTCAGCTATTGCAAAATAATTTTCTTCATATTAAGGAGGTCTATTTATCTCTGAATTTCAGACCTGCAACAACAAAGAGTGATATTGAGGCAGCCCTCATTGTTAATCTGTCCCACAATAATTCCAGAATCGTAGAATACTAGGGCTGGAAGGGACCTCTAGGGGCCATCGAGTCCAGCCCCCTGCTGTCAGGGCAGGACCAAGTACTGTCTAAACCATCCCTGATAGACATCTATCTAACCTGTTCTTAAATATCGCCAGTGATGGAGATTCCACAACCTCCCTTGGCAATTGATGCCATTGTTTGACCACCCTGACAGTTAGGAACTTTTTCCTAATGTCCGACCTAAACCTCTCTTGCTTCAGTTTAAGTCCATTGCCTCTTGTTCTATCCTCAGAGGCCAAAAAGAACAAGTTTTCTCCTTCCTCCTTATGACACCCGTTTAGATACCTGAAAACTGCTATCATGTCACCCCTCAATCTTCTTTTTCCAAACTAAACAAACCCAATTCTTTCAGCCTTTCTTCATAGGTCACATTCTTTAGACCTTTAATCATTCTTGTCGCTCTTTTCTGAACCCTGTCTACTTTCTCCACATCTGTCTCGAACTGCAGTGCCCAGAACTGGACACAATACTCCAGCCGAGGCCTAACTAGCACAGAGTAGAGTGGAAGAATGACTTCTTGTGTCTTGTTCACAACACACGTGTTAATGCATCCCAGAATCATGTTTGCTTTTTTTGCAACAGCATCACACTGTTGACTCATATTTAGCTTGTAGTCCACTATAACCCCTGGATCCCTTTCTGCTGTAGTCATTCCTAGACAGTCTCTCCCCATTCTGTATGTGTGAAAGTGATTGTTCCTTCACAAGTGGAGCACTTTGAATTTGTCCTTATTAAACTTCATCCTGTTTACCTCAGACCATTTCTCCAATTTATCCAGATCATTTTGAATTATGATCCTATCTTCCAAAGCAGTTGCAACCCCTCCCAGCTTGGTATCATCGGCAAACATAACAAACATACTTTCTATGACAACATCTAAATCACTGATGAAGATATTGAATAGAACCGGTCCTAAAACAGACCCCTGCGGAACTCCACTTGTTATACTTTTCCAGCAGGATTGAGACCCCATAAGAGCTACTCTCTGAGTACTGTTACCCAGCCAGTACCTTATAGTACCTTAGGCACCTTATAGTAGCCTCATCTAAATTGTATTTGCCTAGTTTTTTGATAAGAATATCATGTGAGACTGTATCAAATGCTTTACTAAAGTCCAGGTATACCACATCTACTGCTTCTCCCCTATCCACAAGGCTCATTATCCTGTCAAAGAAGGCTATCAGATTGGTTTGACATGATTTGTTCTTTACAAATCCATGCTGGCTGTTCCCTGTCACCTTACCACCTTCCAAGTGCTTGCAGATGATTTCTTTAATTCCTTGCTCCATTATCTTTCCTGGCACAGAAGTTAAGCTGACTGGCCTGTAGTTTCATGGGTTATTCTTATTCCCCTTTTTACAGATGGGCACTGTATTTGCCCTTTTCCAGTCTTCTGGAATCTCTCCTGTCTCCCATGATTTTCCAAAGATGATAGCTAAAGGCTCAGATACCTCCTATATCAGCTTCTTGAGTATTCTAGGATACATTTCATGTTACTCAAGGATCATGAAAGGTAAAAATGCAATGGCTCTATTCTGCCTTATCGGCATAGGTACCTTTTGGGGGCAACGTAAGATGCTGCTGCCCTAGAATGCATTATAGGGGAAAAGCAGTTCCCTGATAGTTACAAGAGTGTAGTATTCACTCTGCTCTACTCTAATCAGCTTCACTAACTAAGGCAAAAATGATGGAATGGGACATACTTCTGCCCCTGTTGTGCCCCTTTGGGATGGCCCACACTGCTAGCTGTGTTATTCTTGTGTTCAGATTTGTCAGCTACAGTCTGGCGTAAAGGAGCAAAGCATATAGTTAGCCTATGGTATTTCCTATCTCAGAAGTTCACCAAATCAAATAGAAAAGATGGATTTTAAAATATTTGTATATACCATGTGGACATCTTGTACAGAGCTGGCAAATGCTAGTTTTCTTCAGACCTCTTTGGCATAGTTAGAGCTGTAAGTAGAATACTGGATTTGATGGATGTTCAGTCTGATCTGGAATGTCAGGATTTGTGTTTTAATTTTCTGTGAAATACCTGGAGAAATTATTCTACAAGAGCAGCTGGTTGAATAAATAAGTAAAAACTTTTTAAGAAGTTCCCCAACATGGCTATGGAACTCCCATGATGCCTTTCTTGCCCTCATCAAGAGGGGAGACTCTGATGTGCCCTGGGAGATGTTGCCTGATCAGGGAGCCTGGCTTGTGAGGAGAACTGGGGATACAAGGGTGTCTGAGCCACACCTTCCATGAGTTACCACTGCAGCATTTCCAAACTGAAATATTTTCGTTTTCAGTTAAAAAAAAACTGATTTTCAGTATTTCACAAAAAAATTAAATATTCAGAGGAGGAGCAAATCAGACCTTTTCCAACCAGTTCTAACCTTATTCCATAGGTGCCATGCATTAAGCCAAAGGAAGAAGCACAGTAACTAAGTCAACAAAACTATGCTGATTGTCAGGTTTACATGCTTGCAGGTTTATATGTTCTGCTTTAAAAACTTCTTTCCCTCTGTGACTTCTGTCTTCTGAGAGATGTGTGAAATAAGTGGATTTGTTTCTTTAATGCTCAAATCTTAACTGAAGTGATAAGAACAGCAGAATGGCCCTCTTGGATCAGACCAATTGACCATCTAATCCTAATCTTCCTACAGAGGCCAGTGTCAGGTCCTTCAGAGGCAGTGAACAGAACAGAGGAATAATTGGGAGGTCTATCCTTGTTGTCCAGTTCTGGCAGTTAAGACATTTATGGACACCCAAAACATGAAGTTAAATCCTTGACCATCTTGGTTAATTGCCAAGATGGACCTAACCTCCATGAACTAATCTAAAACTTTTTTGAACCCAGTTATTCCTTTGGCCTTGACAACATATTCTGTCATCAGGTTCCATGGACTTCTGGTGTATTGTGTGAAGAAGTACTTATGTTTGTTTTAAACATGTTGTATATATATTTCATTGGGTGGCCCTGATTCCTTTAAGTGGAATCTTAAATAGTACTTCTCCACTGACTGTCTTTACATCATTCATGATCTCATAATTCTCTGTAATGTCTCCCACCCCTTAGTTATCTCTAATTGAATGTGTCCAGTCTTCTTAATCTTATCTCATATGGAAACTGTTCCATTCCCCTAATCAATTTTGTTGTCCTACTCTAACTTTTCCACTTCTAATATTAAATTTAAATGGGGTTACTAGAATGGCATGGACTATTCAAGGTATAGTCAGACCATGGAACTGTGAAATAGCATTATGATATTTTGTGCCTTATTTGTCCCATTTCCTAGTGTTTCTGTGTATTTTATTCACATTTTTCACTGTTCTTGCCTATTGAGTAAATGTTTTCAGAGAACTATCCACAGAGTCCAACATCTCTTCCTTGAGTGGTAACAGCTCAGCTAATTTAGTCCTTATCAATTTGTATATATATTTGGGTTTACGTTTTTCAATGTCCTGCTTTGCACTGATCAGCATTGAATTTTATCTGTCATTTTGTTGCCCATTTACCTGGTTTTTGTTTGCCCATTTGTTAATCGTCATGACCAGCTTTGGACTTACTTAGGGTGACCATATGCCTTGTTTTTAAGGATAGTCTTGTATTTAAGACCTCCTGCAGGTGTCCCTACTTTTTCTTAAAAATGGGCCAATTGTTTAGTATATTCTCTCTCCCCAGTTCCATGAGTACTGATGTGTCCTGCTGCTGGCTGGTTCCTTGCTTAGCAGCTGCAGATCTACCACCAATGAGTAGTGGGGGTCCAGTGGCTGATGATGGAGGTGGGTACGTAAGGTTTGTGGTAAGGCAAAGCTGCGGTGTGGCAGGGCCAGATGTTCCCCCTGCTGGGCTTTCAGTGCAGTTCTGTGGCATGATGGCAATGAGGTTCCTCTTGGCAATGAGGTCTACCTTACTCCCTTTCTCCTTTCCAGCAAGAACTGGCTACTTTGTGCCATGGCTGCTGAATGTGGGCAGATGATGGTTGGTTGTGTTGCCTCTTCTGCCCACCTGTATGGCGTTGCCTTCAAAAACCACTCCACCTGTGTTTGTCCTTTCAGCACTGTGCAGAGAACCAACCAGATCATTCAGCTCGCCAACACAATGGCTGCCTGGCTCCTTCCTGCTCCCTCCATTTCTGGCTGGGCTGGCAGACCTGGAAAGCCCAGGACCTCTGGCCCAGGACTTTGGGCAGCAGGAGCCAAGCCCTGCATGTGTCAAAGCCCTGAACAGCACAAGCACAGGGAAGCATCTCTGCGCCTCAGTTAACCTTTGGAGTTGTGGGAAGGAAACCTGTATGGGCCCTGACCCTGCAGTCTCTGTAGCAGTAACTCCCCCCACTCCCACCCAGGCAGCAGCTTAGTACTCTCTTCACATGCTGCCTCTGCCAAGGTCCAGCCCTCAGGCAGTGTGAGGTTGGTCTGTCCCCTAGACACCCTCCACTGCTGAGCCATTTCTCTGTTGGGTTCACTGAGACCACTGCCATTAGGTTCCCTGGATCACAAGGCACCCTTAGAAATTAACCTTTTCCTGTCTGTACTGTAGCCAGGGGATAGAAGGTATAATAAACCCTTGAGTTACATGGGAATTGAGTTTCTGCAACCCCCCATGTAACTCAAATTTTCATGCAAGTCGGGGGCAGACAGGAACTAGGCTGCAGCCTGCTTCCAGCTCCCCTGGGTTTGCAGGAGCTGGGAAAGAGTCCAGCTCATCAGGGCTTGTCAGTTTCCTTGCTCCCAGAATGGTGGGGAGACGGGAACCAGGGGCAGCCTGGTTCCTGTCTCCCCACAACTTGCCACTTACAGGACCTAGGAAACTGACTAACTGGTCAGTTTCCCGGGTCCTGCAAGTGGTGGGGAGCTGGGATCAGGCAGCAGCTCCTTGCCACTCTGGGGACCGAGAAACCTCTCCTGTCGGGGCAGCAGCCCAGTTAACCCAAGACAGGCACAATTTGGTTGCATGTATCTCAAGGGTATGCTGTAGCCGGATTATATCAGTAACCAGCAGCAACTTGGAGGGGTGTCGGAGAGAAGGGAAGAAATTATCTCTGCATCATCCTTATACCCAACACTTTGTGGTTACAAGCAGCTCCTGTCCCTTCCCTCCTGCACAGTGCTGAAAAGCTACTTCTGGCTATGATCTGGTGTGAACCCTCACAGAAATTGGTGTTGGGGTGGGGAGGACAGGCTTGTGACTCTTGACCCCCACATGTTGTCTCAAGAAGATGGCATGCAAGGTGCCAAGAGAGACAGGTCTTTTGTGGGGGTTTAGGCAGGCATGGAGGATAGAGAACACTAGGCAGTGAGGGTTGGGTAAGGTCAGTTGGCCTCCCCATCATCTTGTGAAAGAGGTGTGCGGGAGTGTGTGAGAGTAACTTCTCCGCTGCAAATTTTAAAGATAAGAAAGTAAATAAAAAGACTACAGCTACCCAGTTTCTTTTTAATAGAGGCTCAGCCAGCATTATATGAATTCGGATGTTTGTACTGCATATTTCTGGCTGATTTATTGCTATTGTACTCACCTGAATGGGAGTAATTTTGCCAGCTGTCTTATATTCAACATAAGAAAATACGGTCTCCCTATACTTAATGATCTTGAGTAATTTTGTATCATCTGGAAACTTTGCCAGCTCACTGCTTTGCCCCATTTTTCTGGATCATATATGAACAGTACTGGTCTCAGTACAGATCCATGGGGAGATGCCATTATTATTTTTTTTTGCCATTGTGAAAACGCTTTCCTTTCTTTCCTGTTTTTAACCAGTTACTGATCCTCAAGAGAACCTTCTCTCTTTTGCTTCTGATAGATGAGCACCTTTCCCTGCTTCATGCATGTGCTGCCTTATCCTTCCACAATAGATGGAAAGCTCTGAAGAGAACTGACACATTCTAGTATGAAGTGTCCTAGAACTAAATAGCCACTTCAGTTGAAGAAGGAACATTCTATGGAAATAAATATAGGAGTACATGACACTACTTGCCAGTTTTGTAATTCAGTATTTGAGAGACAGACAAGATGACTGGTATTGATTTCAGTTAAGTTTAAAACAATACAAAATTGGAGAATCAGTCGCATAGGGAAGAAATGTAAGTTTGTTTGTTTTTTTTCTATTTTTCAAGAAGCATCTTGACTATCTGTTTACAGGTCTCAGTGACCCAACCAACAGCAGGAAATAATAAAAGCAAAGGGCTGTGTGCATTCTTCAGAACAGCATGATGAGTAGCTTTGGGCTCTGATTCTCCTTGGGTAGTAATTATTACCACCACTAAGTGGGTGGAAAAACTCTTTCGTTGTGGTTAGGTAACATTTTATACTTACTTTGCTCTATCGTGTGATTACAGAAGTCGCACGACAGCTTACACTCAGACCTCAGAAGAATGACTGAAAGTTGAAATATCTGAAACATGATGAAATTGTTTCTAATGAAATTCCATATTCAAAATAAATTTAACTTTAGTTACATCTTTATGCCTTGTATGGAACCTATATAATTAGAATGTCTTAAGAGGTTGCTCAATAAAATGTTAGTGAATGTCAATGTTGTTGGTGTTTTACAGTTGTTTTACAGCAGAATCCAAACTGTAACACAGAAAAAGATTGCCACAAGCAGTATACTGGGCTGGATCCTCAACTAGTGTATACCTGTGTAACTCCTTGATGTCAGCAGTGCTATGTTCATTTCTAACAATTAAGGATTATCCATTATAATTATCATTCGCATTATATATTGTTGAGCTTATTTCTTTAAATTCATGGTGCGATTGCAAAGTATACTAGCAAATAACATATTCCTTTTTTCCTACCCATACCTCTTCCAGGGAACAGGTGATCAAACTAATTAAACAAAACGATGAAGAGTTATGCCTCTGAGCTCTTTGCAAATAGTGAAATCTCCCCAAATATTAGCTTTTCTTTCTGAGCATTTCATTCTGCTGTAATTTTCTGAGAATGTGAGGCAGAGAGGGGCAAATATACAGATATAACTTTAAATAACTTTTGAAAGTCATTTCTCTGTCCAATCTGTATATCATCAGTGCATATGAAATTATATAAATGTTTGTACAGTTGTCTCTGAAACATACTGTAAGTAAATCAGCCAGAGATTGGCTTCCCAGAGACAACTGCAAGGTGAGTCACAAAAGCTAGAGTGGCTGTCAACAGCCATTGTCCAGCAAGGGAGTTACAATGCAATGGCTCACATACATGAGGCCACCGTGGGAATTGCTGAACTTTGCCTGAAAACTCAGCAGTGCCCCAGACTTGTGTTTCCCAAGAGCATGGACTGAAGGTGTAAAAACCAAACACGGGGGCCCATACATTGACTTCCTCCTGCACCCACCTATAATGCAAGCAACCAAGACACTGAGAGGACTTGAGACTCTAAATGTGGGGACTGACTCAGATTTCAAGGAAGAAATATCTGTGTACTACGGACTGCAATAGCCAGTGATGTGAGAACAACTGTCTGATCTAGCCGTTGCTCAATGTGGAGTTGCGAGTTTAGACTGCATATTTATATTTTAATTTTATTTTGGTAACTACTCTGACTTTTGCCGAACAGTTGCAGTCACATATCAGTCTTTTATAGTCGGTAAGCTTCTTTATCTTTACCAGTGAGTTGGTATGAATTGTGTGGCAAATTTGCTAAGCTTTTGCAAAAGTTGCTGTGTGTCCACTTTCAATTAATGATATAGCAAGCCAGGTAGTAGATTAGGCTGTATATTCCTGATGTCCAGTACGGGGAGCTGGGGGATTTGCCTCTGTGCCTTTCTCTGTGTGATTCATGGGTGGGTCTGGGAGCATTTTTGCAAACTAGCTGAGTGTAAGGCTCTGCATTTGGTTGTGCTGAGTGATAACAGCACTGGCGGGGCCGGGGGGGGGTGTTAGCTCATTAGCAAATGAGAGACAGCCCAGGCTGGAGAGAGTTAAGGGGCAAAACAAACCCATAATTCCAGGGCACACCCCAGGAGGATCCTGTCCCAACTAGATACTATATTATAGAAATACAAAGCACAAGCTAGTCATGCGACCAACATTTTCTTGTTTCATAACATACAAGTTATTCTCAAATGTTACAGTGAATTTTTCCTTCTATAAGAACACACTCATAAAAAAAAATTAGGTATGATGACATTGTTTGAAATTAGGAGCTAGTCTATGCTAGAAGTGCTACATCAGCAAACTGCACCATTGAATTGCAGCTGTGCCGCAGTAGTAAATCTGGTGATGATGCTTAATGCCAATGGTGCAGAAAGCTCTCATGTCAGTATGATTAAATCCATATCTACATCCACACTAGTTCTCTAAACCAGTACTTACATCAGGTTAACTTATGTCACTTGGGTGTGTGGCTTAGTCATCTTGCTAAGCAATGTAAGTTATACTGAAGTAAGTGATATTATAATCTATGTCTTAGAAGCTGCTGCACTGCAGAGGAGCAGATAGATTTGGAGACTTAAGAGTCGTGTTAGGTTTGCACTGTTTCTGCTGATTTCAGAATAACTTGCATCTCTCAAGGATGTGAATAATTCACCCTCTCAGTGATGTAAGTTACTCCCACATAAGCACCCATGTGGCCAGCTCCATTTTGTTAAATAAGGGGGCCATTTTTTCCATGAAGGTTTGTTTATTTTTTTTGTTGGGGGTCGGGGGGAGGACTATGGATCATAACAACTCCACAATGTAATTCTTTTAACACTTATAGTTGTACCGTCAGCCTTTTAAGATTGTTATATCAACTATTAATGCTATATTGATATCACAGAGGTCATTTCTCCTAGACCAAGAAGCTTTAACTGAATCACATTCATAAAATTGATGAATGAATGTGCCAGTCAGCCTGTGACAAGTGGCAGACCTGGGAGACCTGCTTGGGTCAGCCATAACACATTCATCAGCTGCTCTGGAGAGTGTACTTGGAGACACTGCTTAATAAACTTACTGCACAACAGACACATAGGAAGGTGCTAAAAAGGTGTGGAAAAGGGAAATGCAATACCAATTTTCAGTGAAGGTAAGATGAATGAATCTGTTACTCCCCCCCCCCCAAAAAAAATCTTTTTCTGCTTCTACTAAAACAAAATAACAGGCATGGAGAAGGCAACATATTTGTTTTTTAACCTAATTGTAAATAAATTATATGCAACAAGAATTTTTGTATTCTGGATTGCTAGGTAGCACAATGGCTAGAAGCACTTTCCCTCTATCACCATATTCACTAGGCAACTACACAATAACCTCATCTTTAGGTTGGAGACCTCACTACACAGAAGTTCATATCATTCTTTTCTCAAGACTGATGACAAAAGTCAATGAAACCAACTCTGAACTCCCATAGGCATGCTTCACGTGTTGCCTATGTCTGCACCGTCCGCCTTTTCCCATGGGGCTTAGAGTTCCCGCCCTGAGGTGGTCTGTGTAAACCGTAAACTGGAAAACCATGCTTTGTGGATAAATGATGCTTTTTTGTTGTTTTGTTTGTCTATCAAAATGTGAGACTAGGAGACAAGTTCTGTATTGATGTAAAAACAAATTAAAGTTAAAGCCTCCAATGACATTTTCTGCACTCTGGAAGATCTTAAAACCTTTGAGTAGATTAGATTTTGTATCAAGTCTAATTGATTGCATGCTGCTTCTCTGCTCCAGTTTGAACCTCTCTAATGTGGAACTCTCTTGTCTGGAAAACTCCATAATCCAGCATGATTTTAGTCAGTTGGACAACCACTTACCATGGGTGTAGGCAAATTTTCCATGGTCCAATAAAATTTGTTTACAGCTGTTATTTAGCTGTAATTTACCCCAAATGTCTTCTAAAAATCCAGTAAGCAGTGGAAGTGTTGGTAAACCTGCTAGACAATATTGACTTACTGTGGTTTGGCAAATTCTCTCGTCCAGCGCCTATCAAGTCCAGAGGATGCTGGACCAGAGAGGTTCAGCTTGTATTTCCACCCCTGGAGCTTTTAGGGCATGGTCCTTTTCTCCCTTTATAGGGGCTAGGGAGCCAAAAATTGAGATAGGACACTCCTAGCTGGTCATGTCCCCTACTATCAGGTGCTGCTGCTGCTGTTTTCTCAACTCACAGGAGGTCTAGGAGCCAGGACCTCCTCCTCCAGACATCAGCTTCCTCTGCCTCTCGCACATCAGATTCCCCTCCCTGAGGTGCTTATTCCTGAAAGTGAAATAGGATGTTGGAGCTCTGAGGGAGCAGTACTCCCTCCGAGGTCAAGAAGAGTCAGAAGATGGGCACCGCTCTCTCCATTTCAGGGGAATTATACTTCTTAACCAAGTCCTCTGTGGAGTGGGTGGCGGACAAACTTCTCTACTGAGGAGTATTCCTTTACACATGGCAACTTAAGAGTTGCAGAAGCATGGTAGCTGCAGATTGGATGGCCTCCCAGCCCTTCGATTATTGGCAGAGACTCCCAAATCAACTCATTTAGAACGACTATAGTCCGCCTGCCTGCCTATTTTGATTCTTAAATAACATTTAATGTAAATTGAGGTAAATGCTGTATACATAGAGTAAACTGCTCAATAAAAGTAAAAATAGATGCTGTGTATTTGCATTAGACGCTTCAAATTTTCGCATCTTGGCCCAAACTTGTCTAAGCTCATATGATAAAACATAATTTACTCTGCAGCTGTGAAATCTTACAGGGCAAATTTCAATGAAACTGATGAATGTATTTTTACAGCTGCATGTTAAACCCCAGAAAAATGTTGTAAAATGAAAATGTTCATTGGAAAATACTCAACTGTGAGCAAAATCTTTGTCTTTACTGAAACACTGTGTAAATCTCCCTTCAGAAACTTACTTTTTACTAAAATAAAACCAGGAACAGACATAAAAACCAAAATTGATATATACAGAGTTTGTATCTGACAAACTGGGCTCCAGCCCAAGAAAGCTTGTGCCCATATAAATTTTGTTAGGATTCATTGTTTTTGCTGACTAAAACAGAAAAACTGAAATAGAGCTACCCATCTGAAACAGGCAGCATTGCTTCACAACCCAGTATCTTCCTGTGTGAAATGTGGGTAAGGATGATGATAGGTGGTAGGCCTAGCTAGACAGAGTGAGTGTTTCAGGGAGTGGAGAAGGATCATGCTCCGGCCAAATCTGGACATTTGGGTTTGGATTCTGAGCTACAGTTGCCATGCTCTGAACAGCTCATGCTGGTTTACTTTGTTTCAGCTGCTGGCAGCCCAGGTCTGCTGTTTCAGTAGCTAGATGAATTACTACATCCAGGGGATAAGGATGTTTTGGCCATACCTCCTGTGCTGAAAGTAGGCACAGAATAGGAGTAGTTACGGAGCACAGTAGGGTACCTGGGAATTCCCCTGGTCAAGGAAATCCAATGTTGGCAGACAACATTGCTTGAAGGACAGCTTTGCTTGCCAGAATAACACAATGCTACCGCATTATAGGAGAGGACTGGGGTCTTGCTCTATAGTCTTTAATCTACCTATGGTACTTATATGGGCCTCATTAAAATAGTATCAGGGTGCCTCAAAAGTTTGCAGTCCTACTAGAAGGCAAGGAAGTGCTGTTATCCCTATTTTACAGAAGAGAAGTGAGGCACAGAATGATAAAGGCTATATCTATATTGCAAGGGAAGTTGTGGTTGTAGCATATTTGTAGCTGAAATCTAGCTAGAGTTTTAATCTTGGTAGTAACACTAGTGCAGATATGGCAGCACAGGCTCAGCAAGGGCTAGTGATCAGAATGTGTACCCAGGCTCAACAGCAAGCCCATAGCACCATGTACGTACTACTGTTGCTACTGATGTGCGGTTTCTAGGGTTCTACTGTCACGCACACAGATTGCCAGGTTCGTCTAGTGCTCGCTAACTGGGTTTGGTTAGAAGAAGGGGTTAACTGAGAAGGGGTTAACTAAAAAAGGGGCCCCGGTAGTGGGTTTGCCCACAGCCCATCTGTTGGTACTGACATACAAACACACAACGCTCTGTCCTATAGAACATGGAGGTTCAGCAGGGCACGCTTCCCACTCAAGGCAGCTTGCTTTCAGAATTTCCTGGTCATTGGGCCGGAGCCCTTTCAGGGGTCCTGGGATGTCTTTGCCTCAGCCTTACACGTGGCCCTTACAGGCTCATGAACTAAGACATAAACACACCATGATACACAGTTAAGGGTCCCTTTCCCTCTGACCACTGGTTAGGGTACTGGGTAAAAGAATGGATATGGGTGACGAACAAATAAGACGTAGACAAATTTAACACAAGCAATAGTTTTTACTTACACAAGTGAGCAGGTACAAAGATAAAACAATAAACTGTTGCATTATGTTGTTAGAGCTATACTGATACAGATTTCTTTGCGGTACCAATAGGTACAGTAGTGCGCAAATACCTATCTCATGAGCAGGCGGGGTGTAGGGTGATCAGTCCTTGGCACAAGCGACACTTGGCTTCTCCAAGGCATCAGGAGTTGCCCCCTTGGGGGTTGGTGTTATGCTCCTATATATGATTTTTGATGTCACTACTTCCTGGGGTGATGTATGCCTAATCACCAATCATTTTACAACACATTTCACTTGGTCCCTTATATGGGATGTAGAACTGGGAGGGCCTACCAGCCTTCACTTGATTATCATATTCATTAAGTCATGTGTTAATAACCGCTCCTGCTCCTCCAGGCTTCGTGCTTATTGCATGCGATCAAAGAGCCCCCCCCACTTCTCTTTGTTCTTGTCTCGTGAGACACTTCCCTGTTTTCTTTAGCCAAGGTCACAGGTTGAGTGCCTGAGCTACGCACCCGAGGTCGGTCATGCTGATATGGTCAAACTGACATTTGACAGCTGCTCATGCTTGTTACATGAAAGCTAGTATGGGTATTTCATCTTTTGCTACAATTGTACTTGCACAGACAGTGTATACATATGCAATTCATCTTGACCAAGGTCACATAGGAAGTCTGGTGCAGCAGAGAAATTAAGATTTTTTCCCCACTCTTAGGCTAGTGTTCTATCCACTGAATGGCCCCATTTCCTTTTAAAAATTGCAGATTGCACCTGTGTTTTGGGTGGGGCTCATTTTAAGACAATAAGGCCATTTCTACACAGGCCACTTCCTTCGGAAGTGGCATGCTAATACAGGGAGCAAAAGATGCTAATGAGGTGTGGATGCAAATTCCCCATGCCTCATTAGCATAACATCACGTGATTTGGAGTACGGAAGACTGTTCTTCTGGACTCCAAAACATCGTGTAGAAGCGCGGCCCTGGGGGGGGAGGCTCCCAGAAGGAAGTCTTCCTTCCGGAGGCCCCTTCTTCCCAAAAATTTTCCTGAAGGAAGTGGCCTGTGTAGAAACAACCTAAGACCTTAAGTCAGGAATGCACTAAAGAAAACATGTTTAAATTTAAATATGTCCATCAGCACTTAAATATGTGCTTAAATCTGATAGCAAGCATGTACTTAAGTTCTTTGCTAAATCATAGCACTATGAGTAAAACATATGTTCTTTCTTGTGTACTGATTGTCTCCAAAACAATTTATTCAGAAGGCTTGGATGGGCTGTATCCTTTTTGTCTTGATCCTTGTACTGCTGAGGTACACGCTACTTTTCAGGCAAAAGCAATTTCAACTAGATTCAGATGATAAAATTTCTGCTTTGCACACCATAAATGACACAGTCACATTATATGCCTCTCACATTTTTGAGAACATCTCACTTGTGCACAGCAGAGATGATGGGAAAACGGGAAACAAGCTTTGATATATGTTACTTCAGGAGGATGGCAGTTATTGCAAAGCCATTTGTGAAAATAAGGGTAGCATGAATAAAGAACCATTAGCTTCTCAGTATTCACTTGTGTACTCTTTTGTCATACAGTCCAGAGTTTAAAAAAAATACAATAAAAGATTTCAATTTTTAAAGCCATTAGCATTGGTTGTTGAGATCATTCACCTGCAGAGGTCATAGCCATATCAGTTTCCTTCCATCATCATTTCTCAATCACATCAACATCAACCATACATACTCCTCATTATAAGTAGAGTGAACTGTAGAAACATCAGCAAAAGTTGAGTCTGGAAACTGAAGCTTTAGTGATGGCTGTTTTATTGAGGTGTCCAGATTAGAGTAAATGCCAGTAATTTACTTTCCTAACTGTGTACTGAGTGGCCAATAGTTAGAAATAGTGTTTTCTGATTAATGCACAAAAGCAGATATATAGTTTCCTTTGTGGGAAATATTGTACAGTGTATTATTAATTGAAGCATTATTGCTAGGTTACAGAAACACAACCACAGTTAATGATGTGACTCTGAGGTCTCACACAAGTATTTTATTTGTTCCAGAAATACTAATGGTCTTGCCCACCAGGTAAAAACAGAAGAAAATGACAGTATGGTACAAAACAGAGAGTCGGACATATTCTGATTTCCAACACCAGTTTTACATCAGTCTATTTTTGACGTAAATAGAATTAATCCTGGTTTACTCAAGCCCCCATTTTTCAGGTCATGGTATTTTTCAAGTATTATCAAGCAGATTTAGGGTACTATCTAACAGTACTTTAAAAAAAGTCGCCCAATGTGGCTCCTTACATGCCTAATTTTCCCATTGACATCTGCTGGCCAGCTCAAAAGCTTCATTATAGCCCCTTTGCACTGTTCAGTGCAAGGCACACAATACAGCTATAAGATGGGGGGAGTTCTGAATTGAGTGTTTAAAATGCAAGGGAATGAGGCATACAAAAGATAAGTTATGACACAGGAAATCTGTGGTTAAATCAGAGACTTGAACACAAATCTCCCAAATTCTGGGCTAATGTTCTTACCACTGGACTTTGTTGAAGCTGTTCAAAGGTCAAGCTGGGGGACCTGCTGCGCCACTGTAATTATATACGTTGAATTGAAATTTCGACTCTACCCGATATACCCAGACCCTTAACAACATATAAACAGGTAGCTCGTAATGTGGAATTATATGGAAATTTCATTCAGATAGTCATTTTGAAGGAATAATTTCTCATATGCAAAAGGATTTGCATAATTAAGGCCATAGTTGTTTATTTTTCTATTTTATTTTCTCATTAATGGTCTGAAATGTGTGCTTTCTTTACTGCAGTCCTGATATAAAGTCTATGCAATTCAGTAAAAAAAAGTGAAAGTTGACTTCCCTGTGCTTTGGATTATGCCCTCAATGAGGATGTGCAGCATCAGTGACATTTTTTCTTGAAAGATTAAAAACAAGATATTATGGACACGAGCAGCCAGAATCTCTTCTGTGAAGTAAATTTAAACCAAACAGAATGATTATGATATATAATATTTATCCATGACACCATCTTGCAATCAAATGCATTGTTAAAATATGCATATGGTTATCAGGGAATGAGAGAGGTTGCTTTCTTGATTGTTTTTAAAAGATAGTTTAGTTACCTGGTACAGCTAGAACAACTCCAGAGGAGCCATTATTATTGATCAGGTAAAATATATATTTAAAGAAAAACCTTTCAAATCACTCATTCTATTTTCTCATGTGATGATTGTGTCTAAGGTCAGATGCATAATAAAAAAAAAATCTCTTGGCAAGTTCACTGGAAAAAGGAAGTGTACTCTATTTCTCTCTAACTTCAATTAGTTTCTTGTTGTTCTGATTGAAAACATACATTTTTTTATTTAATACAACACCGCTATTAGACACAATTGCCCCATCTGTCTTAGAAATGCAAAAAAAACAAAACAGAAAAAAAAAACAACAACCCAAAACAGTGCATTTTGAATCCCTGTTTTTTGGGTGATATAACATTAAACTTTTCAGAAAAAAAGAGTCTGTTTATTCATCCCTTGGTGTGTCTTTCTGTCACATCAAGGTGAGAACAAAAATGAACGAATCTGAATGCTAAGACTCTATGTGCTTTAGATGGAATGCAAAACTATGTTCAACATACCCAATCAGCTTCTACAAAATGTACTTCTACTATCTTGCTTATGCCAATAAATATTTTACATTATAACATTCAAATTAGATGACAATGAATTATTAAACAACTGTTGTTATTAAAATGTGATCTGTAACTCCTAAAATGCATGGAGTTATTTTGCTTTGAAAAAACATACTTCTGTGCCAAACTACCTATAGATATTATAGAGCTCAAGAGACAGAATGTGCTGACGTGTGCACTCGTAGTTTCATTGAAATTTAAATTAGTTCAGAATTCTTCAGAATTAAGTGTTGCCTCCATCATGACTATCTTTTCAAATTACTAGTGTTGACTTACTGTGCAGATGCACTTGCCTGTGGTTATGGCAGGTTTTTATTTTTGATACAAAAGAATAGAAATTAAATCTTAAGCACCTAGACAAAATGTTTGCAATAATTCAGTTGTAATTAGCAATGTAAAGGTCTATGTATAGTGAAATTATGTTGGGTAGTGTTTCGTCTTTACTGAGTTTGCAAAAGCTTTTCCATTAATGTTTTTGCTTGATGCAAAAAACCTTAAAATGTACCAACTAAATCCTGGTCCTTTCCCACTGCCCATTTACTCCATGTTTGGGGCAATTCCTAAGGATCAGAGGGGACTGAACCTTCACTCTGGCAGTTGGGGATCACAGCAGAACTTGTTGGTGGCCAAAATGTCAAGATTGGCTCTCCATAACTGCTGCATATCTCCTCTCCCAATTTGAAGGAAGGTCTAATGGTAGTTCTGTGCATTTAGAGTTCTACTTACCATACGCCTTCACTTCTCTTGTACTCCCCTAAGCCCTTGCCTATTGTGGAACAAAAGGAGTTACGCAGCTGTTCAAAGAAGGTTTGGTCAGACTCACCTGCCTGTATGTCTGTGTTTATGCTATCTCTGTTTTTTGTCTTTCCACTTGCCTTGTTTGTTTAGAAAGGTTTTACCTACAAAAGTTAAAATGGTACAGGTTGAACCTCTCTCATCTAGCACCCTGTGTACCTGATCCAGGTGCTGGATGAGAGAATTTGCCAGATGACAGGAGGTCAATATTTTCTACCAACACTTTCACTGCTCACTGGTTCTTCAAAGACATTTAGGGATAAATAACAGCTGAATAACAGCAGCACAGAACACTGAGCCAGGACTAGTGGCTGTAAACAAACCTTATGGGATCATGGGAAACTTGGCCACACCCATGATACATGGACATCCAGCTAATTAAAATCATGCCAGATTATGGATGGTGCTAGATGAGAGAGTTCCAGATTAGAGAGGTTCAGCCTGCATTTAGAAAAAAAATAGGTGCAGGTGGACTTCATATACTGTATTCAGAGAGGTTAGTCTCATTTGTTTTTAATAGCTTCTGAAGTATGAAAGGAGTGTCAATTTTGAAAATTTGCGGTTATTCCAGTTAGACTATAAATGTAAAATCTAATTTATTAGAGTTGCCAGTTGGATAAGTGCAATAGTAGCAAATAATATACTGGAATTCAGTAGCCTAGACCCCTTTTATTGAATCCAAGGAGTGTTGGCTTGTTAATTTCATGCTGGCTTCTTTTTAGGTCAGATTTTATTTTGATTTTTTTTTTTTAAATTGGGACACTGTTCTTAACTAATCACCAGTTGATTTAATTCACTTAATCATATCAAAATACAATTAACAATTCTCCAGTCAAGTATGGAAACAACTGGCATTCTAGTTATATACTCCACACACCAATACATTCTTACAAGCAGTTGTCAAAGAACAGGGTTAAAGCTCAGCCACAACTCCCATTGGCCGGGTCCCGTGAACCACTGGGAGCTGTGGGGCTCCATGCCTGCAGGTGCTAAGATAAACAAAACAGCTGATGGTCCACCAGCAGTTAACCCTGACAAACTGCATGCAGTCTGCTGATCAGAGATTCCCCACCTCTGTATTAGAAAGACCAATAGTAGACTTCTATATCCAATTATGGTATCTACATTAAAAGGCTGAAAAAATGGAAAAGGTGCAGGAAAGATCCATAAAATATATTCCGAGGTAGGAGAAAATGCTTTAGAGTGAGAGAATTGAAGACCTCAATCTGTTTATTACAAGCAGACTGGGGAAGAGTCTGATTGCGTTATCCTAGGCTATGTTTAGATTGCCAGGAATTGTTGGCAAAAGATAAATTGTGCAACACACTGGCATATCTTCTGCTGATGTTTCTGTTGGGAGAGGCTTTCCTGACGTTTGGCCCATCCACACAGGGCCAAATGTTGGGCAAATCCCCTCCTCTGAGACATTCCTTCTTCCCTGTGGAATGAGGATTACCAGGATGTCAGCATAACACTCCGGGAGTGGCATACTTCTGTTGGGAGACCCCTGGGGTCCCAACAGAAGCCTGCAGTTTAGAGAGAGCCTCAGTGACTTCACAGGGAGAAAATATACTGTAATAAAAGGCTTTTTTAATTTAGTGACGAAAGGTATAACAGGAACAAATACCCATAAGATGAAGCCCAACAAATTCAAATTAGAAATTAAGCACATTTTTAATGAAGGTGATTCATCCTGGTGCAGGGGAACCCTACCAAGGGAAATGGTAGATTGTCTTCATTTCTTCCAAAAAACATTGGATAATGTCTTTTGGAAGATACATCACAGTCAAACTCATTTGATTGGGCTCAGTAAAGGGGCTATTGTGTAAAAATTAATGGACTATGACACAGAGGATTAGACTCTTTAATCTAGTTGTCTCCTCTACTCTTAAAATCAATGAATCTATGAAGAAGAGACATAATCCTATACATGAATGAGTAAAGACTTATGCCCCAAGTGGAATTTATTATGCTACTATATTCATCCATTCAAGCATTTCTGATTCCATTACTGACGCTGCCTCCTTTTAACATTGCCAAGAAGCTCTTGATTTCTGTGTAGTCAGGGAACTTTCTCATGCTGATTGACATCTCTCCATATAAAGATTATGTAAAACTTAAAATGGGAAGCAACCAAACAAAGATTGGAAAAAGTAAAAGGATTGTTCAGGGAATGTGGCCAAAAATTCAATGCATGATGACTCACCAACACTGGAGGTCAGGAACTTAAATGCATGTTGCTTCTGAATAGCTCCACTGGTTGCAGAGCCTGAGATATGTGACCTTCAATAGATTGTGTTCTTTCAAGGTCTTGAAAACTATGAAAAACAAATTATTGCTGATTAGATTTCTTAGTGCAGTAAACCACATTTCACTGATCCAGACATTAAAAAAATAAGATGGCCTCGCCTGTTTCCTAGCAAGGATTTAATAGAAGAAAGTAGTATATTATAATTATTTTTATAAAATACATTGAATATGTGCAGAAGTACCTTCTGATTGGCAACTTTAGACTCATAGCCTGATACAAAACACACATGCCAAAATATATGGCGGAGGGCAAAAGCCCATTTAGTAATGAATTTGTCTTACACTTTTACTGTTCACCTGCTCCTAATTTCACCAAATTCAGTAAAGAAGCAATGCGCCACAACAGGGTATGTATTATAGATCTATGGAGAATTTTATATTTACTAACTCACACCTTAATTTTTATTAGACTATATCTCATTATTTTTGCATATGTTTTAAAAGATATATAATTTTGTTTATGTTCATATAATGTGCCTGTCTGCTGCCAGTAGTCCTTGCAGAAAGAAAAAGAGAAAATGGTAAGGCAAAGGCTATAACACATACTTGATGTATTTTTAAAATGCTGGGTGTTTATTCATCTTTATTAATCCTTCTTTCTTGTTTCCTTTTTCTTTGAAATGACCTAAGCCATCAGCCTCTAAACAGCCTCTTTCTGTTCCCCAGAAAGCCAGGTGCCTTTTCAGAAGTAGTCTGTTCTAACATACGATTTCAACTTCCTTGCTATAGCAACAATAAATTTTAAAAAGTACTCTCTTGAATGGGATTGGTTTTAAACAGAAGTACAGACTGCTTCTCAAAAGGGCAGGTGGGAACTTAGGAAGGTGGAAGTTTAAATTTATCCCCCCAGACTCTCAGTATGGCTCCCTTCCCCAAATCCTCCAATCAACTGTTTTTACTTCCCAAATTTAACATAATGGGTATATGGGGGTTTCATGTACCGTATTTTGGTGTTCATTAAGGGGTTGCTTGTATGGTTGTGTCATCCAGTCAGGCTGATGGCAGAGGGAAAGGGGGACAGTTGCAAAAGGGCTTGGAGCTCTAGCCTTCACCACTGCTAGTCTGGTAGTGGCAGCTGCCTGAGCCGCAGGCCCTTTTGAATTGCTATGGCAGAGCCACTCTGTGTGGTTATCAGGAGGTGGGGAGGAGCCACCACTATGGTATGAGTGGAATCATTAAGTGCTGACTGCTGTAAGCGTCCCTCTTCTGCCCTTGGCCCAATCCCTTCTGGGAGTGCAGAGATGCCCCCCGCCCCCCGACCTTGTTCCAGTGTCTGCTTTTGGCCACTACTGGTGAATCCAGGTAAAGGTTTTACTAACCAAGCAAAATGAAGCTTTGGCCAATGTGTTGTCAGTCATATTCTACTTTTCAGGAGATTTGCATATCATTAGAGCAAATTATTGGTGCTTTGCTAGGAAATAAACAATTTCCATATGTTCATAATCAAAAAGTGCACCTAATCTTTGCTATACTTTAATGGCAACTGACGATTATTTTAACAAAACAATCTTGTGCAATATTCTTTAAAGAATAAAAATTGTGAAAAGTTGTCATTACTTACAAAACACATGCATAGAATTAATTCCATGGCATGATTTAATTTCATATAGCAAGGTACTGCAAATTATATAGTACAGATCTCTCTAATTTGGCTCTCATGAAGCATTTCATGGGATTTTAGAGACTTCTGAATGAAGGCTCTTCAGCAGAACTGTATGGGAACCAGAATTTTCCTTCTGTGGGAGAAGTTACCTTTCTTGAAAAGAAAGATCTGAATTGGAATGAAAAGTCAGAAATGCACAATTTTCCATAGAAAGGACATGTTGAAAAAGCTATTTAATTTCCAGTCCCAATTCCTGGTTCTCCTGGTTTCCCAAGTTCTGCAGGAATGAAACTGGTAAGCTGCGAGGAACTTGGGGCATTCTGGGATCTGGGCTTGACCCTTGGCCAGCTGCCCAGTTAAATACAGAGAAGCTTAAGAAGTGGATGGACTCAGAGGAAGCCTGCTGGGTTTCCTTTTAGAATCTAATCAAAGTTTGACATTTTCAACCACAGTTTCAGTTCTTGGCAAATCAGCATTTTCTGATGTTTTGTCAGAAAACTTCCATCTACCTCTAGTCTTCAGCATATCAGCAGTCCCCTGGCCAGGCCTGCTGATGGGGTGGGGACGGGGCGCACAAATGGGGCAACTTGCCGCAGGGTCTAGCAGTTCAAAAGGTCACAGTGCTCCAGGCTGCCACTACTATAATAGTGCATATGGGAAGTGCTAAGGAGTGATGCAGGGAGCACACAATATGGTCTGAGTGGTGCTGAGGGGTGGCTGCCTCAGCCCCAGCCCCAGCCCTGCCCTGTCAGCCTGAGGCCCTGCCCCTTCTGGGAGCACAGAGCTGGCCCCACCAATGGGCCCAGCAATTCTTTTGCCCCCATGTCTCTGGCAGGCTGGCAAAGTTCAAATCCTGGCTCCTATAACTACCAGATTCCTCAGCACCTTGCCACTTTGGCTGCTGCAGAACTTGGGAGTGCAGAAAATCCAAGAATTAGGATGGAAAATTTAAGTGGTTTTTTTTAAAAATGTCCTTCCTGTGAAAAAAATATGTATTTCACTTCTCATTCCAATTCAGAATTTTTTTCCCCAGCAACACATGGTTTTTTAAAGGGATACTCTTCTGTTTCTTATGTTTCATATATATCTCTGCTTGGAGCATCCCTCGAGAAAAATGTGGCTTGTCTTTTGCAGGTGGTATCAAAACTAATAAAAAGACTCACCCCTGCCGGTATAAAGTGGCAGAATCCATTACTAGTTGCATGAGCGCAAGTTAATGCCAGCCTTACATGGGGAATACCTTTTGCTTCCTACGTTTGCATAGGTGTAGACTCTTGGGAGCTCTCTGGTTACATGTGGTTTTCTCAGTGTTGTCAGTTAAATCTGAGATCCAAGTACACAATATGTTAGTCAGGAACTTTAGGTGCATTCATGTTACTCCCTCAAGGGTTTTGCTACAGATTTGGTTACACAGACACATTGGAAACTTTTCACAGGTCTACATACTTGTGCACAACAAGATTTTTTAAAAAGGATTTAACATTTCTATGATAAAGACTATGCAGATATAACGATTATAATATGTTTGCAATAAATATTAAACTTAATGTTTCAAAGCTAAAGCTAATGTCTAACCTGTAGGTCCCAGAATGAGATCTGTTGCGGGGTATGTCTTTCCAAAGATGGGGTGACAGAGTCAGGCCAGAGGGCTGGCTGAGAAGGAGACAACAGAGAGAAAGAGCTGACCTGGAGAAGCAGCTGAGGAGGGCCAGCTGAGCTCCCCTGAGACTGCCACAGCACTGTTTAAAAGGCCTCCTCTTCTGAGAACAGTGGAAGGGAGTGGAAGAGAAGGTTGGAGTGGTGAGAGCAGAAGTAAATGAGAGAGCACAGAAAGAACATCAGCATTGCCAGGGATAGCAGGGGAAGTGAAGAATTTGGACACAGTTCCCCACAGGCAACCAAGGGTGAGGGCCTCTACTACAGCTCTCTTCAGCCCCAGGGCACTGGGGCAAACTGTGGCTAGAGCATGTGGGGGCCTGAGCTACATGTGGCACGGTGAGCAGAACAAAGGGCTGGGGCTCAAGAGTGTGGCTTCCCCTGCCATAATGGGTTCATACATCTTTCTCTGAAACAGCTGGTGCTGGGCACAGCTGGAGACAGAATATTGGGCTGGATGGGCAGAGGGTTGATTCAGCCTGTCAATCCTTATTTCCTGTCTGAAGTGTTAAAGTAGCTGTAAATATGAATGCATCCGACAATTAATGCCATCTCTTAGATACCGTGCTGTTTTAGGAGTGAAATTCACCCCCTTTAAGATGCCTCACAAGCTCTATGCATTGTTTAAACCCATTGAGTATTTCATGATGAGCTGTACGTGGGATCTGTGCCTACTCTTGCACGTAGACGTATCTCTGCAGTTTAGAGAAATATACTGATTATTTGCTGCTTATATCTAATAGGCTTACTGATGAAAATGAATTACCCATAACTTACATGCAAGGTGACACTTGCAACTTCTTAGTCCATGCCTTGTTCCCCCAGAAATACGTGTCTTGTAGTGTCCAGCACACTCCTGAACAATGCAGGCTCTTAAGAAGTTTGTCATGTCATCAAAGGAGAATGAAAATGCACCAACCTTCTTACCCCAATTGGTGTTTTCCATATACTTTATTCTAAAAACCTATTGGTTAAGATAAAACAATATGATACATTCATTTATCTTTCCATCTTCTCCCAAGCAGCTCTAATTTTCCAGTCACCCACAGTGTTCAGCTGTTCCATGTTGCAACTGATAACGTGTTAGTTGTAGTTTTCTTTTGGTAGCCAATTTATCGACCCAACCTCGATCACTTGATTAGTGTGGCGGACGTTGTTTATCTGGGCGACGTCTGAGCTAGCATCTTTTATCATTTAGTCATATTGGCACCAGATTTCATTCCTATTGTTGTTTCACGGTCAGCACATCACTCATCTGACCAACCCTCCTCCTTTATTCAGGCTTGGGACTGGAATGGAACCCCCAAAGGCTTCATGGGCAAAGTCTACACTAGCCCAAATCTTCAAAAGGGCCATGCAAATGGCCCTTCAAAAGATTACTAATGAGCCCCTGAAATACATATTCAGCACTTCATTAGCATGACGGCGGCTGCAGCTCTTTGAAATTGTCACAGCTCGCTGCCACATGGCTCATCCACATGAGACTCCTTTTCGAAAGGACCCCGCCAGCTTCGAAATCCCCTTATTCCTATCTGTTGATCTGCTTATAAGAATAAGGGGATCTGCTGATCTGAATAAGGGGATTTCGAAGTTGGCGGGGTCCTTTCGAAAAGGAGCCCCATCTGGACGAGCTACATGGCAGCGAGCTGTGACAATTTTGGAGTGCTGCGGCCAGCAGCATGCTAATGAGGCACTGAATATGTATTTCAGTGCCTCATTAGTAATCTTCGAAATGGCCATTTGCATGGCGTAGCCATGGTAGAGTTATTTTGAAACAGCTAATTTGATTTCTTAATTTGAAATAACACAGCACACACAACATACATTTTGAAATACCACACAGCTATTTTGAAATAGTATTTCGGTTCCATAGCATTATTTTGAATAGAACCCATTATGTTATTCCTCAGGAAAGGAGTTTTACCGGAATTGAAATAATGCACCTACTATTTTGAATTTATTTTGAAATAGCATCTGTATCATTGGCTATGTCTACACAGAATGCAAACCACCCGTGTAGACAGGGCCAACTTTTAAAAAGGACCCCTGATTTTGAAAGCCCCTTCTTCCTATTTGGTTTTAGGAAGAAGGGGCTTTTGAAGTCGGGGGGGTCCTCTTGAAAAGGTCTTGTTTACATGGGCATTGTGCATTCCAAAAGTAGCACTTTCAAATAATTCACAGCTGCCATTATACTAATGACTCATTGATATTCATGTCAGCACCTCATTAGCATCTTCTGAACTGCCACATTAACATGCCACCTGTAAAAGGAAGGGACATGTGTAGACACAGCCATTCAGATACTCCCCAAGTTATTTCAAAATAACTGCTATTATTTCAAAATAACTTGGCTGTGTAGACACAGCATAAGTGTCGTTGAAAGCATGAGTATTGTCTGAATATATGCTGTGATAAATTTGCCTCTCGGGTCTATCTTCAGCTTGGGACCACTCCCCCTTAGTTCAGTTCTTTGAAATGAGCTGATGTCAGAGATACAGGAAGAGAAGTAAAGTCTTGTATTTTACACCCCTTCTATAACTTTTCTTGTTCTAGAAACATCCTTGCTGAGTTATGACATGTAATTCATTGTGGACAAGAAGTTTGAAACATTCTCTTGGTGCAGTGTAAATTTCTTATTCATATCTTCCCCTTGCTGGAGAATTTCTGCTTAAGTAAGTGGTGGCATCTTTGTAGGGTATTAGTGTGTCTTTGTCTATGAGAAACCAATTTGTAGGTTTTACCCAGAATTACAGCATATTTCATCATGATGCATCTGATGAAGTGGGTCTTTGCCCATAAAAGCTTATGCTCCCATAAATGTTAGTGTATAACGAGCCACAGGACTTCTGTTTTTGCAGATACAGACTAACCTGGCTACCCCCTGATACTTGTCAGTGTTTATCAGTAACAATCATACAAAAGAACCATGCAACTCTATATATAATGTTGATGCACATAGTTTACTAGACAGTGATATTCAGTGGATTATGACATTCCAAATGGTATCTCAGAAGGTATACTTTATACAAAATTTATCATAGTCTTGTAAAAGTTGTGACCATAAGAACATAATCTGTTGCACATACCCATGAAAACAAACAGGGGACACATTCTCAGATGGTGTAAGTGAAGAGCTCCACTAAAGACAGTGAAACTGTGAATTCTATGAGTTTATTTATCCCACTGTTTTATTCTAATATATCTGAAGACTGTAAAGGGAGGCATTTTTTCAATACAAATGGCAAATTTCTGAAATAGCAAAGGACCCAATAAAGCCTATATATAATCATAGTCTTTCTGTAACCCCAGGGGGAAAAATATGGTGGAGAATTATGTTTCAGAAGCTTTATAATCATCATAATTACACTCATCCCTCATTTAATGAGTACTTTACATATGAGTACTCGGTAAAACAAGGAACATACATACCTACCTTTATTCACTGTATGAGTGAACTTCTGCTGCTTATATGAGTGGGGTCCCTGGCCAGGGGATGGGGAGACCCATGACCCTGTAGCTGGCTCAGCTCCAGCTGTGGGATCCCTGGCTGGGAGCAGGGGGACCTGCAGCTGGCTCCTTCTCCCTCCCTTCCCTCAGACATGCAGCTGTCTGACAGCCCTTCTGTTGGGGGCAGAGAGGGAGAAGGCTCTTCGCCTGGCTTCCTCCCTTGCAACGGCCGGAATGTGAAACTGACCAGCCAGGAGCTGATCAGTTTCCCGGCCCCGCAAGCCATGGGGAGACTGGAACCAGCCTGCCCCTGGTTCCCAGCTCCTGCCACTCTGGGAGCCAGGAAACTGACCAGACCTGGTGGCTCCTGGCTCCACTCCCCTTGCAGGAAAATTTGAGTTATGCAGGGGTTGCAGGAACAACCCCTGGGTAACTCCAGGGATTACTGTATTAGACCCCCCGCCCACCCCTCAGACCTCACCCTTGGCCAGGTTTTAACTGCCCTCTACAGTCCCAAACTTCCTCCAGCCTTAGACCCCCCCAGCATCTACAAACCACCCCAGCCTTAGAGCCCCCCAGCAGCCCTAAACTGCCCCAAGGCTTACACCCCCCCAGCAACCCCAAACTGCCCCCAACATAAGACTTTCCCTGCAGCCCCAAACTTCCCACAGTCTTAGACCCCCCCACATCCCTCAACAGCCCCAGCCTTAGACACTCCTCCTCCTCCCACAGCCCCTTCACTGGGGCTGCTCATCTGGGTGGCTCCCCCAGTCCTCCTGCTTTCAGCAATTAACTCAAATGTTAAGGTTTCAGCACCTAGGCATAAGGTGATTGCTATCCCTAGTGAGAGAGAGAGAGCTGCCATCTCTAGCAGTTATCACTATTGATATCTGCCTGAGGCAGCAGTACTAAGAAACTGCAAATGGCTTCTTTAACAGCCTCATGCAGCTGGAAACTGCCCAGCCAGTGACCTTTAACAAATCTAATGGGACCCATGTTTGAGTTCTGACCCATAGTTTTGAAATCCCTGCTCTATATGCATATACTATATCCTATTTCTGTTGCCAAACTATTCAAATACATCAGAAAAGTACCTAAACTCAACTGGTTTATGTCAAGTTACAAGCCCTTGGAATGAATTGGAGACTTTTACACATATTTTAATGGGAATTTAGTGTCGCTCATGAGCTTTCACCTACAAGCAGAAATCTGGGAACCAGTTGTGCTCGTATAGCAAGGGATGACTGTATAGAAAAATATGAAATAGAACTTTACAAGATTTTTTTGAAATTCTAAATTAAAACTGTAAGCTATAGGTATAGAAGTTTGTGTTTAATGTATTTGTTCATAATCTAAGATCACTATGGCAGTAATCCTAATTTCAAATGATCAGTACTCAATTTCATCTTTCCTTTTCTTTGGTATTGGTTTGTCTCATATGTCCTTTTTCTGAAGTAAATAACATCGACATTATTGATGATCTAGTGGGCACTCTATCCAGTGAGAGACCACGTTCTTAACATTTAATCATAAAGTGCACTCTGCAAACCCTATGGCTAGTCCTTGAGATGTCAAGTTCAGAAGTTCATCTCCCACCATTTTTGGAGATGAAATAGTGAGGCTTAAACAACACAAAGAAGTATATTGGAGAGGAGAGAATTCACATTATTAGATTCCATCTCTTTGAGTTGAGGCATGACTGACACAGTACACGCACAAAACTGTGAAGTATACAGCCACTAGACACCAATCAGTTTTATTCTTTTCTTTGGTTTTGCCTTTGTTAACAACAAAACTTCAACCAGGATTTTGCACTTGTCTGGGTTGAATTTCATCTTGTTGATGTCATACCAATTGCCCGCTTTATTCAGGTCATTTTGAACACTAGTCCTGTCCTCTAAAGTGCTTACAACCCCTGCTAGCTTGGAGTCATCTGCAAGTTTTATCAGTATAGTCATCACTCTGTTATCCAAGTCTTTAACTAAAATACCTCCCTGTTTTGCATAATCTGCATACTTAATTAACTTCTTGTTGTATTATGAAAGAGGACTGTATCTCTGGAAGTATAATCAAAGATGCTTCATAATGGGACGTGCATGTGAGGCACCCAACCTGAGACTGCTACACAGTAATAAAAATAGGGAGTAGGCATATTGATCAGCTGTAGCACTTGTATGGAAGCAGATAGGGCTGAACATGGACCCTTCCTATTTCATGTCAGAGCATCTGCCTGAGGCACATAGGTTGCAGTTACTTGTCTCACCTATTGTATATGACAGACCAGCCCTACCTGATGTTTCAGGTCTTCTCTTGTTCTTGTAAAAAGTGAGGAAAAAAGTTTGGGTTAGGAAGGGACAAATACTATAAATCATACCTCTAGCACTATGCTTAAGATGCTTGAATGAAGTGAATGGCCCACTTGTAACTTTTGAGTTGACTTAGATGGTTAGGAAAATGATTCCTCTTCGTCATTGGCCTGATATTCCAACTTTGGTATTCAACTGGGCAGGAAAATTCTGCTGAAGGGTTATATGTATTTTAGACCACCAAACTTTATAATGCCTTAAAAATATCCTGTCTTAATAGCTATTAAGTTGTCAGCCTGTTTTCACTCCTTGTATCCAGGAGTGACTGGACTGGAACGCAAGGGAGGATCACGTCTATATTGTCCTCTCAAGCGCTAAAGGGCTTTATGAAAGATTATTTTTTTCCCTAGGTGAGGTGGTTACAGATAATGGCATACAGGGACTCCAGTTTCATAGCAGACAAGAAGAATGGGATCCTCCTCCTCTTGGACCCGATCCTCAAAGCAAGGGAATAAAAGAGAAGTTCATGTATGTTCCTTAGTACACTCAGCAACTGCATGGACTTAACACACTTCCTCCAGGCAACAGGATTCCAGCTGCAAATGTTGGAAGTTCAGTTGTTGCTACCATCTCTCTAACCAGAGATCTGGCTGGTGTATCTTGTACACAGAGACCTGTTTTATTTTCACATTTATAATTATTTTCATATTGCATAGCTATAGCAAATCAGCACGTTATTATCTGAATTGTCTGTGCTAGGATTTTCAATTAATCCCTATAAAACACAAAAACAATCACTGAAAACAAAACAAAACCCAAACTGTAGATCTATTTTCTGGCAGTATGATGAAATAAGTGACAACAGTTTGGACAGCTTGATTTGTATTCTCAGGAAGGTGCACATGTGTATTAAGTGCAGCCAGGATTTCTCTGGAGAGTAAGTACATTATTCCTAGAAACAAAAGTAACAAACATTGTTTACCTGGAGAAATAAGCATGGCTTGAGAAACTCTGCTGCAAATAGAGGAGACTCTAGAACTTGTGAATTATGTATAGATCCTAATTTAACATAGTCTTCATTCTGTCTTCGGAGATTGGCGAATAGCATTTTATAATGTTCAGGAGGAAATATGTTTGATTCTATTTGCAGACAGGTGAAATTATTATTTTTTCATTTATTTCAGGCAAATTGCAGTCAATAGCAACCAGTCTTCATTTTGCTCACTCCAGGGTCTCATTTATTTTCTTGGACTGATTTTACTATTCATATAAGATTTCTGTTAAACAGGCCACAAAAAGTATTCCAGGTCCTTGTTCAGGGAAGAAAATAAACAAAATAAAACCAAAACTGTTTGCGTATAATCTCTTTTTACTTGCCACTCCAATTTTTACCCAACTATGTTTAATGTCTAATGGCGCATTTCAGTTTCTTTGGATTATCAATCTTTCGCATGTATTGCATCCTGTCTCTTTGTTTTGTGGAATTTTCTGAGCCTCTGTGTTTTTTCTCTGCCCTTCTGAAGAAACATGCAGTGTGGGGCTGTACACACTGTACTGGTTATTGGGTGCCTAGACAGACCTTCAGGTTGGCTGAACATTCACGGCTGAGGCTCAGTGGGAAAGCAGTCCTGAATTAGCATGGAAAGAAGGGCTTGTTATGGGAGCAGCTAATGCCCATTCTGTATACCATGGGTATCCATGAGTGGGCACCAAGTACACTGATTTTAGGTGCAAAGGGATGCCCTTAATATGTATAGCTAAGAGGGACTTGCGTCAGATCATGAAGCTTTTCTCAGGAATAAAATTACGTGTTTGGACATGCTGCAGTGCAGGATGTGTCAGGATGCCCCCTGGGGTCAACGAGGCTATGAGGTGTGCAAATAGGAAGCTCGCCCTATCCATGTGGTTATACAGGAGATCTACAATTATCCTCTTGACAAAGCATGAGGGGAACACCAAAATTCTTCAGGCTGTTGGACTTTACCTGTAAGACTTGGGGGGCTGACATTTTTGCTGATATTAAAGGGGGCATTCATAAATGTCTGCAAATCCAGTGGGATTTGGAGAGGTATGCAGCCAAGTTAACTGCAGGCACCTCTTTGTGGCAGATGTCCAAAGAAGGTAGTCCTTAGGAAAGGGTTACAGTGATCCAAGAATTGGTTTGGTAAAGGATTTTAAGGAGGTGTATGTTAAAAGAGCAGAAGTGGGGTGCAGAACTCCTATGAATGACCAGCCTACCTTATACGCATTCACAGATTGTGGGAATAAGGATGGGCTCAACAGTGAGTTGGCTGGAGATCAGAGTGAAAACAGGTGGGTGGGGCTGAAAGAAGCTCTCTGGGTACATTTTCATCTGCTGGGTGCTCCTTGGGTGCTCCCAGGCAGTTAAACATAAAGTAATGAACTAATTAAACCACATCCACTGTCTCCTTCCTCCTATTCGTTCTTTAGAATTTTTGCATCCTATTTCTTTCTTAACAAAGTCTTCTGGGCCACTCTCTGTCATGTGAGAAAATGTGGGCTCAATTCAGTTTCCAGTAAATTTAATGTGAATGTTACCATTGACTTTAATAGGAGCTAGACCAGGCTAGTATAACCGGCAACTGTTAATTTTTGAAGGCAATGGAATTACTCATATAAAATAGACCCGCATGCTGGTTCTGAGCCTTGCTGAGACTTTCCTAAGGCAAAACCAAAACATGCTATAGAGTAATATAAAGTTGGAGAGCCAATGGAAAATAACATATTAAAATGATTGTTCAACCGAATGTCGTATGTCTGAATATCCATGCTCTTAAAATGTTTGGATGTGCTGCTGGTTGGTTGGTGCAGTTCTAATATGAGCTGTTTAAATTGTTTTTAGCTATGAAGTTTGAAAAATATATCAGTATAGGGCTTTGTTATGAATCCCACTGGGTGCAATGCCACTGAAATGAGTAGAAGTGTTCCCGATAAGTATGGGGTATTCGGAGTATCCTGACTATAGGATTAAGCCATTGAGGTTTTGATTTTTCTTCTGCATGTCAGAGTGTCTGAGTCAAAGCCTATTGAAGACACTGGAACAGTGGCAGGCAACTTGCAGCTTGCAGGCTGCATGTAGTCCCCTGTCTGCCCTCCTACCCCACATGCCTCTCATGCACTGGGGCACTGGAGCTCCACATTTCCTATTCCTTTCTCTCCTTCCTAGCACTTTCAGAGTACCATGATCTGCTGAATCATGTTCTGTCCATGCTCCTGCCTCTGCAGCCCGGGAGCTGGAACACCGCAAATGTGCTGCTATGGCACATTGAGATGAAAGAGGACCACTCCTGCAGCCTATTTCTATTCTTCGTTGCCCATCACTGCTCTGGAAACACTGTATCAGGTGCATTGGCTCAGATTTTTAAAGATTTGTAGGCCTTTTGGCACTCAGGGTTGCAATGCCTAATTGATTTAGAGTCAATTTCATTTGCAAAATGGATTTATGCACTTTGGAGCCAAAACTGCATGTGAGAGTCCATGCCATATTGAATATGAGTCTTTAAACCACCTGAGTACCTTTTAAAAACCAGGCCCTCTGCATTTGGAGCACTGTACTTATGTGGGCATAAGCATTACTTATTTTTCAGAATAGTAACAGAGAGGGAGCCGTGCTAGTCTATATACTATCAAAACAAAAAGCAGTCAAGTAGCACTTTAAAGACTAGCAAAATAATTTATTAGGTGAGCTTTTGTGGGACAAACCCACTTCTTCAGACCATAGCCATACCAGAACAGACTCAATATTTAAGGCACAGAGAACCAAAAACAGTAATCAAGGAGGACGAATCAGAAAAAAATGATCAAGGTGATCTAATCAGAGAGTGGAGAGGGGAGGAAGGTCAAGAACTAGGTTAAGCCAAGTATGCAGACGAACCCCTATAGTGACTCAGAAGATTCCCATCCCGGTTCAAAACGTGTGTTAATGTGCCGAATTTGAATATAAAAGCCAGCTCAGCTGCTTCCCTTTGAATAGCGGTGTGAAAGTTTTTTTTCAGTAACTCGCATACTTTTAAGTCATTAACAGAATGGCCCATTCCATTAAAATGTTGACTAACTGGTTTGTGGATCTGGAGTGTTTTGATGTCTGTTTTGTGCCCATTGACCCTTTGTCTAAGGGAGTTAGAAGTCTGTCCAATATACAAAGCATCTGGGCATTGTCGGCACATGATGGCATATATGATGTTAGTAGAGGAGCATGAGAAAGTGCCCATGATTCTGTGAGTAACCTGGTTAGGTCCAGTGATGGTATTTCCAGAGAAGATATGTGGACAAAGCTGGCAGCGGGCTTTGTTGCAAGGAAAGGTTCCAGGACTGGTGTTCCTGGGGTATAGACTGTGGCTGTTAGTAAGGATCCCCATGAGGTTGGAAGGTTTCTATTTTTCAGAACTGTTGACTAGTGGTTTTTATCCGTCAGTGAGGACATCATCATGTTCCAAAAAGGTAAGCTGTCAAAGACGACACAAATGAGGGTATTACCATATGGATACCAATATGTATAACCTGACCTTCATCCCCCGCATGTAACAAAGAGCTCAAGGAAGCCCAGGACAAAATAAAATTAAAGGTAAAAATAAGAGTTAGGCAGCATGTAATACAGATCTTTTCTTGAGGGGAAATGAAGGAAGAACAGCAGATGTGCCTCACTAGAAATATCATAGCTCTGCATTTGCAGGGTTTTTTCTTTTTTTTTCAAAGAAGAATTATGAGTATCATTTACCATGAGAGTGAGCAATGGGATAGATCACAGTGACACTCTGAGGGTTGCCTGTGATTCATTTAAAAGGGGCAGTGTGTAGAACCATGGTAGGTGTTTCGAAGAGGCACACTGAGAAAACACTTCAGTCTACTTAAAGGCAGTCTGATTCTAGAATAGGTTGCACTCTGAAGGAAATATAACCAGCAGATATGATTGCAGGATGTTGCTGGCCTTTGGGTTTACTTGTAAAAACCCAGGCAATTAGATGACTTTTCTGGAAAAGTTTCTCCTTTCATGTATAGTTTTGATAAAAACCAAATAGAAGTCAACATCTAAGGGCTGAATATTAGATGAGCTAATTCATTTGCATTTTATGGTAAATGATCCATTCCCCAAACCTCCAACATCCTACTTTTCTAGCTTTATACAGGAGAATTGCAGTAGATAGTCTGTCAGTGGGCCTACTGTGGCCCTACATTAGGGGATCAGGAATGGATTTGTCTCCCTATAATTAATATTACACCTGTCTCTCATGCAAACTTACATGAACTGTTAAACGAAAAGCAGTCCTGTGGCAGCTTAGAGACTAACAAATTTGGTCATTAGCTATTGTGGGTATAACCCACTTCATCAGATGTTGTAAATGTCAAAGTGACCACACGACAGCTTTTAGATTTTGAGTTACAGATGAACATGGCTACCCACCCCTGAGAATTTGGAACTTACAAAGAGTAAATCCAAGGCATACATTTTATTTCTCATATGACATAATCTTAGACTGTATTTCCCAAGTTTTTCTTTCAGCAGTCCCCTTACCATACTTTCTCCAGGAAAGAGGAGCCTTTTTTTTTTCTTTATGAAAAGACTATTCTTTTTCATTGAAACATGGGAAGTTGTGGACAAAATTATGGCTACTGCAGCACAATTAAACTATAGCAATCTCCATTTCATGTCTCTGTGCTTTCTTGTCTGTGACCCTTGAATGCAGACAGCCTGGGAGGATGGCTAGCATTCTGGGTAGCAGCTTGTAGCAGAGAGAAGTGTGTGTGGATAGGGTAAGGCCACATGCTGGCATCAAGACAGAGCTGCAGAATCTATACTATATCTGTTCTGAAGCTGTGGCAGGGAATGATAGTAATATGCTACCTTTAGTAGCCCTAGATACATCAGTGGGGCCAACAGGCATTGTGGGCCCAAGGGGGAGTGAGAAGGAGGGCCTGTCTGCATGCTCCTGGGAGGACTGGGGTGAAGGGAAGAAGAGGCAGGGTCAAGGGCAGTCTGCCTTTTGCACTGCTCACACTGTGGCAGTGACCCTCCTTCTCCAGCCACATGGCATTTCAAAGGGACCTAGAACTTTGGCCACTTCCACAGCTAAAGTAGTGGTGGTGGCTTCAGCTCTGGGCCCCTTTGAAACGCCAGGCCCCAGGGCAGCTTCCCCTTTTGCCCCCACCCCCCCACCTTCTCCTCTATCAGGGGGTCTGAGAGACATTAATGGAACTGGTCAAATACTGATTTTTTTTTTATTAAACACTCAAATTTTGACAAACATTTTGACAAAAATGTGTCCCTCTGGGAGCTTGGATGTATTCAATTT
The DNA here is from genome assembly GCF_033958435.1 of Carettochelys insculpta. NCBI lineage: Eukaryota > Metazoa > Chordata > Testudines > Carettochelyidae > Carettochelys > Carettochelys insculpta. Next base: position 60,815,257 of record NC_134144.1, read on the forward strand.
TCATAAGTAAATACAGATGAATATAAATTTCTCTGTATGCATAGAAACCAAGGGGAAAAGATTTCCATCAATAATAAACAATTTTACATAAAGAAAAAGTAAGAAAAAATGCAGTTTGAGAATACACTAGTTTGATTTAAAATATATAATTTGTATATATAATTTGACATGTGATGTTGACAATTTGTGTTCTAATGTTTTATAAAGTTTTAACATTTTGAGTCTCAGTATTTATGGGGGATAATTTTCCTCCATTGTGAAAATTTAAATAGACACAAATAGAAAAATATATTTAAAATAAACATCCATATTGTCTATCAAAATAAAAATTGAATTCTGTCAAGCCTCAATACTGATGTGGAGACCTATACAATTATGAAAACACTTCTCTTAAAAGAAAAAAAAATCTGTGTGATATGAGTCCACGTGTCTTTTGTCTCCCCTGATTCCACCATCTTGTAGTCTGTTACTCATCTACCCACTGGGGATTGTGATGGTGTTCCATGGGTGATGTTTGCAGTGTACATGCATACTTCCAGTCAACAACAACAGGAGCTAAAAACACCAGAAATCTCCAATCACCAGTGTGAACTTGGAGGAAATGTTGAGCTCCCAATTTATTTATTTCATCTATAAAAATGAAAATGGGAAAGTAAATGTATTTTCAGTGTAATGGCTCTCTTTCTGTTGTCCTAGCTGTGTTCTTCCTTTAAAACAAAACCAAACCAAAAACAACCAAACAAAAAAGCCCTGTGAATGCAGTTGTATCTATTATTCCTGCTGTGTGCATCCTAAAAAAGACATAGCGTACCACTGAAAGAGAAATTAGAGTTATGCATGAGCAATACTGTGCAAATTTCTGCATCCACAAGACAGCTTAGGCTGACTAAATACTATAGATAGATATAGATAACCAAAAGGTTTCAAATAATGTCCTCAGTATTTCAGAATACCAAAGCTGAAACACAAACCCTAAAAATATAGGTTTCCGACTGTGCTAGAAAATATGGATCTCATGTGGTCTGGCAAATTCTCTTGTCCAGCATCAATCAGGTCCAGAGGGTGCTGTACAAGAGAGGTTCAAAGTGTGTATGGTACTGTTGATTGTGCCTCAAGAAGTGTCTCCACAGAAGACAAGCATACTCAATTAGATTAGGGCTATGTCTACACTAGCCCCAAACTTCGAAATGGCCATGCAAATGGCCATTTCGAAGTTTACTAATGAAGCACTGAAATACATATTCAGCGCCTCATTAGCATGCGGGCAGCCGCAGCACTTTGAAATTGATGCGGCTCGCCGCCGCGCGGCTCATCCAGACAGGGCTCCTTTTCAAAAGGACCCCGGCTACTTCGAAGTCTCCTTATTCCCATCTGCTCATAGGAATAAGGGGACTTCGAAGTAGGCGGGGTTCTTTCAAAAAGGAGCCCCGTCTGAACGAGCCGCGCAGCGGCAAGCCACGTCAATTTCTAAGTGCTGCGGCTGCCCGCATGCTAATGAGGCACTGAATGTGTGTTTCAGTGCTTCATTAGTAAACTTTGAAATGGCCATTTGCATGGCCATTTCAAAGTTTTTGGCTAGTGTAGACGTAGCCTAGGTGTTGTATTCTGTCTTAAGATGAGATTAATATCTGTGTTGTGCATCCTTTATTTAAGTTGCAAGATCCTTTTCTTCAAGCTCACATCAATATTGAGGTAATTTGTGCCAAAAAATACAGCATTCAGTGAAAAAAAATAGACATTAAATGATAGACATTCATTAAACCCTTCCAAATAGCCTTAATTAATGGGGAGGGTCCTGGCCATATCAAATAATATATAGAGTGGATTGAAAGTATCTCAAGATAAAATACAATGAGTAGGAGATAGGTAACATGAGGCAAAATACTGCAGATATAAAAGAATGAAATTAAAGTCACTGCAAGACTACAGAAATTTGGGTAATAAAAGTTTCACATTTAGGCTACGTCTACACGTGAAGCCAACATCGAAGTAGCTTATTTCGATGTAGCAACATCGAAATAGGCTATTTCGATGAATAACGTCTACACGTCCTCCAGGGCTGGCAACGTCGATGTTCAACTTCGACGTTGCGCGGCACCACATCGAAATAGGCGCTGCTAGGGTACGTCTACACGCCAAAGTAGCACACATCGAAATAAGGGTGCCAGGCACAGCTGCAGACAGGGTCACAGGGCAGACTCAACAGCAAGCCGCTCCCTTAAAGGGCCCCTCCCAGACACAGTTGCACTAAACAACACAAGATCCACAGAGCCGACAACTGGTTGCAGACCCTGTGCCTGCAGCATGGATCCCCAGCTGCCGCAGCAGCAGCCAGAAGCCCTGGGCTAAGGGCTGCTGCCCACGGTGACCATAGAGCCCCGCAGGGGCTGGAGAGAGAGCATCTCTCAACCCCCCAGCTGATGGCTGCCATGGAGGACCCGGCAATTTCGACGTTGCGGGACGCGGATCGTCTACACGGTCCTTACTTCGACGTTGAACGTCGAAGTAGGGCGCTATTCCGATCCCCTCATGAGGTTAGCGACTTCGACGTCTCGCCGCCTAACGTCGAAGTTAACTTCGAAATAGCGCCCGACGCGTGTAGCCGCGACGGGCGCTATTTCGAAGTTAGTGCCGCTACTTCGAAGTAGCGTGCACGTGTAGACACAGCTTTAATGTGTCAGTCCTTTTGCAGGAAACAAACACTTTCATTCTCATGCTCCAGTAAATTGTAATTTACCACCCTATTTTTTCGATCAAAGTGACTGTTGTATGAGTAAAAGGAGAGACAAAGCATTTATTTTTGCTTTATATGTGGTTCCTGAAGTTTTGTAGCTATCTGTTTTAATCTGTTAATGTCTAATGCCTTTTTTCTGCAATGAGAATCATGTACGCAGAACCTAACTTCCTTGTGGTTCCTGAACCTCCATGTGGGTCAATGTTAAAAGGCACAGGCCTATGAATCACTTAGGCTGCTAGGGCCCATGAATCACTTAGCATCCACACTAACAGGTTCTTTCAAAATATTTTTTTGAAAGAAGGGGCTTTTTTGAAATATCTAGTGGAGCATCTACACACACAAAGTGTTCTTTTGAAATTAAATTGAAAGAATGTGGCGCTCCTTTTAAAAGTGCTCTTCCACTCCTGTTTCAGGAAGAGCACCTTTTTGTGAAGTCTTTTGAAAGAAAATGTGTTTAGCTGCTTCACAGGCCCTTTTTTTTTTGAAAGAGCACTCCTTATGGTGCCTGATTTTTTGATCCCTGGCCCATTCTTTCAAAAGAGTGGGGGCTATGTGGATGCTCTTTGAAATAGAACTTAGCTATTTTGAACTGTATCATCTTATACTGTCCTAAGAGAAGAACATATATGTCAGGTTATTGCTACAATGCAGGTAGGTGTGGGTAGATGGATTTTTCTTTTGGAACTAGCATGTGAAAAATAGCTGCAGTCACTCAAGCTAGCTATCCCGGGATATGTATTTGGACAGCAAGTCCAATCTGCTGCAACCAAACTGCTATTTTTAGCTATGTTAGCATGTTAGCACCAGCAGAGCTAATGTGTGTGAGTCTGCTAGTGCTGGGAATTATGCTCCCAGCTGTGTAGACATTCCCTCGGATAAACAATCCACCCGTTGAATAATAGGAATGTGAGATAGGAAATACTTGTCAGCTCATGTGAAAGTAGAAGGAACAGTGAAATGTTTCTCTGTAAGTATTTGTAACCCTTTTGTTAATGCCAGATGCCTGCCACAAGGGCCGGGTTCAACTCTTGTGGGGTTTTCCTATCAAGGATACAACCAACCGTCTCGAGCCCCCACCCAGTGGCCTGGGACAATTTCACCCCCGTGCTGGGTGCCTGTAAGGTGGTTCTCCCCCTGCCTCGCAAGCACAGAGTCTGAGATAGAAATGGCTTGTTTAATGACCGTAACCTACCCCAAGGTTACAGCGACAGATGCAGTATATCTCAGCACAGAAGAGACAAAACCCCTTTTACCCAGATACCATCCCCATATGCAGTAGAACCCAGTCTCTTGCTGGGGCTCTTGGCCCTTTTCCACACACACACAGTTACAGGGTGTACCCTCTGCGGTGCAGTCCCAAACTCAAAGCCCACAGATACATCACCAGGGCAATACTAGCTGTCCACTTGTCTGTAGCCTCCTCTTGCTGTCACCAGCCGTCTGCCAGTCGCCATTGTCCGCCACCGCTCCTACCGGCCACCCGCCAGTCGCTGTCGTCTGCCGCCACTCCTACCGGCCGCCCGCCGTCGTCTACCACTGCCGCCGCTCCTACCAGCCGCCCGCTGGTCCTGCTGTTGTCCGCCGGTCCTAACCCCACTGCTCGGGACTGCCCTAAGGCAGAACTCAGTGATTTCAGCTCTGTGTGGCCTCAGCTGCCACTCTGTGATTTCAGCTTTTGGTATCTCTAGTGTGGGGTTTCACAAACACCCTAGTATCCAGCTCTATCTTTTAACAGGTGGGGAGGGTTAGTCAAGCCAGGCTTATAGCTATATGGCCAAGGCATAGGCACGGCCAAGGCACTCAGCAAGCTGGCTCAACCAGTACCCCTTCTCTCTCTCTCACAATGCTTTAAACCAGGGAGCCCTGTGTAATCAATGTCTTACACAGCTAAGGCGACTGCCCTGTCCCCCACAACAACCCAGAGCATTGGTGAGATCTCACAACTCCCGCATTAAGTGTCAGCTTAAATTGTGATTTTACAACTACATGTTTACAATAGACCAAATCTCATGGCTTACTTGCTACCCATTAGGCTTTGCCTGAAAAGGTATCACACATGCACACCTTTTGCATTCTCATGCAGATGACCTCTGGGAGACTCATTCCTCCCAGCCTTCAGCAGCACTGCATTCCTTCTGCCACATTCCCTACATATTCATTTGATTTTGAAAGAGAAAATAAGTTCAGCTACATTAGCGACTCTTAACTTGCTCTCTGAGAATGTTGAAGTGCTCAAGTTTTATCAGCCTGGAACACCCCTAAATAGCCATATCTCTCGTGCTTGAACATCAGGTGAGTATAAATTTTGAATGGTACGTGACTGTAGGATTTTCTATTTGCAGTTTACATTATTTGGCTATTTACCAAGAGTCATTCAGTCAGAGAGTGGAAACAATACCAAATGATTTCTTAACACAATTGCACAAATCAGAAATTTCTCTGACAGCCTGTTTGCTATGAAACCAATTATATGCTGAAGAAACTCATCAATAATATTTCATATGAAAGTAATCTGAGATTTTTTAAGTCATTGTGTAGACCATTAGTAGGGGAAAATGCAAAATAAGACATCTTAAGTAATTGCATGGGATTTGTTGAACTCCTGTTCTCCAGCAAAGCAAGATTATTCACTATAATATATTCCCCAAATTTTTCTTCAATCTACATTTAAATAGCCCAACTGATAAAGTTTCTCTTAATTCCTCCTGGAGATTTTTCCCCAGTCTATAGACTATGACATTAAGAAATAGATTCTGTTTTCCATCATAAATTTTCCTTTTCTGACTTCTACTACTTTTTTCATATTTATGCTCACTTGGGCTGTGTTAAATAATGTTCTCTGCTCTGTGTCGGAAACATTTACAACAGTTACTTTATTTTTGTGTAATTGTTATTCAATCAATATATAATTCTATTCAAACTATACATTTTACAGACGAGTGAAAATTACAAAAAAACCCACATTTTTAATTGTTGACCATCTGCAACACACATCTACATCCTTCATAATGTCAGTTCATCAGGAAATTCTACTGAGTTTAGTTACTATCATGTAAAGTAAATCCGATTTTACTCATGGCTATATGGTACTGAGATGTAGGGATATATGCATCCTGAAACATTGTTAGTTATGGTCAATAGTGGATATTTGTCGTATAAATATAAGACTAGTTTGTTGAAGACTCTTCAGAATAAATTTTTTCTTAATTATTCTGGTTTATTATGCAAGAAGCCAAGGTAGATGTCCTAATGGTTCCTATGTTACCTTGATATTAACGAGTCTATTACCTGATTATGTGAGGCTCGAATTTGCTCTTTCATCCTTGAGATTTAAGTTTCAAATTAATCCAGTAATTGTTGTTATCCAATTAGCAGGAAATCTGCAGCTTGGTTGGAAATGGTTTGGAGCTGAGTGAATTTACTTTGGGAATGAAATGAAATAGTAACCAAAAGAAAGTAGTTATTGGTTGGAATGGTAGTCTCACTTTTAATGACCTGACTGGCAAAAATATTTATGGATCAGAGACTAGCATGGATTTTCCCCACCCCAGCAGGGCAGGGTCTCTAGCTTTCTGTAGAAATGATGGGTGGACAAGACGGCAGAATTAGAACCCAGGAAATTCTTCTGTGGGTTCCTTTCTGGCCCAAAGAGGAGGTGTTTAGTGTATGTATACTGCCTTGTGCAGTGAAAAACTGGCCACATTCACTGTTGTGTGTAGCTACAAGTGGTAGTGAAAAGTTTCAGCAATGGGAGGTAACAGGAAAAGGCTCCAATAGCTTCCTATGGCAGGGAAATCTTCTGGCAGCAGGATGCTATCCTTCTGTTTAGACAGAGATTTATAGATTCATAGAATCCTAGGTCTGGAAGAGACTTCACGAGGTCATCAAATCCAGTCCCCTTCCCAAGCAAGTCCATCCTACCTTAATCATCCCAACCAGGACTTTGTCAAGCCAGGAATTAACAACTTCTAGGTATGGAGATTCCACCACTTCTCTAGGTAACCCATTCTAGTGCTGTTCGAGTGAAACAGTTTTTCCAATATCCAACCTAGACCTCTCTCACTGTAACCTGAGAGCATTGCTCCTTGTTCTGCCATTCATCTCTACTAAGAACTGCCTCTCTCCATCCTCGTTAGAACCCCCACTTCAGAAAGTTGAAGGCTGCTATCTAATCACTCCTCCCTCTTCTCTTCTGCAACTAAATAAGCCCCAAACCCTCAGCCTTTCCTCATAGGTCATATGCTCCAGTCCTCTAATCATTTTGGTTGCAATCTACAGGACTCTCTCCAATGCACCCACATCTTTTCAAGTTTGGGGTTCCCAGAGCTGGATACAAAACTCCACAAGTTGCCTCACCAGTGCCAAATAAAGGGGAATAATCACTTCTCTAGATGTGCTGGAAATGCTCCGCCTAGTGCATCCTGATATGTTATTAAACTTCTTGGTTACAAGGGCACACTGTTAACTCATATCCAGCTTCTCATCCACTGTAATCCCCAGGTCCTTGTCCGCTGCACTGCTACTTAACCAGTTGATCCACAGCTTGTAACAATGCTTGGGTTTCTTCCCTCCCAAGTGTACAGAACTGCACTTTTCCTTGTTGAACCTTGATTTATTTTGGCCCAATCTTCCAATTTGTCCAACTTCTGGATCCTATCCCTACCCTCCAACATGTCTACCCTCCCCCTAACTTAGTCTCATCTGCAGATTTGCTGAGGGTGCAATCCATCCCCTCATCCAGGTCATTAATAAATATGTTGAACAATACCAGCTGTCAAACCCATCCTTGGGACATTCCACTTGAAACTGATTACCAACCAGACACTGAGCCATTGATTGCCAATCATTGGGTCCAACACTCTAGCCAGCTTTCTCTCCACCTTATAATCCATGTATCCAATCCATACTTCCTCAACTTGTGGGCAAGAATACTGTGGGAGATGGTATCAAAAAGCTTTGCTAAAGTCAAAGTATGTCACATTGATTGACTTCTCTGCATCCATACAGGCGGTTACAGAGGAAGAGACTACAGGGAGCCAGTGATACTGTGCTCTCCAGAGAAGACTGTAAGAATGTAGTTAGGTTAGGGGGCTCCAGTCAGTCAGTCAGTCTGGCAACAGGAGCTTTGAGCTTGGGGCAGCTAATTAGAAAGAAGCTCATCTGCACAGGACAAGTGGGTCTTGTACAGAAGTCAGGAGACTGGCAGCAGAACAAGCTGCAGTGGAAGGGTGCTGTCTGTCCCTGGGGAAAGGGAGATATATTGGGAGGTTGCGCAGATGAATTGCCAATGTTAGTCCCTGGAGGAAGGGAGAGAAGAGACTGGCAAACCCACAGGAGTGGGGAAGGCCAGGAGTTGTAGATGTGACTTAAGAAGACGCAGCAAGATGCAGGGACCAGTTCCTCGTTTCAGTGCAGTGGGCTCCACCTGATTAGAAACTAGTGTAGAGCATAGGCCTGGGCTGCCTTCCAGCCACTGTGGGAGTGGAACTGGGGGTCAGCGATGCATAAAACTGCTGAGACTGCTGGAAAGCAAGAACTTTGATGTCCTCCTCTCTAAAACGCTCACCTGGGTGGAGTTGTGACGCCTCGGCCGTGGCTCCTGAAAGCAAGAGAAGTGCTGCAGACCAGAGAGGGAGAGAGACATGGACCAACACCGTTCTAACTGTGCAAGGGGGCAGTAATCCCTGCATTGATCAGGAGGAGGTGCCAGACAAGCGATGAGTGGTGTGTGCTTTGATGGGTACATATGGACAGTGTTTGTGTGTGCCTGTACTAGGCCTGGTGATGGGAGGGCAAAGAGAGCAGTTGTACCAGGGCCCAGTGTTTCAGAGGAGCCCGGAGCCCCAGCTGTCACTACTGCCAACGTATCAGCAGTGGCAGCTGGAGCTCTAGGCCCCTCTGAAATGCTTCAGCAGCGCTGCTTTGCTCAACTCTGAAGGGTGGCCCAGCACCATGGTCTGAGTGTCACTAAGGGCTGAGTGCCCTAGACCCCACCCTTTCTGCCCTTGGCCAACTGGGCCCCTCTCCCACCTTGGCTTGGGGCCTGTGACTGTCAGCCACTCTGGTCTTTACTCAGCTAAACATTTCCTCACCCGTTAGACTGCTATTCATACCTGTGATATGGTACATATGGCTTATGTACTTGCCTCCAAGAGGAGTGTACAGTAGGACCTATTTTCATAGCTGGGTCTCGTAGTCAGAGTTTTCAAGTCCAGACACACCTGCCTGTTATAATAAATTATGTATCTATATTATGTAGAAATAAATCTATCATAACCATAGAAGAAATACTGGTCATTTACTTTCTGCTCAAATGTAAAATTTGCCCTACTACAGTCTTCCTAGCCATCAGGATTTTTGCTGTCATCTAACAAAATTGAACTTGGAGTGCACTTTCATTAGTGCTGATGATAATATGAGTAATCACAGAATAATGTGTAATAGTATATTGCTGCGTCTAAACCCAAAGTCATTCATTACTAGTGTAATGGAGAATTTTTCTGATCAAGCTGATGGAAAGCTGGGCAGGGTATATTTATAGTTGAAGTTGCCTTTGATGAAAGACCAAGTATTTGAAGAGTGATACAGTGTTTCTGCAGAAATCACTAATATGAGTAGAGTGCCTAGATTACTTGTTGTTTACCACGGGTCACTCTGAGTGTTATGACATTGTTTGGAGCCCTCTTAACTTTTTCAGCTGTTAGCGTATTCGTTAACATTTTCCCTAAAGCCACTTGCTAATGAAATGATTAAGCTTAAAACAGAAATCAGTTGCAAAATACTAATAGAAACCTATGTTTAAATAAAAAAAGGGTTTTTTTTGTTTGCTTCTAACACAGTTATATTTGAAACCACTTATTCAGTTGCCTGAAACAACTCACCCAATGCATACGTAAATACCATGGTTTTGTTGGGGAATAGCACTGTACATCTTGTCCACATCTGATTTCTCTATCTGCCGAAACACAAGTCATGAAAATGGAAAATATTTGTTGAAGGTATATTTTCAAGGTATGCAAAATAAAAACAAATCCCTAAAATATTAGATAGCAGCTCTATCTTTCCACTTTTATTTGTTTTATAACATTATTTTTTTAGAAAATAATCTTTACTTTAAGTTTCTCATATTGATGCATTATTGCACTAATGTCTCATCTGTTTACATTAATATAAGGCAACTGATGTTAGTGGAGCATATTGAAAAAATTGTATGGGTACTGTTAAATCCATGAGACAATACAAGAGCTTTAGAAGGGATCTATTTCTGAAGTGTTTAAAAGCTTGTTGTCTGTTTATGCTCACTTTAAATGTTTCTTATTTAGAAATGTATGATTCCCTGCCCGCACAAATAGCTTTATCTTTCTGCTTCTAATTTTTTGAACAGCTTTCAGAAAATTACTTCAGCTATAAGGAAGTGGGAATTCCTATTTTAAGATACACAAAATACTTTACATTTATCATTTTGATAATTATTGTTCATACTTTTTGTTCATCAGTAGTTATAGTGATGTTTGGGGATGATCTCATTATCTGGCAAATGGTAAGAAAACAATTTATAATGTTAGAGACTATATTCTGTAAGCATTTCACATAATTAGTACATGTGAATTGTAAGCTGCTTTCTTGTTCCCAAGACATCTACATTATCAGCCCTCTGCTCTATTTTGCAAGCAAAAAATGAGCACACTAGAATCCAAATTAATTAAAGATAGTGTTTCCATAACAAGTATCAAGAACAATCCTTTTCTGGTATTTTATACCAGAGGTGTATGAATAGAGCAAATTAACTTTGAGAATAGAATGCATGAATCAGGGTCTTTAGTCTATTTTATGTGGCAATATGGAAGCTAGCATTTATTTTCTTCTTTTTAAATATAGGTCTTTTTTTTTTTTTTTTTCTTATTTAGCCTCAAAGGCTTCTTGGCTTCAGTGGAAAATGTAGTAAAGAATTTAAATGTAAATTACTCATTTATTAACTACTTGTGCTTTTCCCATCAATTTGTAATATTCTATGTGAGAATTGCCTTGCTTCCTGAAGACTGTAAAGACAAGTCTGGCAGGCACGCTGCTTTCACAGCTGGAAGTTAGCACAGACCATTATTATGCTCATAGAGTTCTAATAGCTTTTCAAATTTGTATTCAGACTAACTCTTAGCCAATGCTCTTAGCCCACAATAACAGCCCAGGAATGGACACCTGGCTTTGAAAGTCACAAATCACTCCTTGGTCTTTCCTTGATGCTGTTAAACCTCCTGGCAGAGAAAATTAGTTCCATTTCTATTGGCTAGTGGTTTGGTAGTAGAGATCATCGAGGCCAAGGTGGCTGACTTACTTTGGCAGGCCCTGGTCAAAGTAGGAGGGTGGCTCTGGGCCCTAGAAAGAAGGGGGTGGGAGTTAGCCTCCACTAGCTGCCCCTTCAGCACTGTCCAGCTTACGCTACCCAGGGCTCTGGCTGCTGTTATGGTGGAGCACCAGGCCCTTTCAAAATTGTTGTGCCCTGAAAGAGCTGCCCCCTTTGTCGTCTTCTCCTCTACTATCAGTGGTTCTGAGCTCTGCATATAACTAGCCTCTGTCCTCCTAGTCCCCCTTCACCGGTTAAGAGGCCAGGAATACAAAGCATGTCCTCCCAAGTGGATGCAAACGAGTAATACTGGTCGTGTACAAACATGAGTGAGTGGGCTCTTTACTCCCTGCAAAAGGGGATTGGACAGTTGATAATTTTATTATTAATATAGGTCAGACCTAATACACATACCTAGGTGGGAGGAAGAAAGATGAGATGCCTTTCCTCATTTTGAGTGGTTGGTGTCAACATTTTCAGGCCTGAATTTAGAGGGGACTCACCCAATGTGAGGCTGTGGCTAAGGTGGCTATGCTGGCTTCAGGTTCTTATTCTGGGATTAGATTGGCCTGCATTCCAGGCAGGATGTGGCCCAAAATGCTCAATCAATCCCATCATTTTTAATAACAGGGACTCATTAATTAATTTTTGTTTATGTTATGTAAGTATGTTAGATTGGGAGAGAGAGGAGAGTTGAATTTCATACTCCCTAAATTAATTGATTTATGATAATTTATCCATCTTGACAGCCTTCCTAATTTTTTTATGTGGAAGGCCGCCAGACTCCAGTCGTCGGCAGGGGGGAGTGAACATGTGACCTTAGGGGCTAAAGCCAGTCCTTCCACAATATGAGCTGAAAACAAGCTGGATCTCAGCTAGGGCTGCAGAGCAGAGACTTCTGTCTCCCTTCCCAGTGGTCTCAGTGCCTCTGGGGTTACATATGGAACACAGTTGCATTGCTGTGGTGCCTACATGGTTGGTAGAGAATGAGTTTTCTGGATGATAGTGGTGGAAGTTCAGGTAATCTCAAGTGTAGCTCCAGGAACAGGGCTTGGAGCCAGGACTGGAAGGAGTTTGAAACAGGAAGGAAATGTGAGAGGCAGGTTGTGGTATGTATCCAACAGCTTCTATATTGTTTTCTGGAAGGGTTGTACACCAAACTTCTGTCTCCCATGGCAAATCAGAAAGTACAACCATTTTGCAGGTGGCTCGCTGCACCCCACTGACACCCAGCTAGAGACCAGGCTTATAACCAACACTTGAAACCACCACTACAATGTATCTTCAGAATAATACCAACTATCCCTGAATTCTCACCAATATGACTAAAGATTTAGTCCTATGAACCTCAATAAGGACCGTGTAAGAGTGTTGCTGTAAAGTCTCAGTCAGCAATTGAACATTTTGGTGTGGAAATGTCATAGGAGAACACAGATTTTAACTTGGACTTTAAGCGGATGTTGTCTTTTTAATTTTGGTAATTTAATGAAGTGTTTAGGTAACCCACACACCTATTGGGTGTGGTTCACTGTTCCATGTAGCCGCACTTACACAGAAAAAAATTCACGAAAGTATGAAATACTGTGTTCTGTCATTTACAAATGCTTGAAAGCTTGGCACACATACAACTAGAAAGTGGGATGAGATTGGTCAAACCTCACTTCAGTGCAGAGGCAACACATTGGGGCAGGTAGTGGCAGTGACTTCTCCCCATTCCACTCTTATTTTTGCCAGGGATTATATGTTCTTCCCTGAACCTTTAAATTGTAACTCTTCCCCTGCTGTCAGTGGTTGCACATTGTCTCTATTGTAACCTACTAAAAATTAAATCTTGGGGTTGTAGCAGAGACCACATGACCCAATAATGGAATCTTCAAGCCTATCAGTGACTGAGGAAGCCATTCTGCTGCTAATAATTCAGTTTATGTGGTTGAGACAGAAGGCAATAGAGGATGCATTCCACTTACTGAAATCTGTGAATCAGAAACACAGGGCTTGTCTACACTTGACTGAAACATCAAAGGGGGCGTGGTAATGGGATATTACTAATGAAGTGTTGCAGTGAATATGCAGCACTTCATTAGACTAATTCTCTCCTGTGGCAACTTCAAAGTGTCAAACTTTGAAGTGCCGGCATGCGTGTAGCCACGGGCACTTCTAAGTGCGTGTGCTACTTCGAAGTGCCTTTACTCCCCAAAATTTTAAAATGACAGCACTTAGAAGTTGCCGCAGGGGAGAATTAGCCTAATATTCACTGCAGCACTTCATTAGTAATCTCCTATCACCTTGATTACCGTGCCCCCTTCAAAGTTGGGGGCAAGTGCAGACAAGCCCCCTGTAAATAATACATAACACATTCTACAAATTTTCATTTAAAAGGAAGACATGGCTATACATCATAGAAACCTTGGCTTTTCTGTTACATATTGACCAAATGATATCCTATTAAATAGATTGAACTTTCTCTTTTCATTTTAAAAAAGGCCATAAAAGGTTGTTTTTCGTTTTAAATGCGTGCTTGAAAAGGTGTATTTGAGAGTTTCTCAGTGTGTGAATTTTCTACTGAACAAATTAAGATAACAGGACTATTTTATTTAACAACAATTCTTGTGTTTGCCAAAACTGGTTAATGTTTGGGTATGAAATGTTTCCCAGAGTTTGTCTATATGTTGATATTTACTTTTTAGCATTACAACTTAAAGCTGATGTTTATGGTATGAATCTGATAGGAATTCTCCCCTTTTTAAGGACAATCAAAAGAAGAGACAAAAGCAACTGAAATTCCCTTCTTTCTTTGAAATATTTATAATATCGTGTGTGTACAAATTATTTGCTCGTTTTAAATGGCAGAAATCCATTGAAATTAACTTATGCTAACTGAAAATCTAGCCCATAACATATAGTAAACACTTTCATATGCAGCCTTGTATTATTTGGAACTCTCAAATAACTGGCATTTTAAGCATAAGTAAATTTTAGTTACATTTTCCATATGTACAGCATAATGAAAGTAAATAATAAATATTGCAAATACATTACTACTGTTGATGGTATGTAAAGTACTCTGCATACATTTTTGTTGGTTACTTAATATATCTTGTTTTTCTTTAGTGTTATGCATTGCTAAGTATACCTCTCTATTATCCCGAATATCTGATAACCTCCCAGTCCTGGGGCTGCTGGACATGGTAGAGTTTATAGTATATAAGATGGAAAACAAACAAATCTTTTAATATTTTAGCAACTCATAATAGGTCAGTGAAAAAATCGTAGAGTTTTATTTTGTAACAATTGTGTAGTCCATATTTATATCCACTGCAATTTCAGCTTAAAATATTCAGCAGTCAAGGGCACTATAGTTTGATTGGCAAAGTATTTTACCCCTTTAACTTAGTCCTTGAGTGATCTAGCACTTTAGCAAATAATAAATTAGGTGATGGTGTGAAGAGCAATTGCTAGGGCGGTACAAGAATGCAAGACTTCCTTTTGGACACTAACTGAATTCAGAAAGGTGAAGAGGTAAAATCTTGAAGAGAATTTATAATATGCTGTAGGAGTTAGAGACTGATTCCTGTATTTGCTTAGTATGTATTTACTTCCTACCACCTTTATTTCAGAATTCAGGATCAGTGCACAAAAGTTGGAGACTCCAATTGTATTAATAAAAATAATAATGTGATTGTCTCCACTGGTGAAACTATCCATCAGTGATCTGTCATCTTCTATCTAGTCAGACTTTGCTACCTATCCTTTATATGCCAATATGTGCACAAATAGTTTGTTGCATTTACAGTTATTTTCAGGTGTAAATCTTTGAACACCCGCACACACCGATAGACAAAGCTGATCTGAGGTTACTTAAAAAGCACCTAAATGCATGAAGCTGTCAACTGTTGAACATTTACAATATCATAAAGGAAATTTCTATTTCAATGGTAAAATGATACCATGTGTATACTATGATTTGTAGATAACAATGTTAGAAGGCTGAAATGTTTTAGAAAAGGAATGTTGGTCAAAGAAACAGTGAATTGGAATGCAGAACAAGAGGCAAATGGACTAAAGTACTTCATGCTGAACTTACTATGCAAACGTATTCCTTGCTTAAATCAGTGAGATGAATTTGGCATCAAAAGGCTAATATGCATGCTTTGAAGTATATGAATGCAGTATCGAAAACCTCGTCTTATGTTACTTTCACATTGCAACAGGAATTTTACTGAATCCACTCTATTTTGACTCTTTTTGAAATACTCACAATTAGCATATGTGATGAGCAAGTAATCTAATTACCCCTACATGACCAGACTATGGAAGAGTAGTTGCTATCTTGCAAACAAAAGAATGTTGTTGTTCAGCTTTGCCCTCATTGTCTTTATATTATACTGCAGTTTAAACTTATTATACTTCAAATTAAATTGACTAGTTTATCTTCACAAGTCGAACCTTACATTAAGATCATAATTTGTAATTTTGGAGGAAGAGGAACCCTGCATTTATAAAAATGAAGTACAGCAGGAGAACTTTCAAGATAGTGAGGAAATTGCATAGAAGCTTATGTTTCTCTTCTTCGGGATTAAACCTTTCTCCGAGATAACAGTGTTTGAGATATATAAAGGTTGAACCTCCTAAATCTGGTACTTTGTCATCCTGCAACACCTGTGGTCTGGCAGAACCATATATATGTTGCAGGACCAGAGAGTTCTGCGGCTGGGGTCAGACCCACTTCAGTGGAGCAAGGGCTGGGTTTATAGCAGCATCTGGCAGCCTGGCCTGGGCCAGGGCTGGAGCCCTCACCAGTCCTGCTGCAGTAAGGGAAGAGAGGGGAAGGCAGTGGGAGGCTGGGGCCAGAGGTTCCTGCCACAGTGTGGGGTTGAGGCTCAGACCGGAGTCCCCATGTGTTGGAACCCTGTGGCAGCCCCGTGAAGCCTGGTGTTCCTGGGGAGCAGGAGGCTGAGGGTGACTGGGCAGAAGGCCTGGTCCAGCAAATTCTGTCATTCAGGTGCTGCCACGTCCCAAACAGTTATGTGCTACAACAGTCGTGTGTTGCTGACTGCAATGAAACATTAATACCAAATTCATCAAACCACTATGCAAGGGATTATTTCAACTGGTTACATATGTTAGAATTACTTTCAGGACTGAGGGACTCAGCTCCAGGTATATATTTTAGGTTCAAAGAAAAGAATTATTATAAATCTTTGCACCTCGTTGTCCCCATTTCCTATATTATTTATCCCTGTAGAACTCTCCTTGAAGTTGGAGGGAGAGTCTGAACCATTGTATCAAAACAGTAGCAGAGACTATTTCTCTCTTGTGCCCACCAAATCTTGAAGCCTCTAATCAAAAATTTCAGAGAGAGCTTTGCCTGCACAATGGTTAATGATAACTATAATATAAAAATATCATAGTAGGATAGGAGCAGGAAGGGTACAGTTCATTAATTTTTGTCACAGTGATTAAATAAATTAGAAAGGGTTTATGGTAAGGCCTCCTCAAATTATTAGCAGCTAAGATGTGTTTACTTTGAAACATGATGCTATCTGTCAGATGATACAAATATCTGCATAGTTATTTATTACTTACGCTCTCTCAACATAATTTAGGCACAGTGTAATGTGCTCTAGAATGCTGAACATCTTGTACTCTTTAGCATGATAATGAAATAGTAATAGGCTAGCACTCTGATCTGAAATCTGGTATGTAATTAGAAGTCTATCAACTTCCACAAGAAAATTCTTAGGGTTACTTTTGGCCAGTTACTGTACACTGAAATATGTTACAAAGATATCCAGGAAAAGACAGTCTGGGGTCAGACTGAAGGTTTATGAGAAGTGCTGGGCAAGAAACTGTTCTTAAAAAAAAATAGATTTCAAAAACCTTTTCGGTCTCACTTTGGAACAGATAGTTAAAGCTCAATTTTCATGAACTGATAATCCAAAATAAATTCTGGTTCAGTCTTAATGCAACCTTTTTTTTTTGAACTTTTTAAAAGGTTTCACTACAATTAGCTTAAATTTTGGAAATAGTTATAACAAGAAAAATGATGTTTAATTTTTAAAGGACCATTTAGACAATTTGAAAACTTGTGGAAGAAAATTTCAAATGAGAAATTTATTGAAAACTCACCCTTTCCTTGGAACAGTTTTAATTTGGATGAGTCAATTTTCTGACAAAACCATATTTGTTTTTTTTACATAAAATATAGACATGAAATATAAGCATTACAGTGAACAAGTAACAGCAGTTTGTTTCAACATGCTCATTCCCTCCACAAGCCCAGTCCTGACAACAATTTTCCTCTTGTGAAAATCCATTGACTTGACTGAAGCTAGCTATGGCCTGATTCTGAATAAATGTGAAATTAGCTAATTCTCAAAATATATCGAGTTAAGTCATATCAGTGTAATTTTTGTTGTGCATAAATACATCAGAAAATAATTAGGATACCGGCAGAAGTGATTTTAGAGTAAACCTTTTTCAGTTAAAGCACTTTGGTTTCCTCTATCGTTGGAAACAAACGCTGTCAGCAATTCCGCAGTCTGTCTGCCTCAACTGGAGTATTTATGTCCAATTCTGGGCTCAACATTTGAAGAAAGACATGGAGAAAAAGGAGAAGGTCCAGAGAAGGGCAACAAGAATGATTAAAAAGTAACAGCGAGATAGCCGTGTTAGTCTGTATTCTATCAAAACAAAAAAGCAGTCCTGTAGCACTTTAAAGACTAACAAAATAGTTTATTAGATGATGAGCTTTTGTGGATCTGAAGAAGTGGGTCTGTCCCACGAATGCTCATCATCAAATAAATTATTTTGTTAGTCTTTAACGTGCTGTATGACTGCATTTTTTGTTTTGAAAGAATGATTAAAGGTCTAGAGAACATGAGCTATGAGGAAAGACTGAAAGAATTGGGCTTGTTTAGAAAAGAGAAGGCTGAGAGGGTACATGATAGCAGTGTACAAGTACATAAAAGAGGGTTACAAGTAAGGAAAAAAAATGTTCTTCTTGGCCTCTGAGGATAGGACAAAAAGCAATGAGCTTAAACTGCATCAAGGTTTAGAATGGATATTAGAAAAATCTTCCTTACGCTCAGGGGCTACGTCTACACGAGCCCCAAACTTGGAAATGGTCACGCAAATGGCCATTTCGAAGTTTACTAATGAAGCGCTGAAATGCATATTCAGCGCTTCATTAGCACGTGGGCAGCCGCGGCACTTCGAAATTGACGCGCCTCGCCGCCGCGCGGCTTGTCCCAACGGGGCTCCTTTTCAAAAGGACCCCGCCTACTTCAAAGTCCCCTTATTCCTATGGAAGGATAAGTAGGCAGGGTCCTTTTGAAAAGGAGCCCCGTTAGGACGAGCCGCGCGGCAGTGAGGCGCGTCAATTTCGAAGTGCCGTGGCCGCCCACGTGCTAATGAAGCGCTGAATATGCATTTCAGCGCTTCATTAGTAAACTTCGAAATGGCCATTTGCGTGGCCATTTCCAAGTTTGGGGCTCGTGTAGACACGGCCAGGGTGTTTAAACATTGGAATAAATTGCCTAGGGAGGTTGTGGAATCTCCATCATTGAAGATATTTACGAGCAGGTTAGACAGACATTTATCAGGGACTGTCTAGATGGTACTTGGTCATGCTGAGAGCAGGGCTCAGTGATCTCTCAAGTTCCCTTTCAGCTCTGGTGTTCTATGAGTCTGTGACTCTAAATCACAAATCAGTTTATACAGACACTACACATTTTATAGTTATTGAGTATAAACCCAGGTTTATATCTGATAATGGTTCATGACATTATATATTTTTCCCAAGAGTTTTTAAAAACTGCTTCTGTAGCAAATAACTGTACCCTCATTCCAGACTTATTTTTTTTCTTCCTGCTGAAGGGCCAAGTACAAAATGTTCATGGAGACTGTGTACCTGGCTCCAGGGTCTGCTTAAGGTACATTGATAGGATTGCGTTAGACAACTTGCACCACCCCTACTCATGCTGTACCTCTTTTCTCTGGAGAAATTGTTTGTCTATCTTGCTACTAACAGAAACAATTCATAAACACTAAAGACTAGATTGGAATTTTACAACCTCCCCTAGAAACACATGGAGGAGGGAATTATGTCTGCGTGTCATAATTTGTTGTTCACTTGTTCCCAGGAATAAAATAGTGTACTATTTACATACAACAACAATAAATTAAATTCTCCTCCGCACTGGCTCAGTAATTCTGACAATGCATTTTGAGGGTGCAGTTAAGGCCCATTCTTCACTACTCTCTACTCTTTCTACCAACCATGCTTTGTTCGGTCTCTCTACTGTGTTCTGACCAGCAATCTGGGTAGTCTGCACAGAGGATTTAAGAAAATCTTGTGTCCTTCTGCTTCTCTGCAAGGGCATGTTTGCAATAGCAATCTTGCTCAAGTATTTTTTTTAAAAAAGCCATTTAAAAATTCTACACATTTACTGCAGTTTTGGAGTGCATTGTTAACTGGAGACATCATTAAATTTATATTAAACAATTGTAGAAATAAATTTTAAATTCAGGTTCAGTTATTACATTTAAATTAAAATTCTGCTATGAAATTACGAAGGATTTTGGGGTGGCGAAGATTTCATCTTTCATCATGTCCTCTCTGATATTAAAATATTTTGACATGGGAAGGCAGAACTGATTACTAGTATAAAAACTGTCATGCTTTCTTGTTGATGTCTACGATTTTAATGGGTTACATTTTGTTGTAACAGAACGAACAACTAAGTAAAATTGTAGGTGCTAGAAAGCCTCCAGGAATAAAAGTCCAGAGGGTTTATTAGGGTTTCCTTGGCAGAACAGCAGTTCTGTGATGTAGTCTGGCAAGATAACTCCATGTTTATCAAGTAACATTTTTTTTTTCTTTTTGGGGTCCTGGTTCATGGCTTACTGTATTTTAAACAAACTGATAAGGACTAAAGTATGGGCTATTATCTTGGCATTTAACTCTATGAAATCAGATTTAACATTTTACTCTGCAGTAAGAATGAACATCACTAATATTTTTTCTCTGACTCAAATAAAAATGAAGATTTGTGAGTGTAAAATAAATAATGAGGGCCTAATCAAATCCTTTTTTCCTTTTTCTTTTCACCTTCTACTGCTTTGTCGCATTGCATACTAAAAGTCACAAGTGAAGGAAGCTTCCACCGTTTTTCAGGGGAGGCTTTTCCGTCACCTAGTTCATGTTACATATATTCAACTGGTCCTGACTTTGGACCAGATCATCTGCTGTTGTCAGTCAGTTACCTGTGACAAAACTCGTTGAGCATCTACACACAAAATGAATTTTGTCTACAGAAATGGTTAACAAAAAAGCCATGTAGATGCTCTAGGGGGCCCTTTTGCTGACAAAGCAGGTCAAAAGATTGATCTGCTTGTATGTGTATACATGATCTATCAACAGAAGATTTGTCAGAACATCTCTTCTGACAGTCATTTCTGTAGACAGGTGCTTCTAATGTCTAGAAAAGGCAGCTTGAATTCAGGGAACCTGAGCTCAGAGAAAGCCCCTAAGAAAATGGAAAGCTAAATAAGCTGACAAAAAAGGAGTCCCTTTTGGAGTTCACGCAGGTTCGAGCCAGACAGGCAAGTTATTTTGAGATAACAGCTGTTATTTTGAAATAATTTTGTTGTTATCTACACTATGCACACTCTATTTTAAAATGAATTCGAAATAGGGGATGCATTATTTCAAAATGGATAAATCTCACTGTTAAGACATGATAGCATTTATTTTGAAATAAGTGCTATCATTTTGAAATAGCTAAGTGCTGTTTCAAAATACATGTTTGGCTGTGTCTCCGTGTGCATTCCTCCTTTGAAAAAGGCATGCAAATGAGGGAAATCGGGAATGCAATAAGGTGCAGATTTACATATCTGGTGCCTCATTTGCATATTATTCTTTTGAAAGAAAATAGTGTAGATGCTGCTCTTTCCAAAGTAAACCCCATCTTCGAAAGAACTCTTCTTCCTATTTATTTTATTTACAGTTGCTAATGCACAGGGTTGCTGGATTCCACTGGTTTCCATCTGTCTATTTTTTCTTTGAACCAATATAACTACAGTAACACACAAGGGCACATGATGCCACATAACATTGACTCTAAAAGCCATCCAGTCCAAGTGGTGTTAAATTTCAATCGGCCGACCCCATGAATTCGAAGTACGCAAGTGCAGTTATCTAAATTACCCTCTTCCAGGAGACTGGCTTGGTTATGACAGTCTTGTGGCCCAGTGAGATGAAGGAGGGTCATTCGTGCAGCCCACTCAGTAGCCTCGGTTGCCCATTGCTATCTTAAGCCCCTATGAGGATGAATGAAACAAGTGGAAGCAAAAATCTCTTTGTAAGAGGGTCAAGAAAAATCTCGAGAGTTAGGATCTACTTGCTTTCAGACAGAAAGCTCATAGCAGGATTGAGCCAACAGATAGTGCAGACTTTGGAATAGGGAAATTTATATGCAATTCTCCTCTGAATATCGTCTTTCAGAGTTTAAATTATATTGCAAAACAAACACGACCCCAATGCTTAAAAAGTTCAATGGGAACCTGTAGTTTTTTTTTGATGGATAACGTATGTACTTATCTTGAAATTTCATCTGTATATTTAATACATTTGTAAATGACTATTGTATTTAATTAGCAAACATCTAATTAGACCAAGATTTGTCTAGCATCTCCTGTTTATTAAATTAGAAAACATTTTCAATTTTAATTAACATGGCATTTTCTCTAATCATTTTAATGAAATGCCATCTGCAGTCCTAATAATATTTTGTGGAGCACCAACTGATTGACATCTTGATGATACTTTATCTTCTAATAGTCACATCATTTTAAAAACTAAGAAGAATGAAGGAGTGTGTATATTGTACGGCTGAGTTATATGTAGACCATCTGTCAGAAAAAGTTACAGAATTAAATTAAGGACTGCTATGAGCAGTATCAGAGTCGTGGAAGCCCTGTTCTGTTAGACGCTGTAGTGGAATTGTATCCATACATTTGTAAGAGACAGCCTCTGACATAGACAGACATATAGTCATTAAGTATATTGTCTCCATTTTGCAGATGAAAGCTGGAATTTTTAAAAGATTTTTAGACTCAGAGGGGTAACCATATTAGCCTGTAGCTTGACAAATGACAAGCAGTCCTGCAGCACCTGAAAGACTAACATTTATGTATTAGGTAATGAGCTTTTGTGGGTAAAATCAAAATCTGAATAAGTAGGTCTTACCTCAAAAGCTTATTATGTAATAAATAAATTTGTTAGACTTTAAGGTGCTATAGGATTGCTTGTCATTTGTAAAGGTTATAAAAAGTGCGGTTTGACATTATTTATTAAGGACCATCTCCTATTCACATGCATTGTGGCTCTTGAATGATTGAGGATTTTTTCCCCAATTTTGAAAAAAATGGCTGCTCTTGCTATTTTAATTGCCAACCCCTGGTATAGTTCTAGTAACTTATGAAGTGTTAGGGCTTGTCTACACTACCACCTTCCTTCAAAGGAAGGATGGCAATTAGGGTGTTGGGAGTTTACTAATGAAGTGCTGCTGTGCATAGGCAGCATTTCATTAAGCAAATTCCACCCCCCACCCCTCGCAGCAACTTCAAAGTTTTAAACTTCAAAGTACTGGTACGCGGCTCACCCACTGGTACTTCGAAGTGCTGGGGCAACTTCGAAGTCCACTTACTTCTCCCGAGGAGTAAGGGAACTTCGAAGTACCGGAGGGTGAGCCGTGGCTAGATGCATGCCGGTACTTCGAAGTTGAAAACTTCAAAGTTGCCGCCGGGTGGGGTGGGGAGGAAGGAATTCATTAGTAAACTCCCAACACCCTAATTACCATCCTTCCTTCAAAGAAAGGTGGTAGTGTAGACAAGCCCGTAGTGTAACTCAGAACAGAATATGGACAATTTTTCCCTTCAAACAGCAAATTATTTTTAAGAGGAATTACAGAGAAGCTGATTTTCAAATAGGCTGACCTCAGTGGGTACTGCAGTTACCTGAAAATTGGCTGTATAGCACCTCAGACTGGAATGCTTTTGAAAAAGCAGGTAAGAGGGAATGTGTTTATTCACAGATTATGTGTGTGTTTCTACATTTACTGCTTTGCGTTTTGTTGTATTTTGTCTTTGACACTTTATGGAACAATACATATTAGACCAAGCACACAGTAGACCCATGCTTCCTGCCAATAACACAAGCAGAACTTCTAGACGTGGTGAACCTCATTTGTCACGCTGTCATTTCCCTGCCATTTCTTTCTAGGCTAATCTCTCAGCTTTAGCTGCAAGAGTCAAAGAAAAACGTGGGCACTGCTAAAATTTTTTAGTGTAAAAAAAAATGCTGCTCTAATTTGGAAATGTTGGGGCTGTGCCTTCGCATATTTTGTAATTGTATCATTACAGGAGGCCTAAATTGATAACATTGAAATCTGCATTCAGAAATATAATCTGAATTGCTTATGTTAAATCTAGTTGGATTTAATGTCTTTTCCATCCACTGTTCCGTATATTGTTTTGCAATCTGCTCTGCCAGCATAGACAGAATGGAGTAACATCGATTGTTAACATTTGCTACAAATTGTTCATATTCGTTAAAATTCTTATTTCTGTCCCATAACATCGCATTTTATGAAGGATCTGCTTCATTTGGTTTTCAAATGAATGCACAGTCATTGAATGCATCTGTTAGTTATGTATTCCATTCCTTCTTTTTTTTATTTTTAAATAGAGTATGTCACCTGCTACTGAGCTAGATGCGAGTTGTAAATCTTGCTGGAGTGCCGATGAATTTTTAAAATCTTTTTTTTTTCCTTTAAACAATAAAGTAGAAAAATGCAGATTCAAGTATGGCAAAAAGAATACATTTAGGGTGAAATCTTGTCTCTGTTAAAATCAATGGATTTTGCCATTGACTTTGGTGAGCCAGGATTCCACCCCTTGTCTCTTACCATGGTGGAGTGTTTCATGTCTCTTCCTGTGCTCTCGTTTGAGGGACATCCAGCCCCAAGTAACACAGTATTGTTTCCTATAGAAGGGTGGGGGGAAGGAATTCTTGTAACTAGACTGCCTGTCTGGGACCAGCGAAGCCTTTCCAGAGCCAGGTCTTGAGAGAATAAACCCCTCACCCTCTTTCTTGCCACCTCTTCCCCCATCCTGTTTTAAGTTGCTTGAACTGACTTCATTGATATCTGGGGAGCACATCAGGTGCCATCATAAGGACAATACCAAGAACAAGAGTGTTGTCCATTTGGAAATCAGAGTTGTTCAGTGAGTTAAAATACTAGTGTAGACTGTGGACCCTGAGGCTACGTCTGTAGTAGCCCCTTCCTTTCAGAAGGGGCATGGTAATGAGCGAGTTGGGAAGACGCTAATGAGGCACCACTATGAATATGCAGCACCTCATTAGCACAATGGCAGCACATGCGATTCAAAAGTGCCACTTTCAAATTGCGCACAGTCTGCGTAGACAGGAGCCTTTTGAAAGGATCCCCAGACTTCAAAAGCCCCTTCTTCTTCTTTGGTCTGCGAGGGGGGGGGTTCTTTCGAAAAGCCCCCATCTACGCAGGCAACATACAATTCAGAAGCAGCACTTCCAAATCGTGCGTGGTGTCATTATGCTAATGAGGCACTTCATATTCATGGCAGTGCCTCATTAGCATCTTCCCAATTCTCTCATTACTATGTCCCTTCCGAAAGGAGGGGCAAGTGTAGACATACCGTGAGTGCGTGGGTGTGTGGTGGCGGTGGTGGTTACAGGGACAATACTGAGGATGCAGCTGATGTTGCTTTTTCCCCTTCTTTTGGATGGTACAGTATTGTGACTTGCTTTTCTTCCTTTTAACTTATTAGTAACCTGGCCTTGAGCTACTGAGAACACTTAGGCATCCATCTGCAACAAAGAAGCTTCTTCAGTTGAATATGCAAAGCTGAGCTTCACTTTTGAAATAGTAAAACTAGATGTGAAATAGCTGTAGAAGGCCCTTTGTAACCATGGGTCTCAGAACTTCATACCTGACCTGTGGACTTTCAGCCCTCTTGCATGTGATATACCTTCCTTTGCCTGCTGGACAGTGTTTTGGAGAACTTTGAATTCTCGTGGCCTTTCAGGGTCATATGGGGTCGGTATCTTAAGAGGTATAGGCTGATATCTGAAAAATGGGACTCATCACCTCTGTGGGACTGTGATGAATTGATACATTTTTTAAAATAAATCCCAGGGAAAGGAAAATTTGGGGAGTATGGAAGTATATGTATAGAAGTGTGAGAAACAAACAATTTACAATTTAAAATAACAGAGCCTAGGATCATTTGGTAGAGGCTCTATAGCTTGACAGCACGTGAAAGTGTGCATTGGTATAAATAAATTATGATAGAAAAGTTTCATCAGACCTTATACGCTAATATTTTTATCCGCTCCTCATTTTTGTCACAGTTTCAGACCTCTCCCATGTTTGCTCACTTTATATGAAATTTTAAAATGTTGGGTTTTTTCAGAGAGTGGTTAGTAAAATCTCTCATGAGACTGTATAAGAGGGTTTGCTGCACTTGTTACAACAGCCAAAGATAGCTTAACGTTTAAGTGCTCTGAAATTGAAGTATGCTATATAAGTGCTAAGTGTTATAAATGCAAAAGCAAAGCAATGCAACACTCGTTGTCCAGTTCTGTTCTGAGTCATGTCCAACAGGTAAGAGTTCTGTCTCTAAAAAGTTGGAGCAGTGCCCGCAGTCATTGCAGCCTTTTGTGCTCTCCACAATATTGTGGAAAGTAAAAAGGAGCCCTTCATCCAGGGCTGGGCTGTGGAAACTAGCACCGGGTACATGCATCTGCCTTCTGCCCCTTGCCACCAGGCACAAAGGGATGGGGTACGAGTCAGGGAGGTCTTACGTGAGGCCTTTGCTCCAGGCCTGCAGTGACCCTCCTGCAGCCACCCTCCCCCAATACACACCCTCTTCTGCACCCCTCCACCACCTCCTCCCACACCACACACACTACTGTAGTACTATAGAAAAATAAACGTTATTAAAAATAAACTTTACATTATAAACTTCCAAATGTGCAGTCAACTATATGCAAGGGGGAAACTATATACAACAGGAATCCAAAGGTGGCACTGGGGGAGGGTCCAAACTTGGGGGAGGGCACAGGGTGGGATGGGGGACTCAGTCATCTACCTGGGTGAGGGGCTGGGAGGGTTGCCTCTACCGCCCCAGGTCCTGGTGCTAGCATGCTGTCAGCTTCCTGCCACGTGTTGTTGGGGGCACATTTCCTTACACATGGCTGGCAGTGACCATAGACCCCCCGCTGGGGCAGCTAGAGCATCTCCACCCTCCTGCGGGCTGCTTTCACGGTGGACCCCCTATTTTGAAAGAGCGAAACACGGAGCATCTACACACATCCTATTCCAAAGTTACACTTGGAGATAGGGTACTATTCCCTATACAGGACTGGAAGAACAACTTCAAAATGAGGCCCTGTTATTTCAATCCTGATTTTGAAGTAGCATGTAATGTGTGTAGATGCTCCATGGGGCTTTTCCAAAGGAGACCTTATTTTGAAGTTATCTTCTAAATAAATTGCTAGTGTAGACATGGCCTCTGTGTGACAAAATAATGGCAAAGGGCCAGCTCTTGCAATTAGATCCATGCATGCTGAGCTGTGCAGTTGAATGTAGTTCCGCTGACCTTGAGAAGCATCCACACACTATACAGATATGCCCACCACTGCACTGCCATGCACTGCCACTCACTTTTGAAATAGGGCAATAAATAATAAGTTTCTCCAGATTGGGGGGGAAGACCAAAAAGACCCTCTTCTCCGCCTGTCACTCTAACCACTTCACTTCCCACATTCCTTTGTATCCCTCTCTGTTCACCATTGTATTAAGTGCTAATGTCAATTCTGCAACTTCAAGTCTCTTTGTAGGTCTTTCCCTCTTGTTGCATCTAACAACCCCCTCCCCCCTCCACACACCTTTTGCTCCTTCTCCCACCTATGATTTCTTCCAGGCTATCCCAGTACATATGCAACTTCCTGTCCAAATTGATCTGTGAAGCTCTATACCTCTTCAGATCTACTCCTGCCATCATGTCTACCAGAAATCTGCCATCCAGTGATGGATTGAGTGATGAGCAGTCAGGGACAGTGATTTTCAGTTGGTTAGGTCTGGATGTTTAACATGACTGTGTGCCAGAGTTAGCGGTTGCACATTGCTGCTATATCCAGGGAGAATTAATGGGACTCCTATGCTCTTTCTGTGTTCTGACAGGTAAGTTACTTAACCCCTTTACCTCTCTCCTCTGTACACAAGCAGTTACAGTGGCTGTTGAGAACAACAAGAAGTCTTGTGGCACCTTATAGACTAACAGATATTTTAATATTAAATATCTGTTAGCCTATAAGGTGCCACAAGACTTCTTGTTGTTCTTGAAGCCACAGACTAATATGGCTACCTCCCTGATACTAGTGGCTGTTGAGTTTTGGGACTGAGCCAGAGATGGAGTGGCATCCCTCTGCTCTCCCTGTGTGGCCAGAATTATAACAGGAGTCCTTACTCCCCTGGACAGCCATGTGAGAACTATAATAATGTAGCCCTTATTTGACCAAATACATGTTCAGGAAAGCTGAACCCATCTGGAACCATTATACTATGCAAGAACTAGCCTACACATCTATGTGATGTTATAATCCTCTCTTCTACCTCCTTCATACATTTCAGCTACCAATCAAAATAGCATTATTATGCTGCACGGTCATCGACTGGTCAATTATCTACTCTTCTGAGTGTTCTTTATCATACACAGTGCCATTCATTGGATTGGCTCTTTCATATAATGATGATTGCCCATGATTATGGTGCTTATACTCAACACTTATGCAGTGTTTTTATGTAACATGCTCTCTGAGGCTCTTAAATCATTTTGTCGACATTTATGTACTGAATGCTTCTCCATTGCAATATAATTATATCCAATATGCAGACGGAAGACTGAGGTATAGTCAAAAGGCAGGAGTGTTCAGTCTGAGAACTCCTGCCCCTATGTCTCTTGGCTAGCACTCTTTTCCAACTGTACAGATTAAAAACAAACTCTTAAATTTATCTTCATTTAGATAGTTGGGAGTTGGAGTTGGGGTTGTGGACTCTGTGGTGGGTCAGGGATGAGGAGTTTAGACAAGGGAGGTGGAACTCAGGGGGTCTGGACTGAAGAGGAGGTTGAAATATGGGAGGAGGTACGTCTTTGGGCCGGGGGTGGGGTTTCAGAGTGGGGCTTAGAAATATGCAAGATGGCTCTTGGCTGGGAAAGGATTTTGGCCTGTGGGGGATGTAGGATTATGGATCCAGGAGGAAACTTTGGTACAGGAGTAGACTCAGGGCTGGGTCAAAGGGGTGGGAGGAGGAGTGGGGTGCAGGCTTTAGGTGAGATTTTGGGTGGGGCAGGAGATTGCGGTGTGGGAGGAGTTCGGGGGAGCAGGATCAGGGCAGCCTTGACCTCAGCTTGCTCCCCATTAGCAGCAGCATGTCCCTTCACTCCTAAGTAGAAGCACAACCAGATAGCTCTGCCTGGTGTGCACCATCCCAGCAACTCACGTACCACAAGAGCTTCAGAGTCGTGTGCAGGGAAGCGGGTAGAGGTCAAAGGAACATGGAAACTGCACAGAGCCTGCTAAGCAACCTGCGAGCCTTAACAATTATAATTTTAATGGCCTGGGTGCAGAATGGAGCCATCAGAATTCCTTTTGTGTGGAAGTTCTGGACATCTGGCAATTCTAGTTGCTAGTGGAACATCAACTTTTTATTTTTGTTTTGTTTTTAATGAAAACAGATGAACTGAGGAATCCTTTCCCTCATCCTGTGTCTGACTGGTGTATATACACTGAGCACTGCCTGTCACAATGGGGCCTTAGTCTTGTTTGGGGCTATTCAGTGCTACTGAATGATAAAAATGATATCAATTTAAAATCTTTGAATAACATTATATTGTGAAGGCTTGCAAGGAAGCTGTGAACAACTGTTGCCTGCAAAGAACTGTCTCATGTTAAAAATGTATCATGTTCTTTTTTAGATTTACAGCTTAATTCTGCACTTCACAACATTCCTCATTTTTCACTTCTGATGCAAAGTTACAGTAATCTTGACTAAAACCCAATCAATCCCATTTCACCAAAGACAGAATATTAGATGAGTGATAAATTAATTAAACTTCATTTATTTCACAAATCATACTAGAGAACAATCTGCTGTACTGTGAATCAATACTAAGCCATGTTTCACTTTAAATGAATAGGCATGTTTTGTGATGCTGTAACCTTGATTCTTTTTCAAGTCGTTTGTTTGCCAGTTCGTAAAATTCTGTAATCTGCAATTTTATGGACTAACAATTTTACAGACATTACAGCGATTTACTGATGTCTTGTTTTCTGTTTCAACATTATTACAGTGTTTCCTATAGGTTTACTTAAAATTTTTCATTATATTTCCTCTGTTTCAGATATTTATAATAAGGGGGTTGTATTGATCAAATAGTGTATCGGTAGAAAAGGTTTCACTGGAGATCCTAGCTTTCTGGCTTTCTCCCTTTCTGGAAGTGTTTTAAGCCTAGGCAAAATCTAGCCCTTTCATATTACTCAGAAACATCATCGGCTTATACCCTACAATATTTAAAATCATAGATATAGCCATTTCTGCAAATGTATTGCAGCTTTAGATTTCCTTCAAAAATAATAATAATAATAAAAAAAGGAAAACTAAGGGTGAATGCTAGATCTGTTTAAGACAACAGCAAAATTCTCATGGGTTTCAGTGGGCAGTATGTGGGTAGAATTGCATGTCTTATTAATGGTGAAGCTATGTTAGACAAAATCTTGGGGATTGAAAGTTAAGGCTGACATACTTTTTTAAACCTATATGCTATCATAATAATCACAGTTAATGTACCTTTTATATATTGTAGTTTTGTCAGTAGTTTGAATGCATCTGCATATATTATTATTTTACTATAGTAACTTAAAAGTGGGATAAATTGAGACAATTTACTCACTTTACGGACTTAAACATGATTTTTAGTATGTTTTTGATAAACATACTCTAATAGGTTAGATCGTAATTATGTCTTAATCTTTTTCTTTTACTATAGTGTAACTCATTCCCATGACCTTCTCATGTTGCATCATATATACTTGCTTGAAATACAGAACAATGTACACCACATAGTCTGACTGCAATTTGTTAAACCAATAATGGGGAAATTCCTTCCATATTTATAAATTAATCCAACTGAAAGAGAACCCAAATGTTTTTATTTTACTACTTCTCTTCTCCTTTTAATGTGCCCACTGCCCAGAACCTGCAGTGATGGTATCACTTACAGGTGGTAGTGCAGCAGATATATTTAAAGGAAAAGGGAAAAAGTGTAACAAAATCATTCATATTAGAAATGGGATGTCCACGTTTTGTCCTGAAAACATCACCCACTTGAAAAGCTTTTTTTCATGTGAGGTCCTCCATCAACTGTAATGAATCTAGTCAGGATTCAGGGATATTCAAATGAGCAAGAGTTTTGAGCCTTGAAACCAAATGCCTATTTCTGTGTGCTTTGTTCACAGGAGGGTGGACTCTCTGACAACGACCTCTTTGACAACCATTCCCTTTAAATCAGATGAGCAAGATTTGATGCATAAAAAGAGTTTGAACTATTTATGATCTCAGCACAAGCAACCAAAATACACATTATGAATGAAGTTCATTCCTCAGTTTGTTTGCACACACTTTAATGTGTCAGTGTCTTACAGTTATTTTGTTCATGAAATATGCCTGTTGTCTCTGCAGATGTGTTAAATATTCAGCGTTTTTGCTAATTGTCAATGCCTTTACTCTTGCAGATACAGAAGTGGTGTATAAAAATAGGAATGGACATGTTGTAAAACTGAATGTAGAAACAAATACAACCACATTATTATTGGAAAATACAACATTTGTAAGTAAAGCATCCTTATTATACTCATTACAATTCTATGTGTACGTTGTAAATGGCATCCAGTAAATAGTTACTTGGATTTTGTCTACAACAGATAAGGAATGTAGTGATTAAAGATGATATTAGAGATGGAATCACCACCCATTCCACAGCTGATTCAAGATTTTTTCTGTCCAGTATATTCTCATGTGCTTGGCAGGTAGTCTGACACAGGCCCTTGTAGGCTCATTCTTGCAGTGATGACTACAGTGAATCTTGCTAATGGGTATAAGTATAGTTTATAATAAATATGGGGAAAATATATTAAGACATTTAAATATATTCCCTGGGTATGTTTGGTCAAAATTTGAAATTCAAAAATATCAAAATTTGAAAAAAAAACCCTATATTGTTGATTGAAAAATGAGGAAATGTTTGAAAAAAAATCAGTGATCTTTTCACATTTTGCTAACATTACTATAAAGTCAAGCAGCTCTAATAATTACATAACAAGAAAGCATACATATTTCTCATTTTCACTAATCTCTTTCTATTTACAAGCTTCTCTAAGCTTAGCTTATATAGTCTTTGTTGAGGTACATGTCCTTTTGAGTTTCTTGTAACATGTCTTGCAAGTAGGAGGATGCTACCTCAATAATAATACAGGCTGAACCTCTCTCATCTGGACCCCTCAAGACCTGACCGGTGCTGGCTGAGAGAATTTGCCAGACAATGGAAAGTCCATTTGTCTAGCACATTACCAACACTTCCAGTGCTTATTGGGCTCTTAGAAGATGTTTGGGGGTAAATTACAGCTAAAGAACAGCACAGAACACTGAGAGCCAGGACTGGTGGCTGTAAACAAAGTTTATGAGACCACTGGAAATTTGGCCACACACATGGTAAGTGGTCATCCAGCTAACTAAAATCATGCTGGACTTTGGATGTTGCCAGATGAGAGTTCCATATTATAGAGATTCAACCTGTAATTCTTAGGGAAGGGATAGGCTCAGTGGCCTGATCATTGGCATGCTAAATCTAGCATTGTCAGTTCAATAACTAGGGGGTCATTTAGGGATTTGGAGCAAATATATTAAAAATTAAAATCTGTCAGGGATGGTGATAGGTCCTGCTGTGAGGACAGGAGACTGGACTCAATGACCTCTAAAGGTCCCTTCCAGTTCTATGAGATAGATATATCTCCATATTGCTTAAATTTTCCTGTGTTTTACTTCATCCCATTATTCCCAGTGAAATCCTCATTTCATCAATTCTTACAGTACATATTTCATGCTTCTCAATTCTTCTTCCCAAACTGTCACTTTGATCTTTCTGAATTCATCTCAGTTTTGGGGGATCAAAGTGTCCAGGACTTGATCTCAAGACTAATTTTCAAGAAAGCCACATGTCAAGGGATTATCGCCTTCCTGGTCTGTACTGAGAAGCCTTTGCCAATTAAGTCCAAAGTTACTTTGGCTTTCCTTGCTTCCTGGAATGTAACTTCCTTTCTCTTCCCACATCAGGAGAATGCTTTGTGTCAGGAATGCCAGATCCCAGCCACCTGCTTCCTCTGAACACTTCAGTTAACAGTAGGAGACTCCTTTAGCCAATGCTATTGGTATAGGCCGTCAAAAAAGTTGATAGTCTTGTGGACTGAGCATCAGAAAGAAGGGTTGGGAGGGATTGTCTGAGGAGGGTTTCTGTGAAACCCAGAGTCTCTGGATCTATTTAAGGGGTGGTGCACCTTCTATGCCACCCATGCCTCAAGACACAATCTGAAACTGAGAAGGTCTGACAGTACCACTTATGAATGCCTCTCTTTGTCCACTTGAGTAAAAATGCTCCTTTTCTATAGGGGGAAAATGGAATTTCAGAACAGATTGATGTAGACAAGCAGATGTTGCTTTTTACTGGTTTTGCATTAGGAAGGAGCAGTTGAACCCCAGATTGCCCAGACTGACTTCAGGGACCAAAACAAATACTTTTAATTAGAATTTGGCAACTGATCAAAGATGCATAATATCCAACGAACTGTCCAAAACACCTATATTTGGAACAGTGGCAATGAATAGAGATATGATATGTCTGTTTTTCACAAGAAACTCGTTTGTGTGCAGTATGTGAGCATAATAGAAAGCTGGAAGCACAAATGAGGTAGATTCTAGCCAAGGTCAGACATAAGTGGAATAAAAAAAAAGCTCAAAGTGGAACAGACGCCTAAAAATTACTTGAAGGTGTACAACAGAGGGGAATTTTGATGTACCTGACAATTTTCTGTCTGAGCTGAATACACAACAAACAACCCTAACAAAGGGTCAGGATGTAACAGCAGCCTAATGCAGAACTGCAATCCAAAAAACTCTCACCTCTCTAATCTCTACCCTCTAAAATGCTGTGACTTCTCCACACTGCTAGATGCACTCTTTCAAGGCTGAAAACCTGAATTACTAACCATAATTCCCCTTTCATTGTCACATCTGCTTACCCATTAGTGCATGAATAGAAGTACTGCTGGGTTAATACCCTTCACAGCTGTCTTGTGATCCTCAAAGAGATGGCGCACCA
Organism: Carettochelys insculpta; assembly: GCF_033958435.1. Lineage (NCBI taxonomy): Eukaryota > Metazoa > Chordata > Testudines > Carettochelyidae > Carettochelys > Carettochelys insculpta. The sequence goes on from NC_134144.1 coordinate 60,848,874, forward strand.
TAACACAGTCCCATCCTTGAGAAGGGATTTCATTGTGAAATATTCCTCTATCTTTCATTCTCTCCCCCCGCACCCAACCGCGCTCCATTCAAACAGCCAGGTGTGCGTGTTTCTTAGTGAGATTGATAATGTCCCATTAGAAATCATCCCACCATAACAAACTTCTTTTGTGTGCACAACAAAAGAGGCAGCCATGTCTCTTGATTGCTGCCTGAATTGTTTGTATTTGAACCCTCATCTTATCAGTGAATATCATCTTACTTTATTACTAATCCCCTGAAGCACACACTGAAGCATAGAGGCCCCCTGTATGCAGCTCAGACGTTTTTGCTTTACTGCTTGAAGATTGCCATTTTGTGAAGCGTGTTTTCTTTTATCCTACTTAGTGTCACTTTCTGTCTAAAATGCAGAGGCAAGGCCTTTGAAAGACATTCACTGTGTGTCTTCCAGCAAAACTCAGGCAGTTTCTGGGATCATTAGTAAGTTCTGTGTTATGTGCATTACAGAAAAGTTTTTTTTTCTTCCTTAATAAAAAAACACCACTTTAGATTTTCATCAAGGTGTAATGGCGCTGAAATTTATTATGAAGTTTTGGTGATTTTTTTTTAAATCTCTGATTTCTCTTCCAAGCAGATTGTCTTTTAAACGTCTCTGTAGAGAACAGCCGAATTTTTTCTTCTCAGTCATCCTATAGATTTATTCAAAGACTGTTAAAATTTACTAGATTTTAGTACAATTAAGCTATTTGTTGCCTCTGAATATAAGTGGAGAAGATGGAATACTTTCTATAATCAGCCTGTTAGCAAAACACCGTAATGGTTAACAATGTATTGAGAGGGAAAATTACAAAATTGTTTCAATAAGCACCATAAATAGTCTATAAGCATCTCTGTAGGTTATTTGTTAGATGCATTTTGTGAACTATATCCTTTATGTTCAGTGTACCTGTCTGACTTTATCAGTGAATAACGTGCCTGCTCTAGCTGGGCAATAAACAGTTAATACTTGAAACCAGTGGTATTCAAATATTAACAGCTGGAAGGAAAGCAAATTTAATACTCCATGGAACCAAAGAGACTACTAGTATCTAATCACAACATGGCATCTGGAGTTTATGTTGTGATGCTGTATCCATGTGTGATGGCAATGCATATTGTTACCTAGTTAACGTTCCTGTCACCCTGAAATGTAAACTCCTGCTCACCAGTGATTTAGCAGTCAGCAGCAAATATTTATTCTTATTGCACACTATAATTCTAAAATTAGTTTGAATTCCACCACATTTTTGTCTAAATAAGGTTGCCATTTTTGACATACTTTTTTTTCTCCCTTTTTAACAGACTTGTCCTACTGTTGTTGCTTTTTAAGCTTAGTCAATAAAAGGATGAGCTGTTTGCAACCAAATCATAAGCACAGTTTCAAAGATGGATGTAAGAAGGGATGAGGAAGGGGATCTGCATGGTGCTTGAGTTCATTAAATACATACATGGCCTCTCCTCTTGCTCCCATCCCTCACCAGATTGCCATGAAAAAGTATAGGGAGCCAGTGACCCATAATCCACTTCCCAATGCTTAGGCTCTGAAAATGACCAATTTCAAAATTTCGCTTCCTTCTTCCACCTTTAAACAGACAACTGAAATTAGTAACAGGAAATAAGTATTAGTGTATTAATTCTCAGAAGCTGCTAGGATCCATCTACCATGTGTTGGATGATTAAGGATGGGGAAAGAGTTAGAAACATGAGTAAAATAGGGGTTATTCCTGATAGATCCACCTCTTCTTCATCTACTCACTTTGGTGTTACCCCATCTACATTCTGGTGTTAGCTTATTGTGCATATCTTGTGACTGCAGTGGAAATGTCTAACCTTGCAGGATGACAGCAACAGAAGGGGGTTGAGGGTAATTTATGCATCACTATTCACAAATGCTGTATTGTTAAGTTAAATCAGTCCTGCTCTTTGTGACCAGAGGCATGATTCAATAGTGGGGAGACCATCAATATACTTGTACTCCAGACAGAAAACTAGGTTCATCCTGTGCAGTGTGTGAAGGGGATAATAAGGAGATAGCTTTAATTCTCCCTGGAAGCTCAGCACAGACCTCCATACCATGACTTTTCACCTTCCATTGCCTAACAGGAAAGGACGTGGAGATCTGAGAATCTCTGCAAGGAAAAAGAAATAGCTCATGAATAATACTAAGGAACTATCTATATTTGTACAAGGAAATGCCTTGTCCTTATTACTTTAATACAGACTATGATATTCTTATTTCAGCATCACACATTAATCATAGAACCACAGAGATCAGCAGTCCTAGCCTGGGTCAGAGAGTACTAATAGTAGCTTAGGTACCACCAGGAATCCATACTCTGTCCTTTGATGTAGCTGCTAAATCAAACAACTTAGCTCAAACCACATCAGATCACTTCAGCAGACAGGAATTTCTATGGGGGGAGATGATGTTCTCTTACCTCTTTGTGGTTGTCATGCAGACAGTGTGGTTCTGGAGCTCTCTCTTCTCTAAACACTTCTCTTTCAGAATCATCTCTCTCCACCATCCATCTCTAGCTTCTGACAAACAGAGGTGAGGGACACCATTCCTTACTCATCCTGGCTAATAGCCATTAATGCACCTAACCTCCATGAATTTATCTAACTCTTTTTTAAACCTAGTTATAATCCTAGACTCCACAACCTCCTCTGGCCCGGAGTTCCACCGGAGTTGACTGTGCACTGTGTGAAGATTTCTTTGTATTTGTTTTAAACCAACTGCCCATTAATTTCATTTGGTGACCTCTAGTTCTGATATTATGCAAACAAGTAAATAATTTTTCCTTGTTCATTTTCTCCACACCACTCATAATTTTATATACCTCTATCACATACCCCCTTAGTATCCAGGTTTATAAGCTGAAAAGTCCTAGTTTCTTTAATCTTTCTTCATAGGGGACCTGTTCCAAACCCCTAATCATTTTAGTTGCCCTTTTCTGAACCGTTTCTAATGCCAATATATCTTTTTTGAGATAAGGAGACCACATCTGTATGCAGTATTCAAGATGTGGACATACCATGGTTTTATATAAGGGCAATAAGATATTCTCCATCTTATTCCCTATCCCTTTTTTAATGATTCTTATTTGCTTTTTTATTGCCACTGCACACTTTGTGGATGGTTTCAGAGAACTATCTACAATGAAGCCACGATCTCTTTCCTGATTAGTTGTAGCTAAAGTAGTCCCCATCATACTGTATGTAGAGTTGGGGTTATTTTTCCAATGTGCATTACTTTACATTATTCACACTAAATTTCATTTGCCATTTTATTGCCCAGTCACTCACTTTTGTGAGATCTTTCTGTAGTTCTTCACAGTCTGCTTTGGTCTTAACTATTTTGAGCAGTTTAGTATCGTCGGCAAACTTTGCCACCTCACTGTTTACCCCTTCCTCCAGATCATTTATGAATAAGTTGAATAGGATTGGTCCTAGGACTGACCCTTCAGGAACACCACTAGTTGACCCTCTCCACTCTGAAAATTTAGCATTTATTCCTCCCCTCTGTTTTGTGACTTTTAACGAGTTCTTAATCCATGAAAAGATCTTCCCTCTTATGCTGTGATGACTTAATTTATATAAGAGCCTTTGGCGAGAGACCTTATCAAAGGCTTTCTGGAAATCCAAGTACACTGTATCTACTGTCAAGTACCGAAGGGGTAGTCGTGTTAGTCTGGATCTGTAACAGCAACAAAGGGTCCTGTGGCACCTTATAGACTAACAGAAAAGTTTTGAGCATGAGCTTTTGTGAGCACAGACTCTGATGAAGTGAGTCTGTGCTCATGAAAGCTCACACTCAAAACTTTTCTGTTAGTCTATAAGGTGCCACAGGACCCTTCATTGCTGTATTTACTGTATCTTCCTTGTTCACATGTTTGTTGACCCTTTCAAAGAACTCTAATAGATTAGTAAGACAAGGTTAACTTTTGCCCAACAACTTATGTTCTATGTGGCTGACAATGTTATTCTTGAGTACGGTTTCAACTAATTTGCTCGGTACCGACGTTAGATTTATTGGTCTGTAATTGCCAGGATTGCCTCTAGAGCCCCTTTTTAAATATTGGTATTACCTTAGCTATCTTCCAGTCACTGGGTACAGAAGCTGATTTAAAGGATAGGTCACAACCACAGTTAAGAGTTCTGCAATTTCACATCTGCATTTTTTTCAGAACTCTTGGGTGAATGCCATGAAAATGTATAGGGAGCCAGTGACTCATAATCCACTTCCCAGTGAGTTGTTACTGTTAAGTTTATCAATCAGTTCCAAAACCTCCTGTAATGACACCTCATGCTTGGACAAATCCTCAGATTTGTCACCTACAAATGATGCTTCAGGTTTGGGAATCTCCCTAACATCCTCAGCTGTGAAGACTGAAGCAAAGATGTAAAATATCAGGGAAAAAAAAAGCCATCTCTGAGTGCACCTTTTGTATCTCAATTATCTAGGGGCCCCACTGGTTGTTTAGCAGGCTTCCTGCTTCTGATGTACTTAAAACAAAAACAAAAAAAAATTAATTGCTTTTTGAGCTTTGGTGAGCTCTTCTTCAAACTCCTTTTTGTTTTTTTTTCTTATCACATTTTTACATTTAATTTGGCATTGTTTATGCTCCTCTCTATTTTCCTTGCTAGGATTTCATGTCCACTTTTTAAAAGATGCCTTTTTATCTCTCACCGCTTCTTGTACATGGATTGAAAAGGAGTGATTCTTTTACAAAGTAATTTTATCACAAGATTAGAGGGAGACATCTAGATGGGAATTCTTTTGCAAGTATGACACATTTAACCAAGGCCTGAACGGAGAGCTCAGCTATCTTATTCATTACAAAGGCAATTTGCCTACCTTTTTGATATGCACAGAAATAGGACTCAGACTGCCTAATTTACTTCATCCATTGATGCTGCTAGCAACAAGTAACCCCTTTTTTCCTCCCCTCACCTTCTCCCTGCTATATAAACCTTAGATTTTATGTTTCTACTCCATTTTCATCTGAAGAAGTGGGTCTTACCCACAACAGCTCATGGCCTAATAAGTTTGTGAGTCTCTAAAGTGCTACATGACAGCTTGTTGTATCAAAATGGTCTACGCTGCTAAAAATTGTGATGTTGTTTTGGTGCATTCTTAGCTTGCAAATTAGTGATTGTTGGACTGGTGTGGAAATAAGTGAATTGCTCCAAGGTGGTTCTTACTGTCCAGCAAGCATTCAAGGCAATGATGCATCAAATTAATGCAGTCTGTCTACTTCCTTGCACTTTAGATGAGTAAGGTTAGAAATATAAAATAACAGTATTTGGATGTATATAGTCACCTCCCCCTGCATATCTGAGTCTCCCAAAATTTAGTCCTAATTTGATCCCCTCACATAGCTAGGGGACCCTGTTAAAAGTACGAATCTCATGTACTGATATTTACTCTCTGTTTAAAAAAAAAATCACTTTCCCCTATTCCTGTTGGCTGTGATTCCTCTGCCATTTCAAGAAGGCTTAATGTCAAGCTTAAGATTCTCAATGCTGGGTCTCATCCTGTTAATCTGTTCAAATTGCATACATTTCCAGGAGCTTCCCGTTTGATGTACTTCGGAGTGTACTGTGCTTCTAGTATCATATTACTATGGGCCATCTTTTACATGTGGCTTGAAAGAGAAGGATTACTTTTTGCTGTCTGCTAATTAACTGTATGGTATCAGATGGGTGAACAGAGCAGAAGTAGTTTTGGCTCATGAATCATGATTAGACTCTGTGGCAATCCAGCTGCAGAAGCTCTGCAGAGGCCTTGCAGCCAAAATCATAGAATTAGAATTTTAGTCTGAATGTAGCTTTTGGCAGCAAATATGTTGAGATATTTCACATAGAATTGTTCACAGTTAAGCTTTCCTTTATTGTCCCCTTCCTCTGTCTTGATGAGAAACTCAGTACAGCATCATAGTGCAATTATAGTACTCTGTTGATTAATGTAGCTTTAATTGCAATGGCAGCTTACACAGTTCTGTTATATTTAAAAGCTTTCCTCAAGAGATTAGTGAGTGAATAATAGTAAATGCTTTAAACAACACTTCATACCTCATAAATATTGCTAACTGTTACAGTATGGCCTTTTTTAATTATACGTATTGTGAGTATTAGAGTTGGAGTGGATAGGTGTAGAGTAGACCAGCAACAGGCCATGTGGCATAGAATTACAGAACACTAGACTTGAAAGGACCTCAAGAGGTCATCGAGTCCAATCCCATGTCCTCATGGCATGGCCAAGCACTGTCTAGACCATCCCCAATAGAAGGCTATCTAACTTGCTCTTAAATGTCTCCAGTGATGGAGATTCCACAACCTCCCTAGGCAACTTATTCCAGTGTTTAACCACCCTGACAATTAGGAAGAATTCCCTAATGTCCAACCTAAACCTTCCTTGCTGCTTTTCCTATCCTTAGAGGTCAAGAAGAACAATTTTTCTCCCTCCTCCTGGAAACCCTCTTTTAGGTACTTGAAAACTGCTATCATGTTCCTGCTAAGTCTTCTTTTTTTCTAAACTAATCAAGCCCAGTTCTTTCAGTCTTCCCTCATAGCTCATGGTCTCTAGACTTTTATTTCTTGTTGCTCTTCTCTGGACCTTCTCCAATTTCTCCATATCTTTCTTGAAATGTGGTGTCCAGAATTGGACACAGTACTCCAATCAAGGACTAATGAGCACTGAATGCAGCAGAAGAATGACATCCCGTGTCTTGCTCTGAACACTCCCAGAATCATGTTTGGTTTTTTTTCAGCATCACACTATTGACTCATATTTTGCTTGTGGTCCAGTATGATCTTTAAATCCCTTTCTACAGTACTCCTTTCTAGATAGCCTCTTCTCCTTTTGTATGTATGAAGCTGATTGTTCCTTCCTAGGTGGAGTACTTTGCATTTGTCCTTATTAAACTTCTTCTTTTTACCTCAGACCTTTTCTGCAATGTGTCCAGATCATTTTGAATTCTGACCCTATCTTCCGAAGCAGTTGCAACCCCTCCCAGCTCTGCATAATCTGAAAACTTAATAAGCATACTCTCTATGCCAATATCTAAATCACCGATGAAAATATTGACTAGAACCAGTCCCAAAACAGTCCTCTATGGAACCCCATTTGTTATTACCTTCCAGCATGACTGTGAACATTAACTACTCTCTGAGAACAGTTATCCAGCCAGTTATGCAGCCACCTTATATTGGCCCCATCTAAACTCTCTAGGGTTCTGTTGTGTCCCAGCTCCAGCATTCACCCACGGCTGGTTTAACCCCTTATGGACTAGTGTAAAGCAACCACCCCATCATACTATAATACAGTGACAAGACTAATCAAGCCCTAAAGAAATTCAGCAACCCTCTGACAATTGGGAAAATCCTGCCCACAATCCTTCAATTTGGAGAAGCCAGGTTACGTCTGGTGCAGTCTCCATGAGTCATCTAAAAGGCCAATTTGGTGCTTGCAGGGAGCTGGGAAGCAGAGTATGCTTCAACTTCCAACTCACAAGTGGGCCTATGAGAATTGTGAAAAGGCTTGCCCCTGGCACATTAAGCTCTTTTCCCATAAGTTTGCTAAACACCACTGACTTTGTTGTGTTTCTGTTCATCTGTCAGAGTCTTGGGCAGCTATATTTAACCATATAGCTTGCTCTTGCATGTATAAGTTCCCTAGTCCATTAAACTCACCATTTATGTGGGCCTGGATCTTCAAATGTATTAGGCTCCAAACTTCCACTTAACTCAATGGGAGTTAGATGCCTAAATATCACTGAAGATATTATCCAAGGAGAATAGCGTATAGTGAGTGAGACTATCAAGCAAAAGATGAGAGGACTGGTCTGCACATCAATAATAACTGAAATTAAAAGAAGAAAAGTGAGGAAAAAAGAAGAGTCTGTGACTGAGCGGCTTATATTGACGTGTTGGCAAAACTAGCAAGAAAACTTGCTTGCATCTGATTTCTGATGCCAGATTTGGGGCAGGAGAGCTCATTGATGGGGCTTGGAGTTAACCCCAAGATTTCAAATAGACTCAAAAGAATTAAAGTAGCAAGTTAATAATTTTTTTAATGAAAAGCAAGCCAAGCAGATAATCCCTCTCCAACCCAGAAAGGCAGAGAACATATTAAAAGGCAGGAGTTTGAAGTCGTTGCTAGAAGCAGTTCCCAAAAGTAGACAGGCAAACTCTATTTCTTTTCTGAGGGTCTCATTTCAAAACACTTGTAAAGTTATTTCAAGCTAGGGGAACCATCCATTCCATTTTTCCTGGCACAGTCTCTTATTTAAACTGTCCAACAAGTCTCCTTCTTCACGAAAATGGGCAAATCGTCCCATATTGTGTGGGGCTCTCTCCCATGCCACCCCGTGTCTCAAGGCAGTAGCCTCTGCTGCTAGGGAGCCCCACTGCAGGGCAGCCACCCGGTTCACTAGCAGCCTGTGCCTTGGGGCAGAACCACCACTGCCAGGAGCTCTGCTGTGGGTAGCCTGCCATATTACCTGGTTCTCTATGCCTTGGGACAGCAGCTCCTGCTGCAAGGGAGCTCCTCCGTGGGGCAGCTGCCTCATTTCCCTGACACCTCATGCCTCAGTGAAGTGGCTCCTGATGTTTTGGGGAAGCTTCTCTGTGGGACGGCTGCCCCATTCTGACCCCTGACCCCCTACTGGCAGGCTGTGAGGTGCCTATTCTCAGCACACACAGACACCCTGCCAAGAGGTTGCCAAGACCTCATCCTCCATTCCCTCTCACTGAGGGGCTGTGGAGCCCCCATCCCCAATGCCTCCCCATGGGTAAGTAGCCTCCATCACCAAGGAGCCCTGACATCGGGGAGCAGCTCCAGAGATGAATGTTCTGTATTAGCCATAGGGCAATGTGGTCACCCTACATTAGGCCCAGAGTGCATTGGACTGTCCTGAAGCTTGACACCTGCTTATATCTTCTCCTTAGTAAGGGAGTCAGATGTCTGTCATGTGGGCAAGGGAGAACTTTAAGGAAGAGCATGTAGAACACTTATTTTTTTGCTGTTCTTTTGCTCTTATGGTTCTACAGAATCTAAGTCTGGCGTATTTTTCTTATTTGGCATGCAGAGGGATACAGGTGCTAACTTCTTCTTTTCCTACAAACCTCTCTTCTGCAAATAAGATGGTGAAATTTAACATGGGCTATTTAAAAAGAAGTACCGCCAAACTTACTGTTTGATGCAAAAACAAATAAGGCTGAGATTTTTTTAAAAACTAAGGAAGTTAGGCAGCCAAACACTACTGATTTCAAATGCACACATCAGTTACTCCCAGGGGCTCATTTGAAGATCTTAACTCTGAAAAATACATCTATTGATTTATTTAAAGTGAATTTAGAAAGTGTAGCATGTGCACATTGACAAGATTATTAGATATGATTTCTACTCTCCTGGGATTAACTTCTCTGCTTGCATAACATACAAAAATATTTCATATTTTTAACTTCTGTTAGCAACAACAATCCCATTCTACCAGCCAGAGGGAAGTAATCTACCAAAAACACTAGCTGTCATCAGGAGACAGTCATTTATTGACACTCCACTTACACATTACACTTCCAGAACCACACAAAAAGTGCAGGTGAGTGCCAGGCAAACCAGGACATCTTCATCATGTCTCATGCAATTATAAATCCCTAGATACTTAAGATGATCTTTTAATGGGAAATAAGAAACTAGCTCTTACTGGCCTTGCCTAAAAGTGCCAACATTCTGCAGCTGAGCTGCCCAGGTGTTTACTCTGAGTGCATCATTCATATTATAGTGGCGTGATCACTGGCTGAAGTTTCTCTCTAACTGCACTAAGTCATACTTGCTTGAAAACGATATTGGAGAACATCCTAGGTTACATATTGCAGAACACTGAATTAGTGTTGCAATAATTAATAGATGACCTGAATGAAGATGTTCTTAAAATGTTCTTAGTAGTTTGCCAAATAAATGGTATGCCACATACATGATCTGATCACTCAATCAATAAAGGGTAGGTTGGAGGACAGGAATCTTTTAGTTTGAATAAGCAAAAAAAGAAATCTAAATGCACAATCCTTTTCGTTTCTCTATCTCTACTCTCTATTTCTTATTTGTTTTGTTTTGCTTTTGTCCAACTTTTTCGCAAGCTTAGTTTTGGTACTTTTGTGTGGGATAAAATTCTGCCTTCTGATTCCTACTTGCAATTTCCAATATCGTTTGGCCCTTTACTTGAGCAAATGGCTAATGTGTACACAAATTAACATAAAATATTTTTTCTTGAATAGCAGTATTTCTTCAGGCACACACTGATCCTCCTTCTACATTAAATGCATTACATTCTTTCTGACATCAGCGTACCCCTCCATTAAGCTACACCCTTAATTCAGTTGGGTGGCATGTGAACTTAGCTATATATAAAGCAATATTACTTTTATAATGCTGTTTTCTGTTTCACTTTAGTTTCCACAAGGGATGTTTCTAAATGTTTTCTTCTTTGCTGTAAAATAAAAAACATTTTCTTTGTAGTGAAGATTGTTCTACAAAATGTTTATGCTCATAAAGATACGAGAAGCAACTAGAGAGCCAAAGCTCTATTACTGCAATGTGCTTATCCATTTTTTTTTCCTGTACACTAACTTTTAGCTTAACCAATGAGGCTTCTCTTTCATAATTGTCTGTGACGAACTGTATATACCAGCAGGAGTTTAGTTGTTACTCCTTTGTAAATGTGTTGCTTGTAGTTGAGTGTAGTGTTGGTATGATGATCATGTCTCAGTGTTTTCATTTTTTTATTTTGTTGATAGTGTAGCAGCTATATTCATCTGTTGTGTTCTACTAATGTTAATGAAGTTACACTGTGACTATAATGTACAAGTAATTCAGCTGTTTGTAATAGGAGTTATCTTGTAATTGTAAAGGTCTTAAGCGAATTTCAGACTTTGAGGGGAAAATGACATTACTTGTATTAGTTACCCATATTATTACCTGTTTTTAGGTAACTTTCAAAGCATCAAGATATTCAGTCTCGCCGGATTTAAGATTTGTTCTTCTTGCATATGATGTTAAACAGGTAAGCAAACTTTTCATAAATTGTCTTGTTAATTGATACTTTAAATGTTTTATCATTTCTGATTTACCTTATGATTGTGTTTAATATAATTAGGTGTGCACATAGTTCATTTTATGCCCCCATCCATTAAACTGAACTGGTGGCATAATAAAGCCAAATGCACAGCTCATATAAATTAACATAGCTCTTGTGACATGTCATTATACCGATTTTTATATGAGCTAAAGGCCTGACCCACAGTTAATAATTTGTAAAGAAAAAATAGTGCAAATACACCTTTAATTATCCAAAGTTCAATGATCTAGTATTGTCTGCTATCCCAAACAGATTTGGTAAACTATTACCAATATAGGGTCAAACACTAAACCAGTGATACTCAGATCGAGGCTCAGGAGTTGCAAGTGGCTCCTTAATGTGTCTCCATTTACTCTTTGCATAACATGGTATTAAATGAAAACTGGGTGTTTTAATCATTAACTAGTCAGGATGCTTGTATTATGTTGTTAAACAACCGTAGAATGCTTGGGCAGTTATTTTGCACTCTGTGTATGTGAGAGAGAGTACATAGAGAATTCACATTACTGTAGCTCTTCGAGAATCCTGATTGGTAATTTAGCTCCTGAACCACTCAGGGATGAGTATCTCTGCTCTGGACTCATTCAAGTTGTGGAAGTTTTGCCCTTTCCTTCACTAGTGCAACAATTTGAATCCTTGAAAATCCCTCAGGGTATATGCAAATGCATATTTTTCATGATATTCAGATAAAGCTTTAGAGCATTCACAGTATTTTGGCAAACAGTTTGCATCAGTAAAATCATAATCTGGTTATCTAAAATTTGACTCTTTTCACACAGGAAAATTGAAAAAAGAGTTTAACTGTGATATACGGAGAAGCCAGGATTTTGTCTAAAGCACATATAGCATATAAGTTGTGAATTGGCATTCCTAGGCTTTGATGGGCTGATGTATTACATTTCTATAAAGATAAACTTCTTTAAAAAGTTTCCAGACAATGGACATTTATGTTACAAATTCTATGTAGCTGAAATATTTTGCTTCACATAGAAATCAATATTCAGAGATATGAGCATATTGATTTTATTACTTACTTTTGATAAGCCTCATGTTGGTAATGCACCTTAGACGACTAGTGTTTAGGATGCTGAATTTCTTGAGATAACAAAATATTCATTTCCATGTCAGAATAAAAGCCTGCCAGGTGCACTAGTAGTATTCTGTAATTGATCTCTAGATCTGTACCCTTAATGATTATGTCTGTAACCCAGAAAATATGTTGACAGATAATAGAACATACTAGAGTAGTCTGAAGTAAAGGAAAAAATACCAACTTCTTAAAGACTGTTGTTTATTGGAATCTGATTTAAAGGCCGTTGAAATAAATGGGAGTTCTTTTTTCATTTCTTTTTCGTACCAAGTTATTAAATACAGCAGCTGAAATATGTGGAGGTTGTCTTTGTAGGATTTTACACAGTAGATATAAGAATTTAATTCTGATTCTTGGTCACAATATTTCTTTGTTCCTTGTGATTTTCCTACCTGTTTCTTGCTGTGTGGAAATAATGTATGTGGACACACACACACAATTTCCACACAACAATGAATAGATAAAGAAGGAAAATCAGAAAGATTTAAATCATATACATACATGCACACATATATGACAACCTATTTACCTGCTTTATGTTCTGTGTTCCTGATGTGGAGAAATAGGATAATACAACATTGTTGTTATTACCTGTGTTCTGTGGAGAACTTCAGTGGAGTACCACTGAGGACAAATTATACCCTTATGTATACATGCACTAAGGGCTAATTCAGTGAGCTACTAAGAGCCCTCAAGTTCCTTTGAACTCGCTACTTTATAGAAGGACACTCTCTGACATGGTCATTCTGCTTTATATACAGGTCTGTACTTTATTTGGAAGTTCAGTTATCAGCAAGCCATTGAAGTCAGCCACGTAACTTCACTGAACTTTCCATCAGGTCCCCCCAGAGGCTATACATGAATGTTTCTGTTGTACTGTTTGCCAGATGATGAGTACTAGTTTAGTATGTGTATATTTAAGATAGTGTTTGTTTTATTAGCTCATATTAAACCTAGCTCTTTTCTAGCATTTTTCATCAGTGAATTGCACATTTTCTTACAAGGGAAAACAGTAATGTTACCTCCGTTTTACTGAGATACAGAGAGTGGGAATGATGTGTCGAACACCACCCAACATTTTAGTGGTAGAACTAGGAGCCAGATGTCACAAGTCCCAGTCCATTACTCTCCACACTAGACAAGGCTCTTTCCTAGTGTAAATGAATATATCTTCACTGAAATCAAGAAAACTACACCAATCCAGCCTGACAGAAGATCTGTCATTTAGATGTGGTCATCTTAAAATACTATAAATCTCTTTAACAGCTGCTTAACATATTTTTATATTATTATGGTGACCAAGAATTAAAATGTGTAATTCTTCATCTCAAATCCTTGGTTCATTTAGCTTCTGGGTTCAATGGCTTCTTTGTTTGTCTAGATTATTTGCTTCTTATTTCTCCTCTTACTCCTGCTGTTAGCGGTTAGCTTCCGTGTCTCAGACGCCCAGGCAGCTGGTGCTAGTGGAGTGCTGCAAAGATGTACAGCAAGCTAATGGAATCTACCTAGGACCATCAGCTCTATTTCTTTAGTCTAGCTCCTTCCATTGTACCTCTGTCATTGCTGACAGTAATGTGCCCCTAGAACAGTGTTTCTTAATGTGTTCCGTGGAACACTAGTGTTCCATGAACAACTCGCAGGTGTGCTGCGAGTGACTGACACTTTTTTGATATCATACACTGAAGGTGTATACTTTGTTATTAAAACCAGATATAAGATAACTTCTTCATAGCTGTCAAAAATCAGCTATGACTGATTTAATTATTTCATGCTGTGTATGTTGCTGGGTTTATTTTGTTCTGTTTTTTGTTTTGGTCTCTCAACAGTTTTTGAAGAATAGTTTCATAGGTGTTTCACATTAATAATATTATTGTTTGGTGTTCCATGGTCTCAAAAAGTTTGAGAAACACTGCCATAGAATTCCCCTTTTAAAAGGGGTCAGCTGTAAAGAGATGATGTCATAAATAGTTGGAAGACATGGTGTTCATTCCACACTTATCCTCAAGTTCTTTCCTTGCCATCCTTAATGTTCATAAATATTTGGGTAATAGTTCTTTATTTAAAGTAATAGTTTACATATGTTTACCTGTGTGCCATTGTAACATAAAAACAAGCAGTCCTGTAGCACCTTTAAGACTAACAATTTTATGTTAGGTAATGAACTTTCAAGGGTCAGACCCATGAAAGCTCATTACCGAATAAATAAAATGGTTAGTCTTTAAGGTGATACAGGACTGCTATTTTTTTTTTTTTGTGAAGCTACAGAGTATTCATGGCTACCCCTCTGAGGCTATTTTCCCATTGTAACATAGTGATACAGCTGGTGTAGATTTATAAATTCATAAGAGTGTTGTAAAGAAGCTGGTAGAATTCAGCAGATTGAAGTAGAGTAGAGACAAATGTTTGTTGAAGACATTTGTCATGAAATTGTAATTAGAAACAAGGTTATTTTGATGTTTGGATTAAAAATAAATGTTGAATTAAATTAAATAGCTGGATTCTTTTAACCATAGTCAGCATTTTCTCTCATCTATTTTATGCATGGAATGGCAAACTTTAATTAAATTTGCAATTGTTTGAGCACAATTAAGATTGTCCCTTATGCATAACGGGACATAAATCTGCATGAAAATAAACCATCTTTGAATACAAAAGTAATAACTGAATGAATCATATAAATCATGCCTAATCAAAGGAAAAAAGGATCAAACTCTGCTACAGCAGCTGGTTTAATGTTGCTTTCTAAATTTGGTATGTGGCAAAATAACAGCCGTTATCATGTGCAAGATAGTTGTTATGGAATAATCTTTACATTTTGGTGTATTGATTTCTGGACACACGTTTGTCTCAGTCTTTATGACAGCACACTATATAAAGTGGCTTAATGTTAAGCAAAACTGACAGGTACAGTCACCTCTGAGATAACTTGTAACAGCAGTGAGGTATGGGAGGGGTTCAGTGTGTTCACTACTACGTAGCTCCACATTTTCCAGTTTCTGTCCCGTTTTCCACAATTTTTGCTTTTACCAAATTCATGTGGATCATATGACTGCAGCCGAGGCTCCGTTATGGATGCTCATGATATTGGATGAACATCTCTGAAAAGGGTTCTTGCTTTACCAGGCAGCAAACAAAGAGCTGAGAACTAATGTGAGAAATGAAAGTGACCTATATTTTCAGGCAATGTGAAAAACATGGCAATGGTCTCGCCATTTCCCAGTGCTTTCTGTGGAAAGAGAGCATGGTAGTATCATGGAATCATAGAATTCTAGGGCTGGAAGAGACCTCAGGAGGTCATCTAGTCCAGCATCCTGCCTAAAGGAGAATCAACCCCAACTAAATCATCCCAGCCATGACTATGTCAAGCCAGGAAGTGAAAATGTCTAGGGATGGAGATTCCACCACCTCTCTTGGTAGTGCATTCCAGTGCTTCACCTCCCTCCTGGTGAGCTAGTTATTCCTAATATCCAATCTACATCTCTCCCTCTGTAATTTCAAACTATTGCGCCTTGTTCTGCCATCTGTCACCACTGAGAACAGTCTCTCTCCATCCCCTTTAGAGCCCACTTTCAGGAAGCTGAAGGCTGCTATATCAAATCACCCTTCAGTCTTCTCTTCTGCAAACTAAACAAGCCCCAATCTCCCAGGATCTCCTCGTAGGTGCTGTGCTCCAGCCCCTTAATAATTTTTGTTGCCCTCTGCTGAACCCACTCCAATGTGTCCATGTCCTTTTTATACTGGGGGACCCAGAACTGGGCACAATACTCCAGATGTGGCCTCATCAGTGCCAAATAGATGAGAATAATAACTTCTCTAAATTTGCTGGAAATGCTTCTCCTAATACACCCAAACATGCCATTAGCTTTCTTTGCTACAAGGGCACACTGTTGACTCATATCCAGCCTCTCATCAACTATAATCCCCAGGTCTTTTTCTGATGCACTGCTACTTAGCCAGTTGGTCCCCAGCCTGTAACGGTGTTTGGGATTCTTCTGGCCCAAGTGCAGGACTCTGCACTTCTCCTTGTTGAACCTCATCACATTTCTTTTGGCCCAATCCTCCAATTTGTTTAGGTCATTCTGGACCCTATCCCTACCATCCTATGTATCTACTGGACACCCTAGTTTGGTGTCATCTGTGAATATGCTAACGGTGCAATCCATCCACTCATCCAGGTCATTAATAAAGATGTTAAACAGTACTGGTCCTAGAACCAATCCTGGGGGCAGTCTACTTGAAACCTACCACTACCCATTGGGCCTGTTCACCAAGGCAGCTTTCTATCCATCTTACAATCCATGTATCCAATCCATACTTCCTTAATTTATGGGCAAGAATGTTGTGGGAGACTGTATCGCAAGCTTTGCTAAAGTCAAGGTAAATCACATCCACTGACTTCCCCATATCCACACAGCCAGTTATGTCATCATAAAACCTTTAGGTAATAGGGAGCCTACATTTCTTTTAGGCAGAATGAGATGGATTGGAAATGTTTAATCTTTGATTTTCTTGTAAGTTTATCATTCTCAGCCAAGATCTGGAGTGGGTGATGTTATCATCTGAATAGCTGGAGTCTATGTTAGGAAGCCAATGGGGAGTTTTAGAAAAATAGTTCCATCAATGGAACAATGGAACAATGTCAGCAAGTGACATAACTTAAATCTGTCATTTCAACTCTTCTTTTTTGGGCCCTGGTAACAGCTGCCAAAAGGTTCTAAAGTTCTGCTTACTAAAAGGAAACATGTCTATGCTTTTCCACTTTCCCTTTTGCATTGGCCTTACATCTGGCATAGTTTATGTACAGGCACATCCTGAACACTAGGAGTTTAGGAAATTTCTCCAGAGTGCTTGCGGATCTCTATTCCTCCCAAGAGCAAGGATAAATCATAAGAGTTCAGTCCAAAACCCACTGAAGTGAGTGTAAGACTTTCAAAATACTTCAGTAGGCTTTGAATGAGATCCCAAAGGTATGATCTAGTCACTTTCTCACTAACTCATTGAAGTGAGAGCTAGTGAATTGGAGCAAATTCCTGTCCTTCCTCACTGCTTCTCTCACATTATAGTTCCTGTTTTCCTTTGTCTTGACTTTGTGATTCCTTTCCGATGATCTCTTATCATCTGCCAAGTGCCCTCTCGGTCCTCCTCCAAATACTTTTTTTAATGCTAACTTAATGTAAGGACTGTGTCCTATAATCCTTTCTTTACCACTAATAACCTACAATTTGGCTTTCTTGAAATCATTTACATTTGCCTATTTTAGTTCCTGATTAAGGACAGCTCTTATGGTATGAAATTTGGTACATCCCCATTCAGGAATCTGTGGGTGGTGTTTTAAAATAATGGACACTGTTCCAATATAAATTTGTGAGCATCTACACAGCAAAACTGCTATATTGAAAGAGCCAACAGCTTGTTTCAAATTCTGTAAACCTCATTCTAGGAGGAATCATGCCTATTCTGAAATAGATATTTTGAAAGAGGGGCTGTATAGACAGGGAATAGAGGCTATTCTGAAATCAACTGTTCCAGAATAGTTTATTCTCAAATAACACTTCTGTGTAGACATAGCATAGAGTGCTTCCGGGGCTGTAATCCAAAATAGGCTCTATTGTGTGTGGATGCACTATTTTGAAATAAGTTTTTTTTTATTCTGGGGTTTCCATCAGTGTGGATGCATTATTCTGCAGTAGGTTGTTTTGGAATAATAACCTGGGAATAAACTATTCTGGAATAACTCTGTAGTACAGACATACCCTATGAGACTTAAATGTGTGCTTGTCTGGACCTAGTCTTTACACTGTAAGTTAGTCTGAGTGAGGAATGTGTGTAAAACAATGCTGGTTTACAGCACAGAAAATGGTAGATGCATGTGTTTGTTGTCTCCAGGTGCTGATGCTGCTGTGATCACTTTCCCAACATCTAATTCATTTTTTGTTCTGTCAGAAGTACATACACCAGAAGTGATTTTTAGTAATCAGTTAGGGTAAGTGAGGATGTAGCAGAATGCAAGCCTTTGCAGAAAGAAGTGGAGGAAGTTGTCTCATGGCACAGCTTTTTTTTAATTTGATTGTTATATGTGAATGAACAATATTACAGAATGCTTTCTGAAAAGGTTGTAGTTTAATGCATTAAACAGTGTAATGACTCAAGTGCAACAAGAGAGTTCAAGAGAAAACACTAGAGATGAAGTTGTTTATCTGCTGTGCAGGGATGCTTATCACCACTTCACTGTTGTATGTATTTTTAGAGAATAATAACAGAGCTGACCAGTATCTACAAAGAACTAAGGGTAAATTGACAGCAGGAGCACATTTACTGAGCTTTTTCAGTAGCCTATGGTATTAGCTTTCAAAGTGTTTTTTGAAAGATCTATGAGAGCTTATTTTCAGTTTAGAAGGATCCAGTAGACAAAAATTGCATTGAAGCCTAAAATTATGGCTATCTGTTATACATTATGAGATAATCTTCCTGCCAATTACGTGACACTTAAATGTTCAGTTATGTCAGTAATCTTATCTTCTTGGCCTGTGAAATTAATTATGGTAATTGTTCTACTGAAGTTGAAAAAGGGAAAAATCAGTTTGCTGATTGTTTTCTCAAGCTAAGGATTATTGGAAGGCAGAAAAAACAATATTAAATATCAAAGTGATGCAGGTGTTGTCAATGAAAAGATACCATATAAGTCTGACTAGTGGGTATTAGTTCCCAAGGGGCATTAGCTGTAGGTTGGTGATGTTGCCATGAACAGAAGTGCCCACTGAAGTCAGTGGCACACCACTCATTTTTGGAATATGGAATATGAAATACAGGACTGAAATTCCACTCCAATCAAAATGCTGCCCACCTGCCTTAATGGGCCAGGGAAATTTTGCAGGGGTAAGTGGTGAAAAGAGCAGTCTCAGCAGCATCAGAATGAGAGATTCAGGCACACTCATTCAGGTAGCTCCTTTCCAGTAGTCTCTGGCCATAAGAGAGGCATGTTGATTGGCCAGTGCTCAATAGTTCCGATCAAAGATCAAAAGTATTTCCTATTATTATTGAGTAGCCTTGGCCAGGTCTGAAAACAAATATTTTTCTCTTATATTTTAGAATACCTTTGCATTTTTGCATCTGTACATTTTCAGTATAATTCTGTCATTATCAGCAATACCCAAAGTCACAATTAATGTGCTACTTAAAACAGACACATTAAATATGACAATATGCGGTTTATTTAACAGGGTACTAATATATGAAAATGTGGAGGGAAGAAAACATCAATATTTGATAATAATAAAATGTAGTTAATCTCAAGCATCTAATTTCAAAGCTTCAGACAACACTGGAACATTATATATTTTAGACTCTGACTGTCTGTGCTACATTTCTTCAAGAACTCTTAAAGTGTAAGAGCTACAGCCATGAACTTTGGAATGCAGCTTCCTCTTACCCTAACTTAAACCAAGGTCAGGGTTGGTTGTGCTTGAAAAGTGGGAAGTGCCTGAAATCCTGGGACTTCCCAGCACATGGAAAGGGAGGGGCACTGACAGGAGGGGTGACATACTCCAGACTTCAATGGGGGTAGTGAGCGCAGGGAACAGCCATACTGCAGAGTGGCCACTGGAGGCACCCATAGCTGGAAGACAGTGGTCACATGGAGACAGGGCTCTCCATCCTGCCAGGAGAGATAGAGGGTCCTCTATCCCCCTCTCCCTCCACCCCCGCACCACTTGCACAAAGCCACAGCACCACAAAGGGGAAGCACCCTGGGCCACTTCAACTCCCCCACACAATTAGCCTCCCCGTGTGGTGCTGTGGCCATGAACCCTGGCACTTTACCACTCATACTCTCAATGGGGCTGAGAAAACCACCCCATCCCCAGCTCAGCCCCCTCACCCCAGCTCCTCTCCCCAGGGCTGAGGAAAAGAACTGCAGCCCTATCTCTGGGCCAGCCACCTGGCGGCTGTTGAGATGAGGAAAAGGCGATATCCCTAGTTCCAGATGTGGCTCCAGCCCACCCCCCACTGCTGCTGCTGGGCTTGGGGTATGGAAAACATCTGCAGCGCTGGCCCCAACCTTGCCCCCCCGCCATTGTTTGTGCCACAGGGGAAAAAAACAAAAAACAAACAAAAACAAGCCTCAGTTGGGGCCATGATAGTGGCTTTTTCCCCATCCCAGAGGAGAGGCGGGAGGGTGCAGGGGAAAAAAGCCTTGCATCACTTAAATACCTGAGCAATGCTGAGGCTGTTTGCTAGTATTCTTTATTTTCCAATTCATCTATTTTATGCTATAAGATAAATATTATCTTTATTGTAGTGCACATTAAATCTGTAAGCAATCATTTGTTATTTTCAAATGGCATAATACTGCTTTCCAATTTATTTTTGTGTTCCTCAAATTCTTTTCTTTTCTCCGAGTCAATAATTGCAAACAACTACTTTAGAATTAAGGGAGTGTTTCTTGGATTACATTCAGCTGAAGTACATTTGCAAAGGCTATTTTATAGTAAAGATACTACATTCAATGTGACTCTAGAGGTTTTTAAGTAATCTTTGTATGTATATGCCAACTAATCAGCAGTTTGGATTGTGTTTATTGCAGTAACTCTAAAAGGGAAATGTGAATTTCTCCTGTTATTTTCTATTATAGTATTCACATATGATGCTAATGGTGCTTATTTATCAGTTCTCTAATCTTCTTTTATATTCCCATCCATTTTCTGGAGGTATTGCAGAGAAAGAAAGTGAAAGCATAATGTCCTCTTTGAATTGAACTCATTATACATAATCCGGAGTTTGGAAGAAAATCATAGAAATTCCCACCATCCTGATGTGGGTTCCAATATACCAATAATCTTCACAAATATAGACCTCAGTCCTTAAAACAGCCATGTGAACATAGACCTGCATATGCATCAGGCCCCATTCACATTGCATCACATCACAGGCCCCATTCACACCACATCAGTGGGGCTGTGTTTCCCATGAGAGAATACCAATGTGGATCTGATTATAGTATCAAGGAATAAAGGGAGAGAGGAAATCACACTTCCTCATAACTACAAAAATGTACAGCTTGTCACCCCAAAAAGAGAACTGAATGCATGAGTCCCATAAAGTCAGGTTCAACCATCCAGATCATCCAGTCATCACTAGCTAACAGATTGAATGATGTCCTAAGTCTCAAAACATCAAGAATAACCTTCTCAGACAGGCCCCTTCAGCACTGTTGCAAAAAATCTGCTATATTTCAACTGTGTAATTAAAATGTGAGAATTAAAAGTTGTCTGTGTTTAAATAGAATGTGAGTTGCTGCACTAGAACAGTTTTGCTGTTCAGTTGCCAGGCTGGATACAAATTATTTACTAAACATTTACAAGCTCCCAGAATGTAAGAAATAAATTTGCCTTATTCCATGAAAGATTTCTTTGCATATTGGATCCAAAAATGACATTTCAGGTAAACAGTCACATAAAAGGTATAATAATTTCTTAAATGCATTTTAACTTTATCTTATCACATTTCTGTTGCATAGATGATTTTATATTCAGGTAGAATAAGTATAATATTGTTAAAATACTACAGCTGACAGTCTTTTGGGCTTTAAAATCTATTGTTCTTAAACTTCAAATAAATGAATAAACAAGGAAATAAATCTTAAAAACACTAAACAATGTTTTTTATATTTCATTCAATAAGATATAGCTGAGGACAGAGTTGACTCCTAGGTGGGGATAAGATTATGATCTAGCATGGAAAAACAGCATACTGTTGTGCTGTCTGTGTAACAACTCATTAGTGAAATTTTTAAACCCCAAGTTAGAATCTATCTGTTGGTTTCCCTGGTACCCTGGGGAGATAATAGAGTAGACTATGCTGTGTGCTTCTGGAACACAGGCACAGATATGTGATCTAGAATAAAGAGGGTACCTAGTGGAAGCTTCTGACTCTCCTATTGCTTTCTGTCCATCAGCATGAGAGAGGGTATAGCAACTTGTTGGAGCTCAGAGTGGCAGCAGAGCGCACCAGAGCAATGGGAGGTGAAGCTGCATTTTATACGTCCTCACCCACTTGAGCTCTCTCTCTCTCTCTCTCTCTCTCTCTCACTCCCACACCCACACACATGCACACAGGTTGTGCCACAGCCTGGCCCTATGCAGTGACCAGTGGAGGTTAGTATCACTTGTTTGTGCCATGTAATATGCAGTCACTCAGTCAGAGCTTAAGAGGTAATTTTCAGTACAGGTTGATCCTTTCTAGTCCAGCACACTCTCATCTGGTAACATCCGTAATCCACCATGATTTTGGTTAGCCGGACAACCACTTATCATGGATGTGGCCAAGTTTCTCGTGGCCCCATAAAGTTTGTTTTCAGCCACTAGTCCTGGCTCTCAGTGTTCTGTGTTGATATTTAGCTATAATTTAAATATGACTTCTAAGAGCGCAGTTATCAATGCAAGTGTTGGTAATGCTGCTAGGCGATATTGACCTCCCTTGGTGCAGCAAATTCTCTCATTCAGCACCAGTCAGGTCCTGAGGGTGCCAGACCAGATAGGTTCAACCTGTAATTTAAAAGCAAGACTGTCAGTATTACACGTATGGCCGCTTGAGAAGGAATGTAGGAAACACATACAGGATAGCAGCACCCACAGGACTTTTTCCTGAGTAGTACACTGGTGGAATGTGAGAATAGCAAGGAAGTGATTCATTCAGTTTCTTGAGGCCCAATCAAGTTATTACTAATTTCAGTAGGAGTGGATCAGTTCCCCCAAGGTAGGAATATGGATGGTGTACATGACAGAGCTAGCTCACAAGAATTCTGCTCAAGTAGAGGGAAGGTGTGGCTTGGAGGTACTGCTTTGGAGGAAGTGAGATACCTTTCTTCTACAGAAAAAGGGAGGTTACCAAAATGAGAGCCTTTATAAACTGAGACTGTGTCTAGGCTGTGGGCTTCTGTTAGGAAATCAGCGGTATCTCAGCAGAAGTGTGACCTATCAGGAGTGTTCTGCCGACATCCCTGTCTTCCTCTTCCATGAAGAAGAGGGGATGTCTTGCCAGAGGTGGTTTTCGTAATGTATGGCCCCATGTGGACAGACCAAAGTTGAAAAAGCCTCTTCCAATGGATCTCTCAGCAAGATATGCAAATATTGTGTGCAATTTGCATATCTTTTGCCGACAGTTCTCCACAATCTAGACAGCCTGAGGGAGGAAGTTTAAAATGAGAAATGCATGTCATAATCAGAGATTTTCCTTGCTCAGTATTTGTAGTGGTATAAAGCACCAAAAAATAATAAACCATTACATATAAATAAAACTGTACTGAGATGAAATAGATAAATATATTTGTATTTTTATTGAGTATGTTATAGACCATGTTAATTGATGCTTACTTTATTTTTCCATCCATGAAATACACGACTGGGTAAGTCCACCAGTTTTCAATGGCAAGCCAAGAGCATACAGATAAAATATTTGTATATATTTATTTTTATTTGGATTTCCAAGCACAGCCAAAAGGAGAAAAGTGAGAATCCTTGATCTCCAGGTGTCCTTCACAGTTGTTTTAAAAATGAAATCCATCATAAGGACAAAATGAGCAGCAACATCCCTTACATACAGCAGTAACTAGTTAAACAATACAGCAAATGAGAAATGAGTCAAAATTCCCTGCTGTCGTTAAAGATATCACCCACAAGGGAATATTCCACCCAATAAACCTCCATAAAAATATGAGCTTTGTATTGTGCCCTGGAAGCAAGCAAACTGAGTCTGTATCAAACCATGTGGAGAAATGAGTTCTGAAGCTAGTGCCCACATTTCAAAGAACTGAGCAAATCAACTAGAGTAATTATTTTCCATAATCTTTGACTCCTTTGCAGAATGTGTAATAAACATTGTCTGAGATTTAGGTAGCATTTTTTATAACATAAAGAATGTGTAGAAGGGTTACTGCAGCTTATTTGACTGTTTATGTTTGATGATAGCTACAGCTGAAGCCAAATCCATATGGAGTAGAATGGGACAATTACCTCCCATATCTTACGTGCAACACACCTGTTGTTACATCCCTGAATAATATTAGCCTATATGAAATGTAATTGTATTGTTATCCCCCATTCAGTTTCTGATCTACTATAATCCCTATTATCTTTTCAGCAGGACTACTGCCTAGCTACTTATTCCAACATTTGAACTTGCCTATTAATTTTTCCTTTTTAATTAAATTACTTCATACTTGTCTATACTAAATTTCATCTTGATGAGTTCAGAATTTGTCAAGATTCTTATAAATTCTAATCCAGTGCCCCTAGAAATGCTTGAAACCCCTCCCATCTTGGTCTCATACGCCGTTTTTAGGCTGCTCTCCATTTTATTATCCCCCTAATTAAATAAAAATAAATAAATTAATTAATAAAAATATTGACTAGTATCAGATACTGTACTAACACCTTCAGGAGGACCTAAAAGGGGTTTACAAACTATAGACATGATCCAAAGCCTAGTACAGTCAATTTGCATTTGTATGTGTCTGGGGAGGGAGAGCAGCACCCTGGTGGGGGCATTCAGGAGGGTAGAGTGTGCTGTATGGATTTTTTTTTTTAATAAGTATTTGAGAAGTATCTTCTTAGTGCCTCATCAGGGCTGGAAGTGAGCAATTGAATCTGTAGTTTACTAGCTTCTCTGTGAACATTAGCCTCTCACATTCAGTGGTGCTCCAGGTAGTTAGGGACAGCCCTGACAAAGATTTTTGACAGCTGCTCCTTATTTTCTTTGAAATTTGGGGATGTAATTCATTCGGCTCTGGTGCACTGTCAACTTGTAATGGTTCTAATTGCTTGTCTACAGGACCATTATCATTAAGCTATTTTAGAATTACATTCTGCTCCAGCAAATTGTATCTCACTGTTCCTGAATGTGACCTTCAGCTGCTTCCCTTGGATGCTGAAGTAAGAATTCATTGCAGGCTTTTACCACTATCAGATTCATTTGTTCAAGTCTCATGAGACTCCTCCTGATCTCCTTATGCTGACATGTACTAAAACGTGTACTTTGTTCTCCCTTCCATTTTTCTAGGATAAGATTGTGCCTGGAATGATGCATGCAATAGATGAATAACTGGAATTAAATCCACTTCATTTTACCCCCTTCATTCATACTTGGAAATGGAGAGGTGGGAGTAACCTACTTGCCCAAGTACTACCTCCCCAAAGGGAATAGGAAAGGAGGAAGTGGGAAATAGCTGAGCCTTTGCTCCAGCCCTTTTTCTCCCCAACCTGAGTAATTTGTAGCTTGTCAGAATTTATGTTCTAGTTATACAAAATTCCAAAAGTAGAAAAAATTCCCAACACTTTTGGAGAAAGTTGTAAATTAAATATGATTTGGGCAGATTTCCCCCACAGAGGGTTCACAATCTCTGATCGTTCTGTGGATGCAACAGAGGGATGTCTGTATGGGAATGTACAATTAACTTTGATAGCCATTAGGTAGCCCTCACACATACTCATTCTAGGATCCAGAAATATCTCATTGTTATATTTGATGGTGTCTTATAATAGTCTTTAACAGTCTTATAATGTTTCCTTACCACCTTTCTTTCCCACTTCTCTGGCCTCTGACCCCATCATCTCCACTGATTTTTCTCCTGTTTCATCTACAAAAAATCTCTCTTCTGTCCCACTGAACAGATCCCCCCTATGCACTTGTTATTGGTAGCTTTCCTTTTCTACTTCTCCTTCTCTCCCTTACCTGTAAACAGTTGCTCTTTCCTTTTGTTCACCATCAAACACTATGTTGTTGCTCAATTTTTAAATATTCCTCACTCAGGAAACTGACCAGCAGAGGGAAGCTGAGAGCCTGACTCTCATCTGCTGCCTCTGACAGGAGCAGATTTTCCCACTCTTGTCAGGGGTGGCAATCACGTTAACCCAAAATACATGCAACTGAAAGGTGCATATCTCAGTGTTCTACTGTGCTCTGAAAAGTTTTCAGGACAGAACATGCAACTTTTATTTCTACCTTCAAAGGAGCTGTAAATTAACTATGCTATCAAAATATTATTAATTAATGCATACTATTACGGCAGTGAGACTTGGACCCTGTACCCCCGCCAGGAAAAGAGGCTGAATGTCTTCCACTTGTGCTGCCTCAGGCACATCCTTGGAAGATCATGGAAGGACAGAGTGACCAACACCGCCGTCCTCGAGCAAGCTGGAATCCCAACCATGCACACCCTCCTCAGGCAGTGGTGGCTCCGCTGGCTTGGACACGTCCACAGGATGAATGATGGAAGGATCCCAAAAGACATCCTGTATGGCGAGCTAGCCTCTGGCAAAAGACCTCACGGATGCCCCCAGCTGCGCTACAAAGATGTTTGCAAGAGAGACCTCAGGGAAGTAGACATCAAACCAGACAGCTGGGAGGAGCTGGCAGACGATTGCAGCAGATGGAGGCAGGAACTATACAAGGGCCTTCAGAAGGGTGAGTTGAGGATCAGACAGCTAGCAAAGGAGAAGCGAGCCCACAGAAAGCACAGCAAGGACCTGCCAGATACCCATTACTTATGCAACAGATGCAGCAAGGACTGTCATTCTCGTGTGGGTCTTCACAGTCACAGCTGACGCTGCAAATGAGGATGCCAAACGGAAATACGAAGGGCGCCTTCCATAGTCTACGTAGACTGAAGGATGCTGCTATGACTACTACTATTATGTGAACCAAACATAGAAGATTACTTTTTTTAGGAGATATTCTTGGCCCACTGGTACTCAACATTTCCTTCCATGGTTCCCAATCAACTGTACCATGATTGAATACAGGATTCCTACATATTTGTATTTTAAAAACATTTTCTTAATAGGAAAAATCTATATTGATTTAAACCTTAAATAGATTTATCTTAACCCAGTCACTTTTACTACTTGGTCTAATATATACAATGTTGTACAAACAGGCTTTTTTCACCTCTAGAATTCAAAGCTGACCATATTAAATTGTCAAACCAGTCATTTCTATTACTGTACTTACTTCACTGGAGAATTAAGGCCCAATCGTGTTCACACTTAAGCACTGAGGGACATCACCCACAAAGGTTATCCAATCAGCATCAGTGGGGCTTTTCCTGTAATAAAGGCTGTGCCCAATAGAATGCATTTGCAAAATAATTTTCGTAAGGAAAGAAATCTGTCCAGAGTCCTTGTTCATACCTATATTTTAAGTAAGAATGGGTATAGTTCAGAATGGTGAGATTGATTATTTTAAAAATCCTGTCTACATGTAAAATGGCCTCCTTTTATTCCCCTGTAAATTGTGTAGTATAAGATCTGGTATATGATCTGTATATGACCAGCTGCCATACTGCACCTTGAGTAAATGACAGACTGAAGCTGAAATTGCTATCCTGACAATCTGATCAGGAAGGAAGTTGTTTCACATTACCTCTTCAGCCTAAAATTTTGTTCAATAGCTCATTTATGCCTTTCTGGACTTGTGCAAAATAGTTACTTCTCTGCTTACATTTAAAAAAATCAGTTGAGATTATACACTGTCCCATGTCATGCCCATCATTAGGATGTTTGATTATGGATTCCTAGATTAGCATCTTGCAGTGTGTGCTCTGGTAGTCTTAAATAATGTGCAGAGCAAAAAAAGACAAGTATGGTAAATTATGACCTATGCTGACTGTCCTCACATCCACCTGTCTGCCCCAACGAAGTATTCAAAGTTTTTAACTGTGCTGAGCGTGGCTAATGTATATATTTTATCTAATGGAACTGAAAGTCAATTCAAAGGCTGTATCTCTTTCAGAGCTCAGCTCAGCTGCAGGAGTTGCCGGGACAGTGCCAGAAGTTGACACCGAACCGCCTTCGGACTCCACTCCGGATTTTCTGTCAGGGTTTACTCCCTTAGCCTTTCTCCTTCCCAGGATAACCCACAAGGCAGTGGGGTGTGGAGAATGTGGTTAAGGATCCCACTACTTCATACCTCTGTCACCATGAGTCACCATAGCTCCCTGCAGAGCAATGACCTCATATCCCCAGGACCCTCCTCCCCACCTTTCACCGCCCCTCCCCCCAGCGACCATCACCACAGGACCCTCCCCAACCCACTACCCCCATCTGCTCCCATGTCCACCCTCCTCACTGCACTGGCCCCTCTCTCCCCAACTGCTCTCAGTGCCCCCAAGTCCACCTTCCCCCATTGCTCTTCAGGCTCTTCTCTTCAGAGACTCCTTTTCCTGGTAGTGCTGCCTTGCAGGGCACAGGTGGAACACCACACCCAAGCTCCTCTAGGACACTTTGCCCAGAGGCATACTCACTTCCTTGTTAGCTGCTGCCCCCTGTTCACTGCTCCTTGGAGGTTATCCTCTCCTTTGGACTATATCAGTAAAGCCGAGAGGGGGACGCTGGTGTCTGGGCAGCCCAGAGTCTCCATAATAAGTGCCCAGGCTCATGCCCGGAGAGGTACTCTGGCATCACTGAACAGCGTTGCATCAACATGGGAGGCAACAGATACCAGTTATAAGCTCTTGCTCGACTGGCGTAGAGAACGAGCGCCAGGAGTTGCCTTCGATGGTGGGAGAGATCCTCGCATCTCGCTGGACAGTCACTGCCCACCTCAAGCTGGGCAGCCCCCAGCCAATAGGGTACTGTCCCGCCACAGTTCACCTGCCTCGCTGGGTGCGTGAGGCTTAAGGTTCCTGAAATTTGGGCACCAGGCAAACCAATAAGAAAATCAACAAGAAATGAGAAACATCAACAATTTAAGCTTGCTTGCTGGAATGTGCGGACCATGCTGACCGGCTTGACTGAAGATCTTGAGGCCATCAGTGACACCCGCAAGTCTGCTGTCATCAACGAGGGACTGAAGAGGCTCAGAGTTGATATCGCTGCACTGCGAGAGACGCGACTCGCAGATTCGGGATCTCTAAAGGAAAAGGACCACACCTTTTTCTGGCAGGGTAAAGCCCAAGAAGAACCCAGAGAGCATGGTGTTGGCTTTGCTGTCAGAAACACCCTTCTACAAATGGTGGAATTAGTCATGGGCGGATCAGAAAGACTTCTTCGGATCACGCTTCAAACTTGTGCCGGTCCCGTCCACCTGATCAGCGCTTATGCTCCAACCCTGTATGCCACACCAGAAGTAAAAGACAAGTTCTATGACGTGCTTAGTGCTGCTGTAGCGCAAATACCTGCTCGTGAACAACTGTACCTCTTGGGTGACTTCAGTGCAAGAGTTGGAGCTGATTGGGCCTCATGGCCTTCCTGGTTAGGACACTTCGGTATGGGAAAAATGAATGACAATGGACAGCGTCTCCTTGAACTGTGCACGTACCACAATCTGTGCATCACAAACACATTCTTCCGAACGAAGCCACAGCACAGAGTGTCGTGGAGACACCCACGCTGGAAGTACTGGAATCAACTAGATGTGGTCATCACTAGGCGTAATAACCTCAAAAACATCCTTCTGACATGCAGCTATCATAGTGCTGACTGTGATACAGATCACTCGCTAGTTTGCTCCAAGCTCAAGCTGAGACCCAAGAAGCTGTACCGCTCTAAACCTGCTGGAAGGCCCCGCATTGACGCCATAAAGATGGCAAACTCGGAGAAAGCTGAAAAGTTCAGAGAGACCCTCCAGGAAAATCTGTGCAGCGGCTCTGGGGGCGCTGATACGACATCCAAATGGCAACATCTGAGGGATACAGTTTACAACACGGCCTTGTCGGTGTTTGGAAGAAGAGCTAGAAACACGAACGACTGGTTCGAAGCTAACTCCGATGAGATGATTCCAGTCATTGAAAAGAAGCGTGCTGCACTCCTGGAGTACAAATGCTCACCGAGCCAGAGTACCCAGCGAGCACTTAGAGCGGCCAGAAGAACAGTACAGCAGACAGCCAGGCTCTGTGCCAACAACCACTGGCTCCAGCTATGCAGGAGCATCCAGACCTGTGCCGACTTTGGTAATCTCAGAGGAATGTACGAGGGTATGAAGAAGGCATTAGGACCCACCCAGAACAAGATGGCACCTCTGAAGTCCAAATCTGGTGAAGTCATTGCTGACAAAGCCAAACAGATGGAGCGCTGGGTTGAGCACTACTCCGAGCTGTACTCACGCGAGAGCGTTGTGGTTGACGCAGCCCTCGATGCCGTCGAGCTCCTACCAGTAATGGATGAACTGGATCAAGAACCAACTGTGGATGAACTGAAGAGAGCCATTGACAGCATTGCAGCAGGAAAGGCCCCTGGTCAGGATGGTATACCACCAGAGGTAATCAAGTGTGCCGCGGACACACCCCTGGAACTCCTACTACTGTGCCTGCGCTGGAAAGAGGGTGAGGTTCCACAGGATATGCGTGACGCTAACATTGTAACGTTGTATAAGAACAAAGGAGACAGAAGCGACTGCAACAACTACTGTGGAATCTCCCTCCTGAGCGTCACTGGTAAACTGTTTGCTCGCATCATCCTTGGCAGACTCCAGAAGATTGCTGAGAGGCTGTACCCCAAATCGCAGTGTGGATTCCGCGCAGAGAGGTCTACTGTTGACGTGGTCTTCTCTCTAAGGCAGCTGCAGGAGAAGTGCAGGGAGCAGAGAAAGCCACTCTACATAGCCTTCATTGACCTGACCAAGGCCTTTGACTTGGTCAGCAGGGATGGTCTGTTCAAACTGCTCCACAAGATAGGCTGTCCTCCACGGTTACTCAAGATGATCCAGTCATTCCACGAAGACATGAGAGGAACAATCCAATATGACGGCGCATTATCAGATGCTTTCAGAATCAGGAGCGGTGTCAAACAAGGATGCGTGCTTGCTCCAACATTGTTTGGGATCTTCTTCACACTCCTCCTGAAGCGTGCCTTTGAATCTTCAACAGAGGGCATCTTGCTGCACACAAGATCTGATGGGAAACTGTTTGACCTTGCAAGGCTGAAAGCTAAGTCTAAGGTGCGAGAAGTCCCCATCAGACATGCTGTTTGCAGACGATGCTGCTGTAGTGTCTCACACAGAAGACCAGCTTCAAAAACTGCTGGATCAGTTCTCCAAAGCGTGCAAGGACTTTGGACTTACCATCAGCCTAAAGAAGACAAACGTACTCGGTCAGGATGTTGCTGAATCCCCATCAATCAGCATTGACAACTATACGTTAGAGGTCGTCCACGAGTTTGTTTACCTCAGGTCCTCCATCACTGACACCCTGTCATTGGATACTGAGCTAAATAGGAGGATCGGAAAAGCAGCCACAACTCTGTCCAGACTCAGCAAGAGAGTGTGGAATAACAACAAGCTAGCAGAGGAGAAGCGAGCGCACAGAAAGCACAGTAAGGACTTGCCAGACACCCACTACATCTGCAAGAGATGCAGCAAGGACTGTTACTCTCGTCCGGGTCTTCATAGTCACAATAGACACTGTAAATGAAGTCCTCAATTGAAACTTTAAAGGGCCCAATCCATAGTCTATGCAGACTGAAGGATGCCTACTACTATCTCTTTCAGAAATGTTTGAAGTTTTTTTTTCCTTTTTAACCTTGAGAGGATATGCATAACAGTATATTAAATTACCATAAAATATGATGGTTATTGAGAGTAATATATCTCCATGGGGCCTCATTATGTTTCAAGAGTAATGGATACTAATTGGTTCAGGACATTGATTTAAAGGAGTTATGAGTAAATTGTAGTTGTAGTTTACTACACAAAATGTCACAGCTGATTGCATCTATGCCATTGTGCTCATTGTTTTATTAAACTAAAGGTGAAAATCATTTATAAAAATAATTTGACATTTTATGCATATTTTGCAATCTTGTACTCAGATTTTTTCAAAGAGGTTTGAAAAAATTAGAGAAGGTGCAGTGCAAAGCTTCAGAAAAGGATTTTATATCTGCAGAAATTGCCTTCTAATGAAAGGTTTAAGGAGCAAAATCTGTGTATCAAAAACACAATTGAGAGATGATTTGGCTATAGTTAATAAAGACCTTTATAGGGAAATGATACTGAATAAGAACTAATGAACTTAAAATTAAATTCAAATTAGAAATAAGGCACACATTTTTAGTGTTGAGAGTAATTGGGCATTGGAATAAACTTTGAAGATAACATAAGTTTTAAATTCTCAACTCTCTTCACATCAATACATTTTGTCAAACTCAAATTATTGGGTTCAATATAGGGCCATCTGGGTAAAACTCCAAGATCCATTTTACT
The DNA here is from genome assembly GCF_033958435.1 of Carettochelys insculpta. NCBI lineage: Eukaryota > Metazoa > Chordata > Testudines > Carettochelyidae > Carettochelys > Carettochelys insculpta. Next base: position 60,881,330 of record NC_134144.1, read on the forward strand.
TAATAAGTCAAGCTTGATTCCTTTTTTGGTTTAAAAATCTAGAATCTGGGAATCTATAACTGATGACTGTTGTTGGCTTTTTTTAATACAAAACTGATATTAAAAATGACTTTCTAAATGTGTGTCACTGAAGCATCATTGGTTACTGAAGGTGCAAGCTGCTCAGTTCTAGAACATATCTGGTGATTGTGTAGCCAGCTCAGCACATGGTTGTTTTATTTGAGAATGGGTGAAATGGCCCCTGCTAACATGAATGGTTATCAATCTTCTCATGCTTCAGGTTTATTCTAAGCATTCCTAAATCAGAAGGAGTCGGGGGAAAAAAAACGTTATTCATGTTCTCATATGACCCTACATATACCTGCAAACCTGATAAACACTGAATGTAGAGACCCAAAAAACTGTAGAAATGAACATTATATTATATTATGAACAATATTTATTTCTAATCTAATTTGACCAGGGGAAGCAAATGAGATATTTTATTTTCTCCAAAATAGACTATGACCAGTATTTCAAATATTGATACTTTAGTTACAGAAAATTACAAAGTTGAACATGAAAGTTGCAAAAGACAGCATATTCATACCAAATGAGCCAGAGCTGACTTAGTGTAAACAGGTCAGATTTACACTTCCCAACAATGGGGGAAGTTGAAGGGGAAAAAAGGCCTCTTTTGGAGCCTTCGTGTATTTCTAAAAAATGGAAAAATAATGGCAAAGAATGATTTTATTGTATAATAGGCTGAGGAAATATAGAGACCATACCACGCATGAATAGATTCTCCAAGATTCATAGATCTGGAGTGTATCTTTCTTGTTTATTCAAACGTTCTTTTTTGCAGTGTACCCCTGCAAAGGGAATACTTGAATGTAGAAATGGCTGCAAAAGCTCTCACTCCCAGTTCAGACAGAAACGGAGCATATTTGTTCATTGGGAAGTATCTTTTCCAAAAATAATACTAGAAAGTGGTGTCCTGAACTGCATTAACAAAAATTATTGGAAGAAAATGTGTTACCAGCCAGCACTTTGCATTCTAATGAATAGCTTAGTAAATTCAAATGAAACGTTTCTCTCAATAGCCTGGAGTTGCATATTGAATGGCAAACTTACACTGTGGAGGGAGGGTTTTTTAATCAACAAGTACAGAATAGGAAGAAGGCACTCTTTATTTACTTCCATTATTTGTTTTCCTCTTTGGGAACTCCTGATGCCAACATTTAATGGATCTTGCTCCATATTATGTCCCCCATTATTCATAAAACAAGATATTTGACGTCAGACACAGAACTCCACTGGAGCATGGAGCTGGTCTGTATTGATAAACTACATATATGGAGTTTTCCTTTTTCTCTCATATAAAATATCAAACACTTTAGCTATTTCCTTTTATCACAGGATACAGAATAAAGATTGTTCCCCACTGTTTGATATCTATACAACATTGTCTAAAAAAAGAAGGAAAGAAAAACTGTGGTTTCCCTGTTCCATTTACATGTGGTCCTACTCCTCATTTATATTCCATGTTAATCATGCAGGCATGCATGCAAATAACTTTACTATAATACATCTGTGCTTAAATATTAGCAAGTTTGTGTCTTAAAACAGACCTGTTCTGAATTTTCCTCTCCTTCTTGATATCTGTGGCATTCATTCATAATTAACAACTGAATCTATTCCATTCTGAATGGAGGAACTGGAGAATCCTGCATTTTGAAAGGCTGAACTGTTGAAAATTTATATTGGTTTGACTACAGCTATTTTTCTGCCTGGAAAATTTCACAGTAATGCGCAGTCTAGGAAAATACCTCAGTATTCCATGCAAATTTCCCATTAAAGTCAATGAGAGAGGTGGGTAAATCTCAAAGTCAAACTGGGACCGTTCAAAATTGTGCAGAATAGGTTTAAAACATCCAACTATTTTAAAGTAAAAGTGCTGAATGTCCCAAATAATGGGGGCAGGTGGAGCCCTTTTATTTAACATCCTTAATGATTTGTGACATTTGCAGATTATACTCAGTCATGGGGTGTCATTGATGATAACAGTGTGGAAAGAGAAATATTATGAAATGATTTAGAAAATATAGATAAAAAGAAACAAATAAACAAACAAACATTAGGCCAGAACCTCTGCTTGTATAAATCAGACACAGCTCTGTTGGCATTAATGGATCTAATTTAATGATTGGCAACACCAGAAAATCTGACCCTGAAAACTGCCGAAAGGGGAAAAAACCTATTGCTGGTTGGGGAAAACAAATTTAGCTCCATATATATTGCTTGAGAAATTGTATAATGATGAAAGAGATTGCAAGGTAACAGCAGACAATAAATTGGAAATGAATATGCAGTACAATAGGGCACCAAACATGACTCCATTCAACTTGGAGCTGTGAATACAGATGCATTGTGTCATGAAACTGGGAAATAATAGCTTATTTTCCTATGTGTCTCTTTCATTGCCTCTCCAAGAATATTTCATTTAGCTCAGGGCACCTCAGAAAGACAACAACTTGGAGAGGTCAGAGAAGAGCAGCTACCATGATTAGGTGGATGGAGAGACTGGCTATAAAGAAAGATTAAAAGAACTAAAGATATTAGAACTTGCGATAAAGGGACACTCAAAGGAACAGTGTAACTGTTTTGCTGGCAGCAAGTTCCGTTAATCTAGATAGTTTCCAGGAAAGTAGCAGAAGCCCTTTTTCTTCGGACTTCTAGAACCAGGGCTGACTAAGTTCCAAGAAAAATGTTGTAGAATGGAACCATTCTGCACTGAAAAATGGCTGTAATGTATGATCTGTTAGGAGTTGACCTCTAATTGTAGATCCTTACAAATCTGCAGGTGGATGCAGATAGCTGTATTTCATTTTTGCATTTACTGGTGTAGCTAGAGATTTGTATCTAGAACCTTGCACATTTTGTGGGTATCTGCTTTCTATCTGAAAGTATCCACATCTGCAGATGTAGATGCAGATATCCAGAGATCATTTTTAGATGCAGATGCAATTTTATATCTGCACAGGGCTCTATTAATCGTATCCTAGGAATATCCACCATGATACCTTTATGCCCTACATCTTGACCCTCTTCTATCAAAGTCCTCAGGACTCCTGTCTTCCAATTCAACCCTCTATCACCGACTTCTATTCCTGACCTGTTCTGAGCACTCAGTTTATAATGGGGTGACGAGGTTCAAAATAACCTAAATTTACCAAGTCAGAGTAAGCACCTCTGAAACTAGAGACAACATGATAGCAGGCTTCAGAGTAGAAAGCAAGAGGGCATGTCCATAAAAGTCCACATACAACCGCACAACAGATGTGACGCTTTTCAGAAAGGGGACTTTAATCTATGTGGATGAAATGAGCAACTAGAACAATGTGACTTCCATCCTAAATAAACAATCAATAATAATTAATCAGTAAATGAAACAGATGCAGTTGCCTCCCTCTGAGGATCTTAAACTTCTTGATAAACTTTAATAAGAAATCATTGAACTTATGTAGTTTTTTACTATAGATTTCCAGTTGGGAGGATGGCAGTGAAACCTAACCTAATGGGTAGCAGATAGGTTTTTAGCTCTAACTTGTAGACTTATATTTCTATGTGGAATTAAGGATGAGTTACAAAGGCTCTTGTCCTCTAGACATTAATAAGGAGTTTGTTACGGAGTAGCATTTTTAAAACTAAACTGTTCCAATCCCCTTTTTTGGCACAGTATGTTAATAGATACTCTCGCTAACCTTACATACTCCCTATTGAATCTTGTTTTAAAATATTCTGGGTTTTCTGGTTCATTCAAGATTTTTTTTCTCCTCTTCATTTTTTGTTGCTTTGTTAAGGGTGCCTTCTCTGCCCATAGTTATGGTAACAAAATCTTTTTGTGGCACAGTGGCCCCTACAGGTTGTGGGCTATGGAATGCCTAACATCTTCCTGCTTTTCTGTATATATGCTGTGAATGAGTAAGTACAATATTTTGCTGTGTTTTAAGGGACAGCATTTGTGTGTTGGCTTTTCCAAGTAAAATCTATAAATAAAATGAATAAAATTCTCTATTCAAAATTGTGATCTGAGAGAAAGTTGCTGGAATCATAATAAACACCTATGTTCATGCACTCTTAACTGCAGCACAGTGAATGACAAACCTGTGATGTAGTTATGCGCTAGCTCAATAATGATTTTTTTAAAGCTATAGCTCTATTTTTTTCACTGTTTAGGGAAATAAAACAAGGGAATGATCTATATTTAACAACTCAAAACTAAAAATAGCTATTTTTCATTAAAATCATGAAGCATCTAGTTCATTCTTCCTACTCATTACGTGAGCTGAATCTTGGATTCATTGTGTTCCTCAGCCTTCCATTGGTTCAGTTCAGTGGATGCACAGGAACATTGCATTGTACCTGTTCAGGCACATTCTGAATTCTGCTAGAGCTGCTTTCTGACACCCTGGTGGAGCAAAGCTGCCCTCAAGGCAGCTTAACTGGCTATGTGTACAGTCTCATGATGTGGAGTGAAAATCCCAAGTGACATACAATTGCCTGGCATGAGGGCAAGTCTAGGTTTAAAAAAAAAAAAAAAAAAAAAAAAAAAAGAAGTCAGTAATTGGAACAGCCAACACAATTTAAAGCAGACTTGAGGCTTCTCTAAATTGTGTTTTGGGACCAGCCCAACAATCCAAGCTTGAGGAGGCCCCAAAGATAGTTTTAACTCTGTTTATCCCCTTATCGTCTCCTGATAGTTACACAAAACATGAAATAGCTTGTCATGAGAATCTGGGCCATTATTTGCACTTTGTCTAGTTTATGGAGAGCAATATATCTGTATTTTTATGAGAAACTTGCAAAAACAGCAAAATGTACTTCTTGGATCCATGGTGCAGATGGAAGAAATTCCCTTCTTGTCTCCAGAGTCCTATTTGCCATAAATGCATAGATTAACTATTGTCTCAACCATTGCAAGGATTTAGGGAGAACAGACTCTGAGAGTTAAGATTTAGCATGTATCTCAGAGGAAAATTTTCTCTGAACTGATTTCGTGAGACTGGAAGGTGCTTATTACATTTTTATAATTCTACAAAAATTGTCCATTAACATACTTGAAGAATGAAATATTTAAACTTGATTAAAGATAATACAGTTTTCTGAAGTTCCCTGTTTAAGATCATTATAGTTTTGCAATATCAGGCTTTTTGAGAATTAATTTATACTTAACGAGAAACATCCTTCTATTAGTTACAATCAGTGCAAGGAACATCGCTAACGTAAGATGCATTAACGGAAGACAGATCTGATTTATTGCAGAATGCACTTAGTGTGGCATTCACCCCTTGTGTGGAAGGCCAGTGCAAGTCCTTATGCTCTGTACAAATGCTATTCTCAGCCTGTGTTGGGAGAGGACGAAATTGACACCTGTTTGCTTTCCTTGGAAAAGAGTTTCCTTTTCTAGCCCTTTGTAAACAGTGAAGAGATTAACAGCGCAGGCTTCTGAAGGATGCTAAACGAACAGTGGTTGCAGGCAGTAGCCAGGATACAGGAGCAGCAGACACAAGGTTCTTTTCTGGTTATCCTTTTACCTCTGCTATATTCCCAGGTTTGATGTTTTAAGCATGTTGGTTGCTAAGATTATGCAGTATTTTTTCTCAAAATTTGACAAAATTATTACATTGAAATTAAAAGAAAGTTCTGCATAGAACCTTCTCCCCTTATACAACTTCCCTTAGAGAGTATCATTCTCCTTTGGGGAACTCTGAAAAATAATATGTGTATGTATAGCATAAACACAGGAATATGGCAGCTTTTACTGTAAAAGCCAAACATCACCCAATGTGCTTTATTATTGGGGTGAAAAGAGCAAGCCATGAGAGGGAAAGAATAGTAGTATGGGATTAAGGCATCAAGATGGATTAAGTGAAATCACATTAAAGCTTTTCCAAGAAATGAGGGGCTGTGTTGCATATGCTACATATCAAACTCAGTAATTAGATCCACAGAGAATTTAGCTATGAGTGTACTGATTGCCTAAGCCTGTCAGAAAAAGCAGTCATTCGGATGCATACTTCAACTACTGATTTTGCTCAGTGATATCGAAAACCAAGGCAAAAGGAGCGAGCATTATTTTTCATTACAGTATTTTCACTCAGATTTCTCAGTGACCTAAGAGAGCATAACTGTCCTTTTGAAGAAAAGCAAGATTTTTAAGAGGAAATACAACACTAAAATAGCACATGAAGTTCTCCAAGTAGCAAAAAAAAAGGTCAGTCGTTGTGAAAGTTATTACTTGACAATTAAAAAAATATATGGATGTAAATGACTATGTAACATTCAGGGCAATGGAAAATCAGACCCAAGCTTTTGTCAGATCTTCTACTCACTATACTCCTCTGCAATTAGTTAACTTGTTTTCTGTATGACAGTATTAACTGTTTAAATTCAGCCTTCTTGTGCTATGCTCATGTTTTCACAAAGTGATTGATGGATTCTAGCCAATCAAAAATATCTGTGTTCCTCTGATCCACGCAAGACCTTTTTAGTTTAAAAAAAAAATCCACCCATGTCTTCAAACCTAAAAAATGTAACTTCGGATCTCCAGTATAATATGACCTTTTGTATCAATGAAAGATTTTGAAGACACCCAGATTTTATTCTGAGGGCCTAACATGAAATTCTTGCTTCCTGTAATAAGGAGTTAGTTATCAATTGGACACCATGTTTACAAAATCCACTGGGGAACGCTTATGTCCCCAGTGAGGACCAACATACCATATCAAGTGCTTTACCATAAGTCTCCCAGTTAGCCCTGCATGGCTGCAAACAAAAGCATTTTTATTCTCTCCATTTAATTCTTCACCTCTTGGAGTGGTCCACATGTTATGTTTTCCCTTACATTCTGCACTAATTATTCTCTTTCAGTCTAGTCTGATAAAATGATATTGTTAAGGGCCCAGTGCAGCCCATCTAGCTCATCTAAAAAATCTCTTTGAGAGCTATGCTCATGTCCTCTATAACAACCTTTGGATTTGCAAGAAATAGAAAGAAGGAACCTGCCACTAAACTGAAACTTTTAGAGTAGTGTAGTTTAAAATAATAATAAAAAGAAGAACTAGCTTCACCAGTATTATGTAGCACCACAGGTCTTGGATGATGGATTAAATCTTGCTTATCTTACCTAGCTGACTGGACGTAGCTGAGAATCAGTCACAACAAAAGTATTGTTAATTTGAGTCTGACGAAATTTTTTTCAATTGTTGAAATTTTATAGATATAAAATGTGCTTTTCTATCAGCTTTAAAAACTTAAGGAGATCCATAGAAATGTGCTTTTCCTCATCTAACTTCAGCATTATTAACCACCTTGTTGGTATATATCAAGGATGAAATTGGTCCTTTGAATATATACAAAAAAAAACTTGTGTTATAAGTAAGCTCAGAATTAGAATGTATATGTAATATAAATCATAGACTCGTAGGAGCAGGCAAGTCAAAGTATTATCTAGATCATCCCTGACAGGTGTTTGTCTAACCTGCTTTTACACATCTTGAGGGTTGGAGATCCCACAACCTTCTGAGGCATTTATTTCAGTGCATAACCACCCTGACATGAAGATTTTCCTAATGTTCAACTTCAAGTGCCCTTATTGCAGTTTGAGCACATTGTTTATGTTTCCTGTCCTCAGAGGTTAACAAGAATACATTTTATCCTTTTATATACTTGAAAATAGTTATCATGTCCCCCTGCCATCATCTCTTCTCCAGATAAAACAAATTGAGGTTTTTCAGTCTTCCCTCGTAGGTGACATTTTCTAGACTTGAATCTCTTTTGTTACTCTTCTCTGACTTGCACCAGTTTGTACACTTCTTTCATGAAATGTGGTGCCCAGAACTGAGGCCTAATCAGCATGAAGTAGAGCGTAAAAGTTTCTTCTCATGTCTTGCTTACAACACTCCTCCTAATGCCTCCCAGTATAATGACTATTGTGTTACACTGTTAACTCTCAGATATCCTGTGACTTATAACCCTCAGATCCCCATAGGCAGTGTTCCATTCTAGACTGGCATTTCCTATTTTGTATGAGTGCTATTGATTATCGCTTCATAAGTGTGGTACTTTGTATTATTCCTTATTGATTTTCTTCCTCTTTATTTCACACAATTTCTCCAGGTTTTCCGGATCATTTTGAATTTTAATCCTCTTTTCCAAAGCACTTAAAAACCTGCCTAGTTTGTTATCATCTTCAAATTTTACAACTGTACTCTGTATGTCATGATTGAAACCACTAACGCAGAACCCACTTCATATGCACTTCAGCCTTGACTGTGAACCACCTAACCCTACATAACTACTCTCTGGTAATGGTTTTCCAACCAGATATCCATCTTATAGTAACTCCTCCTAGATTAACAAGAAGTCCTGTGGCACTTTATAGACTAACAGATATTTTCTGTTAAAAATGTGTTAACTATAAGGTGCCACAGGACTTCTTGTTCTTGAAAATACAGACTAACACAGCTACCTCTCTGCTACTTGTCCTTCTGGACTGTACTTCTCTAGCTTGTTTATGAGAAGGTCATGCAACACATTATAAAAAACTTTAATAAAGTAAATATATACCACATCTACCACTTTCCTCCCAAACCAGGAGGTTTGATATATATTTACTGTTATATACATATATTGTAACCTTATTAGGTTGGTTTGACATGATTTGCTCATGTCAATGTACAATTTTGTTTTGTATTTGTATAAATTCTCCATAAAAAGAAATTAATCCCCCCTCCAAAATAAAATAAAATAAAAGGAAAGGAAAGGAAAATGCTTTCTGCAATAATTGTACCTCCAAAACCAATGCAGATTCTCAGTAACAAGTTAATCCAGGCTGCTGTCTCCAGACCAATGAAATTTCATAAATTTATAAAGCAGGATTTACTCTCCAGATACTCTGGCAGAAAAAATCTCATTTGGCTTAATTGCAACTGAAATAATGACAATGTTTGTGGCATAAGGGACTGGTGACGGCGGTGGGGGGGGGTTAGCTTGCAGAGGCGCATCCACACAGCCACTGCATTGCAGGCACCCCCTTCTGCCAACACCAGACTCTCGCAGGGCTATGGTAATAAGCTTCAAGAGTATGCAAATTGCATGCTGTTTGCAATCCCGAGAAGCTCATTTTGCATAGCTCTGACTGCAGCGGTTCAGACATAGAGCACCATGTAGCCATAGCCTAAATGTTTTTCCCCATCCAGACAAGTCATCTTCTATGTTCTTTTATTTAGAATCTGTTCTCTATTAAAGTTTTGCTTAGATTAAGGAGCAGCTTTCCATAAAGCAAGATATCAGGACAGCAAACTTCAATTATGTGACAATATGAAAAAAATACATTAAAGAAGGAGTAGATCAGACAAAAATACAATCTCTAGCATTGCCATGTTGTGTATCTTACATGACTGTGTACCTCTTCTTTATTTTCGCATATAAAAATCACAAATTGTATTTTTTTAGAAAAAGCCTATTGAAAAAAAGATAGAATTGGATTCTTCTTGTGAGTAAAGGGTACAGGATAGCACTTTAAGAAAAGTATTGTTCTAAATAAAACGATTTTTCATTGTTTGTCTCTTAGAAATAACAATAAAAATGAACATCTGCTTAAATGTGTTGCTGAAATCCCTCCTAGGAAGACATGTAGAGAAGCATACAAATTGATCCAAAAGTCTTGATGGCAGCTGAGCTGTTGGATTGTGTGCAGTATTCCTACCTTGATCAGAATGAAACATTTTCTGATTTATCCAAACTGTAGTGTCACATAAATAGGGATCAAGTGAAGATGTGGCACCATGCAAAATTCCAGTATGGGCATATGGAAAGAATGACTGATCACATTCTTCTCCAAGTTCTGTGCTGAGCCTTGATCATTAAGTAATCAATATCAATTATTTAGTAAACCTTTCACTTCATAGCAATGCCCAAGTGACCCTATAGGAAACAAGTGATCTAAGACAAACTGTAGCTTTCCTGAAAATCTTCCTTTTCCCTTCTTCCTCCACAGCTTGCAGCCGCTGCTTCAGAGAAATTCCATTTGGCGCGCACACAAAGGAATTCATGAATAAAAGAAAATAGCTTTTGTGTGTGTGTGTGTGTGTGTGTGTGTGTGTGTGTGTGTGTGTGTGTGTGTGTATAAAATATGTAAAAGCTTCAAAAACATTTGACAAACATGAAAATTAGACAGAGAAAAAGTGTTTGTTTTGAGGGCAAATCAATGTGTTTTAACACAATATAAACCAAAATACTGCAATTAAACACTGATGTCTGTGTCATTTAAAAATATTTAACACAACCCTTGTGTTGCTATGGAAATAACCGCCTCTGTCAAAAACTAAATCACTGAAATTTAAAAATGTCTTTAAACTGATCTGTTGTGACTAGCATCCACAACCCACACAAATCTTTGTTTCACAACAGCTGTTTTAAAGTAGCTAATATTCTCTTAATATAGAAGAGCAAAATACTAGAATAGAAAAAAAATCATTGCTGTCTGAGGATTTTTTCTCTGCTCCAACAGTGCAGTACATTGCTGTAATTTTAGGAGAAAATTATCAAGGAAGGGTGAAGGACCTTTTTTCTGCCTCTTTTATAGATGAAAGCCAAATGCAAAGATGCATGTCTCTAGGAAGTGAAACATAAATTTATCTCATGTAGGAGGGAGTTCCACAGTATGAGACCAACAAGCAAAATTGACCTTATTCCCTGGGAGTTATCATACTGTTCTATGTCAACCACATCATCCATGTTGATTATTTTAATCTCCGTAGTTCAAAGAGATGGCGATAGAAAGGGGGACTAGCTCTGCGGATAGCTAAGCTCTAGTCCAGTCACAGTGGAATCTTGATTCTCTTGAAATCAAGGGCAAACTTCATACTGACATCAGTAAGGTGAGGATTTCATCCTAGGGGCTTTGAAATTAAGAGTCAGGAAGCCTCTGGCATCCTTGGAATGGGAGGTTATGTAAAGAGCAAACTGCTAGCATGAGATGGTTTCACTGATTTGCCCTACTTGCGAGAAGAATGGCTTATTATTAGGCAAGCTGAAGGTTCGGTGTTTCTTTTTTCATGCTCAACCCTGTATTGCAATATTCTGGCTTGGAGAGAGAAATGCATTGCTAACCGAGTTCATTCTGCAGACATGCATATGAAGAAGCGAGTCCTTGCACATGAAAACATATGCTCCAAAAAATCTGTTAGTCTATATGGTGCTACAGGACTATTCATTGTTTTTGCAGATGTGGACTAACATGGCTACCCCCCTGATACTGGTTCATTCGGCTTTAAGAGGAAAGTGATGTTATCTCTTTGCTGTCTCTTTCATCACCACTGCTATTCATAGATCTAAATTCAAAAGGAAAAATGTTGTTAACCCCAGTGGGCTTCAGATCAGACCCTGAGCATCAAGGTTCAATACTAAGTGCAGGAAAATTCAAACAGTATAGATAAATGAACAGTCCAAAGCACCCTCATCATAAATGTATCATATCCGATGTGGGCAAATCAGTTATAAGTTGGACAGATGCAGGCCCAGGACCTCTTCTTGAAAAAGTAAGGAAAAATAAGAGAACTGCTGAATTTAAAGGGTATGATGTTGTTAAAAGGAGAGAGAGTTGAGTCTAAGTAAAAGCGTCTTTGCTCTCACTGGCCGTGTCTACACTAGTCCCAAACTTCGAAATGGCCATGCAAATGGCCATTTCGAAGTTTACTAACGAAGCGCTGAAATACATATTCAGCGCTTCATTAGCATGCGGGCGGCCACGGCACTTCGAAATTGACGCGCCTCGCCGCCGCGCGGCTCGTCCCGACGGGGCTCCTTTTCGAAAGGACCCCGCCTACTTCGAAGTCCCCTTATTCCCATGAGCAGATGTATGTAAGACATGAGCAGATGGGAATAAGGGGACTTCGAAGTAGGCGGGGTCCTTTCGAAAAGGAGCCCCGTCGGGACGAGCCGCGCGGCGGCGAGGCGCGTCAATTTCGAAGTGCCGTGGCCGCCCGCATGCTAATGAAGCGCTGAATATGTATTTCAGCGCTTCGTTAGTAAACTTCGAAATGGCCATTTGCATGGCCATTTCGAAGTTTGGGACTAGTGTAGACACAGCCACTATAGCGTTGCCACAGCAGGTCCCCAGCAAAAATCCAGAGGTAGGATGACCATATTCTGCATCATCATCCCACCTTCCAACCTGTATGGTTTTATTTGCATAGGACAGTTCTAATCTTCAGGGATGGTTTATTGGCAGATGGTGTCAGAGAACCCTCATGAGCACAGTTCCTTAGTGAGATGTGCTGCACAGAGAAATCTCATGGGAAAGGAGATGATATGAAGGAACTTGATCATTCTTCAGCTTATTTGTGGACATCGCAAAATCCACAATATTGCCTGATGGATCTTGGGATATGCACAGTTTAGAGCAGGGATTCTCAAACTTCACTGCACAACAAATCCCTTCTGACAACAAAAATTACTGCATGACACCAGGAGGGGGACCTGAAGCCTGAGTCTACCGCTCTGGATATGGGAGCCAAAACTGAAGCCACCTCAGGCAGGGGGTCTGTAACATAATTCCCACCATCCTGGGCTGAAACCTGTCAGGGATTTTTATCCCTTGGGCATTATCGTCCCCGTGGGCAAAGGGAAACAAGCCTTTGGCCATTAAACATCAATGCAGGTACAGGTAGAATCTAAAGATACATAGGCTGCCATTTAGCAGCCCCCTGCAATGGTCACTCCGTGTCAGTTGGTTTCCCCGGTAACTTGAACTCATGAATAATTCATGATCATGGATTTGAATTCCAGGCTCTTGATTGGACACAGGTGGGCAGTTTCTGGAAACTTCCCAGCCCGGAAGACCTGTTTGAAAACAGGTGCGCAGAACTTTCATATGATAATTATCTCATGAATCATGCATGAACTCTGTCTATATAAGTCAGGCTGGTCCTGGCATTCAGGGCCCTTGGGTACTTCAGGCAAGGATTCTGCAGACCCTACATGGAACAGCGTGGTCAATAGGCATCCGCTGAACCCGAGGCCAGGCGCAAAGCTGAAGCAGGGCTGAATCACAGCCGCATCTGCGGCACAGAGCTGAAGTCACTGCAGCACCTGCCTCTGGGTGGTGCTGAAACTGAGCTAAATCACTGCCGCGCCTGCCATACCTAGCAGCGCCGGCCATCTCTAACAGGAGCCCGTGCCACCTTGTGGCCCGAAGCAGTGTCATCACGCCAGCATGCCCCACCACACGCTAGCTCACACTTGCATCGAGGAGTGGCAAGCAGACCCTTCGGCCAGGCCGCCGGGTGGCGAACTGGCCCCCCACTTCGGTGGGGGGTACTGTGTACCCGGCGGCGCAACCAGGGGTCTGCCAACACCACCGTCGTCGCTCCAGCCTTAACATCACCCATGCTGCCTCACAACCTACCTGCTACGTCACTACTGGACTGGACTCACACACCGGACTGGATATCAACTCACCTAATTGCGACCATTACCAGATAAGACACGTAAAACTTACCTAGCCACTCACACACTTCCATTACGTATCCACCTGGGCACCGGGACCCTCTGTGAGGGAGCGGGCAGTTGCTCCTCCGTTGTTCACCCTCCCTGATGGGGGAGGGGAAGTACCTGGGGGCCTGACCCCTGAGGCTGGGCCTAAAAGCCCAGGCTGGGTTTCTCACTTTGTATAAACCAAAGCACATTTAATTAATAATTAGTGTTTATTACTTAAGTATAGTGGTTTTTAGTTGTTATAATTGTTGTCTACAACAGTTTTAGTAATAAGGTGAAGGTTTTAACCTCCCTTATCCTTTTTCACCTACCCATCTCTATTAAAATAAATTGCAGGAGAAGGCACTGCCTCCCTGCCTCCTCTAGTTGTCCATCCTCCCTTAGTGACCTGAGGAAGAGCTTAGGCCTCCCAGGTACACTCAGTTGAACCCACAAGGGAGTACCGGGGGGCCCCCCAACAGGGGGGCCTGACTGGCTCTTGGGTATCAACTTCTTGGGTCAAGCTAGCAAGCTAACCCCGCGCGGAGGTGGGGCTTAGCACCCCCAACCCGGCCTTGGAAGGAGACAGCGGGGATTTTTAAAACCCCTTAACCCTTGTTCCTAATCCTATCCGCCCTTTTTATCCCCATTCAAATAACCAATTCTTTGCCTTGCGGAACAATAAAACAAATTTAAGGACTACAATACAGGAAACATAATGGATGCTGTAGTAAGTGTAAGTTATGGATATTATTAGTAGTGTTCAGTTAATTTCACCCTTTATCACTGTTACTTATTATAGTTTGATCTCGTTGTGTTGCTTAATAAAAATTTTAGTTACTTTATTTCAACTTTAACCCTTGTCCTGGTCTCGTTGTCTCTGCCAGCCACTTCTTTCCAGGAGGCCTTAGCGGGGACCAGAGTGTACCGGGGTGGCACTCTCCTGCCTTGGGGTCACAGCAGGGATCTGGTTCGGGTCCTGGAGTCTGTGCACAGAAGGCTCACACACCTCCTTATTCAGGGACTCATTTAAATATTCAAATACCTGTCCACCGAGAGAGTCCTGTCAAAACCCTTGGGCTTGGGCTTTGGCTTTGGTCCTTGTCATGATCCCAACAAGTATATACATGTCCTCGTGACCCCATTAAAACAAAATGGACTCATAGTTTGAGTACAGCTGGTTAAGAGGGTCAAATTCTGATTCAATTTAGATGACGTTTCTCTTGTCACCTACAGGAGTAATGCCATGGAAGCTCTTATTGGTTCAAATCTATTCAGTTTCCTTTCCTTACAGATCTGACTCTGACACCATGTTTCTCTGCTGCACCAGCCATCATATCCATTTTTAGATATTATGTAAATATGTAATCTGTAAATCTTCTAAACCACACTTATGCAAGAGACTGGAAATAATTTTTCAGGCATCAATAAAAAAAACTTTGAACATTATTTGATATTAATATCAGTGACAGTATTTTATTGATTTATTATTATCTAATATCTCTAATTTTGGTATCAGTGTCACATCTTTTAGGCTTGTTCCTATCTTTTAAAAAATGAATTTAACTAGTTTAGCTTTTAACCATAAGAGCGATAACAAAACTTAAATAAGGTCATCCTCCTATCAACTTAATGGATCAAATGACTGGACTTCAAGGAGAAATACCATGCCCCTTCCAGCCATCCCACCTTTACATTTTATTTCACAAGTAGCTGGTGGCCTACATCAAACTTAAAATCCAAAACTCCAAACACTTCTGTAAGGCTCCGAGCTTGTTTAGTCTTTCATTTTAAAGTGAAGCTTGTTATGTAGCCACCTGTGAATTACTGTTGAGTGTAGGTTTGTCAAGGATGTGCTTGGAGAAAGGACTTACTGGGAAAAGTGACTGTCCAGAGTATTTCTTACTACATCAAATACTTAAAAATCTATTTTCAGCACTTGAAAATAGTTTTCACTCTCTCTCTCCACTGTATTTTCATCCATCCCATTTGTGTGTTCTGTAATATCTATTACATAGAGAAAATAGATCCCATGATTCCTTATCAGTGTTTCATGTTGACATTCAAACAATGGTCCAACTAACACATGTGACTTTTTACTAGTTATTCAGAAAACTTTTGTGAAATGGAGATGTATAAAATGTAGGCATGCCTGAGAGGGCAACTGCCTTCAATATCCTGAACAAACATTATTGAATTAAGAGCTGAAGTATATTAGGAGCTCATGGTATTAAAATGCAAATGTTTATATTACTCTTTGATTATATGTTGATTGCCTAGGGAACATTTTTAATGTAAACCCTGGGAAATGCTCAAATCTTTAAACAATGTCTAAGACAAGAATGAACTGTTGTTTAAGCAGATTTCCTAGGAAACTTTTAATAGAAGGGGTATGTGAAATATATATAATCTCCCTGGTTATGCAAGCATGCAGTCTTTGAAGCTCTTAAAAGAGGAACATTTTGTCTGCTGGATCACCTGTTCTATAAAGCTAGTTCAAAGATCTCAAATGGGTATAAAGCTGTGACTCTGAGTTATGGCATGGGGGTGGAGGGTCAGTGGGGGCGGGGGTTATCCTTCTTTCTACGAGGTTGTTTTTGGTTTTGTGTTTGTTTTCCCCTGAGCTAGAAGTTGTTATGAGAGTCTGAGAACAAGGCAAATTCTTGTTGGGACTTGAGGGACTTCCCAGCTCTTTTACTGTAGTTAAGGGCTGATGCACAGTAAGCTTATTAGGATGCTGCTGCTGTTGATAAATAACATACTCTGCATAATTTTGTTTGTTTCTTAATATGTAATCTTGTTTTTCTTTAGGTTATGCATTGCTAAGTATACCTTGCTATTATCCAGAATATTTGAATATCCAGTGACCTCCCAGTCCTGGGCTGCCAGATATAAAACAGTTTATTGTATATGCCTGCCTAGGCAGCCTTACTTTATTGGAGAATTCATAGCGCAGGCAGCTATGCAGCCTGGAAGTACAGTATCTGGGCCAGGAGAGAAAGATGTATATCTGCCTAAGAGAGATGGCATCTTGGGAGTTGGAAGGCTAAGGGTGTATGTCCTTTCTGGAGCATACAAGGAGAATACAGGAATGGTTGCACTGATTTTTGACAGTGGGTTTTGTTTTATTTCCAGCTTTAAGGTAACAATACACTGGTTTGTCTGCATTATTCTCAAAGATCATTGAGTGTGCTTTCATTTTTTATATGACTGGCAGAATTTCAAGTGAAGTATAGAAGAGTTTATCTCGTGAAATATTAGCAATTATGAAGTTGAAAGACCTTTCTAAACTTTCTTGCACATTTACTCTAAATCACTGTCTGTCTATAACACAATGGCTGAGTCTACACTTACAAAAAACTTAAAAATGGGCATGCTAATGGCCAAATCAAAGTATAGTAAGACGGTGCTGAAATGAATATGCAGCGCCTCATTAGAATGCCACCAGCTGCTACACTTCAAAAGTGCCGCGGTTCGCTCGCCCGCTGCTCGTCTACACGGGGGTCCTTTTTGAAAGGACCCTGCCACCATTGAAATCCCCTTATTCCTAGATAGGAATAGATGTGTAGACAAGATGAGGGTGAGAGAACCATGGCACTTTTGAAGTGCCGTGGCTGGCAGCATGCTTATGAGGCACTGAATATTCATTTCAGTGCCTCATTAGTATTCTTCAGTTTAGCCATTAGCATGGCCATTTCAAAGTTTTTTGTAAGTGCAGAAGTAGCCAATGGCTGAAAAAATACACTGTAAAATATACATGCATAATTAACAATCCAGTGAGTTTTAGATGTCAAGTTGAACTTATGCTCTGGAAAAACAGGTGTGGTTTTTCTTTTCCTTTTTATGCTGTTCACAGTTGCCATCATCAGTGAGAAGTATAGCAACTCAGGAAGGGTTTTTTTTCTGTTTGTAACAAATCAAACAGGCTTCTGCATATATGTACAAACAGAAAACAGTGCATATATATCTACAAGAACTGTTAGATTTGTGACTACATCTCAGCTAGAACAGAGCTGCTGAAGCATTTGTTAGATTTTTTTTAAGCATCGTTTACTGAGCTCAGTTGAAGCGAACATCCTCTACCAAGATTGAGAAATAGAGAATATTTCTTATTATTAGTGTCATTATAACTTGTTCATATATAGTCAAAAACGCTTAACAAAATAAGCTCTTTGGGCCATTTGTCCTTTTAGCTACTGATGATGACTGACTGATTACCTGATGACTGTGGAGAGGAGGAAGTACATGTTCTGCAAATTCTGGACACTGTTTGTTATATAGGAGACCAGCTGTCAGACCCAAAGTATGGCAAATTTTCTTGGCCTTTGCAAAAAAAAAAAAATATATATATATAGGGCAGCTGTGAGTGCATATTCTATTGCATTTTTCTGATAACATCCTTGAAATGTGAAATTTTATCACAGCCTAATTGCTGTTTTAGTCATATTATTCTATTATTTGTTAGTACAAGGCAAACACACATGGAAATGACTATTTCACTGGTATAAATGGCTACATAAGGTGTACAACAATGGAAATCAGGCTCCATATCTTAACAGTAGTTTTAGATCTTCTATCCTTTTACTCCGCTATAGTTTGTTTGTTTGATAGTTTACTGTCTACATTCAGCCTCCTTCTTGGACTATGATAATGTTTTCATAACACTGTTGGTATCACTGGATTCTAGCCATCTACAATTATCCTGGCAAGGCTTTTTTGGATGCTGGCTGCATTACAGGTCAAACTACTCAGGAACAGATCTATGTAAACAGCATTTTGCTGCTGTTTTTGTTCTCTGGGAGTTCTGGAAATACATTCTAAATCAACTGGAAACCATTTTTTCATGCATGTTGGAAAATATATTAAAAAAGAAAAGCAAATTAGGGCGAAACTAAATGTTATGTTGGATTTTAAAAGAATCATTTCTGTTAGATTTTGAAAATATTTTGGCATTTTAAACTTTAAAAAATCAACATAAAAGTTGTTTTGAATGAAGAAATCAACTTTTTATTTTAGAAATGTAGTATGAAATTATTTTTTCCATCTGAAACAATTCAGTGACATGCACATGAATTCACAAAATATTTTGGTCATCCCAAATCTACATTTTTTGCTGAAGAAGAGTAAGTTGAAAAACTTTGTCAAGTGCAATTCAGATACCCATGTCTTTCTGAAGTCTGTTCTTACTCATGTTCAGGATTTGTAGATACTTTGTTTTGCACCATGTGTCATGGTGTTCAGTATAGAAGGAACACTACCAAAAAAGTAAGTGATTAGGGAGAAAAATTACAAACAGATGTTTCGCATAAGAAGTTGCTCTGTGGTGCAGTCATAATTGTGTTTTTTCAAGTGAATGGAATCCCATTACACTAAATCTTAATTTACGCAGCCTAACTGGAGTTACGTAAAAATTAGCATATCAGAAATATTACTAAATTAATAGTACCAAAACTGAAAGCAAAGACTCCTGACATGTTTTGCTCCCTGTACAAGTCGTCTAAGTTAGATATGTGACACAAACGATATGCTATGTTTAGCAAGGAATAAAAATAAGTTAAAGCAATTATTATATTCTAAAATAAGAATGCTTCTGCAGGTATTTCAGCAAGTTCCTTCAGAGATCTGTCCTGAGTCCCTAAAGCAGCTGTTTCTGTAGTAGAAGAAATACATTAAAATTGATCAGGATGACTACATATTACCCTTGGCTCGATTAACAATGGTCTGCAAAGTAAATAAATTGCAGTGATTAACTTACTTTTTAGTGATAGTGCTAGTAATATTGCAAATGAGTAATTTCTTAAGTTATTCTTTTCATGAATGAGCAAATTCAAATGACTATCACACACTACAAAGCAAAAAAAATGGTTTACTCTGTTTCAAGTTATGCCTTTGGTTTCATGGGGATGAATGGATCTTGTGAGCTGAAATTGTTGCTCTACTCTTAAATCTAAAAGGAGGCTTTCTGGTATTATATATGCAAGATCACATTGTGGGATTAAGACTCTGCCCTCAATACTGCCAACCTATTCTATGAGGGGGTCAAGAGATATGACCCTGCCTCTTCCAGCTTCTCCTCTCCTTTTGGGACACAGACAGCCCAATCCTGCTATGTGCTGAGTATTTATATGAAATTCTGAGCACCTTCACATACCACCAACTTCAGAGTCAATTGAAGGTCCTCAGCACAAGGCAGAAATGCTCTACACCTTGAATGCCTGGGCTGTAATGGAATATTACCTGTGTGCCCTTCAGTGTATGCAAAGGTTACAGCTGTAGCAGGCATTCCGTAGATCGCACATATAAGCACAGCTCAGAATAATTTGACAGAACCACTTTCCACTAGAAAATGCAGTCCTGTGAAAATTAAAGAGCTTCATGAACTCATGTTCATTTTCCCAACATTGTGTTTTGGAAAAAAAAAAACACAACTAAAAAGCCTCAGAATATTAGAATACCCTGTTGCTATTTTTTTAAATTTTTGTACCATATGTTATAATATAAAAGTTGAAAAGTTCAATCCTAGTCCAAAGTTCTCTCTCTCTGTATATGGTTATATTTACATATATTCCTATTCAGAGTTAAGAAATGTCCATGTTTGATTTTGATTCAAAACTGTGCCAAATGTCAAAATCACTAAATCCTCTAGAAAACTGATTTCCATTTCTTGGGTCTGCACATGTACATGGGGTATTTATGGAGGATAGGACTGTGGAGGAAGTAGGATATATGTGAGCTGGAGCAGGTGGCATTCAGGATTTGCAGTCTGTGGGGAATAGGGGGAAAAGGGTGTTCTGAAGTTTATGTGGGATGCGATGTGGAGGCTCTTTGCTGGGCAGCCCCGGTGCTCCAGCTCAGAACTCCACTGGTGCGACTCAGAGCTGGCAGCAGCTGGCATTGGTCTCTAGCCTAAAGAAGGAGTGTGCA
Source organism: Carettochelys insculpta (assembly GCF_033958435.1). Lineage (NCBI taxonomy): Eukaryota > Metazoa > Chordata > Testudines > Carettochelyidae > Carettochelys > Carettochelys insculpta. The sequence continues at coordinate 60,901,775 of NC_134144.1, forward strand.
GGGGGTTGATAATTTCCATCATGCACAGAACCCTCAGATTATTTAATCTGTGCCTGGTGAGGATTACAGTTTAGAGCAGGAGAGCGTAAGAGAGCAAGAGTGAATTTAAACTGAGGTGACTAGACTAGGGGATGGGTAGGGAAAGAGTTGCAGCCAACAGCCAGTCAGCACAAAGTGGAGGAATTCTAATCAAAAGCGTAGGAAGTTTTCTGAGTGTCTAAAGGTCCACACTGCTTTTGGCTGCTTTGCACCTGCTCCTACAAGCTGGAGTCTATGCATGGTTCCGCCTGTAGTTTTCTCCCAGTTTAGGTTACATGGGTTAGGGGAGACATCACCTGAGACTGAGTGTATGTGAGGAGTTTTCCTTACACAGCTCTGTGATGGAGAGCGTGTGACCCCAATGAGCTGGCATTTTAATCCCACACCCATTGTGTAGCAGTCCCTGCTTTGGCTGCTTCTCCAATTGCACTTATTGGCCGAAGTCTCTGGATGGACTGAGTCTCCCATGGGGAAGAAAGTGTAAGATGATTGGTTAATTCTTATTACCTGTTGAACATCTGTAATCAAACATGTTCAGGACTTTTGCAGAGCTGAACAAGAGAATTTGTCATACCATTGGAGGTCAGTATTGTCCAGCACATTACCAAAACTTCCACTGTTTCCTGGGCTCTTAAAAGACATTTAGGTGTAAATTAGCACTAAATAACGGCATAGAATGTTGAGAGCCAGGACTGTTGTCTGTAAACAAAATTTATGGAACCATGGGAGACTTGGCTACACCTGTGATAAGAGGTAATCCAGCTAACTAAAATCATTCTGGATTAGAGATGTTGCTAGACTAGAGAGGTTCAACCTGTGGTAATAATTATTGTTTTGTATCGCATAATGGGTCAGTGAGAATGAAGTGTGGTTTATACAATAATGTGTGCATGATGGTTTGCAAAGCACATAGTCTCAAATAATTCTTAGAATCAGAGAATACTAGGACTGGAAGGGACCTTGAGAGGCCATAGAGTCCATCCCCCTGCCCCAATGGCAGGGCCAAGTACTATCTCAACCATCCCTGATAGACATCTATCTAACCTGTTCTTAAATATCTCCAGCGATGGAGATTCCACAACCTCCCTTGGCAATTTATTCCACTGTTTGACCACCCTGACAGTTAGGAACTTTTTCCTAATGTTCAACCTAAACCTCCCTTGCTGCAGTTTAAGTCCATTGCCTCTTGTTCTTTCCTCAGAGGCCAAAAAGAACAAGTTTTCTCCTTCCTCCTTATGATACCTTTTTAGATACCTGAAAACTGCTATCATGTCTCCCTTCAATCTTCTCTTTTCCAAACTAAACAAGCCCAATTCTTTCAGCCTTTCTTCATAGGTCACATTCTCTAGACCTTTAATCATTCTTGTCGCTCTTTTCTGGACCCTCTTTAGTTTCTCCACATCTTCCTTGAACTGAGGTGCCCAGAACTGGACACAATATTCCAGTTGAGGCCTAACCAGCGCAGAGTACAGCGGAAGAATGACTTCTCATGTCTTGTTGACAACACACCTGTTAATGCATCCCAGAATCATGTTTGCTTTTTTTGCAACAGCATCACACTGTTGACTCATATTTAGCTTGTGGTCCACTATAACCCCTGGATCCCTTTCTGCTGTAGTCATTCCTAGACAGTCTCTCCCCATTCTGTATGTGTGAAACTGATTGTTCCTTCCCAAGTGGAGCACTTTGCATTTATCCTTATTAAACTTCATCCTGTTTACCTCAGACCATTTCTCCAATTTATCCAGATCATTTTGAATTATGACCCTATCCTCCAAAGCAGTTTTAACGCCTCCAAGCTTGGTATCATCTGCAAATTTAATAAGCACACTTTCTATGCCAATATCTAAATCGTATTGACCAGAACCGGTCCTAACACAGACCGAAGCAGAACCTCATTTGGTATACTTTTCCAGCAGGATTGAGAACCATTAAGAACTACTCTCTGAATACGGTTATCCAGCCAGTTATTCACTCACCTTATAGTAGCCTCATCTAAATTGTATTTGCCTAGTTTTTGATACTAATCTTAGACACTAGAGCCCATGTTCTTCCAGAATTAAAGAGCTTAGGGAAGGATTTTCAGAAGCACCCTACGTGCCAGTTGTGCTCTGAGGTCCCTTATAGGATTTTGATAATGCTATCACTTGTATTCTAAATTAGGCATCTGAGTATTTACTCTTTGGAATTCTATATTGCATGGCTACATGCACATGCATACGCTCATGAAGGAAATCTAGAACTTGTAGAGATGTATAAAGCCCCAGTTAAGCAGTCTTGGGATTTCCCAATATTGTCCAAGAGAACTCAGCAGGAGTCTAATGTAGAAAGTTGTGGTGCAGGTTCCTTCACCTGCGGAACCTTTTACTGGAAAAGTTCAGAATCAGTTCAAGCCTAATCAATTTCAAAATACAAATTCAAAAGACATTTTTAAAAGTCACCAACAGTAAGTGAAAGAAATAATGGAAAAATTCCCTCTAAAGTATCTAAAGTACATATGACTGAAACCAGAGTTAGCCAACAGTGGTAACCCACATTTCAAATCTGGGTCCCTAAGTTGGCAGTTAAATTCATATTTAAAATCTAATAAGGAAAAATAATTTTCAGAGATGCTGATCCTTCTAAGCACCATTTGCCATACTTCTGCACCTCTTAAAAAGTGGCCTGCTTCTTTAGGTGCATAACTTTTGTCATAAATGCATTAAGGTCAAAATGCTATTTCAGTCCTAACACTGCATGTTCATGTACTATCATCATTACTATTAACTGTAGATCATTGGCAATTTTGATTCTTTTACAGATGGTTTTATATATTTTTTAATCTTTTTGTCTATTTTAAATAATCTCTTTTATCTTGAGCTATCAAGGTAAAAAAATCTCCACTTGACTGAATCAAAAATATAGTTCATCCAAATTTAAATCATTTTAAGAGTGTACTGTATACAACCGTAATGTGAAAAGAAGGAATTTATAATTTGTAAGAGATAGTAACTTTGAAGTTGACACTTCTTTTCGATAGTGTTGATTGCTTCTCCAGATACTGTGTAAATGATATATTATGCAAAGTGAAAGTTTAATTATAAGGGGAAACTTCAGTTGAATATTTCTGTTTGATTAATAACCTATCAGCAGATACATCTACTTTGAATTTAGATAGAAGTAACACAGTTCATGTTGTAACATTGCTATCAGTTGGAAATCACTGGCACAAAACCAAGCTTCACTTTCCTCTTCTGTGTTTACAGCACAGGTTCATAGTCAGTTGAGTAAGGGGAGTAATGTTGCATTGATCTTTACTGTGTGCAAAGTCTAGAACATAGAACAGAACCACCAGAATAAGAGTTACAGGGTTCTAACCCACCTCATTCTCAGTGGCCTTTTATTACATTTTCTCATCTGCCTTCTTGGTGGGGACAACACTAGCCATGTAGTTGGCAAGAAAAACTGTTCTTGCCCACTAAAGCATGTTGACATGTGATGAATGCTTGCAAGAGTTGTCTCTCTCTTTCCTAGCCTCAATCTACTTACGGAGTGAAATACTCAAGATTCCTAAGGTCAGTTAGTCTGATTCTACCTAGCACAGTGGTGTACCTCAGAGGTAAATTCCCAGTGCCCCATGAAATTGCACCAGTTTTGCATGAATAGGTAGCAAGCTGACTATGAAAACCTTGGCGTAATATAAGAAAATCATTGAAAATTCCTGACCTATTTAAAAGTGAAGGCCTTTAGAACACCGTCTCATGTCCACTGGTGGTCATTATGGGTTCCTAGGAGCTGTCTGTTCTCCTCTCTCAACCATTTATCTTAACATACTGGTTTGTTGTCAGACTTAGTATTAGTAGCCCAATAACCTGAGAGGAGCACAGTATAGTGCCTCTAGCTTGCTCTGTTATCTCAGACAAGTCACGTAGGTATTTACCATATTCATCTGAAAGAGGTCAAATCACTATGCAAACCATTGCTAAATTACCACTACTAAAGAGCAACCACTTCTAGTGTGTACATAGCTGGTGTTTAATAAACCAAGAATGTGCCTAAATAGTCCCACCTACTGAATAACAAAAACAACTTCCTTCAGCTTTTAATGGTTTCCTTAAAGGACTCCATCCAAATAGTGACTTAGCTTAATTTTTCTGGCTTATGAGATATAAAAGGATCTAAGTCTACATGATACAGTTATGTGCTATATATTTTGCTGCCTCATACTTAAATTTAATGTGATCCTATTTTTAACACCAAGGAAAAAAGACCTTGAAAATGCAGTAAGGCTAGAGTGACCATATCTCCCTATCCCAAATACGGTACATGGAGATATGTTGCGAGGGGAGGCTCCCCAGCTGTGGCTGCCAAGGGCTGCCTCCCCAGCTGCCCCATGCCTTGTTGACCCAGGAAGGAAGCAGTAGCAGTGCCTGTGCTCCTGCCAGCTCTGCCGAAGTGCAGGGACTGAGAACTGGGCAGCAGCTGTGTGGGTGGGCTCCCTGCTCCCGCGCCTCATGGAGCTGGGAAGGAGGCAGCGATGGTACCCGTGCTCCTCCTGGCTTCCCTGAGCCTCAAGGTGGTGGCAAGGAGGTGGCAGCAGCACCTGTGATCCTCCTGGCTTCCCACAACCTTGGGGAGGCAGCAAGGAGACAGCAGCCACTAGAGCTCCTCCAGCTTCCCCGAGCCTCAGGGAGGTGGCAAAGAGCTGGCAGCTGCCGGCGGCTTCCCTGAGCCTCAGGGAGGTGAGAAAGAGCTCCAACCTTCTAAGGGACTCCACTGGCTCCCTCCTTCTGTGGCTAGAGAGCACCTACTCACATACAGTATGTGGTCTCCAGACAGCAGCTGTATCTTTGCAGCTGGTGAGGGCATAGGTCAGCTGGTGGCGGGCAGGGGTTGGGCAAATACAGGACAACGAGCCCTTTTTTAAAAATAAGTAGGGATGCCATTTTGGCATCCAAAATACAGGACTGTTCCAGCCAGTGCAGGACTCACGGTCACCCTACGTAAGGCATACTATACACCAGCAGTTCTCAAGGGGAATGGGGAGAGAAAGGAAGGATGAACTCTTTAAAGGGGTGTGGTGAGCCCTCCTACTCAGTTATTGCATCACAACTATCATATACATGTCATATCTCATAGAAATGGAAGGGACCGCTAGAGATTGTTGAGTCCAGTCCCCTGCCCTCACGGCAGGATCAAGCACCATCCCTGGCAGATGTTTTTTTAAACCTATTTGCCCAAGACCCCTAAATGACCTCCTCAACACAACTCAGATTTGGCCCAGGTGCCTGTCCATCATGATGGAGGTGGGGCTGGGCCATGGTTGAGTGTGTGACGTTGAAAACTAGCAGTGCCCAGAGTCACAATGCCCTATAGCATTCTTCAGTCGAGAAGCTGTGCCCTGAAAAGTTGGTATATATTAAGGTATGTGAGTTTAACTCTTAGACATCATGATCAAAGGACTGATTGGAATCCGTGTACTAATGGTTTGGTTCCATCTAGATTACACTGGAGAATTCTACTTTGTACAAAGAGAGGAAAAGTTCCAAATTAAAGAAAGCAGGAAAGTTAGTGGGGAATAATTCAAAACAGGTTGAGAATTCATATGATGAATAAATGACTAACTTTGAGGTATGATGACATAGATTTTGTGGACTATGTTCAAGATCTTAGAATAGTGCTAGTAAAACTTTGTTCCTAAAAGAATAAGTAATTCTTGCAATGGCCATATCAAATCTGTGTAGCTCTTTATTTGTTCATTTTTATGAAGACAGCTTTTATAAATTTAGCAGTGTATGTCTATATTCACTGTGAATAAAAATAGTCTGATGTGCCTCAGAGTGATAGAGGCTGGGGGAGAGGAAAAGCTTGCTTGCTTAACTTTTCAATAGGTGATTGAATGCATATAATGGCAGATAGTTCACTTTAAATTAGTGTTCTGTACATTTGGGATTGAGCATATTTTTACTCATACATAGATTGCTGCTGACCGCATTTCAAAAAACCCATCTTAGTCTTAGCAATGAGCACTTCAAAAAGTAAATTAGTATCTTCAAAGGGAACAAATATAATGTATTTGAGAGCAGCTCCCATTCTTGCTACCATAATTATGACTTTGTCAGTGTTTCCACGAAACTCCTGTTTTTTCAGAGGGGTTTCTCAAGATCTTTTCATAACAAAATTGAGTTCTGCCTGAGACTTGGTCTCAGAGTCTCAGCCTGATTTTTTGAAAAGACAGTATATATTGAAATAAACCATTTTAGCTTTTCTTCTGTGTGAAAGGTCACATAAAATAGGTTGAGTTTATATCAGCTTTGTGAGCTTCTCCAGAGTTGCTTCACTGAAAATTTTCATTTGCTTATAACCTGGACAAATTTTCATGGAGTTTAAAGAACACAAACACCTTTCCCATTTGACATTGTCAGTCAACTGGAGCTAGATCCTGGCCCCTTCTGCACAAGTGAGCAAATAGGAGTAAAGGACAAAGAGGGACCTTCATGGCAACTTGCAGCCACCTGTCCGTGTACAATAGTTGTCAGGCTTCCAGGACTCTGAAGAGTTCTAGCTGGCCTGACCCTGTCACCAGAGTGAGCTGGTAGCCAAAAGGGCGAACAGTGGTTCAGCAAAGCAACAGATATGCTGATGTTTTCACTAAAATAATTAGTTTTTTTTGTAAGATATGTGCTGTGATCCCTGAATCATTTTATGTCTTGTGCGTAAGAACATACTGGGCCAAACTGATGATCCGTCTACCCCAGTGTCCTGTCTTCTGACAGTCTCCAGTGCCAGATGCATCAAGTGGAATGAACTGAGCACAATCACAGAATGATAGAGGACTGAAAGAACTGTGTATGTTTAGTATGGAAAAGAGAAGATTGAGAGGAGACATTATAACACTTTCAAGCCCCTACAAGGGTGTTGCAAGGAGGAGAGAAACTTTGTTCTCCTTGGCCTCTGATGATAGGACAAAAAGCAGTGGGCTTAAACTGCAGCCAGGAAGGTTTAGATTGGGCATTAGGAAGAAATTCCTAACTGTCATGGTATTTAAACACTGGAATGCATTGTGTAGGGAGGTTGTGGAATCTCCCTCAGTGGAGATTTTTAAGAGCAGTTTGGATAAACATTTATCAGGGATGATCTAGATGGTGGCTGGTCCTGCTGCAAGAGCAGAAGGCTGGACTCAATGACCTCTCAAAGTCCCTTCCAGTTCTAGTAGTCTGTGATTCAATTATTCTAAGTCACAACCTTTCCATTGATTTCAGAAGTAAAATAACTTGAATTTGAGTGGGGCTCCACAAGAGAGCAGGAATCTTCTGCGTGCAACACCTACAAGATCAGGGCCCAAACATGTGCTGGCTACGTGGCAAAAATCATTTTCGTAACTGTAAGAACTAGAAACCATTTTTAATGAGAAACAAGATAAAACCATTAACAGGAAGGCCTTAAAATTGAATGCTCAGCAATTTTCTCTGTGAGCATTGTTAATATATGAATAATTAATCAGAAATATAAAATTCATTTTTTCTTTATTTCTCTTTTCTTTCTATTGATTCAATTTATATTGAAATGGATTTTCTGGATGCAGAGGAAATGCCTGCATCCAGATTTTTACTGTTCTGCTAGTGAGAAACAGACATATTTTGCTATATTCCCTGGCACATAGAACAAATGTGACTCAGACTAATTACCTTTGTGTAATAATGGTTTGTGAGTAATAAAAATCAGTAGTGAATTATATAAAGATGGGATTCAGATTTCTGAATGAATAGTTAGTGTGAGAGAGTGAAATAGGGTTAGGAGAAAATATAAATCTATCAAAAGAAATCTGAGTAGTGAAGGCCAGTATGACCTTTTTCTCAATAGAGACCTTCATTTTCTTCTTGTATTATGAGTTAGACCCTACTGAAAAAAGTGTCTTAGAATCTAAATCAGGAGTAAGTCTAGCTTGAAGACAGTAGAGCTATGTAAGAGTAAAACAAGTATAAAGTAAGTGAGAAGAAAATGTGGTTCTTTCTTTGGATAGTAGAAAGTTTCTGAAGTGGATTTAAATTGGAGAACCACAAGCTTAAAGTTAGGCATGCGCTTAAATACCTCAGTGATCAAGACCTTTCTCTGGTGTGACAAGATAATAACCAGGCCAAGCATTCTTAGGGAAGTAAGGGAAGATTTTTATACTGAGCTTTTTCTACTATAGCTGGTTGCAGGTAATTAATCCAGTGAAGAGTAATTATCATAATGTCACTAAAATGCTGTTTTCTATACAGAACTATTTAGTTTAGAAATTCTATTGACATTACAGTTCACATAGTAAGAAAAGGACAGGATTAATCAATACAATAATAACTACTCAAAAAATCTGAATACTGTTTTGTTCCAGTGAGGAAGTTGTGGGAGTTTAGTAACTACAAGGATGTGGTCTCATTGTAAGGCCTAAATTAGGTGAGAAAATTCTGCTGTTGTCTACCCCACTGCGTGCAGTTGTCCTCTTAGTGTTGGGTATGTAGATCATGGATCTAGATATCTGTTGGGAAACCTGTTCGGTCACTGAAATCTGGGATTTCTCATGTCCAGTCAAATCTTTCAGAAAACTGCCTGGCTCCCTTGATATCAAGTCTTTCTCCAGCCACTGACAAGCTCTGGTCAGGACATGGTTTCCCTCGTCCTCAAAAATTTTGAGATATAGAAAATTTTCCTTTTATGAATCAGGATGAAAAGTCAAAATCTCAAAATATTTCATTATCTGAAAATCATTCCCCCGTCCCCTTAGAATTTGTATTGGGTGAGAGTGATGTTATTGGGTAGTGAGATAAACATACAAATCATTGTTGCAAGCACTGGTATATGTTTGTGCCAGAACTTGTATTTGCATATGTCCTGCTGACAGCTCTGTTGGGAGAGGCTTTCTCAACATCAGGCCTATCTACATGGGGCCAAATGTTGGGCAAACCCCCTCTGCCAAGACATCCCTTTTTCCTCATGGAATGAGGATGACAGATGTCAGCAGAAGTCTCCTGGAGCAGCAATCTAGACTAGCCTGTCTGTCTGTCTGTCTCAACAGTCAGCATTAGCGGTTGGAAACCAAAGGACAACACAGTGCTTGAGCCTGAAAGGTTTTACTTTTAAGACAACTTCGGTGGATCATATCATCCTACAATTGCCCACACTCTTAGCTCTGCATTGCCATGCAGGAATAGAGATTTACCCCTCTTCTCTAGAAATCCTGAAAGAAGAAGAAAATAGAATGTAATGGGGTAATAAGAGAAAATGAATTAGAGTTATGCAAACATAGAGCCAAAGGGAAGATTAAAAGGAAGGGTAAAGACAGTGAAAAGGGAAGAGCCTGAATCATAAAGTGGAGAAGAACAGAATTGTACAAAGATGAAAGCAGAAGAATACAGAAAAGTGTAGAGATAGAAAACAGCACATATCCTGAAATTGTAGACTTTTTAGTTTAACCTCAAAAGGGGGCAATTTGCTAGAGCCAATAATAAGGCAATTAAGCTCCAGGCAGCTTGAAGATAACATGGAAATACATTCACAGAAGTGTTATAGTGAAAATGTAACTAAACATCCCTTTATTTACGGTAATAATATGGGTTGACTATAGAGATTCATTTGGATGTCAGGCAGGCTTTTGGCATCACTCCACCTGAGTTTCATTGAGAGGGATTGCCAGTGTGGTATGGGTACAGAAACAACAGGAGGTTCGTAAACAAAATAATTACTAATAATTTTGTCAAATCAGGGCAAGGCTTCAAGCTTGTTGTCAAGTCTTGATAACTCAGTTTCATATTCTCACAAAAGACTTGGAGGAAAAGGTGGAGTTTACACTGCTGCTACTAAGATTTGCTGGTGAAATTAGGATTTCAGCCTGGTGAAGCTGTACCTTCTGATTAGTCCTGCTGATTTAGGTAGAATGACTAATGGTTTAGAACACGCATTTTAAATAATGCAATAGCTGTTGGAATATACTGGAAAAATTGAAAAGTTAAGGTTTGATGTATTTTTTTTAAATTAAATCCTGTAGCCTATGGTTTTTTTTTGTTTTTGAAAGTAGGAAATGACAAGGGCTGTGGCCACACTTGACCAGAATTTCAAAAGGGCTGTGCTAATAGCCAAATCAGAGAATACTAATGAGGCACTGAAATTAATTTTCAGCACCTCATTAGCATGCTGCCGGCCATGGCAATTCGAAATTACTGTGTTTCAATCACACGTAGCTTGGCTAGACGCGGCCCTTTTCGAAAGGACCCTGCAGACCTCAAAATCCCCTTATTCCTATGTCAAAGTCTGTGGGACCCTTTTGAAAAGGGCCCCATGTAGCCGAGCCATGCACGAAAAAATTGCCGAAGCCAGCAGCGTGCTAAAGAAGTGATGAATATTCATTTCAGTGCCTCATTAGTATTTTCCGATTTTGCCATTAGCATGGCTCAGTGTGTAGAACTTTTCAAATTTGTATTTATATTATTTTCAATATTCTTCCAAAATGAGGAAGGGGAAACAAATTATCAAGGGTGCTTCTTAACCAGTGTGAACCATGTGAATTCTCTGTGGTATTGACACATATTGGGGAAAAGGGAGTAAAACAGCTAGCATAATTCCCTGTTATTGCCTAATTTTAAAATGAAATCACTTGAAATACTTTTATTATTTCTAGGGAAAAGTCAGAAAGAACATTTGAATATTCTTGTGTTTCTTGTGTTGGTGGTTTTGTTAGGATGAATCCTCCATAGAGGCATTTTCATTGTGACTTTTGAGAAATAAGGGGAAATTATACATAATTTCATTTAGGTTCATTTCCTAATGTTACAAACATAAGGTAAAACAAAATCTATTTTAAAATAGATCACAAAATCACAAAAAAGCAGCCAAACCAAATTGAGTCATGAACAATACAGTATGTAACATAGACGAAAAAGGCAGAATACTCAATCCTCCCAGTTGGTAGATGAGATGTGTATCATGCTGATATTCCTATCACACTATCTTGAGCATATGTTTGTTAGGAGCCACAGAATAATCCCCAAGACATATTGGTCTCACAAACTAAACATAAGGGCCAGAGCAAGAAATTTGTCCCGGCTTTGGTACTTACTCTTTGTTTGATCTCAGACAGCATTAGCTTCTCTGTCATAGGTCTCTTGCTGTAAAATTCAGATTATACTTTTTTCCCTTCCACATAAAATTTTGTAAAGATTCAGGACTTGTCTACACTAAGAGGGAAAATTGATTTTAGAAACACAAATTCAGCTAAAATAATTGCAGAGGTGGAGTTATCTAAAATCTGTTTTAGCCACCGTCCACACAGCCAGAGGTCAATGGGAAAAAACTCTCCCCTTGACTTCCTTCATTCCTCGCAACTGCCAGGAGTAGCAGGGTTGACAGCAGCACCATAGCACTTTGATTTATCGTGTTCCCATTAGATTCACTAAATCGAACCCAGGAAGATCGACTGGCAGCATGTCAGTCTTCCCGTAAGGCAGGTGTACCCTCATTGTTGAATGAGCCCAAAGATGAGATTCCAGCTCAAGTATAGTTCCTTTGGGCGTACTTGATCACCACAATAAGCATATTCAGATATTTCTGGGTACAAAGATGCACACACAGATGTCTAACAACTTCGTTTACTCAAGTATTCTGAGGCAGTTGCCATTTGTCAGGCTAACCATTATACTCACAGATGACCATTCTTCCTTCTTTTGCCCTGCCATCCACCACACCCCATAACAGCCAGGCAACATCTCACCCTAAATGACCTCTGTAATTGTATACCCAATGCATGCAAAAGGATCAATAGTGTAGCTATGAAATTATGCTTTTTACAAATTATAAGTAGCTACCCCACTGCTTGATTTGATTCTTTTGTTCTCTTGTCTGTCTGCTGTATTGGTATTAGTTTGCAAGTGAAACAAATTTGTGCGAGCAAGACTTCCAAAGCATTCTTTAAAAACATTGGCCATAGTCAAATAGGGTAGATAGAACACTGGTCTAGACATGCCGTTGTCTGCTTTGAGATTCCAGTTCATTTGATTGTTCTTGTCTGACATAAACCCTAATGGAATACCTTGAGACATAATGTGAAGAAGTGTGGGAAAGCAAAGTAAAACATGGCTTGGATACTTTAGATACTTAATTCACTCCTGACTGGTCACTCAGACTGGCCAGTTTCAGTGCAGAGGCTATTCTAATTGCAGAATAGGACCAGAACTTGTCTTGTTACATGCACCTTATAAATTAATAAACCCAGAGAATCTGTGTGTTTTCTTTACTAATGCAGAAACACACGACTCGCCATCAACCATCAGCACATCAGCTACTATTGTACATTACATAAAAGAGCTCTTATCATCCTAGTATTTCCCCATATTTTGTATTACTAATGCAAAAAAATACAGATTAGGTGTTACCAATAGTAAGTAAACCCTGACACAGCCACAAACAAACTAGTTCTTCATGATTTTTTGTGTCAAGAAGATAGAAGAATGAAGGAAAATTAGATTTTTATGCTAAACTAGCTAATCTGAATGGTCAGAAATAAAGCAACTTTTCCTTTCCCCCATTCTTCAGCAATAAATTGTGAAATATATTTGAAAATAAAGTTTAATTTCAGTTGAAAATTTTAATTTAAATGTGTTGGCAACCATCTTATTTAAAGGTGGCAGTAAGTGATATTGATCGAATATCAGCACTTAGAAATGAAATTGTCACTTTTAATTAATCCCTACTGTCTTTTATTACATTGCAAATTTTATAGCTGAAGTAAAATATAAAGTAGTTAGAAGTGAAAAGTCCTGTAAAAGGATATTAAATGCCAAGTATATTTTCTTTTTTCTTTTTTTTTCCAATTCAACTCTACTTTTCTTTTCTTTAGTAACAGAGAGAAAGCCGTGCTAGTCTATATACTGTGAAACACTATGCTACTGGACTGCTTTTTTGTTTTCTTTTCTTTGTCATTCTAACTAGGGCGGTTCAGTTGATATGTCTGATTTATTTTCTAATTTTTGTCAGATGTCTCTCTGACGAGGCTGGAAGGCTAGTAATACCTCACAGGTTACTTGTAAATGTAAGAGCACACTACAATCAAACCATTATTTTTGCTTATTACTTGCAGCTGTAATAAAAATGTTGAAAAAATATTGAAAAAGTATGTAACATTAGCAATATGTGGTTAAATGGGTGGTGTTCACCATATTTAGTCTTCTTGTATAAACTATTGGAATATCTGCATCTCATGTTTGCACTTCAGTGTTACAATCAACAGAAGTCTAGTTACTTGAAAAGCTCTGTGATTGTATCAGCTGCATTGTCAGCAAATGAAAAATTAAAGACTAACAGATTACATTTGTTAATACAATTACTATAAGAAATATATTGAAATAGGATAAGGAGTATGTGACAGTTAATACAGATGGAAACTTAAAAAGGACTTTCTGGTAAATCTGAAATGTCCAGGTTTTTCTGGACTGAAGTTAGCAACATGCTCATTCGGAGACCTAAATATATTTTTCTATTCCTACCAAGTGAGAACAGTTTCTTATACCACCAGGCAGCTGACATTTAGGGAAAAGCTATGGATGGCTCATCACAGTTAATGATGGGTCAGAGTTAAAATTCCTACTGTCAAAACCCTAGCTGGTAACCTGACCTACTCTACCTAGTTCCAAAAATCATCTGGGTCAAGTGTTTGCCACCAAGCAGTACTTAAATATTTTTCAATAGCACTGTCTCATGAGCAGCAAAAAATCTCAGAAAAAGTAGAAGAGACTGAGATCGGTCTACAGGAAACAAATCTTAATAGGTTTTATTGAATTAGTAACCATCCAAATATATTTATAACAAAACATATTGTATGCGGTGCAAATAAATGAGCAGTAGTGCACAGTCTTTTATATAATATATGGTGCACATGTAGCCTTGTGCTCATACCATGTTCAAGCCTTGCTAGTCAGTGTGGTTAATAACAACATGGAACATGAACAATTTAAATATATTTCTAAACAATTTCCAGTTCTAAAATATCAGACCACCCGGATTTTGAATACACACTACATTTCTTTTTGGGTTCATTAAATACTACACAAATTTAATTGGGATGGGAAATACTCGTAATTAGCACATCACACAGATTTTGGTGAAAACATATGGTCCGTTTTGTGATTTAATGAGAGGTCAGAGAGAGACACTTAATGTGCCTAAAATTGCTCTCTGTGTGTACCATTAGGGTCAACCCCTCTACCACTGAAGTCACTGAAAGTTTTGTCATTTATTTCAATGAGAACAGGAAGAGAACTTTAAAATGCTGCCCAAAAGGCTAGTTAACTCATCCTGAAACTGAAACAACAGCTGCAGAACACTTCTGCAGCATGAGAGAGAGTGGGCTGGAGTATCCATAGCTATAGAATTCTCTCCTTGACCATGCAAAGCCTGTACTTTAAGGGAGGTTAACCTCAAAGTAGACTTTGAAAAGAGACCGCAAATAATGGCTTGTGCCTCCATCTCCTAATCAAATGTATTTACCTTATAAGTTAAAAAAAAAAAAAAAAAAAAAGGCTGGAAGAACCAAGTTTGAGTCACTCAGGTTGCAGCATTGTTACCACTAGCAAAACATCTTCAATACCCCTATCAACTAGAGAAGAAGTTGATATGGCAGGAAGTTTCTGAATTGCTTATTGGTATGTGACTACCTAGGCACAGACCAGATACAAATAAACTATGCTAGTTTACCCAGTGATTTTTTCCCCCACAAATAAATAATAGAATCAGAGATCATAGAATCTAAGGGCTGCAAAGATCTCAGAAGGTCATCAAGTCCAGCCCCTTGCCCAAAGCAAGGTCAACCTTAACTAAATCATCCCAGCCAGGATTTTGTCAAGTATACATTTAAAAGTCTCTAGGGGTGGATAAATAGTTTTATAAGAAATGAACAAGAGTAACAGATCAAACCAACGAAACACTTTAAAAAGAAGCAGATATGGGGCCAGAACTTCAGCAATTATAAATTGATGTACTCCAAAGAAGTCAATAAAATCACAGTGCTTTATCCCACCTGAGGATCAGGCCAGTTGATTGTAATGAGCTAGCCATAGCTTACTGGGATTCCCAAGGAGATTAATTTGATTTAATCCATTTTAAAGGGCAGAAGTGTGACTTTTTTACCAAGTAGTTTGTCAAACTAAAGGTCCTTAACAATTTTTACAACTCTCACTATTGAAATTAATAAAAGGACTAATGGTATGTTTTTCCTCATTGCATATATAATCACTTTGAGGTTTAATCATTTAATTCTCCCCTTTGAGTTATGAAAAAAGAATTGAACTAGATAATTCCTTCCTTAAAGTATGTGGAATAAAACATCAAAAATTTAAAGCAAATGTGTGAGTTATTCAAGGTGTAATTGTTGAGATGTCAATTATTGGGGATTAGTGGTGATTCATAAAAGCTAAGGGGTAAACTTTCAAAGGGCTCTTAGGACAGGTTTTTAAAGGTATCTAAAGACGCAGACATGTGCAAGTGGAATTTTGAAAAGTATCAAGCAAATTAGTGCATAATTCTCACTTATTTCAATGGGAGTTAAGTATCTAACTGCAACTTGTGGCACTATAATACTTTGAAAATCTGGCCTTCAGTCCTCCAAAATGTTTATGCAAAGGGAATACATTTAAATGGTAATGCATGGAAGGGAAGCCCTAGTTAAACCATCAGCTAAGACATCAAGTGGGTGGTTTCTTTTTAGTCACTAATTTCACTGGTATTTTAGGTGTAACCACTGCTGCTGGATGGTTGAACAGGAATAATTTGCTTATTTCTATGGAAGAATGAACCTTCTATTCATTTTGTGCTCATCATTGTATTGTTAACAGGGCTGCATAATGAAAAGTTCCACCTCTTGCTTCTCTCCTTTTGTGTATGGGGAGCATCTAGGAGTCTGTGATTTGTGTGCTTCCTGGTATGTCTTGAAACTGTCTTCTTGTTTGTGTTTGGTGGCAAATAAAGGGTTTGGGGCCCAGGGAACTCAGTCAGAGGACTCCTGTAAATTGGCTCTGGACTGGACATGCACAGTGCAGCATCTTCTGACCCCAGAAATTCCTACCTTGGAAACATTTTCTGCAGTTAATCTCAGGTGGAAAATGTTTTGTGTCCATTCCGGAATTGGGCTCAGACTTTCCTTTCAAAATACCTTTCTTGGATGAAATATGATATAAAACACACACATTGGGGTTTACTTTTATCTGATTTATTAGTTTTACTCCTCTCAGAGTGACCATATGGTTAGTAACATTTCCAGAGCCAGCAGGCACCAGTGGTTCTTTTAACATTTCCTATTTCATTCTGTTTTATTTTATCTATGTGTGTGTGTATGTGTGTGTGTGTGTGTGTTTAAATTTTTAGCTGGTATGATAACATAAGTTCTAATACAAAGGCCACTAAATTAGTGGGAGATTTTCTATTCAGATCAATACTTTTTGGATAAGGCTCCAAACTCTACACACTTACACAGAACAACAAGAAGGTCTGTGGCAGCATATAGACTAACAGATATTTTGGAGCATAAGCTTTCATGGGCAAAGACCCACTTCATCAGAAGCATGAGTTCGGGGGGTGGGTGTTCAGAGAAGTATTTAAAGAGAGGGGTCCTAGTAAAAGGGAGGGTCAGAGCTGACAGGGTCTATTCAGTCAGGGTGGAAATGGCCCATTATCAGTAGTATACATTAAGAGAGGAGCAGACAAGTCAGATCAGTCAGCGGGGATGTGGTCCATTGTCAGAATCTAATGTGGAGGTGTGAACATCCAGAGAGAGAAGCTGCTTTTGTAAGGGGCCAACCACTCCCAGTCATGGTTTAATCCTGGGTTGATGGAGTCAAATTTGCAAATGAATTGCAGCTCAGAGATTTCTCTCTCCATTTATTTTTGAATTTTTTGTTGTTGTTGTTGTTGTAAGACTGCTACTTTTAAATCTCTTACTGAGTGTCCAGAGAGATTGAAGTGTTCTCCTACAGGTTTTTTTGTATGTTACCATTCCTGATGTCTGATTTATGTCCATTTATTCTTTTATGTAGAGACTGTCCAGTTTGGCCAATGTAAATTGCAGTGGGGCATTGCTGGCACATGATGGCATATATTATATTAGTAGACGTGCAGGTAAAGGAGGCCCTGATGGTTGATGATAGGTCCTGTGATGATATCTATTTGATGGTCACAGAAATGCCACCCTATACTGAAAACCCACAGACTGCTATGCATGTCCACATGCCTCCAGCTTTCATCCGGGGCACTGTATACGATCCATTGTATACAGCCAGGCACTAAGGTACAACTGTATTTGCTCCAATCCATCAGACAGAAACAAACATCTACAAGACCTTTACCAAGCATTCCTCAAACTACAATACCCACCTAAGGAAGTGAACAAACAGATTGATGGAGCCAGATGAGAACCCAGAAGGCACCTGCTACAAGTCAGGCCTCTCAAGGAAAATAAGAGAACACCATTGGCCATCACATACAGCCCCCAGCTAAAGCCTCTCCAATGCATCATCAGGGATCTGCAACCCATCCTGGATAATGGTACTTCACGCTCACAGACCTTTGGAGGCAGGCCTGTCCTTGCCTACAAACAGTCTGCCAACCTTAAACGAATTCTCACCAGCAACTAAACACCACAACACAGTAACTCTAAACCTGGAACCAATCCCTGAAATAAACCTCACTGCCAACTCTGCTCATATATCTACACCAGCGATATCATTTGAGGTCCTATTTGAAATGTAAAACAAATCCAGGGATCACTATTTTAGAATTTCTAAGGCAGGATTTCCCCGACAGGACAGTTGAAGTTTTAAAAATTCCACACTAATCTAAATTTTTCTTGATAGTAGAATGTATATGTGTAATCACTGATCTGAAAAAGAAACAATTTAAGCTCTTTGTATGTATAAATTACATGAAAATAACTTTTGAGAGCTCCATAAAAGTATCTACTTTTGTTTCTGAATATATAAGAAAACAGATGTAAAAAAAAGAATAAACTCTACTAAGGGAGAGGAAAAAACACTTAAAACATTGTAGATGCATGGATAGATATTCCAGTCTGGTTTATTTTAGTGCTAATTTTGCTCAATAATACTAACATGTGCTTAACCTTGAAAACGCTGCTAAAAACTGCAGTAAAAGTATCCTAAAAAATATCTTATGTTCCGTCCCTGACAGTAATGAAATAGACGAGGCCAAGGACTATTGACTCTGTTTATCAACCATGTACTGAATGTTTAATTCTGTTTTAGCAGAGATCACTGATATTCTCATAAATGATTATGGGCTTATAACAGAAGATCAACATATGTGTAGTGAGGTGCCAGAAGGTTTTGAGAGTCAGCTTCTTGTCCATGTGGTGTTCTTGAATGAGTGACTTAAATCAATTATACCAAAATCCGTGACATAGTATAGCATAACTGGTTGATGCAAGCACATAATCTACTTAAGGGTAATGTACTTATTAAATCGATAAGTGTCAAAGATTTTGTATACCTACAGTGTAAGTTTTATACATGGATGATTAAAAAATATTTCTTCAAGTGTAATCCTAAAAATAGATTTATTTTCCTATAGGTGCATGTAACCCCACTCAGCAGAGCAAGTTTGTCAACCAGCTGTTGGGAAGGGGCCTAATACAACTCTGATTAGTTATTTTAAACTTGGGTTACTTAAAACCCATACCACATACTCCAACATGAAATGACAGGCCTAGAGATCACCAAGAGATTCCACCAGTACACCAGCTTGCTTGCCACCTTGAGTTCAGATGCACTTAGAACGACTGATTGCATTATAGAACTTGGAGGCAATACTGCTTGATGGAAACAGGGACACTGGTGAGTTGACAGATGCGGAATGCTATGAGTTTATCAACAAAATTATAAAATGTTGAAAGACAAGGAAAGAAAGGTTTGATCAGTACATAATAAAAGTAATTCTCCGGAAAGCCATATTAACAGAGGCAACAACATCTTCACTCTCAGTTGTACTGAAATACCTATGACTTATACATCTAATATAATACCCAGCCCTAACTAATGTGGCTGTATGACAAAATGAAGACAGTTCTGTTCTGTTTTGCTGAAATTCATGCTCTGGAAACTGGACTCACCTTTGTCTATTCTGACAAGGCAATAGATGCAGAAGATGAATGGGAGTGTTACTGATGCCCTTTAAAACTGTCTTGGAAAAAGCAAACAGTATTGAATTTTTTTTTAAACTTCTGTTCAGGCTATAGGAACCAGTGCTAGGTTACTTAAGGGTAAGGGAAGAGAGTGCACCACGAGAGTTACTGTAGGTGAAAGAATTATGCATCTGAGAATGCTGGAGAGACATGCTCACCAGCAGTCATTGCTGTACCAATATTATTGCAACTACTTGCTGTTAGGCAGCATTGTTTGTCAGATAATTCTTTCCTCCAGTGTTCCTTGTAAGCTGGGAGCTTGTGTGACTACTCTGAGATTCAAATGCCGCCCATCTGATCAGCAGAGTGCTCTCAGCTAGGTTTTTTTGTTTCTGCAGGTGGTGCACATTCACACATGCCTCAGTGCACATAGAAGTTTATTCCCTGAATGGATGGAAGAAAGTCCACACGTGTATGTAAAAGCTAGAGGGCACGTTGCTTGCCTGTTGTATGAAAGCACTAAGGAGACAAAAGCTTGTCCATGATTACTTAATGAATATTAGGATCTTGCCCAATTTAACAAGTACTGTTTGATGTTCTGTCAGTGCATTAGCAGAAGACCCAGGAAAATAGCTCTCCTGGATACACTCTATTTAGTGTTTTTGACAAAGTGGAAGTAATTTTCTCTTTAAAAAAGTAACACAAGACAGAGTAGGAAAATTGTTCAAAGTTATAAAAATCCCTAACAATTACCACCAATTAACGCAAAAAACTATCTCAAAGCAAGAAAATAAGGAAAAAGTTGTTCTAGATAAAATCTATTCTCTGCCATTCCTATCCACCAATTGCATAAAACAAGGAAGAGAACCCTGCACTTAAAGGCTGATTCCACTCCTCCTCTCAAGCCATATCCTTCCAAGGCAGGTATTAAAAAAAAAAGAAAAAAGTGAGACTGAACTATCCCAGTGCTTCAAAAGCAATAGGGTTGACTGTTAAAGAAAGGAGAGCTGTTGTCTGCCACAAGATAATGTCTTATCACCTAAAATGCATGGCTCATCCTGCAATCTGATATCACTGAGGATGGTTGGTAGCACTTACGGCTTCAGCATAATGCGATAATACAATTGAAAAAAATTATCCCAAAGTCTGTTGAGCCAAGAGAGCAGAGATAAGGGTGAGGTTAAAGTGCTGAGTTATCCAATCTTGAGTTTCTCTTATTGTAGGGTATTGGTTTTTGTTTTGTTTTTTTTAATGTGAAATTTTTGTGATTGGTGGTCATTCAATAACGAGTACGATGGCTTCATTTGTGAGTCCGTTGATGGCTGATCAGCCCAATTTTGCGGCTTGTTTGAGTAGATAATAGCCAATATGGAATAGATAATGGTTTTCTACATGGGCTGTCTTGGGCGAAGAAGCCACCCGTCCTTCACTGTTCTTAGTCTTCATTTCTTTAGTGGCCCCTCTCTGCCATAAAAAGTGACTGACAACTTTTTCCCTGAGCAGTAGACTAAAAGGACTTTTACAAAAAGGGGAAGTCTGCTGGTTGCCTTACACATGCAACTCTGAACAGCATACACCTGCTCATACAAAGGAGAAATGTTGAAAGAGGGAGTGTTGAATGTGGGAGTCCCTGGAGAACAGTGGTTAGCAGCTGCTGTGCTGCAGATAGACTGAAGAATCTTTTCAGAAGCTTATACACAAAGGGTTGAAATGCCTTGAAGTAGATTGCTGAGTTGATGCCTCTGTATTACAGTGTCCTAGAGAAATGTTTTACACACTGCTTGGTGAGTTGCCCTTGTTGCTCATTATGCTTTAAGCTGAGCTTCAGTCTCATGTTCCAAGGCCCATCTACAATGTAACATACCTAAGAACTCATTTTGTATGGAATTGAAAAGATCAAATGCGCAGATGTTTGAGGTCACTTTGTTGAAGAAATATGAAGACACACATTTTTGTCCAGTTTCTGTGTTCTTTTGAACTAGGTACAAATCTGTACATTAAAGGTTGTTAGCTGGGTACTGGGCAATAAATGAGTGCTTCATTGAAGGTGCTCAACCACCAGCATGCATTTAATCTCTTTAATTCTATTTATTGTCTGCAAATATACCACCAGATTAGATGTTTCCTAGAGAGTTGAGTTTGGTGTGAAGTATTCATTACTTTGTCACAAGTCTTTTGAGGTGAACATGACCTTTTAATCACTTCATCATGAAGAAGTATGTTCTTTTATACAAAGGGCTACTTCACATTGCCCTCATCAAAGCAACTATAATAACATAAAGCAGACACAACAGTGGCTGCTACAGATATACACTTCAGTAGGAAAAATAATGTAGGCTGACCCAGTAGCCTAGCACAAGCAACATTAATGGGAACTGTTGCTGACAGGCAGTCTAGATACAGGCGCTATGATTTGTCCTCCTTGCTTACTGTTTTTGGTTCTCTGTGCCTTAAATATTGAGTCTGTTCTGGTCTGAAGAAGTGGGTCTGTCCCAAGAAAGCTCACCTAATAAACCATTTTGCTAGTCTTTAAAGTGCTACTTGACTGCTTTTTGTTTTGATAGTGTATAGACTAGCACAGCTTCCTCTTTGTTGCACTTTGAAATATGTGCCCAACTTTGAAATTCCTGTAATGCTGACAGACCTGGGTTGCCAGCCCCAGGGACAGAACCTGTGAGCATAGGGGCTGAAGTCCTGCACTCTACCATGTGAGCTAAAGGGCAGCTGGCTGTCAGCTGTGGCTGTAGAGCAGAGACTTCAGTCACCCCAGATGAGGTCTCAGTGCCTCTGGGTACTACATTCCCTTACTCTCAATTTATTTTGGGAGTGAGGGAATTTCGAAGTTGGGCGTGCATTTTGAAGCACCAGCTTCTAGCCTGCCTGTCAGCACTTCAAAGTTAACAGTTTTGAAATTTGCTCAGCTGCTATTATGCTAATGTGGGGCTGCATATGCATGGCAGCACCTCATTGATATTTCCTGGTCCATGTTATTTCCATGCCCCCTTTGAAGAAGGAGGCTAGTGTAGACATGGCCATGGTGTATCCTAAATAGAGATATGATGTACCTCTCTTTTAGTCCTGTATTTATTTCCACTCCTTACAAATCTACCCATCCCTCCTCTTGTGATAAGTTAGAGGTATGGAGTATTTCTATCCTCGTCCTTTATTTATTTGAGTTCCCAAGCTTCCAGTCAAAGCCAGAATCCCAGGGCAAAGTATTCTTCTTTTCTGCTTGCTCCTTTTATTCTCCACAAAGGCAGGAACAGAATCAATGTGTTTCTTGTGGCTTTCCTTCATAGGTCACAGCAACCCTTTTCTGTTAATGTGTTTTTCAATTAAAACACCTCCATGTCTCAAACTCTTTATTCCTCTCCCCTCACTGCTGCTCTTTTCTTCATCCCCTTTGAGGTTATTTCCTTTTCTCTCAGGTGTGCTATTCCTTGGTCCTATTGATTTTTTTTCTCTTTCATTCACAGCCTCTATTAAGTTCTATTCAGCTTCTTTCTATATTTACCTTTGTTTTCCTTCTGTACTCATGTCTGGCTTTTTCTTCTTGGCATATGTAGTTCTGGCTCCTCCTTTGCCTTCCTCCACCTTGCTGACTCCTATATACTTTCCAGTTCAAATATTTTCT
Organism: Carettochelys insculpta; assembly: GCF_033958435.1. Lineage (NCBI taxonomy): Eukaryota > Metazoa > Chordata > Testudines > Carettochelyidae > Carettochelys > Carettochelys insculpta. The sequence goes on from NC_134144.1 coordinate 60,924,583, forward strand.
TCCACTGATCCTATTTCTTTTCTTCCTCTTTCCATCATATTTTTTCAGGCCACCATCTCATATACCTCTTGCTGTCGCTCCATTCTTCAGCTCTCCTGGGTCTCTTCTACTTCCCTCCATATCATAAATAGTATGAAAGGAGCAGCTGATACTTCCTAACTTACTGTTCCAACTGATGTCCATATGAGGCACATCAACTGGAACAGAAGATAAGAAATTGAGACCAGCGGGTTTTTTTTCTCTAAATTGTCTTCTCAAATATCTTGATTTCTTTTTGTGCATGATCATTACAGAGCAGTGGCAGCTCAGTTCTATGCTGCAAAAGCCAGGTATTCTACTCCATATACAGTGCACGTAATAGTGTGTACAGCCTGGATAAAAAAAGAAGTATTTCTATTTTAATCTGAGTCTGTCATTCTTTACATACTGGGCAAAAATGTTTGACCTTGGTAAGCTAGTGTACGCTTCTGAAAATAATGCTACATAATGCAGTGCATTCACTAAGACCAGTGTGCCATTCTCTCTGCCCTCCCATTGCCTCTTTTACATCATTCTGTCTGGCTTGACTCAAATTTCTGTCTACCCTAACTGCATGTCCATAGGAGAATGCTGAACTATCACAAAAAGCGAGAGAATGAAACTGTGGCTTTGAAAGTCCCAATCCCTGCTAGAGTTCTTTCAAAGACAATATAGCTGTATATTGCAACCAGTGTGGGCAAGTAATTTCAAAGCCAGGGTTTGACTCAAGTAATGTAAACCTCAAGAACTTTAAAGACATACCTGAATTACGTCTTACCTAAAGGATCCTTTCATGCAGTGGTACCCAGCTAAATCAATTTGGAGGATGGAGAAGGGGGGAACATAATATAAAGTATCAATATCAAGTATCATCTATGCCACAACCTGGAGATGAGGCTGCAGCTATAGTGAGCGAGTAACCTCCTAAACTGGAGGTTTCCATCTAAAATGGAGATATACTGATTGTTTTGTCATGGGTTTTTTTTTTCATGAGAGCTGACTTTCCAGTTTTTCTCATTTTCTTTCAAATTAGAGTGTGGCCCATTGTGAGTGCGTGAAATTCTGAGGTGTGGGATGCTGTGCAAGAGAAGAAACCATCTGTACACAATAAATATATATTTTAAATATTTTAATTTTTGAAGTATATTTTAAATATATAGCAATAATGTAACGTTACAATATAAAGTATTTTCTACACAGGAAGGTGTTATGTAGAAAAATGTGAGGCCTAATTTTGATCTTGTACCAGTTTCATGCAGGTGTAACATTAATTTCAGTGGAGTCACACTAGATTTATAATGGTGTAAAATGAGTGAGTTCAGAATGAGGTCCTTTTTTTGTTAAGTCATCTCATATAAGACTCAAAAGCCGTGTCTGCAGTAGCCAGCTATTTTGAAATAGCCAGCCCAACTTTGAAATAGCGCCCAGTGTGTCTGACGTGCCAGGCGTTATTTCGAAGTTGAAATTGATGTAAGATGGCAAGATGTTGAAATCGCTATCCACATCAGAAGATGAGAATAGCACCCTACTTCGACATCCAATGTCAAAGTAGGGCATGTGTAGACTATCCACGTCCTGCTACGTTGAAATAGCAGGGTCCTCCATGGTGGCCATCGGCTGAGGGGTTGAAAGATGCTCTGTCCAGCCCCTGGGCTCTATGGTCACCATGTGCAGCAGCCCCTTAAAGCTCTACCCCACTGATTTCCTGTGGCAGGAATCTCAGAGCATGCAGGCAGCAGCACAGACACGTGAATACCCTGCACGTCCTCCAGACGCCCCAATCCCCCACCAGTGCCCATGGCAGCCAGCCAGCCCCCAGGGTACCCCACCAGGGGCTGGGGGGAGAGGCAGCGAGGCCCCTCCTGATCAGATGCCAAGATCCGAGACCTGCTGGGGCTTTGGGGCGAGGAGGAGGTGCTCCAGGAAATGGGAAGCAAGCGGCAGAATGCAGACGTGTTTGCACGACTGGCCGAGGGCCTGGCTGCCAGGGGTCACCCTGTCCGCACTCCTGACTATGTCAGGAGTAAGGTCAAGGAGCTGTGGCAGGCTTACGCCCAGTAATGGGACACGGCCAGCCGGTCTGGGGCCACCCCTGCTGCTTGCCCCTTTTACAGGGAGCTCAGGGAGATCCTGGGCCCACAGTACCCCTCCTCCTCACCCCTGGCCACCCTTGACACCTTGGCCGAAGAGCCCCAGCAGGTCCCGGAGCCAGAGTCTAGCCCAGAGGCCAGCCCTGCACACCAGGGGCCCCCAGAGGAGCCCACCCCTGGGACAGTGGAGGAAGAGGAGGGCTCCAGTGATGAGGGGCTCTTGACTGACCTCCCATCCCACAGCTCCAGCAGGGCATCCGCCCGCTGGGTGTCCCCAGACTGTGGGAGTGGACCATCATGTATGTACCCCAGGTGCACACCCCCAGGTTAAGGGGCGGGGCAAGGGACATGACCAGGGCCCTCCACACACCCAGCTGACCCCAGCCCACCATGGCCCAGCCAGACCATGGCCCCTGGACAACAGTGGCACATCCCTCAGAGCCTGTCAGCACCTGTCCCCCAGGATGGCACCACGCCCCATCCCTGGGGATGCGGGGATTAGAACCCCAGAAGGGGGTCACCTATGGGGTGGGGACTCCAAACCCATCATCATCCCTGGGGGACAGGGGATGGGAACCCAGCAGCAGACGGGTAAGGGGGTGTGGGCCATGGGTCAGGGCCCAGACTAATGGCTGTCTTCGCTCTTCCCCACTCTATTCTGCAGCCGCACCATCTGAGGGCCACGACAGTGTGGGCGCTGCATCCATCATGCTGGACAGCCCAGCAGGGACATCGCAGCTTGGTAGCCAGGCAGCGGAGCAGGGACTGGTCCTGGGACAAGCCTGCTGTTGTCATGTTGCCGCTGACCCCCTCGCCACCATCTGGCATCAGGTGGAGGTGTCAGGGTGCTGCCTGCAAGTGGAGGAGTGCCGGCTCTAGTTGCAGGAGAGAGCACTGGCCTGGCACCAGGAGGCTTGGGGGTCCTTCATGAGGACCTTGAAGTGCATCGCCGAGCAGATGGCACCCCCTGCCGCTCCAGCCGCTGTCCCTGCCAGCCACCCTCCACCTGCCCTGAAGCCTGCGGAGGAGGAGGACCATGGGGCTCAGGGGCCAGCCCGGCCATACCTGCCAGTCCTCCCAGCCCCCACCTAGCCTTGGCTACGTCTACACTAGCCCCAAACTTCAAAATGGCCACGCAAATGGCCATTTTGAAGTTTACTAATGAAGCACTGAAATGCATATTCAGCGCTTCATTAGCATGCGGGCGGCCAGGGCACTTCGAAATTGACGCGCCTCGCCGCCGCGCATCTCATCCCGACAGGGCTCCTTTTCGAAAGGACCCCGCCTACTTTGAAGTCCCCTTATTCCTATCAGCTCATGGGAATAAGGGGACTTCGAAGTAGGCGGGGTCCTTTCGAAAAGGAGCCCCGTCGGGACGAGATGCGCGGCGGCGAGGTGCGTCAATTTTGAAGTGCCCTGGCCGCCCGCATGCTAATGAAGCGCTGAATATGCATTTCAGTGCTTCATTAGTAAACTTCAAAATGGCCACGCAAATGGACATTTCGAAGTTTGGGGCTAGTGTAGACACGGCCCTTGATGGGGCCTTTGGCCAGACATGGGTTGCACCCCCCCCAATGCCAAGCACTGGACAGTAGGGAGGGAAGGGGGCCAAGGACTGGGCCACCGAGGCCCCTCCTTTGTAGAGAATCCCCCCCATTATTGTAAATAGTTGCCTTGTCTCACCCCCCTTTAGTAGCTGCCCCCCCCCGATGTACCTAGTTCCCCATTCATGTTTAGAAAAGTTCATCATTTTTGTTGGGTTTCAAAAACGTTCAGTTTATTTAAAAGAAAACAAACATGTGTCCTGTGCTCTCAGGGCATGTAGTGTGGGTGTGGGGGCAGTGTAGTGTGTCGTGGGGGGGGGCAGTGGGTGGCCCACCAAGCTGGCTTCGCCCGGGCTCACCCCACATCCTGGTCAAAATGGGTCTGCAGGGCCTCCCAGACCTGGATCCCCTCGTGGTCGGCTTGGCAGCTCGGGGCGGCAGCTGGCTGGGGGAGGCTGTGCCAGCCTTCACAGCCCAGCCCTGCACAGATGCCTCCCCCTTGCTTTCCACCAGGTTGTGGAGAGTGCAGCACTCACCCACAACGTCGGGGATGTTGGGGAGCCCTGCGTTCAGGCAGGTGAGGAGACACCTCCAGTGGCCTCTGAAGAGGCCGAAAGTCCACTTGACCACCTGATGTGCATGGTTCAGGCGGGTGTTGAAAAGCTCCTGGCTGGCACTGATGTGGCCCGTGTAGGGGCGCATGAGCCAGGGCGGGAGGGGGTAGACCGCATCTGCCATGAGGCAGAGGGGCACGGTGGTGTCTCCCAGAGGATGTAGGTCCCCACCTCCAGCCGGCGGCACAGGCCCGAGTTCCTCAAAACCCGGGCATCGTGAGTGCTGCCGGGCCAGCCAACATATATGTCCAGGAAGCAGCCCCTTCTGTCCATCATGGCCTGGAGGACCACTGAGTGGTAGCCCTTCCTATTCAGGAAGCAACCTCCACTGTGCTCCAGGGCGTGGATAGAGATGTGGGTCCCATCCAGTGCCCTGAAGCAGTTAGGGAACCCCGTGCCAGTAAATCCCGCAATGGCCGCATCCAGGTCCCTGAGCCGCATGAGCCTGTGTAACAGCAGAGCGTTCAGCATGCGGACCACCTGTGGGGGAAGGACATGAGCACCCGTGAGGGGTGTGCAGGGTGTGCCTGGCCCTCCCCCGGGATCATCTCTCCCCCTGGGCTCCTCCCCTTCCCCAGAGGTACCCCTCCCCCCCCGGCCTCCCCTTATCTCCATGACAACAGGCCCGATGGTGGCTTTGTCCACACTGAACTGCTGTCCTATGGATTGGTAGCTGTCTGGAGTGGCCAGCTTCCAGACAGTGATGCCAACCCATTTCTTGACGGTGAGGGCACACCTCATGGGGGTGTCCTGGTGCCGCAGTGCAGGGGTGAGCCACTGGCACAGCTCGAGGAAAGTCTGTCAGCTCATCCACAAATTCCAGAGCCAGCGGTCATCATCCCATTCCTCGAGCACCAGCCGCTCCCACCACTCTGTGCTGGTATGGTATCTCCATAGCCAGCAGCGCACCCAGTGAGGGGAGGCCGGGAGCACTACATGTTGGTTTAGGGTAGCTCCTTCATCCCCTGAGGAGGACAGCTCATCTTCCAGGAGGTGCTGGGTGGCCTCCTTCACAGCGCCGAGCAGGGTGGCCACTGCCTCGGAGGCAGCTGTGTGGGCTTCTGGCTGCTGCTGCTTCTGGGGGTCCATGCTGCGTGCACAGGTTCTGCAAGTGGTTGTCGGCTCTGCGGACCTGTGCTGTGCAGACCGAGTGTGCCTGGGAAGGGCCCTTTAAGGGAGCGGCTTGCTGTTGCCCCAGAAGGGCTAGTCTGCCCTGTAACCCTGTTCGCAGGCTTTCCTAGTCCCCTTATTCCGATGGGGGCTACTTCTGTGTGTAGACGCTCCCCTGCGGGGCCCATTTCGATTTAGTGTTTTCCTATGTCGATGCTGAACGTTGACGGCACCAGCCTTGGAGGATGTATGGACGCTATGCATCGAAATAGCTTATTTTGATTTCACTACGTTGAAATAAGCTATTTCGACATAGCATCCCAGCGTAGACATAGCCAAAAAGAAACATTTTTACATGAGCATAACTAATAGAACTTCAAATACCAGCAATGTAGCAGGATTTCAAAAGTAGTAATGTGAAAATTCTATTTTAAATAATTCATCTTAAATTTTTTCCATTCAACATGATTGACCTGCATTGCTGAATATAGAATGGTCTGTCTTCGTTTTCTAAATTAGCAGTAAACATTGAATTTCCACCTGCTATTCTCAACTGTAGCTTGTATCACATTATACTGCTGGTTAGTTGAGTTGAGTTTAATTGATTGTGAATTAATTAACTCTCTACAGTGGATGTCTTTTTCTTGAAGTAATTAATCTTAGTGAAAAATGATACGTAGAGAAGTTGTGGCTGCAGCAGATTTTCTAGATGTGCCTTTTTGTTTAGGTTTAGTTGACAGCTGTTTTTCTTGTAGATGAATTAGGTGTCTAGAAATGACTCTCTCTTATATTTATTTTGGCTTGGCAGCATATAGTTTTATGTGTGGCAATATTTCATATCCAAAGTGTTAATACCATCCATAAATTATGACCAGTGATATACAACGTTTATCAATCATGACAAGTAATTGATGTTGATTGAATCAAATAAATACGACACTTTGCAAAGTTATGACCTTGTCATTTAACTTCAGCACTGTGAACTATCAAACCAGTTCAGATTAACTCTTTTGAAATGTGCGTAGAGTTTTAAGAAACCAGATGTTGCTCCAGTAAAGGCCGAACTTGCGAGATAGATTAGATGGACAGGCACTGACACCATTCGATATAGATACTCTGCTAATCACTGTAATAATTGAACATGGTCTTGTGGTGCATTAAGTCATGTGACAATACATCTGCCACATGTTCTTTGTTCTCTCATTCTCTTCCCATGGGGAGAAGCATCTACAGTGGAGTGTCTTGTTTGTTGTTTGTTGACACCAATGTCCATCCCCAAGTTTTGGTTAATTTTTCAGGTCCCTTGGGCCCAAACCATGGAGCTGGAAGATAGGAAGTGAGATCTTGAACTTGATTCAAAGGTCTTTGGGAAGCCAGTATAAAAAGCAAAAGAAGGTACCGATTTGCTAGACTCATAGTCGCCCCTGTTGATGAGGAGATGTACTGCAGCATTTTGTAATAGTTTCGTTTCTAAGTGCTGAAGTTTTAATGCTGAGGTATATTTTATTCTCTGTATTCCATCTCAGAACTGATGAAGGTATGAATAAATGAGGCTGGATTGTTATCTGTCAGGATGGAACCGAGATGGTAGAAAATGGTGCTCACAGTGATGCTCTATGAGGTTAGTGTGAGTGAGGAATCCAAAAGTGCTCCTAAATTCTGGACCAAATTGACAAACTGTAGATATGTACGTTTGAAGAAAAAGACTTCACCATGTCTGCCGACTGTTCAAAGTGTTTTCTCTGACAATATTCATCATCTTTGAGTTGCTTAGATTCAGTTGTAGCCAGATGTCTTCCATCCATGTGCTGAACTATCCATGTACTCTGTCATCTTGATGGTAGTGGTGTGGTCATATGTGATGAAAGATATGCATATTGTTGGCATTTGAGTCCATGTCATCTCACCTTTTCACCAATGTATATGGACACTGTAAAGGACCAGAAAGATAACTGAATCCCCTGTGAACAACAAGAAGTCTTGTGGAAGCTTATAGACTAACAGATATTTGGAGCAGAAGCTTTCGTGGGCGAAGACCTGCTTCATCAGATGCATGAGTGGGGGGGGTGGTTTCAGAGGGGTATTTAAAGAGTGGGGTCCCAGTAAAAGGGAGGGCCAGAGCCGACAAGGTCTATTCAGCAAGGTGGAAATGGCCCAGTATCAATAGTACTTATCAAAAGAGGAAAAAACAATTTAGATCAGACAGGGGGATGTGAGCCTTTGTCAGAGTCTAATGCAGAGATATTAACACCCAGGCCAGAGAAGCTGTTTTTGTAAGCTGGGAGCCACTCCCAGTCTCTGTTTAATCCTTGGTTAATGGAGTCAAATTTGCAAATAATTGCAGCTCAGAGATTTCTCTCTCTGATTTTTGAAATTTCTTTGTTTCAGAACTGTTACCCTTAAATCTGCTACTGAGTGTCCAGGGAGATTGAAGTGTTCACCCGTGGGCTTCTGTACATTACCATTCCTGATGTCTGATTTATGTCCATTTATTCTTTTATGGAGGGACATCTACTAACATAATATATGCCATCATGTGCCAGCAATGCCCCACTGCAATTTACATCGGCCAAACTGGACAGTCCCTCCATAAAAGAATAAATGGACATAAATCAGACATCAGGAATGGTAATGTACAGAAGCCCACGGGTGAACATTTCAATCTGCCTGGACACTCAGTGGCAGATTTAAGGGTGACAGTTCTGAAACAAAGAAATTTCAAAAATCAGAGTGAGAAATCTCTGAGCTGCAATTATTTGCAAATTTGACTCCACTAACCAAGGATTAAACAGAGACTGGGAGTGGCTCCCAGCTTACAAAAACAGCTTCTCTGGCCTGGGTGTTAATATCTCTGCATTAGACTCTGACAAAGGCTCACATCCCCCTGTCTGATCTAACTTGTTTTTTCCTCTTTTGATAAGTACTATTGATACTGGGCCATTTCCACCTTGCTGAACAGACCTTGTTGGCTCTGGCCCTCCCTTTTACTGGGACCCCACTCTTTAAATACCCCTCTGAAGCCACCCCCACACTAATGCATCTGATGAAGCAGGTCTTCACCCACGAAAGCTTCTGCTCCAAAATATCTGTTAGTCTGTAAGCTTCCACAAGACTTCTTGTTGTTCTTGAAGCTACAGACTATCACGGCTACCTCTCTGATACTTGAATACCCTGTGGGTCTCCACAATTAAGACGTGTAGTGGTGGTGGATGCAGTTTCTCGTTACTGCTCAGTGAATTGTCATTAAAAACATTTTAATACATTCTCTGAATGCCTGCTATCCTGTCATGTGGAAAAGCAGTATCTCATGGTCTACAGTGTTGAATGCTGGAGAGATGTCCAAGAATAATCCAACAGTGTCACTAAATTGTTCCAGTTTCATGTCCTGGTCTGAATCAGTCTTATTACTTGATCTGGAAAGCTTTAATTAGAGGATATGGCAAACTTCTTTGAGCTTCCTTAGGAATGGCAGGCACGACACAGGGCAGTAGTTTACTTGTAATAATATTTCTGTTATAGGTTTCTTCGGTGCTGACCAAATTATTGTTTGAAAAAGGGGAGGATTCCACTCTGAATGATGTAATGTGTTTCACAAAGAAATACATATAGATGACCCAAACCATTCTGAATACGTGTGATATTTTTGAGTCAAGTAAGATGATAGTTCAAGAGGCAAAATCTGATGGGTTTTCCTGTGAGTTTCAGGAGATCAGAATAAACACACACACACACCCCTCATAGAACTGGAAGGGATCTCGAGAGGTCATCAAGTAACATGTGACTTTTGTACCACTGTTTCCTTGCTTTTCACTCCCATATCCTCTCTCTCTCTCTCTGGAAGATGCTAGGGGGAGGTATCCAACATTTTGAGATCACATATCATTTGCTATTTAGATATGAGTTGTTCATTTTGGGCTTTTACATGTTCAACGTTTATCGAAATAATCAGAAGGTGTGTTTTTGTTTGTTTTGTTTTGTTTTTAACTTTGCAATTGAAGCATCAGGAGCCACAAAGAAGACCTTAAAGAGCCACAGGTGGCAGACCCCAACCTAGTTGAATCAGGACACACAATTTTTGCTAGATATGTAAAGCTGAGCCTTTGTTGATTCAGTGTGTTGTGTCTTAAAGCTCTTCATGCACTTCTAAAAGGCTTATCCCTTTTGTTTTACTATGTCTGCAGCTCTGAAGTCAAAACAGTGAATTTCACGTTTCACTTGACATATTCAGGACACACAAATAACCCATTATTGGGTCATACTAAACTCCAACAATGGCACTAATAAATTGATTTTTTTTTAAAAATCCTTCTTTAACACTGGCTTCCATAGAGTTTGGTTGAAAAAGCACATGTATGTGTAAAAAGGAGTAGGAATTATAATACAGCTTCAACAGAAGGTAAATCTTAACTTCAGTGTAGCTATTGATGACTGTGGCAGGCTTCTGGCTCCATGCTTCTTCTGCAGACTTTCACGTGTGCCCTCAGGCTCCAATGGCCTACTCCATATCCCCTCAGTCTGGCCCTGTGGTCTTGTTAGGTCTCAGCAGCCTGTTCAGTGTTTGCAGGCCTCAGCGGCAGGCCCCAGCACCCTAGTCCATATTGGCAGGTCAGTGCTTCCCCCTCCTTGGAGTCACAGGCGTGGGGGTAGGGGAGCCCATGCCCTCCCACTCCATCGAGCTCCAACCCAGGGCCCTGTGAGTGGTGGGCACATCTCCCTGACCATCAGCTCAGTGAGGATTCCTAGTACAACTCACTGAGCTTGCAGGACACCTCCCGGTCCTTACCCTGGTCTACTTCCTACCCCGTTTCCAGTGAGACACCATCCTGATTCTGGCTTCTCCTCCTGGAGCTGCTGCTGCTGTAGTCATTGCTGCTACTGCTGCTGTAGTTGTAGCTCCTCAAGCACCTGCTGCTCCTCGGGTGGTTGCTGCTCCCAAGTTCTAGCAGGAGCGCCTTCTCCCCTGATGTTCAGCCCCATCTGACTGGCTTCCCCTGCCTTTATACTTGGGCTGCAGTTGGAGCATGCCCACCAGGGCCCTGGGGGAGGGGTCTGCTCCACCCAGCAAGCCTGGCCCCCTCCCTTCTGGCCAGTGCTGGATTGGTATACCCCATCATGATGGCATTATTCATTTATTTAGTAGGTAGATTGCAAAATGGGGGACAAAATTCTTGTTTTAGCTGAAACTTTGCCCTGGGCAATAGACGTTCTGTTACTAATTTCAGTTTATTAACTACATCACAAGTTTTACTAACAGAAAAGTCACACATCTTTTAACACAAAGGGAAGAAGAGTCTATATAATTTTTATTGCCTTCTAGAAGTTCTGTCTGTGCATTAAATACAGATTCCATTTTGTTCTGACTGTAATGTTAGCAAAGTCATATATGCTTAAGTTTACAAAAAGTAAACAAGAAATGGAAATTTGTTATGTGGATGTTGATTTATTTTTGGTGCAGAAGGATGGGAGAGATTTCTCTTTGGGGTCTTGACAGTGTAAATCCAAGACCAGTTTCATCCATAGTGTTACTCAGCTTCTTATAGTAGAAAGGGACAAGGAATGAATTTGTACTAAAATGGGTTTGGTATTTCTAGTTCATCTCCCAAGTTTTTGAGTGAACAAGATGAATGTTTCTTAATAAGTGATCTAGGTGCCAAGAAATGTCTCTTTTGTATTTATTTGGACTTCAGCACATTGCACAAACTATCCTCTCATTTGCACTGGAGCGGAGCTGGAATAATTTACAGTGGAATACCACCTGTGTAAATATAACAAAAGTTAAAGCAGAATATGGCCTTCTAGTGTAAAATACTTAATATAGAAATGAACCTTGTAAAATGTGGTTATTTTAGAGGAGTGGTAAATCTCTCTGTTTTGTCTTGTTATTATCTAAAGGGGAAGAAAATATTTGTCACAATCTATTGTGTTGCTTGGTCTTGATCCAATTGCATCATAAGTGTACTAGTACAATATACTTAAAAATTCTAGCATGCCTTTGATGATATTTGCTTTGTTCCAGACCTTTGTATTTTATTCTGCTCCTATTCCATTCTCTCCAACCTGTTATTCTGTACTTCTGTACTATTTGTAGTTTACTGCCTTGGCTGGAGACTTCAATTTTATTCCAATTTCCTCCTCTCCATGATCAAAACATGAAACAGTGAAATAGATTTCTTAGAATGTTGTCAAGTTTTATTTATACCAGAACTTCATGACTTGTGTTATGCATGCAGAAACTCTGACTAGGTTATTATAATTAGCACTTTGCCCTTAATTTTTTAAAAATTACTGGTAAGTTGCTTTTCAAAATTCTTTGAAATGTTAATTGTAACAAAACACTGAAAACAAAGTCACTCTATCACAGCTTCTGCAAGTCACATTAAAATCTACAATCAATATTTGCTGTATATGACAATAATCAAACCAATATAACAGCCGTCTTACTTCCACAATGGGTAGATTTTTTCAATGGTGAGTGTTCATGGTTGAATGAGGAAATGGATGTATTTAATGATAGTGTTTTTAGCTTTTTGTTATCATTTTCTTTTTACATTGATTTCATTCCATCTGGTTGTTAATTCTTATTCATTTTGCAATACATACTGTGGTAATGATGACTGTGTAAGAAACAGCCCTCTTCATTTTAGATTATTTTTCTTACGTGAGCTGAGCTCAGGAAAACATAGGTCTCTGAGCTGAATAATCTAACAGCCACATATTGTAACTCTGCAATAATAGCATCAGTCATTTGGACATGCACTCTATGCGGGGAGAGCATGTTATTGTCAGATCTGTGTTTTTTCTTATTGAGACACATCCTGATGCTCTGGCAATAAACGCTTTCTGTAACTAAACAGAATTAACTGTTCTCCTTAAGGCAAGAAATTATCTGGCTAGCCTCTTAGAATTCACCTTATTGTGATCAGAAATGTAAATATCTATAAAAGATCTAATAACCCACTGACCTATAAATTAAGATATTCATAGCTGCTTCTCTTTCTCTCTGCCATAGTGTCCCTGTGGAGACAAGTGGCATGCTGGAATATGCTGCTGGGTTAATTTTGTAATGATATTTGCATTGCAGTTTCAATTAATGGGGAGAGTACTTAGAGCTCAGGGTAGGCATTTTTCTTCTTGTTTGGTTAAATCCACATAAAGTTAAAAAGAAAAATCAGTAACGGGAATACTGCATACCAGATATCTGTCTCATTTGGATGAAGGAGCTAAACTTTGGTATGAGTGGAGAAAATAATTGAGAGCCTGTGAGGCACGTTCATTTTCACGTTTATAGGTATAGAGCAAGATTCTGCCACTCCTACTTATCCCAGGTGCTACTGTGCTTTGCAGATCGTCTCGTTTAAATCAAATGGGAGCACTCACTGCGTGTGGCAGAACTCAGAGGTTATGTCTACCCAGTGGGTGCTATTTTGGGGTACAAAGGTATCACTAACTAGCTGCCCACATCTATGCAAGGTGCCCGTTGTCTTGAATCAGTTTTCCAGAAAAAGGGTGCACAATTTTGGCATCCCTATAAACCTCATCAGATGAGGAGTACAGGGATGCCTCAAAATAGGGTTTTATTTCAGCACGTGGTGCTGTTTGGGTAATACCACATGCCGAAATAAACTGTTTTGAAATTTACTTGACATAAGTACACTATTGGCGTAGCACAAATTGTGTAGCTTATTTCGAGTTTAGGGCACCATCCAGACATAGCCAGACTGAGTAAGAAAATCTAGCTCAAAGTGTCTAGGGAAACAATTAACACAGGAAAAAAAAAACCCATTGAAAAAAATCCAAGCTAACAAAGTGGTATAATTATGCTTCTTAAAGTAAATAATGCGTTAGATTATATAATCAGGGCATGTAAAGACTAAAGTTAGAATACACAATTAAAGGGTACCAGGATTCTCTGAAAGTTTAGAGGGCCTGCCTTTGTGATATTATGAATTTTGTCAGTTCGGTAGAAGCTGAGGATGCTCATTGCCTCATTGCTGGTGGCATTAGTTGAGTATTTGGTCCAATAACTCCACTGGTGAGAAATGTCTAAATTACTTCTTTTGGCTGAATATTTCTTGGAATACATTACATAATTAGTGGAGCCATGCAACTGAAATGTTTGGCGGGTGGACATGCATTGTACTTGGTTTTCTCACATTCTCACATTGAGCTCTGTGACACTATTTTATTTTTAGGAACCCCAGAAAGACTAAGATGTACCTTGACAGTCAGAAAACAAAGGATGCTGCTAAAAACTCAGAGACTATGTTGACTGAAGGTTCTGATCATAGTTGATAGGGATTATTTTTTACTGTTGACTCTTTGCTGAATAATAGATTGTTATTCCAATGTGTTTGGACTGGAGCTATTTGTCTTAAAGCTACTTTTTTAATGTAGTTGCTTTGTAATGTTAGTTTTTAGACTCGTTTCTCATATATAAATGCAGAGGAATTTCCCTTCCTGCACTGTTGAATAGCTTCTGAGGAAAAACTGTTCAGTTTACAAATTGATGGAAGACTTTAAAGGGCTGTTTTTGAGATGAAATATGTAATAGTCAGGAGTTGTTACAAGTAAGATCCACAACTGTTATTCAGTTCACAGTGGTGGGAAAAAAATCAGCAAAATATTCAGAGGGGACCCATGCTGTCTATATTATATAAAAGTTTGTTTTCATGGTTCCTAAATCAGGATTGCAACTGACGTGGGGAACATTTTCTAACTTATCTCAGCAGATATGTCCAATATGATTTATTTGCCATAGGCTGCTGAGCCTTGTCAACTCTACACACCATAATGGGACACTGACATTTCATGTTTCCACTGCAGTAGCCTTACAGTGGCCTCTCCAAAAACTACAGTAATGTTGTTGAATAATGCTAAGCTAATGCTAAATAAATCTCCTTATCGGTTATATGTTGACGTGTGGTCAGGGAGTGAGTTTCCTTGGGGGAAATGTTAACAGTGAAGAAGGAGTTTATGGCTGAGTTTCCTACTATGGTTTCCTGTTAATTTTCATTGCAATAAAAAAGCCAGGTTGTTCTCTCATTGTCAACTACATGCAAATATCTCAGTGGTATAGACTATAACATTATAACCATCTTCTTAGTACCAATTTCATTTGTTCATATAGTTGCGTAAATGTAGTGCTAGGAAAAACCTGTTGTGTTTTATTATCATTATTTGAGGGATTTTTGGTTGTTTGTTTTTGTTTTCTTATGAGGACTGGCAAAAGAGGCCAATCATAGTTAATGGCATAGTAACATGATATAACCGTCAGATACATTTCAGTGTAGTTAGGTAAAGTTTTACCAACCTACTTTCAGACTTTTTGGTAAATATTTTACAGCATCTTTGCATTCTGGTTTATTTAAATACCTTCTGCTTGATTCTCATTATGCAGCTCCATCATCTTCTTATATATCTTCCTAATTATCAAGCCTCCAACTTTCTTTTAGGCAAAACACAACACTTCTGTCTTAAGGAGTCAGGTAATTTAGCTAAATGAATACTTTTGTTAGAGTGTAATTCTGTAGTTGGCTGTTCTCCTTACTATTATTTCATTTCGAATTAAAAAGGCTATGTGTGACCATCCAGGATGGTCCCGTCAGTGGCTGTCATTTGCTACATATCACTGTCCACTAAAAGTTCAGAAAATGATATGGGCAGTCCAGGCTTAGACCTTGGTTTTGACTATAATTTGATATAAACTTGCAAAACAAAAGTATTTTTTGTTCCTGGTACTTTTTATCATTTTCTGTAAGGAGGGAATTATTTTCCTGTCAGGAAAGATTTCCCTAATTTTTGTGGAAGAATTTTTTTACAGGTTTAGTGATTGATAAAATTAACTAACCATAGTGTACATTGAGAACAGCCCTAACACTGTATATCCTTCATACTTTATACAAATCATAGATGAAACCTATTAGTTTTGATTAATACTGACACAAATTTTAATTTAGATAACAAGAAAACAAATGTGTAGAAGACTATAAATACTGGCAATACAATGTATTCTTCATGCTTAGGTTCAGTATTTATAGCTCTCATTCAGCACTCTCTTTCTTGTTACAGGTTTTTCATTATTCTTATACGGCTTCATATGTGATTTATAACATACATACAAGGTAAGTGAATTTGTTTCTGCAATGCAGTATATGTATATTTCAATGCTTAAACATGTGATGGTTTTAATGTGTGCAAGTAAAAATGTTTACATTTTTTCAAGGGAAGTTTGGGAGTTAAACCCTCCAGAAGTAGAGGATTCAGTTTTACAGTATGCAGCATGGGGCGTACAAGGAGAGCAATTGGTAAGAACAGTCCTTTAAATACTGTGCCTCAAATAGTAGTATAGTTTACTGTGCTAACACTGCAACCCCAGACAGAGCCCCATCTTCCAGGAAAAGCTTAAAAGAAAGTTTCTGTTATTGTAAATTTACTTAGTTTCAGGATTACAGAGTTTGCAGGGTCTAGTATTATTGGTTTTAGCCTGGGTATATGTTTTAAGTCTGTTCCTTCTTAAGCATGTTCATATGGATCGACTTAAGTATTTTTTAAGTTAAACTATTTGGCTTAAGTAATGTCCTGAGTCAAAGTCTTTGCCAAGTCTATGAAACGATTGAAGTTGCAGACAAAAAAGAGTTTTCAGGTACAAAATCTGTGGAAAATATTGGGTAAATGCAATGCATTTGACATCCAAAGTGGTTCTCACAAACAGCATGAAATGTGTTAGTTTCCATTCCCTTGTGAAAATTATTGTAAATATCAGTTAAAAATTCAAAATAACAATAACACTATACTTCTATATTGCCTTTCATCCAATAATCTTATGAGTTTTTCAAATAAGTATTACATTTACAAAATCATGACATAAGCAAAGAAAAAAACTTGATTCAAGAAATAGCGTTAATGTTAATCTATATTTTGGGGTTTGGTATGTAAGTGGCTGCCTAGAAGAGGACGGTTTAAGGGGAATAAGGAAAATTTAATTCTCCAAATAGAAAAATCACACAGTCATAAACTTGATGTTCCAGTAATCTCATTATTGTCTTCAGGCTTCAGCCTGCAGCCCTTCTTGCACAGGAATTCAGTGCGAATTCTGCATGCAGAGTGGTTGTAAGTTGGCCAGTTGGAGAGGATAACATGTTTTTTTGCGTCATTAATCAATATGGCGCAAATGGGGACTGTGCTGCTGGTTGAGATCCATCGCATTAAGCACAGCAGGGTGTAAAGCCAGAAGTAATTACATTCATCTGAAACAATCTTGGCATTCTTTAATAATTAACCATACCGATTTATCATTAACCATTGCAGAGTGACAAGACTGCCGATAACAGCTACGTTTACTAAGCAGTACATTATGTACATGCTTGACAGGGAGGCAATGTGTGCCTAAACTTGGTAGGAGTAAAGAAGGTATGTTTAACTGTAGTTCATAGGAAGATTTCCAGAGCTGCACAGCTCTGTAAATTAATGTATTAGACTGTACCCAAAAAACTGCATCTGATGGGTGGCTGGAACTCAATACTGTATGTTCCTAAAATATATCACAAAGAAAGTGGCACATGTAAATATTAAGAGTTAGAGAAGTAACAACTTGGAGTATATTCTGCCTAAATTTTCACTGGAAATATGGACCAACTTTTCAAACATAGATGCTGAATAGGCTTCTGAGGGAGCCGTATGAGCTTCTGCTCCTCTGAAAATCAGACCACTTATTTATGCATGTAAATGTTGATTTAGACACCTAACTTTCATCATCTAAGTTTGAAAATATTGGCCATAGTTTATAATGCATTAAAGATTACAGAATAAGCCCCTCTGATGATGTCGACTCTAAAGTTAATGTGCTTTCTAAATGTTTTCAGCACTGTGACCATTATGCTCCCATATGGTCTGCAGAATTAGAAAAGAAGAATAACATCCTGTGTAAACCAGTATTATGTTCCAGCTGCAAAGCAACATTAG
This sequence comes from Carettochelys insculpta, assembly GCF_033958435.1. Classification (NCBI taxonomy): domain Eukaryota; kingdom Metazoa; phylum Chordata; order Testudines; family Carettochelyidae; genus Carettochelys; species Carettochelys insculpta. The sequence continues at coordinate 60,941,920 of NC_134144.1, forward strand.
TAAAACATTCCAGTGCTTTTCAGCAAGAAGGAAGTGTGGTTTGCAGATGTGCACGTTGGGAGAAGGACATAAGATGGTGTATAGCAATGAAAACAACAAAAAAAAGGCTATGCTGTAACTTTCCCTACCCCCCACTCCCAGGCGTCACTTGCAAATATGAAAAGGGGGAGGAGCATATATGCCAAAATTGCTTTTGCTCTTATAAGCAGTAAGGTGGGCTTCTTTATTGGATGGAGGATGGCACAGATAATTCTAGCAGTGCAGATTATGGAAGAGTCTGTCCTATTAAGAGCATGTGGTACATAGTGATCCCAGTTACAACATGTTTCTTTTTACCAGTATCAGGGCAGTGTATTAGTGGGCCACCTGATAAAAGATGTCATGTAAAACAGATACTAGGCACATTAGATAAAGTACAGCCAAATATCTGTTTCATAATGTAGAGCTACCATCAGTAATTACCACTTAAAATAAATGTTATATTCATATCACCAATGAATGAAAAAGGGTGAGGCTGCCAGATATGCCACTGATAAAGTATACCGGTATCTATAAAGATAACAACACACACATCTGGTCCACATACTAATTAATAGCGAATGAAAGAATGCCTTTAAAACCCCCCACATAATAATGACTCCTTGCCACCCCCTAGCCACACCCACTCACTACAACTACAAATTACTTTCTGTTAATGTGAACATACACATGTAAACCCAAAAATCATACACAAAAGACCATCAATCTGCACAAACCTGCATGCCTGGAACAGGAACTAGACTACAGGTTGAACCACTCTGTCTGGCACCCTCAGATACTGACCAGTGCCAAACGAGAGAATTTGGCAGCTAATGGGAAGTCAGTATTGTCTAGCAGCATTACCAACAGTTCCACTGCTTTCTGGACTCTTAGAAGACATTTATGAGTAAATTACAGATAAATCACAGCATAGAACACTGAGGCTGTGCCTACATCACAAAAATAACTTCAAATTTGCACATCTACACACAGCCTCCTTCAAAGTTAAACTTCAAAGTAGGACACTAATCCATTCCCAGCAATGGAGTAAGGACTTCAAAGTTGGGCTCCCTACTTTGAAGTTAACTTTGAAGTAAGGGAAAAAATGAGTGTATACTCTCTGCTGGCTACTTCGATGTAATGCCTAACTTCAAAGTTAACTTCGAAGTTAGTTCCTTGTGTAGACATAACTTGAGAGCCAAAACTGATTGCTGTAAACAAACTTTATGAAATCACAGGAAACTTGACCACACCCATGATAAGTGATCATAACACTAATTAAAATCATGCCTGATTATGGATGTTGCCGGACGAGAGAGTGCCAGATTAGAGAGGTTCATCCTGTAATGGCAAAGTATCCATGGCCTTCAATTATACAAGGATTATCACCCATCCAACTGCAATACATAACAGTGTAGGAATACACGTCCATGATCAATTAGCCAAATAGCTTGCAAGAGCAATAGGCTTATGCATACCACAAACCTGCACTTGTTTGTGGGTAAGCCAAAGTAAGAATCAGTGTTAAATCAAAGTGAAATGTGAAAGCGGGATGAGCTTGGATCACCTGTGCTATACGTACTGACCATGAGGTATGTTAACATGTAACTTTTGTTTTTGTTATTTATTAACCACCAGCAATGTACTTTATTCTGCACAAGATACAAATAACATAAGGTATGTAAGAAATTTCAGTTTAGGTCAGCAGGGGAAAGGAAGTCAATATAGATGTGAAATAGGGGAGAACCATGGTCTAAGGCTGGGTCTACACGTGCCCCTTCCTTTTGAAAGGGGCAAGTTAATGAGCAGGTTTGAAAGATGCTAATGAGGGGCTGCAGTGAATATGCAGCACCTCATTAGCATAACAATGGCCACGGCGATTCGAAAATGCGGCTTTTTGATTCACGTACCACCCGTGGAGACGGGACCTTCCGAAAGGACCCCCCCCCCAGTTTTCGAAAGCCCTTCTTCCCCTCTGTGATATTCATTGCAGCACCTTATTAGCATCTTTCAAACCTGCTCATTAACATGCTCCTTTCAAAAGGAAGGGGCACGTGTAGACCCAGCCTAAGTGAATAAGGAAGATGAGGAAAGGAAACAATGGGGAATTGTTTGAACAGGGATTAGTATACTAGGCTAGGAACAGTTTTTTATGCTAAAGAATGTGGTGGCAGTGAATCCATACCTCCACACCACCCCATGACTCTGTGAAAGTAACAGAGAGACTCATATACTGTAATTTACTATTTCTAGGATTGCTTACAGGATTAGCATGCCACATGCTGCTCATGCAGAATGCCAAGTTTAGGTTTTTATCAGCAGTGAGATAATTGGATAATCCTGCTATTGTTCTGAAGTTGTTGCAGTGGCTTTTTATTAACCTAGTTGTACAGTCTTTTATACAGACTAGGGTAAGAGCTCAGAGGAATAGCTGTTGTTTGAGTAGTGATATTTTTGTGGTACGCATGAAAAAGTTTGCAGTTTTCGAGAGCAAACTTTTAATTTGATTCATTAGAGTACTTTACTGTAAGAAAATTGAGTTGGTGCTCACTGTTTCAAGTTATTTTTACCTCTACTAACAATGAAGACACCATTTCAAATATTCTTAGCTTTGTGTTATAGAGTATAGGGAATAGAAAGGGTTTTCCAGACAAATTCAGTTCCAAATTTTTAAAAGGATCTCTTGATTGGTAATCTGATTTTGAATAACACACTTCACTACATTCATAAGTGCTGCCCAGGTAAAACTGATCAACATAAAAATATGCTAAGGGCAAGTTTACACTACAGGGGAAGGTTGAATAAAGGTATGCAATTTCAGCTATGTTAATTATGTACCTAAAGTTGACATACCTTAATTCTGGCTTCTGCACACTTTCAACTAAGAGAGGTCAGTGGGATCCTGCACTCCCATTGTTTCTCTTACTCATAATGGGGAGCAGTTGATAGGGGCACCCTATAAATTCGGTTTAGTCATCACTAAGAGTGCTAAATTGAACTCCGGAAGATTGACTGTGGCAACATAGCAACTTGTGTTCTTCCCATTTTTTCTTGATCAACAATTTGTCTTTGTGTGGGAGAAGGATGGAGGTACTTCAATCTAGTTGTGCTAGGAAGGCTTTATCAGAGATGGCACCTATGATGCACCCTGAAGGAATTCAGGAACTGGATTAGTCTGATTTCTTCTGGCACTTTTTTTTCTTAGCCAGATCCCCTCAAACATTGCAATTATCCTCTTCTTTTCTCCTGCTGCTCACATAACAAAATGATTATCTGAATATCAAAGTCAATGAAGGCATCCAGTCCTGACTGGATTTCTCCTCAGGCCAGCTTGTCCTCAGCCTTCTAATGTAAGACCCATTAGAACTGATATAGCTGAACCACCTTGTTGCACTCTCTGCCAGTTGTGAGCCAATATGATTGTGCTGCACTGGCAGAGATTCCATAGAGTGTCCTGGGCCAAGGGAGTGTGATGCAAGTCATGAAAATCTGTTGAGATTAACTGTAGGCAGGCATTCCAGTTGGTTAGCACTGGCCTTTCACCATCTAGTAAGGGGAAGCTGCAGAACAATGATCTTCTGGTCAGCTAATTACCAGATCTCTCTTGGCTTCATGAGAAGAGTAAATTGAAGTAACGAGAGGCTGCCCTCAGAATCTCTGATGGTTCCCAATGAAACATTTTATCAAGGGAACTGTCAGTCATTGTTTGGAAAGAGATGAGTCTAATGCCCAGTGTTCTCTGAGGGAGTCTGAAACACTTGTTCAAGCAGCATCTCGTTTCTAGTTATCAGCTGCATCATTTGGACCCCCGTACTACATTGTCTCCCTAAAGGTGGATGACCCACACCAGTGAATCCGGCACTCCTTGGGGAAAGGGAATGCTGCTGATTCCATCACTCCCCATGAAAAAAACCCCAGAGGTATTAGAGTGGGTCTGTACAAACTGTCACAACTGGGAGTTGGTTGGTGTTATGGGGTTCAGGGGTCCCCAAGCTCTGCACCCCATCTGTAGGCAGGAATGACTCTCACTCAGCAGGTAGAAAGGGAAGTTTATTATTCGACAGAGACACAGCACAGTGCAGAGGTGTCAGTACAGCAGGCGGGGTCAGTCATTGCATTCCATCTTGGGGAGAGGAGCTCGAAAGGTGCCCACATCTTGGGTCTAGCCTCCCCTCCACAGGCTAGCTGACTTCCAGCTCTCCCCACACCTTCCAACTGCCGCCTGTTATTCAAACCCCAGCTCAGATCCTCTCTGCTCTTTGTTCAGGGACAGAGGTGTTACCTGCCAGCTTGGGTTACAGAGAGCAGGAGGTCATCCTTAACCATTGTGAGCTGCTCAGCCTGTCACATATACATCCAGCCTGACTTTCACTCCCACACACTCCATTATATTACAACAAAAAAGCAGTCCAGTAACACTTCAAAGGCTAACAAAATAATTTATTAGGTGATGAGCTTTTGTGGGACAGACCCACTTCTTCAAATCATAGCCATACCAGAACAGACTCAATATTTAAGGCACAGAGAACCAAAAATAGTAATCAAGGTTGACAAATCAGAAAAATATTATCAAGGTGAGCAAATCAGAGAGTAGAGAGGCAGAAGGTGCGGGGGAAGTCGAGAATTAGATTAAGCCAAGTATGCAAAAGAGCCCCTATAATGACCTAAAAAAATTCCCATCCTGGTTCAAACCATGTGTTAATGTGTCGAATTTGAATATAAAAGAGAGGTCAGCAGCCTCTCTTTCCAATCTGTTGTGAAAATTCCTCTTCAGTAAGACACAAAACCTTGAGGTCATTAACAGAATGGCCCACTCCATTAAAATGCTGACTGACCGGTTTGTGGATCAGGAGTGTTTTTATGTCTGTTTTGTGCCCATTAACTCTTTGTCTAAGATCTGAAGAAGTGAGTCTGTCCCATGAAAGCTCATCACCTAATAAATTATTTTGTTAGTTTTTAAAGTGCTACTGGACTGCTTTTTTGTTTTGATAGTATATAGACTAGCACAGCTTTCTCTCCGTTACTACACTACAACACAATTGATTAGTGCAGGAGTCAAGCCACGAGTCTGAGCTGGACTCAGATTTGGGAATCAAGTCAAGGATTAGGAGTCAGAAACCTGGGGCAGGAAACAAGAATGTGTCGGGGATGCAGGAACAAACAGGTCAGGACAGCACAGGTTACCAGGGTCTATGTATACCAATTAATATGCAGCACATTAGTAAGCTTTCGAAATCACACACTACCAGGTGAGCCAACAGCCTCAGCAGGTCCTGGGCAAACTAAGGGGGAGTGAGAGCTCCACACTCCCACAAGGGTTGGGGCCTTGGGTGAAAGAGACAGGGCCAGCCAACCCCATCACGCCAACCAGAGCATGGCAAAACCCCACCCCCAAGTCCTCAGGGTTGCATGGAGCATGCATTGCAGCCCTTGGATGCCGATTTAAAGGTCCTGGAGCTCTGGCCACTGGCACTGCCACAGTAGCAGAAGTAGTGCCAGGAGCCCATCTCCCCTTTGAGTTGCTGGGTCCCATTTGTCTCCCCACCAGTGGCAGGCCTGCACACCACCAGTGTGCATTGCTGCCCCATGTATACAAGCCTTTGGGCTCCTAAAGATGCAGACTGGCAATTAGATTTTCAAAAACATTGAAATGAGGTTATGAGGAGTTTCCTCTTCAGTTATCTACATATCTGGGTGAGCAAAGACTTGAAAAAAAATCTAGCCCCATATCACTGGAGTAGTAATTATCTGGGTGGTGGGAGGAGATAGCTGACCAGAGTTAGCTCCTATGAATTCCAATGAATTCCTGCCAGCTCCCCACCCACTTTTTTTTAAATATGGTGAATTTGCTGATGTATTTGGAAAGACAGATATTGATTCTGTGCTCCTGCGCTGAGACTACAACTGCGTATGGACTTGTAGACAGGTGGGGAGATTCCATTTGACCATATTTATGCTGTGTCAGAACCTAAGCTGCCCCTCCTACACACATACCTCCAGAAGAACCTAGCCAAGGGATTCAGTCACTAATAGACCTCACCTTCTGGGGCACCAGTCCACTTTGTAAAAAAATAAAATAAAAAGCAGCAATCTCTGCTTCTGTGTTGTGTACTGAGCCCTTAAGCAGAGAACAATGAAAAACTTGCATCCAAACCATAGGACTGTAGGGCAGCTGCCTGAAAGCTCACAAAACTAAAATAAGGAGTAGATAACATTGTACACCTCATATTGGTAGATAGTGGAAAACGAAACCGGTCACGTGCTAATGTGTTTTCATCTGAACTTTATTCTAATGAATGGAAGACTACCTTTACCACTATGGGCATTTTGTGTACCTTGTAATGCCATTATGTCTAACATTATGTCATTATGTCTAACATTATGTCTAACTGACATGTTCCAACATCTTTTCAGTAAAATATTTTGGGATGTCCAGCATCCTATATATACTAGTGTATCTTGATGACATATTTGATGACAACTGTGAGTAATATATCATATATGTCCAAACCATTCTGGAGAGACTTGACCAAAAACCCTACATGACAAGATGGAGAAAAATACTTTCACTCACAGCTCCATAGACGTTCTGGGGTTTGTCGTATCTTCAGTGAGGGTGAGTGGCCTGTAATTCCCTTATCACAAAGCACAAGAGTGGGTAGGTTGTTTGATATACGATAAACTATTACATCCGTAAACTGTTAATGATCCCACATTCAACCAAGTGTATCTGGGCAGTAAACCTACTTGTGTGTAAAATTTGAAATACAGTATATATTTGAGATTTGGAAAAATATGCATAGCCAGTCATCTGAGAGCAATTACTTTTCTCCTGAGCTACATCAAAAAGTGTTAATATTGAGAACATCATGTGCTATGCATGTGCAAAGAATGAATGGACACAGAGTAGACATTAGGAATCTCAACATACATAAGCCAGTCAGTGAGCATTTCAGTGGAGCAGGCCATTCTGTTAAAGATGTGAGAATATGTGTCCTACAACAAAGTGACTTTAGAAACAGATTACATAGGGAGATTTGTGAACTTCATATTCAAATTCAGTCCATTAACACTTGGTATGAACAAAGAAAACAACTATATAACATGTTATAAAGACTGCTTCCCTTCCTTTGATGTTTGTGATGATCTCAGGCAAGACTCTTAACATTCCCCTCCCCTTATCCCCCTCCTTCAGTTCATGTATTTGATTTATCAGTTTTTATTGAAAATTTTTTTGGACCTCCATAATATTTATTTGGGTCTGCACTGGAAATTATATAGATCTGAAGAAATAGGTCTGTCCCATGAAAGCTCATCACCTAATAAATCATTTTGTTAGTCTTCAAATTATGACAGCTGTTTTTGTTTTGTTTTGTTTTGTTTTATGCATGAGCAAGCAATTATTTCCCCATGTACAGATGTTGTTAGTAAATGCTTCAAAGAGATAGCATGTGAAAGTCGAGCAAGAAAGGAGATAATTAAAAGTATCTCTCTCCTTTCCTTTTTTTCTTATTCTATTATCTCTTTTGGCTTAGTGTTTGACTTGTATGTTGACTCAGTATGTACACTGTGCATCCATTGTGTGTAGTAATAGCATGTGTGTACACACACAATTGTTTCAATCAAAACTAAATGTGAAGACCTCTCTCTGTATTTGAAAACTATTTCCATATTTAATGGCATTCTAAATCATAAAGGATTTTGTTATTAATTAACTAATATAAGATAACTGATTATGACTTTGTTTCTAGTAGACAACATATACTGAGTTGCACAATATATCTGAATTTTCAGGGATTTTCCTCATTATGAACTATATTAACTGCAACTTTGGTAGTTTGTCAGCTTGTCAGATTGTGCTATTTGTACACAAAATACAGGCATGCAAGAACAGAATCAGAACAAAACTGAAGTACAAAATGAGTTACAGCTAGCATTGACTGTGAAAGGCAATCAGCAGAAGGTCTCTGAATACATTAAGAGAAAGACAAAGGGAAATATAGATCCTTTATTTAGTTGGGAAATAAAACTAATAGATAACATCAAAACAGCAACGAAGGGTCCTGTGGCACCTTATAGACTAACAGAAAAGTTTTGAGCATGAGCTTTCGTGAGCACAGACTCACTTCATCAGATGCTGGTCTTGGAAATCTGCAGGGCCAGGTATAAATAAGCCAGAGCAAGGGTGGGGATAACAAGGTTAGCTTAGTCAGGAAGGGTGAGGCTTACTACCAGCAGTTGATCTGGAGGTGTGAACACCAAGGGAGGGGAAGCTGCTTCTGTATTTAGCCAGCCATTCGCAGTCTTTGTTTAAGCCAGAGCTGAGGGCGTCGAATTTGCAGATGAATTGTAGCTCAGAAATTTCTCTTTGGAGTCTGGTCCTGAAATTTCTTTGCTGTAGGATAGCTACTTTAAGTCTGCTACTGTGTGGCCTGGGAAATTGAAGTGCTCTCCTACGGGTTTTTGTATATTGCCATTTCTGATATCTGATTTGTGTGCGTTTATTCTTTTACGTAGAGACTGTCCAGTTTGTCCGATGTATAGAGCAGAGGGGCATTTCTGGCACACGATGGCATAAATTATATTGGTATATGTGCAGCTGAATGAGCCCACGATGATGTGGCTGATCTGGTTAGGTCCTGTAATGGTGTTGCTTGTGTAAATATGTGGGCAGAGCTGGCAATGAGGTTTGTTGCATGGATGGGTCCCTGAGTTAGAGTGACTGTGGTGCGGTGTATAGTTGCTGGTTAGGATTTGCTTCAGGTTGACAGGTTATCTGTGGGCAAGGACTGGTCTGCCTCCCAAGGCCTGTGAAAGTGTGGGATCATTGTCCAGGATGGGTTGTAAATCCCTGATGATGCGCTGTAGAGGTTTTAGCTGAGGACTGTAGGTGATGGCTAGTGGTGTTCTGTTGGTTTCTCTCTTGGGCTTGTCCTGTAGTCAGAGGCTTTGTGGCACACGTCTGGCTCTGTTTTTTCACTTCCTGAGGTGGGTATTGCAGTTTCAAGAATGCTTGGTAGAAATCCTGTAGGTGTTTGTCTCTGTCGGAGGGGTTGGAGCAAATGCGGTTATATCTTAGTGCTTGGCTGTAGACAATGGATTGTGTGGTGTGTCTGGGATGGAAGCTGGAGGCATGAAGGTAGGCGTCGCGGTCAGTAGGTTTACGGTACAGGGTGGTATTGATGTGGCCATTGTGTATTAGCACCGTGGTGTCCAGGAAGTGGATCTCCTGTGTGGACTGTTCCAGGCTGAGGTGGATGTTGGAGTGAAAGTTGTTGAAGTCCCGGTGGAATTCCTCCAGAGTCTCCTTCCTATGGGTCCAGATGATGAAGATGTCATCAATGTAGTGTAAGTAGAGATGGGGTGTTAGTGGACGAGAGCTAAGGAAGCGCTATTCCAGGTCAGCCATGAAAATATTGGCATATTTAGGGGCCATGCAGGTACCCATAGCTGTGCCGCTGATTTGAAGGTGTATATCGTTGCCAAATTTGAAATAGTTGTGTGTGAGGATAAAGTTACAGAGCTCAGCCATCAGATGTGCTGTAGCATCATCAGGGATACTGTTCCAGACAGCATTTATTCCATCTTTGTGTGGGATGTTGGTATAGAGAGCCTCTACATCCATGGTGGCTAGGATAGTGTTTTCTGGTAGGTCATCAATGTCTTGCAGTTTTCTCAGGAAGTCAGTGGTGTCTCGGAGATAGCTGGAAGTGCTGGTGGCATAGGGTCTGAGGACAGAGTCAACATAACCAGACAGTCCTTCAGTGAGAGTGCCAATGCCCAAGATGATGGGGCGTCCAGGATATCCAGGTTTGTGGATCTTGGGTAGTAGGTAGAATAGCCCCGGATGGGGCTCTAGAGGTGTGTTGGTATAAATCTGTTCTTGTGCTTGTGTAGGGAGTGTCCTGAGCAGATAGTGTAGTTTCTTAGTGTATTACTCGGTGGGATCTGAGGAAAGTAGCCTGTAAAATTTGGTATTGGAGAGTTGTCTGGAAGCCTCCTTCTGGTAGTCAGACCTGTTCATGATGACAGTAGCTCCTCCTTTATCTGCCTCTTTGATTATAATGTCAGGGTTGTTTCTGAGGCTGTGGATGGCATTGCGTTCCGCACGACTGGGTTGTGAGGCAAACGATGCTGTCTCTCCACAATTTCTGCCTGTGCGCGTCGGCAAAAGCATTCTATATATAGGTCCAGACTGTTATTTCTACCCTCAGGAGGAGTCCACGTGGAGTTATTCTTCTTGTGCTGCTGGGAGGGTGTCTGTGTAACGGTGTGCTGGTCAGTGTTGTCTTGAAAGTATTCTTTGAGTCTGAGATGGCGAAAGTAGGCTTCCAGATCACCGCAGAACTGTATTATGTTTGTGCAGGTGGTGGGGCAAAAAGAGAGTCTCCAAGAAAGAGCAGACTCTTCTGCTGAGCTGAGTGTGTAGCTGGACAGATTGACGATATTGCTGGCTGAGTTAGTGGTACCAGTGCTGTGGCTCTGTGTGGCAGGCAGGAGTTTAGACAGCTTGCAGTCCTTTTTCCTCTGTAGAGTAGTGAAGTGTCTAATGTAAGTCTCCTGTCTTATTTTAGTAAAGTTCAGCAGTGTGGAAGTTTGTGTTGAAGGTTGTTTTTTTATGAAAGACTCCAGATATGAGAGTTCTTTTTTGATGATCTCGTTTGTTGTACAGGATGCTGATTAGGTGGTTCCTCAGTTTCTTCAAGAGTGCATGGCATAATCTCTCACTGAAGTCTGTGCAGTATGTAGATTGCAAAGGATTTTTCACCTTTAGTCTATTTGGTATGATGTCCATTCATTTGAATTTGGAGAGAAAAATGATGTCTGTCTGAGTTTGTGCAAGCTTCCTTGTGAGGTTGATAGATTTCCATTCAAAGAGACTGTTTAATGACTATTTTGCATTAGTCTTAACCAAAATTTAATTTCTGTCCAGATAATTACAAGTAGTGTTAATAACAAGATGTAAGGAACACAGGAGAGAATATGGCAAGAAGAGGTTAAAGAATACTTAAATAATGGATCAAGTCAGTAGGGTCAGATGGAATTAGTCCCAGGGTACCTAAGGAATTAGCTGAAGTGATCTCAGAACCATTAGCAATTATATTCAAGAATTCATGAAATGTCTGTGACGGCCCAGAAAACTGAAGGAGGCAGGGAGACCTATGTTAAAGGTGATCAAAGACTACCAGTGTAATTAAAGACCAGTCAGCCTAACTTTGGTACCTGGAAAGATGCTAGAAAAAGTTAGCTATCAGTTGTAAGTATCAACTGGGAAATAGCTTTAAAGGAATAACTAGCATGAATTTGTCAAGAACAAATTATTGCAATCCACCGTCCCTCCTTTCCTTGATAGTGTCATCAGTCAGCTAGGTAGTCATAAACCAAGAGGTGCAATTGTGATTTTAATAAATCTTTTGACTCATTCACATGTGGCAAACTAGGAATGTATGCTCTTGATGGTATTACTATAAGGTAGCTGTTGTACGTGCTTGAAAGACCACAGTTGGAATATTTATCAATAGTTTGTTAAAATGGGAGGACATATTCTATTAGGATTTGCTACTAGAAGGGGTAAGCCTTCAGTCCAGTACAATCCTCCCTCTAATTTATCCATCTATGTGTGGAATAAACTTAGTTATCTGCAGCAACGCAAGTGCAGATCTGCACCATCAGTAGAAAGATATGCTGCTGGCTCTGAGTGACTGTGGATGCTCTGCCGCTCAGCTGTGCAGCATCTGAATCTCTCCTGTTGGCTGTCCACACACAGCTTACATTGAACGCTGTTCCAGTACCAATTTATTTAATGGCTTGGATAAAAGAATGGTACACATTCTTGTAAAATTTGCTGTTGACCTGATTGACTGTCTGGTCATAGATCAGTGCCTAATAGAAAGCCTTATAAGTGTTAGAGATATTCTAATTTATGGCAGTGGTAAAGAACTAATTATTTACCTGCAAACCAGATACAGAAAGATTCACTGTAAGAATGATGCATTCGTACCTAACACTAACTTCTTCCCTGCAGCTTCACATGTCACAGGCTATCTGTTAACTATTGCCACCAGAATGGAGGAGTGGTGTGGGGGTTGTGTAGGTGCTAGGTTGTTCAGTACCATGAGCAAGTCTGTTAGCAGTTCAACATCAAAATGGCTCAGGGGCTGAGAGCTAAAATCCCTCAAAGAACTCAGACACAACATTAGACTTCAAGAAAATTTCTGCAGAAGAGGCATGTCGCTCCCACTGGGTGAGAAAATAGACCCAGGCATCAAATTGATGTTCTGGCTATGAGAATGATTTAATTTTGCTACGTCCTGTGCCATTACAAAGACTCAAGCTATCTGTGTTTGCATGAGTCTGCAATCACATGGGATAGCCCCAGATGTTGCATAGTACCAATTTATGTCAGCATAGATACAGACCTATGGTGGGTATTGAGCAGCTGTGGTGTGATCAAGGTTCATAATTTCATACAGGAGATTTCTAAACTAATTAAATATTGAGATATAATAGTCATGTAGATAATTTGCATTTCTTTAAAAAAACTGGTAGCTAGCACAGGACTGTAAGACGGTTGTAATAGAGTAATACAGTAATAATGGGAAGAAGTAGTAGCATGGAAAAAGTACTTGTGCATGTTCTGTTCTTGTTCCAATATCACATCAACATGTTTTCTGAGCCCCTCCTCTGATTTTAGTTGACAGTCAAAACAATCACTTATCACACTTGCAAAATAAGTGTTTAAAACCCACACATGTCAAACTAATTAATAGCTTTTTCAATTAATTCCCTCACCCTCCAAAAATCACATCTTTATGTCTCTGCTTGTGAAAATTATTTGGTTAAGGACAATATTTAGAAAATTAGTGCCATTAAAGGATGAGTATGCTAGCTGCTGGTTGCCATTATCATTAGTGATTATTATTTGTTTTCTGTATTGTTCACAGTAAGTCAGGTGCTTTCCATCAGAAAAGAATACAAAACTAGATTCCCCTGCAGCGTAAAGCAGTTTAGGGACCTGGCAATGGAACCCTAATCACCACTGCTTAAACCAGTTTAAGTTTGAGATACTGACAAACTGTACTAGTTCAGGTATATTATGTGATCCGCTCCTCTATGATCCGGCCCACCGACTCCTACCATGTCTTTTTCGTTCCCTGACATGCCTGTTATGTTAGAGCATAAGATGAGCAGAAGCAGCTGGCTCAGGATGGGCCTGTCCTGTCTCTACAATTTATAAATCTGCATTGGGTTTGCCTACCTACACAAAAAGATCCTCTACCACCAACCTCTCACACGGCCAGTTGGCACTGCCTGGGAGGCACAGAGCACCTTGAGCAGACCAGAAAATGCAGCTTATGTTGCCTGCCCTAATGAGCTCACAGTGAATTCACTTTACTCTGTGAGTAGCCCAGCCCATTTCAGTGGGGCTTTCTTTCAGTGTACATTATGTCAGTCTGAGCAAGTATAGTCCATATTGGTCCTTTGTCTTTCCATGAGAAAAGCAAATTTCCAAAAATGTATGAGGCATGACCAAAGTTGGTTCCTCAACAGTGGCCTGGGAGCATTTGGAAGAGTGGGAGAGCTGTAATCCAACCCCCTTACTCCTGTCCACCCCCCATCTGAGGCCAGGAGCAAAGTCCCCACCAGTGTGTGATTCTGCAGCCAGGAGAATGGGAGCTAGCCTGGGATCTTCGGGGTGCTGCAGCATACCCAGCAGTCCCAGTTCTCACACCTGTGCTGCTTAGTGTATACCATGAGACGACTTGTTTTCTTCCCAACGTGGAATTAAAGTAAATTTCAAAAACAATGAAAGTAGCTATAAAATGAAATTGTTATTCTCCACATCCCAATCTAGTAAAGCAATTTAGCATATTCTTAAGTGCTTTACTGGATCAGGGCTTGAGAGCCCAAAATGTATTTAAATCAAAGACTTTAGTCATTGGAAAAATTCCAATTAACTTTGCTGAACTAGGAGGCCCTAAGCAACCAGGCACTGAAGGCTTTGTACCATAGAATGCTGTTTGGATTGCACATTTATAATTACTACAGTTGACACTTAAAATCTGAGCAATCTGAAGTGTGTGTTTTAGCATTAATGTTGCTGTGCAGGCTAGGAGAACAAACTTTGATAGCTCGGTGCACTGGAAGTAGATTAGAAAGGAAATACATCACCAAGCATGCACCTGACCTGTCAGATTAAACAGCCATTTAGCCGGGCCGTCTTGTCTCATCTCCCTGTAATGGTGAAGCAGTAGTATGCTTAATAGAATCTGTAGGCTAGTGGTAAATGCTGTACGCCTCAGCCTTGCTGTAATATAATAGCTGCTGCTGCTGTGAGTGTCATTGCTCATGAGCCCCTGGCAGCAGCAGCAGCACATGATGCAACAGCTGTTCTCTTCAACCCACTCCTTCTCCGGACTCTTTCCTGGTGCTGCCTCTTACCCCCAGTCCTTACTCTCATGCTGCCTCTTCTCTGCAGGACCATACCCGTCTCAAGTGTTTTTCCTTCCCTCTCCCATTCCCTCCCAGGTAGCTTGCTGCTGCATGTATGGATGTGGATGCAGTTTAAATCCAGGTAGTGGATGGCGGATTGGATGAAGGGTTGAACCTAGCAGATGCAGACTGGATGCAGACCCACATTTTTTGTGTTTACACGCGGCTCTTTTCTGTTAGAGTACAATTATAAGCAGGTGACTGACTGGCTAAGCAGCAGTTTGGCAGAAAAGGTTGTGGCGATCACAGTGGATGAGAAGCTGAATGTGGGTCACGGTGTGCTCTGGTAGCCAAGAAGGTGAATGACATATTAGGGTGCATTAGGAGGAGCATTTCCAGCAGAACTAGAGAAGTGATTATTCCCCTGTTTTTGGCCCTGGTGAGACCAGCTCTGGAATATTGTGTCCAGTTCTGGGCCCCCCACTACAGAAGGGATGTGGACGCATTCAGGAGGGTCCAGTGGAAGGCAAAGGAAATGATTGGGATGCTGGAGCACATGACTTTCCAGGAGAGGCTGAGAGATTTGGGCTTGTTTATTCTTCAGAAGGGAAGAGTGAGGGGGGATGCAGAGAGAGGCTGTTCTCAGAAGTGACAGATGGCAGAGAGAGGAGCAGTGGTCTCAGTTACAGTGGAGGAGATCTATGGTTGGATATTAGAAAAAAAATATTTCACCAGGAGGGTGGTGAAGCACTAGAATGGGTTACATAGGGAAGTGGTAGAATCTCTATCCCTAGACATTTTTAAGTCCTGGCTTGACAAAGTCCTGGCTGGGATGATTTAGTTAGGGTTGATCCTGCTTTGGGCAGGGGGCTGAATTTGACTTCCTGAGGTCTCTCCTAGCCCTGTGATTCTAGAGCTGTGGGGTAAGTGAAGGTTTCAACACGGATGTACATAGCCATGCTTATTCCAAGCAGTAGTAGCATGGTGAACCATTTATCTTGTTAGGACCAGGAAAAGAGGCAGCTTGGTCCATTGGATAAGATGCTGAACTGTTGTTTGAAAATTTGGCTCCTGTTCTGAGTTCTGTGTTCACGTGCTAGGTGACCATGGTCAAGTCATTCAGCCTCTCAGAAACTCGTTTCCTTTTACCTCCCATGTTTGTCTAATCTCCATAGAGTATAATATCATATCTTCTTATGGTCACGCAGAGCTAAGTTAAGTGGGGCCTTGATCTAACTTGGATGCTCTAGATGCTTCTGCAATAATTACATCATATAGCATTTGCTTCCAGGCCTCTCAGAACCCAGCAGCCAAAATCATAGCCTTTTTCTTGAACCATATTGTGTTATTTGATTACCCACTTCCTTCATTTTGGCTGTGTCTACACTACCTCCCTACTTCGAAGGAGGATGGTAAGTAGGGCGTCGGGAGTTTATTAATCAAGTGCTGCAAATTCCCCCCTGCAGCAACTTAGAAGTGTTAAACTTCAAAGTGCTGGCTCATGTCTAGCTGTGGCTAACCCACTGGTACTTCGAAGTCCCTTTACTCTGCAGCACTTCATTAATAAACTCCGAACACCCTACTTACCATCCTCCCTTTGAAGTAGGGAGTTAGTGTAGACTAGCCTTTTGTCTGCTGAAACAATATCAGACTATTATGTTAGCTCTGAAGGTTCTGCAGAACTTAACTTTGCATCTCAGTGTCTCTGCTCATTTCTGATCACAATGCACTTTATCCTCTGCATTCAGCCTTTGGTGTCAGCATCATTATCCCTTCCTTCCCAATGATCCCACCCACTTCTTCCAAAACTCCACTCCTTCCATGATGTCTTCTGATGCAGACCCAGCTAAACATACCACAACATCCATTTTTATTTAAAGAATGTAATAATAATCATCTGGGTCTACAAATGTCTGTTTTATTCTTGTTGTTCATCTGTCATTGCAGGATTGGGGTTTTAAAGGCTCAAAGTTAAGCACAGGGTATATCTCATGTAACATCAACCACAATGTTGATTTTTGACAACAATTAATATTGCCTTTGTTTAGCAGGTGTTATTTTATGCTATTGAAGTGTTATCATCATCATCATCAATAACTGTGGGCTCAGCGCCCATTGGTGTCTGATGTGTTAGGCTACTCCCAAGTTCATAATCCTTGCATCTGGGTTCAGTTTTCTTCAATATAAAAGAAAGCAAACCTGGAGTAACATTATAAAGTAATAGTCCTGTCTGTTAGCTTGCTCTGATGTTCAGCAACTTACTCATAAACCTTCTGCAGTCCCAAGACCTATTTGTCTCTTCATAGTCCTTTGCTACATACAGACAAGCATGTTTCCAGTCCTCTGTTAATCTCAGACATGCTGTCATGGAGCCAGAAATCTCAGTTATAACCTCTGGCTGGTAATCATCATCCCCATTCACTTGATGCTATCCATTGGGATAGGTGATTCCCAGCACTGATCCAGAGCAAAGCTGATTTAGCCACACTCCCTTGACCTATAGAGGGATAGACCACCCTGGTAAAAGTTCTCACTACACCTAACCTTCTGAGATGTTGTGAAGGGACATATAAGTGCCCAAGTTTGAAGTCAGAAATGTATGGATTCTTTCTGTCAAGGGAGACATCAGTGTAAGTCTTGATCAGCAAGCAACCCAAAAAACACCTGTGCTCTAGGGAATTCTCTGGAAATCAGGGAAGGAAACACTTTGCTTCAGGCTATAAAGCAATAGTGGCATTGCATTTTGGCTGCTGTAGCTTTGAGTTACAAATACCTCCATTGCTGTTGTACCCTTTTCCTATCTGAGCTGAAAGACTGAGACAGTTTCAGATCCACTGATGTGCCAATGGACCGCAAACTCTCTGGTTTTCAGTGGCTGGGCCTAGATCCTCAAAAGAATTTAGGTTTCCATAGTCCATTGAAAGCTAGATTAAAGCTACCACAGGTATGCCTACAAGTGCTGCAGTAACGCTTCCTGATTACAGTTTAGACATTGTTGAGTGTGATTAATTTTAAGGCTTCATACTAAAGTAAACATTTCCATAGCCAGCAGCCCTGGGGCTGGGAGTTTGCCAGATGCTCAGATGTTCTGGATAATAGAGAGGTATAACTAGCAATGCATAACACTAAAGAAAAAAACAAAAATGTGCGCGGAGTACTTTATTTACCAACAACAGTAGCATTGTACACTATGTACTTTACTGTATTTGCTGTGTGTATTTGTATTTACTTTCACTATACTGTACTTATGGAAAACATAACTAAAATTTACTTATGGTTAATGTGCCAGTTATTGGAGAGTTACAGATGATAGAATGCCAGATATGAAATAATTTATTGTAATGGGTGAGATTCTGACAGGGATATTGCCTGGTGCTACGCATAGAGAACACGGACTCTTAAACAGTAAAATGCGATTGTGCTTTTAAATTTGTTCATATATGAACAAGATAATGATCTATTTGCTTTTAATATTGAGGGTGTTGGGCTAATCAGACATACTTTCTAACATAGTTGACACTCTCTAATTTCATAACAGTAATTTACTTTAATACATGAAGCCTAAGAACACAGAGAAAATGATTTTTGTGTGTAGGGGGGAGGGGGGCTTTTGCTGTGGACTTCAGATGAACCTAAACAAGTCTAGGGTATGGAGAAATGCATTAATCTTCTCAGCTCACTAACCATAATTGTACTACTTTGGAGTATGATGGAGGTACTAACATATTTTATATTCTGTAGCATGTAACAAAGGTCTGTTTTCTTGTGATTGAACTGTTGTTGATTTCCCCTATGACAAGAAACTGGATATTTGGTGTTGTTATATTTCCATCTTGAAAATTAAATTTCAGGAGACTATTAAAAATAGTGGACAATCAGTAAATTGCAGTGTATGGCTCCATTACCTTGGACAATGTTTTCTGCTTGTCTTGTTGTTATCAGTCACTGAGTCATATAACTTGGTCACAGACAAACTATGGACAAGTAATTGGAAACAATTATAAGTAATTGGAAACGATTAATCTTAATCTTAGAGCAGATTTTCCTCTTTTGTTAACCATTTGGGATGGAGGTTAGCTTTTTACTGAAGCTATGATAAATAATCATAAATCATATGTTAATTAAAATGCAATTTGATTGTTATCAGTACCTTCCATTGTTATTTAATTCATTTATTTATTACACTCTACAACTAGAAGAAAGGTGCACACCCTTTGCATAGAGATAAATCTAATTCCATCCATATACCCTGCTTTGAAATACACAGACGTCTGAGAGAGGGATGGGCAGGGAGTAGGGAGCAATATCTGGAGATTCTGCCGCTCCATGGATCTTCTCCACCTGCACTTGTGAAAGGGATTAAGGGCTTGTCTATACTAGGGAAATAAGTCGATTTCAGAGATGCAATTCTAGCCACAGGAATTGAGTAGCTAGAATTGACGTACTGGAAATCGACTTACCTGACAGCCCTAACTAAAGAAGGATCTCCCTTACTCCATGCAATATCCCTTATTTCCAGAGAGATCGATTTTATATGTCTTTATCAGATGCACAAAATTGAACTCTGGAAGACTGAGGCAGAATGGGTTGATCTTCTTGGAAGTATAGACAAGCCCTAAGAAAGCACAGGGAGCTACTCCAGTTATTAGCAGTAGACCAGCCTTCACAGTTTTAAGAGAAGAACTGGGTGTTGCCTACAGGAATTAGTCCTTGAAGAATACATTACAGTTACTGTGAAACATTTTACAAACTATTTTAAAAAAGTATTTTAAGAAGTTAATTTAGGTGAGGCATCAATGAAGATTTTTTAGGAGCTGACTGAGATGCAATAAAAAGGGGAAAAGGTTTAGTGTCACACATAAAACATTAAAGATAACAAAATCTTTAATTCTTCACAGTAAATTGAAGTAAATTTCATTATTAGCAGAAAAACTTATGCTAATTTAAATTATTCCTAAAGATGTTGTGACATTATCTGATTACAATAAGATGATAAAAACATTATTGATAGCACTATTATGTAGATGAAACAAATCTTATGCCAAGTATGACACACATCCAGGAGATGTTAAGCATCCTGGAGGGTAATTGACCCAGAGTCAGCTTCTAAAGACATTTTAGAAAAGTATAAAAATAGTAAGTTATATCTTGTGAGATGTTAATTCCTGTCTATTTCTATAGATGTTGATTAGGAAATCAAAGGGAATATTGACATTTAAATGAATCCTGGATGACATAATTTCATTGTCTTTAAAGTTGGTGGTAATTTGTTTAATGGTTAAATTACCTAATGTTAATTACCATGACATTTGGAAACAGGGGGTTGTATCAAAAGCCTGTTTTTAACCCAGGACTCAATGGCAAAGAAGCTTCTTGAAATCTATATTTTCTCTTATCTCATATCTGCTGAAGGCTCCTTCAGGTATAAGTATTGAGATTCCCATTCAAAGATGGAACACCCTGTATATGATATGGCATATGGACTAAATTAAAAAAAATATTTTGCAACTACAGAACTTTCACTATCTCTAATATGAATCTGATTTGAGAACAGTACTCATATCTGGATATATATTGGTCTTTTAACCAATATTCTCTCTCTCTTATTTTTTAATAAATTTGAGTTTTATTAATAGGAATTGGCTAGACGTATGTATTTAGGATAGGATCTGGAATAGTCATTGATCTGCAGGGGAGGAGGGAATATATCCCATTCTTTGGGATTGGTAGAACTATCTTATGTGATGATTGAGATATTCAGTGATCCACATCCCATTTAAAGTTGGCGTCTGACTAGTTTCCTAAAGATGGGTTGTTTTAAGGTAGTGGCAGGCAATAACCCACCTGCAGGCTGGATGCACTTCAGCGGGGTAGGCCCTGGCAGGCCACCACTGATGTTTTTACCCATGCCTCTGCATATATGGGCACTCGGAGCTCCTGTTGGCCATGGATCACTGTTCCTAGTCAATGGGCTGTTTGGGAAGTGGTATACCAGTCCGTGCCACTTCATGCAGCTCCCATTGGCTGGAAATGGTGACCTGCCACCAACGGAAGCTGCAAGCACTCATACTGGCAGAGGTACAGGTTAATGCAGCAGCAGTGCCCCCCCCCCAGGTCCTAACCGTGGTGAACCATGTCTGTCTTAGTGTCCACCCTTGTTTTAAGAGACTGTGTTTTGGTTTTTGGGTGACCAGTAAGGTATCATAGAGGCAGTTTTGTGCTGGCTTGGAATAACTTCCAGCAATGGCAATTGGTTCTCCCTTTCTTGGCAGTTCATCCTGATTGAGTCACCTCAGCTGGCTCCTCTGGGACCCTGGTCATTAAAAGCAATGATTTAATTAAACAAAGTTTAGAAGATGTTAACCAGTTAAATATGAAAATGAATAGGTTAAACAAATAACACTCAAATGAAATAATAGGTCATGCAACGATGAGATCATAGTCTGATATTTGTACACTTGGAAGTTTTATTCGCTAAGTGGTCTGTGCCCTAAAACACTAACAGGTATAGTGAGAAGCAGTTAAAAATAGTAAAGCAATTTTCATGTGAGATAGTGGAGCCTCGTTCCACCTTGTGCCTTTTTCAATTTATTTTCTTATCATCACACCTAAAAGCTGGGAAAGCATTTCAGGCACAAAACCACTGATGAATGTATGAGAATCTCTCTCTCTCATAGACTTTTAGCGATTTCTCTTCTAATAATATTGAAA
Source organism: Carettochelys insculpta (assembly GCF_033958435.1). Taxonomy (NCBI): domain Eukaryota; kingdom Metazoa; phylum Chordata; order Testudines; family Carettochelyidae; genus Carettochelys; species Carettochelys insculpta. The sequence continues at coordinate 60,963,082 of NC_134144.1, forward strand.
GATTCAATAGGTGTGGTCAGCAAATTTTAGTGTTCAGAATGTGCCTGTAAAACCATAATGTTAATAACTGGTCATGAACTTGTATTAAGAAAAACCCTTCAATATTCACTGAGGCCGTTTCTACACTTTCGGAGAAAGTGACGTGCAGAAATAGCCTGAGTGACTATATATGAGCAATACTCACAAACCCTTCTGGAGATAGCACTCCAAAGGAATACGTTAAGACACATGACATCACCCTCTTGAGTAAGTAAGCAAATGTGCCTCAAAGCTCTGCTCCTTTAAATAGTTACACATATGCTTAATTTTAATACTTTGAATACTCTCAACTGATCGCATTAGTAAAATTAACTATGTCCATGTCAGGATTGGCATCCCAGACAAGTGGCTTGCTATTTTTATTTATTTATTTAATTAGTTAGTTAGAAAGTTAGTTTCTATAGCACTTAGGTGTATTAACATGGATAAAGCTAGCACAGTCTACTTCAGTGTTGCCAACTCTCATGGTTTTAACACGTCGCATGATATCGTGTTTTTTGTTTCAAGACCACCCCTTGGAGGTATGTGATGAAATAAAAATCTTGAGGGGTTTTTTTTGTTGATGTTTTTGTTTTTGCTATTTTTTTTTAATGGTGCAACACCTATCACCAAGAAGTGCTTGTCCAGGACTGGGTCATTTAGAAGCTATAGTCATACCACTAATATTAACCAAAACAAAATAAGTATCCAAACCTCATGTTTGCAGAGTAAAGCTTGAAAATGTGGCCTATGTGTAGTATAAAATAGAACTGGTTTGGTATTTTGTAACAAAATGTTTTTATCAGAAGATACTGATTGATTCAGACTGAAATGTTTTGTGGGAAAGTGTTAGGATATAGATTTGCAGACCTACGTATACTTTAAGAATTTAGTATTTAAGAATCTTATCATTTAGCTACTTACAGGAGTATAAAAAAGGAGAATCAAAATCACAGTCTGCCAGCATATGGGTCTTGTCTCACTATGATAGTCTGGAGTTTTGTTCTTAAGCCTTTGGCTAAGCATCAGGAGCAGTCATGAGCTAGGAAACTTACGGCCACACCCTCGCATCCCAAACCAGTGATGTTGAAATAAAGCAATTTTCGACAGTTAGAAATGCAATCTATTCTATTGTCTCCAGATACCGGGGACAGCCCAGAAGATCTAAGAAAAAGCTTAGGTTGATAGCTCGTTGTCTTTCAAGGGTTGGGGTTGTGAAATCCTTATTCCTTTTTGTTTTTATGACCACCACACCCTTATGGCAAACATCCCACTTAACATACTTTCTTCTTCCCAGAGGTTTCTCTCTTTTTCTCCCTCACCCCTTTACTTTTTAATTTTTATCTTTAGCTAATGTCTCAGTTCTCTCTGTTCTGCTCCAGAAACTGAAAAAGCAGGTCTTTCCCATGAAAGTGTATTATGTAATAAATAAAATTGTTAGTCTTTAAGTTGCTACAGATCTGCTTGCTTTGTTTTGCAAAGATACAAACGAACATGGCTACACCTCTGAGACTACCCACTCTCCTGTTGTTTGTATGATCTGTCTGGTTCCTTGATTGTTTCTGATTGCTGTATAATTAATTTTGCTCAGTGTACACCAGTGAAAGTGGTGGGATATAATAGGTTAGATAATCATGTTAGAATACGTTAGAATTGGTTAATTTCAGTAAAATGATTGATAAAGCCAGTCCTTTATTTCTGGAAAAAGAAGGTGGCAGAACTCAAGCCCCACCCTGCTCTCCCCTGCCCCAAGATCCACACCCCACCTGGTGGCTTAACCCCCATGCATGGGGCCCAAACTGCACCTCAACAGTTTAAACCGTCCTCACCCGAGAGGCCTGAGCCACTCACAGCATCTGAGCCACCCCTCAGCAGGTCCTAAGTTTCCCCCCCAGCAGCTGCCTCCCTGACAGGACCTGAGTCCCCCCCGTTGTCTTAAATCCCCCTGCCCATATTGCCCCAACCTGCCCCCTGGTGGCTTAATCCCCCCAACGTGGTCCCAACCCTCCCCCCACTGGCATAAGCTCCCCAACAGTTTAACCCCCCCACACACACACACAACCCCAAACTGCCCTCCCTGCCCAACCACTGTCTTGACTCACCTTATGTAGGAGGAGCTCCACGTGTAGGTGCTTCTCCTTCAGCGGCCACCTGCAGCTCCCCGCCATCCCTCCGGCTCACCCAGGTAAATCAGGAGGGGCAGCTCACAGCACCCTTTCATGCTGAAGGAAGGTTTCAGTTTAATTGATTTAATGACCATCCATAAACCAGCTGAGTCCCTCCTTCAGCACAGCAGGGCACTGTGAGCCAGAAGCAAGCAGCAGCAGCAGCAGCAGGAGCTGCATATCATCCCCTTAAAAAGCCACATGCAGCTCAGAGCTTCCCAGCCACATTTTAAAAATGGCAGGGCCAGCAAAAAAAAAGTGGTGGGCATTCTGCACCATTCCACCAGAAAAAAAGCCCTGGATGAAGGTATGGCTGAGAATATCACTATGTAAAGTCTGGGGGCAAACACGAAGTAAGTTGGGAAAAATGGAAGCTGGATTCTTGCTTGGTGGAAGCTAATCCCAGGAAATATTGTGTTGTTTGCATCTCTAAACTTTGGGTATTGCTATTTTCTGTTCAGGTGAGAAGAACCAAGAAAGTGGAAGGGTGATAAATCCTCTAACAAATAGGATTGGTTCTGACAAATATTTCAATCAAAAACACTCTGAAAAAAGCCATAAGTTGTTGAAATATGTGTTTCAATTTTTCAAAACAAAACATTCTGAGCTTCCAATTCTCGGAGACTTTTCATTTCAAAATATTTTGATGTTATTGAATGTGATATTTTGATTGATCCAAACCAAATTTATTTTCAGAGATTTGGTTTTCAGAAACATTTCAGATATCATTATTTTGTCTTGAGTTGGAACAGGGGAATTTTTGGAGATCGGGAAAACTTTGTGGAACAGGCAAACCATTTCCTGAAAAGTTTCAACATAAAGGCCCCAAATCCAAAGACAAATAAAAAGAAATAAAAAATTCTTGGTTTTCTGTCAATCTGACAGGGTTTCCTGGGGCATGACTCTTGATTTCTGAATGCTCGGCATATATAACATTTCTCCCCATCTGTTTTTGGGTAGGAAATTTATACCATCCAAAATAATCCCCTAAGTGCTTGGCCTCCAAATGGCACATCACACTTGCATAATTGTACATTCAGGAAACAAATTAATATGTTCTTTCCGTTTCACTTAGAACTCAATTTCACTTTGAAATTCTAAGAGGATTCCTCTTGATTACATTCAGCCTTCCTGCTTTCAATTGTTGGAGCTGTAGGAAAGGAGCACGTGCTCAAGACACTTAGCTGATCAGTGTCAGTTTGTTGCAAGACACATTACAGATGGTTTTATCCGTTGTTGCCATGTATTAGTGACACTTACATTATAATACTATGCAGCTCATCAATGTACAAAAAAATAATCTGCCTCAAATTCCTTTTACAGCCTTCGATTGTCCTAGGGAAAGTACATTACTGTCCTGACTATAATCATAACTGTGGGCTAGTCTATGGCCTGGCTTCTGTGGCTGAACAAAGGGGAGTGAAGCACCACCTCAATCAGTTCTGCCAGCTAGGAGACTCACAAGTCATAAGGGCATGTCAGGAGAATTATGTTGCACCAGCAAGGACTTCAGATCTGACACAATATACTTCCAGCACAAGGAGCAAAAACCAGAGAGTCAGATCTTGACTTCTAGAAGCGTGGACTTCTCCTGAGGCATTGTATCAGTTGTTCAGGGCTTGTAGCAAAGACATGATTAAGCCTGATGTTAGCTGTTTTCATGTTAAGGTTACTACTAATTGGTTTGAATGCTAACGTTGCTGTAATTATGCTGTCTGCTGCACTATACTAGCAGATTTTAATATTTTCATTCTCAGGCCTTGTTTTCAAGGAGTGGAATGTGGTCAATTGATCTATAAAAATAAATGCTCTCATATGAACCACAGTGTGAAACATTTTAAACCCAATGACAATGGGCTTTTGGTCTTTTACATGTTTGTAAGAAATCTGCCTGGAATAATTTCTGTGGTTTTATACACTTTTTATGTACCCTGGTAATTCAAAAATGGCATCAGATGAATTATAACAAGTGCTCAAAGTTACAGTCTGGGGCTGAATGACTGAACTTAATGGTGATTTATTCTAAGGTATTTCTACAATATCAAGCATGAGCACATTATCCTTTTGGGACTAACTACTACACAGCACTGCAGAGATCTAGCAATGGAAGGGATGATTTAAAGCAGCATGTTTGGTCTACTTGATGGTCGATTTAGTTCTGCAAGGTCATGGATTTAAATCCTGTTTAATTTTTTAGTATCTGTAACAGTCTCATTGTTTTTAGCTAACAAATAAAGTCATCCCTAGAGCCTGGATTCTCGCAGTGAGCTAGTAGGTAAAGATGGGATTCAGGTCCCCAGTTACTCCAGACCTCAGAAGTTATGAATAGGAATGATGCATCTGTGATAAGAGATTACATTCAGGTGTTTGTGAGAATGTTTGAAGGATGTAAAGAAGGCGGGTTGGATGTAATGAAAGAATGGGGATGGAGCACTTTATAAAATAAATATTAGCGAATAAGAGTTCATTACCATGTGATCAGTCAAACCAACACCTGCATGTTCCTTGTGAGATATTTTCTTATGTCTAATGTGTCAAATTCAATTAGCAACACATACTGTGGAAAAGTAACAAGATTAGAGACCCTTTTCATGGTTCAGTTATAGGAGTAGTTTTTACTCCCACTTTCAGACTGACAGTGTAGTGTTTAAATGAAAGCTTTTCACTACAGCAACCAGACTTTAAAGATTCTGTCACAGTTTGAAACAGAAACAAACTGAGGGGTAAGAGGAAAAAGAGGAATACGGTAACATTTTGTCCTTGTTATCGTTCTGCTATAAGACACAAGATTGAGCTAGTTGTTCAAAGAATCCCCAACAAATAAGATAACATTTCCAAATTGTTGTTCTTTTACCCAATTATAAGCATCTCTATATATTGTAAGAACTCCACTAGACATAATGCCAGACATTGGAGCCCAGCAGTGCAGAGGGCAGAAGGAGCAGGGCTTATGGCAGAAATATATGTGGAGTGGCAGCACAGAACTCCATGGTTTTTCTGGCAGTGGTGGCAGCAGGAGCACTGAGCATCTTTCATACAATCATAGAATTCTAGGGCTGGAAGGGCCCTCAGGAGGTCATCCAGTCCAGCCCTCTGCCCAAAACAGGATCAGCCTTAACTAAATCATCCCAGCCAGGGCTTTGTGAAGCTCGAACTAAAAAACCTCTAGAATGCAGATTCCACCACCTCCCTAGGTAACGCATTCTAGTGCTTCACCACTTTCCTGTTGAAATACTTTTTCCTAATATCCAACCTACACCTTCCCCTCTGTAACTTCAGACTATTGCTCCTTGTTCTTCCATACGTCACTTCTGAGAACAGCCTCTCTCCATCCTGTTTAGAGCCCTCCCTTCAGGAAGTTGAAGGCTGCTATCAAATCATCCCTCACTCTTCTCTTCTGCAAACTAAATAATCCCAAGTCCCTCAGCCTCCCCTCATAGGTCATGTGCTCCAGACCCCTAATCTTCTTCATTGCCCTCTGCTGGACCCTCTCCAATGCATCCACATCCTTTCTATACTGGGGGGCCCAGAACTGGACACAATACTCCAGATGTGGCATCCCCAGTGCCAAATAGAGGGGAATAATAACTTCTGTAGATCTCCTGTGCACCCAAATATGCCATTAGCCTTCTTGGCTACAAGGGTACACTGTTGACTCATATCCAGCCTCTCGTCCACCATAATCCCCAGGTCCTTTTGTTCTGCACTGCTACTTAACCAGTTGGCACCCAGTCTGTAACAATGCCTGGGATTCTTCCATCCCAAATGCAAGATTCTGCACTTGTCCTTGTTGAGCCTCATCAGATTCTTTTTGGCCCAATCCTCCAATTTATCTAGGTCACTCTGGACCCTATCCTTATCCTCCAACATATCAACCTGTCCCCCTAGCTTTGAAATTACAGGCCTGGGAGCAACTGCCCCGTTTGCCCTCCCCCCTGCCCGGTTGGCAGGCTTGTGGGTGCCACACCCATCTCACTTCCTGAAGAATCATCTTAGCATAAACAAACACTTCTAACTGTATAAAAAGGAAACCGATTGGCAAAATTATCTTATTTCACCTTCCTTAAACAATTAAGTAGTCCACCTTACCTGGCATTACTTATGTTCATTTCTGTTTGCCAGCAAAAACAAACTTATCTTCCCACTCTGTTCCCCCTAGAAACATATACTGACTACACTGTCTATCATTGCGTCCCACAGAACGTTGGCATCATTGAAATTCTTACTCCATATCTTCTCCAAGAGTAAAGTTGTGTCGCATTTTTCAAGTTCAGAAATTCTGAACTACATCTTCAAATATAAATGTAATTACTGGTCAGAACTTCTGGATAATTTATGTGTCTTCTGAAATCATAAAAATTGCACCTATTATTTTTACTTCAAGATTGAATTGAACATAGGGTTTTGAAATTTTGACTATAAAGTAACTTTGTCCCAAGCTACCCTTTATTCCTGATAATAGCTAAAACATGCTTCAGTGCTCATAGTATGAAACTCTTCAACTTTATTGCTTTATGAAGTAGAAATCCTGGTAGAGATATTATTAAACATCAATAAAAGTCTGCAATTTAAGGATGCTTAGGGAAATCTGTTTCAAATGATAATTGGCAAGGGGAGAGGAAAGCAGTGCTAAGGTCAACAATACTTAACTTTAGATGGGTATTATTCCCACAAGTGACATATGATGAATAAATGCATTTACTACAATTAAACAACCACCAATTTAGCATGAATGCATATCAAAGGGACATTAGCACCAAAAGTTCTACTGTGCATTGTTTTTCTATTGATTCATTATCTGCATTTTCCTGCCTGCTAAAATGCAACTGTGCATGGATGTTCTTAGGAATTGCTTTATTGTTTTGGTGTGCTTGGCAAATGCATGTGTGGGTAAGCACTTTAAAGATAAAAAAGGCAATAATCGCTGAGAAATTTACAATTAGAACAATTCATGAATGTTGACAACAGGTGAGAGGGAGAGATGAGGGAAAACAGAAGAAAAAAAGGATTGTCAATATCTCCTTTTCAGAGCCATTATTACAGAAATTCAGATCACCTATGATTCCCCGTTTTCCTTTCTGTTTGTTATAGCTTTGTGTGTCTTAGTTTTGGTGGTGTATATTTGTAATTGATATCAGGTGAAAAGAGGGAGCAAATAGTGCCAATGCAGAGACCAGAAACAGCACATTCCAAAAAAGCGTGTTTCTGGGAAAAAATGTGAAAGCTGAAGGGAGGATCCCTGTCTAATACAAGGGAAGAGGCAGAATTTTATGCTGTTCTACAGAAGTTCTTATGCCATGCCCAACACCCTAGTAACAACTGCATTCCAATAGCACATTAAGTAATGTGACTAACATCTTTCAGGTGTTTGTTCCATCATGTTTCCCCAGTGGAGAACCACATGTAGTGGAGTGTCTTGTGTAGTTTTAAATGAAAATGTACATTGCCATTTATGTAAGAGAAATCAGGGTCAAAGAATGTATCTTTCTCTTTGAGTGGACGGTGGTGAGAACTGTCATGGTGTTCAGTTTCTCAAAGAGTTCATTCCACTATCTTGGACCAGGCCCTGAAAAAACATTAAATATTAAGTTAAAGTAAATATTAAAGCAGGGATCTATATCTGCAAATTATATTATCTAGATATAGATTACAAATATAGCCATTTTCATAGATGGAAATATAAATAAAAGAATAAAAATGGGATGAACAAAATATTTCATTATATGTTGTAATAAAATTGGGCATTTTAGCCTCTTTACAAACTGGGTGGGTTTGAGGTTGTGCTAAAATTGGCTAAAGGTAGTAGAAATATTTGAGTTGGTATGATACTTAAAAAGAGAGGATTCAGGGCTACATGAATAGTACAAATTTCTTAGAAATTGATGATACCAGAAAGTCTAAAGAGATCTTCAATTTAAATTATGATGAATTATTCTTTGGATTGTTCTGAAACTGTGGAAATTGTGTTTCTATCACTGAGCAAGAAAACATTCATTTATGCATACCAACATGTTATTTCCCACACATTACCTCTTTTACCTCATCTAGATTTATATTTTTGAAAACAACATCTACTATCAACCTGATGTAAAGAGTAGCTCATTGCGATTGACATCTTCAGGAAAAGAAGGAATTATTTTTAATGGAATTGCAGACTGGCTATATGAAGGTAAGATGAATAAATACAGATGTTTGTTTATACCAGGAAGAAGTTCTTATACAAAACCTACAAGAGAAAACTATTCATTCCAGGACAATGGTGCCTCAAACTGTTTTGCTTTTACTCTTATTTTCCTAAAAAAATTGCCTTCAGAGCTTTGCATTAGCTCGGATTTTATATTGACTCACAACTTGGTTTGCATATAATTATATTTTCTTGTGCAGGGGAGGGTGCCAGAGTGCAAGCTAAACAGTAATGAAAGAGCCCCTCCAGCCTGAGTCCCGCAAGACCGAATCAGCTGGCTTGGTCCAGATGCAGTTCTTTAGTTGCTGCGCAGATATCCTCTTTAGGATCCTTTCAAAAACCCAGCTCAAATGGATTCTCTGAAATAAGAATGGTAATTTACATTCTATGGAGGTTTAAATGCCTCTATTCAAAAGATTACCCTCCTCAAGTTTTAATGGATTCCATTAATGTTTTGTAAGTATTTTAATAGGTCAGTGAAGTTCAAAAGCAGGGAGATGGGGCATCTTTAATACGGAAGATCATTTTAAATGCACTCCAGATACAGCAAATCTAATATGATTGCATATAAATTGGTGTATTTAAGCATATAAAGTTAATTAAATCTGACACAGCAGATCACCTTTTTGCTAAGACAGAGTATTGGTTGGGTTGCATGCATGATTATTCAATGCTTTGTTAGGCAATTTTGGGACAAATTCTGCTAATAGCACATTCTCAGAAGAAGGTAGCCTCTGTGATATACTCTGAACTGGGGCAGTATGGAGTTGCACTGTGCCAAAGATAATTCTGAATGTTTCCAGGAAATCTCCAGATTCCTACTGTTCCCCTTTATGGAATTCAACACATTCCTTCCCACCCTTCACACCAGGCAGCTGACCAGCTCTGCTCTGGAGCACATGGGCAGAAAATAGCTCTGCTAGTTCTCCAGACTTTTCTGGGTATCATACATCCCTAGGGAGTAGTTGGGGGTCAGCTACTACCTGCTGTTCTTCCTAAATTGATTTAGGTAATACGGAAGGGAGCCGCCACCTGAAGACTAGCAAAGTCTAGCATAAGAGAAGCCCTGGTGACATCAGTTGGGCTATACTAAGCATTGGTGCAGGTTACTTATATATACTTGCGTGCGGGTAGTGTAGTAGTGAGCAAAGCAGTTAGTGCTGTGTGATGAATGAAACTGGGAAAGAGTTCAGTTTCAGAAGAGAGTAGGATGAAGTTGTTAACAGACAAACTTTGGAGCTGTGGCACATCACACTGTCCAATATTTAATCAAAAGCTCTTTCTGGTGGTTCTGCCCACCTGCCACATTACTTACAGGTAATCAAATCTTCCATGTAAGTTAGGATTACAAAACGTGGTTCTTAGTTAATGGAGGATGAAGTAAGCAATTCTAATGCTACTGTAGATTCTTATGCCAAAGCTGCACCTACTGTTAAGTGCAAATACTGTGAAAGAAATAAATTAATTAAAATTACCTGAGTACATGTATATTGAATGCAAAGGGCCTCACTACCCCCAGTATTTGTATAGAGTGCCTAAAGTGGAACAAGACCAATTTTCTTTTTCTTTTATGCCATGCCAGTGTGGCATTTTTTAACTTGATTGTGCAATCAGAAAATCATCTTTTGTAGTAAAAGGATAATGTGCATTTTTAACAACTAATTTTTTGTTAACGATAAACAGAATTTTTGACCATACAAATTACTTTATTGCATAAGCTTTAAGAGACTGGGTAAAAAGTGTAAATGATAAGAAACAGAGAGAACCACAGGCTGAACCTCTATAATTTGGAACTCTCATCCAGCAACATCCATGATCCAGCATGATTTTAATTAGCCAGGTGGTCACTTATGGGTGGGGCCAAGTTTCCTGTTGTCTCATAAAATTTGTTTACAGCTTCCAGTCATGGCTCGCAGTATTCTGTGCTATTAGTTAGCTGTAATTTACCCTTAAATGTCCTCTAAGAGCCCAGTTTGCTGTGGAAGTGTTAGTAATGCTGCTAGATAAAATTGACCTCCCATGGTCTGGCAAATTCTCTCATTCAGCACCTGTCAGGTCCCGAGGTACTGGGTGAGAGAGGTTCAACCTGTATTTGAAAATGCACATAAGCATAGGTTACATTTCTAACTGATACTCCATCAGAGGTTTACGCATGTGTATGTAAAACAGTGCATGCTCATGTATGTGGCTATGCTTTGAATGTGAACTGTCAGATTTCAGCACCTGTGCTCAGTGTTAGAATTTCCTTTCACAAAACTCACTGGGACTTACTGCTCCCATGACTCTTTGCACCATCAAATACGTGTTTCTACCTACATGTGCAATTGTTCATGTAAGTGGACACGTAGTATTGGAAATCAAGTCAATAAACATTAAAAAAAAACATGGAGGTTGATTTCAGCAAGGCCACAACTTTTCCTGTATGTTAATACGAAGGAAGAGACTCCTGGATTTCCAGTGCACTGCTTCAGCCTCTCCTTGTTAATCCCTGGCAGGACAGCTACTGGACGCCACTGTGTGAGGCATTCCCGATTACATTCATCCCTTGTTAAATGAGTACTTTAGTGATGAATACTCGCTTAAACAAGGGACGCATATACTTACCTTAGTTCACTAGATGAGTGAACTCCCCCTGTTAATACAAGCCTAACCCCCTCCCCATGGCTCCAACCTGCTGTAGTCTGACTCCCCCGCCAGGCCTCAGACCCAACCCGCCACACCTTAACCACAACCCGCGGCAGCCTGACCCCCATGGCCACAACCCACGGCAGCCTGACCTGCGGCCCCAACCTGCTGCAGCCTTACCCCCTGCCGGCCCTGTGGCCCCAACCCACGGCAGCCAGACCCACTCCGCCAGCCCCGTGGCCCCAACCCACAGCGGCTAGACCACCCTCCCCCCCGCTGGCCCCGTGGCACCAACTCACAGCAACTTACCCTCCACTGGCCCCGCGGCCCCACTAGTCCTTCAGACCTAATACGCGATAGCCTGATGCCCTGCGACCCCAACCCGCAGCAGCCTGACCCCCTCCCCCTGCCAGGCCCGTAGACCTAACCTGCCACAGCCTGACTCCTTCTGCGGGCCTGCACACCCAGCCTGCAGCAGCCTTAACCCCCTCACCCGCTCCACGGATACAACTTGCAGCAGCCTGAACCCCCAGCTCACCCCACGGACCCAACCCACCACCAGATTTTAACCCTCCCTCCCATTCATGGCCCCAAACTGCCCCCAGCCTTTAACCTCCCCCACAAAACCCAAGCTTCACTTATCTTTCAACAGCAGCACCACATGCTGCCACTCCTACCCTGAGCACTAGGAACCAATCAGAGACTTTTACATGGTATTTTAATGGTAATTTAGTATCCCTCTTATGAGTTTTTGCCTACGAGCAGAACGTTGAAAACCAGTTGTGCTTGTATAGCAAGGGATGAGTGTACGGTGGGACCCCTGTACATGAGGTTACATCCAGCAAAGGTTATACAGCCTGGGGGTAGGAGAGTTGGGACTATGAACTCTGTGTGGCCTCTCTCAAGTGATTCTACCTCTTCTCAGACTGTTCAGTCCCTAGCCCATAATTCTTATGCAAGTTCTGCTCCCAGAGAGTGGTCTCTGGATTCCTAGGAATAGGCTATGGTGGGAAGGAAGAAGCTGTTCCCCTCACCATCTTTTTTAAGAGTGGTGATAGGGTACAGGTGGAGGTCATTCCAGGCACAAATCCCCAGAGCACAGTGTGGTGCTATTGTGGCTGGCATGCTGACTCTTCCTCTTTTCTATCTAACTTGTTAATATAAGCAGCACTTTGCAAGCAGTAAATACAGGTGATATGTTTTGTGATAGTATCAGGAATGCAGCTGATTGAATACTGCACTATTACATTAATGAGCATTCAGATGAATTCCAAATAGCTGCTCACTTTGACTTTATACATGTGGCTTTTTCATTTCTCATGCACAAATACTCATGTTCCTGGGCTTTGATTTACAGAAGTGTTTGGGAATGTCTGTTCTTTGTGTGAATATCCTTATTTGAATGCAAACAGCATTCCGTGTTTCCTGTATGCCACTGCTGTTTACCCTTCCATTATTTTTCTATGTAAAAGGTGTCAATTATCTAATGAGGGGACGGAAACAATATCTTGTAACTGAGGCAATCAGTCCAACATCAACCAAAATTAGTGAATATTCTAAGAGAACAAATTTTGGTTTCCAAACGCACAGCCAAAAGATATGTACAGAACACTGTTCACTAAGAAGTCCAAATGGAAAGTTACTAGTTTAAAAAAAAAAAGGTGATCATGGACAATAAATAAATTTTAAAAAAAACAGTCAGATCTAATGCTGGACAGGAAATGGATTTTTCTTTTTTGCTGGGAATTTTGTAATTTAAAAAAAAAAAAGTGAAAACAAGGAAGGAATACATTCCAAAACAAAATTACAAGCCCTCCCCCCAAAAAAAAATTTCATGCAAAATAAGATTCAATAAAGCTGAAGGTTTTCCCCAGAAAAAGTGAATAACTTGATGGAATACTACTACTATAGTGCTAATATTACCTTTACATTCTATTGATGCAAATCATTGACAAAAAGAATTAAACATACAAACTGGATAGAATGATACTAGGACTAAATATAATGCAATAATCATCTCAACTATGCAAGAAATTCCACTGACATAATTGAGAACACTCATCAGAGTAAAAATTCATACTTTGTGTTATAATAGATCTTATATTCAGGCATTTCAAACCAGGATCATTTTCAATTTTTATATAATTGCAAAAGCTACATTGCAAGAAAACGTAGCAATTATATTAAATGCAAACTCATCAGTTCGTAATCTGAATCACACAGTAGTTACTTCTGTGACTTTCCAAGCATATCCATCTGTTTCAGAGGAGCTTCTTCACTCTCACGTTGCCCACTGGTGGTCCCCGGATGGAGAAAGGTTGGCATTCCTGATGATAAATGACACTTTGGTACCAAACATGGTTATTCCTCGGTTTACTGGAGGTCTGTATCCCAAAGGAAAGCAATATCCATATCCTAAGGTAAGTAAAGTCTAAGTGCAATCTAGTGCCCTTGTGCACGGTTCAGTGAACCAACTGATAGCTTTCTGCGTTTTTGAAGGACTGTTAATACATAGTAAAAGAAGCTGCTTGCGTTGTTATGGCAGCACAGAAACCATTAGGTAAGGATGGGATGTACAGTCTGTTTCATGCTAATTTATGATTAGTATATTCTACAAGTTTTGAATGAAGAATGAAGTGATCAAAACGAGTCAAAAAATGCTCTCAGAATGTCCTTTGAATAGCAAATCAGCTGTAGGGATTGTTTGGCTGCAGTTATATTGATGGATGAAGCATAGCAGCTTTCTGATAACATAGAGTATCCTAGTATCTCATTTCAAATTTTCATCAAGCGATGGTGTTATTAACTGGGACAAGAAACCTTGGTTGGGTAAAATAAGCAATGATATGAATCTTTCCCAAGTCTTGAACTGAGCAGAACTAAACCTGACAGTGAGGTTCAAAAATGTGGATGAGGAGCTCCAGTGAATAGCTGATGTGATGAACAATTCATGGGCAATTTTATTGTTTTCAATTGAAGATAACTTCAAGGGTTTTCAGGGTGAAGAAAAAAACATATTGAAGTATGTGTATTTTCCTTAAATATGTTTAGTTGTCATTATTTCTGGTGCCTCTACATTATATGCTAAAACATCTTTCTTTTTTTCAAAGGCAGGTCAAACAAACCCAACGATAAAGCTGTTTGTCGTCAATCTATATGGACCAACACATACACTGGAGCTCATGCCACCTGACAGCTTTAAATCAAGGTATGTAAATGAATTGTTTTGTGAAACTCACAATGACCTCTGGCCATCGTGATAAGCACAGTGTAAGAACCTGAAGAGACTTGAATTCTACTAAGGTTAACAATCACATGGAAGTCCCAGGGTTCTAGAATGTGCACCTTTACTGAAGTCCTCCAGAGCTCCAAGTAATTGTGATGTAATTATTTGTTCCAGGATGTATTTACTTCACCCTGGTGCTAAGATTCTGGGAAAACAGTAGAGGGCAGAGGGTTGTAAACAGAGATTTTGCCTGAGAACAGTGTAGTACTGAATTGAGTTGTTTGTTTGGCCTGCACCCACTTGCTGGCAACAAGTGGTTTCAGTTCTGAGATGCACCCAGAAAATACAATAATGGGTCCATTATCAGGAAATTAATTCCAATAAACTTTTTTAAATGTAAAGTGGTATATTAAGAACTCTTCAAATCATTAAATATAAAGCCATATCACTTCTCAGATCCAGGTCGATCACATAAAATAAGCTGTGATCCTGTCATATCACATGGGCTAGGCTGTGTTGGACTGTTTAAGTGCTTGGTAGAAAGATCTCTGGGTGAAGGTGCTTCTGGAAATAGTGATAGAACTTAGTAGGTATGATTTCTTTTGAGTCAGTACTGAACTAATGACAACATGGTGTTGCCAGGAATTGTCGTGCTGAAGTTACATGTTTTGCATGAGGCTCCTGACCACTTGTGCTTATTAGAGATCATTTGGAACTTTCTTTAAGGACAGGAGAAGTTTAATTAAAGTCTTTTAGCCAGAGTCCAATTTATGTAATTATATTCTGCCAGCTCAAATTGCTATTGTGACTTCAGGTGGCTATGATATTCCACTTCACTACCTGCCCTAACTGGTTAGGCAACGGCATTTAGTAATGAATGAAAAGAGTTGACTGCATTCTGGAGGCAAGAGAGGCACTCCTTGCCCTTCATCACATAACAGTTTGAGGCTTAATGAAGTATTACTAAAATAGTTTGAGATATCCAGCTCCATGGCGGTAAATAAGCTGTATAATTGTTACCACTAGTCCATAAGGTATAACAAGTGGGGTTCCGCAGGGGTCTGTACTGGGACTGGTTCTGTTCAATACCTTCATCAATGATTTAGATATTGGCATCAAAAGTATGCTTATTTAGTTTGCAGATGATACCAAGTTAGGAGGGGTTACAACTGCTTTGGAGGATAGGGTTAAAATTGAAAATGATCTGGACAAATTGGAGAAACGGTGTGAGGTAAACAGGATGAAGTTTAATAAAGACAAATGCAAAGTGCTCCACTTAGGAAGGAGCAATCAGTTTCACACATACAGAATGGGAAGCGACTGTCTAGGAAGGAATATGGCAGAAAGAGATCTAGGGGTGATAGTGGACCACAAGTTAAATATGAGTCAACAGTGTGATGCTGTTGCAAAAAAAGCAAACAGGATTCTGGGATGCATTAGCAGGTGAGTTGTGAACAAGACATGAGAAGTCATTCTTCCACTCTATTCTGCACTGGTTAGGCCTCAGTTGGAGTGTTGTGTCAAGTTCTGGGTGCCGCATTTCAAGAAAGATGTGGATAAATTGGAAAGGGTCCAAAAAAGAGCAACAAGAATGATCAAAAGTCTAGAGAACATGACCTATAAAGAAAGGCTGAAAGAATTGGGCTTGTTTAGTTTTGAAAAAAGCAGATAAAGGGGGGAAATCACAAAAACTAGAGCAAGGCCATGCAAGCCTGGAAATTATCAATTTTAATATTATTTAATATAATTTTTCCAATTAAAGGATAATGACTTAGTTATCAATAATAGATAGTTTACAGAGGTATGAATCAAACATCATTTGAAAGTGGTTATCTGCAATTCTGATGTAATTGGAATGTTTGTCAATCTGACTCATATCTGTGCAGAAAACACATACATACTTGAGGGAAGCCAAAATTGGACAGGCCTTTCCTAAAGGAGAAACTAGAAGGGTTGCTTATTGATTCTGATATTTTGTATTAATTTGTTTCAGTAATCATTTTTTGCAGTCCCATTTGTAATAAGATCAGCATGGTGTTTCTGTAATGGGAACTTTAAAAACTTGTCTAGAGTTTGGTTCACCTTTATGGATTTTTTCATAGAACTTTCTGTAAAAATCTTCTGAAAATAGATACTGTATGTGACTTTACCATCAAAGATGAAATATACCTCTTTGTGGTCCCCTAAAAACCTCGTTTTTAGTTAGTCGTTTAGGCCTAGGTTCTTGCTCTGTGCATGACCTGAGAAGGTGGCAACTGCCAGTGATAAAATTCAACATGAGGTCTGAAAGTCTAGCTGGGTTTTTTCCTGCTCCCCACTTTTCCTACTTCCATATATTAGCAATTTCAAAGATTCTACGACTTCCCTCAGTTACATCTTTTCTACGAGACTGTATTATTGACAGTCTGTTTTCCAGTCGATAACTGAGATTTAGCTTTACAGTTGGAACATAGACCTTGATCCTAAGGGTAAAACGCCTATTCCTTGGACAGTATTTTTTTCTTAGTCAACAATTACGTGTTTTATGCAGACATTCCTCTTTCTATTGACCCAAAAAATTGTGAACTATAAAATGTAGTAAAAATTACGCCATCGAAGAAGAGTGGATCTAATTACGCACTGTAAATTGAAACATTGAGTGATACAATTTTTGCAGTTACTTTTCAGTAGACAGACACACTGTAAGGATGCAGTTACCAGCACTGGGTCTCCAGCCCCTTTGTGCCAATTGTGCAATGCAAAGTAGTTAATAAGTAACTAGTAACATGGGCAATGGGGGCACAATTGTGTAGGTAAATCCCAGTCTCATGTTGTCAGCCTAAACCATCCCTGACAACCTCATGGACAGGGGGAATGTCCAGACCACCTTAACAATTCTGGGTGGACAGAAGGCATCAGCCAGAAGAGATTGGAATGGCCCTGAAGATGCTCACATTTATTTTAGGGAACAAAGAATATTCTAGATGTTCTGAAAATCAGAGGCATGCTTTGAGGGGGAGGGAGGAGACAACAACAAACCTACCTACATTTTTTATTTAATTGTGATCAGGAAATCCCTGAGAAGCAGTAAACAAAATTACACAACACCATTGATAAGGAATTACACTTTCGGGCGGGGATGGGCAAGAAGCTGGATGCAGTTGGCTAAGGTTAGCGCTAGGTGCTTTACTTTTCTGCCAGCACTTTACTTAACAACCATTTTCTGCTCCTGTTGGCCACAGGTGGCTGTTCTCAGACAACTGGATCTGAGAAAAGTGGAGAGCACACTGGGAAACCACTCCCCACAGGTTCCACTGGCCAGAAATGGCAGTCTGGAGTCAATGTGATCTGTAAGCACCCTTACCTGCAGAGGGGCAGGTAAATAAAGTGCTGGTGGCCCATGAGGTGCTAACCCTCATGAACCATGTTGGGCCTGTGCACCATTTATTGCCTACCCCTGTGTATATATAGAGTATACCTGTGCCTTCAGGGACATGACATAAGTTCATAGGATCTTGTACTTGGGATGGGACTGTGAACTGGGCCCCAAAATCTGTAATTTAATTTGTTTCTTTTTTGATCACTTCACTCATTTTCCATCAACCTTGTTGAGCTGAAAGTTCTCTCTCTATGACACTATAATTTCTTTCTGGCTTGGGGAATGCTAATGACTCTACTGTGAATAGTTAATTTTTAACAAAATACTTCAGGTGATGAAATAAGGGTATTTGTTTTTCATTTATTTAAAGGCCCCCAATATAGTATTAAATGCCTGCCAGAATGCTAAGTGTATGAATTTTGGTTTTATATTTACCTGCATATAGTAAAATACTCCCAGGCTGAGACTTTACATGATAAAATTCAACCTCCTCAATTATTTTAATTGTTATAAACACTTGAAAAATGTATTTGTTTAAAAGTAGGTAAAATTT
Source organism: Carettochelys insculpta (assembly GCF_033958435.1). Classification (NCBI taxonomy): domain Eukaryota; kingdom Metazoa; phylum Chordata; order Testudines; family Carettochelyidae; genus Carettochelys; species Carettochelys insculpta. The sequence continues at coordinate 60,981,211 of NC_134144.1, forward strand.
AATAATCCTGCTACTAGATTCCATTATAACCATCATTATAACCAGTGTCTGCTTGGACAGGACAGGAGTCCTGAGGGTACTGGAAGGGAGGGCCTGAGGGAGGTGCAACGAGATCCTTTCCATTAAACACTTTCAAGTCCTTTAAGCCCCTATCAGTCACGAATTTCCTATTCACATTATCATTTATCTTATTTCTGTGTACTAGGGTTGTAACCAGAGGCCCGAACTGAGAGTGAAAACTCACTGTTCTAGATGCAGTGCAAACACAAAGTACAGGACAGTCCCTTTCCCAAATAGCTCATCATCTAAATAGACCAGAGAGAGAAACTGGGAAGGTAGAAGGTATTATTGTACACATTTTGCAGGTGGGGAACTAAGCCACAGACATTTTAAGATAAGATGGGAGCAACAGTTTCTGAAATTCAGGCCCTAAGGCCCAGTTCCTCAAACACATTTCAATGCCCAACTAAATACCCTTGAGGACCTGAACCCAAGTGACTTGTCCAAGGTCACTCTGGATGTCTGTCTTAGGTCTATCAAACTGCATGTCCTGAGTGGCACTTATTTTTAACCCCTTAACCAAAAGGCCAGCCTTCTTTCAATGTAGCATGCAATGGTACTCATATAAACTGTGTCTACACATCCACAAAAATTCAAAATAAGTGGCCCTTTTTCGAAAGAGTGGGAGGAGCATCCACACGTGTAAAACTGTCTTTCAAGAGAAAATCAAAAGAAGGGGATGCAGACTTCGAGATCCAAACCCCGATCCCGTACCAGGACGATCGCTCCCTTTCGAAATACTAAATCAAAAGAGTACATGTGTAGATGCTCCACAGTGCACTCTTTCGACATACAGGTCTGCTGTGACGCTGGTCAGCTGGAGAATGGGGCTGCCCCAGCCAGCAGCAGCGGGGCTCTATGGTCCTTGCGTTCAGCTGCCTTAAAGCTACACGCACATAGGAAACCCGCGGCAGGAAGCTGAGAGCATACTAGGAGGAACCTGTGCACATGCTCCAGCTGCACACTCCAGCACCAGCATGGCCAGCAGCCAGCCCCCCACAAGCCCCACAGCCCCCCCTCCAAGCCCCCACAGGGCTCCCAGGGGGAGAAAAAAAACGGCCCCCTTCCTGGACAGAGCGGGAGCTGTGGGACCTCCTCAGCCTGTGGAAGGACGAGGAGGTCCTGCACCACATGGGGGTCAAGCAGCACAATGCTGCCGCCTTCAGCCGCCTGGCACAGAGTATCCACACCGGGGGCCACCAGGAGTGTACCGCAGATGGGGTGCCCGATGATACCCCGGGGGGGGTGAGAGCCTCACGGCCCCGGAGGTACCACCCAGCCACCTGATGAGATTGGATGCAGCTGCGGCAATGGTGCACAGCACTGCCAGCAGGGCATCCATGATGAGGGCGTCCTCCTGCAGGAGCTGTCGCTGGGCCTCCATGGTGGGCACGAGTGGGCTCTGCTGCGCTGGGAAGGGCTGGGCAGTACTCGGCTCGTGTGGAGGGGAAGGTGGAGGGAGGGGCCCTTTAAAGGAGGCGGCTGGCTGTGGCCCCAGAAGGGCTTGTCAGCCATGGGACCCCATCCGCGGCGTTTCCTTCCTCCTTTCTTTCGAAAGAGGGCTTGGAGCCGTGTGGACACACTCTTTCGAAAGACCTTGATGGCACTTTGGAAGAGCGGATGAAAGTGCCAATCTGAAAAATGGCAGTGGGTGCTCCCTTTTGGCAGCCACTATTCCAACTGCCAAACTTCAATTTTCACCCTTTTGAAAGGGCACTCACATGTCGACACAGCTATAGAGTTTGGTTACTTTGCAGGAAACATTTCTTCCTGCACGGTATTAACTTTTGTCCTAGTTTCCAACAGTGCAAAGATTTCTCACTGGCACTCATAAATGCATATAGTGCCCTTTTCTAATACACAGCAGTATAAGTAATTTTAAAATGCAGTAAATATTTTAGGAAGTGATTCACAAGGCAAGAATCTAATGTTTACCTTCCTTAGCAGACAGTATGTCAGCAAACTAACAGAGCAAAATACCATAGCTTTTTCATGCTATCACACACTATACTTATTAACCAAATCCACAAATATTCCTGCAGTCACCAATGCCTGGGTACACCATAAATTCATCGCCATGTGTGTTAAATAATAGAAATGTCTTACTACTCTAACAGGCAGATGTGTTTCACAGCCTGTCAGCTCTAAATTAGACTACAATGTCTTCTTTATAGCAAATTGTCTGTAATTTGCAAAAGAGATTTTTTTCTTGGACACATTCCTATTTTAAACTTCAAAGCATTTTTTTTCTAACTATTTTAATTCAAATCTAAGCATCTACTCTTCAGGTGAATTTATATTGTGACTGTAACTATGCTTTCAGAGTAATTCAATGCAAATCCCTTTTCTTTGTTCAGATCACTGTCTCTGTAGACTTTGCTTAAGTACTTAGCATGGCTGGCAATAAGTTAATGCACATATCTTCTCATTCACTAGGTTCCCCAAACCCATGAGTGAGTTAGAGGTATCATACAGTCTTAAATGATAACTAATGTGTTAGCAAATTATTATGCTGTGACCATAATATAGCATCTTAATTCAGATCCCCAAATTAAAGGAAAATTTTTAAGAAATATTATTTGCTCTTTCAAATAAGTGTATCTCAAAGAAGTATGGATTTTATGTATATGCATATCTGGGTGTGGGTTGCTGTCCAATGTAATGGCACCTAGACTACTTAAACAGACAAAAAACAAGTCTCCTCCACTGCATTAGCTGAACGCTCAATCTATAGAGGCTACTGCACTAAGCTCCGGAGGTCTGAGGGTCAAGTCTGCCTGTGAGCAATTATGTGTGTGACTGTATAACTATACATAGTCCTTTCTGGCTGTGTCTTAATGTGCCAGTTCTTCAAGAAGTGGCATGGTAATGAGCCTTCTGGAAGATGCTAATGAGATGTGGTTGTCAATTTCCCATGCTGCATTAGCATATGGGCACGTGATTGGGAGTCTGGAAGAAGATCTTCCGCACTCCACAATGCATGTGCAAGCACACAGCCTTTAGGTGTCTCCAGAAGGAAACCCTCCTTCCAGAAGCCCCTTCTTCCTCAAAATTTTGAATGTATTATTCAGGATAATCCTTGTGTGACCCCCTCCCAGGTGAGTACCCTAGCCACTAAACTATAGGGTCATTCTCTCCCTCACTATCTCCCCTCTTCTCCCCATCCTTCTCATATCCACTCACCTAATGAATATTTATTATTTATACCAAGTGGATCAGCTTCAACAGGAGCTATTGAGAGAAACACACTCCTCAATACCCCATAAAAACATATGCATGGCATGCTCCAGGCAGATGGGAGACCTAGAACCACAAGTGCAATTGATTGTGGATTTACAAGACATTTGTTGGAAGGTTACCTTATGGTTTGGTTTGAACTACTGGTTTGATGTGGTGTGAAATATTCAAAATACAAACACTAACCCTCCCCATCCTGCCAGAGATCTCTGACGGTCACAAGCCAGCAAGTCAGGTTATACTCTGGAAGGACATTCAAATCACCTGGAGTCAGGTGATAAAACTGGGAAGAATATTCTTGATCTTGTTATTGTGACACATGCCATAAACATGAGGTCAAATTAAGACCTGGTCCATCTGCACTGCTTTCCTGGTCCCATCCTATTTTGAGTGCTGCAATGGACTCCTGCGAAATTTTCCTACAGGCCACCATTAGGCCACCCATGATGTAGTGAGATGTCTTTTGACTTTATCATTAAATATCTGTTCTTAACAAGTAAAGAAGCTTCTGTCAAAACTACATTGAAAACCTCAATATGTGCAAGCTAACACCCTCTGTTTAAATTGGAGCTACGTTCCTAGAAACATGGTCCAAATCCAATGTGGAACATTTCTCAGCTGGACTGTGCAAGCTGCTAGCTGTCATAAGCAGTGAATTGAAGCAAGCATAGCAAGCTTCTTTGTGATGATAAGCTGCAACAGACCTTTTCAGTAACATCTTTAGTTTGACAGCATAAAAGGGTTTTGGGAGGAGACAGGTATATATTCTTTGCCTTTATAATCCGTGTGTTGGACTCCTTTGCTAAGCCAAACATGTCTGAGAAAGGACAGTTTGTCTGGTATTACAAGCTATTTGCTACAGTGAAAATCAACTAACAGTGGTACAGTGTTTCACTTCTTTTTACGCAGTCCTCTCATGAGTACTTACAGTGTGCAAGTGACATTTTAAAATGGTTTCACAAACATTGCAACTAAATGATTTTTCTGTTGCTGCTGGTCCTGTTGTGAGGGAGGGATTTGGGCAAAATTTTGTTTCTCTTTGTGTCGTGTTTGCTATATGCCCAGGAGAGAGAAGTGTCTAACATAGCAAACAAATGCTGCAGTCTGTAGACTTCTACAGTCATTAATATTTGTGGTTAGCCTTGGAAAGTTCAGGTACAACTTCTGTTTCCTGCGTATGTTCTCTTTTTTTACTTATTTGCTTCTAACCCTAAAGAGACATATGAGAACATAGGGAAATTTATTTTCCATTTATTCTGATCTGGGCTAAATGGTCATTTTCCAGTATTTAACATTCAGTGCTTTGCTGTATCCGTGAGTCCCTTCTGTTTCATAAAAGATCTTACTCACATGTAAAGTTAAGCACATTTTTATGTGGCTTGCAGGATCAGCATAAAAATGGATAGTATATATTTTTGGAAAACTCTTTTAAATATTGCAGTAATTTGACATATTTGTAATCTGTATTTTATATAGTTTGTCGTTCATCATTGAACAATTTATTGAAATCAGTCATGTGGGAATAAAGATGTTGAAGAAGCATAAGGCTCACAGGGTATTTAAAAAAACAAGAAGTCCTGTGGCACCTTAGAAACTTACAGCTGTAGTGGAGCATAAGGTGTTGTGGGAAAAAAAACACTTTGTCAGATGCATGCTGGACTACAGATGCTGCTGGACTAGAGAAGTCCCACTTGTGTAAATGATATGACCATTATATTTAAAATTTATGTTTACCTCAGAGAATACTACATCACTATGGTGAAGTGGGTAAGCAACACCAAGACTGTGGTGAGATGGTTAAACAGACCACAGAATATTTCCATTCTTACGGTTTGTGAGACCACGACTGGTGCTTGTAGCAAGGTAAGTCAGATTTACTTGTTTCTTTCTTTCCCATATTATCTTCCTGCTATTTATCCTATTGACTAGAAAAAAAGGTGGTTAGAGTTCAGTCTTCCAAATCTCTTTTGCTGCCATAATTACTATCTGAAAATTACATAAAATGGAGATAAGTGAAATGGTAGAATTCCCATTTTTATGATTAAATGATTTCATGCAGAGGAGAGACTTAATGTTCAGTGCCCCTATGCTTTGTACATTATTTAACGTCTGTTGAGCTGCAACTCTGAAAATCAGGTATTTTTCAGCTAGGCAAGATCCATCCATTCAGGTGCTCTGAGCTTTCCAGTCACAGGACTGGGAACTGTGTGTTCCTCCTGTGATGACCATGAATTTCTGTTTCCAAGTACATGAATACCTATCAGACATCCTCTTTGTTTTATTTTATCAGTGCCTTTTGAAGGACCACAAAATGTGACAGATGGATAGTCAAAAACAATGAGAAGCCCTGTGGCACCTTTTAGACTAACAGACTTTTTGGAGCATAAGCTTTCGTGGGCAAAGATCCACTTCATCACATCATCTGATGAACAGTGATGGAGAGATAGTCATGCTAGTTCATATACTATCAAAACAAAAAAGCAGCCCAGTAGCACTTTAAAGACTAGTTAGTTGATTAGCTTCTGAGGGATGGACCCACTTCTTCAGATCATAGCCAAACCAGAACAGACTCAATATTTAAGGCACAGAGAACCAAAAATGGTAATCAATGTTGACAAATCAGAAAAATATTATCAAGGTGAGCAAATGATTTTGATCTGTTCAAAGCTTTCTGATGATAGCTAATAAAAGAAGGGGTTCTTTTGCCCCTAGTTATCGTGGAAATTAAGAAAGGCATATGTATTCATAATTAAATTATCATTTATTTCAACTTTTTATCTATTTGTACATTTTTAGGGATACAAGTTCCACCTCCCAAACCCAGGATTCTCTGATTTGGCAATATCCCTGGTCTGGCAGGACCATGGATGTTACTGGACCAGAGAGCCCTAGGCCATAGGACTGTTAGGAAAGGAGCCCGATGGGGCTTCTTTACTGGGGCCAGGGCCTATGGGGCCAGGGCTGGGGACAGCAGCCTGGCCAGGGCTGGAGCCAGTGCCATCATAGCCAAGGCCACAGCTGCACCAGCAGCCTGGTTGGGGTGGGAACTGGTACCCTTGGGGCTGTGACCAGCAGCCTGGCCAGGGCTGGAGTCAGCTTCTACAGGGCATGGTGGCTGGGGCCATGGCCAGCAACCCATCCCTGTCTGGGTTTCAGGCCAGTGCAGGCTGGTCTCCAGGTAAGGTGCCTGCAGGGGCTTGAGATGGGGTGGGGGGGCGTAGGCAAGGGGGGCATGCAGTCAGCAGCAGGGCAGGACAGCAGTCTGGTTGGAGATGGGGACACCTCCCTTCATCTGGCAGATTCCCTGACTCAGGACTGGTCAGGTCCCAAGAGTGCCGGACGAGGGATGTGCAACCTGTAATGTCAATGGAAAGACTACAGTTCTGTAACACAAGACACAAACAGTAAATATAAGGAGCTGTTTAGGATAATGCAAGGATTTCTTCAGTCTCTAAGTATTTCATAAGGACAATTCTTCTCTTTCAGAAGTATGAGATTACATCAGAAGTGTGGCTTTCTAAACAGGTACTGCATGAATGATGTCTGAATTGTGTAATGTATAGCTCCTTGTGTTGTTACTTTTATCTCATTATTATATTCTTTAACAAAAGTTAAAATGACATTTTTTACAAATAAAAGTCACCTTTTAGGACCCCCATGTTAACTAAACATATGATCATCAGAAATATATCATGTAAAAATTCAGTGTGGCGCACATATTTTTGCACAGCAGATCTGAAACTGTGTGCACGTTGAGTAAGGTCTGCTGATTTTTCAGATATAATGTTTTAGCCTTCTTTCCTCCTGTTCAAAACTGATGCAAAGGAGTTGAAGGGAGAAAGGTCATGCAGGGCTCCAGAGGAATGCTGGAGAGTAATATGAAAAAGTTCATGCACATGTATTGTATGTAGAACCAAAATGTCAGCAAAAGATTCCAATTTCATGATTCTAATACAAATATCCAACAGATTGTAAAAGTGGAGGAAACATATTTCAACTACATTTCAAGTTCTATCTTATAAGGTGCATGTAAATAAATCATTAAAATTATGATTTTAAGGTATGCAGTGTCCCATTAACATTTCTGTATTATGTTGTATCAGGAGATGCATAGTCAGCAAAGCCACTTTTACAGTTCAACCGTTGATAGGCACTGATTTCTCAAGGCAGTTACATGTGTTTCTATCCATCCAAATTCAAAAACTACGGTTTCAGTTCTGTTAAAGCCAGATTTGTTTTGCTGAATTGAGGCAATAGACAACATTTGTCATCATTGTACACATCTATAAAAAAAAAAAAACCCTCTAGCACTTTCCACATTAGCAAAACAGGATAGCACCAGAAATCAGATGAGACAGAGACACTTCTATGAGAATTCCAGACCAAATATCCAGGCAAATGAGTCTTGAAAAAGCATGTGAATTTATAATTGTGAGTTGAACCATATCTCAAAACTCCCTGAAATTTAGCCATTCTAGCTCCACTATTTATAACATGGTATATAGATATTGGTATGCTGAAAATTGAAGCACACCTCTTTAACTTTTGTGTGAGCAAATAGCCAAGCTGATTATTTGATGGAGAATTTAATACACACTTGGAGTCAACTGGAACAAATTTATATTTATAGAATGAGGAGCCAGTTTTCTCCAAAGATGGAAGTAAATTCTTTATGATAGTCCCCGTGAAACAAGGCGGACGGGGTGAATTCCACCATATAGCCATGCTTATTGTTCAGGTAAGTTTTCTCTCTCAGTGTCATTTTTGTTTTTTTGTTTTCTTCCTTCAGTTCATCTGTTCATCTTTTTGGGAGTTGTTGTGTAATCTTCCAAGTGAAAGACAAGACAAAACAAAAGTTCTAAGTAAGCACTTGAAAACATCCACCTGTATATAACAGGGATGACCCTTTCTCTATTGTGATCATAACTCTTCAGTAGGACACATTTACAGCATTATGTAGTTGGGAAGGTGGTTTAACTCTCTCCATAGCATGATGCCAAAAATGCTCTGTAGATCAGTCAACACCAGGCACTCTCACAGCGTCTAGCAGTCATGCTCTCTTCCTGCCTCTGAAATGAGGCTTAGAAGTTGCTTGCTTTCAAAATAAAATAGGTTCAATATGGATGTAGAAATCAAAGAAATCTTCAGAAATGCCAGTGCTAATTTAGTTGTAGATACAGATGTAGATTATTTTGGGTTATCCCTCCTTCCAGAGAAGAGCTTGGGAGAAAGGATGAGCTTTCAAAACCCACTGAATTTTAAGTGGATTTAAACTGTGGTGAAAGAATACAGAAAGCAAGGCCCAGGTCCTCTAATGTATTTTGACATGTCATTCCAACTGAAATCAATTGGAGTGAGGCACCAAAAGCCTTTGAGATGCTGAACCTAGGTTCTAGAGCTGAGAATTCCTCCAGCTTCCATTCAGATCATAGGGCTGTTTTTTCAAGTATCTCCACTGTTCTATGTAGGGCAGAAGGAGAGAGGTGGTCACATCCCAGACAGTTTAGGTTGAGATTTTCAAAGAAGTACTGGGGACTCAAAAGAGCAGCCATTCATGGCACCCAGGGTTCCTTGGAGTTGTACCCTTATGCTAATGTTTATGTTGATTTCATTGTGAAGCATGTTCACAATGCAAAATGGGGGCAAAAAAAAAAGGGAAGAGCAACCTACCATTAAGATTTTAGAATGGGAACCTCCATATTCCAATAAATAAGTGATGTAGGTGCAAATCACAGAATATCACTCTACTGTAACGATCAGGGAAGTCCTGTGTAGGCATCTTTGCCTTTATATGGTGCTGTCACATTCAAAAATCTTTGCAATAACAAAATGTAAGAAAAAATGTCATGTCACAAGACATGTTAGTGATGATAAAAAGTTTGGAATGAACTTGTAGGCTGTTTCATTAGACCTGACCAAAGTTTTGGGTAAAGTCAGGCCCCAGGTCAATTAAACATGTAAGCACAGGTTTACATCCATTCCTGTTTGGGAAAGAACTTAAGCACATGCTTAGCTTTCAGGACTGGTTTCAGTAAGACATATATATATCCTTAAAGGTAAGCATGTGTTTAAATGGTTAATAGTCAGTGGAAGAAGGACAAAAGGAAATATATAACTGCAAAGGGGCAAAGATCACTAGTGTGAATATGTCTAACTCTGACTTCAGTGGAATTGTATTACCCTACCCCTGCAGTGAATTTGTTTTTTAATCTTTAGCTGTTCCCTGGAGTGAGTTTGTTTTTTTTCATCTACATACATATGAGAAAACCCAGACATTCTATCTACTGACCTCTTTTCATCAGTAAGCAACACTGTGTGTGGTAATCAAAACAAAAAGCAGTCAAGTAGCACTTTAAAGACTAGCAAAATAGTTTATTAGGTGAGCTTTCGTGGGACAGACCCACTTCTTCAGACCATAGCCAGACCGGAACAGACTCAATATTTAAGTCTTTTTGTGTGCGGTAATGGGGCTGATATGGTCCAATAAAAGGTAGGAAATGGTTTATATGCTGTGTTTTGCACACTGCATTAATCTGATTGTCCATTACTTCTAAAATAAACATGGAGACATAAAGGCTACATCTACACTGGCCCCTTCCTTTTGAAAGGGGCATGGTAATGAGTGAGTTGGGAAGATTAGCATAATGGTGGCTGCACGCAATTTGAAACTGCCACTTTCTAATTGTGCGCCACCCTTGTAGATGGGGGCCTTTTGAAAGGACCCCCGGGGCTTTGAAAGCCCCTTCTTCCTATTTGGTTTTAGGAAGAAGGGGCTTTTGAAGTCTCGGGGGGTGCTTTCGGAACACCCCCATCTACATGGGCTCTGCATGACTCAAAAGCGGCACTTTCAAATTACGCACGGCCTCCATTATGCTAATGAGACACTGCATATTCATGGCAGCGCCTCATTAGCATCCTCCCAACTCGCTCATTGCCATGCCCCTTCTTCAAGGAAGGGGCTAGTGTAGACATAGCCAAAAATTATATTAACCATTTCACATAAAGTCTTTTGTCACTTCAAATATATGTCACACTTTGCGAGAGCCACAGAAGCATAACAGTTGACTCGGCAGAATTTTAAATAGGTGGTTGGTATCTAACATCATGAAAAACAAAATGCACCATGAACACTTGCAGTAAACAATGGAATTTTATGTAATAATTGCCCACCTAAGATCTTTCACTGGTAGTATTTAGCAGAAATAAACATAGTAGACCCAGGACAGGTTAAGCAATTTTATTATTCCCAAAATAAAAGTCTAATAATACAGAATTCAACTTTATTAATCAATCTATTTTAGTTTTAATTAATCATTGAGGTTTGATAATCCAAATGAAGCAAAACTAGTGAGATGTGATTTTTCTTAGAAAACTTTAAATGAACCTTAATGCTAAGTTTTAGAAAAAGATATTACAGAAAATGTCAATTACACAACAAAATCAGATTATCAAAAGCATCTGATTTAATTTCTGTGGGGCATTGTTTTAAAAAGTTTTAAAGCCTCTGACAATATATTAATTGTTGAATGTAAAAGTGCTTAATCTTTGATATATTCCCAAATATCTTTAGTAAGGTATATTAAAATATTTAAAATAAATTACTATTTTTAAATACATTAATTCTAAAATTGGACTGAACCAGGAGTCATGTATCTATTGGAACATCTTACTTTCCCCAAAAAATATACACTGGCTCTTATTTTTTGCCAGAGTATGAGAATTTAAAAGCAACTTAAATGATTTGGAGCAAAAAATTCCAGCAAGCATAATAAATTATATATTATTGCTGAAACCTTAAAAATAGCCATATTGTTTCATATTTATCAACAATATAAAGCACAGCCTGTCTTGGAATCAGTGATGAAATTCTCTTCTGTGCTGCCACAGATGGAACTTGGTTATAAATGAAAATGAATGAAAAGTCCTCTGGCCTCTACCATTTAAGACAGGAGTGGGCAACACTTTTCTCAGAGGGTCCAGTCCAATTTCAGTACTGGTTGTGGGCCAGCTCTGGACCACCCAGAAGGGGTGGAACCTTGAGCAGAAGGGGTGGTTGATGGGAGCTACGCAGAGAGACGAAAACAGTGTGTGACTGTGAAAGAGAAATACTTTGGCTATGTCAACACTTGCCCCCTTCTTCGGGGGGTAAAGGCACTTCCGAGTAGCGTAGGCACTTCAAAGTACCTGTGGCTGCATGCATGACAGTACTTTGAAGTCTGACACTTCGAAGTTGCCGTGGGGGAGAATTTGCCTAATGAAGTGCTGCATATGCATCACAGCACTTCCTTAGTAATCTCCCATCACCCTGATTACTGGGTTCCCTTCAAAAAAGGGGGCAAGTGTAGACATAGCCTTTGTGTGTGTATAAGACAGACTCTGTGACACAGATTTAGTGTGTGCTGCAGTGCATATTTGATAGAGACTGTGTGTGTGTATGGCACAGACTGGGTATGTGTGACAGTGACACAGAGTGTGTGTCTGCTAGCTGCTTCTGGATAAGTTTCTGGGAGGTGACTCTCTACCTCTTTAAGGGAAGTTTGTCCTGCTCTGTTGTCTTCCCCAACCTTCTCTGCGCTTGCCACTGTGTGTCTCACTCTGCCCCACCCCTGCTCTGCAGAGAGGAGGTACAGGGGCAGAGGAACACCCTGATTTCAGCACTACCCCCTTCCTCTGCCGCTATGGACAGCTAGCAGGGGAATCCTAGGAACAGGTTAGTTACAGAGAGAACAAGGTGTGGGGAGGGGGGAACACATGCTGCTAGCTGTAAGCATGTGCGATCTGCAAATCAGCTGTGCTGGCCGGAGTGAAATGCTTGGCTGGCCAGATCCAACAGTACCACTGATCTAAGCAGACAGGAAACAATCACTTACTTACTTTTATAGTTTTATATCTAATCTAATCTAATTTTATATTGATATCTAATCGATTTTTTTCTTAACATACATATGTACACCACCTAGCACAACGTAGTTCTGAGCTCAGTTGAGCCTCTATGAACTAGTGTAATACCTTACACTCACCGTACAATTGTTTCTTGAGTGGTCTTCTCTTTTTTGTCAATGGTCAAGACGCTGTATTGCAATGGCTGGAAGTTTTGGATCTTATAGTTTAAATAGCAGATAACACAGCTGGATTCTAAGGACCACATTCAGCTCGGCCTTGACTCCTGCCGCGTTAGTATCAAAGGGGATAAAAGCGCTTATCTGCCTACCTCACTGTTGTTATTTGTTTGTATTGTATTAATGCCTAGAGTCCTAGACCTAGTCAGGGTGCAATTATGCTCTGCATGTACAAGCATACAGTATGTTCGGAGTGTTAGTTGGCTAATGTTTGTGCAGTACTTTCAATGCACCGGGTCAGGCTAAGACCCTTTGTGCCACTCCAGTAAGTAAAGGAAAAGAAAATCTTCAAGGAACACGGGTGATATTTATTTATATTTAGCTCACTGCAGCTTTGGGATCAAAACCTCAGCTGGTATAAATCGCTGCAATTTTCTCCATATAAGGATCTGGCCATTGGTTTTAAGCTCCTTTTTCACTTTTATTCTCATTTCAAGGAGAAAATCACTTATTTGTGAATTTAGAATTTTTTAATACAGTGAAAATTTCCGCAAGTGTTCTGATAGCATCTAATTGACATCAAACTCACCCCAAAATTAAAGATATGCCAAGCAAGATGAAATATACAATTTTGATTGTTGATATTGTATAGAGCTAACTGAAAAAAATGCAATGGAAACTGACACGATATTACTACCTTTAGAAAAGTTAATATATTGAGTGAGAAAAAGGGTCCTTACAATCAGTGCCTTTCAGTGCATGTGGGTTTTGTGATTGAACTGTTTTGTTGCACCTTAAAAGATTAAAAAGTTGTAAGTCAGTAATGATATGTGATGATAATCCTTTTATGGAAAGAAAACATTAGTAATAAGATGAAAATCAATACTTTCCATTTCTCTGCAGGCTAAAACTGAACAAATCAGTGTGAGACACCTAACATCAGGAAACTGGGAAGTTATCAAAATCCTGGCATATGATGAAAATACTCAAAAGATGTGAGTATTACTTTTTTTGTTCAGGTAAAATATCTGTGAAGTATTGAGATAGAATCCATTTTACTAGAAATAGTGTGTAACGATTAAGTGACAATATATGTTTCATTTGCAAGCACAGCCATAAGTATAACCATAGCACAAAGAGAGGTTTCATACGTTTGATCTGTCACAGTAATGCAAGTATCTTCCTTGAATAACTAATGGGGATATGCGGTGCCATCTACTGACTCTGTTGATTAAATAAAAGGAACTAAACTACAGCATGGAGATGATAACCCTTATGTTCCTCCTCCATCCCACCTGGAATCCCAGGAGAAAAAAAACTGAGCTTTATGTTCACAGGGGTTTTACAAACTTTCCTTTTGTTTCAGTGTGTGGGAATTCCAAATTTCCCTTTGGTGTTCTTTGTTCAAACAGATACAGAAACTCAGATCAGGAAATACAGGGGAACTCAGCCAAAATCAATGAGTGTCAACTATTTATTATTTGAAGTCAAGGGGGAACCAGCCTAGCTGACTACAGTGGGCTTTGGAACTGGCCTGATTTATTTCTGTGTAAGGTGGAAATATGATGACCAGAAGTCCTATATTTAAGCTCTCCTGTAGGTGTCCCAACTTTTTCTCAAAACCAGGCAAATTGTCTTGTATTTTCTGTCTTCCTGGATTCCTCCTCCCCACATAAGCACTGTTAGGTCCTGTGTCTCCCCAGCTGCCCGCCCCCTAGCAGTGAATGTGGGATCCAGTGGCCAGTGATGGGGAAATGTGCAAGGCTGGTGAAGAGCAAAAGTGTAGTGCATGCCACTGCCTGCTCCTGCTCCCAGTGCTGGTCTATAAGCACAGCCCTTCATGAGGGCTCTTGGCATTTCTGTCTGGCACTGGTTGCATGGTCTGAGCTACAGTGGCTGGTGAGTGCAGGCAAGCTGTGTGTCTCCTCTGCCTGCTTATACATCAACCCTTCACATGATCCTCATCTCAATGTCCTTTCCCTGCTTTGCCCCTTCACCCCTCCAGCCCCATTGCTCTTCCATGTCCCCATATCCCCACATCCCACTCCCAGCCCTGTGCGGAGAACCAGCCCCTCGTCAGAGCATTCAATTCACCTCCACCATAGTAACAGGCTCCTTCCTTTCCTTTCCTTCATCTCCTGTCTCTGGTGGCCTGGGAAAACTCAAGACCCTCTGGCCCAGGGTGCTAACCCAGAGAAGCCAAGCCCTGCCTGTGTCAAACCCCTGTGCAGCAAATAACATGAGGATTATTTCCACCCCTCAGCTGAGCTCTGGCATGTCAGGACAGAAGCAGTTCCCAGCCTTTTACCGCCTTAACCCTGCAGGCTCCACAGAAGCTCCCAAGTGTGAGGGTCTTAGCCCTCTCTACCCCGCACTGGGCTCCTGCCCCTACAGAATGTGGGACTTCTCCATTCCCTGGGCACTCTCCACTGCTGAGCCAACTGTTTGGCTGGGTTTGCTGAAGCCCCTGCTGCATGCTGCATACTTACAGCTTAACCCCTTCCTGCCTGTGCTGCAATGGGAGCAGGGGGTGAGGGGAGCGGAGGTGGTTGAGTTTCGTTAGCACGCTGCCATCTGATACTGTGTGGATATTAAGGGACAAGCTGCTTCCAGCCATGGTGCAGAGAGGAGGGGGAGAGAAGGAACAAGAAATAAGCTTTGCAAAGACACCGGCCACATCATCCTTCCCTTTTCCCCTTTCCTGCAGCTGGAAGCAGCCCCCATCCCTGACCCCCTGCACAGCAGCAAAAGGCTGCTGACCACATTGGTGTGAACCCTGGCAGAAATCTGAAGTGGGCAGAATATCCTATTTCCAGGTGTTGCATCAGGAAGATGTGGCACCTGGTTTGAGGAGAGAGGGGGTCCATCCTGGGGGTCCAGTCAGACGTGGAAGGTGAAGAGGGCCAGGCAGGGAAGGTTAAGTCAACCGATGTATGGGAATGTGTGTGAGTATGTGCACACACGTGTGTGTGTGTGTGTGTGTGTGTGTGTATCAGTGTCTCATCTCCTTGTTTCAAAGGGGTGGCTGTTTTAGTCTGTATCTGCAAAAACATTGAGAAGTCCTGTGGCACCTATAGACTAACAGATTTACTGGAGCATAAGCTTTTGTGGGCAAAAGACCCTCTTTGTTAGATTGCATCAGATGAAGTGGATCTTTTGCCCACAAAAGCTTATGCTCCAGTAAATCTGTTTGTGTATAGGTGCCACAGGACTTCTCGTTACTACTCTGTATGTGTGGCTGGGAAGAGGGTAAGGGTGAGTTTGTGTCACCCCTCCCTGTGTGAATCCTAAAGCCTTGAAGATAAGAAAGTAAATAAAAATAATCTAACTGCACAGGATTTTTAGTGGGGTCAACTTGGTATTAATTCGAGCATTTGCACTGCATAGTTCCAATTGCTGTTGAACTCTCTTGAATATGAGTAATGTTATCAGGTGCCCCAGTTTCAGTATAGGGGAAACAGCTACCCTAGGCAGAAATAAATCTAACATGGCTGACTTTGATCTCCACTGAAGTCAACAAAGTCCTAGCAGTAGTGGTGTCTGAGATTAGAATGAGCACTCTTGTCTCCACCAAAGCTATTGAGGGATGCAGTTGCAGACAGATCTTGCTATAGATTTTAAAAGGGTAGGGGGGCAAAGTTCTCTTTAGATGCTGTTAGGGACATAGATGCTACACAAAATCAGCTGTCCTGTGCCCCTGCAAGTTCAGTATTATTTTGATATGAAAACGTACATCAGCCCAAATGTATAGAACTTTTGCACATTTGTAATTTGAGCTGGGTGAATAATGTAATATTTGAGCTCATTACAAACTCAGAAAAACGAAAAACCTTCAATTCAAACTGAAAACTTTTTTTGAAATTTTTAAGCTACGTCTACACATGTATGCTACATCGAAATAGCTTATTTTGATGTAGTGACATCGAAATAAGCCATTTCGATGAATAGCGTCAACACGTCCTCCAGGGCTGGTGCTGTCGACGTTCAACGTCAACGTTGGGCAGCACCACATCGAAGTAGGCGCTTCAGGGGAGCGTCTACACACCAAAGTGGCCCACATCAAAATAAGGGTGCCAGGAACAGCTGCAGGACAGGGTCACAGGGCGGACTAGCACTTCCGGGGCAACAGCAAGCCGCTCCCTTAAAGGGCCCCTCCCAGACACACTCCACCTGCACAGCACGCGGTCTGCAGAGCCACAGGCACACACACCTGTCGAAGCAGTAAGGACCCCCAGCAGCAGCAGCAGCAGCAGCCAGAGGTCCACATAGCCTCCCCTGCAGGAGCAGTGCTTGCCCTGCTCAATGCTTAGCAGGAGGCAGCTGACCACCTTTTATTCACAGAAGAGGAGCTGCCCCCAGGGGAGGAGGAAGCAGCCCCAGACCTTGCTGCCCTCCGATCCCCACCGCACATGCCGCCGGCTGTGGAGCTACCCCACGAGCACCGACTGGTGGGAGTGGCTGGTGCTTAGCGAGTGGGACAATGACCTCTGGCTCCAGAACTTTCGCATGAGCCGGCAGACATTTCTGGAGCTATGCCAGTGGCTCACCGCCACACTGAGGCACCAGGACACCGCCATGCGGTGTGCCCTCATGGTGGAGAAACGGGTCGGGATCGCCGTCTGGAAGCTGGCCACTCTAGACAGCTACCGATCCGTGGGGCAGCAGTTTGGCGTGGGCAAGGCCACTGTCGGGGCTGTCCTCATGGAGGTAAGAGGACCCGGGGGCGGGCAGCCCTGGGGTGGAGGGCCAGACACACTCTGCACACCCCTCACTGGTGCTCTCCCATGTCCTTCCCCTGCAAGTCATCCGCGCCATCAATGCCCTGCTCCTCCACAGGCTCGTGCGGCTTGGGGACCCGGATGCCACCATCACGGGGTTTGCCAGCCTGGGCTTCCCAAATTGCTTTGGGGCTCTGGATGGGACCCATATCCCCATCCGTGCCCCGGAACACAGCGGAGGATGCTTCCTGAATAGGAAGGGCTACCATTCTGTGGTCCTCCAGGCCTTGGTGGACAGCCAGGGCCGCTTCCTGGACATTTATGTTGGCTGGCCTGGCAGCACCCATGACGCCCGGGTGTTCAGGAATTCGGGCCTGTGCCACCAGCTGGAGGCAGGGACCTACATCCCCCAGCGAGAGGTCCCTGTGGAGGACACCACCATGCCCCTCTGCATCATCGCAGACATGGCGTATCCCCTCCGGCCCTGGTTCATGCACCCTTACACAGGCCATCTCTCAGCCAGCCAGGAGCGCTTCAACACGCACCTGAACCGTGCGTACCAGGTGGTTGAGCGCACTTTTGGCTGCCTCAAAGGGCGCTGGAGGTGTCTCCTCACCCGCCTTGATGCGGGCCCCACCAACAACCCCCAGGTTGTGGGCACGTGCAGCACACTCCACAACCTGGTCGAGAGCAAGGGGGAGGCATTCTTCCAGGGCTGGGCTGTGGAGGCTGGCAGGGCGGACGTGCAGCCACCCGCTGCCCCCAATCGCCAGGTGGACCCCAAGGGGATCCGGGTCCGGGAGGCCCTGTGGGCCCATTTTGACCAGGCCATGGGGTGAACGCTGGCAGGCCCCCCACTGCACCCCCCCATCCTCCACAACACTCCCTGGCCCCACGCCCACACCACAGAGCACCCAAGAGCACACCTCCCCCTCTTCTTGCAAATAAAAATGGAGCTGTTGTTTTTTTGAAACCAAAAACTGGTGATTTGTCGTCTTATTCAAACAACAAATATATATATATATATATATATATATATATATATATATATATATATATATATATGGAGAGAGAGAGAGAGAGAGCTGAACAATAGGGGGGAACTATTTACATGGGGGGGCAGGTACCATATAACAGAACAGATGTAACGCAAACTATATACAAATATATTATATGGGGGGATATGTACACAGGGGTGGGGCCACGTCCTGGGCCCCTCACCCCTCTACTGTCTGGCGCCCCGGGTTGGCGGGCGCGACCCTTGCCTCGGCCTGAGCCCTGGCTGAGGCTGGCTGGGGGCCGGGCGAACCAGCAGGTATGGCCGGCGGGTGTCAGCAGGCCCCAGGTCCCCCTCGGCAGAAGGCCCCGGGGTGGCGGACGGAGGTGGGACAGCAGTTGGAGCAGCAGGTGGAGCGGCGGGTGGAGCGGCGGGCAAGGCGAGCAGAGCGGTGGGCAGCACGGCATGGGGAGCCAGGTATTCCGCTATGCACTCGAAAGTGCACATAAAGGCCTGCCATGCCTCCTGGCGCCAGGCCAGCGCCCGCTCTTACAGTTCCAGCTGCCACTCTTCCACCCTCAGGCGCCGCTCCGACACCTCCAGCTGACGCTGGAGGGTCACGAGCAGCTGGGGGTCCGTGGCCGTCCTCTGGTGGTGGTGGCTCCGCAGTCGGCCCTGTCCTGGGGCTGATTGGTGCTCCGCCGAGGGGCTGGCCTGCTGGGATGGCCCCGGTGGGCTCTCCGGGACCACGGACACCTCTCCAGTGCTCTCTGGGCCCTCTGATGGTGCAGCTGCGGAACACGGGGGGAAGAAGAGTGGAGATAGCCGTTAGTGTGGTCCCCGAGCTGTGGCCCTTGTCCCCCCCACCCCTCTGCTGCTGGTTCCCCATCCCCATCCCCGCGAGATGCTGATGCTGCTGCTGATGGGTGTCCCACCCCCTCACCCCCCGGGGGACCCTAGGTTCCGCTCCCCCCATCCCCAGGGATGGGGCATGGCACTGTCCTGCTGCGGGGCAGGGACTGATGGACTCTTCTGAGGGACATGCCACTGCTGTCCTTGTGGCCATGGTCATCTGGGCATGTGGAGGGCCCTGGTCATGTCTCTTGTCCCCACCCCTCAACCCCGGGGGTGTGCACTGGGGGGGTACATACCTGACGGTCCGCTCCCACGGTCGGGGGACACCCTCTGGGCGGACACCCTGCTGGAGCTCCAGGACGGCAGGACGATCCGCAGCCCCCCATCGCTGGAGGAGGATTCCCCCCCCGCTCCTCCAGTGTCCCAGGGGTGGGCTCCTGGGGGGGCCCCTGGGGTGCAGAGCTTGCCTTTGGGGCGTACTCCGCCTCCGGGGCCTGCTGGGGCTCATCGGCCAAGGTGTCAAGCTCCCTGTAAAAGGGGCAAGAGGCGGGGGTGGCCCCAGATCGGCTGGCTGCATCCCGGGCCCGGGCGTAACCCTGCTGCAGCTCCTTGACCTTACTCCTGATGTGGTCAGGAGTGCGGGCAGGGTGACCCTGGGCAGCCAGGCCCTCGGCCAGCCGAGCGAGCGCACCCGCGTTCCGCCTCTTGCTCCCCATTACCTGGAGCACCTCCTCCTCGCTCCAGAGCCCTAGCAGGTCCCGGAGCTCAGCCTCCGTCCATGAGGGGCTCCGCTGCCTTTTCCCAGGCTGGCTGCCAGGCTGGGAGCCCTGGCTCCCCTTGGGCAGGGTGCCCTGGGGGCGCTTTGGGGGCTGGCGGGAGGCCATCGCAGCGGGGGGGTGGCTTGGGGCTGCAGAGGCGTGTGCAGGCTAGCCGTGTGGCAATGCTGCTGCCTGCACGTGCTCTCAGCTTCCTGCACAGGAAGGCAAGGGGCGGGGAGCTTTAAGAGGCCGCTGCACGCAGTGACCATAGAGCTCAGGGGCTGGAGAGAGCATCTCTCAACCCCTCAGCTGATGGCCGCCATGGCGGACCTCGCTCTTTCGATGTTGCGGGACGCGGATCGGCTACACGTGCCCTACTTCGACGTTCAATGTCGAAGTAGGGCGCTATTCCCATCTCCTGATGGGGATAGCGACTTTGACGTCTCGCCGCCTTACGTCGCTTTCAACTTCGAAATAGCGCTCGCCCCGTGTAGACGTGGCCGGCGCTATTTCGAAGTTGGTGCGGCTACTTCAAAGTAGCCGGCACGTGTAGACGCGGCGTTAGTGAGGCAAAAGGATGGAGGGAGATTTTTCTCTTTTGATCTGCCTTAAAATGAGTCATTTTGATCTGCAGCATTTTAAAACTTTGAAATTGTTGTTAAATGAAATTGAAGGAAAATATTAAACAAAATGTCATTTGAACTGGAAAATGGAAATGTGACTTTTTCATTTTTTCACTAAGACAATTCAGTAGAACCAACATGTGTTAGCAAAATATTTCATCAAAAAGTGCAAAAAATGTCACCCAGCTCTTTCTGAATAGACTTAGAATTCATGTTGAAAGTTCTTCCTACCATTACATGCAGCAGAGAGTTTTCAGAAGTGAATTTAACATCATATGTTTTTCTTGGGCAGTTATTTTTTAAGCACTGAAGATTCCCCAAGAGGAAGACAGCTGCATAGGTAAGTAATACTCAGAGAAAATTTTATAGTAGCCCTATAACGTACTACAAACTAGAATAAGAGTCTACGTACCTGACCTACAGCTGTCTTGCAGCTTGTTTAGTTGTCTGCATTTGAGCCCAATGAGTGCAGTGCAGGTATAAAATGCTGCCAAGCAAAATTAAAAATTTTAAAATGCATTTTGGTGAAATTTGAAATATATACAATACACAGGAAAAATGATGAAAAATTTAAGAATAACTTTAAACATTTAAACTGTTTTCAATTTAACCAGATAGCTGGTTGAAATTTTTGCAATTTGAAACAAGAAATATTTGAAATGTCAAGATTTGAGATTGAGATAAATCTGGAAAGGGTGGAATTTGAAAAGAAAAATCCACAAGAATGTTTCCCTTTCTTTCTGATGATCTGTAATATCAAATCTGAGTGATGGGATTTTATATTCACTTTTGCATAGAGAGAATGACGACAGAAAGTTCAAGGAGTAGGGAATCAGCCTGTTTATTACTACAGGTTGCACAACTCTAGTCTGGAACCAGATGAGAGAATTTCTAGCACTACAGAATGACAATATTATCATTCAAAATGGCAAATGGCAAATTCAAAATGGCAAATGAAATTTAATGTGGGTAAGTGTAAGGTAATGCATGTTGGAAAAAATAACCCAAATTACACGTACTACATGATGGGGTCAAATTTAGCTACGACAGATCAGGAAAGGGATCTTGGAGTTATAGTGGATAGTTCTCTGAAGACATCCACGCAGTGTGCAGCGGCAGTTAGTAAGGCAAATAGGATGTTAGGAATTATTAAAAAAGGGATCGATAATAAGACAAAAGATATCATACTTCCCCTATATAAAACTATGGTACGCCCACATCTCGAGTACTGCGTGCAGATGTGGTCTCCTCACCTCAAAAAAGATATATTGGCATTAGAAAAGGTTCAGAAAAGGGCGACTAAGATGATTAGGGGCTTGGAAAGGGTCCCATATGGGGAGAGGCTAGAGAGACTGGGACTTTTCAGTTTGGAAAAGAGGCGATTGAGGGGCGATATGATAGAGGTATATAAAATCATGAATGGTGTGGAGAAAGTGAATATAGAAAAATTATTTACCTTTTCCCATAATACAAGAACTAGGGGACACCAAATGAAATTGATGGGTAGTGGGTTCAAAACTAATAAAAGGAAATTTTTCTTCACACAGCGCACAGTCAACCTGTGGAACTCCTTGCCCGAGGCGGCTGTGAAGGCCAGGACTCTATTAGGGTTTAAAAAAGAGCTTGATAAATTTTTGCAGGTCAGGTCCATAAATGGCTATTAGCCAGGGATAAAGTATGGTGCCCTAGCCTTCATAACAAGGGCAGGAGATGGATGGCAGGAGATAAATCACTTGTCTTCTGTTCTCCTTCTCTGGGGCGCCTGGCATTGGCCACCGTCGGCAGATGGGATGCTGGGCTTGATGGACCTTTGGTCTGACCCAGTATGGCCATTCTTATGTTCTTATGTTCTTATGTTCTTATCTAAAATATTACCAACACTTCCATTGCTTAGTAGGCTCTTAAAAGACAGTTTAGGGGTAAATTGCAGCTAAATAACAGCACAGAACACTGTGAGTCAGGACTGGTGGCTGTAAATAAACTTTATGGGACCACAGGAAACTTGGCCATCCCATGAAATGTGGTCATCCAGCTAACTAAAATCATGCTGGATTCAGATATTGCCAGATGAAAGAGATCTGGATTAGAGAGTTTCAACCTGTAAAGGGAATTTACTTTATGCACAATGGTTGCAATCATATTTATGTGAATATAATATAAAATTAAAAGTTAGTCAGACTCTAAATGTAGTAAGATAATATAAATGTATTCTTCAGATTTGTATGTTATGTAGAAAGCTTTCTCAATGTGCCTAAAAATTATATTTATAAAGGCCTTTGAAATTTTTGGGCATGTAGCCTCAACATTGCAGACACCCCAGTTCTAAAAGCTACAATTCTTCCTGTCCCTGATTCTCATTAATGTCTTACTTTTATTTCTCACTCACAGGCTGTCTTTAATAATCATCATTACAGTCATGTTAGCTGTTTCATTCAAGTGTAGAAGACCTTCTTCATAGTGTAACTTGTAAGATTATAGCTCAATGGAGCAACTAGAAACATGTCATATTTGGTGCAAAACTGTAGCAGAAGAGTAGAGATCAGAAAAATACTTAACTATAGTTCGGGTAATATGCGTTTGTTGTGTTATCAAATAAAATTCTTCTGATGTTTGTAACCAATTTTGTTCTCAGTGTATCAACCGTTGGATCACTGAACCGACAGTGTCTTTCGTGCAACTTCATGAAAGATCAGTGCACATACTTCAGTGCAAAATTTAGTCCAACGAACAAGTATTTTTTACTACATTGTAAAGGTAAGTAAGATATATTATTCATGATAAATATTGTAAAAGTAGTGCCTTATTGGTGTATATCATATATTGATAACTTCATCTAGGCAAAGGTTTAAATCCAAATCTAGCAAGTTCAGTTGCTAGGTCCATGCAAGTGTAATGCTGACTGACCCAGGTCACCAGCAGCAGGTATTGAGCCTCTGATCAGGGGGGCTAAAGCCTTGTGCTCTACCACATGAGCTACAGCCCAGCTGGTGCTCTGCTAAGGCTGTAGAGCAAAGACTTCACTCACCCTAGTATGAGGTCTCAGTGTCTCTGGGTACTACACAGGCATTTAGTTCCTCTACACAGAGTATATTGGAAGTTGGGAGCTTTGGATGATCTGTGTAAAAATGTATGATTAGTAGCCAGTGTGCTCCTGGCCTTTTAAATGTCCTTGTATCCTTTTAGGAAGAAATGGATTTTTTGCAACACCTTAGAATTCACAGAGCAGGGACTGTGGGAAATGTTGAATTTTAAACTGATACTATTGCAGTTCATAACCTTTTTATCAATGGAATGTCAAAGAACTGCATTAATGTATTTATTATTAGCTTCAGTCGAGTACAGCTAAGTGATCCAACCTGTATTCAGTTCTCATTGTATTAGGAACTGTACAAACACAGAGTAAGCGACAGCCACTGCCCTTAGAGTTTTACAATCTAGGTATAGAGAAGATTTCAATGAATGCAAAGAAGCAAGGATCGCGGAAAGGAGAAGAGACAAACAGAATATGAATTATTATCAGCTAGCAACAGGGACTGGGAGGCTTTCAAACCCTTTCATTAATGGCAGGTGGGGAGCCCACATTTTATGCACACCCATTCTGCTGCCCATCTAGCAGCAAGTAGGAAATGATCAAATAGAGCTATCTAGCAACATATTTGAACAGTTCACTTTTTTGCACATGCACATTTGCAGAGAGATGTAGATGTATGTATTTTTAAACAAATAATTGACTAGATTTGAAAATAGAATATACTAGTCCAAATAGGAAAAAATGTATATTGGATATTTTCATTAAAAACACATTAAGCTTTAAGCACAGACACACAAATGCACAGACACACAAATGGACTTTGGGCCAGCTGCACCTGTGTTTCCCCTGAATTCTCTGACAAGGGCATCCACTCTTAGGCTTTTAGCTCCCCATACCCAGCCACTGTCTTTCTTGGGTGAAGACACGCATCTTACTCCTTCTGGACTAGGATAATTCCAGGCTGCAGAGTTCCCTGTTTTCCAAGAGTTATTCCCAACAGACATAGGCTGCCCAAGTCCACTCACTTGCTTTCTCATCAGAAACTGAAAATAGAGTGATTGCTGGCAGAAGTTACCATCCAGGTCTTTTTAAGAAACCATTCTTAAGACAAAAGCATTACAGAGAAAAATATTTAAAACCTTAAAACAACCTATATGAATCCTAATAAGCTTTCCAAACATTATGTCAGTTCTAACTTGGACTAAGGTTGGTGCTGTCCATCTGCACCCCACTCAAAGGATCTCCTACCTGGTCACAAGTTCATCACACTACAGTTCAGAACAAGCACCCTCATCACATGATTCTTCCAACTTTTATACAGCTCAGGAGGCTTTGATTTGGAATTTCCAGGAACAGGTACTCTGTGTTTTTCAGCTCAGAGAATAGCTTCAAACAGGTAGATTTAAAGTATGTCTGAACCATGTTCTTCCCACCTCTACATTTTCCATATCATATAATCATAGACTTGTAGAGTTGGAAGGGACCTGAGGAGGTCATCAAGTCCAACCCCCTGCCCAAAGGAGGATTAACCCTAACTAAACCAGAACTTTGTCAATCTGGGACATAAAACCTTTAGGGATGGAGATTCCACCACCTCTCTAGGTAATACATTCCAGTTTTTCACCACTGACCTGGTGAAAGATTTCCTTTTTTCCTAATATCCAACCTATTCCTCCCCTTCTGTAACTTCAGACCATTGCTCTTTGTTCTGTCATCCATCATTACTAAAAACAGCCTCTCTCCATCCTCTTTAGAGCCCCCCCTTCAGGAAATTGAAGGACACTATCAAATTGCCTGTCACTCTTCTCTTCTGAAAATTAAATAAGGCCAAATCTCACAGCCTCTCCTTCGAGGTCATATGCTCCATCCCCTAATCATCTTCATTGCCCTTCACTGGACCCTCTCCAATGTGTCCACTTTCTTTATATACTGAGGGGCTCAGAACTGGATGCACTACTCTAGATGTGGCTTCACCAGTGCCAAGCAGAGAGAAATAATAACTTCTGTAGATCTGCTGGAAATTTGCCTTCTTGGCTACAAGGTCACACTGTTGATTCATTTCCAGCATCTCATCCACTGTAATGCCCAGGTTGTTTTCTGCTTCACTGCTACCTAGCCAGTCGGCACCCAGCCTGTAACAGCACTTGGGATTCTTCCATACCGAGTGCATAACTTTGCACTTTTCCTTATTGAACCTCATCAGATTTCTTTTGGTCCAATCCTCCAATTTATTTAGGACAATCTGGACCATATCTCTACCCTCCAAAGAGTCTATCTGTCCACTAGCTTAGGGTCATCTGCAAATTGGCTGAGGGTGCAATCCATTCCCTCATCAGGTAATTAACAAAGATATTGAACAGTACCACCCTAGAAATAATTATTAGGGCACCCCACTTGAAACCAACTGCCAACCAGGCATAGAGCTGTTGATCACTACCCATTGGGACAGATCATCTAACCAGGTTTCTGGTCATCTTACAGTCCATTTATCCAATCCATGTTTCCTTAACTTGCAGGAATGAATATTGTGAGAGACTGTACCAGAAGCTTTGCTAAAGTCAATTATATCACATCCATTGACTTCCCCATGTCCACAGAGCCAGTCATCTCATCACAGAAGCTAATCTAATTGGTCAGGCATGACTTGTCCTTGGTGAATCCATGTTAACTAGTCCTGATCACTTTCCCCTTTTCCAAGTTCTTCAAAATGGATTCTTTGAGGATCTCCACCCAGGGCTGCCCAGCAGTTTCCTATACTGCATTGCTTAGTGCAGTAGTCTGGCTGCTTACCTTGTCCATGAAGACAGAGGCAAAAAAGGCATTGAGTACGTCAGCTTTTCCAACATCATCTGTCACAAGGTTTCCTCCCTTATACTGTAACGGCTCCACGCCCTCCATAAACACTCTATCATTGTAAACATGCCTGTAGAAACCTTTCTTGTTACCCTTCACAAATTTTTACTAGCTGCAATTCCAGTTGTGCTTTTGCCTTCTTATTATTCCCCTTCAATCTGGTGCAATATATTTATATTCCTCTTTAGTCGTCCATCCAAATTTCCAGTTCTTATACACATCCTTTTTGAGTTTAAGATCATCAGAGATTTCCCTGGTAAGCCAAGCTGGTTGCCTACCATGTTTGCTTTTCTTATTGTGCATCAGGATGCTTTTTTTCTGGGCCTTCAAAAAGGCTTTTTAAAAATATTTCCAGTTCTCCTAGGCTCCCTTCCCCTTCATATTAGCTTCTAGGAGAACCTGCCCATAAGTTCTCTGAAGGAGTCAAAGTCTGCTCTTCTGAAATCCAGGGTATGTATTTTACTGCTC
This sequence comes from Carettochelys insculpta, assembly GCF_033958435.1. NCBI lineage: Eukaryota > Metazoa > Chordata > Testudines > Carettochelyidae > Carettochelys > Carettochelys insculpta. The sequence goes on from NC_134144.1 coordinate 61,007,870, forward strand.
ACCTTTCTTCCTTTCGTCAGGATCTTGAAATCTACCATCTCATGACCACTGCAGCCGAGTTTGCCACACACTTCTACTTCTACTAGTTCCTCCCTGTTTTTGAGCAGTGGGCCAAGCTGCACATGGCTCCTGCTCAGTTCTTTCAGCACTTGTACCAGGAACTTATCCCCAATACGCTCCAAAAAATTCCTGGATTGTCTGTGTGCTGCTGTATTAGACTCCCAACAGATGTCAGGCTGATTAAAGTCCCCAGTGAGAACCAGGGCCTGTGATCTGGATATTTCTCTTAGTTTTCTGAAGAAGGACTCATCATCCATCTGATCTGTTGGTCTATAGCAAACACCAAACACAACATTGCCTCTGTTGCTTCCTCCTCTAAGGTTAACCTAAATAAGTTGCCCAAAGACCCACAGGAAATAGGGAAATCCAAAAAACAACATTGCCTCTGTTGATTCGTCCTCTAAGGTTAATGTAAGTAAATTACCCAAAGTCCCACAGTCCATAGGTAACTCCAAAAACAGTGATCTTCTGAAATCCATTTCTTACCTGTTACCTTCTGTTTTCTCTCTTTTCTGTTTCAGACTAGTCTCAGAGGGGTAGCGGTGTTAGTCCGTAGCTTCACAAAGTCTGAAAATCTGAAGAACTGGGTCATACCCATGGAAAGCTCATTACCTAACAAATAAATGTGTTAATCCCTACGGTGTTATAGGACTGCTTGTTTTCTGTTTCAGAATGTACCTTTCAGACACATTTGTTAAGTGTAGTGATTAAAAGCATTCCTTCTTTTTCCCCCACTCTACATCTCTGTTGTTTTAGTCTTTGAACTCTTCAGAGAAGGGACTGCAGATCAGATTCTGCTGTTAATTAGTTTAAGTCTCTCAAGCTACTAGAGATGCCCAGTAGGCTTACTGGCAACAGAATTTGGTTCCATGTCTTCCTGTGTGTTTATACAGCATCTGCTAAAATGGGGAGCTGATCTTGGTGCTTTTTGTCCTTGGGTACTACAGCAATATAGTAAATAACACGTTAATGTGTTAATCCTACATTTAACTGGGATACTTTTTTTGTGAGAGAAAGGGGACAATAAGGCTGTGCCTACATGGTGTCCCAACCTGAATATAAGCTATGCAATTTGTAGATTTTGAAATAGGCTATTTCACCATGTGGCGCTGTCTCAGCAGCGTTATTTTGAGGCATCTCTGTACTCCTCGTGGGATGAGATGTGCAGGGATGACAAAATAAGGTGCCCATTATCTTGAAAACTGTTTCAAGACAACAGGTGCATTGCACAGACAAAGACAGCTATTTTGAGATAGTGCAGTATCGTGAAATACCTGCCTCCATGAAGACATAGCCTAAAGGAGGTTTTTAAAATTATGTAAGTCTGTGGAATTATATGATAGCACTTTTGTTTTTTGCATTACAAAGTGATTATTGTCATCTCTGGGATCACCATCATCTGCTATTTGTTGACATCTGGAACAAACCATGAAGAGTTTCTATTTTAATGATTTGTAAACTTTTCTCCCTCTACAAAAATAGGGCCAGGCGTTCCAGTTGTCAGTGTGCACAGTACAAGTGACCCTGGAAGTGAGTAAGCACCAATCCACAAGAAGAATCCCTTGTTGTAATCTTTGTTTTAGCAAAAGTAAAAGAAAAATAGAAATATGCAATTTATTTCCATAAACCTGTGTTAATTATGTTCTAGCAATAAACATGGCTGGAAGTGATAAGGGATAAATTAGTGATGTGACTACAGCATTTTGAGAATTCCTTAGATCCATGTTATGCTAGATGCATATCTTTCATCTACTGTTTACACTTGAGTTAATTAGGTGGCAGGATGTTCTTCATCCGTTTTACTCACTATATAAACTATATTTCTATTACAGCATCTCTTCTGTAGTCTTAAAATGTTTTTCAAGTTATAATCCAATTATTTTTGATTAAAGTATGGTCCTCCCATGTCTAATAATCAAATTTTACTTACAAGGAACCAAGTACTGCCTTTAGTCTTCTGGTGCAGATCCAGAGTGCCTTCAGTGGTATTTTAAATATGAATTCCAAGAATAGAATCCTTGACAGACTGGGACCATTACTGGTACATTTCAGGTTTCGCTTATTATGCTTGTATATTATGGACTAGACCTTCTGTTGCTTCCTGGCTGCTTTGCTCCTCTGAAAATGCAAAGAAGCCACAAACATCAGGTAGTGTAACCCCCACCACAGCAGCAACTACTGCCAGCCCTCCAGTCCCACTCAGCAGCTCTCCATTCTACAGCACAGACACCTGGCACTAATTAGGCTCACCTCAGGATGCTCTAACTTGTGCTGAACATTCAAGCCATTGCACATTATCCCCAAGACACCAAGGCTGTGAAGCTGGCTTAAAGCCATCTTTGTCCACCCTCCTGTAATCTGGGCCAAGCACTGCTCAGCCACAGCACTGGATCTGGCTCTACAACTTCGAAGTGTCATACTAATCAGACTTTTCAAACACATAAGAGATTTCCAGCATGCTGATCATACCAATCTGCTTAGTTAAGGAGAAACTAAAGACTGCCCTTACTGCTTCATATTCCCAATATTACTTCTTATTGTAGATGTTACACTGAGGGTTCCTAAAGTATATAGTTTAAGTTCATTAACTTCATCAATGGAGCTGCTCAATATTTAAGGGTGTAGAATTTATCTCTTTGTGATTTGTTTCTAAAGCTTCCATTTGTGAGAAATCGAAGCATACACGTGAGCGGGATTTATGCACAATATAATGGAAAGAAGACAAGGCAGTAGGTCTAGAGAGAGACTGCTTACCATTAACAACAACAACAAAACAATAATGAGATGCCATTTATTTGTAACATTTCAGTGCAAGATTAGATAACCCTGTCTATTAATAGAAGAGTAAGAATGTGATTAAAGATTACTTCAAATTATTATATCCTCAAACTATAATTATAACATTTTGGTTGACTGCCCAGATTTAACATTCTAGTTCGATTATCCCTTGTTGCCCTCAATGAGGGTGTATGATTTCAAAAATTCACATTAAGGGAATGAGATTGGAGAATAAAACTGAACAGTAGAATCTTTCATCCAAATGCAAAAGAGTAATTTCAAATCTGGCTTCAGCTTTGAAGCCAAATTATTTCCTCTGGCTCCACAGTAAAGTGTGGAGGGGGAAAAAATACAGAAAGGTAGTGACCATGTAAAGGTGTTCTTGGCAGTTTTCTTACACTGGACAGGCAGATGCTAAGTACTCCATAGTCCTTATTCCTGATGATTATAGGTGAATCATGTGGTCTCTCAGTCCTCTCACACTGCCAGGCATCCATTTTGGCAGGACCTGTATGCCTGCCTTCTTGGAAACACAGCTCATTGCTCATCATGGCAGCATACATTGTATAACCACCCACACTCCCTTTGTGCATCAGATAAGCTAATATCTGCCTTGTGCCTGGATCTGAAATGGAGCAGATAGGGAGGGTATGTTAGTGGGAATAGTTCTTCTCTGCTATCCATGCACCACTAGGCAAAATTTAATCTTCATGTTTAATGAGGGCAAAACTTGTTGAAACCAGAAGAGACAATGGAAAAGTATTAATACCCCCTTGTGCATTGTGAATTAAGATGGTAGACGGCTTGTGAGTTGCGAAGTAAGTGCATTATAAAACTTGTTTAAAGAAAAAAACCTATACAAATGTTTCACATTATAGGGTTACTGTTTAAAAAATAGGACACCCTTGAGTGGGAGTGTATTGGTGTCAGTGTCTATCAGCTCACCTTGTTTTAATGTGGTATAGTATATGTAGTACATTAATGCAGTGTAAGGTGGTAGATACTAATACATGTATACACTATCTCGGGGTGTCCTCTTTTTAGAAATGTCAGATATGATAACCTTAATATTGGTCTCTTTTTCTTTAATTATTGGTACCATGATTTTTCTTAGGGTGATTCATTGACTCTTCTATCCTAATTCTTCCTGTTTGTTTCCCGCAGACTTTTACATATTGGAAAATAATGCTGTGTTGAAAGAAACTATTTTAAAGAAAAAGATTTTCCGGACAGAAATTAAAATGCTTCACATTGAGGACTATGGTAATTCTAACAAAATGTTCCTTTCACACAGAAAAAAATTCTTCAAATTTTACTATTTTTAATTTGTGTAACATCAGCCTTTTGCTTTTTTCTTAAAAGAACTTCCTCTACAGTTGTCCTTTCCAAAGGATTTCACAGATCGAAACCAGTATGCTGTTCTGTTAATAATGTAAGTAGCTATTCTGGGTCACAAAAAATAATAGAAGTGGCTAAATGGGAGTATAATGAAAAGATTTGTATCTGTATTTTCAGCTGCAAAACATATCGGGGTAAGTGAAGGGAAAATATCACTTTCCTTATAACACAATTTGTCCGATAAAAAATGTGTTTTGTAAACTTGTCAATATAAACATGGCTCAAGCTATACATGAGGGGCCAGAGTGTCATCTGATGTAATCTAAAGTAGCAACACTGGCTTCAGTGGAGTTGTGCCTCTTTACATCAGGAGGAACATTAAGTAGTTTTTTGTTTTTATTGAGGGGGGGCAGGTAAGAGGTTACATGCTTTTTTCTTCTGTCACTGATAGAAATAGCTGTGGCCTAGGAGTCAGTTAAGATTTCTGGAGCCCAGCTGCTTTGGGAATAACCAAGAAAAGATAAAATGCTGGCATTATGGGCTCAATCGCAGTCCACTGAGTCAGTGGAAAGAAGAGGGGTGGACAGATGCGCTCACCCAGGCAGCGTGTGCTATGCCCGGAGAAGAAATAAATTAACTGTGTTCCTTTCTGAGCCAGCCTCCTTCTGCTCCCTCGTGCACAGGGTGTATGTGGAAGCAGGGCCATGAACACCTCCAGCCCACCCTGATATGCCTGTGATAATCGATGCCTCTATCTGCATTAGCTACCCTCCATTTTTGCCCAAGGAGTGAGGGCTAAAGTCTGATGGCTGCTGCATGTGTGGAGGAGTGGGGAGGGAATCATAGAAGAGTAGGACTGGAAGGGACCTCGAGAGGCCATCGAGTCCAGCCCCCTGCCCTCATGGCAGGACCAAGCACTTTCTAGACCATACCTGAAAGCCATCTATCTAACCTCTCCTTAAATATCTCCAGTGATGGAGATTCTACCACCTCCCTTGGCAATTCGTTTCAGTGTTTGATCACCCTGACAGTTAGGAACTTTTTCCTAATGTCCATCCTGAACCTCCCCTGCTGCAATTTCTGTCCATTGCCTCTTGTTCTATCCTCAGAGGCAAGGAAGAACAAGTTCCCTCCCTCTGCCTTATGACACCCTTTTAGATACCTGAAAACTGCTATCATGTCCCCCCTCAATCTTCTCTTTTCCAAACTAAACAAGCCCAATTCTTTCAACCTTTCTTCATAGGTCATGTTCTCTAGACCTTTGATCATTCTCGTTGCTCTCCTCTGGACCCTCTCCAATTTCTCCACATCCTTCCTGAACTAAGGTGCCCGGAACTGGACACAATACTCCAGCTGAGGCCTAACCAGCGCAGAGTAGAGCAGGAGAATGACTTCTTGTGTCTTGTTCACAACACACCTGTTAATGCATCCTAGAATCATGTTTGCCTTTTTCGCAACAGCATCACACTGTTGACTCATATTTAGCTTGTGGTCCACTATAACCCCTAGATCCCTTTCTGCTGTACTCATTCCTAGGCAGTCCTTTCGCATTCTGTATGTGTGACACTGATTGTTTCTTCCCAAGTGGAGCACTTTGCATTTGTACTTATTAAACTTCATCCTGTTTACCTCAGCCCATTTCTCCAGTTTATCCAGATCCTTTTGAATTATGACCCTATCCTCCAAAGAAGTTGCAACCCCTCCCAGCTTGGTATCATCTGCAAACTTAATAAGTGTACTTTCTATGTCAATATCTAAATCGTTAATGAAGATATTGAACAGAACCGGTCCTAAAACAGACCCCTGCAGAACCCCACTAGTTATACTTTTCCAGCAGGATTGAAAACCATTAATAACTACTCTCTGGGTACGGTTATCCAGCCAGTTGCTCACCCACCTTATAGTAGCCCCATCTAAGTTGTATTTGCGTAGTTTATTGATAAGTATATTATGTGAGACCGTGTCAAATGCTTTACTGAAGTCTAGGTATACCACATCCACCGCTTCTCCCTTATCCACAAGACTCGTTATTCTATCAAAGAAAACTATTAAATTGGTTTGACATGATCTGTTTTTAACAAAACCATGCTGGCTGTTCCCTAGCACCTTACCACCTTCCAATTGCTTGCAGATGATTTCTTTAATGACCTGCTCCATTATCTTTCCTGGCACAGAAGTTAAGCTGACTGGCCTGTAGTTTCCCGGGTTATTCTTGTTCCCCTTTTTATAAATGGGTACTATATTTGCCCTTTTCCAGTCTTCTGGAATCTCTCCCGTCTACCAGGATTTACCAAAAATGATTGCTAAAGGCTCAGATACCTCTACTATCAGCTCCTTGAGGATTCTAGGATGCATTTCATCAGGCCCTGGTGATTTGCAGACATCTAATTTCTCTAAGTAAATTTTAATTTGTTCTTTTCCTATTTCAACTTCTAAACCTACCCCTTTTTCACTAGCATTCTCTATGTCAGGCATTCCTTCAGATTTCTCAGTGAAGACCGAAACAAAGAAATCATTAAACATCTCTGCCATTTCCAAATTCCCTGTTATTGTTTCTCCCTCCTCACTGACCAATGGCCCTACCCTCTCCTTAGTCTTCCTCTTGTTACCAATGTATTTGTAAAAAGCCTTCTTGTTTCCCTTTATGCTTGTAGCTAGTTTGAGCTCATTTTGTGCCTTAGCCTTTCTAATCTTGCTCCTGCATGCTTGTGTTGTTTGCCTATATCCGTCCTTTGTAATTTGTCCTAGTTTCCATTTCTTATACGATTCCTTTTTTATTTTGAGATCATGCAAGATCTCCTGGTTAAGCCAAGGCAGTCTTTTGCCATGTTTTCTATCTTTCCTACACAGCGGGATAGCTTGCTTTTGGGCCCTTAATAATGTCCCTTTGAAAAACTGCCAACTCTCCTCAGCCGTTTTTCCCCTCAGTTTAGCTTCCCATGGGACCTTACCTACCAGCTGTCTGAGTTTACCAAAATCTGCCTTCCTGAAATCCATTATCTCTATTGTACTGTTTTCCCTTCTACCCTTCCTTAGAATTGTGAACTCTATGATTTCATGATCACTTTCACCCAAGCATCCTTCCACTTTCAAATTCTCAATAATTTCCTCCCTATTTGTTAAAATTAAATCTAGAACAGCTTCCCCTCTGGTAACTTTTTCAACCTTTTGGAATAAAAAGTTGTCTGCAATGCAATCCAAGAATTTATTGGACAGTCTATCCCCTGCTGTATTAGTTTCCCAACATATACCTGGATAGTTGAAGTCCCCCATCACCACCAAATTCTGGGCCCTGGATGATTTTGTTAGCTGTTTAAAGAAAGCCTTTAAATAAATAAAGTATAAATAAATAATAAAGTAGGGATTCCTGGTACACATAATCTTATCTCCTCAAACGCAGTAGTTATTAAGTGATTTATCATTGGTAAAAAGGAGCCCTGTATGAGCACTCTGACTCATGTTCTTCACTTTCCCAGGCATATATTCTCCCTTGAAGCCCCATAGACTGGGCTTCAAATTGGTTAACAAATATGGAAGACACGTGTCTACTCCCTGTATTATACCAGTTGCATAGAGCATTTATAGCCTGTATCACTTACAGTCCTGGGATAGATTTTCTATCAGTAACCTGCATTAACAATCTTATGCCTATTAAAATGAATGGAGGGGTATACAGCTAAATCCCTGTGCAGAGAATTGAAAATATAGTCCCTGATGAGTAGTAGAACAGGAGGCTTTAAACTACTGTCTTCTGTTTAATGAAAATCTCCAAAGATACTTAATTATACACACATGGCCTAATTTGCAAGCATGAGCCTCTAAATAAGTTGTCCAGAATTCCTGCATTTGAGCATTCAGACCCATTCTTATGCATTAGTAGGTAAACAGACAGTAAGTGCTATTTTCAATGCCCAATACATTATTTGGACATGAAATTTAAGTGCCTACATTTGAAAATTGGGCTCCTGGGCCATTTTTCAGTTAGACTAGTGGATGCATCTCTTCCTTTAATGGCTAATGTAAAATGAGGCTTCTTCAGAGAGGAGAGGATAGATTTTTTTTTAATCTGGTAATTGCAGCTACATATGATTGAGCACATTGATATTATTGGCAGTTGTTGTTGGGGGTCAAAGGGTGGTATATGGTGGTGTGGGTTTTTTTCCAATAAGAGAACTTAGGGATTGTCATGTAACTTGCTTAAAAAGTGACACACAGCTGAGTAAATATTCTTTAATGTATATTTAAGTCTCGTGCACCTAGTTAATTCAAATTTGAGGAAGACAAAAGAGATGGTGCTACTATAACTGAGTGTTCTTCGTCTATAAAGACAGGGGCCTGAGTGGAGAAAGTTTTGAAGTGTTTTCCTTTAAAGGTGTTTGAGCACCCAGGAGTGGTGGTGAGGCATGGTTTACACTCTAGACTGACATGGTGTCAGTGTTAGAGATCTGTAGGTCTCCAGTGAACAGATTGGCAGTTATACCTTTAGGCCACGTCTACACTAGCACACCACTTCAAAGTAGCCTATTTTGAAGTAAGAACATTGAAATAGGCTACTTCGACACGTATCATCTACACATTCTCCAGGGCTGGTGCCATCAACATTCAACGTCCAAAGGAGCCACCCTGGAAGGAAATGCAGAGCATACACACACACACAACTGCTCCCCAGCGAAATAAGGGGCCAGGAAAGCCCACGGACGGGATCAGAGGCTGGACTAGCCCTTCCAGGGCAACAGCAAGCTGCTCCTTTTAAAGGGCCCCTCCCAGACACACCGGGCCTGCACAGCATGAGGTCTGCAGAGCACTAGCCACATTGTTGCAGACCAAGGCACAGCAGCATGGACCCCCAGCAGCAGCAGCAGCAGCATCTGGAAGCCTTCCAGGTAGTCATCCAGGGAGCGAGCGCCCTGCTAGGTCCTGCACAGGAGGCCACCCAGCAGCTCCTGGCAGGGGGACCCTCCCAGGGGGCAGATGAGGATGTCCCTGACCACCGGGCTACTCTCTTCCTCCCCTGCCACCTCTGGAACTACCCCACCAGCTCTGAATAGTGGGAGAAGCTGGTCATGGGGGAGTGAGATGATGACCAGTGGCTGTGGAACTTCTGCATGCGCCGGCAGACCTTCCTGGAGCTCTGCCAGTGACTCACCCCCGCACTGAGGCACCAGGACACACAGATGCCGCACGCACTCCCCGTTGAGAAGAGGATCGCAATGGTTATCTGGAAGCTGGCTACTCTAGACAGCTACCGCTCCATGGGACACCAGTTTGGAGTGGGAAAGGCCACAGTCGGGGCTGTCATCATGGAGGTAAGGAGGCTGGGCACACACCCACTGGGGGGCAGGGGGGCTGGGGAGGGAGGGGCTGTGTGTGGGGCTGGGGAGGGAGGAATGCCAGGGAGGGAGGGGCTGGGTGTGGAGCTGGGGAGGGAGGGGTGCCGAGGGGCATCTGGGGGATACCCAGGGAGGTGCCTGGGAGGGAGACCTGAGGGGAGGGGCCTGGGGCACCCTGCACACCCTCATGGACGCTTGTGTTCCCTCCCCACAGGTGGTCCGTGCACTCAATGCCAGGCTGCTGCAGAGGGTCATCCGAGTCGGGGACCTGGAAGCAGCCATTGCTGGATTTGCTGCCATGGGGTTCCCGAACTGCTTCGGGACCCTGGACGGGACCCATATCCTCATCCACATCCCAGACCACGATGGGGGAAGATACATCAACCAGAGGGGCTACCACTCCGTGGTCCTGCAGGCCATGGTGACATCCGGGGCCGCTTGCAGGATGTCTACATGGGCTGGCCCAGCTGCACACATGATGCCCATGTCTTCTGGAACGCGGGCCTGTGCCTCGAGCTGGAGGCAGGGACCTACATCCTCCAGAGGGAGATCCCTCTGGGGGACACCACCGTGCCCCTCTGCCTCGTGGCAGACGCAGCCTACCCACTCCAGCCCTGGCTTATGCGCCCATACACCGGCCACCTCAATGCCAGCCAAGAACGGTTCAATGCCCGACTGAACCACGCCCACCAGGTGGTGGAGAGGACCTTCGGCCGCCTGAAGGGCCACTGGCAGTGCCTCCTTGCCCACCTGGACGTCAGCCTCCAGAACATCCCCCAGGTTGTGGGTGTGTGCTGCACGCTCCACAATATTGTGGTGAGCAAGGGGGAGACCTTCATCCAGGGGTGGGCAGTCGACACTGGCACAGGCTTCCCTCAGCTTGCTGCCGCACCCAGTTGCCAGGCCTCCACGAGGGGGTACGGGTCCACGAGGCCCTGCAGGTCCATTTTGATCAGGGAGAACCCTGAACACCTCCCTGGCCTTCCCCAGAGGGCCCCCCACACACCGCCCACATACCGCCCCCACCACCCTAACACCATCCCCCCCCAACAAGCACACATCTCAGGTTCTTTGGGGAAAAAATCCTGTGGATTATTGAAAACTGGTAACTGTGTTATGTTCACAACAAAAACTGCAACCACTATACAAAGGAGGACAACTATATACAAGAAGAACAACTATACACAAGGGGGACAACTATATACAAATGGGGGACCAGCAGATGGCTTGGCCATCAGCCCATCAGTCTAAGGTGGGTGTAGAGGGGTGCGACCCCCAGCGGGCATGAGTCATGACCACCCCCCCTTGTCCATGATCCCCAGCATGGCCGGCTGGGGGCCAGGAGGACCAGCAAATATGGCCAGGATGCCTCCACTGGCTGGTCTTCAGCCCCAGTGGGCTCCGGTCCTGGGGTGCTGGCAGGCGGCACGGCAGGTGGCGCAGCAGGCAGTGAGGCAGGTGGGGTGCCAGGTGGCAAGGCAGGCAGCGCAGCAGGGTGCAACGTAGGTGGGGCGGCAGGGGGGACATCGGGTGGAGTGGTGGGGAGGGCAGCGGGGGGGCAGCATGGGGCGGGAGCTGGGCGACAGTCTCCCGGAGCAACGAGGCTATGTCCCGGAAGACACCCATGAACTGCTGCCACGCCACTCAGTGCTGGGTGGACTCCTTCCGGTCAAACCTCAGCCAGCCCCTGGATCCGGCGGTGGAATGTTCGTCCCACTGGCCTTGGGGTGGTCCCTGGGCGCTGGTGGTGGCTGACCATGGAGGGTGCCTGGCTGCCTGGGGCCTCGGATGATGCAGCTGCAGAGAGGGAGAGAGGGAGGGGAAGGCTGTTAGTACTGTGCCCTGGCCCGTGGCCTGTTCCCTTCCCCCGCCCCCTTGGGTGCTGGGTCTCCGTCCCCGTCGGTGGATGTGGTGTTCCTGTTGGGTGTCCCCATTGCATAGTCCCCCTACCCTCAGGGTTAGGACACAGTGCTGTCCATGGGTGTGGGTGCTGACGGGCACTGATGGCCATGCCACCTTCCTGGGACCGTTCTGTGGCTGGGCAGTTGCAGGTCGGGGTCCATCGGACGTGTGTGGGTCTCTCAGTCCTGTCTGATGCCCCTGCCCTGTGGCCCAGGGGTGTGTGCCCTGTGGGGTATGTAACTGACTGTCCAATGCTGTGGCTGGGGCTTCCCTGGTGGGTGGACGCCCAGCTGGTGCTCCAAGAGGGGAGGTCTATGAGGAGCCCCACCTCCTTGCTTCTGGACCTCTCCTCCGCCATCCTGAGGGCGGGCTCCTCTGGTTGACCCTGGGGTGTGGGGCTGGCCTCTGGCCCAGACTCCAGCTCCAAGGCCTGCTGGGGCTCATCAGCCGTAGTGTCAAGGGTGTCTGGGTGGGGAAGAGGTGTCCCGGGGGCCCAGGATGGCCCTGAGCTCCCTGTAATAGGGGCAATCAGCGGGGAAGGCCCCAGACCAGCTGGCCAAGTCCCGGGCCCAGGCATAACCCTGCCACAACTCCTTCACCTTGGTCCGGACATGATCCGGAGTGCAGGCAGGGTGACCCTGGGTGGCCAGGCCCTCGGCCAGTCGGGCGAATGCTTCTGCATTCTGCCGCTTGGTTCCCATCACATGGAGCACCTCCTCCTCAACCCAGAGCCCCAGCAGGTCTCGGAGCTTGACCTCTGACCAGGAGGGGCCCCGCCTCTTTTTGCCCCGCCCTTGGGCTGCCAGGGATGCCCAGGTACCCTCAGGAGGGGAGCCCTGGGGGCACTCTGGGGGCTGGGTTGATGCCATGGGTGGTGGGTGGTGGTTCAGGGCCTCCAGAGGGTGTGCAGGGCTAGCATGTGCGTGTGCTGCTGCCTGCACACTCTCAGCTTCCTGCCACAGGATGTATGGGTCCATGGTGCTTTAAAGGCTGCTGCACGCGGGGACCATAGAGCCCCACAGGGACTGGACAGAGCGTCTCAACCCCTCAGCTGATAGCCGCCATGGAGGACCCCGCTGTTTCAAAGTAGCAGGATACAGATCATCTACACACACCCTACTTCGACATTGAACATCGAAGTAGGGCACTATTCCTATCTTCGGATAGGAATAGCGATTTCGACATCTCGCCATCTAGCATCGATTTCAACGTCGCAATAGCGCACAGCGTGTGTAGACGCAACACATGCTATTTTGACATTGTGCTGGCTACTTCGGAGTAGCCAGTTATTATAGATGCCCCGTTAATGTCATGGGATAATTATGGCTATAAAGTGATTATTTTCTGGTGTTTGCCAAAAGGAGCGAAAGGATCTTAGCAACAAATATACGTTGTTGGTCATTTTACCTTTGGAATAGTGAATATCTGCTCCTTTTCATTGAAAGTCTTTCTTTTGCAGTGCTGAATTTTCAGATATCAGAGGGGCAGCCGTGTTAGTCTGGATCTGTAGCAGCAATGAAGGGTCCTGTGGCACCTTATAGACTAACAGAAAAGTTTAGAGCATGAGCTTTCGTGAGTTAACTCACTTCTTCAGATGTTTCAGAGTTAGTGTTAACATAAGAAAATCCCTTTAGATGGCAATGAAAAATCAATATTGAAGATCTGACAGGGTAGACCGTCTGTAGCTCATTTAATGTGGCTCACCTCTCCCACCACCTGAAGGAAAAAGAGGTGATGTTTCTCAGTACAGCTTGTAGAAACTTTACACTTTATCAAATTAATCTGATTTTTAGTTTAGAGATGTCCCAAAATAAGACCTGTGAATGCAGAACTGCAGCTGAAGTCAGTCTAGATTCTTTCCATGAGACAACTGCAGGAATAAGCCCAGGGTTGTTATACAGACTTTGGATAGCTCCAGTCCATGAGGCCACATGTGATTGGAAGCCTATGTGCAAGCTAGGTATTTTGTCCATCCAAACAACCTCAAAATTGACATCTTGCTTCTTTTCATTACCAGAAGTACCACCTCCAAAAAGCAGTACTGTACTTCCAGGAAGGACATCAGGCTGTTTCAGGTAACACTGATTGGCTGATTGTGTGATGTCATTTCCCAGAAATTCTACCTTCTGAAAGTGGTACTTCTGTGACTGACTTAGGGTCACTTTTCCTTTTCTGCACACACATAAGGAGTGGTTATTTTAGTTGTAGGATCCATTAATTCTGCTGAACAGCCACATTTATATATTAGGCAAAATCTAACCACCAAGGCACCTAGGAACTGAAAGGGGGAAAAGGAACATTTTCTCTCTAGTCTTCCGTAACATTTAGTCTTATCTCTTTTTGTTTTGTTGGGAAGCAAATGACCTATCTTGTTCTGATCCAGTTTGAATGACTAAGATGTCATTAGAATTATATTTTCTCTACAGATATCAATTGGTTTAAAGTGTTCATGCCAACAGGATTGCAGTATGCAAGTGGCTTTAGAAAAAGGGGGGAACAGAGACTTACTGTTTGGCCACGGTGCATGTGTCATACACTGTACTTCAGCTATTGGGCTGTAGCATTCTCTACAGAGCTGTTGTCTGGTTTCTGCATTGAATTATAGTCCAATAGGTCATATATATGCCCAGTATCGAGTCCAGCTATTCTTGCTACTCGTGACTTTCATTACTAGTTTTCAAAAAAGAGTTTGTTGCTCTGGACTCCAAATTAGATCCTAAAGTTTTGTGAATGGGGCCATCTCTTATTCTGTGTTTGTACAGTACATGGCTCAGTAAAACTCCTATACCCAAATCAGAACTCAACTAATACATAAAGAGCTCAATATTGTTCCTGCTGTCACACACTTTGGTCAAATCACTTAATTTGCCTGGCCAGACTTGGTTTCCTAAAATAAGACTTCCAAACCTGGGCACCCAGGTATGAAACTTGTATCCTAAGTGTTTACGGCTCCAGTCCTGCAACTGACTCTGTGCTGCCAAACCCCTGAATCTGCATAGACTTCCACTGAATTCAGTAAATTTTCACACATCACAGAGCACAACCTCAGAGAGTCTAATCCAGGATCAGGGCCCAAAGTTCCTTAAATGTGAAATTATAGTAAGACTCACCTTCCTCCTAAGACTGGTGAAGCATAATTCATTAATGTCTGTAAAGCGTACTGATGCAATTAGCCATAAGTGCAATGCATTTTTGTTCAGATTGGTATTGGGTCAGAACACCAAGCTATGTAGCAGATGCACAGGCCTCACACAGTGGCCAGATACCTCTGGCTAGTCCTGTTTCTCTCTTTTGAATTGTGATGCCTAGGCCATAAAATACTAAATAGATAAAAGCACTGTTCCCTCTTCCACTTACTCGTCCTAAACTGTTAATGTATCTTACGCTAAGTTGCCTTCAAATATAATACAGGCACTATAGTCTGTAGATTAGAGAGGTGTACAGTAATTGCCTTAAAGTGTGGTGGTTATCTCTTTGCTATATAATTAGGTCAAAGTTTACATTTCAGAGTCTTGATTTTTTTTCATTGTGGTTCACCTTATACATTAAACAAGTTGGACAATACAGTCCTTCATAATACACAGGAAATGATTAAGTGGAGTAAAGACTAAGGCATTTAATGTGGGTAATAAAATGAGAGGTGATAATCATTCTTTATTGCTTCTTGAACATAATTAACCTAATTCTTTCAAAATCAGTAGATAATGCATCTTAAATGTCAGCATTCTTTATTTAATGTAATTTAAATGTGTAAAAATTGTAAGTGGAAATAGAACAAGGAGAGAGATACTTCTAACCTTTAAAAAAAACCAGGCTGTCTACTCCTAAGTACAAGCATTGCATAGATTTTATGTATTTGCTTGTACTTTTATAATGCACAGGAATCTCTCTACCTAATATAGAAATATTGCCAGAGCTAGACCATGCTCAAGTCAACTGAGCACATGTGTGTCACATGGATCTGATACCTGCATCCCAGACCAAAGGGTGATTTTTTTCTACCAGGGCAGGTGGTGTAGAAGAATGCCCTTATGTGTAAATAGTAGCAGGATTTAGGGAGATACAACTATTGGTATTTATCTAAGACCTTCAGCATCATAGCCCTCTTGCAACAATGTTTCTCTTGTGAAATTTTCATTTGTTGCTGAGGATGTTATTAGTTTTGATCAGTATGCGATGACATCATACAGTTTATGACACCAATGCATTGCCACAGGCTGCGGTATAAAAATGTATGGTAGATTTCAGGTTTTAATCAGAACCTGTTTAGAAGCAGGACATCCCAGAAGTCCTTTTAATCTGGCTACATTTGAAGGTCTTCTGAAGGTCAGTTGTGTGGGAATCATTGTAAATGAATTGGATACATAACTCTCATGTGTTTTGCATGCTTTCCTGACAGCTAGTTCGGTCATTCTTTCCCCTTTGGAATGAAAATGATCCTCTATTTCCCTCCCTCCACCGCTGTTGTTTTGTGGAAGCCTTGTGAAAACCTTGCTCTTTTTAGTCTTCTGGGAGTTTCCCCTTTTTCTAAACATCTTGGCTGGGTCTATGCAGTGCAGCTTTTCGGCAGATCTGTGCAAATGAGCAGCCTCAAAATTGCAAATGGCCACTCATTAGCATGGTCCCATGGCTCATTAGCATAGACACACAAGAGCTCGGTCTCGGCAGAGGGGGGTGCCAGCAGTAAAGAGGCTGTGTGGACAAGCCCCGCTGGCAAAAAGCCCCTCTGTAGCCAGACACATACGCCTGAAAAAATTCAGGCATAAGAGTCTGGAGACAGAAGGGCTTTTTGCCAGCAGGGGCATGTTCACACGGCCTCATTACTGCCGGCACCCCCCTCTGCTGAGACGAAGCTCTTGCACGGCTATGCTAATGAACTGTGGGACCATGGAAATGAGTGGCCATTTGCAATTTTGAGGATGCTCATTAGCATGGATCTGCCAGGAAAGGCATGCCTTGTAGACCCATCCCTTGCTGGTTTTCACATCCCGACACAGGTCTGAGAGACAAGTAAGAAGATTTTCCCAGCTGTTTCACTGTCAACAACAGTTCTATGTTATGGGTGGCTGCTTCTTGGGGACCAGGACTCCTAAAAGGGATGGTGAGAACATGGGTCATGGCTCAGTCCTCCTCTCAACCACCTCAGTGGGGATGGCAGAGCAAGGGAAGCATAGGATAAGGGTATCTCCATCCCTGCATCAGTGCTAGGAGTAGTGAAGAATAGAACCACACATTGGTGCAGGGCAGCTCTGCATCTTCAATACTTAGAGATGTGGCTGAAAAGCCACAATATAGCCTATGATATTTTGGATGTCCATGTAGAGACTATCCAGGCTGTCTTTGTAGTACTATCTCTCTTTCATTTCAGTATCTCACATGATTCCATTTTGATATTGTCATCTTTCCTGGTGGTACTTTTCCCTGCAGTGATAAATGTATTCATTTGCACAGTTGCAAATGGATTGACTCCTTTTCAGCTAGGACAGACTATTGAAGGTAAAATGAATGGGGGGGAATGGGTGACATGGTGGAGTTCTGTGACACCAGTGTTTGGGATTTCTGTGTGTATCTGGTCTCACAGTATTAGTGAAGGGCATGGTTGGTAGCATGGCCATGTGAGAAGTTGCTCACACAAAATGAATTTGTGGTGAATTTTATCTTCATGTCAGTTTTGCAAAATGTTCTTTTTTCTGTCAATGCATTTTCACCATATGCAAAAGAAACTGTTCTGCCAGTGATATAATTTTGCATTCCATACAGAGAATTTATCTTCTGAGCTGTTGTTTCCCTCACTAATTCACATTTGCTGTTGTACTTTTTCGCATTCTGCACCAGATTCATGAGGTTGTATTGGCAGAGAGTTTCTATTGTGTTCCAGAAGTCCATGGCTAGGCACTATGATAACATTAATAAATAATAACAATAGCTACTGTGATAAGCACTATATATTCCCCTCCAAGTTCTAATGAGAGTCAAAGCTTTAGCTCCCAGATGAAAAGATTCTTCTCCTTTTAGTAATATGACCAAAGAGATGATGAGCTGCCTCTTTCTCCAGACAGTCTGAGATGTATGTGACTGAATTGCAAGAGGCATACAAATTACTCACTAAGGTCAATGATATTAGGATATTATTGATAGCTTCTGTCTATTTAAATGGCATCTCAATGATGAACTTCAACATTTTTTCTGAATCATTCTCAGCATTGCTATCATTGCAGACTCAAAAGATGCAAGTTGTCAGTACTGAACATATAAACTTGGTAAAGCTGACCTTTATAAAAAATGAGCAGAATTAGGTGCTACGTTGGTACAAGTGAAAAGAATAAAAGTTAAGAATTTATAGATAATTCCTTCACTTGAGTTCTACTGCTCCCAGTTCATTGTTGAAAATCCAGGAACTTCATCTTGCAACTGTGTTACTGCAAGACATGTGGAAAGGCATGTAATTGGATATTGCCATTCTGTGTGTGTGTGTTTTGGTGATGCTGGGTTTGAGATATGTCTAATGCTTTCTTTTTTATTAGAGAAGTCATTTGGGTTTACGTATGGTCTCATGAGGTAGGGTGCAAAAATGCTTGCACTTGGGTCTTGGTCCCTGAGTCTTGGTCTCTAGTCCCTTCTCTCCTAGCAATAATGAGTAGGATGTCTTCCTTTCACCCTCCAATTTGTGAGTCCATGATGAATAACCAGCCCAATTCTGGAGCCACAGGTCTTATTGCAGAAGGCATAGGTGCTAGTAGCTTTCGGAGGAGTGTGGGGCAGTTTTTCCTGCTGTTTTGTCCATTTCCACCCCTGCTCATCTGCACTGTGGTAGGACCTATCAAATTGGGCCACCGTTCTCCCCTGGGGATGGTCTCAGGCAAGGTTCTCCCAAGTGTCAATGCCGATACTGCACTTTTTCATGTGTGCCTTCAGCATGTCCTTAAATCGCTTCCTCTGTCCTTCCTTCAACTCAAAAAACAGAACCTGTTTTTGGAGGTGTCAATCAGACATCCAGACCACATGACCAGTCCCACGAAGTTGTTGATACATGATAATGGCTTCAATGATAGTCATGTTCGACTCTTCCAGGACACTAGTATTCGTGTGCCTAGCCTCCCAAGAGATATTTAGGATTCTCCTGAGGCAGTGTTGATGATATTGTTCAAGTGTTCTCAGATGACACTTATGTTGTCCAGGTTTCACATGATCACCATAGTGTTGGAACAAATACTGTGCTGTACACAGGGAGCTTTGTCTTGACATGCATGTCCCTGTTCTCAAAGACCCTTTGTCTTAAGCAGGCAAAAGCAGAGCTTGCACAGCTCAGCTGATGCTGGATTTCCACATCAATATCCACTTTAGCAGAAAGATGGCTTCCAAGGTACAGGAAATGTTCCAAGTTTTACAGCAGTTCTTTGTTGACATCAATAGAAGTTTCATGAGATTGTTCTATAGACAATCTTCACGCCATCTGGAAGCTTGCCATCAATGAGGTGAAAGGTCAGGGTGATGAAGATGCACACCAGTGTGCAAGAATCTTGGCCTCACACTGAACATCAAAAGAACCCAGCTTCTCCATGAATCCTTGCTGATGGGACAATTGGGAAGCTTTTTAATTCAGGAGACTGAAGGCTAAAAGCAAGACCTTCACAACCTTGATCATGGACCTCCAGCACATGGATGACAATATGATAGCTGCTCTTTCTCCCATGGTCCTTCAGACCATCTTAAATGCCTTTGCCAAAGTCCCTGCTGTACAAGTCAGAGGTAGGCCTGCATCCCATAAACAGGCATAGCAGTGGAAGAGTGGAGGATGAGTGCATCTACAGTGCTCCATTTCTGCAGTACTGCATGTTCTGCAGTATGCTGCATGTGAGCAAGTTAACAAAAAATAGAAGTTGACTGTATGCAGAGATGGGCATAAATCAAGACCCTGGAGCCAAACACTGCTGCATTTTGGGAAAGATTGGATTGCAATACAAATTTTGCAACTGAAGCCCGCCTCTAATTGTGAAGTATGCAATAACAGATCTGATTCCACCTACAGGTACAGCTAAGTGCAATTTCTATCTGCCTTAGCCCTTCTATATATACTTTAGTATGTCAGTAGCTACAATGGATGCATTCAAGAACAGGTGTGGCATGAGAGAGTACACTGCATTCCCTGTTGTATTGAAACAGATTGTGTAGTCATACTCATGGCTCTGAAGGCCGACTTGTTTTTTTATACTGTACCCCTTGAGGCACATGATACAGTCCATCCATGTCAAAACCAGAGACATTTGGTAGAAAAAATATTTTAAAAAATGACACAAAAACAATCAATTTTTGTGCTCCAAAAACAACATTCTCCCCTGTCTCAGAGGGGTACCTGTGTTAGTCTGTAGCTTCACAAAAAAAAAAAAAAACAAAAAAAACAAGCAGTCCTATACCACCTTATGTGTTAACACTTTGATTTATTAGATAATGAGCTTTTGTGGGTAAGACCCACTTCTTCAGATTACTGAAATTTTATAATTATTGAAATCAGATTGAAATCTGAAGAAGTGGCTCTTACCCACAAAAGCTCATTACCTAATGAATCAAATCATTAGTCTTTAAAGTGTCACAGGACTACTTGTGAGGTTAGCTTGTTTGTTTGTTTGTCTTGTTTTTATTCTCCCCTGTGTAGAGATCTGGTACGTCACTTACGCTCACTCCAGCTGGCAGGTTTTCTTGACTCATAGGTTTATTATGAATCTCACAACTTGTTTAGCTTATGAAAGACATGATTATATGAGAATTTCAGGCCTTTCAATTGCAGAGAAAAGTTTTAAAAATGTGACCCATATGCATCTAAAAACTCAAAAAACTAAGAATCCATTTTTTCATCTCATCATTTTTCAGACATGTTTTTTTTGGGGGGGGCGGGTGAGTGGAAGGAGTCTGATTCTTGAGTTTTGAGCATTTGAGTGGGCAATTCTAAAATAGTTGAAAACTAGTGTCATGAATAGCTAGATGAGTGCATTGATGGAAAATTATCTGACTAAAAATTTTTTGGATGAGATCTTCCTTATAAAGCTCACCATGGCTTTACATCTGATTCTACTGAAGTCAACAGTAGAAATTTCCTGGAAACAGTTAGGCCAACACTGAATGCTTCTGAAAAGCCCTTTCTAAATGTTAAATATAAATAGGAAGAGCTGCTCAGTTCCTGTCACTTTTGTACTTCAATTAAAGAAGAAACTGAAATACTGCCAAAACAGTGGTATTTTCCCACCCAGCTCATATGACATTAGGCAGAGTTCCATGTTTATTGTTTTATAGCTAACAGTGTCATACATTAACTCTTCTTTTCAAAATATGCAGCAGTTTTCTTTTATGAATTCAATTATTTAGTCAAGTCACAAAAGAATCAAAAAACTAAAGTAACTTATTTACATGCCATTTCAAAATAATTTATCCAGAGCTTAGTTCCTGAAATTATACTTACATCCATAAAGTAGTCCTATGTAAATTTGAAACAGATTTATTTATCATATACATGCTAATTAATGTGTTGTTTGAAAGAGTACTTTGCAGCAAACTCTCTGTTACCCACAGCAAAAATAAAACTGGATAATCAGCCATCAATACCCTTGACACAATGGTAATTGAAAGCCCTGTATGCTGTTTTTCCCCCCCTATTTTTCTGTAACTCTTTCAAGCTTAGAGAAAAATCAGCAAAATAATTTCTGCCTCTAACCTTCTTTCTCCTGGAATATTCCCACAGACACTGTCCAATCTAATTTCCATACTGCCTCTACAGACACTTTTACGTTTTAATTTGCATTCAACTGCCAGATGCAGTCTGCACAGAGGCATTTTGCATTTTATACAACTTCATGGTAGCCTGCTTTTTTATTCTGTGTTTATCCTTGGGAAAAAAAATTGACGAGGCTCCTTTTTAAGAATGACATTTTGTTTTCATTGGAATGAAATAAGTAAACTTACCTTCAGTGGAAAATGCCTATCATCTTCCTAGAAATCTCTTTCCTCCTATTCTTTTCCATCCATTCTGCTGTAAAATATTTATTTTATCACTGAAAAACAACATCAACCAAAACAACTTAACGCTGATACCTACATTCTTTTGTTGCCAGAAACATTGACAATGAAAAATAATTTCTCTCAGAATAGACTGAATTCTCCTCTACTGTCCGCTTCACAAAAATCCATTCTCGAATGTGATCGTGCAGGTGGTTTTGTTTTCTGGGAAAACATTCTGGCTATTTCTACACTAGCAGTCCTCTTTCAAAAGAAGGCATGCAAATGAGGGAATTGAAAATGCCAGTGAGGCACAGATTTACATATCTGGCACCTCTTTTGCCTATTCTTCTTTCCAAGAAGAAAAGCAATGTAGACACGACTCTTTCAAAAGTAATCCCCATCTTCGAAATAACCCTTCTTCCTATAGAAGAAAGGAGGATTCTCTCTATTTTGAGGGAAATTATTTTTCGTTGTCAGTGTTTCTGGCAGCAAAAGAAAGAAGCTGTTTTGAAAGAATATGCAAATTAGGTAATATGTAAATTTGCACTTCATTTGCATTTCCAGTTTCCCTCATTTGCATGCCTCTTTCAAAAGAGAAGTGCTAGTGTAGATGTAGCCTCTAAGTATTTCATTCCTTGTTCTGTTATTATGAGGCTCCTGTAATGCATCTTCCCTTCTGTTTCTCTGTAGCATCTTAACAAATTCTAAAATGGAATTTTCCAGAAATCAGATAACCAGAAGGCATAAAGTTAATTTCAGGATCACTGCATGAGACGTATGTGATTCAGTTTCCCATCTCTGTTCTGCAAAATTATTCAAGTATCCCACCTCTTCCATCACATCATAGTCATACTGGGTTTTCTTTGTGCAGTTTTGCTTACTGCTGCCATAAGAGATAATAGCCCTGGTTAGCATGATGGTATAGATTAAGCTGACAATAATTCAAGTGAATTGCACAAACTGACTGAACTCTGCTGTCTAGGTTAAATAAAATATTGAAGAACTACAAAGTGTATCACATTGTCAATAGTCTGTATTTATGTCTGGTGTATTGGTATTTACAGTGATGAAGCTCCAGGCAGCCAGCTGGTTACCGATAAGTTTCACATTGACTGGGATTCGGTGCTTGTCAACTCTGATAATGTCATCGTGGCTCGATTTGATGGCAGAGGGAGTGGATTTCAAGGCCTTAAAATTCTACAGGAAGTCCATCGTTGCTTAGGTTCAGTGGAAGTGAAGGACCAAATAGCAGCTGTAGAGTACGTATGTGCAAAGTTTTCTTCTATTTTAATCCATTTTAACTTGATGAATAGATGCATTTAACAGCAAATTTCCAGCTAGTACTGGTCTCCCTTTGCAGAATGAAATATGTTAAATGCTTATCTTCAGTGCAGTAGCACGTTTCAAAACATTAGGCTTTTCATTGCACACTGTGATTCAATGAATAAAAAATCAAAGGGAAAAATGTTTTGGATTGATGTTCCTCGTTGACAAAGTTGTCCTTCCGGACCTAATCTAAATGTGTAATCTAATCTAGTTTACATATTTTTTTCCAAACTTCCTTAGAAAAATGACTCATGGCATGATATACAGTTTCATTTCAAATGAGATATAATGTCTTTGACATACAGGGTCAGAAGCTGCTCTCCCTGCTCTCCCTGAAATGTCTTCAGATCCGGAGTGACTTCATTAAGTCACCGGACCTACAATAATACTAACACAAGCAGGATTTAAACAACGATTTTATTATCCTCCTCTTTGCATTATCAGTCTTAGCAAGTATCTCTGTTATCTTCAACAGCTACTGCAGATACTCAAGAAGAGAATCAGGCCCCTACTGTGTATTTACATGTTAAAATGCTTGATAACACTTTTTATTATCCTTGATAATGTCATTGATTGTATGGTATTTTAGAAATGGATGGATTATTACCTTCATTCATGTACCCAGAATGCTCATGTATTGTTCTGATAATTTTGGAATGACACGTTTTACGTTTCTGAAAGTCATCTGTAATCCCTGAAGACAATGCAAAATATTAACTGATTATGGTTTTGCACCACTGAAGTGTTAGTGGAGTTGCAAATATCTTGAGGCTGAGTGGAAGAACTTTCTCCTCCATATGAAGACAGAAAGCATCACAAAATGCCTCACCGGCATTTTTCCACCACCCTGCCCTGCTTCCCTTGCTTCCACACACTGGCAGATATTCAATGGAAGAGAGGGGCCGTGGCCATATCCTCAACTGGATGTATGGTACTTCCTTTGGGACATGGATGGAGCTCTAATAAGTGTTTTAATGGCTCCACATCTTAATTCTAAGAGTTCTAAATCAGAATTCTATGGTCATGAGTTCAGAGTCATTACTCTCTGTTTCTCTGTTTCTGTGTGGGTATACCACTTGCAGATGGCATATGCAGGATGACCTTAGTTCTCTTTCTCTTGTGATGCTTTTTAAAAGCAGGTAGAAGTTTACTCTAAGTTTATAGAGTCTTTTCTGCATACTAACCTTTTGGAACTATAGTTACCGGATTACCTCTGTGGGAAGATTCATAATGTCTTTAATCATGTAGAGTTGGACTCAGAAAGCAAACTGCAAGAGTTCACTAAAATAATACTGTTTATTGTTCTTATTTGAACTGTTTATCACAATTCTTTCTTCCACAAATAACACACTCCTCACAAATGACTACCCAGAATGTAACATTTCCTTTTTTTTTTTAATGTTTTATAGATCATTACTGAAACAACCATTCATAGATCCTAAACGACTGAGCATATTTGGAAAGGTAACTTGCAAAAATCACAGGATGACATTGTCAGTTTTGAAATCATTTGTTGAAAACACATTTTTATGCATGTTTTAAATAATCATCTTTGTTACTAAAAATGAAAATCATATTCAGGTTATTTAATACTGATTTCATTTTTTCCTCATAGGGAACAATTAGCATTTAACAAGTCAGTTTTACTTTTATTTATAGTCACTTTCACATTCATGCTCTTAATGTTTCAAAATATGCATGTCAGATGCTGCAAGGGAAATTATTAATTGTTGAGGGAAAAACCCAGTTTTGCCATTGGAAGTTTATAAAATAAATGGTAGAAACATTTGTTTTGGTCTTAGTTTCCACAAAAGTTCATTTTTCCCCCCACAGTTTAAATTCTAGTCCACATTGATATTGACAATGTCCCTTTAATACATGATTTATATGCAGACACTAACATCCTTTTTTCTGCCAACTGTTAGAAGTCTCCTGTTTGCTGTGTTATCAGTTATTTAGCTATGTTAGATCCTTTTGTCTCTGGCATTGTACAGACCTAGGAAAAGGTTTAACCTTTAGCAAAAAGTTAAAGAGAATCTTAATTATCTCATGGGAACCTGGCTTTTAGAAGTGTAACACAAGACAAGTATAATTTTGTAAACCAATATTTGTTTCTTTGTGGTATTTTGTTTTTAAAATCTTATCTTGAAAATATCAATATTTTGTCTCTTTAGGGCTGTGGCCACACTAGGGAGTGACACTGAAAGAGCTTATCGCTATCCATCACTTCAAAATAAGCTATTTCCAAATGGCCGTGTCTATACTAGCCCCAAACTTCGAAATGGCCACGCAAATGGCCATTTCGAAGTTTACTAATGAAGCGCTGAAATGCATATTAAGCGCTTCATTAGCATGCGGGCAGCCGTGGCACTGCGAAATTGACACGCCTCGCCGCCACGCAGATCGTCCTGACGGGGCTCCTTTTTTGAAAGGACCCCGCCTACTTCGAAGTCCCCTTATTCCCATCAGCTCATGGGAATAAGGGGACTTCGAAGTAGGCGGGGTCCTTTCGAAAAGGAGCCCCATCAGGACGAGGCGCGTCAATTTGGAAGTGCCGAGGCCGCCCGCATGCTAATGAAGTGCTGAATATGCATTTCAGCGCTTCATTAGTAAACTTCGAAATGGCCATTTGCATGGCCATTTCGAAGTTTGGGGCTAGTGTAGATGTAGCCATAAAGTGCTGTGGAAGTGACTACACACGAAACGCAGATTGACATTGCGATCTACAACATCGAAATGACTCCCAGTGTTTTCGAAATGGAGTGGCTACACTGCCACAGCTTCATTTCAAAATAACAGGGCAGGAAATGGCGAGGGCAGGGTTGAATGGCCAGCAAGCCCTTCCTGGAGCACGGGTCAGCTGACCCCTTAAAGGGCCCCTCCCAAACACATCCCCTGTGCACATGCTGAGGACCCTGGCTGCTTGCAGCACCAGACCTCCAGCACAGCACTTGGCAGAGCCTTGGTTAGCCACCACACCACTGCCTGCCATGGACCAGCAGCACATCACTGACGGGGACACCTTGGACATCATGGCCAGCCTGATGGCCATCCTGACAGCATGCCATATGAGGCTACGTTCTGCCCAACGCATGGCCAGCCTCCTGCAGGCTCCCCCCATGGTGCACCCAGAGCACCCCCTGTTCCAGCCCTGCTGTCGTCTCTGGCAGTACCCCACCAGCAGGGAATTGTCGGATGACATTGTCCTCGGGGAGTGGGACAATGACCAGTAGCTCCGCAACTTCCAGGTGACTCGGGCCACCTTCATGGAACTGTGCCATTGGCTGGCACCAGCATTTTGCCACCAGGACACCTGCATGCAGCCCACACTCTCCCTGGAGAAACGAGTGGCCATTGCCCTGTGGAAGCTGGCCACCCCAAACAGCAACCACTCAGTTGGCCACCAAGTCAGGGTGGGGAAGGCCACTGTCGGGGTCGTCCTCCTTGAGGTAAGTCACCTGGGGCCACACACCCACAGCAGGATCTTGGCGGGGGGGTCACAAGGAGTGAGTTCCCAGGGACTGGGGTCCCTGGGAGAGGGGTCCCAGGGAGCAGGGCCCCGGGGAGGGGGTCCCCCATATGCTACCACACACTCACTGGCGCCTGTGCCCTCTATCCTATAGGTTGTTGCCACCATCAACAGGATCCTCCTGCACCACCTGATCCACCTTGGAGACATGGACACTGCCATGCCTGGCTTCCAACAGCTGGGACTCCCCAGCTGTATTGATGCATTGTACAGCACCCATGTCACCATCCAGGCCCCACCGCACAGCTGGGCACGGTACATCAACCGAAAGGGCTACCACTCTGTTGTCCTCCAGGCCCTCATGTATGCCCGAAGATGTTTCACAGACATCTGTGTGGGCTGGCCGGGCAGGGCCCACGATGCCCACATCCTGTGGAACTCTTGGCTTAGCCACAGAATGGCAGAGGGCACCTACATCCCCCCGCGGGAGCTGCCAGTGGGGGACGTGACCATGCCCCCATGCATCGTCGCCGATACTGCCTACCCACTCCAGGCCTGGCTAATGTGCTCCTAGACGGGACACACCAGTGAGAGCCAGGACCTCTTCAATGCCCGCCTCAACCAGGCCAAGAACACCGTGGAGTGGGCATTTGGCTGTTTGAAGGCACGTTTCAGGTGCCTCCTGATGCGCCTGGAGGTAGGCCTGCCCAGCGTGCCCGTGGTCATGGGTGCCTACTGTGCACTCCACAACCTTGTGGAGAGTAAGCAGGAGCTCTTTGTGGCACACTGGGCAGCCAAGGCCATGCTGCACTATGAGCAGCCAGGTGTGGTCCTGTATCGCCAGGTGCACTGGGATGGGGTGCACGTGCAGGAGGCCCCCCAGGAGGCCTTTGCCGGGGGCCCCCATGACCTGACCTCGCTCACTCCATGCAACCCCCTTCCCCCCTGTTCTCATCCCTGCCCCACCAGCACCCCCCTTGCCATCCCCACCCAAGGGAGGGCATACCGTTAAATAAATTCAGCTGCTATTTTCGGAACAGAAAGAACATGTGACTATTTACGGGGGGGGTGAACCATATACATGGTGAGGTGGGGGGCCTCAATCCTACATTGGAGTGGCTGGTCAGGAGCCACGATGGCCCCTGGAGCTGCGACGACCCCAGGTCCGAGGATGACGGTGGGGCTGGGATGGGGCAGGTGGAACAGGGAGGTAGGGCTGGACTCGGGTATCTAGGGGCTCGGATTCATAGAGAGGTGTGGGAGAGCCACAGACGGGCAGGGCTCACCCGGCCACAGCCAGCCTACCAGCTTCCACTGCTCGGCCGGGGTCATGTTGGCTAGAAGCAGAGCTGCAAGGGTGGGGTGGCGGAAGGGGCATGTGGGGCCTGGGAAAGAGGTGGGAGCTGAGATAGAGGGGGTGGTGGGGATGAGGGGGAGGCTAGGGACGGGGGAGAGCCGGGGACGGGGGGGCTGGGGCAGTGGAGGGTGCTGCAGAAAAAGCCATCCAGGAGGCGGGTGGCTTGGCCAGGTGGTTGACGACGGCCGGGGTCAAGATTTCAAGATACCCAGCCACCTGGTCCCAGGCGGCCCAGTCCACGGAGAGCAATTCCTGCAGCAAGCGGTTCTACTCCCACCATGCAGCAATGTGGGCTGCTGCCACATCATCTGCCCAGCTGTGGTGGCAGCTCCTCCCACCACGGCTCCTGGTCTGGGGAGGCGTCGCCCCCTCACCCTCCTCTGCTGCTGCAGGGCTCCCGGGCACATCCGGGGGGCTGGGGTGGCTGGCAGATGCTGAGGCTATGAAGACATAAGGTGAGAGGGTGGTGCCCCATCAGTCATGAGCCTGGGTACCATGGGCCAGCGAACTTGTCCCCACTGCCATCCCACATTGCTTGTGGTGAAGGGCTCTGGGGTGGCCTGTCTGCTGTGGGGTCTGTCAATGTGGGGTCATTAGAATGGCTGCCCCAGCCTTCCTGGGCTTCTGGTAATCATGGCAGCCCATGGCCCCATGCCCCCACACCCCGGCAGCGATAACGGCCATCCCTGAGTCCCTGGCCCATGGCCATGTGCCCAGGCCCATACCGGCTGCGTCGGGGACCCACCCCCACACATGACCAGGGCACCCCATGCTTGGTCCTACCTGAGGGTTCCTCGGATGGTTCAGGGGAGGCCCGGGTGGAGGTAGCCCGGCTAGGGTCCTCGGAGGGCTCAGCAATGCACAGCAGTCCCTCACTCCCACTGTTGCTGTCTGCAGTGCCAGCAGGTACTTTGGGGCCTGCAGTGGGGGGCTCATCAAGGGTCTTGGCTGGGGCT
This sequence comes from Carettochelys insculpta, assembly GCF_033958435.1. Taxonomy (NCBI): domain Eukaryota; kingdom Metazoa; phylum Chordata; order Testudines; family Carettochelyidae; genus Carettochelys; species Carettochelys insculpta. The sequence goes on from NC_134144.1 coordinate 61,036,376, forward strand.
CCTCACCCTGCCCCTCTGGCTCCGCCATGTCCAGGGTCTCCTCGGGTGGTGCAGCCTCCCTGCGTCCCAGCAGCTGGTGGAGCTCCCTGAAGTAGGGGCAGGTGGCCGGCACTACCCCTGACTGCCTGGCTGAGTCCCTTGCCCGGGCATAGCCTTGCCGCAGCTCCCTCACTTTGGAGCGGACCTGGTCAGGGTTCCAGACAGGGTGTCCCCTTGCAGAGAGGATGCTGGCGAGGTGGACGAAGGCGTCTGCATTTCTCTTCCACCCCTCCACTCTTGTCCCCCCAGACAGCCAGCAAGTCCCAGACTTCAGCTTCCAGCCAGAGGGCCCCCTTCCTCTTTGGGGGCTGCCCAGAGCCCTGTGAGCCCTGCCGCCTGGATCCCTTGGCTCCACGGGGATCCTGGGGGTCTTGGCTGCTAGGCATCCGTCTGGCCAAAAAGGGGTATCGCTTTCTGGGGGTGCTAGGGAGTGTCGTCTGGCCACCTCATGCTCCTACGTCTGCCAGCATACTCTCAGCTTTCTGCATGGGGTTTTTGTGTCCCTGCAGCTTTAAGGCACCCACAGCTGACAGGCATAGAGCTCTGGCTGCTGGCGGGAGGGGCTGGCTCTATGAAGGACTTTTCATTTCGAAATGGCAGCCAGGGAGCGGCTACACACATTTAATTTTGGAATTTACATTGAAAGGAGGCATAATTCCCAACACGGGAGTGGAATAACGATTTCGAAATGAACGCCTATTAATTTCAAAACGAGCAATTGTTGTGTAGTCACTCTCCTGCTCCTTTCGAAATTGCTCCTCGTTTCAAAATAATTTTTTAAATGAGCGACTAGTGTGGCCAAAGCCTAGTACTTTAAAATCTCGCAATGAAAACAACAAACAAACCATTGCCGCTTACATATACAGGCAACATGGTCATCAGTTATTGAAGTGGAATGCATTCAGTATAAAATCCCTAAATTCTAATCCCCACTGTACTACTGTCTTGCTTCGGGGCAGAGGGAAGGTATTCAGTTTCTGAGTCTCACTTTGGCTATCTTTCAGATGGAGATAATATTTACATCTTTAAAGCCAGCACTGTGGGAATTACTTAATGGTTGTGCAGCCTATTGAAAACAAAGTGCTATTATTACTTTTTCAAACACAAGACCTACATCATCAAACTCATGAGCTATGACTATATCACTTGAGCTAAAGAAGCTGTTGCTGTTATCTGAGCTTATGCTCTACCTGTAGGCCAGACACACAAAACTAGATCTCACTGGGACTTTTCTAACAAGATGTTTAGTTAGGAGATGGGGATCCATCAAATTCAAATGTTTTACAGCACATTTCTCGTGCAGGCCCAGCCTTAGGATTCTAAGAGTCAGAGTACTTAGTTGTTCCATTTTTTTTTCCCAGGGAAAAAATTAACAGGAATTGTTTGATTTTTTTTTTTCCCCCTAAATGATGATTATTAAAATTTTCCTTTAGTGGAAAAGAAATTTGTTCTGAAATAGAGAAAAATACTTTTGATTGAAATGTCCATCAGAATGGACATTTTTATTTCTAAAAAATCAAAAGAAAGCATGACTGATTTTTTCCGCTTGAGGATAGGGCGGCACATCTCTCTTGGCCACTTTTGAAGTGCCTGTTACCACATTATCTGATGTATGCACACAGGCATATAACCCTATATCTGCCATCACGAATATGTACACCCCTCACTACAAGTGGGCCAGTGTCTGTCTTCTACTATGTTATGCAGTGAAACAAACATGATGCGTAATAGATAGTGCAGTTGTTTCTGGCTTAAGTAACAGATACTATTTATTTACTATTGCTCAAAAATTCACCACAGGACTTTAGCACTTAAGTAAGAGGAATACTAGAAGAAGTAAATATCATCTGTCCAAACCAATGATATGATGACAGTACTACAAAACAACATCAATCTGAGCAGGTTTTACATGTCTGCATAGGACCATGAATTCTGTTGCTGCTGTGTAAGTGTTTGAATCAACTGGAGAACAGCTGTGATTTTCTTTCAAAAAATAGTGGTTGCCGGAAGAGTTTATGCATATGCTGGCAGATAAAACAGGTGGTGCAAAGTGAAGATTTTGAAGGGGAACAATAAAGAGGAAATATTGGCGAATTAGATACTTGAGAGCAGTTTAGAATTTGGAGGTGTTTATCTTCACTCAGTTTAACTTAAAATGTCAAAGCTTTTGAGGTTTATCCATCACTAATAAAACTATCAAAAATCCCAAAATTATCATTTAGGAATAGAAAAAATGCTAAGTGTTAGTATAATTATCTCTATTATTATAAGTTCATTTTGCCTTCAACCATATTAAACATTGACTATGAGTATTATATATATAGTCTTTATATGCACCGCATGTTTGAGGAAGTGAATAAAAGATGCCTTTTGCCGGAAGAGTAGGAGGATTTTGTGGATTTCCATGCTGATCTCAGACCAGCTGGGCACAAACATATTGCCCTGAGCTCTCCAGTGTACGTGAACGTTATAACGTGCTTTTGAGCTACTCAGAACAAAGTCTTGACAAACTCCACAATATACACTACTGGCAGTAATAACAAAAACAGTGGGAATGTCAAGACACCTCTGTCAATCAGGCAGCCCACCCAAAATATCTTTTTCCCCTGCAGGAAAGTTACAAACCCTACTGATGAAGTACATCAGAGCAGTCTCTTTGAACTGGTACATATCAAACTGTGGTGGTATATAGTTTACAGATTTCCATCATGGAAATTGAAAATAAATTTAAAATCTGACTGTGTAGCTAACCAACTTTTGGAAAATTTGATACTAGAGGGGTAGCCACAGAAATTTAACTTAGAACAGGAAGTCCAGATTCTTAAATCATAAAATACCAACTAAATATTGTATAGCCATTGAGGGAAGCTATACATGTTACATATATACATGTCTTGGGAATCCAAACTGGAAGCAAAAGCAAAAACTCAGAGGAAAAAATATTCCCAACAGAACTAAACTGGGTTCTTAATGAAAACATGGTATAAATTGTGAATAAGGTGACAATACCTGCGTAGCATTAAAATTGCGCTGTGAAACTACCGTAAAAGGTACAAGCAGCATATTAAACAAGCACCCAAGAGAAAGAGAACCTAGAGACAAAAAAAAGTTACCGCTCTTTTCTGCTCTTTGAGTTATATAAATTACTGGAACCCACATCAACATTTTCTCTTAACTGACAATCTTTTACTATATGTTGGCAATTTTGTGTTGTCTTTAGCAGCTTAGGTTAGAATTTCTGTAAGATTTAGATATCTATTTATCTTAGACTTCTTTGAAAATTCCAGCCTTATTGTATGTGTCCTTCTCTGGAATTGGTTCTCATTTACAAAATTATGAGCTCAAGAACCCATTTTTCTGATTTATCTGGTTTTCCTTAGCTATGATTTCCAGAAAACATAACTTTTTAATTAACCATTTCAGAAGTGAAGAAAAGGATACTGAAAATCTGCTCCCTAAGATCTGTGTTGGGGGTTCTCAACCTTCATTACACTTTTACCCCTTTTAGACAAAATCTTTACTACAAAACCCAAGGAGAAGGGACCAAAACCTGAATCTGGCTGAGCCCCACCACCAGAGTCAGAGGATCTGTGTACTGAGCCTTCCCATCCAAGGTTGAAGTCCTCAGGCTTTAGCTTTGGCCCTGCATGGTAAGGTTAGAGCTTTGACCTCAGTCCCAGCAACGCCATTAAAACAAGGGCTTGCCTCACTTTGAGGTCCTGACTTACATTTTGAAAACTGCTGGCCTAAATGAATCCTGGCCAACTGTCTCCATTCCTTTTCCTTGTTCACTGCCTACTGCTTTATTATTTTTTGAAGAGACTTGTCATACAAAAATATATCTACCTTTGAAAGGCAATTTGCTAGCAATAATCAAGGCAGAAAAGATAACTACCCTGGTAAGAGAAACACAATGCATACAGTAAAAGTATTAAATCTGGACTGCAGGACCTTGAACTACATCTTTAAGACTCTGTAGTTACTCTACGAGTGTTTCATACAAATTCTCAATGTTATGAGAAACAACACCTGGTGCACAGTCTCAAATAAGAGGACTCAGGGTCACATGTATTTTTCTGCATCCTACCAGGAGAAGACGGATTTCAGACATTGCACATAGCACATTTCAGGGTGGTGTGACATGAAAAGGTGGCTTACATCTCATACTTGCACTCCTCTAATCTTGCTGCTGCTCTTTGCTGGCTGTTCTTGAGGGCTGTTTGAATACATGCTTGTACAGCCACAGAAATGCAGAGCATTCAACTCACTGGCTAAACTTTCTTCTGTCCACATACCCTTTTGACAAGGTCAGCCAAGCACTTAAGGTAGAACTAAACTAGGTCCTTAATGAAGACATGGTCTAAATTGTGAATAAGGTGACAATACCTATATCTAGCATTAAAACTATGCTTTGAAATTACTGGAAAATATACAACCTGCCCTGTCCTGCTGGCTCCCTTGCTCTGTTACCCCCACCATCTCCAGCCCCAGGGGCCCCCATGTCCCTGACCCGGCCTCTTGGCATCATGGCAAGCAAACACCCAAGCACCCAAGAAAAAGAGAACTTAGAAAAAAGTTCCTGTTCTCTTCCACTCTTTGAATTATATAACATACCAGCACCTGCATCAACATTCTGTCTTAGCTGAAATCTTTCACTACGTGTTGGCGGAGAATCTCCCATACACTTGAGTGTTCTCCGCTCCTTTTAAGCCAGTACTAACACTAACTTCTGTAAAGCAAAGTGGTTGCTGTACACCAGAGAATCTGACCCCTTCTAAGGGGAAATGTGACAAATCTTCAGGCAGAAACCCCCACTATAGACAATAGGAAGCCATCTGTAAAGATTGACATTCTAGAGAGAAGACAGGTGATATAGCTCTTCCTTGTTCCTTAGCCTGAATCTAAAGCCTCAGTCTGTGACCACACTAGCCCCTCCTTTTGGAGGGGCTATGGTAATGTGGCACTTCGGAATATGCTAATGAGGCACTTCCAGGAATATGCAACACCTCATTAGCATAATGGCAGCCACACATGCTTCAAAACTGCTGGTTTCAAAATGCATGCTGCTCCCGTGTAGCCAGAGGCCTTTTGAAACGGCCCCCTGATTTCGAACGTCCCTTCTTCCCATTCGTGGCAGCACCTTATTAGCATATTCCGAAGTGCCACATTGCTATAGTCCCTCCAAGAGGAGAGGCTAGTGTGGCCACAGTTTCAGTGTTTACCCTGAAATAAGTGAAAAATCATCATAAGATATCAGTGTAAGCAAAAATTCTTCCATCTAGGCACTGTCTCCAACGCTCCTGTCTTCCATTTTTCTATTAGTACCCCTTGCCAGTACTTCTGCAGGCTTGCAAAAGGAGACTATGGTGTATTCAATTAAAATATATGTCATCTTATTCTTACATTAAACAAATAATGAAGTATAATATAATTATAATTAAAGCCTCAGGCTTCATAGCAAGACAGAACAACCACATCTTTTTTTTTTATTTTAATCCATGCCAAAGCAATAGTTGGAGGTGTAAATACAATGGAATGATATGACAGAAGTGGCATGATACTCTTCAACTTCATCTGTTCTAAGGAAGAATGATCAAAACCAAACAAATGGCAAATCATGTTATCTGGTTTCATAGGGATATGGTGGATACATTGCATCAATGATTTTGAAATCCAATGAAAGACTTTTTAAATGTGGAGCTGTTATTGCACCAATCACAGACATGAAGTTGTATGGTGAGTATTTCCCATCCTTCCTTTTTATTAAATGATTTGTTTAAAATACCTGTACAGCAGATTTGCAAATCAGGTTAACTAGGGTCAGGTAGTGCTATGGAACTGTATTTAAGCTAGGCAAACAGGACACACAGTTTCAATTTTAAAATGAGGGCAATTAATGATGAACAGTTTAGCAAAAGATGTGATAGATCCTCCATCATTTAGGGGTATTTAAGATTTTCGAAAGGAATTGAGATATTTAGGTGGCAAATTCTCCCTAAAATCAGTTCTAGTTACATATGTAAATTCCTTATGTCCCTTTAAATATCCCTACCTAAATCCAGATCATATGTCTGTCTATCAGATATGAGGTGAAATCCTGGACCCATGTAAGTCATTGGCAAAGCTCTAGTAGACTTCAAGAGGGCCATGATTCTACCATGCTTTATTTTAATCACTAGGTATTGGGCTCTGTGCAAGATCTGTTGGATAAAGTTCTGTGGCCTGCATTATGCAGAGGTCAGACTAGATAATTATAATGCTCCCTCTTGGCCTTAAAGTATATTAATCTCTTTTCAAGATGAAGACACTTGCCATTGTTACAAGTTTCTCCTGGCTTTCAGCCAGAAATGAAGATTTAAAAAAAATTTGAATTTTTCTGGGTTAATTCTTTCTCTGTTTTCCTTTGCAGCATCAGCTTTTTCAGAAAGATATCTCGGCATTCCATCTAAAGAGGAAAACGCATATCAGGTAAGTTGGTTTAATGAGTAATTTTTTTTAAAAAAATGTTTGGCTTTGAAAGTATACTGCAATTACATTGTATGTGCTCATTTTTAATAGGCATCCAGTGTACTGCACAATATTCATGGTTTAAGAGAAGAGACTTTACTAATAATTCATGGGACAGCTGATAGTAAGTATTTATAAATGCAATTAAATTTGCAGTTATAGCTTGTAATATGCAGACACCCAAAAAAAGATTATGCAGGTAACTGACACACACATTTTCAGACTTATAAGCTTTTGTCTCCCAGCTAATAGAGTTCTACATCCAAATAGATCTGATTGTCAGTTTCAGCTGCCAAATGTAAACCCAAACTGATGTAATTTTTCTTTGCTACATACTTTTAACTCTTAGCTGCTGTGTGTTCTAATTTGTTTATATCTCATGATGCACAATGTTGCCAGTGAAATGCACTGTATAAATTATTAAGAAGGGGAAATACATTTTAATAGTCTTTTAAATCAATCTCAATTTTACAATTGAAAGTATAATGAATGTCAGTGTAATCAGTGATAAACAGTATCTTTCAGTAAATTAACCCTTTTGGTTGATTAATTAAAATGTAATACAGGTTGACCATACTCAACAAGCACCCTTGGGAACTGAACTCCCCTGAAAGAGGGAATTTCCCATATGAAGGGAGGGCGCCCTGCCTCCGGACTCTCCCCACAGCCTGCTGCCCTGTCCTGCTGGCCCCTGTCCTCCCTGCTGGCCCCCTTGCTCTGGTACCCCCACCGTCTCCAGCCCCAGTGTCCCCCATGTCCCTGACCAGGTTTCTTGGCTTCATGGCCCCGGACCTGGCTCCAGCTATCAGAACCAGCTTCACAGGACACATTCCCATGCTGAGCTTCCCTGCACAGGGTTGCTGGCACCCCTTTTGCTTGACTCCCACCCTGCAGGGCTCCCAGCCATTAGCTCTCATCCCAGTAACATCCAAGGTCCTACTGGACCCCAGATAATGCCGGAACAGAGAATCCTGATTTGGGGACGTACTAGGGAATCCTTAAACTTTTTAGGGCTAGCCTGTAATTTGTGAGCAAAGTCAATGGAGTTAACACCATTGTAACACGTGTCTAAATGACATCAGAGCCAGGCCAAGTGCCTGCAATGGAAAGCCGTGGGTGTCAGGCAGCAGAGATTTTCACCTGTGAAAATTGACAAGCAATTTTTTTGTACGGTAGACGCCCAACTTATACAGAGGTTGTGTTTCTGCACAACCCCATGTAAGTCAAATTTCCCATCACAGCAGCACTGGACAGTTTCCTGTCTCCTGTGAGTGGCGAGGAGTGGTGAGCCTGGCTGTTTCCTGTCGGTCAGTTTCCCCACTCTTGTGAGCAGGTGGGGGGCTGGCACCTGGACCTGCTGCCTACCACTCACAGGAGTTGGGAAATTGACCAGCACTGCAACTGGTCAGTTTCCCAGCACCTCTAAATATGGAGCAGCCTGTAGCCTGGCACCAGTTTCCCGCCACTCAGTCATATTAACCAAAGATTCTCGCAACTTGAGTGCACATATCTTGCGGTTCTACTTAAGTGTATTTTTCTGTTCATGATAAAAGAGATAAACAGTGACTTGGATTTCAAGCCCATCTAGGGGACCAAAATAAATTTTATACTTTGCACAACCTATGTACATCACATACATATTTGTTCTACTCCCCTCAGAGCAGGTGGGTGGACAGAGCTAAAATGCTGGTCAGCCCAGAAGAACTGGCATGGGAGACTTGGAATTTGCTGCTGGTACAGGCCAGCACGAAGGATTTCCCCTCCATCACCCACACGATGGGAGAATTAGGGAGGGAATTATGCCTACAGGAGATATCTGAGCAGGCCAGTGCCTGCCAGAAACTACTCCTGGGTTTGTGCCCTCCTTCTCTGGACTTTGCCATCAGTGCAAGCTTGGTCTCAGAGCTGCATGTTTGTACTGCATGAAGTTTAGATTATCGAAATAACATTATAAAAGGCTTCTTATCTCAGTGAACGCAGTCTCTTACAATTCTGTGCAAAAAATAGAAAATCTGACATGCTTTCATTTACTACATTGGCAAACCTTAATTGCATGCGAACACACCAATGAGTCTCACCTTTAAACCACATCAGTCCTTGCTAAATAATGTGAAAAGCTAACAGACCTTACTTGTCAGGAGGAGGGATTGAACCTGTGAACTTAGGGGCTAAAACCATATGCCCCTACCAAAAGCCAGAAAGTTTTCAGCTAATGCCATACAGCAAACTTCACTCACCCTTGTCTGTGGTCTCAGTGCCTCTGGGTTATAAACAGATGAAAAATAAGAACCCCTATATAGTGCCCAGAAGGCATTTTGTATTCTAGTGCTGTCCATCCCTGCAGCACTATTGTTATTTGCTGTGGTGTTTATTTCAGTTGAAGGCAGGAAAGATACATCTACATTGCAGTCATTGGTTTGGCTGTTGTGTGTGTGGACATACTTGAGCTAATTTTGATCAAGCTAACTGAAATATCAAAAGCAGTGAGTCCATGCCAATACAGGCAACAGTATGGGGTTGTCCAAACCAACCCAGGGTATGTACTTGAGCAGCCAGCCCATGCTGCTACAGTGCTATGTATTTGTATTCTAGCTGGCAAGATCAAAGCTAGCTCAGGAGTCTCTAAATGTGCTACAGTCACACTTCTGATTGCAGTGTAGATAGACTTTAGACAACTGCAAATCTGGTAGCAGTTTGACACCTAACTTGGACCAAAATGTTACTTTATCTAAAAGAAAATACACAAATAAATGCAATTAATATACAGGTACTATAATAATGTTTTTCACTAATTCAAATGTTATTGTCTTGTAGCTAAAGTTCATTTCCAACACTCGGCAGAATTAATTAAACATCTAATAAAAGCTGGAGTTAATTACACTATGCAGGTATGTAATTCTCAGGTGTCTCACAGGTGCGCTGTTTAGTCCTTAATCTCATTTGCCCTTTCTCATTTGTAAGGCTCTTTGGGTGACTTGTGTCCAACCCAGCATAGACTACTGTAGTGTCATCATTGACTGCACCACCCCCTTGTCCTACTCCCAAGTCAGTACATGACCACTTAACTGTGGTCTCTGTCCTATAGCTGGATCACAGTTTATAACAGAGTGGGTCCAAACCACTGACTCTCATATAAAATGCTTCATTGAAGTCCAAGGCTGTGGTTACACTACAGTGCTCTGTCAACAGAAGTCACTGTCAGGAGAGTTTTCCCGACAAAATATCTGGGGACAGAGTGCGGCCACACACAAAAGCCAATCAGGAGAGTGCTCTGCTCTGTCGACAGAACAGCCAAACTGCCCAGCTGCTCTCTCAACCAAACAGGCACCTGGAAGCACAGCAGACAGGGCTGCCCATCGTTGTGCATGTCCTGTCTGTCGAGAGAAGGCCTCCACCCTGAGCATCTACTCAGTTCTTTTTCTCAATGGAATCTGTCGACAGCAGCATTATGCCTCAAAGCTTTGAGACAAAATGCTGCCAGCAAAAGTGCTGTGTTTTGTTGAGGTGCTGTTGACAAATCCCATTTTGTGTGTGCACGCTCTATGAGTTTTGTTTACAAAACAGGGGTTTTGCCAGGAAAACTTGCGAGTGTAACCGTAGCCCAAATATATTCCACCCAGTGCAAAGGTTTCCAAATTGCCGGCACTGGCTGATTTTTTCCTTCTTAATTTCAGTTACTAATTGTGCGACAAGCAGCTGAAAAAATACTGTAATGGGCTTTCTCATGCCCACTGGCTGGATTACAGGTGGGTGTAGTTTAAGAGAGCAGCTCAGGGAATGGAAAGTAGACCAGAGTGTCATTTTGTGGGGTTGGACTGCTGGTCACCAGCTCTGACGGAGGCAAATACTGCTACGCAACGGCTCTGGCTGCATTAGTCTGTTGAATTTTTAATACATTCGTGGCCCATTCATTCAGATACCTCTGCTGCTATGATACATCACAAACCTAATGTGATCCTACACATAAAAAATGCTGTAGTTGCCACAGGGATATATAAAATCATAAATAAGAACATAAAAATGGCCAGACTGGCTTAGACCTAAGGTCCGTCTAGCACTGCATCCTGTATTCCGACAGTGGCCAGTGCCAGGAGTCTCAGAGGGAATGAGCAGAACAGGTTATCATCAAGTGATCCATCTCCTGTCACCCATTCCCAGCTTCTGACCATCAAAGGCTAGAGACACCATTCCTGTCCATCCTGGTTAATAGCCGTCAGTGGACCTAGCTTCCATGAATTTATTCAGCTCCTTTTTGAATCCTGTTAAACTCTTGGCCTTCACAACTTCTTCTGTCAAAGCATTCCACAGGTTGACTATGCACTGTGCAAAGAAATACTTTCGTTTATTTTAAATCTGTTATTTATTGTTTTCATTTTCTGTCCCCCTAGTTCTTGTGTTATGGGAACAAGTAAATCATTTTTCTTTATTTACTTTCACCATACCAGTAATCGTTTTACAGGCCTCTATAATACACCACCCGCCTTAGTCTTCTCTTGCTAACCTTAAAAATCCTAGTTTTATCTCTCCTCATATGCTAGTTGTTCCATACCCCTAATCAATTTTGTTACCCTTTTCTGACCTTTTTCCAATGCCAAGATATCTTTTTGAGGTGACAGAACCACATCTCCATGCATTATTCAAGATGAGTGCATACCATGGATTTCTATAGAGGCAATAAGAGTGCTGCTGCACTTTGAGTGAATGTTCTCAGAGAATTATCCAAAATGACTCCAAGATCTCGCTCTTCAGTGGTAACAGCTAGTTTAGTCCCCATCATTTTGTACACATAGTTAGGATTATGTTTTCCAATATGCATTACTTTGCATTTATTAACTTTAAAATTCATCTGCTATGTTGTTGCCCAATCACCTAGTTTTGTGCAAACCTTTCAAAGCTCTTCACAGTCTGCTTTTGACTTAATTGTCTTGAGCAGTTCAGTATCATCTGCACATTTTGCCACCTTACCGTTTCCTCCTTTCTTTGGGTCATTTACAAATATGTTGAATGGGACTGGTCCCAGCATAGACCTCTGCGGGACATCAGTAATTACATTTCTCCATTCTGAAAACTGACCATTTATTCCTACCCTTTGTTTCTTGTCTTTTAACTAGTTATTAGTCCATGCAAGGAGCTTCCCTCTTATTCTGAGCTAGCTTGCTTTGCTTAAGAGCCATTGGGGTGGATAAGGACAGTTGGGCCACATAGTTGTGAATGACAAAGGGAAAGTGATTCCAGGGCTCCCAAACGGCAAGGACTTGGTCTATGGGAATGTCAGTAGTACAGGGGAAAATGTAAATGACTGTAACTGAGGATGTGTCTGTACAAACAGATGGGAATGGACTGTGGACAAGGTAACTGGGGACATTGATTTTGCCCTACTTTTATGCAGTTCCTCGTACATTGTGGCATATAATGGACACAAGTAATACGTGATTATATTCTTACCATCTACAGGCAAATAATGGCCCTGTTTGTAATTCTCCAAACATTGGGATGGAGCATTCTGTAGTCACTGTGCTTTAAGGAAGTGGGGTTGAGGTCAAGCAGGAATTCCTGTCCTTCATGCCACTATGCATTTCCCGAGCAACCTGCCTATAGTAACACAGCTTGAGCTCCGGGCCTACGATTTCCCTCTCAAATCTTGAAGTCTCCTCTCTGTCCTTGCTCAGGGAATCTCCCATAATTTGAGGGTTGAGGAGATGACACTGATCATCTACATTCACCATGATGGAAGGTGCTGGGCTTTGGATGAGACAGAGCAGACACAGGGAATGTTTTTTTCTGTTGGGGTTCACTGACCCACAGAAAAAAGTCATTTGCATACCACACGCAGCCCCATAGCAGAGAGGGGTGTTTTGGAGCTACTCCGGGTTCAGGGGAAGTCCAGAAACGAGGGGTTCACGATGAGGGAGGGGGCTCCAGTCTGGACCTGAGGGGTTCGGAATGTGGCTCATGGCTAGGTCAGCAATTTGGGTGTGTAGGGGGTGCAAGCTCTTGGAGGGGGTTGGGTGAGCATGTGGGCTCCAACCAGGCTCCCAGTCAGCAGGAGATGGACGCTAAGACTCCGTGCCCTGGGAGCTGCCCGCTCCCTCAAGTGATGCCTCTGCAGCTACTATTGGCAATAGTTTCTGGCCAACAGGAACTGCAGATGAGGCGCACATGGACCCCAAGCTTCCCTGATCGTCCATCCTTGGGCACCAGGGTTGCCAACCAGCCAGGCATTCTAGCTTCCCTCACAGTGAGGTGAGCCTGCACATATAGTTCCAGCCTTGCAGAGGAGGCTCTAAGGCTCTGGGCTTCTGGCCTGGTGTGTGGAGAAACTAAGGGGCCAGATCTTGTCTGCAGAATGGAAGTTCTCCACCTCTTAGAAGAGAAATAGTAACACATATGAAAAGGTTCCCCATTGAATACTTCCTTTGGTTACACTGAAAAGTCCAACCAGAAATTATTTTAAGTACTGTATTTGAGAACAATCTTTAACAGCTAAAGATCACGATGCAATCATTTAGTGCTGGTTCTGAATCCCAATAAATAAATTTTGATTTGCATGTTATTACTTTGCTTGAAACCATAAAACTATTTAACAGAATCATGATGTTGCCTATTAAAAAGCTTTTATAATCAGACTGAAAAAATTAGAGTCCTAAATACCTGAACTGATTTTTAAGAAAATTTACTTCCTCCATTTCCTTTGCTAGATCTACCCAGATGAAGGTCATAACATTGCATCAGAGAAAAGCAAATATCACCTTTACAGCACAATCCTTGGGTTTTTTAGTGCTTGTTTAAAAGAGGAAGCACCAATTTTACCACAGGAATCTGAAGAGGATGAATAAGGAAGCCTGTTTGTACAGTACTGAAGGAGACTTACTTTGAGGCTCAATAAAACCTTAAATAAAAGAGACTGTAAGATTGCAGATTCTGCAGAAGCTCAAGGGCAGCTAAAGGATATAACAGTGGAACAGCACATTTAGAGACACTGAGCTCATAAACTGGAATTTGAGTCCAAACGTATTACGGAGGGACAAAGCCTATATCTTCGTGGGAAGGACAACAGTTGATTACAGCTTCTGGGACAAACTTAGTTTTGCATATGTGTAGAGTTAGTGCATGTTTATTATGTTAAGCTCACTGTTTGTTCTGTAAGTAGTTGCTCTGTTTTTAATTTAAATGCACATCTTTATCCATCTTTGCATTATGCACTACCAAACATAAATATTAAGGCCACTTATATTTTAAAGGGTGAGTTGCAATCTAACACTTTACTATAACTTTACAACAAGTGCAATTCCTTCCCTCTCTATTAAGCATAGGAAAACTTTGAGTTTATAAAAGATGTGATATTTTCTATAATTTCTGTTTAAAGGGAAGATATTGTCCAGTGGGTTGTATGATGTAAGTCTAGAAATTGATTTGTTTTTGTTTTTTTTTGGTTTGTTTTGTTTTAATTTCAGACATTTATTATTGTTATTGTACCTATTGGTAACCAGTAGGGGAATTTTGGGGAGAACACTGTTGGTCTTTATGTATATACACACAACTTCATAAACAGAAAATCATTGTAGGCTTGAACAATTTTTCAAGCCATAATTACCAGCTGTGTTTTAATAACGTTGGCAATTGAAATATTTCCCCAATCCACAATGTACCGTTTCCATAAGAAATGTTTGGGTTGTGTTTTGGTATTGTTTATGGTAGTTAATAGTTTGCTGGTTACCCTCTAATTTTAGAATATGCTACTTTGTCAGATGTAAATTAGATACATAAATATTAAATTATAGTTTCAGATAAAGAAATTTTATTAACAATGTAATGCCATTGAGTATTACTTTACCCTAACAGAGAAATCCTTGCTCAGATTCCATTCTAATTTTCATAGAGGTAGCGGGTAACTAGAAGAATCTGTCAGTTTTTATTTTGTAAACCACAACTACTCATTAAATCTGTTATAAGAAGGATTTACATTCAGCAGTGTTACAAAGAAATGAAGTATTTTCATCCATGGCCAAGAAAGCTCCTGACAAATGAAGTCCTGTTATTTTATTCAGATGAAGATGCCAAAATGAATTCATTTATTTGCCAAGGTGAAATACAACACTAGAAATTAATACTATGAAATATACAAGCCAGTCAATACAGGTCATCAGAATATTAATATCAACAACTGAAGTCAAATATTACATTAATTTAATATTAGGTATCTTCCAGAAGGTATCTGAAGGCTCTTGACAAATGCTGTGCAACTCACAAATGCATATGTAATTTTTTTTCTGAATATTATTTATTAATGCTTTTCTACATGATTAGGGTTTCATTTCTTGCAAGATTAAAATTAAAGTAATCAACATAATTTTTGGAAAGTAACTATTACTATTGCATATTTTATGAAGAATTAAAAATTTGTAAGGTATATTGAAATTCATCTGAAGCTTTTTAAACCGTATTTTCCTCTGGAATATTTTCTTCTTCAACTGCTAGAATTTTCTATCATGCAAATAATTGAGTTGTCGGAAAGATATGGTTTTATGGAGCACTTAGAAGTATCTGTCTATTAATGTCTAGTGTTCACCTTGTTTTAATAGCAATTTTTATCTATTTTCAGTTAGTTTAATACACTTTTAATGCACAACGGCAGTTTGTCTGGATCCCAATGTTACCGCAAAGTGTATGGTGGAGAATGCCTGCAGTGGTGGATATGGAAACATGTTATGCACTAGGATAAGACGTCATGAGAAATATCAGAGTATCAATCTCTTCAGTAGCAACAAGCAAGAAATCAACCACCTATCAGGGAACCTACCTACTCTGTTTATAGTACAGGAGCAGTACTTCGATTTACTAAAATTGGGATTTGTTCTTGTAAATTTGCCCAGATTATGTCCATTATAATTTTCTCTGATATACTTCCACGACCCACATTTTCCTGTTGAAACACAATGTGGGGAATCCTGGCCCCACTGAAGTCAATGGGAATTTTGCCACTGATTTCAATGGGGCCAGGCTTCCACAACATACATGCATACATGTGACCTACATTCAGATGTACAACAAGTGTATATGCACTGGAGGCTTCATGTTCATAACATCAATCTGCATGTGCCATCTGCTTATGGCCATGCATGCTGAACATGTACCTGCTCTTTATCTATGCAACAGCAGGCATGCATTCTGAGGTTCATTTTTAATGCATTCTGTATTTTTCTTAAGCCACAAATACAAATATTTCCACTGCATTTTCCTTGCAGCTGACTAACACTCAGACCCTAGGGTGAGCATCAGACTTTGGGGAAGGTTTACTGGTTTAGAAATGAAATGATTATCCACTAGTTCAATTTTGGTATTTCATTAGTAATTATAGATATTTTTGTTTCTGGATTTTCCTTTGAGGTTGATTCAAACTTTTTATTTATCTGTAATTATCTTTAATCATGCTAATGGGAGTCAGGTTTAGTTTTTAATCTTATAAACATCTACATAATCATGATGAGTTGTACAGATATTTAAGTACATGTCTGTGGGTAACTAATGCATTGTTATTAATCATTTGTATTTCAGTAGCACCTAAAGGCCACAGTCAGGAACTATAATTGAATTGTTCTAGGCACTGTCCACATAAATGGTCCAAAGAGCTTCAAGTCTGGTATTCTATTCATTTCAAACCATTATGGAAATATTGTAAGGCCAGAAAATTACTATATGTTGAACCTCTCTTATCCAGCACCCTTGGGACCTGACCAGTGCCAAACAAGAGAATTTTCCAGACCACAGAAAGTCAACATTACAAACACATTACCAACATGTCCACTGCTTACTGGGCTCTTAGAAGACATTTAGGGGTAAATTACAGCTAAACAGCACAGAACACTGAGAGCCAAGATTGGTGGTTGTAAACAAGCTTTATGGAACCATGGAAAAATTGGCCACGCCCATGATAAGTAGTGATCTGGCTAACTAAAATCATGCTGGATTACGAATGTTGCTGGATAAGAGAGTGCCAGATTAGAGAGGTTCAACCTGTACTTGTTTCATCTTCCTTTAAGAATGTGACCCATTTTTAGACAATACCTGCTATTTGGGGAAAGCTCGAAAATTACAAACTATATACTGAAGTCAGGAGAAATGCCATTTACATCAGTGCATTTTTTCCTGAATTATTATATGGCCTAATAGAGATCAGAATCTGGCCCATCTAAATGTACTCTTTAATCGTAATGCAGTCAGGCAAAGGGATTGTTTAGGAGAAACCTGACCAATGTATGGTACGTGCAACCTGCATATTTTTTTTTCCTCTCTTTTAGAGTCAAGCACCTCCTGGTCATAGTTCAGGCAGGTTCTGAGTTAGTCGCAGGTCTGAGAGTTGAGCGTAATTCTCTCTGCTCTTATACTCAGTTTACAAATATAACCCTATAGATTAATTTAGTCTGTCTGTGCCTTGTCAGAGAGAAGGGCTTTCAGTTCATTCTAAGACTCCCCAAAAAGGGATTTAGTAGCATTGGTTTTGATTTAATAGAAGTAATAAAATACAGAAGAGTCCTGCTTTTTAACTGAATATCCTATATGGTTTATTAGGCACACTGAAAGTTCCTGAAACCTAGAGTAATGTCTCACAGAAAAAAAATAGGCAGAAGCAACCCTGTATTTCTTCTGCAAGTCCCTTTTAGACAACTAGAAGCATCAATCCCTTTTATGTCTTCTTTGAGTTACTCATAGGTGGGGGGACTGCTTATTGGCAGTCATTTCTAGGGAAGAGAGCCCATTACTAATATTGATAAATGGAACTATTTCCACTGAAAACCCTTTCATATGCATAGAAACACTCCAGTTTTCTTCAATTGAATCCAAGATATTTGAGATTGAGACCTAAACAAATTGGGAATAAGGGAATTTTGAAGTGTGGGGTTTATTTCGAAACATTCATGTCTATACAGCCAGTCTGCCTTTCAAAAGCAGCACTTTTGAAGTACAACTAGCTGCAATTATACTAATGAGGCACTGAATATGCATGTCAGCACCTCAGTAACCTGTTCTGAAGTATCTCATTAACATGCACCTTCTGAAAAGGAGGGACGTGTAGACATGGCCACTGTCTCCATTTACAGTTGGTTCAACACTTTCGGTTTGTGAAAATAGTTAGAAATAAAAAATTCTGCCTTTATACAAGTTTGAAACAACCAAAATTGATTCAGTTATTGTTGTGGCCCCTGGGTACATGAATGGAATATGCAGCTGCTCTTTTAACTGTGATGCTTCCCATGTTGAAGGACCAGAGTAACAAATAATGATAAAACAACATATTCAAGCAGAACAAAACAAAACAAAAAGAACCTAACGTGAAGTGAAGGCTCATAGTGAAGAGGAAGAGTTAGAAATCTAAAACTATTGCAGTATAATGGTTTTCAAACTTTTCTTATTTGCAGACTCCTAAACCATTTTGAATGGAGATGCAGGCACCTCTGAAAATAGCCACTGTCTGCAAAAACCACAGATTTAAAACCACTTTTACAGCACATCAGAGTGGAAACTTGTTTATAAGAAGGTAGAAATAAAACTCTGCTGTTAACCTTAAGGCGCTCCCTACCTTCAATAACACTGTTTGAAGGTGGTCATATCTTGAAGTGTGAGTTTATATCTCTTCAAAACACTTCAGATGAAATCCCCAGTGGAGTCCGCAGTGGAGTCCATGCAAATTGATAGTAGCTGAGCAGATTTCCTGTAGTTTTGTATGTACTGTTAGTTTTGACAAATTTAATCTTTACCACTGTAACTCTATAATCTTGTTGTCTACATATCCAATATTTATAGCACTTCTAATCTCTGACACTCAATAACATCTTGTGCTAATGAGTTTCATGGATTAATTATGTATAGTTTGCTGCCATTCAATTTTATTGAATGCCCTTGTCCTTATTTATTATTTGTATTATGCTAGCGCCTGGAGGCCTTAACTAAGATTGAGGTCTATTTTGCTCATAGCTTTGCTTACAGGTCTTAGTAAAATACAATTCACATTTCAGATAGCTTATAATTAAATGAGAGTGATAAAATATGGGAGAAAAGAAGTATTATCCCTATTTTACAGTGCAGGAACTATTTCAAAGAGATATTAAATGACTTCTTTTAAGTTGCACAGGGAATCTGCTGGAGAAAACAAATGAATAATTTAGCTACAGGATGTTATTGGCCTTGCGTGTATCAGCAAGTGCTTAGAGCATTCTGCATAAAGTGATTCTGAGCACTAGCCTAAGGCTTCTGAGCCCTTGGTTTAACCCTTGGTCTGCTACAGCCTTCCCAAGTCACCTAGGCCTAGATTCTCTAAGGTTTTAGTGGGAGTTAGCAGCTCCCCCACCCTCAACCTTTCTAAAGTAATCCAATCCAATGGAAATTTTGGTTATGTTCATATGAAAAAAAAAACACTTTTCAGCATGTGTAAGAAAGTAAGTCTGTAGAATGTAAAAACTTTATTCATTGGTATGCAAATATGAATACGCACACCTAAAAGAGTAACATATTTCAACATTTTTAATGAAATGGATGAACCTGAGGCTCATCCCCCTCACAAAATTTCAAACCGCTCCAGGGGGTCCCACCCCACACTTTGCGCACCCCTGCCTTTGGAGTTTACATCATAAGATAGGGCCAACAGCACTTCCCCATCTCCCAGGGAGTTGTTAGGTACAGGCACCATCTTTGGGGGTACTCTGGGTCTGTAGCACCCCTGGAGAAAAATTGGTGGGTGCTGAGTCCACCTGTGGATCAACACCTCTCTGCACCTCCTGCCCAGCACAATCAGCTTTTCTGGAGCATTCAGGTGGCTCGGGGGGCAGTGGGAAGGATGAGGCACGTTCAGGGGCAGGGGGGAGGGTGAAGATGAAGTGGGAGTGGGGTCATGGCTTGAGTGCACCCTCTCCCCCACCACCACTAAGAAAGTCAGTGCCTGTGTTGTGAGGATTAATATATTACAGATGGTGAGGTTCACAGATACTGTGGTAATGGGGCCATTATAAGTACCTGACGTAGATAAGCTATGGATCCTTCTTAACATTACCAATAGCTAAATGCCTATCTCATGAACAGCCAGACTTAAAGGTTCTTTCAGAATGAATTTTGTGGGTTACTCACTGTATTTTGGTGGTAAATATCTGCTACCCTATAGCCAGGGATTTGCCACCCAGTATTAAATCACTCATTGCAGCTGTTTTTCTGGGTTGTTGAAGATGCTATAGCTGAAAAGGAGACTTATTGTACATTCAAAGTTATGCAATGCTTACATCAGGAACTATATATAAGAAGGCTAAAAAAGACATCCATCAGATACAGAGATGGTACTGCACAAATCCTTGATCTATTCTAAGAAAAATCTGTGGTGTCTGTGGGGCAATTATTTCTGCCAGTTCGTCTTTCATCTGGCATATGCTGCTAGCCACTCATTCCAATGGTCTGATCAAATGACAAAATGGTCTAAAGAAACTGGAAGGTCAAATATAACTCCAAAGAGAATTTACACAACAGCAATATGTTTTGCTCTTGTTAATGTTCAGACATGTAAACTTTTGATAAAATTCCATGTCTCTTCTTAATTCTCAAGGAAGACGTGCAGTAGCTGTGCCTGTTAGTTAACTCGCTAAGTGAGATCTGGAATGTAATATGCCCCACAAATGGATAGCACCGGGGTCAGAATCCTAGAAGAAGCTGAGGGTACTGGAAATTCTGGAAGATGTGATGATACAGAAATGGACTGTGTATTTCAGAGAGATGGTACAGCGCAGCTTTTTCCTGGAAATTACAAACTCTAAGGGAAAAGATCCATAGGGTAAATCCTATCAAGGTGTGTGCCATTGTTTGTAGTGAGAGAAGGAGCAACCACGTTAGCTGCAAAAACTATTCCAAAGAACTCCACACAGATTAATAAGCAGTGTGGTTGTATACTACAGCATGTGACAGTAGCCTAACAAGAGGAAATGAAGGCAATTCTTGATATGAGCAATATAAACTGTCAATATGGTCTTGTCTAGCCCAATAGCTTTGGTACTAGAGAAGGCTAGAGCAATATAATTCTATGTAGATTTCCAATCCAGTCTCATTTCAACTGACTGCCATGCTTTAAATCAATACAGTGATTAAAAAATAGCAACTTCTACTTAATCTCAGCCCTTGACATAAATGACCTAGGCAAAAGTGAGTGCCATTGTCATAGCAGTAGAGGGAATACACTGCATTTAAAATTACAAATGATTTCCATCAGTTCATGCACCTTCCCTTTTTTGGCTACACAGAGCACTGGCTATATTCCAGAGGTTAATGGGAATTTTTGAGGGATGCAAATGTAGGCGGCAGTCCATTTGAGCAGCATAGTCAGAGTACCACCCCATTGGTGGACCATCTTGAGCAATTAGCGAAAAAAGCTCATGGCATCACTAAGCAGGGTTAACAGTATGACCAAAAGAATGGTTAGGGATGCACAAAGAAGATAAACACAGGAGCGATGCATGCCACAAAGAGGTCAACAAACCTCCTGCAGAAAATGTACACAGTATCTTAGAAAGGCCAGCACCACACATGAAGAAACAAATAAGCTTTGTGGGAGTGACAAGGTGATGGAGGTTTTCTGTTTGAATACTGGCAGCACCCTTGCATGAATTAATCAAAGCACACTAAATGAAAAAAAAGTGGACCAGACAAACACATTTGACCCTGCTTTCCAGACATTAAAAAATCAGTGTTTGTACCATGCTGCACTGCATAGCCAGGGTTTAGTCGTCAGAGCTGTATGGTTCAAGCACATGGCTCTGGAATTGAGCGGGGAGCAGCATTAGTAAAGGAAGGAGCAAGATAACCATTGGAGCCATCTGATCAGAAAGCTTTTCCAAAAGGAATCCAGTTGTATCCCTACTGAGAGAAAACCCTCATCTATTCTTACATTTACCTTCCAAAAAGAACTATGAAACATGCACCAGAAATCAAGAGCAGAGTTACACAGGTATATGATGCAACTGCACATGAACTAGAGTCTGTTATGGTTGTTGGGTAGTACAGTCTTCTTTCCATTTTTTGGGACTATATGTAGCATAAGTGTAAGGATAATGGGCCCTCACCCTGTATTTGTAGAAAAAGCATTAGGAGCAAGTTGTTATTATCTAACACAATGCATTACAGTGGGACTTAAATAAGGAGGTTGCCTTCTTTGTTACATACTAATACAAAATACTTATCTGGTGTTGCTGGGGATCTTAATGCAAATAAGTTGTGGTGTTGTTCATTTCAGTCATTGTTCTGGGGTCAGGCAGGGAATGAGGGGTTCAGTATGCAGGCTGCTGAGGGAAGAGAGAACAGCCCCAGCTCTCTGTCACCATTGCTGCTTGGGCCAGGTGAAAAGCCATGGTTGCTGCAGCTGCAAAGGGGACCACCCAGGCCAGGGCGCATGTCCTCCAGCTAGGGAACAGACAGACAAATAGACAGGGCAATAGCCAACATCTCTGACATACATAGTAGGTCTGTTCATCGAACAGAGCAGAACTCAAAATTTTGAGACTGAGGTCTACAGGAAATCTTAACTCTTTGGCTACAGTTATACTGGCGAGTTTTGCTGACAAAACGCCAGTTTTGTCAATAAAATTGGTGGAACATCCACACACAAAATGCATTTTGTCAACAGTCTGGTGACAAAACTCAGCACTTTCGCCGGCAACGTTCTGCCTCTCAGCCACGAGGCATAATGTTGCTGTTGACAGATCCCATTGCCAAAAAAGCTGTGTGGACACTCTGCGGGTGCCTTCTCATGACAGACAGGGCCTCCACTGGAATAATGGGCAGCATTGTCTTCTGTGTTTCCAGGAGCCTGTTTTGTTGAGTGAGAGAGCAAACGGGCAATCTGGCTACTCTGGCGACAGAGTGGAATGCTCTTCTGCTTAGCTTGTGTGTGTGGGCCTCTCTGTTCACAGAAGTTTTGTTGGAAAAATTTCTTCCAACAGTAACTTCTGTCAACAGCTTGCCATAGGGTAACCATAGCCTTTGAGTAAACAACACGGCATTCCACTTCCTTCGACAAAACAGCTCCCCAAAATGGATTTTTTTTCTTCATTTAGTATTTTCTTGTCTTTTTTTAAAAATAAAAAAGCTCAGCACTTCCATATTTAAGAAAAACAGTACTGGGACTATTACTGTGTACAGAGTAATTTGCACAAAAATAAAAAGATAAAAGCAGGCATATCTCTACAGTAGTTGTGCCACCATTTAAATACCTGACACCAGTCTTTATTTACATGTGCGGCATATACTTTTTTGCATGAGCTCTGTCTTTATGCTTCATCAGACTGAAGAATGAAAATGGGGTTATGTATGGACATTAGGAAAAAAACTTCCTCTCATGGTGGTTAAACATTGGAATAAATTGCCAAGGGAGTTTGTGGAATCTCCATCACTGGAGATATTTAAGAGCAGGTTATACAGACATCTATCAGGCAGGGTCTAGCTTGTGCTTGGTCCTGCCATGAGGGTAGGGTACTGGACTTGATGACCTCACAAGGTCCCTTCCAGTTCTAGTGTTCTTTTAGCCTACAAACAATGGAAGAGTGAAGATGACTCTTTAGTTATTCACTGCAAAGTTGGCCATTATAACACTGCGGTGGTGGAGGCCCTACAGATTTAACAGCATAAAATACACTTTGAAAAGCTCTTGCATTGACTGTCCACTGACCAACTCCAGTAATATATGAGCTAGGGACCTACTGAGAATATGATGACTACATTCACAATGGATGTGAAATGCATCACTTTTCAGCTGTTGTAATACTTTCATTAAAGTCAGAGGAGTACACAAATTTATACCCGCTCAGCCTTTGATCACATAATTAAAGACTGAAATATAATGCATGTGAAGATGGATGCTTTGCCTTAAAACTGTAATATTCTTTTCACAGGTTTAGTCGGGAAAACATTTATTTGCTTTATTCAGCCTCTTCCTGCACTGTACCTTTTTGGCTGTATTTGCTACATCCTGGGTGTGTCTCCACTAGCCAGCTATTTTGAAGTAGCCGGCACAATGTCGAAATAGCACGTCGCGTCTACATGCGCCGTGTGCTCTTTCAACGTTGAAATCGATGTTAGGCGGTGAGACGTCGAAATTGCTATTCCTATCCGAAGATAGGAATAGCACCTTACTTTGACATTCATCGTCAAAGTAGCGCGTGTGTAGATGATCCACGTCCCGCTACTTTGAAATGCGGGGGGGGGGTCCTCCATGGCGGCCATCAGCTGAGGGGTTGAGAGACGCTCTGTCCAGTCCCTGTGGGGCTCTGCGGTCACCGCATGCAGCAGCCCTTAGCCCAGGGCTTCTGGCTGCTGCTGCAGCGGGGGCGGTCCAAGCTGCACGCACAGGGTCTGCAACCATTTGTCAGCTCTGTGGATCTCGTGCTGTGCTGGGCAAGTGTGTCTGGCAGGGCCCCTTTAAGGGAGCAGCTTGGGGCTTTGCTGGCCCCTTATTTCAACAGGGAGCACTTGTGTGTGCGGATGCACCACATTTCCTTCCAGGCGGCTCCTTTCGATGTTCCCCATCGTTACTTCGATGTGGAACATCGATGGCACCAGCCCTGGAGGACGCGTAGACGATATGCATCGAAGTAGCCTATTTCGATGTCCTTACTTCAAAATAGGCTATTTTGACACAGTGTGCTACTGTAGACGTAGCCCCTATGTTAAATAGGATTGCAAAAGGTAATCATCACATGGCTCATATTTTATAAAATATGAAGCAATCATCAAATGTTAACCCACTCCAAGGCCCTGCATTCTGTATTTATAGGTTGTATAATTCAGTTTGACCCATGTGCTTACTCCCAATCACATCAGAATTTTATGCACATTTTCAATTTACATGTGGTTAAATAATATAGGGGGAAAAGGGTTGACGAAATTATTTTAGCATAATGGGTTTACAAATACATCTACAAAGTGTTCTGTTTGTTCCATGAGTAATGTGCCCACCCCTGCCACATGTGGCTGTATTTACATGCCTTAAAACAATGCACATGTATTACCAAGGACAAGAATAAAGAATCATGATTTGTCTTGTTTCTGAGATCCATCCATCACATAATCTCCCCTCCCCCGCCACTTCCTTTTGACACAGCTTTAATCAGTGGCTTGGTGAAGAAGGGCACTAAGCCATACGTTATGCTGGGCAGCAAATCCGAACCCTGGTCGTGTGTATTTGAGCCAACCGACTTCCACTAGGAATGCAGTAGAGGTAGTGGACCTCAAGATGTCCAGTGAAAGGCCTGTAAACAAAGAGGACTGCTACTCTGCTCATCCATCATGGAGGTAAAGGAGGACGTCAAGCTTGTCAGAACACTGCAGGTAACTGTTTCAAGAGCTTTTGAAGAGCGCTTCTGCTGCCCTTCAAATCCCGTTGTTGGAGCTCTATGATATCCCACATAAATTTCTGAACAGTCCTTGTACTGCAACTTCAGGTCAGGTACTCTAGCTCAGCAGCTCTACTTGAGCCCCCCCCCCCGAAACAAAAACAACCCAGCAACTTCTTTACACTGCCCTGCTATCAGCTGGAGGTTTGTGGTTGAAGACCCACAGTCCTGCTGAAGGTTCAGAATGTTTGCTCACTCATCACCTTCTTCAGCAAGGTGGTGAACAACATACTGAACAACATCCTTTGGAGTCACCCCAAGCTGATAAAGACCAAAACATAGCTGGAGCACTTTAGGTGCACAAACTTCTCATGTGGTGTCCTACAGTTTAAAACAGCAAGCCAGAAGCCCTCATAATACAGAACAGTGTTTTGCTAGCTTTTTTTCTTTCAATTAATGTACCCTTTTAAAAAAAAAAGTACCCCCCCAATGCCCATAATTTGCAGCCATGCAAGCTTTTTTCTACAACACATTTGTTTAAATAACTTAATTGTAAGTGGTTGGCTGGCAGAAATTGCCTACAGGCAATAAAAGCCTCATTCTAATTATGATTGTGCAAAAAGGATAAATTAAAAATAGTAGATGACCACAAAATGTCCAAATGTTATTTGTACATATGCATATATTTTTATGCACACATCAATGAACAGTAATCAATGACGGGAGACCCGGAAACTTAGCAAGAAAACTTTTTAGGGTGAAAAGGGTCCTGAAACAGTGAACAAATGAGGCAGAGATTACACACCTTGTACAATAACTGTAGTGCTTCAACCTGCTTGTCCCTATGGGCGCAAAAGACCCAGCTGACAAGGAAAGGTCTGCAAGCTACAGCTATTGCTGGCCCTGGGAGTGGAGGAAGAACAGGCATAGATAAAATTTTAACTTCTGATTGCTCATTTGAGAGGCTTTTGACCATGTCCAGGAGAATGAAAGTTGGTAGTAGGACGTGACCCACGTAGGCGGCCTCAAAGCACTCTGGGGCTTTTACTACCACTGACTTTCGCAGAGCCGTGAGGCAGAGCCCTGTAAAGCAGGAGGACTTGGGCTCCCCGAATAGCCAGCCCCTTATGTGGGTGGCACATACATTTTCTTCCCCCCACATCCCAAATGATAAGAGGTGAGCCACTGTAAACAAAACAGCTTTCAGTCTTGCAAATAGTGCACATAAGCAATGCTCCTTATACTTTTTTCCATACATGTGCAGAATAAATTTTGTTACATGCACAAAGGCATGTGCAGATGTGTACCACCATTGAAACATATGCTGCTGGCTGTGGGCAGCTGTGGGCATGCTGCCAATCAGCTGGGAAGCACCTGAATCTCTCCTGCAAGATCATTCAAGAGCTCAGCTTACAGGGAATTGGCCTTCCAGTCCTCATCCCTTTTTCACATGAACTTGGTTCCTTTTATCTTAAATTAGACCAAAAACTCTTTGGGGGCATTGATAGCTTTTTTTTTTTTTTTTTTTTTTTTTTGCTATATGTGTGAGAATCTGACTGAGGCCTCTGAGATGTACTGAAGTGCAAGTAATATTAATCTAAATCCACAGCAATTCAGCTGAAATCAAAGAAGAGTTGCTTTGGGTATACACTGGTGTGAATCCATGCAAGATCTGCCCCATAATTCTTTCTAGACTAACTCTGCCTCTACTGAACAACTTTATAATGCTCTTTATACTGTTATTGGATTTAGTACCTTTGGGGAGGGCAAACTCTAAAGCCATACATGGATGGTTGTATGGTTCCAAGCCCCAAGACAGTTAATCTCTGAACAGGATGTGGTACATGAAAGCTTTTTATATACATGGCATAAGGAGTCTTAGGATCCTACCAAAGTGTCTATTTTTATCATTCTTCTACTATATGAGAGACAGAAAAAAAATCTCCAAGCACCACATTTGTGGTACTAAAGAACTGATGGATTAAGGGTGTATCATAAGAACCCCTTTCACTCCAAAAGCAAGTTAAAAACGAACCCTACTAACCTTTTCCTGCTAGTGCCATTTAAAGTTGTCTCTTTACAAATAATAGAGCATCTACTTGATGCTTGGAAGCTGATAAATTAAATCATGTGATAAACATAGTTTTTAATGTGCCATATTTTCTTGGAATATAAATCTTAAAGCCTAACCCGCCTGAACAGCTAAAGTAAATAAAAGTGCATTAATCAATAGCTGTTCATGTTACTTTCAGTTCCTCTACTGGAGTCATAACATGAGAATGGAACCCTGGGAAGATAAGCCTGCTTTATCAAAAAATGTTGGGATACAAAACTGCTTTATAAGCCCATAGCTACTAATCAGTTAGGAAAGCAATTCAGCATATATGATGATGATCAAATTCAAGTGTGCATTTATTTGTGAACTGGCCCATGCTTGGTATAGAAAAATGCCTAAACATCATTGTTGCTAACAGAACTGCTCAGTTAGCGCCCATTTTTGGTTTTGCACTGAGAAGGCATTTTTATGTGAACTTTTTGATGTTTTCAGTCCCACCCTGAACCTTGGAGATAATTAAGAATGGCCTGGATACAATTAAATAAAAGCATACTTCATGCCCCATTGCCACAAAAACATTGATTTTTTTAAAACCTTTTGACCCATGATTTCAGCTTACATGGTTGAAACTCTCTGCATAAGCTGAACATGTGTCCAGCAACTACAAAAGTGTGTTTACTTTGAACTAACTTCCATAGCAATGCCCTCACTTAGCTCACCCAAAGGCTGCTGCCCTCTGGTGTCATCATAAGACAAACCAAAGTCTGGAACTGCAAACAGTCATTCCACCAACAGGAGGAAAAAAATCATTACGCTAAGGAAAAAAAAACATGTATAAAATAGCTCACAGTTGTTTGCTAGCTGGAAGTATTTTCTAAGCCTGACCATCAGTGGTTGAGGACATGCCTATGAAGCCTGGGGGAACCTAGGTTTTTAGACCTATTTCTAATATCCAGATCGAGAAAAGGTGATGTCTTACAGATGCCCCACTAGGGTCAGGTTTGTTCTGTTTAACCTCCCACCTTATCTAAATGAAGCCTGTGCAAATGTTACCAGGCGTGACCACCAAATGCCACCGAAGCTCCAGTCATTCAACGGCAATGTGGTTATGTTGCATATACCCTTTATTATAACATCAAGTTGATAAACGTGCCCTTGAACACAGTAGAAAACCTATCAAAAACATCTAAAAAAACACATATGTCTAGACAATTCCTGAATGCTAGAGTGAGAGCCAAACAAAGCAAAAGCCGTAAGCTATTTGTGACATTTAACAGCCATATTACCATCCCTGATTGTAAATGACAGGGCAATTAAGGCTGAAAAAAATATCCCAACAAAGTGGCTTGAGCAATTACAATTGTTCCATTAAAGCAAAAGACCGTGTTCAATTTAATGGGAGTAAAAATTCTTTTGCTGATGTTGTCCAACAAAATTGATCATCCAAATTACCAGCATCCCATTTAAATAGCTAAGACTAGATGCTGCAATGCATTCGCTGACACTTGTGACTATTAAAGAGATGCATATCACGTCACAATAACCTCTGCTGAGTTTAAAGACGACTCTGGTACCACTAATACAGAACGAGATAAATGTGCTGCTGATGTTACTGCAAAATGAATGCAGTGTTGTAGCCATTGCTCTTGCTGCAGGAAAAAGCTCTTCAGAGCAGTGATAGATATTTGAAAAATGAAAAATGGTGTTGCAATTAAGATGAGGATAACAATAGTTATTCACAATATACTAATGTGTAAAGACCTAATAATAGGCTACAGCAACGAAGGGTCCCATGGCACCTTATAGACTAACAGAAAAGTTTTGAGCATGAGCTTTCGTGAGCACAGACTCACTTCATCAGATGCTGGTCTTGGAAATCTGCAAGGCCAGGTATAAATAAGCCAGAGCAAGGGTGGGGATAACAAGGTTAGCTCAGTCAGGAAGGGTGAGGCTTACTACCAGCAGTTGATCTGGAGGTGTGAACACCAAGGGAGGGGAAGCTGATGATGCGCTGTAGAGGTTTTGTAGATGATGTACAGCACATCATCAGGGATTTACAACCCATCCTGGACAATGATCCCCTACTTTCACAGGCCTTGGGAGGCAGACCAGTCCTTGCCACAGACAACCTGCCAACCTGAAGCAAATCCTAACCAGCAACTATACACCGCACCACAGTCACTCTAACTCAGGGACCCATGCATGCAACGAACCTCGTTGCCAGCTCTGCCCACATAGCTACACCAGCAACACCATTACAGGACCTAACCAGATCAGCCACACCACCGTGGGTTCATTCAGCTGCACATCTACCAATATAATTTATGCGATCATGTGCCAGCAATGCCCCTCTGCTGTATACATTGGCCAAACTGGACAGTCTCTACGTAAAAGAATAAACACACACAAATCTCCCGGGCCACACAGTAGCAGACTTAAAAGTAGCTATCCTACAGCAAAGAAATTTCAGGACCAGACTCCAAAGAGAAATTTATGAGCTACAATTCATCTGCAAATTCGACACCCTCAGCTCAGGCTTAAACAAAGACTGCTAATGGCTGGCTAAATACAAAAGCAGCTTCCCCTCCCTTGGTGTTCACACCTCCAGATCAACTGCTGGTAGTAAGCCTCACCCTTGCTGACTGAGCTAACCTTGTTATCCCCATCCTTGCTCTGGCTTATTTATACCTGGCCCTGCAGATTTCCAAGACCGGCATCTGATGAAGTGAGTCTGTGCTCACGAAAGCTCATGCTCAAAACTTTTCTGTTAGTCTATAAGGTGCCACAAGACCCTTCGTTGTTGTTACAGATCCAGAATAACACGGCTACCTCTCCGATACTTAATAGGATACAGTGCAAGAAAGAGGCCTGATCTTCAGATAACCGTAAGCTTGGGAATTTAAAGGCATAAGATCAGTTCCCAGCTCTAACACAAATATTGTTTAACTTCAGGTAAAACACCAAGGGACTGCTTCAAAGCCCAGTGAAGTCAATGGAATGCTGCCTGTGGACTTAGAGTAGACCCTTTACTGAGGTCTTTATTAATGAGGCTAATAATCTTTCCTTATCTCAAGGGGTTTTGTGAGGACACAGTCATTAATGAGCACCTGGTGCTCATATAGTGTAGCATGGGGAGAGGCACAGAAGCAGATAGAGCACAGTCAGAAAGGTGCCTTAAAAGGTCCATGTGTGTGTGTTTTCTTTGTCTTGCTGACAGGTATAAAAGCAAAGAAAACAGGACTGTTGGGGAAAATTGTGCCAGCACCTTTTATGCTGCAGTGCCTCTGCAAAACTCTACATGATACCCATGGTTCCATTGTGTGCGGAGCTGGACTCATGGTCAGCCGAGGAGGAAAAGGATCTCGGGGAATTGCTGCTTTATGTAATATGCTTCCATGGGCCTGAGCCCTACATTACACATGGCATCCTGCCTTGCTGTTTTTGTCCAAAAAGGAGTGAGGCCCCAAACAGAATGAGCGCACAGGCAGTTTGGAATGAGCAAGGGTTTGACACTGGAAGGGAGGAAGACAGCTCAATCAGTTGTTAGTGAATGACACTGACGTAAATCTGTTCAAAACAAAACAAAACAAAAATCCTGAGTTTATAATGTGATACTAAATCTGGATGGCCATATTCTCAGGTCCCAACCCACTTCCAAACCTATTCATTTCAGGTAATAGAGAAACCATCCTGTCAGCAAGTGAAGTTTCAAATGGTTTGGTTCACAGCAAGCTTATAAATTAAAGAGCACCATGTCTCTGGGATAATTTGATTGACATTGAAGAGTTCTCCAGAAACTTTAAACTGACATGGCCAAAAGCATAACTACATCATGCACTCTTTATTATGCACTGTTGAAATCAGCTGTTTTTTCTAGAAGCTGAGGTAGAAGCAACTATTGCACCTCTCTTTGAAAGAAGATGCTGTGTCTGAGACCTGATGTTACAGATTGGGAGGTCTGATTCAGTTAACAGCAGTTTCCACCCTGCATGACTTCTGAGGAGTTACTCCTGGTTTATACTGTTATCAGTGACAGCAGAATCATCCCCCACCACCTTCAATTCAAGTGACACGCTTGAAAGGACATAACTTTGGCCTGAACCACCAATGTGCCATTCCAGTTTTTTTGATAGACGTAATTTAATTGAGTCCATCGGTATGAGGTTTATAATATTAGAGCTGCTTGATATATGCCTGTCATATGCACTATTTTAATTTTTAAAAGTATCACAAACCCAACCCAAACTTGGTCCAGTGGCAGCCTTGTAGGCTGAAATATGGCTTAGTTGTCAGGGCCCCAGAGAACAGGTTTGAGTTTTACAACAAATATCCTGTGTGAAATTCACTTGGTCTCTCTGCTCCTCTTTGGTACTCAGACATCTAATTTTTGAGGTTCTCCACCTTGGTTCCCTAGTTGGAAATGGCATACTAATCCTACTTTTCTTCCTCTTTTTTTTGTCTTGTTTCTTTAGTTTGCAACTTTGTCTGTCTTTTCCTACTTCGTTGTACTGTGTTTTGTGTTCTGCTTAGTTTGTGACTTGACATTTGTTGTTTCAGCAATGCAGGCACCAACCCTTTACATATGTCTTCCAAAATTATGAAGTTTTGAAAGATGCCAGCAATATATCTCAGAAAGTCAACTCTCATCTCTAGCGGTGAAAGCATTATTTTCACCAACTACTATGAAAGAACTGGACCATCTAATTTATCTGACTTTCTCCATGTGAATGAAATGACATTTCCAATATGGAATAATTTAAAAATGCCTGCACCATGAAATTGCAAAGTTCTGTTAGAGACCATAAATAATGAAAACTTCAATTATAGGATTAAATATGGTGACTAATATGGAAAATACCCATAGAGTGAACACTGAGAGATGTTTTGAAGGGCTAAAAGAGAAATTTCCAATAAGACCTGTCACCTAGATATGAACTCATTATTTTACAAGGCAAAGAAAATATATTAGGAATCCCTCTGAG
The DNA here is from genome assembly GCF_033958435.1 of Carettochelys insculpta. Classification (NCBI taxonomy): domain Eukaryota; kingdom Metazoa; phylum Chordata; order Testudines; family Carettochelyidae; genus Carettochelys; species Carettochelys insculpta. The sequence goes on from NC_134144.1 coordinate 61,068,316, forward strand.
TGAATGGCTATGGATGAAAGGAGGTAATTAATTTCTAGTACCCCATTCATGTTAAAAAAATGTTGCCGACTTCAATGATTAACACTTTTCAATATATTTACTCTTAAAACTCATTGAAGTTAGCCATAAGCTGATCAATTTCATATACCCTGAAAAAACCTCTAGTTGTGCCAGATTCAGGATTGAGCCCTCAAGTTCAAGGCACTTCTAACAGCAAGGTACCTAACATGCCCCAAATTTTAAGCAGTTGCTTAGTTCCATTTGATTCTATTTTTTTTTCTTTTTGCTAAGTCAGGGCCTTAATATAATTTCAGTTGGAAGCCCAGATGCATTGTAAGTAATCTGAAAAGGTGATTAAAAAATAAAAAGTCACATTGATTATCAAAGGGATGGATTCAAAGCCCACTGAAGTCAGTGGGAACCTTTCCATTGAACTCAATGGCTTTGAATGAGGCCTATGGTCCTTTGGAACTTGCACACTAATGCTTACGTGGAAAGTACAGTCACAACACTTGAGCTGTAATGTGTTGCTCTTCTTTTCAAAGTAACTGAAGAAGACTTTAGTTCTATGCTTTGAAGGAGATCAGACAGAAGGTCTGGGCTTTCAGTGAAATACTGTAAACACTTCGAAGAGTTGGTGTATAAAGTTATAATTTAGTCATTAAACTAAGAGGCAAATGATGTTTTACGTGAAATGCTATTTTATTGGGTGGCTTATTGTTACTAGAACTTGGAGACCTTTCCTTTTCCATCTACTACACATACGTTTTCTGCCCAATAGAAATTGTGCAGCAGATGCTAAAATACAATTTCCAGAGCGGATGGAATTCTACTTTTCTTATTTGTTCAGTCCCCGCTAACGCCAATTGAGCTAGGAGGCTTCAATCTGGTCCAGTACAGCAGCGCATGCTGGAGGCTCTTTTGACTTTGGCTGATGATCTTCCAGGTCTCATCTGTCCAAGCTGCATATAACATATGTTAAAGCCACTTTTAACACCAAATCTCTTCTCTTCTCTAGTATATCTCCAGCAGACTGGGGGAGCTGAGCCACTACATCCAATGAAATTAGCTAGGCAGAATTTAGGTTCTAAGCCTTTACCTTTATTACATCATGAAATTGTTTAATATATCACAGCATTTGGCTTTGACATTTTATAGTTAACACACTAAAAAGAGCAGCTAACCACTACAACTTCCATTTGCTTATACTTTAAAATGTGAAATAAGGCAATATTCCCTCAGCATTGTAAAACCACTATTAAGGAAAGTGATGCATTTACTTTATAAAATACAATACTATAAAGTGTTGTGGAATATTAATATTAATAATTATTATCCAACTTCTACCACAATGTACAAATTGAATTCACTAGCACTGAAGAATAAAAGGCCACTCTCAAAAAGGGCATCCACCAACTTCAGGGCTCCACCACAGTGTTTGACGAGTCCCATATATGGGGCACCAAGGCACCATTCCCAGTCAGCATGATGTGATACTGCCGAATGAGCACGATGGGGAGCACACAGTGATGCAAAGAGTTGGTGTGGGGAGTGGTGGCATACAAAGCCCATTCTCTTCCTATTCTTTAGCACCTGCCCACCCATCTCCCTTCTCAATGACTCCTGCCCACACAGGCAGTGTCTAGATTGCCAAGAACTGTCTACAAAAGATACACAAATTGTGCAGTGCATTTGAGTAGCTTTTGCCAACAGTTCTGTTGGGAGCGGCATTTCCAACATTTGGCCCATATATACAAGACCAAATGTCAGGAAAAAAAAAAAAACACCTCTGTTGAGGCATCCCTTCTTCCTCATGCAATGCGGTGTACAGCGATTTCAAGAGAACCCTCCCAACTATCAGATCCCTTCTGAGAGCTCTGCAACCTGGGCACGCACGCAAGCAACAAAACTTCCGGCAGAAGTTTTGTCAACAGAAGCCTGCAGTCTAGCTATAGTGGCTATGTCTACATGGGCAGCCTATGTTGACAAAACTGGGCATTTCTCAACAAAACTTGCTGAGTGTCTACACCATTAAAATGTGCTGTCAAAAGTCTGTTGACAAAAAAATCAGCTGTTCAGCTGGCAGTGTTATACCTCTCCCTGATCAGGTATAACAATGCTGTCAACAGTGTTTCCTTGACAGCGTGACCGTGTAGACACATCTGTCAATACAGAGGGCTTCCAGTTCCCCAGACAGCCCTGTTTGCAGACCTTCTGGTCAACCATTCTGTCGTGAGACGTCAGGGCAGTCTGGCTGCGCTCTGAAACAGAGCAGCTTGCTCTGGTGATCTGTTTTTGTGTATGGACTCTATCTGTCAACTGAGGTACTGCCAAGATTTCTCTGTCGACAGTGACCTCTGTCCACAGAGCCTGCCCATGTAGATGTAGCCAGTGAGGGATAAGAGCGTCCTTGCTATGCCTGCTTCTCCTGCATTTGGCTAGTGTTGAGGAATTAGGAGATAATTCCTAGATAATGTTGTTGTTTCTATAATTTCCTGAAAGTGTGGCAGTGACTAGCTGAATAATCAATTGAAGGAGAGAAAAAAAAAAAAAACAAGCCTGAAAAAAAGGAAGTTCTCCTTTGTGCGATAGTCATTGGCAGCAGTCAGACATTGGTCATGACTGAGGGACCTGCTGCCTTTGAAGCCTCACATCTCAGAAAGGCTGGCTAAATAAAATTTGTTTTGCACTGTACCTGTAGCAGCATCAGTGCAGCATACTGGAGACTTCACATAAATCTGCTACAGCTCTTAGCCATCTGCCAAAGAGTCCTTAATGGTAGCTAAGCAGCTAATTTGCCGTACAGTTTTAATGCTACCCATAGGTGACAGTGGTGCGTGTCAACATTTAGGGCCACTAGTGAAGGCAAGCCACTAACAGGCAGGTAGGAATGCGGTAAGGATAGGTATAAACAGGACCCAAGGCAGCTTTGCAGTGGCCTGCGACTCTTTAATTGCTAGTGTAGCTAAACACCAGGATTTAGCTGGTAGTTTACAAATCCAAACCCAAGATACTTAGCCACACATAAAACTCTTCCTCAAGGATCCAACACTTCAGCTGATGCAACTAGGTGTCATTGAGCTAATGGCAATGAGGCAATGAGTTATACCAGTTGAGGATTCAGACCAAAAATCTGAGGTAAAACTAAGCCTTGGTAAAAGAACTATATTGTGCTGCCCTTTGTACAGAAATATTACAAACTGTTCCAGTTGTACTTCTGAAAAGGGAGAAGAAACATTACTATCTGAAATTATACTCTGAAGGTTATAACTTTGCTCTTGGTTTGCCTCTTAGCATAACCCCAGTGATTCATACTGAAAATACTTTATGTCTTGTCACCGCTCTTAACAAAGACTTTAAATGAAAATTAAGTGCATGTATTTTACAGTTAACCACCTTATTCCTATTGGTGGCATGTGCCTTTTTCTTTCATTATTGGATATATTCATCCCTGTGGCAGTGAGAAGAATGGGAGAGGGTTGCTATGAGTTTACTGCTGAATAGGAAGTCTTCTTCACTCTGCACCTTCCAACCTCCTCCAGCACTTACAGGTTTTAAATGGTCCTTATTAACAAGCTATACCAAGAATGAGAACATCTTGAGTGAAGTCTTGAGAGCACTGAAGTGAATGGGGGGGGCGGGAACTGATGCTGGGAAGAAGTGTCCTGCCACCTCAAGCCTGCAGGTGCAGTGCCATCACATCTGACCCACAGCACACCTGCAGCACAGCCAGGGCCTGAGAAGGAGGCTTGTGCTGTGTAAGGACCAGCTTGTGCACTTCCCTTGCATTTGAGAGACTGCAGATTGTGATGTCCCTGTGCCACAGAGAGGCTATATGTTTACTTCATGACGATAATGTGGTTTTGTTTGAAAGGTGAAAGCCTGTCCCCTGTCTGGTAGAAAAAATGACTGTGCAACTAATTTTCTGCACATTGTAGGAAATTTAATTCAAGCCTCCATGCAGACCCAAGCTTTAATTAATCTGTCTTATCAGACAGTTTCAGGGGAAAAAAAAAACAGGGACGCAAAAGGAGTACAAGAGTTCCTCTTTTAATTTAACAGTCAGTGATTCAAATGTGGCCTTCCTACTTCAGGTGGTTAACAAAGGATCATGAATGGACAATACAGGACCATAATGTACAGGTCTCCAACTGGTGGACACTGTCAGAGCTTCACTGAAGTTACTGGATCTGTGCTAGTTTACATTATCTAAGAAATTGTTCCAGAGATGTTAAACTTCTCCCTGCTTGAGGCAGTCTGCAGCATTGAAAAAACAAAACACAAAAAACACAAGTCTTCCCTCTGTGTTTAAATGAGAAAGCTCACTTAGTTAAAGGATAAGAAAACTTTGAAGCGCTTTCTATAGAGGGCTCACTGGTATCAGGAAACAGGTAACTTTTCAGAACTGCTCATCTGAAAGTCTGTCATTGTCAGCGCTTCTGTTTGTTTGGTAAGCATCAGGCTTTGTTTTTGTTTTTTTCACATTTTTTTTTTTTTGGTGTCCTAACCCTCCCCTGAAATGACTGCGCTCTGTTAGCTTTACCACTTAAAAATACAAGGAAATACAATATTTTAAGCCTCTGATCCTGGTGAAACCTGAAGAGAGATATGCTAATATATTACCCTTGGCTTTGCTGGATATTCTAAACTTCAGACATCCCATTTAGTCATTTACAAACCCTGAAGCAATATGCACAGTAAGTCAGCTTCCCTGGGCCCCATGGCCCCTTTGTACTTTGGCAAAATCTCTCCCTTAAACTATTTTAGCCAGACCAAGGGAAATCGCCTGCGTGTAAAGTGATTTTGCAGTGACACCAAACATAAGGGTTCTTACCAATCTAACTGCTACCTTACTGCTGGTGTAGCAGAGAAAGAAGGTGTATCTCTGTGTCTTATTAAATGGATGGCATATGGTCAACCCCTATTGGCCTTTGCAGGCGGGCATAATTTGGAGCTGTCCTAATACAGCGAACTCTGACAGTTACTTGCTACAGTTTAGCTACAGCCCAGGTTCTGAGGAATAAGTTGTTAATATTATTTTAATGACTTTGGCCAATTATTTATTCATATTAGTAAGATCAGTCACATGATTGTTGCCCTAACATTCAGTAGGTTTGCATAAGTAAGCACAGATTACTTATACAAGAGAGCTGGGAAACAGGGTGGCTCAAGGGGCAGGGGGAGCAATTGAATACAGACTAGCAATTGGTGAGTTCATGATTTCTCAGACATCCTGCACCCAAAGCACTCTAATTACTTTTGGAAAACATAAATCTCCTGTTTCAAGTGCTGCAGGGCCACAGAGAAGACGTCAATGAGAGCGAAAAATAGCATATTTCCAGCTGCTCTTGTTTCAGGTGGTCTTTTCAGAGATAAAGGGCCGGATTCACAGGAAAGATTTCTTTCGGGCTAGGATTCCCCCTTGCATATAGATTAGAGCTGGGTTGATGAAACACCACCCTCTGACTACACTCACCCCAGTGGTCACCTATCAGCCAATGATGAGGCCCAGGGGGCATAGTAGCAAACCGTGACAATTTAACCTTGATAGGGACCTTATCCTGACAGAAATCTTTCCTGAACTCCCACTTCTGCCGTTCAACCAAGCTGCAAACTCTCCTTGTTCCTCAAGAGAAGCAGGCTCCTCAGTGACCAAAACACACCACCTCAGAGTGGCAATGGTCCCTGTCAGCATAAAGGATGCCAAAAGCACAACTCTACCTCTGCTGCTGCAATACTCAGCATTCCCCACCACACATCTTCTGAAATCCATCCATGCTGCACATGGGCCTATCACAGCATGTGCTGTACTGCAACCAGTGCACCCAACGCCCCAGTAACAGCTCTGTGGATGAAACCAGACAGTTAGGATACTCTCACATGAATTCGCAAAGCAAAAGGATAATAGGCAAAAGCCCCACATTATCCGTGGTAAACACTTCACCAAATGATCATCCTCCATTTGACTTTGACTTTGTCAGTCTCATCCTTAAAAGAAAATTGATGCATGTGACAGCTGTAATTCATAATTTTGAGTGCAAAGCATGGGCTGAATAGAGATGCTGGATTTATGGCTTAATAACCATAAATCATAGCCTATTAACAAGCTACCCCCCGCCAAACTTTTTCACTCCTATGATCAGGTCCTAACAGGCCATTGTATCTTGAATGGTCCCTTTAAATATGTTAACTACTTATCCTAAACAATACATTTAGCGCTGTATTTAGCATTGATACCCTGAATGTATTTCCCAGACATGTAGAATAGTTATGCATAACCTGGACAGCTTGTATAGGTCACCAACAGAAGTTGGGCCAGTGGTTCACCCAGCTTGTCTAATATCCTGGAACCAATACAGCTACAACACTACACACAATAAAAAACAACAGGCATCCTGTGACACCTGAAAGGCTAACATTTATTTGGGCATAAAATTTTATCCACTGGATCCTAAATAAATGTTTTAGTCTTAAAGGTGCCATAGGCCTCGTTTTTTTGCTGAAACAAACTTACTTGGCTACGCCTCTGAATTGCACACTATGGCTACATCTACATGTGAACACTACATTGAAATAGCTTATTTCGATGTAGTGACATCGAAATAGGCTATTTCGATGAATAACGTCTACACGTCCTCCAGGGCTGGCAATGTCGACGTTCAACATCGACGTTGCGCAGCACCACATCGAAATAGGCGCTGCGAGGGAACATCTACACGCAACAGTAGCACACATCGAAATAAGGGTGCCAGGCACAGCTGCAGACAGGGTCACAGGGCGGCCTCAACAGCAAGCCGCTCCCTTAAAGGGCCCCTCCCAGACACACTTGCACTAAACAACACAAGATCCACAGAGCCAACAACTGGTTGCAGACCCTGTGCATGCAGCATGGATCCCCAGCTGCAGCAGCAGCAGCCAGAAGCCCTGGGCTAAGGGCTGCTGCACACAGTGACCATAGATCCCTGCAGGGGCTGGAGAGAGAGAGAGCATCTCTCAACCCCTCAGCTGATGGCCGCCATGGAGGACCCCGCAATTTTGATGTTGCGGGACGTGCAATGACTACACGGTCCCTACTTTGACGTTGAACGTCGAAGTAGGGCGCTATTCCTATCCCCTCATGGGGTTAGTGGCTTCGATGTCTCACCGCTTAACGTCGATGGTAACATCGAAATAGCGCCCAACACGTATAGCCGTGACGGGCGCTATTTCGAAGTTAGTGCCGCTACTTCGAAGTAGTGTGCACATGTAGACACAGCTTATGAAGAGTATAGTTACTAGGTTTTTCAAATGGACCCCAATTCCACACACACCCCCACCAAGAAAAAAAAATCTGTTTTTTTGGCTTTTTCAGCACAGCAACTGTTCCATCCTGTCTCAGGTATTTTGGAGGTGCCGGTAATAATGAATAATAATCTAAATTACCAGTGTGATGCAGTATGTCAGCAAGTATCAGAGGGGTAGCAGTGTTAGTCTGGATCTGCAAAAACAATGAGAAGTCCTGTGACGTCTTATAGACTAACAGGTTTGTTGAAACTTAAGCATTAATGGGCAAAGATCCACATCTTCAGATACATGATAAAGTGGGTCTTTGCCCACAAAAGCTTAAGCTCCAGTAAGTCTGTTAGTCTATAAGGTGCCAAAGGACTTCTTGTCAAGTATGCAAGCAATCGCTCAATATTCCCAAAGAGCTGACATCTCTCTGGGTTATAATATAATCACCCTCATAAGGACATCATCTAGTCCAGCCCCCTACTTCCAGCAGGATCAACCCCTACAATCAACCCAGGTGGGATTTGAACCCACAATCCCCAGCTCTGGAGGTTGATACTTTATCCATTAGGCCACTGGGTCTTGCTTTGGAGTCTCTTAGTGAATTTAACTTAGCCCTTGCAGGGCTAGTAACACTATTGTAACACTACCAATTCATTTGTTATTTCTCTTATTATATGGCTTGTTTAGCTCCACCCAATTGCATATGCACATCCCCACTGAGGGAAGCAAAAACAATTGCTGTCAGTCAAAATCCCCTTTCAGGTACACCATGTATTTCCTTTTATGTCAATGGAGGGTTTCATGGGCGTTACATCTGTATTGCAAGAGAAAGAGCCTTCATAAATGAGGCCCACTACACTGCATATCTTTTCTTGTTCAATAATGTAAAGCGTTGTACCTGGGGATCCAATGGCTTATCATGGAAGGCTACCATGAAGCTCACTTATTAGCTGAGTTGAGATTTCTCTCTGCCTCATGAAATCTGCAGATCATACAGAGCTGCCATCCAGGTGCTTATGACAGCCTTTCACTGCAAAGGACACAGAGCACATGGCCAATGTGTGTGTGTTTGCACTATCCCTACCATCTCAGGGGTTCCTGTGGGGTTCTGGACAGACATGAAGTTGTTTAATTAGGGCAAGTTGTGTAGAATACGGTAATGTATACAAAAAAGAAGCAGCCTGGACAGGGAAGTAAAGCTGCACATTAGCCATTGTGTATGCGGTAGTAGAAATAACTAAATTTAATTGAGCTAAGGTTTTAATTAAGTTTAGATGAAACAGCAAAATTCTAGGTAATGAAATATTGTTTAGTACCTTGATTTGTTCAATTTCATTTTATTGATTTGCATGGAATGATTTATGGGGAATCTGCTGCTTTAGCCAGTAGTAATAAAAAAACAATAAATCAAAGCTAGATGAGACAAACTGGAAGTTAACCGAACATTAAATAACTGGAAATGTTTGCCCATATACCAAAATAGAATGAAAAAACACCGACATATGCTGCAACCTGGATCATCCATCATGCTGTTACACTGTGATAAAACATTACTAGAGCAAAATTGTGAAGGTTTCAAGTACCATTACTGAATAGTGTTGATCAATTATGAAGTATAGTGAGGTAAACAAATTATTAAAGCAAAGACTTTTAAATGGACTTTCAAGCATCCTTTTGTATTACATGCCAAAATAAACTAGCTAAATGTTGTACCATTTGTGTGCATAGGGAAATGGGTGTACCATTAACGTTATTATCTGGTCCGTATTTGACCATCCTGGACAGATTTTTTTGTGGCTTTTCCATTTACCAGAAAAATAATTTGCTGGTGTTTTTTTGTTTGTTTGTTATTTGTTTGTTTGTATGGATCTAAAGCTGGGAGGGTCCTGGGTTTTTGCATTTCAAAAGGCATCGTTATTTGTCAGCACTCTCAACCTAGTCTCTTGCTGGTACCGGTGTTCCCTCTGAGCTTGTGCAGCCATTCAGGAGAGAGTCAAGTGCTGCCCAGCTGATTAGCAGAGCGCCTACAGCTAGAGGGTTTTTTTGGTTTTGTTTTTACTGATGGTGCACATACACTTATGCCTTGGTGCACATAAAATTATTCCACGTCTGGAAAAAAAATCTGCCCATGGATGGAAAAGCTTAAAGGGAATATCGGCTGACACATAAGAAGAGATTGCTAGTAGGGTATTCTCTGGGGGTGGGGGAGGCTACAGTTTTGGAGGCCTTCCCCCTTGCTGTTCTGAAATATCTCACATCAAGCAAGCTTATTTCTAAAAATCAATATTTATATGGCAACCAGTGCCTGACAAATCACTATAAGATCTGTAATTTATCAGTCCTCACAACACCCTGGGAGGTAGGACTTATTAGTTCCATGTTGGCACATATGAGAGGGGTCGTCATTTTAGTCTAGCTGCAAAAACATCAAGGAGTCCAGTGGCACCTTTATTTGAGCATAAGCTTTTCTGAGCACAAACCCACTTTGTTAGATCTGTGGCACATGTGATATGCAAGAAATGTTCAAACAGTGACTGAAACTGAATGCTGTGCACGACAAGTGGCTTGTGGTGTTCAGATCTTAATAGGCCAAGTGGTGCTTCTGTTGCAGTCGATGGTAAAACTCACATGACTTTCAGTAGGACCCATTAGGGCAGCTGTGTAGCATGTTTAAAATCCCACTCATCAGCTCCATGAAAGAGCATAGTCTATGCAAGTGACTCTTCAACAACAGCCATTTTGAACTAACACTTCACTGCTCTCATACTCTTGTGGGGTAGTTAAAAGACCCTTACAGTTGCTATGTTCACACAACAGAGTTGCTCTCTATGCTTTCACAAGAAAGAAGCAATCCCAGTTTCATTGACAAAATGAGGCTCCCTAATAAATGGAAAAATAAGCTAAATCTCTAGAGAAAATTTATGTATTGTTTTTAATTTTTACTTCAGATGCTGCATAAAGCTGAAACATTTGCTATCCCTGAGCCTAGACACAATCCCCATAAGTAAGCATGGAATGCATATTTTTTACAGGAAAGAAAAAAGATACTGTTCAATTTCTGCCTTCAGAAATATGTTTTCCTGTGTCAAAGAAGAAAAAAAAGATAAGTCATTTCAGGGGAGCTATTGACCACAAAGTATACACTTTGCTAATCCATAGCCTGTCAGATGACACAAGCTCACCAGTGCTATCAATATGCTAGTAAAATAGAAACATACCACAAGTGCAATATGGAGCCTTGATACCTGGCATTAAAAGAAGAGCCCTGTCAGTGTGCATCACAAAGACAGGAGTTTGGAATACTTTGGTTTCACTGCACCTGAAGCACAAGAAAATGCTTCTATTTATGAACCATCAACACACATTTCTTCCTCAATGGATGGCCTGTCTCTACTACGTTTCAGTGACAGACTCAAGTATAGTGTAAATAGTGGTATACTAACCTTGGTCATTATTTAATGGCTGTTCAAGACAGCCATCCCATTCATAGGACAATTCAGAGCGGCTGCCCCAACACCTGTGGTTTTGGGGGGATGGGGAGGCCATGGCAGCTGCCCCAATCAGCTGATGTATTGGCCTGGTGCGGAGCAGCAACAGGGGTTGTGCCCCCCTTCCCCTGCCCTTACTGCAGCGGTAAGAGCCATAGCACCTTGGCAGACTGCTCTCTCCTGGCCTGGCTCACTCGGCTTCACTGTGGCAGCATGAAGCAGAGAGGCCTATCCCCAGGGTGCTCCATTTTCCATTGCTGGGTAGGAGCAGGGCACTGTGGGTTGAGAGGATGGTGGGGCAGAGCAGAACAAGCTGCCAGACCACTCCAGCTCCTACCACTATGGTGAGTGCAGGTGACCCCTGCTGCTGCCCAGCCCTCAGTAATCCCCTGGCTTGCATAGCACAGGGGAAGAGACCAGGGGTGGGAAGGGGTGTGTTGGCATGTGGAGCAGGGGGCAGGGTTTGGGAGAAAGGTGAAGTGCAGGAGGGACAGGGCCTGCAGGAGAGGTTGCCCCTGGCCACACGCTTGGAGCACTGGCAGTGGAAATGGGGTGTTGCCCTAGGTTCTGCACCCTCCCAGGGTCAGCCCTGCTGCTTGGTGGCCAGTATTAAATAGTCTGATGGTATCAGCCCTGTTCTTGCTGTGTAAAAATTTTCATTTCAAACTGCTTAGAAGAGAAGGCAAGAGCAAATTAGACTTAAAGAGTGGGAATTCTTCCAGGCCAGGATTGAAGTAGATATGTATTTTCAGCATCCAGCCCCTGGAATTTGTTATACATTTCCCTCTTAGATTGAGGTGCTCTGTTTTATCTCATTTCTGCCTTTCATGTAGATTCTTATGGATTGTGATCATCACCCCTTAATCTCCTTTTTGTTAAGCTAAAGAGTTTGAGTTCCTTAATTTTTTCAGAGTGACTGCACCCCAGAATAGAATAGCTCATTCTGTTCATCTAGCCCCATTACAATACATATTAAGAAGCTGGGCCAGAAGTTGTAAACACTAGGGAATTAGGAGTGTTTTCTTTATTCTTTCACTCATTTAAAATATTCTGTCAAGCAATTAGCACTGTTTATTTGTTTTTGGTTTGACTATTAGAGTTCATAACATTTAAATACTTTGGCAGATGTGTAAAGTTGTTTTCTGAGTGTAGTCAAGGATGGAAACGTAATAGCATAAATTACACAAGATAGGCAAAGTTTATCTTTTGCTTTGAAAGGTGGTTGTCTGCAAAGGTTGAATTACTTCATTTTGCATTTTGATAGAATGTCTTATTTGACCTTGAGAAACAAATATAAGACACTTTTTTAAACTTTTAATTAAAGCAGCTCTGTGTGCAGCATAGAATAGAATGAGGTACGAATGGGACTAGATACCTCACTTATTCTGGAGTTCACACTTCACTGATGTCTGCCAAATTGTTCCTGATTTCTACCATCATAAGGACATCAATTTACTGATTTAAGACCAGCTATAAATCTCTTGCTCACACTGATTTGCTAAGCTCATGACTTCAGTGGACCTACTTGCTAAATAACTTGTCACTTGGACTAGAAAGTGTCTCACAAGCTGATCCTCGGAGCCTGGTTCTGCCATCCTTACATTACGCTAGATTCTCAGAGCCCAGACTCAGATGATCAGAGAATAAGACCTAAATTTCTCACTAGAGTACATGGGCACAGAAGAGGAATTGCAACTTCCTCAATCATGATTTGTTTTCTGGGTCACTTAGAAAACACCTTGTGCACTACTTCTGATTAAACAGCAGTTGGAAAAGTACACTTCAGCCCAGTGAGTAATAACTTTAGTTCAATGGCACTGACTTGGCTGGTCTTGCTCACTTTTGTTAACATATTACCCCATGAGTAGCTTCGAAAGTAGGAAATCTCACACAATCTCACACAGAGTTTCACGCAAAGTCACAAAGTCTGGTCTGAATGTATTTGCAATCCAAAATCACCCTAAAGATCGAAACCTCAATGGGTACATCTACATTAAAGAACCTCAGGTTCATGACAGCTCCATACTTCATCATTTTGCAGGCTTCAGTGGCTTAGGCCTTTAGCAGAAAATATGGTCCAATGGTCAGGGTGATCAGTGCTGTGCTCTGCCTCTGACTTTGGCCTTGGTCAATCCCTTGGGCTCAGTTTTTCAAAACTGTAAAAGTATGTAACTCCCATTGAAATTAATAAGGGTTAGGTGCTAAAATACCTTAGGGATATGAGCATTGGTCTGTTAGTGACCTACTTCTCCATTTGCTAAATGGAGTTAATAACACTGTCCTACCCTACCAGGGTGTTATGGGAATAAATACATTAATGAATGTAAAGTGCACAGTTGCCATGGTAATACAGGTACCTTGGACATGTCTCTGGTTCAGGTAATTATTTCTATTGTTGCCTTGAATTAGGAATATAACAAATAGCTCTAAAAGTTATAGGTATTCAGTTTTCCTTCAGGAAAGCATCCCAAAGCACTTGCTTCAATGGGAGTTTTGCATGAGTAAGAATTTAAGGGATTATGCCATTTTAATTGTGCTACTTAATGAAATGTATAATCTAGAGGTGAAAAGGGGGCCTACCATAAGCCTCGTCAAGTATATTCTTTTTAAGGCAGTCTCAGAATTAGCTTATAGTAAGTAATTCATTGTGAAGACTGGCTACTGTCACAACGATTATCGCCTGGTAGGTCATGAATCACTTATTTTGAAAATCTCTTTACAACAGAGAAGGGAAATAAACTCTTACAGGAGAAAATAATTATTGTCAAAGCAAATGAACCTTAATACCAGCTCCCTTTTCCTATCTGTGTGCATAAATTTTACAGCCATGCTTTGTATATGTTTTATAACAGTATCTGTAATTTAGTTATTGGAGACTTTCAGCTTATTAATTGCTTACTGGAGCTGAGTGAAACATATGCAACAAATAAGTAACTTTTCTGTTCCTGGACAGTCCAAGAACAGATATTGGTCCTTTAATTTATGTGTTCACTGTCTTTTCATTTTTTTCCTCAGTCAATAGGAATATTTGAAAATTAAGTTGCACTGCTGTCCTCTGACAAGTCTGATAAATCACATGTTGTTTCTGCCTCCTGACAGGGAACACATCCAGGCACTTCCAGTGAAATCGCTTTTACCTTGTACCTTTAAAACTCCCTTTCTGCAGGTATTCATGATAGTGATCTGCACAAACATTGTTTTGCAAGCGAAGATCACTCAAAAATGCCATAGACATGTCCCAGACATGGCTAAAGTGACATGATTTATAAATGCAAAATCATTTTCAACACTCCAGATCCACAAACCAGTTAGTCAACATTTTAATGGAATGGGGCATTCTGTCAATGACCTAAAGGTATGTGTGTTACTGAAAAGGAATTATCGCACCGTTTTGGAAAGAGAAACATCTGAGCTGGCTTTTATATTCAAATTCGGCACATGGTTTAAATCGTGATGGGAACTTTCTGAGTCACTATAGGGGCTTGTCTGCATACTTGGCTCAATCTAATTCTTGACCTCCCCCCCACCCCTCCACTCTCTGATTTGCTCACCTTGATTATCTTTTTCTGATTTGTCCTCCTTGCTTACTGTTTTTGGTTCTCTGTGCCTTAAATATTGAGTCTGTTCTGGTCTGGCTATGGTCTGAAGAAGTGGGTCTGTCCCACGAAAGCTCACCTAATAAGCCATTTTGCTAGTCTTTAAAGTGCTACTTGACTGCTTTTTATTTTCAAGAGCAATGTTTTGTGCTATTCTCACAGACCTAGTCCTGAGATGTGCCATGGTGGATAGTCAAGTAAGCATATTTCAACTGTACAGAATAATTAGTGATTTCAAAAGTCATCTTGCAATATTATCCTTCCTATGAGCACAGATGACATGCTGTGTGAACTTCAGCATTGTGGTTGCCAGGGACTCTTATTAATGATTTAACGGGCACTATAAGGAGGAAGGAAGGCACAGAAATAACATGTTGATTGTGACAGACACAATGTAGCACACATTATGTTAAAAGCCCAACGATTTAGTGGGTGTTCAGGGTGCTCTGCACTTCCTTAGGAAATATCTAAGACCTTGGAAGACTGAGGCCTATGATTCTAGGACTTGTGTTCACTGAATACAGACCAAGGCTACGTCTACACGTGAAGCCTACATCGAAATAGCTTATTTCGATGTTGCGACATCGAAATAGGCTATTTCGATGAATAACGTCTACACGTCCTCCAGGGCCGGCAACGTCGATGTTCAACTTCGACGTTGCTCAGCCCAACGTCAAAATAGGTGCAGCGAGGGAACGTCTACACGTCAAAGTAGCACACATCGAAATAGGGATGCCAGGCACAGCTGCAGACAGGGTCAACGGGCGGACTAGCGCTTCCGGGGCAACAGCTAGCCGCTCCCTTAAAGGGCCCCTCCCACATACACTCAGCCTGCACAGCACGCGGTCTGAGGAGCCATAGGCACACAGACCCCGGGCGCCGCAGTCATGGACCCCCAGCAGCAGCAGCAGCAGCAGCAGCAGCAGCAGCTAGAGGTCCACCCAGCCCTCCCGGCAGGAGCAGGGCTTTCCCTGGCCCATGCCATGTGGGAGGCAGCTGAGTACCTCCTTGCCCCAGGGGAGGAGATGCCCCCAGGGCAGCAGGGCTCAACCCCTACCCCTGCAGCACCCCGCTCCACACCCCGCCTCACACGCCGGCGGCTGTGGAGCTACCCCACCAGCACCGACTGGTGGGAGCGGCTGGTGCTTGGGGAGTGGGACGACGACCACTGGCTCAGGAACTTCAGGATGACCCGGCAGACATTCCTGGAGCTGTGCCAGTGGCTCACCCCAGCACTCAGGCACCGGGACACTGCCATGCGGCGTGCCCTCCCTGTGGAGAAATGGGTCGGCATCGCTGTCTGGAAGCTGGCCACTCCGGACAGCTACCGATCCGTGGGGCAGCAGTTTGGTGTCGGAAAGGACACCGTCGGGGCTGTCTTCATGGAGGTAAGAGAACCCACAGGGGGAGGCCAGGGCAGGGCAGGGGGGCCAGAGCAGGGCAGGGGGGGCAGGGCAGGGCAGGGCAGGGGGGCCAGGGCAGGGCAGAGCAGGGGGGCCAGGGCAGGGGGGCCAGGGCAGGGCAGGGCAGGCCAGGGCAGGGGGGCCAGGGCAGGGCAGGGCCACGCACACCCTGCTCACCCCTCATTGGGGCTGTCCCATGTGCTTTCTCTGCAGGTCGTGCGTGCCATCAATGCCATGCTCCTGCACAGGCTCGTGAGGCTGGGGGACCCACATGCCACTGTCGCCGCCTTTGCCACCCTGGGCTTCCCCAACTGCTTCGGGGCTCTGGATGGGACTCACATCCCCATCCGCGCCCCGCAGCACAGTGGAGGACGATACCTCAATCAGAAGGGCTACCATTCTGTCGTCCTGCAGGCCTTGGTGGACAGCCGGGGACGTTTCCAGGACATTTACGTGGGCTGGCCTGGCAGCACCCACGACGCCCGGGTTTTTCGGAACTCGGGCCTGTGCCGTCGGCTGGAGGCGGGGACCTACATCCCCCAGCGGGAGATCCCTCTGGGGCACACCACCATGCCCTTCTGCATCATCGCAGATGCGGCCTACCCCCTCCAGCCGTGGCTCATGCACCCGTACACAGGCCATCTCTCCGCTAGCCAGGAGCGCTTCAACGAGCTCCTGAACCGTGCGCGCCAGGTGGTGGAGCGCTCATTTGGCCGCCTGAAGGGACGCTGGCGATGTCTCCTGACCCGCCTGGATGCGGGCCCCAACAACATCCCCCAGATTGTGGGTGCCTGCTGCGCCCTGCACAACCTCGTGGAGAGCAAGGGGGAGACCTTTCTGCAGGGCTGGGCCACGGAGGCCAGCAGGGCACACGTGCAGCCACCTGCTGCCCCCAGTCAGCAGGTGGACCCAGAGGGGACCCGGGTCCGGGAGGCCCTGCGGGCCCACTTCGACCAACAGGCCGCGGGGTGAACTCTGCCCAGGCCCCCTACTGCCCGCCCCTTCCTCCCCCACACTCCTGCCCCAACGCCCACACCATGGAGCACCCCACCGCCCCCCCCCACCACTTATCCTGGACAAATGACAGCACGAACTTGTGGCTGAACGTAAACTTTTTTTTTGTCTTTCAGAAACTTTTTTTTTTTGGGGTCAATAAATATATGTCAAACACAAACCAAAAAGTAGGGACAAACGTTCCACAAAAGCAATATGTGCACAAATAAAACAATACAACAAAGCAAACAACTGTGTGCCATCAAAAAAGGAAACCAGGGAGGAGAACGGGGAGAACTATTTACATGGGGGAGACGGGGCAAACGGGGGCACCAAAACAAAAGAGTCCAACTATATACAACAAGAGGGGGGCCACGTCCCGGGCCCCTCGCCCCTATAGCCCAGCACTGGGCGTGCCCGGCCGGGAGCCCCGCCGTGCCTGCAGTCTGGTCCGCGGCTGGGTGGGAGCGGGCTGGACCGGAAGGTATTGGTGCCGGCGAGTCTCAGGTGGCTCCAGGGGTCCCTCGGCGCTCTGGCCCTCGCGGGTGGGTGGTGGGGCGACGGCGGACGGCCCGGCAACGGCCGGAGCAGCTGGTGGTGGGGCTGCAGGAGCGGGCAGGGCGGGCGATGGCTCGGCCGGCGCGGCATGGGGGGCCAAGTAGTCGACAAGCCTGTTAAATGTCTGCATATAGGCCCCCCATGCCTCCTGGCGCCAGGCCAGCGCCCGCTCCTGCAGCTGGAGGTGCTGCTCCGAGACCTCCAGCTGCCGGCGGAGGATGGCCAGCAGCTGGGGGTCCGTCGCCGTCGCCGGTAGTAGGTGCGGGGTCCGCCGTCTAGCCCTCCGTGGGGCCGGTCGTTCCTTGGCCGAGGGGCTGCCCTGGAGCGATGGTCCCGGAGGGCTCTCCGGGACAACTGAGGCCTCGCCGGCGCTCTCTTCCGGTCCTTCGGATGGTGCAGGTGCAGGTGCAGGACACAGGAGAGGAGGGGGGAAAGAAGAATGGAGACAGGCGTTAGTGTGGGCCCCGAGCCATGGCCTCTGTCCCCCCCGCCCTGTGCTGCAGGTTCCCCATCCCCGTCCCCGGGAGATGCTGCTGTGATGGATGGGGTTCAGGGGTCCCCCTGCCCTGCACCCCATCCCCTGGTGGGAGCGACTCTCACTTCACCCCACAGGGTCTGAGAGCAGGAGAGCTTTCTTAGCCCACAGATGGCCAGTTTCTGGCAGGAGTGACAGCACCAGCTGTCGGAAGAGACAGTCCTTCCAACCCGTCATAGGGAGAAGACCCCAAGGGGGGCCCCTCTGGGATGCAGCTTTCCCCCTCCTCTGGCTGGCTGCCTACCAGCTCTCCCTTCCCCTAGCCTCTACCTGTGGCCCCCACCCTCGCCCCCCAAGTCCAAGCCAGCTTGGCTCCTCCCTCCTGTTTGTTCAGGGCAGAAGTGTCACCTGCCAGCTGTAGCGCCAGGATCCTCCTTTGGCCCTGGGAGCTCTTCGGCTCTTGTGGCTCATATGTAGCCTGAGTCTCCCTTTGGCACTCCCCTCACTCCATCACATGCTGCTGCTGCTGCGGGGTGTCCCACCCCCTCCGCCCGGGGGCCCCTCGAGGTTCCGCTCCCCCCTGGCCCGGGGATGGGGCATGGCACTGTCATGCAAGGTGGGGGGGGCAGGGGCTGATGGCTGCAGTGCTGTGAGGGCCATGGCCCTGGTGTCCTTGGGGCCATGGCCATGTGAGCGTGTGGGGGGCCCTGGACACATCTCTGTTACCCCCGCCCAGGGGTGTCCACGAGAGAGGGGTACCTACTTGTGGGTCCGCTCCCACGGTCCGGAGATCCCGGGGGGTCGGAGGCCCTGCTGCTGCTCTGGGATGGCAGGAGGAGGATCTGCAGGCTGGATTCTGCGGAGGAGGAGCCTGCCTCCTCCTCCTCCTCCTCCTCCTGCCGCGATGTCCCGGGGATGGCCTCCGGGGGGAGCCCCCGGGGTACAGGGCTTGCCTCCGGGGCAGACTCCGGCTGCAGGGCCTGCTGGGCCTCGTCAGCCGAGGTGTCAAGGGTGGCCGGAGGGGAGGAGGTGTGCCGGGAGCCCAGGATGTCCCTGAGCTCCCTGTAAAAGGGGCAAGTGATGGGGGCGGCCCCAGATCGGCTGGCCGCATCCCGGGCCCAGGCGTAACCCTGCCGCAGCTCCTTGACCTTACTCCTCACATGATCAGGAGTGCGGGCAGGGTGACCCCGGGCAGCCAGGCCATCGGCCAGCCGAGCGAATGCATCCGCGTTCCGCCTCTTGCTCCCCATTACCTGGAGCACCTCCTCCTCGCTCCAGAGCCCCAGCAGGTCCCGCAGCTCGGCCTCCGTCCAGGAGGGGCCCCGCTGCCGCTTTCCAGACTGGCTGCCCTGGCTCCCCTTGGGGGGGGGCCCTGGGGGTGCTGGGGACGCTCCTGGCTAGCCATCGCCGCTGGGTGGGTGGCTGATGGCTGTGCAGGCTCGCCGCATGTGCAGGCTGCAGCCTGCACGTTGCCTCAGCTTCCTGCAGAGTCAGGGCAGGGGAGGGGACCTTTAAGGGGCTGCTCCACGCGGCCACCAGTGAGCTGAGGGGCTGGAGAGAGCGTCTCTCAACCCCCCAGCTGATGGCTGCCATGGAGGACCCGGCAATTTCGACGTTGTGGGACGCGGATCGTCTACACTGTCCCTACTTCGACGTTGAACGTCGAAGTAGGGCGCTATTCCTATCTCCTCATGGGGTTAGCGACTTCGACGTCTCACCGCCTAACGTCGAAGTTAACTTCGAAATAGCGCCCGACGCGTGTAGCCGCGACGGACGCTATTTCGAAGTTAGTGCCGCTACTTCGAAGTAGCGTGCATGTGTAGACACAGCTCAAGTGTTATAGACCTGCGTTTGTTAATGTACCATGGCCTCCCTACCACCACAGTGTTAAAATAAGAAAGCTGCTGCAACACACCATGCTCACACTGGTGCCGTGTGTGATTATGACAAGCAATACTGCAGTTTGAGCAATACTGTCATCATAGGACAACCAGCTGTGTCACATTGTGCTTGCATTCAGAAGGTGTTGTACGACAACTTGTGTGCCATGGGAGCCTGTGTGCCATGCTGTGGGCCTGAGCAATGCATGGCCAAGTAGGACCCAACCTGGTATGGTGGTGAGATGCTACATGTCAACATAAATGGATTAAAAACTGTCTAGAAGGTCTCAAAATGTAACTGTAAACTAGGAATCATCACTGGGTGGGTCTGGTGCCAATGGAGACCCACAAGGGTCAGTTCTAGGCCATGTGCCAGTTAACATCTTTATTGCTGACCTGGAAGAAAACATAAAGTCATCATTGATATAGTTTGCTGATGGTCGAGAAATTGAGAGGGTGGTAAATAATGAAGTATAAGGAAGTCACCCATCAGAGCAATCACTTGGTAAACTCACAAGTAAATGTAGTGGCAGTTGGTAAACCCGTAACCCACATGTGTTTTAATATGGATAAAGGTAAATGTACGCACCTGGAAACAAAGTGTGTAGGACAAACTCACAGGACAGGGGATATAATAATGGGAAGCAGAGATGGAAACAAAAGGTTTTAGAATAATTGTGGAAAATCAGCTGACTATGACCTGCCAGTGTGACAATGGTCAAAAGAGCTAGTGTGATCCTAAGATGCATAAATGGGAGTCTTGCGTAGAAGCAGAGATTTCACCTTTGCCTTTGGCAGTGTTGGAATACAGTGGGCAGTTCTGGTGCCCACAATTCAAGATAAATGTTCTTATGTTGGAGAGGGTTCAGAGGAGAGCCACTGGCACGATGAAAGAATAGGGAAACATCCTTTTGTGATAGATTTGAAGAGCTCAATCTATTTTGCTTAACAAAGAGCAGGAGAAGGGTTGAATTCTTTATAGTCTACTAGCAGATGTACCTGGCTTTGCTTGGGTCCTTAACTGAAGGGTTTTTTTTTCCTGCTTTGCTCCTGTGCTCACCTCACCTTTTTCCGGGGAGCAGGGGGAGGGGAATGGGAGGGTCAGGATGTGGATCCCAGCCTGTCATTACTGCCATCGGGAATGGAGCAGCCAGTTTGTGATGTAGCTCCCAGCTCCCCTGCCTGCTGATGGGGGCGGGGCAGTTTGGGACATGGCTGCCACCTCCCCTCACCTGTCCCTGCATTGGGGTCAGGGTCAGGAAGATGCTCCTATTCCCCCTCACTTGACTCTTGACTGGGGCCCTGATTTGGGCCATGGCTCCCAGGCCCCTTCTTCCCTGCCTGACTTCAGGAGAGGGTGGTTTGAGCCACAGGTCCCGGCCCCCACTCACCTGTCCCCAGGTTGGGGGACTGCTTTGGGCTGCAGCTCCTAGCCCCCTTCCCCACCCATCCTTGGACATGGGGTGGGGTGGGCTAAGGCTTCCAGCCTTTACCTGTCCTGGGTGGGAGTGAGTACAGTCAGCCCCAGCTCCTACCTGAGATCTGGCCCCAGCATGAGCTTGGGTGAAGGGGGTGGGAGGGAAGGGCCTGTGGAAGCAGTGGCCAGGCCCTATGCTGGGCCAGCCTGAGGCTTTTTTGTTTTTGTTTTGCAGGGGAGGTGGGCAGGAGAGTGAAGGGGGCTGGGGTTAGGCTACAGCACTGGGTCTGACCCCCTGGTATGACCTCCTGGGTGAGCTCTGGGAGCCAGGTGCAAATACTTAATAATGGGGTCTTCAGTCTAGTAGAAAAATTACAATGGGCTTCTTCAGGCTGGAAATAAAGTAAAACTTATCTAAGGAAAAATAATTAACCACTGGAACAATTTGCCAATCACAGAGCTGGTCTGCCATAAATGACTATGTTTAAACCAAAACTGGATGTTTTTTTTTCTAATGCTATGCTGGGGAAGTTCCATAACCTGTACTATGCCGAAAGGTAGACTAGCTGATCACACTGGTCCCTTTTGGCACTGACATGCATGAACCCATGGCTCTACTGCTACAGGCAACACAAGCACTTGAGTATAACAGCAACTTTCTAGATTTTAAAGTTAGCGAACGTAACACCTCCTGTCTCATAAAGGTTAACTGACTCAAGGTATTTCTTCCTGCTCTAAAGAGGCAGCCCAGCTGTGATCCTCCTTTCATAAGGCAAGCATGCTGAATGTTTGCCACCTAGATGAAGGAGATACCTGGGTGCACCTCTGCACTCCCAGGTGTGGTTGAAACAACCCATTGTCTTTAGGGTGCACTATATTGCTTGCTTGTTTTCTTTATGGAGAATCTCCCCTGAAGATTTCATAATCTCTTGATTAGCATTTTGCTCAGGCTGCATATGGGTATCCATTTAGAAGCCTGCAATACTTTATTTACATTTAGCCAAATAGATAGAGTGGCAGCTTCCATGAGAAATAATTTTTAATCAACTTTTAGTGACCAGTCTCAATGTGAAGCCCTTAACAGCACATTTTCAGTTTATATACATATTTCTTCACATATTGTCAGTACAATATCTGTACAAATGTCTGTTCACAGTGATTATGATTAACACTATTACTGAGTTTCAGTGGAGATCTTATATGGCACCCCCTATGACTTACCATGTGGAGATCAGATCCGGGGTTCCCTGTAATCCTTACAAAACTGGTGCCTTCTGCCAGTTGGCATTGAGTGGTTCCTGGGTCACATCTGCTTAACTGAATAACTGACAGCTGCTGCTTTTGATGAAGGAAGAATTGCTTTTGGATGACTGTGAAGAAGCTGCTGCCAAGAGACAATGGTGGGAGTCCCAGCGGCTGGTTTTGGCCCAGAAAAATAGATGGTGGCAGCAGTTTACAAACAGAAGCATAACACCAAGAAGAGAGGACTGCAGGAAAAAGAAGGAGCCTGAAGTGTAGGCCAGAGGCCTGAACTAAAATGAGCAAGCATTGTACAGGCTGAACCGCTCTAGTCCGGCACTCTTGGGACCTGACAGGGGCCAAACTGGAGAATTTGCTGAACACAGGAGCTCAATATTTTCCAGCAGCATTACCAACACTTCCACTGCTTACTGGGCATTTAGCTATTCAGGGGAAAATTAGAGCTAAACTACAGCACAGAACACTGAAACCACTGAGCTCTAGGTCTAGTGGCTGTAAACAAACTTTATCAGACCACAGGAAAATTGGCCACACCCATGATAAGTGGACATTTGGCTAACCTTAAACCATGCCAGGCAACAGATGTTGCTGGACAATAAAATTCTGGATTAGAGAGTTTCACACTGTGCTATGCGTAACAGCCAGGCCCTTCAAAAGCAAATGTTTTCCTTAAAATCAGCGCTCAGAACATGAACTCAGCATCAGTATTGATAGCCCTGTTGAAGCACAGGGAATATGTAAATATATTCCAAGAGGTCAGTACAAGGACACCCCAACCTAGCCTATGATAAAATAGTTTGACAAAAGTGATGAACAATTGTATTTTGTCTGAAACATCAGGTGTGAAAGTACAATAGAGAAAAGGAATGTTTTGTTTGAAATATCAGGAGGAAAGTGCAAGGGGAGGTAACAAACATATTGTGAAAGTCACGAGAAGATATGTAAGGTGTGTATCACAGATTGATTGACGCAGTTTACAGTCATTGGGATGCCTCAATTTAGCTTTGTCCAGCCTGGGGGGCATGGGAAAATCCTGCCACTGATTGAATTGAGTCCATCGTAACAAGCCTATGTGTGTGAGTACACCTCTACCCATTAGAACAGGAATCTAGGACTGTGTTTTTCTAACAATAAACCTGGTCTGGTGCCCTCACATCCGATCTGATTCTGTGGTCCTTGGGGGAGGGGGACCTCTTGGCATCTAGTTACATTAGTTAGTGCAAATTTTCCTTTCTAATTCTGTCTTCTAAGTCAGGAGGCTTCCCTACATGTATTTAATTACTAACATCTGGCTATATCTACTTATAAAGCATAGGCCAAACTGAAGTTACGTCTTTATGCAAGACCAAAGCACAGAGCAGTGGCACTACTTTTGAAGGAAACTTAGGATGAGCAGTAGGGGGTGCAGCAATTTCACAAGAAGTAAACTATGCTATTGAAGCTATCTAAGGAGCTTGCCCCATGACTTGAATAGTGTGACAATCTGATAGTAGTAGTAGTAGTAGGCATCCTTCAGTCTGCATAGACTATGGATCATGCCCTTTATAGTTTCAATTGAGGACTTCATTTACAGCGTCTACTGTGACTATGAAGACCCACACGAGAGCGACAGTCCTTGCTACATCTCTTGCAGATGTGGTGGGTGTCTGGCAAGTCCTTAGTGTGCTTTCTGTGTGCTCACTTCTCCTCTGCTAGCTGTCTGATCCTCATCTCGCCCTTTTGAAGGCCCTTGTGTAACCCCTGCCTCCATCTGCTGCGGTCATCTGCTAGTTCTTCCCAGTTGTCCAGCTCGATGTCTCCCTCTCTGAGGTCTCTCTTGCAGACATCTTTGTAGCGCAACTGGGGGAGTCCGGGAGGTCTTTTGCCAGAGGCTAGCTCACCATACAGGATGTCTTTTGGAATCCTTCCATCATTCATCCTGTGGACGTGGCCAAGCCAGCAGAGCCGACGCTGCCTGAGGAGGGTGTGCATGGTTGGGATTCCAGCTTGCTCGAGGACGGCAGTGTTGGTCACTTTGTCCTTCCATGATATTCCAATGATGTGTCTGAGGCAGCGCAAGTGGAAGACGTTCAGCCTCTTTTCCTGACGGGCATACAGGGTCCAAGTCTCGCTGCCATAAAGGAGGGTGCTGAGGATGCAGGCTCTGTAGACTTGCATTTTGGTGTGAGTGTACAGCTTGTTCTTATTCTACACTCTCTTGCTGAGTCTGGACAGAGTTGTGGCCACTTTTCCGATCCTCCTATTTAGCTCAGTGTCCAACGACAGGGTGTCAGTGGTGGTGGACCCGAGGTACAAGAACTCGTGGACGACCTCTAATGTATAGTTGTCAATGCTGATTGATGGGGATTCAGCAACATCCTGACCAAGTACATTTGTCTTCTTTAGGCTGATGGTAAGCCCAAAGTCCTTGCACACTTTGGAGAACTGATCCAGCAGTTTTTGAAGCTGGTCTTCTGTGTGAGACACTACAGCAGCATCATCTGCGAACAGCATGTCTCTGATGAGGACTTCCCGCACCTTAGACTTAGCTTTCAGCCTTGCAAGGTTAAACAGTTTCCCATCAGATCTTGTGTGGAGCAAGATGCCCTCTGTTGAAGATCCAAAGGCATGCTTCAGGAGGAGTGTGAAGAAGATCCCAAACAATGTCAGAGCAAGCACGCATCCTTGTTTGACGCCACTCCTGATTCTGAAAGCATCCGATAATGCGCCGTCATATTGGATGGTTCCTCTCATGTCTTCGTGGAACGACTGGATCATCTTGAGTAACTGTGGAGGACAGCCTATCTTGTGGAGCAGTTTGAACAGACCATCCCTGCTGACCAAGTCAAAGGCCTTGGTCAGATCAATGAAGGCTATGTAGAGTGGCTTCCTCTGCTCCCTGCACTTCTCCTGCAGCTGCCTTAGAGAGAAGACCATGTCAACAGTAGACCTTTCTGCGCGGAATCTGCACTGCGATTCAGGGTACACCCTCTCAGCAATCTTCTGGAGTCTGCCAAGGATGATGCGAGCAAACAGTTTACCAGTGACGCTTAGGAGGGAGATTCCAAGGTAGCTGTTGCAGTTGCTTCTGTCTCCTTTGTTCTTATACAACGTTACAATGTTAGCATCGCGCATATCCTGTGGAACCTCACCCTCTTTCCAGCACAGGCACAGTAGCTCATGTAGGGGTTCCAGGAGTGTGTCCGCGGCACACTTGATTACCTCTGGTGGTATACCATCCTGGCCAGGGGCCTTTCCTGCTGCAATGCTGTCGATGGCTGTCTTCAGTTCATCCGCAGTCGGTTCTTGATCCAGTTCGTCCATTACTGGGAGGAGCTCGACGGCATCGAGGGCTGCGTCAACCACGATGTTCTCATGTGAGTACAGCTCGGAGTAGTGCTCAACCCAGCGCTCCATCTGTTTGGCTTTGTCAGCAATGACTTCACCAGATTTGAATTTCAGAGGTGCCATCTTGTTCTGGGTGGGTCCTAATGCCTTCTTCATACCCTCGTACATTCCTCTGAGATTACCAAAGTCAGCACAGGTCTGGATGCTGCTTTATAGCTGGAGCCAGTGGTTGTTGGCACAGTGCCTGGCTGTCTGCTGTACTGTTCTTCTGGCCGCTCTAAGTGCTTGCTGGGTACTCTGGCTCGGTGAGCGTTTGTACTCCAGGAGCGCAGCGCGTTTCTTTTCAATGACTGGAATCATCTCATCGGAGTTAGCTTCAAACCAGTCGTTCGTGTTTCTAGCTCTTCTTCCAAACACTGACAAGGCCGTGTTGTAAACTGTATCCCTCAGATGTTGCCATTTGGATGTCACATCGGCACCCCCAGGACCGCTGCGCAGATTTTCCTGGAGGGTCTCTCTGAACTTTTCAGCTTTCTCCGAGTTTGCTG
Source organism: Carettochelys insculpta (assembly GCF_033958435.1). NCBI lineage: Eukaryota > Metazoa > Chordata > Testudines > Carettochelyidae > Carettochelys > Carettochelys insculpta. Next base: position 61,094,533 of record NC_134144.1, read on the forward strand.
TCTTTCTGGCGTCAATGCGGGGCCTTCCAGCAGGTTTAGAGTGGCACAGCTTCTTGGGTCTCAGCTTGAGCTTGGAGCAAACTAGCGAGTAGTCTGTATCACAGTCAGCACTATGATAGCTGCGTGTCAGAAGGATGTTTTTGAGGTTATTACACCTAGTGATGACCACGTCTAGTTGATGCCAGTGCTTCTAGCGTGGGTGTCTCCACGACACTCTGTGCTGTGGCTTCGTTCAGAAGAATGTGTTTGTGATGCACAGATTGTGGTACGTGCACAGTTCAAGGAGACGCTGTCCATTGTCATTCATTTTTCCCACACCGAAGTGTCCTAAGCAGGAAGGCCATGAGGCCCAATCAGCTCCAACTCTTGCATTGAAGTCACCCAAGATGTACAGTTGTTCACGAGTAGGTATTTGCGCTACAGCAGCACTAAGCACGTCATAGAACTTGTCTTTTACTTCTGGTGTGGCGTACAGGGTTGGAGCATAAGCGCTGATCAGGTGGACGGGACCAGCGCAAGTTTGAAGCGTGATCTGAGGAAGTCTTTCTGATCCGCCCATGACTAATTCCACCATTTGTAGAAGGGTGTTTCTGACAGCAAAGCCAACACCATGCTCTCTGGGTTCTTCTTGGGCTTTACCCTGCCAGAAAAAGGTGTAGTCCTTTTCCTTTAGAGATCCCGAATCTGTAAGCCGCGTCTCTTGCAGTGCAGCGATATCAACTCAGAACCTCTTCACTTCCTCGTTGATGACAGCGGTCTTTCAGGTGTCACTGATGGCCTGAAGATCTTCAGTGAAGCTGGTCAGCATGGTCCACACATTCCAGCAAGCAAGCTTAAATTGTTGATGTTTCTCATGAGTGCCAACTAAGGTCCAGAAGGATGTAGTTAATTTCCTGTGGAAAATGTCCACCCCAGGCCCTTACACATCTGTTGTTATCAGTTTGGGGTGGGCAAATTCATGGTTGGCACAGCCATTATAGAGGGTTGCAAGGCAATTAATGCTGTGCTATCCACCTGCACTGTCAAAATTGGAAATATTCCTGCAATAATTGTGGGGCTTTTTAACTAATCAAAATATACATGAAGACATCAACTTCCCACACTATGCACATGTGACAGAAATCATGCATGCACACAACCTGTTCTGGCCATTTCCAACAAAGAAGTATATTAACAAGAAGAGATGCTATTCTTTCATTATTTATACTCTGATGGCATACTTATGGGTGTCTACACTGGGTGCCCTGGCAGGGCTCCATTACCTGGGAGTTTCTCGGAACCCAAACAGTGGCAACTTAACTGTTTTTCTGCAAGTGGTAGCAGGAATAAAGCAGTGGGGGCACAGATGAGCCATCTGATAAGTATTTGGTACAAGCAGAAGTACTTTCAACTAAAGCTTAAGCTCTAATAGATCTTAAGGTCACATGCTCACACACTGTTCCAATAGGGTTAAGCGCATTTTAAAACATTTATTTTTATCCAAACTTAAGAAATCATAGAATTATGGACTCACAGATCTAGAAAGGACCTCAAGAGTCTAGTCCCTGCACTAACAGCAGGATTAAATATTATCTAGACCATCCCTGACAGGTGTTTGTCTAACCTGTTCTTAAAAATTGCCAGTGCTAGAGATTCCTTTACCTCCTTATGCAATTTATAACAGTGCTTACCCAACCTGATAGGAATTTTTTTCCCAACGTTCAAGCTAAACCTTCCTTGATGAAATTTAACCCAGTTGGTTCTTGTCCAATCATCAAAAGTTAAGGAGAATAATTTTTCTTCTTGCTCCTGGTAACAACCTGTTATGTACTTGAAAACTGATATCACGTCCTCTCCAAGTCTTTTCTTTTCCAGATTAAACAATCCCAATTTTGTCAGTCTTGTCTCACAGGACATGTTTTTTTAGAACGTTAATCATTTTTGTTGCTCTTCTCTTGGCTTTTTCCGGTTTGCTCACATCTTTCCTGAAATGTGGCATGCAGAATTAGACACAATCCTGCAACTGAGGCCTAATCAGCATGAAATAGAGTGGAAGAATTCTCATTTTTTCCAGTACTCCTGCTAATACAACCCAGAATGGTGTTAACTTTTTTGCCACAGTGTTGTACTGCTGAATCACATACAGCTTGTAGTCCACTGTGATCCCTAGATTGCTTTCTGCAGAACTCCTTCCTAGGCAGTTATTTCCCTTTTCTTATGTGTGCACCTGGTAATTCATTCTTAAGTGAACTACTTTGCATTTGTCCATATTAATTGTCATCCTATTTACTTCTGAACAATTCTCCAATTTGTCCAGATCATTTTGAATTTTAATCCTATCCTCCAAAGAACTTGCAACCCCTCCAGCTTGGTATTGTCTATAAATTTTACAAGTGCACGCTGTATGCCGTTGTTTAAATCACTGATCACAACATTGAACAGAGACAGACCCAGAACTGATCACTGTGGAACCTCAGTAATTATACCCTTCTAGCATGACTGAACCAATTATATCTACTCGCTGGGAACAGTTTTCCAATCAGTTACGTACCCATCTTATAGTAGCCAGTACAGGTTATTTTTCCTTTGTTTATGCAGCTGGTTATGCGAGACAGCAACAAACGATTTACTAAAGTCAAGATATACCACATCCACTGCTTCACCCCATCCACAAGGCCTGTCACTCTTTCAAAGACAGCTATGTGATTGGTTTGATGTGATTTGTTTTTGACAAATCCGTGCTGTCTGGCACTCATTTCCTTATTATCTTCTAGATGTTTGCAAACTGTTTGCTTTATTATTTGCTCCATAATCTTACTTGAAACAGAAGTTAATCGGACAGTCTGCAATTCTCCACATTTTCATTATTGCCTATGTTTGCCCTTTCCCAGGCTTCTGAAGGCTCTCCCATCTTCCATGATGGTTCATATATAATTGCTAATGACTCAGCTATCTCCTCAGTCAGCCCCTTGCATATTCTAGGGTAGATTTCAAGAGGCTGTGGTGACATAAAGACATCCAACTTATATCTATCTTACTTGCACTGGCATTAGGTATGTCAGACATCCAATTGCCACCAACTTTCTTGGTGAAAACTGAAATAATGAAGTCCTCAAGCACCGCTGACATTTTCACATTTTCTGTTATTGTCTTTCCCCTCATTAACAGGTCAACTCTATTCTTGGTCTTCCTTTTGCTTTTAATGTATTTGTAGAATGTTTTATTGTTATCCTTTATGTGTCTAGCTAATTCACTCTGTTTGTATCGTGGCCTTTCTAATTTATCCCTAAATACTTGTTATTCTTCTCTATTCATCCTTTATAATTTGACTTAGTTTCCACTTTTTTGTAATACTGGTTTTGTTTTGTTTTGATTGTTGATTTTTAGATGATTGAAGATCTCCTAGTTAAGCTGGCATGATCTCTTGCCATCCTTCCCATCTGTCCTGCTCAGTGGGGTAGATTGTTTTTGTATTCTTAATAATGTTTTTTTGAAAAACTGCCAAATCTTTGGAAATGTTTTCTTTTTCCTCTGAACCTTGCTTCCTATAGGCTCATACCTATCAATTCCCCAAGTTGGCTAACATCTGCCTTGAAATCTATTGTCTTTATTTAGCTATTCTCCCTCCTACCATACCTTTGAATACTGAACTCTGACATTTCTTGATTACTTTCACCCAAGCTGTCTTCCATGTTCAAATTCTCAGTCATTTTCCCCTATTTGCCAAAATCAAATATAGAATGGCATTTCCATTAGTAGCTTTTTCCACCTTCTGAAATAAAAAATGGTATCCAATGTATCACTCGAACTTGTTGGCTAGTCCATGCTCTGCTGTGTTATTTTCCTCACAGATGTCTGAGTAGTTGAAGTACCCTGTAACCAGCAAGTTCTTTCAATGATTTTCTTACTAGCATTAAAAAAAAGAAAAAAGCCCACTTCTACTTGTTAGTTAGGTGGACTATAGTAGACCTCTACCATGGCAACATACTTGGTTTTACCATTTATCCTCACCTAGGGACTTTCAACAATTTTTGTCCATTTCCATCATATCCTCAGTCCAAGTGTGTACATTTTTATAAATAAGGCAACTCCTTTATTGTTCCCTGCCTGACCTTCTCGAGCAAGCTGTACATTCTTTAACAATATCCCACCAAATCTCTGTCATGCCAATTATGTCATAATTGTGTTTATTTACTAGCATTTTGATTCCTGCTTATTCCCCATATTTCTCATACTAGTATACAGACATCTAAGATACTAATTTGAATTCCCCTCCCTCAGTTTTGTCCTGTCTCTTCCTTATCCCTGCTATAAGACCCCATTCCCTCTGCAGATTCAAACCTATTTCCCTGTTTTTGACTTATGTGTAGGCTTTGGTCACCTGCCCCTTTTGAACCTAGTTTAAATAGTTCAGATGAATTAGTAGCTATTCTTCTGTGTGGCACCCAACTTCCATCTAGCTGCTAGCATAGGCAGCTGGTGAATGCACACTTTCCACCCTCCCTCACCCGCAAAGGGCCTGAAGAACACAGAGTCCTCAACCTGAGTGCTGGACAGCCAGGGCTGGTTGGATGGGTGGGCACCACAGTCAGAGCACCTGAAGTGCTTAGTGGGCAGTCCTAGTGCTGGTTAGAAAGACTGTGGCACAGCCCCAGGCCGAGAGTCCTGTGTACACTCTGGGCCACAGCCTGCCTGCCCCAGTCTTTAGCATATAGGGAACAACAGGCCGAAGAGGGCTGTGGTGTGGCGCATGGATGGGGACACAGGCTGTTTGAGAAGGCAGAGCCCTCCTGTGCCTATGATATCTGCTGCCCATGGCTGCTGGAGAGCTTAGCTGTCAGATTCTGTCCCAAAGAATGTTTCCTTGTACTGCTCCCAAGCAACTTCTTTTGTCAACTCTCCTATAGCTAGGGTGACCATATTTCCTTATGCTAAATATGGGATGGGGTGGGGGGGTTGCTCCCTTGCTGTTTCTGTCAAGCAAGTGCATCTCACTGGCTGCCTCATGCCACCAGGTGACAGAATGGGGCTGCTGCCCCACAGGAGAGCTCACTGGTTGCAGGGGCAGTTGACCTGTGGAAGTGTGGGTGTTCATTGGCTGCCCCATGCCGCCAGGCTCCAGGAACACTGCAGGGATGCTCCCCAGTTCCATTGGAGGCTGCCCTGTGGGGACTACTGCCTTGCAGGGGCTGAAGGGGGAAAGATGTGCTCCCTGGCTGCAGGGACAGCTCCGGCTCCCATCTGCCCAATGCCTCCAGGCACTAGAAATGGGGCTGTGGCCTTGCAGGGGAGCTCCCTGGCTGCCCGGGGCCCTGGGGTGCCAGCAATGGTGCTGCTGGCCAACGGGAGAGCTCTCTGACTGTGGAGGCAGCAGGATGGGGGAAGTGGGGTATGGGTGCTGCATGTGCTGTCCAGCCAGCTTCTGACTGATTTTAGCTGCAACTGCTTTGACTTGGGGAAAGGGAACTCTGTTGGGGAGTGAATATATGGGCCAGTTAGCTTTTTAAGAAAAGGCAAGATGCCTGCCTAAAATGTGAAATGGTTCCTGTGAAAATGGAACAGATGGGCACCCTGTCTGTAGCTAACTGCAACCAAAGCACATCACCTATGTCCTTGTAAGTCACCATAGTAATTCCTATTGGGTCACCAGTTCTCCTTCCAGCGAAACTACCCATTAGCTCTTATCATCGAAACATTCCTAGTCACAGCAACGTGCCAGAGGCACTTATCATCAGGGGAACTATTCTCTCTCTTCTGTAACTATGTAGGTTTATCTGTCTGCCCCACCCTCTGCTTCACAAACTGCAAGTATGCTTCGGTCTGACCTTGCCTCACAAAAGCCTCAAATTCTCCAAGCGTTGTTTCGTTTTCAGCTGGCAGTGACTGAACATACAAAATGGCTGAGTGCAGCACTGCATGAACCAGAGAAATGGCAGTTTTCCCACATGCTAGGCAAGTGCAGAATGGTGGTGGAAGACACTCGTGGGTTACTGAAAGCAGGACAGCGCCGTTCACTGCACTGCAGTGTGTTTAATGCTCAATAAGGGTTTACGACACACTGCGTTCTCCCCAATATACGCAAGGATAAATGGAAGTACTGTGCAATTGAAGGGATTGCCGACTGTGCTGGTTTGAGGTCAGCCATCTAATGCACCTATCAGGAGCACAGAGTCTGTAACAGCAAAGGCCAGAAACGATACCTTGTGTGCGTATGTGCTGAAGCACTGCAGCTGACGTCTAATGTTGGCATATTGCAGCGATGCTTGGAAATCAAATGTGCCGTTTCTATATACAGTAGAGATAGAAAGAAGCCTTCTTTATTTTTATTGAAATTCATTTATGCCAAAGATGTGGCATGCCATTTGCCCAAACATAGTTCAAATATGTGTCTCAGTATAAGACAAATCAAAACATTAAACTAGATCACAAAAAATAACAGTCTCTGGATATTTTCTTCTATTTTCCCTGCATTGCAGCTGCTTTATATTATAGCTGTTGCTGCTGGAGAGAGAGTCCATGGCTAAAAGACTGGCTTCTTCACTTCTCCTCTTGCCAAGGAGCTCCCCAGCTCCCCCATGCCTCCAGGCACAGGCAATGGGTCTGCTGCCCTTCAGGAGAGCTACATGGCTGCCCCATGCCTTAGGATGCCAGTAATGGCACTTCTTTAAAATTTTATGGGGGGTGGGGATAGTTCAGTGGTTTGAGCATTGGCCTCCTAAATCCAGGGTTGTGTGCTCAAACATGGAGGACACCATTTAGGAATCTGGGTCAAATAGTTAAAAAAAAAGTCAGGGAGGGTGATAGGTCCTGCTGTGAATGCAGGGGACTGGACTCAAAGACCTATGAAGATCCCCTCCCAACTCTATGAGACAGGTACAACTCCAAAGGTAGATAAGCAAAACCAAACATATATACATGCTGAAACATACATATCATCACAGAAATGTGGAGGAATGAGGACAATCAATGGGACACAATCATACCACAATATAAAATATACCAGAAGGACAGAATAGGTGGGGCAGTGGCACTATATATAAAAGAAAATGTAGAATCAAATGAAGGAAAAACTTTAAATGAATCAAAAGGTTCCATTGAATTTCTATGGATAGAATTTCCATGCTCTGATAAGAACATAGTAGTACGATATACTATTGACCACCTGACCAGGACAGTGATAGTGACTAGAAATGCAATGGGAGATTAGGGAGGCAATCAAAATTTAAAAAAACAAAACAAAACAACTCATTAATAGTCGGGGATTTCAATTACCCCCATATTGACTGGGTACATGTCACCGTCAACCTGTGGAACTCCTTGCCAGAGGAGGCTGTGAAGGCTAGCACTATAATAGGGTTTTAAGTAAAGCTAGATAAATTCATGGAGATTAGGTCCATTAATGGGTATTAACCAGGATGGGTAAGGAATGGTGTCCCCTGCCTCTGTTTGTCAGAAACTGGAGATGTATGGCAGGAGAGAGAGATTGCTTGATTGATACCTGTTTGGTCCACTCCCTCTGGGGCACCTGGTATTGGCCACTGTCAGAATAGAGGATAATGGGCTGGATGAAGCTTTGGTCTGACCCAGTACGGCCAGTCTTATGTTCTCAGGGCTTTGCTGGCCAGCCTACTTGGTCCAAGAATTGGACTTGGTTCCTCCGGAAGCCAAATCAGGAAATCAGCTCCTAAAATTCCTGCAGTGCAGTAGGGCTAAAATGGGCTTCCTACCTGCCTCTGAAAGCCACTGACATGTCCCTCCGTAGGGCTGATGGGTGGGGGAGGGGCAAACACATTCTGCTGTAAGTGATGACTCCACAGATCCCATTAGCTTGGAACTACAGCCAATAGGACCCATCGGGTGGGGCAGCACACAGAGCAATCTGCCTACCACAGGGTCTGCAGGCACCTGCTGGACACTTTGGGGAATGATGTGGGGTCAAGGCAGGCAGGCAGCCTGGCTTAGCCATGCTTAGCCATGACCAGGCCTTGTTGCTGCCTGAGGTAATTGTCCCTGACCACAGCCTGCACCCGTCACTCCCTGCCACTCCCCAACCTCTGCCCCAGCACTGAGGCCCCACGCAGAGTCCAAGCCCCTTTTGGCACCCTAACGCTTTGCACCAGCCCTCAGCCCCCTCCAAAAGCCCACACCCCACACCCACTTCTGCATTCTTACACAATGCCCCCACCTTGAACCACCTGCCACACCCAGCCTCCCTCTCAGAGCCCACAGTCCCTCCTGCACCCTAACCTCTTGACCCACATTCCACCCAGAGCCTCCTCGCATATTCCCAGCCACTCAGCCCCAGCCGAGAAGCTGCACCTGCCTCGCAAAATCCAACCCCCTCCCCTATGCCAGTAAAAGTGAGGAAGGGTGTGGGGAGAGCAAGCGATGGAGGGAGGGAGGGTGGAGTGAGTGGGATGGGGCCTCACAGAAGGGGCAGGGCAGGGAACAAGGCAAGGGTGCCTGAGTTTGAGTGATTAGACAGTTGACAACCCTACACTGTCAGGAATCCCTGGGGGCTCATGTACCCCATGGATTTGTTCCCTCACCCTGCAGCTCATGAGATTGCTTTGTAAGGGTTCCATTTTATAGGTAAAGATTAAGCATGCAAACTGCTGAAAAAATATTTCCACTGATGAGCATACAAATTTTCAGCTAGCCAACGTATTAGTGTTTGATTTATTTAGTTTGTACATTTTTGACAAGTGGTGTTGGCAATTTATGTTTTAACAGTTGTAAAGGTTTAACCTTTTTATGATCAGTGTTTACTGTCAGTAAGTAATTACGCACATTTTCAGTCCTTCCCATAATTCACATACATATAAAATTTACATAAGTAAAAGTCTATTAAATGCTTTCAAAGACCCATAAATATTATCAATCAAAATTATATATATTTTAAAAATGAATTCTGTCAAGACTGCTCATAAGCCTAAACAGTCTCTTAAACATTGGGCTTGTCTCCTTTATGCTGGGGATTGAAGCTACAATGCCTGATCCACCGACAATTGATTTATCAGCTCTTCTTAGACATGATAAATCAATCTCTAAGCCCTCGCCTGTCAATGCTGGTACTCCACCAGGATGAGAAGAGTAGCTGGCATTGACAGGAGACCAGCACCACACTGACCTTCCTGCATGTATGTCAAGTTCAGCTATGCTGCCTGCATAGCTCAAATCACATAGATTAAATCCCTGGTGGGACTTAGTATAGAGAAAGCCTTAGATTCAAAAATTCTGTTACAAATGGGATCAGCTCATCTGATACCTGGATAAGACAGGCCACAGAATTTTCCTAAAATAATTCCTAGCACACGTCTTGTAGAAAAACATCCACAATCTTGATTTATAATTTGTCGGTGCTGGAGTATTCACCGCAATACCCAATAAATTGTTTCAGGAGTTAACTGCAGCTGCTTAGAATTGTATTCAGGTTCTTCTTTCAGGAGCTGAAGTCATGGGTTTGTCTCACATTAGCCAAAAGTCTGCACTAAAATTGCAGTGGTGAAAGCAAACAAACTTTCTAACTGGTATGTGAGGGGAGGTCACACCAGCTGAGGGAGTCATATGACTCCACTCCATGTCTACCCTGGGACTCCCACGTTCTTCCCTTTCTCTTCCCATCCCACATTATCTGGGGGAGGACTGGGCACCATACGTCAGCTGGAGGAGATATTAGCTGTTCTGCTTCTTTCCCTGCTGCCCCTGCCCCTCCATGGAGCTGTCATGCTTATGTACAGAACTAAGGGGCAACACTAGAATTTCGCTCCTTTTGCCATTGCCAGGGGCAGAAGAAAAAGGAGCAGAACTGCCATTTCCACCCTCTCACATACCCTGTACACCAGTGGTTGGCAAACTGCAGCCTGAGGGCCACATGAGGCCATTGGGGTTCTGTGTGTGGTCCACAAGACAATTTGTTTACTATTGCTTGTGTGCAGGGTTGCCAGATTCTGCCAGTTTCCATCCATGTTTTTTGGGTATGGCTAAGTGACACACATGTAAAGCAAGGGCATGTGTAGTGAGGTTTGTGCTGATTGCACACAACATTGACTGTGAGATCTGTGCGCTCCTTCTTCATCCAATCAGTGCACTGCTATGGTTCAATCAGCACATCCTGCAAATTCTAGGCACACAAGTATAGTTAGCAAAACTATCCTATCCTGGGAGACCATCTTGGTTATGACCATCTTAGGGACCAGTGAGATGAAGGAAGGGCACTCATGAAGCTCACTCCCTAGCCTATGTTGCCCCATGCTACTGTACATTGAGGTGTGGCAGCTCAGTGGAGAGACTGGAGAAGACCAGCAGGGAGTCTTTCTGGTATGCTGTACCGCCTATAAGTAACTTCTCAGTAAGGTGTACCAAACTATACCAGCCCACTTTACCTCTGTAAAATAATGTTATAATCTGCTCAGGTGGCTGCACATTGACACACAAGCTTCTTACTTTACATTGTTCTGTGGTCTCACAGAATGCAGAGGAGAGAAGCTAGCCAAACTGCAGACAGATTGGGTTGGAGACACTGACTGGAAGCATATGAAGGTAGATCACTTCTAGTCAAAGGTCACAGTGCAGGTAAATGGCAACCTCATACACAAGAATAATTACACAGGCAACTCAAAGGAAAGACAGCAGGACTGTCGTGTTAACTTTGCAGTGGCTGAATATTTTTATGGCCATTATCTTGAGCTATCAATATACAGAATTAGGTAACTCAGGGTCTGCCCCATATGTCAGGTCTGATGCTTGCCTTGCTATCTGTATGTCTACACAAGCTAAAAATCCCTTCAGTTTGCCCAATTTGGTTGGCTGAAGCTTATGGGTCTTGGGTCTTGGGACTGCATATCACTGTATAACCATTTGGGCATGGGCTGGAACCCAAGCTCTGGGACCTTATGAGGGTGATGGATCAGAAGATAATAGGTGCTAAAAAGTGCTCCTGACTGGAAATAAGCGTGCCAGGTGAAAGGTGCTGACTCTGGAACAGGAGTCCAAATGACATGGTAGGGTGAATGCAAGTCGTGTAGTATGAAAATAGAAACAGCCTGGAACCATGAAGAAAAGAGCAACACTGAAAAAATGCATCTCAAAGCACTGAGTTCCCAGGGTAAAAACATGACAGCAGTGGGATGGAAGAATACAGACCAATGATGTCTTATTTGTCCTTTCTATTGACAGTGGGATGGAGAGGCTATTATGCTTGTGTAAGAATACAAGAGGAGGCTAGAGTGTTTGTCAGGTCACCCTACACACTGGAATGCTGGTCTCTGAATGCTAAGCAGACAACAGAAAACTGCCTGCTGTAGTTGACAGCAGGCTGTGGATTCTGCGGTATTAGGTGGAAATAAAGAAATGATTAAATGTTAATTGATATACATATGACTGCCTTGGTACCATGACAACCATTCCAATATACCAATGATCTAGCTTCTAAGGAGCAATGTCATTATGATTCCTGTTCCCCTTCTACAGCTGAAGCAAGTAATTTTGTAATATTTTTCAGCTTCACTCCTTCTTTCATGAAACGATAAGCTGAACTACTCTGGTTCTTTTTCGTTTAGGAATAGTCTATATTATTGCATGATACTGGCTGCTGTAGCACTCTGTGCTTTAATCACTTTCAATGAGAGGCGGAAACTTCATTAATGGGGGGAACACCTCCAACTTAGTGGTGGTGGTGACAGTGTTTGGCTTGCTGTAACTTGTGTGGCTCTGGGTTCAGGTGTTTTTTTTTTTCACTCCCCTGAATAATTTAAGTTACATCAGCTTCAGCTGTATTATACACAAATCCTCCAGCTCTGTTGTGACACTCTATTTTCTGAATGCTTCCCAGATTATTGAGGGGCAGACACTGCCATTTTCTTTCCCTTTTGCTGGTTCATGGGACAAGTGGCATAGCAAAGTAATTTTCTGCTCACACCAAACAAATACATTTAGTAGAACAAGAGATACAGAACACTCTTCCATTTTTTTTTCTCTTGGAAAGTGTGTTGCCTGGCATCACTTCTGCTTGGCTTTCTGTTACAGTTTTAAAGAAATAGAATCCTCCCCATTATGATAAGATGCCCTAATTAGGCTAAATCTACGTAAGCTGGTCATATCAAAGGAGGAGATTGACATAATAGGCATCACAGAAACCTGGTGGAATGAGGACAATCAGTGGGACACAATCATACCGGGATATAAAATATATCGGAAAGCCAGAATGGGTCGTGCGGATAGTGGAGTGGTACTATATGTGAAAGATAATATAGACTCAAATGAAGTAAAAATCCTAAATGAATCAAATTGTTCCATAGAATCATTATGGATAGCAATTCCATCTTCTAATAGGACTATGGCACTAGGAATATATTATCGACCACCTAACCAGGACAGTGATAGTGATGCTGAGATGTTAAGGGAGATTAGAGAGGCTATCAAAATAAAATGATCAGTAATAGTAGGGGATTTCAATTATCCCCATATTGACTGGGTACATGTCACCTCAGGACGGGATTCAGAGATAAAATTTCTTGATGCCTTAAATGACTGCTTCTTGGAGCAGCTGGTACAGGAACCCACAAGGGGAGAGGCAATTCTTGACCTAGTGCTAACTGGAACGCAGGATGTGGTTCAAGAAGTAACTATTACAAGACTGCTTGGAAATAGTGACCATAATATAATAACGTTTAATGTTCCTGTGTTGGGAAGAACACCGCAGCAGTCCAACACTCTGGCATTTAATTTCAAAAAGGGGAGTTACACAAAAATGAGGAGGTTAGTTAAACAGAAATTAAAAGGTAGCGTAACTAAAGTAAAATCCCTGCAGGCTGCATGGAAACTTTTCAAGGACACCATATTAGAGGCCCAACTTAAATGTATACCCCAAATTAAAAAACACAGTAAGAGACCTAAAAAAGAGCCACCGTGGCTTAACAACCATGTAAAAGAGTCAGTGAGAGATAAAAAGGCATCCTTTAAAAAGTGGAAGTCAAATCCTAGTGAGGAAAATAGAAAGGAACATAAACACTGCCAAATTAAGTATAAAAATGTAATAAGAAAAGCCAAAAAAGATTTTGAGGAACAGTTAGCCATAAATTCAAAAAACAATAGTACATTTTTTTTTAAGTACATTAGTAGCAGGAAGCCCGCTAAAAAAGCAGTGGGGCCCCTGGACAATAGAGATATAAAAGGAGCAATCAAGAAAAATAATGCCATTGCAGAGAAACTAAATGATTTCTTTGCTTCAGTTTTCACAGCTGAGGATATTACAGAGGTTCCCAAATCTGAGCTGTCCTTTGTAGGTGACAAATCTGAGGAACTGTCCCAGACTGAAGTGTCAGTAGAAGAGGTTTTGGAACTAATTGACAAGCTAAACAGTAACAAGTCTCCAGGACCAGATGGCATTCACCCAAGGGTTCTGAAGGAACTCAAATGTGAAATTGCAGAGCTATTAATGGTGGTTTGTAACCTATCCTTTAAATCAGCTTCAGTACCTAATGACTGGAAGACAGCTAATATAACGCCAATATTTATAAAGGGCTCTAGAGGAGACCCAGGCAATTACAGACCGGTAAGTCTAACGTCAGTACTGGGCAAATTAGTAGAAACAATAGTAAAGAATAAGATTGTCGGACACGTAGAAGAACACAATTTGTTGAGCAAAAGTCAACATGGTTTCTGTAAAGGGAAGTCGTGTCATACTAATCTATTAGAGTTCTTTGAAGGGGTTACAGGGGGATCCAGTAGACATAATATACTTAGATTTCCAAAAAGTCTTTGACAAGGTCCCTCACCAAAGGCTCTTATGTAAATTAGGTGGTCATGGGATAGGAGGAAAGATCCTTTCATGGATTGTAAACTGGTTAAAAGACAGGAAACAAAGGGTTGGAATAAATGGTAAATTTTCACAATGGAGGTGGGGTAACTAGTGGTGTTCCCCAAGGGTCAGTCCTGGGACCAATCCTGTTCAACTTGTTCATCAGTGATCTAGAGAAAGGGGTAAGCAGTGAGGTGGCAAAGTTTGCAGATGATACCAAGCTGTTCAGGAGAGTCAAAACCAAAGTAGATTGTGAAGAACTTCAAAAAGATCTCAGCAAACTGAGTGACTGGGCAGCAAAATGGCAAATGAAATTTAATGTGGGTAAGTGTAAGGTAATTCACATTGGGAAAAATAACCCCAATCATACATACAATGTGATGGGGGCAAATTTAGATACAACAGATCAGGAAAGGGATCTTGGAATTATAGTGGATAGTTCTCTGAAAACATCCACGCAGTGTGCAGTGGCAGTCAGTAAAACAAATAGGATGTTAGGAACTATTAAAAAAGGTATAGAAAATAAGATGGAGAATATCATACTTCCCCTATATAAAACTACGGTACGCCCACATCTTGAGTACTGCATGCAGATATGGTCTCCTCACCTCAAAAAAGACACACTGGCATTAGAAAAAATTCAGAAAAGGGCAACTAAAATTATTAAGGGTTTGGAAAGGGTCCCATATGAGGAGAGGCTAGAGAGACTGGGACTTTTCGGTCTAGAAAAGAGAAGATTGAGGGGCGATATGATAGAGGTATATAAAATCATGAATGGTGTGGAGAAAGTGAATATTGAAAAGTTATTTACTTGTTCCCATAATATAAGAACTAGAGGACACCAAATGAAATTAATGGGTAGTAGGTTCAAAACTAATAAAAGAAATTTTTTCTTCACACAGTGCACAGTCAACCTGTGGAACTCCTTGCCGGAGGAGGCTGTGAAGGCCAGCACTCTAACAGAGTTTAAAATAGAGCTTGATAAACTTTTGGAGGTTAGGTCCATAAATGGCTATTAGCCAAGGGTAAAGTATGGTGCCCGTAGCCTTTAGTCAAAGGCTGGAGACAGATGGCAGGAGACAAATCACTTGATCATTGTCTTTGGTTCACCTCCTCTGGGACACCTGGCTCTGGCCACTGTCGGCAGACAGGATACTGGGCTGAGTGGACCTTTGGTCTGACCCAGTATGGCCATTCTTATGTTCTTATATTAATTAGCACTTGTGATTTTTTGTGAAAAAGAGGACGCTGGTACTCAGCTGGCTCCCCATTCCCTTCCCAAGGCAATCCTGCGGCTGGGGCTGCCGATGTGCTGGCACTCAGTACTAGCGAAAAAAAAAAGACCCATGTTTTTGGATACCCACATTAAGACATGTTGAAAGGAGAATTTTCTGAGGTGGGTGCTTAGCACTGTCTGAAATTCAGACCTGTATAAGGAATCTCAAGTAAGGCAAGTCACCTGGGTTGCTGATGCAAATATATGCAGTTGACTTTAAATAAGTAATGAACTTTGAAGTATACTCTTGCTAAGCAAGAAAGAGAAATGGTTAACTTAAAAAAAAACTTTTGAAAGTGGAACTTGCTTTGCATATGGCCAAGCTAATTTATCAGGAAGAAATGAATGCATAAAAACAAAAATATCCTATGAAATAGAGCTTGAATAAGATTAACTGTTAGTGAACTGTCATAAAGTTTATTTCTCATCCTTTTTCGCTAGGCCCCTGAGTAGACAGACAAAAGGACAAATTGTGTGACAATTCACTGTGATTTTAATGAGCTACCACCAGTCCAAATCACTGATAATTGCAGAGCATTTCTAGTTCTACCATGGACAGTGGGGGTGGATGGTAAAAGAAGCTATTTTGGATTATACAGGTGCCTTAAAGCAATTTTCTCTAGCACCGTATGAAAATGAAGAATAACAAAAGAGGTTATTTATGGACATCTATGGAAAATATGGTTTTTTTAGTGTTGATAGCAGAGTTGTCAGACAATGTTTTAACTACTGCTTGTTGACCGTGAATAAAATTATTTTAGTGATGAAAATCTGCTAACACAGAAAGCCTCCATTGGAACTGGTAGGGAAAAAGACTATCATACAGCCAGTCAGTACAAATAAAACATTTGGCATCTCAAATCCTATTGCTTCAGGCAGGGATCGTGTCAACAACAGTACCGGTCTCTGGTGGGATCAAGAGCTCAGGCTATGGGAAAAGAAATCAACAGTAATAATTCACTAAAATGATTGGAAATGTAAGCTAAATGCCACAGAGTTTGAGAGTGGATTACATCTGTTTTAAAATTCAGAAATGCCATATTGTATAGAATCCCTGCCCCCAGCAGTCACTCTTCACAGTGACTTTTCTCAGTGCCAAGGCTGATTTGTTAGGCATATTAACAAATATGACGATCTGTTGGTTAACACTGCTAGAAAGGGGAGGGAAGGTATAAATATTAAAATCTGCTGAAGTCACACGTCTGTGAGCATTTTGAGAAGACACCAAACTGAGTGCTGTTTTTCATGCCAGAAATATTTTACTGCATTATCTGTCACAGTTATGTCTGTAAGCATTACACTGCAGCATAAAACTTAGAAAAAAAGTTACTTGAAAACCAGTGAGTGTTCCACAATAAAGGGATAAGGAGCTGTGTCTTGCAATATGGTTGGCAGGATGATGATATTCCATTACTGACTCTGCCACTGGCTTGTTGTAGAGCTTTGCTGGCTCTGGAAATGGTTTGTTGGATCACTTCACTGATCTGTAGATCAGATTTTTCCAGTTGTAAAGTGGTGCTGACTCTATCTAGCTCCCAAAGGAGTAATAACTGCAAAGCACTGCGATGTGCAAACAAACAAACAAAAATCCCAAAACAAAAACAAAAAAGAGCCTCTTACTACAGGACAAGCACAAGAAAGAAACCAACAGAACACCACTAGCCATCACCTACAGTCCTCAGCTAAAACCTCTACAGCGCATCATCAGGGATTTACAACCCATCCTGGACAATGATCCCACACTTTCACAGGCCTTGGGAGGCAGACCAGTCCTTGCCCACAGACAACCTGCCAACCTGAAGCAAATCCTAACCAGCAACTATACACCGCACCACAGTCACTCTAACTCAGGGACCCATCCACGCAACAAACCTCGTTGCCAGCTCTGCCCACATAGCTACACCAGCAACACCATTACAGGACCTAACCAGATCAGCCACACCATCGTGGGTTCATTCAGCTGCACATCTACCAATATAATTTATGCCATCGTGTGCCAGCAATGCCCCTCTGCTGTATACATCGGACAAACTGGACAGTCTCTACGTAAAAGAATAAACGCACACAAATCAGATATCAGAAATGGCAATATACAAAAACCCATAGGAGAGCACTTCAATCTCCCAGGCCACACAGTAGCAGACTTAAAAGTAGCCATCCTACAGCAAAGAAATTTCAAGACCAGACTCCAAAGAGAAATTTCTGAGCTACAATTCATCTGCAAATTCGACACCCTCAGCTCAGGATTAAACAAAGACTGTGAATGGCTGGCTAAATACAAAAGCAGCTTCCCCTCCCTTGGTGTTCATACCTCCAGATCAACTGCTGGTAGTGAGCCTCACCCTTGCTGACTGAGCTAACCTTGTTATCCCCACCCTTGTTCTGGCTTATTTATACCTGGCCCCGCAGATTTCCATGACCAGCATCTGATGAAGTGAGTCTTTGCTCACGAAAGCTCATGCTCAAAACTTTTCTGTTAGTCTATAAGGTGCCACAGGACCCTTTGTTGCTGTTACAGATCCAGACTAACATGGCTACCCCTCTGATACTATAAAAAAGAGCACTGTAAGTGTTAAGTATATGATATCTATATAACTTAGTATAGTAATCAGTACCATAATCAAGTTGCTCCTCTTGGTTGCAGGGAAATAGGATAGGTTTTGTATTATGTTCAAACTGCGCATATTTCACGAGTTCACTGGGACTCCTGGAGCAAGTGCTGTCAAATAACGGGTAGGTGGATGTTAAAGGACTGAAGGACTCTAAAATAGTTTTAAAACAAACATAAGTTTACCTTTAAGACTCCAAGCCTTTACTCTTCTTCCTCCCGCTCCAGCTACATGCAATGATCTAGTTCTTTTAGGAGACGTTAAGCAAACTGGTGATGAAGCTAAGATCTATCCATGTTATACATTAAAAATAATATCTCATTACAGTACTAGAATGAGAGACCTCACTTACGGTACATTGGAAATATTGTTATAAGTAGTATAGTAATATGTAGATTGCATGCCAAATCAAGGACAGGGATGTTGCCACCTCATTATAGCAAACCTCAGTTTTGGAATGAATGTTGGCATGTGGAACTCATCTCTGATTCAGTTAAGTACCCAGCAGTAAGTTACCATAGAGACATCTACAAACACTAAAGGGAAGAGAGACAGTGCCGCGTGTTTTTCTTACCACTCTTTGATGGGCAAAATTGTTTGAAAATAAATTATCCTGCAGAATGTTACAAGTACCATAAGCTGGTGCATAACTTTTAAGTGCTTCTATTCATCTCCAGGACAGACTGTTTTTCAGGAGATGTTCATTAGAATCCATTGCAGTTTCATCATGAAATAGCCTGCATAGAATAACATGAAACTATTCAGTTTGAGCATTCAGTGAATATACTAAGGGTAGGTTTCATACCACTTTGGAGTACCTCAAGACAGTTATGGCCACTAAGATCCTACCTTGGATATGGAAATACATCACTTAAGAAAAGGACACTCAATACACCAAAATCACCTTTTTTGGCCAACTATTTTGTAATTAGACCTTGTAGAAAATCATCCAAGTAAATCAAACTATTACTATAGTTTTGACAGGGTTAGTCCAGAGAATGGATCACAGGAATGTGAGCTTGCCTTTCATAAATAGAATTGACAGCTGTTAGATAATAATAGATGAGCATGTTATGACTCCTGAAGGCCCACTGTGGCTAACCTGTTATGTTTCACCATATGGTATGAGCGCAGTAGAGTCCCACATGATGAAATATTAAGGAAGACCAATAGATTTTACCACCTGAAATTAAATGAGGAGTGAAAAGAACTATGTACAGATTTGAAAGATGTTTGTTATGGTCTTTCTCAGTTCAAGAATGCTACAGAAATTCTAAGTGCTATAGATGAAAACCAGTTAAGGGTCCCAGGGGTCTAAAGAGCATCTTCTGAGTCTCGTAACTATGAAAAGCTGCAGTGCTGCTCATGGTTGTTACTCCTCTATGTAATAATGACCTTGCAGACCAAAAGTTGATTATTTAAGGCAAAATAGACAGATCATCATGGGCTCATTATAATGGGCTGAGAAGAGCCAAAATGATTTTTGCTTTTCTCACTCCTCTTGACTGAAGTATATGAATCCTCCTACAGTTTAAATGGGAAAAAAAATTGGATAGATTTAATGCCTGATCAAAGTTCACTGCAATTCATGTGAGTCAATCCTTTGGCTTTAATGGGTAATGGATAAGGCTCCAGTGATTGTCAGAGGAGTATGCATTGGCTAAATGTTAAATTAGCCAAGTTATGTTGCGATTGATGATCACATTCAGGTAACTAATGGGGAAATGAAATTGTTAATTTGGAGCAACAGGTTTGTCTATTGCAATGGAACCCTATTTGGTGCTTACAAGAATGATTGACCAAAAGATGTGGGTATAGAGATGTTGAAGGGGACACAGTCCATAGAAGGTTTTATGTCTTACAAAGGTATCCACAAAATGAAGAACTAGAAGAGACTGCCTCTTTGGGTAGATAGAGACAGGGAAGCAGGAGCCCAGACTCTGGCATCCAATTTCTGGCTTTAATCATAATGTACTGATGGTAAAACCCTTCTATATTCGTTCACACTCCAAATCTGAAATCTCCCTATCAATCAACATATTGAGAGGAGGATGTGTGCTTTTGCTCTCAATATTTTCTTTAGATTAGTTTTGTCATTTGTTTTTCACATTTCCCTTTCCCACATAGCGTATTATTAATTCTAATGGTAGCAATCTGATTTAGGGTTGAGCACGGAAACCTTTACACAAACAGGCAGTTGGTTAGCCTTTTTTAAGGACTCTTCTGGGCAATATTATTAATTGCCAAGGAATGAGGGCTTCAGATGCTCACCATCAACTAGAATTTGATGCTAACAGAGTCAGAAAGATAGGGGCAACACATGCAGAACCAAAACAAAGTAAACAAAAATAGCTTGATTTGAAGACTGCTGACATCATACTTAGTATAATTAATTGGATACACATTCATTAGAAATGGCATAAGCATAGCCCAGGTAAGATATAGTAAAAGATGTTTAAACAGAATGAAGATATGAGAAGTGGTTGAAAGGATAATCAGTAAAAAGTAAATTTAGGAGGCTTAAATGTGTCTGAAAGAATATTTATCAGCTCCAAGGGGAAAATTCTACTCTTTAACACAGCACAACAGGGCTGTGTCTACATGAACCCCCTCCTTTTGGAGCAGGCAAGTTAATGAGGGAGTTCGAAAGAGGCTAATGAGGCACTACCATGAATATGCAATACAACACCTCATTAGCATAAAGGCTGCTGAGGCAATTCAAAAGTGCCATTTTTGAATCGTGCGCTGCCTGTGTAGCCAGGGGCCTTTAGAAACAACCCCCAGTCTTCAAAAGCCCCTTCTTCCCATTTGTTTTGGAAACAAGGGGCTTTCGAAGTCCTGAGGGTCAATTCAAAAGGCTCCTGGCTACACGGGCAGCGCCTGATTCTAAAGTGGCACTTTCGAATTGCTGCAGCTGCCATTATGCTAATGAGGCACTGCATATTCATGGAACATCTCATTAGCATATTTCAAACTCCCTCATTAACATGCCCTTTCTGAAAGAAGGGGGCTTGTGTAGATACAGCCCAGATGTGCCTGAGGTTAAAAAATAAAAGCTAAAAAAAGGTATGCAGCCACAGAAGTTGTAGAAATATTAGAAGACGGCTAAGATATGGAGAAAGAAATCAATCTGCTTGTAAAGAGAATATGGATTAATATAAAGTCAGAGATAGCTGAGTAAGGCAATATGATGTGATTGTATTTGCCAGAAAACATACAAGACAGATGATGAGGGAGCAACACAAGTATTTGGAAAATGAAAAACAAATAGACAAACCCAGCCCCAAACTTCAGAGTTGTCCTTTGGAGTTTAACTAAAATCATGAAGTAAAATATTTGGGGAAATACTCGGAACTGTAATTACATGATATATTTTAAAATTTTAAATTTAATTAGGAACGAAATTAAGTATTCATCCAGCTTCTTAGTTGATATTAACATTCAAAAACATTAAAGTTGATGGAACTATATCTGTTCACACTAGCTGAGGATATTTCCTATTGTCCCTAATATACAATACCATGTCAAACAACAAGTTGCATGCTTTTGTTAGTGTGTTATGATTTTCAGTAATTTGTATTCAGAAACCTCTTGACGATAAAATTAAAATACTTGTGGCTTTAGAGTGAGGGTGGACAACCTGCAGCTCTGGAGCCTCATGCAGCTCTTTGAGTCATTAAATGTGGCTCCTCCTTGAAGCTGCCTGCAAGGAGTGCTGTCCACTGCTGTGTGCACGCACGTGCACACACACACACACACACACACACACACACCCCAGCACTTGGTGGGAGAGGCATGTGGAAGCATTGGCAGTGGTGGCGGTGGCAAGTTAGAGTGGGGGTAGGGGCTGGGGGGTGCCTGGAGCTGTGGGAGAGGAAGGGCATTGAGCCACTATCTAACTAACTATCAAGGTAGATAGATAGATGGAAATGCAAAATTTTGAGGAGTAAAGGGATTTCGAAGTTGCCCCGGCACTTTGAAGTACCAGCGGGTACGCCGCAGCTAGACACGTGCCAGTATTTCGAAGTTTAAAACTTCAGAGTTGCCATGGGCGTGGGGGGGGGGGAGATGGAATTTGCTTAATGAAATGCTGCCTGTGCACGGCAGCACTTCCTTAGTAAACTCCCAACACCCTAATTACCATCCTTCCTTCGAAGGAAGGTGGTAGTGTTGAAACAGCCTATGAGTGGAACAGCTATGCCCACTCCTTACAGAGGGCAGATTGTAGCTGTACATGTTAACTATAGAATTTTCAAGGCTATCCATACTCAAGCAAAACTCCTAATGACTTTTACTGGGAACATTGCTTGAGTGGATCTTTGCAGTCAAAGTTCTAAATATATACCCAGAGATTCAAAATTCATCTAACGTGGGTTTCATTAAAATCACCCCACGTACTCCACTAAAATGGGGTTAGCTCTGATGGTTTTCATCATAGGGATATTGGGGAGCTTCATCCATTTATGGTTCTAAATTCCTTTCAGAGCCTTGGATGCAAGGGAAGTATTTATTATTAGTATCTATTATTTTATCACAACAGTCTCTCTGAATAACCTCTTTTAAGTACAGGAGGATGTTGCAGGTACCTAGGATGGTGATACTTCACACTTTAAAGAATTCCACTGGAAATTTATACTGAAATAAAAAAGAAAGAATATCTCAAATTTACAAAACAAAAAAGCAGTCATGTGCCACTTTAAAGACTAAAAAAATAATTTATTAGGTCATGAGCTTTTGTGGGGGGCAGACTCAATTCTTCAGATCTGGAATAGATCTCAAATCTTCAGATCCCAAGCAGATTCCAACATTGTGTTGAATTCAGGTTTCAGTATTCGTATTCATTGTCTGCAGCATACACAAGATTTAATTCACATGCATTAGTGCAGTGCAGAGGAACTGATGATTGTAATACATATAGGCACCAGGGACAGAGGGTGAGGTAGGAAAGAGGTCCTGGAGGCCACACTTATGCTTCTAGGTCAGAGACCTACAGTCTCTGAAATACTTCCGTTCCAATCACGCCTCCAAGAGTAACAAGAGTGGAATGCCTGCAAGTTGTATAAAACTTTTAAAAACTCTATAACAGAGCTTCAAACTATATGCATACCCAAAATTAACACTCACACACAGAGTAAGAATTCAAAAAAATGCCACCATCACTAAACAAAAGAATGAAATACTTAGAGACAAAAAGACACCTTTTAAAAATAGGAAATAAAATCCTACTGAGGAAATTAGAAAGGAACTAAATCTGGCAAGTTAAATGTGAAAGTGCAATAACTCAGGATGAAAAAAGAATATAAGTACATCACAAGCAAGAATGTAAACAATCAATGGAGCCACTGGATGATCAAGATGCTAAAACAGAACATTCAAGGAACACAAGGCTGTTGCAGAGAATCTAAATGTGTTCTTTGCATTCGTCTTCTCTGCCTAAGCCAGATTTTTATGTGGCATATCTGGTGAACTATCCCAGACTGAGCTATTAGTAGAGAAGGTTTTGAAACAGATCGATCAATTGAACAATAATAAGTCTCCAGGACCAGCTAGTATTCACCTAAACTGTGGAGGAAGTCAAATATGAAAGTGTAGAAGGCCTAACTGATTTCTAATCTGTCACTGGCTGACTAGAGTAGCTAGCTTATTGCAAATTTCTTAAAAATGGCTTTGGAGGTGATCCTGGTAATTACAGGCCATTAAGCATAACTTCAGCATCAGGCAAATTATTTAAACTATAGTAAACAACAGAATTAGCAGACACATAGATTAGCACAATATGTTGGGGAAGGGTCAACATGGCTCTTGCAAATGGAAATAATGACTCACCAATCTGTTAGAACTTTCCGAAGGGATCCCTCATTCTGGGGTACCACAGCATTGAGCTGTGTCCTCAGCAAGGCAATTGTGGAAGCCCTCTGAAGAGTGATCTCAATGGGTCGTCCCAAATAATACGGAATAAGGCATTATGGACCAACAATATTCAAGAAGAGGAAAACTCTGATTTGAAACGGGGAGAGAGAGCTTACTAAGCCTTTTTAGCCACGTCTTGCTAGAAGAAGATAAACTTTGATTTCAAACCTGTGGTCACACTCTCCAGGAGGTATGTCACAGTTCATGTGGCTGTGTACAATGATCAGTATGAGAAGAGAGAGCAGAGCTGGAACTTACATGTCAGCCTCACTTAAATCCATTCATATAAGGCATATCTCTTGACTATTAAAGTTTAACCTCGATGAAAATCCTACTGCAATGGGCAAGTGACATTGGATGCAGGTGAAGGATATCACTTTTCAGACTCTAGCTACAAACCTGCATATGGGTGGCCTGCGTGGGATGGTCATCTGTCTGCTGAACTAGAACAACAGTAGCCCTCGTATTCCATTTGGGCAACAGAGCAGCCCTATTTAGGGATACTGCTGCTTTCTTCTAAAGAAGTGGGGGAGAGAAAACAATCCCTAAACACTGCTTGTTCCAGCTGATTCCGGTTGATTAACTGTAACCAACTGGATATCAAATTTGTGGTCCCCAGAGAAAATCAATGGCTCTACAGACACTAGACTTTGCACCGTGAAATGTAGGTACAGTTCTTGACAGTGACAATCATCAGTCGTAAATTACTGGTAGAGATATTGCACATCATAACATCAGTGTTGCAACTTTAAGTGAAACATGCATCTCTAGTTCCAACCAGTTCACTGACGTTGCAGCAGGCAATTTATATGATTGTGTGGGCCATCCTGAGGGTCATCAAAGACAAGCAGAAGTTGGCACATGGAATTCCAGACACATACCTACAGTTCTTACCTCATAACTACAAACCTTATATCGAAGCATAGACAATGTCTTGTGCTGGTTATTGCATATGCACCCACAGTGCCTGGTGTAGACAATGAAAAGGAGGCTTTCTATAACAGCCATAATTCAGTGAGCTCTTCAGTACCTTTCAGGTCCAAGTTATATATATGTGATTGCATTAATGCTAGGTTGGCCAAGACTCCACCTACATTGCACAAGGTGCATGGACATCATGGAACTGGATGTGTTAACTCAAATGGCACCCTCCTTCCTCAAAACTTGTGCACAGCACAAGCTTGCTACTATAAGCTAGTTTTTAAAATACGTTAAAAAAAGTAAAGTGACTTTGATGCACCCTCATTCTAAGTAGTTGCATATGATTGACTACTTCATTACAAAACAAGGAGATATCTCTGATATTAAGTTGACTCATGTTATGTGTGGTACTGGATCCTAATCTGATCATTACATGGTACATAGTGTCATCTCCTTGAGCTTCTGTTCATGAAAAGTTCATCATTTTTTTGTATGTTGGATAAAGTTGGATGTAGGTAAACTTGAAATGATCACAACCTGAGCTTTGTTTCAACTCAGTTTTGATGCCTTCTTAGCATCAACAGTTATGGATCAGGGCATCTAGTCATTACGGAGGAGCACTGGCTCATCATGAAAGAAACAATCCATAAAATTGCTGTCAAAGTACTGGATGTCTGAACATGCAAACACAAGGACTGATTTGACAACAAGGCCAAAGATGAGAAGATATAACACATCTTGCTTGATCAATTACAAAGAGAATGCCTCCCCGAAATCGACATTCATCCTAGCTAAGCAGAAGGCATAAGTCAAATTACAACAGATGAAAGAGGACTGGTGGAAATATGAACCAGCCAAACTTCCAGATTCAGTCAATAGACATGATTTTAAACCATTTTGTGATGGGCTGAAGGTAGTTTGTATGGTTTGTGAGGCTTGCTGTACAGGAGTGTACTCTAATGGTGGATGTGTAGCACTTTGACTACAAATAGTACTAAAATCCTTGACTGTTGGGTCAAACAGTTTCACACTGTCAACTTTTGACAGCAGCATTCTTGAAGAGATTCCTCAGAAGGGTTATGGTGCCAGCTGTTGATAAGATACAAAAAGCTGCCAAGTAGATGAAAGGGGTGATGATGATGCAATCCCATCAGAGATTTACAAAGCTGGTGGTGGCCTGTGGATACACCATCTCATCTGTTTATTCATCGCTATTTGGGAGAAAGATTAGGTTCCATATACCTTCACAGATGCCCTGATTTTACAGATACACAAAATGAAAGGTAACTGCGCATGCTGTGAAGAATACCTGGGCTCACTATAGCTCAGCTGTCAACAAACATTGTCAGCCTCTGAAGTCTCCAGTCATGAGAAAGTGTTCAGTAGAACTAACCATGACCTCCTGTTTGCTGGGGACTGAGCATTTTTGGCTCATTCAGTCAAGGATGCACAGGAGACTTTTAACCATTTTGCTACCCCTACTCACCATTTTGGACTCATTATGAGCCTCTATAAGACAGAGGTGATACCTCAGTCTGTCTGGAAGGACCCCAGCAACCCAGTGATCACTGTTGCCAATATAGAGCTAAGGCTATTAACAAGGGGTCTGCTACCTTGGAAGCAAACTGTCCTTCAGCATAATGCTGATGGTGATGTAACTACTTGAATAGCCAAGGATAGCAGTGCCTTTGAAATGTTGAATAATAAATTATTCACCTAATAAATTACTTTGTTAGTCTTTAAAGTGCTACTGGACTGCTTTTTTGTTTTGATAGTGCCTTTGAAAGATTGACTGAACATTTATGGAATGGACATGGTGTTGGATAGCAGTTCATTAGACAGTTGACTATCCCGCTATATGGTTCAGAATAAAGGACCGTACAGCACTGCCACATTTCAAAACTTGATCATTTCTATATATGCTGCCTCAGGAAGATTGTTCATCTGACCAGGCGGGACAAAATTCCAAACATGAAGGTCCTTAAGCTGTGTGGCATAATGGGCATGGACACAATACTTTGAACAAACAATTTCTCTGGACTGATTATGTTATGAGGATGGACGACACCTGGATACTGAAGGTGTCTTCTGTGGCCAGCTGGTTTGCAGAATATGTCTCATTTGTTGTCAGCATAAGCATTATAAAGACATCTTAAAGACCAACATGAAGTCATGTGGCATATCTCCCAGTGATGTGGAAATAATTGGTCAGGACATATTGTTCTAGTAGCAGACTACCGCACAGGCTCTCAAACACTGAGAATCAATGTATCCAGACTTCACAGGAATAGTTTAGGATTCAAAAAAGAGTGTATAGCACCCATAGATGGCAGATTTTCATATAATATCTGCAATTGGATTTGCTGATTGAGGATTGGCTTAGTTGCTCACCAATGTGTTGTAGAAGGTGAGATCTATCTATTGATCGCTCAATACATCATCATCATCATCATCTAAAATCAATCTTCTGAATCAATAGGCATTGACTGATTCACCAGATGGAAAGTAAAAAACAGTAACAACAACAAAAAAGCTTCACTTACTAAAATGAGGTGTACTGTGTAGTAAATACAGCATGTTCTTTTCCCGAAAAAGTACACGCATATAGAATAATTATTATATGATGCCTGATTCACCAAAGTAATTAACCACAGGACTAATAAAAGGTCTGAATAATGTCACTGGCTTCAGTCAAACTACTAATCTTAAAAATTAGACATATACATTCTTCCTAAAACCAGGTCATAACTATGTTGTAACACATTTGGGACTGTAGTCACATCAGTGGTAAATGGTTGTAAATACAAGAAAAAGGGTCTTGATGCCACTAGGGCTCACTTTGGCCCTTCATGGCTAATGTCTTACTGTGTGATTCAGAAATTAATGGATCTATCCCACTTCCTTACCCATGTTAGGACATGGACCTTTAAGTACATCTCCTCTGAATCAATCCCTGTTGTTAGATACATTTAATAGCATCCTCTATCCATGTTTTACAGCAGTGTCCTATAGGCTGTGGCTACATTGCCCCCTCCTTTTCGGAAGGCACATGTAAATACATCCAATGGGAAATGCAAATGAGGCATGGATTTAAATACCTTGCACCTCATTTGCATACTTGCACAGGATCTTGATTCCAGAAGAGCTGATTTCAAAAGCCACAGCCGCCATGTAGATGGGGTTCATTTGAAAGTGGGGTTTCCTTTCGAATGAACCCTGTCTACATGGTTGTTGTGGTTTTTGAAATCAGCTCTTCTGGAATCAAGATCCCATAGAGGTATGCAAATGAGGCACATGATATTCAAATCCACACCTCATTTGCATTTCTGATCGGCTGTATTTGCATGACCCTTCCAAAAGGGAGGGGTGGTGTAGTCACAGCCATACTGTGCAACAGCCACAGAGAGCATTCTACATTTTAAAAGGTCTGTTTTCTAGTAGCCCATCAGATTTCTTCAGGCACCTGAATCTCTTTTTCAGTGCACCAAAAGTTCTTTCAATTACAGATGTAAAGATGATGTGCTGCATTATAATGACATTCCTCTGGAGTCTGGGGACTTGGGATGAGAGGCTTTGGTGACTTCAGCAGCATCTAAAGGGAGATAAGCACTGTCAGCTGCAAATGGAAAACTAGTATTTTAGATTTAGCAAAATTGTCCCTAACAGGCCAAATTTGGCTCTCACTTGCACCAGTTTAAACCCAGAATAATAGTATTGGATCTTAAAGAAGAGTTATTCTGGATTTACACTGGTAGATCTGGAGGAACAATTTAGCTCACAGAACTGTAATACAAAATCTTATAATTCCAACAGTACGATTAAGAGCAAAGGACTAAGATCTGCTCTGTTTCTGACGGTATAAAATTTTGCTTCCAGTTACAGAGCTTTTTGTTTTAAATTGCTGTTGCTGCAGTGATAATAAGCCACCTCCAAATATAGGAGTCTCTTGCTTTCCTGTGCTATGCACAGGGTCTAAAAGGCAATGACAGGTGACAGGTGTCTGCTGGGAATGGAACATTGATAGCTTGTGACTTTTTTTTTTTTACATATGAGGCACAAATCACAAAATAGTTAAGGTCCCCAGGCATAATATAATAGCTATTAAAATCTGAACTTATTTATGGTGAAAAAGCAGCAAGCAAGCCTGAGAGCTTGAGCCACACAGTGGTCACCTGGGCCAGAGTGAGGGACAGAGGAAAAGACAGGCCTGGGGCTTGTCAGTGGTTCTAACCCAATCCAGAGGAAGGGGTCTGGGGAGCTCTAGGGTGTTGCCCCCTTGTCCCCTGCAGACCTCCTTCAGCGCTAACTTAACTGCTACAGTCTTTCCATGACCTTTCCAGTAAATGCATACCAAAGCAGTGCCCTAAAAGAGTGGCTCCTCTGTGTCTTAAATTGCCATGGCAACAAGGAACCATTAGCTACACCAAGAGATGGGCTTCAAGCAGCACTACATCCTTCAAAATTTCTGGCATTGGGTTCATCAACTAAGAGAGTGAGTGGTGTCATTTAAATCAAATCATAATTTGCATTTAAATATAATAGATAAAACTTAGAACAACAACAAAAAAAGAAAGTGCAAAATGTATTTTATAGATCTTGGCAACATTTGATTCGGCTATGCCTCACTTGCCTCAATTGAGGAATTGCCAGTGTACAACAACATGAGAATAAAAAAACCAGCCTAAGGGAAGATTATATAGGTGGAGTGCAAGCCAGCTGCTTGGAGGACGCAGGATGAGTGTAAAAGTGCACTTGTTCCTCCGGGTAGTACCAGCCCACAAGTATGTTATAAGAATGTACAAGTGAATTAGCAAAAGAGGGCACACGTGGAGAATAATGGGGGAGAAAATTGGTTTGGGTTGGGTCATTGAACTGAGGTCAGTTAAAAGCCTTCAATTTTTCCAAGTTATTGTAAAGAAGGTTTATATCCGGATTGTTGATGAGGGTGTGAATGGGTTTCAGAGCTTTTGTTTCTTAAAATAAACAGATCAGGGTTGGTTACTTTAGCAGGTTGGAAATTTTACTTTATTTTCCATTAACCTTTTTTGAGCAAAGCATATTTATTAGTGGAAGTTTTCAGGTTTTTGTTAAGAAAGGTAATAAAGGAAAAGAAATAAATCTTCAATACCATTTTTTAAAGTTTTAATTTTTCACGTGGAGGATATTGCAGTACTATTAGTTAAAATGGAATTTTTCATGAGAAAACTGCTTTTTTCATCCCCAAAAATTGCTGACACAAAATTTTGGTCAGTTTTGTTTATCACAATGAACACAAATATGAAAACAGGAACTATGTTCCTAAGTAATCATGTTCATCTACTCTTCATTCCTAATCCGAAGGTATAAACCTCTGATAATGACAACAATAAGCATCTCTTCAGGAGTGAACACTGATGCTGACAGACCTGGTGCTAGCTCATGCCAAGGCCCCCAGGCCTCACTGAACACTGACAAGTACAGAGCTGGAAGTCAGTCTGGCTCAGCTATGTGCTAGTATTGTTAAAATAGATATTAGAATTATAAGACTGCATGTAAGCTTTAGACTTTATTAACTGCTTATAGGTTGTGGTGCATGCATAATTAGTCTTTCTTATAATATCTGTATCCCATGTTATAAGGTGATATTTAAGTGTTTGCGCTAACAATAAAAATGCTTGCTAAAACTATAGACCCCCACAAGCATGAAAGCAACATTATCAAATGTGAAATACTTTTTTTTACCACAAGAGGGGTCATCTCTTCCCAACAAAAGGAGGGTTATAGAGCAACAATTCTATGCACAAGCTAGATTTAACCCTAAAGGATAGATAGCACTTGCCTATTACATGGTTAGTCATTACTTCTTGAAATCTAAGACAGTAGTTAATTTGTGTGTATGTTTAATGCTTTATCTTTGTAAAAAAAACACATTTCTTTTTACTAATTAATATGTTTTTAGTTAGTTTATTACAGGACCAGCTACAAACATTGTTTTTGTTGAGAGATCTAAGATACCACATACCTGGGGTAAGTGACTTGTCCTTTGGGATCAGGAGTAAACTGAATATTTATTTGATTTTTGGTGCAAGGACCACCAGCCACGAAGTCTGGTTTGCGCAGATGGCAGGATATACTGGAGTGCCCAAGGGGACTGTTTGTGACTCAATGATAATGTTGTTCTATTGCTTTAGGAGTTCACATTTGTTACTTGGTTGGTGAAATTTAATTTTAGAACATACATCTAGTTTGGGTTTTGTGCTGTGTTCCTTGATAGACTGCCCTGAGGTTGGCTCAGGAGCTGTTATAAGCCGTGTCTACATGTGCACGCTACTTCGAAGTAGCGGCACTAACTTCGAAATAGCGCCCGTCACGGCTACACGTGCTGGGTGCTATTTCGATGTTAACATCGACGTTAGGCGGCGAGACGTCGAAGCCGCTAACCCCATGAGGGGATGGGAATAGCGCCCTACTTCGACGTTCAACGTCGAAGTAGGGACCGTGTAGTCGTTGCGCGTCCCGCAACTTCGAAATAGCGGGGTCTGCCATGGTGGCCATCAGCTGAGGGGTTGAGAGACGCTCTTTCTCCAGCCCCTGCAGGGCTCTATGGTCACCGTGGGCAGCAGCCCTTAGCCCAGGGCTTCTGGCTGCTGCTGCTGCAGCTGGGGATCCATGCTGCATGCACAGTGTCTGCAACCAGTTGTCGGCTCTGTGGATCTTGTGTTGTTTAGTGCAACTGTGTCTGGGAGGGGCCCTTTAAGGGAGCGGCTTGCTGTTGAGTCCGCCTTGTGACCCTGTCTGCAGCTGTGCCTGGCACCCTTATTTCGATGTGTGCTACTTTGGCGTGTAGACGTTCCCTCGCAGCGCCTATTTCGATGTGGTGCTGCGCAACATCGATGTTCAACATCGACGTTGCCAGCCCTGGAGGACGTGTAGATGTTATTCATCGAAATAGTCTATTTCGATTTCGCCACATCGAAATAAGCTACTTCGATGTCTGCTTCACGTGTAGACGTAGCTATAGAGAGCTTGGCATGGTGGTTGATGGTTTTGAGCCTCGTTCATAAATTCACAGTTTTTAAGGCCAGATGGGACCAGTAGAACAGTACAGGCCATAGAATTTCACTTGATTATTATTGTATTAATCTCAATAACTTCTGGTTGACTTAAGAATACCATTCAGAAAGACATCCAGTCACACTTTGAAGACTTCATGGGATGGGGAATCCATCACTTCCCTTGATAGTTTGTTTGATGATTAATCACCAGTTGCCAAGATGTATCTACCACCTTACAGGCAGAGAAAGAATAGAAGGAACATATGAGCTGTTAGAACCAAACACCCGCAGGCCATCAAAGATCTCAGTCATAGAAAAATACCTTTCTCTATTGTTACATAAAAGATGTAAAATGTTGATGATCCCTTGTTGCAGGAGAGTATATAAGCTGTTCCCCTAAAGAATCGAGTGATAGCTGTTTTCTGTAAAAAGGGAGAGAGACACTGCATAATGTTCTTCCTTTGGTCTTACATCTCACTTAAAGGGGAGAAGAAATATCATAGCCATATGCATATGTGCTGGTTCCACTCCCCTTATATTACTCACATGAACTGATTTGCTTTAATTTTAGATTAAGCAGTCAGCAGCTGTCTTAGAAGAGCCTTAGATAGTCATTATCTCAGGAAAACAACTCAGAGGCTGTTCTCAATACCAGTCTAGAGAAGTCGTTTGACTACGGTTCTGTAAAATTTATGCCCCAGATTCTGGAGGACTTCACTTTAGGGCCTAGTTTTGGAGATCAGGATTGCATGAGACTGATTCTAGTACCTCTATTCACAGTGACTAACTCCTTTCTACACAAGCAGTGCTATGGATTTCTATGAGAACACTGCTGGTACAAGGTAAAATTCAAACTGAGTCAGGATCTCAGAATTTTACCATTAGGCTTGATTCCTATACCATATGCTTAAGGCCATAACTTTTTGAATGAAACTGTCACCCTTTGGTTCCATGCCACAGTCAATCCACATGGACAGAAAGCCTCACCTCTCTGCAGATTAATTTTTGGCTATGAATTCTTCACCTCAAAACACTATCCTTTGCACCAGAATCTTTGCAATCAGCCTGGAGAGCAGTTGGCTCTTTAATCAAGCTGCAAAATATCCTACTGGCAGTATAAATAAAAGAGATGCTACCTGGTGACTTTCAGATTTAAGTTCCCCTAGAGATATTTGGTACTTGGATGAGGAAGTACTCACAGTTGGACATCTTTCAAAACAGCATCCCCACCGCTTCGAAATACTAATTAGAACCTTCGTAAACAACAAGACCACTTGTCCTGTTGGTTGTGGGATAGGATTAATCTATTAACAAGGTATACTTCCCCACAAACGTGCCTGCTATGTACTTTTAAAGTGTTGCCAATTCTTTTTCCACTTAACACTAATGGGGAAGAAAAAAAGAAAAAATACAGATCATATGTATAAAACTTCCTCTGGAAAGGTAGAAAGCACCAAATATGTCCAAGAAAAATGCAACAAAATGAAGATTTATCATGTTGCTAATTCACAGAGGTGCTTTTGGGATGACAGCATTACGTTACATGCTTAGAATGAGGCACAATATGGTGTGCCATTGATGAATACCACTCCTCTCATCTGCTTGAGTGCTCTATTCACATGCTTAAAAATAGAACTAATCTTGCTGGCAAGAATGAAACTGGTCATCATAACAGCTGTATGAAAGTGGCACAAAACTAAGACTTTTTAAGTACTCCCCACATGATTAAACAATCAGCCTCAACAGATAATTTTGACTTACCCAAACTCACTAGCTGGATGATCTTATCGTAGCAACCCTCCTCATCTGTCCCCTCTGTGGTGTTTGTCATGTCACCTCATTGCATCAGACACAAAATTAGACTGAAGTTCTTTGGAGAAAGGATCATGAGAAGGAAGTTAGCAGAGACTAAGAACATAACAATACATTAAATAACACTGTACAGTTTACACCGGGGAGAATAACATTAGGAAGTCCAGGTTACTAAGGGGTCTAAAATGTCCATTAATATCTACATTCATTAACAACTTCAGTAATGCTGGATCAAAGACAAATATTTACTTATGTACCAGCGGCTACAGAGATGAGCTTTCATCTCTCTCTCGAGCCTCGTTCCATCATATGGAGAGACACATTTCAGCATCATCATAAAGATCTAGATATTTTATCTCTAGGTTTTATAACACTTGTGTCTAGATTCACTAGGAGCAAGGAGAACTATAAATTATACCTGCCTATTCCTGTGAGACACTATGCCTCTTAGGAGGATGCTGTTGTTCTTTCCTGTGGAGTCTAAGAGGCTGTTAACTTTGCAGCCAGAAAGAACATATTGAATCAGAATTGCATCCCACAGCTGGCTTGGTCATGCTATGTTCCCTTCCAGAGGTATCTAATTTTTGGTACAAAATCTCCAGCTTGGATGTCCACATTTTTAAAAGGATGCTGAATAATTATGACAGCTGGAGAAAATTCCTTACAGAGACACTGAATGAAATTAATCTGGTTAAGTTATCAAAAACAAGAGTGAGAATTATCTTGATTACATTGTCTAAGTACTTTCATAGGGTGAAAATACCAAGCACTATAGACCTCACTAATCTAATAAAGAAAGCCAATGCATGGAAGCTGAAGTCAGACAAATTTAAATTAGAAAATAACCTCAATTTAAAAGTGCAGTCAATTAACTACTGGAAATTCAAAAGGAAAGTAGCATGGAAAGTGGTGGTTTGTCCATCTTTTGCATCTTCAGGTCATGACTAGGTGTCTTTTTGGAAGATATGCTATAGCGGACACATTATGCTTTAACCAGACTTAAGTGATTGAGCTCAAACAGGGATAAACTGGGTGAAATTTAATGGATTATATTAGACAGGAGCTCAGACTAAATGATCTAATGACCCATTCTTGCCTTAAATTCTGTAAGTCTAAAAGTTCTGATCCCTTACCACTGCCTTGGCAGAGCCTGCAACTGAGTTTTGCCAATCTTTTCTCACTATGGAAGTTCTACCACTAATGCCTTTTGCCAGGAGTGAAACCATGTGAGAGTCTTACAAAATGATCATTGGTTAGCTGTAGGATTAAAGCTGAAGGGTGGCATTGGTATGGGCACTCCCAGCAAAGGAACTCACAACAAATTATGTCCTTGAATGAAAATGTGGCATGTGAATGAACAAATACACAACAGACATAAGACTGATCATGAGCTAGATTGTATTTTTGTGAATTAGAGCTCTGGGAGAAAAAGAGTTCATTGGGCCCCATCTTCTAGTCCCACTTCCACCCCACCACTGTGCATGTGCCTGGGACAACTGTAGCCCAGGAATTTATTCCTTAAACCACCCCAAAGGAATGAGGAGGCAATGAGTTGGTTCCCCAGTGACTGTACAGCTCCAAACCATCACCAAACATGGGACCAGTGTACTAAAAACAGAATCCAGCCCTTTAATATCGACCCTCAGTTGCACAGAATACACAGGAGGATCCTCTGTTTATTGTGTTTCAATGGCCAAAGCTAAAGAACCTGTCTATGGGCATTACCTGACACTCACTGACATCAATGGAAATGTTCTGTTTTTCAGTCTTCAGTCTGGGGCATGACTGGTATTCAGCTAGATACTTAAACATAAGGTCTGATTCTCAACAAGTGTAAGATGGTACAGCTTCATTTAAATCAGTGTCAAAGGAATTAAAAGTGAAATATTATACAGTAGTCCCTCGAGTTCTGTGACGGTTGGGTTCCCATGAACCCTCGCATAACTTGAATTTGGCAGGGGATGGCTTTTTTCCCTGGCTGAACACACATTCTGCAACTGGGGAAGCAGCAGGAGCACCTGGAGCTCCTTTTGAAAGGTAAGTCCTGGGGTTGTGGGGGGCAGTTGAGGAAGGTTAAGCCTGGTGGTGGGAGGGGATTATGGGGGCTAAGGCTGGGTGGGTTAGGGCTGCAAGGATGTTCAGCTGAGCCTTGGTCACACATGGGTGGGAGGGGTGAGCCTGAGCTGTGGGGTGAGGGCTGTTGAACCGGGGCAGGAGGTGTTGAACCGGGGCCATGTGAGGCTGGAGGGGGCAATGGTTTGAGCCAGGGCGAGTGGGGTTTTGAGTTGCACTTAACTCACATTAATGCAAGTTAAGCTCAAACTGAAATCATGTATTTTGAGGGGATTACTGTATATCGTATATGTGTGGGTGGGGGCAGAGAAAGAGAAGGATCATTTAATTTGTATTTACAAAGATTAGTACATTTTGTATCTGTCAGCCTTGGCAGTACCCCTTTAGGTCGGTCTGTTCAATATCAGTAGTTAACTATTGACTCGATCATAAAAATGGAAGAAAGCTCAACAGGCAGAACAGGAATGCAACTGGGGAAGCTGCAGTTAAATGAACATTTGCTTTAAGTTCCTTTAAGACAGAATGCAGTCAGGTAGATTCCTTTTATGATGATTTTCCTTCCAATTGAGTAATCAGTGCAAACTTACACATGCACATAACCATTCTTCCGCAGGTGATTTCTCCATCAGGACATTGATAATTCATGTAAGGCCCTTATGTGGGAAAACTGAAGTCGATGACTGTTTTCCCTTTGACCCAAAGGAAGCAAGATTAGTCTGCAAACCAAAATGACTCTTATCTTTTGGGGTTTCTCAGGATCATCTGTCAGTTGCTGCAGGATAAAAGTTGTTCCTTGATTTGTCTCAGTAGGCCAATCATATTTATTCAGTTACATAGATTTTTATTTCTGCAGATCTACAGTAAAAGAGGCCTCATCCTATGATCAGGTATAGAACATTAGCTCCTGATACCTGCCTATGCAATAAGCACAAAGTGTCTAAGTTAAATCTGCAAAAATGTCTAGCTTCAGACATTCAAGAACATAAGATTCCAATCCTACAAAGAGATCATGCTCTGTAATAGCTTGCCTTGTTTTCAATGTGACCACAAACAGTCCATAAAGTATGTATATATTCCTACTGAATGGGAGCCTGCATCTCTATTAAGGGTAAGACTAGATTCTGTCTTAATTTCTCTGCTTCACAAACACTCCTGAATAGCAACACTTTTTCTAACAGACCCTGGCTACTTTGCCACTTTTTGCCACACTAACAAGTGGCACTCAAATGCAATATCATGCCTTCTGTTTCTTCCCATTCCAGACCCTGTGGGGAAGCAATCTGATAAACAGTATGTACACATATCACGTTAGTCAACTAAAAAGAAAATTAATTTGCAAAAATCAATTCCACTTCTTTTCACAGGATGTTAATGATAGAATCATAATGTAATGACTTTTTCAAAGGGTAAACTTGCTGTTTAATTTGGCTGCATTTTTCGTAACCTGATTTAAATGAAGCAGAATCTGGAAAGTGCTATCCGTAATAATAAGGAGTTACTGCCTCTATATGGATGGGGCCTGAGCATTTTCCTTTTCTCTCTGATGAGATTTATCATTTCTGCTGAGAGTATCACTAACTGCAAGATGTCAATAGCTTAAGATCTCTCCTGTTAAGTTGCTATGCATTCAGCACACATTTAGAATTCAGAAGGCAGTAATTTCTCCTCCGGAGGGATACTGAAAATATGAAAATGTGTGGTTGCTAAATGTAATTGCAATGGGTGTATGGGAAAGAAGGGAAGAGAGAGTTTTTCACCTTTTGAGTGCTTCCTGAATTTATTATTTCAGTATGAAACTAACTTAATATCTAGTTTGCTAAGCACAAATGCTGCTGGTGGGCATCTACACGAAACAAACACCTGTGATAGTCTTTTTTCAGCTGGAGGGAAACTTTCCAAGACATTACAGTATGGTCATTTAGCAAATTAAGCTCTGCAAACTCAGGAAGCCTTTCGTATCAAGTTTTAACTCAGGTGGCTCCAATTTCATATTACCATGGATTTTCCATACAGATTCAAATTGTTTTCCTGCACATACAGCTGTTAGTGGCATATTAAAACTAGTCATTAGAATTCTAACTAGCATATCTGAAAAGTGTCACAGGGATAACTGTGTTAGTCTATATCTGCAAAAGCAACAACAAGTCCTGTGGCACCTTGTAGACTAACAGATTTATTGCAGCATAAGCTTTCATGGGCAAAGGCCCACTTCATCGGATGCATCTGATGAAGTGGGTCTTTGCCCACAAAAGCTTATGTGCCAATAAATCTGTTAGTTTGTAGCATACCTGAGACTCACTTCGATGGTGCCTCTGATGTATTATTGGATTACAACATCAGGTGAGAATTTGCTGGTTGATGTACACATAAAACTGTCATTGACGTCAATGAGAATTCCTGGGAAGGACAGAGTAGCAGATTCATGGGCTGTTCTTGGGTTCTGCAAGTGGACCATTTGCCTGAGTAACCCTTACACACCATGATGAAAGCCTCAGTGCAGGGACACAATGGAGGTGGACCAAGAAGTCTACAGAAATAATGCATTGGTGCTCTTGTACCCTGCTGAATAGATTTTTCACCCACCAGAATGCAAAGTATCTAAGCATGATTCTAACTTTAATCAAGATATATGCTTAAGTAAGTAGCTTCCTGTCTATAAGCCAGAAATCAGGCATTTATTTACGTATGTAATGTAGGCATTACTTTCACTTTCATGTAAGATAGCCATCACCAGCTGCAAGTTCTGGAATTGCTACTAAAGAATTATTTATATTCCTTTTTGTTCTGTTTTTCCAATTCACCATTGCCTATATGGTCACCTCTCTAATTCTGGAATACCTTTTACAATAAAGTGACTAATCATATTGTAGTAACACTGCAATTATAGTATAATTACACTGTGGTTATGCAATAACTAATTATTTTACAAAACTTTTTAACCCTTTTGTTTCTACTTCACATACATAACTTAGAATTCACATACACTGACTTGTATTTACAGTGCACCTACTTTCACCCATAGACTTTTTTTTCCAATAATTTGCTTTTTGTAGAAATTATAGCCTTCAAAAAAGAATAAATAACAAAATTATAATCACTGTGTTACAAAATCACATTTATATTTGGGCTCATCTACGCTAGGCTAGTAAAGGCCAGGGCCACAGCTGGGTGCAGGACTGGCAGATGGGATCCCCAGAGGCAGTGATGTGGGACTGGGGTATGGGGCTGGTGGCTGGGATCCTGTGCACAGTGTAGGGTTGCTGCAGCACCTCCTGCAGCCCTAGTGCCCATGCTTGTACAGATTACTCTTAAGACATGCATGTGTTCAGTACACCTTTCAGATGTCCAGACCATCGCCTTCTTCCATTTTCAGCAATAATTTGCATTCAGCTTTCTTAAGGGTGTAATATAGATGTAGATATAGCAGAGATGCAGCAAATAGAAAATAAACCCAACAGCTGATTTTTTTTTGTTCTTCTCTGGCAATGCATCTATTTGTTGCACAGACCAGCGTGTGCCAAAACTGGTTGCGATAAATAGTTCCCTTTTCATATGACAAAAATGTGAAAACAGGATTGTGTCTATGCAAATTTAATTTCATTTATATACTTTCGGGATTTGCACCTTCAGAGATCCTTTAGGCCAAAAGGAAAACACAAAGGCACCCCACCCTCAACCTCTGATACTTAAAAGATACACAAATCCTTATGACATGGCTAAAAATACCAAATGAATTCTCAACAGCCTTGCACCGTGGAATCACCTAAATATTGGATTATGCTGTATTTATTACAGGAAGTAATGTAGACCTCAGTTAAATAAGCTCCGTGTTCTTTTAAATAATTTCAGAATTCCCATTCGTGAGCAAGACCAGCATCTCCTGAGAGTTATAAAGTTCTAGCACATTAATCAAGGCTATTATAAATTCATTAAAATATTCCAATGCAGATGGTGATAGGTTTCCAAAATTTTAGCATGCACTATCAAAAATAATAGCCGAAACATCTAAAACTTTTGCAAAAAGAAATGACAAAAAAAAAACCAAAACAACACCAAACTACTAAAACAGTTGCATGGATACGAAGAAGCAGGTCTTTGCCCATGAAAGCTTATGCTCCAAAATATCTGTTAGTCTGTAAGGAGCCACAGGACTTCTTGTTGGTTTTGAAGATACAGACTAACTCGGCTACCCTCTAATACTAAAATAGTTGCTCTTTCTTTACACTGCATCATCAATAGTAGAAAATCTAGGAATTTGTCCATGGGCAATCTAATTAGCGAGGTTCCATAACATTAATTTTTAGGGAGATCACTGGAAAAAGAACATGGCCAAAAAGAAACAATTTTTATTTCCACTCACATATTGGGTGGGGGAAGGAGGACAAGAAGGGAAACTTGATAGTTCAGTTAATAGGACCTCTGACATTCTTAGATTCATTAGGTTGAATGTTCTTCCCTTTTTCTTAAGAGACCACCCAAGTCTGGCTCCCTTTTTAATGTTGAGCAGCATCTTATTGTGTAAGTTGTTCCATTGAAGCAATAGAACTAACTGTGGACTAATTAAGGCAAGTAAGGGTGTCAGAATCAGGCTCAGAATGTCTGGAGTTTTTATATCTGAAAATACCCTGCAATATGTCTCTGTTTTTTCAATGCATTCTATTGTATTTTTGTGAGGTTCACACAACCAATCAAATGTCACATAACATGTGAAGTTTCTTCTATTTGACCATGAGAGAGCTTAGTTGAGCTAAGAACCTCAGTTTCATAGGGTTAAAGAGTCCCTAAAGAACTGGATAAAATTCAACTACTTGAAAATTGTAAAGGTCGCCTGTCCAAAATAATAGATAATGTATTGTAGGAAGTAAATCTATGACAATCAGGGAAAGGTCTGCTAAATAACAAAATAAATCTTTTCTCACTCTACTTTTCATTTTTTTTTCTCTCCAGATCACACAATCAGTAGAATCAGAAATGCAACAGGCTGTAAAAGCAGTGAGATGTGATTATCATTTCTACAATGGTTGAAAGATTCTCTCTCAGTAGGGTATGATTGATTCAACTAGATATGTAGCAGGGTGTGGTTCAGAGACTCAGTAGCAATCCAGTGTTATAAAGATAAAAGAGTGTTTTTCCAAGCAGAAAATATATTTTTCTCCATATGCACTTGTTTGAAAAATACACCAAGCAGTCTGGCTTACTCTGCTGTTGGAAATGATGCTATGAGATACATTTTCAAACTTGTATGTGCTATATAAATGTGTAATCCATGGGAAAAGCACCTACATGTAAATTTATGTATAGCTTGCCATACACAGAAGTAAATATGCTAGCTCTTAAAAACTGCTGCAAATTATTTTTACTTTTTGTATATGCAGTATGCACAATTAGTTTCACAGCCTGCAATAATAGACAGAGAGAGGGCTAACTTTATAAAGCAGTTTGTTTTTGCATATATTTTCCCAAATTTTTAACAATATTTATATTCATGTTTACTTCCACACTGTTATTAGTTTATAAATATGTTCCAATGCTCTCACTGTTAAAACATACATCTTATCTC
This sequence comes from Carettochelys insculpta, assembly GCF_033958435.1. NCBI lineage: Eukaryota > Metazoa > Chordata > Testudines > Carettochelyidae > Carettochelys > Carettochelys insculpta. Next base: position 61,135,508 of record NC_134144.1, read on the forward strand.
CAATCTGAATTTGTGTAGCTTCAACTTGTACAGTCTGATACACAAAAATCAAATGCTGTTTGAAAAGCTTCCTTTATGCTTCCACATTTTCCTGGTAAGTTAATTCTGGTGTTGGATTCAGAGCATCAATTCTTCATCGCTATGTCTACACTTAGTTTTATCACCAAAACCCAGGAAGCATCCACACTCCCAGGGCTTTCTGTCGATAGTACATTGACAGTATGCAGCACTTTTATCAACAGCATCCTGCCACTCCCCCATGATGCATACTGCCTCTGTCCACAGAAATCTGTTGACAAAAAACCAGTCTGGATATTCCAGGGAGCCTTCTGCTGACAGACAGGGCTTCCGGGTCACTGTGCAGCCCTGTCTGCTGTGCTTCCAGTTGGCCGTTTTGCCCATAGGGCAGCCGTGCAATCCAGCTGCTCTCTGTCTATAGAGTGGATCACTCTTTTGATCTGCTTTGCAGTCTGGCCACAAACCGTCAACAAAAGTGTTGTTGGAAGGTATCTTTCAACAGTAACTTCTGTTGACAGATCGCTTTAGTGTAAACATAGCCCATTTGTTCTGCAGGTGTCTGAAACAGCTGTAAAATGTTTCTGGTGACTCTCAGATCTGCTCACTCATAATATCATGAGATGTTCTTTGCCCTACTCAGATACAAAGAGCGTGTATTTAACATTTTAATTAAGCATTGCATAACAAGTGCCTGCTACATGCTATCACTTACCAAAGTCTTTTCTGATCTTTCCATTACAATGCAGAGCCCCACTTCCATAAATGGAGGGTGACCATCCATTGTTGCATCCGTGTCCTTACTTAAAAATTACAATTGTTCCAGACCAGCATTTGGGGCATTTAAATGGTTTATTTTGTCATTTATAATATAATAAAATACAATAAATCTCTAAACAGAAACATTTTTGAAATGAAAAATCAAAGCATTCCAGTCTCATCAGATTGATTTGGAATATTTGTCATGGCAGGCTTAATTTCAAATTTTTTGTACAAAATTTCAAAAGTTCAGCAAATTCTTCTGTTTGCCTTCAGGTAGCTCTCTCCAGCACAACCAAGTCCATCATCAGTATAATCTCTGATAGTGCTGGAGTCACTGCACCCACAAAAGCAATCCTCAGATTCACCCTTATTATGGAGATCATATCTACAGGGTGTCTTGTGCAAAATGACCTACCAAGATTCTCAGTCAACAAGCCCTTAAGATCTTCACCTTCCTCAAGAAAATCCATCAAAGGAACAAGAGCTGAGAATAGAGGAAGAAAAATTATGATAATCTTCCACAAATATGTCCCTTTCACTATCCTTGCCGGGTGATTTCATTGCCCTTCAGGATTTTGTGAAATACAGGTTCATTTGGAGCAAGTCCACAAACAAAAGCATTTCTTTGTGGATATCCTGCATACTCCCACTCAGGGCAAAGTAGTCTTGCCTCTCAACTGGGCTCTTGTTTCACCAGACCATTGCAGTTTGGTGGATTCTGGCTATAATCTCACCTACTTTCCAGAGGGCTCATAGAATGTGTCATGTCCTGGCCAAGGTATCAAGGCAGCTGTTCTCCCACCACACTCTAAACTCTTTTGTCTTTAGTGCCACCAAATGAGAGCAATGGGCATCATCACTTCAAATTAACACTCAGATGGAACATCCATAGGGACAATAACTTAAAGGAGATGATGGGGTTCTGCAAGTTGTTTTGCACCTATAGGGCTGTCTATCTTTCCCTTCTGCTTTGGAATCTGATTAGGGTCTGATGTTGAGAAAGAACTGGACCGACATGCAGCTTGAGCAGTCATAGGCTATAGGTATGGACATACAGAAGCTCCTAACAAAAATATCTCCAGGCAAGATTTCATGGGCACATGCAAATTCTAATATAAAGCACCTATGGCTATAAATGCTATTTACGAACTCTACTTACTAAACAAAGCAAGTGAACTCTGTTAATTTCTAGGATTTTTCCCCTGCTACTAAGATCATCATTCCCAAACTGGGTCATTGTTAAGATGTAGCTGTTGTAAGTAAACAAATGTAGGGTTTTTACTTTGCTGCCTGGTTAATTGGATGTCGTGGAGTAACAACACAGCGTCAATTATTAGATAAACTAAGGAACGAGGGATCTTTCTTGAGATATGTTGGAAAACCTAAAATGCAAAAGGGTAACATTAATTGACATGCAAATTATGCAGCCTAAAGTGGGAAAACCTATTCTTTCATTTTCTCTTGGAAGATATAATTTAGTCTACTGTAACCAGGCTTTCCAAGAGATAAATGTTTCAAAATGATTAATATCTCTGGCACAAAATTATAGTAGTAATTTGTGTAGAGAATGCTAAGAGTAACGCAATTCTGTTCAGAAGGGCTTTTTTCATAAAGGAGAAGGGTAGATTATGACATCTACTTAATCCTTTGCATATTTTAATGTGAAGAAGTATGTTCAAATTCCACACTTTGCTTTAGAATGAATACATTTGTGTCCCCAGGTTAGTAAATCCTAAAGGTGATGATATAAGTGGAAAAAGTGACATTTTTATATGGGATGAAATTTTAAAACTCTGTCAAAGGGAGCAGATTCTGAGTTCTTAAAATTTTCTTTTTCCCCAAGAATGCTTCAAAGTTGGTGGAAGTCTAGAGAAAAGGCTCTGAGAGGTCCGCATTTTGAGGGAAAACTCGAAACTCATACTCATGCTCAGATAATGGAAAGAGGACATTGTACATAATATTTTATTGAATACATGATGACTAAACAAAACAAATGTCATCTGAAAGGCACAAACAGTTTAAAGCACAGCTACTGAAGAGTGTTTCGTCTACGTCTGGAAATATGGCCTTAGCCTTTAGCTTTTCTGTTGTAATCAGCAAATGGATTATTGCATCAGACATTGAAGACTGATTGGCTATGATAGATGCAGTCTTCTCTGAGTTTATGAGGTGCAGTACATATTTGTGAAAGAGAAAGGAGATGCTCTCTGCAGAAGACTTATGAACAGTAATACATTATAAGGTAATGGGACTACAGAATTTTTCTTTCAAATCACTGTTTTTCCTTAATGCTTAATTATACAAATATAAATTCAAAAGATGGTGCACACACACACACACACACACACACACACAAAGTAAAAATAAACCTGCACAATCCAGATTCCCTGTGCAGAGAGATATATCCATTTATATGTCTTTGTTTCAATACATTGGCTGCATGGAAAGCATTGTCTTCAGACAGACAGTGGTGGTTTGGGAAACAGCATTCTCCCAGTATTGAAAAGGATGTGGATGCATTGGAGTGGGTTCAGTGGAGGACAATGAAAATGATTAAGGGGCTGGAGCACATGACTTATGAGGAGAGGCAGAGCGATTTGGTCTTATTTAGTTTGCAGAAGAGAAAACTGAGGGGTGATTTGATATTAGCTTTAAAGTTCCTGAAAGGGGACCCTGAAGAGGATGGAGACAGACTTTTCTCCATGGTGACAGAGGCAGAACAAGGATCAATGATCTGAAGTTACAGAGGGAGATGTGTAGGATGGATATTAGGAAAAACTATTTCACCAGGTGGGTGGTGAAGCACTGGAGTGTGTTACCAAGAGATGTGCTGTAATTTACATCCCTAGGGGCTTTTAAATCCCAGATTAACATAGTCATGGCTGGGATGATTTAGTTGGGGTTGATCCTGCTTTAGACAGGGAGCTGGACTAGATGACCTCCTGAGGTCCCTTCCAGCCCTACAAGTCTATGATTCTGTGTTTCTATGAATAGTTTATATATTTTATGAAATTCAGAAAAAATATCCCTATGCTAAACTTAGTTTAAATTGTGCACTAGCTGCCTCCATGGTAGATTCAATCCTTCCTAGTGTGTTCAATGTTGCATTTTTAATTTTGTAGTCATTATATGATGTACACACACAATTCATTCTACATACTCACCTACCATCTGAGTTTCTTTTTAATTTAAAAACATTTGCACTCCATATTTTACTTTAGTTGCCTAGCCCTAGTTTGCTTACACAAGGAAATAAATGGGTTGTCCCTCACTGGGAGTATGTGGTAAGCCCACTCAGGTCACTTGTTCCCAGTCTGCCATTTACAGTGGACACAGCATGTTGACTGCTAACTCCCCAGGTACAAACGTTCAGAGTAGGCTCTATGCCAGCTGCATGTTGGCCACTTGAGATGGCCAGGTGTGATGTGCGACGCCTTGTCAGTGACTGAAGTTGTTTCCTTGTCTTTGCTTCCCTCAGAAATACAGGTGAAAATGTGACTTTGAGTGACAATTACTTGCCAAGGCTCCTGCTTGGGGTGGGAGGATGTATGTGCAGGGGGCAGAGACACATTCTGCTTAGGGCTAAGAATGAGGTTACAAATATGTGCATCACTTCTATGTCACCTTCCATTTTTCTGCCAACACAATCAACTGCTCTCAAGTAATTGGAGAGAATTATGATTTCAAACTGAGGGGTAAACAGCACATATCCAGGGGTAGTACCCTGTTTTGATGAAAAGGTCCCTATTAATAAAATAAAAGGAAGAATAGAACAAAAAATCTTACCTACATACACTACAAAAAAATTAGATTCATACTATCAACTATCCCAATCTAAGTAATCTTCTTTCTTCTAAATTCAGGGAAATGTGGTTTGACTTTCCACCACAGTATTAACCATGACACCTAGCTGAGTTTCTTCAGAGGAAAGCCAAGAGGTTCTTGATCCCGAAGCATGGCACGTCTTCTATGTGGAGACCAGTTAGTAGCTTTAAGTCTGGTCACTACTGGAAGAATTTCCTTGAGCCTTACCTGATCTTGTGGCTTTCTTGATATTCACAGTGCAATTTGAACTTCTGATGTCCCATATAGCTATTTAAATTTTTTGTGGCTGGTCAAATAATGGAGCAGCCAGGGCCTGTTTTAGTGGGTAGAGGTACAGTTGTTACACCAAGAAATAGAGTGGAAGCATGCCAGCCCCATGAGAGGAGGTTTATCTCAGAGGTTTTGGAAGTTGAGAAGAAACTTCTAACTTTTTGGTTAGTCAAATAACTGCAATATCCTGAGACTCACTTGAGGTTTTATGTAATAGAATGATTTCTAGATAATCTGTTCAGTGTAGCTTTCAAAAAACACGTATCTGCAAGTGGGATCTGGTGTGTGTACAATGGAGAAAACAGTTAATAGACTAGTTCTACCCAGTTCTGCTTGCTGCTCTTGCCATGCAGTGATTTTGGGTAATTGTGGCATACAGAGAGAACTCCGTAAAACAGCTCTTCAGCTTGTGTAGATTAGCATCATTCCCTGACATCAGTTGTAATCTGTAATTCTTTCAAAACAAAAAGGCTGTCTCTCTGTTGTAATTCTTTCACTTCACTCTGATGCCAATGAACCTATACCAATTTACACCCACTGAGGATCTGTCACTCTAGTGAGTGAAAGCAACCTAAGGGATTAGTCCTAATGCCAACTCCAGCATCCAATTATGAATCTAGACCTTTTAATCTTAAATGTCTAAGTATGAAAATTGAAAGTATTTTTGTCCTAAAACTACTTCTCTTGTGTTGCAGCAAGAAGCGATCCTGGGAACCCACTAGGGTCACCTAGAATTTATTTTAAAAGTAAATGAAAACAAGAAACAATAGTAATATATTATTATTTCAATACCTTTTGACTGATTCTCATGGCAGATGTGTACATTAAGGTTGCATCAAAGACTCTAAAAACATGTTTAAGTTTGAAAATGTTCTTACTCTGTTTTACATGTTACTGACTATCACAGTAATTAACTTGACATGATTTTGAAGGCCATTAAATGCTTGAAGGCTCATCCTCAAACTGACATGTTTCAGAATTCTGGGGCAGAAGATGAAGAAGAAAACACTTCCAGGTAAAACAGCAGCTATTAGAGGCCAAATTCTGCAACTGGGATTAGCTAAATGGCTGAGCTGCAGATTGAGATGTTTTCTTCTAGACTCTTCACTTCACTGCCCACAGTTGAAGTGGAGCTGTTCTAAGCCACTGTTGTAGCTTTATAGCTATGTCTACACTGGGATGCTACATCGAAATAGCTTATTTCAATGTAGCGAAATCGAAATAAGCTATTTTGATGAATAGCATCTACATATCCTCCAGGGCTGGTGCCGTCGATGTTCAACGTCGACGTTGGACAGCACTACATCGAAGTAGGCGCTGCAGGGGAGCGTCTACTCACCAAAGTGGCCCATATCGAAATAAGGGTGCCAGGAACAGCTGCAGATAGGGTCACAGGGTGGACTAGCACTTCTGGGGCAACAGCAAGCCACTCCCTTAAAGGGCCCCTCCCAGACACACTCAGCCTGCACAGCACGCGGTCTGCAGAGCCACGGGCATGCACACCCCATGTAAGCAGCATGGACCCCCAGCAGCAGCATGGACCCCCAGCAGCAGCAGCAGCAGCAGCCAGAGGCCCACACACCCGCCCCTGGAGGAGCAGTGGTTGCCCTGCTCAGAACAATGCAGGAAGCAGCTGACCATCTTTTATTTCACAAAGATGAGCTGTCCTCGGGGGATAAGGAAGCAGCCCCAGACCTTGCTGACCTCTCAGCCCCCCCCTCCCCCCACTGCACACGCTGCCAGCTGTGGAAATACCCCATGAGCATGGACTGGTGGGAGCGGCTGGTGCTCGGCGAGTGGGACAATGACTGCTGGCTCCGGAACTTCCAAATGAGCCGGCAGACATTCCTAGAGCTCTGCCAGTGGCTCACCCCTGCCTTACGGCATCAGGACACGCCCATGTGACGTGCCCTCACCATAGAGAAATGCGTCGGCATCCCTGTCTGGAAGCTGGTCACTCCAGACAGCTACCGATCCGTAGGGCAGCAGTTCAGCGTGGGCAAGGCTACCGTCGGGGCTGTCCTGGGTCCCCTTGTGGGGGGTGCCCTGGGGGCGCTTGGGGGGGGCTGGCTGGCTGCCATGGGGTGCAGGGTGCTGGCTTGGGGCTGCAGAGGAATGTGCAGGCTGGGCACGTGGCAGTGCTGCTGCCTGCGCGAGCTCTCAGCTTCCTGCACAGGAAATAAGGGGGTGGGGAGCATTAAGGGGCTGCTGCACGCGGCTACCATAGAGCTCAGGGGCTGGAGAGAGCGTCTCTCAACCCCTCAGCTGATGGCCACCATGGAGGACCCCGCTATTTCGATGTTGCGGGACACGGATCGTCTACACGTGCCCTACTTCGACGTTCAACGTCGAAGTAGGGCGCTATTCCCATCCCCTCATGGGGTTAGCGACTTTGACGTCTCGCCGCCTAACGTCGATTTCAACTTCGAAATAGCGCCCAACACGTGTAGACGTGGCGGGCGCTATTTCAAAGTTACTGCCGCTACTTCGAAGTAGCGTGCACGTGTAGACGCAGCTTGAGTGTCCCAATGCCCTTTCCCTTATTGCTTCCAGATCTTATATTCTGTAACTGCAGTGGAGTCATGTTCAACCTGCTTTATCATTATCCTGTGTGTCCATGATGGACAGAATGCAATGGAAGACTAGGGATGCATATGGTTGTCAGAGGGGTTGCAGGCCACATTTATCAAAATGTATCCATGGCAAGTGGTAGCTGTTGGTTGCATGTCTGGGTAAGTGGTTTGGTAAAAGCTCATACATTGTCCACTGGGAATCTTGAGAGTCCCAGGTGGCTAACCTGCAGGTAATTAAAAAACAGCAAGAAATCATCAACACGACAGCACCAGCACACAGGAATGGACTGAGTTGACAGACCAGTGACCTCTCATAGACAGCATTCATTCCTTCCAAACTGATGAAATTTCTCCCTTCTCCAGACAGACACACAAGTTAGAATAGGCAGGGCTTACAAGATGATGTGTAGTCCGGAAAAGCATTTTTACATAGTAAACACAGTTCTAGTTATCTGCACCAAAAAGTGACTGTAGGAGTGTGAGAGGGAGGCCAGGCAAGGCAGGGATTAAACAAGGCCTGTTAGCCGAATCAGCCCCACCCCGGTTCACCTGTGGCCAGTGTCGGGCCTGGAGGGGCATAAAGAGAGGGAAGCCAGCTCAGTTTGGGGCTGACCAGCAAAGAGGCAGGAGCTGGCTCGGAGGCAGAAGGCCCCAGGCCAGAGCTGCCACCCAGTTAGCCGCCGGAGGGCGCAGCCCAGGACCTTCTCCCAGGTCCTGAGGGGAGCGGGGAGGCCCCCCCCAGGGAAACCCTCTCCCGCCCAAAAGGGGGAACTAGATTCTCTGTAAGAAATGGCAGTGATAAAACATCTCTACTCTTCACAGAACAGTCCTCTTGGTGGTCACACCAGATTTCCTTGAGAAACTGGTGTTAACAGAAGTGATTACCCCTTACACTGGGCCAGAAAAATCCACTCTTGCTCATATTCCTCATCAAGGTGGCATTTGTTCTCACTCATTACTTTCTTAGTATCCCTCTGTAAATATTAGTACTCTAGTGTATTGTAAATATGGTAAAAACAAAACAAAACACAAAAACAAAGAAAGAAATCCAAACAGGAGTGCATTCCAGAGTGCAAACCTCTCGCGCTACGCAGGTGTCAAGAAGATCTTAAGAAGTGTAAAAAAGAGAACATAAAAATAGCTACACTGGGTTAGGCTAAAGGCCTGTCTAACCCAATATCCTGTCTTCTGACAGTGGCCAGTGCCAGATGCCCCAAAGGGAATGAACAGAACATGTATTAATCAACTGACCCATTCCCTGTTGCTCATTCCAGCTTCTGACAAACAGGAGTTAGGTACATCGGCATGTCCCATCCTGGCCAAGAGCCATTGAGATACCTATCCTTCATGAATTTATCTAGCTCTTTTCTCAGCCTTGTTATAGTCTTGGCATTCACAATATCCTCCAGCAAAGAGTTCCACACATTGCCTGTTCCCTGTGTGGAAAAAATACCTTATTTTGTTTGTATTAAACCTGCTACCTATGAATTTCATTTGGTGACCCCCTAGTTCTTGTTTCTCTTGGGTCATAGTCCAAGTGCTGAGCTTACAGGGAACACTGTTGCACACAGCATTCTAGATATGGGCATACCATGGATTTAAATAAAGGTAATACAATATTTTCTGTCTTATTATTCCTCCCTTTCTTCTTGATTCCCAACATTCTGTTTGCTGTTTTGATTGCAAGCTCAGTTGGGATCTGCACCTTCAGCAATGGTATTTCTTGATTAACTTTATAATGGTATTCCCCTTTGCCCTCTGATATTCTTCTATCGGTAGAAGTATTTACTGCATTCAGTTGGCTTTGAATTGAATGCCAGAAAGGATCATTGGATCACTTAGTTTGCTCTCTTGTATATCACAACACATTAAAGTTCACCCTGATGTCCCTATGGTGAGTCCAGTAACTTGTTTTAGACTAAAGCATTTCTGTTCTGAGGAGACTGAACTGTTATATGCCACAAGCAAAGAATAGGAGAGCACTGAGGTGCTACCAATACCAATTCAATTGTCCTGACCTTTCAAAAAGAGCACAGCCTAAGCCTAATACCCTTGATCAATTTTTAATCTTCTTTTGAAATTCCTTCCAAAGTGATGGGGGCTGTCGTGAATCATATGATAAATACCCAATTTGGAGAAGTTAAATATTTGGAACAGGGAAATTTGAGAGTATTTTCTTGCATCTATGCTTGTATTTACTGAGAGCAGATTATGAGGTAGTTACCTGTTCATTCTGCCATATACTCTGCCTAGTGTGCCATGTCTGGGGGATGTTTTCAGTTGATTAATTCAATATCCTGTGAGGAAATAATTGTCATATTTTTGGTACCTAATAAAAAGATTTGGTTGAAAATGGGAACATTCTGCATTTTTGGTGAAGATATGTTCATATAAATATGATTAGTGCTATTCATCATTGTCATGAACTCTTGCAAGTTACCCTTTCCCACAGTATCTGGAAACGCTTCACATAGGCACAAAATGCTAATGTTTTCTTGATGCTAAATCATAGACTCTGTTTCTCCCACGACAGCTGAACCAGATAGCTAAAAAGGACCAAAACTGGGTAATATGAGGCTCAGTGAAAACACTGGGCAAAAATCCACTGCTTTCATAACACAGCATAGTGAATTTTATGCAAGCCAATGACCTGGTTCTAACTGATACTAACAAGCCATGGGAATCTGAGCATATGAAGCAGAGGGGCATTTAAGCATCCATGTTCTTGGACAAATGATTTCTATAGTTTCTCTCCAACACAGCAGTGTTCCTCTCCACGTGCAAGTTAATGCAATTCCAAAAAGGTGCTCCAGACCCTTAAATGGCACTGGCCTATTTCTGAGGTTGGCCAACCAGGAATCTTCAATTGACTTCAGCTTGGTGTAAGCAGCTGCATAGGAAATCTTGGGGATTCTTTGTCTGATTTCACAATGCAGACAATAGCTAATTAAATGGGGACCTTAAAAAGGTTTTAGTGCCTTTATCACCTAGGTGACTGACTAGCTCATCTGTTGTATGCCCTAGAATCTGCTCTTGAAGTGAGAGTGGGATATGCACATATCTGGTGGGGTAAATAAGGCCCTTAGATTTTTTCCAAGCATCTGTCTTCTTTAGCTCTTTATCTAATGTCTTCTCGCTATATCTCTCTCCCTAATACAGTAAAACCATGTTATCTGGCACTGGGATAACATGAGCACTCTGGTAACTGGCATCTGCTGGGACTGGCCAGGACCAGCTTCTGGAGCAGAGCCACGTCCAGCCAGGGCCCAATGCTGGAGCAGAGGTGGGACCCTCCAGGGCCCCAGCTCAAATATACAGGATATTTGATTATCCAGCAACCTTGTCTCCCCAGAGATGCCAGATTATAAAGCTTGTATTGTAATTAGATTAATTCACAGTAGCACCATCCACCACATTGTCTCTATTGGTTCTGTCCTTCCAATGCAAAAATGAAGTCACCTCACCTGCCACAGACCTTCTTAACACAACTAGTTGGAATAGAGAATTTATGCTTTTATGTGATCCATTTATGTCATCACAAATCTTGTAAACTGAGTTGGGTACATTGAGTTACATATGAGCAACCTGAAGCTCATTTGAGAATAGGATTACTAGATGCATGTTTATAGCAGAGACTAACTCCACTCCTCACTCCACTTTTGACTCTAAGTTGTTCTTTATAGAAATATTTTTCAAGATTCGTCCAAGCTAATGTATATCTGAAGAAATCAATCCAGTTAAAAACATGTCAAATAGCACCTTTCAAGGTAACTGCTGTACTTCATTTTCTTTCTGCTTTTGCCTTCCAAAAACCCAAGCCCTTTCTACAAATAAGAAAAGTAAAGTAATAAAATGAAAGAAAATAGTTCCATTATTAAAATGCCCATTCTAAATTCTGTGCACGTTGGCCACATGCATTTTTTATTATTTTATTTTTCCTCAGGCAGTAAAGGTAAATTAATGCGTTTGTGACATTTCTGCAATCCCATCTTTGAATGAGACTTATGCCGTATATTGCATTATAAATACTGACTTACATTAAGTCCCATGTGTGCCTCTCATGTAGAAATGAAATAGACAGTATAGTCGTTATTCAACTTAATTTGCAATATTTATTACCATTGGTGTATATGAATGTGTTCATTACACTCACAATAAATGACCTCTGGGTTTCTGAGATATGCATTATGCTAGGAAAATCTTGTATGAAGTAAATAGGATACTTCTTTTTCTCTCCATACATTCTCTCTTTCTCTATTCGCTCTGCTGTACCTCTATTGAAATACAGACTACACTGATTTTTGAATTAAGAGATATGATCATTCCATTGCATAAAAAAACAAAAAGGAGCCTTGCATAAACATCGCGTACAAGTTTGTGCACAAATTCAAGCATGTGACCTGCACGGTTGACAGTCTTAGGATGACACCCATCTCAGTGTGTGCATTAAATACAGAGCCAGTGACAGAGCTGACAGCAAGGATGGCTCTTGCCCCATTGTAAAAGCCGTCTGAAATGCACCACAAGCCAATTAAACATAGTACTTCCAACTATGGATCCGTGGCTTGAAGAATCAGTACATCCCATTGGCTAATATTTAGAACAAGAAGACCTGGGTTGGGCTGACATGGCTGGGAGTGTCAATCAACAAGATTCTGTGTAATAATGGAACAGGGACAGCGTGAACACAGAAGGACTGAGTAGACAGCAGTTGTATGTAGTGCCCAGAGGTAAAGATCACTAAGCTGGGCATAGACCATGACAGAGTGTGCTGTTCTTCCAGTGACTGAAGCCTCGAAAATGTTCCCTACAGGCCTGGGGCAAATGGCTCAAATAATAAATGACATATGTCAATCTTTGTGCAATTGTGCACAGTCCCTGGTTCCCAGTATGTGGAACATAATTTCAAGAGGCCCATGGCTTCTTCACTTTGTATTTCCCATGGGTTCTGTGCTGCAGGTTTGATTGTCAGCGCTCAGTGATGTCAGTGGAAAGATGCAGACTAACTTCAATGAACATTGGAACAAACTCTTTGTGTCCTATTGGGTAAGCATACCATATTGGCTTCTTTCCTTATGGACAAGGTCATTTTCTGGCACGAACTAGTGCATATTAGCACCACCTACTGCTGCTGCTGCCTGTATGTGGAGAAATATGAAGGAGACTTACTTTGTGCTGATTATTGTTTATGATTTACATCCTTTGCCAGTGCTGCATGATGTGCGCTGGATGATGCTTGTTTTGACTTACCTGCTGCAGAAAAGGTCTGCATGAATATGACCCCACTCCAGAGTTCACTTTCACATTCTTGATTTGACCTCATTTATTTTATCTTTGCAAACATTCATACAAACCATTTTTTTTTTGTACCTGGGATGGAAATATGCATTCATTCCAGAAGCATTCATACTACCACCTTGAAAACTCTGGGTTCAGGAAGCAGTGAAAATAGCATGTGATGACTTAGATAAACAATCATTTGCTGCTGGTGGAATAAGAATAGCAAATATGAAAAGCAACAATAATTAAAAAATAGATTGTGAGCAGTCAATAACTTCCTATTCAGATATGATGAAACTCACTTATGGGAGATAGGCTAGCACAAAATGATGACATTTATTATTATTCATATTGATAAAGTGATTAATGGGTCCACTAGAGATTGAGGCTCCAGTGTGCTAGGTGCTGTACATATATAGTAAGAGAGTTCCTGCCCCAAATGTTCAGAGTCCAAAACGGATGTGACAACCAAAGAGCGTAGAAAAAGGAACCAAAAAGGAAACCATTTTACAGGTGACAAACTGAGGGAAAGGGAGATCATCAGCCTGATGGAGGACCAACTGACTTCAGTGGGTACTGGATGGGGTTCTATGCGTCTTAGCCAAGTTCAAAAAGACGTCTTTGAAAGAACCATGAAATGAACTCAGGTACACTAACCACACATTGAATATATTTTATTCTGATTTATAACAAAAAGTGCACAGTCATTGGTTCTCACAATAAATAGAAGGTATAGCAGATGCCCTTTATCCAGTGCTGAGAGAAAGTTATTTCATACGCAGATTTGTTTTCAGTAATTTACAAGTTAGAATATATAAATTGTTTGTCTTCTTTCTTTTAAAGAGTTAAAACTGCATTTCCTTTAAATTAAAACAGAGCCAAGAAAAGTAACTGTCTGTGGACGATTGTCATTGTTTAGATGTCTGACAAAATATGACAGTATACATTTTACTTAATTACATGCGCTCTTATAACCAATAAAGACAAACTATCTACACTGTCAAATACCAAATGCTAATGCAAGCTGATTTGGTTTTGCCCCATGAAGCTTGTCAAAGCACTTGTCAAATGATGAATTCCTTTCTCCCTTCTTATTAAACCCTATTCGTAATCAGTAATTTCCAATTACTGTTTGCTACTCCCTTTATTTATAGTGTATTTTAAACCAAGAACATTGTCATATCGCCTAGCTTTCTTTCATCACTCTTGAAAACCACAATCCCAGGCTGCGGGGCTTCCACCACTTCCTTTGTTAGATTTCAATCCTCTTTGTTGAAGGGAAAACTAGCTTCTGTTTCTATATTATTTATAGAATGACAGGTGTGCAAAGCATTCATCCTAGACTGGGGGCTGACACTCTTGCTGGGCCCTTGAGCAAGGTGGGGGAGACATGGCTCCTTGTGTCTGAAAGGGGTGGGACCTCAGGCAGAAGGGCTATTTAAAGGACCCATAGCTCCATCCAACACCACTGCTGTAGTAGCAGCAGTTGCAGAGAATCCTGGACCCTTTTGAATCACGAGGCCCCAGGGCAGCTGCCCCTGTTTGCACTCCATCCCTCCCATGACCGGGCCAGAATTTCTCTTCCTTAATACCACCCCACTATTGTATAACTGCACATATCACATTTCCCTTGTTGCAAGCACATGCAGAACCTTAGAGGATCATGAGGGGGTGTGGATCAGCAGTCACACTGTACTCCCCATCAGTATCCAGCCCTGGCTGGGGAAGCTAATAACCCAATCAGTGAACCAAAGCATGCAATAAATCCTCATCATGGTCCACCAGAATCATGTTATCCATACACTAAGAAGATGTTACAACAGGGCAACTATTAATTTTGTGCGACATGGATCGGGGCCCGTGGGTACACAACCCAAAACCGTACTAACCTTTTTTTCACTGCCATATGAATTTCAAACTCATGTTAAGAGCTGCTATATAAAATGTCATCCTGGGAAATAAGCAGGTTGATGACAAAGGATGTGGAAAGTGAGGTTATAGTCCATATTACCATAACATTTCACGGTTCCTTTTCTGCCTTCCCTTCAAAGAGGTTAGAGAATTTTTCAAATGTGTACATTTTAGAGCCAGCAAAGGAAACTCAGTATTTATTTTATTAGCCCAAGATACAGGGAATCTGTGTCATAATCAGGAAAGGAAACTAGACTCAGAACAGGTAGTCAGGAGATCTCCACAACAGACAGTCCTCTGAGAAACTTAAGATTAATGACAATGAAAAAATTAAGTTTAGTTGAGCAGTTAGCAGTTTAGTTGTGTCTTTTCAACTGGGAATTACATGAGGTCAGCCTTGGAAGAGATCCTGCAATAAACATTCCTGATTTTACCAAAACCAGAAATAATGCAAGAACCACCATTGTTCCCAGGAGAGCATCAGTAACTCTGTCTTATTAAACCTGAAACAAGAGAACACTGACAGGTGAAGATAAAGATTATTAACTATTAAAGACTCAGAATTGGTTTATGTTTTGGACACAGGTCTGTGCTTATGGTTAAATATGGGCATCATAATCCCATGAACTTCTAATAAAGTTCACAAAACTTGATAAACCATGTGTGATATGGGATACAATAGAAAAGTGCAGGCCTAATGAGCTATTTTTAGATAACACCAAAAGAAGTCAGGCTCTAATCTAGTGTAGCTATGAACATAATAGGAAACTTAAGGCAAGTGAAATAAAATACATGTCACACAGAGTAGCGCACCTGTCCAATTAAAAGTATCTCTTGGCTTCTGCAGCACTGATACACCTGGAAGATTATTTCTATAGCCCAGAGGCATTTTGAGCCCAGCTAGCTGTTTCAGAAAGAAATCCACTGGCATCAGAAAATAGTTCTTTTCTTCTTAAATACATATAACACAAATATACACATACACACAAATATATCAAAGCCTGTGTATTGGAGAGCAGCACAGCTGACTGCCAGATGCAAGTGAGCACACCTTCACAGCCTGCCCCCATTCCTACTTACAAAGAACTTTCTGTGTCACATCCACAACTCTACCCAGCACAGAACAATTAGAAGGGAAGAACTACCCTACCTTAAATCTAAATAGTCAGCCTGTCTGTGAAAGCTCTCCACAGAATGAGTGTGATTTACAAATGAAAATAATTTTAATTCCCCTCCTGTACCTGAACTGCTGCCACAGGAAAACCTATTCCTTTTTTCTCTGGAGGTCTGATAACTGTTACTGGGACAGTGAACCAGGCGAAAGCAGTGGCGCAGATGTAAGTGATAACTCTGTGGCTTACTCACATGCCTTTGCACACCACTGTGGGGGAAAAAAGTAGTGTCCTTGGGCTTGCTGACTGTAATATCAAAGTTGAAGCATATAGGATGCTAGAGTAAAGACATGTCAGGTAGCAAATCTGTACTCAGTCAGCGCTAAAGTTAACTACTTCACATTAGTTGAGTCATTTTACATAGTGTGATATTTTGCAATTTAGTTAACTGACTTTAACAAAAAATAGTTGGCAGAAGTGTAAAGGAGGAGCCCCTGTATGTGGAACGGTCCCAGCAAATCTTTTTATATACATTTACATTTACGGGGCACGCACAACTGTGACTGAAATAAGTGCAAACGCTGTATCCCAAATGACTTCAAAAAACCCAACCCTCTAATCAGTTAGTATTTAAATACTCCATTTGGCCAATGATATATGACTAGTTGAGATATTTCAACTAAAAAGAAAGGCATGGAAAGAGTAGTAAAGTCCCGAGATGAATTTCTGATCTCACAGAAGTCAATGAGAGTTTTGTCCTTAAATTCCATGTAGCTATCATGTCACTCCTAGGGTATAAAAGTGATTGACAAAAATATCTTAGTTTCAGGTACACAGTTGGGAAAGATGCAGTTATCTTTTGAAAATTCAACAGTAGCCACAAACTACACAGAAGTTTCCTCATAAAGGAAGGTTATTGACACCGGAAAAAGTGAAATGGATCTAAATGGGATGATGGCTTGGTGAACTCAGAGACGTCAGGGAGTTCTACCTCAACAGACCCGAAGAGGTGAAACAGAGTTGTTGTTCTCGACTTTATTTTTAGGATTTTTCTACCTTGGACTAAAAACCAGCATAAGAGTAGAAGAGGAACATAGTTTTTATATTAAATGCACAATGTGATAAAGCAGTGTTCACAGTTTAAATATTTTATATACTTCATAAATTCTGATTATTTGCAGCATATAGAAAAATCTCAATCACACAGAAATTCATGTTGCAGAAGGTAATTTTATCCAATTCATAAATCTTTATATCAAATATTCTGAGTTCTCAGTTATCCACATATTCATTACACAAGGGATAATAAAGTACGGTGGTAAATATTTGAATTGATCCTACAGAGTTGACAAAATATGATACATAAAATCTTGTATCAATCTTGTTTTGATGTCAAAACAACCATGATCCAAAACAACCATGATCCAAAACATTATGCATACTCAAGGATGAAAGCCTAAAATCATAAACCATAAAATGTTTCATTGGATGTTATATTTTTCATAAATGCCAGCTATTCTCTTTTTTCATAAGCCACTGCGAAAGCAAAGTGAAAGATCCGAGATAAAAAACCCTAGTTTTTCTCTGACTCATTTTTCTTTATAAATGATATTAAAACAAGCCATTAATTTATTATTTGTCTTTGTCTTTGCAGACATGATTTTGCGATTTAATACTTCAAACAATAAATAAAAAGCCCTGCTTCTTTTGATACGCCGCTGGATTTTTAAAATGGATCTCTTTATAGAAGACAAGGCAGCTAGACTTTGATTCAAGATGTGGAACTTTATAATTATCTTATGTCACTATGAGGATTAAAAGCGGATTTTAATCTAGTTTCTCTCTGAGGTTGGCATTCATCAGCATAGCCAAGAAAGAAGGAGAAAGAAAGCAAACCAGAGATTTAAAATTGTATGGTCTTAACACAGTGATATTTCGATATAAAAAGCAATAGAGGCAGAGGACTGAGCCCAGAAACAGGGCTAAAGATTGAAAGACAGGCACAGGGACAGGCTTTATTGGAGCTTTGTAACCACAGAAGGGGTTTGTTCATTCACATATTGAGTGAGCTTGACTTGGCTGAAGAGCAGAGCCACTAAGAATCCATGTGAAGAAGATCACCGCTCACAGGAGGAGCCTGGAGCTGAAAGAGTGCAGGTTTGCACTCACCCAACAAGAGGCATGAGAAGTCAGTGTACATTGTCACACCTCCCAAAATAGTCTCCTAGGTTTGCTAGGAATAATATAATAAATGCCCAAAGCACAAAGATTTGTCTCATAACATCAGGGAGATTTCTTGTCACGAACAGTGACAAATAATCTGGAAACAAACTTGCAGAAGTCTCTTTACATATTCCCTACACTGTTTCACATCTCTTGAAATCTGGTTTCTAACACATACTGAGGTACGGGCTAGTAATAGTACAAAACAGAGATTTCTGACCCTCAGTTTTCTTAAGTTGGAGAAAGCTCATGACATGAAACCTAAGACATTTCAATCCTCCATTAACCACACAAAATCCTCTCAGGTGACTTTATGGAGTTCCAGCATGTCACATATACGTTTTAATGTCTATTAGATCGATTTTAGAAGTATGGCTTTGATTATCCTATCTAATGATGCAGTATTCTGATTTCAAAATCATAGATTTGTTTTGTGTAGCTACAGATTGTGATCCCAGCATCAGACAATTAATTAGACCCAATTTTGTCTTACAGTTTCAGGCTCTTTCCATAGCTCTTTGACTCAGGCTGCCACAGGAAGCATTCATGATATGACTGGAGGAAGAGAAGACATGGCTGAGACTCAGCAGACCCAAAGATTAAGGTCATGATGCTACTACAGTTATGGTTTCTACTAGGGTCTCAAATCTCTGGGTTGTTAACACATTGATTTTCACTACCATATCAGAATTTGCATACACACTTAATTATCTAAATGTAAAATTATAGTGGTTGCTTTACATTAACCATGCAAAGAAGATAGGTTGGTCTTATTACATGTGTAGGAACCTTAGCTGTTTCACAAAAAATGGCTTTTTTAATACGTGCAGACAATTTTATGGTTTTAGATGCGAATCTGCCATCCAGCACCACATGTATAACAGATCTAAAACCAAAGATTATGTGAAGTCACCAAAGAGAAGTGGTTCAGAAAGCTTTTCCTGTCTTCAGTAAAGATCTCCTCTCAGCTAGTTAAACTATCTCTTACTTTTCCACTATAATTTATCACACCAATAAAATGACAGATCTAAAAAATAATAAATTTAACAGATTTATTTTTCATTATTGTTGTAGGTGGGGAGCTCTTTACATTTGAAGACTGTCTACAAATAGCCACCCGCATGCAGCTCAGATAAACAAAACATATTGATTCCTAAAAGAACAACAAACACAGAGACAGCTTCCATTGACTTTATGGTAATCATGCTGAACATTCTGTTCCACCCAAATGAAGAAGGGAGCTCAAAAACAGGACAGATGTTAGATTAGCAGCATTTTCCAGGTACCACTGAACATCACATTTATAATTTTTTGCTCCCAGCAAGTGCCAGATTGAGATGTGCATCTCATTGTCACGGGTGACTCAGCTGGAGTCACTGCTTCAGTACTATGCAAACTATGATACAATGCAAAGTACTCAACTAAACCAGCAGCTTGGTACTGTAGAATTCCAGTTGATCTTACTGTCAAAAAGTTTGATAAAAGAAACTAGGTTTCTTATCATCAAAGGGCTAGGTCTGCAGCTGCACAAAGGGAGATGTAGGAGGCACACTTACAGCTCTCTAATTTTTTGGAGGGTGGTGCTGGTTCTACATTGGCCATGGCATAAATTAGAGAAGCCCTGGGATGCATTAAAGTACACTTTAATGCACTTTAAGTTCCTAAGTGATGCTGCAGCACACATATCCCTGTTCGTATTGGTAAACATGAGAAGGTACTGTACTGTGAAGCCAATTCAACACATTAAAAATAATGAACAACAACTTAAAATCATGAGATGTTTTTTAAAATAATTTTGACTGGTTTCATTTGTCTTCTGAGTCTGCAGAATCTATTTATGCACATTTCAAAATCATTTTCCACAATAATGGGAGTTCAAATATATGCTGTTTTAAAATAGAAACTAAGATTTTTCACCATACCACATAAATCCAGGAGGCAGAAGCTTTGAGAAAAAGCACTAAATAGCATGCATTTGCAGTATTCCATGGGCGCATCTATACTACAAACATCTGATGAAAGAAGTACAAGTCAGAAGAGATCTTCTGGCAAAACTTCTGTCCACAGAATGCATCTACACACAAAAGCAGCTCAAAACAGCAATCTACTCTCTCGACAGAGAGTGGGCACACCGGCTGGCAGCTCTATTGACAGAACAGGGACAGAAAACACCATGAACGGGGTTGCATGGCTGGCAGCCCTGCACACCCTTAAAGGGCTCCCCACACACACCTGCCCCTGCACACTGGAGGTTTGGCAAGCCCCAGGAAGGACAGCAGAGCCTGTGTGGGAAGCACACAGAGCCCAAGGAAGACCCCTGTACTGTGCTGCAGTCCATGGACCCAGAACAGCCCCCAGCTATGCCCTGGGAGCTGCAGCAGCTGCTGCTGGTTATCGCAGTGGCTGTCATTCACTTGTCATTCATGGGCCGTGGCAGCCTGCGCACTATCCCATTGTCAGGGGCCCCATCCCTGCAACATTGTGGAGAGCAAGGACAAGGCCCTCCCCCAGGGATGGCTGGCCACCACCGCCCACGGGTGCGAGGAGCTGGGCACAGCTCCTAACCAGCAGGCCAACCGTGAGGGGCTGAGCATCAGGGAGGCCCTCTGGGAGAGCTTCTCCCATGGCCCCCACTGACTCCCACCCAGGGCAACCTCTACAGGGTCCCCAGGCCCACAGCCCCATCCCAACCCCACCCCAAACCCACTCCAACCTCACACACCCATCCCCCCCCACCCCTCCCAGTAATGAGGGAGGAGGGGGTGTTAGAACTATAGATTTTTAGTATGAGGGATGACAGGGGTGTTGGGATAGTAGCTTTTCAGTACACAAATGTAACTAGGACTATGTTGGGAAATAAATGTTATTTACACAAAATTAGATACAGAATGGCCTACTCCACTAAAGTGCTGGCTGACAGGTTTGTGACTTAGGAGTGTTTTAATGGAGCAGGCCATTCTGTTAATGACCTGAAAGTCTGCGTTTTACTGAAGAGGAATTTTTCACAACAGTTTGGAAAGAGAGGCTGCTGAGCTCTCCTTTATATTCAAATTTGACACATTAACACATGGTTTGAACTGGGGTGGGAATGTTCTAGCTCATTATAGGGGATCTTTTGCATACTTGGCTTAATCTAATTCTTGACTACCCCCCCAGCACCATCTGCCCCTCTGCTCTCTGATTTGCTCACCTTGATAATATTTTTCTGATTTGTCAACCTTGATTACTATTTTTGGTTTGCTGTGCCTCAAATATTGTGTCTGTTCTGGTCTGGCTATGATCTGAAGAAGGGGGTCAGTCCCACGAAAGCTCATCACCTAATAAATTATTTTGTTAGTCTTTAAAGTGCTGCTTTACTGCTTTTTTGTTTTGATAGTATATAGACTGGCACGGCTCCCTCTCTGTTACTATACAAAATTATGTACAGGGTTTGGGAGAAAGAAACTATATACATTTGGGAGTGATTCGTAGAGGGGGCATTAGTCCTGGGAGGGTGTTGGGGGCTGCAAACCACAGAGGCCGTGAGGTGGCCTCCTGCCCTGGGTTCTTGGTCCTAGTCAGAGCTACGCTGTGGCTGAGAACACGGGGAGGTACAGTGGTGGAGAGGGTTCGGTGAGCTTGGGCTCGGCGGGCATGGTAGGTATGGGCTCAGTGGGCAGGATGCGGGTGCTTGAGGTGGTGGAATTTTTGGTAGGCAGCTGTGGCCATAATCCTGTATAGGCATGAAGGGGGTTGTTGTCCAGCCTGCAGCAGACTCTGCAGATGCAGGGCTGCCCCTGTGCTGGTGATGTCAGTGGCTTCTTGGGGGATGTTCCAGGGCTGGCTGGTGCTGCCCCTGAGACAGGGCTGGCTGACCCTGGTAGATGCGGGGGGGGCCTTGGGGGCCTGTCCCCCCTCCAATAGTGTTGCTGTAATGGGAGAGGGGAACACAGTGAATACTTCTTACAACACAGCCCCCAAGGGCCCAACTCTCACCCACCATGAGCAGTGGATCCCGCCCCTCAGATGTTGGAGGAGGATTTCTTGGGAGCACAGTATGTGTGTTCTGCACAGAGGGCACCACCTCATGAAACTAAGCCAACCACTCTGCTCCCCTGGCCCCCTTGCCTGATGATCTACTGGCCCTGGGGATGCCTGAGTATGCGGGGATGCCCACATGGGTGGAAAGAAAGCTGGGCACAGGGCAGCCCTCCAAACACACAGATGGATGGCCTGTGGCTGTGTCTACTGGGTTGGGTGCTTACCATGTCACTGGCCCATGTCCAGCCACAGCAGAGCCACCCTCACCAGTCTCAGGGTGTGTGCCCATGAGGTACTCACTCAACAGTCCCCTGAACAAGTTCAGGGATGCCTTGATCGTCGCTGAGCTTGAGGATCCTGTGTCCAGGGTAATTATAAGAGTCCCCTGGCTGGAATCAAGGCAGAATCTGGCTCCCGCTGAGGCTCCAGGGTGGTGGCCTGCCCTGGCTCTGGCTCCTCCTCCTGGTGGGCTGAGGGGGTCTCCTCTGTGGGGTCGAGGGGGGCTGTTCCGGGGGTGCCATCCTCACCCCCCTGGAGCTGGTGTAGTTCCCGGTAATAGTGGCAGCTGGCC
Source organism: Carettochelys insculpta (assembly GCF_033958435.1). Lineage (NCBI taxonomy): Eukaryota > Metazoa > Chordata > Testudines > Carettochelyidae > Carettochelys > Carettochelys insculpta. The sequence continues at coordinate 61,158,070 of NC_134144.1, forward strand.
ATCCCTGATCCCAGTTGCTGCCTCTGGCTCGGACTAGTTCAAGGGTTCGAATGGGTGCCCACATTGTGCCAGGGCCACTGCAAGATGAGCATAGCCTGAGGTGTTGCAGCAGTTGGCTGAGGGGTTCAGGAGCATGGCCTCATCCACCCACAGGACCAGGAGGTCTTTTATTTCTGGCCCAGACAAGGAGAGTGCCCATTTTTTAGTGGGCTTGGGTGGGTCCTGCAACCCCTTGTGAGGGTTCCTGGAGGGTGGTGTCTTTGGCTGCCTGGGACATGGCTTCCTGCTCTGGAAGTGGCTGCTGGGGTGTGGCTGCAGACAACATGGACTCTGTCTGCTTCCACACTGGCCACTTCCTGGTATGGGGCTTCCTGTGCTCTCTGTGTCTTAAGGGTAGCTGGAGGACCAGAGCATAAAGCCCTGATTGCAGTGGAGAGAGCACCTTCTGGCCCCAGCTAGTCACCGCCATGGAGGACCCTCTCTGTCAACATAAGTGTGTACACTACTCCTTTGTCAACAGAACTCTGTCAACAGAGTCATTATTCCTTAATGCTGAGAGGAATAATACTACTGGGGAAAAGGCTCAGTTTTGTTGAGACTCTGTTGACAGATCACATTTTGCATGTATCAGAGAAGTAGTCGTGTTAGTCTGTAGCTTTGAGAACAAAAAAATCCTGTGGCACCTTATAGATTAACAGATATTTTGGAGCATAAGCTTTTGTGGGCAAATCCCAGTTTTGTCGACAAAACTCGCTAGTGTAGATGTGCCCTAAATGCCTAAAATTAAGTATCACTGAGAAAAAAATCATGAGACTGTAAATAGAGTCTTACATGAATATAAAATTGGTATCTGCAGATGAGGATTCCCACAGATTTAAAGAGAATATCCACAAATTTTCAGGGTTCTAGATAAAAAAAAATTTCTGCATCTGCTTCCATATTTGCAAAAAAGAGCCATGGAAATCCATCTCCACATCTGCAGATGCAAATACACCTGGATATAGAGTAGATATGTATAGATTTACAGGGCATTAAGTATAATGCCCCACATCTCAGCCAAAACACAACATAGTCTCATCTGGGCTATGAAATTAAAGCACAAACAATCTTTTAAATCTTTTTTTTTCCTGAAAATATCATGCCTCCAGTGACTGCACTGTGTGCAATAAATGGGGCTGGGGATGGAGAAGAAAGTAAACCATTTAGTTTAGGTAAGGAATTTTTTAGGAAAGACAAGCCTTGAATACTGAAAACCATATCCTACTAAATAAAGCATTTTTGACAGAAACAAAAGAATTAAATATAAAAATTACCCAGAAAATTGCCTGAATGACATTTATAAACCTAATATTCTCCTCATTAATGTATCACCTCTGATTCATGAACAAGGAATAAAGAGGCCATGAGAGTCTAATAAGGTTTATTAATTAAAGACACCATCGGGGATAAGAAGATCTAACATGTTAGATAAGTAAAATTTTGTAATGATTACACTGATTATTAAAATTTGAAGATTATTTGTGTCCCTGTGTGCCTGGTTCTAATTGAGAAAGTAGTAGTAAAAGTCTTTTTTTAATTGTGGGTTCATGAAACATTTGAGAATGGGGATAAGGCTTGATGAGCAATATGCAAAACTATTTATACATATGCAACATTCAGCAGAGTAATAATGCTTCCACAATTAGGAAAGGGCAGAGGTGGTTTAAATCTCAAATGAGCTGGACTTGGGAACTATATGAAAAACAATTACTTTAGAGAGCTGGACACATTTTCTATGACAAATATTTTTAAATTGTATGGTAAATTTATACAATCAAGATTTTTCGAGGATATGAAAATTAAAAGCTCATGAAATTAAGAGAAAATTCAGTGTTCAGATCATACAGCTTCCTTTTTAATGCAAAGACAGAACTTGGTTGTTTTGGCCCCTGTAAGGACCTATTTCATAGTCTGAAGAAAAGAAAAATGGCAGGCATTTTCCTCACCTAAAAATCAGTTTCTGATAGACTTAGGAATTTGTGATTTTTCTTATAGCTCATTTATTGATTTTCCTTTTAAGCAAAGAATGGTTTTAACTAGAAAGCAACATTTATGTCAGACAGCATTCTGCTCCAGAATCTGAAGAAGTGGGTCTTTCCCATGAAAGCTCATCACCTAATAAATGATATTGTTGGTCTTTAAAGTACTACAGTACTGCTTGCTTTGTTTGTGAAGATACAGACTAACTTGGCTACCTCTCTCTGATTGATGAAGGGAAATTTCCAACTTTTGCTGAAATTAAGCATGTGCTTAAGTGCTTTCCTGAATCAAGGCTTTCATGCACTATTTCACTCTTCTGCCTTTCAAGATGGTTCCCCTCTTCATTTCTGTCCTCCAGGGCCACATCTACATGAGAAGCCTCTATCGACGAAAGGTACCATTGGAAGGGATTTCCCAGAAAAACTTCTGTCAATAGATCATGTCTACACATAAAAGCAGATCAAAAGAGCAATCTGCTCTGTCGACAGACTGCTCAGCCCTCTCTCAACAGAACGGATGACCAGAAGCTCTGCAAACAGGGCTGCCTGGTGAACCAGAAGCCTGTCTGTCAACAAAAGGACCCCAAAGCATCTACACAGCTGCTTTGTTGACAGAGTATTATTGTGAGAGGCATTCTAGTTGAATGGGGAGAGGTATAACACTGCCAATGGATGTGCCGGGTTTTGTCAACAAACTATCAGCAAAGAGCATTTTGCATGTGGATGCTCTGTGGTTTTTCCCAAGAAAAGCCCAGTTTTGCCAAAAAAAAAAAAAGCCTGTCATGTAGACATAGCCCAGATGATGAATTTTAAAGGGAAGACCCTCAGCTTTCATAACAAAATATTCTGATCAGTCCTAAAACTGCAGCAGCTTCATCAACTCCATCAACTGCTGTAATGCAATAAAGATTATTTCAAAGTCAATCACAATAACTTTAACTCTTGGTCAGAAACACATGTTTAACATTCAGTATTTGGGAATTAAGCATGTGCATAGGGATGTGATTACTTCCATTATTAATATTAAGCACCTGTTTTCCTGAATCAGACTTTACTGATCCCAAACATCATTTTGATGTCAGTCTACTTTGCTCAGGAAGCCATTATTTTTCTCATGGGAACTTGTATGTTTCATACGTTCATAAAGTTGAAAGCTGGAAGGGAACATGAGATCATCTCATTTGCCCTCCTGTAAGCAATCAGATACCCCTAATTTAAGCCCAAAGACATCAATCAGATTAAAGTATTTCAGCCATCATGCAACTGTTTTGCACAGAGGCTAGGAGTGACTCAGGTGACTAATGTCTGAGGACCCTGTAATGGCAGGGAGGAGTAGGTGACATATATGCAGATGACCCCAGCAGATGAGCCATGTCCCATTTTACCATGAAGGTGAAGAGACCAGGGACCTGGATGCTCAGGTACAGTTTAAATTATTCATGAATGAAACACCAGCTAACTCATCTCAATCAGTTATTAATGATAGATCAGGAGAAACAGAGAGGGTCACAAATAACAATCTCTGGAAGACAGTCTTGAAGTAGTTCATCTGTCCCAAAGCATGAATTTAAATTGACATATTTATTCTGTGCTTGTTTAGGACAAGGAGAAGATTAATACACCTTACACACCTTATCGTATCTATTTTTCAAAGTGGAGAGACATTTATACTAACCACATACAATAACATTCCACATGTTAGTAGACGGAACAGTATAAATAGCATCAAAGTGACACAAGCTGTTTGTTCTGATGGTACTTGGTGACAATTCATATAAGAATTCCTTAACAGAACATGCATCTTGTTTCAGACAGTTCCTACGCATACAAAGAACAAAGGTTATTGAAAGTTTACCTACTAGTATATTTCCAAATTAAAGCTTAATATAAGTGCAAATCATCCTTGGAGGATGGTTCTTCCAGGTCTTCTATTGGATATTGTCTAACATAGCTTATTGACCTGGAGAAAATTCTTTTCTAACCCAAATCTAGTCAGGCATATGAGCAAGACATCATGTAATGCATGTAAAAAGAGGATTCTCTCTTCTGTAACACCTAAGAACACTAATCCATTTGCCGCAGCTCTAGAAGGACACAGGAGCCTGTGGAACAAGGGACAGCTGATGCATCCACATCTCCTTTGGGAGGGTATGCAGTGTTGTATAGGTCAGACATTAGGGGAAACCAGAGTGGAAGGACTCTGCAACCTTCTAATTGGCCCATGCTCACTATCTAATCTGGAGGGTGCCTGAGGAAGCTCTCTGGGCAATGACAAATACTTCTTTTGTACTGCGATGCCACACTTCAACTTGCTTTCTGGTTTCTGGCCTCTACTCCAGTGTGGCTCTGACCCTGACTCTTGCATTTGGCTCTAGTGATTACTCTGATCCATGCTTGCTGACTATGGCCTCCTTGATTTGTAGTCATGGCTATGCTGCTGTGCGCTAGGGCAGACCACTGATGTCATGGGTTGTTTATGGTCTCCTGATATAGCCTATTTGCTTCAGGAGAAAGGGGGAAGAACAACACACACACTCAAAATGCATCTACCTAACTGCATCAGAGGAAAAAAATCATTCCTTCCCTTGTAAGTGACTAAATGAAGCCCTGGACCATGAGGTTTGTTTAAAGTCATTGTTTTTATGCAGAAATGCTAGTTTTATGAGCATGCTGGCAGCAACAGGGGACTCTCAGATTCCAAGGCTAGCAGGAACCATAACAAAGAAACCCTTGCAAATAGAGACCAGAGAATTTCTTCCAGAAATTGAATTAAACCTTACCTTTATTCACAAAAATTAATACCTTAAGAAGGGTCTAAAATTATAGCAATGTAAGTCCATGACCTCTTCAGTCTGTTCCAATGTTTAATTACCCTCACAGATACGAAATGCATCTTATTTCAAGGCTGCATTTATCCAGCTACTAGCCACTGGATCTTAACACTTTTAGCAACATTAGAAACTTGCTTGCTAGCAAACCTCTTCCCACAAGTAAGTCACTTCTCAGCCATTTCTTTAATAAGATGAATAAAAAGAGCTCCTTGAGCTTCACATCATACCACTTGTTTGTAAGCCTGTGAGTCATCCTTCTTGAAGCCTTACCAATGCTATTTACAGAACCAATCTTACTTTCCTACTTCCAGTGAACTGTCTCCTTTTTATACAACCAAGGATTGCATTAGCTGTTTTCGCCACAGCACTGCACTGAAAACTCATCTTGAGGTGCTTATCTATGAAAACCCCTACATCCTTCTCTAGGTCACAGTTTTTCTAGATAGCCTCTGTAGATATAATCAGCATTTGTGTTTCCCAGAACTGTTACTTGCATCTGGTTATATTAAAATGCATTGTTTTGGCCTGCAACTGTCTAACCAGGTGAATCAGATCACTGCTTAACAACAAACTCCGCTTCTCTTTATTTTCTACCGATAGTTTGTGTAATCAGAAAAACTAAGATTTTGCATCACTGTCTAGATTGCTGATAAAATATAAACCAGTTTTGGAGGACAAACCTGTTTGTGGAGGACACCTACTTAGAAACCATCTGCTCATTGGTATCACCCCATTAACAACTACTTTATGAAATTGTGTAAATCAGAATTTCTGATCTACCCCGTGTGTGCCCTGTCAGTTCCAAATGCAATTTTTGAATCAAGATGTCATGTTGCACTAAGTCAAATGCCTTGGAGAAATCTCATTATGTCAACACTGTTCTCTTTATAAACCAGACCTGTAATTCTGTCAAAAATGAATGGTTTCTAAACAATAAGGCAAGAGGACTTACACTCCTTGAAAGTATCTATACAAACAATTAAACACTGTGTTCCTGTAAATTCCTCTATGCTTGGATTTGTCATACCCATGATCTGAACTGGCTGGTTTATATATATGTTGGTAGTATCATCATAACTAATGTCCTCCCAGTATCCAACTATCCTTGCTGCTTCACACTGGAACTTTTTTGATCATGATTTGATATAAGACTGATGGTGACAAAACAGAACTATAATTCATGGCAATCATGTGTGACCCCATGTGTAAAGCCTGGCTGCAGGTTTTTTTGACCAGTTTAGAACTTGTTTGGCAGAGCCCCAAAGTGACATGGAAGGTCAAATCCAGGCTGTCATACTGTTGGATCAGTGACAGGGAAACCATTCCAAATGTCTTTAGCCAACACCACAAGATTGCTGCTGACAGTTTTTGATCCAGCATTTGAGACCACAGTGGATGCTTTGATGCAAGTCATGCTCTGGGGAGACTACAACGTCTGTGTACTGTGGGGCATCTGGCTTAGATTTTCGCTTTTCCACCAGTCTGTCTGTAGACCCGCTGCGCCAAATATGAGGAATAGTTATATTTCTCATGATTGGTAGCCATGAAATAGGAGTGGGTCACATGGTACTCATGATGATACATGTCATCAAACTCAGTTTAACATCAACCAATTTACTGCAAGGAGAATGACAGGGAAACTCTGCAGCAGCAGAGACAATGCAATGCCCCAATAACACACTATTTTACTCTGCCAACACCACAGTAGCTGAAATGTTCACCTCCTTTTAAAACCCATGGACTCATCCAGAGGAGTTAATCTAACACTATTAAAGGTGTGTGTGTGTGTGTGTGTGTTCCAATGTGATCATTTTTTCTAAATGTTTACTGATCTGATAAAAATGTAATCTTTCCAAACCTAAGTATGAGGCAGAAGAAACTGAATTGGGGGTTCTGTAAGTTGTGAACCTTGAAAATGAAAACTAATGCCACTCTGAACCCCGATGGTGCATATGAAATTTCAAAGCAGTCCAGTTAGCTATTTGGATTTTAGAGCTCTTACAAGAGTCAAGCTTTAAAGTATATAAAATGTCAGGAATACAAATCTTCTAGCCATTTTTTGGTATTCGTGCATCTGCTGTTTAAAAAAAATACATTTTCTTAAATACTGTTCTCAGTTAGGATCTCTCAAAGATTTCATGAGTGCCATGCACTACCTCAGGTAAAACTCCCAATTCTGAGGTCATGTTGACCCATAACTTACCAGATTTGATTGGTAGCTCTAGACAAATAAAAGCTCACCAAGAAAGTTTTTAAATGGCTGTTTTGAGGGATTTATATCTCTAATCCCAGGCTGAAATGGCCACAAATTTGGGTCACTACTCGACTCTGCAACCGTCTGAGGGGCCAGCTTTCAAAGAACTACAAGCAAGTATGTTAATTTTAGAAGAGCCAGGCCAACTTTTAAACAGAAGTCATGATACAACCTTAACTAGCATGGAATTCAAGGACTACTATAGTAAACTTGAGGTCATCACAAACACTGCTTTCACTTACTGGAACTTTTATAACGATTACGGAGGCAAAAGTCTGGTCCTTCAATACAAATGTAACCTGTCACTTGTCTGACAGTTTTAAGTGTTTAAACCCCAGTACACCAAAGCACAAAACCTCACATTGAAATCTATGGGACTTTATCATATACTTAAGTGGTTTACAGTATCAAGGCCTAAATGAACTTTATTCTATTTTTGCCATATGCTGAAAAATCATGAGCAGCAACCTGAGAGGCTACAAAGCTGCACATTTATAGTACACTATGATTAAGATAAAAGCATCTTTTATTGATTACAGGCTACACTCTGCTGTAAAGATAATGACACTATATAATGTGAAGCATTAAAGAATTGGTTTTTATCAAAAGAGGGCAAAGTGCCCCACAGAATCCAGTGTTGATTGCCATACTGTCCTGAAGGCCAGGACTAGCTGACAACTAATCATACATATACGTAGTAGCTTTAAAAAGTGTATAGACTATGTTCACAAATGGAAATCCTTTATAAAGGAAAACAATTGACCTTTTTTCCCTAGTTATTTGCCAATAAATCCACTAGATACATAATTGGCATAGGGTTGTTTAGTACTCTGCAAATTATCAGAATTTGTCTGAAGGGTTTTTGAGACACCATGAGAGTAAACAGATGAGCACACAAGAAAAATAGCAACTTGGTCCAATACGGGAGGCTGGTGTGTTGAAGGCTGAATGCACCAATTCCATAAAAATTTCTGTTTGACGAAAATCCTCTTTCTATCATCTAGAAAAATCTGTGAATAAGGAAAAATTAGAGGTGGAAGTCTTGCTTGACCTCAACAGTTGATTATCTCCTTCGAAACTATTAGATTATATCCTTATCACTACAAATGTCAGAAGCCATAAAAAATCCTCAAAATGTGATGACTTTTTAAATGTCCTAAGGGTCTGATAAAGGAAACTTAATAGTAAAATCATCCAGATTCCTTATTGCCTATTAGGAAAGGGATCTGCAATATATTGTCTTTCCTTTACATCTGCTTATATAACCTTTAACATTTAATATACGATACCTAAATGTCTGGTTTAAAGAGACAATATGAATTAGCAGAGCTATCTGAATTCAGTTAAGAGATTATCAGAACAATATCCCTTTTGCTATAACCATTAACAAAACTGAGGATCTGAAATCCATGTTAAATGTATTCAAGCACTGTCAGTCTCAGTTCATTTATATGGCTATATTAGTTTGTGAAGGAGCTCTGTACAAAGAAAATCTTTACTTAGCAAGATGTTGTATGCTTTAATTTTTACCATTACATGTATTCTACACACAGAATAAATTGCTTCATTATAGTCCCTTTACAATGAATTAGTAGGTATTTGTTGCAATCACCTTATTTTATTTTGTCCAATTACTTTCTACACTACAACGGTTGTAATGTGAACATGTATTCACACTGTACGCACATTTAAAAAATCTACATAATATTTTGACACCGAATAGGTTTATCCATATCATTAGTAGAATATGTTTCTGAAGCACCTGGTTCTAGCCCTATCTGTTCTATACCTTGAGGAACAGAGTGAAAGGCAAAATGTTCTCTGGAATCAAAGTCATTCTGCGAAGGTTGGTATGATCAGATGCACCCTGGGGGCTTCTACATTGCAGAGGTATTTTAAAGTAGGCGCTACGCAGGTACCAGTATTAAGTTCTTCTACAATCACAAGCAGTTATTCTGTTTTCCCATAACAGTGAAGGAATCAGTTTTTTTCAGAAAAACTTTCTGGAGAATCTTCAAGGAGCGGTCCTGTATAATTAATAATAGGTACTTGTGATTCTCTATTGCTTGCCTATTGAAGTTCTCAGTGAACTAAGCTTTTGCATACGAGGAACCCATAGAATAGAGAATTTAAGTCATCTAGTCATGATTAGATTAAATTAGTGGAAACTGGTATAAAACCCAGATCACCTGACGAAGTTTTGTGATTTAAACACTGGGGTAAGGAACGATTCGTCTGCTTCCAAAGTGGAGGAAGGCTAGAATACCTCACTACAAGGGCCCGTACAGGATGATTTGTCCCAGGCCCCACATTCCCCTTGAGATAGCCCTGCTAACAAAAGGAGTGCAGAAATAGAACAAATGTTCTGGAGTTTTAAAAATATATATTGCTATACAGTTTCACAACTTTTACTAGTAGCCTTTAAGTAACTGCATATAGTTTAAATTTAGAATATATTTTTACTATATAGATCATACAGTCTAGTGCTTCCAGACATAACATTTCTAACATTGCTTTGGATTGCTAGATCTTAGGCTGGGATCATGTCTACAATGCACAGTGGACACATTTTACATATTATTAACAATTACACCCAGTAATATAATTTCTGGTTACACTGAGTTGTTGAGATATCCACATGGTGATGAAAAGTTTCCCTCCTATACTCAAGCCATTTTATGGAGACTTTTACCCGCTAATTTATAGATCTATTTAATCACAGAAATGTTACTGAACAAATGAGAATATGGAAAACAGTGACTGAAATTTTCCTCCATGGTGCATGAAAACCATTTTAACAACAAAGTTGTTATTAGATTATGCCGGAAGGTGGATGAACATTCTGCATCTGCACACAAAATGTCCTTACAATTGGTTCATTCAACCATGAACAATTAAACAAATCATTCTTGACATTTTCCATATATTGGTTAGCTTTGCACTTTCCTAGAACTCTATATGCTGTGAAAATCCTCTGAAAACGAAATACAGTCATCAATGTTGGGTCAAATTCAACCCTGTGCTAAGCAAGTAATAACATCATCTCCATTCCATATTCTTTTCCATTCAAGTATTTTAATGTTTTTAAATGAACATCAGTTAAATTTACTCTTTGGTGTACTTTATGTAGTATATTAACCCACTTTTATAGCTGGCTCATTGTTTAAAGGCAAATTTAAAAGTAACTTTTCTTTATTTCATCTTTTCTTAAGGCATTGATTCAGCAAAATTCATAAGCCCACGCTTAACTTCAAGGAAATTCCATTGACTTCAATGGCATTTCTCACCTGCTTTAATGTTAATCACGTGCTTAACTATCCTTTTTGTTGCTCTTTTATGAATCTTTTCCAATTCAGATTGAATTTCTCTAATCTGAAACGCTATCGTCCTGCAACATCCATAATATGTCATGATTTTAGTTAGCCAGATGCCCACTCATCATGGACCAAGTTTCCCACAGTCCCTTAAAGTTTGTTCACAGCCACCAGTCTGGGCTTTTGTGTTCTGTGCTTTATTTAGCTGTAATTTCCCCTTAACCATCTTCTAAGACCCCAGTGAGAGTAGAAGTGTTGTTAATACTGCTAGATAATATTGACATCCCATAGTCCTATGAATTCTCTCATCCAGCACCTGTCAGGTCCAGATGGTGCTGGACTAGAGAAGTTCAACCTGCATATCTTGTTTTGAGATGGGATGACCTTATCTGTTCAAGATATGGGTGTACCATGCATATCTACAGAGACAGTATGATTTCGTTTTGTCTTATCTATCTCTTTCTAAATGATTCCAAAAATTCTGTTTGCATTTTTGACTGCTGCTGCACATGGGCTGGGTCTACACTTGCCCCCAACTTTGAAGGGGCATGGTAATCAGGCGGATGGGAGATTATTAATTAAGTGCTTCAATGAATACGCAGCACTTCATTAGGCATATTCTCCCCCACAGCAACTTTGCAGTGTCAAACTTTGAAGTGCTGCCATGAAATGTAGCCGTAGGCACTTCAAGTGCCCGGGCTACTTCGAAGTGTCAAACTTCGAAGTGCTGGCATAAGGTGTCACCATGGGCACTTCAAAATGTCTGAGCTACTTCAAAGTGCCTTTACTCCTCAAAATTCTACCTCCAGTAAAGGTGTAAATGCGCTTTGAAGTAGCGCAGGCACTTTGAAATGCCCATTGTGACACCTCATGCCAGCACTTCGAAGTTTGATGCTTTGAAGTTGCTATGCGGGAGAATTTGCCTAATGAAGTGCTGCATATTCATTGCAGCACTTCATTAATAATCTCCCATCAGCCTGATTACCATGCCCCCTTTGAAGCTGGGGGCAAGCGTAGACATAGCCTTATTTTCTTATCATCCTTGAGTGCTCCTTTAACACTTAATCATCCCGTCCCCCTCCTTCCTCTGTCTCTGCTCCCCACTCCCCGTTGTTAAGCAGGCTTTCTGCTTCTGATGTACATAAATTATTTTATATTAGTTTTAGAGTTTTTGGCTAGCAGTTTTTCAAATTCTTTTTTTGGCTTTCCTAATTATAATTTACATTTCTTTTGCCAGAATTTATGTTCTTTTCTCTTTTTATTACTTCGATTTAAGTTCCACTTTTTAAGTATGTCTTTTTGACTTCAACAGCTTCTTTTATTTTGCTATTTAACATGGTGGCACTTTTTGTCACTCTTTTTATGCCTTTTTTTTTTTTTGAATTTGGGGTGTACATTTAAACTGAGCTTCTATAATGGTGTCTTTAAAAAATTACCATGAAGCTCACAGAGATTTCCACTTCTGGTACTGTACCTTTTTGTTTCTGTTTAACTAAACTCCTCGTTTCTTTGTAATCCCCTTTCTGTGATTAAATGCTATGGAGATGTTGCATTTAATTATATTATGGTCACTTTTACCAAGCAGTTCAGCTATATGAACCTCTTGGACCAGATCCTGTGCTCCACTTAAATCTATTTAATCAATAATTGCCTCTCCTTTTGTGGGTTCCAGGACCGGCTGCTCCAAAAAGCAGCCGTTTAAGTTGTTGAAAAATGTTATCTCAGCATGCTGTCCTCAGGTGATGTGTACCTTGTCAATATGGTGATAGTTGAAATCTCCCATTATTACTGAGGTATTTTTTATTTTAATAGCCCCTAATCTCTCTGAGCATTTCATGGCCACTCTTGATATTCTGGGCAGGTGGTCAGTAATATATCCCTACTTTTAAATTTCTATAATTAGAGCATAGAATTACTATCCACAGAGAACAACAAAAAGTCTTGTGGCACCTTATAGACTAACAGATATTTTAGAGCATAAGCTTTCATGGGCAAAGACCCACTTCATGAAGCAAGTCTTTGCCTGCAAAAGCTTATGCTCTAAAATATCTGTTAGTCTTTAAGGTGCCACAAGACTTTTTGTTGTTCTTGAAGCTACAGACTAGCACGGCTACCTCTCTCATTCTTATCCACAGAGAGTTTGGCCACGTCTACACGTGCACGCTACTTCGAAATAGCGGCGCCAACTTCAAAATAGCGCCCATCATGGCTACACGTGTTGGGCGCTACTTCGAAGTTGAAATCGACATTAGGCAGCGAGATGTCGAAGTCGCTAACCCCATGAGGGGATGGGAATAGCGCCCTACTTCAAAGTTGAATGTCGAAGTAGGGCACGTGTAGACGATCTGCGTCCCGCAACATCGAAATAGCGGGGTCCGCCATGGCGGCCATCAGCTGAGGGGTTAAGAGACGCTCTCTCTCCAGCCCCTGCGGGGCTCTATGGTCATCGTGTGCAGCAGCCCTTAGCCCAGGGCTTCTGGCTGCTGCTGCTGCAGCTGGGGATCCATGCTGCATGCACAGGGTCTGCAACCAGTTGTCGGCTCTGTGGATCTTGTGTTGTTTAGTGCAACTGTGTCTGGGAGGGGCCCTTTAAGGGAGCGGCTTGCTGTTGAGTCCGCCCTGTGACCCTGTCTGCAGCTGTTCCTGGCACCCTTATTTTGATGTGTGCTACTTTGGTGTGTAGACGTTCCCTCACAGCGCCTATTTCGATGTGGTGCTGCCCAACGTCGAAGTTGAACGTCGACGTTGCCAGCCCTGGAGGACGTGTAGACGTTATTCATTGAAATAGACTATTTCGATGTCCCTACATCGAAATAAGCTATTTTGATGTAGCGTGCACATGTAGACGTAGCCTTTGTGGTACAGTTTGGCTCATTATAGATTTTTACCACATTTGAGTCGACACTTTCTTTCACATACAATGCCACTCCCGCTCCAGAATAACCTGTTCTGTCCTACCAATATATTTTATATTCCAGTATTGCTATGTCCCATTTATGTTAACAGACAAAAACTTGTAGGAGAACACTTCAGTCTCCTTGGACACTCAGTAACAGATTTAAAAGTAGCAGTCCTACAACAAAAAAATTTCAAAAATAAAATGGAGAGATAAATTCATTTGCAAATTTGACTCCATCAACCAAGGATTAAACAGAGACTGGGAGTGGCTCGCCCATTACAAAAGCAGTTTCTCTGCTTTTGATATTTACACCTCCATGTTAGCATCTGACAATGAGCCACATCCCCCTGATGAACTGACTTGTTTTCTCCTCTCTTGATGTTCACTGCTCCACACTGACTGTCAATAATGAGCCATTTCTACCCTGACTGTATAGACCTTGCCATCTCTGGCCCTCTCCTTTACTGAGACCCCCCTCTTTAAATCCTCCTCTGAAACCCTGACCCACTCATGCATCTGACATAGCAGGTCTTTGCCCATGAAAGCTTATGCTCCAAAATATCTGTTAGTCTATAAGGTTCCACAAAACTTCTTGCTGCTTTTGAAGATACAGACTAACATGGCTACCTCTCTGATACTTAATGCTACCACGGGAATTCTGGACCTTAATCTCTTATTTAGCAGTTTAAATTTGGTCTCCAGGACCTCTCTCCTATTCCTCCCTGTGTCATTGGTACTCACATATACCATGACCACAGGCTCCTTCCCTGAAGGACAACTATATCTGTTTGTCTCAAGAGATCTTCATCTTTCATATTAGTCAGACAAGTCAATGTACAGTTCTCCCAGTGATCACAAACCTGGCTATTTTTGTTTTTTAAGGATTGACTCCCCTATAATTGTTACCCGTCTCATTCTAATAATTGGAATTCCCTCCCCCAGAGAGGTATCCTCAGTGGGAGATGGTACCACATCATTATCTGGAAGGAGATTCTTAACTATGGGCTCTGGTTCAGCAAAGAACTTCAGCATAGAATGAAAGAATACTGCTGAAGTCAATGAGTCTACTCCCATGCTTAATAATCATGCTCAGCTGTGAACTTGTTGCTACTTAGTGAAATAAGAAAGGCAATTTTACAGTGTCTACCCACTTAAAGAGACATTACACTATTATCTATGTCATATATAATGCAACAGGAGTTTTGCCTGAGGAAGGACTGCAAGACATGTCTTTAATTATAGAACACGAGCAAGAACAATGTAGCAGACTATAACACTGATTTAATTTGATTTTATACTTATTTCAAGTTATTTTACCTTTGAGGGGAAAACAGATAATAAATGCTACATGCTTGATCTGTAATAAAAAAGAAATGATCTGTTTAAAAATTAACAGTTAGGTAATGAGACATTGAATGACCATATTAGTTTGACAATAGGTGCCATGGGGCATATATATATAAGGAAGGAATGCTACAACAGCAAAATAAATTCAGTCAAAGAACATTATTATCTACACAAAATATGGCCTTTGCGCTTACCTTTGGATTCAAATGGAGTTTTAAAATCAACACATATTGCCATCCTCAGGTTCATTCTAATGTACTTTAAATGGAAAAGTAAGAGTTGTCACAGACAATTCTATTGACTGAAATTGTTTCCTGTGATTGTTGACACTTACCCAGAATTTATCCATAGCTGTGATGGTCTTAATTTTTTTTTAAAATGAGCTCCTGCAAAGCTATGTCTAAACATCTGTGTTATTCCTGAATAAGCTATTCCGGAAGCAACAAGAAGTCCTGTGGCATCTTCTAGACTAACAGATATTTTGGAGCATAAGCTTTTGCGGGCAAAGACACTCTTCGTCAGATGCAGAAGAGGTATTTTGGAATAGCTTATTCCAAAATAGCACAGTTATACACAAATGCATTTTGAAATAGTGCTTGGCTATTACAAAATAGTGTGTCTATGTAAATAGAGCCTATTTCAAAATATAGCCACTGGACACACCATGGCTTATTTTGAAAAAGGCTCTATTCCCTTTCTACATAGCCCCTATTTCAAAATAACTATTGCAAAAGAGGTGCTATTCCTTATGGAATGAAGTTAACCTATATTTCAAAATAAGGCACCCACTATTTTGGTGGGGCAGCCCAAACTTCTTCACTGACTCAGTTTCCCTATATGCATAATGTCAATGAAAATACTTCACCATCACATAGGGATTATGTGCAGATTTGTAAAACTGCTTGAAAATATAAGGTACAATGGATCTCATTTTCAGAGCTGTTCAGTACCAGCAATTCTACCTTTAGTCAAGGGGAATGCTCAGCAATCAGCACCTCTGAAAGCAGAACATATGTAAAATGACTATTGGTAGAAAAAACTTAATTTATGCTGCCAATTTCAAAGCTTGATATGTGCAACCCTAATGTATATTTTACTTATAACTCCATGGATGACAATGAGACTATTCATGTGAGTTAGACTAACACATCTGTAAGGATTTGATCCCAGATGTTTAGGTAATGCAGTGCTCAGTGTTGCAATGTTTAGTGATTTAGGATCCCTACTGTCATATTCAAAGGGGATTTAGAGGCTTAGCAGCCCAAAAACTTTGAGATTTTTTGAGCTCCTATATCACCTAGGCATTGCAACACTGCACTGTAGGGCCTCAGTACATTTTAAAACCTGGGCCTCAGCCCTTTTTCTGCAATATCCTAAACTAAATTGAAACCCTAGTTTTCCTCTTTTATGGAAATATGCTAGCACTAACTTAAACTTATTATGGAGTGACATGGCAACTCTATCACCAAGGTTGAAATGAAGGTCCTGTTATAAAGGATGTTTTTTACTCCTTTCTGAAACTTATCCCAAAACAACTAAAGGGGCAAATGGCAAAACTAAGGTTGACTCAGTAGCTGAAGCTGGTTAGAGAGAGTGAGGGGGCAATTATTGCATGGTAATTGGGAATGGTTTGGATATTTTAAGCATTACCAGATCACTTAACAGAAATGCTGCTGGAAGCATTTGTGATTGGAGAAGGAGCTGTATAACTACAGTGTTCAAAAATATTTGATTGGATGTTAATATATTAAAACTTGTACCATTAATTATCCTTTCCAATGTTATTCTTGTATGGGAACTGTCTATTAATTACTTTGTGTATTTCAAATGACACTTTTCTTCCCAAATGTATTTCAACACAAGTAAGCCTAGGGAGGTTTATAGACTAGTTTGCCTTTTATTTCTGAGTATATGTTATATCTTCCTACTCTACTTGGTAGTGCACCAATCACTGAAGTTATCTAGGGTAACATAAAATATTTTGGGCTACCTATGAATAGTGTAAAGAAGATGATAAATGCTACAGTATGTGGAAACTCAAAAGATATTAAGTATTTTGAACAGTAACATTTAATATCCTTTAAAATCTTACATTTGTTTAGATGTCTTGGAGATGACTGAATGTTTACATCCTCATTGGTGCTTGTTAAGTGTGATACTGAGTATAAATACTTAGATTTGAATAATTGGATATATAACTGAGAAATGTCAGTTAGCTGTATTATAGTAGGTCAAATCATTATTTTAATTAACAAGCAGTCCTAAGGCCATTTAAAGACTAAGAAATAAAATAACTAAATAAATAACTAAATAAATAAAAATAATAATTTGATAGTATCTCAGGTGCCACAGGACTGCTTGTTATTTGTGAAACAACAGACTCACGTGGCTACCCCTCTGAGACTATTTACCATTTTAATGTATTTTATATTTGTATTCCTGTTCTTTAATGTCACTGTTATTAGACTAATGGAAATAGAATTTAGAACTAAATATGAGAACAATATTATCTTGGAAAGATCAAACTATTTACTGACATTGAGGACTATACTAGATAAAACAATCCTTGTGATGACAAAATGGCTTCTTTCTAGTTATTACTGACAAATGGGGATGGGGCAGGATGTGACAAGGGTAAAGCAGTCAATGAGCAGTTTTTTGGGTTTAGGAAAACAGAGGATGGCTAGATCCTCGGATGGTACAAAGTACCACAACATTGGATGAAGTCAATTTGACATTTTAGCACTATATTTGGCACTATTGGGTTCTGCAGAAATTTTGAGAGGCATCATAGACTGCACCATATTATAAAGCCAGGAGCTCAATTAAACAAATCTGTTTTCTCCTTAATTGTGTAAAATTCTGGACTAATTTTATCCATGGTAAAATTTAAGCCAGGCAGATGCAACTCCATTTACTTTGGTGGAGTTGTGGCCATTTACAAAATTGTTTTTCACCCCAAATGGAACAATTTTCTCAGCCACAGAAAGTAAAGTGCTGCCTGTACTACAGATGGATTGGTCATGTCTCACTGACACACAGCTCTTTGCATCTGACACAGTTATTGATTCTGCATTTTGTTATTCTACCAAATGCAGCCAGTTGTCTTGTAGGTGGTAATCTCTAATGTTGTTTCATAGATGGAAAGTCAGTCCATCCATCTTATTTCACAACAGGCTCATTGTTTCAGCCAGAGACTTTGCTCTTATCTTCTCACTCGGCTGCTGAAACACGATCAGATTATATAGAATTGCACAGGAGATTGGACTATCTGGAAGCAGAAAGGCCCATGACAGTTACATGTCATATGTTGTAGCGATAAAAGCACCACCCATTCTTTCCAGTATGTTCCTGACTTGATTGCCAACTGCTGAAAATTCTGGCCTGTTATGCAGCAAAATAATTAAACACATAGTTAGCCCTACTGCAACATCAAATCTTTTGAACAGCAGAGGACAAGAGACTATGTTTATTCATAGTAATATCCCTAGACATAAGCCTGTAAATGTGTGACGAGCATGAGTTCCATGAAAAAAACATGAATTTTTTTTAATGTATGAATTTTATCTGTAAAAAGAAAAGCTGTTCAACTTTATAGTTTTCCTGGAAAACAACTTAAAGTACTTTCTGCCATCCATTTGCCTTTTTAAAAAATGAAAATGAACTTGGCATTTTCCTTATATGAAGTTTCCATTTTTGCCAGGACAAAATACTACCTTTATGCCCTGATCTTACTCAGGAATCCAGTAGCTCAGGCCCACCATACCATGTCCCTGCAGAGCACCTGCTAACATCATAGAATCATAGAATCACTGAATGCTAGGACTGGAATGGACCTTAAGAAGTCATCGAGTCCAGCTCCCTGCCCTCATAGCAGGACCATGTACTGTCTAGACCATCCCTGATAGACATTTATTGAACCAGTTCTTAAATATCTCCGGAGATGAAGATTCTACAACCTCCCCAGGCAATTTATTCCAGTGTTTGACCACCCTGACCATTAGGAATGTTTTCCTCATGTCCAACCTAAATCTCCATTGCTGCAGTTTCAGCCCATTGCTTCTTGTTCTATCCTCACAGGCCAAGAAGAACAAGTTTCCTTCTTCCACTTTATGACTTCCTTTTAGATACCTGAAAACCGCTACCATGTCCCCGCTCAATCTTTTTTCCAAACTAAACAAGCCCGATTCTTTCAGCCTTTCTTCATAGATCATGTTCTCTAGACCTTTCATCATTCTTGTTGCTTGATCATGGGGGTTCACCATTGGGTGCAGGGATCCATAAGAATGAAATTTGATGCAAGATCAGAGTATAAATAATGAACCTTAATGTCTGGTTTGGCTGATATCCAAAAATGCTGTGTGTGTGTCATCTGGAATTTTTTATCACTAGACCTGCACCAGGGCACAGCCAACAGTCACTTTTGTGCACTAGCCCACACACTCCCAAGTTCCAGAAGATTGCATTCTTTCAGAGGCCACAGGGAGAGTTGTAAAAGCCAATCATCATGATAACTAGAGAAGGTTCAGCATTACTATCTGTACAGCTGATCAGCCAAATTCAATACTTTGCCCAAGAATTTTCTCCACTTTCTCCTATAATCATTAACACTGACTTACCTTTCTATTCACTGCTCTTCAATAATAGTTAATTTTGTTTTCTTTCTTTTTTTCTCATTTAGGGTCTATCCTATGTCCACTTTCTGTTACACTCTCCCACAACCATAACTCCCATAAGTTCTCTGATGTATATTATATACTTTCTAGGCCAGGAATAGCAGTATCTGCAGGAATATCATCATCTCACCTGAACAAAACATTCATATACTTGTTCACAGAAAATATGACAATTAGTTATTCATGAACAGATTTGCAACTAATTTTTCTTCCATTTTTCCTAAGACACCCAAATATGAAAGGGATTTATACATTCATAGCACATAACCCATGATTCCACATTTATAGGCTCTGTAGTTGCTTCAAAATAATATAGTTGCTTCAGAATAGTAGAGTTGCTTCATTACAGAACATTTTTTCTCGCTCATTACATAGGTGGTTTGCACTTAGAAATCCAGAATGGATCAGTCTTGAATGTTGCTACAGTGAAATATGTTCTGACAAAATACTTAATAAATGTTAGGAAAGAAATTATGCTTACAAACAGCCATTTGCCAATCACCAGCAAAAATATCAGTGATAGTTTAATTGTACAGATTGAATTTCTTTTGTCTAGCACCCTTAGGATCTGACCAGTGCTAAAAGAGAGAATTGGTGGACCACCAGAGGTCAATACTGTCTAGCACCATTATCAACACTTCCACTACTTACTGAGTTCTTAGAAGACATTTTGGGATAAATTACAGGTAAGAGACAGCACAGAATATGGACAACAGGACTAGTTGCTGTAAACAAACTTTATGGGACCACAGGAAACTTGGCCATACCCATTAAAAATCTAACTAACTAAGCTAACTGAAATCATGCTGGGTTACAGATGGTGCTGGACAAGAGAGGACCGGACAAGAGAGGTTCAACCTGTAGAAGGCAATAGGAATTTTCTTGTCATGTAACTAGTACCTATGCAGTGAAAGCTACTTTTTCCTATGATCTTCTTCTATGGAAATGGCTATGCTGTATGTTGATGACTGTGTCTTATACGTGTAAGTAGGAACACTGTATGATTTTTTTAATTAAATTCAACAATAGAGAAGAACAGCCCCTCCTTTTACCTGGCTATAAATGTAACAACATTCTTTTAAATTACCAATAAAAGAAGCTTTTGTTGTTTCTGAATATCTGCTGAATATCCTCTTTACCTGTCCACATCATAATCTGGTGTAAAGGAATACCATGTATGGAACACTGTTTGAAGGAAGCAATAGAAAAAAAAACAATGGAATATTAGCTGAAACATAATAGTTAATAATTAGCCCATAAGCAGTAGAAAAGAATGCCAGTAAGTCTTCTTATAGCTGACTTCATGGTGGATACCTCTGCTGCTATTCAGAATGGTTTACTGAAGCTGTAAGTGGAACACATGGCTGCTTTAAAAATTGAAAGTAAGAATAGTAAGTGGTAATTTATTCAGCATTTTCTTAATGTCGGTTGTCACACAATATCTACATTAATGATCCCAGATGTGACAAATATTTGTATACAGTATGCCAGCGCTAGCAAGCTATTTGTACTGGAGTCACATTGATTTACATTATTGATTTCATTTCAGCCTCAATGACCAATTATTCAAGTGGCTTTCATTTGCAATCTGTGACTTTTCTATTTCTCCCTTTTTTGTGTTGTCTTGATGCATGAGAATGATGGCTATTGTGATGAAAAATCATCACAGAAAAGGAAGACAAAATAAGCTTTATATACACTGTCGGTCACATTTAAATATTTATAGAAAGGTTCCCCTCCCATAATTCAAACTTGAGATTCAGACCTGTGTTTGATAAAGTTATCAGCTAAGGAAAAATCAGTGATTCAGCTTTTGAACTTGAGGACTTTGTTATGTTTTACTGCAGTGCATAAATCCAATGGTGCATGTTTATTTCAGTATATAATGCTCAATGGTGACACCACATGGTCTATGCTACATGGTGTTATTCATGACTGATCAAATCTTTGCCTCCTTTGCCTCCTCTACTCTACTCAGTAGAAGTAGTCCAGTTCCAAATAGATGAATGGGGGCTGTAGCGGGTCGACGGGATAGGATTTGGGGTTGTTCTGCTATACAGGCTCCTTGTTATATGTCTTGCAGGAAGGCTATGGTGCAAGAATTTGTCACAATATGGATTCATGGTCCATTATAAGAATATAAAAATAGCTATACTGGGTCAGAGCAGTGGCGCATTCAGTATCCTGCCTTCCAGCTGTGGCCAGTGCCAGATACATCAAAGGGGATGAAAAAAAAACCAGGGAAATGATCAAGTGATTTGTCCTCCTATGGACCCATACTCAATCATTTTTGTTGTATCTTTTACAATTTGAATATATCTTTTTAGAGATGGGGTGACTAGAACTGCACACACTATTCATAATGGATTTACATAGTATCTATCCCATTCCCGATAGTTGTTAGTTTTTTTGGACTGCTGCTGCACATTAAGCAGATATTTTCAGACATCTACAATGGTGCCAACATCTCTCTTGCATGCTAATGAGCCATAGACTCATAGAAGATTAGAGTTGGAGAGACCTTCTACTCCAAACCCCTGCTCAAAGCAGGACCAACCTTAATTAAATAACTCTAGCCAGGGCTTTGTCAAACCTCTAAAGATGGGAATTCCACCAGCTTCCTAGGCAATCCATTTCAGTGCTTTATCACTTTCCTAATGAAGTAGGTTTTTTTCCTAATATCCAATTTAAACTTCTCACACTACAACCTGAGATGATTGCTTCTTGTTCTGTCATCTGACGCCACAGAAACCAGCCATTATGTAATTTCATCATGTTGTATGTATAGTAGTGTTCCCTGTAAGCAGCCTTGTCTTGTTCCCTGTCTTGTGTAGACACTCAGGAGAGATTCAAGTGCCACTCAGCTGATTCATAACACACCCTTAGTTAGGTTGTTTCTACTGGTGGTGCACATTCACACACATATGGGTGCACATAAAATTATTCTGCACATGGATGGAAAAAGTCCACATGTGGATGGAAAAGATTAGAGGGAACATTGATGTATAGTGAAGCCATGCCCGCTGATGGGCAGGGAGCACAAAGAGGGCAGTTGCCCCAGGACCCACTGTTTCAAAGGGTCCTTGCATGAGCTCTGGGCCCCTTTGAAATGGCATGGCAGCACTGCCACCATACTTGGAGTAGCTCTTAAAAGATGAGGGAGGTTCCAGTGCCACGATCTGAGCAGCATCAAGGGCTGTCTGCCCTTGGCACACCCCTTCCTCCCTTGGCCCCGCCATTTCTTGGGGCATGGAGCCAGACCCCCTTCCACCTAGCCCTGGGGCCCACAGTGGCTGTCAGCCCCACTGAGTAGGAATTATATTTTCCAATATTCATTACTTTGCACTTCTCAACACAAAGTGTCATCTGCAGTGTTGGTGCCCAATCACCCAGTTCAGTGAGAACTCGTTGGAGCTTTTCACAGTCAGGTTTAGACTTTATTTTGAGTAGTTCTGTACTATCACCAAACTTTGCCAGCTATTTATCCTGCTTTTCCAAGCCACTTATATGCTGAACAGAACCGGGCCCGTCTAAGTACCCTCCATGGAGGCAGAGTAGATTGGCTGAATAGGCAACCACCCTGCATTGGAAGAGTGTGTCTGCTAACAAGGTTTGGATGTGTAGTGGTGGGGATTCCTTATTTAGGTTCCTGGCAATTATCAGTGCAAATCCCTGCCATAATATTGTCTAGTGTGCTAAGGGAATCCACTGAAGCAGTTCACACAGTAATGCAACATAAATGAGACATAAGAAACTGATTTGTGTTGTGGTTTGAAAAGTTGAGCTGAGGGAGGCATTTGACTGCAGCAATAAACCTGCGGTAAGTGAAATTACATTTCCTTATAACAAAGATTACAACACAATTGTGATGGTGGCGCACATATAGGGTCTAATCCCATATCCTGCATTTTATATGTTTAAATATTAGAACTTACCCCTTAGTTTTGAAATGGAGGATCCTCCCGTTTTCACCTTCGCTGAAATCTTATGTCTTCCTCATTTCCTGAATCTAGAATAAGCCATTACAAATTAGTGCCTTTCTCCCCATGGATAGAAAGCATAATTGAGTGTAACTGGTCTATTCAGATATATGCCACGAATCCTGGATAGTAACTGAACATCGTGTAACTGTATTCCAAACTTCTGAGGATGGGAACATTCATCTGAGCTGGAAACCTCATTAGGGTGAGCTTAGATCACCTCTTCCTAACCTTCCTGCACAAACCCAGCACACAGCAGGAGCCTTGTTGAATAGTAACAGAGAAGGAGCCGTGTTAGTCTATATACTATCAAAACAAAAAAGCAGTCAAGTGGCACTTTAAAGACTAACAAAATAATTTATTAGGTGAGCTTTCGTGGGACAGATCCACTTCTTCAGACCATAGCCATTACTCCCCAAAATCCACAAACCTGGAAACCCCGGACGCCCTATCATTTCAGGCATTGGCACCCTCACCATTGGACTATCCAGCTGCGTTGACTCCTTGCTCAAACCCTACGCCACCAACACTCCCAGCTATCTGCGAGATACCACTGACTTCCTGATGAAATTACAAAACATCGGAGAAGTTCCTGACAACACCATCATTGCCACTATGGAGGTAGAGGTTCTGTACACTAATATTCCACACAAAGACGGATTACAAGCAATCAGGAACACCATCCCTGATGTCAACACAGCCAATCTGGTGTCTGACCTCTGCAACTTTGTTCTCACCCACAATTATTTCCAATTTGGGGACAATTTATACCTCCAGATTAGTGGAACTGCTATGGGCATCCGCATGGCCCCACAATATGCTAACATATTTATGGCTGACCTGGAACAACAGTTCCTCAGCTCTTGTCCCCAAATTGGAAATACATTAAGATACATTGATGACATCTTTATGATTTGGACCCATGGTATAAAGACTTTAGAAGAATTCCACAGAGACTTTAACAATCTGCACCCCACCATCAACTTATGCTTCGATTACTCCACGTGAGAGATACATTTCCTGGACACTACAGTCCAAATCAAGGATGGCCTGATCGGTACCACACTGTACCGGAAACCCACTGATCGCTATACTTACCTACACCCTTCTAGATTCCATCCTACTCACATAACTAGATCCATTGTTTGCAGTCAAGCCCTTAGGTACAATCACATTTGCTCTGATCCTACTGACAGAGACCAAAAACTACAAGATCTCTACCAAATATTTATAAACTTGAATTGCCCACCAGGGGAAATAAAAAAACAAATTGACAGGGCCAGACGAATACCCAGAGACCAGCTACTCCAAGACAGGCCCAAAAAAGCCAAGAACAGAACACCACTGGTCATCACCTACAGCCCCCAACTCAAACCACTTCAACTCATTGTTAAAGACCTACAACCTATCCTTAATCAGGATGCCACATTCCAGAAGGCCCTAGGTGACAGACCTATTCTCTCCTACAACCAACCTCCCAACCTTATGAGGATTCTAACCAATAGCCACAGTCTATACTGCAGGAACACCAGTCCTGGGACTTTTCCTTGCAACAAAGCCCGCTGCCGGCTTTGTCCACATATCTATTCTGGCAATACCATCACTGGACCTAACCAGGTTATTCACAAAATCACGGGCACATTCTCATGCTCCTCTACTAACATCATATATGCCATTATGTGCCAACACTGCCCAGATGTTTTGTATATTGGACAGACTTCAAACTCTCTCAGACAAAGAGTTAATGGGGACAAAACAGACATCAAAACATTCCTGATCCACAAACCAGTTAGTCTACATTTTAATGGAGTGGGCTATTCTGTTAATGACTTAAGAGTCTGTGTTTTATTGAAGAAGAATTTCCAGTCTGCTTTAGAACAAGAAGCTGCTGAACTCTCTTTCATATTGAAATTCAACACATTAACACGTGGTTTGAACCGGCATGCAAATTTTCTGGGTCTCTTTGGCATACTTGGCTTAATCTAATTCTTGACTCCCCTGCTCTGCCCCTCTACTCTCTGATTTGCTCACCTTGATAATTTTTTTTCTGATTTGTCAACTTTGATTACTGTTTTGGTTCTCTGTGCCTTAAATATTGAGTCTGTTCTGGTATGGTTATGGTCTGAAGAAGAGGATGTGTCCCACAAAAACTCACCTTATCAATTATTTTGTTAGTCTTTAAAGTGCTACTTGACTGCTTTTTTGTTTTGATAGCAGGAGCCTTGTTAACATACCAAAGTTTAACATCTCACTTTTTCTTTTTAAATAATAAGTCTGAATAGGGATGCTGAGAAGACCACTTCTGATATTTGAAATGCAGCTTTGCTAAAGGTATGTGAAGGGGTATCCAAAATTCATCCAGTTGAATGCTTAAAATAATCTGAGACAAATATCAGATACACTAAATATGTCCCTTGGAGGATACTTCTGCAACACTGACAGTCTCTTGAACTAAAGTAGGATGCCCAGAGATTCAGGAAAAAATAAAGGAAAAACAAAAAAACAAAAAACCTCACTAGCTAGGTAGCATTTTATTTCCTCCCTGCTCTCCTGTGACCTTGTTTCGTTTCATGTCTCTCTTGTTCACTGCCGTTACATTCCCCCTTCAGTACCACAGTTCTGAATGCTGACGAGACTGTACTTATAACAACTCGCACCACTCACTTCTGGAAGAAAACATTCTTTAGATACCAAAACTTTCTCAGTCATTTCAGCCTGTTTGACAATCTTGGGGTAGTCAGAGCGGATGTAAAACCTACATAGTGCTTTGAAGGTTTTTTGGAATCCTCATGGAAAGAACTCACAGTAGAATGGTACTAACATTCCCTTTTCCTGACTTTAAATGCAACCATTTGAAACTCAGCTTATGAGATGCCAATCTGGTAGCAGCATGCTACAGACACAATACATTCAGAGAGTACTATCAAACAGTGCAAAACACTACTCTGCAACATCCACTTCAATAAGTTTGCATGCAGAAAGCATATAGTTCTCTATTTTTAATGGTAATTCCTGGTTTCTTTACTTCAGATGCTATTATACAAAACTAATTCCATTCCCCACCCTTTTGTTTTTGGTCAAGTATCCAGAGATTCCCTTAATGGTAGATCTTTCCTCACTGCTACTCAGCAGCACTCTCCAAGTTAGCTCTCTCTCCTTACTACATACTTTCCTCTGTCAGCTTTGAGTATCCTAACCTGAGGAGAAATGAATCTTAAAGCCCATCAGTCTCTGCCAGTGCATGCACAGAACAATTGTATTTATTTGCACCTAGACTTCAAATTAAGTAGTTCCCTACCCTGGCAAGGTTAAGAACACAACAGCTGAGTTTTCAGCATTTCCTGTACCAGGTGGAGAAGGTTTCTATTTCTCCCTCCTGGAAGTATCTCTCCCCTATAATAAAAGTGTTTCTGTCCTGGCACTGTCACTTAAATTGCTCCCAAATGATGATCAGCTGCAGCTGATTTGCAGTTTATGCAGTGATTTCACACTGCAGTATTAAAACCCTTCTTTTTTGACCAGATGGGAGGATAGGTATGTGCTGAGTATGGTAGTATACAGGCATAATCAAGATGTCACAATTAATTATGGACCACGTACCATCCCTAGTTAAGGCTTCAGTCTAGTTTTATTATAAAACTTATTTTATCATCTCATAATTGTGTGTAAGAAAGCTAGTGTGGTGGGAACACTGACCAGATTTGTTTTTAAGACAAAGGACTTTTTGAAGACAAGATATGAAGAAAATTGGCCAAATTCTTGGTAAATGATTAGGAGTTAAAAAAATGCTGATTTAATGGGTGTAAGTGATACTAATTGTTTTCAGTGTTTTTGAAGCCCTTATTACTCACCTTTAAACTGTTAAGAATTTTTATGCTGAAAATACTGTGTTTTTAATCTGAGGCTGTCCTCTGTGCAATGAAACATTGTTTAAATTATGTCTGCTTTAAAAGGTACTTGAAAAGTTAATGCATCTTACCATTTTATTGTTTCCTTTGCTAAGTTAAATGGTCATACTTTAAATTTTATTGTCCAGTAGAACATTTGTGCATATGGAGAATATGATGTGTACTGGTGGCCACACTGGGAGGTCACTATGATGGAAAGAATAGACACACTTTTTGTGGAAAATTATTTTGAGAGAGGGCTGCTCAAAAGCTCTGAGACAAAAAAGGTTAGGGATACAGTGTAGCCCTATTTCAAAATAACTTACACAAATTGTGTAAGCTATTTCTAGGGAACTTTTTCAGACTTGGTGCTGTGTAAGTTCTAAATTAGTGCCTATTTTGAACGTCCCGCTATTCCCCTCACAATCAGGGGTTGTAGGAACAAAATAACATGCTTGAAATATCCTTGCTATTTCAAGCACAGTGCTTAGTCACAGGGTTTCTATTTCGGGACATATTTGTATCCTGAAATAGAAATCACAGTGTGACCATAGTCATAGAGACCAGCGGTAATGGAGTTGACATGTAATTCCATTGAGGTAGTGTCCTGTTACCCGTTGTTGAATGATCAACATCAAATTAGACTTTGTAATCCAATTTGGGGAAAAAAAAATCCTAAAATGAACTAGTGCCTAGTCCTGAGAAGCCTTGTACGTGTTACTAATCCTGCAGCAAGCTAGCTGAGTAGGGATTTCTCCTGTGAGTAGTGGGGCCCACAACTGTACACACACACAAAATGCATGCTCATGGCAGGGGCTGTGCCATGGTGAGCAGCCAATGCCAACTTCAGGGGCTGTGGCTGCTCTTGTAAGAAGAGACAGAGCTCTCTAGTCTCACATCAGGTTAGATATCACCTCCCTGAGAACTGGTGTCCCGCTCCAAGCCCCAGCTGACAGCGGGCAGCAATGGTGTGGGATGTGGATGCTCAAGTTAAGAGGCAGCTCCCAACAGGGCCCCAAGCAGGAGGAAGAGGACCCCAGACAGAGTGCCAGGGATGTACATCTGCCTCCTGCTCCCTATTCCTGCTATGGATCAAATGGTGGTCACGACTCAGGCTTTGGGTGGTTGGGGCTTTTTCCTGACTGCCATCTCCCTCCTGGTTATGGCTATTGGTGCTGTTTCCTGGGCTAAGATGGATATGCAGGGGCAACCATGTGCTGACAGGGCCTTGGCTACATGTGCAGTGACCCACCTAGCTGGATGACCCCATGCAGACTGCACCTGTAAATTTTCATGGAGCCTCTGCAAACTCTGAAGCCTGGGCAGCCCCTGCCCTAGACTGCACTCTGCAGCTGTTGCTTCATCTCTACTGTGTCCAGACTCTGGTGGTGACACTGCTGCATAGGAGGTAAAATTGACAGCAAGGACTTCACTTGGGAAGGTGTGAGTGACTGGTGGTGCCAGCTGGGATGAACATGAGGAGTCAGACAGGAGCTAAGGGTACTGATGAACTGAAGATGGAGGGGCCAAGGTGTGAAAACCTCTTCTCCTGAGAGGTACAGGCCACGTGAACAATTTCTGGAAGTGCCCCTGCCTGTTCGTATGACTCACAGGATCTGGCCATGGATGTTTTTACTGAGTCCTCTGTCAGGCAAAACTAATATTGACCTGTGTTTTCTTTAAACCAACTTCTTGAGTTGGCCTCTAAAAATGAAATAAAGGAAACTCAAAGTGTAAAATACCATGTTGCACTGAGGTATAGGCCACTGCTCTCATATATTGCATTTACTTTTGGCCTGATTTTCAGAGGTGCAGTGTTCCCCTTCAGCTACTATTCACACCAGTTCAACCTGCACACGGTGAGGACTGAAATCAATTATGCTGGCAAATCAATAACCATTGCTGGATAAAATGTGACCAGTCCACATCTACAGGCACAGTAGTTAGTTTGCAAGAGGTATTATATAATAACCTGGTAATTGGCCAGATTTTCAGAGCAGCTTCTAAAACAGAAGGTGCAGTCTTTGTGCACAAATTGTTCTGTGCAGAATTTTTATGCCCGTGTTACCGTAAGAGAAAAGCATTGGATTTATTAAAGCAAAATGCGGGCTCAGGCTTACAAAGGTACTGAGCCTTTTTTAGGAGCCATTGAAAGTCCTATATTCCTAAAGTCAAGTGGCTCAAAGGGCTGAAAGCACATGTCAGGAGGTGGTGTCCATAAGCAGGATGATTTGCCTAGATACCTGCACGTTTTTCTGCACTCAGATCTTGGCCAAGAGAACTTGTAACTTGTACTACCATCAGGAGTAAAAACTGCTATTCAAAAGCAATTTTCAAGAACAATAAATTAGTATAGAGCAAATATTTTAATAATTATGGCATGTATCAACCATGGGTCAACACTTGACTCTTACTCAAGCCAAAGTGCCACCAATAACAACATTTGCAGTGATGTCACAGTTACTGGACTAGCTTGCATGCTAGTCTTGCTCTTGCACTTACCTCCAATACCTGGGGAATTACATGAATCTTATACTCTTTGGGCTTGCCAACATGCCACAAAAGCCCAGAGTAGCTACAGTAGAATAGTTATTGTCACAACGCAAGACCTTTTGGATGCTGATGGTAGGATTAAACGAGGCTAGGTGGTCGAATGGGTGCGTTGCTGAGGACTGAAGTCCCCCGGGGTCCGAGGACCCGGCCAAACCCAGCTGCGACCCCATGTGCGATGTTAGGCGAGAGCGCTGCCCCGGGAAGATGCACTGGACCCTACCCTAGGGCCACCCAGGGGGGAGGAACTGCCAGAGATGGAAAGAGTAACAGTCTGAGGCAAAGGAGTAATGGTGAAACAGAGTGCTATCTTTATTGAATAAACAACTATCTATTAATGAAGCCTATATATCTATCTATATTATATTATGCTACATTATATTAAACTAGACTTTAATATATTATGCTGTATTATACACATATATACAAAGATACATTGATTAAGGTAAATGGGCACGTGGAAATGGACGTCCAGATTCTTAGGTTACCACAGCTGGTGCCCGGAGTTCCCAGCGGTCACCAGCCTATTTTAAGTCTCCGAAGAGAGTCCAGGTGGGGGCGCTACTCCCCACCCGATATAGTGATAGCCCGCGAATCTGAACGATAGGGTTAGGATAGGGTAATCAATTATCTACAGGATAAGCAGCCTATTGTATTATTTAACTAACAATAATAATTAACGTTAATAATACCATCTAATAATTAAACCTACCTAATATGAACATTAACATTTAGTTTACATTACAAAAGAAGTCCTGACCTGGGCCTTTGGGCCCAGCCCTATGCAGAGTTAAATAAAGGATGACGAGTCCCGGTGGTCTTTATTTAAAGTGAGTAGCCAAGTCTAGTAGTCGTTTTGAGGTTAGTGGTCAAGTCCAGTGGTCATATCTAAGTAAATAGTCAAGTCCGGTGTTTGCAATAATTAGTGATGAAGTGGCCGGTGGTCAGACAGGTTAGTTAGAATGGCGGAGGTGGTGTTACCGCAGATGAGATGGTCCAGGTAGGTAGGTGATCACGAAGGCAGTGAAGGCGTCGAAGCCACAAGATGGTGGAGGCAGCGGGAGCGCAGGTGCCGCTTGGCGGTGGACACTGCGCTTTGCAGCCAGGTACGCAGTACCCCATCACTAGGGCGGGGCCAGTTCGCCACCTGGCTGCCCCACCACAGGGTCCGCTTGCTGCTCCTTCGACCCAGACGCTGCGCTGTCAATGAGGCTGCGGGTGGCGAGGGTACTGCGGCGGCTGGTGGGCGCTGCTGGCATTCCCTCAGGAGCTCTTCACAAAGGCTTCACTCTATTGAGCTGACCTGAGAGTCCAGCGGACACTATTGCTAGCCACGCTCCTCTCTGCAGTAGCAGCTGTTTTGACAGCTAGCTCCCAGGGCCACAGAATGGTGGGTGGCTCCTGGATTTATAGATCAGTCTTATTAATATTTATGACATGATTATCATATAAGAGTTCTGTGCAGGTGGTTTTCAAATAGGTCCTCCTCTTGGCCGAAGGTGCTAGAAGTTTGCACCTGGGGCCAATCGGAGGGCTCTATTTTGAACCTACTGTTATGAATAATTCATGAGTTCAGGTTACTGGGGAAACCAACTGACTCAGAGTGACTGTTGCAAGGGCTGCTAAATGGCAGCCTATGTGACTTCAGATTTTTCATGTGCCTGCATTGATGTTTAATGGCCAAAGGCTTGCTTCCCCTAACCCATGGGGGCGATGATGCCCAAGGGATAGATGGAAAAATCCCTAACAGTTATAAGCACACTAGCTGCTCTGCGCCTACTTCCCATGCAAACATTTTTATTCTAAAGAGCACAAAGCTACACTTAGTGCAGAAGCCGTGTGTCGAAACAGGGAGAAAATGCAGTGTAGCTAGTGTTCTTTAAATTCACAGAAACCCTGTTTTTTCACTAGCTTCCCCTGGCTGATGAGCCTTAGAAATGCCATATATTTATGGCATTTTTAAATACAGATTAATAAACTTTTACAGATGAATCAACTAAATCAATCACCATTGGCATCAAACATTAAAACAAAACAACATTTCCGCTCAATAACTCAAATAATTAATGGGAATACAATGAACTGTTGAATTATATCAATACTGCTGTCCCTTAGTGTTTCTGTAAGGCATTTGCTATTTTTAAACATTGTTACTATGTATTTTTGAGTATTTATGCAGCCCTGTTGGAGGGGATGCTCCTGAAATACTGCCTTTTGAACTACAACATCAATCATGGCAGCGGTTCAGCACTCTCAGATTGCCTCGAACTCACTGTGGAAACAGAATAGTCTAGCAAAATGATCAAAACTAACAATAAACCAGAAAAAAAAGCAGTCCAGTAGCATTTTAAAGACTAACTAAATAATTTATTAGGTCATGAGCTTTCATTGGAGAGACCCACTTCTTCACATCCAAAGCTCATCACCTATAAATTATTTTGTTAGTATAGTATAGTTAGCATATAAGTTATTTTGTTAAAGTGCTACTGGACTGTTTTTTGATTTGATAGTATATAGACTAGCACAACTTTCTCTCTGTTACTATTCAACATGCATAAGCCAGAAGTTAGAGACAAAAGTTTTCAGTTTGGACAGTTTAGGGAGAGAAGTATTACAGCCATGGAGACACTTCTAACCTCCCCTTTCCTACCCAAAGGAAAACTGAGTTCTTTGGGAATTTCTGGAACACTGAACTGTGTCATCTCAGCAGAGACCAGAAGCTCAGGAGGCTGAGAACTGGAACCCAGACCAGAGAACCAAAGCTTGCTTGTACCATGTTTTTTGTTTGTTTACTTTGCTATTTTAAGCCAGCCAGAGACTTCAGCATAAAACTACCTCTCAATGAGAGCCACACTGATCTTTTGCCTAGTAACAGCGAGAAAGCCGTGCTAGTCTATATACTATCAAAACAAAAAAGCAGTCAAGTACCACTTTCAAGACTAACAAAATAATTTATTAGGGGAGCTTCTGTGGGACAGACCCACTTCTTCAGACCATAGCCATACCAGAACAGACTCAATATTTAAGGCATAGATAACTAAAAATAGTAATCAAGGTTGACAAATCAGAAAAAAAATTATCAAGGTGAGCAAATCAGAGAGTGGGAGGGGAAGGCAAGAATTAGATTACTTCCTCCACGAACTTAATACAATTCTGTGGTGACCTTAAAGCCTTCTTTCGCCACCTCTGTCTAAGGGAATTCTTCCAACACAACTATGAACAACAGTCTGACTTTCTTGACCCCCCTTCCAATTACCAAAAGAAGAAGAAACTGTATGGACTCCCCCGATGGTCATAGTGAAAGTCTGGATTTCTACGTACAATGCGTCTGCAACCGTGCTCAGACTGACATCATATGCAAATAATTCCAAATGAGACACAATCTCAACTATGCTGAACGTTATGCTGTCCAGAGTCTCAAAAATAACGCAGACGTTATAATCAAACCAGCTGAGAAAAGGGATGCTGTTGTCATCATGAATAAGTCAGACTATGAACAGGAGGAAGCCAGACAACACTCCAACACCACATTTTACAGACCTCTCTCCGCTGATCTCGCTTTGGAATTCCAAAAGAAATTACAACTACTTAAGGAACTCCCTGCTGCTACTCGTGGACCTTATTCACTCAGACACACCATCTCAGCCCCATCCTGGATTATTCAATTTACTTCCCAAAATCCACAAACCTGGGAAACCCGGACAACCTATCATATCGGGTATTTGCACCCTTACCACTGGACTATCCAGTTATGTGGACTCTCTCCTCAAACCCTATGCCACCAACACTCCCAGCTGTCTCTGAGATACCACTGACTTCCTGAGGAAATTACAAAACATCGGAAAAGTTCCTGACAACACCATCCTTGCCACCATGGATGTATAGGCTCTGTACACTAATATTCCACACGAAGATGGATGACAAGCGATCAGGATTGCCATCTCTGATGTCACCACAGCCAATCTGGTGTGTGACCTCTGTAACTTTGTTCTCACCCATAATTATTTCCCATTTGGGGACAACTTATACCTCCAGATTAGTGGAACTGCTATGGGCACCCGCATGGCCCCACAATATGCTAATATATTTATGGCTGACCTGGAACAACGATTCCTCAGTTCTCATCCCCTATTACCCTTCCTCTACTTAAGATACATTGATGACATCTTTATGATTTGGACCAATGGTATAAAGACTCTAGAAGAATTCCACAGAGACTTTAACAATCTGCACCCCACCATCAACTTATGCTTCGATTACTCCACGTGAGAGATACATTTCCTGGACACTACAGTCCAAATCAAGGATCACCTGATCGGTACCACAATGTACTGGAAACCCACTGATCGCTATACTTACCTGCACGCTTCTAGCTTCCATCCTGCACATATAACTAGATCCACTGATTACAGTCAAGCCCTTAGGTGCAATCACTTTTGCTCTGATCCTACTGACAGAGGCCAAAAACTACAAGATCTCTACAAAATATTCATAAACCTGAATTACCCACCAGTAGAAATAAAAAAAACAAACAAACAAAAAAAAAACAACAAATCGACAGGGCCAGACAAATATCCAGAAACAAGCTACTCCAAGATAGGCCCAAAAAAGCCAAGAACTGAACACCACTGGTCATCACCTATAGCCCCCAACTCAAACCACTGCAACTCATTGTTAAAGACCTACAACCTATCCTTAATCAGGACACCACATTCCAGAAGGCCCTAGGTGACATGCCTGCTCTCTCCTACAAACAACCTCCCAACCTTATGAGGATTCTAACCAATAGCCACAGTCTATACTGCAGGAACACCAGTCCTGGGACTTTTCCTTGCAACAAAGCCTGCTGCCAGCTTTGTCCACATATCTATTCTGGCAATACCATCACTGGACCTAACCAGGTTAATAACAGAATCACAGGCACATTCTCACGTTCCTCAACTAACATCATATATGCCCTCATGTGCCAACAATGCCCATATGCTTTGTATATTGGACAGACTTCAAACTCTTAGACAAAGAGTTAATGGGCACAAAACAGACATAAAAACACTCCTGATCCACAAACTAGTCAGCCAACATTTTAATGGAGTGGGCCATACTGTTAATAATTTAAGAGTTTGCGTCTCACTGAAGGGGAATTTTCACTCTACTTTGCAAAGAGAGGCTGCTGAACTCTCTTTTATATTCAAATTCAACACATTAGCACGTGGTTTGAATTGGGATGCAAATTTACTGGGTCATTATAGGTGCTCTTTTGCATACTTGGCTTAATCTAATTCTTGACTCCCCCCACCCCAGCCCTCTACTCTCTGATTTGCTCACCTTGATAATTTTTTTTCTGATTTGTCAACCTTGATTACTATTTTTGGTTCTCTATGCCTTAAATATTGAGTCTGTTCTGGTCTGGCTATGGTCTGAAGAAGTGGGTCTGTCCCACGAACGCTCACCTAATAAACTATTTTGTTAGTCTTTAAAGTGCTACTTGACTGCTTTTTGTTTTGATCTTTTGCCTGGAGTAGACGGTGGGAGGGAACCTAGGGTGGTTTTTAGTGACTGTAAATGTTGGGGCAGGGAGTGAGGGGGAGAGTTTATGTATTGTGATTTTTGTCTTATCCTAATTTCCTTTCCATTTATCCCCTATCCTGAGTTCCCTGGACCTAATAAATCTCCAATTACGGGTTTTTGTTTCTCTGAGAATTGTTATATTTTTGTTTGCTCTGACTGACGCTCCTCTGTACGAGACCACATGTTAAATATCTCACCAAGAGAGAAGTCCTCTCCTCTGTGCTCTCAACTCTGGAGTTTCCTTGGATATAGGCACCAGGAACCCCCCATAGAGGTACCTTGGCCCCCTAGGCCTGAGAATAAAAAGGAGAAAGCTGCAGGGACACCACAGGTCAGGAGGTTGCTTTATGATCTCTACATAATGCACTGAAATATATGGCAGAAAAAAGGAAGACAGGGCTATAAAACTTATTAGTTTAAGTCTAAAAAAAGATTAAATAGTATATCAAAATGTATTCATACAATCAACATAACTACTGTTGTTTCAGTCATAATTGTATCTATCCGGTTTAATGTTTGCAATTTTTTACATACATTTTTAACACATTCCTACACAGAGACTATTTTGGGTGTGAGCTGGTTGGGTGCATATGAAGCCAGCGTTGTGCATGATGTTCTTGGTATTTCCTGTCATAGCTGAATCTTTTCAGGTCTGAACTATCAAACAGTCTTAAGGCTAACAAGAGGAAAGAGGAAACTTCAGTGGAAATCAATACTCCTTGCAAAATTCCCTACGCCCATATCTATATATCTATCTGTTAATGATTCTTTTAAAGGTGCAGCACAATATCAGAGAGATAATACAAGCAAAACTGTTTTCTTCTGTAGCAAATGGAATACTGTAATTACTGTCAGCCACACTATCTTTACTCATGCTGAGCAGCAAATTTTTTCCATGAAAAAATCCTGTTAACTTCAGTAGGATTACTTGCAGAGAAAGGTACAAAAATATGAGCAAGAATGGCAGAATATAGGTATAAGAAGTTAGCCATCATTCCAGTAAGGGCTTTTTTTGTGCTGGAATGTAGTTCTAGCACTCCTGCAGCCTCAGCCTTGGGACCGCCAGATGGGTAGCAGCCAGCTCCACAGATGGGAGTCAGCTGGGGCATGAAGCCGCACCAGCAGCCCTAGCCTTGGGATCCCCAGTGAGGTGGTGGGGGACCCCACCAGAGCCACAGCTGTCAGCTCGTTAGGGTGCAGAAAGCCCCGCTGGCAGCGCCAACCGTGGGAATCTGGCTGTGGACTAGGCCTGTGGCAGAGAGCCATCTGGGGTGCAGAGTCCTGGCGGCAGTTCCAGCCCTGGGGATGGGGAACCCTGGCAGCCACAGGGTTGGGAGCCTTGCTGACAGCTCTAATCCCAGAGACCTGGCTCGTGGGCAGTGGGACCCCCACTGGCCCCACAGCAGGGAGCCAGATGGGGCACCGAGACCCTCCATCGGCTCTAGCCCCAGGAACCCCTGCAGGGTGGGGTGGGATTGGGGAGCCAGCTGCATACCAGCTCCTCTCTTCTCACCAAAACAGCACTGTTTTCAGTGATAAGAGAAGTAACAAGGTGTCTTGAAAAAATATGTGACAGAGGCTAGGGATAATGGAGGCATAGATGGGAAAGACTGATGTGTAAAGATATATACAAAGCCAACTTTCAGAAATTACACTTTAACTTGATTATGAAATTACTTTCTGTTAAAGCTGCTATAATTTAGAAATATAAGGAGATAGTGGGGAAGGACTATGCTTAGTTGTTACATAGTCTGACTTATGGCAGAGGGAGAGAGCTTGGACCATCCAACAGCAAAGCACACTTACTAATAGTACGTCAGCCCTAAATTCCATTCTACTGCTTGCATCATCATTCAGCTAATTTCTGATGGAAAGACAACTTTGATTTTTCAGCTCACAGTAGCTGTGTCTACACGTGCACGCTACTTCGAAGTACCGGCACTAACTTCGAAATAGCGCCTGTCGTGGCTACACGCGTCGGGCACTATTTCGAAGTTAACTTCGATGTTAGGCGGCGAGACGTCAAAGTCGCTAACCTCATGAGGGGATCAGCATAGCGCCCTACTTCGACGTTCAACGTCGAAGTAGGGAACGTGTAGACGATCCGCGTCCCGCAACGTCGAAATTGCCGGGTCCTCCATGGCGGCCATCAGCTGGGGG
Source organism: Carettochelys insculpta (assembly GCF_033958435.1). Taxonomy (NCBI): domain Eukaryota; kingdom Metazoa; phylum Chordata; order Testudines; family Carettochelyidae; genus Carettochelys; species Carettochelys insculpta. The sequence continues at coordinate 61,195,554 of NC_134144.1, forward strand.
GTTGAGAGATGCTCTCTCCCCAGCCCCTGCGGGGCTCTATGGTCACCGTGGGCAGCAGCCCTTAGCCCAGGGCTTCTGGCTGCTGCTGCGGCAGCTGGAGATCCATGCTGCAGGCACAGGGTCTGCAACCAGTTGTTGGCTCTGTGGATCTTGTGTTGTTTAGTGCAACTGTGTCTAGGAGGGGCCCTTTAAGGGAGCGGCTTGCTGTTGAGTCCGCCCTGTGACCCTGTCTGCAGCTGTGCCTGGCACCCTTATTTCGATGTGTGCTACTTTGGCGTGTAGACGTTCCCTCGCAGCGCCTATTTCGATGTGGTGCCGCGCAACGTCGAAGTTGAACATCGACGTTGCCAGCCCTGGAGGACGTGTAGACGTTATTCATTGAAATAGTCTATTTCGATGTTGCTACATCGAAATAAGCTATTTCGATGTTGGCTTCACGTGTAGACGTAGCCAAGATGTCATTATAGATATGAGCCGCGTCTACACGTGCCGGCTACTTCAAAGTAGCCGCACCAACTTCGAAATAGCACCTGCCAAGTCTACACGTGGCGAGCGCTATTTCGAAGTTGACATCGACGTAAAGCGGCAAGACACTGAAGTCACTATCCTCATGAGGAGATGGGAATAGCGCCCTACTTCGACGCTGAACGTCGAAGTAGGGCACGTGTAGCCGATCCGCGTCCCACAACATCGAAATAGCGGGGTCCGCCATGGCAGACATCAGCTGAGGGGTTGAGAGACACTCTCTCCAGCCCCTGAGCTCTATGGTTGCCGCATGCAGCAGCCCCTTAAAGCTCCCCGCCCCCTGCCTTCCTGTGCAGGAAGCTGAGAGAGCGTGCAGGTGGCAGCAGTAACACGTGGCCAGCCTGCACGCCTCCTTGCAGCCCAGACACACACACCCCCAGCTGCGATGGCCGCCCGCCAGCCCCCCAAGCGCCCCCAGGGCACCACCCCCAAGGGGCGCCAGGGCTCCCAGGCTGGCAGCCAGCTGGGGAAGAGGCAGCGGGGCCCCTCCTGGACGGAGGCTGAGATCTGGGACCTGCTGGGGCTCTGGAGTGAGGAGGAGGTGCTCCAGGTAATGGGGAGCAAGAGGCAGAACGCAGATGCGTTTGCTCGGCTGGCCGAGGGCCTGGCTGCCCAGGGTCACCTTGTCCGCACTCCTGACCACTTCAGGAGTAAGGTCAAGGAGCTGCGGCAGGGTTATGCCCGGGCCCGGGATGCGGCCAGCCAATCTGGGGCTGCCCCCCTCACTTGCCCCTTTTACAGGGAGCTCAGGGAAATCCTGGGCCCCCGGCACACCTCCTCCCCGCCGGCCACTCTTGACACCTCAGCCGACGAGCCCTAGCAGGCCCTGGAGGCGGAGTCTGCCATGGAGGCAAGCCCCGCTCCCCAGGGGCTCCCCCAGGAGCCCACCCCTGGGATGCCGGAGGAGGAGGAGGAGGAGGAGGGGGAATCCTCCTCCAGCGACGGTGGGCTCCACATTGCGCTGCCGTCCTGGAGCTCCAGCAGGGCGTCCACCCACAGGGTGTCCCCTGACCGTGGGAGCAGACCGTCAGGTATGTACCCCCTGCTGGTGCACACCACCGGGGTTGAGGAGCGGGGACAACAGACATGACCAGGGCCCTCCACATGCCCAGATGACCATGGCCCCAAGGACAGCAGTGGCATGTCCCTCAGAAGAGTGCATCAGCCCTTGGCCCCCCAGCAGGACAGTGCCATGCCCCACCCCTGGGGATTGGGGGAGAGGAACCTAGGGTCCCCTGGGGGGTGGGTGGGACACCCATCATCAGCAGCAGCATCTCCCAGGGACGGGGATGGGGAACCATCAGCAGAGGGGTGGTGGGACAAGGGCCATGGTTCGGGACCCACACTAACGGCTGTCTCCACTCTTCTTCCCCCTGTATTCCGCAGCTGCACCATCGGAGGGCCCGGTGAGCACCGGCAAGGTGTCAGTGGTCCCGGAGAACCCACCAGGGCCATCACTGCAGGCCAGCCCCTCGGCAGAGCACCGACCAGCCCCAGGGTGGGGATGACGGCTGACCCAGCACCACCACCGGACGGCGACGGACCCCCAGCTGCTGGCAATCCTCCGGCGGCAGCTGGAGGTCTCGGAGCAGTGCCTGAGGGTGGACAAGCGGTGCCTCCATATGCAGGAGCGGGCGCTGGCCTGGTGCCAGGAGGCATGGGGGGCCTTTATGTGCACGTTTGGGTGCATCGCGGACTACCTGGCCCCCCATGCTGCACCAGCCGCCGCTCTGCTTGCCCTGCCTGCTCCACCTGCCGCTCCACCCGCCGTCTGCCACCGAGGGGCCTTCCGCCGAGGGGGACCTGGGTCCTGCTGACACCTTCTGGCTGTATCTGCCAGTTCATCCGGCCCCCAGCCAGACCCAGCCAGGGCTGAGGCCGAGGCGAGGGTCGCGCCCGCCAACCCCCAGCACTGGACATTAGGGAGTGTGGGGCCCAGGACATGCCCCCCCCTTTGTACATATCCCCTTTATGTTGTATATAGTTTGTATTAGACCCCTGTTATTTTATGATACCTGCCCCCCCATGTAAATAGTTCTCCCCTTCCTTGTGTTCCACTGTTTGTTTATCATATAATATATAATATTTATATTTGTAGTAATAATATAATAAGAATTCACCGTTTTGTGGTTTCACGAACAACAGGTTTATTTTTATTTGCAAGAAAAGTTTGGGGGGTGCGCTCTTGGGTGCTCTGTGGTGTGGGCGTAGGGGCAGGGAGTGTTGTGGAGGATGCAGGGGTGCAGTGAGGGGCCTGCCAGCATTCACCCCGCGGCCTGGTCGAAATGGGCCTGCAGGGCCTCCCGGACCCAGATCCCCTCGGGGTCCACCTGGCGACTAGGGGCAGCGGGTGGCTGCACGTCAGCCCTGCCAGCCTCCACAGCCCAGCCCTGAAAGATTGCCTCCCTCTTGCTCTCCCCCAGGTTATGGAGGGTGCTGCATGCGCCCACAATCTGGGGGATGTTGGTGGGGCCCGCATCAAGGTGGGTGAGGAGACACCTCCAGCACCCTTTGAGGCGGCCAAATGTGCGCTCAACCACCTGGCGCATGTGGTTCAGGTGCGTGTTGAAGCGCTCCTGGCTGGCTGTGAGATGGCCCGTGTAAGGGTGCATGAGCCAGGGCTAGAGGGGGTACGCCGCATCTGCGATGACGCAGAGGGGCATGGTGGTGTCCCCCACAGGGATCTCCCGCTGGGGGATGTAGGTCCCTGCCTCCAGCCAGCGGCACAGGCCTGAATTCCGGAATATCCGGGTGTCGTGGGTGCTGCCAGGCCAGCCAACATAAATGTCCAGGAAGCGGCCCCGGCTGTCCACCAAGGCCTGGAGGACCACCGAATGGTAGCCCTTCCTGTTCAGGAAGCATCCTCCGCTGTGCTCTGGAGTTCGGATGGGGATATGGGTCCCATCCAGAGCCCCGAAGCAATTTGGGAAGCCCAGGCTGGCAAACCCCACGATAGCGGCATCCGGGTCCCCAAGCCGCACGAGCCTGTGGAGGAGCAGGGCGTTGATGGCGTGGATGACCTGTAGGGGAAGGACATGGGAGAGCACCAATGAGGGGTGTGCAGGGTGTGTCTGGCCCTCCCCTCCACCCCCAGGGCTGCCCTCCCCTCCCCGTGGGTCCTCTTACCTCCATGAGGACAGCCCCGATGGCAGCCTTGCCGACACCAAACTGCTGCCCCACAGATCGGTAGCTGTCTGGAATGGCCAGCTTCCAGACAGTGATGCCGACCCGTTTCTCCACGCTGAGGGCACGCCGCATGGCGGTGTCCTGGTGCCTCAGTGCAGGGGTGAGCCACTGGCAGAGCTCCAGAAATGTCTGCCGGCTCATACGAAAGTTCTGGAGCCAGCGGTCGTCGTCCCACTCGCTGAGCACCAGCCGCTCCCACCAGTCGGTGCTTGTGGGGTAGCTCCACAGCCGGCGGTGTGTGTGGTGGGAGGGGGCGGGGGGCAGCAGGGTCTGGGGTTGCTTCCTCCTCCCCTGGGGGCAGCTCCTTTTCCATGAATAAAAGGTGATCGGCTGTCTCCTGCATGGCATTGAGCAGGGCAAGCACTGCTCCTGCACGGGCAGCTGGGTGGACCTCTGGCTGCTGCTGCTGCTGCTGCTGGGGGTCCATAACTGCTTCGCCGAGGTGTGCATGCCTATGGCTCTGCAAACCGCGTGCTGTGCAGGCTGCATGTGTCTGGGAGGGGCGCTTTAAGGGAGCGGCTAGCTGTTGCCCCAGAAGTGCTAGTCCGCCCTGTGACCCTGTCTGCAGCTGTTCCTGGCACCCTTATTTCGAAGTGTGCCGCTTTGGCGTGTAGACGTTCCCCTGCAGCGCCTACTTCGATGTGGTGCTGCCCAACGTCGACGTTGAATGTCGACGGCACCCGCCCTGGAGGACGTGTAGACGCTATTCATCAAAATAGCTTATTTCAATGTCGCTACATCGAAATAAGCTGTTTCGATGTAGCATACACGTGTAGACGTAGCCATGGTGATTAAATTAAAAAAGCACTCATACATCCTTTTGACGTAAACGTTGAGCAAATCTGACCTGCAACTTAACAAAGAGGAAATACGGCAACCCATGAGATTTAGCTTCATAATCACTTTTATTACCTCAGCTGCTCTTTCACTGAAAAGTGGTGAGTGCTTCAATCCTGAATGAGGGTTCCCCCCCCGCCACAGGAGATAAAAATATCAGTTCTGGTACATTATCTAGTGAGAATTTTGGCCGTTATTTTCCATTAATATGATAATGCTTCTACTTTCAAGAACTGAGACCATTATTAAAGGAAAATACTTAAATGGGTTTTAGAAAGGCTGTAAGAATTGCTATTTGCATTTTCCATGGTAACAGGAAATCTTTATGCTATTTCATTCCCCTTTTGCCAAAGTTTATTCTCTTCTCTTTATATTTAAAAAAATAAGTGCAGGATAAGAAGTGGCACATACTGGGAGGCTTTCCCTTCAGCTAAGTATTGTTCCTATATTGCTTACAGCTGTGATACAACTAAGCAGAACACTCCTCAGAAACAAGAAGGAATGAAAACAATATCAGAAATTTTGTGACAAGATATGTAAATATTTCAATTAACATTAGCATTAAAATATTTCATAATGTTAGATCTTTGGGAAATCCATGACACTTTACAAAGAATAATGCAATTAACAATTGTTACTGCTGTGCAGTACTTGGAAAACCTTAAATCTTCCATTTTTCTAGATGTAAATTATAGTCCTGTTTCTGGGATGTGATCTAAAGCCCCCGCCCCGTCCCCCCAAAATCAATGGAAAATTCCCATTAAGTGTAATATTCTTAAAAGAGGAACTGGAAAACTCCTATTAACTTCACTAGCAACAGGGAGAGCAAGAAACAAATGTAGGACAATTCTTCATAATTACAACAGTAAGAATATTGCAACACAAATATAAAAATTATATATAAGACTTTGTAGATTATAACTGTGGATGTTCCACAATTGTCAATAAATATTGGAAAAAGTGTCTTAAACCTCACCAAGATTGGGACCTGCTTTGTAGAAAGTACTGTGTTTAATCCATTAACTCCATCTGTGCAACACTATTTCTTGTTCCGTTCATGTTGCTACACCTGCTCTTCATTCAACCTTCTTCAGGGTTAATGGACGGGCTTGCATTGACTCAACAGCAATTTGACCAGGCCTTTAAGGGTACGTCTACACAAGGCAACCACTATTATGAAATAATTTTGAAATAACAGGCATCTAATTTTGAAATTCATTAACCTCGTTGTATGAGGAACAAGCCCTATTTTGAAATAGGTATTTCAAAATAGGGGCTGTGTAGAGACGGAATAGAGTCTATTTTGAAATGAGCCATAGTGCGTCCAATGGCTCTATTTCAAAATAGACGCTCTTGTGTGTAAATAATCTATTTCGAAATAGCTGAGCACTATTTCATAATTCATTTTGTGTGTAGCCGTGCTATTTTGAAATAAATTATTCTGGAAAAATCTCTTCAGGAGTAGCTTATTTTGAAATAATGGTACTGTGTCTGTGCTAGACATAGAAGTTGATTCCTGATATGTAATTTTAGCTGCACTTATTGTGGGTTGACTTCCATGTCTGTGTACACAGAGGAAGGTTGACAGAAGCATTTTTCCCATTGTCCTTCCATATGCCTTGCTTCTCACAAGGTGTTCTGGAGTCAACTTTGACCCATCATTTTGTGCATATGTGAAATGAAGCCCTGGAAGACCAATCCTAAGCAGGTCGATCTTCCATGGTAATGTGGCTGTGACCTAAGAGTTTATGCTTTTTGAGGCCAGACAGCATGACTACTTCACAGACTGCAGCAATCCCCAGTCTCAAACTATCTCAACTCTGTGCTAAAAAGACTCCAACTTGCAGTCTTGTTTTTGTCTTCAAAAACCAAATTTAAAGTAGTTTCCAATTTTGCCTCTGAATCCCTTTCACAATGTTGGTAGTTTTCAAAAGTGATTTATTTTAATAGTAGTATTATTTAGAAGTCTATTTCTCTCTCCTGTTGCCAAGTGAAATAGCCACATGTACTGACTGTGTCATGGTGGAGATAATGAGCTTCGTACTTGCAAACCCCAACGCTTATGTGCAGCAGATAGCAGAATTTAGGGCATATTAGATTACACAGGGACCAGCAAATGCGCATATGCCAAAAGTGCTGGCAAAAAAGATAAAAATGCATAAGCAAATTGGAACAAATATGGATTATTCCCTCATATCCCATCAATTTCTTTGAATTTATGTGATTATAGGCACTTTTTGCATAAATAGTAAATATAAACTGTAAGACAGAGGTGCAATTCTAAAGAAGACGACAGACCAACAACATTTCTAACCGTACCATAGATATGTCAGACATACAGAAGAGCTGGGTATGCTATAGAACATCAAAATATATGACACTGAATGAGAATCACCCTTAAATTATAGCAGTGGAATGAACTATATGAATTACTCGGTGAAATTTTACAGTTAATATGCTGGTACCTGAGAGAGCCAAAATTTAAGTAACATTGACAGAAATAATTATGATGAATCTATTTACTATTATATTATATTTACCTTGCTCATAAGAGACTGAATATTGTTCATTTGCAACATTTTGAATGTATCCTGTCTGGGATTTTTTTTAACTCATGTTAAAAGATAGCAAGTGATAAGGCCTTCACTTCTGGTTCTCCATAAATAAGTCATAAAAATACAATTTAAGATTACATTGGACGTTCAGTTTAAACTCTTGAAAAGTAAGAAATTGAGAGAGAATGCTCAAAGTGTGTCACTTAACATAGCATGGGTGAAAATTAAGCTCTTGGTGTTTCAAGTTATGTAGGCAAAAAGCGGGCTTAAAATTACTGGACACTTACACGTTTTGCCTTACTATTTCTAGGCTACATTGAAGGTTGATAGAATTGGCTGCTCCACTGATTTCAATGGATTTTGTATACACAAATTCTGAGATTTGCTCTTTGTCCCATTCTTCTCATATGTAAAATGATATTTAAATATATTTACCTCCCTCACATGAGTTATTAGGAATAATTATTCAATGGTAATACAATAATTTAATGTTATGAAACAATCTATACATATTTACATGTTTAGCAAGCAGTTTTCTTAATTTACTGTATCTTATTATGTGCCTAGTGTTTAATATTTCTTATTTCCTCATGCCCTTCTTTCCCCCCCAAAACAAAAAACAAAAACAAAGGATAGTGTAGGTCATTTAAAGAGAAACGAATTCTTACATCTGTGTTTTCACCATCTGTCTGCCCTTGGTGTGAACTGAAAAAAAGAGACAATTTAGAGCATTTGCATCTTACTGTTTACTGTTAAATACATAAATACATTCTTTGAATACCACAGACTACATCTGCTATGTATTACTCATATTCTTTTCAGTTGCTTTCTCAAACCATTGTGTGTTCGACATTTGTACAGATCTGAATTATCAGACTTCTTTTTTAGGCAGTGTGTGTGCATTGCTAAGCAGTCTTCATGGAAAACAAAATTACAGGATTTGTATCATGTTTTTGGGCCCATTTTTTGTAGCAGTGCAATCAGCACATTTGTGAGAGTAAAATAGGATTTCAGTTAAGAGCTGCTGTTTGTGAAATGTCCTAGCACAGGCACCGATTCCATGGGTGTTCTGTGTGCGCTACAGCCCTGGAGGGGGTGACGGGGGTGGGGGGGGAAGGCACCCACTGGTAGCTAGGTCCTTCCCTGACCCACTGTGTCTTCTGCCTTCTGGTAGGCCCTGCTGATCTGCTTCTCTCCCTCTTCCCCAGCATCTCCTGCCCACTGTTTGGTGTGGAGGAAGAGGAGCAGGAAGAGGTGGCGTGAGGAGTCAGAATGGGGTTGAAAGAGGCAGGGTTGAACTGAGGGATGGGGAAAGGTTGGAGCAGAGATAGATCCTGGGGCAGAGTGGGGGCTCAAACACTCCCTCAGAACTCTCAAACTTGGTGCCTCTGTGTCCTACCCACCTTTGTCTCAAGATAGCAATCCCCACATCACCCTGGATCTAATGCACCTGTCAAATTTTACTTTGACTTGACATACACGGTTTTGTATCAGTGTTTTCCTGAAGCAATTTTGTGATATTACTGCTTACGTAAACATGTCGTCCAAGGCTATATAGCTAGATAGATATGGCATGCCACTTTGCTCAGATTTATGGGGTTCCAAAAAATGTTCACTACTGCCCACATGAACATCTCTTCCTCTAACGAGCAGGCCTTATTATTCCTTTGAGCTAACTTGCAATTCTTCTGCAATATATGGGTTTTCAGACAGTTACACATCTGCTTACCCATCTGTGGTAGCATCATTTCTGTTGCATGACACAAACAAACCTGTGGCTTTGTATGCTATGGAGAGACCCATCAGATACATAGCAGATACATTTTGATTATACCTATTTTTGAACACACTGGGAGATTCTCAGATGGAAAACTTACCCTGCATGTTAGTTCCATGGATTGTTACATTCATTTAATTTAAAGGAGTGTTTTGGTTCTTCCTTCATACAAGACACCCTGCTTAAGTAGAAAACTTAGGTCAGATTATTTCCTCTTTATGGACAACGTCTTTATGAGCTTGCATTTTATTTTTGTTTGTTTCTAGTAAAGCCCATAACAGGGTAGTGGTATAAGCTTGTATAAGAAACTACAGCCTTTGCCTTGGAGAGGGCAGAATGGCCCCTCACTCTGGCTTTCCTGCTATCTTTGTGGGCTTGGAGCATGTCAATTGACTATAGTACACTTCCTCCTTCTCCTGGTAAGTCTCCTGGCAGCACAACTCCTGCTTATCATAGCTCATATTCTGTCCATTCCCTCACCCCAGTCTTTTGTCCTTTAACAAGAAAAATATATGTTCTTACAGAAGATAAGTAATGGCTAATATTGCATTTGAATGAATCGTCCTATGTCTAAAGCACCTAATGCTCTTTTGTGTTCCTTTTGAAACCTGTAACATACAGAGGGATACCACAAGCAAGTCAATTTTATCAACACAATTTCTTCCATACTATATATTTTATTCATTCTGGAATCTGAAGACAGCTTAAAAATAGGCTTCCTGTCACTGCCAAGGAAATGTGCTGAAAAACCAGCAGCAGATTGAGGTTCTGATAGAGAATCTACTTGTGATAATAGCAACTGGAGTGTCAGTCATCCTCCCTATTTCTTTTGTCCATGAAAGCACAACCTAAATATTTCATGGAGAGTGTGATTACATCTGACAGCCCCCAGCGAGAAGCACAGGCAGAAGTGTTCTAATTTTTTTCTACATTCTACGTATGCTACAGTTTAGACTCACAGAAACACATGTGGTTGCTACACTCATGGTCACAAGGCATCTTCCTGTCAACGCATGAGTCTTCCTGATGGGATGTGCATTAGATTATTGTCCCAGATAGTTTTACATATCTCACATGATGAAGCTTCCACAGCTTTCCATGGGAAACTAATGCTAGCTGAGCAGTGGGAAGTCTCTGGAAAGCAAGGGTTGCACTCTGCACCAGACTCACGATCTGGGTAGGATTTATTGAGCTGAGCAGGGGAATGGCCTCATGTCTCTGCTCAGCTGTGTCACTACATGGTGGAGCATCAGTCATGACTATTGTGACAAAATCAGTCTTCCTGGGCCTCTGGCCTCTATTCAGTCCACTGGCCCAATTAAGGGTTCAGTTGCCCTTGCTGGGGTGAGGGGTGGTCTGGGAGGAACCTGGCCCCCACCCACTCATGCTGGGTTCCAGCCCAGGGCACCTGTGCTGCTGCTAGTGGGAGGAGCTGATTCCCTTAGCCATTGCCACAACAGCTCTCTTCCTTGGGCCACTTCCCCAGATGATTCTCCTTGGTACCTTCTCCAGGCTGCAGCAGTAGCAAGTCCCCACTCCTGATCCGCTGAAGCTCCTCACTCTCCCTCTGTGGCTTCTGGTGTTCCTGATACTCTCTCTTCCTACTCTGGTCTTCTTGCATCTCTCCACTCACCTCTCACACCCTCTCTCTGGCCTTCCCACTGTCAAGGGCTTTTAAAGGCCTCGTATTAGCCCAGTCATAGAGTCAGCTGGCCCACCCCAGTTAGGCTGAGCCATCTCCCGCCCAGCTGCCTCTGATTGCCCTGCTGGTGCTTCGCAGACCCTTCTGCTTGTTTGGGCTCCCTCTGAGGGGAGGCTCTGCCACAGTATTACTATTTATTATTATTAAGTAAGTTGCCATGGTCCCTTAATCAGAACTCTAAATAAATATATATATATATACTGTTAATCATAGCTTTCCAAAGGAGACACGTAGGAAGAGACTCAGGCCTGGCCTTCAGGGCCCTGTGCTCCAATTATTATAATATCCACTAATAGCATTGCCTTAGGCCCCTATCCAGCTTGGCTGGCTCTAAAGGGAGTGTTGTTCACACACATGGTCAGTGGCAAACTAAGAATGGAGCTCATGTCTCCAGACTCCCAGAATAATTTAAGCTACTAGCCATGGGCTGTCACTAACTGCTCCATCTTGAAATATGATTTTCTTTTTACAATTGCACCTCCAGGATAGGAATTCTTCTTGCTTTGGATATAACATACATCACTAACATAACATACATACATTCATACCCCTGAGTGACATATGTTACACCAATGTAAGTGCTGGTATAGACAGAGCAAGGTTAGCGGGAGAGTTTCTTCTGCCTACACAACTACTGCCCCTTATGGGTGGTGGGGTAAGTAAGCCAATAAGAGAACTCTCTTGGTGGCTTAGGGAGTCTTTAGCAGAAGTGCAACAGAGGCACAGTCGCACTGCTGCAGCTGCATTGCTGTAGTGCTTCTATGGTAGATGTAGCCTGGTTTTACTATTCCCGGCAGCCCTCATGTGTCAGCAAACCTTAGCCCATCCAAAAGGCTGGAACATACATTTTTCCAGAATACATCAACAATCCACATTTACTTGTCCAGAGGAGCATAATATGACAACACGTGCTTCTCAGTGCCTCCTTAGTGACTCTCACATCCTCCACGTAGCTACACAGTGTGAAAATCTAAAACGTTCCTTATCTTTGTGACTATTAACCTGAAAAAGAAAATTGCTTTTCAGATCAGAAGAGCCTCTAATTTACATCAGCTGAGAATCTAGCCCCAGTATTTATTCCCATTGTTGTCCATCACTTTCTGAGGATAAGCAGTTACCTTATGCAAGAATTTTTCAACTTCTTTATTGTTAATAGAATATGGCAAGATTTTGCTTCTGAAGGAGTTTAATATGTATATGGATTCCAACTCTTTCTATGGCTTCAGTTTTTCAGATTTATTAGAAAGTCTTTGATGTGTCCCAAAATGTTTTCAAGGCAAGCTATAATAATAGCATCATCTTTGAAATGATGATATTTTATGGCATATCAGTTACTGGGCTGTCAGTAGCAGATTTCTGACCATTTTGTAGTTTCCTTTGTATTTAAATTTACCTTTGTCATTAACTGCAGGCTGAATGAATTCACCAGTAATCATTAAAGATGATAACTCCAGGCACGCTGTATGAAGTCCTTCTTTAATTTATCTCCTGAGTATACTCTCCTTGTACTTGAGGTATTGGTATTTTTATTCAATCAGTTTTTACCTAATATTCTTGATTTGTTAGCCTCCCTCTTGATTAATTACGTACATTTAATTTTAAGTACATAGTTTCTTGGTGCAGTTATTTCAGCCAAATGAAGGGTTTTGTCATAAAACCTGAATGTAGATGGAGTACAGACATTTTATTTAGCATAGACAAATCTTTTGGTAGCAGACAGTGTGCAAAGACACTTTGATAAAGTTTTAGATCTGGGGGTCACTGAGGTTCAGCACCGTTAACCTCAGACAGTTGTTTGCTACAATGAAAACAATTCTGCACCGTAAAGACATGTTTTTTTTTCTCCCCCGAGCAGAACATTCCAATGAGAAATGTAATGAATTCTTCATACAGCTCATGCCAAGACTCAGAATATTACAGCAATTTTTTTTTAACATTCTACTCGTTCCAGTAACTGTTTCTGATGTTATTTCTAATCAGTGAGTTTCATAAAAGAAATATCTGCAGTATTTAATACAATGGACGTGTTCCTTGGTAGCAAGTGTTGGGTGGAAAGGACATGTTAAAATAAAACTGCCTCTCCCCAGTGGTTGCCTAATTTCAAAGTGTTCAAAACCGAAAGGCTGTTTCTACACATGCCACATTCTCCGAAGAGTGTTTTCTGGACTCCAAATCACGTGGGCTTATGCTAATGAGGCACTGGGAATTTACATATATGCCTCATTAGCATATTTTGGGCTGTTTATTAGCATGGCACTTTCGGAGGAAGTGGCATGTGTAGAAACAGCCAAAGTGTTTTAGAGAGAGGAAGAGGTGGACATTTCCAATAGATGCTCTGCATCCTTTCCCTGTGCTCGTTTCCCTATATTTGGCTTAACAGGTAGCTCAACAAATCTTCCAAAGCATGATCCTCTGGTGGCAATGAGCCATCATGAGGCACTGCCATTATACCTTCTATATTAACCTTATTCTTGAAAAGGCTGTGGCCATGGGGACGGAGACCTTAATTAGAACGTCCATGCGAATATATGATCCCCAGCTGCCATAAAGGCTCTGCTGTATTGTCATACAGTGATCCCTTGGCAAAGGGTTCCTTATTTTTGGCAAATATCTCTTACCTCTTGCCTGACAAACTCACTGCATCAAATTTACAATATACAGGATATTTATCCATGAGTAGCAACATGTCTACAGAAAGCTTGTGAAGATTATAATCATCGTGAGATATATGTACAGATATTATATAAGGAGTAATGTGTTAATATGGGAAATATGCTTTATGCACTCAGTAGACATTAGTCACTAGGCTGTAATGGGTTTTGAGGATGATTTGTTCAAACAAAAGTAAGTTGTTAATCTTCTTTAGTGAGCCAGTGAGGTAATGCAAGATGCTACGGTGGAGGCAGGCCATATCTGAGATAAGTCAATGGAAAACCATCAACATGTTGTCAAATGGTCGAAACCACCAGGAGATTAAAAACAGCACCATAGTTGGCAGGTGACCATCCTGACTAGGAAACAAAAGTTGTTTCACAAAGGGTAGGAAAAGGCACTCTGAAAATATTCGCAGAAAAATCAGGGGGCTTTTATGAACATTTAGATCCTAATTCCTGTGAGACTGAACACCGCAACACTGTCCAATTATTTTTGGGGTGAGGAAAGCTACTTTATTATACTGGAAAGGGAACTATTGATAATTGTTAACCCAGGTTTGTGTGTTTATGATTTTGTTCTGTGTTGTAACCTTTTGCTTCTGTCACTTTCTCTTATTTTAATTAAGTCTGTATGCTTTCTTAAATAAACCCATATTTTGTTTCAATTGTATCACATAGCCCTTTTTTGTAATTGCTAGGACCCATATGTCTGAAGTAATGAGACTCCAAGTCTTAATGAAACAGTCTGGCCTGTTTTTGAACAAAATAAGGGATTCTCCTTGCCTCTTGCCCCACATTTCTCATCTCTCATGTCCATTCTGAGGTCTTGTGTTAAGGGATGATAAAGAGGAAGGAGCAGACTGATGTGACATCTGAATTATTTTTTCTTGTATTGAGATTGAAATAAAGACATATATGATGCTGACATCTTTTGGATGAGAAATAAAATGAAGACTAAGCTGCCTCTGATAATGAAAATGAAGGGTTAGGGGATCTCCTTCTAGTAGCAGGATATAACCCATTGATTGACCTGTAGATCACTTTAAATTTATTTTTAAAGGCTCATCTGTGTTGCTACTGAAATATGATAATTTTCAAAGGGGAAATCCTCAACTTTAATGCCAGTGTTTTCAAACAGTATAGACGAACGTGGTCTTGAATTTAAAAGAAAATAAACCCATGACTAAATCCATGTACAAATCAGAGTGGGACTTTGCTATCATGCTGTCATATTTATCATTTATTTTTTCTTAAATTTAAAAAAAATAGTTGACTAAATTTATAAACAACCCATTTTGCTAGAGAGAGGGAAAGTTTTCTTTGAAAAAAATACTAATGAAATAAAGTGACTCTAATTCGCAAAGGCATAAGGGGCAGGTGACAGAAGGGCTTTTTGCTGGCAGGGGCACGTCCATATAGCCTCTTTACTGCCTGCACCCCCCTGTGCTGAGAGTGAGATCTTGTGCTGCTATGCTAATGAGCTGTGGGACCACGCTAATGATCAGCCATTTGCAGTTGGGAGGCTGCTCATTACTATGGAGCTGCCAGGAGAGCAACTGTGTAGACCCAGCCTCGGGCGCTTAAGATATCTAACATAGTTGATCATTGATTACTGTTGGTCACTGGGAGCAGAGCTGGGCATGAAGCACATCTCTTAAGCATCGACTCTGCATTTGGTTCCACCATCACATGGAACTTGGCTAAAACTACTACAAGTTGAAACTCTCTAGTCCAGCACCCTCGGGACCTGACCGGTGGTCGACAAGAGAATTTGCCAGACCACAGGGAGTCAATATTGTCCATCACATTACTAACACTTCCACTGCTTACTAGGCTCTTAGAAGACATGTAGGGGTAAATTAGAGCTAAATAACAGCACAGAACAGAACACTGAGCCAGGACTGGTGCCTGTAAACAAAATTTATGGAGCCATGGGAAACGTGGCCACACCCATGATAGAGGGTCATCCAGCTAACTAAAATCATGCTGGATTATGCATGTTGCCAGACAAGAGAGTGCTGGAATAGAGAGGTTCAACCTGTAGCTGTACTATAAAACTACCTTAAGTTACACTAAGGGAAAAAAAAAACTATACAAAAGCACTGAATAGCAGAAATCCTCAGATCTGACAGACTGAAGTGGTTCATTTCCATCTGGTATGGTGGTTTGAAGGAAGCAAGAAAGCAGATGGCACAGCATCTCTCTCAGCTTCGCTCTCAGAACTTTTGGAAACATTGAGGGAAGAGGTAGGAAAGGATGCACGTGTGCTCTAATGAGCACTGTTTGGAGATAGTTCTAACATTTGGGTGCATTGAATAGACTACAGGCAAAAGTGGGAATGCGCAGAGCTATTAGAAAAATAACTAAGGAAGGTACTATGGTGCATCGAATGCTAGCTAAGACAGAGGAAAGCAGGAAATGGGGAAAGGGAGTAGAGTTAATTGTAGGGTGCCATAAGGTTTTGTACAAGAACTAGTGCTCAAGTTCAAAATTACTTGGAAAGTTGGGGGTGGTATCAAGCAGTACTTAGAGACTAGCCACATTGAAGTTAATGACAGAATTCCCACCAGCTTCAACTAGTCCATGATTTCACCCTAGGCTAAGAAAATTATCATTTAAAATTCCAGACAGACCTGAAAAGCATCTGCACCCTGAAAAGGATTTCATACATTAATGGAATCAATCTGAACCAATGGGCTAAATTTACCCCTGCTATAATTCTATTGAAAACAGTAGGGTTACAGTTGAATGAATTCAGCACAGTATTTTTATCCTATTCAGTCCTGAGAATGTTAAAAGGAGTATTTTTTCAGCCTCTAAATAATGGTGAAAGGTTACACTGAAACTCCAGTCATACAATAATGAAAGAAAGCCACGTGTTCTCCTCTAACGTTCCTATTCAGTGCACTGTGGAATAGATTTCAATCACTGTTACACCAATATTAATCTGTAGTGATTTAAGCACATTTCTTCTGGACTGCCCAAATATCTGACGCAGAGCAGAATATAGGCCTTTGCAACTTAGAGTCCCTTTATTCCATTAGTATTTTTCAGAGTAAACTTTCCATCTCTCTAGCAAAATGGTTTGTACATGGATTTAGTCAACTATTTTCTTTTAAATTCAAGAAAAGAGGAATGATAATTGTGGCAGCATGATAGGAATGGCCCATTCTGGTTGTTATTCTTTCTAAAGTGAAATACCTGGAAAAAGAATTTTAATCTAATTTTATATTATTATTATATTGAATACATCACTATCATTTAGGTATATGATGATTTATCATAGACAATATATCAGCAATGAGTAGACATGATTGGTCTTCTCTTTGTAGCATTCATCAAGGTTTTCCTGAATATGTCCCTAGATTATCTTTAAATATAATTACAGAATTTGGCTGTTGTGAGGTAAGGAATAGGCTGTGTGCCAGTCTGATTTTGAAAGACCATATGTCTAGAAATGAAATGAGGAAATAGTGACCAGAATTTAAATAATACAATTTTCACACACTTTAAGAAACACAAGGGGCAGAGAAATCTAAATTTTAATTTTATGCACACAAGTAAAGCTAAGTGGCAAAGATGAGAAAGCAGGAGGAAAATTGATTTGGGCCTGTTCAAAAGAGGGACATTTTAGCTCTAATACCCTGGAAAAATTGTTCTTTTCTTTTCTCTTTTCTTAAAATATATTGATTTAGAAATACAAAATCCCATCTAATAATCCTAATTTATCTAAACGTTCATATCTGTTAATTATTATTAACTGTATTATTGTTATTACAGTTAAAAGAATACTGTGAAGTACACTTTTTCTGAATCATCAAATGTCCACCCCGCAGTTGAAAGATTGGCACTGAGCCAATGACTATTTGTTTTGCTCGGAGTTTCAATTTTTAGATTTTACTTCTTGCTATCAAGCATAACCTTCCTCTAGCTTACATACAACAGTGTCAAAAGATCTAGTTCCTATTGTGCCATTTAATAAACACTCAAAAGGCAAGCGGTACCCAAAATGTCTACACTAAATAGAAAAGAAAGATGAAGAGAGAGGAGGGAAAAACAGGCCTAGACTGAAGTGACTTACCCAATATATCAAATCTTAACCAATCTTAGATATTAAGAAACAAAGAGAAACAGTATGCAGAGTGCTTTAGTTACCAACAACAGTAGTATTGTACAATGTAAACGTATGCTCAATTTGTTGTATTTCTTTGTATTTACTTTCACTACACTGTACTTATGGAAAACGTAATTAAAATTTATTTATGGTTAAAATGCCAGTTATTTGAAAGTTCTGGATGATAGAATGACGGACATGAAAGAGTTTGCTACATATGGTGCTAAAGACATTGAGGAAGCATCTCCAACATGCTTTTCTCCACCTATGCTGCTGACTCATATATGCCCATATACTCAAGGCAGAGGAAGCAGGGTAGAGGCCTGGCCTTCAGATGTGACACTCCTGTACCAATAAGTAATTCCCCACTGATAGAATTGACCATGTTAAAGCCTTTGTATGTGAACTAGACTATTGTCTCCTTAAGAATGTGGCCCACAGAATATTCAGGTAAATGGATACACCCAGTGTTGCTCAGTCAGTAATTAATATCAGGTCCAAAACAAAGGCAAATTAGGAATGTATCTTTTAATCAGGCTTTTCTTTTCTGTTACGATGGCTATGCAGAACATGCTGCTGAGGCATTCCTACAGAAAGAAATAATGGACCTGGATAATCTGATACATTTCAAGCAGCTGTTTCAGAGAGATACATTTACCTCTTTAGATGCTCTTGAACACACACACATACACACGCACACAGAGACACACGTAATAGAACCTCCAGTTGTTCCTGTGCTTCAGGATCAGATATTTATCCACATTCAGGAAAATAATAAGACTTCTGTGATGCTGAACAATACTATTCTTAGAACAGGAATGCATACTGACCTAGCTGATAACTTTTAACTAGCCCTGGGTACATTTAAAGAATTAGAAACTTATTCCTTTATGGAAAATCATGCACTTAGGTCTGCCACACGATCAGCAAGCTGATGACATTCAGCTCTATGGGGGCTGTTACTACAGGTGGCTTGTAGTGTTTTTGCTAGATAAGGCACAAGCACGGCTGCCAACAGCAGGGAGCAAAGGAGGAAATTGCTCCCTAGTCCCAGTGATTCAAAGGGCTGCTGGGCCTCCTACTTTGGCAGCAGTAGCCAGAGTTCCGGGCCCCTTTGAAACGCTGTGGCAGCACTGCTCCAGCTGTCCAGGGGCAAGGGTGTCGGGGGCAGGGAGAGCAGCACCATGGTATGGGTGGTGCTGAGGGCTGACTGCCCTTGGCTCTGTCCCTTCTGCTCTTGGCTCCGCCCCTTCCAGGCATGGAGGCAGGTCCCCTCTCATCTTGCCTCTGTGCCCATGGTGCCTTTCGGCACTGATGGGCACAAGTCTTTGAACCCATTTCTCAGGCAACACAATAATGAAATAAACACAAGGACACGTTATATTCAGAAAATAATGTTGTCAAGTCTGACATTTTGAAAGGTATTTTCAAAGTAAGGTTGAAATATGATGTATTAATCATTTGCTCAACTAATCAATGTGCAGATACCCAACTGGGTGGAGCCTCAGCCAGTGTAAGTTGTCATAGACTCATTGATTTCCTGGCAATTTACAAAAGTCCACTGAAATCATCAGGCCTATGACAATTTATGTCATCTAGGTATCTGCCCCTTGGTGGTATTTGCACATGAAAAAGTGACTGATTAATTCTGAAGTGTGCATCAGAGAATACTCAAAAGCAAGAATTGTTAATGACAGTAAAATTGTGTTTAAGTTTAATATTAAAGTCTATGAACTTGGAATAATAAGAATGACTAACAATGAGAGTTTCTTTGATGTGATAATATAATATGACAAAAATGCATAATTTGATATTCAAAGATAAGGATGTGAAGGAAGATTTAAACTGAATACTAATACAGTTTGGGAAGCCTTGGGAAACCTCAAGGAAGCCATTTCCTTCATGTTTAAATTAGCAAAATGTTTCATCTGCTGGATGGATGTAATGGAAATGTACGTTTTTTTTATACACAGAGCAGGCGCAATGCCTTCTTTTTTCCCTATACAGCCTATTTTATTGCCTTGATACTCAGTGGTACCGGAAGTAAATGCCATTTAATATGTGATTCTAATTTTTTTTCTTCTCTCCTCATTATAGATTCCAAACAGGAATGAGTGGTGCAGTGACAATGTACTGCAACTGAAGTTATCCTTGTGGTATCATGGGGTAAAAAGAAATGGAAAGCTCTGAGGGTGAGGAAGTCTGTTCTCACATTGATGTTCCCCATTTTTGGCATGCAAGTCCAAGAAACTCACATAGTTCAGATGAGCTATTAACGAAATTCTATACTTGATTCTGAACCAAACAGACATATTTGCTACTTTTCACACATTGCTAGTTAAGATTATTCACTGAATACTTGTTAAAGTAAACAAAATTTGATCTCCCTCTTTCTTTTTCATCCTCTAGTGATGAAAATGTCACATTTATTTCCATCACCTAAGTGATAGCTCACAGATAAGGAAGTAGCAACTGTTTGCTATTGCTTGAAAATAATCTCTAAATAGAACTGATGGAAGGAAACCACATGACTTGGTTCCATAGGCTGGGTAACATACAACAATTCTGTGTTCATGAAGAGGTTGTCCAGGGGGTAGATCAACTCCTCTGGATAGTTGCTTAGTTTTACAACAGGGTACAGTAAAAGGACTAACTAAGTCAGTAAAAGCTAAAATTTCACACAGGTATGACTTGTTTATACTATATACACTGCAAAATAAGTATAATATTCATTTATTTTTTAATCACAGTGTTATTTTTGTGCCAGTGGGTACCTTGGCAGCCCCAACCATGGCATCCCCACCTGAGTGACAGGGGGACCCTGCCAGCCCTTCAGCTGGGAACCAGCTGGGGCACGGACCCCCACCAGCAGCCCGAGCCGTAGGAACCGTGGCGGGGGAGGAGAGCCATCTGAGTACCGACTCGGCCTGTTTTACGAAAAAAAAGTCCTGTATAATCATGTGGTAGAAATGAAACAGTAAGCAATAGTGTACGGTGACAATGTTGTATTTTTATGTCTGATTTTGTAAGCAGGTAGTTTTTAAGTGAGGTGAAACTTGGGAATATGCAAAGCAAATCACAGTAGTCCGGAAAGGCTGAAAGCCACTGCTGCATTTGAATACCCTGGCCTTGCATTTGTCAGTTTTAGGTACCCAACTTGACTCACCTTCTTAAATTACTGGGCAACTGAATTGTGAAAAAACCATACTACTATAAATGTCTTAAGTCAGGTAATCAAAATTAATCTTCAAAATTTAACCCTTTTTATTTTGAGTGTTATTCACAGCTAGACTACAGGGACCTGATTCAACCCCAAGTAAACGGAAATATTCTTTTATAGCCACAGGGCCATGTCCTAAATAAAATGGAACATAGTGGAGCATCATAACATTTTCAAAGCTCAATAATGACCTCAGAAAATGTATCACATAAGCCATCAAAATAAAACAATCTATGAGTTTGAAGGATTAAGAGGAACCGCTATGCTAAACAGTGATTTTGTCACAGCAAACCAAATAAAATCAACATTTAACTAATATTATATCAAGCAACAGCAGCATTTTTATATCCCCTAAATATCTACCATTTTTCTAGAGAAACAGATGACTCCATTGCTATACAATGACATCATTTACTCCCAGCAGCCTTTAGAGCCCAACAAGTCATAGAGGTGTGCTATTAGGCACAGATTAAACTGTTATACTGCCATGCCAAAGAGAATTTTGAGATCTTTTCATTAACATCTCTAGCTTGTATTTTTAATGTTTTGTGAGAAAGGATTTTATTTTGAAACCCGCCTGACTGATTCCTGCAGAACTCAACTAAAGTTAGTGAAACTACAGGGGAGTGAATGACAGCAGAAACCTACATATTGAAATATTATTATTCAGGTTCAATTCCATTTAATAATAAGGCCAGATTCTTGGCTGGCACAAATTTCATAGTTACTGTAATTTCAAAGGAGCAACATTGATTTACATCAGCTGAGGTTATGACCCTCTGATTTGAATATGTTTAATATTTAGCAGCCTCCTTTCAACAGAACTGAAATCTAAAGTCATTGAGCCAAATCCATTCCTGGTGTAAATTTATTGAAATAAATGGAGTTACATGAAGCATGAATTTGACCATTTAATACAAAAAATAAAATGCTTTTCTAATAAGTCCCAATCTATATGGACTATAGCATACATTCATCATATGATGTGGTTTTTTCCTCGCATTCTCTCCTCAAAGGCAGAAGGTGTGCAGTTTTGGTAGGGTTTTATTAATTGCTTTTCATTAAATATACTTATTGCTTTGAATTTGTAGTCAGAAAGATAAAAACAAATTGTGTAATTGCAACTAAAGGTGGTTTTGTTTGTAGCTGTCCTTCATTCATAGGAGTTGGTTCCAGAATCTCAGACCAGTCCTTGAGAAAGTTATATCAGTCCAGTGCTGACCTGTAGCCTTACTATAGGGAGCTTCTTTGTGCCAAGACCTTGACCTTGATTTGAAATTCTATGGGAAACCTTTAGACTGGAGGATAAATCTTATGTGCTCACAATAAATCAGGTTATAAAAAGATGTGCTGCAACATTCTGTACTAATTGGAATCTCCTGTGTTGATAACTTCATGCCTAGGTATAGTCCATTGATGTAATCCAGCCAAGAGGTGACAAAAACATTAGTAACTAAAATCAGGTCACTGACTACCAGTCTGGGACAGATGATAGCTGCATCCATGAGCAGCGGTTCTTGTGAGAGCTCAACATCAATGAGGAATTCAAGTGCAGCCCTAGAGTTGAACACTAGTGGATGTGTACATTGAGCCAAAGAAGGCTACAGTATGGTTTAAAACTCTTCAGAATACTTTCCACAACAGCATCACCTCTATCTTGGCCAGGTTCAACTTCAAACAGGTGTTCTTCCTCCATGGACTGATCTCATTGAAGCACTGGGAAGTTTTGGTAATTATGGTGACATAGGTAGAGATGTGTATAATCTGTATATTGCTGGCACATGGGTTCATGTCAGCTATGCAGTTCACTTAGTGACTCCATGTACATTTAGCTTCTATATGGAGCTTACTCAGGAATAGGAAGTTTTGTCAGTGCGTGGTAGATGGCTAGAATCAATATAACCAGGATGGATTTCTTAAGTATTGGAGGAGGAAGGAGAGTTGTCTTGTAAACAATGCATTAAATATTGTGGTCAGGAATGGCACTAGTTCTTTGTAACTCTCTTTCATATGTCAGGAAGGGCATCAGTCATATTCACTATTCTTGTGTTGAGCCTTTGTCTGGTGTTCGGGACTTCTTAAGAGACTTTACTGAATTCTGGGAATTCAAGAGGTTGTTGGTTCTATGGACAGGTGAGCAAATCCATACTCTTTGAAAAGGCTTCACAGGTGTGTGATTGTTTTAGAAAAGTAGAATATTAGTTCTTGACAGTATTTGGTACTTGTTACTGGTACAGGTTGTAGGCACCCATCATTGATGAATCTGTAATTGCCCTAGATAGCACCTTACAGCCTTCCGCTGGGGTAAGTCAAGCTAAGTTACACTACTCCAGCTGCACAAATAACACAGTTGGAGTTGACTTAGTTCAGGTCAGCTTATCCCAGTGTATTCCCTGTGTTTATGGGAGGTACTCTCTAGTCAAATTGCCTTAATCTTCTCAGGGAGCTGGAGTACTGGGATCAACCAGTGCTTTCTGTCATTGATTTAACAGGTTTTTCACATCAATTGCAGCACTATCAATTTCCTCCATAAAGAAGACAAGTGCTTAGAATGCAGTTTGTCATTTTCTGTGGGGGTTGATAAGAAGGTTGTCTTGGACTATAATACAACCTCGTCACAGCCTTCCCTCCTGTCCGTATCAGCCTTTGTTTTCAAACATCGGCACTCGAATTTCTGCCCCTCCCTTCATCTGGTACGGGGTGTCAAAATGAAGAAGATCTGGATGGGTTCTGGAGTGGGAAGGGCGATAGCTCTGAATGACCAAAGCTAGGGTAAAGTGATGATGACTCACGAGATTGTCACCACCTCCCCCTATGGGAGGGGGTGCTGCTTCCTTTTAGGAGGCTTTGGAATTTATTGGAGTCTATTAGTCTTTATATGAATCAAGGTCCCTGGTCTTTCTTATAACTGTAAAGTCTCCAAGAATTTCCTCAATGAGGTGATGGTCCTGTTCAACTTCATGGGTGGGCTGAGATGTCCTCTATTTTGACATCTAAGCTGAAGATTACCAGGTCCACAACTGGCTGTGTGGGCTGAATCAAAGATGACCCATGAAACTCCTAGGCTGGATCTACACTACAGAGTTTTGTCAACAGAAGTTACTGCTGTGACATATTTCCCATAGAACTTCTCTCTACAGAACATTTCCACACCAAATAGAGGCTCCCTCTGTAGACAGAGAGCAGCCAGACTGCCCAGACCTCTGTTGACAGAACAGCCAACCAGAAGCTCATAAACAGGGCTGCCCAGTGAACAGGAAGGCCTCTCTGTCAATAAGCCCCTCAGACCCCTGGAGCATCTACACTATTTTTTTGTTGATGGAATCCGTCGACAGAGGCTTTATTCCTCGTACAGGAGCAACTTAACTCTCCTGAGAAAACTGCTACGTTCTGTTGACAGTTTCCCAACAGAACACATTTGTAGTGTGGACACTCTGTGACCTCTATAGTGTAGACGTGGCCCAAGAGTGGAACTTAAATGCCTAGCCATTTTGATTTTTTTCCTCCCATGGTTTCTGTCTTCACTTGAAAATATTTCTTTGGCTGGTGTAAATGTTTGAGACCTGAAAAATTATTCTTACTGATTTCCCTTCATATTTAACAGATATAATCAATGGTCTGTGAAGATGAGGCTCCATTAAAATGATTTCTGGTGCCATCAGTTTTGCCTGAAGTTTCCACAATAATGACCCTTCTGTTACTCTATGAAAGGTCATTTAAGCAAAGAAACACAGTAAAAGTATATAACCCTTTTGCACTAACATATACTTTGTTGTTATTTTTGGGATGTTTTATATGGGTCACTAAATATTTCTGTGATGATGTAAGTGCAATGCATTCATTTAAAAGCACAAAGGGACAAGATTAAAAAATAACTGCATTATTTTGGTGCAGATGTTTAAACAACAAAACTGTCTGTCTCTGAAACAAATTACTGTTTTAGTCAAGGAAAAGTATAATATGAATGACTATCAGAAAGATTGCACAGTGCTGTGTTGTTGCCAAAAGAAGTCATGTCCCTTTGTGAAATATTGTCATCTGGGAAGCTCTATAGATTACTCTAGAAACTCTCTTAACAGTGAAAGTTACACAATTTTCATTAATGAAATATAGTTTAACTAGAATGATAGATTTTCACAGAAACGTCCCCGAAAAGAGTTTATCAGTTACTCATGCTATGTGGGAACACTTTATGTTTAATGTTATTTTCAGGGAGTTACTGTACATATATACATCAAAGGTGACATTCTCCCTTGTTCAGAGGGACAGCATGAGGCCTACAAATCTGGTAAGTGCTCAAAACAGACACCTTGAAATCAGTGGGAGTTAGACATCTAAACTACTTAGTACTTCTGAAAATTCACCAGGCTCCCATCTGCATCTTTAAGCATCTAAATAGCTTTGGACAATCTGGCCCAAAGTCCCTAGTTTGGCTGGATTAAGTGGTTCATAGGCTTTATGCTGTCCCTGTGATGCCATCAGGGTCAACAGCCACTGCAGGCCCTGGGATAAGGTGGGAGGGGTGTCCACTCCTCACCTCAGAAGGGCCCATGCCAACGGTGGAAAGGCTGGGGCCTAGGGCAGTCATCCCTTAGTGCCACTGAGACCATGAAAGCTCATGCTCAAAACTTTTCTGTTAGTCTAGAAGGTGCCACAGGACACTTCGTTGCTGTTACAGATCCAGACTAATATGGCTACCCCTCCGATACTTGAGACCATGATGGGTCTCCTCCCCCTCTCGTAGCTGTGCGGAGTGGTGGAGCAGCACAGCTGTGGCACTTCAAAAAGGCCCACTTACTATGGTCTTTGACACCATTTTCTACATGTGAGACCCTCTTATGTTGTGTCAAAGTTTGTAAATTCTCTCTAGGTAGGAACCATGTGTTAATTTGTCCACAGAGGTGACTACAACTTTTTGAGATGTTTGAAATAAACCATAATAGCTTTACTAAGTCAGTGAAATTTGATAGTGGACAAAGCCACTAGCCTAGGTTTATAGTTTTCACTGCTGTTACTCAGACTGTAAATGGTAACTGTGGTTACCATCCGCTTTCCTCCGTGTTTTCATCCCTGCCTACAAGAGGTGCCCTGGAGTATTTCTTTTTTTCAGCATCACCTCAGTTTCTTATCTCAGCTTAATGGCAGAACTCTGCTTGTATGCAGCAACAAGGCACTGAGATGAATGACTGTTCTGCTAGGAGTAAATTTTCCAAAAGAAATGTTGAGATTCAATCACATGATCCCCAGAGATACTAGTGGGAATCAATCTGGAATTTTTAAATAGCCTTCCTTTCTATGGCTGCTTCTATACTCTCACTCTCCCATCAGACGCAAGACATCACTGAAGTGAAGGAGCTTTCACAAAGATGGCATAGGCTGCTTCTACACTCTCACTCTGCAGCCGGAGGTGGCATGGTAATGAGGCAATTTGAAGCATGCTAATGAGGCACTAATGTGCATATTCAACACTTCATTAGCATAATGACAGCTGTGAGAATTTCAAAGCACAGACTTCAAATTGCAGATTGACAGTGTAGATGGGGCGGCTTCAAAATAAGCACCCCATTTCAACATACTTTTACTCCCATAGATCTATATTGGAGTAAGGGAATATCGAAGTTGGGTGCTTATTTTGAAGCTGCCCGCATCTACACTGTCAATCTGCAATTTGAAGTTTGCACTTCGAAATTCGCGCTGCTGCCATTATGAAAATGAGGTGCTGAATATGCACATTAGTGCCACATTAGCATGCTTCAAATTGCCTCATTACCATGCCACCTCCAGCTACAGAGTGAGAGTGTAGAAGCAGCCTATGCCATCTTTGTGAAAGTTCCTTCACTTTAGTGATTGAAAATATGTTTTCAGTCTTTTCCAGGTGATTGTGGGAGCGCTGACTCTCTACCACTGGCAAGAAATCATTTAAGTCCTCAAACTTCTATTATATGAAGTATGATTTTTGTAGACCTATTTTTTCGTCAATAATGTTATAGTCTTTTATGACTAGCATAATGGTGCACTTATAAGAGACGGGAATGGCTTAAGGTCAGGGGACTCTTTAAAAACCTATGTCCTTTTGTTCTTTAGACTGAAATGTCTGACACACAATTTAAAAAAAAATGAAGTGAAATCCTTGAGTGAAGTCCAAAGTAGCAATTATGGCCCAGTTTCTCTGCTGGTGTAAACTGGTGCAGCTCCATTGGGTGTAGGAGACTCAAGCTGTAATCCGACAGAATTTGTCCTAAGATAAATCCTGAGATAAATTCTTGTTTAAAAGGCCCCTACCTCCTTTTAAAAGCTAGAATCCATATCATGGAACAAATGTAAAATATAGAAAGAAAAAGAAGGAAAAGAGAAACTAACGAGGCAAAAACATATGAATTTTTTTCTCCAGTGACCGTGTTCATTTCCCATTGCCACATCCAATTACCAGCCTGTGTTTTAGGGGCTGTTCTCAAGGGCATGAGATACAGATTTCTATTAAAGTACAGTTGGCCTTTTTTCCTTTTGGGGTGGTAAGAAGATAGGTACATTTATTATAATCTCAGACCACTGTGTGAATCTTAACATCTTGAGATAATTAATAAAATGTAATCCACGTGGATTTCAATCTAGTTCTACAAGACTACCTGCTGGCTATTTCTCCCTATTGTTTCATTAGTGATTGCACCTTTCTTTCTTCCTATATTTTTCCGCCTTCTGTCGGAACCATTCAGATTGTCTGTTACTCCTTAAATTGTCCTTCTTGTCACAAACACTGGTGCAGATAATCAAAACCTCACACAACACTTTGTGCAGGGATGTGCAATAATTGGTTATTATTTCCAGGGGAGAGTGCTTAAAAATAAAATCCTAACTCTTTATGATTTTTTTCAGGTTTTAAAGTTATTTACCAAGGATCAGAGCGTATTGTCTGGCACTGAAAGCACTGTGAAAAGGATGGGGGTCAGAGTTTCCTTTGAACGTTCTCGTCAGACGGATGGGCTAGAAGTCTCATGGAGAGGGCAGGGACAGAGGACACCAAGCCAAGTGGATCCAAAGGTCTGTAGTGAAATTAAAGCTACAGTGAGTATGCCCCTTAAACCAGCTACCTATTCCATGGCATCAAAGCTATCTTCATCAGGTATACAGTCCACTCCTTTGCATGGTTTTAGGGAAAAGGACAACACAGACAATTGCTACTTCATGAAAGAACATGATTAGATCCCTCTGATTTCAGAAGAAAACATGTCCCACATTTTGTGGGGCTCTGTGCCCTGGCACCCAGTGTCTCAGGTGGCAGCCTCTGCTGCCAGGGAGCCCCACTGCAGGGCAGCTGCCCAGTTGCCTGGCACCCTATGCCTTGGGATGGCACTCCCACTGCCAGGGAACTCCTCGGTGTGGAGGCTGCCCCATTATCTGGTGTCCTGTGCCTGGGAGCAGCAGCTCCTGCTGCAAGGGAGCTCCTCCACAGGCAACGGCTGCCCCAGTCCCTGCCACCAAGCTCTGCCATTGGATAGCTGTCTCATTCCCTGGCACCCCATGCCTGGGGGAGACAGCTCCTTCTGCCAGGGAACTCCTCCATGGAATGGCTGCTTCGTTCCCTGGCAGCCGATGCCGTTGTGAGGCAACTTCTGCTGTGGGGAAGCTCCTCTGTGGGGCGGCTGCCCTGTTCCCTGTCTCCCACACTACTGGGAGGTTGTGACACCCTTATTCTCAGCGCATGTGTGTGTGTGCGTGTGCACACATGTGCACGTGCTCACACACACACACAGAGCCAAGAAGTTGCCAAACCCTCACCCTCCTCCTCTCCACCTCACTGGGAGGCTGTGGAGCCCCAATCCCCAGTGCCTCACCAGGGGGCAGCAGTGTCCATCACCAAGGAGCCCGGACACAGGAGAGCATCTGCAGACGTGAGTGTCCCATACGTGCTATAGGGCAATGTGGTCACGCTATGTAGAGTGATTGTTTTTTCTCTCCGCCATCTCTCCACCATAGACCGGATCCCTTTACCATCTGGAATTATCTTTGGAGGTCTTCTGTGCAGAAGGGGGATCGTGCTGAATTAAATCTGCTTCCATTTTTTTCCCCAAAGGCCACAAACTAAACAGAAGGCTGGTCTTGAGGATGTGGCATTAGATGGAGACCTCAGGAGAATGAATGTCAGTTATAGGCTCTGACATAGATCTCCTTTGCTTTAATCTCACATTGACTCTATTACTCAGCTGCAAAATGGTGGATAATGCTTTGCTCCCCACAGAGAAAGAGGATAAAGTTATATATAACAACAAATGTTCAGTTAATCGGTCAGTTTTTCAAGAACATCTAAATTCTATTCAGACACATGACATAATATGGAAATTGAGTCAAATATGCACCTATATAGAACTTTTACCAGCATTTTTTCCACTTCAGTATCTGACCATGGAGTGAAAGCCCGTAAACCCTGTCGTCAGAATCTTGCAAATCTCATTCACATAACTTGATCAGCTGAAGCCATTCACTCTCTGCTACAGTAAGGAAAATTAACTTTTTGCTTACTACTGTCTACTATACTTTTGTGATCCTCTGTGGTGAGCAGCCAGGCCATCAACCCAGGCAGAGTCATTAGGTTCCATAATGCAGCATAGACAACCCCAAATACTCAAAAATCATTAGTCAGCCTCCTCACCCCAGCCCAAAACTCTGATTGTCTTAAGTGTCACGAGATTAAATAACATTTGGGATTGTTTCTATTGACCTTTTGGCTTTTAGCCTTTAAGGTTCACCCAGGCCATATTCCCATGCTTTTTTCACAACTATGGGAGATAAAATTGTACATTAAAACCCAAAGTGGATGTTCTGAACAAATTACCTAGTTCTATGAATCATAGCTTTGCAAGTATCTTGAGATTTTGATAAAATGTTGAGAGTTAGCTGCTCTGCCTTCAAAAATGGCTGAGGAAGAGAGGACAAAAAAGGAGGGCAAGGTAGGTAGACTTCTATAAATACTCCACTTCATTAATAACCCTTTTAGAAATGTCTGAGCAGCATTAATAGAGAGAAGATGGGGAAAACAGATAAATGAGGAAAACGTATCCTTGAAACAATATATCAAGGAGTATTAGTAAATTGACTATATTAAAAATATCAACACAATTGATTGTCATTGTTTAAAATAAAATACCAATTAAAATAATGTTTTAAAGCCATCTGAATCACCCCAACAATAATAGATAGAAATGTTCCAAAACCAAAATCAATGGAATTGAGTAAAAATAAATAAAAATCAGTAATATCAGTGGATAAATAAATAACATCTCAGAAATTCATGAACTACGTACTCACAGTAAATGTAAATTCAGTGCACTCACAGCTTCATGGTGTTCCAAACATGAGAAGTGATAAGCCCCAACAGCTCACATCAGAGGTCTGTGTCTCCACTAGCAATGAATTTAGAAAATAATTTCAAACAGGATCTATCGTGTCTGCCGGCCATGTTTAAAGGCATAGGGACCCAGAAACCCTGTTGCAGGAATTTGAGAGCAGGCTGGCAGCAGGTGGAGCACAAGCTCACAACAGTATGCCCTCCAAGGATGTAGGGAGTAGGCAGCGGCGGCCACAATGTAGGGAGGCATGGTCGTGTCTCCGACTGGGAGCTCCTGAGGGGGGATATAGGTCCCCTTCCTGCATTTGAGGCATTAGTTCCTAAACACCCAGGCATCATGAGCTCCACCCAACCAGCCCAAGCACATGTCCACGAACCAGTCTTTTGCATCTATGAGGGCCTGGAAGACCACAGAGTGGTACCCCTTTCAGTTGATAAAAACACCTGTGCTGTGGTCTGGGGCCCAGGTGGTAATGTGCATCCTGTCCAGTGCTCTGAAGCTGTTAGGGAAGCCAAGCTCTGTGAATCCCATGAGGGCAACATCCAGGTCCCTGACAGAGATGAGCTGGTGAAGGAAGAGGGTGTTTATCACCCT
This sequence comes from Carettochelys insculpta, assembly GCF_033958435.1. Taxonomy (NCBI): domain Eukaryota; kingdom Metazoa; phylum Chordata; order Testudines; family Carettochelyidae; genus Carettochelys; species Carettochelys insculpta. The sequence goes on from NC_134144.1 coordinate 61,226,062, forward strand.
GATAAACCGGCATGGGGTGGAAGGTGGATGTTCCTGAGAGTGCATGGCTAGGTGCTTCCCAGCCCCTCGCAGGGCCCCCCTTGCCAAATAGCCTCCTGCCCACTCCCCATGGTGGGTTTGTGGCCTGAGCCTGTCCTACCTCCAGAAGGATGACCCTGACAGTGGTCCTGCCCACCCAAAATTGGTGGCTCACTGACGGGTGGCTGTCTGAGGTAGCCAGCTTCCATATGGCAATAGCTACCATCTTCTGCAAACTTTCCTTCACTCTCCTCTCATTAAACCCCTTCCAAAAAAGGCACTGGAAGAGACAATCTGCTGCCCTTGCAAACCTGCTGGTATCCAGTAGAAATTTGGTGGATCTCAGGAACTTACAGAAGAGAATGGTATTTGCTGAGAAGCCATTGGATCCACACTACCCATGCTCCAATCTCACTCCCTTAAAGCATTGTGTTTCTCTTGAAACTATATCCCTCTGAGCTCTCAAACAGCTACTAATCTGAACTCACCACTACAGAGAGGTTCTAGATAGGGATCCTGTAGAAGATGGTGACATCCAGGATATCCTTACAGATCTGAAGGAGGACGAAGTGGTGGAAAGCAGTCATCTTCTGGTTTTGTCCTCCTGTTCCCACATCCCCATCCCAGACTTACAGCACTATGGTAGAACTACTGGGTTTTGATCAGGGTGAGAGCATGCCTCGTTAACCATCATCAGTCTGCAGCTCCTTGCCAATTTCTACCAATGTTGTTTCCCTTCACTTGTATTAGACAAGAGCAGAGAGGTCTTACAACAGGGACACTGTGGGAACACTACTCTCACAAAAAGATCAGCCATTCACCTAGAATTGCAGTGTAACTCAACTTTTACTGCGGAAAGTAACTGCTGGGACAAGGAATGTTTGATGTTGTTTGCCTTGGGCAATGAAAACCCGAGAGCCAGCACTGACTATCTAAACAGTCCATAACACTTCAAAGAAGACACCTGATGCAGAGCACACACAAAGAGCCTTTGTCTTCCTTCTAGTGAACAAAGTGTTCTAAACTGTCAGGTGTCCAAAGGCACCTATGCACTGCTGAACTCTGTATCAGTTTCAATGCTAGATGAGTAAATTTTTAATAGTTTCCTTTGCTGTCAGGAATATTTAATCTTTCCCCTACCAGGCAACAGGAGGTACAAACCCAGTTCAGAAACTTCTGCTTTGTTTACCATACCATCTGTTTATTTCTTCCAGAGTGTCACAGTTGCCAATGACCCAAATTTTGTGATGCAGCAGGATAGATTCATAGTTGGCTAGGCTGCAGGTGTGCATGTAAACCCATATACAAAACACATATTTTTGATCAAAATTAGGTGCACAATAACATAATAGTAATTTCTGCTTGTCGTTTGCCTCAATGGAATTGCCGGTTGTTACTGATAGTAAAAATCTTAACATTGGCCACTGCTGTCCTTATCATGCAGTTTCAAGAAGAAGGTAGCTGTAGGCTTCAAACTAAGTCTCAGTGGGCTGCACTAGGCTTTGCAGGCACATTTGGGAAATATTTGCTCTCATAAATTGCATACAGTAAAATCTATAGCCCTTAAAAATGAATGTGAGGGTTCTCGGTGTGGATCACATGTACTGCTGAACTAATTAGAGAAAATAAGGATAGATTTAGTACCAAATGGAACAAGCTTGGAGAACGTCAGGTTCCAGGGATGGGCAAACTTCCAGACTAATAAAGACTCTAAGATTTGTCAGTGGACAGCTGACAAATTTGGTCTCCATATTTCATAAATTTCCTTCTTCTTGGTTCAGCCATGCTGCTCCTCAGTAGTAAAAGATAGGGGCAGGCTTTAAAACAAACAAGCAAGCAAACAAACAAACTATAGGATTTAGGATGACAAGGAGAATGTATTTCCTTCAGCCACTGGGAGTTAAAACATGCTTCACATTTTATTTTACATCAGGTACCACAAAAAGTTTTTTGTGAATACTTTTATCTGCATTTGACATTTCTCTGACATTTATTGGTTGCTGCTACAAGTAGCACAGGCCGGTTTCCCCACCAGCACTTGCCTGCAAACATCTATGGCAAAACTGTGTTTATAAAATTGAAGCCATAAACAGCTGCTGCTTTGACCGTGTTGTCACCCCCTTTTATTACCTATTTATAAATATTCATATTTTTTGTTATTATTGCAAAAATGTTTGGTAATTAGCTCTTGGTATAGGTGAATTCCTGTGCTTGTATACGCAAGTAGCTATGGTCCTATACTGTTTATGCTGTGCTTTTTATTATTCATTAGCCTTTGCTCTCCTACTTAAATTTTAGTCACCCAATGAAGGAGAAGAAACACACCAGGGGACAGATCAGATTCTATGGCTAACATATTGTGAATAATCAAAGTGAAGAATTTGAGAGAAGTATATCAGTTTGAAATTGTTCTTTAAAGCTATCCAGAGAATAATTATCAAATAAGAAATGAATTTGCAATTAATGAGATTGGGTCGCACATGGAGTTTGTCAGAGAACTCACTAAGAAGGAATAATTCACTCTGGTCCCCATACAGCACTAGAGATTTATTGGATTTTTTACATGGAATCACATTAATGTAACTGGGATTTCCATGTCAGTCTTGCAAGCAGTACATGTGCCATAAGGACAAATTCTGTTCTCCATTACATCACTACAAAAGCTAGAGGAAACCTTCTTTCAAACAAAATCTCTTTTCTTAATTATTTACATAGGAAGAGGAAAGATATACTTTGAATAACAATGATGATGATAATGATGATGATGAATGCACTCAAATATACTTGTTATCTGACTACACTGAAAGAACAGGAGGCATTTGATGTGGGTCTAATCAGGCCACAACTTTACTGATCAATGCCTGCAACTACTCACCAGATAATAATATGCAGTATAGATAACCCCATGTTTAATTTATAATTCACCAAAAGTGGAAGTGGGGAGAACTTTTACCAGCTCCCCCTCTTTTCCTTCCAGGTCCCTCCTTCAGAAATCATGCCAGGACCTTACTATCTACCCCTACCATAGAAAAGGTAAGATGGGCTATAAAAAAGGGGATTGTCTCCCTGCTATACCAATCTTAGGTTTACCCACCATTCACTTATTTTCTGACAACACTTTTTTAGTCCTTTTTGCAAGACGTTTATTGGGTCACTGTATACCTTTTCTGTGGGAAGGGAACATATCTACGTTGAATATCTGCCACAAGGAGGTACCAGCCATTAGGTTGGCTACATCCTCCCCAACACAGTAGGGTTTCCAGACATCTCCTAATCCCCTCCTTTACCTCATTCAAAATTACAACAGCTCCTAAATCCAACAGGTGAACCCCATCATCCTGTAACAACATTAGTCCTTCCATACTCTACCAGGATGTGAAATTACTTCCTCGCCTAGGGTGCCCAGGAATTTAGCTACCTCTCTGTTCACATACTGCCTTTCCTTGTCCACCATGGGTGGAGACCTATCAGACCCTAAAGCTATTGTCAAAAATGTGAACATAACTACATTCTGAAGTTGTCCATAGGTCCCTATACAATTTCTATGCACTTGAGTAATCATAACTTTAATTTTAACTTTAATAAAACATAAAATAGATTAGACCTTGTGCTAGTTTACATATGTGTGGTCACCACATTTGGTCTTCATGTGTGCCAAGAGACTCTAAATTAGAAGCAAGTAACAGAGGTAACTTTCACTCTGTTCAACCTGAAACTGTAGCCAGCACAGCCAACCCCATAGTGGTGTCACACTATATTACAAAATTTGATTTAAATAAAATAAAAGGTGACACCCTTTTGTAAGAGATTTTCTACTCCACCCTTCCCTCAAGCCATAAGGTATAGCCACCCAGCCAAACATCCTGCCCCTCACCCCTTACTCTCCTGCTTTAAGGTGCATAATGGTGATTCTGAAAACATAACTGTGAAATAGTTAAGGGATATCTAGATACAGAGAAAGTTATTGATAGAGATACTGCACATATATCATAGATCCCTCTTATTACTCTTAAGCTGTGTCTGCACTTGCCCCCAACTTCAAAGGGGGCATGGTAATCAGGGCCACAGGAGATTACTAATGAAGTGTTGCAGTGAATATGCAGCACTTCATTGGGCTAATTTTCCCCCCATGGCAACTTCAAAGAGTCAAACTTTGAAGTTCCAGCATGTGTGCAGACACAGCCACTTCAAAGAGCCTGCTACATTTTGAAGTCCTTTTACTCCAAAATTAGTCCAAAAGTCCCAAAATTATTGACTGCAGCACTTCATTAGTAATCTCCTGTGGCCCTGATAACCATACCCACTTCGAAGCTGGGGGCAAGTGTAGACACAGCCTTTTAGAGTCACTCCTGATTTACATTGGTAGAAATGAGAGAAGAATCAGGCCCAAAACATTTTAAATTGAAAAGCTTTGTCTGATACCTGGAGGGAAAGTTTTCAGGTTGACTGAACATTTCCATTAAAATAATTCATGTGAGCTATGTCACTAATTATGTTGAAAGAAAACAAATAATATATTGTGACTTTGTTAATACTGTGTCTGCAGAGAAACCACCCATGATAATTTAATATGTAGTACTGACTAATATCTTGCCAAAGAATTGTTTTCAGCTTAAATGCCAGAAGTGCTTAGCTTTTCTTTGAGGTTACAGCATATAAACCTCTCATAAGATAATATTATAGGCATCCACAGTTATACATATGAATTTATTGAAGAGTGCAGTGAGCTGGAACTGATCACTTTAGCTAATGTTTTGAACAGGTAATTTGTTACTGCAATTCATTCAAGATTTGTCTGACCTTGAAAGATTCTTAGATCTTAGCTCATTTGAGCATAATTCTTGGCATTGAAATTATCTCATAGAAACTCAACGATAAGCAAACTGAACAGTGTCAAACAATGCATGGACTGTGTTTTCAAATTAAGACCAATATAAGAAGAGTGTAATATTATTCAACTACTGACATATTCTGTGAAGTATTAGGTACTCAGATTCTGAAGCCTGACCTGAACATAATGTTGCTGTTAAGTATGAGTGATCATGCAGTTAGCAGCTGCATAGCTAGTTACGTGGTTCTGCATTTTCCAGTATCTTTCAGTGATATAATATTGATGCTTTGATATGAGAAATTAGCCTAGGGGAAAATGTTGAGTTGTCTTGTAAATCAGTTAATAAGATGAAAGATTTGAACAATTATACTTCTTCTTACACCCCTCTAAGAAGAACATGCTTACTCTGTCTCAAGGACTACATTCATCTTGGTATACACTATGGCTAGCTCCAGTTATCTAGCACAGTACAACTAAAAGAGGTCAGGTATAAAGTCAAGACAACCACTGGAAGCACCTTTTCTATAGCAGCCCCAAGACTCTGGGGCACATTCCTAGGCAAGCCCTAGAGAAGACATGTCATGTTGAGGTAACACTGGAAAACAAATGTCTTCAAAGTATTTTTCAAAGCACTAGAGCACAGGAGAACCTCACAGAATGCTTGAAGATAGAACCCAATGATGAAAACAAGGAGTAAGGCTATTTCCATGGGACAATGCACACTGTTGCTCATAATAGATATACAGTGCTTAGATCAGGGGTCAGCAACCCCTGACATGGGTGCCAAGAGTGGCATGTGAGCCAATTTCCATTGGCATGCAAGGCAGGAGCTCAGCCCTGCCCCTCTTCCCACATATAGCAGGGAGTTTGCTCAAAGCCATGCCACCTGTGGATTAACAAAAGACCAGCTAACACTACCTACCACCACCTAAACGGTTAAGCTCTGTATCTGAATTTATTTATTAATGAAGTTGTTGTAAGTAGGACTATTGGTGACTTAAAAAATTATCACTGGCACTTGGACTGTATGCAGAGGTCAAAAGGTCAAATTTCAGCACTCCTCCTCGGAAAGGTTGCTGACCCCGGGGTTAGGTCCCAGTGGTAAAGAAATGCCAACAGAGAGTGACATTGCTGATTGTGTTAGGGTAATAGGAGAATACCGTATCTGAAATGGTCCTATATGGGCACTGCTGTAGGTCTACACAGACAAAAGGCACTAGGTCAAAATTCTCTGCTCGTGTAAACTGGAAGAACTGTTGCAATTAACATAGTGACATCAATTTACACCAGCATAGAAGATGGCCTGTTGCTTTGATGGCACGCTGCAAGGCACACCATTTCTGGCACTTTGATCAGTGCAAAGAGTTATTTATTGCAATGTTGCTTTATAAACCAGTAAGATTCAAAAATGTTTTAAGGGTCATATTATACCATGGCACAGTGGGGATGGGTGCGTTAAGAGCCATACTTGCTACAATATACATATTCTGAAATTCATAATTAAAGTACTCTCCTGGTGACAATCACCACAGTTCATTATCTAGAATCATTGCTGTTGGGCAAAAGATCTGTGAACATTTTCATAATTCCCTCAAAGCCAATAAATATCCAAGTCTTTTTCAGCTCTGTTCCTCAGCACTGCCTGATCCAGAATCTTCAATATGTTGAAAGCCACCTTGTAATATATGTAATGATTGTCTGAGCGGAAAGTAGCTCTCTGGGCTATGAAATATGCTTATTGAAAATGACACTGGTGTCATTTTTTACTCTGACCTAATGAAACATCATAGAAATATTGGAAGATATACAGAAGTTCTTTGAAGGTACATATATAACCTTGGTGCTAAAGTGACCCCACTAATTTAGATTGTTCCTTTGAAAGGTAGTCCATTAAAACTGATATATATCAAAGGCTAGGTACTGAATTGCTCAACTTTTTGTTGCTAGATTACCAGTTCTCATCCTGTGCACAAGATGATGATGTGAAATTCCATGTTTGCGAAAGTGACAAAAGATGAACATCTCTGGCAGGTTGTTGTTTTATTCTTATTGTGGCTTTATTCCTCACTGGTTAGGATGATTACAAAGAGTACAGGTGGAGTGTGAGTGGGCAAAACACAGGTGAGAAGAGGACGATGAATGGAATTTAGCATCTGGGTGTGTGACTGAGTGAATCAATATTATCCATCCATATATGACATCTGGATTTTAAAAGCCAGGGGGATGAAAGATAAGTACCTTGAATATTTCTACAGACAGTAATGTATAAGGTTCATTTTGATAACTCAGTGGATAAAGCATCTACAGAGTTCCAGAAAATGTTATATTTCATTTCAAAAGTCAGATGTCATATAGTATGTAGAAAATCAGACTTTTCTCCTCTCCTTGTTGATGTAGTATACTACAACTGTTCTGCTGACTTCCCAGGGGAAGTATGTCAGAAGCATTCATTTCAGTAAAGGTACAGGGTTCATTTCTCCTTGTTTTCGAATTTGAGTAGCACTTACCCAGCTGGTTTTCTATGTTTTATATTTTCTAATATGTTCAGATATTATTTTTAACTATGCTGGCACACTGACTCCAACCTCTGAATTTTTGCAAATGACTTTTTTTAATTGTTTGCTAAATACAGTCGTGGCTAAATTTAGCTTTTAAAGAAATATTTGGGCAGCCCATAAAGAACTGAGAATTTATTGGCTTTAGTACAAAGAAAATTGCATTGCCAGTCACTGATACTAATAGGAAATGACATGGAATTACACTAAGATAAATGATCATTCCTGCTAACTAGCAAATGTTCTGTTTTGTGAGGTACAGCATTCCAGAACAGACAAAGTATAAAGGCAAAACTGGTGCACTGTCTGACGAAATTAGCAAGCAGTTAAAGAAGATGAAGATGACAAATAATGAAGTGTGAGTGAATAATTAGAGATTATGATTGGAGAACATGATGCTGTTGTCACCTGCCTCTTTCACATTTACCATCCTGAGGTGTCTTCTTCTTATTAATCAAAAAGTTACCGCCATAGAGAGTAGATTCAACTACAAATTTGTTATGATATTTATAGGTCCCAAGCACTGCCTAAAAATTACTGACTGGGAATGCAGGTTGAACATAAACTGAAGCTGCCCTCAAAGGGAAAGCTCAGAGGAAGGTAATGGCTGTGTCATCATCTGACTGGAGGATGAATATCAAATAGAGCACCGGGGCCATAATAAACTCAAGGGTGTGTGATTTATTGTGCCCTGTGTCAATACTAGTGAGTCCAAGTCTATATTTTCTAAGGAATCAAATATTAGGTTGAATTTGCAGAACCACCCAAGAGCAGACCAGCAGACCAGACCATATCCTTTAGTTCAGGGAAACAAAAGGGAGCTAGACCATCCTGTCAGCAAACAGCAAGATTTTCAAAGGCAACTCCCTTCAAAAACCAAAAGAGCAATGCATGTCCTCAATACTGGGCCCTTCTCTGGGCTACTCTATAGCTGATTTTCACAGCTAGATAGATATTCCTCTGTTGTAAGGAAAAATCCCATGTGATATAAAGCCATCTCAGTGGATCCATTCTTCCCCTTATTGTGGTGGGACCATAATGAGTTCTTTTCCAGAAAGCCTCAATTACCAAATGGCCCACTGGGGGACACTGCAGCCAGGGCAGAGTTTAGCATATCAACAGGGCTGCTCCAAAGTGTTCCCCAATGATTGGGGAGCAGCAACCAGTTTCTTAGTGGCTTCCCCACCTCTGCTGCAAATAGAACAGACTGGGCAATGTCTCTGCAACATTCATCTCTGATCCAGAAGAACTTTGCCCTCTGATTGTTGGCTTTTTTTTTCTCTTGGCTGTTCACGTTCTTAAGGTCAGCCCGTGAAACTATCCTACATTTCTCCCCATTGTGTGACCCTTTTCTTCTTTGTCTTAGTTCCATTTAATTCAGAAGTTTTTTGTTTGTTTGTTTTTTACCTCCAGCTCCCACCATGCATCAAGTAAGTCCATCACTTCTGGCTACCAACCCAGACTTTTTCTTTGGAGAACACTAGACAATACAATTGGAATGGAAAATGAAAGTAATGCCACAGTTTCAACTGATTGTCTCTTCATGGTGAGAACAAATAGATGTTCTACTGTATGTAGCATCCCTATTGTTACAACCAGGCAGCTGTAGCATCATTCTAGAGTGGTTTTTTTTTTCTTGTAGAAATGCTTCCTTTGGCATCCCTCAGCACTGTTGGATGACATGGATCATATTTACACACAGACAGAGCAATGCTGCCTGTGGAATTTATCATTTTCTCTGAAGCCCCCCACTCTCTACTGTGACACATTTGATAGGCACTAAATAGTTTCTCCAATGACTGGTTGACTGTGGCCATTGGGCCATACTGCTCCACAGACTGGGAGAATTGATTGACTCTGGCCATTGGGCCACCCTAACCAATGGACTGGGGCAAGGTTGCTGACTCTGACCAGTCGGCTGCACAACTGTGAGAGGAAAGGGGTGAATACAATGTGAGTGGCTGCAGCAGGCCCAAAACAGCCTTCAGAAGGACTAGGGCAAGGTGGCCCTTGACAACCTGGTGGAGAACATGGGCAGATTCAAAGGAATGAGCGTGTGGGCCAAACAGTGAGGGCTGTATAGCACCCAGGAGAAGGAGCTAAGGAGGCTAGGGCCATGGATCCTCGCAAATTTTTCAACTGGCTGCTGGAGAACCAATGTCAGAAGGCTACCCAGATGCAGCAAGAGCAAAGCCTATTGCTTCAGCATTTGGTCGCCCAGCAGCAACTGCATGCAATTCAGCAGCAGGATCAATAGCAACAATTACTGCGAGAACTGGCCCTTCAGCAGCAGATTCAACAGGACCAATGGCTCCAGCAGCCAATGACTCTGTGGAGGCCTACATCAGCCCCTACCCCAGACCACAAAATGATGGGGCTGTGGGGGGCCTACAGAGGCTACTCTTGGTAGCCTCAGGAAGATGGTACACAGTGGTAACTATGAGGCCTTTCTGGTCACATTTGAGAGGACTGCTACAGCAGTTAGCTGGCTGGGGGAGCACTGGACTACCATACTACCTCCATATTTGATGGGACCAGCCCAGGTAGTCACTGACCCATGGACTGGGGCAAAGTTGTTGACTCTGACTAGTGGGTCACGCAACCTGAGTGGAAAGAAATGAATGCAGTGCAAGGGGCTGCAGAAGGCCCAATGCTGAGCCTAAGGAGGGCTCAGGCGAGGAGCCCCTTGACAGTGTATCAAACAATATAGGGGCCGCGGATATATGTTGTTGATGTGTTCTTGTATAAAATAATTCTTGGCATGAGTTTGTGATGGTAACTCCGATGCGCGGTGACACCAACTGCTCTTCTGCTGGATAGACCTTGTAACTGACAATTTACTGTCAAATTTTTTTTTCAGTTTTGCAGTAAAAATATTTCCACAAAGATTTTGGATGCTGTTATAATAAAAAATTTAACACTTCTCCAGGAAATCATTTAAACATCCGTTTTGACCATTTCCCAAGAAAACTAGTGTAAATTAGGCCTGAACTTGCTTTACGTTGCCACATTGCTTCTGAGCAGATTCCTGCAGAGGCCTCCTGAAGTCAGTGCACTATGTCTCATATTGCAGGAGTGAGGATTAACTCTGCAAAGATGTGCACAAAATGAGGCATGACCAGGTAGGTATCTTTCTTAGTGACTTGTAAAGGATGCCTCCTCCCCGCCTCTCTGAACTTACTTTGACGCTATTTTGAACTACAAAACAGAATATTTGCTGGTTATCGAGAATAATCATTTATTTTAGTGTAATTTTGTGCCATTTTCTATTTGCCTGTTACAATGATTGGCAAATTCTACATCTAAATTTTCTTGTTCTTAAGCCACCTTTTGTTAAACTTAAGAGGTCTTTTTGTGAACTCCGAGGACCACTGATTTGTAAAGTAATGTTCAGAAACATTACCTTCTGCTCTACATCTACTATACGTTAGAGTGTTTGTCTGCCTGCCTCTCAGTTCTATGTTTGTTTGAGAACTCCTCTTAAACCAGAAGAGGTATAACCATGAAATTGGGTATGCATTATCCTCTGATCTAACTTAAACTAAGGTCAGGGTTAGGTTGTGCCTGAAAAGTGGGAAATGCCTGAATCCCAGAGCACCTGCAAAAGGGACGACATACTCCAGGCTCACCACTGGGCGCAGCAAGTGCAGGGAATGGCAATTCTACACTGACCACTGGGGGCGGCAGCTGCAGCAAGAAAACAGTGGCCACATGGAGATGGAGCTCCCGACCCTACTGGCCTCTTGAACAGTAAGTGCCCCATCCCAGCACCACACCGGGGGAGGCTTGCTGCTTCCCCACAACTCCTCCAATGGTTGGGGCCACAAAACACTGACTCCCATTTAGCTGACAATGAGGCAGAGGCAAGCAGTGTAACCCTGATCCCACCCCTGCTGCTTTCCCTGGGCTGGGCACCCCAACCCCAGCCTCCCTGACCTCCACAGCCCCCTACCAGGAGTTAAGGCCCTTGCTCAGCCCAGCCCCAGTCTCCATTTCCCCTCCCAGGAAATGCGTCTAGTGCTTGACCTGGTCCCAGCCCACACTGTTCTCTCCCCACCCCACAGAGCTGGGGCTGGTACATGCCAAGGGGGTGGGAGGCAAGCAGGAGGGCTAGGAGCCCTGGCTCAACCTGCCCCCACACCAAGACAGTCAGGGACAACCATGGGAGGCCAGGAGTTCTGGCCTGACCCAGCCCTCCTCCCCAGGGTCAGGCAGGGGCAGGGGGAAAGGAGCCATGGCCTCACCCTTCTTCCTTGAGGCTACTGCATGAGTCCCCAGTAAGCCACCCATACCTCCCAGATCTGTGTCCCGTACCCTCTGCCCCTCACTCCTGCTCTAAGCCCCACCACATACCCAAACCTGCACTCTCCCTCCCTCCCATCTGACCCCACTCCCTACCCTATTCCTGCATCTAACAGCTCTCCCAGCCTCTGCTGTCAGTTCTGCACCCGCAACCCCTGGCCACAGCCCCACATACAGTTAACCACTGTTCTCAGCCCCATTAAAACCTCATTCCCTCCACTCCCTGCCCTAAGCCCCCTCTCACTGTCCTGACTCCTGCACCCTCCACTCCCTTGAGCCCCCGCTCCCGTCCCCTCACCGCCTTGCCCTGCCTCTTCCACCCACTACTCCCTTACCTGAGCCCTGCTATTGAAATAAAGCATGAGGACACCATTGAAATATGCATGTACATTCTTCTTTTGGTTTTTTAAAATTGCTTCAGTTAAGGATGTGACCAATGCCAGGTGTATGTGCATGAAACTTAGCAATTGTCTACAGGAGCAAGTGATTATTTTCCTACGTCTCAGATAACTTACTAGCATCTGGCATAATTTAATCCAGTTGTTTGATCCCAATTTTATAACACTTTGTTTAGAATACTGCAGACTACTTCAGTACAGCAGATAAACCACAGTTTACTATTACAGAACACTCATGCTGCCATAAAAATACAGTGATTTAGCATCCTCAAAACAAACAATAGACAATTTCATTGCACTTGCAATTTAGAGCTACAAGGAGAAAGAGATCTCCCTCGTGGAGAAAGCAGACTAAAGCTATCATTTAATGTTCTGGTCGCCATTATTCAGTGTTACTGAATACCTGATTAAACCCACTTGCCTACTTCTATCCCCAGTGTGCTAATGACCTTTTAAAATTGATAATGGTACCTTACTATTTTAATACTACCAACATTTTAATTACTCATTGAAGTACAGAATTCTGTTCTCCTAAGAGCAGATGGAATTTGTTCTTATACTAGATGGTATTAGACTGACAAAGAATGCACTTAAATTATAAACTGCATAAAAGGAATAATTGGCAACATCTTGAACACCCTCCCTTCCCCACATACACACACACACAGCAAAACTCCGATTGATTTCAACAGGGCTAGAATACCAACCCTTGGTGATTTTTTGTCTATGTCTTGTTCGGGACTAAACCAGTAATAGGTTATCCTTCAATATCAACTTCTTGACAAAAACATACCGATGTATTCCTATTTCACACAAACAAACAATGGTATGGAAATAGCATTTTAATCTGTCCCATGAGCATTTTTCTTGATTTGGTTTGTTGCCAATTACAGCTACTTTCTAAGACCGAGTGACCATACTGACTGCATACTTCTGATAAAGGCATTCCTTCTCCCACTGCTTTTAGCCTTGTGGTCTTCATTTTCCCATTTCCATAAATTCTTGTGGCTTCTGCATTCTTGGAATAGATTATGGTGGATAAACTCTGCAAACTTCTGCAAAGGACTAATGCACCTTCCAACCTCTTTCAGAAAGGCTCATCATAAATTCACTTGTCTTTTACTCCTCTAATCAGCTCCCTGGTAATATTCATTTTGATCTAAATTGGCTTTGTTAATTCTATCATTACCACATCTTAGCTATTTAATAACCAAAAACAGAAGCAGATGAGACAAAAAAGAGAATGGCTAAGTCTACATTAGAGGATTTTGTCAACAAAACTGGCATTTTGTTGACAAAATCCATGGAGCATCCACACTGAAAATGCATGTTGTTGACATACTGTCGTCAGAACTTGGCACATCTGTCAACAGCCTTCTGCCTTTTTGTCTGCTGTATTTCTGATTGCCCATCCTGTTAAATGAGCAGCCAGGCAGTCCGTCCGCTTTCTGTTGGCAGAGCAGATCGATAGAGAGATCTGCTTTCGTGTGTGGCCGCAATCTGTCAACAGAAGTTTTGTTGGAAGGTATCGTCCGACAATAACTTCTGTTGACAGATTGCTGTAGTGTAGACATAGGCAATATGCTTTCCAGGGAAACCCACATAATGAAATATACACTCAGCTTCCAATCTGCAACTATTTTACTAACCTGATGCTCCCGATACCTTGTTCAAGAGATGGTGCAAAATATTTCTCCATCATCGTGATATTGATTTCTTCTGTTGCAAGTAAGCACTTCTTGTTCAATATACCCTGCCTAGTGATTCTTGTCACACATGATCATGTTGCTCAATCTTTCCTACATCTCACTCTTTTTCCTTCACCAGGGACACACCTTTGCATGTTTCTGGCTATCTGTTCCCTACTGACTGTCAAATTGACAGCCTATGGGAAGGTGGAGACAGGTAACAGCTACATTTTTGCCATCCAGATTCTTGTCTTCTGAGGTTGAAATACCCACCATAGCAAGCAGAGTACCCACCCTGTGGAGAAGTGTAATTTACAGCAGTTTTCCTCAACACATAGTTTTTTTGTATGTATTGTTGTTGTTGTTGTAGCCCAAAATAATCCAGTAGCACTGTGCTTCTTGATCCATCTACCTCAGCTTGCCTCCTACAGATCATCAGCAGTGGTGTGGGCAGTCCCAGGCCACTTACACCACTTCTATTTTATTTTAGCACTGGAATGAATTCCCTTATGCACTGCCAAAACAGCCTAAAGGATTCAGTGTTGGGGCCAGATTCTATCCCTTTGCATTTAAGGGAGTCACTCAGTGTTTACACAGTTGAGGCATTATGCTTACTGTTGGAATTGCCAGCAAAAGACAACCCACAAAGGTAATTTATTCAGAAGGACAGGATCCAGCTACAAGTATGCAGGTGTAAATGTGATCCAAATGTGAATCACAGAATGATAGAACCCTAGAGCTAGAAGAGACCTCAGGAGGTCATTGAGTCCAGCCCCCTGCCTAAAGCAGGATCACCCAGTCAAGTTCGCACAGTTGAGCTTTGCCTATTGTGAGACTTCAAATGAAATGGTACCAATGCAGTGTTTTAAAATGACAGAAATGTTAATGTTATATAATGCTGCATAGAAAATATCCATAAGTATTGATTTCCTGACCTGTGTTTTTCTCGGCATTCTGCCTGTTTCTGCTAACAGATTGGAAAAAAAACAAAAACGACATTTTCTTTCAGCATTGAGGATCTTTCTCCTTCAATGGGGCTCAGATGGAGCTGGCATGTCTTTATGTTTGCAGTTATAATCTGATGGACATTAATTTAAACAGAATTACTTTTAATAACATCTCATCCAGAAGACTGATTAATGGAATATCATCAATGGGACATATTATCAGATGCTCTATTTTTAACGGTCCATTTTATGAACAAGCAAATTATAAAAATATTTAAAATAATGAATGTAATTACTTATTAAATTCATTAGCACACATATTTATATGCTCCCTCAGAGGCATAGACATTGTGATAAAAGGTAAAATGTGTATATCTACACATTTATTTTACACACATACACACACACACACACACACACACGCACATCCAGATACTCAGCTGGGTTAAAAAGCATTCTGCTATCATTTAAATGAATTCTAAAGCTGTGGCCCTTTGCATTAGGTGAGGCTATGATGCTAATTGGGTACCTTTGCAAACTTGTGATTTTGGGTGACCATCCAGAGACACCTTAATGGGGCTTGCTTTTCAGAGGGACATAAGGTTGCCAACCAGGCTTGCCAATGGGGAGGGGGCCGCAGAAAGGCTGGTGGGGGAGAAGGCTCAGGCTGAGGAGGTGAGCTCTGGGATGGGGTCAGGGACAAGGGGTTTGGTGTGCAGAAGGGAACTCTGGGCTGGGGCAAAGAACTGGAATGTGGCAGACTTGCAGATGCTAGATGAGGCCAGAGCGAGGGATTTGGGGTGTACACGGGAGTGCTGCGTTGGGATGTTGGGAGACCAGGACTCCAATAGGGCATGTGGGCTCTGGACCAGAAATGAAGGGTTCAGGGTGTGGGAGAGAGCTCTGGGATTGGGTATAGAATTGTGGTGCAGGGGGAGGGACCTAGCTAAGGGTGCGGTCTCTGGAACGTGGATGGTGCGAGGGGTTTGCAGTGTAGGAGGGGGCTCTGAGATAGGGCAGGGGCTTGGTGATTAGGGGCTTGGAGTGTGTGCTCTGGGAGGGAGTTTGGATGCGGGAGAGACATCTGGGCTGGGACAGGGGGCTGGACTGTAGATTTCATAGGTGAAATCCTGATCTTGTTCTCATCTGTGACTTTTGCCACTGACTTTGCTATGGCTGAAATTTCATGCAAAGTATTTCAGCTTGGTCACTCAGGATAACTAGTCTTTAAAAAAAACTTTCTGTCTTTCTACAGTGAAATGGACAAAAGTATCAAAATAAGTAAAGAGTCTGGGTCACAACAAGAGAAGATTTTAAATGTCCAACAGGATCTCACAACCACAAGGAAAGCATTAAATCCTCATTAGGTTCCCCCTGAATCCAGGCTGAATGCATATAGCTCTAAAAATTAAATGTGACATTTAAATTATGAAAGTATATGAAGATAAAATGCTAAATGTGAACATCCTTAATTGGGAAATCAAAATTGAGATGGCATCTATATTCCCTCATTCAAAAATGTCACATTTCTAATTTGCCACTATAAATTGCATTATAATATGTAAATAATCTTATTAACCCATACGCTCCATTTCCTTAGCCCTTATTACGGAGAAAAACAGAATGGCAGGGCGAAAACCCACAATGGGGTATAAGATCATGTGGCAAAGAGTGATGGTACGACTTCCAAATAGGAGTGAAGAATTTTAGGTGACACATTATTATTGGAGTTGAATAAGGATAACAAATTAATGTCTAATGTAATACTGTGAGAGCTAACAATAAAGAATAATAGCACACTGCTACTATGGAAACCTTCCCATCCATCCTTGTTTTAAGGATTTCCATTGTTGTTAGTGGGTATGAGAATGAGCCCATGTATTTGTGTGTGTGCACATGTTGGCATGGGGGTGGGATGGGTGGAATTTCTTCTGTGTGTAAAAGACATGCATTTTGTGATAACTATTGTGTTATTTCACTTTTAATGATTATGTCTTCAAGAAAATAAAGAATCCAATTCAGTCTTTGCTAACTTTGTGACCATTTTCTTTCTTTCCAAGTCAGATGCCTCTTTGGAGAAATAATAAGATATTGAAAAAGAAATTCTATATTTAAGAATCTGTGCTGGGATCCAGGTGATAAAGCAATCTGTACAATTCCTAGAAGTCATATTGGTTCCCTATGGTGTGATCAACCCTCTTCACTTCATCTTACACACTGTGCTCTATAGTTGGAACAAAGTGTTTTGCTTGTTAAGACTGACGTATGTTATTATGCTGGTTACCAATTTAAAATAAAAAAAGTCATTTTTATTAGTGGTAAAGCTTTAGCAGCATTTATGTTCAATAAGAAATCATCAGACTCCTTCGAGCTGAGTCAACTTGTTTTTGTGTGCTAGGGGAGTTATTGTCTTGGAGTAACTTCTAATGATGCATAGGTTGAACCTCTCTAGTCCGGCACCCTTGTGAACCCCTTGTAGTCCCTATTGTTGTGTTCCATTGTCTGAAGCCACTGCTCTAAGACCCAAGTGTGGTACAAGACCACCTCCTCCCACTTTAATTTACACAGCTGAGGATCTAGTCCATCATTCCTTTATTATCACTGTAATGCCAGCAACTATATTAAAACTTTTAAAGTTTTAAACTGTCCTTGCCAGTGGGGAATAAAAAAAACCCAATGTGAATGAGGGTAGAAAATGGATGAAAAAATATGTTCAGTCTCATGACAAAGATTCACAATGAGATGAAAACAGTACAATGTTATCCTATTTGAATGAAAGATTTTGGCTGTAATCTCATAGTCCTTCTTGAATGTCAAACTCTATAGTGTAATTATTCATCTGGGGAATTCAATCGTGAAGAATGGAAACCTTATGAGGATACATTTATACAGAGCAGGGAACATATCTCTACAACAAGAGATGAAAAAAAAAAAAAGAATTGGATTGAGACAGAGTGATCCATTGATTTACTTCCCCATTACTCAAAACTACTCCTTTCTCAGAGCTCACTGATGATGGCTGCTTGCATCTGGTGCCTATATCCATTCCACCAAGCATTTGATCTAGTCCAAAGTACACTGCGTGCTTGCTGGGACATGAGCTTTGATTATCCAAATGCCTTTAAAGCACCATATCAATCCATGGTAATTCTACATAAGCTCTCTCTTCCTTGAAAGTTATACGGGTCCTTTCACACCCCAAATATTGCATTAACTGGTTGACATGAGGAAATATGTCTTATTGGAAATAAACCTTCTTTTACGGCTTTTCCACTGAGTTAAACAAAACCAAAAATCCCCAGAAATCTTCAACAGTTAACAGTGGGTTTGATTCTGGAGGAGTAGTTGGGGGCAGGAGCAGCTGGAGACAAAATTTTCTACTGGTATGGGCCAACAGCAAAATGTTAGCCCCTGGGCAAACGAGAGCGTCTCTGAGGAACAACTCCATCCCAGCTGTGCAGAGCCAGTCTTACTTAGGGCACACTAGGGATGTAAAATCCTGGATAATTGGTTAACCAGTTAAACTGTAGGTAAAGCTACCATTTAACTAGTTAACCACTTGAAGTGGGGTGACCCTCTAAAATAGCTGTGTCTGTATTTTCCATTAAATATTTACCAATCGAGTAAATGCTGCCTGGAAATCCATTGTATTAAAAGTTCTGTTTATTTCATTTTCTGTCACCTGTTTTTGTTTTCTTCTTGCCTTTTAGTTTTTGTTTTCAGAATAACATATTGTCACTGGGCACTCTTTATGACATTCTTCTTCTGTGGAAGATATTCTTGATGCAGCTGGGTATTCATGTGTAATTTAAATATCCACACACCTTTGTAATTGAAAAAGCTTTATAAATTGTAGTCTTCTTAGCCTTGGACTGTACTTTTCAGTGTGCTGTCAGAAAATGTAATCACACCATATAACATGACACAAAATAACAGCAACAAATGCAAGATGTCTCAAATGGTATTGATATGGCATATTTGTCTGCACAATATCCTGCTCACACAAACCTGGTACTCTGCTTTTTGTACTGGGTCCTGATGGAATACAGGCTCCAGATAAAAGACTGTACTCTGACAGTTTCTTTATCTCCACGTAATAAATCAGCTCCTCTATGTTTTACCTTCCACTTTCCTGATGAGATTCCAGTACATACAATCCCCAAATCAGCAATAGTCATTTTTCCCCCCAAACCTGGTGCCTAGAGGTAGATTCTTCAGTCCAAATGCAGGCACTTAAGTATAAGTGACCTTATTTTTACATTGGACCTAGCACCTAGAAATGCCATGGAAATCAACGGGAACAATAGCGACTCAGCTAAAGTGAGACAATTTTATTTCAAAGCCCTCTGATCTACAGATCAATTTCATTCATCAGGCCAGAGAGTATCGGAAATTATTATTACATATCAGGCACATATCATATCTACACAAACCAGAGCACGACTGGTTTCCAGTTCACATTAACCTCTCCCAAATTTTTGATACACCTTTTATTATCTGAAGAAATTTGCAATCTCTGCACTCTTCATTCTCTCACATTAGTCAAACACTACCTCTCGGCTAAATGCAAGATGAAACACCATTATCATTACTGGATTTGGCCTGACTTCATTGCTATTATTTGCAAAATTGAATACTTAAAAAATGCTTATGCGAAAAATTAAATTAAAAAAAAAGATAAAACTGCCATGAGTTATGTCTCCTTAAGTATGTTTGGCTAAGTGCTCTCAGGTGACTTTGGTTTGAAAAACTCATGACAATAAACAGGATATATGCACAAAAGAACATATGGTCCCTTTCAGAGCTCTCCTTAGAATACAAAATGCATCTATCCTTTGCTTCACATTCAAAATATAATTTGGTATGTTCACTAATTCTTGATGTACCTCCAACATACTTTCTCCCATTTTGCATTCTGTATAACAAAGCATGTGACTAAGATACTGATTTTATTTTTTACTATTGATTTTAACATGCAAAATCCTTACAAAACATATGCTGTTGAAAGAATTGCTATAGGCCTGTAAGAATGCTATGCATGGAATTCTTTTTACTAAAAACCCACTTGCAAGCTATCATCTATCTTCAGAAAGCTTATTTTTGTCCTTATACAGCTTATAAACCTAAATAATTAGGTACAGCATTTGGAAGCAGGCATCCAGGCACGTAAATATTTTATTATGAACTACAAAATATAGACAGATGAAATCATGACCCCATTAAAGTCAATGGCAAAAGTCCCATTAACTTCAGTGGGTCCAGGATTTCACCTTCCACAAATGTGCACCTTATTAACCACATCATAACACATGGAAAAGTATAGCTGACTAATGTGTTTTCAAAACACTGCCTGATTCATATCCCAAAGAATGTTGTGTGAAGATGATAGACAGCTAAGACCCTCTGGTCTTTGTGGCTAAGACTGCTCTTTTCTGAAAGTTTTCCTCAGCTGAAAAGTGAAATTGCTCCAGAGACCACGCAGGAGTTTACAAGTTTTGGAATACCACTTAACAGGAAACCTGCAAAGTTTTCATTACAAGTGGGTGAATACTGCAAAACAGTCCAATATTCTTGTGATTTTTTTCATTAAATTGGCTTCTGCCACGCCTCTGTGGTATGTCCAATAAATATCTGAACATCAGTGTTTGCCTGGTCCTGACGCTTACAGGAAAATATTTCAGAGTTGTGTGGAAACTACTCCTATTGATAGTATTTATGTGATCATTCATTTAGAGACTAGAAGTTAATAGCATGTGATACAGCCAATCAGTGTTGTAATCACTCTCCCCTGCATAGTTCATGTGGGGTAGGGCTGACCTAGCAGAAAAGGCCAGAGGCTAAGCAACCAGGGGAAGCAGCAAACAGTGGTCACAAACAGGAGAGTTTGAGAGGTAGTTTGGAAGAGTGAATACTAATACGACCAGTATGGTTAGGAAGGACTGTATTGCCTGTGCCAGCACTGTTCCCATCTCCTTCACCTGGGTTTGTAGCTAGGCAGACCACCTGACCATTGATACTGCTACCCAGATCCTGGTGTGAGTTGTCAGAGATTGTGGCCTGCATTTCACACTTACAGAAAACTGGGCTGTGAGGACCATCTAAAATGAAAGGTGCTTGCTGGTGGAACATCTCAGGAAACAAGTAGGAGACCTAGAGAAGGAGGAGGCTAGGCTGAGGAGCACCTGTGCTCATGAGGAATTCCTTCAGAATATTCCTATGGAGACATCCAAGGCTGAGCAAACTATCTGGCTACAGAGGACTGCTGGCACATAGCCAGGGGAGGAGGAGATGGCTTTGTCTCAGGAAGGACACTGGCAGATGATTATTTCTAGCAGCAGCCAGTGCTGTACCCCAGCTCCCAAACCAACAACCATGGTTCTGGAGAACGGTTTTGTTGCCCTGGCTAGAAGAGATGAGGAATCACCCTAAGGTGGAGAAGAAAAAGCCATGTACCTTCAAAGATGGAAGCCACCATGGCCAGGAGGAAACATAGGGCAGGGTGGTTGGAGACTCTTCTGAGTAGGATGGAGGTACCCATCTGTTACTCTGTTATGACACCTATGAGGAATGCTGCCTGCCAGGGACCCATATATTAGACATCAGTGAGGGACTGTTGTGGATCATCTGGTCCTCTGACTGCTGCCCCCTGCCACTTTTCCATGTGTGCACTAATGATACTGAGAAGTATCACCCTGAGCAGACTAGAAGTTACTACAGTGCTCTGGGACTACCAGTGAAGGACTCTGCAGTGCAGATGGTATTCTCTTCAGTCCTTCTGGTCAAAGGTGGACGCCCATACAGAGATAGATATATCCTCGGAGGTGCATGCCTGGCTGTAAAGATGTTGCCGGGAGGGCTTTGACTTCCTTGACACCAGGATGCTATTCTAGGAAGAAGGACTGCTAAACAGAGATGGGGGTCTACCTATTGAGGAAAGGAAAGAGGTTATTTGGGCACAGCCTGGCTAACTTAGTCAGGAGGGCTTTAAATTAGGTTCAATGGGGAAAGTGACCAAAGCCTACAGGTAAGTCAAAAGAATGGAGATCTGAGAGACGGGTCAAAAACTGGGGGGCACATGGGCACATGTAAGCACAGAGATAAAAGAGAGAGAAGACAGAATGGCAGGGTGGGGGCAAAATCAAATCAGTATCTTAATTGTCTGTATGCTAATGCAAGAAGTATGAGGAATAAGCTGGAAGAACTTGAAATGTTAGTAAATAAACACACCTATGACATACACCACAGAGACTTATAATAATATAATATAGATAATATAGATGACTGGAATATTGGTATAGAAAGGTACAGCTGCTCAGGAAGGATAGACAAGGAAAAATGGGAAGAGGTGTTGCCTTGTATATCAAAAATGTACATACTTGGACTGAGGTTGAACTGGACATAGGAAACAGACTTGTTGAGATTCTGGGAAGAAATAAAAGGGGGAAAACAAAGGTGATATCTTGATAGGGGTCTACTGTGACCTAACCAGAAGACGAGGCAATAAAGCTTTTATAAACAATTAACAAAATAATCCAAAGCATAGGATTTGTTGGCATATATTGCCCAACAAGTTCTTCAAATGTATTGGAGACAATTTTTTATTTCAGAGGGTAGAGAAAGCTACTAGTTTTAACAAATGAGGAGGAATTGGTTGAGAATCTGAAACTGGAAGGCTGTTTCACTGAAACTCTTCAATAAATGATAGAATTCATGATTCTAAGAAATGGTAGAACAGCAAAATAAAGACAATAGATTTTAAGAAGGTAGATTTTAGCTAACTCAGGGAGCTGGTAAGTTTGGTCCCATGGGACGCAAGTCTAAGAGGAAAAACTATTGGAAACATTTTACAGTTTTGCAAAGAGATATGATTAAGAATACAAGAGCAAATTCTTCCACTATATTGGAAATATTACAAGAGACCATCTTGACTTGACCCAGAGATTGTAAATAATCTAAAAATCAAAAAGGAGTCCTACAAAAATTTGAAACTCGGGCAAGTTACGAAGGATGAATATAAATAACAAAAGTATACAGGGGCACAATGAGAAAGGCCAAGGCATACAGGCTACTTCTACAGATGCCCCTTCTTCCAGAAGGGATATGGTAATGAGCAGCCCAGAATATCCTAATGAATCACAGATGTAAATTTCCCACACCTCATTAGCATATGGCCACACGATTCAGAGTCTAGAAGAAGAAGCTCTTCCGGACTCCAAAATACATGTGTAGACATGCAGCCCACGGGGATCTTCTGGAAGCAAACCCTCCTTCTGGAAGCCTCCTCTTCCTCAAAATTTTGCCATGAGCCACACATCTATATGTGCATGTTGGAGTCTGGAAGAGCTTCTTCTGGACTCTGATTCACTTGCCATATGCTAATAATGCACAGGAAATTTACATCTGTAACTCATTAGCATATTCTGGGCTGCTCATTACCATGCCTCTTCCTGAAGAAGGAGTACGTGTAAAAGCAGCCATAGTGAGATCAAAGTAGCTAGAGACATAGGCCATTTCTACACAGGGCACTTTCTTCGAAAGTAGCATAGTAATACAAGGCCCAAAATATGCTAATGAGGTGCGGATGCAAATTCCCCGTGCCTCATGAGCATACAGTCACATGATTTGGAGTCCAGAAGACCATTCTTCCGGATTCCACAACGCCGTGTGGAAGCGCAGCCCCGGGGGAGCTTCCAGAAGGAAGTCCTTCTTCCGGAGGCCCCTTCTTCCCAACAATTTTTGGGAAGAAGGGGCCTCCGGAAGAAGGACTTCCTTCTGGAAGACCCCCCAGGGGCCATGCTTCTAAACGCCGTTTTGGAGTCTGGAGGAACTGTCTTTCATACTCCAAATCACCTGACCATATGCTAATGAGGCACAGGGAATTTGCATCCATGCCTCATTAGCATATTTTGGGCCATGTATTACCATGTCACTTTCAAAGAAAGTGGCCTATGTAGAAATGGCCATAAAGGGTAACAAGAAAAAAATCTACAAATATATTAGAAGCAAGAGGAAGACTAAGGACAGGGTAGAACTGTTACTTATTGAAGAGGGAAAAACAGTCATAGAAAATGTGGAAATTGCAGAGGTGCTTAATGACTCCTTTGTTTTAGCTTTCACCAAAAAAGGTTGGTGGTGAAAATGGGGTGTTTCAAAAGTTAAAATAGGAAAAGAACAAGTTTAAGATTACTTATCCAAGTTAAATGTCTTCAAGTAACCAGAGCCGAATGTAGTTCATCCAAGAATGAATTGTCAGCATTGATTTATTAACAACAAATCATGTCAAACCAATCTGATAGGTTTCTTTAATAGGATAACTAGCTTTGTGAATAAGGAGAAAGTGGTAGATGTGGTATACCTAGATCTTAGTACAGCATTTGATACAAACTTGCATGATCTTTTCATTAATAAGCTACCAAAACACAACCTAGATGGGGATACTATAAGGCAGGTTTATAAATCGGTTGTATAACCATTCCCAGGGAGTAATTATCAGTGATTCACAGTCATTCTGAAAGGGCATAACAAGCGTGGTTTCACAGGGATCAATCCACAGTTCTGTTCAATATTGTCATTAATGATTTATTTAATATCATAGAGCAGCCCTGTCCAATAGGAATTCAAAGCTTGTCACACTTGTGGTTGTCATCTGTCCGTATTTGCCACATTATGTCATACAAAATTTAATTACATAATATAAGAATATTGGTAATAACATGAATGTCTTCCCCCAGAGTCAGGCACCCCATCTTCCCCTGCTATTAATGAATGCCCTCTCCCAGAGCCAGGCACCCTCAGCTTGCCCAGTCTAATTCAATTCTGGCGACTCACTAGAGCTGCCAAGGCCTCCACCAAGGCTGCTGCTGGAGCCATTGCCAGGCCACTGCCAAGGCCTCTGCTAGAGCTGCCACTGGGGCAGCTGCCAGAGCCTCCACTGGGCTGTCAAGTGGTGGAGTGCATGCTCAGAGCAAGCAGATGGCATTCCCCATATGCAGCTCTCGGGAAGAGCTGCATTTAAAGGCTCCAAGAGCTGCAGGTTGGTCACCCCGCCCAATCTTATAAGTTAGGTATGAATGCATTTGCCACAAATCAGTGTCCTATTCACCCACATGTGGTGAGTAGTGAACGTATTGGATACCGCAGGCATAGAGAGCATGCTTATGAAGTTTGCAGGGGAAACCAAACAGATATGGGTTTCAAGTACTTTGGAGGCTTAGATAATAAAACAGAATGATCTGGACAAACTGAAGAAATGGTCTGAAGTAAATAGGATGAAATTCAACAAGGACAAATATAAAGTACTTGACTTAGGAAGGAACAATCAATTGCACACATACAAAATGGGAAGGAGTACTACAGGAAGGAATCTAGGGGCCATAGTAGATCACAAGCTAAATATGAATCAACAGTGTGAAGCTGTTGCAAAAAAAGCAAACATCATACTGGGAAGTATTATGAGGAGTATTATAAGCAAAACACGAGAAGCAATTCTACTCCATTCTGCACTGAGTGAACCTCAGCTGGAATATACTGTCCACTTGTGGAATCCACATTTCAGGAAAGATGTGAACAAATTGAAGCGGTCCAGAGAAGAGCAACAAAGATGAGTAAATATCTAGAAAACATGATCCATGAGAGAAGATTCAAAGAATTGGGTTTGTTTAGTGTGGAAAAGAGACAGTCTAAAAGGCAACATGATTACACTTTCAAGTACCTAAAAGGTTGTTACAAGCAGGAGAGAGAAAAAATATTCTCCTTAACTTCTGATGATAGGACAAGAAGCATAGGACTCAGACTTCAGCAATGGTGGTTTAGGCTGAACAGTAGGAACAATTTCTGAACTGTCAGGGTTTTTGAGCACTGGAATAAAGTACCTAGGGAGGCTGTGGCATCTCTGTCATTGCCTGACCTGCTCTTAAATATCTCCAAACACGTGACTGGGATGGTGTAGATGGTGTTTGGCAAAATTGTAGAAGCAGAAGGAACATTGAGAGGTCTTCCAATCTAGTCTTCTGCTCTCATGGGAGGACCATTCTATGATACAGAAAAATAATTACAGCCATGTTGTGCAGCTTGAATTCTGAATTGTCATAGTCAATTCCTGACATAAGAAATTCAAAAATACAATAAATCAGTTAATTCAAGTGTGACAAATACATTGGCAGAGTTTCCCATTTAGTCACAAAGTATACTAGGAGCAGAAAAATGAAACAAACAAATTAGGGAGGCTGACATGTTGTTTAACTCAAGTTCTCACCTCATGAGAGTGCTTCATTTTGCTGGTTGATCTGAATTTTTTTTCACAGAAATGACAAATGTAATGTAAAAAGAACTACCAAGACAGCGTTGTTTGTCTGGAATGATGTAGATTACAAAGCTCAGGACAAAGCATGTGAGACACAAAGTATTATCAATCAAATGGAGATGGCAAAGGTAGGAGCTCTCACAAGAAATCAGACTAATTCAGAGTCTGACCTCATTTATGGTATGTTTCAAAACTCTATTCTTTTGTAAAATCCTACATATCATAACTGCACCATAATCTCCAATAAATGAGAAAGGGAAAAGAGTAGAAGACTGCATGAAATCCATCGGCAATTGCTC
The DNA here is from genome assembly GCF_033958435.1 of Carettochelys insculpta. Lineage (NCBI taxonomy): Eukaryota > Metazoa > Chordata > Testudines > Carettochelyidae > Carettochelys > Carettochelys insculpta. The sequence goes on from NC_134144.1 coordinate 61,252,402, forward strand.
TGCAAATCTTATTCAACTGGTGAGTACTGAAACACTAGGGCTGTTTCTACACATGCCACTTGTTCTGAAAGCGGCATGCTAATAAACAGTCTGGAAAATGCTAATGAGGCACGGATGTAAATTTCCAGTGCCTCATTAGCATACGGTCACATGATTCGGAGTCCAGAACAAGCTCTTCTGGACTCCAAAACAATGTGTAGAAGTGTGGCCCCCAGGGGACCTCCCGGAAGGAAATCCCCCTTCCAGAAGCCCCTTCTTCCTGAAAATTCTCCAGGCCATTCATTAGCATGCTGCTTTCAGAACAAGTGGCATGTGTAGAAATAGCCTATGACAATGGATACTAGAGAAGACTCTGATTTTTTTCCCTTGTGATATTAACTTACACAAAGATTTCAATTTACACTTGGTCACTGTAAGGTGGGGAGGCAAAGTGGGGAAGCAGGACAGAGTTGCAATATATATTGCATACATTAAGCTTTAGTATCATACCTACAAACACTGGATAAAAAGATTATGTTTTTTGCAACAACAATGTACAGCCTGGATATTTCCACTGTTCTTCATTTGTGTACTACTAGGTTTAAAAACAACCCTCATCATTATGGTCAGAAACTTTCCCCTGGGTTGTGCAGAAGTAAAGTACTGGAGTAGGGGTATTTTGGCATGGAAAGAGAAGATACAGAAGACAGGCATCCCTGCACTCTCCATTGTGTGAAGCATTTATCCCAAGTTTTCCAGGAATACCTAAGAGGGAGAACTGGCTTCTTAGCCAGATGCTACACTATTGCTAGGTCTACATGGCAGAGATCTTTTGGAAGAAGCTCTTCCGGAAGACCTTCTTTCAAAAGAGTGCACACAAAAGTGGATCAAAAGAGTGACCTGCTCTTTTGAAAGAGAGCGTCCACACAGCCCCCGCTCTTTCGAAAGAATGGGCCAGGGATTGAAGATGAAGACTGTTCTTTCGAAAGAAGGGCCGTGTGGCATATCTACACACCTTTTCTTTCTAAAGAAGCTTTCAAAATGAGGCGCTCTTACTGAAACGGGAAAGGAAGAGTGATTTCAAAAGGAGTAGCATATTCTTTCTATTTACTTTCAAAAAAACTTTTTTTTGTGTAGACTTTCCATGGGCTCTTTTGAAAGAGACCCCATCTTTTGAAAAATCTGTCAAAATAAAGGTAGAGTCAGTGAGGATACTCATGTGAGCATGTGTTCTCCCCACATTAATAAAGGTTTCATATTAATAAGGACTCCATAAACCCCTGCAACATGATCAGAATCTATGACCTATTGAGTTAAACATACTTTTTAATTAGCTCAGCAACTAACATAACTAGTCCCCATAAGGGTACCTTAGCTACTCCAGGAGGTAGGAAGCAGTACGCTGTGCATACATATGAGCCATCAGACTGCCTCCCATCATTCTCCACCTATGGCCTTTTCAATGCATGTTCATTTGTTCTATATAAACTGTGATACAGAGTGTCTGCCTGTAAGGAAGAAAGAAAACAAAAGCTACCCAGGACAGAAACCATTGTCTTAAACTATCTGGCTCAGAAGGATAAAGTCTGATTAAAAGGAGATTAAATAGGTTTAGCCTGACATATTGAAATAACTGTGTGGGATCCCTAATCTTGTTAGCAGCAGCCTACAAAATTGTCATGTCCAACTAGAATTGCATTTTCTATCACCAGTATATAATAAATATTATTCTTCACAGGGTGAATCTGAAGGTTACAGAATCTTTAGTCACATGAACTCCCTTGTTTATGACAATTGTCCTCTCTAGAAGGAGGATTCTATGTATGTTTTTATAAAAAATTGATTATATTGCACATGTGATTCACCCTAGTTGAAGTAGTACATGAGACAAGAATAATTATCAGCAACTCTCATTTCTAAGCTGCATTCACAAGTGATTTCAATTTCTATTCTATTATCTTCTGAAAAATACATCAGTAACTTGAACACAAAATAAAATGGTTCAAAGGGGAGCTGTAAGTTCAATACTAAAAATGTTTGACCAATACTCATTTACAGGAAGCCAATATCTTGGCAGTGGCTACAGGCTGACTATTCATATGAATGTTATCACCTCAGCACATCACTGTGATGTTATTATTAATGACATTGTATTAATTTAAGTATACACTAAGCAATTTATTGAGGTTTTGACTTCCTTTGGGAACCAGATTGGATAATTCTATGATTATATAGGCATCTGCCTTTACCAATCAATGTTAAGAATAACCTAGTTATCAAGAAGGCAAAGGAATGCAATGAGGTTCATATACATTAATTGATGCTTACAGCAATCTTTTCGTTATTCTTCAGTCTGACCAGTCAAATCTTATTTATAGTTTATTGCTGAATGAGAAAAAGAAATCAAATTAGCTGTTTAATGTGAATGTTGCAGAATGTTAACGCAGATTATACTCAAAACCTGACTGTATAGTTCAGTTCATAGTACTGCCTCCTGATTTGATAACTTAAAGAAACCACTAGAGAGATGTTTACTGAGCTAAGTCCTCATTGCTTCGAGTAAGTATACATAGAAAGTAGCTGAATTATTTTGTAAATAAATTAGCCATCAAATTTAGCTCTTTTCTCTTTGCAAATAATTTGTGATCTGATCCAAATTTCTGTAAATGGGTTTGTTATTTGGCATATTCACCAAATGTTAACAGCATCTTTCAGCTTGTCGATTGGCCAACAGCTATTTAGGTTTAGCTATTTGCTATTTATTATGGTAGTGTATGTTTACTCAACTAAAGCACATCACTGAAGGACGAAAACTCATGACAATGAACAATATAGAATAGTGAATAATTTTGTTCATGTATGAACATTGTCATGCATGCAGTGTTCACATGGAAACACAAGGAAAATAAAGATTTCCCAAGAATTTCACAGGTTTTTGGGTTCAAAGTGAAGAGGAGACCATTGTGATCATCTACACTGATCTCCTAGATGACACTGGCCCCAGAACTTCCCTGAATTTCTGCTAGAAAGACACCCAATCTTGAATTAAAAATTCCTAGTGATCGAGAATCTCCCATAGCTTTTCGTAATTTATTCCACTAGCTAATTATCCTTACAGTTAAGCATTTGAACCTTATTTCCTGAATTTCTCTCGTTCCAATTTTCAGACATTAACCTTTGTTCTGTCTTTGTCTTCTAGATGGAGAACCCTTTTATCATTTTTATGCCACAAAATACATTTGTATAAATACTTCTGAACAGAGAATAAATTGAAATAGAAGTCATTCAAGATTACCAGAGATGTTCATAAACTCTCCACATTCTTTCCTCAGAATAAAACCTGTTGTAGTTTGTGAGTAGCCCTCTTTTGTGAATGATTGCAATTTACGTTATGCCAATAATTTAGTGATAATCATGCAGCAGTCAGAAATTTAAGTGCAATAATATGGAGATAAGAGTTCTAAGATTTGATACAGAAACAAATATGCACAAGAAACAAATACTTTATTCTGGCAAATGGCTCACATACTGCTATGAAGTAAAAAAAAAAGTTCTTTCTGCAGCATAGTGCTCTTAACAGACTCTCTGGACAAATGCTATGTCTGTTAATAAGCACTGATCAAGCTTCATGGCTTTCCCACATTTTGAAAATCACTTTGTTTATATATTTACCTTTTAGGGATCATTGTTCAAACAATGTTATTTTCTCCTAAGGACTTTAAGGTTACCTCTCTTCATCCTAATCTGTACAACGATCAATGGCAGATCACAGCAGGGTTTGAATGAGCAGGCATGATAGTAGGGGAACATGTCTCCTTGCTACACTGCAAAGCTAACTATAGCATGGACAGTTGTGCAGGGCAAAAACGCAACTTCATGGAGTCCATGTCCTACCCCTCGAGGCATGTGGGTGGAAGTGATTAGGAATGATCAATGGTTGGGTCTTTGACTGTGCCCCTTTCACAGTGTGTCCTCCACCATAGCTGGCAAATTGGGCAGAGTCTGGAGTGCCAGTCTGGACAGCAGCAATCAAACCTGAATAATTCCATTCCAGAACTAAAAGACCATCTTATCTATTGAAAACAATTTGCCATTGACTTCAGTGAGGCCCAGATTTCACTCAAAGGCTTCAGGCCAATTGTAGATAGGCTTTTCCTTCTATACTCAGTGAGTCAAGGGCCAGAATTTCCTCCAATCAGTCATACGTCCCATGGGGAAAAACATGAATCAATCTACCTTTCTAGGTACCCATGAAGCCTGCATGATTGCAGTATCTGAATAGTTCACACTATTTAGTGCATTTATCCTCATGCCACTGCTGTGACCTGAGGAAGAAATATTATCCAATTTGACAGATGAGAAAACCAAGCCAGGAGGATGAAGTGATTTGCCAAAGATCACACAGTGAGTGTGTGGCAGCGCAGGGAATTCAGCATGCCTCCTCCAAGTCTGAGCCTCAGTCCTTGGACCTTCCCTCCTCTTAATTCTCCTATGGTCACTTCCTCAATAACACTAATGGACATGCTCCGTTCAAGTGGATGTTTCTGATCTGCAAACTCAGTAACAGTTCACTCCAGAAAATAAAGGAATCTATTGTTTCAAATGGTAAAGGTTCAAACAGTTCCAATATACTCATTCAAAAGCTAAGCTTCCTCAGGGAATGCTAAAGAGCATCTTCAAAAGTACCCACAAATGACAGTTGGGAGCCTACCGTCCATTGACTTAACAGAGGTATCAAAGTCTGAGGTTCCTAAGTGTCACTTTCCATTTTGAAAATGCAAAGTGACACTTAGGAACCTCAGACTTTGATACCTCTGTTAAGTCAATGGAAGGTAGGTGTCCAACTGTCATTTGTGACTTGGAAAACCTCCCTCTACATTTCTTAAAAGAAGGATAAAAAAGTCAGTCAATCAAAAAGAAGTATCTTTTAAACCAAGAGTAACATGATAAATACATAACGAGTCGTTTTATCTATTGAAAAGGAGAGTGAGGAAGTCTGAAGTCAAGCCATGCCGGGCTGTGATCTTCTCAGATCACAGAAGCGAAAGCTGGTCTGTACTTGAATGGTAGATCTTCAAGGAAATCTCAGTATGGGGCAAAAAACATCGTTGATGCCTAATGCTTCCTTCTGACTTCAAGAGTGAACTAATGGCCCTGCATGGAGGAAGGATGCACTCTGCTGTGGGAGGTGCTATCTTCTGAAGCAGACCTGAACTGAGGTTCAGACCACTTGTGGTCTTCAAAAGTGCCATGGCACTTTTCACAGGAAAAAGCACATTGTCTGCATAAAACTTGGCCAAAATCCTACTCCCTGTTAATGTTCCCCTTCTATTTCCAACTTAGGATAGTATTTTTTATAATTTTGTACTCCCTAATTTTGTGTCATGTTGTGAGTTTTGTTATGTAGCTGTCACATCTACTTATAAATATTTCCTTCTATTTACAGACTACATTAATAGAAAACTAGGCCTACTTCATGAGTAATGTGCAAGCAGTGAAGTAGCAGAGAATACATACAGAAACATAAGGATCTTTTCAGTCTGATACATAAGAATTCTTCTTAAAATTCAATAAAGCTACCAATGTAGAGAAAGTAGGAAGAGCACAGGAACACAATGCAGTACAACTGTCAAAAAGAAGCTCTCTAAATTGCCCATAGTTTTAGCACCTATTCAATGATTAGGTGAGGAGAAAATACACACCTTGTTTCTGCATCAATAACTATGACAGAACCCCCACTGAGGTATTTCTGCTTCCACCTTCCCTCCTGGTTCCCTGACAGGACAAATCTGTAAATTTAGCACATTAGTTAATCTAGAGACTGATCACAGCCATTAGATGTGACTAGGCATTATCACAAATGAGGAAACAGAGAGACCAAATGGCTCCGTGGTCCATGAACAATATATAGGAATATGTTTGCCTTCAGAAAAAAAGATAGACACAGTCCTTAAGCTGAGTACTCAGCTAGTTTGAGTGTATTGAGCATATCTGCTGAAAAGAGCAAAGCCGGGATAGTGTTTTCACAACATTGAGCCCATGGCCCCCCAGCCCACTCCCACAGCTTTGAAAAGTACTCTGCTTTCAGGCGTGTCCATAATTTTCCATATCAGCTCCCTACTATGTGTCCCAATAGCCACCATTGAAAAAAAAATCACACTATATGTGGCTGGATCAAGACAGCATCGAAAATGTGCAGTAGTGACCCCAGGTCTGCTGGCTCCCATCCCTGTGCTTCAGCCAAGCTGCCCTTCTACTGAGTAGTGTAAGCTTGCTTTTTAAGAACTGGAGACAGGAGTCAGAATTGAATGCCATGGCAGATGCTAACTAGTCCTATCAAGGCTATGAACTGGCCAAATCGATCGGAGAGAGGGAGAATGGAGCCCTTACACAGTTGCATGTAACTTCCAACTAAAGCCAGTGGGGCTAGGACGGTAGGTTGAATAAGGGCTCTACAGTCAGACTCTGTGGAACACAAGGAAGGTAGAAACCAGCAAGAGTTGGAAAACCATTTCCAGGGAGGAGTGACCAGTAGTTTACAGGCAAGCTGGGAGGACATATCAAGTGGGGTCTTGCAGGGATCAGTTCTGGGTTCAGTTCCATTCAGCATCTTCATCAGTTATTTAGGTAATGTAGACAGAGTACAAGCACAGAGTTCCTGGATGATACACAACAAGATGCAGGGAATTGCGAGTACTTGGAGGACAGGATCAAATTTCAAAACGATCCAGACAAACTGGAGCAATGGTCTGAAGTAAATGGAATTAAACTCAATATGGAGAAATGCAAAGTACTCTATTTAGGAAGGAACAATTGATTGCATCCATAGAAAATGGGAGATGTCTGCCAAGGAAGGAGTATAGTGGAACGGGATTTGAGGGTCAAACATGAGTAAATAGTTTAACCCTATTTGAAAAAAAAAAGGAAATATTTTGGGATGTATTAACAGAACTGTTGCAAGCAAGACACAAAAAGTGATTCTACTTTTCTCACACTGATTAGGCCTCAACTGGTGTATTGTGTTCAGTTCCGGGCACCATATTTCAAGAAAGAAATGGACAACCTACAGAAAGCTCTGAGAAGAAAATAATTGCACAGCTAAAAAAAACATCACCTCTGAGGGAAGTTTGAAAAAAAAAAGGGGGTCTGTTTAGCCTGAAGAAAAGAAGACTGAGAGGGACACAATAACAGTTTTCAAGTGCATGAAAGGTTGTCACAAGGAAGAGGGACAAGGCTGTTCTCTTTAACCTTTAATACATTAAATAGGGCAAGAAGTGATGGTATTAAATTGCAGCAAGGGCAGTAGGTTGGACATTGAAAACAAACTTCCCAGCTGTCTGGGCATGTAAACACTAGAGAAAAAGGGACTAGGGAAACTGCAGACTCTCTGTCATTGGTGATTTTTAAGACCAGATTAGAGAGACAAATACTTGTTAGGGACGGTCTAGGTAATTTTTAGTCCTGACCTGAGTGCAAAATACTGGATGAGAAAACCTCTCGAGCTCCCCTCCAGTGCTAGGACTCTGTGAATAAGGGTGGCATAATGAGTCTGCAGGGAGCAGTCAGATCCTGCTACAGCACTAGTGTAAGGTAACCAGAGCTTAATTTCCACACTCCTCCCCACAGAAAAATCTTTTTCTTTTTATTTATTTATTTAGTTATTTATTGTGCTGACAACCTGTAGAGATAGTGTAGCTATAGACCTGCCCATCTGCAGTACTCAGGAATCATTCTTAAAATGACAATCTTTTCTAAATGTCATTAAAAGGTTCAATGTTTGTATTTCTCATTTCTTAACCCTAATGCATGTGTGTTATCCTGATCTGCAGAACTGTATAAAAACAAGTGTCCCTCCAGAGCCATACTTTATTCCCTCCTTTTTTCTCCATTTCTTCCTCTGTTACCTGTCCAAAGCGGATCCATGACTTACCCAGAAGACTAGTACTGAAATAGCTCTACTATCTCTGATATAAATTCTTTATGGTTGTTTATAAGCAGTCCAATGCTTTCTTTTATCCCTAGTTCACACAGTACATATGGGTTTGAAAGTTCCCTATCTACTACTGATACCTCATCTTCAATTATTTGTCAATTCTCTTTAGTCCTTTCTGCTTCTTTCTAAAACTCTTCCAGATGTCTTCCTTCTTTGGTGCCTCTGTTTTTAAATACACTTTCCATACCTCAATCTACAGAGGCCCAAAAGTTTCAGACAAGAAGGAACAAAGATCCAGCATGAAGGGCACAATAATAATGATGGAGAATTTACATGCATCACTGTTTTAGCATAAATTCTGGTGGCCATGACAACAGGTTGAGAAAAGTGAGAATTTTCTCATAATGCAATAAACTCTGCCTTCACAGGCATGCTATTATCTGAAACTCTCAAATAACCGGCATTTTAACCAGAAGTAAATTTTAGTTATGTTTTCCATAAGTACACTGTTGTGAAAATAAATGCAAATAAATGCAGCAAATATAGGGTACAGTGCTACTGCTGTTGGTAATTAGACTTCTCTTCATACACTTTTGTTTGTTTCTTAATATCTAATCTAACTTTCCTTTAGCGTTATGCATTGCTAAGTATACCTCTCTGCTATCTGGAATATTTGAATATATGGCACCCTCCTGGTGCTGGGGCTTCTGGATATGAAAGAGTTTATTGTATTAGCAGTTTCCATTCAGTAAGTGGGGAAGAGGAGGATCCACTTTTGGGAAGGGGCCAGCTTCCATGCTGTTGTCTGCGGACAGATGAGAATGTGTCAGAACCCACAATTTTTAAAGGACCCATCCCAGACACATCAAATAAGTCTATTTTTCAGTGGGAGCCAGATATTTGTAAATCTTTTTTTGAGGCCGGGACAATCTTACAATTTACAGTTTTGGGGGCCGCACTGCAATTTCCTTTTCAGTTTTACTAGCTCTCTGCAAACTCTTTCATTTCTGGCTCAACTCCAGAACTGTACCCCTAGTCCAGAGCCTGTACCACCTCCCACATACCAACACCTGCCTCAGCCCAGAGCCCACCACACGCTCGCCACACATCAGGTCCACTCCATAGCCATTAGCCCCCTCCTCCAAACCTCTCATCTCTGGTCCCAGTCCATAGCCCACAGCCCAGATGGAGCTCTCAACTCCTTTTGCATCCCAACCTACTGTCTGACCCCAGAGACCACACCTCCTACTGCACCCAAACCCACTGAGCTAGCTCAGTGCACATGAGCAAATGAGGAGGGGCGGGGAGAATGAGCAGCAGAGGGAAGGGTGACGGAGCATAGATGGGCCCTCAGTGAAGGACAGGACGGAGGCAGGTCCTCAGAGGAGGGACAGGGCAGGAAGTGGGCCATGAGTGTTCAGTTTTGTGTGAGTAGAAAGTTAGAAACCCCACAAGGTGTACCTTTAGGAGTTTGTGGTGGAAAGTTTTTGGTGTCATTTCATTTTGTTTTGCATTGCTTTTTCATTTTTAATAGATAAGGCAAGCAGAATCCAATGAGACAAATTAGTCTGTGAATGACAGGTTTCAGAAGTAGCCCTGTTAGTCTATTCCAACAAAAACAACGAGTCTGGGGGCACCTTAAAGACTACGTGACAGACTATGGCCAGAAAGCCTGAGCCAGAACTCTGTCATGGCAGCCCCACTCAAAGGGGGTTATAGGAGCCAGCTGAGCAAGCCCAGACCTGATGGCTGGCAGCTGTGAGCCCCAGAACAGAGGGGTTATAGAAGGCAGCTGGTAGCGCAGGAAAGGGAGAGACAGGGCTCTTCTGTAGCTGGGTAACCAGAAGGGTTCTGGAGATGGACTGTATATAGGAGGTGGTGGGACTTTACACATAATAAAAGCACATTGCCTGGACTTAGAGTGGCCTCTGCTAAGTTTGTGGGCAGAACAGGGGCCTGGGGCCCAGAAGCATGAGAGGCCCAGCTACTACTAACTCTATTACTATGGTATCAGCTTTTGTGAATTGCAACTCACTTTGTCAGATACATCTTCCTCTTTCACACCATACATCTGATGAAGCATGTTGAAATCTTATTGCATAATAAAAATGTTAGTCTTTAAGGGGCCACCAGACTCCTGTGCATAACTCTCACAGAGGAAATGAAGCATTCTCATCACTTGCGGAATTTAAAATTAGACTGCATAAGATGAGAGTTGCAAGCTACAGAGCTTCATAAACATCCTTCCCATTAAACAGCAAGATTTGTCAGAAACAAAGAGCTTTGGAACACAGCGGGACAAGAACCACTTGACACTCAAATCAAGAGAAGAAAGTAAGGATGGCTAGGCCACACTCTCAGAAAACCATCATCCAGCACAGTCCGTCAAGCTCTGAGATGGAACCCACATGGAAAACGCAAGAGAGGAAGACCTGGGAGAATGTGGAGAAGATCTGCTGAGACTGAAGGACAACAACTGGGGTACTCCTTGAGTCAGCTAGAAGTTTTGTCCTGAGACAAAGTGAAGTGGAAGAGACTTATAGATGACTTATACCCCACTCAGAGTACAAGGGTTTAATTCAAGTGAGTCAAGATGCAAGCATAAGCTGCTTTTTAATGAACAATTCGAAGAACATAGACTAGAGGACTTCATGGCTGCGTCTACATGTGCACGCTACTTCGAAGTAGCGGCGCCAACTTCGAAATAGCGCCCATCACGGCTACACATGTTGGGCGCTATTTCGAAGTTGAAATCGACGTTAGGTGGCGAGACATCGAAGTCGCTAACCCCATGAGGGGATGGGAATAGCGCCCTACTTCGAAGTTGAACGTCGAAGTAGGGCACGTGTAGATGATCTGCGTCCCGCAACATCAAAATAGTGGGGTCCGCCATGATGGCCATCAGCTGAGGGGTTGAGAGACGCTCTGTCTCCAGCCCCTGCGGGGCTCTATGGTCATCGTGTGCAGCAGCCCTTAGCCCAGGACTTCTGGCTGTGCTGCGGCAGCTGGGGATCCATGCTGCATGCACAGGGTCTGCAACCAGTTGTCGGCTCTGTGGATCTTGTGTTGTTTAGTGCAACTGTGTCTGGGAGGGGCCCTTTAAGGGAGCGGCTTGCTGTTGAGTCCGCCCTGTGACCCTGTCTGCAGCTGTTCCTGGCACCCTTATTTCGATGTGTGCGACTTTGGTGTGTAGACGTTCCCTCGCAGCGCCTATTTCGATGTGGTGCTGCCCAAGGTCGAAGTTGAACGTTGACGTTGCCAGCCCTGGAGGACGTGTAGACGTTATTCATCAAAATAGACTATTTCGATGTCGCTACATCGAAATAAGCTATTTCGATGTAGTGTGCACATGTAGACGTAGCCCATAAGTGTTGTCTATCTCTACCTCTGTGAATCAACAGGCCTTGGAAGTTGTGTTACTTTAGTTCATATAAAAGTCTCTACTCACCTGTCTAGCTCTAGTTCCAAACATATTTGTACAAGTTATTTTAAGACTGGTTGTACAACTCTTACTCATGCTCCTGAGCACTAATTCATATGAACAATCTGATACAGGTGTTGTGATAAAAGCCTGAGGTGGTATAAAATACTGGTGATTGGACTTACAGGGCCCTTCCTGTGAAGAACCACAGAGGATGTGAGTCTGCAGCAGCCCCTGCTAGAGAGCTTAGGTTTAACCCTGAAAAAAAATCTATGATTCCAATGTTTCACTGAATTTAGTGGGTCCACTCTTTGAGCAACACGAGCTCACCAAACTGAGCCTGAGTTATACAATAGGGCCCTGAAAACCTGTGGGTTTTTTTTTCTGGAATGAATTTTGTCTATTGATATCTGAAATATTTTCATTTCCACTCCTCATTTCCTATGTATTCCTGAATTGTAATCAAATTTCCTTTTGCTCATTTCTCATTCCTTGGAGTCTGATTCTCCTGAAGTCCAGTATATTTGCATTACTCCCTACCCACAGACTCTCATCAGCATTTCACATCTGATGGTATAAGCAAAAAATGGAGTGATTCTATGCTAGAAGATGGCTTCACATGATAAATGTCTCAATGGAATCTGTGACATCTCATTGAGCTAAAATTGCATGCATGAAACAGCCCATTTTCTTAAGGTCATCAAATGGGTAAACCATTCTCATGACAACACAGTAAAAGTGCCATCATTTTATGTTTAGCAATTTTTCAGTACAGTCTGCCTCACATTGGGCAATTTGTCCAGGAATAAAAGGTAAATATGCACTTTATACGAGCATTCCCCTTTGAGGAATTTCACCATGTACATTGCAGTAAAAAAGAGTGAATAAGAAGTGGAACCTAAAAGAAAGATGAAAGGAGACAATAGCATAAACTGGGAAGTTGTGGAAGAATGAAGGCAGTGCAGCCAATTGTGTTTTCATTAAAATTAATCTAGGGACACTACTTTGTCTCATGAAGATCTTAAAGAGGGTAGAACCAGCCTTCGATCAATAATTCACAGCACAAAAGGGTTCTCAGGTGCCATAGAGCTGCATGCTACATGCCACACCCAAGTCACAATGTCACATGAGCACTGTGGTTTCTGACTATTTTTGTCTGTGAAATGATTCACAAGAGGCTATGGCATTTGAGTGTAAATTACAGCAGCTCTTGGAAAGTGGTTTCTTGCTTAGGCTAGGTAGGTAGGCTTAAAGAAATGGAAGATATAAAGGCATCTTAAAGCTGAACCCCAAATTAATTCTGCCCTCAAAATTAACAAATTGCTTTAACACCAGTTGTGGAATATTTATCTGTAATCATAACTAGATTAACCATGCTATGGTTTGGAAAATAGCTATTTTTTTGGTAATTCTAATATTTTACTTTATTTGAAACACAGTATAATCTTATTTATCCAGTCTCCATCACACAACTTTCCAGTTTAATCAAATCACCACAGCACACACAAGAATATATTGATGCTTCAACCCTGGCCACCACCACTCATGGCTGACAACCCAAGCCCTCACACGAGGGTCCAACTGTCTGAATCCTTCTGCTTATCTGAATTTTTTATGATCTGTTCTAGGCCCAGTCCCAATTACATTGGCTAAATGGTTTTCCACTGTATATTAAAAAAGCACCTATGGACAGGCAAAAAAATGCACCACTAAAAAATAAAATGCTGACAAATGTAGACTCAGATAAACTCCCTGTAATTAATTCCTGGTAGTCCCCTTAGTAAGGCAGAAGACTTACTTTGTATTTATGTAAATACATCTTACGTGCATGTACACACACACACACACGCTATACCATGTAAATACAGTATATGTCCAAATCAATAGCAGGTTGAGAAGAATAATTGAGACCCCATTTTAACATATTGGACAATTTTGAGTTAGAACACACTTTACAGATTCATAGTTTATAAGGACAAAGTTACCATTGTGATAATCTATTCTGATTTACTACAAAACACAGGGAATAAGACTCTCCTGCTTCATGTTCAGTAGTAGTGCAGGAGCTACAAGATATCTGTTGGAAAAAAATTCCAAATCTTGATTTTACAATCTCTAATGATGGAAAAACTATCTGATGGTAAACTGTTCCAACTGTCAATTACATTCACTGTTAAAAATGTGCACATTTTTTCTTGCCTGAATTTGTATAGCTTTCACTTACAGGTTCCTGTGATACTTTGTCTGTTTAATTTAACAGCCTGTTGTCCCCATCTTCCCTTTGATAAAGAACTCAATCTAGTTTAAGTCTTTCACTCTAAGACACATTTCCAACCCTTTAATCAATCTTATGCCTCTTTTCTGAACCCACACCAATTTTTCCACATGCTTCTTGAAGTGTAGACAGCAAAGCTGGCATAGTATTCCAGCAATGGTTTCACCGGTGCCAAATAAAGAGGTAATATAACCACTCCACTCCAACTCACAATTTGCCTGCTTATTCTTCCAAGTATCACAGTAGCACTACCTTGAGGCAGGTTATATTCTGATCATTACTAATGTTACCAAGTGTTTTTCAGAGTCACTGCTTCCCAGAATAAGGTCCTTCTGCCTGTAAATACAGCTTGTCATTTTTTGGTTCCTAGATGTATGACCTTACATTTTGTCACACTTGGACATTGCTTGTTTTTATCAAGTTTACCAAACAATCCAGTACAGTTAAATCAAGCCAACCAGGTTCAGTACTTCTTTTTACAAACAAACAAACAAACAAAAAACTATCATTGCAATTCATTTTCTTGGAACTGGAGACAAAAAAAATCCACATTCCATACATTAAAGTTCAGATCTGTGTAGATCTTAAAATTCTAAGCTCAATTTACTGCAAAAGCTGCTATTTAAACCTTTAATTTTCTCATATTTTACAGCTAGATGGGCGTACCATAAGATACATACCTATACTTTCAGCAACTTAATTTCTGCAGGTGTAATTTCATAATTAGGTTTGATTCTTCAGTCAATATCATGCCATTTCCTAGTACTGGCAGTGGACCATCAGAACAAATTGAGCTTATCTAATTAAGTATCCACCCACCAAGCATAATATATTACACTTGGCTGAATCTGCTCTAATGCAAGCCTTATGTCACCTTAATGTCAAGTGTCCAGCAGCCATTTGTCAATATTCATAGATGGCAAAACAGTGATATTTATAATGTACATCTCTAGAAAATCTGCCCCTCCATGCACTAGAAGAGTCTACAAATAAGCTTCTATTTTAACTCAGTCACTTCAGGCCAGGTCTGGGCCAATTAGGAGCAGATAAAAGAGCACAAGACCTGCCTTTGCATCCTAGTGTATCTTCTTCTCATCCGTACTATAAGGGAATAAGCAAGGACCACGCACCAGTTAAATCATCCCAACTTTGTGTAGGGGGTCAACAAATGGATGGTGAGGGGACAGAGGAATGAATAGAGTTCACCCACAGGACACTATCCAGCACAGCAAGGCCTCTGTGAGGGGGTAGCAACCTGTTATGATATCTTCAGATTCATTCTGTGGAGTACTCCTGGGTTGGTGAAACTATAGGCTGCCCCTTGCCGAGAGCTAGCTGGATGAGCACACATTAGCTCTCAGGAGGCCAGACTTACCAAAGAATTCCATGCCTTGAATTGGGTCGACCTTGTGTTAAGCACATTTAGCACAGGCTGGATATTGAAAAATCTTTTGAAATCCTGGTCCAGTATTGCTTTGAAAATGTGGTCCCTCCTACTTAAATGATTTGGTCATTCAACACTGTTTATTTATCTAATATAGTATTTGGGGCTTCTGCTGTCATTAGAATTTGCTACTTGTTTTTTCCCCTCTGTACTGAATTTTGTTCTTATATCTAAATTCCCACAAAGGACTCAAGGTATACAAATGAGAAGCATCAAATACCATGAGGCAAATTGAACCAATACTCCACCCGCCTGCAACTTTGTGGTACTCAGTGGAGGTACTACAAGCAGTGCGTTGGCCCATTCTGGCTAATAACCTAAAATTTAAATAGGATCTTTCTTCTGAATCTGGAAACACAAAAAATACTTAATTTCCTGAGTGCTTTCATAAAGGATGTGCTGTAGAAACCACAGCTGTGTGCTTGAAACAGACATAAGGGGCCAGATTCTGCTCTCATTGGCTGTGTCTACACTAGCTCCAACTTTGAAATGGCCACGCAAATGGCCATTTTGAAGTTTACTAATGAAGCGCTGAAATGCATATTCAGCGCCCCATTAGCATGAGGGCAGCTGCGACACTTCGAAATTGACGCAGCTCGCCGCCGCACGTCTCATCCCGATGGGGCTCCTTTTCGAAAGGACCCCGCCCACTTCGAAGTGCCCTTATTCCCATCTGCTCACAGGAATAAGGGGACTTCAAAGTAGGCGGGGTCCTTTCAAAAAGGAGCCCCGTCGGGACGAGATGCACGGTGGCGAGCCACGTCAATTTTGAAGTGCTGCGGCCGCCCGCATGCTAATGAGGCGCTGAATATGCATTTCAGCGCTTCATTAGTAAACTTCGAAATGGCCATTTGCGTGGCCATTTCGAAGTTTGGGGCTAGTGTAGACACAGCCATTCAGGGACTGATCTCCTAAGTCCTTTGGGAACAGACACACAATCGCCACTGAATTCCATGGTTTGTGTCATGCTCTCATCACCAGACTTGCACCTCCTCCTGGCCATGCTCAGGATTAGCTTGAGGCTGATGCCAAGATCCACGGTCTGCAGACTGGCACTCTGTCTCTGCATATGCTTATGGTTCCTCCCTTACCTCCCGAAACCACAGTTTTCTCTTCTC
The DNA here is from genome assembly GCF_033958435.1 of Carettochelys insculpta. NCBI lineage: Eukaryota > Metazoa > Chordata > Testudines > Carettochelyidae > Carettochelys > Carettochelys insculpta. Next base: position 61,268,572 of record NC_134144.1, read on the forward strand.
CACTCAGCCCTCTGGCTAGGTCGCCATTTGTCTCTCTCCTTTTGGTGTGTGTGTGGGGGGGAGTGGTCAATGTCCAACAGTCCAGGCATTTCCTCAGTGGAAAATGGTGGTGGGGAGCTGGCCCACCCATTACTCTGTGCTCCAACTTGGAGACCCTGTAAATAGCAGCCTTCTGCTGTGACTACTCCACTGTAACCTCTGCCAATGCTGCTCTATTTCCTTGGGCCATTTCTGCATAGCCTTAGCACCATCTTTATTCTCATATCTCAGGGTTCTTAGCTGCTGAGTCCCAGGAGTCAGCTACTGCTGCTGTGTACCAGATGCTTACGCTCCACTCCTTAGACTTGCAGTAGCAACTGACCAACAATTAACTTCTCACATGCACAAAAGGTCCCTGGCCTGTCCATCTCCTCCTTTGCTCTCCCAGCTTCTTCCTGAGAGATTCTGCCAGTAGGCATCTCTCACACTGGATGATCTCCCAGACTGGCTATCTATGGTTTGGAAATGCAGGCCACCCTCTCAGCAAATCCACATTAGGAGAGGTCAGGCTGCCTGTTTGGAAACAAATTCATTTGGAGGAATCAGGAGCAGGGTTAGCATGGGTCATGTGGCCTTTCTTAACCATGCTGATTTTAGTCTTTTTCCCTCCTACAAACTCCCTTTCATTCTCCCCTCTCTGCTAAGTCAGTCCTGTCCCCTTGTTAAGATGCAGGGGAAGGGTGATCACATGGATGTCTGGTCTGTAAAGTTCTATCATGTTTGGACTTGTTATGCTAGAGAGGATCTTGGAACATGAAGCTTAGATATAAGTTCCCCTGAAGTTCGGAGGGAGTCTCATCTTATGCCCCTCTGCCTTTCAGTTTAATGATCAAGCTAATTATTTAGTATGTATGTGCACTGACTTCAAATACCCAAAATACATTATTCGTCTGTTCTTTCATACCTTCATCGCTAAAGATGAAGATACTAGATGAAGAGACTAAAGACAATAGAGCCAAATGGGATCAGACCTCATGAGAATTAGTAAACTATCATTTGCACTTTTGTACTTTGCAAATGCAAAACATAACTTAAATTTTATTCATTGTGCCAAGAAACAGGAGCTCCGTGGCTTAGCGTATTGCCAAGTGAAATATTGCAGCCTCCTTTCCACGTTTACCTGTATTTTTCTCAGCTACTTCTCATTGTCTAGTCAATTTGTGTAATAATGCTTAGGGCACAGTGTGTCATTACAGAGCTGAGCAATGGCAAGCCTATCTTCCAGCTGGTTACTTTGTAATATCCTTAGGCTGTTTAACTTGCAATCTGAACTAGAGCTAAATTTTCCCTGTAATTAGGAAAGAAAGGAATTTACCGGACTACTGTGCAGCAGTGTCCTCCTTCTCCTTTTTTTAAAATCTTTTTATGAGATAGCTAGATCTATATATGTAGTTAGTATGAAACATGCTCCTACATTGACTACAGATTTAGTATGCATAGGAAAAACACATCCAGCAAAATATTACTGCCAAAATGCAAATAAAAAGGAATCTTATTCCCTTGCATTTTTAACATACACTTTTATATTCTCTCCTTTAGCCAAAAGTAAACTTGCATGTTAATTTGCATATTTACACTCTTCCCTTTAACTCTGTAAACTGACTGTGAGAATCTGGATTTGGTATAAAGAATTAAAGCAGTCTTGTAATGAAGAAAGAGAGGCAAAAAGATGGGATATACATGTGCTGAAGGGAGTAAGAAGATGGTAGCATAGAAATCAGGCCTGACAATGGGGGGATGGAGAGGGACAAAGAGGGCAGTTGTCCTGGGACTCTTTGACGTGCCATGGCAGAGCTGCACTGGTTCCACGTGGCTGTGATGGCGTAGGGAGAACACATCTCCATGGTCCAGGCGATATTGAGAGCTGACCATCCGTGGTCCCACCCGTCCCCACTCCCACCTTGACCAGGGGCCCATGGTAGCTGTCAGCTCCACTGATAGATTTGAAAAGTGTGAAGCAACTGGAAGATTTCTGGATCTGGCTGGACCAAAAGATGACTAAGGAGGCAGGAGCCAATGTGTGGGCAGGCAGTATGTGTGGACTCCAAAGCAGGCAAGTACCACTGAAAGCCTGGTCACGAGACATAAGAGGTGTGAACTTTCAAGACTCCAAGTTATGCAAGGAAGCATTTCAAGTGATATTCAGATTGTCACAAATTTCCAATTGAGCATTTTAATTGGAAAGACTTACTGCTGAGCTATATGCTAGATACCAGTACCAGGATGTTGTGAGGGATTTTGGAATGTAAGCCTGTGCCACAGGGCATTGCATATCTCGAATGCTACAAACCCAAGGAGCTGTAATTAAATATGATGAAGAACCAATAATGCAAGGACAGACTGGGGACATGCATGGGATAATGTTGGCCTTTCCAGGGATTTCCAAGATGAACCAAACATTGCTTTCTTAGATGGTTTCTCTTTGTTCACCAAGAGAACACACACAAAGGTCCAAACCCCTGGCCAGCTGACCTATTGCAACCATCTGAACAACTTCCTAGGCAGACTTTACAAATAAGAGTAACTGATCAACTTGTAACTCTGCTGCTGCTAGAATTTGATTTCATTCCCAGATTTCATTTCTGAATGCAGCAGAGGGCCAATATCATTGTTATTATGTGTGGAAACAGTTCTGCTTTATGATAGGGCACAATCTAACCCCCCGCTGAACTCTCTGAGAATCTTTCCTGGACTTTAGGGATAAGGACCTCAATTCTGAATTAAAAGAAAGAATTATTGAAGTCAGAGCAGCTTCACTTAGCAGGACACTGACAGAGGATTTGTGATAAGGAGATACTTATATTAATTTGAAAGTGTTATTAATGTTAATAGGAACTGCAACCACTTTTGTCTAACATATCAGAGCTGGTTAAATTAAATCTAATGACAGGCAGGCAGTTTAAAAGTGGCAAATTCTGAAAATCTCAGGACTAGTTTAAGATGGTTCTTGTGCATGAAAATAGTCCTTGACAAACATGGAAAATGTAAATCTTTTTCATTTCCTTAATAATATGGGCATTTTCAACCTGAAGTAGCTTTTTATTGCATAATAGTTGCATGTTTTATTTAGACAACAGAATGCTGTCAAGAAATAAGGCTACTTTACGGTAACAAGTATTCTAAGCTTTTGTGCTTCTTCTAAAAGGGAAAATACAAGTAAATTGTCACTCATAATTGTTAAAACTGTGTGTGACTTGCTCCTTTCTGATGGGTTATTTTTAAATTCTTGTAAGACAACACTCCGCACCTCAGAATGGAAGGTGTGAAAGGAGCAGAACAGCTAATCTTTTCGCCTGGCAAGTAAAGATTCATACAAGCCTTTTTTGTGAAGAAATTGTTCCCCTGGCATCAGCACATAGCAGATGCACAGTGCTGATATATCTGAAGGGGAAATAGATACAGTCTTGTGTGGATACAAATTTGTATCTCTATCCACATCTGTATCTGCAGAAATGAGCCTTTGATGTCCTCATCCTCATCCATGGATTTCTAGGGTGCTAGGAATGGGAACCATGTGCTGATCCCTAGGGATGACTGGGAGAAGGCCAGACAAGTGTGTCTTTCACTCTGTTCCCAAACCCACATGGGAGATAGCAGGGGATGGAGTGGCAGGTATTCTTATCCTATGTGTTGATCTAGGGGTGATGAGCCCAATCCAGTTCTCTTCTCCTCTCTATCAGGGTTGGGGAGCTTCAACCACATGGGGAGTTTCAGGATGCAGGGGCCACAAACCAGTTGGGGTGGGGGAAGGAATGCATTAGAGCAGTGATGGGCAACCATGAACAGTGCGTGGATTGCATGAGTGGCCCTCCATCTCAGTGGGCCACAGCAGCTTGTAGCCCTCTGGAGTTCTGTCTGCAGCCCATGGGCCCCCTGTCTACCACCTCCCCCTATGCCTTTTACATCCTGGGGCACTGGACCCTGTACTTCCAATTGACTCCCCCTCCTTCCCAGTGCTTGGACAAGAATGGTGACTGAGCAAGAATCAGATGATTTGCAGTTCTCAGAAAGTACTGGGAGGGAGAGGAGGAGGAGGAGGAAGCCTGGGAGTCCACTGCCCCTGTGCGTAAGAGGTGCACAGGGGAGTAAGGCAAACAAGGGCTCTGTGGGCCACAGGTGGACCCCAGTGAGCTGCATGAGTCCTGTGGGCTGCAGGTTGCCCACCACTGCTGTAGAGGAAGTTTAACCTGCCTCAGGTTTTTCCTTTACACTCACCTCACAGCTATTCCAGCAACTCCCAAGCATCCCTCGTGCAACATGGGCTGCTGCTGTGCAGGTGGGACTATAAAATGGCTCTTCAAAAACTCCATGTGTAGTTATTTTGGGAGAGTACTGACATTTTCCTAAAGAAGGCAAACAAGAGAATAGAAACGGTAACTTTAACCCAGCTGTAATGCAGCTAAAACTGAATAAGATTTCATAGGACAGGGAAAAAAAAGACATTTCTTGCTGGGAAATTTCAAAGGGCTGCTGCAAATAATGGAAGTGGTAAAGCTCCTCAAATAAAAGGTCACAAGTATCTTTTAGAGTGAGAAGTGTTAAGCAAACTAAATATAGGCTGCCATCTCTCTCTATAATAGCATTAATTAAGAATAATAGCAAGGCCATGTTTTTTGTATTACAGGCATCCTGACTTTTAAAAAAAATATTTTCCATGGAAGAATACAAAAAGTAAATCCAAATGTCACTGGGCTGATGACAAAGTTGATTCAAATAGCTCTTAGGACTGAAGACAGAGCACAAGTGAAGAGCAAAGGAAAGAAAACTGAAGAAGCAGAATAAAGAACCACAGTAGCTGTGTCACATTCAGGGCCAAAGGAATGAAGCTGTGGAGAGGAAGAACTCACCATGAATAAACAAATTCTCCCATGCTTATCTGAGGGGTAAACTTTTTAAAAAAATAAGAGCAATAATAAAAAAATATTTATGAGTTTTCCTCAAGGGCAAAGGATATAAACTGGCAAGGAAAAATTAAAGGGCTGAAAGAAGTACATTAAAATATTTCATTTTACAGAAAAATTAAATGAAACACGCTGTTCTCAGAGCTAAAGATTATTTATAACCAGCTTCCCCACACTGCCTTTCTTCAGTTGAGGGATTTTTTCCAAGGCTAATTTTTGTTTCTTTTCCTATGACTGAATATATTAAGTGCATCTCTTTAGCACCTCGGATGATATAAATCACCATAGCTCCTTTGAAGTGAATGGAGCTGCACTGATTTACAGCAATTGAGGCTTTTGCCCGTCATCTCTAATACACTACACTTAGTTATCTCCAGTTTCTCCACTTTTACTAACTGCCCCCACCCTCCAAATTTACCTCTCTCTTGGTTTTGGTACAATAATTTGCACAGCAGAAGGGAAGAGTTATGCTTCCCCAATCCTCCCCACATTTCATTTTTAATGTTATAGCAAAAGGACGCAAGTAAGCGGGTCAGAAATAAACATATGCAGCCATAGCTTAAATCACAACAGGGAGAGGGAGTGATGTTGATATGTATACAGCATGTTCCTACTTATGGTTCTGAAAGATGACATGTCCTTCCCTGGCCACCTTTTCATGCCAGATTTAGTACAGCTACTCATGGTCAATACAATAGTTCCTTAGCTCAGTTATATTTCTGCTGGAGGAAACAAGAGGAATAATTGAGTAAAATGCTACACATCCTCACACAGTGTATTCATATCTGGCTGTGCAATACAGGAGGGTTGTAAAGACACACATACAGCTCAGAACATAAAGCACCATGCCAATCACTGTTCACTTCTTAATAGCTCCCATTTCCTTGGTGCACCAACAGGATTTTCCTCAAATAGAGCAAAATACCATCTTTTTTCATTTTCTTCTTTTTTTTAGTAGAACTGACAAAACAAATATGTGCATGGTTGATTTTTCAAGGCCTGTGTTTTGTTTACATTTCAAAAAAAGTGGGAAAATTATGTGAAAGCCTGAGGGGACAGTAGCTTCTGGCATATGCTATTCTTTCACATATTGTAAGTGTAATGGTGCATACCATCTTGAATAGTGAGAAAAATATTAGACTGTCATCTGAAGTGTCAAAAAGATGTGGCAGTTTGTTTAATCAGAAGAAGCTTTGACCATTTTAGCCAAATTTCATTAGGACAAACTTCTTGGTAATACAGCTAATGCAGTAAGTCATTACTGCACCCCATTTTTCATGTCTGAAAGACATTTGTCACTGTAATACATAAATAAATCAACAACAGAAGCTAGAATATTGTTGACATTCCTATTAACACCCAGCCATGTGTAATAGTCATGGACCAGAACTGCCACATACTGCAACCTGACGAAGAGAAACGAGTCTTTAGAAAATGACAAATGAGTGTGTAGGTGTTATAACTATCCACTGGAGAGTGCCAAGGAAATTCAGGAGGAATAATTAAGACAAGAGTGAGGTTGAGGTTTAAGCACCTCACGCTGCCCAACCTTATTGAGGTCAGTGTTAGAACACTCCATATGCACTTCTCACAGGAATAAAGTCATTCTGATGTCATCGGCCTTAAATTATCCATGGAATAAGCTCTGGGCCAGATCCTCACAAGTGATGTGCAACCGTACTACATTCTCAGTACCTCGCAGGTTACGGTTCTATTTCTGAGCCTCACAATAAAAATTCTAGGTTCAAGGCATGCTTACTCATAAGTCTATACACAGTTTTATGCATGCATAAACATTTTACATGCTGCCCTGAGTGCACATATAAAACTGCCATTGATGGCCCACAGTGGGACACATAAGGATGTTTTATATTTGAAAATGTAGTCCTGTACAGAAGGCATACAATTTTTTTCACATACATATTTCATCTGCAAAGAAATAGACCACACACAGAAGGCTATTAGGGGCTGTTTTGTTGTAATATACCCAGTCTGACTTTTTCAGAGGGGGCTCCTCACAGGTGCAAGATGTGAGAATAAATAAATATTGGTGACGTGATCACTTAACAGTATATTAGCAGTCTTTTGTGTTTCCCTTCTCAGCTACCAGATACACAGAAGTATTCCAGACCTTTTCAAATTAATTGCACCAGCTCCATCAATGGCCATATTTTTTTAAAATTACAACAGCAGTTAAGGTGCTTTGCTTTGGTTTGCTCCTATGGTTTTACTGGCCAAATTTAGTAGTGATACAGTCAGTGGAATACACTGTTCAAGAGGTTCAAACCAGAAAACATGCATCAGTGTGAACAAAACTTTATACTGACTTTGAATATGGTTAAGACAAAACTCACCCCCTCATAAAACCAGGTGCAGGTTCCATTTAATCTTTATACAAATGTGTTACACTAGCATTCTCTAAAAATTAGACAAAACACCTCATTAGCACTGAGGTTCCATTCAGCCCCTGTTTACACTGACTTCTGGTTGTGCATGACACCTGGTTGTGGAAAAGCCACTTCAAGTCAGGGTCGTGGTGGCACAAAACATCTGCAGTTCTTATGTGCTTTGTACTACTACAAAACCCATCCACAGGCACAGGAGTCCTGTAACTAATCAGCTAAGTACCAAAAGCAGATACTGTATCTTCTACAAGAGCAAGGACATGGTGCACATTCATCAAGCACATCCTTAAAGGCTACTATCATCTGCTTTTTCCTGAAAATGTCCTGCCTGACACAAAACTACCCATGCTAGAACATTAAATACAAATTGCTGTTCCTTCACTAGGTTGAGGGAAATCAAATCTACTGTGTCTTGGACTTTAAGAAGAGACCTCAGGAGGTCTTCAAGTCCCACCCTTTGTTAAAAGCAGAAGCTATCTCAACCAAATCATCCCAACCAGGCCTTTGTCAATCCAGGACTTAAAACTCCCCAGGGATAAAGATTCCACCCATCATATGGATGGAGAATATGAACAGGAGGAAGGCTCTGCACACAAGTCAAACTGCTCACAATTCTCATGTGCTGATATGTAGTTTGGCCTCCCATGGGGTCCAGATGGCTTTCACAGTATGCCTGTTAAGTGGGCTACCTCAGAAGGAAAAGCATCCTTACCCCTATGTAGAATATGCAGCTGCACAAGGAACCCAGAAGTTTGGAGAACCACTAGATCTTAATGCCCACACACTCACCTCTTCCTATCCCTGTTCTGTAACTCACCTTCCTCTGGAGAGGATCTAATTAACTGAAAAGAGAAAAAGCCTTGTCAGAGCTGTTAGCAAAACACTGAACCTGTGAAGGAGCCATTCAAATGGCAATGGAGACATTTAACAGGCATTTGCAAATCCCAGGTCTATACTGTCAGTTTCTGAATGTACTGTGTTAGGCTAAAATCCCATCTCTGAAAACTCATTCTCCTCCCCACTGCCTTCAGGAATAGGGGTACCCTAAAGACAGCTCTTAGGAACCTCCTGTGAATTTCTATATCAAAATACATGTTCTTCATGTCAAAAGCTGCAGCCCACTTCTCCTCCTTAGGCGAGATGATTATTGATGCTAACATTCTGAATATCACCTTCTGAAAACAGAAGCTGAGACACTGAAAATCCAGAATGGATCTCCACCCTTCTTTTTGGGGAGCTAGGAATAAAAAATAAAACCTTCTCCCTTGGTACTGAGGTTGGCCATTTTCCATTGCCCTCAGTGTAGAACATTTCCATTTCCAGATGAAGAACCACCTTGTGCGAGAGGTCCCGAAAAAGGTTTTGAGAGGGCATCTATAGAGTATCTCTGATGTACAATCTCCAAGTCCCAGATATCTATCATCACCAATTTCCAGAGGTGGGAGAGGGGTGAGTCAACCTCCAGAAGTGATACGTGAAGGGGTGAGTGGCACCAGTGGTGGTAGGCGAATCTCCACAGATGTCAAAAGTGGCCCTTAAGCATGAGGATGGGAATGGTCTGCATTTGTGGTGAAAAAGGGGACGAAAATGCAGGGCTTCTAGGCCTTCTGTCATTTACACAGAGATTTGATAGGACTTTGTTAGTAGAAAGCATGAGGAAGAGGAGAAGGGGACTTCTTCCTTGCACCTGGTGTGTAGGGTGACCTCAAATGCTTTAACAAATGAAGAGAATTATTTTTCTCTTTCAAGAGATTTGACTCATCGAAAGAAAGGTCCTGGATAGTATTCTGCATCTCTCTGGACAACCCTGAGAATTGCTCTTTAGAAACCTTTCTCAGAACAATACTAGTGGCCAAATTTCTGGATGCTGTATAGCATTACATCCAGGCCAGAAAATAAAATCAAATATGGTGGTAAAGTAATTACATAGTCATAGGTCTCTGTCTCAGTCTAGGGCAAACAAGCACATATTAACTAGGGGTCAACTGTCCTTGCAATAAACATATGTCACTTCCATATGTCACTCCCATACACCCACAAAGTGACAGGAGAACAGATTCTCTCTCTCTCTTGCGAGTGCGAAGGGAAAGATTTTTATTTATTTAAACTAAACAGGATCTCAAATAATACCCAGTGGCATTTGGAGAAATAGGACACCTGAACAATTGACAAAGTTCCAGTGTCACTAGCACCACTGCTGACAGCAGGTGACATTTTATATATATTAAGAAAGCCACTGATATCATAAGGGTGACATCATTAACAGAGATCAGGATCAAGCCTTAGGTATATAAAATGCCTTTAAACTAATGAAAAGCCCTATCAGACGTCCACTGAATCACTGTATTGCCAATATTTTCCAGTGCATCGAACCTTAAACCATTAATTTTATTTTGCTTCTAGTACCACAACCTAACCAAAAGGAAAAAAAGGAATGTGTGGAAATGAGCTTTATCCCTATGGAGCAATTAGATTACTTAGACACCTCCAGGAGCTTTGCACTAGAGAATGCAAAGCATTACATACATTATACCTAACACATGTAATTATAAATTACACAGACAGTAATTGTATACCCTCCCTAGAGAAAATGTAACCGTGAACTGTACTATCAGATGAATGAGCAGCAGGAACAACTGCTGAATTTTTTCACTGGCTGGCATTTAATGCACTGCTGGGCCATAAGGCTGCACATAGCAATCACAAGTAAGTCTTCTAATCTTATGTGAGAGAGACAGACTGACAAGAACATGGAGTTATCTGGCTAATTTACTAGCCATCAGACACTGCAACAGTTGTCTTACACAAGGTTGCACCTCACAGGCAACAAATCTAGACATTCTCTTGGACAACAGGTTAGGAGTGCAGGGTCCCATGGAAAAGTCATAACAGCCAGTTGCATATTTCAATATATATGCAATTCAAATTCTGGTTAAAAAAATAAATAAAACAGACTCAGTCCAGCTATCTGCCCACACCTATTCCACAGATATAGTATTGATGGACTTCTTTCCCTCCAAATACTGTAGCTCCTTTACCAGTGGCTGTTCAGTCCATTTTGAAAATACAGCTGTTCTCCTAGGTCTTATACCAGCCATTCCCCTGCCAGAGCCTCCAGGTCTGCAAAGGTGTAGCTGAAAGAAGAACGGGGGCAGGTAATTTGGTGTCTTAGAATGGGCAAGTGAGGGACATGGTCCATACTGTGAGGTATGTTCCAGGGAAAGGTTCGGTCTGCTGTGCAGTAGCTGTTGGAGGTAAATAGCAATGATAATCATGCAAAGGAGATGGAATACCAGACAGCTAAAATGCATGGGAAATGAAACTGTTGATTTCTTTTTTGGTATAAACCCCTCCCATTCTGGCAGCCTCCAAAAGTTACCAGGGATGTTATGATTAGGTCTCAGTGAACCACTACTTCCAACTGAATCAGAAGTGCTTGATGTGACAAAGACTACAACTCACATGATGCAGTGTCTGGTGCTCTCTGGGGGTGGGAAACTGTAAACTTTGCTCTGGGATCCTGTATCTGGAGAGAAGTGGAAAGTCACAAGTTCCTGCATGGCCTGAGCTGACCAGCGTGAGGTGGCTGGTCGATGGACGGAAGCAGGAGATCTAGGCATAAGCAGCAGGCAGTCTGCAGACAGCCCAGTTTGGAGCAAGGTGGAAGCCAGAGATCTGGGAGACTCTCTTGTGAACTCATGCTTGTTGTGAACATATGGCCAGTGTTAAAGCCATGCTGCACCTCTAGGCCTATGAGACCAAGTTCCAGCACCCTTACTACTTCTCAGCACCCAGCCACTGGAAGCTGTAGCGAGAAAGTGCTGATTGCACTGAGAGCCTACGCTGCATACACAGGCAACTGTAGAAAGTATGAGGATCCAGTGACCCTTCTTATTTGGGGACTCCCTATTGGTTCCCTGAGTGGTCTGATGTGAAAGTCCTTTTGTTAGGCACAGTGTGTCTCACAGTCTAGCAGAGATGATCCCCAGGGAGCTGGTAAGAAAAATCTAATGCCCGCTTACAGTTTGTGGCAGCTGTTTTATAACCAATTTCACCTTGTGCTGTACACATATATCTCATTCTTATTGTCTGGATGGCTTCTGCTGAATCAGAGATCCCTAGTGCTGCCCTGCAACTCCTGTTCACTTCATCAACTCATAGAATCCTAGGGCTGGAAGGGACCTCAGGAGGTCATTTTCTCCAGCCCCCTGCCTCAAGCAGGATCAACCCCCACTAAGTCTTCCCAGACAGGACCTTGTCAAGCAGGGACTTAAAAACCTTGAGGGATGGAGAATCCACCACCTCTCTAGGCAACACATTCCAGTGCTTCACCATTCTCCTGGTGAAGTACCTTTTCCTAATATCCAGCCTACACCTCTCCTTCTGTAACTTCAGACCATTACTCCTTGTTCTGCCCTATGGCACCACTGAGAACAGTTTCTCACCCTCCTCTTTAGAGCTCCCATGCAGGAAGTTGAAAGCTGCTATTAAGTCACCCCTAAGCCTTCTCTTCTGTAAACTAAACAAGCCCAAATCCCTCAGCCTGTCTTCCTAGATCTTGTGCTCCAGCCCCTTAATCATTTTTGCTACCCTCCACTGAACGTGCTCCAGCAAATCCACATCCTTTTTATACTGTGGGGGCCCAAAACTGAACACAATATTCCAGATGTGGCCTCACCAGTGCCAAACAGAGGGGAACAACCACTTCTCTAGATCTGCTCGACATGCTCCCCCTAATGCACCCTAGTATGCCATTAGCCTTCTTGGCTACAAGGGCACACTGTTTACTCGTATCCAGCCTTTCATCCACCATAACCCCTAGGTCCCTTTCTGCTGTACTGCTGCTGAGCCAGTCGGTCCCCAGACTATAAGAATGCTTGGGATTCTTCTGCCCCAGGTGCAGAACTCTACCCTTCTTCTTGTTGAACTGCATCACATTTATTTTGGCCCAATCCTACAATTTATCCAGGTCACTCTGGATTCTCTCTCTACCCTCCAATGTATCTACCTCTCCCCCTAGCTTTGTGTCATCCGCAAACTTGCTGAGGGTGCAATCCATTCCCTCACACAAGTAATTAATAAAGGTGTTGAACAATACCAGCCCTAGAACTAAGCCTTGTGGCACTCCGGTTGAAACCGACCGCCATCCAGATATTGAGCCATTGACCACTACTCGTTGGGCCCCACCATCAAGCCAGCTTTCTATCCATCTTATAGTCCAAGGATCCAATCCATTTCCTTAACATATGGGCAAGAATGTTGTGGGAATGTTGTGGGAGACTGTATCAAAGTTCATCTCAAGACAGTGTTTGGGATTTTAAAACTATATTTAAGGCCCTACCAAATTCATGATCCATTGGGTCAATTTTACTGTCATAGGATTTTAAAAATCATAAGCTTCATGATTTCAGCTATTTAAGTCTGAAATTTCACAGTGTTGTCATACAGGGTTTGTGGCCCAAAAAGATGTTGTGTGGTGTGTGTGTGCATGTGGGAGGGAAGGAGGGAGGGTTGCAAGGTCTTTGTAGGGAGGGTTGAAGCACTGCTACCCTTATATCTTCACTGTTGCTTCTGGAGAATGGAAGCTGCTGGCCAGGACCCCAGCTGCAAAGGCAGAGCCTCTACCAGCTATAGCACAAAAAATGGCATGGTATGGTATTGTACCCTTACTTTTGTGCTTCTGCCTGCAGAGCTGAGACCTCAGTCAACAGCCACTTACTCTCCGGCCACCCAGCTCTGACAGCAACAGTGCAAGAGTAAGCATGGCATGGCATGGTATTGCCACCCTTCTGCACTGTTGCTGGTAAGGCACTGCCTTCAGAGTAGGACACTTGGACAACAGCTGCTGTTCTTGGCTACCTAGTGATGAAGGAGCACAGAAATTGTGGGGGGAGGAGCAATAAAAGACACACCCCCCAAATAACCTTGTGACCCTCCTTACTGGTCTCCCCAGTTAAATCTGAATAGAATGGGGTAAAAGCACACAAAATAATAGATTTATTGGGGGAGACCAGATTTCATGAATTTTTCATGGCTGTGAAATTGGTAGGACCCTAATTACAGAGAAGAGTCTTCTAGGGGAGGGTAATGTTAATGGTGAACATTCTTGTGTATGTTTAAGTTTTTACTTTTAACACAAACCTCTGATGTTGTGAATGGTGGTTAATCTACTGTAATGTTTTTCCTTTAACTGAACTGTTGCAATGCCACCTATTGACTTGTCATAGTCATGTCAGTAGATACTGTTCCTCTGCATTGTCTTTGTATTTGTCTACGTTAACTTTAAGAAAAACTGTTTCTCTCTTCATGTGAGTGTTTAATGCTTTCCTCAGAGCAATAAATAATCATTGTCTTATCTGCTATGTCTATCACATGGCTTAGGTCAGAATTGTTCAATCAAGTTGCTCTAACACAGGTATATTGCGCTCTGCCAATAGTTACTTCTCTATGAAAAGACATCTCCTGTAGATGGGCGGATAGAAGATCCTCACCTATCCAATACTAGCATTGGGAAGTTCATTATCCTCAAGAACATCTGGCGTCCAGGCAAGAGGCAAGCACTTACCTGCTTCCAGGTGCTCGGAAGGAAGAGATAATTACATCAGTATCAGTATCTTGAATCCCTGACTTGTGAGGGTGAGAGTGCCATTGAGGCTACATCTATACTAGCACAAATGTTCAAAATGGCCAACAAATAGCCTTCAACAGATAGGAATAAGGGGATTTTGAAGCTGGCGGGGTCCTTTCTAAAAGGACCCCCATTTGGACGAGCCACACGGGAGCGAAACACAGCAATTTCGAAGAACCACGACCAGCGGCATGCTAATGAGGCTCTGAATATGCATTTCAGTGCCTCATTAGTAATCTTTGAAATGGCTATTTGCATGCCCATTTTGACAATTTGTATTAGTGCAGACATAGCCTATGGGCTTGTCTACACTACCTCCCTACTTCGAAGGGTGGATGATAAGTAGGGTGTTGGGAGTTTATTAATAAAGTGCTGCAGTGCATATGCAGCACTTCGTTAAGCAAATTCCCCCCTGCAGCAACTTTGAAGTGTTTAACTTCGAACTGCCAGCTTGCGTCTAGCCACAGCTCACCCACCGGTACTTCGAAGTGCCTGAGCAACTTCTGACTCCTCAAAATGTTGAGGAATAAAGGGACTTAGAAGTTGCCCAGGCACTTGGAAGCAAGTTGGGTGAGCTGTGGATAGACGCGAGCCAGCACTTCGAAGTTTAACACTTCAAAGTTGCTGCGGGGGAGGAATTTGCATATGCACTGCAGCACTTCATTAATAAACTCCCAACACCCTACTTACCATCCTCCCGTTGAAGTAGAGAGCTTGTGTAGACACAGCCATTTGTGCCAAACTGTTTATTACAGTGACGCCCACACAGAAATTCTTGTATTCTACATTAGTAGTACAAAATAGAATGCTTTGTAATGGGATTTCTGGAATGCTTTAGATCTTTACTACCAGACACTGTGGAGGATGTAACAATCAGTGAGTATACCACTTTCAGTCAGCACAAAAAAGGGATTAAAAATGCCTTTCAAGACAGCTAAATAAAATTGAATCTGCCACATTCTGCCACAGTATGTGTCATTTACTTACCTTTCAGCAATGCAAAAGTTACTTGAATGACTTTGCACAGTTCAAGCAGCGGTGAAATTTATAATAAACCAGATTGGGCAACATATGTCTATTCCTATTTTTTTTGGAAGCCAGCTCAAGTCCTTCTGTTACCATTAACTATCTAGGGTTTGCCTTTAGAGAAATCTATGCTGCTCTTACATTATGCAAACAGGATGAGCTCTTCTCTGTGGGGTAACTGGCCTAGAGAATGGGAAACCTGTATCTTGTACTATATGGAATTTTATCATAGAATGGCAATTCACTAACCCTGCACGATATTGAAAATATAGAAATTAGTATCACCTGATCATATTACCCTATGTATTAACTATAACTTTGTTGAGACACAGTGATTTTAAAGGTCTAGAATTGTAAAAGATTTTCTGCTGATGCTTGTCTAACCTTAAATAATGGAGGGAAATTAAAACTCACATTTTTCTGACTATTAGTTCCAGCTGTGTTCTAATCATGTTCTGCTTATCGTGTACAAAAATGTTATCAGATTCCTTCAGACTTAGTTACTTTCAGTTTAAAACAAAACAACAAGAAAGCCAAGAAAGAATACGTGTGTAGTTAACAGAGAGCCAAGTGTGAAATACATTATATACTGCCTCTGCCTTGCCCCTCAATACAGCCACCTCTGCAGACAGCAGAATCATAAAAGCTTAAATAGTTCAAGACAAAATAAGCATAAATTAATTGTTGAATTTACCACAAATCACCTCTATCTCAAATTATTAATTTTAATTAAGTAAAGCTAACTCCCTTCTTTTCTATTTTGAAAAAAAAATTACCTATCTTTTATTCTTTGGTTGTTTTTCCAAAATCCAGGCAGTTTTATGCATTACTTTTCCCTACTTCACATGAACATGTCAAGCCTCAATCTCCAAAATTAAGTTTTTTGGGAAAGCAGCCCAGGAGTCATGAGGAGGCCCCTTAAAATAACAAACCTGTGCACTTAAATAATAGAACAAAATAAGTTATGTTATAGGTCAAAATTTGGGTGCACTCTTTCAAAATGGTTATAGCAAGCAATAACTTAATTCACGTTTCAAAGCTAGGAAACTATCAGAATGAAAGGGCATGATGTAGCCATAGGAATTCAGTCATTAAAAAGTAAATAAATAAGATCTGAATTTATACCTAAGAACAGAGAATCAGCAAACCAAATCTTCTAAAGCTAGGGATTCCACTGGGCCCAGGCTGGCAAGCATTCAAAGATCTGAGTGAGTTAAGAGGCAAATAAAGAGATCCCCAAGAGGCCAGCCACAGCTAACTATCAGCTGCAGGCTAGAAATAAAGCTTCATTTCATACTTGTGCATAGAATGAGCCCACTACATTATAGGACAAATCCCTTCCCAAGTGTATACCACACATAACTGGCCTGAACCATGGGGCAGCCCAAGGAGCTGACAGGGGAGCTGCTTCAGGGCTGCAGCTGCTCCCACAGTTCCTATCCCTGCACTTTGTGAGGGGCAAATGTCATTAGGTTCATACAGCAGGAGACCCATCATCACAGCTCCAGTCCTCCTTTGGCTGTCTGCTTCACCTAAGCAAGTGGGAGCACAATAGACAACCTTAGGTGAGATCACTCTGCCTGATCTAGAGAGGGATGGATTCACTATCTGCTCAGAACCTCTAATTCACATTGATGTTAGTGTGAATTGATAGTGCTCAACACCTAAGAGGGGGCACTCAGCATCGCATAGGAGCTGGACCTTGGATTAAAATTTAGTGTCCAGAAACTGACACAAACAGGGTTGCTAACTTCCTAATTGCAGAGCACCAAACACTTTTGCCCCAGGCCCTGCCCCTCCCAAGGCCTGCTCTCATCCCACCCCTTCTTCAGCGTCCTACCTCCACTCACTCCATCTCCCCTTCCCCCCCCATCACTTGTCCACAACTCTCATTCACTTGCTTATTTTCACCAGGGCGTGGGAGGGGGTGAGGGATCCAGCTGATGGTGCACATTCTGGGGAGGGGCTGGGGACTTCAGATTGTGGCAGAAAAGGGTTCAGGACTGTGGCAGGGACTCATGGTAGGGGTGGAGGTGAGGGACCCCAGCAGGAGTTGGGGTGTGGGAGGGTTCCGAGCTGGAGCAGAGGGTTAAGACACGGCATGGAGTTCAGATTACAGACTCTGGGCACCCCACTTCCTGGGGGTGGATGAAGCCCATGAAGCTCCAAAGAAGCAGTGGCACATCCATCTAGCTCCTAGGCAGGAGGGTGGCCAGGGAGCTCCATGCATGCCCCTTAGCTACAGGTGCCTGTCCCACTGCAGCCAACTGGACTTTGAGCATCTGTGCTGACTGAAGCTGCTACAGTCTCTTTTGGACAGGGTGTTCTGGTTGAAAACCAAATGCCTGGGAACCCTACCAAGTAGCCAAAATTTTGCCTGATACACAGCCGATGGGGTGCGGTGAATCTGCTCCAAGGAATCTCTTCTCCAGGCCACGAGAATCAACTGAGACACTCTGTGTGGGTTCCTTAAATTCACTGGCTGAAGTAGCTTATTTGGAGCCTTTAAATATAATCCTCTCTTGCAGCAATCCTCCATGTTCACACTGTTTTGTATGTACCTATTCCACCTCCACCTTTCAAATTGGAACACACGTCTTCACAAACCACAGAAGCTAAGGCTGGGATTAGCCCTTAGTGCATTCGTAGACAGCAAAATCTGGACAATGTCTTATGGAAAGGGGACAGCCTGAAACGTTACTGAACTTGCTAGTTAAAGAACTGAGGCAGAAAATATTTCTGTAAGTCAGAAGATACCAGACATTGTACCATATGAACTAAAAACATAGAACAGAAAATTATAGAACATACAGATGGACAAAAAGAATTAATTGTGTAACTAGAACTTCTACTCAGTGATAGGAGAATGTATATAATCCAAATTGGAATAGGCACATAGACTATGTCTAGACTGTAGATCTCCTGACAGAAGTCTACAGCTCCAGGAGCCGTCAGCCGACATCATGATCATCCTTGTTCCATGAGGAAGAATGGATGTGTCAGCAGAGTGGGTTTTCCAAACATTTGGCCCCATACAGATGAGCCAAATGCTGGGAAAGCCTCTCCCAACAGAACTGTCCACAGGAGATATACAAATGCATCGTGCAATTTGCTTACCCTTTGCTGACGAATCTCTTTAATCTAGACATAGCCAAAGAGAAGAAAGATCGAGAAAGCTACCAGATTGGCTGGAAAAAAGGGAATACAAACAAACTTAGTCTAACACCTTATTCTCAAGGGCCATAACATACTTCAGGTGTAACATATATGAAACATTAAGGGCTCAATTGTGAGTCTACCTGCACAATAGAATGAAGGGGTGTAATTCCCACACATGGAAGAACCTACATCACAGGTAACTTCAATGGGGCTTTTATTCCTTCTCCTGCAAGGACAGGGAATAGGCAAAGCCTTGGAGGGAAAAGACTAGTATACACTAGCTGCTCCCGGAGCAATGGAGAAGTAGTCACAGTTTGGTTTCTTCTCTGCTTGCAGAACAGCACAGACACATACAGCCCCATAGTCAGTGCAGATTAGAATAAGCCTATCATGGCATTGCCCTGAGACAATATGAAGAATAGAGAATAACAAGAAGCAAGCTTTAACTCAAATGCTCCAAATAAAAGTTGTCATCAATATGTAACCATAATGGCTATGTCTACACTGCAGCAATCTTTCAAAAGAAGTCCTTCCAGAAGATCTCTTCTGAAAGAACTTCTTTCAAAAAAGTACATCTGCACACAGAAAAGTGAATCTAAAGAGTGATCTACTCTTTTGAAAAAGAGCATCCACACAGGCCCCACTCTTTCAAAAGAACGGCTCAGGGATCAAAAAATCAGATGCCATAAGTACTGCTCTTTTGATTGTGGGCGCACGAGCACCTGGTGGCCGGGCCTCACTCGCAAGGCAGAATGACCGTACACTCCATCTTGGAATGCTATCATACAACGGTGGGAAGGTCTGAAGCCAGGCCAGGAGAAAGAAATCAGAAAGTTGACAAGTAGTTGGAGAGTCCCCAAAGAGAACATCCTAACAAGCAGATAGTAAGTCCCCAAAGAGAACAGCTGGGGCAAGTAGCTGGAAGCCCCCCAGAGAGAACATCTTGATTGTGCAACATCAGAGGGTCCCGGGCGGGGGAGGTTCGGAAAATGACCAAGGACAGAAGAAATCTTGTAACATGTTCTGACAGGCCGGGAGGATAGAAAGCCCAAATTAGGTAACAAATGTTTTAATTGGCCAGGTATTGAACCCCCAAGTAAGAAACAGTATAAAAGGTGATTTAGCAGGGACAAGGGTGTGGGCTCCTGGACACGAGGTGGAGGCCAGCAACTTCCAGTCCAGACAGCAGACCCCGGCCTGATCACCCGGACGTCACCACCACAAAAGGTCCCAACCCAGCCGTATCTCTGACTTGAAGGGCCGCTGTAACGTAGTTGTTGGTGAGATGTGGGAGCATTTGATGTTATTGGTAAGTCACATGTAATTATATACAGCTATATGTGACCTAGTGTTTAGCCTATGCCAAATAAAAGTGTGTGTGTGTATATATATATAAGACAAGTGTTAAGTAATTGTAGTTACGAATAAATGAATCAATCACTATTGGTAAATACCACTAGCTGGACTAGCTGGGGCTGTATAGAGAATTATTGGGACTTAGAACAGCCACAGGGCATTGTGGTGTTCACAATTGGAGTGTTATTGTTCCTGGTACTCATAATACTGTGGAAACCTAGGTTTTAAAGTAGATACACTGAATCACATATTGCTGCTACACTATATAAGGCTGTTATAGAGGTGGGGTGGTCGGTCCCGGGCCACCCAACTCCCCCCGCTGTATCAAACCCCACGCGCACCCACGGGACCCGGAGTAGGTCGGCACATCGTCATTGATAAAAAAGGGCTTGAGGATCATCTACATAAGTTTTCTTTCAAGAGAAGCTTTTGAAAGAAGGAGCTCTTCCTGAAATCAGAGTGGAAGAACTCCTTCAAAAGGAGCACTGCATTCTTTTGACTTAATTTCAAAAGAATGCTTTTTGTGTGTAGACACTTCACTGGATATTTCGAAAGAGACCATTCTTGCGAAAAATATTTTGAAAGAAACATGTGGATGCATACATAAATAAGTTTTAAGAATCCTTTGGCTGATACTATGATATATGATGATATATAAAATTGCATCAACCACAAGCATTCTTACATTCCCACATCAAAAATCCAGGACTGCATCATCCTACTAATACCAGCAGTAAACTAAAACAACCATGCAGTCAGCAAAATCAATGAAATCAGCTAGAGTCAGTGAAAGTTAATCATCTGGGAATTCTAAGTAAAGATTACCCAGAGCAGAAAAAGAAGCTGATGCTCAGCCAGGCGAAAAACAAAGTCTAAATTTAAAAAATGCCCAGAGCAGCATCAAAAGCTGCCCAACCAGGTGTCAAAATCAGAGAGAGGAGAAAATAAATTGATGTTTCCTTTAACCACAAGATATAAAGTGCCAAAAGTTTAAGCTGGCATGAGTACTCCAAACATAAGAGCTCCTGCATACTTTGTGCTACTATTACAAACAAGTCATGGATCAATAGATTGCTTGGCCAACTTTACACTACTTGTTGCTGCTTTCTATGCCGATCAAGAACTAGAAAATACACAATGCCATCCATGGGATTTTTTGGAGAGTCTCTATACTTTCCTAGGATTGTGAGATTGAAATCCTAGCCTCTCAAGCTGGCAAGTCACCCATTTAAATCTGGGTTTCTACAACCCCCCACCTGGGATTGTGTCTTATAAAGCCTAGCCTGCAAACTCACTCCTTGAGATCAGGATTTCATAGCACTGCTTGGAGGTAAGGTATGTGCTAGTTCAGTTTTTACTCCCAATAGCTCATCCTCTAGTTTCAGGCAAAGCTTGGCATTTGACTCATGTTTCCTACTAGTGAAGCAGAACTGACTGCTCCCCCATGGGGATTGGATCTACTGGCCTTTAAAGGGCCCATGAGTCTGTGACAAACTCTGTAATTTTGATGGAGAAACATTCCTGTATATGGACTGACTCCAATCGTGGGGGCGGGGGTGGGGGTGCAGGGCAGGGAAGGTTAGAAAGAGAAGGTGCAAGCCATTAATTGAGAAGTTTTCTACAGGGTATAACTTGCAGTGCCTCATTCTACCTGCAATCACAATTTATATTCATCTAACCTATTCTGGCATTGATTGACTTATTTCGTAAGACAAAGCAGCAGAAATATAGCACTTTAAAGACAAACAAAATTATTTATTCGGTGACGAGCTTTCATAGAACATGAAGTGGGTCTGTCCCACAAAAGGTCATCATTGAATAAATCATTTTGTTAGTGTTTAAAATGCTACATTTCTGCTGCTTTCTTTTGTTGGAGTACAGACTAACATTGCTAACTCTCTGTTATTATTTAGTAAGAACCAGTCTTTAGCAAGATTGGAGAAGAAGGATGGTTTTAGAATTAATTGAAGAACAAGGCTATAGCTCAAAAGATCTGGGTTCAATTCTTCTCTCTGCTATAACCTATCTGTGGGACATTGGGCAATTCATTTAATTTCACTCTGCCTCATATTCATCTGTAAAATTGGGAAAATAGCTTCCCTTTCTTCTGTACTGTATTTCTCTTTTAATGTCCTTTGCTTAGGGATTATTTCTCACTACTTGCCTGTGTAGCATTTAGCACAAAGGGACTCTGAATCTAGGTGCTACAACAATAAACAAACAGTAAAACAGCAGGTCTTTTATTCAGCTTAGTCTTTTGTCCAGAGACAGCTAAGACATCAAATTGTTTATCCAACAAGAAATTCCATTCCTCCCTTCTAGGAAAGTAATCCCCTAAACAAAATTAAAATGAAGCACTACTGTGACAATCCAAAGGCATTACCCTGCATTCTGACTGAGACTAGTGCACCAGGGTTTTATTTTCACTCTCATTTGATCCTCACATGGATTTATGCACACAGTTTTATTCTTGCTTTAAGTTAAAATATGATTGCCACTCTCAGTTCCAAAGGCAGCCAAATTCTCCTGGCTCTATTCCCATTCAGCCCTCTGTACCTTCCCTTACACTGGTAGCTGCCAAAACTGATTTCAGTCCTCCTGCTCAGCCTCTTCTATTCTTCTTCTCCAGAGAGCTGGAAGCCAGAGATCTTCACTTGCCCAAGATGCACATCCCGGCTGGGAACAATCTAATTTCCCCATACAAATTGAATATTTATTTATTTATATAAAGTTGGTCTCATTCACATTTTCATATTTTGATTCAGATACCAACTTGGTTGGCCCATGTTACAACCCATCTTTTTGGCAATTTTTTTCAGATGTATTGTTCTGTGTGAAAAGACTTGCCTTATATACTTTATTAATAATAGAACAGTAAAATCAGTAAAGAACCCAAGAACTGTAGACTTGTTGTGCATAAGTAACTACTGCCTCAGGCTCCTTTCTTTAAATATGTGTATTATATATATATTTTTTTATCAGGTTGCAGTCCCTTGTGGTTTTGTGCAATCTCCAAACCATTGCTAAGAGATCTACTTTATACTTGTGTTCACTGAATCAATGCAGTTATTTCACAGCTTATTATACACTTTTTATACCATTTCAGTACACTTTACTGTCTTGCCATTTAAAGACTAGTGACTGTTCATTGTTTATATGAAAAGAGTTGTTCATTAGCTTTAGATCTCACTGAAACTGTGTCCACAACACAAGAACCACCACCAGAATTTACAGAATCAAAGAGTAGATTATTATTTAATATTCGTATTGCAATAGTGCTCAGGAGCCCTAATCAGGATCAGAATTTTATTCTTTGAGATCTGCTAGATATGTAACGAGATATTGTCCCTGTTCCAAACAGATTACAGGGAAAGAATTTACCTGTCCTACCGTCTTTCTTCCTGCCATTGAAGAACTTTACAAAATATACATATATATTCTAAAGGCAATGAAGAATTGAAATAGTCATGTGATATAACATACATAAGAATTTTGGTTCAATTAGTTGTAACGTATGTAATTTTCATGTCCCTTTTTTGTCCTCTATCTTTTAGTGAAAACTTACTACAATTTTGAATGACTGAAAAACTCCAAAAACTTTCCTCATTCAGCAATCTAAAGAAGGAACAGGAAGGATGGGCTGTGTGGGAATCCAGAAGGCATGACTAGAAGTGGTGATGTGAGGTAGCACTGGGTGAGAAGTGGAAAGTGAATGGATGGATGGGTAGTAGAGCGAAGACAGATAAGCAGCAGGAAAAAGGTAGGTAGGCTACAAAGAGAAGCAAAGGCCATCTTCATCATCTGGATCCATCGGAAGGAGGCTCCTGAAGAGTTCCACCATGATTTCAACAGCTTCCACCCCACCATCAACCTTAGCCTGGACCAGTCCACACACAAGAGATCCACTTCCTGGACACTACTGTGCAGATAAACGATGATCAGATAAATACCACCCTATACCAGAAACCCAAGGACCACTGTGCTTATCTACACACCTTCAGCTTCCATCCAGAGCACACTACACAATCCATTGTATACAGCCAGGCACTGAGGTACAAACCATATTTGCTCCTATCCATCAGACAGAGACACACATCTACAAGAACTTTACCAAGCATTCCTCAAACTACAATACCCAGCTAAAGAAGTGAACAAACAGATTGACAGAGCCAGATGGGAACCCAGAAGCCATCTGCTACAAGACAGGCCTCTCAAGGAAAATATCTGGCTATCACATATAGCCTCCAGCTAAAGCCTCTCCAAAGCATCATCGGGATCTGCAACCCATCCTGGACAATCATCCTTCACTCTCACAGACTTCGGAGGCAGGCCTGTCCTTGCCTACAAACAGTCTGCCAACCTTAAACAACTTCTCACCAGCAACTATAGATCACAACACAGTAACTCTAAACCTGGAACCAATCACTGCAACAAACCTCACTGCCAACTCTGCTCACATATCTACACCAGCGATATCATCACAGAATCTAATGTCAGCCATAACATCAGGGGCTCCTTTACCTGAACATCTACTAATATAATATATGCCATCATGTGCCAGCAATGCCCCATTGCAATTTACATTGGCCAAACTGGACAGTCTCTATGTAAAAGAATAAATGGACACGAATCAGACATCACAAATGGCAACATACACAAACCTGTAGGAGAACATTTCAATCTTCCTGGACGCTCATTAACAGATTTAAAAGTAGCAGTCCTACAACAAAAAAATTTCAAAAATAAAATGGAGAGAGAATCTCTGAGCTGCAATTACTTTGCAAATTTGACTCCATTAATGTAGCCAGACATGAACCCCCCATTTGGGCTTTTCTTCTTCTCCCCCCACTGGGAGAGAGAGAGAGAGAGACAGAGTGGGAGACAGGCAGCCTTTGATGTCCTGGGAACGCAGGTGTGCTGTCTCGCCCAGCCTCTCTACCATACACAAAAACCAGACAGTAAATGGGCTAGCTAATGGCTGCCCTTCTGGCTGATCTCGGTAATTGACATGCCTGATCACTCCCCCAGGAAGAACGGGGAATCTCCGCCCATCACCTACGAAGGTGCCCAATTGTCCACAATTCACAGGTCCAAATTGAGCCTTGCACCTTCCCTGGGAAACCTGGGGTTCAAACACATTCCTCCCTGATTGGCCACTTGAGACCACGAAGAAGCCTATGTGACCAAAGGGGGTATAAAGAGGGCTTTGGCAGCCCACCCCCTTTGAGTTCCAATCACCTACACCTGCTGGCCAGGTCTGGAATTGACTCCCGAGACTGGGGACGCCTGGTTCGTATCTACTTCTTCCCGAGGGATTGAGAGAAAGATTCTGGGTCACACCGGATCTAGGAGGCAGGGGTAGGAATTACACCTGTATTACACTTCTTTCCTATAGGAATTGAGGAAAAGACTCTGGTTCCACCAGGTCTAAGAGGCAGTGGTGAAAATCACACCTGCAATGTGCTTTTCTTGTGTACACAGTAATTGTATTAGTTTAAGCTAGCTAGTTTGTCTAAAACTTTTCTTAAGTTAAATTGTGTTGTTTCCCCTTTAAAAACTGCGGGTACTAACTGTTTTAGGCTACAAACTGCTAAAATCCGTTAGCCTGTCAATCAAACCACAGAAAGCCCTTGTCTTATCTTTAAAATGCGTTTACCCCTTTGATGTATTAGAAAACCGCGATTGGCCACTATCTTTTATATAGAACTGTAGAAAATCATTATCTTGTCTGTCAAACCACAGGGGGTCCTTACCTTAATTGGCAAGCTGCGGTCAGCAATTACCTTCTGTAAACATTAGTAACCACAAGAAAAATCATTATCCTGTCACTCACTCGGCGGCCACCTTGGTTTCATTCATGAAATTGGGCGGTCAGTTTAAAAACCCCTTTTACTCGTGGCAGCCGCTTGTGTTGTAAAATCGTTGTCAGCGGTTTTCCTATTAACCGCTGCTAAAGTTATTAACACAAAACTCACAAATTCTTGTACTTTAATCATTTATCTTAGTTAAATTGTTTCTGTCTTTGTGTAAATAAAAGTAATTGTTAAAACCTCTAATAAGTGTAATTTTCCTCTTGCTGCTGTACCCGAACTAAATGCAAACCAAAGAACCCAGCCTGCCCTGGCTGCTTAGCTTAGCCCCTTTGCCCCACCAGACCTTTAGCTGGCACTTGGGTATTGGCTCACAATTAACCAAGGATTAAACAGAGACTGGGAGTGGCTGGACCATTACAAAAGCAGTTTCTCTGTGCTGGAAGTTCACATGTCCACATTAGAATCTGACAATGGGCCACATCCCCCCTACTGATCTGACTTGTTTTTTCTCCTCTTTTGATGTATACTATTGATAATGGGCCATTTCCATCCTGACTGAATAGACCTTGTCAGCTCTGGCCCTCCTTTTTACTGGGATACCACTGTTTAATACTCCTCTGAATCACCCCCTGCCCATCATGCATCTGATGAAGTGGGTCTTTACCCACGAAAGCTTATGCTCCAAAATATCTGTTAGTCTACAAGGTGCCACAGGACTTCTTGTTCTCAAAGGTCAGAATGTTACAGTTCCCATGGGAATGCAGCATCCTTTTAGTCTGAAGAGTTTTAAGTGAAGATTTTTAGATGCAAAAGAGGATATACTCTCTGCTATAATAAATAATCTGAGCTCTTATAATACATGGAATGCAAATAAGACAGAAGTAAAAGCAAACATAATTATTCTTTTTTTTTTAAACTGACAACATTGTTTGACACATAAAATTTGGGCAGATTCTTACAAGGAAAGATTAATGAATATAAGTAATGGTGGCAGTTTCAACATCTTGTACACCCAGCCCTCATCTCTTGTTACCAGATAAGCCATTTATGACTGATGCCATAACCACTATATCATTGTTAACATCTATGGCCAAATCTTAACCTAATGATTAGAAAAGTCACTCTACATTTGGGTCCTTCACAATTTTGTCAAGTTTATTTTCTAACTTATACAGTAAAAATGAAAAGAGTGACAGGAAACATTGACTTTCTTTCTATCTACTCTTTACATTAAGAATTTATGAAGGTTTCTTTCTTTAATAAAAGTGGTTCTATACATTTTAACAAAGTGTTGAGAAAAGGGCACATTTATTTGGATTTTTGCTCTGTTGGTTCCCCAGCTATGCCAGTGAAATGAAATATTGTTAGGGTGGGAGCCAGCAATACAAATATTCCCAAGCAATACTTGTGAAGTAAAATATTGTTAGAAGCGAATAACAGGCAGGGGTGTAGCCAGACAAAGTCTCCCCCTTACAAGCCAGCTTGCTCGCTGCCCCCCCCCCACCACTGAGGAGCACACAGGGCACGGAAATGGCTGCTGACAGCACAGTCTTTGATGCCCTCATTGAGGCCCAGATGTGCTAGCTTATCGTGACCCTGAGAAGCAGAAAGTACAGATAGAAGGCTAACAGGCCAAACTGTCAACAAGAGAGGGGGGGACCCTCAAGAAATCACCCCAGCTGGCATTGATGAATTTGATGACCACACAACCATCCCAGAAGGGGAAGTCCCCTGCCCACACAAAAAGAATGTCCTGTACTCTCAAATTGCTTATCTCCTGTCTTACAAGTGCAAATTAAGTAAGAAATGCCCTTGTAACAAACTGGCGTCACAAAGACAGACCAGTATGATCTGGCACCTTAGATAAGAAAGAGAATACGTAACCCAAAAAGGGGTATAAAAGATGGGTCCAGCAGAACTCTAACTCTGAGTGCATTCCACCAACTACCTGCTGGTCGGGTCAGGTGATTGCCTCCCGAGGTCCACAACTGGGGACGCCCAAACTCGTATTCGTCTTTCCGCGGAATTGAGTGACCAATCCGGCTTGGCTACACTGGTATCGAGAGACGCAGAGAGGGTAAGATACACCCATGCTAGGTCTCCGACTTTTTTGTGCACAACTAAAGAATTAGAGCTCTGTAACTAGACGTCGTTGTATCAAGACATCATTGTGTTAGATGGTAACAGATATCTTTGTATCGGATTGTAACGTAACTTGTTAACACCTGTACTTTGCTAGCATATAAGAAGTAAACAATAGCCTTTTGTAACCACACGCTTATAACTGTAGCTTAATAAACTTGTAACTAGTTAAGCTCTGAGCCTGACTGCTGTTAACCCTTTTGTCACTGCAACACAGCCGGCACAACAAAAGAACTTTAACCGTTTGGTTACTACAGCCTGGCCATAGGTGAGAGTGCTAGAGCTCCCTGCTCTAACAGTAAAAAAACTGGGTTGCTTAGGACCCAGGGGAGTACCTCACCACACATTACCTGGCCACCGGCTAACAAGGGGTTAATTGTGGAAGACAAATAAGGAAATACTTTAAATGGTAATAAGCAACCTAACAGAACTATTTAGTAAGGCAGGAAAAAAAAGCAGCACGGAAATCAATGCAATTTGGACTTCACTGATGCAGCTGGTATCTGTGCCTTGGAACTATGAGAAGAACTCCCGCTCATCTGCAGCTGCCTGGGGTCCCCAGCCAGCGAAAGGGATGTAAGAAGCTGCTTTCCTGTTATGCTTGAGAAACTTAGTTAAGGGGTTTGTTTAAACTTGTCAGGAAATAGACTCACTGTGTTAACAGTTATCTGGTGAGTGTGTTTTTGTATTCAGAGAACCCAGCATCAAACCTAATTTACTCTTGACTGTAAGAACTGGGCACTAATTGAACAAGTGGAGGTGATGCAAAGAGGGAACACTAACTTCTGCACTTGGCAGCTAGAACTTGACAGACTCTATGGAAGATGTTGCCTGACACTAGTGCCAGACAATGACTAGAACTGTCTTTTTTGGTTGGAAGTTGGGTATTTGCTTGCAGAATAGTTGTGCTTATCTAGCCTTCCATATAGATAAGATCTGCATATTGGTGAGAAGGAGTTATTCCAATTTAATTATAGGTCAAACCTCTCTTGTCCAGCACCCTTGGGACCTAAGTGGTGCCTAACAAGAGAATTTGCTGGACCGTGGGAGGTCAATATTATCTAGCACATTACTAACGGTACCACTGCTTCCTGGGCTCTTATAAGGCATTTAGGTATAAATTATAGCTAAATAACAGCACAGAACACTGAGACCCAGGTCTGTTGTCTGTAAACAAACTTTATGAGACTGTAGGAAACTAGGCCACACCCATTATAAGTGGTCATCTGGCTAATGAAAATCATGCCAGACTATGGATGTTGCTGGATCAGAGAGTTCCAGATTACAGAGGTTCAACCTGTACTGTGCTTTCTTTATTATTTATATTGCATTAATATGTACAGTCCACAGCTGACATCAAATCCTATTTTATTGGGCACTGCACAAACACATCAAGAGAGTCTCTGCCCAGAAGCATTTATAATATAAATGAACATGACAGACAGGAGAGGAAACAGAAGCACAGGGAGGAAAATGATGTACTCAGAGTCACAGTGCAGGTCAGTGATGGAGGTGGGAGTAGAACTCAGATCTCTCTACTTTGATTCATATGAACACTATTTTAGTCACAAAACGAATGTTGGGTTAAAGCCCAGGATTTCTTTCCCATGGCCCCACCTGTCAACATCATTTCCCTTGCAAGAATGGTCAGGGGAAGTAGTAAATCAAAATTTGGTTTCTAATTCACAGAAGTATTTTTTAAACCATCTGCACAGCAGTGGTGCACATATAAAACACTGGACATATCAACAGCAGCGCTAGAGATGGTACCACGATTAGCTAATGCAAGTCTGATTCAGGAATAGGATCCTGGAAGAGTGCAGCCCAAGAGGATACACACACATAAACTATGCGTTTGTGACCAAGAAGCATGCCTGTGGTGAGCTAGTAGTCGTGTACGAAATTCATATCTTCAGAATTTGCTCTTATCCCTATTTAACAGAGGAGAAACTGAAGCACAGAGTGTAAACAATCAAAAATGTCACTTACAAAGTCTGCAGCAGAGACAGGAACTGAACTCGTCTGCATACTTGGCTCAATCTAATTCTTGATCTTCCCCCCACCCCTCCACTCTCTGATTTGCTCACCTTGATTATCTTTTTTCTGATTTGTCCTCCTTGCTTACTGTTTTTGGTTCTTTGTGCCTTAAATATTGAGTCTGTTCTGTTCTGGCTATGGTCTGAAGAAGTGGGTCTGTCCCACGAAAGCTCACCTAATAAACCATTTTGCTAGTATTTAAAGTGCTACTTCACTGCTTTTTGTTTTGATGGCGTATAGACTAGCACAGCTTACTCTCTGTTACTATTCAACTCTCCTGAGTTCAAGCCAGTGCTTTAAACACAAACCTTCCTTGTCTGAAACACTGAAGTGCAAAGGTTGCAATGGTAACTTGCCTACTGAAGTTATAGAGGCATTTTGCTTAAATTTGTTGTGAAATAATCAGCAGAAAGAATTGTACCCAGACAGAACCCCGCCCCACCCCCACCCCCACCCCCGGGCTTTTTTGCTTTACTCCATCTTGCCTGCCTTAGGTGCTTCAGAGCACAAAAGGGTTAAAAAGGAACAGCCCAGTCTTGGAATGCCCAAGAACGCAGATGTGTTTATCTCAAGCACAGTCTTTGATGCTCCAGAGCACAAAGCCAGACTGACCCTGAAAGGACCAAAACCAGACAACAAAGGCAAATGGGCTAGCAGACAACTAGGGCCTCAGGCTGCCCTTGACTAGTACCGGTGATTGGTATGCCCACACATGGTCCCAGACAGAGGAATCTCCTGCCCATAAAGAAAGAATGCCCTAAATTACCTCCACCTCGCAGGTGTGAACTAAGCCCTTGAACTCCCTGTGAGAACTAACGTCATGAGACGATCTAATTCAACTGGCACCCTTAAAGATAAGAAAGAGTGTATGTGACCCAAAAGCTATAAAGAAGGACCTGGCAAACCCCCTAACTGAGCTCCAATTACCTCTACCTGCCGGTCAGGAAGGTCTGTGCCTCCCAAGGTTCCCGGGGACACCCTTCTCGTATTACTTCTTCCCGAGGGCTGAGTGATAAGACGCTGGCCACGCCACGTTGGGTAACGCAGGCGTGAGAATAAGACCTGCTATGTGCTTTGCTTTTGCTTTTGGCTCATTTAATAATAGATCTATGAATTAAAGTACCTTTTCTTATAAGCTAGCTCTTTGTAATCAAGTATAAGCCTTATAAAGAAACAAAGTATAAACCCTGTAACTTTGTAGCCATAAGAGTTAAGTTTTCTAGTTAAAATAAATAGTAACTGTTTAAGTTTTAATCTGACTCTTCCTGTTACTGTGCAAACCGAACACAAAATAAAGAACTGGTTTTCAGCTATATTAGCCTGGTCACTGGTGAGGCATACTGAGAGCTAAGCGCTGAGTTGTGCTACCTCCATGGAGCAGACTCTTGGGGCACCCGTCAGCCTCCCTGGCTGCCCACTGTGAAGGGACTTCCCGTCCTAGAAGTTAAAGACTCGGGTGATAAAAACCTTGGGGCATCTGTCAGCCAGCCCAGGCTGCCTGCTGTGAAGGGACTGTCTGTCCTAGCAGTTAAAGACTTGGATGAAGTGAGGGTACACCTGGTATCTCACTAGACCTCGGCTAACAAGAATGGAAAGTGTTCAGACGGCATTTCTCAAAAGGCACAAAAATAAGAATCCTTATATATTTGAGTTAGGAGAAATGGATGACTTTCCAATCAGTGCAACCTTGTGATGCTTCAGTGAAATGTAGCTTTCAATATGCTGAGAGTCCCTGAACAACTTTCTAACAGCAGCATTAGCAAATATACTGCTTCTTTTCCTTGGCTGTTTCCAATACTAACATCTAATTTTGCTATTAGTGGAGTGCAATGAAAATTAAATTAGTGATAGAGTCCAATATGTTCAATCAACCACTAAATATTTTCCTCTTATTTACTAACTCAGGACTGTGCACAGCAATAAATTGACAGTCCAAATGTAGCTGCTAAAAGCTCCACAACATTCTTTAGTATTGCAGCCAAGTTACCTCTCCCAGAACACTCTAATCTACAATCTTGGCAGAAAGGAAATTTTTGCTAAGAATGATTTCAGAGACCTATCCCTCAAACCAGTTTGGGGATGTCTTCTATCACCATATGGTGATTGGCTGGTACATGTGTCAGTCAAGCTTTTAGGTAGCGGTGACATCACTGGGGTTGAGTAAAACATGTCCAGGAGTCTGTTTTACTTCATTTGTGGCTATTTTGGGCCTCTCTACTTTAAAACATGCCTTTTTGATGGGGTTCTGTTAGAACATTTTCAGTATAGCCTACTTCAGCTGTTCTCAACTGGAGAACAGCAGCCCTCAGAGATCAACGAGCCAGCGTCAGGAGCTTAGCAAACTAGGGCCCATATTAGATTGTCTGGGGATCAAGGCAGAGAGCTTGGATCCTAGGCCTGCCACAACTGAAGCTTGGCATCCTGAGACTTCACATCCTGCAGCTAAAGCCTGAAGCCCCCAGCCTTCCATGGGGTAGAAGACCTGAACCCCAGCACCCTACAGGGCTAGAACCCAGAGCCTCTTCAGACGTCTTCCCCTGCTGAAGTCTGGATTACAACCCTTCCCCCTGGAATTTTTATAGCATGTTCAGGGGAAAGCAAACAGAAAAATGTTGAGAACCCCAGGCTTAGTTGGTAGAATTTGTGTTCAAGCCCTTGCTCACATGGTACCAACCAAGATGACTCTCAGTCACCATAGCTTGCTCTCATTTATACCCATGGACTACTATTGACGTGGCCCTGGCCATTCCTTTTTTCTGGAAGATGAGGTTCATTTTTTACACAGTGCACCCAATCAAAAGCCCTTTTAAGCCAATGAAAAAACTTGTAGGGCTTTTTTGATCAGGCTCCTAAAGAGCAAGCCAAGCACATGTACCACATCATGCTCTCCTTACCCTCAAGCAGCTGTTAATGGGAATTATTCATATTGCACAAAAGGAGAAGAGAAACCCTAGATCACAAGTTACCATAATGCAATCTTGAGTGAAAGTCTCACTCTTCCTGAGATTATTCACTGCAACTTGTAGCTTTCTTTTCAAACGTGTGGTATAGAGGGAGGAAGAGCAGAGATGAGATCTCAGTTATATGATTAGGGGCTTCCTTTCCCCTCATAAACAATGCACAGACACATCATAGCTATATCTACACAGGCTCCTCCCTTTCAAAAGGGGCATGCAAACGCTAAGGATCAAAAATGCAAATGATGTGCTAATTTGCATATCCAGCACCACATGTGCATAATGGTGGCCACTCACCATTCTGGAAGAGCTGCTTTCCAAATGCAAAAGGAAGACCCGCTTTCGAAAGCAACCTTCTTCCTAATTTTTTTTTCAGGAAGAAGGGTGCCTTCAAAAGCAAGGCTGTCTTTTGAAGGAACCCCATCTATACATCTGTTTTGCATTTTGAAAGCTGCTCTTCTAGAACAGCAACTGACTGGCATTATGCAAATAATGCATCAAATATGCAAATTAGCATATTATTTGCATTTTCTATCCACTGCTTTTGCCATTGTAGACGTGGCTCATGAGATGGTGGTGAAGGCTCAATGTGCTAGATGAAGTTCACAAAGAAAAGTCAAGTTCCTCTGATACCAGACCTTCCTTGTGTCCTTGCTGATAATTGTGGTCACAGGAGATGGCAGCATGGGCTCACAGGCCAAGACAGGAGAAAGACATGACAGCTTTAGTTGCTTCTCTTCTGAGGAGGAACAGCAATCAAAGAGCAAGGCCAGACTCTGAACTCACCAAGACAAAAATCAACAAAACCAAATCCCTAGAAGGATTTGACTTTGTTATCACTAGTACAGTTGAATGGACTTCTTGTAGTTTTCAGCTTGTTGGCTTGAGTTGCTTTTTTTACACCATGAGGCCACCACCCACTACTCAGCTACAATGTTCATGGCACTGGTCATGTCAAAGCACTTAACAGAAAAGACCATGTCATCTTCCTCCATTTTTCTTTGAAACCTTTCTTTGGAGGACAGCCTTGATTCATGCCTTGCCATCTTATTCCATAGAGTGGATGGCAAATTTGAACATCGACCTTTAATATTGTTGGTCAAGTTGCTATGTGAACAAGGAAAAACCTTCCTGTCTAGATGTGCCCTTCTGAGTGAGTGAGAAGGGTTATTGCACATAGGAGGCTGAACAGCTCTGCTTCTAATGGCATAGCTGGCAACAGCAAGGAGGGTATTTGTCTTTTCTCTTCTGTCATGTACTATAACTTTCTGCTAGCCTGACACCCTGAAAGTAAGACCCATTGTGCAGTAACTCAGGATCTCCCCAGACAGATGTGATAAGGTGTAATTAACAGTCCCAGAAAAGCTGCTTGCACATTGATTAATCACTGCAGCTACAGTTTTCAACTACCTAAAAGGGTGTGACAAGGAGGAGGGAGAAAAATTGCTCTCCTTGACCTGTGATGATAGGACAAGAAGTAATGGGCTTAAATGGCAGTAAGGGAGGTTTAAGTTGGACATTAGGAAAACTTCCTGTCAGCATGGTTAAATGCTGGAATAAATTTGCCGAGGGAGGTTGTGGAATCTCTATCATTACAGATATTTAAGAGCTGGTTAGATAAACATCTATTGGGGTGATCTAGATGTTGCCTGGTCCTGTTGTGAGGAAAGGAGACTGGACTTGATGACCTCTTGAGGTCCCTTCCAGTTTAGTGTTCTATGATTCCTTTCCTGTGTCTCTGAGAATATGTTGGCAAAGGCTTGCCAGCATGGGTTCTCTCTTGACTGGCTGGCCCCAACCTGCCTCTTATACTTGCTGGAGATATCCAGGGTTGCAAGGTACCTCACTACCACCTGCAGCTAGCAAGACAAAGCTTCTCTGTGCCTGTCAGTGGTCAATTCTCTGGCTCCATTGGTCATAGGGAACACAAGCAGTGCCCTATAGGCCTACAAAAAACATTGCTTTCTCTCCCTTTCTCTGTAGTGATAAGTGCACTCCAATCCCTTAGCCCTCCAAGTGTCTCCCGGCATGGGCAGCCCCTGTTCCCATTGTTCATCTAATGAAGTGATTTTTACCCATAAAAAAGTATACTCAAATAATTCTGAGAGTCTTTAAGGTGCCACACAACTCCTTGTTGCTTTTAGAGCTACTGACTAACCCAGCTACCCCCTCTGAGATCTGTGGACTAGCTAATTCCCAATCAATTATATTTTTCTTGGCTCCATCGGAATGACTCATTATCATAGATACAGCTGGCCAAACATTTTAAATTAGGAAGTGTGATGGGGGGAAAGGAGGACAAAAATGCTTTTTTCCTTAAGAAAATAACAACAACTACACTTTGTTTTCATCAAAAATATTTATGTTTTTTTTAAAAATAAAAATTAAAAAAAACATATCAGTGGAATATTTCAAAAAAATTTCATTTCAGTGACGAAAAAAAATCCTGATTTTCTCATGCTTAAAAATACAGAGGAAAAGCAGAAGCACGCAATAAAACTATTCTCCCTCCTACAGAACCAAAGTGAAGATGTCAACAATTCTCAGTTGGGACCTAACTGGTGCTGTACCAGAGAATTTGACAAACCACAACGTCAATATTATCTAGCAGCATTACCAACACTTCCATTGATTCCTGGGCTCTTAGAAGATATTTAGGGTAAAATACATCTGGATAACAGCCCAGAACACTGAGAGACAAGACTGGTGGCTATAAATAAACTTTATGGAACCACTGGAAAGTTGGCCACATCCATGACAAGTGGCCATCTAGTTAACTCAAATCATGCCAGATGAGATAGTTCTTGAGTAGAGAGGTTCAACCTGTATAAGAATTAGCTGCTGGAAGACAAAATATTCTTCGTCCTATGATGATATAATAGGGTGCTGCTTTTTTTTTTCTTTTTAAATGTGTTATAAACTGAATCACCTGTAAATCTGGTGCTAACCAGATTCTTTCTGGATTAGCTTTACTGTTACCTCGGTAAACTAAACTGAGTTTAACTACCTAGAACCTATAAGGTTACCCATTTAAACTTTATCACACAGTTTGCTGGACTAGTTTATTCTGTTCATATTTATATCAAAAAGGTTGTGCACATCTATTTGACTATTCACTGTCAAAGGCTGATCTTATTTACGCTGATGTAAATCCAGAGGTACACTAATGATTTCTACATAGTATTTGGGATTTACTCTTATGTACAAAAATTAAATTTCACCGCCTTCTGTACTCTTCAGCCATAACAGTTTTCCCAAAACTTAGATTTTCTACAAGGAATATCAGTTCTAGTCTTTATTTATACCAATGGTTGAAATGACAATTGCTTTTTTAATAAGAAGGGAAAATGAAATGCTGTGAGAAAGCTTGACTATCCAGATTATTTCTTCCATGTATATCTGACTGCATTAATTCATCTCTGGAAACAAATATATATACTGCCACTTTAAATTTTGGTTTCGAAGAGATATTTTGTCAGTCAGATGAGTTATTATATCACATTGCATTACCAAATGTAATAGTCAGAGTACCTAATTCACAAAATACTGTCTCCATGTTCAAAACCAAAAGTGGCATAAACCCATTTATAATTTAAGTAAGTTGCTGGCACTTCATAAAATGACTTTCCCAGAGAATAATGAGGTAGAGTGGTGGGTCAAGAAACATGATAAGTGACTGCACAGTATACGTCATAATAAATAGTGTCTCTGTCCCTGCAAGAAACTGCCGTACCAGAGAACATGTTATACAGCGCCTTTTATGTCAAGTTATAAATTAAATGTGACCCTTATTGTGAAAGCTTCTGTCACTACAAGATGGAAGCACAGTATAATGCCACATCCCTTTCCAGGGTGTACAAAACATTTAAGTGCCAAATTTTGACTGCTATGAATGAGCATAAATCCTCTGACATCAATGGAATTTTGCACATTTATATCGACAGAAAATGTAATTTTAGGGTCTCCCCAGAAAACACATTTTGCATCAAATTTAATTTTTAGTTAATGGCATGTCCATAAAATGCATTCTCTGTCTTGCTATGTATAGTTTTATATGCAGGTAGGAGTATGTTTCAATGTGTGGGGACAGACAGGGAGGAGATGTCCATGAGGGAGGCAAAGAATATAGTTATTGGGTTTATAAAGCCCCAAACAGTGTCTCTCTCATACTCTAATTGCTCTGATTTTTGATTAAAGCAGTCAGCTCAGTACAGTAAAAGCCTGGTTATCCAGCCCTCAGATAACCAACTCATTTGTTTAACCAGTATGCCTAGTTGGAGCCACCAGCTGCAAGCTGGTGGCCTAGCCAGGGCCAGCGTCCTTGCCAGAGCCAACTGCCATGGCAGGGGGGGTGAGGGCGGTATGTCAGAGAGGAACCAGGTGCCCAATGCCCAGGCCAAGGGGCAGAGCATGGCCAGCTGCCAGCCCCAGCTCCAGCTCCATTAACTGATACATTTTAGTATTTGGAACCCCAAGTTCCCCAAAATGCTGGATAATAGACCTTGTACCATACAATCAACGCATAAAGAAACCAAGCAATAATCCTTCAGTTGAGCATATCTTTACGTAGGTACAGAAGTCCTGACCAGAGCTGGGGCCTCTTTGTTGTAGGCACTGTAGAGAAGAGAAACTGAGCCCTCCCTAAGAGGTTCCTAGAGCCCAGTCCGGTAAACATGTACAGATACTCTTACGTTTGAGTTTATGAGTAATACTATTGTGATCAATGGAATTACACACATGCTTTTGAAAGATCTTAAGTATACAGTTATCAATGTAGAAATCCCTCCTATATTTTAAAAATTGATGCAATACTTTTATAATTATATATATATGTGTGAATATTCATTGATAATGTGAATATTCATTGATAACAGAACATTACTATGAATCATACAGACTCTTAGAAAGTCAGGTTCAAAACTTAAATTGCTAACATACCCCAGTCTGTATTAGCTAGAGCTGTCTGGGAAATTTCAATGACAAACAGAAACAGTTTATGATTTCAACTGTCTCCTCCTGACTAGCTCATCTGTTAGCAGAACAATTACAGGTTAGCTATTTGTTGTGGTTTCCACTACAGGAAAATTTAATATGGTGCATGCTCTATTTTAAATTTCAGTGTAAACCTACTGACTCTTCCTCCTGCATTTAATAACTTGCACACACCCCCATCAAGAGACCAGACTCACATGCATGAAGATGGTATTATGAACCCTTTCTCAAGGTTATTTTTAGTACAACCCACTTGGACACCAAAAAGTTCCCAGTGACTTAAATGAGAGTTATTCAACAGCCTGTGCACCTGCAGGGAACCATGCCATTTAGAGTTATTTATGGCTTCAAATCACTAGCCAAATTTTCCCTTCTGTATTTAGTTTAATTGCATCATATTAATAAACCTTGCTTTTAGATAGAGGCCTAAGAGGTGTATTCTCAATAGGATGCATTTGTGCATCTTCCCTTAGCACCAATGGTAGTTATGCATGCATGGAGAGTTGGTGAAAGCCTTAGGTTTGGAGCCATTGCTGGCATATTCATTTTTCTTCACTGAATTCTTGAGCACAAATGCACTTGGCTCCCAACTCTCCTTTTGCTATAATTTTTCCTATGAACATAATAAAAAATACCAGTTTATTTAAAAAGGAGAGCGTTAATCTAGCAAACGCATGGGAATGATATGAACCTCAACGGACAGCTAAGGCTGCTGCATAAGCAGGTCACACAGATCTGTTTTCCCTGGGAGTTTCTGTATGCTAGAAAAGTGCAAGCAGTTCCTAGCAGCTCCAATCCACACACATTAAATGTATCTACCAAGGGTTTTTGACAGGTCTCTACAAATCTAAGGCCTAACATCCCTATAGAACATTTTCAATTTTATAGAAGGGCAAGCAAGATCCTTTGTGCCACAGCTAAATATTGTAGGAATACTCATTGGGCCCAATTCTAGTCATGTACTGTGAGGCATTTTGAACCTCTCTTGTGGTAGAAAGGGGCTTTAACCACATTGCAGGGAAACTTACCAACCCATTTTAAAACTTCTTTGTGCCACTCTGCCAGAGTAAAGTATAAATGAAAATTGGGGAGATGAAAATGATGTACTGCGATTCAGGTCCATTTTCATTACCTAATAAGTGCAAAATTCAAAGCTGTGTAGGATCTAATTTTAAGAGCACATATGTGTGGGTATAATCTACTAGCTTTTAAAAAGCTGTTCTGTGTTCTAATGGAGAGATTGTTATAATGCCCATGCCTTCACCTATTTCCAAAAATAAATCTATGTATGAGAACTTTGAAGGGCTTGATATTTTCACACTGCAGCAAAGTCCCTGCTCCACTCCTGCAGGGAAAGATATATTGGCATTAGAAAAGGTTCAGAAAAGGGCGACTAAGATGATTAGGGGTTTAGAACGGGTCCCATACGGGGAGAGGCTAGAGAGACTGGGACTTTTCAATCTGGAAAAGAGGCGATTGAGGGGCGATATGATAGAGGTATACAAAATCATGAATGGTGTGGAGAAAGCAAATATAGAAAAATTATTACCTTTTCCCATAATACAAGAACTAGGGGACACCACATGAAATTGATGGGTAGTAGGTTCAAAACTAATAAAAGGAAATTTTTCTTCACACAGCGCACAGTCAACCTGTGGAACTCCTTGCCGGAGGAAGCTGTGAACGCCAGGACTCTATTACGGTTTAAAAAAGAGCTCGATAAATTTTTGCAGGTTAGGTCCATAAATGGCTATTAGCCAGGGGTAAAGTATGGTGCCCTAGCCTTCAGTACAAGGGCAGGAGATGGATGGCAGGAGATAAATCACTTGATCATTGTCTTCTGTTCTCCTTCTCTGAGGCACCTGGCATTGGCCGCTGTCGGCAGACGGGATACTGGGCTGGATGGACCTTTGGTCTGACCCAGTATGGCCATTCTTATGTCACCTCAAAGCCGACAACATTCAGCTCTCAGGCACGCTTCCTTTTCACCAAACCTGGATTCATCTGTCTCTGAATTTACTCAGGGCCTTTTCCAAGTGTGGACAAAATGGTGTGACAATTGGCTAGCAGTTTCAGACCGATCAGGAGAAGGAGTTAGGACTAAGTTGTGTATATGTCACTACCTCAGTCTGATAAACTGGAGCCAACATGCACGGGCTAGCACCACAGGGGGGCTGTGCTGCAATCCTGCAGTCTTTGCACATGCTGCGAGTGTGGATTCATTCCCCTCCATTTGCCACACAGTTCTCAGAATCAATCCTATCTTCTCAGGCTTTGGAAGGGGAGTGGTAAATTTCACCTGTACACATCTCTGCAGCTTTACAGGGAATCACTAGGGAGCGGCACATAGTTAAATTATTTTATAGCTGAATTTAACACACAAGCTAGGTCACAGTCCCTCTTTTGAACTACTTTTAAAC
Organism: Carettochelys insculpta; assembly: GCF_033958435.1. Lineage (NCBI taxonomy): Eukaryota > Metazoa > Chordata > Testudines > Carettochelyidae > Carettochelys > Carettochelys insculpta. Next base: position 61,308,447 of record NC_134144.1, read on the forward strand.
AGTATCAAAATAACACAGGACTTTTCTTCCTTGTGAAAAGGTGGTTTTGTGATCAGTTTGACTTTTGTTTAATTATGCATACAGCTCTTTTTATCATCTGTGCCCTTTATTTCATAAAAGGACTTCATGAATTTCAAAAAATAACCAAAAGAATAAATCATACTGTACTTTTATAGGGGATAGAGCTAATATTGCTGCCTTTCTATTTAAAACAGGATTATATTTAAAATGCTCACCTTGGGGTTAGGTTACACTTAAGGCATTTCCCAGAAACAATTACCTCCTCATATTTTTCATGACCTGCAGTTTTTCCTGTCACAAAATACATTCTTTAGAGATGGCCTAAGATGTGCAAGCTGCCTAAGTGTTAATTAGTTTGTGTGGGGAGGGAAAAAGATCAGCAGATTTTGAGGAGCTCTTGTTGAAAAATGCAGCACTAATATTTCCTTCCAGCTGTATCTGTGACTTCTTATCCAGAATAGGTCTGTACTGGTAATAAGGTACCAGCATCTTGTACTTCCCTTTTCCCCGTTGCTGAAATATCAAGTGGTACTTCATTGCCAGGGAATCAGCATACCTATTAGAAAAATGGTACTTTCAATATGCAGTAGCATGTTCAAGTGGGTAGTACTTTTAGAAATGGAACTTAATGGTATGTGGGACATGAAGCATGCTCAAGTGATGGCTTGAATTGCCTAGTGTTTTCTTCATTTTTCAGTGTGCTGTGGCTACCTGCTCTGACCTCTGAGACATGCCTGTCTGTGTGATAGTGTAGTCAAGGGTACAGAATCTTTCATTGTGACATGTAACGATAACATGCAATTTCCCCTCCACAGCACTGCATGTACCTCATCAAGGAATTTTTCTACTCAGACTCAGGGCTTTGTGCATTTTATGCTGGGACTGTATGCAAGGGAAAGTAGTGTCCACTGACTCTACCCCAAAGGAGAGGTCAGTGGTTGCACTGCCAATGCTTTACATGCTACAGGGAAAATCACTGGGAGTACAAAGTTTTCCCAAGAGATAGCAAATGTCTTTGTTTTTTCTGTGTCTCTACTGATAACATTTGTGATGCCTTTATGAGAGAATACAAGAATTATAAGAAAGGCTATGCCAAGCCTAACTTAGCCAATAAAATGCTTCAAAGATGACCCTATAGCCAGCCTGAGATCAGGTTATATGAAAGGAGGTCATGCCATTGGAGCCAATGAAAATATACCAGACAGTGCCATCTGACTTTAGGAATGAACATTGACAAAAGAACTTCATATAAAATTGTGGGCCTGTATGTCTGAGTATTCTTTAAGTGTTTACAATCATATTTTGGTTGCAGATGCAACATGTTTCACTACTATCTGTACAATATTTGGCATTTTACTGCTATGCTAAAAACATGCAACTTTCTTGGTTCTCTTCAACAATCTTTTTAAAAAATACATTAAGAAGCAGGTCCCATGAGAAGTATAAGAAAAATGAATTGGCTTCTGTTATGTGGTTCCAGATTCTCAAAAGGTATTTAGGTCCATTGCTCCCATTGACTTCACCTGAATACTTTTAACAATCTCAACAATGATCACCATGAGTCCTACATTATAGAGAGAAAATAATCTACCTAAGTAATATATATTTTGCCTGTCTTTTAAATATCTAGACATTCCGTTTAGATTCTGCATGGAAACACTGAAGGTCCAATCTTAAAGTGCCGAATTATCTGTTAACTTCAGACTTCTTAAAAGGAACTGAATTACAAGAGGTGGATGCTCATTACTTTCTGAAAATAAAGCCCTTTAAGGTGTCTCAAAGAAAGGCACTTTTAAGGTGTCCAAAATGAGCCCCCCAGAATTGAGGCACTTAGGAACAGTAGTCACATTTGAGAATTTTAACTCACTCATGCACTTATCAGAGCATGTCTTGTCTGTTGCAGTAGCCAGATACTTAAGCAATTCTTTTCTCTGAGCTGGACGTTTCAGTTAGAAATTTGTCATTCTGCAAACTGCCCTGTCACTTGACTATAACTGGAAGGCAAGTAAAATAGCAGTATGTGGAGCTTGTCAATTTAATAATGCACAACACTTCTACTGTATGTTGTGGTTGCCTTTACAAGATCCAAGAGGACTTTGTTGGAGATGCTGTAATAAAATGACCACTTGAATATAATAATCAGTTCTCTAGCAGCTGCTGGTACTAGGAGAAGTGGTCAGTTTTGGTTACCTATACAGGGAATTCCATTTTCTTCAGATTAACTATGACGTTTCTAACAAAACAATTATTCAGCACTGTTTCTCAGGAACCTGATCTCTTTTGTTTCTTTTGCAATGCTCAATACTGTCATAGTTGGCCCTTCTATTAAGCTATGCAAAACTCTAACATACATCATGACTTAGATGAGATCAATAGTCATTAATGCTGGAAAGTCATCACACAACTAGACAGTGCTCTTGAAATGTTTCAGACACATGAGAGACAAAAGGAAGGAATGCAGCCAGCTGGAAGGAAGCAGATCATGTTTGAAAAGCTGTGGGTTAGGGATGGCCAACAAGTGAGGAACAAAAAGCTACATATTATATATATTTTATCTGTCTATACGTAACACCAACAGACCCAGGTTATTTACAGAAGGGATTGAACCTTCAACCATAGGGGTTAAAGCCTTGTGATCTTCCACATGAGCTAAAGATAAGCTGGCTCTCAGCCAAGGCTGCAGAGCAGAGACTTCACTCTTCCTAGTGCATGGTCTCAGTGCCTCTGGGGTTGCATATAGATCTAACTGAATGCCAGTGACTCACCAGAGCCGCCACCATGCACTTCTTCCACCAAAAGCTGGGGCATGTACGTAGAGCGGCAGACAGCACTCCCAGTGCATGGCTCCAAAGAGGAGCTGCATTTAATGACTCAAAGATACATGCAGCTCAAGAGTCATGGGTTGGCCACCTCTGCTATAGGTAGCTAGTCTGTCTATGGGAATGCTGGTTACCCTGTGTTTCTTCATTTCAGCAGCATCGAAGACTGGCATTTTGTCAAATGCGAAATATTTTTCTGAGTAAAAAGATTCGTTGAAGTACATGACAGTTAGTGATGGGAAATCTCAAAAAACATCTCAGTCTGGACAAGCTTTCAGCAGTGAGAAGGGGGGAGGCTGGTGCAGTTCAGGAAACCATTGCATTTGTGCACCCAGGACAGGATATATCAATTTTATTCTGCCAGCCTGAGCCCCTTCTCATGCCCCAATGAGTAGTATAAATTTGGCCAGCAGCTGAAGGTAACAGAGAAGCCTGCTGCAGTTTTGCATGGCAGGAGCATGCAGTCACTGCATGGTCACAACAAAGGGAATCATGGCAGCAGTGGACAGGCATAAGGTAGCAGGCAGCTCAGCAGCAGAAGCACACAGCAGGTGCGGAAGGCCAGAATCTTCTACCACCATTACTTAGCCATGGAGATGGGGGGTGGGGTAAGAGTGCTCCCCCTGAGTTGGAAGGATGATTTGTGCCATGGCCAAGCCGTCCCCGTCAGAGCAAGAGTACTTTTTTTTGGTGGGGTGAGGAATAGGGGAAGGGGCAACAAGCCTGAACGGGCAGCAGAAGGTGCTAAAGGAGGAAGGCAGCAAGCAATCATGCTTCCCTCCCTGTGGAGACTGGATGAGGTGGAGTGAATGTCCCTAGAGGACTGGAAGAACTTACTGAACTAAAAATATTTGTCATTCTAGCAGACAGATTGTAACAGATCAAACACCACTTATCCAGCTCAAAGAGGGAATGTAGGGAATGTACTGTTAAAGACAATTTGAAGACACACCCACCCTATCCTTCTGTGGACAATCAGGCACTGTGTCAAGCATACCCAAAGGTAACAAGGGAAGGATTCGCACAGATGGCTCTGCATTGGGAGGTAAAAGGAAGCCTACACAAATTCTCATAAAGGTGCATCCACTCCCTTTCCTTCCTGGGGAAACATAGGCATGGTTTAGTGTTGCTGTGGCTCATACCTGAATAAAAGAGGGGAATCTGAGGAACTTAAGGAGTACCACCCAATATGTGATTCCTACCGAGAATGAAGAAAGCCCAAGCTACATGTGCAGTAGACAAGTGGCCACAGCTTACATAACTGCATGTGGCTTTGGATATTATGACACATCTCAGTCAAAGGACTCTGATCTGGAGCTTGATGGACCTGAGCCAGAGAGGGGAATGTATCCCTGGAGAAGGAACACAATATTATTGCAAAAAGGGGAGATAGTTTCCTCCCACTCACACAGCCGGGGAAAGAGACACACCCAGAGAGGGCATGCCACAAATTCCTTTCCCACCTACCACTCAGTTTGGTAATGAACCAAGGTAAGAAGAAAGGTTGGCAGAAGATGGAATCTGTAGAAGCTGGAGGACAGGGATGGGAGCTCCTAATATGTGGAAACAATCCCTTTTTCCCAGCCCATATCAGAGGTCCCAGGACTAGGCTGAAGACCACCTGTGGAGAGGTGAGGGTCTGACCATAAAAGAGAAAAATCAGAGGATTTTATTTTAGGTCAGCTAATTCAGATCTCCCTGCTCATTTGTCCTGGCCTCTATTCTTCTCTGTTCCAGTCCATACATTGCAACTATCACCATATCATAATGTCCTTTGGCAGTGTTTCCCAAAGTACAGGTCCTTGGGAAAAAAAATACCGGCCCTTAAACAAACTTTACAATTGTTAAAATTCTACTGGTTAAATTGTAATTAAGGGAACAACAATAAACTAGGCACTTAAGTATTTTATATCAAGATTTATATTATTATGTACTATTATTTTTATGAATAAATAATAAACTGTGAAAATGTATTTATTCTTACATGTGTGTATATTTTGGAGTCAGAAAAAAACATACTGAGGAAAACTGGATTCCAACTGTATAAAGTTTGGGAAACCCTGTCCTATGATAACTGAGCCACAAAACCAAGGACACCATTTAACATGGAAAATTGTCCATGTACTGAGGCTGAACTTCTTGGTGAGGCTTATAAGTAATTGTAATTTCAACATGTTAAAATAGGTCCCCAATCCAGGTTTATTTGTGTTTCTTATATCAGTAAAATCATAATTGTACAATTAGCATATCACTACTTTAACACAAGGATTAAGCCACTGTAAACAAATGGCTATTGTCAACAGGTGCTGCTCCATTAGCTTCAGCAGGGCTGTGGCGATGTATGGGACCTGCCGGTCTGTCCCCAGAAATATATTTTAATGCACTGCTTTGGTCTTATATAAAATCCTATGGATATGATGTTGATGATGGAGGAGATAAGGGATATGAAGTGCTTAACTTATCCTCCCGTAAGTACTTCATCTATCCCTTATATCTAGCTTTCCTCCTACTGCATAATCGAATGACAACAAAAACCATAATTTGATGATGACAATAAGGCATTACTACAACAAAGATAGTACATGTTACTAGTGCACTTATAAATCAGAGAGAAGATTCAAGAAACAAATTGTTAGAATGAATCTAATCTCTTTTGCTGGTGGCTCTTCAAGATGAAGTTAATTGAAACAGCAAATATTTCCAGACACTGAAAGAAAAAGAAATGAACCAATATTCTAAAATGATAGGGACACACATTGAAAATGACATGTTATCAAACTACAAGACCAAGAACATGACAACAGGAATAGATATCTGCAAGAAACACAACTTACTTGGTTTCATTTAGATTTGTTCTGCTCCTCCTTCAGGACTGATCCCCAAATGAAATTAGTGTTGTATGACGTGCAGCGGTTTCTTTGGCAGGTGGCCAGCCACTCTCGTTTGAAATTTAAAATTCTCTCCCATTTGTGATGTTTACCAATTGATTGATTGAACGCCTTCTACTGTAATATACTACAATTGGAGTGGAGTTATTTTTCCAATCAGAAAAATATCGTATTGGAAATTTGTTTCTGAAAAATGAAACATTTCTGATGGGAATGTCAGAATGAAGTATTTAGTTTTGGGAAAGTTTGATCCAATTTGAAATATTTTGCTTTGTTGAACTGACCTGAAATAGTTTATTTCAACTCTGTTCAAGGTGAATCTGTATTAGCCTATGTGGTGCTTTGCCTCATGGGAGTTGTATTTCAGTCCTCCATTTGCCTTTGTGTAGGCAGGAAGGAAAATCAATAATGCTATGTCTACAGTAGAGGGGAGTGTCCAGATTCTGAAGGTATTCAGTCTACAGTAAATTGACATAACACAGCACTTTTGTTGACAATCGTATCCCATTCCCCACAAAGAAACAGAGATATGTCAACAGAAAGCCAGTCTGGACATTCCTAGGGGGGACTCTGACAACAGACAGGGCTTTTGGACACGAGGTAGCCCATCTGTTGCACTTCTGGATGGCCATTTTGTCGAGTGAGTGGCTGGGCAGTCCAGCCATTCTCTATTGACACGGCAGATCGAGAGAGCGATCCGTTTGGCAATTTGGCCATGATCTGCTGACAGAAGCTTTGTCAAAAGACATCTTCCAACAAAAATTTGTGTCGGCAAATTGTGGTAATCTAGACGTAGCCTAAGAGTCAGGTAGGCTACCAGAGAATTGTCATTTAAATTTGCTTTGATAGAAAAAATCACAATTTTCCAATGAAAGTTTTATTTTTTCCATTCAAAAGGCATTTTCCCTTGGACATCTTTTTCTAATGGAAAACGTCTAATCCCCTAACATTTCTTTCTGTGTAAATTTAGGATATGTTGTACTACACACATAATTTTTCCTGCCATTCTGTGGCCAGCCCCCTGAAAACATGCACCACAACATCTATTTATGTGATCATTTTTTAAAACCACTTAAAAATGTCACCTATTTTGCTGATACCTTTTCTTGACTGATTCCTTGTTGATTCCTCTAAGTTAACTACATTTCTTTGTGTACATTAAAATAATAATCTGTGGTGTTCAAAGTAATCTGTTGATAATTTAATAATGCAATAACCGTATTCTGGGTGATTATGTTTTATTGATTGGTCATATAATTTAGGAGGGAGGATTGATTCAGAAGGACTTGTCATTTTAAATAGGTGCTATAAGCCCCAAAACAATTTGTTATTACAGATATACTCCCATGTAACATTTACCCCAGCATAAAGATTTTGAAATCTTTAGAGTTATGCCAGATTTGCACAGTGACATGAGAGCAAAACTGGTTCCCATATCTGTATATTTTAAAAAAGCCATTTCAAGTTTTCAGTATTTGTTTGATTATCTTTTAAGTATTGTATTTAAATATAAAGAAAATGAAAAAAAATCCCATTAGTTTCTCATTATTACTATTTCTCACCTGAGGTTGCCTCTTGCGTTGTTATTCTTGCAGGTTGAGTCTTCTGCCCTCAGTCTAGCCTAGATGTTTCAGTATAGTCTGTATTCTTTGGTCAAGGGAGCATTTCACAATAAAAACATGAACTGTGCCGTAATTTTCAAATTTAACTGCCTATAATCTGGCCTTCTGGCGAGAGAAACAGGGGCTGTGCAAGTGCCCTCTGCTTAAAGAATCTTAACTCCCTGGCAGGCAGTGGCTGGGTCGGAGAATGAAGGTGAGCCAGAGGTTTAAGGTGAAATAGATGATATATTTATTAACACAGCCAACAGCAAGTGAATAAACAGCAACAAGTGTAAAACATACACATAAAACAATTCATAACACTAGGATAAGCTCTAAACTCTAATGAACACTTACTATAATTAATAACTTCATGGTGACAACCTGTACGGCGAACTTTATTAATCCGGAAGCCAAAAATTTAATGGTGAGTAGGGATTTAAGGGAAGAGGTAAAGGGTTTTGTTGATATCTTTTACTGCTTTGAGCGGGGCAAGGCCGCTACTCCTTGTCCTTCAGCCTCAGGCCAGGTGGCTACTCCAACCTAATTGGTAGACCTTGAGATCCTGCTTCAAGGCCCACCTACTAACCAGGAGCTTCGAGGTGGCCCCACAGCTAGTGTTCGAAGGTTGAGGGATAGGTAAGGTGCAAGGTGAACTCGGGTGATGGGAGGCAGTGCCTTCACCATAGCATCCCACTTACACAGTAACAAATATAAACTATCGCAATAATTATCTAACTAATTACTCAGCTATATTAACTGAATTAAGTTATCAACTATAAACTATTAATTAAGTGTACAACTGTATATTCTACTGATTCGGGTATGTAGGCCTGGCCCTTAAGTCAGGCCCCCAGGCACTGCCGTCTCCTTGGCCCTGAAGAGGGCACGACAAAAGGAATGACCCTTTGTCCCCCCGTAAGGGGTCCCAGTACCCAAAACCAGTGAATGTGTCCTTTTAAATAGAGTGTCGTGTGGCTCCGGGCTGCGCCTCGGGCCTGGTGAATGGTTTACGTGTCCTGTAGTTGAAGGTCAAATCCGGCAGGCTGTGTCTTGTCCAGTGAAGTCATCAGTGTGAGTGGAGCAGGCGCGGATGCTTGGGAGCGCTGGTGGTCAAGATGGCGGACCCCTGGTTGCGCCACCAGGTACGCAGTACCCCCACTGGGGTGGGGGCCAGTTCGCCACCTGGTGGCCTGGCCAAGAGACCCACTTGCTGCTCCACAAAGCAATGCACTGCTAGCGTTCAGTGTGGCGCACTGGGGCACTGGCGCTGCTTCTGCAACGGTGGTGCCACTCAGGCAGGGGGAGGCACGGTGGTGATTTGTCAGCTCTGGCGAGCGCCACCAAAAAGTGGCAAGCACCGCTGTGATTTCAGCTGTGCTTCCGCCAAGTCTTCACAAAGGCTTTGTCACTTCTAGGCTGGCCTAAGGGACGTGGCGGATGCCGCAGATGCAGCCACGCCTTCCCTATATGAAGTAACGGAATCAAGTCCATGTCCTTCAGGGCCCCCAAATGGGCTGTGAGCCCTGAATTTACAGCTTGATCTGATGAATATTCATGACATGATTAGCATACTGAAAGTTCCACGCAGGTGTTTTCATCTAGGTCCTCTGTCAGCCTGAAAGTGCTGGAAGGATTCACTTTGGGCCAATCAGAAGCCTTCATTTTAAATCTGCAGTCATGAATAACTCATGAGTTCAGGTTACCAGGGAAACCAACTGACTCAGAGTGACCGTTGCAGGGGCTGCTAAATATCAGCCTATGTGACTTTAAATTTTTCATGTGCCTGCTTAATGTTTAATAGCCAAAGGCTTGTTTCCCCTAGCCCATGGGGACGATAATGCCCTGGGATAAAATCCCTGACAGAACTGAGGCACAGGGAGAGAAAGAGAGACTTAGTGATTTGCCCAGCCACCAGAAGGTATGTGGTGGAAACTGAACCCATGTCCTAGGCTAAATCCCTACCCATTTGGTCAATGGTTCCTAACCTTTCCACTAGAGTGGACCCCCAATCACCTCCCTATACCATTCATGGACTCCCATCACAGACAATTCTAGCTGCTACGTACATTTCATTGAGGCTATATCTACACTGCATTCCGCTTTCAAAAGTGGAATGTAAATGAGTGAGATCAAAAATGCAAATGAAGCACATATTTACATATCTTGTGCCTCATTTGCATAATCTCATGAAAATGTGCTTTCGGAGGAGGCTTTCTGAAAGCAAAAGCGGCTGTGAAGATGCTGTTCCTTCAAAAACTAGCCCTGTTTTCATAAGAACCCTTCTTCCTATTTTGCTTCAGGAAAAGAAAGAACTGTAAGACACCAAACAGTAAGAAAGAACTGCAAGACACCAAACAGTTACTTAAGCATAGCAGGGAGTTGAGGCTGTTAAATTAAAGATTGTACTGTTCAATCATCATGACAAAGGAGCAAAAAGCCACCAGAAGCCATGCTAATATTTCAGTCTGGTTGGTGCTGATCTGCAAACCTTACTAACACAGACAATTCTTACTGATGCAGGTTTTTATAAGAAAGAAGTATGGAGCTATGCCTGTCTCATAGAGCTGGAAGAGATCTTCAGAGATCATTGAGTCCTGTCCTCACAACAGGACCTGCCATGATCCCTAGCAGTTCTCTCTCTCTCTTTTTTTAATCTATATGTCCCAGATCCCTAAATAGCCCCTTGAGGGCTGATCTCACAGCCCTGGGTTTGGCAAGCCAATACACTAGCCCCGAGCTATTTCCCCCTCCTTGGTCTTGGCAGGACTTTCATTCAAATAGTTGTGAAAGAGGTATACTATTCCTCAATTATCAGAGACAAAGGGACAGTGAAGAAGTTGCATAAAAATCTGGTTAAGACATAAGTTTGTTAAGACATAAGACATAATATGTTACACATGTAACTGAAGGAGAATTGTATTTTTACCTTTAAATTGAATTAAGCTCCAATTAATTAAATTTAGCTATAATTATTTTGGGATATATCAAGGCAAATATAGAGTATTCCCAATGTGAGCACCACTGAAGTCAACTGTGTCACTGAGACCTGAACCTGGCCTAATATGTGATTATCACAAGTTACCTAAGTAACGCTATGGAGTTGCTCTTGCAGTCATTCTAAACACAAAACTGCCATTGGTTTCAGCAGAATTTTATACAATGGATGTTTCCACCACTAGGCCCCTGAGGTTAATATTTATCATTCAGACAACAAGCAAGGGGCCACTTTGCTTGTGCTTTGAAATACTTAATTGCCAATATATTATTTCCACAGTTATTTGAGCAGCAAAGGAAAATCTATTTTGCTGAGAGATTTTGTTTTACTAGTTGTATTACAGTTCAAAAGCTCCCCACATTAGAATATGAATTTTGACTTTCTAGTTAATCAGTGGAAGGCATCAATATCTGATTGGTTAGAATTTCAGAGCTTGGTGAGATTTCAATATGGGTAAATGGGATTGTATCTTACTAGGAAGGAGGTAATCTGAACCACAATATTACTGTTCCTGTTTTTGTCCCCTGGCACTGTGATTAACTAAAGACTTCAACATTTTCAGCGTTCCAAGCACATTAATTGGTTTGAAAAGTTGGTGGAGTCATTCACTGTGACAGCGCTGCATTGCTGGTCTCTGAACAAGTGTCACCAAGGCAACATGCAAGAGAAACTAAGGTCTGCAAAACAGAATGCAAATTATATTCAACTTGCTGCAGAAAGATAAAGAATGACAGATATTGCAAAGTACCATATGCCCACTCAGTCTCATTGGACAAGCCCTGCAAAAAGTGTTTGTCAGGCTCAGGGAGGAGGTATCAAGGAGCAGAGATTTTATATGACATTCCACTCCCCACAGCTCCCAACATCACACAGACACCATGTAGAAATTGGAGCTTAACTAATACTATCCAGAGTACTATGAGAACAACAAGAAGTCTTGTGGCAACTTATAGACTAACAGATATTTTGGAGTATAAGCTTTCTTGGGCAAAGACCCGCTTCAACAGAGTACTATGAACTCCTTTTCTGTCTCAGTTTATGATTCTGTCTTGAGTTTTGTCTTGTATGGTGTCCTCCACAATATCTGGAAGAAGGAAGGGATGGAAAGGCACACAGAAGAAAGGCCTGCTAAATAATTGTTCAGCTATATGAGATGTTTGGCCTTTTGCCTGAAGATCTGTGGTCTATGCTCTTCTGGAAATACCTCCTGGCCCCTACATACTGAGACAGAGCAGGAACTTTTCCTACCTTAGTGCCATAATTTAGTAGAGTTTCTCTCACTCACAAGACAGCTCTGTTTACATTGCAAAAATAAACAAATGAAAAGCTCCCCCGCATACCCATTTGCCTGTGTAGCAAGGGGGTATGACCATCTTTCAGCCAGATTTTGTGACTGACTCATGTTTATTTGGCCAGCAGCTTGTAGACACGGCATTTCTTCCAGCAGAGTTTTACCAGATTTCACTCAAGTGCAGTTGGGTGCATGCTCCCTAGTATGGATAGACAGACACATACTAGCTTTGCCCAAACTACCATGACAAAAAGAATAGTGTAGTGAAGGGTAGCACCAGTGGCAACAGGGATTAGCCACCTGAGTGTGTACCTTAGGGTGGATTTGTACTCGAGGAACTTGCCTGAGCTGCTGTCATCCATGTTGTTCTCAGTCAAACTGCTATTCTTAGCATGCTAGCTGCAGCAGTGCTAGAGCACATCTGTCTACCATGCATCCAGCTGCTATATGGACATATCCTCAGGGAGTTGCCAAACATGTTTGCGAAGAGGATCTCACTTTCTGAAAGCTGGGACTTTTTTCCTCATGGCTGTGTCAGGGTAGTGAGGAGGTTTTGGGTGTACATAAAGAATATTTTCCAATGCTCATTTTGTGAAGACAGGATGTCAGCTACTGTACAAAAGCTGTGCCTTCCCCCAGAGATGCATAGCAGTGCTGAGCTTCCAATGTGCCATCTTTCCTGTGCCCTGGAAGCAGGACTTTTTTTTTCCTACCAGAACACCATGGAATGGCATTCCAACACCTTTTTTTACGGTGCTGCCATTTTGGAAGGTGGCTGGGCAGCTCCAAGCCACAAGTGGTTCTTTAAGTAGCCATTTGTGTTTCCTGCTACTGCTGCTACCACTTTCTTCCAGCTCCCCACCTGCTGCATTGAAAGAGGAGTCAATTTAATTGGTTTAACAGCCATTAAACCAATTAAATTGAATCCTTTCCACACAGCAGGGTGCTGGGAGGTGCCCCTGCCATGCTCTACTTGTGGGGAGCCAGAGGGCTGAGGGAAGCCACACAGCCACAGTGAAGAGCAGAGGGCCCAGTGAAGAAGCAGCAGGGGTGGCAGCACGTGGAGCTCCTGGCCTGGGTCAGGTAAATCACTGAAACTTGGTTTGGGGCAGGGGGCATGGTGTGGGGCTGTGGAGGGGGGGAGTTAAGCCTGCAGGCTGGGGCGGAGCTTGGGGCAGCCAGAGGTTGAGCCTCAGGGTGGGAGTCGGTGGTTTGGGGCTCCAGGAAGTTAAGCCTGAGAAAGGTTTGGGGCTCCAAGGGATTTAAGCCTGGGGACTGGGAGGGGGGCAGTCTGGGGCTGCAGGGAGTTCTGGTACCTTTTGTTTCTAGAAAAAAAAGCACTGCCCGGAAGTAAGGGGTTGGCAGCGTTAGGGAGTAAAGTGGCTTCAGCTACACAGCAGTGAAGTTGATGAGGGAGCTATAGGTTGGATATTAGGAAAAACTTCCTGTCAGGGTGGTTAAACATTGGAATAAATTGCCTAGAGAGACTGCGGAATTTCCAGCACTGGAGATATTTAAGAACAGGTTAGACAGACATCTATCAGAGATGGTCTAGACAGTGCTTGATCCTCCCATGAGGGCAAGGAACTGGACTCAATGACCACTTGAGGTCCCTTCCAGTTCTAGTGTTCTATGATTCTATGGAGAACACTAGGGAACTGGGAGTAAAGGACACTTAGGACCCAAACATGCTTTCTAACTTCCTGTTCCCACTCCCCTCTGTTGTCAACCTCCTTCTCATCATTATACTTCCTCTTCACTTCTGCTTGCCTAATGCTTTCACACATTCCAGTGCTGAGAGAGCCCACCTCCTCCTCCTTCCCTCAGAAGACAGCGTTGAAAGATGTAAAACCTTAAATTGAGGTTTCCATCATTTTCCGTATCAGGACTTGTATGGACACCATTGCTATAGTATCTGTGTTCCTTACAGTCACTAATATTAGATTTATATAATCTCCTACACTTTACAGTTTTATAGATGGGAAACAAAGGCACAAATAAACTAAGTATTTAAGTGACCGAAAGTCACACAGGAAGGCTTTGACAGAGCTGGAAATTGAATTCTAGTCTCACCTGTCTCAGTCTAATGTCCTAAACAGTGAACTATCCATCTTCTCCCAATAGGCTTCTCTTATGCCTTTGAGCTATAGGAGAGGACAGTACATCTAGCAGAGCTCCTTCACAACACAGCAGCAAAATCAAGGATAGTGGGAAAGTCTTTTGTAGGTTAGAAACAAAGTAACATAGGTAATTTAAAACAAACAAACAAACAAAACTTTATTCATTTATTACCAGATTATTTGCACAAGTAACTAGTGAATAAAGCTAGATGAATTAATCAATAGAAGAGCTACTAATCTGTTTTGAGGCACCAGAGGCTAGCTAATTAAGTTTGGTTTTTCTTATCTCCTATAGTTGTAAATGAGGATTAGTGCAGAATGGTTAGATGATTGATACTTTTCTACCACATTTTTCGACACTCCCCAAATGAGTTTGAGGTACATTAGGTGGAGTTCAAGTGTTATTCCTGGTAAATTCCTGTCATCAATGGCTGAATTCCAGGCATCACTTCTGTATTCATTAACTTAGTTAAGAATGCAGTTGCTGTCCTTGGACTACAATCTCTTGACTTAAGTAGCACATCTGATAGAAATAAAGAAGCATGCAAACACCGAGGGGCAGAGCTCCAATCCACATTACTCTCTTGACATCAATGGAAGCTGCACTGATTTACGTCTGCTGAAGATCTGGCCCATGAGAGACATCTGTTCACTAAACACGGTAGGTTTTTTCCATAATAATTAGATACATTCAAGTTACAGCCTTCATTTTTAGAATAACTTAGTAGAGTACTGTTATACTAAAAAGGAATAATAGTTACCAGTAGTTGTTTTGTGCTGAATAATTAGGGTGTTACAACTTTATATTAGAAATGGTCTCATTCCTGTTGCACATTGAAGACACACCAAAAGATTGTGTCATTTATAAGAATTGTACAAATCGTAACAGGTGTGATCCTTCTGTTTGTATGGTACTATTATTCAACTACTATTTGCCATTTGGTTGTGTCCTAAGGTGCATATATTATAAAGGATTTGTCTCAACAAGGACTTTCAAGAAAAATAATCCAAATTAATTAAATAAGTGTAAATTTGAAGTGGATTACAGACCTATATCAATCTAAATTCATTTCCTGGGGCAGATTTTCCACACTCCTGAGTAACACAGTTATATTGTTCTAACCCTCTGTGTATCTAGCTTTATGTTGACATAGCAGCTTGGTCCACCGACACAGATTCCAGCTCTTGGGGAGGTGGATAAACTACACTAACAGGAAAAGCTGCCCTGCTATAGCACTGTATGTGACGACAAGCTTATAGTGGCCTTGATTTAAGTTTACTGAAATCAGCTAAACAAAATTAAAGTCATTTTAATTTTCTTCACACAGGGGTTTAATGCAGTTTCATACAATCACAGAATCTTTCAACTGGAAGAAACCTCAAGAGGTCAAGTCCTTCACTTATACTCACAGCAGGACCAAGCACCACCTAGACCATCCGTGACAGGTGTTTCTATTTTAACAGTCTTCAATGATGGGGATTCCACAATGTCCCTAGGCAATTCATTCCAGTGTTTAACACTCTTGACAGTTAGGAAGCTTTTCCTAATGTCCAACCTAAACCTCCTTATTTGCATTTTAAGTCCATTGTTTTTTGTCCTATCATCAGCAGTTAAAGGGAATAATTTTCCTCACTCCTCCTTGTAACAACCTTTTAGGCACTTGAAAGCTGTTGTTATCTCCCCTCTCTGTGTTCTTTTTCCACACTAAACAAACCTAATTCTTTCAGTCATTCCTCATAGGTTATGTTTTCTAGGCCTTTAAACATTTGTGTTGCTCTTCTCTTGATCTTTTCCAATTTGGTCACATCTTTCTTGCAATGTGGCACCCAGAACTGGACACAATACTCCAGTTGAGGCCTAATCAGGATAGAGTAGTGTGGAAGAATAATTTCCTGTGTCTTGCTTACAACGCTCCTGCTAACGCATCCAAGAATGATGTTTGCTTTTTTGCAGGGGTGTCACACTGTGGACTCATATTTAGCTTGTGATCCAGTATAAGCCCTAGATCTTTTCCTGCAGCATTCCCTCCCAGACATTCACTTCCCATTTTGTATTTGTGAAATTGACTGTTCTCTCCTAAGTTGAATACTTTGCATGTGTCCTTGTTCAGTTTCATCTTATTTACATTAGACCATTTTTTCACTCTGTCCAGATCATTCTGAATTATAGCCCTATCCTCCAAAGCACTTCCAGTACCTCCTAGCTTAGTGTTACCTGCAAATTTTCTATGCCATTATTTAAATAGTTGAAGATAATGAATAGAACTTGTCCCAAAACTGATCCCTGTGGAACTCCATTCGTTATGCCTTGCCAGCGTGACTGTAAAATATTGGTAATTACTCTCTGGGAATGTTTATTCCACCAGTTATGCATTCATCATATAATAGCCCCACTTAGGTTATATTTCCTTAGTTTTTTAATGAGGCCATGCAAGAGTGTGTCAAATGTTTTAGTAAATTCTAGGTACATCACATCTACCACTTCCCTGTTATCCACAAGGCTAGTTATCCTATCAAAGAAAGCTATCAGGTTCATATGACGTGATTTGTGCCTTACGAATTCATGCTGTCTGTTACTTATCACCTTATCATCTACATGTTTGCAACCAGATTTCTTAATTATTGCTCCATTAACTAATCCACTTCAGATACCCACCTTTACTAATTTGTATTATTTTTCCTGGACATTTCTGAGGGCTCACTTACACGGGGACAGAACAGACAGCCTCGATCTGACTTCTGGAACCAAGGAACCGTCCCCCTCTTCCGCTCCCCTCCTCCCCCAGAAAAGCTTACATTTTATCAGGGGGCTCGTGTGAGTTATTTAGGATTTAAAGACAGTGTTTTTGAAACCTCCAGTCAAACATATCACCATTTAAACCTAACACACCATTATTTTTTTCTGTCAGAATCTCTGTAACTGATCCCTTTCGTTTATTGAATTCTGCAGCTCACAATAACAGTGAAAAGTTGTATATGTTCTGCGCTAATGAACCAGAACTCATCTAATGCATGCAGACTTAGTACTGATAAAAAAAAGGAAAATCAGTAACAACTCAGTGAATTTCAAAATATATTTTCCTGCATCATGTGCTTTGCATACTATTTACCAAAAATGGGGAGTGGCGGGGTAAACAATTAAAAATCTCCCTTTCTGTAGTGGGGTGGTAGTGGTTCCTTTGATGGGATTTTATTTTTGTATTCCCAAATAAAGTGTAAAGCAGTAATCAAGATGAAAAACAGACCTATAAAATGGGAGCATATGCTTTATTTTCATTTTAAATGAACTACATTTCATAAAATGTATTCTCTCCTGATGTCCCTGAATGTACTAGTAAATATAGCTTCAACAGAATAACTAACACACCACTGAGATAGTAAAAAAGGAATGTCAAGCTATCAAGGTGTCTTAAGCTTAATGAGATATTATTACAAATAATGTTAACTCAATATATTTTTCCACGTCACTACGGAACAGAAGAGCTCAAAAATTGTGTAGGTAAAATTGAAACCTAAATCCCAAAGGCATATAAGAGAGATTGCTTTGCCATCAATCTTCTTTTTTCCTTCATAACACAATTCAATTCTTAGCTCCATTTTCTCTTTCTTTCATTTCCAGCATATATCTAATTATATATATCACAAGCCAGACATGCATGTAGCTTCTCATCAGAGGCTCTTTTTTAATCTCTCTGTCTCTGTGGATGAACATTAACTTTGCTGGATAGAAATGGAGTAATTCCACAGGACCCTGATCCATGATTATGCTGCCATAACTCTTACTGCAATGCAAATACCTTTCCCCAGTTTCCCCTCCCCCACCCCCTGAGGGAAAGGGGAAGCAGAGTCACAGGAAGATGACTGTTTACTTCATCCTGCTTCTGTCAAAGCCAGAACGAATTATCACCACCTTCACTGGCACTAGTACTACAGGGAGATCTTTTGCTCAAAGCCATATAAAGCCAGAATGTGCTGTCTTTGCCATACCCAGGTGAGCAATTATTTGCTGATTCATGACCTTTAATGAATGGCCCCTCCAGGAAGAAAGGTGATCCCTCAACTCCTTTGTGTTCCCTACCTACACAGAAATTCACCTAGTGCAGGGGGCAGCACTGCATTTTCATAACCCCACTTTGAGAGTTTCAGTTAAGACTTAATTGCTTCATGCACTCTCTACATGGGGGTGAATTTCCTTCTCTGAGTTATGCTGCTAAATATGACATTCAGGTACAGCAGCGCTGACAGTTACCATGGGCCTCATGGCAGAGTGGGAGGGCGGCCTGGCTTCACGCCTCAGAAGGGGCAGCCCCAAGAGCATTCAGCTTTCGGCACCCCCCTGGACTGTGCTCCTGAGCATGTCTACCCCTCACAGCTGTGGGCAGCCAGAGAAGCGCTGCCATGGCATTTAAAAGGAGCTTGGAGCTCCAGCAACTGTCCCCTTTGCCTCCCCACCCCCATGTCGGTGGGCTTGTTCAGGTACATTTGGACCACTGTTTCCAAAATTCCAGTGAGCTAAGCTTCTTTTCCAAGAAAATAAAACCAACACTTCTCCTACCTCTAACTTCCACATCTTTATCCCTCATGTTCCTGCTACCTCACCATGGATCATTAAAGACCTGGACACCTGCCAGGCCCCCCTCTTCTAAACACATTCTCTATCAGAAACTCTTAGTTATAATTGTCTTTCCTCTCATTTCTTGCATCCTTTCCTTGAAGTGACATGGCTAACAACAACAACATTGATATTTAACATATCATATGAGTTGAAACCATTGAATGGACGAATTGAAGTCTCAGAAATATTCTTTCATGCTCTCTGCAAACTCAGGTAGATATGTCTTCGTCTTTTACATTTGTTTCACATTTAAAAAATTATTAGATACACTGATTTAAACCACCATGCACCTCAGATTTTGGGTGCCCAACCAAAAACATCTTCAGAAAGATTTGGTTTTCACGATCTAAAAATTAGACCGTGTTGAAGGTGTCAATCTAGGCACCAGAAGTCAATAGTTACTTTTTAAAGTCATGGAAATAATTAGTAGATTATAAAAGGCACATGCACAGACGTATAAAACACCATGATTTCCATTTGCTTACTATTGCTGATGCTTCAAAAGACTCTTCAGAGTACATTTTTCATCCTATTACAGAACAGCAATTTAAAAGCGAGAGAAAGAGAGAGAGAGAGTGTGTCCATGTTGGGTTTAAGGCATTATTAGCATAAATTCTCAACCCTCACATAATTCTCTTTAGTCATTGTTTGGATTAGCTCTGAATATTTTAACTATTAAGAGCTTCAGCTTACCAAGTCTCACAAGACAGTCAATTTCTTCTAAATAAGAGCTTAAGAAAGTAAGCACAAACATAGTTTTAACTCCTCTGTCTCCCACATACATAATTATCACAAACTGTACTACCTTGCTCAAGGCTTACTATAGTATATAAACATCTAGTTTATAGAAATGAAGCTTCCTGCAGCACAACAATCACTCGTGAGGAAATTGTATCCAATAAAACAGGCACTCTGAAAGACTAAGCCTTCAGGGAACTGGAGTTTAATGGGGCATGTGAAATGAAGACTACGCCCAAACTGATGAGGAGATTATTTAATTATGAGCAAAAATATTTGCATGCAAACAAAGTCACCCTAAGAACACAGATTTCTACATTTGGCTTGATAATTGTCAACTAAAATTGCATCCAAACAAAAATCAAATATTTTCCAACAGCTGAAAGGTAAGAAGAGTAAAAAGGAATGAAAGTTGTAGCTTTAAACCCTAATCATATGTACTCCTGATGGACTGTGTCATGTCTGAGCAGCGACATCAAATTTTTGATAGCAAAATTGTGTTAGGTTTTGTTGTGGCCATAATCTCTTTTATTTAAAGGTATGCTTGCACTGGGTCAGAGGCGCAACAATGAGCTGCATTTACTTGTATTGTGCTTCTGTTAGGAAGGAAAGCCGTCTTCTGCAAATGATGCAACACTACACCATGCAACTTACTGAGATTAGTAATAGCTCATATGGGTTTTGACAGAAATAGTGAACCATATACAGAAGGAGAGTAACGTTGCCTGTGTTAAATGGTTTACTCAAAACACAAAGGCTATGTCTACATTAGAGTGATCTGTTGACAGAAGTCACTGTTGGGAAATATTTTCTGACAAAACTTCTGTTGACAGAGTGGCCACACACAAAAGCAGATCGAAAAAATGATCTGCTCTGTGGACAGTGGCCAGACTGCCTGGCCTCTCTTGACAGAATGGCTGACCAGAAGCACAGCAGACAGGGCTGCCTGGTGACCTGGAGGCCCTTTCTGTTGACAAAGGGCCCACTAAAGAGCGTCCATATGGCTTTTTTTTTGTTGACAAATTCTGTCAGGAAAGGTATTCAACCTTGTGGAGGAGAAGCAGAAGGCTGTTGACAAAAGTGATGAGTTCTGTCTACAGTATGTCAACACAATACATTTTTATTGTGGATGCTCTGTGAGTTTTGTCCACAAAACCAGGGTTGTGTCAACAAACCTCTGATGTACTAGTAGTAGTAGGCATCCTTCAGTCTGCACAGACTATGGATCGTGCCCTTTATAGTTTCAATTGAGGGCTTCATTTACAGCCTGTACTGTGACTATGAAGACCCACACGAGAGTGACAGTCCTTGCTGCATCTCTTGCAGATGTGGTGGGTGTCTGGCAAGTCCTTATTGTGCATTCTGTGTGCTCACTTCTCCTCTGCTAGCTGTCTGATCCTCATCTCGCCCTTCTGAAGGCCCTTGTGTAACACCTGCCTCCATCTGCCGCGGTCGTCTGCTAGTTCTACCCAGTTGTCAAGCTCGATGTCTACCTCTCTGAGGTTTCTCTTGCAGACATCTTTGTAGCGCAACTGGGGGCGTCCGGGAGGTCTTTTGCCAGAGGCTAGCTCACCATACAGGATGTCTTTTGGAATCCTTCCATCATTCATCCTGTGGATGTGTCCAAGCCAGCAGAGCTGATGCTGCCTGAGGAGGGTGTGCATGGTTGGGATTCCAGCTTGCTCGAGGACGGCAGTGTTGGTCACTTTGTCCTTCCATGATATTCCAAGGATGTGCCTGAGGCAGCGCAAGTGGAAGACGTTCAGCCTCTTTTCCTGGTGGGCATAGAGGGTCCAAGTCTCGCTGCCATAAAGGAGTGTGCTGAGGATGCAGGCTCTGTAGACTTGCATTTGTGTGTGAGTGTACAGCTTGTTGTTATTCCACACTCTCTTGCTGAGTCTGGACAGAGTTGTGGCCGATTTGCCGATCCTCCTATTTAGCTCAGTGTCCAACAACAGGGTGTCAGTGATGGTGGACCAGAGGTAAACGAACTCATGGACAACCTCTAATGTACAGTTGTCAATGCTGATTGATGGGGATTCAGCAACATCCTGACCGAGTACGTTTGTCTTCTTTAGGCTGATGGTAAGCCCAAAGTCCTTGCACGCTTTGGAGAACTGATCCAGCAGTTTTTGAAGCTGGTCTTCTGTGTGAGACACTACAGCAGCATCGTCTGCAAACAGCATGTCTCTGATGAGGACTTCCCGCACCTTAGACTTAGCTTTCAGTCTTGCAAGATTAAACAGTTTCCCATCAGATCTTGTGTGCAGCAAGATGCCCTCTGTTGAAGATCCAAAGGCAAGGGAATGGAAAGACAGCAGGGAAAGCAACCAATGGGTAAACTTACATGGTCTTTTGTTTTCGCCTCCATGTGTTAACCAACTGTTTGATTTTCTGCTATAACCTTTTTATGTCCTACGAATAAATATCACCAATTTGTGTTCACTTGTACCAGTTTACCAATCACAAAAACATTGAAGTCACCTCTGAATTTGGCTCCTAAACCCACCTCCAAACAGCTTATGTTCAGCAGGGAATACAGGATGCTCAGCTTCTGAAATGTATTTCACTTATGCAAGACTGGGCACCATGCTCTTAAACAGAGCTATCTCTGTTTAAGAGCATGGTGAATAGGTGAGAATAGGCTCACTCAGTTACGGAAGACAGACACAACTCCAAAATCACGTGATTAAATGCTGGTAGGTCGATCAAAGATTTATACTCGAACGCCAACTAATGTAACTCATTACTGGTAAATGTGGGAAAACTGCATTCCTGAGGTACACAGATCACTGAAAGCCTGGGAAGCTGGTAGAATTGCTGAGCCCTGGGGTAAGGTGAGGGAGGTGGTGCCATACTCCCAGAAGGGGAATTGCCTAGGCACTCAGCCCTGAACTCTGCCCTGCTCATGTTGTGCTGGGCTGTGACCCCAAACATGCCAGCATTTTGCACAGCCTGGAATGTTCCATCTGAGGTCCCACTGGTGATTTAAAGGGCCTAGGGCTCTGGCCACCACAGTAGTTGAATCGCTGGGCCCCAGGACAGATGCCTCTTTAGTCCTCTTCCCACCCTCACCTCCGGTCGGCAGACCTGCTGACAGCTGCACCATTAGCACATTCCAATGTGAAATCTACAAAGGCACACAAATTTGAGTCTTCTTAACCTTATTGCCTCAGGTCCTCCTCTGTATCTGCTTTGCTGCTGCCATCCATTACCCGTAATACACTCTACCTGGACCTACCCAGGAAGTTCAGCAGCATCAAGCAGTTAATAGTGCCTGCAAGGTGCTTGTACTACTTTATTTACCGAGGCACATTCTTCTGTTATGGCATTAGCTCCAGCTCATTTACCCAACAAAAAACCCAACAGCCACCAGATGTTATGTTCTGCTAGTGACTAATTATCAAAGGACGTAGGAGCCATATCACTTCGGAGGTTGGAGGGAAAAGATTTAGTGTGAACAGGGAGCAGTGTGAATACAGATTTCCCAGACTGTAGAGATAAGTGAAAGGAAGCTGTTTACTGTGCGCACTTCGGTTTCGTTCTATGCTTCCAGTAAGTATTGCACTCTCTTTCACAAATTTAGGCTGGAATATGCTTGGTTCATAACTAAGAAAAGCCTGTGGTCTTGCAAGATTTGTAAGCAGTTTCTATTCACTTTTGCTTTGAAGTTTCTTGGATCAGCTTGAACCTGAATGGCCAGCTGAGTCAAACCCATGTGATTCAGAAACTAAACACAAGTGGCATCCTCGAAACCTTACAAAGTGACATACCTGAATTTATGTGAAACTTCTCTAGTCCAGTTAGGAGAAATGTCTATTTTGTGAACAGGAAAAGTCACGGAGTGAACCAGACCCTTCCCTCACTGGATGTACCTGGAGTTTGTACGTATGGGGTCAGATCTAGTTGGTGTAAACAGGGTAGAACCTTTGACCTTACTCACAAGAATAAGCTAGGTGGAAGAAGGTCAAGCAGGAGTATTCTTATCCTCAGGGCTGGTGGTGGTGGTGGTGGTGATGAAAATGACAGAATTGCTGGGTCCCTGGGCCAGGTGGGGGGTTTTCTCTGTGCTCTCAAAAGGGATGCAGATTTGGGTGGAAGGGGCAGGGATGGACTAGCCTCCTGCCACCAGCCCTTGAGTGGTACCCAGAGCACAGCACCCAAGGCTGTGGGGAGGGCTGTTTGGGACTCCAACAGTGATTTAAAGGGCCTGGGGCCCTAGCTGCTGCCTCAATAGTGACAACAGTGGCTGGGAGCCTCAAGCCCTTTTAAATCTCTGCACCACAGGACCTTCCCCCTTTTCAGCAGGCCTGTTTGTATCCCCCACTATTTCCACCTACCATAACACCCTAGTTAGAGTGCTAACCCACGGCAGGGGCCAAAACTGGGGTGGGGCACACAAAGCCACATTGGCTATTTCACTTCACTCCCTATGCTGAGCTCATTCTGGGTAAAGGTACAGATTAAACTCTGAGAGCCACTTCTGAGGTGCATTCCAAGTCCCGCTGAACTCCTCACTTCTCAGCGTCGCCTGTAACATCTTCACAAGAATAGTGCTGACCTGACAACAGAGGTGTTTAGGCTTCAGATGATAATGAGCAAGAAGGATTGTGAGAGTCACTCCTAAACCAGGAAGTGGCTCTTTGCCCAGGAAAGCTTATGCTCCAAAATATCTGTTAGTCTACAAGGTGCCATAGGACTTGTTGTTTTTGAAGATACACACTAATTTAGCTACCCCTCTGATACTTTATACACCTTGTCACCCACAGTAGCATGGTGGATTGGATCTTTTATTGTTTTAATATGTTTTTCACTATAATTCTTACAATTAATGCACTTGCTTAGAAAAAGCCAGGTGGTAAGTGAAGGTGTGGCAATTCCACTCTTCACCGTCTCTAAGGAGAAAAGGAAACTAGGTCTATTTAGGCAATCTGATTGTACTGAGGAATTCACGCTGTGCAGTCTGGAAATATTCCACTCAGAAGGGAGAGAGATGTGTTTAAAATTAAGCACATACATAATGCTGTCTGTAATAAAAAAGGTTGTTCTGAATCAGTGAGATAACCTCAACTTTAGAACGTAATAAGAAAATATTAATAGAGTGACACATTTTTTACACCTATTGCTCTACATGGGGCACAGTTGCACTGTTTAATGCAGCTAAGTGATAAACACCTCCTGGGATTGCCCTGGGATGGCCCTGGGAGCCTAGGATGCTTCACACCTCCCAGGAAATGCTTACTACTTTGCAATATCAGGAAAGAAGATTTAATATTCTGAATTAGCTAGGGAAAGCAATTGCAATGTCAGACTTGTTTCAAATGGATTTTCAGATGTTTACAGATAAATGGTAGAATCCATCAGCTTACCAGCTGTTGCCTGGTCATTCACACTAGATATGAATCCCTGTTGTTCATTAATCTTGTGCTACTGCTATCAGATGATCTTATTTCCTATTCATTCCCAGCTGGAAAAGTTTATTACCCAGCACAATATAGATCATCTAAAAACATTTTAAAATATCAAAATACCCAGCATGATATATTTCATCTAAAAAACATTTTAAAATATCAAAAAGAATATGTCTTTGCTAGATTCTGAGTGTCATTGGCAAATGAGAGTTTCCAAATTCCAATTACAGAAATTAGAGTGAATTAAGGGTTTTGTTTTGTTTTGCTTTTTGTTTGAACATGATGGTATCCATTCCCTTACCACTCCTTTAGAGACAAGCCTTCAGGCTCTGTTTTGTATCACAGTCTGCGTGAAGGTGCTCTGCCCACCATGACAGTTACTAGAGATACCCTGGGTAACTAACAGAGGAGTAAGTTGATCTGTGAATCTGTTCTGCTAAGATGCCTCATTAAACCCACAGACAATACAGTCACATGGCTCCTCTCCTACTAATCTTCTGGTTGTGAGTGAATGGTTTCTACTGAATTCTGTAGACAGGTGACAGACTGATCCACCCACCACAACTGCCCTTGTTCTCTGCCCCCAGAACACTTGGGCTCCTTAATTTTTATCATTCTTTTAACACAACCCTGTGAAATTTAGAGATGACAGCACCATCCTAGTTATTCTAGATTGCTCTACAAATGCAAGAATTTCATTTCAAAATGCTTAAAACCCTTTCTCTTCACCTCTATTAATTTTAGTGGGAGTCACCCTCAGATATCCTATAGAATTTAGGATTTTGTTTACTACCTGATAAAAGACTCTTGCTCCTAGGTGTCACTTGATTATCGATGAAAGCTGGAGTATCATAGCAGCATCTTTTCTCACCTTTGCTTGTACAAATGGAGGTAAGAGTATTAGCGAGAACAGGGGTTCACTTAGCATTAATGAGTGAGGAACCATTGTAGCTGGGAAGTAATCTATTGCTCTCTTCTTACACCTATCCTCCTCCTCTACGGCACTATAGCAATGTTAAGTATCAGAGAAATAGCCGTGTTAGTCCGTATCTTCAAAAATAACATGAAGTCCTGTGGCACCTTTATAGACTAACAAATATTTTGGAGCATTACCTTTTGTGGGCAAAGACCTGCTTCATCAGATGCATGAGTGGGGGTGGGGGGTAGGGGGATGTCCAGGGGAGGAGTTAAAGAGGGGGTCCCAGTAAAGGGGAGGGCCAGAGCTGACAAGGTCTATTCACTCAAGGTGGAAATAGCCCATTATCAGCAGTAAGTGTGGAGCAGTGAGTATCAAGAGAGGAGAAAGCAAGCCAGTTCAGTCAGTGGGGGATGTGGCCCACTGTCAGCATAGAAACTGCTTTTGTAATGGGCCAACCACTCCCAGTCTCTGTTCAATCCTTGGTTGATGGAGTCAAATTTGCAAATGAATTGCAGCTCAGAGATTTCTCTTTCAATTTTATTTTTGAAATTTTTTTGCTGTAGGACTGCTACTGTTAAATCTGTTACTGAGTGTCCAGGGAGACTGAACTATTCTCCTACAGGTTTTTGTATGTTACCATTCCTGATGTCTGATTTATGTCCATTTATTCTTTCACATAGAGACTGTCCAGTTTGGCCAATGTAAATTGCAGTGGGGCAGTGCTGGCACATGATGGCATATATTATATTAGTAGATTAAGTAGCACTAGCACCAATGATAGGTAAATATTTTTAGATTATCAGGACTTTTTCTATAAAGAGCTTTTTCATCAGAAAATGGATGAGTCATTGAAACAACTGTTTGTAGGAAAGGGACAGTTTTGACAAATTTGTGATTTGAAGGACTTCTCACAATAGTTTTGAAATTATTAAAATGAGTTATTTTTTTAAAGAAAAAAAGGTGGTGGAACTCAAGCCCCAAGCTGCCCCTCCCCATCCTGAGTCCCAGCTTCTGTTCCCCAGCAGCTTAAACACCCGGAGCCCAAGCTGTCGCATGGGGGGAGCTTAACTGCCCATCGTGTGGGCCCAAGCTGCCCCCTGGCAGCTTAACTGCCCCCCAGTGGAGTCCAAGCTGACCCCTTGGTGGCTAACCTGGCCCCCAGTGCAGGGCCCAAACTATCCCCCATGTGAGGCTTACCTGCCCCTTGCACATTGCATAAATTCCCCTTTAATATTTGCAGTGCATTGTGGGATATGATACTGTATCTGTGTTTTGATCATGTTGCTACTAATGTCTTGATTTTGAAAAGGAAAAGGAAGCTTGCAGTATTTCTCCTGTGAAGGGCAAAACACATTTTAAGTGAGAAAAATGAAATTAAACATGAAATAAAATTGGCATAAAGTGGGGTTGGAGCTGTTTCAAAAAAGAGAAAAATCAAAGATGAAAACAGAATTTCAAACTGAATGGGCCCAGTCCTTCACATTTCTATCGAGTTTACCTGGGCTCCCTTTACGTCTCATTTGCAACGAGAAATTCGTCAACAGCAAAAATGCAACCTCAAGAGAACATGTAAAAAGCTTGTGAACATCCTACAGTAAACATGTTTTCCATTACAAATTGTATGCGCTGCTCTTAAAGGAGGGGTTACAAAAAGTATGGTTTGGCGTTATTTATTTAGGACCATCTCATATTCACATGCATTGTGGCTCTTGAAGCGTTGGGATTTTTTACCGAACTCAAAAAAAAAAAAAAAAAGGCTATTTTGGTTGCTGACCCCTGTGCTTCACTGGGTCAGGGTGCTGCACCTGGAACTGATTTCAAGATCATCATAGAGAATTATTTTGGAAAGATGAACAAGGAGCCATAACAAGCACAATGAATATCTAAAGTGATTAATGATATAGAGAGGCCAATCTGGTTCACTTTTATCATTGCGACAAGAAGAAAATACACAATGGAAAGGCAACATACTTATATTTGATTAAAAGAAATGTCAAACAGCTTATCATGAGACAGTGGAACACACTAGCACAAAGTATTGATACAAATAGTTTACAAACTTTAATTAAAAAATTTAAAGCCTTCAGTGCCAGATGTTCTTATTCAGACACTGTGTTTGGATAAAGTAAGAAAGGTTCACCAATGTATCATGTGTCAGGTTATATGTTTATCATCAGATAAGACAAGGAAGAAATTTGGTTCACAGTATAGCACTGCAAAAGTCAGATGCCCTATTGCAATTTTTCACCTTTCACTGGACAATCCATCAGTGGCTGATTTTGGAAAAAGGATACCAGTCTGCAAGGAACATTGGTCTTTTCCACTACAGGAGTTTCATTTTTCCTATTATAAAATCACCTCATTTCTCATTAATACCCTGATGCCTCCTTGAGGAGAATAGAAAAAAGAAAAAACCTAGGAGGAAATAAAAACTATCCCAAAGGCATAAAACAGAAAATGTGTTGTGAGTCAAAACTGCAGGAAAGTATAAGTCAGAGCAAGATACGAATGTAATAAATACTCTTTAAAAAATAAAAAGGGGGCAAGTAAAGATTGGTTTTTAATTAACAATCATGGCCTCATAAAGGGCCTTATGAACATAAAGTTTTGGCAGAAATGTAATTAGAGATTGTGTTGGAATAAAGTTTAACTAAATGTTTAAGGAGAAATCTTCAGCAAAGTAAAGGGAATAGGAGTTCTGCCACTGACTTCAATATCAAGATTTAACCCTTTATCATTTTCACTGAGTGTGCAATGCTCTAATATTGTCTCTCAGAATGACAGATGATAGAAGAACTAATAATTTCATTTCTGAGGGCTCTGAGTTGTGATACACTGAAGACTGTGTTGGAATTGCCAGCTGTCTGTCACTTTCTTGGGCAACACTCAGTCTGGAACCAACCTAGAAAACAATGCAGTGAGCTGTGCCTCTCTATTGTACGGAGCAAAGTGCTTTCTCCTTGTTTTTGGTTCCTTTGGGTGGTTCTGGATTCTAAAAATAAAACTAATGTTCTGTTGCAACCTTCCAGAAAGAGTATTTTAAGGTTGTCTATTATCTCTTTGTAAAAAGAATAATTCACACAAAAGGTACATCAAAGTTACTATGGCCAAGCTTGGAAATGATACCTTTTTCTGATAATCAAAAGCTATTAAAAGCTGAAATTTAACAAAGACAGGGTGAATCTCCCTAGTTTGGCACCCTTGGGATCTGACTGGTGCCAAATGAAAGAATTTGCTGCACCACGGGAAGTCAATATTTTCTAGCACATTATCAACACTTCCTCTTCTTACTGGGCTCTTAGAAGACATTTAGCCAGTAATTTACAGCTAAATAACACAGAACACTGAAAGCCAGGACTGATGGCTCTAAACAAACTTTATGGGACCATGGGAAACTTGGCCACACCCAGGATGAGCAGTTGTGCAACTAAAGTCATGTTGGATTACAGAGGTTGCCAGATGAGTGCGCCAGACTAGAGAGATTCAAGCTGTATCGCAACTCATCTTGGAACAGGAGTTTTACACATCTACATGTTAGAGTTGTATGGGTTTAAATCTTAATTTTGAAAATTTTCTCAGTGTTTAAATGATTTTCATACACTATTAACTTTAGAGGTGTGGAATAGGTGAAATTCATTTATGCAGAGGACCAGCACAAAGTCTTGACACCACTTAATTTCAGCACTTGAAAGAATTTTAAAAACTTCTGTAAATTTAATTTAAAAATCACATTTGTGCCTTAAAAGAGAGGTGAATGTACAGATGTCAATCACTTTTATAACATTTTCAGAAAAAAATCTGTTTTAGTATAACAAAGAAGGATCATTATAAAGAGACTATTTCCAATTCAGCCACTTGTTTATGCATCTACACTATTTTTAGTGTAGCTATCCTATATTTTAATTAAGAAATTCTAGTAGATTCTGAGTAAAATTGCTATAAATGGTGCAGAACTTCAGATCTAAACCCTAGATAGCTGCAAAGACTGCCTTAGGTGCATCATCCTGTGTTCTTTGAGCAAAGCACATAGCTTGCAACGTTGCAAATGCTAAAGGTAAATCACAGAACAGTCCAACATACAAAATAATCCTCCCACCATAGGCCTAATCCAAATCTGTTGTCAATGGAAGACTTCAACAAGGCTTGTATCAAGACCTATTTACGTTTAGTCATTAGGTAATGTCAGTGTATATATAGCCACCTATGAAAGGCAATTCTTGACCCGTGTTGGAGGGGACATTATGAGCCTGACCTACACCCTGCAACAGACAAATAAAGACTTTAGGGCTGTGTCTAGATTAAAGGGTTTTGTCGATAAAAAGGCCATTTTGTCAACAAAACCCATGGAACATTCAGATTGCCAAGTGCATTCTGTTGAGAGAGATCTGTTGACAAAAACGCCAGTTTGGATGTTCCTGGGGGTCTTCTGCTGACAGAAAAGGCTTCCAGGACACCACAAACCCCCTATCTGTTATGGTTCCGGGTGGCTGTTTTGCCAGTAGAGCAGCCAGGCAGTCTGGTCGCTCTGTGTCAACAGAGCAGTTTACTCTTCTCTGTGGTCTACAAACAATTTGTCATCAGAAGTTTTGTCACAACATATCTTCTGACACAAACTTCTGACAAAAAATTCCTGTAATCTAGACATGGCCTAGGAGTCCTTTGCTTCAAAACCTATAAGACCGGGAACACCATGTCACATGGCCTCTTAAAGAGAATAAATAGTATATCATTATGGTTAAAAAAGTGTCAGCCCTAAAATGCATTTTGGCACAATAGAATTTTTTTTTAAAAAATAATAAACTTATCTATTCTGCTGTAACACAACTTGCATAGCACACACTAAAAAGAATAAAACGTCAGACCCTGATATTAGATAAGAGATTAAATAAAGAGAGAGAAAAAGACATAGCAAAACATTGGACTAAATGTAAGTCAAGACAAAAGAGAATTGATTCATGAATAATAAATGTGATCTTATTATATATCAAGAAGAACAAATCATAGCAGATTCTAGCTGAGTAAAATGATTAATAGCACAGGTTCACACCACACATACTTTGACTGCATATGAATAGGTCAAATTGTCTGGGGATGAGATGTTACAAACATATGAACGTGTGTCCTTGTGGCTGAGATAAAATAGTGACAAGATGCAGGAAGAACATCTTATTATCACTCATTCACTTATGCTTATCAGAGGAGGATATATAGAAGGGGACAAGGCTTAAAGGTAGTCAAATGAGAATTACTAGGCAGCACTATAAAAATAATCCATCTTGAATTCATCCTATATTATTTCTTAATCCCCTGGCTGCACTCCATGACAAAGTTAGGGAATATACTTTTGCATAAAGTGAAGATGATTGAAATAATGAATGGTTGCTAATGTTCAGAATAAACAGTTACATTTGGTATTCCACAGCTATATATCTATGCATTTATCAGGACAGGCAGACGATTTTGACTGATGACACTAGCGTTCTAGTGTAATATATTGCTACTTTTAGCACCTTTTAAACAACAATCCCAGTCCACTTTAAAAATATTAACTGAGTGTGTAGGGACCCTAATGAATTTAGTGCAAGGATAAGACTTACCTGTCATCGTGGCCCCTTGTGGTTGGGCATGGTGTAGTAGGCTCTCCTTTTTTTAACCCCTTGCTCACAGCCATTTCAGCATTGCTGTGGCCTGCTTCTTTTTGTAACTCACCCTCTGGTAGGCTCATATATAGCCCCACCTCATCCCCCTTCATTTACATTTTGTGCTGAAGGTTTCTGTTGCACCTTTCTCCCTGGCCTGTTTGGGATCCAGGGCCCTCTCTTCTCATGGGGTTCCAGTACAGGGATTTTTTAATAATTGTTCAGGCCTGGCTACATAGGTTATTTTCTGGCCCCCTGGACCACTTCCTACATTGCAGTCCTACATAGGCCTTTGTCACAGCTCCTTCCCAGGTTCACAGTGTAGCTGCTTCTCTCTCTAAGCCTCTTCCAGAGTCTCACCGAAATTTCTAAGCACTTTCTGCCAACCAGCTGGTTCTGCCTTGCACGAGATTTCTCCACTTACCCGGCAGTGCAGTTCCTGCCTCAGCAGGAGTTTCTCTAGTCTCTTCCCTCTGGGCCCTTTCACTAGAAGAATGAATCACGGACAGATTCAATTCCTCCCACTTTCCTTCTCCGAATAACATTGGGCTTCCCCTTGCTGGCCTCCCTGCCTTTCTTCTGGGAGGCTTTCTGCATCAGCAGATTTACTCAGGTGCATGGCTTCAGCCAGGCTTCTCTCACTGGGAGGCACCAGTCTGCTCTCCTCCCTGATCAGCTCCCACCTGAGGCAGGGTCAGCCCTTTTAATGCCTCCTTTCAGGCTTGATGCACACTTCAGGAATAAGGTGAGATAGATTGAGCTCCACTGTCTCTTTCTGGCCCCATGTGGGGTTGGTAAATCCCAACACTGATATAAACAGTCACTGTTTAGGGAGAGAGTCAGGATGATTCCATAGCTTGCTGGTTCGGTCACTCACACAAGTTCAAATCTCTGCTTCAATGATAAAAAGTGGAACAACTTTAGGAGGAAAGAATGAGAAAGACCAATACTAGAAAGGACCATGAGACAGTGCCCAAGACACCCTTCTGTAACGTGGAAACCACAAGTTCAAACCCTCTGCCACACTAGGCAGAGGAGAGAATTGAACTGTGGTTACTACACATCTGAGTTAAGTTCCCTAACTACCCAAGGTTGTATCTCCCTGGTCCAGCACCCTCAGGACCTCAGTGGTCCTGAACAAGGGTTTTTGCCAGTGAAGGAGAGGTTAACCCCCCTGTCCTGGGCCACACCCACTGGCACTGCAGCTCTGGCTCTCTGGCCATGGCTTGCCGTCACAGCTGGCACCCCAGCATGCCAGATGTGCCGGGGGGGCTGCCGCAGCAAGCCAACACTCCAGCCCCAGTTCCTCACAGGGCGGCTGCTGCGACAAGCTGGAGCTCTGGCCCCTGCCCAGGACCTGGGGCTGCAATGTCAAGCCAGAGCTCTAACCCTGGTCCCCCACAGAGGGCTGCTGGGGGACACCACCTCCAGCCCAGCCTCATTGACCCCTGCAGGTTTGCTAGCTGATTGCCCTCCCGGACCAGCGAGCTGGTCCAGGAACATCTTTCATCCTTCTGGACAAGGGGTGAAGCCGGATGAGAGAATATGGACTTCTGGAGGTGCAGCCTGTAAACTAAAAATAAGGAAGGACCTTTACCTTCCTCAGCCAGTCTGGCATGTTGAGAATTCAGTTCCTTGCTTTTGTCAAAATTAGTGAAATCAAAATGGAAAACTGGAAGTTGAAATGAAAGGAAATGTGTTGTATCCACTCAACACGCTTTTTTCCTTTTACACTTTTCAATTCACCAAAAAAATCTGAAATATTTTGTTTTCCATTCAACCCAAAATGAAATTTTCCCCTTTTCACAATTTCAAGCAAATCAGAAAATTCAATATTTGCCTGGGAGTGGATTATATCCTGTACCTACAAAAAGTGAAATACAGGAAAGGTCACAGATTTATTAGATCTTCTATTGGGATTTGGTATGGAAAAATTGTATGTTCCACATATTAACATGTTTCCAGCTCCCCCAGAGTATGACACATTCTGAATGGCTGGTCATATCTCTGCCTATATATACATAGTGAACAAGCACTACATGTTTTATGTCTATTAACAGACAAGGCAGGGAGTTAAACTGAAAAGATTCACTTCATATATGAGATGGCAGACTAATTCTAGGTTCAGCAACCTAGTAATTTATATGAATACAGTAACTGGATTTCATTAACAGGTCATTGCGAATACTGGAACAGAAGGTAAAAACCCACCGAAGCACAGGACATTGAGACTCCCAATGTAAATTATGTCAAATCATAAAATGTTTCCAAAACTCAAGTCAAAATATAACCAGATTAAAGGCTGGAATCTGCATGCGTTCCTTATATGGGGTGGTAATGTCTCAAATGAGTAGTCCCATTAAGATAAATAAAAAAATTGTTTTATAATTACTAGTCAGCATGAAAATTGTACAAAACTCAGCCCTAAATTAAGTAAAATTTCTCACAAATATCCCATTTTATGCCTGCATATACATTATTGTGCCACTTTACTACTGCAAGTAACCTGATCCATGGTTTAAGAATAACTTTAAAACTGCTTTGTAATGTTGACTACCTGGAATAGCAACCAGCAACAAACCAAGGAAAGTGCTAACATTCTGTGAAGAGTGCTAGAGCAAAGCTCAGACCGGATCTTGGCACAGATGGTGTAGAGACAGGGAAATTCTCCTGCAGTGAGCCTGTTGAAATAAGTGCTTCCATAGAAATAGTGGAGAACAGGGGCCCAGCCAGTGACCTCTGAAATCAAATATGCCATTTGTTGTTTCCAACAAGCATGGGATCAGGCTTTAGAAGATAATGCACAATGGCCATCAAAATTAGGTTGGAGCTGAAGTTTGGGTATCATCATCATCATCAACTATAGGCTCAGCGCCCGTTGGTGTCCGATGCTTCCCTCACTATTTCCTTACATCTTTCCCTGCCCAGTGCAGACTACCTCTGCACCAATCTACTACACCATCTACCCATTTGCTGTGTGCTCTGCTTCTCCTATTCAAACCATCCATTATGCCAAATACCAGGGTAGTGATTTTTGTTCATCGTTCACTCTGCAGATATGCCTGAATAGCTGTAACTTCTGTTGTGTAATCTTCTTCAGTAGGTTCTCTTTTGTCTGTATCTTTCTATGTAATTCCTCACTGGTGACCTTCTGTATCCATCCTATTCCCAGGATCTTTCTATAAGTCCTCTCAAATGCCAATATCTTCCTCTTTCAAACTTCCATTATCACCCATGTCTCACATCTGTACAACATGCTTCTGAATACATGTTTTCAAGACGTGGGTTATTATGGATTCAAGTAAATTTTAATTTGCTTGTCAATAGAATTATCTAACTAGCATTGGCCATATGAAAGTCAGACAACTTGAATATAATTTATATTTGATGTACTCAAACTATAAGCAGGTAAAATGTAGAGAAAAAATAAAAATAGGCAAAATGAAAAAGGTAATATTTTCTGAAATGTTATCTGAAATGTTACCCCTAATTTAAAAATAAGAAGAAGAAAATGGTATGGGGATATACCTATCTCAGAACTGGAAGGGACCTTCAGAGGTCATCCAGTCCAGTCTCCTGCATTCCCAAGACCTATCACCATCCCTCACAGGGTTGTTGGTTTTTTTTTTCTTTCATTTTTTGTGTGTGATTTATTTGTGTCAGATTGCTAATGGCCCTCTGAGGGATTCAACTCACAACCCTGGGTTTGGCTGGCCAACACTCAAACCACTGAGCTACCCCTCCCCCCTGCCTTTCTATCGGCCTGACCCCAGAGTTCTTATTCGAGTCCATAGATTCAGTGGCACCCTCTCTGAAATAGTACAGAAAAGGGTTCTGAAATTTTATATCCAATACAGCCAGACTAAGCAAAATCCTAGAACTGAATCTCCAACATAGCTCTGGGTTTGCCAGTACGAGCACTGAATTTGAACATCCTGATATCTGTGAAAATCCAGATGATGATCGAAACTATAAAATTAAGGAATATCCTGAGCCTGGGTTACAGTGCTGTTCCTTCTCTCTCTCTCTTTCCATTATTTCCAATAGCTCTTTTATCTGAAGGGTGTTTTAGAATCAACTATTATCACTTAAACCAAGCACAGAAATTCTGTTTTCATCATACTGCCAACTTCTTAAAAAGTGGAGTAGGGACTTCAGTAAAAGTCACTTAATTGGTGTGAAACTAGAGCTGATCAGAAAATGAAATAACTCACACTGACATAACTTCTGGCATTGGTCATATTTTTGGCAAACTTTTTTGGCCATCTTTAATGAGAAGAGAATACTTCTGACAATCATTTAAGTAATTGGAGTTAGATAAGTTTTGTTCTCAACTATACCGGCTATTCAGCTTTTAGGATATTCTCCTTGCACCACGTATCCAGGGAGGATTTTCAATTAAGTTGGACATATTTATCAGAAAATAGCAAGTGAGGCTCACCTTTAGGGCTTTAAATTGGTGAAGAATCTTGACAGGAAAAATATTTCCTCTTGAAGATAATGACAGATGGGTTGAAAAGCTGTAGCATACTACTAACAAGTGATGAACAGTGTCCTTTGAGAATGTCACTAGCAATTGAAATTAATCTTATGGTAACAGATCAAATCTCTATCCATTGCCCATTTTGAGATGACTGAATAAATGGTTGAAAAGGTAATTTATTTCTCATAATTTTTACATTCATTATATATTTACATGAAGGAGTTATGCTAATAATAATGGTTATCTAGATATGGAGATGATACCACAGGTTAACCCAACAATACTAGAGTTTTAGATATTCATGCCTAATATGAGAAACAGAAAATGACCAGCCCCTTGCAAGCTCCAGATTTATGCTCTTCTAATAAGAGGCATGACTTCTCACAGCTTCATGTCAGTTTTCCCATGACCTTTAACAACCACCAACCTGGTCACCTCTTTGTGCACTTATTTTTGTCAACTCACACAGCCAAGGATGGTCAGGATTATGGGATTTCTTCAACACAGAACTGATTAGGATAATGTACTTTATTAAGCTTACTATTATGCAGTTACAACAGTTCACAGGGTACACATTAGCAAATAAAAAGCACAACAGGACACTGCTTAATGAAATAAGAAGCTCTTTGGAATGCTTACCTCCCTTCTGCCAAGGGGAGGCCCATCTCTGTTTCCTCACACTAGGGCCACAGTGGATGTGGCTCCAGC
The DNA here is from genome assembly GCF_033958435.1 of Carettochelys insculpta. Classification (NCBI taxonomy): domain Eukaryota; kingdom Metazoa; phylum Chordata; order Testudines; family Carettochelyidae; genus Carettochelys; species Carettochelys insculpta. The sequence continues at coordinate 61,344,698 of NC_134144.1, forward strand.
TGGGGGAATCCAGGGCACCCCAAAGGCTGAAGTCCCAGGTGAGATTCAGCTAAGGGTGGGGCTCTCTGAGTTCTCATACCGTAGGTGTATACCACTGTGTGCGCGCGCACTGGCTCAACACCACTTTTACATTCCCACAGAGTTAAAGTAGGGTTGAAGCCTGGGTTAGGGCTGTTTGCTTCAGTACTTGGCTTTCAATTACAGCTATATGGGCAGCAGCCAATAAGGCATGTCAAGGATGATACTATCCACCTGTTGTTTATGCTTGCAGAGTTCAAGACTGTGCCAAGCACTGCATAGCAAGCATGGAAGTTTCCACTCTTGCTCTCTGATGCCTGCAGGCAGCTCTCTAAGGCCTGCAGGCAGGCCTGCTGGCATGGTACATTGAAAGATTTTAAAAGATTTTTAAAGTGGCCTGATTTAACAGAAGTTGGGTCCTCAAAACTTCTTGAAAATCTTGTCTGTTAGCAGTTCATGTGAGACTATGGGTGCATAATTTGAAGCATTTTTTTAGAAAATGCAGAGACCTGTCCTTGAAAATCAAGGTCACTTCAAGGCATCTCAGGCTGGGCACCCAAAACTTGAGGCCAACAACACAACTAGCTGCTTTCCAAAAATTAGGCCACTTGGGTTTTGTACAAATTCATGAATTAACAGACTCTTGGCTGTTCTTCAATCTGTTGCATGTCACATTATACATTACTGTCATCAGGTGAATTATAATAGATTTTTGCCCAGTGACATTTACCAAAACATTTAAAGAGGAGAATGGTCTGTCAAAATGCCATACATAAAGTATTGTGAATTACAGACTATATTACAGGGTATTGGAGGCCTACACAAGATGGATGTTTTAGTCTTCAATTTATGATCTTCCAATGTTTTTGGGGGCACAAATTTTGACATATTTTATTAGATGTCAGATTCCCATTTGTCATTTAGAGTTATAGTGATTAGTTGTTTTTGTCAGAGCCATAATATGCTATGTAATGGTGACATCTAATCTTATCTCATCATGAAAAGGAAAATGTGCGTGGCATTCTGTAATGTGGGATTTGAGGGGTGTTCAAGCAAAAAAGGATGTGTAGAATCAGCCCAACAAATGCCAAGTTTCCCCAGAAATCCATCAGTGTGATTTTGTTGGGCTGATTCTAACATATAGAAAATGGTTATTTTCCATAAGCTGAAGTTAGTGTTTTGAATCAAACCCTTATGAAAAAAGGAAACAGCCTTTTTCTTAACATTTTTTACACACACACACACACACACACACACACACACTCTGAATTAAAAAAGTTGTGATACAAACAGATTCATAGATCTAGTTCCCTAGAACCCAATTTAGACTTTGTCCCAAGATAAACATCACTTACATGGAATTTCTGTCTTCCTGTATGAATATGAATAAACTACATATGCCCCATACAACTGGTATCAGTCTGACCCTAATAACTCTGAAATGCCAAAAGGTAATCAGTTATACCTTAAATAAAGTTGCAGTCACAGAGGTAAACTAGGCCATCCCAAGAGCAATTGATTCCAATTATTTGATTTTTCATATGGCCTGGGTTTTATCCTATTTCCTGATGCATTTTTTCCAAAGCAAAGATGTCTTTTTTTTTTTAAACTAGAATTATCACATCTGTGGCCGAACACCTTAAGCTTAACCCTGAGGTGCCTAATGGAAATAGACATTTCCCACATTCCAGAGTTAATTTAACAGACATTGAACCTTCACATCGTACTGTTACCTTATGTCCTTACACTGCATTTTTCATGGATTTTAAGCAGTTTCTACAGGATAATAGATGCTGTGAAAATAATATAGGAAAAAAAGCTTAAAACCAACCCTTTTGCTACAGCATATAACTTTGGTCCCATGATGAATCAGATACTAAACTAATGTTATTCCACTTGATGCAAAGAAACCTAAATATCAGTGCCAGATATAAGTCATTCTGCTGTGATTATCACAGTAATAAAATAGCCTCTGATACCTTTTAGTTTCACAAAGTCATTGCCGCAATATAGGATTGAACAAACAGGGAATTTCTCAACACAAATACTTGAGGCTTCAATTATCCCTTTATCACTTTACAGAGAACTGTATGGCTGCAAGCACCATTTTCCTGTCCTAAATGAAGTCATTTGGTACCAAATCTGCTAGTTTATTTTTAAAACAGCCATGGGATCCATGAATAATAAAACGACATTTTGCAGTTAAAAATACATTATTTCTGAAACACGCTGCCATAGAAGCGTTGAATGCTTTCTATCGTGTTGTCCTTGAACTATGATATAGCATGTAAGATATTATGTAATTGCAGATAACAGAATAAAATTCTGTTTCTAAATTCCATACATAGAAATGAAATACTGGTATTAAGGGTAGGAACTCATTCTGATGCACTGACAACTATTAAAACAGGTTCCACATATAAAGCTGACAGCTAGACTAATGTGGGATTTTAAAGATGAAACACACCACTGCAGGCAAGTATTAATTTAACTTACTTCTACTGGTACAATTTCTTTGTTCTATAGGTTTAGTCATCCAGACTGGTATAATATATCTTCCTGTACATAATAATAAACTAATCAATGGCAAGTTGAGAATGGGAACAGCTGCCTCTTGGTACCTATATTTTTGGTATTCTTGGTACTTTGGTACCTATATTTGTATTCTCAAGTTCCCAATATGTGGGCACAAAAGGTTGTTTGTTTTCTATTTTTCTACATTCAAGGAACTAAACCTGACTTCTTCTACCATTTCAATCTCATTGAACATAAGAATATACGAATGGCCATACTGGGTCAGACCAAATGTCCATCCAGCCCAGTAGCCTGTCTGCCGACAGTGGCCAGTGCCAAGTGCCCCAGAGGAGGTGGAGCCGCATCAGTTTCAAAGTGCCGTGGCCGCCCGCATGCTAATGAGGCGCTGAATATGTATTTCAGCGCTTCATTAGTAAACTTCAAAATGGCCATTTGCATGGCCATTTCGAAGTTTTTGGCTAGTGTAGACACAGCCCTTATCTTATTTTCTATCCCCTTTTTAATTATACCTAACATCCTATTTGCCTTTTCGATTGCCTCTGCATGCTGCATGGATGTTTTCAAGGAACTATCCACGATAACTCCAAGATCTCGTTTCTGATTAGTTATAACTAAATTAGCCCCCATCATATTGTAAATATAGTTGAGGCTATTTTTTCCAATGTGCATTACCTTACACTTATCCACATTAAATTTCATTTGCCATTTTCTTGCCCAATCACTCAATTTGACGAGATCTTTTTTAAGTTCTTCACAGTCTGCCTTTGTCTTGAGTATCTTGAACAGTTTAGTGTCATCTGCAAACTTACACTATACACCCCCTCTCACTGCAGATGCTGGAGTGCACAGCAAAGAAGGGCAGTTGAAAAAATGACACAAAAGGCAGCTGGAAGTCTAAGGGAATGCTGGGACAATGCACAACCAGACAATTAACATGCCCCAAGACATGCCATGAGTGACTCCATCTTCCCGCAACCCCTTCCAACCCAAGGTGTCCCCCTGCATGGTGGGAGACATAACCAAAGCGCATTGCTTATGCTGTCAGTGATGGTGCCCCCAATGTGAACATGATCTGATGACAAAGGGAGCCAGTGTGAACATTCTTTTGCACTTTTTCTTTTGATGTAGAATTTTAGGAGTCAACATAAGTTTGGTCATCAAAACTTGGTAGTGTGGACAAGACCTGAGTCAAACCACTGCTCTAATCTCCCGGGTAACTGCTTCACTGCATCTCTACCCTTACCTCGAGACATTATCCTGATGGAGGCCCAGCAACCAGCTCAGGGCTCCTTCTCACTTTCTGCAGCTTCTTTCAACACTGCCCTGTCAGAGGTCCTGCATCTCCCTCAGCCAGCCGACTACATTCCTCTATGTTCCTCCAGTTCCAGCCAAGAACTGACCTTACTCACGCTGGCCCTGCAGCTCCCCTTATACTAACCCACATGGACAGGCTGGGCAGCTTGGAGAACCCTCTCCACTGCCCTTTTATGGTGCAAGGTGTAGAAGGGCCACAAGGCTCCCAGCAGAGGAGGTCTGAGACAGTCTAGCACCATACTGAGTGGGAGAGCAGGACAGAAATACACGAGTCACAGAAGTCAAGACTCATGACAGAGTTCATCCAACTGCAATGAAGCATAAAATCCCCAGCATAGGTCTCAACTTGCCACAGCCTAACGAGGAACTGAGTCAGATTCTCAGCTGATTAAGTCATCTTAGCTCCCTGGAGCTACATCAGTTGAAACCACCTGAGAATCTGATGTCATCAGATATCAATTGTCAATATTTTGATGGAGAAGCAACAGAGAGTTAATCTTCTTTGTAAATAACCTTTTCTTGCCTTCTTATAAGAAACCTGGCCATGAAAAACTTGAGACTGCAAAGATTTACACATGGAAATAACCTTAATCACAAGCGTGTTACTATTGTTATATTCATTATGTCTGTATTTAGGGACAGTCTGAGAATAGAGCCCCCATTAGGATAGGTACTGTAAAAAAAACATTTAATAAGGCAGATTTTGCACCACAGAGTTTACGTCTGAAAAAGATAGGACACAAAGGGAAGGGACAGTGTCATAAGATATGAGAGGCATGATGCAGATATTTGCAGCATCATGTTAGTTCCATGGTTTCCTTTTATTTTTTATTATTTAAATCATTTGCCTTGTATTTTGCTAGAAAGGTTTTACTGGATGCACACAAATAGGAATATTCACATCAAGTTCAATAATTTGTGCTTAACAGTTTGTAGACTCAAGGACAACTCTTGAAAGAATACATGGAATTTGGAATAAACCAGAGAGTTGTCATAATTGCAGTTTCATCTTTGTTTCTCATGTGTTATGAATATTTTAAATTTGGGGCATACACATTTTTATATCTTTCTCTCTCTTTTTCCCCACTTTCTTCTTTACACGATCTAGGCTCTTGAGCCAGCAAAGCATGTAAGCACCAGAACAGCCCCATTGACTAAGCTTAATTATCCAATATAACTGCATATTTGTATGTGGCAAGAAGTAAAACATTTTAAAATAACACATGTTAAAGAAAGAACGTCTGGAACAGGGGGTGACAACAGTGATCATGAAGACAGGCGAAGTCCCCTGAAGTTAACTAGCTCTGACTCACTTGTAACGCCAATAACAAATTTTGTTCAGTGGTGGTGTATCTGTGTTGGTCCTGGGATTTTAGAGAGACCAAGTGGGCAAGATGACATCTTTTATTAGCCCAGCTTCCGATCATGAAAGAGACACATTCTTGAGCTTACATAGATCTGTTCTTCAGGACTGGGAAATGTATTCCAGCATGTCACAGTCTAATACACAGTGGAACAGACCACTTAGCATAAGTAGTTAATACAGTTTATGGGACCATGCAAGTGGTCTGTTAACACCTTTCCAGTCATAGGGGGGCAAGGGAAAAAACAAGTCAAGGGAGTGGCTAAAGTGAGTTATAGCTTGTTGTAATACACCATAAACCCAATGTCTGTATTAAGTCCATGTTTTTGTACATCTAGCAAAGTTATGAATTTAAGTTTCCAGGCTTGTCTTTCGAAGGTGTTGTGCAGGTTTCCTTTGAGGTCAAGGACTGAACAGTCACATATAGCGTGATCACTTTGTGAAAAATGTTCACTCACAGGTGATGGAGCTTTTTATGATTTATTATTTTGCTGCATTCAAGTATAATGTGTCTTCTTTCATATAGGTGTTATTGCAGCATTTAGTGCACTGGATGAGATATACGTGATAAATGTATATGGGCCCCAGGGCTCTTGAAAGGTGCGTGCTGTGAGGTGTTGATCATTGCAGCAGTAGCGATAAGTCCACACGTTTTGAATCTGTTGTTCTAGCATAGTCTTGGGGCAGTGTGTTTTGGATGAGTTTGGTGAGGTTTACAGGCCAGAAGTTGGGATTCAGGAAAGATTTATTTCAGGATATATTCCCCATCAAGTACGCAGTGTAATTGTTTGACAGTACCTCATATGGGTTCCAGTACTGGGTGGGAGCTGATCGCTAGAGACATACAGTCAGAGGTCGGGGTAGGTTCTCTCAGTGTATTTAGGTGGCCCATTCCGTGATGTGGTCTACTTCCGTAGTGGAGTGTCCTTGTTGGACGAAGACGGTTTTAAGTGTGCATTTCCCAGGCCTCGGATCTTTAACTCATAACTTTGTAAAACACTTAAAAAAAGTCACAGTTTAAATGAAGATATTGGATTTATAGTTTATTACAACAAACCGTAACCCAATAAATTTCTCCGTTTTTCATCCTATGCTTGGTGAGGTATTAAGAGGCCATTTCCCCTGAACGATCTCTTAGAATATGTGATAACTGTTTATACTGTTCCACTTTTATTTAGGTGTGTCAGTGGGAACCTTTCCCAGGCCTGAAGAACTCCTCTTTTTAGAGCAAAGCCCTGTCTCTTTCATCATTAAAAGTGGTCTAATAAAAGATGTTACCTCCCACATCTTGCCTCTGTGATAAACTGGAACCAACACTGGTACAACAACATTGCAAATATCACACTACATTTAATAAATGATGCGTTAACAGAGAGCCTTCACTCCAATTTTTTCCACCTATTGATGGAATATTTTTTGTGTGCGCTGAGGCGTGTGTGGATGTGCACCCCTAATAGAAACACATGCTGCCAGTGTGGGAGGCTGCTAATCAGCTGGGCAGCACCTGAATTTCTCCTGGGTGGCTGCCCAAAGTGCTCATTTTACAGGGAACCCTGTCAACAAATAATCCCTACTCAGAAATCTGGATTTTTTTATTCTGAAAGGTTTGTACTGATTTTAGGAAGAATAATAATAGTGAGGTAGGGAAAAGTCTTCCTTAAGGAATGTGGGTTAAAAAATAAAAGTAGGTGAAAGCAAATGTGTAAGAAATCTCAGGTAGAAGACAGACCGAAAAAAAAAAAAAAAGGTGCATTAAGTAAAGAAAAATCTTGACTAAGGGATGATTAATCATCATCTTCATATCAGTCAAAACGTCCCTTGTATTTCCTTCCATGCCTCTATGTATCTGAATGAGATTTATATATCTGAATTCCAGATCATAAAAGCAATATTCACTAAACACTATACCGTGCTGGTCGTGGTTTGTAAACATTTGCTGTAAAAAAAAAAAAAAAAAAAAAAACCTGCATGTCACCTCAAGTCCTAACCCTAATTACCATATAAAAAAGTGAAAACAATAAAGGCACATATGAGATTAGAGGATGTTCTTAAAAGTATACTATGTCACTGGGTGGCTGACTAGTAAATAAGAACCAAGATCTAATAAAGGTTATCCAAGCTTATTTAGTGGGGAATGCCCAAGGGAAACAGGAAGCCCTTCTGGAGAGAAACTGAGCCAGAGAGCTAAGCCAGGAACCTAGGTGGAGAGCTCTCCAGTGATCCCACCAGAATGGGGAACCTGTAAAAGATACACACCTAGAAAAAGAAGAGGTCTCCTTGACAGAGGGCTGCCTTTAACTGGCATCCAAGAGTCCGGCATCTCACATGGCAGTCTCACAGACACAGGCTGTCCCTGGAGCAGAGCCAAAACAGAGACTCCAGAGAAGAACCTTACTCTAGTAGAGAGGAAACAAGCCTTACGCCAGGGACAAGACCAGATTTGAGAATAGAGAGAACCCCTATGAAAGGAGTGGATTGAGGCTAATATTGGACTTGAGTGTGGAGACAGATGGATTAAGAATAACAAGGTCACTCAACAAAGATATTGGACTGAAATGTTTATGTATTTTATTGTTCATAAATGGCCCATGATGGTCTCTCTGTCACCTAACAGGTCTGTCTGTGGTTCTTTTTACTTTGGGTGAGAGAAAAAGCAAGTAAGGTCTCCCCTGCAATATCATGCCACCCTGCAGGCAATGCAACACCTCAGCCTGGAATCAGGACAATAATTTATACCAAATGTGATTAATTTGTAATGAACATAACATTATTTTAAAAGCTTATCTTGGAGAAGCCTAAAATTTCTCTGGGATCAGTGTTTGATTTCAACAACACGTGTCACCACATCTGTTTACCTAATCCCTTCACACTGGCTTTCAAACTGAATTCAGTCTAAAACAGCAAACCAGGGATGGCTTAATTGCTTTCCCTGCCATGTTGACCCAGAACACCCAAAATGGTCTCCACTGTGGTGGAGACTAACCAGTCTGCCTTTACTCATTCCATATGTAAGCTGGTGCTGACTGCTGTCAAACTAGATATGGGCCCAGAAGGTCTGGTATGCATTAATTTCTGTCAAAGAGGCAAAGGTTCTCAGGCAACTAAAGAGGGCATCAGCACTTTCTCTTACCATATGCAACCCAACTTAATGAACTGGCTTACAGAATGAGAAACAAAGGAAAACAGTAGGATTCTCTCCAGTACTCAGCAGGGCATGATAATACTCAGTTTACAAAGAGCATTTAACAAGTCACCTCAGCCAGCGTAGGTCTTCAGCCTCAGGTTTTTTTCAGTGTCATGAACTAGAAGAAGATTGAATCTGTACAACATATTTCTTCTTGTAATGGTTCAAATTCCATTCCAGCACCCCAGCTTGCCACAATGCTCTCTTCCTAAAGAAAAGCAAATAGCTGTTTTGTAGCAGATATAACAAAAATGTTTTTTTCAGCTAATACTGAAATTTATGAATTAAACAAAGATTTTGAGTGCTGGAAGTTCTTGTTTAAAAATGCTGCCTTAGTCTCTAGGATCAATTGACCTTCGCTCTCATGTCTTACTCCTCATACAATTATGTAGAGTATAATATACATCTTACTGTCAGTCTAACCTTGTCATATGTTATTCCTTTTTAACTATCCTGTCACTTTTATCATCTGCAAAAATGATGTACAGCTTATTGTGGACTTTTTTTAAAGAAGTCCCAAGATTATAGTGCTGTAGTACCAGCATACAATAGAGATTTAAAGCTCCTTTTCTTAAGCTTCACAGAGAATCAGGCAACAATAACAATGAAGAAACCAAACAAAGCTCAGTAGTCTCACAAGTAACTTCACCCTGAATGGGACAATACACTTCAGCTAGATATAATGGCTCAGAGTCTAGGCTTCTGGAAACAGGAGTTCTTCCACAAAGCCAATGGAGCTCTTTATACGAGCTGAGGAGCTGGCCTATTATGTTTAACTGTGCATACCCTACTGCAGAAAACATACATATATCAAAATACACAAGATGCCATATTCTCAGCTCATGTAAATTGGGATCACGCCATTAAAATTAATTAAAATATGCCCATTTGTATCACCTAAGGATCTGATGCATGGCTTGTACTAACTACTAGAAAAGAAGAAAGGGAAAAAGTAGAACAGTCATAACATTTGATGAAAAACTTTCTATAGAAAGATGTGCAATAGTCAAACATAAAATACTGGGCTCAGTACAAGGTGAAATTCTCAGGCCTGTATTCTGCAACTCATTCTGACTGACTTAAGGTTCCCTGCTAGGCTTAAAATCTGTGAAAGCCTCCCTTTAACTTCAATGGGCTTTGTCTCTGGCTGCAGGATCACTGGAGAGTCTCTTGTCTCAGCAATTATGAACATAGTGAAAGAAGTGAGCTATATATCATAGCCATTGACTCTATGGATCCTCTGGGGCTAGAGAACCCATGGGTGAAAAAAAACCCATGGAAGCTCAGCAACTACCAGTGGCCCTATTGATAAGCTCTGCCTCCTCACGGACACCATTTTGGGAGGCTGGGAAAGGCAGCAGCTGTGTGTACCAGGGCAATGCTTGCTTCTGCCTGCTCCCCCGATGGTCAGGGAGTGAGGGGGAAGTACCTGGCTTGCCTGCTTGCATCTCACTCCTGGCTGGTAAGAGGAGGGGGCAGAGGAGTAATTTGCAATCCGCTTACTTTTCCCCTCACCCACTGATGGTCAGGGGATTGTGAAGAAGAGCAAACTGTCCTGGTACCCATGGCTGCTGCCCCCTTGCCCTACCAAAATGGTGTTCTTATTTCTCCTCCCTCTGAGCATCTCCCGCCCACTGTTTGGAAGTTGGAGGAGACAGGGCAAGGTGGAACGGAGGTGGGGCAGGGCTTTAAAAAGTGAAGTGTGGGCAGAGCCTGGAGCCAAGTAGCCCCAGCAAATTAGAAAGTCAGCACTTCTGCTATCCCTTATTGCACAGAGATACTGAACCAGATGGCTTTGGGGATATGTTTGGCATCAAATGTACCATAGACTTTATGAAGGTAAATTTATATGAAGGCAACCAACATGTTCAGATTTCTACACAGTTCTTTAAAGCCACTGCCTGTAGTTATCATAGGGGGGTGACAAGCTGCTCCTGAGATTCAGCAAGCCCTCTAGCTATGAAGGTTTGCTGAGCAACTCCAAAAAATGTCATCATTTAGCAACTTTTCACTACACTGAGAAGCTGTAAAAATGTGTTTGTTTCATCATCTTCTTTGTGGGTATTCCAGATGCATGATTAATAATCAGTCAAACAAAATGAACAATCCTAGCCCAGCACTATGAAGAAGCAGAATGCAGAAAAACAACAAAAGGAGGGGAAACCAATGTACCTTGTATAATGCATTTGCAATGAATGAGATCAGAGCCAGATGCACAAGGATGTAACAACTATCCTCTCTCTCTAAATGAAACTTTCACTGGCAGGGAGAAGGGAAGACAAGAGAAGCTTCATACTGTAAATATTTTGCTCTTCTCAGATTTAAGGGCACAATACTAACAAGCCTTATTCACATGACTAGCTCCACTGGCCTAAATCTATTAATAATAATAATTTGCTTCATTGGCATTACACATATACATGAGAGTTTCGAGGATAAACCTAACCCTTTAGTGCTCTCCTTAGTACAGGATTTTCCAGTATTCAGGGAAATCTTCAGTACTAGAAGATCTTTCTAAAGTTTGTGTAAAGGCAATTAAAAGCATAGGCCAGAACCTCAGCTGGTGTAAGCTGACATACCTTCATCAGACCTCCCAACAGTCCTGGGTTTCACAGGATGGTCTGATTTTGATGCCCCGAACTCTTCATTCCTGTGGAAATAGAAAATTTTCTGTCTACAGAGTGGAAGGATGGGCCAAATGTGACTGGCATACTGACCTAGTGCATGAGATTGCAACACTAATCCAATAGGACCTGTTTGCCTGTCCAGCTACAGAGGGGCAGACTGGCCAAATTAGTGTAGTGCTGAGTCCTGCTGTAGCTACTTCAAATGCTGGGAAGTTGGTTTCATCAATTTTAATGGAACTACAATGATTTGCAGTATGAGCCCTGAATTCATGATAACTTTACAGTCTTATCCTTCTAAAATTTATAGCTTTAATAAGCAGCCGTGTCTTTTCAGAATGTGCTTCCTATGAAACAAAACTTAAATATGGTATAATATCAGGAGCAACATATCCTGGAAGGAAAAAAGAAATAGGTATTTCATCAAAGAATGAGGGAAGTTAAATATTTTAAGCATATTCTGCTTAAATAAAATAGATCCCCCCACCCCAATATATTAAATATATGCTTATTGTTACTATTTAGGATTCAATGGATCATTGAGATTCACAATAAAAGAAAATACACCACGATTTTGTTGCCTCTTGCCAAACATGGACAGTTGTGTAAGCATGCCTTGGTAGACGAACCAGAAGACATCACATAATTAAAAAGAGAGGGTCAGCAGCAGAACCGTTCTTTTTTATTAACTGTTCAGCACACATTGCAATTGAAGGAACAACAGTGTAGACAAGGGAGAAAATTTAAAGAGTGAGGTGAGAAGAAATGGAGGTGTGACACTTACTGATGAACACAGCGGGAGGGCTGGCTAATTTATTCTTATGGAACAGTTAAACAAAGAAATTAACAAGCCTCCTACTGATGGCTTTCGACAGGAATGAAAATTACTTTTTCTCTCAGAATCGATTATTTTTATCTTTCTTCTCCTACCTTTGGCGAACGTCAGTCAGAACCACCATTCAAAGAGCAATTTCTACCTGCTATTCAAACTTAAAGGGCAATGGCCCTGATCTGATTTTCTATGATGTGACTCTGCAGATGACAGTAGTGTTTCACCCAGATAATTGATCTCAGGATCAGGCCCAAAATCTTCATAAAAAAGGTAGGTCCTCCCCAGTAATCTGCCCAAACTGTGCCTTTGCAGAGAGTGGTGCATGCTGTGAAGCTGCATTTAAAGCACTAATCAGTGGGGTAGCCTTTACTTCAGAATCAGAATTGGTAAATTTGCTTTCAATGCTCTGTTGGGACTTAAGGGTACTTGAGCCAATAGATATAAACCATCCAGAGATGCACACATGTTGTAGAGCTGGAAAGGACCTTGAGAGGTCATCATGTCCAGTCCCCTAGACTCGCAGCAGGACCTATCACCATCTCCAACACTTTTTTTTTTAAATCTAACCTGGCCTAGAACTTTGAAAGACCCCCTCAAGGATTGAACTCAACCCTGGGTTTAGAAGGCAAAGGCTCTAAGCACTAGATGGCCCGCCCCTTAAACAGCCAAACACTTGGGGCCAACACCTTCCATTCACTAATCAAATCCAGCCGAGAACAGAAATGTTATTTTCTATGAACAGCTACAGGAAAGGGGGAACCTGCAAGAAAGAAGCTCCAGGCTGGCTGGATTGAACATTTGAATAATTGCGCCAGGCTAGTGAGGAAGGTTGCTAGTTTACAGTAACCTAATTACATCTTGTGTTATACTGTGAAAATATCATCATGTGCACCTGCTTGTGGTTTGCACTCCAACATATAACACACACAAGGTCCGGAAAGGTGTAGTGTGTATGTGTGAGAGGGTGAAAATAAAGTCTCTGTCCTATTGCAACAGGGGTCCCTGACAACTCTTTAACAAGCTCCCTACTGGCATTTGCCACAGCTCAGTCAGCTCTTTCCAGAGCCATACACCTGCTTACTTTCCCCTCTGGGCAGAGGTGTCCAGTGTTTCCTGGGTGATACTCAGACACGCAGCTCCCAGTTCTCTTCTGTGCTTAGCCTCAGATAATGGCTTCAGTGCCTGGACCTGGCCAAGGTTATAGCAGGCTAGTGGTTGCAGCAAAATCTGAACAATGGTAATGGTCCTCCACAGACTGTGTCCCAGGCAAAGAATCACTGAGTGCAAGAGTACTCCAGCCACATCCAGTATGCCCAAAATTCCCCCAACACCCAGGAAGGTGGGGAATGGCATAAGAACTTCAGGATGGGGACTGACTGGCTGGCTAAAGTAGAAGTGCAGCAGAAAGAACCTGGAGATTACAGTGGGTAAGAGGCTGGCTCTAAGCCAAAAATGTGCCCTTGCAGCCAAGGAGGTGAATAGCATATTAGGGTACATTGGAAGAAGCATATTTTTCCCCTTTATTCAGCGCTGAAGAGGCCACAGCTGGAGCACTGTTTCCAGTTCTGGGGCCCCAGTATAGAAAGGATAAGGATGCATTGGAGAAGGTCAAGTGGAGGGCAACAAAAATGATTAGGGGGTGGAACACATGACCTGTGAGGAGAGGCAGAGAGATTTGATCTTATTAGTTTTCAGAAGAGAAGAGTGGGGGTGATTTGATAGCAGCCTTCAACTTCCTGAAGAGGGGGGAGGCTCTAAAGAGGATGGAAAGAGGCTGTTCTCAGTAGTGATGGACGGCAGAACAAGGACCAATGGTCTGAAGTTAGAGGGGGAGGTGTTGATTGGATAATAGGAAAAACTGTTTCACTAGGGGGGTAGCGAAGAACTGGAATGCATCATCTAGACAGGTGGTGGAATCTCCATCCCTGGAGGATTTTTAAGTCCTGGCTTTACAAAGTCCTGTCTGGAATAACATAGCTAGGGTTGATCCTGCTTTGGGCAGGGGAGCTGGACTCAATGACCTCATGAGGTCCCTTCTAGCTCTAGGATTCTATGATGTCTGTACACCTATTTAAGACAGCCATGTGCCATGAGAATTCTCAGCTGATGCATTACAGCCACATTTCCATTCTCTTTCCTTGACATATCACAAAGAGACAAATGAGACACACAAAATAAATTCCTACAGAGGTAAGATCACCTTCAGCTAAAGCGAGTAAGTGTCACAAAATCCCACAATGAGCCATATTTTTCTCTCTAGATGGATCTGAGTAATAGAAGGTAACCTGTGCTACTTTTTTGCCATAAAAAGTAATCAGATTACTCACAGAGATGACCTTTTCCCCAAAATTATCCCTTACACGAATCCTTACTCTAAAAATAAATATGATTACATGTAACTCCCTATAGCAATCCATTACTTTAACATCCCTGAATGCATTATCCCCACATAAATATTTTATTGACACAGAAGTTCAAAAATGAAAACTTGATAGAAACAAGAGAGATACTAAAAACCCGATGGAGTCATTCTCTCCCTTCAAATGGCCAAGTTTTTCCCAATTCTGCCCATCCACAAATACCCATTACCTCATATGACTGACATGTTGATATTAATACTCCGTTCCATATCAATTGTTTAGAAGCCCCATTGATTATTGCTAACATTATTCATTAAAATTCAAAGCAAAGGCAAAAGAGAAGTGCTGACAACTATAATACCTCCAACATCTAAAGACTGGATAAAGGGATGTAAAGGAATTAAGGCCTTTGGGGGAGAAAAATCAGTCAAGATGACAGCTAAAGGACTTTGATATAATTTGGAACTTTTGTGTCACGTATCTGAAAGACTCAAACATTAATAGCTTGACTGCTAAAAATGTTAGCCAAGAACTTTTGTTCTCAGTTGGGCAAACCCTTTACATAAGAGAAAATTATAACACACACACACACACACACACACACACACACACACACACGTAAAAATGGATAATATATCATAGTAAACAAAAAAAATACGATGAATTTTCTTTCTGTCTTTGTATAGGCTAAATAAGTTAATAAAAAGTTTTGTGGGGAGGGAAAAAGGAAAAGATACATTGGTTATAAACAAATATCTGAATATCACATCTGCCCCAAGAAAAATTGTTGTTTCATCCATGTGTATGTGAATTTAGTGCTCATGCAAATGAATGAATTTGTATAACAGCTTCAAGAGGTTCATGTCAATTGAAATATATGACTCAAAATCTAAAATAACTTTGGATTAAGCAAGGCATAATGCAGGCCAGCAAGGTTTCCTACAAACACCTTGAGAGACTTAAGAACTGAAGGGATTTCCAGACCCCCAAGGCCATCAGGACTAGCTGACCTCATGAGGAATAAGGACAAAGCCCACAAACTCCAGAAGGACTTGGGAAAGCCACTCCATCCCTCTTGCCCACCAAGTGGACTGTGGTACAATGCTCTACCCAGCCAGATGGGGCACTATGGCATTGACACAGGAACCCACAAAGACCTGTAATACAGGTTCAGCAGTGAGTTAGAGTCATAGGTAAGCAAAATAAAATCAGCCAATTAAACTGTGGTTTATTCAGTACACGAGGATTTTAGGGCTTGCATCCATAGACTTGAGAAATGTGTTACAAAAATCTTAGAAATATATACAAGATCTTAAGTGGATTTTTAGAAGGAATTAGTGATCTTGTTTGGTCTATTTTTGGGGTGTCCATCTGAAGATATCCAAAAGGGGATAAATTTCAGAGATTAGGCACCTAAAATAACTAATTGCTTTTGTAAACTTGAGCCCTGGCTCCTGGACTTTACAGATCTCTTCTTTATCAGGAGATTGTTTCCCAATAGCTACATGTTGTGTCATTGGTTTAATATTGGTACCAGTTATATGGTGCCACTGATTTAATTCCCAATCTTAGTTCAAGCAGTAACCTGAGATTAGTGTGACTAGAAACCCTGAGACAATCCTGATATTTGGAAGTTTATCTTACAAAGGCACCTATCATCCCCCACCCCATCTCACATTTGCTATCTGTTTGCTCTCCTGAGGCCTTATCTTGAACCCCGGCTCTTACCTCAAAAACATTTTTCCTGGTTATTATAAAAAAATTAGTGGGGAACAAAATTGGACATATGTTCTAAGGATGGATTGTGGAAATCTAAGGGTATATGAGACTTCACTCCAGAGCAATTTTTTATGCAAGTGTATGAGCTTGGTTCTGTTGTACCATATAAGTCAGTTACCACTACATTGATGGGCTGACCAACTTCTGCATTATAAATCAGGGAACCATGTCAGACACGTCTGTGGATGTCAATTTAAACCTAATAGCACAGGTGCTTGAGACAGGCTAGCATTTCAGTACTCAAGATACTGCTTAATTGCCCAGCTGCAACATCTTAACTGCATCAGTGTGAATTATTGTTTCCGATGTGAGGTGGAATCTCCTTGACCTTGAATTATAGAGAACATTTAAGAGCCTGAAATGAGTGGAAAGGAGCAAGTCTTCGAGCTGAAACAGGGAAGCAAATATGTTATTCAGCTACATCCATTACATATATGGACTAGGGTTATAAGATCAACAGTTACCTCTGCCTGCATATATAAATTTTTCCAGTATGCCTGTTCCTCAGCAATTCTCTGCTACTAACCACCTCCATCTCTACAGCACAAATGCTCCAAACAAAGTCACACACCTTTTCCCAGTAGCATATCCCCTCCCTTGGTCCAAGAACCCCAACCAAACTCTGCTTTTCCCCTGCTGATCCTCTCCACACCTTCAGCATTAAAACCCCCTTAACCAGTTCCCACTCTATGCTATTTTGAGACTCAGGACCATTGTGCACTCACCTTCCACTTTCTTCATGTATGGTAATGGTCTCCCATTCAAAATTACATTCTCAATTAAAACACCTACAAGAGTGAAATGTTACCAGCTCCAATTTTATTTCTTGCATCCTGAAGAAAACATTTTTGTCTTTCTTCAGTGCAAATGCCTAGTAAACACATAATATATAATATATATGATTATGCCCCCAGGAATTTAATTATAAACTATACAGGTTTGTCCTGCTAAGAAGGAATGGAAATGATAGACAAGAATGTACCTATTGAAGACTACATGAGCTACTCTAGTGAAAACTCTGTAAAAAAACCGATCAGTTGCCTCCCCAATTTATAAGATTTTTGTCTTCCCTGGTCAGGATGATGCTTAAGACGATTTGGTGAGCAAGAGGATTTTGACATACATAAAGCACATTTTACAAAATAGTCTACATTTGCAGCTTCTTAGGTTCCCTCAGTCTCCCACAGGAGAAATGCAGCTTGTTGAGTTGATGTAAGAATATTGGCTGTCCATTGCACCAAACTGCGTCGGTCCTGCAAAACCCAGGAATTGTGCTGTATTCGTGAGCACCACATACTTGCCCATTTTATTTACCCATTCATGTATATACAGACACCTCATCTAAGCCTTGATCCTTCAAATGCTTATGCATGTTCTCATGCCTATGTCATGAGCAGTCCCACTGAGAAATTAAGCACGTAAGTGACTTCAGGACAGCGACCTTAGTGAGCACTTCTGTAACAGGGAACTTATGTGAGGAACCATCCGTACTTTTTTCCCAGTTCATATTGCTTTTGATTTCCCCAGCAGGTCATCTCCCCTCCATCCTGTTCAAATAACTCTGCTGGTCTAGGCACAGGAGGTCTTTGCAAAAGGAAGGGTTTAACTGTTTAAAAGGAACTGTTTAACCTTGCAAGGCTGAGAGCTAAGACTAAGGTGCGAGAAGTCCTCATCAGAGACATGCTGTTCGCAGACGATGCTGCTGTAGTGTCTCACACAGAAGACCAGCTTCAAAAACTGCTGGATCGGTTCTCCAAAGCGTGCAAGGACTTTGGGCTTACCATCAGCCTCAAGAAGACAAATGTACTTGGTCAAGATGTTGCTGAATCCCCATCAATCAGCATTGACAACTATACGTTAGAGGTTGTCCACGAGTTCGTTTACCTCGGGTCCACCATCACTGACACCCTGTCGTTGGACACTGAGCTAAATAGGAGGATCGGAAAAGTGGCCACAACTCTGTCCAGACTCAGCAAGACAGTGTGGAATAACAACAAGCTGTACACTCACACACAAATGCAAGTCTACAGAGCCTGCATCCTCAGCACACTCCTTTATGGCAGCGAGACGTGAACCCTGTATGCCCGCCAGGAAAAGAGGCTGAACGTCTTCCACTTGCGCTGCCTCAGGCGCATCCTTGGAATATCATGGAAGGACAGAGTGACCAACACCGCCGTCCTCGAGCAAGCTGGAATCCCACCCATGCACACCCTCCTCAGGCAGCGTCGGCTCCGCTGGCTTGGCCACGTCCACAGGATGAACGATGGAAGGATTCCAAAAGACATCATGTATGGTGAGCTAGCCTCTGGCAAAAGACCCCCCAGACGCCCCCAGTTGCGTTACAAAGATGTCTGCAAGAGAGACCTCAGAGAGGCAGACATTGAGCTGGACAACTGGGAAGAACTAGCAGACGACCGCGGCAGACGGAGGCAGGGGTTACACAAGGGCCTTCAGAAGGGCAAGTTGAAGATCAGACAGCTAGCAGAGGAGAAGCGAGCACACAGAAAGCACAATAAGGACTTGCCAGACACCCACTACCTCTGCAAGAGATGCAGCAAGGACTGTCACTCTCGTGTGGTTCTTTATAGTCACAATAGACGCTGTAAATGAAGTCTTAAATTGAAACTTTAAAGGGTGCGATCCATAGCCTGTGCAGACTGAAGGATGCCTACTACTAAGTGATTTCCCCAGCAGGTCATCTCCCCTCCATCCTGTTCAAATAACTCTGCTGGTCTAGGCACAGGAGGTCTTTGCAAAAGGAAGGGTAGAGAAATTATTTTCCTAAGTACAGAGCAGGAAGGGAAGGAGCAACCATAGGATCCACCACAGTCCCCGACCATAATCCTCATTCATGTTTCCAAGCAGAGAGAGGCCCCAGTTAGGTGGATACTGGTACTACAGGCCTGATACAGTCTCAAAATCTGGACTGGGTCATATCAATTTTATTTTCACATTCACTGATGTAACATTGAGTTTGCTCACTGCTTTGAAGCAATTTGCTATTTTTTATGTCAATAGTAATATTAAATGTGCTCATTAATGACTAGACTTCTAGGCATCACCAGCACAAGCTCAACACTTCTCGTAAATTTGTTTTCACAACATCAGACCCAAGGCTATAAAGTCAATTCAAATATAATCATTATGAGTGAGTGGAAATTATGTGAATTTTAAATGTGAAGAAATTATTACTAGAATATATATAATCTCAGGAACTGTTTAAAAAATTAACCTTTTGTACTGCAAATGCCAAAACTAATAGTAGGGATAATTATAGACCTTAACCTAATAGAGAGAAAGGTTTGGTTCAAGAATTTCTGCCAAAGAGGAAGAGATGTTCTTCTAGTCTCTTATTTAGTAGCTTCAAATTTCATTATGTAACAATGATAATACAAAATGTGACCTTGATGTTTGCAAGCACTTTGTTGATGTTGGCTTAATTGTGGCTTAATATTAAGGATTTTTAAAGGTTTTAACTAAAATTAGAACTGTGTCTGTGATTCATTTTATTCTAGTTGAACAAAATATTTTCCTATGACCAGAAATATTTCTCTACTATGCCTTTATCCCAATCATTGCAAACCAGTCTCTGAGACCTTTAAAGTAAAAGTAACCTGTTAGATGGAAATTATCCCATCTATTTCATTGCCAAATCTCTGAGTGAAATGTAATCAGAAAGAAAGCACCAAAAATGAAAAAATAATTTAGTTTTAATAGTCTCGCACTTGATAATACAAGCAAGGAATATTTTTATTACAGCATATGAATTTAAAACTTAAACATATCAGTCATTACTGTACTGGTATGTATTCATATGGATGTCTGCCTTGCTCTAATAGTGCTCCGATGAATGTATTATAAGCTTTCAGAATGATAGCTATATCAACTCCCACATTTCTTATTCATATTATTTTTCTAAGATCATTGATTCTCCTCTCCTGACTGTTGGATGATTTTGAATTACAAAATTGTAATGAAATAGTCTATCATTTTAATGTTGAATGGGTATATTACTCCATACCTGCAAAGCAAGTATGTGCACCTAGTCTGAGCATTAACTTCTTTTATAGTAAGTGATCAGTAGATCAGGAATACCACAGTAAAGTCCTTATGAGAAAGTAAACAGGCATGTCTTCTCTGAAGCAAGCTTTGTCTATTTGATTACGTCATCCTCTATCCATTGAAACATGATGTACACAAAAAAGAATTTGTAAATATACACGCCATCATGCAAATACTGCCGACTGGCTTTTAACTTTTAAAAAATATTGTGACTGAGCAGCACAATGCAAGCTTCCAATGGAAGGGACTTGAGGTATAGCACTTTAGCTATATAGATTCTAAAAAAGTTGTTTGACATCACATACAAGTTTACCGAGTAATAGTTTCATCCCCATTGTACAGTTTCAGACAAATAAAATTATATGCCCCCAGTATTACAACACAAGGCTACATCAACCAGTTCACCTAAATAACCTTCCCAATGCAAGTTGTTTTCCTACTAGTCCTGGCAGGACATCACATAATAAAGTTGTATTATTGTCTCCAGTTCTGAGCACATTCTTCAGAAAAAATCTGGACAAAGTTGTGAGAAGAGCAACAAAAATGATTAAATGTCTAGAAAAGAAGTCCAGTCAGGAAAAGTTGAGGAAAAAAAGAGAGTTTGTTTAGTCTGGAGAAGAGACGGTATTAGGAAAAAGATTCCTAACCATAAGGGCAGTTAAGTACTGGAATAAATTACATAGGGTGTTAAGAAATAAAAATTAAAAAAAAAAAAACCACGTGTGAGCAATGGCATAGGTTATTCTCATTCCTGCCCCAGTGCAGAGGATTGGATTACATGACCTAGTAATGTCCCTTAAGCTATGTGTACATTAGCCACAGAACTTCAAAAGGGGCATGATAACAAACCTAATCGAAAGATGCTAATGAGGCACTGTCATGCATATACATTGCCTCATTAGCATAATGGCAGCCACAGCACTTAGAAAGTGCCACTTTCGATTGTCCACAGCTTGTCTACATAGGGTCCTTTTAAAAAGGACCCCAAAACACTTTAAAATCCCTTTATTCCTATTTGCTTATAGAAGCAAAGGATTCCTATTTGGTTATACAAATAAGCGGATTTCAAAGTGTGTGGGGTGCTTTCGAAAAGGACCCCATGTAGACGAGCCGCATGCAATCGAAAGTGGCACTTCTGAAGTGCCGCAGCTGCCATTATGCTAATGAGGCACTGCATATGGATGGAAGTGCCTCATTAGCATCTTTTGATTAGTACATTATCATGCCCCTTTCAAAGTTCTGGGGCTAGCGTACACATAGCCTTAAAGTACCAGCTTGAGAAATCAAAAGGTAATGTGCTTATTAAATTTTCTTTAAATCCAATGTGAAACACTCCCTGAGCAACATGAAATCAGATGCACTTCCATTGTGAATAAATGTGAAGAGGATGGTTATCAACATGACACATACCAATGATACAAAAATGACAATACTTTGCTTCAGCTTTCCTCAAGGCCTATATTTTTTTGTACCTCAGAGGAAAAATGACCAGTGAAACCTTGTGAAAGTCCATTCTGGTATCTAAGTAACACTGGCAAATGTAAAATTCTATCATTGTCTGAAACGCTTAAAAGTTATCTTCCTCATCAAACTGTTGAAAAGGCTGATTGTTAACATGTGCTTTGATTGGAAAAAAGGATGCCCAAGGTATCATCAAACCAAAAGCGAAAGCTAAGAATAAATGTTTAAATTATCCTAAAAAAATCATGAGTCTCCTTGACAATAAAAGGAGTTTATGAAATTGGCAAGATTTAGAAACAATACTCGATGATCAAAAGCATGTGACTTACTGGGCCTAATGGACTTGGTGGGATAAGGGTTTCAGCTGAATTGTCAGGATACAAGGGCATTAAGGAAAGGTAGAAAGTGGAGGTCTATAAGGATGGTATTGTGTGTGTCAGATGTGTTTATGTAGACTGATGTGATGATGTTTAATAGTGAAGAGAAATGCAGAATATGTTTCATAAAGCTAAATTAAATTAAAAACAAAGGAGAAAGTGCAGTGGACATCTGCCACAAACATCCTGGATTGGAGGAAAATAATAATTAAAAAATGTAGCCCAAACAAAACCACCTAGTTCCATACTCTTGAGGACTTTAAGTAGACATCTGTTGGATGCCAAATGTAACTAAACATGGACCTTCGTTAAACTACACAGAGGATTATGTCATGGTCCAGAAAGCAGAGGAGAACCCTTCCTACCTTTACTATTTCCCACAGTGGAAGAAAAGATTGAGAGTATGAGAGAAATGAAGACATTTAGTACCAGTGACTATGAGCTACTGACAAAGTTTAAATCCTGATTTCAATGATAAACCTTAATTTTGTGTATTCATGTAAGCCCAACAAATCAGTTTAATTATAATTTTAGTTATTTAATTTAACTGATGTTCTTACCTTTCTGGGTAAAGCATGCACAATATAAAGATGGCACAATCAGGTTTTCCACCTAAACACTGACTTATTTTCACCAATGATTTCTGAACTTTACCAGATCTGTCTGAAGTACAGGTTGAATCTCTCCAATTCGGAACACACCCATCTGGCAAACTCCATAACCCAGCATGATTTTAGTTAGCTGGACAACCACTTATCATGGGTGTGACCAAGTTTCCTGTAGTCCCTTAAAGTTGGTTTACAGCCACCACTCCTGGCTCTCAGTGTTCTGTGCTGTTATTTAGCTCTGATTTATCCTCAAATGTAAGCATTAGAAGTGTTGATAATACTGCTGGACAATATTGACCTCTCGCAGATCATCAAATTCTCTCATTTGGCATCACTCAAGTCCTGAGGGTGCCCAATTAGAGAGGTTCAACCTAGAACAGTAACTTAGGAACAACTTACGCCTCCATAAAGAAAGCTGTAGAAGGGGCCTAGAAGTTATGAGAACTCTGTGACGATCTCCTTTCACCCCTTTCCTCTGGGGAAGAGGTTAGGACGCTGTAGATTTTATGAGCTATGCTCTCTCTCCCAACCCCACAGAACTTGAGGTCTGTAAAGAAAGGAAGCTCATTCCTCAGATGACAGCAGCTTCTGTTTCCATTAGTCCCTGTGTTCCCTCCATGGCTGAAGTCTCTTGTGAATGCTCAGTTGAAGATTCATAGATGGAAGCTGTGCAAGTCCAAGCTTGCTTTTCTCTTACTTTGATTTCTTCACAGAAATCCGGGAACAGAGCAGGGAGAGTGACGGCTCTCTTCTCCAGCATAGTCCCCTACCCAAAAAATTTCTATTCCTCTATTTAATAGAAGCCCCATAGAGTGAAGAAGTCAGGCATGTATTAACAATAGCACCTCTGCCCCTATTGCATAGAAATTGGAAAATCCAAATGGGAAACGCCTTATCCTGGCCAGATCTCCAAAGACTGGCCAGGCCATAGTACAGTATATATAAAATTAAGGCCACACCAACATTTTCAAATCACGTTCTGTTCCTAAGAATCAGTGAGCTTTTATAAGTTGTAGCACATACACAAATTCAAGTTGTTTTCTCATAGATGGTTAGGAGGGAAGAGTGAAAATTAATCTTATTTTCTAAACCTCTCAGAAAAATATCAGATTTAAATCATACCATTCCTTGGACAGAAAAGCAATTTTACAAGCTTTATAAAAGCACGGGGATTTTACTAAATGAAATCCCTGAAGTTAATTTTCTGATAGACTGAGGCTTAAGCCATGGAGAGCAACCATAATGCAAGTGAGCAAACAATGACATGTCAGCATTGTACTTTCACCAATTCTCAATGCATTTTTCAATAGCACAGCTGTTTTGTAGTCAAAACAATTAATTTTAAATGATTGTGATAAAAATGCACTGAAAGACAATATCCTTCTAGTTATAGTTAATGATAATGACATTTTTCTAACTCTCAGAAATGCTCTCTCAGGGTCTCCGAATCATACCCACCCCAAGTATAGCTTACGTACCACATAAATATTGTATGCAACGGGATTGTCATTTAAAAATATATGTTTACTATTAACCTGTTGGATAATACCTCAGTTACCTTTTTAAATATTCACAATGGAAATGTCTTGGGCAGGGGTTGTATATTTACTGAGTGCTTCATATTCACTCCTTCCTAATTTTAACTTTCACTTAATCAGCCCTTTCACTTCTGATTTCTCGGGGTAGTACTTCATCTCTTTAAAGAAAGAATGTCCTATCCATACAGTCACTTTTCATTTCAGGAGACATTATGATGTAACACAACATTACTACATACCATGTGATTTATTCTAAAGGACATTTAATTCTCTAACCTGCGTTTTATTTTATCTGTTGACATTCTGCCTTTGGACTATGTTATTGTACCTTCCTTGGGGCTGGTTATCTGAGCAATGTTTTCATTAGAGGTTCATTTTATAGAGGTTTAGTTTGCTGTATCTAAAAATCAAAACCAGGGCAGAGTTGGATCAGCTTTTCAATTTTCAGAGGTAGGTAAAGAGCCCCATCAAGCTTAATTAATATAAATTACTTTTACTAAAATCTTTTTAAAAAAAAAAGGAAAAAAAAGATGGTCCTACCTCTTCTGTGCAGGCACTACAGATTGAATGGCACTTTTCTTTCTCCTATATAGGACAGTTCATGATAGTACAGGTTTAACCTCTCTAGTCCAGCGCTCTCTTGTGTGGCAATATCTGTAATCCAACATGATTTTATAAGCTGGATAGTCACTTATTTGTGTGGCCAACTCTCCCATGGTCCCAAAAAGTTTGTTTATAGCCACCAGTCCTGGCTCAGTGTTCTGTGCTGTTATGTAGCTCTAATTTACCCCTAAATGGCTTCTAAGAGCCCAGTAAGCAGTGGAAGTGTTGGTAATGTGCTAAACAATATTGATCTCCCATGGTCCAGCAAATTCTTATTCAGCACCGGTCAGGTCCTAAGGATGCTAGACTACATAAATTCAAACTGTATTATGATACCACATTGGATAGGACTGGTGCTATCCTGCCATGATCTTGGGCAGCAACTGGTCTCTAAACAGTACAAAAAGCGTAAGCCTGTATTTGTGTGACTTGTCTTACCCATCTGGCTGATTCAGGGTAAGAGGGTTTTTCTGGCAAAATTGGGGAAAGTGAAAAGGTGTCTTAGGAGGCCTTTTCCTTCACTCCATCCGAGGCTGAAGCCCATCATTCTGGAGGCACTAGCTGCACATCCAGAGTTAAGATTGAAGTCTGATATACAATTAAAGAGGGTCATTGACAAAGTGCTCATCACCAAGCTGCTGTGTATTGGGGATACTCACACAATTAGTAGCTTGTATTATTTGGGGCGGGGGTGGGGGAGGTGTCTCCAATAGTCTGCTAACAAGTAACACCAGAGCTATAGCACTGTCATTAATGGAACTACGAAGGGCGCAATTCATAGTCTACGTAGACTGAAGGATGCCTACTACTACTACTAAATATGTGCCACAGAAATTACTTACCCTTGGCACAAGAATTGGCTTTGATTCAATTAGGGGGCTTGGTCATATGTGGTGACAATTACAGGATGTTGGAAAATAAGGAGTTCAGTGTTTTGCTTGGGGAAAATTCAAATTTGATTTCTTTACTTATTCCGTTCTTTAGAGATCTCTGCCAAGGAGTTAGCATGGAGGGGAAACAGCAGCAGTTCTTTTCACATTTGTGAGTGAGAAATGGGCACTAGGTAGTTGAAGAATCACGATTCCAGCCTGAAGAGTGCTGAGGTCAGCATTGTACTGGGTGAGATCTCTTTGTTTTGGCAGTCTATTTAATTTCATGCAGAATACATTGAGTTCTGGATGCTTCCTTCTAGGAACAGTGTTGTGCTGGGCTAATGGCAACCTGGGCAGAAAGAAGGCGTGGGTACATGCCAGTTTTAATGAGGTAACATTGACATCATTTTTCATCACTTATCCTGGCTAAGAAATAAACCTCAGGGGGTAGGAGGGGGACTTAAAAAGTGATTGAAGCATATCCTTTGACAAATAGCAAGCCAGATGAATTTACACTCTACATTTATCAAGGCTTATCAGTGATGTCATCAAAAACATATATTTTGCAGTTCAGCTGTATCAGCTTCAGAGATCATTCTTTTGTGCAGCCATGAAGTGGAAAATATAATGTATCAGAGAGTGCAATCTGAATACAGCTGTAGACTCTAAACATTGAGGCTACGTCTACACAAGAAGCATTTGATGACAGAAGTGACTATCTGAAGGGATTTCCAGCAGAACATCTGCTGATAGATGCTTCTACGCATAAAAACATATGAAACAACTCATCTGCTCTGTCAGCAGAGAGCAGCCAGACCGTCCAGCACCCTTGACAGAATGGCTGAGCCACAAGCTAAATATAAGTCAAAACTGTGACACTATTGCAAAAAAGCAAACATTCTGGGATGTATTAACAGGAGTACCATAAACAAGACAAGAAGTAATTCTTCCACTCTGCTCTGTTCTGATTAGGCCTCAAAAGGAGTAGTGTGTCCCGTTCTGGGCACCACATTTCAAGAAAGACATGGGAAAAAAAAAACACAGAAGGTGCAGAGGAGAGCAACTACAATGATTAAATGCCAAAAGTGATTAAAGATCTAGAATTATATCTTGTCTGGAAAAGAGAAGAGAGGGTAGAGGTTTCAAATACCTAAAAGGAGGAGGGAGAGAAATTTTCCTCCTTAGCCTCTGATGATAGGACAGGAAGCAACAGCCTTCAATTGCAACAAGGGAGGTTTATATGGGACATTAGGAAAAACTTCCTAAATGTCAGGGTGGATAAACACTAAAATAAATTGCCTAGGGTGGTTGTGGAATCTCCATCATTGGAGACATTTACGAGTGAACTAGATAAATATCTGTCAGGGATGAGCTAGATGGTGCTCAATCCTGCCATGAGTGCAGAGGACTGGGCTCTATTAGCTCTCGAGGTCTCCTTCCACCCTACTATTCTATGATTGTGTGATCATTATGGGCTGTGATTTTACCAAGTTTCAGAGTGTGGTCTCAGGTGTTCGGACAGGAAACCCCCAAAGGAAATCCAGTTTCTGAAGGAAGCAATGATGGAGGAAATGAGGTACTAAGACCAAAACAAATCAGTGCAGATGTATGTCCCATTCACTTAAAGTTTGCCTGCAGAATTGGCTAGATAAGATTGTCTCATTAGTACCAAGTTGTTTTGTCAGTGCTGTGAAAAGATTGCCAAAAATACTGGTATTGAGTTTGATGTTGCTTTCTTGGTTTATCTTATCCATCAGTCCTTTCAGGAGTATCCCAAAACTATTTTTAGCTAATAAATAATGTACACTAAAACACAAACTACGTAATTACATTTATTTAACCTGTCTGTCAGCTGTTTTTATTGGCCTGAGTCCTATTCTTACTGAAGTCTGTTCTATAATTCCTTTTGAAATCAATGAGAGAGGAATTGTGCCCTCCATGAAAAACATTTCCTGCCCCCCGCCTTTTTTTTTGTTTGTTTTTTTGCAATACTTATACTTTTAAGGGAACACTTTATATCTGGTGAAATACCACCTCAATTTAAGGGGAAGTAATGAGAAGTTTTTGCATCTTCTGTGGGGCATTTATGAAGAAATGAAACAAAATTAGAAGGAATTTAAAAAAAAAGAAAGCACTTGGGAGTAAAATACAGTACCAATGACATTCAAAAATGAGAAAGAAAAAACAAAGCAATTCTTCTTTTACATTCTGTCTCCAAAGATCTTGCATATACAAACATTAGAGTGAAGCTTCTCTTAAAATTTTACTATACCTTCTATTTCTTAGTGAGGAGCTGCTGACACTTGTAATTAAAGAGATTAGGAGCCCAGAAAGCAATAAAAGTTTAGTAGGCACTATCAGGCAAGGGGCTGATGTAATTGGATCAACTGATTAGAGTATAAGTAGTACACATGGGGACACCTTTAGTGACAATAAAGCAGGTTCCCATGCTTACAGGGTAATTTGAATACTCAGTACATCAGGAACCATATTTTCTTGGGTAGGTAATACCAGTGAAGTATAGTCTTTCCCTGTCAAAATGATTTCAGTTGGAATGATCAAACTTCCAAAACATGATAATAAATGAGGCAGGTGATTTATTTTCAAAGAGCGTGAAGGCATCCAACTCCCATTAAAATTAATTGAAAGTTAGGATGTACCTCTCAATAGTACCTTTGAAAAATCTCCCTTCATCCATCCCCTCCTCCCGCCGCATGTGGCTGGTCTTGCTCCTGATAATAGATACATTTCCTGCTGAATATTTTCCTTGGTAACTGTGAACAACAGTCATAAATGGAGAGCATTCAAAATGCAGAATACACTAACTAATGTCTTGTATTTCACAATTTCAAAGAACTTCCATGATAAAATATTGTTAAGTAAATTTCTGTGTTTGAAATACTTTTTCTTCCTCCTGATTATACTGACATTGATTAAAGCACCCAGCTTACTTGGGAACTATTGTTTTCCACTGATATGCATCTATACTTTCCATAATGTTGATGGGATTAATCATGTGCCCTGAGTGAGAGAAAATTACAAGAGAGCTATCCTTCCCACTCTGCATGCATCTATGTCCTCTTCTTGGCCCCCTTGCATTGCAAAAGCTGCTGAAATCCCCAAAGAAAAAAGATTGCACGGAGGAAAGCAATACAAAGACACTGAGGAAACAAAAAGCTGAAAAGGGAATATGCACAAGAAGAGAGCTCTGATTATTAGCTGCTTCTTAATATGGGGGCAAGTCTGCAAAAAAATTGTTTCCAAAGCAGAAATAATTTTGCTGTGTATTTTCTTACAAAGCATTGTCTTTGATTAGGTGGGCCAGAAAACAGCATTGCTGTTTTGTGGGGGAAAAAAAGTTCCAGAATTTGTTTTCATTCTGCTGTGGGATGAAACTCAGACCCTTCTATAATTTTCACAATAAATAAATACATACATACATACATACATACATACAAGCTAGGAGATAACCCATCCCTGAACACCAAGGAGTCTTGCTTGACAACTAGCTTCACTTAAGTCCCTAAAATTATATTATGAGATTAATTTATTTCGCCTAATGTAAATCCATGTCCCCGTTCAGCCCCACAAGCACATGAAGGCTATTTACCATAATTAGTTGCATTTTAGAAATGCCTGTAGCAGCACATACTCTGGAGGGGGTAAACATATCATTTGGAGAACATGGGGAGGTGTTCAATTTCACTTACATTATTTGAATGGTATTAAACTGGAGGGGGGAATCCAGTGTGATTAAGGTAACTACATAATTTTAATTTAAATGATGACAAGTAGGCTTAATGAATGTAAGAAAGTTATCATGCGGGCTAATGCTTGGCTTTATACAGGCATTAGGACAACACTATACCAGTACACCCTTAGTCATGGCATTCCTCACACATCAATGGGGTGACACCCTAGCTCCACTGGAGTTTTACTATTAATGTCAGATGGTCATACCATGACTTAGTTTGAGAACTTATGGGCAAAATTCAGTTTGTGTCAGTCCTGCAAGGAGTCTCTGATACATACATGATCAAGTAAGCCAACAATAATACTTACAATACATTTTAAAGATATTTCCTTCACTTGTTCTGTCAGTGGTCTTGAAGGCATGTACAAAAACACTGAGTACTGCATTGGTTACTGTTAAGGAGAGAAGTGATGAAAGCATCTGCAAAAAATAAGCCCATCTTCACTTAAAAAAGGAACTAAAAATGTCGAGATTGAAGAGTAGGTGGGTATAGTTCATAAATAACAGAATTAATAAAATGTGCAAGCACTTGAAAGTAGAGCCAGCCAGATTCATAAGGGAATACATAAAAGAGGCCATCATAACGGGAGCATTTCACCTTATTCCGTGTGATGTTCATAACACATGCAGATAGCTAAGTATAAGATGACTCCAGTTCAGAAATGAACCTAATTCATATGTATTGGGTCTGAATACTTAGCCAATGTAAATCAACAAAACTCCACAGATTTCAATGAAGCTACAATGACTTACATTGACTTAGGATCTGGACCATCATTCACCTTGCAGTCAGTGGAGTTTCTGTACTGGGGATTGGCCATCTCCCATTCCCACACAACAAGCCATTGACACTGATTTATATTCCTGGTGGACAGAGAAAGAGGTGCAGATGATAGGATCTTCTATAGACACTGTAGAGTGTACTGGATAACATTTTGGCTCCCCTGTTCAAAATCGAACTGTGGTTTCTCAGTACAGCTTCCAACAGGAGCAATTTGCTTATTTGAACAATATAAAGTGCTAACCATAAGTTTATTTTATGAGCTTAACATTCAGAAAGTGCTTGATTTCACGCTTTCCATGCTCTGTCATTTTTCTTTTATCATGGAGCAAGGACAGCAACAAAGCACTTTCCAAGCAGATGTTACATATCGAATAATTACAAAGTATTTTTATGCTTTCAGCAACTACTTTGACCTATGCTAGAGACCTCTTTTCTGTAAAAAATCAAAACCACTCAGGTTAGTAAATAACTGTTAATGGTGAAATTTATGGAACAAAGTAGAATATTTTATTTCACTTAAAATGTCATAGGTAAAAATTCAACCAAAACACAACTGTGTGCCTAACTTTAAACCACATGCTAAAATGTTTAGCTGAACTGGGACTTCTAGGAAGGAGATAATGTGCACATATTTAGTGCTAGGTTACTCATACAGACACCAATGACAATCTGATGCAGAAGGATTAATAGTTTGATAGGTCTGAGCAAAATGAGGTAGTTCTTACATGGAGAAAATGAATGCCATGATCCCCATACTTTGTGATTAAGAGCAGCTCCTTTGCACAGTCTTTGAAGTACATAGCGTAACAAGTCTTAGAAGAGTAGCCATGCTAGTCTGTAATGCAATGGCTCTCTTCCATGTACATTGGACAAATCAGACAGACAGTCTCTGCACCAAAGAATGAATGGACACAAATCTGACATCAGGAACTGGAATACAGTACACATAAATGTATACAGGAACAGTCCAATCTCCCTGGACATTCAGTAAAGGATTTGAAAGTAGCCAGTCTTCTACAAAAAGATTTTACCACAAGATTACAGGTGAGGGGACATCTGAATTGGAATTAATTTGCCAGTTTGGCACATTAACTGCAGCCTTAACCAAGATCTCAATTATCTTGCACTTTACAAGGACAATTTCCCCAATTTTGATACTTGCAGGAATGGCACCCATCCCACTTAATCTACTTCCACTGGTTCTATTCATGACAGGTGACTCCCCCCCTTTTTAATTCTCTCTTTCCTGTCCCTGCTCTATGAACCCTGGATTCCTATTTACTCCAATCTGAAAATCTGAAGAAGCAGATCTTACCTAATAAATAAATGTTGTTAGTCTTTAAGGTGCTACAGGACTGCTTGTTTTTATAGGGTAAAAAGGCTCGACTATCAGCACGCTTAAAGAGTCTCTGCTTTGAATACTTGGAGCTTTTCCTGCTCTGCAGATCAGCTCCATTTCCATAAACACAAATTGGCCTGCTAATGCAAGCGAATGTTTGATCTACACTACAGACTTATGGCAGTCTAACTACATTGCTCAGTGGTATGGCTGCACTAATACCAATGTGCCAAGTATGTTAATGGCAGAAGCTCCCCCATCAGCACAGGTAATGGCATCGCTAAGTGCAACGGAGCACAGCTGCAGTGGTGCATCTACAGCTAGTTCCGCTGCAGCTTTATATTGTGAGACAAATGGTTACCCAGTGGAGTAGGTGTTCACTTAGATTGTGGATGGAATGTAGGCAGAATTTTTAGAAGAGGCCTTGAGGCACTACGAAAATTCATTCTCATGCTATATGTATGGTTAATGGTTGTATTGTTACGTCATGCCCTTTGGTTGACTGTTGCTACTGAAGCAGGAGAACCAGTAAGGTGTGAAGGAATCACGTCATTCTGGAAAAAACTTGGAATGACCAACAGTGTCGTTCCAATTTCCAGTAGTAGGCATCCTTCAGTCTGCATAGACTACGGATCACGCCCTTCATAGTTTCAATTGAGGACTTCATTTACAGCGTCTACTGTGACTATGAAGGCCCACACGAGAGTGACAGTCCTTGCTGCATCTCTTGCAGATGTGGTGGGTGTCTGGCAAGTCCTTAGTGTGCTTTCTGTGCGCTCGCTTCTCCTCTGCTAGCTGTCTGATCTTCATCTCGCCCTTCTGAAGGCCCTTGTGTAACCCCTGCCTCCATCTGCTGCGGTCGTCTGCTAGTTCTTCCCAGTTCTCCAGCTCGATGTCTACCTCTCTGAGGTCTCTCTTGCAGACATCTTTGTAGCACAACTGGGGGAGTCCGGGAGGTCTTTTGCCAGAGGAAGGAAATAAACAATCAACCTTTATGGAGCCGTGTGATGAGCTTGCACCAGTCTTTCAGTGCCCTAACAATTCAGAAGCAGGCTGTCACTAGCTAGTGGGAACTGGCTACAGCCAACAGCTATAAGTCCATTGAAGATCACTGTGTGGTTAGAAAGCAGAGTCATGGTTATACACATTCATGAGGCATTTGTGCTATGGCCCCTTTCCAGCTCAAAAAAGCGTGGTTAACAGCAGCAGTGAGGATCTATGGGCAGAGTTTGAGTCTGCAGCTTCTCTCATGGCCTAGCTGTCTAATATTGGATTTGCACGGTCAACTGCAACAACCGCTTGTCAGTCAATTTTCAAATTCTTGAGTCTGAAATGAGGCATTTAATAGTGATTTACCTATAGATGGATGTGTAAGGAATGTGCAAGCAGGAACTCAATGCTGCTGAAGCCTGGGAGGAATGTGTCTCCCAGAGATCATTTGCATGAGAATGCAAAGGTGTGCTTATGTGAAACATTGCAAACACAGACTGATGGGTAGCAAGGAAGCAATGAGCTTTTGTCTATTGTAAACACATTGTTGTAGAATCACAATTTATGCTTACGCTCAGTGTAAGAATTGTGGAATCTCACCAATGCTCTGGGTCATTGTGGGGGGACAGGGCAGTCGATATAGCTGCATGGGACATGGATTACACAGGGCTCCCTGGTTTAAAGAGCCTCCACTTTGGTAGATATCAAGAGCTGAAATCACAGCGTGGCAGCTGAGGCCACCAAGAGCTGCAATCACAGGTTTTTGCGTCAGGCCAGACCCACAGCGGATGGATGGACAGCGCAACCAGCAGGCAACCGGTAGGAGGAGCAGCAGACTGCACAACCGGCGGGCGGCCGGTGGGAGGAGCAGCAGACGGAAGGATGGATGGCTAGTAGGAGCAAGCAGAACGCCGGAGCGGCACAAAGGTGGCATTGTCTCAGGTTCCACGAGGGAACGCATGAGCATGAGGTATCAGTGCCTGCACGGACTGGACCAAGTTGTAAGTGGGGCATTTGAATTGGGGGTGCGGAGAAAGTTGGGTGTGTGGATTGGCTATTTACAGTATCGGACTGGTGAGCCTGAGAGACCAAGGACATTGCTCAATGCAGCTGAGCTGGGACAGTTACCTGAGGATTGGTCATGAACTCTGGGTGTGATAATTTTCCCAAGCTTATGCTAGTTGATTTTACTGCCTTTTATTAGGAGTCCTTTTCTACACTCAGACTCTGTACTTGCGAGTGGGGAAGCATTGCCTCTCCAAGACACCCAGGCTACTGGGTGGGGGCTTGAGCTGGTTCTGTGTGAGATAGATGAAAAGGAACCACTAGATGTTGAACCCGGCCCTCATTGCTGCAACTCCTTCTGGCGGAAGGGTTACAGATGTAATAAAAAAGATTACAGAACTAAAAGCTAGGATTTCTCAGTATGGGGTTTGCAATCCATGCAAGGCCCATCAATACCACCCATATCCCAATATCTTGCTTGCCAAAAGGGGCAAGCAAGTATGTGAACTGAAAAGGTTTAGCTTTAAACTTTCTGGAAAGGCTTGGTGGACCACAGGGGTACATTAATACAAACATGGGAAACACTGGAAAGACTCAGAAAATGGAGGTGCTGAGGAGATGAATGGTACTTGGGCCTTCATTCTGCAGAAATTATACCTTTGTGTACAGTGTGTCTGTGACAATGGTTGTTTTGGGGGATCCTGCATACTCACTCCTGCTTGGGTTCATTCAACTATATCCTGACATCAAAGACCCTGGAAAAAAGGGAAATCACATCACAAGCTGAGCAGCAATAGAACATCTATGTTTGGTTGTCAATGCCTAAGCACCTGTCTGCATGGTTATGTGAAAAATACTATTCATATTATCAACAATCATCATCATATGCACTACATAAAAACTTGTAAAGGTGAAGGGGAGAGTTTCTGTCCTGAGCAGGGCTCAGATTTAGTCTGTTTACAAACTGCATGCAGGCAGCTAAATCCCACCTTTATACTCACTAGTTCTGGTTCCAGTTCCCAGTGGGCAAGGAAAATCAGAGAAGTCATATGTGCACACATCTTGTGTAGTGAGGAAGCTTTATATTTCTCTGAGCCTGAGAGACAACTACTCACCCCAGCTGAGTGAAGCCAGATCAGCCCACTCCCATGCCACAAGCAGTAGCAGAAGGCTACTGACACTTTTTGTTATTCTTCTTTCCTTCATTTAGGAATGGTCCTACCCTGTCCCTGGTCTTCCCCTTGTTTCTCATGTATTTGTGAAATGCTTGCTTTAAAGGGTAGCCCTTTATATATTTAACTAGTTTAACATAAGTTTGCACCTTGGCTTTTATAATTTTGCCTTAGCTCCTTGTGTTCCTGGATATATTTATATCCATCCTTTGTCATGTGTCCTAGTTTCCATTTCTTATACAACTTTTTATTGAGTTTCAGATCACTGAGGAGCTCTTGTTTCATGCAGCTAGATAAGATATTTCTTATCTTTCGTATGCATTATAATAGTTTGCTGTGGTGCCCTTAGTAATGTCTCTTTAAAAATAATTGGCAACTTTCTTGTAGTCCTTTTCATCTGTTCACCTGCTTCCCTTGAGATTTTACCTATTAATTCTAGAAATTTGTCAAAGGCTGCCATCTTGATATCCTTTGTCTTTAGTCAGGTGTTTTCTTTCCTTACAACGTTAGAATTATGAACTTTTATCTAATGATAACTTTTATTCAATCTCCTCCCTCCTTGTCAGACTCATACCTGGAATCACCACTCTTCTAGTTGCTTTCTCCACCTTCCTTAATAAAACATCTCCAATGCAGTCCATGAATTTGATAGTAATACATGACCCTGTATAGTATTTTCCCAACAGAAGTATGGGTAGTTGAAGACCCTCATCACAACCAAGTCCTGCATTTTGGCGGATTTTTCCATTTTTTTTTTAATTTCATGCATCTCTTCTTCCTAATTAGGTAGTCTATAGTAGACACCTAAAATGACATCACCCTCTCTTTTTCTCTTTTATCTCTACCTGAAGACTTTCAACAAATCTGCTTCCCACTTCTATCTCAACCTTAGTGCAAGTGCATATATATTTGATATCCAAGAGAACAGGTCTTTTTCCCCCGCCTATTCTTCCTTAACTAGCTGTATGCCATATATACCAACACTCCAGTAACGTAACATGATCCCACCAAATTTTTGTGATGCCAGTTATGTTTATGATTATTCCTAGTATTTCTAACTCCTGCTTATTGCCCACACTTCTCAAAAAAGGCACCTAGCACTCACACCTTTCCACATTTCAGTTATTGTCTGTCTTGCACGCTGTCCCCTTTTTAGTATACCATTTCTGCGCAATCTGTACCCTTCTATACCAATACTCCAGTCAAGTGTGTCAATGGTGATTATTCAGTAATATTTCTAGTTATTATTGTTAATTTGCCATACTTTTTGCATTACTATCTATACATGTAATGCATGTATTCTATTTCCTCTCTATATTCCCACTTTGATCATGCTTCAGTGTTCCATGTTACCCCCAGATTCTCATTTTTCACCCAGGCCTCCATGTTTTGGACATATGCTGTCATTGCCAGTATGTTGCTGTTCTGTTATTTTTCTTTGGTTTTGTTTTTCAACATGTCTGAGGAAAGACATTAAGGCACTGATCAGTCCCTTTGATGTGTTTTAGATCAGTGGTTCTCAACCCTGGTTATGAGTCCCCTTGAGGGTATGCAGAGGTCTTCCAGGTGGTACATCAACTCATCTATATATTTGCCTAGTTCTACAACAGGCAACTTGAAAAAGCAAAGCAAAGTCAGTACAAATTAAAATTTCATACTGACAAGGACTTTTTTAGATTGTATCATGCACTACACACCGTAATGCAAACACAATTTTATAGTTCTATTGTCATCATAATATGCAAAAATAAAATAAGCAGTTTTTCAGTAAAAAATGTATTTGAACACTTGCATTTCTCTGTGTGTGATTCTGAAAGCAAGTAGTTTAAATAAGGTCAAACTGCAGAAGTACTAAAGACAAATGAAACTCCTGAAATGAGTACAGTATTCTGGAAAGGTTGTGAATCACTGTTTTAGGTACCTGCTACAATGGAAAAAAATGGTAGTCCCTGTAAAAATTATGTAACAGGTACAAGGCACTTTCCTCCTCCCTTCCATGTATCTGTAGAATTTCAGATATTTCTCAACCTTTTTGTGGGGAGGGGTGGCTCCTGGTGAAATGGTTTCACTGTTGGAAGGCAAAAATCCTACCACTTCAAAGAGAGACAGCACTGCACATTTAGCCTTTGGAAAAAAATCCCTCCACATTGTATAATCTTGCTGAAGATCATAATTTTGATACTTAACATTACAGAAATGTAATGGTCTCACTATCCTTGATTCTCAGACTTTTTTTTTTTTTGCAGCCCATGAAGAAGGAGCTGAGAAATGTACATATAGGGAAAAATAGCTTTAAAAGCCAAATGAGTAGTAACAGCTCATCAAAAATAAGTTGATTTGTAACTCTGCCTCCTTTGAGGAGCATTTTGGGCTGGAAAGGAGCAGATCTTGGATGGAGAAAGGAAAGTTGGAGAAGTCTGATAACATGATGGGATGTGACAATGACGTGGTTTCATCACAGCTGTCCAAACACACAGACACAGAACCATGTAGAGCTTATTATCCAACTAGGAAAAGTGAATACACAGTATTGCAAATGCTTTTGATACTAAAATCAGGAATTTAGCATTAGAACAAGAGTGGAATATGGGTGGGCCAGGTAAGGGCCCATTGTAAAATTACCAGCCTGAGGTTCTGGTTCCTGAAATGGCTTGGGTCCTCCCCAGGTACATTATGCGAGGCTTCTTCAACCAACTGTCCAGGTAAAGGTACAGAATCACATGCTCAGAATCTTTGGGATCATCCTCCACAGTCCATGCTACCTTCCTCACCCTGGTCTTCATCAGCACCGTATCAGATAATCAGGATGGTGGGATTGGGGAAGGGGACCATGAGCCAGTTCATGCTCAAAACTGGAGGACTTTGACAGTATCTGGTCAAGTGTCCCATAGAGGGGACATGTACAACAAGCCCCTCCAAACAAACTGTTGGAGTTTTTAACCTTCCTATACTGGAATCTCACATTTTGTGTGTGTTCATGGTTCTGGGATAGTATCTGCTGCTCCAACTTCTTTGAAATTTCCCAGTAAGGGTAAATATTGGTGTCAAAGTTGTGGAGGACAATGGACTCTTCCCACACATTAGTCTGCACTGAGGTGTGCTTCGTGGGCTGCTGTTGGAGTTGCATCCATTGTACTGGTAAGCACAGCAGTGAAAAAGTTCTCCTTCCATCAGAGCAGCGTTGTGCTGCCAATGCACAGGAAATTGTACAAGAGTCAGGAAGAAAAGGGCTCAATGTCTTGTAGGAATGGGAGTGGAGGATTGCAGAAACTTGAAATCTAGTACATAATCTTTTCTACTGATCACACTGCAAACTAGCACTGCTAGGGGGCCATGTTAAATTACTTATAGAATCCTAGAGCTGCAAGAGACCTCAGGAGGTTGTCAAGTCCAGCCCCTGCCCAGAGCAGGACCACCTCTTACTAAATCATCTCAGCCAGGACTTTGTCAACCTAGGTTATAAAAACCCCTATGGATGGAAAGCTCATCACCTCTCTAGGTAACCCATTCCAGTGCTTCACCATCCATTAGCCTTTGTGGCTACAAGGGTACACTGTTGACTCATGTCCAGCCTCTCATCCAGTGTAATTCCCAGGTCCCTTTCTGTTGCATTGCTATTTAGCTAGTCAGCCTGTAACAATGCTTGGGATTCTTTTCATCCCACGTTCAGGACTCTGAACTTGCCCTTATT
Source organism: Carettochelys insculpta (assembly GCF_033958435.1). NCBI lineage: Eukaryota > Metazoa > Chordata > Testudines > Carettochelyidae > Carettochelys > Carettochelys insculpta. The sequence goes on from NC_134144.1 coordinate 61,382,963, forward strand.
GAACTACATTAGATATTTTTTCCCCAATCCTCCAATTTGTCTAGATCACTCTGGATCCTATCCCTACCTCTCCCCTTGGCTTGGTGTCCTCCACACCTTGTCATACTTCTTCTTTAGTCACCTTGAAACACATGGTTTTGGGATATAAGAGTGAACAATATGAAGGTTATGGCATGTGCATAGTCTCTTGCCTACGCATGCCATTACAACACAGTCCTTCACCAGCATCCTGGGTAAAAAAAGCCTTAGCAACTAAAGATATCTGAATGATCTGATGGGAATAAGGGGACTTCGAAGTAGGCGGGGTCCTTTCGAAAAGGAGCCCCGTCGGGACGAGCCACGCGGCGTCAAGGCGTGCCAATTTCGAAGTGCCACGGCCGCCCGCATGCTAATGAAGCGCTGAATATGCATTTCAGTGCTTCATTAGTAAACTTTGAAATGGCCATTTGCATGGCCATTTCAAAGTTTGGGGCTAGTGTAGACGTAGCCAAGGTGAGACACAGAAGAGTGATTCTCCAGATAAAATAGTTGAGAATTAGATAACCCAAAACACTGGATTCATTAATATCAGAACTTTAAGGAAGACCATTAAGACTTCACATCAGTTTAGTGGGGGATATTCAGTCAGGATTGGAAAACATCATTTGATACAAAGGGGCTATTGACAAGGTAACTGGCAAGTACTCCAAATCATTACCAGCGGCATGCATCTCTAACAGCTGTTAGACATGAAATGCTGACAGTTTTAATGGGATAACTGAATTGCTCTTTAGCTGAAAACTGAAATTTAATTTAATCAAAAGTAATAACCTCCATAATTTCTTTCACAGTGTTGTAGTTTTCACCTAGGGCCTGGAGCAAAACAGAGTAAAGTTTTGTTAAATGGCTTAAAATAAAATGTTATTGATCTTCACATTACTAGTCTATTAACTCTAAAATACTGCTTCAGACCTGGGTGGTGGGGCTCAGGCTTTGACTTCATCCCAAGCAAGTCTTATGACAGCCTTGGCAGTCCCATAGAAACAGGGTCATAACCAATACTGAGTTCCTAACCTACAGTTAGAGAACCACTGAGCTATACTATTATGGAAAAGGAACATTATTTTATAGCTTGGCATACAAGGGTGCTCATTTAAATAGATGAATCATATTTGGTCATCCTCGTACTATCAACGCAGGAAGGTTAGCCATGAAGAGAGTATTATGGACCTTATTGCAATATGCAGCTGTTCTCCAAAGGACTTTCTATAAACTCATCCTCAGATGGATTGAATGACACAGAGCTGAATATCATCAGAAAATTGAAAACACTTTCTTCACTAATTCTCCCAACATTTTCCTTAGACACACTGAACAAGTAATAAGGCAGACCTTTGCAAAAACTTCCCTCAGGAAACTACAGTCCATTAGTGACCTTCCTGAAAACACCATCCTCACCACCATGGATGTGGAGGCCCTTTACACCAATATCCCACATGAAGATGGACTCCAAGCCTTTAGGAACATTATCCCTGAGAGACCAAGGCACAAATGGTGGTAGAGCTTTGTGACTTTGTCTTCACCCACAGCTATTTCAGATTTGAGGACAAATTATACCTTCATATCAGTAGCACTGCTATGGGCACCCTCATGGCCCCACAGTATGCCAACATATTTATGGATGACCTGGAACAATGTTTTCTCTGTTCTTGTCCTCTAGCACCCCTGCTTTACCTGTGCTATATTGATGATATCATCATCATCATCATCTGGACCCATGGGAAAGAGGTTCTTGAAGAGTTCCACCGTGATTTCAATAGTTTCTACCCCACCATCAATCTTAGCCTGGACCAGTCCGCACAAGATATCCACTTCCTGGACATTATTGTGTAGATAAGCAATGGTCGCATAAATACCACCCTATACCGAAAACCCATGGACCACTATGCTTATCTACATGCCTCCAGCTTCCATCCAGGGAACACTACACGATCCATTGTATACAGCCAGGCACTAAGGTATAACCGTATCTGCTCTGATCCATCAGACAGACAAACATCTACAAGACTCTTACCAAGCTTTCCTGAAACTACAGTACACACCTCAGGAAGTGAACAAACAGGCTGACAGAGCCAGATGGATACCCCAAAGCCACCTGCTACAAGACAGGCCTCACGATGAAAATAAGTGAACACCACTGGCCATCATGTACAACCCCCCGCAAGGCTCCCCAGCTCATCATCAGTTATCTGCAACCCATCCTGGACAATGATCCTTCACTCTGACAGACCTTGGGAGGCAGGCCTGTCCTTGCCTACAGACAGCCTGCCAACCTTAAACAAATTCTCACCAGCAACTAAAGATCACAACACAGTAACTCTAAACCTGAAACCAATCCCTGCAACAAACCTCACTGCCAGCTCTGCTCACATATCTACACCAGTGATATCATCACAGGACTTAACATCAACCATACCATCATGGGGCTCCTTTATCTGCACATCTACTAATATAATATATGCCATCATGTGCCAGTAATGCCCCACTGCAATTTACATTGGTCAAACCAGACAGTCTCTACGTAAAAGAATAAATGGACATAAAATCAGACTTCAGGAATAGTAATGTACAAAAACCTGTGGGAGAACACTTCAATCTCTCTGTGGACACTCATTAACAGGATTTAAAAGTAGCAGTCCTAAAACAAAGAAATTTCAAAATCAAAATGGAGAGAGAAATCTCTGAGCTGCAATTTATTTGCAGTTTTGACTTCATCAACCAAGGATTAAACAGACTGGGAGTGGCTGGCCCCTTACAAAAGCAGCTTCTCTGCCCTGGGTGTTAACATCTGCACATTAGATTCTGACAATGGGCCACATCCCCCCTGTCTGATCTGACTTGTTTTTTCCTCTTTTGATACATACTACTGATAATGGGCCTTTTCCACCCTGACTGAAGAGACCTTGTAAGCTCTTTCCCTCCCTTTTACTGGGACCCCACTCTTTAAATACCCCCTGAAACCCCCTCCCCCCACTCATGCATCTGATGAAGCAGGTCTTTGCCCACGAAAGCTTACGCTCCACAATATCTGTTAGTATATAAGGTGCCACAGCACTTCTTGTTGTTCTCAAAGATACAGACTAACACAGCTACCCCTCTGATCCTTGCAAAAATTGACATCAACGGGATATGGGGCAGATAAACTTTTTGGGATATTTCCAATTAACGATAAGGCAGCAAAAGACTATACCATCTATCCACAATCAAGTGAGTAAGTGAATCCATAGCACTCCTGAAGCAACAGTATCAACAGTAGCTCAATAACAAACATTTATTGCCAGAAGGAAATAATTGATGCGCCATCAGTACAATCTCAATGTCATAATTGGCACATGACCAGAATGAGACACGTCAAAGAGTTGTGGTAAGAAAACCTACATACCCTAATTTCGTTCATAATCTTAAGCAGAACCATAAAGTTTGAAACAGGTCTAGATCTGGCCAGGATGGCTTGTTGCGTGAAAGAAATTGGTATACATGCTTCCTTAACAGGGTTTGGCATTCTTCTTTGCTCACAAGAGCCATTGACAATCCCTCTATTTCCTCTGCTGGCCTTCACCTACCAACATAGAAGTGGCTGTGAAGTTCAGACCAATGCAAGTTATTCTAGCATGTCAGGAATCTCAGAGGATACTACCTGGACAATTACAAGCAGATGTTTTACCTTCCAGCAAAATCCTCATTTGCCAGCAAAAACTTAGGCTCTGCAGTTGGAGCCTGATCAGTTCTCTCTAAGGTAAGGTTTCAGACAGGATTTTGACCAGACAGCCTATATTAACAAACTTGCTCACTACATGAAATGAACCTATTTGAGATTTTGCAGATAATACAGTTGAGCCAACAAATCAATTTTCTGCCTCTTATGCAAGGCCTCATCTTAGATCTTAAGCAATCTTTATTAGCAGTTGGTCAAATATGTTAAAATCAATACCATGCCATTATAAATTAATACTGTGCACTAATAAAGGATTTGGGATAAACCCTTTGCTAACTGTGTCATATTGTGGATGTCCTCATAAGAGATTGAGAAGCACAGGGAAGTAGTAAAGTAGTATTTCTGAACGTTATGTAATAGGAATAAATATGCTGATTTTAAAACCTAGGGTAGAAAAAATGACCTACCATAAATTAACTTTCATGGTGGCTGTTTTAGCTGTTATGATATCTTCTACTATGTGTATCAATACAAGGCATTAAATGCAGTGGTGCACACTTTGTACTTCAAAAGAAAGATGCCTATTCTGAAATAAGCTAAGAGAAATATCGGTAAGCAAGCCCACCAAAATTTCACAATGTATAATGTGTTACGGTTATAACATATAGCACTCATCCTACAAAAGGGTAGAAAGAAGTTTTCAAGTACTCAGCCAGAGAGTGGAGGAAATCAGGAGAGATTACAGGAGGGATGAAGACACCCTGATGGAAAATTTAGCCAGAAAAATAAAAGAATATGTCCAATCTTAAAAACTGGCTGGGCATAAAAATATACTTTGGATAGAACATTCAGGTAAAGTTCAATCTTACAGGCACTGTGTCAAGACAATGACCATGTGTCATCTACTTTTAAATGGTCTTGGAGGGGTGGGAAGGAAAAAAAGGATATATACCAAACTATCCAGATCATTTCCCATCTTCATGGATCAGTGTTCTTCACCCAATCATGTTAGCAATCCCACCTTATTCTCTATTCTTCAGCTGATTTCCACTGTAGGAAAGATATACACTTCTTCATAAACTATCATGTGTTGTCTCCCCTGGATGAATGCACATATTAAAATACACTCAGTAGAAAAGTTTGCAAAATATCTGATACGTGTATTTATGGAGTTTTCTGTTAGATCAAGAACTCCTCCTAAAGGGTAGGTGATAATACCACCAAATTTGGTACACGGCTTCCTCTAATCAAAATTTAAAGCAACATAAAGGTTTGGTTGTGCCAGGAGAATGGGATGGGCCTGGAATTGGATTGCTTCTCATAGAACCAGACAGAAAAGAGACAATCACCAAAACAAGCACACAGTCCTCAAATATTGAAAGCAACTGAACCCAGAAAAACAGGATGAACCTGAAATAGATTTCTTCTCAATAGGCCTTACAGAAAAAAAAAACGCAAAAGAAATCAAACAGAGAAATTTGGAGCAGTGTTCTGTTCTGCCACAGCTAAATCAATGCTTAAGGTTTGAAAACATGAAGAAAAATGTACTGGAAACCAAACTAAGTATAGCCTTTTTAAAAAGTCAGTGAATCAACATTTTATAGGGATGAAGAGAAAAAAAATTCACAATGAAATTTCCATTTTAAAAGATTTGCTAAAAACATTAAACAGAAAAATTTGAACACTTTAAAAAATCAAATATAAAAAGACACAATTTTGAAAACTACAATCATTTAAATAAAATGTGTATATTTTCCTTTATTTAAAAAAAAAAAGTTATAAACCCAAGCAAAGCCAGGTAAATCTGCTAGTAATATTACAAATACAGCAGCACATATACTAAAATTGGAAGCTCTATGAATTCATCAGTTTGGTTGAATTCTTGACATTGATTGAGAGACCAATATGTTCTCAATACAATAAAATTAATACTTGCTACTTTTCATAGTCAGCTAAAGCATAGGTTGGTTTATCTTTTTACGCAAATTCTACAAGAATTGTAAAAAAAATTGTACTGTGTGAAAATATGGAAATGTATCTTTCAAGGCAGTTTGACAAAATGGTGAAAAAATACTTCTCTTGAAGAAAAAAATGGTTTGAAAGATTTCACCAAAAATAAGCTTTTCTTCCAGTGAAACTAAAAGAAGTTGTATGTCGAAGTTGAATGGAAGAGCCAAAATGATAAATTATCTTGTACTTTATCTCTTGATCTGAAACCGACCAGCCCATTCAACATGTCACACTATCACAGCAAGGAGATCAAAGAAGAGAAGCAAGTGGCATGAGCTTTGAAAGAAAGAAAATATTTACATAAACAAGGAGGACTATGTACTCCTAAGTGATGTATTATACCTTTGTTACATTTATGTCTAAAGAACGTTTTGTTTGTTGTTATTTTGTTGGCAAGAGAGGAAGACGAATCAGCAATGAGAGCTACAGGGATGCCAAGAAGCAAGAACTAAGTCCAATTGAACTGACAGGCACAAAAGATCAATGTGTAGAAGTTATAAGACTGCAACAAATAGGAACATTGGCCATGGGGAGTGAATGCACTGTTCCTGTAATTACATAGGAAAAAGGAAAGAGTGGGAAGAATAGTAAAATCCCCACTGCCATCATCACTATGCTAAGTTTCAGAATAGGGCTTTCACTCAAAAGAAAAATAGGCCCAAGCTTCCATGTGCAGACCTCATTCCCAGATACAATATGGCTCCGGTTAAACTGGTTTCCTATGCAGCATGGCTGGCTTGGCAAATCAATAGAGAAGGAAGAAAGGCCAAGATTTTGCAAGTGTTTAGACACTTCTGCACTGTAGGACCTTCGATGTCAATTTTTGCAAGGATCAGAGAAGTAGCCGTGTTAGTCTGTATCTTTGAGCACAATCATGGCATCAGCACCGGGACTGCCAGCAGCAATTTCTTGGAACAAATGGCAAGACAGTGGAAAGTCTCCTAAAATGATTAGCACGCTAATGTGCGTAATGCCAGCGTGGTTTTGCAGACGGCTTGGGAAGACTGAGATATTTCAGTACAGCCAAAAGAAGGTTAGAGCAAGAGAAGGGGGCACCGACGGAAGATGAGATCAAACTTACACTCCAAGACAAAACTGATGTTGGAGAAGAACTCAGAATATTCATCTAACTGGAGGAATGTGGTTGAATTTTGCCTAAGGCTAGTGAGTGATTGATCTGCTTGGTCTCATTTTCTCTGAAAAAATACATTTTACAGAATATTTTACATTCACCAATAGACACACACAACAAAAATTTATAAACCTCCACTCAGTACCTCAGCAGTGTGGTAATGATTTAATTGGAGGTTTACTTTTTTTTTTTTTTTTTTGCAGGCAAAATGGGTGCTTACATCCTTCTCCAGCAAATAACTTCAGAAAAGTAATTCAACTTCGCAGATTTGAGCTCCTGTTTGCTTCTATGAGGATTTCAGTGTCACTGTAATAGATCACCAAGGCTGCTTTCCTCTGATGTATTGTTGCAATATATCATTTGAACTGTGTCTGGCAGGAGCACGAATTTCAGACATGGACCTATTTTCTGTGTTTTATTTGTAGACTATCTGAAGAAAATCAATGTTGAGTTCAGAAGCTGGCACTGGAGCTTGAGAAATTCAGCAAAGCCTTCCAATATCCTTAAATACTGAAAAGGCTCACAAAGTTTGAGAAACACCAAACACAAGAATGGAGGGACATGCACAGCTATCCATTCAAATATTGGCAGACCTGAAGATTTGACTGGGTTTCTTTTCTATTTCATCAGTAAGGTGTCTTGGGACCTTAAGAAAGCATACCTGAACTATCCTGATTTTTTTTTTTATTCTGAGCCTTGATGCACTTCATAAATTACTCTTGAAATAATGAAGGCAAATTGCACTGTCTGAGCATCAACATAAATAGATCAATCTTTATGCACCCAACAATGCACACTTATAGAGTTCTGGGACGTCGGTAATGCTTTGCCAGTAGAAGGAATGAATATGGGAATGATAACATGGCTTCCTGTTACAACTGTGAAACAAAGTGGAGAACTATAACTGTGTAACTTCTTGAGTTGGACCTCAGCTTGACTTCTTGTGCAAAGGAAAACCCATTTAATGGTTCACCTTTGCTCTCTTAGAAGTGGTGTAACTCCCAGTATTAGGATGTCTCTACACTAGAGAGTTTTGTTGACAGAGGGGTCTTCTGTTGAGAAGTCAGGGGGTGTCTACACACATAAAGCATTCTTTTGACAGAGTCTCAACAGAACTCTGCATTTGCCTCAACAGTGCTATCTTTCAAAAACTTGAGGCATAACACTCTGTCGACAAAGTTTTGATTTGTTAGTTTTGAACGGCTTTACTTTTCAAAATTTTGAAAGCTCTACAAGCTCTCTGAAAATTCATGCCCAAATATTGTGGGAGAGGTATATGCAAGCCAGTCATCTTCATTTTATAAACATTTAATTGTCACTTTTCTGTTTATTTGGATAACGTACTGGAGGCCCAAGCAGACTAAATTTGATAATTTAAGCACAGGCTAAAATGCCCAAGTCTGGCACTTGCCCCTCTGGCAACATCTGTTGTCCAGAAGGACCACAGATCTTGAAGGATCAGAGAGTCCCAGGGCTGAGAAGAGGAGGGGCCAGCCAGACGAGTGGCAGAAGCCCAGGGCAGGGCAGCCACAACTGCTCTGGCAGCAGGGGAATAGGGGAAGCAGCTAGGGAGCTCGGGCCAGGAGCAGCAAGAGGGAGTAGTGGCCCAGGCTGGTAATCTGGCAGCCCATCACAGGAGCTGGACAGAAAACAGCAGCTGGGGCTGCGTGCAAAGCCCCTAGCTGGGGAGTGGCATTTCACAGCGGCTCACCCCCAGGATGGGGCAGGAAACTGTAGCTGGGGGCTGTGCACAAAGCCACATCCCCTAGAAGCTGTGGCTGGGGTCAGGCAGGGAGCTGTGGCCCACAGAGGCTAGGAAGGGGTGACTGGAGCTGAAAGCCGGTGGCTGGTAGGCCTGCAGGTAAGGGGTGGAGAGGTGGTTGGGAAGCTGCAGTGATAGTGAAGAGGGGAGCCCAGAAGCAGGGGCAGAATTGACCACTGTTGGTCCAGCAAAGTCCGTCATCTAGGACTGCTCAAGTCCCAAGGTTGCCAGATGACAGAACCTGAACCTGTGCAAGGACATCTGGGGATGAATACTTTATACAAAGCAATCATTCCCCATCTGATCTTTCAGTATTTGTCTTCAAGGGAAGTCTGCACAACAAGTTTAGAAGGAAAAACTGGCAACTTACATTCAGACTCTGCTACACAGCAAAAACCATGGACTTAAAAGGGATACTGGTTTTACGGCCCATTGTAACAATTTGTAACACACCATGTTGCGTACCTACTTCAAATGCTTCTTGCATAGCAATCTAACCCCAATTGCCAATTTTATTTCAAGTGACTGCCTTCCACATGTTACCCCTTCTGCTTAACCATCTGTCCCAACCTGTATTAATCTCAGGCATTCTGCTTTCTTCCCCACACCTGAATAGCTGCAAAGCTTGTCCCTTTCACCAACAGAAGTAAATGAAAAATGCCACCTTTCCTATCTTCTCTCTTGTTTATCCTGGGATAAACAATATTGCAAACAACTATAAACATAGTCTCTAAGCATCAAGCTCGACTAATTGTAACTGCTGCTGCTAATGGAGCTTTTCTTCTCTACATTTAACATCTGAACGAGATAACATTATTTGACTGTGAAAGAGCAAAGCAGTACAAGCCCTACGGTTTCCTGCAGAGTTGCTCCAGGACTCCTTGCGAGGATTCTGTCCCTCAGCGCTCTCTCATCTCTCACCCTTTTCAAAGCCAGCCCATCGTTCAGTGTGAAGCAGTTCCTCTAAAGAAAAAAAGAAAGCCTCTAAGTCTCTGAAACTTTGAATTTTTGAAAGCTTGGACGCCGGAGGGAAGAATAGGCCCTGCACTTACATCCCTGTGCTGCAACCATGGGCTTTCTATGGCATACCCTCTGAAAAAGTAGGCAATGGGAATAATCAGGAGAAAATAATTGCCCTCTTTATTTGACAGTCACAACTGCTCAGGGGCAGCTCTTTTCACAGTTATCATTAGATCCTTTTTTCAGTCAGTTCAGGTGCTGTGCAGCAGCTGCTGGCATATACCTCAGAGGTTGCACTTCACCAGCTGAATAGACCTACTTACACAGAAGAGGGCCATGACAGTGCAAATGCAGGTGCTGATTGCGGTCACATCAGAGGGTCTGTGCAGTACTCCAGTTCTTCTAATACCCTGGCAAGTAAAGGGGTTGGGGGCTATTCCTCAAGAGCTTCACAGTTCAGCCAGCTTTCTCTATAAGAAAAGTGGCAAAAAATATCTGATTTATTTAACCTTTTGCTCTTTTAAACACAAGTTTCTTATTAAAAAAAACATGCAGTCCCATAGCACCTTAAAGACTAAAATGCATTTATTAGGTAATGAGCTTTCGTGGGTAAGACCCGCAAAAGCTCATTACCTAATAAGTACACTTGTTTGTCTGTCAGGTGCTACGGGACTGCTTAGGTGTTTTGTAAATCTATAGACTAACATGGCTACCCCTCCAAGTTTCCTATTGGTAATCTATGCAGGCAGACTGCCTGCCTTCTGGGGGTCGGGGAGGGGGCTTGCTGTTGCTGCTAGCTGAGCTTTTCTGCTCAACAATCAGCGTCCGAACAAAGCAATACTGTTTGACAGAAAGGGTGGCCTCCAGGAACTGGTTGCAAATTCAGGGTCTGGGCATGCTTAGTACTGCTACCAGGCATCTTTAAGACACACTGCTGGCATCTGGAGCTTCGAGCACTGCTGCGGCGAGGAATAGCCATAGGTTTGTGTAGCTCTGCCGTGCCTCTTCTCCTTCACCTCTTTCATCCCCTCTGGAGAATGTGGAGTCTCTTCTCACTGCATCATCCCTGCCAAGGCCTTTTCTCATGGCTGGAGATTTTCCCTAAGCCAGGGAAAGGCTCCAGCAGCAGGGAATTACACTGCTAAAAATAGCTGTGTAGATTAGAGGGGGCTCTGCTTGTGAATGTAGAAAGCCATATTGGCACATATCTGCAGGGCTCATACAAGCCTATATTCTACTTGACTCAGCTGTGCCTCACTGTCCACACTGCTATTTGTGCCCATTCCAGGGGACAATGCGGTGTCTGACAATGCACTAAAGAGTGTGTAATGCAGATATACCCTTGCGAGCAGCCTGTTTTGTGTCTCCTTGCTTTGGGGTTCTTTGTTATTCTGAATTTCTATGAAATATAACAACTTGGTGCAACCTTCCAGAAAGAATATTTATGTTTTACTCCAATTTGTTAATCTGTCAATATAACAGGAATCACACCTAGTTCTCAAAGAATATAAAAACTAATTTCTAAAGCCTGCTTTTTTTGAAGAAGTAGTCATACAGATGGAATCCAAAACATATTAAGTATTAGCAACTGAACCAATTAGCTCCTGTTTAAGTCACTAATACAATGCTAGGCTTTTACTTGGCTCTTGAGAAGCACAGTAAGAGACAGAGCAGCACAATGCAGAATATTGGGCATGAGATTAGGGAAAGTAAATTGGGAATTAGTCATGATAAGAAGAAGATAAAATAGATGTGGGATTAAGGAAGGATTTGAAAGGCAGCAAAGTGGGGGTAGACAGACAGGAAGGTATCATGTTTGGTACCATGGTAGGTGGTTGGAAGCTGGGAATTCAGAGAGACAACTGTAATGATAGGATGAAAAAACATTAGTGTAGGGCTGGCAACAGACTTCCCTGGGCCCTGGGCAACGTGTGAGTGGAGGGCTCAGCTCCAGGCTCCCAGGGAGCAGTGGAGTCTTGGGCAGAATTAGGGCAGCCGGTCTTCAGTGCCACCTGGATTATGATGCATAGGGCTCTGGAGATGATTTTATAGGGCTTGGTGCTCTAGCTGCTACTGCAGTAGTGTTAGCTGTATGCTCCTTTAAATTGCAACCATCCCCTTTGCCCTCTCCCAGGCTGCATTGGTGGACCTGCATGAGCATGAATGGAGGATAGAGAGATAGGATAGGGCAAGATTACATAGGACCTTGTAAATGATGATAAACAAGAAACTTGAATGTAATGAGGTACATGACCAGAAGCCAATAGGGAAGTTCAGAGAGAGGATAATACATTGTCAGATATAGAGGTGGAAGGCTAGGCAGATGTTGCCCAGACTATGTAGCTATCTCCCTTCCCCTATCCAAACTCAAGCCATCAGCTACTGCATGCCAAGTTCTTAGAAAGCAGGCAACAGCAGGAAATCTTCTTATGCTCCTCCTCAAAGCAACATCTCAAAGAAGAGATACTCCTTGGAGTGATCAGTTGGCACCTTCCATGCCTGTGCCGACGAGCCTCAGAGGAGGAGGAGCTCTTTGGAGAAGGATATTATATTGACTTAAGGAATCCTAACACTTCCGTATCCACAGTTACCTTCATGTAAAAGAATGCTTTCTTCCTTCAGGTGTTGCAGTGTTCAGAAGTTTTTAATCTATGGAGACTAAAAAATGCTAAGGTTTTTGTTTGTTTGTTTTAAAAAGATGCTGGAATGAAACACTGGATAAAGAAATCAGCTTGGAGCCATTTAAATGAAATAACAAAGAATTTAGACACTGATAGTAGCAGGGCTGAGTGTTAGCCATGGTAGAAACAAAGAGAAAGATAAAATAGACTACAAGAGAAGTATTAGTCTTATCTAGAGCCCAACAAAATGATAACGTAAGAGGCGTGTGTGCATGTGTATGTGTGAGAGTGAGAGAGAGAGGGAGAGAGCCAGAGAAAGTGAGAGCAAAAGACAAAAATGTGTCTTGTGAGTGTGTGCATGTAAGAAAGAGAACGCGTGTGTAGGGTGGTGAGCAAATGTATATATACACACACACTTGACAGAGAGAGGGAGAGAGAGAGAATGTGTGTGTTTGAGCAAGACGGGTTTTATTATCCACTTTATGATAAGACACACATTCTGCTTGCACATGGCACATACATGGATTCAAGCAGGTGAACAAGAAAACTCCTCATTTCCAAACTTGACATGCCATGTGAACTCTAACAGTACAATGGGGATATGAATGCAAAAGAGGAAAGGGTACGTAGGAATTCATGAAAATGTCAATTAAGGACAAACATATATTAAATGTAATTGAATGATTCCCATCAGATTCAATGGGAGTTAGATTGGTTACCAAATTCTGCTCTCCGTTATTACATATTATAAATAACTCAGAAGAAATTGGAATAATTTAGCATTAACCCTGGGATAACGAAGAAAACATACTGAAATGGGTCCATTAGCACCCTGGCTTTCATGAACAATTAACCACACAATACTAAAAAAAACTGAAATCATGACTGAGATGTGTTTACTGGACCAGTCTGGAAAGCAGGTAAGCCTGTTTTTCACAGGCAAAGGACAAAGTTGATGCTTCTGTCTATGTGTCATCAAACCTGATGTACAATTGCCTCTCAGGTGGCTATTCTTGGCAAGGAAGAAGAGCAGGAACAAACAGATCTGAATCTTAGCAAACAGCAGCATAAATCTTTCACCATCAGACCCCTTGATTCCAATCCCACAGCAGGAGCAAACTTCATGTAGGGATAAACCACAAGAAAATACACTTCAAATAGTAAATGAAAGGCAAATACACCCCACATTTTCTTGCCCTACTCATCCCTATTGTCCACCTAAAATGACAATAGAAACAAATCTATGGCTTTTGGGAGCAGATCCTGGCCTGATACTTTAATCAGCAATATGCTGAAAATGTGGTTCATCTTGAACCAAGCCTAATCTGAACAGCCACAGACAGGTAGCCGTGTTAGTTTGTTTCTTCACAAAACAAAAAAGCACTTTAAAGATTAACAAAATAATTTATTAGGTGATGAGCTTTCATGGGACAGACCCACTTCTTCAGAATTTCCAGATCTGAAGAAGTGGGTCTGTCCCACTAAAGCTCATCACCTAATAAATTATTTTGTTAGTCTTTAAAGTGCTACATAACTGCTTTTTCTGTTTTGTCAAGTCTATTCTGTTAATTTTAGAAAGCATTTTATCTTTATTTTTCTTGTGACTATTTCGGACTTTAATGCCTCATCTCTTGTACTTGCTTGAAATCTTTGTAGTTAAATACACTTTGTTTTTAAATCAAAAGTAATCCAGTGTTGTGAACTATTTGCCATCTTAAATGGAGTTGCCCAAACTGTTGTATGTTGAACCCCTTAGAGGGGCAATGGGCCTAATATACCTGGACTGTCCAGGAAAGGGCATAACACAGGTTTTTGGAGTCTCAGATGGTAGCCATTCAGTCTGCAACTTCACAAATAATGAAAAGTCCTCTAGCACCTTAGAAACCAACAAGTGTAATAGGTCATGGGCAAAACATCTGGGAATACAAGGATGCTGGGGTCACCCTGCAAGTATGGAGATATACATATCTCAGAACCGGAAGGGACCTTGAGAGTTCATCAAGTCCAGTCCCCGTCCCTCTTGGCAGGACCAAGCACTATCCCTGGCAGGTTTTTTTTTTGGGGCTTTTTTTTAAAAATCTGTCTCAGACCCCTAAATGGCCTCTTCAAGGATTGAACTCACAACTCTAGGTTTACTAGGGCAATGCTCAAACCACTGGGCTGCTAGAAGCCAGAAAGCACCAACTATGCTCTGAGTGAAAGCTGGGGACAAAAGGGCTGAACTAGAGCTGAGCCTCCCCACATCTTTAGGGTGTTATCTACATGCTGTTTGGCTTTTGTGAAGCACCCAAGCAGAGAGCCAAAGCAACAAAACTTCAGAGGGCATCCAGGTTTCAAGGCAAGTGATGGCTCAGCTCTTTATTGGTCTGCATTGCACGCTGGAATGTCATATATAGTCAACCATATGCTTATGTTTTATTGACTTAAATGACATGTATTTATGTACAATGTTTACTGGAAGCAGGACTTACAGTGTTGATTTTTAAATCTGTTTCCTGGAGTCCACTGATGTCACGGATATAACAGAGAGCTATCATGGTCAACTTCTCAACCTCCAGCTCATTTGATTCTATTTTCAAATGAAAATTCTTCCCTCTATGTGATTTGAGCAAAAAAATAAAATGTGTTGTAGGAAAATGTCATTTTTGGATGGAAAATATTAAATAAAATATTACAGTTACTGTATGGATGAAAAGAAGAAATCTTTTCTTTCCATTTCACTTTTTTTGTTTCCATTCAATATTCAAATGAGGAGAGAAAGTCACACAAAAAATTTCAATTCAAGGTCAAACTTAAGAAAAAACTTTCAACATGAAGCTAAACAAAATAAAAATTGCTGTCTCATTCAAATGAAAGACCGCAATTTTTCACATGAAAGAGAAAAAAATCCAACCTGCTTATTATTCTGATACTGAAACACTTGTGCTGTAGATACAATACGTTAAAGATTTCATATTACTGTTGTTTACATATAAATAATGCTTCCCAATTCTATAGCAGCTTGTTAGGAAGAATCACAAAACCATTTGCATCCATTAAGCAGAAACACCCTCTCTGAGGCAGTGAAATATTTTCCTCATTTTACAGATAAAGGAATTAAAGCACAGGTTTAATCAAAGGAATTTTGTGTCAGAGCCAGGATTTTAAGTCCAGATCTCTGTTGTCTTAATCCTTTCCTTAAACACAGGAATTACTTTTCTCCTGCTAAATATGACAAACTGATGTGGTTGAAATAAAAATTTCTTCAGAGTCTTAATCCAAAACTCAAACAACTTTTCATTGATGCACTGATAAACTTGGGGACTTTAGTTTCAATATAGTTTATCATTTTATTGGTGTATCCTAGTCTGTCTAGGAACAGAAGTAAAAGTGGCAAGATTAGAAAAGTTATTCTTGCAGTATTTCTTGCACAAACAGAAGCAGGAAGTACATTTGACTTCTTGAGAAGGCATTTTCTCTTGGATTTCCAATGAAGTTGGGTTTCAGCAGTGTCTTTAATTAGAACACTCATGTAGACAGAAGGTCAGATCCTTTCACTAGAGCCACATTACAACAGAAGATGGACTTGCTGAGGACCAAACTTCTGGGGTTTCATTTTGCACATGTGCAAAATGATATGCCAAGGAGTCAACATCACCCCCGGTACTCCTTGTGAAAGGTGACGAATAAGGAAGGACAGACAGAAGTCATGTCGACAGACAGAAATCTTCCATGGATAAAGTGATTTTAGCTTCGCAATTGGCATAGCTAAAATTGAGTATTGGCAGGCAACTTCTATGTCTAGTATAGACATAGTCTTAGATGGCATAAAAAACGGGGCTTGATGGGGCTATGGTAATTTACCTCAGATGATGGTATGGCCCTGAACTTCTGGACATTTAGTCATCACATATAACTTATGGGATTCTAAACAGTTGTGGAATTAGAACATCGCTTTCAAATTCCTCTTTCATATAGTCTTCTTTTGTTCCCAAATTAGAAGCCAAAGATATAGCGATTTCCCCTCAAAGTAAGTGGAAGACACAGAGCTAGAATATTCACTTTTTATTCCCCTTTGACATGGAAGCTGCTTCTTGCTTTACAAGATGGATTTGTTATGTGCATTATAATTCAAACTGTATAAAACACATGTTCAGTTCTTCTTTTAAGTGTGCTTAAATTGCAAAACATCCTACAATTATTTTGTGGAATCATTATGTTAATGTAAATAAGAATATTAATCATGCTTCTATTCCTCTGTGTGGGCTTTGTTTCCCCACATAAGAAGTTGTTTTTTTTTAAATTATTGCTCATGCACTCTCATAACAGAAACATTGTGTCTATTCTTTTAAACTTTACTCCTCGACGCTGTTTCACAGAATTTCTAAAATACTGCAGATCCCTGAATAATTATAGGTAATGAGCCAATGAAGCTGTAAAACCCATCTCTTGTGTTTAAACTGTAACATTTGGCCCAGTGGAGTCAGCAACAAGGGCCAAGTTCAATATCTAAGATTGCCTCTTAACAATGCAAAATAGAACTGGCTTGAGCCCCCGACGCAGTAATCTGGGAAAACCTAATATTTTTAAGAGTCAATACTTCCCCTCTCACAAGAACCGAGGCTATATAAAACAAAGAACTTCCATTAAAAGAGAAATGGAACCCAGCATTAATTTTGGAAAATGCCACACCCCATTCAAAAGCATGCTGTAAGGAAACCTGACCCCACAGGATCTTGTGCAGTGCCCTTGGTTTCAGTCACTCACCATGTCAATGTTTACATTAGAAGGTTGTGTCAACAAAACTTGAGGTGCATCTACACACAAAGTATGGTTTTGCTGACAGAAGTTGTTGGGGGAAAAAAAGCTGTGTAGCTGCTCCAGGGGGCACTTTTGTTGACAGCATAGATCAAAAGATTGGTCTGCTTTTATGTGTAGACGTGATCTGTTGACAGAAGTTTTGTTGGAACATCTCTTATGACAGTAACTTCTGTAGATAAATTATTCTAATGTAGACATAGCCCTTGTGGTGTGAAAGTCCAATAAACGAACGTTTTAACATAATGCTGTCTTCTCCCTCTGCTTCACCCTTCTCTGGATTAGTGAAGATGCAGAACTCAGAGGTGTGTTCACGAGTATCACTTCCTACCCTTGGGCTGGGAGGCATTGAGCAATCCTGCTGCTGCTGCTTCTGCGTGGATTCACACCTGCTGCTGCTGCTTCTCAGGCCACTGCTTCTCTTTCACTTCTCTCTGCCACTACTGCTTTTCTGCCACAGTTGACCACTGCTTCTCTGCCACCAGTCACCACAGCTCCTTACTGCTTCTGCAACATCATCTTCTTAGGTCCCATCACATCACCCAGCTCTTTGTGAGATCCGTGCTCAGGGATTTCAGCATGTAATGGGGAACTTCACAGGCAGTGTAGTGTCTGTACAGTAGTCCCTCAAATTACGGGGGAAGTGGCAGGAGCACCTGGAGCTCCTTTTGAAAGGTAAGTCCTGGGGTTGGGAGTGCAGTTCAGGAGGGTTAAGCCTGGTGGTGGGTTGGGGCTGTGGGGGGGGGGACGGGGGCAGGGGTTAAACCTGGGGTGGATTAGGGCTACAAGGGATGGAATTAAGCTGGACTGTGTGGTCCTGTGGGGAGTTGAACTGAAGCTGGGCCGGGGGGCTGGTGAGCCGGAGCTGAGTGTGAGGGGGTTGAGCTGGGGCCGGGCGTGGAGGTTGGTAAGCTGGGCCCTGAGGGGTTTTAAACCAGAGCCACGTGGGGCTGGGCAGATTGAGCCAGGACTGGGGAGAGAAGGATTTTGAGTTGCGCTTAACTCACATGAATGCAAGTTAAGCACAATTCAAAATCATGAATTTTGAGGGTTTAATGTATTGTCTTGCACTGCCCCACGCAAGGTGAAAGGCTCAGCCTCCTACACCCACATAGCAGTGATGTCACTCTGGGAATCACCAACCAGAAACAAAGACTCTCAATGGAGTCTTCTCAGTTCTGTCATGAAACACTGGAGAGAGGCATCTGTTTAGAACCCTTTGGGCAGAATCCATGCTACCAAGTAGAAATACCTGTTCCTACTCACTCTCCTCTTCATTAGGACTTGGCATCCCTACCCCTGCTTAGCATATGAGGCCCAGTTGAGAGTTTTACTCATACAAATAAGGATAATATTTCCTTATCTCTGCAAGCAAATTCTAGAATGAATTTTAAACTCCAAACCAGCTACATCTGCTGTGCACCTAAACAGAACAGGTTTCTCTGTGCAAACACGGTCTGCTCCTGAAGTCTTTTCCTTCCACTCATCACCAGGTGTCAGGGGAGCTCATTCAAACCCCTCTTACATAACCATTAGTGTATTCAGCCATAACGAGAAAGAAAAAGGAAAAATAAATCAAGATGGGAAAAGGTGAGACATGCAATGATGAACTTACACTTCTCTCTCCACTATTAATAGCTTGTCAGCATACTATAATGAAATACATATTTCACACGCCTGACTGCACACATGGAAAAATCATATAGACAGCCTATTAATCTTATAAACAAAACCCTTACACACACCACACACAAAAAAACCCTCCAAAACAGAACTTTATCGGACACAACAGCCAAGTATCTGATGCGTACGACATAAGTAGATATGTTTTTTCCTAAATGTCACGTAAATAAGGTATAAGTACAAGGCAAATATTGAAAAATTCCTGAGTGATTCAGGAAAGTAAGTGCCACTGGCTGCCACTAGGAATTTGGTGTAAGAGTCAGACACTTAACCTATAGGCCAACATTGCAAAGCTCTGGACTTTGATCCTCAAGGGGCCAGGTGAGTTCAGTGCCAAATTCCTACTGAAACCCAGCAGGAATTGAATATGTAACTCCTTCAGGCTCTTCCGAAAATACCACACCATCTAAATTAGGCATCTAAATAATTTTGCCCTGATCTTCAGTGGTAACAAGATCCCTTAAATCTCACTCAGGTGAATTGAAACTGTGGGTGCTCAGATCAGACTTATTTCAATACTGAAATGTGGATTTAGACAGTTCACTTAGAACCCCCCAAGTTGGGATGTTTTGGCCCATTTATTTAGGTTGCAGCATTGTCTTTCAAGAGAGGAAATCATAGCAGCTCAGTCTGTAGAAATCCCAAAACCTCTATAATCAACTTTATAGCAGTAAAAAAAAAAATTATGTGGCAGGCCCACTAATGGGGGAGCAAAGGGGGCATTTCAAAGGGGTCTGGAGCTCAGTGTGCCAGTCTGTGGGTGGCTCAGAGAGAGTGTGGATGGGGGGCCCTCAGCGCTAACTGCTCCAAGCCCCATCCCTTCCCCCTGGGTCCCGCCCCTTCCAAGACAGAGAGCCGGGATCCCCTCTCACCTTGCCCCCTAGCCCATGGCACTGCTTGGTGCCATTGCTACTCAGACATCTGATTTGAGTACAACTTCCTCTGCTGCATAGTCTAGGAAGCAGCATCCAGGCCCACAAAAGCCCATAGGAGTCAGCCACCAACGAAGTAAACTGAAGGAGAAAGTCCTAATACAGTGAACTCTCTCATATCCAGTAGTCTATTGTCTGGAACTTTCAATAACTAGCATTTTAACCGTAAGTAAACTTTAGTCTCATTATACTGTACTTATAGTAAATAGAAGTAAATACAAATAAAAACAGCAAATACAGTATAAGTTTACAGTGTAAAATACTACTGTTGGTAAATAAAGTACTCTGCATACATTTTGCTTTGTTTCTTAGTGCCTAATACTGTTTTTCTTGAGTGTTGTGCATCGCTGCTACATACACCTCTCTATTATCCAGAATATTTGAATAACCAGCAGCCTCCTGCTCCTGGGGCTGCTGGATATGAAAGAAAGTTTACTGTGTTGTAACTACTGTAAACAACATTTGCACACTACTTGTTCTTATTGTGTTTATTACCTTCGCAGCTTCCCCCCCCCATGTGATCTTTCCACATTTACCCATAAAACTTATAACATTGGGTTATGGATGGCTAATTTACACATTTTTTTTCATTAATATACTAGACACATTTTGCTTTTAGTGGACAATAAGACCTTTGGCTGTAAAACATTAGATTACACTGAAATATTCTTGCTCTGAAGACTCTTTGCCTAGATGTATTAGATCAATTTAAGTTACCACCTTCTAGCTTGTGAAACTTGGCTATCATATTCTAACTGTAGATCCAAATAGGCTTCAGCTGGAACATGATACAAACCTCTTAAACCTTTTTCTGAAGCTAGATCTGAAATGGTTGAAAAAGGCTCACGTATTTCATTTTTCACTCCACTCAGTATATTTGCATCTGGATACATAGGGAGAACCTTCCGTCACTCCTAACATAGCTACTATGTCTTCATTTTCCTAATAGTCTATTGGTTAGTAAATACAGGCAGCCACAAATGCCAGAAGATGTGAAGAGAAAAAATATGCTCAATTCATTCATTGCCAAAGTATTTTATTTTTCCAACTCCAATAAAGTTGGAACGTGACTTTAAAATGTCAAAACCACTGCATCGTGAGTAAATTCCTTCACTTCAGGCACATTAAATACAGATTCTCAATTTAGAGGTGAAAGCTGAGACAATGGCGAGATTTAAGCTGCCTATCTCTGTTGACACATCCCACCAGCAAAAAAGCTTTCAGTTCCACTCTAGCCAACCCCTAGGGAAAACCTCTGCTGGCTTCAGCCTCTGGGACAAGACCTTTACTAGGCATTCTAGGGAATGCCTCTGTGGACCAAGTCATCAGGGAATACTTGTATAGTCTGAAGAATGCCTCTGAAGTATGCTCACGAAGTGAAGCTTTTACAATTGCAAGCAAAATCCAAGCAGTCCACAGACAATATTTCATCCCAGTTAGGTCCGAAGTAATGAGCAATTGTTCTTTTGCCGTGGAGATGGCCGTTCTGCCAGAGAGACTCCATCACGTTCATGAAATGGGAAGGAGAATAGCCCTCATTCAAAGGAGTACCCAACAGTACAAGTGCATCAGCAACTTGTTGAACACCGTTTTTAAAAAATATATTTGTGAATGTTTCACATTTTCAAATATATTAATTTCATATATAACACAATACAAAGTGAGCAATGCTCACTCCTTATTATAAATATTTGCGCTGGAAAGTTATAAACAAAAGAAACACTATTTCTGTTCACCTAATAGAGTACTGTAGTCCAGTCCTGAAGGTTGACCTTACAAATGTAGAAATAGGTTAAAAAAAAAATCTACACTCAAACATTAAACGAAATAAAAGTTAAGAACCAACAAGTCCACTTAGTTCTACTTCTTGTTCAGCCAAGAATTCAGACAAAAATTTATTTGCATTTATTTAAATCAGTGATTAAAATAAGCATTTCAGTTAATAGCAGTTAACTCACAAAATTGACTCAAATCACAAAGTGATGCCTAAAGTTTGATTTTTGAGTTTTTTTGTTTGCTTTGGTTTGATTTTTACTATTAACACTTCTGGAACAATAATCATGCTCAGCATGTGTGGCGAGTTCAGTCACAGCTCTTTTCACAAGATAATTAAAATGCACCATTGAGTGCCTCCAACATCAGTTTTAAGATCTTCACCCTAACTTCCAAGGTTCTGCCCAGCTTTTACCTACCCATTTGCTTGCTTTGTTAATTTCATCCTTTCATGCGCCCTCTGCTCGATCAGTAATGACAAACATCCCTCACCTTCCAATCTCCTAGACTGGCTCTCTTTTATACCCTGACCCTGCAACTGGATCTATGTGGGAAGACCCCTATGCCTTGGTAGATTCCTCTGAATTCAGTGGGAGCCAGCTCAGAAACAGAGGTCCCCATGTACAGATCTGATTGCAGGATTATTACTTCGGAGTCTGAGTTTTTGCAGCTTTTCAAAGCCAGACATCAAACTCAGATCCATTACAACACTTTGTTTCATTTTACCAATTATTAGCCTAAATTTCAAATAGTGTTCAAACAGGCCCCATATTTTTCATTGAGAAAACGTGAAACAGGATGATTTGACAATTTTAAAGCCTTTCTGAATTGAAAAGTTCATCAAAACTGAACTGTTTCTGCAAACAGTTTTAAGTTTGATTAATTGATATTTTCTCATTGGGAAAATGTCTCAAAAATTCTGATTAATTATAGTTACTATTAAAAATATTCTTTAAACCCAAATGGACCAAAGACTCCCAGTGTCATGTAGACAGAGAAACTATGTAGTAGACAGAGTTTAATTAAAGATTATTTAAATTGCCCATTTACCTTTGAGCCAATTCTATGCATTCTATAATGTCAGACTCCCTTACATATGTGACTTTGATTAAAACCCCAAAAACACATAGGCTGCATCTACACAGGCAGTCATTGTCGACAGAGAAACCTCAGCAGTACCTCTGTTGACAGATTGCATCTACACATGAAAGCAGATTGAAAGAACAATCTGCTCTGACAGATCAGCCATGCTGCCCTGCCCTCTCTAGACAGAAAAACTGACGAGAAGCTCTGCAAACAGGGCTGTCTGGGGAACCAGAAGCCCTCTCTGTCGACAGAACTGTCTACACGGGCACTCTGTCAAAAAAAAACCACTGTTGACAGAGGCACTATTCCTGATCAGGAACAGGGATAATGCTCTTGACTGAACAACTGAGTTTTATCAACAAACTCTTGACAGAGCACTTTAGCTGTGTAGACACTCTGCAAGTTTTGTTGACAACAGGGCCGTTCTATCAGCAGAAGCTGCCTGTGTAGATGTGGCCATAATGAACTGTATCCTGGACAAGATTGCAACCAGCAAATCATTTGGCATATTCTCCTATTCTAAGGCCAGCTTCTCTGGGTGATGGTGCAAACTGTATCCTAATTTTTGAACTCTGGGTGCAAATCTAGGAAGTCCTGTAGTTTGAGGTACAGGTTTCTATTCACCGTTAAGTTTTGGATGTCTTTCTACATTATTTTCCATTTAAAAATCCCTAGTGGTTTTCAGCTATTAACTAAGACCCAACTCAACAAATAACTTAAGCATATGTTTAATTTTAAGCATGAGTACTCCCATTCAGGTCAGTTGGCGTTGCTCTAAAGGGATCAGATGATTTGTGATCTTTGTAAACCAGGGCTAGGTAAGCATTATCAGCTTCCTTAATCCATCACTGAAATACAGCCATGTCAGTTACCTCATGGATAGAGCATAGCAATGCAACATCATAGCGTAGATTATAAAGACAAAAACCCACTGCCAGATAATCCATCCACATTATGAACTTTCATACTTAACATTTACATGGCACTTTTCATGTGCAAAGACCTGGAGAAACAGGCTTTTCTGGCTCTTACCTCCAAAAGACATGCTGGTGGAGATTCAGAGCAGTTGTGTGATACTGGCAACTGAGCTACACTCCCCCTAGAGAGTCTCTTTCTTTCCCTGGACTGCTAAAGGGGAAGATGGGAATCTTCTTTCAAGACCCTGTCTCAGCAGCTCATGGAAGGTCTAGTCATCCAGGTTGGTTTTAGTGTCAGCCTCATCTCCAAACTTTCATCTCGCTAACATCTTGTCAACTACACATCACGCTTTGCTGTGGCATTAATCACTTTGTTTCAGGTTGACTTCACTCACGCACTTATGTTTTGACACACTTGGGCCTTTTTAATTTGAGTCATTAGTGTTGTGTTCTTGTTTCAGGCACGCATTATTAACTGCACTGCTGTATTGATATTCAAACACAGCTCTGCTTTGGGGGTAATTAATAATTCTGTCTGTGTGCCAGATCACACGCTTTCACTTTAGACTCCCGCACAACACATGCAGGAGTATTTCAGATAGGTGGTATCTATTTTGTCTTTTAAAAAATTTATTATCAGGAGCTGCTCTTATAGTAAAGTTAATGTAATTTTCTAAAGAAGATTGGTTTTCTTTTTGCTATCAGCTCACACAGACTAATACCTACAGCTTATTTTTTGTTACCATTGCCCCCCAGACACACACACTAAAAATCAATAGAAGATGGAGTCAAACACAGGGATTTTTTCTATCATTAGTATAATATTATTAACTCTTGGAAATAGAAATTTCTAAAACACATTTCATTAAAGTTGCTTGTCTACATAAGAATCAATAGCACTATTTGCTAAAAGCAAAATGGCTATGTTTCTAAAAGATTTCTTCGTATGTCTCTGCTGTGTTTTGATGCTCTTAAAAAAAAAAACCTTTATCTGTTTGCAGAATGAACACTATCTTCTTTGCACATTCTCCGGTTCACCTAGGATTTTGGTATTTGGTCTTTCTGAAATGTGTTGGCTTCAGCTGACGACTGGAAAAAAGTTGGTCATATGAGATTTTTCAGTTTTTGCTGGATACTGTAATTGTGCTGCAGAATCAACATTCTTGAGATCCTGGAGAAGAGATATATGAAAAAGTTTCCATTTCTCACTGTTTTGGGGCTTATATCCAGACATAAAAAAAAAAAAAACCCAAAAAAGTAAAACTGTGGCTCTATGTGGCATAGGCTCAAATCAATTCCCTATTCTGTTTGGAGAATAACTTCAAAGGGCCATGCTCCAGGAGCTCACTTTGATTGGCCATGAGGCCAGTTTTAGTTTTAGCCGTATTTCTTCCTTTATAAACCAAAGCAATGTTGATGATAGGATGCTGCTATATCACAGTTATGCGATGCACCAATCCCCACAGAGATTTTCTCATTGATTTTGGTGGGTTTAGGATGAGGCCTTTAGTGCTCTACGGCATCGAAAAAGGAGCCCTCTGAGTTGTCCAACAACCTCCTCAGCTCCTGGGAGAGCCATCATCAGTGGCTCCGAGAGGCATCTGTGCTGAGGAATGTCAAAGCAGCCCAGCAGCCTGTCCCTCTCCTCCTGCAGCAGGAGCCTGACTGCCTCTGTGTTCCTACTTCAGGGCAGAACAGGAGCATCCCTCTCATTGGCTGTCCCCCAAAGCAAGCAGCTTACTCAGCTGTCAGATACTCCTTGGAGCTTTGAAAGTGGAAGGGTGCATGCAGAGGAGAGAGACTGAGTGGGCCAGGAGGACTCAGTGGGACACCATAGGGCAAATTAATGCGGGAGGGAGGCTGAGAGGGGGGGAGCCCCTGTGGTTGCTGCTGCCAGCACCTGCCAACACTGCCCACCCACTGCCCAGGCTGGTTGGAGAAGGTGCCAGGGTAGGAGCAGAGCAGCATGGAGTATATGGCACCACGGTGGGGGTTGCCCCAGGTCCCACCCTCCCACTCAGGATGGGCAGCAGAGACCAAACCCTGAGCAGAGGGACCAGGGCAGGAATTGTGGGAAACTGGCAAAAGCCCGTTCTGTTGACAAAATGGACAGCAGTGTTTGCACTGGCTGTCTGTTGACAATGAAGGGAAGTGAAAAGAAAAAGGTATCTTGTAGGAGAGCAAGTTTTTGACACCAAAACTTGGGGAGGGTTTCCCAACAAACATTGCATTGCAGCATGTACACTCACACTGTTTTGTTACCAAAAGCCCGTTTTTGGTGACAAAATTTGGTAGCGTAGACATACTGTTAGTGGCCAACTTTGAATTGCAAAGGTGCATATATGGCTCTGTGAGGCAGTAGGGAACATTACACCCAAAGAGAGGCTGGCTCAAGTTCTGCCTCAAACTTCACTATGCTGCACTTGGGAGCATACCACCTATCCCAGGTCCACAGCTGTGTGCTGTGCGGCCATTGCAGCTTGAGCTGGAGGTCAGGTTCTCAGGCCTGGGGATGGAGGGTTGGCAGCCCAAACTCCAGCTTGAACCACAATGTCTACACAGCAATTTTTAGCATGGCAAAAAACTATGGACCTGAGCTGTGAGGCTCATTCCCACATGCCGTGTAAGCATAGAATTAAAGAAATTTTGCCTTTCATGCCACCTCCCGCTTTGTCACATCCACCTACTTCACCAATTCCAAAGTTTCAGCTGAAACTAGAAGTGGCAGCTCTAAAATAGGCTATTTTTCCATTTTTCCAGATGGATGCTGCAATTGAAATTACATGACTAATATGTACACAACATCAATGACTATAATAGAGCCTAATTTTCAGACTGATCTTCAGATTAAATGAAATTGGCTTCAAGAGGGACAAGTGTCTCCAAAGTCTCAGAAGTTTAGTTCAAGTAAATCTCTGAAACTGTTTTGGTCTGCCCATCATTAATAATTACATATCCTGCTACCAGAGCTCTCCATATGAAGCCTAAGACCCCATGGCTATGTCCACACTAGAAGCATCTATCGACAGAAGTTACTGTGGACAGGGACATTGCGACAGAACCTTTTGTCGACATATTTTCCTCTACACACAACTTATTCTGTCAACAGAAAACTGCCAGGCTGCACTGCTCTGTGGTGCCAGAAAACACAATGGCGCTCTGCAAAGAGGGCTGCCAGGCAACCAGAAGCCGTCTCTGTCGACAGGCTTGTCTACACCACACTTTGTCGACAGTAGTCTGTCCAGAGATTGATATACCTCAAATTTCTGAGGGGTAATATGGTCAAGGAAAATGCAGAGCTCTGTCAAGACTCTGTTAACAGTATGCTTCAAGTGTGTGGATGCTCCCTGAGTTATGTCAACAGAATGCCTCTTCTGTCAACAAAACCCTCCAGTGTAGACCCAGCCTATAGGAAGGCAGAGTATTGTTGGCTTTAATCAGGCTTCCAGAAAGAGTGATAATGTACATTTGATCAGTAAACTCATTTTGGGGGTGCGTGGAGGGAAAAGAGAGATTTAGCCCTCAATGGGTAAGGCACTGACATCCCAAGCCCAAAACCTTTGGCCGTACTTTGGTTAGGGAGACTGATCTAATAGCTACAGAAGCAAGCTAGAAAGCAAAGTTTTGACCTCAGCTATGAATGTCCAGTGTGACTTGGGCAAGTCACTCCACCCTGTGCCTCAGTTGCATATCTAGAAACCTGAGCTTGGTAACTTCCCTATCTCACAGGGGTGACAAGGGGATGAAATCCATTAGTGATTGGAAAACACCACAGTAGTGATGACCGCATGTGTCTGCCTACAAATATCTTTTGGGAAGGATGTGGTAGCAGCCTAATTAGTGTGAGATGTTATATAAATGTGCTGATAGGACAGAGTTTGTGCAGCTATATACTTTGCATATTAGTGAAACCTGTCCTGGTTGCCACCTGCATGCATGTCTACACATTGGCCGCTACATTTTCCCCTTCCCCCTACAAAAGATCATTGTCCCCCCCCCAACTAGAAGAGCAGTGGTGAGAAATCCTCAGCACAAGTAAAAGCAAAGAATCGTTTCACATACTTCAAAATCTTCTTTATACACCTTCTCATAAACCCAAAACATCAGAGATGTTTTATATGAATACGAGGGAATCTTTCAAAAGCTGGTCACATACTTCTTCATGCAGCAGAGTGCAATATTAATAGCTGGTTTCCACTATCTTATAATGACTCTGAACGTCTACCCTCAATATTTTGCAGTTCAGTGAAAGTTAAAATATATAATTTGGTGTGTCTAATTGTCTGATCATGGACAACTTTTTATTTTGTTATTGATCTTTTATGCCATATTTTACAAAGCTACAGTAAAACAGAAATAGTACATAAGAAAATCATAGTATTATGCCGATAGTCAATAAAGATTAGAGTGGTTATAATTTCACAACTGCACTATTTAACAGAGCAACCATCTTTTACATGGTTCTTTGCAACCATCAAGCAGAATAACATCTTAAAGTAAGGTACCACTCCATTAAACAAGAATTAGGGATCATAAAGGGAGCAAAATCTACACTGCAATGGTCCAGGGACAGCTAACACAGTATCAACTTCTATGGAAAGCTTCTTTTACAGAAAAAAATGACAGCAGATCCAAATCTTGATTTTACTACAACCGCTTTACCCCATTTCTGGCAGTACAAATAGCCCTTGCAAGGGGCAGAATTTACATTTACTGATTTAAGGCCCCTTTACACTACCAGAGTGATGTGAAAAAGCCTCAGTGTAAACAGAATCCAGCCAAGAGTATGTCAGAATGCAAAATATCAAACCCTGTATGTAAAACACACTATTACAGACTTATCTGTATGTACGTATTGGAAGTAGCATTTCAAAATGGGTCTTTATAGCTGTTAAAAGCATTTTAGATAGGGCAGCAACTTTTCTTAATGTAGTTCAATCTAGAGATTATGAGTCAGATTTTATGTTACAGTCCAAACTAAATACCGCACTAAACTAGCAACTGTGGTGATTATTGCTCTTGGAAAACTTGAAGATCTGAGAGTGAGAGAAAGAGAGAGAAAAAGAACAGGCTTATGAATGTTCATTTGGTGTGCTGTCTATTATCCAGAGTCCATACATTGCCAGAAAAGCAAATGGATTATTCCAGTTGACTCACAATATGGGTCTTATCTGCATTGGCTTTAGTTAAGTCCCATCATGAATGGGCTGAGCCACTGTTCATGCTGCCCCACTTGTCACTTCCATCCAGCGTTACTGGACTAGGTTAATTCTTGCTAACATAAGGAAATCCAACCCAATGCACCATGCCCTTCAGGTTTCTACCAGTGGCAAGCAGCTGCATACTTTACAAGAGACTCTGAGAAGTCTCCCAGAAGAGGTTCTCCAGGAAGCAGACTAGCCCAATACATCCACATTTTTCCATGAGCACAACTCCTCCACACTCAGTTCGGCCTGATTTTGGTACTGCAAACGTACCAGCAGGCCCTAAAGCTGCTGACTCCTCCTGTAACAAAGGTTACACCATCTAAGGACTGAACCTCCAAGCCTCAGAGTGAAAAATCGTCAGTTACAGGACCAGGTTTCCTGACTTAGAGACATTGGCAGACTCACAGGCCTCCTTAGGCTCTTACTCCCCTTTTTGGTGGCTAGAGCAGTTGTCACAACCATCATCTCAGGATGCCTCCTGTGGCACAACACATGCCTGAAAGTACAGAGCTCTCAGTGCTCTCTGGGGCTCTTTTAGTAAGTCACTGGCAGGCCAGAATACTGTCATTCAGATTCTCCATGATGGGTTGGTTCCGTTATTGAATTTCTTAAATAGCAAGTGCTTTTTAGTTAAACCCTAACATCACACAATAAATGGATACCCAATAGCTGAGTAGTAGAGGCACTACCTAGCCTTTTGCCCAGTGTTGCTCCCTCCTGCTGTAGTTCAATTCTTCTGGGACCATCCAGCTCTCTGTGCAGAGCAGGGGTATGCTGATGTCAGGGTGCCTGCCTGTCCCTGTACCCCCACCTCTGCTGAGCAGGGGACATGGAACACAGGATCTGCGGCATTCTACTCTGAGTGATGGGTGTGTGACTGTGCTTCTCTTAGAGACAATACATCGATTCTGAGAAAAAAAAAATGAAGTCCTGCAGCAACTTATAGACTAACATATTTTGGAGCATAAGCTTTCAGGGGCAAAGACCTGCTTTGTTGGATGCATTGTCCATGGAAGCTTGTGCTCCGAAGTATCTGTTAGTCTATAAGGTGCCACAGGACTTCTTGTTGTGTTTGCAAATACAGACTAACACAGCTACCCCGCTGATAATTTTGTCTGAGGTATCCTCAGCAGCTAGCTCGCAGTCTCTCACACACACAGTCCTGTCTCTCTCTCACATTCACCTCCAAACTGGAAGTCATTTTATTCTTTCCAGGTGAGCTATTTTAGGGTTTTGACTAGTCTATACATCTCATAATTTTTGTTTCTCTTATATTTAATTCTTTGGGTACTATGTCCTAAAATGCCTAACCTATCCTGGCTGGACAAATTATCCCTATCATAACTTTTAAAATATATTTATGGTCTTTTTTTTCCCCACCTCCTCAGTGCACATAACAAAACATACTGCTCACATGGCTGAAAGAAGTAAGAGTGAACATGCCAGGACCATAGGTGCAGCCATGCCCTGAAGTCAGGCACGCTGTATTGCAAGGGACACATTATCTAGTCTGCCCCAGAACAGAAAAATGTAGCTTTTCAGAAGAAACTCCAGCAGGAGCCACACCCACATTAGTGATCAGTCCATGAGACTAAGACATAAAGTTACCAATAAAAGTACTGTATAAGTTACTCCCTTTAATAAAAGTGCTAAAAGAAAGGTGTTCTTGCAATTGCATGTGTTATTTGCTCACAGTTTGGACTCTAAATCCAGAACTTGAGCAATAGCTGCCAGAGCTGAACCCACTGCAGCATAATTAACATACTATAAAAGTCTACACTTACATTGAACTATTCCTGGCTCCAGCCCTTGTTCCCCTCCGTTCAGGATCCCACAGTTTCCTTGCTGGGGCTTGCACTTTTAATGCCCACAGGCTCTCTCTCCTTCAGTCAGGAGAACCCCAGCCCACTTCCTTACAGGATTTGTGCTGGTCATTGCAGCTGACTGCAGCCTTCACTCACCTTTCCTCTACTGGGCCCTGTCAACTCTGTCCTTTCCCTGCAGACAGGAAGGGCAGCTAGTTCTCACTGTCTCTTTTACCTCTCCGGAGGATTCTCTTTTTCCTTGCAAGCCAGGACTGATTTAAACCACATGAACTTCCTGTCAGGGCTTCACTAATTATCCCCACCTGTGGAAAAAAACAGAGGGCTACAGGTGGATAATTACCTCTTAAAGGGCCACTCACACTGTAACGTCACCACACTTTGTAGTAGTGGCTATAGTTGTACCCTCCCTTTCCGACACACTGCAGGAGCACTGCAATCGGAAGCCCTCTGGGAATAACAAGTTCATTCCACATGGAAGGCCTCCTGAGAAGTGTGAATACTTGAAAAACTGTAACCCTTTTTCCAGGTGGACTTTCTATTATGAAGGGACGTCTGGCAACCATTTCACAAGTAGGAGCCACTGCAGAGCCTGGAATGAATCAGGCCCTCTCTGCCCCTCCCCATATCTGTTTGCCAGAGTCTGAAAACTAGAAGTAGATCCAAGAGCAAAGACCAACTGCGAGTTCAGTATGAGTTAATTCCTGCTCTTGCCTTTGATTTTGTAATACAGTAAACCCTTGATTTAACGGACCAATCGGGGAAGGGGTGTCCATCAATGCTGCAAGTCCGTTATATCCAACTGATTATATTAGATGATGATGCACTGACCTTCCCAGCCCCTCACTCACTCCTGTCCTCTGTCCCTCTCACTCCCCATCCTTCCTGCTGCCCCATTCTTCCCCCCACACCTCCATCACCCTCTCCCAATTACCAGCAGAGGAGCTGAATGCCAGCCTGGCTCCTTCCACCTCCTGTAGCTTTCAGTGCTGCAGCTCCTCCAGCTCCAAGCCACCCATGTAAAGGTAGAGCTTGGCTGCCCCCAACCTGCCAGCAGGCAGCAGCCTCCAACACCATGGCTGCTGCTCAGTGCCATTGCAGGCAGCGGCAGCGGCAGCTGGGCGCCGACATGCTCCATGCACACAGGGCTGAGGGAGGAGAGCTCCTACACCTCACCACAGCCCCCACCTTCTGCTCCTCTGGCCCCAGTGGCCCCAGCTTCTCTGGCAGCTCCTCCAGCCCTGGCAGCAGCTCTGATGAGTCTCCAGTATTTATCTGATGTAGGGGGAGGTGGGGGCTTGCAGACAGCATCTGTTATTTCCAAAGCCCATTATATCAGGGTCCCTTAAATCGAGTGTTTACTGTAATCTACTGCAAAATCAAAGGCAAGTGCAGGACTTAGCTCGTGCTGGACTTGTGGCTCGTGTTTTCTCTTGTATCTAATTTATGATTCACTGAAGAAGGAAAAGGGGTGGATGAGACCTTGATAATATTCAGTGCTGAGGTCCCACTGGGGCTGGCAGCTTGCATGAAAGCAATGTTACTCTTCATGTGAATTTTCTTTCAATGAACAATGCTCCAGTGAAAACAGAGCAGCAACTGATAGGTGGATACCAAACAGCTCTCTAATTGAAGCTGGATTGATGAACCCAGGAAAAAGCCTTGCTGAGTTTGCAGCAGTGGAGCTTTCTGCAGGTTGCCATGACTCTGTTTTGTGATGTTTCGTTTCTTAGCAGGTCTCACATTTTTGAGAGAGCACTGAATCACCCTGGGCAGATGAGTCTCCCAAAGACATGCAACACATACAAAAGTGTGTGACCTGGAATGTTAATGTATTTGTTTTGTAGGGTATCTTGTTTCATTATTGATGCCTGTATTTATTTTGATGGTGCCGGAGAAGTGCCATGCTCAAAGAATGCATACAAAGAAAGATGAGTTGAAATCCCCCAAATAAATAAAAAAAAAGAAAAATGAATACCCCCACCCCGGCCCCAAAAAAAGTCAGAATTGGCTGCACTAGAGAAAATTTTCAAATTTGTGTTAAGGATATGATTATGTGCTGATCTTATGGAATTGCTTAGGCAAGCTGTAAAAGATGCATGAAACGAAAAATCCCTGAAGATGCTCCTTCACCAACACTGACATGCTGTGATGCAAACTCAATTAATGACTGCAAATGATATGGAAAAGCATTAAAAAAATCTAAGAATGAAGAAAAATATTTTTCATTATTTCTTCATTTCAGTTAATATTTTTGCTCCCTTGTCAAATGTTTGTAATGAATAGTGTTTGTCTTTCCTCATTGTCATGCAAACTACAGGAAAATAGAATTGAAGCCTGTTCTTTAAAACTAAAAAGATTTCTTTTTTATTTCTTTCACTTGTGGGCAGTTAAGTATATTTAAAACACTGTAAGCACTCCTTTAAATTCTTGTATTCCTGACAACATCTTAGATCACAATCTGAGTCAAATTTACATGATTGTTTGCAGGCCATTGTGACATCAGCCATGGCTTTTGGCCTTTTCTTGTAGTACATTCTTGGTGGATACAATTGGAATAAACCGGACTATGTGATTGCTAGAGGACAATGGGGTCCAAGGATGAGCTTTTATGTTGTCAAATCTGTCAGTAGCATTTGACGACAATCAAGACCAATGGGTTGCCTAAGAGACCTGGCAAAGGTGGGAAGAGCACCTCTAAGTTGCCTCTGTCCCTTCCTCTTGGGCAGAATACTACGTATCAAGTTGGATACCTTTGCATCACGCAAGGAATCTGCACCACCTGCACCACAGCCACTACAGGAGTCAGTTTAAGGCACTTCACGAGTTGCCCTGAGGGATGCATAAAGAGCTGCACACAAAGAAACTATTGCCATGGACAGCATGTTTATTGGTCCTACCAGAGCCAGCAATAATGCTGCATATCTTTGACTACTATCTGGTCTGTTAACTCTTTACATATGGCGAAACATCTTTTTTATAGAGAACTCGTGTAACAGGCTGAGCACTCACTACCTCAAGATTCTAAGGGCTTGTCTATATTTACTTGGAGATAGACCCATTCAGGGTTGATCTTCTGGAGTTCGATTTCATGTGTCTAGCAAAGACATGAAAAATCGATCTCTCTGGAGTCAGCTGTTGACCCCCTTGTACTACTGCTGTCATGAGGCGTAAGGGAGGTCAATGGGAGAAACACTCCCATCAACTTCCCTCATTGAGGACATATCTAATAGTCAACTGCAGATACATCAACTCTAGCTACGCAATTGCCATAGCTAGAATTGTGTATCTGCAGTCGACTGTAAGGTCTCGTGTAGACCAAGCCTCAGAAAAAGACTAGAATTCACAAAGCCTGAATTGGGCACCTAAGTTTCCTATACAATGAATAGGGAGAGATAGACGCTTTCAACTGCAATTCACACAAGGTAGCACACTAGACAGGAAGCTGCCTAAGTGGCCCAATGGGAGATGCTCATGGACAGGATGTGCCCACGGCTCACCTCTCTCATAAAAGCAGGACCCAAGTCCAGGCTACAAGGCACCTCTCTCTGCTTGTGAGCCCTTACCTAGGGTTTGTTACATCAGGCACATCTGTCATGATGCTGGAGGAGGAAGAGTTGTGGGGTGGGAGGATCAACCTGGTTTCCCACCTCTACCCAATATATATTTAGGCAGAGTGAAGCAGCCTCATCAGAGATGATTAAGGGAAATCTGCATTCAAACATTTCATAGCTCAGTGGTTAGGGACTTCTCTGAGAGATGGAAGATCCTTATTCAAATGCTTTCTCTTCATCATGTGGAAAGGATCTAGAATCAGGGGTCTCTCACATCCCAGGTGAGTATCCTAGCTATTGGGTTAAAAGTAAAGAGGGATATACTTCATCTCTTCCCTATGCCTCTACCAATTGTTTTGTTTTATATGGAGGTAGTTGGTCACTGAGCACTGCCTTACATCGCAAATTGGGCCCCACAAGCTTTTCGGGGGGCACAATTCATAGATTGCTTTGGGGCTGAAGGAGGAGTGTGGCTTCCAGACACCCAGAATCAGGCAGCAATGCACTTGCAAAAACATAAGAACTAGGGACTTCTTATGCAGAATTCCAGGCACAAGCAGCAGCTGAGTAGGATTTTTATGAACTGCAGTGGTGCCTAAAAGCAAGACTTGGGTGCCTACATCTAGGGGTTATGCACTTAAGTACCTTTGAGAATCTAGCCCTACCTCTCTCTTAATGGTTTAACATGAATCTACCTAATTAGGAATGCTGGAGAAAATTCCCAATAATTTCAGCGGGCTTTGGATCACAACCATAGCACTGAGAATGGATGGTAACAAAAACTGACTTTTGGACAAGATCTTTTTTATTCCTATTTGACAAGGTCTCTGCATGTCAATGATTTTGTCCTTTTGTGTTTTATCATTTTGTTCTTGGAATGTTTCCAAATCATAATCATCATATTTAATAAATCCATTTTACTCTGTATTTGTGGTTTTTGTCATTTATATATTCCATTTTTATAAATCTCCTTAAATTCATCTTTCAGCCACACCGAAGACTTTGTTTAGTCTACATTTCAAGCGGGGGTATTTTTATTTGCATGCTATATGTGGCTTCCAAAAACTCTCTCAGCCTTACTGAAGTATTTGCTGCTGTTACATATGTATCTGCCCTACTTGTTTAGCTAGGTCACCCCTACACACTTTTGAAGCTGGTCTTTACAAAACAATGCCTCCCATTTCAGAAATAATAGGTTGCAATTGCTAGGTAAGATTAAATATACAAGCATAATGTGACCATTTTACTTTAGTGACTAATGTGATTTTTTGTTCTTTAACCATTTGTCAGGACAAAGGTTAGATCTGGAAATAGGCTCAGTGTACAGTGAATTAGGAAGCTACAAATTACTGTCTCCATCGCTTCTCTCTCCTCTTTTCCTTTCTATCACAGTTATCACAGATTCCAGTTTAAAATCAACCATAATTATAATATTGTTAACTCTCCACACCTTCTGTCCCATGTGTATTCGCATTTCTGCATTAAGGGAAGGGAAAGAATCTAGATCACACTTTGTTACCACAATCTGGGTTAAATTACAAAACATCTCTGCCATTGTAAATTATAACCCTTCACCTTCTAATGTTTTCTTCAGATCTAAGATCTGCATCTCAAGTGAAATCCTAAGACTACTGAAAGTAAAAAGATTTTTGCCATTGACTCTGACACAATAGCTGCGTCTACACGTGCACGCTACTTCGAAGTAGTGGCACCAACTTCGAAATAGCGCCCGTCGCGTCTACACGCGTCGGGGGCTATTTCGAAGTTAACTTCGACGTTAGGCGGCGAGACGTCGAAGTCGCTAACCTCATGAGGAGATAGGAATAGCGCCCTACTTCGACGTTCAACATCGAAGTAGGGACTGTGTAGACGATCCGCGTCCCGCAACGTCGAAATTGCTGGGTCCTCCATGGCGGCCATCAGCTGGGGGGTTGAGAGATGCTCTCTCTCCAGCCCCTGCGGGGCTCTATGGTCACCGTGGGCAGCAGCCCTTAGCCCAGGGCTTCTGGCTGCTTCTGCGGCAGCTGGGGATCTATGCTGCAGGCACAGGGTCTGCAACCAGTTGTCAGCTCTGTGTATCTTGTGTTGTTTAGTGCAACTGTGTCTGGGAGGGGCCCTTTAAGGGAGCAGCTTGCTGTTGAGTCCGCCCTGTGACCCTGTCTGCAGCTGTGCCTGGCATCCCTATTTCGATGTGTGCTACTTTGACGTGTAGACGTTCCCTCGCTGCGCCTATTTCGATGTTGGGCTGAGCAACGTCGAAGTTGAACATCGACGTTGCTGGCCCTGGAGGACGTGTAGACGTTATTCATCGAAATAGACTATTTCGATGTCGCAACATCGAAATAAGCTATTTCGATGTTGGCTGCACGTGTAGACGTAGCCAATATCTAATGAAGTGAGTTACAGACTGCAAAAGCTCATGCCCAAATAAATTTGTTGGTCTTTAATGTGCCACATAACTCCTCATTGTTTGCTGATACCACAGAAGTCCATGCATCTCCTCAATTTGTTTTATGGCCATCATCATGTTCTTGAGCCCAGCATCTTCACTGTCACCCACAACTACACACTGGATTTCAGGTTAAGGTTTTCAAATAAGACTAAAGGAGTTAGATACACAAATCCCAGCCTCGAGTATTTATTTATGCTACCCAAACATAAAATTCTACCCAGCATCATCCATTGTAGAAGTGTTGTGTATAAGCCCAACCCAAAGCCCATTATAGTCAATGGGAACCTTTTCATTAGCTACAGGGTGTTTGGGACCAGACCATATACCATCACACCAATTCATCATGCTAAATATGAACCCATTCAATGAATTTGATATGATTTGTACTTACAAGAGTGGGATTCTACTCTTCCTGAAATGTTCATTGTCCTAACAGCCAGAGAGCCTGTGAGTATGCAATCAAACAAAAAAGCAGTCACGTAGCACTTTAAAGCCTAACAAAATAATGTATTAGGTGAGGAGCTTTCGTGGGGCAGATCCACTTCTTCAGAGTATGCAGCTTTTGGAAAAACAAAAACCAAAACAACCCTGGTCCCCATATATTTACAAACCCAACCTGTCATTCCATTTCTGGCAGGCATTTCTTATTAGCACTCATTTTTCTTGAGCAAATGAGTTGTGGCCAATACACAAAAGACCCCGTCTATTGCTGATGAAGTGCAGGAGTGTCTTCAGCATCAGTTTGTTTTACCCTATTGGTTTCCCTTTTGTGTCACCAAAGAAACTGGGAACCTTCTGCAGCAGTGTCTCCTCTTAGGGGTATTTAATCTGCTGGCCATTCTGGATGGGTGAAGATGAATAATCTGAACAGAACCAGTGATATGAAGGTGGAAGCTTTCTAAGTTCCAAGGAGGTCAGCATGCACCTGCCTTTTTGAATATTGTTCCAACCAAAGGAAATACATGAGGGGGCATGGGAGGTCATATGCCTCCAAATGCCATGGGTGGGAGAGGGCTCAAGGAGGGAATAGTGGAGTGGGCCTTGGTAACCCACCAGAGGTCCAGACCCCCTGCACTCCCTAGCAGCAGCAGAGGAAGCACAGAAGTACGTCTCTAGCTCACTCTGCTCTCTTGGAGCACTGCTCAGGAGAAGGAGGTAGAACTGTCCCTCATAATCTCTGGTGGGAAACAAAGCAAAGCTGCTAGGAGAGTAAAGGGACCTGGGGCTTCCTTGGTCTGCTTCCTCCTCTACTGCTGGATAGGAAGAGGTGCAGCCTGGGGTGGAGGGGAGTTGTCCCAGCCCTTCCTTGGTTGGTGGGGGGTGGTCATATGGCCAGTGGGCTCCCATGTCTGTCCTCACCAGTAACTTCTGGTACAAACAAACCACTCCCTGTTGACAACTAAAGAAATGAAATCACTCTGCCTTTACTCAACACACATGTTCAAATATTTCATTAGCCAAACCAACCCAAATATAGGTACCTATCACCAGGCAAAACTCTGCCATCATTTCTACCTTGTAAAGGAGTAGGATAGTATGCAGGAGAATACACTGGATATTTCTCTGCGTATTTCCAATGAACTTCACTGACTCTTGAGCATCCAGTTGGGAGCCTCGTTATATAAAAGATCAGACATGCCAAACATACATGCACAGTAACACTCAAAAGTTCCAGATTCCTTAATATTAATTGAAACACAAATCATGCTTTGAGCAGTCCTAAAATATCCATTAAAAGATTGAATAGGTGTTCCCCCCCACCCCCGACCAAACTCTATAGCAATCTTACAACTTCACAAAGGCCAAATGAAAAATATTCTTTGTAAAACCTGGAAAGAATAAGATACCATAATCAAATATTAAAACACATGTGCATCACACAGTAAAATAATTATTTTCCAGCCCTCAAGGGGCTGTGAAGCAGTTTAAAAATATGGGTATGCCATGAAGTGGCTTTTAATTATTCAGTACAGCAGGACAAATCTCTTTCAGTCTTAACAGTAACTTTGATATACCGCAAGCACTATTACTCCTGTTAAAAAAGTGTTCTAAACAGCACTCCCTGTAAATTGAGCACTTGGGAAGCCTCCAAAAAGAGATTCAGAGGCTGCACAGCTGATTAGCTGAGTACTTACAGCTATAGTGGGCAGGATGTGTTTCTTTTGTTGGTGCACATTTTCACGTGCCTTGGTACATGTAACATTTATTTTGCCCATGGATGGAAAAAAATAGAGGGAACACAAGTTATAGACGTTGAGCTTAAAAAAAAAAAAAGCATTTTTTCTCCACAGTTGCAGCACTGGAAAATGTGCTAGGAACATGAACTAAAGCACATATTTTACTATTAGTTCAATGGATGTGAAGAATGATTACTTGCTTTAAAAACATGTTACACTGTTGATTTCCTTAAGGTAATTGTGCTAGGATCTTGGAGATATCTCTGCATTTGTGCCTGAAAAATGGGTACTTAAAGAACTGACTTGTTTCTACCAGTAAATAACTCTACAATGGAAAATGAAGGGATTAACAATGCTACACAAAAGCCCTGTATCATACAGCCTTGTTGTCCTATTGAATCCTAGAATGAACAAGATAGGGCATTAAGGGCAGACCTACACCTTGTTAAAGTGGAAAGGTGAATCATCTTCCTTGCTCAGGGGTTGGCAACCAAAAGAGCAAGAGGAACCATTGTTTTTAAAATTCAGTGAAAACCTCAGTAATTCAAGAGCCACTATGCATTGAGCTATGAGACAAGACCTTAATAAATGACATCAAACAGCACATTTTATAACCCCCATTTTAAGAACAGTGTGCACACAATGATTTGCAATGCAATACATGTTTACTGCAGGATGTTCTCAAACTTTTTACATATTCTATTTCTTCACACTTTATATTTGTGTGTACCACTGTCTTCATAATTTTCACTCCCAAACCTTTGCTTCCTCTGGGGGGTGCCAGAGGGAATTATACAACTTTTCGACATCACGTATAATTTGCTATATAGATAGGAGTTGTTCATATCTGGGCTTTTAGACATTCGCTGTTTATCAAAAATAATCAGGAGGTGGTTGTGTTTTTTTTAACCTTGCAATTATAGCATCAGGAGCCACAAAGAAGTCCTTAAAGAGCCTCATGTGGCTTGCAGGTTGCCGACCCCTGTTCTGGCCTGTCACTACAAAACCACATATAAGACCTGGAATCGTCCCTATCTCAAATAGTGTCTTAAGAGTACAGGAGGTCGAGAGGGGGCACTAAATCAGAAAGTGTTCAAGCATTTGCAGATGTTTTTCACATTCACATTTGGGATTGTTCCTCAGCTTCCAGGTGACTAAATTATCACCATCCTTTGTCACCCATCTCTCACTTTCTTTAGTGCACACCTGTGCCTTAGAGGTTAGCCTCTGGAGGAAGTTGTTCTAAACCAACCAGGTTTTCCAAGATCATTCACATTTCCCACCATTTTGTTACTCTATATCTTTCCACTATGATATTTTGGGGTAAAGGATTCTATAAGCTAAGTTCTTTCCAGAGTTCAGCCTCTTGATTGGTGGAATGTATCCATGCAATGGATGCCTGGAATCATGCACCTGTTTTTGTCTCTCCATTTTTCCTTCCTTGTTGGAGGTACAATTCCTAAAAGGCAGTGTGATGACCTTGTGGGAGTCAGCTCAAAGTCCCTGTCATAGTCCTGCAGGATTCACTGAATTAATTATCAGTGTTGTGTATATGGCTTGAGCATAACCATCCAGTATTTTGCAGGGCCCACACCATCCTAGCAAAGTTGCTCAGAATGTTTTTGGGTCAGTTCCCCACTTTGTACTGGCCAATTTCTGGAGTACTCATTTCCTGGAGCTCACTTTCTTTTCAACTTCTTGAGCAGCTCTTTGAATGTCAACGTTCAGTCTAAAGGTACACTAGGTTCAAGGCTTATACCATCCCATGATATTTGGAATTTAAACTTGGCTTGATGGTATTTCAAATATTTCAACCTACTTCCTGCTAGGGTTGGCTTTCAGGAATCACGTGTGAGAATATTTGCCAAGTCTACTCAGAAAGGCAGTTAGAATAGATTCAGTGTCCTTAAACCTTTCCAATTTGGTAACGATGCAAAGATCTGTATAAAAATCTTTGTCTTTCAGGAAATACTAGTTAGTCATTTGTATAGACATTAAACGGCAGGGATAAGAACACTGAATGTTGGGGTGGTACATTCCGCTGAATAGGTCACTGACTTTTCCGGCCATCCATTTCAACAAAGAAATGAGGATTCTTGAGCAGGGAGAAAATAACTTCAGCCATCTTGCTACTTCTCAAAATACTTGCCAATCTCATTGGACGTTTGTGATGGTTCACCTTGTTTGAAGCAGGAGACAGATCAACAAACACAGCAGCTGTCACTTTGCACTTAAAAAACCCACCTTCAAACCTGCTGAGTTGGGATTAAAACTTGGCCACTGCATTAACATCATGGGCAAAAAAATGACTTGGTCACCAATCAGCTGCCCTTCCTCTGTTGGTGCTGATCCACACAAACCATCCTTCCAGGCAGATCAGCTCAAAAAGCATGCACAGAACAAAGCAACTCAAGCAACATCTTCACTCACTCTACAGTGACTTTAGGGTAACAAGTTGCTCGATATCGAGGAATCGAAAATAGCCATGGAAACCCTGAGATGTGGAATTTTAACTATTTATCTCTCTGTTATTTACAATATCGTTTATGAATTTATGTCTGTCCATTCTTCATATCTGTTTCATTACTTCTCTTTCCTTTTATGCAGGGCCTGCACACAGAGACTCTAAATCTGCACAGTTACTGCCTAATATCTTTACCCTGCACAACCCACAAGCTGTATGAGTGGCAGAGTAACTTAGTCAGAAAAGAGACTCCCCCCTATTTGTTTTTCCCTCCATTTCTGAGATGCTCTTTCTCTCAGCCCTCCAAGGCTGGCTGCAGGGGGTGTAAGTTCAGTGAGGAGAGTCACATACGTTTGGCATAGCTAACCTGCTGCACAAGCAAGGTTTGTTTACTGTGGCAGTTGTGACATGCCTGGCCATGGCAAAAGCAGGCTCCATTTAACCCAAGCATTTTAGCAGCCTCTTCTGCCAACTTCTCTGTTCCTAAGACTGTCTGTTCCTCCACAGAGGCCTGCCCACATGTGTGACGCCAGAAGCTGCTTTAGCCAGCAAACTCTGTGTCAGGAGGTCTCCAGCAATCCTGACACAGATCCCACCTCTCCACAGGGAGCCTAAATATTATACAGGTAAGCTTTAGTATCCTTCGGGGATGTTTTGGGCTTTTTTGTTGCTCTAAGCAGGGGATCCGGTAAAACATTCGTGTAGTTGCCAGAGCCGTGACACACACACTAGCTCACTGGGGTATGGCCGCACTCAAACTGCCTGACTGAAAAGTCTTTGGTTATGTCCCCCAAGCAGCTGAATGCAGGAGTAAGACCTATTAAGGGCTCTGCAGATTTTTCCTGCAAAGGAGGATTAAATGGGTCAGTAACTCTGAAGCCATGCAATGGAATTTTGTCACAGGACAGATGTTGATGTATTGATGTTTTGTTCTGATTTGGGACATGAACAAAAGGTCAAAATATGGGTGTTGCCATTCCCAGATTTACTGCACCTCTGATCACTGTTCTAAGTATGCACCCTCTCCGGGTCTTAGACTGTCACCTCTCTTGAGGTGGAACAACACCGTTCTTCCGCTCTCAGCGCAGGCTGCAGTCCCCTGAGATCAGTCATGAATACCACATTGGGACTGAGTTATCTTTAGTGAGGAGCCTTTTTTTTTTGTGCCAGTACTTGCTGGTACTGAGTAATGGCACCTCAGCAGCCTCAGCCATGGGATTGGCTAGGGATAGGGGACCTGACTAAGTACCTGCTCCTCTTTTTCTTGTTTTTTTTTGTTTGTTTTTTTAATAAAAAAGGCACCATCTTTAGCATCCAAAGGACAAATGACAGTGACCAATCAGGAATGTATTAAAGCATTTCAGAGAAAACCGTTCTCAGACAATAAAATGGTAGTATGCAGGTCTAGCTTAGCAGGTGTCTAGCCATCTTCTGCTCAGGGACCCTGGCATGTGTAACTTCCTACAGACACTTCTCCGTAGCCTGCCCCTCTCTCAGTATCAGCTTGGCTCCCTAGCTAAACTCCATGGAGAGCTTTGAACTAGTATGCATTTGATCTCCAAGCTCAGAGCCTGGCAAGGGGAGGCCTGTATCTTAGCTAGAGACAGGCTTTAGGATCCTCAAAGTCAACGGCTTCTTCCTTTGCCTTTCAAGTGTGTTCTGGGATCTTCTTATGCCTTGCTGCCTACCACAGTTCCTACTGAATTCAGGGATTACTGGTATATAATATTCCACTGTCTGTAATACAAGTTATACAGACTCCCCAAAAAAACTAGGTCACACAACAGTAGTTTTATATTATTACAGCATCATTCCACTTCAGTCACAATCATAGTTCTGCACAGGATGGTAATACTGATTTTGGATCAGCTCTAACTCATATACATTAAACATTTAATAGAAAACCTAGCACAGCATTTTACAAGACGAATATCTACAGCTGTTAATAACTTATGGGAAATGAGCATAATGCTTTTCTGGAAGATGTCTTGATGTAATTTCTAGTGCCAGTTCCTGGCCTGCTGCCATGCATAATAAAACCAAACACACTGTTGCAAATTCCAAAACAAAGAAAATCATCAATGCTACAAACTGATAAGAATTAATCAATCATGCAGAAAAGTGTTTTTAGATATGAAGAAAAGCTGTAAAATTAATTAAAAACACAAGAAGATTAGACTAAGGCCAAGTCCTTTAAAAGTTATTGGAAATTTTGCTCTGTACAGCTTTACAGATTACAAAAGCCCAAAATTTCAGCATGTGATGAAAGCCCAGAGCCAGCCCAGTGGGACCTGGACCAGGGGCAGGGCCCACAGTGACATACTGACAGCAGACCCTGGCGAGTGGCTTGTGTATACTATTTTCAATTGGACAGCAGGACCTTGAAGGTGTGGGCCCAAGACAACTGCCTTCCTCCCCTTGGACTAAAGCCAGGCCTTTGAAATGTCTGAAAACCAAGCATCTTTAAGGTGTCTCAGTTTGGGCACTCAAAAACCAGTAACTGCTGAAATGTTTTGACATCTTGTTGAGAGCAACATAGGAAGGTCTGTAGGATCCTCCATTTGCTTTTATTTATTTACTTAGTGTTGTACCTCATGCCACAACACAATCCTCCAGAGCCCAGATTTCCAATCACCAGGTAATGAGGGTCAGTCAAGGGAATGCAAGAAACTGAAAAAAGCTCTACATTTTCTGTGTTTCATCCCTTGCTGACCTAATATTTGGAGAAAAGGGTAGCATATTGATGGATATCCAGTCAATCTAGTCAACTCAGTGCCTTACCATCCATTTTTTCTCAAAAAAATAGTAAATAAAAAATATATTGTACATTTTGTAGCAAAACGATATGAATTGAATAGCTTTTATTTCATAGTTTAAAGATACCAGAAAATGTTCCAGTAAAATGTCTGCACCATATAAAAACTAACAAGTCTAGCAGACATCGCTGCTTATTTGAAGCCATTTATACCAAAAACATCCCACAAAATTTTGCTATTGGTCCAATGTGGTTTTCAAGATCTGCTTTGTTAGGAAAATTGAGAAAGCCCAACAAATTAAGTGTTGGGCCCCCA
This sequence comes from Carettochelys insculpta, assembly GCF_033958435.1. Lineage (NCBI taxonomy): Eukaryota > Metazoa > Chordata > Testudines > Carettochelyidae > Carettochelys > Carettochelys insculpta. The sequence continues at coordinate 61,427,078 of NC_134144.1, forward strand.
CTTTGCTCAGCCAGCAATGGTATGAAACTGAAGAGGTGAAAACTCAAACATATTTCTTAAGCAAACTCAAACATCTACTCAATTACTTCCCTAGGATAATTATTTTTGGTGGGTAAATAAAACTAAGTATCATCATCATCATCACCATGATGCTAAGGGTTAATGATTAAGTTTTGTTGCTTGGTAAATTTTACGGTAACTTTGCAAAATCACTGTAAACTACGTAGAAGCCTGAAAACAGTAGGAAATCATTCTATTGACAAAGGCCAGCGGCTATATGATTTATTGATGTAGAAAGTCCTAGAATAAAGAATAACATTTCCATTTTGTAAATATTTATGTTTAAAGCCATCCTATAGAAAAGAGGTCTAATAAATCACAGGCCAGCATAGAAAACAAACAGCACATAAAGAGCAATGAAGTGTCTATGTGACTACCAGAGTTTTTATTTCCTTAGTACAGGGATGAGTTAATAGACACAGAAAGCCCCAAACCACAAGGGACTGCCCTCAAACTATCAGCAATTTCTAAACTGAAACTATCACAGATGTCCATGATAACCTTTTGCAGCAACTCAGTTTCTGGAAGAACAGTGTATTAGCTATTGATTTTAAACACTGTCCTTTCCAATATTCGTTATTAAACTCTGCCTAAGATAGCCATCTTTTCTATAAAGTGGGCCAAATTATCAATGGAGTCACAGCTATGTGGAGTTTGATCCACTCAGATGACCTACATCTCTGCCCTTTGCTCTCAGACAAAAAGGAATGAATTCACCAAACTTCTTCTCATGTTAGTCCTGGGCAGAGAATGTTGCAGCGGTTCTCTCTGCTGTCATTGGGCACTACTGCATATCCAGGCCCAGACCGCCCTGCAAGCAGGTGTGAGGTAGGGATTTGTTATGACCCCCTCCATCTCGTCTCTGTTATTATCTCATTTTTGCACAACTCCTGTAAGGCTATTATGGTAACATTAGTAGGAAACAAGATCTGAACTTCCCAGCTATGTAAGGTCTCTAATGAGACTTGTGTCTCACACATCTTCAATCATTGAAAAATTTACATCTTGAAATACCAATGTGTACTATATAGATGCTCACACATGCACAGAAGTGACTTGAGGGTTAGTCACCAGAAAACATGAGAAACAAGCTTCCTTCAGGCAAGGAATATTTATTGGTTTGTCCACATGTAAACTCAGTATTATATGGTTCATAACAGGCATCCATTTTACAGTCTTGACTCCATGGGGCTGGCTCGGAATCCCAGACCCTGATACCTGTGGGCCTGGTGGTCGTTAACACATATCTGGCCTGCAGCAGTGTGCTAACTGGGCTGCATGAAGACTGCGGCTTGAGAACTTTGGGGATGCTTGGAGGAAACCAGCCAGAGTGTGCTTGTCACTAACTCATAAGAGAGAGAAGGATCTGAGGAGGCCTGGAAGGGATCACTCACATGAGCACAGCTGAACACAGCCATGCCTTGGGCGACAACTAAGATTGTTTTATTTTTTTGAAAGCAACATCAGTCCAGAGTTAAATCTAGAATAGCAAATTTTGAATGCTAAGACAGTTTTCCATGCCTCTCTTACCTTGGAGGGCTGTTACTACCATTATTGACATCATGACCTCTTTGATGGGTCACCGGCTGTGTACTCAGAGCAAGAGTCCTGGAAGCTGAGTACTCAGGAGCATAGAGAGCAAAAGACATGCTGACCCTCACTGACTATTTTTCTTCTACTTTGAAAACTTGGGCTCTACAGCTTTTTCCCCATTTCCTGAGCTGCTTCCTTTCTGCATTGCTCCCAGCTTTAAGACTTAACCTAGAAGAGTTCTGCACAAAACATCTATGGAACCCACGCACAGGATCACGATGTAACATGAGCCAAAGATCAGAAGTTTGAAGGAAGCAATTGGGAACTTAAGGCCCTGCTATGTACCAATGAAGTTAATGGAATTTTGCCAGCATCTTCAACAGAGGAATAATTGAAGTCCTGGAGTAATACCAGAAATGTGCATTGTGTTTTACAGACAAAAGAGCAAAGGAAATTTAAATTAGAGATGTACAGAAAGCAGAAATTCTGCTTTTCACGTGATTTCAAGATCTTTAAGTTAGCGTTAGTCCATATTAAAAATGAAACCAGGAAATTTCAAAATGATCTACAAAAGAAAATTCAAAGAAAAATGTGGTGAAATATTTTGTTTCAATATGAAAAAAAGTTGATATTTCCTTTTGTATAATTAATTCAAAACAGTTATTTTGATGAGAAAAGCTTAAATGGCTCCTTCTTACAATATTGCACTTTCCCCTCTTATTTTCATTCAAAATGAAATTTTGGTGAAAGTGACCCTCTTGCAAAGATTTTGCCAATACTGTATTTTCCAATAGAACCGAATTGATTGAAGTTTGCCTAGTTTGATGTAGCTTTAAGATCCCCACACACACACCCTGACCCATGACCATGCTGGTTTCCAAAATTAAACACAGGAGTTAGGAAAATTGTGCTGAGATTTGAAACATCAATGTATAATTCTCCGTTACATCACATTCTAAATTTATAAAGTCATTCATGGGGTATCTGCATATTCTTGTTATTGAAAAGGGAAGTGGATATATTTAACTCCTTATTGCCAAGTTCAAGTGTTTCTTTAACTTTCCTCATACATGGCCGAATCTTACTGCCTCTCCTTTACCCCAGTTAAAAAAGGGAACTTAAACTCTGCTCGGAATAAGCCCTGAATCAGAACGAACCTAGAGCTGTTACCTGTAAATGATTCATTTAGAGCTGTGTGAATAATTGATTTTTCAGTTGGAGCACTTCCAAATTAAAGAATTTGTTTCATATCCAACAAAATGTTCCATTTAGACTTGATTTTTTTAATTAAACAGCTTGAAGTAAATTTCTAAGTGAAAAGACATTTGGAATAAACAATAGAAAAATATTCGTTTTAAAAGTGCTAAGGTGTTTTGAGTCTCAGAATTTGCTTTTGGATTTTTGTTTTGTTTTGTTTTCTGATTGTAACAATTTGGTGAAGTTGACAAGAAAACGCACTTTTTTAAAAAAATCTCAGATGAAAAAGCTCACCTGGCTCTAGTCTTATTGAAGTCAATGGGAAGTTTTTCCTGTCCTTGTGAGCACTTTCTACAGTCACTTTCTGTGCCACAAAGCAGTTTTCTGGCTAGATTGTTATGGTCATGTTGCTGAATGATGTAGATTATACTGTACAGTTTGAACACATTGGGACAGCTACTGCTTTGAGTGAATCCAGTGTAAAGCTGCTGTAATGCCAGTGACCAAAACTAAGGTATTACTGATTTTGTCTGCTAACTCAAAGCATATGTTGGGGCCATTTTATATCAGCGAATGATATTTTGATCTCCCTTCCTAGCTGCCTGAGACTACACCCTTCTCTTTCAAGATTATCTAAAAATAAGAAGCCTGAAGACTGTACCATTCAGCTATTTTATTTTGAGAAGGAAAGAACAGTTGCTGATCAGGCAGTTGATGTATCAGAATCAAACAGATGACATCTCTCATGGCTGATAGCCAGGACTCTCCCTGTCAGCACCAGGTGTTTGGCAGCTGGATGCAACTGTCAGCTGGATGCATTAATGACAGTAATATAGTTGCAGCAAAATGGCTGGCTTTTAAAAAAACCCGGCATGCATAATACTTGAGTCTTCATATGGTTCCAGAATTTTTTCTTAACCAAATATGTCTTCTCTGGCTGTTCCAAATTACCATAATTAACAAAGGTCCATAATTACATTTCCACAGTTTTCCACGTATTGCCCGCAACTTGACCATCATACTGCAATTCAAATATAGTCTTAGTTGTTAGGTCTCATTATTTCTTTAATGTTCTGGAGGCCTATAGATCATACTGATAGCTATCTTCTATCCCAAAGAGATTACTCAGACCTGCTAAATTCTTCTTAGACATCCTGAACACAACTTCAGTTGAAGGCTTCTTGGGATTTTTCCACATTGTGTACATGTATCCTTGGAAGTGTAATAAATGTGTTAGATACTAAAGAACTGAGACATTAATTATCATAGATAACTCTTAAATGCCGCTAATTTTCATTTTGGGGTATAACTGATCAGCCTCATTCTAGTCTGTGATAACTGCTCACAAATTGTCTTATTGTTTTAGTACACATCTGCACCATTGATTGTGTCAACACCTGAGTACAGAATTATTGATTGGATATTAATGCTGTTCTGTGTGAATAAATGGTTGGTTGGTTAAAAATAAGCAAGCATCTGGACCTGAGAAATACTGCTAAAACATTGATGTGAAAACACGTCAAAGATAAAATTGATAAGCTAAACACTCTGGCCTCAATGAAAACCTGCTATCCTAGATTAGATTCCATTTTGCATGGTATATAACACTTATCCGATAAGTAAGTCTACTTTGTTAGCTTTCAACTAAGAAATCAAACTGGCACTATGGCAAAATCATGAAAATCAATGCACACATGGAACCTTTTAGCAGCTCTGAGTAAAGGCATTTGGAGGAGAGGCACATGGATTCATGAGATGTCTCCAAAACTCCTTACATAAAAGGCATTTTACTTTGCCCTTGTAGGAGACTTCTGCAGAGTTACCTCCCACACTGAGTACTTACTGCATTCAGAAAAGTTGTTCAGCTGAACAATTCAATATAAAATTTTGCCACACATGGTGCAAGGAGTTAGGTATTTTGGAGATGTCACCATGTGTCACACATCTATCATTAGTATGGTAATATGGATCCAACCAAACAGTTTCATTTTACATATAGAGTCATCAGCCCTGACAATGGACTTTTGCAAAAGTCAGAAGGGTAAACTTTTATCTACCCCATTGTAGTCTCCTTTTACTTTCCCCATTTCCTCCTTGTGAAAGGAAAAATGGCCCAGTTCTCCACTTCCTTTTAGCCATACTACTGATTTTCAGACCAGTCAAAAAGCAGTAGACACATGAACTACTGTAGAAATTTTAATTTAATTACTGTAGGTAGGGACCCTTGTGCACAAACATTATTTCATAAGACTAGAATTTGATAAATTAATAGTTTTTCAAACACCCTTTAGTTTGAGAGCTCACCATATGTTTCTCATCAAGGATATCCAAGGACTGTCAATCTAATCTAGAGGCAGACCATCTCCTTTCCTGCTCAGCTGTAGACTTATGCTCTCCTGAAGGTTCCAGCTGTTACAGTAGCTTAAAAAGCTAAACAAAGTTTCAAGTTCACCTATCCTAATTAACCAATTGCTCTAATGTAGTTTTCTCCCTCTGAAGTCCTGTTTCTGTACTCAAGGACAAAAATGATGGCTTCCAAAAAGATATATTTTTGCATGAGTGTATTTCTTTATTTCTTCTACTGGATTTAATTAATGACAAAAATGGAGTTACCTGAAATGTATAAATATGCATATTTTTACATTCCCTTTCTGATCTTCTTCAGGGTATTTTAGGCCCAGAAAAATTGCCATGATGAATCAAATTATTGGTCCATCTACTCATCTCCAGTGAAAACTGTAAGAAGAATGCTCAAGAAACCTTGTATCACAGTTTGAGGTAACAGCACATACGAATCCTCTGTGGCCCCCCTGAGAGTACATCATGTGGTCTCAAGCTTCTAGCCACCAACTTTGTTAGGACAAAATCCCATAACTCTCTTCATCTGGACCAGGATTTAGGCTGCAATCTCCTGCAATTTACTGTGATCCGCTTTGTAAATTTGGTAGCACTAACCATAGATCAACCAGCCTTCAGAAAGCAGAGTACTATTCACTCAGAACAAAACGTTACAGAGAAAACATATCTGAAAATCAATAAAAAGCTTATATTCAGGTCTAACCTTACCAGTCAGTCATCCATCTTCCACATGGAGATTGTGACAGAAGTAAAGCACTCCAGGACCTTTCCTCTGGGTCTCTCTCTCTCTCAGTCACAACTTCAGTCTGTTTTTGGATCCAGTGAGAATGATTTATTTCCTTTCTCTGTGTGGTTCCTTTTTACAGTTCCAGATCTTTGTCAGGAGTCTTTCACCTGATCAAACCCGTGTATGCAATTTCCTCCCGCTGGGTGAGTTGTCTCCTGGCTGATTACCTAACTAGGGATTTATATTAATTGACTCCCAGTGATTTTAGTTTGTTTAGGAAACTCCTACAGCTCTCCCGCAGAGTCAGAACACAATCTCTAGCTCATAAATATATACAGAAAAATTAGGAAATTAATATGACAGTTTTTGGATTGTCCAAATGTCATGCTCTCCAGTGGGTGGTTATGGAACCATGAGCTGCAGAATAGCTTATATCATGAAGCATGAAGATTTACAACCCAGACATTTTTTTTTCTTTTTTAATCCATAACTTAGTTCTGGGTATTCTCATTATTCACATTGTTGGCATAGACCCTGCAAAAGATAAACTCAGTAGGAGCCATTAGGAAAATGACAGGGAGAAAATGAAAACTAATAAACGATTTCCTATTGCCCCTTAAGAAATCTCCCTGAATAGTGGTCTATGTTGATAGAAAACTGTGGGTTAACGCACATTCATCCACCTTAATATACTCCTATTACTATAGCTAAGTCTCTCTTGGCAGTTGTGGTCTGCTATAAAAGGAAAATGATTATCCGGCTCAGTTGTGGTTTTGCATTTGACACTGTGATACAGCCATTTCAGTTTACCAGCTGTAAATTGATATTTGTCATCTAAGCTATTTGAGGTAAGTAAAATTTCAGTGGACTCTTTCTTTTGACAAAATTATTCTTTTTATTACTCTCGCCATTTTTTATGTGCTAAGGTAGCTTGGCCTCGACTGTGGATAAAGCAATGTTTACTTTTAAATTTAGGACGGCAAGCATAATGTTCAACAAAATGACTGTGCCACTCAATTTCTACACTCAGAGGGGCAGCCATGTTAGTCTGTAGCTTCTCAATAGCAAAAGACCTGCGGCACCTTAGAGACTAGCAAATTTATTAAGTTGTGAGCAGCAGGGCCAACGGCCACCATGGGCCCTGGGGCAAAGTAGGAAGGTGACCTGGCTCTGCGCCACAGAAGAGTGGAGCCAAAGGCAGAAGGGACAAATCCAATGGCAGTCAGCTCTCAGCAATGCCCAGATCACAGTGCTTGCCCCGACACTCCCTCACAGCCACGCATAGCCAGAGCAGAGCTGTTACGGAACTTGCTCTTAGAAATGTCAGGTCCCGGGGCAACTTGCCCCTTTGCCCTTCCCCATTGCCAGGCCTGGTTGTGAGCTTTCCTGGGCTCTTTCTCCTGAGGAAGTGGGTTTTACCCATGAAACCTCATGATCTAACACATTCGTTAATCTCTAAGGTGCCTGAGGACAGCTTATTATTTCTTCAGTACTGTAAGGTTCCCATAGCTCTATTGGGAAAATGGGTTACTTACTAGAAGTCTAGCAATGAATATATATGGGCAGATTTCCATTGACAGTAAATTATCATCAGTTTATTCACTTTAATTTGTGTTGATCCCTTCATAATCTTTCAGCATGGACTGGAAAACCAGCTAGCCACTTCTTTGTCATGGGTTTTGAAAGTTACATTATTCTCATGGACTAGCAATGTTTTTCTTAGAGTTTGCCCCACTTTGACATATTACACCAAGCCTTCAATTGCCCTGCAACCCAACAATTTGAAAGGGCCACAGGCCCTTTTAAATAGCCACTAGGTTGCTGTTGTGTGCACTTCACACAGCCTTAAGGGTTGCCGATTGGGGGTGGCATAGCATGCTCTGGGCAGCACTGAGGCCTGGCTGGTCCTGTCTCTTTGGACTGAGGCCATGCCTCTTTCAGGGGTGCAGAGCCCCCACTACTGCCCCCCATATTACCCAGGGGCCCAGCAAGGCTGTCAGTCCCACTGTGTTACACAATTAAATGAACAAACTAACCATACAGCATTGAGAAAACACAGTCTGAGTCTCTCCCACAGACATCTCTGCCCCATAGTCGCCTTTCCCTGGTGAAGAGGAGTATCAGCTGCAAAGCCAAAGGCGCCTCATGAAGAATGCTCTTCAGCCAACCCCCTCTTTTTCAAAGCAAAAAGGATCTAGCAAATCACCACTGTGCCACTGCCCAACTGGCACCAATATCTGTGGGAGGGACTTACACTGAATTATCTTGACTTTTATAGTATTGGCTGCTAGCTTTCCTTATTTAATTTGTACAAGATGTCAGAGGCGTAAAATGTATTTTTTTTCATCTTCCATAAACTGAAAAAAAAGAATAAATTAATAGTGCATGAGAATAAGGAAGTGACTGTAGAAAGCCGTGACCAAGCAGGTAGTTAAGTTATTCACATCAATGTCCAATAGGCCTAATATTTCAAAATCCTCAGTGCCCTCATCTCTCAGAGAAGAGGAAAAGATTTGAGGTTTCTCTATCCAAGCTGAAAGAAACAAGAAAAAAACAGCATAAATTATGAAAAGTGGAATTTTCTAAGGCTTCAGTGTGAGTGAGTCTCAAAGGAAAAAGTCAGTTCTGCTGAGCAATTCCAAGCCATTCAATGTTCTGCCCCCGCAATAAAATGATAGAAGGGAAAAATTTCTGTAAGAAAAAACATACATCTCCCACTGGCCTGAATGAAAACTGTGTTTTCTGAGGTCAGACTTCATCCCTCTGACAATAGCATTTGGAATTTTTTAACAAAAATTCAATATAGCCATGTTGTTCAAAAATGACTAGTGATTTTGGATACTTCAGGCTTGAGGTGCAAAATCTGAAACCCCCCTTAAAGGACCCAAATTTTCAGAAAGCAGATGCTCAGTGCTTTCAGAAAAATCAGGTGTCTTTAAGGTGTCACCTGGAGCACCAAAAATTGAGGCAAGAAACTCACTGACTTAAACTGTCAAAAATGACTAATTTATGTTCAACCACACTAAATGTTTCCATACAGGCTGTTGGTTGCCCCTATTACATTTTCAGCTAAGTTCTTCTTTGCTGCCTTAAATTGGCTGCTTCCTTCGTGAACTTTTGATTCCAGCTAAATATACTGGAAATCAGGAAATAATTACATGTGATAACAGAAACCTTAACCTGCAGCTTTGTTCAGCCAATCCAATGAGCAAAGCAGAGAAAGAGAGAGATGCAAGAGAAGACAGGTTGAAATTGAACTGTCAGCATGCTGAATAGCACTACAACTTAAATGTACACAGTCAGATTCTTGTAGACCAAACACGGCAACGAAGCAGCTAATGCTGTTTAACTTACAAATTCCAAGCTGGTGTGGGTTCTTCGTAAGTGGCAGAATGAATCAAGGCACAATATTGCTACATTACTCTCTTCCCCTTCAGTGATCACATACATGTAAGACTCAAATTCATGTAAGGATTATGTCACTGAATGGAGATAATTTAATGCTTATACAATGAACTATAGTCTCATTAATTCTATGTGCTACTTTTTCAGAGCTCCATTTTAAAATGATAACAGTTATGTAAATTAGAACTAGCATAGCTGTGTGATTCTTTGGCTGTTTCAAATATTTTGTTCTATTATCCTATCAATTAATAGTGAGGGTGTTGTGGGGAAAATACTTGAAATCATTTGTCCCTGGAAAAACACAGACTAATAAGTGATGTCCCCCTTCCAAAGACCTAAGAATAGAATGAAGGGAAACCGATGCCCAACAGCAGAAAAAGAAAGGAATGATACAATGGCATCAGTTATACAGTTAAAAGACTAGTTTTAGCAAAGTCCCCACTGACACTGGGAAAGGACTGTACAGCAGAGTATACTCAGATCTTGACATAGAAGCCAATATTAAACACACACACACATTGAAAAATAGTAATTTTCTAAAGACAAGAATTTTCTGCATTAAACACTAGTACCATAGAGCTAGAAGGTCAAGCACCCAAAGATCCTTCCAGCTACCTGGACTTACTGAGGTTCAGGTTAATGACTGAAAATAGCTATTGCCACTTGTCCTATTAATTGCTCCAGCTGTGATCTCACCCACCTCTTCTCATTTTACTACACCCTAGCTACCACAGTTCCACTAGCAGTGCTCCCAGTGCTATGCTAGTATCATCATAACGTTTGCAGGCTGAACAGGTGCATCTTCCTACCTCAAAAAGCATTGTATCCAATTTGGTGAATTTTATGCTACCTCTCCTCTTGAAAGATGAAGAGAAACAGTTAACAGAACTAAAAGGTTAATAGTAATTTAGGAACAAGCAATCAGGACTTCATCGATGGTTAGTACTTCCTTCTGTTTGCACATGATAAATGTGATCTAGGTATCTGATGCTTTAAAAGGGTCAATTTCACAAAGCTGAAAACAGTTATGAGACAAATCAGCTAGGAAGAATTATTGAAATCAGAAAAATGTAAAAATGATCCTTAGGAATTGTTTTAGATCACGTCATGCCATACCCCAAAAAGCCAAAGTATCATAATTGAGGATGAAGTCCATATGGCGGGATGGGGGGGACGAGAAGTTGAAGACAGCTATAAAAAATAAAAAAAAATAAATAATGGGAAAAAGGGGAAGTTAATAGTAATAAATACAAATAAAGAAAACTAGAAATTGTACCACATTAAAGAGGGAAGCAAAGGAACACAAGGAGACATCTATGGCCAGCAGAGTTAAGGATAAAAAGGAGCTTTTAAAGTACTTTGGAACTAAAAAGAATCCTCAGTATGTTTTTTGTGTATTATTTGAAGGAAATGTTAGAATTATGAACAGGCAGAAGCATTCAGTACATTGGTCTCATGTCATTTAACAACTCTTTTACCAATCCACTAGCGTCTAAGGAAGTTGATAAACAGCTCCTAAAGTTGAGTATTTTTTCAAATCCAGCTTGATAACTTGCACTCAACCGTTTTAAAATAGTTGGTTGAGAAGCTTCCTGGACTGTTAATGTTGATTTTTCACTGAGTCTTGGAGCACTGAGAAAACACCAGAAAACTGGAAGAAACCTAATTCACTGAGGACTTGATTCATAAAGAACTACAGGATGATAATGTAGATCACCATGGATTTATTTCAAATAGATCCTATCAAACTGGAAAACTTTCAAAAGATTTGGCTTGATGATGTTCTTTTGGTCTTTGAATTATACCAAACGTGCATTTCTGCTCCTTGCTAGCCATTCCTAATTATTTTTAACAGAGTGTTTCTGATTTGGGTCTCCAATTCCTTGGCATCATATGGAAGTGATACATGTCCAAAACACCTTAAAAACTCCATGTCGCCTGATGTTGTGGGTGGAAAATGCAAAACAGCAAATGTCTTGCTCCAAGAGACTCCACAATCACATTTGTTTCATGTACAGGGGTTATGGTTATGCAAAGGGCATAGTTAATGATATTTGCACGGACAGCACAAAGGAAAATGGTCACAAACTCGCACCAGAGGAAAGCATAAATTGAAAATGTTGATTTTCACTATATATCACCTACCTGAGTATCTTGGCGCTTACTTTCAAATTGAGGGTAAAGACACAGTTTCTGGGAATAAAACTTTTCCATTGTTTTCTATTTGTTTAAAGAATCAGATTTGGGTCTTATGCTATGTTATTATGATGCTTGTTTCATAACACTTCATAAAACCAGAGGTAACAATTACTTGAAAACAGTTAGGCATCTGGTGTGCCAAGACCACTACCTATCACATGGGCCATATTATCTCACTGCTTCTTAGTGGTCCCCATCTGTCTGTATCCTGCTGATGTTTCTTAATGCAGGGGTACGCAAAGTGGGGTGTGGGCCCCTTCGGGAAGGTGTGAAATTTTGTAAGGGGGAGCACAGCATGATCAGTTGCTGGATCTCAGGCTCATCCATCTCATTAAAATCTTGAAATGTTACTGTTTTTATGTATGTATATTCATAATGTATGTACACATATCCCAATTAATAAAGTTTTTACATTCTACATTCTTATTTTCTTACATGTACCAAAAGGTCATGTTTTTTTTCATATGAACATAACCAAAATTTCCATCAATTTGGATTACATTAGACAGTTTGGAGGGGGAGGGGCCTAACTGTAGGGACGAAAAGTGGGGCCAAAGGTAAAATGTTGCTCATCCCTGGCTTAATGTATAATTCAGTGATAAATTCCTTGAGGCAGGGCCAATCTTTTAGTTGCATTTGTATAGCCCCTAGCCACTATAGTGGCGACTATAATGAAAATTAATCTCCAGGAAAGCTCTGTGATAATCCCTTTGAATCAGAGTTCTAAGATTACCCTTTGAACACCACAAATCCTTCACCCAGGCTGCCTTCATTTTCAGCAAATAAAGGATTCACATTTTATAGATAAGTGATGGACCTCTTGTTTGGCACCTCCTCTCCTTTTGGATGACTATGAATGTCCTTGCCTGTGATATTCCATAGAAATTCATTCATCCTGTAGGCATAATGGGGTGAATTCAGAAAAGAAAATGCCAGGATTTCCTTTCCTTCTCTCAGTTACAGCTTTCTATGGGACCCTTACAATTTCGGCATGAGCCACAGATGGTTCACTGTGTCATGTCTAATACTGCAACACATCAGCTGTGGGTGGCTGAAGTTTGTCTGAACAGTCCACTTTTTTCCATTATTGGCTGCATTAGTCTCAGCACAGGCCATAATCTGAATGGGTTTTTATCTTTTAAATTACCAAATGCTGACCACTTTTTCTCAAATGTCATCATGCAAATAGATATCTCCTTGTAAAAACTGCTAGGCCATTAATCATCCTGTTCAGGCTTCAAAAACCAAACAGGTACCTCTAAATGAAGCACTGTACACAGCAGCTTATCTAACTGCTTACTTTGAGCAAAAGTCCACATTTTGTTGTAACGTTTGCTTCTTCAGTTTCAGCTTGCTGACCTGTTTGTAAGACACTCGGTTGTATATTATACAAACTAAAGAGATGGCAGGAATGTTTATATTGCAGTGCTTCTCTGGTACAAGAATGAGCTAAGGTGTTTCTTCTACAGAGGGAGAAGGCAGATCTGCCTTTCTCTCAGGACACCAGTGGATGAAGCTTTCATTATTCACCTCTCTTCAGTAGTACATAAGTGTGTACTTTAGGAACACAAAAGTGTGTCAAAGTGAATCAGACCAGTGGTCCATCTAGTCCAGTGATCTGTCACCAGCTGCGCCCACTGCCAGATGATTACTGCAGAATTTTTTGCACTTTTCCTAGAGACAAAGTGGACTGCAGAGACTAAAATTACCTCCTTGCACCATTACCTCCTGGAGTACAAACGCTCACCAAGCCAGAGTACCCAGCAAGCACTTAGAGAGGCCAGAAGAACAGTACAGCAGACAGCCAGGCGCTGTGCCAACAACCACTGGCTCCAGTTATGCAGCAGCATCCAGACCTGTGCCGACTTTGGTAATCTCAGAGGAATGTACGAGGGTATGAAGAAGGCATTAGGACCCACCCAGAACAAGATGGCACCTCTGAAATCCACCATGCACTGTTCATGGACATTTATGTTGGATGGTCGGACCGGGCACACAATGCACAGGTGTTCCACAACTCTATCCTGTGCCAGTCAATGGAGGCAGGCACATTCTTCCCCCACTAGGAGCTGGCATTTGGGGACATGTACATGCCACTGTGCATTGTGGGGGATGCAGCCTACCCCCTCATGCCCTGGCTGATGAAACCCTATGCTGGCCAGCTGGACCCCAGCTGGGAACTGTTCAATGGCTGCCTCAGCTGGGCCCAGATGCAGCTGGGTGAGTGTGCCTTCAGCTGCCTCAAGGCACGCTTTTGGTGCCTGCTCACCTGCCTTGATGTGGGGGAACACAATGTTCCTCAAGTGATGGCACCGTGTTGTGCTCTGCACAGCCTTATGGCAGGGAATGGGGGGACCTTCCTAACCCTATATGGATGCTGGCCTTGGGTGTGAGCAGCTGGGTACAGCTCCAATCCACCTGGCCCATCATGATGGGCTGTGTATCTGTGAGGCCTGAGGGAAAGCTTCTCCCACAGCCCTCAGTAATCCTCCCCAGGTCACTCCCAGCAGAGGCCTTGGGCCCATAGCCCTATCCCATCCCTACCAGGACCCCTCCCATCACCCCCTCACCCATCTCCAACCTCTTCCCAACAAAGAGGGACATGGGAGTGGTACTCAAAGAACTATTCTACTCAAACAAATAAAAAGCAGTACAAAACAGAAATGGTGCAATAAAGTACTATTTACATCAATGGCAAATGCAAAAACAGTGAACTATAAACAGTGAGGGGCTTTGGATGGGGGTGAGGCATCAGAACTTGGAGGGGAACTTGGGCCAGGCATTGGGGGTCTATCTTTGCACGAGTGTTCTAATTGGCATCTCATTCCTGCTATCTGACTGAGAAGTTTGCAAACAGAAAGTCCTGTCATTTAGCCTAAATTTAGTATTGAAAGTGCTAAATGTATAGGTTTATGGGACAGTTTATGTCGAGATATATAGCCAGAAAAACAATAAAAAGCTCTGGTCTGACTCTGGTGAATTGCAACTGCTTTGTCCCACAGTGCAAGGGTCTTATATTCCTAACTCCATGGAGATTCACCATTGTGCCAGATGGGTATCTAACATCAAATCCACCTGCACTCTCACTGACCACTACCACAAAAACAAAGAAAAATGGTTCATAGCTAAGGCTGAGATACTCTGGCTTTACTCCAGTTGCTAAAGGATTAATCTAAGACACAACTTCTGCTCATCCTTTTTTGACCTGGGGTCTGTACAATAGATACACACCACAGAATCTGGCCTGCAATCTTACTTGTACTTCCAATAGTAGTAATTCTTGGCACTTATGTAACATCTTCAAAGCATGATATAAACATCAGCTCATCAATCCTTGCTGCACACCTCTCAGGTATTTAACATTTTACAGATGGGAAAATTAAAGCACAGCCAGCGTGCTGGTGCACCTTCCATTGACTTCAAGATCTACATGACTTCATGATAGTGGTGTATTTTGGATGAGTTTATCCAGTTCACTTTGCAAACCATTAGCAGCCTCAGGAACATAAGGCAAGATTTCCAACCTCCCCTCCCAGCTCTGCCCATGTCTGTCCCAGCAATGTCTACCAGGCTATCATGACTATTTCTATGTAAACAGTGAAGAAAAAGAAAAAAAATTGAATTCTAATGTTGGATTAAATTAAGGCTTTTAAATAATGTTTAAAGTATTTTATTGGAAAACATTTTATGTTAACAAAATGAATGCTTTATTTTGGTGGATGAATCTTTAAAATGAATTTTCCCCTTCAAAATCTAGAGAGGAAGACAAAAAATGACATCCAGGAGAAAGAAGCCACCATTCCAAAGGGAAGAGAACATAAAAGTGTTGGTCTCGGGAAAAGGAGCGATAAAGGAATTAAAGTCAGAAAATCAGAGCTGTATGGCTCTATCCAGAAGTCTGTGTTACTACAAAGAAGAAATTGAAGCACTACAGATATTTAAATATACATATGCTTCAATCATTTGTGAAAAAACAACATATCCCTGGCCCCTTTTTGTCTCTTGGTTTCTTACAATGTGACTGCCATGATGGTATTCAAGTACCTTTATTTCAGGACCCAAAACTGCAAAAGTGGGTGTAAAGAGAATCTGATAGAGGGAGAGAGAGAGAGAGAGACTGAGTGTTTGTTTGAACAGCTGCAGAACCCTAGGTATGTTTAAAGGATAAGACTGAGTATCTCTTATTGAAATTGTGCCACTCTGTATAAATCATCTGTGCCCAACTCACGGCCCATGGGCCACCCCCAGCCAGAGTGGTTGTGACAATCCCAGCCCAGGAGTAGTGGCAAGCAGAAGGGAGGAGCTGTGCATTTCCATCCCAAAGCTCTGCCTTTCCGACCACTGCCCTGCTCTCCTCCCCTCCATGGCATCCTGTCCCCTGAGGGATGCAACCTTGGAGATTATCATAGGGGCTTGGTGCTGGGCGGCAGCAGGGGTTAGCCCCTCCGTACTCCCTGTGGTGGCAGGAGCTGTGGAAAAATGTAGCAAGTGCATGTGACAATTGCACTCTGCTTCTGCGTGTCTCCTGCTGCAGTAGGAAGTGTGGGGTTGCCTAAGCGCTGCTGCCATCCCTTGGGGAATGGGGTGCCATCAGGAAAAGAGAGCAGGGTGATGTGGTGGGAAGGGGTAGAGCATGGGGGTTGGGTTGAGACATGCTTCCCCTGCAGGGCTCCAGTACTCCTGTACTGGATTGCACAATGCTCCAGCCAGGGGTGGTCCATGGAACGCAAGTTTATTACCTCTGGTTTAAATCATTACCCTTTCTTCAGATCAGGGACTGGATCCCAGGTACCCCTCACCAAATGGGTGTCTTCGTTATTGGCTACTTGGCTATAAAGTCTCTCTGGCCCAATGCCTTTATTTTACACAAAGCAGAACAACTTCCACCAGAGATATCCACTCAGAAGCCTGTAGTCCATTGGTTAAAGCCCTCACGTACAGTAGAGAAGAGTCCCATTCAAGATACCCTGCTGAATCAGTAGAGTGGGGACTTAAACCTGGGTCTCTCACATGCCAGAGATCTTCGGACATTACAGTATAAGAGAAGGCACAGAAATCCCCTTCTCCTCCTGTCTTATGAACTGGGCCTCAGGCAGCTTCCCTCTTGCCCTCTCACACCAATAGTTTTGGCCAAAATTACTCAGTGTCTTTACATCAAATTCACAAATAGTTTCAGAAAACTGAATTTTGGGGCAAATAAACTACTCATCCAAAAATGTTTTTGATCAGCTCTAATTACAAAGTTATCTTAAATATGTGGATAAACACTTTGCTGGATTGTGGCCTAAATCCTTAACCAAAGCTAAAATTTGGTATTGCCTGAAAACTTACAGTGCATTTTCATGGTGTCAGCCTTGTGAAATTAACTAACACTCCCCGCATATTAACGAGTCTTGCCCAATAGCCATTTGTGAATCTGCACAAAGTTAAAAGCAGCAACCTACAGGCCAATGTCTCCTATCAGTTACAAGTATCTTGAGTCATTCAGCTCTACCAGTCAACTTTTCATTTCTATTTGCCATGTCAAATTCACTTTACAGTGGATCAGATCTATAAGTTTTTTCACATCCACAGTGGCTTTTTCATCAATTACAATTTCTTTGCAGACTCTTCTGAAGTTTCTTCATTGATTTCAATGCCCTCCACATAGAACTCAGCCATTATTTCTTGCTGTATCTATTCTCTTCCAGACTGCATATATCACAGATCTCTGTGTGTTCCGTATCACAGCTACAAGTCTGCCCTCCACAGGAGAACCAATGGGACAGCTGCAAAGGTCTTAAATATTATTTTGAAGTATTTTTAGTGAAAAACATTTTACTTTAACAAAATATTATTAGGTCTATGTAACACCAGTTGATGAAAACTTACAATTAATGTTCTCCTTTACAATTTACAAAGGAAGAAGAAAAATTGATCTCTGGAAGAGAGAAAAAAAAGAAAGCATCGTTCTAAAGGGAGGAAAACATTGAATGGGTTGGTCTCTTAAAAGACTCCATAAAAGAATTCAAGTGAAGAAATCAGAGCCCAATAGTCTATCCAGAAGGCTATCCTGATAAGGCTACAATATTGTTTCTAATTCGGGATACATTTGTATCCCGAAATAGAAATTGCACGGACAAACGCTGCATTTGAGGAGTTTGAATTAAGCATTTATTTCTAAATCCAGTGCAGTATAACCTGCACTAGATTCAAATTAAGGTGGCTTGGAATAAGTTATGCAATTTGTGTAACTTATTTCGAGAACACAACTTGTTTAACTTATTTAGAGCTAGGGCTACAGTGTAGGATATTTTAAAATGTATGAAAACTTGGGGCTCAGAATAGATCAGACATGGTACAAAAAAAATGGCACAGCCTTAGAGAAGGTGTTCAGTGAGCGTACCTTTTCACCTCATCTGATTAAGTGTTTGCTTTGGTTTAGATGAACATTCTAAAATTTCAAATGGTAATCTGAACTTCTTTATTCTGTAAACCTGGAAGGAAATCCATAGATTAGGCTCTTGTGTTCCCTCCCCACACGTAACATAGGTATGTGGCTGTGCATGTGCATGCACTTTTAGCTAGTGAGAAAAACTGCAAGAACAGAAAATCCAGTTATGTTTTGCCACACTGGCTTTTAGGATTCAAATACGAAAGTTGTAAAAATGAAAAATATAGGAAAATGTATCAAAGTATAACAAACCACCAAAAATAAATATTCACCCAGTTCTCTCATGCACTTATATAAAGGACAGAACATAGGCCATTTTCTGGGTTGTGTGGGGGGGAGGGGATTTTCAACTAATTTTTTGGGCTGAATATTGGGAATTATATCACTTACTGCTGTCACAAAGAACATTTATTTATGATATTCTTATTAGAAATGGGTCTACATCACAATCTCATTTTCTAATGCTCCTGAACTTTGGCAGAGATCAATTTCAAATTTAGATCCAAAAATGAAGTTCACAGATGGACTCTCCCTCTAATGGGCTGAACCAAATCCCTGAATCCAAGTTAGAATGGGGGAGGTGCGGAGGGTGAAACTCAGAATCCACATCTGAATTTTGTAGCCAGACATTCAGTCCTGTAGCACCTTAAAGACTATCAAATTTATTTAAGTTCTGAGGAAGTGTTTCTTGCCCATGAAAGCTGATTGCCTAATACATAAATTTGTTAGTCTTTAAAGTGCTACAGGACTGCTTGTTTTTGTGACACTACATACTGAAGCAGCTACCCCTCTGAAAGCAGTAGCCAAGGCATGTTTCTAATTGCTATCAGACACACACACTACTGTTTGCTGCAGTTATTTATAAACCACTCTGATCTTTGCACAGAAACACAGGTTTCCCTGTACTGACTAGTTTATTGCAATAGACAGCATAAGTTGTCAAATATATTGGCCAGTTTAATACAAATTAATCAGCCTACTTGTCTGGTCTGCTACGCATCAATGATTCATTGAAAGGTAGAGATCTCTGCATGCTGACAAAATCTGTTGTGAATAAAAGAATGTTGCTCTAATATTAGTTTGTCATTTACTCTGCCAATTCCATTTTTAAAAAATGACTGCATAAAATTCTTCCTTGGGAGAGAAAACCAAAGTTCAGGAGCTCCACCCATTTCCATTTGCTGCTTTCCTCTTCTAATGTCAACTCCATCTGTCTGCCATAGTAACACCGTTTTTGAATAGTCTATTTAATCACTTGTAGGTTTGTCCTCTTGCTTGGCTGTACACTGCCCTTCATTTGTTACTTTCAGCAGTCACCATTCAGAGCATCCTACTATTGGCAAACTTTTCAACAAAGGCATGCTATCAGTTCTTTTTCCTTTGTCATCCTGAGATTGCTTTGTTTTTCACACAATGTGATTGATTTCTGCTTCAGCAGAAGTGTCTTTTTCAGCCCATGCCCTCTGCCTGCCATCTCTCTTTCCACAGCTTTTCATAAATTTCTTCTACCGTATTCTGTGATCTCCTTAGAGCCTTTCCATTCCCCCTGCATTTCACTGTATCTAAACTTTTTCCTGGTTTGTTATTTGGAGTAGCCAATAAGACTGATATTAGAGTAAACCTCTATTCCAACAGCAGTGATTACTGAACACTAAACTATTGCTGTACTGGTGATTTATTTTCAAATTTAACCATTGCCGAATATCATTCTATATTGTTCATTTTTGCACAACCCCTCCCCAAAAAGTCGTGTTTTGACTCCCTTCCTCTCCTGCGTTTGACTCTCATACATTTCCATAATAATTGAATATTAACACTATAATAGCATTCAATCCCTTTAAGCATATAATGTAAATTCTGATGAATACTTCTCTCATCTTTGGGTGCTCATTAGTAGATGCACAGTAATGGATGCTGACAGTGGTTTTAACTCTTGAATGCAAATCTTTCTAGAAGAGGCGTCACTTTGAAGATATTTCTTCTGACCACTCTAGCATAAGATCTGCAGTTACTGTCAAGGGAAAATCTCTCAGACTGGGAACATTTTTTCTTGCTATCATCTGTTTTATTACCATCAGTTGAATGCAGTCCAGTGTGTTTCCACTTACTTTAAGAATGCAAAAGCAGCATTTTTCTCAAAACCCAATTAGATGTGCCAATCATATTTCCAACCAAGTAGAGCATGTTCCCGGGAATATTCCCTCCAGATCTGTGACTAGCTGTTTGATAAGACGTCCCCAAGAGAATCTAATCCAGGTTTTGCTCAGTTGTCATCTCAGCATGGTGTATACAGGGACAGAATTTGGGAGCTGTTTTCACTGTGGTACAAAATCTCTTACAATATAGATGCGATCGATACAGTACATAGGCAGAGGTCTCAGTGTTTTGCCTTTGTGGATATGTACCTGTGAAATGCCCTCAAGTGGCTAGTCCACTGGAAGACAAAGAAACTATTACAAGTAGCAGTTACAGCTGCACTTCTGTAACTCAGGTAAAGGGAATTTGTCCTTTCTCTGCAGCTCATAGATTGTGAATCTAGATCAAACTCCCCCGCTGTGTCAATGATTATCTAGACCCGGATCTGTTATCTATAGCACCTGATTTTGTTATAGCATGTCAGTAGGAATTTTTGATTTAAGGAACTTCCAGTTACTTTGATACAACAATTACATGACTTACTGGGACTCTTGGGTACTGCTATGCATAAGGTTCAGACTTAATACTATGTTAATTATCTGTATAATCACAATTAAGCAATACAGCCCAAATTTGTAAAATTAATAATCAATTCCTAGAAGAAGAAATTTGAAATTATGTTTGTGATTTCAAATTTTTTCTTCTAGGAGGACTGACAAAAGGCCCCTTTTCAACCATTCTGAAAGGTGAAAATATGACTTAAGGAGATATATTTCAGACTTACTTGCTATTTACTAAGGGTCTGATTTTGTCACAAAGGTCATAGATCCTACAACTTTCTGGGACCTCCATTACTCCTGGGGTTAGACCAAAAGAGCTACCAGCTCTGGGGCCACAAGAGCATTTGGCCAGCAATTAACCCCCAGGCCACAGAACAGCAGTCCCCAGCCCATAGGAGCAGTGGCTGGGGTTGGGTCAGCTCTCCTGACTCTGGAGGTAGAGGTGGGAGACAGAGGAATGGAGCAGCTGCAAGTCCTGGCAGCAATCTGTTTATCCCCTTGCTACTCCCAGCATGTTTTAGTAAAAGGCAGGAACAGGTTATATACTTCTGTGGATTATTATTATTATTATTATTGCCTGTGACTTATCCCTTATTTTTATTAAAAATACCAGTGACGACTGAATTTCAATTTTACTGTTTATTTCATTTAGCCCTACTAAAAATAATCAACAAATATGTTAGGAATACATATTCTGGCTAATCATAGAATTGCAGGGGACCTCACGATCTCATAATGCCCAGTCCCCTGCACTCACAGTGGGACCATGCACCATCTACATCATCCCTGGCAGGCGTTTGTGTCGCCTGTTTCCACTGACACGAAACACATTTGAGGCCCCAACAAGGATCAAACTCAAACCCCAATTTACAAAGCCAGTGCTCTAATCGTTCAGCTATTTATCCTCCCCCAGAGGTATGTGTATGCACATGTGTGCATGCACACACACATACTAAGCACCAATACTATGGCAGCTCTATCATCTAATTTAGCCCATATATTTACTATAATCCTGTTCAATTACACTAAATATTTCATAATCCCTTGTATTAGATAGAAAAGATGCCAAGGTGAAGACATAAGATTATTTTGCCATAGGAATAAGTATGGAGCTATTGTTATAGACCAGAATTGGAATGTCCCAAAAGAAGAGGATAAGATATTAGACTTCTCTGTCCTAGTAAAGTCCTAATGGGGATCTTCATGCCCCTTTGTTTCCTCGAACGCATGTGTTCAGGATAAATAGATAAGGGGTACACCACACAATATCTGAAAAATAAGGTATCATGCGGTCTTCAGTTGGAGTATTCTGTCCAGTTCTGGGCACCACATTTTGAGAAAGACATGGAAAAACTGGAGGAGGTCCAGAGAAGAGAAACAAAAATGATTAAATGTCTAGGAGGGGTGACTGAAAAAAATTAGACCTTGTTTAATTTGGAAAAGGGAAGCAGAAGGGACATGATAACAGCTTTCAAACACCTAAAAGGTTGTTACAAGAAGGAGGAAGAAAATTATTCTCCTTAATCTCTGATGACAGGATAAGCAACAGAGATCTTACATTTCAGCAAGGTTGGCCATTAAGAAAAAACTTATTCACTGTCAGGGTGTTTAAGAATTAGAAAAACTTGCCTAAGCAGGTTGTGGAATCTCCATCATTGGAGAGATTTAAGAGTGGGTTAGATAAACATTTGTCAGGGATGATCTAGATGGTGCTTAGTCCTGTTGTGAGTGAAGGGGGCTGGATTCAATCACTTCTCCAGGTCCCTTCCAGTTCTAGTATTCTATGATTCTATCCAGATGCCAGCTCAGGACAGAGCTGCAATTTAATGCCTTCATCCACTAAAAGAAATCCAAGGAGCGTCAAAAGATATTGTAGTATAATCAGGCCAATTCACTTATATGCTACTTTATGTCAAAGAAAATGTTAATTGAATTGTCTTCACTTATCCTAACCTTTTGACTGCTATTGCATTATATTATGTATATAATTAACCCTAGTTCGAAAGTGTTTCTTAATACTAAGAATGTACTTGATATATAAAATTCATGAAAAGTAATAAAGGGCTTTTGTTTGCTATTACATTGTTTATATCCCTGTAATAAATTACACGATTGGAACCTGGGAAATGTAAATAAAGATTGCTAACTTCAGAGCAAAGGTCATTGTGTTCAACAATGGAAATTCACTGGCTCACATGGGTAAAAACACTATCCAGATTGTCTTCAGCCACGGAAACTATAAATACTGGTTCAAAGGAATCATCCTTATCTTTTAACTATTTGGATCCTAATGGGATAGAATATCTGGACAACATGACTGAGATCACCAGCATTACTCTGGATAACAAAGATTTTTGGGAAATTGTCAGATTACATCTCTGCTATCACTGTGAACTCAAAAACTTGGACTCAGCTGTTGTATTTTCCCTACCTTAACCACTCAGTAACTCTTGTTTTTAGCTAATAAACCTATAGTTAACTACAGAATTGGCTGCCATCATCATCTTTGGTGTAAGATATGAATTACCAGTTGATCTGGGATAAATGACTGATCCTTTGTGAGAAGAGATAAACCAAAAATCACACCACATCAGGTTTTGTGATGTGGCAGAGATACAGCTTTGCCTTGGGGACTGTCCTGTGCTCCTAGTTGGCCTGGTCCTGCCTCCGAGGCTCATTGTGACCCTCACCAATGGTTCCACAAATGGGAGTGGGGCTAAGGTCACAGCCTACCTAGCCCTATTCATCATAGGCCTGTGAATTTGGTTTGGTGTGAGAACCTTCCTTAGTCCCAGTCTTCTGTCTCAGGGAATGTCTTTGCAGCAGTGAGCAGAGGGTTGGGGGGAACCCAGACTTGTCCTCTATGCTTGGTTCTAGCCTAAGGACCCTATGGGCAGTGGCTGCAGGTAGTTTTTCCTCCACTATCAGAACTACAGTCCTTCTGTGGGCCAGTTCCCCAAATGCCCCTCCCCCGTTCCTTCTGGTACCCAACCACACTCATTCTCCCAGCAATTCTGCAATGCACCACCTTACTCCCAGTTCCCAGCACACCACCCACCCTGAAGTGGAGCCTTTTAAACTAGTTCCAGAAGGTTCTTAATGAATGACATGTTTGCTGATTAGCCTGTCTCCAACTGCTTTTGGCAAATTCTTAATTGCTTCCACGTGTCTTATGGAGTCTTTCTGACCTAACTGATTCTCGTGCATTCCTGATTGCTCTGGAACAGCTCTTGCCCTGGTCACTCACAGTGTGTCTACACGGGCACAAATCTTCGAAATAGCCATGCTAATGGCTACTTTGAAGATTACTAATGAGGCACTGAATTGAATATTCAGCGCCTCATTAGCATTAGGACGTTTCCAGCCATGGCACACGGCTCAGCACAGCTCCATGGGGGTCCTTTTGTGTAGTCACGCCGAGCCACGCACTTTCGAAAGTGGCACTTTCGAAGCGTCCTAATGCTAATGAGGTGCTGAATACTCAATTCAGCGCCTCATTAGTAATCTTCAAAATATGGCTATTTCAAAGATTTGTGCCCGTGTAGAAACAGCCTCAGGGAACAGACAACTATTCATTCAGTGGCCAGTGTATTTTTCTTCTAGTAGATTACTGCTGCCAACTAGTCTGGGCCTATCACAGTGACTAATACCACAAATCCAGCTTCTCTGGGTAACAACAGCCTAAGGTGACTATTTGTGACTTTATGTTAAGTCTTGTATGGTGATCTAAGAGTTCACATTTGATACTGGCTTGATGAAGTCTAACAATGCAATATACCACCAGTTTGGGGTGTCTGCCCTTGTTACCTGGCAATATGACCTACAATTGGCACTAAGTTATGAGCCACACCAGAAAATGTGAAACAAGGTAGAAAACTGATTTGAAAATAAGTTTAACCCGTGCTATACACTGTACCTTTTACTTGTAAAAAGGAAGGGTATAAAAAGATGACTTTTGGGTTGTAACTTTTCAAGCACACCATCTGTTTAAGGTGAATGCAACACATTATGAAATTGCTTCCTGGAGACTGGTATGCAGAGTCTTTTTCCTGTACTGTACTATGTTATAACTAGCTTATTTCAATAAACCTGACTGACATTGGTTATTTGATAATAAACCAAAATATGGTCAAGCAAGTGACTATAAAATTTACCAGCAAACGAGTGAGCCAGCCAGGAGTCAGCCAAAACTTCAGGCAGTGCAGCCTGGTACTGTGGGGCTGCTGTGCCCCTTAACTCTCTCCAGGCTGGGCTGTCTCTCATATTGCCTTGCTAGTGACCAGCAGAAACCCCTCTGTGCACTCACCCAGCCCAGAAATACTCATGAACATCTCAGAGCAAGGCACCAGCCGAATACCGCATCAGAATTATAGGGTTTAATTGATTAATTGGTTTACCACTTCATCATTGGAAAATGGATATACACCACCTTCTGTAAAAACTGAGCAGATCTTCCACACACATCACAAAAAGTCACTGATAAACATAAACAGTAAAAGAAGTTTATTGACTACAAAAATAGAATATAAGTGACTATGGCTACGTCTACACGTGCCCCAAACTTCGAAATGGCCACGCAAATGGCCATTTCGAAGTTTACTAATGAAGTGCTGAAATGCATGTTCAGTGCTTCATTAGCATGCGAGCAGCCGCAGCACATCGAAATTGATGCACCTCGCTGCTGCGCGGCTCGTCCAGACAGAGCTCCTTTTTGAAAGGATGCCGCCTACTTCGAAGTCCCCTTATTCCCATGAGCTGATGGGAATAAGGGGACTTCGAAGTAGGCGGGGTCCTTTTGAAAAGGAGCCCTGTCTGGACAAGACGTGCGGTGGCGAGCGGCGTCAATTTCGAAATGCCGCAGCTGCTCGCATGCTAATGAAGTGCCGAATATGAATTTCAGCACTTCATTAGTAAACTTCGAAATGGCCATTTGCGTGGCCATTTGGAAGTTTGGGGCACGTGTAGATACGGCCTATATGTGTTAAGCAAAAAGTCAGAGAAGATAACAAAAGAAAAGAAAATATCAAAATGCACTCTAAATTCTCAACCCTATCAACAACTAGATCAAGCAGTCTCTCAACCCACTGCATAAATAAACAGTCCTTATTAAACTGGCTTGTCCTTTAAACCTGGGCCACCCGCTCAGTGTCCTTGTTGCTGGCAACATGACAGAGGAGGAAAACGGCCAAGCATAGGCCCTTGTGTCTGGTTTTTAATATCCTCAGTCCATGTGCTTTGAAAGCCCAAGTCCAGGCATATCTGGGGGCATTGCTGAATTTCCAGACAAAATTGAACAACTCCTCTGGTGTGACCTCATCTATATGAATCATTGCACTATATCTTCCTTGCGGGACAAACAGCTGTTGACATCCCACCCAGGTACTGGTTGCTCTCCTGGATGTTGCCTATGGGAAGCTAAAATCTGTCAGATTCCCCAAGTTATAAAACATTTTTGTTATATCCATACAACAGTCACGTAATTCTATATGCATTATAAAATATACATAGATGCAGATATGAGTTTCAGCAGGTCATAACCTTTCCCCTGATACCTTACAAGGCATGTTTTCTACATAAGATCACAATGATATCCAAGTGAGGAATATGAATGACAAATGGCACTCCTCCAAGGTACAGAGCATCACTGAACTATAAAATAAAAATAATGGAAACTGCCTTAAGTTATTCAACAAAGAAGGCAAATATGAGGTATTTTTATCAATTCCAGTTGCAAACTTTAAGTAAAAAAAGGTAAACAAAACAATTAAACTCTTTATTGGAAATGTTAACTTTGTTTTTAAAATGCATTGCCTTACTATAGCTTTTATTGCTTCAGCTTGCATAGTTTTAAACACACCATTGGCACTGTTCTTCTTTACTTATCAATTCTTATGGTATGTCATATGTTGTCCTAAGTTGGTGTATGTTGTGTCACATACTATTTTTTACTTTTTATTTTGTTATAACCAAGTAAAGATTGGCTTCTTTTGCAAGAATACTTTAATGTGAGGGGTACCAAAATACTGTACTTTAATGTTATGTTTGGGTTATAATCATAATGCTAATTGCATGTTTTGCAAACTGAAAGAGACTTCCACATTATATACACACACCCCCATATACATATAAACACTGTTTATATATACACACAACATATGTGTGTGCACACAAAATCTATCTATACATATCTGTCTCAATAAACAATGGAATTACAAACAAATTAAAATTATTAATAAGAGTTTTCACTAAAACCACTGAAAAAGGAAAATTTTCTACCCTTAGAGATAAACAGTTAACTAAATTATATTGCCCTCCATATACACAGAGATGATGGCAAACTGGCAGTGTGACAATTTTTTGGTTCAAAGAAAAACATATTAGTTCAAAGGTTATATTAATAAATATTATAACCTTTGAAAAAGGATTTAATAAAATTGTTAGTACATTTATTAAATATTAATATACAGTTATGGGTACATTACAGTCAAAATATTTAAAATATATTATAGATCTGTTTGTACTGCAAAATAGTAAAGCTAAACAAACATCTCAGATTTCGACCTTTGTTTCCCCAGCACAATCAAATGTCATAAAAGTTTATAACCCTTAAAGAATTTGCATAAAACTGCACTTAACCTTCCCTTTGCTTTAATTTTTATATTTTATGCTATGTTAAAATGCCATTAAAATTAATGCATCCAAATATTTAATGGAAGTTCAGTTGCTGTCACAAGCAAATTCGTTAAAGCTTGAATAAAAATTCTGTTGCTAATTCTCAGGAAAACTGATGCTCACCAGGGGAAAACAATGTACTGTACTGTGTAAAAAAAGACTCTGAGCATCTGTTTTACTAGTCATGTGCTATATTTATATTAAGAAAAGCATGTAATGAACACATTGCGACTAAAAATTAATGTAATTCAAAAACTGCAAATGTAAGTATATATTTCTGCTTTAAAACTAGAAAAATAAATATTTTAAGAAAGCATGATGGGGAGGGGAATAAAAATGCAGGTTATGCTATTGTCATATGCTGTACTAAAGCATGCTTGTGTCAAATAAGTTGATTCATATTACACTATAAATACAATAAGCTCTTCTTTTTATATATTCAGGTTACTGAAAAAGTTTAAAAAAAGGACAAAAAAGCACCCTCGTCTACCATGATAACCAATTTAAGCTGTTGATGGATGCATCCCACAGACTGAAGATGTAAGATTTCAGCCCTCACTGAAGAACTATCTCCCACCCATCAGCAATGAAAAAAAAAAAAAAAGCTATTTTATCAAAAAAAAAAACAAACAGACTGGTCAACTGTACTTCAAAGCTACCACAGTTGTGCAAGTAACTAGAAAAACATTCTAAAATCCCCTACTCAAGCCAACTTTGTTATTTAAACTGTATATTATCAAGCAGAGTGAATTTATGCATAGAGCTGTGGTTTTAAATCTCTCTCTCTCATTGTAATGTGGCTAATTTGGTGATCATGTAAAAGCTAATATATTTTTATTGAGGGTTTTTGGGGTTTTTTTTATTAATAGGATAGGCTTTTAATGAGGAATGGGCACAATGCCTAATGACTGGGAGAAACTTTATTCCAGAGTCTGATATCTCTCAAAGCAGGAGGCTTCAAAGCCTAGATGGAATTATTGGTTACATTTCAGATTGTTTTGTGGTCAGAGTAGCTTTTGGGAAGAGGGAATATGAAAAAAAAATACATTTAAAGTAACTATTTTGAACATAACTCAGCAGAAACCATTTCTAAACCCATAATTCTTTGCACCAAAGACTTAGCTATGAACAAAAAAACATGCATGTGGTATATAATACGCATGACATTGCTAAGCATTTTAGCCAAACACTAGAAAAACATGAATTAATCACAATGAATTATGACTGGGAAAAGAAATTATTTGGATATGTTAACAAGTGTAACCAACTCATTAGATAACACTAAAAAAAGAAATAGACTAACCTTATTAGCAATAGAGATCTAACTAGAATTGTCCTCCACGTATAACAGAAACAGTGGAAAAGTGGTATGTGCTAAATTATGCAGCTAGATCCTCTGTTACTTTTCATAATTTGGGTTCAGTGACAGCACGTTATTCAAATACACATGATAAATGTACACGTTATTCAGAACATTTTTGTTCAGTCTCTGACTCCATGCACACAGCAGGACTGAGAGTAATAACAGTAATCCCAGTTTTTCAAAAATGAGTCTATTAACAAAAGTTAGCTCCAACACCAGAATGAAGTTGAAATTCAATTACAGATTGGACCTCCCTGGTCTGGTACCCTTCGGACCCGACCCGTCCCATCAAACTCCCTTGTTTAGAACAGGGGAGGTCAGGCCTGCAAGCACCCACACAGGCCACCTGCCTGCTGGCCAAGCTACCCTCCTGGCTTCTGGCCCTAATCCCTGGCTCTGGCCTGCCAGCAGGGCTCCCTGGCTGGGCTCCCTGCTGCAGGGCTGCCAGTGGAGCTCTGCTCCAGCCCATGCAGCCTCCTAAACTGTGCCAGACCAGCTCCACTCTCAGACTCTGGCAACCTCTGCTGCTGAGGCTCTCTGGTCCAGGAACTCTCTGATCGCACAACATCTGTGGTCCAAAAGATTGACAACAGAGTCCGGGACCAGCTAGGTTCATCCTTACTAGCTTTTTAACATATGTATTAATCCACTTACTTTAAATTTAAAAACATTAAATGGAAAAGATTATTCAGATTAGTTATAACGTGCATAAGAAAAGCTGTAAATGATCTTATCCATTTCTCACACTTATATAAGGTGCATTTAAAGCATTACTTGTGTTACAAGATATATTAATTTCATCTGTGTTAATTTTGTAGTGTCATTTGTGTAGTTTGATAGAACTCTTAAATCATATATAAAGCTTGGCACTTCTTCAAATATTAATTTGGCAAAAGGTGTCACCTTAATAACAATCAAGGTGAAAGGTGTGGCACCTGTTGACTAATATATACTTGTTAGCATTTTTAATGTATTAGTAATATAGCTACTTCTTCATTGTAGAGCTCTCTGGGTATTTCTCAATTAAAGGTTAACAAATTATCAAAACTGAACCATGCTTACTTACAGAATCAAACCCTATATTTAAAATAGGCTTTAACATGTATATTAAACAAACGTGCACCTATCTACAGAAAAAGGGTAGATCATTCTATCATTCTCAATATCAGGCCCTCAGTTCTGTCACTTATTATCCCCCTCCCCCCACCTAAAATTTGCACAAGTTATGACCTTGCCAAAATCTGAGACCATTTAAAATCTACCTCTTTGCCAAAGCTTTTCAATAGCTGCCACCTCAGGCTCTGTGATTTGGCCTGTTTGCAAGGTCTTTTTTCCCTATCTTTTAGGAAGTCTTGCTATCTTAAGGAAAGGAGAGCTATTGCCCAACTACAAGACCAGCTCAAAAATATGAGCTTTTACCCTTGCAAAGGCTGAATTTGTTGTTCTTCCTTTGATCCATATTTTCCAGTCAGTCCTTCATGTGTATAGTAGTACCTACACCTTACTCACAGTCATATAAAGGGCACTAAGACACCAAAGCATCAGGTGTAATATTCATTCTTTACATACGTAAGCAGTGAAAAAATATTTATTCAGTCCACACTATTCAGGCCTGCCAATAGGGAGGAGGAGGGGAAACCAGGCATTTTTCCCAAGGACTCGTGTTTCAAAGGGACCCAGAGTTCTGGCCGTTGCTACTGTGGCAGCCACATCTCTGGTTTCCTTTGAAGTGCCACAGCAGTGCTGCTCTGCCATGCCACACAGAGGGAGGGGCAGTGCCACAGTCCAGCAGGCATTAAGAGCTGACTGCTGTAAGTCCCACCCTTTCCACTCTTGGCCCTGTACCTCCTCTTCTCCCTCCCACCCACTGCCAGAGACCTTGCCCGCCCACCCACCGCCAGAGATCAGCCCCACTGATACTGTTTGAGAAATTTTCAAATGAGCTAAGGGTCAGTTACTCAAATGCTCAGCAGTCACAATGGGCTCGATATTCAGAAGAGTTCAGCACACTGGTTTCTCAGCAACTTTGAGAAAACTAAGTTCTCCAGTGCCTCCCCTTTACTAAGGAATGCTTGACCAACTCAAACACCTTTGGACAAATATGTGCACTGCAGAAGCCAATCGCAGGCCTGTTTGCTATTCTCTGACATCAATAATCACAGTTATATATAATATAGGGCAGGTAATCACATTCCCATGAAAGGTTATGCTAAGACAAAACAATTGCTCAATGTAACCTCCTGCATGTTGACTGCGTGTTCATTTTTCAGATGTGTCTGCCCTTGGGAAATTACAGTATGCCTTAGGAAGCAATCATTCCATACCATCCAAAGACTCTTCTGTTGATATGTATTTCTGTAGTCAACCACTTGATATGTGATCAATGACAGCTTAGAGACAGTAATGAATGGTAGTTTTGGAAGGAACTACAACAATGGCAGTGGTTCTCCTTTGGATTACTTAAATACAACTAGATTTCTTGGTGCGTGTTTTACTGCTATTGCTTTAAGGATTGCAGTGGCTAAGCAAAGAAATGAGCAATAACAGATGTCTCTGATATTCTATATCTAGATACATAAAAATTAAGATTTTAGATATTGCGATCATGTAAATGAAAAACAATGTGATAAAGTTATGTTTTTAATGCTGAAAACGTAAATGTTTTTTCTTCTCTATTGCTTTCCATAGAATCCTAAAATGACTTACAAACATTAGTAAATCAACTCCATAAAGGGGACAGTATTAGCCTTACGTGACTACTGCAGAGCATTGTTAAAATAACACAACAAGCCAGTGGTAGACACAAAACTAGAGCCTGATGCAGGGCTTAAATCACTAGGCGAGCATTGGTAGACCTCCAGAGATATGTTTTGGTTCAGACATTGAAGGGTTCATTTCCTACACCTTTAAAAAAAAAATCAAGCCATAAATTCAGATTAAAGTTTCTTACTAGACCTCCCAAGCCAGAAATACCATGATGACAGATTTCATTGTTATCAGAGAGGTAGCCATGTTTGTCTTAATTTTCTAACCCATCAATCTCATTATTTTGAGAGCCTGACATTTTTTTTAACATTTGACATTACCAACACTGTTGATGAATTCACCTCCTGATACAGCCTAATTAGTGTTATGTCCCTGTTTTCAAACTTAGCTACCTACATCAACACACTTAATCCTATATTTGAGGCTCAATTCTGAAAGGTGCCAATAACTCAGGTAGAGATACAGACAAGAAACGTGTGCTTACCCATAATACTCAAGCTTTAATTTTGAAGTCAGTGGAACTGGTCACATGATTAAAATTAAGCATTCACTGAAGTACTCAGTTGCATTGGGACCAGGATGGTAAGCCACTTACCAAACTGTTCAATATGTGTAAACTATCAGTACTGAAGCGTATAAAAATAGGTGTGTGTGCACAACTGAGGACTGTATTGTAATGTATGGTGGGCCCGTATATTTTCAAAGGTTGTATACAACTACAGTACATGAAAACTCAGGTGAAGCTCTGCTCAAGTAATGACAAAAGTATGTAAGTTCTACCAGTTCTCTGGAAACTTTTTCCCAAGCTTCACCTTGACACAAAGATTCCAACAGAGGACCTGAAATTCCTGAATCATAGCTCAGGTCCATCCTCCTAAATTTCCATTACGGATCACCTGGATTTGGGTGCAGTTACAGTGCAATTAGGAACTGTGATTTCCATAGGTGTGAAAATCACAGATCTAGCTAAATGAAAATTAGTTTGAGTAAAAATAGGTAGCAGCACAAATGGCTTCCTGGACTATCACCATCCTACCAGTACCCTGAAAAGATACTGTAGATGCTATAAACCCATGTTGCCATGGCTTCACAATTCCCGTTACTCAATCTAGACAGACTTTCCATGGCTGTATCTGGGGCAATCAAACCTCCCAGGTGGCATGTAAATACACTCTGACTCCTAGAGCATTTTCCCAGAAAAAGAAGTCTACATGTACATGATGCTCAGAAGTTGCACCTTCTGGGTGCTGCAAGATTATTAAATGATAAACAAGTCATTAGTTGCTATTATGAAAAGCACAATGAATATACTACTAGAAGATGAAAGAATAGAACATGCTAATTTTCTTTTTTTATTTTAAATATATCTCAAGATTGTTAATACTTTCATCAGAGAGGTAGCCGAGTTTGTCTGTATCTTCAAAAACAACAAGAAGTCCTGTGGCACATTATAGACTAACAGATATTTTGGAGCATAAGCTTTCATGGGCAAAATCTGATGAATTGGGTCTTTGCCCATGAAAGCTTATACTGAAAAATATCTGTTAATCTATAAGGTTCCACAGGATTTCTTGTTATTTTTAATACTTTCAGTTACAGTTGAAATATGCTGGTTAATATATTAAGTTTTCAGACAGATTATTTATTCGATGCACATCTCCTAGTTACAAAAAAAACAATTATAAGTTTTACCAGCATCTACATGCAATATGTTTTTCGTCGTTGCCATATTATATATTATCTAACACCTGTTACAAATAATTGATTAGGAGACTCATGCACAAGAATGCAGATCTCAGAGCATATGTTTGTGTACGTTCAAATTGGTGACAGGAAGAGGCTAGTAAAATATTCAACGCAGGGGTGGAATTCTCCCCTCTACAAAGGGATGACATATCATTTCAGTTGCACAGTTGCACGGAAGTCTTATCTTGACAGCATAAGTAGGATTTAAAAGATGCATAGGCCATTGCTGGCACTCTGCACAAGAGTGAACTTCACTGCAATATGAAGGGCACAGGTGTCAAAAAAAGAAGAGAGCTTGAGGTGAGATTTGAATGAAAACTGTGTGTATATAGTGGAATGGGATATTTGATGGGGTGTAAGGGCTGGAAATGGCTCCAGCTTTAATCAAATTCTTTAAGTCTCCTAGATCTTTATAATTCATCATATAATGGTAAAGTCCAGGCCCTGTGAAGTCAATTACAAAATTTCCTTTCATTTTAATTGAACCAGGGCTTCACCACAGGAATCTCCTTCTAAAATCTTCATTTTAAACTACCCTTTTTACCTTTGTGTAAAGCTTATAAAGCTTAAGATAAACCTTCAGTTCTGGACCAGTCCAGCCCAGAAGTTGAAGGTGGAATTTGTATTGTACATTGGGGTTAAAATTTCTCCTTTTATGCTGTATTGCAGAAACACAGACTTCCCAGTAACAAATTTCCTGAGGCTCATTAAATAAATATTTTAATTCACCAAACCACCCTGTACTATGAATTCGCTTTATAACATTTCACATAATTTATTCTTCCTACTGCTTTTGACAGGAGGTCTAGTTCTCCCCAACAGCATATGCTTGTAAATCTAGTAATAGTAATGGGAGTTATGAACACCCCCTGAAGAAAGAGGAGTGTGATTCTAACAGGGTGTGCTCACCTCTCATGAGTGTTCTTTGGCTCTCCAGCATGTCTTAAGTCACATTCTGCCTGTGATGAAAGTGAAAACAAATCCTTTCTGGGGTACAAGTCCAACCGAGACCTTTCTCAGTGCCCTTTGCTGTCTTCCAGTTGTCCCTGATCTGGAACAGAGCCATACTCCAAGGCTCCTCTTCTGGGGACAAGGTCTTCACCCCTTTAGGGCCTTTCTGTACCCCATTCTCCAAATGGGCTGCTACAATTCAATTCCCTTCTGGCCTCAAAATCCAGGCCACTTCTCCCCAGTGGCACATCGAAGTTAAGGGTGACCCAGACATGCCCACTACTCTGGATCATGGCCCAGGAACCTTTTAGATACCAGCTATCCCCTGCGTTTGTTCATTTAAGTTCCACTGATGCTCTGATTGCCAGAGCCACTTCCCCAGCAGCCCCTGTGTTGTTTTCACTCCCTCCCTCAGGGCCTTGTCAAAATGGAGACCTGGCAACCAGCTCAGGACTCCTCTTGCTCTGTCTGGGGCTCAGCAATTCTGTCAGCCACCTGCACACCATTCACACTATAACATCTCCAGCAAGAAAATGTTCTTGCTGTGGCCCCGCAGCTCTTCTTATACTGGCTTAATGTCCCCCAATAGACTGCTTCCCACACAGACATTTTAGGTGCTTTGGCTCCTCCCCTCTTGTTGAGTGGCATCTGGAAGAACCAACAAAGCCTCCAGTAGGGGGCCTCAGGGCTTAAGCCACGCCACTGCAGCTCAAAAGCCTCATTTCTCAGCTGCACTGAGTTTAGACATGATGCAGGAGAAGATGGGTAAGTGTGACCATGAACCCTGATCATAGTACAAGGTCAGTGGAAATTGGGGTGGAGACACGGCCAAATGGCCTGGTCTTCATTAGAAAGGTTGAACAGGTTACACCTCCCTTATCTGGCATGCTTGGCTTCCAGCCTTCCCTACCCCAGGACTCTGGCCCCAGCCTAGGATCCCAGGCAGCTTCAGCTCCCAGCTCCTGCACTGCCATGGGGCGGGTAGAGGTTCTGTTCCCAGTGGTGCTGGGGATCCTGCACCAACCACTGCCCCAGGTTCAACCCAGTACTCTGTCATCATGAAACATCCATGGTCTTGCTGGACAATGGATGTTGTTGGATGAGAGAGTATCAGATTTGAGTGGTGTAACCTGTAGCAGTTTAACTAAAATCATTCCTAAACTGATTTAATGAGCCTGGTGCAAACTTCTAAAGACAACATACCTTCATTAGGGACTTCCATTTATTAACGCAATCTAGTTACAATTGCATTTAGTTCATTCCCATTCTAAAAGAGAAAACAAGATTTTCTTCTGAATGTTAAAGGGAAAGTCAGCCTGCTGCTCACTCTCTGACTGGAATCTTTGCCAAGAAATTGTGATCAAGTAGAATTGCTAGTATCAAAAATGTATCTGCAAAAATCAGAGTGCCCGTTTTGAAAGTTTGACTAACAATGAACTAAACATGGACAAGCTAAACTGAATTAAATTTAAGACATTAAATACTAAGAAAGCTAAAAGTGTACTGTCTAGCTAAGATATAACTAGACAAGTATGTGATAGAGGATCACGTCTATTAGAAGTTATAAAAACCAAGAAGAGAAAGAAATTGCTGTATTGCTGAACAAAGGGCTATAACTAAGAAAAAAGGAATTAAAGAAAGAAATGAAAGTTTGGCTTGATTATCACATGGCTTCCTAAACAGTGAAATCTGTCAGTTTCCAAGAGAAAAAGTGAAAGTCTCATTAAAGGACTAGAGAAGACAAATACCAAGGTAGGTAATTAAATTAATAGAGAAGGTTTGTATTTGCAGTAAGATGGACTGGGTCATCATCTTTTACATTTCTTCAAGGTCTGTGTCACTTCCAGTTCCATGAATGTGCAGTCTGAATATGACTAACCAATCAATATTTAAAAGTAGTTGCAAAATTTCCACAACACTGAACAACAGAGCAGGAGTGGTTTTGCTAGATTAACTTAATTTATATCTGCTCCTGTGACTATTGTAAGATTTGGCACCAAATATATATGCAAAATATATAATGCAGCAGCTGAGTTCAAGACTCTCTGACCCATATGGAGTTCACAAATATCTATGAAGATTAAACTGCAGATCTTCAACACAAATGTGAAGAGCATGCTCTAGTATGGATGCAAGACCTGGCATATTAAAAAGTCTTCAAATCACAAGGTACAGACATTCATAAACAGATGTCTGATGTCTGTTTTTGTACATCCTTAACATCTAATGGCAAGACATCACAAATTAGGAGCTTTGGAACAGAACAGGACAAGAATCACTTGACATTGAAATCACAGTCTCACATGGAACCTGCAAGGAAAACACAAAAGAGGAAGACCTCAGACAATGTGGAGAAGATCTACTGAGACTGAAGGAAAACAACTGGGGTATTCCTGGAGCCAGCTAGAAGTTTTGTCCCAAGAAAGCGAAGTGGAGGAGACTTGTAGATGACCTATGCTCCATGTAAAGTACAAGGGTTAAGTCGCAGTAGTAGTATATACACTATATATTTGAAATTGTCTTGAGTCACCTTGTGAATTTGTCAGTCTTTTTCCCTAGGTCAATAGAATATGAATTCCTTTGCACAGGGTAGGAAGTCTTTACTAGTAAGGAGCATCATGAAGCATAGAATGTCAGATAGGCCCTCCTCAAGAGCTAACTGCCATCAAAATCTGATTTTATGTTTATTCCTAGGGCAGAGGGATCATTACGAAGACATACCAGCCATGGTAGATACAATGTACTTTCCAAGCATTTTGATACAGCCCTTCCAAAACACTTGGATCACATAATCACAGAATCATAGGGTTGGAAGGGACCTCAGGAGGTCATCTAGGCCAGCCCCCTGCTTCAGGCAAGACCAACTCCCCACTAAGTTATCCCAGCCAGACCCTGTCAAGCCAGGACTTAAAAACTTCAGGGGATGGAGAATCCACCACCTCTCTAGGCAACGCATTCCAGTGCTTCACCACCCTCCTGGTGAAGTAGTTTTTTCTCATCTCTAACCTACACCTCTCCCTCTTCAACTTCAGACCATTACTCCTTGTTCTGCCATCTGACACCACTGAGAATAGTTTCTCACTATCCTCTTTAGAGCTCCCATGCAGGAAGTTGAAGGCTGCTATTAAATCACCCATAAGTCTTCTCTTCTGTAAACTAAACAAGCCCAAATCCCTAAGCCAGTCCTCATAGGTCTTGTGCTCCAGCCCCTTAACCATTTTTGTTGTCCTCCGCTGAACCCGCTCCAGCAAATCCACATCTTTTTTATACTGGGGGGCCCCAAACTGGACACAATATTAAAGATGTGGCCTCACCAATGCCAAATAGAGGGGAACAACTACTTCTCTAGATCTACTCAAAATGCTCCTCCTAATGCACCCTAGTCTGCTGTTAGCCTTCTTGGCTACAAGGGCACACTGTTTACTCATATCCAGCCTTTCATCCACCGTAACCCCTAGGTCCGTTTCCATCGTACTGCTGCTGAGCCAGTCGGCCCCCAGCCTATAACAATGTTTGGGATTCTTCTGCCCCAGTTGCAGGACTCTACACTTCTTCTTGTTGAACCGCATCAGATTTATTTTGGCCCAGTCCTCCAATTTATCCAGGTCACTCTGGATTTTCTCTCTACCCTCCAACGTATCTACCTCTCCCCCTGGTTTTGTGTCATCTGCAAACTTGCTGAGGGTGCAATCGAGTCCCTCATACAGGTCATTAATAAAGATGTTGAACAATACCAGCGCTAGAAATGAGCCGTATGGCACTCCACTTGAAACTGATCGCCATCCAGATATTGAGCCATTGACTACTACCCGTTGGGCCTGACCATGAAGCCAGCTTTCTATCCATCTTATAGTCCAAGGATCCAATCCATATTTCCTTAACTTATGAACAAGAATGTTGTGGGAGACAGTATCAAAAGCTTTGCTGAAGTAAAGGTATATCACATCCACTGACTTCCCCATGTCCACAGACCTTGTTACCTTGTCATGGAAGCTAATCAGATTGGTCAGGTAGGACTTGCCCCTGGTGAATCCATGTTGGCTACTTTTGATCGCTTTCCTCTCTTCCAAGTGCTCTAGAATGGGTTCCTTGAAGACTCCCTCCATTATTTTCCCAGGGATTGAAGTAAGGCTGACCGGTCTATAGCTCCCTGGATTACCCTTCTTTCCTTTTTTAAAGATGGGCACTACGTTTGCCTTTTTCCAGTCGCCCAGTATCTCCCCTGATCTCCAAGAGTCTTCAAAGTTAATGGCCAGAAGTTCAGCAATGACCTCTGCCAGTTCCCTCAGTACCTTCAGGTGCATTAAATCCAGGCCCATGGATTTGTGTACATTCAAGTACTGAATCAATTATTGAATTAATTTCTATGGCAACAGGTGGTGATGCCACAAATAGAGTTTTAATTCCAAAATACAACAAAAATGAAAAAAGCTGGGTTCTGAAAGAGTTTCTAATCAACGACAAATATCACAGCTAATTGCAAAGGGAATACAGTAAATTACTTGCTAAGTGAATTTTCTTTTATATAAATATCTCCTTTTAGAAGATTTCACTGATAAGAAGGGCATTTTCACCTTGCAAGTCTGAAGGCTTAAAAATAACATTCATGGACCGAGATGATTAAATATGCTAATATTTGTCGCATTTTGATTATCCTTGATTACATGACACACATTTTTTCTTCTCAGCTGATGTCTTATGTTAAAATTAAGAAATTATGCATGATTATTCATAGTGGCATCTGCACATTTTAGTAGGTATTAGTGCCAGCATAAATCCCTGTCTATAAATAGCCTTATAATTTGGATGTTTGTGACCCTAGGGAATTTCCAAAATATAGTGCAAATATATCCACCCCCAGTGAAACCAGTTAGCATTCAATCAAAATTTATATACAACTTGTAATTATGTCTACCGTTATCCTGCTTACACTCTACTGCCCCTTTTGACACTCTTCAGAGAGGTGAAATCACTATTTTTTTGTATGCAACCTTGTATTTTGACCAGTTCTCTTAGTTTCTATCTTCATCATCTCCTATCCTAATTGCTTCCTGAAGGGCTTGATGATTATCCCAACCAATCCGAGGCTAAAGACAGGAATGGGATGGGCTTCCTGTTTTTTATTATATGTAAAGAAGCCCTCTCCTATTCAAAAGTAGTACTGCAAGATTTACATGATCAGCCTTAAATGTAATTACAAAACATTGTAAAATATACTTGAAAAACATATATATCCATATCTAGCTTCTGTGTTTAATGATGAGGTCCCCACATTGTTTTCTCATATTTAGTCTCCAGGAAATTTGAAAACAGATACCCCTTCACACCATGCACCCACAGCATCTGTAGTTATTGTCCCTCAAAACTCTTTTCCTTCCCTAAGACCTATGCTTTTCATTCAACAGTGAAGAGGGCCACAAGTCTATACATCTTTAAATCCCACAGAAGCTCTCCAAACACAATTAGGTGCAACTTCCGTGATGTTTGAAGCTTTGTGCTAGCCCTCTGCACAAGGATGGCTGTCAAGAGTGGAAAAAATACTCTAAAAATGACTGGAGTGAAAGCGTAGCTGTTTTTTGGGAATACATTTAAGTACAAGAAATGGTGTGCATCTGAAAAAATACTGGAGGAAAAAGCACATGTCTGCACACACTCATTGCACCTAGATTGTACTCAAGCGTCCAGAAGTGAAGGCAGCGGCACTTTTACTCATGTCACTTTTGGGGTACTTTTCCACATCTGAATTTCACCCAGTGATGAATACATGCAGATCCTTGCTTCTGTCTCCATGTCTGTCTGGTTAGAGAACTGCCCTGACTATGTATCCAAAGATTTTCCTAAGAAAGCAGAAATACTTGACTATGCCATCCTTTCTCTGCTGCCCCAGGCAAAGATTTATTTTTCAATAGATGAAGAATATATTTAAGGGTTGCATGGGGCAGTGTTCTTGTAATCCCCCATTCATCCACAGGGGACCACTCTATCTAGTAAAACTTAGAGCAGCCGCTAATCTTTCTAATTTACATGATCCCAATTCGACTGTAAATTGTGAAAAGTTCCCCTCCTAACATGGTCAGTGCAGCATATCTTGATTTATCTTGCAGGATATTGTCCACAATGAATATTTCCTAGAGGTATGGATGCGATCTTGATCCAGTCCTTGCTATATATTGGATGTGTTAGCAAACATTGGATGTTTGGAAAGCTAAACCAAGGAAAATGTATGAGAAATCAATGTAACTCTATGAAAACTAGGGTTTTCCTAGAGTCAAATTAAAATCAGGTATGGCAGTTAGTGCTCCCAAACTCATCAGCAGTGAGCCTATGGTATTTCAATGTAACACTCGTCAAAGAAAAAAAAACGCATCCAGATTTCTCCTAATTGTTATGTGTTTGTAGTAGACTTCAAATGCACTTTAGTTCGGGGGAGACAATCTAATCAGAGTTAAGATCTCTATAATGTTAACAACTAAACAGAAAACAATTATAATTCACACTCAAAAACTACATTAAAAGAACATTAAAATTATGACACAAACTGAGAAAAGTAATAAAATGCACAGGTGAAGAAAAGCACTTACTATACTATATTTCCTCCAACATTTAGACCCAACAGGACATCTCCTTAATTGCCTTCTTGATGCGCCCTAATGGAGAATTAAGGTCACATGGCAGGTTTCACTCCTAAATGTGTTTTCTTTCATGGTGCTTTGTCTCAGCCTTCACATTCTTTTAACATAGATTTTTTATGTATATGAGAGAGAATTCATTTTTGTATTAAATACTACAGGAAAAAAACTATTAAAAGCTAATTGTGTAAATGTTACAGTTTAAACCTGATCGTTGACATTTGGAAACCTTTCAGCTGATGGTTGTAAAGAGTTCAACCTCTCTCACAGTTAGGAAGTTTTTCCTAATGTCTAATAGAAACCTTCCTTGCTGCAGTTTAAGCCCATTGCTCTTTGTCATGTCCTCAGAGGCCAAGGAGAACAATTTTTCCCCCTCCTACTTAAAACCCTCTTTGAAGTACTTGACAATTGCTATCATGTCCCTTCTAAGTCTTCTCTTTTCTAAACTAAACAAGCCCAATTCTTTCAGTCTTCCCTTTTTGCTCATGTTCTATAGACCTTTAATCATTCTTGTTGCTCTTCTCTGAACCTTTCCTAATTTCTCACATCTTTCTTGAAATGTGGTGCCCAGAACTGGACACAATACCCCAATTGAGGCCTAATGAGTGCTGAGTAGAGCAGAAGAATGACTTCTTGTGTCTTGCTCATAACACTCCTGTTAATACATCCCAGAATCATGTTTGCTTTTTTGGCAACAGCATCACACTGTTGACTCATATTAGCTTGTTGTCCACTATGACCCCTAAGTTCCTTTCTGCAGTACTCCTTCCGAGACAGTTGCTTCCCATTCTATATGTATGAAGCAGATTGTTTCTTCCTAAGTGGAGTACTTTGCATTTGTCCTTATTAAACTTCATCCTGTTTACCGAAGACCATTTCTCCAGGTTGTCCAGATCATTCTGAATTACGAGACTATCCTTGAAAGCAGCTGCAACCCCTCCCAGCTGGGTATCATCTGCAAACTTAATTAGCCTACTTGCTATGCCAATATCTATATCGTTGATGAAGATATGGAATAGAACTGGTCCCAAAACAGATCCCTGCAGAACCTCACTTGTTATGCCCTTCCAGCGTGACTGTGAACCATTAATAACTACTCTCTGAGAATCCAGCCAGTTATGCACCCACCTTATAGTGGTCCCATCTGAGTTGTATTTGCTTAGTTTATTGATAAAAAGCTCATGTGAGACCATGCCAAATGCCTTACTAAAGTCTAGGTGAAGGTAACCTATGTCCTTATGTCCCCCCTTGCTCCTCTTCACAGCCACATAAGAGGACTCTCAACTCAGCCCTCCATAATTAAGTCTTGATATATTTCATACAAGTACTCAGACTTTTTTCCCAAAGATGCCCAGCAAGAACAGAACTGTGGGTTTAATAGGAAATTTGGAAAAGAATGTGTAAGTGACTTTCTTTTACCATGTGCGATGTCCTTATGTTTGTTCACTTAGGCCGTGTCTACTGGTGCCCTTTCCTCCAGAAGCAGCATGGTAATGAACAGCCTGGAAGATGCTAATGAGGCACAGCTGTAAATGTTCCATGCCTCATTAGCATATGGTCATGTAATTCGGAGTCCAGAAGCAGCTCTTCCGGACTCGAAAATAGCTGTGTAGAGGCACGGCCCATGGGAATCTCCTGGAAGGAAACCCTCTTTCCAGAAGACTTGTCTTCCTCAAAATGTTAATCCCAGGATCCTCCTGTAATTGCATACACTCTGACTGCTTGCAGATTTCTACCTGCATTTAAGTAATTGAGGAATGATGGTGTAATTCCCAATTTCCCTACACACAAGTATAGGGAAAATTTTGAGGAAGATGAGGCTTCTGGAAGGTGGGTTTCCTTCTGGGAGTTCCCCCTGGCTGTGCATCTACACGGCTACTTTGGAGTCTGGAAGAGCTTCTTCTGGACTCCGAATCATGGGGCCATATGCTAATGAGGCAAGGGAAATTTACATCCATGCCTCGTTAGCATCATTCAGGCTTCTCATTACCATGCTGCTTCCGGAGGAAAGGGCATGTGTAGACATGGCCTTAAATCCCAAGTTTAGATACATCTATCAATCATCCCACTAGCAAAAATAGTGCTATTTTTTTCTTATATTCCTATCAGCAATTAGCATCAGCTTGATTTCAATGGATCATGCCTCATTCCACCTCCATTGCACCACTTCTAGGCCGTGTCTACACTAGCCAGAAATTTCGAAATGGCCATGCAAATGACCATTTTGCAGTTTACTAATGAAGGGATGAAATACATATTCAGCGCCTCATTAGCATGCAGGTGGCTGCGGCACTTCGAAATTGAGCAGATGGGAATAAGGGGACTTCGAAGTAGCCGGGGTCCTTTCGAAAAGAAGCCCCGTCTGGACGAGCTACACAGCGGCAAGCCACATCAATTTCGAAGGACTGAGGCCGCCCACATGCTAATGAGGCGCTGAATATGTATTTCAGCGCTTCATTAGTAAACTTCAAAATGGCCATTTCAAAGTTTCTGGCTAGTGTAGACGTAGCCCTACACTTGTGTGTAAGGGAATTGGGAATTACACCATCATTCCCCAATTGCTTAAATGCAGGTAGAAGTTTGTAAGCTGTCAGTGTGTGCGCAATTACAGTAGGGTCTTGGGATTAAAGTAGAACAGAATTTGATAAAATATGACCCCAAACCCTACCCAGAATAAATGGGTAGCACTTTCTCTGATTTGGTAGCAGGGGAAAAAAACTATATCTGACATAATGCCTAAAACCTGTGGCACTTCATCTCCTTTTTGAAGGTAAAAAGCATAGCAGTTTGAGATGGAAATGATGTATGAGATTGCTGTAGAACATTATCAGTGGCAGGAGTGAGACACAGACATGCACAGTGACGTCAGTGGGATATAAATCACCCGCAGGCAGGAAGTGGTAGTACTTTACATGCCTCATCTCAACAGCACACTGTGCATGGGATATTAAAACATTTTTGTTGACAGAACATTGGCCTGAACACTGAGTTTATCATCAGATCTCCATAAAGACCTCATGAGTCATGTGGGAACAGATACCAGCCATTGGCAGAATGTTCCTTCAAATAATCTGAATGCCAATTTTCAAGAGTGACACTAGCAGAATCACCTAGGAACCTCAGAGTTTACTTGTTGCCTTATGAATTACACCAATATTCAAAGCTAAACACTCATCTTGCCTCCTTTTAAATAGAAAAACTAACATTTTCAGTCTTTAGCTATAACAATTTCCCTTTGATTGCATAACATTTAGGCTACAGCCACACATCCAAGTTATTTCGAGATAACAGCTATGCACATG
This sequence comes from Carettochelys insculpta, assembly GCF_033958435.1. Lineage (NCBI taxonomy): Eukaryota > Metazoa > Chordata > Testudines > Carettochelyidae > Carettochelys > Carettochelys insculpta. Next base: position 61,471,115 of record NC_134144.1, read on the forward strand.
CTATTTTGAAACAGCAGGTCCCATATTTCACCATTGGTAAACCTCCTTGAAGGAGAAATAGCAACTATTTTGAAATAAGCACTATTCCATGCCTTAACAGCCCCTATTTCATAATAGTTATTTCAAAATAAGTGTCATTTCGAAATAAGCACTATGGCCATTTCTATACAGGCCACTTTCTTTGAAAGTGGCATGGTACTACACGGCCCAAAATATGCTAATGAGGTGTGGATGCAAATTCCCTGTGCCTCCTTAGCATACGGTCATGTGATTTGGAGCCTGGAAGACCATTCTTCCGGACTATAAATGCCGTGTAGAAGCGTGGCCCCTGGGGGTGTCTTCTGGAAGGAAGTCCTTCTTCCGGAAGCCCTTCCCAAAAATTTTCAGGAAGAAGGGGCCTCCAGAAGAAGGAGTCCTTTCAGAAGCTTTCCCGGGGCCATGCTTCTACACGGCATTTTGGAGTCCGGAAGAATGGTCTTCTGGGCTCCAAATCATGTGACCGTATGCTAATGAGGTGCAGGGACTTTGCATGCATGCCTCATTAGCATATTTCAGGACATGTATTACCATGCCGCTTTTGAAGAAAGTGGCCTGTGTAGAAACGGCATATGTGTGCACACTATGTAATTCAGAATAGCTAAGTGCTATTTCAAAATACATCCTTCTGGCTGCATCTACACTAGCAAGTTCTTTCGAAAGATTTTTTCAAAAGAGCCCATGGAGCATCTACACATGAAAAGCATTCTTTTGAAAGTAAATTGGAAGAATGTGGCACTACTTTCGAAAGCACTCTTCCTTTCCCATTTCAGGAAGAGCACCCCCCTTTCAAAAGCTTCTTTCGAAAGCAATTGTGTGTAGACAGTCTGTAGGGCCCATTCTCTCAAAAAAGCGGGGAATGTGTGGACACTCTTTTTCGAAAGAGCAAATCACTCTTTGGATCTGCTTTTTGGTGTGTGGACACACTCTTTCAAAAGAGCTTCTTTTGAAAGATCTCTGTAGTGTAGATGTAGCCTCTGTGTAGCAGCCTATTTTGTAATAGATATTCTGAAATATCTTATTTCAAAATAAGGCTGCTGTGTGGACATAGCCTTACTGTGTAAGTAGATCAGATCTGCTTCTGCTCTGACTGAAGTCATCAGGAGTTTTGCTACTAAATGAATAGGAAGCAAGATCAATCCCATGGTCAATGAAATATTTGCTAGGAGTTTTCATCTCAGCATTGGAAGGTCTAGTTGTGCTACATAAGGGATACTGCTGATACTTTGTATACAATAGTTAGGGGAGCACCAAATTCATACCATCACTGGCTGTGCAATATGGTCTTCTGCGTGCTTTTACACTATACTACACAGATCACGACATGGAGGAGACCAGAGTTTCTCAAATTGAGGCTCTGGGCCAAAAGGGAGTTGCAGGAGGTCACAAGATAACTGTAGGAGAGGACGGGATAGGCACCCTGTTCTGAAGGCAACATCTTACTAGCAGCAGTCCAGAGGTAGGAGTGACAGTACTATACCATACCAACCTTCATGCTGCACTGCTGTCTTCAGAACTGGGCGGCTGGACGGCAGTGGCTGCTGAGGGCTGCACTCTGCAGGCAGCAGTGCAGAAATAAGAGTGGCACTACCACACCGCGCCATCCTTAATTCTGTGTTGCTGCTGGCAGTGGCTCTGCCTTCAGCTTTAGGTTCCCTGTGAGCAGCTGCCCCTCTGTATGTGCCCTACCTTGCAGACAGCCCCAGCCCCAGCCCCAGCCGCAGTGCATAAATCAGAGTAGCAGTATTGCAACCCTCCCTCCAATAGTCTTGCAAGCCCCCACACATACAACTCTTTTTTGACATTTCAAATTTAAATAGCTGAAATTGAGACATTTATTACTTTTTAAGTCTCATGCCCATTAAATTGACCAAAATGGACCATCAGTTTGGTCAGGCCCTAACAATAGCTTCTAAACAGCAATTAGAAGGCCATTAAATGTATTACATTAATAAAGATTCATTCTGATGGAGAGTAAAACATTTTATTCCAGTAAGTCTTAAGCCAGAACTTCTGGTTGAGACTTTCAAAGTAGTTAGTGGAGTTCAACTCATGTATAACATTAATTTTAGTCATTAAGCTTAATATTGTGTCTTCATTTAAATAAAACAGCTTGTGGGATTGGTTTGTTTGGTTTTTTGTTTTGTTTTGTTTTGGTTTTTGTGATTATACTTCATTCAATTCACTTTGACATTAATACAATAGATCAAAGAAAATACATAAGAACTGTGTTATCTGTACACATTGAGTGACATGGGAACAGAGAAGAATCCTTTGTTTGTACAAAGAAAAATGTTGAGTGGCAAAATATTTTGATCATTTCTTTTTAAAGGTAATTATTTAGTGAGGACAATTGGGCCATTGTTTCATCAACATACCATCAGAAACAATTTGCTTTTTGTAGTATTTACTGAATAATTCATACATTTAAATATATAAAATAATTTGATTTATTTTTGTTTTGCCTCCCTACATTCTCCTTAACATTTACACTTGCTAATACTTCTCTGATGGATGGATGAATTAACAGAGAGTTGCAGATGAATTGGTAGAGTCAATTCAAAAGTTTGCATGTTTGTGATATTTCAGCAGTTCCAGGGAAGATGTAGCCAGTTTCCAGCCAAGGATAACTATTAGGCGACAAATGTGCTGAAACAAACCCCCCCCCCCCCCCCCGCTTCATGTATCTGTATCTATCTGTTGGCTCATTTGGTACTCAAATTGTAATATTCTATAGGGCTGTGATCTTCTGTGTTTGTACGTCGCTTTGCACAATGAAGTCCTGGCCAAGGACTGAGGCTCCCTAGATGCTTTGGAAGTACAAATAATAAAAATGCAAATCTTCAAAAAAAGTTGTAAGATAACATATAATGCAACAAGCTGGTCAGACTAATGGTCTCTTCTGGGTCTCAAACACTAGGAAAACAGGTGTGGTGATAAGCAGGTGGCATTGGAAAGGCACTTGTTGCAGTGTTTATTTTGAAATAGAAGAGTAATTTAACATACAGTTCATTTCTCCCTTTCAGAAAAAAAAATGTATAACCTTTTAAGTCACTTTTGTGCAGAATAAAACTCACAAACATTTATCCAAAGAAAAAGTTCTGAGCAATGGGAAGCAGAGTTCTGCTGAAAGCTCTTATGGAACATTACTAGCATCATGTTTATTACACAGTGTTTATGGGACAGTTGAATACACTGTGCTAATACTGTGCAAACAGAACACACACGTCTAGAATATCTTGATCCCATTTGGAATGAGACAAGCTCTGTGATTGCATCTATGATTTTATAAATAGTGAAGCCTGGAATGTATCTCCACCCTTTCACTATAGAGCATATGTTTAATATTTCAACATTAAATATATTCAAGGAATCAGTTTTCCTATGCCTCTGTCTGCCTTTACCTCTCCTTTTCTTGAAAGGCAGTCAGTGAACCTGGCTGAACCCAATGTCTGATTAATATAATCAAGGCATCATTGTTGTTTGTTGTACTCATATCCAGTTCATGGATATGCATTAGTAACAGGTGCAGTAATCAGTTTTTTCCTACACTTTATCTGCAAAAAACGCTAGAAATGGATCAAGGAAGACAATAGAGACCATAAGTCAAAACATTCATGTTTTTGCAAAATGACTCTGAAAGATAAAAGCTGAAAGATGGTCCCAACACACCCATTTAAGTGCTTCAGGAAAAAACACACAAAACAAGGAAAAAGAAAGCAGAGGTAGCATCAGAGCAGGATTTTAAAGTTATTTTCCATCTCCAGCATTACCCATGGTACCAGTACTTCAGAAGGAAAAGGGTTTATCTGCCATTAACATCTCTCTATTTTGGTAAAAAAACCAAAACAAAACAAAAACAAAATTGTACAGAGAATTAAACTTCCAAATATAGTTTTAGGAGTTTTGCTGAAAGTGAATCAAAACTTTGATTGTCACAGTGGAAAGAGAAGGAGAAGTCAGAAGGTAAATTCAGCTTGTTGCATATACATATACTACTGCTGGGCCATCACCAAAACACACCAGATACCAATTGTTACACTTTGAGCAAGAGATGGCTAAAAAAGGGGAATGCAATAGATGTATTTCCAAAGCACAGTTAAAAATGCATCACTGATCTCCTTTTATGTACATTTCTTTTTGTCCCCTGTTTCTACAGGAGTTAACAAAAGATCACAAGACCAGCCATACTGAGTCAGACCAAAGACACATCCAGCCCTGTATCCTGTCTTCCAACAGTGGCCAGTACCACATGCTCCAGAAGGAATGTACAGATCACTTAATAATCAAGTGACTCATTTCTTGACACTCATTCTGAGCTTCTGGCAAATGAAGGCTAGAGATACCATCTCTGCTCCTCCCAGCTAACAGCCATAGATGGACCTATCGTCCAAGAATTTATCTAGACCTAGCTGTGTTATAGTCTTCACATTTACAACATCTGCAGTCAAAGAGTTCAACAGGTTGACTGTGTGTTGTGTGAAGAAATAGTTCCTTATTTGTTTTAAACCTGTTTCTATTAATTTCATTTGGTGACTCCTAATTCTTGTTTTTATGAGGAGTAAATAGCATTTCCTTATCTACTTTCTCTACACCAGTCATGATTTATAGACCTCAATCTTATCCCCCACTTAATAATACCTTTTCCCAGCTGAAAAGTCCCAGTTGTATTAACCTTCCCTCATACAGAAACCATTTCTTACCCCTAATCATTTTAATGCCCTTTTCTGAACATTTTTCCAATCACATTTTTAAGATGAAGTGACCACATCTACACACAGTACTCAAGAGGTATTAGCTATACCTTTCTCAACAATCTCCAATATGTTGTTTGCTTTTTTTGACTGCCACAGCTGAGTGGCTCTCTTCAGAGAACTAACCACAATGACTGCAAGAGCTCTTTCTTGAGTGGTCATGGCTAATTTGCACCCCATCATTTTATATGTACAGCTGAGGTTATGTTTTCCAGTGTGCTGCACTCTGCACTTATGCAGGTTAAATTTCATCTGCCATTTTGTTGCCCAGTCACTCAGTTTTGAGAGATCCTTTTGTAGTTCTTCACAGTCTGCCCAGCTTAACTATCTTGATTAGTTTCATATCCTCTGCAAATTTTGCCACCTTGTTTACTCCCTTTTCCAGATCATTTATGAATATGAATAACTATACTACAGCCAGTGGATCCTCCTTGTCCAGATGCTTGTTGACGCCCCCCCACCCCGGCCAAAGACTCCTAGCAGATTAGTGGGGCATGATTTGCCTTTACAAAAACCACACTGACTTGTCCCCAAATTATGTTCATATATGTTGAACAATAATGTTCTTTACTAGAATTTGCACCAGTTTGCTCCAATATGCACCATACTCCAAAAATATCCATTATCTTCAGAAAGGAACGCAACCTTTCCCTCGGGGCAGCTTGCATGCCTGACTTCCCCAAAGCCACTCACCATGCAAGCAAGATGGACCACTTTTCAGAGGCAGTCTACCAGGGGAATGCTGAGTGGAGTAGCGAGTGACCAGGCAGAAAACCAGTGAAGTTTCCTATTGGTCATAATATAAAACCATCCAAATCAAACCATTCTCTCTCTCTCTCTCTCTCTCTCTCTCTCACACACACACACACACACACACACACAGTGTTTCAGTTGCAATGAATTGGCAAAATCCAACTAAAGTGCTTTATCTATTTTTTATAACTATATGCAATTCTAAGGTAGTGACAGAAGAAAATATTATGGGTCCTGTGAGTATCTTGGGGCTGCTCTATAATAAATTATGAATACAATATAATCCATTTGCCTGTTGTAAGGGGATTTTGTGTGTGGCTATCTTGCACTAAATCAATAGGGCTGTTGACAAACAGGAAGGCAAGACAGTGACTTGAAATAAGTTTTCTCTCAAACACTTTGTGGGAGTTTGGGGATGTTATATAGCACTCAAGGCAATGCCTGGGCCTTTTGCTTCAAAGCTCTGACTTTGTCCTCTGTGGAGATAAAACTGGTATTGGGCAGCAGGTCTAAGCCTAAGAAGCTACAACAAAGATCTGTGGGCTGGCACGTCAGGTCAGTCCCATAAGGACAGAGAGGAACCCACAGGAATTCAAACTTCATAAGATGGGGTGTCTAAGAAATTATGGCAAATCTTTAGACATTGATGTAGAATTTTTGCAGTCAGAGAAAGAAGATTTAGGCTATGATTTGTTCCTACTATTAAGGTTAAACAGATTCATTTTTACAAAGCAATTTGTCATATCTATTATGTACCTCAGGTTGTCAGCTCCCAAAGGGAAGAATAGAATCATAGGGCTGGAAGGGACCTCAGGAGGTCATCTAGTCCAGCCCCCTGCTTCAGGCAGGATCAGCCCCCACTAAGTCATCCCAGCCAGGACCTTGTCAAGCCGGGACTTAAAAACCTCAAGGGATGGAGAATCCACCACTTCTCTAGGCAATGCATTCCAATGCTTCACCACCCTCCTGGTGAAGTAGTCTTTCCAAATATCTAATCTATACCTCTCCTTCTTCAACTTCAGAACATTACTCCTTGTTCTGCCATCTGACACCACTGAGAACAGTTTCTCACCATTCTCTTTAGAGCTCCCCTTCAGGAGGTTGAAGGCTGCTATTAAATTATCCCTAAGTCTTCTCTTCTGTAAACTAAACAAGCCCAAATCCCTCAGCCTATCCTCATAGATCTTGTGCTCCAGGTCTTGTGCTTAATAATTTTTGTTGCCCTCCACTGAACCTGCTCCAGTACATCCACATCCTTTTTATACTGGGGGGCCCAAAACTAGACACAATATTCAAGATGTGGTCTCACCAGTGCCAAATAGAGGGGAACAACTACTTCTCTAGATCTACTCAAAATGCTCCTCCTAATGCACCCTAGTATGCCGTTAGCCTTCTTGGCTACAAGGGCACACTGTTTACTCATATCCAGCCTTTCATCCACCGTAACCCCTAGGTCCCTTTCCGTCTTACTGCTGCTGAGCCAGTTGGTCCCCAGCCTATAACAATGCTTGGGATTCTTCTGCCCCAGGTGCAAGACTCTACACTTTTCCTTGTTGAATTGCATCAGATTTCTTTTGGTCCAGTCCTCCAATTATTCCAGGTCACTCTGGATTCTCTCTACCCTCCAACGTATCTACCTCTCCCCCTGGTTTTGTGTCATCCGCAGACTTGCTGAGGTTGCAATCCAGTCCCTCATCCAGGTTATTAATAAAGGTGTTGAACAACACCGGCCCCTGAACTGAGCCTTGCAGTACTCCGCTTGAAACTGACCACCATCCAGATATCGAGCCACTGACCACTACCCATTGGGCCCGACTGTCAGGCCAGCTTTCTATCCATCTTATAGTCCAAGGATCCATTCAATATTTCCTTAACTTATGAGCAAGAATATTGTGGGAGACCATATCAAAAGCTTTGCTGAAGTAAAGGTATATCACATCCACTGACTTCCTCATGTCCACAGAGCCTGTTACCTCTTCATAGAAGCTAATCAGATTGGTCAGGCAGGACTTGCCCCGGTGAATCCATGCTGGCTTCATTTGATCACTTCCCTCTTTTCCAAGTACTCCAAAATGGATTCCTTGAGGATCCCCTCCATTATTTTCCCAGGAATTCAGGTAAGGCTGACCAGTTTATAATTCCCTGGATTGTCCTTCTTTCCTTTTTTGAAGATGGGCACTACATTTGCCTTTTTCCAGTCATCTGGTAACTCGCCCAATCTCCAAGAGTCTTCAAAGATAATGGCTAACGGTTCAGCAGTGACATCTGCCAATTCCCTCAGTACCCTCAGGTGCATTAAATCCAGACCCGTGGATTTGTGAACCTCTAGTTTTTATAGATAGCTCAGAACTTGTTCCTTCCCCACAGATGGCTGCCCTCCTTTTTCCCATACTGGCTTGTCTAGGATCGTTATGTGGGAGTTGACTTTGTCCATGAAGACTGAGGCAAAAAAAGCATTGAGCACTTCAGCTTTTCCTACATCATTTGTCATGAACAGCAGCAGAAGCGGTGCATATTGCGTCATTGCAGGGCAGCAGGATGGGGCACCAAGGCCTGGACCTCTCCAGTCCTGCAGCCGGTGGTAGGCTCTACTGCCCAAGTGCTGCTGAGCCATGGTGGGGAGACACTCACACTACCTGAGCATCCTGAGGTATTGGACAGGAAGCAGCCCAGCAACTGGTTGTTGACCAGTCCCATTTCTGGCCTGCCTCCCTGCCCCAGCCACTGGCTGTTGACCTCGAATGCCCATTGTAGCCAACAGGCTGCCTGAGTTGGACACCAGAAGTCAGGTACCCCGATGGGCATAGCATTCCAGGGTTGTAATCATAGCTGCTAGATTTGCAGAGCTCTACCCACCATCCTTAGTGGACTTTTGCACACACATTTAGTGAAACCAAAATTTGTAAGCAAAAAAAATGTTAACTTCAACATCAGAAGATGAACTTACAAACCACAAGTGTGATCCTGTGGTCAATGAAATCATTAGAAAAAAATCCCACTGATATCAGGGGAAGCACGAGGAGAACTGTGTGCCCAATACTGCACTCCTTACTGAGGCAAACCTCCCATTAAAATAGGAGCAACAACATATATGTAGTGCAGGACAGAATTTTCAAAGGGCTACATGAACAACCATATTCAGGGATGTGCATCTATTTTATGTTTTAACATATTTGTGTATTAATATTGCATACCTTGCAGATGGTTCAGCTCTTTTGTGCTTAAATTGCATGTTAGAAGTTACAGAAAACACGAAAGGCATAGTATTCAACCACTTTGACTTTCATAGTTGCATTATTGATGATCACAGCCATTAATGCAGATCAATATTCAGCCACTCTGGTTGCAGTAATTTATACATTACACATGCTTTGGTTTTTATTTGATGTGATTTCATGAAAAAGGAGATTGGAATAATGCATGCCAAATGAAACCTCAGCTTGTACATGAATTACCATTTTGAACATTCATACAAGAGCAGCATTTTGAAAATTCCATGGTTCAATACCAGCTTTAAGTCCTCAAGAGACACAAGATTTTGCCATCTCTATATTCAACCCATTAAAATATATTAACTCAAATTTTAAACACACAGGTGAGACAAACTGGATTTACAAAGGTTAAAATGTCAATCCCTGTATATTCCTAGGAAGCCACCATATACATGTTAACTTAGGAACTCTCATTTATGTTGCTAGTGAATCTAGCCAGTTTGAAAAGAGCAGTGACACAAAGCTGGTTTTGCTCAAGTTCTGTCAGTATATTATTAGCTGTGTTTCCATGTTTGTGCCTGGAATGAATTCTCATAAGACATTAAATTAATATCTAAAAATTATCCCATTAGCTTACACAGTGTCTGCTCTTGTTATAGGTGCTAAAAATAAATTTTAGGCATGATTATAGACTCTGGTTTTTCCTTTATTGTAGTTCCAGAGTACACAACCTTTTCCTCATAGCTGTATATGGAACTTCCATGACAAAAACCTCAATTAGGCCGTCTGAGGTTAAAGATCTCCAAAGCAAGACCTACATGCTTCTGTAGTGCCCTGCCCAGAAGGGATGAATGGTGCTGAGTAGCCATGGATCTACTAGACCTATTCGTGGTACAGTCTTGCCCCGCTTAGAGGAAATTGTCATGCATTTATATCCTGCACATCTCTGATATAGCTTCCCCAGAATTTTCCCCCCTTCCTTTTCCAGCATTCCCAATGGCAGTCAGGGAAGGAGAGAATTTGTTAGTGGTCAATGCATAATATGATGAAGTAATATGTAGATGGGGGCCAACCCTGCATTTTCTTCATTGGAGATGCAGCATGATGCATACCACATCACATGCACATCCCAGACATGCATGACCAAATCCCACCCCCAGTATAAAATTGCACTAGGTAAATTCTTCACCAATCCCACACCCTCAGTTTTTGTTTCTTGGGAGTTAAACAGATCAGCACAGTATGAACGAATGGTGCAAGCAACACTCCATAGTTTAACACTGCAATCAAGCACCCTGGCTCCAATGACTCTTTTAGACCATAGGCATCAACCCTGTGAGGGTCACGGGATCTCCTACACCTTACCAGTCTTGTTTCACTTTGAAGCTGTTCTATTGCCCCTAGCACTTAGTTTGTCCACCACACTTTCCGCTACAACATGAGTAAACATGTGAGAAGCAGCCTCGTCACTCTTCATGCTGCCACCCATTTAATCTGATACGTTTTTAATATCAGGCACAGTGCACATGCACTTTAATGTGAAGTTGATTTCCAAGCTCAGATTCATAAATTCTACAAACAGATGGGACCATTGTCATCCACATTCTACAAAGGCCACAGAACTTTCCCCATATAATTCCTACACCATGTTTAATTTTAGGAGAAAAAAAATCCAATCTTGATTTAATATGGTCATTGACGGAGAATCCTTGGTAAAATGTTCCAATGATTAATTTCTGTTGTAATAAAAATGTAAGCTATATTTTCTGTCCCAATTTGTCCAATTTCAATTTCTAGTCATTGCATTGTGTTGTATCTTCTGCTATATTTCAGAGGTCAACATCAAATATTTGTTTCCCATGCAGATATTTGTAGACTAATGAAGTCACCCCTCTCCATTCTCCGTAGTAAGCTAAATAGACAGGTACCAAATGTCAGTCACTCTAAGGCTTTTCAAAGAATCCTCTCCAATTCATCAACATCCTTCTTAAATTGTGGTCACGGGAATTAGACAGTATTTCAGCAGCAGTCACCCCTGTGCCCAATACAGATAACGAACTCCTACATAAGATTCCCCTTTTTGCATCTTAGTGGGGCCATCCTTAGCAGTTGTAATGCTCTACGTAGCCCCACATGGGAGGAAGGCACTATGTGGGGGGGTTATATTCAAGGACTGCAGGGGACAGGAGCTAAGGCTGGCAGCCCAGAGATGGGGAGTGGGGCAGGAGGCAGAAAGGGTCAAGTCTGCTGCCCACCCCCCACACTCACTGGCAGCAGGGGGAAGTGGAGTAACCCAGCCCCAGCCTACTCTCTTCCCCTGGCTCCCAGCTGGGTCACTTGAGGGAGGGGGTTTGAGGTAAGGGTGGAATTATGCCCCACACTCACCTGCAGCAGGAAGAAGAGTGATTCCCAAGTGATTCCATGTTCCCTCCTAACCCCCTGGGTCACACTGCTCATCAAGGGGAACTTGGGGGATAGGGTGGAGTGGTGGCAGGGAGGGGAAGGGTGAAGCAGGGATGGAGGCCTAGGAGAAGGGGTGGAGCAGGGGTAGGGCAGTGACAGAGAACCAGTGATCATTCCAGACCCTGCACCACCCTAGAAACAGTCCTCTGGGTCCAGTCTACCGGGGAGAGGAGTGGTGGACGGAGCCAGATATTGGGGATAGCTGCCAGAATGGGAGTGGCTATATACCATAGCACATGGTGACTTAGGGCTATAAAATTTGAAAGTATGAAATTTGAGGCAATTTGGTGCCCCAAATTTCCTGCCACCCTATGCCACTGTATAGTCTGTGCATTGGTAGGGATGACCTTGCATCTTATCATTTTAGCAGTACGATACTGTGCTAAATGGACGAATGGTCTTATGCAGTAAAGCAATTGCTTATGTTTCCTCCAAAGATTCAAAGATAGCTTTAGCATGGCTGCTTATTAACTTTCAATCAGCTGAGCAGAGCATTATATATTTTATTTCATTCATTCCCATAAGTTATTTCTATAAAATATGTAGTAGTACTTTGTTTACATTAATTCACCTGGGCTTAAGATAGTTCTTTTACCCAGTCAATGAAAATGGTCTCATCTGAGCGCAGAGAGAGTCAGACATGACAATTTTTGGTTTCACAACAGAATATGAAAGCTTTGAATAAGCCTTAGCTCCTGCCCCCATAAACTGACAGCTCTTGAATTTTTTATAAACATTTTAACATCCATTGCTGTGAAAGTCACACCACTTTCCCTCTAAAGGTTCCACAAAACCTTGGGCATCTTTAATGAGTTTTAAATCAGACAACGATAGTCAGCTTTAAGTGCATGTATGCCATAGGTATCTGGTTGTGAAAGCACCTCATGGCTACTGGTACCTAACCTGGTAAATTGTTCTTCACAGTGAATATGAACGAATCAGTTCACCACAGAGAGAAGGCCAAACTCAGATGAACACCTGTGGGGGCGGGGGGGAAGCCAGGCATCCCAGCCAGCAGGATGTGCATTCCAAAAGCTGGAGCCAACAAAGCTGCTGAAATGTGAGATAACATTCAGTAGAAGATCCTTGCATGAGAATGTGACTTTTGTTTCATGTGTTTGCAATAGGAGAAGTGAGCCTTGGATCAACTTAGTGGCAATGTCATAAAGGAAGAGAGACAGGGCCTACGGATGGAATGCTAAACTAGCTGATAAAAAACACCACATGTTCCAAAGTCATCCAAGGGAAGATGCAAGGGAATGGGCAGGGGAGAGAAGGGACAAAGACCTATGTAATCTGAAGCAAAAATACTGATTTTAAAGTGTGTTCATATACATATATATAAAGCCCAAACCTCCAAACAATCCTTTTAAATATTCTCTGTCAAAACCAGACCACAAACCCACCCAGCTCAGAGTAGTAGAGACCCACATTCTACATTTTATAATAATAATAATAATAATAATAATAAATGGCCCAGTGCTCTATTACGTGCCCTTTAGAAAAATGGTTCTTTGTGGTAACCAGAGGAATGACACACCAGTGATACAGGAGATCAGCTCAGCTGGACACTGGGTTTAAGGCACTGCCAGGTATAACCCTTTCCAGTGCCATTTTGTTTTTTTTTAAACACACTGAGGCAAAGTCATCCTAGTGTATCCCCAGAAAACCAGTAAATTGTGTCTTCTTACACTGAGGCTCAGTTATGATTAATTTCTTTTAAAAAATATGTACATATGCCTATGTACCCAGGCCTGCCAACAGGAGGTGGAGGGGGCCAAAGCATCCCAGAGATTCAAAAGGGCCTGAGGCTCCCATACACTGACACTGCTACTGGCCAGAGCCCCAAGCCCTTTAAATTGCCACCATAGCCCCGGGCCACGTGCTCAAGGTGGAAATGAAGGCTGGCAGAGGTGGCTAGTCCCCAGCCCCACTGCTTCTGTCCAAGTCTCCAACCCTTCCAGGAACATGGAACACACCTACACCCAACCATGCCCAGGGGGTCTTTGAATTCTGTCAACCCCCCTCCATGTACCCATTGTACCTTCTTCAACAATTTAGATATTGGCATAGACAGTACACTTACTAAGTTTGCAGATGAAACCAAGCTAGGAGGGGTTGCAACTGCTTTGGAGGACAGGGTGAAAATTCAAAATGATCTGGACAAATTGGAGAAATGGTCTGAAGTAAACAGGATGAAGTTTAATAAAGACAAATGCGAAGTGCTCCACTTAGGAAGGAACAATCAGTTTCACACATACAGAATGGGAAGTGACTGCCTAGGAAGGAGTATGGCAGAAAGGGATCTAGGGGTTATAGTGGACTACAAGTTAAATATGAGTCAACAGTGTGGTGCTGCTGCAAAAAAACCAAACATGATTCTGGGCTGCATTAACAGGTGTGTTGTGAACAAGACATGAGAAGTCATTCTTCCACTCTATTCTGCACTGGTTAGTTCTGGGCACCGCATTTCAGGAAAGATGTGGAGAAATTGGAAAAGGTCCAGAAAAGAGCAACAAGAATGATGAAAGGTCTAGAGAACATAACCTATGAAGAAAGGCTGAAAGAATTGCTCTTGTTTAGTTTGGAAAAAATAAGATTAAGGGGGGACATGATAGCTGTTTTCAAGTATCTAAAAGGGTGTCATAAGGAGGAGGGAGAAAACTTGTTCTTCTTGGCCTCTGAGGATAGAACAAGAAGCAATGGGCTTAAACTAAAACAAGGGAGGTTTAGGTTGGACATTAGGAAAAAGTTTCTAACTGTCAGGGTGGTCAAACACTGGAATAAATTGCCTAGGGAGGTTGTGGAATCTCCATCCCTGGAGATAGTTAAGAACAGGTTAGATAAATGTCTATCAGGGATGGTCTAGACAATACTCGGTCCTGCCATGAGAGCAGGGGGCTGGACTCGATGACCTCTCAAGGTCCCTTCCAGTCCTAGCATTCTATGATTCTATGATTGTAGCATATGGCAGATCACTCCTAAAAATTACTCTTCCTCTTATTCTTTTTCCTTGTGATTTTACAGTAGGCCATTCTGTTCTGTCTACTTTTGGATTTGTAATTAACCCAACCCGGCCTGAAAAGCTTTGCTTTACAAGCATGCAGTAAAAAGATATCAGCCCAATGGGGTACTGATTTTGGCAGGTGTCCCAGATCCTTCAGACATATGAAAATTGTGTAACAGTAATATTACATAAAAAAAAGAAGCATGGACACACACACACACACACAAAAACATCACCCCTCAACATCACAAATAAAAACAGTAAAATCTGTTTGCTGTTTGTAGTATTCATCATTTGAGTTGCATTGTTGTATGCTATTGTGCTGTATTATGTAATACAATATTGTTACACTGTTGTTGTATGAGTAGTTAGTTGATCGCGTGAAAATATTAACTTATCCTGAAAGTTGCAAATGTCTACACAAATATATGCCTGAAAATCTGTACCAGCCAAGAAGAATTTTTTTTTAAAATTCACCATTCATTTTTCTTCTCTTAAAAACTGCAGTAATCTGCTCAAGGAAGAGAAACTAAAGCACATGCCATTGGTGTCACACTGAACAGTGACTAAAGAATAGATGGATTGAAGAGTTTGCAAAAAAAACCCATTGGATGAGACCATTTGGCAAATACTTACAAATAACGGATAAAATTCACAGCACCCAGGATTGCTTGAGGAATGACAAACGTTCAGGTTGGGGGAAAGGCTCAAGTGACAGGATGGTTCCCCCACTGCTGTAATTTGTCATAACTCTGTTGATTCTAAATGGAGCTCTGACAATTTTGCCCAGAGGAGAATGTGCAAGCTGAATACTACTGCAAAGAATGTTTCTATCAGCTCCCATCTTGAGGTTACTACTGATGCTAATGCTTAACATTTCAGCCCATATTGCAGAGGTCACCACGCAGACGGAAGGGGAAGTTGGAGGGCTGTTGAGCACAGTGCATTTTATCAAAGTGCTACAATTACAGTAACACCTGTGATAAACACTTGACCTACTGTGAAAATTCAGTGTTCAACAGCCCTCAAAATGTTTCATTTGTTACCTGTGGTGAGATGGTACACGCCAGATTGCAGTATGAAGCATGCAGAGACACGGGTTTAAGACTGCTAGAAAGGCCCTTTCATAAACTGCCAGGAAAATATCTTGGGGCTGCTTTATTTTTTGATCAATACACCATGTTTCTGCATTGATATTTCACAACTTTATGGAGTGGAAAAGTTTTAAATATAATCACTGGCATGAACTACCATGCAGAGCAAGGGTCTGATATTGCCACAGCTTTCCTGGAGAAAACTAGGATGAAAGTTAAGTTTGCTTGTTCATAAAATGCGAGCAAGCCACCCGCACACAGAAATGGTCATGGGAAAAAAAAATATCAGCAAACAAAAACACTATCACACTACTGAAATCACAAAGCTATCCAGCAAACAGTGGATAAATATGGCTGGAATAATAGCCTAATACAGTAGACAGCCAAGTTATAATTTGGGGAAATGTTTTGCTTTAGAAACAGAGACCAAAGAATCTAAATTAACTGCTGTCACAGTAGGCCCTAAAGCGACCTGCTGAGTTTCAGCAAGAGCATATTGGAATAAATGAACAGTGAATCATTTCCATGAATGAAAAGTAACAAGCCCCTTCTGTGAATAGAAGGGGAAAAGTGAAACAGAGAGAAAACAAGAATCACATAAATTCCCAATTTGTAAGAACCAGAGCAGAAGTAAAAAACGACTTGAAAGAACAGATGGAGTATATATTGAGGAGAGGTGATGAAAGGAAGGTATTAGTGACCTTCCTTCAAATAAACAACCAGAAATGTATTGAGATTTCACTTTCAACCCCTTTCATTTGCTTTTTGCAAACATGCTTGTCACCATGCCTCAGTAAGTCACAGCTAAAGATACCAAACTCTGGATGAACAGTTGGGAAAGAGGGCAGACAGACCCCAGACTGGTGGTTACTCCATCATTAGATATACCAAGCCGGAAACAAAAGTAATCTGTCTCACCACACTGGTTAGCGAGTCCAAACTGCAATTTCCTTAAGCATCCCAGCCTTTGTTTCGCCACCTGTACTCTACAATTTATGATGAATGGTTACTGAAAGTGAAATTTCAGCTAGCAAAGAATTCTTCTGATTTCAAAAGAGTAGCCACAAATCCACATCAATAGACATCTCCAATCTTATCCAATGATCACACTGTTGCTAATCCTTTAGTATCTAAATTTAAAGGTTTATTTAAATGAGAAAATACAGTGGGTTCAAATGGTTAAGGGCATGTCTATGCTATGGGGAAGATTAACCCTTTCTACCAGATGCTCAAAATCAAACTCTCTGGGGTCAACAGTTGACCCTTGCACTCCTAGCTATCACAAGGAGTAAGAGAAGTCAATGGGAGAATTTCTCCCATGAACCTCCCTGTGCATGGATGGGCAGGTAAGTTGATTGCAGATAAGTCGATTCTACCTATGCAATTGCTGTAGCTAGAATTACATATCTGCAGTCACTTTACCTGCATAGTATAGACCAAGCCTGAGAAAGCCATATACTTACAATCATTGCAAATTCCTCGGTCAGGTTTGTAGCAGCGATGTTACAGACTTCTGGCTTGTAAAGTTGCTGGCAACTTCCAAAGGATTGGAAGGTTCGAAGTCTGTATGGTCCTTTTGGCCTAAGCTCATAGTTCAGAGATGAGATCAAGAAAGAGGGAAATGATTTCAGAGTTCTAGCTAGGAAAGCTGTAAACTACCCTGTGATTGCTGTCCAGGAATATGGTACATAGGTAGATGCTAGTATATAGTCAATATTTATAACTTTAGAACCAAAAAAAGAAAGCCATATGCATATTATACTAAGCCAATAGGAACTTCTTCATTGATACCTTACATGACACTTTGTACAAGATGTTACAATTGTCTAACAATGGGAATATCAGGAATATAAATGGCCATGTTTTAATCATACCACAGCACAGATACTCATGCAAATATTTGTTTCGTATCTCTGCCAAAAGTGATTTATACAAGCCCTCCTCCTGCTTATATAAAGTTTCAGATCCCTGGTCAGGGACCAGAAATGCCACTTGGCTTAGGTAACCAAACACAGAGAAGCAACAGGAAATTAGGAATAGTGAATATTGAAGGCAATAATTTTTTAAAAAGTTAATTGACTAGTTTCCAGGCTATGATTAAAGGCCTTTTTTTTAAAAAAAAAACAAAAACCTAAAATCAGACATTTTATAATATGTATTTAATAAGTATCTGTGACACTTCCAGTATCAACACTCATGGGCATACCTAGTTAAAAAAAACAGTGCAGTCATGATGCAAGTTATGGAAGGAGGGTCATAGGCTACTTAACTGTCTGTAGTGCAGAGCACCACACCCACCTCCTCCAATGGAAGCCTCTATTTATTAGCTTGGTGGTGGTCATTTATGTCAAATGGTATTGCTGAACACTGAAAATAAGGTCACTTATCTTGGGCAAAATATTCATCAGAACAAAACATATAAAAGGCATACTTTGTGTAGAAAGCAGATAAAGATGGAGAAGAGGTATATGTGGAACAGAGGTATGCATACCATTGAGCAAATGATACAGAAAGTGAAAGAACAGATACGGCAGGACAGGGGAGCGGGTAACAAAAGAGCAGGGAGGAAGATGATTTTTGAAGCAGCATTTTGCATGGATTTGAGGAAAATCAAGGTAAGTCAGAAGGAGAACCCAACAGAAACCTAGACAAGAGCTGAGGACAAGGTGTAGCAAAGCTAGCCTGACGGCTGGGAAGGAAAATGTAATTTTAGGGAGGTTATACAAGGAAGAGGGGAGTGTTCAGTAGGAACAGGATACGTCTGGATGAAGTAAAACAAAACAAAACAAAAAATTTCTGCCAAATGTTCTGCTGATAGAACTATAACAATTTACCAGCAGACTTTATATCGCAGAAGTGCCAGGATAGATTGCACAGAGAATAGTGGAATTGTTAACAATGACTGACAAAAAAGGGAGCATGGATGAATTGGTAATTATTGAATTATATTGCTGTATCATTATATTAGACATCTACAGACAGGGGACAAACACATCCAGAAGGAAAACAATCTGTGTGTGCATACACACAACTGAAGGGCAGAGAAAAACAAAACAAGAACAAAAAAAGCAGCAAAAAAGATATAAAATGCAGATTGTGCTTTGGATATTTAAAACTTTCTTTTTCAATTTATAGGTATCAAGCAATCAGTTTTGCCTGCAAGTTCTCTGGATTTACTACCACAGCTGTCACAGAAGCTGGTCTACATGCCTGCTCCAAAGGCCATTGAAGTCAATGGAAAGAGTCTGACCTTAGATGAGTCAAAAATACAGCCTGTCCATATTTTATGAGAAAGGAAGAACTCAGAGAATAAGGAGAATTAAATTTTGACCAAAGTAACAGGGGACTCCTCAGCAGACAGAATAATCATTTATTTATACTATCAAAGCCATTCTTCTGAATAGAAACAGGGAAATGGAAAGCTCCATTTCACTAAAGCCTATCTAATTATGGCAGAGGTGCACTCAGCAAGTCCCATGTCCCCTCCTGTAGCAGGAAGCCCTGCATATTTGGTTTATTTCTATGCTGCATTTGGATGATCTACATCATATAATTGGATCCATTTCATATGGGGATAGGAGTCTGTTAGCCAGCAACTGCAGAGACACATGTTTGCTTGTATAGATGAAAAGAAAGTCTCTGTCATTCGTTTCTAGGCATAAAAGTGATAAGCTGCCGTTAGGTTGCAGCAGTTTCCAATGCCCCACATTACCACACACTCCCTCTCTAAGCCAGTAATCCTTTCAAAAATAATTCATTGTTTTTAAAATAATGGCGTAACTGTTCCTGAGAATCACAAAAGCTATTCTTGCCAGCTGGCGCTAGTCACTTAGCAATACATCAAAGTAATTGCACCTCAGTTAGGAGCTAGCACAATGCATCATCCAAATGAGAAGCCTTGATGATGTATTGAAGACGACAGGGCTTTCCAGGAGCAAGGGAGTTGAGAGGTAGCCATTTTATTTTATCATGCAAAAATGAGGGAAAAGAACTAAGTGAGAAAGAGAATGACATTAACTACACCCTTTCCTTGACACTCTGGCTCGTGACAAATGTAAACTAAGACCCAAGGCAAGTCCCGCAATATTAAAATGTTATTTCTCTCTTCCAAAGCCTGCTTGACATAATTGGTTTGCAAAATATCTTGGGAAATATTTAAGATGTTCTAAGCCAGTGGCTCTCAACCTTTCTAGAATACTGCACACCTTTCAGAAATCAGATTTATTTTTCATGCTCCCAACTTTTACCTCACTTAAGGAGAACTGTATACTCACAAAATTAGACCTGAAAATATAAAGGGGTTGGACACTATTACTGAAAAATTGCTTGCTTTCTCATTTGCACCATATAATTGCAAAATAAATGGACTGGGATATAAAAGTTATAGTTATATTTCAATATATAGCCTATAGAGCAGCATAAACAAGTCATGGTATGAAATTCTAGTTTGTTCTAAATTCACAAGTGCTTTTTTAAGTAGCCTGTCATAAAATTAGCAAATATCTAGATGATTTGCTGTACCTCTAAAAGGCTCCTACAACCCCCAAGGATAAGCATCTCTCTCTGGTTGAGAGCAAAAAGAAGCAATTAGACCTGCATGTCCAACATTTACTTGAGTAATAGCATAAGAACTCCCATTACATTAATGAAATTAAGAGAACAACTTGTGAATGAGAAATACCTTGTGGATAGGGGGAAGTAAGAAATGAGACATACCTTTGCTTTAGTAAGATTTTGGCACTGTCTCACTTGGCCTTCTTCTAAAAACACTATGGAAATACTACTTAGATGGTGATACGGTAAGGTGGGAACATAACTGGTTGGAAAACAGTTCACAGTGGCCCTTTCTACACGGGCCACTTTCTTTGAAAGTGGCACGGTAATACATGGCCTGAAATATGCTAATGAGGTGTGGATGCAAATTCCCCATGCCTCATTAGCATATGGTCACGTGATTTGGAGTCCGGAAGACCGTTCTTCCAGACTCCAAAACGCCATGTGGAAGTGCGGCCCTCGGGGAGCTTCTGGAAGGAAGTCCTTCTTCCGGAGGCCCCTTCTTCCCGAAAATTTTTGGGAAGAAGGGGCCTCCGGAAGAAGGACTTCCTTCCAGAAGACCCCCGGGGGCCGCGCTTCTAAACAGCATTTTGGAGTCCACAAGAACAGTCTTCCGGACTCCAAATCACGTGACCGTGAGCTAATGAGGCACGGGGAATTTGCATCCGCACCTCATTAGCATATTTCGGGCCATGTATTACCATGCCACTTTCAAAGAAAGTGGCCTGTGTAGAAACAGCCAGTGAGTTCACTGGTTCACAGTCTAGTTGGAAAGGCTATATGGAATAAGGTCCAACTGGGATCAGTTCTCAGTCCAGTTCTTTTCAGTATCTTCATCAGTAATTTAAACTAGAGCATACAAACTATAGTTATAGAGTTTGTGTATGATACCATGCTGGGAAGGGTTCCAACTGCATTGGATGATAGGATTAAAAGTCAGAATGGTGTAGACAAACTGGAGAAATGGTTTCAAACGAATACAATAAAATTCAATAAGGACAAATACAAAGTACTCCACTTAGAAAGGAGCAATCAATTGCTGACTTTCAACATGGGAAAGAACTGAAGAAAGGGATATATGGGGAGTAGTCGATCCCAAGCTAAATCTGAGTCAATTGTTCAAAGCTGGTGCAAAATAAACCAAAAAGAAAACCCAGTCTGGGATGAAAAAGCAGACATGAAAAGTCACCTGGAGTATTATGCCCAGTTCTGAGTGCCACATTTCAGGAAAGATGTGGACAAATGGGAGAAAGTTTGGCAAAAAAAAAAAAAAAATTAAAGAAAAGACATATGAGGGAAGATGCACAAAATTGGTTCTGTGTAATCTGGAAAAAAAGAAGATGGGATATAATTTTCAAGTAGTTAAAAGGTTGCTACAAGGAGGGAAGTAAATTCTCATTTACCTCTGAGGATGGGATGAGAAACATTGGGTTTCAATTGCAGCAAGGGCAGCTTATGTTGAACATAAAGAAAAACTTTCTGTCAGGATGGTTAAGTGCTGGAATAAATTGCCTTGGGAGGTAGTGAATCTCTGTCATTGGAAGGATTCTAAGAGCAGGTTGGACTAACACCAGTCAGGGACTGTCTAGCTAATACTTAATTCTGCTGTGAGTGCAGTGCTCCTGACTAGATGACCTCTCCCTTCCACTCTAATGATTCTATGTTCACTTAAGTAGGGCTTTAGGATGAGGGCCACAGTTCTGATTGCTATCAGCTTTTTAGCAGACATCCCCACCCCCCAATAGGTTCTCAATGCAGGCTAAGGAAAAAAGTGTCCCATTAAGCTTCAACGGTGTTTTGGAATGCTAATTGGTTGGAGACGTTATTGGCATGTATCGTTTCTGAAACAATTTGTGCAAGTTTCCAAGTGCACATCTTGGATGTGTGGTGAGGCATGAAAAGTCTTTAGTTTTCAATTACCTCAGCAGTCAACCAAATAACATCTTTTCTTGAAGGATGTTCTTGCTGTTTTAAAAAATGAAGCCCACAGTGATTAGAATTCAAACCTTAGGCATGGCCAAACTGACTCCTGCAACCCCCAGGATTAATCTGTTTTTTTTTTAAATGCACAGTTTGGCCCAAGGCCTTAAACAACTGATGATCTGCTAACTGAATTCTGGGAACAATTTGTATTAGCTGAGGTGTGCAGAGAAGATGTCCCTTTCAGCTCTATGTGTATACCCAGCCAGTGAAATTAGTTCCACAAATTTTAAGTATTGCAGTGATTTAAAAAGCTGGAAAACAAACTAATCTTCCTGAAATTTAGCTATAGGAAAACACAAACATAGAAAGCAACAGTTCAGTGTCAGCTACATCAATGCATGAGGAGAATGGATAGCATACATATTTATACCTCAAAAATATTTAGTTCAACAACAGTGTATTAGATGAACTATGGAATTGCTCAAAAATGCCACTCCTGGCATGCTATGCAGGTTTATTATATCCTTTGTCAATGGCTGTGTTTTAATTACCACTTATGTACTCAAACAAAATGAAAAATTAAAATATATATTCTATAAATACTAATAGTACTTCATAACTAGGTGTATTTATAGGACCCAACCATTTTTAAATGAGAACAAACTGCCTGGGGCAAAGGAAATTGAAGTTTGAATGTCCATGGCCAAATCCACATTTGTTACACACAGAAAAAGTCCCAACAGACATCAGAGGAGTTGTACTCAGTCACAGCACTTAGGGATCTCATCCCTGGAGTTTCTACTTATTCCTTCATCAAAACCAAAAATCAGTCATGTAGCACTTTAAAGACTAAGACAATAATGTATTAGGTGATGAACTTTCAGGGGACAGACTGAAGAAGTGGGTCTGTCCCATGAAAGTTCATCACCTAATAAATTATTTTGTTAAAGTGCTACATGACTGCTTTTTTGTTTTACTGGAATACAGACTAACATGGCTACTTCTCTGTTACTATCCTTTCATCAGCGACCACATTTATCCACCTTTGGAAGTGGCAAAAAATCCATTTCCCAAGCCCACAGACATCCCCGCATACTCAGCTCACCCACTGGTTGCTTCATGGCTCCCTCAAAGATACTTCTGTCTTTTTACTGGTCTTTACCAGCTCGCACTGACCTTGAGCAAGGGGAAGACCAAGCAAATCCAGAGTGAAAGTTTAGTTTTCAGAATTCCCTTGGGCAGATGGTGGGAGAGCAGGAAACAAATATGTACTTCAGTCTTCACTCTTTGCAAGTGGTCTTTTCTCGTGGACTTTCACAATTCAATTGTATTTTGTGCATGAGCCAAAATAATGTCAAAATCACGTGATGTATCCTGATGAAGTCATCCAATACTTGATGTGCCAACTGGTGCTTTATTTTGCTTCAGTAGGAAAGTTCATTCTTCTCTGCAAAGGCTTTTTTGCAAAAATGGTGTCCTCATTTCTTATGGACAACTGTTCCCACACCAGAATGCCATCCCTGGGGTTTACTGACAGAAAAGAATGTATTTCCTGGAAGAATGCTGCCTTTATATGTCTGAAAAGTAAGATGCAAATGGTGGGGAATCTCACAGAATAATTTGACTCCTGGAATATAAAAGTTTGCCTGTCTTGAGAGTCCAGGAATGCTTCATATCAAAGATGTAATCAGGGAGGATTGCAGTTAATTTGATATTACTATGAAAAAAAGAAGAAAAACAATACAGTCTTAAAAGCCTTAGTTCTGGGCCCATTTGAACTCTCTGAAGGAGAGAATTACCATGGTTATTATAACTTGTGCCCTGTGTTCACATGGAATAGATTGTGTAATATGAGCAATGATTTTCATGTTCATGCTTGTGATTTTCGTGGGCTGGACTACAGAGTGGGGCAAAGTGCCCTAGAGGAGTATGAATTCTAAAGCACATTGTGCTCTCAAAGGTTAAACCTACACAGTAAAGTTATTTTGAGACAACGATTATTTCAAAATAACTTTACTAGCATCTACACTATGCAATCATTATTTCGAAATAAATTCAAAATAGCAGATTTGTTATTTCAAAATCAGTAAACCTCATTGCAGGAGGAATAGTGCCTATTCTGAAATAGATATTTCAAAATAGGTGCTATTGAGATGTGGGATAGAGCTTATTTTGAAATGACCCTTATTTCAATATAGCTATTCCCTGTTTGTCTTAACAGGACCTATTTCAAAATATCTATTTTGAAATAAGCTTTATGTTTATAGACTATGTAGTTCAAAACAGCTAAGGCTGCATCGACACATGCCCCCGCCATGTTAATGAGGTAGTTTGGAAGATGCTAATGAGGTGCTGACATAAATATGCAGTACCTCATTAGCATAATGGCAGTGTTATAAAGTGTTATAAATTAGCATAAAGTGTCGCTTTCGGAATGCGCACCGCCCATGTAGACAGCGGCCTTTCAAAAAGACCCTGACTAAAAATTCCCTGTTTCCTATTTGGTTTCAGGAAGAAGAGGTCTTTCGAAGATGGGGTTTATTTTCGAAAGAGCCCCATCTACACTGCTTTTTTTCTTTTGAAACAAATGTTTCGGCAGTAAGGGAACTTTGAAGTTGTGCGGGTACTTCTTGCAGTGTGTCCCCCCTGATGCAAGACAGTGATTTTAAATATACAGCCATTTTGATCAGTGGCTCTTGAAGATCAGACCATGTATCTTCAACAGCAAGACTCAATCATTACCAGCAGCCTTTTTCTTTTCAACTAAGACAGCAAAACCAAGAAGCCTGTTTTCTCTTCATTTTAATCATGGTTTATGATGGCTTGCTCATATTTCACTAAATCAGGCAAAGTATTCATGCAAACCCTCTCTCATGTGATAGTGAACCCTAATTCAATACTATGATGACACTGTTTTAAGGAGTTTATTTTTAATGTTAACAATTTTTCCTCAAATTTGAAACAGAGCAAGGGAAAATGCAAATTGGTAAAAATACAGGATAAGTAAGATACATTTATTCAGCAGAGTAAGATATATATCAGAGTAAAGGAATAAAACCTTAAATTCATTGCTGACCAAGGCTATGTCTACTCTCGCCCAGAAGATAGACCTGCTCAGGGTCAATCTTCTGGCTTTCAATTTTTTCATCAAGTAAGGATGCAAGAAATGTGAGGAGTAAGGGACAACAATGGGAGAAATTCTCCCATCAACCTTGTTCAGTAGCGACAGCCAAGTAAGCCAATTATAGCTGCGCAATTGCCATACCTAGAATTGCTTATGTGCACTCAACTTACTTTGCCTAGTGTAGACAGCCCAAGTTGTTTCTTGAAGCATCAGACTGCAAGTTGTTTTTTTCAGACTTGGTATTTATTATGCTACGGTGTTGACATTAGCGTTAGGATTACACTTACCTAACGGCAGATCAGTATCCACTTATTCACTGATAAAACAGGTCAAAATTGCCAACACAAGTTCCAATCCTGCAACTGATGCCAAACAGATGCCTAAACTCCATTCCCAGAGGAACTAGTCATGGAAGTCTTTGGGGATTTGTGCATGCCCAGAGGTTTACCCACAGTTTCAGTACCAGATAAAGACCTTACGGTGCAGCTTTACACCAAGAAAAAAGGGACTGTCATGGCAGAATTACTCTCTCTTAAGGATTCCACGATTCATTTACAAATAAAATATGTTGACAGCTAGCAATGCCGGTTTCCTGAGGAAACTGAATCAAACCATCAAATGCTAAAAAAATTAATAGGTGCCTAAATGTGAGGGCCCCTTTTAGCTTGAGGCCAAGACCAAATGGCCCTCTTGCCCCTCCCCTTCCATCTCCCCACCCCTTCCAGACTGGCCCTATCAGCTATACATATGCCTCAGTTGACTTGAGTTACAACCAACCATGTGCAACCAGAAAATAGCTATTCTCCAGTTGAGTCTGTAGGCACAGCAGTTCGAAGCAGCACCTTTATCATTACCAACTTAGCAAAAGAGAGATGCCAGGCGTGCAAGGTGGTTTTGCAGAGTTTTGTTCTTCGAAGAAGTCCCCTCTTTAAAAGAAAGTGCAAACATGATTTTTTTCTAAAAAAAGGGGCAACTTTATTTCATGATTGGAGAGGACAGGATGGGGGAAATCAGGATTCCCTGTCACTTAGTTGGTCAGGTCATTCATTCTCTTTGGGGGCTAGATTATGATATGAAATCACCTTATACCACAGTCGCTTGCATTTTGGATCTGAGTGAGAACAAGCTGCATGCCTACTTCTTTCCCCCTCTTGGAGTAGGTCAGTAGAGAGTGAGTGGGGATCAGCAAGGGAATAATTAGAGCCTTAGCATCACACCACTTGCTGAGATAATGCAGGTGATGTAATTTCCTGTTGAGAAAGGGTAGACTACAAATTGCAATAAATCCAGAGAGTAGCCCTAAGAGGTACTATACCTCAGACATAATTCCTACTCCTCTTTTTCTCGCTTCAGGGAGAGAAAAACTGGAGCTAGAATATGCCATTAGCCAATTACAACATATTTTGCATTGATTCAGTTGTATTGTCTAGTCCATTGGGTATGCAGAGCCAAGACAATTGTCTTGCAGCCACGGCGTCTCATCTGTTAAATCTCACAGAATATGAGCAGTCTCATCATACAATACAGAGCTGGTCAGAAAGTGTCGATAAACAAAATTTTTATTCTATGTGAAAGTTTCACAAAAATGTTAATAATCCTTGATTCCACCCACCAATGTCTTCATTTTCCAACCAGCAATAGAAGTGGCACAAAACCAAAAATGAAATATTTGATGAAATATCTAAAAATATCTGGTAACTCAGTAACTTTTAGATCTTCTTTATGACTGTTTCCATACTCTTAGAGATTTTAAATCCAGAATATTTGCAATATATTGGATATGTTTTTCAGTCAGTTTCAAAAGGATACAATCAGCTGTGACAAACAAAATGTGTTCTAAAATCACTGAATATAATCTGGCATTGGAAAATCTGTATTTGTATTGCCAACATCTGTGTGATTAACTTTAGGTGTAAGGAATTTCACAGTGCACTTTCCTACGCAATTCAAATTAAATATTTGTAAATATTTCTGAACTATCCATGTGTTATTTATCCAAACATCCACTGTGCAGATTTGTAAGTATTATCAGTATTAAGAAGGGGCATTGTACTATTAATACCATAGCGTTTGGTTCCAATCATGTAGCAATAGAAAGGAACACGGAGAAAAAAGGAATATCATAAAGTAGCAGTGGTACAGGCACACTTTTTGAAAGTAGGTGTGCTGAAAACTAGCCCTCCTTACCCGTACCCATTCCTCTCCAGAGCTAGAGGTGGGCCTAGAGGGATGGCAATCAGGACTCTAGGTGTGGTAGGGTGGAGGGCAGCAGAATCTTCTGCATTCTTAGCTCCTGTGCATATACAAAATGGGATATGCAGGATGCCAGTGCAGGTAGAAAAGGGAAACAAAGCTATAGGCTGAAAAGATCCATCAAGAGCTACATGAAAGCTATGTGGATGAATGAAGTAGGCCTCCAACACAAAGGGACCATTATTACAATATGATTGAACTCAACAAGCACTCAATACTTGTCTTTGCCTTGTCATGTTTGCCAAATGATAAAGAATTGGTGCTATTAATCTTTTTTCATGAGTTAACACCTCCCATCAGATAACAATGTTGCTCATTCTCTGTTGCTCTAATAAGTAAGCATTGATCTGGTAATGCTACGGTCACATTTATTCAGTAACTAGGAAATAAAAATAGGGAACCCACTTGAGTATGCACTAATGCTACTGGGAGCAAGGAACCTCTTTTGAGATGAGACCACCCCGAGAGGCCTGAATATGGGTACACAAATATCACTGAAGTATGTACCTTTGTCTTTCTTCTCTTTTCCCCTTATACAACAGTCTTGGGAACCTCTCCTTCCCTACATATTATTCTTTTCTTTCTAGGGAGGTCCCCATGATCTCTCATCCCCTCATCACCACAGGTGTATTTTTGGTAGAAGGCCTGTCCATCTTATTCCTCCTCTCACGCTCTGCACCCCATATTCACCATTATATTTTTTTATGAACATACCATAACTTTCTCTTGAGACATGTGTGCCATCATTGTGTCTGAAATTAGAATCTTTTGTTACATATGGGGAAGTGACAGCATGATTAGGCCTCACTCACCACACAGGAGAACACCTAAAAATATCTGCGGAACAAAGACTGACTGGAGAGTGAGGTGGGTGCTGGTCCAAGGCAGGCAAGAAGGAAGCCTGCCTGTGTAACCGTGAACAGGATAACTTTTTTCAATCTAACTGGGCAAGAGACTGCTTGATTTAAAAACCTATTTAGTGTGGAAGACAGACTGATTGTGCTTATTTCTTAGGTAACCATCTTTAATCTGTTTGCTATTATCTATAATCACTTAAAATATAAAGTAGACCTAACTACAGAATGATTTTATCTAAAATGGTGCAGTTTGAGTGGATTGCTTGGGGAGAGTCCAGCTCCGGAACAAGAGCTGGTGCAGATCTGTTTTCCTTTGTGGAAGTGGGAGAATGTGTAAGCTTTTGACCAGTGCAAGACAGCATAGCTCCAGCTGGTACTTTGTCTGGAGCCTCTCTACTGAAGTGACTGGAAAAACATTCATGAACACAGCTGGGTGTGGGCCCAGTCTGTGGAGGTTTGGATGAGGACACTTGTCACAGTGTAAGAGAGAATCAAGACTGGTCAGCCAGAGACACAGCTGTATCTTCATTCCATGTTGCAGCTCAGGAGGACAATAGCACCTTCCACTCCTCCAAATTCACTGGCCTTTCTCCTGAATCTTTCAGATGGTGATTAACCAAAATATATCTATAGCTCCCACAAACTGCCCAGTAAGTATGTCAGAGTGCACTCATCCCAGCCATCTCACCATTTCTTCAGCACCACTCTATCACCACACTCTCTCTCGATCCACTGGCCTTTTATAACTCTGGAGCTGAGATACTGAAGAAATGTACTAAGATAAAAGTATGACAGTATTTAGGCAGACTAGCTAATGAGTGACCACCAACTAGGAGTCCACTTCTGAGTCCTGAGGGCAGCAGACCCTGAACATAGCGAAGAAGCAGCTAAAAATATTTGAGATGAGTATTGCCAAACACAACTGAATTGCACTGATTTTTGTGCTATCTAAAGCAGTTACTCCTTCAGTCCATCAATGCTGGTGTGCACTCCAGGATAAAGGATCTGTGCAACACAATGTCTAATGAAATGTCTGTTCAGAAGAATGAGGCAAATAGGAACACAGGAACTAGCAATCTCTCTTATGCAGTCAGTGTAGAAATCGCCTCAGGAAAATGCAAGAAACCTTAATTAAGGGGTAATGTTCCCTTATGTAATAGTGGGGTACCCAATCACCTGCGCCTCATGTCCATGATGTGAAG
Source organism: Carettochelys insculpta (assembly GCF_033958435.1). Classification (NCBI taxonomy): domain Eukaryota; kingdom Metazoa; phylum Chordata; order Testudines; family Carettochelyidae; genus Carettochelys; species Carettochelys insculpta. The sequence continues at coordinate 61,500,347 of NC_134144.1, forward strand.
CAGCAGTCACTATTAAATGTCTAGAAGACGATGAACCTTCCTCCCACTGCTTTGGAAGGTTCTAGAAGACAGTCTGCTTTTTGAAGATTTGAGGCATCAACATCTAGGTCATCAAAAACAGATTTGTTTTCATTTTGGACTAATCAACTTTACCAATACAATGAATTAGGAGACAGTCCAGAATTTTAGATCTTAATTTTTGGGGAGAGGGGGTTGCGGAAGGGAGGAGGATCATTCCTGTAGGATGGATAGGAGGGGATCTTTTGCATATATATCCCCTCTCCCCCCACATCCCTATACACCATACCTCATCTATTCACGCACACAAAAGGCTGGACCAAATCTGCCCTGTGTAACTATGTTCTAGAAATAAGAATTCTTTTTGATAAAATACAAAATGACAAATCCTCCCATCCTTGATCTTGTTATACCATCTGACACTTACATGGAAATTTCTCTCACTTTTCTCAGATGTGACTACTGACGGAACATCATCTTAACTGTTGATGGTTGAATCAGGGAAACTAGAAAAAAAATGTGTGTTCATAATGTTCATTCATGCTTCAGCCTTCGAAATATTGTGGTGAGGTTACAAACCAGGGACATAATTCTCTCACCTGTGGAAAAAATATTAGGCTCTACATTGGCTCACTTAAGCTAAAGAGGGAGTTTTTGCTTTAATGCTACATTTCCTTGTTTTTGAGAGTTTCATTCAAATCCTTGGTTTTTGCATCACGTTTTCCACACTATAGTAGTTACTTTGTTACTTAATGCAAATCAAGACCATTTGCAAACTAAGGAAGATTCATAAATAAATATTTGAAAAGAGAACTGCTGGAATGAGATATTAGCTTCCTGCCAAAGAAACAAAAGAGCCAGTTGCCAAATAAGTGTACTCTAGCATGCTATGCAAATTTTTCAGCTACTACAAATATGCAAAAAGGATAAGCTCTTGCTTCTAAGCCCTGACAATAGTCATTTCATAAATAAATAATGGTATCAAAAACCTGAAAGTGTGTTAAGGTATAAGCCTGTGCAGCACACAGACTGAAACATTTTGCCTTAGACTTATTGAATAAAACAAAGTGACTGCATTTATTTCTTTGGTCAGAGATACGGTACTGTGAGAAGTCTCATTCAGGGTATTTTCCCCATCAATGGTATCTTTAAACAATGATTTTAAATGGTAATTTATATCCAAGGTAGTTAATTTCTCCATTACAGACGTTAGAGCTGTCTAGTTTCAGGAGAGTTTGAATACTGGCATACAGAAATTTAATACATGCAACTTCACATTGATCGGAATGATACAGACCCCTTAGCATGAGTATGAATCTGCATGGAATATGGTAATCTTTTAGATGGTTTAGTTTTTGTCTAGCAGTAATGGGAAGTTCCACATACAAGTAAGATGACAGTTCAAAATCCTGGATGTCATTTTGGGCACAAAAACAGGACTCATGAAATGAACTCAGACATGATCAATGAGTCCACATAGTTTCTTTCCTGTCTTCCATACAAACATCACAGCAGTTGAGATTCTGATAAAGGAAAAGACTACATGCCTGCAGCAAAAGCTGGCAACATGGAAGGCTGGGGCGGAAGGTGGGTAACATGAAGATGTGTGGGATGAATAAAAGCACATCATTGAGGAATATAACCCATTTTTGGAGACTTCAGCTTGCTGGAAGAGATTACAGAGAGGTGACACAGTCAAAATTAACTCTGAGAATGATTCACTAAAAACTGAAGGAGCAGATAGTCCAACATGTAAACGCTTCTTAAGATGCAATTTAACAAATCTGCTGCTTGAATGAATGCAGGCTCTTCGCTTGTAACTTTAGTGACAAAGTTCATTTTTACTGGCTTGTTTTTACCAAAAGACGCTGCGGTTAGACCTACAGAATCAGGCCAGTTACAGACTATGCATTTTTAAAATCAAACATATAATTCTAAATCAGCGTGAATCAGTTTGAATTCTCTTGGTCAGGCTTAGCAAATAAACAACCCACTGAAAACAATCAGGGAGGCAGTTCTTCCCTCTCAGGGCTACTGGACCAACTGCTTTCATGTACAAGGGTGCACTTTGAAGCCTTAGTCATGGCCAAGAATCCCATTACGCAAGGCACTGTACAAGCCCCAAAGGGGGAAAAAAAAGAGAAACAGTCCCTCATACTGGGTCATATACCATAGCCCCTCAGACCCAATGCAAGTTTTGCCTGAATAAGGACACCAATACTTAGAAGTTGCAGCTATACAATGGAGAGCAGAATTTGGTCTTCTGTCTTAGTCAAGCAACACAAGAGATCGTATTCACAACCTTAATAGGCTGCAGCCAATTGGGAAAATTAATCTCTGGAGACTACAAAGAATGGAATTTAAAAATGCTGCTTCAACTGCGGGGAGTGGGCCCATCAGAGAAGTTTTAGTGAAGTGTGATGAGCAGGTACAGTTTGAACCTCTCTAGTTCCACACCCTTGGGACCTCACTAGTGTTTGATGAGAGAATTTGCTGAGCCACTAGAGGTCAATATTGTTTAGCAGCATTACCAAAACACTTCCACTGCTTACTGGGCTCTTAGAAGATGTTTAGCACATAAATTACAGCTGAACAACAGTACAGAACACTGAGAGCCAGGACTGGTGGCTGTAAGCAAATTTTATGGGAAACTTGGCCACACCCATGGTAAATTGGACATCCGGCTAACTAAATTCATGCCAGACCATGGATGTTGCCAGATGAGAGAGATGCACAATGTACTAGGTTAGTCTGTGGCACTGTGTTTAAGATCAGGGAAGAAATGTCACCAAAAGCATTGAACAAATTTCTAGCTAGTACCCAGGACATGCAGTAACAATGTCGACCATAAAAGAAAGTGTTTGGAAAGAAGGTAGCCATGACACTGCTTAGCACAGACTATCATTTTATATCAGAGTGCTTAAGTTACTTAGCATCATATTCCCATTCAGCTGTGCTCTTAAGTCATACAGCTTGTTTCGGGGGAGAGGGGGCTTCTCTCATTCAAGCATTTTTGTGCTGAATGAAAAACTGCAGAATATAAAAGTGTCATTTTACCATTTATTATGCTAAAAGCCTGTCGATGTACAATGAAATGAATTCTTATCGTGCTGATCCTTTACAATTGAGAAAGTGTAAGTATAATTATTGCTTTGAGGAATGGCACAATGCACAGTCCAAAATCTGTCGTATATATTTTCACTTTTATTCCTCCCTTGATTTGATTCAGTGCCAGATTAAGACCTAAGCTAATTAAGCCACAGTTTAGGGCCTTGCAATGCAAGGCAGCTCTGGTAAGGAAGGAAAAACTGCTTCCTTTTCAAATTTCATCAAAATCAGTTGATATGTAAAGGAGATAATGGAAAAAAAAAGATTCCCTCTAAATATATAGACATTTTCATTCAACTATGACAAAATAGACACATCTGGCTACACAAATCCCCCCGTCTTACCCTTGCCCTTTACTAACTGTTCATTATTGACAGGTGGGAGGCCAGGGCTTAAGATCACACCTTGCAATCCGTCCATATTTTTGATTATGCCACATGTTCCAGGCACTGGAGTTCCTTCTCCAGAAGAGTCCTTATGATAACAGCACACGGTCCTGAAATTGCATATGTAGAGGTCTACCAGGATATTGCAAAAAGTGAAGCTCTCTCATGCCTTCAAATAGTAGGACATACTTTCTTCATGTTCTCTGCTGTGCAGAGGCCCTTTTGTAGATTACGTTGCCATTAGGTCTTACCAAAATTTAATGAGTTTAAAGCTGCCAGTCCCCATACTGGCTTAGCTGGTGTGTTTATCACATAAAGTATCCCTTTTGCCAAGGAGCATTAGCAGCAATACAAGCCACATCAAATGTCCAGGTGTTTCCCTTGGCAGAAAATGGAACCTGCTTGGACCCAGCACCAACCATGGGTGCCTCTGAGACAAATTCTCCCCCTCTTGGAAGCATTGAATTTGTATCCGGAGTAACTTTAAAAGGGGATCCAACATCATGCTCACTATAAGCTGAGCACTAGGGCGGCAACCCAAGGAGAGATTCAGGTGCTGCCCACTTGGTTACCCAAGTCAGCAGCATACATTTCCACGGTGGTGCACATCACATTTATGCTGCCCATGGATAGAAAAAATGAGAGGGAACATTGTCCAACATTAATCAGGAAAAACACAATTCAGAAGTTTATGATCACAGGCAAACACCCTTCCCCAGAATGCTCTCAGAATCCCACCTTGCAAAATGAAAATCTAACAAACAAATGTCCCTTAAGACAAAGGTCCCCTGAGGTACCCCTGACAGTCCTTGTTAGTGAAGACAGTTCAGAGATGTAGTCAGGGAGAAGGTGTGTCCACCTCTCAGCCACATCAGGGAGAGAGCAGGGTTGAGCCATGCCTTGCTGCTACCAATACAACTGGTTCAGGTGCTGCTGTGGCAGCCTTTCATTTCTGCTGTCTCCACTGGCCACTGCTGCAATGTTGCATGCTGATGTTCCACCACTTTACCAGCTCTCAGTGCAGTTTATGTTGCTTTTCACTCTTTCTACACTAGCTTTGGGGCTTTGCCCCCAGAACTGCACAGCAATGAGTAACTCCTAGAGCTACACTAACTGCAGACAGAGACTCTTGAGTCTAATCAGCTTGGTCATTACACACTGGAGAGGGGCAGGTCATACGACGTCTACGATGACGTAGGTAGAGTCCCTACTCTTATCTTGACTAACAATTGCTGTCCTTATCCCCAACTTGGAAGAGAAGGTCAACTGAGAGTGAAACTCAGTCAGGGTAGGTTAATCACAAGTTAATCTCCTGCTCCTAAATCACAGATAACATTTCGTTATCCTTGTGTTAAAATAGTGGAATGATCTGTAAACTAAACCAGCCAACACTGATCCTTTTGACAAGACAATTCCATCATGCCATACATCTTGGTAAAATAAGCTTGTCCCTCCACACTGGCCAGCTCCCAAAGTCTACAACCTCCCACAAGTGCATCAGGAGATGTCAAGGGAGCACTGCACCATGAATATGCAGTGCCTCATTAGCATAATGGCAACCATGCGCAATTCAAAAGCGTCCCTTTCACAACGCACACCACCCATGTTGATAGAGGCCTTTCAGAAGGAACCCCTGACTTCAAAAGCCCCTTCTTCCCAAACTAAATGGGAAGAAGGGGCTTTCAAAATCAGGGGGTCCTTTTGAAAGGTCCCTGTCGACACAGGCAGTGTGCGTTTCAAAAGCGACACTATCGAAACACACTCAACTGCCATTATGCTAAGGAGGCACTGCATATGCATAGCAGCACCTCATTAGCATCTGCTGAAGTGGCTCATTACCATGCCCCTTCCAAAAGGCAGGGGGCTAGTGTAGCCACAGCCTGTATATGCCATTTGTCCTTTCACTCATATTTCATACTATTATTTCCTCATTAGGAGTGAATGCCTCTTATAGCCCTGTATCAGTGAGAACAACAGGATGTTGTGTCTTAACAGGTTGGACTTTTCAGAGTGTCTCTCTCAGGAATGCAGAGTCTTATGGCAGCAATGAAAAGTATGTAACTATCTCTCACCTCACTCTGTATTGTAAGCCCACATCCACCGAAGGAGGTTGGAGGGGCAAAGAAGTCAGTAGCCTGAGAGCCTGGCAATTTCAAAGGGCCTGGAGTTCTTATCTGCTGCTCCCTCTACCACAGGAGCAGCAGTGGCCAGAGCCCAGGTATGCTGCTGGAGAATACACTCCAGACAGCTTCTCAGGGCTGGGCTAGGGGTTGGGGCAGGACAGCATGGTGTAATGCTGACAGACCCAGGTCACCGGCACCAGGGATAGAACCTGGAAGCATAGAGTCTAAAGCCCTGCACACTACCACATGAGCTAAAGGCCAGCTGGTGCTCAGCTAAGGCTGTAGAACAGAGACTTCACTCACCCCAGATGAGGTCTCAGTGCGTCTGGGTACTAAAATGGTATACACCAGACAATGGTGAGGGCTAGCTACCCCAGCCATGACCCTGCTGCCTGAGCCCCCACTCCTTCTGGGAAGATAGAGCCAGATCCCACCCACACACCTTGGTCAGGAACTTTGCAACCCTGTGAGATCCTTTGGATGAGCCAAAAAGAGTTGCACCCTTGTAAAATGCCTCTTTGGAGCTTTTCCACCACATGCACTGTATGCTCTCTACTCTTCTGCTTACCTGTGCGGAATGCCCAAGCAAAATTATTTGCTTTGTAGCACTTCATGCTTATCAGCCCCTGTGGTAGAGAGTCTTCTTGTTTTGCTAATACAGTCCACATCTTTTGCAGATCTTTGCTACGGGCTTCTCTTTTAAAGTTACATGAGGCCGTGCATGTCTGATTGCGGGTTGCAGTTTTTTTTTTTTAAACCTCATGCACCAAGACTAGTGTTAACTAGTTATTGTATTGGCTATAGAGGTCTTACATGCTATGGCTGGCCTAATAGTTTTTTTTAGCATTAAGACACTGTTGGAGAAAATCTGATTTCTTGAGTTTGATTCCCATTGCTCAGCACACGATTCTCTCAGCAGAAGTGTAGTCTTTTCAGCTGTAGCAGTGTGATCCACAGTCATTTCTGTAGGTCATTGATTTCTCACAAAGAATCTCTTTGTATGGAAGCGTTTTTCTTTAGAAAGCAAAAGGCTTCAAATAATTCAGACAGGATCTCTGAATATTTCCTGACTGCTGCAGCGAGCTTGCCACTTGAGAACCATGCTCTGCGGCTACCTCTGCCTTTGTCCTCAATACGTATTAGGAAATGAGAGGTTTCTGCACCCTGAGCTGCTTATCTGCCTTCCAGGATCAGCTCCATTACCTCATTCCACCAAGCACAGATCTCTACAATATTTCTAGTTTCAAAGCCCATAAGTGACATGTCCTGCATTATTTTTGCATGAATGACATAGTAACTTTTTACTTCTGACACCAGGTATTGTCTTCATTTCAACTTCTCACAGGCATGAGCTTTACACAGGCTAAGAGGTAAACTAAACAGTTTTGTTTGCAAGGATTTCAAATATTTATTTTGCTCTCAGAAACTCAAATCTGCACCAAAACACAGAGATCCAGGGCCTCAGAATCACTCATCATCATCATCATCAATAACCGTGGGCTCAGCGCCCGTTGGTATCTGATGCCTCTCTCACTATTTCCTTCCATCAGAATCAGTGCCTGTGCCTTACCTGAATAGCCAGTATAACCAGCTATCTTCAGGGGCACAATATACCTAATACTGTGTGTAGTTATTACATTTAAAGATTTGGGGTGAAATCCTGTCCTTAGAGGTTAATGAGAGTTTTTCCCATTGATTTCAGTAAGGTAGCCAGAACTTTCTCCAAATCTTCCAACCAATAAAAACACAAGACACAGAAAGCTCTTACTGTAACATAGCAAAGGCCACTTTCTGTGCAAGGAAGTCTTGACTATAAATTATGAACTACTGCTTCACAGATAAAGCCACATGCTCTCCTGCAGTAAGAAACAGAAAAAAATTAACTTGATACTTTCAGATTTGAAACAGGAAGAGACTGACAACCTTTGGAATTTAACAGCTTATACTACAAATGCCATTTCATTAGTTAATTCTACTGTGATGTCAAGAAAATTAATCTTAACCTGCTCTGCTTCCATCACTGTTGCACTGAAATCAAATATTAAGAATATAGCACATTTTTGCAAAGAAGAGTAAAATAGGGAATTGAAAAAAAATAGGTGGCTTTTCAAATAAGACACTTCTCTCTCATTTTGGTAATGTTGCAGTTCGAAAAGTTTTCATATGGAAATAAAGTGGAAATAGTATTTGCCTTTTTTTGACCACAGTGAATAGTTATAGATTCCAACCATTTAAACACACACACATAATGTGAAGCGAACACCTATGGCAAACAGCTTCAGCTGCAAGCAAAAGACAAACAGAAAAATCTAAAATTTTACAGGCATACTTACTGATCAGTTCTTAAAGTATTAAAAGCATTGATTTAGATGAGGAGGTCATGGACAAGAATCCATTAAGAAGCAAAAAATATGGCGTACTATGAAAATGAATGCAGTTGGCACAACAAAAGGACAAAAAATGCAGGCCAATATCAAAGGAGGCAATGAAGACTAAGCTACAATGAAATTCAGCTACTGTAGCAATAAGGCATAATGCGTCTTCAGTGCAATACAAGAGAAGGAAATGGCACTATGTGGTTGGTACAGGGAACAGCAAAGGAATAAAAGCATTTATTATATTCATAGGTCATTAAACTAAAGAAATATTCCATCCTGCCTCTATGTGGAAGATTGACTGTGTAGGATATGTGTTAGTGAACAAATCTTTATTTTTCCTCAATATATTTCTCAAGTGACTCCATCAGCTCAAAAATGGTGCTATTTTCACATTCAGAAGTGAGATGAAAGTGTCTCCCCAGTGATCTGTATCAGAGGATTACAGCTATTCGTATTCATAACAACTGCCCTAATTTTAGTGATATTTGTGTTATAGGTAATAAGACTAATTATCACCTGCCATGATTGTCAGTTTCATGACAACAGGTAGAAATTAAAGGCCTCTGATCTATCATGCATACTCAGGTTGAACAGTACCATACTCTGCAAGTAGCCCCATTTGAAACTATTCAAATTCTTTGGCTCCGTGCATCTCAAGATCTGGGCCTGCCATGCCCACCAACAAGGCGGGAAAGGGTGGAGGCAAAGGTGGCAGTTGCAACCAGGCCCAGCTTTTCAAGGGGACCTGGCACTTTAGCCACCACTGCTGCTAAAGTAGCAGCCACCATGGCTGGGTCTCCAGGCCCTTTTGAATTGCCATAGCAGCACAGCTCTTCCTGTGTGTGGCTTTTTTGGGGAGGGGGACAGAGAGGCAGCGTTGCAGTCCTAGCAGTCCTGGGGGGCTGAATGCCCTAAACCATGCACCTACTACCATTGGCCCTGCCCCTTCTAGGGCACAGAGCTAGGCCCTAGAGCTATACCCTGCTCCCACTTTGTCCTGGGTCCCACAGTGGCTATTGGCAGCATCGGGCCTGCACTTGAAACGAGGCCAAGATCTGCCAAAGTGTGTGATTTCTTTTTCCTGTAGAGGAATATTATAACAAGAGGGGTGAAATTCTAGCCCTAATCCAGTCAATGGGAGTTCTGCAACAGGGCCAACATTTTAATCTGGTATTGCTAACAGGAAGGATGAAACAAAGGCCTCCAACCAAGTTCCCAAATGCCATGTTGAAATCTCTTATAGCTGACTGCTGTTTCGTCCCACAGAGGGGACACAGAGGCTCCCGTGGGTGTTACCAGAAGAAAGAAGTTATTCATCTGGACATCTAGCACAGAGGCTGCATAGCATGTTGTCCTAAGCTTTAGCTTGTATAGTCCATCATCTGTTAGGGTTGGGTATCTTGTTCTTCTTGCTAGTCATTAAGTGTTTTTCACCATAATTGAAGACTGTAAAACATTTGAGGGAAAAAACTACAGGTTCAAGTTACAAAATTCAGACCCCAATTTTGACTTTAAACATCCCACGTTCCAACAGTATTGAGATCCAGTTTTGGGCATTAGCTCATTTTAAAGCCAGGGACCATTAGCAAGTTTAAACAGAGAAAAAGAAAATCACATACTGAACACCTCAACGTTCCTGAAGTTCGTACTAGATCTGATTCCATCCTAGTCTACTGAATGCTCTTGATAGTATGACATTTATAAAATGGCAAATATTTTGCATGTACAAAAATATTCTATACCCCATTTGAAGTTCAGTATTTCTGTCAGTTGGTTTCAGCATAAGAATGTCAAAATAATTTTTTTATCATAATACCAATTTACTTCTTTGGCAGAGCAACAGAAAACACATGAATACCTGTTTCTTAAAAATAACCTCTCTTATGCTTCAAAACTTCTAAGGGTGTCTCTTCACTACCTGGCAGATCAACCCGGTCAAGGTTGATTCTCTAAAGTTTGATTTCAGACATGCAGCGAGAACATGCAAAATTGAACTCTCAGAGGTCAACAACTGACCCTTGTACTCCTCAATCTCATAAGGAGTAAGGAAGTCATTGGGCGAGATTCTCCCATTGACCTCCCTCAGTGAGGATGGCCAGGTAAGTCAAATGTAGATAGGTCGATTCCAGATATGCAATTGGCATAGCTAGAACTGAGTATCTGCTATCAACTTCAAGGTCTAGTGTAGAGCTGGCCTTAATTTTCCTTATCTTCTCTTTTCCTCTTCATTTTAGACTAAAGAGCTCAGACTTGGATATCTAACTTGCATGGTTTCCTTTGGGGACAACAAAAAAAGACAAGAAGTGAAGGTAGCAGACCTAACATAAGACACTGTCACATGCTGTACTCTTCTGAACAATGAATAGAGCAGCAATAATGTTGTTTGATGTTGTTTAGTACAATTGTTCCTTTACAGATTGTTTTGTACACCATGAACTCTTTATAATGGTGACATTTCATTTTTATTGAAACACTACAAATGTATAGTTATGTGTTTGCAAGACTGGGACCTGAAAACGACTGTCTTTGAAATTATGTTTTTAAAAAGCACTGTACTGCAATGTTTATTTTGCTAGGATCTCTGGATGCAAAAGGATCTGCAGGGTGGACCCCTAACCTAGGATGCTTATGAAAAGCAAAACAAAAAAAATGGAATTCAGGACATGTGTGCTAAGTTAGTCATTTAGTTAGGTAGATATATATAGTTGGATGAAATTTTCCAAAACAGTGACTATTTGCCACCAAATAGGGGAAAAGAAAGTGTTTCGTTTGGACTCCTGTATTGTTCAATAAGACTGAAATGAAATATTTTGCAGAATTTTCATCCCTTGTAAATTTATTTTTCCACCAGTCAACACTATAGTTACTTTAAAAAGTTTCTGCCTCTCAGTATTATTATGCATACTCCAAAAAGTTAATATCAGATAAATTGCTTGTTAGGCTACACACTGACCCACTTGCATCAGTGAATGGAGCAGCTATTTATTTTCCACTCACTTACAGAAGGTAAAAGGATTAAGAAGTGGGGAGTCTTGTGTAAACCTCCACATACAACATGTAATTTCCTGCTAGCATAGCCATCAATAGTTCAGTACTTCTCTGAAACAAGAGTGCTACATGGAAGGAATTCTGAGTCAGGTTGTTTAGAATATCTGCAACATGCTTAAACGTTTCACTGCTAAAACAGGGTCTCTGTATATTCAGTGCAGCTCCATTGACTTCAGCAGCTAAGCATCAGCACCAGGCAAAAGGGCTGAATGAATAATTTCCATTGCTTATTTCTTGCAAATAATAAGCCTGCAAGTTTTGAGTATCCAAACAGCTGAATGCAATTTTACTGAGAGAACAGAAGGGGTTGTTGGTGTGTTCAGAGATTAATATAGAACAATTGTGAAGTTTGAGGCATTCAAAATATTTTCTGACCTTACATCATTTAGTCCAGAAGTGATAACATTCCACATAGCTATTAAGGCCCTAGCAAATTTACAGCCACAAAAAATACATCATGAACCATAAAACCTGGTCTTTTGTGTGCTTTTACCCCATTCTATGGGCATTTCCTGGTAGAGAACAGTGTTTCTCCAATGGGGGTCCTGATCCAAAAGGGAGATATGGGGGTGGGACACAAGTTTATTATGGGGGGGATTATGGTATTACCATCCTGTGCTTCCTGCACAGCTGGGTGGCATAGGAGCACCAGCTGTTAAAGTTCACTATTTGATGGCCCATGTATGAGTCTACATACTGTGTTTGACAAGATCAGATAAAAGACTAATCAGTCCAACCCATCTCTAATAATAAGCACGTAAGAATTTTGCTGCACATCCCATTATCTCACTCCAGTATTTCAGCACTCAGCTCTAAAGATGAGTCTACCCCTTTTTTCTCTCCTGCTTACTTGTACTTCTTTCTCCCAAGCATGGTGCTATATTTATTAGGCACTATCAGTACACTATAACTTTATTCCAAATGAAGCAAGCTGTTAAATAGTACATGGGTTAGTGACAGACATTGGTAAGGTACCTACCCTAGTGATTTATGGGAAGAGTTATGCTTGAAGACTCACTGATTTTGGTAACTGTGCCACAAACAATTGAGAACAATTTGCCCATTGTTTTCGCTGCCTTAAAAACATTTCTTCCTCTGTGACCCTCCCATTACTATGTTAATCACAGAATGGAGTCTCTTAAATTCCATTGACATTAAAAAGTATTTGTAGGACATGTCATTACCAAAGTTAAGAACAAACTGAAGAGCACAGTTCAGCAGTTGTATGTATCCTGACATGTACCAGTTACCATTTTTAAGGTTCCATGTTGCAGAACAAGAGATGATAAAATGTAGTGACTATAATAATCTAGTATAAATGGTGTGTCATGGTCATGCTTTGATACCCTGAGGACACTTCTGCTGTGGCCACACTTTGCCAAAATTTTGAAAGGGCCATAACAATGGCCAAATTGGAGAATACTAATGAGGAGCTGAAATGAATATTCAGCACCTCATTAGCATGCTGCTGGCCACAGCAATTCAAAAGTACTGCATTTCGATCATGCGTGGCTTGTCTATGCGGGGCCCTTTTCCAAAGGACCCTGCAGACTTCAAAATTCCCTTATTCCTATCAGCTGTAGAGGAGCTGCGCACAATCAAAATGTGGCACTTTCGAAGTGCTGCCGCCAGCATGCTAATGAGTCCCTGAATATTCATTTCAGCACCTCATTAGCTTTCTCCTATTTGGTCATTAGCATACCCTTTCGAAATTTTGGCCAAGTGTGGCCACAGACTTCAAGTTAAAGGAGGACAAGTAGTATTGTTAGGATAGTCTGTTTGGGGAAAAGAAGTACTTCCTTTGGGACTAACAATAACTGGAGTAACTTGAAGACAAAGTAATAAAAAGTCCTATGGACCTGTGTACTCTGGGGGAGATGGAAGGGAGCATGTGGACAAAACCCACCACTTCATTACCATGTTGATATGCTCATCCCTTGTTTTACCATACTCGCATAAATAGTTTGCAATATAAACTATTTTTAAACAGCTGATATATGCAAATTAGATTGGCATAATGATGTATATTTGTGAGCAGGCTGGTAGAGGGATACTCATCTTTTTTTTTTGAGAGTGAAGCCAAAGGGCCTGTCTTCCTGCTCTCCCCTGCCCCTACTCTCTATTATTTGTTTGTATATTTTACACACACACAAACTTCTTGTGATAAGTGCAAGACAAAAAACATTGAGAAAATCCAGAGCAGTGGTATTAGGCTTTGACAATGATTGACAGCCTCTGTTCTGGCTGATACCTGAGCTACTAACAGGCATAATTCAGCAAGCCTCCTTTCTGCTTCTATAAAAAGGTATGATTCTGTAGAGAATTATGAAAAGACTAATAAGATCTCTTTCAAGAAAAAAGATCCAAATTGAAGTTTCTGGTATAAAGTGTCACCATATAAAACAATAAGACCTGCTTGATGGACTTCTTGAACAGACGGATTATGTAAAATTGCCTACATTTGCCTGGGGGTGAGGAAGAAAGGATAAATTAAAAAACAAAAGTAGAAAACCACAACTTTTTATTGTTAAGTTTCTAGTGTCCCATCATATGTATGCAGGGAATATGATGACCAGGCATCCCAATATTTGGGACTTTGTCATATATATGGGCTCCTATTCCTCCCCCTCCCCAACACCCCCTCCACCCAAACACACACCTGTCCCGATCTTTCACACTTACTGTCTGGTCACCTGAGCAAGGAATCCAGAGTTAAAGGAAAAAAACAAAGAGGATGTGAGAATCACACATTCCTTGAACTACTGGCAATTCTTAAACAGCTGGTTAACTTCGGTATTCTGCGGCTGCATAAGCACAGAGTTAGTCACACGCTGAAGGTTAGAACTCTGAAGGATTTAAATACTCTCCTCTTGAGATGGAAAAATCTCAGAAGTCTTACTGGTTTTGAAGCCTTCCAAGCCTATTGATAAACCCACCGCAATGAAAGAAAAAAGAATCTGATCATTGTCTAGTTGGAAAATGCCATTAGGGTCTGGGAATGGAGAGGGCTGGATCTGTAGTTTTCCAAACCCCACATTTTTGTGTTCACAATAGCTGTACTACATCATCCTTGTAGAGCTATGTATGCAATCAGCATCTTTCAATAATTCAGTTAAATGGCAGAGCATGACAAAACAAGTAGGTAGACTATAGATACACAGCAACAGATGAGTTTAAATCAGCTGGGAGAAAGCTTTTTTCCCCCCTTATCTCATGTAAAGACAGACTAAAATAATGTAGAAGCTGTAATTTCCTAATATATTAGCACCTTTGCAGTTTTAAGGGGTAGAAGCTTTCCCTTTTCACACACAACAAGAAGGGTGGAAAAAATCTTATCTCCCCCATGCCTGCTTTTTGTGGGGAGGGCACAACAGGGTTTACAATTGTAGCACCTGTGTTTAAGAGTGCTAGAATTGCTGCCTGGACCTTCCTTTACAGGAGCAAGTCACCGAAGACAGGGCAGGCAACAGCAGAGAGTTGGCAGAACCATGGTGAGTATATTGCCATCTATAAAAAGGGATATTGCTAATTTCTCAGCACGCACACACAATACACCCATTAGGGAAAGTGTCTTGCTGAGACAGAATGCCTCCTACTGCTCCCCTGGAAAGTTACAGCTCCACAATACCCCCACTGCTGGTGAATGTGTAGCAATGTGCTCAGAGCCCCTGAGAAAGCAACTGGTCAGAGGGTGTTTTGAGCAGAGTTTATAATACCTCAGGGGAAGGTACAGCACCACATGATGTAGGTTTTTCAATCCCATCATTCCCTAAGAATCCTTCTAGATCTCCAGGTGCTTTTCAATGAAGTGTTGGGGGGAGGAGTATATGTGGACATACTGTTCTTAAGTTCAGACAGCTGTGAAGAGCAACCAGACCTGGTTGCGGGGGACAACCCTAACATCAGCCTGTGTTACCCTACCTGGTTCTGAACAGCCCTCTTTCTTACACACTTGTCTATTTATACAGAGTGGAACAACTCCCGCTGGAAATACAAAGGACAGCCCATCCCAGAATAGCCTACAGCCTGGTAGTGAGGATGCTCATCTGAGTTTGGAGAGATCTGAGTCTGTTCCACATTGGTGATCCAAACCTGGATCTCTCACATCCAAGACCAGGGTCCTGATATCTGGAATAAAAAGGAGGGCAGAGAGAGAGGGATGCATACCTTTTTTGATGGCCCTGAAAAAGTCGTCTTCTCCCTCACACACAAATGAAAACTATTACTCAGCTCCAGGTGCTACAACTGAATAATCCCATTTAGTCATGGGCCAGGATTTATTTTGCATTACTTTCACTGATTATTTTTCTTTAACAAGCTCCTTTGGCCCTTTAACGTCTTCCTTTGGCCCTTATTTGCCTGCTCTTTAAGTTGTGCTCCATTACAAGACTGCCTGTTGTTCCCTCTATTTTCAGAAGCATGATTGTTACTCTAATGTATCCGCTTATATAGCATCTTCTCTCCCTCGATCTCCACCAAGAAATTTAACAATCACACATATATTAATAAACATTTAATGATCAATAACAAGGGAGACAGAGCTCTCATTATCAGAGTCCAAAGAAAGAGGCACACCTGTACCTCCAAAAGCAAAGAGTTACCTCTGTAATGTTAGCGTCAAGGCACCATTCACTCTTATTCAGACTTCTGCAATGTGATGTATTAAAAATGTGTAATAAGGGATTACAAGTTACTTTCCTATACCAGTTTCTTTAGAAAGAGTCAAAGACTATTGCGGCTATGGATATTTCTAGAGTAATTAGTCTAACTGTACTGAACCAACAACGCACAAAGTGTTGCTTAAGAGGAAAAACCTGCTTAGAGAGTGGTCTTGAATATTTTCTAAGAGGCCTAAGGAGCAGAAATTGCAAAACCTAATTATTCTGCAAAGGAAGAGCAAATCTCTCCAAATCCTCTGTAATGCCTTTGGGAATGCTTTGAGGGTGTTCTTATTGTTACTGAACTCAAACAAGCAGTTTCTGTTGCTGAAAGACATTTAAAAGCAAATATCATGGTTGTATGGATTTAGCTTTCACTGGAAGATAAGTCCATGTCTAACTTGCTGTTCAGTGTCTTGTCTATTTGAGGGGCCCATGTGGTCTTCATTATTATAATATTTGGTCCTCACTATGTTTCTGTGTATTTATCCCTCAAACACCCCAGTGAGGTAGGAAAGTACCATTAGCCCCATTTTAAACATGGGGAGTGCAGTGCAGAGAGGCTTGGGCACAGCTCTTCAGAAGTGCATGGGAGTTAGGCTCTATGTCCTTGGGGAATCAAAGCATAGAACCCACCCTGTCTGATTCATGAAAGACACCCCCTCCCACAACCTCTCTTCGAACCAAGCCAAATCAAAAGAAAGACTTTCATTGATTTTTTTGTAAAAGTAGGAGATGACACACCTAAATCTCTCCAGAAACTCTCCTGGCCTCATTTATGTAAAAGATAAGCGGAAAGGCTTCTCCATTGGTATGCAGAACAGAGAACAGCAATGCCAAGGTAAGAACCACACTGACCCTCAGGACACAGAAAGCAGTAAAGAATTCCCTAATGGGAAATCAGTGCTCCAGATGCCAATGAACCCACACCCAGATCAGTAATTATCAGACCAATTTTAGTAATAAATCCTCTACTAGAATCCAAAATACTGAAACTGCTTAACTGAATTATGAGCTCCTTGGAAGGAACACTACTCATAGCCAGGAATGATCAGTCCCTACGGTCTATCATAAACAAAACAACTTGGTAATACTCCCTTGAACCATTGTTTCCCTACAAAAAACCCTACACACTTGCAAGTAAAGTGTTTTGATACCTTTATCTAAATTCTGCATCAGTTCCACTGGAACTTCATTCTCCACTGACTGATTGTGCTGGGGGTTCTGCTTCACCTGTCTCCAACATTGTGGACCTCTCCATCCATCACCTCCTGCTGGAAACCCCGATCAATGGAAGCCTCATGGAGTGGTGAGATCGATCTCTCTCTCTCTAAGTATAGCCTACTGTCCATGGTTATATGATCAGTTATGATTTGCTAGCCCTAACTTTTGTAATATGACAACTTAGATTTAATACTGTAACTGCTTTGTTTGTTTGGCTCCTCTTATACAGTGACCACCAGGAAATAAATTTTATGGTTAAGCTGATTACATCTCTCTATTCTCTCCACCTTTTGGATGGGTGTTTTTGGCTTCCCCATTCATTCTGCAACAATGTTCCTTGTACCTAAGCTAAAGATCCCTGTAGAGCCCAAAAAACCTGTATGGTTTGCTAATCGAGTGGGTTACTAGCAAAAGGGCCATGGTGTCAAATCACACACAGGAATGTGCTGAATTTGTGGGTGTATGAGGGTGGCAGCTTAAAGTGCTGTCCAAACCCAGCCGTCTGACTCCACAAGCACAGGCACGTCAGAGCTTGGCTTTACTGTCCAACCCAGCCTGCTGAGTCCAGGGAAATATAAAGGGGTCTGTTTGTGAATACAGATTAAAAGGTCCTCTCAGATGTGCTCTGTTAGTGACTGTTCATCTGACTCTGGGGTGGGAGGAACCCTGCTGTGAGGAACCTAGGTCCTGCAGGATAGCTCCATTGAGAGGGAACTGGCAGAAGGGTGAAGTAGAGCTCCATATTAGAACATAAGTAACACCAGCAGCACATTGATAGAATTATCAAAAAAAAATCCTCCAGCAAGTAACCATAATTAATAAGCATACCCCAAAGTAATGGGAAAATCAGGCAACAGCTCCTAAATAACTTTTTAAGATTTGGGCATGAAGTGACATCCCCAGGCTCATACAGAACATCTGGAAGAACAGGAAACAAAGGCTTTGTTTCCCCGGAATAGCAAACTATCCATTAGGCCACCTGTCCTCCCCTTGTGTTTGGTCCAGATACAAGACTGCCACAGACAGCTACAGTTCTAGTCTACACTCAGTCTCCAGGAAAACCACAATGATGGGTGGATTTGATACTATGGCTCCTGGAGCATTTCCAGTGGAGGCCATTGAGTACAGAGTCTGGGTATATCTTGCCTACAATTGGGTGGGTTATTGCCCATCTCAGACCGATCAGGCAAGCCTACATTACAGAGATATTCCACAATAGCTTATCCTGGATTTGTAATTCCAAAATAAACTATTCTGGAATAACATATCTACACTACACAAAGCCTTAAAATAAGTAAAACTTATTCTGAAATACTGTGTCCACACACAGTAGAACCTATTTTGGATTAGGGCCCCTAGAAGCACTGCTTATGAGGGCTCTAATCTGAAACACCATGTCTACACAACAGCGTTGTTGTGGAATAAACTAATCCAGAATAATACTTCAAATGGCTGTGTCTACACTAGCCCAAAACTTTGAAACGGCCATGCAAAAAGTTTACTAATGAAGCACTGAAATACATATTCAGAGCCTCATTAGAATGTTGGCAGCTGCAGCACTTCGAAATTGCCACGGCTCACCGCCGTGTGGCTCGTCCAGACGGGGCTCCTTTTCAAAAAGGAGTTGGTAGGGTCTTTTCGAAAAGGAGCCCCATCTGGACGAACCGCGCAGCTGCAAGCTGTGCCAATTTCAAAGTGCTGCGGCTGCTGACATTCTAATGAGGCGCTGAATATGTATTTCAGCTTCATTGGTAAACTTCAAAATGGCCATTTGCATGGCCATTTTAAAGTTTTGGGCTAGTGTAGACATAGCAAATAGGTGCTATTACTTGTGGAATGAGGCTTACTAAATTTAAGATAAGCCATTTGCTATTTTGAAATAGTAAGTTGTATTGTGTAGGGTCTGCAAACTAATTTCAAAACACCTGCCATTATTGCAAAAAAGCTTTGCTGTGTAGACACCCTCAGAAATAGCTGAGTCAGGAGTATACCATGTAATATCAAAAGACATACTCTTCTATGAACTTATTACCTTTCCTCTTAATTGTTTACATGTTATAGCAAAATTAAGGTGGCATTCAAAGATCAAGCATGCCTAATAAATATTTTTAAATTTTCAAGTTCACAGTCTAAAGAAGAGGAACTCAGTGAAATGCTTGCTTGGTACCTCTCAGAATTAAGCCATGATTTTAGTCTCATTTGTCCTTAATAAACACACACACACACACACACTCAGAGGGGCTAAACACACCCTCTCCTATTCACTTCTTTCATCACCAGTCTACAGTAGAGCTAGGAAAAAAGAATGAAATTGTTTCTAGTGTACATTTAATTGGCTTTGTAAGACAACACTCAGTGCTACACCAGAAGCTAATGTTGTAATGCTGACTGAAGCACATATGCATGAACACTTTCTATTTTAAGGTATTTCAGAGAGAAATTACAGGCTACATCCTCATAACACATTTTTCTGTCACCAAGAACAAAAAAGCAAACAAAATATAAATATTTTCTCATGTCAAACAGAATATATTTAGCTGTAGAGAAACTGTTGCACAGTCAGAATTATGGTACAGTTAAAGCAATTGGATTGCAACTGGCAACAGTGGCGAAACCCCCAAAGAGAAGAAAATGAGCCAGATTTCAATGTCAAGATAGTGTACAACAGAGGGTATGTAACATGGGCAAAGACCAAGATAAGCTGCAACAGTCAAAGAGTAATTTGTGTTTAATGGGAAGAGGTTGAAGCCAGCGAAAGGATGCAAGAGCGGTGGGCAATATGGTCAACATTCTACACCCAACAAATGAATTCATTACCCTTGCTGTTACAGGCTGAACTTTTCTAGTCCTGCATCCTTGAGACCTGACCAGCTCCCAACCAGAGAGTTTGCCGAACCACAGAGGTCAGTATTGTCTAGCAGCATTACCTACACTTCCACTACTTATTGGGCTCTTAGAAGACATGTAAGGGTAAAGTGGAGCTGAATAACAGCACAGAACACTGAGAGCCAGGACTGGTGGCTGGAAACAAACTTTATGGTACCATGCGAAATTTGGCCATATGTATAATTGGACATCTGGCTAACTAAAATCATACTGAAGCACAGATGTTGGCAGACCAGAGAGTGCCAAACTAGAGAAGTTCAACCTGTACAAATCTAAGAAATATCAGTATGAAATTTTAAGTCCATTTCCTCTCAAAATGAAAAGAATTTTGTCAGAGCCTGACCCAAAGCCCATCAAAATCAATGGGAATCAGATTTTTGGGACAAGTCCCTTTTGAATGAACTTGCCTTATCAAAGTTGCTCTAAATTTACTGTCCTTTCAAATGGCTAAACCGAGAGAAACTGTAAGTGATCTGCTTGGAAGAGTCTGGATACAGTTAACAGGCATGTCCCATTGCTAGTGAATGGCAAGCTCCCAAGAGAATTAGGAAATTTTGAAGTGTTGAACCTTAAAGATTAAGGCAGCATTCATGCATGTCTCACTACTTTGGCTGTGATGCTGCACTGCCATTCTCTACCATCCCAAGAGATATGACAGGGAAAAAGCATTCTAACAGACTTAGCTGTCAGAACTTTAAACAAGGAAAGGTACTATGCTCTACAGTTCTCTAAAAACAGCTGCTAACAGCAGTGATATTGCAGCGACTAGAACAGTATTTCTTTTAAAGGCCAAAATAAGTGGCCTACAGCTTTGGCAGACAGCCCCCATGGGAATGGGATGCACAACAGCACAACTGAAAAAGCTGAGTTCAAAACCTACTGAAGAAAGGATTCAAGAGGAAATTGTTACTGCTCTCCTCAAACCATTTTGCAAGACCCTACCACTAAAAGCCCTAGTGTGGGGATTGGGGCAGTCATCAGCTCCCCATAGGATATCTGATATTTATTTTAAACTTGCAAAATTAGTCCAGCATTTGTTTCATGAACAGCCAGATACCTTAGGGTGTAAGAGTTCACTTCCAAGCTTTACATGAGACTGAATAGATGCAATCTTGAGCCATATAGAGGAGGATTAATTTTTAACTTGGCACAAACTGAAATAAGCAAAATTAGCATCTTTTAGCTGTTGGGTCCCTGCTATTTTTTTAGTCTCCTCTTTCTCCTCCATACTCCTTCTTCCTACTATAATGTATTTTCTTTTCTGCCAGCAAACCAAAGATGTTTGTTATGCTTAAAAATGCCATTAGGGATAATTTTGGGTGTGCACACACATGCATACTTACTAAAATGACATTTCAGTTTGATCTTTCTTCCTGTAAGATATTTTACTATGGTTCCCTTTTGTCTCGAGACACAGTGGTTAGCAGCGGTGGTGAGGATCTATGAGCAGTGTTTGAATCTGCAGCTTCTCTAGTGGCTTATCCATCCAATACAGATATTTTACTGGATTCCAAAATGCCGTTATATATAGCTTGACTTCAACATGCAACTTGTTATACAGAAACTAATAAGCACCTCATCAGCTAAAGTTATTGGCTAAGGACCAATAAAATCATGGCATTTTGCCTAAATAAAGATTTTTTAATTTAGCCCCCAAATTGATAGTTTCCCAGTTTTTAGTGTTTCCTCTAAAGCTAATATCAGTAGAGGTAGCCTGGGGTTGCCATTCAATTCAGGAAAAATGAGCAAGGAAAGCCCTGATCACCTGATTTCACATTATCTATAGCAGTATCATGGCTACCTCTGAAACCTGTCATCATGCAAGGCACTGGATTTAGTTATATGAAGTGGAAATCCATCAGCTTTATAAAGAAAACTTGCACAGATTACACACAGAAATCCCTATCACTTCAATGCATCTGATGAAGTGAGTTGCAACTCACAAAACCTTTTGTCATAATAAAATTGTTAGTCTTTAAGGTGTCATTGGACTTGTTGTTGTTTTTGCTGAAACAGATTAACACTGCTACCTCTGAAACCAAACAGCAGTGTCAGGTCGAGATGTAAAATGCCAGCTGGATTGCATCTCAGATGGCCACATTTAACTGAGGTCCAATGGTACAAGAACGAACTCTAATTAGTTATCAGACTAGTTTTGCTCTTACAAAGAAACTTTCACAGTCTATTTTACTGGCCAGCCAAGTTCACGTACATTACTTGGTCACTCTTTAATGCAACTTCAAATTTCCTAATATACCTGAGTTAGGGACTAAAGCCACCAATGGCATTCCTGGGATACAGACTAACAGAAGGTTTAATTAATCCTAGCTGAGATCAAGGTGATTTGGAAACACCTGCTTCACAAGTAACCAACTTTGACTTCCCATGTAGCTGCTGTTGGGCATTTCACCTTGTGCACTAACAGTGGGAACTTTGTCCAATAATAGAAGAAATTCAACCCTGTGTGGCAAGCCAGCACAATGGATGTGTATCACTTTTGCCTTTCACAGTCTCTGAACAGGAGTGAGTTTCAGCTTATTTAAAGAGGGATGTTCTATCTCTTGAGACAGAGCCCTGACCAAATCTCAGAGAGCTTTTATACTGTAATATTTTGTGTCCATGTGAATCTCCATGATTTAGTTTATCACACATCAACTTTAAATTTCATTCAGGGTTACAGATACAGTTGTCCAAGGGTGAATGCAGATTGGAGTGCTTTGCACATCATATCAGCTGCCAACATTTTAATTTCATCCGCTCGCAGGGTACTTGTGAGAGGCACATAACAAAGGCAAAAGCCAGTCAGCACTGAAAATGGAGAAGAAATGGCTCAGATGCAAGCCTGTAGCTCACCTGGGCTATTTGAGATCTTAAAATCAAAGAAAGGGAGACCACAGGGAAGAGGAGTAGGAGGATTTTTATTTAAAAATCCTGTTTCCCTGCACATGAAATTAGCAGGAAAATTGAGCGAGAGGGGCCCACAAACTCCGGAAGCAGAGTGGCAGTTGGACAAACTCAGTACCGTTCAGTCTCACAAGTCCCAGAGTCATGGGCAAGCAGCTGAGCCAATTAGAGGGCAGGGTGTGGGAAAAGCTCTGCATAGCAAAAAAAGGTAAAGACAGCTCTGTGGGCTCAAAGGCCAACTGACACAGGATAAGGAATAGAGCTATTTAGAGGACTGTGTTCCAGTACCTTTAAGCCACAGTGCCTACCACACCAAAAATGGAGAAGACTCCTCTGTATCCTGTCAACTAGTCACATCAATAATACCAACTGTTAACCCAAGTTCTAGAATGCTACTAGCTGTGAGGAAACCAGGACTGGTTTGTTGAGAAGGCTGAAGGGTCCTTTTTTCAAAAAAATAAGAATGAGAGCATCTCAGGTCTGACTGTAAAGAATCTGAGCAAGACCACACTATGGATCCTGAAAAACCTTTTCTGAAATCAAAGGGAAGTGAGAATTTACATGTGAGAGTGTCATTATAATATTGAAACCTGATACTAAAATGTGCTGTGTAAGAAAAAATAATTAGGTAGTAAAACTATTAGCATGTTTAATAAGTCCAAAGTATTCCGAATATTGATTTTTCAGTTTAGGCTTAATTTTTAATAAAGCAGCTGTTTGGTTCTCAGATGAAGCTGACTGGGACTTGGCTACATTTTAGTTCAAGGTTTTGCAGGTTTGAGGGAGTGATGATTTCAGATAAGCCTTGAAAGGACACCTCTCTGCTAAGGAAATCTTAGGAACATACATAGCTCTCGTGACTGTAGAATTTGAACCCCTCACAATCAAATGTATTTAATCTCACAACATGCCTGTAGCAGAAGGAAATATTGTCCTCCCATTTTACACAGGGGGAAAATGAAGGCAGAGGGATTAAGTGACCTTGATCAAGTTGTACAAAGTTTGTGGTGAAATAGGGTTTCTAAATCGAAGCTAGTACCTTGACCATCCTTCTCAGCACCTCTTGCTCACTCCCTGGAAAGGAATCCCTTCCAAAGTAGTCAGAATGATGGAGAGGTGGCTTCAAGGAAAGGTCCCAATTTGACAAAGAGAAATAACTATCTGTAAATTACTTTTTTTTCCCTAACTGTGATACCAAGAAACAGGCTTCCATAGGAAACAGGCAGGTGTACAAAGCAGCTGATTTGATTTTTTGACACTACCAGCTGGACATGGGACCAACATCTGTTACACTCCAGTCATTAATGGACTTAGATATGCTAGTTAAAATAGGCAAAAAGCCAACAGAGACCTCAAAGGATCACAGAAAGGAAGGGGTGGGGTACAGAATTAACAACTGAAGGCAGAGAAGCCAATTTTACCCAATTAAGAAAAATCCAGTTTTCAAAAAAAAAAAAAAAAAGTAGAAATTTAATTTTTGGTAATTGGAACCTCATTAGAGCTTGTGGTAGGCAGATGTGTGGAAGGACTTCCTGGTAGGACTGAGATGTAATGCTGTGCTGTCCTCCGGGAACTTCCATTCTGTGGCCAGAGACAAAATTGGTAGCTTTAATGATGAGAGGATCAGAGATTCTTCACTAGGTGGTATGGCAACGTTCCTCCACAGAAGAGAATTCTGCTCAAAAAATGCCAGAGTCAGCAGAGCCAACTGTCTCTGTGGGCCTCTGGGCAATGTGAGGGGAGTTGGGTCCATGCTCGCAGAAAGGGTGCGGATGAAGGAGGAAGGAGCCAGGCCAGAGACAGCCATCCCTCAGTGTTGCCCACAGTGCATTGCACACCTTGCCTCGCTGCAGCCCTTAGCACTGCTGAGAGAGTGCAGCTGGGTGCTCTGGCTGTGACTTAAAGGGCCCAAGGTGCTCTGGCTGCCATTGCTGCTACTGCAGCAGCAATGGCATCTGGATTGTAGGTCCCTTTGAATTGCCAGGCCCTGAAGCAACTGCCCCTTTTGTTAGGTCCCATCAGTCAGCAGATCTGGCCATAAATTCATTTATGAGGTGAGAACCAGAGGAAAAAATCGTACTATAGGGTTCGCTGGAAATAATCCATTGGGATATGAATATATTTAATGTTTTTCCTTTGTGGAGATTTCCTCCACAAAGATGGGAAACAGCAAATCAGAAAGCCTAAAGACCCTGACTCTGTATAAATAGTTTGTAAAGCCCCTGGCAAGGTCCAAAGAATGTCAGTGTTTCATTCAGATGAATATGTAGAGGGTTAAAAAAAGTAGATGAACTGGGTACAAAACTGAATGTCGTGCTAACCTTTTGGAAACAAAAGTAGAGGCTTGATAGAGTGCTTTATGTGGGTAGGCTGCATTGCCAGAACAGGTCGTAAGAAATCTTTTCCATCTTATGAGAAAAGAAAGCATCTCAAAGATTTATGAATTGAAAAGTGTATAGCCAGTGTCTCGTGAGAGAATGCTAGCGGTTTCCCCATCTGTTACCCACACATATCAGGCAACTTCAGTATGGCTCTTAGGATCTCCTTACCTGCTGGGAACATGCTGCACAGCCCTAGCAGAGAGACCCGCTCATTTAAAATAGTGGTATGGACACTACAGCATAGTGACAGCACAACTAGCTACCCAAGCAGGTTTCGATTCATGTGACTAGACTATAGCAATCCATAT
This sequence comes from Carettochelys insculpta, assembly GCF_033958435.1. Lineage (NCBI taxonomy): Eukaryota > Metazoa > Chordata > Testudines > Carettochelyidae > Carettochelys > Carettochelys insculpta. The sequence goes on from NC_134144.1 coordinate 61,525,769, forward strand.
TGCTATATTAAGAATCCTAGCACAAGTGGAGTTGTCATGAGTCTACCTGGGCTGAGAGTCCATCCTTAAGGAGAAAAGCAGAGATCTCCTGGTTGTCATTTTTTATGGGATGCTTCACAGTCATCAGACTAGTTCTGACACCACATTATAAATGATGTTCCAAGACAAAATAGAAATGGCAAATATCCTGGCCAGGAGACTTTGAATCTCAATTGAAATTAATGACTCTACCCTTGAAGGGTCACCAAGTTTGCTAAACAACTACAAGTGATGATCAAATAAAATGGTAAATACCCAGTTATCAATCACTGTCAGAAGGATACATTGCAACCTCAGCAGTCTTCCATGACAAAGTTCTCCCAGAAGAGTTCTTCTGGTAGATTGTTACAAATGTACAAAGGTATGTGGGGAGAAGGTACTGTGTGCTAAAAGGCTTTTTAATCTAAAGGAGAAAGGCAAAACAAGAGCCAACAGCAGAATGCTGAAGCCAGACAATTCAAATGAAACAAGGCATTACTTTTAATAGTGAAAGGTAATTTAATCATTGGAAGACTATCAAAGGAAGAAGCAGATTCTCCACCTTTTGGTGGCTTCCAATCAACACCAGAAGTATCAATGTCTGAAAGATATGAATTAGTCAAACAGATTTTGGGTTCAATAGAGTGGCAGTTAGGTAGCATTCTATGACTAGTGCTATACAGGATATCAGAGTAAGTGATCTAATGGTCCCCACTAATCTTAAATAATTCAATAAACAAACACTTCTGCAACTTTTTGGTGCCATAAAAGCACCTCAATTTATTTTTAAAAAAATCTTCTGCAGAGAACAAAGGTAAGACCATTTCTGTCCCTGGTCCTCAGTAAGCTGAAGAAAATTTTCATGCCCATATTTGACACAACTAGCTAGTCCCTGTAGACATGTGGTTGATCCCATAAGAATATGTCAACAAAAGACAATGTTCACTAAAGCAGATTCATTTTTAACCCAGCCCCAGTGAAAACAATGGTCTTCTCTTTTAAAGAAAAAAAGTTTAGGAAAGCTGAAAAATTACTGAAATCAAACATTCTACAACCATTTTGGGAGAATTTTCCATAGAGACATGGATACAATCACAGAAGGTTTCTAAGATAACAAATGGATGCATTAAAAAAAAAGAAGCAAAATGATATTTTCCCTAACTGCTGTAGTATTCTCTCCACCCTTAAACACCACTTAACTGGGGCAACAGTCAGTATGTTAGTATGAATTGTTTTCCCAACCTAGCCCAACATTAAAAACTTTCTACTATATTGATTGTGTAGACAAGTCAGGCAAATTTATAATGCTCCAGCATGCCAAGCACAAAGCAACAATGTGGACCTTGCAGTCACCTACAAACAATAGTATGCCAATGAGAGCTATAGAACAGTTAGTCATTGCAGGCTTCACATAGACACTTAACACATGGCCAATCAGGGTGTGAATGTACAGTGCTTTAGTCAGTCACACATCAGGTGGCTATATGGACTAATCCAACCTGCACTTTTCCAACATACTTTGTATTCCTTGATTTATCTGAGAATAAGAGGGAAGAGCAAATATTTTTCCAATTAACCTTGGGTCCAAAAGCCCAGCTATTAAATGACAGCCCTTGCTCTATCACCTGCTTTCAGAGCCCCTTAGAGCTCACCTATTGGAAAGCTAGCTATATTAGCCTGTATCTTCAAGAACAACAAGAAGTCCTGTAGCACCATATAGACTAACAGATATTGTGGAGCATAAGCTTTTGTGAGCAAGCAGGTCTTTGCCCATGAAAGCTTATGCTTCAAAATACCTGTTAGTCTATAAGGTGCCACAGGACTTTGTGTTGTTCTTAGAGCTCACCTGAATTTCTTTCTGTGTGACTGTCACCTCTGTGCATGGGTTGAGTACAGGACTTAGGTATCACTTAAATTCACTTCATCCCTCAAAATAGGGTTTAGCTGGGATTTGCATGACCCAAGAAACCAATTACTCAGCTTACAATCTGATGCCTCCTCAATTATGTTAGAGCTCCTGTTATGCACATCTTCAAAACAATTAAAATAAATTTCAGTTCAGAAATTTAAAAAGTTTTTAGCTTGGGTTTTAAGGATCAGTGATCCCACAACTTGCTGATCTTGACATTCCTACTTTCAGCTTTTGTTGATATAAAAGTTCCAAATCAGCACACACAAAAAAATTGTCATTTTAGTACATGTGCAAATCAAATCATCAGATTCTCCCTAGGTAAAATAATCAATTTTGGAGTAAGCCTAGCGTGGGAAGTTTCAGTGTAAATGGAATTTGCATGAGAAAGTATTAGAAGGGTAATTGGACCTGAACTTAACCATAGCAATTGCTACCAACAGAATACTACTTTACACATGAGCTCTCATACATGCATCCAGTAGAAGAACCAAGGTCTTTGATTGTCCTTAGGCCCTCAACTTTTTGGCAGCTCAACATTTAGAATAGTCATGATGTATACTGTGAATGTTTAAACTAACTGTGCATGCCGCTTCTACAATGAAAAATATGATGGTGCTGCATGCATTATTCATGGTGCACAGGACCATAATATTTTCTGAACTTGGATGGATTCAAAATACAAAATAAAGTGCTGTTCTTTTCCTACTGATGTTTATTTTACATTCATTTAAATTTTGGGAGTTTTGCAGAGCATCAAGAAGGAAAATGCACCCTAGCACATTAATACATATGAAAGTAGTTAATATACTTCAAGAATAGTTCATAATTGAATAATAAATTTAATATTATGGTCCCTTTACTAATGCAGAATAGTTCTTGTATATTGTAAGTTTAAGATATGAAACATTGTCATTGCATAAACTTACCAGTCAATAGTTTGGAACATCACACAAGTACGTGTAGGAAACTGATAAAAATATTTTTTTCTGCTTCTTGTAAGTTTTAACTTGTAAATTAAATTACACAGCAATATTTGGGACCCAAGAGAACAAAAACTAGCTAAATATGAAATATACATTGAAATTATCTCCTGTTCAGAAAGAAGTGTGAAAAGACCCTCATCTATAACAGTACTGTAATGCCAAGCACAAGGAACTTCATGTTTGCCTGCCACCAACTAAAAAAGTTCACATCACTTGACCAAAGTATAATATATCCTTAATGGCTTTTCTGTTTTCCATACAATATAGAAGCGTGTTAAGCAAGTACTAGCCTTCAGATAGAGTTGCATCTTTGTCTGACACAAGTCAGTGGGACTATTCACATGCCTAAATGCTTTCCTGTATCAAGGAAGTTTATTGGACAGTGTTTATACTGTTACGCAAAGCACTGGTGAGAGCTCATCTAGAACTCTGTGTACAGTTCTCCTCTGTGTTTAGGAAAGATGAACTCAGATGGGAACAGGTGCAGAGAAGAGCTACTAGGAGGACCCAAAGAATGGGAAGCCTAGCTTATGAAGAAAGGATAAAAGCAGTCAGCTTGTTTAGCCTAACCAAAAGGCAGAAACCCTGAGGTTTCCACGTTCCCCTCTGCATAGGCTACTTGCTAACTTAAGGTAGCATACCCGATGGATTCCTTGTAACTTGAAGTCTTTCAAACATGATTTGAGGACCTAAGCAACTTATCCAGAGTTAGGTTTCTCTTACAGGAGTGGGTGGGTGAGGTTCTATGGCCTACAATGTGAAAGAGGTCAGGTGAGACGATTTCTGCTTACCTTAAAGTGTCATGGAGGACAAGCAATTTTTGAATAGTCAAGGGAAGTTTCAGCACAATTACTCAGTGTTAGAATTATGACTCTCTCCTGTAACCGGGAGATTTCAGTGTGGCATGTAGAATCAAGCTTTACTGCATGATGGACCAACAAAAGTGCAGACTATCAGAAAACAAGAATGAAAGGCCATATTTAAAAACCCCTGCCAACAAACAACCCTGAAATTGTATTTTTCTATATGTTGTTTGCCTCTTTCTAGGCTTCTAAAATTTATGTTTTACATGTTTTATTTGACAGGTGTTTTGATGTCTAAATCATACCCATAAATTACATCTAAAACTGCTTTGGTGTCTGACAGAGAATAAGTGATGAAATATTGAACAGAAGACCTTGACTGTCCTTGAATTATATTCAGAAATAAACAGAAAGGGAGATAGCTGCCCTGCGTGAATAGAGAGGAAAAAAAGAAGCCTGCCCTAATGTGACCAACAATATAATGCTATACATCCAGCAGAGACCATCATTAATTCTCACATCACAAATTCTGTGTTTACAAGTCACCTTATGTTCCACCTCTTAAAGATACATTTGGCTGTGCCATTATTTCCAGTAAGCATGGTTTGTAGTTTCAAAGTCCTCAGTCATTATGTTTTTTAGATATTGTGCACGAAAAGTGGATCTTCCATGGTACAGTAACTGCAATACATCTACTCTCAATCTTTGAATTACCTTAATTCAGGTTAGTGAGTGTTTCAACTCTGCATGCAGTTTTGATAGCAATGCAATGACATACTCCACCTCCCAGATTAAATCCAATTAATTTCTCATTATGACTGCAAAGCAGAGTATTTTATGTATTTTATTATGAGCAGATTTCCCCATCATTGCTTGGTTCCTCAGTTCAATTAATTTTAAAATAAAAGGAAAATGTGCATGGTTTATACAAATGACTGCATTTCTCCAAAATACTGTTATTTTTATGAAGTTAATTTTTATTTTAGATTTCATAAAAAGGGATTTTTAAATTTTCTGTTTAGTGTTTTTAGTAATTTTTAAATGAGAATTCCCTCAAGTGTATTTTTCTTCATCCTTATAAACTCTTATTCACTGTTTTAACAAAAGAAGGCCCTAGTCAGTTATATTTTAATAACATTTTCTTCAAGATTTCAAAACTTAAGCATTGATTTAGCTGTACCAAAACAGAGCACTACTCCAAATTTCTCCATTTTATCTCTTTTCCACAGGGTTTGGAAAAGCAATCCTATTACAGGTTCATCCTACCTGTGTTTTATGAGCTGCCCTTTCCGCTCTACTACCATATAGAGTATCCCTTTCAATATATCTCCCCTTAAGATATTTGTCCAAATCATGTTACTTCACAATTGTCAGCTTTCCCCTTAACTTTAATTTAAAAACTCCTCTACAACTCTTAAGTTTACGTACCAACAATGTGGTTCTGTTTTAGTTTAGGTAGTGCTCACACTTACTTGTATCAGTGACTTTTTCCTCCAAAAGGTTCCCCAATTCCTAATAAGCCCAAGTCCCTTCTCCTTCCACCATTCTTCTCTCCCATCTGCAAAGTCCCTGCTGTTCTGCCTAACTGGCCCTCTACATGGAACTGGAAGCATATTAGAGACACTGCCATGGTCTTCAAAACCTTTCCCAGTTGGCTAAACTGCCCTCTCCAAGAGCTCTTCCTTTTGTAGGTCATTGGACCCTGCAGGGGTGAATTAGCCACTGGACCAATGGGGCGTCTCCCCAGGGGACTCAGCCACTTAAGGGACTCCCAGAAAAATGGGTACCCCTGCCATCGAACCAGTGCTCACTGGGGAGCAGGATTGGGGCCCAGAAGTTGCCCTGCTCCCCTCACCCAGCACTCCTGCCTGGTGGAAGGGCAGGACAAGCCCCTGTGACACAACTTTGCCTACTAGCATGGCACTGGGCAGAGTGGACTGCAGGCAGAAATGGTGAGGAAACCCTATTCTGCTTCTCATTATCTCCATGTACCATAAGCACTAGCTTTTCCGCTGGATACTGCACATATGTAACCCACACACTTAAGTGTGGTTCACTGTCCCATGTAGTGACACTTAGACCAGTCACACAAAGAATTAGCTCTCTACAGCCTTAGCTGAGAGCCAGCTGGCTTTTAGCACAAGCTGTAGAGTTTCACGCTATGCTCCAGAGGTCCCAAGTTTGAGCGCACCTGTGGGCAGTTACACATACATTTATGTGTAAAGAGGTCTACAAGCATTCGCCAAACTCACCACACCATTCTCTCAGTCATCGGGCACAACTGTATGTCTCTGCCTGATACCTGGAGTTCCCTCCCCAGGAGAGGTATCCTCAGAACAAGAGGACAGTATGACATCCTAAAGGAGAGTCCTAACTATAGGATCGTGTCCCTCTTCTCTAGCTTTATGTTCTCCTTGCTCAAGACTTCTCTTTGTTAACACCACACAAGCTTTCAGAGTGGGGGTTGGGACAAAGGAGTAAGTGCCATGTGAGTTTCTGAATAAGGTTACTGTGTGTCGTATTAATTCATTCTCCCAAAACTGCTCAAGCAAAGTCTCATATCTGAGCGGCTGAGCTGCATGAAATGCCTACAGAATGACAATTGCTTCTCACTTTGTGAAAGCTCACATCAATGTCATGGCCTAAAGCTTTGGGAGAGAGGAAGTTAAGTGCAGTTTTAAAACTGGGCATGCTACTCTTATCTTATTTTAATACGCTTTCATGACCAAAATTTGCAGGATTTTTTTAGTCAATCGTTTTAGTATTCTATAACTAAGCGGCTGTCATTCCGAGTGAGAGGTGTTTCCTAGCAAACACATTCTGTAATTTCCTCACATAGAAAAATCAGAAGCTGTCAGCTGGACTGTACAGCCAAGTCACCAACAAAATAATCATTGCTTCACCATCATTTAAATCACTGGAGTATATAGTTTGTCGCATATGCTCTGAATGCAGAGTCATTCAAATGAAATGAAAAACAGTCTGGAATAGCTCATTCATTAATTTTCACAGCAGTTGGTGCCCTGCTGGCATTTGAAATTAGTGTAAGGAAAAGTTCAAGAGATTTAGCTTCATTTCAAATCACATTTTCTACTATGATTTGAGAAATGTTACAAATAAATTAAATTGCATTAGTGAAAACTAATTGCAGAGCAAAAGAGGAATATTAAATGCTAAGTACCAAAAACTAATTTAAAAGCATCATCATTTTACCAGCTGAATCATCCACCACATGAAAAATTACAGTAATAAATAAAAAACTGCAGTGGATCTAAATCTCACTATATATTGCTTGAATCCCAGAGGATGCTGGCCATTGAAGTGTTAAATGACAAACTAAAAAGAAAATATTTTATTCCTGGTCAGTTCATAGCTCCAACTTCTACCAGATTTCTCTACAATTAGAACACCAGCCTAAAAATCAGAACTCCACAAATGTGAAGTAGTTGTTAGTGTTGTAGTGAACTCTTCGGCTTTGCAGGGGGCAGGAGGGAAGTAGAAGAAGGAAAGATGACTTTGCAAACTTTTGAAGCCATTCAGAGCTCTTAGGGAGGGACTATGTTTCTTCAAGATTCCCATTGATCGTTCCCATTGGCCATTCATTTTCCAGGTTTTCTATAAAAAAAGTCCTAACTAGTTAATAGAAGGTTTTAGCAAATATGTTCTCTAGTAATCATAAATGACCGCAGAGATTAAAACAAGAGGCTGTCACTCTAGGTTGTGAACATGTCAAAGGATACTCAATAATGCCTGCAATTCAGAGGACAACCTAAAGAGACTTGAAACACACAATTTTACATTAAAATATGAGGCACATTTCACTATGTATTTTAATATTGGGAGACATCAAACTGCTCCACGTAACTGAAAGTAGTGTGGTATTCTGAATATCTCATGAAGTTTCAGCAAAACAATATGCAACTGGGAGTTAGAATCCAGTGAAAGCTGAATAGCACACTGAAGTCTACTCAACAAAGTAGTGTCTGTGTAGTATGTTATAAAGTCTCACATGCCCCAGTAACCAACACACATTAGGGATAATGATCTATTAACTGCCAGCTAAATCAGGGGTCAGCAACCCCCAGCACATATGCCAAGAGTGGCACGCAAGCAGATTTTCATCACCACGTGAGGCAGGAGCTCAGCTCCACACCTCCTCCCCCATGCAGCTGGGAGCTTGCTCAAAGCCCGTGGATTAACAAAAGACCAGCTAATGCACCAACCACCATTTAAACAGTAAAGCTCTGTATCTTTATTTATTAATGAAGCTGTTGCAAGCAGTACTATTAGTGGCTTTAAAAAAGCATCTCCAGCACTGGGACCATACATAGAGGTCAAAGGGTCAAATTTCAGCACTCTGCCTCAGAAAGGTTGCTGAAATGTGAGTTATATCTTTCACTCAAATAGAAATCTAGGTTTTAGTGATAAGGTTCAAATGCTATCAGTGACCTATGGTCATCGCTGCTACATTTGGAACATATAGAAGTGTATAACTTCCAATCCAGTTGGTATTACTGTACGAATGCTCCAGTTTTCCGATAAGGGATACATGTATGACAAAGAATGATTGTGGATCATATGCTCTCCTGCTCTGCATCATGAGGGTAGCAACATGCAGCTGTTGGTGAATGTTAAGTGCAAGCATAGCTACCAATCTGGGGCAGCCTATAGAAGTTGAAATAATAGAATAAGTGCAGAGGTGCAGGTACTCCAGGTGGATATCTAGAAACCCGTGGGGTGATTTTAGAGTTTCCTGTAGATCTGTGTGTCTCCCACACTGATGCTATCCAAATGGCAGGTTGCCCCAGAGTCAGACCTTGGAAACCCTGGATCCTATCCACAACAACCCTGTTGAGGAGCTATAAGGAGTGCACTTAGAATTCTATCCAGGTTACAATTCTATTGGACTTTCTTACCAAAAGAAAGAGGGCCCATTCCACAAACATGAATGTTTCATTGGAAGTTCTAACTAGGCCTACTAGTGAACATCCACATCTATACTTCTATGATCAGGAGGAAGAGCAGCAAGAAAAAAAAAACACTCTGAAAAGCTATCTCACTAATATTTCATGACATGGCTGCTGTAGAGATGATGAAGGAAACCATAAGAAAGCTATTCAATTCAGTATTATCTTGAAAAGTGACAAAATCTGGGCATGTTAGTGAGATAATCCATACAGAAGAATTTAATAAAAAGAAAATGGAATAATATTTGCTATTAATAAAAATAGCAGAAAAAGAGTAGCAAATACAAAGAATGTATAAAGGTTCAGAATAATTTACCACTCTCCACTGGGGATAGTCCTGGGTAAGGTTCTCCCAAATGTCCACAATGATGCTGCACTTTTTCCATGTATGCCTTCAGCACATACTTATGTCACTTCCTCTGGCCCCCAATGCTCCTTCACCCTTCCTTCAACTTAGAAAACAGAATCTACGTTGGGAAATGCTGATCAGCTACCCAAACCATGTGACCAGTCCAATGTAGTTGTTGGTGAATGATAACGGCTTCAATGATGGTCACATTTGACTCTCCTGGGATGCCAGTGTTCACAAGCCGATCCTCCTAAGAGATATTTAGGATTCTTTTGAGGCAGTGTTGATGATATTATTCAAGTGCTTTTAAATGGCATTTTTATGTTGTCCAGATTTCACATGCACAGAGATGAATTGGAATAATCACTGTATGGTATACAAGGAGCTTTGTTTTGGCATAGATGTCCCAGTTTTTGAAGACCCTTTGTCTCAGATGGGCAAAAGCAGAGCCTGCACAGCCCAGACGATGCTGGATTTCTGTGTCAAATTTGACTTTAGTGGAAGGATTACCTCCAAGGTATGGGAAATGCACCACCATTTTCCAGCAGTTCTTCACTGTCTTCAATATAAGGTGCATGAGATTAAAAACATACTGCCTTGATCTTTTCCGCTGCTTCAGCCCATCCTTGGTTACTTGGAGCTCTTCTATATAACTTGAGCAAAATGGAATATTGGTGTATGACCGAAAATTAATATTGTCCCTCTTTTACGGTTTCATAATTAAGCAATAGAAACAAGGGGCACACTGTTCTAGATGATGATTATTACAAGCCACAGAGAATGCCACCAGGAAAATGTGTAGAAAGTCGAGAGATTTTAAGCACCTAAGTGTGGTATCCATGGAATTTTCAACATGTTGGCTTATTTAGCTTTCAGCTGAATAGATGTGTCTTCCCATTGACTTCAGTAGAATCCATCCATCGTCAAGATGGAACTTGCAAAAGTGCTTAAATTTTATTTAAGAAATAGTACATTGTGTGCATTTGCAATGTGTGTGCATCAACCTAGTAATGAGTGAATTTAAAGTTTCAGTTGTCTCAGTTTACCAAACACTGATACCTCAGACACACCTCTAAGTGTGCAAAATGAGGCAGCAGACCATAAAATGGTAGGTTTTCTTGTGAGATTGTTGACACTTGTTTCTGTCTGGAAAGGCTGTTTTCATTTCTGCTTCCTTTTCTGCATTTAAATGTGGAGAAACTATTGCAAACCCCTAAATGGTTTTAGCTTGTGTTGCTAAGAGGTCTCAAAGTCAGTACTGCATACAAAATTCCACTTGTAGCGTGCAACAAGATGTGTTGTCCTACAAAACCCAGACTATATGTTCTTAAGTGCCACCTACAGAGACTTTATATGTGTATAAGGTTTGTTAATAGGATTACATAGACTAGAGCAATTTCCCTTCATTCATGTAGAGCCCTGCTCGGATAGAAAATTATCTGTACCCAGAAAATGAGCCTCAGCTATCCACATTGACATCCGAGGATGTGGATACCCATGGCTATAAAGTAGGTGTCCATGGATTTACGGGGCTTTACATCCACATTCTTATAACTTGACTCCTTAGGGTCATCCCTTGAGAATAATTGCTCCTATTTTTTTCCCCATTGTGGGAGCATTATTCTCCTGCTTCTACCATCTTTATCTTTGACACTATTCCTCACAGTTTCCACCCTCCATCTTTTCCCCCCAATTCTTAGATGCTGTCTACACAACTATTGGCTGTCTGAGCTGAAATTCAGAGATTTGTTTTTATATCTTTAATCACAGAAGTATTTTGGCTTGCTGTCCTCACTATTGATTTTGTTCTTTTTCATAACTGAAGCTTCCAAAAGTTGAGTCACTATTAGAGAGAGTCTATGTAGCATCTGTACTGGGCTGCTGCTTAGACCACCTGTTGATGGTTTTTCTACAGTGCCCTAAGACTGCTCATGAGTTTTTATTCTTTTAGTATGCCTTCTTTTAAATTAATTGATAACTTCCTCTGCTCTGCTAGCCGATTATAATGAAGAGAAGCTGTGATCACAATTGCATTCAGATTCTGCTGATGCTACAAACTTGGCACATTCCCAAGAGGCAAATTTCTAACAACTTCTTGGAAAGTTTCAGTGTGAGAGTTGGTCCTACGTTTCTCTTCTTACCACCCCACACCTTTTCCAAAGTTGGAAAAAAGTATGTGTGCCCACATTCGCAAAATAACTCCAATTTCCTAAACATTCATTTTATTGCATTCAGAGGTGAAGAAGGTGAAGAAAAGAGGACAAAAAAAACTGTCAACAAATCACAAAAATATAACAAATTTCAATTTGAATCTTTTTTAGTATTTTCTTCAAGTTTAAGGAAAATAATTTTTGGAGGAGAATTTTAAGGACATTGAGTACAGCATAAAGTGCACTGGAATAATGCTAGTTGATTAAGCTTCATTTAACTAGAGATTGCACATCCTAGCCCCATTCTGAGCATTAACATGGTTTTTAAAACAAACACAGTTTTGAGCCTAGGATTTTCAACGAGGTCTGAAGGAACTGAGCATTCAGCTCCCTTTGGCTTTGAAAGGGAATTGGATGCTTAACTTCATGCTTTGATAGTGGGCTATTGGAGTTCTGAGACCATAACTGACCTGGTGGGATACAGTGATTTTTGCAATGCAGGGTGCTCATGGAATTTCAGACTGGAATGCTTTTTAAATGACAGCAAAGCACTGGCTCTATTGTATCACTTTTTATTAAGCAGTTGGGTCCTCTGCCTTCCGGGGGAATCAGGGCCTAGTGTATCAATGATGGGTAAGAATGAGCTATCCTGTAAATAATTACCTAACTAGCAGGTTGTCAGCTGATTGGCTGACAAGCACGTAAACCTGGTGACAGTCCACCAGAGCTCAGCTAGAGAAGGGTGATCTGGAGCAGAGGGGCTGCTAGGCAAAAGAATTTCTGGACTGTGATGGGGGCCACACTGTGAGGAGCTCTGTGCTTCTCAAAGATTTGTAGTCAGTTCTTTAGAAGCCATGATGCTAGGTAAGGAATCCAGATCAAGTACCTTGTGAATAAACGGACTGAGAACAGCTCTCAATCCAGGCTTCTGATCAGTGCTTTCCTGCCTTTTTGCTCAGTCTTCAATTGGTAAATCCAGCCCTTAAAAGGGTGATGCTGTTCAGTACATCAGTGCCTGGCTGAATTTATAGATTACATACTCTGGGAAAATTAGGTGCTCTGTGCCTGTACTTGGCTGCAAGGCCTAGTATGTGCATCTTGCAGTGGCATAGTGGATACTGCAGTGGACCAGGGAATTCCACAGATCTGTGTCGTGTTTCTAGCTCTGCTGTGACTTTGAAAAGTTTATTTTTAATTCTGCCTCAGTTCAAATCTAGTTACAGGGAAATGCTGCTATTTTAATATCGTGCATTACCTACATGCAAAAAGCATACTAATTCATCATGAAGGCTGTGTTTTAAGTCTTGCTCAAGTTGGAAGATTAAAGTCAAGGTACGTGGAACATTGGGATGATTAAAAGCACTGAGAGGAAAGGGATTAGACAGGTAGACAGACGGAGACCATCTAAAAGAGCTGAAGGAATGCTGCAAGGCCACCAAGAACATCAGAGACTGCATCAGGATTAAGTAGCCAAAGGTTTAGAAGGGGTGCTTTTACCAGAAGGATCAATTAAGTGGCGAAATTCTGGGAGTATCTTTCAAATTCATTGAAACCGAAGCATCCACCAGATTCAAGAGCAAATAGTAACTGAATTTGGGCTCTCCTTAGTAGCTGCTATCATTGCAACAGTTCCATCAGCACAGGATTTGGAAAAGCAGTGCAAAGATAGAAGCTGCTCCTTTGCTACAAATTGTGGAAGTTCCAACATATTAAATCAGCACAGCTGAATTCACAATATTAGAGCAGGGCAAATAGTGCTGGATAAATCCTTTTACTATTTAAGCTAGCACAGCAAGTGCCCTCCTCATGCATCATCTTTCTGCCACAGCTTCTTGTTATTAATGATGCAGGATATGAGCGAATCATAGAGATCACAGATTCTGTGATTTCAGCTGACCTCTGTGACTTTAGTTGCAGCCCTATAGCTGCAGGGCTCTGGGTTCCTCTGTTTTTATTGTCTTTTTACTAAAAATACCTGTGACCAAATCTTAACATTAATTTGTGATATCTTTACTTCCTGTTCTATCTGCCAGTATAGCAGGGAGCAGAAGTGTGGACAAGTAGTAAACTACCATGGTTCCCTTTTGCACTCATGCAATCCTCATCAGTCTGGCTACTGCAGCCTCACGTAAGGTAGAATTTCTGGATTCAACTCCACCTCAGTTTCCATTATGAGTGCTGCGGCTGAGAAACACCTCACAATGTCATGTGACCAATGAACTCCATGACATACTGAGTGAGATTAGTTTCTAGCAGTAGCAGCTGCAGAAAGAGAAAGAATCTCACCATCAGAAGCACACACTCAAGGTCAGGAGCAGCGAAATCTGGGGAAGTGCCCTGTCTATTCTATAGCTACCCCCAGGACTTATTGCAGAATTTGTCCTGGGCCAATAATTATCTTTCACAAACACTAAATATTACACATTATTATGGTGTGGAGAAAGTGAATATAGAAAAATTATTTACCTTTTCCCATAATACAAGAACTAGGGGACACCAAATGAAATTGATGGGTAGTAGGCTCAAAACTAATAAAAGGAATTTTTTCTTCACACAGCGCACAGTCAACCTGTGGAACTCCTTGCTGGAGGAGGCTGTGAACGCCAGGACTCTATTAGGGTTTAAAAAAGAGCTCGATAAATTTTTGCAGGTTAGGTCCATAAATGGCTATTAGCCAGGGGTAAAGTATGGTGCCCTAGCCTTCAGAACAAGGGCAGGAGATGGATGGCAGGAGATAAATCACTTGATTGTTGTCTTCTGTTCTCCTTCTCGGGGGCACCTGGCATTGGCCACTGTCGGCAGATGGGATACTGGGCTGGATGGACCTTTGGTCTGACCCAGTATGGCCATTCTTATGTTCTTATGTTCACAGCGTTAATGTAAAGAAAAGTCACATGTTTTCAAAGCCATTTAAGTCTGAATAAAAGTAAAAGGTAAAGGGAGTTTGAGAAATCACAGACACTTGCACATGCATCTTATTCCACCAATTATTGTTTTTATATTTCTTTAGCACCTACTAGCTTCAACTGAGGTCACACGCATCTCATTGTACGAGTCACTTTCCTTAAAGCAGGGATTGCCCCTCACTGTGTAAGGTACAGTCTATTAGCAGAAATAGAGGCAAGGAAAAGGTGACAGGACTTTAGATATGAGGCGGGAGACGCAGTTCATCTAGTCTGACCTGTGTATTACGGGATACCAAGACTTCATACGTACTGAACCCAATAATGGGAATTAGGCGAGATTATTACAGTGTACAGGAGACTAGACTTTTGTGTCACAGGTAGAGACCAGGAGCGACCAAAGTTGACCATTGCCAAGGTGTACACCCCACCTCACGATATGGTAGGCCCAGGATCACACAGCAGGTCACTGTCAAACACAGGAATAGAACTTAGGTTTCATCTCATGTCTCACTGTTTGCTCATACTTTCTTACGGTTTGGTTAAAGGGTCTACTGTGGTTCTGTTAAACCATAATAACTGCATAGCTACTTTTCATTTCAGCATGGCCTTGAGAACATTTAGCACCATTATGGACCAATTTGTTTTCTTCTACTGGCATTAGGTAAGGTAAAGTGCAGAACACACCACTAATGATTTATCTAACAACTTACAGGATGGTCTTTCTTTCATGTACTGTTAGGTATAGGAAAAGACTGAGACGTCACCGTAGGAAGTTAACTACCCCAACATTTCCATGTAATGTCAGAACTTCTGTACACATGGAGGCCGTGTCTACACTTGGCCAAAATTTCAAAAGGGCCATGCTAATGGCCAAATCAGAGAATACTAATGAGGTGCTGAAATGAACAGTCAGTGCCTCATTAGCATGCTGACGACCGCGGCACTTTGAAAGTGGCACATTTCGATCACACGCAGTTTGTGTACGAGGCCTTTTTAGAAACGGCCCCACAAACGTCAAATTTTGACGTTTGCAGGGTCCTTTCAAAAAGAGCCCCATGTCGACCAGCCGCACACGATCGAAACATGGCACTTTTGAAGTGCTGCAGCCAGCAGCATGCTGATGAGGCACTTAATATTCATTTCAGCGCCTCGTTAGTATTCTCTGATTTGGCCATTACCCTGACCCTTCCAAAATTTTGGCCAAGTGTAGGCATGGCCTCAGTGTCATATTCTAAGCCTCGTCATACTCACAAAATTTGTGGCAAGTTAATCAGCAGCCCTTTTATAGATTTGGCTTATTTCCCAAGTAGTCACAGAAATAGCTAACACACTAGCTCAACTTCACTGCTAAACATATTGCTCTCCCATCCTTCCCCATGCTTGACTCTCACATGTGCCCATTCCAATAAGTAGTTAACTGAAAATAGATTTTTACATTAAAGAGATTCTATTAAGTGCTTCAAAGGATCTATACTTCTGATTAATTTAGTTTTTCCTGGAATTGATTGGATATTATACAGCAGGCATGCAATGATTTCTGTTCCCTTCTAAAAAAAAAAAGTGGTTTGACATTGATTTTTAGACCCACTGTATAGAGATAGTTCTGGAATGCAAAGGTCTTCCTAGAAGTTTTAAGTGGTCATTGAAGTTTATTTCTACACTGTCTTTTTAGTTGTGTGCAACTGGAGAAATGGTTCAAAGAAAATGCATGTCTTGTTCAATTTTCTTTTCATGTACAAAACAAAAAGGGATATAACAATAGAGACAATTGCAGTCAAAATACATTTTATACTGATGTACAACAAAAAATTAACAATCCAATAAATGCTGCACTATCCTTAAAACTGAGAAGTTTTGGAAATGAGTTTGGAAAGGAGGTATAGGGACATACAAAGGCAGAAGTGTTCAAGATAAGCTTTATTTTACAATTCCATTTCTTTGCATGTAATTTGTGAAAATGTAATTTTATAAAAGAACCCCATAATAGAACCCATTTGAAATCAAAATTTAGTTTAAGATCCCTTTTTGTCCAGGCTGTGCACATTTGTTTTCATTTATAGCTTAATGAACAATCAAGTTTAGGGCTATTTGGAGGAATTTTGTCATTTGAAAAGTTTCGGGACTAAATTACCTACATACTAAAATAAAAATAAATTGCTTCTGTGTGAGTTGACAAAGCTGTGCAAACATTACCACCTCTTGATCTCTATTTGGTTTCAGGCAGTTAAAGACAAAAACTTAGGAGTTGGCTGTAATATATAAAAATGCACGTTACTATGACCATAATCTAGCGAGTCTTTACTATCATAGTCACAGAGCACTGTTTGCCATCATTTATGATCCCTGAAGACTAGAGTGCAAGAAATTGGAATGTAAAGAAGGATCTTTCTTTTAATATCAACTTTTTAGAGGTAGGTAATTTGTTCCTCACAACACCCTGGAGAAGTGAGAAAGTGATAGCACTCACAATTTAGAGATGGGCAACTAAAACACAATGAATAATGCCCAGATTTTTATAGGCCTTTAAGCACTGCTCTGCTTAGCATTGTAAGCCTAAGTTTCTTTTGAATATGGCGCCTTGGCCCAGAATCTCAAAAATGTATTCAGTGCCGATTGGAAGGTTGCCGCTTTACCAGCTTTCAGGATCTAAGCCTTGCAATGCTGAGCAGAGCAATATTTAGATACATCTTTACATTTCTGGGACTTACTGACTGCTCAAGTTCACCCAAGAAGTCAGTGGTGACCTAGGAACTGAACCAGAATCCCAAGCACTGCTCTACATCCTTAGTTCACCAGGCAAGTTTGTTACCTCCCATTGCCATGTTTGAAGTGCAACAGGCATTCCCTGTTTCAGCACTTCTTTTCATTCGTTATCTTTCCTCCTACATACAGTGCAGTAGCTCCAGATCTTTGGTCCTCACAAGCCCAAGGAAGGCTCACGTGCTGCCACATTCCCCTCAAACTTCCCCTCCTATCTATTTCAGAGAGCTCTTAACCATTACTTCCACCTCTTGTTACGCAGCAAAACAAACCGTACAACCACGTCTGGCTACTCAAATAGACATGGCTCTGAAAGACAGTCCTGTTGGCAAGAAATGTCTCTCTCCTGTCTGATTTGGACTTAGTCCCAGTAATCTGAGACTTTACAACCTCATGGCTTGATTATCGTAGCTCTCTGTACTGAAATATGAAACGAGGCTATATTTAGTTCAGAACACAGTAGCCCATCTGCTCAGCAAAGCCAAGTGCGCAGAGTCCATCATCCCAGTGCAGGTCACTGAATCCCCCTGGAATACTAGATTATTATTGACTTTCAACCCATATCTTCAAAACCAGCATGCTACCTGTGCAGCCGAACTGTCCCATATGTTCATTATTATGAAGCTGTGCACCATGGAAACATCCATTTAAAAAAGTGAATTAGCACAGAACTGTCTCAGAAGCTCATGCACTAATCCTGAACTCAGTCCTAGAGGTCAGGCGGACCTCCACTCTCCATATCTCCAGAACAAAAATGTAAAACCCAGGCACTAGCTTGTGATACCACTGCTTTCGTTTCAGATTTTTCAGTAAGATACTTCATATATAGATATCTATATCTATATCTATATCTATATATGAAGTAACACATGGTGATGAGCTCACCTACTGATTTAGGACAGCTGAATTTTGCAGCTTAATTTTCTCTCTTGATTGAGCCAGCTGAGACTCTACATCATAAGACCATGCCAGATTTTGAGTGCACATACATACCTGAACTGCAAGTTTGCATGGGAGGCCATGTCACAAGGCTGAGTTTTCACACTCAACACAAAAGTTTGCTCTCTGGTGTAAGTTAGGAAATCATTAGAAGACAGCAATAAACATCGGTTTCCCTTATTCTACTGAGGACTGATTCTGCTACCCCACCTCGTAGTCAGTAGTTCTTGCATTTGTAGTCCCAAGCACAGCAGAGGCGTTGCAAACATAAGCCAGTATCACCATGTGCAATTCACAGAGACAGAATCGGGTGAAAGGCACCTAAGCAGGGATTAGATGCCATAATTAAAGTCAAAACTGGAATAAATAGTGAAATTATTCACCATTTAATATAATGTAGCATTATGTGAATGGGGATAAGCCAAGGAATAAAAATTTCCTGTTTACGTTAACAGTGTTAGATTAAAGGAACGGGGCAGAGGCAACAAGAAACAGGAACAAGAGCTAATACTGGTTCTTCTGTGATTAAATCTGAGGCTGGGGCTGACATTTCTGCTCTAAGAATGGTGAAGAGACTGAAAATAATACTATGCATGCATACCCTTGTTAACGAGACAGGCTGATAACTCAGAAGTACATGTTTCTCCTTTGTCCTTGCAGAAGTCTTCCTCTATTTGTATCATTCTTAGAATAATGTCCTGAAGTCCTGACTTTGATTAATCCCCTACTGAGAAGCTATGTGAAATATAGGAACTATTTTGCTATGGAGGAATCCAAAGCTTTACTCTGGCAATAATCAAAGTAACTTGTATCTAATATGACATCATTAAAACAGTACTAGTGTTGCACAAAAAGGAGAAAGCCCTACATTGAACTGTTAGCCAGAGCTAGAATTCTCATAAAAAAAATTCACACCCTGGAGCCCACCGTTTTGAGTTTCCAAAACACCCTTTGGGCTTCTTAGCATCCAAACAGCCGCAAAGGCAGCAAGGGATCATGCAACCACAAAGGTCTACTTGTGAGGTTCCCATTGCAGGACTTCGGTCAAGGGCCCATTGATAGATAATGTTACGCCTGCTGCTAAATATTGCCTTGGGCTACAAGCTAGTCCCAAATCTGAGTCAGTACCGGGATGGGAGGTCACCCAGCAAATGAGGGGCGTTTGGTATTTCAGGTGGAATTTGTCTCCCAACTAAGCTAGGGGGCTCAGTGTGGGAGTTAGTGTGAAATTCTATAACCAAGATAAGCAGCAGTTAGTGGGAACATTATATCGTTCTGGTTTACCAGTCTAGGACTTCAGAGGAACAGTGGCTGAAGGAGCTCAGTCAGTTCAAGCTTCGTTTTAGAGTACAGATAACTAGAGATTGTGAAAGCTGCAACTGTTTCCACGTAATGTAAGGCTTCCAACTGCCCCCAGAAATATTTCAGATCCCTATTCAACACCTTGTATTGTCACATTCTGAACGGTTTTAATTCCACTAACTGCAAGCAGCCCCTCCTTTCCACATCTAACAATTTTTTTCTCAAAGGAGGTCAGCAGCCAGCAGATGAAAATACCTCTGACCCACAATCTTTTTTTCTGCTCTAGCACTGTTGCCATAGCAGAATCCAGGGAATGGGCATATTATAATAGGCAAGGGGACTAATCATGCTCTTCAAGAGCTAATTATTGAAATCAGTCATTCATTTTTTAGAAATGTGGTAAACAGACTGAAGAAACAAATTAATCTCAACAATTCACTTAGGCAGTTTCTACACAGGCCACTTTCTTTGAAAGCGGCATGCTAATACACGGCACGAAGTATGCTAATGAGGCATGGATGCAAGTTCCCCATGCCTCATTAGCATAAGGTCACGTGATTTGGAGTCCGGAACACCATTCTTCCGGATTCCAAAACGCCATTTAGAGGCACGCCCCCGGGAGGTTTTCTGGAAGGAAGTCCTTTTTCTGGAGGCCCCTTCTGGACTCCAAATTACGTGACCTTATGCTAATAAGGCATGGGGAATTTGCATCTGCACCTCATTAGCATATTTTGGGCCATGTATTAGTATGCCACTTTTGAAGAAAGTGGCCTGTGTGGAACCGCCTTACTGTCCTCCAAGGAAAACACCACAACCAACTAGGTATTGGAAACAAGATAAGCATCAGCAGCCAGACACCTTGGGCTTAATACTGGGCCATAAGCAATATTTCATCTAATTTTTTCCATCCATGTGCAAAATAAATTTTGTTATGAGCACCAAGGCATGTGCAGGTATGCACCACCTTTAGAAGCATGCTGCTGGCTCAGGCTGCTTTGCTAATCAGCTGGATGGCTGTCCATGTGCTCAGCATGCAGGAAACACTCACATAGTGGCTGCTTTTTTTGTAACAGTATTTATCTACATAACTGAATGAAACTCTCCTCTCACATTTGAAAATATTTAGCACTGATATTGCATACAATGGTCATTTGGTTGTTAAAATTAACCACCAATAAATGGTCAGCAGTCAGTGTTATTTCTGGTTATATTGAGCCTGGCATATTGCAAATACTCTGCTCGGGGGGGTTTTAAGGGCACCCTGATTTTGCAATAAGCTGCAAGTGAGAGAGGATCTCCTCATTCCATGCAGAGCTTCACTGACTCAAACAGTACTCACCATGATTGCCAGGGTCTGCCCACACACATCATTGCTCAAGGTTTATGAGAGACTCTAAGTTGCTTTTGAGGATATGAATGACGGTTAATGCACAGACCTTCTCGTTCTTTTGAGAAATGCTAGCAGAGTGCTGCCCACAGCCCTTCTTTAGCCAGTGCATGTTCCATCAACCACAGCAGGACTGAGCTCAAGGGAGCCAACAACCACACCAGGTCCCTGAGGGACATGGCAGGGGGAAGAGGGGTGATTCCATGCTCCTGGAAAGGACAGGACCAAGGGTAGCCAGCAGTCAGTATGTAGCACCCCCTGCCTTAATGCCACCTGGGGCACATCAAATGGTCCTGCGACCATCCCACGCAGCTCCTAAGAGCCAAGCGGAGCACAGCAGCACTTTAAAGCGCTCAGGACACTGCCACAGCAGTAGCCAGAGCCTGGAGTCCCTTTAAATACTGGGCCCCCTTTGCTCCTCACCCACATTGGCTAGTTTTAAGTTTGGGCTCTTTTTTCTGCTTGCCAGGGTTCTCTCTTGTAAGTGGGAGCTGCGAAGGCTTCCCATACCCGCCTCTACCACCACCACCTCTTCTGCTCCTTGCTATTCTGTATCTCCGGTGGGGGAGCACTCAGCAGAGAAAGTGCTGCAGAAAAGGAAGCCATGGCCAGTTCTCATCAGCATCAAGAACTTCACCTGTCCCAAGAAAGTGGTGAGTTTAGGGAAAGAATACGTACCAGAGAAACAGAGAGGATGTATTACAAAGGAGTGGAAGCAATAAAGTGAGATTTCCCCACAGTGCCACAGGAAGGATCTCAGCCTTGCTGCCTGCTCCCCCGTCGTACTAGATGAGAATAGCAGGACTTGAATTAGTGATTAATTCAAACAAAACACGTTGAGCAAATGAATATAATCAGACATTTGATATAGCAGCTCTGTAATGCAACCTAATTCCAAACTAATCACATCTGCAAGAAAAGCCAGAGAGACATTTGCAAGCTAAACAAAATAAGACCCATGAAACAGATCTGACAAACATGGGAAAGGCCAATAAATATGTAAATTGGTAATAACTTGGAAGAATTGTGAATCATGCAACAGCAATGAAGAGCACCAACATGTTCATGAACATAACAGGTGGCCTTCAGAGACAATTTCTGATCTCTCATATTCTTTTTAGGATTAGCACACACCCACACTAGGGGAAAGCTTCGAAATGGCCATGCTAATGGCCAAATAGGAGAATACTAATGAGGCACCAAAATGAATATGCAGTGCCTCATTAGCATGCTGCCGGCCACAGCACTTCAAAAGTGCCGCATTTCGCTCGCAGGCAGCTTGTCTACCTGGGGTCCTTTCAAAGGCACACTGCAAACATCGAAATCCCCCTATTCCTATCAGCTGTATTATAAATTCTGGCAGAAAAGCAAGGTTTTGGCTGGGGCCTGACAGATCAGGACCCCTCATTATGGAAAAGCATCATGACCTCCAGTCTGAGGAGCCCTGTGTTAGTTGTTCGGAACTGGGAATGGGGAAAGACTCATTCATAGTGAGTGCACAGAAGCACACAACTTAGGGTTGCCAAATTTTTAATCACACAAGATGCAACATGTCTGCCCAGCCCTTACCCAAGGCCCTGCCCACTATGCACGCTATCTAACCTCCCTCTATCACTCTGTTATTGTCTCCATTTGCAAATCCTGGCAGAGAAGAGAGCTATTAACTACAGTTTACACCAGAGCATCCTGGGGACTTGTACAAAGCTCTCAGTAAATTGGGGAATACTGTTTTTTAAAGACTAGCAAAATAATTTATTAGGTGAGCTTTCGTGGGACAGACCCACTTCTTCAGACCATAGCCAGACCAGAACAGACTCAATATTTAAGTCTGTTCTGGTATGGCTATGGTCTGAAGAAGTGGGTCTGTCCCACGAAAGCTCACCTATTAAATTATTTTGGTAGTCTTTAAAGTGCTACTTGACTGCCTTTTGTTTTGATAGTATATAGACTAGCACAGCTCCCTCTCTGTTACTATTTGCTTTTTAAAGAAATGTTATGGTTGCTAAAACCAAGCAGCAGCTGAAATTTTAACTTCCATGGAAAACCTAGTTAAATGGTAATGAAATGAAGCCACCAGAGTAACACACTTGTCAATTGAATGAGGAATATATAAACACCCACACCCACAAACGACAACCAAAATCAAAGCATGGCTAACGGGGAAGTAAAAGAAGAGGTGGCTAGAAACAGAAACACATCCGTTAAAAACTGGACGTAAAATGCTAGTGAAGAAAATAGGAAGGAACAAACTCTGCCATGTCAAATGTAGACGTACAAGGCAGGCTAAGAGAATTTGAACTTGCTAGAGATAAAAAGTGTGTAGCATTTTTGTAGTTATTCCCAAAGCATGAACCCTGACAAACAGTCAGTGGGGACTCTGGACAATCAAGATGCTGAAAACACTCAGGGCTGTTGCAAAGAAGTTAAATGAATTCTTTACACTAGTTACCACTGCAGAGGATACTGGAAAAATTCCCAAACAGCCTCTCTTTTCAGGGGACAAACCTGAACTACTGTCCCAAACTGGGGTGTCAGGAGGAAGTGGTTTTGGAATGAAATGAATAGTAAAAGGTCACCAGGATCTGATGGTATTCATCCAAGAGTTCTGAAAGAACTCAAATGTGAAATTGCAGAATTACTAACTAGCATGTAATCTGTTGCTTAAATCATCCTCTGTACCAGATCACTGGAGGATAGCTAATGTAATGCCTACATTTAAAAGAGGCTCCAGAGATGATGCTGGCAATCATAGGCCAGCAATCCTGAAATGCAGAACCAGACAAATGGGTTGAAACTATACCGCAGAACAGAATTATCAGACACATAGATGAACATGATATGTTGGGGAAGAGTCAAAATGGCTTTTGGAAAGGAAAAATCATGCCTTACCCGATATTAGAATTCTTTGAGGTTGTTAACAAGCTTGGACTGTCAAAAAGCCTTTCACAGTGACTTTCTAAAAAAATCAGTCATGGGATAAGAGGGAAGCTCCCCTCATGGATCAGCAATGGTTAAGATAGAAATTGTAGGAATAAAGGGTCAGTTTTTACAATGGAGAGAAGTAAATAGCCAGGTCCTCAAGGAACTGTATTGGAATCTGTGCTGTCTGGAGATTCATACATTATCTGAAAGAATGGGTAAGCGGAGAGATGGTAAAGTTTGCAGATTATGCAAAATTACTCAAGATAGCCCAAAGGTGATTGCAAAGTCTCCCTTTGAAATGGGAGACTAGGCAATAAAACATTTCACTTAATGATGACATTGAAAGTAACGCAAACTGGAAAACAATCTGAAATGATATACAAGCTATTGGCATTCAGGAAAGCTCCTGGAGTCTGCTTCTTATGCAATTGTGGTTAGAATAGCTAATGTGATTGAGGGGAAAATTCAACAGAGGCTATACAGTCATGAATAGTATGGAGAAAATGACTAAGGAAATGCCATTTCCACCTTCACATACTACAAAAACCACAGCTCATCCCATGATGTTTATATGCAGCAAGTTTAAATAGAAACACATGGAAGTGCTACTTCTAACAACACAGCCAGTCCCTGGAATTTGCTGCCAAGGCATGTTGTAAAAAAAAAAAAAAAAGTAAGCTCATTGGAGGACAGATCCTTCAATGGTTATAAGCTCAGAGGGTCAGAGATTTGACTACCCCTCGCCTATATGCTTTAATTTATTGAAGCTAACACTGAGCAAGGGAATGAACACTCAATTGCTTTTATCCGTTTATTCCTTCAGAATCATCGGACACTGGCCATGGTCAGACGATAGGATACTGGACCAGATAGCCCATTGGTGTAACCCAGTACAGTGGTTCTTATATGGTGATAAATTCCTGATGAGATTTAGTAGTTAGAATTATTTTTTTTACCTTCAGAATACATTTTGATTAACTGAAAAAACATCTTCAGTTTTGGGTAAAAAAGTTTTCAAGAGTGCCCAAATGGCTTTAGCCACCTAAATCCCATGAATGTGCCAAACACCTATGTTATCTTTGAAAATGGGACTTAGGAACCCAAGTGATTTTGGTGCTTTGGGAAATAGTCATCCGAAGTTTTTCTTCAAAAATACCAGACCCCAAATGTGCTTTTGAAATCACGACATTTCTGTGGGTAAGCAACTTTAATGAAAAAGCTATTTTCACTGAAAATCGTTTCAAGTGAAAAATTTAATTTTCTATGTGTATTATGAGTGATGCCGGGGCAAAGAAATGTCCAGTTGCATATTACATCTCAAAGGTTTTACAATAATTACAGATATTCTTTCTTGTATATTATCCTGCCCCACTCATCTTTGTACACACTTGACAATGTTTAATTTGAAAAGAATAAATTTAACCAGAGGATCTATGCACTATAAATCTGATTGCATTACTAGGTCCCTAGAACAACCAGCCCTCTCCATATGAAGGGCTTATTAAATAATTGGCCCTCTCTTTGCATGTCATTGAAGTGATTGTTCTTTATGGCTATGGCTCTCTGGTTTCAGTTTACATAATTTTTCCATTTAATACAAGTAGAAGGTAATTTAGCAGGTTAGCCAATAATGTCCTGATTAGCAAAAACGTTTTTAGAAAGACAAACTAAGCACAACTATTACTGTAATTTTATTAAGACAATAAATCTTTAGCCAAAAGTTCAGACAGGAGCCAGTAGAATCTACATATTGAACCAAATTGAATGTAACTAATTTGAGGACTTTCAACTTCCAGATGAGTTTGAAATTCTGGGCTAGACTAAACTGAGCCACAGACCTGAGCATGGGCTGTTTATATGCTGGCCCAGGGGAGGATCTATCTGAATTGCAAATCCTTCCCTTCAGTGAGAGGTTGCAGGACTAGCAGGAATCGTCATTTGCAAATAAGTTATATCAACAGCAAGTTACAAGTACACTCTGCACTTTCTCAGTTTACTGGGCTAATGCATATAAGTAATGGAACCAAGTGTCCACTTATTGGCCACCCCTCCTCCTCCAGGGAAAGAATAAGCCACTGCTGAGAGCATCACCATGCTCTACAGCTAGGCTAAACCACATGAAGTCTTCAGAATCAATTCTGTACCAGGGCTGAGCCAGTACAGATATGTACCAGCCTTATTCCAGCCCCTGAAAAAACCTCAGAGATTAAACACAATTCAATATGTAAAATGATAATACAAATATTCAGGGTCACATTTACATGGAATATGCCTTATGAGGCCACATCAGGAGTACTGCATCCAATTCCGGGCCTCCCCCGGTATAGAAAGGATGTGGATGCATTGGAGAGGGTTCAGCAGAAGGCAACAAAAATTATTATGAAGCTGGAGCACATGACCTATGAGGAGAGGCTGAGATATTTGGACTTATTTAGTTTGCAGAAGAGAAGATTGAGGGGGTAAGTTGATAGCAGCCTTCAATCTCCTGAAAGCGGGCTCTAAAGAGGCTGGAGAGAAAGTGTTCTCTGGTGACAGAGATAGCAAAACAAGGAGCAATAGTCTGAAGTTACAGAAGAAGTAGTATAGGTTGGACATTAGGAAAAACTGTTTCACCAGGAGGGTGGTGAAGCACTGGAATGAGTTACCAAGAGAGGTCATGGAACCTCCATCCCTAGGGGTTTTTAATTCCCAGCTTGACATAGTTATGGCTGGGGATGATCCTGCTTTAGGCAGGGGGCTGGACCAGATGACCTCCTGAGGTCCCTTCCAGCCCTAGAATTCTATGAATTATTAGTTCTAATATAGTGATTTTCTGCCTATTGTTTGAATTAAGTAATTAAGAATTAGGGAGTTCAGTTATTTTTAAATGCATCTCAGTTGTCTGTACAGACATGGATTTCTGATTATCATGCCTCTGCTACCATCTAGAATTTCTCCTTTCTGACATAAAGGACCCTTGAAAGACTGTTTGACTACCTGCCTTATAAGTACAAATTAAGGATTGTTCATTCAGCCAAAGGATTTGGGCTTTAGCATTCTGGGACCCAAAGCACCACAACAATACACTGGCCCAAGAACTCAGTTGTGATCTCACACCCCACTGCCACATCACAGCAGATATCTTGGCAAATCAACAGAGCTAGTTGTACATTGCTTTGCTGCACTTGTTCTTTAATAGTGCAGAAGACTGCCCTTCTGAGCCAATAGTGTCCTACACTATCAGTCATTTGGCACAGGTGTAGATGACTACAAGGGGGCACAGTATTGGGCTGGGGTCAGGTCTCAGTGTGAAATTTTACTGCAACCCATATTGCTGCATGATGGGCTGTAAGTGCAGCTCCAACTAACCAATAACTAACGGGAATTCTGTATTAGATACGGGTACACACACAGGGAAGAGACATCTGAGTCTTACCTACCAAAAAGCAAGTGATAGCCAGACTCTGAATAATCAGATGTGCATCCTCACTATACTCTGATCCAAACCCCATTAAAGTCACTGCTAATGTACCCATTGATTTCAATTGGCTTTTCATGCTTTCCGCAGAACAGCAGTCATCAACTTACCAGCATTACGTGCAAGAGCCCTTTCCCCCTTCAAAAAAAGGTGCAGATTGAGCAAAGCCTTTATACAGTACTAGCATCTGCCTGAAATACAGAAGTATTTGTGTTTAGATCTGTTGTTGGCTGTGAAAGAACACATCTCCTAATGTAGGCTGCTGATAAAAATATTGCCATTGTAAAATACCATCAAGCTTAAATTCATGCTCCAGCAATCCTTTAGAATCAGTCATTCCTGAAGTTCACCAGCTTCCTCATCACTCTAGGCTTTTAGCTTTTCGCACCACTGATTAACTGCCTGTAATGAGTAATTCTCAGGCATTATTGCTACATGTACAATTTGCAGTAATTATGAGGTCAGTGATAATATGCCTTATAACTATAATGCATCTCTTTTTCCCAGGTTTGGTTGAAAAAACTTTGCCATTTTCTCTTTACGTAAATAGCCTCAAAGTGTTTCTCAGCTGGAAATGTATTTCTATTTATAGGTGACACATTTAGAACATTTAGAACCACAAAAGAACTCTTAAGTCATTTTGTCACAGAGGCTAACACCCAGTCACCTCAAACTGAGTTTATTTAAAACTGTTATTTTAATTGTATGAGGACGAATAAAAAGGATATTTTGTCTGCTGAAATTAAGTCTGGAGTCATTTTGTTACCTTTATGTCTATTTTCTTTTTTGCAATGTTTTGAAGTCTAAGACAGTATAACTACATGGCTACATCTACACTAGCCAAAAACTTCAAAATTGCCATGCAAATGGCTGTTTCAAAGTTTACTAATGAAGCACTGAAATACATATTCAGCGCCTTATTGGCATGTGGGTGGCCGCAGCACTTCAAAACTGACTGAAGTTTTTTAATATGGCCCATTCTTTCAACACCAGTGAAGTTTTTCAATAAACAAGCTCTCCCTGTCTATGAAGTGCTTATTGTCACTTTTTCTTCTAATAGGTGTGTCACATACTCAAGTGGTATCAACCAGCAATGCTCATCTGGCATCAATGGAGCCATACTGATTTACATGTACTAAAGATACATCCGCTTGTATTAAATGGAACTTTGCATTGGAGCTAGTTATGTAGAGATCCGAGTATGTTCCTGAAACTCTTACACATGCCAGTCACTTCTGTGGAATTATGTGGGTGTATAAGGATTATTCATACTAGTGCAACAAAATAAAGTTATGTAGCACTTTAAAGACTAATAAAATTTATTAAGTGATGAGCTTTCATGGGACAGAGACCAGGCATAGTAACTTTTTGAAAAGATTAGAGCTATTCATAGCACCCATCTTTTCCAGAAGGACAGTATATTTGCTATCAAACAAAGGCAAATTCTGCATTTTGAGAGAATACACATCAACAGCATTACTTAATTTGAAAGCACATTAACAGAAGCACACTATTATTTGTATTATGATATGCAAGGCTCACAGCCAAGATCTGGACCCTCTGGAGCAATTCACTGCACAAATAGAATTGGGAACTAACCCTTGCCCAAGTACTTAAAGGCTGTGTCTACACTATATTCTCGTTTCAGAGACGAAATGCAAATGAGTAAGATCAAAAACGCAAATGAAGTGCTAATTTACAAATCTCACACCTCATTTGTATAATCTCACATAATCGCATGTCCAGAAGAGACTTTTCTGAAAGCAAAAAACAGCCATGTAGACAGGGTTCTCTGGGGTAAAAAATAAAACAAAACAAAACAAAACCCACCCATATCTGAAAGAACCCTTCTTCCTGAATGAAAATAGGAAGAAGGGTTCTTTTGAAAATGTTTCCGCCCACATCCCCCCCAAAGGAACCTCGTCTACACAGCTGTTTTTGCTTCTGGAAAAGCCTCTTCCAGAAACTCAATCGTATGAGATTATGCAAATGAGATTTGTAAATCAGGACTTCATTTGCATTTTGATCTCCCTCATTTGCATTCCCCTCTGAAAGGGGACTGTAATATAGTCATAGCCATAATGTAAACAGTCAGACAAAAGCGTGGAGTAGAAGGGAAGAGAAAAAAATTACATAACTGATGGCAAACTTCAGGTTAGTTTTCTTCTTTCAGATTTGAACTCTGTTCGCTCATCTGGGGAGAAATGCAAGCATCCAAACCTACAAAAAATAAGTAAACTTAATTGTTTACTGATGTCCTGGATTATATAATAATTGGAATTGAACAGAACAAATTACATTTTTTTATATATTTTTTTTAAATTGAGCTGTGACAATTAGGACGGATAAGTCACAGGGTGCAATTTCTCTTTCCTGATTTGATTATAAAAGTTATGGGCTTCCAGAGGAGAGTTTCAAGAAGGTATGTAGGCTTTGAATCTTTCAGGGAGAATTAGAAGTTTCCTAGGCCACACAGGTCATTCTTGAAACAATTCCTAGAAATAACTGGCTGTGCTGACATTGATAGGATTCTGAATTTCTCTTTTCACACTCACTTGAAGTACAGTAATTATATGGGCATGTGCTGTGCTAATTGAAGGGTGCATGCCAATCCTTGATTAGCGCCTATAATTTAAGTTTACATTTTAGAACCATTAAATGTGATACTTAGCCCAATCTGACATGTTTACATTCCTGTGGGACCAACAAAATGAAGAGCTATAAAATGACTTGCATAGGGACCTGTGCAAATAGCAGCCAATATATCCAAAGGAATTTGATAGGTTGGCTCCTATTCAAAATTCTTTGCCCAAACTTGCCATGGTGCAGGTTGTCATCAAATCACAGACTAATGAGAACAGAGACAGATTCTAGAAAGAAGTGGCAAGAACTTCTGAACCAATAGTTGCCACAAAACACTCGTAGAACCTGGTCTGGTTCTGGTTTTCAAAGCCAGGTCATATTACAGGTTAAACCTCTCTAGCCCAGCACCCTCGGGACCTGACAGGTGCTGAACAAGAGAATTCGACAGATTACAGGAGGTCAATATTGTCTAGCCACATTACCAACACGTCCACTGCTTACTGGGCTCTTAGAAGATGTTCAGTGTTAAATTACAGTTAAACAACAGCACAGAACACACCAAGCCAGAACTGGTGGCTGTAAACCAACTTTATGGTACTGTGGGAAACTTGGCCAAACCCATGCTAAGTGGTCACATGGGTAACTAAGATCATGCCAGATAAGTGAGTCCTGGATTACAGAGGTTCCACCTCTATAGCAGTGATTCTCAACCTATTTATCAGCCCAGAATGTGTTACCTGGACCACAGACTGAAAACTATCATGCTCCCCACCCCCAGCTCTCTCTCAGTCCCTATGCCTACTGTCCTCACCTAGAAGGAGGCCAAAAGTAGAGCCTTGCATGATGAGCCAGGTGACTGGAGCCCCAAACCCTACTAGCCAGGGCCAGATGAAGCCCAGGATGCTGCCAGGTGGAGCCAGATGGACATGGGACTGGGCAACAAGAAGCAGAACCCCATCTAAAACTTTAGGGTGCAGCAGCAGCTCAACCAAACTCTAGTTCCCAACACCTTCAATGTTCCTTCGGTGCTCAGATCTGCAGCACTAACCCACCCCTCGTTGGCAGAAGCACTCATGCAGGCCGCATGACGCTACTTCCCCCTTAGCCAGTCCCACCCATCAGGCCTAACTAGGCATTTTGAAACTTTGTTTTAGCATTCTGCAGGCACTGTTGTGTGCTAATTGATCTGCATGCCTTCCCGCGTAGATGAAACACCACTCATCTATAACCCAGGTATCACTGCTGTGGGCTTGTTTATGATTGCACCAGCTGACCCTGAAACATGGAGACCATCCCTCATTAAAACATAAATGGATCAAAATACCAACCAGATGCAGTAACAGCAATGTGTGATCCTGTTGGGAAATGTTGTACCGTACCTTTTGCTTGTGGTATAAGCACTGCTGTGAATTCTGCAGGTATGGCAGGCCAAATTCATCCATGGCTTACAGCTATTGAAATGAACGAGCTTACAGCAGGGGTGAATTTGATCCAGAGCATCTTCACACAACCTTCTCTTGGGGCTGCATCTTGGAAAGGTTTGTGTATCCCAGTTAATCCAAGAGATATATGGCAGGAGTTTTAAATCCTGCTAGAGCCACTCACTCCAAACAGGTCAAAGGGTATGGGACCAGATGAAAATGCACTCAAACCTCCAATTAGGGGGCTGAGAGATAATAGATTGTCTTGTATTTGGATAACTTTATTCTGACAGACAGGGATGATGGAGCCTTGCCTGTGCCCTAAGCAATGCCTGGTGATATGGGAAAGATTCACAGAGTCAAACTTGGTTCTACCAAGCAGGACTTGAAGGTATGCTACTGCTTCAAAAGGTGCTATCCTGTCCTAATTAACATTTCAGACTCCTGTTTGCTGTAAACACTACAAACAGTGATATATACAGTGTTTGGGGGGGGGCGGAGGGGGAAGTACTCAGCCAGCTCCCCACCCCCGCCCCCCAGCCAATCCTGCAGCTGGGGCTGTTGAGGTGCAAGTACTCAGTACCAGCAAATACCAGCACAAAAAAAACAAGAAAAAAAAAATCAGTGGATATATAGGATGGACATAAAAATTGTTGCAGTCGACACACCCACATGTTGCACTTAGCAGGGATAAAAAAACACCACATTTTCCTTTAAATAGGACTGCAATTCAAAGTTACAAAAACATTTTTAAACACTAAAAATTAATAATATTTACATAAAACCACTCTTTTTTGTTCTCAATACTAGCAACATAATGTAGCACCTGATTGGGTTCAATAATTAAATCTCTTGGTACTGTCCACTGATTTCCCAAAGCTGTTTTTTAATTTTAAACTTGGACTTTATTAGCTTACTTTACTGTAGGCACAGAATTTCAATACTTTGCCAACTGTGAATTTGGCCAGCATGTTTATGCTACAAACACTCTTAGGGTCAGTTGATTCCCTGAACTATAATTTCTATAGCAACAGAGAGGAAGCTGTGCTAGTCTATATACTATCAAACCAAAAAAGCAGTCCAGTAGCACTTTATAGACTAACAAAATAATTTATTAGGTGATGAGCTTTCGTGGGACAGACCCACTTCTTCAGACCATAGCCATACCAGAACAGAACACACTCAATATTTAAGATATAAAAACACTCCCAATTCACAAACCAGTCAGTCACCACTTCAGTGGAGTGGGCCATTCTGTTAAGGACCTGAAAGTTTGCATCTTACTGAAGAGGAATTTTCACAACAGTTTGGAAAGAGAGGCTACTGAACTCTCTTTTATATTCAAATTTGACACATAACACGTGGTTTGAACCAGGATGGGAATTTTTTAGGTCATTGCAGGGGCTCTTTTGCATATTTGGCTTAATCTAATTCTTGACTCCCCCGCACCCCTTCTGCCCCTCTGCTCTCTGATTTGCTCACCTTGATAATGTTTTTCTGATTTGTCAACCTTGATTACTATTTTTGATTCTCTGTGCCTTAAATATTGAGTCTGTTCTGGTATGACTATGGTCTGAAGAAGTGGGTCTGTCCCACGAAAGCTCATCACCTAATAAATTATTTTGTTAGTCTTTAAAGTGCTCCTGGACTGCTTTTTTGTTTTTGTAATTTCTATGTTTAATATTTTGAAAAGTGGAAGCGCAGAAAAGAAATACAGGCAAGCCCCTTTAAACAGACATCACATGCGCAATAAAATAAACGTAATGGGGAGAACAAATGTACTGTACGCTGACCTCAAAGTATCTCGGATTAAAAGCCCACTAAGAGGGATAAGGTAATGGGGACAGTTACCTGGGGGCCTGGCAGACGTGGAAAAGCCACAGCACTGCCAGAAGAGTGCACCCAGCATCCCAGTTGGCAGGGTAACAGCCAATGCTGGGGCAGCTCTGCCCAAAGCGTATGCTTTATGCATGTTGTGAGGTCCACTGACTGTTCTGCCCTAGAGCCCAAAATCCCTTTCAACAGACCTTCTGGATTAACATTAGTATTTTCTTTACAGATGTCACCAGAGAATAACATTTCATGGACACTACCAAAGGATGACATAGCAATTCCAATGAAGATTATGAAAGCAATTACAACTTCTCTGAAGCATCTCTTCTAATGTGTACAATCCTGGGTGAGAGACAGACATGGCACAGTAAAAACAAGAAAAGTAATTTGTATAGGCTCAGAGCTGGGACTCTTTCAACTCCATGTTTATATAGAATGGGGCCCCATGGTGTTACTATACTCCAAATACATAATGATTTCTAAGTCCTCAATCACTTTAATATCAAGGCACCAATTACACAACAAAACGAAAGCATCAGTGTGTACTAGGAAAGGAACTAAATTCTTTTCCCAGTCACAATGAATATGACCCTTGGGCTGTGCCCTCCATAGTGCCCCCTCTCCCATGGTGAGGTGCTCTGAGCTCAACAGGCCTTAAAATGTTCAAGAAATATAGGTCAGACACTTAAAACTGATCTAATACATGAGGAGTAAAATAATTGACAGGGGAGAGGCCAGCAGCAGCAGCCACCCTGTTGGAATAAATGAATTTTCCAAACCCTGAGTTCAGACACATCCATCGTAATTTTGCCTTCTTGCATCCATAAAGCCCTTTAAATTGCAGTCTAATGTGAGAGCGCTAGAAGATCATTAAAAGGGAGCACAATTTAACTATTAGCAGCAGACCATTGCAATCACTGGAGGGCATGAGGGTAATGTGCTCCAGTCCCCAGTTCTTCACTGGCTTATTGATAGCCCCTTCATTGTGAAATACTCATTCCCAAACTCCAGTCTCAACGTCTCATTTACTGTGAGGCTCTTTGAGGCGCAATAGGCCACTGCATTAGTTGAAACAGATTCCCACCTGAAACTGCACCAGCAAGGCATGTCAATAGGGTTATACATGCCCTACCTGGGGCTTGCGTGGTTAGGTCTAGTAGTAAGAGCAGTGGTAATTAGGAAACAAGAAGAGCACTGAAGTCAAGAAGTGGGAGACCAAGACAAGAGAATCTGAGCCAGGGCCAGGAACCCGGAGTCAGACCCAGGGTCTGAAGTCAGTCAGCTAAGAGACAAATCCATCACTACAGCTGGCAAGGAAGTTGACATTCATGGAACTCCTGCTTGGCTTGAGCAACGTGCCTTGAACGAGGGGCCACAGGAGAAGCTGTCAGTCCAGCCTTCCGAGACATTACTTCCCATTCTGTTATCAAAAGAGAGCCTCGGTAGCAATGCACACAGCCCTGTCAGAGCCACCAGACAGCAGTGTGGAGATGTAGCCCTTCCTGCAGTCCCACAATCTTACAATACAGACCACTTAGCCAAAATAATTACCCACTAGATTAATTTTCTGGGTGGTTACATCTGCTGTGTAACCAATAGAAAGCTGACTGTCCACATGTGCTTTGACAAATCTTTCTGCTAAATCAGATTCAAGCGGGGGGAGGGGAGGGGCAGAAATCAGCCTTGTAGAAGCACACATGGATATATGACTTTCTCCTAGAGAAGTCTGGATCCACAAGCCAAGGAACACATTATACACATCACATGCAGCATCAGGTTCCAAAAGAAGACTCCCCTGTCATAATGAAGGCTATGATTGTGTCCCAGAAGTCCTGAAATCCATGACTTTCATTGACTTCCATGGTATTATCTGCCCCAGACATGGAGCTCACAGCCCTCACCCTGGTGATGGGATTCTGCAGCTGCCCAGCCAAGTAGACGAAGGGCAGAGTGGTGAAACAGGGACCCAGCAGCAGCTTGGCCGACAAGCAGGGGAACCTCAGTGCTTCCACTCACTGCAACAGTGGAACCCCAACAACAGTGGATGCTAAACCTGCCCTCTCATTTTGTCAGATATTTTTAGGGAAGTTGGGACAAGACTCAGGCTTCCGTAGATTTTATTGGCTGCAATTTTTACTAAAAACATCCATGACAAAAAAACTTAGCCTCAGTCATAATATACTTCTGTACTGTATATTGAATTTATGTATACACACTTATAAATAAAGGAAGAAAGTTATACCAACTAAACCCTGCTGCTTCTTACCATGTCCACATAAAGGGCTCAGGACATATGTTCATTTTATAATTATGAAACTAAGGGTCACAGCCATAAATTAACAATCTTCATTACCTCCTCTTAATCAAAGACAACATTTATGAGAGGCTTAAATTTAAGATGACTTGAGTCCTCTACTAATTTGTTAGCTGAAATTATTTGTGTGAACAAGGTTTAGGTTTAAATAAGGTTGCCTGATCAGTCAGAGCTGAAGATATAAAATGTTGATTGCTTTAATAAATTGGTGCTATAGTTTTCTACAAGCATGTAGGACTAAATGCATTGAGTTTGTGTGTGTTCAGGGCATGAGAAGTCATATGGTAATACGCTTTAAGGCTATGTGTACATTAGGAAATAAAGCTGACTTTTTACCACTAGATTTTATCAAGTCAATGGTGAATGTCCACAAAACTAGAAAATTGACATAGTGTCCCCCCAGTACGTTTGCTAAGTTCAACTGTGTCAGCAGCAGGTACCTATCCCACAGTTCCCGCACTCCGGTTGCATGCTGGGTTTCTGTACCAGTGTGTTATGGGGGAAAAAAATGCACCACAAATTATTGTGGGTGTCTGAGGTTACCATCCCAGAATGCATTCCCCAATCTCCTCACTCCCCACTCCCATTGAACACAAATTGCCAAATGCATTTTTGCACGACTTTTCCACAGCCTGCCCCACCACGAGCCATTAAAAGGCTAGTGGGCCAGTCCTGAGAAATGCAAAGTGCAGAAATAAGAAAAGTTTCAATTTGGAGCAATTAAAAAGGGGAGCGGGGTTCCATTGTTGAAATGCTTCTTTTTGATTGTGTTATTTTTGACAGTGTTATTTTGATTCATTTCATTTTGACCCAGAAGCTGCATGGTGCAGTGGGCAGCTGGAGTGCCTGGGCTGATTCTTGCTCACCTGGAGTATAGCGGAGGTGAAAGTGATGGCCAGAACAGACACACTGGGGACATTGGGGGATATTTTCTGAGACCAATAAAATAGAATTAAATAACTGTGTCTTCACTAGCATTAAGTCAACCCTGTAAATTCAAATTTGGCATTACTCTGTGGAAAAAAGCTGGAGTAGAAAAGTCAGCCTTAGGACCCCTTAAAAATCAACCTGATGATTTTTGTAGTGAAGACAGTTGCATTATATAATCAACCTAACTCCCTTAAAATTGTCTACTCTAGAGCATAGGCTGTCTAAAACAGGCAATGGTCAGTTTCATAAAATACATTCTCTCGTTATTCTAAAATTAGATATAACATATAGTTCATATTGTGATGCAGGACCATCTGTTTGCTCCTTGTAGAGCACCAACCCCAGTAGGTTATGGACCATGAATTGGACTCCTAAGTACCATACTAATACAAAAAAAATCATAATTTCAAAGTACACAAACAAAACGTATTAGGTTACTGTCTGAGGGTCTACTACTGAAAACACTCATTGATTTTAGCAGCCTGACTCTTGAGATGTTTTACCTCACTGACAAGTCATGTAAGTGGAATTATGTGCACTGTTTGCAAGATTCCCTCAATTTTTCTTTGTATTGGCCCCTTTCTCCCTATATATGGGAGGAACAAACAAAATAATGAGGTTGTCCTAAGAACTATTAGATTTTAGAAAATAAACTTATTTGACTTATTTTGAACTTTTTGACATCACAGTTTTGAGGCTTTGTCTGTACCCATTAAGTCTAGAAACTTTTTAAATGAAAGTTGAGATTCACACAAGCATGTGACTCCAGGAGCTGGAGTTTCAAGGGGAAAAAAAACACAAAATGACATAAGACACATAGCATTACTTGTACAGTAGCATATGCTCTTCTACATACAGAGTAGTATTTTCATAATGTCAAATCAGTATCATTCCCCTTGGCCACAGCACACAATTCTTTGGATTTATTGAATTACAAATCTGCAATCATTGTAATAATTTTAAAAAAATCTACAATCGTGAGTGTGTGGTAGGGCAAAGTGCAACAGATGGGGCCCTGCGACATGGTGGTTCTGAGTGGTGAATGATAATAATGTGACTGAAAAGCTGTATCAAAGAGGTAGCCTTGTTAGCCTGTATCTTCAAAAACCAGCAAGAAGTCCTGAGGCACCTTATAGACTAACAGATATATTGGAGCATAAGCTTTCATGGGCAAAGACCCACGTCATCAGATGCTTCGTGGGTCTTTGCCCATGAAAGCTTATCCTCCAAAATATCTGTTAGTCACTGAGAAGCTGGGGTTTGAGGTTTCGATTCAAGATCACTGCTAAGAAGAAAAATGCAAGAGTCTTCTTGGAGGAGATACAGAACACAGAACGTTCACTAAAGTACTTTACTTAATGACATCAGCGAATGAGTAGCCTATAGGTATTTGCTAGGTAAGGTATGGGTATAAATGAAGGCAGTAATGTGATGAGCCTACAACGCCTTCTGACTATAGCTTAGCTAAACAAATCATAAGGCCTCAAAGCCTTAGCATAAGCAGCTAACCAGAAGTAACCCCAGACCTTCAGATATCTTAAGACAGAATGTTGTAATGACTGCTGACAGGTAAACAAGATGGTATTTTAAGTTCAAAATATCAGACATTGTCTAAACAGAAGAATGCTATGCTAATAATCTTGAGAGAAAAGGTCTACAAACCAATGGTAGAAGGGTGTCCCAACATTAGTTAGGTGAGAAAATACACATAAGAAAAAGGGGCTGAAACTCCTACTTCAATATGAATTAGGCATAGTGCTGTCAAAGTAAGACATCATAATAGTCGTATTCTGGCCCGCATGCCTTGGGAGATGACAGGATGACAGCCACTGATTGGGATCATACTCACCATCATCACCACAAGGAAGACTAATATCAGGTCATTTTGTAAGGGACTGTGTAAGTATCGCAATACTGAGATGTAGGTTCTGTGTGAGCTCCACCTACTTTGCTGGCTTGGAGTATTTGCAACTTTGCTGATTGTGTTAACTAGTCCTGGCTTTACAGCAAGGTGGTTCCCTTGTGCCAAAGATAGAAAAAACACCCAAAAAGTTACTTGGGTAAAAGTGCTGCTGCTTTGGGGAAAAATATACTTTAGGATAAGTTATCAGTGCCCCTCTGGAAAACTCCTGAGGGAAAGTACACACATGCACACCTAAATTAGAATCTTCGAACACTAGAACTGGAAGGGACCTCAAGAGGTCATTTAGTCCAGTCCACTGCTCTCACAGCAGGACCAAGTACCATCTAGATCATCCCTGATGTCTATTTAACCTTCTCTTAATTATCTCTAGTGATGGAGATTCCACAACCTCTCTAGGCAAGTATAGTACTCAAGCATCCAGAAATGAAAGCAGCTGCACTTTCAATCAAGTAACTTTTTGAGCACTTTTCCCACCTCTGCCTTGGGTCCCACACCTTCATGACCCTGCTGTCCAACTGACTATAGCATCCACCACCCACCAACCATAATTTGAGAGAATGTTAGCTAAAACTTCATCTGTTTATGCAACCAAAAGTGCAGAAACCCATACATAATACTAGACCTTTCTGCATCTGATTTTACTTTCTACATTCAGTAGTCTATGAACACTAATCATATCTCTGTATGAGCTACACACTCCAGCAACATTTGTCTCAATTCAGTACTTTCATGAGTCTGGATCTGTCATGTTGTCAACTTGTCTTATTTTCAAGTGCTCATGATTTTATTTTTCCTCTCCACACTTAACCGTCACCACTGGCTTTTTCTGGGTATGCTGGTGCTTGAGTATACATGTCTACGCCATGCAAATTGACATTCAGAGTAAATAGTAAAGCCCTTAGACTGATGAGCTAACAAGATATGGCTTTGAAATTCTGAGAGTTCCTCTCAAGAGTAGAACTCCTACAAGGCTCAAAGCTAAGCTATTGTTTCTAGTTTTAAACTCAAAAGAAGCCACAATGCTGTGCTAGGAAAGTTGTGAGAGTAGTTTTGGAGTGTACGGTGGTTTTTGAGGTGCAAGGAACATGGCTGCGGGGAAGGAGGGGAAGGAAACTGCAACTACCAACAGTTGTAGAGATGGATATTATTCAGAGCCTCAAAAGAAAGACAGGTTCTGGCACAAATCAGGTGCTCTGTTGAGCCCATAATGTGCCCCTATGCTTCCAGCCCCATCTTCTCAGTGAGGATGAGTCATGGCTCAGAGATTCGACATTTGTTGGGAAATCAGGCTCCCCTTATTCTTGCCTTAGCTTCACCATAATCTGAGACTATCCAGATCCCTTTGACTTTCATCTCTCCAACCAGAATCTTTTGTTATTTTCTGTGCATCTCTTAAAACACTTCTGCACCCTCTATTATTTCTTTGAACTGACTATAATTGATTGAATAAACTGATAATGGAAGTAGTATTCAAGGAATTTCATTTCTGTCTGCTAACTGTGAATAAATTGCACAATTCTCCCATGGATTTGTAATTCAAAAGTGTGTTTGTTTTTAAATGAGAATTGTAGTCAAAAGCTGTGTTCTGTGATTTTGTTTCTGACTGGATGACTTCTGTAAGTTAAACCAAATGTTCCCTTCAGACTTTAAACTCAAAATAGCCAACCAAAAGATCAAATTCTGAATTGCACATTTGAATGTAAAATTCAAAATTCACAATTCAGACTGGAAACTAACACCATTGCTGGTTAGCGCTGTAGTATTTGACTTTCAGTTTTGGCCATTCCTCATAGGAGCATCCCTCTGTGGATATTTACTGAAATCCAGCTCCAGAACAAGGGGTTGACAGCAGAAATGGGTTCATTTGGAAATTCCCAGGAATATTTCTGGTCTTTTGCAATTTTTATGCAGTGCTACTCCTCTGTTCATAACACCCATTCAGTTGTGTACATGTTTAATTGATTTCTTATTTATCTCCTCTCTGAGATAAGTAAGACCATATCTCACACTGACCTCTTTCACTATACTTTGTTTAGGGGCCTTAAATCAGCTTTTCATCCAGGCACTGTTGTGACATCCAAGTCGATCTGAATTGTTTTAAGATGATGTTTCATCAGAACTTGTTCGAGAATTCATGAGATGTAGTAAATGTAATGTATTCTGTTTTTAGTAAAGCATCAGATCATTTGTATAGTGAACCAAACTAAACCCAGGACATGACAGAAACCATCCAAGATAGAAAGTACAGGAGCATCCCTAGCTCCAGCACTAGGGCTCCTTCCCATAAGAGGTGGAAAATATTCCCAAAAAGTTACTTGAGCTAAAGTACACCTGCTTGGGGAAAATGTACTTAAGTACAAGTCACTGGAGTCCCTCTGGAAAACTGTGTGTAAAAGTACACACACATCATATCTGTATTGTACTCAAGTATCCAGAAGTGAAAGCATCCGCGCTTTTACTCAAGTAACATTTTGGGTACTTTTTCCTCCTCTGCTTCCCATGAATCCATTAACTTCATAATTTAATTAAAAGGATCAGAGTTCCCAGCATGATTTGTTCTTTATGAAAACTGACCTTTCAACTCCCATTAAGAAATCAAAGTTCTTTTATAGGGTTTAAATAACTACGATATGGCTTACATAAACCAAACATTAACAATCCTGGTCCGGATATATCCATTCAGAACTGATGAAGGGAAATTTATTACCATTGCAATATTAAGCACTAGGGCTGTGATTCTGTATTGCATTTAGAATTCACAGCCCAGGAGAAGGTGGCATTTAAAGCATCATTAGACTGCCTTTGTGCCAGCCCAATTTGGTTTCTTCCATAGCTTAAGCGATACGCAGCTCAACAAAGAGTTCTACTTAAAATTGCCAATGAAGACATTTTTCAAAAATAACATACTTACAGAAATTTCAGTTTTGACAAAAAACATTTTGCTTTCTAGAGTTTCCAAAACAAAACATTGGGGTATTTGCTCACTCTTTTATGAATAAAGTTGCGTTATATAAATGTAATTTCCAGGGGAAAAAAATCTTTCCAAACACAACAAAACGCTGCACATAAAGGTAATGGATCTTTTCCCCCTTATGGGAAAAATATTTCTCTCTAGGTCATGCAATTTTGTAGCCATCTATAACTCCTCATTGACATGATTTTTAAAATCCATACAAACCAGTTTATTAGCAAGCATCCCAGTGAATATCTTTATATTTGTGTGTTGATCCTTTCTAATAGAAAGTGAATAAGGATTAATTGTTCAATACATTACAGTCCATACTATAAATGTGCAAATTGTAGTGTTTACAAAAGTAAAGAAAGACTACAGTGAAAAGATGGTACAGGATGTTGCCACAGTGGGGCTGTGGCCACACTTGCAGTTCATTTCAAAATAATTTTCAAAATAAGGGGCAATTTCGAAATGAGCAGGAGAGCGGCTACACAGCAATTGCTCATTTTGAAATTAATTTCGAAATTAAAAGGCGTTCATTTTGAAATCGTTATTCCACTCCCATTTTGGGAATAACGCCTCATTTCGATGTTAATTTTGAAATTAAATGTGTATAACCACTCCCTGGCTGCCATTTCAAAATCAAAAGTCTTCCACAGAGCCAGCCCCTCCCACCAGCAGACAGAGTTTTATGGCTGTCAGCTGTGGGCGCCTTAAAGCTGCAGGGACACAGAAACCCCGTGCAGGAAGCTGAGAGTATGCTGGCAGCCATAGGAGCACAAGGTGGCCAGATGATACTCCCTAGCACCCCCAGAAAGTGACACCCCACTGTGGCTGGACCGATGGCTAGCAGCCAAGACCCCCAGGATCCCCGTGGAACCAAGGGATCCAGGCAGCAGGGCTCACAGCGCTCTGAGCAGCCCCCAAAGAGGAGGGGTGCCCTCTGGCTGGAAGCTGGAGTCCGGGACCTGCTGTCTGTCTGGGGGGAGGAGGACGTCCTGCTCAAGATGGAGGAGCAGAAGAGAAACGTGGACACCTTCGCCCGCCTCACCAGCAACCTTGCCGCAAGGGACCACCCTCTCCGGACCCCTGACCAGATCCGCTCCAAAGTGAAGGAGCTGCGGCAGGGCTATGCCTGAGCAAAGGACTCAGCCAGACAGTCGGGGCAGCGCCAGCCACCTGCCCCTACTTCAGGGAGCTCCACCAGCTGCTGGGATCCAGGGAGGCTGCACCACTCGAAGAGACCCTGGACACGGCGGAGCTGGAGGGGCAGGGAGAGGAGCCCCAGCCAGGAGCCTCGATGCCCACCCCTGCCCCCAACTCCAGACCCTGAAGTACTTGCTGGCACTGGGGACAGCGGGAGCGGGAGCGAGGGACCACTGTGCATGGCTGAGCCCTCGGAGGGCCCTAGCCAGGCTACCTCCACCCAGGCCTCCCCTAAACCACCCAAGGAACACTCAGGTAGGACTAGGCATGGGGTGCTCTGGTCATGAGGGGGAGGGGGCGGTCCCTGACGCAGCCAGTACAGGCCTGGGCACATGGCCACAGGCCAGGGACCCAGGGATAGCTGTCATTGGTGCCGGGTGGGGCCCCCACGGGGCCATGGGCTGCCATGAGGGTCAGAAGCCTGAGAGGGCTGGGGCAACCATTCTAACAGCCCTGTGTTGATGGACCCAACAGAAGACAGGCCACCCCAGAGCCCCTCACCATAAGCGGGGGGGATGGCAGTAGGGACAAGGCCACTGGCCCACTGTACCCAGGCTCATGACTGATGGGGCACCACCCTCTCACCTTATGTCTTCACAGCCTCGGCATCTGCCATCCACCCCAGAGCCCCTGGATGTGCCTGGGATCCCCACAGCAGCAGAGGAGGGTGAAGGGGCAACACCTCCCTGGACCGGGCGCCGTGGTGGGAGGAGCCACTGCCGGAGCTGGGGAGATGATCTGGCAGCAGCCTCCATGGCTGCACGGCGGGAGCAGAGCCACTTGCTGCGGGAATGGCTCTCCATGGAGCGAGCGGCCAGGTACCTTGACACCCTGACCCAGGCCATCACCAACTGCCTGGCCCAGCTGCCCACTTTGTGGATGGCCTGTCTCACAACACCTGCCGCTGCCCCAGCCCCCCCTTCCTCCCTGGTACCCTCCTCCTCCCCGCCCCAGCCTCTCCCTCTTCCCCACCACCCCCGTCTTCCTCAGCTCCTCCCTGTTCCCCAGCCCCCCCCCCCGGTGCCCCTTCTGCCCTCCCCCCCCGCCAGCCCTTGCAGCTCTGCTCCCAGCCAACATGACCCCAGCCAAGCGGCGGGAGCTAGCGCACTGGCTGTGGCCAGGCGAGCCCTGCCTGTCTGTGGCTCTCCCCACTCCTTCCCACGAGTCCGAGCTCCTAGA
Organism: Carettochelys insculpta; assembly: GCF_033958435.1. Taxonomy (NCBI): domain Eukaryota; kingdom Metazoa; phylum Chordata; order Testudines; family Carettochelyidae; genus Carettochelys; species Carettochelys insculpta. The sequence continues at coordinate 61,568,967 of NC_134144.1, forward strand.
TACCCCAGTCCAGCCCTACCTCCCTGTTCCACCTGCCCCATCCTAGCTCCACCATGGTCGCTGGACCCAGGGCGGTCACGGCTCCAGGAGCCGTCGTGGCTTCCAACCAGCCACTCCGATGGAGGATTGAGGCCCCCCACCTCCCCATGTATATAGTTCACCCCCATCCCCCATGTACATAGTTCACCCCGTCCCCCATGTATATAGTTCCTCCCCATAAATAGTCACACTTTCTTTCTGTTCCAAACATAGCACTTGAATTTATTTAACAGTGTATGTGTCCTGCCTCGGGTGGGGATGGCAAGGTTGGTGCTGGTGAGGCAGGTGTGAGAACTGGGGTGGGGGGTTTGCATAGAGTGAGTGGGGCCTGGTCATGGGGGCCCCCGGGGCAAACGTCTCCCGGAGGGCCTCCCACACATGCACCCCGTCCCAGTTCACCTGGCAACACGGGACCGCACCTGGCTGCTCATAGGGCGGCATGGCCTCAGCTGTTCAGTGTGCCACAAAGAGCTCCTGCTTGCTCTCCACAAGGTAGTGCAATGCGCAGCAGACACCCACAACCGTGGGCATGCTGGGCAGGCCTACCTCCAGGCGCATCAGGAGGCACCTGAAACGTGCCTTCAGATGGCCAAATGTCACTCTACAGTGTTCCTGGTGTGGTTGAGGTGGGCATTGAAGAGGTCCTGGCTCTCGTTGGTGTGTCCTGTGTAGGGGCACATTAGCCAGGGCTGGAGTGTGTAGGCAGCATCCACGATGATGCACGGGGGCATGGTCATGTCCCCCCACTGGCAGCTCCCGTGGGGAGATGTAGGAGCCCTCTGTCATCCTGTGGCCAAGCCACAAGTTCTGCAGGACGCGGGCATCTTGGGCCCTGCCCAGCCAGCCCACACAGACGTCGGTGAAATGTTCTCAGGCATCCACGAGGGCCTGGAGGATGACAGAGTGATAGCCCTTGCGGTTGATGTACCGTCTGCAGCTGTGTGGTGGGGCCTGGATGGCGATGTGGGTGCTGTCCAATGCACTGATGCAGTTGGGGAATCCCAGCTGTTGGAAGCCAGCCATGGCAGCATCCACATCCCCAAGGCAGATCACGTGGCACAGGAGGATCCTGTTGATGGCAGCAACAACCTGTAGGGTAGAGGGCACAGGCGCCCATGAGTGTGTGGTAGCATATGGGGGGCCCACAACCCGGAACCCCACTCCCCAGGGCCCCGCTCCCTGGGAACCCCCTCCACAGGACCCCCCCTCCCCAGGGCCCCACACCTTGGGACCCTCCTCCCCAGAAACCCACCAGGGGTGTGTGGCCCCGAGTGCCTTACCTCAAGGAGGATGACCACAATGGTGGCCTTCCCCACCCTGAATTGGTGGCCAATCGAGCGGTTGCTGTCCAGGTGGCCAGCTTCCACAGAGTGATGGCCCCTCATTTCTCCAGGGGGAGCAACGGCTGCATGCGGGTGTCCTGGTGGCGAAGTGCTGGTGCCAGCCAATGGCACAGCTCCATGAAGGTGGCCCGAGTCATCCGAAAGTTGCATACCCACTGGTTGTTGACCCACTCTCCTAGGATGATGTTGTCCCACCACTCCCCACTGGTGGGGTACCGCCAGAGGCGATGGTGGGTCTGGAACAGGGGTTGCTCCGGATGCAGCGTGGGGTGAGCCTGCAGGAAGTTGGCCACATGTCGGGCAGCACGTAGCCTCATATGGCATGCTGTCAGGATGGCCATCAGGCTGGCCACGATGTCCAAGGTGTCCCCATCAGTGAAGTGCTGTGGGTCCATGGCAAGCAGTGGTGTGGTCGCTAACCAAGGCTCTGTCGAGTGCTGCGCTGGAGGTCGCATGCTGCAAGCAGCCAGGGTCCTCAGCATGTGCACAGGGGATGTGTTTGGGAGGAGCCCTTTAAAGGGTTGGCTTGCCCGTGCTCCAGGAGGGCTTGTCGGCCATTTGACCCTGCCCTCACCATTTCCTGCCCTGTTATTTCGAAATGAAGCTGTGGCATGACTAGGAGTCATTTCGATGTTGCAGATAGCAACGTCGATCTGCATTTCGTGTGTGGTCACTTCCATGCCACTTATTTCAAAATGGCTTATTTTCAAACAACGGATAGGGATAAGCCATTTCAAAATCACTCTCTGGTGTGGCCACAGCCTGGGAGTAAATAATATATAGTCTTTAGATCAGAAGGAAACATTTTCAAATCAAATTGGTTCATAATTACATGTCTGAAGATCTGCTCAAGACATACAAATTTCCACTCAAAATTTGCACTAATGTTAGGTTCGACAGCGACATAATAAACCATAGATGAAATAGATCAGAGCCCTTCATAACCATTTTACAGGCACAAGCATGGTTTTAAGTTAGGAACAACTTCTCCTCTCTCTGTTCTTATTTAAAACATTCTTTTTGGACTACAGGAGTAAGCTACAGCAATCTCTTTTTATATAAAGAAACCCAAAGTGAACCTAGTGCTATGTGGCAAAGTGAAATTAAATGACTTGACCATAGAAAATTAATCTATATGAAGTAGGATGACCACCAGAAACCTTCTGTGTTTAATCATCTCTGATCCTGACTTCATTAGTAAGTTTGAGCAAAGACTCTAAGGTCTGATCTATCAACTCCTGATCCACAGATACAATGGGAGACACCTACTGGAGTCAACCAGTTGGGTTTACTTCCCCAGTGTGAAGCTCTCTCATAATGGCCAGTGTAACTATTTCTAGTGTGGCAGTACCTAGAGACTCTATCCTTCCATTGTGGGAGGAAGTTTACAAAAAACTTCAGAAAATATTAATAAGGTCATTTGAAGGTAACATTTGACACTAAGCTTTATCATCACACTTTGGCTATTCATCTTTGCAGAGACATGTAAATCACAGCAGTTATCCTGTTGCATGCTGAATACATAAACTTTAAAACGTTCTTTTAATAAGACTTAGTATCACTTTATTAGTTTGGAAGTTTTAAACTCCACTGTAAATCTCTATGATATACACGCATTATCATCCTTATACACTATAAGGGGATGAACCTGTTTCCACTGACTTGTGTGGGATCTGCAGTTTATGAGCCTGATACCATGACCAGTGGAATAAAATAGAAAGACTAGTGTGGACTTGAATAGATTTTTTAATCAGATCTGCTATCCAGATAAGAATAAAACCATCTTCCCCAAGTACAAAAGATTAAACTGAAAGTACATGTTTCTTATGTGTTCTTGTATCACCTCACCTCGACGCATCCCTAATACTTTACCTTGAAGTTTCTCATCTTAAATTAATAGCTATCAATTATTTGATATTATACTGATTTTTGAATGTCAGAGTTACTGTAATTAACTTTGTACCAATCACTAGGGTGCCCATTAATATTCATGTACTTTTTATAGAAAAATGATCTTAAAACTTCACAGCAGGGAGGGTTAACATGATTCATTAATGTTCTGCACAGGTTTCTTTTCTAATTCATTATGGCAATATTAGCATAATTGTGTGTAATTAATTTTCTTGAACATAGGTTGATACAAGGGTGGGATTAATGGGACCGTGCTAATCTAAGAAACATGGCTTTTATTATGCTCTTGGATAGATGGGACAGATCATCTCCTCTGAGGTATTGCTTACTATGTGCACTTTGATAGTGCACAAGGCATCAGATGGATGGAGCCAATCAAGCTAAGTATTTGATTTTTCACATAGAAGAAAAAGATTTCTATTCCCGTATGATTCTCTATTTTGTGGGTAGGAGAAAGAAAAAAAACCACATTACTCAATACTCAACAAGAGGCTGAAAGAAAATGAAACAAAGTGATAGGAAACAAATGAGAAAAGATGCCAGAGAATGGAATATCTAATAATAATAATAAAGGGTGAAGAGAAAGTTCAGCAATTGAAAGAAGGAAAAGTGATGGCAATGGAAAGGGACAGAGTGAAAATCAAACAGCCCAAGAAAAAAAGTTTTCACGAAAATAAAGAAAAAGCAATCTGAATAACTAATCACAGGGATAAACTAATACAACCTTATCCACATGTTTTAGGTAATAAGGGATCAGAGACAGGATGGTATTAAGATACCTGCTCCACCCATACAGTGCTCGCTGGTAAATTCAATCCAATAGTAGCTTTAAAAAGTTTGGGATGAGTACCTGGAACTGACCCTAACACAGCAATGTACCTGCTGAATAAAGTAATTGAAACAAACGAGCAAATATGTTTGAGCCACGGTTGGGCTCTTGGTCAATTTTTCTATCTTACATTACTAGCCAATTTTAAATATATTGAGTGTCACAGTTTCAAGAATAATTGTACCTAGGTCATGTCCCTCTCCACCACCCCAGGGTCCAATCCAAGAGTTTCCAGGCAGGGTTTAGGTTTCCTGCCATCACCAGTCTGCGGGTTAGATCCCTTGCTTTCTCTACACGGGTTGTGAACAAGTTACAAGTGACCACCCAGGTCTAAGCCAACATTTCATCTGAAGATAACAGCTTCACAAAGATATAAAAACAATCAAATTCCCCACCAGCATTCTAAAACTTAAATCACCTGTCAACCCTATGAGGCCATGACAGCCAAAATGTTTAACCCTTATATTAGGCTTGGGAGGAGGTGAGAGGCAGGGCAGACAGTCCTGTCTTTGCTGGATCAAAAAGATGGCCTGGAGTCAGTTTATACCAGCCATTGTATGGTGAAAGCCTTTCATCTGTCTGCTGCTCCTTGGGAAACTCAGTTTGAATCAGCCTGTGCAAGCCTTCCAACAGGGTGGTACCTCTATGGAGGTGTTTATTTGAGGGGTTCATCTTAATTCCCACTGGCTTTGGTTGCTGAAAGACCCATGGTAACCCTCTACTGTCAGAGCTACATAAATCCCTGGCCTACAATGATAAACAAACCCTTCATAAAACTTAATGCCCATATTTCCACAAAGATTCTCCATAAGGGTCCGATATCGGGCACAGGAAGTATCTGTTTTGTTATAATCAGAACTCAACCCCTTATGAGCAGTCAAGTCCACAGCAGTTGCAGGTGCTCCAGCACTCCTCAGACATTGGTTATGGGGTTTGATCCTATACTAAGAAAGTTTTGCCAGCATCTCTACTGGGTGTAGGATCCTGCAGAGAGTTTGTAAGTGTGTTGTGTTTATAGATCTCAATGTAAAGCTGTCACAGCTCCACAGATCTCATTCTCCCTTCGTGGTAGGCCAGGCAGCTTTATCACTTCCTAGTAGTCACAAGGCATTGGGTTCCAACACCCCTAGGATAGAACTACATATGTTTCAGGGAGTAATACACCCCAGCTGGTATTTGCATTGACTTCCCACTGTTTTCCAAGCACAGTGAGATTAATTAGCCAACTGCAACACTTCAGAGAAAGAGCTTTGGTTAGAATACAGGAATTAAAAAGCTAGAACGTAGTCCATTCTAATCAAGCCAACCTGTAGCGAACTTCATATTCAGACTCTGACTTCCTTTCTTCATCAGCTTCCAGGTGAGAACCCCAAGCTTCTAGCACAGCCCACACTAACACATCATCTCATACACCTTCAGTATTTTGTTCTGGAACTGGAGTAACTGATCCACTTCCCTGCTGAGAAGCAGAAAAAGCCTCATTACTCCAGCCAACATCCCAATGTCCTTCTGAGTGAGTTTTCCATTGCCACCTTGGATTTTCTGATGCTAGCCAGCTATTTTAATGGCCCATTCACTTCAAACTGTGAGGCAACACACCCTCTTCTCTCAAATTGGCTTGAGAGCAAATTCAGTTATTTCCCTCCCCTTGGGTACCAATGCAATGTACAAGAAGAAACTGAGACATACATACAATTCACAAAAATTACCAAGCCAAAAGGGACCATCACGATCATCTAGTCTGACCTGCTGCACATCACTGGCTCCAGAAATCACATTCTACCACTTCTAGCCAAGTTACTGAAATTCTCAAATCATGATTTAAGAGACTTCATAATACAAAGATTCCACCATTAACTGGCTAAAACCAGGAAGTGACCTGCACCCTAGCCCATCAAGGAAGATAAAAAACAGGGAGTATGCTACCCTGATGTATGGGAAATTCCTTCCTGACCCCAAATAGGATGATCAATTAAACCCTGAACATGTGAGCAAGACCCACCAGCCAGGCACCTGGGAAAGAATTCTCTGTAGTAACTCAGAGCCCTCCCTGTCTAGCATCCCATCACCAACCATTTCAGGTATTTGCTATTAGTTATGGTTGAGCCATAGGCCATCAGAGGCAATCATATCATTCCCTCCATGAACTTATCAGGTTCAGTCTGGAAATGAGTTAGGGTTTTTTTCGGGGGTTTTTTTTGTCCCAAGGATCTCTGAAAGGCAGTTCCAGAACTATTCTGATGGTTAGAAACCTCCTGCTAATTCCAACCCTGTAGGTATTCACAGTCACTTTTGTATCCATTTGTTCTTTTGCCAACACTGACATGCAATTGCTCTCCCTCCCTGGTTTTACCCTCGTGATGTATTCAGAGATAGCAGCCATACCTCCCACCACACTTTTTTCGGTTAGGCTAAACAAATCAAGCTCTAACTCTCCTCTCACAGGCTGTGTCTACACAGGCAGATTCTGTCAACAGAAGTCATTGTTGGCAGAGCAACCCCAGCAAAACATCTGTTGAGAGAGAGAGAGTCCACGTGTAAAAGCCTCTCTGTTGACAGACAGCATCCACATGGCACTTGAGTCTGTCAATAGAATAAGCCTCTTAACCCCGGAAGGGTGGCTTGCATGCGGGGGGCAAGCCCTTCCAGGAGCCCAGGCTCTGTGCTCTCTTAAAGCTCCACCACCACCATCCCCGGCACATCCAAGCCCCTGCAGGGTTCCCAGTCTCCACTGAGACAGCCTGCTTCTGCCACCCCAGCAGCATGTCGGGGCGCCCCCCCCCCCCAGCTCTCCCTGGAGCAAGGGCCGGCTGCCGCTGCCTTTGCTCCTCATGCTTATCAGGGTGTTACATCACCTCTGGGAGCACAATGACACTGACGAGGAGCCCGTGGATGATGGCCCCATTGCCCCAAACCCCGGCAGCTTTCCCCACCTTGGGTGGCCCGACATGTCTGGTGGTATTTCACCAGCTCTTCTTGGTGGGACCAGGTACTGATGGGGCAGTGGGGCAACCAACAGTGGGTCTGTAACTTTCACATGCGGAAAGCCATCTTCTCCAGCTGTGCAACCAGCTCGCCCCTGCCCTGCACAGACAGGACACAAACATGCAGCCCACCCCTGCCCTCAAGAAAAAAGAGTGGCCATAAGTTTTTGGAAGCTGGCAACACCACATAGTTACTGCTCTGTGGGCCACCTATTCGGGGTCAGAAAGTCCACCATTCAATCTATGTTGATGTAGGTAAGGTAACCTTGGGCTGCATGGAGGTGCAGGGAGAACAGGGGGCTGCAGTGCCCACTGGGACCCAGGGGTGCCATCCCCCCAGTGACTCATGGCTGTGTCTGGTCACCTCTCCACACAGGTGATGCATGCCAATCAATCAGATCCTGCTCTGGAGGCTTGTCTGCATCTCAGACATGGACACCCTGGGGACTGGCTTCACCACCCTGGACTTCCCCAGTTGTTTAAGGGCACTGGATGAGACCTACATTCCCATCCAGGCCCCAGAACACAGCACCAGACGCTTTGTAAATTGGGTGGGTGAGGGGTTCAGTGTTGCCATTCCCTTCCCGGGGCCCCATCACACACGTTTGGCTCGCACGACCTTGCAGGGGTGCAAGCTTGGGGTCGGGTGATCAGCGGGGCAGCCTTGGCGGGAATGACCTGTTCCCCCACATGACCTGGGATATCAGAGGGCTCCCCAGAGGTCTGACAGCAGGCTGGCGGCAGCCCATTGCTTGTAGGTTGTATGCACAGCCGTGGGAATATGAGGCAAGTCCTCGGAGCGCCTGCCTGCCTGCCTGAGCAGCCCTGTGGTATGCCCCACCTGCCGCCCCCAAGCCTAGGGGGATGTGACAGTCAAGGTACTCACCGGACGGTCCTGTGAACAGGTCTGAGGAGACCCAAGAGGAGCTGGTGGCACTGGAGGTAATTAAGTCCAGGGCGATAATGAGCGTGCTATGGTTTGACTCTGGGTCTGACGGGGATCCTGGGCTGGCTCTGGTGAGCTGGTGGGCTCCTGGGAGGCACTCTCCAATGGGGGATACCACTCCCCAGTGTCCCTGCGGGTGGTGCTGGGGGCCCTATCCTTGCCAGCTCCTTATAATATGGGCAGGTGGCAAGCTCTGCCTCCGACTGCCAGCGTGCGTCCCGGGCCAGCAGGTAGCCCTGGCAGAGCTCTTTCATCTTCACCTGTACCTGCTCCAGTGCACAGGTGGGGTGGCCGTGCTCTGCCAGGGCTTCAGCCATCCATGCATAGCCTGGGGCGTTTCTGAGCTTTGTGGTGGGGTCCAGGACCACTCCCACTTCAGCCAGAGGGCCAGCAGGTCCTTCTTTTCCAGGCTGGGCAAGGATGGGGCCTGCCTCCTGCCACCCATTCCAGAGGCTGAGGGAGGGCCCAGGACAGTCTGCAGCTGCCTGGGACATTTTTTTATTTTTTTGCAGAGAGTGGCTGCCAGCGTATGTCTGCAGCCATGTGCAGCAGGCCTGTAGTCATGCCTCCAGCTTCCTGCCTGGGGCTGCCAGCCCCTTTAAACGTGGCCGGAGGCAGGGATAATAGAGTTGTGCCTCTGGGAGAAGGATGCCTCCTGGCTCTGACCAGTGGTCACCATGGAGGTCTTACTCCATTGACAGAACAGACCCTGAGCATCTACACGGCAATTTTGTCAACAGAATACTGTCACAGTTTTTATGAATGATTGGGGAGAGGCATAACACCGCCGGTTGAAGTGCTCGGTTTTGCCAACAGACTCTCGACAGAGTGCTTCATCTGTGTAGATGGTCTGCGAGTTTTGTTGACAAAAGGCTTCTTCGGTCAACAGAGTGTACCCGTATAGACCTAGCCGAAAACTAGGTCCTCCATTCCTCTGATCACCCTGACAGTCCTTCTGTGCATCTCTTCCAGTTGGAATTCATCTTTCCTAAGCAGGAGACCAAAACTGCACAAAGTCTCTCCCAGTGCCTTGTATAATGGTAATAACACCTCCCTATCTCTACAGGAAATACCAAGCCTTATGCATCCTAGAATTGCTTTAGCCTTTTTCATTCTCATAGTCATTCTTTGAGCCTTTCTTCTCTGTTGCTGCCAACAAGTGACACATCCCAACTTCAGCCAGTTGTGTAATGCTGCCAAGTGGAGGAAACATTCCTTTCTACAGATCAGAAGGAACTCTGGCCTTAATTTGGCAAAAATTTAAGTACATGTGATTAATTTTAAGCATTTGAATCCCATAAACTTCCATGCTGCCTAGTGTCTATAATTGGAACAGCAATTATTGTATCTTGCTACAACTTCATAGTGGATTCCATTTTTATTACCTTTTACATTATAATATACTTCTGAAGGGGTGACCATTATGCGTTATACTGTATAGAATTTTGACTGACAACAATTCATTCTCTCACGCTCCCAGATCAAAAGGTGTTTATGTGAAAGTAGCATCTCATTGTAAGCAACAATTCTGTACATAAAGTTTGTGACATTTGAACCTATGAAAGCAAAATGACACAGACCAGGGAATGTACAATTGCAGGGAAAGAAAGAGAAACATCACTAGCCACCATGTTGCACCACTTCACAGGTAATAAAAGAAATCATTTTAAGTGCTTTTATTTTTCTTAGCTCCTTTCCTTGTCTACACTTCTTGAAAGTCTTTTCACTTGTAAACCTTTATTCTCAAGAATGCTAGGTTGAAATGTCATCACTTCCTCTTCTCCCCCCAAAAAGCTTCAATTTCTTTCTAAATCCTTCCTTATAAAACACAAAAATAAAAGAAAAGAAATAATAAGAACCAATTTACTGTTCTGGGAAATTTTCAGTAAAGATTGTGTCTTATCTGCTTGCCTATTTTGTAGCCATCGCAATGCTGCTGCACAGTTGTACTTGATAAGCAAAGTCACTTAGCTCAAATACTTCAAACTTCTTTAAGTATAAAACTTCCTTTTTATTATTTTCTTTTAACTTTGGGTAAAGAAAGACATCCTTAATATTGAACAGAAAAAGAACACATTGATATCCACAGGTTAGTTAACTTTTCCCTCAATTTTCTCTTTAATTATAAAGAATCTCAGAAAACTGATATTCTGCCAGTCTCCCCACCTTCTGAAGAAAGTCATACTTTAAAAAAAAAAACAAAAAAAAAAAACTACACTTTACTGTACTTTCCTGTCCTGAGTGTTTGCATGGACAATGTTACATTCACATGCCTGACAAAAGAGCTCCTGATTCTTCTGATGTGTTCTTCCACATGAATAATCTCACCTGACAGAGCTCTTTTATTGATGGTTTCTGAATGAAGAAACTGAGTATGTGTGAAATATACATTCTTGGGGCCACCTAACCATTCTTAAAGTGTTGTGTGATAATTGGATCTATACTAAGTATGAGTTCATCTGTTAAAAAAAAAAAAAAAAGGAAGCTCATAAGATGTTGAGCCAAATGCTGAATGGAAGAGATGCCAAAAAGAGACAGACTGTAGTCCAGACAAAGAGAGCCTGTGATATAATACAAGGATGGTGTTAAGACCACGCCTGGTAAACAAGAGCAGTCTAAGAACGACGAATGGAACTGGTGTGACTGACAAAGTAACAAAGGGATAGGCGATTTCCCCCCACGCTTGTGTTTTGGATCCTTAAAGACAGTCATTTTGAGGAGCAAAATGGACTACTTGAATGAGCTTTATCATCATGGACATCAACATTGCTATCTCCTGGGACACCAGAGCTTCTTTGCCCTAATCCAGAGAAGTGTCTTGACCAGAGCACAGACAGGAAGTCAGATGGTATCACCATTCCACCAGCACCAGCTGAATCCTGAACACACTGTTGGATGAGACACACTCTCTCCACCTCTCCCCATCCAGGCCCCTTGTGTCCTGTTCTTTCCCTTCCTTATTTTCCCTCTTTCCTCTCTCTCTCCACTTTCCTTCTGTGTAATCAGCCACACACATTTTGCAACACTTCTTCAAGCCTGTGATGAGAGTGGCAGCTACATGTGATTCCTTAAACAGACTAATTGTGGTATAAGTCTGCCAGGTTTCAGAGTGACTGATAAGAATGTGCGGAAACAGTTTCTCCAGCTGGGAGGCTGCAAATGAGAGTCAGCTCCAGAGACAGAATTTGCATTTCTATCTTTGTTATTCGTTTCTCTTTTGCGTGAGCCTTGTTTGCCAAGAAATGAGATTGGACTCCAACAGCAGCAATAGCCAAGAGGAGCTGGAACTGCTGCTAACAGCTTCTTTTCCCCCCAAAGGGTAAGTTACCACCAACTAAGACTCTCAGACAAGGGTGGTCTTTCCTTCTTCAGACTCCCGCTCTAGTTAAAGAGAAAGGAAACAAGGGATGCTGTTAAAATGGAAGCTTTAATACTTTATAATGCTTTAATGGGTTTTTTCACTAATTTATTTCTGTATCATTAATAAAGTGGAACTGCCTCATCTCACTCCCTTGGGACCCAACCAGTGCCGAGTGAGAGAATTTGCCAGAGGATGGGACGTTAATTTTCTATCACAGGGATGTCAAACCTTTTCTCATCAGGGACCACATGGCAATTTTTTACATATTCTGGGGGGGCTGAACACAAAATAGCCCCAAACCATCACCCCTCCCCTCTCCTCCCCCCCCCACCCCACAAGAAATGGCTGTCTCAGAGTGGATTTTTCCTGATATTTGGCCTCATGCAGACAGGCCAAATGTCAGGAAAGCTTCTCACAACAGAACTGTTGGCAAAAAGATATGCAAACATGTTGAGCAATTTGTATATCTTTTGCCAACAGTTCTCAGCAAGTTAGGCATAGCCTCAGGCACCGGGGGCTTGAAACATGCTTGGTATCCAGAGCACAGAGGATTTTATTCCCCATGCAGCAGTTCTAGTGGGTGGTCACCAGTGAGCTCTGTAAGCTGAATGCTTGTGATGCCTCTCAGGAGAGAGAGTCAAATGCTAATCAGCTGATGAGCAGAGTGTTCACAGCTGAGTTTTTCCTTTCTCCTAGTAGTGCACATGCTTCATTGCACATAAAATTATTCTGCACAGGGCTGGGAAAGATTAGGAGGAACACTGATGGTCACCAAGGAGCATCCTCTAGGATCTACGTGACCTTGCACAAAATCATTCCATGCTTGAATATGCCTCATCACTAAAGCAGGCTGCGATATGTTCTTTTGTGCCTGTGAAAAGTTTTTACAGACATAAATCATTTTTTGCAAAACCTTAAACGAAAAAGCTTTTGGGGTTTTCATTTAAAAAAACAGAAGAATGTCAGGTTTTTGTTTGTGCACAAATTCTCCAAAATTGAGTTGAGAAGTGACATTTCTTCTTGATATGCTTGATTGGATGAAGAAAAGCCATTTTTCATCAAAACAGTGTTTTTAAAAAAAAGTTAAGCAACACTTCATCATTTATCCTTAAAGCCTCCTTGTTCATAACAACTTTAAAACTCAGCTGCTTTTAGTTATATCTTAGAGTAACAAGATTTCCAGTCTAATTAGATACATTTATTGTATTATTCTAAAGATATTTATTTCAAATTACTCCTGAACAATAGAAAGGCATGGAGTGGGGAAGGCAGCAGCTTGTGTCAATCAAGGAGACCTTTTCATTGTCTCCTAAAAATATGAGTATTAGGCTCCATTATTGTACAGGCTACTAGGCCAGACAGCCATGGAGATAGTTTATTGCTGAGCCCTAACTAGGTCTAAAGCTTTGAGCATACTCTAATTATAGTAATTCCATGAATACAATTGAAGTAAATTGAAGCAAGGTTATATGTTCAAGGACATGAAGAACAGAGGGGTGGCTTCTCAAACCAAGATGAAACAACAGCACTTAGCATTTTGAAACACACACACACACACACACACACACACACACAGGATAAAAAATAAAAAAATTAGTGGTGGGAAGGAGAAAAATAATTAGATTACATCGAACATGTAACTGTATGCCTCTATATATGCAATTGAAAATGGAGCTTTCTAGATACTTGTTTGCAGTGACGGATGCAGAAACTGTCAAAGAAATTGTTTTCTCCAATCCCCAGACACTTGTAAAATCCTAAGGATTCTCAGGTCGTTACAGACCCCTGTGATGTGCTATATGATCAGCAGTACTCTGAGAAAGTTCCTTAAATGTTTTAGTGTCCAGATAGCAAAGGAAGGGAACAAAGAACTACACTTCTGTATTTTGAGGATGAGCTGAGATTTTCCTCCAATCAGCAAAAGTTAGGAGATGTCCAAGTTTTATTACAAATCCATGCCTGATGAACCTCTTTAAGTCAGCTGCAACCAGGCCAACAACTCATCATCAAGTCTTACTGAACTTGGAGGTAGGCTCATAATCAAAAGCAACCCAATAACTGCAACTGACCCCCAAGTGTTAAAAACAGACAAGAGTAGAACTGTAGGAGTGTTCTTTGGTTCCCATCTGAAGCAATTTGCTTGCATAACCCAGAGGTCCGTGTCAGATGGTGGCTAGCACACTCATTCCCCAGAGGAAAGTGGTTCTCTTTAAAGCAGACAAACTTAGTTGCTGGTCTACTGAATAAATGGGACTGGAGGGAGCTATATGGCTGCCTTTTGAACAGCCAAGATGACAGTGGCTCATAACAGGCCTGCCAAAGGCATCAAGCCTGAGACTTTCTGAGAATAGCTGAAGGCAAGGAAGAGAGTCCAAGCCACTTGAAAAATCACTGGAAGTTTAAAACTTATCAATTTGGATCAAGGTTCACTTCTGCCTCTGAAGCAAATTGAAAAATAAAGAGATTCATGGAACTGCAAACTTGTGAAAACTGTCCCTGCCAGAAACGTTCCCTAAAACTCCTACAAATCCAGACCACCCCGAGCCTTAAACAAATCTATCGATACTTCAGGTGATCTATTCTTCTTATTTCTCTGCACCATCTCCAAGCTCACACACATTCAACTTCACTCCACCTGTAAAAATTTTTCAAGTAACATTTTTTTCCCCACTCCAGCTCTGGTCATTCTACCTGTTGCAGCAACACTGATTCACTTACAAACCCTTCAGTTCTTAAGGCAGTACATTCTAGCATGTCAAGAAGGGACAAAATCTTTTAGTTTTAAGTCTTAAGTCATACTTCTTTGTCTATTGACTGCTTTCTGTGGTTGTTTTTTGTAACCTAACCATTGTCTACTCTGTTTTTTCTATGAGGTCTTCAATCCTAAATCTCACAGCTAAACCAGCCTAGTATCCTCTGCAGACCATCATCCTGATATCACATCAGGATGCATTACATAGGAACAATATCCACAAAAATTATAAAGTCAAGGTATGTTTTAGGCCTAAACCACAGTCCAAAGCCTCAGAGAATTTTTCTCATTAGACCTCACAATCTCCTGCCCACAAAGTCACTTGTTTCTTCCTAACACGAATTTCACCAAAACCCAACTTTCTATCTTCAGACTCCCAGTGAAGCAAATCTGAGCTATTTCTGTATGACCCATATCTTGATTCACTCCATGAATGAGCAACCAAACTCCAACTCACCCAATTAAATTGGAATGGAACTGAAAGTAGCAAGGTTTTTAATTCCAGAATGTTACCATTCCCTGCAGCAACTACTGTGTACAACACAGAGGTTCATGCTGCTAATTCTTTAATTTGAAAGAGTCTCCTTGAATGGATAAACCCAAACATGCTTAGGGGCAGGTGGCTCTGCTGCCATAGATGTCATTATGAAATGGATATTATGCTAGCTTTAGCAATAACCCAATGGGAAATGAATTATGGGTGACAAAGGTTATTGTGGGTATGTTTTAAGGTGAAAATTGCACATAAACCTGGTGAAGACACTATGCAAATTTAGATCAATTTGCATATCTTAAATTAAGACATTCAAACCTATTTAGAACACAGACTCAAAATTCATCAATATTTCTTCTTTTTGTTTTCATACAGTGCCACATACACATAATATGCTATAAACTATTGATGTAACAGGACACAGTGACACTGCCTATTATTGCTAGAGAAACCATATCTTTCAGGACAGTTGCTTAGAATCATGTATTGCAACAAACCAAATACGCTAGGCAATGGCAATTTTTTTTAGCTTTTTTATTTTTTTTTTCATTTGCTAATGTCATGTTATCAAGAAGCCTTTTCTGGTTGCTTACTTCCGAGTAGCTCATCCTAAGAATATGACATTTCAATAATACCATTTTCCCTTGAATTACTACATCAGTGTGCAACAGGAAAGTGACATACGGCACTTTGTAAGCTTATTAAATCATAGTGCTATCATTACAGCTGTCACAGAAATGCAAACTCTCACAACTTGATTTTTCTGTTTTCTTATGCACCCTTGACTTCTCCCCCTGCTTCTTTCTCCAGTCTGTCTCCTCTTTAAAGCCTATATCACTGTGAAAAAAAATCAAAGAACCCTATAAATCCATCTCAAATGGAGTTCTGCACCCTGGGTGAAAGCCTGATCCCATTGTAGCTAATGGAAAAACTCCCAGTGACCTCAAGAGGTCCAGAATTACACATACATGCACACCTCCCAGGTAAAAAGTGCACTGCAAGGTTTCAGAATCTCATCTCAGGTCACATTGGTTTAAAACTGGAGTGACTTCATTCAAGTGCATGAGAATCCAGCCCAACTGTGGTAGAAAAATAATCACACACACAGTTCAGTATCGTAAGCATTGTATCACTGAGGGATACTGACAGGCAGCAAAGAATACAGGATACTAAGTTGGGGAGAGAGCTCAGGGTCATGAATCCTGTATTCTAGGGGACCTAGAAAGCCGGAAACACAGACTAGGCTTAAAATGAATATCACTTGTTATAGACAGACTATAGTCGTCACTTTCACAGATTAAGGTAAAATATGTGACTAAAAAGGTATTTGTCTAACCTGCTTTTAAACTTGAGTGATGGTTATTTCATAATCTCCCATGGTAACTTATTCCAGCACTTTTATTTGACATACAATTTGAAAGTTTTTCTAATATAACCTGAATCTCTCTGATTGCATGGTAAACCAAGTAATTCTTGTCATACCTTCAGTGGACAATTGTGAATAGTTCAAACTTTTTATAACAGTCCTTAACATATGTCTGAGGTCTTCTCAGCTCCCCCTCCCTGACCCCAGTCTACTTTTCTGAAGACTAAACACATGCATGTTGTTTTTAAAACTTTTCCCTGTAGTTCAGGTTTTCTGAACTTTTATCAGCTTTGTTGACATTCTCTGGACTCTCACCAGTTTGTCCAATATTTCTTAGAGTGAGGAAATAGACAATACTTCAGCTGAGGCCTCAGTTCAGGTTCAGAGTAGAATGGAACTATTACCTTCCATATCTTATATACAATATCCCATTTCATATACTCCAAAATGACATTTGCCTTTTATGAAAAAAAAACACATTACATTGTTTCAGTTTTCGATCCACTATGACCCCCAGAACCATTTCTTCAGTACTGCTGCCTAGCCTGTTTGTGCCCATTTTGTAGTGGTGTATTTGATTTTTCCTTCCTGCATATGGAACTTTGCACTTGTCCTTTTTAAAATTGCATTTTGTTGATTTCAGAACAAAATTCTCCAATTTATCAATGCCATTTTGAATTCTAATCCTTTCCTCTGAAGTGCTTGCAACCCCTCCCAGTGTGGTGTTAATTAGAAAATCTTAGAGGCTTACTCTCTCCTCCATTATCTAAGGCATTAATGAAAGTATTGAACTGTACCCAAGACATCTGCAGGACTCTGCTAGATATATCCTCCCTATCTGTCAGCCAACCGTTGTCAACTAATCTGAGTATGAACAAGTGGTCCTGTTGCACCTAAATGACTAATAAATTTAGTTAATTATGTAATGGAGCTGTCATGGATAAGACCCAGTTCCTTACCCATTTACCCAGTTTGCTTACCGAAGCATCTGAGGAATAGCTACTCACAGCTCTCCTTAGCCGTGTCTACACGTGCACGCTACTTCGAAGTAGTGGCACTAACTTCGAAATAGCGCCCGTCATGGCTACACGTGTTGGGCGCTATTTCGATGTTAACATTGACATTAGGTGGCGAGACGTCGAAGTCGCTAACCCCATGAGGGGATGGGAATAGCGCCCTACTTCGATGTGCAACGTTGAAGTAGGGAATGTGTAGTCGTTGCGCGTCCCGCAACATCGAAATTGCAGGGTCCTCCATGGCAGCCATCAGCTGAGGGGTTGAGAGACGCTCTCTCTCCAGCCCCTATGGGGATCTATGGTCACCGTGTGCAGCAGCCCTTAGCCCAGGGCTTCTGGCTGCTGCTGCTGCAGATGGGGGTCTGTGCTGCATGCACAGGGTCTGCAACCAGTTGTCGGCTCTGTGGATCTTGTGTTGTTTAGTGCAAGTGTGTCTGGGAGGCGCCCTTTGAGGGAGCGGCTTGCTGTTGAGTCCGCCCTGTGACCCTGTCTGCAGCTGTGCCTGGCACCCTTATTTCGATGTGTGCTACTTTGGCGTGTAGACGTTCCCTCGCTGCGCTTATTTCGATGTTGTGCTGCGCAACGTCGATGTTCAACATCGACGTTGCCAGCCCTGGAGGACATGTAGACGTTATTCATCGAAATAGCCTATTTCAATGTCTCCACGTCGAAATAGGCTACTTCGATGTAGGCTTCACGTGTAGACGTAGCCCTTGGCTGCATTTCACCATTCCCAGCCAATGGGATCTGCAAGAACTGGCATAGGCCAGGCCACAGGTTCTGACAACTCCTGTTGGCTGCGAATGGCAAGCCATGGCCACTGGGAACTTCAGGGCTCCATACCTGCAGATGCTCAGTTAAACACACCATTTGATGGCCTGCCAGGGACTAATTCCAATGAACCACATGTCGACATGCCAGAGGTTTCCCACTTCTGTATTAGAGACACTAAGAATTAAATCACCATGGAATGTAAGTTGCTATCTCATACCAGGTTAGAGTTGCGACAGTCAATGTGGGACTGAATAGCAAAGATTACCGTCACAGGGGGAACAGGTAGTGAAGATCACAGTCAGCCGCCTTTCCAAGTCTGATCTTTACATAAACAGTTGACTTTAATCTTCAGACATACCAGCCTATTGTATTTCAAGAACTAAACTTACTTAAGCAAGGGGGGGCGGGAAGTAAATACTCATTCAATCACTGGGACACAATTGCAAAATTCTGGGTGAAAGACTTAAATCTGCTGTTGTCCTAAACCCTTTTCAGCTCTAGACTCTTTTGAGCCAAGAGGATTATATTCAGTAATTTTTAAAAGGTCAAAGAACCATTTCTCAACTGCTGTTGAATTACCTTCCTTGATTTTTTGAATGAGGCATGGAAAAGAGCAACTGAAAAGCTTTAAGATCCCTTTTAACATATTTTTTATGCAAAGCGATTAACGGAAGACAAGTTAGCTAATCTTCAGCAGAGCTCACGCAAAGAAAGAGCAACAGATGATCAAAGCAGAGATCAGTCTTTTACAGCTGGCATCAATCTTTAAAACAATGATGGATCCATGCTTTGATTTTCCATAAATCACATGAATGCTCTCTATTGGACCCAGAGTTCATAATGCAAGGTTTTGATAGATTTGACAGTACTGAGAAAATTAGCATCTGGCAGAGTTAATTTTAAAATATATTTTTTAAATGGGAGGTAGCATTTTAGGGACCTTTCTTGGAAATATCACCTAGTCAAAATGCCACCAAATCACAGAAACAAGAGATAGGAAGGATCATCCACTTCAATCCCAGTCAGTGCAGGATTGCTCCCTGCAGTACACTTTGTATTGCTTTCCCTTCTCCATTATGATTTTTAACGTGTACCCTGTTAAAATTTACTGGAGTCATTTTCACCATCTGAACATTGATTTTAATCTAGGAAAATAGGAAGGACGTTCTTGTAGATTGGGAACTAGGCTGGAAGGGACTCAGCACATGTGGATTCAGGAGGTTTAAGTCCATCCTCTTGTGTGATCTTGTGCAGAACACTGCGATTGACATATTCCTGGTTAACTAGGTGATTTAGTCACATAATATCAGTGATAGCTCTTGGCCAATTCCTCAACTTTGCTGTGCCTCAGGTTCCCCACTTATCAAATGGAATAGTAGTATACCTTGTCTGCAGCTCCTTCCTGGCTTGACTATTACGATAGTAAACTCCTTAGTCCAAGGATACTTACTATATGCTGTAATATTGTCCTGGGCACTATAATAATTACTATAGATTCCACTGTCCAAACCTGGCATTCTGTGGTCTGCTAGGCCCATGGATTTTACAGAACCAGAGAGTCCTGGGCCATGAGGATGTTAGCAGGGGACCCTGGGAGGGCTCTTTTGCTGGGAATAGCACCAACCGGGCCAGGGCTGCACTGTCAAGCCAGCTGTGGATGGAACCAGCCTTTGCAAGGCCAGCAGCAGGGGCCATGGCCAGCAGCCCAGCCACATCTGGGATTGGGCTGAAGGTAAACAGGCATCAGGGACTCAAGGTGGGGTGGCAGAAGCAGGGGATCACTGGGGCACAGAGCTACCAGCAGGTAGGGGCAGCAGGCTGGGGGGATTCCTCTTCATCTGGCCAATTCCCTCTTTCGGAACTGGGCATATCCTAAGAGGGCCAGATGAGAGCGAGGTGCAACTGGCAGCAGTTTTGCGGTGGTAGCTTGGCACTGTTCAGATATACAACAAGAACACAGTCCCTGTGCAAAAGAACTTACACTGTACATTTAAGAGGAGGAAGCAGCGGTCTTAGTGAAGACTGTACTGTGAACCAGGGGGGAAAAAAAGCGGTGGCAAACCAGGTCCCAAGTTTCCCTCGCCTGTCCCGCAAGTTTCCACAACACAATTCAGCCAGTTGACTATGGCATCTCCGACAGAAAAAGAATCTCAGACAACTCCAAGAGCAGACGTCATTTCTGAAGTTAGAAGGCTTTTAACATGAAAAGGGGCCGGGAGGAATAGCAAGAGCTTCAGAAACATTCGCTGAGCGTTACACACATTTCAATGAAGCAAATATGAATTAATCTATTCCACTCTGACTCACATTTCATTGGTAAGAAATAACATTTTTCACAACAAATAAGTGTGCTTTCAATTTCATACATGAATTCATGATGCATTCTTGCCCAAGAGGAATATACCATATAACTGTAGTGATGATTTCAGTCAGGATATTTTTAGTTTATTTTACAAAAAAAAAAAAAAATACCTGACACAGATGACTCCCTCCAAAAGCATTCCTCATATTATTGTGTAAATTTGAAAATTACAAACTGCACCTCAGGGTGTTAGGCAGCCTACTCCCTTATCTGTGCTGAAAAACCTACTTTGAAAGAGTCCACAAATATATCTCTCAGCCATTTAATGCTGTGGTCCCTAAACAATAGTGATTGATTTTGTTTGGTCTGGCAAACACAAATTATCCCATAATCATTTTAGCCTGCCAGCCATGCTTACATTGACTTGTTTGCGTCAAGGAGAAAATGCAGTGATTGTAATGAAAAATTGAAAGGGCTAGAGGCAAATAAAAGATTTTGCTCTGTGCTGAGAAAAATGCGTCTAATTGTCAACACAGAATAGGTATGGAGTGCTGCAAAGGCAAAATGAATTTAAAAATAAAAGGCACTTTTCTTTCCTTTGAAATTTGCCCTCCAACTATCTATGACGTGATTTTAGATTCATTTTTCTACTCTATGTCGATGACAAAAGAACACCAAATAGAGAATGTAACACATATTTGTCACTTGTTTTAAAATGCTGTAACTTTAGTATAAAATAGAGATGGGACAAAACTGGAGACGGGAATATAAACCCTTTTTAAGTTTTGGATGAGATTTAAGCTGAACTACTGGCTATTAATGGGTTAGTTCCACAACTACAAGGGTAAGTTTCCATATAATCATACAACTGGAACCTGCTCTTAAAAGTATCTAATGATGGAGATTTCACAACTTCCCTTGGCAATTTATTCCAGCAGTTAGCCGCCTTGATAGTTAGGACAATTTTGCTAACGTCCAACCTAAACCTCATTTCCTACAATTCAAGTCCATTACTTCTTTCTTACCAGAGGTTAAGGGTATAGCCATGCCAGTCCATAGGGTTTGGGGCAGTTCCCTCACACCCTGCCTTTTCAGGGGCTTATGCTTCCTGGGTACACAAGGCCTGGGCACTGTGGAGGTTAGCAGCTGCATCACTTTCTCTGCTTCTCCTCAGGGAGATAGGTGACATAGGGGTAGTAGCAGCACCACAATCTCTGTTCCACTCTGCCCCAAATTGCTGGCTCCCAGCATCACTCAAGAGAGAAGAGGTGAGGGGCAAGGTCTTGGGGAAGAGGTGGGACTGTGAGGGTTTATGACAGGGGGGCAGGTTTTCCAGGCCCTGGACCTCCCTAGGGATGGTTCTGGTTAAGGAGAATAGTTTTTTCTCCATCCTCCTTTAACAACCTGTTATTTACTTGAAAGCCATTATATCTTCACTCAGTCTTCTCTTTTACAGACTAAATAAACCCAGTTCTTTCAATCTTCCCTCATAGGTCATCTATTCTAGATCTTTTGTGATAGCCATTTGAAAGTGACATCTCTCTCATGAGAAAAGCTAACATGGGGTTGTCAAACTCAGGCCTTTGATGGATTTTTCATTGGATTTATTGCCTTGCTCTGTTCATGACTTCCTGGCCACATATCTAGGACATAAGCCAACTAGAACTTAATTCTTCTGTCTCACTGGTTACACAGTTCTTATTCGTACCTCAGTACTGTGGTGCTAGTGATTATGTAGTGGGTACTAACGGTTTGATTTGTCCTCATATTGCATAGTGCCTGTTCATCAGAAAAAAATAAATAAATCACAAATCAGAGTTGAAAACACCTCCAGAGGTCATTCAATCCAAACTCCCTGCTTAAAGCAGGACTGGAGCCCAAATATCTGATGAACATTAGCTGTGCAACCTCTATGGGCATAAGGAAGGGTAAGAAACTTGTGTTGGTTCTTGGTAGATGGGAAGAAGAGAATAACTCTGGTCAATCATCAGGGACCTAGAGTAAAGAAAAAATTCCTGTAACACCCTATGGAAACTCGCAGTCACCCACTCACTTGCTCTGTCTCATACCATCCGCTCTACCATCTGAAGGCAATGAACTATTAGGGGGAGATTCCAGGAGATAATGTGCCAGATGGTAGGGGGAGGAAAGAAGAGGACAAGAATGAATGACTGGAAATTGCTGCTGTTATTTGGCAAAGGGGAGCATTGGCAGTATGAAAGACTGATGTTTGTAAGTTGGGGGGGAAGACTGGAAGAAAAATTGGAAGGAATCATTTAGAAGAGAGCAAAGAAGAAGCTGAGGGCTGATGAGGAGCCTGGAAATATGGAAAGGTGAGAGGAGAGATGAGATGAAGATGAGGAGAAGAAGAAAGAAATCTCAAAAAAGATCAATGAAAAAGGAAGGAAAGAAAGGGGTTAGAGAAAAGGGGAGTAATCTCCACTGCTACACCTCATACAAAAGTCAGATTGAGGAGAAACAGTGATAGGTTACCAACATATGCAGAGGAAACAAAATGGAGTGTGGGGAAATGGAGAAAGTCCAGCAAAGGAAAACTAAATAAAAGGGACACATGGTTAATTTAAGAGCGAGACTAGTGTCAAATGTTACTTTAAATTAATTAATTGAGATAGAGTGGTTGCAAGGAAGAGGGGAACTGGTACGGTTTGAAGCTTGTCTGGGACAGGAAAATGGCTTATCTTGGCCTCGACAATCATATCAGCTAAATGTCACCAGAGAGAGTGGGGGGCGTGGAAAAACACACCAGACAACACCCACAGCCAAGGTTTGAGCTCATTTCCAGACCTATGGCAAACACCCTGAAGAAGGTGAGCTGGACATGGATTTGGACTTCACATCATTGATCCATCAGCGTACAGCCTTGATAGAGTCTGAAGTCCTACAGAAATGTCAGCTTATTAAAGAGCTAAGCATCCATGCCATTTCCCAAAAATACTAGAGGAAATATACCTCCATCAAATTTCAGTCACGAAAAACTTGTTTTAAATGCTTCCTTGCAGTGCAAAGCCACACATATGCAAGGACAAAGGACAGGAGTGGTCAATTTTCTGTCAAGGTCCAAATTTTTTGGATAAGATCTAATCGAAGTGCCACAGAAAATTTAAAAGTCAATAACAAGTAAATAAAAAGATCTGGGGACTCATTCAGATGTCCAGCAGTCTCCCTGTTGACTAGCCAACATGTGAAATCTCTGGCAGCAGCTAATCACCTAAGTAGGAAGAAAACAATATACAGTATCTATCTTTAATCTTGATACAAGACACTTTATGGAAGTCAACAGGGCACAAGCTTCACAGGGATTTGGGGAAGCTTTACAGTCAAAAGAGACTCAGTCCTTACTTAAACATTTTGCTTTAATTTGGTCATAACATTTCAAAAATACAGGTTCATTTATTTCACCCATATTTCTTTGCATTCGACACCACTACTACCAGTGTCCCTTCTTGCCCTACAAAAGCTTGATCATGCACATATTTTAGTCCTGGGCAAAGTTCATGCTAGGACAATTAGATGTGCTAACATAATAGAAATAGAATCAGTGTGATAACAAATCACAATGAGAATGGTAAGAGAAAGGCAAGATGTTGTCATTTGCAATCATCAGCTGAAAGAGAAGCAAATAAGTCAGAGATATATTGCTGCAAAGGTTAGAGGGTATAGAAGGGAAGTGCTCCGTCATGCTACCAGTTAACAGACAGTGGGGGAGGGGGTGAGAAGAATTGTACAATTCTAGTGGAAGGAAGGGAATGGAGATGGAATTAGAAACTAATTCTGATAAAAATCAACTGAGGGTTGTTAAACCAAGAGGATCTGGCTCTCTTCTTATACTGGTGTTAAGATATTGACTGCAGGGGACTTCAAGACTTACGTGAATGTAAGTGATCAGAGAATCAGACTTAATCAAAGCAGCTGTGAACTAGAACCTGGAATGAATGGGAAGCAAGGGAAGCCACCAACAGAAAGGCACAGGAAATAAATGGCTATCCATTTTGGTTGCTCCACTAAAAGGAGCCAGATTACAGATTTCCCACTGCTCTCAAAATCCCCCTCCACTACCATGACATAACCAGGTGTTCTGACGGTGGGTGGCCGCCGAGCATTTCATTTAAGTTTATTGGAAAGAAAATAGAAACAAAGTAAAGCAAGCTTCTGGTTAATAGGAGTAGTCTCCAAGTACCTCAATTACTTTTGAGTAGCTCAGCATATGTCTAAAAAGCATGCTGAAGCCAAGAAGTCAGAACCCTGGAGTATAACAACTAAATTATTCATAATTTGCTCAGGAAGATTCTGAATATAGTACTTCTCAGCAAGTACCTTTTCTGAAGATGACAAAGGTTATTTATGTTTCATCCTGCATGCTGCAGAAGAAGTTAGTGTCCTGCTGAGGCAAAATTAAATGAATGGACATTGAATTTGCATGACATTATGCAAGCTCTTAAAAGACTGTCTACTGCACTGTCATATTTGTCCTTTGATGATTAAACGAATGTCTCTTTAATGTTTCAGTAATGCTCCTTGAGCCACTGTTATAAAGGATAAAGGTTCATAATAGCCTATAGGGTTTGTACCTAGAGAACTGTACAGATGTACCAGTGGAAAAAACATAGAAAAAGTAAAGGTGATTTTATAGCGCAAGCTTTTCTGCAGAAATTCTCTCTTAAAGCATGGACCCTACACTATTTGCTAACCCACAGTAAATGCAGCAGTAGGCAAGTCACCATTTATCTTGTGATCTATGCTAGAGGAATGTCCCTTTAACACAAGCCAAAGAGAACAAAATACAAGACAGAAGAAGTAACGAACTACCTAGCAGAGTGGACCATTATGAAGCTCTGGGAGTTACTGCCTCTACTCTCATGTTGATCTGTGGTAGGTAAGCCTACCAGGAATAAAACAAAAATAGCTTTTCTACAAACCCAACAATACTGGAAAAAGTATTTTCAGACCTACCCATTTAATATACTCATTAAAACAGTAAGTAACTTTGTTGCTGAGCATGGGAATCTGATTATTCACAAATAACTGAAGGCTTTTCACACTGTCTAGATTCAGCTGCCATATTCTATTTAGACTTCAAAAATGATGATGGAGGAAATACCCAGTTTTGCTTGTAACAGTGCACCAATTCCAGCTATGTTAGCTGCCTTCTGATTTATGTCAGGATACTGGCTTGACAAAAAAAACTGATTAGTGTGGCACCTGGAAAGATACAATCCCAGTTTTAAAAGCAATTGGTATGCCTTACAGCAATTTTAATTGATCTAAGCTAAAGTTTTAGACAGTATTGCAGTGCTAATGTAACCCATGCCTGCTTGGTATGGCACCCTGCCTCCCTCCAATGGCCCATAGCCAAGGCTGTAAGAGATTCTTCCATGGACTAAAAGCCATCTGACTTTTAGTTCCTGCAATAGCAGATAATAAACTTAGCTTCAAAAGTCCAGGTTTGGTCCCCCACCTACCTCCTTGACCACAGTCTGCATTAGACTAACACAGGAATATTTATTGATTGTGAACGTTATTTATAGCACACACTGCTAAATCCAGCATTATTCGGAGCTTCCTAATAAAGTCAGTAATAAATTGCAATGAAAACTAGAGGTGCGTTCAAGCCCCAAATTTCAGACCCACAGATGGAATTGAACACATGGGAGGTAGGGCTACTTGGACTTAAGAGACTTCATTTGCTGAAAAATAATCATAGGCGATCACATCCCAAGTTGGCTGTAGGTTCAAATTGTGAATGACCCACTTGGGGCAGTTCAGTCTGGGGTTTGTATCCCTCACTAATCAAATCCACCATGCACTGAAAATCCAAAGAGAAATCACTGGGAGCAGAGAAAGTAGAAGATGAAAGTGTCCGGGGTTGGTTTCACATAGAAAGAAGCAGAAACAAATTTTGAAATATGGTGAAAAGTAATTATAAAAAATGAAAAATTGTAGGGCTATGGGTCAAAAGATGCAACATGAAGGTAGAACCCCTTCCTGACTTAAGAAAATGTATACACTCACAGAACTGCAGGGACTTCAAAGAGGTCCCACCACGAATAGGGCACCAGAGACAAAAGACATCATGAACATAGTCAGGGGCCATATTATTAAGTGTTTTAAAGACCTAAGGGACCATGCAGGTGGAAATAGTATGATATTTGTTCAAATGCTGCATTCTGCAAGGAAGCACCACTGAACCATTTTGGGGCGGGGCAGGGCAGGGACAGGACGAGGGCTGCTTAGGAGGGAATTCAAAATGAGCCACATCCAGGAGGTATCCTGTTACAGCAGAGAGTGACGTAGCACAACTAAAGGTGCAGTCTTTGCAAACAGGGCCATGGCGAACTCATGGGAGCCTTCCAGAGCAAGACTGAGAGAAAATACCAGTCCTCTCAACCTGGCTGACAACTTTCCTCTAATCCCCTCAGTAAGGCCTAATTCAAAACCATATGGTAATCAATCGAGTCTTTGGATCCTATCCTCATGGAGGGCACAGAAGAAAGATTCCTCACATTGAGCCCCATTGCTCTCTTCACCGTACTGAGAAACAACTAGGACCAGCACTTTAAGCAAGCAAGGAAGGAAACATTCCACCAACGCTGAAAATGACTTAAGCAGGGGTCACAGGCAAAGTGTAGAAAATGGCATTCAATTTTGTTGATTCAGATTTCTACTTGTCATTCAAATGTACACTTCCTGCATTTTCAGGGGAATAGGGATGTAGGGGTAGGAGGAAATTAGGAATAGGAGTGTGGCAGGATGCATACATTTATTTTCCATTTAACTACAAGAAGAAGCTATATAGCTACAATTGTCACAATTATATTGCCCACAGTCAAGAAAGAAGAGTGAAACAATGTACTGCTTAGACACACTGCTTCAGTTCCAAAAAATTCCAAAATACAAAAGACCTGAATCAGGATTAGGTTCTCAACATCAGAGATACAACCACCACTGAAATAATGTCACTGCTCTACTGAGTGAGCGGTCATAAATCCTTCCATTGCTATGGAAAAGGTCAGTGGAATCTGCCCTAAACCGCCAACACAACTTGTCACTGGAAGTTACAGTTATAAATATCACCCTCGTGGAGACAAGGCCAAACATCACACATGTAAGCATTTTTTCCCCTCTAGTAAAAATACGGGCATGTACTATTTCTAGTGCACTTGGAAAAGGAAATCACTGCAACGAAAAAATTCTAAGTAGGGCAAATAGGAAAAATTCCAGATTCTGCTGCAAGAGCTAAACTGAAAGACAAATATGGTAGACGATGGAATTTAAGATTCAGGTATCATTTGGTCACTTCTGAGAAGTGTAATTTGGTGACGCTGCTACAGACAACTACTCTTGTTGTCACTAGGTAGTGAAGCAGAGGATTCCAGAGAACCACAACTACCACCAGGGTTTTGGCTCAAATAAAGCCTCCCGAAATCCCTTTTTAACTGAGGTGGTTCTTACCACCCCTAGAATGGTGGCATCATGGGCAGTTTCTTACAAGTTGGCTAGAGATGTCTAATTCATGGATTAGCAAAACTGTCTCTTTCCAAACAACTGAACACATTGTTCACAGGTCAGCTTGCTCAGAGTAAAGGATTATATTTGCTCCATTTCAACACCAGTTCAATGTAGCTCTAGAGTAGCTAGAGTGGTAAGTGTCAGCAATCTGGTTCCTATATTGAAGATTGTGGGAGTCTGGCATCTGGTAACAGAATGCAAAACTGCTAGGTGACACTCAAAGCTTGTATGAAATTAAAGTTTTATGAAACATTATGATTTGCTGAAATGAGCCGACTTAGCCAAAGAAAAGTCATAGCAGTCACTGTATGTTTATGGTCTCCACTTTATCTCAAATCTAAATTTAATTACCAGTTTGAAAATTCAGTAAAATCTTTACAATGAGAAAGGTTTGTATTGACTAATTATTTTGCAAAACTATAAAACAACCTTGAACCCTGAAACATAGCAAATGGCTAAAAATTCAATTACTGCTCAACAAAGTCAGAGCCAGAAATGTTTGAATTATGAAACCAAAAGGAGGACACATTTGTAAATGTGGAGATAGCCATATTATAAACTACAAGTGTTTTTGTTGCATAATCTGTTACATTATGACATGTCAAGGATCTTATTATCCACAAATAAATTGGAGCTTGGATACATATACCACTTGCTTATGTATCCTAGTAACTGTGATGCTGGACAGATGGATTTCAATTATAAGCATACTCATGTTCTGCAGTTCTGAGGATTTTATGCTTTCTGAAAGAGCAAGCAACAAACTAAGCAGAAAGAGATTGTTTAATTCTGAAAGTCATTTATTTCAAGAGGCTCACAACCAAGGCACAACCTAGAATATGCTTAGCAACAGTTTGCCAGAATGTGCCATAGATTTATGGAAAAAGCCAAAAACATGTAGAAATTATATAGCCTCATGTTACCTCTTTTGGCCGGCGAAGTTAGGCAAAGTTCAGGGCCTTGAAAATGTTCCAGTTGATAATGAAGTCTGGTATTTTCTTTGATGCCATCTTGTTTATTCACAAGGAATACACAGAGGCCTGCTTCTCCAGACACAGGAGGAACCACAGGCAAAAGGAGTGGGTTTTTTTGCTTACACAGGCAAAAGCGTCAGCTGCTACCTTTACCCAGAACTTCTGTGTTTCTCAAGGTGAAGACTTCTTCTGGGATTCCTCCAGGCTCTCTGTTTGTGTGTTCTCCAACCTGCTACTCCCCAAACAATTACTCAGAAAAAAATCCTTCTACCCACACAGTCCCTGGGTAATTTGACATGCTTCCTTCACCCCGTGTGGGAGTTTGTGGTTAATTTATTGTCAATCATGTTAATGGAAGCATGTGTTCAATCTCAATATTGTTTTTACAACCCAGAACAAGATTTCACCCAGGTCTTAACAGATCTTCATTGCTACATGGTTGAATGTTCATCTCTGACACACAAAAACTCAGAACAGGACACTTATCTACTGTAGTTATTTCTTACTGTTACTTCAAAGAGAACTTCAGGAGTTACTCGGAAAGAGCTGGCAACTCAAGAGCAAGAGATGCTCTACTTCAGATAATAGGCCACCAGGGATTGATACAGCAGCACAAAAAGGGAGCCAGAGAAATAAGAAAATCTATTTTATTTTACTTTTAACTCTTAACACAAGATAAATAAAAAGAAATGAAACAGAAAGGGGTGACTGAGTTCCTGAAAAGAGCATATAAAGATAAAAGAAGGAAACTGGGATTATATTTCCTTTTCTTCTAAACACAAGTTATTAACAACAAAAAGGCATTACAAGAAATACAGCCCTCTTCCAGATGATATTTACCTACAGTGTTACAACTCCAGTGAAAACACACAGCCTCTGGACTTTTGTGGCTTAAAGGCTCGTAAAAATATGGCACATCTTTCAAATTGAGGTTGGGGCCAAACCAGAGAATTTGCCAAACCACAGGTGGTCAACATTGTTTAGCAGCATTATCAACACTTCCACTGCTCACTGGGCTGTTAGATATTTAGGGGTAAATTAGAGCTAAACATCACAGAATGCAGAGCCAGGACTTAGGCATGTAAACAATCTTTATAGAACTGTGGGAATCTGGGCCACACCCATGATAAGAAGGTATCTAGCTAACTAGAATCATGCCAGACCATAGATATTGTTGGACAAGAGAGTGCGCCAGACTAAAAAGGTTCCACCTGTACACATTTGAATACACTATGACCCAGGACTGCTACATTCACTTATACTTTTTGGGGTGAAGGGATGAAAAAAAACACTGCAGCAGCAGTAAAATGTATTGGATTTAACACTGGCTCCAATGAACTGAAGGATGGTCCAGGGGTTAGACTACAAGCCTTACTCATAGAAGATGGGGGTTCCCTGCCTTCCCTCCTGCAGGCATCCTGCCTGACCTTGCAGAAATCTCTGTGCTTCATTTGTACAATAGGAACGATCGCTTTGACATTCTTTGTGTAAGAAGTGATCACATAAGCTGAAGAGGGTCATTAATTTACTTAACTCAAAGAGTTTCGTCACTGACTTCAGTGTGACCAAGATATTACACATAGGAGGTTCAGACTGCAGTTTGAGACAAATATTCCATACATGAATAATTTTTTTTTGCACAATGGACACATGTAGCCTATACCTGAAACTTGCAAACAGAGATGGTTGAATTTCCAGTTGAAAGTTTTTTTGAAATTTATTTAGGGCGTTTTTCCAATAAAAATACTTTTTTAACCAAAACAAATTTCCAATCAAAAAATCGCTTTATTAAAATTTTCAAAGTGAAATACTCACAAAAAGGCTCACACATTTGGTCTGAAAAATCCTGTTTTTCCTTACTTTTGCGCTTCCCTCCTTTTTATTTCTACCTTCATGTTACCCCACTTCTTCAAACCCTGGAGAAAGGGCTAAAAACATAAAATACAAAGTTTGCTGCTATCTAAGTGAAATTTTCAAAAATTATTTCAAAATATCTTAATCGAAACCCCAAAGATTTCCATGATCTGGTTCAAAGAACTATACTTATTCAATTAGAAAAAAAAGGAATTATACCTTGTGATCTAGCTGTCCTCTGAAAAACCATCAGCCTTCACACCTTGATTTTGGAACAGCACTGTTCTCAGTGAACAGCTCACAAGCCATCTATAGACCAAGTATTAATTGTAGACAATGTTTTGTGAATATTTTTTAAAAGATAAGCTACTTGCAGACAGACAGACAGAGGACAGTAACAAAGGCAAAGTTTGTGAGATGAATATTCTTTCAATTATTTGCCCAGCTGTAGTTGATGCAAATAGCCACCTTTAGCCTTTCACATAAGGGCCATGTCTACACTATCCAAAAACTTCGAAATGGCCATGCAAATGGCCATTTCGAAGTTTACTAATGAAGCGCTGAAATACATATTCAACGCCTCATTAGCATGTGGGTGGCCGTGGCACTTCGAAATTGATGCGGCTCACCACCGCGCGGCTCATCCAGACATGGCTCCTTTTCAAAAGGACCCCGCCTACTTCGAAGTCCCCATATTCCCATCTGCTCATAGGAATAAGGGGACTTCGAAGTAGGCAGGGTCCTTTCGAAAAGGAGCCCCCTCTGGACAAGCCGCGCCAATTTTGAAGCGCCGCGGCTGCCCGCATGCTAATGAGGCGCTGAATATGTATTTCAGCGCTTCATTAGTAAACTTCGAAATGGCCATTTGCATGGCCATTTTGAAGTTTTTGGATAGTGTAGACACGGCCAAGGTAAAGGGAAATTATAGTTTTAATAATGTCTCAGAGCAAAGAGACAGACTGTAGGGAAAACAAACTGCTACCATGGAAGCAAATAGTCTGCATAACTAAAATCTCTCTCATGACAAAGAGGATTTTAAATTTCCATAAGACTTAAATATTTTGGGAATGTATTAATTTGAGATTAAGTCAGATTTTGAGAGATAAAGAAGTTTGACTAAATATCACCATTCTAGCAATTTCATTATTTCTCTATTCCTTCTAAGCCAGGTGCTTAAGAATGAAGACTTTAGATTTCATGTATTTTTTCTGCAAGTTTCTGTCACCACCATCTGTCCCTATTTTATCTCAATGGATCAGATTCTCTGGTGCATTAGTCTGTTTGTGCCACACAAGCCCATTAAAGACCCCTGCATCTGTGGTACAATTTAGATGCCCAGCAGTAGCTTTAAGAAGGATCTGTGCTATGCAGGGCCAGCTCTCAGAATCACAAAGTTTAAAATGATGTTGCCTCATTTATTGTATGACTAACTGAATTTCCCGTTAGGGCTCTGAAATTTGGTGGACTTTTGCAACAAGATTAGTCCCAGTATTAACAGCATTACTATGCAAAGTGTACAGGTGAAACACTTAGAAGTCACAAATTTATAATACTTTTATTAGTTTGTTTACTCACAAGAGCTCCAACCCAGCAAGCCAAGTAGAGGTGATACAGAATGAGCTGAGTATTCCCATACTTACAAAGACAATGAGGCACCTTATAAACTAACAGATTTATTTAGGTGTAAACATTCATGTGTAAAAGCTTCGTCAGAGGCATGGAGTCATATACTTACAACATCTCTTGCCGAAAACTGAGGCTATGGTTACACTACAGAGCCCTGTCAACAGAAACCATTGCAAGAGTTTTCCCGACAAAACTTCTGTTGACAGAGGGCAGCCACACACACAAGCCAACTGCAAGCATGCTCAACTCTGTCGACAAAGCAGCCGGACTGCCCGGCTGCTCTCTCGACAAAACAGGCACCTGGAAGCACAGTGGACAGGGCTGCCTGGTGTTGTGGATGTCCTGTCTGTTGAGAGAAGCCCTCCCCTCACCCCAGCTGAGTGGCCATGTAGCTTTTTTGTCAATGGACTCTGTCAACAGCAGCGTTACGTTTCAAAGCTTTGAGGCAGAACGCTGCCAGCCAAAGTGCTGTGTTTTGTCCAGATACTGTCAACAAAATGCATTGTGTGTGCATGCTCTACCAGTTTTGGGCTACGTCTACACTAGCACACTACGTTGAAGTAGACTATTTTGAAGTAAGAACATCGAAATAGGCTACTTCGATGAGTATCATCTACACATCCTCCAGGGCTGGTGCTGCCGATGTTCAACGTCGAAGTAGCAACGGGGAATGTCAAAAGGAACTGCCCCGGATGGAAATGCGGAGCATCTACACACACAAGCACTCCCTGTCGAAATAAGGGGCCAGTGAAGCCTGCAGACGGGGTCACAGGCTTCACTAGCCCTTCTGGAGCAAGAGCAAGCCTCTCCCTTAAAGGCCGCCTCCCAGACACACACAGCCTGCACAGCACAAAGTCCACAGAGCCGACAACTGGTTGCAGACCCCGTGCACACAGCATGGACCCCCAGCTACGGCAGCAGTAGGAGCATCCAGAAGCCCTGGGCTAGGGCTGCTGCAGGTGGCAACCATAGAGCCCTGCAGGGGCTGGACAGAGCATTTCTCAACCCCTCAGCTGATGGCCACCATGGCGGACCCCACTATTTCGATGTAGCGGGACATGGATCATCTACACATGCCCTACTTTGACATTCAACATTGAAGTAGGGCGCTATTCCCATCTTCAGATAGGAATAGCGATTTCGACATCTTGCTGCCTAATGTCGATTTCAACGTCGAAATAGCGCACGTCGCGTGTAGACGTGACGAGTGCTATTTCGACATTGCACCAGCTACTTCGAAGTAGCTGGCTAGTGTAGACACACCCTTGCTGTCAAAAATCAGGGCTTTGCTGGCAAAACTTGCTAGTGTAACCATAGCCTGAGATATTAGTATCAACTTATCAACCACCTCATCTTACCCTTCACAATTATCACCAGTAGCCATCATCCCAATATGTCCGCAGGCACACAGACTGAAGTAATTTTATGCATAATGCATGATTTTATGCATAATACTTAATGCATATTCAGTAAGTGTTGCAGCCCCTTTTCTTTGTAATTTCTCTCCCTGTTAATAAAGGGGTGCCCTCCTCGTGAAGGTTAATAATCCTTTTACCTCAAGCTTATTAGCGTAGTCAGTCTGTTACCATGCATTCTTGTGGTCAGTTATTAGGGTTGCCAAGTGCCTGGTTATTGACAAGAATACCTAATCTAAAAAGGAACTGAGTGGCCCTGGTCAGCGCTGCTGATGAGACCATTAAAAGTCTGGTCAGTCTTGTAGGGAGCTAAGGCAAGCTCCCAGCCTTGGCTCTACCTGGGTCCCAAAAACAGCCAGAATGTCCCCATAAGCCCTAGGCACTGGGGTGAACCCATGGAAGCGTTATGAGCTCCTCCCCCACTCCAAACACTAGCTCTGCAGCTCCCACTACTCAGGAACAGCAGCTAATGGGAGCTGGGAGGCAGCACCTGCACATAGAGCTGTCTGGCCATCACCGCACCTAGGAGCTGGATATGCTGGTTGCTTCCAGGAACCACACAGAGCTCAGGCAGGCAGCCTGCCCTAGCCTTGCTGCACTACCTGCCAGAAGCCACTTGAGGTGAGTGTTGCCCCACCACAGCCCCCACCACAAACCCTGTCATATACCCCAACCTCCTGCCCCAGGCCAAAATCTAGTCTGAACCCCATGCCCCCTCCTGCACCCCAACACTCTGCCCCATCCCTGAGCCCCCTCTTGCATACCCAACTCCTCTTCTCCAGCCCCACCACAGATGGAGCCCACATCTCCATCTGCACCAGAATCTCCTTCTCCAGCCCAAAGCTCCCTTCCGGTCCCAGAAATCCTCATTTCTGTTCCCATGCAGAGCCCACACTCCCAGGCAAAGCTCTTACCCCTTCAACTCCTGCCCCAGTATGGTGAAAGTGAGCAGACACACCTCAGAGAAAGGGCAGAGCAGGGGCATTCAGTTTGTGGGATTGGGAAGCTGGCAACCCCATGAGGCATCCATTGATGTCCCTAACTAAAGATATTCCAAGATATTTACTAGCATCTTGTGATGGCATTTAAACAATGTGTGACATCTGCAATTACTACAAAACTATGAACAAAGCTACATGGCATCTTGTGACTTAAGCTCACTATTACTTTGCTTACGTATGCAAACTTATTGTGCAACTGGTCCTACTCAGGCAATAACCTTATATTTATGCCAATTGTTTAAGCTATCCTTATAGGTTTAAGGCTGTAGGTCTCTTGCATTTCTGATACACATTCCTTGCCCCTTGACCCTTTACTTATAACACTATCACTGCTGAACTGCTTGGGCTACACTATGTCTTCATATTTTTTTAAAAGATGGTTTGTAAAAAGACACACCATAGACCAAAGTTTCCTCACATTTATCTTCCTTAATGAGCATTTAGGCAGTTTTAAATTATCCACAGGCTATACACAAGTGAGAGGTTTGCATAACCAGTTCTGGCAGCCAGATTTGAATTTTGTAGCTGTTTAGCCAAATATATACATGTATCAAGCAGACCCACATTTAGTCACAGCAACATGTACTTCACTTAGGTGATCATGTGCAGACCTGTACTCAATAAGAACATAAGAATGGGCATTACTGGGTCAGACCAAAGGTCCACCTAGCTCCGTATCCTGTCTGCCAAAAGTGGCCAGTGCCAGGTGCCCCAGAGGGAGTGGACCGAAGACAATGATCAAGCAACTTGTCTACTGCCATCCATCTCCAGCCTTTGACAAACAGAGGCCAGGGACTCCATTTCTAGCCCCTTTCATGGACCTAACCTCCATGAATTTATCTAGCTCTTTTTTTAACTCTGTTATAATCCTAGCCTTCACAGCCTCCTCTGGCAAGCAGTCCCACAGATTCACTGTGCGCTGTGTGAAAAAGAATGCTTTTATTACTTTAAAACTTGCTTCCCATTAATTTCATTCGGTGTTTTCTAGTTCTTATATTATGGAAACAAGTACAAACTTTTCTTTATTCACTCTCTCCACAATGTCCATGATTTTATATACCTCTACCAAATCCCCCATCAGTCTCCTCTTTTCTAAACTGAAAAGTCCCAGTCTCTTTAACCTCTCCTCACATGGGACCCATCCCAAACCCCTAATCATTTTAGGTGCCCTTTTCTGAACCTTTTCTAATGGCAAAATATCTTTGTTGAAGTGAGGAGACCATATCTGTACTCAATATTCAAGATGTGGGTGTACCATAGGTTTTTTTTTTATAGGGGCAGTAAAATATTTTGTCTTACTTTCTATCCCTTTTTTAATAATTCCTGACCTCCTATTTCCCTTTTTGACTGCTGCTGCACAACTGCATGGATGTTTGCAGAGATATCCACCATAACCCCAAGATCTCTTTCCTAATTAGCTGTAGCTAAATTAGCCCCCATCATATTGTAGCTATAGTTGGGGTTATTATTTCACACTTTTCCACATTACTTCACACTTTTCCACATTAAATTTTGTTTGCCATTTTGTTTCCCAGTCACTCAGTTTGGTGAGATCTTTTTGAAGTTCTTCACAATCTACTTTGGTTTTGACTATCCTGAACAGCTTGGTATCATCTGCAAACTTTGCCACCTCACTGCTTACCCCTTTCTCTAGATCACTGATGAACAAGTTGAACAGGATTGGTCCCAGGACTGACCTTTGGGGAACACCACTAGTTACCCTTCTCCATTCAGAATATTTACCATTAATTCCTACCCTTTGTTTCCTGTCTTTTAACTAGTTCTCAATCCATGAAAAGGATCTTCCCTCATATCCTATGACAACCTAATTTACACAAGAGCCTTTGGTGAAAGACTTGTCAAAGGCTTTCTGGAAATCTAAGTACACTATATCTACTGGATCCCCCTTGTCTGCATGTTTGTTAAGCCCTTCAAAGAACTCTAATAGATTAGTAAGACATGATTTCCCTTTACAGAAACCATGTTGACTTTTGCCCAACAAATTATGTTCTTCAACATGTCTGACAATTTTATTCTTTACTATTGTTTCCCACTAATTTGCCCAGTACTGACATTAGACTTACTGGTCTGTAATTGTCAGGGTCACCTCAAGAGCCCTTTTTAAATATTGGCGTTATGGTAACTGTCTTCCAGTCCTTGGGTACACTCAAGAAACATAATAGGGATGTCCTCAGTGTTCCATGCAAACTGGGTGCTTGGGCAGATGCTCAGGAGAGAGTCAGATGCTGTCCGGATGATTAGCAGATTGTCCACAGCCAGGTTTTGTTTCTGCAGGTGGGGAACATAATTATTCTGCACACGGATGGGGAAATTAGAAGGGACACTAGTTGTCCTCATACATAAAGCACCTTTTAAAAATTATGCAGAATTTTTCTGTTAGTTAATAAGACTGTTCTTATTAACTTTAGAATAATCAGGCATAGCAATTCTAGTCAGGGGTAAATTAACCCTATGTGGGCTCCAGTACTCAGACTATGTCTCCATCCCCCCACAAGGCCTCACCCCCATTTGACCTCTTCCACAGCAGGCCCAGCCTGCTGCTTGCACGGGAAAGTGTCAGTCAAGAGAAGAAAGCAGCGATGGGGAGAGGAAGATCCACAGAGAGAGTAGAGAAAAGCAAATAGGGGCAGGACCTTACTGCTGAGTGGAGCAGAAGCCATAGTCCAGGCTGAACCCCACTCTGAGCGTAGTCCCAGTGCCGCTGCACCACTTCTGCCACGATATACCTGAGGAGGATTCTAGTTAGAGATATTTGAGACCTCCAGCAAAAATGACTGAACTTTCTCATGCTAAAGGAGTATGCTCCTGCGGTTACAGTACAGGACTTGTAATCCAGTGAATTAAACTTAATCCTTCTGTTTTGTAGCTCCCTGAATCAAAAAACAGAGTCGTAATTCCCTTGTATGCCTTGTCTCTTTCGATTGTAAACTCCTTAGGGAGCTGCTACCAGAAAACAAATAAATTATAATAATTGAATGTCTGCATGTTGACTTCTAATAGAGACATTTGATCTCCAATGTGTTTTCAGGGAAGACCAGTAACAAATACAAACAAGAAAGGTTGAATAAAACTAAATTTTCCCTGGCTATTAAGAGTGTAGCATCATTTTCATATATTTTAGTGCCATTTCTCCAGTCACCCACAGTGTCTTCCAGCAGAATAAGGGTACACAAGACATGAATTTATAGAGTGAAACCAAATAATTTTTAAAAACAACCTCAGGTCCTTTAAGTAAACAAAAGTATTAAATTCTTTTTATTCTTCTTATAGGACACATGTAGCCTTGAAGCTGGTGGTAGATCTAGGAAGATGATTCAGAACCATCAGTAAAAGTGAACGTTTTAGAGTGAAATAGAAATAAATGGTTTGTTGCAAGGATTAGCCACATAGGATTTATATCCAGGGTTGTGCTTTCAATCCTTGAGGAGGCAATTTAGGGATTGGGCAAATAGATGTCAGGGATGGTGCTTGATCCTGCAAAGAGGGTAGGGGACTGGACTAGATGATCTCCCAAGGTCCTTTCCAGTTCTAGGAGATGTGTATCTCCAATTATAACAAGTTTAAAAAAAATGTAGTGTCATGGAGCAGAACAATTCAGTAGAAGTAAAATGAAACAGATGAGATTCTGAACAGAAAAGTAGCAGTTGATGGGTGCAGTGCAAAATAAGATGTTTCAGAAAAACTCTAATCCAAAAATAAAGAGATTTAAGAGAAACAGCATCAAAAGCCAGTCAGGCAGAACGTCCGTGCATTCACTGTGTCAAGACAGTAACAAATTGCCAAAATAAACAGAGAAAAATAGCATACAATACAAAAAAAGGTGATCCTAAAATATGTAGAAAAGAAACCCAATACATTACCTACCAGTTGCATTTGTTTTTCAGTTTGAACTAGATACTGTACTGCAGCCTGGTATTTTTCTGCAATTTCTCCTATTTGGCATTTTCACTTCCATTGATTTCCTGTTGTACTATACTTCCTATGAAATGCATGAGAAAATACAAATCCACATTTTTATTTACTAAACAAATTCATATGCCTTCTGCTCCAACATCTTCAAGGTATTGAATATCCTAAATACTCCTGCCTATTGTCCCTCTTTGTTCTCCCCCACCACTCCCCACCTTTCAGGCCAAACTGAAGGCTCCACAGAAAAGCCAGCACATGTAAAATCCCTATCCAACCCTATTGTGAGGGTTTAAGAGGTACTAAAGCATTGTCTAGATCGAGTGCTAGTCTTCTGCAGGGAACTGATTTTCACCTGAACAGTGCATATTTCTGATCCAATCAGGGACAATGCAGCAATTGAATATTCCTCACTCTTCCTTCCAAGCTT
The DNA here is from genome assembly GCF_033958435.1 of Carettochelys insculpta. Lineage (NCBI taxonomy): Eukaryota > Metazoa > Chordata > Testudines > Carettochelyidae > Carettochelys > Carettochelys insculpta. The sequence continues at coordinate 61,607,837 of NC_134144.1, forward strand.
ACTGCGAGCATAACAGGAAAGCTGTAGCTCTTTTGGGACCTTCTGTCCCACCTGAGCTTTCCCTGTGAAAGACAGCCTGACAAGGATTGCGATACAGGCAACGTATCAGCTGACATCAGACCTGGAAGAATCTTGAACTTTGGAAACACAGTCAAAGAGGAAAGTGAAGGCTAAATGTAGAGGTGATTTAAATTAGACTAGCAGACCCTTTACATTCATTTTGCCAGCTTAAAAGGAACTTGAAGGATCTGGTTCATTGTTCTGCTATAGACAATTATAAATAAGTTTACAAAATTAAGTATATTTTGCCACATCTCTCTCTCCTGTCAGACTTCTCCTTTATACTGTAGGAAAAACAGGAAACTTCTTAAAGACACATGTCTTCCTTACAAGCATTTTGAGTCAATAGCTTGTTTCTGCTTGAATAGGTGCTCTCCTAAGACTGGTTGACACTGCAAGATTAAATATATTCAGTGGGTGAAACAGATAAGAACATTTACATTGTAGCCTAAAAATAGTTTGAGAGGCTTAGTGAATTAAATGTCAGATGCTGCTTTACCCATAAGCAGAATATGCATCTGGGCATGGCACCTAATTTTTTTTCGGGGGTGGGAGCGTATTAATATCCACCCACCTGCTTCATCCTGTCCCTGTTCTGTGGCTACTGCAGCTCGCAGAGTCTAACTCCAGAGAGGATCCAGTTAACTTAAGTGAAAAAGCCTGCCAGATCTCTTAGCAGTGGTAATGGAGCCACTCTAACAAGCATTTAGAAACCCCAGGCACATATTACCAGGTTCTGGCTTTACTGTATTAGTCGGCAAGACGTTAGTTTAAAATGTCTTTCAAAAATATTTTATGAGTACGTTGCTGAAGGTTTTTTTTTTGGTTAATAATCACATCTCTTAAAAAGTTGATGCCCCGCCCTGGGCTGACAATGGGCACTAGTTTAACAGCACTTCAGAGAGCCCCGTAATCCCCAAATGGCCCTGTTTTGGCACCTGCCTTAACTCCACACAAAACAGCTAGCAGGGTCAAAGAGAATAAGAAGGCCTCCCTTCTAATGTCTAGCCCAGTGGTTAAGGTTGCTCACCCAGGATGTGAGCAACACCTGTTAATTTCCCTCACACTTCTACTGAGGAACCAAAGGAATTGAACCACTGTCTCCCAACACCTAAGTGGGTATCCGAGCCACCAGATGAGAGTCAGTCTCACTCTGTGGCCCAATTAATAGATCACACAACAGGGTAGTGGCTTCAATAAGAGAAGGAGCCCCTGTTTCATAATATCCTACACTCCAGTCCTGTATTCTGGCATCTAGAGGGTTACTTGGCAGCTGAACATGCAGGCTGTGGATCATTGTGGTACCTAAGACTGTTTTAGGCAGGGGTGGGCAATATTTTTGATGTGGGGGGCTACTCCAAGATTTTAGTAAGTGCTCAAGGGCCACACTTTTCTATGGAAAGGGTGTGGGGTCTAGGACAGAGGTTAAGTACAGAAGGGAGCTCTGGGGAAGGGATGGGATGAGATGGGATGCAAGAGAAGGGGTGGGGGTCTAAAATGCCTCTCCTCCTTTCCTCATTAGTATAGTGGTGATTATCCCTGCCTGCCATGTGGGAGACTGAGGTTCAATTCCCTACCAGGGACCTGGCCATCCCTTTGGGGAGGGGTAGCTCAGTGGTTTGAGCATTGAGCTGCTAAATCTGGAGTTGTGAGTTCAATCCTTAAAGGAGCCATTTAGGAATCTCAGGCAAAATAGATTTAAAAAGGGGAAGAAAAAAAAAGCATGGTGCTTGGTCCTCCCAAGAGGGCGGGGGACTGGACTAGATGACCTCCCAAGGTCCCTTCCAGCTCTGTGAGATGTGTATCTCCATATATGGAGTTTGGGTGAAGTGGGGGATTGTGACCTGGGGCAGGAGATTGGGGTTTAGGGTGGGGAGGTGTAGGGGTGCAGAAGAGAAGTCTGAACTGGGGGAGACATGCAAGATGGGGTGCAGGGTCTGGGAAGGAATTGTGACCTGTGGGGGGGAAGGTACAGACAGTGTGGTTGGAGACCTGGGGCAGGAAGTTTGGGAGTATGAAGGGGGGGATGCTAGAGACAGGATTTGGCCATGAGGTGCTTACCTAGGCAGCCTGAGGAAGGGTCTGTGCCTGTTGCAGTCCCAGGAAGCTCTGAACAGCTGGAGGCTCCCTCTGTGCACCATATGCACCTGTGGGGGGGAGACTTCATGTGCTGCCCCTGCCCCCAATCCAATCAGCACAGCTCCCATTGGCTGGTTGCCACCTAAAGTGGATTTGAGCAGCCCATGGCTGTTGCAGGCAAGAAGCCCATCTTAGGGTCCTGATGGAGCAGGATCAAAAGGCTTGGCGGGCCAGAACCAAGCAGTAGGCTGTGCCTTGCCAGCCCCTGATTTTAAGTTTTAAATCTGGTATTTAAGCATTTAAATACTATCAGGGATTTGGGCCCAATCCTTTTATTAAGCGCATCTAGTATCACACTGGGTCTTCAACTTCAGCCCATTACTCCTTGTTCTGCCATCTGACACCACTGAGAACAATTTCTCATCCTTCTTTATAGAGCTCCCCTTCAGGAAGTTGAAGGCTGCTATTAAATCACCTCTAAGTCTTCTCTTCTGTAAACTAAACAAGCCCAAATCCCTCAGCCCATCCTCATAGGTCTTGTGCTCCAGCCCCTTAATCATTTTTGTTGCCCTTCGCTGAACCTGCTCCAGCAAATCCACATCCTTTTTATACTGGGGGGCCCAAAATTGGGCACAATATTCCAGATGTGGCCTCACCAGTGCTGAATAAAGAGGAATAACTACTTCTCTAGATCTGCTGGAAATGCTCCTCTTAATGCACCCTGGTATGCCGTTAGCCTTCTTGGCTACAAGGGCACACTGTTAACTCATATCAGCCTTTCATTCACCATAACCCCTAGGTCCCTTTCCATCGTACCGCTGCTGAGCCAGTCAGTCCCCAGCCTGTAACAATGCTTGGGATTCTTCCGCCCCAGGTGCAGGACTCTGCACTTCTCCTTATTGAACTGCATCACATTTCTTTTGGCCCAGTCCTCCAATTTATCCAGGTCCCTCTGGATTCTCTCTCTACCCTCCAATGAATCTACCTCTCCCCCTAGTTTTGTGTCATCTGCAAACTTGCTGAGGGTGCAATCCAGTCCCTCATCCAGGTCATTAATAAAGATGTTGAATAACACCGGCCCCAGAATCGAGCCTTGCGGAACTCCGCTCGAAACAGACCGCCATCCAGATATTGACTCATCGTAGCAAAGGCTTGTTCAATACCTTACAGCTGCCAAATCATCTGTGTTAGATTGGGTATAATCTCTAAGCCTTTTGGTTGATGTAGTTTTGTTTGTTTTTGTTTTTTTAAGTGTAAAATGCTGAGGAAAACTAGACTTCTCACACATAGCACCCAGAGTGGTTGTGTTTTTAAATGAAGCAGCAGCTTCTACCTTTCAAAAAGAAGATTTGTATTTAAAAATGCTCACCTAGGGAAATCCAACTCAGTCAGTACTCCATTTCATATCAAGCTGGCTAATTGACAGACAAGTAAAGATCTTTCACAATGCCGATTATAAAAACCTATGGTTAGAATCATAAAACCTTATCTTAATCTACAAAATAGTCATTAAAAAGACATTAATAAGGCCTCATAGGAAAGAGAACTCCATTGAGAGAAAGCTAAGTTATCACAAAGATATGAGAGTACTTGCCAAACCAAACCAAATCCTTCCTACACTATTATTTTTTAGATAGCGGCAATTTTTTTTTATCTTGACTATGCAACCTTTTACTTTTTTAGAAAAATCTAGTTTCCAGAGCACAAAATCCTGGGGTCATGCTCAGTCAAAATGCCCATAAAGCTGAGTAGGAGTTATACCTGAACAAAGTTCAGGAATTGGCCTCAGACCCTTCCAGGAATTGTGCACAGGAAATGAGGAGCAAAAACATAAATGCACACTTTTCCATTTGCCAACTTTCCTACCACTGTTATGCTCCATTTAAAAAATGTTTACCTGCCAGTAGCATGTTAGTTCTTTATGAAAACCCTCCCACTCCATGCTCGAGTTTACACTCCCCCTGCAAAATGAAAAAAAACCATCATATAATATTCAGCATTTACTGCCTCACTACCTGTACTCTGTGTTGCAATCCAGGCTCTGTTTCCTATTTCAATTTCTATTAACCTCAGTGTCACAGCAGTCCTAATTATCCAAAAATACTGCAGCCTGCTATATCATCTAGACAATCCCATCATTTGCTACAGAAGTCCTGTTCAGCCACTGCTTTCTCTGCGGATGCTGTCATTTATAAACATGAGTTCATGTTCTTTTGCTCTCCTGGAAATAGGAGAATTTTATCTGCAAAAAAAATTTATTTCCTCTCCTTTTGTTACTTAAACTCATACGTATGACTAGTGCTGGCTCATTTGTGCAATACAGATTAAAAGGTAGCTGTGTTGGATTCTCGGTGCTCTCTCTCATATTAACAAATCTGGTCTTAGTCAATCAACCCCTTATCCTTCCTTTGACTCCAATTAAATTTCCAAACATGGAAGGATAACAGAACTGGGACTTAATTAAGAAATAAACTGTAGTAACCTCAGTTAAGTTTTTATGAAAGAGTTACAACTGGTATGAAATTAACAGTTTGCAAAATGAAGCACAATTTAAAAATAATCAGCCCACATTTCTGTCTTTGAAAAAAGACAGCTCTTGTTTTAACTTCATTGTCCTGTAGATCTGAGGAGGGAGAACAGTGGGAAAATTATTCAGAGCATTTTCACAACTCCTGACTAGCTTTCCAATTCAGAGAGTGTTGCAGACCTTTTTGTACTTTTTCTACCAACATCAGTGCATATGCTGATGACCAATGTTCCCTCTATAATGCAGAGTCATCCATGCAAGGGCTGAACCCAGGACTTGCAATTCTAGAATGTGTAGCTCAGTTACCTGGGACATTAACAGCAGACTTGTAGGAGTGTGAAGATCCATCCAGAGGACCCCGTTCCCGAGGGGACAGGGAGGAAGCACTATTAAGGCCTGCCCCATATTCACCTCCTGGCTGCAGCTCTCTTCCCAGGGGGGCAATTCTGGGAGTGAAGCTGCACCTGAATGAGGGCACAGCTCCCAGCCCTCTGTTGCAGACACATCTCACACTGCAGCCTCAGCCCTTCCCTCCCACCATTCACATCCAGCCCCACCCATGGCCCTGCTCCTGGCCCCAGCTCAATATTTATCAGGATTAACGTGGTTTCCATGTGTCCACATCTCTTTCAGAATTACCACTTATTTCTTCCATCACAACATTGGCCCATTGATGTTTACAGTCCTATTGTAGGGACGAATCAAGCACTAGACTTCACTGCACATGTGATACTCAAGATGTACAGGCTAAATGTCATCCCACAAACCTTGTTATATTCCAGGCACTCATTTTTTTTGCAACAGCTTGGCCCATCATTTTTAAACAGCAATGTGTTATCACAGTCTCTTCTAGAGACGAGACAACTAGAAGCTGGAATTATAACAAAAGAAATATATGATGAAACAGTAACATGCAGTCCTGTAGCACCTTAAAGACTAACAAGTTTGTTAGATGATGAGCTTTCAGGGGTAAAACCCACTTCTTCAGATTAGGGGACTATCTCAGCCATGAAAGTTCTTTACGTAATAAATGTGTTAATTTAAGGTGCACTGGTCTGCTAGTTACTTGTGAAGATATAGGCTAACCTGGCTACCCCTCAAAGAAATTTGAGATAGACTAAAATAGTAAGTCCTGCAGTGTGTTAGTGATAACATGGGAAAGGCAAGTAAAATGTCAATTGAATGGACACTGGTTTGTCCAGTAATTTTGATTTGTTAATGTGATTCTGATGGGTATTTGTTCTGTAGTGTTTGTTGTTTCATTAACTGAATGCAGATGTGGCGGACAGATGTGAGGAGGATGTAAATGGGTGGGATCATGTAGGAGACATATAAAATGCCATTTCCATTACTGGCTGTTGGGAGCAGTATGAAAACACTGCACAAAGAGGAAGGAGAGCTTGTCCGTAACTGTACATGGAGTCAGCGCACTGCAAGATTAACCTTTAAGGACTCCTATATTTTACAGCCCAAAGTGACAAATCTTCTGTACACCTCCAGATGCTGTGACCTTGCCATTCATCGCTGAAACCTTCATGAAAGGAGTGAATTACATATTTGCAGTGGCCTGTTGCTGTGATGAATGGGAAAAATCTCTATAACAGCATGACAGAGAGATATGCCACCAACAGACTAAAAGTTATTGCCAAATCGAGAGAGCTGAAATGGTTCTTTCAATCACATCACCATGACTGCAATCAACAAGGTGTAAAACAGCAAATCACTCACATGACACAGTGATGAGGACAACTCCTTGGTGGGAGATGGACTCATGGATAGACAGCACAATGCTAACCAGCTCAGAACAAACAAACAAGGGTCTTTCAGTGACTGGCATGTTTTCAAATACACCACATGGAACATGCGGTGTTAAGGCCAATATCTGAAACCAGATGTTGCATTAATATTCTAAAATCATGTGCCTATGGTAATAAAAGCATGGATCAGGACAATGCAGTACCCTACATAAATATAGGTGATGATTATGAAGATACATTTCTTTAAATCCACAACAGGAAGTCTGGCAGAAGAGCTGTAGGTAGAATCTCTTCAGATGAAACAGAGACGGAGTTGAAAACAATAGAGCTGTGCAGATCTACACAAGCAGGCCCCTAAAGTATGGGTAAAACAAGTTCTACAGTAATTAAGTTTCTGAAGTAAATGAAGTAAACTGTGACTAATCCTACAAGGATTCTTTGGGCATATGATTGATATAGAGGGCAGATCCAGGCGTGAAAAAATATTCCACAACCAACACCAAAAGACATCAGAACTGAGGAGGTCCCTCACTGTGAGCAAATAATGGGTTACATTCAAGCTCAAAGCTTCAGCTGACTTAGGTCTTTATGACTGCATTACGATGGATTCTCTGGATTGGAGATATTCCCTTTTGAGGCTCTGCAGAGCCACGTCCCCAGTACTGGCCTTTGATGCTGTTTTTACTTCTGCAGCTGCCTGCAGCTGTGGGTTCAGTGCTGTGCTTCTCCAGTTCCAGGTGGCTTAGACTGTGACTGAGGTGCCCACTAAGAAAGAGAAGGATTGGCAAACACAGGCACGTGAGGATCACAAGGCAATCTGCCTACTCCTTCTACATCAGAGATTGCTGTCCAAAGCAGAGCAATCTATTGCAACACTTACATGAAAGAACCTCAGAGTGGTGGGTATATAGTAGCATATTGACTGGCCTATCAGGTCCGTCCCATACAAATTAGACCTGACTAAAAATAGTCATTAATGCTGCCACCCAACTGTAAACTGCATCCTAAATGTGCCTTTAAACCAAGTATCACGTGCTCCCCACAGCTAAAGTTACAGCACAGAGAGGAATCTTCTGTCCATGGATACACAAAGCTAAAAAGCCAGTGAAATAGATTACACATTTGTAGAAATTTATATCATTGTCTTCACTGTTGGAGTACTTCTAACACCCTTGCAGACTAAGAGATTTGATTTGCCACAATTTCATCTGACAAACAGTGGGAATATAAGCCAACTGGGAGCATAAATTGATCAGCATATAATGCACTGTTAGTAGTATGTGATCAGAATGGGGCCTTAGACTAGTAATATTTCACGTTATTTTGAATGTCATGTACCTCTCCCCCACTTGATATTTCATGGAAGCATTTTTTGCCGAATACTTTGTTGCCTCTTGGGATAAAGGTCTGATACAGGAAAATTCATTTGTTGGCCTATGATGTAAAACACATTTGATATTGAGCCTGCAATCAGCCATTATGGCACTGCCAGTTTCAATCAAATCAAGCAAATTATTCTCTTCTACAAGTCATTTAACTGGAGATCGAACTAAAGTCCATCTTTGAAACACATGATGTTTTGCAGTTGTAGCTTGATTAGATAGCGTGAGAATGGAGTATAAGCATAAAGACCAAAAAAAAAAAAAAAGAAGAAAGAAAAGACAAGCTATCAGTAATGGACAAATGCATATTTCCACTATGTGGAAAGCAGATACACAAGCAGACTTTCTAGTAATTACGCACACCCTCAAACAAAAAAGCGTTAAACACAAGCCAGCCAGAGTCAACGACGACTGGCTGAAGCTTGTGATGGGGCTTTGCTGCCTTAGAAATAACAGGGAGACAGAACAATCTTTCCTTTTCACCAGCCAAGGCATTAGATGTATTGCAGCTGGCCTCCACAGAAGTGAGTGGCAACTTCTATCACATACTGGGGACATATTTTTCACTAGTATTGTAGTTATTACAGGACTAAAGGCAGATTTCTGGTCATGGAGCTTTACATTTGTTCCTGGTTTCAGCGACTATGGAATATAATCACATTTCTGGGTCAAGAAATTCAGGAGTTCAGCTCTCAGAACATTCATGCAATCTTTTTACTCCATGTTCCCTTGAAAAAGCTGATCTTACAAACAATAATCTTATAATCACTGGCCATAATAAAATGTCATGAGGTGTTTGCTTGACAACTACCAAAAACTCATGGGTGGCATCTACTAGAGTCCAAATCTTCAAAATGTCCATGTAAATACATCTAATACATATTTAGTGCCTCATTAGCATGCCAGCGGCCATGGCTCTTCGAACTTGCCGCAGCTTCCTGCCGCACGTCTCATCCAGACAAGGCTCCTTTTTGAGAGGACCCCAGGAACTTTGAAATCCCCTTATTCCTAGGGGATTTCAAAGTTCCTGGGGTCCTTGCAAAAAGGAGCCCCGTCTGAATGAGCCATGTGGCAGCAAAACGCGGCAATTTCGAAGAGCCACGGCCACCAGCATGCTAACGAGGTGCTGAATATGTATTTCAGCACCTCATTAGTAATCTTCGAAATGGCCATTTGCATGGCCATTTCAAAGATTTGGACTAGTGTAGACATGGCCATGTTGGTTCTTAAATAAAGTGGTCCCTTGATAAATGGAAAAAGACAAAATTATGAATAAGGCAGAAATGTGTAATAAATCCTTTTATTTTACGGAAAAATAAATGCTGTATTCATACAACTTTTCTCTATTCAGGTAGCATCATAGGAGGATGTTAGACATTTTTAAATCTGCAGACCCATATAACTAGCATCCAAGAGTTTTTGAAGAGTTGGCAAAGGAGCACTTGGCGTATTAATGGTGAATTTAAGCCTTGGAAAATTAGAGAAGTTCCAGAACACTAGGAGAAGCCTAAACATGCAAACATTTTTTAAAAGGAGTAAACAGGATGATTAAAACTATTATAGACCTATCAATCTGGCATCAATCCAATGTAAGATAATGAAGCAGCTGATACTGGATTTGACTTAGAAAATAAAAGGAGAGTAGTATAATTAAGGACAATCAACACAGGTTTATAGAAAATGGATTCTAGCAGACTCACTCAGTATCTTTGTTTAAAAACAGTGATGTAATAAACATCTAAGGCATTTGACTTGGTATTATATGACCATTCGATTAAAAAACTGGAATCAAAAATTAATATGGCACTTATTAAATGGAGTAGTAGGTGGATGAGTCCCTTTTTAGCTACTTTTAAAGACTATCCAGTGGGTATGTTTCTAATGGGGTCAGAAACTTTACTAGAATAGGGCCTAGTGCCATTTTATCAAGGACCTGGAAGAGAACAAAATCAATAAAGTTTCCAGACAACAAAAATTGGAGGAATGGTAAGTAATGAAGTGGACCAATTACTAATGTGGAGCAATCTGCATCACTTGGCAAGATGGACACAAGCAAACATTGTATTTTTTACAGCTAAATCTATATATCCACAAATTAATATGAGCCTTATTTACCAGACAGAGATTACCTTGCAAAGCACTGATTTTGAAAAATATTTGGGTGTCTTGGTGGATTGCTGTCTGAGCATGAGCTCCCAGTACAACCCTGGATCCAAAAGGGCTAACGGTATCCTTGCATCAACAGGGAATCTCTAGAAGAAGTAGACTGGTTATTTGACCTCTATTTTGCACTGGTGCAACCTCTGCTGGAATACTGTCATTTCTGGTGTCCACACCTGAAGGGTGCTGGTAAGTTGAAGAAGTTTCAAGGAAAAGTCCCAAGAATAATTAGAAGAGTAGAAAAGACACCTTATAATCACAGACAGAGGTTAGTCTATTTAACTTAATAAACGAGAAAATTAAGGGGTGATTTGATCAGTTTAAATATTTGGGATCAGGAAGGAATTTTTGATCCGATCAAGTGAAAGACACCCTGTAGGTTTTCCACCTTTCTGTAAAGCATGGGTGCAAGTTACTTGCTAGTTTTAATTACAATAAATGCTGGGTTTCCTGTAGCTTCAAGTATTTGAGTCAAGATTTTAGGACATCGCTAATTCAGACAGATGTTATGGGCCTATTACAAGAGTGGGTGGGTGAGGTTCTGCAGTCTGCCATGTGCAGATGGTTCTTTCATGCCTCAAGTGTGTTAAGTCCCTGCACGGGGAACAAATATTTGATAATGTCCTCTTCAACCTAGTCAAAGTGTAACATGATCCAATGGCTGGAAATTTAAAGAGGAGATATAGTAAATTGTAACAGTTCTGGTCATTGTTCCAGTGGTTAGTTTACCCAAGGTTTATGGTATATAGTCTGTCACTGGCAATTTTCATTTAAGTATGGTAGGTTTTCTGAAGGGTATGTTCTAGGAATTATGTACAGAACATTATGATCTCTGCTAGAAGTCAGACTAAATGATCACACTGATCCCTTCTGACTTTGGATCCTACACTATGAATAAAAGAGAGAGATTATAGACCATAGAGACTTTATAGAAGCAAAGAAAGAGCCCACGTATGTTGATAAAATGCTGAGCGAAGCTTTCCTGAGCTTTTATAAATAAATGTGGAAAGACATCTCTGAGGCGATAAACATTCCAAATGGTAGAAGGGGAAACAATATACCTGTTTTTGTTATTTTTTCATGATTAGGGCTGGCCTAATCCAATAAGATGAAAATAGTTACAAGTTGGTCTGGGTTTTAATTAAACCCCGTAATTAAACCCAGACAAAACAGTCCTATTTGGATAAAGGAGTGTGTCATTCTGCTTTTCAGCAAGTTTTAGGGGCAGGTATCTGTTTGTACAGTGCCTAAACACAATGGGATCTAGTCCATGACTTGGGCTGCGAGGCGCTTCAGATAAACAACATTTGTCATCCATGTTCCAATTCCCAACTGGGCTAATTAAAAACAGGTTGGTAGAGTTGCTGGAGGATTTTCCACAAAAAAAAGTGTTCCCACTTCCGACCAAACAAAATTCAATTTCCCCAAAAATCCAAGTTGTCTTCAGGAAAATGTCAAGATTTCATTTTCAGGTCAGGTCAGGTCAATCTCCAATGTAAACATCACACTTCATTAAAGTGGATTAAAACCTCATTTCAGAGGTTCATTTCATTAAAACCTCTGTCCACCTTAACTTCCACGATACCTTGTGGGAATAGCAGTACCAGAGCCTTATGTCTCTGTGCTTTTCTAAAGTCTGGCTTTCACTCAGACTACATCCCTCATGATGCACTGTGCCTGCCATGGATTTAAATATTTGACTTATGTTTCCATTCGGGGGGAAAAAAAAGTTGCAACATCAGAATTCCATGCTGTGTGGAAACTCCAATTTGGGATCAGTTCTGCTAATTATGCAAGTGCTGGTTGGGTTTCACAGCTAAGATGGAGCTTTGTACTTTTTAAAGGATTAAGCCATTTGTCTGTGGGGCATGCTCCCTAAAATTCCAGCATTACCTCTTAATTCAGAACAAACCTTGAGAATTACTGGTAAATGAGTTATTTCATGTGAGTTAGAACAATTTTAATGGCTCCTTTATTAAAGTTAGCACTTTGTGTCAAATGTAACCCGCCCACACTATCATAATAGGAGATAAAAATTGGGCTCTTTGTACTTAATGTTTCATTGAAATTTTGTGCATTGCACACATTTGGAAAAATATCAAAACAAAAAAGCAGTCAAGTAGCATTTTATGCCTTAAATATTGAGTCTGTTCTGGTATGGCTATGGTCTGAAGAAGTGGGTCTGTCCCACAAAAGCTCACCTAATAAATTATTTTGTTAGTCTTTAAAGTGATACTTGACTGCTTTTTGTTTTGATAGTATATAGACTAGCATGGCTCCATCTCTGTTACTTGGAAAAATATTTGTAAGATTAATGGCCTTTTTGGTTGTTGCACTTCATCCCTGAATTTCCCGCTGCCTCTTCAAAAGAGGCTGGGAAATAATGTCCAACTACACAAAAGCCCTCAAAGAACTTCACTGTCAAAATGACTGATAAGTATCCCTTATTGTACCGTATCAAAGTGAGGCTGAAAGTACCCTCATTGAAGATGTGCTGTCAAAAAGTCCCCTACTTCCCCTTACTAAGATGCCTTCAGGGAAGCTCTCCTGCCACTAAGGCAGGCATGTGCTACACATGAAAAGATCAATTATTTTGCATTTTAAAGAAATAAACACAGGTGGATCTGATTTTCCTCTGACAGTGTAAATCAGGAGTAACTCCAAAGTCAATGCAGTTTCACCTGTGTGAAAGAAGTTCAAGAGAGAAGAGAATCAGGCTCAGCAGGGCAAGGATTGGATAAATGCTGACAGATAACACAAGTCCAGTTGTGTTAATGATGCTTGAGCACTTTGGTTCACCTCAAACCTCTGAGGTGCAGATTGAAACTGTTGTGAGAGCAGAGCAGATGGTACAATCATGAAACCATACCCCAGTAAAATCATAGGCTGTAAGTATTTTAGGAGCACAAAGTACAATATATATTTACAGTAGCCTCAAGTGCCTTTTTGCAGCCTCCTGTTTATGGTTCATTTGTGCACAAGTCTTGACCAGTATTGGTCTTTGGCATGGATTGTAAAATACAATCTAAAAAGGACCCAATGGAGAAAAGAAATCAGACTCATGACAGGGTGAATGATTTTTAATACATCTTTCCACCCTTGCTTTCCTTACATAGGATCCAGGGGAAGATATTCTCTCTCCCCTGCCCCACATCCCTGTCCTCCTCTCACCATAATACAAATTAAGGATCAATATTCAATTAACAAATACATCCAGCTTCCATGGTCTGGAGCTATGGGTGTGTTATATCTGATCTTAAACAATGAATGGAGGTCTATTCCATTCCCCTGAATGAGACCTCTCTCTGCCGCCAGGTTTATTCTGATGTTGCAATATGAAGCATTTACCTTGCAGGCTATCAAGCCACTGAGATAAGGGCTGTAAAGGGAGAATTCCTGCAACTGAAAGAGTACGTGAAGACCAGTTGGATTCAGCGGAGGTAATCTTCTTAAATCATGCGGACATAAAAGAAGTGACGTATTTTGTCTTTACAAATATTCCAAAACCAACACAGCTGCGTGACATGGAGAATGGAGAGGGAGAGGACCTACTCCCAGAAGCAACATTAGCTATGGCCAATACAAGCTTGAATGATAAAAAAATTGTAATTCATTTACTACTCAATAAAGGCATTGTGTTGGTCCAACTACAAATCCATTAATCCACTTCCAACTAGAAAGAAAAAAGTAAAATCGGGATGGAATCACACAAGCTGAATTAAAAAGTGTGGCTTTCTATGTTCTGGCAATTGTTGTGTGTCTATGTCCTGGTTTTCCATTTTATCATTTATGAAATATAAGGTGCCTGTAAAAAAGATGTGAAAACTTGCTGGAGTTTAGTTGTGTTGTCGTGGTAATTGTAAGAACTAGTAAATATGAGAGTAGATAACCTGGAACTGCTATTGGGAACACAACCTCACACTGCACCAAATATACCACTACTATGGCTGGTAATATCAGCAGAAAATGTCTGATTTAAAACCATCCTTTTAACTCCCCAAAGAAGAGCCATGCAACTTGGGGTCAAGGCATACTGGGAGTATGTCATTTGTATTGGCACACTTGTCCAGATGCTAGTTGTGGATAGGGTGACCATCTGTCCCATATTGGGTGGGACAGTCCTATATTTGGGATGCCAAAAAGGTACCCTGACTTATTTTTTAAAGGGATGAATTGTCCTGTATTTGGGCCATTCCCCCCACACCCCATTTTCCACCAGCAGCTGTGCAGGAGCAGCTGCTGCTGGGAGTCACTTCCCTGAGCCTTGGGGAAGCATGGGCAGCTGATGCTTTCCCGGGGCTCAGGGAGCACCAGTGGCTACTGCTTCCCTGGGGCTAAATGGGATGGCCGGAGGCTTCTGAGGAGCACCAGGGGCTACTGCCTCCTTCCTGGCTCCCTGGGGCTTGGAGGAGCTGACCTGACCCTCCCCCGCCATATCTTCCTGTCCCATATTTGGGACAGGAAGATACAGTTAACCTAATTGTGGAGAATGATTTAATTTCTTTTATGAAAAATAAATAAAATAAATAAATAAAAAGATTTGCATTTATTTAATTTGAATTCTGGAAACTTTCCAAAAGGTAAGATTCCAGGGAACACAAACACAAACCAAAGAATTGAACAAGCCACATGAGCCTAAGGAACACTAACGTAAAAAGGTAAAAATATTCTTTTATTTGGAGCAGCAGTTCTTAACAGAAGAGAAACAGTCCCTGAAGTCCTAAGCACTCGGTGGAAACAGAGTATTTAAAGCAGCAGTTCCCAAACCTTTTGGCATCATGCCCCACTTTTGATTTCTGAGAAACCCTCGTGCCTCCCCACACTTCTTCTTTACCATCATCCAACCCCCTTTTTAACAAAAAATTCAATTTGTAATTTAAAATAAACACAAAAACTTGATATATTAATGTTATTAAAAACTAATCAAATAATTTTTCTTGGTCTCTTGAGGGTGCCTGGTGCAGCTGCCTGAGCCCCATGCCAGCCAGCCAGCCACCCGCTTCAGACCTGCACTGCTAGAGGTGCCTGCCCAAGCCCTGCACCACTGGGGCCAGCCACCCGCCCAAGCCCCACACTGCCCAGGGCAGATGCCCGCCCACCAGCCCATCCACCTGAGCTCTACATGATTGGGGCCAGCCACCTACCCACCAGCCCAAGCCACCTGAGCCCCACGCTACTGGAGCCAGTCACCTGCCCGCCAGCATGAGCCCCACACTGCTAGGGCCAGCCACCTGCCTGAGCCCTGCGATGCTAGGGCCAGCCACCTGCCTGAGCCCTGCGATGCTAGGGCCAGCCACTCAAGGCCCGTGAATCCTTCAAGCCGGCTGGCCACCTGAGCCCCACAAGCCACCCGCCTGAGCCTCTCCCCTCCCACAGAGCCAGGCACCACCAACTCCCCACTCTTACCCCATACCGATCCCCCTTTACTTGAGCGAGACACTCCCAGCCCTGTCATCTGACCCCATTCTCCTCACCCCCACCAACCCACACTCACCTTTTCACATGGGTTTTCATTGGCTGCCTGCTTTTTATAACAGCTGTATCAGGTCACCCACATAAAATGTCAGGGGCTGAAAGCCAGAAGCAAAGGGTGCAGAGGATGATGGGGGGGCTGGGTTGCCTCATGGCCCCCTGGAGTTTCTTCATGCCCCCCAGTTTGGGGAGCCATGATCTAAAGGTTATCAAGTGAGTTCACTTTCCTTGACTTCTCTCAACCTGCAGCAACGATAGTTGTACTGGCGGCTTGGTTTAAACAAAAACAAAAACCACAAAGATACCTATCAGCAAAATCCTTGACCAAGATCACCACCTCATTTCACACAGGAAAACAAAAAGGTGCAGATACATGTCTACTGGCATGAACAGCTGGATAACTTCACTGAAAGCTCTATCTAAAGCCCACAGAAACCCATGGAGAAACTCACTGATTTCAACATGGGATCAAACTCTGAATGAATGTTTTCCTTGATGATGTAAATGTGTAACCACATATGAATTATCTTTCAGTTCCTAAGCTTTCCTCCCACTACCACACACAAAATCTTTGAGGCCTGCAGACAATTTTGAAGTATTCAAATAAAAGTGATTTTATTTTAGACACAAAAGAGCGTCAGTATTATTGCTTGAGAAAACATTTCTGTATTTGTGCTTGAATGACAAAGCAGACAAATTAGCCAGGCCTTCCAGGAAATATCTACCTTTCAGCTGAGAAAAAGGCATAAAAATAGAAATGTACCTACCAGAGTGAGTTATTTCCTGGAAAGTTATTAAGGGTCTATAAATAGAGCAAACACCTCTCTCACTATAACTAGTGTGACTACATATCTAATTAAAGAGAGACTCACCTTATACCAATTTAGCAAAGTACATGCTTACATTTATGTGAGTACTCTCACTAAAGTAAATAGGATTACTCATATGCTTAGTGTTAAACATACGATTAAGTGCTTTGCTTTATCGGGGCCTTACCATCTAAGAAACAAATGTGCACTTACCCAGTATTTTCTTTTCATTTAAGCATACTTTGACCAAGGTGATTTAAACCAACCTATGATTCAGAACATATTAAAACAGACCCCTTTAATGAATATATATGGAAATTATATGCCAGCCTGCCATTCACTGTGGCTGGATAAGCAATGTTTTCTTTATGTGGCAGTGGTAAAAAGGAAAACATGCAAATTTATTTCTTCTACTTCATGGTTTCTAGAGATATCTGCAAAACAATCTATGAAAGCTATAGGCCCTAGACAGTGATGCGAATGGCCAACAGGACAGCAGACTGAATATTTTTAAGAAAAAAAATTGGCCTCTTATGAATGATATAGATTATTATGACAGCCTTACTCTAAGAAACAGCAATTACAGCAGACACTTCATAGAATATATCATCACTATGGTTAAAGCAACAAGGCAATTTATATTATAGTGCTTGTTTTCATAAGCTTATAATTTGCTGAAACATTCACCTTTTCGGAGCTCAAGTCTTCCCTGATTACCTCTGAGCCTAAAGCAAATTTACTGTTTGTTCAACAGTTGCAAAATGAGTAATTTCCTGTTTGGCCATATTTGTGTTGGGAAAGACAAGAAAATAATTTTTCAACTGTGGAAAGTATCTGCACTGTTTCAGATGGTGCTTTTTCACACACTGAAATTTGAAACCTGATATTTAGTATGGCAATAATCTTATAGGATTCTAGTGACTTAACCCCATCAGCCAACCCTTATTTTAAAGTATCAGAGAGGTAGCTGTGTTAGTCTGCAGCTTTGAGAAGAACAAGAAGGCTTGTGGCACCTTACAGACTAACAGATATTTTGGAGCTTAAGCTTTCGTGGGCAAAGACCCGCTTCATCAGATGCATGAGTGTGGGGGAGGGGGTTCAGATGAAGATGCATCTGATGAAGCAGGTCTTTGCCTGCAAAAGCTTATGCTTCAAAATATCTGTTAGTCTATCAGGTGCCACAGGACTTCTTGTTGTTCTTGAAGATACAGACTAACATGGCTACCTCTCTGTTCTTGAAGTCGCTCGATAGACCAAACAGACATAGAACCTGTTAAAGACAAGGGGCTCCACTGACCTTGCCCCTAGTTTGTGTTCACTTATCAGCAGTGAGGCAAAAAATATACTTTTAGCAAACCATCTTCCTGGTAAGTTACATGCAGTACAATCCTGCAGGCCTTAGTCATGCAGAGCTCCCATTTAAACTTGAAGTTCAAGAAATTAACTCCGTAATCTTCAGTAAAAGCTAAATGGGGTTGAATGAGTTGGACTATAATATATATGTGTAATATATTAATTTGGTTGAAGACAATGAGAATTTTTAAACCTGCTCCATTAATTGGTTGTATTATACTAGCACTCAGAGGCCGTGGTCATTCTGACCCCGGGCAAGACTTTGCAGTACAGAACCCAAGCCTGATGTGTGCAGGAGAAGCAGAAAGATATTACAGCTGAAAGGCAGATTAGCTTTCTGTGGGAAACTCCGTGGGAGTGATGGAAAGCCAGTGCTTTTTTTCGTGCCGGTGCTGAGTACCAGCAGCTCAGCAGCATGATTGGATAGGGACGGGGAGTTGCCAGCTTTTTATTTTTTTTTTTAATTTTATTTATTAAACCACAAAAAAAAAGGCAGTGTAGAAAGCAATATTTCCCTCTCTCTTGTTTCTGGCCTTAACCCACCCATCACTTTCCTATTCATGCCAGATGCACAGAACCCCAGTGCTCAGGAAGTCCTCTGAAACATGATGGAGGATACCCAGGAGGAGGTCAGACCCTTTCCCATGTATAGTCTGTCCCCTCTGCAAGTATCTTGTTCAGTATTACTTAACTAGATCATTGACCATGAATTGATGTAGCAAAGTCCTTGTTGTGATAATGCTCAAGCAGTGCAGCCAGCCACCGTTGTGAGATCAAATGAGGCTGTGCTAGATCATAAAAAAGGGTCACTAATGGGATTATGTGAGGTAAACAAAGTTAAAAAATAATGGGATTTGCCATCTCCTTTTCCTGAATTCCCAGCCTGGTGGCAGTTTGAAAGCAGGGAGAGCTGAACTGCTCTGTTTGTTCTTTTAGAGTTCAAGGTGATAATGTTTGTACTTAAGGGGATTAAGTGGATTGATTCAGTGGCATTTCTACAAGCCTCTGTATAGCAGAATGGTTGATATGCTGTCTGTTCCCCCCAACTTGTTACCATGGAAAGGAAATGTATGTCTGGTTACTTCTTTGACATGTCTTGTATTTCAGCAATTCATTCCCATTTCAGTCTTCAATGTAACTAAGTAGTTTTGTTTAGTGACCTTATACCAAGTATATTTTTAATAGTTTTATGCAGGAGGGGGTATTTTGTGTTTAAATAATTTTACAAGCCTGTGGAGACTTCCATTCCCCATGTGTCTAAATTATGTCTAAAGCTGTGTCCAAGTGGCACTGAAGTAGCCAAGTGAGATCTCTGAAGCACAGCTGAATATGGCTAGGTCTTCACTACGAGATGAATTCAACTTTTAATAAATCCCATTTTTTAACCTTGTTCTTAAGAATTCGAATTTAAGTGTCCACAAACCTTCTGGAAATTCAACCCTCCATCTCTCCGTGTCGAGTTTCCGTGCCCCCATTGCTCATGCAGTTCAACTTGAATAAGGCAATGCACTGTGGGTACCTATCCCACAGTGCCTTAGCCCCAGTTGCTTGTGGGTGTTTGATGTCACTCCCTCAGAATTCAGAGCACCCAGTGACCACACAAACACAAATGGGAGATTGCATTATTTTATATTTCCAGGCCTGGGTGCTAATGAATTCAAATTCGCAGGCTTCCTGTGATCTGCTTTCTGCACACTTGGAGAGCAGCAGAGAAGGAAGCAGTCACACCTGGAGGGGAACCATGTAGCTTTGTGGGACACATATGGGACACTTCTGGAGGCTAATAAATTCAAATTAAAGACATGGTGCTTCCACGGTGGCCTTTATTTGAAATTTTAAATTCGAACTTGATGCTACACCCAGCAGGTTCAGACGATATTATGATATAGATAGTAGAGGTCCCTAAATTGAGCTAATGGCATTTTTAGTGAAGACAGTGACATTTTAATATCAAGCTAACTGCCTTAAATCTGAATTTCTCATACTGTAGACATAGCCTATATGTTCAATTCCTCCCTCCCCCACCTTCCTGATGAAATTCTTCAACACCTTTCCCTAGGCAGTTTAACACAATACAGTCAGAGGGAAAACAGGTACTTTAAAATGATCATTTGGCTGCCCACCTGCTGATTTTTGGAATTTAGAATAGTCACTCTTTTCTATCGTGTACAACATTCTCTAAATAGCTGATATTGTTCTTCTGAAGGCTTGGATACACAGGTGAATAAGTTTAAGTAATTCACCCACGAACATCCCTTAAGTCCAACTCCCAACTAAGCCAATGAGTCTGAATTTTCATTTATGCCAAGACTATGCTATACAGCACTCTAAAGCTTAAAATGAATGTAGATACAAATGTATCACCAGTTGCTGTCCTTTATGCACTTGAGGAATGAAAAATGGCCTTAGTGTAGTTGAATCAGGCCAAAATGATTTTGCCATTAATATCAAACAGCAAGATCAGGATCTATTTTAACATCTACTTGTATGAACTCCAAATCCATACAAACAGGGAAATTACACTTTGCTGGTTTTCATAGAATTATGCCAGTGTATTTCGACCAAGATTTCCAAAAGGGTCAGTGAATTTTTGGTGTTTGAGAAGTCTTTAAAAAGCAAGGAAAACTAAAGGCAGATGTGCTGCACTTTTCAGGGCAGAATCTGGACACCTAAAACCTGAAGCCATTGCATTTGTTTTAACCACAGGTCTAAAATCTGGCCTACAACAGCAAAGGCCAAAATTTGTCACCATCTGATAAAAGGGTAGGTTAGTGGCCTTAGTGCAGTTCTAAAGGCCTGAAACCTATGATGGGTTTGCCTCTGGTTTCAATGATGTAGTACTAGTGAACTGATCTATGTCACACACACACAAAATGTTAGTAAGCTTATATCAGTAAAGGACACACCAAAAAAAGAAAGGCAGATGCTTGAATACATGGACTGTAAATGGTCAAATCAGAAGATTTAAATTTGTTCCAAAAATAAAGTTACACCATAAAGTTTTCCATGTGACATGCCTTTAAAGAGAAAAGTTAACTTTTTCATTAATCATTTCTAATGATGAAATATTGCAAACTTTATTTCCCTCACATTCTGCAATTACAGTAGATGACGACATGAAATTACTAACCATTATTTTCGGTATTGGTACTGAACAGAATTCTGTGTGCAACTTCTGACTAGACAAGCCTGGCCATTTGAATGACATCAAATTAATATCTAGCTCAGCTTAGAGGATGTCACATTCTTCTCCTGAAATACTTTTGCAAATTCATTTAGGCTGAATGGCTACTGTTTGCAAACTGAAATAAGTGCTGAATTACACTGTCACCCACACCAGAATGGCACATAGCATAGAACTGTGTAAAAAGTTTGTTATGTTTTCAAAAGAACTTTTTTTAAAAATGGTCATTCCTTTCTTTCAAAGCTCTCAAACAACCAAGGTAAACCAAAGCAGCTGAAAACAGAGGAAAAATCCACGTAAAAACCCAACAGACCATGCTCATGCATTGCACGTTTTGAAAAGTGAGTGAATCAGAGTTTTTTTCTTACTTGTGAAAAAGAGTTCAGTTTTCATTGAAAAAAACTGGGAAAATATTTTCTCTGAACTTTTTCATGGAAAATAGTTCCAACCCACTCATCTCTTGATTAGAGCAGAGGACCAAGGATCAAGAAATCACAGCTCCCTTTTCAATTCTGCCAGTGAAAAACACTTTTTCCTCCTTCAATTCATCCACTCTGTCCCCCTTTACTGTCCAATTTCTAGCTAGAGCTTTCCTGCTGCTACTTGGCTTCCTGCTACAGACTTGAGGAATCAATACATATATCCCTGCATCTGTTCTCATACCTGTGTCTCTTAAAAGTCAGGGGAAGAGAAATACAGGAAAACCTATGTTACATAAAGCAGCATCACCTCTATTTGAGAAAGTTTTCCATGAAAACTTAGTGACACAATCCCTTTTGTTGTATTCACAACAGCTCCATTGATTTTGTTGAAACAACCCCTGAGTAATGAAAACGAGATTTGCGTACTTTATGATCACGTCACAGTATTCATTTCACAATTCTAAATAAAAATAAAAGATTGTCATTGAAGGGCTTCCTAATATTAAAAGGATGAAAAATCATTAGAAGCCTCCCATTAGAAGAAATGACTTATTTGTTCTTTTATTAATATGGTAAAAGAACAGTCATGTAGCACTTCAAAGACTACCAAAATGATTTAATAGGTGATTTTGTGGGACAGACGCACTTTTACAGATTATTGAATTTCTAGTCCAGACCCAGTTACATAGCACAGAGCTCCAAAAAATTGCAGTAAAACCTGACAAATCAAATACATGGAACTGAAAGAGGAGGGTGAGGGGTGTTAAGTGTCTTGCCTGAGATAATTATGAATATCAAAAGGAAAGAAAGCAGTCGTTGTAATGCATGACCCATAAAAATCAACTAATAAATCATTTTGTTAGTCTTTAAAGTGCTACATGACTACTGTTCTGTTTTTCAGAATATAGACTAACATGGCTACTTCTCCGTTAATATCAATAAAACGACAAGTTGCAAGGCATGTTTTAAATGCCCATTAAACTGGCAGGATTAAGTCTGCACAAAATGTAATTGTCTTTTGATGTGAATAAAGCACAAAAAGCCAAATAGGATATATCTGAGTCACATAACCAGAGGCAGAACCATAGCATTATTTTGCTATTAATATCATATCAAAAGTCTACTGTGTTACAACGTTAAGAGGAACACAACCTTGTAAATTATTTCAGTGTTCTGCAGTACAAATTAACAGAAAGGAGATTAAATTCTTCCCAGACACTTGGACAGTTTACTATTTTCTCAAAATGCTACTGTACTATTACTGCTGTGCAAAATTCAGGCACCAGCAAAGCTAAATGCTACATTGTTGTGGCTTTTCAGGACAAAAATATCGGTTCACTTCTGCTAAGACTGGTAACAATGGGGGATCCACCAAAGTAAAATGTAACCAGCTTTTCACTTGACTTCAGTGGGACTTCAATGGAGTTCCATATCTGGCCCGATGATTTTAATGAGAGCCTGTTTTGCCAGCTGCCTTCATACTGGAATCTGCACCCCATAAATCCATCTTTAGAATTTTATTTTGCTTACAAGACAGACAAGAAACAAAGGTTTTGGTTTCTTGTAAGCTACCGTCTCAAGTAGTTAGCCAAGTGAGGCGGGCAGGCAGCCACCATGAGCCATGGAGCAAAGTGATGGGGGTACGGTGCTGTGCCCAGAAGGGACAGGCCCTGTGGCAGTCAGCCCTTAGCACCACCCAGTCTACAGCCCTGCCCCTGCTCCACAGCCACGCAGAGTAGTGCTGCCATGGCAATTCAAAGGGGCCCAGAGCTGAAATGCTGTGCCCCTATGCAACTGCTCCTTCCCCCCACCCAAACCCCCAATCAGCAGGCCTGAGTTAGCATAAGGCTTTGAGGTCTGTGACCTTTAACACATAAGGCACAACACAACAGTTATCCTGAGTTTCGGGGAACTGGGAATAGCGTACTAAAAGGGAGAGAAGGTTAAAAAGCTACTGGGGAAAACACTAAACTGTCAAAAAGGGATTCAACTATGCACATGTAGGAAGAAGGAAGCAATAATTGCCACTATATGGTTCCAGACAGTGTTAATCAGTTGATTACAAATCTAAGCTACACACTATTTTTGAAGCCACTTTTATTAGCAATGAAAAAGGAGAGGTACAAAAATAATTAAGCCACAAAGTAATGACTCAGCATGAATGATCATGTCACACTATTGACCAACCTGAGGATCCATAATTAGAACTGGTTAAAAAACACATTATTTTCACAAGGTCGGGGGAGGAGTTTCAAAAATTCTTGTGCCAATATCATCTACTTCTTTAAAAATCAAATTATTCAACTTTTGAGAAAGCCAGAAAATAAAACTCCATTTTACAGTTTTTGGCGAGTGTTCATTTTGGTTAAAAGGGCATCTGTCATCCCCCCAACTGGCCAAAAAAAATACCAGCTGTATTTTACAAACCCTGCTCAAATCCCAAACAAAATGAGCTCTAAGGCATGTGGCAGGGTGGGGTTCGGTGTTAGATGCATCAGGCAACGTCCTTATTGATAGCGACTGGTGTCTACATATATACAACCATAACAAATCTACTTGTGTGTAAGGCTACATCTGCACTGAATCTGCCTGATCAATACCAGGTCTGAACGTGTGCATTAGCCTAGCCAGAAGTCATATCCCATGGTTCTTTGTATACTAAAAAGCTCTTTTATCAGACACCCTTGGGGAATTGGCAGTGCCAGATAACTAAGTGTGACTTATATTGGAGCAGGACTGGCAGCCCCACTCCACAGGCCCTGCTGCCATTCACCAAAACAACTGGCTGCCAGCCCCACTCCCACTACTGCTGGCTGAAGAGCCAGCCCTGGCCCCCTGCAGAGCTGCGAGTGAACTGGCATGTTGTGGGGCTGGCTAACTGAATGTGCCAACTATCCAGACGCTGGATAACTGAGCTTTTACTCTATTGAGATGCTCTAGGATTCCTCCTTAAGACAAGAACAGGAGAACCTTCTCCCCTGCTCCAAAAGGCAAATTGTGGGCCAGGCACTCAAGGACTCAGCAATTTATTTTGGCTTCATCCTCACTGCAACACAAATGAGGTCCAGTGAAAGTGCATTAATCAGCAGCTGGGTTGGTTAGCCCAGGCTTAAAGCACCTCCAAACCCAGGTTAAAGGTTTTTCGGGCTCAAACTTGAGTTAACTGTGCAGTGAATCATACCATTAACAGGCTATATCACGCACTTTTGCTTTCAAGTTTGACCTCAGAGCCTCACAGTGTTTGACAAAGATTTTTTTCACTCAGACTAGTAGAAGCCTCTACTCAATTATTGCTGTGTTGTAGACACAGATGTCCTCTAAAAGCACCATAAGGGCAGATGAGCACATCTGATGTGTCAGTGAGTTTCAGGATTCTGAAATGGGGCATGGGTTGAATTAAAACTCAGGCATATTTACCCACACTTATGTAATTATCCTAGTTACTAAACATGTCTGCAAATTCCAAATTCAGTTTTGCAATATAGGGTACCTGGCAAAGGCTTCATATCAGACACCCAGGAACCTAAACCACAGGTGTAAGTAATAAAGCCCATAAAATTGCATCCCTGAGATGGCAGCTGTTGGTATTATAGCATATGGCAATGTCTGGAAAAAACACTGATTCTTTGAATTAGTTAATAATAACCACTGACTAGCATTGTGATTCTAATGTTTGAACAGTCATATTTAGGAAGCATGATACAGTCATACAAAATGACAAGTTCAAAAACAGGGCAAAATATACAAGATGAAAATCTGCATTAGTGAAGCTTTGCTGGGATCACGGGAAAGCCCCAGCCTTGCTCAAAGTCATTTGACCATTGTTGCTTCAATTTATATATGCAAACTTGTTGAAAGACTGATAAGAGCTTCTTCATGAAAAACTCGTGAAAACATAGATCTCCCTTGACATGGTACAGTGCAGCCAAGCACGAAGAGTCTAGCTTGGCAGAGGTAATCTCAATATAGCAAAAATACCCAAAACTTTCATATTGCAGTAAGAAAAAATCTGCACTCCTAATGAGGCCAATGAGACACCAAGAAGAGAGAATAAGGAATTAGGGTCAGAGCAACAAAGCCTTTGAAGGAGTCCTGGGAAATGTGTTGTTGTGAGGGAAATAATAAGCAGGACAGCTAACAGATTTTATGTAAATTTCTCTTTATCTATTGATATAGTGGTATGGCAGTGGTTGGCAATGCCATCCCTAAAGCATTTGTTTTTGTCAGTTGTAGTGAATATACATAAACACAGAATCAGAAGGTGCAGATAGCCTTTGCAAGGACTCTTACTCATCTGCCCTGGAGTATTGTCCAAGTTCCAATCTAGGCCTAGGGAAAGAACCATTCCGTCTTGGATGGGAGTATGGAGTAAGAGACTCTCTTAACTTCGGGTGGGAGAAAGAAGTTTGCAAACTTATTTATTCTCCTTTCCAAGAGCAGGTGGATAAGGCAGAGTAAGAAGTTGTCTGCCATTTCTCCTATGTAGGCAGGCAATAAATTAATCCCAAATTCAAACCCAAAGCAAAGATTCAGGGAGGACAAAGTACCCCAGAAGTGTGCGTCTAACATATTGCCTCCCGATGCTTCCACTCAAGGTGATGATGTAGTTCAGACCATTCCTACCCTGGGGTATGCCTACAGGCAGAAAATCCCTAAAAACAAAATGACAAAAACCCCACCTCTCCAGACTCGCTATGAAGATGTAAATGGACCCTAGCAACGGTTTTCAGATCTTTGACAGGAAATTTTTCCTGTTATTGAGCTTTATTTTTTCCCCATTCCCTTAATTCAATTCTATTTCTTAGTTAAATCCATATACATTGTACCTGTGTCAGAGTGAGCACCATTCTTTATCATCCAAATTCCTATTACACTGGCACAAGCCAGTTTACCCTAGTAGGCTTATCCCAGTACCCTGAGGGTATAACCTAAAGAAGCAAGGAGTTGTTCAAATTTGAAACAGTTACACATGGATCTACTTGATGTTTTTAAATTTAGAAGATGTCAAGAGGACATGATGCTCAAGGTACAATGTTTCGTTTTAAAAGACTTGTTAGACATACATTACTATAGCGGTCTCAGTAGCAGTACGGGTGCAATCTGAAACCGTCGGAGTTTTATGAATGCAGTTTCCTAAAATAAAAATCGTAAAGGGAGGAGGTTTTTGGTGGGTAACCAACACTCGTGCTAAGCAACACCAATTTTGTAACTAAACAGCAATTGTAGAATAATGCAAATGTTATGCTTTCAAAAGATGTCACATCATTATTAGCATAAACTGTATGGATGTACTTCATAGCAGCTCAGAACTGGGTAGAAATTAGATCTAATGGAAAAAACATGTTTTAGATACATGTAAGCGAGAGTAAAGGAGTCTAAGCACATATAAACTTTGCCGTTGGAGAGCCAGAAGATATACAGTGAAGCAAGGTACATAGCCAATTAGTCAGGATAGCTGGGACCCAGACACAAGCTAAACTCCCTACATTTGGAGGCAACCAAGTTTTGCAGTAGCCTGGACTGAGCTTTGGTTCCAGAGCAATGTCCAGAATAAAGTTCTCTCAGGCTGAGTATCAGCCATGTTCACTGGCAGTGTTTAGGGGCATAGTCACTAATCCAAACCAGAAGACAATGTCAGCAGATTAATTTCAGAAGAGAATCTGGGCTCATTATTGATGGTGTTTGTCCAAAGATGGTACTGATATGTGCCCTGAAGAAAGCAACAGTGAGACCTCTGTGCAGTAAGCCAGCTCTTGTCAATCACAATCTTTCCAACAAACCTGCATCAAAACTTCCATTACAGCTCTGGGAATACTAAACTTCCTGGATTTCCATTCCCCAAACCAGAGTGCCCATTTTACAGCCATTGAATTTTTCCTCGGCTGCTCACAGCATCAGTAAAAATAGAGATTAAGGAAAAGTGTTTGGCACATGACCTACACGGGAATTATCAGAATACATTCAAAAATACAGCCATGTTTTATTAATGCAGAGAATGGTTTAAAAAAAAAAAAAATAGAAGAGTTACAGCACCACCATTCTAGGACTGTTTAAAATAGATCTGACATCGGAGCTTGCTCCTGCAACACATTTTGCATGGGTACACCAAAATCCATGGAGTGCATGTGGGCCCAGGGTTACATCTGCAAAAAACACCAGCATTCAGGATCAAGACCATGGTACACATGTGAGTATATCCTGAAACCATCATCCAGAGCATTTAATAGGAATGGTGTATTCAGAGAAGTAAAATATGCTATGAAGGGAGTATAAAAGGCACATCACACCTGCAGTCTATATTCTTAGGATGCATTTGAACTGCTCCACGTTTGCAAGAAAGCATACTTCGTGTTAAGTTTCTAGTCCACCAGATGTTCTACATAATTCAGCAAAAAATAAATGGGAAAATGCAAGCTGCATTTCTGAAGCATAGCTACTATTTGTAAGCATGTAAGACTGACTTTAGGAATTTTGTCTCTGTAAAACATCAACTGTGACTGGTTTGATGACATTACTGTATTATTCAATGCCTAAGTGCATACTGAATCAGCCACTTGCTCTAGGGGTGGTTTCAGGTATTCCCCCACCCCCAATGAAGAATAATTGAGAATTACCTGAACAGCATTTATTTCAAGCAGAGCACCCCAGAATTAAGTGGCTTCAACCCAGGAGAAAGTGTCAGTTCCATTCAGAGGCTACATCTACGCTAGAGTTTTGTGACAAAACTCAGTGTCTACATTACAATTGTGTTCTGTTGCCACCAAGTCAATAGAACACGATAATTCTGTTGGCAGGGTTCTGCCATTTCCCCAGAAGAGAGAACACCTTTCTCAACAGAGTCTGTTGACAGAAAGCCATTGTTGATGCTCGGGGGGCCCTCTGTCAGACAGGGGTTCCAAGACAGTTAGCAGCCCTGCCTGCTGTGCTTCTGGTTGGCTGCTCTGTGTAGAGCGCAGCCAGGCCATCTGGCTGCTCCCTGTTGACAGAGCAGATCAACAGTGATCCGCTTTCATGTGTGGTCTCAATCGGTCAACAGAAGTTTTGTTGGAAGTTATCTTCTGACAGTGACTTCTGTTGACAGATCACTGTAGCGTAGACAGCCAAATAGCCTCCAGGGAAAAGGATTGGAGCAATAGGGGAAAAAAGTAACTCTCCATATGAAGGAAACGGATTAACTACCAGAGCCGAGGAAGGAGAGCTTGCTCCAGGTGTGAGGGGAGACTCCATGGTCATGAAGCAAATGCTGATGGAGAGAAATTAGGCCCAGGAGACAGGACATGGGGCATTGAAGAAAACCTAAGGTAACCGTATTTCCCTGTGCCAAATACAGGACACCTGCTGAAATTGCTTGGACTTCAGCAAGTTCAATGAAAATCAGACCTATGCCGTACAACCATTGAAAATAACACTGTTGACTGAGCCCCCATTAAAAAGACTATTACACTTTTATAATAGGTAAAAAAATTAAATGTTTACAAGTAAATGGTTACTGCTCTTCAGAAGGGCCTGCCTCTTGGTTCTGCACCATGCTGCATTGCCCCCCTACAGGCCCACATAAATGTTTGGGCTCCAGGCCCCCAGGAGGTTAATCTGGTGCTGACTGTCCCAGGGGCTTCAGAAGCTTTTCCTTCATGGGGAGCACATGGGTAATGCAGGATTAAGCTCTGCCACTTCCAGGTATTGTCCTGCAGCGGGGCACTGAATGGGGGGCTGCTGCCTTTCTGTTGTGGCACTGGGCATAGGAGCTGCAGGTTACTTGCAGGGGCAGGGGACCCTGGAGATGAAGGCTGCGGCTTGCAGGCCTGCGGGGGTCCTCTCTGACTGTAGGAGCAGCTGCCCAGCCATGGAGCACCCGGAATGCAGCCCAGCAGAAAAGGGGTCTGGCAGGGCGGGGGAGAGGGCTGTCCCGAGGGCTGTCCCAAGCAGTGGGACACATTGAGGCTGCTGCCCCAGGGAGGAGCAAGGAGGGCTCCTCCACAGCTACCCCACACCAAAGAGTGTTCCACACTGCAGGGGGCTGGGAACTGGCTTCCCTGTGCTGCTGGCAACTGGGGCTGATATCCTGCCGGAGAATACCCAAGCTCCAGAGGCATTTGCCCTGTGGAAGCTACTGCACCACAGGTGGGGTGCACCCTACCTGCCCCATGCCACAAGGCATGGGAAATAGCATTGCAGCCCCATACACATGGCTCCCAGCTTTCCCCAACCACAGGGAGTTGGGAACAGTGCTACAATCCCTGCCTTGAGGTCTCCCTGGCTGGAGGTACAGCAAAGAGGAGTGTGGGGGACACACACTACCCCCACCCCAACATACTCTGCCTTACCCTATAGCACAGCCCCTGCTGGCTCCCTCTCCTGCTGCTGTCTGCACACCTGGCCAGTCAGTACGTGCTACATGGGCTCTCCAGACAGCACCTGGTACTTGCAGCTGTGAACAATTAGCCCTTTTAAGTCAAGTCTGGATGCCTTCCTAATGCCTGAAATATAGGACTGTCATGGCCAGAACAGGACAGATGGTCACCTTAAGAAACCCCAGCTATTCCTTGGGAAGTGATGAGGCTTGGACAGCGGGAACAGCATACAGGTTGTAAGGAATAAGCGAGCCCATGATTAGGTGAACTTACTTCACATAACATGGTAAAGGCCTTTGTTTATTTAATAGAGGTATATGGGCTGATCAGACACAACAAGATGCAGAAGCAATATACAAGCAGCAGAAGCGTTGGTGTAGTTTACTGTGGTCACTAAGACTTTTTCATAAAGGTAAATGGAGACTTTTTGGCTTACTAAATATTCCATTATTCAGTTTTTTGGCATGCCCTGACCTGGGTATAAGAAAGAGGCAGTTTGCCAACCATAGTCAGGGAACACAAGGGAAGTCCCCATCGACTAAAACTAACAGTGGTTATTGCTAATAAGCAGAATGTCATAACTGGTCACAAACATCCATTACACAACAAAGCCAAAGTGAGAGTGTATTGACAAATGTAGGGTCTTAGCTTGGATAGCAGAGAGCATACTCTGATGGAAGCCAGGGTAAATGTAACTGTAGCCAAATTGACCTATTTTTATCTCACTTCGGTTGTGGCATTCTATACCTATGCTGAAATAAACCTGGTCCTTGGATTTGAACTTGGAGCCATCAGTGGTCATTTGCTTGGCTAGGTTTATAAAGGTACCCCAGGAGCCCAGCTGCTGTACTAAAGGCATCCTTACACAGGTGTTTTGCCCATGTCTGTTTATCTGCATTGAGCTTAAAATAAGTCATATTCCAAGTCATAACTCAATATGAATTAATACCTGGATAATACCTTCAGGGCACAGTTTATAATGGAAGTGTTGACAGACTCAGACTGCCATCTCCAACTAGTGTGCTAATGTACTCACAAGGAGCTAATCCTTATTTATTTAGTTGTGTTTTTATATTCACTTACGGATTCCCTCAGCCTGCTGAATATTTTACAATATGTGTTAACTTGTACAGCCTTTTAATCAAATCGACTGCCTCAGGGGAAGAACACAGCAAGAGATTTGATTGGAAAACAGTTTCCATTTGAACGAAGAAGGAACTTTGCACAGCACCCTGCATCCTCTAGACAGGAATGGGAGAAAATTAGAAATGAACAATAATTTGTTCCCAAGGCTGGGCTTCCCTTTGAGTTAGGGTTAGTTCTATTGGAAAAGAGCAATGATCACCTAACTTTTAAAACAAGGTACATGAGACTTTGTAACGTTAGCGTTTCCACTGGAGCTCAGAGAGCCATGTCCCCTTTTTTAATTTAAGCTGCCTGGGTACTCTGCATCTTGCCCTGCCACCACCAAGAAAGAGATCTTTATTCTTTCATGGCCCAGTCCTTCAAGGGCCAGCACACACTCAGAATTGAAGGAAGAGGAGTCAAGGGCACATCATAACTGACAGATCATGGCCCGTTCTTCCAAGTCTAATCTAATCAGGGTATAAAATGACAAAAGTAAAAGAGATGAGAGAATCCGGGTATGTTCCAGGATAGATGATTAGCAGGCGCCACATGGGGGCACAGGAAGGGAAGCCATTTTGGAGGTCAGGTTTGTAAAAAAAATCAATATTTCAAAAAATTGTGCAATTTTATTGCCAGCCCCCTCTTAACCTTGTTGCCAATGCACTGGCATACAGCCTTGTAGCGTTTGAATCCTTACACTTAAGCTTTGATCTCAGAGAGCCAGGTGGCCCTGTGTCAATATCACATTTTGGAATCCTGAAGATGTGGCCCACACAGTTTTCCATGAATTGTTTGATTACTGCACTTCGACATTCTTCATGGACTTGAGGCTGCAAAAAGTCAAAAGCTGAACATCTTTAAAGATAGCTTCTTTTAGACACTGGTGTCTAGAGTTCACTCACCTGAAATTAAAAAGAGTGACTTCTAAGCTGTATTAACTCTTGTGCTCTCCTCAGTTTAAGACACTCCGTGGCTACTGTTACACTACAGCAATCTTTTCAACAAAAGTCAATGTTGGTAGAGATTTCCTGACAAAACTGCTGTTGACAGAGTGCAGCCACATGCAAAAGCAGGAAGCACAGAAGACAGGGCTGCCTATTGTTGTGAACACCCTGTCCATTGAGAGAAGACTCCTCATCCCCAAGCCTCCACAGAGCTTTTTGGTCGACAGAATCTGTCGCTGGCAGCGTTCTGCCTCAAAGGTTTTGAGGCAGAACGCTGCCAGCAAAAGTGCTGTGTTTTGTCAAGATACTGTCGACAAACCCCATTTTGAGTGTGCACGCTCCACTAGTTGCAGCCAAAACCATGGTTTTGCCAGCAAAACTTGCTAGCATAACCATAGCCAGTGAATATTCAATAAAGTATCACACACAGCTCTGTAGATGACCCCCGGGGGGCTAAGTTTTCCCTGGGGATTCAAACTAGTCTTTGATTTTTGCACAAATTTCTTTGGCACTTACGTTCCATATGCCATATCTTATTAGGATACATACATAATTATAGTTAATGTAAATTTGGTAATTAGGAGTCTGACAATCCAGTTTGCACATGCAAATAAAAATGCATTGGGGGAAAAAAACCTACATATTTAAATGCAATTTGCTCAGAGATTTTGCATGCACCCACAAATGCTGCAAAATAGCAATGGGCCAATTATGCAAGGTGCTACATACCCACCATTTGCTTTGCCTAATGGAGGGCCCCTTGCAGCCGAGACATTTTACCATCATCATCTACTCCTAAGTCCTTGTGTACCTCAATCTTGTCAAATTGCTGAGGGTCTCTTGGAAGGCAATTCCTGGATCTGAGGATCCTCAGCAACTTCTCAGGAGGTACTCAGCATCTTGCAGAGCTCAGACACCAGAAAATGTAAAAGCTTAAATTGAGCAGCCACTTATGTAGGACTAAGATTCTGTCTTCGGCTAAACTGTCTTCCATTGACTAGCACGCAATGGCTGCTTTTTATCTCTGACACCCAAGATGTCAAATCTTGTGTGCCATGTTTGATTCATGTCAAATAATATGCTCATGCTTAGATAACAATACAATGAAATCCCCTTCAAGGGAACACTGAC
Organism: Carettochelys insculpta; assembly: GCF_033958435.1. Classification (NCBI taxonomy): domain Eukaryota; kingdom Metazoa; phylum Chordata; order Testudines; family Carettochelyidae; genus Carettochelys; species Carettochelys insculpta. The sequence continues at coordinate 61,640,596 of NC_134144.1, forward strand.
ACAACAAAACTCAGTTAATGGAGTCACATATGAAAGCCATACAGATTGTTTTAATGCAATGTAAAGTGCCTTTCTGGGTATAATGAGCCTCTACTTATAGCGAAGCTGTCCTGTGGAAGAAATGGTTATTAGAAGATTCAATTGTACAATTCCATTGTATTACAATCTTGTAATAATGAATAAAGCTGCCAGTTCTATATTGTCAAAGATAAAGCAGAGATGAAATAGCTGTTTGAAGAAAGCTAGAAATTCAGCCTCAATTATTCTATAGTTTGTATCAATAGAAGCAAGAAATCCTGTGGGAGGACAGAAAGCACTAGGTGATTTCAAAAGGTGTAATGTCTCTTATTTTGTCCAAGAAAAAGCTTTTTATTAGTTTTGCTGTTGAGTGATTTTAGAGGTGAAAGGAATAGAACAGAAATGAATCGATGTAGTATTTCTGAAAGAAAAGTCTGGTTTAATAATAAGCAGATGTAATGTATGAGCAGATACAAGAAAAGCCTCCGAGATGATGGTTCTGTGCCAGTTTGACAAGATGAAGCTGTGGGAGAAAGATTATATATTGCATTTTGCATTGGTTTCTGTTAACTTGTTACTGTGAAAATGGTGTTGTCTCCCCTTGCCTCTTCAACTTGTCACTGTTGAATGAAAGCACCTGTTTTTATTTATCTGATTGTCACTTTTTAGCACAATGACAGGGAATCAGGAGTCTTTCTGCTGAATTTATTTCTAATACATATAAAGAGAAATCCAAGCCAGGGTAAGGAGTGGGAGAGGAGAGCAGCTATAACTACTGCAGCAATTATGTTTTGCTTTCCACGTGTAACACCGTTATACTGAAATGTGTCTTCTTAAACAAGCAGCTATAGCATAAAACTGAGAGGCTTCTAAACATTGCTCTTATAAATCACATTTTATGGCCAAACATCAAGAATCAAGCAGCCTCGTGCTGTACTAACTTGCCCCTTCTTCAGGATCCTTGATAAGTAAATGATGCAAAGTAAATCTCCTCTACAAGGTCAGTAAGCTGGGTGTGGGAAGATCTGTAGGAGAAAGTTGGAGTCCAAGTGAACTTAAGACAGTATATAGTGTACCTCCTTGGAGACCTACTTCTGAATCTTCATTTCTCACAGCTCATACTACAAAAAGAGAAAGGAAAGAACATAACACGGGAGTGGTTATGCTTATGTAGGACAAGTCTTATTAATTCTAAGGTGTTTCTGTGTGAGCATGTGTGTTTATACAGCAATCCAAGTTGAAGTAAGGTCTAATAGACTGTCAAGATCCAGCATAGACATGCACACTTATGCAGCCAGATGCCAGACTAAACAGGTCTTTGTTACTTCCAGTCCAGGAACGTTAAAGGACTTGTGTTTGCCTCTCTGATTCCAAAGGGATTAAAGGGGCAAATAGGAATTCTCACAGATGAATAAATCCCCTGGAAACACCTAAGTCATAAGAAGTCAGGTTAAGGTTGATGTCTGTTTATGTAAGTTTAAAGATATGAAAACCCACAGAAAGAGGGTGTTCTGGACAGTAATCCTGCATGGGAACGGTGTATTGAGAATAACGCAGCACAGACAAATTCTTGCGCAAGCTATACAAGAAGGGTTGGAAGATTTGTCGTGGAAGGTCAGCTGTGCTGAGGAAGGACTGTAAAGCAGAGAACCAGGTTCCTTTGTATAATGAAAGCACACTAGCTACAGGTTTTTAAGGTGGAAAAGGAAAAGATGAAGTGTTCACAATCGCTGGCAGATGATAGCGTGCAAGAGGAGAGAGCACCACTGAAGGTGCTTTACTTCAAACTTGCTGCAAGACAAAAAAGGCAGCCCAAAGGAACTGGAGGGTTACAGGGATGGAACAGCAACCCAGGCAGATGAATTTAGCAACAGCATGAGAAATTGGATTGGAGTAGGTCATGGACCCCGATGGTTGGCAAGGAAGTAATAGACAAAAGAGTCCACTGGGAACAGAATGAGGGGTGATTTATGGGAACAAAGGGAGAAGTGGCATGATTGGTAGGAAAGGAGAAAAGGACTGGGAGAAGTCAAAAATAAAAGGAGCAGGAATGAATGTGGGGGGGGAAGAGGAGTTTTCAATGAAGTAGTGTCAGATTGTTCAATGGGGAAATTAAGAGTTCTAGTCTGGACTGTTTTTTTAAATGCAAGTGACAGGAGATCAGGATGGAAACAGGCCAGTCATGATGTGACTTAAGGGGGAGATCAATGCATGCCGGAGTGTATCCACCAGTTATCATCCCCTTTTAAAATTAAACTTTTATAGGCTTTGAGAGACTGGCCTTGTTTTTTGTTACTGCAAATTAACACTTAACCCAGGGCACAGACCTGCTTCTGCCCCACTCGGGATGCCACAAAAGAGGAGGGCAGCAAGTGGGAATGGGGCAGTAGAACCACAATTTGGGTACCAGTGGCTCCTCTACTTTTAGGGAGCCCCTGCTGCTCCTGAGCCCCACAAAAAATAAGATGCTTGATTTTAAGCTGTATGTTTTTTAAAAAAAGATAAGGCTTTATTTGCTTGCTGTGTTGGAGCTTTAAATGTTCAAGCTGACCCACATTTTCAAGCTTTTTCCTCACAGGGACTAGAAACTTACTGTTTTATTAATGCAGCAAACTAACGAGAAATCCCTGTTCTCCTGAAGACGGCTTCATTTGGATTTGAGGGGGGATTACGTTCCCGTCCCGATCCTCTAAAGATCTGGGATGAAGGAAGCAGGCAAGCCATAATCACATGGATTTGGGGCTTTAAAAAACCCCATCAAATAAAATGAAATAAATCATAAGAGTTGGCAACACTCATGCCCTACTATGGGGTAGGATGTATAAGGGGGTAGCCAGCCCCTTGGCTGTTGAGCCACTTGTGCCTCTTTGAGCCATTAAATGTGGTTGCTCCTTAGAGCGGCACATCAGTAGTAGTATCTGCTGCTCAGGACATGTGCCCCACCACGTGGTGGGAGAAGCATGTGGTGGCAATGGCTCTGCTGAGTGGCAGGCACCAAGTTTGAGCAAGAGAGTGGGAGGGCCTGGCTCAAGGAGAGAGGGAGATGTTGGGGAGGGGGGCATTGAGCCATCTATATGGATTTTTAAAAAAAAGTAATACATGGCTGTTTGCACTCTTCCTACTTGGCTCTTTGTCCCTAACCAGTTGGCCACGCCAATATATAAGAATTACCATCTTAAAGAGGAGGTCTAAAAGCACCAGTAGTACACCATTTCATTACAAAGCGAGAGCATTTTTTGCTTCTTTGAGATTCTCACTAAGTGATTTTCCAAGTGAATCATTTCCAGCAGTTTTCACAAAACAGCATTAGAATGGTGTGTAAGTGGTCATCTGTGCAAATTCACTAGGAAAGGTCGCTTCCTTCTTTATAGGTGAATTTTTGTCTTCTCCTCAGGATGTTACAGGACATTCTCCTCTGGTTGCCCTGCTTAAAACAAAGCCAGTTCTAATGTTCAAGCAACATGGACCCTGAGAAGCCTGAGTCCAACACTTCAGAAAGTTCCTGTTAATTCAACGTCAGGACTAACAGGTTAGGGCCACAAAAAATCATTTGTTGCGCTTGATAATCTTGGCCTTTGACTTGGAGGGCCAGATGCCCAGCTACTATAAAGCTAACTATTCCCATTAGATTTCAATGGTGCTATACTGATTCATAACACATACAGGCTGTGTCTACACTAGCCCCAAACTTCAAAATGGCCACGCAAATGGCCATTTCGAAGTTTACTAATGAAGCGCTGAAATGCATATTCAGCGCTTCATTAACATGCGGGCAGCCGCAGCACTTCGAAATTGACGCGCCTCGTCCCGACGGGGCTCCTTTTCGAAAGGACCCCGCCTACTTCAAAGTCCCCATGGGAATAAGGGGACTTCGAAATTGACGTGCCTCACCGCTGCGCGCCTCGTCCCGACAGGGCTCCTTTTCAAAAGGACCCTGCCTACTTCGAAGTGCCGCGGCCGCCCGCATGCTAATGAAGTGCTGAATATGCATTTCAGCGCTTCATTAGTAAACTTCGAAATGGCCATTTGCGTGGCCATTTCGAAGTTTGGGGCTAAAGTAGATGTAGCCACATACTTGAATTCAGTAAGTGACATTCACCACTTTGCAGAGCAAGTAAAGATCCTGGAAGTTTCCATTCTACACCCAGACCCAGGTCACCACCATGCCGTAATACTTGGTAAAATGAAACTATCCTTTCACCCTGTTTGACTGGAGATGTTCTTGTTGCCTTTGACAATAGATAGTGCCAATACACCACAAATACCTTAATTTCCTCCTCCATAATTGTTCCTCTAGTCACAAGCTTGTTCTTATATCAGATGCAAATTCTTCTCCCTGCTCTTAACTGCTACCCTTTCCTTGTCCACCTCCAAGAACTAAACATTTTGACTTTTCCCATTAGGCTGGCGTGTGCCTATTTTACTTTATTGGAACTGGCAACATGAAACTATTTAAATACAGCTCCATCTGTCAGAGTCAGGTCCTGCATGTAAGGTGTCATGTTTGATTTCATGTTATCATTTATTGCGTAGTCAGTAAGGTCTAAAGAAAAAAATAGCCTTCACAAAAAGTGATCTGCATTAAAGTGGAGGGGAGAGGGAAATTTGGTGAAGTTCTTCATGAGGTCTCCTTTTCCTGCTGTTGAAGGACTTGGGCGTGCCCTTATGTGCATATATGCAACTCCCAGAGCAGAAGAGGTGGATTTTGGCCCTCAGGCACTGAGTGATCTGACCTGTTGTCCACTGTGTGCTGCATCTTTCAGTTTTCTGGAAAGAGAACCTAAGACCACAGCTTAGTCATGGATAATAAAGGGGCCAAAATGTTCAGAGTCTTAATATTCAGTTCCACAAATATTAGCAATGTTGCCCTTAAGATATTCTGCTTTTGGGGAACTTCCTTACACAAGTCACATTAGGTGTAGAGATAGGCCCTCAGATCTCCTACTATCCCTGCTCACCATTTGAATATTTTACACAGCGTTTCCCCTACTCAGGTGGGGAGGGAAAACAGACACACACATCCCTTCCGGTGAGTGGCTGACCCACCGGCCACCTCTAGTCACACATAAGGGGATCCTATTCCTTCTCCTGCACCCACTGTTGCAACTATTCTGGCTCTGTAAAGTTCTCATATTAAGATAACAGAATGCACTAAACTAAAAGCAAAGTCTCTGTTCTAAACTTGGCTACAGCTGGATTTGAGAGAACGTTCACTTCTTGTCCCTAGCCTTCAAAAGTTCTGGGATGAAGGAAGATGACACGCTATCATCGCTCTGGACATCTAGAAAGGACAGAAGGGCAGCAGACTGCCTCCTAAGGAATGAGAGGATGAAGTAGGATAAGAGTCAGGCTGTTCTGCTGCCTGCAGATGTAGTCTCCAGCCAGGATAGACGTAGGAGCTCATGCTTGCAACCCCATTCTCCACAGCCTCTGTTCTTCCACTGGGGAAGCAGAGGTTCAAGTAGCAGGACCACAGTTGCATCCACTTCAGGAGACGGGACCAGCTGGAGGATTTATTCTTTCCCAATTGCTTCCTGTCCCAGAGCTTGAGAGAAAGGATAGTAGATTAGGTGGCTGGCTTGTTGAGCTTTCCTGCTTTGGGGAAGATGTGATCAATATTCCTGAACAATTTGCTTTATTAGATAGCCATCTGCTCAGCTCTGGGGGTGGGGATATTTCCTGCTGGTCTCATTAATAGGGGTGTGGGGGAAGTGCCACAGCTATCATCTCTTCCAGAAATTGTTCCCCTCCCTTCACACAAATACCAAAGGCATTCAAGTTACAGAAAAGCCAATTGCTCCTCTTTGTAACAGAACTCAAGTGCTCTGGGCACTATAGTCATTTTAACAAAATCAGTGTCTATGATTAAACACACTGGCAACCATTCTGTAGCCTGTCTATGCTTTACTGCACTGGTCCATCCAAGCTCATCTTTACTCAGATCGTGTAGCACTGCTGGAAGGAAGTATGGCTGAAGAGTTGCCAAAGCAACAAAGTCTTTCAGTAAGTTTACTCAAATTAGCCCGACATCTTTACGAGGTATTGCAGTCACTGCCAAAACACTGTTGATACTACTCTACCTGCTAACAAGTGGATTGTGAGCCGAAACACACAAGGAAGCACAATGCATTGCTCATTCCAATCCAGCCTCCAACCTTATTTCTAGTAAAATGAGGTGCCAAATAAACAGCAAACAAATTGAAGAGAAGAAACTAAATGCTGGAGAAAAAGCACTCAACGGCATACTCTGTGTATATACAATGAGCAATAGAGGCTTCTGTGGGGTCGAAGGGCAAGACACCACAAGCAGTGATGCTTGCAGTTTTCCTGAATCAACGCTAAACAAGACATACCAGAAGTCTCTCAAGGAAGGCTGATGTCTAAGTGTTTCAGTTTTCTGCATTAGTGTCTAAATATCAACTTCTGCTCTACAGTTTTATACTATTGCCCATCACCCATAGTATTTAAACAATAAAAGTCTCCGGCTTATGGTCTGAACAGAGGTTTGATGACAATATAATCACCACATTCAAAATACCTGTTCATATGTTTGCTGTAGTGGCAGTTTGTACTTTGAATGTAACCAAGTACCTGCAGTGTTTGCAATCATGATCATCATCATTGATCTATTGGTTGGTAGTCCCAAAGCGAGACTCACCCAGCTAACCAAACCACGCAAAAGATGGAAAATATTTTAAATCTGTTTCTTGGATGATTTTTAGTCTGACAGTATCTATTTAACTAAGGAACTACTCATCCATAATCCCAGCATCTCGCAGTCCTGCATTTCCATTCCTGCTCCTCTAGCAGGCTCATAGCAGAAAGGAATTCAGGACAGGAACTTTTGGGGGTAGGGGAGACAGCCAGTGTCTGATTCAACTCACAGTGCAACCCTTTGGCAGTCCGAGTCTGATTTTTCTCCAATTATAGTGATACCCCTCTGCAATTATTCCTTGGATCACCACAAAATGATGCTGATCTTGGATATTTATAACAGTACATATAGTAGTATTATAGGATTTAACCCCATCCTTCTTGTAAGATACCTAAATATTTCTTGGGGTGCTGACATATCCTTAACAAAATGGGACCTATGAGCCAATTCAGGGATTCAACTAAACTGAGCATTGGGGCTCTTTTGTGAATGGTTTTTGCTGAAAACAAAACAAAGGTAGGAAAGTGGGTGGGTATGTAAAAAGTGCCCAGACAAAAGTCTGGCAGAAATTTTTGGAACAGGTCTGGTTCCTCACATGCTCATGGAAACAGGACTGAATTTTTAATCACAGATGCCAACCTCCATCATCAATTTCTTTCCATCTGGAACAGCCTACAAACCCCTGAGCTCCTTGGGTCAAAAGAGCAGCATAACAGTAGCCCCTTCAGCACCACAGAAGCTTTTTCCCTTTGATTATCCTGCCCACACCACACTTTGGGACTAGCTGTGTGCTTGCCAAGAAACAAAGTCACGTACATGTTTTAACTTTACACTGACCCAACACATTTGTCTTCAACTAACTAGAATTTGCTTTCAAAGAACCACCCATTTGTTGAGCTCTTCATATATAGCTCATTTCTCTTTCAGTAGCAAGGACGTTGTCTGTTGGTAACAGAAAGTCATCCTTTTCTGTTCCCATTGTGCAGGTAGGAAGCTCAACCCTGGCAGCTAGGAGACCCTGCAGCTGCATGGCACAATGGAGCTGCATATAACCCCTCTCCTTCTCAGTCAGCTGCAACTTAACTGAACGGGTTCCTTTAGAATGCTCCCGCGACTGGGAGCATGCCCAGCAGGGGTCAAGGGCATGGCCTGTTGGGGCAACAAAAAAAAAAAAGGTCTTTAACCCTTTCTTCACTAGAGTGGGGTGAACTTCCTCATCACAGGGAAGCTCATGTATGGACAAACAAGTGTGTCCAAATACCAAGTTACGCTAGAACCAATTCTGGCTGCAGCACAGCTCCCCGGTCAGTGTCAGAGATGACAGTTGATTAGCAGGCATCAAAGGCAAAGAAAAGAAATAGAGAATGGTGTAGAGTCACTCACAGTTCTCAGCTTAGTATTTCATTTCACCTGCTCACAGCCTGGAGCTTTGGCACACCTCTCCACTTCAAGAGAAGATGGAAACGCTATTAACACAACACCTCCAACCATGCTGGATTTCTCCCCTACAATATATTCATATTCTTATTAAACGTATGAGGCAGTATTTTGGCCAACTTTGACAAGCTTTCCAATTGTACTAACTTTTAACATGTTTGGACAGTGTCCAAGGTACTCAACAGGAGGCACTTTATACATGCAATCATAATGAAAAGCAATTAATTTTTATAAAGGCTTCATGCAGCCCCTTTTCAAAACAGATGGTAATTCCACCACTTTTTTAAATACTATGTACTACAATAGCACCTAAAGATGCGAATTAAGTTCAGTACCCTATTGTGCTTAGTGACGTGTAAAAAAAAAAAAAAAAAAAAAAAAAAAAAACCAAACACCCATTAAGCCTCCACCCCAACAAATCTACAATCTAAGTAGACAATAGGATTGAAGAGAAGGGTTATTTTTCCCCTCCCCTTTTATGGATAAAAATGGGGGCACATCATGACTAATACACAGGGCATATTTTTAAAGTGGATTTTGCCCAGCTCTGCTGCAGACAAGTCTCCTGATAATCAAATGCCAGGATAGTCACAATACCCTCAATGACCCTGGGGGATTATTTCAAGTCTAGTAGATGCTTCCCACCTAAGGAATGTTTTCTGATCTTCATCCTTGGTTTCCTTTATTTTTTCCCCCCCATTTTCCAGTTATTGCTTTTTAATATGCCCTGTGGAGTACAGGTGTTTTTTTTTTACTTTATGTACAGCTTTGCCTTCATTATTGAGCTGCAATGCAAGAAACCTACTGTATTTAAGACATTAGCAAGGCAATAGCAAGCATAAGTTTGGTTAAGCAGGATGTAAACCTTGGCATAGATCAATGGTTACCTTTAGATCTTAGGAACTAGATGCTTGCTGAATAGTAGAGGGAGAATGTTACCTCACAAGACCATGAAATCCACAACCCAAATCCACTTAAGCAAGGGTAAGGGAATATGGGAGGAGATCCTGAGCTGAAATGGCAGCTACACGTCAATATATGACTCTATAGGAGGACACCTCTACATTAGTAGGATGAGGAACTACAAAAAAAAGGGGGGGACCCTCTGCTGAATATGCATGAGATATCATGTGTAAGATTATAAAAGTTTCATTCCAGCCTATGAGAAGTATAGGGGAAAGAAATGTAACCCTTGGAGAGGACAGAGGTCATGAGGAGGAAGCTCAATGCGATAAAGACAATGTCAGCTAAAATTTCAGGTCCTCTTGCAAGGGATGGTAGGAGTATATGTATCTCTGCATATCCATTCTGTGGTCTCTCTCTCACACAGAGTTCATGTCTGTCACTTTTGTATTAAACTATTTGAAAATACAGAAGAGTTCCTGTAATGTGAGTGTTGCAGCTGTGCACATTAGGACTCCCAGCTGTATCATAATTTTATCATCATCAACCTTGATCTCAGGCCAAGAACCTGTCTACCAACAAAATGGTAGCTAGTGTTCTTCGATAATTAGACACTAGTACAGGTGGAAGCTCTCTAATCTGATAGCTGCCATAAGCCAGCATGATTTTTGTTAGCCAGACAACTACTTATTATGGGTGTGGCCAAGTTTCCTGTGGTCCCATAAAGTTAGTTTCCAACCACCAATCCTGGCTCAGTGTTCTGTTCTGTTATTTAGCTACAATTTACTCCTAAATGTCTTCTAAAAGCCTAGTAAACAGTGAAAGTGTTGGTAGTGCTGCTACACAATATTGACTTCCTGTAGTCTGACATTCTCTTTTAGCACCTGTCAGGTCCCAAGGATACTGGACTGGAGTGGATCAACCTGCAATAATCAGGCTACATGCTCCAAGCCAGCAGTTTTGAAAACATTAGCATCCCAAGGACTCACATTTTAATTAGAACATTTTCTGGAAGCGTGCAGACTTGGGGAAGAAACTCTGGTCTGGAGCAGGTGAATGGAGGAGTGCAGTAGAGGTCTTAGGATTCTTTCAGTGCCTACTATGACTTCTAGAAAGATGTCTCAATGTTCCTGCAGACCTTAAGGGTATGGGCAGCCAGGGAGGCTCAGCACACCGTCTTATACCTGCAGGTGCTGTTGCCACAGCTCCCATTGGTTGCTGTTTCCAGCCAATGGGAGCTGGCACTTTGCCAAGGGTACTCTACCTGCTGCTCCTGCCCGTCTCTATACCTAGGAGTCTTCAGGGGCCCAGCAGCTGCTTCCCAACCCCATGCAGAACCCCAGGTGGATAGGGCACCTGCTTCAGCCATAGGGGAGGAAGGAGTTGATCTGTGGGGCCCTGGCGTTTCCCACCTAGGGCAATGTTTCTCAAACAAGGCTCTAAGCAATTCTTTTCCCACCCTAGTGGGTAGTTCCAAATACTCCTAATACCAATATTCTCAGTCAAATTCCTCAAAAAAATGCACTTGTGAGCCAGATGCTCTACTTTGATGAAGCTTCTGACATGCAACTGTTTAACATGTTGAACAGTAACAAAGAGGAAGCTGTGCTAGTCTATACACGATCAAAACAAAAAAGCAGTCAACTAGCAGTTTAAAGACTAGCAAAATGGTTTATTAGGTGAGCTTTCGTGGGACAGACCCACTTCTTCAGACCATAGCCACTGGCTATGCATCTGACGAAGTGGGTCTTTGCCCACGAAAGCTTATGCTCGTATATTTCTGTTAGTCTATAAGGTGCCACAGGACCCCTTGTTGCTTTTGCAGATCCAGACTAACATGGCTACCCCTCTGATACTATTCTAATATGTAGGAATTGCAAAACAAACATCTGGTCAGAAGCAGAAATAAGGATGTAAACAAGCTCTTTTCACTCACAAATGAGAGGCTCAAAGTGGTGCTGGTGGGTATCTCCACTAAAAGAAATAGCATGGAGAAAGTACTCACTGTGGAAATAAGCCTACCAAAGGACCATGAAAGGAGGCCTAAGAATCAGATAAGCAGGCATATGGGAAAGAGAAACAGAACACAATTTTGAGTCTGGCATAGACCGTTACTCCACTGTTTATGGTCCTACCACTGCTAACTAATGTGAAGAAGAATGTGGCCACATCTATGACACCACCTGGATATAACCATGCTGTCTATCAGGAAGAGCTGACTTCCTATATCTTAGAAAAGGAGCTGTGGACCAGGGAAGATTAAGTTTATGTGGCCTATTACCTTGGACGGAGTAGAGTTTCTATTTAACTGAAGCACTGTTTCTAAATTACTAGTCCATTGACCAATACTGGTCCCTGAGATTTCCCTGACACACTGAAGGATGGCAGTGAGCTGATCCTTCATATTGAAAAAGGTTGAAAACTGCTAAGCTATTGGCCTGAATTATACTACCTAATCAAGAGGAAAATGAGACAGTTGCCATTCCCAGCTAAAGGATTCAGCCCCTTCCATCATCAGTGTGAATGATGATGATGATGATCTCTTTTTGAAAAATGAATACTGAAAAGTTTCTTCAGTCATCTAACAGTCCCACATCTTGGCTACACATGGCAGAGATAGTCTTCCACTAATTTATATGCACACTAATGTGCTACAGCCATAGATCCTGTTGGTGATACATAACATCTCTCAGTTCATCTTGTCTCATGAGGAGATGTCAAAATTAAATAATGACCTTTCAATGAGAGCACAAATGTCATCAGATTAACAGACATTTCCTTCATCTCTTCCTGCAGTTCTTCAGTAAATCCATTGTTATTGATCTTCACGCTAACTTTCAGCACTGACTTGGCTACAGTAGTTAAGCTTCTATTAGCACTCCTGGGATATTTTAAATATACTCTTTTTGAACGTACCCATTCCCAAACTTATGGCCAGGTCCTGTGCCCCTTATCGTCATGAACACCCAAGCCCTCTGACAAACAGAAGTAAAGTAAGCAGGATTTTTGCTCTATATAAATAAACAGAGACATTTCAATGTACATCTCTATTTTGGAGTCTAACCAGTATGTCAATACTAGCTGAAACATTTTACAAACTATTGCCGTTACTGGAATTTTATCTAAGGAAAAAAATTTCTCGGAAGGACGGGGGTGTCTCACTATAGATACATACACTATACTTAAGTTTGTGGGGTCATGTTGATTGGGCTAGCTAGGTATAATTTTAAAATTTTACAGTTCTGTTTAGAGAAAATATGACAAATTCTGCTCAGTAAAAATCAATACACTGATATACTACAGTCATATCAGCAGCTATGAACAAATAGAGTTTCTAGCCTCAATACTCCTGGGAGATATTCAGTAACACCACACCCCATCTGTGCAACTAGTAGAATGTTACTGAATTAACAGCTTGCGGCAGGTCACAAAGACATTACGGAGCTCTGGCATTCCAGCCCAGTGCCTGGAACAAGCTTTCCTTCCACACGAGTAACTGTTCAAGCCATTGGCTTTTCCCTGCATATACTTGAGCATTTACCAGAGCATGTTTTAGCTCAACATGGGAGTATCAGACAATGAGATCCTCTATGGATATGAATTGCAACAGCCCAGTGGAGTTGTGACAATTTAAACCAGCTGTTAGGCTCCAGGACTGAACCCAGTCTGTAGCTTGAAGTGACACTGCCAACAGTTAAGAAGCTATCTTTAAAAGAAAAAAAAAAAAAATAGTAAACCTCTATTTTAAACATCTGACTAGCGATGGGGTGTGGGGAGGGGAGTCATCTTAGAGCATCGGGTCCTACCAGTACTGGAATACTGTAGCGCCGAGAGAGAGCATGTATCAGATCTTAACTGGATTTGCAGTTTATCATGCCCAATTTGTTCTTCAGCATTATTTTAAATCCCAAAGACAAGAGTACGAAAGAAAACCATAAAATTTGTTTAAGGAAAGAGAGTACTAGTAGAGCCTGAAACTAAGATTCTTAGGACTCTTCTGTTGAACTGCATTATTCTAATTTGTTTTGTGGACAATCTAGGTTAGACCTTGTATCGCAGTGCACAAGAATTTCCCTCAGCCAGCACCCTTTTGCTTAAGCAAGTCGCAAATCAAGGTTTGAGGTTAAAGAGCATCCAGCTCAATGCCTACTCACACAGGTCTTATGTTGGTCTGCAACTCACAGCACCAGTGGGCTACAGTTTGCCAGTGAGGCATCTTGTCCAGGACATTGTGAGCTTGTGTTTGTTGTGGTGAGACATCTGATGGATGCAGATTGTTCCTTTTCATGCAGCTTCCCATCGCCCATGCCCACTCTTGTCCTTCCAAGGCTCATGATGCAGAGGGAGTTTGGTAAAGCAGAAAGGGAACTAGCCTAGGACTTAAGTAGACATGGGTTTTGGCTCCTACCTCAGCCCCAAACTCAGGGGGACACAATGGGTGAACACTTCACTTTGTTCTTTCTGTTTTCTAATCCTTTGTCTCTAGCCAGACTAATGTCTTTTGGACAGGGATTTCCTTTCCTGTATTCTTGCCCAGGTCTGCCAAGCAAGGGGTAGGAGGGCACAAAGGGCAGCAGCTGGAACCCCAGACTCTTTAAATCACTGCCAGAGTGCCATGCTGGCTGACTCATAGCACTGGCTGCTGACATGGCCTTATGGCAATGCAGTTGCCTTGGGCCCTGTACCCCCAATTGCTTATACTATCTACCCCCATCACCTGGGGGCTTCAGTCAGCATGCTGTCTTAGGCTCTGTCCACCAGCTGGGCATGGCTGGGCCAGTGCCAGCTGAGTAGAGGGCAGTGCAGCATGCTCTGGGTAGCACTGAAGACTTGCCCCCAGCCATCCCCTTCTGGGAACAGGAAGCTGGGCCCCCATGCCCTGCCCAGGGCCAGCAAGTCTCGTGCCCCACCCCCATCTTGCATAATGCCTAGCACTTTGAGACTACTAGATTCTACCATAATATGGATCATTATACTGTTTCTTCATAGTAATTGCAAATTTGACCATAAGTGTGGAAATTCAGCATGGTTGTTAGAGCCAGTGCTACTTCCCTTGGTATAGGCCCTCTAAAACCATGTACCAAGAACTCAGAAAATTCCAAACTTTCTGCCAAGAGAGAAAAGAATGAATGGAAGTTAAAAGTGAATGAAAATTGAGAAGGTGCTGGCTCATGTAAGATAACTCACTGTTGTGTTAGAAATTACAGTACTGCAAATGACGTTTTATAATTGGTTGTGCTCATAAATAGAACATTGATTTAGATTCACAACCCTGAGCTTGAGGAATGATGAGCTGTTGAAAACAAGATTTAAGAATGAGCTCAAAATAGAACTAAAAATCAAAATGTGTTCAAGTGAATGGTACTATACATCAGTGTCACGTGCTTAACATTGAACACTTTTCACTCCAGAGCCTGTATGGACCTTAGAAGGTCGATCCTATTGCTCACTGGAGTCAGTGGAAATCCTCAAGTTGATTTCAGTGAGCATTGGGCTAACCCCAAATCAACATTAGGTAGAAAAATCTTCCAATTTTCTTCTAAATTGTTTTTTAAACTTTTTTTTTTTGTATGGCATGCAAGCGAGTGGCTGTTTTCCACAATATTGGAGGAAGAACTTGGTTTTTAATACCAGTGTCAATGAAAACGGGGAAAATGTTTTGTCAATGTCTCATGAAGCAGCATTTCCCTCACACACACACACACACACAGCAATAGGCCCTTGCATTAAAATTTCAGGCCTGCAGGACATTTTTGGACTTATACCCAAAAAAAGAATTGATTTGATTTGCAAATGGTCAGATGACCAAATGACTGAAAACCCACCTGATAAGCACAGTGGCAGCTGGGGGCCCCTAAACGGCTAAAACCTTTTGGCATGCACCCACTTGACCAGGGAGGGCTTGTAAAGAGGAGAAACACCCTATTATGACAATACATGAGAGAAAGGAAGACCTATTATCTCCAATTTAAGAAAGCTGAGATTAAATGTCTTCTTGCCCAAAGTCATGTACCAAAGTTGTGGCAGAGCCAATAACTGAATCTGGGTCTTCTGAGTCAGTGATGAAATATACCACAAAATAGCTCTTCCTTTAAGTCACCAAAAACACATTCCTTTTTCCCATTTTGTATGGTATAATGAGCCCAAGACAGCAGAACATGTTCTTGCAAGAGCATATTTTTAATTCTCTCTCTATCTTCTGTTCTAAAGAAGAGAGTATTATGATCAAGGCTTTGACAATCATACACAAAGCTGATGTTTGTGATTTACACATGTTGGTACACATGGTATTTAGTAATCAGATATTGAAATGCCTCAAGCATATGAACTAGCATATTAAAACCCTAAAAACTTAAGAATTAACTTACATATTAATACTGCCTTTTAAAACACACCATCACGATTTTCCCATAGCTCTTAAGATATTCTTCTGTGTGAGCTGTATCAGTTGTCTGAAATAAAATTTAGCATTTCCAAAAAGTACCCAGTTGCAATGGACAGAGCCTTTTGCATCTCATTGTTTCAGGACCATGTCTGCAATAAGAAGCAGCTTAGAAGTTCACGTGGAAATTGGGCACCCACTTCTGTAGCTATGTTTTTGTATGTAATATCCTCAGCTGTACCTGTATATGCCTCACGTAATTTGTGTCATGGTTTTCCTGGGCTAAGCTCCAGCACTTCTAGGATTCACAGATCATAATCCCAAAACTTCTGGGCTGGTGGCATCAGTAACAAAGGCTTTTTTAAAAAAAAAAAAAAAAAAAAAAAAAAAAAAGAGTCTTGCTTGAGTCCTCTTCAAAATTAAGCACTGTGTAAATGAGTATTTAAATTAGTATCTGTTGGGAAATGGCTCCCTCTGCCAATACCACCCAAGCAAAGCTTCACTTTTTGGCAAAAAGTAGTTTAAATTTTTGAATTAAGTCATGGATCAAGATCCCTTTGTATTATAGGCTGTTTCAAAAAAAAAAAAAAAAAAAAAACTGCCCCAAATACTTTTATAAAATAATCTCCTTCCTTCTTATTCTTCATACACAATTCCCGATTACTGTTGAATCTGGCCCAGTATAATTAGCCGATTGAATAACTCCTCACAGAAATAGCAAAGGGAGCAGTAGAGTCCTATAGTTTCTTTATCAGGTGGAGACAGAGGCAGGCAAAATATCTTCCCTATAATCAAGGAGAGAGGCACAGCTGGGATAAAGACTCCAGCACTTTCATGCTAGATTAAGAAGCAGGGCTTAACATTTCCTCCAGTCTCTGCACATTTTCATTTTTTCATGTAAATTCTATTTACAAAAACAGTGAATATTGAAGAAACTCTGGTTGCATGTTCTATTAAGGTAATGCCATGCAAGTGTAGCTGCCCAAATACTATGGTGATAAACATTTGTACTATGTTTTTATGCACATCATGTTTAACAAGGGACTTGGTTTCTACTATTCTTGGCTAAACTGGGTAGAAGACTGCATACCTTACGATCTGACCCTGACCTGAAATTAATTCAGTGTACACAAGATCAGATATTTGAACAATTAAGGTGCCAACAGACTGGTCACAATGAACAATGTAGCAAAATCATCCTGCATTGGCTAACAGCTGGCGGAGAGGTACCTACAAACACACCTCACCTCTCTCCCTGGAAAATGTAATCCAATAACATTGAAAGGGCTGGCCAGGCTGTGCTTTCCTCAAGAAAAAGCCATCCTTGGAATTGTTCTGATATTTTTCCTGAATTTGTGTATAACTAAGTATTTGTTTGCCCAATTTATACCCATGATGTTCTCCGAATGAGATTAAGGAATATACGCTTTAATTTCATTGCATGGATTTTCCAAACCAGTACAAGGGATAACTAAAAAACATAGCACCATCATTTGTCTAAGCTTATGATGCTGCCCCAAGGAGCTCTGTGATACCATACCCTGAAAAATAAACCCTCATCCTTCTTCTCAATTAATAGAAAAACAGTAGGAACCCTTCTATTCTGCCACATGAGAGCAGAAGGCTCCCATGGTGAGCACAGTACATAAATTAGTGAAGAACATTACTGTGGGCTATATCATCATCAGTATGCTGCAGGGGAAATTAGATAGTTACCACTGCCAGTATGTCACCTGACCCAATTTCTCCCATGCTGCACAGAAAGTTCACCCCTCTGTAGGGAGATAGCGAACAAAGAGAGAGAGATTACAAGTTTTCATGCTGGTTCTCTCATCACATCAGAAGGGGGAACTGGAGGGGAATGCACATGAGCACATTAGCACCCAGTTCCTAGTACAAGTCAGTCTACCACACACTGTGTTCATTGTTCTAGGCCCACTGCCTGGGCCAGAGATAGACGTTCAGTTTCCAGATGTGCCAGAGGTTTTTAGACAAAAAAAATCAGAGAGTTAGAAGCTGAACTTCAATGGGATTGAGGTTATCTGACTCCTTTGAAAAAATCCCAGCCATCCTCTCAGTGTCTCAGGTCCCTTTCTGCCAGGGAGGGTTAATATGGCTATTTTTGTCTGTATTGCCAATTTTGAATACAAAGATCTCGAGGGCAGTTGGTACTTCTCAGTGTACCTATCGAGGGTGCCCTGCATAATGGGATCCAGTTGGAACCCCTAAGCCAGCCATGTCAAACTCACAGCTGGGTTGGGGCGGGGGGAGGTTGCATGTGGCCTGACCGGGTTTCCCCCCTCCCCCCCAGGTGTGGCCCACTACTAGATGTTAAAACATCTAAGTGCAGCCTGCACAGTTGGTCTCCCACCCTTCTCTGTCATGCATAAACAGCAAGGGGTGGGGCAAACACCAGTCCTGCCTTCTCAGACTGTCAGTGTCCAGCACACAAGTATTAAAACCCCCTTGGCTCCCTCACATTTTAATATGCATGCATGTCGACAGCCCCAGAAAGCAGGCTTGGTGGTTTTCCCTCCCCTTCCACTCATGCATGGCAGACAAGGGTGTGTGACCACTCTAAGGAGAGGGATGGGGAAAACCCACGTGGGCTGAGGCCAGTCTGAGGAAGCAGCAGGGAGGGAGCCATGAGTGGTAGAGCAAGGGGCAGCCAAGGCATATGAAGCTGAGTAATATGGGAAGGGAGTACCAGGGGTGGGGGTTGTGCAGTGCAAACCTCAAGGGGCCTAGGGGGTAGGGATAGTGCAATGAGAGCTGACCAGTAATGGGGAGCAGTGCAGGCCTCAAGGTCAGAGGGGGGCATAATGGGGTCTGCACTGCAGTGGGGGAGATACAAGCCCCAAAGAATCTGAAGGGGGGGAGAACAGTGCAATGGGGGATTGCACTGTGAACCCCAGAATGTCTGAGAAGGACATGAGAGAAATTGGGGGTGGGGGGGTGCAGTGAAAACTGGAGGGGAGTGCAATGTTTCTCCTGTAGAACTGAAAGAAAATCTCCCTTCTGGGCTTCAGCCAATAGCCACAGAAGCTTCGAGGTCCTGACCTGGTCCTGCTCCCCCTCACCCCTTCCCCTACTGGGAGGCCACCCAGTCATATACAGCTCCTCTCTCCTCGCTCCCTTCTCCCCTATGCAGGAAAAAAAGAAAAGACCACCACACGCATTGTAATATCTTCTATGGCCCACTGAAAGGAGGGTGGGGAGGGGAATCTCTAACCTTCATATGGGAAGAGGCTGCTCTTGGGGCAGGGGAGGGGTTTTATTGTGTTATACACACCCTGTGCAAGAGGGAAATACATAATCAACCCAAGCATCATTCAAAGCTGGTCACAAATGATTGACAAAGCAAACCCCATACAATTGAAATGTTCCAGTTTAAGTGTACCCTTAGCAACATATCAGGAGCATTCCACCAGCCAGCTGGTGATGATCTGTTTCTCTGAGCCCTAATCTTCATTGAAAAGAAGCATGTTCTATTTGAGTAACCACTGTCTATGCTTGTTTTTATTTCAACAGAAATATTATGAATGTAATTTAAAATAAAAATGTATGAGCAAAATTTTACACATCAAATTTTATGAACTAATAAAATTCATAGTATTAAATTCTCACTTAATATTAATGTATTATAGTCAAACAAGACCTGAAAAACTATAGTATAGCTAAAATAATCTATAATACATAATTACAACTTTCCAATAGAAATAGCTTTCGGGGCCACCAAAGAAAACGTATCAGTTTTCGTATGTGTGGCCCTCAGTAAGCTTTAAAGTTTGACATGCCTGCCCTAAGCACTACAGTAATTATGATGTCCCTCACCTTATTTGTGATAATGAGCAGCACAAGATCATTTTGAAAGTGTCAAGTGAGTAGGTTGCGTGGGAAGAGAAGTCAATCAATGGGAAAAGAATTATTGAAGGCAGGTACAGAAGAGGTTAGCATCAAGGTTAGAATCCATCCTCATTGACAAAGATCCCTGATGCAGAACATATTAAACACCCAACAAGAGGAGGAATGAACACTGGCATTTTATTGCAAACCCATCTGTACTAGGTAACAAAACATTGGCTCCATGGAGCCAAATCACTAATCTCTCCCCATTAAAGATCACTTTTAAAAAAAAAAAAACCACACACACCACACACCCCACTTTTGTTTCCCTATGGCCGTGTCTACACATGCCCCAAACTTCGAAATGGCCATGCAAACGGCCATTTCGAAGTTTACTAATGAAGCGCTGAAATGCATATTCAGCGCTTCATTAGCATGCAGGCTGCCGCAGCGCTTCAAAATTGACACGTCTCGCCGCCGCGCGGCGCATCCAGACGGGGCTCCTTTTCGAAAGGACGCCGCCTACTTCGAAGTCCCAAGTAGGCGGCGTCCTTTCGAAAAGGAGCCCCGTCTGGACGTGCAGCACGGCGGCAAGGCGCATCAATTTCAAAGCGCCGCAGCAGCCCACATGCTAATGAAGCACTGAATATGCATTTCAGCGCTTCACTAGTAAACTTCGAAATGGCTATTTGCATGGCCATTTTGAAGTTTGGGGCACGTGTAGACGTAGCCCTTGTCAGTCAAAAACACAGATCCAAGATGGGGGTACAGGCTGAGATGCAACGGAAGGTTAGCCTCTGTAACAGCCTCCCCCTGTTCCCCCCACCAGAAAAAAAGTCAGTATAATAAAATAAAATAAAAGCATTCAGATATTTTCCCTTGCATTTGAAAAGTGAACAAATTATTTAAAGCAAAGAAGAATCCTACTTACGCATCTTATTACAATTGGCACAAGCACTGAATGATGCAGAATTTTGGTAGTGGGTGAGCAATAATACATGGGTCCATCCTGGGAATAAAGCCATTCAAAATTAATAGCATATTGTTTCTTGCTGATTAACAAAAGGAGGGATATATGTTTAGCATTTTCAGTTATGAAATACATGTAGATGATACGTAAGCCAGCAGCACCCTCAACTGAGCACTAACTGTATGTGCACACTTTGCAGTCACCTGCAAACGTCCCAGAGGCTAATAAGATTCGCAGTCTGCCTCAGATCAGCTATTTAATACACATGCATGTACTCTGCTCAATGAGGAATCCTTTTGTTTTTAAGTACACAAGGATAGTTACAGGACCTGCACAATTGCAATAAAAAAAGTCACCCATATATTGAACATTATTTGATCAAAAGTTTTAAATCCTCTAAGTTTTCCTACATGGCTAGGTCTGTTCTGCTGCAGTACAAAGAGTTTGGGCTCATCCAGGAGATATTTGGGGCCTTGGTACATCATGTTTCCTGCTGCCCAACCCCTTCTCATTTAGCTTTAAGTTTACCCAATCCTACTTAAATCAGATGCCATATAGTTCTGTCTTCCTTCCTGTCATTGTAATTGGTGGATGATTAGAAAGGCTTGCACAGATCTAAAATGTACAATTGAGTGTTCGTTGGGAGATTTGGTACAGTGCATCTACAACAGCAGCTATCCACCAAGGTTTATATTCAAATGACATGGGAGAAATTCAGCCAAATCAGGACACAGCAGAAGAGCCATGCATTGTATGAGGCATATGAGGATGCTAACCATTATGACCTCATAGGGCTTAAAAAGAGCTACACAGATCTTCACTATGCACCTCAAAAGGCATGTGGCAAGGTCCAAATGGGAGGAAAAAGTGCATGTGGAAACGCACTATTAAGGACCATGCATTTCATTAGTGAGCAAAGCAGAATGCAGCAAACCTGCCCCAATATTTTAGGAGAAAGAAAATGACTGACTGCAACTGAAACTTGATGGTAGGCTACATAACTGGTCTCAAACTGAGATTTATGAACCTTGGACAATGTCAATGAATTACAGGATGTCATCTCCAGAAGGACTAGGAAGAAGATATGTCGGGAGATACTGTTCAACACGCTAGCTTCCTGTATACAAAAGAATATCACAGCTGGAACAAGGAAGCCTATAAACCTTTTCAGACTGTACTGTCAAGTCATTGCCATTACTGAAGCTTTCTTTATCAAGTGCTGCGCTGCATACCTCAATGTAGTGCCATTCCTTCCACAGCTACAGAGTAGAACCTCAGATTTACAAACTGACCAACTGGCCACACAGCTCTTTAGTTCTGGGGGAATTTTGCAACTGTTGCATTTGGAGTCAGTAGAACTGCAGAATTCTCCCAGGACTATCATTCGGAATCAAGAGCATGCAAGCAGCAGACACACACAGAAAGGAAATACAATGACATACTGTGTTAAATCCAGACTACCTTTCCCTTTCCCACTGACCCCCCTCCCTCAAGCTAAGGGAACTGTTTCATTTAAATTAACATGGTTAAAACCAGCATTTTTTCTTTGGTATAGTAAAGAGTCAAAACTGCATTAAGTCACTGGTCAGCTGTAAGCTATTGAAAGGAAAGAAAGAAAGAAAAAAAAAGTTAGGTCTGGTAAACAGTACTGTAATATATAAAACTAATCTGAAGATTAGAAATTTCCTTTCAAATTCCTCTCATGGCATTAAAATTAGTGAGGGCTTTTTAATGTTCATATGTTCTACACTTTTCACCTCACACCTGAGTAATCAGTCATGTCAGCTAGATATTTGGCATTCTCCATTAGTGTTATGATGTGCACACTATTTTTCATCTTCCAGCAGCCAATGGACTAGCACTGTGAATTTCTAGCACTGTGATTTGGATGTTTAACTGTAAGCCTCCAATTTTGTAAGTTTTGGCTAGAAAAACAACAAAGCATCTGGGCATTGTTGGCACATGATGGCATATATGATGTTAGTTGAGGAACATGAGAATGTGCCCATGATTCTGTGAATAACCTGGTTAGGTCCAGTGATGGTATCTCCCAAACAGATATGTGAACAAAGCTGGCAGAGGGTTTTGTTGCAAGGGAAAGTTCCGGGACTGGTGTTCCTGCAGTATAGACTGTGGTTGTGGGTGAGAATCCTCAAGGTTGGGAGGTTGTCTGTAGGAGAGAACAGGCCTGTTACCTAGGGCCTTATGGAGTGTGGCATCCTGATTAAGGATAGGTTGTAGGCTTTTAATAATGTGTTGCAGTGGTTTGAATTTGGGGCCACAGCCAACAGGAGCTGCAAGCAGCCACACCTGTGAATGTGCAGGTAAATAAAGCATCTGGCAGCCCACCAGGGGCCAACCCTGGCAAACTGAATCTTGCCTGTGTGCTGATTATTGCCCATAGCTAAGCTAGGGCCTCATCATTTGCATCACTGCAGCTACACTACTGTTTTCAGCAAACAAGCTCTGCTGGAATAAGCATGTCTCCTGCAGCTGGAATTTGCACCATCCCACTCTAATGTATGCAGCCTAATTTGACCTGACCCCAAGAGAATAATACTTCACTTTTCCCAACAATTGTCTTCGGACACCTCAGTAGCTGATGGGTCCATGTGTGGGTCTTATTAGTGGAAGGTTCCTCACTCACCCCCCACCTTTTTAGGTGAGCGACATTCTCTATTCCTTCCTCATCTCACCTCTCATTGTTTCCTCTAGGATCGGCATCACTATGGCTTTCCTCAGCCAAGGCACCCTGTACAAGCCCCTCCACAGAGTCCAGCCCTGGGATTGTGGGAGAATGACTCCCTTCACTCTTAGGCCAAGAGGAACCTTACAAGTCAAGGTTTTCTTAGTCCCCTATAATTGCCTGAGGCACCCACAAACCATGTGGAAGTGCCTATCACTAGCCACTGGATTTCCAAAATGACCCATTTTTGACATATCAAGTCATTACATTATGATTCTCTGCCCTTTAGGGAAGTACATTATGAATTGCCTCTGGATGTGCCTGCAACCAGCCAGAAATAAATATAAATAATGCTTTTGACTTCAAGGGGCTGCCTTCTGATAAGCTTCTTAATCATGTGCTAATGGCTCTTTCAGGCTGTTCTCCCAGTGCCAGAGTCTGCTGGCTCACATTGCCTTATATGCCCTTTGTTAATTACTTTGACTAACTACAGGAAAGACTTATTAAATTTACTGATTCCACTGTCCATAAACCAGTATCTTGCCATCCTTTTACATCAATAACCAATACAAAGCCCTCTTTATTGCTATTAAGTATGAAGCTGCCAGAAAGTGTATTCACAATATGTGAAATTTGTCCCCTAGAAGAGGGCCTAGCAAGCCCTATATTGAGGGTTGAAGAAGTGGGTAAGCCTTGTTGGCCAATGTTCAGTCCTTCAGGGGCCACACATCAAGATTACGCATTGTTCTCAGTTACAAATGCACATAAACTAGGCAGCGATCCACTAGTTACCAGGGATCACCGATTCTGTACCAGAGTATCCATAGGTTTCAAATTCCATGCACCTCTCTTACTACAGAATCCTTCATAGAGCTTGCACAGATGTTATGCCAGGCTTTTTTTTTTTTTGGCCACTTATGCTACCTTCATTTTCTTCCAGGAAGAAGATCACAAGGGGATAGTGACATTGGGCATGGGTTAGCTACCAATAGTTCCTTCCAACTCTGGCTGTAGGAAAAATAATTGTCCAAACATATTTGCAATATTTTTAAAATGTCTGCCTTTCTTGTGCCAATCCCTTTATAGTGAAATGGATCAGAGTGCTTTCAAACCTGCCACTAATATACTACTTTAATGTAAACCTATGGTGGCCTATTATAAACAGTCAAAACCATAAGGAAATAAGAAACCTTCGAGAAAATAAATCAACAAGCAACCAAGCAGATTAGCTCTATCAGCTACACCACACAAATTGATCAACCCCATGATGACAATACTATTGTACTCCTTAGCTTTATTCTTTCAGTTTCTTTTGTATCATATATATTATTTTCGCTGTGGCCGTCCATATATCCCGGCAAGTTTCTACCATATTTCCGACTCCACTGCACTGTGCTGGCACCTGGCGCTCTCTCTCAGCCAGCACAGTGCCTGGCCCAGACACTTTGGATGTGTATGTCAATGAGTTTCTGTCTAGAACTTTCTTCCAGCCCAACTTCTGCTTGCAAGCAGAGCTACATCTGGGCTTCTAGTTTGGAATAAGTTATTCAGTTTAACTAGAAGCTATACTTAAGCATATGGCCATTAGGCCACGAGAACCTCATCCTCTTGGGCCCTTTCAGATGTCATAAGAGCCAGAGAAGCTTAAATAAAAAACCTAAACCTCCCAGATTCATCTGCAAGAAAGCTCCCCCAGCTCAGCCACTGTGGACGATAACAATAATGCTGGCCTTAGAAAGCTCTTTGCAAGCCCTGGCACAGGGGATAATGCTGGCTTTAGAAGACTCTTTGCGAGCCCTGGCACAGGGGGATATAAGAGAGATGGAGGGTTTGTCAGGGGTGGGATACAGAAATTCCTGGCATTGGGACTACCATAATTCTTTAGTTCTGGGAACATGTCAAAGGTCTGATAATAGCTTCTCCACCCTGGGAGCAGCCCAGTACTGAAGAGGTAAAATGGTGGTTTAAAGCCATCTGACAACCCCCCACCCACCCTACTTCTCCTCACTGAGCTGAGAATGCCATGCTGTGCCTTAACACAGATTCACACTTGAGGTGTCTGTGAGATGCCTGCCCTGGTAATAATGAAAAAACACATGGTTCCAGTGAAGCCTGTGCATGTTCAGCAGCTCTGGAAAAAGAATCAGGCCACTTTAAATTAGATACCCTAGTATAGATTTGGGTGTTCAACTGTAGGCCTCCAATTTTGTAAGTTTTGGCTAGAACAACAAAAAGCCCAGCAACAGCAGAGGACCAGCTTACCTCTACTCAAAAATGCAGCTGTCAACATAATAAAACTGCAGTGTCCTCCACCCCACTCCAAGCCAGGCTACAACTGTGATGGGTTGTGAAGACCCAAGGTGTTTGTGACACATCTCAATAATTGGGGGAGATTTTCAGAACCTTTGAGGTCCCACCCATCACTAATTCACGGTGCTTTATGGGGCATTAAGGGTTTGGCACTCTTGTGGAGTAACATCCCTGACTGACAGGTGTAGCCAGACAGAGTCCCCCTGCTCTACTCCATCTTGCCCCTCTTAGGTGCCTCCAAGCACAAAGCACAAAGAAACAGCACAGTCTTAGCATCTTTGAAAGCACAGATGCGCTTATCTCAAGCACAGTTTTGATGCTTCAGAACACAGATGTGCTGTGTCAGCATGACCCTGGACTGAAGAATACAGATAAGGGGGCTAACAGGCTAGCTTTTGACCACAGGGCCTCTAACTGCCTTTGGCTGGTTCTGATAATTGATATGCCCACATTTTCATCCCAGAAGAGGATCCTCGCACCCCTACGAAAGAACATCCTGTTTTAATGATTTAGTTATCTCTATCTCAGAAGTGTAAATTAAATTGCAACTGCCTTCTAAGAACTGGCATCACAAAGACGAACCAGCACAATTGGTACCTTTAGATAAGGAAGAATGTGCATGACCCAAGGGGTATAAAGAAGGGCCCAGCAGACCACTCTAACTGAGCTCCAATTACCTATACCTGCCGGTCAGGTAAGGTCTTTGCCTCCCGAGGACTCAGGGGATGCCCTCCTCACATTGTTCTTCCCCAGGGATTCAGTGAACAACGTTGGCTATGCCAGGAGTCAAAGGACGCAGGGGTGAGAATTACACCTGCACTATACTTTTGTGCACCTTTAATAGTAAGAGCTCTTTAGGCTGAGGCGTCTGGTCCTCAAATGGGTAACTTTTCATTTGTAATCTAATTGGCATGTCATATGTATCCGCCTACTAGTAGTTAGGAAGATAGAGCAATAACCTTGTAACCATTAAGATTCTTGTTTCTGCTTTTAATAAAGAGCAACCCTTTAAGCTTTCAGCCTGACTCCTTCCAGTTACTGTAACTCATCCGAACACAAACAAACAAAGAACCTCAGCCGTTTGGTCAGTGGTAAGGTGCAGTAAAAGCTGAGCGCGGAGTCGTACTGCCTCCACGGGACAGACTCCTGGGGCACCCATCAGCCTCCCTGGCTGCCCACTGTGAAGGGACTGTCTGTCCTAGCAGTTAAAAGACTCGGATGGATCTCTGGGGCATCCATCAGCCATTCTGGCTGCCCGCTGCAAAGGGACAGTCTGTCCTAGCAGTTAAAGACTCAGATGTGATAAGGCTCACAGACCACTCATTATCCGGCCATCGGCTAACAATGGGACAGCAGGGTGAGCATTATGAACAGAGCAGCAGGCAAGAGAACATTAAGGATTCCAGAGAGTTCTTTGAAGATGAAACTGAAGAGAGAAAAAATACTCACTTTGGCAGTGCATTCACCTGAAGCAGAGAATGGAGAAAATAAAAGCCACCACATTTTAGAAGCAGTGGGCCAGAATTTTTAAACAGCATCTAAACAAGAAGTTAAGTACTTTCATGAAGTCAACTCATTACTCACCTTTAGTGGTCCTCCTCTTGGTAGCACTAGGACTCAGTTGTGGGTTTGATACCACCTTTCTGACTCTTGCTGTATAGCTTTCAGTCTTTCCTGGTTCTTTGTCAGGCCAGAGGCTCTACCTTCATTGCTTAACCATCCAGCTGAGTCACATGTATCCCATCCTTCCTACAGGGAGCTCAGGCAATCTTCCTATTCACTACCTAGTCAGTCCTACTTCTCACTGACTGGTAGAGGAACCTAGCCTGCCCTCTGCTCCAGGTTCCAATTCTAGAACACCTCAGTGAGCTCTGTTCCATTTTGGATATAACTACATTTCCCTGAGCTTTTCCTTCCCCCTACCTACAGGGCAACTGTAAACTATTTCACCTGTGTGATCCCCAAACACATCTCATGGAGCATGATAGCAAATTGCTTCCCTAGAGCATTAGCTCTGCTAGCAAAAGTCCTGTTTTTATAAAGGCAGATGAGGGTAAACAGGAGGAAGGGATAGCATAGAGGTTTAGACAGTAGCCTGCTACACCCCAGCATTGTGAGCTCAATCCTTAAGCTGGCCCTTTTAGGGATCTGGGGCAAATAAATTAAAACATAAAACCCTCCTTCCTCATAGCTAGGCTCCCTTATTAGTCAATCAAGGGATTAGTTAAACCACTTTATTCCCCTCATTTGTCTGGTTAGTGGGCCCCTCCCTAACTCACTTTGACTACTTCAGGTTAAATCTCAGGTGATCCCACCCCCACCATCACAAATAATTACATCAAAAGGCCTGATTTTCAAAGGTGCTGAACACCCATTGATTTCAGCTGGAGGGTCACTGCTCAAATTATGTAATAATTCTTTTGCTCTAAAATAATTTACTCCTCACACCACTTAAGTTTGGATGGTAAAACCTTTAGGGAACATTGCATTCTTATTTTTCTGCAAAGCCCTATAGGCACTTAACTGTAAATTGTGAAGAATAATGTTAATATCTAAACAGAAGTAAAGGTATGCTACAGGGATCACTCACAAGCACCTTAAAAAACAACAAAATGAGAGCTTATGGCCCTATCCTTGTTTTAAACAGAAGCCAATTTTAACAAAGTGTGTCTGAAGTGAGACAACAGGTGATCCGTTATGGTAACTAGTGTTACCGTTCCAGCTTCCACTGAAAGCAAAAGAAAATCTCACCCTAACTTGCGTGACCTTTGGCAAATCACTTCATTGCTGTAGCTCCATTTCCCCCAACTTGTAACCTACTAACCTCCCTTCATAGAGCACTTTGACTCCCGTCCACAGAGGCATTTAGACACATAGTCGCAGGCTGAAGCACATAAAGTCCAGCCTCAGGCTCCTCTACCATCTACAAAACTCTTACCTAACCCTGTAGGTGACTAAACCCATTCAAGAAGTAAGTTTTCTGAGTAAAATCTCCCTAGGTGCTTATGGTTCTGTTCCTCAGGCAGTATTGCATATTCTTTGAAGCAGAAACATAGTCACCTAGAGATCTTTTATCCTGTCTCCCATCTCTGCCCTTTCAAGTTTAGCCCAGCACTTAGAGTGCTCTGCCACAGTGTTTCATAAAACTTTTGAGACCACAGAACATCCAACAATAACATTTGTATAAAGAGCACCTATGAAAATTTTATTTAAAAAAAATAGTTGCCAGACCAAAACTAAAAAACAACAACATATACAGCAAATCCAAAATGAAGAATTTAATCAGGTATCATAGCAATGAAGAAATAACATTGTATCTGGTTTTAATAACATAAAATATATGCCATCAGTGCATGATATCAAAAAAGTGTCAGATGCTTGCAGCACTCCTGCAAGTTGTTCACAGAACACCAATGCAGTATTAGATATTCCTATGTGGGGCTGCTTCAGTCTCTTCTGTTGCAGCTGTTCCACTCTAGACTAAATAGTTAAAGAGTTATTGTGCCAGCAAGTGAGGAAATTACATTGTAACCTATGAGTTAGGGCACCTACCAGGTAGGTGGAGACCCCAGGTCTAGTGCAGGGGTTTGCAATTTGCACCTATTGGAGGCACATGCAGCTCTTTAAGGCTTCTTTGTGGCTCTTGATGCTATAACTGGGAAGTTTTTAAAAAAACCTCCTGATAGACATTCACCATTTAGTGAAAACAAAAAGCTCAATAATAAACAACTCATATCTAAATAGCAAATGATATGTGATCACAAAATGTTGGATAACTCCCCTTTTAATAAGTGCAGTGCATTGTGGGATCTGCTACTGCATCTTCATGTTGATCATGTTACTAATAAAGTCTTGATTTTGAAAAGGAAAAGGAAGTTTGGGGCATTGCTGCTGTGAAGGACAACACGCATTTTAGGAAAGCAAGCTCAAATTAAACAGTTACAAAAGTCTAGTTTGGCTTTATTTATTAAGGACCATCTCATATTGACATGCATTGTGGCTCTTGAATTATTCAGTTTTGGCTCTTCTTGTTATTTTGGTTGCCAACCCCTGGTCTAGTACCTCCCTGATCCCACTCCAATCACTCAAATCATTCTGTACCCACAATGGAATTGTTCCAAACAGGAAAGATTGGGAAAGTAGCTGAGGAGTTAGAGCACGTGCCTGGGAAGATGGAACCCCATCTTCAAATCCTTTCTCTGCCTCAGGGGGATTGAGCCTGAGTCTCCCACATTTCCCAGGCGAGAGGTCTAAGTGCTGGACTAAACATGATAGGGTAGACATTGTTACCACCTCCTTCTCTGGCCAGGAGGTGGGTAGTGAAATAGGCACCTAAACTCAGTGCCACAAAAGACTGTGTAGGTGCCTGAACTGCCTGACTGTAGCATCAGAAAGCCTGTTCGCGGCTTGTTAAACAGAGATGGGCAGCTCCCCTCAGCCTGGACTTTGACTTATGTAGGTGAGAGGTTTGGGGTTTAGTACCCACCCTATCTTCGGCATCTCCCATTGTCGAGCATAAGCAAGAAGCTGCTTAGCACACAGGCCTTTCTGGATTGCATTGCAAGGCACCTACCTCTCTCTGGGCTTGTCTACACTTGCCCCCAACTTCAAAGAGGGCGTGTTAATCGTGGCGAGGGGAGATTACTGATGAAGTGCGGCAGTGAATATGCAGCACTTCATCAGACTAATTCACCCCTGTGGCAACTTTGAAGTGTCCAACTTTGAAGTGCCAGCATGCGTGTAGCCACGAGCACTTTGAAGTGCTTTAACTTCCCAGAGTTTTGTAGTGCCCACCCTACTTCAAAGTGCCTGCGGCTACGCTCATGCCAGCACTTTGAAGTTTGAAGCTTCAAAGTTGCCGCAGGGGAGAATTAGCTTAATGAAGTGCTGCATATCCACCACAGCACTTCATTAATAATCTCCCATTGCCCTGATTAAGATGCCCCCTTCAAAGTTCGGGGCAAGTGTAGACAAGCCCATAGTCTTTACTGCCAGCGAGCTACCCTATCAGCGTGCGTGGCATTTGCAGTTCAGCTGCAGTACTTCAGCTTAAAAATCAAGAATTTGTCTACCAGCCTGCCTCACTCTTCTGTTTGAATGGATATTAATCACTCAGTAAGCATGCAGAGCAGAGGGAGAGAACCCAGTATGAAAGCTCGCACATGCTCCCTTTGCTGCAACATCCAGCCCGGCTGCCACCAGTGGAACAGCATGCCTGGAGAATTCAGAGGCCAGCTTTTCAGCATATACAACATGGAGGGTCAGATTCTGTGCTCACTTGTACTGGTACAACTCCCCACAGACTCCAGTCAAGGTTGTGGTTTAATCAAGGGAAGTCAAGTGCATCTGTGGTGCAGTTGAGGCGCAATAGGTTTGGATGGTTAGCAGGGACAGGCTTGCTGATAAGCACACTCGGGCTAGAATTTGCAGCCAGAGCCAAATCTCACTGCAGCTCTAAAAAGGCTCCTTTTTTACTGAAAGTTTCTGGTACTGCTCTGCCCATCCTTAGTCAAAGCACCAGTGGGACCACAGTGTAAACAAAGATAGACTATTAAAGATTACACAGAGCCTGTGGCTGCATTTCTTACAAATGAGGAATTAATCAGCACCAGAAGCTCAAACACTTCTTGAGAGCTAAGAACTGAGGTATAAATAAAGCCCAATACCTTATCTTGTTGTTCTGGTACAAGAATAACAGGAACATCTTTGGATTTCTTTCTCAAGAACAGAAAATCTTTAAGTAATTTCAAGTAATGAAATTCAACTAAATTGATGGATCATTTCTTCCAAGCTTCCTGTTTAGTTATTGTTTGTTTGTAGCGCAATAATAAAATCTTGTCAGAATTTTCCTTTCACTGTAATGCTTTTACCCTTGTCAGACAATCATTTACTTTATTTTCTCCAGCTAGACTTGAATCTTCCAAACTTATTGACTTTATCAGACGGCACCAAGAATAAGATCTGCTATCTGTGCTGCTGGTTTTATTCGTTTTGCATTTGACTTCATGTTGTCTGAAAGTGCTATTAAGGTTCCTTTTCTTCTGGCGTATAACCAGAATCTTCTGATAATAAAGAACAGCATCTTGAGTGCCTTTGCTTACAGAAAATAAATATGATAATTATTTTCTTTAGCCCATCACTCCTATTTAGCCTATTTCTCTCTGCTGAGTTTACCAAATTAATGTAATTAATTCAACAGGTGATAAAAGAAATTTTATTGAAAACTGAAATCCCTTAAAAAAGAACAAGAAGTCCCATGGCACCTTATAGGCTAAAAGGTATTTTGGAGCATAAGTTTTCATGGGCAAAGACCCGCTCGTCAGATGCATGAAATCCCTTAACCCCACCCCCCCGTCTAATACCCAAGTATCTTTTCATTGGACCAACTTCTGTTAATGAGAGAGGCAAGCTTTTGAGATACACAAATCTCTCCTTCAGGTCTTGGAAAAGATACACAGAATACCACAGCTAAATATAGAATCAAGCAGATCATTCAGCATGAGCAGCTAACATATTCCAAGGGCCCAGTCAAGATGAAGTGAGGCTACAGAGTTTCAGCTTCTGTAATAAGCCATGAATCTACAGTCTTTATTAAAGGCTTATTGTCGTATACAGTTCTGTAGTGGAGCAACTGCACTGCTGTAGCGCTCTAGTGAACAGAATGCTATGCTGAGGGAAGAGGTCTCCCACTGGTATAGTTAATCCACCTCCCCTAGAGACGCTCACCCATCAACATTACACTATCCACACCAGTATTTAGGCTGATATAACTATGTCACCCAGACATGTAGATTTTTCACATCCCCGAATGACATAGTTATAATTAATATAGGTCTGTAATGTAACGTAGTCTACAGTGCAGAATTAGGTTAACACAAAGCAGCTTATGTTGAACTAACGGTGCAGGTGTCTCCACTCAAGTTTCACTCCCACCAGCATAATTGCCTTGTCCCACCAATTTAATTCTGTGTCCAGAAGAGACAGAGTGAATGCCAGTGTAGTTAGGTCAACACAGTGTCAAAGATACTGGGTTATTCACATTGACTGTTACTAGCTTTCACACGTCAGCTCACAATTCCCCACATCGACAGTACAGTCACTACAAGGAGCTTCCAGTGAGAACATGCACTGCTGACACAATGCGCATAGTGTGGACACAGAAAAATTATTTACTGCAGTGGCTGTATGCAGACAACTTAGGTTGACACAATTTTGACATGCCATAAGAAGCTAGATTTAGGTTAGTTGGTTTTGCACATTTAATAGACGTGCAAAACCAAGATGGGCTACCGCATACACAAACAGATGCATAGTTTAGATGTGCGTATGCCTCCCTCATTGCCATCCTATCTGAGCACCTTTCAGTAAGGCATTAAGTGAAGTGATTTAATCTGTCACATGCAGTTTGTTCTCACTCTCATCTAACAGAGAATCGTGTAAGCAGTATATTCCGTTGTTTTGGTCAGGTCTTGTTTGTTTTTAAATATACATGTACTATCAGACTGTGGCAACATCAGAAAACATTGCTTGGGCTCAGATCCTCTGCTCACTGAAATCAGTGAGGCTATGTCTACACTAGAGCGACGCTTCGAAAGAAGGTCTTCTGTAAGACCTCTCCTGAAAAATCTTCTTTTGAAAGAGGGCGTCCACACACAGAAAAGCAGATCGAAAAATATCAAAGCTGCTCTTTTGACAGAGAGAGTGTCCACACAGCTCCCGCTCTTTCAAAAGAATGGGCCAGCAATCGAAAAATCCAGTGCCATGAGGACAGCTCTTTCGGAAAAATGGCACCTGGAGCATCTACACATGGTTTTTTTCTGAATGAATTTTTTGGAAAAAGGTGCTCTTCCTCATCTGGGGAGGAAGAGGGCCACTGGAAAACGTGCTGCGTTCTTGCAATTTAATATCGAAAGAACATATTTTGTGTGTAGACGCTCCATGGGATTTTTCAAAAGACCTTCAGCTTTGCTGAAAAAATTCACTATTGTGGATGTAGGCTGAGAGTTCTGTCACAGTTATCCCATGGAAATAAGGCAGAATACCACCACAGACTTTCAAAAATACTAAGTACATGCACACCTTGGAAGGATGTGCAATCATAGCGATCAGAGACTGAAAAAAATACATAATGTTATTTGAGCAGCACAAATATTAAAATAAAATCCAGAAACAACAGCATGATGTTTCTGTTTCAATTCATTTGTACTCAGAAATTACATGTTCAATTACAGCTGGAAGTCAGTGGCCTGATTTGGCAGAAGCCAAACCCTGAAGTTAGTAGCAATGACTTTCTTCATTTGAAAAACTCCATAATAGACAGTCATCTTAAAGGTATACCCCAAATTAACAAACATAGTAAGAGAACCAAACAAGTGCCACTGTGTCTTAACAAATAAGTAAAAGAAGTAGTGACAGATAAAACGGGATCATTTAAAAATGCAAGTTAAACTATAGTGAGTAAAATAGAAAGGAGCATAAACTCTGGCAAATTAAACGTAAAGATATAATTAGAAAAGTCAAAAAAGAATTTGAAAAACACCTAGACAAAAACTCAAAAAGTAGTAGCAAAAAAATTTAACTACAACAGAAGCAGGAAACCTGCTCAACACCCAGTGGGGCTTGTGGATGACTAAGATGTTAAAGGAGCAATCAGGGACAATAAGGCCATTTCAAAGTAACTAAATGAATCTTTTGCATTAGCTTCCAAAGCCAAGGGTGGGCGAGAGATTCCCAAACCTGAGCCATTCTTTTAAGCAACAAATCTGAGGAACTGTCCCAGATTAAAGTATCATTACAGGAGGTTTTAGAACAAATTAATAAATTAACCAGTAATAAGTCACCAGGTCTAGATGGTATTCAGCCATGGGTTTTGAAGGAAATCAAACATGGAATTGCAAAACAGTAACCTATAATTTAAATCAGTTTCTGTACCAAATGACGAATACCTAATATGACGCAAACTTTTTAAAAAGTCTAGTCATCCCGGCACTTAGACTGTAATCTGAACTACAGTACCAGATCTGAAGAAGTGGGTCTGTCCTATGAAAGCCCATCACCTAATAAATTATTTGTTAAAGTGCTATAGGACTGCTTTTTGGTTTTGTGAAGATACAGACTAACACATCGACCTCTCTGTGACAGTACCAGGTAGAGAGGTTGAAACTATAGTGAAAAGCAGACTTGTCAGAGACATAGATAAACACAATTTGGGAAGAGTCAATATTGTTTTTGTAAAGGGAAATTATGCATTACTAATATGCTAGAATTCTTTGAGGGGATCAACAGGCATGTGGACAAGGGGAATCTAGTGAACACAGTGTACAGTAAACCCTCGAAATGTGTGATTTCACTTTGTGCTTAACTTGCATTAACATCAGTTAAACGCACATCAAAATCTCGCTCCCCCTGGCCCTGGTTCAACCCCCTTCCCAGCCCTGCTTACCACCCGCACATGGCTCTGGCTTACCCCCAACTCACTGCGCCCAGCTCTGACTCTGGCTCTGGCTCCAGCTCTCCACCCCTCATGTGCAGCTCCAGTTCAAACACCCCACACCCCCCACTGGCTCACCAACCAAGCACGGCTCTCTGCTCACCACCTCCGCTTGCGGCTCTTGCTCAGAACCCCCTCACAAACAGCTCCAGCTCAACCTGCCCCTTCCCTGGGTCAAACCCCCTGCATGAGACTCTGGTTAAAATCCCACCATGAACCAGCTCACCACCCCTATGTGTGGCTCTAACTCGACCCCCTCGTACCAGTTCAACTGCCCTTCCATTGTGCAGCTCCAGCTCAACTCCATCCCCCACCCCTCTGCAGCCCTAACCCACCCAGGTTTAATGCCCCTGCCCCTCTCCCACGGTCCCAACCCACCACCAGGTTTAACCCTCCCCAACTGCCCCCCACACACACAAGCCCAGGACTAACCTTCCAAAAGGAGCTCCAGGTGCTCCCACTGCTTCCTCGGCTGCAGGACATGTGTTCTGTCATGGAAAAAGCCACCCCCCATCTTACACAAAATTCGAGTTACTCGAGGGTGTGTGGTTTGCCAGAGGATGTCGTGAAAGCCAAGTTTATAGCAGAGTGCAAAAGACACAAAGAACAGGTCGCTTATTATCATGAAGGACAGGTCCATTCTGGATAATAGCCAGGATGGATAGAAAGGGTGTCCCTAGCTTCTGTTTGTCAGATCTGAGAATGGGTGACATCACTTGGATGATTACCTGTTCTGTTCATTCCCTCTGGAGCACTTGGCAGTGGTTGCTGTCAGAAGATAGGATACTGGGCTAGATGGACCTTTGGTCTAACACAACATGGCTGTTCTTATGTTATTAAAAAGAGGAGAAAGTTTGCCACCACAAATCAAATCAAGGAAACGCCAAGGGAAGAAGGGAAAAACTCCACCACTCAGGAGCCTGGACCCAGCTCAGTTCTATGATTGTATTCAGGCTTAGAGACTATTAATACCCTATTAAAATACCATTTATAACAAGAACATATTAGCACTACCTCACTCTTGCACATTTACTTTTTATCTATAAACCTCCATGTACTTTACAAATGAGGTAAGTATCATTATTGTCAGGGCATGGATGGGGACACTGAGTCAAAGAGGTGACCCAATTTGCCCAAGATCACTGGCAGAGCTGAAAACAGAATGTAGGTCTCCTGACTCAATTTAGCATGCTATCCATTAGCCAACTACACCAGAAGTCTGCCTGTGATGTGTTGTGTATCACCAGACTGTCTCTCTCCTCTAGTTCCAATTCTGACTGACTGAAGCTTCTTCCACTCCTACATCTTGGAGCATAGGCCATTGGCAACCATTCACCAGTGTCCCCTGTCCTGGGTGATATTTTCCAGTTCTGACCAGGTGATTTTAGCATCTGCCTTCAGGTCTCTACTCCAGGTGTTTCTTGGGAAAAGAGTGGTCAGCATTGCAGCTGCCTTTCAGATTTCGTTACAGCACGTCATACTCCTTCAGGATGAGGGTCCTTTTCTCCTAGGAGTGGAATCTGTTGAACTATAGTCACTGTTTCTGTAGCTAGGATTGTTTTATGGATGGGGGTGTTAGCCCCACGCCCAACCCTCCTTGCTCCTCCAGGCTTGGGACTGGCCATAGTGGAGTTCCAGTCCCAATTCACCTTGTAGATACCTATATCACAGGAAAGCTGGTAAAACAACACTGTCAGGTCAGTAGCACAGAGTGCCAGGCAATAAATGCTCATAATCTATGCCTCCTTAAGCATTCTTTCCCCATAACACCATCTTAAGAAAAACTGAGCTTAAGACCTTGTTCATTGCGGTCTTGATAGTATCTTTACATTCTCTGATGGAAATACCATTTTCAGTCCTTTTGTTTCAAGAGACAGTGAAAAATCAGTCATGATATTTTTGTATAAACCACCAAAACCTGGAATGTCTTTAAGATAATGTCCACCTACCACATACACACACGCATGATACATTGTCTAAAACTGCACAGAGAGACTATTGAGTGTGATGTATTGCAATGATTTATTGAACTCAGCAATCACAAAGCTGCCTCCTGACAAGCTTTTGCTTCCTGATTGTAATTAGCCATCATATCACCAAAGAGTTCATCAGCTGTCCTGTCAATTCTATTCCAATCAAATGAAAATCCCACCATTTTAGCACAGGGCAACATTTACATTATTCACATGCTGCTTGCCGGTGGTCTCTTGAACTCCAGATTGTGTTTGCTTTACTTGCTGCAAGGGAGAACAGACAAGCACCACACTCAGGGCTGCCAGGTTGCTGCTTAGATGTAAACTTTACGTTCTGCTAGATTAAAACAATGCGATGTGACATTTCAGAGCCAATTGTTTTAAAGATAATGTAAAAGACAGTTCTTAAAGAAATATTAATATTTTCATCCATACAACTATGTCCTGGACTTCACAAGATTAGATTTGCACTTTAAACAAAGATCTAAACAAGGCATGGTGAATAAGTTGCACCACCTTAACAGGAGTCTGGGAAGTGGTGTATCTCAATGGTCCACACTTATAGTGCAGCAGTCACTCAGCTGCATCACTGGAGCAACTAAAGAAGGAGCCCAGTCATGCTCTCCAGATCTGGAATCAACATTTATGAAGCCCACATAGGGACACACAGGGAGTTGTTCCTCTTTTATGCAAGAATAATCTAAGTCCCAAACTAGCAGGTAGAAATTAGAGCTGGACAGTCCTAGCTGGTCCATTCACTTGGATAAGGCTGATTTGAGCCCCATAAAATGGTTTCTAGTGCTTCACCATTATGATTTAAGTATTTCAAAGGAGGCATCTGAGCTGTAATACTTCTGCTCATGATAGCCAGGGAGGTAAAGCATGGTCAAAGGGCACAAGCCTAATGAGTCATCATCCTGAAGTGTTAATTCACATTGAATTTCTTTGTAAATATCCACAGACAATGCTGATACTTGTGGGATTTAATGTACTCAGTGGATTTTATGAAATGACAGCATGTTAAAGCTTTGTCAACATGTGCCTTGGTTTCTTGCTCTCTCTTTGCCTTACCTTCACCCACAGTGACAGGTGAGCATGAGTTCTTTTCACACTACTCCAGGTGTTTTTCAGATCAGAGGCTTAGTACCTTATTCATACAAATTAGTTTTTCCATTCATGCTGAGCTGGTGCTGCTTAAATGCTGTGTTAGGTATAATGTTATGAAGTACCATCACAGGAGGAAATGGAGCCCCATTACACATCTGTTGCTCAAAGAAATTCTTACTATTTAACATATTCAGAAGCTGCATAAAAGTATGAATTTTGACAGTGGGACTGCTGAGCTTCTGGCAAGCCAGCAGATTTCAAGATATCACTGATCAATAGAGAAGAGGGGAAATGAATCCAGCTGGGAAAATAGCACTTGGCAGAAATCTCAGTCTAGAAACAAAACACTTGTTTTCTCTGATGAAATCCTGTTGCTCATTACCCAGCAAAACTGGGGCATTTAGTGTGTTTTGAGTCCAGCAAGCACAGATCACTACTAAGACTTGCATCTGTCCTCGCCTTGTTGTCTTTTGGACAGATCAGGCCCTGGCCCTGGCCCTGGCCCTGTGCACATATGCAAGGGTACAGTGGTGACTTAGACCTCCCCTCCCATGTGATTTCCCACCTTGCTCCACCACTATGTGTGGAGGGGAGAGCAGGGCTCAGTGCCCCGTGTTTAATTGTTACATGAGTGGCATAGTGAGGAATGGGTGGAATGTGGGGTTTTGTCCTTCCTCCAGCCCTACCCCACACACACTCACTCTTCCAATGGACTTGTTAGCACAGCTGAGCTGAGGCAGATGGGTCGTAATGGCCAACTACAACTCCCCTCCCCACTATCAACAGGAGAGCAGGAAAGGAATCATAGTTCTCGGAGGCATCATAACTTCCTAGAGCTGCACCTTGAACAACCTTGAATGCTGGGCTATAGATGGGGTTTACAGTGCTGCCTGTGTCTATAATAGCCAACAGAAAGCGACTATCTACTCCTTGGTATGCTGCCTCTCTGCTCCTCCAGCCTAAATTTATCCCTGGCACAAGCCCGTTTGGCCCTTTGTTTGGGGCTGGTTCTGATTACCTTTCAGCTAGTCTATCTCAGTGTTTGCATGGGGAGCATTAACTACTGCACACTTAATAATAATGAAGCATTGTTCAGCGCACCATGAATGAACACCGCCACACCTCCCCTCCAGCAATAAGTCCTTGCCAGAAGTATATAAAACACAGTTTAGCACTGTTATTGCAAATGTAAGCAAGTAGCGGTTTCAGCCTGTGATTTGTTTTCAAGGCAACAGGTTATAAAGTTAACACCTCAGGGTATTCGTTTGTCAGAGCTCCTTTCTCATTTCAAAAATGTCCCCATCTCACTACAACTATGCATATAGGTGCTTGAGAGCTGTGGCATAAAGCAGAGATCACTTTTAATGCTCTGATCAAAGGCTGGAGATAAACAAGGATATGGTGATCTGGGAGAATACACTTCATTTCCTCTAATTGCTTTTCTGCCTAGTCCTCGCTCTCCGGCTGAATATTTAAAGACGAGGACCTTCTGAAGTTTCTAGGCAGTGAAAAGCAGAAAGGGCAGAACTGAGAAGTAGCCACTTTCTGTTGAATGTTTCAGGTCTGCTTAAGCCCTAAAGGAGGTTCAGTGTCAAAGTCTTGGCATGGAGCATTAAGCAGGTGCTCACTCTGCTGCAGTTTACTTAGTCTGAAATAGCAGTGTCCTCTCTTGCCTGCCCAGAAAATATTGTGTATGCCTTAAACACTAAACATGAAAGTGAGATAAGGGATGGCTGAAAACTTTGGGATCATTTTCATGACAGAGGAAAAGACTATGGACTCCCTCTCTTTCCCCCCCATATCCTATATATTTTTATTTAATTCTCGAATTAGATGAGTTAATTTGGCCCACTGATGGGCTGGATTCGACCCTGAAGCCCCCTGCTGGAGGCCTGTGGCCTTGCCACAACCTGCCCCAGAGAAGCAAGGCATAGAGAGGGCTTCCAAGCGGGCTAGAGAGTCTGCAGAAGGAGGCCAACACTCCTGGAGAGAAAACCAGGGGTGGCTGAATGCCCGAGAGAAGCAACACTGTGGACAGCTCTGAGTGGAGGGCTGGTGAAACACTAAGGACTGTCAACAGATACTAGCAGATTGTGATCGAGCCCTGAGGTAAAGGTGAGGACGTGGGAGGCACCCAGGGAAGTGGCGCATGGAATCAATGGCTGTAAAAACACACTTAGTGAGTAGCTGCAATCTATAGGGTCCCTGGGCTGGGGCCTGGAGTTGAGGGTGGGGCCAGCCTCTCCCCACTCCCTTTCTCCTGAAACTCATTTGCAACTGGAAGGCCATGGCCTGGACAGTGGCATTGTGGTAGGCAGGGTAGGAACTGGGACACTACTGACCCGGCCATTGGGCTGGAACTAAAACGGCCTTGAGACAACCCAGACACCATCTCCAGGAGGGGACGTCCCAGGCGCACTATTCGTCCAGAGTGGGGAATGGACTAGGGGCATAAACGGAGCTAGGGCCAAGAAACTGACTCCAGGAGGTGAAGCCCTGGAAGCACCACTCTCTCTGGACTGGAAAAAGCAACTGAGAGCTGGAAATGGAGGGACCCGACAGAGGGTGCCACGACAGCCCTTGACTAAATGTGTACCCTGAATGAAGGTTGTTTGTGTGATACATGAAGTGTGGACTCACTTGGAGGCCTGAGCAGCTAAAAGGCAGAAGGACTAAGTGAGTGCAGGCCCATCCACGTGACCAGATAGAGGGGTTGGAGATGGGGGTGCTTGTAGGAAGCTACTGTGGCACCCTGACCACTAGAACTTGAGATGTCCTTCCCTGATACTTCCCACGGCACTGATAGCCTTCTGGGAAGTAGGGTGTCTTCCTCTCTGTAGTTGAGTACAGCACACCTATCCACATTTCAATAAATTCCACCAGTACAGCTGTTGGGTGCCTCCCACCCCCACTCCCAACCAAATTCACTATTTACCACATCAGTCAGGTTTAGATTCCAGGCAATCAAGCCCACATCTCTTCC
Source organism: Carettochelys insculpta (assembly GCF_033958435.1). Classification (NCBI taxonomy): domain Eukaryota; kingdom Metazoa; phylum Chordata; order Testudines; family Carettochelyidae; genus Carettochelys; species Carettochelys insculpta. Next base: position 61,681,356 of record NC_134144.1, read on the forward strand.
CACCAAAAATAAATGAGCCAGTCTCTCCCTCTGAGAATGTTGTAGTGGTTCTTTCCCCCGCTTTTCCAGTGGGCCAAGCACCTCCATAATATAAGAATACAAAGTATCCCTGACTTCTGCGGCTTCCATGCAACCAGCCCCTGCAGTGCTAGCTGCGCTTTTTGGTGGAGGGTGCCAGTCCAGCATGCCCTTGCTGTCTTAGGTCCAGTCACTGGGAAATGGTTTGCTGCTGGCTTCACAAACGGTGTGAAGAGGCAAGCAAGCTCCAGTGCTGAGATCAGCATTGATGACACTGGACTCCAGACAGGCTTGTACACACCTCCAGTGTGATTTTAATCTGCCAAAAACATTTTCAACCACCATTTTCACCTGCTGGGAACTTAACCGACATTTTGGGTGCAAGGGCCTTTTAAATCAGGGTATGGCTTCATAAGCCAGGGCAAAAGAGGGCATGTGGGGCAGGTAATCTACCATCACTAACTGTAACCCCTCTACAACCACAGTGACATTCACAAGTCTTCCTTTGTGAAGACTCTGTGGTTTATCTGCTCCTTGAAGAGGCCAAACTATAGGAACATGAGTCCCATCAAGAGCCCCAGGAACCCCAGTCTGTCAAAGTCAGCAATTACGTCCAGCACATCTTTAATGCCCACTACCTGTAACAATACACCTGATTACATCAGAAATCTCCAACTCCATTTTATCCACAGCCAACTTATGAACCCCAAACTGCTTGGCAACAGTTCTGCAGGAGTCTGGGGTAGCCAACTCTGAAAAGGTCATGGCATTGCTGCTTCTGGACTGGCAACAGTGACCTCAGATGTATCTGAAGAGGAAGTCAAGCTGCTCAAAAAGCTCTGGAAATGTAGCTTTCTTCATGCAAAATTCTGGACTCAGTGCCAGTCATCCAGGACTGGATGAAGAGAAGTTCATCAAAAGGTGTCTCCTGAATGTTCCTGGCTCCAATAGCTAGAACTGCACAAGCCAAAATAACTGCTGAGCAGGCTGTGTTGGCAGGTAGTACCATTTTACCACAGTGGGTGTGTCTACACTTGCATTCCTCTTTCGAAAGAGGTATGCAAATGAGGGACATCAAAAATGCAAATGAGGAATGCAACTGTAGACGTAGCCAGTCAGAGCTGTCCTGCCCATGGACAAACTGGGGTGGCAATCCCAGGTCCTGCACTTCTTGGGGCCATGTGGATGGTCTCCCAGCCATCCTATGAACAGGAGGGAAAAGGATTACCTCAGGCAGGGCACAGCAGTGGTGGTAGGTGGACGGTGGCAAGAGCAGGGGGTTGCCTTAACTCACCCCCCGCACACACATTCATCACATTGTTGGTGTGAGGGGTAGCCTGTTCTGCTGCTCTCTCCCGGCCTGCTGAGCCCCACTTCTGTGGCAGCTTCACTCCCTGCTGCCTGCAGAGAAGTTGGGTGCAGCGAGCCAGGTGGTGAGTGCAGGTGAGCTGAGGGGAAATTACTCCCTGCTGCTGCCGCCTACCACCACACACTGCCCTAGGTAATCCCTGGCCTGGTTGGTCAGGGAGCAGGTAAAGGACAATGGAGGGGGTGGGGCATGGGAGGAGTGGGTCCTGCAGCATGTGGGTATTGCCCCTAACCCCATCCCCTGTTGAGATGACCCTGACCACAGTGTACCACAGTCCTAGGGCTACAGCATCCATATTTCATGGCAGCGCTAGAGACTCTGGGAGATGGCTCCTATGACTCAGGTCTGCACACTGCAGTGGGGACCCCTGAGTCCTGGGTTGGATAAGTGTTAATTTAAGGTTAAAATGCACTGTAGATGCTCACACCTGGGTTCCCTGAGATGGGTCAGCTGACTCAAGTCCCATTAACCCAAACTAAACAGTGCAGTGTAGACATACCCTCTGGGTCCAACTTGCAAAGAGTGACTTCAAAGTTTTACCCAGAGAAACTGAGATGGTCACGTATAAGTGCCAGCTCGAAGGCACAGCCAGGGCATGGTGGTGTACTTTAGCTTCTAGCCTTTTGAAAATTTGGGTTCCACTCCTGCTAGGTGCTGAACAGGAGATGGTGAATGAGGTGATGTGGTGGAGCCAAAGGGACTACCATCTCCCAGTCTCAAGACATTGTCCTTCAGTGACTACCTAAACTAGCAGGACCTGATTTTGAGAAGTCTACAGGAGCTGTGGGTGCTCAGCTCCACTGAAATATCTGGCCATATATCCAGTGATGGCCTTTTGCAGGTTTAACAGCATACATGAGAACAGTTGAAAATTACACGCACACATTCAAGCAAAATATGAAGAGCTAAAATAATGCCACATATGGGTGCTCCACCTATGGTAAGCTTCCTTGTAAGCTATGTGGGTCGAATTAGCATCAGGATTTTGCTTGAAGCAGTGCATTGAATAATAGATCTTTGACTTTATCTATGAGGATCTAATGGAGCCAGCTGCTATTACTATATTGCCAAATGACCAGACATTCTGTTTTTCCTAGTTTCCTTGTTCCAGCAGGTTTCCTCTCTTGTGTGTGAATGGATTGGATTATCCAAGCAAGTTTATCAGGTGACGGATCCTTTCATCTGTTAAAGTTTAATGTTCCCCCACAGCTTTCCCATTTTTAAAATCTGCCAAAAGCATTCCTTAATGCAAACAGTAAAAAATGAATTACAAGCATGCCCCAGCATTTGTCTGCATAATTAGTGGATTAGATACTTTTCAGCAGCACACCCCTCTGTCATATGCAGTCTGGTGAAGAACTCTCCCAAAACGCAATAGGAAGAGTTTTTGCGTTAATAAAACTGTCCCTACTGATGCAGTCTCACAAGCAGGCCCATGGGCCATTCCCAGTAGGGCTCACAGGCAATCCAAGCAGAATGCCTAAGAAGAGGAGGGGGTGGCACATTGATCTATGTTGGCTTCCCTTGTTTTTCCGGTAAACAGACGGTCTCATGATTCCAGGTCAGTGGCATTTGTGGCTGAATGTAACAGTCCAAGTTCAATAGCCAGTTAATGGCCTTACTACTTAAGTCACATGCAGGAAGTCAGAACTAGCACCCTGAGCCTCCATGTCCAAAAACACACCCCACCTCCCCTCCTCTTTCCCCCACCTGAAATAGGACTCAGTTAGATGGCAATGACAGAAGCAGCTCCTCTATCTTCTCTGTGGGCACTGTTTTCCCCAGCTATGCACAGAAACTGTGTTACAGGAACTAAGGAGGAGCCATTTGCTGGTATCAGATCCAGTCCCACTTCTAATATCCACACAGTCACCTGTCTTTTATGCAAGGTGAGGGATAGGACGGATTTGGTTTTTTTTTTTACAATCTGTCTGCTCTTTCTGCCCACATTAGTACCAGGAGAACCACTATATTAAATCTCCCCATTTCAGAAGAAGAGATGGTCTGGAGACTTGCTGGAATGTGGAAGAAGTGCCAATTCCTCCTTCTCCCCCCAGCTGTCCTAATAGTAACTCAGGAGTGAGCAATACACAGCCCACAGGCCAGACCCACTTCGCCAGGAACGGCTCCTGACAGTTCAGATGTTTTATTTACCTGAGTGTCCACAGGTACTGCCATTCGCAGCTCCCATTGGCTGGGAACAGTGATTCACAGCCAACAGGAGCTATGAGCAACCATAAGTTTCAGTAGTCAGGTAAGTAAACTATTTGGAAGCCCATCAGGAATAACCTTGGCAAACTGCGTCTGGCCAGTGGGTTGCTTATTTCCCATCCCTGCTCTAGGCACTATGGGACACAAGCCAGGAGGAAGGAAGGTTGGGACCACATCTGTTCACTCCTACCTGTGTTCATCAATGGTGACACTAGCATGACTTTGAAAGGGTAGATCTACACACAGCAAAGTTATTTTGAAATACCAGCCATTATTTCAAAATAACTATCCAAGCATCTACACAATGCAACTGCTGTTTTGAAATAATTTTCAAAATAACGGTGGGCTTACTTTGAAATTGGTAATCCTCATTCTATGAGGAATCACAGCTATTTCGAAACAGCTATTTTAAAATAAGTGCTGTTAAGACAGGGAATAAAGTCTATTTGGAAATAAGCCATAGTGCGTCCAAGGGCTATATTTCAAAATAGGCTCTATGTGTGGAGATGCTGTATTTGGAAATAGCCAAGTGCTATTTCAAAATTCATTTTTGTGTTTAGCAGCATTATTTTGAAATAAGCTATTCTGGAACAGTTTATTTCAAAATAAGGCTGCTATGTATACATACCCTGAGTCATGAGAATTGTGGCTTTGATTCCCTGCAGCAGTGCTTGGGTCATAAATGGCAGGGGCAATGCTTACAAAGTGGAAAAAAGCCCCCCCAGCAAGCTTTTAAAAATAAGTAACTATGTTGCAATCAGCAGGGAAGTGTATGTTTCGGGTCCCATTTGCTGAAACACAAACATTTGTGGCCCAAAACATACGGGCAGTGCTCCTTTAAATAAGGGCAAATCTACAGGTCAAGATACTTGACACACAATGTCTGATGTGTCAAAAAAATGACAGACCAGCAGCTGATGTACATGGTTTTCAGAGCATTTTGGTGCAGGGTAAAAGTTACAGGGAAAGAGACTGCAGGGTCAGATTGCAGGTGTAAATCAGCGTAGCCCCATTAAGATAGCTGGTTTATACCAACTGAAGATCTGGCCTATATCCAATCAGGAATTGTCACAGAATCAAGGTCAAAATTAACGCTTTTAAAAAAAAAAAATCACTTGCTGGAGAGCTTCACTTTTTAAAGCTGAGCTGTGTCATTACAAAAATATCATTCAATCTCAATCAGATCTGCTAATAGTACTGGGGTTCCCAGTGCATTTCAAAGACATCACTACCTCAGTCAAAATCATAACCGAGGTTGGATATTAAAGTTCCAGTTCACTTGTTGAACCACATACCTGCAGAAACAAAGGATAAGACATTGTTCCCTATGATAATATTCTAACCAGTATGTGCATAATAATCTGGTGAACAAGCAAAATCCTGGGAAGCAGGCCAGAGACAGGAATACCTACTGCAGAAGTAAAATCAATACCTGCCAGCTTGTGATTATCCTGAAAGGTGAGAAAGCATACAAAGGGAAGTGTATGGATAGCCATCATGCGTTTGCTAGTGTTAAAAGCCCCAGTCACCCCCAGGCAGCTTCCTACTGACAGCTTCTGCTCTGCAGTTCTGTTGTCAGCACAAAAATCTGACCCTCGTAAAGCTGCCACCTTAGGAAGCGTGCCCAATACAGAATTTAGTATAAAAATGAACTGTGGACTTACTGAGAGAGGAAGGATGGGCTGATGATCAGGGCACTGATCTGGGGCTTAGAGGATGCCACCTTGAATTCCCTACTGTGACGCAAATGCTTTCTGTGCTGTGAGCAAGTCACTTAAGGTATGTCCATGCTGTAGTCAGCAGTGGTGCTGGAGCACAGGTAGGAATATGCGGCCTTGAAATTAATAGCAGTGATGATATGGTGGCATGGGAACCCAGGGGAACGTACTCATGCTGCTATCCTGCTCTGAAGTGCTTATCCCCTCATTTTCTCAGTGTGTCTCTGTACAAGGGGGAAAACAGTACATCCTTACCTCTCGTGGTTGTGGTGACAATAAAACCACTCAGTTATTGTTACTGGGGGGCCATCTATGACCCCAAAATAAGTGCAGTACAAATTGAGTTATTCATGTTTCACCCATTAACAACCCTCTACTTTACACCAGCAGTGCTAGCGTCTGTCTCAGTGATGGCCAACCAAGACTACTGAGTGGACCGCATACGTAGCCCTCCTCCATCTCAGTGGACTACATGATTGACAGTGGTGTGCAACCTATGGCCCGTGGCCCACTGGGTTCCACCTGCGGCCCATACACCCCTCGACTCTCATGCACTGGGACACCGGAGCCCTTCACTTCCTATACCTCCCCTACCCTTCCACCACTTTTGGAGCACCACGAATCACCAGATTTGTGCTCACCCCCACTCTCCCCCTCCTTCCCAGAGCTTGAACAGCCACGAATCAAGTGTTCATGAGTGTTCAAGCTCTAGGAGAGAGGAGGGGGAGCCAGGACGAAGTGTGAATCAGGTGATTTGCAGCACTCCGAAGCTGTGTCTATACTTGCATTCCTCTCTCGAAAGAGGCAGGCAAATGAGGGTTTGAAAACACAAACAAGGTGCAGATTTACATATCTGGCACCTTATTTGCATATTCTTTCAAAAGAAAAGCGGTATAGCTGCGTCTCTTTCAAAAATAAACCCCATCTTCGGAAGAACCCCATCTATACTGCTGTTTCTTTCGAAAGAATACGTAAATTAGGCACCAGATATATAAATCCGCACTTCATTTGAATTTTCAATTTCCCTCATTTGCATACCTCTTTCAAGAGAGGAATACAAGTGTAGACACAGCTCGAATGTGCTGGGAGGCAGGGAGAGGAATAGGAACTGTTGGGCTCCAGAGCCCCCTGTGTGTGAGACGCACATGGAGTTGGGGGAAACACGGGTCCTTAGGTGGAACTCGAGTGGGATGCATGCACCCCAGGGGCTGCAGGTTGCCCACCACTGGTCTATCTGAAGAGCCATTTCTTTCCTACTGAGCAAAACGGCAGACCCCTACTTAGACAAGTATCATTACAGACAGAACTGCTGCGTATGAATAGCCTAAACATGGACTCCTAGTAAGTCATAAAAGTATGTTTACATTAAAGCAATAACTATTTAATTATAATGAACCCTCAGGCTATCAGAGCAGCATAAATAATGCACACATACATGAAGTTTTCCCAAGATACAACCTAAAAGGGCAATAGGCTTGATGAGGAGCCTGGTTACCTTCACTGCTACCTCCATCACTAGACCTTGCATAGGGGAAGAGTTGCTCTTGCTGAGAGGCTGCTCCCATCCTATGCAGGTGGTCAAGAAAGGTGGGAAGTGGGCCAAGACTTGGCTCTAACTCCCTAATCCCCTGGTCCCTATAGCTGAGCCAGCACAGAGCAGATAGCTGTGCCTGGAGAAGGATTAGAACCACCTCACTACGCCCTGGAGTCAGAGGGAGACAGACGAAATAGTGACTATAAGAATCATAGTTCAGGCCTGTCTGTTCTTCTGGGGCAGAGCAGCTCCTTGCTCAGGCTAGATTCTATGGTATCAATGTGCATAAGAGTAGTCAAATAGGGCCCCAAATAAACAATATCAGAAACAAAAGCAGTGAAATTGGGGGGCAAGGCAGTGAGAAATACAAGTTAACTTACCCTGCCAGTGACACATCATGAGAGGTACTCTGACAAGTTTAAATACGGCATTAAACCTTTAAAATAATGAAATGGTGACAATTTCACCTTCACATGAAAGCTACCAAGGGGGAAAAGGAAAGTGCAAAATGTAAAAGGATATTTTCTTTAAAAAATTGCTTTACATATTTCAGTGCATGTGTTTCCCTTAGGGTCTTCATATTTCGGTCACATAGTTATCCAATTAAAATGAAAACTCTGGGCATTATCCTTTAGGCAAGGATAGCTGCCAGCTGCTAAGTTTTATAAAGTCTTTAATCTTGTCCATAAATATTTAACAAGAACTGGTTGGTACATAAGCAGAAGTAAAGCAGGAAATCAAAGGCAGGAGCTCAGCAATAACCTCTATTGTCTGAATGAAGATGAAATACCAGAACAAGATTATGACTTCTTTTCATATTAAAATTATTATTAAAAAAATATATGCAGAAGGCTTGTATGATCACGTTCCCATTTTTTCCTCTTCATAAGGTGTCCATAAATGTGCAGAGACCTACAAGGATTTCAGAACTGAGAGATTAGTCCATCTCCGAATTCAGCCAATAGTTTTCATTACAGCACAGAACAATTATTTGCATTTGTCTTTCTATCTACCTTCCATCTCTGAATATCACGGAGCTTTCAACAGGTTAATCACATGCCTTGTAGGCATAGTCCATAGAAAAAAGCAATATGCTTGCAAGAGATTCTGGGCACACAGAGACTGCGTACCTGATAGACCTCTCCTTTGGAAGGACAGCTTTCCCATTCTTTATGCACTGGCCAGGAATAGCAGGTGAGTAAAACCACAGTGCCTGCCTCCTGTTTGCCTTTGCCCTGTTGGAACATGGCGCACCCCCATGGAAGTAGGACAGAGCAATCTGCATATACTTGAAACTACAGATGCTGTTTGGCAATAGAATCTGGCTCTACACCAGGGGTCTCAAACTTCATTTACCTGAGGGCCAGTGTCAGTCCTCAACTCTTCCTAGTGAGCTACTGGGCATCCTTCTCTAGTGTGGAGATTCACCTTGAGTCCTCCATTTTCCCCACACCCATATATGTCTGCCAGCCAACCCATGCACCCCCCCACCCACCATATATCCCTCTGGCCCCATGTGATGCCTTGGGGCAACTTAACCCTCCCTGCTTCGTCCCTGGTGTCACCACTGGTATCGCAGCAGGGCTAGCGTGGCCTGCAGTTCCTACCTCTGTGCCACTGCTGGCATATCCCTGTGGCCCAGGAGAGTTGTGTGCAGAGTTGCTCTGTCCATAAGGCAACTTGTAATGGCCAGCTCAAGCCCTGTGCTTGGGGAAGGGGCTGCAGAGTGGCTGTCAACCATCGTATGGTTGGGATGTTCCCCATACTCAGGTCAGCATGTGGGGCCCTGGGCCTGACACCAGGGGGTCAGTCCTCCCCATGCCCACTAGGGCAGCAGGCGTCACGAGGAAGCAGAGCTCTGCAGCAGCCAGCTCCACTCTGCAGCCATCTCCCAGGCAAGCCTACATGGGGGCTGGGGCGCTTCTCTTCCCATCATCACAGTGGAGTGACCAGGCTGGCATGGGAGATGGCAATGGACAGAGCAAAGCTTGCTGCGTTGCTCCACTTCCCCGCATCTCTCTCCACAGCAGGCCCCCGGTAATCGCCAAAGCCACACCCCTCATGGAAGGGATCTTGAGTTAATGGGTGTAATGAGATGAACTTGGAGAAAGGGTACAGACATCCCACCCCCACAAGGCTGCAGAGACTCACATGCCAGCAGATATGCCTAGGCCAGATGGTAGACCACCTCAGGCTCTTGATGCCCCCTGAGCTCTGAGTTTCAGACCCCAGCTCGCCATATTCTACTTTCCTTTGATATTTCATCACTCTAATATGAGAGGAGCATGAACAGAAGCTTTGGAGGACAAAGCCAATTCTTTCAAATGCAGGTGGTTAATGTTAGGCAGACAATTGCCATGGCTTCATTTCCACTGGATCTAAGAACCAGGAGCTATCAGTGAATTAAGTCAAAACAAAACAAAACCCTCATGAAATGAGCGTGAACTGGAATTGTGTGAACTATAGCTGACATAAACCCATTGCTGAAACAGTTAGAGAATCCACTAAGTCTGGTCCAGATCCTTTGGTATGTGTTTCAATGGTCCATAAAGCACATTTTCAGCATAGCAGCCACACAATTCTCATAGCAGCCACACATGACTTTGACGAAAGAACCATGCTTTGCAGCGCATGTGTGGAGATTGAAGCTAGGAATGTACATATGAGACCATAGTTCCTTTATGACCCGGACATTGTTGTTCTTATACAACCATACTCCACTTATTGTCTACAAAAGCACATTTGGGTCAATAGTAAACAGAGAGATGGCCGTGCTACTCTGTGTACTATCAAAACAAAAAAAAAGCAGTCCAGTAATAATTTACTAGGTGATGAGCTTCCGTGGGACATACCCACTTCTTCAGACCATAGCCATACCAGAACAAACTCAATACTTAAGGCACAGAGAACCAAAAATAGTAGTCAAGGTTGAAAAATTATCATCAAAGTGAGCAAATCAGAGAGCAAAGGGGCAGAAGTGGGAGGGAGTCAAGAATTAGATAAAGCAAAGTATGAAAAAAAGTCCTTATAATGAGCTAGAAAATTGCCATCCCAGTTCAAACCACATGTTAATGTATCAAATTTGAATATAAAAGAGAGCTCAACAGTCTCTCTTTCCAAATGGCTGTTAAAGTTCCTTTTCAATAAAACACAGACTTTCTGGTCATTAACAGAATGGCCCACTCCATTAAAGTGCTGGCTGACAGGTTTGTGAATCGGGAGAGTTTTTATGTCTGTTTTATGCCCATTAATTCTTTGTCTAAGGGAGTTTGAAGTATGTCCAATATACAAAGCATATGGGCTTTGTTGGCACATGATGGCATATATGATGTTAGTTGAGGAACATGAGAATGTACCCGAGATTCTGTGAATAACGTGGTTAGGTCCAGTGATGGTATCTCCAGAATAGATATGTAGACAAAATTGGCAATGGGCCTTGTTGCAAGGAAAAGTTCCAGGATTGGTATTCCTGTTGCATAGTCTGTGGTTGTTGGCGAGAATCCTCATAAGGTTGGGATGTTGTCTGTAGGAGAGACCAGGCCTGTCACCTAGGGCCTTCTGGAGCATGGCATCCTGATTAAGGAGAGGTTGTAGGTCTTTAATAATGAGTTGCAGTAGTTTGAGTTGGGGGCTGTGTGACAATTTAACACTGTTTGGATTAAAGGGCCTACATATACCCCAAAATGAGGACCTTTACCTGCATGGATTTAAAAGAATCAAAGCCCAAAGGTCTAAAGTTCATCCTGCTTTGAAAATAGTCAACCTGTGCATGACTGTAACATAGGTTAAACTGGGTGACCCTGCAGGAGAAAAATGAAGACACTTGGGTTTCTCTCTTTTGTGACTTAGTGTCTGCTATAGACCATGTTAATAATGGCACATGAGGCCAGACAGTATGAAATAGGGCAGACAGTCCCCCAAAACTGGTGGTCTACTCTATAATTGGATTCACCAGACCAGTTACAAAAGAGCTTCTTCAGGACTGCGCTAGTTATCAAACACGGTCTCTGTTAGGATTGGCTCCTTTTCAGGCAATCCAATCTAATTTAGTGAGAGTTTATAGAAAAACTATTTCACCAGATGTGATGTGTGCTCTAATCCCAAAGGATCAGACATATATCCCCAGGTCAATATGAATCTCAGATTTTACTCAAACATCTATAGTAAAACTAAAGATTTACTAATAAAAGAGTTCTAAATGGTTAATAACTCATATACCTACAAATCATACACAAACAAATGATTACAAAGCCCTTCTATCAGGCTTGTACCATCAACAGAAGAGACTATGATCTAATAAAGGCTGTCTGGTAACTTCCAGATTAGGAAGTCCTCAGTCCATGGTTCAGGATGTTCCTTTTATTGGAAAACTACAGTCCAAAGAATTAGAGCAGAAAAGAGGCAATACGGAGATGTCTCAGGTGTCTCTTTATATCATCTGGTATTTGCATGGAAACTTACTGTCCCAAACAAAGCCCACAACCCTGTGTATGGAAATTTATTGACCTAAAATGGAGTCCTGGGGTCACATGAACCTACCACATGCCCCTTCATTTTTTGCTGTATCACAGGGGGTGGCCATTGTTTGTTTGCTGTCTGAGACATCTGGAGGGATGAGTTTCTTCAATGGCTCATCACACACCTGTCTGGCTCTTATATAAAATCTAACTGGAGTGTCACCCAGGAATAGAACACATTTAAAATACAAGTGCATAGTCAATATTCCTAACTTCAGAGACAATGCATGCATGTAAACAAGATAACTGTAGTTAGCAAATCAATACTTCTCCGTTGACACTTTACATGACAGTTTGTCCAAGATTTGTTGCAATTGTATAACAGTCTATCAACAATGCTACAAGTGATCAGTCATACAGCATCACACTCCCCATTTACAAATGATGCTCTCACCACTTTCTGATCAGGTCTGTCATATGAAAAAAATCTTTTGATGCATTCATTATCATGCCTGCAGCAAAGCAGCATTACAAGACAGCCCAATGAGCAGTAACACACAACTAAACAGATGTACATCAAAAGGATTCCTTTTAATCCTTTCAGTCTTGACAATACCTCATTAAGCACCACAGAACTTTGAAGGACAGAATATTGAACAATGTATTTATGCGTGGTCACCAGGAACAAACAGGGAAATCAATAGATGATCTAATAGCTCTTTTCCACCTCTCTGACCTCTCAAACATAAGAACCCACCTTAGCTGAACTCAATTCCTATGCGATCGAGTGCTGATTCTAAAGTGGTTAAATGTTTTCCAGCAAGGAAGCCAATAAATTCAGTTTTAATTAATTAATTAATTTTAATTTCCACAATGAGCAAATCACTTAGAGAGTGACATTCTGACACAGATTTTCATCCTGCAATTATCTTGATGTAACCAGACAAATAATGGAACTGCTCAGTAATTTAAAACTCTGTAGGCCAAACATTGGTTATACGGCACACTTTCTCTATATTAAATATACCAGTGCTCAAGGGCTCCATTCAGCTTCCATTCATGTCAGTAGAAAGAGCCATGCTACTTGTGAATGATACTTTTGTATTTTTGCTAAACACTCTGAATTTATTCATGAAAAGTACTAACTATTTAAAAACTTCTAAGTGAAGTGCAAGAAGTGCAGCTAATTATATTTTGCATCCAGTCTATGGCTAAGGTGTTATTACTTGAAGTGAGAATCTAGACTCAAAAATTGTTAGTCCCTTAAAGGATTATGAATAATTGAACAAGGAGTTCACAGTTTTGGTCCATGAAAAAAGGCTGTGCTAAATAACTTCATGGAGGTGCTCTTCCTCATAAAAAATATTAAATCAGGAATTAAATTTCTAATGTGTATTAATTATAGATGAGGGAATGCAATGCAAATGGCAAAGTTAGTTGAGAGTAATACGAGGACAGCTTGAGAAAAACCTTGGTTAGTCTAACAGAAAAGTTTTGAGCATGAGCTTTCATGAGCACAGCCTCACTTCATCAGATGCATCTGATGAAGTGAGTCTGTGCTCACGAAAGCTCATGCTCAAAACTTTTCTGTTAGTCTGTAAGGTGCCACAGGATCCTTCGTTGCTGTTACAGATCCAGACTAACACAGCTACCCCTCCGGTACTTGGTTAGTCTAGTAAGCAAACTCACTTCTGTGAACAAAAAATTCACCACTCAAAAGCCCTGAGGGGCAGGGGTCTCAAACTCATGACCCAGGGGCCATCTGCAGCCTGAACAGTTCCAGAATCTGGCCCTTGCACACCTGCTGACATATGAGTCCCTGCAGCCCTGCAGGGTGTCTGTAGCCTTCCCCAAAGTCCAGCTGCTGATCTGCTCCCATATCCCACCATCACACCCCTCCCCGCAGCCTCAAGGATTACTAGGGGACCTGTGGCAATGGGAGCTGCCGGGAAGTGAAGCAACACAACAACCTTTACTGTACTCCACTGCCATCTTTCAGGCCAGCCCAGCCACTCTGCTTCACTCATACATATGTAGTGGGAAGTGAAGTGCCCCAGCCTAGCGCAGGCTGGCTTGGGAGATGGTGTAGCAGAGCTGGCAGAGTTCTGCTTCCCATCATGGGTGGGCTTGACGTCCTGCTGCCGGCTCTGACACATGCAGGGCTTCACAGGCTAATCTAGTTATGGGGGATCATCCCATCCATCAGAAAGTTGGTGAAGCTGGTGCAGGACCCCCCAAAGACGCAGGGCCCAGGGTGATCATGACAAACTGTCCTATGGACAGAACAGCTCTGCACTAATTTCCCCTGGACCCAGGGATGAGCCAGCAGTGGTGCAGAACTTGGAAGCCACTCTAGCCCCACTGTGCTACTGGTGGTGGTACCAGGGACCACTGAGGGGGTGTATTTTAAATTGCCTATAGGCAATAGGTAGTGCTAGGGAATGCCAGGGCCAGGAGATGTGAGTTTGGGGGCAGGCGGAGGAACATATGGAGAATCCCTGGAGCCCTGCCATATTGGAATGACTGCTGACCCACTTAGAAGGATTTGAGAACTGGCATTGGCCCTAAAGTAAATTGAGTTTGAGACCCCTGCCCTAGGGCCAAGCTTATTAAAGTCAAGAAAGGGCAGCAAAAATGATGAGCAGGAAAAGTCTGGTGATATAAGGACCATTCTGAGACAAACTAGTGGGATACTGATGAGATAGATCAAAAATAGGGGATACCACATGACAGTTAACTGAAATGAGGTGAAGAGCAGTATGGTGAGTAGGACACAGTCCCACATTTTTCAGCAGCCAGGTGATATTTTTTAGTCTGCTTGTCACTACAAAGATGATTCCATATGAACTGATGGACTAAATAGCCATATTCAAGCACCAGCATTAACTTCAGGAGCCAGAGCAGAGTCTCTTGTGGGAGAAGCTAAGCTGGAGCTGTATCAAACTCAAACCAGCTGAAGCTGTGGTGTATAAGTGGGAGAGTGTTAGACACATCCATATAATAAATCCACGAACAACGTACAGGAGGAATGGCAGGCAAGGCGGTCAATTGAGCCCACGTAAATGCATTGTGCATCTCAAGTCCATCTGACAAAATCATGTTTCCTTTACAGAGCTATGCTGCTCTTAGTCATCTGTACAGCACACACAAGGCATCACAAGATGCCTATTATAATCAACAGTTAGAGACAGGACCACCTGCTAAAGTATGCTGCAGTTGTTCCCTTACTCGATTCTACATGAGAAAAATTGCTAATAAGCTAGAAAGATAAGCTGCACCACCTTACTTCTGTTATGCTATAAGTTTAACTGATTACTTCCACAAGACAGCCAGAAGTAGCTTCTCTTCCCTAAACTACTTCCACAATAGTAATCAAGTTCTTATTAACAACTTTCAGTCACAAAGGAAATCTGAGAAAACTAATTTCTGACAAAGGACATCCGTTCACAGCCACAGAATCTGATGAATGTCTGAAGGAGACATATTAAGCTCTGAAATTCGTCCATTTATTATCCTCATACCAATGGGGAAAATGGAAAATTTTAATCTAGTTTTAAAAGACTTTTTGCAAACTGCTGACCTAGAAGAAAAGCCCTGCAGATCATTTGGTATGGATTTCTAACAGCAGTACTGAGAAACCTGATGTGCAACACAGGTGGAGACCTGTCATGGGACCAAAAACATCCCACCTATATCTCTTGTGTTCTTTATATTTCTAATCCTGATGCCACATATATTTTTACTCTTCAGCCACAGAGTTTGCAAAATCTACCCTGTGCCACAGAACTATGTTCCACAATTTAAGCTTTGCAAGAAGTGTCCTCCAGGCAACCTACTGCACAAGTCTTGATAGAGCAGATGGCTAGAAAGTCTCTTTAAGCGGACAGCTGGAGATGCCTCTGACAAGGGGAAATGCCTAATTATTACAGATTTTATGTAAAGTGCATGTGTTCTTGCCGAAGTCTGGGGGAAATGATACAGTATGATTCAACTCCATACAGCATACATGACAAAACTTAGCTAAGAGAACCTGCTTCAGTACAGAAATAACCCCTCTTCAGCCCCATACTCCTAGTTGTTGCCTACTCCTCACCCCTGGATTTCATTCTGGGCATCCTCAAACAACTACAACCCAAACTCAGAGGGGGACCCATCTCAGCTATTGCAAAATAGAGTATCTACACACAATAGAGCCACTGGACGCACAATGCCTTATTTCGAAGTAGACTTATTCCCTGTCCCTGTGTCTACACGTGCCCCTTCCTTTCAAAAGTGGCATGTTAATGAGCGGGTTTGAAAGATGCTAATGAGGCACTGCAATGAATATGCAGCACCTCATTAGCATAGTGGCAGCCGCGGCTATTCGAAAGTGCGGCTTTTCAAATCGCGCACTGCCCGTGGAGACGAGACCTTCCAAAAGGACCCCCCCACACACAGTTTTTGAAAGCCCTTCT
This sequence comes from Carettochelys insculpta, assembly GCF_033958435.1. Lineage (NCBI taxonomy): Eukaryota > Metazoa > Chordata > Testudines > Carettochelyidae > Carettochelys > Carettochelys insculpta. Next base: position 61,697,117 of record NC_134144.1, read on the forward strand.
TCTGATCACCAGACAGGAAGAAGGGCTTTCAAAAACTGGGGGGGTCCTTTTGGAAGGTCCCGTCTCCACGGGCGGCTCACAATTTGAAAAGCCGCACTTTCAAATCGCCGCAGCCACCATTATGCTAATGAGGTGCTGCATATTCATTGTAGCGGCTCATTAGTATCTTTCAAACCTGCTCATTAATATGCCCCTTTCGAAAGGAAGGGGCATGTGTAGACCCAGCCTGACTGTCTACACAGCACTTATTTTAAAATAGCTACTTTGAAATTGGTGCTGTTCCTTGTGGAATGAGGTTTACCTATCTCAAAAAACAAAAAAAGCCAACCACTATTTCAAAACAACAATTACATTGTTTAGATGCTTGCAAACTTAATACCGGCTGTGATTTCGAAATAACCCTGCTGTGTAGACCTACCCTGTTTGTACGGTAACAAGCACAAGAGAGCCCAAAACTGGTGCTGTAACAAAACAAAGCAAAGCCACTTAAAGACCAAACAGACAAACCCCACATTCTTCTCTAATCTCTGAAACTTCAAAAGGCTCTTGTGTCTGTCTTTAGTTGATATATGAACATCTTACAAATAAAAGAATCCAGTTGAACACAAGGACTTTGAGGTTAATGAACTAGGGAGGTAGTAAGATTTGAATAAAAAAGGCGTTTTCTCCAAGAAATTTGATAGCATGCCCAGCCTTCTCTGTAGATGGTCTCCCAGTTAGAACTATTAAATGCTGCTCTGATGCCAAGCTAATTGGCCAATAATGAGAGCCTAGGGTTAGATCTAGTATGGTCTCATCAGCATTCAACAGCATGGTATCATGCTGCACTATGAAGGACAGAGAAATGCCACAACAAGACAAGGAAAGGAGAGGAGGACTAAGACAAATATTTTGTTAATTGCAGAGTAGGTGCTCATGCTAATAGATACTCCCTCTGAGCCATCCCCAAAGTGACAAAATCAGATGGGTTCTGAATACACCTGATTTTGTGTGTGCATGTGGAACTTGGACAGTTATTGCACAAAGCAGAGGAGACAGCAGGTGGGTACAAACTGGGACAGTATACCAGCAAGAAGTGACCTCTGGTGCTGGTCCATACATGGTGCTGCTGGACTCCACCATCAGGGCTGCTAATGGTGGGGAGGGAGAGCAAATGGGCCTGGCAATTTAATGGGGCTCAGGGCTCCTGGCCACCATAACAGCAGCAGCAGCTGCCAGAGCCTGATGGGTGCCCTGGGCCCCTTCAAATAGCCACTGCAGCCCTGGGGCTCTTGGCAGCAGCAGCCATGAAGGGTCCCCGGCCTCACCCCTTCAACCCAAAGCCCTGCCCCTTCTGAGGGGCCCAGAGCTGGCCCCAACCTCACCTGCACCAGGATCATGATTGCCCCGGTGGCATCCCAGTAAGTCCCAGTGCTTACTTTCACCCTGGCACAGAGACACATAGAAAGACAAATGAGCTTCCTTCCAAACAGACCTCATGTTAGAGCCACAATAGCCGTTTCCTCCTTCTTCTCCTTCCAAAGCCATGAAGCCAATGGCATTACCCACATAATTGAGAAGTAAAGAATCATGTCCTCTGAATTCCTTACTACACTCTGGTGTTGGAATCTGTGCTGGAGGAAGCTAGAAGTGCCCCACTGAAGTCAATGGACCTATGCCAACATTCACCTGCTGAGGAGGTCATCAGGCCATATCCTCAGAGATGATCAAGTTGCTAATTTCCACTGAAATCAAAGAAAGATGGGAACCTACGTATGTATGGGGATCGGAGTCACACTGATTTCCAGCTAGCAAGAAGCTCCAATACAAAAAAGGGTTCAAGAGATTATGGAAAAAAAGACTGTAGTGATACACAAGCAAACATATGTCTGCACAGAAATAGAGCAGGTTGTTTGAACAGGTGATTTTACCGTTCAGGTTTTTTTTTCCCATACTTAGACATTGTGGGTTGGATTTTCAAAAGCATTCAACATGGCCTACCTCTTTTCCCATTGAAATCAATGATAAAATTCTCCATTGGCATCAATAAGAGCAGACTTAAATAAATGTTGGGTGCTTTGGAAAACCCCACCCTATGAAAGTTAATCACTGGATACTGTCTTGACACTGCACAAATGCACCTGGGAGGAAACAGTGCCAGGAGTCCTCCCAACATGTTATCCACCATTGCAATCCTTGTGCTCACAAGTGCATGTGCTCCTGTTTGTAATCTGCCAGGCTAGCGCTCCATCCTACCATTCACCAGACACAAAAGAGAAATCAGGCTGCACCTCTACAAAAGCAGAGCAAGCGGGGCTGGTCTGCTGGCCACCTGGATGCACCAGGAGGCATGTGCCTTGCTATGACACAATCCTTTCTTGTGCTTCTATTGAGGAAGTGCAGCTCTGTGTCACTCCTGCCTCCTCTCCCTGAAAAAGTGCCTTCAAGTGTGGCTACTTGAGGCAAATATGGCTGCCATGTTATATGTGTAAATCCAGAGTCATTCTGTCTTCAGTGCAATTATTCTAAATTTATAATGCTATAAATGAGAGCTTGTTTTGTTCTCTAGACTATCTGGGTGGGTTATTTTTGCACAGATTGAACTGTGTTTGCTAACAAAGCCCCTCTCTGCATTTGAAAAATTTGTAATTAGGCCAGTATAATTAAGTTCAGTGGTGTGGATGCCAAAAAGCTCAAAAACTTGTCTCTCACCAGCAGAAGTTGGTCAAGTAGAAGATACTGTCTCACCCAACTTGCCTGTTTGTGTAGTTAAACTGGTTTACTGAAGTGGATGGATGATAACCATAAAAAAACTGGTGCAGTGGACTCTGGTAAGTTACCATATGAAACCACTCCAATGTACACCCTGTTTCACCTTAGTGCAGTTGTAGGGGTTTTAGTGGTTTGCCCCCGTGTAGCTATATCAATAAATCCATGCAAATGTACCTGATGTAAGCTAAGCCTGATCAAACACAAGTCTTTAAAAAGCCTTTTAGCACTACGGACAGAGACGTAATAACCAGCTTCCTGCCTGGAAACAATGAACGTTTCACCAAGCAAATGTTTTAGTTGCTGTTAATGTAGCAGGGAATAATAGGTATTTTGTACAACTGTTATTAAAATAATTTCCAAATGTGCAAACCTATAATCATGCTTGACATTGAGGCTACATTTTTGGTTCCCCCTGTCCCCACCCCCTCTTTTTCTTGAATCACAGCTTTCATCTTTTCATCCTGTTTTCTTGAATCACAGCTATCCAGCTGTGTAGGAAAGATAGAAAATATGGCAAAAGTCCACCTTGGTTTAACCAGGAGATCTTGCATGATCTCAAAATAAAAAAGGAACCATAAAAAAATGGAAACAAGGGCAAATTACAAAGGATAAATATAGGCAAACACCACAAGAATGCAGGAGCAAGATTAGAAAGGCTAAGGCACGAAATGAGCTCAAACTAGCTACAGGCATAAAGGGAAACAAGAAGGCTTTTTATAAATACATTAGAAACAAGACGAAGACTAGGGACAGGGTAGGGCCACTGATCAGCGAGGAGGGAGAAGCAGTAACAGGGAACTTGGAAATGGCAGAGATGCTTAATGACTTCTTTGTTTCGGTCTTCACTGAGAAGTGTGAAGGAATGCCGAACAGTGAATGCTAGTGGCAAAGGGGTAGGGTTAGAAGTTGAAATAAAAAAAGAACACGTTAAAAATCACTTAGTCTGTGTCTACACTACAAATTAACTTTGAAGTTAACTTGGAAGTAAGGGGCTACTTCGCAGTAGCCTGCAGAGTGTCTACACAAGCTTTTCCTTACTTCGACGTTAACATCGAAGTAAGGATGGCTAACTTCCAAGTCACTACTCCATTCCTGTGAATGGAGTAGTGGCCTACTTCGACCTGTAACTTCGAAGTTAACATGTGTAGATGCTCTGCACTCCTTACTTCGAAGTAAGGAGTCCTCCAAGTAGGGCCCCCCCACAAGAAGATGGAGACAATCTGGCCAGCCCGGGCAGGGCTCTATGGTCTCTGCTGGCTGCCTTAAAGGAAGCAGCTCTCTGGCAACCCCAGGCAGGAAGCTGAGAGTGTGCCACAAGCAGGGGAAGCATGAGCTCTGCTCTCAACTGCCCCTGCTCGAAGCACTTGCCAGCCTCCGCAGCCCCTACCCACCATGGCTGCATGACAGGACCCACCCCCCAGGGCCTCCAGAGGAGGGATCCCAGGAATCACAGGGCACAGGCAAGGGCGGCGCCAGGAAGGGACCCCCCTGGACAGAGGCAAACCTGAAGGACCTCCTCACTCTGTGGGGGGAGGAGGAGGTCCAGCAGCAACTCGGAACCCACCAGCACAATGCCAAGGCATTTGACCAGCTGGCCAGTGGTCTCGCCAGGCGAGGACACCCCGACCGCCCCAGTAGCAGCATCCAAATCAAAGTAAAGGCATATATCAAGGCCCATGATGCTGCCAGCTGGTCAGGGCACAGCCCATCCACTGCCCCCACTACCAGGAGCTGCACAGGCTCCTGGAGCCAAGGGAGGTGGTCAGCCCAGAGCATGTGGTGGACACCTCCATTCCCTCCTCTGAGGACAGCGGCGAGGAGGCAGGCCCCTCCAGCACCACCAGCCCCCCCCTGCACCCCCCCCCGCAGAGACCGGTCCACTGAGACCAATGGCGATGACAGGGGCTCCAGCGATGGGACCCTCGTCATCACCCTCCCCTCCAGAACACCGAGCCAGGCACCATCCAGCCGGGCCTCACCCCAGCCCCAAGAGGTCACAGCCGGTATATTTGGGGCAAGTGGGACATTGCAAGGGATGGGGACGGGCCCCTCCCAGAATAGCCCCGCAGTCCACACATCCGAGGATGGGGGAGGGGGGAGCACGGGCTGATCCTTGCCAAGCGGGAGCCCCTGGGCATCTGGGATCCCACAGGACATCAGGCAGCAGGGAGACGGGCAGGGGGCAAAGGAGTGGGAGATCCAGCCCTGCCCCCCCACCCCCCGAGTCGGGAGCCAGCACTCACAGTTCGTCCCCCTGTCCCCTTCTGCCTCCACAGGTCCCTTGCCAGCCGGCCATCCCTGCAGTCCTGAGTGGGCCGCAGTTGCGGAAGGCTGGGAGGCCACCCAATTGCCCCAGTCTGCATCCCCCCACAGCTGTGGACGGGCCCCTTGGAGACAGCAGTGGAGGGATGAGGAGGCGGCCGCCAACCAGGCGGTTGTGCAGGAGCTGACCAGCATGCTGCGGGAATGGATGGCAATGGAGTGGGGTGAGGCTGGCCAACAGCATGGATGCCGTGCTCCAGGCCTTGGCTGGCCCCCTCGCCTAGCCTCCTGCCCCCTCACCAGCCTATCCCACGGCCTCCCCTCCAGCTGCTGCCCAACGTGTGGCAGACCTGTCACCAGCTGAGCACCTTGAGCTGGCCCGGTGGCTGCTGATGGAGACAGGTGTTCCTGGCCCACCCCCAGTGGCCCCTCCTGTCTACCGCATGGGTGCAGAGCCTGTGGCAACCCCACCCCACCCCACCCTACCTCCCCGTGGTCTCGTTCCAGTCCTGGGGCAGTGGGGTGGTTGTGGCCAACATGGCTCCTGGCCCCCTGTGCCTCAAACCAACTGACTCAACCCCCCTCTCCAGTCCAGTTGCCCACCCAAGCCCCCACCTCCCCACTGGCAACCAGTCCCCCCATGCACACGAAGGTTTCCACATTCTGTTCAGTATTGTATGTTACTTTATTTCCCACATTAGAGCTTCCCGTTCCCACCCTAGCCCGTGTCCCTGGTGCTTCCTGGGTTGTGGGGGTGGAGAGAGGGGTGCAGGGTGGTGTGGTGTGTGGCTGGGGGTGGGTCAGGGCTGGCCCTGTGTGAAGGCCCAGCACAGGGTATCCTGGATCCTGACCCCATCCCACTGTGCCTCATGGCACAGGTCAGTGGGCAGCTGCTTATAGCCAGCCCCCCGGTCCGCAGCCCAGCCCTGCATGAAGGGCTCCTGACAACCCTCCACAAAGTTGTGGAGGGCACAGCAGGAGGCAATGACCACGGGGACGTGTGGGAGGCTGACATCCAGCCTAGTGAGGAGGCAGTGAAACCTCCCCTTCAGCCCCCCGAACACCCACTCGACTGTGCCCCGGCATGGTTGAGGCAACCATTAAAGATGCCCTGGGCTGGCATGGTGTGGCCAGGATAGGGGCACATGAGCCATGGGTGCAGTGGTACATGGCGTCAGCCATGATGCAGGGGGGCATTGTGATGTCCCCAAGTGGGAGCTTCCGCAAGGGGACATACATGCCCTCTTGCATCCAGCATCCCAGCCATGAATTCCAGAACACTCAGGTGTCATGGGCCCTGCCTGGCCACCCCACGCACACATCCAGGAAATGGCCCCTTGCATCCTCCAGGGCCTGGAGTACCACTGAGTAGTACCCCTTCCTGTTTACGTAGGTGCCCCCACTGTGGTCCAGAGCCCAGATCACAACATGCGCCCCATCCAGGGCTCCAAAACAGTTGAGGAAGCCCAGGTCCGTGAACCCAGCAGGGATGGCGTCCAGGTCCCCCAGGGTCATGACATGTCGCAGGAGCACTGTGTTGATGGCTTGTACAACCTGTAGGGGGAAGGGAGGGACGTCCATGACCACCGGACTGGGGGCCCTCTGCCCCCTTCCAGGTGCCCCCTGCCTGGTAGCCCCCTCCCTGGGGTGGGTCCATGGTGAGGGCTGTCCATACCTCCTTCAGCACTGCTCCAACGGTGGCCTTACCTATGCCAATTTGCTAGCTGACGGATCTGTGGCTGTCGGGGGTGGCCAGCCACCATAGTGCAATGGCCACCCTCTTCTGCACCAGGAGCACTGGCCACATATGGGTGTCCCAGTGCTGGAGGACTGGGGTGAGCCAATGGCACAGGTCCTCAAATGTCTGCCATGTCATCCTGAAATTCCTGAGCCACCACTCATCATCCCAGTCCTCCAGCACCAGCCGGTCCCACCATTCGGTGCTGGTGGCATATGCTCACCGGCTCCAGCTCGGGGGGGGAACAGGGAGGGGCAGCATGAGGGTGGTAATGGACTCATGGCTGGGTCCCAAGCAAGCGAGCCGCCTGCGCCGCTGGTGCTGCATGGTGAGCAGCATGGCCAGCAGGCTGAGCAGGATTGTGATGCATCATCCTCACCGAGGGGGGAAGCTGGCATGGTCTCCGGCTGTTCCCTTGTGTACATGCTGCTGCTGTCTTCAGGCTCTCAGCCTTGAGCACGTGAAGGCTGTGGGGGCTGGGAGGGGCCCTTTAAGGGGTTGGCTGTCTGGGAACCCGGAAGGGCTTGTTAGCCATGTGGCCCCATGCCTTCATCATTTCCTGTCTCCTTACTTCACAGTAGGGAGTATTTGGCTGTGTCTACACTAGCCCCCAACTTCAAAATGGCCATGCAAATGGCCATTTAGAAGTTTACTAAGGAAGCGCTGAAATGCATATTCAGTGCTTCATTAGCATGCGGGCGGCCGCAGCGCTTCGAAATTGATGCAGCTCGCCGTCGCGTGGCTCATCCTGACGGGGCTCCTTTTCGAAAGGACCCTGCCTACTCTGAAGTCCCCTTATTCCCATGAGCAGATGGGAATAAGGGGACTTCGAAGTAGGCAGGGTCCTTTCAAAAAGGAGCCCCGTTGGGACGAGCCGTGTCAATTTCGAAGCGCCGCAGCCACCCGCATGCTAATGAAGCACTGAATATGCATTTCAGCGCTTCATTAGTAAACTTCTAAATGGCCATTTGCGTGGCCATTTTGAAGTTTGGGGCTAGTGTAGACGTAGCCTTTGTGTGTGGACGTTTAACTTCGAAGTAGGGGAAAGCCTACTTCGAAGTATGGGAGTGTGCATTTTGTGTGTGGACGCTCTACTTCGAAGTTGCTTACTTTGAAGTTGTACTTTGAAGTAAGCAACTTCAAAGTTATTTTGTAGCCCAGACACAGCCTCAGAAAAATTAGATGTCTGCAAGTCACCAAGGCCTGATGAAATGCATCCTAGAATACTCAAGAAGCTGATAGAGGAGGTATCTGAGCCTTTAGCTATCATCTTTGGAAAATCATGGGAGACAGGAGAGATTCCAGAAGACTGGAAAAGGGCAAATATAGTGCCCATCTATAAAAAGGGGAATAAGAATAAGACAGGAAACTACAGGCCAGTCAGCTTAACTTCTGTGCCAGGAAAGATAATGGAGCAGGTAATTAAATAAATCATCTGTAAGCACTTGGAAGGTGGTAAGGTGACAGGGAACAGCCAGCATGGATTTGTAAAGACCAAATCATGTCAAACCAACAAAACTCAATGCTTCCACCAACAGCATTCTGCCTCCCCACAATGAGGAATAACACCTTTGACAGTTCTGTTGACAAAAAAGCTGTGTAGATACTCCAGGGATCCCTCTGCCAACAGACAGGGCTTCCGGCTCACCAGGCTGCCCTGTCCGCTGTGCTCCCAGACAGCTGTCTTGTCAAGAGAACAGCGGGCATTCCAGCCATTCTGTTGCCAGAGTGAATCGCTCTTTCGATATGCTTTCATGTGTGGATGTGATTGTTGACAGAAGTTTTGTTAGAAGATCTCTTCCAACAAAAACTTCTTTCAACAGATCACTGTAGTACGGACGTAGCCAGAAGGTGTCCACACACACATCCTAGAATCAAAAGACTGCATAAGACTCTCCCAGATTCTACCACCTCCCTTGGCAATTTCAAAAATATCTTAAAAATGAAAAAAATTAACTTGTAACTTTAAATCTGTAATTTCAAAGACAGGACATTTGGGGGGTTTCTAAACACATTTGTCAAAATTAACATGCTTTCAAAACATTTTTTATTCCACCAAAATAGCATTTTCCATCAAAACTGTTAAGATAAAAAATGTCCAACTAGTTCTTGCTATATGAGCTATGTTGATAACTGTCTACAAAGGATCTTGCATCATTCCACTCCATGGGAATTTTTCCATTGACTTGACAGGGAGCAGGGTTAAGCCCTTAGACATCTCCACAGAATAGTCAGAATGAAAAGATGGCTTTGCTTAGCTGTGCAGCAAGATCCCTCTTTGTTCTGTTTTTACATTAAACAACTAAGAGGAGATTTCTAAGACACAAATGGCAACCAGGCCCCTAACTCCTATTGATTTGCTATAAAATTAGGCATCTAGCTGCCATTTGTGCCTTTGACAAGCATCCCCCTAAATGGAAAATGACTGATGTCTGGAAGGGGGGTGAGGAAGAAAAAGATATTGCATGAAAAATCAACAAATGTTAGTGATTTCCCTTCTGTTGATGTATGACCTAGCTGTCTTCATTCCACAGAAATTCTCCACAAATCAGAAGAAAGTGAATGATATATTTTAATATCACTGCAGGCTACGTTTTACCTTTAAACATTAGTTTTTAAATACTAATGGCATTCTAGGAGGAAAGCCGACTGACAGGTGTATTACAAGGCAGACAAAATAGCACCATAAAATTATTTGCTGCTTTGAAATTCCCATTAGTGATAATGAGATACGCACATACAATGTCACACACAGATCTGAAAATGTACCCTTAAAAATCCAAGCAGGATGAACAGGAAATTGTGTTAAAAATAATTATTCTTATTTCCTAACTTTTGTAGAGTATTTTTAAAGGAAGCAAACAAAAAAAACAAACAAAAACAGAAAAAAAACCCAAGCACTTACCTTTATGCATATAAGTAGACTTGGAATCACTTTTATTAATTGACCCCTTATTCACACTCATTTCCTGAATGATCCAGAAAGCCCCCCCTTCTACTCCACTAATAGAGGCACATTTTAATCTTTGCATAGCTCTTCTAAACTTCTTACTATACTGTTCTCCATACAAAGATAACCTTCCAAGTGTGCCCTGGGTACTAGTGTGGCTTGACTTTGGTGCTATTGAAATTGCCTGGGAATGGGAATAAAAAAAATCCACACACCCAAAAAGCAGCACCACATACTAAGATTAAGAATGTTATATCATAAAGTGCAGTATTGTAAATTAGAGTCAAATTGTCCAGCTGGTCTCTACCAGCTCTTCACTCAGTCTTGAAGATAGAGTTGTGGATACCTGTATATTTCCCTTCCCCCGCGCCCCACCCCCCCCCCCCAAAAAAAAAAGCAAAATTAGATGAATTAGGTAGGGAGACACCTATTTGTCAACTTATATCCACAAATCTCAGTGTTGGGGCTTACAAACACTGGACATTTATAGCTGAGGAAAGAAAAAAACTGAGCATGCAAATATAAAGGCTGTATTGAGAATGTGACCCAGGAAGTTTGGCTTAAATCCAGAGAACAGAAGAAATTCAAAATTAAGAAGAGTTTAGCTCTGTTCCCTCAGAGACATGTATTATTATCAAACATATGTTGTTTAATGAAAAGATAAAATAACTTGCAAATATTTTATTTACAAATCCAGCATAGTTAATTATCTGGGAAGATGCAAATATTCATATGAAGAACCATGAAGGCAAAGTGCCTTTAACTGCATGTAACAGGGGGGCACTTACCTCCTGTGAGCACCCCTCTTCTGGCCTGTGCAAGTGCCTGCACACTCTTTGTTTCAAGTCTCTTCAGCAGCTCAGCCCTCCAACAGAGTCATGTATACATGCTGTGTACACAATCATACAAACACCTTCTGGGGAACACATTTAACAGGGGCCCATCTTGGTGTCCTCTGCGGTGTCCCTGAGTGTATTCCCTCAGTCTGTTCCCCACTCCAGAAAAGAGTGGTGCCTCCAGGGCTTCTCCTCCTGGAGGCCACACTTCACCCTCATCTTAGGGCTTTATCTTAGCATTTCAACACAGCCCATCAGTCTCTCTTGATCTCTCCACTTGGAGCTATCCATGGTGCTCCTCTCTCAGGCAGGTAGTCTCCCTCTCTGCACATTTTGAGATCTCCAGAAGAACTAACTGCTTCTCCGTTCCCCATCTCCCTTTCATAGGCCTTTCTGGCCCCTGATTGGCTGCTTCACATGCTGCCACTCTGGCCTGCTTGGAGGACTTCTCTATTGGGGCAAGGTATGACAGGATCACAAGATTTCCAGCAGGGGACCTCAGTGCCTGGTCCACCCCATGACACCACACGAAAAACAAAATATCTTTGTTTAGCATACACTTGTTGTGGGCTTTTTTTACCTAGAAATACATTTTATCTATACAGCCAGATTTTGAGCAGTGCCTTACTCTGTCTGCAGTAAAACCAGTGGCACTGCTGGTGGAACAAAGAACTAATCAATGTAAGTAACAGTATCAGAATCTGATACATAAGGCCAGATATCGAATCCCTTATTCCCATAGATGAGTGTTTACTTTCTCTAGCAGTCCACTGAATCCAACAGAACTACTTTTGCAAGTAAACACTCAGCCAGGTAAGTAAAAGTCCCATGATATGTCCGATAGTGACCAACAAGAGTCCATCCCCTAGTGAGCAACAAGTGTCCATCCAAGAGCAGCTAATATAATCACTGCATAGGTTAGGAACCCTGAGGATGACTAAAAAGGTTGCCCTCCTAATATTCCCACCTCCGTGTATTGTGAGGAATAAGTGATCTCGTCCAGGGCTGAAAGAAAACATTACTGGCCAACAGAACATTGAGCTTCTGCTCCACACAAGAAGAGAAGAACCAATGTCTTCTGTGCTTTCTCCTAGGACTGACAACTAAGTAATGGGTAAGATGATCTTTTGGAGCACCGCCTCTGCATGCTGTCAGACCCATGTAAATCCTCAAAAAAATAGGAGTCAAACTAGACTTAATTTGTTCCTAGCCCTTAAGCTTCTCCTCAGCAGAGGCTGAATTTAGGAGGAGGAGGAGGAGCATTTCAAGCAAATCTAGAGAAGTATCGGAGGGGTAGCCATGTTAGTCTGGATCTGTAACAGCAACGAAGGGTCCTGTGGCACCTTATAGACTAACAGAAAAGTTTTGAGCATGAGCTTTCATGAGCACAGACTCACTTCATCAGATGATGAAGTGAGTCTGTGCTCACGAAAGCTCATGCTCAAAACTTTTCTGTTAGCCTAGAGAAGTAGTTATTCCTCTTTATTCAGCACTGGTGAGGCCACATCTGGAATATTGTGTCCAGTTTTGGGCCCCCCAGTATAAAAAGGATGTGGATTTGCTGGAGCAGGTTCAGCGAAGGGCAACAAAAATGATTAAAAAGCAGTCAAGTAGCACTTTAAAGACTAGCAAAATAGTTTATTAGGAGAGCTTTCGTGGGGCACATCCCTTCTTCAGACCATAGCCAGACCAGAACAGACTCAATATTTAAGGCACAGAGAACCAAAAACAGTAAGCAAGGAGGACAAATCAGAAAAAGATAATCAAGGTGAGCAAATCAGAGAGCAGAGGGGTGGGGGGGAAGGTCAAGAATTAGATTTGACCTTCCCCCGACCCCTCTGCTCTCTGATTTGCTCACTTTGATTATCTTTTTCTGATTTGTCCTCTTTGCTTACTGTTTTTGGTTCTCTGTGCCTTAAATATTGAGTCTGGTCTGGTCTGGCTATGGTCTGAAGAAGTGGGTGTGTCCCACAAAAGCTCACCTAATAAACTATTTTGCTAGTCTTTAAAGTGCTACTTGACTGCTTTTTGTTTTGATAGTGTAGAGACTAGCACGGCTACCTCTCTGTTACTATTCAAAAATGATTAAGGGTCTGGAGCACAAGACCTATGAGGATAGGCTGAGGGATTTGGGCTTGTTTAGTTTACAGAAGAGAAGACTTAAAGGTAATTTAATAGCAGCCTTCAGCTTCCTGAAGGGGAGCTCTAAAAAGGAGGGTGAGAAACTGTTCTCAGTGATATCAGATGGCAGAACAAGGAGTAATGGTCAGAAGTTGAAGAGAGAAGGGTGTAGGTTAGATATTAGGAAAAACTTCTTCACCAGGCAGGTGGTGAAGCATTGGAATGCGTTGCCTAGAGAGGTGGTGGATTCTCCATCCCTTGAGGTTTTTAAGTCCCTGCTGGACAAGGTCCTGGCTGGGATGAATTAGTGGGGGTTGATCCTGCTTGAAGCAGGGGGCTGGACTAGATGACCTCCTGAGGTCCCTTCCAGCCCTGTGATTCTGTGAATTTCACCCTCTTCATTATTACCCTTTCAGCAAACACAAACAGTTGAAGTTCATGTAATAAATTTGAAAACTTATGTACATTCTCATGTTTATATTGATTACATATAGTTCTAAATCCTGATGGTTGGGGTGAAAAAGAAACCCTACAACAGAGGACATACTACAAGGCCTAGGGCCAAGTACTCCCACTTAAGCCCAAATGGAGAGTTCATATGGGACGTAATGCAGTGTAGACCTTCTGCTGGACCTTCTGCGCTGAGGTAAATTTCACCTTTGAGTATTGACTTTCTGTGGTCTTTGTTTTGCAGGAGGTCAGACTATCAGAATGGTCATTTCTGGACTTAAAATCTATGAACCCACAATTCCTCATGAAATCAGTATTTTAGCCTGTCTCAGGATTTGATCATACTGTCAATGGGAAGCAGTGTGCTGTATCCATGCAAATGTTGTCAGTACTTGTATCCTCAAAGCCTTTCTCTAGCTGTGCACCTGCATCAGTGTTTTGTTTTTCTTGAATCACATTAACCCTGGCTCAGGATTTCATTTTTAATTTTCACTATCTAAAAGGACCCAGGCTCTTTTGTACCTTCCCTCCTTCTGTGAAATGACATTTATTGCTGTGTGAGTTCTGTCAAGCAGGTCATGTAGGTACTCTAGGTTTCACACAAAGCTCTGAATCACTCTTAAAAATATATTTTTGTCAGTACATTTGTTCTGTGCCTGGGGCTACTTTCTATAGATTTTTCCCTCCTCTTCTTCCTCATCCTTCCTTTTTCTTCTTCATTTACTATGGACACAAAGACAGAACAGATCCATTATGAATGAGTGAAAGAAAAGATGGACATTTCTAAACAGTGCAATCTTCAGATGGAAAAAAAAAAGCTGTTTCCCCTTTGTTTGGGCTTCACACCTCATGAACTCAAAACTTCGTTTCACCCTGTATATCCCAGAATAGGAATTCAGGCCTTATTGCAAAGAATGCTGGGAAGGAAGGCAGTGAAGAGCTCTGTTTGTCTTCTATGGGAGAGACCTAGAGGGAATGTGACCAGGACAGTGATAGTGATGCTGAAATGCTAAGGGAGGTTAGAGAGGCTATCAAAATAAAAAACTCACTAATAATGGGGGATTTCAATTATCCCCATATTGACTGGTTACACGTCACCTCAGGAAGGGATTCAGAGAGAAAATTTCTTGATGCCTTAAATGACTGCTTCTTGGAGCAGCTGGTACAGGAACCCACAAGGGGAGAGGCAATTCTTGATTTAGTACTGAGTGGAACACAGGATCTGGTCCAAGAGGTAACTATTACAGGACCGCTTGGAAATAGTGACCATAACATAATAACATTTAATATTCCTGTGTTGGGAAGAACACCGCAACAGTCCAGCAGTCTGGCATTTAATTTCAAAAAGGGGAATTACACAAAAATGAGGAAGTTAGTTAAACAGAAATTAAAAGGTAGCGTAACTAAAGTAAAATCCCTGCAAGCTGCGTGGAAACTTTTCAAAGATGCCATGTTAGAGGCCCAACTTAAATGTATGCCCCTAATTAAAAAACACAGTAAGAGACCTAAAAGAGAGCCACCGTGGCTTAACAACCATGTTAAAGAGGCAGTGAGAGATAAAAAGGCATCTTTTAAAAAGTGGAAGTCAAATCCTAGTGAGGAAAATAGAAAGGAACATAAACACTGCCAAATTAAATGTAAAAATGTAATAAGAAAAGCCAAAAAAGATTTTGAGGAACATTTAGCCATAAATTCAAAAAACAATAGTAAAATGTTTTTTAAGTACATTAGAAGTAGGAAGCCTGCTAAAAAAGCAGTGGGGCCCCTGGACGATAGAGACATAAAAGGAGCAATCAAGAAAGATAATGCCATTGCGGAAAAACAAAATGATTTCTTTGCTTCAGTCTTCACGGCTGAGGATGTTAGAGAGATTCCCAAATCTGAGCCGTTCTTTATAGGCGACAAATCTGAGGAACTGTCCCAGATTGAAGTGTCAGTAGAGGAGGTTTTGGAACTAATTGAGAAGCTAAACACTAACGAGTCTCCGGGACCGGATGATATTCACCCAAGGGTTCTGAAAGAACTCAAATGTGAAATTGCGGAACTCTTAACAGTGGTTTGTAACCTATCCTTTAAATCAGCTTCGGTACCCAGTGATTGGAAGACAGCTAATATAACACCAATATTTAAAAAGGGCTGTAAAGGAGACCCTAGCAATAACAGACCGGTAAGTCTAACGTCAGTACCGGGCAAATTAGTAGAAACAATAGTAAAGAATAAAATTGTCAGACACGTAGAGGAACATGATTTTTTGAGCAAAAGTCAACATGGTTTCTGTAAAGGGAAGTCGTGTCTTACTAATCTATTAGAGTTCTTTGAAGGGGTTAACAAGCATGTGAACAGGAGGGATCCAGTAGACATAGTATACTTAGATTTCCAGAAAGCCTTTGACAAGGTCCCTCACCAAAGGCTCTTATGTAAATTAGGTGGTCATGGGATAGGAGGAAAGATCCTTTAAGGGATTGGGAACTGGTTAAAAGACAAGAAACAAAGGGTAGGAATAAATGGTAAATTTTCACAATGGAAGCGGGTAACTAGTGGCATTCCCCAAGGGTCAGTCCTGGGACCAATCTTGTTCAACTTATTCATCAATGATCTAGAGAAAGGGGTAAGCAGTGAGGTGGCAAAGTTTGCAGATGACACCAAACTGCTCAGGACAGTCAAAACCAAAGCAGAGTGTGAAGAACTTCAAAAAGATCTCAGCAAACTGAGTGATTGGGCAGCAAAATGGCAAATGAAATTTAATGTGGGTAAGTGTAAGGTAATGCACATTGGGAAAAATAATCCCAATTATACATACAATATGATGGGGGCAAATTTAGCTACAACAGATCAGGAAAGGGATCTTAGAATTATAGTGGATAATTCTCTGAAAACATCCACGCAGTGTGCAGCGGCAGTTAGTAAAGCAAATAGGATGTTAGGAATAATTAAAAAAAGGATAGAAAATAAGACAAAGAATATCTTACTTACTCTATATAAAACTATGGTACACCCACATCTTGAGTACTGTGTGCAGATGTGGTCTCCTCACCTCAAAAAAGATATATTGGCATTAGAAAAGGTTCAGAAAAGGGCAACTAAAATGATTAAGGGTTTGGAATGGGTCCCATATGAGGAGAGGCTGGAGAGACTGGGACTTTTCAGTCTAGAAAAGAGGAGACTGAGGGGCAATATGATAAAGGTATATAAAATCATGAATGGTGTGGAAAAAGTGAATAAAGAAAAGTTATTTACTTGTTCCCATAATATAAGAACTAGAGGAGACCAAATGAAATTAATGGGTAGCAGGTTCAAAACTAATAAAAGAAAGTTTTTCTTCACACAGCGCACAGTCAACCTGTGGAACTCCTTACCAGAGGACGCTGTGAAGGCCAGGACTCTAAGGCTACGTCTACACGTGAAGCCTACATCGAAGTAGCCTATTTCGATGTGGCTATTTCGATGAATAACGTCTACACGTCCTCCAGGGCTGGCAACATCGATGTTCAACATCGACGTTGCACAGCACCACATCGAAATAGGCGCAGCGAGGGAACGTCTACACGCCACAGTAGCACACATCGAAATAAGGGTGCCAGGCACAGCTGCAGACAGGGTCACACGGCGGACTCAACAGCCAGCTGCTCCCTTAAAGGGCCCCTCCCAGACACACTTGCACTAAACACCACAAGATCCACAGAGCCGACAACGAGTTGCAGACCCTGTGCATGCAGCATGAATCCCCCGCTGCAGCAGCAGCAGCCAGAAGCCCTGGGCTAAGGGCTGCTGCACACGGTGACCATAGAGCCCCGCACGGGCTGGAGAGACAGCGTCTCTCAACCCCCCAGCTGATGGCTGCCATGGAGGACCCCACAATTTCGACGTTGCGGGACGCGGATCGTCTACACAGTCCCTACTTCGACGTTGAACATCGAAGTAGGGCGCTATTCCCATCCCCTCATGAGGTTAGCGACTTCGACGTCTTGCCGCCTAACGTCGAAGTTAACTTCGAAATAGCGCCCGACGCGTGTAGCCACGACGGGCACTATTTCGAAGTTAGTGCCGCTACTTCGAAGTAGCATGCACGTGTAGACACAGCTTAAGAGAGTTTAAAAAAGAGCTCGATAAATATTTGGAGGTTAGGTCCATAGATGGCTATTAGCAAGGGGTAAGGTATGGTGACTAGCCTTTTGTTGAAGGCGGGAGATGGATGGCAGGAGACAAATCGCTTGATCATTGTCTTCGGTTCACCTCCTCTGGGGCACCTGGCATTGGCTACTGTCGGCAGACAGGATACTGGCGAAGATGGACCTTTGGTCTGACCCAGTATGGCCGTTCTTATGTTAATGGGACTTGCTATGAGCCTCTATCTCTTGTGAGACAGACTTGGAGAGCGTAGAGCTGCTGCAGCCTCTCTGCAGAAGGAGCTGAGAGGCAGCTTGACGAGGAGCTAAAGTGGCATTACCAGAGAGGCAGGAAGAATTTGAAGAGGAATAAATGAAGGAGCAGGAGCATAATGGGCCTGAGGTCTGTCTACCTGTTTCCTTTCAGATGGCCCAGGCTGCAGCCTTTTGGCTGAGGAAGGGAAAGCAGACTGAACATCCCCTTTACCTCCCCATTGTACCAGGAAAGGAAATGGATGTAGAATCCAGAGCCTCCTGTAAACCAGGAACACTAGCAGGAAGATTTTGTGGGGACTTGAATTAGACATTTTTGGTTTAGCAGAAGGCTAAATACTGAGCTCTTGAGAAAAGTGAAATGAGTGGTTCTCTCAGAACCCTAAAACTTGACAGAAAGATGGCTGGCCACCAGAGATGGCACAGGGCTGCTGAAAGCCACAAAGAATACCAGACCTGTTTGGGGCTGAATTTCAGCCTACTTTTTTCACATGGAATGCCTACCCACTATCCTTAATTTCCCTAGGGCTTTGTATTACCTCACATCACTGGTGTTAATGTTAACACATATGTTGCAGCAGTGCCTGCAGTCTCACAAGGCTGTGCCCCATAGCACTAGGTGCTGCACAGATAAATAGGAAATGAGAGTCCCTAAAGGTCTGAGTGCGTTCTGCATAGGAGAAATTGGCAACAGTGAGGTCTGGTTGTATGATGAATGTTTATCCTGTAAATTGTTGTTGTTTACATGATTCCCTCCTACAACATTCTGGCTTGCTGTCAAGTCCAAAACCATTCATCTTTTTGATGGGTGACTAATGCTGCCTTCCTTCCACCTACACTATGGGGGAAGGATCTCAACATACTGCTCAGGCAGGAGTCACTAGAAGGTGCTGTAACACATGGCAGTTAGTATATATTTTTTTCTGTACTTGCAAGCAAGCCCTGTTCACTCTGAAGAAGTGCTATGCAGTCATTAGTTGTATAATGCAGTTGTGCAAGCAGCAGATTTTACTCTCTGACCTTTAATCTCTCTAACAAGAACCAGTTCTTGGGGGGGGTGTTATTCCCTGGAAACAAGCATTGATGTTTTGCACGAGCTTGATTCCTGGGAGAAGGGATTGTATTTGCCCACTTCTGGTTATGGACAGGCTAAGGTAGTGTAATGAAAAAAGTTATATGAAAAGTTATACTGAGAAAATACCCCGCACTCAATGTTACTGGTTTCCCCTCCAACTGGGGAGCCACAAGAAAAAATGGCATTTTCACCACACTTGAAATCAATGCTCTGGGACATCTACAGGCAAAAAGAGGCAGGCAATCCGTTGGGAATCTCCAGACCTAAATGTGACATGAAGGTTTCTTTTGCCATTAGCTCAAACAGTGCTCTGGTGTCCTGAGCACTTTGTAACTTGTTAATCCCATTGGATGCAACGGTTCCAGGTTCTCCCAACTTGGGTAGATGGAAAAATGGAGGACAGGGTTAAGAATCCAGTTGGATATTTTGGATAGTTTATTCCAATTTTTTGTGGTTAGGTTGGTTTACTGGTGGTCCCATGGGTGCTGAATTTCATTTGTCTTCTGCAAAGAAGCTGGATGTCCTTCTCTGTCTCCAGAGCTGTGATACATTAATTAGATTATTCACCAGTACAGTTTATTATTCCCACTAACCACAGAGGGTTTTTAAAAGTAGTACATACACAGGGAACATAAGCTATGTCTACACTAGAAGCATTTGTCAACAGACGTTACAGTTGCCAGGGAAATCTTGACAGCACTCTCGAGAAAATGCATCTACGCACAACTTGCTCTGTTGACAGAGAACTGCCAGACTGCACTGCCCTCTGGTGTTAGTAAGTGGAATGGCAGCTCTGCAAAGAGGGCTGCGTGTCAACTAAGTGCTCTCTAGTGTAGAAACAGCCATAGTGACTGAGATCTGCAAAGCAAGACCTGTGCCCCATAAGAGGGCAACATGCTAATCCAAATACTGAGTGAACCCAGTGGGATTGCAAGTAATAATCTATACTCCTTCTGCAAGTGTGCGTGCCCTTACCATGTGCTAAGACCGGTGCAGTAGGAGAAGGGAGTCAGCTGGTTGCAATGATAATGAAATAAGGGGAGTTTTGGGCATGGGGAGGCCAGGCAGACATATGGAGAAATGGAAGCATTTGCTGAAATCACTTTAAAATTCTGTGTAGACACTGAGAAAATTCATTTTGGCTGACGCGAACACTTGAAGACAGATTCTGTGTCTCTGTTGAGCTCTGCTTGGTGCATTACTGGGGAAGGAGGGCAAACAGTGGTGTTTAGCCACTGTTGTGTTCCCCTGCTCTTGGGGATGCAAATTGTGCACCCAGTTTCCAGCATAAAATAGAACTGACTTTTATGCTAGCTGCCTGCAGCCCAAAGCGTCCATTTTATTAGTTAGGATTTAGCTGGATGCAGTGGAATCCAATACACCTCCCCTATACCCAGAACCTGGCAGGAGATGCGGCAGGAACTGTTAAAGAAACCCTAAACCAGAGAGGATTCCTCTATATAAAAGGAAATCTTCATTGCCTGAACCCGCTAACTTTTGGATACTTTGTACTGCAGTGGCCTGGCACTCAGGCCCTCTATAGCATAGCCAGAGATCCAGCCCGCTAATAATTTTATTTTAAATTCTAGATTATGTTCATACCCAGTCCTGCAACCCCTTATTCACATGAATCCTGCCATCAAATTCAATGGGGCTACTTACCTGAGCTAAGTGGACTGATAGGAGTGAAAGGTGTAAACAAGTGGTGTCCAAAACAAATGTAATGGATCACCACAGCCCCCCTCCTTCTGCCAGGCCCTTCCCAGCCCCACACAGCCAGGCCCTGCCCGCCCCCACAAGATGGCTCACTGGAGCCACCTGGGGCTGAAGGCACACCTTGCAGCTGGAGCCCATTGGGGCCAGAAAAGCCACCTCCACTCCTGCCACCACATGCTTGTCCCACCATCTGGCAGGGCACATGCGCGGAACAGGCAGGGGATGCCCCACATTCGCCACACTCTGCCGCACCATTCACCGCATGTGGGTAAGAAGGAGTGTGTTGGACACTGCAGGCGTAGAGCTTTCCCTGGGTGTTCTCACACTTGCCCATTTACAGCATTGTCACTCTCATCTGTTAAGAAACACTGCCATCTCCTGGCAGTCAGTGACAATAGTTTTCCACCTAAAAATAAATGTGACTAGTTAAAGAATATGGGTGATCATAAAGTCAAGCTTGCTTTGCACTTTTAAGGGAAAATGTCACTAATAACAAAGGAGAGACAACTGAAAGTTGCAAAGGTTGATTTATTACACCTGCCCTAGCAAAGTTAGCTTGAAGTGTGCAATAATTGCAGCTTGGCACAAAGGCTTGAATTGTAAAAGCTCTGGGCTTCATCGCATGGGCTGCTGAGCCCCTCTTGTGAAGGCTGAGCTCCTTGAACATCCATGAGTTTCAATAAAAAGTACAAATATCAAGTGTACAATTCATGGAGTCATTTCTAACTGTGCAATCCTTAGTCGGGTAAGTGAAGACACACACACACACCTTCCACTGTGCTGGCACTGGAAAGCAGCTTTAGAGTGGTTATAAATATAATTTACACCTACTTTGAAGCCATGTTATGATGCCGGAGTGGTGTAAAGGGGCCATAGTATAAATAAGAATCTTGTTCCTTCATTCTTTGGTGCCACTGGACTATATTACCATTATCTGTGCATTATCATTTAATGCCCTGGGGGAAGAATTATTATTGTGAGAGTGCAATCAGAGCTTTTGCATTGATTCTTTTTAACCATCATTAAATCCACATAAATGATGATGATGATGTGACTAGTGGCCTCAAGTGAAACTGAGATTCTGCTGTATCAACACACAGTGTCAGTCCCTGCCCTCAGGAGCTTACAGTCTAAGGCAGTCCCCAGAGAAATGAAATATTGTGATTCCCAGTTCACAGATGGGAAACCAAGACCTGGTGGATACAGTTACTCTACCGTGCTCTGTTGACAGAAGTCACTGTCGGAAGAGATTTCCCAACAAAACTTCTGTCGACAGAGTGCAGCCATGCACACAATTCAATCAAAAGAGCATTCTGCTCCATCAACAGAGCAGCTGCACTTCCCAGCTGCTCTCTCTCAACAAAACAGGCACCCGGACACACAGCAGACAGGGGTGCCCATTGCTCTGGACGCCCTGTCGGTCCAGATTGTCCACACAGCTTTTTTTGTCAACAGAATCTGTCAACAGCAGCGTTCTGGCTCGTGGCTGAAAGGCAGAACACTGCTGGTGAAAGCACTGAGTTTTGTTGACAGGCGACAAAATGTATTTTGTGTGTGGATATTCCACCAGTTTTGTTGCCAAAACCAGGGTTTTGCTGGCAAAACTCGCTAGTGTAACCATAGCCAGGAAGTTTGTGGCAGAGCAGGAAACTGAACTTTGATCTTATGAATCCCAGTTTGATGCCTTTAACTGTAAGACCATCTTTTCTCTTTACACAGCAAAGAAATAAACATTCAAAACTGTCAAAGCATATGTATCATTCTGAAATAAGGTGCCTATGATCTCCAGCAATACTACAACTCACAAAATCTGCCACCCTTCTATAATAGGAAGAATATGCCATTCAACCCTCTCGTTAAATTTAATTAATACTTTATTTGACGGTAACATTTTTACTTACTCCTTCCCATGTGGATCTACTCTTTTGGTTGTTCTAGTGTTTGGATCAAGAAGAAAGATTAATTTTAAGATGTTAAAGGAAAAAATTTTCTCATATGTTCAGCCCAACAGAGTAAGTGTGGTAAGAAGTATTAGAAATAAGCTGTGTATCATATCTGGAAGTCTTTCCCTACAATCGGCAGTGATACTGATAAACGCTTGGAATAACATGGCACTCCTGCTCTCAGTCTTGCATTACATCAATGAAAAGAAAACTAAAAAGAGAAGGAAAGAAAAGAAGAAAGATAATCTTTGACCTCTACTTGGTGAAGCTCAGGGCTTCAAACATCAAGGAGTCCATTTACCTTTATTTTTTTTTAACTTAGAATCATAGAACACTAGAACTGGAGGGGACTACAAGAGGTCATCAAGTCCTGTTCCCTGCTCTCTTGGCAGGACCAAACACCATCTAGATCATCCCCAGTAGGTGTCTATCTAATCTGCTCTTAAATATCTCCAGCGATGGAGATTCCACAATCTCCCTAGGTAACTTATTCCAGTGTTTAACCACCCTGACCGTTAGAAAGTTTTTTCCTAATGCCTAATCTAAACCTTTCTTGCTGCAGTTTAAGCCCATTGCTCCTTATCCTATCCTCAGAGGCCAAGGAGAACAATTTTTCTCTCCTCCTTGTAACCCTCTTTGAGGTACTTGAAAACCGCTATCATGTCCTCTCTAAATCTTCTCTTTTCTAAAATAAACAAGCCCAGTTCTTTCAGTCTTCCCTCATAGCTCATATTCTCTGTTACTATTCTAGACCTTTAATCATTCTTGTTGCTTTTCTCTGGACCTTTTCCAATTTCTCCACACCTTTCTTGAAATGTGGTGCCCAGAACTGGATACAATACTCCAACTGAGGCCTAATGAGTGCTGAGTAGAGCAACACGACTTCTTTTAGTTTCCTAAACTGTATTGCATGGTTTACTGAAATTACTATGGTTGAATCCAAGAGGAAAAACTTTCTGTTAAACAAGAATTTCCAGAATTTCCAGTAAGGAGCAGATTTAGTGATTTCATATTAATGGGGGAATAAATGTGATGCATATCTTGCTCACAAAACACTCAAGCAATCTCAATCCTATTTTGTGGGATTCTTCTTTCCCCGCCCTTTCAACTAACAACTATTATCCTTTACAAAAAAACCAAGCAGTCCTGTAGCACATTAAAAGACTAACAATTCTATTTATTAGGCAATGAGCTTTTGCGGGTTAGACCCACATCATCCAAAAATCTGAAGTGGTCTTACCCATGAACGCTCATTACCTAACAAATAAAATTGTTAGTCTTTAAGGTGCCAGAGGACTGCTTGTGGGTGTGGGTGTGGGTGTGTGAGAGAGAAGCATGAAGCTACAGACTAACACAGCTATCCCTCTGACTTTGTTATCCCTGGGTCACATCATGTTGTACCTGAAGCAGAGTTCCTTCTTTCTGAAAGATACAATGTGTTCAACTACAGCCAACTCTATACACATTTACCTGATTTTCATGTCAGTTAATTGCAATGAACTCATATTTTGGCAGCCCCAACTCTACTGTTCAAGTTTAGAAAATATGGCCTCCAAAATAGATGTTGAAAATTGTAGCCAACCCGATCCATTTCATTTACTTGCTGTGTCAGGTGTCTGAGCTTTTGAGTTTAAATCTGACTTCTTGTGTTAATTAAATGCAGCTGTTGTAGATAAAGACATAAAAATGATAAACCAGCGAAAGTGGCACACCTCCCCAGAAAAGGAGACAGAAATATTTTTATTAGGAATCTTTAAATTAATAAGGGTGATGTGTTATAGGAAAGCCTTTACCCCTGAGAAAATTATGATTTTAAGGCTTATGAACCTGTCAGTCTGTAAGTTATGAGCTAGCTGCTGCATCTGCAGTTTTGATTAATCTATTTGTCACTCACTTGACCCTACTGAAAGCCCACGCAGCATTTTGAAAGATCTACACAGTTCCTTTTTTAAAAAAGGAAAATACTGGAACTCAGCTCCTCCGAAGTAATGAAAGAATGTCATGCTTTAAAGCACCATTCCTGTGCAAGGCATAGAATATCCAGGTAAAAAGTGATATTGGGCTGTGATGGGGACAGAAGCTTAAAAAGCATAGAGAGGCCATAACTGGGCCCTCATATCTGCAGAAAGGTTAAAATTGGGGTTGTTGATTAATCACAGTTAACTCTTGTGAATAGCTAAAAGAATACATGATTAATCTGTTTTACTGGCACTCTTAAACAATTGAAATGTATTAAATATTTCTGGATGTTTTTCTAAATTTTCAAGTATATTGATTTTAATTACAACATAGAATATAAGTGTCCAGTGCTCACTTTATATTATTTTGATTAAAAATATTTGCTATTTGCATTGTAAAAATGTGAAACAAAAGAAATACTATTTTTCAATTAATCTCATGCAAGTACTGTAGTTCGGTCTCTTTAACATGAAAGTGCAACTTAATTTTTTTTTTTGCTACATATTGACACTCGAAAACAAAACTATGTAAAACTTTGGTTCCTACAAGTCCGCTCAGTCCTACTTCTTGTTCAGCCAATCACTTAGACAAACAAGTTTGTTTACATTTACAGCAGATCATGCTGCCTGCTCATTTACAATGTCACCTGACAGTGAGAACAGACATTCTTGTGGCTCTTTCGTAGCTATCATTGCAAGATATTTACATGCCAAATACGCTAAACATTCATATACCCCTTCTTGCTTCAACCGCTGTTGCAGAGGATATGATTCCATGTTAATGACACTAGTTAAAAATGTGTTAATTAAAGTTGTAACTGAACCCCTTTGGGCAGAATTGTATGTCTCCTGATCTATTTTACCTACATTCTGCCATACATTGCCTGTTAATAGCAGTCTTGGTTGATGACCTAACACATATTTATCATTTTAAGAACACCTTCACTGCTAATTTCACAAAACACAAAGCAGGCACCAGTGTGAAATTTCTTAAGATAGGTAGAGTTCTCAACCAAGGTTTACGAATCTGAAGTGCCTTCTGACATCTGAGAGGGATGATGTATGGAAACAACAGGACCTGGATCACCAAAAACAATCAACTTTCTGCTGGTGGCATCTGACTCGGAAGACAAAAATGAACATGGGTTGGTCTACACTGCTTTGGATTGTTATCAGGCAGAACCCATCATCAGCATGGGCGCATGTACTCTGGAACAGTGGTTGAAGTTTAAAGGGACATATGACTCTTTTGTTCATCTGGCACATAAATATCTTGCAAAGCAAGCAAATATGTCAATATCTGTTGTATAACAATAGCTGTTATCAGGTGACACTTTAAACTAGTAGACAGCATTATTTCCAGTAGATGTAAACAAACTTGTTTGTCTGAACCATTGGCTGAATAAGTAGGAATGAGTCTCTAAAATTTCACATTGTTTTACTTTTGAATGTGGGGGTTTTGTACATAATTCTACATTTGTACATTTGCACTTCAGTATTTGTGTTAGGTGAACTGAAAAATACTATTTGTTTTTTACAGTGCAAATAAAAATAAATCTAAAGTGAGTGCTGTAAACTTTGTATTTTGTGTTGTAACTGAAATCAATATATTTGAAAATGCAGAAACCATCCAAAATATTTACACAAATTTTATTTCATTAATGTTTAGCAACAGGATAATCATGCTTAATTCTGATAACCTGACAGGCCTAGTTAAAATGTTATTGAAAGAAAATAAAAAACAAAATGATCAAAATCTTGCTAGATTAGATGACCCTTGTGGTCACTTTCAAACCTACATTTGTATGATTCCACAAAAACAAGACAGCTTCAGATAACTCAACAGGATAAATTTGTTTTCCATATCCAGTTATTCATCAATCTAGTACAGAAATCCACTCAATTAGTACTTCAAAGTTATGCCAATAGGGAAGCAAATTTGTTATGCAGTGTTGAAATAAACAGAACCTGAATGATTCTGTCCTGTGTGGGGTTTTATACCATGCTAATCCCTCATAGTGGATAAGCATCTTCCAGTACTGCATTAAGTAATGTGACTAAACATCTGTCATGTGTTGTTTAGTCTCTCATCCTCTCTCCAGAAGTAGAAACACATGCAGTGGAGTTTCTTGTTGTTAGAAGGTTTTAGATAATTTTTGTTTTTTAAACATGAAGTTGCTATCAATGTACCTGCATTATCAAAAGCAAGAGCAAAGAAATGAGTCTTGCAGTTGGTTGGAGCAGAAGGTGGTGAGGTTTGTGATGAGTACTTAGTTCCAACTGAAGAGGTGAGTTTAAAAGGGAAAATTACACCTTTCTGAAAAAAATAACTTTCTTCTTGTGGGTTTTGTTTTTCGAGTGACACCAAACAAGTAACGCTCTAATTTTCTATTTTGGTATTTTTAGAGTTACGGCCAAGGTTTTCATAAGTGTCTAGTGATTTTCAGTGCCTCAGGTTTTGGATGTCAATCCTGAGACTACAAGGCCCGATTTGGAAAGAGTGATTACTGAGACCTTTTTGAAAATCAGACTCCTTTATGTTGTCTCACTTAGGTACCAAAATGTAAAGACCCCAAATCATGCTTTTCTTTTAGAAAAACTTGCCCTTGCACTTTTAGAGCCAGATTCTGATACCAATGGTTCAGTGCTAAATTTGTAAAGGAAGAGATGTCAGGACTCAAACAAGTATTTTGCTTTCATAACTGATGTAACAAACCCAGAGGCTATGAACTGCCAAGACTACAGTTGATGGGGCACAGATCTGGCTAGCTCCGGAACAAATTAAACACTCTCTCGCTCACCTTGAACGCTACCTTATTCCAGGATTGGGCCAGTTGAAATTAGTGTAATCACTCCTGCACTAAGCTGCTAGTAGATGCAAGGGAGATACTAGTGAACATGAGAAAGGGTACCATAATCTGGCCTTAATACTGATATTACTCTGAGTGACAAACTGACAAGATTAGGAATGTCTATGGCTATCTAATAAATACCAACATAAAATATTAACATATGAACTAAGTATTAACTCACCACCTTTCACCAAACTACTATCAATACAGGTTCAACCTCTCTCATCCAGCATCCTATGGACCTGAGTGGTGCTGAACGAGAGAATTTGCTGGACCACCAGAAGTCAATATTATCTAGCACATTAGCAATACTTTCACTGCTTACTGGATTCTTACAAGACATTTAGGAGTAAATTACAGATAAATTACAGCACAGAACACTGAGACCCAGGACGGGTGGCTGTAAACAAACTTTATGGGATCATGAGAAATTTGGCCACACCCGTGATAAGTGGTCGTCCAGCTAACTAAAATCATGCCGTATTATGGATATTGCGTATGGGAATTTGTACTATTGCTGTTGTTTTAACATGCTTTTCCTGTGTACTTTTCCCTTTTCTTTCCTATTCCCTTTTATATCCATTTCCTTCTTAACATTCATGGTATAATTTATCCAAAATATTTCTGGAGGAAGATATTTGCAGTCAAACAAAATAATTGGCCAGCCCATTTATTTACCCTTAATTAGTGACGGAAATTTGTCAAGAATTAATGACTGGCTCTAACAGTGGAAAATTTTAATGTGGCAGCCCTGAATTTTTATATAAGTCTTGTGAATATGTCAAATAAAATTCCTATTACTTCCATCATTTGGAAAGTTAAGACTGGCTAAACTAGAATGTTAATCTCATCTCACTGAGCTAGGAGAGCCATTCAAAACAAAAATTAAAAAGGGGAAAAATTAAGTTTTGCTCTGCCTCCCGCATCAGTAATTTTTATAAAAAGTTGCATGTCATAATTGTTCTGAAATAAAAATGTTAATAGCTCTGTATAGTGTGATTAATGCACATTATAAAAAGATATTATAGGTTGAAAATTATGTTGTTTGTAACAATTAAGGCTTTTAAGACCATTCAGCAGTTATTGGTTTATGACAGTGATGCCACCTGCTCTGTAATTCTTGTGCTATTTGTGCCACCTACTGGTTAAGAGTGCCTGGAGTAATCTTTATTCCAACAGAATCATTTTTATTTTATTTTATTTTATTTTATTTTTGAAGAGGAAAGGGGGCTGTGAAGAAAGAGAACATTACAAGGAAAGGTCACATTGCCCACCACTCAGACTAAGGAGCAGCTGGGAAATCCAGCTGGCGAGTTGGAAAGTAATGCCTAAGAAAGTCCAGGAGCTCATATGCTTGAACTCATGGGCTCTAAAACTTGGCTGGTTGAGCAAGAACTGACTCATGAAGATTCAGGAGATTTGTGAGTTTTGGGAGCCCATCACTAGGGACAGACAGCACACCAGATGGTCAGTAAAGATCCAGGGCTCTAGCAGAAGACACATCTGTGCCCACTCTCACAGTGGTCAGTCTAGGAGACAGCATTTCTGAAAGTTCCACAGTTAGTGGAAATGCCTAAGTCCTTTCTGCATTATCCTTTTCACGGATACTATCAGCAGTGGAGCTACACTTACGGTTATCTTGGTTCTGAAAACTCCTAATATAAACACAGGCTATGTTTATTTGTTGACAAGAAGCTGAAGCAGTGCAGCAGCAGTACTATCTCACTTTTGCTATCATTACTGGTCTAAATGGCCTGTGTGGTGGAGGGGACTGAAGCAGTGACATGCTGTCTGTAAGGTGTTCCCAAAAATGTGTCCCATGGAGTCATGTGTCAAACCCCCTGTAATAAGGGTGTATCGAATGACAGAGTCAAATGATGAGAGACTGGAGAATATATTCATTTCTTTCCCCTGCTTGAATTAAACACTTGAAACCAAGAAGGGAACAATGCCACTTTGAAAAAGAAAAAAATACGTGAATTCACTTGGTGAGAGAGCTGCATACTTTGTTCCTGAAAATACAAGACAGCATGTTGTTCATTCTCACTAAAGTATAGCAGGTGGGAGGAGCACAATTTAGAGGGTCTGTGGTGTGGTTTGCTGTGCGTAAGTCTCTGTAGTGTGGGCCCCTGTGCATGGATGTTGGGGTGTGTCTGTCTCTGTAGGTGTGTAACACTGATAGGCAGGACCAAGCCTGGGACCTTTGGAGCTTAGTGTGTGAACCTCTACAATTGAGCTAAAAGACACTTAGCTCTCAGCTAAGAATATAGAGAAGATTGACTTTTCTCTCTGTAAGTGATCCAAGTGCCACTTGATGGGACAGAAAACCACCCCCAATAAGCATGTGAGTTACATGTGGATAGGGGAGTGTAGCCGTGTCTCGAGTGTAGGTCGGTGTGCATGGATCATGGAGGGTATGTGTCTGTAGTGTGGGTGCTTGTGTGTGGATGGGGTATCACTGTTGTGTAGGTGACTGTGCGTGGGTGATGGGGTGTAAGTGTCTGTGGTGTGGGTCACTGTATGTGGATGAGGGTGGGCATGAGTGTCTGGTGTGGGTCACTGTGCATGGGTGATGGGGTGTGTGTAAGTAACTGGGATGTGTGTAATGGTGTGTAGATGATGGGATGTGTGTAAGTGACTGGTGTGTGTAACTGTGTGGATGATGGTCGGCGTAAGTGTCTGTGGTGTGGGTCCCTGTATGTGGATGATGGGGTGTGTGTAAGTGACTGGGGTGTGTGCAAGTGTCTGTAAGTGACAGGAGTGCGTGTAACTGGGTGTATAAGTGACTGATGTTTGCGTAGACAACGGGGTGTACGTGACTGGGGTGTGTGCAAGTGACTGTAAGTGACAGGAGTGCGTGTAACTGGGTGAATAAGTGACTGATGTTTGCGTAGACAACGGGGTGTACGTGACTGGGGTGTGTGCAAGTGTCTGTAAGTGACTGGGGTGTGTGTAAGTGACTGGGGTGTGTGGCCGACGGGGTGTGCAGGTGGATCTGTACCAGCCCCCGGCAGCTGCGCGGAAAGCTGGGCTGTATGGTACAGACTGTAGCTCACTTGCTGTGCGGATCCCCTCGCAGGGGAGGGGCGGAGCGGGCGATGCTCCGCCTCCCACGGGGGTTCCACACGCCCGGCTGGAAGGCGCCGCCAGCCCTCGGGCGCAACTGCACCGAGCCTGGGGACAAGCCGCCCAGCTCCCGCAGCCCCTCCCTCGCTGCGGTGGCGGAGAGGGCCGGGGAGCCGCGCACCGCGCCCCCCGCGGCTGCGGCTGGGAGAGGGCCCCGAGGCCCCGCCCGTAGCCGCCTCCCGGGCGCCGCGTCTCCTCCGAGCCACTGGGGGGCGCTGCAGGCCGCGTGAGCGGGTGAAGCGGTGCCGGGGCGCCCCGGATGCGCCCGGCCGATCCCCACGTGTGACGGCGGCGCTGCAGCTGGACCCAGCGGCCGGGGCGGGATGGCGGCGGTTGCCGGGAACCTGCCCATGCGGCTGCTC
This sequence comes from Carettochelys insculpta, assembly GCF_033958435.1. Taxonomy (NCBI): domain Eukaryota; kingdom Metazoa; phylum Chordata; order Testudines; family Carettochelyidae; genus Carettochelys; species Carettochelys insculpta. The sequence continues at coordinate 61,727,636 of NC_134144.1, forward strand.
CGCAGGAAGATCCACAAGCGCAACCTCAAGCTGCGACAGCGCAACCTGGCGCTCCAGGGGGCCGGGCCGCCAGGTACCGAACGCGGAGCGGGCGGGGACGGGCCGCCGGAGACCGAGCGGGAGGGGCCCTTGCCGAGTCCCCGGGGCGGGCTGGGGGGATCTCCTCGGGCCCAGCCCAACTCCGGGTCCCTAGAAGAGGCGAGCCCGCGGCGGCTGAGCTGTGAGGGCCGGAGGGAGAACGGGAACGAGCACCACGTGTGCGGCTCTGCGGAGCCCTGCTCCCCTCCGGGGCTCTCAGGGCCGGGGCTGCTCGGGTACCCGGCGCGGGGGAACGCGGCTCAGCTCGGGCAGTGGTAACCCGGCTGCAGAGCCGGCCTGAGCTCGTCCTGCGGTGATTGTGGTGAATGCCAGCTCATATCCAGGACCCTGGCCTCGCCCTTTCACACGCGGGGCCCCAATTTTTAGCCCTGCAATTAATGAATGCTCTGCTGGGGCCAACCCGGAGCCTGATTGTCGGAGTCGCAGGACAGAAAGTCCTTGGGACCTGTGGGTGCTCAGCGCCTTGGTGGTCTCATGCGGGACACGCAAAAACGGAAGGGGTTTTCATTCAGTGGCCCCCTTTGATAAGGGAGATGGGGTTGCAGACCTGTTTGGTACTGGACTACAGCTGAAACAGCTACACCAAGTCCTAAGCCAGGCAGAACTTTGTTTTTAATGCGTTTAACCAAGTATACACCAAGCTAGTAATCTCTCAACCCTGGAATTATGAATGGGATTCTGCAGCTCCAAGTATGCTCCCAGACATCATAATGACAGCTATTAATGCTGTGTATATTACCATCACTGCAGAGTTCTAACTGATATGATATTAGCTAGTGATTAATACCACTTATTTGAACAATTTCAGTAGTTTGATTAAACTATAAATCTTTGGGATTTTTTTTAATTTCCTTCCTCTTTTGTTGTTTGGATTTTTCAATCCTGCTTGTTCTAGTGGAGACAAGATCTGTGGATATGTTGGAGGAAGCTACAAACAATGCTATTTCTGAAGACTTAGTGGAGAAACTTAAAGAGAAGAATATAAAACAACCCAAACTAATGCCTAACAGCGAAGTAGCTGCAGAAGCAAAAAACCCTGAATTGAAGAAAAAGAAAAAGAAAAAAAGGCAAATAATTAACACAGAAGGAGGTATGTCTTCTGTTCTCTTACTTAAAATATTAACATGAGTTCCACGCTTAAAATGGCAGTAGTAACTTTGCCAGGGCCAGCAGAACTCCACCAGCATAACAGCTTCTTCCAGCAGTGATCATGCAATTCTCTTAAGGCTGTCCTGAGAATTTTTGGACAATTTTGTGTTGTGATGCTTAAGGGTTAATTTTATTGAAGCCGTGTACTAGCAGACTTCAGGTGTCCATTTCTTTGTTTTGAGAGGAATGTCAGGGTGGATTGATTTAAATCAAGGTAATTCAAATCACCAAAAACATCACTGATTTAAATCAAGTTACCAAAAACTGTATGAGCAGGTCTACACTAGACCTGAAAGTTGATCCTAGATATGCAGTTCCAGCTGCAACCATTGCACAGCCGGAATTAACATATCTAAGATCGACTTATCAGGCTGTCCCCACAAAGGGAAGTTGATGGGATTTCGAAACTCTTCTCTCAACCTCCCGTACTAACGAGAGCGAGTATCAGGGTCAACTGTCCAGTTCTGATGTTTCGCTTTAGCGTGTCCTCCACTAGGCTAAATCAAACCCTGGACGATTGACCCCGGAGGAGTTGATATTTTGGTAAGTGTAGACATACCGTGAGTTACACCAGGTGTGTAGCCATTGGTTTCAGACATAAGTTATTGTGGATATGCAGTTATACTTGTGGTAGCTCCTGTTGAGCAACCATGAGCATGTGTGCATGAGCAAGGGAATCACACTCCAAGTTCCTAGCTTGAGAGACAACTTTGAAAAGGGTATGACTGTCACAGACCCAGCATGTCAGCTTGAATAAGCCAAGATTTTCGTTCCTGATTTTTCTCGTGATTGACAGACCATTACCTGTTTTCAAGGCTATCCTTGCTAATTGTTAACATTTGTACAGTACTGTGAAGTTCTCATATTAACAATGGAGCCTTCTGTCAACATAACTCAGGGAACATCCACACACTTAAAGCATTTTCTCGACAGAACTCCCCATTTTTCTCGACAGTATTATCCCTCAAAAATTTGAGGCATAACAATCTCTGGACAGAATACTGTTGACAAACGTGCAGTGTAGACACTTCTGTCTACAGAGAGGGCTTCCAGTTGCCAGGCAGAGCTACCATTCTGTTTTCTGGCACCAGAGGGCAGTGCAGCCTGGCAGTTCTATGTCGACAGAGCGAGTGGTGTGTAGATGCAATCCATCGACAGAATACTGCTGAGATTTCTCTGTTGACAGTGACCTGTTGACAGATGCTTCTAGTGCAGACATAACCATAATGTTTAAAATCAAGCTGGTCAAAAGATTAGAAAATATACCTGGGAATTGCACTGAGTGGCCCAATAGTTAGCTCTCTCACCCTATAAAAGTTATGCAGCCGAACTTGATGAAGATATATATGGATATGTTAGAAAGCTTACAATGTTGCAGCTGTACCACTGTAAACTCTTCAGTGTCACCACTCTCTGATGATGGGAGAGAGCTCGCCTGTCAAGTTTTAATTAGTTTACCCCCCAACAAGCAGTGGTAGTTATGACACAGTGCCGTCCATGCTGGTGTTCTGGTCAGCATAATATCTGTTGCTTGGGCTGGCTTATTCATATCCCTGAAGAACACGAGCTGTGGCGACATAAGTTGTAGTGTAGGCATGTAGCCTCAGTATGCATGCATTGCATGTATGCAGTATTTATAAGTAGACTTCAAACTCATCAGATTATTTAAATGAAAAAGAAGTTGACTGCATCATTTATTCTATTTGTACGATCATTTAAGGGAAATAATCATTGAGGTTAACATAAATAGCTAGTGATTTACATCTTGTAACAGAACTTTTTTCTATCAAAACAAAAAGCAGTCAAGTAGCACTATAAAGACTAACAAAATAATTTATTATGTGAGCTTTTGTGGGACAGACCCACTTCAGACCATAGCCATACCAGAACAGACTCAATATTTAAGGCACAGAGAACCAAAAACAGTAACGCTACCAGCTTTGTCCACATATCTTCTCTTGAAATACCATCACTGGACGTAACCAGGTTATTCACAGAATCACAGGCACTTTCTCATGCTCCTCTTCGAACATCATATATGCCATCATGTGCCAACAATGTCCAGATGCTTTGTATATTGGACAGACTTCTAACTCCCTTAGACAAAGGGTTAATGGGCACAAAACAGACATCAAAACATTCCAGATCCACAAACCAGTTAGTCAACATTTTAATAGAATGGGCCATTCTGTTAATGACTTTAGAGTATGTGTGTTAGTGAAAAAAAAACTTCACACTGCTATTCAAAGGGAAACAGCCAAGCTCTCTTTTATATTCAAATTTGGCACATTAACACGTGGTTTGAACGGGGATGGGAATTTTCTGAGTCACTGTGGGGGCTCGTCTGCATACTTAGCTTAATCTAATTCTTGACCTTCCCCCTCCCCACCCCTCCACTCTCTGATTTGCTCACCTTGATCATTTTTTTCTGGTTTGTCCTCCTTGATCACTGTTTTTGGTTCTCTGTGCCTTAAATATTGAGTCTGTTCTGGTCTGGCTATGGTCTGAAGAAGTGGGTCTGTCCCACTAAAGCTCGCCTAATAAATTATTTTGCTAGTCTTCAAAGTGCTACTTGACTGCTTTTTGTTTTGATAGTATATAGACTAGCACAGCTCCCTCTCTGTTACTGTTCAACTTTTTCTGTAAATGAGAGGCCTGTACTCTAATGCATTCTAAATAGCTATTAATCTGCTTGAGCAGGAATTCTGCTGTGTCTATTCCTAAATAGAGAAAATGTTTTACAATAAATTCTTATTGGTACAGATGTAAAACTTTTCAGTATTTCCGGTTAAGTAGAACTTCCCCTTGTATCGGAGGAGTACCATGCTAGTCTGTATCCACACAAACAAAGAGCAGTCATGTGGGACAATGAGAAATCCTGTCAGGTGCATCTGACGAAGTAGGTCTTTACCCATGAAAGCTTGTGTTCCAAAAAATCTGTTAGCCTAGACTGTGCCACAGGACTTTTTGTTGTTTTTGCTTTGTAAATGATTTCCACAGCTTTCTGTTTAGGAGCACCTCTTCCCAAGCTTTTGTAGCAAGTTTAGTGTATAGAACAATGAGTGTACAGTGAATATAAACTAATTTACATCCTGTAGATATTTCTGAGGTAATGCACTTGTCTGCTTTGCAAAGAAAAAGAAGAAACTTTGAACCTTGTTTTAAATTTGTTGATCCCTCCTTGGCTGGGAACACACATTCTGAATATGAATTTAAACTATTGTAAAGCTGCCTCCGCTACCCTGTGGAATGACATGATCTGAAGAAGTGGGTCTGTCCCATGAAAGCTCATCACCTAATAAATTATTTTGTTAGTTTTTAAAGTGCTACTTGACTGCTTTTTTGTTTTGATAGAATACAGACTAGCACGGCTATCTCTCTGTCATACTTGGAAACAGGAATTAAAATTAAATTCCTGCCATATTGAAACTTGCATGAGTGATGTAATATCCTATTATATTATTTTGTGATAGACATGGAAAAAATATATCTGTTGTTAAATATGAATTGTATGGTGTGTTCATTCTCTGTAAAAATAAATAAATTGCAGGTACAGAAACTAAAAAAGCAAAGATTGAAGAACAAAAGTCTGCAGCCATGGATGATGCAAAACATAGTAAGGATCCTGAAATGGAAGAAAATAATCAGGATCCTGAAGAGAGAGAAGTAGTGGATGAGGATACTGAAGAGCCTAGTTTGCCTCTCGGTGTAACAGGTAACTTGTGTCTGAGTATTCATGTTTTTTGCCTAGGGCCACGGTGCAGTTTCTTTAGGCAAAAGGTGTCCCCCTCCTCCCCCCCGCCCTTTCAAACTTAGGTGCCTAAAGTTAGGTGTCTGACCCTTAAACAAATTGGAAGGTTTTTGCCTTGGTTTGTATGGGTTTAATTGTTTGTTTTGTTAGGGTTTGGAAAATGTCTTATTCTTCTAAGCTGAACATTAGTTTTCCCTTTGTGAGGGCTGATCTTTGAGGTTTTTATTACGTCAATAATATGTTTGATTTGTCTTAGTTATCCAGGTTTTTCTTTTCTTACTGACTTAATGATCAAATGCTACTAACCTGCATAGGCCAAAACTGTTTGTAGAAATCAAATACAGTAACTTGAAATGTACCTTGTTAATTGCTAGATAAATTTAGCCAAGTAGCCAGTGAGACTGTCCAGGTTTTCAAGACACTATGCTGAGATGGTCAGTGAACTGTTTCTCTTCAGGTGCTTTTGAAGACACCTCATTTGCTTCGCTGTCTGATCTAGTCAGTGAGAACACACTGAAAGGAATAACTGATATGGGCTTTACCCACATGACAGAAATTCAACATAAAAGTATTAAACCCCTTCTGGAAGGCAGGTAAGAAATAGTTTTGTTTTTTAAAGGAGCATGTGTAATTAAAATTCCACCTCAGTACTGTCTCCCTGTGAAGTGCAAACATCTAAAAAGTATTAGGACTGCAGTTCCTCCCTCATATGCAAACTGACTTAGTGTGCTGTCTGCTATTGCATTAACGGAAAATGATTCTAATAGAAATGTTTGGAAAGAATGAAGATGTCTTGTCATGCAAGAAACTGTCTCATCCTTTTGCAGCTTAATATATATTAGTTATGAATACTCTTAGCTTATGTTCTCGCTTACTTGTCTATTTAAACACTTTAACAACTAATGCCCTGCATGACCACTACAGGATCAGGGTTCTAAAATATTGGGATACATCCTGTTTGGATAGTATCAGTTAAGTTGTAATATTTTTAAAAGCCCTGATTAAGTGAGTATGTATTTTATATATAGCCCACCCTCATACTTCCCCAATATTTACATGTAATTCCCACATAGAACTAATTTTTTATTTGCTTGCTTTCCTCCTTGCCTGCAGGAGAAAGTGTGATTGGTTGATAGACTTGTTTGTTTAATTTGAGCGTGCATATTAGGCCTATATGGTTTGTGTGAAGAAGTTGAGGGAAACTTCAGTAGAAATTAGTTTTAGTTTTTATACTGGAGATCTTTGCTATCTCTTTTGTGAGTGAGTTCCAAAGTGTCCAATCCCTGTTAAAGTTCTCTAGTGGAATGTCCATTATGGATAGGGAGACAGGCTGTGGCCCAATCAGTAGCATGTTTTGAACACCGTGGATACCAAAGTTCTCTTCCTTGATTGCGTAGTTCTAGTCATTATTGACCATGGCTCTTTTTGAATGGTTAAATACTTACTTTTAGCAAACCTCTGAACTGTTACTTTTTCCTCTATGAAAGTAACTAAAATTTTAAATGCCTCTGAAAATGTGAAAAACTAAATAATTTCTTCCTAATTGTGATGTCTGTAGAGACATTCTAGCAGCTGCGAAAACGGGCAGTGGCAAAACACTCGCATTCCTCATTCCTGCCATAGAACTCATCTACAAGTTAAGATTCATGCCTAGGAATGGTAAGGCTCTTCCTATGCTTCCCAGTTAAGTTGAAGCTGCCTTTAGGAAGGCGGGGGAAGGACTACTTGGTTTAATTTTTTTTGTCTAGGAACGGGTGTTCTGATTCTTTCACCTACTCGAGAGCTTGCCATGCAGACTTACGGGGTTCTGAAAGAACTGATGACTCATCATGTTCACACCTATGGCCTGATAATGGGAGGCAGTAACAGATCAGCTGAGGCACAGAAACTTGCAAATGGGATCAATATTATAGTGGCAACGCCAGGCAGACTTCTGGACCACATGCAGGTAGGTAAAATATCATGTTGCCTTACCTAGTTCCACCCTCCCCAAACAAAGGTCTGACCCATATACAGTTTCTCTGGCTAACTTTGTGATCATTAAAATCCAACAGAACACCCCTGGGTTTATGTACAAGAACCTTCAGTGTCTGGTAATAGATGAAGCAGATCGCATCCTGGAGGTTGGGTTTGAGGAAGAAATGAAGCAGATCATAAAACTTCTACCAAGTAAGTCAAATCTGTGTCGTTCCTAGGAAGTACTTTGCTTTCTGAGAATCTTGTCCAGAAAGGGGAGAACCACAGAAAAAAAGTTTTCAGTTATAATATTAGTCTTGGAATAATTGTCCTACATTTCTGATGCTTATTCTAATGAATACATAAATCTTTTCTTAAATCAGTATATGGCTTCATGCCACCTTGCTGCAAGTGACTGGTAGGGGAACCGAGCCTGTCCCCTCCACTTGGTGCCTGTCCTAGGGTCCCTAGATTGGACATCTAGGTTCATGCCACCAAACTCCTTGCTGCCTCCTTCCTGGATTACTTCTTACCAAGCTCAACTGTGGGCATTCTCCTCACGTTACGGAATGCCTCTTGTTTCCTACAAACTGTGTCACTTCATACTATGAGGAAAGAGAAGGTAGAATTTCTCCCTGCTGCCCACTTCTGCTCCAAACTTCTGTTTATAGTACCCAACTGGTTTCATCGTTAATTAGGGTTAGCCCACTCTCCATATGGGTCAGTTGGTCTCTCAGAACCACATTAGGCCTTTGACCATCTGTATGAGGTGGACACTCCAGGCTTCTCATAAGCACCCTAAAGAAATAATTAATTTAGCCCATAGAAGTTAACCAGGGAGTTATCTTTCATTTTTATCTGGGATGTTTTCTGCCCATGTGGAGTTGTTCCATACAGTATATTTTGACACAGTTTAAGAGTCACAGGAGTAACAGTTTAATAAGCCACAAGTTTGCTTGGGCATCTCCTCCACATACTCTGAGGTTACCCTTCAGGAAACAGATAGCTTAGTGGTTTGAGCATTTACCTGCTAAACCCAGGCAGGTTGTGAGTTCAGTCCCTGAGGGGGCCATTTATGGATCTTGGGGCAAACAGATTTAAAACAAAAATCTGTCAGGGAGGGTGATGGGTCCTGCTGTGAGTGCAGGGGGCCAGACTCAATGACCTCTAAAGGTTTCTTCCAGTTCTATGATATAGGTGTATCCCCATAAATTTATCCTGACACCCTTTTTTTTTTTTCCTTTTTTTAAAATTTCATCCTATTGTCCTATGTATTGTTCTTTTATAGCAGGCAATCTTACTCGGAATCCCTGAAGAACTCTTTCATTTCAGAAACACTGGAAAATGTGGAACAAATGTATTTTAGCTAATATACAATCTGAAATATTTCAGGGCTGAGTTTTTAAGAGAAAATTGCTGTTGAATGCGACTGTAGTAGCAACCTGATATGCAGTACGTAAAAATGAAATAATGAAAAAACAGTAGAATAGCATCTCATTTTGGTAACTAGAAAAGCCAAATTATAGAACAAATTCCATTCTTCTCTGCATCATAAGCAAAGGCTTGATTTCTTCTCTACCCCTCATACATCTAGGGTTTGTCTACCCAACAGTTATTTCAAAATTGCAGCTGCACAACACACCTGTTTTTCAAAATAAACTTGAAATATTGGATGCCTTATTCCAAAATTAGTAAACCTCATTGTATAAGGAATAGTGCCTATTTCAAAGTAGGGGCTGTGTAGGAAGGGAATAGGCCCTATTTTGAAATAAGACAGTGCATCCAATGGCTCTCTTTTGAAATATGCTCTGTTGTGTGTAGACGCTCTATTTCAGAATAGCTAAATGCTGGTTCAAAATGCATTTAGTGTGTAGCTGCACTGTTTCTCACTAAGCTATTCTGGAATAGCTTAGGCTACGTCTACACTATGAGATAACATCAACTTTATTAATATCCATTTTGTAACTCTGGAGTTTAAATTCGATTTCGACTATCCTCACCTCCCCACATGCTCCTCACAAAGTCGACTTATTACTGCCACACTCAATTAGCAGACACTGACTGTTGCAGTAATGCATTGTGGGAACCTGTCCCACAGTTCCCTCATTTCCGTAGCATTCTGGGTATGCTGAGTCTTTCACATCGTCTTCCCATGTTGCATTTTCCTCATTCCCCTTCCGTGTTAAGCAAATGCCTATCTTTCCTGACAGAAGGAAGGAAAAGTAGGGCATCCATAGAGACTGCAAAGTTAACAGCAATCTCTTTCTTCTGTACCTGAAATCTTAACTGGTCATACGCTGACTGTCCCTCCTCCGTGATTGCATCTGATCCCTGAAAATAACAGGGACCCTGAAGAAAGAGATGAAGGTAAAGTTTTTGAAAAAAGAGTTGCTGAGGGGAGGTTATTGGGCTTTGCAGTGCACTAAAAACTTCTGTGCACACGAAAGACAGACAATTCTCAGGCTCTTGTACAAACATGAGCCCACAGCCAGAGGCTTCCTGGTCCTAGTTTGGAATTCATGGTCTTCCTGCTGCCTAAGTCCTGCACATCTGGAGAGCAGTGGGCAGAGCGGAGCACTGAGGGGTTACATATGGGTTACATATGGGTTACATATGGGACACCTCTGGAGGCTGCACTTCCACACTGGCCTTTAATTGACATTTGAATTTGAGCTTGATGCTACACCTATCAGGTACCGACAGTATTGTGTTACCGATATTAGTGCTCCCTACATCAAACTAATGGTATTTACAGTGAAGACAGTCACATGGTAATATCAAGCTAACTGCCTTAAATTCATATTTGTCATAGTGTGGTCTCAGTCTTATTCAGAAATAATGCTGCTGTGTAGACATACCCTTAGACAAGAGTGCAAGATTGCTGTTTGTTTGTATCAGGCAATGGGATCCACTCAGGCTGACCCTTACATCTGTGCACAGTCCCAGTGATGTCAGCATGTCTCACCATAGGCACAGGGGTTGCCCCACATAGCAAGAGTGTTGTGTGTATACGTGTAATCTCTGGTGATGCGGTATATCTCTGTAAAAATAAATTCAAAGGCAAAACTATGTACAACTGATAAAAGAAATACCTTTTTATATAACATTAATTACTTTGTAGTGAATTTCAGAAGTTACATAAAGCTATTTGATATTTACATGACTGAAAAAATTTGCAGTTGGATTAGCTAAAACTAAAATCTGATCTGGTGTGATTTTTATTTTCTGTGTAAACAGCCATGCAAATAAATACTACCATTTCCTGAAGTGAAATGACTGCCCTTAGGATTGATAGGTGTTAAATATGTTTTTAAGATAAGTGATGTTTTGTAGGTTGTATGATATAGTGTAAATTGCACTGGTAGTGGTTGCAATATCTGCAAAAGTAAAATTTATTTTTTCCTGAATTTCAGAGCGCAGACAGACCATGCTTTTTTCTGCTACACAAACCCGAAAGGTTGAAGACTTGGCCAAGATATCTCTGAAAAAGGAGCCATTATATGTTGGAGTTGATGATAACAAGGAAACAGCTACAGTAGATGGTCTTGAACAGGTAGAATTAAGCAGAAATATGAAAAGTAGTTGTAATATGGACAAAAACTACTTCTAGACGTTGTAATGTAAAGTATGATTTTAAACTGCAGGTGGCCTTTGATTTTCCTGGTTAGAAAACTGCTAGTAGATTGATTTAAAACCCTCCAGCACTAGCCAGCTATAAGGAACTTTATGTACACTTACTAGTTCTTGCAAAATAAAGCAATGCAAAGAGCCATGGGGTTAGAGCTCCACTTCCCAATTTCTTCAATACTGTGAGGTGTGGAGGACTGATGCAGAATTGCAGGCTGTTACTTATCATGTCATGGACTTCTTAAATAGCAGATTTTCTTTTTAAATAATATGTTTGGAAAAAAGTTCTGAATTGTAAGCTCAAAGGAGATTGATAGTATTGCATGGTGTGCTCTTTTCACTGATTTAAAAGGTCTTGGAACATCTTTGTTATATAAATAATGTAACTTCCACTTGCCAATAATTCCCTAATATACATCTGTTCATTAGATTAGTTTATTAAGTATATTATATGGAAGGAGAAAGGTGTCTGAAAATTTGGTTTAGTATTGCTGTAGAACGAAAGACTTAAAATATATATATATATTTAAAACCCATTTGCTGCCCTGACTGAATTGCGTTATTTGAATGTTTTCCAGGGATATGTAGTGTGCCCATCTGAAAAAAGGTTCCTTCTGCTCTTCACATTCCTCAAGAAAAACAGAAAGAAAAAGCTGATGGTCTTTTTCTCTTCATGTATGTCTGTGAAATATCATTATGAGCTACTCAACTATATTGACTTGCCAGTCATGGCCATTCACGTAAGTGTTTTCTTCAACAAATTTTTGCAAAAACAAATGTTTTCTAGGGTGCTGTTTCACAACTTGTTTAGTCTCAAAGTAACTGAGACTTGCTTCTTTTTGGCTTTTCCTTTGTGATCTCAGCTTAGCTGATGCATACTGTTATTACCAAACCACTGGTACCCATGTTGCCACTGTGAGGAGAGGGTTTGAAAGGCTCAGAAGCTGAATTTCACTACAACCATTGATACTTCTGGGTGCAAAGAGGGGATTTTCAACTTCTCTGGGTTGTCCTTTTGCAAGGATTGCATTCAGTTTGTTGAGGAAAAAATACTTTCATGGGAATACGTTGCCAAAACCAGTTGCTCTGGAACAGATCACTAATGTAGGTCTACTAATGACTTTGACAGCTGGTTCAGGTTTGGTTTCAGAATTCTGGCATTCCCATGCCAGAGTTGGTATCTCAAATACCTAAAAAAAATAATTTTCTGGGGCTCATAACTTCCTGACTGTCTCAAGAAAATGCTCTGTTTCAGATGCTTATGGTATAGAAATCTGAAATTATTTAAGAATAAGTGTGTTTAATATCTGAACAACTTCCTTTCTTGTGAAATTACTCTGAATTGTAGATGAATAGCCTTTATCAAAACAGGGGTGTATTGAAAGATAATTTCAGTACTTAAGTAATTAGTTCACCCTTTCAAACCAGCTTTCTTTTAAACCTGGTCTTTTAAAATAAACATCTGAGGAACAAAGTTTCTGTCAGTGATGTGGAGTGGTATATACAAGTGGCATTTTCCAACAGACATCCAGTTCTTAGGTTCCAAGATTGCTCACTGAAAATGATTTCACCACACTTTCCATATTGTGGGGCAGTGGAGCCTTACATTGTTACTGTGGAAATTAATGTTACTATTGTTTTAAGTTTAGCATTAGTCCTTGCTTAATAATTACCTCTTAAAGTAAGCCACATGAATGGATATTTATACGTCGTAGAATTTGCAAAATGAAACAATAATACTTTTTTTCTCTACACATTTCAGACATCTCTTAACATTGGTAAATTTTTACTTCCATTGCATTCCCGCTCCTTGGATAAGTGTTTTTACTTTGTTATATTATCACAGCTGCAATCCCAAATAGTTGGGAATGTGGACTAATTATATATTTGATTTAAGGTGATAAATATTTTGTGAAACAAACATCATTGACTTTTGTTTATTGTACCTGCTAATTTTTGGTGCATTCTTAATGGAAGTGCCAAACTGGGGAGGGGGATCTTACTGTTCTTCTATTTGTCTCTAGATTTGCAAGTGTTAGTTTTGCTCTCTGATTTTCAAACAGTTAGGCATATTTGTATCTTTAAGTCCTTGAATAATCCCATTACATTGTGTGTTCAGAAGACAGTGCACTTAATGCCTAAGGCTGTGTAAGATACGTTCTATTTTGAAGGAGGTTATGTGACTGACACACATTACTTTACTTCTATGCTATGAAAAATGATTCTGCTTTTAAAAGCCATGATGTGTGGGTATCTGAGTCTGTTGCATGGAAAATGCCTACTTCGTTTTAAATCTTTTTGTAACTCTGCAAGTGTTCAAGAATACATTTTCTCTATATGTAAATTAACAATTATGAAGGCTAATTTGCTGGATCTCTTTGTTGTTAACTAATTTCAGTCCTGGATGCGTTTTCTCCTAGGGGAAGCAGAAGCAAACTAAACGTACCACCACGTTTTTCCAGTTCTGTAATGCAGATTCTGGAATTCTGTTGTGCACTGATGTAGCTGCTAGAGGACTGGATATTCCTGAAGTTGATTGGATTGTCCAGTATGACCCTCCAGATGACCCAAAGGTAACCTGGCTCCTGCAAATGCTTCTGATCTCTCTCTCTCTCTCTCTCTCTCTAGATACTTACAAAGTATGGACTTAATTACATCACTACAGAAAACTGATGGCTAGGACAGAGTTTGCATCAAACATCTGATTTTCTGTTGTTCCTAACAAAAGTTTGGTTTTACATTCATGTGCTAAAAGCACCACTAATTTGAAGCATTCAGGACGCTTCTAAAATATTGCATGTTTGAAAAAGTGGTGTATACTTAGAACTAAAATTTGGCTACTTTGAAAAATGAGTCAAAAGAATAAGGTTGCATACTTGCCCTTGTGTCCTCCTGAGTTTGTGTGTGGTTTTTTTTTTCTTGTTTGTTTGTTTTTTAAGTTCCCGTTTTCTGGTTTAGTTTTTATTCCTCTGTGTGGAAGAACTCATACAAAAGCTTCACAAAGTAATCAAACTTTAAAAAAAATTTACAGTAATCATAGGTCTTAGTATTTCCAAGTGTATTATTAACTGAGTTATTTCATCAAACCTAGTGCTTCTGGTTTGCAGCACTTGGTTTCTTTTCAGTAGATTTCCATGTGATGAGCAGAATTTACAGCATTATGGATGGGAGCCTTTTATTATTATGATTGGAACTGCTTTTGACTCATGCAAATATGAATAACAGAAAAAAAGCAATCAACCCAGGACCTTGAATCTGGACATGGAAATACTTTGCATGGTTTAAATGTTTACTTGGCCATCATCTGTAGTGATATTAGCATATTCTGGGGATAGCAATAGAATGTTCGTTTTTAAAGGAATTCCTTGGTATAAGAATTTTGATTTCTAATTATTACATTTTTAACTGTTCTTTTTACAAAAAGGAATACATTCATCGTGTTGGCAGAACCGCCAGAGGTATAAATGGAAGAGGACATGCTTTACTAATTTTACGACCAGAGGAATTGGGTTTCCTTCGTTACCTAAAGCAAGCCAGGGTAAGGTTGTGTGCAGTATTTTACTACGCTGCTGGAATTTTTGATGTAGAAACTAATGATTAATCAAGTGTTTCAGCATTTTAAACAAAACCCATTTTATGCTTCGAAAATGTTTAACTGAATAATTGACTAGAAATGCAAGGTGGCCACCGCAATAGAAGCTACATAATTATTTAAATTCCAGTGTGCCTGGGATCACTTGACAGTGCAGCTGAACAATGGGCTGTAAAAGGAAAAAAAAAAAATGTTTGAGAATCCTCTGCCAAAGCCACTAACTATGTGGTGTTCCAACAAAAACAAGGAAGAGATCACCCTAGTAAAATACAAAGTCTCTGTTTTTAAAAATGGCAGAAAAAATGACAAGTCTCAGTCAGTAGTATATCAGTAGGCAGGACAGTTGCTAACCTTACCAATTCCTGGGGATATTTTTCAGCCCTGAGTGACTGATACAGTCGTTACCATAAAGGAGAAATGACCCTTCAATAAGAAGAACATTATTAATGTAAATATTGCAGCTAATAACATGCTCTGATTAAAACCGTGATATTTCTAAAGGAGCAGGAGAGTCTGAAATGCCTTGTGGGTTTTTTTTGGTTTTGTTTTTTTAAACCTCAAGCCTTTATTCATAGAATCAGTGAAATTTGTGGATCATTTTTTCCATCATTTTCAAGTTTGGAACCTTTGTGTCTGGAAAAGCAACTGTTCTCAGTCTGGTAACAGAATGCTCTGTTGCAAAAAGCTCTGTGAAATATTTACTGGGACTCAAAGGACACTAGAAAAGTTTCTACAGAGGCCGTTTCTACAGAGGCTGCTTGCTTCGGAAGTGGCATGCTAATACACAGAGCGAAAGATGCTAATGAGGCACGGGTGCAAATTCCCCATGCCTCATTAGCATAATGTCACATGATTTGGAGTCCAGAATACTAAAATTTTCAGGAAGAAGGGGCCTCTAGAATGACAACTTCTTTCCAGAAGCCCCCCCAAGGGCCACGCTTCTACCTGGTGCTTTGGAGTCCGGAAGAACAGTCTTCTGGACTCCAAAGCACATGACGTTATGCTAATGAGGCATGGGGAATTTGCATCCGCACCTCCATTAGCATCTTTTGCCCCGTGTATTAGCAGAAGTGGCCTGTGTAGGAATGGTCTATTTAAATAATGAGAATAAATCAATTATCTGTATAGTCTTAACTTGTCTTCCTCTAGGGCTTGTTTACATTAGAACATTTTGCTATTTTAATTTTATCAGTATAGTTAAAACGGCAAAACCACATAATGTGGGTCATGATTATAGTGGATATAAATGTCCTTATACCAGTATAAGGCATTGTAACTGTGGCCTTATTTGGGCAGTATTAATGTTACAATTGCTTACCTAGCAGTCATAGTTACACCAGTATAACTTTTTTTAGTGTAAATCAGGCCTTATTTTTTAATTTCTTTAGCTGAATAATGTAACTTACTTTCACCTTTTTATATAACCTAAGTAATACTGCGTACGAGTTAACTAAACACTGTTTTCATTTTGTTTTAGGTACCATTAAGTGAATTTGAATTTTCCTGGTCCAAAATTTCAGACATACAGTCTCAGGTATAAAGTTACTCCATACTCATTCTCTACATTTTTACATAGAAAGTTATTTTTAGGTGTAGACTAGGATGCCCTTTCAAAACAATTGAAGCTTTAAAGGAGCTGAAGTACGTGTACATGATTTGAAAGATTCTCTTAGAGATTTGTTCTTATGTGTCCAGTCCTTGTGTTATTTCAGATACCTCTAGCATTATTATGACATCACGTTACAAAGTCACAGATACTTCTAATGAAACAATGAATCAGATTCTGTCCTCATTACATGCAGATAATTCTCACTGAAGTCAATGTCAAGTTAACATATGGCTGTTTAGAAACAGGTTTTTTTTTTTTATAATATGCCAATTTAATCTGCCATAATAATTTTAAGTGTATCTCCCATTTTATAGCTAAAGATTTATATTTTTGGATAAAATGTGCATACCTAGCACAATAAATGTAGGGTTATTGACTCTTACTGAATGTTTCATTTACTTGTCAGAAGTGAAATAATTAGTCTGTAGTTACACAGGAACAGGAAAAAGTGAAATTTGTAAATTCTGTAATGTGTAATGGGGCAGTAGGAACCTGTTTAACTGGCTTTTATTTACATGCAGTCATAACCCAATGGAAGATGTATCTGTGTAGTGCTCATGAGGTAGTAAGCATGGGGTATGAATTTAACTTGACTAGAAGAAATGCTCCTCCCCCCCTCCACCACCCCCCCTCGCCCCCGGTAAATGTGGAATCAATTTCAGGTTATATGTACATACATTCAGTAGTAAAAATGATAACTTGAATTAAAATTTAGAATAAAAATATTTTAGAATTTGGAGTGAGCTGTTTCTAACTGATAACAGGAATTGTTCTTACGCAATAATTTTTCTATAAGCATGATTTTTAAATTGGATTGAAATCCTGACAAAGCAAGGTTACGGTTTAAGCCATTGTGTGAGAACTTGTGAGCTCACCATTCAGTTTGTGTTCTGCTTAAGTTGAGGTGAATTCAAAGAGATGCTTTGCTTATTTTTCAGAAGGTTGCTGCTTGCGATTCTAAATGCAAAAACCAGTGAAGCAGTACATTTGGGCTTAGGGGTTTGGGGTCTGTTATTTTTGTAGAATTTTCCTGTCATTTCTGAAATAATGTGGGTAAAATTGGTTTTAATCATTCCTTTGTATAAAGATCTATAAAGCCATTTTCAGAAACTCAATTTAAATAACCAACACTGAAAGGATTTTTTAAAATCTTAGACATTGACAGCCCACAGAAAGATTCATACTTAAACATAATTAGTGTGTTGTTGTGACAAATGTCATAATTCATCATTAGAAGTAATTCATACTAACTGTCAAAGTGGACACAGTCAAATCCAGAGGAAAAGCACCCTGGAGAATAAGTCTTGTCACTTCTACATAGTAACAACCTTAAATTTAAGGAGAAAATTCAGATATACCTTGTTGCCTGTTTTAGTGGTAGAGTACAGTAATATATGAGTAACTTCTGATAGTAGAATATCTTCCAGCCACCTTTATCCGTGAATTCCAGTCTGCCTAGTTGTGAGTTTTGTTTTACCACCTAAATATGGCTGTAAAGTTAAGCAAAAGAGAATGATTTCAGAAAATACAATTGATTATTTTTGCAGTGCTTTTTGAGTTACCTTTTGAGATTAGATATAATGTAATTCACTATGTTTTTTCCCCCGCAGAGTTAGAAAAACACATTAATAAATATGCATGTATTTTGCTCTAATAGGTCAGTTTTACTAAAGTGAATATTATGGTGAATGTAGTCATTGCAAATTACAAGCAAAATTAGTTATTTGCTGTATAATTTATATACTGGTCACAGCTATAATTGTATCCAATTGCACTGCCTTTCTTCCAGCTTGAAAAGTTGATTGAGAAGAACTATTTCCTTCACAAGTCGGCGCAGGAAGCATACAAAGCATACATTAGAGCTTATGACTCCCATTCTTTGAAACAGATCTACAATGTCAGCAACTTGGATCTGTCCAAAGTTTCCCTTTCTTTTGGTTTCAAAGTTCCTCCGTTTGTTGACCTCAGTATCCTTTTATTGCAATATGTCAAAACTAACTTATTTGTCTGCTTAACGTATTTCATGTGCACATCACTGATGTATCTCATGTCTCAGCCAGAATAATTTTATCAAAGACAGTAACTGGTGATTTGTCAGTTTTAATATTTGTGCATATGTATGGAAGGGCAAAAATAATAAGTACATATCTTCTTAAGAAAGTTGTTTCTTCTTTTACTAATGTGAGGTTTGCATAGTGAGATAAATATTTAAATGTAATGGTTGTGGCATATTGTCTGAAGGAAATAGAAATCAGTCCTTATACTTGAAAATTGTTTCAGAGCTCCTGTGGTAATAGCTGGCCCATATATGGCTTTAGTGTGATCCAGTGTGAGAAGAAACAGCGTTAAACAGTTTGGAAGAAGGAAAATAGAAAATGGTCAAAGGAGTTACACAGCTTTTAGATTCACAGGTTTTTCTCCACCCATGTATCAACTAAATTTTACCCCAGCAAATGCTGTGCTTGCTTTAATTATTCTTTTCCGCTGAAAACATGACAGTTAAGATCATTTAATGTTTGTGTTCCTTAACCAAAAATTCCCAGATGTGAACAGCAGCCAAGGTAGAAGACTGCAAAAAAGAGGTGGAGGTGGAGGATTTGGTTACCAGAAATCCAAGAACGTCCACAAATCCAAAATCTTCAAACACATTACTAAGAAAAAGTCAGATGGCCGGCAATTTTCTCGTTGACGCTGTGCTTTGAAAGGGCTTTTCTCGTTAAAATAGACTGACGCTCTGGGTGAAAAAAAAAAGTTTATGGATATTTCCCTTGCAAGCTGCTCGTGTTTAATCTGTGCTTTGTTTAAATTTTAAGTTTGGTTTCTGGGTTTATCTGAATGCACTTCAAGGGCACTGCAGTAGGAGAAAGCAGACTGAGAAAACCAAGTGAGTTTGGAAACAAGTTGCAAAGGAGAATAGTTGGATGTAATCTTTTTTCTATAAATAAACTGAAAATAGAATAAATTTCAGTATTTTTTGTATAAGGTATTCTCCCTCTCCTCATCACTTCACCCTGTGTGTGTCCATCAGAACAGGCAGTCCTGAATACAGCATGGTTGTACATAGCACAAGTCTCTCAGAATATTCAGAAATTTAAGGAGATGGTATGTCGCTGAGACTTTTTACAGCAAAAAATAAAATATCCTTGTTCATTTTGGGTAACTAGACTTCTTTATAAAGCTACAAAACTCACTTTTTCTAGTAAATAGGATGATGAATCTCTAGGGTAGTTCTGGATGAAAAGAGAATTTCTATGAGGCCAATGCATTTTTAAACCAAGGATAACGCATCAGTCTGTGTATCAGATAGTACAAATTGACAAAACTACACAAGGAAACTTAATAACATTATGTGACATGCTTGAACAGCTTTATGATACTATGTTAATATGCTTATTTATATTCCAGAGGCACAATGTTTGCTTCAGCATATTCTGTCAAATTCCGATTTTACTCATACAATTTCTAAAGTGTCCTGCTAAGCAAGAATATGCAAATAAAATGATACACCTTAATTTGTAGCACCCTTTATAAAGAGGGTACAGCACGAAATAGTGCGACTATATTTTGTAAGTAACAGTGTGTTACTCTTTAGTAGGCACTCCTCATGAGCTGTGAGTAAAGACACTGTCACAGAATAGACTGAGTGAATACAACACAGTGTACCTGAAATTTAGAAAAAGTAAAGTAGGGTATAAATAGAGGGAGTGGGAAAGACAGAAAATACAGGGGGAAATGCAGAATACACATTGCTGGGGAGGATGTGAAGGGAAGATGAGGAGGTGGGGAAGAGCAACCCATTATAGTTACAGGAGTGAGGGCGGTTAATTGATTGACAGTAAGTACTTTGCACAGTGGACAATACACAACTGACAGTCCTTTCAGATGCAGAAAGCAGGGCTGGTATTTTCATTCTGGTGGATATATTTAGTCACCAGCTATTTTTCATGTTTCTCCACAATACTACTGCATTGGTGGGCAAGTATTCCCATATGGCCAGTGTGAGATAGGTAAATAGCATTAGCCCTATTTCAAAGATGCTTAAGTGACTTGCCCATGCTTCTGCAGTGTCAGGAAAAAATATGAACTACAGAACCTTCATTCCATACCCCTGCAGCATTTCTCAGTTTGTAGCAGCTAAAATTTCATTTTATGCTCCCAAAATAAGGTAGGAATTTCCCCAACACTCAGACATTGTTTGCTTCAATCTTAATACTGACATATGCAAGTGAACATACTGCAAGTGTGTTAATTTGCATACACTTAATTCATTAAAATAGGCTACCATTTTTAAATTGGCAAGTCAGATATAAACATGAGAAACTATGTAGGAAAGCTTGATTCCTTTGTTTTATGGAAGGAATATATTAGTGTTGAGAGAGTGATTGTGGCCATTCTATTATATTATAAATTATAAAAGCATACCTGTAGCACTATAAAACAGCATTTACATAATTTGGTCTTTGTACGCATGGCTCTTAAGGCTAACTGCCACCACAGTTTTTAAAAAATAGATTGTGGTCAGTTAAGAAGTTTGTATTTCTCCTGATACAAATGTTTGGATTTAAAGGCTTAAAGATGTCACTGATTGCAAGGTGGAGCAGAAGCTGTTCTTGTGTTAAAACTGCACTGACTGGAGCTCTCTCTCAGACCTAGCAAAGTGGTGTACTGATTCCAAGTGTTATCCTTGTACAAATAATGGTGCAGAAATCTATTTTCCTGAATTCACAAATATGTTAGGGTGTGTCTACACAGGCACAAATCTTCAAAATGGCCATGCTAATGGCCATTTTGAAGGTTACTAATGAGGCGCTGAATTGAATATTCAGCACTTCATTAGCATTAGGACGCTTCTGGCCACGGCGCTTCACAAGACCCGCTTTCAAAAGCGTGCGGCTTGGCGCAGCTACACGGGGGTCCTTTTCGAAAGGACCCTGCACCTTTTGAAATCTCCTTATCCCAATCACTGATCAGAATAAGGCGATTTCGAAAGGGGTGGGGCCTTTCGAAAAGGACCCCCGTGTAGCCGCGCCAAGCCGCACGCTTTTGAAAGCGGGGCTTTCGAAGCGCCGTGGCTGGAAGCGTCCTAATGCTACTGAGGTGCTGAATATTCAATTCAGTGCCTCATTAGTAATCTTCGAAATATGGCCATTTTGAAGATTTGTGCCCGTGTAGACACAGCCTGTAGAAATACTTATACACATTTAACTCCATAATATGTAAGGGTTTAATCTACATGTGAATGTTACATCCATTTAACTTCAGGTCTCTTTTATAACTGGTACAGATGGTTATGTAGATGTTTGTTTCAGCCTAGTTTAAGTCAGCTGGAAATAAGCTTAAGCAAAATTGCTGATTTTCAGAAAGATGCCTGAGGTACATCCCTCATATCAAAGGGCAAGACTTGGTCACAAACGAGGAGCTTTGGGACAGAGCAAGACAAGAACCACTTGACGTTCAAATCGAGAGGAAAGTGGGGATGATTAAGCCACACACTCAGAAAACCATCATCCAGCATAGTCCATCAAGCTCTCAAATGGCACCCACAAGGAAAACACAAAAGAGATGGCCTTTGACAACATGGAGATCATCTGAGATTGAAGGATGACAACTGGGAGGTATTCCTGGTGTCAGCTAGAAGTTTTGTCCAAGACAGAAGTGGAGGAGACTTGTAGAGGAGCTATGCTCCACCTGGAGTACAAGGGCTTAAGTCCTGTAAGTCTAAGTTGCAAAAAGCCCTTCTGAAACCAAAATAAGTATCCATCTAAGGTTCTACAGTGGTTTAACTAAGGCCATGTCCAGACTATGGAATTGACAACCCAACTTAGGTTAACAGAGCCACCATAGTAATTACACTGCTCGGATTTGCCTATGCTTTGCTTCAGTGGTGTGTCTCTTTGCAGGAGTACTTGTAGTAATGGTACTGTCAATGTGGGGCATTGTGACATGATTCCTGACAGCCAGTAACTTAACATAAGCAATGCAGTGTTGACACTGACATCTTGTTAACCTAACTACATCGGTGTTGGCTCTACACTACTTATGGGGGTGAGGCTAAATCAGCATAGCAGGACAGTTACAGCAGCAGAAGAGAAATTTTGTGTGGACACTGGCGTTTGAAGTCAGCTGCCTTGTACTGACCTAGGTGTAACGTAAACCAATTGATTTAAGGCAGATCTAAGTTAAACTGGTGCAACTTGTGTGTTTACACAGGACTGCATTTCACAGGTAATCTGATCTCCCACAGCAGGACAGCTTATGCTCAGAACAGTTCAGTGATGAAATATCCTGTTTACAAATGGGACGTGAACCCAAAACTCCTGGGTGTTACCCATAAGCCCCTTCTAGCTTTTTCTTCCTTTTAATATTTTCAAAATTGACTGCTGTCAATGAGCAATATTTCTCTCTTTCATACAAGTAAAATTGTCTCAGTCAAATCTAGTTTTTAATAATGGAAGGCAGTCTGACCATTTTGATGGAGCTAGCTGGGCAAGAGCATGTTATCTTAAATTTTTCTTTTCATTAGCTTAAAACTTATTTAGGCAAGCAAAAAAAATAAAATAAAACTGATTCTTTTCTTGCTTTGCTGAACTCAAGGGGAGTTTTGCCAGACTTAGCCCAGGATTTTGCCTTAGTTGATAATCTTTGTTCAGCTCACAGCCTCCAGCCCCATAATCAGAAAACAAGTGATCTCTCTCCACTTTGTACTGGCTACATGCCCAGAGCCAAATCCATTGCCTTTAGCTGATCTTTTAGAAGCCATGGGGAGATTCCTCCAGCTCTCGAGTCATCTGTGAATTCAGTTTAAATATCAGAGCACTGTCCCCTCAGAACTTCACCTTTCTGCAAGTTGAAAGCTAGCTGCCCCATCTGCCACTGTACAGGTCCCAGCTTGACTGCCTCTTCTGCACTGTAGCTATGCATCTAAGACAAAATACTAGCACAATGAAAACAATGTGCATGGGTTCCATATAAAATAGTATCAACAAGAAATAACAGTGGGCTCACTCTACTGATTTTATTTTCATATTTAATTAAATAAAGCTTCCTTTTAAAAATTGCCACTGAATATCTGGCGTGGCATGGGGTGGGGGATTGCTCAGTGGTTAGGGTGTTTTAAACCCAGGGTTCTGAGTTCAATCCTTGAGAGGGACTTTCAAGGTTCTCGGGGAGGTTAGATTTGAAAAGAAACTGAGAGGGATAGTGATAGGTCCTGCTGTAAGTGCAGGGGACTGGACTCTGAGCTCTTGAGGTCCCTTCCAGCTCTATGAGGTATGCATATCTCCATGTTTCAGTTCAGTCTGCCATACCTGAGAGCTTCAGGAACTGGAACACATTGCAAAGTTTTGGATTAATAACAGGTTTTTAGAGGACATCTTTGCAACAGATTGGAATGCACATTTCCCATATTGAGAGAATGCAATTTACTTAAATGTCCTAAATTCTTCTTTGAGTGCTTGTGTGTTGATTGCATTCTAGGTGTGTACATATCACAGACCTTAGCGGTTTGTCTCCTTGAACGTTGTGCTCATGTGTCAGTATATTGGGCACCCACCTTACGTCCTCTTAGTTCCTCCTTACCACTCATGAGGGTTTGTTGGAGCAGCTTCTTTTGCAGATCACAAGAGCATTTGTTCATTCTTTGTCTACAGTTTTAAGTACTTAGACATTAAGTTAAATGATAGGTTAGTTGGTAGTTAGGGACCTAGCAGGGACTGCTGCTTCAAAGCATGCTCATCTGACAGCAGGCCAATGCTCTCAGTGACCCCCCATGACAGCTGTTCGTGGTGTTTGGTAGAATCCCATAGAATGGACAAGTGCTGAAGCTGTAAAAACTTGCAAGGCGCAGACCTCCTTAGCAGCTTTTCTAGCCCACTTGCCTAAACAGGGCATGTTTAGGGCAGCCATCTTGTCCATCCATCTGTTCACATCCCACTACACACTCAGCAGACCTGGGCCACTGCTGGTTCTGGCAGGGCAGTTCTGCGAAGTGCTAAACTGAACTAAGAGCCCACCTCAGAAGATACTACTTATGGATCACCTGGAATGCAATCGACATGAGCCAGCTCTCTTATCTACATTTGTAATTATTGGTCTTTGAGATGTGTTGTTCGTGTCTATTCCATTACTCCACCTGCTGCTGCTTTGTCGGACTTGCCAGCAAGAAGGATCTGAGAGGGCGTAGGGTCAGCAGAGCCTAATATACACACATGAGTGAAGCACTCAAGTGGGCACCCCTGCCAACCCTGTGCATACCACTATGACAAAAGCCTCTGACAACTGCGCTTGTGGTCGTGCACACACCTAGAATGGAATGGACATGAACAATGCATCTAGGAAAAAAGTTACAAAAAGGTCCGTAACAGGGTTTTTTATTGCAGCCGTTTCTATAGGAATACTTACACATTCTACTATTTTGTGTTGCAGTTTCCTGAATAATCAGAAGAGGAATTCCCGAGGTGAGCATACATATGTATTGAAAGACAAGGACTGCAGCTCATTTGATTATACAGATGTATTCGTATCCTTTGCCCTGGATAATGAATCATTAATGAAAAAAAATACATCTTACACTGGAATATCTGCTCACTGAGGCATCTGTTTCTGCAAGGATGATACTATAAGTTTCAAAGATCAAACTGATTGGAAAGCCACAGTTTCCTTTACAGCTTTTCCTGTTATCAATCTTGTGAACAGTTAATAGACCTCAGCCATCAGACTCTCAAGGCTTGTCTCATAAGAATGAATGATAGGTTGGAAACTAATAGTGTATTCCTTGAGAAACTGCCTCCTCTCTCTTCAGGAACCTTGACAAAGAAATTGGACTCTAAGCTAGTTAAAGGGGTGATCAAAACTGGAAGAAAAAAAATTGTGACAGTTTCCAGAACAAGTCCACAGAGGAATTTTCCAGTACCTACCCTAGATACTCCCCATAATTGTGAAAGAACTTGTCATGATACAATCACCTCTCTTCTGAATACTGTAATACAGTGCAGTCCTAGACAGATATTAAAAAATCCTCACCTTCAATTCTTTCAGAGTGAAATGTCATAGGTAGACAGTGAAGATTTACAAACAAAATAGCAAGGTTTTTTGGGAGCTGGATGTAAGCTAGGAAAGGCTTTTTTACTTATACCTGCTCCACCATGAATAGAAAAAAAAAAAACCAAAACAAAAAACACTTCTTAAAATCCTGTTTCAGGCATAAATTGATGGCTTCATTTCATAATGAACAGTGAAATTCTAAAGACTGAATTTACAGTCATGCATTAAGGCCCCATCAGGCTGCTTTGTTCCTCCTGAAGGATTTCCTGGAGCCAATACAAACTGTGTTGAAGGTTTAAAGTTCCTCGAAACAGATTTTCAAAATAAAATCTCACAATTGCCAGAGCTTTGTTAATACTTCCTTAAGAAACCAAAAAATCATTGAATGGTTTGGCACTGATTTTCAGTCATTCCTGTAGTTTTTCTCCCGTATCAGGAGAGACTGAGTTGGTCAACAAAGGGTTCTGTCTACCATTTCTTGTGCTTCTAATTATCCTCCGGATTTACAGAGGTTCCTGGATTCTAGCACAATCAATCCAAACTCTCCAACCAACATTGCATTCACTCTAAATACTTGTTGATTCCAAAGTTGAAAGTAGTTCAAATTTTATATGTGGTTTCAGTCACATTTGTAATCCGGCTAGGTCTGGGTGGTCTGAGAAGAGAAACATCTGTATTTGCTTCCTACTTTAAATGGGTCCTTTGGAAACTCCACAACCTTAACATGGAATTGTGAAAAGATAAGTCAGGGTGGCCTTCTAATTAAGACCGTGGGGAAAGATGCAAATGATCTAGCTTGAGTTCTTAGTTTTGACAGTTGGTTTTGGAAGGCAAGCAATTTAATCTGTCTGCCTCACTTTCACATCTCTAAAATGGGGGATAAGGTTATCTTTGATGTATTTTTGTCTTGTCTAGCTAAACTGTAAGAGCTTTATGGTAGGGACTTTCTTAACTATTTTTGATCAGTACTAGAGCATATCCCAAAGTTCCGTGAAGCAACTTCCTTAAGCTATGTCTCCACTAGGGAGAAAAAAAAAGTCGATTGCAGTTACATTGATTCTAGCTCTGCAGTTGCTGTAGCTAGAATTGTGTAACTGCAATCAACTTACCTGGCCATTCTCACTGAAAGAGGTTGATGGGAGAGTTTCTCTCAGCAGCCGCCCTTACTCCTCACATCCAGTGAGGAATACAGGTGTTGATTTCGCACGCCTCTACCAGACAAGTGAAATCAAACCCTGGAAGATCAACCCTGAACGGGCTGCACCTGGAGTCAGTTCTGAAACAATTATCAAGAGCAGAGGTACTTCCATTGCTAAAAAAGTCAACAGTACTTGGCAATTACATATTAAATATTTCAATTCTCCATATAATGTTTCCTCCACACAAAGCTGTGCAACTAACTTGCAAAGACTTCTTGTTCCTGCTCAAAGCTGTAAATCATTCTGCCAAATTTCTACACTTGTATCAATTCCATAGAGCATATGGAAAACCAGTACTTACATGTGGGGTCTCCTGCCCTGCCTTGCTTCCAAGAGCCCCTGCATTGCTCTCAGGGCTCCCCAGTCCAGTCAGGCTTCAGAATCCCAGTCCCGGTACACGGGCCTTGCAACACAGTCAGAAATCAGTGGCCTAAGTCCTCCCAGCCTTAGGCTTGTGGGGAGGGAGCTTGGACCCATCCGTTCCACCAAGCTCCAACCCAGGGCCCTCTTGGCGGGTGGGTGGGTGGGTAATCCCAACCATCAGCTCAGCAGGGATCCTCACCACAATATGCTGAACTCACCAGGTACCTTGCCAGTTCCCCCACCCTGGGCTACTTCCTACCCTGTTCCTGGTGCTGTCTGCCATCTCAGCTCTGGCCATGTTTCCTCCAGCCACTCCTGCTGATGACTGCTCTTCTGGTGATGGCTGCTCCTGCTCCTGCTCCTGCTCCTGCTCCTGCTCCTGCTCCTGCTCCTGCTCCTGCTCCTGCTCCTGCTCCTGCTCCTCAGGCAGCGGCGGCTGTGGCTCCCAGGCTCTAATGGGAGCTCCTTCCCCTCTGCTGGCCAGCCCCAACTGCCAGGGTTCCCCAGCTTTTATACCTGGTCTATAGCTGGAGCATGGCCTCAGGGGCGTGGCCTTTTCTAGCCAATAGGCCTGGCTGTCACCCCCCATGCTCAGTGTGGGGTTGGTACACCCCATCACCTTACAAGAGAAATGTTATGCAGATCCCTTTACAAATCGTATTGGTTTTCCAAAGAAAAAACTGAAAAAGTTTCATTCCTTTCTGCACACTCTATCCACTGGGGGCCCTTTTGCCGAATATATTTTAAAAAATATATATATGAAGACAGAGAAAATACAAATTGCATTCAGTATTGCTCTGATACAACCTCCTCAAACTAACTGTTTCTATGATCGTAGTACGACCACTTAACTCTTGTACTCCGTGCGGAGCACAGGTCATCTACAAGTCTCCCTCACTTCATTCTGTCTTGGGACAAAATTTCTGGCTGGCTCCAGGAGTACCCCAGTTGTTGTCCTTCAAGCTCAGTAGACCTTCTCCCCATTGTCTGAGGTCTTCCTCTTTTGCGGTTTCCTTGTCGGTTCCATGTGAGTGCTTGAAGGACTATGCTGGATGATGGGTTTTCTAAGAGCTTTCTTCTCTTGATTTCAGTATCAATTGGTTCCTTTTTTATGATTCTGGTAGTAAAAACTAAAAGTTGGCAGAAAATGTAAATTATATATAAACCACATTTGCTATGAAAATAGCAATGAGGACTGTGCAAAATTGGGTCGAGTATTTAGTTGTAATTGTGTCTCCTTGCCATTGATGGTCAGCTTAGCCTGCCCAGCACAGAGCAGTGTCTTTGAAATCCACAGAAATAGGGAATGAAGGATCTAGTGTAGGAAGATGAAAAATGAGGACAGCCGCATCCCTGACAAAATCAGTTGTCTAAGAAGTGCATGTATGAGTTCGGAGGATTCAGGGTAGAAGGCTGCAGTGCAGAACATACTGTAGAGAGAGAGAAAATGATCATTATCTGAAGGCCTTAAAAGTGCTTCACGCAAGTCAATGGGGAAACTGCCATCTGTTTGAATGGTGCACAACTGAGCTGTTAGTCGAGGATACAGGTCTTGCGATGAATTTGCAAACAGCAGTTGCTTGGTGAGAGTTCTTTGGGGGGGCACTTGGTGATAGGTCACCAACTGGAAAAATGTTTTGGAGCCCTGACCATACTTTCCCCACTCCATCCTGAGTCCACTCTCATATATCTCAGGGCCAACAGAGCACCTTCCACGGGGACTGGAGAAGGCGGGGCATGGTGCAAGGGCAGCAGCAAAGCCCCCTCCACACAGCTAGACTAATGAGCATGGACGGTTTTCTCTGCACATAGATCTAGGAGCTGTAATTGGGTGGATCCTCTATTCTTAATAGTATAACAGCACCACCAGATTGATGATAAACTATGGCAATTAATCAGTGCTTGGTCTAATAACCTTGCATTATTCTATGTTTGGTTCTAGGATTTTTAGCTGCCCCATTACTAAGGCTTCCTCTCTGGAGACACTTCACCCAGTCTGGGCTTTTCTTCCCCCCATTATTTTTCTATTTTCAGTCCCAGCAGCCAACCAAAAGTTCCCTCTTACTCCCTCAGTCAGCAACTGATTCCTGATGCTGTTTCAGACAGCCATGGACAGTCCTCAGTCCCCCTGTTCCAGGCAACATGGGAATAAATCTGCTGTGCAGCTATTTTTATGTGAGACTGATGGGCCCTGATTAGCTGCTCCCTGTGCAGTCTCTCTGGGCCAGTTGAAGGACTTAGCTCTATTGCTTCTTTCTGGGGTGGTGTGTGATAGGACCCTGAAGCCGTCTGCATGAGGCCCCTGGGCCTGGTACATCTTGTCACAACCCCATTTCTGATTTATTTGAGATTTTTATATTTATAAAACCTTTACAAAAATATTTACATTCTTGATGGCTTATCCACTAAGCTCATGAACCAGGCTCCTTAGAAGGACAGATAACGCCATTTTGCATTCACAGATCATTCCCTTCACCTGCTCACAGGCCCTTCAGACAAAAATAAATGAGAAAATGTAATGAAGCAGTTGTTGACACCAGTTACCAAGAAAGTATGCACAATATGCGTTTTTGAGGAGACAGGATATTGAGTCTGAAATTGCAGCCTTGACGTAGATTGCAGCTTCAACAGTAATTAAAATAGCAATGAATTAATTTATAGCCTGCTGCAAGAAGGCAGCATTTTACCATACTGCAACTATGCAAACTGAACTAAAATTTTCTATTGATTACTTCCATTGTTCTAGATATTTATTTATTTATTTCACCACTTTCACTTAGCACTTCAGGCATTTACTTTTATTTACAATATCTGAGTATCTGGAAGTCTTTAATTTTTTAAATAATGATAATAACCACCAATCAAAACATGATTATTTTAAAATCAGCTGCTTCTTCTTAGAGTACAGCCTGGTTCTTGAAGCACTATAATGGGTTGTCATAGCAATCTTATTGAGCACAAGGACCTGTGTTCATGGAATAAGAGAGCAACCAACTGATTATCAAGAAGAAATAAATTTTGCTCAGATGTTATACAGTTACTGAAAAGGAAACATTACCACAGACCTAGACCATCTCCTTCCAATGAGGAGCACACAAAAGGGGTGTGTGGAACCTGAGAACCTCAAGGAGGCTGATCTCACAGAGGTAGCAACTACTTTCAACTAACAACAAGGTCCCCCTGTCCCTTCAGATGCAATGAGATTGGGGCACCCATCAAGAACTGGGTGTGTCTTTTTCACACCTGACAGGAAAGGTGAAATGTGTCAGGTTGATTTCCCCACATTGTTTCTAAGCCATGACAGTTTATTCATAAAAGCTGTCTGGGCCACAAAAAGGGTGACAGTATTAATAAATCACTTGTTTACTGTTATACCATTAAATAGTTGTCTGGAATTCCAAGTCCAGTTATTGTTGATTTATTCCACTAACAATCAACCATTGTGTGCCCATTTTTTAAACATACAGAAAAAGACTGGCTAAAATGAAATCAAAAGAATCAAGTATGGCTTTTTATTTTCATAATTTCTCTTACTGCCAACAGCTGTGCAGATTTTCTTAAAAGGGGATGGCAGCATACAATGTTTGATAGTTATTTGAGATAACATTAACTGTTCTCTTTGCAAGGAGAGAGAAAGTTAGGCTACATGGTCTTGAGTTGCTGCTGTCCAATCTTATTTCCTTTAAGGCATACACACACAAGAGGAGAAAGGAAGGTTAGGGAAAGACAGAGCATGGGGTTTCTGTCTCTGATGCTCTCTTGCTTGCAACCTAGCTGCTAGAAAATTACAGGTATGTGATTTTATCAGCCTCTGCGAGACCTGACAAATTTTTATGGGCACTATTTTTTGTATGCCTTTTGGATTGTAGACTCTCAGCAGCAGGGGAAAAGGGAGAATTTCTTGCCCAGCTAAGCCAGACTCTCATGAGCTAGAAGGCAAAAAGAGACAGAGGGGAAAAAGAATAAAGTTAGATAGGAAAGGAAAAGTTACACAAGAAACTCAGGTTCACATTTTAGATGAAGTTCAGTATTTAGAAACACCAGTGGAGGTGATGCTGGCAGCTGCTTCCCTTCCTTGAGCTAGGTTTGTGTGGCTCTCTGTACCTCAAAGTAGTGCATTATAACCTCCATTTTCATCATTCACGTGGTTATATTTCACACAAAATGGATTTAGACTGCATACTTGCCATTTATTTTCTTTGGTAACTATCTCTAATGTTTTGTGCCTACCCTTTAAAATCTATCTTTTGTAGTTAATAAATCTGTTCACTTCCCTGCAAGTACAATAGATGTACAATAGATGGAGAACAGAGACATACTAGTGGATTTTTTTTTTTTTGACAGTGAGGTGGGATTCTCAAAATTACTTGCACATTTGCACAGAATAACTTCTCATTGCAATCATGTTTCCAATCCAAGGTTTACCAAGTTTCCAAATTACTGAAAGAGAAAACGAAGAAGCCATCCTGCAGGATGAATTAAAGAAATACAACATTAGAAAGTGTGCTGGCAAAATATGCAAGTTATTTGATTCTTGCAGACTGAGATCATGTATTCTGTTGTTTTTTTTTTAAAGACTTGTTTTCAAAAATACTGTTAATAGGTATTAAAGGCTTTTCAAAGGACACTTGCAATGCCTAGTAGTTTTACACACTTCTATTTTTGGGTGCTTATCGTCAGAGACTTGAAAGAAGCCTTATTTTTCAAAGGTGACTGATCAGCACTTGCGATGCCATGAGTGCATCAAGTTGGACTCAAAAAACCCTGAGGCACCCAAAGTCAGTCACTTTCAGAAGTTCAGTCCTATAGAATTTTTGGAGCAGAGAAGTTCCAGTGATGCAAGGCAAAGCAAGCCTGCACTCTGAAGTAACATGCAGGGTTGGTAAAGCTATAAAACAAAGAAAAGGAAGAGCTAGGAACCTCTTAGAAAGACACTGCATTGAGGAAAGATTGCCCAGATGGAATACAAGCAGCAGCTTCCACTCTGGAACAGAGTTAGAGTTCTCTAAACACAGTTGTCAATACATGCATAGTTTACCTGGGCAATGAATAAGAGGTAACAAGATAAATGAATACTGGCTAATCCCAAATACCCTCTTGCAGACTATAAACACAAGAGGAAGCCTGCTGAGATTAGAAGGCAATATACTATAACCTGATAAAGTGTGAAATTAACCAGTGTTTCTTAAACCTTTTAAGACCACAGAACACCAAAAAGTATTTTTTATGCAGAACATCTATGAAAATTTTCTGTAAAAAAATTGTCATCAGACCAAAAAACAAAGAGCAACATATACAGCAAAAACAAGATGCGGTAATTTAGTCAGGGATCATAGCAATGAAGAAATAACATTGTATCTTATTTTAATAACAGAAAATATCTTCCATCAGCGTATTTTTCCAAACGCTCGTGGCATGCCTCCGAATTGTTCATGGAACACCAGTGTTCTGCAGAACATAGTTTAAGAAACACTGTGCTCGAACTCACAGTTAAAGAATCAAACAGCGTTGCATGACTTTTAAGAAACTGTGGCACCCTATAGACTAACATATTTTGAAGCATAAGCTTTTGTGGGCAAACACCCATTTCATCAGATGCCTGAGTGCATGCATCTGATGAAATGGGTCTTGGCCCACGAAAACTTATGCTCCAAAATATCTGTTAGTCTATAAGGTGCCACAGGACTTCTTGTTGTTCTCGAAGATACAGATTAACATGGCTACCTCTCTGATACTTTTAAAAAACTGTTGTTTAGATGACGAACAAAATACCACTTGCTTACACTACCTAGGTTAAACATTTGTAAGAGCTATTAACCCTCCTGCTTCAAGATCTTATTCAATTACTGTACTCTTTGCTCTGGTTTGGAAAGCAACTTTACCCACCAGCATGGTACTATATAGTTGCTCACCTTCCCCTGAAGATATTGATGCTGGCCACTGGGATAAATATGATACTGGATTACAAACAGACTGGAGGGCAAGCACTGTTCCATGTTTGGGAGCTTTAGGAAACAAAATATCACTTCTGTCTTTTTTGTCCGTCACTTTGAGTTGCCGTAGCTTTTCTTCAATTAGGACTGTAGATTCAGAACAGGGATTGCATCTTCCTACGCATTTGCACAATGCCCTAGCACAATGGGACGCAACAATGACTGAGTCCTTTAGACATTACTGCATAACTTGCAAATGATAAATAAATGAAACTGTTAGACCTGATTCTGGGGGGAAGTTAAGGAAGTGGGAGTGTGCAGAGGATTGGAGAACG
Organism: Carettochelys insculpta; assembly: GCF_033958435.1. Taxonomy (NCBI): domain Eukaryota; kingdom Metazoa; phylum Chordata; order Testudines; family Carettochelyidae; genus Carettochelys; species Carettochelys insculpta. Next base: position 61,760,291 of record NC_134144.1, read on the forward strand.
CCAGTGTAAGGAGAAACTGTCTCCAGCTCTTAAAATGGTCCCATTAGCAGTCACTGTCATTTTGAACAGACATCAGTCATCTATGATTCATGCAGAAGTGGCTCAAAACACTGCCAGACCCAAATAGGAGAGTACATAGGTGTCTCATACCCGAGTTACAGGAAGATCTTACTCCCTGCAGCCAAGGAATAAGGGCAAAGTTCTCTGACTGATGCATTAACTTAAGTAAACTCTTGGGATAAACTTGCAGTTCAGATTCATTGTAGGTGATTCTTATATCAAGCACAGTTCACAAATGCATTTCACATGAGCTGTCTCCTATCTACGCATACCCAAGCTGTGACACAAGCTGGGAGGGCCAATGTGTCCCACAAATTATTTTACATTTATACTTTTTAAAAAAAAAATTGGACAGATATTGCTTTTGAATGAGTTGAAGTCATGTGAGAACTAGTTCTTTTTTTCTGCCAGATAAGGAAGATCATCTAAGATAAGCACATCAGGTTCATTTACACCCTGGACAGAGGAAAGGATTTTTTGCTTTCAGTTATTCCAATTCAACCATCACTGAGGCCGACTGACTCCCAGGAATTTCAGTTATTTACTTTAAACCATGTTCTGGCACTTTCACTGATTAGTATTAAATTTTCCTCAATAACACTTGATTGAGTAAATGCAAGTCAGAGAGAATAGATCTCAATTGCTTGATTTACAAAGTTGAGAGCTCACTCTTCTCTTAAACTGGGGCCAGTTCCCTTCATGTTTATTGCTTAGAACAGCACTGGTGAAGATGGTAACTTTTCTGGGTATTAATATTCTTTCAACTACACTTTCAGACTTTCAAGAGATAGTGTTGAAATAAGGAAGAAAAGTGGAAGGTATGAATTGTGCCTTTTGTCTGTTGTCTTTGGACTATTTATTTCTCCCTATCTGACAGGGATGAAGAGCATGGATCAATTTTCCCACTTCCAATCTACCCAAATTTTAACACTCATTATAGCCATTGACTTTGGCTTTGTTGGGTCTAGTTAAAACTATGAAAGAGGTAATTGGCAGCTAGTGAGGGGACCCTCACTATGGAGAAGAAGGGGGTTGGTTGTTTAGAAGCAGAACTGGATAGGGTTATGCTGTCTATCACTCAGGAGGAACTGCAATAGTTGATCAATAGGGTATAATGGAAAATAACTGCCCTCAAACAAACTTGATATTGTTTCTTGGCAAGAGCACAAGTTAGGCTGGTAAAGTAGCTGTGTTGCCATAATATACTGCAAGTTTTGTAAGGCATTTTGGGACAGATATAACCATTTGCTACAATAGTAAACAGCATTAGGATGGGAGTAAGGAAGAAGGATAGAAATACATGGTTGGAAAAGGAAGCGAAAAGGAAAAGTGTTAAGGGAAATGGAGGCCTGGCATTTTTTCATCCCCATCTAAACATTTTTTATTTTTATTTTTTGGTAATCCAAATATATCTCAAAGTGGGTCCAAAATTATTTCTGATGGCTATTTAATCTACAGAAAAAGATGTAACCAGATGCCATGTTTGAAAGCTGAAACTTGAAAAATTCAGTCTAGAAATAACAGTGAGAGTAATTAACCATTAGAATGATTTACCTGGGGATGTAGTGTGTGGTTTATCAGTTGACGTCTTCACAGCCAGTCTTGATTTTGTCCTGTAACATGCAATAACTCAAACAGGAGTTATGGGACTGCTGAAAGAATTCACGGGTGAGGTTCTATGGCTTGCAAATATAGCAATCCCTCGATTTATGAGGAGGTTGCATTGTGGGAAACCTTCACATAAATCGAATTTTGTATAAATTGGAGATTAGAGGGCACCGGGTAGCTGGAAGAACCGGGGGGCGGGGGTTGGGTCCGTGGGATGGGTGGTGGGGGGTCAGGTTGCTGAAAGCTGGGTGTGTGATCTGGCGGGGTGGAGGGGATGTCAGGCTGCGGCGGGTTAGGTCTATCGGGCTGGTGGGGAGGGGAGGTGGGAGTCAGGCTGCCGCGGGGCCAGGGGAGAGCAGAGGGATCAGGCTGCCACTGGGCGGTGGAGCAGGGCGGGGGGGCTGCCACAGGGCCGGGGGGGTGGGGGAATCAGGCTGCCGCAGAGGGGTGTGGGTCAGTCTGCTGCAGGGCTGGTGGGGGGGTTGTCAGGCTGCTGTGGGTTGGAGCGGGGCTGACGGGGAGTCAGACTAGGGCAGGTTGGAGCTCGGGGAGGGGATTAGCTTTGTATTAGCAGGGGAGTTCACTCGTAGAGTGAACAAAGGTAAGTAAATGTGTCCCTCATTTAAGTGAGTACTGGTTAGTAAAGTACTCGTTTAACGAGGGATGAGTGTAATCGGTTTAGGACAGAGGTCTGCAACCTGTGGCTCTTCAACGACTTTTTTGTGGCTTCCAATGCTATAATTGCAAAGTAAAAAAACACAAAAAAAAACCCTCCTCCTGATTATCGATAAACTGTGCATGTCTAAATGCCCAAAAATGAACACCACATAAGCTAAACAGCAAACGTTGTGATCTCCAAATGTTGGAAAACTCCCCCTAGCATCCTCCAGGCAGAGAGAAGATTCGGAAGCGGAAGCCAGGAAGACAGCGGTACAAACACACGTAAAGTGTGAGGGAATAGAATATGTAAAAAGTTTGTGAACATCCTGCAGTAAATGTGTATCGCATTACAAATCATTGTGTGCGCACTGTTCTTAAAACAGGGGTTACAAAAAGTATAGTTTGCTGTTATTTATTAAGGACTGTTGCATATTCACATGCATTGCGATTCTTCAATTGAGTTTACCAAATTCAAAAAAAAAAATGGCTCTTCTTACTATTTTGGTTACCGACCCCTGGTTTTGGAGGAGCGAATATCCTCACTGTGATAGGGAGGAGAAGGCAGGAAGGGGGGTTGTTAACAGAGAAGGGCTATTCGACTGTTAGGAGAGAGAGGGATAGACGTGCTGGTACACGGTAGGGAGCAGTGCATTGCCCAAAGAGCAGGGAAAAGATTACTGTGTCCCCTGTACCCTTGCCCAGTGGAGACCCCCTGCCAAATCTTGGCACTGTGGGCAGGGAGAGGTGGCCCTAGCATTTCTCCAAGTCCTAGGCAGGGGATCAGTGGGTGGGGGGGCTGCCGTCCAATTGCTGGGTTTCTCTGTGGGGAGCAGGGTCACAAGGCCACGGGAATGCACATCACCTTCCCTTGTGCTCTTTAGGCTGGGCCCCGCCCTGGAGGGAGGCAGGGGAAGACATTTTCCCCCACCCACAAACGTGCCTGCAGCTGGCTCTGCCCCTACAAGCTATGCCTGAGGGGTGCTCAGAGCCCTGCTGTCTTCTCTGCCTCAGAATGTGTGACCTGTGGGAGAGGGTTCCTCTCCCGGAGCTGAGACCCCTTAAGACAACTCTGGTTGCATCCCATGGGATGGGATGTTCTCACTGTTAGAGATAGGGGTGGGCTTCTCTGGCTGTTAAAGAGATGGGAGTACGAGTGGGGTGAGTGGAGTTGGATGCTTTGGTCATTACAGGTGTGTGTGGTAGGGGGCTGGCGAAGGGTGGAGTGTTTTGGCTGTAAGGAAGCAGAGGGTCGCTGGGGGGGGAGAGTGCCTTGGCTGTACTAGGAGGGAATTAATTTGTTTAGGGACAGGGGGACTCTGGCTGTTACAGAGGAGGCAGAGATGGGTGGATGAGCTGATGCTGACTGGTTCTGGGAGGGCCCTAGCTGTGAGAGAGGAGGGATATGAGTGTATATAGGAGCTGGAACTAGGGATGCAGAGGATGTTATAGCACCCCCTGACCTGAAGTGGTTTCAATTAGATACAGGGTTTAAACTTGGTTCAATGGCACTCAGCACCCCACTATAAAATCTTTCCAGAGCCCCTGTGAGGGTAAGGTACTCTGGCTGTTAAAGGAAGGCACAGAGGGCTGGGTTGGCCGTGGCAGAACCCTTAAGCTGGTGCAAGAGAGAACAGAGAGGAGGACTGGCCACAGCAGGGGGCTCAGGCTGGTGCAGGAGGGGACAGAGGGGAGGGCTGGCCGCGGCAGGGCGCTGGGACTGGTGCAGGAGGGCTCAGGGGGCGGGCTGGCCGCGGCAGGGCGCTGGCCCTGCCGCAAGAGGGGTTGGGGGGCGGGGGCTGGCCGCGGCAGGGCGCTGCGGGTGGTGCAGGAGGTGGGGGAGCTGGCCGCGGCGGGGCGCTGCAGGTGGTGCAGGAGACGGCGGGGCGCTGCGGGGGAGGGGGAGAGCTGGCCGCGGCAGGGCGCTGCGGGTGGTGCACGGGAGCCGTGGGCGTTTTGCTGAGCGCCCCGAGTTCGACGCGCTGTCCCTGCAGAAAGGGCCCGGCCGCGGGCGGGGAAAGGGTCTCTCGTCCCGCCCTCGGGAGAAGCGCGGCCAGCTCCGCCCCGCGCCCGGAGCCCCTCCAGGGCCTCCCTCGCTGCGGCCGTGCCCGCCGGGGAGCCTGGGCTACGGGGGCGCTGCCGCCCGGCCAGCGCCGCGCTCCCTCCCCCTGGCAGGGCGGCAGGCGGGAGCACGTGGCGGCGGCGGCCTGAGCGAGGCTCCGGACTCACTTCGCGTTCCGGCGCGCGGGCGGTCTCCCCTGCCGGCCGGCTCCGGAGGCGGCGGTCCGGGCTCTGCACCCCGGGCGCTGCTGGGGATGGCCCAGAGCCCAGCCCCGTGGGACTCCCGCAGCGCGGGCCAGCCCGCCATGGATCTCAACGTCTCCTCCGCGCCGGCGGGCGGCAACGGCACCTCTGAGCTGGGCGGCGGCGGCCCCTGGCGGAGCCGGGAGCCCTTCTCCGTCCTCAGCCTCCTGGCGCTCACGTTGTTGGCGCTACTGACCCTGGCCACCTTCCTGTGGAACCTGCTGGTGCTGGTGACCATCGTGCGGGTCAAGGCCTTCCACCGCGTGCCCCACAACCTGGTGGCCTCCACCGCCGTGGCCGACGCGCTGGTGGCGGCACTGGTCATGCCGCTGAGCCTGGCCAAGGAGCTGGCGGCCGGGCGGCGCTGGCGGCTGGGCCGGGTGCTGTGCCACGTGTGGCTCTCCGGCGACGTGCTGTGCTGCACCGCCAGCATCTGGAACGTGACGGCCATCGCCCTGGACCGCTACTGGTCCATCACTCGCCACCTGGAGTACACGCTGCGCGCCCGCCGCTGCCTCTCCAACGCCATGATCGCCCTCACGTGGGGCCTGTCCGCCCTCATCGCCCTGGCGCCGCTCGCCGGCGGGGGTGAGACGTACAGCGCCGAGCAGCAGCGTTGCCAGCTCCGCCAAGAGCCCTGCTTCGCCGTCCTCTCCACCTGCGGCGCCTTCTACCTGCCGCTCGCTGTCGTCCTCTTCGTCTACTGGAGGATCTACAAGGCGGCCCGCATTCGCCTCGGCCGCCGCTGTCGCCGCCGGGGGAACGCGGTGCAGCCGCTGCCCGACGTGGGGCCGGTAAAGTGCCGCGGCCACCGGGGCGCGGGGAACGGTGGGCAGCCCCAGGCTGCACGGGGAATCGGGGGGCGGCTGGCACCGCTGGGCTGCACGGGGAGTGGGGAAGGCCGGCACCCCTGGGCTGAATGGGGAGGGGTGTGAGGAACGGGGATTAGGCAGGTACCTAGACTCAAATGAAGTAAAAATCCTAAATGAATCAAATTGTTCCATAGAATCATTATGGATGGCAATTCCATCCTCTAATAGGACTATGGCACTAGGAATATATTATCGACCACCTAACCAGGACAGTGATAGTGATGCTGAGATGTTAAGGGAGATTAGAGAGGCTATCAAAATAAAAAATTCAGTAATAGTAGGGGATTTCAATTATCCCCATACTGACTGGGTACATGTCACCTCAGGACGGGATTCATAGAGAAAATTTCTCGATGCCTTAAATGACTGCTTCTTGGAGCAGCTGGTAGAGGAACCCACAAGGGGAGAGTCAATTCTCGATCTAGTACTGACTGGAATGCAGGATCTGGTGCAAGAAGTAACTATTACAGGACCGCTTGGAAGTAGTGACCATAATATAGTAACGTTTAATATTCCTGTGTTGGGAAGAACACCGCAACAGTCCAACAGTCTGGCATTTAATTTCAAAAAGGGGAGTTATACAAAAATGAGGAGGTTAGTTAAACAGAAGTTAAAAGGTAGCGTAACTAAAGTAAAATCCCTGCAGGCTGCATGGAAACTTTTCAAGGACACCATATTAGAGGCCCAACTTAAATGTATGCCCCTAATTAAAAAACACAGTAAAAGACCTAAAAAAGACCCACTGTTGCTTAACAACCATGCAAAAGAGGCAGTGAGAGATAAAAAGGCATCTTTTAAAAAGTGGAAGTCAAATCCTAGTGAGGAAAATAGAAAGGAACATAAACACTGCTAAATTAAGTGTAAAAATGTAATAAGAAAAGCCAAAAAAGATTTTGAGGAACAGTTAGCCATAAATTCAAAAAACAATAGTGAAATATTTTTTAAGTACATTAGAAGCAGGAAGCCCATTAAAAAAGCAGTGGGACCCCTAGACGATAGAGATATAAAAGGAGCAATCAAGGAAGATAATGCCATTGCAGAGAAACTAAATGATTTCTTTGCTTCAGTCTTCACGGCTGAGGATATTACAAAGGTTCCCAAATCTGAGCCGTCCTTTGTAGGTGACAAATCTGAGGAACTGTCCCAGATTGAAGTGTCAGTAGAAGAGTTTTTGGAACTAATTGACAAGCTAAACAGTAACAAGTCTCCAGGACCAGATGGCATTCACCCAAGGGTTCTGAAAGAACTCAAATGTGAAATTGCAGAGTTATTAATGGTGGTTTGTAACCTATCCTTTAAACCAGCTTCGGTGCCCAATGACTGGAAGACAGCTAATATAACGCCAATATTTAAAAAGGGCTCTAGAGGAGACCCTGGCAATTACAGACCGGTAAGTCTAACGTCAGTACCGGGCAAATTAGTAGAAACAATAGTAAAGAATAAGATTGTCAGACACATAGAAGAACATGATTTGTTGGGCAAAAGTCAGCATGGTTTCTGCAGAGGGAAGTCGTGTCTTACTAATCTATTAGAGTTCTTTGAAGGGGTTAACAAACGTGCAGACGGGGGGATCCAGTGGACATAATATTCTTAGATTTCCAGAAAGCCTTTGACAAGGTCCCTCACCAAAGGCTCTTATGTAAATTAGGTGGGCATGGGATAGGAGGAAAGATCCTTTCATGGATTGGAAACTGGTTAAAAGACAGGAAACAAAGGGTTGGAATAAATGGTAAATTTTCACAAGGGAGGCGGGTAACTAGTGGTGTTCCCCAAGGGTCAGTCCTGGGACCAATCCTGTTCAACTTGTTCATCAGTGATCTAGAGAAAGGGGTAAGCAGTGAGGTGGCAAAGTTTGCAGATGATACCAAGCTGTTCAGGATAGTCAAAACCAAAGTAGATTGTGAAGAACTTCAAAAAGATCTCAGCAAACTGAGTGATTGGGCAGCAAATTGGCAAATGAAATTTAATGTGGGTAAGTGTAAGGTCATGCACATCGGGAAAAATAACCCCAATTATACATACAATCTGATGGGGGCAAATTTAGATACAACAGATCAGGAAAGGGATCTTGGAATTATAGTGGATAGTTCTCTGAAAACATCCATGCAGTGTGCAGCGGCAGTCAGTAAAGCAAATAGGATGTTAGGAATTATTAAAAAAGGGATAGAGAATAAGACGAAGAATATCATACTTCCCCTATATAAAACTATGGTACGCCCACATCTTGAGTACTGCGTGGAGATGTGGTCTCCTCACCTCAAAAAAGATATACTGGCATTAGAAAAAGTTCAGAAAAGGGCAACTAAAATGATCAAGGGTTTGGAACGGGTCCCATATGAGGAGAGGCTAGAGAGACTGGGACTTTTCAGTCTAGAAAAGAGGAGATTGAGGGGCGATATGATAGAAGTATATAAAATCATGAATGGTGTGGAAAAAGTGAATATTGAAAAGTTATTTACTTGTTCCCATAATATAAGAACTAGAGGACACCAAATGAAATTAATGGGTAGTAGGTTCAAAACTAATAAAAGAAAAATTTTCTTCACACCGCGCACAGTCAACCTATGGAACTCCTTGCCGGAGGAGGCTGCGAAGGCCAGCACTCTAACAGAGTTTAAAATAGAGCTTGATAAATTTTTGGAGGTTAGGTCCATAAATGGCTATTAGCCAAGGGTAAAGTATGGTGTCCCTAGCCTTTAGTCAAAGGCTGGAGACAGATGGCAGGAGACAAATCGCTTGATCATTGTCTTTGGTTCACCTCCTCTAGGGCACCTGTCACTGGCCACTGTCGGCAGACAGGATACTGTGCTGGATGGACCTTTGGTCTGACCCAGTATGTCCGTTCTTATGTTCTTACCAGGATAGGAGGAAGAGGCCAGGTAGCCACTGCTGAGCTGCACGGGGAGGAGTGGAAGTAGGGGGCCACTGGCAGTCTTCAATAGCTGTCTAGTGTCAGCTCTGTATCTAAACATAAATGCCTCTCCCCTTTCCCTTGTTCTTCATGCTCTAAAATGTAACTTTCTTTAACTGAACTCTGCATTCATACCCAAGTGTAGAGAAAACAGTATTGTCATCAAGATGGTAACCTTTCAAGCAGTGCCTAATAATGGACTATCAGTGGATTCCTTACCACTTCACCTTATTATGGGATGAAAGTTGTTCCCATTTTTCTCATTTTGTTTTGCTTCAGTTGTTTTAAATGTGTACCGTGTGTGGAGAGATATGTAAAATGAAAGTAATGTACACATAGATTAGATAGCAATTGCAATATCATGGCCCATTTAAAAAGATCCTTAATTTGAAGCTATTTTTCCTGAGTTTCTCTTTTGGAAAAATTGCTCAGATAGACAAAGAAATAGAGCTATATGGCACATGCTGATAAAGGCATGTGTTTCATCTATACGTACTCTATGCCTCTCACCTTCCACATGTATAATTTGTTCACTCCTTTCATTTTTTTTTAAATGAAAAGGTATATCAAACGGGGCTCAAAAGAGAAAAATAGAAATATAAGGCTCAACCTGTAATACTAGCATACATAAGTGATCCATTTGTAGTGTAATTATTGCCAGCTGTTTAAAAAGTTCATATTCTCTCCTTTGTTATTCCAACCCTCGGTCTTATATCTGCAAACACTTACTTGATTGAGTAATCTCATTGTTTTCAGTACAGTACTACCCACGTAAGAACTTTTCTGCCTATGAACAGTTTGCTGGAGGAGGAGTCTTGTGGTCTACTAAAAATGGGCATCTGATAGCCCAGTTCTACCCCCTTCTTCACAGTAATGCCATACGGCACAAATCAGCCCAAATAATTTCAGTGGGGCCTGTGCAGTGAGGTTACTGCTCAACAAGAGAGAGAGAAAGGGTAGTGGACTGAGGTCTAGATTAATTCTTCTGTATTTGCATCTAGGGTTTCCTTTCTTTCTACTTTTACTGTTTCCTGATACACACCAGCCTCCTGCTTACCCTCTTCTGAAACTACAGTGTTATTCCTCATGACTTGTTTTTCCCCTTCCCAACCAAGAATTTTCACGCTATGTTTTTTTAAGAAGTTGATATACTAGACGACAAGAAATCCCGTGGCACCTTATAGGCTAACAGAAATTTTGGAGCATAAGTTTTTGTGGGCAAAGACCCGCTTCATCTGACAAAGTGAGTCTTTGCCCATGAAAGCTTATGCTCCAAATTTTCTGTTAGTCTATAAGGTGCTGCAGGACTTCTTGTTGTTTTTGAAGATACCGACTAACACTGCTACCTCTCTGATGCTGATATAATAAAGTGTCAACGGACAGCATGTTAGGAAATAAGTTGGATGAAGTGCTCAGCACCATCTGCTCCACTGGGGCTGGCCCTGTCAAATCTCACTTATATACAAATGGAGGAGCCAGTTGAACCAAAACATTCTGATGGACATTTCTTCTGATGATTTTCTGGATCCCAGAGATCATCCTACCCACAACTGCCAGTTAGGAAACTCAGCTAAGCTGTTCAAGTCCTGGTTCTGAATCAGTATCCCTTCAGTGGCATGGAAACTATTTGTAGGGTGCAGGTGCTGAGCTGTAACCCATCCCAATCTTGTTCCCACCCCTCACCACCCTAGGCTGGGGTCAGACCTCGGGTTGCCAACTTTCCCAGGCCAGATGTCACTATCTTAAATGTCATCCAGTCTGGAAGAGTTGACAACAACAGCTGGAGGTGGTTATGGAGCCCTGGGCCAGCAGCACGATTTGCAGCAGCTGACAGGGCCAGTGGCCTGGTCCCCATAGACAGCAGACTACGGAGCCCACAGGGTCAGCAGGTGAGCACTGAAGCTAAGAGGGTGGTAGGACCCCAGAGGCTGGGACATGGGCCGGCAGAGCCATGTGGCCGGGAGGAAGCCAGGTGGAAAAACTAGGGTTGCTACAGCATCCCCACACCCTTACTTCTTGTGCCTATGTGTTCCCCACCCCAGATCCCAGGTGAGTCCTCTACTCAACAGGCCACCAACTGTTCTGGGGAGGGTGGGTTGATATGTCACTCAGGAAATTTTTTGAACAGTCTTCTTTTCATTTGGCATCAAAACATTCCTTAAGTCTTAAAATAAAGAGATGTTTATGATTTAAATAGGTGTGTTAAAGAAATAGTCATTCCAGAGTTATCGCCTGTGCGAAGCCGGAAAATGTGTTAGAAAAGATGAGTTCAAGGATTTGGGAATGCATTCCTCCCCTCCCACCCTTTTGCTCCATCTTTCCTGCCAAGTTTACTTCTCTAATTACAACTATCCCAAATCCCAATCAACATATTTATCCACAAGTTCCCCAAAGACACCACACTGAATTTACTATGTTGGTCTACAGGCAGTGGGGACTAGGGAGAAGGGTTCCATGGGGAGCACCAGCCATGTGTCCCTGCTCCACCCCCCCCCTTCCCTGGTCTGTCCCCACCTGCCACTTCTGGTGAGTGTGGGAGGAGCAGACACTGGGGAGTGCATGTGACTCCCTGTGCACCCCCATGCGTCACCCCTGTCTACAGGGCCTTAGTTTAAAACTTGCTTAAAATTTTGCTTAAAAATACAAGGGGGCCTCACCGTTGATGGTTTCACTTATTGGCCATCCTACACTTCCCTGAGCACATGATTCAGTGTGCTCACACTTTCTCAGAGCTCCCTCACAACCACAGTGGGGCTGCTAAAGGAACACCCAACTTTAATTATGGCACCAAAAAGAAAAGCAGGTGATGTAGCCACTGGTCAACAAGCTAAGAAGGGAAAAAAGGTGATAGCAGTAAGCTGGAAAGTGGAATTACTGCATAAGTTGGCAAGTAGTCACACAGCAGCATCAGTAGCTAGACCAGAGGTAAGCTAACTTTTCCCATCAGGCCCTGCAGTTAGCAGTGTTCCCCTACACCCTGTCTAATGTAATCCAAACTAATGGCAATTACAGTTATGTTCATATTAAAAAAAAGAAAAACTTTCAGCATGTGCAAGAAAATGTCTGTTCATTTTTAATTGGTATATAAGTGTGAATCTCAGAATCATAGGGCTAGAAGGGACTTTAGGAGGTCATCTAGTCCAACCCCCTGCCTGAAGCAGGATCAGCCTTAACTAAATAATCCCAGCCAGGGCTTTGTCGAGCTGCGACTTAAAAATCTCTAGGGATGGAGATTCCACCACCTCTCATTCCAGTTCTTCACCACCCTCCTGGTGAAACAGCTTTTCCTAATCTCTAACCTATACCTCTCCCTCTGTAACTTCAGACCACTGCTCCTTGTTCTGCCACCCATCACAGCTAAGAACAGCCTCTTTAGAGCCCCCTATCACGCAGCTGAAGGCTGCTATCAAATCACCTCTCATTCTTCTCTTCTGCAAACTAAACAAGCCCAAGTCCCTCAGCCTCTCCTCACACACATATGAATACAAATACATTAAAAAAGTAACAAGAAGTCCTGAGGCACCTGGTAGACTAACATATTTTGGAGCATAAGCTTTCGTGGGCAAACACCCGCTTCATCAGATGCATGAGTGGTAAAATATTTCAACATTGTTAATGAGATGAATGAGCCTGACACCCAGTATCTGATTGTGCGGCACTCCGCCCACTTTGAGCACCCCAGAGCTAGACTATATGGCAAGCCTAAGCAGCTTCCCATCACAATGTTCCTTTGAAAGCCTGCTCCTGTTAGGCCTCCCCTCCCAGAGGCACAGTAAGATTCCCAGGCAGCAAATTCAAAGAGCTGTTTTGGGTGGCTAAGGCCAAAGCTGGTTGCATTATCGTTGTGTTCCAGTTTGGCTCTTAATTTACTGGCTTCCTTTGGACTGTAACTGCTGCCAGTGGTGAGGCCTTCCTGCACTTCATTAGTGTGTGGCTGAGGATTATAAAAATCACACCTCTAAAAATCATCACTTTCCGCTTCCCAGGCTGCTACTAGAAATGGTGGCACCACTTCAACAGTAGCGCGGAGGGCCCCATAAATCCCAAGGGCGGCCCAGGGTGCAGCCAGCCTTGACTCAGTCTGTCTTTTCTGTGCCTACTCTTTTCTGTCTCGCCTCCATTTGTCTCATACCACTTCTCCCTCATTTCACTTTCTTCTTCCTCTCCTTGCATCCTCCTAGCTCTCCCAGTGACAGCCTGCCTGTAGTATTGTTATTCTCCTCTAGCCTCACTCCTTCCCTCCTTCTGCACACCCTGGCCACTTTTCTGGCATCCAGTGCTGTTCTGCAGCAGTTCTAACGATTAACACTAGAAATGCTATCAGCCCTAACCCCCAAAGGCTGGTAGTGCTTCCCACGGGTGAAGGTGAGTAGTGATTCTAATGCCCAGGGAACGTGTGTGTGGGGAGGGAGTGACATGCTATACCAGAGGATTACATAGTGACACTGGATTAGAACTGAGTGCTCAGGCTGCAGACCACACCCTGAAACCCTAGCAACCTAGCTGGCTTCCTTGCAACTGAGATTAAGGAGGCAAAGATTTGAAGCCACAGTCCTAACATGCCTTCAAAATTGCCTGAAGAAACAGAGGGTCTCGATGGAAGAAGTGTAACTTCTTTCCGTATAGTGCCTGTCAGCCATCAAAGCCAGATCCCAAGGTGCTTCACATGTTGTCAGCGTGTATATAATTTTATATAAAATAAAAATAATCTCCAGGTGGATATTTGGCAATTGCTACGCTTAGTTACAAAATGTAAATCCAGAATAGTTCAGCTGAGCTGAGGATAGTTGATCTAGTGTAACTGAGAACAGAATTTTGACTAAAATCTGAAGCAAGGAGTTACAAAAAAATTCTGAAATAACTGGGTTTTTTTTGAGGAAGAAAAAAATAAATGTTTGAGATGCTGCTTCTGTTATGTAATGATAAATATATAAAAACTCAGGGTCTTTTTAAAACACACAGGCTGTGTCCACACTAGTCCAAATCTTCAAAGTGGCCTTGCAAATGGCCATTTCAAAGATTACTAATGAGGCACTGAAATGCATATTCAGTGCCTCATTAGCATGCCGCTGGCCACAGCTCTTCAAAATTGCTGCTTTTCGCTGCTGCGCCGCTCATCCAGACAGGGCCCGCCAACTTCGATATCCCCTTATTCCTATCAAAAGATAGGAATAAGAGGATTTCAAAGCTGGCGGGGTCCTTTTGAAAAGGACCCCCATCTGGACGAGCTGCGTGGCAGCGAAAAGCGGCAATTTGTAAGAGCAGCGGCCATCGGCATGCTAATGAAGTGCTGAATATGCATTTCAGTGCCTCATTTGTAATCTTTGAAATGGCCATTTTCATGGCCATTTCGAAGATTTGGGCTAGTGTAGAGGTAGCCACACAGACTTATTTCCCACTGAAACTAGTGAGGATTTTGCCTGGGAAAGGGCTGCAGAATCAGACCATTTTTTATCCTGGTTGTTCCTTTTTGACATAAATTTGTTTTGTAGCAACCAAAGACTTGATTCTCTGACTCTTACCAATATGCCTAGTCCTTCACTTATACAGTTAGTCTCACAGTTCTCATCTCATAGTGCCATAGTCCGTGACGCATGTTTTCACAGTGAGCAATACCCATTGTAATAAATGGGATTCGTCTGAGAGCCAGATACTATTTAGAGTGCCATTAAAATCAGTGGGACTGTTTGTGGCATATGGTATTGCTCCAGGTGAGCAACACTGGCAGAATCTTGCTCATTAGGAGGAATTACTTAGATGAGAAAGTGTTTCAGGATCAGGCCCCAGGTTAAGCATGAAGAGCTAGACACAGTGTACATATCAGAGCCTACACCTTTGTACACTGAGCACCTGATCCAAGCTCAACATGGCTAACGTGCACATCTTTCTATTGACATCAGTGAGGTTTAGATCAGACCCTGCATTCTTATGTTCAGTGCTCTCAACTCTACTGATTTATGCAATATCTCCTGCTTTCTGTACACCACCCTACCCAGTTATGTCAGTCTTCCTCTTGAAGCTGCTCTGGGTTCTCTGCCCCTCTCAAAGACCTAGAGTGATCCTTTTGCAACTAGTTCCACTGACTGCTATCATTTTGAGCCCCACTAATTCTATTTTGTGCCATTGTTCCCAATGATTTAGGGTATGTCTATATTTCCAGGAAGATCGACCTGGTCAGTGTGTCTGCTATAAGACGTGCAAAGATCGATCTCTGGGGTCGGCAGTTGACTCCTGTACTCCACGCTATTGCGTGGAGTAAGGGAGATTGATGGGAGAGAATAGAGGCTTAGGTCTATTTAGGGAAATAAGTCAATTCCGGTATGTCAGTTCTAGCTACGCAAACGCCATAGCTAAACTTACCTTTCTGAAATTGACTTATTTCCCTAGTATAGACTTACCCTTCAACCTGCTGGAGGATTTCGTTAGCTTAAGATAGCTGTGAACTACTTGGTGAACTGGAGTGGGCGTAGAATTTGCTCCAGACTTGGAGATGGGGTTGCAAACTGGATATAGGGTTTGATCTGCTTTCCATTGACATCACCATTGGGAGTTGGATCTGGCCCCTAAGAAGGAATATAACAATTGTTAGGGCTGGAAAGAGCTAAAATATTGTTGTGGCCTGAAGAAGCTGTCGGAGATATAATAGTTCCAAGATCAGTTTGCACAGGCAGTGCTGCATGTATTGAGTATCTTCCTCCAGCCACCTGAGCCCCCTTACACTATAATAATCACCTTGTGGCCAGTTACTTTCGCTTTAAAGCCTCTGTGCTAATGAGTTAGCATAAAGAATTCTCACACAGCTAAGGATCATTTCGTTGTATCAAGTGTAAGAATGCAGCTGCCTAGGAAAACTCCCAGGACAGCTGGAAATCAGCTGGAAGGTTTCAAGTGTCTAGGGTGATAATTTTCCAGAATGATTCCTGTCATTCTAACTCTTTATCTTCTACTTTTCATGCAACTCTGGTAGGCTCCAGTTCAGAAAAGCACTTAGGCATGGGCTTAACTTCCATGTTGCTGAAGCAGGGCCTTAATTTTCTTTTTGAGAGAATGTTAAATATTCATGGAAGTCTTATAAGTGCAAATTGCCTCTGAGAGATCGCTGATTCTCAAAGAACCTTTTGGTGAGTTGATGACATTATGGAGTAATATATTCCTGTCTCAGCTTACCTCAGGCTCATTTGAAGATGAATCTGTTGAAAGCTGTTTCGCTAAAATGGGGCAAATCACATTTAAGTATCTCGTCTGTTGGAGTTTACACAACAGTACAGAATATGTCTGAGAAATCTGGATCTTTCATACACATTGCAGCCATTGAATAGGACACAATGCCTTTGTTTGCAGAAGTGATAGACTGCAGTTGGTACTTGTATTCTTTCTAATATTCTTATTGGAAGAACAGTGCTCAGAGGCCCAAAGCAGCACTGGAATCCAAAAAATTCTTTGGTGACCCAGGAACCGAGGCCCTGGGGAGTATAAATTATTTAAATCTGAAGGAATATTAAAATTTTTATGCCCAAATCAATGAGAGAATTTCTGTCAATTTCAGTGGGAGCTGGATTGGGTCCCACATGCATAGTACATGAGCAGCAAGCCATCCAAGTATGTTGTGCCATAGGCAAAATTTAAACCGTGGGTGAAATCACCCTTTCTCCCTCCAAAGGCTCCAGGGGAAGGGGAAAAATAATGAATTTTGGATGTGTTTCACTAGCCGTGCTGCCCAGAGAAAGATGATTCATGTAAAGTGTAAAAAAATGCCTTTATTCCCATATAGACAAAGATTTAAAACCACCATATGTGCAATGAAAACACGGGCTGTAGAGTAATTTAAGTGCCTGAATTTGTGTATTTGACTGGCTGGATGTTCTCGCACGTAATCAAAAATAATGGAAATAAATAACTCTGCTTAAAACTGAGCAAGCCAATCCGCAAAGATACGCTTATCTGGGTGCCTTAATTTGACTTATGACAGAGACCAAAACAACCAGGGAATTCAGAGTGAGCACTTGGTTCCAGCTGAATACTCAGTCCTCTTTTGTTTTCAAAAGTATTTCTGCTGCATCACTCTGGCAGGTTATACCATCCTCCGTGCCAGTCACGTAATGCTAAATTGGTTTCTGCCTCCAAAATACAAAGGTTGTCATCATCTTTGGCCTGCATCTAGTGCCAAAGTACACTCATGCAACTGGGTCTAAAAGGCCACCTGTTATGAGGTGGCTGGCCCTTTAAGAGAAATTGGGCATTGTCCCACCTGTGACTAATTAGCTGTCTTCCTGCTGATGCTATGAGGTTAGGGAGTAGAGTGATAGCTTGAAAATTACGTGATGCTAGATCCACAAAGGTGACATAAGCATTGCAGTGTCTTACTCTTCGGCACGCTGGTGGAATCCATAAGGTGCCAGAGAAAGGGATTCACAAGCTGAGCTGGGGAAAGGAGAGGGGCAAGGCTTGGACTTCCCTCTAATGTAGTAAGGCCTCCAACTCTACATCTACGCCATTTCTTAGAGAGGGAGAAGGACTGCACCACCCGAGTGTAGCCAAGAGCAGTCAGGCCAGTCTCTTGCAACCTGTTTGCAAATCCCTATTCTGACTGGTATGGCTCAGAGCCCTGAAACTGCTGTCTCCTAGCCAGGGCAGGTACCCTCACGGTCAGCTTGTTGGGTGTGCCGTGGTGGGCAGCTGTTCTACCATGTGTAATAACTTCTCTACCCACTGAATAAGTAGTTATCACTCCAGTTAGAACACACCTGGTGATGTGGTGGAGTTTGGTTTAAGTCCTGTTTAGAGCCATGTAATTGACCACGCCAGGCAGGGGAGCATCAGTGCCAGAGTTTCGGCGTGTCTTATCCTATGAACAGTTTCTGCCCTCCACAGTTCCCAGAAACCTTAAGGGTAGTATGGGAAAGAAAATGCCATGAAGTGACAGGTGGCTGACCTCTGGCTGTACTTCACAAGCAAAGGTTCAGAATAGTGTCCAACCACTACTGCAAAAAAGCAACATTAGGTCATACAGCTCTTCGTAACAAGCATGCAGTAGCAGTAGTAGTAATTGTCCACTGCTAATTTGCACTCACAGAACAGGTGTTCAGAAATGCACAGTTAAAGAGATGCAGGGCCAGTCCTACTGCAAACAAGAAATATGACCTCCGGCTACACAAGTGGCATCCTATTTACATTTTTGTAACCAATGTCAGGCATTTCATTTTCCTCTCCTCTTTCCCTAGCACCCCTAATCATTTGGCTCTTGCATTGTGCAGTCATGTTGCATGTCTCTGGGTGAATCTAGGGATATCCATCTTGAAGACTTATAGCTTAGCATTTGCCAACATTTCAGTCTTGTGGCTGCTACTGTCCTCATATTAAACAGTCAATAGCTATTATGAAGCTTAGGCACACAGAAGGACTATGGAAGTAGAATGCAGCTAATTTTTGAATGAAGCACAATCTCCTTGGAGCTGCCAAATCCTTGCAACTCCTATTAAATTTTCACTTTTGTGGGTGTTTTAGGGCTCAGGTGCAAAACTGTGTGTATTTTTTTTACGCTGTCTTCTATTGTAATGCCTAGCTGAGCTGAAAATATAGGGACATTTTAATTGTGACGGACATGTCACAGAGGAGTATTTTCCATAAGTAAAACTGAACACATTAGTTCTCCTTGCCCCAGAAACCAATCTTCATGCCAGGCTGAGCCCCAGTCTGCATTCACTCTGCAAGTGAAACCATTCTTACCTTCCCAACCACTCTTGGAGTTTCCTTTGGTCTCCTTTTTTCACCCATTCTAGCACGGCTGACATTGCTACATGCCTTGTAGAACTGCTGTGGGGTAGAGGGAATGGACTGAAAGAGCCTTGGATTGATGTTTCCTACCACACAAAACCGAGATGGTTTTTTTTTAGGCTAGGAGCAGGGCTGGTTGGAAAACAGTTCTTTCTCCCACTGTGTGAAGTCAGTTTTGATTAGCACAAAGCTTTAATTCAAAATGACATTGTGATGCTTCTGGGGAGATGGAGTTGGGGGAGCATGATGTTCCCCTTCTCCTCTGTGAGCTGGCTCTCTGGCCAGGCTACTCCCATCATGCATCATTTTGCGGTCTCCTGATAGAGGGCCCTGGATGTGGCGCACAACAGCAGATGTGCTGGAGAGTCCTTAGAGGAGAACTGCAGTATAAGGTACTTGAACAATTCCCATGTGGTATCAAAATAACATTTTGAATAAAACAGTTTGTTTTTTTGTTGAAAATCAGAATCCCTTCAGTTTTTAGTCATTGGGTGATTTGATGAAATATCGACATCTTCCATTGAAAGCAGACATTTTTCTTGTAAAATTTTGTTTAGACAAAACCTCAAATTTCCTGCAACAAAGAGCTCCGAGGGATAAATTTTCCACTTGCTCTAGTGGGTAGTATTGTCTTCTCCCCTTTCCCACCTGTGCTCAACTTACTGCTGGGTTCTCAGTCAGGAGAATGCAGTGGAAGGGGCTAATTAAGTTCCTCTCCTTGCTTGACTGATAACCAAGGGAAAACGGTCCCCTCCCCAAATCTGTGGGGCACAATAACCATTGGGAGTGTTATCTTTCACTCTGAATCTGAGCAGTTGGGATGATTTGTGCAGCAGCATTTGGAAAAATCCACAGGTCCCCCTCACTCGTGGGTTACAATAATACTTGTGCAGTTACTTCAAAGGCATTGATTGGCTCATGGGCTATGCACAGCAGATTCACAGCATGAAGTCCAGTTGGGATCCATTCCAGATACTCCAAAGACAGGCTTTTCTCTTTGTTACACAAAGAGGATCCTATTTTGTTACAGTAGATCCAAGCCATATGCGTCTCTGCTGCATCTTTGTAACCCATGGTTACAGCACTCCAAGGAATATATCAACCTACTAACAGAAAAAGTAACATTCAGAATTCCTGGGCTGTTTTTTATTTATTATTAAGCTATTTCAATCTTTTCTTATAACAAACCAAACAAATTCTAGGAGCCAATGTAACCATGGAACAAGAGCCAAAGTACCATCAAGAGAGAAAAAAGACTATACACCTGTGCTTCTCTGTAGCACGTACCTTTCCAACATGATCAGCAGCACAGTAGTTTTAGCACAGATGTTATGCTGTCATTTAATAATAAAATATTAATTATTATTAACAACAACAACTTGACTCAAACTGTCTTGGTAAGAATCCCTGTTTGCTTTTGTTTTGAGGTGAAAGAAGCTTCCCGTGAACCACAGATGGTGTTTACAGCTCGCCATGCGACTATCACTTTCCAGACAGATGGGGAAACATGGAGGGAACAGAGAGAGAAAAAGGCAGCTCTGATGGTTGGCATTTTAATTGGCGTTTTTGTACTTTGCTGGATTCCTTTCTTTATCACAGAATTAATAAGCCCCCTCTGTTCCTGCAACATTCCACCCGTCTGGAAAAGCATCTTTCTCTGGCTTGGCTACTCAAATTCTTTCTTTAATCCTCTGATTTATACAGCATTTAACAAAAATTACAACAATGCCTTCAAGAACCTTTTTACAAGACAGAGATAAGAGGAGAAAGAGGGATGGGGATGTTGCCATGTGATACACTGACTTAGCAGAGGAAACGTGCCTGTGAAATGTACGATTGTAAAGAGCTGCCACTTTCTAAAGGGATTTTGCAATAATGAAGATGACCAAGGAACACCTGGGACGTAAACCTGTTTACCTTGTAGAGTCTCCCATTGAAATGCATGTATACTGCTACTGAGCTGTACCAAAAAAAGACAATGAAAGAAGATTGCAGGGGCAAATGTTTCCCTTCTCCAGGATTTCAATAGGTTACTGCTAAATTTGGGAATAAGCAAATTACAAACATCTAACCAGACTAATCCTATCCAGCCAACTATTGCTGCCATGCAACAGAACCTTGTTAATTGGCACAGGCATCAGTGGAAAATCTGCCAGCTAAGCGACAACATTGATTGACTGGTGCACAGTCCTGATGTTAGTGTAATTTTAGGAACGTCTTTGGGGAAATGAGACAAACGCACTGTATTCAAATGGTAGTAAAAATGGCATCCAAGTACATTGGACTATGTTGAGCAGCTTCACTAGAATAAGAATTCAGCCTAAGGTGAATGAAGGGCCCAACACTTGTGCTAGCAAGCCACTAGCTCCAATTTTTTCCATCCATGTGTGGAATGAATTTTGTTATGTGCACAGAGGCATGTGTGGATGTGCACCACCAGTAGAAACACATGCAGCTGGCAGTGGGTTTTCTGCTAGTCAGTAGGATGGCATTTGAATATCTCCTGGATGGCCACCCAAATGCACAGCATACAGATAACACTGGTCCACTCCTATAAACTATTATTATATGTGAATCCTGAGTTCACTGAAACTGAAGATCAGTTTTGTCCCCTTAGATTACGGGAGGGGAGTCTTAAGGATGGATCACAATTGATGTAAATCTGTACTGTTCCACTAAAGACAATTTATATCAGCTGAGGAACTCCATGGTTCAGAAAACTGGGAGAGGCAGCCCTGCAGTGAGGTTCAGGTTGGCATCTTTCCCAGATACCTTTGTACAGTTGGGATTTACATGCATTACTCTTTTATAGTACTAGCAAGGTATCAGGTGTACATTCACTCCTGTAAACAGTCTTGGCAGAAACAGATGTGCCATCTACTTACTTTTCTGCATCTCTGCAGTGCACTACAGCCTGTCCTCTGGCCATCATCAAATTAATGAGCATTTCTAGCCAGATGCTGAAAACCACAGTATTATAGCACAATTTTTCAAAAGGATTGAATTCCACATTTGGTTTTATTATGAGGGAATGAGAATTAAGCTTGTTTTACCACAATGTTATTAATGTCTGTATATTAGGTTTTGATTATAAAAACAAAATGCAGAATTTGTGATCAGCCATTCCTCGTTTTGCCTTGTTTGAAATAAAGCTCATTTCAGTGTAGCCAAAAACAATTCATGGCATGGGGAGCAGATACAATGACATCTCTCTTCTCATCCAAGGCATAACTTCCACAGCATTAAAACTGGAATGGGGTGCTCTCCTTTTCAGAACTGGAGGTGTCGTCTTTTTTATACACCACGGTTTTGGAAACTTCCAGCCATGGGGGGTTATGTGGTTAATCTTCCACCCCCTGCAGCCCACTGGCAGCTAGGATGTCACCCTAGTGCAGTACAGACGTTCAGAGATTGATACATGCCCCTCTAGAACTTGACAGAAGCACACACTCATTAGAAGGTTGATGTTTCACAAAGTTATGGGATAGCAGCACCTAGGGTGTCCTTGGCAAGTCAAGGGAGATACCTCTGAACACTAACCAGAATCCAAGTATAAGCCAACTTTCAGAAGGATGTTTTTCTTGTTCTCTGTAGTACTCTTCTCTTGAATCTCTTTGCTGCTGTTCCCACTTAGGAGCTAATGTCAAGCATTAGAACAGAAAGGAAGACAAGTCTCTTTTGGCCTTTCTGCGCTAGCTGACACAGGTTGAACCTCTCTAATTTGGCACCCAAAGGATCTGACTGGAGCCAAACCACATAATCTGTCAGACCGTGGGAAGACAATATTGTTTAGCAGCATTACCAACACTTAGAAGACACTTACAGCTAAGTAACAGCACAGCCCACTGAGAGCCAGAACTGGTGGCTGTAAACACATTTTATGGGACCACCCAAAACTTCATCACATCCATGATGAGTGGTCACCCAGCTAACTTAAATCATGCCAGATTACAGATGTGGCCAGACTAGGGAGGTTCAACATGTACTTTGAAGTAAAGTAGATGGGAAGAGAAGCAAAAGAATTATTCACAAAAACCACCAATGGAACCTGAGGAGTGTATGTCCACCAGTAAGCTTCCTGTGCTCTTGTGACATAGTGATGGTCAGCTGGCCCATCAATTTAATTGTGAGGAGCTGCTAATGGGACATTTTTAGGCCTCATCAGTGCTCTAAGTCTGATGACTTTCACGGTGCATTAGAAAGTTTCCCATTTAACAGATTTCTTCCCCCCAAACAGGGTTTTGGTAAAAAATTGAAATTCCACTTTCTACCAGGAGTAGGGGGGAAAGAAAAGCTGGGGCTAAATCCTTAGTGGCTGTAAATAAGTGCTGCATCATTGAAATCAGTAGAGCTGTGCCCCATTCACCAGCTGAGTCTGACAATTCTTCAGTTGCTGTTGCACCAGTACATAGAGCTATTTAAGTGCTGTATTTTTAAACTGTACATGCACTAACAGTTTTCTGATCAACACATTTTATGATTAAAAAAATGATGAAATTCTCTTTGTGATCATGTGCACTCTGACAGCCCCTACTGACGGGAATTAATAGATTTGTTAATTATTTACACAAGGCATGTTTAAAACCACATTTTTAAAGATCCTTCTCATGAGCATTTCCTGCAGAACTCACTTAAAGGATTGACAGTTTTTAGGCTGCATCAGATAAACACATCCCCCGCCCCCCCCACATGAACCATAGTTGGTATCTAGAAGGATGAAAGGACTGGAGACAATGTTCTTAAGGCGTTAGAACAAAGAGCCAGAAGGAATGTACCTTCTCTTCCTTGCTCTGATAGCAACCTTAAGCCTTAACTTTTTGGTGCCTCAGTTTACCAGGTATTGAACCAATATAATTAGATCAGGAGGCTTGTATGGGATGAACTCTGTCATTTAGTGTTTAAAAACCAGTGGGGTTTTAGTGCCCAGGGGCCTCATCTGAGACTGGGACCCCATTTTACTGGGTGCTGTACATATGTAAGAGGCAGTCCCTACCCTGAAGATCCTGCAGTCTGCATAGGTAAGATTAACAAAGGACAGTAGAAAGGGATTAGTAATCCAAATTTATAAATGGTAATTGAGGCAAAGAAAGACAGGGCTAGATTTTCAGCTATTTAGGTATCCAAAGATGCAGATTGGTGCTTTTGAAACTCCTACTAGGCATCTATATCTTGAGGTACTTAAATACCTTTAACAGTCTAGCCCCAAGCAACTTGCCCATGGTCTCACAGGAAGACAAGGGTGGTACAAGGAACTGAAGCTTCTGCTCTCAGTTGCACCATATTTACACATAGATGCATAACAGTTATTTTTGCTTTTGGTGCAAGTGAGAACAGACTAATGCACGCTAGATACAGGAATCATCTTAGTGGTGTGTTGCCAAAGTTCTTACTGCTGGGGGCGAACCCTTCTGTTATCAGCTTTACATTCCTTCAGGCTACCGGCACATTTCCAGACATTGAGAACAGATGTTTAAGACCTTTTAATTCATTTATTAAATCATCCATCCCAGAGCAACTGAGCTGAGAACAAATGCTATAACCCCATGTCCCACCTTGTCAGTTTTACAGGGCTTTTAAAGTATCATCATCGCTTGACTTCCTGCGTAACACAGGCCACATCAGTTTCACCATAGTATGGCCTCTGTGCTGGAATCACTGGGTGAAACAGTATAAGAGCAATGCTGTCTTGATTGAAAGATTCCAACTGATTGATAATTAACCTATTGCTTGGTAAATTGTTCCAGTTATTAGTTACCTACATCTACAGTAAGGGAGGCTAAACTGAAGTATGCAGCTGTTTTCCCTGTCCTACAAGGTTGTTTCACAGAATTAATACAATGTGTTTTACCCTTAGCTGCAGGATAGACTAATGAATGTTTAGAAACACAGCTCCCACATGGATGGTATGAACATAAATATCTGAAGTTGTTAAAGCAGCCACACTAAAGAAACATCTTTGGCAATATGTTTAGACATTTTGCATGTGGGAAAATAAGAGGCCAGATGGCTAACATGGAGCAGGCTGGCAAGGACTTGAAAATTCTGCAGTTATAGAGATGAAGGTTTTTATTCTCTGTGGTAGCAGAATACATTGTTCATTGCAGAAACCAAAAGAATCTGGGACAGGGGAATTGAATTGCTACTATCAGCTTCTGTATGTTTTCTCTTCTACCTCAAACTCACAGCCAGCTAGTGTATGAGTGAAGTTGATTTTCTATGTGGGCCATTCCATCTAGACTGCCTCTGGCTTTCACAAATAGGGCCACACAAAAGAAAGCTAACAGTAACTTACACAGCAATTCATTGTTAAACATGGGGATGAAGAACAGAATTGTTTAGCTCCTTGCTGATCGCTCACCCACACTTCGCTCTCAGGATCATAGATGTCTGCTGCATATTAGAACCACCAAGCACTTCCTGTATGAAGTCTAATCTACAGACATAAAAGATGCAAACAGAGAGCCTGACCTTGTAAATACTTATATGCGGATATTAAGGTAAACAGTCCCTTTGATGAAATGGGTTTGAACACGTCTTAGATGAGAAAGGCTATCCCAATGCCAGTCTTGAGTCATTCATTACCACCACCCAGGAAAAATCCTCCACTGCCTTGCACCTTGTGTCACTAGTTACACATGTGCCACAGAAACATGCAGTAGATGTGTCAGAGTTCTCTATTTATGCACCGCACACAGCTGTAAGTGACTGCGTACAGCATGAAGCTGTAGAGAAACGCCCCATTTTTTTGACTATTCTTTAAAGGTTTATAACGAAAAGCTGCTTTCATAGGAACATCTTGTTTCTTGCATGACTTTCAGTACATCCTTCCTGATTATATCTGTGGACCAGAAGGACAAAGACAATCATATTTCTACTTTGCTACCCAAGTCATCACACACTCCTGGACAGCAACAAGTAAAGAAGAGCTTTTACACATTCAAAACCACTAATTTCCCCCAGTTGTGGTTTAATCCTTGGAAACATGCATGATAAAAGTGACTGAGATTTGCAAAAATCAGCTATAAGCAAGGAGGTGAAATAATTTAATTACATTTTAACCAACCCCCACCCATCTTCCCTTTTCAGATGAAATGAATGTGTTTTAGTAGAGGTTAAACCTCTCTAATCCAGAACTGTTTTCCTGAAACATCCATAATCTGGCATGATTTTAGTTAGCCAGATGACAGTTTATCATGGGTGTGGCCAAGTTTCCCAAGATCCCATAAAGTTTGTTTATAGCCACCAGTCCTGGCTCTCAGGGTTGTGTTATTTAGCTGTAATTTACCCCTATATATCTTCTATGAGTCCAGGAAACAGTGGAAGTGTTGGCATTGTGCTAGACAATACTGACCTCCTGTGGTCTGGCAAATTCATTTGGCACAGGTCAGGTCTGGAGGGTGCCAAATGAGAGCGGTTCAACCTGTTTTCCACTTATTCCCTGTGAAGTAATAACTGTCTGGATGTTGTCATGCTGCGTTGTTTTTCCCAGGCTGAATACGTCAAATACAACAAACTGTCAGATCCGGCATGCTATCATCCAGAACGCTCAACTGGCATTTTAACCTTAAGTAAATTTTAATTATGTTGTCCATAAGTAAAGGATAGTGAAAGTAAATACAAATACAGTGTAAGTTTACAGGGTACAGTACTATTGTTAGTAAATAAGTACTCTGCATACATTTGTTTCTTAATATCTAATCTTGTTTTTCTTTAGTGTTATGCATTGCTAGATATCCAGAATATCTGGCAATCTCCCGACCCTGGGGCTGCTGAATATGAAAGAGTTTACCGTATTTTCATTCACAAAAAAGTAAATCAAATGAACTCATGTCATGGCATTTACTGTCATTATTTAAGAGAAGTGTCTTACCTTAAGGTCGCTCAGAGTGTCTCAGTTTCTGACACGACATAGGCAAACTGTTATTCTACAGCAAGTCATATTAGCCGGCCCAAATAATTAGATTTACTGAATTGTGACTTCAACCTCTAAAAGAATCTACCAGTATAAAATAGATATGCTAGAAACCTTTCAAGTTTTACTTCACAAGCCTGGTATGACCCTAATGAAATCGAGAGGCAGGTTTTTCTTTTTTAAACTGTTGAATAAATCTTCAGCATGAATGATGGGGCACAATGTTAAGAAATTGGCTCAACTCCCAACAGCTAGTCTGAGTTGAGATCTCTCTCTCTCTCTCTCATACACAGGCTTTTGGACACTGGACTTTTTCATTCACTTTTCCCAGGACAAAATGCATTTTTTCCCCCCTGACAATGTGGACCCAAAGTGTAAAATATTTTCCCTCTTTCATAGAGTTCATTTCAGTTTTCATTGGTATTTCTTTATACATTTACCTGGCATTGTGCAAGTCCTTAACTCAATTCATTTTGGTGTTCTGGAAAATAAATTGAAAATGTACATGCTTCATTTAAATCGTTGCACTAAGGTCGGGCTAGGAGCGAGGGGTTCAGCTGGGACTACGCCAGTACTCTTTCATTGCAGCAGCCTCTCCACGGCAGCTTGAGTTCCAGTGGGCATAACATGGGGGGGGAGGTGCATGTCTCCCAGCTGGGACAGATTCATGTTTTCCCTGAGCTCCCCAGATAGAGTGAGGAATGCAGCAAACTGGGCACCTTCCCCTTGCTTCATGGCACAGAGGAACAGCCAGCAGTATTCCCTTACAAATCAGGGAGGAGCTTCAGCCCCTCAGCCTTCCCTTAAGCTTTCCTAAGGGTGGGAGGCTGTGGGCTGGGGCAGTCCTGGATGGTCCCTTTCACCTTTTCTGTATGGTTTTGAGAGAAGCAATTCCATTCCAGGCCCATCTCATTTTCCTGAAACAACCAAACCCTTGTTGTTTTAAGTTATGAGAAGAGAAAGGTGTATGCTACATTTGACGGGCCTAGCTCTTACTATTTAGGCATTCTTGAACAGAGATACAGGCAAACCCCATTGCCACCAGCCAGTCAGTTGACCCCATGGCAGCCAGCCCCACGGCATGCCAGTTAACCCAATGTGCCAATTAGCTGGGTGCCAGATAACTGAGCTTTTACTGTATATAGTAGCTCTTACTGACTTCCTTACAGATTGTGAATATATATTCCACCTCCTGCCCTCAAGACAGGAATTTACAAACCATCTATCTCAGAATCCTGCTTGACTGTGGCCTGAGGAAGGTCTAAAGAGCTCAGCAGATGTGAGATAATCTACCCCCCCCCACACACACACACTCCGCTGGGGAGCAGATTTTTCCCTGGTTAACCATTTGATTGATTTAATTCAGACTTGCATTTTACAGAACTGCTTCTTGTGCCTTGCAACCGTCTTATCTAATCTGATTTTGAGTTTTGAAGTAATGGTTCCATTTCTCTGGGGAGTCTGCTTGACTGTTCAATTGATCTTATGGTTCAGATCTTTAAAGTCTAATCAAACTTTGCCTTCCAGCCATTGCTCTTTTTCCTACAGTTTTCAAAGCCTAAAGATATTTCATTCCTTCATTTATATTGTAACACTAATAGTATTTATAGACTGAGCCCATCTCCACAATTTCTTTTAGAGCCCACAATATCATTTTTCTCCCTTACTCTCACAAATTTTCCTGTTTTGTTATTTGATTGTATATTGTGCTGCTTTCCTATATCCTTCCTCAACCCTGCATAATAGAAACACAGTATTGCTGCTGTTAGTCCACCATCTTACCATGAAACTCCAAAGAGGATTTCTTCTCTTTCTCCCTTATATGATTAGATTGGGACAAAAGTGTCTTTCATATGTAAACCCGCACGCAGATCTCTCACTGGTAAAAATTATACATGCATGTTCCCACCTGATGTAATAATTATGTAGGCCTGATCCTGCAGCCACTGAGGTCAGAGTTTTACAACTGGATTGTGTGCCCAATCCAGAAACATGAGTGAGTGGCTCTCAGTTTAAATCAATGAGAACAAAAGGCACCAGTTCTTTGCAGATGCTGCTCCCGGACCAAGGTCATCCTGACATGCACTGAAAGAGTTCATTCTTCTCATTGCATGTTTGCATTTTCTACTCAATGGTGAAACTGCAATTGCACACTTCTGTCATGAGAATTAAGACTGGGTAACTCCCAAAACCACTGAACACACACAAAACCAAAGCATTCTGTATGCCAACATTTCATTAGCTTAAGCAGGTCCCAGTCCCCAGACTACTGCCCAGCGCTTTCTTGTTTTTTTTTTTCTCATTTCAAGATGAAATAGTTCTACATCATTGTGTGAAGTGATTTTAACATTCTGTTTGCTAGCACAGGCAAGGTCTAAATTGAAAGCTGCTCACCATAGGGATTAATTCCATAGGTCTGTTTCTGCTGTCTTGAAGAGCCCTATTTTTGCAGAAGGGCTGCAGGCTGGGAACTTGCTGCTTTGTTCAAGCAGATCCCTCAGAAAGCATGTGTGTGTGTTGGGTCTGGGGGCATGGGAACTCCCATTTAGAAAACAAGAGGGTAGAGCAGGGCCTCATACTGTAATACTCAGGATAACCCAGTTAACCTTCTCATGATCACTTTACAACACCTTTACACTCTTAGACCAGTCTTCTCCAATACTTTTGTGCAGTATCCAAAAGAGAAGCTTGCCTCAGTAGTAGAGTCAAATTTTCCCCCCAAAAATCTAATTATTAATATTGGAAGTTAACAGGTTTTACAAGTCTTATGACTGAAAATGGATTCTGTTGCTGAGGCTGCTTCTTTAGCAGGTTTTCAGTGTAGGTCAGGGGTTCTCAAACTTCATTGCATCAGAATGAACTTCTGACAATAAAAATGATGTGTCTCCAGGCGTGGGGGACCAACCCCTGAGCCTGTCTGAGCCCTGACAACCTAGGAAGTGGGGAACCAAAGTTGAGGCCTGAACCTCACCAACCTTGGGGGAGGTAGGGGGGCCCAAAGGGTTTCATCCCCAAGCAGGGGGCCTATAACCTGGGCCCCACCATCCATAGTGGAAACTGAAGCATTTGGCCTTGTGTGGTGTGACTTGGACTTCTGCCACAGACACCAGCTGCTGCCAGTCTGACCCTGTACTCTGGCAACCCCATTAAAATGAGGTTGCAACCACTGTGCAACTTGGGTGGCCACCCAGAAGAGATTCAGGTGCCATTCAGTTGATTAGCAGAATGCCCACAGCCAGCAGCATGTATTTCTACTGGCATTACACATCTGCACATGCCTCTGTGGACATAACATTTATTCTGCATATGGATGGAATATATTGGATGGAACACTGGTCATGCATGACCCATGCTGAGGTTCCAACTCAGTTTGAGAACTGCTGGTGTAGATCATATTGTTCATCTGTTAACAATCTTATACCAGTTAGAATAATGTGGAAGACATTTGATTTACTGTGTATTCGTTTTCAAGATGGACTGACAGACCCATTCAGGAGCCTACTGATGCGCCAATATGTGGCACTGAACACAGCATTCTATGGTTATAAAAAAAGCTTAAAACAATAGAAAAAGAATTTCCATGACCTTCCCACACCTGGTTTAAAAAGATCCCTCACTTAAAATGCAGTGCTATGTCCACAGGTACTAAGAACAAACTGCAAAGGAGATACACCAGTTTGTGAGATATTGTGCACATTTATACAAGTCTAAATAGTCTTACACATTCCTTATCAATAATCCGTTAAGGCTTCTAAAGAAAAGATAAATATAACAGCTGCAAGTCATTGAGTCCCAAACATTTTTATTTCACATTTATCTGCCATAGACAGTAATTTAATAGCACTGTCATCCATGTTACAGAACAAAATGAAGATTTTTTTTTTTTTAAGCAAAAGAGGGTGTATTATACCTTGGTAAGTCTAGTCCAAGTAACTTCCTGGTTTGTATAACAAGCTGTCTGAACTCTTAAATACTGTATACAGAGGTTATATAAAAATTCACAAGGGGTTCAACAAATTTTCTGAATTTTCAGGGCTATTCTTTCTGATATAAAATTGGCAGAGCTTTATTGACTGCAAAGCTGCTATACAGTTTAGACTTAATCTTTCCAAATTACATCGGACACATAATTTGTTTTGACAGATGCATTTTCCACCCAACCAGTGACACTCAAAAGGTCTGAATGATTAAAACAATTTGTCTGGAATGACTTCAGCACTCCCCCCTCCACATAATTTTGAAGTATCAAAGAAAGTGGTATACAACAGCTATACCTGCTGAACTCAAAATACAGAAGTCTAATTTTACACTAGGGAATTATGCATGTTACAATCTATTTGCTTAAATCTTCAGCACCAGGAATGATATTTCTTACTCTCTGAAATCCTATCTATGGCTAAAATGTAAAAGTGAAGTAAAATCTACTTTCTTAGCAGGTGAAAAAAAAACAATTTTCTTTGTTTCACCTTTAGCTACATTTATCAAACCACTGCATTTTACTATACTTCATGATGTCTGCATTTATTTTTTCAAGTATGTTACAAACTTACTATATTTTTTTTCCTGAAGTTACAATTAGTGCAGTCTTTAATCCAAAGTACAAAATACTCCTCTCTTCCCCATTGTGAAAAAACAAATAAATAAAATTAGACAGCATTTCTAAATTACTATACTGCATTGAACTCTTTACTGAGTAATGGAGGTGATTATGAACAAACAGCTTCTGGATGAAATAGTGTATAACAAATTACAGGATTGAAAAATAAAGACATATAGCAATATACATGTTTTTAGGCATTGCAGCAGTTATCACTGTTACCAAAAAGTATTCATTTACAGACCGATCAATTACAAAATTCACTGGCTAAAGGCATTCTTCAGGAAGAATTGGCTTTCAGCTTAGATAGCAGCATTTCATTCTTACGGCATTCCTGTGGTAAAAGTAAACAGTTTATCAATTGCTCATAATAGTTATGGAGTCTCTGTTCACATTATTAAGACAATGCCACCGACATTGTGGGAGCTGACATGCAGGAACGCAAAAGGAATCTCCATTTGCCTCTTTAAGGCAACTTTCTGGCTCTTTTGTGCATCTTTGGTGACCAAAAGGTGATAACATAAGTCAGGATCGAGCCCAAAGTATGGTTATGAAATGACTAAATTGCAGTGACAGCTACTTAAAGCTTAACAATTTAAGCCACAATTAAATATATCACTGAAGTGGCACTAAATTATTTTACTCATTTTTGTGCTTGCCTGCTCTGCAATTTGAGGCACCACAGAGTCAGCTGGATTCTTTTTATTATTATTCATAAAATCATCAATGGAACTACTAACTTAGTTTCAATGGCAGGATCACTATTACAGGTAATGATGCACAAGACAGAAAGAATCTAGCTTTATGATCAGTTCTAAATGGAGTTTATGGTGCTGGTAGTTATGCAATCCATATTTTTTTCTTACAAAAGGAAATAATCTGAAATACAGGTCATTGATACCTAATCAAAACCCCGCAATGCCATTTTGAAGAGAGTCTATACATGTTTTCTGTTCCCAGTAAGGTTACCATTATCTTTCATGAGAGAAAACAAGACACGCTAGGGTTAGGAAACTCCCTCAAAAGTCAACTGTTACAGAATGGCTTTTTCATACTTCACAGAAATCCAATTGCTAGAGAGGATGGAAACTCCTATCATAGCTAGGAAATTGGCTAGGCAACCCATCGGTCTCTGAGAGGTATGTGATGCAAGGCAGGGAAAAGTAACCCAGCAAATGAGGGCAGATTAGAAGAAGTAGCCTTTTCCAACATGCAAATGCCACTCTCTTTTGCATGGCAGTGCTATCTTGGCATTCGTTCTCAAAGACACAAACAACAAACAACAGCACCTGGAAGGCCAACTCAATGTAATATTAATAGTACCTTTGCAATGTTTAGATGACAAGACTGTGCATTTCCTCTATTATTTTACTGAGGAAAACACACACTGCAGACGGTATCATACAATTTAAGACTCTACAAAACACTACTACTCTTCCCCTCTTTTCTTTGAAAGACAGATTCTCACACCACAAAAGGTTACATGTTACAATAACAGAAAAGATGATTGTGAACAACTGCCACCAGGAAACAGACAAGACTAGCTCTTTGCCTACATCTTCATCCTCTCCATGCTGCACATACTTACAGTCCCTTTCATGGGTTTGCAAAAGGATTCCATTGGACAACTGCAGCCCATAACTAACATTTCCTGTACTGTTACCAGCATGGTTAAAGAATTGCTTATTATCTGAAACACACTCCAACCCAAACTCTATATTATAGATAACGTTATCAACTATGAAAGAAATCGTGAAACACAAGAACATTAGAAGTTAGGATGCTCTGTTTTTGTCAATGAGGAGACAATGAACATATCTCGTACAGATGATCATGACATGTCTCCCTGCAAAAACATTATATAAATTGAAAAATCATAATTTATGATGTGCAAGCAAATGCAAACTTAAAATGCTGAATTGCCTCACGTTCCACTTTCAAAGTCTACAATTGCTACATTGATTCCATTATAGAGCAATCATATTCACTGCTTTACAATAGCCTGCATGCAAGGATCCTGAAGAGAAACAGCTCAGTAAGCTAGCTAAACAGTATACCTGTTTCCTAGAAGGATTAAGTGCTGGAGCAAACTTGTATCTTAGTCCACTCAGCAATACAGGAAAGACTCACTAATCTATTTTCTCAAATGTGCAGTGCCTTACAGCATCTATTCCTGTGTATCTGACAAGTCATTCCAGCTTATCATCCAGAATCAGCACCCGAAGAATTTACAATCTATGCATATAGTAAGACAATATACACAGAATGATACAGTAATAGATAGATAAATAGTGAAAAAATCCTGATTGCCTCAATGAACAGGTGGTGTTGCTGTTCATTAAAGACAAACCCGTAATTAAGCCACTACGATTTGCGTATGTATAAAACAAGGAGACCACTAAAGCTCAATCCTTCATGACAGGATTTTCAAAAAGTAAGCGTGGTCCTAATTCTGCTCCCATTGAAGTTACTGGTAAAAACACAATTGACTTCAATTGGAGCAGACTGGGCCAACAAGTGCTTTTGAAAACCTCACTTTTATCCAGTTAGCCAGGCTTGTTCTAATAAATATTTTAATGAGCTGAAAAATAAATTTTCAAAAAATCAGTTTATAGGCCAATGAAAGGTCTTTAGCTCCACCCCTTCCATGAGAGTTCTCTGAGATACAATAAACCCTCAAAATGCACGGCTTCAGGTTGCAGGTATCTTGCTTTAACGTGAGTTATATACAACTTGAAGTTGCTCTGTGGCCCCTTACCCCCGCCTCTGCTCAGCTGCACAGCTGTCAGCTGACAGGCTAGAGGAAAGCAGGGGGAAAGCTTTTAGCTTGCTTAGCTGTGAGCAGCTAGACACACTAAATGCCCCTTCCCTCTGTCTTCCCTGTCAGCCACACCACTGAAGGAAGGAAGGGAGAAGCAGCCAGGAACCTGACCAGCCCTAGTGGGCTGGTCAGTTTCCCAGTCCTGGAAGCGGAGGGGAACTGGGAACCAAGCAGCAGCCTGGTTCCCTCTCCCCCCAACTTACACAAAAAAGAGAAGTTACTCACCTGTGTAGTAACGATAGTTCTTCGAGATGTGTCCCCATGGATGCTCCACAGTAGGTGTTGGGCTCGCCCCGGCGTCGCAAATCGGAAATTTCCAGCAGTCTCCGTCGGGTCACGCATGCACCGATGCACAATCGGTCCTTCGTGTGCTTTCGGTCACGTGCGCGATCCGGTCCCCGCCAGTTCCTTGACCAACTGCCCTGGATGCTTCTGAAAAACACGAAACAGAGCTCCGAAGTGGGGAAGAACGGGTGGGTAGTGGAGCACCCACGGGGACACATCTCGAAGAACCATCGTTACTACACAGGTGAGTAACTTCTCTTTCTTCTTCGAGTGGTCCCCGTGGGTGCTCCACAGTAGGTGACTACCCAGCAGTGACCCCAGAAAAGGAGGTGGGTACCCGATTTATGTGCAGCTTGCCTTTGAAAGGACTGCTGTCGACAGGCGTGTATCCTCATCAAACACCCGGTGCATGGCATAATGCTTGGCGAAGGTGTCGTAAGATGACCAAGTCGCTGCTCTGCAGATGTCTCTTAGCGCAATTCCCTTGAAGAAGGCTGTCGATGCCGCCATCGCTCTGGTGGAGTGAGCCCTGGGTGGAACTAGCAGAGGGGTCTTACGAAGCTCAAAACACAGTCTTATGCAGCATACAATGTGATTTGAAATCCTTTGTGAGGACAGGCCTTCCCCTTTCGACCTGGGTGCGAGGGACACCAGGAGTCTGTCTGCTTTCTGGAAGGGCTTAGTTCTGTCTATGTAAAAGGCCAACGCCCGCCTCACATCTAGTAGGTGCAGCCGCGCCTCCTTGCTGGAGTTGTGAGGCTTAGGATAAAATGAGGGCAATACTATTGGTTCGCTAATGTGGAACTCTGAGGAAACCTTTGGAGCGAAGGCTGGGTGTAATCGTAAGATCACTGCTTCCCTTGAGAATACTGTGCAGGGTGGCGTTGCTGTTATTGCTGCAAGTTCGCTCACCCTACGGGCTGACGTAATCGCAAGAAGGAAGGCTGTCTTCATGGTAAGTAACCAGAGGGGTACTGTGGCCAATGGTTCAAAGGGTGGTCCCGACAGCGTGTGGAGGACCAAGTCCAAGCTCCATGATGGCGGTAGCAGTTTCCGAGGGGGGTACAGGTTTGCTAGCCCCTTTAGGAACCGAGTGACAATAGGATGGGCGAATATGGTTGGCCCTTCCTCTTTGTGTTGAAACGCTGATATAGCTGTGAGATGGACCTTTAATGAGGATAGGGAGAGCCCGTCTCGTTTTAGCTCCAGCAGGTATTCTAGAATTACAGTTATAGGGACGTCCAAAGGAGCTAACTGCTTAGAAGAGCACCAGGAGATAAATCGTTTCCACTTCTGCGCGTAAGTCCTTCTAGTGGAATTCCTTCAACTGAACTCCAAAACTTGTTTCATTCCCTCTGAACATGTGCTCTCTAAGGCACTGGGCCATGGATTAGCCATGCCTGTAGGCGGAGTCCTCGAGGATGTGGGTGCACTATGGACCCCTGAGCCTGCGTGAGAAGGCCCGGCACTACCAGTAGGGGGAGTGGTGGGCGGCATGACATGCGCAGAAGCAGAGGGAACCATTGCTGTCAGTCCCAGGTTGGGACTATAAGTATCATGTGTGCTCTCTCCCTTTTGGCTTTCTCTAAAACCTTGTGGATGAGTGTTGTGGGAGGGAACGCGTAGAATATAGGGCCCTTCCATGGTACCATGAAGGCGTCCCCCAAGGATCCCTGTCCTATGCCTGCTCTGGAGCAGTACTGAGGGCATTTCTTGTTGTTGTGAGTGTCAAACAAATCGATTTTTGTGAAACACTTTGTCGGAGCAGATCGGAATGGATCTGCCACTCATGCGTGAGCGCAAAGCATCTGCTGAATTGGTCCGCCTTCACGTTGTGGACATCCGGTAAGTAGGAGGCTTTTAGGGTTATATTGTTGACAATGCACCAGTTCCACAAACAGACCGCCTCCGCGCAGAGCGCGCAAGATCTGGCCCCTCCGTGTTGGTTGATATAAAACATGGTAGAGGTGTTGTCGGTATTTATCCCGACTACTTTGCCGTGCAGGTATTTTCGAAAACGTCTGCACGCACTGAATACTGCTCTGAGCTTTAGTATGTTTATGTGCAGTGTCTTTTCCGCAGGGGACCATAGCCCTTCAGTTACTTTGTTGCCGATGTGCACTCCCCATCCTACGTGGGATGTGTCTGTCGTAAGAAAAATCGTAATTTGTGGTTGGCGGAAGGGCACCCCTACTAGCAAGTTCTTGGGATCTACCCACCATGCCAGTGACCTTCGTACCTCCGTTGTGGGCGATACTGCCCTGTGGACAGTATGGACTATTGGTTTGTCAATACTCGCCAACCAATGCTGCAGGCCTCGCATATGCAGCCTGACATTCTGTACCACAAACGTGGTGGTCGCCATGTGTCCCAACAGCTGTAGACATGTTAAGATTGGCACTGTGGGGCTGTACGTCATTACTTGTACCAGGGATTTGATGGCGCAGAAACGGGCATCGGGCAGGCATACTCTTGATATAATAGAGTCTATGCGTGCCCCTACAAACTCTATATTTTGCGCAGGCTCGGTCTTTGATTTTGAAAGGTTGATAACTAGGCCCAACGAGGCAAATGTGTTTGTAGGGATGCGTGTCATGTGTAGGACCTCTGCCTTCGAAGCCCCTTTCAGCAGGCAGTCGTATAGGTATGGAAAAATGAAGACACCCTGGCTCTGTAGGTAAGCTGATACTACCGCCAGCGTTTTGGTAAAAACTCTGGGCGCCGAAGAGAGACCGAACGGAAGAACTCTGTATTGGAAATGCTCCCTGCCTACTGTGAATCACAGAAAACGTCTGTGTGCCGGCTGAATTGTTATATGAAAAGACGCATCCTGTAAATCGAGGGCTGCAAACCAGTCTCCATCGTCCAGTGCCGTGATTATGGAGGCAATTGTAGTCATCCTGAAATGCTGTTTGCGCAAATGCCGGTTGAGGGCCCATAAATCCAGGATTGGCCTCCAGCCTCCTGTCTTCTTCTCTGTTAGGAAGTATCGTGAGTAGATGCCTTTCCCTTGGAATTGTTCCAGTACTCTCTCCACCGCCCCTATAAACATGAGATGGTCTACCTCCTGTTTTAACCTTGTCTTGTGAGAGGGGTCCTTGAAAAAGGACCTGGTGGGAGGTTTCGGTGGTGGTAGTGATTGGAAGGGGATCATGTATCCCGTGGCTATAATCTCCAGTACCCATGTGTCTGTAGTGATGTTTCGCCATTGAGAGTAGAACGGTTTGAGCCCATGGTGAAACGTGCTGAGATTGGCACTGAGAGATGGTCTTGATCTTGCAGTCCTCGACATACCCGTCAAACTTGCTGTCTCAGGGCTTGCCCGGAGGGTGCGCGACCCTGCTGGGGGCGACGTCTGGGGGCCCTATACTGCTGCTGCTGTTGGTGGCACCCCTGGTCATAACCCCGTTGATATTGTG
Source organism: Carettochelys insculpta (assembly GCF_033958435.1). Classification (NCBI taxonomy): domain Eukaryota; kingdom Metazoa; phylum Chordata; order Testudines; family Carettochelyidae; genus Carettochelys; species Carettochelys insculpta. Next base: position 61,797,511 of record NC_134144.1, read on the forward strand.
TGCGCTGGGGTTGATAAGCGTAACGCCTTTGCTGTGGGTAAAACTTCTTCCTCCTGTACGGGGGGGTGTATGTACCCAGGGTCCTAAGCGTGGCTCTCGAGTCCTTGCTGGAGTGTAGGACCGAGTTGGTTGAATCTGCAAATAACCTTTGTCTATCAAATGGAAGATCTACGATTTTTGTTTGCAGATCTATGGGAATACCGGATGTCTGGAGCCACGATTCCCTACGCATTACCACTGCTGTGGCTGTGGAACGTGCTGCCGTGTCCGCCACATCCAGGGCAATCTGAACTCCTGCCCATGATGCCGCGTAGCCCTCCTGGACAATCACTTTCAGAACCGGTTTCTTGTCCTCTGGAAGGAAATCCATGAGGGAGGTAAGTCTGGAATAATTGTCGAGGTTGTGGTTTGACAGGTGTGCGGCATAATTTGCCATTCGCAGTAGTAAGGTAGAGGAGGAATAAACCTTCCTGCCGAATAGGTCTAATTTCCTCGCATCTTCATCTGACCCTCCTGACTTATATTGGGGTGTCTTGGCTCTATGCTGTGATGATTCAACCACCAGGGAATTCGGCTGGGGATGGCTAAACAGGAATTCCATGCCTTTGGCTGGAACAAAGTATTTCTTACCCGCTCTCTTACTCGTGGGTGGGATGGAGGCCGGAGCATGTTATATGTTGGTGGCTGATTCCATAATCGCTTCATCTAGTGGGATGGTGATCTTGGATGAAGCTGGGGGTCTCATATTTTTCAGGAGTTTATGATGTTTTTCCTGCACCTCTGCTATTTGAATGTCCTGTTTGTGCTACCCTCTTGAACAGCTCTTGGAATTGCTTAAGGTCATCCGGGGGAGAGATAGCCCCGGGGACAACTGCCTCATCTGGGGAGGACGAGGAGGCATTGCTATGATATACCTCCTCTAATTCCTCAGGTTCCTGACTCTGTTCGTATGCTCGCTCTTTTGAGGGTTCTGGAGGGGGGTCCAGGGCCTTTGAACCGATTTGCAGCTGGGAAAGCTGTGATCTTCCCACAGAGTGAAATTGTGTGAAGGGGTGTTGGCGAGGAGTGGATGGGGATCTACCCCCAGATCTGGACCCCCTGTGCCGGTGTTCAGTATGGTAAGGACGGCCATAACAACAGGGGCAAGGGCCCGGTGATGGAGATCTGGACCACGACCGGAATGTGTACATATGGTGCCTAGAAGGGCGTGACCTCCGAGATGACGTTGACAATGGCGGAGATGCTCTGTGATAGTATTCATAGGGATCCCTGCTGGAGGTTGGTGAAAGTTGTCTGAGCCAGGGGGATGGAGGTCTGAAGCAGGCTGTTGGAGTCACTGCCCGGTGTATCTCGGGGTGGGCAGGGGAGCTAGGCGATAAAGGCAACGCGATGATGTCTGGAGATGGGCTGCGGTGCCAGGTTTTGGCCTTTGCTTTTCCCTGTCCCCGAGTAGCAGGTGCTGCCCCCTCCGGTGCCAGGGATCTCGGCACCATAGTCGGTGCCACGCTCGGTGCCACTGTGCACGGTGCCGCGCGGGTAGTTTCCTCCAGCACCGTTGGGCCCCGTGCCAGGTACCCTCGCTCTGGTGCCGTCAGTGCCGCGATGCTCGGTGCCGTGGGAGCCGGTGCCGCCGATTCCGGCGCCTGCGGGGCCCTTGGTGCCAAATGCTTAATGGTCGGAGGCCCTTGTGCAGCTACGTGCGCTGTGGTCTTCCCGCTATGAGCAGCCAACGGGTCAGGGCCCTCTGCTCCGCTCGTCCCGCTTGTGGATGTCACTGGCAGGGATCGAGCTGGGGAGAGCTTCTTCTTCTTTTGCACAGAGGTGGTTAGGGAAGCCGCCTTCCTCTTGTGCGACCCTGAGGGCTCCTTTTTGTGGGGCTTCTCTGATGGCCCAGGTTGGAGGGCCTTATCAAATAGAATCATCTTCAGCCTCATTTCCCTGTCCTTTCTGGCTCTGGCTGTAAGCTTAGAGCAATGAGGACACTTTTGTGGAATGTGGGTCTCCCCGAGGCAACGAATACACTTGCTATGCCCATCTGAGGCAGGCATGGCCTCATGGCATGACTCACATTTCTTAAATCCCTGCAAAGACATTGCCCGGGCATTTAAGTCTTTGAACGTTAATAGAGCACTTAACAGCTAATCAGTCCTGGAGCAGATAACATTCGCGGCCTTAAGATAGCAGACCTCCTGAGGTGGCCGCCTCTGTTCTTCTCTCCTTTTCTTCTTTTTCCTTTTTTTTTTTTAAACTATATACACCTCTAACACAAACAACTTCAATGGTAATAACTAAACTATCAACTAATAACTATTAACAGTAAGAAAACACAGTTTTATCTTTCTCAGGCATTGGAGCCTGTCTTATGCAGCTATGGCGACTGCCCTGTCCCTCACAACAACCCAGAGCATTGGTGACATCTGCAGCCGTTGGTGGTTGAGAAGGAACTGGCGGGGACCAGATCGCGCATGTGACCAAAAGCGCGCGAAGGACCAACGCGCATCGGCGCATGTGCGACGCGACGGAGACTGCTGGAAATTTCCGATCTGCGACGCTGGTGTGAGCCCAACATCTACTGTGGAGCACCCACGGGGACCACTCGAAGAAGAATTTGAGTTATGCTGGGGTTGCAACAATGCAACCCCCCCAAAACTTGAGGGCTTACTGTAATAGGAAGTTAATTGAAAAGATGGTTGGGGAGTTCCCTGAGAGCTTTTACCTCTCCTTTTCATTTGACTCAGAAACAGATAATCCAAAGGAGGCTTGTGAAAGTTATCTGTTGTGAAAGTGTTTCTTAGCAAGCCAACACATCTAAATATTTGTCCATCAACAACTGACTTGTGATCCATGTTTAAGTTAATTAACTTTGAGGAGGATGGCTTTGAAGATTATTCTCAAGTCAACTAATTGTTTCATGGGATCAAATTCTCTTTACCCCATGCAAATACAAGTTCTCTTACCTCTTTAAATTCTTTCACTGTTTTAAAGTAAAGCCTCTGTTTCTCTAGCAGCTCCAGGTATTCATCATTTAACTGGTCTCTTCGCATTTTATTTTCTTGTTTCTTCTTTTCTATCTGTTTTTTAATGTTCACAAAGAATGAAAGAAGAAGTATAGTATAAGGACCAGAAACATGAGGTACATTTCCAAGTAGATGCTGGAAAAGGATGCTTCACAAAAGACTTGGATTGCTTCCTTCAACAAAATAAATATTTAGGCCTAGACCAAGGAAAGGCTTACACCGAATCAATAGGATTACTTACACTGCACTTGGAGAATGCACACATCTTTGTGAGACCATGACCTTGTTTACTGAAAAAAAAACTCAAATAAGGCTATTTATTTAAATTAAAATGATAGGTCATAAGAACACCCCAAAGTTTTTGTAACAAAAAGTTACTGATGAAGTAGTGAAGGCTTGAGTTGGCATCTAAGGTGGGTTGCCTCTATTATCTATCAACTTCGAGGGGAAAAAAATTCATACATTAATCTGGAAGATTTAGTAGGAAAATTAAATTAGCCTTGATCCTGGAGTCTGTCACAAAATTTTAGAAAAGTACTGTGATGTTTTTAATGCAAGAATTTTATTACTTGATGCTTTCTGTTTCTGCCAATGAGTCAGGACAGTGTTATAAGTAAAAACTAGAGCTGCATTTAAAAATACAACATTCTTCATATGTTCCAAATAGAGCCTGTATATAGTATTTGTAATGCTGTCTGTTCCTATGGGAGACACTGTGGCCAATTCTCCACTGCCTTCTGCATACTCCTTTTCAAAGCGAACATGCAGTGCCATCATTCTGATTTGATAATAGATTGCACAGAAGTAAGGTAAGATGCCAGGTAGTGGAGACCTGGGCCTATAAATGGAGAACCCAGTTAGCGGGACTCATCAGAGGTATGTGAGGCTGCTAAAAAGCATTAAATGTGAGCTATCTGGGAAGCACCAGCAATTTATGCTATTGTTATTTCAAAACAAAGAAACAGGGTCTTTCTTCTGCGAGCATCCTATCAAAATACACATGCCCTGTAAACCGAACACTTGTTCATTGAAAAACTGCTCTGGGTTTCCAGCACCTAAGGCAGAGAGAAAAGGATCAGTGACAGTGGCTCGGCATTTGGGGGACATACACAAGAGCAGAGGCTCTGCTGCGAGTAGTAGTGGAGACAGACAAAAAGCTCCTCCTGCTATCAGTGCAGTGGAGCAATCTGTTGCTTGTTTTGTGAAACACATCTCTTAGCAAAAAGAGGGGCAAAGACTATTCAGTCAAGTGAAAAAACCTGTTGCATCATGTCCATCCCTTTGCTGCTTCAAATTCTTCATACCCAGATTTATTCCTCAATCTCGCCAGCAAAAACTTGCACTTCTCTCATCAAACTTTGAAAATTTAATATAAAAGATTTTTTTTAAATTGTTTATTAAGTGAAAAATACTGAGAAACTAATATGATATGAGCAAAGTTAACCCTCCATCATCCCTCAGTTACCTAATATGTCTCCTTGTTGCTGGTCATGTCAAAATTAAATTTAACTCCTCAGGGTAGGGACTGGATATTGAATTGTAGACCCAGTTGCACAAATATGTGCATAGTCCTTTGGGTAGCTATTACTATCCTCTAGTCTTCCCTCTTGCACATCACAGACCATCCATTCCCATAAAAGCCCCACAACCTCTAGCTGAGTTACTAAGTCCTCAACTAATGATTTAAAGACTTCAATTGTAGAGACACAAGTGTGAACCATACTCTGAAAAAACCTCCATGTTTGCTTTCTTCCATTAGATACCTGATGGGGAAGACAAAGCTGTCATGAGGACGTAAGGGAAAACAAAGAGCTCTCTCAGACTGCGTCTACACTACAAGATAAAACTGAATTTAAAAGGAGTTAGTTTGACATTAAAATGTCAGTCACTGTCTTCACTGTAAATGTCATTAGTTCAATTTAGTCTTCCCTAGTATCGATAATAAAACGTCGATATTAGTGGATGGGTATCGTGGCAATTCTGAATTCCTCAGCTATCCCCAATTAAACAATTTCTGTAGCAGAGGGGGAGTAAGAACAACAACTTTCAACAATTGTTGACTTTTTGGAGTTTGCTTGGGTTGTCGCCGCAGGAATTACATGTCATTAAAGAGTCTGTCAGCCTTCCAAAACAGACAGACATAATTATTGCCATCTCCATGAATAAAAAATATGTACTGAAATATTTCCATAATCTCAACAAGTGCCTCAAAATTAAATTGTCTGAATGAGCTTGCTAATGGGAAAAAAGATAAAATAAAATAACCAAAAGCAAACAATCCCCCTACCATTTATGTCATGCGGAATTTGTCCCTTCTATTAAAAAAAAAACAACTGCCCACCAATTACAGACAGTTCACTGCAATATTAATTTACTGACATACTTATCTCCTCCAATATAGTGGCTAATAATAGTTCTCCATTTTTACAGAAGAGTGCTAAACTGAATGTCACTGAATTTCTATACAAAGGTTTCATCATATCAATATATGGAAGTCCCTGTGGGTTTACTTATCTCATAACAAAGAAACAACATGGAGAGTCCCTAACACTCAATATGTTTCTTCTATGTTAGTTTTTCCCCCCAATACTCCATAATGCTTCAAATTTCAAATAAAAAAACAACACAGAACATAATTATGATAATCCTAACATTGCACATGATGCTTAGTTCTTAAGAATAGGGAATCTCAGCAGGTTTATTCACTCGATTTGGTTGACATGGTGTCATTAAGTAGGCTAAAACTGACATATATTATAAGTGTTTCTCAACCCAGGAACTGCTCACAACCACATTCTGGGAGTGCTCACCCCCACTCTGCGCATGAGCCCCAATGCTTGAATCTAGGGGTGTCTGCCTCTGGGAGAGAGCATTGAGCCACCTGTTTATATATATCTCTCTATATATATATATATATTTTTATACCCCCCCCGAGATTATATGGATATATAAATATAAATTTTAAAATTATCTATCTAAAAATTGTGGATATTGGGGTACTTCTTTTTTGAAAAAGGGGTACTTTACAAAAAAGGTTGAGAAACGGTGTTATAACAATATTTGTGGGACTCAAGAAGACTTTTTTAGGTGAAAGGAATAAAGCCGAAGAAAAAGTAGAATAGGAAATAAAAAAAGACACCCAAATGGAAATAATTATATCATATTTATAAAGAAACAAGTAAGTTCAAAACATACTTGGAACCATCTTGCAAGTGCATAAGACCACCTACAGATTCTTCAGTTTCAACTTTGCTGCTGCTAACACTGATGAACAGCCTTAAAGGACTGGCAAAAAAGTGCATGACAGCAGTTGCTGAGGGGCAGATCAAAGGCTGAACTCCCAATGTCAGTGGTATTGAATCAGGCTATGAGTCCTATGATTGATCTATTTTGTAGCACCAGAAGATAACCCAAGTGCTTAAATCTGTCTGGAGTGAGAGAAGTGCTGGTAAAAAGACAGTAATTTTAGTTAGAGGCTCTTTTTTAGGGAATAGAAAAATACAAAATGAGGAGACCTGTTTAATTAGTTTGCATTTAGGATGACCATCCGTCCTGTATTTGGGATGCCAAAAAGGCATCCCTACTTATTTTTAAAAGGAACTAATTATCCGTTATTTGGGACCTCCCACTGGCTGACCTTTTCTGCCAGCAGCTGCGCAGCTTTTCCACAGGCGCAGCTGCTTGCCAGAGAGCACTAGGTAGCTTCCCCAAGCCTTGGAGTAGCCGGGGGGGAACGCTGGCGACTGCCACTTCCTTCCCGGCTCCCTGGGGTTAGGTAGAGCCAGGCGGAGCTGCCCCTCCCAGCCATATCTCCCTGTCCTGTACCTGGGACAGGGAGATATGGTTGCCCGATTTGCATTCCATCATACACATTTTTAAATCATCCATGGTTATCTGAGAATTTCTTAGCTTTTGCCAAAACAAGCCAGGAGGAACAGTCTAACCTTCATTCGATTCTGTTTAATTCCTTCTACAATCTGTTCCATCTGCCGCAGAAACTGCTCACGAGCACCAGAGGAGGCCATTGCTCTGGAAGAGAAATCAATACTAAGAGAGGAGGGAGTTGGACCAAACAGGAGTTTCCCCTAGAATTATCTAACCTGCATGTAGAACTCTTAAAATAGATCTAAATAATAAACATGTGGTCTTAGAACTACAGCTGTTCTTTCTGCACAGAGTAAAGGGATAAAAAGTAGATTAAGACAATCCTGTTAATTGTCATAGTTCCTTGGGATAGATCTCCATACTCTATTAGCTCACCCAGGGTATGTCTACACTACAGAGTTATTCCAGAATAGTTTATTCTCAAATTATAACTCCAAAATAAACTATTCTGGAACAACACAGACATATTACAGGGAAGCCCCAAAATAAGCAAAACATATTCCAAAATAGCACATCCACACAAAATAAAGCCAATTTTACAGCAGTGTTGTATCAGAATAAGCAATTCCAGAATAGTTGATTTCAAAATACTCCTTATCCCACTGTGTATACAGCCGCTAGTCTGAAATATCTATTTCATAATAGACACTATTACTCATAGAATGAGGTTTACAGAAATCAAAATAAGCCATCAGCTATTTCAAAATAATTTTTAAATAGTGGGTTTTTTTGTGTAAATGCTTGCAAAGTTATTTAAAAAATGGCCATTCTTCTGAAATCACTCTGCAGTGTAGACACACCCCCAGTTCATCTCCCTGCCTGTACACAACTGATCCCTTTGCTAGACTTGTGTCATGATAATAGCTATTAATGAACCAAAAATATGGCTTCAAAGTAAGTGTTTCAAAAGAATAACTTATGTGAAACGTAAAATTTTAAATTAAATTATCAATGTATAAACACTAAATAAGAATTTATAAAGTTTTTGCAAATATTCTTGAACAATTTCCACCCTGATTTTGCCAACCAATTACAGATGAATGGGTAGACACCAAGACTTAATGATTCAGATTACTTACTGCTGGAAATTATCATGAATTGAGTTCAGCAAGTTAACCTAATGAAGACAAAAAAAAAACAAAACTGAACACGTACATCCTCCTTTCCAACACCAATATAGATTTTCAGTCAATTTAAAATGTGATTAAGCTAAAAAAGAGAGTCAGCCGACTAAAATGCCAGCTTCCTGTTTTGCAGAGTAGTATACAATACTACCTACTTGCACTCATGGGCTACGTCTACACGTGAAGCCAACATCGAAATAGCTTATTTCGATGTAGCAACATCGAAATAGGCTATTTCGATGAATAACGTCTACACGACCTCCAGGGCTGGCAACGTCGATGTTCAACTTCGACATTGCGCGGCACCACATCGAAATAGGCGCTGCGAGGGAACGTCTACACGCCAAAGTAGCACACATCGAAATAAGGGTGCCAGGCACAGCTGCAGACAGGGTCACAGGGCAGACTCAACAGCAAGCCGCTCCCTTAAAGGGCCCCTCCCAGACACAGTTGCACTAAACAACACAAGATACACAGAGCTGACAACTGGTTGCAGACCCTGTGCCTGCAGCATGGATCCCCAGCTGCCGCAGAAGCAGCCAGAAGCCCTGGGCTAAGGGCTGCTGCCCACGGTGACCATAGAGCCCCGCAGGGGCTGGAGAGAGAGCATCTCTCAACCCCCCAGCTGATGGCTGCCATGGAGGACCCAGCAATTTCGACGTTGCGGGACGCGGATCGTCTACACGGTCCCTACTTCGACGTTGAACGTCGAAGTAGGGCGCTATTCCGATCCCCTCATGAGGTTAGCGACTTCGACGTCTCGCCGCCTAACGTCGAAGTTAACTTCAAAATAGCGCCCGACGCGTGTAGCCGCGACGGGCGCTATTTCGAAGTTAGTGCCGCTACTTCGAAGTAGCGTGCACGTGTAGACACAGCTATGGAGCTACAATCAGCTTTCTTTTAGCAACAAAAACAGTTCTACTGCTTTATACTCCTGTTAGCTAGGGCTGGTTAAGGGTCTGTTTTCAGGAAAAAAAAAAACAAAAAACCTTACTGGTAAAGAAGCTGCACAATGCAGGGTTTACATCATACATGCAGCACATTTATGTTATAGCTTAACTATATTGATGTAATTATACCAGTGAAAATTCTGCTATACAGTAGACCCCTGACTTACATGGCGGTTGCAATCTCTGGAGGGGGAGCATTCTCTGGAGAGGAGCCAAGGACCAGGTGGCAGTTTGGATCCTGGTTCCCCTTGGCTTGCAGAGGTGGGAAAGTGACCACCGCTGGTGCCGTCGTCAGTTTTCCCACGCCTGTCAGGGATGGCAGCTGAGAGCTTGACTCTGAGCTGTTGCCCCTGACAGGAGCAGGGAAACCTCTCCTGTCAGACACGGCAGTTGTGTTAACCCAGCTGCAAGTACCTCGGGGGTTTACTCCACGGGCAGACTTCCCAAGCCAAAAAACATGAGAGTTGTACAAATGTCAGTGTGGGCTAAACGTAACACAATTAAGGTGAACAGATGTAATAAGGGGCACCACATGGCCTGTAAACCTTACATCACTGAAAATAATGGGATACGTGAACGGACCCCGTTTGGCTATAGCACCGGGTCCTATACAAATGCAGACACCGGACAAAATAGCACTCAGGTTAATCTGATTTTGTGAAGTCAAAATTTACATGGTCAGTGCTAATATCCTAATTTTATTCCTCTTTTGAGCCTGCACTGAATAATTCAGATATCTATGGCGTTGGCTTTTCTATTAAAATATACATATGTACACACAAAAATGCACAAGCAGAATCTGAAACAAAGATTTCCATAAACTGTTCCGTAAACCGAGTTTGGGATGCAAGGCGATTTCTTCTCAGTTTTGAACTTTCAAGATAATTACCTGTCCCTTGCATAGTCAAGACCTAGTCCAGTGCCCGCTACACAAAAGCTCAGCAGTATCCTATTGTCCTATTGCGTGCTAAATATTTTAAAAACATGTTCTTACCTCTTTTTCCAAATACACCTTCTTATCATCCAATGTGTTATAGAGGGTAAAGAACTGCTTGGTTTCTTTGTGAGTTGCTGACACTGAAAACAAAAAGAAAAACAATAGCCCGATGAGAGCATAAGGGCATTGCCCCCTCCAATATGTTTAGGGGGATTTATTATTGGTTACATAACACAGCATTAATAAAAACATTTTGATGAAATTATTTAAAAATCCTCAGTGAAACAGTCTTTATGTAGTTCAGTATTCTCATGTAGTGCTAATAATCCTATGTTGTACTGTGGGATTTCAATCAGAGTACAGAACTGAATAATCTCCTCAAAAAAGGCGATGAGAGGAGTTGGAATTAATTCCATCGAAGAAAGAGTACAAAATATGGCCTGGTTAGCTGTTCTGAGGAGACAAAGAGCCTGTCTACTCGGGGAAGTTAATGTGCAGTAAGTTAGGGTGTAAATTTAAGGCACACTACATACTCCATACTAATTACCTCTATGAACTCTTGTTGTACATGAAGACAACCCTCAGACCACATAGTTTAATGCACTTCTAACATACTTTAAGCTACTGCCTTCAAAGGCACTCTTAGGCTGTGTCTAGCTTACTGAGAACTGGTGGCAAAATATACGCAAATTGAGTACCACAATTTGTGTACCTTTTGCTGACAGTTCTATCAGGAGAGGCTTTTCCAACATTTGGCCCAGCCACATGGGAACACGGGTCAGAAAAACCCCCTCTGTCGAGATATCCTGTCTTCCTCATGGAATGAGGCGTATAGCGATGCTCGCAGAATGCACCCAACCGGCAGATCTCTTCCAAGAGATCTGCAGTCTGGATGCCCGCTCTGTTGACAAAACTTCTGTCAACAGAAGCCTGCAGTCTAGACACAGCATTAGAGGTTGTCATTACACAGAATTAGTGCACAGCAAACTGGTGTGTAAAATCTACAGTGCTGTAGCCTGCCTCATACCAACAGCCCATGCTACCATGCATGAAAAGGTCTACAGTAGTTTCTGGGTCCACACAGCTAGTCAATGTGCAAGACTAGTGCACCACAGATTTTCATGCAGCTAGCCAGGCACGAACTACCCATATAAACATGTGCAATCCCGGTGTCCACATGGAGAGTTAGTACAGATTAGTTAGATCTCAGAGATCCACTGGGAATTTCAGTTCAAGTCCTTTGCATCTTTGTACAGACCTGTTTTGCACACCATGGTACTGTGAAGTGAGAAGTTTGCCTACATAAATTTCAACAAAAAGCAGTCAAGTAGCACTTTAAAGACTAGCAAAAGAGTTTATTAGGTGAGCTTTTATGGGACAGACCCACTTCTTCAGACCATAGCCAGACCAGAACAGACTCAATATTTAAGGCACAGAGAAACAAAAACAGTAAGCCAGGAGGACAAATCAGAAAAAGATAATCAAGGTGAGCAAAGTGATTATCTTTTTCTGATTTGTCCTCCTGGCTTACTGTTTTTGTTTCTCTGTGCCTTAAATATTGAGTCTGTTCTGGTCTGGCTATGATCTGAAGAAGAGGGTCTGTCCCACGGAAGGTCACCTAATAAACTTTTTTGCTAGTCTTTAAAGTGCTACTTGACTGCTTTTTGTTTTGGTAGTGTATAGACTAGCACGGCTTCCTCTCTGTTACTATAAATTTCAACAGTGCATGTGAAAATTAAATCACAAAAAAGAACTAGACATACGCAAGGATTGCTTTCAAGTAAAAGAATCAAAGAAAGTCAATTTCTTTCTTAGATACCCAGCTGTCCAGTTGTCTTGCAGTACACAATATGCAAGAACACACTGTACAGATCTCACATAAGTAGCTGGAAATTCAGCATTGAGATAAAGATTTATACATAGTGCATGATGAAGAGATTAAAGTAACACTACTGTGATGCCCATGGGACAAATGGATGTCAAAATACATAGTTAAATCAAATAACAGGAATCATCCTAAAAATCATGAGTCATTTTGGGCTACTTAACTATTACTATGTATGGTTTATTAGGGACAATAAGCTACCCCCCTGGAGGCAAGACTTTACTGAATTGACATTATTATGCTATGCTTCTAAATGAAGCCATTCATAGCCACTAAACCATACAACCTGAATGAAAGAGCAAGGGTAGGACCCATAACCCTAATTCTAACAAATAATCTGATTAATGCAAGGTCTTGCTGATCAAAATAAACATTAACATGCTTAAAAAAGCTTAACAGCAGTCATTTACATAGCAGCATGCTCAAATTAAAACCAAAAGCAATTCACATTCCAACAGTGAGCATTTTAGTAAAGGACACCCATTAAAAGATGTATCAGAGAGGTAGTCGTGTTAGTCTGTAGCTTTGAGAACAACAAGAAGTCTTGTGGCACCTTATAGACCAACAGATATTTTAGAGCATAAGCTTTCGTGGGCAAAGACCTGCTTCATCAGATGCATGAGTGGAGGGGTGGTTTCAGAGGGGTATTTAAAGAATGGGGTCCCAGTAAAGGGGGACGGCCAGAGCTGACAAAGTCTATTCAGCAAGGTGGAAATGGCCCAGTATCAACAGTACTTATCAAAAGAGGAAAAAACAAGTCAGATCAGACAGGCAGATGTAAGCCATTGTCAGCATCTAATGGGGAGCTATGAACACCCAGAGCAGAGAAACTGTCTTTGTAAGCTGCGAGCCACTCCCAGTCTCTGTTTAATCCATGGCTAATGGAGTCAAATTTGCAAACAAATTTCAGCTCAGAGATTTCTCTCTCCATTTGATTTCTGAAATTTTTTTGTTTCAGAACTGTCACCCTTGAATCTGCCACTGAGTGTCCAGGGAGATTGAAATGTTCTCCCGCAGACTTCTGTATATTACCCCTCCTGATGTCTGATTTATGTCCATTTATTCTTTTACAGAGAGACTGTCCAGTCTGGCCAATGTAAATTGCAGTGGGGCATTGCTGACACATGATGGCATATATTATATTAGTAGATGTGCAGGTAAAGATTAACAGATGATGAACTCTGTGTACCAGAAAAGAGAGGTGTGGAACTGAAGAACCTACTAATTTAAACCATTGTGAAGGAACTGAGGAAACCTTTCATGGAAAAATATACTGAGTGCATTATAGGTACACATGGTGCTCTCTCTTATTGGACTAGCTTCTGATGGTGCAAAAGACAAACTTTCGAGCTATGGAGCTCTATTTCGGATCATGATGCAAGTTCACAGTTTAATTCCTCAAAGATTCCATCCATGATGATCTTGTGACAGCCCAGGTTGGAACATATGATGATATGCAAATTTTTTTTTTGGGGGGGGGGGGAGCGGAAGAGAGGGAATGTCTCAAATTGTGCACAAGAAATTAGTGGATACCTCTGATCTCAATCTCTTCGTGCCTCAGCATCCAGCTGTAAAACTAACATCTTCTCATTTCACAGGATGTTGAGAAAATAAATTCATGAATATTTGTCAAGTTGTCAGGTACCACAAGGATGAGCATCACAAAAAATTCCATGAGGAAATTAATAGTGTGTTTATATGGCAGGATCTGAATAGTGTACAGCAAATAGAATCTCAAGCCAAACACTGAACAATGAAGAGAAAAGGTATTTAACAGCTGCTAACTAAATTAGCATCATCCATTCTCTGCACTGAATGAGGCTGGGCTGCCATGCAAAAGAGAACCAGGATGGGACCACATAATGAAAGACTATGACAATGCATATGCATAAGGGAGCCAATTAAAATTGCTCTGGCAACCTTAACTCTGGCATTTCCTAACTTTAAGGTTGCTTTGCCAAGAATTCTAATGGTCTTTTAAAATAGATTGTGCGCATGCTGAGACACATTCTATAGTCTGTACACACATTTGATTATGCACTGGTCACATCTGTATATACACAACACAAACAGTATATGTAGTATATACACACGAATGGATGCATAGTATGCCTTCCTCACAGTAGAGGATCACATTTGGAAACACACAGAGAATGATCATTTATATTCTCTCTCTCACCAAATTAACGATTGACAGGGAAGAAATTTCAAAACTAAGCTCATTCACACTTCTTCCTAGATATCACAGCACATTTGTAAAACTGACAATTGTAACAATACAATAGACATGAGGTATTCAAGAGCACTGGCCTCAACTATGAGCTTCTTGATATTTGATTCAGAACCACATACTCATAAAGAAACACACACACACAAATAATAAAATCGGGATTAACTAATTAATAAAACACAAGTCAGATGTAGCTTTTCCCTGTAAATGGTGGATAAAGGGCTCTCCAAACACTCAGAGTTGATCCAAGGGACTGAGCCTACTGCAAACAAGAAAACAATTACTTCAGAGACCTTGTGTATCAAATATTAACCTCAAGGGAATTTTATAGCCCCTTTACAAAACCTTGAAAAGAGAGGTATACTATGTGACTGTCCAGTGATGCTTAAATAGAAGAGAATTAGCAGGTGTTGTCGTCATGCACCATAAGCCTGTAATATGGTTATGCTCCTTCCAGCCGTTAGCTTTCAGGAGTACATTCCTTTTTGATATACGTACCCTGACCATAGAGTTCGATAAATCTCTTCTGATACTGAGTTAACTCCGCTCTGCTGGGTACCTCATCAATCTTGCGTTGTAAAATAGCTATCTCTCTATTTCTTCGGGCCTCAGTGAAAGAGAGGGAGAGAAAAAAGAAAGGCCCATCTCTTATTTTGAATAGCTAAAAAGATAGCAACATTCAGAAATAACCTGCTGAATAAGTTAATCAAATAGTTCCTGCAAAAAGGAGAGTTAATATATTGGGTAAATTCTGGTAAGTCTCAAGATTTACTTCATGAAACTAAATTATAAAGATACTTAGAATCATAAGGCTGCAACAGACCTCAGGAGGTTGAGTCCAGTCCCCTGCTCAAAGCAGGGCCTTGCTTACAAACACTGAAGAAATTTACAGAAATACATTAAATTGCTTAACTAAGAAAACTAAAAATTTTTCCCTAGCAAGTTTGCCAAAAAACAACCAAAAAAATCACTTTGCACTCACCAGTAATAGCCTGATCTTTTGAAGCTTATCTTTTTCAGCTTTGTATTGCTGATCTATAATCTTATTAGGTTCCTAAAATTTGAGTAACCAAGATAATTTGATTAGTAGACAAAGAAACAGAATTTAAGCATTACCTTAAAAAAGAGAAGTAGCTGTTTATCAATTATAAAAACATAGGTTGGATTTTTTATTTTGTTCACCTTTAAGGCTAATCAAAATATTGCCAACATTTTTATATTATTATAATTAGAACAGGTTATCAAAGCTGTAAGATGAACTACATTCAAGTTCTGAATGTCAATTATATTACATAAATAATATCCTCTGCTGTTTAATGGTTCAATGATTTTCTTTAAAATTTGTTAAGTAGCCTTTTCACTGGAGACTAACACTTCCTAAAGGACAATCACAAACTAGGTAACTTATGTTTTAAATGCCTGTTCACAGTTTCATTATGTTCTCACTTACTGTAAGTGTAAAATTAGAGAAACTACATTGCCATCAATACATTTGTGATCAAGGACTTAAGAGAGATGAGCAGTCTTATGGAAGTGAAGCATATACATAAGTCTACTTAGGATGGGGGCCCCCCCAAGTTCCCAAATTATCACCATCTTCCTTTGATTCTCCCATTGTGCAGTCCTTAATTTCCTGTTCATCTTTCATCTTTGTAGGACAAGGACCATGTAGGTGCCAAATGCACAAATAGGCAGTTAGCCAATCACCACAATACTAAGGATTGTGACAACCATTAGCAATAAATAATAGCTGTGTCAATCATAATGATGTCCAGAATCACTTCATTCTATGGGACAAGGACTGTACAAGATCCCCCATGACACATTACCCCTATATTATCCCCGCATAAGATGATCCCCTCTATGCTTCCTCCCTCTTGCCTCAGTCTGCCCTGGGGTTCACACAGCACCAGTAGCAGCAAATTGTGCAGGACCATTGTTTAGGCTTTGGGTGGGGGCAGAAAGTTGGAAATTTTGTTCTTAAAACTATTTTAAATCCTAAAATAATAAGTTGAAAGCTTTCTGTTCAGTTAATTTTATCATCTTCTGCAATATTGAGGTACAGAGCACACACTGAGCACTTAAGAGCTTGTCATTTTAAGATCCAAGTATATAAAATAACTAAACACAAGCCTCCACTTTCATCTTCTATAACTTTCCTGCCCTCCTATTAGCATAGATACATGGTAGCCAAGTTTCACAGTGACTGATATTTATTACACTAATAACTGTTTCATTGTAATCTGATTCTCCACTGCCTCTAAATCCAACTTTCTTACTTTTTGTTTAGATTTGCTCCTTTTGGTGAACCTTTTTCACGTCTAATATAATTAAAGCCTGATCCGTGACTGGAGACACTAGATACCTCAATAAAAACAGATAAATACATAATTTTATTGAGAGGCATTGCTAATATTTCTAATATCCCCTAGCGATCAGATGAAGAGTACTGAGGTTACTCCTGAATCCTGGAACCTGCATGATAGCCCATCTGTTGTGCAGGATTGATGGCTGTATGTCTCAAATTCCAGTAGGTGAGGGATTTTTTTTAAACATGACACATGCGTGAACAGGAAGAAAATTACCTAATGAATAGGATTAAAAACTAATTAAAATAAACTTTATATTTGCTGTTTACCTTTTCTTCCCCATCTTCCTCCACATCAGCTTTCAAACTTTCAATATTTTGCTGTAGGCGTGCCATCTCTTCCTTTAAAAACAGACACCTTATTTTTAATAATTTAAGCTTTTCTTTTTGAGAAAGTAAAAGAAAGCCCAAATCCACATTTCTTTAATAATGTATGCCACAGACAGTATTTTATGATGTACAGGTACTGGTAACATTAAATAGCATTCTGTCCTAATGGGAGGATACCAATGTTCTTCATTATGTTAAACTGAACGCCTTGATTGTCAAGTTAGAAACAGACACATTCAACTTTGAATGCATCTTCAGCAACTGACACATGATATGGAAAGGAGGACTGGAGAAGTGTAAAAATGTTAAAATTCCAACACTGACATTGGTCTGAAGTATGTGGAAACCACAACATATGAATGCACATGAGACAAATTAAAAGTTGCAAAATTATTTCCATTATGTTTCCTTTGTTTTCACAACTTTTCAAATTATTCATCACCATACTTAATCTTTGCCTAGAGCTGGCATTTCCTCCATTAGATTTCAACAAAATCTCTTCAGCTGTTGTTGCGTTACAAACCTCAGAAAGAGAACAGTTCTCTTTCTTAACTATTATATCTTATTTCCAGGTTGTGCATCATCATAGTAGCAACCTGAACAGCAAGCACATGAATTATAGACTGAAACAAACATGCTGAAAGTATTAAGGCTTGATCTTGGGCTTCTCTCTACTGATGCATTTTCCAAAGTCAACGTCCCTTGACCAAGTAGATGATCCAGGGCACTCTTACCAGCACTATCCAAAAGACAACCTAGCAATCCCAGTGAAAAAAGATAGATAGGTATCTACCAGGTTCGACTGTGAATAAGCTTTTCAGTGGTGTTCTTTGTAGTATGGTTCATGGAGTTAAGAAGACATGTTACTGCGTCAATATAATGATGACATTACTTATATACAGACATGACACATAAGACAAGACAGAACCTTCAGGGATGCCCACTACAGATATCCTTTCCCAGAACACAAAATCAACAGCCTATTCAATATTATCTAAAGACCAAAGATGAGCACTTCTGGGTTTCCAGCCTAATGTCAAAGATATATTAAATGACAGCTCTCAGTGAATCTCCACAGTTCGGTCATAGTTTGGGATGGCATTGTTCAAAGTGGATCTGACATTACTAGTAACTGCCAACAAACTGGGAAGGTGGAGATTGGATCTTACATCTACCAATGTTTCATCCATCTTCATGTAGCAAGACAGACAGACAGACAGACAGACAGACAGACAGACAGACAGACAGACAGACAGACAGACAGACAGACAGACACTTACCCTACAATGTGTTCTGAACTCTTGCTCTTGGCTTTTGAGATTTTCATTCATAGCCACCAGTGCTCGTAGGTTCTGCAATACGCTAAATTAGAAGACCCAGAAAACTATATTAACTATTTCAGTTTCTAAATTTAGAACACAAGAAAAACTAAGTTATTAGAACAATGTTAATATAAACATGTTTCCCTGAATATGAGCTAAACTAGTAACACAAATATCACCATGGTGCCACGGAGGAAAACAAAAACAAACAAAAAAAGAAACCCAAACCAAACCAAAACAAAAAACAAGCAAGCACACAAGCTTTGGTACTGCACTGTTGTAATGCTTTCATGATGCTTCCCTTAATTCTTCTACTTATAAAAGTTCTGGAAGCATCTCTCATCCGGTATATGAAACAGTTTTCAAGACTAAGCCTTCAAGTAGAGGGGAAAAGGATAGGGAAGCTTTACTGTCTTGTCAAATTAGTCTTGACTCCTCTGACTGCAGTACATATCTAAACTTCTCCAATAAAGGAAGAGTTTCATTTTTAATTGCAAGTTTTGATCATGTTGCGGGGAAATTTTAAAGACTCCAACAGGAGTTTCTAGAGTTGACTGACTTTCAATTGGAGCTGGGGCCTGAACTTCCATTTATGACTTTGAAAAACAATCTTCTCCCCTTCCTTGTGATACTCTAAATGGTAATTTATCCTACATCTCCTTTATGAAACTTCTGGAATTTCAGGCCATCCCAGAGAAAAGGAGCATCATGAGCCATTATTTATTAAAAGGTAAAGAATATGACAAACAGAACAAAACAAGCCAGCCACATTTTTCATAAATTAAGCAGGTGAAAGTTTAACAGTTTGTGACACCCAGCTCTTCACTCACGAATAGCATTATTCATTTAAAATTTAAGAAATGTGTTTGACATTGTCAATTAATGATGCAGTCAAAAACACAGAATTTAAATTCAATGTAGTAGTAAGTTGGATTTTTTTTGTCCAATTAACTGCAGAATTGCTCTCCACTAAGCTGCAAACAGATGCCTTGAAGTCATACATTAATTATATATTTAGAGTGAATAAGAAATAAGTACAGAATGCCAAAACCAGAAATGTCTAATGATCTTAAGTCATATGAATGAAGAAAACATACTTAGAATCTGCTTGGGATTCCACCTGTTCTAAGGCTGCCAGCTCCTTGTCCAATTTATCACTGTAACTCTTAACCTAAGGGATGCAATGAATAAAACATGTAAATAAATTTGTACCTACATTCATGTTTCATTGTTTTTCCACACAACACAACTAAGGTGGTAAGATAACTCCAAATAATTGCTGTCAAGAATTCCCAAAATCTTTGGCTTTCTCTCAGCCACCACTAACACAGTACGATTTCTTCCCAAGGACAGAGGAAATCTCTTACCAGATGAATTTACTGACCACTCCATTTGCCCTCTACAATCAATATGTAGAATCCCTATTTCACAGCAAGATGGTCAAATTCAATCTATATTGCACAAGACTGTACCAAATGCTCTTGTCGCTCTTAATTCGGGAACCTATTTACATACAGGCGGAACAGTCATATTTCATTTTCTCAGGGCTGTATGATTTAATCATAAAAACCTTGCCTTGGAATGAAATGTGAAAGTTCAACAGCGCATGCTATTTAAAAAAGAAAAAAATCTTATCTAACATTAAAATCACATTGGGTTGTAGAACAGAAATATTCTATATGACTGGTTCAAGACATCTGAGTGCCTTCTTTTTCCAACGCACTTTTGCAGTCCGCTATGTAAGCACAAAACTATGATTCACATAATACACCTACCTAAGTGGGTAAAAATCTGTTTTAAACACCTTTCTGGGCTGCCTGAACCTCAAGTGCAGGCACACAGGAGTAAGGACAGCTACTCATGAGCTTATTCTATCCTGGCAAGTTGTGGAAAGAGAGGAGCAGAGAAATGAGGAAAGTCTGCTACACTTCTCATTCTTACTAGTCCAAGAAGTTGAACCAGTGTAGGGGAGTTGTATTTTGCAGCTAGTAAAGACCGACGATAAACTACTAGCCTCAGGTAACAAAGAGGGCAATGTACAGCAATTGGTACAAACTATGCTGCTCAGTTTAAAGATCAGAATGAAGACAAAGCTTTAGCTCAGTGAAACTGAGTAAATGCAGAAGTACAACAACTTCATCTGGGCTAGAGCACCAGAAGATGTTAGAGTGGACTAATAAACAATATTAACATCCCAAGTTTTATATCTAACCTAGAGAAGGCCTCATTAGAGAAGTATCTCCAACTTGTACAACCTCCCATGGCTACTCCTGAGTGGTACAGTTTATATGCCACCCCTTATGCACATGTAGAGTTGAGACAATAATCTAGTCATTCGTCTAGTCTGACCATAAACCATATATATAAAATGCATAATAAACAGCAGAAAACCCCTCTGTCCCTCTCATCACTGTACAAGAATGTAGCACATTTATGACTAGACTATCTATATGACCAGATGAGTGACACAGAGATAGCTGTGGATACCCTGCCTATTTGGAATGCATGCCACATTAGATAACGAACAGCTGTCAGATGGAAATAATCTTCAGTCTTGACCAAACTGGGATAAAATTCATGATGATGATCAATAGATGAAAAGTCTTTGTGTTTTATTACTAATCCAGAGGCAGCCAGTTCAGCAAAATTCATTTTAAAAAACAGTGTTCATTTTGACAGACTTGAGAAGATATTACAATCTCACCTGGACTCACGAGGATCCACTGTGTTTTAATACTTTACCTCCCCAAAACCATGCAAGGTACCAACAGAATGACAGCAGCAAATTCACTGCATCCACAATTTCAATGAAATGGGACTAGTTAGTTTCATGAGCGACAATTCCAGTAGTGTCCATACACCAATACATATTTATATCCTGCTCCCATTTCACACTCTTACCAGAAGTATTCTCCTTAGTGTTCCAAATACATGATCGGAAAAAAAAAATTCTCCTTACACTATTATTAAGACTCTGGTTTGACTTTCAATTATTATTCAACAGGAGCAAACTCAGGCCAATGCTGAAAGCTTTTCAAAATCCCACCCTTCATGTATATTTTAGGTATGCATCAATTAAAAAAACAGCAATCCAGCTGGTCAATACTAGTTTTAAAGTTTATGTCTAATATTACATGTTATTGTCATAAAACAAAGGATGAGAAAAGTAGTGTGATAAGTTTGATATTACCGCTACTACCACACATTTTAAGTTGTGTTACCTTAAGAAAGGCAGAAGAAATGTTACATTTTTACAGAGGAGGAAGAAAGAAAGATTACCTCAGTTAACGTCTTCTTTGTTTCATTGCAACTTGCTTGCAGGTCAGCATATTTAGCTTGCAGCTGTTATCAAAGAAAAAGAAGAATTTGATTCCATGTTCACACTCATTACACCTGTAATGGAGAATGGTAATATTTGCTCTAGTGAGTTATTTATTACCTTGAAGTTCAAAATGGCTGTCCTCTACACAATAGGAAAGCTGTCAGAATAACAGTTTTTCCCTGTCAGATTCTTAGTCTACATTCTGTTACACGAATCTGAGCTGAAAAATTTCAACAAACATGCCAGACATTTACTGATGAACTCGCCAGACGCATTATCCTTAAAACAAAAACTTGCCAATGGACTGATGACATGCGGGACGGAATCCTGATGCTATACAGAACTCCAAAGACGTCTGAAGA
The DNA here is from genome assembly GCF_033958435.1 of Carettochelys insculpta. NCBI lineage: Eukaryota > Metazoa > Chordata > Testudines > Carettochelyidae > Carettochelys > Carettochelys insculpta. Next base: position 61,819,243 of record NC_134144.1, read on the forward strand.
ATAAGCTAGTCCAGTTTCCTTAAGCTTCATAACTAGACAGGAAAAAGTGTCGTGTTAACATGCTACCTCTACTCTTCCAGACAATTTGGTAAATTTAGGAGACCTAAAGGGAGGAAGGATGGTAAGTAGTGTGTCAGGAGATTATTAATGATTATTTTTATTAATTCTCCCCCACGGCAACTTTGAAGTGTTAAACTACAAAGTCCCGGCCACAGCTAATCCACCGGTACTTCGAAGTACCCAGGCAACTTCAAAGTCCTTTTACTCCTCCAACTTTGAAGTCCCTTTACTCCTCAAAATTTTGAGGAGTAAAGGGGATTGGATTTCGAAGCTGCTCAGGCACTTCAAAGTGCCGGCAGCTTAGCCACAGCTACATGTGAGCCGGCACTTTGCGAAGTTGCCATGTGGGAGAATTAGCTTAATGAAGTGCTGCATATGCAGTGCAGCACTTCATTAATAAACTCCCAACACCCTAGTTACCATGCTCCCTTCGAAGTAGGGAGCTAGTGTACACACAGTGATTGTGTTGTATATTATTGTTGTGATTGTGGTCAAGGATTTCTTCAACTAACAATCAGGAGGAAAAAATATTTTAGTGGCAGCAGAGAATTTTCTTAATATGCATCAACCTATTGTATAATAGTAAACATATGACAATAATCTGAGATGACAGCAGCAAGGAAAATTCCACTATTTCCACCTCGTCACACAGCATTTACAAGGTCCTCTGATAACACAAAACAAAGATGTATAATACTTTACAGGTAAAAAAGAAAAGGTCCCTAGCTTTGTGCCTAGTTTTTTTATTTTTAAGAGCAATTAAGGTATCTAATTCCCTTGTATTTCAATGCGAGTTCAAAGCTCTAAAACATTTCAAAAAGTGAAATCTAAAAGCCAGCACCCAAACACACTGTAACCAACTAACTTCAAAATTTCATCCCATTCAAACCGCCCAAGGAAAAACAGAATTCTCCTCTGATCTGGGATAACAAGCTATTTAAAAAATGAGCTTTACCATAAATTTAAAAGGGGAGCTACACTTGGGCTTATAAAGAACTATCTTATAAACTATTACCCCAGAATATTTAAAAGCCTAATGTTAGAAATATAAAAGTTCTGCAAAGTAGCATTATTCATTTCACAACCACACTATTTTTTTTTTAATTGTTTTTCCTCTTTCCTGTTGTTTGTGGGGGTCTTTCGTACAAGAAGGGAACCTACAGGGGAATGGCTCATAAGAAAAAAATAAAGGGGAAAGAGTTAACGCATTTAATATACGCCAGATGACAGGACTATTTCTATTCTACTAGTCCACAGCTCACACTTGTCTTTAGTACTGTAAAAGAAATGGACCATCTGTTCCAGTACCGTTCTTCTGAAAATCATGTTCGCACTTACGGGCACAGGAGCAAGTGACAGACACACATTTATTAGTAGGCAATTGTTTTTCTTTATTAATGGGCTAGAGGAGGGGGTGGGGAACCCAACACAGCCAGACTCTCCTGCTTTTCAGACCATGTGTCGCTGGCACAGCACATAGACTGCAAAGCTGCCCAGCTGAGAATTCCCTAAGCACAGGGTATGCTCATTTGGCAAGACCCAGCACCTGTGGCAGCTTCCTCCCTGCTCAGCTATAGCTCTTAGAGAAAGGACAGAAAAGCAGTGGGACTATGTAGAGCCTATACCAGCTGTCACAGTGTTTCAGGCCAGTGTCAAGAAAAGTAGGCTAGAGAAGTAGTAAGCCAGCTTCAATTTATGATGGAGCACAAGCCACCTCTCCCCATTCCCAGCCAAATCAGCTTGAGATCATCTCCCATATCATCTCTCCTAACCCACTGGGCAAGGAGTCTGATGTTCTGATCTACCTTTGCCTTTGAAAGTAAACTACTGTCTCCCCCCTCATTTTGCATGTATGTGAGTAAGTGGAAGCACGTGTCCCACAAGCTGACACACGCATGTGTATACAACACACTGTGGTATGATCAAATAGATTTAGCACAGGACTGATAGCACAGATCCAATGGGTACTAATACCAGTAAACATCCATTTCTTCCACGCCTGAGAGCAAGGAATACCTCTCTGCCTCGCCGTGAGGTCAACGCATATTTGTTTTACGAGGCGTTAACAGGAGCTGTTTCTAAGATACACTAAAGAATATGCATTATATACATACTTTTGATAGCTATCATGATGGGGCTTTTCATAAAGCCTCATCAGAGACCAAGAGAGTGTATGAGAATATTACTGTTAAAAAATAAGTTTCTAGCGCTCATAATTTTGGAGAAACACATGAAGTGAAAGCATCCTGGTGGCTTAAAAACCAAAGATGTTTTGCCAGTCTCATGATTTTTGGACCTTACTCTTGAATTCCGAGTACTGGAGGTTAGCAATACTGTAGTCATTCGATGTATCGCCCACATTTTGTTACAGTGTCTAAACACACTTCATTTGTTTGTTTTTCCTACTTTGAAGCTAGTGCTACCCTCACACCTAATGCTGGAAGCTTGATGCAAAGGAGAAGTTGTGAAAATATGCAAATGAGTGGTCATTTTGCATTTGATGGCTCATTTGCATATTCACAGCAGAAAACAAGCAGTGAAGACGTGGTTCTGCCAGCAAAAAACCCCTTTGATGGCAGCCCCTTGTCCCTGATTTTTTCTCAGGGATAAGGGGCTGCCAACAGAGTTGGTTTTTGCTGGCAGAACCACATCTTCACTGCTTGTTTTCTGCTGTGAACGTGCAAATGAGCCATCAAATGAAAAATGACCACTCATTTGCATCAAGCTGCTGGCACTAGAGGCAAGTGTAGCAATAGCCTGAGAGTAAAGTGCAGATAAAGTCAATTGCCTTTTCATGCTACAATATCAATACGCTTATCCCTCGCTGTACAAGCACAATTGGTTCCTAACTTTTTGCTTGTAGGTGAAAAATTGTAGTAGTAGTAGTAGTAGTAGTAGTAGTAGACATCCTTCAGTCTGCATAGACTATGGATCGCGCCCTTTAAAGTTTCAATTGAGGACTTCATTTACAGCGTCTATTGTGACTATGAAGACCCACACAAGAGTGACAGTCCTTGCTGCATCTCTTGCAGATGTAATGGGTGTCTGGCAAGTCCTTATTGTGCTTTCTGTGCGCTCGCTTCTCCTCTGCTAGCTGTCTGATCTTCATCTCGCCCTTCTGAAGGCCCTTGTGTAACCCCTGCCTCCATCTGCTGCAGTCATCTGCTAGTTCTTCCCAGTTGTCCAGCTCGATGTCTACCTCTCTGAGGTCTCTCTTGCAGATATCTTTGTAGCGCAGCTGGGGGCGTCCGGGAGGTCTTTTGCCAGAAGCTAGCTCACCATACAGGATGTCTTTTGGAATCCTTCCATCATTCATCCTGTGGACGTGGCCAAGCCAGCGGAGTCGACGCTGCCTATGGAGGGTGTGCATGGTTGGGATTCCAGCTTGCTCGAGGACGGCGGTGTTGGTCACTCTGTCCTTCCATGATATTCCAAGGATGCGCCTGAGGCAGCGCAAGTGGAAGACGTTCAGCCTCTTTTCCTGGCGGGCATACAGGGTCCAAGTCTCACTGCCATTAAGGAGGGTGCTGAGGATGCAGGCTCTGTAGACGTGCATTTTGGTGTGAGTGTACAGCTTGTTGTTGTTCCACACTGTCTTGCTGAGTCTGGACAGAGTTGTGGCTGCTTTTCCAATCCTCCTATTTAGCTCAGTGTCCAACGACAGGGTGTCAGTGATGGTGGACCCGAGGTAAACGAACTCGTGGACAACCTCTAACGTATAGTTCTCAATGCTGATTGATGGGGATTCAGCAACATCCTGACCGAGTACGTTTGTCTTCTTTAGGCTGATGGTAAGCCCAAAGTCCTTGCACGCTTTGGAGAACTGATCCAGTAGTTTTTGAAGCTGGTCTTCTGTGTGAGACACTACAGCAGCAGCATCTGCGAACAGCATGTCTCTGATGAGGACTTCTCGCACCTTAGACTTAGCTTTCAGCCTTGCAAGGTTAAACAGTTTCCCATCAGATCTTGTGTGCAGCAAGATGCCCTCTGTTGAAGATCCAAAGGCATGCTTCAGGAGGAGTGCGAAGAAGATCCCAAACAATGTCAGAGCAAGCACGCATCCTTGTTTGATGCCACTCCTGATTCTGAAAGCATCCGATAATGCGCCATCATATTGGATGGTTCCTCTCATGTCTTCGTGGAACGACTGGATCATCTTCAGTAACCGTGGAGGACAGCCTATCTTGTGGAGCAGTTTGAACAGACCATCCCTGCTGACCAAGTCAAAGGCCTTGGTCAGGTTGATGAAGGCTATGTAGAGTGGCTTTCTCTGCTCCCTGCACTTCTCCTGCAGCTGCCTTAGAGAGAAGACCATGTCAACAGTAGACACCTCTGCCCGGAATCCGCACTGCGATTCGGGGTACACCCTCTCACCAATATTCTGGAGCCTGCCAAGGATGACATGAGCGAACAGTTTACCAGTGACGCTTAGGAGGAAGATTCCACGGTAGTTGTTGCAGTCGCTTCTGTCTCCTTTGTTCTTATACAACATTACAGTGTTAGCGTCGCGCATATCCTGTGGAACCTCACCCTCTTTCCAGCACAGGCACAGTAGCTCATGTAGGGGTTCCAGGAGTGTGTCCGCGGCACATTCGATTGCCTCTGGTGGTATACCATCCTGACCAGGGGGCTTTCCTGCTGCAATGCTGTCGATGGCTCTCTTCAGTTCATCCACAGTTGGTTCTTGATCCAGTTCATCCATTACTGGTAGGAGCTCAACAGCATCGAGGGCTGCGTCAACCACAATGTTCTCGCGTGAGTACAGCTCGGAGTAGTGCTCAACCCAGCGCTCCATCTGTTTGGCTTTGTCAGCAATGACTTCACCAGATTTGGATTTCAGAGGTGCCATCTTGTTCTGGGTGGGTCCTAGTTCCTTCCTCATACCCTCGTACATTCCTCTGAGATTACCAAAGTCGGCACAGGTCTGGATGCTGCTGCATAGCTGGAGCCAGTGGTTGTTGGCTCAGCGCCTGGCTGTCTGCTGTACTGTTCTTCTGGCCTCTCTAAGTGCTTGCTGGGTACTCTGGCTCGGTGAGCGTTTGTACTCCAGGAGTGCAGCGCGCTTCTTTTCAATGACTGGAATCATCTCATCGGAGTTAGCTTCGAACCAGTCGTTCGTGTTTCTAGCTCTTCTTCCAAACACCGACAAGGCCGTGTTGTAAACTGTATCCCTCAGATGTTGCCATTTGGATGTCGCATCGGTACCCCCAGGGCCGCTGCGCAGATTTTCCTGGAGGGTCTCTCTGAACTTTTCAGCTCTCTCAGAGTTTGCTGTCTTTCTGGCGTCAATGCGGGGCCTTCCAGCAGGTTTAGAGCGGTACAGCTTCTTGGCTCTCAGTTTGAGCTTGGAGCAAACTAGCAAGTGATCTGTATCACAGTCAGCACTATGATAGCTGCGTGTCAGGAGGACGTTTTTGAGATTATTACGCCTAGTGATTACCACATCTAGTTGATGCCAGTGCTTTGAGCGTGGGTGTCTCCACGACACTCTGTGCTGTGGCTTCGTTTGGAAGAATGTGTTTGTGATGCACAGATTGTGGTACGAGCACAGTTCAAGGAGACGCTGTCCATTGTCATTCATTTTTCCCACACCGAAGTGTCCTAAGCAGGAAGGCCATGAGGCCCAATCAGCTCCAACTCTTGCATTGAAGTCACCCAAGATGTACAGTTGTTCACGAGCAGGTATTTGCGCTACAGCAGCACTAAGCATGTCATAGAACTTGTCTTTTACTTCTGGTGTGGCGTACAGGGTTGGAGCATAAGCGCTGATCAGGTGGACAGGACCGGCACAAGTTAGAAGTGTGATCCGAAGAAGTCTTTCTGATCCGCCCGTGACTAAATCAACCATTTGAAGAAGGGTGTTTCTGACAGCAAAGCCAACACCATGCTCTCTGGGTTCTTCTTGGGCTTTACCCTGCCAGAAAAAGGTATAGTCCTTTTCCTTTAGAGATCCCGAATCTGCGAGTCGCGTCTCTTGCAGTGCAGCGATATCAACTCTGAGACTCTTCAGTTCCTAGCTAACAGGGAAGGGAGTTTGCCGAGGGAGGAGCCCCGTGTTTGTCCTTTTCAGGTATGGTGTTCCACGTGTGCCCTGCAAGGCAGCACTACCAGGAAAAGGAGTCTCTGAAGAGAAGAGCCTGAAGAGCGATGAGGGAAGGTGGACCTGGGGGCACTGAGAGCAGCTGAGGGGAGAGGGGCCAGTGCAGTGAGGAGGGTGGACATGGGAGCAGATGGGGGTAGTGGGTTGGGGAGGGTCCTATGGTGATGGTAGCTGGGGGGAGGGGTGGTGAAAGGTGGGGAGGAGGGTCCTGGGGATATATGAGGTCATTGCTCTGCAGGGAGCTATGGTGACTCGTGGTAACAGGGAGGCAGGAAGTAGTTGGATCCTTAACCACATTCTCCACACCCCACTGCCTTGTGGGTTATCCTGGGAAGGAGAGAGGCTAAGGGAATAAACCCGACAGAAAATCCGGAGTGGAGTCCGAAGGCGGTTTGGTGTCAACTTCTGGCACTGTCCCGGCAACTCCTGCAGCTGAGCTGGTACCAGACGTGGAGGTTATCCTCTCCTTTAGACTATATCAGTAAAGCCGAGAGGGGCACACTGGTGTCTGGGCAGCCCAGAGTCTCCATAATAAGTGCCCAGGCTCGCGCCCGGAGAGGTACTCCAGCATCGCTGAACAGCGTTGCATCAACACGGGAGGCAACAGATACCGGTTGTAAGCTCTTGCTCGATTGGCGTAGAGAACGAGAGCCAGGGGTTGCCTTCGACGGTGGGAGAGATCCTCGCATCTCACTGGACAGTCACCGCTCGCCTCAACCTGGGCAGCCCCCAGCCAATAGGGTACTGTCCCGCCACAGTTCACCTGCCTCGCTGGGTGCGTGAGGCTTAAGGTTCTTGAACCTGACAAGTGACTGAAATTTGGCCACCAGGCAAACCAATAAGAAAATCAACAAGAAATGAGAAACATCAACAATTTAAGCTTGCTTGCTGGAATGTGCGGACCATGCTGACTGGCTTGACTGAAGATCTTCAGGCCATCAGTGACACCCGCAAGACCGCTGTCAGAGAAAAATTGTAAGAGGGATACTAAATGCCTATTAAAATACATGTAAAACTCTGATTGGTTCCAAGTGCTTGGAGTGGCAGCAGGTGGCACTGCTTTTGAAAGGTGAAGTGAATGTGGGGTTGGGAGGGGGTTAAAGGCTGGGGGCAGTTTGGGGCCATGAGCAGGAGGGAGGGTTAAAACCTGCAGGCGGCTCAGGTGGAGGTGGTGGGGGCTTGTTCCTCCTGGCTGCAGCAGAGGTACCTTGTGGGGGGTGGGGGCTTAGGAATGGGCTGGGGTGGGTGTTGGGAGTGGGCTGGGTGCATTGCGTGGGGAGCTGTGGGCTGGGAGAATGTTGGGACTGGGCAGGCGGGAGGGAGGAGTGCACTGAGAGTTGCCACAGGGGGAATGTTGGGAACGAGGCCTGCGGGTCTCCCTGCCCCAGCCAGGGACCTCTTAGCTGGAGATGAGCCAGCCCCAGGGCTGTGGGTCTCCCTGTCCCCTGGCCAGGGACCCTGCGGCCAACTCGGCTCCAGCCATGGGGCTGCAGGTCAGCCCGTGCCCCGTCCAGGGACCCCAGGGCTGGCTTGTATAAGTGGGGAAGTTCACTCGCACAGTGAACAATTATAAGTATGTGTGTCGCTCGTTTGAGCGAGTACTCGTAAGTAGAGTACTCATTAAATGAGGGATGAGTGTACAATATCACAGACAAAACCCACACACCACACACACTTGACCCATTAGATGAGAGAATAGCGTAAGATGATCCAGGAAGAATGATGAAAATAAACTGTAGAACTTTTATAGTGGAGATAGAGTGCTAGTTTTAAATAAAAAGGGATAGCTAGCAAAGTGCTAACAGCTTATAACAGATGTGGTGGGACAGAAGGCAATAAAGATGTGAACTGCTTTAGCTTTGACAGAAAAAAAGTAATTAATCCAGTTATGTGTGTTCCATTAAGAGATCCAATCTAACACTTACTAGAATTTTTAATTAGCTGTCATATTAGAGTTTTCTAACTAAAACAACCCAACTTTCTTTATAAAAATGTTTATGTTAGCCAAAAAACCTCAATTTAACATTTTTTGTTAGGAGGGAGAAAGTAAGATTATCTTCAATTCAAGTTTATCAGTATTTTCAATTGTCAATTCATACATATATGTATGTATGGATTTCGTTCTATAACCTAGTCCTAACCTTGTGTTTGTTGAATGTTAAATTCAGATCAGTGACCTACATTCAAAAACCTATGCTCCATTCAGAGCTTTTTAATGGATTTACCTATAAAAGGTGATGTACACCCTATTCATAAGTCTTAAACATGTACACTAAGCAACACTGAGATTTTGTTGAGCTAGATTGTGAATGACCTTTATTCTGGTATACAGATGTGGTGTGGGAAGAGTAGACACATGAGAAACTGCATTCACCAAGCATCTCTGTTATTTGAATATACACGTTGTCACCATTTCATTACAACTGGTTATTTTAAAATAACTTTGCAGGGTAGACGTAGCCTAAGAAAGTATTCGTGTTAGGAGGTTTGCTATTTAGACAAGATAGGAACTTTTAAACACAGCACCACATTCACAAGGGTATCTTGCTCTTTAGTATAATATCCACTCAGATTTCTTAGTAAGGTACGTTCAAGCAAGATATAGAATCATAGAATGCTGGGACTGGAAGGGACCTTGAGAGGTCATCATGTCTAGCACCCTGCCCTTATGGCAGGACCAAGTACTCTCTAGACCATCCCTGATAGACGCTTATCTAACCTGTTCTCAAATATCTCCAGAGATGCAGATTCCACAACCTCCCTCGGCAGTTTATTCCAGTGTCTGACTACCCTGACAGTTAGGAACTTTTTCCAAACTTCCAGCTTAAACCTCCCTTGCCCATTGCTTCTTGTTCTATCCTCAGAGGCCAAGGAGAACAAGTTTTCTCCCTCCTCCTTAAGACACCCTTTTAGATACCTGAAAAATTGTTATTAAAAAGGTACTTAACTAACGTTCAGTATGATACATTACTGGTACGGAATATAGTTTTCAAATATTTTCTGAATGGCAAGAACGCTATAATAAAATACATTTCCTGATGCTTTTTCTTTGTTACCAACACAAAGCATACCTGTTCCAGAAGTTTGGTTTTCTGCAAGATTTGCTTTTTTAGAGATGCCACTTTCCTTCGGTGCTGCTGTGCAGCTCCAAGTCTTTCTGGACGCTCCTCAGAGGAAAGCTCAGACTGCTGAAAATAAATTAAAGTCAACCAAAAACTGTTGAATTGCACATAGCCAGTATTTGCTTTACAGGGATGTAAAAACACAGGACCAGACATAGTGGAGTGGAATTACAGTCTATCTAGGCCAGCATTCTGTCTCTAACAACAACTAACACCAGCTGTCTCACAGAAAAGTGCAAGAACCCCACAGCAGGCAGATATGGGACAATTTATTCCCAATACATTAGTTTTAACATTGCATGTGGCTTATTGCAGATAGAAGAACATCTAGCAGATGAGCAAGCAGGGTTCAGGAAAGACAGAAGTACCATACAGCAGATACTGGCGCTAAGATTGATAGTGGAGAAAGCTCAATGAAAGAACAAGAACATGTACACTTCCTTCATCAATTTTCAGAAGGCATTTGACAATAGAGATCAGAAAGTGACTTGAGCAGTTTGGGAGTCATACACAGTGGATAGCAGACAGAAATGGTTGTTGAAGAATATCAATGACAATGCAGAGGTAGAGGTGAGAATGTGCAAAGAGTTGGGAAGTTAGTTTAGAATGAGTAGGGGTATGAGACAAGGAGATCCAACATCGCTGAGCATCTTCATCACACATCTAGAGAGAGTGATTGACAAGATCAAGGTAGAAGGGATATCTGTGCATGGCAATTTGAGGCTCATGGATGATATAGTTATCACTGAGGAAGATGAGGAGAAGCTAGCAAAAACAGTGCAGGTGCTAAACGAGGAACAGAAGCGGTACAGACTGATTATGAACATTGGTAAAACCAATGGTATTTGGAGACAAGGAAATTGGAAGGAAGATCAGTGTAGATGGGATTGAACTAGAGAACGCAGAGAAGCTCGCATACCTGGGAAACAACGTAAAACGTATGATCTAGACTGTAAGAAGGAAATAGCGACTAGAATAGTGAAAGCAAGAGTGAGTTTGAAGGTGAGTGATAAGATCTGGAAAAGCAAAGCAATTAGCTTAGAAACGAAGCTGAGCATCTTGAAAACGTGTGAATTCAGCAACATGTTGTATGGATGTGAGATGTGTGATAACAAAAGATTCGAGGAGAAGAATATTAGCATTCAAGAGGAATTATAGAAAGATCCCAAGAATAGGATGTATGCAGAAGGTCAGCAACAAGGTATTATACAGGAAGTTACAGCAGAAAGAGAACCTACTGCAGAAGGTTATACAACAGAAGCTATGGTTATTCGGGCATATTTACAGAATGAACAATGAACAAAAAAAATCAAGACCTTGGTATTTGGCATAATGGACGGTTCAGATAAGATAGGCAGACCCCACAGAGAATAGGTAGATTGGCTTAGTTTCTATAGACTAGCTCCGCACCACTCCACACTGGACAGGGAAAGAGTGAAAGAAATAGCGAGAGAGGCATCAGACACCAATGGGCGCTGCGCCCATGGTTGTTGATGACGATGATGATGTGGCTTACACTGAGACCAGTAGGCAATGGTGTAATGAAATTATATAATGGATGCAGTAGCATAAGAAACACTGTTGTAATTTCATAGTTGTTTAGAAAATAATTTTCAAGATACAAATGAAGGGGGGGAAATCACTTGTAAATGAAACCATGTAACAATTTTAGTGGAGATTTTTTACTAGGAAGGTAGACTTTGATAGTTCTCTTACTGGAAATTACTCTCCTTCCAACAACTAAACACACATTTCAAAGGATATTATTAAACTGGCATGTTAAGTAAATTGTTAAAATTCTTTCAACCAGCAGAATCAGTCCCCTTATTAAAATATTTATTCCACACATTAATGGTCTGTATTTCAAAAGTAATGACCTATGGACTTTGCCATTTTTTGAAGAGGAAATATATTCACAAGATACTTTTTTAAAAAAGGATCCTTCTGAAGAATCGTGCTTTATGAACACAGCATAAAAAGCATGTCAACTTCAAAACTTAGAGGTCATGCTGGGATCAGGACAAGGAAACAAAATAGGAAGAAGTTTTTTTCGAAAATGGGTTTTTTCCCCCATAAGGAAACCTGTCTACACAGCTGTTTTTGTTTTTGTGACACACTCTTCTAGAAACAAGATCACGCAAGATTATGCGAATGAAGCATGGAGATTTGTAAATCCGCACTTCATCTGCATTTTTGATCTCATTTGCATTCCTCCTCTGAAAGGGGAATGCCATGTAGATGTAGCCCAGGCATGTAAAATATCACTGTCTTTAACACAGACAGTCTTTTATATTTCCAATAGCTAATCAGTTAACAAGTTGCTTGGCCTTTACAACTAAGATGACTTTCTAATTTGGGATGCTTTCCTCAATCAGGTGGGATCTCAACCTGTACAGCTCACCATACACTTTCAGCAGCTGTAATGTACAAGGACTTCAGCTTCAAACTGTCATGGACAATAAGGATGGTAATGCCTAATTTGCTGGGTACCAAAATAAAAAACTGGTATCATTTGTAAAACTAACTCCCAGAAATCCCAACTCAGATTAAGGTCTCAGTGCGTTAAGTGCAGTGTATGCACAAGGCTATTGCCTCCAGAGAGCTCATCCTGCCATCCAGTTTAAGAAATACCCATGGCAACCTGAAAGCTCATATATGGCAAATGTTCTGAAGACAATATCCTCACCCTAAATTGAATGCATACATAAATGTATACTTTTGAAAACTGAAATTAGGATTTAAAGAGATTAAATCTGTTTCCAAAACAAATTCATAAAAAGGTAGCATGTATAACCTATGCACTAGCAAAAGCTGACAGGCGGAAAAAAAATCACTTCATATATGAAGGAAAAACTAGCATAACAGAAATAATGTTTATAACATCTCATTCACTGGTGAGTTTGAATGAGTTACTAAAGTGGTTACATAAATGTAAAGTAAGTTAATATCAAAAGACATGGAGGAAGGGGCGAAAGAAGAAGTATGGATGACTATGAACAAACGTGAGGTAAAAACAATGTTCCAAAGCTGTGGTTCTTAAACTGTGGGTCAGAATCCCAAAGTGGGTCAAAACACCGTTTCATTGTGAGTGGCTTACACATGCTGGGGCCTAGGCCAAAGTCCAAGCCCAAGCCTAAGGATTTCAGCTCTCAGTGGCAGGACTCAGGTTACAGATCTGCCCCCACTTCACAGACACCCCACCCTGGCCCAATGCAGGGAGGCTCAGGTTTTGGCTCTGGCTCTTCCACCTGAGGCACTGGGACACAGACAGAGATTCAGGCTTTGGTGCTTCCTCCTGGGATCATGCAGTAATTTTTGTTGTCAGAAGGCAGTCATGGAGCAGTGGAGTTTGAGAATCCCTATTCTAAAGGCTATAAGTAACTAGGTAACTGATTACCCCTTGAATATGTAAGAGGATGTCTACATTTAAACACAGTGATATTCTATACACGTTGTTCTAGAAGGTACCACTCCTTACTCAACTCTCTAAAAAGGAAGTATGCATTTGCTATAACTAAACTGTGATGCCTATTTTCCACAGCAACCAGCACCATAGAAACCCGTATAAATAAACGAATGTGCAAAAATTTAGAAAGTCCTTTTACAGGTGATTACTAATGAATTGTAAGGTGGTATGAATTGTGTCAATCTTAAAGGAATTAAAAGAGTTTACCCATTCTTCCCTGGTTTTATTCCCTCTTGTGGATTACACACAAGCTTTGTGTTTTCCTCCCCAGCTGAGCCTCCACGCCTGCTGTTCAGCCACAAAAGGTTTTCTTTATTCCCAAGCATTCAGACTCTTGCCGACAATCAAGGTGCAGTGTTCCTCAGCTACTTCTGCTTTCCCCAGACACAAACGTCCTTGTTACCTCCTAAACCCTACTCCATCAGATCCCACACTTCATTTGGAGTATTCACTCCAAAAAGCCATCTTTTTGTTGTTACTCAGTGATTATTCAGTATTTGTACCACTACAGGTTGTACCTCCCTTTTCCGGCATGGTCGGGACCCGGCAGATCCCAAACAAGAAAATCTTCCAGACCAGGGGAGTTTCTGGATTTCTGCCCCCAGACAGCCCTGTGCCCCCGGGGCTGCTGCAGCCCCAGCCACCCTCCACCAGGGGAAGGCACAAGACAGGCATGGCTCCAGCTCTTGGCCCCAACCCAGACCGTGGATGTTGCAGGATGAGTACTGGATTTAAGAGTTGCATCCTGTACCACAAACAATACATGTGGCAACCGAGAGGCAGGAAAAGGTGACTTTACCATTCCTCTGCATGAATTTTTGTTAAGAAAATACTGGAATGAGCCTGATTTTGAAGCCATTAACAAAAATATGCATTTATAATATACATATTAGGTTTATAAACTACAATAAGTAAATAATTGCCAAGAATCCACTATAACTTTAAACCTAAGACTCCTTGAAAAAAATCTGTTACTTGTACATTTTATGAACCTGTCTCTCCATTTTCAGAGGAGAAAGGAATTTGTATTGGAAAGAAGACAAATGGAGGCAATGATTTCTCTCCTTTGTAATGAGGTACTTTCTCTTTCACACAGCTATATTACTATTGTAAACCTTCCAAGGGTAGAAGAAATAGAATTGAATCTTTAGACTGAGCAATTTACTGGTGGGAGGGGGAACCAGAGAATTCACATACAGCTTCTCTGTAGAAAATTCAGACCTAGCAGCAGTTTGGTATTTTGGTTCCTCTACCCAGCTGTTGGAAAACACTCCTGATATGCCCTGTGTGGGTGGAAAATAATGGTCTGCTAAAATATGTATAATGATAAAAACAAAATGAATTGCTTCTATCAGAGGAAAACAATAAAACCCTGAATGGTACAAATATTCAATTGTATCTAAAAATATATGCACAATGGATCTTGATCTTACAGCTCTGGAGAACAAATGGGCTGCTCATAGGCTTTGTGGAACATATTTCTAATCAAAAAGGAGAGTAAACTGAGTCAGAGGATTGCATCTACTTTCCCTGAGACTGATGCATACTCCAGCATCTCAATATTAGTAGTAATTATGCACATACTTTTGGATGATGAATCCAAAAAGAATCAATGCAGCATATAGTTCTATAAATAGTGACTTTGACTTACAGTTTGCCAACCTTTGTTGCGATAACCACAGTTGTGATGCTACTTTAAAAATGTTAGTAAACAGGGTAAGAAAAAGCAGTCTTCACGATGCTCTGAAGTTCAGACAAGCATCAACAATGCCAACAGCAGCATATCAAGAGGGAAAAGAAATCTCAGCACAATGAGGCTGCTTGACATCCATGCATCTCTGGTTTTATACCAGTATAACTGTACTGGAAATAAAAAATACATTTAAAAAAGCGGGGGAGATACACTGGTGAATCAGTCATCAATCAATTTGCAAATTGTGCAAAGTATATTAAGAATTCTGCAGTTGACCTTATATTTCAGTCTAGTAGTCAACACATGTATCTCCATACTTAGAAAGCGTTTTGTTCTGTCTTTCTGTAATGTTTATGAACAGCGTACCCTCTATTTTTTCCCATTGCTGGGCAGAAAAAAAATTGTTATGTGCACCAAGACATGTGGATGTACCACCAAAAGCAGCACAGGCTACTGGCTGTCAATGGCTGGAAGTGCTCAGATAATCTGCTGGGCAGCACCTGAGTGGGTGACCACTCAGCACTCAGCTTACAGGGAACACGGTCTATGACATCAAAGCCCCCCCCCCCTCTTTTTTAACTACAATCGTGGAAACACAGTGTCCATAATGATTGATCAGTGTCAATTAGTGTCACCTGTGGTCAGAACACTGTAGGTCTGATGGTTTCACCTAGATCACTGGTTCCCAAACTTATCACTGCTAAGGAGTCCCAATTATACCACACCCCAAACCATTGGCAGACCTTCCATCAAAGCCAATTCTAGCTGCTATGTACATGTCATTAAATGAAAAAGGAAACCACCACAGATTTTCAGACAGCAATTCACAACATTATTGGAATAGATTTAATTTAAGAATAATAGATTGTAACATTGCTATTTATTTAAAACTTATTTATTATGACAATTTTTATTTGCCTTCTTTTTCATGGACCCCCTGCAATACCCTCACAGACCCCCAGGGGTCTAGAGACCCCAGTTTGGGAACCACTCTCCTATACTGTTGCCATGATTTTAAAGACAGATGATCAAAATATGCAGTGCTGATGAGTAAAACAAAGTTACAAAAAGAAAATGAAAGAAGAGCGAAGCAGGGTCAAAGCCATGAAGTCCTGAAAGAAAACAAACTGGGAAAACTGTGGATTAGGATTCACCTGTGATGAGCTATGATCCATTCAACTTATTTGAGCCACACCTCACACTATGAGTTCAAATCTTCAAAGAGTAAAACAACCAAGAGAACAGTTTATTTTGTATAAGTAGTCCTAACAACTTCAAGGAAAAAAAAAAAAACATATGGGGCATGGCTGTGTAATTCAGACTACCATAGTGTTAGTATCTCCTTTAGCAGAGAGACCACACTGATTTCAGTAAGCTACCATCTCCCAACTATGGCAGTAAGAGTCAAAGTTTGCACTCGCTGAAGTCAATAGCACAACTCTCACTTTTATGAAATGAGGATTTCACTCTGTTACTTCACCTTAAGCAGCAGAGGCAGATGTTTTTCTATCTGGAGCTGCTCAAGTTCAGTCCCTGCAAATGAGCCAACTAATTGCATCTTTAAATCAGATATAGCAGCTCTGAATTATATGGGTGTCCTGGTGGGAAATTAACCACAAAATGACAGCATGACAACCCCCCACAAAACCATATCCTACTACTAACATTACTGCTCATTTTGTCCTTGTTGACTACTACCTGCACACAGAGATGCTCTAACTTAAATTGGTTGCCAACAGCCCTTAAGAGTTTGTTTTGCCGGATGGAGCTTAGAAAGAGCATGAGCACTCTAGACATGCTCCCCACTCCTAGGCCAAAAAGCCCATACCAAGATCCCATTACATGATCTACATGCATCTGACAAAGTGGGTCTTTGCCCACAGAAGTTTATGCTCCAAAAAACTTGGTAGTCTACAAAATACCACAGGACTTCTTGTTGTTTTTGCAGATACCCATTAAAATAGCTACCCCTCTAATATGTGACCTACAGGGTATCCAGAAGAGATATAGTCTATTTGTTCACACTTTGCTGCAAAATAGCTAGTAGCAGTAAGATTCGTGCCAGCATGATGAGCTCACTCCTCCTCAAACATTTCAGGCTTCTATCCTCACTCAAATGGGCAAAAGTCACAGGCTGAGATGGTATGTTTGTGCTGCCCAGCTTCCTTTCGGAGTTAGTCTGAGGCCAACAACTGATTTTATGCAGATAGCTGAATGGCCAGTACTGGTCATATTTAAATTGCAACCTCTTCATACCAGGTAGGTCATTTTCATATCAGCACTTAAAACACTTTTGGGCATGCAAATAATGAACACTTTTTTGCTCATAATCAACTAGAACCAACATTATTTGATCCTTGAGTCATCTGTTCTCCCATCCAAATTTGTATAAAATGACCAAAAACCTATTTCTAACAAACTCAACCAGATGAAGCATTTAAACTAGGTTCAATCTGAAGAACTTTAAAAGTAGCATTAGTGCATTGCACATTTTTACTACAGTTTGATTCAATCTGCAATAATTTTATCCTAAATCTTTTCCATACACAAAAATAAAATAATAGTATACTTCATTTCTCTTTGCTGTCATACATTTCTGGTTTCAGTATACAAAATAACCCAAACAAACAAAAAATAAGCAGTGTTTCAGTGGCACAGTCATCCATCACAATGAGCTATTAATATGCTTATTTGATTCTGTTCTATCTGAACATATATGGTTCATGTTACCTTTAACAGAAGATTGTAGACATGGACACATTTTTACCCATGAAGCCTTGAGCTATATTCTTATGTAACAATTTTCTCCGTGTGTAATCACTCTGAAGACAGCAATCAGTGATGCACTCATTAAGAATCACCCTTTGTGTATTTTTAATGAGGTGATTTTGACACTACACTTATCCAACTCTTAGTTTTTTACTTGTATAATTATCCTCATTAAGAAACTGCAAAGAAGCTTTCCTAATGCAAACTATACTTCTGGGTGTTAAAGTGGGCACTCACTTGATAGGGGCACCATCTGGCATTCTCACAGCATAGGAACCTCTGACAACATGGTAAGAACAAAACAAATTTAGTACAAAACAGCCCTTTAAAAGGGTGGTGGGAAAACATATTTTCACGTTTTCAATGTTTCACAGCAACACTCTGTCAAGATTTTAAAAGAGGCCTCCCCTGACACTGATATACCCACTCTTTTACATGTTCATAGAAAGCAGGAGTGCATCACTGTAATTTACCTTCTTAAACAAAAATTCCATCTAACAGCAATAGAAAGGAAACCTTACATGGCAAACAAACTCACTGCAAGTCTGGGAACATGCAGTGACTATACTGAGAGTACATGACCTGTACGCTTCGTAAAAGGGGGAGGAATTCCAAGTTAAGAATGGTAAAGGGAGGCCTTGTAAATGGAACCACCTTCTACAGAGCTTATGAGTAATTTCTTTAGGCTTTTAAAATTATCATCAAACACCTCTTTCTTTGGCACAATATGGTACATGCCAAAAACAAAAAATAATCTTAATCTCTTTCGGGGCTTAAAGCAAGAACGATCAATATTAAAGTTGGAGGAAAACAGCAGCTGCATCAGTGGCATAGATGTCATTGTACGTCACCTTTTAATTTAGGATTTAAAACAGATTTCTGGAAACTGGGAGGTTAATGCTTCAGTGAGCGGTGTTTCATACCCTCAACTTCCACTTCCAGTACACACACGAAGAAGGATCCTGTTCTGTAATATCTAGTAAATTCTAGTAAATGTGATACATTTTGGTCAGACTTGGATCCATTCTTATTTTCTAGATTATTAATCATTGTTCTACTGTAATAGTCAAGGTCCTGCTGCCTTCTTTCAGAACAGAAGAAATGTAACATTGAAATATGACCCTATGGCTTCTGTTCTTCCAATCCTTTATAATACAGAAAGGCAGGGAATTTGCCATAGCCTCTGTTGAGTTATAGGGTTTATCTCATAAGTGGGAAAGCGCCATACCTCATAAGTGTCAACAAAAAGGAAGAAATATGAGAAGACTATTGGACATAAGAACGACCTATAACTCATATCTGGCAGTGATGTATTATACGTATTAATTGCTCGAAGAGCCAGGTTTTCTTTCCACAATATTGTAAAAACATTCCCAGTAGAAGACAATAAATTGAGCTAACAAACAAAATTAATTGCCTTGATTAAAGAAGCAGCAAGGATTTGGTTTTGACAAAGCTAGTTACTGAATCAGCATCTAGGTCACATGACTGGTAATGGGAGCCAATGAGACTAATGCCCAGTCCCATACTGATGCGTGTATTTATCTTTAGCCACCTAAGCAGTTCATGGATGCCACGGGACTAGTTTTGTGCTTAAGCCAACCAGGTAAGCAGCGATCAGCAGATCAGAGTCTTTGTTCCAGGGCTTTTTTTTTCCAGTGACACAACAGGTGCTGATTCAGGCCCCAATTCAGCAAAGGATTTATGGATGCATAAATTCATCCCTATTCAGTAAAGCTAGTCAGCATATTATTTTCACTGACATGTAAGTTTACAGAAGACCTAAGCACATGCTTAAAATGCTTTCCTTGATAAGGATAGCTCCCTGTATCATGTCTTCACTACTTTGCATTGGAATGTTGCTTTATAGACGTCTAGACAATCAGTTCGCAGTATCAGGGCCTAAACATTCAAATATGATTTGATAAAATGTAATCAGAAATGAACATACCTTTTCAGCATACTCGGACACGATCTGCTTGATCTCATCAGACTGGAGTCCAACAATCTGACCTACTGTGCTAGCTGTTAACCTGCCCTGCAATTAAGCCAAACATTTATTGAAACTTTGGGACAATTTGCAGTAATAAATTGTGGGTTCGTTTGTAAGGCACCTCTCCAGAACGATATAAATACAAAATTATTTTAACGTAATCAAATCTGCTTATAGAAAAATGAAGTATGTCATGAAGTTCATCTGGCCCAGGACTCAGTACACAAATGAAGATTCATATATGTCCTCCATGAAGAAATGTAACTACTGAAGATTCCTTCATAGCACCAATAATTCAACTAAATTTAAAGTCACCTTTTCAGATGTGTGCAACTGTCATCAAGTGCTTTAACTCTTAGGCAATACATATTTTTGCATTGTGCATATGATAGCATTCTGTAACAAGGATCAATTTAGATCATCACTTTCTGAACCAAATTATTGACAAGTAGGTGTGTGAATGAGTGTTCATCCTAAATCACACAGGTAGGGAAGCCAAGTCTCTCTCCTAAAATGAATTCTAATGTAGGAGACATCCAATCTCAAGGCAGGTCTGACATACCATCATTTGTCAAATTAATTTCTGTCCACCTGGTGCCAGAAAATGAGAAAGATACCAGGCTTCTAATAGTACATAGAATGTTTATTATGTTCATAAATATTTCAGGAATCACTGCGAAATTGCAGGAAAAAGCATAGTAATGTAAACAAGCAACATTTAGATGTTATATAAAAGTTACAATTCATGATACTGTTACCAAATTCTAGGTGATGTGACAAACGCTATGAAAAACACCTAGTATTTTTGCAGTAAGAGGAAAACCCTATAATATCCCTACCTTAATTCTGCAAAGTCAAAGTGTGAAAGTCTAGGTTACACAAAAGTTCCATATCTTTAAATGCCATTTCAAGGATAGGTGCACTGTAGTACGTTTAATTATTGATGCAATTATTTCTGTAGTAATCACTTAATAAGCAGCACTATGATTTATACAAAGGCCACAATCATTTTAGGGTAAAGAATTACAAATCAGAAGTCTTATGAAAAATACTGTTGCATGTTCAACCATTTTTCCCTGTATCGATTTTTAATATATAATTTCAGTACTTCATGCAGACATAACAGTTAACCATATTTCAGGAACATTGACAGCTTTCAAAGCAAATGGCAGATGTAAAGAGGAAATTCAGGGGCACAAGTAAGGTAAGCGTGAAGCATGTTGAACTGATTTATTATACAACAAGAAAACAGACTTCTGGGACTGAAGTATTATTATTTTAATCTCTAACTAAATAAATCTTTTTATCTGACTGGCAAAATGTCAATGTGCCTTGGGCCCAATCCAAAGCCCAACAAAGTCAATGGGATTCTATCTGCTGATCATTTGAATTCTGATGTCTAAGACTCATCAATGTGCATAAAGGAAACTATAGCTTTATTTTAACAAGTATCACTTACCTCCTCTGTTGCCATTGCAGCCATTCCAGTCATCAGTGTTTTAATACGAAGCTAATGAAAAAGATATGGTGAAAGAAAACATAAATCAGCAAAACAATTAGCATAGTTCTGTGAGAGCTCCCATCAGCCAATTAATCCAGTTCACATGGTATTTTAATGCTCCTAATGGAAGAGGCAACTTTTATGAAAGTGAGTGAAACAGTTGCTACTTATTCCACCCAGAAAGTTCTGATTACAATAAAGGACTTAGTGCATGTGGTGCTCAGCGCACTCACTTATCACTGTTAGCAGGAGATGAAGACACTGAGCTACCCATGAAAAGGCATCAACAGGATTAGGTTGTGACATTTCACCCCATATTCTTCACAGAAATATGCTTATGAATACTCATAACTGGAAGATGCTTGATGCAAAATACATCTTGTAACAGTAGAAAAGTTATAATCTGCCAAATGTTTATTCTATTTGTATGCATGTAGCGTTCCTGTATTTGAAGTTAAAAATATAAAGTATAAACCAGTTTCCTGATCTAGCCATGATAAATGAGGGCTGTTAGGAGTAATAGAACTTTATGGCTTCGTACTTGGGACCATGATCTGTGACTGGTCTTGTTCTTCCTGTAAGGCTGGACTACAGTTGGTCCTGCCAAGACATGTGGCCAGGTCACTCAATCCTGGAACCCATTTTGGATGCTGTGCTTTTCTGCTGGAAGCATGACAAATTTAAACTGAACACAAAGGAGTCTCGTCTTTAGCAAAAGAGATACAAAGATGGGAAACCAAACAACAGGAGCTGCCAGATATCAGGATACCCCAGCTTACCACCCAAGATGACTGCTGGAAACCTCCAAGACTGAAAAGAGGAAAGATCAGGCCCAAGATTGGAGGCTTCCCGGCTTGTGAATAAAGGTTATTAGAACTACTGTTAGGGTAAGAAATTATATGCAACAAGTAGGGATGCAAAATGCCACTTAATTAACCAGTTAAGCTTAATGTTTAACTGACTGGGCTGACACAACCTCACCCCACTCAAGTGAAGACCAAGGTTGCTCTGGCCAGGCTGTTGCAGCCCCCACCACAACACTCCCAGGGTTGCCATGCACCAAAGCCACTGTGACCCAGCTGAAGCAGCCTCACATCCATGTTCCTCCAGCCTAGCTGAAACGGTCCTGGTCCATGGCAGCCGCTGCAGCCCCAACTTGATAACCTTAGGGTGAGGCTTACCAGTTAACCGTTAACGTCTCTAGCAACAAGTTTGAGTGTCAGGCTTAGCTGTCATACTTTATTGTGTTTATTAACTTACTTGGCTCTGTCTGCTACTCTTAAAACCACTTAAATCCTACTTTTTTATGTTTAATAAAAACACTTTTGTTTGTTAATAAACCCCATGTAAATACCTGTTACCTGGGGGTAGGATTTGTGTGTCCACAATAGATGTGTGTCTCTCTCACTGATGAAGGATGAAAACTATTTGTGAACTTGCTCTGTATAAAACTTTATATAGAGTAAGATGAATGTATCTCATGTTCTGATCATATTGGAGCTCTGCACCTGGGTGCTGTGCCAAGTCCCTTTGACTGAGCCTTCTCAGAGATATTTTAGCACATCAAGTGACAGTGTCATATGGCTCTCTGGGATCAAACCCATCACACAGGTCCTATATATGGATAGTGCCTGTGGTTGCAAAACCCAAATGTTGCCTAGACTAGATTTTTATATGGAAAATCCTAAGTGAGCATTTACTTTTTGTGCCTCTGTTTATTATTCCATATTTCCCTATCTGAAACCCATTCACTGTTCAGCTATGCTACTGAACTTATCTTCTTTGTAGAAAGGGAACAGAAGATGTCATGCTCTTTACACTGTCCCCAAGCTATTAATAGCTAAGCTGCATGCCCCCGCCCATACAACCTCTTCAGCAGCTTGAAGATCATCTTCATCATAGGCATCGACCTTCCCTGCTGCTGCTGCGGCTGCTCCTGCAAGTCCTGTAGGCAGTACCATTTTCTTGTCTTCAGCCTATTTAAGGAAAATGAATACAGCACAAAGCTACATGATCAGACAATACAATACAGCAGTCAAAGGATTATGAAAATAAAACAAGGAAAAAATGTAATTCAGGGGTTATATTTAAATAATTGAAGTATATTGTTATTTACTGTCTAGAGTCCAAGTTCAGGCCCTGCCCAAGCAAGTGCAATCCACTTTGGCCATGGCTACACTAGCCCCTGCCTTCAAAAGGGGTATGCTAATGAGCCACTTCGACAGCTGTCAATGAGGCACTGCCATGAATACGCAGCGCCTCATTAGCATAATGGCAGCCTCATGCTTTTCGAAAGTGCTACTTTCAAAAGGCATGCTGCTCATGTAGACAGGGGCCTTTCAAAAGGACCCCCAGCTTTCGAAAGCCCCTTCTTCCCATCTGGTTTTGGGAGAAGGCACTTTCGAAATCCAGGGGGTCCTTTTGAAAGGCCCATCTACATGAGAAGTGTGCTTTTCAAAAGCGACACTTTCGAAACGCACACAGCCACCTTTATGCTAATGAGGTGCTGCATATTCATGGCAGCACTTCATTAACAGGTGCTGAAGTGGCTCATTAGCATACCCCTTTCGAAAGGCAGGGGCTGGTGTAGCCACAGCCTTTGAATGTAATGGTTGTTCAGACCATGTGTGACTAATGGTTATTTAGTCCCCTGGTCTCAGTGTATGGCATAGCAAGCCAAATGTTGAAAGAAGCATTTTTACAAGTCTATTTTAACATAAAATTTAAATCTCAATCCAAGTAGTAGTTTAAAATTTTAAACATATTAAGAATAAAGAACAAATCTATTTTAAGGGAGGACTGTCCACTTTCAGAAGAATTCTGTTGAGGTTAGTAGCATTTCTCAGAGATTTGTATGGTATTTCTTGACACCACGTCATGTTTCTACCCAAACATTTAAGTCCCCTCACTTGTAGTGGCTTAATTCAGACGACAAATGGCAACTGCCCGACATTGGCTAACAAAGCAAACAGGACTTTGTGAAAGAACATGGTTATATTTTGTGTATTACACCTCAGTCATAGCCATAGCATGGTTTATTTTTTATGCTCAAACACACAATTGGAAATATCTTTTATATTAGTTGAATATTATATTTTAAGTTAATGGCTGGCCTGCTGCTGGTTCTTCATATACCTTACTACAAGCAATATTGTGACTTCCTGTCACACTTAACAGGATGTACGCACAATTTGATGCACTATCAATAAGAACACCTTGTAAGTGAAATTAAGTAACATTGTGCTGCAATATGTTCTATTTATATGGGTTAATTTAAACAAAAAGGGTATGGCTGTCAAGCAATTAAAAACACAATTGAACAATTAAAAATTAATCATGATTAACCATGAGATTAATTACACCATGAAACACCAGAATATCCTATTTTTGGATCTTTTCTACATTTTCAAACACAGCTCTGGGATTGGGAGGTTGCCAGATATTCAAATATTCTGGACAACAGAGAGGTATACTTAGCAATGCATAACACTGAAGAAAAATCAAGATTAGATATTAAGAAAAACAAAAATGTATGCAGAGTATTTTATTTACTAACAGTATTATGGTACACTCTAAACTTATATGGTATTTGCTGTATTTATTTGTATTTACTTTCACTATGCTATACTTCAGGAAAACATAACTAAAATTTACTTATGGCTAAAATGTCAGTTATTTGAGCATTCCGGGGGTCCCAAAACCAAATGGGAAGAAGGGTTTTTCCAAACACATGTGGCTGCCATTGTGCTAATGAGGCACTGCATATTCATGACAGCACCTCATTAGCATCTTCGAAAATCCCTCATGACCATGCCCCTTCCTAAAGGAGGGGGCTAGTGTGGCCTACTTGTCTGAGGTGAGTTAAAAATACTATTTATTTTACATGTATTTGTAAAATATATGAAGTGAGCAATGCACACTTTGTATTCCATGTTGAAAATGGAATTGAGATATTTGAAAATGTACTAAAGCATCCAAAATATTTAATACTTTTCAATATAATATATTTCTACTGATTAAAAGTGCAATTCAAACTGATTAACTGCACTTAATGACAGCCCTAAAAAAAACCCTGTATATGAAGAGCCCTAGTAACATTATTTTATGGCAAACGAAAAACAAAGCTTCAAAGTATGGTCAGATTACCTATAATGAGAGACCGTCCTAAAATGTGTTGTTCATGGCACAGCATAACATATTTGTATCACAATGTATTACTCTTCGCATGACCATTGTTGAAAACATTTTTTATCGGATCAAATAACTTTCAGCAGCCTGTTACTGGATTTATGTCAAAGAGGTTGTGAAATCAGTACAACATGACCTTTCAAGGGGAATTTTCAAGACATGAAGAAATCAGTTAAATCTTTCATGAGCTACAGAACTTTAGTTTCTTTTAGCAATTTTTTAAAGAGCAGTAAAACAAACAACCTTGCTGATGTTAAAGCATTTCTTCAAGATCTTCCAGAGTTGAGGTGTCTTTACTAGAAAACAAAAATTCCTTCTCCCTTGACCACTCTGTTTTCTTAATTTATCAGTAATCAGTGTTCTCTTACCTTCTCCATTTTGCCTGCTTGCCTGCTAAATCCATATCTCCTAAAATACAAAGGAAAAGAAGAAATCAAAGAAAATTGTTGATGAAAGCTGACATTCTCAATTTTATGAACACACTTGTGTTAATTTTCTGCACCTAAGAGATGCACTAAGAGATAAATTTTATAACACGCAACAAAAAAAGCAAGCTTCAGACTAGTTATCAAATACCCAAATTAAACAGACTTTACAGCATATTTGCAATTTAATTTTTATTTCCCCACCAAACTTTCTCTACTACAACAACATAAACCTGCAATCAACCTTCCAGAATGCTGAAGAGCAACATACTCTTGCCTAGGGAACGCTTCAGATCTGTTTGAGAAAAGTAAGCTTAGCAGTTTATATATGTCTGATTTAGAAAAGCTTAAATTCCACTAAAGTCAATGGGACTTGGGCACATTCTTAAGTGTTTCCATAAACTGCATTACCAGTACCTCAAATCCTCCCAGTTCTAAACAAACATATAACAATGGTGCTTTGGTTTATTTTTTTCCTAAAAGAAAAGTATATGCCCTGCAAACCCACAAGTTAACAAGTGTTATTAGATCATACATGAGCAACCAAACTCAGCAATATAAAAGACCCAAACAAGAAGGGGGGAAAAAAAACCCAACCCTATGAAACACACACATATGAAAGGACAAGCTTGACATTCCTGGAAAGCTTATTTGGTAATAAAAGTCTGTTTGAAGCAATGTTTGCTGTAGAAAGAGTTTCTAACGTTTGGGCTGTGTCTACACTAGCTCCCTACTTCGAAGGGAGCATGGTAAATAGGGTGTCAGGAGATTATTAATGAAGTGCTGCACTGTAGATGCAGCACTTCATTAAGCTAATTCTCCCCGGCGGCAACTTTGAAGTGTTAAACTCCAAAATTGAGGAGTAAATGGGACTTGGAAGTTGCCCAGGCACTTTGAAGTACCGGTGGGTTAGCCCTGGCTAAACCCGAGCCAGCACTTTGAAGCTGCTGCAGGGGAAAATTGGGAAAAATAACCCCAATTATACATACAATGTGATGGGGGCAAATTTAGATACAACAGATCAGGAAAGGGATCTTGGAATTATAGTGGATAGTTTTCTGAAAACATCCACGCAGTGTGCAGCGGCAGTCAGTAAAGCAAATAGGATGTTAGGAATTATTAAAAAAGTGATAGAAAATAAAACGAAGAATATCATACTTCCCCTATATAAAACTATGGTACGCCCACATCTTGAGTACTGCGTGCAGATGTGGTCTCCTCACCTCAAAAAAGATATACTGGAGTTAGAAAAAGTTCAGAAAAGGGCAACTAAAATTATTAAGGGTTTGGAAAGGGTCCCATATGAAGAGAGGCTAGAGAGACTGGGACTTTTCAGTCTAGAAAAGAGGAGATTGAGGCGCAATATGATAGAGGTATATAAAATCATGAATGGTGTGGAGAAAGTGAATATTGAAAAGATATTTACTTGTTCCCATAATATAAGAACTAGAGGACACCAAATGAAATTAATGGGTAGTAGGTTCAAAACTAATAAAAGAAAATTTTTCTTCACACAGCGCACAGTCAACCTGTGGAACTCCTTGCTGGAGGAGGCTCTGAAGGCCAGCACTCCAACAGAGATTAAAATAGAGCTTGATAAATTTTTGGAGGTTAGGTCCCTAAATGGCTATTAGCCAAGGGTAAAGTATGGTGCCCCTAGCCTTTAGCCAAAGGCTGAAGACAGATGGCAGGAGACAAATCACTTGATCATTGTCTTTGGTTCATCTCCTCTGGGGCACCTGTCACTGGCCACTGTCGGCAGACGGGATAATGGGCTGGATGGACCTTTGGTCTGACCCAGTATGGCCGTTCTTATGTTCTTATGAGAATTACCTTAATGAGATGTTGCATATGTAGTGCAGCACTTCATTAATAATCTCCCAACACCCTACTTACCATGTGTCCTGGGAGTAAAAGGGG
This sequence comes from Carettochelys insculpta, assembly GCF_033958435.1. Classification (NCBI taxonomy): domain Eukaryota; kingdom Metazoa; phylum Chordata; order Testudines; family Carettochelyidae; genus Carettochelys; species Carettochelys insculpta. The sequence continues at coordinate 61,846,480 of NC_134144.1, forward strand.
TTCGTTGGACAAGCAGTGGACGGAGACGAGACAAGCAGTGGGCACAAAAAAAGCTTTATTAACAATGGCTCAATGTTATGAAGCAAATTAAGGGGGAATGCCTAGCGTGCTCTAGCCTTCTACCCCAACGCAATGTCGGGTGACGGACAGGGGAAAGCCTGTACTTACGGGGAGGTTACCAAACTGCAGATGGCAAGCAGAGGCCACACCAACATCTAGGCGAAAGGGTCCGGATTTTCGAAGAGAGGGACAAGCGACTCGGGCCAGCCGACAGGCTTGTCAAGGTACACGTCTACGATTTCAGAGGGCGGAGTTAATTTTTTATTGGGGTTCGGACATGGAAGCAACCCCTGAGCCAATGTCAGTGTGTTGTGCCCTTTTGCTCTTTTTAGGAGTTAGGAGCTTTTCCTTTTTAGGAGCTTTGAATGCTTGGTGAGGCAGTGGTCTCACTTCTACATAAGTGACTAAGCCCTTGGCTCAGCCATATACAAGGAAGCGGGGCCAGCTCTTAGCTCCTTGTTGGGGTTTGTCAGTGCATGCTGGCATGCTGGGTTCTGACTGGGTAGTGAAGCCTTGATCATGCAAGGGGTGCATGCAGGCCACAGCTTGCACCACTGTCATGGTCACGCCACAAACGGCTGTGCCCACACCGTGCTCCCTTCGAAGTAGGGAGCTAGTGTGGACAAGCCCTTTATGAATAAAGTAGTAAAGGTACAAATAAAGTTTCTCAATGATACTAGGATTGATTTCTGCTAACTGCCCACATGGCTTTTTCAGCCTTTGTACTTTCAGGGTCAAATTCAGCCTTCTGATTATGGCAACACAACTCCCACCCTTAAGAACCATATCTGTTCTAGACAGTTGTATCACTTTAATTACACTGCTAGAGTTAAAGCAGTACCCTCCTCCTAGTCTGGGCGCAGTTTTAATCCATTTAATGGTGCTTTATACTGGCATACCTATAACCATAAGGGAAGGGAATAAGCGATAAAATGCACCCATTTAACTGCATCCACACTTGTGAGAAGATTACACAAGTATAACTATGTCATCAGAAAAAATACATATAAATCATATTTCTAACAGGTACCATCATACCAATACAAAATTTGTGCACATATGATGCCTTAATGCATGTCCTGCTCTACAATCTGATATATTGGAATCTTTGCCCCCAAATTAATTTGGGATACGTAAATAGGAGGTATGATAAGCCCTGAGTCACAGCCCACAGAACTCAAAGGAAAAAAAGACTTGACTGGTCTCTGGATTAGGGTTGTGGTAAAACTATAACATTTAAACAACAGAAGAAGACTAACAGAAGAAAAGATAAGTGAGAATACAGCAGCAGATATTCAGTGTCTATAGCCATATGATACCACATGCCATAGCCATATATAATAATCCCAACCGTTTCTCCAGGCACTTAGAAGGAATGACATTAAAGGCTGAATGGGCTTTATAATTACTATGTCTGCAGTGAAGGACCAGGGAGTTTCAACCTATATTTCATCACTAAATAAATGTAACATTTTCCAACAGTGAATTGAGTACAACAGAGAAACGTTTAAGGGAATGCAACGAAGCCACTCCCAACCATAATGTTATTTTTTACTCCATAAAAATAATCACAAAATGACATGGCTAAAAATCACAAGTAATTAAAAAGAAATTCTAACGAATTCCACCCCCCAAGAAAACAAATAAAAATTGACCCTTTACAATACATCTGAAGACAAAGTTTCCCCAGGGAATAAAAGATTCAGGGAGAAGTCAGCAATTTTATTTTGTCAAGAACCTATTTTTAATGGAAATATTTCAATCACTAATGGGCAAAATGCTGCAGCCTTTGGACAAAACTTCCATTGACTTCAAGTCTGAGAAAGGAGGAAAAACGTTTTTTGACTCATTTAAAAACATAGTAGCTAAGGAACATTTACTGATTTTTAGTCAGATAAAATGACACAGCTGCACATTTAAGACTATGTTGCACAGTCTTTGGAAATTTTAGTTTCATTATAGAATTATTCAAGTACTTTTTTCATTGCAGTGCTAGGGACTGTGATCCCAGATTAGTGTTCTGAACAGATCAAGAGATTTCAGAATTGCTTACACTCATTAGCAGATAAACTTATTTTTCTGGATCAACCAGCCAATATTTAAAATAGCTATACTGAAAGCCATTGAACAAACAATGTTATTTAGTTAGCTTCTGTATAGATTTTATGTAAATGTTCAATCTCGTGTGTGAATGAAAGGAGAGTCTTCTCATTCATATGTGCATTCCAAATAACCCTCATTAGTTAAGATCATATTGCAAATTTTATCCCACCTTCTTTGTCAACAAGCTGGAAGGAAAATGTTAGTTAGTCCATGCTGTCAGGGCCAAATACACAGGGAACGAGAGGAAATCTAATAAAGCATGCTTCAACACAGGGCACTACTGCTGTCTTAAAATAAAAGCCAAAAGGGAACAAAAAGGAAAATACTCACAATAAAGAGTCAGTAAATCTAAGGTAGGGGAGAAGGGATGAAAAAAAAGATACACATAAAAGAAGGAAAAGAGATATAAAACTTAATACTAGCTGAAAAAATTAGAGATCACAGTGGAAAATCTATCTATTAAGAGTGCCTTCAGCATTACTAAGCTAAAAAAAGATAGTACTAGAAATAGAAGTTGGAAATAGATAAAAGTTTATTAGTACCTCCAGTACCTTCTTCCCAAATACTGAATATTCTCTCCCCCAATCCCATTTATCTCATGTGAAACCAGAAAAATAATGGAAGTCAGAAGATATTCGCAAATATTTATTTTCAATTAGATTTTTGTCTCTTCATCTGGGTGATCATTCACATAGCACAGACAACATTAGTGTTATAACGACAATTCAGTTTCCTAAGGTGTTGACCACATTCTCACCATCTCAAAACAAAACAATAACCTCTTTCTTGCAGACTTCCAGAAAGACAACTTCAGTTAAAATCATGGCTGAAAGTCTCAGCCCAGTTAGAAATGTCAAGAATCTAGACTTTGCTGTTTTGTTGTTTTTTTTTTTAAAAGGTATGAAGCTTAATTATTTATACAGTGGTGGTGCTAAACCTCATTCAGAGACTGAGTCTCCGTTATGCTGCACACTGTGCCCTGTACGTATTACTAAAACAGTTCTTGCCCCAAAAATGTTTAGAACTTACATAAACGTAAAATGTAAAACCAAATACACCTATTGAAACCTGAGTCATTTGCATAAAAACAAAAGGGTTCCAGACAAATCAGACAGCTAAACTTATGCAATGTAAAATATTTAAACAAATCACAATAAGTTAACTGCTAACACTGATGGGACCCTCTTACCTGCCATATTCCAAAAGCGTAGCATGAACCTTAGACTCCTCATCTAGTAGCTCTTCTGCTCCCTCCTGACGTTTGAATTTTCTCTGGGGTTTATAAACCTCCTGTGAGACAGTAAATAAATTCAAAAATTGTCAAGGACTTTGCCCAAACAAATGTTTTTCTTTTCTAAACAGATAATGAGCAATCCCACGCTCTAAAGTGCCTCCTCCATCCACTCCATGGGGCTCTAAAATCAGTTTCTGCAATAAGGTTGGAAAACCCTGACAAAGTTAAACTTGAAAAGACTTCCTATAACACCTCTTTTCTTCCTCCCTCACCTTTTTTTCAAATATTATACATGAACATTTCATTCAATTTGCCATTTTAAGCACATTAGAAAAGATGGCCCAAAATAAAACAGATGCCTGTTTAAATGAAAAAAACTATAATTAGACAGCTTCAGTGATGGGGAATTAAATTCAATTATCCAATTAAGACATAATTACCATTGACTTAATTACAGCTCCTTTAGCCAGTCATTCAGGAAAGGAAAACATATATATCCATATTACACTTCAGAGTGCATCTGGCTGGCTGGCTGACGGTGCTACTTTTATTCAAGAACTCAAACTATATGAGCTACATCCATGAAATCTGGAATGCAGCTTCCTCTTATTGTATCTTAAACAGAGGTCAGGGTGTGGTTGTGCTTGGAAAATGGGAAGTGCTGGGAAGGAGATGTTTTCCAGAACATGGAAGGGGAGGGAGCAGAAGCAGGGGCACAGACACGAGGGACACAATACTGACAGTAGCCACTGGGGCCAGCTGCAGCACCAAGGCCGTTTCTACATCTGAAAGTTGCATGCTAATAAATGGCCCAAAATATGCTAATGAGGCACTGATGTAGATTCCCGGCACCTCATTAGCATTGGATCACATGATTTGGAGTCCAGAAGACACTCTTCTGGACTGCAAAATGGCATGTAGGATTGCGGTGCCAGGGGCAGGGGTCTTCTGGAAGGAAGTCCTCCTTCTGGAGGCCCCTTCTTCCTGATAATTTTCGGGAAGAAGGGGCCTCCAGAAGATGGACTTCCTTACGAAAGACAGCCTCCCCCCTGGGGGTGGGGGGGACCGGGCTTATACACGCTGTTTTGGAGTCCAGAAGAGCACCTTCTGGACTCCAAATCATGTGACCTTATGCTAATGAGGCACTGGGAATCTACATCCTTGCCTCGTTAGCTTATTTCGAGCTGTTTATTAGCATGACACTTTCGGAGAAAGTGGCATGTGTAGAAATGACCCAAGAGACCAGACAAATAGCTCCCCTGCCCCAAACCCAGAACCCCCTCCCCACTGTACCTGTGGAGAGATTGGAGGCCAGAGAGGGTGCTGCTGCGTAATTTCCACTCCCCAGTTGTTCATCGCCATGAGGGCTTATTACACCAAGCAGGACCACTAAAGCCATGTCTACAGTTTTTTAGCAACATAACTGTTGCGGGGAGTGGAATTTTTTAACCAATGTAGTTAATACCTGTACAACTCCTAGCATGCATGCAGTTATATCATTATGAGAGTGTTTTATAGCAGAATAGCTATTCTCCTCACGTGGGTATAAGCACAAATACACTGCACTAGGGGGCAGGAAACTACACCATTTAAACTGAACATGTACAATGAAGCAGTACAGCTTTTATGTACTGCAAAGCTCAGAGCACTCTAGGGGAAAAGAAGTGACCAGCATATGAAGCACTCATAATGGGGTTATTTTTCTTATTTCTTTGGTGTGGGTGAGAGGAGAAACGAGCTAGTTCAGCACAAACACAGGAGACATTCTGCAACTGGAACAACAGTTTTAAAAAAGTACTTTACAATAGAGAAGTCTATAAAATGTTAAAAATGAAACTCCACAAATACTGCTAGCCATGACAGTACTTGGGGGGGGAGGAAAAAAAAAAAAAAAGAAAAAACCAAGAGCAGTGTTACCAACCCTTCTGATTTTACTGTAAGGTCTGCAATGTTTGGTATTTGTCTTGAAGCCCCACCTATCAGAATCATTTGACTAGGGGTACGTCAACACTTACAGGAAGATCAACACATCGGCAATCGATCTAGCATGCCTAACAGAGATGCTAAATCAAACAGTTATGGAACTACCATCAATCCCAGTACTTCTGGAAGTCACGAGATTAAGGTAAACCAATGGAACTGTTTGTTCCATTGACTTCCTGCTGTGTGGACAAACGCAAAAATTGATTTTAGATACATCGAATCCAGCTATGCAATTCTGGTAGCTGGATTTGCTTATTTAAAATGAATTTTACCTCCTAGTGTAAACCTGGCCCAGGTGAGTGCTCGTTCTCTCTCTCTAGATAGGTCTACATGAGGGGAGAAAGCTGACTTAAGATACAAGACTCCAGCTATGCTTCTACGACAAGCACCAGGGTCAGTGGGGATACCCCCAGCATTCAGTTAGGCACATCTCTAGTAGATACACTAAATGAAATCCTGGAAGATCGATCTCCACAGTGTTGATGCTACAGTAAGGCTATGTCTACACTTACCCCCTTCTTCCAAGGGGCTATGGTAGTCAGGGTGATGGGAGATACTAATGAAGTGCTGCGATGCGTATGCCACATTTCATTAGGTGAATTCTCCCCCACGGCAACTTCAAAGTGTCAAATGGCATGCTGTGTAGCCGCTGGCACTTCCAAGTGCCTTCACTCCCCCAAAATTTGTAAAGGCACTTCGAAGTTGCCGTGGGGGAGAATTCACCTAATGAAGTGCTGCATATGCATCGTAGCACTTCATTAGTAATCTCCCATCAGCCTGATTACCATGCCCCCTTCGAAGAAGTGCTCAAGTGCAGATGTAGCCCAAGTGTAGACATACCCTCATTCTCTCTCAAAAAGAGTGTCTGTTTCCAGCCAATACGCCTGATGATGCCTTTGCCTGATAGAAGAAAGCTCTCAAATCTATCAGATGTCTTCCTGTCTAAAAGAATGGAATTCATAATAGCAATTATAGCATGCACAAATACACCATAAATGTTAGTCTCAGTATCTGATAATTAAAACAAAAAAGCAGTCAAGTAGCACTTTAAAGACGAACAAAATAATTTATTAGGTGAGCTTTCATGGGACAGACCCACTTCTTCAGACTGTAGCCATACCACAACAAGCTCAATATTTAAGGCACAGAGAACCAAAAACAGTAATCAAGGAGAACAAATCAGAAAAAAAAAAAAATGATCAAAGTGAGCAAATCAGAGAGTAGAGGCGTGGGGGGTAGGAAGGTCAAGAATTAGATTAAGCCAAGTAGTTAACTCTCCTGCATCTGTCCTTTTCTTAGATGGATCCAGGTGTTGGGCCCTTAGAGAGGCAGGTTCCCCGGTAGCAACGCTGTTTAATACTTATTTAACCACTACCTGACATTCATGAGCTGATACTTCTAATGTTAAAAATGACTGACTGTAAGAATGGGGAGAGTAGAAACCAACTTTCAACCTTTTATATATGAGAATGGGGGGACAAAAAGAAAGTGCAATTTTGAAAGAATTCATTGCATAACCCCTTTTAAGAAGCCATTCTACGGGAGTGCTGTGAGGGCACAGAATTTATTACTTATGTGTCAAATTAGCATGGAAGAGGGTCATTAAAATTTAAAGCTGTAACTTCATTTCTTTACTTCCCCACTATTCCTTCTACGTAGTTCCAGTCCTACGAACAGAACTCATGTGCTTTAAGTGTGCAAGATAGGGACTGTCCAATCTTGAAAACTGGCCTACTACAAGTGCTAGATACTTTAGGTGCTACCTCCCTGACTTCCACTTACGGAACAACACTCATCTGTGTCAGTCTGAATTTGAGTCAACATGACCATGCCTGATACTTGTCTGCCCCTTTCCTTATGCCCAATGCTAAACTTCCCTCACCTTTTTCCCTTCAACACATTCCAGCACACTGTTCATATCATCATCTGTGATCAACAGAGACAGCACAATAATAGTATTATGGTTTGTTGACTAATTTGATTCAAGTGTCCATCTTGTAGAAGGTTTTGCTCAAATAAAGAAATTTGTGGCATGTATAAACACAGCTGTTAGGAGAGCTTAAAAGAGTTTTTGGCTCGTAAATGGGTAGGTTAGAAACTAGATGCTATTGCCCTCTGGAAAGAGATTTCAAGCAAGTCTAGTTTTGGGCTCAAACTATTCAGTATCTCTTTAAGATTGCTAGCATCTAAAACAAATAACTTGTAGGTCAGCTGAAGCCTGCTAAAATGATTAATCCTGGAATGTCAATACCGCCTACGAGAGAAAGAGTAAATGTGTGGGAGGGAGAAATGAGGGATCATTTAGTTGTCACAGCAACAGGCAATGAACAAATTGAATGTGAGGTTCAAACATATAAGCACACGTGGGCTGAGCCAATGCAGCCACCAAAAAGTCACTGGATCTCACACTACAATTATTGGGTAAAGAACAGATGTGTTCCAGAAGGTGAGTTTTAAATAAACACACTACAAAAAAAAAACAAAACAGTAACAAAGAATGAAATCTGAAGAAAACAGGGACTTCCCACTCCCAAATCTAGACTATAAAGTGGCTTATGGTGTAAGAGAATACAGGGGACAGATTCTGCTCTCAGTTACACCAATGTAAACCCAACATCAATTCAACACTAATGGACCTATTTCAAATTAACTAATGTGTAAGAGCGCAAAGTTTACCCCAGACAATCCCAATCAAGCACCTTCAAACAGTTCTTTAATATACAGAATCAACATGTATTGATCAGAGCCAAGTACAGAAATTCCACAGCCCTTGCACCAAAGAGATTTACACTTATGAACTGGAAGTACATAAGCAGTAACAATATATAAGGCATTTTAAGTAGTGCTATTAAAAATGAAGCAGTATTCATTCAGGATAATTTTACAATTGCAAAACAGCATCCTCATGCTTTTACAACAGTTTGAAAGGCATTAGCAAGCTAAACCAAACTAATCAACATTTCCTCCCTTCTTAATCTTCCAGAGATGTGGGAGGAGACCTTGACACTCTGAATACAAGGAAAACAATATATCAGAATGCCATGAAGAGCTCTGGTTAACTGTTCTAGTTATCTGGAAAAGCGTGTCTTTTCAGAGTTGTCTCTAGGCAAGGAAATGGAGCAGAAGCTTCTCTTCCCTTACCTTGGTTTCTGAAATGTGGAGATTTTTTGCAGGGAATAGGAACTGCAGAGGTCCAAATGAAAACTTTCAAGTGTCTGGAGAATCTTCATTATAAACAGTAACCTACTACAGAAGAGCTCTAGAGGCACTTCAGCAGCTACATACTGATTTTTTTGTTTCAACTGCACCCAAATCAATGTATTGCAATGTGTGCACTGATGCCATGTATTGCATTTAATCTCCAACATGGAGAAACCTCAAGAAGCACTTTGCAGGCTAAACTGGCTTAACTCTGGTCCTTTACTAGATTGGCACTGTTTATCAGAAACTGATGCACACAAAAATCAACCCATTAGGAAAGGATTTTGAATTCTAAAGAGGTTCTTTTTGTTATACAATCTAGAGCTATGGGCTATTCCTTTATTCCAATACTCTATTCACAGTCTTGTCAAACTCTAGACATAATACCCATGCTTTCCAAATCCTTCAGGTCAGATGTAAAACCCAAGACCTGGGACACATGTAATCACTAGAAATCCCATGTCTCTCTCTCAATTAAAAAAAGAGATTTCCCTGTGCCCTGACCAAATATTTCCAGAAGCTCTATTGTCCCTCCCTTATGCAGTATCAATTGGCTATAGCACCCTTCATGTATGCCACCCTAAACACATTTTTGCATCACTTGTGCTCTGTTTGAAAATTACTGCTTTTCACACCAGAGTTGGTTGCATTTCAGTAAGGGAAAATTTGAGCTCTTAAGCACACGTAAATCTATTTTTTCTAATTGTAAAGCATTTCTGAAACCACTAAGATCAAAAGTATGTTTTTAAAAGGAAGAATCCACACCAAATAGCTTCTGTATTACTCATATTGAGAGCAAAACTCCACACCTACTAAACAAACACACACCTAACAGGATAGAAAAGAGGCATCGAAAGCTGCCTGTGAAGACATTCCACACTTTTCTCCAGAAATAGCAGAATCCATTCTCTGCCTTAGCTCGATAAGCATCATGAAAATACATCAGCACTTCCACTTTGCTCCTCTTGTTTTGACAGGTTTTGGCAGCTTCACAGCAAGAAATGCTTTTTTATTGAATGTAGCGCCTTGCAAGTGGAATAGTAACAGAGAGAAAGCCGTGTTAGTCGTGACAGTATATAGACTAGCACGTCTTTCTCTTTTTATTAAAGCTACTAGGTTTCAGTGTAAGGCCCATGGAAGTCATTGAAATTCATAACAGCTGTCCAGATGTGGAAGTACAATGTTGTTAAGGACTTTTAAACTGTCTAATGCCTACTCACAGTGAAAGGAATAGAGAAAAATCCTGAGGTCATGCATACCGAAGTAGTAAAAAGTAAACCGGCATCTCCCAATGCAACCATATTCCAGTCCACCTGCCACCAACCTAACTGCTTTCTCCCCTCCTTTATTAACACTAAAGATTGCAAAAATTATGTGTATCCAGTTAATCCAGTCAGATGTCTTCATTTTAATGCCAAAAGTACTCAAATATTTTCAGTACTTAGATCTGAAGATGAGAGGTTATAGATCAGAAACCCTCTTTGCAGCTGTACTTCACCGAAAAAAATCTCAAAACAACAATATTTTAATTCAGGTGAGAAGGTAGATTTTCTAAGTCACGTTACATGTGGAATTAAAATATTTCAGGTGGTTGATACATGCTGCATTATTTTAAGAACAATTTCAAGTCCTTCATTCTAGTTGCAGCTCAGCTTGATTAATTAAAATAATTATGCAAATTTAAAGGTAAGAAATACGTAGCTGAGGGTCAAGTGCACAGAACAAATTCTTAAAGGCTGGTGATCTGAGGTTTTGTTAAATCAAATCGGAAAAAAAATCTTGGTGATTAAGTTCTCCTTATGCAGAGATACAGAAATATAAATTTTAATACCAAAGTAAACTGGTGGTTTCTCTAGTCAGAATGATTTCTTCTAGATATTCAGCATTATGGATCCACAATTCCAATAAGACAGTATTGTCTTACTTTTATTATTAAGAATCCATATTGCATGCTGACCATGTATGTTGTACTCTTAAATCCATGGGGACAATACCAGATTGATTTCAAAGTAATATTTTCTTGCTCACTTTGAAAAGGAAGGGGCCCATGTATTCCAGATTAGCATTAACTTTGAGAAGGAAGGATATTTATAGCCATGGACTAACTGCATCCTGCCACGTCTGACTGTAAAAGACAATATGCAAGAAAATGTTGTGATGGAACCAACATTAAAAGCTATACACAAGAAGCGGCCCTGGTGTGACCATCCTGTGTGGGGCTAGAACTGGGACAACATTCATCCAGCTTGACTCCAGAACTGGCAATCCCCAGTAGCTTCTTTTAATAGCTTAATTAGAGCTAGTTTAGAACCTATGCCACCAGCGAATCTGGTGGCTGTTCTCCTTACAGAGGAATACCATGGGCCTGCCACAATTCATGGCTCTAAAGTGAAAATACATCATCATTTAATTCCAAACATGAAAGCACTGCAGTTATCTAGAATCTAGTGGAGAGAGCTTTTTTAGAGTCTACATTATAAAAAAACATATCCACTCCTTTGTCACTAAGAACAAAGCATATTTACTTATTGCCTATTTAGCAGTGGGAGACCCTACATCTCAGAGGGTTAGCAAATCAAGACTGGGGACTTCATCGATCAGTGTCCCAGAATAGGAAATCTACGTAACCTTTGGGAGTTGAAAGAAACATCCAAAGGTAAAGCTGACAATGTTGTTTACTGCTGGAAACATGCAGGTTCTCTCACAGAGAGAGGTTAGAAATCCAAAACTCACTTCATGCTTGAGCACAGACTGTGATTTCAAGATTCCCAGCAAGATAATTAACTTTTCTGTATGCAGTCTGGCCACCGGTGGGATACCATAAGTCTTGGGAAAGCTAAAAGTTAGAAAAGCTGACAAGCAGTCAACATAAAGTGCAGGACCAGTTCTGTAAGCAGATGCCTGGAGATGCATTTACCGGCAGATAATTTTAAATTTAATTAAACTTAGGCATTTATACTAGATAAATGGTATTGGGGAGGGCTGGGTGTGGAGCCTCCTTGCCCAAGCGCTCTCCCATCCCCATTTAATCAATACTGGCTCCCCGTTGCAAGCAGCAGCAGACGAGTCAGCATTAACCTCCACTCCTCCAGGACATTTCCTGATTCAGGACTGGTCAGTCCCTTGGGTGCCAACCCAGAAAATTCAACTCAGAAAAAAAAGTAAAGCTTTGCAACTTTTAAAAACACAAATGTCAACATCCCCAGTCAAAAATCACAAAATAAATATTCTTACATCAAAAGTAACTTCTCAAGGAGCACTTTTATTATTTCATCTAAGCTTATATCAATGAAAAAAATTTCCTTTGGTTTGTGTGTACAGTGTGAAGCCAATGTTTATTGACATTTGCCAATAACAAAAATCTATTCCTTCCACACTTATTTATTAGGAATACACAGCTATCCACGAAGTGAGTGAGGGGAAGAAAACACTTGGACTTCTCTCTACCCGCAAACCAGCAGTTTACAAAAAGACAGAGATGCCTGGTCAAGTTCCATCCTGCCCATGAAGTCTGCAGAGTGAGAAGCATAAGCAGGGCAAAATGTGCACTGCTACCTGTATGTTGCTGCCATCACATCAAGATATGACCAGTGGGGACATTCCAAGTTTCTGGAGCAAAAGGCTCAGACTCTGGAATCCCAGGTGCTGGGATTTCAGGTCAGGCAAGAATCTACTCTTCAGTCTCACTGGGAAGGGAGAAATGGAATGAAAAATGTTGGGATAGAGGACCCCAAATGTGATGTACTGTGTAGGTATATGGCAATGAAATAAAGGTCGTACGCACGGGAATTCCGTTCTGCAGATCAAACTCATAAGGGAGTTCAGTTCATCTTCTGTGGATAAACTAGGCTGGCCAGAAGGGAAAAAAGTATACAAGGGATGATGTATGTCTGTTATTTCAGCCTGAACATCAATAGTCATAGCATGGACTGTGCCACTGCAGCTGTGCCCACTTGCTGAGGGGCATATACAAAAGCAGAAAGCTTCTCTGGGGAGACTCAGTAAGGCAACGTAACCACTGAAACCCAGCTGTTTTGTCAGCATTCTTCCAGTGTCTGTAACATCATCACTCCTTTGCACTGGTAACCAAAGTCATATATCCAGCATTATGATTCAGTGAAGGAACAAGAGCAATCTATGGCTCAGAATTGACAAGCAGTCCCTATCTGCAGTGGGAAGGGGAAGAGAAGAGACTGCACCAGCGTGGTGGAGAGACCTCCCCAGCCACCCCCACCCATTAAGCATTTAACCGGTTAACTAATTAAACAAGATTTTATATCCCTAATTTATACTAACATGGTTTCTGATAGCAGCAGCTTCTTTTTCCACTGTTTTGATATTTTAGGGGTTGCAAATTATATGTTTAAAGCAGGAGAAAATAAAATAAAAAGTCTGAATGCCTTGGGAAAAAACATTACTGAGTAGGCATAACTTGCAAGGAGTATCCGTATTCTGACTGTTAGCTGTAGCAAGCAGTTAAACTAAAAACAAGTTTTGAGATATAAATTCATTCAAATAGATTTAATTTCAGGTCTGTTTCTATTTTCACTCATTTTTAAGAGTAAATGATTCCTGTTTTTGACAGTTGCAAATTAATGTTTTCATTTCCTAGAATTTTAATGGTGAATGTGTCATCTTGTGACTTTTGTCTGATTGCATGGAAAGAGATGCCTCCTGCAGCAGCAATTGATGTGGTTTATGCCAGCAGTGCATTACACACTGAACGGTTTGTAATGTGAAATGCTGGCATCTATGACCCTTTCTGAGAACGAGATCTGACATACAGCACCTAATTGGGACCTCCTTATGAGAAAACCCAGAAGTAGTTGCATTAAATTAGAATTAAATATCACATTTCATTACTCAAAAAAGAACTTTAAACATTTAAGTTCTGAAGCTTGATAATATAAAGTGCAATATATTATACTTACAAAGATATCAGTTACTGTTTTGATAGCCTTCTCTTTTCTTTGCATAAACTCATCATCCTGCAATACAATTGACGATCAAAAACAAGTATTAAAGTTAACCCTCAACAACTCTGTTGCGTTTAGCAAGTAGACTTATCAACTCATTCCTAAATGAGCTATTCAATTAATCAGTTCACTTAATTCTAAGCTTGCATCTACAGCAGTCTTTTTTGTTCTGTGTTTGTACAGCATTTTACCCAACATGGAATCCCTAGCAATCAAAAGAAAAATGGACTTATTTCAGAGGAAAATAAGTGTTTTGGAATAATGATTACTTAAATTTAAGTCTGGGAAGAAGGGTTGTCGTATTATTTCCATTTTAATGAGGACACTAGGGCAGAGCAACTCAGTGACTTCTGAGAGTCACACAGGAAGCCTATATCTTCAACAGAGCTGGTAACTGAAATTGAATTGCTGCAAACCTATTACCCTAGACACTGGGAACATCCTTCCTCTAACAATTCTGCATGCAAAACAGTTGTTTTAGAAATTGATTATACAGTTTACGTATCTGAGAATTTTTAATTTTTCTTTCTCTCTGTTTCCATTCATCTGGCATTATCAAAAGGAAGTATGGGATTTAGGAGTCCAACTCTGAAATAATATAATTTGGACTTGTGCACCTTTGAAATTTCAGCCATATACCAGTCTGCATACCAACCCTGATATAGCAACTGCATCTCTCCAAAATGGAAAAGAAATTTTTACATCTCGAAGGACAGAATAGTTCTAGCATAAATGGTCTATAGAAATCTAACATAATGGTAACCTGGGTAAAATTTCAGGCAACCACTTAAAATAAGCAGATAAAAAAAGTGCCTAACAGTTTGTAAACTCTGACTTCCTCACAGTACGATACAACTAAATACCATAATTTCAAAACAAGTTTATCTGAAGTGTGGGGGGAGGGACAAGACAGTATAACATTTTTCAGTTATATATTCCAAGATACAGCTTCACCATATCAAGTCTGCCCATTGCACTAGAATTCTAGTCCACACAGTTTAAGCAAAAGTTGACTACTATGCAACTGTCACCTCCATAATATTTAAATTTCTATAAGATTCTATGAAGATACTTATGTACATACAGAGACCTAATTCTAAATGGATTTGTTCAGAAAAAGGACATAGCTAAGTACCCATGCTGATATAACCAGCATCAGAGATAGTTTGCCCAGAGCTGCTACAATCACAATGATTTGATACTGTTACTTTCAGGACTGAAACAGAGGTAGAGGTGGCTCCTAGCAATGGTTGATAATATAGTTATCCAGTATTTGGTGTCAGCAAGGATTAATCTCCCCCACTATATGCAGCTGGAGCTTCAATTTGGATCCTGGTATTCACTTGCTTTTCTAATAGTACTCTTCAGAGTTCAACCCATCCAATTATAGCATAAAATAAAAATCATAGCCACACAATCAGTAGGGATAAGAAAAGCATAGTTTTATAAACTTCAATGCAGTTACACAGATTTACAGCAGCTGAGGAGACAGCTCCATGTATGTATAGACATATTTTAAAGAGAAAATAAAAAGTTTTAGCTAGGTCTTACCTCTGGTAGGCTACGAGTTTTCTGAAATTGGGATATGGAATAGGAGCGGATATAGTCTCCCGTTTCTTCTCTAGTTTCTATTGCACGTTTCACCAGCCACTAAATAAAAAAATAATACTATTCTGCAATAAGTGTTTTTCTAAGTATTTTTATTTGTAAGAAGCAAATATTTCAAACCTGAAAGTTTTTAATGGAAATGCGACAAACAGTTTAATGGAAGTTACTGCATAAACAGTTCAACATTAGCTATTTATCATCTTCATATTATTGTTATGTGTTAAAAATTCAACAGAACCAACAAGAGAGATGATAAACTAAGTAACATACATAACTGTGTCTGTAAGCCATATCTTTTCACATTTGACAGGCTCATGAACTGTATGGTTACAAGGGGCCACCATGATCTCGTCTCACCTCTGGAATACTGCAGGCCACACAATCTCAGCCACTCAGCTCCTGTAATAGGCCCATAACCTATGCCTGAGTTACTACAGATGGCAAATCTTGTTTTAAAAGTTTCAAATAACACAAAATTCCCCCATTTACTCTAGTTCAAACCAAAAAGTGACCTGTGGCTCACACTACAGAGGAAGGTGAAAAAACCCTTTAAAATGTCCAGGAAAAGATTCCTTCCCCAACATCAAATATAGTAGATAGACCGTAAGCAGGGACACAAAACCTGTCTAGGAAAGAATTCACTATAGTGAAGGCTGAACCTCTCTTGTCCAGCAACTTCAATGGTCTGGCATAATTTTAGTAAGCAGGATGTCCACATATTGTGGGTATGGCCAAGTGGGTCAGCACTAGTTAGGTCCCTTCCTCCACTGACCAAGGGAGACATCACTGTTGCTGACCCTAGTTTCTTATTTTTCCTTTCCTGTTAATCTTTAAAGAATTTCTAAGCAGAAGTAGGCTAACTCTTCCGCTCTCCTGTTTCTAATTCCTTCCATCATTTCTTGTCATACCCCTCAGACCTCCATTAAAAAAAAAACCCAAAAACAAAATCTCTGAGCATCTTTTAATCTGATTTATGCCCTCTATTCTGAGTCATCTTCCCCAGTTTATCTACTATATATTTTAGCGTGTCTCTGTCCATGCTACGTTGGCTCAAGAAGTCCTCAGACGATAAGAGCTACAATCACAAAATTTGGTATGCAGCTTTCTCTGACCCTAACATAAACCAAAGTCAGTGTTTGGTTGTACTTGGAAAGTGGGAAATGCGTGAAATCCCAGGATTTCCCAGAACATGGAAATGGGGGGTGGAACAGACTAGACAGATGACATACTTCAGACTCACCACTAGGCACAGCAAGCAAAGGAACAGTAATGCACCAGAATGAACACTGGGGGCAGTCACAGCAGGAAAACAGTGGCCCTCTGGAGACACCGCTCTCCACCCTGACAGGAGAAGTAAGAGTCCCACTATCCAACCCTCAGTCACACTCCTCCAACACAATTATCTCCCAATCATTGGCATAAACCACATCCTTTTTTCAAATAGGACAAAAAAATCTGACCAATGCCAGGTCAAGGAATACCTGATTTCTAGGAGCCTGGATGGGGAAAAGAAAGAGAAAAAGAAAAGAGACAGAAAGAGAGAAAGAAAACTAGTATATGCTAAAGCAAGGTTCTTTCCCCCAACTGACAGACACCACTGCATGCAAAATCCAGCCCAAGGAGGTACATAATCCAGACAATTTTTTCACGTGGGTCAGAATATGCTTTAGAATTCCATTTTGTACAAAGATATCCTGGTATTGTAAAATATTTACCCTTTTTAAAAAAAAAGGTTGAACCCAATGTTTCATTCCCCAGCAGAACAAATTTTCAGAAGATATAAAGTCCAATAACCAAATAGCTATTAACAGTCCTATGTGAATTTTAAGACTTGTTTTGTTGACAGAAAAGCGTGATACATAGCAAAGCTATTACCTGTACAACAGGAAATATGTGAATGAAATCCAGTCCCTGGATCTGATGTGGCTCCAAGCGATGTGGGCACTTCATTTTTGGTAAGACTGACACAATTTTCTCTGTTAAGGCACTATTTAAAAAGAAAAATATTAAAAGCGCATACCATGTAATTTTTTAAATTTTAAAAGAAAACATTTCTAAAACATGCAATATTATTATAGCCATAATGGTCCTAGGACACTAATTTCCAAATTGTGTAGCAATTTAAAAGCGCTCTCTAGTGGCTAAAATTAGATACGACAAGCTGGAAAAAAATCTCTCCTGTGAACAGTATCAGAGAGGTAGCCCAGTTAGTCTGTATCTTCAAGAACAACAAGAAGTCCTGGGGAACCTTATAGACTAACAGATGTTTTGGAGCATAAGCTTTCATGAGCAAAGAGCCGCTTTGTCCCATGAAAGCTTATGCTCCAAAATATCTGTTAGTTGATACGGTGCCCCAGGACTTCTTGTTGTCTCTGCTGTGAAGTTGTATTTTTTTTAAATTAATACAATATTGCTTGTTTTTTAATTTCCATTATTTAACATCAAATTTGAAAAGCTCTTCGGCTGATCAGCAGTGCAGAGTGTTGAGGGGCATCCATTTTATACATAGGTTACAGTTACCATGCATGTACATTTAATTGTTAAAGTCTCAGAGACTAATTTTAAATACAATTATGTAACATATGAAAAGAAGTTCAACTTCAGGATGAAAAGTCTTGAACTTAAAATTGTCTTAGTGGAATGTTACACCTCTCTGCTGTTACTAATGAAAAGCATTCTCCTGCAAAACAGTCAAAGTGAAATAGTGTATCTACCAAGAATACCGCTTACATGAACAGAGTCCAATCAGCTGAAGTATATTTAATCCACTTTGCTGAAAAACCATGTCATTCTGAACCTCAGAAGTGCTGTTCAAGTGAAAGGTAGCTTAATTTGGGAATAACTCTACTGGGATTCAAACTTGTACCTATTTCATTAACATGGATTTTGGTATAAAGTATTTTTCCCTGACCACAGAGAGTTAAACAAACATACAATAAATTAGAGAGAATGTTCAAGAAGTCAGTCTTTACAGACAACAACTTCAAAGGGTCACTGATGTGATAAAATCCATTTTCCCCAAATTAAAAAAAAAAAAAAAAAAAAATAGTATCCAGACACTGATGTCAATGACAGAGACTACCATCCTAAAGAGATGTTTTAAAGGCACATAGACCAAAAGGATGGAAGAGAACAGGATGGACACGAGAAATGAGCCAAAAGCTGGGGACAGAAATTGAAGAGTCAAAATCAAAAGAGAAATAGCTGAATGAGAATTTCTACTACATCAATGTGTTGATGACATGCAAGAGTGTTCTTTGTTTGCATGAAGAATACATGCAATTAATTTAAAATTTTTGTCCCAGAGTAACAACATACATAACTGTAATGCTCATTTGTGCTTCCATAAATATTTTGATACCATTAATAATGGTTGGCCCAAGACTTTTAAAATTAGAACATCAGCTAATAAGAGCCAGCAAAATGGACACTGGAAAATACCAAGAGAACACTTGCTAATTAACCCCTATTATCATTACTCTGTCAGCTGAATGAAAATATTAGGAGACAATAACTGTATAAAAACAAAACATCCGTATTTGTATTACCACTACTACCTTGATTATTAAATACCCACACAGTTGTCTGTTATAACAATTTCTGGTATTTTCTCACTGGCAATTTAATTTTGCATTTCCTTTAGCTAGATTAAAAGAGATTAGAAAAATTTCATTTTGGTGCTTGTAGACTAGCACAGCACTATTTTTGTTCCAGATATTCCAGAGGAAATGTTTAATGTCAAACTATTTTTTTAAAAATGTCATCTGAAATGCTGTCATTAAATTAACAGTGTCAAGGCTGACTTTCTTTTACAGAAAAACAAATGAATTTTGGTGTGTTTTTTTAACAAAAGTTTTGTTAAAACGCACAAGATTTTTATAACAAAAAGATAAAAGGAAAAATATATTCACCTCCATTTCTGGGCTGGAGGGGTGTAGTTAAGAGTACTTTGCATGTAGTTCATTTCCCCTGCTGGTGTACTTGTCTCTCAAAGCAACAAGGGAAAGACTTCTAAAAAAATGTTTTTTTCTAACATGGTTATAAACAGCATCTAAAAATCAGCAGGTGAATACAGAGGCACATACAGTAGCTTAAACTACATTCCATTTTTCCCAAGTGGGAAAGTAAACTTAAATACCATTGAAACTTGCCTGGCATTGACCTTCCTTAGTCACTTCCTGCAACATTTTAACTGTGGCCTATAATACTCCAGGTTTATCAAGAAACATACTGCACTTTAAAAATATTGCACTCCGCTTCTAAGGAGATCTGCCATCAGGTAATTCTGCATCCCTCTGTGATGCAAGGAGTGTCTGACAATCAAGTGCTATCTATACAAGATGGCAGGAGCAGGAAGAAGCCTCTTCAGGCTCCACCCATCATGTGAACATTCTCCATCCACCCTTCCGCCACAGTCTGGGGCACTTGTGAATGACTTCCCTTTCAAAAGGGTGTACACCTCAATGCCATTCTGTAGATTTTATTGCCAGATGCTTGCAATTCTAGGTTTGAGACTAAAAGAGGACCAAAGACAATTTACAGTAAAACCTGTCTTCAGCAACAGCTAGACAACATGCATCTTCTTCTGACATACAGAGAACTAATTATACTAAATATAAGGGAGCCCTTTGTAAGTTGTTTCCTAAAACAGGAAATTGCTTAATAAAACTGATGATTTGTATAGATTTCATACCCATGATGGTGATTTGTATTAGATTCTTTACAAAATGAAAAGCTAAACCACGATTCCCTCTTTACCTACTTACATTTTCTGACCAATTGTAGAGTTTTCCTGAAACAATAAATCAACATCAACGTCAAAGTTGCAAGTAGTAATGCACCAGGTCATGCCACCAACCACCTGAAAGTGAATAAAAATATGCTTATTTTTACTTTATGTTCACACGGGAGAGGATTTTCAAACAAATATTATTGTAATCCAGCCAACATGGTATCATGTGGACAGTCTCCTTCCTGACCTCCAAAACAGCATGATTCAAATGCCACCTAATATTTCATAAGAATACAGTGAAGGAAAAGAGAAATACAGAACCACAATTTACGGTGTTTCAGATTTTTTCTAAACTTTATTTCCTACTCTTCTTGAGTCTGAGTTGTCCACCTTTCAAGCAAATGAAAATCCAAGCAATCCAAGCACAGCGTCAACCACGAAGAATGGAATAAAGATTTTAAACCATGGCTGTTCTAGAGATCATGACATGTTAAAATTCAACAAACAAGGATTAAAATATGCCCTCATTTACCTAATCCAAGTTTTCCCACTGTTATTCTTTTAATTTGCACTAGAAGTAGTACACAAAGCCAACGAACACAGCAGGCATTGTACAAGGAGTGATAGAAATCCCCTTACCTGAAGGGGGCTCAATCTTTCAAACATTTATAAACATGTTCAACTTCAAATTCCGCAGCAGTCTGACTGATTTTAAAAGGTCCACTCATTTAAAGTTAATCATGTGTACAAGATTGGGATCTGCACATGACAGGCAAGGAATAGAAGAGCTACATGCATAGAGATGTGAAGTGGCTTACCCAAGGTCTCACAACAAGTCAGTGTCAGAATAGAACCCAAGTTTCCTGTCTTCCAGTCAACTTTCGACTCTACCAAACACACTGCCTCTCTAACATAATACTCTATTCAGGCGGAACATGGATAGTGCCTTTTAAGGTGTGTTCCCGGGCAGCCACACACAAGAGAATGAAAGGCCACCCATCTAATTGAGTGGGGCCGTGCAGGTGTGGCTCCACTGTGTCTTCTCCAGTGTCCAGACACACTAAGACAAGGTAGTGGCCTTTGCCAGGGGGATAGGGGATGGATGTGAGGGCAACAGGAGGAACATGGAGGGCAGTGGGGTGAGAAGTGAAGGATGGGGGAATTGGGGATGTGAAGGGCTGCAGCAGCCAGAGAAAGGGGAGACTTTCCTAAGCTCCAAGGCTGCAACTGCTAGGAAGTGACATCTTTCCTTCCCAGCCCAGCTAGATGGCTGCCATGGTGGGTAAAGCTCTCCCTCCTTTCCAGCCCATCTTGGGAGCTGCTGTGGAGGCGAGAGACATTTTGAAAGATCATTGAATGGTCAGGAGAGACTGTCAGCAATTTTCAATAGGTCCATAGGGGGGGCGGGGAACCACACCTGAACTGGAGAACCACTGGTCTAGTCTGACAGCAGACAGGAGAAGTGTTTTTATTCTTACAACATTTGTTTGTTAATTGAGCGATTAACAAAAAGTCGTGTAAAATATACTATATCATGAACTGCCTACAGATTATCAGTACATTCATCTAATTAAAGTAATCATACAGGAGGATCAAACTGTTGGGTGTCAGTTCCTTAACTGAATATCTGAGTATTACTGAAGTGTTCATTTCCACAGATGAGTTATATCATAGGAGCAGGGTCTTAGTTTCCAACAGGAATATTTATATTTGTGCTTGTTAAGGGCTGGGACTGCCTAAGGCTCTATAAATGTAATAGCCTGCAATTTTTAACAAGCCAAAGGTTCATAAGACAGCACGACTGTTCTATGCACAATCAAACTATGGTATATAAAAATGAATTAAAGAGCCCATCTTCAAAGTTTCTACCATAACTACCAGGGATGCATTTTCAAAGCAAGGTTCAGGGATTTATCATCAAGTCAAATGTTTAACCAAGAAAGGTATCTCCTGAAGCAAAGCCTGACTTACTTCCTGTCTTTAAGGATAAAGGTCTGTATAAATTGCCTTCCCACAAAATTACCAAATCCTTCCTAAAAAATTTCCCGTGACAGCCCAAAGACAGCTCACCCTGGATAAGCAGATCTATTCTTTCATGAAACTCCACTGCTAATAACTTCTTTAACCTTATTTCATTTTGTCCCCATTACTCCTTATTTTCACTGTCATAATTATCATGCCACAACACAAACAAGAATTAGGATTATCAGACTATTTTTTTAAAAACCAACAACTGCAATTAATTAGACATTAAAAAAATTAATTGTGATTAATTGCACTGTTAAACAATAGACCAACTGAAATTTAAACATTTTGAATGTTTTCTACATTTTCAAATATATTGATTTCAATTACAACACAGAACACAAATAATACAACACAGAACGTACAACTGTAGAATTCTATACAAAAAATGCATTCAAAAATAAAACCATGTAAGACCACATAGAGCCTATAAGTCCCCTCAGTCCTACTTGTTGTTCATCTAGCCACTCAGACAAATATTTGCAGAAGATAATGCTGTCCATGTCTTGGTCACAATGTCACTTGAAAGGGAGAGCAGGTGTTCATATAGCCAGCACCTCAAGATATTTGCATGCAAGATACACTAAAAATTCATATGGCTCTTCATGCTTCAACCACCATTCCACAGGACACGTCCATGCTGATGATGGTTTCTACTCAATAACGAAACAAAGCAGTGCAGATGGGCACATGCTTATTTGCATAATCTGAGCCAGATTACACAGGGTTAGCTCAGTGGTTGGAGTATTGGCTTTATAAACCCAGGGTTTTGAGTTCAATCCTTGAAAAGGCCATTTTGGAGTCTGGGGAAAATAGATAAAAAAGAAAAAAAGATGGCAAGAGATGATTTCTTGGTCCTGCTGAGAGTGTAAATTACTGGACTTGATGACTTCTCGAGGTCCCTTCCAGTTCCACGAGATACGTATGTATATGTAAGCAGAATGGTGATTTTCTTTTTTTAGTGGTTCAGATTCTGCAGTTTCCACATTGGAATGTTGCTCTTTTAAGGCTTCTGAAAGCATGCCAAACACCTCATCCCTCTCAGATTCTGGAAGGCAATGCAGGCTCTTAAACCTTGGGTTCAGGGTTGTAGCTATCTCATAGGGGCACCTTCTTTGCGTTTTGTCAGAACTGTAGCAAAAATGTTCTTACAACAAACATGTTCCGAATTATCATCCCAGACTGCTATAACACGAAATATACAGCAGGACAACAGAGCAGGAGAAAATACTCTCCAAGGAATTTAGTCAGAAAGGGAATACAAATATTTGGTATATCTAACACCTTGCAACACTGACTACAAAAATGCCATGTGAACACCAGTTCTTCCATTCAGTTGAAATTGTAAACAAGAAGCAAGCAGTATTACTCCTGTAAGTGTAAATTAACTTGTTTCCCTTAGGCTGCGTCTACACGGAGGGGTACTGCCAGCAGCTTCATGCTAATAAGCAGTCTCAATTGCAAATTGCCACTCATAAGCATAATCGCACAGCTAATTCGCATAGCTGCATGAGATCTTGCTGCCAGTGGAAGCTGCTGCTGGCAGCAAACAGGCCGTGTAGACATACCTCCGCCAGAAAACCCCGGCCTTGTCACCAGCCCCTTATGCCTGAAAAAAAATACAAGTTCAACAGGAATCAAATGCATTAATGTTTCAAATCCAGCAGAGAATACACTGCCTTAGATAGCAAACACAGACACTTTCAAAAACTGCTCAATGCCATCCTAGGGATGTTGAGTTACACTTTCCCTCATCTTTGCAACAGCAGAGAGCAGGGGGCAGGCTCCCTATCATCTCATTTGGCCTGGGAAGCAGCATTTCAACCGCTTCCTGGCACAAACAGGGTCCTGCAGGATCAGCATTTCCCCTCATAGTGGCTCTGCAAAGAGCTACCATTACCAGGAAATTGACAAACCTGTGCCAGCTAGAGCTCAAGCAGCCTTGTGCAGGGTTATCAATTCTCTCCCCCCCCCCCACACACAGTAGATCTGCAAAGAGCCACAGTGAGGGAAAATTGACAAAATTTCAGGGTGCACGTGGACAGTTTTTACACCACACTAGTTGAAAAGCCAATGTACTAAAATACCTGTAGGAGATGAGTTGAAAAATATTTTTTTATCATTTTACAGTACAAATATTTGTAATAAAAAGAACATGAAGTGAGCAATGTACAATTTGTATTTTGTTGTAACTGAAATCAAGAGATCTGAAAATGTAGAAAAACCTCCAAAATACTTAATTTCGATCCATATTCTATTATTTACCAGTGCAATTAAAACAACTCATTTTTGAGTTAATCACTTGAGTTAACTATGATTAATTGACCACATTTTTAATATAATCAAATTTAGGTTCTTCTTTGTTTAGCCATGAAACTCCAGTTCCAGCTGCAAATGACACATGGGGCTAAATTCCCCTTGTGCCCACTTCAGAATTTTAGGACTTTATTCTGTAAATAGTGACGTGCTTAGTTCTATACATGCAAATAGTCCCAAACAAGTCAAGAACAGCATTCATGAGTAACCGCTGAATTTGGGGGCCTTAGTTTCCGGGATAGGGATGCAGTTTTGCTCATTTCTTCACCACAGTAGTGCACTAACTATTTGCTGCTGATCTCTCTTCCTCCTTATTTTCTGGAACTATAAAGCTGAATTTTAACCTATGTCTAATTAATAATTTTGGGTAAGTCTCACCTTGTCAAAGGGGGATAACCCTTTGATTCTTGCCCTGAAATATCCAGCTGCCACCAGCAACTCCAAAATTTCTGTCAATTTGACATTTTGTTCTTCATCTTCTCTTGTTTCAACCTACCAAACATAAAATTAAACCTAATTTTAAAATAATGTATTCATTCTCCTCCTCCTCCAAACACTCAACATTAGGATTCAGAATAAACTTTCCCATTTTTTCTTAATACTTACCACATGTATGTTAAATACAGATTTTTCTCTCACACACTTCCTTTCCATTTGCAATGTGAGATGGTCTTTATGGCAATTACACACCAATTGCACATTAGAAAACATGTTAGAAAAGTACTTAATGTGTTTCTACCTGGCTTTAACGTGAAATGTTTTGTCCTTTTTGACAAAGTACATATATTATTCCCCAGATGATTTTGCCCTTTTATTTCAATCTGCATCTCTTCTCTAAATATGGCATTTTCTCATCTTCTAAACAAACAATTCTGCTGTTACATTCTAACTGAATCCGTGGATTTTCCAGTTCTTCATTCTATCTTTTTTCCTCAAAGTAAATCCAAACAATCTGGGTATCTTTTACCATATCATCAGTAACCTACCCTTGATTCTGCAGATATCTGGCAACTTTCTAGGGCTCATATAATATTATGTCTTACAATTTAGTGTTTTCAAAGACTTTGTATGAAGATGGTAGCAGATAAATTCCACTGTTTTCTTTAAAAAAAAATTCCACAGACCAGAGTAGGGCAACAACAGCACTAATACAGAGCACTTTTTTAGCAAGTTTAAAAACAAAACAAAAAACAAAACAAAGCCACTGTGAAAACATTATCAAGCTAACTGACATAACGCAGCTGTGTCACAAGTGTGGGAACCCTCCTTTGGCCTTGTACATGTAGGAAATTTGGGGAAACAAGAATATCTGACTTGCCCATGGATTAGAGCAGAGGTGAGCGAATGGTTTATGTCAGACCCCATTTTTCCGCCATCTAATTACCGTCCCCCTACCCCCCTCAACCTGTCTAATGTAATCCAAACTGACAGAAATTTCAGTAATGTTCATATGGGGGGAACCTACAAGATAAAAACTTTGTCAGTATGTAAATGTAAATATACATACATAAAAACAGCAACGTATTTTAAATGACATGGATGAGCCTAAGATCGATCCTGCTGCACTCTCTTTATGAAACGTCATGCCCCGCACTTTGCACACCCCTGCCTTAGAGAAGGGTCAATTACAGAGCTAGACTTCCCAAGCTCCGTGCCTTAACGCTCAACCAGCTAGAAACATCCTGCTTCTTTCGAACACCAGCGTCAGTGCGCGGAGCGGGGCGGAAGCCAGGCTGGGAAGTTGCTGCCTTTGCACTTATTCATACAGTAAGACAAGCCGCGAGACCTAGGCGCCCCGTTTGTTTCATGGTGGCAGATCCAAGTCTCGGAATATTTCACGCTGTGGCTGGAAGTTAACACTCGCAAGGAACTCGAGGCCGCTTACGTGCAACACCCCGGGGATACGTGCGCCAGAGAGCTGCAGCCCAAGGGACTCCGCGGCTCGGCCACGCTGGGCCTTCGCCCCTCTGACCTGGGCCGCCCCCTGCCCGTGGGGAACCCGTAGCGTAGACACAGCCCAGGCGGGCAGCCCCGGAACGCCGCGAGCCAAAGCACAAGCCCCGTCCCCAGCCCCCACGGCGAGGCATCGCAGCCGCCCGGCCAGGCGAGAGGCTCAAGCCGCTTCAAGAGGCTGTGACCCGCCCGGCAGGACCCCGCGCCGGCTGATCCACAAGGACTCGCCAGCCCCGGGCGCACGGCGCGGACTGGGCCCGGGGTCTCGGGGCAGCCCGGCCGCAGGGAGCCCAGGCAAGCGGCGCGGCCCTGAAGGAAGGGAGGGTGGGGGTCGTACCTCCTGCGGAGCCTCGTACCCGTGTCCCTTGGGGGCGCCCATCGCCCCGGTCTCCAGCCTGCGCGGCCGCCGCTCTCACCTCCGCCCACCAACGGCCGCGAAGACGTTTACTCCTCCTTCCCCCTCTTTGCCCAATGGTTCGCTCCCGCCCTCCGTGCGCACAAGCACATTGGGGCCGTGCCATTCGCTGCGAAAAGGGGCGGGCGCGGAGGGCTGACAGGAGGGTCATGTGACCGCGGGGAACGCCGAACGCCCGGACTGGCAGCCGTCTGCCGTCTCCCGGCTGCGCGTGGGTGAGGGGGACGGGAACGGGGCGGAACTGGAGCGCGCGCTGTGGGGTTCTCGCTGGCAGCAGCACGGGGAGGGACTGGCTAAGGCAGATTCCTGTCTTAGCTTATTTGTTCTCTGCCTCGCTTTGCGTGCATGACTTCCTCCTCTCCTCTCCTCTCCTCTCCGGCAGCGGTCCTCAGTCTTCTCAGTGACCCAGCAGACGCCAGGGAGACAATTCCACCCTACACCCGCGTTTTCCAGCTGAATCAATTTCTCATAAAGGTCCCATTCACTCACATGTACGGTGGTTGCAGACTTACTAATATCAGAAAGGTAGCCGTGTTAGTCTATATCTTCGAGAACAACATGAAGTCCAGCGGCACCTTATAGACTAACAGATATTTTGGAGCATAAGCTTTTGTAGGCAAATACCTGCTTTGTCAGATGCATGAGTGGGAGTGGGGGGAGGGTTCAGAGGAGTATTTAAAGATGGGGGTCCCAGTAAAAGGGAGGGCCAGAGCAGACTTACTAGAGAGGTTTGCAACATAATAGTGCATGCAACTAGCTTAACAAGGATCAAATGCATTAATGTTTCAAATCCAGCACAGAATCCACCCTCTTAGACAGTGGTCATGGACATTTTCAAAATCTGCTCTATGCCTTGCTAGGGATGTTGTGTAATGGAGTAAAGTAACCACTGAAAGCTGAATCACTGAGGTAACCACTGAAACAAGTCTGGTGGACCCAGGGGCATTTAAACCACATCCTAGTTCAAACAGGCTCTTGTTGTATCTCTCTTTCCCTTGCCACAACAGGGGACGGGGGCAGGCTCTCCAATGGCTTGTTTGGTCTGGGAAGCAGCATTTCAGCAGAATTGGCATTTCCCCTCACAGTGGCTCTGCAAAGGGCTATCATGGAGGGGAGGGGAGGAGAAATTGACAAACCCTGCACCAGTTGGAACTCAGGCAGCCTTTCTGCCTGAGCCTTAGATGGTGCAGGGTCATCAGTTCCCCTGCTTACCACCTCTTCCCCATGGCTCTGCAAAGAGCCACAGGGAGGGAAAATTGACAAAATTTCAAGGCTCACTGGGACAATTCTCAGGGCACTCTGATTGAAAACCTCTGCTTTTAGGGAACGCAGGATTTCCTTCTGCTCTGCAAGTCACTGGGGGTGGAGGGAGCTGTGTTTCTGGTTAAAAGCATTTGGGCATGTGTGTAAGATGTGCAAACACACCTTTTGTAATCACAATTATTTATCCTGATTTTTTTCTCTATTGCTGAAGACTCCTGGACTTCTAATAATGTCATGCTGTTGCTGCTAATGTGCAATGTGGAGCTCTTAATAAACTACCCAAGGAGTTCAAATGTCCCTCATTTTCTCTCCCAAATATATGCATCATGCTAACAAACCACAGCACCTATTAGCGTAGAGGTGTTCTAGACAGATTATTTGGTAGCCTCAGGTTATGGCTACCAACTCCTGCTTGTGACTGCTCTTATACATCCATTTAGTTATTGCTAGGTAGAAAGTCTGAAAAGTGAGACTGGTAAACATACTATCAATATTCACAACAGACCTACTCTGCCCTGCAAACCTGGGGGTTAAACAAACCCTGAAGGCATTACCAGCCAGGAGGGGCTGTGGGGACCAGAATATGATGCCCCACGGTGTGTGGCTTGGGACAGAGCTTGAAGCTATGTGACCAGAACCTAAAGCCTTTACTAGGAACTGAAGGTTGGTGCTGCAGCCGAAAGCTCTGTGGCCAGTCCACTTCTCTGCCACCGTAGGGCTGAAGTCCCTTTCTTAAATCCAAAGCACTTAAGGATGTGTTTCAACCACACTTAAGTTAACACAGATTTAGATGATATTTTTAAAGTAGGAATGGTACTTCTCAGACTTAAATTTACTTTCACATGCTTTGCTAAATAAGAGTCATGTGGCCTGATCCTGCAAACATTAATTCATATTGTCCTGTGAGATATAAAAATGCTTATCAGCACCCAAGATAATTAACTTGTATCTGACTTGAGACCTTTTACATTTATTCTCACCTGCACCAGCATTCTAGCTCACATTCGGAGCCCTGTGCAGAAACAAAAGTTTGAATCTGCATCTGATTCACCAAGATAGTAAATAATACAAATACATCCGCAGATGCAGATGTCCATGGATATAATGTAGATATCCACTGATTTGCAGGGCTATAATTGTTTTCATGCTTAATCTCACAAACAGGAGTAGTCCTTTAAAATCATAAGACTTACTTCTGGTAGTACAGTTAAGCTTGTGTTTGGAGGATTGGGAGTTTACAAGGTAGCTTTCAAACATATAACTACTACCCAGGTCCTGCAAACACTCATGCTTAACTTTACTTCTAAGAGGGGATTACTTATAGGAATAAAGTTAAGCAGATGCATAAATATTTACAGGATTGGGATCAAAATATGTCACTGTGCAGTGCTATTTCAGTCCACACTATGAGGCTTTTGTATGTCTTTCTGAGCCAACTGCAATCTGTGTAATGTTATTGGAGACAAGCCCCACACAACAGGCTTCTCTGAGAAGGAGCTGATGGAGCAATAATGGAATTGAATATGCCTGCCCTGTTTCATCCAGTAAAGGACAGTGCTGCACACACAAGGCAGCCCATAAAGACGGCAGTCATGACAGGACAATCAAAACAATACAAATAAAAGCAGAAATATGCCAGACTGGCTCTGTCTGAGCACTGGTATGTGGAGTCTGTCCATTGACTTCAATGGGTTTTGGGTCAGGCCCTAAGTGAACATATTGTTACATTTGATCATGTAGCAATGTTAGCAGAGATCAGTTAAATTCTTTTCATTCCCTAAATTCTGCCACATTCTCCAGATTCCTGCTGTGTAGGTTTTAATCTGGATTTCTGGAATGAGGAGTGCTCTCAGTCAAAGCATTATTTTCTTAACCTTTCACTCATTTATTGTCCTTACTCTTCTACTACTCAACTTTTATTTTGATTTGTAGCTCTGAGAAATGTCCCTACTCCAGTGGGCTTCAACCAGTGTGCTGTGAGAATTGTCCAAGTGTTCCACAAAATTTTGTCAATTTCCCTTTGCTGAGGTTCTTTGCAGAGCTAGTGTGTGTGGTGGGAGTGGGGGAATTGACAACCCCATGCCAACTGTGGCTCAAGCAGCAAGCAAGCACGTGCCAACTCCACAAGGATCCTGTTCACATTGGGAGGCAGCTGAAATGCTGCTTCCTGGCCCAAATGAGCTGGTGGGGAGCCTGTCCCCACTCCCTGCTGGTGCAAGGGGGACAGAGGGAGGGAGCTGGGATGTGGCTTAATTGCTGCATCCTGGCTCCAATAGGCTGGCAGGAGAGCCTGCTTTCAGTGCTTACTTGTTTACTCAGTATCCCTAGCATGGCTTTGAGCAGAGTTTGAAAATATGTCTGTGCTCACTGTCTAACATTTGATCCTTGTTTAGCTTGTTGTATGAACTACTGTGTTGCAAACCTCCCTAGTAAGACTGTAGCCACAGTAAGTGTAAGTAAATGCGATGTTTATGAGCAAATGATACAGTTGAAACAAGTGGGAGTGCTGTTGAATTGTTTGTCTCATTGAAGTGTGCCATGTTACTGAAAAGGTTGGAAACCATGGCTCTACTCCTTAGCTGCCTCCAACCTCCTCATAGACATGCAGGAACATCTTTGCTGTCACATAACATGTAGTAGGCACCTTGTCTGGTGTGCTGCTACTGAGGACATCCAGATGCTATGCTGCAGAATCCTCATCTGGGTTAAGCAGGGCTCTATGTACAATCAAATGAAAAAGCTACAGACCTATTATGATTACCACTACATTAGGGGTTGCAGCAGACCAGTGATTCCCTCAAGCGGACTGATAAGTTTTGCAAGAAGTAGTGCCCTTCTAGCACTCAGTGTGGGTATCAGATGCTGATGTTTTAAATATACTGGCTATCTCAGCAACAACTAGTAGCATTCGGGAGGTGCTGTTGAGACTGGACTCTTTTTACATCCTTCTGTTAAAGATGGTCACATTAACTGGCTTACAAGACAAATATTTTTAGATCAGGCACCAAGCAGATAATAATAGCAATATACTGTTTGCCCTTCCTCTGACTCCAATCCTCTATTCTGACACCATTGTCATTCTTCCAGAGCACCTAGAACCTGAAGGCAAGCTTGGGTCGGGCTTCTCAATGAAGGAGTAATTAGTGACACAGAATCTGAATCTACTCCAAGTGTAATTTGTTTTACCCCATACGCCAGTCCCGAAAAAATATCATCATGTAATATGTAGGGCAATCCCTCCTTCTGAAATTCTCAGTCCAACGCCAATGATTGGTTGCCAATAGTAAATCCATCTCAACAATTACCTCCAATCAGAGCCCAAGGAAGAAAGCAAACTTCCCTGCTGCTCGCACATTATCCTTTCTCTGGAGACGGCCTCTAGACCAGTGGTGGTCAACTATGAAGGGCGATTGGGCTGCATGAGTGGGCCTCCTACAGATCAGTGGGCCGCAGCCCACTGGGGGTCCACCTGTGGTTCCCCCCAGTTGGTCTTTTCAGCCACACATTTATCATGCACCAGGGCAGCAGTGCCCACCCCCTAAACCCCTGCTACCCAGGTCCTCTCCTTCCCTCCCAGCACTTTTGAAGCTGGGAATCACCTGATTCACACTCCATCCCCACTCTTCCCACTCCCTCCCAGAACTGGAATGCTGCAAACAGCTGATTGGTGGTATCCCAGTTCTGGGAGGGAGGCAGAGGAGTGGGCCGCAGGTTGGTAATGCTGCTCTGGACTACACAGAACCCTTCAGAACCCCAAACAGACAACAACACAGCATGAGTCAGACCTTGTATTCATCCACTAAGAAAAATGAACACTAATCAGTGCCACCCCATGGTCCCAGCCATGACAATATGCTGTTGCCTTGTGGGATTATATTGGTTCTGTTTGGAGTGGGACTTTTCAGGAGTCAATGTTTATGTTAAGATGTGTTTGTAAGTGTATAGCTTTACATTATGTAATACACTGAGAGGACTGAATAGGTATGTGTTAAATATAAGTACCTAAATTGTGGTTGGCCTTACCTCTTCTCTTCCCTGTAATCGCTGGGGAAATCTGGGACAATACATCTCATAATTCTGATTCAAATGTTCTCTGAACTGTTGTAGGCCATTTTTTCTAAGACAAAGGAACAGATTTTATTGTCTCCATGAAATGAAGTCCAAGTTTTATTACATTGGCCATATCAAGGATTTCTGTCTGTGATCCAAGCCTTTTCTTTGCTGGTGATTTATTTAAAGCTTGGCATAATGTTCTTTCCAAAGACTTTCATATTCTCTAGAAACAGTTACTAAGAAAAAACAAATTAACTTTCACCTCTCTGTCTATTCAGACTTTGGAAATAAAGATCAGTGTTGAACTGACAATTATTTGCAAATTATAGTTAATTTCAGCAAGAATTAAATCTCCCTACTGATGACAAATAAAATGTATTGCTTACCTGAAGGGTTCTTTTTCCATTCTGACTCTCCAAGGCATTCCACTCATGTTCAACACAAAACTAGATGAGAATCAATGACAGAGTTATCTAACTAGTCTTATTGTTAAAGAAAATACTTGGTGCAATTTTGGTTCATGAAAAGGGCAGGTTTTCACAAAGATCATAGTTCCTGATTTGTTGAGAATAATTGACTCACTCTGAAAGCTTTGTCAAGTCTTGTGAACTCAGTAAATCCAGGCAAAAATTGGGTAAAAATTAGGAATAGGTTAACAGATTCTGAGTTTCTTATGTGGGTGATAACTTATGCTCTATGTACATTGTGACCAAATATTAATAAAAACTGCCCCATAATTGCTAGTTCTTTTAAGGTTATCACATGATATTTGTCCAGAATATAATTCTTTTTTATTTTATTGCTGAGTATTTTATCAGAAATATGCCACCCAGTAGTTGCCAATTATGGTTTGATGTAGTGATAGGTCATGGGGAAGGCTGCAGGGGAAAGATGGAACAGAAATGAATTCAAACACTCATGGCAACTTTGTCCAAAAAGGAGGGAGAGAGAAGATACATCTTTCCATCCCCAGACTGTCTCCCACAACTTCTTTGGTAGTAAAACCTCACAGTTGGCTTATCAAATACCTGTAACCTAAGAACAGTGTCTTTTAGCTTGTGTAAGAGGGTCTCATAGTTTTTGATCCAGAGGTCCTGGTTTGATCGCTGTTGGTGACAAACCATCCAGACACACTGCAGTACAGATGCTGGCCCATCCAGTGATTTAAACTGTGTGGTTCTCTGAAGCTTGGAACAACCATCTCACAGCTGAAAGAAGTACCTGATGTGCTTCTGTCCCTGTCTTAGGGCAATAGGAAAGGCAGCTGTGAGTGACTGTCTCTCCCCAACTGGCTGAAAAGGAAGATACCAGTGACAAATTTGATACTACTGATTGGTTGAAATGAACAGTACCTGTTTTGTAATGGTCTGCCCTGAGGTATTCATGCTCCCGAGCCTCTCCATGCAGCTTGACAGCTACTATATACCTGTATTGCTTCTCTTCGTCAGATTGTCCACAAACAAACAAACAGGCATCCATATCAAGTGCTACTGCCTGCAGGGAACCTTAGCAGAATTTCACTGCTTTTCATCCAGAAGAATTCTGGTGTGCTTGAGGGGCCAGGGTACAGGCCATGAAAGCTGTGTCCTCTAATGGCAATGTCTAAATTGTCAGCTTGGCACCATGTGCATGGAGCAGAACTAGCTAGAATCCAATACCCAATATCTAGTGGGGAAAATACAGTTTGCCAGTTCATTTGCAAGCTACCCTTTCCACAGTGAAGCAAATGTGCTTTGTCCTCCACACTACTATATCAAGCTTCAGGACCCTCTTGCGCTCTCTCAGCTCCCCTGTAGAGATTCGTGTTAGAAGTCTTCCTCTGGGCCCTTTCTGCAATGGGTTTAAAGAAACAGTGCATATATTCTCATCAGTCTTACCACCAGTTTGTCATTGGGACTCCCTTTCCTCAGTGTTTGTCTGCTCTTTTCTTGCTGTGCTTCTCCCAGACCTTGTAGGTGAATGCGTGGGCAGGGCCATCCTGATTGGCTTTCCATTTGGGAAGCAGGGCAGAGCAGGCTGTATCGAATGTTTCCACTGGGTATATCAGGAGGGCTGAGAAAATTCGACACATTAACACATGGTTTGAACTGGGATGCCAATTTTCTGGGACACTATAGGGACCCTTTGGAATACCTGGCTTAATCTAATTCTTGACTCCCCCCCCCGCCCCGGCCCCTCTACTCTCTGATTTGCTCACCTTGATAATTTTTTTTCTGATTTGTCAATCTTGATTACTATTTTTGGTTCTCTGTGCCTTAAACATTGAGTCTGTTCTGGTACAGCTATGGTCTGAAGAAGTGGGTCTGTCCCACGAAAGCTCATCACCTAATAAATTATTTTGTTAGTCTTTAAAGTGCTACTTTACTGCTTTTTTGTTTTGACACTTTAACAGATGTATGGGATGTGAAGGGGAGAGAAAACCTGAAAGCCAGAGGGCAGCCTGAGGAGACATGGAGGCATGTAGGAAGGGGGAACTGAAGCAGTGATACTGACAGCAAGAGTCAAAGATCTCAGCTCTTCAGAAAGAAGTCTGGGCTTCATGCAAGAGAGAAAGGTAGCAACTGCCCACAGCAATGCGGCAAATTAAGAGAACTAGAAGGCTTCAGACTGAAGTGGTCAGTACAGGCATAAGTAGAAAAATATGAAGGCTGTTCTCAGGGCCATTCCAAGGGGGCGAGGAGTAGGGCCTGGGGCACCCCTCTTCCCAGTGCCCCAGATGCAGGGCCCTGGGCAACCCCTCCACCCCCCTCCATGCCACATGCCCAGCCCTTTCCATGTTCTGCCCCACTCTGACCCCTGAGCCCCTTCCCTGACCAGCTTGGCCAGGGATTAACTGGGGTAGGAGGTGGCCGGTGGATGACAGCAGCAGCTGAAGGGGGTTGCCCTCTCCCAGGCCTCCTTTTCCCCCACGTGCTCACTACACAGTGATTTGTCACACCCTCCTTGCACCACTGAGCTCTGTGGCTGCTACCACTTGCCCCCTAGGTAATTCTTACCCCCTCCCATCCATAGTGTAGTTGGGGTGGCCACCACAGGGCCCTCAAAAGCACAGGGCCTGGGACAACTGCCCTACCTCATCTGATGGATGGGACGGTTCTGACTTCTTCACCAGGACAGGAAGCAGAAGCTTTGGAGCTATCTGTGAATTTGTCAGCAGAGGCAGAATTTCTGGGATCAGGCACCAGACTGGAACAAAGGCGGTCACTACTGGGTAGCCTGCTCCCATAACGTTTGGTACATACCACCAGAAGAGGTGGATTTCCAGACATGCACTCACACTATACTCTGTGAAATTACCTGACTTGCCGAGGTCCCAGAGGAATGGAGGCCAGAGCTAAAATTCTATTGTAAACCACATTAAAAATTAAAGAAAATAGTAAGGTGGAAATGGGAATGGGAAGAGTGGTGGAAAAGACTTATGTCTGCACCTCTAGGCCTAACCTTTCTCCTT
Source organism: Carettochelys insculpta (assembly GCF_033958435.1). Classification (NCBI taxonomy): domain Eukaryota; kingdom Metazoa; phylum Chordata; order Testudines; family Carettochelyidae; genus Carettochelys; species Carettochelys insculpta. Next base: position 61,881,853 of record NC_134144.1, read on the forward strand.
CAGAATGGCTACAATATTTATTTTGTTCTGTACATTACCTGTATCGTGCTATCATAGTGTTTTTGAGGATCCAAACAGGAATATGATCTGATAAAACCCCTGAAGCTGGCCAGTCAGAACACAACTCAAGGCAAAGGTGGAACTGAAATCATGTTGTAATTTCCCATAAACAGCTGTTTGGTCTTACATAGTCCCTATTAGGGAAAAATGATATGTTGGTGCTCCATATTTATGTGTCTTCACTGACTTCCTTGTGAAATTTTCTCCATTTACAAGTTAAAAAATGTCTAGCAACAAAGTGGCTTTGAAAATCGAGTTATGTTCTTTCCACCTCATAGCTCATCATTTACCACTGACAGTGATACAGATTTTGAGATCAGGAGTGAGCTGACACATTTGTTGCTGGTGCATGAGGCAGGACAGAGTATATCTTGCTTTTTTGCAATTTTATTAACTATTAATCTTTTCAAAATCTGAACGAGCTCAGTTTGGTTCATTTACTCTAGTGACTTGCTTCTGGTAGCATCCCGCACTCAGCACTCCAGAGGAAGGCTAAAATATCCATAATGAATGTAAATAATTGTGTATTGTATGTAACTAATTGTGTAATTGTGTAATGTTATCATGTAAGGACAGTGGGGGATGGGGAGGAGAGGAACATCCAGTATCTTGAAGTTTATCACATTAGAATCACAGAATCGTAGGGTTGGAAAAGACCTCAGGAAGTCATCAAATTCAACCTCCTGCTGAGAGGAGGACTAATCCCAACTAAATTATCCCAGGAGATTCTACCACCTCCCTAGGTAAATCGTTCCAGAGCCTCACCACTCTCCTGGTGAAATTTTTTCCCAATAGCCCCACAGCTTGAGACTGTTCTGTTCATGTTCTGTCATCTGTCGCGACTGAGAACAGCCTCTCTCCATCCTCTTTGGAACTCCCCCTTCAGGTAGGTGAAGGCTGCTATTGAATCCCACCCTCCTGCCCTCACCCTTCTCTTCTGCAGAGTAAATAAGCCCAAATCCCTCAGCCTCTCCTCATAAGTCATGTGATAAAGCCCTCTAATCATCTTTATTGCCCTCTGTGGAACTCTCTCCAGTGCCTCCACATCCTTTCTGTAATGGGGGGCCCAGAACTGGATGCAATACTCCAGATACAGCCTCACTAATGCTGAATAAAGGGGAATAATCACTTCCCTTGATCTGCTGGCAATGCTCATACTAATGCACGCCAGTATACCCTTAACTTTGTTGGCCACGAGGGCACACCGTTGGCTCATATCCAGCTTCTCATCCTTCTCATCCACTGCAATCCCTAGGTCCTTTAATTAATCCCAGAAACCTGGAATTTGGTTAGTCTTACAGCATTATCTTAGCTAACACATCAACAACGGGTCTTTGGGCTTTATCCAAAGCCTGCTGGATAAAACAGAAACAGTTCTTTTAACTTCAGTGGGCTTTGGATCAGGCCTTTAATGTGATCAGAGAACATACAAACAATCAGATGAGACTGACGATACATAATTGAAGCAGAAGGTTCACTTTGATAGCCTCTTTCCCATCTCTGATTACATCTGAAGGTGACGGAATATTTTTAACCATTAGAACATCTTTTATATTCTTGGTCGCAAACTAGATTATTTGTTTGAATTTTTATTTAGATACAGCAATGTTTCTCATTTAACCCAAGCTGCTGTCCTTACTGCATATCCTTCTATTTGTCTAAAGCATTGAAAAATAATATATTTCCCTTTCAAGATAACAAAAATTGCTTGGATGCCTAAAAAAATCAGTAGCGAGATCGTTTCACTTAGACTGGTAACTCTTACTTTAATTTTTTTGTTGCTGTTCCATCTTTGTACAATGTTTAGCACAATCCATAACTGGGGAGTCCCTGTGCTACTGCAATACAAAAAGCAAACCATTTTCCCTGGAGCAGACCATGCGCAACAGAATGTGCAATGAAAGTCAGCAAGCAAGAACCATGAACAAATGAACTAAGGGAACAAATTTGGAACTGTACTTTAGTATGTGCATAACTTGTAGTAGTGTGTGTAAGTCTCCTTGATTTCATGAGAATGTAAAAACACGCTTAAAGTTAAGCAAGGGCTCTAGTGGAGTCCAAAACAGAAGATGGACTGGAACAGATGTTTAAATGTTTCCCTGAATCAGAGTCATGCCAGGGAAGAAGAGAGAAAGCACAAGGCTTAGACATAAGATCACATGTCTGCACCACAAGGTGTGCAGATATCTTCACGGTTCCTGTTACTTTCCTTAAGCTTAAATGCAAGTTATTTTCCTTCTCCTCCCACTCTCAAAAAAAAAGCAGTTTTGTAGCACTTTAAAGACTAACAAAATAATGTATTAGTTTATGAGCTTTAGTGGAGCAGACCCACTTCTTCAGATTTGGAATAGTGCTGAAAATGAATTGGCATGATGAATATATAACAGAGATATAGAAAACAACAACAGCAACACCAAAATGAAACGAAAACTGACAAATCAGCTGGGATGGGTGAAGGGTAGGGAGGAAATCATTTACTGCAAGTGTCTATTAAGTTAAGTGACTTGCCTGAGATCACTACAAATATGAAAGATGGGGAAGCTATCTTTGTAATGCTTAAGGTAATTGCTATTTCTACTAAGGCCAAGGCTCAAAGTGTTGAATGACTGCATTTTTTGTTTTGTGAAGATACAGACTAACATGGCTACCTCTCCGTGAATATCTCACTCTCAACTCTTTATCTTCTTTTTTAGTTGTTTCAGGTGAGATGGAAGAAGAGGGGTTTTAGGAGGGATAGGAAAAAAGCCAAGGGAATGGTTCAGCCAACAGACTTACACAAGGTATACGATCTATAGGAGAAGCATGGAAGAAAGCACAGAGGACTGGATAAAGGGAATAGTGGGGTTATTAAGGCTTGGTCTACATTAGGCAGGTAAGTTGATGGCAGATACGTAATTCTAGGTACAGCAATTGTGTAGCTAGAATCAACTTATCTGCAATCAACTTACCTAGCCATCTTCACAGGGGATGCTCAATGGGAGAAACTCACCTGTTGACCTCCCTTACTCCTCACGATATTGAGTAGTACCTAAAACCTTCTAAAACCCCTCTTCTTAACTGCTGACCCCAGGTAGTTCAATTTTGTGCATCTCTACCAGGCAGAAATTAGTGCTGGATTTGTGAGGATTAAGAGTTGAGGGTGAAGAGGGATAACAGTTAACATGCACAGGGCTGCATGTATTTGGGCAATAATATATATTAAGGGTCCATTCTTGCAGCCATTGAAATGAGTGGGTATTTTACCATTGATTCCAATGGAAACTGGATCAATTTCTTAGTGTGTTTCCAGAGCTACTGTAAAACTGCATAATAATGGAAGCAATTGCCCAGTGCACCTTGGAACAAATGTATACACAGAAAGAGATTCCAGCCCATCACTTGCAATGACACTGAACTATGGGAAGCTTAAAAATAATTCTGCAATATGTTGTGTACACACCATGGCTTTTCTGTGGAATCTTTTCTCTGTGTCAGCAACAGATGGCGCCAAAGTTAAGCAAATGGATGAAAATAAAAAGCAGTTCATTTCCTTGGCTAAATTGTATGCTGCCTGCCCTGAACAGATCCTGATGCATATTCATAAAGTAAAAAGTGTGTGTCCTGTGTATTGCTCATCGCTGAGATGAACTAGGCATGCTTTAATATCAGCAAATATTGCTTAATGGAAAATCATTTAATTTCATTTCACAGCTGATGGGATTTTTTTTTAAACTTCCAAAGGGGAAAGGATCAAGATGTCATACAAATTTAACTTTGTCTTTGAGATCTCTTGCCTAAGTTGAAGAACAGAAAGAAAGCAAAACTGAAAGTCATACAGTTTTCCCATTAATGTAGTTTGTTTGATCATTATGCTGAAAGCCTGCTTGATTTCCTAGCCTGACTGGTACAATTCATACATAGGAATGCAATCCAGCAGGCTTTAAGCATAGAGATATATATATAAACCACCATTTCAGACCAGAACACTGGACCATCAAGTTTAACATCCTGTGTATGTGCCTGGCCAGTACTTAATAATTAAGAGGAAAGTGAACACTATCCTACTTGCCTAATCTACCTATTTATGTAATATTGTAACTGAGAGGCAAAGGCTACATCTACACTACCATAGAAGATCAACCCGCTCACAGTCAATCTTCTGGTGTTCAATTTTGTGTGTCTAATATGGACGCACAAAATCAACTTCTCCAGAGTCACAGTCAACCCCTGTACTCCTTGCAAGATGGGAGGAGTAAGGGAGATTGACAGGAGAAATTCTCCCTTTGACCTTCCCCTTTATAGACAGCCAAGTCAGCTGAGTTCAGATACATTGATTGCTGTAGTTAGAATTGCATATCTGTGGTCAACTTACTTTGCCTAGTGTAGATATAGCCTTAGATATTATGGAGATAAGGCACTGAGGACCTGTTTCAAAGCCCATTGAAGTTAATGAAACAACTCCCATTCACTTATATGGGCTATGATCAAGTCCTCAGTTAGTATGGTGATGAAAATGGTGTAAATGCATAGAATGGACAGAAAAAAATTCCTTCGTGACCCTTATGTGGTTCAGTTTATACTCTGAAGTTGGGGTTGAGGTGGGCGTGGATTTGGCAATCATACTCCTGAGATAAGTCCCAGGCTCATGAGGCTTCTTGCAAGAAAGTCAGCATCACTCTCAAGATTTGATTGCCCTTATCACAGCATGCATAACTACATATTTTCTTTTCAAGTTCATATCTATACATATCACACCTGGAATATGCTTTTAATCTTGCTGTAATATTAGAATCATTGCTTAAAAATGCGCATGATATGCTGCTAGACATATTTATAACAAGTAGCGCATCCAGTCTCAGTCACTTGTGAAGGAGCAGCTCTTCTTAATCTGTCAATCAGCCCATGCACAAAATGTACAGAGCATCAATTGCATTTTAGATTATTTACTGTGACTTTTGTATCTGCCAATAAATCTAAAATCCAGTCAAAGAATATGTAGCTCTAGCAAATCCATAAATGTAGCAGAAAAGCTTCACTAACTACCTGAAATTGTCAAAAGCTGAGTTCATTCCTTATTTCAAAAAATATTAAGGTCCATAAATTATTTTTATCACCCTCCAGGGCAATGCAAACAGTTTCCTGCAGATGCTGAAAGTGTGATTGAATTTTTCTTGAACATCAAAATATCATATTTGAACACTCCCAAATACTAAGTAAAAACATATACTTGGACTTTAAGGTCCCAGTAAAGCATTTTACTTACTGAAGCATTGTCTGTTGAACTGCAGTGTGAAGGCTGGATCCTGCTCCCATTAAAGTCAGTTTCTTTTCATCCAGATGGGATTAGGCCTTAAAAAAGTTCTGTTTACTGAATCCTTGAATAAAAACAGTAAAACACCAGGAACATGATTTGGGGCCTATGGAGTGAAAGTAATATTAGCACATGAATTAAATCTTGTGTTTGACTAAATTTGACATTCCTTGTTTTGGTTTAGTTTGGTCTTTAGTTAGGATTTAGTTGACATGTTCCTTAAATTAAAAACTATGCTGGGTATGCAAAGAATGTAAAAATAACGAATGGTGAACATTCTGCAGAGAACTTTGTAGAAAACACCACTGAATTAACTTGCAGTACATTTGTTAAACATGAGCAGCTCTAATAATGACATTTCATTTAACAATGCCCTTTGTCTTTTCAGTTCATCAGTTACCTATTTCGGTAATGAACTGCAGTCATACCATTCTGATTTTCACCTAATGTAAAGGCTGAGATCACTTCACTTGCACTGAAGCATGATGCTATTATTCAGTTTGTGGCTTAGGAAAAAAGCTATAGAATATATCACTATTCTAATTGGCTAACTAACATTACAGTCTATGATTGTTAAGGGCAGACAATAATGTGGTTTATTTTTTGATGGGAGCAAGTAAATTTTAAAAAAATGGTTTGAAAATGCTCAATATATATACTTTCTGAGCAACGTGTTAAGTGTTCTTTGGGGAAAAATAAGCCATGCATTAAATATTATCTTAATTCTTTATTATGAATCCATGCACATAACTTAATAGCAGCATCTTTGCTTAGGGGTAATAATCTCAACTGCATAAGCAAAACTGAGATACCTACAATTTTGATGAAAGATTTCCCAAAGAACTACAGGAGGCCAGATTTTGTGGGTGATATTTCACCTTGCACTATGTAAACGCAGGACAGATAAAAGAAATATTTCTGCTTGATGTATTCCATAAGTCTTACAAAAGGTAACCAAGCCTGTGTTCAAACTCATTTGTTGGCCCCTTAAAGTTTCTTAAATTTCAAAAATCTTTGCATTGCCTTATCGGCTATGAAAGATATATTTTCTATTGACCAGGATTCATTCAAAAATATTTTCAGAGCTCACCAAAACATTTAATTAGCAAAGACTGGTGGTCAGCACTTCATAATCTTTCCAAACTGAACTAAATCTACACAATTTACAATAGATCTTTGGAAAACTGCTTTATACCAAATGCTGCATCTATAGATCTCTCTCAATTACCCACAGTAAATTTAGGCATTGTACAAGAGCAAATTTTACAGTCCATGAAGAGATGAAGTGAAATCTAGATGAAATTCATTGTGACAGATTCTCAGTTAGCACCCTGATGTGTCTGTATTACAGAAGATAGACATTCTATTAGCATGGAAGCTCCCATAATGGACTGTGAATCATTTCAGGTAATAGAGATGCCAAGTAGAATGACTGAAAAGCACTACTGAATTCCATTAGAGCTCTTTGTTTTTAAATCAGTCATTTCTTTGTGAATATCCAACTATATACTTCTTGACCCTATCTGCAACTAGTAATTGTGAACTAATATTACAAAACATTAATCTGAGTTACTGTTTAATTAATGTTTCTGTTCAAGGGTTATTTTTATACTGCAAATGTGAAAGAGACTGTGGCTTGTATTACAAATACGTATTTTGTACTTATGCTAGAGCAGAATGCCATTTTCAGTAACATTTGAGCATCTACTATATTCAGTCTCCTCTTATTAGGTAATAAAACTCCCTAAATATTAGGATTTTTTTTGCTAAGTTATATAGGCAGGATTAAATGCCTATAATCAAGAAACATGGAGAGAAACATTTTTATAAGGGGTGCCAGAACTAGGGTTGTTTTCCATTTATATCCTTGGTAAGTATTAGCAAAATAAATAACACCATATCCTGCCCCGTTTTATCGGCCATGTCTGATTAATCAGATTTAATCGTTTATTGGCTAATTAGTATAGGATCTAGGTTTATTCTATATGCTTAAATCACAGGAATGCCTGCATAATGTCCACTCACCAGCAGATCATGTTATGAACTATTCTTTTCCAGTTAAAAGTGCAGGTTAGAGACTAAGCAGTACATTTTTCCTCATCCATTGCCTTTAATGCAAATATCAGTTTACATATCATCTCATACAAATGGCATTTCACCATCAGATTTTCTCCAGTTTATTTATTTATAGGTCATTTAAAAACAAACATCCTTCTCCTCTTGTGTGTAAGTCCTTTGTGCCCAGTTTAGATGGAATAATACTTCGAACACATGAACAATGTGATTTGATGCTCTTCTGTATTCCCACGTAAATCCTTTGGGATGACTTTAAAAGAGTAGCATCTACATCCTCTGTCTACAATCATCTACTTTTGAATCACACTGAGGAATATTAACCTTATATACTTACATACACAGAGTATCTGTGTCTGCAGCTTGAAAATTAGACTCTCCTTAATATTGTAATGACAGGTGTAAGATTAACTTTGTTAGGTGCCTAGCCACTCATGCAAACTAAATTAAATTAATGGAACAAATTTCTCTCATAATTAAGATAAAAATTCATGTCAGCTGTAACCTTGCTGTACACTAATTATGTACAAATGATTTATCATCTGTTTCGCCCAGAATATTAATTCTCACCTCATTGATAACTGCAGCCAATGTTAAGAGATGAGAGTTGATTAACTATGACAGATCGGGCAACCATGCTACCAAGTGCCCAAAGAACCAGTGAAACCAATAAAATTCAGCTAACACTTCTTATTTAACAACGCATTCCCATAAAAAGAGATGCATGTTAAATGATGGGTATGACGATTATTTCAATAATGTCTGATATTGGATCAATCAATAACAATTAACCACTTTTAATTTTAGTCTTAAAGATATGATTCTATAAAGTAGGTTACATACATAGTGGGACCCCAGTTCAAGACATTTTAGGAATAATGTATTTATGCTATGTTGTTATGTATTTACTTCTTTGATTGCAGGCTTTCAATCGCTTATGCACACTCATAAACCAAATCATCTCTTGTTGGCTCCCCCCTGTCTGTAATAAAAATAAAATAAAAACAAGGGATTGGTTCTGTCCATAGTCCTTTGTGTGGTCCATACATAGAGTCCAAAGGTATTTATGATCAGGAAAACAGTATCTCTTTGTGAGAATGTTGCTCTACAGAAAAAAAGAAAATTAGCTCAAGAGGCCCCATTCTGTGAGACAGAAAACATTATTTGATCTTAGTTCCAGAATATGTCAAAGGTGCCTTTAATCACATTACAATAAGGAAAAGTGATTCAGTCTTTGTTTTGTTTTATAAACTACCACTGTGTACTTTTGAGAAGGTCTTTAATAATGTGTTGTTTAATGAATAAAGAAAAAGCATTTAACCTTCCAAGCATTTCGAAGATTTGCACTTTTTGTATTAATGCTGTCACCCCCTGGACTCTTTTCAGGCTCTTTTCATGCTCATTGCTCATAGAGGTTCCCAGAATCCCTCCCTAGCAGTTAGCATGGAGAAAATCCAATTCCCTGTACCTAGGCATTTACAAAGAATGATTAGCAAATATGCAGAAGGGGGAGGAGGGGGGATGTATGAAGAAGGGGACAATGCTGTTATAAGTGAATTATTTTCCTTGAAGATTTGTGTCTCTGAGGCAGAATTATACCTTCAGGAAAAGTAACAGCTGAAGTTTGATTTCAAGCAACTCTGAACCTGTACCAGACTGTGAGCCTCTTTTTCACACTGCTGAGCAATGGCACAACTTTTGTGAGAATCAGCCCTCCAATGGGGGTTCATAGCCCAGTCTTCAGTGATGTTATTGCTGGTGAAAGCAGCCAGAGACCAGTCACCTCAGCTATACAGAACAGGCAGTGGCAATGCAGACTTCCATATTTGCCAACATACCCAAACTGGGACATAAAGGAACACACTCTAGGAAGGAAGGTAATGTATGTTCCCTACCTATTTAGTGAATGCTTATTTCTGAGGTCAGCACTTCTTCAAATGGTGGTATTTCCTCTAATATAGATAACCCTTGCCTTCAAACTGCACTGAAATGCATTTCAACTGAGCCACCAATACAAATCAACCACTTACTGAATTGATGTTTGAACCACGATCGTAGGAGGTAAATCTTCTATTTTCCAGTAACAATACCCTAAGCCACCTGATCCCACTCTTTTCTTACCTTGGCCTTTAGGTCACAAAAGGAGTTAAACGGGAGGATATAGAATCTTCTAACTTCATCCACATTTCTAGCAATTTCAGGGCTCTGAAATTGTAGATGCAGATAATTAGAAGAATCCTAGGCATAAAGCATTAGATCATATGCAGAACAATTTAATCCAAATTAATTTTGAGTCTAATATCAACTTTAAATAAGAAGAGAGGCCATAGGATTTATCAGAATATTATTCCTCGGTGACACACATCTTTTATGAACCTAATCAGCCACAGTGTATCCCCGGTGCTCTACGCATATGCTCTACACATATGCTAATGAAAGAATATTTATGTGGCAAAACAAAAGGGATCATAAACACCGCGGCTGTGTCTACACTAGCATTGCACTTTTGAAAGAGGCATACAAATGAGGAAATTGAAAATGGAAATGAGGTACAGATTTATATATCTGGCACCTCATTTGCATATTCTTCTTTCAAAAGAAGAAAAGCAGTGTAGACGTGACTCTTTTGAAAGTAAACCCCCATCTTCAAAAGAACCCTTTTTATGGGAAGAAGGGTTCTTTCAAAGATGGGGTTTACTTTCGAAAGAGCTGTGTCTACACTGCTTTTCTTCTTTGGAAAGAAGCTCTTTTGAAAGAATGTGCAAATGAGATATATGTAAATCTGCATTTCATTTGCATTTTTATTTCCCTCATTTGCGTACCTCTTTCGAAAGACGAATGCAAGTGTAGACACAGCCCACAAATCTGATGTGGCACCTAGAATTTACCCTATGTGTTTCTATCAGGATTCAGCGTGTCAGGCTTGCACGTATCATTGTGCAAGGTAGCTCACAGTTCTCTGTCCCCAGGAATAAAAAATGAGAAAATGTGAGAAATTATAAATAGAACATCAAAAGGAAATCACAAAAGCAGCCTCCCTGGTAAACAAGTTTTCTAATGGCAGTTTAGCACTCTTTATATACTAAGTGCTTTACAAAAGCTTCACAAGCTAATGCTAACAACAGCCAAGTATTTGGTAAGAGCTGCCTTCTTTAGACAGATGTTTTTAGCCAGTGGTGTACTTGCACCAGTGCAAACAATGAGTGTGGAGGTGTTGCACCAGTCCAACATAGGCATCTTATATGGTACAAGTAGTGGTTTTCACCAGTGCATCATGTCCAACATACAGAGATCTGTGTGGGTAGAGATAAGTTGGTGTAACAACTCTGTGGGCTAACATACACAAGGACTTAGTAATGCTCCTTTTAAACAACAAAATTCAGACACAACAATAATTAAATGCCTTTCTAAAGTAAAAACAGTAAACTCTTTCATATCCAACAGCCCCAGGACCAGGAGGTTGCCAGATAGTCAAATATTTTGGATAATAGAGAGGTGTACTTAGCCATGCATAATACTAAAGAAAAACACGATTAGATATTAAGAAACAAGAAAAAATGTATGCAGACTACTCTGTTTACCAACAACAGTTGCATTGTACCCTGTATTTTCTGTATTGATTTGTATTTACTTTCACTATACTGTATTTATGGCAAACATAACTAAAATTCACTTATGGTTAAAAAACTGGTTATTTGAGCATTCCAGATGATAGAATGCCGAATATGAAAGAGTTCACTGTAGAAGCATTTTCAGCTCAGGTTTCCCCACGTGGAAAGTGCAACCTTATCTTTACTTTAAGGAGTAGGGAGCCAAAGTACATAAGGAACAATAACCATAGAGAAGCAGAGGTGAAAGTAAGCAGGTGCGCCCATGTTCAGAGCTCAGGCAAGAGGTGCAGTGAAGGCCAGCAGGAAGCTATATAAAGAGCTGGCAGATATCCAGATTGCAATAGGACAGTCCTGTAAGAAGTTTTAAGTTACTCTTGCCCCTGGAGTGAAGGCTGGTGCTAATTCATCACATTTCCCAGCAGTACTCTCTTGGACAGATTTCCCACTGGGGTAGAGCTGATGCAGAATTATACATTACATTTGACTGCAACATTTTGGCTGAATTTGTCACAAAGTGGCTACGTCTACACAGCCGCGTCTACACGTGCCGGCTACTTCGAAGTAGCCGTGCCAACTTCGAAATAGCGCCCGTCACGGCTACACGTGGCGGGTGCTATTTCGAAGTTGACATCGACGTAAGGTGGTGAGATGTCAAAGTTGCTATCCCCATCAGGAGATGGGAATAGCACCCTACTTCGACGTTGAACGTCGAAGTAGGGAACGTGTAGCCATTGCGCGTCCTGCAACATCGAAATAGCGGGGTCCGCCATGGCGGCCATCAGCTGAGGGGTTGAGAGATGCTCTCTCCAGCCCCTGAGCTCGATGGTCGCCGCGTGCAGCAGCCCCTTAAAGGTCCCCGCCCCCTGCCTTCCTGTGCAGGAAGCTGAGAGAGCGTGCAGGCAGCAGCCCAGCCACGCGGCCAACCTGCACGCTCCTCTGCAGCCACACCAACCCCCCACCGCTGCGATGGCCACCCCCCAGCCTCCAAAGCGCCCCCAGGGCACCCCCCAAGGGGAGCCAGGGCTCCCAGACCGGCAGCCAGGCTGGGAAGCGGCAGCGGGTCCCCTCCTGGACGGATGCCGACCTTCAGGACCTGCTGGGGCTCTGGAGTGAGGAGGAGGTGCCCCAGGTAATGGGGAGCAAGAGGCGGAATGCGGATGCATTCACTTGGCTGGCCGAGGGCCTGGCCGCCCGGGGTCACCCTGCCCGCACTCCTGACCACGTCAGGAGTAAGGTAAAGGAGCTGCGGCAGGGTTACGCCCGGGCCCGGGATGCGGCCGGCCGATCTGGGACCGCCCCCGTCACTTGCCCCTTTTACAGGGAGCTCAGGGCCATCCTGGGCCCCCGGCACACCTCCTCCCCGCCGGCCACTCTTGATACCTCGGCCAACGAGCCCCAGCAGGCCCCGGAGGTGGAGTCCGCCCCGGAAGTAAGCCCCGCACCCCAGGGGCCCCCCCAGGAGCCCACCCCTGGGGCACTGGAGGAGGAGGAGGAGGAGGAGGGGGGATCCTCCTCCAGCGATGGGGGGCTCCGGATCCACATCCCGTCCTGGAGCTCCAGCAGGGTGTCCGCCCACCGGGTGTCCCCGGACCGTGGGAGCGGGCCATCGGGTATAGGGTTGAGGGGCGGGGACAACAGACATGACCAGGGCCCTCCACATGCCCAGATGACCATGGCCCCAAGGACAGCAGTGGCATGTCCCTCAGAAGAGTGCATCAGCCCCTGCCCCCCCAGCATGACAGTGCCATGCCCCATCCCTGGGGATGGGGGGAGCGGAACCTAGGGTCCCCCAGGGGGAGGGGGTGGGACACCCATCAGCAGCAGCACCAGCATCTCCCGGGGACGGGGATGGGGAACCAGCAGCAGAGGGGTGCGGGGACAAGGGCCACGGCTCAGGGGCCACACTAACGGCTGTCTCCACTCTTCTTCCCCCACTTGTTCCGCAGCTGCACCATTGGAAGGACCGGAGAGTGCCGGCGAGGTGTCAGTGGTCCCAGAGAGCCCACCGGGGATATCACTCCAGGCCAGCCCCTTGGCGGAACACCAACTGGCCCCAGGGCGGGGACAACGGCGGAGCCAGCACCAACCGAGGACGGCGACAGACCCCCAGCTGCTGGCCATCGTCCGTCGGCAGCTGGAGGTCTCAGAGCAGTGCCTGAGGGTAGAGGAGCGGCGCCTCCAACCCCGGGACCGGGCGCTGGCCTGGCGCCAGGAGGCATGGGGGGCCTTTATGCGCACATTTGAGTGCATCGCAGACTACCTGGCCCCCCATGCCGCGCTGGCTGCCGCTCTGCCTGCCCTGCCTGCTCCACCCGCCGCTCCACCCGCTGCTCCACCCGCCGTCGCCCTTCTGCCGAGGGGGACCTGGGGCCAGCTGACACCCGCCAGCCTTATCTTCCGGCCCGCCCGGCCCCCAGCCAGCCTTGGCGTGGGCTGTGGCCGAGGCACGGGTTGCGGCCGCCCACCCCCAGTGCTGGACATTAGGGGGTGTGGGGCCCAGGATGTGGCCCCCCCCCCTTTGTATATATCCCCTTCACCTATCTTTTGTAAATAGTTTGTATTAGACCCCTGTTCTGTTATGTTATGATGATACCTGCCCCCCCATGTAAATAGTTCTCCCCTTCCTTGTCTTCCCCTTTTTTTTCCTTTCATCTTATAATACATATATATATAACATTTATTTTGGCTGTACATAGTTATGATATAATAATGAGTTCAACATATATATTCTGGTTTGATGAAAAACATGTCTGTTTTTATTTACAAGAAAAGTGGAGGGGTGCTCTTGGGTGCTCTGTGGTGTGGGCGTAGGGGCAGGGAGTGTTGTGGAGGATGGGGGGTGCAGTGCGGGGCCTGCCAGCGTTCACCCTGCAGCCTCGTCGAACTGGGCCCGCAGGGCCTCCCAGACCCGGGTCCCTTCGGGGTCCACCTGGCGACTGGGGGCAGCGGGTGGCTGCACATCGGCCCTGCCGGCCTGCACAGCCCAGCCCTGAAAGAAGGCCTCCCCCTTGCTCTCGACGAGGTTGTGGAGGGCGCTGCACGCGCCCACAATCTGGGGGATGTTGGTGGGGCCCTCATCAAGGCGGATGAGGAGACACCTCCAGCGCCCCTTGAGGCGGCCAAATGTGCGCTCCACCACCTGGCGCGCGTGGTTCAGGCGCTGGTTGAAGTGCTCCTGGCTGGCTGACAGGTAGCCCGTGTAAGGGTGCATGAGCCAGGGCCGGAGGGGGTATGCCGCATCTGCGATGATGCAGAGGGGCATGGTGGTGTCCCCCACAGGGATCTCCCGCTGGGGGATGTAGGTCCCCGCCTCCAGCCGGCGGCACAGGCCCGAGTTCCGGAATACCCGGGCGTCATGGCTGCTGCCAGGCCAGCCCACATATATGTCCAGGAAGCGGCCCTGGCTGTCCACCAAGGCCTGGAGGACTACTGAGTGGTAGCCCTTCCTGTTTAGGTAGCGTCCTCCACTGTGCTCCGGGGCGCGGATGGGGACGTGGGTCCCATCCAGAGCCCCGAAGCAACTGGGGAAGCCCAGGGTGGCACAGCCCGCGATGGCAGCATCCGGGTCCCCAAGCCTCACGAGCCTGTGGAGGAGCAGGGCGTTGATGGCGCGGACGACCTGCAGGGGAAGCACATGAGAGAGCACCAGTGAGGGGCATGCAGGGTGTGTGTGGCCCTCCCCTGCCAGGGCCCCCCTCCCATCCCAGGGCTGCCTCCCCCTCCCCCCGTGGGTCCTCTTACCTCCATGAGGACAGCCCCGACGGTGGCCTTGCCAACACCAAACTGCTGGCCCACAGATCGGTAGCTGTCTGGAGTGGCCAGCTTCCAGACAGCGATGCTGACCCATTTCTCCACACTGAGGGCACGCCGCATGAAGGTGTCCTGGTGCCTCAGTGGCGGGGTGAGCCAGTGGCATAGCTCCAGAAATGTCTGCTGGCTCATGCGAAAGTTCTAGAGCCAGCGGTCATCGTCCCACTCTCCGAGCACCAGCTGCTTCCACCAGTCGGTGCTCGTGGGGTAGCTCCACAGCTGGCGGTGTGTGCGGCGTGGAGGGAGGCGGGGTGCTGCAGGGTTGGGGGTTGCTTCCTCCTCCCCTGCGGACAGCTCATCCTCTGTGGCTAGGATGTGATCAGCTGCCTCCTGCATGGCATGGAGCAGGGCGAGTACTGCTCCTGCAGGGGCAGCTGGGTGGACCTCTGGCTGCTGCTGCTGCTGCTGCTGCTGCTGCTGCTGCTGCTGCTGCTGCTGGGGGTCCATGACTGCGTCGCTCGAGGTGTGCGTGCCTATGGCTCTGCAAACCGCGTGCTGTGCAGGCTGAGTGTGTCTGGGAGGGGCTCTTTAAGGGAGCGGCTAGCTGTTGCCCCGGAAGCGCTAGTCCGCCCTGTGACCCTGTCTGCAGCTTTTCCTGGCACCCTTGTTTCGATGTGTGCTACTTTGGTGTGTAGACGTTCCCTCGCAGCGCCTACTTCAATGTGGTGCTGCCCAACATCAACGTTGAACGTCGACGGCACCAGCCCTGGAGGACGTGTAGATGTTATTCATCGAAATAGGCTATTTCGATGTTGCTACATCGCTTATTCCCATCAGCTCATGGGAATAAGGGGACTTCAAAGTAGGTGGGGTCCTTTCGAAAAGGAGCCCCATCTGGACGAGACACGCGGCGGCAAGCCGCGTCAATTTCGGAGTGCCGTGGCCACCCGCATGCTAATGAAGCGCTGAATATGCATTTCATCACTTCATTAGTAAACTTCAAAATGGCCATTTGCATGGCCATTTCGAAGTTTGGGGCTCGTGCAGATACAGCCAGTGAAACAGGGGCTTAGAACTCAGCACTTCCCGGCCCCACTACACCTATGCTCATTAGACCTGATCTTTATCTCACTGGCGTCGATTTTACACAGGTGAAAATGCATTGGCTTCAGTGGAGTTACTCCAGGTTTATTCTGGTCTAAGCAAGAAGAAGCAGCTCAGGTCTTGTGTCTACCAACCCACTTCACAGTTAATACTCTTTACCTCGGCATCTACCCCTACATCCTCTCTGAATAAGAAATGAGGATACACATCTTCCTGCAAACTCTCTATGGGGGACAATTCCATTATTCATACAGTGCAAATACCACAATTATTTCTGAGGGGAATAAGCTCAGCCCTGCTTTTGTTATTTACAACTACTTCTGAAGAGCATCAAATAAGCAACCATTTTCCTGCAGCCCTCTTTAACAGAAGAAATGAGCCCAATATGCTGCTACCCTAATGAGGACTGCGTGACAGAGTCATAGATACATTTTCTCACCAGCCTAATGAGGAACGTGACAGACAGTGAAACATTTCACACTTGAGTAGTTTTCTAGTCTCCAGCAACTACAGTGCTCATAGTAGCAAAAGCCAGAGAAGGAGCAAAGAGATATACAATAAATACATTCTGGCTTCACTGGCCAAAATAAGTTATCACTAGAATGGAGGTCTGGGGGCAAACTCCCCTAGGAAATTTAAACAAAAAAGAGTCAATTTAAGGCATCTCTAGCAGCACATTCAATTAAAATTATATATATTTTTTAAAAGGATCATCTGCTATGCTGCTAGGCCACCTGCCCAAAAGGGGAAAAAAAAGGAAATTAGAGATGCAATGACCCTGCACTACCCATGTCTGCAAGCTGCTCACAAATAGCTGAATAATATCTGCTTTTCACAAATGTCCAGTGGCCGTTTAAGCCCAGGAATGAAAGGAACTAGCTGCAAGTAACTCATTATCCATAGTGACAGCAAGTATTCACCATGAAAAATGCTTTTCTTCTTACTTTTTTAAATAAGTTAGCACCCGGCTCCTCTGAAGTCATTATTTACATTAAAAAAAATCACTATGAGCCGACTCAGGGTTCATCCATTGGCATGGATTCCACTGATTCCATTTGGGGAATGGTACCCTGAGGAGCTGCCCTTGGTGGTAGCTTTGTAGCACCAGTCAGTGTGGGCAGACTCCACCCCCCACTCTTTCAGCTGCCTAGGCATGCAGCGTGCTCAGAATGTGGTTAGGTGACACAGTCCAAATCCAGGGTAGGGGGCTTTTCCCAGCTAAATGGAAACCTGGTGGGAGCACTGAACCAAAAAGATAAGTCCCATACAACTGACTGACAATGGATCTGACATCCATGGAGAAGAGAAGTTCACTGGTGCAAATACGAGAGAGCAAGAGTCTGAGCACAACCCTCCCCATCCTTCACCAAGAACTTGTGGTTTTTACCAGCGAGGGAGGCCATGCTTGTTCACCTACCAGCACAGGAGATTCATAGTCTCCTGTGAACCTGTATCCCCTCTCCAAAGCTGCAGCAGAGGGGGCAAGCCCAATCAGCAGGCAGATGCTTGGTAATATACGTGCTCATTTTCTCCCAATTGTCCCCATTAATCAGGCTCTGGAGGACATTCAACACAGAAATATGTTTTAACTAACTTTTTTAAAAGTGTCTCCAACTTTTCTCTCTGCCATTCTGTTGGTGCTTCCTTCCTGATTTCAAATAGCCCAGAACATGCTACCGCAACTAACAGTGTCTCATTGTAAGGCATGCTATCCACAGTATTCTTAATGTCATAATTGGCCTTGTCCACACACACACACATAAGATTTACTAATTTAACACAAATACATTTACATTTTTCAACACAAACTATACTGCTACAAGCCATGTATATACTGATATTAGAGTGTCCACACAAGAACATGCTCATTTTTCAGATATATTAGGTTTGAAACTGAATTGAGTAAAAACAGGGCAACTTTTGTGCATAGACTGAGCAAGAGAATCAATCTGAAATGTGTTCAAACCAGGAACTTCAAAGAGGGGAAAAGAAAAAAAAGATATTAAAATGTTAGTGTTTTATTCTTTGTTCATCTTTGCTTTGCAATTCACCTTAACTATTCCTGTGTGTGAGCTACAAAGCTTGGGACTTGAAACATGCAAAATATATAGACCTGAGAAATGCAGAAAAAATGCTCCACTATTCTAGTAAAGTCTGATAGTGATGTGCTGAGAGAACAATCAGGCTAAATCAATAAATATGCTCTACTTATTTTTGTGGTGGTGCTAGAATTAATATAAGCTCCTGTCTCATAGATACACTTGTCACAGAGTGTGATGGGGAATGGACCCCACATGAGTTTAGAAACAGTTAAGCTGAGCAAGGAGTAGTCAAGGTGAATCTTCCAAGTGAGCTGGAGAAGGTGCAAGAGTACAGCCAATAACAGAGAGGGTGCAAAAAAGCAGCTAATCAGGGCCTGGCTGGCTCCCATAAAAGAAGCTGCGGGGCAGCCAGGGTCATTTGCTGGTTGGAGACGCTGTCTCTAGCAGGCCGAGAGTCACATGGCATATTAGACAGAAAATCACATGGGGAGCTCCTGGTTGGCTGTTGGGATTAGGTAGCTGCATGCTCTGAAGCAACAGTGTAAAAGGTGCTAGAGCCATAGGGAAGTGGCCCAGGAAGACATAGCTGCAGTGGGAGAAGCTGAAGAGTCACCGCAAGAGATTGCTAACCGTAGAGTCCCTGGGTTGGGAACTGCAGAAGTAGACAAGTCCAGATCCCCCTCCGTATTGAGGAAGTGGAAGGACTGTTGAACTGAGAACTATCCCCCAGAAGGAGCGAATACTGATGATTAGGACTCAGTCATGAAGAGGAAGCTGCACTTACTGAGGTGGCAGACAGATGCAGAGACTGAGTGATGGGGTGTAAACTGTGAATAGGGAGTACAGGCCTTGAGGTAATCCCCAGAATGAGCAGGGCGAGGCACCAGTCTAAGGGTGAGTGAAGTGCCATGTGACACGAGCCCATTAAATATATGGCACAGCTATATCTTTTAGAGTTTTCTTTTGCTTTATTCAAATTACTAATCATTTAGATTCTCTTTGAAAGACTTTCCTCCCTTGCTCCACATGCATGCTTAACATAATTCACTATAAATGAGAAAAAATGCTACCCACATAAAATAGAATATGTTAAGCTATAAATTATCCATCTCTCCCTACTGAGGCTCCAGCACCTCTCCAGGAAAAGCTACAGTGTTGATGCAGTTTTCTTGGCTTGCCCTCCAGTTAGTGTCCCCAAAATAATTTTAGACAGCATACTGCTCTGCCATTTGGCCATCTGACAGACTTTGATGACAGTGGGCTGTTGCCAGCATTTTCAAGATTGCTCAAAGGAGGATTTGCCTGGTGATTTGGGAGAGTGAAATCACTCTTTGCATTTCAAAGAACGTTTGCAGAAAACTAATGGTCATTTATGGAAACATGAATTTTTTTATTCCAATTAATGTCTTCAACTGCCCATGGTGGGACTCATGACTAACCACACATTTGTGTCTTTCTGCCGCTTTCCTCTCCAGGCCTTTTTTCCAGTTAGTGCCTATCTCTGGGACATGTTCCACCCCCTAAAGTCTGATCAAAAGCTCATGAAAGGCAATGAGTGTCTTTCTATTGACCTTACAGGGATCACCCCCCCCCCACCACCCAAGTTCCTCCTTAAAATACACTTCCACAAAAGACTTTTCTGCCCTTTTCCGGTACATCCATGCTGCAGCTGAGAGATGAGATTCTCTGCTTTGGTGAACGCACATGGGCTAACTCTGTGTGTGAGCTAGCCCACAATATATGGTATAGCCATTGCAGCATGGGGGCTGACTCAGACTAGACATCTGAGTATGCACCTAGGATCTGAGATGGGGATGCATGAATTAGATAATTGAAAATATTTTTCCAGATGTGTATCTAAATCCAAATAAAATGCATGGCACTAGGAAGACGCACACTAAACTTCCCCAATCACACTGCTTTTATGACTTCCCCACCTTTCTTGTGCCTCTGCATTTCTAGCTAGACAATAAACTCAGTCACAATACACTGATTTACATAGATGTTTAGCACACCAGTAACACACAGGACAAATAAAATACAATGGCCCGGTTTTGAGCTCCTAACTTAGGTAGTGAGAGATCTGAATGAGTAAGAAGCTCATGATTAGGCCTGCTCCTTTTTCAAATTCTGTCCATAACAATGTACTCACTCCCTCTCCCACTCAGGTCAGTGTGAGCAGTATGCATATAGTATATCTGGGAGCAGGATCTGGCCTTCCTTGTGCAGCTGTGATTGACTCCAAAGCCAAGCCTCATTTAGGGGGAAACTGCTGCTTTGAAGACAGGAGGATGCTATATGCAGCTTTGGGCACCCCTAGGGAAGTGTAACATGACAGTGGTTAGTATCAGTGACTAGTAGTACATGAGTAATGGTCCCTAAACATTAGAGGCTAATGGGTTCTCCTTTGCCTGGTGGGGCCACAACACCCCAGCTCTCTGACATCTCCTATCTGTGTGAGCTGGAAGAAAAAATATTCAGCATATTCTGTACCACTGGCTCCTCTGCTTGTTTTTCTGTCTTACTGCACGTACTCAGTCTAACGATAATATTTTACATTTATGTAGTCCCTGTCCAGGAGATTTATGACATAACTTGCAGGCTTGGCCTGTCATCATCATCATCATCGTCATCATCCGAGCCTGAAAGTTATGTCATAAATAATAATTTATGATGATAATTTATTTACATCATAAATTCTTCTTCTTCTTCTTCTTCTTCTTCTTATTATTATTATTATGCCTGGGAGCCATAGTCATGGACCTGGACCCTGTTGTGCTAGGCACTGCACTATCACATCATCCACCACTCGGGTGTGCCGTGGTGGCACAAGGTGCTTCCGGCTAGCCTTGGTGCTGTGGGGGAGACAATTCCCAGAAAGATGCTTTTCTGTTTTTGAATATTGTGTCACTCATGGAGCACTGTATAGCTCACGGGCCTAGTGTGTGCATGTCACATGAGTGAGATCATGTCCTCTAGTGGGGAGCCCCAGCTCCTTCCCCAGATACCAATATTCACTGAGATACTCACCCCGGATAACCAGAGTTGGCACACCTCACCACTCCCTGCCCTGAGCATGAAGTAGTCTTCTCTGTACCTACTGTGGGTGATTTCCCAGAAACCACCAGGATGGCAGCACAAGCTCCTGCCTTCTAGGACTCCACAGCCTTGTTCAGGAAGCAATAGGTGCACACCAACTCCTGGAACGTTCCCTGCAGTATTGAGCCCATTATCCACTGAACACTAGCACAATTACCAAGCCTATGATTCCTAAGGAACTGTACCTGTCAGCTTGCAAGAGTCAGCTCCCACTCAGCACTTAGCTTGACACCACAGCCCTTTAGATACATTCGTCGTGAAAACAAGACTAAGTTTATTATAAAAAATAGAGATTTGAATGATAGAAGTAGGGATATTGGAAATAAATGGTTACATACAAAACAAATCTTTTAGAGACTAAATCTAATGATTTACTTTCTTGTCTAAAGATGCAGCTCACCCATAATTTATTCCAGTGATTTCAGCCAAGCCAGGCCAGGACCCATTTTTCATGAAGCAAAACAACTGTCAATTTACTTCCCCTCTGAAGGGTGGCAGGATATTGTTTTTATCTCCCAAATGTATTGGAGCATACCTTTGACGTGTACAGCCAGATAGGGTTCCACCTTTTTTCTTTCTGTGTTGGTTTTTGTTTTTGCTTTTTGCTTAAATCCTAACAATTCTTTTTCATTCACTTCATATTGATGTTAGGTAACACACTATAAACAAAACAATACTCAATCAACACATTAAGAGAAAGAGAAAAAACATCTCTGGTATGATAGAAAACACATTTTTTCACCTTCAGGAGTGACGAAGAATTTTCCAAATCTGAAGAAGTCCCATGAAAGCTTATCACCTAAGTAATTATTTTGTTGGTCTTTAAAGTGCTACAGGACTGTTAATTTGTTTCAGACTTTTTATTATGTATTGAAAATTACAACTGAACTATTGATCCTATATGAAATTAAAAATATCCAAATATAGGTGGGAAGGAGAAAGAATGTAGAAATGATGACTATATAGAAAAGGGCAGACAAGAAAGCCATACCACTATCTGGGTCTTGTGGCCCCACCAGACGAAGGAAAATCCATTATCCTCTAATGTTTAAAGACTATTACTCATCTAATACCAGTCACTGATACAATAAACTAAGAAAAACCATCATCACTCATTTTCACCTACCCCAGACTCTGACTCTTCCAGCATCTTGACGGAGCTTGGTCATAAGTTGAAGTGAGATGTGCCCTGTACCAGCGAGCAGAAATTCTCACCCTAAAACACAAAACATCAATATAAATTGTTTGCATTATGGGGATATAGTGCAAACAGAGGAAAATGCAGAAAAATGACTGGTGTGTCCCTTTAATCTTCTGGGCTGTAAAACCCACATAAATGGACTTTATCATTTTGTACGTACTACATAGTTCAAGGCACACTGCTGACAGTAAAATAATGTATAATAAATAACTAGCTTCCATTAAAATCTGCTGAGCGGTGCCTTTTAAAGCTGGCATGGGGAGAGATGATTATAACCTCACAGTGTTGATAGTCTCCATATTTTGTTGGGCTGGTGTTGCTCAAAAGATGATTCACAGCCTTATATCATTAGCAGAACATACAAAAGATATTCTGAAATATTCACTCAGCTTTTTAAACATATTTGCTTTGGTCAGTTGTGGGCTCTGGTTTTGTTCCACTGACATTCAGGAGCAGAATGGGCCCCCAAGCAAAATTCCCTTGTCCTACACATGACTTCTCTGTCACTTTCCCCTTGCTCCATGTCTTCTACTCCCAGTGAGTCCACTGTATATCTGCTCCCTCTCTTCCACAACCCCACAGAGAAACTGCAGCTAGAAATGTTCTCTACTTTGAGTGACATCTAGCCAGTGTCAAAGACACTCACAGCCTCAAGGGGCTGCACTTGTCCTGCCTCTGGGCAGTCACACAGCAGAGTCACTCACCTCCACCCCAGCAGGAGGCAAACTACAGGAGGGGGAGAGGGGGCACATGCATTGTTCAAATGGTTCACAGAGATGTAACTGCTAGGGACTTAGATCTACTTCATCAAAGGTGTTTTGGCACCTCATTCTAAGCCAGTTGATTTCATTGAGACCTTTAAATGCCTTTTGAGGATCCTGGTGTAAAGGTGTGTCTACAATTAAACCATGTCACTCTAGCACTCCAGTGTGGCCACTACCTACAGTAAGAGAAGGGGTTCTCCCATTGGTGTATGTAACCCACCTCCATGACCTCCATGTAGGTCAACAGAAGATTTCTTCTGTCAGTCAAGTGTTATCTATACTGGGAGTTAGCTCCACACTGTGAAATCTCTCAGAGGTATGAATTTTCCAGATCTGTTAGAGACATAGATATGGCAATGTCAGCTCCAAATTTAGACCAGTCCTTACTACACAGTTCTGTTGATTCACAAGAAGAAATAGAACGCAGCTCATCTTATCTGGATCAGCTCTATGAGGTTTATAGGAATAAAAAGTACCTAAAGCTTAATTTTGTCAACGTGTATTTCAGTAAACAAAGGCTATGGAAATGCACAAATACACTAGCGAGTTTTGCCAACAAAACCCTGGTTTTGTTGACAAAACTGGTGGAACATCCACACGCAAAATGTGTTTTGTCAACAAAAGTCGTCACTTCCACTGACAACCTTCTGCCTCACCCAGATGAGGAAGAGTGTCTTTTGTCAACAGGTTTCTGTTGACAAAAAAGCTGCGTGAACGCTCTGTGGGGCCTTCTCTTGACAGACAGGGCATCCAGGACAAGGGGCAATGCTGTGCTTCTGGGTGCCTGCTTTGTCAAGAGAGTGGCCAGGCAGTCTGTCGGTAGAGCAGAGCGCTCTTCCAATTGGCTTTTGTGTGTTGCTGTACTCTGCTGACAGAAGTTTGGTTGGGAAATCTCTTCTGACAGTGACTTCTGTCAACAGACTGATGTAGTATAACCGTAGTCAAAGACAGGAGAGTGGGTAAATTACGTGTTTATTCAGTCAATTTATAGAGTAAAATTTCACAGGAACTAGTTTTAACAACACCCCATTTCATTGATGCAGACACAGAAAAAGCAAACAACTTGACCAGGGCTTTGTAGCAGAACAGTGGAAGAGTCAGGATGAGCACCCAGGAGATCCATGCTGAGTTTAGTAGATTAGAACTTTTCTTCTGTTCAACCACTGAACTGTGCAAAAGGCATCCTCTTCAAAGCCAGAACTTTTAGGCTGAGCTGTGTCACAAACGTGCAATTTAGTTCTAATTAATCAGTTCCAAGTCTCATTAGTGGAACACAGCAAGGCAAAAATATTTGAAAGAAAACGAACTTTTGTCAGAAAAGAGCGTATTATTTGTGAGACTAATGCCTTGCTTCAATTTACAATTAATAGGATTCAGCAACCATCAGTAGAAAATGTCAGAAAAGCTATTAGCGGACACTTAGGTCATGTTGTAACTGAACATATTTTGTTTCAAGGCTTTAGGTCTGAGAAAAACACCCACTGTTATCTGTGATCCAAACTATATATTAGCTCCAGAACAAAATTTGAAAGGCCTAAATACTAAGCAAAGATAAATGTAGATCCATAAGCAAATGTCATGTTACAGATTTACCTACCAACAAGATGCCAGTGGGGTTCAGGTCAGAGGTTAATGAAAGACATCCAAAGGTCATTCAGTGATTATGTGAGAGCATGAGTTTAATAGGGCATCAGGACGACAGACACTGAAAGAAGATTTATACCTGAGGTGATGACATTGCTACGAATACTGCTGATAAAAAGAGCCCCAATATAGGACTGAACAGAATGATGAATGGGGCACATGTCTACTCACACTTCTCATTATAAGCTCTTTCACTCTTGGTGGCACTTAGCATCATTTATTTACTGTGGCTTGAAGGTGCAAGGCAGCAGCATGGTATATCTAGTGCTTTTAAATGTAGACTTGCCATATAAAAATGAAGGAAGAGATGAGATTAGATCTTTGAATAATTGCCCAGCTTTCCAACAGAGATTATATTCACTAGTGCTAACATTATTTTTTCCCTAATGTTCTATGTGTGAACAGCTCAAGTGAATTAATTTTCTAAGGCAGAAGGTCAATGGAAAATAACAGATAAGCATTGTGCTTGGTATAGAATATCACTTTACAATATTCTCTCTTCCTCATTTGTCAGATAGGGAAAAAGAGATAATCTAATAAAAATATATAAACATATTTTTTTGTCACACCACATTTAGGTTTACTTGTCCCAACCAGTATTTTTCTTTGTGGATATTGGTAGGAGAAAGATCAAAGAAGTCAGCCAAAAATGTCAAATAATGATCATCGTAATAAAAAAACTGAGAACCAAATGCAAAGAAAACCAAGACCTGATGAATAACAGGCACTGCACCAAGAAACACCTTTTCAGCTTGTTATATATTTATCAAACCACTGGAGGGTGAATTCCATGAATAAGTCTTATAATCTTTCAAGCAGCAGGTGCAATAAAAATTAGAACTACAAAAAACTGTGGACATTACAAAAGGTTAGTTTTACCCATTCATATATATCTGTAGATGGCAATGTCACAAAGACAGGTCTCATCTGTCTTTCTGCCTGGGTTCTCAACCAGTGATGGAGCTGTGCTGGATGACGTCACATTTAACATTTAGCTGCACACACCACAAATGAAACCACTTGACCAAGAGAGACTGGAAATGGCATATGCAATTTTAAAGGATGAAAAGGTGGAACATTCAAAGCGTGCACTGTCTAAATTCCTCAAAATAGTTAAATTATAGTTACCATTCTGATACTATTATTTAATTTTCAAATCCAACATATCTTCATTTCATACCACACCTGTCACCAGATCCTCTGAACATATTAAAAGTATTAGCAAAACTAAATACAGTAGGAGTTTATTATTGTAATAAATAATAGTAATAATTAGGTCCCAGACGGTGAGCACCCTGACTTCTGTTGGTGAGCACAGGTTTCTGTGGGACTACTTGTGTAAGTAGCTGCTCACTAAAGTGATTGAGCATTCACTGTCTGGTCCCATAGAAATAGTAGAGGTAACTGGAGATCCCCATTGTGCTAGACTCTACACTCCCGTCCCCCAAAAGATGGACCTTGCCCCAGAAAGCACACACATTATCTTTTTGAGTTGAAGAAAATGGTTTGTAAAGTTGCACATTGGACACCATTTAAAATGGATTTGCTCACTGCAGCATTATAACTATCTATAGTCACTATTCTTTTTCCTGATCCCAACATCCTTGTGGCCAGGTTCTCAAGGGGTCAAAGAAATATATCCTATTTCTTCAAGAAAGGCCAGTACAAACAAGTAAGTGACTGTACGTATTTCCCATTGTTCTAGAAATAAGGTCATAGCCATCAGAAATGCATGTAAATCACTGTAACCGGCTTCAGAACCCCTGCTTGCTTTTCAGAAAGCAAGGAGTTAATTTTCTGCTCATCAATCACACACATGTACAGGCCCAGGGTGATTACTTAAGTTCTAATCAGACACTGGGAAGGAACCTAGGAAAGTCTACAAGAAATGCTACCTGGTAGACAGAGGCCATTGAGGCTTCAGTATTGCTACCAGGATAGATTATAGGCCAAGCCAGAAACTGTAAGTGGACACCGTGAGATGGATCACTCAGCGCAGAGAGCTGGACCCAGGCACATAGAACAGGATCTGCCACTGAGGGGTGAATATGTATTGGGACTGCTTTCCAACCCTCCTGCCCCCCATCCTTAGAGCTTCCCCTCTGTACCAGGCTGGCATTAGAATTGCGGTGCAAGAACAGAGGGTGCATATATGTAAAGGTGGTTGTGTGTAAGAGGAGAGGGGCAAAAGATAGAATGCAGCTGGTAGATCATCTGAGTAAAAAGTTGGGGAACGACTACCCTACAATAGTTTTCAGTTTTCATCAGGAAACAACAAAATACCATAACAAACTGGACCCTCTCTGCATAAAAGAATAAATGAACACAAATCACGTTATCAGGAATGGCAACATACAAAAAACCTGCAGGAGAACACTTCTATCTCCCTGGAATTCAGGAACAGATTTAAAAGTAGCCATCCTGCAAAAAAAAAAAAAAAAAAACCAACAGACTCCAAAGAGAAACTGCTGAGCTAAAATTCATTTGCACATATGACACCACCAACCAATGATTGAACAGAAACTGGGAGTGGCTGGCCAACTACAAAAGCGATTTCTCCTCTCTTGATGTTCACACCTCCATATTAACTACTGTATGGGCCACATCCTCTGTGACTGAACTGACCTTGTCAGCTCTGGCCTTCTTCTTGACCTGCACTACCTCCTTTTCATAAGCCTATAAATTTAGACCCTCCTCTGTAACTCCCACTCATGCATCTGATGAAGTGGGTCTTTGCCCATGAAAGCTTATGCTCCAAAATATATGTTAGCCTATAAGGTGCCACACGACTTCTTGTTGGTTTTGAAGATACAGACTAACTCAGCTACCTCTCTGATACATAGCACTCTTTGACCACAACCCAACTGAAATCCAGTTTAGTAGCATGAAACATTATTTCTGCTCCAGTACATGTTGCATAGCTGCAAGATCGTTCTAGACCCTGGGTAATTTCCACTGAGAAGTTGCATGAGAAGGTTACCTTGAAACAGATCGGTGCTACCCACTCCAGATATGCATCTTGCTTCTACCATGTACAACTGCCATTCCTTGGTCATGTCTTTGAATTTATTTGGAAAATAAGATCTTCATGAGACCATCAGAAGGAATATGTGCTTATTTTTGGCATTATACTAAGAAAGGCTGGTATAGTATTGCAAACCGGTTATACCTATACAAACAATGTACTGTACATGGAATTCAACACTAACCAAAGGAACAGCTGTAAAACTGTGAATATCAGATATCTCAGAAAATGTTACCAATTGGAGTTTGATCGCAACTCTATAAAAAGAGGCTGCTTGCTCATATCAAAAACACATGGCCAAGCATTATGTTTTAGCACCTTCTATGGGATGACTTAATATCGTTCTTGGAAGATGTATCTCATTCTCTTTTACCAGTCTGCAAAGAATTCATTGCATAAATAATACAAAACATAAGTATCTAATGTTTCTTGGTGTTTCCAATGTTTCTGTTTGTACATGAGTTTCTGTGTATGCAGGACCTCCTCTGCCCAGGGTACTTCAATACTTGGATAATGGAAATAACCAGCAGAACCTTAGACTCCATTTTAAAAAGTCCAAACACAAGTAAGGAGAGATTATCTAGGGACCTTGAGAGTACACTGTCAAATTTCTTTACTGATATAAATTGATACTTCTCTGGTGGAGCAGTGCCAATTTTACCATCAGACTTTGCATCTGAAATGCATTGCCATAATCAATAGGAACAAAGGGACAAATGTAATCCTGAGATTCTGTCTAGACCAGAGATTCCCAACCTTTGGGTCAGGACCCAAACATGAGTCGCAATTAGATTTGTTAAGGGTCCTCAGAAGCTGGGAGCAGCATGTGGCTCTCAAAGAAGCCATTTGCAGCTCCTTAACACTGCCACATCCAGCAGCTACCTCTATCTATAGAGAAGCAATTATGCATTACAAAGACAGCTTTTCCACCTTTGATATTCATTGTCATCCCAGGTAAGCCACTTAATGGACACTTGGGCTACGTCTACTCTAGAACACTATGTCGAAATAGCCTATTTCGAAGTAAGGACGTCGAAATAGGCTACTTGGACGTGTATCATCTACACATCCTCCAGGGCTGGTGCCGTCGACGTTCTACGTCAAAGTAGCAACAGGGAACATCGAAAGGAGCTGCCCCGGAAGGAAATGTGGAGAGTCCACACACACAAGCACTCCCCGTCGAAATAAGGGGCCAGCAAAGCTCCAAGCCGCTCCCTTAAAGGGCCCCTCCCAGACACACTTGCCCTGTACAACACAAGATCCACAGAGCCGACAACCAGTTGCAGACCCTGTGGCTGCAGCATGGACCCCCAGCTACAGCAGCATGTACCCCCAGCTGCAGCAGCAGCAGCCAGAAGCCCTGGGCTAAGGGCTGCTGCACGTGGTGATCTTAGAGCCCCGCAGGGGCTGGACAGCACATCTCTCAACCCTTCAGCTGATGGCTGCCATGGAGGACCCCCCCGTATTTCGATGTAGCGGAACGTGGATCGTCCACACATGCTCTACTTTGATGTTGAACGTCGAAGTAGGGCGCTATTCCCATCTTCGGATGGGAATAGCGATTTTGATGTCTCGTCACCTAACATCGATTTCAACGTCAAAATAGCACCTGGCGCGTGTAGACGCTACGTGTGCTATTTTGACATTGTGCCGGCAAATTCGAAGTAGCTGGTTAGTGTAGACGCACCCTTGAAGTTAGTAATTTTTGCCCCCCCTCCATTTTGCCCCCCTTCTGTTCTATGTAGCTGATGTCAGTTTTCATTTTTGTTTGTATCTGCCCCCAGCCCGAGTGTGACTCCCCTGAGCCTCTGAGTGTGGTCCCCAGCCCTTGAGTATGACTGCCTGTGATGGAGTGGGGGGAGTGCATGTGTGAGTCAGGCTGGATGTGAGAGGCAAGGATGACCCTGGGGCTACAACTGGCAGGTTACACCTCTGCCCTGAACAAAGAGGAGGGAGGAGCCGAGCTGGGTTTTTGAATCGGGGGGCGGCAGTTAGAGGCTAGGGGAAGAGGAGCTGGAAGGCAGCCAGCCTGAGGAGGGGGAAACCTACACCCCAGAGGGGCACCCCTCGGGGTCCTCTCCCCAGGCCGGGTTGGAAGGACTGTCTCTGACTGCTGTACTGTTGCTTCTGTGAGAAACTGGGCATCTGTTGCCTAATAAACCTCCTGTTGTACCTGCTGAGTGAGTCACTCCTGCCAGCGGACGGGTTGCAGTGCAGAGGGACCCCTGAACCCCATCACACTGCCCCCAGCCCCTCAACCCCCAACTCTTGAGTGTGACTCCCCACAATCCTCTCTGCTTGAGTGTGACTCCCCCAGGCTCTAAGTGTGACCCCCCAGCCCAAGTGTGACTTCCCCAGCCCCTGAGTGCGGGGTTTAAGCTGCGGGATCAGTTTGGGGGTGAGGGTCTTTTCCCCACCATAACTCAGATCAACTATAATAAAATCACTATAATAAACATAGTGTTATTAATGTATTTTCCCTTCTTCTATGAAATAAATAATATGAATATATAAGCATGAGGGGGAACAATTTTATATTCTTGCCTCAGGTGCAAAATTAGCTAGTTACAACACTGCTCCCCACCACTCACTGTTTTTGAATTGCCTTGGGTCACCAAGTCTTCCTGAATTGTCAAAATGGGTCCCCATCTGGAAAAGGTTGGAAACTGCTGGTCTAGACCATTCTTTAATTCATTACCTCCATATCATCAAGGTATCTGGGCATATGCCTATCATTAACCACATGTACATTCCCATTGACTCCAGTAGGACTAGTGACATATTTAAGGTGGGACATAAGTATCTTGTTGAATCAGACCCCAGAAAGAATGTACATTTCAGAGCCTTGGGGCAACTTTACATAAAAAAGAGGTAAAACATGAAAAGCTAATACTGAAAATATACACTTTTCATTATTGTGAAAATCTGGAGATGGACAGCGAAACCCCCACAGTAGTACTTCTATCTCAGGGCTCTCTGTCAGGTGGGTCACTTTGTTGATGTTAGTTACAATAAGCCCTGGGCCCAGCCCATGCACACAAGTCACTCTGTGCACTGCTGATGACAGTGGCAAAAACCTGAGTGACACCACGACCCTGTGCTTCGGGACTTCACTCAAATTTGGTTCAACTGCCCCTTACCCCCACATTGGGGGCTTTCTAAGATGAGGGCTTGGCACAAACAACCTCTGTTGTCCTCCCACTGGGTAGCCCTGCCCATAAGATGGTAAATTAATTCCCTCCTCTGCCACGTACTTCGTGACCAAGGTCCTTAATCTCCTTGTACCTTAGTTCTCCCCTTGTAAAAATGGGATTCATAGTAATTACTTTCTCCACTCAATGGCTAACTGTTCTATTTAGAGTGTAAACTTTGCAGGCCCTCATGAAGGGACCTGGGGGGGAAGAGTCAGGACTGGGGAGGGGCTTTGCGAAAAAGAGAAGGGCCTCAGGGACCCTTGTTGGTGTTTGCAGGGAGAAGGGCGACACTGAGGCCCAGACACAAGTTAGAGCATCTAAATGCAACCTCAATATAAATAATAACCAATGAGGCACTGAAAGCTCTGGGTAGGCAAAGCATAACCTCTGTGTGGATTATAAACTAGCTCTCAGTCTATATAAAGAACAATTTTAACTAACACACTTGATTTTAATGTATTCAACAGCGATTATGATTTTATTGCAAGTCTTGCAATATTTGGTGTTAAAGCTCCAGATTCATGGAAACTTGTGCTTATGTGAGATTCTCAGCTCTTGTTTTTTAAAATAAATGTCTCATTCTCATGTTTGTCAAGAAGAGCTTGAAAGCCTGACCCTAATGGCTGAAAAGACAAAAAAAAAACCCAACATGTATTATTTTTTAAAAATCTCATCATTTTGGAAGCCTGACTCATGAGATTTTAATGCTCAGGGATAGGTATACAGAGTGAGTGGAGCTCTGCATTTTAATACCAGGGCTGATTGTTCCCAAAAATCTTTGCTCATGTTGGACAGGGAAATCATCTCCATCATTGGCGTCATATTTCTTGGATACTCAAGGTATTTTCAGTAGGTCTGTCCAGCATTTTAACCTTTTGTGGAAGACTTCTTTCCTTCCCCCAGTGTTGCCATTTTATTTGCTGCATTTCTTATTTAATTCTCTAGTCCTTCCAGTCATTGCTTAGGTTGACATGTGCTTCTTTCTTCCTGCCTTCTTTCATCTTGACCTTATTTTAATTTCTATTGCCTTTATTGCCAAATGAGACACCCATGATGCTTCAGAAGTGCATTACCAATGTCTAGAGATTTTCAATTTCATTTCTGTGACCTTTCTCCTTGTTTTAGCATATTTATATTCACACAAACCTTTCTTTAAAAAATACTCTGACAAAATTCTATTTCCCTGTATTGATTTCCCATATTTTTGTTTTGTTTAAGTCCTGTCGGAATTTGGATGTCCAATGGAATTCATAATGAAATAGGAGACCTTTCACTTATATGTGTTCTGGATTGGGCTTAATTTAGCAGCGTTCAGATTCAGAATTTCAGTGGCATTATTTAAAACGTGAATCCTACCATATGATGCGTGGGGCTGTTTGGTGTAATGAGGTTGTCTTGGTCATGTTCCTAATGGGCTGGTCTGCATATCAGAGAAACCACCAGCATTGTTGGCACCACACCACTCCCTAGGTACTACTCTCTGCAGGGATGCCAAGGACTGAATGTGTTTGTAGACTAGAACATTTCTGAGACATGTTGGCAGGCTGGTGTGGGGAAACTTGAGCTGTGACTGTCCATGCTGCACCTGTTCAGTAGATAAATAAAGGACGTGAGTATCTGGAGCTGATGGTCCAGCACCTACTGCAAGCAGTAAAATAAACAAATAAAGCAAACAAAAACTGCCACAGATATCATCCCTTGGATTTTACATTCTGTCCATAATGTGAGATAAGTACTAATCCTTTTCATGTGTAAGAACAGATGTGAGATGATAATTTAACACTGCTACTGCTTTGTTATGCTTCAGCCTCTGAAATGCCAACCTTGTTGAAAAGCCAATTTTATGCAACTTATCTTTAACAGGTTGTACTCTTGCCAAGATATTGGAAACATTCAGACTGTGCAGCCCCTTTGTGCATCACAAGCTTCCCATAGGCTGCAAAACACATCAGCCATTCTGATCTTTGCATGTATCTAGTGGTGGATTAACATAAGGTCAAAAGGGGCAGTTGCTGCAGGGCCTCCAGACATAAAGGGCCCCAAGGCTCCATAACTCCAGTTTGCTTAAACAATTTGCTTTAATGGAACAAAAGAAACGTGTCATGTCATTCTTATTTTAAAATTAATTTCAGCATAATTTTATTATGCATCACAAGTAGTAATAAGCGTGACTAGATTGGTCGGGGGGTCTGGCTTATGACCAAGTTGTCACAGGAATCCACCTGTTCTTCATCCGCCCCGTTTCTGAAGAAGACACGACACAGCAGGCTTAGCTGACAAATTAAAGGAAATCTGTGGAAATGTTGCTTAATTCTACCTTTCCATATGTCTAAACATCTTCCAGAGGCTTTTTGCATAGATGGAGAACTTTCTAGAGGGCTTTCCAGGAGATCTGTGTAGTATTTTGTAGAGCTATTTTGCTATATATGGCTTATAAAATAAAGGCCTTTTCACTGTTATAGACAATGGCATTATTTCACTCATGATTTATCTAAATGTTAGTATTTACTTTTAATGTCTGTATCAATAGCTATAGTAATAGCAAAGAATTATCTTCTGACATAGCTTACACCTAACAAGATACAAGTATATACATTAGTATCATCTCTAATTCTCTAACAATACTGAATTGCAGTTCAAAGTTCTGGCTTACCTACCATGGAATGGCCCTACTTACTATTTACATACTTGACTAACAAAAAAAGGCCATTTAGGGCAGGTCTACACTATAGGGGAAGTTCAAATTAAGGTAAGCAATTTTAGCTATGTTCATTATGTAGCTAAAGTTGACATACCTTAATTTGGGCTTCCACACTATCTCCACTAAGGGAGATCAATGGAAGCCTGTGCTTCCATTGACTTCCCTTACTCCCAATGGGAGGGCAGGAGTATCATGGTTGATGGGGGCACCCTGTAAACTGGAATTAGTGCATCCCCACTAGATGCACTAAACGAATTCTGGAAGATCAACCATGACAGTGCAGTAGTGTAGATGTATACTTAGCCTGCCACCGACTTAAACCTTTCTGTCCACTTCATTGAATAGACCACCTGATCCATAAATGCAGTAACACTACGATGCTTTGCTTTCCAAGGTAGCCGTCCCATAAAGTTAATCTTATGTGGAAAAAGGTCACTTTTTTTTTTGTTTTTGCTTTGCAGAATCCAAAACTTGGAAGTCAAATATCAACACACAAAAATACAAAGCAGCTGGCTGTAGGAATAACTGAGGTAAATATTTTGTGAATCTGTGTTGCACGGGTCAACAAAATTTTTGAGGCAGAGCACCAAAATGTGACCTTTTGACCTCTATGTACCAGTGATACTTTTTAAAGGCACCAATAGTCCTACTTACAACCTCTTCATTAATAAATAAATAAAGATACAGAGTTTTACCATTTATGTGTTGTTTGGTAGCATTAGCTAGTTCTTTTATTAACCCACAGGCAGAATCGCTTTGAGCAAGGTGCAGGATGCGTGGGGGAGGAGAAGCAGGACTGATCTCCTGCCTCGCATGTGGATGAAAAGCAGCTCAAGTGCCACTATTGGCACAAATACTGAGTGTTGCTAACCCCTGCTTTATTGTATAAAACAGACAAACATTGAATGACTTGAAAATAGGTAACTGCACACCAAAATCATATTTATAATCATGTATTCCTATTACAACTAACTTCTTCTTCTTTACTCTATTCCTTGATAAACCCGTCACAATCTCTCGTGTCTTTCCTTAAATTAGATTGTGAGTGCTTCCTCTTCTTCATTTTTCCTCCAAGATCTGTCTCTTGCTATATATTTGTCCATCCTCCAGCACAATGAGGTCCTGGTTGTGACTGTGGCCTTTGGGTGTTACTGTGATATATAAAATAATCCCATGTTAATGGGTCACTATTCTGGCAATAGTATTGGGGTTTGTACTCTTATTTGCTATGACAACCCTCATTCCAATTATCAGATAAGTGATTTTGCAACATGGATGTAGCAACGTTCTTGCAGTACAATAGTAGAACTGAGTGACTATGATTTACAAGCATTCTAACTCTATTGTCCTGTACTTAATACACTTGGAATAAGAATAAACAGAATGTTCATTGACTAACACCCTAATGGAATGAATAATAGCATTCCTTCCCAATGGTGTTCCTCATAAATATAAATAACAAGCCTCAGAATGTTCTTCCTGCTAGTTGTTAACTTAGTTTACCAGAAGTTGTGTGCCTCACACTGTAACTCCTCCCCAAGGAAGTGTACAGATACCACAAATTAGTGATAAAAATGGGATTCCTACATTAGTATTTTCTTTTCATTTTGTCCAGATCATAAACACAACACTGTTAAACAACATTAAGCATGTGAACAGATCTTTGTTAGAGAAGGGCCAAAAAAATTTAAGTTCTCTTTGAAATTAATATCACAAGAGTTGGTGCTGTTAGTAAAATGTATTAAGCACAAAACAAAAAAGATGAAAACAAAATATTTTTACCAAGTGACTTAAGTTTTGCACTTCCTACTGTTCGGGTAATTAGTTGGATTAATGAAAGCCAGAATTTTAAAAAGAAACTCCAGTTGTATTTAACTGAATTTTACTGTTTTGTATATTGCTGTTTTATTTATTTGCAAATCTCTTTTAACTGCATTTTAGAAATCTTTTAATATATTTTTGCATTTTTAACAATCTTCCGATTTTTACATTCTTTCTGTCACGTAAGTATTTCATTTTGCCTGGATTCTATTTACATTTTAATATTTCTTCCCAGTCCCTACCCCTTTTCCCCTCTCGTTTCATAGGCCCCAATCCTTATAAAACACTCTTAGTAATAATCCCACTAAAGTCAATGTAGAAACAAATCCACAGAAAAACAAACAAAAATGCAGATAAAGGTGGCATGTAAAGAGTCATTTTATAAAAAAATAAATACAAGGTAGAACAAAGAATTCAGACTGCAAATTGTTTTTCAATCATTAAACACTGCATTTTTAAAAAAATCCAGTTAAACTGAAGTTACCAAAGCGAGGTTTAAAATAAAACAGGGGGAGTAAAGATAAGGGCTTGCGTAACTGTTTGAAGGATCAGGGTTTGAGCAACTTTTAACGGTTGCAGATTATTTCTCACTGCGGTTTATCATTCTTTCTCGCTCTTTTTTCAGTCTTTTGACTGTATACGACGTTGCATTTCTTTGCATGCCTGATTCTGCAAAGTTTAAGTAATTTCTCCCTCCCTCCCTCCCTCCCTTTAGTTCTATTTTACCACCGCTTTTTCTCCTCGGAGTTTTTTGTTTTTTTTTTTTTGGCTTCCTCCTCCCCCTGTTTATTTGATTCTCTAACTGCCTCTTCTGGCCGTTCTATTCGGCTCCCTCTTTCCTCTTTATTGCCGCCGTGGCTCGCGGCGTGCAGCTCCCCGCGCTCTGTGCAATAACACGTGGCACTCTCTTTCTGCTCTCCGGCCCGGAATCTCTCTCGCTCGGTTTCGGCACGCCTCGCCTGTCCGCCCGCCCGCCCTAGGGACAGGAGTTGGCTGCCCGCCTCCTGCAGCATTACCCCACGACCGACGGGGAAGCTCTGCCAGGACCCTGCTGCTCTCACGCGGAAGCCCCAGTGCCCCGACCTCCGCCGCAGCCGGCCCTGCCCCGCGGAATCCCTGGTGCCCCGAGTCAGCTGTTCGCCGCAGCCCAGCTGAGAGCCGTGGAGCCTGCGCAAGGCGGAGACTGGCAGGGGAGGGAGAAGATGGCGCAGGCAGAGTGAGTAAAGGAGCTGTGGCGACACTGGCGCCGGGGCTGGGCAGTGGGAGTGGCGGGGAGGAAGACATGGAGCAGCGCGCGGGAGGGACAAGGACTGTGCCTCGGGGGGTGCAGCTGGGACAGGGCAGAGAAGCTGCAGAGCCGCCCTACCCCCCTCCCGCCATCTAGGCGGGGGTGTCTCACTGCTAAACCCTTCCCCCTCCCGAGGGAATGACTTCCAACGCTGTCTGCAGGCGGGAGCCTAGGGAGTGAACACCCCCCCAGGCGGGACTATGCGGCAAGGTGCCCCGTACACATGGGGAGGGCTCAAAATGCTGCCCCCTGGCACACAAGCCCTCAGCAGGAATTCAGGGCACCTGACGAAGGGCAGCGTTTGGCCCCCAGCGATTAGTGCCAATGCCCGGCTTCGGTCTGGGCCCAGTTTCAGGCTCTGGCAGAGGCGTTGCTGTCTGATAGTGGAGGGGTGTCATCCGTGCAGTGAGTGTGCTGGTCTTTGGACAAGGGCTATGGCTCAGAAAAACCCACCCCTCCCAGTAGATGCTATGGTTGGCAGACTCGGGAAGGCCTGAATTTACCTTGGCATCTAGATACACTCTTATCTCTGAATGTGTGCCAGAGAGATAGCTGTGTTAGTCTGTGTTTTCAGGGCGTATCAAAACAAAACAGCAGTCATGTAGCACTTTAAAGACTAACCAAATAAATTTATTAGGTGACGAGCTTTGGTGGGACAGACCCACTTCTTCAGATCATAGCCTTACCCAAACAGACTCTGATCTGAAGAAGTGGGTCTGTCCCACCAAAGCTCATCACCTAATACATTTATTTGGTTAGTCTTTAAAGTGCTACATGACTGATGTTTTGTTTTGATACTCACCAGGGCCACGCTGGCAGGCTGTGGTGCGGAAGCTTGCATTGCTGTTGTCGTGTCCTGAGTCTCTTCTGGGTTGTCGCTTTCCAGGGCTGTCAGACTACGCCGGCTTACAGAAAAAGAGAGCCTCAAGATTAATCCAAAATGACTCACAGAGTCTCCTTCCAAATGAATGAGACTTGCCAGGCCAGTAAGGGTGAAACAGGGGAATCTATGTGTGGTGTGGTGGGTGAGTGAGTGGTTAAGGCGCTTGACTGCAATCCAGAAGGTCGTCCTAGGTTCAAGTATAACTTAATGTCACACAAAAAGGCAACTTGCGATTCACTCAGCTACAAACTGGGTTCCTGATCCATGGGGTGAGTGTAAAGTAAATCAGACATGATGGCCCCATCACTCCTTTGTGTACTGCTGGGTGGGAGACTGCATGGTTTAACCACCTTAGCCTCAGGCGCTATTGATTTGGGGGAAACTGGAGGCGAAGTTCCTGGATTTTAATGCCCTGAAGGAATCTTTGTCCTTTTCTACATTAGAAAACGCCATTGGTGTTGTAAAAGTAGCTTTTCATTTCAAGAGTCTGTCCCTTTGGTGCTAGATTTTTAGCTTAAGAAACTCAGTTTTCTTTTCTACCTTACCATGGTTTACATATCATCTGTGTATTGCATAAGAGTAGTTTGTTTGTGGAATTCACACAAATAAACCCTCGCTGATGTGGTCTTTAAGGGGGCCAGGGCTATGGGGTCTGGACAGGAGGTAGGGTGCAGGAGCAGGCTGGGAACTGGGGGGAACTGAGCAGGAGAGAGGGTGTAGGAGTGAGCAGAAAGTGGGGAATCAGGGCGAGAGGGGGCACAGGAGCAGGCTGAGGGTGTGGGGTCTAGGTGGAAGGAAGGGTGTGGGGGGGTGGGGATTGGAAGGGAGGGATCAGGGTGGGGATGAGGGATCTGGGAGGGAGGGCCAGGAGCAGGGTGTGGGTGTGAGTCTGGCCAGCAGAGGGGTGTGGGGTCTGGGTGTGAGGTGGTGGAGGGTTTGGGGGGAGGGATTTGGGAGGGAGGGGGCAGGAGCTGGGTGGGAGGGAGGATGCAGGAAGGGAGTGAGAGTGAGGGTCTGGATGAGAGGAAGGTGCACGAGTGGTCGTGGAGTCTGGGCGATGGGGGTGCAGCTGACCTGCTCACCCAGAGGCACATGGCGCCTTCTCCCTCTGCTTCCAGGCAATGTCTCCCACTGCTGTGACTGGCCAGAATTCCAGCCAATCAAAGCAGCGGTATGCAGCCTCCATGTGCACTGCCAAAGCTGCTGCTGCTGCTGCTGCTGCTGCTACCCCCCCCCCCCCCCGCACCCCCAGGAGTGGCAGCAGAGCCTGGAGCTGCTTCCTGGTCTCCCTGCCCCCCTGCCCGAGCCTGCAGTCTGGATCTGGCCCCAGCTTTCCTGATCTGGCCCACGCTGCCTGGGTCTCTGTGCCCCCAACCCCATCACAGGCCAGATGCTATAGAGGGGAGCTGTGAATGTCGGGGTCCAGATCCAGACAAGCCGCAGTCCAGATGTAGCCCACAGGCTACATCCCCACCACTGGCTTAACTGGTAAACTTTGGAGCAGATTCAGTGTGGTTTTCCTATTGGAGATGTTGCAGCGATTGGAAAAAAAACATCTCAGGCGATATTTACTGCTCATGGCTCCCAAAGCCTTGACATAGCACAGCATGCCCACAGTGAACAGTCCTGATGGAGTAATTATAACTGTCCATGTAAGCAAATTGATGCCCCGCCCCAACAACAACAAAAAAAAATGAGTCGTCCTATATGGTTAAGGCAATACTTTTAATGTGGCCTCTGTAGTGACCCCTCAGAATGTGTGGGTTTCTGCCTGACTAATAAGCATACAACAGCACTGAAGTGCGCATTTTTCTTAACTTTCTGAAGTTGTTGGTTGTGGCTTAACCTGTATTAATATAGCCTTAGAGACAGTGTGCTTCAGTTTTGGTATCTCTCCCACTTGTAATTTCTTTCAAAATTTCTGCTGTGCCCAAGCGGGTGCCCTGCTGGACAGAGTGCTCCTCCACCTTGCTTTTGTGGCTGTACACCATGAGACTGCATCTTATGTATCCATTGGTCAAGGATTGGAATGGGGAAACGAGGAGGCTTCTACTTCTCTCTGTCCCCGTGCCCATGAATATGAATTGTTGAAAGCGGCCACCAATTTGGCAGTTTCAAAGTTAAAAACAATGTTTTTATTCTTCAGCATTTCAGGGGGCTAAACTGTCCATGTCCGACGTGCATGTGATGTTGAAGCCATGTAAAACCATAGTTTTAATTGACGGTTTTAAAAAGATTGTCCCATTCATATCTAGCATTTGTCTAGTCAGGCATGTATGGAGTCTTCTGATCCTCCTGGGAAGATGGAGGTTTTGTTATGTCTTTGCTCTGTTTGTTTTGTAGCTGAGGATAATTTTTCTTAACACGCAGTTACAAGTTTAATGACACCCGGGTTGCTTCATGAGAATGTCTGTATAATGGGTTATGTGCCCTTCTAGGTTTCAGAATCACGTTTTCTCAGTTATTACAAAGGCTGCTGACTCCACCGTGCCATTTTTTTTTTCTAAAATTTCATTTTCCTAGTGCACACTGTGATCTTTTTACTGGCTCCTTTCGAAGATCAAAGACATGTAATTCTACAGCTGCCTTGAAACTAGATGCCTCCTTCTTTTCTGAGTTGCATACTCCCTGATTACCACTTCATTGTCTTCTTGCACATCAGTCATCAAAATCTCAGTTTTCTCTGAAGCAAGCATGTCCTCCCGTGTACAGTTTTTATTTCCTGCTCTTGCCTCGTGTGGTCTGACATCATCAGCCATACAGTTCCACTCATTCTCATGTTTGTTCCCTCCTACTCCCCAAATACGTAAGCTGTTGTTTTAACTTTATTTTTTGCAGCATTTTTGCAGCATTTTCATCAGCTTAACACATTATTGCAGACAGAACCGCGATAGCTGTGTTGCACATAGAGCTAGGTCTACTGAGGTTTGCCTTCTTCAAAAGGTAAATTATATTTTCTGCAAATTCAGGAAAGCTTAACTTCTTTTTAATATTTTTAACAGCTTTTTTTTTTTCTGCTAAAAAGTGTCTTTTTTTCAGCCTTGTCTGGTTGTTTTCGCAGGGTTTGGGTTACATCCTAAATTAAAATACTGACTGCAAGTGACTCCTTCCCATTCACATTGGTGGATATTGTCTAGCACGTCATGGCAGAAAGCGATGCAGCGCCAACCCTACCAAAAAAGTGTGGGCCATACATTTCGTCTGTAACCAGTCATGGCATGAACTTGGTGATTCGTGGAATAGTGCTGTTTTTTATTGGCGTGTTTCTTGCCTTAGTATTAAACTTGCTACAGATTCAGAGAAATGTCACGCTCTTTCCACCAGATGTCATCACAAGCATCTTTTCTTCAGCTTGGTGGGTACCGCCTTGCTGTGGCACAGCTTCAGGTAAGGTCTGAAGGTGCCAACTGTTTGCATGTTTTGTGAATGGGAGCGGGAAATGGGATTTGAGGAAATTAAATATCCTCCATAAGTAGAAAAATGTGGAAAATTTAAAATTCTGGATCAAATCTTGCTGCCTTTCCAATCTATGTGTTTCCTTCTTCCCTACCCCCAAAAGATCTTTGTACATTTTACAGATGTTGTAGATTGAATCATAGACCAAAGAAATGTAAGATTGGAATGGAGCTTGATAGGTCTTGTCCAGTCCCCTGCACTGTGACTGGATTAAATACTATCTAGTTTGAGCCCTGCTGTGCGGAACGCTTCATTCAGAAGATCAGGCTCTGTCTTCAGGATTAGGAAAGCAAAGTTTCGCAAGCCACAAAAATCCATACGATTGTAACCTTGAGGCTGGATTACTGCCATGCCCTTTATGAGCAGCTGGCAAAGAACTTGGAAATCTCAGATTTTGCAGCCTGGAGTGGTTTGCCTTGCCTGGTTTAAGCTGTAATTAGACTATGCCATTTTTGTCCCCACCTTCCTGCTTGCTTCTGAGTCCAGGTCAAGGGGCAGGTTTAGATTTATAAAGCTCCACGTGATTGGGAATCAAGTTATGCCCCTGTATCAGGAGTGTGTGAATACTGGCCCATGGGCCAGATCTGCTCAACCAGGCTTAGTTCCTGGTGGGCCCCCACCTCTATATTTGTACTTCTGCAGGTATTGGGCGATCACAGCTCTCATTGGCTGTGGATTTCCATTCGTGGCAAGGGAAGCAGCCAGAAAGGGTGGGGACTAGGATACTGCTTCCAGATGCTCCGATTGGCTGCAAGTGGCAATCTGTGGCCAACAACAGCTGCGATTGTCCAGTACTTGCAGAGGCATAGGTAAATACATGGGCGTTGGCCTGCTGAAGGCTAACCCTGGCAGGCCACTGCTTTTTTATTGCTCACACATGCCCAATCTCCTAAGGAGGCATATGTACAAGTGCTGTCTTGTTCCTTCATGTCAGTGGTACATTCTTAGCCATGAGTGTCCTCTGAAATCTGCTCCCTTTAGAAGTCTGACAGACCTTGGGCTTCAGAATTCAGTGTAAGGCTTTACCGTGGGTCACTATGACACTTCACCAGTGGATTATTCTGAGCTCTTGGATGGGGGAATTCTGTTATAAGTAAACCTTTTACTTTGAAGACGGT
Source organism: Carettochelys insculpta (assembly GCF_033958435.1). Lineage (NCBI taxonomy): Eukaryota > Metazoa > Chordata > Testudines > Carettochelyidae > Carettochelys > Carettochelys insculpta. The sequence goes on from NC_134144.1 coordinate 61,923,977, forward strand.
CTTCCTTGAACTTGATTTGCCTTTTTGAAGGTAGTAATACAAATTGGAAAACGTACCTTTGGGCTTTTGGGCAATTCAGGTATCATGCTAAAGGTAATTTTAAGCCTAGTCATTTATCTGATTACCTTTTTTTTTTTGGGTATGATGTTGAATCATTTCACCACAGATTTCAGAGAGGAGCCTAATTTGAGAGGAAACTGTCTAAACAGCTGTCACAATATGCCTATTTTATTTTTGCTCTACTTGGAATATTTTGGTCAGTTCCTTACTTCTTGTATCTGTAAGTTGCCTGTCTAACACAGCTCTTACCCTCTAATCTGGCTGCTATGGTACCCTGAATTTGCTGCATATATATTTGTGCTTAAATTGGTTGTCTTGACATAGAACTCATGAGGGTTTTTATTTACTGATCGAGCAGTTTGATTGGGCCAGCTCATAAGATTTTTTTTCTTTCCTATTTATAGCAGGGCTCAGCTACCAAGAGCACATCTATTAAATGTTTTTACAGTAAGAATGATCTCTGCTTTTAAAAGAGAATGCATAGATTTAGTTTTATATAATTCTGTGTTAGTAATATGGGCATTGTGTGTCCATGAGGCCTCCAAGAGGAGAGGAGAAAGATTGAAAAGATTGAAAGGTCAGCAGTATGCCCAGGAGAGGGGATTCTGGGCATCAGTGACCTATGCACCAAGATGTTGGAGTGGAAGAGGCTTACCTACCTATGTCCACTGTTCTCATTTAGTTACACACCATGATTCTGCACTATTTTCAGTTCAGTCTACTCTATTTGTTTCTACCTAAAAGATTTGTTCTGGGGTTGAAGTGACAATGTCCCACTTGCAACAGTGTCAGCCTCTTAGCAAGCAATTGAGACCATTACATACCTACAAACTGTTTACCAGGAAATTCTGAGCTTCAGGCTTTGTCACAGTCTTGAGGCGACAAGTTGAGCTTTTATGCTGAAACTGACTTACAAAATTGCATGTTCTTACTTCTTAGTCAGTTTCCTCTGGCCATAAATGCCACAGTGGTTCTTCCTAGGAATGTTTCCCAGTTCTTCCTCTCCAGCTGTTGTCTGTCTAATGTGCAAGGGCTACCTGAGGGAATACTGTTTGCAACCTACTCAAGACAAATTGCTGGATAATTAATGTGTTGTTCTGCTCCCCATACTTACCCAACCTAATTGACATTAATATCTCTCAGGAGTATGTCTTCCCCGAGTCCATCATCCCCAGTAAACAGATATGCAAAACCGCAATGTTTTTGAATGGCCCCCCCCCCAGGCATTAGACCTTGGTAACTCATCCTAAAGACATAAATGAAGAGACCTTTTGTAGCCATCCATCGGTGCTATTTGCAGAATTTTTCCATCTGCCATGGTTTGCTGTCAGCGGGGTCCCATATCTTCAGCTAGAATTTTGGTCATGTGGCAATTTCTGATGCTGCTTCACTATTGGTTTTTCATTTATTTCTTAAAGCCAGTAGATCAGATTCCTTTCTGAAAGATGGAAAACATCTCCTGTGAGATGCATCCAACCTACTGGTAGGCCATACGTGTTAGTGTTCAAAGCTGACACCTGAACCCCTCCCCTGCTCCTTACAAGATAAAACAGAATCATCTTAAACAGCATTTGCACTGGTGCTTCTGAGCTGGGGTGGCAATGTTCATCACAGCTGGAACTATGGAATAGTGAGTGAGTAAGGCAAAAGTACTAACAAAATTTTAGAAAGTTCTACTTCAGTTTGTTTTTGTGTCTGCCTGGTATTAACAACCATCACAATGTTGCTGTGGCTGAAGGCGCTGCAAGGGAATTTTAAATTACAAATATATAGCTGTTCTCATTAAATTTTAAGGTAGCCTTTTCATAACTTACATTTGGGGCCTAAACAATCTGAAGTGCATTTTTTTTAATTTTATATTTAAATCTTGATAGTGTTTGAAAAATATTTGTCTTTGTGGTTGCAGAGCTGTCTTGGGTCTAGAATGTCTCTTGTACAACTAAATATAGCAAATGCTGAAATTGTTAATTTTTCTTTCATGTTTCCACAGCTGTGATTGGGTTGTTGTATCCCTGCATGGACAAACATCTGGGAGAGCCACATAAATTTAAGAGAGAGTGGTCCAGTGTAATGCGTTGTGTAGCAGTCTTTGTGGGGATAAATCATGCTAGTGCTGTATCCTTTTGTGTGATAGTGAAATTTGCAGAAACAAATTAGTTTCTGGGAAACCAAAGGTTAAATAGTTGCTCACAATGTAACTATTTTTAGACCCTGATGTGCAAAGTTTTGAAGAAGGACATGCACAATGTAGGTTAGGGTTAAAACTGAAATGAAATATCAGTAGCTGCACTCGTTTACGAAGTTCATGCATATAAGTTTTTGGCAATACCATTTAAACTGAAATATATCACTCTTGCTTTTTAACAGAAATTTGCCTCTCTTTTAGAGTTATTCAGGTAGATATAGGAAAGGAGTATATGCTCTGAGAAATTGTTAAGGGTGTCCTTTTTGCACTTATTGTAACTATTGGTTGTAGTTGTAAAGAGAAAATGTCACATGCATCATCAGCATTGAAGAATGTGCACTTTGATAAATATGGGAAAAATGGTTGGAAATAATATTCGGAAATAATATTGGATCTCAAAGCATTATACAAAGGTGACTAAACATTATTATCCCTATTTTACATATGGGGCTGAGATGCAAATAGGCTAAGTGACGTCTTAGAATATGCAGAAAGGAGGGAAGTGACAAGTGAGTCAATGTGGTATGAAGTGCAACGTATTGTTTTCTGCTAAATTCAGAAAAATCCATGTACATCTGTACAGTAAACTAACACCAGCCCTGGATGAAGGAACTGTGAGTCCCAGAAGACCAATGGATAAAATATATCCTCAGATGGGACTGTGGTGCCTCATGGGCAACTCTGTGAGCAGATGTGTTTTGTGTCATTGTGTTTTGTGCCTCCCTCTAAGTTAAGGCAAGTGACTAATCTATCAAACCCAGACTCAAAGAAAAGAAATTAAAATGAAAATTCAGCATTTCTAAAAGGGTCATTCTTTCATCGGTAGCCTCAGGCTGCAGACTGTTTTCTGCAGAGACTAGCTGGTGATTTGGTGCAGACTCCCTGGCCATGTGGTGCTGGTATCCTTCTTGTTTCCAGCTGAAAGAGAACCAGAAAAGGGAGAATGGATGAAATGAGATATCAAAGAAAGTCATGGAAAATGGGCTGCATTCCCATTCAAGTGGTCTGAATTTTGGATGTATGTTGTTCTTTTTCTGCAGTCATATCCAACGTGCAGACAAAAGTTGGAACCATCAAATTTATGATCCTGCTAATCTCACATTGCAGGACTCAGTTCTCCTTTATTCAAAGAAGTATCCTCCTGGTCTCTAGATGACATTGGTTCCCAACTATCCCCTGAGAGTGGGCACCTTTATGTACAGGACCCTAATAAATTCAGGCTTGTTTCTTGAAAATTTGAGTGGTGAAATCCCCACAAGTTGGATTATTTTCAACAGTTTACTATCAGCCATTCCATGGCTGTGTCTAACACTAGAGTGATCTGTTGACAGAAGTTGCTGTTGGAAGAGATCGTCTGACAAAATTTCTGTCAACAGATCGTGGGCACACATGAAAGCGGATCACTCTGTTGATCTGCTCTGGCGACAGAGTGGCCAGACTGCCCAGCCGCTTTCTTGACACAACGGCCAACGAGAAGTATAGCAGACAGGGCTGCCCGGTGACCTGGAAGCCCTGTCTGTCAACAGAGGGCCCCCTGAAACGTCCACACGGCTTTTTCATCAAGAGATTCTGTTGAGAAAGGTGTTCTGCCTTATGGGGGAGAGGCAGAAGGCTGTCGACAAAAGTGCTGAGTTCTGTCAGCAGTATGTCGCCAGAACACGTTCTTAGTGTGGACGCTCTGCGAGTTTTGTCAACAAAATTCTCTAGTGAAGACATAGCTGATGTGTTTAATATCTTTCATAGCTATTCTGAGTGTAGCAACTCTAATTTGTTCCAAGAGAAAGCAGTCAAGTAGCACTTTAAAGACTAGCAAAATAGTTTATTAGGTGAGCTTTCGTGGGACAGACCCACTTCTTCAGACCACGCTATGGTCTGTCCCACGAAAGTTCACCTAATAAACTATTTTGCTAGTCTTTAAAGTGCTACTTGACTGCGTTGTGTTTTGATAGTGTATAGACTAGCACGGCTTCCTCTCTGTTATTGTTCTAAGAGGCTTCTCAGAAAGTTTGGGCTTCAGATCATTTCACCTTCAAAAAGCAGCATTAGGATCTTAGACTTTTCCAGATTTGGTCTGACTTTGGTATTGGTGTTCTTATGTTTGTCATTATGTCTGTTACCATCCAATTTATGCCACTTCCTTTTAGACTTCTCCACTAGATCTTCCTCTGGGCCAGTAGATTCCTGTGGTTTTATCTATAAAATTATCATCCCTTAATTGAAAGTTTATTCTTATGAATGTTAGCATTTTCTCTTTAATGGTACTTTCTTATAGAAATGTTGTGAAATTGAATTTGTTAATATTTTTAAAGCACTTCAAAGGGGGTAAATGCCACAAAAGTTCATGTGATTATTAATTTATTGTATTACTTAAAGTTAATGTAACTGATCTTTCACAATTTATTATATTATTGAAAGCTGATGTAACTGATGTTCCACATTGACTCACTTGAGTATTTTGATCATGCTATGTATTTTCATTTTGCACTGCTGTAGGTTTCTTGATTCTTAATAAATATTTTATTGGATAAAAATACTATGCTAATTGAAAGCATGCAATAGTGATATAGCTTTTGTTTTTCCAAATGGCCTTATTTCAGTAAACTACAGCATAACATGTATGGCATTTTGCAAATTTAATGCTAGATTTAAGGCTTAAAGCACAGATTATTAAAAGAGTAACGTGATGCAGTAATATTTTTATACTAAAGCTGTCCAAAAATCTACTATTCTGCTTATTAGGTGTCTAATCTTGTGCTGAGACAACACTGTTGGCTTTACAAATAGTCTAAATATAAAACAGCATTTTAATTCAGTACTCTTCTTGGCTAATCATTTTAATTATTATAGGATTCACATTCCAATTAGTTGTATGAAATAGAGAGACCTGTGCCTATGAAAGAACTAGATAATTACATTTGTTATGTAGGAGTATGTTATTTCTCAGGTCTAACAGCTCTTTAAAACTGATCCTTAACAAATGACCACAGAAGGTGGATTTTGCCAACAACATACAATTGTCTCTTACACTAGCTGCACTTTCAATTGGACTGTGGTGGACATTTGATAGATCACGAAGTGGCTTTGGTCTTGGAATAGGAATTGCTTTTCTGGCCACCTTGGTATCACAGTTTCTGGTCTACAATGGGGTTTACCAGTAAGTATTTTTCTAACAGTTAAGTGTTATTCATGTTAGATTAGTAAACAAGAACATTAAAAGTCAGACTGACTTAACTTGATCCCTGAACATACTAATACTTAAACCCAATGCCTTTTTTGTTTAAACGAAAGGGTGTGGGGGGGGTGGTGCTGGTACTCGGCCAGTTTACTGCCTCCTTTCTCCGGCCAGTCCCATGGCTGGGGCTACCAATGTGCTGGTACTCAGTACCGGCAAGTAATGGCAAAAAAACCCCACTGCTTAAACACATGGATACCTTTACTTTAATTGGACTATTCATATGAATGTTTATGTGGGTGTAAGACTGAGGTTTTGATTTGGAATTGTAAAACATACAATACCAATAGCAAAACAAACTAGATCAAACAGAGAAAGGGTATAGTAGTCCCCGAGTTATGCGAGTGTTGCATTCCTTCACACCCTCGCATAACTCGAATTGCACATAAGTTCAGGGGGAGCTGCTAACTAGGTGGCAGCCTGGCTCCTTTGGGCTTGTAGGAGCCAGGTGCAGCTTCTCTCCGGCCTTCGCAGCTGGGAGAAACTGCGCTGCAGCAGCTCTACCCACCAGGCTCTCTCAACTGGGGGTGCCTGGCAGGCAAACAGCCACTGCTGCAGGGGCTTCTCCCCCAGCTGGGCGAGCTGGGGGTTGGAGTGCTTTTGATTTGCATTTAACTCGCGTTAATGCGAGTTAAGCACAAGTCAAAATCGCGCATGCTGCGGGATTACTGTATTAGACTAAATGAATGGATGGATAGCAGATTTGATAGCTGCAGTAAGAAATCAAACTTTCTTCTACAAGTGTGTGTGTACTGTTAGGCTAATCTATTTCCCATATACATATTTAACTATGCACCTGGCTCTGTGTTTAAAAGTGTTCATTTTTTTGAAGCAACTGTGTAGAGGGTTAAGTTCAATGTTGGCAGCAAACAGGTAATAATACAAATTAATACTCCTTTCTAGATATACTTCTCCAGATTTCCTGTACGTTCGTTCCTGGTTACCTTGTATATTTTTTGCTGGTGGTATTACTGTGGGGAACATTGGTAGGCAGCTGGCAATGGTAAGTTAGGGTTTTTTTTTGGTACTGAGCTTATATTGTCTAGTTTAAGAAATTCACTGATGTCTTCGTGCATGCCACTCTCCCCTGTTAAACACCAGCCGGTACACTAGACCCCCCAACTTCTCACAACCCCGGTGTAAGTCAAATTTCCCACACAATTCAAGGGAGCCAGGAAACTGATGGGGGCACCAGCCCTCGTCAGTTTCCTGACTCTAGCGAGTGAAGGGGAGCTGGGGACCAGGCATCAGCATGGCTCCCTGCTCCACTCCACTTGCAGAGCTGGGAAACTTACCAGGGGCTAGTTCCCTCAACAGTTTCCCTGCTCTTGTTAGTGGCAGCAGCTGAGAGCCTGACTCTTGGCTGCAGCCACTGGCAGGAGCAGTTGCCGCCCATGACAGGAGCCGGGAAGCCTTTCCTGTCAGGGGCAGCAGCCCAGTCACTGCCTCGCCTGACAGGAGCAGTTTCTGCGCTCCTGTCAGGGGCAGCAGTCACATTAAGTATCTTGGGGGTTTACTGTAATTCAGATTGCAAATGTGGACTGAGATGGGACTCCAGAGGCAGTGTTTTTCAATCTGGTCAGTGTGTCCTTGCCCCCAACAGAAGTTCTGTGTGATGCTGTGTGCCCAACATATCCTAAAGGGTTCCCTGTTTCATTGTGCTCACTTTATTCTATATGCCCTCAAGCCTTTGCAGGATAAGAGTCTAAACAGGAACACCATGTTTTGGGGAAAACTAGCTGGAAAGGCTCTGAGTTAATTGCTAATATACAGTACTTAGGTACTATTTAGTTATACAAGGAGTCCCAGAATGCTGGTACTCCATGCATACAGTGTGCATAAAATCTGCTTACTACAGAACTGTAGGCTATGAAGATAACCTGAAAAGTGTGGGAGTTTTGGGGCGTGAACTTATCTTGTAGAAAGAGTGGACAGAGCTATTGTTCCAGTTACTGTGTAAATCTCTGTCTTTCATAGCTACTTATCTCAGTCAGAGCTTAATTGTATAAAGCCTTTTTCTCAGATAATTATCACTTTCTTTGGTTGTTTTGCAGTATGAATGCAAAGTCATTGCAGAAAAGTCTCACCAGGACTGAGGAAAAGCAAAAAGCATCTTTTCTACAGAAAACTATATGACAAACAACTTTTGGAAGAACATGCTATAAGGAACATTTTGACTTTAAAATTGCCAAAATGCAATTTTTCTCCCTTTGAATGGTAAACTTTACTGCAATCTGTGATTGCTGCTTCTGTAAGTCTGTTAGAAACTTCAGTGTCTGATTACTGTGAAGTAACACTTGTATGCAATATATCTGACAATATTTGTTTATAGACAAGATTCAGTTATTTTACCATTCTAAACTTGTTTTACCATCTTCTTCCACAATGTTACAGTGCCAAACAGTATCGTGTAGCTGAAAATTCGACTTCAGTTTTTCTAGGCAATCTGTGAAATTGAAGTTTTTGATAGTTTAGAAAAAACCGGAGAAGTCAGAATTAAGGCGGAAGATACTGCAAGTCATGCTGGTAGCTGGTATATTTATTATGTACTGTGCTGGAATGAGTTGCAGGTGAGCTGTGATGTCAATAAGGAAACCAAGTTAAGCCCAAAAATGTGCTAATCACTTTTTAGTTAAAAAAAATAAAAATAAAAATAAAATAAAACTTATATAGGTTTATATTGGCTGCCTCCATGCCATCTCTCATTGCCCTAGTATCTGTCTCCAAATGATATGTTATTAGGAAATCTCTAGTGAACTTGGAAACAGAAACTGCTGATGCTATAAAATCTTAAGAAAAATGAAAAAGGAAATTGAAGACTCATTTCGAAACCTGTTGTTTTCCCTTAACCAAATCACAGCCATGCTACTGGTTAATGAAGACCTGTGCCATCTCGGGCTAGATTCTGACACAAGTAGTCATGCTGAGTAATACCTTACTCTACTAGTCTGCCTGAAGTCAGTGAGAATAGTGGGCAGGGGGCTGGTAAGGGAGGTTCTATTTTAGGTATGTGTATGGCCCCATTTGTGTAATATGAGCATCTCCACATCTTTAATATATTCATTCTCACTACTCACCCTGGGAAATAGGAAAGTACTGTATGTCCCATTTTATAGTTAAGGAACTGAGGTACAGGGAGTATAAGTACCTTGCCCAAGGTCACACAGGAAGTCTGTGGCAAGGCAGGGACTTGATCCCAGGTCTTCCAAGACCTACTTTATTGCACTAACCAGTTTTCCTTCTGGCAGTATGTTGGTTGGAATCTAGCCCAGATTTTTGGGCTTACATCCACTTTCCCTTTTTGGCTTTGTACTTCTCCCATGAGACTATAGGACAAACTCAACTTTGCTGCAAACAGACATCACCCTCTTCCTCCCCCAACTGTCTGCACCAGCTGTGAATTTGGCCTGAAATGTCACACCTCTGTCTTCACTTCTGTCACTGTCTTGATGTTTAAACAAGCTCTTTTGTTGCATTTAAATGATTGACATTTTAATCTTCTATGAAAGATTTTTAAAACACGTTATAGTCACGTAAGGAGGCTGAAATTGGTCCAAAGAAGAAATACTTGTTTAGATATGTTTTAATAAATAATAATGTCTGTGTATGTATTGTAAATGAAGCCTGAACTAGGCAGTTTTTTCTGAGTATTGTGTGCTTATATCTGAAGTTAATAACATATGCAGTGAAATGCCTCCAATAGAAGGTAGCAAAACAAATGGTCACTAGAAGGAAAAACTTTTTGCACAAACAAAGCTTTTGCAATTTTTAAGTAAGCAAATGATATGCAGAGATCTCAGTTCAGCAGCTCCATATTTTTCATTGGCTTATTACAGCTCCATGACATTTCAGTGCCTCATGCACATTTTGAGTTTGGCCATAATTCAGGACAGTATTTAAGCACACCCATTCCTGTAAGCTACATTAAACGCATGCTTAAGCGCACTCCTGCTTAGGGATGTTTCTACTCCATCAGGGCCATTATAAATAATGCAACCTTGGATACTGCATACATGAAGTCTGTAATTCCATCTTCAGTTGCTGGCATTTCACTAGGAACTTGTTATTTTTTTTTTTTAAATCATTTGGCATGATCTGCATTCCCTACTCATGCAAATGATTTCAGTTGCATGATGGTATGAGCAAGGACTGCATGATCAGATCTTCAACAGGGTTGTATTCATAAAAAAATCAGTGATTGGCATAAAAGCAGAGATATTGATCAGAATTTTTAAGTAGTTGTGAATAAATAATGTGGTACCTCAGACTCCAGGGCTTTAATGGTGACCACTGTGTATGTAAAACTGGAGATAAGTAATTTCTTGTTATTTGCTTAGTAATAAGGTCTTCTATCTATTGGTTTACATCCTTTTGAGAACAGGACATGTATATACAAATGTACAGTAAAATTCCTTGTGGTTGTTCATTGGTGGCACCCACTTTGCAACATTTTAAAGTCACATTCATTTAAAAAGGTTTGAAATATACTGTCGGCTAGCTACTTTCCAAATTTCGTGTTTGAAACTTTAAGGTGGTTATGCAAAATGCACTTGGGCGGTCTCTTTTATTTTATAGATGTTATTTTTTTAATTCTTATTTGACTAAAATAAATTGCTGCCAGATGAAAACCTTGTATGCCATATTTTCAACCAAATATTAGATTGTCTTCAAAACATGCAGTATAGAATGAAAAAGATATATTTTAGATATAACTTTATTAGCACTATAAACTCTTCACTAAGTATGAGTTGTAAGGTCTATGCTGTTTACGTCTGTTAAAAACAAAATATATATTAAATATAATTACAATCTTGTTTTTGACAGGTTTATTTTTAAGTAATAATCATAATTATATGGAAGCACAGGTGATCCATATGCTAATTTTAGCTGGAGAGCTCACATGATGGTTTCACAATCTCCCTGTTAAAAACTAACAGATTAAAACAGGATTACTAATTAAGGAGTGAGCTTTAAATCAACAGTGATTCTAACACTACTTGGGTACTGGGTTGCCTTTAAAATTCTGACATCTTTGATCTGAAAGCTGGTTGGATGGGAGAATATATACAAGTAAGCAGTACAAGTTAAAATTGGTCAAGAGAGAGAAAAATAATGAGTCGGGAATAAATGGTCATTATAAGATGGAAAAGGGGTTAAATGCAGGGTATTCTAAGAATCCGTAATGGGACTCATGTATTATAATGTATTTATAGGTGGTCTGAAATGGGTGAGGTTAATGCTGAAGTGGCCACATTTTTTAAGTAATGTAACGTTAGTTAATGAGATTATCAAGTCTAAAACTTAGTATAGCTTCAAAGCTACCCCCTTAGCAATTCTCTAGTGCACGTATAACTTTTATTTTAGACAGATGGGGTGAAGGGATTTGATGACTTCTAGAGGTCTCTGTTTCACCTAAATTTCTGTTTCTCTAGTGCACATTGGAATGTTCAGTTTGAGTTATTCATACACATGGGTGGATTTCTTGTTAGCAGAAAAGAGAGGAAAGACAGCTAGGTGGACAGTTCAGAAACAATTTCTGAAGAAAAAGAAAAAGCAAATACAGTCATAGGTGTATTCAGGTAGATAGACACTATTATGTTTCAGCCTGAATAGCTGGGTTCTGTTTTGGGCACCCCATCTCCAAAGGAACATAACAGAAATCGAGGAGGTCAAGAGAATTTTAATCAGTGAAAACAAAGAGTGGTATTAGATTACTTCACATCGGAACATAGGAATTACTACATACATTTCCCTGTTAGGGAATAGTAACAAAAATTATGAAAGGGATATGAAGCTTCATGCTGCATGGTGTAAATCAATTTTTAACAACTAGAGATTATTCTGAGAGATGTTTGGGGTAGCTGGTGGATTTTGCCATAACTGCTCGCTCCAGTGCTTCAGAAGCACCTGGTGCTGGCTGCTGTCAGAGAGAGAATCCTGGACTAGAAGGACATTGGATCTGATCTGCTATGACCATTTCTATGGACTGTAATGGAGTAAGTCCTAGGTGCAGCTTTTTCCTGACACCTGAGAATTAACAGTTAATACAGGGATTGAGGATTAAGGGTTTACATCCCTCCTTTTATCTAATGAGATCTAACACACCTGTGGATTACATTAGCCATATAAACATCTGAAGTGGGAGACGCTCAAAGGGTTAGTATTATTTAGGTTAGAGAGGAGACATGTAAGATTTATAATGAAACTATTTACAGTAATGAACATCATAACAAACGTCCTTAACAGGGAAGTTTACACATTTCTTAGAACTATCTAGTACTGTCCATTGTTTGAGATAGGATAGTGCACTAGATAAATCATTGGTCCACTGTAGTGTTTTACGTGTGTGCACTTCTGCAGGTTCTGAAAGTCTTCAGCTAATGAATTTACTTTGGCATTTTTTTTTAAATTATGGAAAGCTGCATGCTACCCTGTGATCGGCAGAGAAATGGTTGGCAGCTGTGAAGAAAGCAGACATGGTGCCAGTTCTTTAACTATTAGTATGAAAGAAACCCTGGCAGGAGCAGTCAGATAAAGTGTATTATGATTCTGCAGTGATTGGTGCTTCATTAAATATGTGGAAATCTTGAGTCCTTAACACAATAATGGAACAAATATGGAAAGAGAACATATTTCTGAAGAGAGGGTGACAGTTACGAACAACAGAGAACATGAGTTTACTGAGAACAAATCAAGCCACGTGAATATGAACATTCTTTTGATGTTGTTTGGATGAAGGGAGCAGGCATAATGGATCTGGTTTTCATGAAAGCATTTTAATACGGACCTCACAGTTGTGTGTGAAAACTTGGTCTTAAACACAGGTACTGTCATACACATGTGAAAACTGGTTGGGGAACTGTAAATAAATCTACATAAATACTAATGATAAACCACAATAGTAGGAGCTGGGGAGTATCTATTGGGATTGAACAGTGGCTGGTTTTAGGTCTGGTCTTGGCAGCCCAAATCTGTTGTTGACGTCCTTCCTGTGAACAAATTAAACACAGAGCTTTCAGTGATTTTACTTGCCAGTTTACTGAATTTTTCTTAGCTGATGCATTGGGTGCTTCAGTGGGTAGGTTGTCTGGCTACGACTATTTAGTTATGATAGTTCCTTGAGACCAGGACTCCATTGTTCTAAACATTGTACACACCTGAATGTCATATGCATTCTGTGCTGCTGCCTGACATCACAGCGTCGGCCAAATAAAATGGATTGAGGTTGTCAATAGAAAAGTCCCAGGCTTCATGTAGTTTCTAGTTCTTCTCCTTTCGTGGGTTATAGAAAGTTCTCAGGGAAAGTCTTTTTCTTGAGGGAGGCAGGGTAGCGATAAGCAGCTACCTGGGAATGGCTATCCTATTGCTGTGAAAAAGTTTCATCAAATGGAAAGCTTGGCAACATTTGTTAGAGCTGTTTCGCAATCGCTGGTCTATGGATGGACACTGGTCCCGGAGATTTCCCTGGTAGTTTAGGAGGGCAGGCAGCCAGCCAGCCAGTTCCTGGTATCAAGAAGTTTGAGAAACCTAGGGAACTCTAACCTCATATAATCTGTCCTGGAGAGCTGGATGCTCTCCCCAACCCCGAACTGTAAATACCTTGTCTTCACAGGCTTTGTTCTGAGCTTTGTGAGCTGTGGTGTCTTGGGGATTGCAGTTACCAGTGGTTTGTATGTGGAAACCCAGTCTGTGGGATCTGAGCCATTAGTGACTCTGAATAATTTGTAGGATCAGTGGTTCCCACCCGCCCTGTACAAATGCAGCATGCTGTCATGCAGGCTGGCTCAGCTTCCGTCCCTGCCATGGGGATCAGGTTCTTCTCCCACCTCACCCTCCAACACGGAAGAGCCCAACCCTCATGGTGGGGACAGAAGGTGAGCCAGCCTGTGTGCCATCTCAGCCTTATAAGTGCAGAGCAGCAGTGGAGGAAACAGCCTGATCCCTCTACAAGCAAGGATAGTGGCTGAGTCAGCCACTCCCTATTTACTTGTGGGGCAGGGCTGCAAGTAACAGGAAGCACTAACTGATAAGCAGATGCTTATCAGATAGTTGTGTACCCAGATATTCTAGGACATCCCTGATACATGCAGTGCCTGGTGATCCTCCTCATGACAGGTCCTAGAGTCAGGCCTGTCCAGTATAGGCCAAAGCGTAGGTCAGGGGTTCTACCCTTGGAGGAGGAGTACGTGGAGCCACCCACACCCCTGTGTCCTCTCTGCCCTTTTAAACTTTCTTCTCCGTAGGTTTCCCCTCTAAGCCAGTGTGACAAGACCACCTTCTGCACATCTTGGGCCACCACAAGCAAACTGAGCTTTATGAACACCAGGGTGTTATTTATGGGTTCCTGCACCAGCTTACAGCCTTGTGTACCATCATACAACTGGAAGTAATCATCCTCCTTACCCACTCTCTGGGAGGGTGGGCAGGATCTTATCACCCTGAGATCCCATGTCTCCTCGTAGCCTTCCCAGCACTTCCTCTCTTGTCCTGTAACAGTGTGCTCCTGATTGCTGTCATTAGCTTCTCAGCCTCCCAGGTAATTAAGCCATTGAGCACCCATCTCCAGTTAAATTAACTCCACGGGAGAATAGTTAGTACTGTAGAGTCCCTCTACACAGGAATAAAAGACCTGCAACATGACTGCAGCTGCCACAGGTCACCTGTTTTAGGGTCACAGGGCTAAAACTCACTGTGTAGATGTCATGAATGAATGCTTGTAAAGGGTTAAACCCAGAGGGAGTGGGTTCTCTGTTGGCAAGCAGCCAGATGAGCCAATGGGAAGAGAAAGGAATCTTTTGAATTGAAGCAGTTACCTGCTCAGAGGCTTTCTTTTGTCTTGGGGTTACCCAAGAGGAAGACGTTCCAAGTGTATCTTACAGGACTTTATAAAGGGGTTTTCTCATTTGAGTGGTGGTAGCTACCTCCCAGGGTCAGGAAATCTGTGACCTTGGGAAGCCTTTAAGCAGAAGCCCATAGTGGGACAAGGCATTTTTAAGGTCTCTGGTGGGCCCCCACCTTCTGCACTCAGAGTGCCAGAGTGGGGATCAGCCTTGACAGTAGACATTTGGCTTTGATCTGGAACCTAAGCTCAGAGACCCTCCCCACTTGCTGTGTTGTAGAGCTTGGGCTCCAGATCGAGCTCACATGTCTACACAGCAGTATTCATCCCTTCAGCCCAAACACTGCAAGCCCATGTCAGCTGATCTGGGCTAGCTGGGACAGGGTTTTTTCTGCCTGTGCAGACATCATTTTAGGGTTGGTCTAACACTACGGATCAAAGGCAATCCCAGATACGCAATTCTAGCCACTCCACTTGCATAGGTAGAATTGACATATCAGGATCAACTATCTTCCCTTGTGTAGATCAGGGATCTTCAGGCTCACGCCAGCGTCCCTTACGCCACACGTCAGCCTGGACGATCAGGGTTGATGGTTCAGCCCAGAGAGATCAAGTTTGCTGCATCTTCACACATGTGGCAAAAGTGATCCCTGGAAGATTGATCGTGATGCGCTGACACCTCCCCCACCATAAGTATAGACGTACCCTTAGTGAGCTGAGTTCCGGGTCAGCTATAGACTCCTACTCCTCTGTCACAGCTAGTCTTTCCATCTCTGCATTTGGCTGGATTCTGCAACAGCAGGTGGTAGCAACCGGCAGACCCTGACCCTGGCTCCTAAAGAATGCATGTTGTCCTAACAGCTGTCTCACCCTGCCTGACTTACCTGTCTGCCACATTTGGAATCGCGTTACCTGTAATGTCCAATTTTAACATTAACGGATGAACATCATGCACTGAAGTGGTGTTAATGTGACATATAATGCTTGTAAAAGTACAACCTGAGATGGAGAGAGTGTGTGCCTCACAGTGGGCCTGGGTAATCAGTCAAGACCGTTAGTTCTGATGCCAGCACTAAATGCAATGCAGGAGGCATTTTGGAATTTAATGTCCAACTCTAAATCTTCAATGAAAGGTAAATCAAGCCAGTTAATGATGGTGGAATAGTAAACACTACTTAGTTTAATGGTTTCTTGTAGTCACATTATAGGACTATATATGACCATGTTTGGAATGAAAGGACCTACTGCTTTGTCCTGAATTTTCTTCAACAGGCAACTAGCAGCCTCAAGTTAAAGCACAAACTTTATACACAGATTTGGAGGCAGGGCACTGGAAGTTAGCATGTTGACTCCCGACAGGCAATTAGTTCCAAGGGGAAGCAGTAGTTACCACTTGACCATCCTTAAAGGCTTAACTTTAGGTCATAGGGCAGCTTTGCATTTGTTTAGAAAGCAATTTCTTTTTTCTTGCAGTCCCTAGAACTCTGCTTTGAGGTGCAATAGATTAACTGTCCGGTTAATACTTTGGCTCTAGTTGTTTTCTAATGTATGCAGTGTACTGTAATTTCAACGAATCAAATACACAAGTAAGAAAGAGAAGATGGAGAAAAGGGATGTTAGTATCAACATTACAGACCTATTAGTTGAGAGTTCAGAAAAATTCTACAATTTAGGATACTGCAGTGAACTAACATGCCAAACTCCTAGTAAATAGAATCAGCCCTCTTCACATGCAGCAATTGCCTTGGGCTGTGTGAACTTTTTTTTGAAGGCTAATACAGTTTAATTTTCAATGAATATTTATCCAAATGTTAAAAGATTCTTTTATGTTCATGGCCTGTTGTGTTTGCTTTCTGTGAATATGCTAGTAAATAAATGTTTCAGTGGGAATGTTAGCTGAAACAATGCAATTCAAGCCAACATTGCAAAATCTATTCAGAAAGAGCATATTGAATTTGTAAACATGAATATGTGTGCACTAGCAACATCACTCTAAATTATGTTCAGCAAATCAGGGAAAGGAAGTATGCCTTGGGGTAAAAACAACATGAATTTCAGATCTTGAATATATGCTGTGACTAGTTTCTGAAGCAGGAATTATTCACTGCAACAATTCAGTGAAAATTCATGAACAGAAGTGGTGGCAAAATTCAGAAAAGAACTTGTTACAAATTAGTTACGTATCTCTGGGGAAGGAAAACTGAACAGTTTTGCAACAGAAATAGTAAGGGACAAGGAAGCTTGGAATGAGAATTTTTTTTTCTCACAGCCTGAGTTTCAAGATTGGAAGCCAGATCCACAGAGGCAGTGTGCACACAGACACAGTCTCTCCAATCCCTGGGCCTGCTTCAAATTATGTCCACAGATAACAGTTCCTAAGGAGTTGCTTTGCTGCCTAGAATTATAAGAATATGTTGTTTATCAACCCCATCCCAGCATCACGCTAATCCAACCTGGAACCCCACCTCACAACAGGGGCCAGCAATCTGTTAGCATCGGCCAGTCTTCAGCTGCAGTCTTTAGGCAACTTTAAGACCCCACAAGAACAGTGCAAGAGGCATCTGGTTGAGGAGCTGATCTTCAGTAATTTTGTGGGTAATGTGGGAGTACATCAGTCTTCTGTCGAGGAGGAAGTAACTTTGTAATGTGTGTTTTAATGAGGTGCAATTGAAAAGCATGCTGCTTTGCTTTTTAGGCAGTCACTTGCTCCTTTTTCCAGTGTGGAGATCCCTTGCCACTCACGAATACCATAGAAGTAAAAGTGATGTCCTCTTTTCCTTTCTCTTCCTCTGGGCCCCTCTTCAAACTACTTAGCACATATGAGTTTGATTTAAAGGCACTTAAGTTCTTGGAAAATTGGAACTATTTATAGGGTGGGTTAGCACTGAAAGAACCCACTGTTTTCCTTTTAGAAACAAATGCTCATTCTGTACTGCATGTCAAGTACAAGCATTGCTGAATGAACTGAGAGATAGGGCCAAATTCTCTGCTAAACTGGCACAACTCCATTGATCTCAATGGATTTGCAGCAGTTTCACCACAGAGAATGTAGCCCACCATGGTTGAGAAAGCTGAACAATGTTACAATAATTGTTCAGTCCCTTTCATAAAGTAATAAGGGATCAGAGAAGGGCCTACACAGCCAAGTCAGAACGAACTGTGAAATTTGCCTTCCCCTTCTTCTCTTTCATAAGGATGAAAACCGTCATCTTTCTCTTTGATTTACGAGATGAACTTTTTATAGGGTATGTCAGCTCTTCAGAAGGATGGCGTTATTAGCATCAGACTTGCCAGATCTGATTAACAAACAGCACAATAAGCACAGATGCTGTATGAGTGGCAGGCTGGGTGAGCATTGGCAAAATTTAAATATGAAGCTGTTAAAGTGGCTATCTGCTTCTGGTAAACTTGGCTTCATGTTATTTCTACACACCCTGATCACTGCACTGATCCAGTGAGATAAACTGTGGGCTGGTGAAGGGAAAGTTCCTCTGGGACATTAGAAACTGAAATATATTTCCTGAGAGCAGCAGGAAAACAAATAAATATTTCTTTGTATGTGGACTCTCTCCTCTTTGAGGATACCCATTCTGTTCATATGGACGATTCCCTGAAACTTCGAAAATATTGTGAAAGTCTTCAGGGATAGTTTGTAGGAATTTTCCCACTGGATTAGAATAGTGGTTCATTTAGTCCAGTCTTCATTACTCTCAGCAGAGTTTGACTTAAGCCTTGAAGCAGAGAAGAACTAGTAGAACAAGCAGAGATATTTTGCAGTTGTCCTTTTATTTGGTACCAAGTGAAAGGTTTGTTGGCAGGATTTTGGAGAGAGAATAAATCATGATCCTTCACCTGAGGATCAACTGGTGTGAATTGTGGGACTCTAGCTTTTGCTCAGGAAGCCAAAAACTAAGAGCTCTGAAATTCAGTTAAAAGATGTTTGTACAGACAGATCTATGTGAGATACTATACAGGATCTAAACCTGGTTGACATCAAATGGGCCCAGTGGAGTGAAATGAACAGGTTAGAAATTATTTACCTACATCTTTGTGAAGCAAAGGTAGATGCAATTAGTTAATCTAAATAAAGCTGGTCAACAGTTATTTGTGTAACATAGAACATATATTTGACATATTTGAGTCTTTTCATTGCATAATATCTTGTCCATCCTGCTAATTAGAATTTTTTAAAATTATCAATATACAGAGTATGTCTGCTTGTAACTCTGACCCACCTAATATTCTAGATCATAAGGACTGTTAATAAGCCTATGGTTAAAAGGATCTCTCTCAAGTTGCTCCTCTGTTGGGGAAAAAAGTATATTTGATTTTAATTTTCCTACAGCATTTCTGTATCAAGGGCTTTTCCCTTCACAATGCTATTTTAAATAAAAATGTGCCAAATCATTTGATTATCACTGATAAACTTCTAGGAAAGATATTTGGATCTGAGTTTCAGTTTGTTAGGCTGATTGTCTGTGTGAAATTGAATTTGAATGTTAGAATTTGAATCTGAATTTCAGTTACAGATTGAACTCAGTTATTGTTGCAGTTAGTAACAGAGAGGAAGCAGTGCTAGTCTATACTCTATCAAAACAAAAAGCAGTTAAGTAGCACTTTAAAGACTAGCAAAATAGTTTATTAGGTGAGCTTTAATGCGACAGACCCACTTCTTCAGACCATAGCCATACCAGAACAGACTCAATATTTAAGGCACAGAGAACCAAAAACAGTAAGCAAGGAGGATAAATCAGAAAACGATAATCAAGGTGAGCAAATCCGAGAGTGGAGGGGTGGGGGGGAAGGTCAAAAATTAGATTGAGCCAAGTATGCAGACGAGTCCTGTGAGCCGATGCCCAGGTGCCAGCTAAGGGTCTGGTGGGGCAAAAGGGGGTGATGCCACACCAGCAGCTACGCTAAGCAGCCAGGGCAGGCTGGGTTCTTTGGTTTGTGTTTAGTTCGGGTACAGCAGCAGGAGGAAAATTACACTTAGAGAGGCTTTAACAGTAACTTTTTATTTATACAAAGATAGAAATAGTTTACCTAAGACAAATGATTAAAGTACAAGTTAGTACTCATGGTTTTTAAAGGGGAAACAACACAATTTAACTTAAGAAAAGTTTTAGACAAACTAGATAGCTTAAACTAATACAATTAATGTGTACACAAGAAAGGCAAGTTGCAGGTGTGATTTTCACCCCTGCCTCTTAGACCTGGTGGAACCAGAGTCTTTCCCTCAATTCCTATAGGAAGGAAGTGTAATACAGGTGTAATTCTTACCCCTGCCTCCCAGATCCAGTGTGACCCAGAATCTTTCTCTCAATCCCTCGGGAAGAAGTAGATACGAACCAGGAGTCCCCAGTCTCAGGAGTTAATTCCAGACCTGGCCAGCAGGTGTAGGTGATTGAAAACTCAAAGGGGGGGTGGTCTGCCAAGCCCCTTTATACTCCTTTTGTCACGTAAGCTTCTTCCTGGTCTTAAGTGGCCAATTGGGAGGAATATGTTTGAACCCCAGGTTTCCCAGGGAAGGTGCAAGGCTCAATTTGCACCTGTGAATTGTGGACAATTGGGCACCTTTGGAAGTGATGGGCGGGGGTTCCCCGTTCTTCCTGGGGAAGTGATCAAGGCGTGTCAATCACCGAGATCAGCCAGAAGGGCGGCCATTAGCTCGCCCATTCACTGTCTGGTTATTGTGTATAGTAGAGAGGCTGGGCGAGACAGCACACCTGCGTTCCCAGGACATCAAAGGCTACCTGTCTCCCCTGCTTGTTTCTCTCTCTGTCTCTCCCAGTGGGGGTGGGGGAGAAGAAGAAAAGGCCAAATGAGGGGTTCATGTCTGGCTACAAGTCCCTATAGTGACTCAGAAAGTTCCCATCACGATTTAAACCATGTGTTAATGTGCCGAATTTGAATATAAAAGCCAGCTCGGCTGTTTCCCTTTCCAGAACGGTGCGATAATTCTTCTTCAGTAACACACATACATTTCGGTCATTGACAGAATGCCCCTTTCCATTAAAATGTTGACTAACTGGTTTGTGGATCTGGAGTGTTTTGATGTCTGTTTTGTGCCCACTGACCCTTTGTCTAAGGGAGTTAGAAGTCTGTCCAATATACAAAGCATCTGGGCATTGTTGGCACATGATGGCATATATGATGTTAGTAGAGGAGCAAGAGAAAGTGCCCGTGATTCTGTGAGTAACCTGGTTAGGTCCAGTGATGGTATTTCCAGAGAAGATATGTGGACAAAGCTGGCAGTGGGCTTTGTTCCAGGGAAAGGTTCCAGGACTGGTATTCCTGGGGTATAGACGCTTTATTTTTGGATTGGTTAATTGATTGCCCTGTTGAGTTAATGAGGTGTGACTGGAAAGACCTGGGAGACAGGAACTGCCAGATACTTGCAAAGGTTGGAGAAGATAGATCCAAGACCAATGAGAAGAACAATTGAACATGTGAAGTGGACCCAGTGAAAGAAGATTGGACATATGGGCACATTGGGAGTCACCAGCAAGTGCCTGCCTTTGGAAGCAGCACGCAGAAGAAGGTGCTAAATGCACCTTCAGAAGATTACTCTTCTGGATTATGCACATGCATGAGCCAGCTAACTGGTGTGAAAAATCATCAAACCTGTGGATTATTACCCCTTCCTATTTCTCCACGTAGGAACTAATGACACAGCAAAGAATGACCTTGAGCAGATCACTGCAGATTATGTAACCCTGAGAAGGAAGAGCAAGGATTATGGAGCTCAAGTGGTGTTCTCATTCATCCTCCCTGTTAAAGGAAGAAGTCCAGCTAGAGATCATCAAATCATGGAACCATTACTGGATGAGGAAGATAATCTGGTGACAGATGATGTGGGAAAGGCTGAAGTACTCAATACTTTTTTTGCTCCATCTTCACAGACTAGGTCAGCTCCCAGATTACAGCACTAGGCAATGCAGTATGGGAAGGAGGTGGGCGGCCCTCAGTGGGAAAAGAACAGGTTAAGAGCTATTTAGAAAAGCTACACACACACAAATCCATGGGTCCAGATTAATGCATCCAACTGTACTGTGGGAATTGGCAGATATCGTTGCAGAGCCTTTGGCTATTATCTTTGAAAACTCATGGAGATTAGGAGAGGTCCCAGATGATTAGAAAAAGGCAAATGTAGTGCCCATGTTTAAAAAAGGGAAGAAGGACAATCCAGGGAACTATAGACCGGTCAGACTTACCTCAATCCTCAGAAAAATCATAGAGTGGATCCTCAAGGCATCCATTTTGAAGCACTTAGAAGATGGCAAAGTGATCAAGAGTAGTCAACATGGATTCACCAAGGGCAAGTCACGCCTGACCAATCTGCTTAGCTTCTACAATGAGGTAACTGGCTTTGTGGATGTAGGGAAGTCAGTGGATGTGATATACCTTGACTCTAGCAAAGCTTTTGATTCAGTCTCCCATAACATTCTTGCCCATAAGTTAAGGAAGTATGGATTGGATAAGTGGACTGTAAGATGGATAGAAAGCTGGCTAGACAGTTGGGCCCAACACATAGTGATCAGTGGCTCTATAGCTGATTGGTGATTGGTTTCAAGTGGAGTGCCCCAAGGATCGGTTCTAGGGCTGATATTGTTCATCATTTTTGTTAATGACCTGGATGAGGAGATGGATTGCACCCTCAGCAAATTTGCATATGACACTAAGATAAGGGGAGAGGTAGATACATTGGAGGGTAGGGACAGAGTCCGAGTGACCTAGATAAATTGCAGGACTGGGGCAAAAGAAATCTGATGAGGTTCAACAGAGTCCTGCACTTGGGATGGGAGAATCCCAAGCATTGGTATAGGCTGCAGAACAACTGGCTAAGTAGCAGTTCAGCAGAAAAGGACTTGGGGATTACAGTGGATGAGAGGCTGGATATGAGTCAACAGTGTGCCCTTGTAGCCAAGAAGGAGAATGGCATATTGGGGTGCATTAGGAGGAGCATTTCCAGCAGATCTATAGAAGTCATTATTTCCCTCTATTCAGCAGAGATGAGGCCACATCTGGAGCATTGGGTCCAGTTCTGGGTCCCCCCCCCAGTGTAGAAAGGATGTGGATGCATTGGAGCAGGTTCAGCAGAGGGCAATGAAAATGATTAAGGCCTGGAGCATGTGACCTCTGAGGCTGAGGGATTTGGGCTTATTTAGTTTGCAGAAGAGAAAAGGGAAGGGTGATTTGATAGCACCCTTCAACTTCCTGAAAGGGGGGCTCTGAAGAGTATGGAGAGAAGCTGTTCTCAGTAGTGATGGATGGCAGAACAAGAAGCAGTGGTCTGAAGTTACAGAGAGAGAGGTGTAGATTGGATATTAGGAAAAATTATTTCACCAGGAGGGTGGAGAAGCACTGGAATGCATTACCGAGAGAGGTGGTGGAATCTCCATCCCTAGAGGTTTTCAAGTCCTGGCTTGATAATGTCCTGGCTGGGATGATTTAGTTATGGTTGATCCTGCTATAAGCAGAGAGCTGAACTAGATGACCTCCTGATGTCCCTGCAAGCCCTAGGATTCTATGATATCTACTTTAAAATATTTTTGGTTTATTTCTAACAAACAGTGAGTCATAATTTAGGTCCCAGTCCCGAAAAATATTTACATACATTGTTGTTGTCAGGCACATGAAGAGTCACCTTGATTTAACGTGTGCAAAACCAAGCATACCTGTAAATATTTGGAACTTTATGTTGTGCTTTATCTAGCCTTTCGTGGAAGGGAGCACCTATTTGTTCTCTGTATATACAGTGTCTCATACAATGCCATCCTGATCCATGGCTCCTAGGAGCTACTAATTACAATAACAATTTCACTGCTGATTAGAGGTTCACGTATAAATTCTCAGGATTGTGCAATATCCTACAGAGAGCCAAGTGATAATTGTACTGTTTACTCTACAGTTTTCCAACTGTTGAAAAAGTGGTTCCTTTTCAACACTGTCTTGTCAAAATGCCAGTTGCAGCTCGGTTTTGACATTTTTCAGCTACTGATAAATAATAGTGATGTTTGTCTTATACCCAATGGTAACTTGAAGGAAGTTGTGAATTTCTCAGCTCAGATATGAAATAACCAGACTCGGGGTCTTGACAAATATTTTTCTTGCTTGCCCAAGGCAAGTCAGGAAAAAAAAAGCAGCTTCCAGTTAATCATTTATTTCAAAATTCAGTTTGGTGAAATAGGCAATTAAAAATATGACAATTTTCATCAAAATCTGCAAATTAAATGCCTCTAGCCAGAGTGGGCTGCAAAAACTGCAGTGCATAATTGCCACTTGAAATCACTGAAGTATCTAATATTCGAGGGCAGTGAGGATAGTGGCTGTTCTGCCTAAGTAAGCCTTGATTGATTTGGTAAATAAGCATTTCAATGTCTCTCTTTAAAATAAGCAATTTTGTTGTTTCTGTATGGGAGGTAAATAAGATTGTGAGCAGTAACTCAGGAATAGCATGATACCAAGTACCACCTGTCATAGAGAATTTTGTCCCTTTATGCATAATGTTTTCTCATAGTGTTTGAGTCCAGTGTAGGTTAATTGATTAGCAGAGGTCTTCCTTTTCTTTGCTGGAGAATCTGTGTTTCTCACATCCATATCCTATTGTTTCCTGATAGTCTGTAATACCTATTGCTAAAAATCAAGGGTGGTGCTATTTTCCTGGGGATTAACAGGTACATCTGATGATAGTAAGAGGCTGAAGTAAGGAGAAGGTCATGGGGCAGTGAAATAACTTGAAGCAATGTTGAAGGATGCCAATGTATGATGGTGATATTCACATTAATATTACACAAGTTTGAGAAACCCTCTTACAATAAAGAACAAAGGCAAAGCCACTCACATATGCTTCACTTCAGATTTTGCCACAGTTCTTAGACTGTTTTTTCCCCCTGGCTGTTAACACGGATTCTTCTGTCAATGGTAATCATGACATTTTAGGCAGGCTATAAATATATTAGCATAACACAAAATAATTATTCATTTTTGATATAAGAAATATTTACAGAAGTATGTAGTTTTGTATCAGTGCCTCAGAACAGCATGTGTGTTTTGATTTCAAATTAAAGAAAGATTTTAGGCTCATATTACATAGATGAACTCCAAACACATGTGACATCCTACAGTAAGCCTGCTGAGGCTTACTTTGTAGCTCTCCTTTTGTTGCTTGACGTATATTCAGGAAGGGTATTTCTGCATGGTGCTTTTCTCCCTGCATGATGCTTGTTATTTCTCCTCATCAAAGGTATACACTGTGCATTGATTACTACCAGAGGAGATGCATCGAGCTGTCTTGTTCTCTTATCTCTGTCAACAAACACAGCATCCACAAAGCTGCCTGCAAAATGCACTCTGCACCTATCTGTCTACATCTCCATGACCACTTATGTCAATAGAGCCTACACTGACTGCCTGTGAAAAGTACCACTCTCCTGAGCAAGACAAGTTGCACTGAAACAAGAGTTGGTATGGAAAGCAGTGTGTCGGCAGAGCTTACGTTGCTGTGCACTCTCTAGTGTACATGTAGCCATAGTCAGTCATTAAGAAAAACAAACAAACAAAAATCAACTTTCCTGCTCTTAAAGATAAGAAATCTGGTCCTTGGTTGTTGTAAATTAAGACAGGCTGTCTACACTGGCTGTGAATCAAACCAACTTTTTTCCATATTAAGTTTCTCCTTTATAGTTAGCTTGTGCCACAGGGACTCTAGCTCTGTCACCTAAGCAGCCTCCCAGAGAAGGAACTGTGGCTCAGGGAGTCACACTTTCCATCTTTCTCTCCCCGCAGGTGGGGATGGGGATGTCTCTAACGCTATTACTGGCTGAGTTTTGCTGGCTGGAATGGCTGGGGAGAGGAGTCAAGGCTCTATTCACCCCTCTGCCTTCAACCAGTCCATACTATCTGTTCAAAGTCCAGGCATGCAAGGCAGAGTTAGACAAGGGTTTTCATGCCTGCATTCTGGAGCTGGATGGTTCAGCCCAGAACCCAGCCAGTCTAGTGTAGAATATTATGGTGAGAAATGGGCATAAGTGCAACAGGCTTTTGTATCCATACAATGTTTGATCATGGAATGAGACCTGGTAGATCACTAGATGTGTCCATTGATGAAACAAGGGGATGTGGCAGTACAGCAAAGTACTGTCCATTTTACCCTTGCCCAAACTTCTCTTCTGCAGTTCATACCCTTCAATGTAGATTACATTTGCTGTCTTGACAGCCACTTGAGTGAGTCCTTGTTGTCATTCAGATGGGCCTTCCACTGCCTACTTTGCTGCTAATGAAATGCTACTGATATTTTAGAAAAGGTTAAATGAGGCCCAAGTTTCCAAACTTGGGAACTAAAGTCCAGAGCTTTTATTATTATCGTGAGCAATTAGCCTGGCTTAAGAAATGCAGCATTTCCAGAGCCCCAAAGCTTGAACATTTTGGTTGTACTTAATTGCACGGAGGACCTAAAATCTTATAAACCAAATAGATACAACACATCAGTCCTACGAACCTCTGCATCTAGCTCTCCAATTGAAACCAGGCCACTGAAGGCAATCAAAGGAAATAGCCTGCTTCTAGTGAAGTTCCCTAGAATCTGTCACATCCCAAGAGCAATGGCAAAGTCAGTAATATTCCCCCCCAATGCAACTGCTTTCAACGGGAGAAGAGGTAGGCCAGTGCTGCACACGTTTGAAAATCCCACTCCTCATATGTTGTCATTCACAACTGCTGTGTGAAATCTGACTACAATGGCATTTCTTAGGGAATCTCCTTGGGGTTTGGTGAAGGACTGAATGCTGGCTGCCTGTGGCATACATTAATAGCGTAGCCATTAGACTTTTTATTGATGCAAAGCTGAACACCACCATATCGGTGAATCAGGAAGATAATATCCTGTGTGGTATCCCTGGGCTTTGTGTTTTGTCAGATAGGCAGCATTCACTTTGGGGAGGAATAATGATACAGGTCTTCAAGCAGATTGGAAAATTTAATATTCCTATTCCAGATGGTGAGAAATCTAAATGCAAAACATGACCATTTTCCTGCTCTGGAATCAGTTTTCCTAAGAAGACTAGATGGCTGAGTTACTGTATGTTTTTTTTAATGCTGTGATTGCCAGCTGATATTGACACCATGTGAGAAGTCCTGGTAACTTTCAAGAATTCAGACACTGTGCAAATTACAACTGGGATGTTCTGGGAGCAGCACATCCCCCTCTTAGCAGATGGCTGTGGCCCACACTGTCCAATAATCACATCATAAAATCTTATTACAGTACTTTTGCATGCTGTGCTTGAAAGAACATGCCAAGCTGTAGACAGGTTTCATGGGATCTGAGAGCGTCTTAGTGAAGAAATAATTTTTTCTTCTTTATCTTTCTTCTCCCTCTCACCCCATAACTGCACAGTTCACAGCCTAGAAAAAGTCATCAGCAATTCAGGATTCACTGACTGGTGTAAGGGAACATACTGATTCTCGTATGAAAATTGTTTAGCTTTTCCTTAGCAGGATCGTGTTGTTACCACTTGTAATCTTCAAATGTAATTTTTCCAGCACAGTAACATTCAAAGAGGTAGTGTGGACAATATCATTGTGCTCCATAGCAGTGGGTGAGCATTTCAAAAGCTTTTTAGAAGTGACTAATTTGGCATTGCTTTAGATGCATCTTTGCCCCGGGGAAATTTTTAGGATTTGGCTACTATCAGTAGGAGACTCTGATAAGACAGCTTGCCTCATGTGACTTCAGCTAAGCTTTGCTCCCACTGCCTCTTGGTGATTTTCACAGATGATAGATGATGCTGCAAACACAGTGTGCAGAAAAGAGCAACCTCCCTGCTAGAGACAAATTACCTTCTGGCTTCTGCAGGTTGTACGGTTGTTATGTTACTTCCCCCATTGCAGTCTGTGTTGGGCGTTACATTACATAATAAGTGATTAAAGATCAATGATAACTAAGAAGGTAAGTGATCAAATATTTTACCTGATAGACATGTACATATCATTTATCTCACTTTTCTCTTGGAAGATTATACTGAGCTCCTCAGCTATTAGTTCAAGGAAAATGAAATCTTAGATTCAATTAAGGGTTGGTGCTTCTGCCTCAAGTTCTCTTGGAAGTGTTATTCAAAAGTCAAGATAATGTAGTTGCAGTTATCCACTTTAGCAGCTCTAACCAATCTTCAGGTTATCAAAATCTTTATACCTAATGGAAGAAATGGAGTCAATCAGGATATTGTACAGATTACACATCATAACAGCAACTATTTATTTTTGCTTGAACTATTTACTTCCAAATTTATCCACTAGGTCAATGTCTGAATCAGGCCCAGAACAATTTTCTATCTTGTGTGTTGTGGCATCATCTAAAAGCTTCATTCCAGTCAGAGCTCTGTTGTGCTATCCTTTATATTGTGCAAATGTAGAGGAAATCGCCACTCCTACCGCAGAGAGTTTGTAGTGTGAATAACAAACCAGAAGAAACCAGTATGAGACTAGAGAAGTAAAGCTTGAGTTGGGGAAGGGAAAAATAATGTTTTAGTGTAATTGCAAAATTCACAGCCGGTCAGCAGCAGTAATCACAGCGTTCACAGTTTTTCTACCTAATTTCTGCCTTTTAATCCTTTATGGCCCTTTGAATGGTTGGGATTATACTTGGCAGTGTAAACTTGCACAAGGAAAAATAATTACATATTCATACATCATTTCTTGGAGATTTGGTGGGGCTTTAGATGCATTTTTACAATGGGATATGAGAGGACACAAGCTGAAGACTGACTGATACAAGGTTTCCTGGCTCCTACGCTAACCCATAGTGTACATGTCTTTTTAAAATTAGCCTCCAGACTAGCAAAATGACAGCTGCAACATGGATAAAATACCAGCTTCTCTAAGAACTCAGAGTATGAAGTGAGTTCTTCACGCTGATGAGGAAGAAATTTGTTCCACACTGCAGAGTATTGGAAAGAAACATCATGTCTGATGTTTGGTTTCTTATGTCAAACAAATTAGGTGGTTTTGGCCAAGTTTGTAGCACTCCATTCTCCTCATCACAAAAGTCATCACCGCAGCTGTCACTTGTCACCTTACCTTCTGTAAAGAAGAGTAGAGGATGGCAAATAATCCTGCAGCCAAACTTTGAGGGCAGGGTATATTTACAACCCCTTTGCAGTGCAAACACCAACAAGCCAGAATAGGTGCAATGGAGTCTGGAGGGAGAAGAGAGCCAGGCCAGGTTTCCTTTTAACTGCCTCCCTTCTTCTAGTATCTGCCCCTGTGGCCCATTCTTGTTCCAGTCCCTCATAAGGCAACACTTGGTGCCAGAAGTCCCCCAGCCCCAGGTGGGGTGAGAGAACAGAGCCCAGCAGATGGCTCTGGAGGCACATTATCCCCTCTGGGGGCACCACATGCAAGGGGAGCGGAGCCAGCTCCAGGGAAAGAAGAGAGAGAGGGGGGCATGCTAACCTGCCCCTCTCATCCCAACCTCTACCGCAGCATTCTTGTAAATTTTCTTGTAAGCAATGCCAAGGCAGAGACCCCGATGCTGTGAAGATTAAGCTTCTGTGCAGAGATATGCAGGTTTCTTTGAAGCACTGGAACCACACTACTGAAAAAGGGGGTTTAAGCAGCCCAAGAGAGAAACAGTGGTCAGGCCTCTGCCCCTCCTAGAGAGGGAACTCAGACTTCTTTTTGCCAGGGCCAGGCTTACATAGAGCTCAGCCCCAGGCCCAGCTTTAAGGAAAGATGAGCAAGGCAATTGTCTTGGGCCTTCAGGGCCCTGCGTTCCAATTGACTAGAGCATCCACAGCTGGGACCTGCTGTCCGTATGCTGCCTTGGGCCTGGATCACCAGCCAGGCCCTGCTGGGCCTGCTCTGCTCAACTCTGTCTATAATGGAGAAGAAGCTGTGCCTCAACCTCCATTTTGAAGTTCTTCTGCCAAATTACTATACGTTGCCCGGCACAGTGAATCAGTCAGGAGCAGATATGTTTTGTACAACACTGACACATTAAGATGGGATAAACAGTTGGGTGGATGGCCCAGACACCCCCATGTGTGATCTTGGGCAATTATTAATTTTCCTGTGCCTCAGTGTCTCCAGCTACACGATGGAGTTAATAACACATACCCAGTTCAAAAGGCTGTTCGGAAGTTTCATTAGTATTGGGGTTGGGTGAGGGGACTTATTTTACTTAATAAAAATATTGTTATTTTCATGTCTAAAAGGCTTTCTGTGAAAGTGGAGCTCTGCTCTGAAGGGCTGTGATGGAAAGGCAGGCTTGTTGCTCAGCTTCTTACTCCCAGGGACCAGCAGCAGCTGGGTCATCTCCTGAAGGCAGAGAATGGATGACTCAATAGTGAACCCTCTGCTGATTAAGGAATGGCAGCAGTGATGCATTTTGAAGTCCATGGTGATCCTCTATACCAGGGACGGGCAATCCAGTTCCCCAGAGTTAGCCCTTGGCAGGGAAGGGGGGCACTGAATTTACCAGCACCTCTGTAGGTACAGGAAACTGAAGGTCCCATTATCTGTGGATTGCTGTTCCCAGCCAATGGGAGTGGCAATTGCCCGTACCTGCGGAGGCCCAGTAAATACAGTGGCGGCATCTCACCAGGGACTAACCCCTGGTGAGCCGCCACCATTTTATTGCCCAACCCTGCTCTATACAGTGGTTTGCAACCTGTGGGCCACGGATAGTTTGTAGCACACAGCTGTGGCCCATGTGACATCCCTAAGGCTAAACAGGTGGTAAACGTAGTGTGTGGATGCGATCCACCTAACACATAGCCCTGCTTATGTGTCCCACAATGGTAAATACCCACCATGTCTAGTACTTCTCACTGCTGGGCATAGTATGGGAGATTGAATGGGGTGAAATCAGGATTCTCCTGCAGATCTATTTATTGCAGCTACATTTTTATATAACACTTTTTACTGTTTCATCATGTTCTTTATTTGGAGCCAGTTGGACTGCCAATGAATGCTTAGAGCGCATTTGAAAGTGTCAAGAACAACATGCCTCCAGTGGCTGAGTTTTGTAATATAATAGTTAGAGTGCTTCTTTAGGCAAGCAGTGCTACGAAAGGCTGCACAAGATATTTCTCCATTCTGGGCCGGGCAGTTTTTTTCATAGGATCATCTACAAAATCTCTGCTCTGGTGCTATATGGCTGTTCCTTTCTTCTAGTACACAATACATGGCAGGTATATGATACATTATGCTATCAGGCTGTCTTGTTCAAGGGGGCTGGGTTTTTTATTTGATTTTCCTGGAAGGAATGTCTCCTTATTAGGGATTATATGCCTAGAGCCAAGAGTGTCCTGAAATGGCAGGTTTGGCTGCAAAAGCTCTTGAGGGCAGCATGTGATAAACTGGCCACAGATGAGGCCATGATGAGAAAGTTTGATTTTGGTTCCTTAGTATAAGGTTTCCGTGTAGGGAAGGGCAGGAAGAAGCACATACACTTTCCCTTAAGAGAAGAATGCCTTACTGGGATCTTGGGCTACTTTGGTTGTCATTGTATTATGTGGACTGGATGCCGTGTGAGGAATGGTTTGCGGAGTTAGAGGGGGTTGTGGGAGGATGCTGAAGTACAGCAGACCGGAGAGCCTTGCCATCTCATTCCAAGATGTGGGAGCTGTTAGGACTTTGTCTCTGAAAGAAGGAAGCCTCCAGTGTTGCAGGTCAGGGAAGTGTCTGGTCTCTGCTGGGTGCTGTCAGTGTCAGCAGGAATCTCTCTGTTTCCACTAGGCCTGGGGAGACCCAAGCTCTACTGTTCCTGGGCTAATCCCTTGTGCCCAGGTGGCAGCAGGCAGCCTGGTGGTCCACCAGAACACGGTCATGATTTTATATCTCTGTGCACAAGAGTTGATCGTAACGATGCTGTTGGTCTCTGCCAAACCTTGACTTTACATAACAGCAACATCTGTCCTGTCCCCTGAGCCCTGCCATTGGAAACCTCAATGCACTGATGCATTCATTGGTACTAATCAGCATTTATGTTGGCATCACAGAGAAAGAACTACTCTTGCACTTCTAGCAAGGGCCCAGTGGCCAATTTAGAGGGCTGAGTGAGGAAGTCCTAAGCCTGCAGTGCCACAGCCCAAAGGTGTATCTCTTTAAGGATAAACAGATGGCTTCAGTGGTCTGAAAGCAGGGCTTTTTTGTGCTGGTACTTAATGGTTCACTCTAAGCCTCAGGCTTAGAGCGAAGACCAGGGTGCTTACGGAGCGTCTAAGGGAGTTCCTTTTTGCTGACGATGCAGCTGTTGCTGCTCACGCTCAGCAGGAACTACAGTCACTCATAACTCGCTTTGCAGATGCATGCATGGAATTTGGTCTCACAATCAGCTTAAAGGAGACGCAGGTGATGGGCCAAAACATGGGTAACAAGCCATCTATCAGCGTGCTAGACTACGAACTAGAAGTCGTCCATGAGTTTGTGTACCTAGGCTTGATGATCTCTCACAACTTGTCACTTGATAGCGAGATCAACAAGTGCATTGGAAAAGCCGTCGCAATGTTCTCCAGGCTGACGAAGAGAGTATGGGCTAACAATAAGCTCACTGTACACACCAAGGTGCAGGTCTACATAGCCTGTGTTTTGAGCACATTGCTGTACGCCAGTGAAACATGGACTTTGCGCTCAAAACAAGAGCAGCGGCTCAACACATTCCACATGCGCTGCCTTAGGCGCATACTCGGTATCTCATGGCAGGACAAGGTCCCCAATAGCGCAGTGCTTGAGAGGGCAGGCACCGCCTCCATTCTCACCCTTCTCAAACAGAGGCGTATGCGCTGGCTGGGCCATGTCTCACGCATGACGGATGGCCGAATACCGAAGGACATCCTCTTCAGCGAAATGGCGTCTGGAAAGAGGCCAAAAGGGCGACCTAAATTGCGCTACAAGGACATGTGCAAGTGTGACCTCAGTGCTCTCTCTATCAGTGTGAACACCTGGCATTCGCGCGCCTCAGACAGGCATGCCTGCAAACAGGGAGTGAAGGAAGCTCTTGATATGTATGAAACTACCTTGGTGAAGAAAGCGGAAGACAGGAGAGCCCTCAGGAAGATCCATGCCCGGGATACCAGAGTGACATCTGCCTATTGCTGCTCACAGTGCGGAAAGGACTGCCACTCCCAGATTGGATTGCACAGCCACAGAAGACGCTGCTCAAATCAGTCCAACTGGGGCGCAAACCCATGATCCCTTGGGATTGAAGGATGCCTGCTACTTAACAGTACTGAGTACCATCCCCCCCCTTTTCTTTTCTTTTTTTTTAAAATGGCACTGTTTGAAACTATTCACATACATTACTTCAACACATATTTATAATCGCTTTTGAAAAAGTATGGGGGAAGACAAATACGTTTCATGTGGTAAAAATATAAAGATGCCTTTCAAAAAGCTACATATAGGCAAAGCTGAAGATATATCAAAAACCTGTGTGCACACATGGGTAGGCTATGAATTTGGGAGAGAAATTGATGGCCAATAAATACTACTACTAATTCATCATCTTCATCATCATCGTCATCATCACCAAAGCAAATCCAAAAGTCTCCTTTCACAGTGTGCATTACCCAAGCCCAGTACGTTACATTATAAGCTTCTCATGTAAGACATTTTACTGCTGCAATGATAAGTGCTGCTATTCAAATCTAGAAAGATGGACACTATGCATGGGTCGATAAACTTACATTCAGATATGTTTCAAGATATTTTGTATTCCTAAATAAAACACTAATGGGAACGCCTGCCTACTGTGTTTGTTCACAAACTGGAAATTGCTCATTGCTATAGTATATAAAATGAAGCCAGAAATAGGGGTACTGGATTGCTAACCAGACATTTATGAGTCTGCAAAACCTTTTGTATAACAATATGATTGATTGGTGGTCTATGTGAAATGAGCTATTAGTTTTATTTTGCTCCAAGTGGGTAATTGTCTTTTCAAGTTAGTGGCCAAATAGAAAAAAAAATTGGTTAGTTTCAAACTGAAATTTGAAGTTTTTCACTTTTTCTCAACAAAATGAAGAACAGAAAAAATTGTTTGGGTAAAAAAAAATGAAATATTTTGAAACAAAATGATGAGTTGAACTGGTATTTGCAAAACAAAATTTTGGGACTTTCAAACTTTTTGTTTTCAGATTTTTTTTGGAGGGGGGAGGGGAAGCCGGAGGTTGACCAAAACCATTAAACAAATTTGAACTGTGTTCTTGAATAGTTTCAGTACCACCAAAAATACATTTTCCACCAAATTTACTATTTACTGAAATAATTCCAACCAGGTCTTCTCTCACTACATTTTCTCGAGAGAACAGAGGTCCATGATATTCAGTTTGTGAGTATCAGTGTTCCCTCTAATTTTGTTTCCATCCATGTGTGGAATTAATTTTGTTATGTGCACTGACATGTGGAGAGGTGCACCACTAATAGAAACACACGTTACTGGCACCTGCGTCATGCATCTGACGAAGCGGGTCTTTTCCCACGAAAGCTTATGCTCCAATAAATCTGTTAGTCTATAAAGTGCCACAGGACTTCTCGTTGTTTTTGCATAAATTCACAATTATAACTCATTTGGAAACAGAGGCTTTTCATAGATTAATATTTTTAAGGCTGGAACAAACCATTACCATCTCCTTGTCTGACCTCTTGTATAACATGAGCCCATAGAATTTCACCACAGGGTTCCTGTATCAAGCATGTTGTTGAGCTAACGCATATTTTTAAGACATTCAGCCTTGATCTTAACACTTCAGGTGATGAAGAATACATCTCTTGCTAAGAAAGTTGTTCCAATGGTTATTTACCCTCACCATCAACAATTTAAACCTTAGTTTTGGTCTAAATTTGTCTAGCTTCAGCTTCTAGGCACAGGGTCTTCCAATAGCTTAAAGAGCCCTGTGCAACCAAAACCTCCTCATGTGGATACTTGAAGACCACGTTTACAACATCTCTTATCCTTCTCTTTGTTAAAAATAGATTGAGCTTCTTTGGTCTTTCATGTTTTCCAGGTGCCTCATTCTCGAAGCTCTTTTCTGAACACTTTCCAGTTTGCATTTCAGTTTGCAGAACTGCAAATTTGACGCCTTACATGTCAGAGCAATATACTCATTGCAGGAGGCTGACAGAATTGCTGGAGCCCCATGTGAGGCGGTGGTGGGGGCAGCTCTGTGCTCCTGGAAGAGACGGCCTCAGGTGGAAGGGGTGAAGCCTCCATCAACCCCAGCACTCAGCACTATTTCGAGTGCATTGCCTGGAGCTCTTGCTGCTGCTGCTGCTGCTGCTGCTGCAGTAGCAAAAGTGGCAACTGGGAGCCCTCAGCTCTTCTAAGCCCTGAAGCCCTGGGCAGTAGCCCTATTTCTTCCCTACCCCCGTCTGCAGGCCTGACTCATTTTAGAAGAAAAGATAGTATCTCAGTACCGTGATTCTGCCAAAAAATTCCTTCGTCCCTCTGGCCTGCGTCCTGGTTCACTTTCTGTTGTTTTAGATAAGAAATTCCCTGAGTGTGGTTGCTCATATGTGGAACTGTGAGTTCTCCTTGCTGTCAACAGCATTCCTGCTAAAATCATTTCTGGGTGTGAGGTTAGCTTGAAGGATGCCAGACCAGCCTGGCATCCATAGCCTAATTATATTGTCATTGGCTGCCTCTTCCAGTTTATTTCAAGACATCCAGAAACCCACTCAGTTTTTCTGAGGCATTAAAGGACACTAACATAAAGACTTATCTTTTCTGCTTTTTAAGAAATATATGGTTAGTTTTAAATACATAGTGCGCTGGTGTACTTGAATGGCATAAGATATAGAAATTTCGGAAAAAATAGAGCTAGAGAAACCTGTTGGATCAGATCCTCCGCTGGGATACAATGGCATAGCTGTTCTGGTTTTGATGGATCTGCATCAAATTATACCAGATGAGAATTTGGCTCAATACATTACAATGATCTGACAATTAATAGATTCATAATACACCATGCATGAAAATCCAACATATTAAAGCCCCACTCAAAGGGAGTTAGGAGCCCACACGCCTTTGAGAATCTGGTCCTAAACGTATGACAAAGAAAATCTAATAAGAGTGTGGTCTTGGTTAGTCATCAAACCTTTTGGTAAAGTGAGGCATTCAGGTTGCCTAGAAAGAACTTTAATGGTGTTAGGAGTTGGAATACAGTAATTTTATATGTACCTGACAGACTAACAATTAGGGCTCATTGTATACTTATATGAATCATTAACTTCAAAAGTTGCTAGTTCAGCCTGTGGCACAGAGCAATGTGTCACTGCTAACTGGTTTCTGCCACAACAGAAACAACACAGCTGTTCAGATAAAAGTTATAATTCATCTCACTCGTGAAATGAGCAGTCTAAGTCAATTTAGATACTAGTAACAAAATTTAAGGTTTGTAGCAAAACATTTTACATGAGCTTAGAACTAATCAACTTTTGAAAGGTTGCTTTCACAACGATTGTTCAGCCCTGATATCTGAAACCTTCCCATTTTTATTAGGACTAGTCTTTGCAGATCTAGCCTATAAAACTTTAGTATTTGCATGTCATAAATGATTTTTCTGAAGTTAACTTTTCCCATACTTTGACTTATCAATTTTGGTCGTGGTGGTGTGCATTTCAGTGGAAGTTTTATTACATTATCTTGGCAGCACATTATATTTTTTTACACATGGATTTGATTGAGAAATGAAACTGGAATAAGAATGAGGCAGTAGCAGCATCTGCTGGGATACCCAACTATTGCTGTTGTCAGTCAATATGATTGATTAAATATGGTGGCATACATTTGATTAAAATGAAATGCTTTCCCTCAAAAAGACTATTATGACAATATATTGCACAGCTTTCCTGAAGAATGTTACCAAAGAGGTAGTCTGTTTATGAAGTATAATACTTGTACATAGTTGGAATTAACTGAAAAGTTCAAATTACATTTGGCTGCTAGTGGAAATTGCAGTGTGTGTGTGTTTGTGCGTGTGTGAGAGAAAGAGTGAAAGAGAGTGTACACATAACTAATATTGTCATATTGGTAAGGCCAGTAACAAAAATAGGAGTTTAATTTTTCTACAGGATTGTAAAAAAAAAAAATTTCACTAAATTCACAGATGTTTTTATACACAGGTCCCTGATTTCAAGGGTTCTTAATGACTCAGGCCCAGGGTATTTACGTGATCCAAGCTGTGAAGGGAGGACTATAGTCAACAACTCCACTCCTTTGGCACATTGGAACTTTATACCATAAGACTAAGGTTTGTCTAAGCAGGAGGAGACAAAGCTTTCTCACAGTCTGCTTGGAGTCTGTGAAATGACCCCTCACAGGAACAAAGAACCATCACAAATCTTACTACCTTCTATTCCAAGATCTCGGCATACTTTTCAACCTGCCTTTTGTAGCAAAACACAGAGTAGGACGTATTTTTTTTAAATAAAATCCAAATCTCAAATACACAATTCTTCCCCTGGGGAGAAGGTGAGAATACATTCCTGGAAGGTATTTATATGCCACAGTGAGGGGGGTAGTTTAGGAACCTGTACAAAATAAAATATGTTTTACAATAGTCATTGTTCATGTCTCTTAAAATTATGTCACCCAGTGAAGATCTCATAGGGGAAATCTTGGTGCCATTGACGTCAATAAGAGTCTTGCCAAAATTCTATCTCATGGAGTTTTGGGTGACTCTCAAAGTGCTATGTCATTTAAAAACTGACATATTAATCATAGAATTGTAAGATTGGAAGGAACCTCAAGAGGTCATCAAGCCCAGTCCCCTGCACTCCTGGCAGGACCAATAACCATCTGGACAAGGGGTCTGCAACCTAGGGCTCCAGAGCCATGTGCAACTCTTTAAGGACTTCTTTGTGGCTGCTGACACTTGCAAAGTAAAAAAAAAAAAAAAAAACAAACCTGTTGAGTATTTTCAATAAATGGTGAACATCTCAAAGCCCCAAAATGAACATCTCATATCTAAATAACGATATGTGATCTTGAAACATTGGATAACTCCCCCTTTAATATGTGCAGTGCATTGTGGGATATGATACTGTATCTGTGTTTTGACCATGTTGCTAATAAAGTCTTGATTTTGGATAGGGAAAGGAAGCTTGTGGCATTCCTGCTGTGAAGGGCAACACACATTTTAAGAAAGAAAACAAATTAAACATGAATTAAAATTGGCATAATTGAAGTGCGGTTGGGAATGAAAGTCAGCAAACCAGTGGTACAAACACACACCTGTAAGGTGTGAGGAAATAGAATATGTAAAAAGTTTGTGAATGTCTTGCAGTAAACGTGTCGCATTACAAATCATTGTGTGCTGTGAGCTGTTCTTAAAGTAGGAGTTACAAAACGTATGGTTTGATGCTATTCTTTAAGGACCATGTCATGTTCGCATGCATTGAGGCTCTTGAATTACTGGGTTTTTACTGAATTCGAAAAAAATGGTTCTTTTAGCTATTTTGGTTGTCGACCCCTGAGCTAGACCATCTCTGACAGGTGTTTGTGTAACCTGCTTTTAAAAATCTCTGGTGAGGGAGATTCCACAACCTCTCTATGTAAATTATTCCATTGGTTATTATTCCACTCCCACACCTTGTCTATGTGATAAAAGAGATTATGAATGACTAATGAAAATGTCTTGCCTCATTGCTTCCGAATTTTGAAAATCAAAATTTTATTGAAATTTTCAATTTTAACGAAGTCTGACCATTTGTGCAGTCATCCTCTTTAAATACACTGCAATAACATGTACTCTTGTAATTTTTGTAATATAGTAAACCCCCAAAATGCACAATTTTGATTTGCACTTAACTTAACACAAGTTAAGCACAACTCAAAGCTGCTCCGTGGCTGTTTGCCTGCCTGGCTCCCCCAGCTGGGGGAAGCCAGGGGACAGACAGCCTCAGCAGTGCAGCTTTTCCTCGGCTCCCCCAGCTGGGAGGAAGCCAGGGAGAGGTCACGCTGGCTCTTAGAGTAGTGGAGAGCCAGGAACCAGTAGTGGAGAGCCAGGAACCGGTGGAGGGTAGCTGGGAGCCAGGCTGCTGCCTAGTTCCCAGCTCTCCGCCTCACTGTGGGAGCCAGGAAACTGACCAGCACCAGCGCTGGTCAGTTTCCTGTCTTCTGTGAGTGGCTGGCAGCTCTCCACTGCTCAAAAGAGCCAGGAAACTGACCAGTGCTGCTGTGCTGGTCAGTTTCCTGGCTCCTGAATTATGTGAAAATTCAGCTTGTGCAGAGGTTGCTAAGAACGCAACCTCCATGTAAGTTGGGGGTCTACTGTAATGATCATTCCTAAATATCAGACAATCTTCTATAGTACGGGTACCCCATTCTTTAGTCATATTTTAACACATGCTAACATGACTGGCTGTGTCTACACTTGCATTCCTCTTTCGAAAGAGGCATGCAAATGAGGGAAATCAAAACACATTAGCTGACTTGCATTAATCAACATGTTAAAACATGACTAAATTACATAGCAAGATCCTTCCTTCCTTCCTTCCTTCAAATATTTAGAAATATACAACTGGGGACTTTTCTTTGATCCACCTATGCAACTTAAGGGAGTTATCTCAGTAATGAGAATTTTATTCCTGGCTATGGTTATGAAATTCAATGGCACCTAAATCTGGGCTTTCGTAGATCCACGCTGTAGATAGTAGTTTGTTAGGCATGACAGGCATGTATTAGGTTGAGATAGAGGGATGGATAGACAGACAGACACTCAGAACAATGTAATCAGCTAAATGTACCTCAGTAACAGGCCTGTGTTATGCCTAAGGTGACCATATTTCCCTACGTGAAATACGGGACACCTGGTAAAATTGTTTGGTGTTAAGAAAGTTCAATGGCAATCCATGAGAACTCTGCAGTACAAACATTCAGTATAACATTAAGTTGACTGAGCACCCATTTAAATGATATACTGTAATATTAAAACAAAAATATGTACAAACTAAAAATATATGCCTACATTCAAGTGGTTATTGGTGTATAGAAGTGCCTGCCTTTTCCTCATCTTGCTGCCCTCCAGAGTGTGGGCTGCTAGTGTGAAGGCTGGTAATGAGAGAGAGAGGTGCAGGAGCCCAAGCTGGGAGCTGGGGGCATGTGTGGGAGGGCTGGGGTATATGAGTGAAGTGCTGGAAATCGGGACTGGGTGTGTGCAGGAGGGCAGGAGTCAGGTATAGGAGACAGGGAGCAGGGTGGAGCCCTGGGACTGGGTTCTAGAACAGTGTAAACCATTTGATATTTTTGCAGCAGTATAAAAAGAGACTGAAACCTACTAAGCCAATTGTTTCCCTCTCTCCCATTTAAATTTCACTGGAGTCAGTGGATTTACAACAGATGATTTATAATGCCTGTTTGTTTCCCACTCGCTGCCTGTGGGCTACCACATGCTCCCCTACTCTGCAGTCCTGGCCTAGTTAGCTCCCCAGTTCCCCAGGGCAGGGCCAGATTAAAATGGGGGCTACAGCCTAATGGTTCAAATACCCCTTTTCAAACAAATGATAAAACTTGATGGAAATCACTTATCTGGAAATCCAACTCTAATTGAAAAGTCAAAAAAATAAACAGGATGTACGATACAGTTCTTCCAGTTTTTAATTTACTGTGCATCAATTAGTGATATAACACGGGGGCTGTGTCTACACTAGCCCAAAACTTCAAAATGGCCATTTGCATGGGCATTTTGAAGTTTTGGGCTAGTGTAGACACAGTTTTCAGATAGCTAAAAAATGCCAAAAGAATGATCTTTCATAAAGATTTTTTTCCCCATTCTTAACCATTAACATCTATGCAAAGTGGGGCAGCCAAACTCCCTATCTCTACCCTATTTTTCCCATCACCTCATCTTTTTCCACCTCCTCTCACAGGGTGGGGGCTGTGGCTCTGGCCTTTGAGGGAAGGTACAGGTAGAAAGAATGGAACAAGGGGTTAGCCTCCCCGAAGGAGGTGGGGGTTCCAATTGCCCGAGCAATTTAAAAGGGTCTGGGGCTCCCAGGCTCTTTTAAATTGTTTGGAGTCCTGGCCACTTGCCTCCTTTACTATATTACAAAAGTAACAAGGGTACATGTTATTGCAGTGTGTTTAAAGAGGATGACTGCAGAAATGGTCAGACTTTGTTAAAATGGCAAATTTCAATAAAATTTTGAATTTCAAAATTCAGAAGTAATATGGTAAGACATTTTCATTAAAGTCTTTCATAATCCATCAGTGGGCCAGGCTGAGCCCCCTCCCACACTCTGAACCCCTGTGCCCCAGCCTGGAGCCCTCTCCTACTGCAACACAAACCCTTCATCCCAGCTTCTACCCCAGATCATGCACTCCTAGCTGGAGCATCCTCACCCCATCTCACACCGCAACCGTCTGGCCCAGTCTGGTGTATCTCCCTCCCATATTTAAGCCCATTATTTTTGTGTTTACCCCATATCCTAGTGGGCCCCAGAAAATCTAATAGCCCTGGCCTCCAGAAGAGTTAACCCAGCCCTACCAGCCCTCCTCTATGACTCACCTTCCTTGTCCCCTTGTTCCTGTCTCTGGTACCTCCTGAGTCCTGTCCTCCATCCTTCATGGGACTTCTCGAAACCCCTGATCCCCCATCTAACTCCTGGCCTGAGTGAAGCTGGGTTTTACTCCAGAGACTTGCCTGTTTGCTGCTACCTGTGGGCTACCAAGCTAAGTGCCATCCCCCAGCAGCTGTCCCCGTTTTCTCCCAAGTGGCTGCCTCCTGTTCCCTGCCATGGGGCTCTGCACTCCTTATCCCAATCCAATTACCTGCCAGCAGTGTTTGTTGGGGGAATATCTGAGACACAGCCTCCTCTGTCCTTCTCAGGCAGTGTGAGCAAAGAGTGTACAGCAGCCAGCAGCTGGCAGCAGCGTGTTTAAGTAATCTGTTTAAAGAGTCTGCCCGCCTCCTTCAGCCTGGCCAGCTAGCTCTTTAAACAGACAGCCCCTGCTGTTTAAAGAGCTGTCTCTTTAAAATTCAGGTCCCTGCTTTGCAACACACGGAACAATTAACCTCTTTTATTTTATTTTTTTAAAGTTGGGATGTTCTCCAGGGAGCTAAAAAAGGGACAGTCCCTGCTAAAACAGGGTGGATGGTCACCGTATTTATGCCAACCCTCTGAAAGCTTCCCCAGTAGTTCTTTCTTCTGACTCCCATCCAGCAAAGCACTTAAGGACATGCTTACTTTTAAGCACTTTCCTGAACTGGAGTCTAAGCACTTATGTCTACACAGCATTTTGGGATGAGCCTCCTACCCCAGGTCAACAGGCACACAAGCACTCTAAAAACAGCTGCATGGAGAGCATTGGAAATTGCAGCTGGGCTCTGCTGCCCAGTGTTGGAGGGTGGCACTAGAGTACCAGCTCCAGTCTGAGCTGAAGCTTCAAAGCACTTTCTGTAAGCTAGTCTTAAATTACTCACACAAGCCTGCACTCTTGAATTTGTTGAGATCATGATGCTGTGTAGACATATCATATGTCTGGACTAAAATGGTTGCCAGAGGTTTAATTTTAAGCGGCAAGATCCACATTCACAAGGGTGAAGCCACACAAATTTCTTACAGGTCTAGATATCGTAGGAGAATTCTGACAGAAACAAAACCACACAGTGAGTGTCCCTATTGTGATTATTATGAAACCCCTCCCCTTCCCTTCCCCCCACCAGCAGATCTTACTAAATATTTTGCCAGTTTCTCAGAGATGTTCTTTCTATCTTCCCAACAGTTTTAAGTCTGAGGTTTCATTCAGCAGGGATATTGTGTTTGAATATAGTTTATACCATCACACAGTAAAAACACTATGCTATAAAATGTGATCACGTATAAGACTTAGGTACTAATGTATATATATCTCCATTAAATCAGAAGTATCTTTGCTAGAAAGAAAGAAAGAAAGCAAGCTGATAAACACCAATTGCTTTGTTTGTTCTCAGGCCTTGAAGGCTACCTCCTGAAAACAGAAATGTCCTTGAACAATTGAACAGCAAAGGGTACCCACTGGAGCCCTTTGCTTTATAATTGTTCACCTTTTTAGGATTCTAAGCATTTGTTTATGAAATGTGTCTGATCACTAGGTGGGAATTTAAAGCAAATAATACACTATTCACTATTTTTAGCACAGCACCAGCCTTTAAAAATTACCCTTTATCTACTGCTAACCAAATAAACGAAGAACCTATTTAGAACCAGCTGATCCCCAAATTCAAAATATGGTGGGTGGATTGAACATTGTCCAAGGAAATATGAAATACAACATTTTGGAGTTGGTAATTGCTGTTAGTTAAACCCCAGAAGCCCACAGATTTATAT
Organism: Carettochelys insculpta; assembly: GCF_033958435.1. Taxonomy (NCBI): domain Eukaryota; kingdom Metazoa; phylum Chordata; order Testudines; family Carettochelyidae; genus Carettochelys; species Carettochelys insculpta. The sequence goes on from NC_134144.1 coordinate 61,966,601, forward strand.
TTGTTCGGTTTCTTTTAAACTGTATAATAAATCTGTATAGCTGCTTCTATTTTTTTTTACACAGCTTTTGTGGAAGGTGATATTTGCCTGTACAGTTCTATTTTTTTATTACATAGAAGATTCCAGCCATTGATTTATTATATATGGAACAAATTGTGTCTTTGAAACATGCTGTACTATAATTACTTGAGTTAGCACCAAAGACACATATGCAGGGACTAGCAGTCAATTTTGACTCAGAGTAGATAATACACCAACTGTGTATTACGTTTAATATAGATTAATGAGAGTTGCTTCCCTTTGCATGTATGTACACAGGTACAAATAATTAAGATTAATTTCCACTAGATATAATGGCCCTAACTGTGCACAGTGCCATAAAATTCTTCTTTAATAGCTGTTAATTGGATGTATTCGCTTTGATGGTAAAGTCCTGATTAGTCTCGTTACCCTACAGTCCTTGTCCCCCTCCCTTAGCTCACTTTTGTGCTTAGGGAAAGATTTACAAGAAGAGAGTCACAGCTATGCAGTTTATTAGCAAAAAAATCAATACATGTATCTGTTCCACCTACACATAAAAAAGGTTCTACAAAACATCATGACTCTCTTCACAGTGTGAAAAGGAAACCCTGGGACATGTTTCCATTGCTTTAGGCCCACCCTCCTTTTGTAATACAGAACTTTCATAAGGAACTTTGTTACAGTTTGCTGGATTGCCTTTTACATCTTTATTTTCTTCCTTGGCTTCTGTATGGAATAGGAATCCAAGGATTAGTCAATGGTAACATAATACTGTGCATATAGAATTTACTGGTGCCCATCTGAAAGATGCAAGACTGAAGTGAACAATCTCTTTTATTGGCTGGTTACATATATTTTTCTTCTAGAAAAGATTCAGTCTTTTTGTTTTTCATCTCCATTCTTTGATGTACTGTAATCCTAGGCATTATAATCCTAGGAGACAGAATGTCTTCTGGTATTAGACAACGTAGCTTCATAGCCATCTGTGGAACTATTCTGAGTTACACCAGTTGAGGAACTGGTTCTATTTTTTTTTTTTTGGTTTTAGTTGTTTGCTTTTATAATAGTAATTTTGTGCAGAATTTTGAGCAGGCTAGAGCCCTGCTTGTTTTTGTAATAATAATTTTATAGTACAGGTTGAACTGCTCTCTAATCCAGGACTCTCTTGTCTAGCAGCACCCATAATCCACAATGATTTTAGTTAGCTGGATGACCATTTATCATGGGTGTGGCCAGGTTTCCTATGGTCCCATAAAGGTTGTTTCCAGCCACCAGTCCTGGATCTCAGTGTTCTGTGCTGTTATTTAGCTGTAATTTACCCCGAATGTTTTCTAAGAGCCAAGGAAACAGGGAAAATGTTGACAACACTGCTAGACAATATTGACCTCCCATGGTCCAGCAAATTCTCTGGTCTGGCACCAGGCTGGTCCCTAGAATGTCAGATTAGAGAGTTTCAACCTGTAATTAATTACAGGTGGGAATGTAAAGTCACATAGAACATAACACCTAAGGTCAGGCAACCTTTTCAAACTTAGGTGCCTAAATACAGGGCATATAAAAAAGTGGCTTCCACAGCTACCTGAATAACTAAGAAATTTTCAGTGGTGCTGAGCTCCTGAAGGCAGTAACAGATGCAGGAGCTCAGCATCTCAAGAAACCAGGCAAACTATTTTGTTTCCTAAATATGGATTCAGGAGCTTTGGGTTAGGCGCCCGAGTGTGAAGTCAGCCATTCTGAGATGTGTATGTGTGTGCATGAAAATTTTTGTGTTTGAATGACACATGCAAAACTCACAGGGCAAACCAGCAAATGCAGCTTGTATGGGTTCACTGGGCATCTTGTACGTGGAACATGAGTGCACACTTTTAAATAATTAGGCCTTGTTGTCTTGCGAACCAGTGACAAAGTCAGGACCCAATCCCAGGATTCTTCCATTTCAGTTTGCTGCTCTAGCAACTTGCCCTCACTAACACACATCAGCTGTAGTGGCACATTATTAATATGAAGGCCTGATGCCTTCCTCTTTGGTGATTAAGGAATAATGATCATGCCATAGGGTTATGGGTAGCAATAAACAGACTTTGTGGTGAACAAATTCAGGTTTGGGCTAAGTGGGTGCTACTCCTGGATGTTCAGGCTCTGTCTGCAATGGTGGCATGTAGAGAATGGGAGTATATGTGTGGCTACATGCCACAGCGAAGAGCATGCTGCTCCCAGGCTTGACCCTATGATATGTAGCTACACCTGGCAGTGTAAGGCCCTGGCAGCAGGAAGGCAGTGGAGAAAGGCTACTGCAGTAGGGCTCTATTCTGCTAAAAACAGTAGATATGTGGGAGGCACAGCTGGGAAGTAGGGAGCCATGTAGGATATTTATCTTCGGGTTCAGGCAGGTGAGCTAATGGCAAAGGGCTGAGGCAGCCAGCTGTCCCTGCTGTCCAGAGTGTGTTGCGGCTCAACCCTCTGGGCCACATATAGCACATGGTACAGTGCTCCGGTGGCAATTTAAGGAGCCTGGGGCTCTGGTGGCCATGATCCACAGGCCTCTTTGACTTGCTGGGCTCTGGGGCAACTGTCCTTTCTTCCCCCTTTCCCCCGCCCCCGTTAGCAGGCCTGTGTTAAGGCATGTAGAGCATTCTGCTCTCCTAAGCCTTGCCACACCATCTACATTACTATTTAAACCCATGCTCCTGAGAAAGCAGAGTTTGTGCCCTACGCACCAGTGTAGGAGCAGAGGTACCTCCACTTCAGTTAAGTCTGGATTTGGCCCTTATATTTGGCTGCCTTGCTCCTTACTCTCATAAAATCCATGCGTAGCGATGAAAGGCATTGCAAATCCCAAGAAACTTTGTCCCCATTCAGTACAGCAGAAGGAAGCGGGAGTTCATAGATTGTACACCAGGGAGGGGGGAGGGACCAATGTGACTATCTTGTCTGATTTCATATACAATACACATCATTGGATTTCCCTAAATTAAAAGATTCAGTCATGGAGCATCCACCACAACTTTTGGTAAATTGTTCCAATGGTTTATCACTCTTAGGCTACGTTTACAAGTGCCCCAAACTTCGAAATGGCCACGCAAATGGCCATTTCGAAGTTTACTAATGAAGTGCTGAAATACATATTCAGCGCTTCATTAGCATGCGGGTGGACGCGGCGCTTCGAAATTGACGCGCCTCGCCGCCTCGCGGCTCGTCCAGACGGGGCTCCTTTTCGAAAGGACCCTGCCTACTTCGAAGTCCCCTTATTCCCATCAGCTCATGGGAATAAGGGGACTTCGAAGTAGGCGGGGTCCTTTCAAAAAGGAGCCCCGTCTGGACGAGACGCGCGGCGGCGAGGCGCGTCAATTTTGAAGAGCCGCGGCTGCCCGCATGCTAATGAAGCGCTGAATATGCATTTCAGCGCTTCATTAGTAAACTTCTAAATGGCCATTTGCGTGGCCATTTTGAAGTTTGGGACATGTGTAGACATGGCCTTACTGTCCAAAATATACACCTATTTTTAGTCTCCATTAGATTAGTTTAGATGTTTTGCTTTTGGACCTTGTGGTGCCTTTGTCCACTAGTCTCAAAAATTACAAAATTTCTGTTCCCTATGTTGGTATTTACTGACAGCGAGCAAGTTGCTTCCAGTCTTCACTTTGCTACATTACATGGTCTCTCACTGTAAGGCTTTTTTTAAGCCCTTGGGGGCAGGACTGTCTTTTTCTCCTCTCTTTGTGTAGCACCTGGCACGCTGGGGTCCTGGTCCTTTAATAGGGCTCCGAGGTTCTACACTAATACAAACAGTAATTCTTGTGGTGCTTCTGTAAACCCTGTCCAGTTTTTCAACATCTTGCTTGAAAAATGGGCACCAGAACTCGGCACATGTTTGCCCTTTCCAAGCCCTGCAGTTTTCTGGAAAACAGAAGAAATCTAGAGGCAGCTGTAGTGATGTTCTGAGCTTAGTTCCACTGACTTTGCCACTAGCAGTGTAGGTCTTCTGATGCTGGCTCTTAGGCTGCAGCTTCCCACAGATCCCTTGTTAAAAGAGGGGTGAAATCAGATCACCACAAAAGAAGCTGTATTGCTGATCCCCAGTAATTGCCTCAAGTTTGATGCTGGGGACAACATTCATATCCCTGGCCTCACTCGCATCCGCACAACATGGGGCTACTTCCTACTCCAGCTTGCCCTGTTCCCACCAAGCCTACACAAGAGGGCAGGGATAGCTCAGTGCTTTGAGCGTTGGCCTGCTGAACCCAAGCTTGTGAATTTGGCCCTTGAAGGAGCCATTTAGGGACATGGGGCCAATAGATGTGAAAAAAAAAAAAAAAAAAACTGCCAGGGATGGTGCTTGGTTCTGCTGTGAGTGCAGGGGACTGGACTCTGTGACCTGTCAAGCTCCCCTCCAACTCTATGAGACAAGTATAACCTCCATTTATTTATTTAAGAGGCGAGAGAGCTACAGGTGGATGAGCTGCTTCACATATACATTTGGGCACCTTGGGGAACTGATCCTGCACTCACATAATTAATAACTTTTGCACTCAAGTCTTTGCAAGAGCAGGTCTTTTGTCAGGGTGGGCCTCATAGCCAAATGAGACAAAGCTAGCTTTATTCCAGTTGCAGTTGGCTCAGACCCTGTGGTATCACCACGCCTAATGATTTTAAAACACTAACAACAAAAGAAGAGTCCTGAAAATGTATGAGTTTTAAATGATCTATGTGCATGATAAATGTAGATGGTAAAATGACCTATATTAGCGTCAGTGCTGCTAGTTCTGTGAATCACAGCTATTTATTCTCTTTCAGCAATATTCCACTGTCTGATGTGAATTGAGTGCAGTGGTGGTGGGGGGAATATATGGTGATATGTTGCTATCTCTAATTTTATTTCAATGTCCATGCTTGTTTCTCAAAGTACTCAGGTGCCTTCTAGCAGTCAGACAAAACCTGTGCTGGGCCAGATCCTCAGTTGGCATAAATCAACACAACACCACTGATTCAATTTACACTGCTCTCCCGCATTGATGTCATTAAGCATTTTGTCAAGTGAGATAAGAGAATTGCTCATTTTGTGAGGTCAACAATCTCTCAAACAAAAGTGTAATATTCTTCCTCCCATCCTCAAATTATGAGCATGCATAATAATGGCAATTATAACAAAATTAATAAAAATACTGCCTGTTTCTTCTAGTTACTCATTTTAAATTGTTTAGTAATTATACATTTATTGTAATTATGTGTGTGATAGGTAGCAAAGAAAGTGACTACAGTATTAAGAGAAGTAATTAAGAATGCTATTTGTTGCTTCTAAAAATAAAACAGAGAGATGGCAATAAATCCTTTTAACTGGGGTTATGGTTGTTTTCATCGTGATTTTGATCACACTACATTTCCTACCCCCAAAACATTCCTCTTGTACTAGACTCTGCGTCAGAGTCCCTCGCCTTCGGTCTATCCCAGCAAGGAGAGGGTTAAAACCAATATTTGTAGATAAAGAGGTAAACATATTTACATTCAGTTTTTCACACTTCATGCAGATGTCATGCAGTGAATAGTTTTAGAGGTATGTTTGTACTATCTAGCCAGAATTTTTACAGCCTGCAGGACACAAAATCTCTATAAAGTGACTTATTGAAATAGAAGCAGATTGGTAAAACCGTTTCTCTCTTATGAACTGTGAAGAATGATCCTCTAAATGAAATCAGGAAGGAACTGGACAGAATCTTGTTTAATGGTGTGACAAAATGAATCACAACTATTCCAAGCATCCATCACTGCTAAAAGGGGACCACAAATGATCTGTGAACTACTATATATTGATTACTCATGTACTACAAGTGTCGGATTTAATGTTCACACACCATGGAAAGGCGGCAGGGACAGATGGTGCCTTAACTCTTCTTTGATAGATTTTAATGGTGAAATATTGATTTCTATCTGGCCAAGGCCTGCTGTTAGGGGCCAAAGTCATTTGTTGGGTATAGCCGGACACCCAGTCTGCGAGGAGTAATCAATCATTTTTGGCAAGGCAGGTGAAATTCTGAAGAGAAGCACCTTGGATTCCCAAATCATCTCAAGATGAGGCGATGGCTGGTGTGCATATACACACACGCAAACACACACACACACACACACAAAGCCGCCATGAAATTGTGCTTGTAAAGAATTATTAATGATAAGACATGTTTACTGAGAAGAGTCACAGCGAATCACAGCTGACGTGAAATAGTCTGGGAGCCTCAGCGAGAAAATGAGCTTCTTGCTAAAAGGGACTATATTTTATTTAAACATCCGTCTAGGGCTGAAAACTCAGGTAATCTGTTGTGTTACAACCCACTGGCTGTTCTTGCCATCCAGAGAGATAACAGTGAGGAGCTAATAGGAACACATCAATCACAATCAAGCTGCAATTCCAGCAGTGTCTCCTCTTTCCAGCTCCTTTTTAAGCTCCTTAATAACGATGATAACATAGTTCTGGGCTCCTGAGAGGGTTTCTTTCCTCCGAGGGTCATATTCATACAGAGAGTGGCTTGCAAAGTCAGCATCTCACTCCTATGGAAATGGCTGTGCATGAGAAGGGGGAGGAGGTCGGGGGAGGAGGTTGGGGAAGAGAGATATATTGACCTACGCTATGCGAAGAGGACTGGGAAGATGTGGGTTTCCCCCTATAATAAATCCACTTTCTCCAATGTCACTCACCCCGCAAAGAACATTCTCGTTGGGGGTGGGGGACGTCTGCCCAGATGTGCAGCCTGCTCCAGTCCTGCAGCCTGTGATGCTCCCAGATGTGGGAAGCTGGTTGAGGCAAATTTTTTTGTTTAGATTATCTTGCTTACCTAATGATTTTTGCTTCACTGCTCAGCTCGATTGTGTTCACTAGGATGGCAGGCTATTAAAATGTCAAGGCACATTGAATTGTTGTTATCAAGGAGAGAGACCTTTCCAATCAACCTGTGTTCTCTGGGTTGCATAAACGCAAAGAAGGGATTGGAGGAGGGAGAAGACCTTCTCCAAAGGAAGCTGGGGAGAGGGAGCAAGAGACAGAGTGTGGGTGCCCGTGTGCCCGTTGTTGTGTGTTGCAGTAATTAAAATGCCATCTTTTATAACAGGTATTAGACACTTTCTCTCATTTGCATTAATGGGGGGAGTTGAAACTTCTCCTTATTGTGCAGCTCACTGCAATCCTTGTAAAGAAAATACTGCGGGAAGGAAACTTACGTGGCTGAACCACTGGCTCTGCATACTAAGGAGATGCAGGACGAGACTGAAGGAGAAAAACAAAGGCAAATGCCTTCTCCATGTCTGCACCTGCCTTAGGGCTTGATAAGAAAAGAAGTTTACTGTCCTACAGGGAGAAAGACTGTGAGATGCTCCAGTATCACAACATTGAACCACCAGTGACAGGAAGATACAAATCTAGTGTATTTGGTGACACAACCCCCCCAGCTCACATTACCATCACCCCCTTGTTCATGGCATTGTGGAGCATTTTATTACATAGAGCCATGTCAGATATCACCTTGGATTGATTTTTTTCCTTCCTCCTCTCGTAAACTATACAGTATATCATATTTGTTGGGGGCAGGGGGATACCTTGGCTTTACTTCTCTATGTTTAAATCATTTCACAAATATTTTGCTTTTCCACTGTCATTTCAGTTTCCTTTTTATTTTTTTTAAAAAAGATGGCTTTGTTTTTGCTTGGATATGGTTTTGTAGATTAGCTAGGTCTATTCATCCCTCCCGCCCCCACATGCATCAAGCATCACAGATTGGCTAGAACATCATTTTCGCTATGGGATGTTCATCTTCACACTTGCCTTTGTCAGTGTTATCAGTTAGCTCACCCCTGCGTGCGTCTTGCATACACACGTGCTTCCACACACCTCTTTCAGCCTAGCTCTCACACCTGCTCTAGGGTGACCGCATCTCCCTTTCCCTAATATGGGACAGGGAGATATGGGGCAGGGGCAGCTCCGTAGCAGTGGCTGCCAAGGGCTGCTGCCCTGCCTGACCTCCCCAGCCACCCCATTCCTCAGGGTGCCAAGAAGGGAGTGACAGTGGTGCTGCTGCTCCTCCCCCCAGCTCCCCTCAGGTGCAGGGAGCCGGGAATCAGGTGGCAGCCACGGGGGTGGGCTCCCCACTTCCCTGAGCCTTGGAAAGCCATGAAGCAGGAGGCAGCCGCCCCCACACGCCAGCATACCTCTCCCTCTGCAGGGCCCCCTGCTGGCTCCCTCTGGTGTGGCTGGAGAGCACATGAGTATGTGCTCTCCATGTGCGCTCCAGCCAGCAGCTGCGCCTACATGCAAGCAAGGGGCCAAATACAGGGCAATTAGCTCCTTTGTTAAAATAAGTCAGGATGCCTTCCTGGCACCTGAAATATGGGGCTGTCCCGCCAGAAATGGGATGGATGGTCATGGTAACCCACTCACACTTTCTTTTTCTCTCTCTTAGGCCTCAGTCCTGTCAGTGAGAGAATAGAGACAAACTGCAGTGCTGTGTCTTCATTGTTTTCATGAGTGTGACATTAGGATGTGTCTATACTAAGGATACAGGACACAGGGAAGAATTCCCACTAGCTTTCCCACCTGCACAAAATGTCATATCTTGTACAACGGTTTTATTCCCCTGACATTTTTCCTCTCTCTGCCTCATAGTTTCACTCTTTCATCCATCAGGGATTTGTCTGGAGTTCATTATCACAGGAGCCGAGTGTCTTACATTCTTTAATGTATTAATTCTCTTGACACCCCTGTGAGGTAGGGAAACCTCCCCATCCCCATTTTACAGGTGGAGAACTGAGGCACAAAGAGACTATGACCCACAATGGGAATGAGGTGCTTAAATACTTTTGAAAATTTATCCCTAAGTGACTTGCCAAAGGTTACACTGAAACTGTGTGGCAGAGGAAGTCTTTAACTCTGATCCCTGATTCCCTAAGCAGGGGACCACCCTTCTTTTCTCATTCATGCTCTTTTTCTCTCCTTCTACATTATCTACCAACCCCACCTGAGACACGTACCAGCTGCCAGATATTTTTAGCATCATGAAACTTACAAATTTTCTCTCCTAAACTGTTGCTAGCTCAAGCAGCTGTATTTGCATAGGTGGAAGAATTACCCAAAAAGGTTACTTGAGTCGAAGGACAGCTGCTCTGGGGAGGAACATACTGATGTACAAATTACCAGTGTCCCCTCTTGAGAAAAAGTACACAAACACGTCACAGCTGGAGTGTACTCAAGTATCTAGAAGTGAAAGCACCCTCACTTTTACTCAGATAACTTTTTCGGTACTTTTCCCACGTCTGTGTTTTTGGCTGGATATTTAAGAGTTATATTCTGCACTTGTGCTGAGCAGGAGACTAAGATCCCACAGCCAACCTACTCAGGCAAGTGAAATCTACCCAGCTCATCAGTCTAATGCAAAGGAAAATTCTGTGCTGTGAACCACTATTGGAGAAGAAGGCAGGAGACAGACCCTTGATTCTGTTCCCTTCATCAACTAAAGAGAGTAGCTCAATGAGAAGGCTACACCTTTCTGAGAGCCACAGTAACTTGCTATTCTTCAATTCCATACCACTGCAAGGGGAAGGGTTCCTGAAAAACATGCACAGGGTCTCCTCTTGGGTTAATGTATCTTATACACCACCTTTTGCTCAAACTATTGTTTAAGATGAAACCTTTTGTATTTGTATGAATTTCTGGACCCCACGGTCGCTGCTCCATGGAAGTAGAACTCATTTTTCTTATTTTCCTGTTCCTTGTCTACATTCTCATGTTACTAAGACAAAGTATTCATATACTTGCCCCCGATCTCATACCTGAATTTGCAGTGTGGTTATACCTCATCATGCTTTACATAGCCTGACTGCCTAGAGACCTTACCTTGCTGCTAGAACTTTCCTCTCATTAGCAGGTGGCTTTCATTAAGCATAAGAATACAAAATATTATAGAATTGAATCTCCTTCTCACACAAACTGCAGGAATGATCAGGTTCAGACCTGAAATGAAGGGCTTAGGATGAAGAAATTTAACCAATCCCAAATTTCTGGCTGGAAGAATGGTAAGCAGTGTCTGAAAATAAAAACTTTGTCAACACTCTACAAATACATTGAATCATAGATTTTATGGGACACATCTCCTCCATAAAAAATGTTTTTCAACAGCATTAGCCATTTAAGCATGCTCACATGGTAAGAAACATTTAAACCATTCCCAGTAGGGTCCTGCTTTTGTTTAAGGATAGAAGGATTTCTATTAACTTCAGCAGGCATTTGATCAAGCTCTTAAGTCAATGGCAAAACTTCTCGTTATGTTAACTAGTACAGGATCAGCTCCTACAACAGGTTTGGAATAACAGAGTGAGCTGAAGTCCTCCAATATGACAAGTTAATAAATAGAATCCACGCCAGTGATCCTCATGCCTTATTTGTTCACTACAGTTCTGTCATAACAAAAATGTTTGGCTCTGTAAGGAGAGATGGATCCACACCCACCTGTAACATATTTAGCTCACCTTTTCAGTTGGAGGAAATAACTGAAATCACCTGAGGGGCAGGTCATGTGTTTGAGTTAGGCCTTCTGGGTGGAGAAATAAGACAGAATTCTGTATAGGCCTTTGAGGCAGAGAGTTACTATTGCTTGATATGGATAGGAAGAGTTGGGAAGAAATGGTAAGGCAAAAGTTCAGAAGAAAGGGAGTGTGCTTTGCCCAAGAATAGGGGAGGTTTGCGTTGAACTTGGTTAACCTAGGAGTAGATTCTTCCTTTTATGATTTTGTTGCACTGTCAAGTCACTGCTGCAATTAAGCCAGGCTTGAAATGTCAAGATCTAGCCTCAGTGAGGGGAAATGAAAGAAGTAGCTAGCCTGACACCAACTGAGATAGGTGCTGGGGCTGTAGGCTTCAGCCACAGCATCCTTTAGCTTGTGAAGTCCTTTCTGTACAGATCTTTCAATTTAGTGTGCCACTGCTGAGGTGTAATCAAGTGCTACTATGTAGCTACCTGAAGAGAGTTTGAGTTAATTTTTGTGGCTTTGCTACTACAGCTTAACTGAAATACAGTAACTATTGTTTGTAGGCTCTGTAGCACTTTATCTAGCAAGGGGAGGGGGCTGAATATCAACTATGCCAAAAGCCTCTCTAGTTTAATTTGCCATCTCTGTAGAGAAACAAAAGGGTTATAACAGTATAAGTGCTGCAGGGCCCACTAGCACAGACAAGGCCTCCATTGCCCTATGAGTGAGGCTGACACAAAGGGGCCACAGGCCAGACAAATAGCCCTCTAGGAAAGCCTGTTGTGCTAGAGGGTGTACCTAGCTCCATTGGTCTTGTGCAGCTCCTACAGGAGAAGGGGAAGCTCAGGGTAGGCTGGATGAGGGATTTGATACAGGAAAGAGGAACACCAGCTTCTTACACATGTGGGGGACAACCTGAACCTTGCTTCTAGGCATGCAAGAGACACACACACTCTGCCTCTTAGTCCCTTCAGAGTTGGTGGGCAGGGAGCTTTGATTCCAAGCTGCTGTGATGGGGGAGGGGCTGGATGATGTAGTTTGCTGCCGGGCTGGTATAGGCTAGTTGTGAATAACTACATAGCCCTCAAGTAAGAGCTGTGGTGTGGTGTACTGTCCATTGCAGAGGGCTATATAAGGGGCATCAGAAAAACCTGTTTTTTTTTTTTACCCCTCTCAGCTTTGCTGCTGACTTACTATGTGACCTGAGCCAAGTCACTTCATATTTCTGTACCTCTGTTTCCTGTCTTATCCTCTGTCCAACCTGTTAGGACTGTGTGCTATTTTGTGCAGGGCTTCTCTTACTGTATGCATGTATAAACCAAACCCAGTGAAGTCTTGATCCTTGGTTGAGGCATCTAGGTGCCACTATCATAAAAAATAATAATACATTTTTAAAGCCACAGAACATCCAGGAAATAATAGCATAAAAGTCACCTCTTTAGCAGAGGCTAAATAAGATTTTCCTACTGACGTGCTCCATAGAGACATGTCCTCGAGGATTCAGGAGTATCATTCTTCCTTCTTAAAATAATAGATTCCATCTGCTCCATACAGAGTGGATTGGGATAAGCTGTTTATGCTGTATCAGTGTGGGAGCTGAAGAAAAGACTGATAATGTTGATGCAAGACCCCTTGGATTACAGCTAGCTTTTAAAGAGGAGGGATAAAAATGTTCAGAAATATTGAACCAGCTCTTGGGAATAAGGCTAGAGCCATGGGGCTTTAACAGATAAGTGCCAAAATGTGCAAGAAAGAGACATTAAAACATTCTGAAACACTCCTAATAACCAACAGGCACTTGTTAGAAATACTAAGTGCAGCTGCCAAAAAATACCTCACCAAAGAAAACCCTGCAACTGAGATGACTGAAGAACATATGAGAAATTAAAGAGACAGAACAAATCACAGCCTGAATATGACAATCTCAAGATCCATTTGAGGATTACTGGGCTCCAATACTCTACTTCCAACATGTAATGAACCGCGGCAAATAGTGACAGCCCAGAAGTAAAACCATATTGCATTGCACTCAGGCAGGATGTGATCCAGGCACCTACATGCTGACAGATGTGCCGAGGTTTTATTCATTGTTGATGTCGGAAGTAGAGGTATAGTTTACTGGGGAAGAGACTTTAGTAAGTGTCTGTGTGATAGCTAGCACTCTGGCCTACAAGGGGTTGTTCAAACTGCTACTACCATACAAGTTAAGTATAGCATTCAGGTATAGGGAATCACCCCCTGTCTAGGTGCAGTGCAATGGATGTAAAATGCAGACTTAATCTGCCACATAGACCCCCTACATACTTGTGCATATCCCACTGCCAGCTTTGTTCTGTTTGCATTAGGAGGACTCCAGGAACAAACCAGCTTGCTCCTAGATACTGATCTGTGTTATCCAGTGCAAGCTGGCCACTCCCACCAGCAGCTCGTCCAAGAACGTCCTCCACATCTAGATCGGGAAGTTTGTACTTACTTTCAAAACAGCTACACAAAGTAGGGAGAGTACCCAAGTTTTGCTACACTGTCCCTGCACCTCTCCATGACAGAACAGCTGCTTGCTTTGAGCAGTACTACCAGGCTTGGCCCTGAGGTCAACTGACCTAAAATAAGAGACTCTTTATGGTTTAATGATAATCTGAACATACAGGACTGTGTTTATTTTATGGTCCAAGTTAAGACTACTTCTTAGTAATGCTGATTTGTGAGGTTATTGTTGGTTTCAGAGTGGACTTAATTAAATTCTTTAATGCTCATTTGTAGTTAAAAAGGCATTTGCTAGGGAAAGTTGCTGATTATGTATAGGTTGATATGTGCACACTTCTGTATGTAGTAGATATAGAGGTAAATGAATTCAATCTATGTTGTTTTGGTACCACCCCATTGCACTTTGTAGTTGCGCAGCATTGTTATACCTCAGACTGGGATCTTCCTTTGGTGACCCAGAGGAGGTCTGCCAGAGGGAGAAGTTGCTTAGACAGCTCAGTTGGAATCAAAGCATCTTCAAGTACAAGCAGTTTTTGTTCCATGCCCCTTCTCGTTACGTATAAGGCTGCTAATGGCACTTGCTATTTTAATTGAGGGGAAATACTTATTGTGATGTGGGTAGGCTCAGATGAGTGGTAGTGAAATTGGAAGTAGGATATACCTACATAGTAAATGAGCCCATTTTGCTGATATGACAGTCACTATTTGCACAGATAATATGCATATTCATGAGACTAATTCACATATTTACAGAGAAATCAAGCAGCGCAGACATAGTTCAGCAGGCTAAAACGCCTTTTGTCAGCAGCCCTTTATGCCAGGAAAAAATCAGGCATAAGGGGCTGTGGACAAAGAGTGTTTTTGCCGGCAGAACAATGTCTACACTGTTTGAGTTCTGCTGGGAATATGCAAACTAGTCCAGTGAATATGCACATTAGTCACGTGAATCGGCAAATAAGCCACCATTTTGCATTTTCAAGACTGCTTATTTGCATCAAATAGTCGGCACTAGGGCTCAGTGTAGACAGTGCCTATATGTAAAGTTATACAATTCTACTGTATGTTACTTAGATATACTCCAGGTCTGGAAAGAAGTCACAAACCAGTTCCTCAGAGGGAAAAGCCTAATTGATATCTCAGCCAGGTGTCAACAAAATCAAATGGACCATTTGGTTTTGGTCAAATGGTCATTCCCATCCATACTGACAGTCTCCTGATCCTCATCTGTACAGAGGATTAAAATTAAGAAGGGGGAACAGATACCCCAAATTATTTCTCCCTTTCCTCTAAACAGCATCAACAACACTTGAAGATTGAAGAAGGAAGCTTTAGACTAGTGAGGGATCCAGACTGGAAAATTTCAGACAGAAAGATTGCTAGAATGGGTGGTGATTGAGATCTTGGCTTTCAATTCACTTAGATTGTCAAGTTAGGCATTAATTGCATTTTACATTTATTTTTGTAACCAGTTCTGACTTTTGTGCCTCATTATTTGTAATCACTTAAAATCTATCATTTGTAGTTTAATGCATTTGTTTTATCTAAACCAGTGTGTTTGAACTGAAGTGTTGGGGAAATAGTGGTTGAGATAACAGGATGTGTATTATACAGTTTTCTACTAATAAAATGCCATGTGTAAAGTTCTCTCTAAAGTAACCTAAACTCTGACTTTCCTGGGTTTAAAATGCTTGGCCTTTAGACTTTACAAATCTCTAATATGTTTAACTCTTTCATTATGGATGTTGCTCTCAATTTTAACGTAACTTTTTTTCTTTGTTCTGTAGGATTTAAAACAAAACAGAACAAAACAAAACTAAATTCATATACTAACACTAAATAAAACCCCAAAGTGAAAGTTGCCATGTCATATTTATAATGACTTGGTGGCATGTAGTATCAAACCAAAATCACTTAATCACACAGACAAACTACAGAGAGGGTCTCATGGGTTTGCCATTGCAGAACAAAGTAGCAACAGAGCACCTGTGAGGTAAAATGCGACCACTGCTTTGCACCACCACGGTAGCACAAAGCAGGAATGTGCCCTGGTGAATTTGGCTCTTCACTTGAAAATAATGACATGTTGGGTTAGAGAGGTGTTAGTGAAAACAGCTCTGTGCCATAGGAGAAAAAGGAGAATTCAGTACCTGAGTTCCAAGGTGTTTGTGCTGAAAGGGCTCTCACTACACTCCCCTGAGCTCTGCCAAGGGTTCTGTGGCAACACTGCCATTGGAAGGCTTTTTAAAGTACTCATACCCAAGAACATCTGAATAGTGGGGAAGGATTGCTCGAGGAGGGAGGGACAACTCATTAGTTAGACCACTAGCCTTGTAAAACCACAGTGGTGAGCTCAGTCCTTAAGGGGCTTTCCAAAGGTCTGGGGCAGGTTAGATTAAGAAAAAAATGTGTCAGGGATGGTGATAGGTTCTGCTGTGAGTGCAGGGGAGTGGACTCAAGGACCTCTCAAGATCCCTTCCAGTTCTACGAGTGGTGTGTGTGTGTGACCTTATTTCCCAAAGAGAAAACAGCATACTGCCTCCAGTCCCAGGAGGTTTTGTGTGTTAGCTGGAATCCTGGTGTAGCTCTCCGCATGCCCAGAGGGCACCAGGGTTCCAGCTAACAGACAAAACCTGCTGTGGGGCTCCAGCTACTAGTGTAGCTCCCCGCATGCCCAGAGGGCACCAGTAGCTGGAGCCCCACAGTGGGGTGCTGGAACCCTGACACTTCCTTCCTAGCTCTGCCTCCTCCCCTGTGGGGTGCTGGCTCCTCTTATTACCCCTCCTCATATTCCTCTGCATCATACCTGCCTTTTTCGCCACCTAATCAAGAGCAAATGGGACCAAGTAATTCATCAATTAACTTTTGAAACTTGTCCAGGCTGCCTTATACAAGTGAATTATTACAACCAATAGATTTGGTTGCGTGAAGATTAGCTCTAGGGAGGTGGTGGCAATTGCTTGAATTACCTCGGTCATAGTGAGAGTTGGACAAATAACTGACATCTTTGGTTCACTGGAAGTTGCAAAGAACTGAGGGTGAGGGAGGGAGGCAAAGCGGGATGCTCGTTGAATCAGAAAATCTCTGAATTTTCCAGAGCTGAAGAAATGGGTCTGCCCCACTTAAGCTCATCACCTTACAAATTATTTTGTTAGTCTTTAAAGTGCTACCAGACTGCTTTTTTTGGTTTTGTGAAGATACCAACTAACATAGCTACCTCTCTGTGACCATTCACCAGAAAACTTCAGCGAATGAAGAAAATTTTGAGACAAATGAAAAATGTCTTCTGTTTCAATGTCTTGTTTTCAACCTTTCCAAAGGCTATTGCCTTAGCCAGCCCTGGAGAAAACAGTGGTTGGAGAAAACAGTGGTGCCACCTTCAAGTCAGTGTAAAAATGCTCACAGGACGGTGGTGGTGTAGAGACATCTGGGTCTCCCTTATCTCTTAATCCCTGCACTAGAATTTATGAGGGAGGGGTCCTACCTCACTTTTTGGCTGTACTGTAAATGTACTCCCCAAAACCCTTTTTCTGGCCAATGCAGCAAATGTACACCGTCCCCACCCCTGATCTCCCTTTTCTTAGATAGGTGCATATGCTCACCATTTAAATATTAGCAAATAACTAATCCTGATCCTGAACAGATGTGATTTTTTTTTCCTGCTAAAATCCTGAGACTTGCATGCCCTCTAAATTCCACTTACTGGTATATGCTCAGCATAACCTATTCACAGCCATATGAGCCTTTTACGTGCACAGTCCCTGCACGAAGAATTAGTGGACTTTGCTAGTTCATTTATATTGTGAAATCCAGTTGTCTTTCATTGAATGCAGTCTATCTCCTGCATATTTGATTTTCAGCCCAGGTTAGCATTCTATACAGTGTAAATCAATGAAGTGAAATGTAACCATTGACAGCACTTACAATTTCCGCCATTACTATGAAATCCCCTTTCTTTAAATGGAAGGTACTTTTATGACCCATTGAAGCATGGCTGACATAGGCAATAGTCAGTATTGAAGACTAAATACTGCAAACATAACAGTCATAAAAGATACATGGAGTACATATTTGAAAGGGTTAGAATAAAGGCTTGGGTAAATTGCTCCTGCACACTTATACTACTTTCCATGATAATTAAGAAACTGGGTATTATCCTTGTCCCATATGTAAGATCAACATTACAGTGTGCTTCCCCAGCCTCTTTTCCCCATTCTATACCATTCCACTTGCTGATGGCGCTCAATGCTATATATACCATGCGCTCCTATACCGGTGTTTACATAGGCATCTGTGTAATTTGTTCATTATTTAGACTAACGCTTTTTAATGGATAAATATTTCATTTTGTGTTTTGTAAAAATAATTCATTTTCAGTAATATGGATGTTCCCCAGATCCTCTATTGTTAATTATTTGCAGAGTCATAGGGAGAGACAGCCTTATTTTGTAAACCCTAAAAGGAGCTGGATCAGCAAAGTGTAGAATAGTGAGATTCTAAAGCATTTATTAACTCCTGACATTGCAAGAAGTATAGACTTATTATGGGGAATGGGCCAGCCTTTTGATTGACTGGCTTAGATCCACCACAGTAGTTCTCAAAGTTTTTGGAACCCATGTTATGTTTAATCAAAAGAAGTGACGGATATATAAGTAAATGTTTCCCTCAGAAACCTGAGTGTGTCAGATGAGGCACCGGTTGTAGGACTACAGGAGCAATTTTACTTACCACCACTGAGTGGGTCACAGAAATGCCTCTAAATTATCCTGGAAACTCCTCAGCTTTGGAACCCTGGTATTTGTAGAGGAAAGATCCAAACCACACAGATTTCCAATGATCTGTCTATAGTTAATCACACACAAATGTGCAGAAACAAACCTCTCTGTTTATGGGATATGTATTAATATCACATTGTCAAATCTAACCACCTGGTTGATTAATTCATATCAAGTAAACCAACCACTCTTTATAAACTTTAAGTAATAATTTTGGACAGCAAAAATTTTGTTATCCCATAAGAGAATGTCTCAGTATCAATCACTACCCAGGTTGAATGTCTATGGTCCAGAACCCTCAGGACTTGATCGCTGTCAGAGAAGAGAAGTTGCTGGACCCTGGGAGGTCAATATTGTCTACCATTTTATCAACATGTCCACTGCTTACTTAGAAAACATTTAGGGGTAAATTACAGCAAAATAACAGCACAGAACGCTGAGAGCCAGGACTGGTAGCTATAAACAAACTCTATGGGACCATGGGAATCATAGAATCATAGGGCTGGAAAGGACCTCAGGAGGTCATCTAGTCCAGCCCCCCGCTTCAAGCCGCATCAACCCCAACTAAGTCATCCCAGGCAAACTGGGACTTAAAAACCTCTAGGATGGAGAATCCACCACCTCTCTAGGCCTCTCTTGGTCACATTCATGATAAGTGGTTGTCAGGCTATCTAAAATCATGCTGGATTATGGAAATTGTCAGATGAGGGAGTTCCGGATTAGAGAGGTTCAACCTGTACTTAAGGTTTCAGCCAAATAGCTGTTATAGTAAGGATCATACTATTCCCAGCTAAAGCTAATGATGAGCAATTAAGATAGCTGGGCCAATAGTTAGGTAATAGCCATTTTCTTCTTTATCTCATGCCCACTTCAACTCCCAAACAAAGGTTTGCAGTGAAAAGGTCTAACACAATTCATGACACCACTTGCTAAATTCATACCCAAATGATAAATTTATGAGAAAATAATCTGATTTCTTAGGATTGAACATAACACTCCTAATATGACATATATGCATGTGTGATCTTGTAGGCAGCAAGGTTTGTCTACCACCGTTTGAGATAT
Source organism: Carettochelys insculpta (assembly GCF_033958435.1). Taxonomy (NCBI): domain Eukaryota; kingdom Metazoa; phylum Chordata; order Testudines; family Carettochelyidae; genus Carettochelys; species Carettochelys insculpta. Next base: position 61,985,446 of record NC_134144.1, read on the forward strand.
TTGAGAAATACTTCTATAGAAGTATTTTCAGATAAATTCTGTGAGATCTCAGCACATAGGTTACCAGCCATCTGGTGGAGGTAGAAACAAAGGCATTTACACTGAAGTAGATGTTTAGAATCACAAGCTTCTTTGTCAGGCACAATGATGTTGTATAGCCAGAAGCCAGCAGCTCTTGTATGCAAGTAAGACAGAAATGAGCAAGCGTCTTCCTTCCATTCTGTAACTTGACCTCAGAACATCCACAGCTCTAAAAACATACCTGTCAATAATCAGCTGGTTTGTAGGTATCTTGATATGTATGAGATTATGGGCCAGTTCACAACTGTTCTGAAAAGGCCGACACAAAAATTATTGTAAGAATTCAAAGCTAGCAGAAAGTGATAACTAAAATCCTGGAAGTATACCGGTCATGCAGTCATTTAGCCATGCCCAAGAAAGGTGCTTGTAACTTCTTCTTAATATTCAGGTAGTTGGGAGAAAAATTATGAACAACCATTTTGGACACACAGCATCTTAATTTGGGTTCAGTTTTTATGCTTGACACCTTATAACTGTTGGAAAGTTAGTTCATTCCTGACAAATTTTGAGATGCAGACTGAAGTCTGAATGGTGATTATATACAATCAGTGCACCGAAGTCCTGTTTTTGGTGCCTGTTTCTGCAAAGCTGCTCTCCTGTCCAGTTCTCCTGCAAACCATGAGTACTGAAGGAGCTCTTGGGTAGCTGGCAGTGGAGGGGGAGAAAAGTTTTTAGTTCTGGCTGCACTTTTCATCCCTGAACTTAGCAGGACCACTACAACCTATGTAATGTGATCCAGACCAATGGCTATTTAGGTTATGTTCACATGGAAAAAAACAAACAAACCTTTTGGCCTGTGTAAAAAAACAAGCATGTAGAATGAAAACATTTTATCAATTGATATATGAATGTGAATACACAGACATAAAAAAAAAACATGTTTCAACATTTTTAATGAGATGGACGAGCCTGAGACCGAGCAGCCAATCATGCTGCACCCCTCTTTTGAAATTTCGTACCCCCCAAGAGGGCCTGCCCCCACCATTTTGCTCCCCATGGGGTTGCTGATGGCATGAAATTGACAGGAGGTCACTTGAGAGCCTATGCATCATAAGGAGCCCCTTACAAGTTACAAACCCAGCTCCCCTCCCCATCACGGCAAAGAAGCCACCTGTGAATCCTCATCTCCTCTGGTGATTTTCAGGCTGTTCTTATAAAAGTGAAAAAAATATTACTTGAGCCCCACCACCTCTTTTATTCATTTAAGCACAGAGGACAGCCCTTGGAACTCAGGAGCAAACAGCTTAGGGGATGTGGTGATATAAATGGTTTCCTTCCCTGGCTCTTTTTCTATGCTTGGAAGTCCCACTTTGTATCCTGAAAGGAGGTCTGATGAGGGAGAGAGGAGTGGATGCACATTTGTCACTCTCATCTGCAAAAATCCTTTAATAGAAAATCCCTGATTTCCAAGCAAACCTATCCCCCGCCCCATCAATACAATAAATTCGGCTTTCCACTCGAAAATCTATTCATACCTGGCCTAATAGTCCTCCCAGACTTATGTCTTGCTCACAGAGGGGCAAAGAAAGTCATAATATATCTTATCTCCTACCTTAGGCTGAGGTCTGCAGTACAGGTTGAAACCTCTCTAGTCTGGCACCCTTGGGACCTGACCAGTGCTGAACCAGAGAATTTGCTGAACCACTAGAGGTCAATATTGTCTAGCATATTACCAATGCTTCTTCTGTTTGGAAGGCTCTTGGAAGTCATTTAGGGGTAAATTACAGCTAAATAACAGCACAGAACACTGAGAACCAGGACTGGTGGCTGCAAATGAACTTTATGGGATCACAGCCATGAAACTTGGCCACACCCATGATAACTGGTCATCTAGCTAATTGAAATCATGCTGGATTGTGGATGCTGATGAATGGACTAGAGAGGTTGTGTGCGTAACTATGTTGCTTAGAGATGTGGGTGGTGGTGGTGGAGAACCACACACTTGCTCAACATAGCTATGCTGGCAAAAACTCCCAGTGTGGACCCAGAGATTCTGATGGAACAGTGCTTCTGTTGATACAGCTAATGTCCTTTGGGGAAGTTCTACTATGCTGGCAGAAAAACTCCTTCTGTTGGCTGCTTCTATACTGGTATAGCTGCTAATATAGATATATGGCTGTAACTAGGCCTGCAAAGCATCTGTAGTATAGACAAGGTCTTAGGCATGGGAAGCTTTTGGTGGAACACTTCATCAGAAAAACAAACACAAATGCGGCTAGCAAGAGCTAATGTGGGTAACATGAATATAAGCAAACAAAATTATCTCCAGTTAAATTTCTCCCCACTCCTGTGGCCTCTACATCTGTTTTGTAAGTGAATATATGACTTTGGCATGAATAGGCAAACCCATACTAGCCTTAATCGAGCCAGTATGTGTAATAATAATAGTGTAGTCATAGTGGCACGAGTTTCATCATAGACGAGCAAGGCTAGTATAACCTTAAGCACTGTGAACAACTCCCTGTTCATTGCACTGATTGCAATGTGATTGTCTGGTTAATAAATGAAAATGACATATTGAAGAAATACCCAGACAATTTGTTCTGTCCTCTTCGTGTGCTGTACAGTATGTACTTCACTATGACTGCAGGATTATAGTTGGCTGAGGAGGAGGATATGTCTCAGGACAGAGGTTTTCAGTAAACTCACTGTATAATTGAAAACTTCACTTTTTGATGAGTCTGTTCCTCTTGCTTTGTGTTTCCATGGGTGGCAGCAAATGCCAACAGGCACAGTCTGTCCTGGGGCTTGATCCAAAGCCCCACTAAAATTAGTAGAAAAATTCCCATTGATTTCCATGAACATTGATCAAGCTCTTATCTCCTGTTACTAGAGTTCAAACTGGTGACAAGGCAGTGAATAAAGCATATGCACTAGGTACCACAATTTCAGCATTTAACATCACACTCCTCTTGTATGGCAGTTCACAACTTTTGAACTGTCCTTGTTCTTTAATTCTTTGGAATCCAGAGACCTTTGAATGGACTTGTATAGCAATGGGATGGTCGAGGGGGAGGGGGAGGTTGTTTTTATTTTTTATGAAAACTTTTATGGAAAATGTCATAGTTAAAACATAATGCGCATATTTACAAGTTACCAATTCTAACAAATGCAGAATTTGTGAATTGTCATTATGAAATACTGGAATCTACCTGGAACTCCGAAGATTAGGATATCATTTTTAAGACAACTTGTTGTTAGCCGGTGATCTTGGCTACAAAATAAAGCTTCTTTTGATGATTGAGTCGAACTCAGACAAAATTTCAAGAGTTATAAAGATACTGGGTCAAATTCAGTGGGGTGTAATTCCATTGACATGGACAGAGTTAAACCGCAGACAAATATGGCTAAAAGTCCTTCACAAGAAAGCATGAAATTAAAAGCCTCAGCAATTAAACTAACAGGCGTTTCAACACAAAAGGAAGAGAAACTAAGAGGTTTGTGTTTTGGCTAATCAGTTTTGCGTACTTAATACATATTGCATGAAGAATTAAAATCTGCAAAGAGCCAAGTCATTACACTCCTAGCCAGATCCTAGCTAAAGCCCTGAATACAACATGTCATTATGATTAATTGTGGGTAATGAGTGTTTTGTGAACCCAAGAAAGAAAAGCATTTGTTTCTCTGGTTCTGTAGTTGTAGAGTCCTGTTTTGTTTAAAAGCTTTAGGTTTGCAAAGCCAAATAGATGATGAAACCTCTTTTTTGTGTATCTGTGCGACAGCTACTATTAGAGCTACAGGGTCAGATTCCACTCACATGAGCAGACCCATTGGCTTCAGTGGCTCTGTATGTGCCAGCAAGAAAGGATCTGACCCAAATTTTCCATATTTCCTTTCAGAAATGATTGAAATGGCTTCGAAAAAACTAAGGAAAATAGGTTTTATGTCATTGGTCAGAGAAAATCAGTGTGTCCAGTTACAGACTAGCATGCTGCTCATTACAAATAAGGGTGGCAGAACTGGACCCAAAATGAAATGTCCTGTTCACTGTCACTTGCTATTTGTGGCCCTGATGCAGAGCCCATTGAAGTCCAGGGGGTACAGTGAATGTGGGAGTTCATGATCAGGTCCTCTGTGTCTAGTCCAAACGCTCATTTGTACAGGTTCATAAAAGTTTATGGCAATGCCAACCAGGGTGAAGGGCAAAGGAGTCAGTTGTCCTCCGGCCTGGTGAAGAGCAGCAGCTGCAGCCAGAGGCTCAGGCCTTTTAAACTGCTGCCAGAGTGCCATGCTAAGGGACAGGTGGAGAGGGAGACATGGTGCACTCTGGCTGGTGCTGAGAGGTGGCTACCCCAGATTCTGCCCATTCCTCCCTCAGCCCTGCCCCGTCCAGGAGCATGGAGCTGGCTCCCTCCACACTTTGGCCAGGGGCCCATGAAGGCTGTTGGCTCTCCTGGGTTAAGGAAGGCCAGGGGGCAGTAGACTCTGCCTACATATGAACATTGGCATGGATCTTACCAGTGCTTTACTGTGAGCAGAAATAGGGGCATGGCCACATCACATAGAATCCCTCTAGAGACCTTTCAGTGCAGGCCAGGAAAAGAAGCCACTATAGTCCATTCTGCAGCAGCCAGCATTGCAGGTAATTGGGGACCCCTTTAATGGGATTCGGATGCCAAATGAAACACTTGTGGAGGTGTGATGCACCTTTGAGGCCCTTTGAGGCCCTTACTTGGATCCATTTTAATTCACCAGTGTGGTATTGTCGGCTAGATTCTGCAAATGGATTAATATAGCAGCACTGTTACTCCTGTGCAGCATGTCTCTGAAATTAGTGGAACCCAATGTACGTGTCTGTGTATATATGCACAATAAAATGCACATATGCAAACACAATTAGGGCATAATTTGACAGACACTTTACAAAGGGCTGGGGAGAAAGAATAACTTTCATCCACCTTGTTGTTCTTCAGTGTGCCAGAAGGTGGTGCAAAATCACTGCTCATCCCACCAATAAAGGGAAAACTCATAGTTTTTCAGAGGCTTCTCTACAGCTATACAACTATAGCACCAAATGGGAAAAATATGATGCTCAGCCTTAATAGTTTTCTCATATAATCCTATGCAGTATGGCTTGTATTTATGCCTGAGACTAAATAATAAGTGATAAGAGAATTGAAGAGAATCTGTACAATTTTTAATGATATCTTAATGCTGCAATAATAATTTCAACAGGGATTTCAAATATATTTAATATGTGGTTATGTTTACAGGACAAAATAGTCTTTGTTTTATTGAATGCAGACAAAACACTGGGGATTCGCTTATAATTTACCTCTATGTACTTATTTTCTCCTCTTTGTTATGAATGTTTACTTTTTGTTTTAATTACATTTTAAAAAAATTCATAGACTGAATATTATTCCCATGTGGCATTTGAGAAGAAAACAAAACTATTTCATGAAAAAATATTGCTGGGTACCTCTAAGTGGAAAGAGACAATAGTTTTAATGTTGAATATCCTAACTGCTATTTTTTAAATGGCAGAACATTTGACAACAATTAGTTTATAATTACTGAAATTTGCAAAAGAAATTAATTTGTCTTTACAGAAAGTATAAAAATAGCACTAATGTTGAATTGTCTGAACAGCAACAACCCATTAAAAGGAACTAGTTTGTTTTGATTTTTAAATTTTTATAACCCCACAAAAGAATCACACGGAATTTTATTTTAATTGAATTAAACATTTGCTATGCACCTGAGTTCAGACCACATTGAGAAAATATTTAAGGGCTCATATTTAAAAGCTCAGTGAAAAAGTTCATAAATGAGGAGAAGAAGGTTTATAAATGGAACACTGGTGATCTGTTTAGGAGTTTGTGTGTTCTAAATTAGTAATGATATCAACTCTGGGATGGGTTAGAAATATCTGCCGTCATGCCATCGATCAGTCCAAAGCTATTATTTTAAAATAACCACTGGCTATGTCTACACTCAAGGGTTTTTTTTTTTTGACAAAACTTGCATTCTCTTGACAAAACCTGAGGTGGGTTCAGATTTTCAAGGTGTTCTGTCTACAGTAAATCGACAGAACTCTGCATTTTTGTCAACAGGCTTATCCCCCTCCCAATGCGGCATAACGCCTCTGTCAACAGACATCTGTTAACAGAAAGCCGGTCTGGAGGTTCTGGGGGGTCCTCTGTCAACAGACAGGTCTTCCAGGATACCAGGCAGCCCTCTCTGTTGTACTTCCAGTTGACCGTTTTGTCGAGAGAGCAGCCAGGCAGTCTGGCTGCTGTCAACTGAGCAGATTGCTCTTGCGATCCACTTGGCAATTTGGCCGTGATGTGTTGACAGAAGTTTTGACAGAAGATATCTTCTGACAAAAGCCTGTGTTGACAAATGACTGTAATCTGGACATAGCCACTCTTTCTATATGATACACTAAATAGTTCATTTTATTCATTTCTGCTGCTATTTTTCCTGGTTTCTTGCTTTAGTTTCTAAACATTTCAGTCACAATAGTTTGCATTTTGGGGTGAGACTACAGACATACACTGTGTAAAAATATGCATTTCAACACACTCTGTGTAGCTCAAACTATTAGGTTTATGGGGAAATTATTATGTGAGTGCAGAAAACACTGGTAGTATTATCATGCTGTAACTTTCTTTGATTTTTTAAAAATTTTGTTTTGCGTTCTTCTGATATTTTTTTCTCTGTTACAATGTAGAAAATGCTTTTATTTCAAATTACACTTTCGAAAGTGGAAGGTGGGTAGGTTAAATGCAGAAACCCTAACTGTCACCTGCAAAGCTCACCATCCCATTACGTAACATTTCAGATCTGAAATCTCTTAAAACAAGGGAGCAGGCCCTTGGCTGCTGTACATCAGGGTAGCCCCACTGAAGTCAATGGAGCTGCATTGATTTATGCCAGCTGAGGATCTGTCCCTTTGTTTTGCCTTTTGTTTGAAGCCTTGCAAGAGCTAAAGCACTGAAATACTGCTGTACAATTCTTAAAACAGCTCTAGCTTTTGGGAAGTCTCTTTTTCCTCCCTACTGGAAAAAAGTCAAATACGTCACAACTGTGTATTAGGCTAGAATATTTCAGAGTTTATGTCGTTCTTAATATTGGGGTGACTTTTACTACTTTAATTTTAGAATATATAAACCCTAAAATATTTACCCCTTTGTTAAATATCTCGGAATATTGGATTTTATCTGAGTAGTTGAGCAATCATTTTTAGAGTCCACTATTTAAAAAGCAACAAGAAACCATGCAGGTAAAAATGCAGATGGAAAGTTTTTTGAGTGAAAACTTTTTCCGTTAATCTTTCTCGTAATACAAAAGGAATTAAAATGGAACAGAAGCTCAAACTGACTTTTAGTGTGGCCCAGTGTGAAAACTCTTTGACTCCTTAGGATTTTTAAAATAAAGTGTAACATGCTAGTGATAGCAGTATAATTATTTAATGAAACTTATAGACTCTATGTGTAAAGCTCAGGCAGGTGTGTATACATCACCTTTCAACAAGCATTTTATTTCATAGTTCTTGACCACAATAATTGAAGGCAAAAGATACGAGTGATATTTACTTTATCTGTTTCCTCTTGTTGTTAAGCTAATGGAGAATTTATTTTGTTTCTGTTCTTCTGATCTTTCTTCTATTGTTCACAAAACAAAGTATAGGGAAAAAAGAACAAATTGCATTTTGTACTGTTCATAACCATTTCTGGAAATCAGTCATAGCTACTAAGAAAAGCTAAAGAAAACCAGAAACAGACAAGCTATTATTTATAGCCAGCAAGATACTGTATGGCACCATATGGTAGGATTTATCAAATTCCTTCCTTCCTCCTGCAGGGTAGATAGGAGCTGTGTACCAGTTACCCCCTGTTATTTCTTCGCTAGCCACTTATTCATTTACACCAGGGGCTAAATTCTGCTCCTCTTAGTACTGCTACAGCAGCAAGACTACTTAGGCAAACAGGGTTTGGCCCTATTTCCTTCTTTTTTTCTTTTACAGATATAGGTTTGGTAGAACACAGTTGTGCGTTTCAATCAATTAACAAACAATGATAGGTCATTAATACCTAGCTTGGATCTTTTCACTCAATACTGAAATGTTCTGTTAGACGTTTGAAGGTTTACAGGGTGACATTTACCAGGTGTAAGGTGCTGTAAGGTTAAGAAGCATCAAACCTAAATAAGAGCCCAACTTCCTCTTCATTTTGTCTCCCTTTGTGTTACATACGAGGGCAAGAAAGGTCTGCCAATCACTATCATTTCTTTTTCTTGTTCTATAAAGGCTGGGTAGTCACAGCAACAGGGCTGTGACAGGCTGGTATCCATTTAGAACTCCAGGGGGGTCCTAATAGGATTGAACCAAAAGATCAAGTGAATAGTTTCCTATTTTAGATTTGTAATATCTCTGAACTGCTTGCATATACATGGACCTTACGGTGTTATGAGGTGACTTTTAACCAGAGAAAAGAGCTGCAGGTTTCTTAGAAAGACACACATTAGAAAGGTTGTCACCTTGCTTACCTTTCCCCTGGAAAACAAAAATTAACCCCATTTCCTACTCATGCCTGCGCGCGCGTGCACACACACACACACACACACACACACACACAATTGGACAGTGTCATTTCCTTTCATTAATTCATTTTACCACATCAAAGTAATACTCTATTTATGGAGAACAAAGAAGCTCCTTTTTGGTATTCAGTGGAAGTCGCTATCAGATTCCGAAGTTTACTCATCTTTCTCAAATCTGGCAATGACTGTGCACTGCCTAGAGTGCAGCCAAACAGCTCATGCATGACGGGTAAATAATTTCAATACAAAACACATTTTAACACAAAATGAATTGGAGGTGGGGGAGGTTATTTTACAGATTTAGGGAAATCTAGAGCTGTTTTGGTTCTGGTGTCGATTGTGTGAGAGTTTTGGTAAATCCACAATGAAAATAGCTCAAGATGAAAGCTGTCTGAAGGGAGAAAACATGAAAAGGAAGGAGGAAAAAGGAAAACAAAGAAAGAAAGAGACAAAAAGCCCTGCCATCCTTGAAGTTAAATAATCACACCATCTCCAATTAAATAATCACACAATCTCCATCTCCATCTCACACCAACTTTCATCATAGCTGCCTTTTCTTTTGGCTTCTCTCTGGTTAGGAAATACATAGAATCAACTTTCATTGACGGGTGGTAGTAAGACACGTGTGGAGACTGCTGCTTGCTTTGTCTTGTCAAAGGTTATTTATGCCAAATATGAAATATACTAGGAAATAGAACATGACCAGGTTCTGATAACCTTTTTTACTATGAGCATCACTTTACACCATGAATAGTGGAAATTCTTGTGGAGAAAGACACCATGAGCTTACGAGAGAGACAGTTAGGATCTGCCCCTTAGAATTATAAACTTACACTTAAAATAGATTAAAATGCTGATTGCTTGTTGATTTTGAAATCAACAGCTGCTTACTGACTTTTGCTCATGCAGGAGTGCACTTGGTGTGCTCATGGGAGGAGCCTCATTGAAAAACAATGGATGTTGAATTTCTTGGATGACTGATGGAGAACCAAATCCTGGTCACTTTGGGACCAAAAGTAGACTTGTATGCAGGTTAAAAGGACAAATGCAGTAGGGGTAGTGTTAATCTAAACGTCTCCATGCTGCCCTGTCAAAGAGCTTTATTCTAAGACAGAAAAAAAAGCCTCTGATAGTTTAAATCAGAGCATATCCACTGGCTTCAGTGGAGCTATGATGATTTACATTGGCTGAAGACCTGTCCTAGAATCACCATCTTTAGGATTCAGAAAGTACTCCAGTCTCTAGGCATATTTTTTGACTTGTTGGGTGAGATTTCCACCAAAGGTACTAATTAATACCAATTATAGTGACCATCACTAAGGCCAACTGTACCACTCAGGAAAACTGTAGACTTTCTGGTTCTTGCCATCAGAAGACCTTGTGGGATCTTTTTTGGTGGGTTCCAACACTTCTCTTTTGAAATAATATGTGCTTTCCATACCAGCAAGAATGCAAATTTCATGCATGGATTAATTTTTAATGCAAGGATTGTCTAGGTCAGTATATTTTTGCACTTTCCATGAATTCATTCTTGTACTTTTGCTAGTGTAAGTTGTTGCGAAGGATTTTGCGTGCTTGTAGACCCAAAGTTGCACAAATTATCAGAATGGGCACATAATTCTGAAGACTGGGATCTAAGATATCAACCGGTAATGCTAATAGGAAAGCTTCCATTCACTGGTTCAGGCCTCAGGCAGGTTGTTGAGCTGCACAACTCAATGGAAGAAAGAGTGTGATCTGAGATTCATCAAATAACTTAAAAGGAGAGTGTGGGGGATTTGGACTTATTTAGTTTAGAGAAGAGAAGTGTGTGGTGGGGATTTGATAGCAGCTTGCATCTACCTAAAGTGGGGGTTCCAAAGAAGATGAAAAAACACTCTTCTCAGTGGTGGCAGATGACAGAATGAGGAACAATGGTCTCAAGTTGCAGTGTGGGAGGTCTAAGTCGATATTAGGAAAAAATATTTCACCAGGAGAATAATGAAGCTCTGGAATGGATTACCTAAAAGGTGATAGAATCTCCTTCCCTAGAGGTCTTTAAGTCACAGTTTCACTAGCCCTGGCTGGGATGATTTAGTTGGGATTGCTCCTGCTTTCAACAGAGTGTTGGACTCGATGACCTTCTCAGGTCGATTTCAGCCCTATGAATCTATGAAATAATAAGTTTATGTAACTTTATTTAGTACGTCAATATGCCAAGGGGCCAGGCATATTGAAAATTCAGTAAGGGACTTTGAGACAATTTAACCACTAACATTAGAACAAATCCCAAATCTTTTAACCTTCTCCTCCACAGTCTGCTGGCTTTTAATGCAAGTAGACAGCTGCACAGGTAAAAGAATCTTATGTGGGCTGAATCTTACTGTTCTTACTCATATACAACTCCCATTGAATTCAGTGTAATAGGGACTGTAGGATTTGGCCCAAGGTTTGAAGATATCCGCATGATCTATATACATGTCCACTTTTCTTCCTGTCTCTGTCTACGCTAGCACCCCCCTTTCAAAAGGGGGATGCTAATGAGACACTTTGGAATATGTTCATGAGGCATTGAAATGAATATGCAGTGCCTCATTAGCATAACAACAGCTGCGGCACTTCAAAAGTGCCGCTTTTGATCACGCATGGCTTGTCTACATGAGGTCCTTTTTGAAAGGATCCCACACACTTTGAAATCCCCTTATTCCTATTTGGTTGAAAGGGAGGTGCTAGTGTAGACATAGCCCATATGGGGATTTTCAGCAAATCTGATAAAGGTCCAAAGCTCTTCTGATTTTTCCTTTATTGAAACATTTAAGGATTCCTGTGTTGTGCTGACTGTCCTTCAAGCCAAATGGGCCTGGAAAGAGCTCCCTGTTGGATCACAAAATACATCATTACTTACACCGAGGGTCCAACTTTCTAAAATTTTGTTGTGATTTTGAATATTTAGAGAAACAGGGGGAGGAGGAGAAAACTGCCAGGCTCTGTACCCCAGGAGAAGCTGGAATTCTTTTCTTGTGTTTGTTGAAATTTGGAATTTCATCAGAATTTTGAACTTCAAAACATAGTCCATCAAAATTCTTCAAAATTTGAAATTTCCACAAATAAACAAATGAGAAAAAATCCTGCACGTTGACTGAAATATTTCCCCTGCCCATGACCGAACCAGCTCTAAATAATTAGCTTGGTAATGAAATAACTGTTGAGCTGCTGAGAAGACAGAAAGAATAGAGGTAGATGTGTATTCTTGGTTTCCTGGATGGCATCTACCTCAGAATAGCCCCTTCATCACATTTGGAAGTGCTTCTTCATCCTATCTGTTGAGATGTATGGTCTGAATTGTTGTTTAGCTTTTGTATTTAAAGTTTAGCTCTGTTTCTGTATTACATTCACTGGCCACTGCTGGTGAAGAAGCCATCATGGATTTACAGCCACCTGATAAATTACTGTTTTGAGTAAAACACGATTCTAACCTTAATCCTTCTTTGCAATCTTTCAAGCCACAAAAAAGAGTTGTAAGAGTAATGTGATGAAGCCTTATTTCTTTAAAACATCAAATAAGAACTTGTGAGTAGCCTGCATGAGGATTGAATAACTGTGGCTTTATGCAGCATAGAAATGTTATTAGGAGCCTTCCTATCTACTTTGAGATACAGTAGACCCTCAACTTGCACAGGAATTACGTTCCTGGGAAACCAGGAGTAATTCAAATTGTGTGCAAGTCAAGTGGGGGTGGGGCCACCAAGTCAGCCCCAGCAGCTGCTCCTGTAGGGGGACAGGGCTCCCCCTATTAAGGGGGAAGAGAGCTGTCGGAGTGCTTGGCTCCGCCAGCTCAGCCCCAGCAGCCACCACTGTGGGGCGTGGAGGGGTGGGTGAGGATCCCCGTGGGGCATGGAGGGGTGGATGGGATCCACCATCAAGGGGTTGGTGCACTGGCAGAGCAAAATGCTCCACCAGCTCTCTTCCCCTTTCACAGGGGGATTCCCTGCAGAGCGGCTCCCTGGGGCTGGAGCTTCTGCTGGGATCCCTCCTCTAATTGCACTAACATGAGATACCAGCAACTTGAGTGCATGTATCTTAGGGGTCTACTGTATATAACTGGTCTAGCCTTAAGCATTTCAATGTTTCCCTGAAATATTTTGAATATCCAATAGCATCTCTGTTTCTTCCTTTCTAGTCTGCAGGAAAATTAATCCTAATGGTTTATCAGGTTTTTAAGAGGTATTTCAGTTTGGCCTATGAGAGCGAGGGAGCATGTGTGAAGAATTCATTGAGCAAAACTAAGTTAAAGGACTGAATTTTCCATTTCTTTTAAATGTGGTGAGATCCCTGACAGCTATTAACTTTCGTAGGAATGAGCTCTGTAGAATAGGTGCAGACCCTTTGATTGTTCTATTTCTGATTTCCTGGCCCCTTGCACATTGGTCAAAAGCTTCATTATTTCAGTGGAACTTAATGGTTGTGTTCATGATGGTGATCTTAAATGAATGTAGTGTAGCGAAGATACCACTTCTCACATTGAGTGGCATCTAAATTTGGCCATAAGCAATTGGAACATGTTTAAAAAAAACTCATTTCTGATAGCAAATTATTATTTCATTTTAATACCACTACCAAGCATGTGTTCCCCTAGTCTCTCACCTGCAACTGATGATCTGGGCTGTAAGCTCTCTAGGTAAGAACTCTCTCTTTTTTTGTTACCTGTCTGGGCAGTCCATAGCGCAAAACTATTGGGGTTGCTTCATATTACAGTAATCTACAGTCAACATAAAAACTACCTGTGATTATATCTAAAGACAGAGTGGATGTAGGCTCTGTGGATGGGTATATGATTTTGTCATGCATTTTGTTCAACTGAAATGGGTGAAAGAAATTTTCCTAGCAAATTACCAGGTTTGTGCTATAAACCACTTCTCCTAGAGTATTCTGCTCAGAACTGAGCTATCCCCTTGCATGGTAGATCCCTAAGAACTTCCTGACTAGAGGGTCTAGCTTGAATGTTTTACTTTAAAGAAAGTGAAGTTTGTCCTTTTCTGTCTTGGATAAAGGATTCTCTCTCTCTCTCCACCTACACCTGCTTCACCTGCCTTTGTGTCAGTCTGCATTTTGAATATTTTATCCACCTCATGCTGGGCAGTTTTCATCCGCGATAAGCAGCAGAGGTACACAAGCCGAAGAGTCCAATTTAAGAGGGGTGTGTTGCCATCCCGAGAATTAGGCTTTTTTGAAATATAGCTGGAAAGATCTGGAGAATTAGAAGTGGCTGAAGTTAAGGTTTGATGGTCAGGTTGGTGCTTCATTTCTAAGGTCTTCCCCAAAGAAGAAATCTGGTATGTGCCAGTCATTCTAAAAGGGTGGGTGGCATAGACTGGAGCAACCATGGGAAAAAACAGCGGGTCTTCTGGCAGTCCCCCTTCAGCCGCTCCCTCAAGTGCTTCCTGCCTGCTCCTCCCCTCCTCTCCCAGCCCCTCTCACCCATTGAGGATCAGTTTTTCAGAGGTGTGCAGAAGGCACAGGGCAGAGGAGGAGGAGTGAGAGCAGGGCACCCTATGGTGGGTGGGTGGCATGGAGAACCAGAGGGTGTGTGTATTTGGAATATGCTTATTCAAAAACTAGCTATTAAACAACCTTTAGCTTGCAGCACCTACCTCTGAGCACCAATGCACTTCTCATCCAAGCCCCGTGCTTGCAAGTTTGTGTGCAGGACTGCACACATGCCACAGTCTGTGCCTGCCATCACTACCCTGTCACTAGACAGCCACCTGCTGCATCATCCTTACCCCTTGGGGAGGCAAGCAGGTGCTGAACCCCTCAGTCCACTCTGCAACAGTTGAGTAACAAACAGCAACTGTGCACATATCCAACTTCTATAGCAGCTTTAAAGGCATCAACACAAACAGCCTAGCAGCACAGGTACAGTCTACAGATGCTTGCCCTAGCCCACCTGTTGGGAAATGCTGTCACTTCTAGATGTTGGCATTCTTGTTTGCCTCATTAGGCACCCTGCATGCCCCATAAGCATACTTCTTCTTGGGTGCCTTGACACAATCTGGGCCTATATATTTTATTGCTGTGCTCCTAAAATATTGTAGGACAATTTCCCCAGCTTTGATAGTTTCAGGAATGTCACACATCCCACTTAACTTAATTTGCTTGGTCTACTGGTCCTACTAGTGATACGTAACCCTTTTCTCCCTCCCTCCTTCCTTCCTTCCTCCCTTCCCTCCTTCCCTGCTGTATAAACCTTGAATTCTCTTTGTCTACACCAATATTTTAGGAAGTAGGTCTTATCAACAAAAGTCCATTACCTAATAAATGTATTAGTCTTTAAGCTACCTGTTATGAGCTGCGTCTACACGTGCACGCTACTTCGAAGTAGCGGCACCAACTTCGACGTTAGGCGGCGAGACGTCGAAGTCGCTAACCTCATGAGGAGATAGGAATAGCGCCCTACTTCGACGTTCAACGTCGAAGTAGGGATCGTGTAGACGATCCGCGTCCCACAACGTCGAAATTGCTGGGTCCTCCATGGCGGCCATCAGCTGGGGGGTTGAGAGATGCTCTCTCTCCAGCCCCTGCGGGGCTCTATGGTCACCATGGGCAGCAGCCCTTAGCCCAGGGCTTCTGGCTGCTTCTGCGGCAGCTGGGGATCTATGCTGCAGGCACAGGGTCTGCAACCAGTTCTCAGCTCTGTGTATCTTGTGTTGTTTAGTGCAAGTGTGTCTGGGAGGGGCCCTTTAAGGGAGCAGCTGGCTGTTGAATCCTCCCTGTGACCCTGTCTGCAGCTGTGCCTGGCATCCCTATTTCGATGTGTGCTACTTTGACGTGTAGACGTTCCCTCGCTGCGCCTATTTCGATGTTGGGCTGAGCAACGTCGAAGTTGAACATCGACGTTGCCGGCCCTGGAGGACGTGTAGACGTTATTCATCGAAATAGACTATTTTGATGTCGCAACATCGAAATAAGCTATTTCGATGTTGGCTGCACGTGTAGACGTAGCCATGTATATAAACCTCTAGTAATTTTGGAGGAGGCGATGCACATGCTTTGCAACAACAAATTGTTGATTAGATCAAAACCTTAAAACTGTCCTGCATTAAACAAACAAGACAAACCATCATGCCTTGATTACAGGTTAGCCATCTGGATCCACTCTGCTCAGAATCAGTTGGACTATTTTATATGTAAATTAGGAGACAAAATTAGACCAGAAACAATCCTCCGTCATTGCTTCTTAACCATAACCGTCCTAAGGTCATTTCAATAATACCACTGGGCTTTTGGTGCATCATTAAAAATGGAGAAACATCCAGCCTTCCACCCGCCAGTGGAAATCTCTAGGTGAGGATGTGTCAGGGGTTTATAGTGTTTGTAAGGGATACTTTAAGTTCTGTAACATATGGTGGTGTTCGTGTACCTTGATTTGTAGTTTTGAACAGACGCACTGTCAACTTTTGCATGCCCTCGGCCTTGGAGACCCTAAAGCTGCTATTGTTCAGGCAGTTTCCATGTGCAGGATGGATGTTTTTCTTCATAAAGAACAAGTTAAATAAATATTAGTATTTCAGCAGCAGTTATCTATTTCAGGCGTATGATCTGGTATGTTTCGTAGATGGCTGCTCATAGATTTAAATTACAATGTATTTCTAAAAAAAATTAAAAAGCAGCTGTTTCTCTATAGAGGAAATAAATGTGAGTCTGTTGTAACTTTACTTTTTTAATAGCCCTTTTCAAGGGGCAATATATTGTATATCAGGGCCAGATTCAGCATAAAAGCTGTTTGGCTGCTTCTGTAGAGGAAAGTCAGTAGAAGGCCCCAGGAAACTTGACAAATCATTGCATCTTGGCACTTCTTTTTGTTTTTGCCAGACATACCTGGACAGAGTCTTGTGATTGGTAACATGATTTATATGGAATGAAACAAGATTAATGACCCTCAGTAATGGCTAACCTGGAAGATGAAGGTGAAATCTTCCCTGCAGGGACACGCTGAAGATGCTATGTTTATGGATGAAACGTGCACCTGTGTAGAGAGCGAGTTCATGAGAACTTTAGTGGTACATAGGCCCTTTGCTTAGGTGTGAATTTCACCAGCTGTATGTGGAAGTCCCATTGACATCCCTGGGAGCACTTCTCTGGCACAGGAACTGAATAAGGGCAGGAAAAGTTGTCATATGGATCTGCAGGGATAGTTCTTTGCTAAGGCCCAGTCCTGCAAACAGCTATGCATGTATGAAACTTTTCTTACGTGAGCAGTCCTTTGGACTTTGCACACAATGCTCTGAATTAATTTTTGCCCTACACACAATGCTCTGAATTAGAACGTGCACACTCTTTATCTCCTGGATTTGCCCTACTCTATGAAGAACCACTAGGCTATGGAATTCAGTAACGAGTCTATCCAGAGCACCCACTCACATGCTATTATCTATGTGGATTTGTCAGAGCAATGCATTTCCAGGTATGTGGACACAGGGTGGGGAGTTCCTAATTCTGAACTACAGAAGGAAGTAATTTAGCACAAGCTTGAGAGTTCTGATGCTTTAGTAGGCTGGGTGTTGCTTTCATAATAGTCACTAAATATTGTTCTCCCAGGCAAAATTCTGTTCCACCTCCTGATATACAGTCAGATCAGCCCTAAGTACCTATTGTTCACGCAATTTCAGAGGGTCTCAGGACAAACATTTTAGATGGATACATTTTGCATGCTTGTGTGAAATCAGCAGTATAGTTGGATTATTGCAGAGGAGCTAGCCTTCTATATGGTACAGCTGAACTTATCCTGTTTTAGTTTCATTTGTGCACTATGCGTACGAATTAGAACAGCAAATCAGCCTCCATCAATATGTGTTGTATGGCACAGTTTATCTAGAAGGTGGCCTGATGCAGGAGTTGGCTCACACTGATGCTTCACCTATGTCAAAGTGATTGAGGTTGCAGTATTTCAGGCATGTTGTTTACTCCTGTCTTGTAAGGTTGTCCGTATGTAGCAGCGACATAAATGTCTTCAGCATCTGCACAATGAAGGAAGCCAGTCTTTCCCTTTGAATTTTACATGCACATATTCTATCACAGGTGATCCCCTTTGTGGATCTCTCTTCAAGGCATCCTATGAAAAGGTTGTTAAAGTGGGTATCCAAGGTATTTTCCTCTCGGAAGGTTTTAGATTCAAGAAAAGTTTGCATTTACATTGTAAATGAAATTCAACAAAAGAAACAAGTGACTTTTCCTTATGTTTGACCTGCATTAGTGGCTAAATCTGAAATTTTCGAAGGAGATTTTTGGATAGTTTACTCCCACACTTACTTTGAAAATCTTTATCTAATGGTATATTATACACAACTACTGTACGCAGTCATCTTCTCTATGATGGTAAATTTCAGCCTCTCCTTGGATTAGATTATATGTGACACTTGCCCAGATACTGGAGGACAACTAGCTAGCTCTAGGTACTCTGGCCTGGAACTGCATACATTTACCATTCCCAATTTATTTATGATAAGCACAGTGAAATACTATGATGTTTAGACATAGCCTTGACCAGAAGGCATTGTCTCTGAGGGAAGATGAGGTGGTAACCATTTTAGAAGGCAGAGCAAATGTAGCATGGTAAAAATGAGATGTTCTGTTTGTGTCTATCTTGTTCATTTAGGAAATATCTGTCTGCTCTGTGAATATGGAAAAACATAACACTGAGAGATCTCTGAAAATGAAGGCCAACATAAATTCTACATACTACGTAAGCTTTCAAAAAAGGACCTGTGTGAGATTTTACAGTTGCAGTTGCCTTAGCCTGGGCCACTGCTCAAGAGTGAATGATACCCATAATTCTATGCAGTGCTCTGTTATGAGGCTCTCAAAGCCTGGTTCAAATATATTTTAGTTAACCATTTGATCAGCTATCATGGCGGTAAAGTTTTTCCCAACAGTGTAGGTGGGAGATTAAAAAAGCCTTGTGAGGCTGTAGCAAAGTTTTTATAGAATGAAGAGCTCTTCACCCTAGGCTCTACTCTACAAACCAGTCCATTCTATCTTAATGGAGCAGGGAGGTCTCAGAACAAGGGAAGGAAAACTGCATAGGCTGGTAATCTCTAAGGTAACAGAGGAAACAGGCTTGGTTGCATAGAAGAAGAGAGATTTGTGTTTTTGCTGAAGGACATTAAAAAAATTGGAGAGAGGCCTAAAGCACAGGGTAAAAATTGTAATTTTTTGTTCTGTTTCATGCATAGAGTGATTCAAAGAGAATTTCATAAATCAAGATATTCTCTTTAACTGCAGTTCTCATCCTACACCCACACTCTCCACCCTTTTTTAAAATCTAAGATAGTCAACAAAGTTATAAAAGTGTCCCATCACTTTTATATATTTCTAAATTGTCTTTAATATGATTTACAATTAAGACCAAGTCTAAAAATAATGGGAGCGTTCATAAGCCCAGTGATTTAATACAATACATAAAATAGCTGGCAAAGCAATAACCTTAACCATCTGAGGAATAAGTTCCAGTGACGCCATAAATTCCAGCAAAATATTTTGGGAATTACAATACAGAAATTTATGGTAGTTTGACTGGAATAATAATTTCTCCTTGGCTGATAGGATGTTTTACTGATTCAGATCTATGGATGATTATCAGTGCTGTGTTTATTACATGAGCTTTTTAGAGATTTATCTGATTTCTCCCCCCCCCGAATTCCCATCCCAGGTTTCTAATCTTAAAATAGCATATTAGAAATATTTCGCCAGCTCCAATCAAGGCCAGAAAGAAGAGGCTGCAGGTGTCATAACCACTATTTTAGCTAATAGTGGATGTAACAGTGAACCTCCAGAGTTAAGAGCACAAATCTCTACAGCTTGATCAAGAGAACCAGACTGACTCTCAGTTTAAGTGCTGAAAAAGACCTATGTGTTCAGCAAAGAGGGAACATGTAACACACACTGATCAGTGGGTGACACACTTCCTCAGCATGCAAGAAACTCATCTCAAGTGTCTGAGATGCACCAGACAAGCCTTCATGTAAGTGGTGGCCATCAGCCAAAAAGCTGGGGACTTTTGCAGCCTGACTTAAAGAGTCAGGCTCTATAGTTAGGGCAATAGCAGACTCTGATCCTCAGTAGCTTGGGCAGAAAGGGGGATGCACAACACACATTGGTCAGTGGGTTTCACAGGCAAGAGGCTGAATTCTGCTTTTGTGGCACAGGCTATGGGCTTTAATGCTATTGTCAGAAGGGGAGCCCTTCTTTGCCATTTCTCCAGCTTGGCCAGACTGTTTGTGCTGCCCCTGGTTTCCATGCAACCAATATGAGCGGTACATAGGTTAAAGAGATCAAAGACATAGTAATTCCCATGAGCAGCATCAACAAATCCCTCTTATTACTATGGCCTTCATGTTCTATAGGAGAAGAACATGCTGCACAGGATGGCTGATCCCTGACTCCTCCTTTTGTGTTCCAGTATCTCCTTTTCCAACATGGCAGAAGAGGCTGAAGAGAGAACTTGCTACGGGGAGGCAGGCAGATCTGGGGAAAGGTAGAAGGACCTATCTTGTGGGCACCTCTCCCACCTGTGCAGCCTCAGGAGGCTGGGTTGTAAGTGTGAAAACTCAGGATGCGGGGAGGAGGGTCAACATCCTGAAAGTCAGGACTGCCCCTTCAAAATTAGGACATCTGATGAACGTGAAAGGGGATGCAGGATTAGTGCTTTACGTCAGACCTGCTTTGTATTTCAGTGAAGAGAAATGGCCATAACTCGGTCACTCTCTGTCCTCTTTGTGGGTGAAACACTTGGTGGGTATTTGGACCACAGGAACCCGTGGAAGGCACGCGCTTTGGAAAGGCGGCGCCAACATTACATATCTGCCCCAGAAAGGGTGCGAGGGATTTAAGACAAATATGGCAGCTGGCCAGGCAAGGAAATCAAGGGCTGCAGCAGTAAGGCTCTGTTAGCTGAAGCTGTTGTAACCTGTCTCCTCAGGATTATGGAGGGAGTAGTAATTTTACTCTGATGCGTGTGCAACCACCATGCTCTGCAGTGGTTATGTAAATCCTGCATGCTCCCACATTATATCTTTTTCCTTTTTAGTCAAAATTTTGCTTTGGGGCTTGCCCATATTTGTAAGGGTTTAGATTTTCCTTGAGTATTTCATTGACGGGTGTGACAGAACGCGTGGTATTAACAGCTGAGCCTACACTCTGATCACTCTTGGAGTAATTAGTTCCTCCAGAGAGGCCTGATTGGGGAAGGAAATGTAATTTGCATATTATGATAACAGGCTGGATGAGTAAAAGGATTAATTAGCCTTTCCACTGATGACTATAAAGAAATGAAAGGCAGAGGAGCAGGGCTGTTTGAGATTTTTCTATGGGCAGTGGGTGGAGTCCTTCCCTTTGGAGATGCTAGTCTCCAGGTCTATCCCAAGGCCTGGTTCTGCCTCACAACCCTCTCTCCCTCTGGGGCCTAAGCCCTGAGACGTTGCAGCTGGAGACCCAAATCCCATCCTCATCTGGAAGAGCCATCAGACCCTCCCATGGCCAGGGGAGCCCTAGGAACCTTGGCCACCCCTAATCTATCCAGAAGAATCCTAGGCTGACTGGAGCTGCTGTCACACCTCCCCTCTGCAAATTGCAAGTTGCCCCATGGGAAAATTCAACTTCTCTCCTCTTCTTCTGTCTTCAGGAAGAAGGACCTGTGCCTTTTGATCTGCATCATACAGATTCCATCTAAGAGGCAATATGGGAGTCCAGGGAGATCACTGATGAACCCAGGAAGCTGAGCAGCACTGTCCACTAAGCCACCCTGGAACCTGCATGGGGGATAATAAAAAGCAAATATTTCCCCGCACAACAAACCTGCAACTGGCACTCTGCAGCTATCGTTGCACCAGGGGAGGCTGAGCCTCACCTGGCCTACTATGCCTGCCACCCAGGGGCTCTCCAAGAAGAGAGACGTTGTCTTCTCTTGCACCCTAGAAGAAGATCAGAGGATACAAGTGACCTGTAAAGGAGTTGGCAGAGGGATCTGAAATAAACAGCACAGGAGTGGAATCTGAGAGGTGTCTGTGGTGGGTGAAGGCAGGAGCAGACAACACCCTACCTATGGGGGTTGGGGTGTCTAGCTTTGTACCTTCCTACATCTGTGAAACATCATTACCTTCAGTGGGATGATACTTGTGCACTCAAAGTCTAACGATGTTGCTCCAGTGAGTATGGCACAAAGAAGAGATAAGTGAGAAGGCTGTTTGTTTCCAGAATTGCGCCACAGTGGTTGGCTTTTCTGCAAAGGTTATTCCAGAACTTTGGCAAAATGAGTGTGGTTGGGGGAAGTGCCAATAATGCAATTTAAAACTGCACAGGGCCTAAATCGTCTATTTTCCTGAATGTCCTAAATGTTTAATTTTTGAATTAATTCCACTTCGTGCTTCAATCCTGATCTTCCTGTTTTTTCTGTATTTTCTTTCCAGTTTGGGGTATTCACTCACATCTCTTCCTCCAATATCCTGTCACATCCCAGCGAGGTAATGGAGCCACTGATTCTGTATACATTACTTAGAAAACATTCTTCTTTCTTACCCTCTAAATGGTACAGAATTCTAGGCCATAAATCTAGTTAGGCTATAAGCTGTATCCACCTATATTTCAGCAGTACATCTTCTGCAAAGCACTCCGACAATTCATGTGCTTAGTTCCCCGTTAGTTTGCCCACATTCAGGGATGACTTTTGCATGCAAGCAAACAAACAAACTTAGTGAGAACTTGGCAAAAGAGTGCAGTGGATTTCCATCCTAAACACAACGAATGATAGCCACGTTATACAAAACTTAATGCCATATTTTTGCACAGCATACAAAGCAATTGTAAACAGGAAATAATACAAATTAAATGCTACTCTTGTGAATGTGTATGTGAAAGTTTTTACAACTAGTGCAGAAATTTACTGAAGGCTGGACACTCTTCTATTTGCATGTAGAATCAAGTTAGCTAGAAAGGTCCAGTATTTATATTAGCTTAGCCAACACTAATCTCTTTGAGCCAGACCCTGTCTAGGTGAAAAGTAGTGTAGCTCTGTGATCTTCAATGAAATTATTTTGATTTATACTCACTGAGGTTCTGGCTCTTTAATTTTGCAGACCTAGTTGTTTGGTGCAACGTACACAGCTTGAGATTGGCTCAAAATGGAACCTCATATCTGAACCCTGATGTCAGAACCTGTTTTATAGTTTTGAGTCCAGGTCAAGTCCTAAAGCTGAAATGGCATTGTTATCCAGATTCAATTGGCATAAGGCTCAAGGTAGCCTGTATCTTGTGATGATTCTTTTTCTTTTGGAGACCAATGTGCTGGAAATCTTGTGAGAGCAGCTAATCTCATGAGATTTCCAACATTCAAGTTGGAAACCCAAACAAAATCAGTGAGCAATTGATTTTGTGAATGCTCTTCCACTTTAGACATTTCTTAATCTATCTTTTATTTTTTTTAAGAGTTTGGAAACTTTGAATACAAAACCCCAACTTACTCCACAATTTGCCTTGAACCTCCTCCCCTGTTCCATATGACTGGTTATCCTGCTTTTTCAAAGTGTGGACCACATAGTAGTTCAAGCTAATGAACAACTCCCCTCTCCAATTGTGAAAACCATATGCCTTTCATTCATAGTCATGTATCATCCATGTGTCGATGATGATAACTGTTGACATGGAAAAGTAATATTAAATGAACATTAAAGGTATTTTAGCTTATGTGAATGTGGCATAACAAGTGAACAAAGTGAGAGAGTCTGTACCACATGACCCATCTGCTGTCCACAGGTCACTGGACATATCTCAGTTTGGAAAAGATGCTCTAGACCAAACTTAAGCCTGATCTAGATTCTTGGCTCATGTTTTAATACAGTATACAAAAGCCAAAGGAACGATGCTTTCTTGATCTTTAGATACCTACATAAGATATAATTCAGAATTTTACAGTAGTCTTCCAAAACATCTGTTGTTATGGGAATATAGTCGTTTGTAACCATGCTCTAGAGTTCTATATTTTATAGTATTTAAATAACACCCCAAAATCTAGATTTTATTTATTCTTTATCATGAAATCAACATCTTTCAATGAGCTGCACAATTTCTTCAAAAGTAAGCAAAATAATATCTTTTCCAGGTTTAAAAGAAATATGCCTGTAGGATTTCTTGAATTGTTTGGAATTGGACACTATTTTTCCACTGTGAGCCAAGAACCAGTAGTATTTGCATAGTAGCCAAAATGAAAAAATCTCATTGAAATGTTTTCTTAATGTTCTTTGAACTGGTTTCAAAAAATAGATCTCAGCCTTGCAATGCATCTCCAGAGACGATTTAAACCAAA
This sequence comes from Carettochelys insculpta, assembly GCF_033958435.1. Lineage (NCBI taxonomy): Eukaryota > Metazoa > Chordata > Testudines > Carettochelyidae > Carettochelys > Carettochelys insculpta. The sequence goes on from NC_134144.1 coordinate 62,009,408, forward strand.
AAATGACAGGCCTGTTGTGGTGTTGGGAGGCCCAGCTGGATCATCAATGATTATTGGACTTTTCGTGGCTCCTCCACTCTTTTCTGACAATGTTGAAGGTCTCACTAATCTTATCAAGTGGGTGATGGCCACTTGCAAGACGTAATGAAGAGCTGAGGAACACATAGTCGCATTACCCTGTTGATTTCAGTGTTCCTAGTCACTCTTCCCTCCCAACACCGTTCATCTTTAAATAATAGCATTTGAAATATCTGTTTGTTTAAAATGTACATCAGGTGCCTCTGATAATCTGTTTTAATGATGCAGGATGATACAGTACAATGCAATATAATTGCTCCAGAACGGCTATGGGATACTTGTAATTAGGGATTCTGTTCTCGTGTACCCTGAAGACAATGACCAATAGAGGGGAAATCAGTGCACATCTTTGTCCTTTACCTAGCTAATGGTCTCATAAAATAAGATCATAATTAGGGAATAGGCACTGACACACTTTTCTCTTCAGTGGATTCGGTAGTGGCATGGAAGATTCCCTCACTATTGTTGCTGAGGTGATAATTGGAGGAAGTAAAGATACTGTTTTGAATTCTGCAAAAGAAGCTGTGGGAGAAAATGGAACAAAGCCTGAAACACAAGTCTCTCTTATACAGAATTCAAAGGAGCAATACTAGGACAAGCCTCAAGGATTTACGAAACTGAGTCTTGACTGGGGATGGGCATAACTACCATGGGATTGAGTGGGTAAGCACAAAACATGTTTTTATGTTTATCTTGACCTACCAGGTCGCCAAGACATGATAGGGGATCTCTGAAGAAAATAGTCTCAGTAAGGTAGCCATGCTAGTCTGCAGCTTCACAAATAACACGCAGTCCTGTAGCACCTTAAAGACTAACACATTTATTAGCTGAGATGAGTAATCTGAGAAAGTGGGTCTTACACGTGAAAGCTCATGACCCCGACCAACTTGATTTTGCTCCTGGCCTTACATCTATTGCAACATCTCAGTGCTACATAAACCACAGATTTCCAATAAATATGTTAGATTTCCTAAATATGTTAGTCTCTAAGATGCTACCAAGCCTGCCGACAGGGAGGGAGGAAGGCAGGTAATGGGGGCAGTTGCTCCTGGGTCCAGCCTTTTAAGGGGGCCCAGAGCATCAGCTGCACATGCTGCCAAAGTAGCAACAGAAGTGGCTGGAGCTCCACGCCCCTTTGAATTTTCACAGCAGCACAGATCTGGTCATGCATAGTTGGGTGGGAGCGGGGGACCAGTGCTACATTCCTGGCTATGCTCAGGGCCAAATGCCCTAGGCCCTGCCCCTTCCACCCTTGGCCCCACCCCTTCTGGAACATGGATCCAGGCCTCCCTCCCACCTTGCTCCAGGGTCTGCAGCAGCTCTAGGAGACATTGGGTGCTACAGGACCACATGTTCTTTCTGAAGAGAATAGTCTTTATTATTAGACTTTAAATGCTTTCTGCTTCTGCTCAGACTCAAAATACTCCAGGATCACCTTTCTTGTGATATTTTGGCATTAGTGGCCCTGACTTTAGCAGAGGGGAATGAAGACAGACTCACCGGGGCGGGTGTTGGGTGAGGAAGAGACTGGAGGAAATTATTGGAAAGCTGCAGTTTATGTAGCACTGAGATGGTGCAATAGACGCAAGGTCAGGAGCAAGATCAAGTTGGTCAGGGTAGCCAAAGGACGGGGGTTTGCATCTTGTACGGTGACCTGAGACATAAGATAGACAGGGGTTCGTGTGACTGGATATACTGAGTCCACATGTTTCGGACAAAACCCCACTGACCCAGTGCTGCTCTTGAGCCATTAGGCCACTTAGCACGGCACATAAAAGACATTCAACTGACTCAGACTGCTATGCCACACCACCCTGCATATAAGGGCAACCCTGCTGACTCTGATCACTAGACCATGCTGCCCTGAAGCTAAGGGCAGCCCTACTGATTCTGGCCATCAACCCATACTGCCCCACACTGAAGGGTGGTTCTATTTGCCCTGGCCATTAGGCCACACTGCCCTGAATCTAGGGACAGGCTTACCAATGTCGGCCTTATAAATGTCGGTCCTCTAGTTCTTTACGGAAAGGCAGTCCAATTGATGCTGGTGATTAGGTCATACCTGAGGAAAGGGCAGTTATTTGGACTCAGCTATAATGCCCACCTCCTCCCTCAAGGGGTGACAGACACACCTGCCCTTGGACAGTTAGCAACTGAGCATTTCTTTGGCAACAGAGCAGAGTGTTTCTGTGCTCTGACTGCTCATTGCAGTTCCATTTCAGAAGAACACATGGTGCCTGTTAAGTACCCTTTAAATAGCTATGTATTTGCCTCCCCACTGTTTTGTGATGCTACTCATTAACATTCTCCTCTGCAGCTCCTGCCATCTGGAACAACCTTCCTGTATCTATCCACCTCACTGCTCCTCCATCTCTTTTAAAATCTCATCTCCCCCCTACCCCACTCTGCCTGTGCCACTTAAGTCTTTTTTTCTCTGTTATTAACATCACTTATTGTTTTAACGTAGCCTAAGAATGACTTTTATAGCATTGATTTATCTGATTTATACAGCGCTGTGTCTTTGTGTTTAACTCGGTAAAGCATTTTAGGGTACAGCCTCTATCATATAATTATAGAGATGTCTGGCTGGCAGACACATTGAGAGAGCATCATGTCCAGCTCCCTCTGCTGAACAGGACCAAGTAACAGACCACCCCAACAGGTGGTGGCCGGGATTTTTTGTTTTTTTTGAGTTTTTTGTTATTTTTGGACAACCTCCTTTAGAAGCCTTTTTTCAGAGTTTAACTACGTTTAGAGCTGGGTATTTTTTTTTCCTAAGAGCTAACCTAAATCTTCTCTGCTGCAGATTATTCCCATTACTACATCTCTGACCTTCAGTGGACATGGAGAACAATTGATCCCATCCTTTTTATAGCTTCTCTTAATGTATTTGAAGATTACCAGGTTCCCCCTCAGTCATCTTTTCTCACAATTAAGCATGCCCAGTTTTTTAAGCTTGCCTCTTAGGTCAGGTTTTCTAAACCTTTCATCATGAGCAGTGGGTGAACCAAGGACCTGGGGAGGCTATCGCCGCCGCCAGCCTGTCTCTCCCATCTCCCTTCCTTGCTGGAGCCCAGCGCCTACCTAAAGCTCCTGGCTGTCTGAACACACTCCCTCAGCCCCAGAGCTGACAGACAGACAGCACAGCCCCCAACCTGAGCCCCAGAGAGGAGGCTAGGCAGGCAGCTGAGTATGGACCCAGCATGCTTGGCAGGGAGCATGCCCCCTAGCCCTGGACTGCTGGATGGGCAGGTGGTGCAAGCACAGGCTCCAGCCATCAGGCGTCCCCGGCTGCAGGCCAGACCACAGTAGCCCCAACCTGGGGGAAGGGCACCAGAGCCCTCCCAAAAGTGTGGTGTGGAGAGCCTGGGGGCCCCAGCTCAAGGTGGCGGAGAAGGCAGGCAACACCCTGCTCATGAGCCTGCTCCCACAAGCTCTCCAACCACCAGGGGCAGGAGGAGAGGCCGTAACTTTGTGTCTTCTCACAGCTCCCCAGGAGCAGCTCTTGCTATGGCCAGGCTGCGGCAGCTGCCTTCTTTGCCCCCCACCATTGAAGGACAGTGGTTCCCACTGATGAAGCGCTGTCCACAACAGTTCTTTTCATCATTAAAACTTTTGTCATTCAGAGGGGTGTTTTGTGATACTTCAGTCCTGAGCAATAAAAGTTCTAGCACCCAAAGCACCAGTGTAGACATACCTTAATTCTTCCATTTAAAGAGACAACCCTCAAGCAGGTACACTTTCTGGACAGAGAACTAGTGCACCATCTGATTCACTTTTTATTCAGGGAGGGTTGGAGGGAATAAAAATACAAAATTATTAATTTTGCAATATTAATGGAGTTATTGGAAACCTTAACCATCTCATTGCAATACCCACATATCTACTCCATATCCAACTCCTTTTGCTCCGTAGCTACATATTAAATATCGATACAATATTCCAATATTTTGTTTACTAAGAGGTATGGTTTATAGGCTACAAGGAGTTCACAAATATCAAAACAGTTGTTTAAAAAAGTGTTCTAACCTTTTTTGTCCTCCTTTCCTTGTTACAGCAAAATGAAGACCAGTTTACACAAGAACAAAATAACAACCCAAGCTTTGTGTTTTGTAATGAATAATAAAGTGTTTTAACCTCTTTAGGGATTTAACACCACGTTAATCCTTTAATCCCCAGAAAAACCAATTTTGTTGACATGAAAAGGGGATATTTAACTTCATCCAATTAATTTTCTACCTTGGAGATACCATGATTATGAAGATTAGATGGAATAGATTCATTACAGCCACCTTATTCTGTACAAAGTGATAGCTTGGCCACTAGATAATTGTATCAAAAAAGGCTTTTTAAATATCACAATTATGCTTACTTTCTCTTATTTTAGGGAAGGAAATACTAGTACTTTGAAACCCTGCAAATACTTCCATTTACTACTTCTATAGTAGTTCAGATACCATTCAGCCATTAAATTCAGTCAACAGACCTGCCCTGCATATTTTTCAATTTCAATTGTTCTTGTGACACACTTTAAATATGTACACTGGAAATATTTTCTAAAGTAAAAAGCTAATCAAACCTGTACTTGATAAATGTAAATGTGGATGGATTGAAATCTCTTGAACAATTAATAGGAATTAGAGATGGGAAATAGTTTCTGGTTCACTATGTGCTTTTGCATCTTTCTCTGCAGCTTAGCACTGCAAGTTTTGGCCAGCTTCTGAACCAGATTTAAAAGGACAAAGGAACTGATACTGTGTGTTTACAGAAGACTGCATTATCAATTGCTCAGCATGTGCTACTTGGTCAGCTTTAAACAAACAAACAAACAAACAAACCCAGCTTCTACTGAAGTACCCAATAAGCACCAGATCTTCAAAGGTGTTCCTCACCCAGTAACTCTCTAGCAAATCTTATTGCACAATTTTCCACTGAGTTGAGAACGCAACATGCTGGGCTTTTTTTAAAATCTTGCCACGTATCTTGGTGCGGAAGTGGGAGTGAGACTCTTCAAAATCCGATTTACAGGGATTAATTTGGTTTCCATTATATTTAATGGCAAGATTCTTGTGGAGTTCAATGGGAGCAAGGTTTTTTGAGCCCTTTTCTCTTCTCATGCTATTAAGGACCAAATTGCACTAGTTTAAAACCAGTGTAAGCCACAGGCTCAGCCTTTCTGTCTCTGTCTTCATACTGAGCCCATTCAGGAATCAATGTAATGATGATTTACTGAGGCTGTGTCTACATTATGGATACTACAGAAGCATAACTACAACATAACCTTGTAGTATAGAGCTTTTCTGTCACTGTAGGAAGACTATGTCTCTGAGCAATGGTAGGTGGGTCAATGGAAACCTTCTTCCATTGACATAGCTTCATCAACACTGGAGGTTCAGTGGGCATACCTATGCTGCTTATGGATCTTGATTTGTCCTACCACTGAGGAATGCAACTATGTCAATCTAAATTTGTAAGTGTAGACCAAGGCTGACTCTATATCAATTAATCTTTTGCATACGCTGTGTTACCTGATCTAGTAAGGGTAATGTTATTAATTTGGATGGTCTGGGTCAGGGGTCAGCAACCAGAAGAGGAAGAAAAGCCATTTTGTTTTCAAATTTGGTAAAAAACTCTATATTTCAAGAGCCGCAATGCATAGGAATATGAGATGGCCCTTAATAAATAACATCGAACCACACTTTTTACAACCACTATTTTAAGAACAGAGCACACACATATCCCACTATGCACTGCACATATTAAAGAGGGAGTTATCTGACATTTTGAGATTACATATCATTTGCTATTTAGAGATGAGTTGTTCATTGTTGGGCTTTCAGCTGTTCACTGAAATATCAAAAATAATCAGGAGGGACTTTTTTTTTACTTTGCAATTATGGCATTGGGAGCTACAAAGAAATCCTTCAAGAGCCGCATGTGGCTCCAGAGCCACAGGTTGCAGACTGCTGGTCTGGACTGTAGGCTTTTCAATTGAACTGATCAGAGATAATAATCTTCTTGTCCCAGAATCAGGCTGCACAAAATATGCAAAGGACTCTTGGGGATAAGATAGGATGTTCATACTGAGACAAAAATAATTTAAAACATTATGAAATAGGAACCAGTTGTAGCAATTTGAATGGTAAAATGAATCAGAGTTACAAATGCAATGTTATTGGTGTAAAGATACATATGATATTCCTGTAAAGCTATGATTAATATATTCACTCTCATTCTTGTTAACCTGTAGCTCAGAGATGAAGAAACAGCCTTCATTCCAGTATGCCAAGGCAGTTTGGGTCCAGGTTTCTCAATTCTTGAGTAGGAGGAGCAAAAGCTAATGCTAAGATCTATTAAAGCTAACCTAACTTACTTAACTGACTGACTAAAAGACCATTAGAAATGGATCAAAGAGCAGGCCTACACTAGACCTCAAAGACCATCCTAGATACACAATTCCAGCTACGACAGTTGCGGAGCCGGACTTGACGTATCTGAGATCAATTTATCTGTCTGTCCTCATAAAAGTGAGGAGTACCAGGGCTGAGTGTTGAGCCCTGATGGTTCGATTTAGCACGTCTTCACTAGGCTGACTAAACTGAACCTCGAAAGATTGACCCTGACCAGGTCGACCTTCCAGTAAGTATAGCCATGGCTTAAGAGACCATTAGAAAGACAAAATATTGAGACTGATCTTAACTCCAAACTCCTGCTCCTAAGTAACAAGATCCAGAGATCCTATTTTATATGCCTAGGTGCTTGCCCCCCCCACGTTCTATGCCCAAATTTAACTTCCTCACCCACAAACTATTAGGGTACCCTTACTCCATAGGCTGGATACATATGGCATGTTTGTATGTACTGATGACATGTACATATTAATGATATTAGATCATTCTCACCCATGTTATTTCTGTTATTCTTGTGGTGTACTTGTTAAATTTGAAGGTATTTTTGGAAGCTCCCTGTGCCATTAAAAGTTGCTTTATCTTATCATCATCTGTCGAGGTGAAAGGTCCTGAAAATGTTCAAATTGACTTTACTATCTAAATGAAAGGCCCAGACATGTGTAAGCTGACTGTGTTATCTAGGTGAAATGTCCCAGACTAAATTGCTAAACTTGCCTTAGCTTAACATACAGGATCTGGTAGGTCCCTTTCATTACAGCCAAATTACTTTAATATAAACTTATTAACCTACCATAATAAAACAAATAATCAGGCCATAAATTGATATAAGAACAGGGATGTATCTACAGGCAAGCAAGCAGGTTAGGCTTTAGGTGACAACTGGAAAAGCTCTCAGTAGTTTCAAAGGGATCTGTGCCCATTTTCAACAAGGGTGAATTTTGCTTGTCTGCATAAAAAAACAGTTTTGAGAACCTGCAGCTTCCACTGAATGTAAACTGTGCTTGCTCAGCACCTGTCATGATTAAGCCTACAGATCCCAGGTACAGCAGATTAGACAGTAATCATAACAGATATTGAATACGATGTGAGCCAAAAGCATTTCAGTCTTTTCCTTAGTTTCAATAGCTTGGTACCATTAAAAAGACAGAGCTGTATGCATAACACAAATTATTGCAGTCCACTTGTAGATGGTGTAGTCCAGTGTCCTGATGCAGTATTAACAGTTAAACAGCACTGACTTTGCTACAATACCACATTATTTCTCTGTGTAAGCCGCAGTACTTTTATTCAGCATTTTAGTACGTGACTAGTACAGCATATTAGTTTGTGCATAAATTCACACTGCTCTGCATTGACATAAGATGCCACAATGGCTTGTAAGGAGCCATTACACTCTGTCATGTCAATAATCTGCAGATTAAAGCTCCCTAAACAGGCACTAATGCCACTGACTGTAACAATTCCAAAGGAGTCGGTACATCTTATGGTGTCAATAATCCATCAATTAAAGGTCTTAATAGTATGCATTGGCACAACAGATTAGAGTGGCTCTGAAGGAGATGGGTTACAGCCCATAACTGCAATGCTTCACAAGTGAGAAGAGAGTTTTTTACACCCTTCTAGTGACTTCTAACTAGGATGACCATCTGTCCTGTTTTCACTGGGACTGTCCTATATTTTAGGCAGCCGTCCTGCCTTTTCGTTACAAAAAAAGGCTAATTGTCCTTTATATTCACTCTCCCTGCTGAGCTGCTCCTCTGCCAGTGCAGGTAAAATCAATCAGGAGCTGGCCGAACAGCACATGGACTGTGTATTGACCAGCCAATGCAGGCAGCAGCAGCAGCGGCAGGAGAGGGAGCCAGAGATCCTGCCACAGAGGTAAGGCGGGGTATGTTGGGGGTTAGGGTAGTGTGTTTTGTCCCCCGCTAAGATTTCAAGGGGGGCCTGGTGCTCCATCAGTGCTGGGTAGCCCCTCCGTGGGGCAGCTGCCCCTTCAGCCATGGAGGCCACTGCAGGGAGGGAGCCCAATTGCCACTGAAGGGGCAGCTTCCCATGTAGCCAACCTAGTGCCCCCTTCAGGGCAGCTGCCTGCTGCACAGCTCTCCCTCAGGATGGCAGCCCCGTTGCCAGCACCCCAAGGCATAGGGCAGCCACATAAGGCTCCTGTGAGGTGGGAGCCCCATTGCCAGTGCCCTGAGGCGTGGGACAGCCAGAAAGGTCCCCAGCAGGGTGGCAGCCCCATTCCTGGCACCTGGAGGCATGGGGCAGCTGGGAGCCACAGCCCCCCCTGTAGCCAGGGAGCACCCTCCCCAGGAGGATGGCTGCCCCCTCAGGGCAGCCCTCACTGGAGTCAGCGAGCATCCTTGCAGTACGCCCAGAGCCTGGTGACATGGTGCAGCAGGGAAACCACCCTCCTTCGCAGGGCAACTGCCACTGGAACTGGGGAGCTCCTATGTAGGGTGGCAGCCCCGTTCCAGTGCTCTGTGGCAGGGGGCGGCCATGGAGCTGCACTTGCTTGGTAACCCGTATTTGGCATAGAGAACTATGACCACCCTGCTTCTGATTCTTTTTTTCTTAACCTTTCCGTAGGGACCAGCAGCAAATATTACATACAAATAGTTCTGGTTTTTTAAATATATTATTTACAGACTCATAAATTCACAATAATTGAATCTGTTCCTCCTCTTTCTCCCATACAAGTATACACGTATGCACACCCACGTGAGTGCTTCAGAAAGCATAGCATACAGAAGAGAACACAGGCTGATTTCACACCTCTGTGATTTCTGTGTGCAATTGATGGATTTAATACCTCAACACAAAAATATGATTGGTCTTATGAACTCCAGTCAGGCTCTCAACAATCTGTTGATTTTTATTAAGGAAACAAATGGCCAAACTGAGGAGACAACGGATGAAAAAAAAGTCAAACCTTTTGGCCAGATTCTGAGTTGTTTCCAACAATACTACTTGCAGAGGCACCTGTTCATCCAAGTACTGAAACACATGCTTTGCCTTCTTGATTTCAATGGGAGTTAATCCTATGTTTTGAATGGCATCCAGAGAAAGGTACTAAATATTACTACTTAACCCTTGTACTCTTTGTGGAGCACAGGTCAGCTACAAGTCTCCTCCACTTCACTCTGTTTTGCGGCAAAACTTCTAGCTGGCTCAAGGAGTACCCCAGTTGTTGTCCTTTGATCTCAGTAGATCTTCTCCATGTTGTTTGAGGTCCTACCCTTTTGCATTTTCCTTGCTGGTTCCATGTGAGAGCTTGGCGGACTATGCTCGATGATGGTTTTCTGAGAGTGTGGCCTAGACACCCCCACTTTCTTCTCTTGTCTACAGTATCTGTTGGTCCTTGCCTTGCTCTGTTCCAAAGCTCCTCATCTGTGATGAAGTCCTGCCATTTGATGTGAAGGCTGTACCTCAAGCATCTTCTCATGAATGTCTACATCTTGTGATTTGACAACTTCTTAGTATGCCAGATCTTGCATCCTTACAAGTGCACACTCTTCGTATTTGTGTTGAAGATGCACAGTTTTGTCTTCATAGATATTATTTGTGAACTCCAAATGGAATGGAGACTCTTGGATGCAGCTGTTGCTTTCCCTATCCTGGCATTGGTATCCTTATCTGGTCCTCCATCCATGCCCATAAATAGTCCCCAAGTAGGTAAACTGCTTCACATTGTCCAGGTCATCCCCTCCCAATGTGATGGTGGTGTTGTTGGGCTGGTTGAGCCTCATTGTCTTGGTCTTCCCTTTGTTAATGCTCAGTCCAGTCTTTGAGGTAGTTTTGTCTAGTGTTGTGGCCTTTTCTTTCATGCTTTCATGTTGGTGTGAAAGGAGGGCAACATCACCAGCAAAATCAGTGTCCTCCAGCTGTTTTAAAAGTGTCCACTGAATGCCTCGTTGATGGCCATGTATTGTCCTGTTCACAATCCAGTTCATTGGTATCAAGAACAGGAAAGTTGATGATAGACTTCAAAAGCCCCTTCGTCCTATTTGGTTTTAGGAATAAGGGGCTTTCGTAGACTGGGGGTCTTTTCGAAAGGCCCCCATCTACGCAGGTGGTGCATGATTTGAAAGCAGCACTTCCAAATCACCACAGCTGGTATTATGTTAATGAGGTGCTGAATATTCATGGCAGCACCTCATTAGCATCCCCCTTTCGAGAAGAGGGGGCTAGTGTAGACATAGCTGCCATGAATAAGGGAATGAACCCTTCATTTCTAATTTTTTCCCACAGAGCTCAGTGTTTGGTCTGCTAAGATGCCTCTGTTGTCCAAGTTCTATAGGTTTTAAGGGATTTTTAAAAATATCTCCAGATGTCAACAACTTAAGAGGGGCAATATATTTCTGACAATCTGAACCATGTTGATGACCCAAGCTGGGGTCAGTATTGTCAGGCTTTCTGTTCTAGGCAGTCAGGCCTGATAGTTAGAGCACCGATCAATGTCCGACATAGTTAAAGACGGCACCTGTCAGTCTGCAAGTATGCCAAAGATCAAAGCAAGGTCGGAGTCAATAAGTATTGTGGGGGAGAGAGGTGTCGAGGTGGTGCCTGGCTAGAGTGGGATCAGGCTGAAGAGGCTAGAAGAAATCTGGGACAGGAACAAGGGCAGACTGGAAATTTAGAGTCTGCAGCTGGAGAGTTCCTAACCAGGTGGTCTTGTTGCATGGACTTACTCTGTGCTGTGACAGTGAGGGTGAAACACTTGTACCTTGGGGTTCATTTGCTCCAGGATGGACTGCTGGAGTGGGCTTTGCTGGAAGAGTGAGTCATTGGAGCTGAATGAGCAGCTTTGGTCCAGCTATGGGTTTGCTTCAAAAATATGATGCAATTTCTGGGGGTGGTTTCTGGAGTTTTTTTCATTTGGAAATTCCGTCCAAAACACCATTCTAAAAGAACTTTATGGTTGCAAAGTCAAGGACTCAGATGTTAGGAATTGCTAGAATCAAGCTGGCCCGTGCAACCTTAGTTCAGATCCACTGTATGCAAGCATCATGATACAGTGTTTAATTACAGGATCACTTTCTATTTTTCCCACAGGGCCCCACCTTTATTCAGTGAGTAGGAGGGATGGTCCTTTGGAGTTGAAACAGTGTTGTGCTGTGAATGAGGCTGTTGCCTGTGCGGGTTGCTTGCCTCAATTGTAGGTGAAGTAGAAATGTGTACAGTGGGTGAGGCAGAGGGCTTCAGTCAGAGAAGCAATGGTCTTGTATTTGAGAAAGTTGGATAATGGGGAGGAGGATAGTGATCTGCTGAGGGGAGAGGACAGCTGGAGAGGAAGGTCTAATAGTTTGGTCTGGCTGATGCTAAGAAGCAGAAGTACAGGAATAGGATATCCCCTGTGGTGGGGTCCTTAAAAGGGAGAGGAGCCCTGAGCTATGATCTGTGAGGATTTGGGAATAAGTAGAAGCCATGGAAATCTGACAAAGGAACAGTATCAATGCTGAGCCCCAGATAGACCTTTAGTTTAGAGGTGAGCCCTGATTTGGCCAGAGGACTGAGTCACAGAAGATCCAGTGAGAACATCTGGAGAAGAAACCAGCTGTGGCACCTGCTATCACTGCTTGGCTTGCAAGGTAGGTAGCCTGTGCTGGTGAATGAAAGGGTAAGGTGAATGCACATATGGAAATCAACTTCTTGCACATTTGTTGTTTATATTTATCTATCACGCAAAGAAGTGTACTGTAGACCAGTGAGACTGATCAAGCTGGGAAAGCCATTAGTTACTATGTAATAATCATGCATAATTAAATGCTCAAATAGATTGGCTTCTAGGGTTATTTGTTGTTACAGGTTGAACCTCTCTAATCTGGAACTCTCTCATCCAGCAACATCTGCAATGTGGCATGATTTTAGTTAGCTGGATAGTGTGTAGTCATGGGTGTGGCCAAGTTTCTCCTGATCCATAAAGTTTGTTTCCAGGCCTGGCTCACAGTGTTCTGTGCTGTCATTTCACTGTAATTTACCCATAAATATTTTCTCAGAGGCCAGTGAGCAGTGGAAGTGTTAGTAATGTGCTAGAAATGTACTAGTAATTTGCTTCCAGCAAATTCATCCAGCATCCGTCAGGCCCCAAGAGTGCTGGATTAGAATTTCAACCTGTATCAGGATTCTATGGTTTTTGCAGAGATAAGAACATTGACTATCTTCTTTAGTCTGCTACAGTAGCACCAAACTACATGCTCTGAAATGTTGAAACCTTGTATACATTTGACGGTGAAGAAGTTGAGGAATACAGATTGTGCCAAAGCTGCCAATGGTCAATTTCTCTGGTTTCTGTAGCGTGGAAGGGTCTTCCCTGACTTCAGTAGAAAAATCTGTACATAGATACAATTGCTGATCATCTCGGAAAGCTTGGTGCAGTAATCTCAAAACAAAGTGCAGACTATACCTTTGCTGATTTCAACAAGGCTTCATGAATATCTTGATTAAGCACAGCTGTTAGTAGTTCATTTACACTAGCGAGCCACAAAAGGGAAGGCACGGATAATGATGGCATGGCCTTCAGTGCATTATATCAGAAAGCTCCAGCATACATGGTTCTGCCATCCTCGAACTATATCAGAACATGTCCTAGCCAATTTGTGTGCTCTCTCCCACAAGGGAGAATTAGCTGCCAAGACTCTTGATTGCAGTAGCTCTGGAACATTCTGAACACTGTTATGTATTAGAGCTGGTGTTTCTAGACCCAGAAAAAGCTCACTGTGAAGATAAGGAGTGATCTTAGGGTAACTTCCATAAATGACTAATACTTCTGAATGCTCAATGGGCAACATTTCTAAGGGGTGTGATTTCAAAAAGGGTTGATCTGCAATTGAAAACCACCATTTTTAGGAGTTCCACACTGGGCATACAACATTACAAGCCACTTTTGAAGGTTGTGCCCTGAGGATAGTCATGAAAGCCTGAAGAACGAGTAGTTGGGAGCCTCTACTTTCTATGTCCCTCTATTGTACTGCGGATGTACCCATTCCTCCTTGACCGAGAGAGTCACCTTCAGATTTTCTTAGGTTTCTCGACAGCTGGGTGACGGATTTATTTTGACTGGAATTTGTAGTAAAATGTGGGAGGAGGGTGTAAGTGAAACTTGTTGTAATCCATTTAGGAAAGAGTCTTAGTCCTTTGAGAATTATTTGGGTAGATGCCTTCTGTTCATCTTTAACCCAGGTTAGCGGCAAACAAAAATTGTCCTCAACCAATGTCTTTAAGAGGGTGTTATGCACAAAAAGCATTTGATAGTCTCAGTCCAACACCCAGTGGGCCAAGTCACCACCATGGGCTCTTTTCAGCCAGTGAAGAAGCTAATGACTGACTAGGAGTTCCATGAGGAGCAAGTGTAGGTATTCTTAGGAAGACTGCAGTGCTGTGACATATGTAGTGCCTGTTCTGTGAATACCAATGAGATTTCTCTTTCCTGTACTGCCAACTGAATAACTTTCTTCAGCACTTGCGAAAAGTAAAAGGCAAACAGCCAAACAGATGTGGATAATAAAATATGCAGAAAGAATGTTGGCCTTACTTTGGACTACTAAATCTGCAGTTTGACTTCAATGGAGTGATGCCTATTTATATGTACCAAGACAATTTACACCATTTGAGGCTCTGACCTATGGATGTTTGGAGTTTGGTTCATTTGTGTCTTTCAACATATTAATGTAGCTGAACCAAGTTTTTAAAAGGTTTCTCCAAATTTAAACGGTCTTTTCTCAACCAACTTCTTTCCTCAGCCTATATATTGTACAGGGAACAAATCGCAAATCTGTTAACCTGTAATTAAATTGGATTACAGAATAATTACATCCTTGTTTGCTCTCTAGAGATTACATGGTAATTATATGTGTTGTTACCATGAAAAAACAAGAATTTCTAAGTCTCATTACATGGTTATTTGTACAATGCAATAAAATAGTTTAATTATACGTGTGGCATTTTTACTTCAGTGAAAAACTGATTAAAATAATATTAATGCTTTGGTGTTTCGAATAAGTGCCAACATATTACATAACATTTTACAGTATCAATAGATATTTGAGTATGTCTGAGATTCTCCTTCATTGCTCCTTAATTTCAGCATTCCCTTTGTACGTAAGAGACACTTATTCAGAGATAAAATTGAGTTTGTGCACCAAATGTCAGTGGGATTTGGGTGCTTATGCAATACTAAAGGGAAGACTTTGGCCCAGTTGCTATAAATGAGATTTTTTTAATCCAAAAGCCTGTGTTTACATGTGAGGAATGTTTGATGGTACAGTGGGTATAAAAGCTTTATCATCACGAGTCTGAGATGCTTGCACTACTTTATGAAGGGCTATCTGTGTGTGTAAGAACTTGCAGTTGTACTGAGATGCCACCGTGCTACTTATCCTCTGATATTAAACTAGCTTCTTCATGATCTCCTGTTGTACACTGGAAGATCATCAAACTCTTAATGAACAGATGATTTAGATCAACTGATTCTGATTAAAATAGCAGCAATCAGAAGTCAGAATATCAGAACTGTGAAAATAACTGTTTTTTTTCCTGTTTGGTGTTTGAAGTGAAAGAAAAAAATCAACTTTTTAAACTTGTTTTAAAATTTGAGTAAAATTTAAAATGAAAAATCATCTTGAATAAAAAAATAGAAATATTGCATTTGTTTAATCTTCTAAAATATTTTTAGTTTTTTTTCTTTGACCAAAGTTAGCTAGTGAATTCAAACAGAGTTTATAAATTGTTTTGTTTGACTGGAATTGGCATTCTTTTGTGAAAAACTTCACCCAGCTTTTCATAATACTCATCAAACCTGCAGCAAAAACTGATCATCTTCTAATCTGCTGTGTCAAAGATCCAGGATCTTACTTTATAGGAGACACACAAGTGGCTAGCAAGTCTCTTTTCATCACCATTTTACATCTGTCTGACATCTGATGGGAAGAATGTAAAAAAATCTGATTCTGTCCAGTTCTCGTTACTCTTGTCATCTTTAAATGTGGCCTATACATCTGATTTGAAACACCTGAACTTCCTGCTACCATAGGTTCAAATAACTTTTCCCTCTGAGGTAGATAAATTTCAATTTATCATGTGTTCTTTGGGATGAACCCTTAATGATTAAGTTCCTTCGTGCTTTGCTTGAACGTATAAAACGTGCATGGGATTATTTTTAAGAGTAGGGCATGTCCTGATGCAAGTGGCCAACACTTTTGCCAGCTATAAACTACCAACCATAAGCAAATGGATTCCCCACTCTATGCCACAGATAGGCGCATGTCAGTTGGTGTGTATGTATAGTGTTAGTAAAGCTCTTGAGGATCACTTGTGATAAAAGTACTATAGAAATGTAAATTATCAAGTACATTACTATTATTATCACCTGGTTATCCATCACTATGCTACTACGGTATTATTTTGCAACCACATACAGTGAACCAAAAAGTATAAGCAACAATTAACTTATTAAAGTCAGCGGTATATCTCTCATGATGACCAACCATAACAATAGAACAGGGGGCTACTGGCATAACTATATGAACAAAACCCACAGATACTGCATTTCCCATCTAGCTAGCCACAGCTGACCATATAAGCCACCCAAAGTCATTTGTTCAAGGGAGGGCATCAATTACTAACAATAGATTTATTACTGCAGTGCAAAGAAGCCCTGGTTATGTACATGGACCTCATTGTGCTAGGTACAATAAACGCACAGAAGAGAACAGCAGTCATTGTCCCAGAGAGGTTACAAAATCAAACAGGTACAGAAAAGGGAATGCAAGGAAACATGAGATCGTATTGGTCAGCATGATAGGCAATAGTGTCAATGAACTATAAAGTTTTTTAAGAGGTAGATCTGAAGCGGAATAACAAGTTAGGGTAGTGCCCTGCAAATCCACAGATATCCATGGTATATCTGCAGCTAGCCGCACCTGCAGATGTCACTGTGGATATCTGTGGCACATTTTTGTGGATATGGATACAGATGGGGATACAAATTTTGTATTAAGAAACTTGCAAATGTGTAGATATCTTCTTAATACCTGTGGATATTTGCATCCATGGATGTCAATGCATATATCTGCATTTCCTATAGTATGATAAAAATATGGATGTGTATACAAATTTTGTATCTGCATGGGGCTCTATTTATGGGGAGTTTTTCTGTAGTGTGGGCAGTAGCCTGGGAGAAAGAACAAAGGTGCTTGTTTGAAAATTTATCAAGTAGTTGGCGAAGTCAGGGACTGTGGGATGGTTGGAGGCAGAAGTCCATATCTCCACAGTAGATAAGAGAGGATAGTTGCTACATCACCTTGCAAGTGGTAACAAGTAGCTTAGGTCTGACACAATAGAGATAGGGGGAGCAGTAGAGGTAGGCAGAAAGAGGAATGACACGGTCAAAGTGATGGGCTAGGAAAGTGGAAATGCCACTGCTATTCATGGTATACATTATATTTGGAGCAAGCTTTTTTAAGTCAGGTGAAATCAATGGGAGTTTGATATACAGAGGTCTTGCAGGACTGGTTCTTTGGTTTGATATACTGTTATTCTTATTATCATTTACATGTTCATTGCATCTCTCTTGGTTGGACATAGAGAGCAACAGGTGCCATTCCAGTCACTGCCACTCAGAGGTGAAGATGTAGAATGAGAACTCTTCCACTGGGTGAGACCTTTTGCAAGTTGGTACTTACTATATAGAAAAGCTGAATTTGACAGTGGTTTGGCGAAATCAGCCAATCTATTGATTTTCCAGTTGTAATGTAATGTCTGTGTTTATATAGGGCAAGATAAATAACAATTCATAACCCAGCTGAAACCCAACTGAGAGGTTCATCAATTTTAATGCTACAAAATAAACAACCTGGATTCAGAAATTATATATTAAAACTTTTATTTTGCATACAGCACTGTTATTAAATTGCTCAAGATTGTTATTCTGGGATTCTTACATGTATAATGAGGCTCTTAAAGGAAAAAGACACGTAATAAACGTGGGCCACTGATTAGCCATCATCTAGGGAAGATGAAGTGAACAACAAAATTTTCCTGGGTGAAATTCTTTTAATGAGATGCTGTCATACAGCATGCTCTGGAGAAGCGTTTGTAGTCATGGGAAAAAGGCTCACACGAGTACCATTATGAGCTGTAGTTAAGAATTTTATTACCTGAAAAGTGTTTTGTCTGTCAATATTAAGGTAAGTAGAACTGGTAAATACACTGTCACTTCAGACTATGGGAAAATAGTCATTAAACTTAAGGGGGAAAAAAGAACAATTATTTGCTGTCATTATGCACTGCTTGCTAATTATGCTCATCAAGTGATAAAAATGAGCAAGTTAATTTCCTTTAATTATTTTGTCTGAAAGCCTTATAGAATTTTAGGGAAGTAATACTCTTCCTTTCACTTGTTCATTGCTTGCTTCCTTTCTCCTATCGAGCTGGGAATTAAAAATCAAATCCTGTTCCTCTGAAGCCAATGGCAGAACTCCCATCGAGCCTGGTGGATATAAGGTTATGTCCGAAACATGTATGTGTTAAAGATACGTTATTCATAAATTTGATCCCGGACTTATGAGTACTGTAACTAATACTTTGCCTTTCAATAGCATCTTTCATTCATGAAGAACTAGGCATTCTATAAACAGTGAAGTGAAATTCATCTCTTGTGAGAGGCTCAAACTTAAGCCCCCTCTGGGGTTCATAGATGACTGGTGCTGTAGTCCAGTGATGAGTCTCCCAGAGGCTCAATGTGGTATTTCAAGAAGAGCACCTCCAAAGGGGTCACACCTGGGAAGTAAACAGTATTATCTCACTTTTGCGTTGGAAGAAATCTAGACTCCTATAGCTCAGTCCAGCCAACTGTAACCCTAATCCAACATTGCACTTAAGCACTGTCTCAGTTCAGCTTCAGTGGGACTACAGTTGTCCTTTAAACCAAGGACATACTTCGTGCTGCACTGGATCAAGAGCAGACTGCAGAGCACCTTGCAGGACCAAGCCAAGACAGTTAAATAAATTATTTGAGGTCAGACAGGAATTGCGAGGCAGAGGCAATAATAAAACTAAGGATGCCTGACTCTCAGTCCTGTGGCTGCACCACAAGCCTGTCCTTCCTCTCTCTTTTGGGCCTGGGTGGAAAATCTTTCCCAAGGCTGTTACAGCCAAGCCAGGGATTAGTGAAAATGCTTGACTTCGAAGCTTAGTACACCTGGAATTTCCACTGACTCTCATGGGAGTACCATGGGAAGAGCATTTTAAGAACCCATCCCTATAGTTTAATGCCCGAATGCAAACTTAGTTAGTGTGCTGGTTTTTAAAAGCAAGCTCCCAGTTATGAAGCAGTACTGTGAAAAGACAGAACCACAGGCCCATCTAGTTTATCCTCTGCTAAGTAAATCCATTTCCTTCCTTCTCAGATGTAACAAGCTGTGTGATTAAGTTGTGCATTTGCCCTTTTTAAACCACTGAAAATTTGTGTGCTGCTGCCCATCATTGTGTACCTTCCAAGTAAAACAGACTGGCAGCAGCCCTTTTTTGGGTACAGGAAATCTCCTAGATCTAGCCATCTATTTTGTAACTGGAGTCTATTAGCAGGTTGCATCTGCATTTGCTCCATTACTTGTATTCTGCACGCCTCTGGTTCTAGTTCTTTTGCCTTCCCCATCAAGTGACATAGGTTGATGTGAGCTAACAGTGTTTACACCACGCTATGTCAGCAGCATCTTGCTGACTTAGCTCCTGCCTCTTAGGGAGGGAGAATACTGATGTCAGCTGGAGAGTGCGCTCAAATAGACTTATCATGTTTTCACCAGACATGCTCACTCACTGCAGCCACATAAATCAGCAGTGCCAATCTAGTAGGACAGTGTATGCAAGCCCTGAAGTCTCTGCAACATATATCTGGAAAGGCCCAGACCTGAAGAAAGGTTTTGAGGCACCAAACTCACATTTCAATGGAGTTAAGCACCTAAATATCATTGGTGTTCTGAAGCAAAGTGAATAATAGAGCTGTATACGTTTGTCATATCCCTTACTGGTAAAAAAAAAAAATTAAGTGCCACATAATTGTTAGCTCTTCATATGCACATTGAAGGGAGTTCTGAAAGAACTGGGAACTCTATAGCTTCAATAAATGCCAAAGTGCTGAACATAATCTCAGTCTTGGGAACCTTAAAACTATTATTACTATTTGATCAAATAATATTGAGTTAGCTTTAACTGTTGAAATAAATTTAAAGAAGGCTTTAGTAATTAATGATATCAGCTAGGCCATAACTAGGCACAATGTGAAAAATTGAAGAATTGGGGCATTTAGGCTGAAACGATTCTCTTTAGTGAAAGCCTCTTTTTGTGATGAAATTAGAATGGAGAACGTAGCAAAGAGGATTATGGTCTAAATAACCCAATTGTCTTTTCCATCTCTAACTTCTTTGGCTCTATGGTAAGGAGCTGAGCTGGCAGACTTGTTGGGCCCTAGGGCAAGGTGTGGGTGGGATTGCCCGCACACTTCCAGAGGGGGCAGGGCCTCAGGAGGAAGGGGGCCTTTGCTCTGCCCAGACCATATCTGTCTCTCTCAGAGCCTGATGCCCAGGGCTCCAGAGGAAATTTAAAGGGCTTCAGACTCTGGCCACTGACACTGTAGTAGCAGCCACAGTGGCCAGAAGCCTTGGGAACTTTTGAAGTGCTGGGCCCTGGGGTATTGCTCCTTTTGCCTCCCTCACCCTTCCCATCATTTGTGGGCTGAGAAGTTGTTTGCATAATATGAGAGTACAGTACATAGTGAACTGAATTTGAGTCATGCTCACGTGAGACAGGCAGGCACTGCAGAACTTCTACTGGGGCTTGTGCCTAATATCACTAATTTGATCAGCCATGATGGGAAGGGATTTAGAACAAGACACAAGCATGAAACAGTGGGACTTATTGACATAACCCTTAATAAACCCCACATTAGAGTCCATAGGCAAGAAGTGCTCATGCCCAGCACAGTCCAGGGGACCTTCCCTGGAGGGAAACCAAAATGAACCATTCAAGTGCAATCCTTTCCATCTGGGACCCATAGAAGTGTCAAGAAAATCCCATGACTACTAATATCAAAAGCTGCTGACCCACCTATAAGAAGATTTTCAAGGAAGGGAACAGAACTGTCTCTTACTATAACAAGGCAACAGCCTTTACGATGCTAAAAGAGAACAGCATGAGCATTAGTGAGGTTGTCAGTAGCAAGGGTTGACTTTTTTGAGCAGGCCCTACTGAACTCTCATAGAGGAAAGCTGTCACCATTCCACAGCAAAGTATTTGGGAAAGACAGCACACACGCAGGCCTGACCTATTAGTCCCCAGTCCAGGGAAGCATTTAAGGAAATACTCAAGTCGGTCCCTAATCAAGAAAACATTTAGGCATATGAGTAATGTGAAGCATGCACTTTCCTGAATAATTACTAGGGATGCCTTCCTGACATGAGGTATCTAAGGCAGAGGAAATCTGTGTGCCCACTGATTGCATTTTGAGACTCAATGAACAATATGTGGCCTGGCCATAGTTAAGCCACCCCAGCTCTGCCACATAGAGGAGCCTTGGTGATGCTTACTCAGCAAATCTGAGTCATGATATGTCTGTTTGCAGGTGCTCTCTACACAAAAAGCAGCTTCCTTCACTACCAGAGACAGAATATTTTCATAATTTAGGCCCTCTGATTTCCCATTGAAGTGTAACTTAATCTGATTATTTTCTGAAGGAGGTTGTGTTTAGTTTCCATCATGACAATGCAGCAAGGCATGAAAGTCTAAGAGAAAAAGGAAGATTTGAGGGAAAATTGTGTTAAAAGGGGAAGGATTCAATTTTTTTGTCTGTTTTTAATATATGTTGACATCTGTTTTTATTTCTATCCATATGTATTATTGTATTTTTAGTGAGTGAGGAAATCTTCGTATTAAAAATGGTTTAACAATAGAAGCTATATGGGAGGGAGGGAGTTCTGGATGTCACTATTAGCCCTTAGGTAGTAGAATGCCTGGGAGTACTATTGCATTAACTGAAGTCAGCAAATGTGAGAACAGATGTGCATTGGGAAACTGTCCCCTAAATGTCTGACTTTGGAAAGTTAAAGATCACATATCAAGCAAACAAATCAAAGGCCATCTTAGTGGGGAGTCCAAATGAAACACAGAAGAGTAAGTTGTGAGTGACCACAGATCAGAGCTAGGAACAGAACTCAGTCCCATAACCACTGATCCAATATGCCTGTTTGCTGATGCACTGGGACAGAACTTCTTACCTTTTATTAATGTTGGGTAGCAACCTACCTTGCAATGAGTCACACAGAAATCAAGGGTATTAGTTGAGGAGTTTGACTGGGATACTAGAGTGGTGATGGAGAGATTGGCTTAATTAGGGCAAACTGCAAAGAATGGGGCAGAAAATCCCCCAAACTAGTGGTTATTTTAATACTTAGATTAAAAAAGCCAGCAATAAAATAACTTCTACGATACCTTACAGGTTATCCAGAAAGCAAACCATTTAAAGCAACCCAGCCTTGAGTTCCCACACAGACAGCCAAATCAAGTATGATGAGGAAAGGTCTGTCCTTAAGATTTTTGGTGCCCAGCACAGCCTGAGCCCCTGCACCCAGCATCCCCAGCAGTAGGTGGGGCAGCTACTCCCTGGGGAGGGGCTGTGCTCTGGGCTGTGGGGGAAGGACTTGTGGAAGGCAGGGCAGGACAGGGAGGTTCATGGGGGAGCAGACAGAATGAGTGGCACAACTGGCTGGAGCTGTGGGCCAGAAGATGGAGCAGGTGGAATTGCGAATGGCACAGCCAGCTGGAGCTTCAGATCAGCAGGTGGGGCAAGGAGACTGGGGGCTATGGTACTGGGGTCAGAGGCTGAGTGGAGGGCTGAGAGATCAGGGCTGGAAGGTGGAGCTAGAGGATTGGAGCCAATGGAGTTAGGAGGCAGGGGCAGGGATGGGGGTGGGCAAGGCTTTGGGGCCTCCAGAGCCGGTGCTGCCTGTGGCCAGTGGTGGCCCTAGGAATAGTAGCATTAGGACACTATTAAAACTGGAGCGCCACTGGTGCCCCAAATTTAGAGGTGACCTATGTGGCTGCATATGCTGCTTATGCCTAAGAACGGCACTATGATGAGGATTACTAACATCTCGTTCATCATACAAAAAGTTCTACCAGTCCCAAAGGACTGGAGTCCTAACCCCCTGGGTTAATGAACAATTCAGATCTTATGCAAATACATGCTCACAGCCAATTTTTATTAGCTAAACTAAGTTTATTTTGCAGAAAAGAGTGTGGGTGAAAAGAGGATTATACATACAGACTAGAATAAAATTATTCAGTCTATTTCAGTGTAGAGAAGGTGAGCTTTAGAGTTCATAAGGTTATAGTTCAATGTCCGATATCAAGGTGATCCAGAATATCACCGGAGACCTCAGTCTTTCAAATAAACTTCCTCCGAGGAAGCTTAAGCAGACTTAAGATATGAGGATCAGGGGCCAAGAATCCTTTTTATAGGTCCTTGGTAGCCTCTTGACAGTGTGCAGATCTTGGGTGAACTGCAGTGGCTTTGCAGTAACTTCCTGTTTCTTAAGAACTCCCTCTTTAATTAGCTATGGCTACGTCTACACGTGAAGCCTACATTGAAGTAGCCTATTTCGATGTGGCGACATCGAAATAGGCTATTTCGATGAATAACGTCTACACGTCCTCCAGGGCTGCCAACGTCGATGTTCAACATCGACGTTGCGCAGCACCACATCGAAATAGGTGCAGCGAGGGAACGTCTACACGCCACAGTAGCACACATCGAAATAAGGGTGCCAGGCACAGCTGCAGACAGGGTCACAGGGCGGACTCAACAGCCAGCTGCTCCCTTAAAGGGCCCCTCCCAGACACACTTGCACTAAACAGCACAAGATACACAGAGCCGACAACGAGTTGCAGACCCTGTGCATGCATCATGAATCCCCCGCTGCAGCAGCAGCAGCCAGAAGCCCTGGGCTAAGGGCTGCTGCACACGGTGACCATAGAGCCCCACACGGGCTGGAGAGACAGCGTCTCTCAAACCCCCAGCTGATGGCTGCCATGGAGGACCCCACAATTTCGACATTGTGGGACGCGGATCGTCTACACGGTCCCTACTTCGACGTTGAACATCGAAGTAGGGCGCTATTCCGATCCCCTCATGAGGTTAGCGACTTCGACGTCTCGCCGCCTAACGTCGAAGTTAACTTCGAAATAGCGCCTGACGCGTGTAGCCACGACGGGCGCTATTTCGAAGTTAGTGCCGCTACTTCGAAGTAGCGTGCACGTGTAGACACAGCTAATGTGGATTAACACAAGGCAATTTACCAACTCCTGCCACTTACCAGTAGTTTTCTACGTACTCCAAAGAGAAATGAAGACTGTGATAATACTGCATTCATCATTCATCTCAGTGCTAACACCAACTTTTGAGCTATGAAATCTACAGAACACAGTAACAGAGAAGTTGTGTTAGGCTACATTCGCAGCCTCTAACAATATATCTGTAAATGTCTTAAATCAACAATTATCTACTAATAGTCATCTAAAGGTTGAATCTTGGTCAAGTAGTCTGCTAGTTATGTAAACTTTTCTCGCTCCATATCACATGGAGCAACGGTATCAGATACCTGAGGGTAGAGATAGGATCCAGAGTGACCTGGGTAAATTGGAGGATTGGGCCAAAAGAAATCTGATGTGGTTCAACAAGAAGAAGCGTAGAGTCTTGCACTTGGGACTGAAGAATCCCAAGCATTGTTATAGGATCAGGACTGACTGGCTAAGCAGCAGTACAGCGGAAAGGGATCTAGGAATTCTGGTGGATGAAAGGCTGGATATGAGTAAACAGTGTGCCCTTGTAGCCAAGAAGGCTAATGGCATGTTGGGGTGCATTAGGAGGAGCATTTCGAGCAGATCCAGAGAAGTGGTGGTTCCCCTCTATTCAGTACTGGTGAGGCCTCATCTGGAATTTTATGTCCAGTTTTGGGCCCCCCAGTATAAAAAGGATGTGGATGTGCTGGAGCAGGTTCAGTGGAGGGTAACAAAAATGATTAAGGAGCTGAAGCACATGACCTATGAGGAGCAGCTGAGAGATTTGGTCTTGTTTAGTTTACAGAAGAGAAGACTGAGGGGTTATTTAAAAGCAGCCAACTTCCTGAAGGGGAGCTCTAAAGAGGATAGTGAGAAACCGTTGTTAGTGTTGTCAGATGGCAGAACGAGGAGCAATGGTCTGAAGTTACAGATGGAGAGGAATAGGTTGGATATTAGGAAAAACTACTTCATCAGGAGGGTGGTGAAGCACTGGAATGCATTGCCTAGAGAGGTGGTGGATTCTCCATCCCTGAAGGCTTTTAAGTCCTGGCTTGACAAGGTCCTGGCTGGGATGACTTAGTTGGAGTTGATCCTGCTTG
This sequence comes from Carettochelys insculpta, assembly GCF_033958435.1. NCBI lineage: Eukaryota > Metazoa > Chordata > Testudines > Carettochelyidae > Carettochelys > Carettochelys insculpta. The sequence continues at coordinate 62,034,327 of NC_134144.1, forward strand.
AAGCAGGGGGCTGGACTAGATGACCTCCTGAGGTTCCTTCCAGCCCTAGGATTCTATGATACCTGCCAACATTTAGCTTTATGCCAAAATAGCTTTATGAGGATGGAAACTTATTTTGTTCTTTTTTCCTGCAAGCTACTCCCAAGCCTCCTGATCAGCTAGCAGCCCCTCACTGACATTTTATGTCAGTCTATTAATCATTTATATTCATGTTCATGGAAGAACGGCCATAATGGGTCAGAGCAAAGGTCCATCCAACTTACTATCCTGTCGTCCAGTGCTGGCCAACATCAGATGTTTCAGAGGGAATGTGCAGAACAGTGTAATTGTCAAGTGATTCTTCCCTTGCCATCCATTTCCAGCATCTGACAGTCAGATATTTAGGGACACCCAAAACATGCGGTTGTTTCCTTGATCATTGTGGCTTGATGGACCTATCCTCCATTGTTTGTTTACAAAGTACTGAATTACAATAACTGAGAGATGTTGTGCCATGGGACATAGTAATAAAAGCACTGTGTGAAAGCTTGGTTCAACTGAAGTCTATTGCAAAATTCCCACTGACTTCAATGGGGCCAGAATTTCAGTGATTTAAAAGGAGAAATAAAAACTGAGTCCATAGGTTTCATTTTCTGAGACTTCACCTGAAGCTTTCTGGTTGTCCAGTTACCAAAAGAGGAGAAGTGGAGAGTACAATGCCATTTTTTGCTATGTCCTCTTGGTACATTCACAAGACATGGTGGCAGCAGGTGGAATTTCTTTTCTCTTCCACAGGTGGTCAGAGACCTGTATTCCTGAAGAATCATAGAATCATAGAACACTAGGACTGGAAGGGACCTCGCGAGGCCATCGAGTCCAGCCCCATGGCCCAATGGCAGGACCAAGTACTGTCTAAGCCATCCCTGATAGACATCTATCTAACATGTTCTTAAATATCTCCAGCGATGGTGATTCCACAACCTCCCTTGGCAATTTATTCCACTATTTGACAACCCTGACAGTTAGGAACTTTTTCCTAATGTCCTAAACCTCCCTTACTGCAGTTTAAGTCCATTGCCTCTTGTTCTATCCTCAGAGGCCAAGAATAACAAGTTTTCTCCCTCCTCCTTATGACACCCTTTTAGATACCTGAAACCCACTATCATGTCTCCCCTCAATCTTCTCTTTTCCAAACTAAACAAGCCCAATTCTTTCAGCCTTTCTTCATAGGTCACATTCTCTAGACCTTTAATCATACTTGTCACTCTTTTCTGGACCCTCTCTAATTTCTCCACATCTTTCTTGACCTGTGGTGCCCAGAACTGGACACAATACTCCAGCTGAGGTCCTAACCAGCGCAGAGTAGAGCATAAGAATGACTTCTTGTGTCTTGTTCACAACACACCTTTTAATGCATCCCAGAATCATGTTTGCTTTTTCTGCAACAGCATCACACTGTTGACTGATATTTAACTTGTGGTCCACTATAATCCCTAGATCCCTTTCTGCTGTAGTCATTCCTAGACAGTCTCTCCCCATTCTGTGTGTGTGAAACTGATTGTTCCTTCCCAAGTGAAGCACTTTGCATTTGTCCTTATTAAACTCATCCTGTTTACCTCAGACCATTTCTCCAATTTCTCCAGATCATTTTGAATTCTGACCCTATCCTCCAAAGCAGTTGCAACCCTTCCCAGCTTGGTACCATCGGCAAACTTAATAAGCATACTTGCTATGCCAATATCTAAATCGTTGATGAAGATATTGAAAAGAACCGGTCCTAACACAGACCCCTGCGGAACCCCACTTGTTATACTTTTCCAGCAGGACTGAGAACCATTAAGAACTACTTTCTGGGTACAGTTATCCAGCCAGTTATGCACCCAACTTATAGTAGCCTCATCTAAATTGTATTTGCCTAGTTTTTTTATAAGAATATCATGCGAGACCGTATCAAATGCTTTACTAAAGTCTAGGTATACCACATCTACCGCTTCTCCCCTATCCATAAGGCTCATTATCCTATTAAAGAAAGCTATCAGATTAGTTTGACATGATTTGTTCTTTACAAATCCATGCTGGCTGTTCCCTATCACCTTACCACCTTCCAAGTGCTTGCAGATGATTTCTTTGATTACCTGCTCCATTATCTTTCCTGGCACTGAAGTTAAGCTGACTGGCCTGTAGTTTCCTGAGTTATTCTTATTCCCCTTTGTATAGATGGGCACTATATTTGCCCTTTTCCAGTCTTCTGGAATCTCTCCTGTCTCCCATGATTTTCCAAAGATGATAGATAAAGGCTCAGATACCTTCTCTATCAGCTCCTTGAGTATTCTAGGATGCATTTCATCAGGCCCTGGTGACTTGCAGACATCTAATTTTCCTAAATGATTTTTAACTTGTTCTTTTTTTATTTCAACTTCTAACCCTACACCTTTCGCACTAGCATTCACTATGTTGGGCATTCCTTCATCAGACTTCTTAGTGAAGACTGAAACAAAGACAACATTAAGCATCTCCGCCATTTCCAGGTTCCCTGTTACTGTTTCTCCCTCCTCACTGAGCAACAGCCCTACCCTGTCCCTGGTCTTCCTCTTGTTTCTAATATATTTATAAAAAGCCTCCTTGTTTCCTTTTATGCCTTTAGCGAGTTTGAACTCATTTTGTGCCTTAGCCCTTCTAATCTGGCTCCTGCATTCTTGTGTTGTTTGCCTATATTCATCCTTTGTAATTTGTCCTTGTTTCCATTTTTTATATGATTCCTTTTTTATTTTGAGATCATGCAAGATCTCCTGGTTAAGCCAAAGTGGTCTTTTGCCATGTTTTCCATCTTTCCTATGCAGCGGGATAGCTTGCGTTTGGGCCCTTAATAATGTCCCTTTGAAAAACTGCCAACTCTCCTCAGCTGTTTTTCCCCTCAGTTTTGCTTCCCATGGGACCTTACCTACCAGCTCTCTGAGTTTACCAAAATCTGCCTTCCTGAAATCCATTATCTCTGTTTTGCTGTTTTCCCTTCTACCCTTCCTTAGAATTGTGAACTGTATGATTTCATGATCACTTTCACCCAAGCTCCTTTCCACTTTCAAGTTCTCTACCAATTCCTCCCTATTTGTTAAAATCAAATCTAGAACAGTTTCCCCCCAGTAGATTTTTCAACCTTTTGGAATAAAGAATTGTCTCCAATACAATCCAAGAACTTGCTGGATAGTCTGTGCCCTGCTGTATTAGCTTCCCAGCATATATCTGGGTAGTTGAAGTCCCTCATCACCACCAAATCTGGCGCCCTGCATGACTTTGTTAGTTGTTTAAAAAAAGCCTCATCCACCTCTTCCACCTAGGTGGGCAGCCTGTAGTAGACTCCCAGCAGGACATCGCCCTTGTTTTTTACCCCTCTTAGTCTAACCCAGAGACTCTCAACATGTCCATCTCCATCTCCACCTCAGTCCAAGTGTGTACATTTTTAATATATAAGGCAACACCTCCCCCCTTTCTTCCTTGTCTGTCCTTCCTAAACAGGCTGTACCCTTCAATACCAACATTCCAATCATGTGTATTATCCCACCAAGTTTCTGTGACGCCAACAATGTCATAGTTGTATTTATTTATTAGCACTTCCAGTTCTTCCTGCTTATTACCCATACTTCTTGCATTTGTATATAGATATCTAAGATATTGATTTGATCTCGCCTCCCTGTTTTGCCCTGACCCTCTTTTTACTCTGACATTGTTGCCCATGCTGCCTCCCATTTCTGACCCATCTCCCAGGTTTCCATGTTCTCCACTTACCTGTGGGCTTTGCTCCCCTGCCCCTGTTGAACTTAGTTTAAAGCCCTCCTCACTAGGTTAGCCAGTCTGTGTCCAAATATGGTCTTTCCCTTCCTCGAAAGGTGAACACCATCTCTGCTTAGCAGTCCTTCCTGGAATAGCATCCCGTGGTCGAGGAAGCCAAAGGCTTCCTGGCGACACCATCTTCGAAGCCAAGCATTCACCTCAAGGATGCACCTGTCTCTGCCTGGGCCCCTACCACTGACAGGCAGGATTGAGGAGAATACCACCTGCACCTCAAACTCCCTCACCCGTGCCCCCAGAGCCCTGAAGTCACTCTTGACCTGCTCAGCATCACACCTCACAGTATCATTAGTGCCCACATGGATGAGAAGCATGGATGAGAAGCATGTCAGAGGGCCGGATAATCCTCGACAATGCCTCCATAACATCTCAGATACGGGCCCCCAGCAGGCAGCATACCTCCTGAGATGAAATGTCAGGGCGACAGATGGGCGCCTCCATCCCTCTCAGAAGGCAGTCCCCGACCACCACTACTCTACGTTTCCTCCTTGCAGTGGTGGCAGCAGACATCTCAGCCTTGGGGGCACGAGGCTTCTCCTCTGCTGTGCAGGGTGATTCTTTGTCTCCTGTATCAAGTACAGCATAACGGTGTCCTAGTACCACTGTGGGAGGGTTCTGAGCAGGGGTGGAACACTGCTTACTGCCAGAAGTAACAAGCTGCCAGTGTCCACCCTGATCTATCTCCTCCTCCACCAGTGGTTTATCAGCTGTCCTGTGTACTGGGACAGTTACCTCAGCTGTCTCCACATGAATACTATCCAGGAACTGCTCATGGAGTCGGATACTCCTCAGCCTGGCTACCTCCTCCTGTAGCTCTCCCACCTGCCGCCTGAGAGATTCCACCAGCAGGCACCTTTTGCACTGGATGGTCCCCCAGCCTGGATATCAGTGAGTGGGAATTGCATGCCACAGTCCCTGGAAAGCCACACCAGGATCTGGGTAGAGGCATCCATGGTCAGGCAGTCTGTCTGGCTACAGGCACAGGTGGAGGAGACAGTAGTAGTGCTGGCACAGGTATTGCTGGTCTTCCCAACCATCATAGGCCTCCCTCTGTCAAACTTCCTCCCAAACTCCCTCTTAAACTCCCCTGTCTGCAGCTCCCTGTGGTCTTTGTATATTTGCAAGGAAGTTGCAAGTAGGATGATGAATAGCACTGGCAGATGACTTCTTTTCTCATCATTAGAAGTCTGGTTACTTATCACATGAAGCCCCAAAGCTGTTTACCGATGCCCAAATAAGGTGTTGTCTAATGTCCATGAGGCTATATGTCATTGTTTGGCAATAAACAGACTTGCAACAAAGTGCTCAATCTGGCAGAATATTGAATGATTTCACTGGGAATTGAAGAATTACATTATAAACGGGAACCCAATCTGAAATGATGTAGAAACCTCCCTGGATTGACTCCAGGAATCATGTCCATCAAAATGCATGGTACCAGAGAGGCTGGAAATAGTAATAGAGGGGTAGTCATTTTAGTCTGTATTCTAACAAATCATACCAGCAGCCCTGTAACATTTTAAAGACTAACAAAATAAGGTTGGAATTGCCAGCTTTAAATGTGAGTGCTAAACCTCTTTAAAAGCTTCCCTTGGTAAATCTGATATAGTGGTATGAAAATTACTGGTTGCTAATAACTTGCAAATTTAGCCTTACACTTTGTTTGCAAATTTGAAGTTTCAGCAAATTGTTCACTTAACTTATGCATAGTTCATTAGTTAATTCCTGAAAGACAGTTGTCTATCTAAAGCACATGGATTGGAGGATTGATTTGCCTATAGGCAGGAATAGGAAAATAAGAATTGCAAAAGAACTGAATGAAAGAAACAAATGGCTCAAAACTTTATGCAAACATATTTCATGACACTTTCTACATGATAGATATAGTTATTTCTATATATACGTAAGAGAATTCGCTGGACCACAGGAAGTTTGTTTAGCAGCATTGCCAACATTTTCACTACTTGGTAGGCTCTTAGAAGACATTTAGGCACACATTATAGTAAACAAAAATGACCTGTGAAACATTCACTGTAAAATTAACAATCAATAAAAGAGCAAAATTTGTCAAAGCAATTTTGCAATTTTTATTTCACTGAATATTTGATTTTTTAACAGTATTCTGTCACTCTAGCACATCACATGCTCTTTGTTCTGCACAAAACACAAGGTTTTTGATCATAATGGGCTTGTGTGAACCAATATGGTGGATCTTTTTTGCAGTCAATGTTTCAATTCCCCAATTGATCATATTCAGTTTCACTTTGTTTTACATGTTCAAATGGAGACCCTAAAAACTAAAACTCAGAATGTTTTTTGTAAGCCTAGTTTCATTCCAAAGTCCTGGGAAGAAGAGATGGGTCCAGAATGAAACTCCTGACCCATTTGTCCCGCTTTAGCTTTGGAGCGTTCAGTATCCAGACTTCTCTCTATATATATATTTGGCAAGTCAAGTCCATCTGTAGAAATTATGAAGTCCAAGGCTATGTCTACACTTGTCACCTTCTTTGAAGGTGGCGCGGTAATCAGGGTGATGGGAGATTACTAATGAAGTGTTGCGATGCATATGTAGCACTTCATTAGGCTAATTCTCCCCCACAGCAACTTTAAAGGGCCAGCATGCCGTGTAGCCACAGGCACTTTGAAGCACCCGCACTACTCCGAAGTGCCTTTACTCCCTAAAATTTTGGCACTCTAAAGTGCCTGTCGCTACATGGCATGCCGACACTTCGAAGTTTGACACTTCAAAGTTGCCGCAGGGGAGAATTAGCCTAATGAAGTGCTGCATATGCCTCACAGCACTTCATTTATAATTTCCCATCACCCTGATGACTATGCCCCCTTTGAAGAAGAGGGTAAGTGTAAAGTAGCCCAACAACTTCAAAAACAGGAGCTTGAAGGCACTGGGGGAGATTCGTAGAGGCACAGCAAGAGGTACAGGTTGAACCTCTCAAATCTGGCACTCTCAAGACCTGGCTGGTGCCAAACGAGAGACTTTGCTGGACCATGGGAGGTTTGTTTAGCAGCATAGCCAACATGTTCACTGCTTACTAGGTTCTGAGAAGACATACAGGCATCCTTTACTGCTAAATAACAGCAAAGAACACTGAGAGCCAGGACTGGCAGCTGAAAACAAATTTTATGGGACCATAGGAAACTTGGCCACCACACTCATTCAGCTAACGAAAATCATGCTGGATTACAGATGTTGTCAGGCGAGAGAGGTTCAACCCTGTACTAAGAATTTGCAACTGGAAGGAGAGGGCAAAGGTGTAGGAGTTGGAGAGGGAGGCCAGGCAAGACAGGGGTTAAACAAGTTCTGTTAGCCCAATCAGCCCTGCCCCGGTTCACCTGCGGCCAGTGTCAGGCCTGGAGGGTTATAAAGGGAGGGAAGACAGCTCAGTTTGGTGCTGACCAGCCAAGAGGCAGGAGCTGGCTCTGAGGCAGGAGGCCCCACGCCACAGCTGCCAACCGGTTAGCTGCCGGAGGGTGCAGCCCAGGACCCTCTCCCAGGTACTGAGGGGAGTGGGAGCCCCACCCTGGGGAACCTCTCTCCTGCTAAAAGGGGGAACTAGATTCTCAGGGCCATGCCCCAAGACTCTCGGGTGGGGGCTGTGGACCCACCCAACAGGCCCTGGCCAGGGGGCCTAGCCACTAGGCCTCCCAGGCCCAGGTGCGAACTGCTCACAGTGACCTTAAGCTCTTAGGGATGTATGTGACAGCTTTTTGGGGATGTCCTATGGGCAGCATCACATGCTGCAGCCCTGCCTCTACTCCCAAATACTCCCACCACATACCCTTTGCAAGTGCTGACAAAGAGGACCTCGGAGGATAGCTTGCAGCTGAACTTTTCAGTTCTTGCACCAGTGGAATTCTTTCAGACAAATCTGTAGCTGTCAGTCCCTTTTACGTGGCTGTGGCCCCTTCACTTGGCTGGCAAAAGGATGACAATCTCCCCCAATGGGAGCTCATGCATGATTAGGGCCCAAACTTGCAAAGCCCTGTCCCCGTCTCAACATTTGCTCATTGTAGGTGAAAACCTGGTCCCACTGAAGTCAGATACAGAAATTCATTGACTTCAGTGGGGTCATGATTTCACCTTTCTATTAACTCCAGGAGGACTACTCCCTATGTTTAAAGTTAAGTATGCACAAAAGTGTTTGCAGGGTTGGGCCCCAAAATGTGAATTTAGGATTACAATTTTAGGCTGCCGTTTAAAAAAAAAACACACTTGAATCAAAACTCTGAACACTTTTACAGAATTTAGTGAGTCTAGCCTGAGATTCACAACTGGAATTAAATCATGAAATGTGAGTTTTGTGTTTCATTATGGAAGAATTCACAGGTCTCTACTGGTGACTTAACGAAGGTAAAGTTATTTTGTAGAAAAAACGTGAATGCACAAAAGTCATGATGGACTTTACAGAGCACAACAGTCTGGCTTTTCTAAAATATTAAGCTGGTTTTGATCAGATAGGATTGCTAAAAACTGTCTCAAGCTACTAACTTTTAATTTCTTAACAATCAAAAGTGAAGATGGTTTGTTTACAAACTACCCTTCCCCCAAATTTACTTCAACCTAAAACATTTATGGAAAGCTTCAGAGAGACATACAGATTTGCTTTCGTAACTTAATCATAAATCTTGCTATTAAATAAATTGTAAGTAGATTTGTTTTGTTTACCATACAGAACCATCCGTCCCTATGGAGGCCTGTGGCTGATACAGAATTTTGTGTGTCTGTGTCTGTGTCTATGTGTGTATGTGAGACAGAGAAACGGAGAGTTTGAAAGTAGAAAAGTATTCTGATCTGATTTAATTTGATTTCAGGTTTTTCTTTTTGAAATTAATTTATAATTGCTGGCATTTTGCTATAAAAATATATAAAAATGGGACCTTCCACAAATGAGGGTTAAAATTAGCTATCTTGAGATGTTGGCTTATAATTTAAGACAAACAATAGTTTACTGTGTTGCAACTGAATGCAGAAGTATTACTGAACTCAGCTAAAATCAAGTAATCTTTTAGTTTCAGTTCTCTCCAAACTCAGCTACACAGTAGTGTCACAAAATGACAAATTACAGGATGAACGTAAGACCAGTGCCTTCAAAAATACAATAGTTACACAAGCCATCTACTCTTAATGAAGAATATAATGCAATTTGTCTGTCTGTAATGCAATTATGCAAATCAAAATGGAACTATCCTGAAACCTCTCTACATTCCAAGTGATTAAAATGAGATAATTTATCAAAAAGAATATTACTGATGTTTATGTGTTGCACATTAATCCTGTTACAATAATGTATCTTTCTACTAATGTAATGGATTTGTGCAATCTAACAGAAAATGACTTTTATACTACCCACAATTACAAAAATATTCAAAGCATATCCTTTGCTGTATTATAGCATATGCCCACAACTGTACAATAAACCTATTAAAACAAACAAAGCTTATGAATGTAACCTTCAAACCAATAAAGGCAATTATAAATTCAATTTTATTGGTCTTATTATTTCAAAGCTCCATATGTGATGGATACTGGAAGTAAATTACTTTAACTGTCTTTTATTTTATAAATTATAAAAGTAACATAAAAATGGAGACTCTGTTGCTCTTCAGAATCTGCAGAATGGGTATTAACATAGATCATATCGTTAAAATCTACCAGGCCAATAGATATGTTGCAGTCCATACACTTTTCCCATTTTTACAGATGTGGTGGTTTATATATAAATCTGTTCATATAAATCTGTTAAATTTACTGTGATTTGTATAAATGCAACCCAACAAGCACTTGTTATAGGACCAGAGAATAGTCATCAATGTTTAAAGACTGATAAGGAGTTGTTGTTATATTGTGCCCAGCACGTGAAAAGCTTCAAAGCACTAGTGTTATAATGGGAGTGACTTGCACTTATCTGAAAATATAATAGAAGGCATAAAAAATTCCACAGAGAAAAAACCCCTTGAAGCAGCGGAAAGTTAAGAAATGCAAAAAGTGTGGTTGCTTATTCAACCTTAACTCTGCCCTCTTGTGCCTTTGCATCATGACATAATCACATGCTCAATAATGCTGTACAGATTTTTTCTCAAGCCTTATACACACATCTTGTGATATTTGCTGTTCTTTTAGACCAGGGCCAAGCAAAATACAGCCTACAGGACACATCCAGCCCACCAAGCCACTGGATCCAGTCCCTGCAGTCTATACACAGCCTCAGGGGTGCAAATTTTGTATCTTTTCCTGACAGTTCTGTTGGGAGAGGCTTTTCTGACATTTGACCCCTTCCAGATGGGGCCAAATATCAGAAAACCCCCTGTCGAGACATCTCTTCTTCTTCGTGGAATGAGGTGCACAGGGATGTCAACAGAATGCTTCCAAGAGATCTGCAGTGTGGTTGCGTGCTCTGTCAGTAAAACTTCTGCCAGCAGAATTTTGTTGACAGAAGCCTGCAGCCCAGACATAGTTTGAGTGATGCAAGTAATACTGCAGTAACTGGTGGTATTCATATAGTCTTAGAAATGATACTTACATACTGTATTGTATTTGTGCTGTACTAATTCTAAACTAAATTTCTGACTACTCCTGTATGGTAGGTTAAGTATCTTCTCTGTAATTCTGTTTTATAGGTAGGAATCTATTAACATTAAGGTTTGCCCAAGTCTACAGGTCCGATTGCGCCCCTGCAAAAGAGGTAGAGGAATGGAAAGGCAGAGAGGTGAGTGAGAAACAGCCACACGTAGGTGCATTTTACTGATGAGATTCACTCTATTGCCAATTTGGAGGCTATAGAGAGTAGGTGGACAATGTAATATCTTTTACTGGCCCGGCTTCTTTGTGAAAGAGTCAAGGTTTCTATGAGTTACACATAGTTCTTCCTTATGACTGGGAAATGTACTCAGAAGTTATTATACACTTCAGTTAAACAGCTGGGGCTGGACCATGTCAGTTGAGACCTGCAGAAAGGTACCTGGGGATTACAGTGGATGTAAAGTTAGAGCTGAGCCAACAGTGTGCCCTTGTAGACAAGAAGGCTAACAGCATACGGGGGTGCATTAGTAGAAGCATTGCCAGCAGATCTAGGGAAGTGATTGTTCCTTTTTATTTGGCTATGGAGAGGCCTTATCTGGAGTATTGCATCCATTTCTGGGCCTGTCATTACAGAAAGGATGGGGATGCACTAGATTGAGTCCAGCAAAGAGCGACAAAATGTTTGAGCGTCTGGAGCACATGGCTTATAAGGAGAGGCTGAGGGCTTTGGCCTTAGATAGTTTACAGAAGAGGAGTGTGAGAGAGGATTTGGTGGATGGAGAGAGGCTGTTCTCAGTGGTGACAGATGACAGGAGTGGGAGCAATGGTCTCAGGTTGCAGTGGGAGGTCTAGGTTGGATATTAGGAAAAGCTATTTCACTAGGAGGTTGGTGAATCTCTGGAATGGGTTACCTAGGGAGGTGGCTGAATTCTCCTTGCCTAGAGGTCTTTAAGTCCTGGCTTGGCAAAGTCCTGACTGGGATGATTTCGTTTGGGTTGTTTCTGCTTTGAGCACGGGGTTGGACTTGATGACCTCTGAGGTCTCTTCCAACCCTATGATTCATCCTATGGAAGGCTGTGAGGTCCTCAGATACTGTGGTAAATCTAGACTTCAGAAATACCTTGGAGGGATAGATAGTACTTCCTTTCAATAACGATATCTGACTTAGTGACTGTGAGCTGATAGCCCAGTGCAGTGTTTCGCAAAGTGTGGTATGCATAACACTGGTGGTACTTGAAAGGATTTCAAGGGGTACATGGCAGAAAATAAATTACTAAAAATTAGGAGATAAACACTGGGATGGCACTGGGAGAAGGGGTATGCCAATAAGGCCAAAGTCTCAAAAGGGGTATGCAAATGTTTTAAGTATGGGAAACACTGGCCCAATGGATTGAGATAAGTATCAATAACCTGAGTCTGACCTTAGCTTTCATTCTCCTGTGCTAAATACCATTGTTTGTCCCATTGCGCCATGCTTGTGTGTGATGAGCAGCCTACAGAAAGGGAGACAAGGTGGGTGAGGTGTTATCCTTCACTGGACCAACTTCTTGCCTCTCTCACCAACAGAAGTAGGTCCAATAAATTATATTAACCTCCGCACCTTGTCTCTCTAATATCCTGGGACCTTCATGGATTTTAACCACCACCCCACATCCCACCTACAGCAAAATAGGACTAATTCTCTTTGCTAAAACATAGGTCTTACCTATGCAATGCAATTGTGAGGGACAATGCAGGGCAACTTGAACCAAACTGATGAAATTCTTTCTTTGATTACACCCTCATGCAAGCTCAGCAGCATTGCTGGAGTCCAAAAGAAAGCAGAATTCGGTTCACCATCAGGGTGTTTAGAAGTTTAAAAGGAGGAGCTGGACAGTTTTTCAAGGCGGGAATGGGCTCATTTTTGAGCAGCATAAGGCTGGCTGACTGATAGAGCTTTTCTGCTCCGTTGAAGTTGTAATTACAGTTTCTCAAAGCTTGCGTGACATTGCTAATTTGACAGAAAATGGAACACTGATATCTGTAAGAACACTCAGAGCTAGGGTTCTGATTATAGACTAGACATATCAAACAAATTGAACCTTGAATATGAAAAGCATATAAAGGTATGTTATTCTAGGAATATTCCAAAAAGAAGGGGTCGGGGAGTAAATATCAACTATTAAAGAGACTAAAACAACTGAAAAGTCAAACTGGTCATGGAATTTTAGCATGAAATAACTAATCTTTCATCATTAAACGTTTTTTCTCCCAAACCGACAACTTATATTTGACAAAAGCTTTAGAAGTCCAGCTGAAGACTTAAAAGAGATGTTCTAACTCCTTATATTCCATTTTATTTTCCATGGCAATTTCATCCAAGGGGCCCCTTTGACTGACACTGAATTTACATCAGTATAAGTCCATTGATTTCTTTGGAGTTCCACCTGACTTACTCCAATATGATGAGAAGAGGAGTAGGCCCTAGGTGTCCATGGTAAATGATAAAGTACACATGACTGGTGTCAATTTTCACAGAAAATATCTTGTTCCCTAAGGCTAAATAATTATGTCTCCCTTTAAATCACACTACAGCCAATATTTCTGTTGCACCTATCTACACCTGCTTAGGTAGAATAGCAGTTGTCCCTTTACAACAGTAGCTGGTAATTCCCTAATTAGTAAAGATTAATAAAATCACAACTTTCACATCCAGATCTGATCTGAATCTTCCCAATTTTTGAAGGAATTAAGTCCTGGAGTTCTGCTTTTCTCTCTTCTAATTGTAGACTAGAACCTGAAATCTTAACACCCGCTAAAGCCAATGGGAGATATGCATGTGGAAGGGCTGCAGGAAAAGACCATGAGATTTCATTTTCTATCCACATGAAAAATCATGTAATTACTGAGCAGCAACATTTTAGTCTTCTTAACATTCTGTGCACACCTACCAAGGCCATCAGTATGGTATGTAAGCCCTTATTGTCATTCTAATCCTAGGTAGTGCTGAGACCTCCCCGCCCCCCCGCCCCCGGCAGGCATCATGTCTTAACCCCCAAATTCATAGAAAGGCATGTATGCCTAGTAACTTGGAGCATCAGGGTCCTGATGGACATCACCAATAGCTTAAGAGATGATAACCTTCCTCTCTCCCAGAGGGATAATGCCCTGCAGCAGGAGACACAAGTCAGAGCTGAGCACTTCTAAATTATGTTACAAAAGACTTGAGTTTGGTTGGCTTCTAAGAAATCTCTTGTCATGGATAAACATTCCCTGGTTGATGCACCTAATGTCCATTACTTACTTACATCTAGCTCTATCTACTTTATCAAAATATCACCAAACTGTTTGTACCCAAAAAGTGGCCTCACAGATTTAGCATCAAATGGGGGAATAAAAAACTGTTAGCTGACTCACGTGTAAAATCTAACTAATCCCAGGTCCTCATTTTTATCAGAGACTTCTTTATGACTATGGAGTAAACTTTAATATATGGAAAAATTAATAAAGCCATAAAGGGGTTCAGTGATAGCAGAGATCAGTATTTTACTGTATTCCCACTCCAGTCTAACAGATACAAATAGAAAAGGCCAGGCACAACATAAATATTTCCTATTATGGATAAACTAAAGTCACAGTGGAATCTGTCATGCTTGTGATATGAGAGATGGACAATATTTCTGAGCCGCTGCTGTGCTGGCACTTGAATTGAGTTTATATTTTGCTTATGGAGCCAAATCAGAAACAGGTTTGTTTTTATTTTATTTTATTTTATTTTTTGGCCCAGCATGTGTAATTCTTCTTCAGGGAAGCTCGAAATGGCTGTGGAGCAGCTCAATATTCCATTTATTTTATTTATAAAAGAAATTCAAAGCCTGAAAAGATGAAGTAATTGACTTACTGGGATGACAGTTAAACCCACTAAATTTAATCTTATCCTCTCAAGTACAACATATCACGCTTACAAATTATCACCCTGCACCAGACAGGCCTGCTCTCTTCACCTAATCCAAATGGAAATGAAGGCCTCTGTTATTGTATTATCTGACTTTACTATCAGCATTAATCCGGCTTAACTCACTTAATGATGCCACTTGTGGCACTATGAAGGCAGCAAAGAAGTCTATAAACTACTTCCATTAAAATGCAAATCTGGCCCACAGAGAAAATAAGTGACACAAAAGTAGGAGAATTCGGCCATACACTGTATTAGCCTCTTGCCGCACAGAACTGATACAAGTATAATAACTGATGCTGTGATTATTATTCTAGCTGTGGATTTCCAATGAAAGGAAGCCAGTCTACCACAGAACGTCACAAAAGTGCTTCAACAAACCAGGGTATTTAATTTCTGAAGAGATTTATATTTTTTGTTGTCAGGAAATGAACAAATACTTATCAATGTAAAAACTGCTATCTTAAATCTTCCTGCCAGGTTTTTCATACTGATATTATTTGCACCCTATAACACAGGAAATGAAAATCTTCTATGCCTTTCACATCTCCCCTGTATCTTAAAATCCTTTGGTAACAGACTTACTTAAAAAAACCCTTTTGTAAACACAAAAGAGAACTTTTGTGGATCAAGTATAGGGAATAACTAATGCCAAATTTTCAAACCCAAACTCCCAGCATCTGGAAACTGACATTTTTTACTCTACCTTATTTTTTTCTCATTAAAGAAAAGCAAAACATCTATTTTCCTTGTGAGTACTGTTTCAGTATTAATATGAAAAATATCCCCCTCCACCCACATATAGAATTCATAGACCATCCCTTTCCATATGAATAATCATCAAGGCAAAGGCTTATACTCCTGTGAAAAGGTTCAGAGTAAAAATACTTGTTGGGGATTTTTTTGTTTCAGGTCTCAATTTCTCTTTCCTCTATAACTCTAAGATTTGACTTCTTGCTCAACAGGCATAGGGACACAAAGACTGAGCTTATCTGGTGTAAATCAACATAGCTGCATAGATTTCAGTAAGTGATGTAAATGCAAGTTTGCACCAACTGAGATGTGACTCAGTATTGGGGAGATGGATTTGAAGGGATTTATAACCTATGACATGTTATTTTTCTATTCCTGTTTCTCCCCTCCCACCTGTGGAAAGTTTACTGCTGAAAACATTATGATTAGAGATGGGTCCACACTGCAGAAGTGGTGTTCATGTTTGCAATACTCCCACATGGGTGGATATTTGAGTCAAGGACTTTGGTTGTGTCTGACAAGGGTTAGCTGTGAGATTTAGAGTAAGATGTCTGTTTGGATTTTGAATCCCCCTCAAAGTTTGGGTGTTGCTCAGAGCTGGAGTCAGAACCATGCTTTTTAATACCCTACTTAGAAACTCCTCGAAGACTCCAAACCCACAGATTGACCTGTTATGGGGCCAAGGAGTCAAGTTCAGTTCTATGCTCCATTGTTGACATGACATTAAATGCATCTTTCTTCCGGTCAGAGGTCACAAATAAACAATGGGGTTGGTGATCTTATTGCCATTGCCACTTACCCATTTCATATGGGAGCAGATTCTGTGCCCTTCCTTACCCTCTAGAACACCTCCGTACACTGGCATCTCGTTTACTTCAGCATCATCACTGATAGATTGGAATATTTCAATGGAAGCAAGAGTATCCACCTCCAGCTTAACACAATCCAGTGAAGAAGTATGAAATGAATCTGCTTAAAAGTCATTTGCTGCTATTTCAGCTCAGAGAGGTTCGTGCCTATTGGGGCTTTTGCTCTTTACACGAAACCAGACACACATCTGGGTTTCAACAGTCGTATTTTCACCCACATGTGAGGCGTTGCTCTGTGGGTACTGCTGCTCTTGTGGGTTTCTGGCAGCTTCTGAAAAACAGAGCGCTGTGAACACCAATAGAGGGCTCACAAAGTGTTTACAGGGGGATTGTCCCATGCAATGCAGACCTCCTCTGGGGTTTTGGTTCATGGGAGTTCACATTGTTAGACCAGATCCTCAGGTGCTTTAAACTGACAAAGCTCAACTTGCACTTCTTTCCACCAGCTGACGATCTGGCCCCTGAAGTTAACCTGGAGTTTCAGCCTGAGCAAGCCGCAAACACAAGGTGAATCTAGTTTCTGATTAAATCCAAGTGAAAGCTGTGCTTTGGAATCGTTTTCCACCTGGAAACCTAACGCTGGTCAACAACCTGTGCTCCCCTGTCCACATGGTAACGAAGCCAGGGAAAATATGACTGGTTGCAGTTTTCATTGTGAATGGTCCACAAAATTCTACTCTGCATGGGAGACCAAGAGTTGAATGAATTGACAGATTTGTGGGGCAGCTTGCATGAATTATCCACAAGGCCTTGTCT
The DNA here is from genome assembly GCF_033958435.1 of Carettochelys insculpta. NCBI lineage: Eukaryota > Metazoa > Chordata > Testudines > Carettochelyidae > Carettochelys > Carettochelys insculpta. Next base: position 62,051,002 of record NC_134144.1, read on the forward strand.
ACTCTGACCTCTTTGTACAGTGCTTTGAGATCTTTGGAGGAAATGCCCTGTATAAAAGCTAGGCTTTATTTTTATTAACATGCATTTCATTGTTTTAATGTAAGGTATGTTTTAAGCCTATTTAGTTTAAGAGTTGCAACCCCAGAGTGGACCCTCTTATTGGCTGTGTCTACACGTGCCCCAAACTTCGAAATGGCCATGCAAATGGCCATTTCGAAGTTTACTAATGAAGCGCTGAAATGCATATTCAGCGCTTCATTAGCATGCGGGCGGCAGCCGCGCTTCGAAATTGACGAGACTTGCCGCCGCGCGGCACGTCCAGACGGGGCTCCTTTTCGAAAGGGCCCCGCCTACTTCGAAGTCCCCTTATTCCCATGAGCTCATGGGAATAAGGGGACTTCGAAGTAGGCAGCGTCCTTTTGAAAAGGAGCCCCGTCTGGACGCGCCGCGCGGCGGCAAGGAGCGTCAATTTTGAAGCGCGGCTGCCGCCCGCATGCTAATGAAGCGCTGAATATGCATTTCAGCGCTTCATTAGTAAACTTCGAAATGGTCATTTGCATGGCCTTTTCGAAGTTTGGGGCACGTGTAGACACAGCCATTTAGTGTTAAAGCAGGCTGCTCATTAATTTCATTTGGGAGTGAGGCAGAGTCACGTGGGAAGGCCTTGTGCACTCCCTTAACTGGAGTGTTCCCCCCATACCGGTAAGAACTTTTGTTTACTTGCCCCTTGCTCAGAAGAGTTAAGACTTTTAGCAGTATGTGCATACAGATACTCATGCCCTGGTTTGTTCATGTGTAGTCATGTCAGTTACATATGCAAATGACCTGTTGAACATGTAACTGGCCTTTCGTATGCAAATAAGCAGAATTACAGGCACAACCACATTAGGCCTTCTATGTGTATGGCAAATTTCCTCAGCATTTCTTTGCTAGGTTCTAACAATGCATGCTGTGGCACTCAGTCTCTCAAGAGATGGAAAAGACTGTCTATTGAAACAAACCACTAAAACAAAAGTTTCTTTTTAGCCACGGTATACCCGCAACTGACTTATTCGGCAAACCAAAGTGTGACTTAATCCTTGACCAGAAGAAATTATTTTTAGTAAGACTTCGTCTATTTTGGGGAAAAGACTAATGTTAATAGAACCAAAATACACGTATATATTTCTTACATGCATTTAACTATGGTAAAAGGTATTAAAGTGGCAAGCCTAAAAACTAACATCTTCCATTTATCCAGATCCAAATCTTGAAATCTGTATTCAGTTTTTACTCAGTCAAAATTCTTGCTAGTTCCTTGAAGTCGTGACTCTGTAGAGCTGGTTGAAAAAATTTCAGCTGAACTGTTTCATCAAAACTAAAATCTCTCGCACGAATGTGCCATATTTTAAAAATGAGTCTACTTCAAAGTATATTTGTTTTAATTTTAGTTATTTAGTTTTGTTCCAACAATCATTTATTTAGGAAAAATTCAAACTCTTTGTTCATATTAAATATTTGAATATAAACCATATTTAATTTTTTAATGTTGGAGTTATTGTGAACAGTTCTCTGAAACCATCCACAAAATGTGCAGCAACAGTCACAAAAACTAACAACACTGAGAATCATTATGAAAGGGATAAAACAGATAGTATATTTCCTGTACATACATAAATCCATACTATGCCCACATCTTGAATACTGAATACGGATCTGGTTGCCCCATCTCAAAAAAGATATATTGGAATTTGAAAAGGTATAGAAAATGTCAACAAAATGGTTAGAGGTATGGAAGAGCTTCCATGTGGTAAAGGGTTAATAAGACTGGGATTTTTCAGCTTGGAAAAGATGTGACTAAGGGAGATATGATAGAAGTCTACACAATCATAAGTGGTGTGGAGAAAGTACATAAGGATATGTTATTTATTCCTTCTATTAACACAAGAACTTTGGAATAGCCCTCTGCTAGTTAGTCCCACACTTTCTCCTTACCTAGAGTCTCTCCAGCTCACCCCTGGAGCTGGGTTCTCTTAGTCAGATTCCTAGTCCTAGCCAAGCAGGGGCTTTCAGGTCTCCTCTGCAGCTGAGTTCTGGGTTAAACAGCTGCCTGTGCTATACCAAATTTTCTGCTGGCAGAGACCTTTCTCTTAATTAGCCTGCCGACCGCTCAATAAGACCAACCTTGGTGTCTCTTCTGCTATAACAGAGGAGGCAGTTTTAAGGTTGGTCTGATTCTCTCAGGTTACCCTCAATTGTTTGGGTGAGAGAAAAGCCATGCCTCTCCGTCTCTTCCAGGTTCCTGGTCTTGGCCCTTTTGAAAAAACAGTAACAAGATTTCCTCCCAAATGCTTTTTACTCCTGGGACTGCTTCCTTGCACCAAGTGTCCTTGTATATTTAATCTGCTCTTTCAACCTCTTAAAGGGACATGCCACTAATGAAGAAGGCTAACCATTAGATGTCACTATCCTTAAGGGACATGCATATTGTGTTTAGCTATATATGTGGGGTTATCTCTGCATAAAATGAGGCTGTAAGTGTCATTTCCCCAATTTGGCATTTCTGATGTCATGTCTGGCTGAGAGTCTGGATATGCATTTAACTATACGTACAGTGAATCACATTTCTGTAGGACCCACTCACAGGTTAACATTTTATAAAAATGGATCACAGATAAAATTATCCTACCTATCCAGGGGCAGATTTTGATCAGCCTGCCAAGATTCATTTCCAGAGATCCTGAGCCATGTTGCAGTCAGTGAAAGAAAGGCACCCTTTGAAAACCACAAGAACTCATGCTTTGGTATCCAACCTCACCTCCCTGAGGATTAGAAGATTCAGCATCTTGGGCCACTAATAGACTGGGTTGGCTTGTTTTAAAATGAAGGGATCATTATAAAAGATACATTTGTATTTCCAAGACCCTTGGTTATATCCTTGTATTGGAACAAAGCTGTGCATTCAAAGTCAAAAATAAATGGTTATATAGTTTGCGTAGGGGAAAACAATTATTTGTTTTGGCTTAATGGTGAACATACATTAATTATGAAACAAAAAGGAGCTGGCTTGTAGTTTTGTGTGTCTCTGTGAACATAACATATTTTTCACCACTAAGGCTTTGCACCTGAGTTGCATTTTTATTACTGTGGAAGTAACATTCTTTGAGTAAATCTGAATGAGCCAAATGATTTGGTATTTGTATTCTCCTGTTACCACACAGAGTTTAAACACACACACACACACACACAAAACCCCCTGGAGCCTGTATGGTCCAAAATAAATCTGGTCTCATATTTCCAGCCCGAATGAGTAGGAATGGTGTCCTAAGCCTCTGTTTGTCAGAAGCTGGGAATGGGTGATAGGGAAGGGATCACTGGATGACGATCTGTGCATTGGTCACTGTCAGAAGGCAGGATACTGCACTAGATGGACCTTTGGTCTGACTCGGTATGGCTGTTCTTAAGTTCCACAGTCCATAGCCTGAAATTCCATGAGGAGGTGAGATTTTAGATTTCATTGGTGCTTTAAATAGTTCACTTAAACCCTGAAGCTGCATTTGGATCTGAATGTATATGGATCATATGCCTGAAAAGAGCACTGCTTAAGTCAATGAGGCTCCATGACAGGTTCAAGGATCCTCCTTCTGTGAGGATTGAAGAGCAGTACTGGGTAAGGTGACCAGATTTTCCAAATTTACAGGAACAGTCCTGATATTTGGAGTTTTATCTGACAATAGGTGCTTATTTATCCCCATCCCTTGTCCCCATTTTTCACACTTGTTATCAGATCACCTTAGGAATGGGGCCTCAGGAATTAAAAAGACTAAAAAAAAGTAAACTTGACCACCTAGGTTACGCCCACTGAAATGGAATACTCCTGTGTAATGCTGCACTAGGATGAATTTGACAGAATGCGGTTGAGTTTTGCACATGATTTAGACAACTGTAGCTCTAGTGAGTTCACTGGGTTTTCTTCTGATTTACGACTGTCAGTGAAAGGAGGAGATGCTCTGACGGTTTAACTTCTTTTCAATTAAGAGAGTTAAGAAACATAATCCACCTTCACTTGAATGCTGTCTTTCTATTTCCATCATTTTGCATTTTTGCTCTGCTCTTCCAAGCAGGTATGACAAATTAATCATAAATAACAAGGTATCATTAGATAAAGAAAAGTACCTACCATATAATTAAATATTGCTTAAAGTAAGAGCTAGACTTCAGACTGGGCTCAGTGTTGAGCTCTCATCTGTTACCATTACCTTATAGTAACTAGAACCTTTAGCCTGCATTCCTTATAGACTGGGAAAATTTGTGGTTAACTGTAGTGGTACGTATACCACTTCTCAGAAATTTTATTTTTGACATTATAATTGTGAGTGGTCACACCAGAATCTTGGACTCAAAATGTTACTCTATCATGGAACCATAAACATGCCTACTGTTCTAGAATCAAAACAGGTTGAATTTCAATATCAATATTTTTAAATTAATTGTTCATGGGTAAATTACACATCACAGGCTATTTGCAGAAATTATTTACTGAATACTTCTAAACAACAACTACGTAGAAGAAATGATGAGCTGTTTACCCAGGGTATATGAGCAGGAAACGAGGCAAAATCTAACGATAAGAATTTTTAAACAGACTGAATCAGAGCTTAGAGTGAAGATCAATAATAGACACCATGAAAGAGGAATCCAGAATAATGTTTCAGACGTGCACATGAGTTCCTCTCTTAAGATTGCATTTGGGACATCAAACAAAACTAAAATGCAGCACACTGAATAAAGGAACTATCTTTTGAACATAATTAACTTGTGGAATTCATTGCTGCAATATACTAATTAAGTGGCATCAGTGGGACTCCAGAAAGGATCAGACACTAACAGAGAATAATAAAGAACATCTTCAGTGACATTAAGTGGAAAAATAATGCATGCAGAGGGCAGCATTCATGGTTCTAGAGTCTCTAGACATAAGCCAACAAAAAGTGCCATGAGATTTGAGGATCTGGGCCTCAGTGACATGCTGGGCTGCTTGTGGTCTGGGAATATAAATATTTTTTTGTTAGCTAACTCTGTCTTTAAGGTTTGTCAGAGTGGCAGTGTGGAGAGTTACAGAGTCCAAAAAAGTGTAAAGCTGGCAAAGATGAACTTTTGTTGAAGAGCAACAAATGTCTGGTAGTCTATGGAACATGGGCCTGGCCTTCTTCTCAGTCCACTCTAGCCAAAGCCAGAGGACCTCATGGTGGAGGTCTCAGCAGAAGAATGTGTGCCTGGGGGAAGAATGCAGTGGCACCAGGTGGCTGGCTGTGATCTCTTTTGCACCAATATGGCCTAGGGGACCAGGACAGCTCGAGGAGTGAGTACTACTGGCAGGCTAAGAGGCATAGAGAAGGCTGCCAGGAAATGCATTGGTACAGTGGCTCCCCACACAGAAGCGCAGTGTAGAAATTACAGTGGGAGAGGGGAGTTTCAAAAGCTTTTAGTGATGATCTAACATATACTCCCAATGAAGTCAATGGCAAACCACCTTTCAGTGTCAGTGGGAAGAGCCTGGCAATTACTGAGCACTCTTGAAAATCCAACCTTGCAGCTGCTTTCTCTGGAGTGAAGCTCTAACTTCAGGAGTGCCAGAGTGGAAATGCATTCCACCCTTCTTCAGAGTAAACCCTCCCTGCAAATCAAGGAGTTCTGATGGTGTAATTTACATGTCCTTCTGTCAGGCTTAATGAATTGGCCCAACGAGTGAATCAAAAGGTAACTGGCTGTCTTAGTGGCTATTAAAGTTTTGAAGACAAAATACACCTAAAATGTTGAATTTAATCAAGAAATTCATAACAAAGAAATGTGCTTAAGCTTTTAGACAAACATTCAGCAGCTGAATGGTCTTCAAAAGCCATATTTTCACATGAATACCACCTGAAGATTATTATATATATTATATTTATACCTTTCACATAGCCACTATAGCTGGAGTTGTCCTACATGTCCATTTAATTCATCATGAAATAGTAAATTGCTCTGTGAAAGACTGCAAAGCATCTTGGGAGAATTGACCTGCACAAAGATTATTCTTCTAGAGACAAGTTGAAATTCTTGCTGGGCAATTTCCATGAAAATAGAACAGCACCAATAGCTTTTATTTTAAAATAGGGATAAAATGAAACAAAAAGGGGAGCAAATAAAGGCAATGAGAAAGCCATGAAAAAAGACAAGACACTAGCCAAAAATCAAACAAACCAACAACAGGTCCCATTAATCTAAAAATACTAGTTTCTTACAAGACACTAGTTAACTTATGTTGAGGCAGCGAGAAAGCTGCAGTAAAAACCCCTCCACGCTGCAGCTACTCCTGGAAATCATACTAGATTCTGCTATTTGAATCTCACCCTCTTTGAAAGTCAATGACTTGGGGGTGGAGGTGGGGGAGGGATGGCACCAGCACCTTGGCAGATTGCCATTAACTTACTTCATTTTTCGTCTGTTACAACCATCATCTATTTCTGCATTTATTTTGTTTTGTTTGCAAACCCGTTTGTCACTGTGTGGAATTATAGTGGTTATATATAAATAATATATATTGTATTTCCTTTATAAACAACTAGAGCAAACCACTACTCAGATGCAGCCTTCTTGCTTTAAAGCTGTTTCAGGCATTCCCTCCACCCCCGCACCCCTTTGCCATCAGCCATTTACCAAGTCAAAATAAAAGTCTCCCCATCTCTCTGTGTTTCTTTGTTTTTCAGATGGTTGATTGAATGGTATGCTAGGTTCAGTGAACTTGGTCTTGGCTAGTGCTCCACCCAGAAACAACGTTCTCTTTTATACAAATTACCATATGAAAGCAGCTAATGTCACTTTACTGCAGCTCTGCTCAGTGCTTCAGAATTGTGAGTGGCATCCTACACTCCACGTTTGCCTGGTTTTAAGGAGTCATTCTGCTCTCTCTATCCCACCCCCTCCTTCAGTCCCACTCTTCTATGACATATTTTGTCTGCTTTCTTTTATTTGCCAAAATATCATCTTCACCTAATGAAATATGCATTAACTTAGATGTGCAACTAACTTGTTCCCAGAATGCTGATGCTGTGAAAATCTTATTCGATTATAGGAATCCATGGTGCAGCTCCTCAGCTGGTGCAAATTGATTATCACACACTGATTTAGCCCAGCTGAGGATCAGTCCCTTGATATTTTAGAAATCCAAAATTCCTGTCAATTATTTCCTTTCTAGAGAGAAACGCACCCTCAGCTGGTGTATATTATCATCCTTTGTTGGTATAAACTAATGTAGCTCCATGGTCCTATGCTAGTTTGTACCAGCTGAAGATTTACCTTCTTCCCTGTAACTTGCTCTAAGAATTTTAAGGTAACTAGTTATCCCTGAAAATAGATTCTTTGTGGTAATATTTAGTAATGTCACTTGGAAATCAAAAGAAAGATGTTATTTTTAAGGTGCCACAGGACCTCTCATTGTTTTGCTGAAACTGACTAACACATTTACCTTCTGAAACCTGTTAGTCTTTGTTATCATTGTATCTTTGGTACAAACTGCTCACATAGTTGCGCCATTGGTTCCTATATCACTAGTAAACACAATTCACACGTCCTAAATGGACAGCTGAAAGTGTTACATTGAAAACAATAGTTTAATATACCCATATGCCGATGCTTAACACAGGAAAACCTGTTTATTCACCAGAAGTCCACCTCAGTGCTTATTGTCTGTCTGGCTCTTTATGAAAAGGTTTTCATGGAAATGGAGAAAAATAAAGAATAAAAATACTAACAATCCCAGGACTGGTTTGGAAGATTTATACTAAAAGGCTTTCCAAGTTCATTGCAAAATTAAACCGCTGTTATTGTTCAGTATAATGAAACACAACAGGCTTCTTTGTGACTATGGCTACATTGCGTCCGTAAATTGTGTAAGTTATTTTGTTACCTTATTTCCATCTAGGTGCTGTCCAAATGGCACTGGAGTTCACAAGAAGGGGCTATTTTGAGGTTTCTGCTACCCCTCTCATGACAAGGGGTAGCAGAAATGGAATACTGCGCTCAAACTAGTGCATGACATTTAGCACCAGGGTTGCTCTTTCAGGATACCTTTGTGTCCCGACATGGCAACAATAGTGTAGCCATAGCCTGTGTGTGCAGTGGAGAAGGGTGGGGACACTTTGCCTGAGAGAGGAAATCTTTTTTTTTATGTTCATTATTTTAGCTTTGTCATTCCCACAGTAAGGGGCCAAAGCATCTGAAAGGATTAAAATATGGTTGTAGTTTGGCATTGGTCTGTGTATATATGAGAACAAGAGAAAAAAAGAGGTGGCCAGTTAGAACTCTAAGATGGTTACAAGCAAACTTTCAGTTGTCTTTTGTTACAGCTGCATTCCCTAGGGGGCAAAAATCTTTCAGCCTATACTTCGAGGTACAGTATGCTCTTTTGAAAGGCTAAATTATTAAAATGCATAGTGTCTGCTTGTGAAAATTTAAACTCTGCAAAGCTGCACTCAGTTGGTCCCAAAGAAATAGTGATAACATTATTTTGGATTTGTGTTAAGCAAAAACACCTGCTAAACTTTGGCGTTCAGTTGGCCTAAGGAAAATATATCTACCAAAGAAAAATAGAATCAACTTCCTTAGGAAATAAAGGTGTCTGGTATGATTTATACAATGCAAAGGGCTTATTTTCACCTAAAAGTGTAATATAATTTGATGAGTATGCCAAGTCTAATGTTTCTACATTGTGCAGCAAATTTTAATACCCCATTGATGGACATACCATGAGACTATTACATTTTTCATTACTGGTCCACATAAGTGTTAAGAGCTCAGCCATGCTAGGAGCCAAGTACTTCCTGTAATCTACTGAGCACCGTCAGGTCTTGTTGACTGCGGACAGAGCTTAGGGCAATACGCACCTGTATTGAGTCTGAAGACAACAGACAAAACAAATATTTGGCTGTGTTAAGGCTTCTAAGGAGTTCAGATGAGAAAACAAAAACATTTTGCCTATGTTCCCTCTCCCATGTTCATCACCATGCTGCATGAGTGCCAAATCTTGTCCGTTATATCCTAACTTCTTCTAGAGGCAGGTATATGCATTTGTCTTTTTGTCGGTGTCAGACATAGAACAAATAAACCACAACTCCACCCAATTAAAAATAAAACCACCAGCAAACCACCTGAAAAGGAATGTGTTGAGACATTAAACTGTGTACAATATTGATTAATGAATAGATTGAGACAGCTCTAAGGGGCTTTGTCAGTGGGCCAAATTTTACGTCTCACAATATTAACAATATCAGACACAATAGTTTCTCAACCAAAGAGTTTCAGCTGTTTGATAAAAAACATTGTATCCCAGAAGTGTTTTGTCATAGGCTTCTTCCATCTAGCAAATCATGGTGTTACAAACCTCATCTTGCCTGTGGCTGTGAAAAGAATGGTTTTTGGCCAGAGACCTGTCAGTAAGACTATTAATTAAGAATTTATATCAAGGTTTTTTTCTCATTTAGTATTTACTAATGTATCATTTCTAGAAAGGTGATAATCATCAACTGTTCAGAACAAATATCTAAGGAACTGGTAAGCATAGAGCATTGGACTTACGGGGACATCCAGGAAAATTAATCCTGATTAAATTAATCCTCAGTAAAAGTGTGAATTCGAAGTGGATTAGTTAAACCACATTAAATCTCTATGTGGATACTGTTGTTAGGAATTGAAATGGCCTTAATTCCATTTATCTTAATTCCCTTTCAAATTTGAATGAACTTTGCTAGACAGTCTTAGGTAATCAAGCCCTATTGAGAGTATCATATAAGACTGAAAAGTTTGCTTAGATACTTGTCAAAGATCTAGGGATAGGTACAAACATCTGGATTTGATTAGTATAAGAACCAACTGAAACCTTGGCATATTTCAAACTGAATCCAGACCTGAATATTTTGCATTAGATTCTAATACCTCTGCTCATTGTGACTTCAGTGGGACTCCTGGCAGTATGAAATCATGTTTCACCAAGAGCAAAATAAGTAGACTATGGCTATCAGTGAGAAGTGGGAAAGTTTAGTTTATTCTTCACTTGGTTCCTCAATCAGGAAACCTTCCCTTACATCTGCACTCTGCTGCAGCAGATTTCTCCTGGGAAGACTTGTAATTTGCCTCATCAAAGGATTCATAATAACCATGCTGCATCTCCAAAGCCTGGGAAAACAGGGAAGCTTCAGAGAAAGACATTCAAAGGGGACAGCAGTAGACTCAGGCTGTTGATGCTTTGCTCTGTTTGGGAAAAGGGACTAAATCCTTTCCCCTGTGGAACGTCACCAAAAAGATACAGTAGTCGATTTTTCCCACAAAGATTGTGAGTGTGTAAAGGGCTTCAGTCATGACTGCAAAGATTCCTCCCAGAAGAAAAAGGTTCATGGAACTTTCCTTTGAAGACTTTTGGTTATCTAGATGAGAAGATGAGAGGAGGAAGGGTTACCCTTGAAGAATGCTGCTGCTTCTGGATAGTAAGGGATACATCCACTCTGCAAGGAGAAGATGTCAATGCAGGAGGGACTCAGGAATGGTTCATGTAATCTGAGTGAATGTTGGAGTGAAGCTTTTGAGCCTCTGAAGTTTTATGATGTTCACAATGCTTGTTCATTGGCTTTGCCAAAATAAAGCCTGTTAACCTCTGACCTTCATTTTAATAACTTAGAAACCAAAGCACAGACTATGGCTTATATCAGAGACAGGCAACCTAGGTTAGGCAGAGTGGCCTTCCTTCATCTCAGTGGATGACAAGATTGTCATAACCAGGGTGTCCGCTGGGGTAGGATAGTTTTGGTAAAACCACTTTTGTACCTAGACTTTGTGGGGTGTGCTGATTGAACCGTAACAGCACTTTAATTGGATGCAGAGGAAATATATGGCTCTCAGTCAGCGTTGCGTGTAAAAAAACATGCCCCTCACTTCACTTGCCCTTGCTTTAGTTATGTGTTACTTGAATACTACTGGTAGGAAAAAAGCCTACATGGATGGAAACCAGCAGCAACTGGCAACCCTGGGCATGGGTAATGGTAAACAAAATGTTTTGTGGGCCACACCATGCCCTGATGTGGCTCTGGGGCTGCAGGTTGCCCACCACTGGCTTACGTAGAGGCTATCAGTGTAAGTCAACAATACGTGCAGTTATATCGGACACAGTCCCTCCCTAAGCAATTTATAGCCTAAACCCCAAGCTTGTAAGGGTCTATGCACGTGTTTAAGTCTACCTGCTGTGAGTAGTCCTACTGAAGTAGCATGTAAAGTTAAGAGCATGTGTAAATCTTCACAGGATCTGGGGCTCCACAGGTTAACAATATGAAACACGCTGGGAGAACAAAGAGCCAGTTTAGCTTGGCGTACTTTCTTGTTGTAGATATAATTGGTGGCTGAGAGCATTTTGATTGATGTGGATTTGTATTTGCAGGCTTCCAATGGAGGTGAGATTTGAGGAGGGGTTTGGTCAAGGTTTATCTGATATTATCTTAAAACAAAAGTCCTGACCACTAATTTGCACTTAAAATATGGTATTGGATGCTTGCCTACACCACCTCTTGATTTTCTTCCCAGTAGACCTATTCCTGCTCTTTGACTCTTACATCTTAATTATGACATTAATTCATATGATGCCAGGACTACAGGAATTTCTTGCTTATCTGTTAGCATTTTTTCCATATTCAGTAACTGAAAACAGTGCAAGTATGAGATCAAAACCTAATCCCCCAGCCCCTCAAACCAATGATTTGTCTGCTTCAACTGAATTACATATGTTTAAAGCTGGAGTAATGTAACATTCAGTGGTGAATCAGGTTCTGTATGCAAGACCACTGTCATTGAATTTGCATGATGAAATATAAAGTCTAATTAAAATCAGATTTTATGGGAAAAGATTGACTCGGATTCAATTTTCAGATTTTTTTGCAGACAATTTTGAAAGAAAACATTTTGTTTTGAATCAACTTAAATGTTTTTAATTACAGGAGATGCTGACATTTCAAAATAAAACTTTGGTGTGACTACATTTACTAATGTTTTGCATGTTTATATTTTCAAATGCACATTTTTCAGAACTTTTCATGCTGTGAAAAATTTTGATATTTTTACTTTTTTTCTCCCCAAACCAGGATGAAAACAAATTTCCAGGCATCTTTATGTCCTACAGGATAGATATTCCATAACATGTACAGTGACTAGAACTGTACAAAAACTTTATGGTTTAACTGATCAATATCCTGATATAAGAACTCTTTACTGAAAATTAATGCTGGCTCCATTAGCTATATTTAAAAAAAATCCCACCTCTGTCAAAAACAGTGTGAAGGAAAAGAGACAGGAACTGTCTAATCAGAGTCATTCATGGGAACTCAGGTACATATACTCTGCACATTTTGCATCAGTGGGGTTGCTCTCAGAGTGTGCAACACAACCCATAGCATAATAGATTCAGAAAGACTGGGGCAGCCCCATGCAACTTTTTCTGGAATGATTTGTTCCTTTTTGGTTTTTTGTTTTTTTCTGCTAGCTTCCCCAACCCTAACAAGATTCGTGAAAAAATTGGAGACAGAAAAATTGATGAGTTAAAAAAGAAAAAAACAAAGTGTGTGTGTGTGGGGGGGACCTTCTGCACTATCCAATAATCCTGAAATACAATAATATATCTTGCAAAGCCGTGAGAACTATAGCAGGCTTATAACTGATCAATTTTCCACCCAAGTTTACAAGAAAAATAAAGACCATTGGAGTTCATAAATCAACATTTCGTGTGGTTCTTCTGTGTTTTCTCTTTCCTGGAGGTAAGCAATTCTAAGAGGAAGCTATAAAGATCAGTAAACTAGTAAAGAAGTATGTGTGTGTAAACATATTTACATCATGGATTTCACTGCCCCATAAATGAAGCTGAAAATCTATAACGGCAATAAAATATTTGGCTGTAGTGGTATTGCAGGTATCACTGACAGGCTCCTTTTCTCTACAGTCATAAATATAGGGTTCAAATATGCCTGAACCATAGAAGAATGGGATTACTCTTTTCAAAAGAGTCATTGGCCATGTCTACACTAGCCCCAAAATTTGAAATGGCCACGCAAATGGCCATTTCGAAGTTTACTAATGAAGCGCTGAAATACATATTCAGCGCTTCACTAGCATGCGGGCGGCTGTGGCACTTCGAAATTGATGCGGCTCGCCGCCACGCAGCTCATCCAGATGGGGCTCCTTTTCGAAAGGACCACACCTACCCCGAAGTCCCCTTATTCCCATCTGCTCATAGGAATAAGGGGACTTTGAAGTAGGCAGGGTCCTTTTGAAAAGGAGCCCCGTCGTGACGAGCCGCGCCAATTTCGAAGTGCCGCGGCCGCCCGCATGCAAATGAAGCGCTGAATATGTATTTCAGTGCTTCATTAGTAAACTTCAGAATGGCCATTTGTGTGGCCATTTCGAAGTTTGGGGCTAGTGTAGACATGGCCATTAAGGCATGAGTGTCCATAATGGACACAGTGAAATGTGAACATGGCAGGATGGAGTTGCATACAATGATAAATATGCACAGGTATTTGTATGTAACATGTACGTAATAAATATATGTACACTCATCCCTCTGGTACATATCTGGTACCTCATTTGCATATTCTTCTTTTGAAAGAGCTGCTTTTGAAAGAAGAAAAACAGTGTAGATGTGGCTCTTTTGAAAGTAAACTCCATCTTTGAAAAAAAATGGGAAGAAGGGTTCTTTCAAAGATGAGGTTTTCATTTGAAAGAGTCATGTCTACACAGCTTTTCTTCTTTTGAAAGATGAATATGCAAATGAGATGTCAGATATGTAAATCTGCACCTCATTTGCATTTTCAATTTCCTGATTTGCATGTGTCTTTCAAAAGTGTTTTATCTAGACCAGAAATGTCCAATAGGAACTGAAAGATCACCACACTGGTTGTCCTTCCATGTTTGCCAGAGCCCACCCCTCCCTGGTCTAAAAAGATGCCCTCTGCCTCCCCCAGAGCCAGGCTCCCAAGACCCTCATTCAAATTTAATGCCAGCAACTCTCCAGAGCAGCCTCCAGGGCTGCTGCTGAGATCACCGCCACTGCCACCATGAGCTTCTCCCACCAAGCGGTGGGGCATGTGCATGAAATGAGTGGACAGCACTGCCCACGTGCAGCTCTCAGGAAGCTCCAGAGTCTTATTCTCCACAACACAATGTCTTGTTTACCACACGTGGCAAGTGGCGAACGTATTGGACACCGCGGATCTTGACCATCCCTGACAAGAGGTTGCCAATCCTGCTCTTGAAAATCTCCAGTGATGCCGATTCCATGACCTCCCTAGGTAAAGCTCCAGTGCTTAACTACCTTTACTGTTAGGAAGACTTTACCTAATGTCTAACTTAAATCTTCATTGTTGCAATTTAAGCCCATTATACTTTTTCTGTCCTCTGTGGATAAGGAGAACAATTTCCTGGAGACTTCAAAACAGAACGTCACAATTCTGGGCCCTTTTCTCTCATTTTTTTTCTGCTTTTATAGCTTGCCTTTCAACATGTAAAACAGGTTTCAGTCCATCATGAATGCTAAGCACTTTGTTTAACACAATGTGAAAGGGTAGGGTGGGGGGAAAAGGGGAGAGTTGCAGTGGAATATGTCCAGTGGAACATTAAAAGACATTAAGCCTTCTTACCTGACGTGGTTCTGGATGCCTGATAACCTCTTGAGTTGTTGTATATGCTATGCCTTAAGTCTGAAGAAAAAAATGTGTTTTCATGTCAGAAGAAAATATACCTGACAGGTTACAATGCTGAACAGTAGTTACAGCTGAGAAACAGTTTAGGTAGATTAGTACACTCACTGTGGGGTGCTGACAGTCAGTCAGTCTTGTTGCTTAATCCAAGCACTCTTGCAGCTAAAAATTGTTGCCAGAGAAAGGAAACCAGCCCTTCAGATACATTATCTCCTTTCAAGATTGTCCTCAGGTCCCTTATGCTCATTATCCCAACATTAAACAAGTGAAGAATTTCTTTTAAAAATATTGTTTAATCCATTTAGACTCTCTGGAGCTGAGAGTTTTACATTTTTGGCTTGAAAGCATAGCAGTACCAAGTAGTTTATATTTATTTATTATTTATGGCTCTTTCCTTCCATTTTTTTCACTTTTTGAGTACTGGAATCCTAATTGACTAAGTTTCTTAGCACTGCACTGCAGTGGTAAATAATTATTTCTTAAAAGAAGTATGAATGAAAATAGAAATACACATGATTGTTATCACTCATGCAGGAAATCACACCACATTAGCTGCCATTTTCCCATAGTCCCTCAGAACATGGATAACAGCAGCTACACCTCTGATGATATTAAAGTTTGCTCCAGTTGAACTATTTTCTTAGCACAGACCCATCAAATGGCCATCAGATCTATTCTGGTTTCTTCAGGCATTAGTAAGATTAGTGACCTCCTGCAAAGTTAGCTGGGACACCATAAAGCAGCTAACAGTGCAAAGAGGAGTGAAAAGAAGCAAAAACTTTTTTTTCTCCAAAAATGACAATTATTGCCATATTGCAGCTATAATTTAGAATGTTCTCATATATAGAGGACTGCTTTACAGTGTTCATTTGCTATTCTAAAATAACAAGAAATTGCTTTATCTCCTTAAATTTTCTCTTTGTCACATCTCTAATCTGTCATTGCAGAAAATCTTCAGCCACACAATCCAAAAGTGTAACTAATAGTATGCTTTATTTTACTATACTTTAGTTGCATACAGCAAAGCATTTCAGGCAGGGAGTAGCTCCTGTCCTGGTAAATAAAGGCAGAGAAAGCTGAAACACAAATTGTAGAAGGCTTTTGATGTTAGAAAAGCTGGACATGCATAAGTCCATGGGTCTAGATCTAAAGTATCTAAGGATACCGAGCGAGTTGGCTGACGTGAGCAGGGCCATTAGCCGTTACCTTTGAAAAGTCACAGCATTGGTGGGGAGCTCCCAAATGATTGGAAGAAGGCAAATATAGTGTCCATCTTTAAAAAAGGGAAGAAAAAGAAGAAGAATCTGGGGAGCTACAGACAGATCAGCCTCACCTCTGTCTCTGGAAAAGTCATGGAATGAGTCTTCAAGGAGTTCATTGAGAAACACCTGGAGGAGACAAAAGTGATCAGGAACAGTCAACATGGATTCGGCCCGGACAAGTCATGCCTGAGCAGTTTAATTTCATTCTATGATGAGTTAACTGGCTCTGCAGATATGGGGGAAGCCATGAACATGATTTATCTTGACCAACAAGATTTTGATATAGTCCTCTACAATATTTTTGCCAGAAATTAAACAAAAAAATTGCATGGAAGAATGGACTATAAGATAGGTAGAAAGCTGGCTAGATCATTGAGCTCAGCAAGTAGCGATCAATGGCTTGATGTCTAGTTGGCAACCGGTAGCAAGCAGAGTACTCAGGAGTTGGTTCTGTGGCCAATTTTGTTCCACATTTTCATTAATGATCTGGATGATTAAATGGGTTACACCCTCAGAAAGTTCACCAGTGACAATAAGCTGGGAGAA
Source organism: Carettochelys insculpta (assembly GCF_033958435.1). NCBI lineage: Eukaryota > Metazoa > Chordata > Testudines > Carettochelyidae > Carettochelys > Carettochelys insculpta. The sequence goes on from NC_134144.1 coordinate 62,067,557, forward strand.
AGTGGTAGGTGCATTGGAGGATAGGAACAGGGTCCAAAGAGACCAAGACAGATTGGAGGACTGGGACAAAAGAAATCTGATGAAGCTCAATAAGGACAAGTGCAGAGTCCTGCACTTGGGATAAAAGAATCCCATGCACTGCTACAGCTTGGGGGACATACTGGCTAAGTGTCATTTCTGCAGAAAAAAGTTGGGGGAATATAATGGAAGAGAAGCTGGATGTGAGTCAACAGTGCACTCTTGTTGCCAAGAAAACTAAAAGCATATTGGGATGCATTAATAGCAGCACTGTCAGCAGATCTAGGGAAGTGGTTATTCTCTTCTGTTCAGCACTGGTGAGGCCTCATGTGGTGCATTATATCGAGTAGTAGCCCCTTATTACAGAAAGGATGCAGACAAACTGGAGAGAGGCCACTGGAGGGCAAAGAAAATGGTTATGGGGCTGGGACACATAACTTATGAAGAAAGATTAAGGGAACTGGGTTTATTTAGTCTCCAGAAGAGAAAAATGAAGTGGGATTTGACAGCAGCCTGAAAAAGAAGATATCTGAAGAAGGGTTCCAAAGAGAAAGAAGCAGGGATCTTCTTGATGGCAGATGACAGTACAAGGACCAATGGTTTCAAGTTACAGTGTGGCAGTCTAAATTGGATATTGATTAAAAACTATTTCACTAGGAGGGTGGTGAAGCACAAGAATGACTTGTCTACCCAGGTGGTGAAATCTTCATATTAGAGGTTTTTTTAAGTCCAGGCTTGACAAATGATTTAGTTTGGGGCTACTCCTGCATTGAGCATGGGGTTGGACTAGATGACCTCCTCAGGTCTCTTTTAACCCTAATATTCTATGAGTCTATGATTTAGCTGTTTGCTTTACTAAATGTGTCTTGTTTCAGATGGATTCTAGATGTCATGATGTAGTTGTGGAACTGTTTAAACCCTGAGAGGGTTGTTTTGCAATTTTTTAAAATTTGTTTTTTGTGCAAATTGAAATACCAAAAAAGTTCAGCTGAAATATTTTGCTTTTCAGACATTCTTTTTTTAAAAACATATCAAAGTGTTAATAAGCAACATATTTGCCTAAATGAATTCTCTATTTTTAGATTTTTCCCCCCTCTGCTTTTGTAACAGTCATCAGAATGAAGACTTATGCTTGTTCTGCTTTACAAAAGTCTGTGCACATTCTTGATTAACTTCATTGTGTTTTGTCCTCTTCAGGCAAATTGTCTTATTCCATGGAACAAGGTTAAAAAAAAAAAAACTTCTGACAGGGCACAGAATAGACTAGATAAGATGCAAGAGGATCAGGCCCTGGACAGATTATCTGATATTGTATGTTTCAAAAATACAGGAATAAGTATAATAGACCTTGTCAGCTCTGGCCCTCCTTCTTACTGGGACCCCACTTTTTAAATACCCCTCTGAAATCACCCCCCCCACTCATGCATCTGATGAAGCAGGTCTTTGCCCACGAAAACTTATGCTCCAAAATATCTGTTAGTCTATAAGGTGCCACAAGACTTGTTGTTCTCATAAAACAGATAGTGCCTACTCACTGGATTTGACATTTTGGATTTCACATGAGGATGACAGACCTATTGTTATCCTCGGTTCCTCCTCACATAATGATCCCCTTTTCTAATTACAGATAGAAAGGGAGAATTCATGAGTCAGCTCAGATGGGGACATGTGCAGTTGGGCACGTTGTATAAGATTTGGTCCAAGATTCGCAGAGCTGGGGCAGCTCTTTCACAGCTACTGAACTGCCTGAACTCCCTTTTCTTTCCTCTCCTCTGCTGCATAGGCCCATGTAGAATCAACCCCCAAATACATATTTCAACAATTTCTCTACAATCACCCCTATCTTCCTTTTGTCAGTGCATCACATGACTTTCGCATTTAACATGTTCTAGTTTGTTATGGGCTGCATTTTAAAATACCCAAACCCACTGTCATTTGTTTTATTGAGGATTATTCTGTATGCTGTGACCATTCTTGTGCTTAAGGCCTGCAACCAAAGTATGGCTAACAAGAGGCATACCAACACTGCCATGTCCTCCTATGGCCTTATTCCAGTTCTGTTGATTCCAATGTGGGACGGGGTCTTTCCCCTGGCTTTGGCTCAGGCCCATAGATGTCTGTGGTAGAAAAAGGAATCGATGGGCTCACCTGGAAAATCAAACATTTTGAAAATTATTTCTGTTTTTCATCAACATTTAATTTATGCATTTTTTCAACCTTGTCCAGTAGTAATTGGTCCTTCCAGGTGCAACAGTTACTTACAACAATTTGCTGCTTCATTCTGTAATGTAGGCTTCTGTCTAAGCAGCTGGTTGACAGCTACCCCTGGATTTACTGGTTTCTCTTCAAGTTTTTATTAAACCCTACCTCAGTTTCATTTAGCATCCTCCCTCTCACCCAGATGCACTTTACTAGGATCAGCTACTTTACCTGAAGGTGTATTTTGTTATCACATCACTGACCATAGTTATCCAATTGGTATCTAACTCTGCTTCTATCACAGCAGAATATTTTAGCACTGCATTCAGCAGTTGTGCATGCTTTTTTCTCTTGAGCGACAGAGTCAAAAATCACTGCGTGACTTGTCTATATGCTCTAAACCTGGCTTCTGTTCCCAAATCAAAGGGCCACCATTTTATCTTGTAATTTCTGCTCCAGTGTATATCTGAAGAACTTTGTATTCTTTAATAGACAATTCTCTGTTAACTTGAGTTGGTATTTTTTTAACTCTTTCCATTTACCTGTCTAATTTTCTGTTGCTTACTTACATGTATAATACAATCCTCTTCCTTAACAAAGCATGTTTTCATATACTTCCTACTTCTTCTGTTGACATCCCTGGGGGCTTACCAACATTTGTTGCTAAGGTCCTTTCCTCTTTGTAGACTATAACTGAGAAGAATTCTATCTACAGGTTCTCTCAATTTGTTCTCTAAGCAGCTTTGAGTTCTGCAAGGTCAATTTCCCTATGTATGATAAAAGATTCCAGTCCACATTCTTACTTGAGGCATTTTGAATTCCTCTTGTAAGGGTTACTTTTCTGAGTGTTCCAAATGGAACAATACTGTCATCATGAGCCTATTTAGCTTGCAACCTTATTTTGCATTCTTGGCTTATTTCCTAGAGTGAGGTCCAAAGTAGCTACTGTTACGCACATTACAAAAGAAAACAAATGAATGGCATTCTTGCAAGCACATTACTTTTGCCCTGCTTAATTTTTGGACCCAAGTCATTAAAATCCCCCAGGACCAAAATTTTGGCCTCCTTACAAACTCTTTGCCTTTTTGTAGAATTAAAAAAAAAAATCCCTTGTTTATTGATGTTCAGTGCCCTAGAGGTCAAGAACTCTGACTGAGAATCACTTGAAAAAATCTTTATTGCCTGTAATGTCTATACAAACTGTGGTGTTCACCACAATCTGTTTGTTTCCAGACTAAGTACAATTTGGCACTAATCTTACTCTCTCCTCTCACTGTGGAGTCACTACGGCATCTGTCCAATAGAAAGAACAGCTTAGTGGAGGACTGAGGGCAGAGAGACAACACCCCGGTTTCAGAGATGAAATTATAAGTGGTAGGTATATGACATTTTTTCCAAAAAAAAGTCCAGCTTCATCTATGCTGAAAGGATTTGCAAATTTGTGACTTGGGGAAAATAGCTTATAACAAATGGGGAAATGTGGGGGAGGGGAGAAAGTAAAAATTATAAAGTAATGCCTATACCAAAAAGAGATGGAAATATGAGAAGGGGGAATAAGAAGCTATGAGAGTAGAGGAGGAAGATGCAAAGGAAGCTGAAAAGAAAATAATTTTTCTAGAAACAAATGAAGATTGGAAAATGTTTCAACCTGTGGCAAAGAAGGAAGAAAAAGGGAACTCCCCCACCGCCCTGAAACTTTACCAAAAAAAGAAATTTTCCACAAACACTGACAAATGCCAAGGGAAAAAAGACAACCGACCAGCAAAGGAGAGAAATGTGGCAGGAAAGAAAGAAGAAAGGATACGTGGTGAATGATTACATTTGCATCTTACCTAATTTTGAGTCCAGGATATGTTGATAATAAATATACACAACAGGCCTCATTTGTTCATTGCATTATGGCCCTATGGCACCGGCAAATCACTTAGCCTGTCTGTCAGGTTCCCTTTCAGTAAAATGGGGATAATAGCACATCACTCCTCAGCAACCCAGTAATGTTAGGAGCAGAACTACATAGAAGTTTGTGAGGTACCATGGTAATGGGGCTTATCTATATGTCTCTTAGATAAATGCATCCCACTGCTACTGTAGGTTGACCTGTTAAAGGCACCCAGTGATTTTTGGGAAGGTGCCCATCTACATCACAAACACAATTAGAAGAAAAAGCAGTCAAGTAGCACTTTAAAGACTAGCAAAATAGTTTATTAGGTGAGCTTTCGTGGGACAACTTCTTCAGACCATAGCCAGACCAGAACAGACTCAATATTCAAGACACAGAGTTCTCTGTGTCTTAAATATTGAGTCTGTTCTGGTCTGGCTATGGTCTGAAGAAGTGGATCTGTCCCACGAAAGCTCACCTAATAAACTATTTTGCTAGTTTTTAAAGTGCTACTTGACTGCTTTTTGTTTTGATAGTGTATAGACTAGCACGGCTTACTCTCTGTTACAATTAGAAGAAGTGGGTCTCACCCATGAAAGCTCATTACCTAATAAATACATTTGTTAGTTTTCAAGGTGCCACATGATGACAGGTTGTCTTTTGTGGTGTTACAGACTAACGTGGCTAGCCTTCTGAGACTGTTGTCCATGTTCAGTCACTGCTGAAATCTGAGGGCTAAGGGTGCAACACTGATCATAGTCTGCAAAGTTCAGTTTATTTTAATAATTTTTCTATCTTGAGATGGCCCCTCCTTTTCCTAGTTCAGACGTTTTGTTATTCCAGTTATGTCTATATTTAACACAAAGGTGCTGTTAGCACTTTTCTCTTTTATCCTATCTCCTCTGCTTTACCTTTCCTCATTATTAAACTGCAAATATATTACCTTAGGATCTAAATGATTATCTACAAGACCTTAACCTTGGAATCTAAAGAATCCTTAGGAGTCTCAGTCTTAGGTTCTAGAGGATCTGATCCATGGGGTATAAACCACATTGTTAATCTAAGAAACAGGCCTCTTTCTATATTAGCAGACAATCTGTTCCTATGCATATTCCTGGTTTAAAAAAATCCCTGGCTCCCGCAGAGAAAGGGTGATGCCCCTTTTGTCAGTCAGATTCCCCACAATTTGTTTGTTGGATCCTGCTTTTTCTTTTCAAAGGCCCTGAGCCTGCTGACACTTACACATGAGTAACATTAGTCATTGTAAGCATTTCATTGACAATTGGTGTAAATAGGACAAAAGCACCTGCAGGACTGGGCCCTTATTACATACTCATTGATTTAAAAATGTATGCACAGTGGACAAAATGAGTCAAATGGTTTTTCATCAGGGCCAAAACTGATTTTTTTTGCTCAAGCCCTTTGCCAGTGCAGTGAATGGAAGCAAGCCTGATTAGCGAAATGGATTAAGGGCAAATCCTAAAAGACTTCAATATTTTTGAGGCAATAATAAATGAAAATGTGGGTATTCAGCACCATGTTGTACAGATGTGAGACATGGGTGATAACAAAAGATTCAAAGAGAAGGATATTGGCGTTAGAGGGGAGTTGTTCTTGAAAGATCCTGAGAATAGATGGATGCAAAAAAGTCACCAGTGAGGAATTATATAGGAAGATACAGCCAAAAGAGAACCTACTGCAGAAGGTTATACAGCGGAAGTTACAATTATTCGGGCATATCTGCAGAAATGAATGACAAGCAGAAAGTCAAGACCCTGGTATTCAGCATAATGGACAGTTCCAATAGGACAGGCTGAGCCCACAGAGAATGGGTAGATGATATAGTAGATTGGTGTGGAGCTCATTTACGGAAGCTAAGTCACTCTGCACTGGATAGGGAAAGATCGAAGGAAATAGTGAGGGAGGCATCACACACCAATGGGCGCTGAGCCCATGGCTGTTGTTGATGATGATGAATAATTAATCACGTGAATGACACTTTGGGGAGGATAGAACTAACCTTTCTTGATGTTTCCACTGCCTCAAAAATCCCTCCATACTGAGGCCTTGTCTACATTATCCAGGAGGTCGACTTACTCAGGGTCAGTGTTCCAGGGTTTAACTTCACATGACTGGTAGGGATGTGTGAAACTGACCTAGCAGGGCTTACCAGTCAACCCCTATACTCCTCACTATTGCCCGGAGCAAGGGAGGTCAGCAGGATGGCTGGGTAAGTTGGTTGCAGATAAGTGGATTCTAGCTACACAATTGCTGTAGCTAGAATTGTGTATCTGCAATTGACTTACCTGCCTAGTGTAGACCAAGCCCAACTGTGCTTTTGATCTTTCCTTTCAGTGATATTGCCACTTACGTCCTTCTTACACATCTCTTCCTCAGACAGAATTTGCATTGAGCTCCAGAAGAGATTTCCCTGAGTAAATGCTATAGGGCAAGGGTTGGCAAGCCCCAGCATGGATGCCATGAGTGACGCAGGAGCTGATTTTCATTAGTACAAGAGGCAGGAGCTCAGCCCTGCCCTTCCTACCTCATGCAGCTGGGAGCTTGCTCAAAGCTGTGCTGCCTGTGGATTAACAAAATGCCAGCTAATGCTGCCAGCCACCACATGAACAGTAAAACTCTGTATCTTCATTTATGATTAATGAAGCTGTTGTAAGGAAGACTATTAGTGACTTTAAAAAGTATCACCAGCACTTGGACCATACATAGAGATCAAAAGCTTGAATTTCTGCACTCTTCCTTGGAAATGTTGCTGACCGTTGCTAGAGGGTTTTTTCTTTTTATTGGATGATTTAGTGAAATCAATCTAGTTGCAATCTCCTTACAAGACGATAATAGCCAAATCTATTTTTGTGTATTAATTATGGCACAGTGTAAGCTAAACTGTTTATTCAAAGGCATTTCATGTTAATTCCACTGCACTTGCGCAGCTAAGTGAGAAACATCACATCTGTAATAAATCCAGGTCATTTTTTGTGTTGGTACTTGCTGGTACTGAGTAGCAGCACTTCAGCTGCCCCAACTATGGGATTGGTTGTGTGGGGGGAGAGGAAAAGGAAGATCCAGCTGACTACTGGCACCTCTTTTTTTAAAAAAATAAAATAAAATAATAAAAAAGCGCTGATTAAATCTAAGTGAAAGGGCATGTACTAAAATTCTATCATGTAAAAATATTGTTTTATTAAGATATCTCTTCACATTAAGAACTTTATAGCTTAGTAGAGGAATTTAGATAGTCAAGTGTTATTGAAACACCCAGTTACATTTCCTTCAGTATTTCTGTAGTAAGGATTGGAAAACTGTTTTCAGTATATTTCACAACTGGTTGCCTTGCAAATCCATTTAGTACTATATAATATTTACCATTAAGAAGGAAAATTATCTGGTGCATGGATTCAGAATTAACAAAAGGAGGTTTTCTGATTGTTGGCAGCTTGCTGTGCACACTCCTTTTTAAGAAGGCATTAAACTAGAAAAGAGGCTGAGTAATGGCCTTTGAAAGTGCCATACTAGTCTGCAGCCACTAGCAAGTGCTCTTGAACAGTTTTTCAAGACAGAGAGTCCTTGAACCCACATGAACTGTACTGTTTTGAATCTCTGGTTTTAATTTGTTAAAAGAAGCAGAAAGAATGCAATTTATAACTAGGAAAATACTGTGCCACCAATGCAGACAGGACTTCATAAAACTGGTTCTTCAACCCAGTCAGCATTACATGATAAAACACTATCCTAGCAGAGTATTCAGTATACACTCAGAGAAATAATTGAACTTAGAAAGATGGACTTTCCTTACTTTATTAATAAGCAGGATTTTAAAAAAAATACTATGATGTCAAGCAGAAGTAATATTATTTCTCAGGCTGGTCGTTCTGTTTTTTAAGATCTGCAGCTTTATTAATAGCTTTTATTCCAATAAATTTCTAATCCTTTTTAATTTGTTTGAGTCTGTTTCCTTGTTTAATCATTTAAGTTGAACATTTAAATAGAAAATTACCAACACTTCAGCTTGTGCTGAAAGCTAAACAAGGTACAAATAAATGTTTCTGTATCTGACTAATGAAAGTTGACCCTGCGGGGATATGAAGAATTCTTTACTACAATTTTCAGAAGTCAGAGTAAACCATTTGATCCAAGTCCTCAGTGATTCTATTTTCATATGAATTTAGATTTAGTATTGTTCTAATGGGAAAATGAAAAGGCCGTGGGCTTTTATATGTTGCCAATTGACAGAAGTTGTGGGAGAAAAGAAAAGGAAAGGAAAGAAAAGAAAAGTCATTAAAATGTGTGATAATTTTTGAACACGTAGTCATGCCTTTTTATAAGAAGGTGGATGCAATATTGTTGCCAATATGTTAAACAATCCCTTGATATATTGGATGAAAGATTAAACAAAACTTACTGCTTGGTTACCTTACAAAATTCTGCTTGAAGAAAATACGCTCTTTTTGCTGAACCCATTCCATACTTTTGATCACTAGTTCAAGCCATCCTCTCTCAACTCCAGCGCTCACTCTCCTCCCTCACTTCACACATTTTGTAATTAATTTTATGGCCTTTTTAGAAAAGGGAGGCCTCTACATTTTCTGCTGCATTGCACAAGCAATTGAAAGTTGCAGATGAAAAAACCCTAAGCACCAAGTGTTTAGCAGGTTTTTATTCTATTTTAAATGAGCAACCCATTTAAATCAATTATCAGCTTAAAATGAGCAGCCTGATCTAATTAGTCTTAACCCCTGGTGGGTTAATGAATGCAAGGGAGGTCCTGGGCAGATGTACTATCCCCCCAAGATACTCCTCTACTGACCACAATGACACAGAATCCCTCTAGGCTGGTAATTGTTATCAAGCAAAATTACTGATAACAACAATTGCAGTGTTCAGAAATATTAGTTTAATCCTCACAATCACTAAGTGTTGCTTGGCAGTTTTGGACCGGACTGTAGAAGGGAAACATTAGGGTTTAAACTGCAAATAAATCAGTTACTGTTTTGTGTTTTTCTAAACCGGAGTTTGAAATGAGATAACATTAACCTGAGAAGCAAAGGTATTGGTGAATAATGCCAACTAACATCTTCTGGCCATTTGGCACATGAGCCAGTCATCATTCCATTTTCCCCACCTCCTGATGCCTTACATTTATGTAAACATAATGTTCACTGTTCTCCATTCTGTAGCTGATGAGGAAATTAATAGAATTCATGCAAATAGAAAATAGGATAAGTTGCATTCAATGTGGTGCAAGGAAGAAGTCACAACATAAATGAACATTCTTAGTTTTTTATCCTTTAAGACCGCACCAGACTGATTTGCTGTGTCAGTGCGCTGATGTTTGCATTTTTCTGACAATGGCATTTCTTAGACCAAATGTTAAATCTTTGGCAAATGTAACAATTTGTTATTGCATAGAAGTTCTGCATCTGTTACTGTCGTTTCATTTTTTTTTCTTTATAAGTAGGTTTTCTGCAGCCCCTTACCACCGTTATGAAAGTTGTTTTATAAAGATAAATGGCTAATGTTAAAACCATGGCAAACAATGATATTGTCTATCAGCCTCTCACCCTAATTGACACTAATAAGGGCTCTGTTTTGTACCTTTGAAATCAATAGGGCCGTGTCTCCAATAACCAGGTCTTTCATAAAACCAGGCCCTTTTTTGAAAGAACACATGAGGCACCCATACAAAGAATGAGCTCTTTTGATCCAAAATCCAAAGAATGTGGCTCTTCTTCCAGAAGCCTTCTTCCGCTCCTGGATCAGGAAAAGCACCTCCCTTCAAAAGCTTCTTTCAAAAAAAGTATGTGTAGATGCTCCACAGGCCCTTTTTTTGAATGAGCAGTCCTCATGGCTCTGGATTTTTCAATCCCTGGCCTGTTGTTTCAAAAGAGCAAGGGCTGTGTAGTCACTGTCTGTCAAAAGGTGATCTTCTGGAAGATCTTCTTTCAAAAGATTGCTGTAGTGTAGACGCGGCTTAGGAGTTCGGACATTGGCTTCAGTAGGAGAAGAATCAGTACTCTAGATCTCCATCCATATGTTTTCATATACAGCTGTCACTCTAAAAGCTGAACTTTCCAAATGACAACAAAACGTACCGTTGACAGTTGTATATTGTTCTAGTGTAGAAAATAATCAAGTATTCACCAACTTCTCTCACGTTTAAATGGGACAGAAAACAGGCATTGATAAATTATTATGCTACAAGTGAAATGTTGAGTAATTTAGTTCTGAAGATTCTGCTTAAAAAGGAGAAAATTCTCCTGTTAATTTGCTTTGAAACTGTCTTGAGTAGCTGAAGGGAAATGGACTGAAAATTATGAGATGATATTAAAGGTCTAGTGAAGATAACTGGCTTACTAGAGAACTGTTTGCACTATGTTGACTCTGGAGTATGCACACATATCAGTAAAAAAAGTCAAAAGGATTTTTAAAAGGAGGGAGCAGCAACAGATGTATAAAAATGTCTCCGTGCTAAGAAGATGTTGCTGAGTCACATCCTATTCCTCACTATTTTCTGATTTTAGTGCTTCAAACTTCAGTAGTGTCTCTGATATTGTAATGGACATTCATTGCACTATCATAGAAGGATATATAAACTAGTGCACACAACCACACACTATTCAATTTAAAGAGATGAGGTGGGTGAGGTAATATCTTTTCTTTCTTTAATATCCTGGGACCAACACAGCTACAACATTGCCTACACTATTCAGTTTGATGCTTCTATGTGAATGATTTAAAAACCATTTGCTAGGTCCAAGTGGCATCCTTTGGAAAGGCTAAGTAAATCCTGATAAACTTCATTTGTGAATGGATGCTGTCTTTTTGTACACTGAAATTGTTCTGTTTTAAAACAAAAACAAAAAATGCCACCACTAACATCCTGCTGGGAGACATTCTTCTACTTTGGGGTGGAGGGAACGGGGAAGGAATAAAGGAAAAATAACTCAGATTTATTGTTTGTTTCAGAACTGGCATGAGAACCGGAAAGATAAGGATCATTTCACAATGCCTTGTTTCTATCATTTATTCACTTCACCTCATGAAAAGTACCACCATTAAATAACCTAAATTTGAGTGTAACAATTATAACTTTTGCTAACTACAGGCAGTGTAATTATTAAGTGCTTAAATACATCAATATTGGAGCACGATCATTTTAAACATAATTACTTCTTTTATTATTCTTTGATTAGATTAAAATTAATGCATTATTAAGCCATGATATGTTCTGCCACCTCAACCTCTGTATAGACACAGATAGCAGTTTTACCGCCCTGCTCTTTCTCAGGTCTAAGTTAATTAAATTCCCTTTAATTATAATTTACTAAAAAGCTCCTCTTTTACCACTATTATGTCTTTTGAACTTTTCAAATTCAAAAAAAAAAAAAAACCTAAAAATGGTCTTTTACGGGAGAACTGAACTGTCAGCGAATTCAGGCAAAATTAATTATTTCAGCTTGATAAACCTTTTCATCTATTTGACTCCTTATACAGAAAAGCCAATTAATAATGTCAAACATGCTTTGCCTCTTGGGACCAGCAAGTTCTAATGAGTCTGTTTACTGTAGAGTGGCTAGCAGAATGAGCCTCATGTAGAAATTTTCTAATCGCAGCACACCTGTCAAGCAGAGTCTCATTATCTACGTACCAAGGGCAAACCTCATTTTGTCAGTAGTGGTTTTTGAAGAACTAACAACTGCCTGGGGAAGCATACAGGACTGTCGGCCAGTAGATGAGTCACTTAATTACCAATCAGAGCTGCAGAAGTGAATTCCTAATGTTCTTTAGTACCAGCCCTGCTAATCACGAGTCTGTGCATCTTGCCTTATCAGAGCATTACGACCAACCATTTATTTTCAGGATGAAGCTTATTTACCACTTTTCTGTGTGCTCTAATAGGCTATGATTGATGATGTTACTTGGTATACAGCTATTAATCAAATGCACATTATGATGTCAGCGTACCACTCTCAGCCAATCTGGTTCCTTCCTCTGAGTCTGATTATGAGCTGATAATTGGGTGACTCTGGAGTGGGATGGATAAGACTGTGATGACATCTCTCTGTGGTAGCCTTATGGAGCACCCCATTTGCACTGGAATTTGCAATGAGCAAACCTACATATGATGCCTGACACCTCCAGGGCAGTCCTGGACCAAACGCCCTGTGAATAGTTGTGAGTAGTTCATCATGTGAAAGCAGTGTATAAACATTAATGGTCTCTTCTCAGCCCCATGAGATCAGTGACAGTATCTCCATTGAACAGACAGGGAAGTGGAAAAAAAAGGCTGGATTCTGGCCTATGGATATAGCCCTCCACTGAAGCAGCAGAAGAGCACATTGTCCTCGTCTTCTAGGAACTTATGGTTCACACCTCCTGATAGCTCCATGAACTCCAGCAACATGCTGGAGCTGCCCTGTTATTGGCATGGGGATGGCACATCTTCAACAGTGGGTGCAGGCTGCCTTTTAGAGGCTAGTGCAGGCTGGGACACCACATCTCAGTAGATTTATGGTCTTAGAGCACAAGGAGGCACAAACTCTGCAAAGACAAGAATGGTACCATGCACCCTCTCCATTCCTTATGCTTTTGTGCAGGAGCTGTACACTGTACACCATCTGGCCCAATGAGAACAGTTCTTCCTTGCTCTAACTGAAATCAGTGGGAGTTTTGTCACTGAGCTCAAGAGGAGAAAGATTGAGCCCTGTCTTTTGTGTCAAAGTCTACAAAACAAGAACCAGATCCTTAGTCAGGTGAGTATTCTCATGGATTTTAGTGAAATCAATCAAATGCACAAGATTTGCAGGATTAGACCCCAAATTATTGATGGAAACTGGATTTGAATTTGGAAGTTCCTAACTTGGACCATGCTGGGAGCAAATTCCTGAAATTAAGAGATGGTGCATCCTTTGAATTCATCTTATTTTATTTGCATAAGTCAATCAGCCTCTCGTTTATCAATGAATTCATTAAATATCTCTGTGGATACTAGCATACAGCTAAAACTCCAAACAAACAGCTCACAGTCAGACATTTGCCCCATTACATTGTGGATGTGATATACCTTGACTTCAGAAAGGCTTTTGATACGGTCTCCCACAACATTCTTGTCCATAAGTTAAGGAAATATGGATTGGATCCTTGGACTATAAAATGGATAGAAAGCTGGCTTGACGGTCGGGCCCAAAGGGTAGTGGTCAATGGCTCAATATCTGGATGGCGGTCTGTTTCAAGCGGAGTGCCGCAAGGCTCAGTTCTGGGGCCAGTGTTATTCAACATCTTTATTAATGACCTGGATGAGGGACTGGGCTGCACCCTCAGCAAGTTTGTGGATGACACAAAACTAGGGGGAGAGGTAGATACGTTGGAGGGTAGAGAGAGAATCCAGAGGGACCTGGATAAATTGGAGGACTGGGCCAAAAGAAATCTGATGCGGTTCAATAAGGAGAAGTATAGAGTCCTGCACCTGGGGCGGAAGAATCCGAAACATTGTTACAGGCTGGGGACCAACTGGCTCAGCAGCAGTACAATGGAAAGGGACCTAGGGGTTATGGTGGAGGAAAGGATGCATATGAGTAAACAGTGTGCCCTTGTAGCCAAGAAAGCTAACGACATACTGGGGTGCATTAGGAGGAGCATTTCGAGCAGATCTAGAGAAGTAGTTATTCCTCTTTATTTGGCACTGGTGAGGCCACATCTGGAATATTGTGTCCAGTTTTGGCCCCCCCAGTATAACAAGGATGTGGATTTGCCGGAGCAGGTTCAGCGAAGGGCAACAAAAATGATTAAGGGTCTGGAGCACAAGACCTATGAGGATAGGCTGAGGGATTTGGGCTTCTTTAGTTTACAGAAGAGAAGACTTAGAGGTGATTTAATAGCAGCCTTCAACTTCCCGAAGGGGAGCGCTAAAGAGGAGGGTGAGAAACTGTTCTCAGTGGTGTCAGATGGCAGAACAAGGAGTAATGGTCAGAAGCTGAAGAGGGAAAGGTGTAGGTTAGATATTAGGAAAAACTTCTTCACCAGGTGGGTGGTGAAGCATTGGAATGCATTGCCTAGAAAGGTGGTGGATTCTCCATCCCTTGAGGTTTTTAAGTCCCGGCTGGACAAGGTCCTGGCTGGGATGACTTAGTAGGGGTTGATCCTGCTTGAAGCAGGAGTCTGGACTAGATGACCTCCTGAGGTCCCTTCCAGCCCTATGATTCTGTGATTCTGGATGGAGAGAAATCATTGGGTGAATTCATCAGCAATGGGAGTGAAACAAACATACCAAAAAATGCCTTTTCAAGACTGTTCTAAATAAAAGACTCCACCCAATGAAAATCAGTGTCTGCAGCATGTTACAATGAAGATCAACCAGAGAACTTTGTTTGGACTCCATGGACTTGTTTGGACTTGCACTGATCCTTCAGACCATGTGTGGGATGCTGCTGCTATTAGATTTAAAAACATAAATGAACATTGTCACGTAATGGGACTCCACCTATCATTAGTGTTAAGTAACTCATAGGCTCATATTCTCTGCAGTTAAGCAAAGAGAACTTTCTTTTAACCAGTTAATACAAGGCTAGAAAAAAAAACCAAAAGGAGGAGGGAAAACCCCCAGCTACACCAAGTGTTCTTTGTCACACTGTCTTACTCAGAAAAAATTCAGTCCCTTGCTGAAAGTCATGCTGTAGTTTATCCACTTAGGAAGGAGATTATTTCCTCAAACAAGAGAAGGTACAAGTGTTATCTAATTCTAATGGAAAAAAATCTACCCATAATATTGTTTGGATTATGAGATAGGTCTGGTTTGGCAAAACTACACTAAAATAGTTCTCTATTATCCTGAAGACTGGACTAACATTTTGAAAATGTGCCCCCCCACCTTTTTTTTTTGCACTAAAATTCCTCATTTAGGTCATCCTCCAGCACAGCATTTCAGCAAATTGAAGACAACAGGACTAAGAGCACAAATTAAGCACGTACAGAAGTACTTTCTTTGAGCAAAACTAGTGGATGCTCCATAAGAGTATTTTCCACTTACTAACTTGTCTACATGTGCCCCCTCCTTTTAGAGGGGACATGTTAATGAGGCACTTCGGAAGATGCTAATGAGGCACTGACATGAATATGCAGTTCCTCATTAGCATAATGGCAGCTGCTCACGACTCGAAAGTGGCGCTTTTGGAATGCACACTGCCCATGCATACAGATGCCTTTCAAAAGGACCTCCGGACTTCAGAAGCTCCTTCTTTCCACTCAGTTTTAGAAAGAAGAAGTTTTCGAAGTTGGGGGTCCTTTCGAAAGGCCCCCGGCTTCATGGGTAGCGTATGTTCTGAAAGTGGCACTTTCGAATCGCATGTGGCTGCCATTATGCTATTGAGGCACTGCATATTCATGCCAGTGCTTCATTGGCATCTTTCAAAGTGCCTGATTAACATGTCCCCTCCAAAAGGATGGGGCTCGTGTAGACACAGCTTCTATGTCTATAGCATTTCCCCAATTTAATGCACCTTTTACTCAACTATTGAGGTACAACACCCATATTAATGCTGAGCAGTGCAAGAACAAAGGTAAAGCCAGGGAGAAGAGTGCCTCGGACAGATAAAATTAGGTGTGAACCCTATAGAACTGGGCTAAAAGATGTTTGTATTGATTTGGGGTTCTCTTCTCTCGCTATTGTTTTCAAGTTTTTAATTTCATTTTCTCAGCATTTTTCTCCTTCTCCACAGATTTGTAATGCTGATAAAGGACTGGACATCTCTGAATACTCCCTTTGTATTGATCCACAGAATAGCCCCAACACGAGCTCCCCAATTTTGCTCCATCAAACAGCCTCAGCTCATAGTTGAAAATACTAAGAGCAGACACTGCATGCACACACTCTTTTCATCTTTGGCCTCTTGGCTTGATCATGCTAGCAAACTTTGGTTTCAGTTTTGTGATATAGACAATTAGACAGAACTGGTCAGAAATTTTCTATCTAAGTATATTTTGTGATGGAAAATTGAGTTTCAGCAAAATTAGATATTTTTTGCAACTTGATTTTATTTTTTTTTCTAAATGAAATCTTTCATTTCAATTCATGCTGACCTGAATGTAAACATTTAGGTTAGTCTGTGTCGTCTTGAGCTGCTCTTGTGCCTCATGAGAGTTATAGTTCAGGTGCCACATTCCTTATTCTCTTTTTATTGGCCAGGCAGCCTGCTGCACTATATTTCTATCTCTACCTCCCTTCTGGCTGTGATGCTTTCTGTGATGCTTCATGGGAGATGGACTCTGGCTGGGGAACCAGTCCCATACAGGAGAATGGGGGCCATAAGGTACCTGACCTACAAGAATCATGAGGTACTGTGGCAGCTGAGGGAGGAAAACAAATTAAAGTAGAGCCAAGCTGAAATGCTTTCTTTTATTTTGTTTTTTTTTCTGGAAAATATTGTAAAGGAAGAGTTGAAACATTTCCAAGCTGAATATTTTTGGACTTTTTCATTCTGTGAAAAGCTTTTATACTAGGGTTTTTAGCTACAGAACAAATAACAGTTTCCAAAAGGACAAATATTCTGTTTTCATTATATAACAATCTCTACACCTATATCCTACTTCTGAAGTGAAACCACCAGTTCCTTCATTCACACAAGTAATGGAGTCAGAAAGCAGTTGTTACAAGACTGTTCAATCTTCTTTTGAAGCAAAACTTCTTCACTCAATGCACAGTCAAGGAAACCTGTGGAGATTTATTGCCATGGGATGTTGTGAACGCCAAAAAAACAAAATTAAATAAATTCATGGAGGATCAGTCCATCAAGGAGTATTAGCCAAGATAGTCAGGGACATGACCTCATGCTCCAGCTGTGGCAAATGCATAGCTGGAGACCAGTCTGGCTCACCCGTGTGTTAAAATAGAGGATAAGTTTATAAGAATATATTTAGTGTTTAGACTTGAAGAAATGCTTGTAGAACTAGGTATGTATTGATCTCACTCATAGCCTGTAGTCCGTGGTATAAAGTTATTGTGAGTGTTTGTATTGTAAGCCTCCATAACTATGTAGCTCACTGAAAAGGAAAGAAGCATTAATTAATGTGAAGTGCTGGTCCTGCACCCAAGAAGGCACACTGAAAGCAAATAAGCCATTATGAAATATCAGCGTACTAAGATTTTGTTGATTTCTCCTTCCCCCAGTCACCCATGAAGAGGAGACAGATACCAACACTTGTCCCCTCAGTTTGAACCCTAGTGGAAGGGAAAAAAAATCCTTGACCAGAAGAAACTGGATCAAAGTGCTGTTTGGATTTTGCAGAGGGCAATACTTCTAAGCATAGGTAAGGGTTCCCCAAAGAGCTTGGTTTAGCCGTACAGGATATATGGAGCTCGAATATTCCAGCAGTTTCTATTACCTTTTGAAACCTAGGATTGTAACTCTATTGTATGCATCTATTTACATCCTTTAATCTTGTCAATAACTAATTTGCTTTTCTTTAGTTAATTTATTATAGGACTGGCTATGAGTGCTGTCTTTGGTGAGCAATCTGAGGTACAAATGGACCTGGGATAAATGACTGATCCTTTGGGACTGTGAGCAATCTGAATATTGTTTTGAGTTTTGGTGTAAGGGACCATCTATTGAAAAGGCAGTCTTGCTTATATGACTGGAATATGCATTGTGCCTTTTCTAATGCCATGGTAAGTCTGCCTGAACCAGCATAAGTTATATCACTCAGGGGAATGGCTAATTCACACTGAGTGACATAACTCATGTTGCCTTAGGAGATAGTGTAACTATTACCAAGGTACACATAGCAAAGTGAGCTACCTTGGTGGGGGTTGCATTTTAGTGCAAATGATTCAAGAGTTAGATCAATGTAAGTTGTCTTATGCCAACCTAATTCTATGGTGCAGGCAAGGGTCAAGTCCAGCTTGCTTGAGAGGCAAGACAGAATGAAATTCCGAAAGGTACTCTCTGTGACTCTCTGTGCTTTAGGAGTTCACAGCTGTGACTGGCTTGTTGAAATGTAATCATAAGCCATATGACCAGTGTAGAGTTAGTGCCCTGCTTCTTGACAGTGTGTTCTGAAGTTGACAAGCATGGTTTTGAGCTCTCTCAAAAAAGACTGTGCTAGTATTATAAATGCATATCATGGTCTCTCATTGGGGAATCTTTGGCTACGTCTACACGTGAAGCCAACATCGAAATAGCTTATTTCGATGTAGCAACGTCTACATGTCCTCCAGGGCTGGCAACGTCGATGTTCAACTTCGACGTTGCGTGGCACCACATCGAAATAGGCGCTGCGAGGGAACGTCTACACGCCAAAGTAGCACACATCGAAATAAGGGTGCCAGGCACAGCTGCAGACAGGGTCACAGGGCGGACTCAACAGCAAGCCGCTCCCTTAAAGGGCCCCTCCCAGACACAGTTGCACTAAACAACACAAGATACACAGAGCCTACAACTGGTTGCAGACCCTGTGCCTGCAGCATGGATCCCCAGCTGCAGCAGCAGCAGCCAGAAGCCCTGGGCTAAGGGCTGCTGCCCACGGTGACCATAGAGCCCCGCAGGGGCTGGAGAGAGAGCATCTCTCAACCCCCCAGCTGATGGCCGCCATGGAGGACCCGGCAATTTCGATGTTGCGGGACGCGGATCGTCTACACGGTCCCTACTTCGACGTTGAACGTCGAAGTAGGGCGCTATTCCAATCCCCTCATGAGGTTAGCGACTTCGACGTCTCGCCGCCTAACGTCAAAGTTAACTTTGAAATAGTGCCCAATATGTATAGCCGCGACGGACGCTATTTCGAAGTTAGTGCCGCTACTTCGAAGTAGCGTGCACGTGTAGACACAGCTTTTGTGATGTATTCAATTTAAAAATGCTAATGTTAAGACAGCCTTTCAGCTAGTGTAACCAGGTACAATGCTGGTCACTTGGCAGAGTTAATCCTTCTTATATGAGTTGAGGTTTTGGCTCCTGCAACTAACAGAAACTGTCTGAGAAGTTCAGAGTTCAGCCCATAACACGGTTGTTCAGCTCATACCACAGTGGAGAAATAAAAACTGTACACAGAGGCTTTGCTGGGGTGGGGAAACAGTACAGAGACTTGAGCAAGATCTCACAATTATTAAGTCACTTCTTACCTGAGGATACTGATTCCAAAATGTTCACAGAAGTACTGAAGGCTTTATCATAGAATCATAGAAGAGTAGGACTGGAAGGGACCTCGAGAGGCCATTGAGTCCAGCCCCCTGCCCTCATGGCAGGACCAAGCACTTTCTAGACCAACCTCTTCTTAAATATCCCCAGTGATGGAGATTCTACCACCTCCCTTGGCAATTCGTTCCAGTGTTTGATCACCCTGACAGTTAGAAACTTATCATCTGTTTTAACTACTTTGAGAAGGCCATCTGCATTACCTAACTTCTATCACTACCTGAACTAACATGTTTCAGTGTATGGAAGACAATAGGGTATTTATTAAACTATAGTATACAGTAATGCTAAGCCTGGACATTAGTCCAGAAAAGAGTAAGAGCTAGGGAGGTGTGCTCAGTGGGGGAAGGCCCTCCTGCTTTGGCTAAGCTAATTGATTTACATAATTCTCTGACTCGTCCATTTAATGATGTCCAGGCATGCTTCACAGTATGGAAAGTAATTTTAAGGAGAAGACTCTTCAGTTCTGAAAGGCTACATCTACACTAGAAGCATCTGTCTACAGAAGGTACTGTCGGAAGAGATGTTCCAACAAAACTTCTGTCAACAGATCACATATACACATAAAAGTGGATCGATCTTTTGATCTGCTTTGTTGACAAAAGGACCCCACCCCAGTTTTGCCTACAAAGCCTTCTAGTGTAGATGTAGCCAATTAAAGAGTTTTAATTCAGGGACTGAATCTCAAAATGGGCAGAGTATTCCAGCTATTTTCATCGGTAGCAGTCTTCTAATTTCTGAGTTTTAGAGAAGTCCCTGTGATAATCTGGTTCACTAAAGATTCATTTTAAAAGTCCAGAGACCTGTGGAGAAAGTGCTAGAGTTCGAAGAGCTGACAAAAAGGATGACTGCTGCTTTGTAAGTGCTCTGGGAGAAATTGTAACTATGGAATAACTGAATTTGCAATGCAGAAAAAGACAGCGGCACCCAAAATTGGTAGCTTCTTGGAGAAAATAGACCCTGATGTGAATCAACAGCCTCTGCCTGAGCCAGTCTACTTTTCTCTATACCTCATACAAGGAAAAAAACTGCTTTGATTTAGTTTTCAGTGTCCATTTTTAAAGCTGTCCTGAGAAGGGAAGAACTGCACTAGCAGCTCAAATTACAGAGGAAGGTTGATAAACTTAGAACAATAGCTTCCAACACATGTGGTGAGCCTCAAACTACACAGGACTGACGTTTACCTGCTACAGAGAGAGAGCGAATAAGGGGAAAGGAGTTTAATGAATGTCCAGGAAGTGCACTTTAAAGACTCTTTTTGCATGTTTCCTATTATGTAAAAACCATATGGAAACAGGACTGAAAATTCTTATGAATCTGGCCCATAAAAATCTAATCCTGGTAATCATTTATCAAGAGGCATTTTTTATGGACCAACAGCATGGCCCTCAATGAACTGTCCTTCCAGTGCCTCATGCTCTGCCCTTTCATGTTAACAAAGAGAAGGATTAAGTTACAAAATAAACAAGTCTCCTAATGAATACAAACTATTCCTGACTGTGCTATAACCAATAGATTCAGGTTAAAGAGCTCAACAAAGCCCATTGCTGTTGAGTCACAATTGCCATTTCTGCGTTTATCAGAGACACCTGAACAAAGCAACTGTCTAGTCTTCAGGGAGTTGGCAAAAGGATCTCTTTTGCACTGCAAGAACTGCTCCATTGTTGTGCGTACCGTTACTCTGTACTGGGTTTATGAATTAACTTACTTTGCCGAAAGTTCATTTCTGGCCTTCATTAAGTTGGTATGAGTCGGCTGCTGTTTCTACCCCTTGCTCTTGACTCTATTTTATTTTGTTTTTGTTGAAGGAGCTAGAAAAACTAGTGAAGGCACACCTATATAGTTTTCTGGAGTGAGCCTTCCAGCCTGGATTGACAGATTTGGGCTAATGAGGCTCACAGTAGTTCCAGGTGGTATCTTGGCTGGAGACGAGGGTCTGAACCCTAGCCCTGTCCTCAGCTTCACAACAGTTTTTACTGCCCTAGCACAAGCTGCACTAACCCAAGTCTGTTAACGCATGCTGGTAGACTCGCTTTAAAATGCTATGTAGATGTACCCCAAATGATACATGTATGAAAAGCAACAGAAAATCCACTGCAATATAAAAATAAGAGTGTGTACCATTGATGGCATGCATTAGAGCATGTCTTGGATTTTCGTTTGTAGTTTACATGGGGCAGGGACCATATTGTGCGTCTGCACAGCACTGTGCACTCTCACGATGCTCTGTTAAAATAAAGCTGGACGAAGCTGTGCAATCAGGGTTAAGTTCCAAAGGAAACACAGACAGGATATCATAACAGTTGTCCACTGAGCAACACTGCTGGAGAATATTTCTCTGCGTACATACGTAAATTAAGATTCTTGTTCTGCAAGCTGTTCAATGTGCCTAGACCTCAGTGGGATTCTGGACAGACAATTGGGTTTGTGTGCATGGATCTCTTTGCAGGTTTGGCACCTATATCAGTCAGTGGAAACATACTTTATTGAAAGAGAAAGGGGAATGATCTGTGATGGGGCTATTTCTCTTGAGAAATTTGAACAAGTGGCTGTCTTGGGCAAAATGTTTGGTGAACAGCAATTGTAGAAGAGCATGAGGTATTTCTCTGCTAGCTTCTGTCAGAAGCTCACTGTGATCTTGGTCAAATCGTTAATCTCTCTTCTTCATATTCCACCTGAAAATGGAGTGGATGATTTTTCTTTTCTCCCATCTTTTGTCTGTCTTCTCTGTTTACACTGTAAAGTCCTTGGGGCAGGGAATGCCTTTGTTACACACAATAAGGCCTTGATATTACTTGGGACCTCCAGTTGCTTCTGTAATAAAAATAGAGGACTGCAACTTTCTGTGATCCTGCAAGCTAAACATACACAGATATCTGACCACTAGCCAGTTGATGGGGGACTTGTAGAATCAAGGCCTAATATTTTTTGGTACATTCACTTGCTAGTCTACACAGTCTTGAATAATATACCATCCATACTTCTCCACTTACGGATTATTTTTTTCCTGAAAGGTGAGTCTAGAACAAAATAGTCTGTTTAAGAAGTTGAGTTTATTCTGCATTTGATGTTCTCATGAATTTACAGCATAGTTTATTTGATACATTTTTTCCAGTTTGCAGAGTACTTTATGGAACCACCAGAAAAAAGGTGCTTCATAAAATGATATCATAATCATTATGGTATGACTCTGAGCATTTTGGCTCTGGGAATTGCTATTTTCAAAGTGCAGCACAGAAAGGAAATAACTTTGAAACTATAGGAAATCTGAGACAGGAAATTTTAGCTCTGGTAAAAAGCCAAAATGTCGTATGGTAGATTCCTTTTGATGATCTTTGGGGGCTAGAGAAGAATGTGGGGGAGGGGAAGACACATAAAGCTGTTTCAGATCCTGGATTATTAACCTAAAATGATATATTATTTTTAACATTTCAAGGTGTTATTCCTGAATAGGACAATCTATAGTATTCGTCATCCATGACCTCTTTTCTTATAAATTAAGAACAGTGCTCCGAAGAGATCCCAAATCAAATTTACCAGTAGACATAAAAAAATTAAAGCTAAGTGGTTCTGAGTGACTGCATTTGACACCAGCTCTTTCCCCTGTCCTCTTCCACGTCTGCTACTTTTCTTGGTTTTTCTAAGTGAGAGGTGGCACCAAATGGAAACAGAGTGGAGAATTTATAATGGGGCCCCTTACTATACTAAACTGAGCACTTGCACATTTTCTCCCTTGCCTCCCTTCTCCAATGAAAGAACTCCCCGAAAAATCCTTAAGGCCACCACACTGTCCTTCAAATCCTTCCCTGAAACTCTCTTCTTCCACAATGGTTTCAAAACTGTCAGTGTTGGTTAGGAGCTGTTGTGCTTTCCTGGCGGCTTATCATCATGACTGCTTTTGTCCCTGTGTTATCATATGTGCTCCCCATCTCTCTGTCTTGTTCACATGTTGTCTCTTGTAAGCTCCCTGGGCCAGGGACTGTGTCTGTTACGTGTTTGCCAGTGAGGCTGGGTCATGGAGGTGCTGCTAAAGCCTCCTAATCCATATTTACCCCTGTGAGATTCCCATGACTTCTGTGGATGTTCCCTTGGGGTGAATTTGTCCCACTGCATTTGCAGTTCAAAATGGACCTGATCCAGCCTCCACTAAAGTCCAATAAGAGCTGGATTTGCTCAGTAAATCGTGATAGTTAATGTTATGGCAATTGCAAATGCACATACTAACATACCCCCAACTCTGTCCTGCAAATAGTTTACTCCTTTCATAGGACATCTGATAGTTGCCCTTTTATTATAGAAAACAACTGGAGGAAAATATCTAAGGGCATACTAATACTAAGCTTTGAGTTACTGTATGCAAATCAAAATATAGAGCCATGTGGATTATCAGAAATGCCAAGAGCTGCCTGGAGAATAATTCCATTCTGTGGCAATGTTTGAGGTTTTGGCAACGGTTCTCCTTTTGCAATGGAATGCAAACAAAACATTTGGAATGTTTGCACAAAAATGGAATTGTGTTGAAATATCTGGTTTCAGATTGAAAGCAGATCTTTCCAACTCCAGAAGATTTTTAGGTCTAGGTCTCTCTAGCCTCATGCTGCTCCCTCTATAGATTGGTGGTGGTTAGGGCACTGTTCTGGGATATTGGTGCCCAAGGTTGAAGGCCCTCCTCTGGAATATGGAGGGTTCAAGTTCAATGCAGAGAGTGACACCAGATTGCTCCGAATGAGCTACTGTGGACTAGAAACTGGGAATCCCACACCCCAGATTTGATCTAGAAATATCCTCAAGCCACACCCTTAATGGCTTACTTAACTGAAATGGTTTTGTTTAGCCATACTCCTTCAGTGTCCTACATAGTAAATTTGGGCAACTCAGGCCAGGTATACACTAGACCTGAATGTCAATTTCCAATACACGATTCTAGCTATGGCAATTGCATAGCTAGAATAGACATATCGGAAATTGACTTTTGTGACTGTCTTCACTAAGGAAGGTTGATGGGACCATTCCTCCTATTGACCTCCTATATTCCTCACAATAGTGAGGAGTACTGGGGTCCACAGCTGACCCCAGGCAGATCGATTTCATGCATATTTACCAGATGTGCAAAATCGAAGATCGACCCTGAACAGGTCAAGTAGAAGAGTAGACAAGCCTTGAGATTAAATTATGAAACTGGAAAGTGTTATTGAGAAGAATAATTCAGTGCAGTGCAGTGTGTGAGAAGCAGTATGATACTCTAGTCTGAGCTCTTTCAGTAGAAGAAGTTGCATTTCCACAACTGCGTTGTTCTCTTTACAATGCCTGTCATGAGGCTAAGTTACTATTACATTGTGCAGCTTCTGTTCTCATTTGTTGCATGAATGAGGTGTCACAGTTTCAGTGCCTTGCATACCATGTTCCCATATGTGCACTTTTACACACATCTTACAAAGAATACATAAACGGGAAAAGAATTCAAAATATCTTATATTTTCCAGACTTAGTGAAGTCTTTTCATGTGAAATTGTTGCCTTCTTCTCTTTACTAAAACTCTCCTATAACAATCCCTTCCTGTTCTGAGAATACCATTTATGCTGCGAAGAGACACCTCACTGTTCCTTTGCTATATTGACAAGCTGATTGAACTATTTGGTCTTGCTAGAATAAAAAAATAATTTAATAGGAATTATTATTATTTGTTTTTAAATTAGGGTCTAGTATTCTATTAGATCTATTATACAATGGAGGCACGAAACTGTCTACTTACGTGGGTCTCCTCATTACCATCACCATGGGAACTTCTCCAAACTGTTTCATATCAGAAATTACAATAGCACTCAGGTCTTCTGGAATGAGGACAAGCTTTGCAAATCGTATTCTTCTTTTGGCTTCTTCTACAGGAAGGCCAAGAATCTCCATTTCTTTTCTTTCTGTTTCCTTCTCCTGCCCGGGAGAGTGGCACTCTCCAGTATGGCTTTCATTTCTATAGCTGGGGTAAATAGTGAAGAGACCTTATTATTGGTGTTCTCATTTAAAAATCAGTTATGGTACATAGAATGATGAGGTCTGACAATAAGTCAAAGGGAGATTAATTATGTGACGCTAGTAAGAACAGAATGTGATAGTCTTTGGACTGATGTGACCAACCATCCCAAAAAGCCTGAGCTAGCACAGTTGCCATTACAAACTGAACTTCATGAGCAAGCATTCAAAACTTTCTTCTGCATCCATAAGCAGCTTCCAGAGTGCCAAGTAATTATATCTCCTAGCTAGGCACCATAGAGGGAGGAAAAGAGATAATTAATACATCCTTTCCCAAGAAGAATGGTCATCAATGGCATATGTTCCAAGATATAGGAGAGAAATAGACTAATTTCTACTACTTCCCAAGAAGAGGGGCACCAAGTATATCTCCATGCAGTAAGAGATTTGATCAAAAGTCTTTCATTGTTGTTTTTTTTTTTGTAGTGGGAGGAGGATGCTAGTACGCTGTAGGGTTTTCTACCCCTTTCCAAAGCTCCTAATCATAAGGGTAGCCACTCCTCTTACTCCATCCCATCACATACTGACCTTGCCTTCTTCCCTTATGTCATTTCTTACTCCTAAGGCTGTGTCTACATTAGAGAGTTTTGTCGACACAAGGGGCCTTCTGTCAACATAACTCAGGGAGCATCTACACAGATAAAATGTTCTGTCGAACAAGTCGCAACAGTGTTATCCCTCAAAAAAACTGAAGATAACACTTGTGAACAGAGGGAGCTTCTGGTTCACAGGACATCTCTGTTTGCAAAGCTTCCGGTCAGTCATTCTATAGACAGAGGGGAGGGCAGTCTGGTTTTGTGAGTAGATGCACTCTGTCAACAGTTTTTGTCGAAACAACTCTGTCAACAGACGTTACTGTCGACAGATGCTTCTTGTGTAGACATAGCCTAAAGGTCTTGAATTTAAGGTATTTTTGTAAATTTCAATTTAAAAAAATCTTTGCTGGTGGATGTTCTTGTTTAAACAAAAACAAAACCTAAAAAAAAACTTTAATCAGCTGTCATATCTATCTAATTGAAAAATGGAGAATTAGCATTTGTGTTGTTAAGAGTAAAACTAAAATTACCATTTCTCTGGCACATTATTCAGAGCTGCTAAAAGCAGTCAGAGGAAGCAAGTCTGGCCTCATAAAAATATTGAACAAATGTGTTTCCTCTTAGAAAGAAGGAGGGATGCATCTCCAGACAAGGAATTCCACATGGCAGACTTCCAGAGTGACCTAGTAGGATGTTGGCAGCACAATTAAGCCTGAGGCAGATGATCTTAACCGGAGGCATGGGCACTGGGATAAAGTGACCAAGTGGTGCAAATGGCTGGAGTTTTGTTTAGGTGGGGCAGGGGAGAATGGGAATGAGTTGTTTTGTTTTTCATGGAAATGTCAGAAAAAATGGATAGTGTTTTGTTTTCCTTTTTTTTTTTTCTACTGGGGGCAGCAAGATGAGAATTTTAAATTATTAATTTTCTAGACAAAGCAAAAAACTCTCTTGCTGCATTTTTTCACACCCTTTTCAACACTTTTCTTTTAACCTCATCATACTTTTTCCCAATGGGTTGGAGGGAAAGGAGTCAAAACTAGAAAACTGAGCATGATGGGAATTTGCCATCTATTTCATAATTTTTTAAAAAAAAAGTATGCTCAAACTTTTTTTCTCCCCTTCCTAAATGAAACTCACTTTTTGGAAACTGTCTCACCCCCAAACACACTACTGTTCTATTCTACTGCTCTATTACTGGTGGGTTAGATAACTTTATAGCTTAGCATCACAGAGACTCTATAGATGAGTGCCCTGAGCACTCTCTTGCTGAAAGAAGTCTGCACACGGCCTGCATCAATTCAATAATTCATCAATAATTCTCAGACTTCTCACTGCTGAATAATTATCCTCCTTAGGGCATAAAGTTCAAAACAAACTCAAAAAGTCTTCTTTCTGGGCCAACCCCCTTCTCAGGCACTATCTCAAAACATCACTAGTATTTTAGGGCCTTATCTACATCAGCCCTTCCTAGTTAGAGCAACTCCCCGGTCTTAGATTCATTCCTGGACAAGTCTTTCTCACTCTCTGCAGTTTTTCTACAACCTGCTGAGCCTCTCCTCTCTTTACAGCTTTCTGCTGCTCTTTACAGGAGAATCAGCTCCTCCACATCTCACCTAATTAACCTCAGACCTTGAAAGAAGCAGGCTACTTCAGTGTGCTGGGTGACCTAATTTTGAGTTCCGCTCCCTCTTCTAAGTGTAGGGCTTATGTCCTAGTCAAATTCCAGCTTCCATCATGACCTTAGGTTTTGACCTTATATTCAAATGACCTAGAATCATGTTTTTATTTCCTCAGTGCTGTGTAATAACACTTACTCCTCAATGAGGAAGATATGAGTGTGTTCCTTGTTCCTGACAGGTGCTATGGGGTTATTAGCATGAGTGGACAGGCTGGGCCCAAGTTAAATATAACAAGTATAACCTGGTTACAGTTACAGTCTTAACAGTGTGTTCTTATATCTCACAAACACACAGGAGAATTTGGGAGTACCTATGAAGCAAGCCTACAAAAGGGAGATGCAATGGCCATAGGGACGTGAGGACTATAGAGCAGTATTCTGACAGTAGTGACTGAGTGATTGCCTTTATTGACATGGAGTTTCATCTATCATATTTTTGCTCAAAGTAATGCATGTTTCAAAGCATAGTCTCCACTGCATACCCAAAATGATGGAGTCTAAATTGGGTGCTACTACTCAAGAAAGACACCTTAGAGCCTCTGAAAATATTTGCTCAATGTGCAGAGGCACTCAAAAAAAGTCAGAATGTTAGGAACCACTGGAAAAGGGACAGATAATAAGACAGAAAATAGCATAATGCTACTTAACTCCATAGTATTCCCACACCTTGAATCTTGAACTGTTCTGGTCATTCCATCTCAAAAAAAGATATATTGGAAAAAGTACAGAGATCAACAGAGTTGAGATATATGGAATGCTTTCCATATGTGGAGAGATTAAAAAGACTGGTGTAGCTCATTTTAGAAAAGAAGAGACTGGGAGGATGTGATAAAGGTGTGTAAAATCATGAATGGGGCAGATAAAGTGAGTAAGGAAGAATTCACCTTCACATAACACAAGAATTTGGCATCATCTGATTAAATTAATATGTAGTAGATTTAAACTGAATGTAAGGAGGTGCTTCTTCATATTGTACAAGGTCAATCTGTGGAACTTACTGTGCTAAGATCTTGTAAAGGCCAAAAATGTAACTGGTTCAAAGGCGAGTTAGATAAGATCATGGAGGATAAGTCCATCAGTGGCTACTAACCCAAATGGTCAGGGATGTGACTGCATGCTCTGGGTGTCTCTAAACCTCTGACTACTAATACCTGGGACTGGACGAGAGAGGATGGACCACTTGCTAATTGCCCCATTGTGTTCATTCTAACTGAAACATCAGGCAATGGCCACTGTCAGAAGACCTGATACTGGGCTAGATGGACGATACATTTGATCATGTACGGCTGTTTTCTAAATTTTGCCCCGATTGAAGTAAGTTTTGCTATTTGCTACAGAATTTCAATTACTCACTGACAACTTATATTCAAAAATAGATCACAGGGGAGTGGGAAGTCAGCAGCAAGCAATAAAAGGGGGATAATAATAATTTTAGTAGTAACGAGGTTCCTTCCTAGAGGGAATAGCTTGTATAATTTGTTGTGTGTTGAATATTTGCAGTCTGTTCATTTGGACTCTGCATCACTGGGGGGTTTTATGAACCGGGTGGACAGACACTTGTCTGGAATAATATTTCTGTGGTCTTGCCTCTAAGGTAGATTACATGACTTTACAAGGTTTCTTTGGATCCTACATTGCTATATGATTTTATGTTCATGTCTTATAACTAAATTACCCTGTTTTTTCTTTATTTTGCTCTTTCTTTCATGTGACTTGTCATTGAAATATTTCATTGAAGAAATATTGTGTTTATGAAGTAGAAATGGGCTTTCTAGTACATCCACGATGACTGTGGCAGTTTTTAGGTAAGATAATATATAAAGTGCACAGAATAGTGACCCTGCTGTTATCTACCCTTGCTTCTGTTCCTCTTGGTGCAATTGGTTCCTATCAGAGTGTAAGAGAGTGTCTAAGAGGCAGCTGGAAGTGTGAAGCTCCGTGGAGTATTGCAAGATCTGTAGGAGCTTTTAGTTTTCCGATGAAACTAAAGTTTAAATCCAGATTAGGGTTCAAGGTTATAATTCAAAGCCTGTTTATGGCTAGAGTTAAAGTTATACACATCTCTGAAAATGGTAAAGAGCTGCCCAAAGGAAGTCATTTGCCCTGAGCAACAGCATGGCTTATTGGCCATAAAATACCCAGGAAGTATGCTATGCATATATAAGCACAACTGACTGTTGCTCCACCTATGCACTAACTAATATTTACATATATGGAAACATAGAGTATTCTTGTACCCATAATACCAATTGGCTCTATATACAGTGTTCATCTGGCAAACACAATGAGGCTACATCTACACAAAAAATTATTTCGAAATTGCAGCTATTATTTTGAAATAACTTTGTGAGCATCTAAACTTCTCACACACTGTTTCTAGATAAAATTGAAATAGTGAGCACGTTATTTGGAAATTGGTAACCTTCACTGAAGGAGGACCAGCACATATTTCAAATAACTGTGGTATTGCTAAGGCACAGAATAGTGCTATTTCAAAATAAGCCATAATGGTGTCCAGTGGCGCTATTTTGAAATGGGCATTATGCGTCTGACGTGCTTTTCAAAATAGGTGGGTGCTATTTTAAAATGCATTTTTGTGTGTAGCGGTGTTATTTTGAAATAGGGCTGAGGTGTAAATGTAGCCTGAGAGTCTCCATTTCTTTTAGTAGTGATGAACAGTGATCAGTTTCTGGAAATCTTTTTGGGGCAGGGGTCATTCTTCTTGGGTGAGGGCACTACCCTTTGCTTTCTAGGCACTGTTGAGATATGGATAATAACTAATGGTATGTGTGTATGTATGTGTCTGTTTAAAATATGCCATTTCATTTGAGGATATTGAATGACTTTATAAACCATAATTAAAATTTTTGTAATGCTGTGAGGATGAAACCTAGGCTGGGTCTATCTACACTTGCCCACAACCTCAAAGGGGGCTTGTTAATCAGGGTGATGGGAGATCACTAATAAAGTGATGCAGTGAATACATAGCACTTCATTAGATTAATTCTCCCCCATGGCAACTTTGAAGTGTCAAACTTCGAAATGCTGGCACGTTCTGTAGCCGTGGGCACTTGGAAGTTCCCATGCTACTTTGAAGTGCCTTTACTTCCCAAAATTTTGAGGAGTAAAGGCACTTAGGAGTAGCTCAGGCACTTCAAAGTGCCCGCGGCTATATGCATGCCAGCATTTCGAAGTCTGGCACTTCAAAGTTGCCACGGGGGAGAATTAGCCTAACGAGGGGCTGCGTATTCACCGCAGCACTTTATTAGTAATCTCCCATAATCCTGATTAACATGCCCCCTTCCAAGTTGGGGGCAAGTATAGACAAGACCCAAGTATTTCCATTCCCAAGTTAAAGATGAGTGTGCTCAAATGCAGTGATATTAGATGATTTCTGTCAAATCAGCTAGTGAAATTTGACTAGCAACAGAACCACAGTCTCCAGTCTCCTGCTCAAATACATAAAGGAATCTCCTCTTCATGTTTTGCCTAGGAAGCTAATGTCTGCTTTCAGGGTAGGAGTGGTTAGATATTTTTTTCAGCAGTTTTACTGTTAATATTACATTTCAAAAATCTTTGCATAACAATTGTAGTATTTTTATGAGTAGATAAGAACTGAAAGAGATGATTAAAAAGCTTTGGTTTTGTAATAATTTGAAAATAAGGAGAAATGTATGCTAGATGCAAGAACATTTTAAGCTCATGAAGTATGCACTTTTCAAAGGAACCCTTATTTGCATTCATCACTTACAGCAAAATTGTAGTTTTGCATCCAAACTCCTGTGGAGATTTCTTATGCTTCGACTGACTGTGCCAGCTTTCATTTTGCATAGCACTCGCATATATCACTATTTAATATAATGGGAAAACTGTGAAGAAACAATCCGTAGTATTAAACAACCCAACAAACAAAACAACAAAACTTGCAAAGCTTCAGAAATGATGGTTCTTTGGAAACTCAGGCATTTAAATAAACATGCTTTTGATTTATCTTTTCCACTTGACTTTAAAAATAGTTTCCTCCTTTTGGAAAAAAGTATAATTTTAGAGTTGTAAACAATCCATGTGCTGCTTTGTAACTAAAAGGCACCACGGAGTGAAGAGGTCAGAGGATATAAAGCCTGGCCCTAATTAAGGCAATGGCAGGGTTTTTTCATTGATTTCAATGGGTCCAGGATTTCACCCTGAATGTCTGCTATATTTCCTCATGCATAAACTGAGGAATGCATGCTGACATTATAAGTAATTAGGAGCTGAATCCAAACCCCACTTAAATCCATGGAATAGCTGTCATTGTCTTCAATGGGCGCAGATCACAGTCAAATTGGAGGTTAGTTTATGGGTAAGTCAGTTTACAGGCTCAATAGCAAGAATCGTTTTTGCTCCCATCTAATGAGGAAGGGAGGCAAAGGAAAAGTGAGGATGTAAGTCCAGGAAGGAGGGGAATGAATCAAAAGTGTGTCACAGAAGTGTGAAGCAGCACAGTTGGCAAGATAAGCCAAGGTGAGCTGCCATCAGGAAAACCTTTAGGAAAACATGCAGTGCATGGAGTTTTGAATAGGCCGGTGAGTAATAGGGAGATTTGTTTACACAGGTATCTTTTATTTTAGTCAACGTTTCTAATTTTGCAAAAGAGCCATGGTGTATTTAAATTACTTGTGGTGTATTGAAAACTATTAAAATTGGAAGCTATCAGTTTAATTATTTTTAGGGGGGTGGAGGGAAGAGGCTCTTGGTCCTGTGTAGGGAAGTGTGAGATCAGAGCCTCTCTGTACTTGTTTGCTGAGCATTAGATTTTTTCGATTCCTAGAAAGAGAATAGTGTTCTGTTGCAACTTCCAGGTAGGGTACTTGTGCTTTGTTTCTGTGTTTATATCATTAACATAACACAGCATTGGGCTGGAATCAGGATCCCTATATCAGATTGTTCTCTAAACTTAAGAGTGAAGAGGGACAGACAAGGAGCCCTGTACTTGAATCTGAATTTTCCAGATCAGCTTCTTCTAGCTATGGCTACATGTGAAGCCTACATCGAAGTAGCTCATTTCGATTTGGAGACATCGAAATAGGCTATTTCGATGAATAATGTCTACACGTGCTCCAGGGCTGGCAACGTTGACATTCAACTTCGACGTTGCGCAGCACCACATCGAAATAGGCGCTGCGAGGGAACGTCTACGCGCCAAAGTAGCACACATCGAAATAGGGATGCCAGGCCCAGCTGCAGACAGGGTCACAGGGCGGACTAGCGCTTCCGGGGCAACAGCTAGCCGCTCCCTTAAAGGGCCCCTCCCAGACACACGCAGCCTGCACAGCATGTGGTCTGAGGAGCCATAGGCACACAGACCCCGAGCGACACAGGCATGGACCTCCAGCAGCAGCAGCAGCAGCCAGAGGTCCACCCAGCCGCCCCTGCAGGAGCTGTGCTCGCCCTGATCCATGCCATGTGGGAGGCAGCTGAGCACCTCCTTGCCACACCGGAGGAGGAGCTGCCCCCAGGGCAGCAGGGCTCAACCCCCAACCCTGCAGCACCTCGCCCCCACCGCCGCCTCACACGCCGGCGGCTGTGGAGCTACCCCACCAGCACCGACTGGTGGGAGCGGCTGGTGCTTGAGGAGTGGGATGACGACCGCTGGCTCAGGAACTTCAGGATGAGCCGGCAGACATTTATGGAGCTGTGCCAGTGGCTCACCCCCGCACTCAGGCACCAGGACACTGCCATGTGGTGTGCCCTCCCTGTGGAGAAACGGGTCGGCATCGCTGTCTGGAAGCTGGCCACTCCAGACAGCTACCGATCCGTGGGGCAGCAGTTTGGTGTCGGCAAGGCCACCGTCGGGGCTGTCCTCATGGAGGTAAAAGGACCCACGGGGGAAGGGCACAGCAGGGGAGGGGGGCCCGGGCAGAGGAGGGAAGGGCAGGGCAGGGCAGGGCGGGGGAGGGGAGGGGAGGGTGGGGGAAGGCAGGGCAGAGGAGGGCAGGGCAGGGCGGGGGAGGGCAGGGCAGGGCAGGGCAGGGCAGAGGAGGGCAGGGGAGGGGAGGGGAGGGCAGGGCAGGGCAGGGCAGGGCCACGCACACCCTGCTCACCCCTCATTGGTGCTCTCCCATGTGCTTTCCCTGCAGGTTGTGCGTGCCATCAACGTCATGCTCCTGCACAGGCTCGTGAGGCTGGGGGACCCAGATGCCACCATCGCGGCCTTTGCCACCCTGGGCTTCCCCAACTGCTTCAGGGCTCTGGATGGGACTCACATCCCCATCTGCGCACCGCATCACAGTGGAGGACGCTACATCAATCGCAAGGGCTACCATTCTGTGGTCCTCCAGGCCTTGGTGGACAGCCGGGGCCATTTCCAGGACATTTATGTGGGCTGGCCTGGCAGCACCCACGACGCCCGGGTTTTCCGGAACTCGGGCCTGTGCCGCCAGCTGGAGGCGGGGACCTACATCCCCCAGCGGGAGATCCCTGTGGGGGACACCACCGTGCCCCTCTGCGTCATCGCAGATGCGGCATACCCCCTCCGGCCCTGGCTCATGCACCCGTACACGGGCCATCTCTCCGCCAGCCAGGAGCACTTCAACCAGCGCCTGAACCACGCGCGCCAGGTGGTGGAGCGTTCATTTGGCCGCCTGAAAGGACGCTGGAGATGTCTCCTCACCCGCCTGGATGCGGGCCCCAACCACATCCCCCAGATTGTGGGTGCCTGCTGCGCCCTGCACAATTTGGTGGAGAGCAAGGGGGAGGCCTTTTTTCAGGGCTGGGCTGTGGAGGCTGGCAGGGCCGACATGCAGCCACCTGCTGTCCCCCGTCGCCAGGTGGACCCCAAAGGGACCCGGGTCCGGGAGGCCCTGCGGGCCCACTTCGATGATGAGGCCACAGGGTGAACTCTGCCAGGCCCCCCACTGCCCAACCCTTCCTCCACAACACTCCCTGCCCCTACGTCCACACCACGGAGCACCCAACCACACCGCCCCCCCACACTTTTCCTGCACAAATGACAGCACGCACTTGTGGCTGAACTTAAACTGGTTTTTCTTTTAGAACTGTTTTTTTTTAACTATAATTAAAACAAGAACAAACTATATACAAGACCTCTTCTAACAAAAGTATTCTGTACAAATAAAACAATAATAAAAAAGATTGCACATAACGGATATGTTGGTCAATAAAAATAAAACCAGGGATGATAAGGAAGGGGAGAACTATTTACATGGGGGGGACGGGGCAAAGGGGGGGCACAAATATAAATGAAATGGGTCAATAACAATCCTCTTTTCTGACATAACTATATACAAGGGGGGGGGCCCACGTCCCGGGCCCCACGCCCCTAAAGTCCGGCACTGGGGGTGGGCAGCCGGGAGCCCCACCTCGGCCGCAGCCCTGTCCGGGGCTGGCTGGGGGCCGGGTGGACCGGAAGATATGACTGGCGAATCTCAGCTGGCCCCAGGTGTCCCTCGGCAGACCGGCCCTCGGTGGTGGGTGGCGGGGCGACGGCGGACGGGACGGCGACGTGCGGAGCAGCAGGTGGTGCGGCAGGTGGAGCAGGCAGGGCAGGCGCTGTGGCGGCTGGCGCGGCATGGGGGGCCAGGTAGTCCACGAGACGGTTGAATGTCTCCATGTAGGCCCCCCATGCCTCTTGGCGCCAGGCCAGCGCCTGCTCCTGCAGGTCCGGGCGGCGTTGGTCCACCCACAGGCACTGCTCCGCGACCTCCAGCTGCCTACGATGGATGGCCAGCAGCTGGGGGTCCGTTGCCGTCGGGCGCTGTTGCGGGGTCCGCTGTCTAGCCTGCCGTGGGGCCGGTTGGTCCTCTGCTGAGGGGCTTGCCTTGAGCGATGGCCCCGGAGGGGATTCCGGAACCACTGATGCCTCGCCGGCGCTCTCTTCCGGTCCTTCCGATGGTGCAGCTGCAGAACACAGGAGGAGGCATGGAAGAAGAATGGGGGAAGAAGAACGGAGACAGGCGTTAGTGTGGGCCCCGAGCCGTGACCCTTGTCCCCCCACCCCTGTGCTGCAGGTTCCCCATCCCCATCCCCAGGCGATGCTACTGTGATGGATGGGGTTCAGGGGTCCCCCTGCACTGCACCCCGTCCCCTGGCGGGAGCGACTCTCACTTCACTCTGCAGGGTC
This sequence comes from Carettochelys insculpta, assembly GCF_033958435.1. Lineage (NCBI taxonomy): Eukaryota > Metazoa > Chordata > Testudines > Carettochelyidae > Carettochelys > Carettochelys insculpta. The sequence continues at coordinate 62,103,216 of NC_134144.1, forward strand.
TGACAGGAGAGGTTTCTTAGGCCACAGGTGCCCGGTTTCTCTCAGGAGTCAGAGACAGTCCTTCCAACCCGTCGTGGGGGGAAGACCCCAAGGGGTGCCCCTCTGGGGTGTGGCTTTCCCCCTCCTCAGGCTGGCTGCCTTCCAGCTCTCCCTTCCCCTAGCCTCTACCTGTGGCCCCCGCCCCGATTCAAAGCCAGCTCGGCTCCTCCCTCCTCTTTGTTCAGGGCAGAGATGTCACCTGCCAGCTGTAGCCCCAGGATCATCCTTTGCCCCTGGGAGCTATTCAGCTTGTTGCTCATATCTAGCCTGAGTCTCCCTTTTGCACTCCCCCTACTCCATCACATGCTGCTGCTGTGGGGTGTCCCACCCCTTCCTCCCGGGGGACCCTCGAGGTTCCGCTCCCTCCTGCCCCGGGGATGGGGCATGGCACTGTCATGCGGGAGGGGGGGAAGGGGCTGATGCACTGCTGTGAGGGACATGGCCCTGCTGTCCTTAGGGCCATGGTCATGTGGGCATGTGGGGGGCCCTGGGCACATATCTATTACCCCCACCCCTCAACCCCGGGGGTGTACACCAGAGGCGGGTACATACCTGTCGGTCCACTCCCACAGTCCGGAGATCCCCGGGGGGTGGAGGCCCGGCTGCTGCTCCGGGAGGGCGGGAGGAGGATCTGCAGCCCCTCCTCCTCCTCCTCCTCCTTCTGCTGCGATGGCCCCGGGGTGTGGGGCTTGCCTCCGGGGTGGACTCCGGCTGCAGGGCCTGCTTGGGCTCGTCAGCCGAGGTGTCAAGGGTGGCTGGAGGGGAGGAGGTGTGCCGGGGGCCCAGGATGTCCCTGAGCTCCCTGTAAAAGGGGCAAGTAACAGGGGCGGCCCCAGATCGGCCGGCCGCATCCCGGGCCCGGGCGTAACCCTGCCGCAGCTCCTTAACCTTACTCCTGACATGGTCAAGAGTGCAGGCAGGGTGACCCTGGGCGGCCAGGCCCTCGGCCAGCCGAGCGAATCCATCCGCTTTCCGCCTCTTGCTCCCCATTACCTGGAGCACCTCCTCCTCACTCCAGAGCCCCAGCAGGTCCCGCAGCTCAGCCTCCATCCAGGAGGGGCCCCGCTGCCGCTTCCCAGCCTGGCTGCCGGGCTGACTGGCCTGGCTGCTCTGGCTCCCCTTGGGGGGGGGCCCTGGGGGCGCTGGGGGGGCTGCCGGGCAACCATCGCAGGTGCTGGCCCTGTTCTGGGTGGCTGAGGGATGTGCAGGCTGGCCGTGTGTCTAGGCTGCCGCCTGCATGTTCCCTCAGCTTCCTGCACAGGAAGGGCGGGGGAGGAGACCTTTAAGGGGCCGCTCCACGTGGCCACCATTGAGCTGAGGGACTGGAGAGAGCGTCTCTCAACCCCTCAGCTGATGGCCACCATGGAGGACCCTGCAATTTCGACGTTGCGGGACACGCAACGACTCCACGGTCCCTACTTTGACGTTCAACGTCGAAGTAGGGCGCTATTCCTATCTCCTGATGAGGATAGCGGCTTCGACGTCTCGCCGCCTAACGTCGAAGTTAACTTCGAAATAGCGCCCGACACGTGTAGCCGTGACGGGCGCTATTTCGAAGTTAGTGCTGCTACTTCGAAGTAGAGTGCACGTGTAGACACGGCTTCTGTGTCCAGTGTCTCAGATGCATGAATTACCGAGAAGTAGAATAATGTTTCTTTAGATTTACATATTATTTGGCTGATGCTGAAGTAATAACTGGAATCAAAATCCTGTCTGGAAGTGGGCTCAGCCAAAAAAGGTCACATCGCCCGAAATGTGTTCCGTTAATCTAAAGCAGCGGAGCTTGACAAGTAAAGACCTTCTTTACTCAAGAGGTGCTTGGAGATGACAATCTTATGAACATAAAGGTGCTTTTGGTGGGGTTGGTAGCTATTTTATTTAAACCCTGCAGGGAAATAAGGATGGCAGGTACAGTAGAAGCTCTCTGCACACTAATTGCAAATCCAAATTGACCTTTCTGTAGCTTCCATTTTCTGTTATCCAGTTTTCTTTATCTTAGGTCTCCTGGGAATTAACATTACTGACACCTGTTGGGAAAGATAGGCTGGAAAAAAAGCACATGTTCATCACTGATTTCTGTCTGTCATGAGCTGTTGCAGGTCACCTGTGCACATTGGTGACAATAGCACAGAAGGGAACATGCTATTCTCCTCTTGCTCAAGGGCAGCCATTCATCTTCTCTGAGATTATCAAGCCCCCAAAACAGTACGATCAATATCAGGCAATTCACTGTAATCTCTCCCTGAATGTGAACCCCCTTTGGGACCTTGAACTGGTCAATACATTTTGATGTATTCCTAGAAGAGTGAGAAGTGACTGCATTGAGCTTTATGACCAGACTACATTGTCTAATCCTTGGCTCATAGTCAATTTCTTCCATTTAAAGGCCATTTTATACATACTAATCTGCCTGACTTTGAGGTTTGAAAAAAAAATTGAAAGCTAGACAAGCTTCAAAGGGATTTTTCTTATTTCCTTTGGTGACCTATATAAAAACAACAATTAACACAAGGAAACAATGTATTTTCTAATCTGGGCAATATGCCTTGTATTTGTTTAAAGGAAAATGGATAGCAAGAGTCATGTACATTTACTTTGTAAATTTTGAAAATGTGATGTAATATCTAATATTCTTTGTCTGGCACATTTCAGCTATTATTATGGTTATAAAAGTAAAGCTAGTTTTATAATGTTGTCCTAGGGGCGGCAGCAGAGTACACAAGAATCAAAAATGCTAACACACATATGGGTAAAGTTGTGTCTGATTAGAACTTCATCTATATAAAAACCTAACTAAAAGGCTTCATTGAAATGTAGCCAAGAGGCAATGCTGGTGTAGCTTTGAAATGGGTGTTGGAGGGCAATATTATTAGAGTTATTTCATGTTCTGGATTGGGATGAGGTAACCTACTTAAAAAAAAAGTCTTCACTTGTTGGAGAGCAGTCAGTCATGTTACTGTGTTGTACATCACAGATTTAGGGTAAATCTAGACTAAAACAGCCAGTTGAATCTGCAAACTTTAAAACAACACTGATGCACTGTGACATATTAATTGAAATGTACTTTCCAGTGCAACCACTTAGCAATTTATATAAATATGAAAGCTTTTGGTTTTACTGTCAGTCTTTGTTTCTGAACGAGAAATTTATAAGAAACATATGTTTCTAAACTGCCTTTGAGAGTGAGTTGAGAAGATGTGGCCACTGAATTAGATCAAGGTTTCCTCGGTGAAATCACTGAATGAACCCTCCAGGAAGGCTTTCTGTTAATAATGTCTCTTTTCAGTAATAACACATCCCATTTGCTGTCTTCCAGGTATCACTATGGAAGTAAAAATAGTGTTTGCAGAAAAGGTACAGGATTGCTGTAGGAGGAACAGAGGCTCTGCAGAAGTCAATGGGAGTTTTAACATATAGCTTTCTTCCCCCAAAGGACAAATGCAAGGAAATGAGGTCTCCAAGAACTAGTCTGCAATTAAAAAATATCATCTTGCCTAAACCTGCTGAAATAAATTAGCTTAAAATTGACTTTGCCATAAACTTCTGATCTGAATCCAGGACTTCTTGTTTTGGGGGTTGTTTAGTTCCAGGGTTTTCATTTCTCTTTTTTTTCGGTTGCTTTCTGAGGTGTCAAAAGCACAAAATAATCTTATCACTTCCAAATTACAGTATTTCAAAATATATTGAAACTACAGGATAAGCCTCGTTGTGTCAGGCTACACGCACACAAACACACACATTTACACACATGCTTGGGACAGACCCTTCCCTAAAGAACTTACAGAAGGGGTGCTGGAACAAGAGACACCCACTGGCTTGAAGTAGGAATAACGAAATACATGGTTTTGACTTTCAGCCCCCTGCCCTATAAAAATTGTTCCCAGAATCCCCAGCTTAAAGTCTAAGTAGACAAGACAGATAAAGGTTCACAGAAAGGAACTACACCAAGGTTGCGACATTCACAAATTCAATATTAGTGAATTCACTTGTTCACGAGTGGCTCCTCATCCCCTGCACTGTTGACGCAGCAGTGTGCAAGGCACCATAGTTGCCTGCATGGCACTAGTGTTGCCACTGCACAGCACGTGGTGTCAACGCCACCCATGCGGTACTGCTGTTGCCGCTGTGTGCCCGTCATAATGCTGCTGTTGCCTTTGTGCGGTGCAAGGCTCCATAGCTGCCCATGTCGTACTTCTGGAGCTGCCACGAAGTGCCCTAGCCACATGTGTGGCACTTCTAGATATTCATGAAATTCAACATTCATGAGGGTCCTCAGCACCAAACCCTGGTGAATGTTGCAACCCTCCCTGTAGCTCTATTTTTAAAGACGGGAACCTGAGTCATGATGTGACTGACTGAGTGACCTGCCTGTGGCTTGGGAACTGAGCTTATATTTTAATAATAATATAATTGTAGCCCCAGTGCAGTGTCTTACCCATCCTTCCTCAGTAATTTCAGATAGAAAATTCCAGGGACCTCTGGGCATCACCTTGAAAACTTAAAATTGCCAGATAGTCCCTTGGCTATGGAGTGATTTCTCTATAATCGGAGATGACAATTAAATCTCATTGTCTAAGGTGAGAATATCAAAATGCCTTACTGCAGCTCTCTGTTGCTGATTAATTACTGGTAATGTTATGTTTGCACAGCAGCCTGAGACATTGGTAAAAAGGATGCTGTGTACATTGCAACTGCAGTTTCTTAAAGGGACTTGTTAAAGTATACCAGGTTCTTACACCTGTAATGAAAAATGAAGATCCGATTATAGTGGCTCGACTAAAATATCGTATCAAATCCGGTAGTTTTAATTTTTGTAAGAGTTTTGCCTTAGTAAGAGCTTAGGGAACTGATCAGTGTATTGAAATCCGCTACTTCCCCATGCCAGGGGGTAATAGCTTCCATCTAGAATGGCACGAGAATAGCAATGGGGCTGAACCATGAGACGGGCACTTAAGCAGGTTCAGTGGCCCAATCATAACTGGAGGTCATACTTGGAATAGCAGCTACAACTTCTATAACTGTCCAGTATGGCCCGATTACATTTGACTCCCTCCCACTTTTACTGAGGAGGGGTGGGAACTGAGGCACAGAGTAACTTGCTCAAGGTCACATAGCATGTTTGTAGCGGAGCAGGTACTTGAATCTGGGTTTCCCAACTCCTAGGCTAGTGTTCTAACTACTGGATGTTCTGTCATTCAGAGACTGAGATGGCCACCCTGAGGACTGCAGCACGGCGACTGAATAATACAGACTCACATTCTTCAAAATGTGTGGAAAAAAAATGAATGCACAAATTGTTTGTGCAAACCATACAGTGTACATTTGCAAAGCATAGTTATGTGTTTACATATGCTTATGCGCAGCTATGATTTAAGTCTCATGGATGGATGGCTCATAATGCAGATGCGTTCTTGCAAACAGACAGCCAAGATTTTTGAAAGCGATCAGTGATCAGCAGAAGAGACATTGATTTTTCAGAAATCCTGAACACTCACCCTTTGAAAATCAAGCTCTTTGGAAGGTCTTGAGTTGGGAACTAATATTTGAGTCACCTAAAGTCACTAGACATCTTTAAAAATTGTGGCAATCCTTTTTGTGATAACAATTGCCAAATAAGATAACTGCAGTTGGGAATTAAACATTCTACACAAATATGGGCTATCACCCCACCTCCTCAACTAGTTCTTGATACCACACACATACTGAATTCCAAACAACAGCTTCATTTTGTATGATAATTGCCATGAATAACTTACAAAGCACTAGTCTATACCCAATGAATTTACCAAACCTGCTTGGATGTTTCTGGAATATTCTACAATGTTTTCCTCATAATTAATGTATAAATTTAGCTAATTTAGCTGCCAAAGTACATAGAAAAACCTCTACAAAAATATTTGCAAGCACCTCCCCCACCGTCCAATCTCAGCTGATCAGTTAAGTTCTCTGCCTTTCGTTTCCATGTAGATAGTTTTGCTAAAATTTTCCCAAGGCTTTATGGTTTTCAACAATATATCTTTCATCACCATATCACCAAAAAGTAGTGGCTGACCTGAAGTATCCTTTAGGGTTTCGACTGGATATCAAGGATTAGTTTATAACTGGTAACTTATGAACTGCATAGTGTTGTACATATGACTTATTTTCTCAATTTAATGGTAAAAACTATGAAACCTATTATTGAGAACTTAGTTCTGAAAGGATATTTGCAGACTACTTGAAATAAAGATTGTATTTTATACCTCAGCAGGGTTGGCCTTTTTCAAAATAAGACATTTTTCCCCATGAAAAGAGCCCTGGGTGACCACAAATCTCTAGCATGTAAATTTCCACTTGAATCCATTTGTACTTGGATTAAAAAACAAAACAAAACTAAGAATGTCAGAGTTTCAATTTTGGCTTTTATGCAGCTAGGATTCAACATTATAGCACAAACAACCCATTGTTTATACAACAACATTCACAACACATGTTGGCAGGATATTGTTTTGGGAAACTTTGGAGTTATATTTTTTACTTTCACCTGCATCTACTGGAGAGGTAGCTGTTAATAATAAGCACTAAAAAAACAAATAAAAACCCAAAAAAGTAAGCCTTTTTTTTTCTGTTTTAAGCACATCTGTTTTATTTCACTTTAATATGATGGCTGTAGGGGTAAGGGGATTTCTGCAAAAGATCATGCTTTTTACTTCCAATTTTTAGTAAATTTAAGTCAAAAGAAGACTTTCTTTTAAAAAAAAGTTCTCTTCGAACAAAGCTACATCTAATTTTCTAGCCTTCGGCACAGTGTGTTTACAGGACAGTGGAGAACATGAAACCAGCAGGTTTTTTTCCCCCGTAATTATTTTAGGTAGACTATATGTAGATTAAAGGATTATTTTATCTGTTCTTGCCTAGCTCCCAGAGGTAGCAGGTGAGACAGGAGCTGGGAGGAGGGGAGCTCATTGTGCCAGTAGCTGTATAACAATAGCAACAGACAGTTCTTGCCCCCTCCCCCAAACGATTGCAGTATAAATAGCCAATATGGACAAAGGGTAGAAGCAGGAAGCAGATTTTCCAGTGCATGAAACAGCGTGCCCAAGGTCACACAACAATTCAGCAGCAATGTAGACAATAACTGACTCGTGTTCCTTACACTTAATGTGGTGCTAATGTGTGGTTAGAGACACAAAAAGGTACTTTCTTAGTAAGTAGGTCTGTGTTTAAAGTCACTGACTTAAGAGCAGATTAAGCCAGCATAGCACAGAATGATGTTTGGGCACCATCCGTTTTCATTTCACGGCCCTCGTTAGAGGTGATGAAGCCTTCCTGCTCCCCCCTCAAATAAAACCAACAAACAGCTCCACTTTGGTCGTTGTCTAAATCACAGTAGGGCCTAGAGGTTTCTAATAAGGTCAAGGCTCCATTGGGTCCAGGACTGCCAGCAAAATTGCTGGGCCCAACAAGGTGGGGAGGGTCTCAGCTCCAAGGCCTCATATGTTTCAGGCCCTTGGGTGGAAGGGGCAGGGCTGGGACTAGCCTTCCCCAGACAGCTCTTCAGAATTGCCTGGCCCATGCTGCCTAGGACTCTGGCAAGTATTTAAAGGGTCTGTAACTCTGGCTACTGCTCTGGTACTTGTGCTTTAAGCCATGTCTTGGGAAGCCTCACAGAAGGCCTGATGCAACTTCCAAGGAAGTCAGTGGAAGTATGATAGAGACAAGGAAAGTCAAGGAAATTTTGTGTGATACCTGTATTGAGCAGGATTTGCAAGAATGGCTTTTTATTATTAGCGCTGACTTTTTCAGCTTGTAAATGCAGTTTGACTGTGTAAAATGAGTGTTCAGGAAACGGACAGCATCTGACCTGCCATTACCAGGAACATTAGCTTGTAATTTTTGCCTGTGTGTGTCACAGGGTCTATGCCATTAGGAGATGCTTGGGTCTCTGCTCCCACTTATGTCCTCCCAGACCATGTGACTGTAGTTAACACCTAGGCCTGTTGGGAAAGGGGCCAGCTATCAAGCAGCTCTCCTCTTCTCATCACACTAAGCCAAGATTTCAGTATGGCGCTTGGCTTGGAAGGGCTTTGCTGAAGATGCAGGAAAAACTAAAGCAAGATGGCTTGGACTCTGAGGCAAACAGGTGCTTCATACCCGAACTAGTGCCTCCAGCACAAGGATGGCATGTGTTCCTCTACGATGCCATGCTTGTGTGGCGTGAAACTGCTCTCATCTTGGGGAAGTGGTAGCCCAATGACAGAAGAGATCTCTTTGATCCCCTGACATAAGGGAGAAGGTTGCCAGCATGAAGGAGAGGGGTGAGGAAACATGGCCCAGCTGGGCTTGGGCAGTTAATGAGATAAAGAGCTTCTTGCTTTGTGAAAATTTAAAAGGCAAGGGTGAGACCATGGTGAGCCAAATCCTAGCATTTTTATTCAGGTTACAGTTACAACCTTTGGCAAGGGGTAACATGCAAGCAGCATGGTGGACAGGGAAATTCTTGGTGGATTCCTTTAGGAAACTTGCTTAATCCTCTTCCACTAGGGAAAGGTTAGATTCCTGGCATAGGAAATGCAGAGTTGCTCCCTGAAACTCTGCCTCAGCTCCCTGATGAGCTCTCACTGGGCTGCTGGCTTCCCTATCCCTCTATTCCCCCCTGCTCCCCACACACATACGTGCATGCACATTAATGGGGTGGGATGCCCCCCGCCAGTTCAGAGGGTTTTCTGCCTCCACTTCAGCATTTTCTGCATAGTTGATTGGTGGGCTTTGAATTACAGGTCCTGCGCTGCCCCTGTGGTGTTCAGGGATCACTCAACACTTATGGAGCTCTGCTTTATTTTGTGTCTGGTTCCAGCTGCTCGTGCGTAACAGCCAGAGTTTCACATAGCCCCACCCAGACTCTCTGTCTGGAACAGTCAGCCTTTAAAGGAACATTTGCCGTACCACCCATCTGCTCACATGACCACATGTGCAGGCTTGGTCCCCAGGCTGCTTTCTCACAGCGGCGCAAATGAGATTCCATGGAGGGTACCACTCCCACGTGGGTCTCAGTGTGTTTTACTCCCCCACCCCCAACATGCACACAGACACAGTTTGCACTGGCAAAGTGCCTTTTGACCACCAGTCTGCATGTGGCACAATTTACTTCCATAGTAATCCTATTGTCTTCTTCCTCCTGCTGTGGGTATAAGCAAAGTGGGAAAGCCTAAAGCAAGGTAAAGATGGCCGTTCTGTATCCCTCTCTTGCTGGCATCCTTCAGCTTCACTCCAAAACCAAAAAGTTTAGGATCCAGCCCCTGTATGCAACAGCTGCACAACAGCCCCCTGGGAAACTCTATAAGGTGACAAACATAGCAACCCCTAGGTCATATGCCAGGGAACTCAGTTTACATCTCATCTATTGAGTGAATATGATGTGAAAATAGTTTTGTGTCTTTCAGACGTCAGAGCACTGAGTGGATGGCAGGTAATGAAAGAGCATTGTCCATACATTTGTTTTTATGGGTTCATCTTATCATCTCAGTTCAGAGAATAATTGAAATAAATCCTTTTAAAAATACTGTCATTATGCCAGTTCTGCTGAGCATAAGGACAGCAGTAATTGCTTTTCTGATCAGAAGCACAGGATTTCTATAATTATTTGATGATTATCTTCCAAAACAAGCTAGTCTTCTGATTGATAAAAGTTTCAAGATAGGGTCATGGGAAAATAATAAATATTAGTCTCAAAACAGTACTTGATCATTTATGAAAATTTTACCTCAGCCCTTTTAAACCCAGATTAGTGCATCAGGGAGGACTCTCTGAATGAATGAAGAATTCAAGTGTGATATGAATAAGGAATTTCACTTGAGCTGGCTGAAAATTCTGCCTCCTGCCTGCCACAATCAGCTGTTTTGTGGTGTGCAGGAGCTCTGAGGTGTGGGAAAAGTGAGGATGCAGCACATTTGGGGTTGAAGGCAGGGTGGGGAAGATGCAGGATGGGGGTGGAGACTTGAGAACGAGGTGGGACTTGCGGCACATTGGAAAGCTGCTGCTTGTATGGTGTCTAATTTTACTCTGGATTGCTGCTGACTCTGCTAAAAATAAATTGGTCATTATAAGGTATAGCGGCATGGAAACCAGTATTGCTTAATTTCTTTTTAGGAGATATATTGTAATGAATTGAAACTTGGCAGAGTGGGTGGGTGTGTACCTGAAGTGAGATCTTTATAGGTGTTGATTTGGTGGAGTAGATATTTTGCAGTGATATCTTTATGGGTGTTGATTTGCTAGAGTAGGTATTTAGAATAGAAGTTCTAAAGCTGTTTTAATTATTTGGGCCATGCATATTCTTAATATTATATAGAGCTGGATGGAAAATATATGAAACGCTTCATTTTTCAAAATTGGAAACTTCACAATTTCCCTCTCCACATTCCAAATGTTCTTGTTTAAGTGGCAAAATGAAAATATAAAGGATGTTTCATTTCTGATTTCTCATTTTTTCCTTCTTTCCATTTCTTTTTCCAGGGGAAGGGAATGAGAATGGCCAAAGAAAGAGGAAACTGGAAATTAAAAAAATGAAAGACATAGAAAGCACAGTTGCGAAAACTGAATGAATGAAAACCTGGTCAGTTTTGAATTTTGCAGACCAAATATGACTTCTAAATTATCTGGAAAAATGTATTTTTCTGAGTGTTTTCAACCAATTCTGTGGAGATACCAGCAGGCTCCTTCACACCTCGGAACATGGGCATCTTTCAAGGTGGTAACTCTGAGGATTAATAAGTGGTCTTGTTGTAATGTTGTGACTCAGGCACGTCTGTTTTTTCCACAGGAAAAATTGGCTCAGCTCAGGAATGCCTATTCAAGCAACTGTCACACCCAGGGGCTACATCTATACTAAATAGTTTTGTCGACTAAACCGCAGTTTGGTTGACAAAACTCACAGAACATCTATAAACAAAATGCATTTTGTCGACAAGACTTTGCACTTCCAGGGAGAACATTCTGCCTCTCTGCGATGAGGAAAAAGCACCTTTGTCGATGGTTTCATGTAGATGCTCCAGGGGGCCCTCTGTCAACAGAAAAGGCTTTCTGGTTCACCAGAGGGCCCTGTTTGCTGAGCTTCCTATTGACTGGTCTATCAAGAGAGCAGCCAGGAAGCCTGGGCCCTCTCTGTCAACAGAACAGATTGCTCTTTCTATACGTTTTTATGTATGGACATGATCCATTGACAGAAGTTTGCCGGAAGATCTCTTCCAACAGTAACTTCTGGCGACAGATAGCTGTAGTGTGGATGTAGCCAGAGATTGTACAGTAGGCACACCCTTTGAGGATGTTGAAGAATCCGATCCTGATAGTTGTAATGATTTGAATAAGACCTTAGTTAACCCCCATGGGAGAAAACCAGCATTATGTTATGTAATGGGCATGTAAGTGAGTATTGGAAAGAATCCAGAATGCTGTAAGTGTATTCATTGGTTTACTGCTTCAGGTCATTACATCTTAACCAATCTATTTTCTTTAGAGCTAGTACTGGTCACTCCATACATAGTTTCTCTTTTTAAATAACTACTTACATGGCTACAGAGCTGAAATGAAGGATTTTTGTTGTTTGTTACTTTCTCTTATGCTAGAACAAAGATATATTTTTCCTGTTTCTCCACTCCATAGTATGGGTCATTTTACCACCCAGGCTAGTGTTTACATGTTATTATCCACCAAAAACTAGCAACAGGGAACCCTCCTTTTCATTCCTACCTACATTATAGGAGGTATATTTTACATTTAAACAGGTGTAAGTGTATTTGTAATCAAGCAGGGCAATGTATTTATCTCTATCAGATGTGCATGTGTGCATGTGAATATATTTATAAAGCATATTTTTAGTTTATGCTTTTAGTAACTGGTTACACCTGGGGACAGAAATCAAGTCAAGCCTAGAGAGCCTTCAGTGACTGCAACTTCAGCAGTCCATTAAAGTTATATAACTTCTTTTATGTCTTGAGTTCATAGAACACAAGCACCTCCATAACAAGCTTAAATCACCATATGCTAAGAATAGAAATTTGCTCTCAAATCTTGGGAGGTTAAGGTAGTGGTGGTCTGTAGTAATCAAACAATATTAGCTGTGTAATGATGCCAGGAACCTCAAGGGTGCTGGAATGCTTTTATGGCAAGAAAGCAGAGAAAATACCCACCTTCCCATCTCTATTCTCTCTTCCTCTTTTGTACCTTTTGGAGACGATGACACTGTTGCCAAATGATCATTTATTTGCCATTTGTGGTGCTGCCATTACCATGAACAGCATTGCTTCTTGTTCTAAGGGTGCAGGCAATCAAAGAAGACAGAGATGTAAAAAGATTGGTTGCATTGTCTAGGTTACTCCTGCACAGAGCCCTGTGTTCTAGTTTGGTGTCTCATCTGGGTTGTAACTCTCTTGCGTGTGGAGGTGACATCAGACAGAAATTCTGTGCATGTAGAAATGTGCAAACAGACACTGGAACCCTCCTCCCAGCATTCTATACAAAGACCAGGCATGAGCATAATTCATTTCTTGTTCCACAGCCTGATGCTGGTGCCCTAGGTGTTGCTATCTTCCCCAAAGCTGTAGGGACTTAGCTTTTGTCCTGCTTTTACCCTGGCCTGGTGCAAGAAAAGCATTTGTTCCCTGAAACTAGAATGCACAGAGACGTTTCCCGAAGATGTTTTGCCTTCCAAGAAATCCCTTCACTACTCCTGTCCCATTGTGCATGCAGAATTGATGCAAAAATTAATGGGGTTTTGTACAGAATTTCCTATTTCTCCACAGAAATGGGTGTAGAGCTGTTGGCCTCCACTAAGGGCCACTGAACTCAATAAAGCTCAGCTTGCAAGTAGACGACACTGCTGGGGATGGTGGGGGAGCTGGAGGGTTCCCCGAAGTTGCAGTTCTCAGCATGCCCTGAAGGTAGGAAGCAGCAGCATGCAGGAATTACCACATAAACCTATGACACAGCGTCATGCTGTTTCTCCTTCTGGTTCAAGGAGTGGTGGGGAGAGTCTGAGCTGGAGAAGCCATCAGCTGAGGTCCTGGGGTGGTTTTTCTGAGCTAGGGAATGCCCTGTTTGTGGGCTCTGAGAGATGGGGCAGTGAGTAAAGAGTGCATGTGAGTTTCTGGACTACGGCCTGCTCAACAGCTGGGATCGAGGGAGTGGGGATAGGAAGCAGAAACAGGTCAAGAAATAGGTACTGGATTATCATAGGGGTTATTTTAGCTCTCTGATCCTGGAGATTCTTTCTTTCTTTCTTTCTTTCTCATCTGTATTGTTGCAGACAAAATAATTGTAAGTGGCATGATCACAGAATAACAAGAAGTGCTGTGGGACCTTATAGACTAACAGATATTTTGGAGCATAAGCTTTCATGGGCAAAGACCCGCTTCATCAGATGATGTGGATCTTTGCCGATGAAAGCTTATGCTCCAAAATATCTGTTAGCCTATAAGGTGCCACAGAACTTCTTGTTGTTTTTAAAGATACATACTAACATTGCTACCTCTCCGATACTTATGATCATAGAATGCTATTTTTACAAGATGCCAATTTTTGTGGAATTTTAAAATAGTGTGCACAGACTTTTTAATTCTTTTTTTGGGGGGGCAGTGTTCAGAGTTTCCTCAGGAATAAGGGTCTTCTCAGTCTCTATCACAGCTCTGTGCCCTCCAGCCATGAGACCACCCATGGTAAAATTACTGCCTAGGCAAGATATTTTATGTGGGTCCATCCTGGCACTTTTGAGAGTTGAGGTCAAAGCTCAGTTCTGAAAGCAAAATACTACAGGAATAGCTGCTCTGCTCTGCCCTGGGAGGAGGAGCTCCTGGCCTAAGCAAAAACAGTGGCAGCATTGTCACTGATGTCACTGAAACTTGGACTTCACCTTCTAGCGTCTGCACAAGGTTTTCTTCCAAAGTTTCAGAAGACGTTAAACCTACCTTTATACTTAGCTAACTCTTTTGGATATTGCAACATCAAGACAAGTTCAAGTTTAAGCAGCAAGTGAAAACAACCAACCAACCAAACAAACAAAAATGACAGCCACAAATCCAGCCGCTAGATAAACACTTCAGAGAGCATATAGCTAATATGCTTCAGTCCACCATAAATTGTGCAATCTGAAGTGGGTGGTTTGCTTACTAACCCTTCAAAGTCAAGTGGAACAGTACATAAATACATGCTTCAGCACTTCAAGGCTATGTCTATATGGCAGACCCTATTTCAGGATATGGCAGTTTCCTGATATAGCTGACCCTATCTAAGAAACACACTTGTCTCAAACCAGTTTTCAAGATAATGGGCATGCTATTGCTTCATCCCTGTAAACTTCATTGCAGGAGGAATGCATGCATGCCTCAAAATAGCACTTCATTTCACCACATGGCACCATTTCGATAGCGCCACATCCTGTCATAGCCTAGTTAGAAATCTACTCAAAACAAACTATGGAATTTGCATAGTGTAGAGCAAATTGCATAGGATATTTTGAGGTTAAGGTGCCATGTAGACATAGCCCTAGCGATTTTGCACACATAAGCCAGCCTTCACGCCTCATGTGAACACACCATCCATGAAAACAGTCTTTTGTAGCATTTTGGTCCAAGAAATCCTTACATGTGAGTACCAAATGACTGCAGAGGTTCACATTTATCTTGGAATCCCTTCCTCTAAACTCTTTCTAAGACATGAAATCCTGTAGTCTAAGCATGCCTAAACCCCCCTGTGGTAAACCCGGTGGTACACCCTTACCTGGAAGCTTCCGGAGCCTTCTAGAAGGACAGCATACTGGGTGGTGGGTCAAAGTATTTCTGTTCCCTGTCTAGGCCCAGACCTTCATTGGTCAGATAGGCCCTGTGCTCCCTATAAAAGGCTCCCCATCTGGTAGCAGGGGGGAAGGTTTTGGGAGGTGCACCAGAGGAGCAGGAGCAGGAGCAGGAGCAGGAGCAGGAGCAGGAGCAGGAGCAGGAGCAGGAGCAGGAGCAGGAGCAGGAGCAGGAGCACAGCGAAGGTACCATAGGGAAGTGGTGGGCGAAGTGGCCCAGGGTGAGGCTGCTACTTTGGGGAAGGGGTAAAGGTCCTGCCGGTTGCCTCTTGTTCTCATAGGGACCCTGGGCTGGAGTCAAGGGTAGAGGGTGGGTCTGAACTCCCCCCACCCTTCCCCTGAGGGATCGCTTTACTGGAGCAGGTGCGGGCCTGCAAGGGGACTGGTATTATTCTCCCTGTACCGGTCCTGCCTATGATGAGGATGGCTTGCTAAACGGAGACCCCTGCCTTTGGAAGGGCCTGGGCAAAAGGGGGTCCTCCATGAGTCTCTGAGGCAGCACAGATCCGCCAGGAAGTGCAGGGACCCACAGAGGCTGACAAGGGACTTTGTCACACCCCCTTCTGAAGCAGACACTAACCAAAGGCTACTCCAATGGTGGTCCTGAGGATTTGCTGCCTATAATAAAGGTCTGAAGTTTCCCTTCCTTTGTATGCGTTGACTTATAGGCACACCCAATACTATAGCATTTTTTCACTGGACTCATACACACGTTACATTCATATGTGACATTAGTGCCTCTCAAAAGAAGTAGTGCTAAAGATTCTCCACCCGTCTCCTTTTGGAGACAAGTGTGGAGATTCAGACAAGCAAGGATGGCATTGCAGAATGGTGCAGACAACTAATAGTAATACCAGATAAAGCAGAGTCAGTGAGCAGCTCCCAAAGTTAACCTGAGGGCTCAGCCTAAGGCTGAGGGGACTGGGTACAAAGCCCACTCAAACTGAGAAGACATTACTCCCTGACCTTTGAGCCTCAGGACCAAAGTCCAAACCCTGACAAGGGCAACTGGGCCCCTTGCTGCAGGACTGTGGCCTAAGCAGAGGACTAGGGCCAGGAGATACACAATCCCTGTCACAGTGGCTATACACGTACAGTATGCTGAGATACTGCAGACATTGGTATAAAAGAAAACCTTTTCTGGGAATACATTGGCCAATACTCATAATATTGAGAGATTTTCCTGCAGCCTACACCAGTCCACTGGGCTTTCTTTTGCTGCTGCCTCTAAGCTGATGACAATTAACTTTGGTTGGGACATTAATAGCAGTCCTTTGAAATTCCTTGTCTTCTGTTTTCACCTTACTTGTTCCTTTATGGTTTTCTAAACAAAAGGAAAATGTGGTCACGGTTTCAATGTAGGCTTCTTAAGACTGCTTGGTTTTCATTCCATTGAAATCATGATCAAATTATTTGTTATTTGTGAAGCTACAGGCTAATACAGCTATCTCTCTGAGACTAACAAATTGTAAAGTCATGAGCTTCTGTGGGTAAGACCCACTTCCTCAGATTATTGGAGTAGACAGCTAGAATCCAGGGTTTATATAGGGTTGGGACTGAGGGAGAAAGAAAAAAGAAAGAAAGAGTTGCCTGTCACTAGAGTTGCCTGTCACTAGTTTGACCAGTAGATGAAGAAAATTTATTTAAGTAGGATATTTTCATCAAAGGCAGGTTCTAATTGTCTACTCCATTAATCCAAGGAAGTGTTTCCTACCCACAAAGGCTCATGACCTAATAAATTTGTTAGTCTTGAAGGTGCTACAGGACAGCTTGCTACTTTCACATGGACACACACATTCTCTGCTGGTATAAATGTTTCTACGTCTTCAAGATGGCTGTGCCTACTTAGCCACATTCCCTACAGTAGAGTAAGGAATTGAATCTAGGTCTCCAACTAGCATTCTACCCACTGGCCCATCTTTCTATGCTGCAAGGCTAGGTAAAGCCTTTGAGCAGAGGTGGAGCTGGCTTATATCAGGATGGGGAAGTTTCACATTCAGTCAACAAAGCCCTAAGATCAAGATTGCAATAATGTAAAGTCTACTGAACCAGAGCTATCCTTCCTCAGCCAGAGGTGCTTGTGTCATATTTTCCTGCACTGAGGACTTAATTTGGAAAATTATGAATAAAAATATAATAAATAAGGGTTTATTACACATCCTATAGCTAATTTTGAAATGTTGCTCCCCACACAGGCATTTACTAATATTAGTCCACCTGCTTAAGTAAAAAATATTACATCTAAACAATTGAATGGTGTCCAGTCATGCAGTTGACTCAAGAAATTGCCCACTTTACTCAGCAGAGGCGTCCCTGAATAGGGAGTGCAGGATTGGTCCCTAGAAGACACATGAGCAAAACAGACCTTTTCAAAGTGATTTTTCTAAATGAAATACAGTAAATTCCTCTGTAATATGATTCATGAGAACAGGAGATCAAAGCATTACAAGAGATTTATCAAAAATAAATCATACTTACATGCACTATTCGGTAACATCAGATAATGTCATGTTGTTCTAATGATCACATGAGAATGATAAAAGAATGGCGCTCTTGAAAACAATTCCGGATCCATCAAAAAATTTAAGAGGAAAAGATGGCATCAGGAATCAATTTGCTCTTTTCTCATGTCTGCCTTAACATTTCAATGCTGTCACTTTCCTGCTAATTCCACATACTTAGTTATACTCTGCATATCAGTGTATGTGTAATTCTACTATAGACGCTCAAATTCCAAATCATCAGGTCTATAAATCTGGAAAAACTCAGTGCAGTGTGAATCTGATCGCGGTGATTAGTACTGATCAGTTGCAAGCCTGAGTTGTGACTGATTAGTCTGACATGCTGAGTGTTCCATTATCCATGCCTAAAAGATCATATTCGCATGGTGAACAATTTATGTTCTTGTTTGTGACTCAGTCCTTTCACATCTGGTCCACGGTTACCCTCTGGGAATGACATGGGCAAAGAAAAGGAGGGAAATGTGAAATGCTTTTTTCCAGCAAAAGCCATGTGCGAACAAAGACAACATTTTCTACTCCCTGTACTGCTAACTAGGAACTAGGTTGTCATTATAGAGGAAGCAGAAGGTCAGTAATAACAATCTGACAGTCTATTTATTTATCTTGCAAGCGAATGTCATTTTCTCTTTCATTTGTTTTTTCGGTTTTTTTCTCCATACAGTAATCATTCGACTCGATAGCTGTTAAGATCCTTCATAGCTCAGGTCTTAAAATGATGAAAATATCGTCCCATTTCTTTTTACCATGTTGTTGCAAGAGCCTTCTTGCTTGTCATCCTCCTAAACATCCCACTGGACCTAGACACATAATAGAAAAGGAACTGAATAGATAATGTGTTCCTATTGTTTCAGGAGACAAGATGGAAAGTTACAGCAGAAATTATTCTTTTGATATTGAAAGAATTAATATTGACTTGGGTACACTATCAAACCAGTAGAAAATGTTTGGGTAGCACATACTGCAACTTTTTTTGTAATTAGTGCTCTCATAATAATTTAACGGCTATGTAACACGCTGGGCCACATCAATCCCTAATATAAGGCACCTAAAATCTATGGTGATACCTCTGGACTGAACTTCACCCCATATATAAATGCTCTACAGGAAGTGAGGGAGCCAAATAAATGTACATGAGTGCACATCCTTGAATCCTCTTGCATTTTCAGTCTTCTCCTTCCATTTTAATATTTCAGTTTGGTCTTATATTAAAGAGTGCACAATGTTTGGTAGAACATCCAAATTTAGCTTGGATGTCAATGGAAATAACTACCTGGAAGAAAATGGAGCTATAACCAACAATAATTTGTAAAGATATATCAGGCAAAGGACATTCAGTGTGAAAGAAACAGAAGGTATAGTCTTCACAACTAGAAATTTTAAGAAAAGGGCATATATATGCTACATGACCTTTCCTTTGTACCTCTTCTCTCTGGAAAGTTATATGAAACAAATGAAGGTGCTGGGGAATAAAAATATCTTTCTGCACCAAGGGGTAACTTCAAAGCTGCTGAAAGTCTTCATGGCTTGGAGTGGTTTTTACTTCCTCGAAGTACTGTTGGCTTTTCATCTTGATTTTGATTCAGCTTAGTTACTAAATCTTCCTTGCTTTGAAGAACTTGCAATATAATCCTGAATCACAATGCAAAAAGCATGTGAAATAAACAATAGCTTAGGATGCGAGACAGAGGAGCTAGTAATTAGGTTGTACACAACTTGATGGTTCAGGAGTTTAAAAATAATAGAATCCCCATATGTTGCTCAGTGTAGTAAGCATTAGTTGCCTTTTTATTTTATTTTACCACAAAGTAATTTTAGTTTAAATATTTTTCTAGGTTTTGTAAATAATACAAACAATGGCCACATGTTTCTGTTCATATAATCAGAGAGGCCAGCATGTCAGATTTCCACCAGAACTAAGGCTGCTCTGAAATTAGCAGTGGTTGCAGAGATAATGAGGTTTTGGGATGCACCTATGTAGATCAGATCCATTCTCTCTACTGGAGAAGGCTGTGCAGAGCACATGGGCTTCTTCAGAATAGCCTGCAGTGGGGAGACACTCTTCATTTCCAGGAAGACAGCCAGTGCACACCAAAGCCACTCAAGCGGGGTCCAGGGATCGGCCATCTGGGAGTGAATAGGTGTATATGATCACCAAGACAGATGACTCGAGAAGATGTTAATTTCAAACATACCATGATTACTGAAACAGATGGAATCAAATCCTGTTGAATCAGCTTGTGGCTATGTTTAATATTGAGAAAATTCACAGATAGAAACCAGAGTTTATACAATCCTACTTTGTTGGGAATAGGTTACTCCAGCTAACTGCAAAGATGAGAATTTGGTTTGTAGTTTATTACCAAGTATAAATTGCTATTTTTACAATTGCCAATTAATTGCAGTTAATAGAAGTGATTAACTGAAAACCAATTAATCTTATTAAACAATTACAATTAACCACCATTTTAATTGTACTACTAACCAACATTAGCATATAAATTTAAATGTATCATGTCTATTTCTGGATGTCTTTCTACATTTTCAAATACATTGATTTCAATTACAACACAATAAGAAGTGTACATTGCTCACATTATTATTTTTCATTACAAATGCTTGTACTGTAAAAATGATAAAAGAAAATAGTATTTTTTTTTCAATTCACCTAGTGCAAGTATGGGAGTGCAATTACTTTATTGGGCAACTCACAAATGTTGATTTCTTTTCTTGTTACTGAACTCAAAAATAAAACAATGTAAAACTTTAGTGTCCCCAAGATCACTCTGTCCTACTTTTTGTCCAGCTAATTGCTAAGACAACAAATTTGTTTTACTTTTTATGGAAGATAATGCTGCATGCAGCACGAACTACAAGAGTTACATGTGAATGCCTGGTCTCGCTTTCACATAACATTATAAAGAGGAATCTGACAGCATTTTATTCCATAAATATAAACAAATTTGTTTGTCTTAGTGATTGGCTAAACAAGAAGTAGAACTTGTTAATAAGGGAGCTTACATTGTTTTGTTAGTGAATGCAATTATGTAAAAGAAAATCTACATTTGTAAGTTGCATGTTCACAATGAAGAAATTGCAGTATTTATATGGTGAACTGAAAAATACTATTTATTTTTTCTTTTCTAGAGTGCAAATATTTGCAATCAGAAATAGTGCTATAAAGTCAACATGGTACACTTTGTATTCTGTATTGTAATTGAAATAAATATATTTGAAAATATAGAAAACGTACAAATATTTAAATAAGTGGTACTATATTATTTAACAATGTTATTTAAACTGTGACTAATGATGTTTAGATTAGTTTTTGTTTATAAAAGAAGTAGGATAGTCAATCCTATTTTAAATGGAGTAGTTTTGTACCAAAACCAAATTCAAACTGATTGTCATTTTCAATTCCTAGTGCAGTTGACAAGTAAAAATTGTCAGACTCTAGGTATGGGGTTTAAGCTTTGGGTTAGTTGTCTGAACTCAGTTCAGGAGGAGAAACCATAACAAAACTGAAATCCCATTCCACAATCCATTTGAAGTAAACAGGATCAGCCCAAGAAAGCACTTATAAATGAACATGGCCACTGAATTCCTTTCCTACACAAGGAGAAGGTGATACCCTCCACAGTCAGTATTGCGTATTACACTGTAGTTACTAGCCCATTCAACAAGCTGCTTCATCTAGTACTTAAGAAACTGTGGCCATGTCTACACTAACTCCTTCCCTTCGGAATGGGCATGGTAACAAGCCACAACGGCAGATGCTAATAAGGCACTGCCATGAATATGCAGTGCCTTATTAGCATAATGCCAGCCATGCGCAGTTTAAAAGTGCCACTTTCAAATCATGTGCCTCCCGTGTAGATGGGGGCCCTTTCAAAGGACTTCAAAAGCCTCTTGTTACTATTTGGTTTTAGGAAGCAGGAGCTTTTCAAGTCTGGGTGATCCTTTCAAAAGGCCCCTGTCTACATGGGCAGCATGCTGTTCGAAAGTGGCACTTTGGAAATGTGTGTGGCTGGCATTATGCTAATGAGGCACTGCATATTCATGGTAGTGCCTCATTAGCATCTGGTAATGTGGCTTGTTACCAAGCCCCTTCTGAAAAGAAGGAGCTAGTGTAGACGTAGCCTGTGTGAGACAATACAGACTGCATTAGGCAGGCTGGGACCTACAAGGAACTACAGCGTATGCGTCCATGAGCTTCCATAAAGAATCCTTTT
Source organism: Carettochelys insculpta (assembly GCF_033958435.1). NCBI lineage: Eukaryota > Metazoa > Chordata > Testudines > Carettochelyidae > Carettochelys > Carettochelys insculpta. The sequence goes on from NC_134144.1 coordinate 62,124,830, forward strand.
TGCGTTCACCATGGTCAAGTCCCTACTGTTGACAGCAAGAGGCATGGCCAGTGGAGAAACATAATGGGCGTCACTCAATGGACATAGAGCAGTGGTGGGCAACCTGTGTACAGAGGGCCACATGTGGCCCATTGGGGTTTTATGTGCAGCCCACCAGACATTTTATTTACCATTGTTCACATGCAGGGTTGCCAGATACCATTTGTTTTGTCTGTGTTGGGTTTTTTTTTTTTTTTTGCTACCCATACTACCAAAGTGACAGATACATAAAGCAAGGTCATATGCAGTGAAGTTTGTGCTTATTGCACGTAACATTGATTGTGAGAGCCATGTGTTCCTTCAGCATCCAATCAAAAGGCTGCTATGGTTCAATCTGCATACTCTGAAAATTCTAGGTTCCCAAGCACTCCTCCGGGGACAGTGTGTTTTTTACAACAGTTTTGTGGCCCACTGAGTTGAAGAAAGGCCTCTTATGTGGCCCACTCACTAGTCTAGGTTGCTTGACACTGACACGGATGCTGAGTTTCCCATCTCTCACTTACTACAGATGGAAACTGGTCAAATGGTATTTGCAGCTCTCTTGTTGGTTTTTTGCAGTGAGCTGTTACACACAAGCTTTTAGTTAAACCGAGAAAGGGTGAAATGAAAATTGGTGTCTGCTGTGTGTTGCATCTGTGGTATGCAGCTAGATGTGTTTACTCCTCTTTAGCTGTTCTTTTGTCTTGCCATCTTTGGTTTGCCAATACAATCTGTGCTTATTTAAAATAGCCCTAGGTGTCTGGGGATTGTCTCTTGTTGGGAATAATACTTGTTGTGAGAAAATGTCAAAAGTAAAGAAACAGAGCTCTTTCTTCTGAGATTAGGGTAGGAGTTTAGTCAAGGGGAGGCAGCCAAGGTGACCATTTCTGTGCAAATGGTGCTGGAACAGATCTGTGTGGCCCTGAAGAGAAGGGCACAGCTGTGGTACTGGCACCAGTATCTGCTTACTTTATATTGGACCAGCAGGATGCAAGTAGACAGTTCAGAAGACACCCTCCCTTCTTCAAAGAGCTCATGGTATAAACATCTGTCATCTAAATGCAGTAAGGGGGATGGACGCAATAAAATATGTGCTCAGATGCCAAAATCAAGCACTGATCATGTCTGTTTTGTGCTTGTGCTGGATTTTTTGTGCTTGTGACTTTCAGGAATTGGCACCCCTCATTTCTGAGGGTCCAGACAACTTTTTGGAAAAATTTTGTTAAGAGGCACTTCCAGAAGAAGTGGATCAAACTGTTTGTGATCAGTCATATAACCTTGATATTGCTGCAATAATATGTCATGTTAATAGATGGCATTGAAGAGTGCTGCCATAAATTTACCCTGTGCAAGTGCCATTCTTGTAGTGAAAAAAATGGGCACTTCAAAGCAGCATTGTTGTTTAACAGGACTCTTCTTTATGGCTTAACTCAGATTCAGTACTATAGATTGAGCTCTAAAAACACCTTCCTTTGTAAGTCAATTCTGCAGCTATCACTGTGTGTTTTGTGTTAAAACATTCAGAATTTTCATTTGTTTTTCTTCCATGTGTTGATAATTAGACCTTGTGATTTCTAACTTCTAGCCTATGTGACAAGAGCAGAGATCAAATTGCCCCCTTGTTTCTCAACCTTTTTTATAAAGTACCCCTTTTTCAAAATAATAATAATAATAATAATAATAATAATAAAAATACCCCAGTACCTACAATGTTCAGAATCATGCATTTTTTCTATCATTTAACACATTTGTTTAAACACTCATAACTGGTTGGTTGGAAGAAATTGCCTATAGGCACTTCACTTGCCATTGTAGTTACAAATGTGAAAATAAAAAGATAAATAAAAAAAAGATGAACATAAAGTAAGTCCCTTTTTTATTCATGAAATGGTTGTGAAACACTGAGTTAATGTACCCTCTGGAAGAGCTCTGAGTACCCCGAGGGGTACACGTACCCTTAGTTGAGAATTACGGGATTGCACAAATCATTAACTAAAGCCTCATTATTCATTGCCTATTCTCTATTTGTTCTTATTGCACATCTTAATTCTCTTTCACTCAACTCTTCTTGTGCCTTGAAGCAGTTTCATTAGTTAGGGAGATCCAAGATCTCCTTGTAACTACCGATCTTTGTGCAATAAAGGCAAGATTTTCAGTACAAAATGGCTGGTATCTAGAGCAGCAAGAAAAAATTACTTGTGCATGAATAATATACGCCATCTTTGGTGCAATTTTTGCATCCAAAACCCTCCAGTGGCAATTTTGTGCAATCTTAAATGTAAGCTTTTCTTTCATCAGTATAAAGATGGGAGACTTTCTAGGAAAACAAGTGTCATTTTCCTCCCAATAGTTGCACGGTGTTATCTGAATTGGGGCTGCCCCAAAGCCAGTATATTATAATAAGTGTGTGGCATTTAAAAATCAAATAGCATTTTGCACCAAAGTTTGGTGCCCCGCTCAAATTAAAATTTAGTCAAATTGCCTTTTGCCTCCCTCCTTTTGCTTTTCCTGGTTATGCCATTCATCTCTCTTTCTTGTCTGATACAGCTGGTTTAAAAATATGAACTTCACCAATTTTTCATTGACATTTCAAATCTTGATGGAAATAAAAGGATGGCATTTCATTCCGTTTTTCAACTTTACTATCCAAGGCCCTGATGCTATAAGGGATTCTCCTGCATGGATCATTACACACGTGCATTTCTACTGATTTAATTGGGACTCCATACAGGATCATGAGAAATCTGTGAGGACAAAAGGGGCACCTGTCTCTTCCGCAGAATTGGAACTCGTTGTGTTGTATAGTGTAACTGTATTCCTTAAGTATAGCTCTATATCTATATATCTATATCTATCTCTCAACATAGTAGAGATAGTCCAGCCCACAAGGGGTTAGTAGTTTGTTCATGGAGGAAGTGATACATATACATGAATATATTATTTTCAACATATATATTTTACATGCTTAAGGTTCCATGTGTCTATAAGGAAGCTAGTTGTAAAATGGAATGTCTTTCCTAAGTAAATTGAGAGCTTTCAAAATCTGGTTTCATCTCAAACTGAGACAAAAGTCAAAATCTTGGATCTTTTTGTGGAACAAATATTCTGAAAGTATTTTGGTTTGACCTTAGCCAAAGCATTTTGGTTTTATATTATAAATTATAATGTAACACAAGTTGAAATGACAAAATCAAAATGTTTTATTTTGACTTTATCAAAGCTTTATTTCCATGATTTCCTGTAATTATGGTAAGTTTCTGCAAAACATTCTGATTTTTGTGGAATCTGCATTTTTGACAGACATTTTTCCACTAAAATTTTTTCAACTGACTCTGATCAAAATTATTGTAAAAGAAATCTAGGAAGAATAACCCAAATCAGCTAGTTAAGAGAGAACAACTGGGCTCCAACTCTGACCTTTGCTGAAACATGATTCACAAAGCTCCCTGAAATGTTCATACAGAACTTGCAGCCCCATCTGAGTCAATCCATGCATTGCTGGTTTGATGCATTTGAAAAAGGTAAGTAAACATGCTTGAGATTGAGAATAAATCCTCCACTCCAGAGACAGTCTGCCATTCTCCCCATCTACGTGACCTCTTCTCCACAAGACCAGGATCTATCTCTTGGTGTTCACTCAATAACGAGTAGGATGTTTTCATGTCACCATCCTATTTGTGAGTCTATTGATGGCTGATAAACCCAGTTCTGGAGCTGCAGGTCTTATCACAGAAAAGGCAGGTGTTAGCAGCTTTTGGAGGACCACCAGACAGTTTTTACTGCTCTTTCCTTCACCACCTCTCATCTGCACTGCAGTGGGACATCTCAAATTGTGCCACCCCCTTACAGATTACAACTTTCTACCTGGGATGGTCCTAGGCCAGGTTGTCCCAAGAGTGGACACTGATTCTGCACTTTTTTGTTTGTGCCTTCAGCATGTCCTTATATTTCTTCCTCTGGCCCCCAAGAATCCTCCATCTTTCCTCCAACTCAGAAACAGAATTGTTTTAGAATGTGCTGATCAGATACCTGAACCACATAAACAGTCCAGCAAAGTTGGTGAATAGTAAAGGCTGCAATGATGGTCATGCTTGACTCTTCCTGGATGCTCGTGTTCATGCCCCATCCTCCCAAGAGATATTTAGGATTCTCCTGAGGCAACATTGATGATGTTGTTCAAGTGCTTTCAAATGACACCTGTTGTCCAGGTTTCACATGTGTACAGGAGCATTAGAACGGTATACAAGGAGCTTTGTCTTGGCATAGATGTCCCAGTTCCTGAAGACCTTTTGAAGACCAGAATGTATCTAGGACAATATGTGGCACTATCAATTACCTAAGGTGTGTGGATGTTGAGTAGTGAGAAAGTTGAAGCTGGTTGGACACAAAACGAAGCAGTGGGAGAGAAGAGCCACTTTTAAGATTTTTCTGAAAAGTTAAGCCTTCAGGTAAGAGTCTGGGATCTTGTACATGTCCAACTATTTCAAAATGAAATGAAGTTTGCAAGCAGAACTACACAGTCACTTTGCTTTGTGAACTCAATTTCAAACCAAATCCTGATGTCACACAGCCCTAATTCTAAACTGGGATTATGGCAACTCTTTGGGGCAAGAACCCTGGAGCTAGTGGTTGTGCTTAACCTTATTAATGCAGGATACTCAAGTGAGAGACAAAAAAGTGATATTTTTTAGGCTGCTTAAGAAAAAGCAATCAAAAATAAAATCCTATGACATACCAATGAGGTGAAAAATACAGCAGATTCAAATACTCATGTATCTTTCACTTTGATCCACCTGAGACAAATCACTTAGAGAAAATACTGTTTGATTTATCATCAAACCCTCTTTAAGAATAGCTGTCTAGCAGACACAGTATTTAAGAAGCACTTCCTTGTATGCTCAGAGAAGAGTGCTGCAACGTATTCAAGACTGATGGACTTGTTTACCCTGCTCTTTTGTCAGTAAAAGTTTGATCAGTAAAGGGGGTGAAAAAACACACCCCTGACCAGCAGAAGCTTCACAGATGAAAAGTGGCAGCATGGACAGCACTTTGTCTGTGGGAAAGGCTCTCGGTGGTGGTGATTTGATTTTGCTGGCAGGAGTGCCTGCTCTCTTGCCTGCAAAGAATGACTACATGGGATACCTTACAGCAGGTAGTCCCTGGCAAGCCCCTACTTCTATATTTTCCTGTGCCTCCACAGGTGTTGGGCAGTCACAGGTCTCATTGGCCACAGATGACTAGGCTGCCACTTTTTTATTGAATACCCTGGATTAGTCACTGCTACAAACCAAGTTTTGCCTCTCTTGTGAATATAATGTTTTTTAAACAGGTTAAGCACCAATTCTGCAGATTACCAGTGTTTACTGCATTCTAGGTCATAATCTGAGAGGACTCCATGTTTCTAAAACTAAACTGACTGGCTCTCGATGGAAAGAGCCATTTACAGAGATATTGCAGCTGCAGCTAACATTCTAGCCATGTGTAAACAGACTGATTTCCTGGTGTTTGCCTACTCGAAACCCTTCCCCTGACTCCACAATCTGTGCTCTTCCACGTAGGCCAAGTAGTCTACCTGCTGGAGACCTACATAAAGTAACATGGCTACCATTACTGAAATAGGATCTCTTTTCTGTGTATTGGAAATGAAAACATTTACTATTTGCAAGTAGCAGATAAAAAGATTGCAATAGTCATATAGAGCATGGGTACTCATGCTAATGGATTCAGCTGGAACCATTCACCTTCTAGTGCGGAAAGAAGATGCTCTGATAACTCAAGGGTAAAGGCATTTATTTTTGGAATAAGATGTTTCAAGTTCTAAACTTTCTGTTGCTGCAAAATATAGGGACTACACAGAATTTTTTCAAATGACCACCTATATATTACAATATAGCAATAGTGCCTTTTTTCAGGATTACTAATGTTGTGCAAATGAATACTGAAGAAATTTGTGTTTCAAATACTTCAATGACACAAGAGGCTGAATGGTCCAGTCCACTGAAAATCTCAGAAATATATTTTCCTACTCCCCTCCCTGAAGGAAGTGCATGGGCCCTAGCTCTTTGTCAAGCTCCTTCAACCACTTAACAGATTTTCTTGCCTATCATAGTGTCACAGAACAGAGCGATTGCACCTGTATTCCACCTTTGTGCCTCCGTTGTAGTCTCCTGGTCCCTCAGTCATCACCTTTCTTGAGCAGAGACCCAAATGTCTCTCCCTTCTGACTGGGATTTTCCAAGCTGTGCAGTTCTCTGTCCGTACTCTGTTATTCACAGCTATTCAGATTGCTCTAACTGACCAGCGTCTTTGCATTACTTTCTCTTCAGAGCCATCTAACGCAGCAGTGGGGCCTTCCTCTGAAACTAATCATGAACACCCATTCCCTGCCCCGTTTGTGGGGAGCATCAGGTAAGCCCTTCTCCTCATGCATGGAATAAAGAGGGTAGGACAAGATATGTAAGAGGTGGGGCCTCAATCTCAGATGGGTTAGAGACCAGAAAGGAGACAGCTACCCCTATCTTGTGGACAAACTTTGGCCTGGGCTGTGTCATGTCCAGCCCATAGGCAAGACCAATGGTGGGGAGGAATGTCTGGAACTGCCATCCGCCAAGTTCAGAGGAGACAGAGGACACATGAATGACTGACTGGTGTAGGCAGTAGCTCAGGGAAGCCAAACAATAGTTCAGTCGCACTGAAGTTGATTCTGATCTCTACCCTTGTCACAGGAGGTGAGTCAGCATGTTGTGGTAGGATCACTCATGACTTCTAGGGCCCTAGTTAGGACCCATGTCTCCCAGCCTCATGCTACTGACGCCAGCCTTAGAGAGGGCATCTTACCCACCTGAGGCTGGACACCCTTGGTTGTTTTTTGTCTGCCCCAGTCAGGAAGCTGAGCTAAAGACTGCTAACCACTCTGTCAGACCCAGAGCTTAGAGTTTAACTGTGATTTCAGTCCATCCAAGTGAGGGCAGAGAGCTGATTATCCAATCCCACCCCAAAAGGCCAAAACCCTAGACTACTAGGTGGTACAATATATTGCTTATCCCATAAGAACATAAGAACATAAGAATGGCCATACTGGGTCAGACCAAAGGTCCATCCAGCCCAGCATCCCATCTGCCGACGGTGGCCAATGCCAGGTGCCCCAGAGAAGGAGAACAGAAGACAATGATCAAGTGATTTATCTCCTGCCATCCATCTCCTGCCCTTGTTCTGAAGGCTAGGGCACCATACTTTATCACTGGCTAATAGCCATTTATGGACCTAACCTGCAAAAATTTATCAAGCTCTTTTTTAAACCCTAATAGAGTCCTGGCCTTCACAGCCTCCTCGGGCAAGGAGTTCCACAGGTTGACTGTGCGCTGTGTGAAGAAAAATTTACTTTTATTAGTTTTGAACCTACTACCCATCAATTTCATTTGGTGTCCCCTAGTTCTTGTATTATGGGAAAAGGTAAATAATTTTTCTATATTCACTTTCTCCACACCATTCATGATTTTATATACCTCTATTATATCGCCCCTCAATTGCCTCTTTTCCAAACTGAAAAGTCCCAGTCTCTCTAGCCTCTCCCCATATGGGACCCGTTCCAAGCCCCTAATCATCTTAGTTGCCCTTTTCTGAACCTTTTCTAATGCCAATATATCTTTTTTCAGGTGAGGAGACCACATCTGCACGCAGTACTCAAGATGTGGGCATACCATAGTTTTATATAGGGGAAGTATGATATCTTTTGTCTTATTATCGATCCCTTTTTTAATAATTCCTAACATCCTATTTGCCTTACTAACTGCCGCTGCACACTGTCTGGATGTCTTCAGAGAACTATCCACTATAACTCCAAGATCCCTTTCCTGATCTGTTGTAGCTAAATTTGACCCCATCATGTAGTACATGTAATTTGGGTTATTTTTTCCAACATGCATTACCTTACACTTACCCACATTAAATTTCATTTGCCATTTTGCTGCCCGATCACTCAGTTTGCTGAGATCTTTTTGTAGTTCTTCACAATCTGTTTTGGTTTTGACTGTCCTGAACAACTTGGTGTCATCTGCAAACTTTGCCACCTCACTGCTTACCTCATTTTCTAGATCATTGATGAACAAGTTGAACAGGATCGGTCCCAGGACTGACCCCTGGGGAACACCACTAGTTACCCTCCTCCATTGTGAAAATTTACCATTTATTCCCACCCTTTGTTTTCTGTCTTTTAACCAATTCCCGATCCATGAAAGGATCTTTCCTCCTATCCCATGACCACCTAATTTACATAAAAGCCTTTGGTGTGGGACCGTGTCAAAGGCTTTCTGGAAATCTAGGTATATTATGTCCACTGGGTGCCCCTTGTCTGCATGTTTATTAACCCCTTCAAAGAATTCTAATAGATTAGTTAGACACGACTTCCCTCTACAGAAACCATGCTGACTTTTGCCCAACAATTTGTGCTCTTCTACGTGCCCTGACAACTAACTATTGATTGTTCAGTGGTGTAGTGAGGCAGAGTGGCCTCTCTCCATATTTAATACAGGGCTATAAACAGTGCAATTACTAAGTTTTTTTTCTAAGCAAGCACATTTATTCTTATGGAGAAAGCAAATGTACTATAAACAATGAATGATCTACATGCAGGCTAATATGCTTGTCAGCAGTCATCCCCCTATCCCAACAGGAGGAGCCTTTTTGTGTCACCAAAGGTTTTTCTATGGTTTCAAGTTCATAACAACTTTAGCTCAGAACAAGAACATCCAGTAAAGGGTTAAGTCTGTTGTTTATACAGCTAGCACCTTTAGTTTTCAAATTCTAGGAACAGGTGATCTGTAGACAATGGTCCTCTCCACAAGGATAGACAGGGAATTTGCATAACCTGAGATGAGCATTTGCATTCACTTCCCTTAGAGATTCTTCAGGAAAGCTACTTGACACAGTTGGTCCAAAAGTCTGTTCTTATCACTCCCATTGCTCAGTACATTCCTTTGAAGATAATAACATTCCCAAGGCTCAGAGTGACACACAACCTTTGCATTTAATACAATGGATTCCTAAGATACATACACTTAGTTCAGTGTGGCTACGTCTACATGAGAAGTCTTTTAACAGAAGTCACTATTGGAGGGGATTTCCCAGAAAAACTTCTGTCAACCGATTGCATCTACGCATAAAAGCAGATCAAAAGAGCAATCTGCTCTGTTGATAGAGGAGCCAAACTGTCCTGCCCTCTCTCGACAGAATGGCTGACTGGAAGCTCTGCAAACAGGGCTGCCGGGGGAACCAGAACCCTGTCTGTTGACAAAAGGGCCTCGGAGCATCTGCATGGCTATTTTGTCAGCAGAACACTGTCAAGAGAGGCGTTATACCTGAATGGAGAAAGGTATAGTGCTGCTGGTGAATGTTCTGGGTTTTGTTGACAAATTGTCAACAAAATGCATTTTGTGTGTAGACGCTCTGTGTTTCTTCCCAACAAAAGCCCAGTTTTGCCTGGAAAATCCTCTTGTGTAGACATAGATTGGGTGTTTTCAGGGATATTGCAAGAAATTGTCAGATTTGTCACACACAGAGCTAAGATATCGCCTTTTACCCTAATTGCCATATGATTTATGAAGAAGTAGAAGGATAAAACTCTTCAGACTAATAAACTCCTCTTCTGCTCCCTGATTGCATGCCAGAATGAGACTTCTAAATGGCCTTCTGAACCTGTGTCACCTTTTAATAGGCTTTCTTGGCTTATTTTAAAAACTAGTCATAAATGTTTATTAAATGACAGCTGACGCTCCACATCATCGATTGCCAGAACCTGTATGCACAGTGCTCCCTCTGGCACCACTTCCAAGAGCTAAACTGGTAGTTCAAGTGGGCAGGTCCTCTGAATCTGCCTCTGGGAAGAAGGTAGCCTTTGATGACTGTGGAAGCATCCCAGGGCTAGCACTGAGGTGGAAACAGTTTGCGTAAAACTGGGAGAAGTCACAGAAGTTAATTGGTTCTGGAACCATGCATAGAGGCGAGCACCATTCACTACTAAAACATAAATCTAAAAATAAGGCAATATTCTGCTTGCCCTTTTCACCATTGATTTTATTCCCCTGGATAAATCAAGGGAATGGGATATGGCCCATGCCTATGAAGGTGTTCATTAGGAAGTCCACATACATTCATAAGTGAAATTTGGAAAATGAAAGACTACCCAACAGCACCCATTATCCTTGTCCGAAATCCCTCTCATGGAAAATGCCACAAGTATTGCTCAAACCCTGAGCATTGCACAATCATTTCTAAATCCTTTTATTGGAAGTTAACACATTGGGTCAGATCCTCAGCTGGTAACTGTGGTGAATTCAATGGTACTAAATGGTACTGAATACACCAGCCTTGATGTTCTTAAGCCCACTGCTTACAAAGAATGGAACATGCCTTTTTTTCAGCTGCCTTTTTAACAAAGGTTGGTTTAGGAAAGTTGAGGCGAGGGCATGAGGGAAATAGAGACTTCTGTTGACTTGAGTAGTATATCTTCTATTTTTAGACCTTCATTGCGTGTGTAAGTGTTTTGAAAATAGAGATTTTTGGTAGGTGTAATTAATTTAATTTGCAAGGAAGTTACTAATTTCACTGAAAAGTAAAGATCATCCAAACACATGATTCATCATAGCTCCACCTCAGCCTGCAGGGATAACTAACTCCACTGGTGAGAAGATAATTTTATTTTAATTCTCATGCAATCATTGAACAACTTCAAGACAAATGCCAGCTATCAATCTTTGAGTGAATTATTGTCCTTCATATTCGGGTGTGGTGGAATAAAAGATGTCATGCTTTAATACCTATAAAGCTTTTTGGATATAATTTTGTGCAGAAGCCATAATAAAGATAAAATCACATTTTACGATTTACATGAATAATATGTTTCAGAAGACCAAAATTAAAGACTTGGAAAAGTACAGAGGATTTTTGCTGATTAAAAAAATGATTTTTCCTGGCACTTCAATTGCTATTAAAAGCAATATATTTATCTGTACTTTTACCCATTTTCCTGTATTTGCAAGTTATTCATTTGATCCCTTATCTTCTTGGAAGGAATCTCAGAAGAAAACAGTACATGAGAAAGAAAACAGATTTCATAATTTGTATTTCATGTTTTAATGAATGTACATAGGCAGCTTCAAAGATATAGGGGACTTCAATGGAAGTACAGAGTGTGAAAGGAACAAAGGAGTAGGTGCAAATAGTACAGTCTTAATTGCACAGTAGATAGAAATGATTTGTGGATTTTGCTAGCCTATAAAATGTGTCATACACTCACAATAAAAAATTATAGCACCATGTCTTGCCAGTGATCCACCTAGGCAGACAGCTTCACCCACACGAAGTTCCATAAGTGTTAATGGGGCTCCATGGTTGTATGGGTGTATGCCTACATTGCTTGGAAATGCCAGGTTAAAGTATGCAGGCAGTTCCCTCCTGTCAAAAATAAGTGACTATTCACTATCACTCAGTCAATTTATGGCTACCTTGCAAGCTTAGCTTTGGTCCTCTGAATGGTCAGTTGACCTATGGTGTTGGTTGCATGATAGTCTATAACAGTATCTATTGGGGATGGAATTTTTCAAAACACTGCATACACATAATTACACTCTCTTTCAAGTTACAGAGGGATAGCTGGTTTAACATGTAAAAACAATGAGGAGCCCTGTAGCATCTTGGGTTACAACTAAACTAGCAAGTTTTTTTGAAAAAGCCAGGGATCGTTCAAAAAATCCTGCAGAGCTTCTACACACAAAATATGTTCTTTCTATATTAATCAGAAAGATGCAGCACTTTTTCTGGCAGCCCTCTTCTTCTCCCAAATCATGAAGAGTGACTTTTTCCAAAACATTCTTTCAGAAAAAATGTGTGTAGACACCCAAGGCACCCTTTTTTCAAAAGAGTGCCTCATGGTGCCAGATTTTTCAATCCCTGGCCTGCTCTTTCAAAAGAGTGGAGGCTGTGTGGACACTCTATCAAAAGAGCGGATAGATTTTTTTTTTCTTTATTGTGTGTGGACATGCTCTTTCAAAAGAAGTTATTTTCAGAAGAGATGATCCAGAAGAATTTCTTTCTAAGGATTGCTGTAGTGTAGATGTAGCCCTGGAGAATAAAGGTATGTCTGCATATGAGCCTCAATTCAAAATAGGCTATTCTGGAATAGCTACTCCAAAATAGCTTATTTCAAAAAAATAAGCTAAACTACATACACACTACTACATATAAAAATGCATTCCTGAGTAACATTTAGCTATTTTAAAATACAGTGTCTACTAACATAAAGCCTATTTTAAAATATGCCCATTGGACACAGTATGGCTTATTTTGAAATAGGTGCTAATCCCTGTCTTAAAAGCATCTATTTGCCCCAATCCCTAAATGGCCTCCTAAGGGATGGAAATCACAACCCCACATTCAGAATGCCAATGCTCAGACCACTGAGCTATCCCTCCCCACGCCCCCCCTGTTTTGAAATAGCGATTTCAAAATAGGCATTATTCCTCATAGAATGAGGTTCACCCATTTCAAAATAAGGTAACTGCTGTTTTGAAATTATTTTAAAATAGTGGTTGCATTGTGTAGAAGCTAGAGCTACATCTACACTGGAGAGTTTTATTGACAAAACCCTGGTTTTGTCAACCAAACTCGCTGAGTGTCCACATTAAAAATGCATTCTGTCGACATACTGTCACCAGAACTCAGCACTTTTGTCGACAGACTTCTGCCTCTCTCCCATGAGGCACAACACGGTTCTCAACAGAAATCTATCAACAAAAAAGCTGTGTGGATGCTTGGGGTAGGGGGTGGGAGGGGGACCCTCTGCCCACAGACAGGCCTTCCAGGTCACTGGGCAGCTCTGTCTGCTGTGCTTCAGGTTGGTCATTCTGTTGACAGAGCAGCTCAACAGAGCAGATCAACAGTTATATGCCTTCGTGTGTGGCCATGATCAGTTGATAGAAGTTTTGTCAGAGGTAACTTCTGTCAACAGATCGCTGTAGTATAGACCTAGCCCAGGATAGTAGTAGTAGGCATCATTCAGTCTGCATAGACCATGGATCGTGCCCTTTATAGTTTCAATTGAGGACTTCATTTACAGCGTCTACTGTGACTATGAAGGCCCACATGAGAGTGACAGTCCTTGCTGCATTTCTTGCAGATGTGGTGGGTGTCTGGCAAGTCCTTAGTGTGCTTTTTGTGTGCTCGCTTCTCCTCTGTTAGCTGTCTGATCTTCATCTCGCCCTTCTGAAGGCCCTTGTGTAACCCCTGCCTCCATCTGCTGCGGTCGTCTGCTAGTTCTTCCCAGTTGTCCAGCTCGATGTCTGCCTCTCTGAGGCCTCTCTTGCAGACATCTTTGTAGAGCAACTGGGGGCGTCTGGGAGGTCTTTTGCCAGAGGCTAGCTCACCATACAGGATGTCTTTTGGAATCCTTCCATCATTCATCCTGTGGACATGGCCAAGCCAGTGGGGCCGACGCTGCCTGAGGAGGGTGTGCATGGTTGGGATTCCAGCTTGCTCGAGGACGGCGGTGTTGGTCACTCTGTCCTTCCATGATATTCCAAGGATGCGCCTGAGGCAGCGCAAGTGGAAAACGTTCAGCCTCTTTTCCTGGCGGGCATACAGGGTCCAAGTCTTGCTGCCATAAAGGAGGGTGCTGAGGATGCAGGCTTTGTAGACTTGCATTTTGGTGTGAGTGTACAGCTTGTTGTTATTCCACACTCTCTTGCTGAGTCTGGACAGAGTTGTGGCCGCTTTTCCGATCCTCCTGTTTAGCTCAGTGTCCAACGACAGGGTGTCAGTGATGGTGGACCCAAGGTAAACAAACTCATGGACGACCTCTAACATCTAGTTGTCAATGCTGATTGATGGGGATTCAGCAACATCCTGACCGAAGGATAGTTATTTCAAAATACCAGCTATTATTTTGAAATAACTTTGCAGTGTAGGCCTACCCTACCAGCTGTATTTGGGCATAACTTTTTCACAGGAAAATCCCACTTCTTCAAATGAACTGGAGTGAATATACAAAGGCACGTATATATGTATGAAAATTACTGCAGATGAAAGAAGTTAACCATCATTCTACCAAAAAAAAAAAAGGGGGAGGGAGGGAATCCTTCAAAATTCAGTTGCAAAGGGAAACACCTGAATGGGAGCTCATTAGCAAATTCAAAACTGTACAATAGGCCTCAATAATAGCAGTTCATCTGGTGAAGTGGGCTTTACCCATGAAAGCAATGCGTTCTGTGTGTAGATGCTCTGAGAGTTTTGTTGCCAAAACCCCAGTTTTGTCTACAAAACTCTCTAGTGTAGATGTAGTTCATATGTTTTAAATTGTAGGGTCTCAGGTCTCAGAGTTATGCCACTTATACTGTATTTATTTGTATTTACTTTCACTACATTGTAGTTATGGAAACATAACTAAAATTTTCTTATGGTTAAAAATGGCAAAACAAAAAGCAGTCAAGTAGCACTTTAAAGACTAGTAAAATAGTTTATTAGGTGAGCTTTCGTGGGACAGTGGGTCTGTCCCACAAAAGCTCACCTAATAAACTATTTTGCTAGTCTTTAAAGTGCTACTTGACTGCTTTTTGTTTTGATAGTGTATAGACTAGCACGGCGTCCTCTCTGTTACTATTAAAAATGGCAGTTATTTGAGAGTTCTGGATAATAGAATGACAGATATGAAAGAGTTTACTGTAACTAACATTGGAGATATAATCCTTCCCACCAGCTGAAGCTCTGTTCCCATGTTTATATTTGTCCCCACATTTCCAAAACAGCTATATAAATTCATGGTTCACAACTATTTTAAACCCCTGTCTGCACTTTAACAAAATAACAGACAGATTCTGTTATCCTTATTCACTGTCACTTGTTATTTCTTCCACAAATAGTCCCAATGAAATCAGTAGGACCATTTGAGCTTTAAGGTGCTAGTCAGTATATGTAAGTTTATCAGAATTTGGTCCAACAGATAATTCCCTTTAATAGTCAAAATTCAATTTCTTTGTTTTTCACTTAATTAATAAAAGTATGTTAATAAATATTGACCACTGAGATAAGACTGCGTGTTGTGAAAAACGTGAGTCAAGTCTCAAATGCATGAAACTGAACACTGTTCCTATTTCATGTTAAACGCTGGGCAATTTTTTTTAAGAAAAAGTAGTATTTCAGACACACTAAGTATAATGCTTATACCACAGATTCCGTAAAAAATGAACTGCATAAGCTATTAGCAACTGTCGGAGTCATAAACACCTTAGGCTAGAAAATCAGATTCTCACGCCAAATGCAACTTGGCTCCATCTATCTACATGGAGCTACACTTCTGCAATTTTGTAAGATAAATGTCCATGCTGTTTTATAAGAGGAAACTACAGCTGGGGTGAATCTTCTTATTTTTCACCAGTGACTTAATAACGGCAAGCTCAGTGTAAATATTGAAAGGCCACTAATACTGAAAATATTTTTTCTCTGGTCGCTGAGCTATGTGAGCGCTTTCTTTTTTTTATATACTGCTCATGCACAAAAACGTTAAGATTTGTCTACACAAGATGGAATATTTAGTAAATACTGTAGTGGACTCTGAGCATTTCATAAAACATATTGCACTTTATGTAGCATTTGCAGAGGAAAGCTTTGTTGAGCTATGCTTTATCCCAGCTACTGGGAACCTCAAAGACAACTTTAATCTCAGATGAAACCACCCGTGAATACAAAACTCCTATCACTTGGAGATTATAGAGTAAAAAAGGAAGAAATGTTACAAAGTGTACTCCACTGCACCTATTTTCATGACAAAAGTGCCTTAGGAAATGCAACAGAGGACTCGCATTTAATTTTTTTTTTTTTTTGAATTTATACACTACAATTTACAGGTTATGCATGTGTCCCCTTTTGAATCTGGAAGACACCAGAAGATACAATACATAGAGTAGTGTCTATCAGAAGAGACCCAGCATACCACTTGAAAAGATTTGCCTGGATCTGAACCTTTACTTGAATGCAAGACTAAGCATTAATTTAATCATTAAAAAGATTGACAAAGAGTGATGAAAATGTAATCAGTATAGCCAGTTAACACTTAAAGAAGCATCCTTTTTATGAAAGTTCAAAATATCTCCTGATCTGCATGTCTGTGCTTCAGAAATAAACCGACTTTAATTATTTCCTGTTTGAACCTTCCAGTGTTGCCTTGGTTTTAGTAGGAGTTTATCTAGCAAAAACCGATGCTGCTCATTTCCTCAGTGGATTAACTGGGCAATGATGAAACAGAAGCTTCTGTCTGCTTCATTCTTTACACAACCTGGTGTTAAAGAGTGACCTTTCACCCTCAGAGGTTTTAAGGATTAAGGATACTTTTAAGTCTCCGTCTGGTTACTAATCCACCACTTTCACTTGATGTTAAATAAGCACTTCCTGATTTACCCTTTAAATCCTGTAAACATAATAAAACAGAGTTTAACCTTTACCTTAGGATTTTACCACTATCTTATGCTCTGTCAAATAAACCTTTATAACAGGCGGGGAAGAGCAAGCTAATAAGCGATATCCTGAATTTTTTTACCTTGGGATATGTAACAAAACATTACAATATTTTAATATATTCAGGTCAAACACTCATGAGGAAGCATCAAGGCCTTATGCTGTGCAAATAATGGAAATTTTAAAAAGCACTATAAGCTAACTGAGATAAAGAAATAGATATTTCCTCCACATTCAAGTTGCTATAAGAAAATAATATTGGAAGGAATCAAAATGGAAATACATTGAGACAGATTTCATAATCTAAGGCTTCATAATGTCCAAGACTATCACTTTGTCCTCCAGTGATGGCTCTGTAAGGCCAGGCCTACATCTGGTGTAAATGGTGTGGTTCCACTGAAATTAATGGAGCTATGTTGCTTTACACCATGTAAGCATAAGACCCTGTATATTTTACTTCTCATGGGTTTTTTTTTTCTTAGATGTAGAACATTCTATTTGTGTGGAGAATATGCAGTTTGATGGTTATTGCTAGTACGTAAACTGATAAATGACCCGTGTTTAGGCACAAAGTTATCAATAGTTGTCTTTAAAACATTTCTTCTAATGGCAGTTTCAGAGATTATATGGATTTCTCCTTATATGCGTTTTGCATAATCAGCTTCAGTAGAGTGACTCCTTCAATTTAGTGCTTGAGCCCATTGGAGTCAGTGGAAAGCCTGCCAATTAATACAAGCATGTTTTTGTTTCAGGTCCAAACTCTGAGATAAATGGTTGGGGACCCAGGCCCAATATATCTCCAGTGAGTGAACATTCAATTTCTTGAGAACAGAGATACAGCCATAAATTGAAATGGACACTAGATTAACAAGCCACCATTATATTAAATTTGTTCATGGAAAATATAATCTATTATTTGGATTTACTGATGCAAGATCTAGATCAGTGGGTCCCAACATTTTCACTAGTGCACACTCCCAATCACCATCCCCCAAATCATTCGCGGACCCCGTCAAAGACAGTTCTAACTGATGTGTACACTTCATTCAATGAAAAAAGGAAATCACCACTTACAGTTTTGGACAGCAGTTAATAACATTATTGAAAGGCATTTAATTTAGAAAGAATATTTCATTGTAACTTTACAATTTATTTAAAACTTATTTTCTATTACCATTTTATTTATCTTTTCTTCATGGACCCCCTGCAATACCTTCATGGACTCTTAACCCCTGTAGTTTTGTACAGTGTTACTGCGTTAATTAATTTAAATTAGTACAGGGTATGCCAATATCTCTTAACAAGTTTTATTTTTAGTGAATTTCCAAAATAATTTTAAAAGAAATTTTACACTCTGCACTATGAAATAAAACTATAGCTCTCATTTTTCATTACTCACCACTCTGCGGTTCACTAGGATAAGAAGTTGATTCCCTCTTTAGGGATTCTAAATCATGGGCTTTATTGTCAAAGGAATGTTGCTGTCTGTCTTTGATCAGAAACCTGATTGGCTTTTGATATGTATTTTTGAAAAAAATATTTATTGAACTGAGTATCTAACATGTCCGTTATAAATATTTGCTAGTCTTTGCGCCAGCTATTGCAGAAGAGGAAATAGAGATGGGAAAATCACTTAAACTTGTGAGTCTTTTAATATGATCAAAACTCTTTTGTCTTCTGCCTCAACAATTTGAAGTAGTTCCTTCTTCTTCCATGCTTTGATAACTCCATCTACAGTCATTTGAATAATTCAAGTATAATCATTTATCAGGAAGTTTGAGTGAACTTCCATCTGAGCCTTGGAAGTCATTTTGTCCAAACATGGAGCTTAAACTCTACTAATTCACCTGTAACGGGGACAGCTGATTTGCTTGGGGTCTGTTGCAGAAAAAACAGAATACAGCTAAAATTTAACAGGATATTGGAATTGAGAAGCAAGGATTATACACAACTCACCTTCAAAAATACTGAGTGCAATGAATAGGGCCATGTTTGAGACATTTAGGCTACGTCTACACATGAAGCCTACATCGAAATAGCTTATTATGCAGCAACATCGAAATAGGCTATTTTGATGAGTAACATCTACACGTCCTCCAGGGCTGGCAACGTCGATGTTCAACTTCGACGTTGCACAGCACCACATCGAAATAGGTGCTGCGAGGGAACGTCTACACGCCAAAGTAGCACACATCGAAATAAGGGTGCCAGGCACAGCTGCAGACAGGGTCACAGGGCGGACTCAACAGCAAGCCGCTCCCTTAAAGGGCCCCTCCCAGACACAGTTGCACTAAACAACACAAGATACACAGAGCCGACAACTTGTTGCAGACCCTGTGCCTGCAGCATGGATCCCCAGCTGCCGCAGCAGCAGCCAGAAGCCCTGGGCTAAGGGCTGCTGCCCATGGTGACCATAGAGAGAGCGTCTCTCAACCCCTCAGCTGATGGCCGCCATGGCGGACCCCGCTATTTCGAAGTTGCGGGACGCGCAATGACTACACGGTCCCTACTTCGACGTTGAATGTCGAAGTAGGGCGCTATCCCCATCTCCTGATGAGGATAGCGACTTCGACGTCTCGCCGCCTAACGTCGAAGTTAACTTCGAAATAGCGCCCGACGCATGTAGCCGTGACAGACGCTATTTCGAAGTTAGTGCCGCTACTTCGAAGTAGCGTGCACGTGTAGACACGGCTTTATGTTCCCAACAGGGCATACTGGTATAAAAAGAGCCATATATAATACTGGGCTCATTCGTGGACTACAGATTGTGCCAGTGTGTGTCAATGTATGTAAACACAATTTGTCATGAGACTTAGGGAAGGGGAGAAGAGGAGGAATTTTAATATGGAAACTTAATTTCTTTTTCTGATTGTTATTTAGATTTTTGAGGAACACAGTCCATCCAGCTCAGGCACTTACAAAGTAAGGTCTATATGTTCTGATGCAAAGACAGCTGCCTTGAAGAGAAAGTGTCAGCAAACCGAAGTGGAAAGAACGAAGAACAAGTGGAAATTATATAATCTTGAACAGAAAACAAGAAAATCGATAATAGTAGTTTCTTTACATGAAACCTGGGACAAATTAAATGTGAGGCTGAATTAATCTCTGGCATGAGCCATTTCATTTCAGTAAATTACCCCGGTTTTGAATTTGGCCTATTGGACCACATATATGTTTTAACAGGAAACACTCCCTGACAATGTTTGTTTCTCGAAAATTTAAGAACATCAAAAATTTAAGAGCAGCACGTACAGGACCTGTAACTTGCTCTGGAGAGTTCTTTTGCAGGGCTAGAATGAAATTGATAGAAAAGCACTGAGACTGGCTCCCCAAAAGTGAGAAGGCCAAAAGTTTGGGGTCACCTTAGTGTGACTGACTTACTTAACTTAAACCTTTGTGCTCTGGGTGGAACATAGGTCTTCTATAAGTCTCCTCCACTTCACTCTGTCTCAAGACAAAACTTCTAGCTGACTCCAGGAGTACCCACTTGTTGTCCTTCAATCTCAGTAGGTCTTCTCCACATTGTCCAAGGTCTTCCTCTTTTGAGTTTTCCTTGCAGGTTCCATGTGAGAGCTTGATGGACTAAGGTGGATGAAGTGTACTGCTTGGAAATCTGATGGCAGATTTACTGACCGACTGGCAGTAATTATCAAGAGAAATATCTCTTTAAGTTGAGCTGACTTTGCAGTCATAGCTGCCTGCCTCAGGGATCACTCTTCTCCAAGTCAAGATTACTGTTCTTTCTGACCCTGTTCACTTCAGTAATACCACTTAGCTGTGGTAACAGTCCATGGGCATATTGGTTAGGCATGACATAATGCTGTGTTCATCAGCAGACTCTTCCAAAATCCAAAATTGGATCTCTGTAGGACCACTGCAGTTAACTGTGTTTCCTTTGAGTCGGTATTTGTTGCCCAAGGTCCAGGAGCAAAGCCATAGAACTCTGGAAGAGATAATACAGCATAAGACACAAAATAACATAATTAGAGCCATTAGATATGTGTTGAAAGTATCTATAGTAACATACTATAATTCTGGATTATCACAAAGAGGTAGAACCACTTTACCAAATACCCGTTCCAGATACAAAGGCCCAATTTCACTTTCATTTGCTCATAATGCTGCTCTGAGCCAGTTTCTTCTCTCTTTACTTATACCATATGTTGCAAGTGATTCCACTTGCTCCAGTGAGGATACTCTCTTGACTGTAGAGTATATTCTGTGCAGTTCAGAATGGGAGAATCAAGTGCTACAAATTCTGGAATTTCTGCAAATGTGTGAAGTTTGTAATTGCTATGAGGAAAAATGAGGAGTGAGGATTTTAAATTAAATATATGGATTAGGGATTTGCTTTGTTATGTTGGCTCTTCCTTCAATTTTCTGTTCTTCTTTTGGTGTTGGTAATGCTTTGAAAAACACTGCATGTTTGCTACGTATTTTTCTATTGCTTTGGCATATTTCATACGTTGTCATTTCCTACTGACCTCCTATGAATACATATGACTAGAAATGAATTTCTCTGTGTTCTAAACAATGTAAAGAAGTTCAGGCCTGTTAGTCTGCAGCAAGTTCTTTGCCAAAGCTTCATACTGTGGTGAAGGAACTCCATTGTGCCCATTGGACTCATGCTATTATTATTGATACTTAACTTATATATAGCAATAGTCAAGTACTTTAAAAGGAGGTGAGCATCATTAGGCTTATTTTGGCAAGGAGAAAAGTGGGACATGGTGGTGTGGTGAATTGTGTAAAGTTATTCAGGAAAGGGTGACGGTGCTGGGAGCAGAACCCTTGTCTTGTAAGGCCTGACCTAGCTCTCTAACTACTATTTCTCACTGCTGCCATTAATTAGGCTCCACAAATTAGTTTGTTTTAAGAAAAAAAAAAGAAAGACGCCTGACTGCTGAAGGAGTCCTATTCAAAACTGCACCAAACTCAGCCTTTTTAATAGTCTACAATAGGTTTACATACAGGTTCCCTTTCTACTGGCTCATAAGAAGAGCTGCTCACATGCTCACTGCACTGCTTTCTTCTGCATGACTTACCAGTCACTTTTTGGGTTTGTGTTTGTTTGTCTGTTCTATTCACAGCACAATTCTGAAATAGGGGGACAAGGAGCCAAATTCATTGCTGTTATATCTCCATTGACAACAATAGATTTATGCCAGCAGGGTATTTGTCCCAGTATATTTCACAAGGTTAATTTAACTCCCAATCTTGCACCATTGAAGCTAATCTGAGTTTTGTCATTGTCTTCAAGAGGAAAGGAAGAGCCTTTTCTTTTGTGTATGTTGGGCCTACCTACCCTCTTGTTTACACCAGTGTAATTCCTTTTGATTTCAACAGTCATTCCTTCTTACACCAGAGTAAGTAGGATGAGCATCAGCCCCATCTTGCTTAAACACCCAGCAAACATTTGAATAAGTTGAAGGTTTTGCCATCAATCAAAGATAGACTCCAAACAATATTCACAAAAAATAACTAAAAGAGAAATGAAAAATGTATTAAACAAGACACATACAGTACATTTTAATTTAACATTACCCTTGTCTGACACAACTACTATTATACAGCGTTAATTAACGTAGTTTTTTAAAAACAGAACATCTTTTATTGAGTGGTTAGCATTCAGACAGGTTATGACATTTGTAGAGTAATTAGCAACTGTAAAATATGACTAACCAAATCACCATTTTAAATAAAATCTAGGCGCCTGCATTCTTATGTATAAAACAAGGATTATAAGCTGTACATGACCAAGAAATATTTTACAACAGATCCCAAGAGACTGAAAATACTAATCAAGATTTAAAATATCTGTAGTTATAGGCCTGTAAATATTCTTGTCTGCTCAAAATTAAATTAATGGCTTACAACCAAACTGGTGATGCAAAGCAGTCAGTGGTTAGGCTACTAATGTTTAAAAAGAAAAAGAGAGAAATTAAATAAATCCACATGAGAATGGCTTTGTACCACTCTTGCTTATACCCAAGTGTAATTTTAAATTGTTAGTGCTTTTCCAAATGCCAAACCCCAGCATTCTCTGTGTTCTCCACCAATACCAGCCATGGCAACTTTCCACGCCGCCTTACCAGGACACTAGTGTCACTCACCTGGTTGCATTGTACGCTCATGTCTCTTTAATTTCAAAGTTAAATCACAAGATTGGGTCCACCTCTGCCCTTCATGAAGCTGCAGGCAAACTGAGCATCAAGTCAGCAAGGGGTGAGAATCTTGTGGTTTTGTGATTCACAGAAGTCTAGTTGTGAGGTTTCATTAATTGACCTTTGTAAGGAGCTTTGAAATCCTCACATGAAAGACTCTACAATGATATACTCATGTGTGTCACTTATACACTTTACCACTCTTCTCTAACTCCCCATTGGCTTATTTTCTTTTATGTTCATGAGGTGTAGTGCCATGTAACATGTTCCTCTGCTAAATATTTCTCAAGTGTGGTTTTAAAAGGCTACATCTACACAAGACGCATCTGTCAACAGAGGTCACTATTGGAAGGGATTTCCTGGCAAAACTTCTGTCGACAGAGTGCATCCACACACAAAAGCAGATTAAAAGAGCAATCCGCTCTGTTGACAGACAGCAGTCAGACTGCTGTGCCCTCTGACCAGAAGCTCTGCAAACAGGGCTGCTGGGGAACTGGAAGCCCTGTCTGTTGACAAAAGGGCCCTGGAGTGTCTGCACAGCTGTTTTATCTACCAAATACTGTGAAGAGAGGCATTATACGTGAGTGGGGAGAGGTAAAATACTGCCTACAGATGTGTTGGGTTTTGTCAGTAAACTGTCAACAAAGTGCATTTTGCAAGTAGACATGCTGTGGTTTTCCCCAATGAAAGCACAATTTTGCCAGGGAGAGCCTCTTGTGTAGATGTATCAAGAGGTATTAGTGCAACTTTGCCGGAAGCCATACCACCCCAAGTTGTTATCTTGTTGGACTTCACAAGTTAAGAAAAGCTGCACTGAGAGAATGTGAGGATGGGAACACAGAAGAAAACTACAGGTAGTGGTGCTGGTGATTAAGAAAATAACTCCCTCTGAGTCAGAGGTTCTCTGAGCAACAATGCCACAGCAGGGCATTAGGGGGCCCTGTGCTACTGAAAGTGACTTCTCTCAAAGAGGATAAAGCTCAAATCTTGGTGCATCGTCAGTAAAGTGCTCATAACTCTATGTGCAAGAATATTGTTAAGTATAGCACCCAAAAGTGTGCTTAGGACTTGACCACGGACAAAGAAATTGACCCTGGAGAGTGTTCAGCCTGGATACTAAACATGAGGCACTATGTAAGGTTAAAGAGCAGTAGGAAAAATTTGAACCCCCCGATTGCTGCTGCAATATAGTGACAAGACTACTTGGTTTAGACATGCTCCACATTTTCCCCCAGTGGCTTGTTATTTTCTTGGCCCAGGTTTTCTCAGCCATGGTAGACTTTTACCACTCCCCATTTCATATGCAGATCCTTTACTTTAGCCACTCAAGCACAGGATGGTGTTAATTCATTATTTTGAAATATTCCCTATTCCCTGTCTACACAGCCTCTATTTCAAAATACCTACTTTGAAATAGGTGCCATTCCTCGTAGAATGAGGTTTACCTATTTTGAAGCCAACCAGTAGTTTGAAATTATTTGGAAATAGAGGCTGAGTTGTGTAGACACTTGCAAAGTTATTTCAAAATAAAGGCTGTTATTTCACAATCACTTTGCTGTGTAGACATGCCTCTTGTAGATATATTTACGCAGGAGTTGGCAGGTAGAGAGTGATGCATGAGCTATTGTGTACCTGTCTATCTCTGGTGAGGAAGCACCCTTTCCACTGCTGTGCAGACATACCCTAGCATCCAAATTCCCATCTGCAAAAGGGGAAAAGTCTTTCCTGTCTTTCACCTAGTGGGTGTACCATCTATCCAGAGTGTAAGCTCTGGGGACAAATACTGTCTGTTGCTATATTTGTGTCCAGAGTCTATCTCAAACCTGGTTGAGGCCTGTATGCGTTAGTGGAATACAAATAATCATTCTTTAGGAACCTTGGGTGTTGCAGTCTGGGTCTCTACAAGGTAGCCAGTGCCAAAGCATATTATAATGTCATATTAAATGTGAAGATGGATGCTCTGGTACCGAGTTCCCAGGCTGGGGTTGTGCTGCTGTTGCAGTGGATGACTGATACCTGCCTTTAAGATGTGTCACTGGTGACTAACTGGAGCGCTGCTGTGGATCAAGTTGTGCAGGAGGGAATGGGGGAAGAGAGCATTAGGGGAATAGGAGGGAACAGAGTTAGTGTTACACTAGCAGGCTTGTTAAGTGATACCTTAAAGAATCATTGCTCATATCTGTCAAAACAAGAATTTAAAAACTTAAAAATGCTGTCAAAACAAGAACTCAAAAAACACTGCAAAATATAGACATCCACAGCTAAAGTACATTATATAGCAGAGCTAAGGGGGAAAATTTTGAAAAAAATATTTTTACTGGAAAATGTGGATTTGTCAAAATCAAAACCTGTTTGCAGAAATACATCTGCTTTGAGGGAACTTTGGTTAGGAAGGTTTCTTAGCTCCACGATGGAATTGAGATAAAGCAAACAGGGCCCAGTCCATACCGCAGTGGTTAGGTAACTCACCTGGACTGTAAACAAGCAAAGGCTCTAGTTTTGAGTCCCACTTGGACACACTAGCAGCTTGAGCCAGGGTCACCTGCATCTCAGATAAGTGCCATAATTCCAGGGTTGATGACCATTGCACAGTTAGGGATTCTTGTTTGCTGGCCAGCCCTGCTATACAAGTCTCAGCTCAACACAGCCTTCTCCCTGTACTGACATTACCTCTGATCTTCCTGTCTGGACTTCTGCCTGACTTAAGGATCTCTAGCACCTCTGGAATAAGTGGCACTAAGCCAGCTGAGGCATTTGTAAACATAACATTTGCTGCTGATATACTAAAGTAATGGGTGCCTGAGAGAACTCTAAGTGCATTGCAGACAATGGGGACTCTTTCAGGGAGTCTAAACTTGCACTGGGGCTGTCATTGCCAGTGGGTGGTGTTATGCCTGTGCTAGCTCTGATTGAATTAGCATACTAAAATTAGAGTGTGCCTGAGCTGCTAGACACATCCTGGGAGTAGTGACTTCCTCCCACTTCTTGCACTGTTGTGCACTACATCCTCTGTTTCCCACATGGAAGCTCAGTCAGAGCTAGCATGACGAGGTCTCCTCAAGCTGGGAATAAACACTCCCAGAAGCGGGGTAGGGGGGTGGAGGTGGGGAGTTGAAGTAATTTTAAATGGCGTAGCTGAGGGTCAGGTAAGCCCTAAGTTAGGGCTCTTCTAATTTATACTCTGCTTCCCACATCCTGCCACTCACCCACAAAGCAGTGCTTCAGTCATGCCACTTGGTCCTTACTCTGTATCCCATCATGTCCTCAATACACTCCCTGCATTGGTGGCTGAGAACAAAGCCACTGCAGAGCCATCTCAGCCGTTCAACTCCAGATGGGAAGGAACCCCATGCAAGGATTATTTACATTGGGCTGTTTCCATTCCCTCTAAGATCCCCTACCACAAGAGCGTCTCAAGCTCATGGACTCTTATAAAGGAAGGGGAATGAGGACAGTCTATATGCAAGAACATCCAGCATGGTGTGAAAGCAGCCATTAATTGACAGAAAACTAATACATTAAAGAAGTAATAGTCCACAAGGGAGTGTCGAGAATTCCAGACTTTCCCTTTGGCATTTGAAGGTATGAACATCTGCCATAGACTCTGAGATGAAATCCACTGACTTTATTGTAGCTTGGCTTAACTAGCCTTCCATGGCATTACCCTGAGAATAATCATCTTTACAGAAGGTCAGAGATTTGTGATGTTTTTTCTTGATGGAAAATCTTTTAATTTTCAGTGGCCTCTCTTCCTAAAAATTGGGAATGGTTCTAATTAAAATTTAAATTTTTGTGAAGAAAGCAGACACTTTCCAAGAGGTTTTTTGCATAATTTCTGTAGAAAAATTTCAACCAGCTCTAATAATAAAAATTCTATATTTATGTGAATAGTGATATAGTCTCCATAGGTTTTCTTCACATGCTGTTTCACAATACAACTCTAACTGAATATCATTTCTTAAAATTCCAAATTTCATGGCTTCTCAGTGGTTAACTATTTTGGTTCTGGGAATATTTGAGACTCGGATGTCTATTACTATAGAATTACCATCATATTTTTAATGCCAAGGCACAATACTCTTCGGCTACGTCTACATGAGAAGCCTCTGTTGACAGAAGCCACTGTCGGAAGGGATTTCCCAGCAAAACTTCTGTCAAGGGATTGCATCTACACATAAAAGCAGACCAAAAGAACAATCCATTCTGTCAACAGAGAGCAGCCAGATTGCCTGGCCCTCTCTTAACAGAATGGTTGACTGGGAACTCTGGAAACAGGGCTGCCTGGGGAACTGGAAGCCCTGTCTATCAACAGAAGGGCCCCAGAGCATCTACACATCTGTTTTGTCAACAGAACACTTCTGAGAGAGGTGTTATACCTGAATGAGGAGAGGTATAATGTTGCCAATGGATGTGCTGGGTTTTGTTGACAAATTATCAATAAAGCAAATTTTGTATGTAGACATGCAGTGGTTTTTCCCGACACAAGCCCAGTTTTCCTGGGAAAAGCCTCGTGTGGACATAGCCTTAGTGGATCCATTGGACTTAGAGCTGGTCAGGAATCTTTTACGAAAAAGTTATTCATTGGAAAATGCAGTTTCTTATTTCAAAACTGAAAGTTTTGATTAAAATTAATCTGTTTCAAATAAAGTTTTGTCAAAAAGGTCCAGGATGGAACTTGTGATCAAAATGAGTGCAACTCCACAATAAACAGTAATTCAGTAGTTTTAGTATTCACATGGGATCAGAGACACTCAGGTTCAAGTCCTTGCTCTTCCTGATTCAGATCAAGGAGTCAAATGGGAGTTTCCTACATCTCTCATAAGTGCGCTGATAACTAAAACATAGCATGTCTCTTTCTCTTTGGCCCAGTGAATTAATTTCCTGTACAAAGGGCTGTACCTCCAAATGGATTGCTTGAGATAGGGACTCCCTCCCAGACTAGCTGTTTGATTAGGGCACTCATCTGGGACATTGAAGATATAAGTTCAAGTGTATGCTCCAAATCAGGCAGAGTAAAGACTTGAAATCAACTGTTGCATAACCCATATGAGTGTTATAACTTCTGGGTTAGTTTCAGTCATCTCAGTGTGGAATGAGATGAAATTTCCAAATTTTTGGTGAAACGGACTTCATATTTTCTAGTTTTCATTTTCTTTTGAACATCAATGAAGCATTAACTTGGTTTCTCAAAAAAAAAGAAGAAAGAAGAAAGTTCAATAAAAAATTAAACTTACTTCATTTTAATTAAATAATGTTGTCTCAAGGCCAAGTAGCTCAAATGTTCATTTTGATCAAACAGTAATTTCATTCACACTTTCAAATTATACTTTGTCCAAAGGTCTCATGAAAAGAAATTGCCATTTCTTTTATTTATTTATTACTTCCCCCTCATAAAATAAGTGTGGCAGGGACTCAGCCTTCAGAGAGATTTTGGTATTTGAAATAGAAATGATCCAGTAGTATTTCCATGCTGATGAGAATATAGCCCAATTGCTCCTTAAAGGGAATGTAATAACTTTTAGCAATATCACTTTTTCCATATTAATAAGTAGCTATTTTCATTGATGGTAAAATAAAGAAAAATAGGCTATGCATAAACACAATGAATATCAAGTTATTGCCTTATGAAAATAGGTTTGAGTAAATAGCACTTGGTCAGATATACACAGGTTAAACACTTTGAGTTTGTACCAATCTCATACAAATCATCCATTATTTAGAAAAATACTGCAGAATTTATAGTACATGAATATAGGTGGAAGTCTAGACCATTTCCAAAAGACATAAAAAAGGCACTGATATTAAAGAAGTGGTGAGTAAAATCTTGAAAGAACACAGTGGTTCTGAAATTAAAGGTGAAATAGCGATTATTGCTTACAGTTATTGAGTTTTGTTTAGTTGTCATGTGAATTAGTAGCACACAAATATTTTATGATGGCATTTATTCTTCATAACAATATGAATGAGCCTCTGAATAATAGCTAAATCCCTGGTGAGCACAGAGGCAGGGTGATTAAATTATAATCACACTGGATTAATTAATCTATAATATTTGCTCTTTATATGAAAGAGGAAAATCAGCCTTCAACATAAAGGTTATGTACTCTTGAGGTCTGTGTCTTAATAAAGAAAAGGCTTTGGGAAAAGCTTGACAAGCCCCCCAGATATGATATGTTGTAAATGTAGACAGAAGGTTATTACTGATATAAAATACATTCAATGTAATTATCAGCCACAACAAATAATCAGAAAGATGATAATGAATAATTAACATTTTTATATTTCTGTAGTAATGTGTCTAATAGATAACTGCACAACACTGAATTAATTTATTATGCTATAGCATTTTAGTAATGAAAACTGTATAATCAAAATATCTCTTCCATGGTAGGGCAAGATATTGGCTTACGTAACTGATAAGGTTTATTTCCCTGGGATTTTTTTTTCATCTAATTGTAGTGGAGATGCACTGAATGTGTGCAACTAGCAACAAGAGCCTTAATGAGCTAGAGAGTAAACTGTATCACACATGAGACTTAAAAGATGGCAAGCATAGGACCTGAATCCTGAAAGTCTCTGCTCAGGCAAAATTCCCACTAAAGCCATAAGAAGCTTTGGTTAAATAAAGACTCCAGGTTTAAGTCTGACAGGAATCTTACATTGTTCCTAGGCCTATTTATAAGAAATCTAGAGCCAGACGCTTGATTTTGAAATATTCAGTATATGCCTAAAACTGCAGTTTTGGCCAAATCCTTTGTTCCTTCCTTACTGAAAACCATTATTGAAGTCAACAGTAATCTTCCTTGTGTTCAGCTGCATAAAAATATTGCAAGGGCTTAAGCATTTGGCCCAACACATACGACCACGAAACATACACATAGACAGTATTTATTTAATTTGTCAATATACATTACCTCTGGGTTCGAGCTTTTAAAAACCTAATAGCAGAGACAGCACTTAAATAAATATTTCTATCCAGAAATTCCTCAAATATTTACAAATGATAGACAAAAACTAGAGCCTACTGCAAAATATGCAGGTAGATTTTAGAACCATATGGGAAGATTATTACAGAGCCTATGGTTTACCCTTCTTATCTATTTTAAGTACAGATTGAGCCACTTTAATCCGAAACTCTCTAATCCGGCAAAATTCATAATCCGGCATGATTTTAGTTAGCTGAATGACCACTTATCATTGGTGTTGCCAAGTTTCCTGTGGTTCCATCATGTTTGTTTCCAGCCACCAGTCCTGGCTCTCAGACTATGTCTAGATTGCCAAGAACTGTTGGCAAAAGATATGCAAATTGTGCAACAAATTTGCGTATCTCCCACCAACAGTTCTGTCAGGAAAGGCTTTCCCGTCATTTTGCCCATCCACACAGGGCCAAATGTTGGGAAAACCTCACTTCTGCCAAGACATCCCTTCTTCCTCATGGAACAAGGATGACCAGGATATCAGCAGAATGCTCCCAGAGCAGCAGACGTCCGTCGGGAAACCTCCAGGCTCTCGACAGCAGCCTGCAGTTTAAACATAACGTCAGTGTTCTGTGCTGTTATTTAGCTGTAATTTGCCTCTAAGTGTCTTCCAAGAGCCCAGTAAGCAGTGGAAGTGCTGGTAATGCTGCTAGATCATACTGATCTCCCGTGGTCCAGCAAATTTTCTCATCCAGCATCAGTCAGGTCCTGAAGGTGCTGGATTAGGAGGTTCAACCTGTACACATACGCTTCCCATTTTAAGAATATACATACAGTGTTGTATGATGCTTCTATGCCACATGCTATACTTTGTTCTATTCTGTTTATTAAGGGCAGGAACTATTTCTTTATTTTCAAGTGAAAATAGCTTCAAACCTTTTGGTGGCAAGAGAAAACATAAATAGAAATGACAGAAGGTTAATGCTAGAGAGGCCATGAATGAGAATCCCAGTTAATTATCCACTTGAATTCAAGTTTTGAATTCTGCTCTTGAATGTTGCAGCATGATCCTCTCTACAAAGGGGCCCAAATTACGTGGGCTTAGTTCAGGTCTGAAGCCAGAATCTGTGGCTCAGGCCCATTGCTATCTTAATATGCATGAATAATCACGATTTACTTTACACGTGAAGAACCCATATATTAATATTGATTTAACTAAATGCCTGGTTTGAAAACAAAATATAATAACAAATGATAATTTCATAACAATGATTCAAAACTATTCAAGATAGATAGTTAAGTCCCAGACAGACTGCAAAGAGCTCCAGAAGGATCTTTAAAGCTAGTGAGTGGGCAACAAAATGGCAGATGAAATTCAATGTTGATAAAAGCAAAATAATCCACATTAGAAACATAATCCCAACTATACACATAAAATAATTGGGTCTAGCTTAGCTGTTACCAGTCAAGAAAGAGCCACTCAATGTGCAGAAGCATTCAGAAAAGGAAACAGAATGTTAGAATTCATTAAGAGAGGGATAGATAGCAAGACAAATCCATGTTATGCCCACATCTTGAATATTGTGGGCAGATGCAGTCACCCATCTCAAAAAGATATAGTGGAATTGAACAAGGTTTGGAAAAGGTCAACAAAAATTATTCGGGTATATGAAAAGGCTTCAGTCTGAAGAGAGGTTAATAAGAATGAGACTTTTCAGCTTGGAAAAGAGACAACTAGGCAGGTGATATGATTGAGGTTTATCAAATCATGACTGGTGTAGAGATATTAGATAAAGAAGTGCTATTTACTATTCATATCCCAAGAATGTGTTCAGCAAATTAAATTAATATGCAGGCGGTTAACAACAAATAAGAGGAAGCATTTCTTTACACAACACACAACCAGCCTGTGGAACTCTTTGCCAGAGGATGTTTGAAAGCCTGGGTCACAAACAGGTTTTTAAAAATGAGCCACATAATTTCATGAAGGATAGGTCCATTAATGGCTATTACCTAGGGTAGGCATGGATGGTGTCCCTGTCTTCTCTTTATTAGAAACTGGTGATGGGCAACAGGATCACTTGATTACCTGTTCTACTCATTTCTTCTGAAACTCTCAGCCCTGGCCATTGGTAGAAGACAGGATACAGGACTAGATGGACATTTGGTCTGACCCAGCATGGTGGTTCTTACTTATGTTGGGTGTGCCTAAGAGCTCCAGTAACGGATTCTGGCACCATTCCTAGGCAGTATACAGGTTGCAAAAACAAAAATGAAGGGGTACAGTATGAATGTTCTAGATCAAGATATTGACCGACTTCAGACAATGGCCCCTCCTAAGCGAGGATACTAGGCTGTGGGGTACTATGGCAAATGTCATGTTCTGGTTATGAATCTCTCTTGCACATTTTTGTCATTATGCAACATTTTTGTCATTATACAACTTCTGTTATATTACCATGGACATCATTGGACAGGAGAAGGGGTTACACAAGTGGAATAAGTAATGGAGATACTTTCTCTGAATCAGAGGAGAGGAGGATTTTGCCAATAATTGATAATCCTCATTTACACAGTCACACCCTTCAATGGGATTACTTGGAAGAATGAACGCTACTCATGTGACTAAGGAATTGCATGATGTTGTTGCTTAATAAAGCATAAGAACAACCCTACTGGGTCCAGTGCAGGTCCTTTGGGAAACCACTAGTAATTTTCTCTAGTCTGAAAATTGATACTCTAATCCTACCCTTTGTTTCTTGTCTTTTAACCAGTTGCTGATCCAACAGAAGGCTTCCCTCTTTTCCTATGACTGCTTGCCTTGCTGACATCTTGTTAAAGGCTTTCTGAAAACCTAGTACACTGTATCCACTGGATCACCCTTGTCCACATGTTTCTTGCCCCCCTCCAAGAATTCTAACAGACTGGTGAGGCATGCTCCCTTGCTACCCTGCTGTGTAATCAATAGCAGCATTCATGTTCAAAAATAAAATTTCACAGCAGGAGCAATGTAGCACAATTGTCTTTTCTTAGATTCAAGGGTACAGCTTTCCTCAGAGGTGGATCACAATTGAAATATTAGCTTGGCATAAACAAAGAGAAGTCCTGTGGCACTTTGTAGACTAACAGATTTTTTAGAGCATAAGCTTTTGTGTCACCTGCATCTGATGAAGTAGGTATTTGCCCACAAAAGATTATGCGCCAAAAAAATCTGTTAGTCTATAAGGTGCCACAGGAATTCTTATTGTTTTTGTGGCTACAGACTAACACAGCTACCCCTCTGGTACTTGGCTTGACATAGGCATTCTCTCAGAAACATACACCCTCAAGGGGACTTCACAGCACGGCTGTCATTCCCAGAGGAAACTGGCTAGTCCAAAGAGTAGAGTCAAGAACAGCAAAAGTCAGGGAATTGGGAAGTTATGAAATTATTTGGCCTATGAGGGAGAATTTAAAGTGTTTCCATCTTTGGAATTGCCTGCCATTTCTCGGAAACAGTTTGGCCCATGTTAAGAAAGCCCTGCTGTCTTCAGTCTGTGTCATTCTTTAGATTTCCCAGGTTGATTCTTTAGGAATCAGTTTCTTTTTCAGAGCAATATTTTAACATTTCTGTTTCTCTGTCTCTCCTTCTACCCTTGTTCTCCAAGGTCTACTTAGTAACGTCTTCTATAGCCATGATACTAAATCTTATCTTTCAACTATAATGCTCATATGTGAACAGAAGAAAAGCTGGTAAGATTTGGGGGGAATCATTCATCTTTCAGTGGACCCAGAGAAACACAAGAATGCAAAACTGGGGAAGGTGATGATGTTGATGAATATGCATAGCTGAATAAGATGTGCAATAAATAAAGATTTATTTTTCTCCTTTTAGTATAGAAATACACTTGGATATATAAAAGGTAAAAGACTTTTACAAGCTTCTAAATCAAATCTGAAGCAAAGAGGGATTTATAACTCTGAAATAACTTATTCTTTGCTGGTTAAATTCATTTCTTGTTTACTTCATTGAGTAATGTATTTTCCATAGTTAGAAATATCTTAAGTCTACTTATTCAGTCACACCAGCAACAGCCCAAGGTAGTTTGAAGAAAGTGATTTTGTGTCTTTCTTCCTCACTCTTTGTTTGGATGCATGTATTTAGGGGTGTGTCTATACACCAGCCTTATTCTGAAATATACTATTCCAGAATAGCTATTACAGAATAGGTTATTTCAAAATAAATCTGCTACACACAAAAATGCATTTCAAAATATCACTTCACTATTTTGAAATACAATGTCTAAAGCAAAATAAGAATGATAAAATTATCTTACAGTCTCATGGTCATGGTACAATTGGACAATCTTTTATACCCCCTCAATCCACTGTATTTAATATTGATCAGCCAATAAAATATCTAATTATAGTCATAGGAAAGATGGGGCTCCTTCAATATGTGATTCATTAGCTTTTATGAGTACTGATGTCTCAGTCTTCTTGGATGTCCAATAAGCAAATGTCCAGTATTAAACAACGATAATTAATAGTACTGTGTGGGGTTGCAATGCTAGGTCCAAAGGATGAATTTTCATAATCCTGCTGAAATGAGATTTTAATCTCTGACTCCCTCACTAATGCCAGATGTGTTCAGTTTTCAGTCATTACCAAGCTCTGTCTTATCAGAGAGTGGCTATCCCTCAGATAACCTTAGATCATGGGGGTGTGAAGGAAAATCTTAACTGAGCCAACAATAACTGCATTCAAGCTAAAAATCTAAATCCATAAAGCACACCAAAATGTCTTAGCTGAGGAAAAAATTAAGCAACGGGGATAGTAGGAATACAGGGATACAAGGTAATATCAGAAGCAGAACACGTGAAAAGCCCTGGTGGCAATTCAAGATGGTGTAGCCATGTTACAGAGTAGAATGCTCTATGTCTACATGTCATTAAATTACAAAGGGCAGTGAGTTAACTCAGTACAGCACTTGGCCATTTGTAGACAGCACATTAAATAAGGTACATGGATCTATAAAAACCCAGATGAGTTGTATGAGTATCAAAGGATTGAGAACACCTAGTAGGAAACCTGCTGGTCACAATTCAGATTTGTCCTGTTGATATTTAATCTGTTCATGCCCTTTTAATTCTCTTTTCATTACATCAGTGGTACGTAATCCCTGTATTACAGCTATGGTGCTAAATCAGCCTTGTTTCAGTATGTTTGTGTGTTAAACAGAAGTTAGTTGACACCTGGACAATGCCCTCCGCCAGACCTTATGTTTATAGTTATGCAGAATCCCCCCAGTTTCTAGCAGCTGTATGACCCTTTCCAAAACACCTTGCTTTAATAAACTGTTTTGTGAGTGTTTTCTTCTGGGGATTAGCAGATTTGCCTGCAGCCTGCTTTCTTGGCTGAAACAACAGACTTTCCAGTACAAACACTGCATCTACTTATCTCCATAGCCTCACCAATGCTATGTGTAGAATTTCTCATAACAATCTGCAGCAAATAGTGCTGTAGAACAATGCTACTAACCTTTAATCTCTAGTTTAATGGTTGTCCTAGGTCACAAATGAAATACTTATGACATTACAGCCTCTAGAGGGCCTTTTTTGTGTCCTATGAAACCCACCATCGAGTTCGGCACTTTTTGGCGCAGTTGGTAGGTTACACTCAGCAGAGATCCAGTCCATGGCAAACACAAGGGCT
Organism: Carettochelys insculpta; assembly: GCF_033958435.1. Classification (NCBI taxonomy): domain Eukaryota; kingdom Metazoa; phylum Chordata; order Testudines; family Carettochelyidae; genus Carettochelys; species Carettochelys insculpta. The sequence continues at coordinate 62,160,123 of NC_134144.1, forward strand.
ACAGTTACACTGACCCAAACTGCTGGCAGCAGTATGCAAATGGTATGTTTTGAAAACGCAAATGGACACTCATTTGCATATTCACTTGCCAACAGAGGCTGCTGCCAGCAGGAAAAGAGCAGTGTAAATGTGGTTCTATTGACGATACCACGCCTTTGTTGGCAGTCTCTTATGCCTAATTTTTTCCAGGTGGTTTGCCAGCAGAACCACGCTTACACTGCTTTTTTTCTGTCAGGAGCAGCCTCTGACAGTGAGTGAATACACAAATGAGTGTCTACTTGCATTTTCAAGACAGCCCATTTGCACACTGCTGCCAGCAGTTCAGGTCAGTGTAACCATAGCCAAGAAGTATAAGGCCAGAATGAGGTACATGGGCAGATCTTACTTGTGTAGCCTGGATAGCACTTGCTCATGCAATGCCTGGAGCTAATCAATGGCATTTTCTCTCTTGCTGCATGGACAAAATTACTAAAGTCAGTGCTCCCTTCCCACCTCCTCATTCTTCCTTAAGTACCTTGTAACATTTATTTTCTATTCTGTTCTGGTTGGATTTTTCAGACTGTGCCCTTCACTGTGGTAGCTGAACTCCTGGTAGTCAGCCATATAGAAACTGGCAAAACATTGCGCTGACTTGCACCCAATGTCCTCATCACCTTTTTTGATCACTGTAACCTTCTGATCAAGTCTAGTCTGTACACCAACACTCTCTGACCCATATATACTGTACTTCCTCATGTCATCTTTCCATCTTTCTGCCTTCAAACCTCTTTGGTGATCCTCCTCCTGTGTCTACCACATTAAGTTTCAATTACTTCCCCAAGATTTTCACAAGTGACTAATAATTTTTGGGTACTCCTTGGTGACACCTTAATTAGATCTGGCTTTTGGAATGGTTGATGTTCAGCTCAACTGTCCCTGGAAAATCAGACTCCTTTCAGGTGCTTGAAATTGGGTCCCCAAAACTAAGACACTTAAATCACCAGTCCTTTTGAAAAATACTGGCTGTTGTTCTTTGCCTTTAAGATTATGGAATTCAACTCCTGCCTGCCTTATTTGACTTTGACTTTTACGATAACACATCAATTCTTTCCTCCCACCTATCCCAGATCTATCCTGACATTTAATAAAGACACATGCAAAGTGCTCTGCTTAGGAAGGAACAATCAGTTTCACACATGCAGAATGGGAAGCAACTGTCTAGGATGGAATATGTCAGAAAGGGATCTAGGGGTTATAGTGGACCACAAGTTAAATATCAGTCAACAGTTTGACGCTGTTGCAAAAAAAAGCAAACGTGATTCTGGGATACATTAAGAGGTGTGTTGTGAACAAGACAAGAGAAGTCATTCTTCTGCTCTACTCTGCGTTGGTTAGGCCTCAGTTGGAGTATTGTGTTCTGGGTGCTGCATTTCAAGAAAGATGTGGAGAATTGGAAAGGGTCCAGAAAAGAGCAAAAAGAATGATCAAAGGTCTAGAGAACATGACCTATGAGAAAGGATGAAAGAACTGGGCTTGTTTAGTTTAGAAAAAAGAAGATTAAGGGTGGGGGCACGATAGCGGTTTTCAAGTATATAAAAGGGTATCATGAGGAGCTGGGAGACAACTTGTTCTTCTTGGCCTGTGAGGATAGAACAAGAAGGGCTTAAACTGCAGCAAAGGAGGTTTCGGTTGGACATTAGGAAAAAGTTTCTAACTGTCAGGGTGCTCAAACCCTGGAATAAATTGCTAGGGAGGTTGTGGAATCTCCATCTCTGGAGATGTTTAAGAACAGGCTGGAGAAATGTCTATCAGGGATGGTCTAGATAGTACTTGGTCCCGCCATGGCATGGCTGGACTCGATGACCTCTCAAGATCCTTTCCAGTCCTAGCATTCTAGGATTCTATGATTCTATCCTGCAGTTCATTTCCATTGCAAAGACTGCCTCCACAGCTAAGTATCTATCTCTCAAACTTTTTTACCTCTGATTAGGATTTGGAATTGTTTGAATGCTGAAGAAGAATGATCAAAAAGTGTGGCTTTCCTCTACCTCATCACATATAAAACTATAGTATAAAGATATATTCAAAAAACAAAACAGCATTGGAATATGCTTATATATTCATAAATTGCTAGAACTCTTTGGAGAAAAGAAAAAAACGCAATTCCATTGTACAGATTTCCATCTTTTGAAATTTGGTTTTGCTTCAATTTCCAACAAAAACTAAAATGTCAAAGCCCCCATGAAAGGGAATGAAGTTTTGGTAATGTGTCAGGCTGCACTGCATGCAGCCCCAGAGCCACAGACCTTGGAAGAGCTACAGAGCTTGGGAGCTGGCATTCTCAGGCTTCCAAGCTCCTGGTTCCCTGTCAAACCACAAGACAGGTTGATGGGTAATTAGAATCCTGGAAAACCTGGGAGCCCCAGCCCACAGCAGCCTGCCAGGTAAGCTGTGGAGTAGCCTGGGAGCTGATATTAAACGCAAATAATCCAAGTCCCCATGATCATTCTGACAAAAGTTAACATACTGACCATTAAATTGTTACTGAACATTTTACACCATTTTCATATCTTAATGCATCATAGGAAGGATGATCTATTGAATAAGCACTTGAATGAGCACTTAGAAACACGGGGTACCATTTTTTCTTAAAAACTATGGTCCTACATCTCACATGATCACAACTGAACTATGCTCTGAGACAGGTAAATGTCCTGGGGAATGGGCTGGTGCCTTGTACTGCCAAACATAAAGCTAGTCTGACAGGCCAAAGAGCTATCTCACATCCTAACAGGTACCTGATTCTTTTCAAAATAAGATGGATAGAAGAATATGTTGCACAGATGACCTGGCATGTCTTCTGCTGAATAACGCCTGTTGATTTACATGAAAATATCTATATATTAATCTTGGCATCTTGTTCTGGGTGGGTCCAAATGCCTTCTTCATGCCCTCGTACATTCCTCTGAGATTACCAAAGTCAGCACAGGTCTGGATGCTGCTGCATAGCTGGAGCCAGTGGTTGTTGGCTCAGTGCCTGGCTGTCTGCTGTACTGTTCTTCTGGCCGCTCTAAGTGCTTGCTGGGTACTCTGGCTCGGTGAGCGTTTGTACTCCAGGGCTACGTCTACACGTGAAGCCTACATCGAAGAAGCTTATTTCGATGTAGCAACATCGAAATAGGCTATTTCGATGAATAACGTCTACACATCCTCCAGGGCTGGCAACGTCGATGTTCAACTTCGACGTTGCGCAGCACCACATCGAAATAGGCGCTGCGAGGGAACGTCTACACACCAAAGCGGCCCACATCAAAATAAGGGTGCCAGGCACAGCTGCAGACAGGGTCACAGGGCGGACTCAACAGCAAGCCACTCCCTTAAAGGGCCCCTCCCAGACACAGTTACACTAAACAACACAAGATACACAGAGCCGACAACTGGTTGCAGACCCTGTGCCTGCAGCATGGATCCCCAGCTGCAGCAGCAGCAGCCAGAAGCCCTGGGCTAAGGTCTGCTGCACACGGTGACCATAGAGCCCCGCAGGGGCTGGAGAGAGAGCATCTCTCAACCCCTCAGCTGATGGCCGCCATGGCGGACGCTGCTATTTCGAAGTTGCGGGACGCGCAATGACTACACGGTCCCTACTTTGACATTGAACATCGAAGTAGGGCGCTATCCCCATCTCCTGATGAGGATAGCGACTTCGACGTCTTGCCGCCTAACATCGAAGTTAACTTCGAAATAGCGCCCGACGCGTGTAGCCGTGACGGGCGCTATTTCGAAGTCGGTGCCGCTACTTCGAAGTAGCGTGCACGTGTAGACACGGCTCAGGAGTGCAGCACGCTTCCTTTCAATGACTGGAATCATCTCATCGGAGTTAGCTTCAAACCAGTCGTTCGTGTTTCTAGCTCTTCTTCCAAACACCGACAAGGCCGTGTTGTAAACTGTATCCCTCAGATGTTGCCGTTTGCAAGTCACATCGGTGCCCCCAGGGCCGCTGTGCAGATTTTCCTGGAGGGTCTCTCTGAACTTTTCAGCTTTCTCTGAGTTTGCCATCTTTCTGGCATCAGTGCAGGGCCTTCCAGCAGGTTTAGAGTGGTACAGCTTCTTGGGTCTCAGCTTGAGCTTGGAGCAAACTAGTGAGTGATCTGTATCACAGTCAGCACTATGATAGCTGCATGTCAGAAGGACGTTTTTGAGGTTATTACGCCTAGTGATGATCACGTCTAGTTGATGCCAGTGCTTCGAGTGTGGGTGTCTCCACGACACTCTGTGCTGTGGCTTCGTTTGGAAGAATGTGTTTGTGATGCACAGATTGTGGTACGTGCACAGTTCAAGGAGACGCTGTCCATTGTCGTTCATTTTTCCCACACCAAAGTGTCCTAAGCAGGAAGGCCATGAGGCCCAATCAGCTCCAACTCTTGCATTGAAGTCACCCAAGATGTACAGTTGTTCATGAGCAGGTATTTGTGCTACAGCAGCACTAAGCACGTCATAAAACTTGTCTTTTACTTCTGGTGTGGCATACAGGGTTGGAGCATAAGCGCTGATCAGGTGGACAGGACCGGCACAAGTTTGAAGCGTGATCCGAAGAAGTCTTTCTGATCCGCCCATGACTAATTCCACCATTTGTAGAAGGGTGTTTCTGACAGCAAAGCCAACACCATGCTCTCTGGGTTCTTCTTGGGCTTTACCCTGCCAGAAAAAGGTTTAGTCCTTTTCCTTTAGAGATCCCGGAACTGCGAGTCGCATCTCTTGCAGTGCAGCGATATCAACTCGGAGCCTCTTCAGTTCCTCGTTGATGACAGCGGTCTTGCGGGTGTCACTGATGGCCTGAAGATCTTCAGTCAAGCCGGTCAGCATGGTCCGCACATTCCAGCTAGCAAGCTTAAATTGTTGATGTTTCTTATTTCTTGTTGATTTTCTTATTGGTTTGCCTGGTGCCCAAATTTCAGTCACTTGTCAGGTTCAGGAACCTTAAGCCTCACGCACCCAGCAAGGCAGGTGAACTGTGGCGGGACAGTACCCTACTAGGAAGAACTAGCAGACGACTGCAGCAGATGGAGGCAGGGGTTACACAAGGGCCTTCAGAAGGGCGAGATGAGGATCAGACAGCTAGCAGAGGAGAAGTGAGCGCACAGAAAGCACACTAGGGACTTGCCAGACACCCACCACATCTGCAAGAAATGCAGCAAGGACTGTCACTCTCGTGTGGGTCTTCATAGTCACAGTAGACGCTGTAAATGAAGTCCTAAATTGAAACTATAAAGGGCGCGATCCATAGTCTATGCAGACTGAAGGATGCCTACTAATCTTGGCATGTGTCTAATAGCCATTCTATCATTACAGTAATCATCAGAAAACATCAGCTTATGCCAAGAGATTCCACTACTCACTATGATTATTTCCCATTCTAAGGGTAGAGGGGATCTGTGGTCTCTTAATGGCAACTTCTGGCAAATGTTCAGATTTTCATGGCAACTTTATATCTAAACTGGAAGACCCTACAGTAATAATGGTCTTAGCACTCATTTCTTAAAGTCCAACCTTGGAAGTCATAACAGCAACACTGGAGTTACATGTCAAATATTAGAGTCAGGTTGTTAACTTTCAACAAAACAAACCATTTTTCAAATTAAATTTGCTAGTTTTTCATGTTAAAACCCCCAAGTGCAGCAATGCTAAGTCAGAAAAAGACGATTTCCCCTTTGTTTTATACATCATATGCAAGTCAGCAGACTAGGACATAGTGAAGGTGATTTTGCTTTTTATGGAGAAAATAACTCTAAAAATGAATCATACCCATAGAGAATAACTGACTAGGATAGATCCTCAGCAGATGTAAACCAGTGTAGCCAGATCCTTGTCTGGGATACATCTGTATACACCGGTTGAGGATATGGACCCTCTTTTCTGCTTAATAGGAACAAAATTAAATTTCTAAGTACTGTTGCTTTAAGGCCCACACTTTCACTTTCTCTTCTGCCTTTCTTCCTCCCCTGCCTCACATTTCATTTGTGAGAAACCCCCATCTACCTTATTTACATGTGAAAAAACTTGGAGCATCATGTGGTGAGGTTCCAGGGCAGACACTGCATCCTATTCAATTCTCATTTCCTCTCTGACAGTCACCATTGAATCAATCATGTTTTCCTTGCCCTCTTCATGACCACCTTGGAGATCCCAAATCACTTTTCATCTGGTGTGTCAATCACACTCAGACCATGTCCACTTTTCATTACTAACACACTGTCATGTGACCAACTAATCTGTCACTTTCTGACAGCGGTTAGGCTGCCAATTGATTTAATTAGCAATCAATTAGCTTGTTACTATTGGAAGTAATTACCTTTTATGGAGAAAAGAGTGCAGCTGGCCACAGCCATAAAACTGCACTAATAAAACTGCATTTACCTCCCCTTCTATACATGCAAAGTCACTAGCACTCAGGAGCTAGCAGAATTACTGGTCACATACACATGCCTTGAAGAGTCCTCGGGGACTACCCCCTCCCTCTCTTTATTATACTGAAAGACTCTTTTCATGAAGAGGCCACAGTATTTATACTTCAAGAAAATTATCTGATGAACGATAGCATTAACGTTTACTTTATTTACTTCCACAGTGGCTTCAAGAAGTGTTTGCTAATTCAAACATACCTGAAGGCATGCATATTTTTATATATGCCTGCATTTGGAATAAGAATTTGCTTTTAAATGTTCTCAAGTACAACTCTGAAAGCATGTGCATACCATTTAGCACTGTTATTCATTAGTTATGTGTGTGTATGAATGTATAAAATATACATTTAAGTTGGTTTTGGAATCATATCATATCCATTCCCAACCCTTGCAAATTCTGAAAGAATAGAGGAAAAGGGCTGTCATGATGTCTTCTGTTTACAGACGGGCATAAAATAGTTATTTTCTCTTTGAGATGTACACTAACCCCAGCCACACATTTAAAATCTATGATCTTGCCATTTCAAACACCAGCGCTGTAGTACATATCATACATTTGTACCATTAAATTCAACCTGCAAAATACTCCCAAGGCAGACAATGACTCGCTACATTAGCTCTGTGGTGAACAGAAGAGTCAGTAATGAGATGAGTAAGTAGACTTGTACTCCATTCATCATCCTGTTTGCTTCAATATAAGTGTTCTTTTATCAGCAGTATTGGTACTGATGTCATCACGCAAGGCATAAATCACAGCACAAGTGACAGTGTCCTATTAAGGGTCAAAGTCTAAAATCATTATTGACAAATTAAAGACCACAGTTAGCCATTTTCCAAGTATATCCTCATTTGTGACATAGTTTGTACCTTTATAACAGCCTGAAAAATAGTCATTTTATAGTTCTGAATAACTCTGTGTGCGTGTGTATAGTCCTTGCTTTTGAACTGCTCATTATTATTTAAAAAATGTCCTGCAGATAGTACATGTGTGTTGTGTGTGTATGTACACACACACACACACACACACACAATACCAACTACAGGGCATTTTTTTTATGGAAATAAGCAGAGCAAAGGCAAGGACATTATAAATTAAACTGAGCCCATTACAAACTCATTTTTGGAGCCTAATTATTAATGATAATAGAGAACACACCATCGCATGCCAATCTGTAATAAAGGTAGGAGTGTTAGTAAAAAGTAAAAATGTTAGTAATTATCCCAAGATGGGATGGGATAAATAGATACAGCCCCCACTGAAATGGAGGTGAATTATGCCAACGCTGCATTTGATCTGTTGGTTTCGATGGCATTGCTCCTAATTTAAACCAGTGTGAAAGGAGAAACAGACAGCTTTTGAAGTATGTTGTCTGTGCTTTTCCAGTCCATAACACACTTCACTATTCTATAGTGTATATCATAACTAGTATCAAAAAATGTCGTACAGAGAAAAAGTTACAGCTCATGGCTCATTGGAGCAGCCTCTGTGTGCTTTTTAAAAAGATGCAGTATGAATTCCAATGCCCAGATCCTGCGGCTTGCTGGCACTAAAGTAGCATTATGGTAGAGGTCTGGCCCCTTCTCTTTGAGGAAAAGGTTGGGGTTTGCCGGCTGATATTACCCATTGTGGTGCTGGATTTTGGTGATACAAATACCAGTCAATTATGAACTAGCTCGAGGTCACTAAATCATTTCCTACAGGCCTCTGGAGCAAATTGTGGTCACAAACTGTCTGGGCTGGATTCACAATGATGGCTGAGAGGTAAAAGGTTCCATTATATGATTTTGGTAGATGAGTCATCTGCTTCCAGGTAAACAGGACCAATTGAAAGGGCAATATCCTGATTCAAGTTCCCACTGAATCCCGCCCAAGTGCCAACTTTCATACACTATGGCAGTAATTAGCTGGCAGAGAGATTCTTCTGAATTTTCGGTTTGGTTGTTGAGCCTGAAACTCGTTCCAAATTCCCAAGATTTCAGTGAGCAAACCCCCACCCAACCTTTCTTCTCATATCCAGTTACAGGGGGGAAATCGCAAGCCTTCTGACCCTTTCACCACCCAAGAGGGGAGACATCCAAGCAAGGAGCATGTTTGCCATCTACCAGCAATAAAATCTTGAGGCCAAAATCACTCTGGTTTAAGCACGTTCCAACCTCGCTGACTGTAGCACAGTCATGTGCATTTCTTCCAGCCTGAATTTTTCATTTGCTATAGAAGTTGTGAGGATTAAGATGTGAAAGAGTATTAATATATGCTGCCAAACACAGTCCTGGCCTTCCACCATCCGCTAATGATGTAATGACTGTCTAGCTGGGGCACGGCAGGAAAAGGCTGGATGGGTAATGATAGGCTGTGTGTTACAACATTCTCCTTGTGAGGCTACTTTTGGCTCTTGAAACCATTCAGCTCTATAATCATACTTATTATACAGTGTAACTCCAGATAATGCTTAAAATGCTGGCCAAGAATGGTGTTATAAGCTAGGTGCAGCAAACACTATTATTAACATGCCCTGGTTTAAACAAAGCTGACCTTTTGTGTATCTCTTAATTTGCATGAGCACATATACATGCTTTCAGGGTGTCTACTTTACATGTCTGAATACCTCATCATTAGAGCTGTGCAAATAATAGATTTTTTTTTGGTTTACTGGCAACTAAAATAAGTAGAGGGAAAAAATTCACTTTGGGTCAACCAGAAAACATAATTTTTCATCATTTTCAGCAAATTACAAAAATGTGAGTCAAATTAAATATTTAATTTTGATTCTGGAGTTTTTAAAATGCTTTTCAATTTTTTAAAAAAATCATATTTTCAAATGAAAAAATATTTTGGATGAAAGTTAGTGTTTCATTTTGAAAATGTCAGAATAAATACTGTTATCGGCTCAAAATTTTAAGGGGTTGTTTAGTTTGTTTTTTTTTCAACCAAGCAATTTGGCAAAATCGACATGGAATTTGCAAATATGGGAGCTGACCCAGCTCCTCAATCAAACTCTTTTTTTCAATTAAAAAGGCAATTAATTTTTACAGCTCTATCATAATAATTTATCCTCACAACTTCCCTGTGAAGTTTGAAAGTGCAAGTATCTCTCATTTTACAGAAAGGAAACTGAGGCAAAGTGTGATAAAGAGCATGTCTATACTAGAAACACTGCAATTACACAGCTGCCTTACTGCAGCAACAGAAGGGGCTTGTCCATAGCTGGAGTAAATCCATCTTCCCAAGAAGTAGTAAGCTGGTTGACGGAAGAATTCTTCCATCAATCTAGGGGTGAATATACAAGGCAGTGCAGGCAAACAGCAGCCACTGGGCTGCATGCAGCCTTCTACAGCTCCACTTGCCCACAGACCCCCTGTCTGCCCTCCTTCTCCTCCACACACCTCTGGAGCACTAGTGCCTCACACTTCCGACTCCTCACCCTCCCTCCCAGCCTTTTCAGAGCACCAAGAACCACAAATTGCTTGATTTGTGATGCATTCCCGCTTCTCCCACTCCCTGTGGAGCAGGAAAGCTGTAAGAGTCACATAGGAGAGGGTCAGAGCAGGGCCATAAGTAGGACTCCAGTGGGCTGTGGGCTGCTGCGTCCCACTGAGATGGAGGGCCACTCATGTGGCCCACTACCTGTCCTTGGTTAACCATCGCTGTTACAAGGGCTTTGGTCACCTTAACTACATTGCAGAGTGAAATCTTTCACAGCCATGAGTGATGTAGTTGAGCTTATCTAACTTTATTATGTAAATTAGGCCTTAATGACTTGTCAGATGCTACAAAGGAGTCCTCAGACAGCAGGGATTTGAACGCAGACATCCCAAGCTATAGCCCTAACCACTGAACCCAACTTCTTCTTGGTGTCAGATGTACTTATGATTGCAAAACAGTTGTTGTTGCAAGACAATTTGCACTATAACCTGGTGTTCTTAAAGTTCAGACTTTCTATAAATATGAACCATTGGAATTTTGATGAAGCTTGCTTTTGAATTCTGGCATTGAATCTCTCTGGACATTTTTCATTTTGATGAGAATAAAAGAGTATTACTTCACTCTGTTTAAAGGGGATCAGCAATGGAAGAAAAAAGGAGCACATGCTGGTTTTGTTTCTTGATCAGGATGACTTTGCCTTGATTTATTAAAACATAGTTCTATTTATTTTAGTGAGGTTGCTGCTGGGGTTGTGTAAGCTGCAGATAATTACTGGATTCTATTTTATTATTTGTATTTTAAGAGTTTGCTACAGATTTTGTTCAGCCTTTGTGCTTCATGGAGCGCCTCCATCTGAGTCCACAATTTGGGGTCCCAACAGCTACTGCAAGGCAAATAAATAATAACTATTATTTACTATTAATAAAGGGGACATGGAGTTGTAAAGATACCTTTTGCTATGTGGTAACAAACAATATTTATTTGTCATTGACCCTTTTGTTTGTTTGTTTTTAAGGTGTTATTTTCTCTTTCAGAAATCCCTATCCTGTCTAGCCTGGAATTTTCTATGATAACCACAGAACCAGATAAATAATTAAAAGAGAGTGAAAAGTGAGCAAATGATCATGGAAAGGATCTTCAGGCAGAGTATTTAATATTTTTAATGGTTGTTGGTTTGTTTCTAATCCCTACTGAACTTCAGTGCCAAACATTATGGATAATTGAAAATTTTGTTTAAAGTTTAAAAACAATATGTCAGTGGCTGTATACTTTATATTCTGACAGTGAAGCCACACCAACCATCCCAAATGTAAAATCCTCACCCACTCTATGCTAAAGAAGCAATCCAAGACATTGTAAATCAATCTTATTGATTTAGGATTGAGGATCTGCATTCAAGACTCAGGAAGGGCTAAGATTTCAACTTGATGGTGAACAAATCTTGTAAGCTGTTTGAGTTATATTTCAACTCCACACTTACAGCTCTTGGAGGATTAACGATTTGATGAGACTTCCACTTCCAGCTTGGTTAAAATGTCATGATGGAGACACTACTAGTGCTATTTCTTCTGATTCTGTACTGGACCATAGGTTCTTTCTCAGGTCTGGATCCAACCTAGAATCCAAACCATAGACTCAGAGTCGGGGAAGGGGTCAGAGAATTTCACATATGGTTGCACTTCTGCTTCTTCTTCAAAAAAAAAAAATCCATGGGGGTTAGAAACAAACTTCTATTTTTTCCCATTCATACAATATACAATGGGCCATACCGTACTTCTAAACTTCACTCTTTTAGTCTCAAAACACATTGGTGGATGGGACACAACAGCAACCAACACCAATACCACCAAACAAACAGCAGACTCGGATAAAATATTATGTTCCACAACAGAATGATTTGCCTACAGTGATGAAGATCTCCTTAAATAAAGATATTGCCAGTTTCCAGATACAAACTTCGCCATTTCTGATAGCTTAAATTGAAACTTTTTAAGTTTAAAAATCATAGTGTAAAACTCTTACGAGTCTGAAGCATGGCTAGGACATCTGCTTATTACTGTATGCATACATCTATATTTAAAATGTGTTAGAAATGATATAAATGTATGGTGTTTGGAGATTGGAACACTTATAAGGCTATCTGATTTTTCAAATAATGGAAATAATTTACTCTTATTGAAGATGGTTTTAAAAGAAGTCTATTGTTTGTTTAATAATCTCCATAGATCTTTTTTTTAACTTCTTCTAATCCTGTACAGAATAGTAATCAAGAATTCAACACTTAAAATAATTGGCAGAGAACAGAGAAAAAAGAAGTATACAGGGTTACTAATACATTCCAGGGTTTAAGCTGACATGAATTTTTATCTTAATTATCAGACAAATTTGTACTCCCACTATTTAATTCAATTTGCATGCATCGGTAGACACTTATTAAAGGTAATATTACATCTGTCATTTTAAGACTGGTGAGAATTTTATCATATGAGCGGCACAAAACAGCCACTTTATTATGTAAAGAACTCCTTTATAAAGCTTAAAATAATCAGTATTGCATCCTAATTAACTAGTTGAGAGGAAAATAAACCTTATTTGTGGCATTATTATATATTTATTTCCTATTTGTGTGTAGATGGTTGCCAAATTTAAGTTGTTTCTAAACAGAATCTGTATTCAAAGAAGCTGCACACTCTTTAATACCTTACACTTTAGAAAAAGGAATAAATCTAAACTGATCCCAAATTAGGTTATTGTAGAGATGTATATCCTGTGCCAGTATTTTGCAGCTTTTGTACGTGAATTTTACTATACTATAATCCATATATCTATCAGGTCACTGGGCTAAAACAACCAAATTCATTGTTTTTCCTTGCAACAAATCTTAGTTATGGTACAAAACAAGGAGGTATGTATATTTTCACACTACCTTAAGTCTGCTGTTCAAGTAAAAAACAACACAGCAGTTACCATGGCACCAGCCTCATTATCCAGCATGTCAGTACAGCAGCTTAAATACATGCAAACACACTCCTTAATGTGAATGTCTTTTATGAAGTTTAATTTATAGTGATTGAAATTAATAAATTGGTTTTCCAGGCTTGCTCACTGAAAATTATTTTAAGGATTTTGTGGGAAGTTTCCATTTAAAAATACAGCTCGGTTAAAAGAATAAAAAAACCTCCTGATAGGAAGAAAAATGGAAGAAAAGGAACAGCTGGTGTGGTATATGTTAATTCCCCTTTGTGCTTTCACTTTTCAGTGTGTGTTGCACTATAACAACATTATCTTACTAGTTTGATTGTCTTACTTGTGACTTGCAGCATTTAACCTTCAGATCAGTTGGCAAAAAAAAGTGCTTTTGTATCTAGTGTTTATTGTGGGACACAATAATGAAGTAATATCTCTGTCTTATTAAGAAAGTGTAGCTTTTTCAACATGAATAACCAATGGCTCACAAAGTACAGGTCATAGGCCAAATGTTGCCATCAGCTAGGCACATGGACAGCTCCCATTTACTTCAAAATATTGGAAAATTTACTTAAATGGAAGTTTCATTTTTCTTCTTCTTATTTTATTAGTGGAGAAGTTCCCTTGCAGCTGTAGTCATGGGCCAGGACTTCCATGTGCTGGGCAATGTAAAAACACAAAAGAAAAAGATTATTTGTTCCTCAAAGATAAGAATCTAGGGAAGAACTAAGCCCACATAAATTTGAAATGTAGCTATGTGTTGATGGCATTTGAAAGATTCAGCACATCAACAAGCAAACTACAGTGGATTAACATAGATGTTTCCTGAGTTGTCTTTCTACATGCAGTTAATGATATATAGATTAGATGTTGATTTTTCTGTAAAGATATATACATACGAGTATCAGACATTGGAGTATAACACTAAGGTTAGGTCTACAGAGGAAAGTTATGTTGAAATAACTACCTTAGCACCTACACAATGCAACTGTTATTTTGAAATAATTTTGAAATGGTGTTTGGATTATTTCAAAATTGGTAAACCTTATTGCCTGGGGAATAGCGCCCATTTCTAAATAGCTACTTCAAACTAGGGGCTGGTCAGAGAAGTTGTGTCTATATGTGCCTCCTCCTTTCAGAAGGGGCATGTTAATAAGGGAGTTTGGAAGATGCTAATGAGCTGCTGACATGAATATGCAGCGCTTCATTATCATTATAGCAGCCATGTTGAATTCGAAAGTCCCACTTTCCGAAAGCATGCCACCTGTGTAGACGGGGGCCTTTCGAAAGGAGCCCGACTTCAAAAGCCCCTTCTTCCTGAAACTAAATAGGAGGAAGGGGCTTTCGATGTCAGGGGTTCCTTTTGAAAGGCCTCCACCTACACAGGCGGCATGTGTTCTGAAGGCGGCACTTTTGAATCGTGCATGGTTGCTATTATGCTAATGAGGTGCTGCATATTCATGTCAGTACCTCATTAGCATATTCTGAAGTACCTCATTAACATGCCCCCTCTGAAAGGAGAAGGCATGCATAGGCACAGCTAGAGGGAATGGAGCCTATTTAGAAATAAGCCATAGTGTGTCCAATGGTTTTGTTTGAAGTAGGTTCTATGCATGTAGATGCTGTATTTCAAAATAGCTAAGTGCTATTTCAAAATGTACTTTGGGTGTAGCAGTATTATCGCAAAATAAACTATTCTGGAATAGCTCTTTCAGAATAGCTTATTTTGAAATAATGCTGCCATGTAAACATACCCTAAGGCACTAATTCTAGCCTTTGCCTTTTAAGGGGGAGTTTCCAAATGGGATCTCGTATTTTGTACAAATTAGCTTCTTGAAGACAGGTATCAATAGAGTGTGTGCTTCATGATGGCTGGAAGTTAGTGCACTTTCAGCTGCTGTAATATTTTTATTTTAATTTGATCAAGACAGAGAGAAAAAATGAACAATTCAGCTCCATTAATAGGAAGTTCTTGGAGACTTTTCTTAAATAATTCTGAACTATGCAAAGCAATCCAGGAACCGAAACAATCATTGGCTGCTGTGTCAGAGAACAGTCCATCAATCTCAAAAGAATTATAAGAGAACAGGTTTTTCATGCCTGTGCGTTGGTAGAGAGCCAAATGTGTGTTGCCATTTGATGGTAAAATCAGTGTACACCTGTTCCTACCAGCTGGCAACATAACCAATGTCAGAGGGATATGTCATAGCAAGGCTAGTCCAAACTGCTAGCTGTGTCTGCATGACAGTCAGAGAAGACAGAAAGAGGAACTTGGGGACCAAAAGAGGCGGAGTTTCCAGTGCCGTTTCAGGGACACAGATGTGTGAAGAGTGTGATAAAAGAAGGAAACATCTGAGGGAATAAGCTCAAACAAAAAAGCAAATGTCATTTGCATTATGCAATTACGGACACCCATTGACTGCTTGGTAATAACACTCCGTAGGGCAAAGTTAAACCTACTGTAAGCACTAAAAAGCCTCATCTTGAAAAAAGGTCAATGTGAATTAGTATATATTTGTGGATTAATTTGGAATGTTCATAAATGTTATAGGCTAATGGTACTGGTGTATAATAACGATAATGCTGGTGCAATTCAAGTAGGAATAATTCAGAAAGGACTAGCTTTGAGTTTGTCACAATACTTTGTGTTAAGCTAAGAAATTTTATATATATATATATTGCACATATAACATATACTGTGCATGTGTCCCATTGTGTTGAATTTAGATGCAAACTCCTCAAAAATAAAATCAGAGACCATTCAAACCGACGTGGGCACCGATTCGGTTATTTTGCATGTAACTGATTTATTATTTTTGCACCTGTTTAAAAACAATTTAAAAACCATATGCTGCAAAATCCTCCAAGGGTATAAATGAACTATGCTGATTTACACCACATGAGAATGGTGTTGCTTAATGTATGAAGAAGTGGTTTGTGGTGTCGCTCCGTATCCGTATGCAGATTAAAAGTGAATAGCTTCTGGACTTTTGGGGCTCAAGGAACAAAGTGAAAGCTCAAATTTGATGTCATCTGTGAGAAAAATCTTAGTAGGAGAGGGCAATTGATGCTCAGGAACTGGATTCGGACTTGGATGATCTGGGTTTAATTCTCAGCTCTGCTACCAACTTCCTATGCAACCATGGGATGGTCTCTTAATCCTTTTGACTTTGCAAAATCATCTATAAAATGGTGCTAATCATCCTTTATTTCTCTCATCCTTTATAGGTGTTAATTTTGGAGCACGAATTCTCTCTTAATATGTGCAAGAATCTTACAAAATATGCTTTGGATGATTCGAGAGTTGCTGACTATTATTAATTCCACGCACATCAGATTTCCTCTTTTTAGGGAAAAAATAGAAAGATTGTGACTGATAGATTCCTCCAGCAGTTAAAGGATTTATCTAGCAGAAACAGTCTGCTAGGTTTCTGGAGGTGGGCAGTGCTTAACTTTTACCAGGGCTGAGCCCCAGCACCTCCGGACATGCTGCACCAGTTATGTTGACAAAATCCCAGTATCCCCAAAATTGAACATTCTCAGTGTCTTGGCAAATGAAATACAATAAAGTTCAGCAGAAAAACAGCATTTTTCAATGTCTCAACAGCAATCCAAATACATCAGAAGAAAATTTTAGACACAAACAAAAACTCTTTTACCTTCCTCACCTTTTCGCAAATAGAAAAGCTGCCATAGTGGTGGTGGAACTGAGGCCTGAGAGCCCCCATAAAGGAGCTCACTATCCCTTAGCTGTATGTGGCATCTTCCAGTTCAGGAGTCCCTGCCTCTCCCTGATCACCAGCTCCATCATGACATGACCTTTTTTTAGGCCTTTTAATGTATTTTCACATTGAAGTGGGGATTACACCTCTCGATCTTTCTCTGTTGCCCAGATTGCCAGGCTATCCCTGAGTGTAAGGAGAGGAGAGAGTCCCATGAAAGTGAGGGGTGGAGCACACAAGAACAGACCTTAGCCCCAAGTGTCTGGAGCACCACAGTGGAACTGTGAAACCAGGGAGACAAAATCAGGCCACATGATAACTTTAAACATCATCCAGGTTAAGACATCATCAGTGGTTCATCTGATTTAATCGCGCCCCCCCACCCCCACTCCTCATCCATCTTTCAGCATTATATGGTTGTCACTGGGTGAGAAGGGTGACTGTGACTCTGTAATCCAGCAGTTGTGTGTGGGTTACTATAACCAATAGCTCATGTTATAATCCAGAGGCTGTTTGACCTGTTGTTATTTTAAGAGCCAAATATAGAACAAGAAATCTTTTCTATGTAGTGCAAGCACAGTGGTGTTAGGAAAGACAAAGAGGGAAGGACTCTGAAAAGGGGAGAACCTCAGCTGGTTTATTGTGAGCTTTATAGCAGCTGTGGTTTTATTTGTATCTGACACTACCTATGTCAGCTGTGACAAGAAGAAACCTCCAGGCAGAACTGGGTAGGAAGATTTGGTGTAAGAAGAGTTGAAGGTTCCTTGAGCCATGGCAATGCTTTACAACCACCACCGTTAACATTTGTATCCTGAAATACAAAACCCCAAAGCCAAACAGTGTGTTCAAAATAACAGAGCATATCTTTGTGAGAGGGATAGTGGGAAGTTCGAAATAGAGACTTATTTCAAACCTCAGTATCTCAAAATAACTGGAGCCCTAGCCAGTGAGTCTTATTTATTTCATCCTCCTTAGTAAAGGTTTCGTACTGGCTTATAAGTTCCATGTAATTTTGGTTTGGAGAACTGATTTGACCTGAACATTGCTATATTTATTTTGAAGGCAATAGAGCTTTCCTATGAAAACCTGAAAAATCCACATTTTTTCATGGAAAATAAAATATGTTTCCTGACCATCTGTAAAAAGAAATAGCAACTGTTCTTGTAAAGCTGGGCCATATAAATATCACAATCATCAGGAAAACATTGATGTGTTCTAAAGGTATTGGTCACTACAGAAATTAACACTTGATTTGAAATTTAGATTTTATCCAATTTTTCCACCATTAGTTGAAAACAGATTAAAACTTTCCATGTAGCAAAACATTCTTGACTCTGATGTTTCAGTTGTAGGTGAAGCAAATGAGTTGTAATTAAACAAAAAGTAATATTACTTGGTGACATTTTGGAATCCAAGTAGTTATGATCCCATTTGTATTCACATAGGAATGGAAGTTTTTCTATTTGACTTCAGTGGGAGTGGGTGCTGTATGCAGGGGTGAACAGATTGTTTATGTCAGCTTCACATTTTCTGGTCACAGCTTAGAGAAACAATAAAGGTATTTCTATAGGTGATGGTGAACAATGATCTTCATTTAGTTTATGAGTTTAATTAAACCCTCTGGGTTTCATAGAATCATGTAATAATAGAAATGGAAGGGACATTGAGAGGTCTTCAAGTCCAGTCCCCTGCCCTCATTGCAGAACCAAGCACCATCTAGACCATCCCTGAGAGATGTTTGTCTAACCTGCTCTTAAAAATCTCCAGTGATGGAGATTCCACAATCACCCCCAGACAACTGATTCCAGTGCTTAACCACCATGACAGTTAGAAATTTTTCCTAATGTCCAACTTACACCTTTTTTTGCCGCAATTTAAGCTCATTGTTTCTTGCCCTATCATCAGAAGTTTACAGGTGATGGATCAGGATTTAAAGCTGATTATGTGGGCAGTGAAATGTCATTAACTATTATTATCCTTGATTTTAATTCTTGAGTTTTATACATAGGTATTAGGTAAGAAGACAGTCTAATATTATCACACTTCATTCATCCTACCTCTTTCCCCATCCCATGTATGGTATTTCTCTGCCCTACCCCATTACAATAGCATCAAAGTGCCTCACCATTTGCAATGCATTTATCTTCACAACACCATATGAGGTAAGTGCTATTGCACTCAGTTTACAGACTGGGAACTGAGACACAAGAGCTATGGTTACATTACAGTGATCTGTTGATAGAAGTCACTGTCGGAAAAGATTTCCTGACAAATCTTCTGTCGATAGAGTGCAGCCACATAAAAAGTCTATCAGAAAAGTGGCTGGACTGCCTGGCTGCTCTCTTGACAAAACGGGCACCCAGAAGCACCCAGAAGCACAGCAGACAAGGCCGCCTATTGTCCTGGATGCCTTGTCTGTTGAGAGAAAGCCCCCCAGAGCATCCACACAGATTTTTTTGTTGACAGAATCTGTCAGTCTCGGCATTATGCCTCGTGGCTGAGAGGCAGAACACTGCCGGCAAAAGTGCTTCACATTGTCAGCAAACTGTCAACAAAACGCATTTTGCGTGTGGACATTCCACTCGTTTTGTCAACAAAACCAGGGTTTTGTTGGCAAAACTCGCTAGTGTGACCATAGCCATAGAGATTAAAGCCCAGATTCTCAAAAGAAGGTAGGCACCTAACTCACATTAATTTTTGCAGGGGATTAAAGGAGTTGGGTACCTGAACTCCTCTGAGGTTCTTGTCCTTAGACACATGCTGAAGATCACGTGAGAAGTCTGCAGTAGAGCAGTCACTCAAATGCTCTTAAATGCTAGACTGGTTCTCTAAAGACCAGACCATGCTTCCTCTCCCATCATGTTCCAAAATCCTCTTATTTGGTTGGGCTTTCTCTAGACTTGGAGGACTTCTAGGCCCAGAATCTATACAGCTATAAAAATAATATTAATAGTCACAAGGTAATTTGCCTTGTTTTCTGTGTTAATCTGAATGCCTCTTCTACTCTCTCTCTCATTCCACGCACCCCCTCACTCTGCTCCACCACTTCTGCCTCACTGCATGTCCACCGAACTTTTTATTCCAGAAACCTTTACGAAATAAGCAGACCTAGTCTTTGGGGCCCATGAAGCTTGTATCAATAGCCCACTCTCTGATTGTAGGGATTCAGAAATATGTAGTATTCCCTTGGCTTTCATTTTATGGGTCAAATTTCTTGCCCTTTCCCATGAGAAAGTAACTTTGGAAATGCAGTGTGAGTGACGGTGGGAGAAGTCTGTCATTTCTGTCATTTTTCTCTAAAAATACAGATCAATCATTGTTCACACACCAAGACAGGCCTTTGGAAATGCATGAATTCAAGCCTGTTTTTGTGGTTATTCTAGACTGATTTGTAGGGGCGAGTTGCTGATCTTACTTGGGTTGCTCTAAGCTCTTTTTCTGATGGACAGAAATATAGTCTTTGGCAGTTCAATAGAGTGAGAGGCAATGTGGACTAATGAAGTAAGCACAGGTCTGAAAGCTATAGATAGATCTGCACCCTAACTCACAGCTCAAGGTCTGTGCAGATACAAAATCTGGATCCACATCCAAGCCATGATCAGCAAAGATGGTAAACAATACAACCACAGGGGCACCCACAAAGATAAAGCAGATGTCTGTGGGTTTACAGAGTGATAATGATAGGTTTATGGAGTGTTCTAGTTCTGACTCCTATGAGTTGAATCAAATCTCTCAACCTTTCTGCCATCACGGTCCCATTTATAAAATGGAGGAACCAGAGGAATACTTTGATATTTAAATGTCTAATATTTTCAAGAGTTAAAGATCACTAGAACACACACACCTCCAGATCTCACAGCTTATGTGGACGGTTGGCCCTGGACACCCATTTTAAGCAATGGTCCCCCATCTCTGGACCCCAGACAAAGAGAAGGTTCAATTTTGCCTGCGAAAGGAAGCTAGAGTTGACCACTGTTTCCACCACCACAGTCTTTACCCATCCATAACAGCAGCTTGTTCTATTTGTTGTTGCCCCAAAAATCCTGTTATTTGTAATTCCAAAAGTCTTAAATCTGGTCCTGGGTATAGAGAGGTACATAGAGAGGACTGGAGTTTGTCGTTGTTTGGTAGGAAAGGAACACAGTCTATATTACTGACCATTCTGCTCAAGGCCCATCCAAACATTCCCATGTTGGCTCTGGAAGTAAAGAGAAACCAGTTCCCATTTTGGGGTCAACAATCCCCGACTTCTGTTGGCTATTTCTTTTAAACAAGCACAGCAGCTTGCCCTGATGTTCCCTATCTTCTTAATACCTCCTTATTTCATCAAATAGCCATAGCTCTGTCCTGCCTGTTCACCCTTTATCTGCTGCTAACTGCCCTGGCTTGCATAATAATAAGAGAAGATTTGGTATGCTAGGGGACATTTTCCTTTAAAGGCAATTGACAGCAGTCTCAACAGTTTATCTCCGTCTAAAGCTCTAGTGCAGGGGTCAGCAACCTTTTAGAGGTGGAGTGCAGAAATTTGACCTTTTGACCTCTATGTATGGTCTGAGTGCCCGTGATACTTTTCAAAGTCACTAATAGTCCTGCTTATAACAGGTTCATTAATAAATAAATAGAGACACCCAGTTTTACCGTTTAGGTGGTGATTGGTCTTTTGTTAATGCACAGGCAGGATGGTTTTGAGCAAGCTCCTAACTGCATGGGGGAAAAGGGGTGGGGCTGAGCTCCTGCCTCCCGTGCCAATGAAAACCAGCTCCTGTGCCACTTTTGACACCTGTGAGGGGGGTTGGTGACCCGTGACTGGTGCAGTGTTTTCCAAAGTGTGGTCTGCCGCCCAGTACTGTTTGTTGGAAAAAATACAAATTATCGCACATGATCCTATTAATTTGGTACATTTCATATTTTCCTGCATAATTGATGTAATAACAATGTTAGGCACTTAAGTATTTTATATCAAGATTTATATTATTATGTACAATTATTATTGTGAATAAATAACAAACAGTGAAAATTTATTTATTTTTCATTCTTTTTTTAAATGTGTGTTTGTGTTTTTGGGACACAAAAAGAGGTACTGAAAAAAAAAACAGATTCCAACTGTACAAAGTTTGGGAAACCCTGCTGTAGTGGAACCTCATTATATTTGGAGGTGCCATGCTCAAGGCAAACCCCATGGAGTTTTATAATGTTTCTTGTTTGTAACTTAGCATGAGACTTAATAAAAAGGTCTACAGATCACTCCGTATGAATTATCACATTACCAGGAAATTACATGGGCAAAGTATCGGTCAACGGAATGAGTCTTAATGAAATTTACCCAGAAGCCGCAGATCCACAAATGAGCAGGGCCCTCTTAATAGAAGAAAGTTCTATTTCTCCTGTAAGGGCTAAGAGATTCAAACAATAAAATAGTGATTTAATAGACTTTGAGTCAATCAGGAAGATAAAATAACATTAATTAGCCTTTTGTGTCTAATTCACAACCAATCCTGTTGCCTCCTTATTTATGTTCTAAAGTGGGCTTGATGAAATTTTTAATATTTCACCTAAGCTGAAAATTCATTTCCACACTGGCTGGTAATTTTCTCTTATACGGCTTGAAATTGTACTCCAGATAATTTTGCATAGTAGTATATCTACATGTCAGGATCATTGGCTGCTGTGTTGAATGGCTCTTCAGAGCTGACAACTGGATAATAGCTTTACTTTCAGCCAGCAGAGGAAGTCAAGAGCGCGAGTGTAGAGATAATGTGAATATAATTCATTATTCAAATATGCAAGTGATGAACTGAAAACAAAGAAGGAAGAGTAATAATGGTGTCATTATTTTTATTACTCTTGTTTTGCAAACGTAGCATGAAACATTAAAGTACATCTCTGAGAGATTCTGAACTGTACAGTGACAAATTTACTTTCTTGGCAAAATTGATAAAAGGAAACCTGAGCAGACAGGTTTCTGCAGAAGGTATGCTGTGCTGTTAGTTGTGCTATTAAATATTTCCTTGTTGCCTTTTTGCTTTTTAAAATTCACGTCATTAGTCACCCCTTAAAAGCCTGATCAGCGACTGGAAAAAAAAACTGCATTGTTGTTCTTGTGGGTCTTTTTAGTTAAGACAATCTTCAGAGCTTTTAAATCTTTGTAGCATGACTAACAAAGGCCAAATAGGCAGTTTACACAAAGCTTGTTTAGAGATATGAGGAATTTGCATTTGATAGCAATATATCTTCCACGAAAGCTGCAATTGTACAAGTTTTAATGGAATGAGAAGCTGAGAAAGGAGAGTTTGATACATGAAGTATCCTGCTTCCTTTTTGTAATTATATTTGCAGCACCCTGCCTTTAATAGTGTCTACCCTGCTCCATCCATACCACATTGAAAGTCTTTATAGAAACACCCTTTTCTTGCTGCTGTTGTTTTAAAGATAAATATAACACAATGAATTTACATAGTGTTTTACAAATCTAGATTACACACATTGCCTGCTTTCTGATTATTTATCCTGTAGTAGCACTGAAAGGCCACAATCAAGATCAGAGCTCCCTTCCGGTAAATATTGTACATACACCTATTAGCAAACAGTCCCTCACCCAAAAGCTTACAGGAATCAGCAACCTTTCCAAGGTGAAAGTGCCAAAAATCGACCTTTTGTCCTCTATGTATAGTCCGAGTGCCAGTGATACTTTTTAAAGTCACTAATAGTCCTACTTGTAACAGCTTCATTAATAAATAAAGATGCAGAGCTTCACTGTTTAGAGCTACGTCTACACGTGCACGCTACATCGAAATAGGCTATTTCGATGAGTAACGTCTACACATCGTTCAGAGCTGGCAACGTTGACGTTGAACGTCAACGTTGCGCAGCACCACATCGAAATAGGCGCTGCGAGGGAATGTCTACATGCCAAAGTAGCACACATCAAAATAAGGGTGCCAGGCACAGCTGCAGACAGGGTCACGGGGCGGACTAGCGCTTCCGGGGCAACAGCTAGACGCTCCCTTAAAGGGCCCCTCCCAGACACACGCAGCCTGCACAGCACGCGGTCTGCAGAGCCATAGGCACGCACACCTCGAGCGACGCAGTCATGATGGACCCCCAGCAGCAGCAGCAGCAGCAGCAGCAGCCAGAGGTCCACCCAGCTGCCCCTGCAGGAGCAGTGCTCGCCCTGCTCCATGCCATGCAGGAGGCAGCTGAGCACCTCCTTGCCACAGAGGAGGAGCTGCCCGCAGGGGAGGAGGATGCAGCCCCCAACCCTGCAGCACCCCGCACCCCCCCCCCACCTCATACGCCACCAGCTGTGGTGCTACCCCACGAGCACCGACTGGTGGGAGCGGCTAGTGCTCGGAGAGTGGGACGACGACCGCTGGCTCAGGAACTTTCGCATGAGCCGGCAGACATTTCTGGAGCTATGCCAGTGACTCACCTCCGCACTCAGGCACCAGGACACTGCCATACGGCATGCCCTCAGTGTGGAGAAACGGGTCGGCATCACTGTCTGGAAGCTGGCCACTCCAGACAGCTACTGATCCGTGGGCCAGCAGTTTGGCGTCGGCAAGGCCACTGTCGGGGCTGTCCTGATGGAGGTAAGAGGACCCACGGGGGGAGGGAGAGGCAGCTCTGGGAGGGCAGGGGAGGGGAGGGGAGCCCTGGCAGGGGAGGGCCACACACACCCTGCTCACCCCTCATTGGTGCTCTCCCATGTGCTTCCCCTGCAGGTCATCCGCGCCATCAACGCCATGCTCCTCCACAGGCTCGTGAGGCTTGGGGACCTGGATGCTGCCATCGCGGGCTTTGCCACCCTGGGCTTCCCCAATTGCTTCGGGGCTCTGGATGGGACTCACATCCCCATCCGTGCCCCGGAGCACAGTGGAGGACGCTACATAAACGGGAAGGGCTACCACTCAGTGGTCCTCCAGGCCTTGGTGGACAGCCGGGGCCGTTTCCTGGACATTTATGTGGGCTGGCCTGGCAGCACCCACGATGCCCGGGTATTCTGGAACTCAGGCCTGTGCCGCCGGCTGGAGGCGGGGACCTACATTCCCCAGCGGGAGATCCCTGTGGGGGACACCACCATGCCCCTTTGCGTCATCGCAGATGCGGCATACCCCCTCCGGCCCTGGCTCATGCACCCGTACATGGGCCATCTGTCTGCCAGCCAGGAGCGCTTCAACCAGCGCCTGAACCACGCGCGCCAGGTGGTGGAGCGCTCATTTGGCCGCCTCAAAGGGCGCTGAAGGTGTCTCCTCACCCGCCTGGATGCGGGCCCCACCAACATCCCCCAGAGTGTGGGTGTGTGCAGCGCCCTACACAACCTGGTGGAGAGCAAGCTGGGCTGTGGAGGCTGGCAGGGCTGATGTGCAGCCACCTGCTGGCCCCAGTCACCAGGTGGACCCCGAAGGGACCCGGGTCTGGGAGGCCCTGCGGGCCTAGTTCGACGAGGCCGCGGGGTGAATGCTGGCAGGCCCCCCACTGCCCCCCCCATCCTCCACAACACTCCCTGCCCCTACGCCCACACCACAGAGCACCCAAGAGCACCCCCCCCCACTTTTCTTGTAAAAATAAAAGCAGACAGTTGTTTGTCAAATCAAACATCTTTTGAACTCTTATTATAATGGAAATTCTAACTTATATATGTATATATTATAAAAACAGGGATAACATGAAAGGGGAAGACAAGGAAGGGGAGAACTATTTACATGGGGGGGTAAGGATCAGCATTGGAAAACAGGGGTCACAAATACTATTTACAGCAAAAAAATAACTTAAAAGTGGGGGGAATATAGTATATAAGACTTTGATGCATATTTTGATGCATCTTCACCAGATCTGCAAAACTCTGCAAGACGCGCAATATTGAACTCCTATCTGCCTTACTATATATATATGAGTAACGAAGATTAAGAATTTTCAAACTCAAGAGGTGATCATAGCATAATGTGTATCTCTAAGGAGAACAGACATGTAGGCAGGCCACTGGCAGGATGGGGGCAAAGGGGACAGTTGCCTCAGGGCCTGACATTTCAAAAAGGCCTGGAGCTCTGGCCACTCTCACTGCTAGTTTGTCATCAGCAGTGGCCGG
This sequence comes from Carettochelys insculpta, assembly GCF_033958435.1. Classification (NCBI taxonomy): domain Eukaryota; kingdom Metazoa; phylum Chordata; order Testudines; family Carettochelyidae; genus Carettochelys; species Carettochelys insculpta. The sequence continues at coordinate 62,185,761 of NC_134144.1, forward strand.
AGCTCCAGGATCCTTTGAGATGCTGCAGCAGCACTGCTCTATCTCTCTGCATGGCTGTGAGGAAGGGGGTCCCAGTGCCACAGTCCTGGCAGAGCTAAGAGCTAACTACCTTGGTCTCACCCCTTCCGCTCTTGGCCCTGCCCCCACTGCAGGTACAGAGTTCAGCCTCCCTTTGCCCTGGGGCCCATGGTGGCTGTTGGCCCACTGAATATAGGCTTAACAACTGGACATCACAAAATGTTGCTGTTCTAAATATTTTATTTGGTGATCAGTTGATAATCTATATAGTGATGGCACAGAGACACCTCACATTGAACCAGGACAGGAGGAGGTTAACAATCTCTCTTAAACTCAGTGGCTGAAATTGCCCCATGCAACACAAAACAATAGCAAAGCTAGAAAGAAAACCAGGTAACTAAAGGGAGTAACTGGGCAAGGCTTGAGACAGCTGCTACCCTGCGAGTAGGATCTTGGGTCCAGGAATGAGAGCAGATCTAGGGTGTGGGTTGAGCTGACAGAGGATATGAGTAGCCAAGTCTGAGGAGAAAACCAGATTTGTACTTTGTATCATCTAATTGTTAATAAAGCCAAACCCAGGGAACAAGTGGGCTTTGATTCTGCAGACCTACTGCATGGACTCTGTTAGAGCATGTAGGGAAAGAGATCCCTATTAAATGAAGGAGAACTCAAACACAGTCGATTTAGCAGGCCCTTTTGTATTAGGCACTGTGCTTATATAAAGTAAAAGTCTGTCCCTGCCCTGAAGATCTTAAAGTTTGAGATAAAATGCAGAAAAGGATGGGAACACAGGCTACCAGAGTGAGCAGAAGAATGATTTCCCCACATTATGTTAGTTCTGTGAAAAACACCAAAAAAAAAGTTTACTTTTTTTAAGTAATTTTTTAAAAAATTAGCCAAATGCTTTTCAGTCTTACATTGGTTCTATTTACCCTGGAAACAGGATCATGTTAGGAAAGAGGGTAACATATAAATACTCTCAATATACACTATTTGGCCATGTTAATGAAGACATTCATTTTTAAACCTAACTGGTCCCCCACCCCAAGTGTTATGCCATTGTTATTTAAAACACAGTAATGTGTTCAGATGTTTGGCTGTGTGTGTGTTCGCCCAGTGTGCTGTGCCTATTCTGCAGAGGCAGCTGGCACAGCAGACCATGAACCAACTGCCCAATGACTACAAGACCCATTAAGGTCTGAAGACACCAGGCTAGGTTTGTTGTCAACAAAGCACAGTGAAAGCAGCTGTCAAAATCTATGAGATATTAAGACATGTATGCCTGCGACAAAGGACACAGCTCAGTAAATAGTGGGACTTTCTATTCTCCCCCTCTGCCAGACAAAGGTAGTTCACCTTTACACACATGTGGCATAGTTACTGACCCCTGGCATGGCCAGTTTATCACCCATCACCTCATACAATTTAATTCAATCAAAACACCTCTATTATGTACAGTCATGCTGACCTTATTTTTAGGAAGGGTCCATGTATTCCTGTTATCCTTGGAGAGTGTTTTTGTACCATCCTTGATAATGGGGTGTGTTTTTCAGATGCTGTGAGAAAGTACTACCTCACACCAGGCCTCTGCTACAAAGGCTTAGGTCTGAGGCACTCTTCCTCGTAAAGCGAGTGGACACATCTGCCAACATGACCCAGTTTATCAGTGCATGTATGGCCAACAGTTCTCACCAAAAGACCAGGTCTGGTACAGTCACTGTCTCTGAGCATGGCATCTTAACTTCTCCTAAGTGACTCTCCTTAGCTTGCTCTTATGAGGGCAAATCAGTTCCTGGACCTTCACCTTCCATGAAGTCTTCCAGTCTCTTAGTTTTGGGCTTGCTATCTCCTTCAATCTTCTGGATTATTTTTCTTAGAGACAGCCTGGTGCAGAGCTGTCAACTCTTTGCTATTTCACACCTTTCTGCCTCTCTTTCCCACAAGGTACTTTTCCCTTTGTAGATGGCTTTGTTTCCTCTGGGTCTCCACAACTGGCAGCTCTGGCACCTGCATGTGGTTGTGATCAAGCCACACACATGTTCCAGAGCTGGTGCACAGGAGAAACTTTCCTCCCACCCCTCTATGTCCATGTCCATGCTCTGTGTGGAGTCTATTGACCCCATTACAACTCCTTTATCTGACTGATTTACCTATGATAGGCCTGGTGATATTCTGGCCCTCTTGAAGTCAATGGGATTTTTGCCACTGCCTTCAGCAGATTTCAGGCCTTGTGTTGCAGAATCAATACAAGTTGGCCAGTGGTCTGTGTTGTGCTAAACGGTTATTTCTGGAGGGAAAACAAAAACAAAAAAAAGTGTGGAGGGTGACATGGAAGGTTGCAAAAGAGCCAAAGAAATGAGAAGAGTTATAGGAACTAAACTTTTGCTGACTGACATTCTGAGTGAACTAGAAATTTGTGCATAACTGACTTGTTTGCAGTTGTGTTGGTCAAGGCGGAGTGGAATTGTTTTGGGTTGACCAAATGGTCAAGGTTTTTTTGGACTTTGTTTGAAGTATGTATAATTATTTTAAACAGAAATAAGAGGATAGCCATAAAAAAACAAAAAGCTAAATAATGGAAGAATTAATTAGTGGTCTATAAAATGTTACACCAATATTTTTTTCAAATGGGTCTTTTTTATTTTGACTTTTAAAACTAGAATTGAGGTACAGATCTAAACAAAAACTAACTTGAAATATTTTCAAAGTGAAACCAATTCAGTGAAATCAATATGAATTCATTAAATGGTTTTGTTGATTTCAATTTTCACGTTTTTGGCACAAAAAGCATTGTTTTTAAAAATTTTGCCCATTTCTGCTCATGACTTCCATGTAGCATATAAACATTTTTGCATGCTCTAGTCTATAGATTTATTATTAGCTTATATCCGAGGAGTAACCATGCTAGTCTGTATCTGCAAAAACAACGAGAAGTTCTGTGGCACCTTATAGACTTTTTGAAGCGTAAGCTTTTGTGGGCAAAGACCCACTTTGTCAATGCATCTGATGAAGTGGGTCTTTGCCCACGAAAGCTTATGCTCCAAAAAATCTGTTAGTCTATAAGGTGCCACAGGACTTCTCACTATGATGAGCTTATGTTGCTCCAGCTGCACATAAGAATGTAGTCAACAGTGGAGATGGATGGAGAGTGTGATATGTGAGACATTTGACCTTATAACTCACAAGGAATCTACTCCCAGAGATCGTCCACCATAGAGTATGATCACTTCACTTAGGCTATGTCTATACTAGAGAATTTTGTTGACAAAACCCACAGAGCGTCCACATTCCCAAGGCATTCTGTTGACAGTAAATCAATAGAACACAGCGTTTCTGTTGACAGCGTTCTGCCTCTCCCACATGAGGCAGAACGCCTCTGTCAACAGATTCTGTGTACAGAAAGCTGGTCTGGAAATTGCGGGGCCCTCTGTTGACAGTCATGGCTTCTGGAATACTGGGAGACCTTGTCTGCTGTGCTTCCGGTTGGCTGTTGTGTCAAGAAATTGTCTGAGCAGTCCAGTATTCTGTCAATAGAGCAGATTGCTCTTTCGATCTGCTTGGCAGTCTGGCCACAATCTGTCGACAGAAGTTTTATCGGAAGAAATCTTCTGACAGAAACTTCTGTCAACAGGTCTCTTTGGTGTAGACATAGCCTTACTTCTTAATGTTGTTCTCATCATGAGCAAGAAGAAAATGACTTTTCTGTACAAATCCAGTGCTTTCAACTGCCTTCTCTTCAGGCAAAGACTACCACTTTCCACCCCTGTTTCATGGGATGTGAAATGTTCATGTAAAACTAATTTCCCTATTTTTATGTGGGGTTATTCATAAGTTGAGTCGTTGGAGGCTGAAGTCGGTGTGGAAAGGTTTGTGAAACCTGAATAACATATTGACATGGAAGATACTGAAGAAGTCATTGGGTTTATCATCTTGGAGAATGTACTAGAGAAGATACTTATTTTTTTAAGTAGAGAAGTAACAATTGCGATTGTAAAAATTAGAAAACAGTCACAGTGTGATTTCACTGTTTGCTGTTAATACTTACTCGTTGGTGCATAAGCAATCCCATTTGAAATTCTAACTACCAGTGATGCTAATCTTTCACTGGAAAAACTTATTTGCAAAGGAGTAAGAATGAAGGTAAGTGGAATGGATTTTATCTGTTGGAAATAGCTGCAAAACTATCAGCACTGAGGATAAAAATACTTAATGAGTATCACACTAGTCAGCACCAAAAACAGTGAGATACAGAATTGCATTTGCTGTGTCACAGAGATGACTGACATTTAATTATTGTCTATTTTTGTGCTTATAATTTTGTTCTTATCATTCATTGTTAAATCCGTTAGCGCCCCAAGAAAAAAAATGAGATCAAGTGACAAAAGTGAGATAATGAAATCATAGGCAATAGAATAAAATCATATCTTGTAGGTAAGAGGTGATTCAGGAGAACAGGTTATTTTATAGGGTTGTATAATCTCCATAAGTGAATCTGAATTAAATGTCTTGAGCTCACAGACAACCTCAGGCAAAGGCTTGGTGGTTTTCAGCTGAACTGACTTGTTAGTTACCATTATGCTGTACAGACCTTCTGCAATGATATAAGATTATTGCAAACCTCAAAAGATGGCAAAAGTAAGTCTTACTGGAGACAAAAATATTCTCTTTTCAGCCAACTTCACCTTTCTGCTGTTTGTTCCAGCTTTTTGTGAGACTTCTGGAAGCTAGTTTGTCACAGTGACTGTAAATTCAGAATCTATTTTTATCATTTTTAGCTTCCAGCCAAAAATGGTTTTCCAGCCTCTTTTGCCAAAAACTATATCAACAGTGCTAGCCTGGTCCAAGCCTTTGAACCATAGTACATAACTCTACAGTGTGCAATATGTGATGGTGTTAACATGAAAATGTTTCTAGCTGACCTTCTAATTGTGATGGTAAAATAACTGTAAAAACAGTAGGGGGCGAGAGTTCTAGAAAAGGTCAGTTCAACAGGGATTGGTCTGATCTATTTTTAGGTATTTCTAAATAGCTTAAATGACATCATGAAAGTATAATTCAGTTTTAGTGATGGTTTCATGAAAATTTGAGAGGAGAGAAGCTGAAAATAAAGCAAACTACATATGTTTCACTGGACAGGGCACGTCATATGAATGGAGGTGTCAAGAATTCTTAAGCAGCTCCTCTATGGTGAACTCTCCCAGGGCAAAAGGAATCAAGGTAGGCCTTGCAAGAGGTATAACAACTGTGTGAAGGACAACATTGCTCATGCTGGATTAAAGCCAAAGCAGCTAGAGCAACATGCAGAAACCTGACCAGGCTGGCGTGCTCTCATATGACACTGTATGACAACTTCCAAGAGCAGCAATGCATACTCCTGATGCTTGTGAGAGGAGAAAAGCAACCGCAGCAGCCACACCAACAGAGCCAGGACGATTCCCTTGCCCCTACTGTGAACAACATGGCCATTCAAGGCTTGGACTCCTTAGCCGCATGCGAGTCCACAGCTGATGAGCTTGTGCAAGCTCAAGACGTCATCATCGGACATGACGGACCACCAAGAAACAAGAATATTAAAGACTTGTGCTGTGGCATAAAACGCCCATTCTATGGCTGGATGGGGTTAAAAAGCAATACTGGACCTATGTAACCCAGCCAGGGTCTCCAAGTGTCCGGTTTCCAACTGGGCTAACTGACTGAAAAGGGACCCTACTGCTGCCGGTCAGCACTGACAGCTGTTAAAAGCCCTGTCAGTAGTGCAGTGGTGCTAAGCCCCACCCTAGCTTCATGTCTCCTGGAAGCGGCCTCCATGTCTGGCTCCTGCTAGGGAGATCAGTGCGTTGACATTGCCCGGAGCAGGGGGGCCTCCAGCTCCCGTTGGCTGGGAACTCCTGTGCACCATTGACTGGTAACTGCCTGAGCTAAGAGCTATGCAGGTGGAGCCCACAGGCTGAGCCCTATCTGACACCACAATCTCCTATCCCATGTTGCACCCTCTCACACACACACCCTAACCCTCTGCCCCACCATGAGCCCTCTCCCGCACCTAAACTCCTTCCTGGAACCCACACCCCTTCCTGCACCCCAAACCACTCATCCCTAGCCCCAGTTTGGACCTGCTGGAGCCCTCAGACACTTCAGCCTCTGCCCCAGCTCAGAGCCCACTCCTGTGCCCTGAGCCCCTCATTTCTGGTTCCACCACATACCCTTCAGCCCTTTCCAGAGCTCCCACCCCCTCCCACATCCCAACCCAGCCCAATGAAAATGAGTGGAGGGAGGAGAGCATATGACTGGGGGTGGCGGGTGGAGAGAGTGAAGGTTGTGCCTCAGAGAAGGGGTGGGGTGGTGCTGAGCCTTGGGGAAGGGGTGGCATGCGGGCAGGGCAAGGGTGTTTGGTTTTGTGCAGTTGGAAAGTTGGAAACCCTAAGCCCTGTCCCTGCTGGCCACCTGAGCATGCTGGAGCTACAGCAGTGAGTTAAAAGATGCGCAAAATACCAGAGAAAGAGAGGCAGACAGACTGCGGAAAGGACACCAGCCAGAACACCACACAGAAGGTAAGACCCTTGCTAGTGCCTTCTCCACTCAAGTTCTCCACTCTTGCAGGGCCCTGCTCCTCTGGCCTTTATTTGGGCAGCTATTGGCTATTTGAGCAACAATGCACATGCCCAAGACTGAAGGAGCAGAGGTTGAAAGTAGCCCAGGGAGGAACATGCTGGTGTTACTTCTCACAAGGTGAAGAGGATGGGCCTCAGTCAGGACAAAGGCGGCGGATGCAGAGGGAGCCCCAGAAACTTCTATGTCAGGGAATAGGAACTGGGACCTGCTACTGCAGCCCAACAGTGAGACAAAGGGTTGGAGGTGAGGTGTGCTAACTACTAGGTCACTTAGCCCTCCAAGCATGCTGTCACAGAGAATTTGGGTAGACCGGATGGTGACCACTGGCGTAAACATTCCTGAAGTGCTTTGGCCAGCTACCAGTAATAACCAGACCTGGCTCACACATGGCACTCTTCAGTGGTAGGTCTCAGAGGGCTTTACAAAGAAGAGGAGTATCAGTATTTCATTTTCAGATGGGCTCAGAAATGAGACACAGGAGAGTGCCTGAAGTCAGCCAGAAAGCCAGTGCCCAAGCCAAGGTCAGAACTGAGGTTGTATGAGTCCCAAGCCACTGATCTATCTGCTAGGCCATGCTGCCTCCTGAATTTATTAACGTGCAGAAAACACTTTCTTCTCCCAAGACAGTTGTGATCAAATGAAATGAGCACAAGCTTGGGACATCTGGGTTCTAGCCCCAGATCTTCTACTCACTCTGTATGACTTAAGGAAATCTACTCAAAATTCTGTATGTCTTCCACATCTATTAAATGATGGTGCCCAGCACTTGGGGATCTAGGTAAGTCGAAAGAACCATTCTACTACTGCAGACCATTGTTCTCATACAGCTGCCCCTATGGAGAGTCATAGGCTACCATTCCGTCACTCTGCTGTGCTGGGCTCTGGACAGTGACACTGTACGTTTTATCAAACCACATGTACGTGAGAAGTTTTGTTTAGCCCTCACCTTCTTGTGAGAGGGAACTGTGTCTTCAAAATCTGAGCCACAACAACTGGCAATGCATGAAAAGCTCTCTCACCTCTATCTAGCTCTCGACCTGTCCTCCCCAACTTCCCTCCTCTTCCCCGATAAAACCTATTCTTTCTAAACTGGAATCTGAAGCAAATAAACATTTGCCATCCAACCTAGGAGTATGCCACATACTTAGCTCCTGCAGTAAACAAAAGCAGGTGAGTGAATTATTACTTGCGTCCCCAGTCAAGGTGTAGGCTAATGCCTGGCTGTCTTTTTGCATGGAATGTTAGGCTAGATGTTCTTAAGTATAACCTAAGGCTATAAATCTATTAGCCTAAGATTTTTGTACAGTACCCATCACTGTAGTGTCTATCCATTTTCCAGATAAACTAGCTGTCCATAGCCTAGAGGACTTCTTGGAGCCTTGTACTCTTACCTTCTTCTGACCTGCTTGTGTTGAATATACATTTGGGTTTGGGGGTTTGGTTATGCAAAAAGATGGAAATCCTGATGGAACCAAGATATTATTTCAGGCTGCTTTGGGAACCAACCTTGCACTGAAATTATGAATGGATTAGGGCTGTCAAGCAATTAAAAATCAATTGTGATTAATCACATGATTAAACATTAATTGTGATTAATGGCACAATTAATTGCACTGTTAAACAATAAGACTACTATCTACCCCTAAACTTCAGTGGGAAGTGCACAGGGTCTGGGGCAGGAATGGTGGGGGTCTGTTCGCACAGAGATGCAGGATTCGCCACCCCGGGGGTGTCTCAGGAGAACGGAGTCTCTCCTGGTGGTGCAGAGCAGAGCCCCAGCAATAGCTCATAGCAGCAGCACTCAAACTGCTCAGGCCACCAAGCACTGGAGCACAGCACAACCTCTGCTCCCAGTGGCTATCAGGGGAAGGGAAATAACCCTGCCCCACTCCAGGGAGTTGCCCCCACAGTCCTCCCCCTGGTCCACTTACTTGTTAGTGTAGAGCTCCTCCAGGTGGTGCCACATGGTGGCCTGGCCTGGCCCCGGGCTCTGGCTCTGGCTCTGCTGTCAGAATCTTGGCATGTCCTTCATGATGGTGGCAGGCAGGGAAGTGGGTGAGACTGGGGTGGCTGGGGAACAAGATGTAGAGACCCCAAGGAGCAGGTGGCCAGGCCATCCTGTTGTTGCTGCTGCCTTTCTGTTAACTAACCCCAGCACATGTGCATGCAGAGCACATGGCTCCACATACCCCAGTGCCGCACCTCCTTGAGCCTAGAGGGCATGCCTCTTCCTCCTCCTGGCAGGGCCTCAGCCAGCCCTGGCCACCGCGTGTGCCAATGTGCTGGGGGTTGCCAACCCCCACAGACAGTCTCCAGAGCACCTTGTGCTGGTTTCCCACCATCTGCAGTTACTGTGTATTATTTCTAAACATGTTAATTCTGCCCTGCTTTAATCACTGGTGTTAACGCCCATTGACAGCCCCAGAATGGATAGTAGTCGCTTGTGCCCAAATGGTAAGTTCATCCAAAGTGCTCAAAAAGTACTTATTGCCAGAAAGGAGAGAGAGCAGAGAAAGAAATAGAAATATGAGGACAGCAAGAGCTCCAATGTGGAAGGGCTCAGTGTGTAATGAGTCAAGCCAGCAAATGCAAGATCATTGTATCTCCGAGCGGGGTTCTTTTTGTTTATGGCTTCACTTTCACTAAGTGGAAGGATGGTTAATTCCACAGCTCCACTCATTAATAGTTGGGGATTTCAGAAATCCAGAACAAATCTTTAAGAAAATGAATTGTCTGAGGTGCGGCAAAGATACATCAAACATGTGTCAGGCTGTACTGCATTAAGCTCATTAAGGAGACAAATTTTGCTTTCATGTGTCCTTTGTATTCTCGAAATACATAGTTTTAAGGGCTTTTTCTTTGTTTGTTTAAAACTAGTGTTTGTTTAAAACTTAATACAAGTCCAGAATGCTAACAATGCCAGCCTCAGGCAGTTTAATTTGCTAACCTATTGACATTTGCACATTTGCCCACAGCATCTAGCATTTATGACAGGAGCTTCACACACCCCTTCTCCCCCGTGTCTTTAGGAATAAAGTCGGTTAATTTGCTGCCATGGTTTGGTGCTCTCCAGCTCATACAATATTTTTAACTTTTTAAAAACTCACCTCTTGTGAGAAATGGAATTGAAACAAACATTGTTTTGGCTTTTCCAATAGTTTAAAATGAATTTTTTCACTGGTACCTGAATCCATAATCTTCATTGATGGAGGAGTGAGGGGGAATGTATCTTTGTCTCCTTACTCTGTAGAAAATACACTAATAGCTTCTGGTCCCATTTCTTCACTTTGCTGTGCCAGTGTTGTGCCAGTATTACTAACCAAGTCATTTCACTCTCTGTTGTTCCATACTTAGCTGAATGTGCAGAATGAAAAACATGACTTCAGAGTTTCTTTTTTCTTTTGGAGGGGAGAGGGGCAAAGGAACTCGTGATCTGAAGTCTGCACAGAAGCAACTTCAGTTAAAAGCTGTGTCAGTTAAAAGCTGTCTCAGATTAATTACAGCACTGAAAGTCTAGATATTATGCTTAGCATGACTCAGTGACCTCTCTAGGTTTACCACCTTGTTACAAGACATAATGTCTTCAGTGTTTTGAATGCTAAAGGATATGTCCTGTTAATATTTCTGTGAAGCAATGACTTTTGCTAGTTCCACAGGTAAAGAAGACACAAACCACGAGTGCCAACAACATATAATTTTTTTTTCATCCCAAGTCCCTAAATTCTCAGCCATCCTATGTTTTCTGTCAAAATGCAGCCTGAAAGTCTAGACCAAGAGATATCTATGATAGAAAATGTACATCACTATTTCAAGTCCTCTGAATTTATTCTAGACATTTGACAGTTGCTTGGAGATACAATCTCAATTTTTTCTCCAGTAGCCCCTTCAAGTGGATATTTATGGCACATACAACTGTAATTATTTACCTGTAACAAAATCCAGGTCTGCCTGCTCCAGGTAATTCAGACAACAGGAGGACACAAGAATATTAATCTTCCTCTTGTCCAGATTTTGATTTCTTGTACCCTAATTCTTTGCTCTCTATGGAAATTCTACAATAAGCCTTTAGCTTTTTGTTTCCTTTTGAAATTACACTTTTATTGAGACATCCATATGCAAAGTATCTTAAGTCAGCACTGTGCAATCCTTCCAGACACTGGTAAATGCTTACTCTCACACTTAATGACACTAGAGTTCGAATGGGATTACTCACATGAATAAAAATTGAGCAACTTTGATCCTAGAGATTTATTGGAATACTTCCTGTTTTACATAAGTAACACCTTCCTCATCCCTATTTAGATAAATTTTAAATAGCAAGAAGGCAAGAGGAATAATTGGGAGGAGAGGGAAATGAAAAATGGAAAAGAAAAGGGAAATTTGTACAAGGGAAATTTGTAAAATCCTCATTTGGGCCTCAGTTTGTTAAGACCAATATTTAACAGGGTTACATGTACTTCAAATCAGGAACAGACTTTAGAAATTTGATGAATCAGAACTAGGGCCACAAACACCTAGTTAAACTCTGTGTAAACTTTCATAAGTCCTTGTACACAGTACATCAGATAGTTTGCTGATTAACAATAGCAGTAAGTTTACATTTGCTTCTAATCCTTGAGTAGAAGAAGCCTAGCATTTTCAGTTTGGCCTTATTCCCATCATGTACGTGCTTCTTGATACAAAGGTAAGTGTTCAGTGGCTCCTTGATAGGCATCAATTTATCTTGAAAGCAACATTCTCTGTGACTCAGTCACCTGAGTTCACCTCATAGTTCTTGGATTTACCAAACAGGATTCATAAAGAGTGGTTTCAGAACACAATGACTAGAAAATAGTTCTAGTCTAGAAAAATTGCAAAGGAGAGGATTTTTAAAGCCTGTCAGCTGAAAACAGGATACATATTTCTGTTTGCTTGTGGGATGGCTTTTAAAACTGAAATTGTATCCACAGGTGCTATCAATAATGCATGATTTGTAACTTACCGGTCTCAGTCCATAGCTGTTCTAAACATTTGCATCTTTATATTTTTGTATACCTGCTCAAAGATATTGAGTGAGATTCAAATCAAAAGTAAATATCATTGGAACAGGAATATTATCACTAGCATTGCATCTTCCAATAATCCAAGTCAAGTGAGCATTCTGGTTACATTGAAAACATTCACTTGAATAATACATGCATTTCAGATTACCACCCAAAGTCACACTTCAGCTTCTGGCTCTGTTTGCCCTTTTTTATTTTAGGTATCTGCTGTATGTTGCTTTGATTGAATTTTCAAATCTCTTCTGTTTTTGCAGACTTTGATGATCCTAATTAGTTAGAAAGAGGAAAAATTAGCCACATTCATCCCTTCTATAAATCAATATGGCTCCACCAAAGAAAAATGTGGCCCGATGTATTTTTATTCACTTCTTAAAAAAACACTGTTACTTCCTTCAGCTTAGCTTGTTGAATTTGTAGAAGCATCCTACTGATGAATTCACTGCTCAGTAAATATCATTCAAGATCACTAGAGTTTGATTCATCTGTTCTTTTCTTTCCAGAGATGACTTTATTTGCCCTGCTTACACTTGAGTATTCCTTCTGCAAAACAATTCACTAACAGTGCATAGCCAACTGTACACAAGCCTCAGTTTTTGAGGGCTTTGAAATATCCTATCCCTTAGTGAAATGGCTAAGCCCGAACAATATATCCTTGATGATCCTAGAAGACCACAAATCTGAGGATGTCCAGATATCTTGGTGCGAATTCCAGACATTGCCTCAGTATCAAGTCATCAGAACAAGCTGTGTTACAGAAGGGAAGGACTTATGTCTTACCTGCAAACATGTTTCCATCATTTCCACCATGGTTCTGAATGGCTCATCCTCTGTCCCTGCTCTATCCCTATGCCTTATGTGTTTCTCAAAACAGACATGCTCAGTTTGATTTCAATGCCCAGGATACCAAAACAACAACAGCTCTCTGAAGGGTTTCTGGGTGCATTGCCGCAGCTATCTATCTATCCAACCCTCTCAAGCATTCAGAAACAGAATAGAGTCCATTATTTCCAGATTTGTGAACTTCTTGCATTAATGGCTACATAGTGATACAGTATTTCATTTCTGGGTTTGGTATGCAGCCCTGATTCCTGAAAACTAGGGTGAAGGGTTCATCTCTTCTGAACAGCAGTCAACCACTTGGCCTTTGCTTTAAACAATTTGACACACAGACTCTTTTTATATGTCAATTTTTGTAACTTTGCTTTCCTGACATGATTCATTTGTCAGCCTGTGTGCTTGGCATGGCAGATTTTTCCTTGCCTTTTCCTGGGTGGACACTACATATCTTTATCTTAGCAGTTCCTAGACTGTCGCAAGGAGCAACTTGCTGTATATTGGTATGCTTACTACTGCAACCTTTGATAATAGGCTTTAAGTTATGAGCCACAAGACATATTGACTACTTGCCCTGTCATGTGCATGCTAGCTATTATGGCCTGGTTTGAAGAATTACCAATACAAGATGATATTTTCCAGGTATATTTTTTATGCATATGCTTGTGATGACTTGAGCCCATGCTATTAAAGATGGGGCCCCAAACAAAATCCTGGTTACAAACAGCCCCAGATTTTGGGGAGGTTCCTGATCCCAACCCAAAATTTGTAGCTTGGGTTTATCTTCAGTACATATAACTTGCCTGATAATGTTTTAAATGGCTTATTTGGCCACTTGTGATTTCTTGAAGCTTAGTCCATTTCAGAAAAGGGCAACTAAAATGATTAAGGGTTTAGAAAGGGTCCCATATGAGGAGACGCTAGAGAGACTAGGAATTTCCAGTCTAGAAAAGAGGAGATTGAGGGATGATATGATAGAGGTATATAAAATCATGAATGGTGTGGAGAAAGTGAATATTGAAAAGTTATTTACTTGTTCCCATAATATAAGAACTAGACGACACCAAATGAAATTAATGGGTAGTAGGTTCAAAACTAATAAAAGAAATTTTTTCTTCACACAGCACACAGTCAACCTGTGGAACTCCTTGCCGGAAGAGGCTCTGAAAGCCAGCACTCTAACAGAGTTTAAAATAAAGCTTGATAAATTTTTGGAGGTTAGGTCCATAAATGGCTATTAGCCAAAGGTAAAGTATGGTGCCCCTAGCCTTTAGTCAAAGGCTGGAGACAGATGGCAGGAGACAAATCGCTTGATCATTGTCTTTGGTTCACCTCTTCTGGGGCACCTGGCACAGGCCACTGTCGGCAGACAGGATACTGGGCTGGATGGACCTTTGGGCTGACCCAGTATGGCTGTTTTTATGTTCTTATGTCCTGCTGTCACTGAGGTCAGTTTTGCCAGGCATATGATTGAACCAGGGTCAGGCCCATGTGACAAAGGGAGATCTAATGAAGAGCAAAGAGGTGTGACCTGTGCTCTCTGAAACTTGACGGGATCCAGTTCAATTACAAACTCAGAGAATATTTGTTGGTAGGATGCTGAAGTTTAAAATCTACTTGAACATTTGTCCAAAAGCAAAATTTGGGGATGAAGATGGGAATATGCCCAAATCAAAGCCAGGGACAAAAGGGACAAGGGAAATCTCCAAAAGCAAACTTTCAAACTATTTGTGCACCATTCTGATGTCTATAGTAATGCATGGATTCCTAGTGGTTATAGCCAAAGGGAACATTAGATCACCCAGTCTGGCTGCCTCTATATTCCAAGCAGTTAAATTTAATCCACTTACCTGTGTGTTGAGAGGTGGAGTTAACAGCCTCACAGGCACCTGAGCATGGCAGAGGGGCTGTTCAGTGCATCCAGAAGGGATGGGGCCTTGGGTGGAAGGGGCAGGACCAAGGCAAACAGCCCTCAGCCCCACCTGGACCATGGCACAGCCCCCTTCACAGCCCTCAGTGCTGCTTGAGGCATGCTACACGATGGTCCAGCAGTGATTTATAGGTCCCGAGGCTCCTGCTGCTTCTGTTGCCACAGGATCAACAGTGACAGTTGGGAGCTCTGGCCATTCTTGTATCACTGGGTCCCAGGGCAGTTATCCCTTGGTTCTAGTGCTGGTTGTTGCAATATGCTACAAGGAACACCTTGTAATAATTCCCTGTTGACAGTTCCGTTTTGAGATTTATCAGCTAACCAGTTTTTAGTCCATTTAGCGTGTACATAGTGTACTAGATCAGACCGGTGGTCTACATAGCCCAGTATCCTGTCTATAGGAGGGACTAGTACCAACTTCTACATGAGATCCAGTTACATCATGGAATTAACTTTTCATGGGAGAAGATTTTGCCTAATCTTTACACTTAGGAGGTTCTGGTTGATGCCCTGAAACAGAAAAAAGATCTTACAATAGGTGTCTTCATATCTAATTTACCTGTGGATATTTTCATTGTCCATATAAATATTTAATCCTTTTGTTTGCATCCTCTTCAGTTCTTGATCTTGTTGAAATGGGTGCTGCAGGTTAATTATGTACAGTAACAAGTTTTTCCTTAGCAGCAGCGAAGGGTCCTGTGGCACCTTATAGACTAACAGAAAAGTTTAGAGCATGAGCTTTCGTGAGTTAACTCACTTCTTCAGATGCTGTTTTTCCTTGTTTTTCCTTGTATCTGTTTTAAGTCTGTTGCCTTTTGAATGACTAAACTAAGCTGCAATGACTGGGACTGAACTAATTGCTACCTGTCCTAGACTCACAAAAGTGTTTACTTATTAAAGTCAGACATGCTTTAAGGAACCCACCTGATTCTACCCTGGTAAAATCTGTATGACATAACAAAATACAACAGCTATTCCAGAATTTCTGAAACCCAGACAAACTGTCTGGGTTTGTAGAAAACCAAACCGTAATTCAGGGCGATAGAACTGGTAGAGGAGACTTAATGAAAAAGGCTACATCTCAAGCACTGGGGCTATGACAGAAAGTGTCTTATTACAGTTAGTGCTAGTAGACATGGGTCAGTCTCTTTCTCTTTGGAAACCACTCAAGGGCCTTTCTCCGAACAACAGATGCTTAAAATTATAAACATATTGAGTTTTTGGCTGGATCAAGGCCAAATGCCAGAACCTTGCAGGACTGAGCCCTAATAAATCAGAACATGCAGAAGTTCTCAATATTAGTAAATACCTACTCTCAATTAATATTTCTATAAATCGGAGGGATGGGGGTGTTGATGATGATGATGATGATGATGATGATGATATTCTTTCCATTTCACTAGTATCTTTGGAGGAGGTTAAACAGTAGCTACTCAAGTTAAAAGCTACCTTTAAAAATCATCCAACAGTTAAAAAACAAAGTAGCTGAGGTGCTCACTAGACCTGTAATGTAGGGTCCTTGTGGAACACTGGGAAAGTTCCAAAAGACTTGGAAAAAACTAATATGTTGCCAATACCTTATAAAGGGTAAATAGGGTAACGTGTTTAATTATAGGCCAGGGACTGACACTGATCTCAAGCAAGATAATGGAACTGCTCATAAGGGACTTGATCAATAATTTAAAGTATGTAATATAATTAATACCAATCAATATGAGTCTATGGAAAATGGATCCTGTCAAACTAACTTGACTTCTTTTTAATTGAGATTACAAGTATGGTTGACAAAGGCAATAATGGTGATGTAATACACTTACTTAAATGCTTTACTGAAGTGTTGAGATTGCATGACATTTTGATTTAAAATCTAGACTATAGAACATGGACCATGTCTAATGTGATGGTCTCAATGTAATTGTAAATGGAATTATCAAGTTCAGGTTGAACCTCTCGTCTGACACCCTGGGGACCTGATTGGTGCCAAACAAGAGAATTTGTCAGACCATGGGTGGTCAAAATTGTCTAACATGTTTCCAGCACTTTCACCACTTACTGGACTCTTAGAAGACATTTAGGGGTAAATTACAGCTAAATGACAGCACAGAACACTGAGAGCCAGGACTGGTATCTGTAAACAAACTTCATGGGACCACAGGAAACTTGGCCACATCCATGATAAGTGGTCATCCAGCTAACTGAATTTATGTAAGATTTTGGATGTTGCAGGATGAGAGAGAATGACAGATTAGAGAGGTTCAACCTGTAGGTCTGTTTCTAGTGGGGTTTTGTAGTGATCTGTTCTTGACACAAAACTATTTAACAAAATGTATCGGTGCTCAAAAACAAGTGGAGAGGCAAATAATGAAGAGGCCCAGTGACTGATAAAGAATATTTTGGATTGCTTGCACCCAGTTTACCAAGCCAACTATATTTTGATATGGCTAAATGTACACCTCAGAGGAAACAAAATAAACCATATTTACAGGCTCAGGAGCTCTATCCTGGAAACTGATTTGGAAAATTCAGCTGACTGATGACCAGCTAAATGCGGTGCTGTGGTTGAAAGGGCTAATACAATCCTTGAATGCATGAATAGGGGAGTCATGAGAACCAACTGAGATTTATTTTACCTCTCACTAGCTGCGTCTACACGTGCACGCTACTTCGAAGTAGCGGCACTAACTTCGAAATAGCGCCCGTTGCGTCTACACGCGTCGGGCGCTATTTCGAAGTTAACTTCGACGTTAGGCGGTGAGACATCGAAGTCGCTAACCTCATGAGGAGATAGGAATAGCGCCCTACTTCGACGTTCAACGTCGAAGTAGGGACCGTGTAGACGATCCGCGTCCCGCAACATCGAAATTGCTGGGTCCTCCATGGTGGCCATCAGCTGGGGGGTTGAGAGATGCTCTCTCTCCAGCCCCTGCGGGGCTCTATGGTCACCGTGGGCAGCAGCCCTTAGCCCAGGGCTTCTGGCTGCTTCTGCGGCAGCTGGGGATCTATGCTGCAGGCACAGGGTCTGCAACCAGTTCTCAGCTCTGTGTATCTTGTGTTGTTTAGTGCAACTGTGTCTGGGAGGGGCCCTTTAAGGGAGCGGCTGGCTGTTGAGTCCACCCTGTGACCCTGTCTGCAGCTGTGCCTGGCATCCCTATTTCGATGTGTGCTACTTTGACGTGTAGACGTTCCCTTGCTGCGCCTATTTCGATGTTGGGCTGAGCAACGTCGAAGTTGAACATCGATGTTGCTGGCCCTGGAGGACGTGTAGACGTTATTCATTGAAATAGCCTATTTCGATGTTGGCTGCACGTGTAGACGTAGCCTATATGGCACAGATACAACTGCCACTGGAATACTATGTCCACGCCTGGTGTCTACAATTCAAGAAGATTATTAATAAACTGGTAAAGGTTCAAAGAAGAGCCAGGAGAATGACAGATCAGATGGGCTCAGACAATTCAGCTTAAAAAAAAGTTAAAAGTTGGCTTGATTAAACTATTTGCATTTGTTCCCCACATAAGTATGGACAATGATCTCTTCAGTCTAGCAGAGAAAGATGAAACACAGGTGAAGCGAGACAAAATTCAGACTGGAAATAAGGCCCACATTAAAATTTGTAGAACCTATCTTTTTAGAAAAAAAATCAAATCTTGATTTACAATTTGGAAATGATTGAGAATGCAGAATCTGCCACCATACAACTTACTAAGGGCCATGGATATTGCGATCTAGTTTGCTCTCCTGTGTAACAGGACAGAGAACATCCTCAAAACAATTTCCTAGAGTATATCTTTTTAGAAAAAGATCCACTATTGATTTACAGGTTCACCATGGGCTTGTCTACACCACCTCCCTACTTCAAAGGCAGGATGGTAAGCAGGGTGTCAGGAGATTATTAATGAAGTGCTGCGCTGCATACGCAGCACTTCATTAAGCTAATTCTCACCTGCAGCAACTTCGAAGTGTTAAACTTCAAAGTGCCAGCTCACATGTAGCCGCGGCTAACCTGCCGGTACTTGGAAGTGCCTGGGCAGCTTCGAAGTCCCTTTACTACACGCGAGCCGGCACTTTGAAGTTTAACACTTCGAAGTTGCCGCAGGGGAGAATTAGCTTAATGAAGTGCGCATCTGCAGCGCAGCACTTCATTGATAATCTGCTGACACCCTGCTTACCATCCTCTCTTCGAAGTAGGGAGGTAGCATAGACAAGCCCATTGTGAACCTGTAAATCAATAGTGGAGCTTTTTCTAAATATGCTCTAGGAATCATTTTGAGGATGTTCTATGTTTGCAACAGATGCCAAAACTTGAAGGCACTATGATCAGAAAGTAAATTTTTTTCCTCTGTGGCTATGTCTACACTAGCCAAAAACTTCGAAATGGCCATGCAAATGGTCATTTCGAAGTTTATTAATGAAGCGCTGAAATACATATTCAGCACTTCACTAGCATGCGGACGGCCGTGGCACTTCGAAATTCACGTGCCTCACCACCACGCGGCTCGTCCTGACGGGGCTCCTTTTCTAAAGGACCCCACCTACTTCGAAGTCCCCTTATTCCTATGAGCAGATGGGAATAAGGGGACTTCGAAGTAGGCGGGGTCCTTTCGAAAAGGAGCCCCGTCGGGATAAGCCGCGCGGCGGCGAGCCGCATCAATTTCGAAGTGCCGCGGCCGTCCGCATGCTAATGAAGCACTGAATATATATTTCAGCGCTTCATTAGTAAACTTCGAAATGGCCATTTGCATGGCCATTTCGAAGTTTGGGGCTAGTGTAGACACGGCCTATGTCTTATTTTTTCTCCTAGTGGAGAACTGCTGCTGGAACTAAGTGAAGCGTATGCCTGTATTTGTAGTATAGCTTCTCATTGAACATCTGCTTCCTGTAAATGATCTGAAAATTGTTTTTCCCTAGATAACATCTAGGGCTGAAGGACAAGATTGGTACAGTGGAGTTGGAATTACCAACAAACTAGGCAAACCAAATATTAACACACTGGTCTTGAGGTAAACGAGGGCAAGTGATTACATATATGTCACTCTGAAAATCAACTGTAAAAATGTATTGTGGGGTTGTCTATTTTTCTGACTTCAAAAGAAATTTCTGCATTATAATAGTCAAAAGACTACTTTTTTTCAGTCTACCATCCCTGCAAACTGATCCTGATACTTAAAGTCCAGCTGTGTTATTTTGAGATTGAGTCACATCACCTGAGTTAAAGAAAGTAAAACAGAACTCTGAGGGAAGAAAATCCAGCTTGTCCTCCACTAGCTATGCTTTTCTCTCTAGTGCTGAGTACAGTAGTAAAATCTTATTTTTATCACAAAGTCCAGCAGATGTACTAGAACAACTCATAACAATCAATGAAGGCCTGAAACAAGATTTAAGCTGGCAGAAATACGTCCACTGATCTCATTGACTTTGGGTCAGACCCTGAATTGGAGAAAGTTGAGGTGCGTCCCAAGGTTTATTAACCATTTAATTCCTCATAATTATGCTAAAGTGAGAATTAAGTGGTCAATGTCTATACCTGGTGTTGGATTTAACAAGGATGCATTTCACTCGAAACATACAAGACTGCTTGTGCAATTCTTATTCATAAGCACTGTAGCTGATATTACAAATACAGTGTTGTGCTCCCAGTCACTGAATACCTGATATCCGGTACAGTGATCACAGGAATACCTGCATATATACAAACAACTTGGAGTGAACAAAATGGCTGTGAAAAATGATTAGCTTGTCACTATTGTTAACATGTCTAAAACAGTTGTTAGAAGTTTGTCGAGGGAAATGATTTGAACTAAAATTAGGCCAAAGCCCAAAAATCAGATTGCTACCAGAATAAATGGATGTGATTAAGAACTTCAAGTTTAAAATGAATAAGAATCACAAAATAAATGATTGATGAAAGGCCTTTTAAATAAATAATGATCAAATAAATCATTGTTAAGAATTCCATAGTTCGTGCTTTAGAGACATTTGCCAAGTAGCTTCAGGGCTTGTAAACATGACTGTTTATGTCAGCTTGACATATCGTGCAGGGATGTGAGCAAGCCATCCTCTGAACCATGCAAGTTACACTGACTTACAAGCCAATGTGGTCAGCACGATGTCTGCAAGCTAGCTACTACCTCTCGCAGATGGGACAACTCTCTTGAAGCATAAATGATTTCCACCAGATGCACTACAGCACTTCTAGCATAGTCTAGCTCTAGACTTCTGTTGTAGTTTTCATTTTAAAAAACTGGTCTGCGTAGATAAATGGGTGTGAATTATAGTTTATTTTCAAGCAGATGTCTGGTGCTTTTGAATTGTGTATTCCTCCAGAATCATACTACACAAGAAAATCAACCCGCCTCACTCAGGTGTTTAATGTGACTGAAATAGTTCCTGGTACATGTATTACTACAGTGTCCACCAATTCTGGACAGGTGAGATTCCACTTGTGTAAAGGCTCACAGGTGGACTTGAACCACGGAGCTTGGTGCATGGGGTTCTACAGGTAGAGCTAAAAGCCTGCTCCCATGCAACTAAGAGTGCAGAGGATACTCATTCTTGCTCTTTGTAAGTGGTCTAAATGCTGCTACATAAAACATTGAACCACACTCAGTAGGTGTGTGGGTTACACTTGCACTAGGTGCTTACAGGTCCATATTATAGGTTTTATAATCCTAGGAGCTAATCTGGCAAAAAAAAAATTGAGCACCTACCTAACTTTACTCATCTGAATAACCCTATAAGCTACAGTGGAGCTACCTGCGTATGTGAAGATACCTGTGAGTTTACGTGTCTGCAGGACTGAGCCTTTAGTTTTAAGAGACTGATGAAACAAATTAATCATAAATGATGCAAAGACAGGATAAAGTCATGAGCCTGATTTGGTTCTCATTGCTGTCCATTGGAGTCCCCCATTGAGTAACCTGGAAGTTGGATCAGATCATTTGGCTCCTGCTTCAGCAAAGTGCTTAATCATATGCCTAATGTAAGCATGTACCTAGACGCCTTTCCTTCAAGCACTGCTCACATGTTTACATCAAGCATATGCTTAAAGGACCTTGCTGTACTGGGGTCTATATCAGTGTGTTTTAGGATAAACTGGTGGCATCCAATTTGTGGGTAAACACAATGCACAGATGAAAAGGAAATTAGACCCTTCACTATGGGTTATTCAATTTGAAGCAAAGTGGCATTAGCAAACCAAGTAAAGGTATTCTTCCAAATGCAGCTTATGATTTTTATCTTGGCTGTGTCCCTTATAATCAGTCCTTGATTAAAGACTCCTGTCACGAAAGACAGATTGCTGTTGTGTTTAAACATAAAGTAGTACTTGTGCTCCTGGTTAACTGTAGGTTCCATCCTCCAGGAGAGCTCCTTATCTGATGGTCACTTAGAAGGACAGCACATGTCTTTACCGTTTTTTTCCCCCAAACAACATTTAAAGCAGCCATCACCCCTATTCTGGTCATTGAAAGGACTTTGGTGGTAATTTATCCCAGTGCATAGCCAGATTTGAAAGAACAGCAAAACTTGCTAGCTCTCATGTTATAATAAACACAGAGCAAGATAAGAAGAAGTCCTGTGGCACCTTATATATCTGTTAGTCTATAATGTGCCACAGGACTTCCTGTTGTTAATGAAGATACAGACTAACAAGGCTACCTCTCTGATACAAAGCAAGATAGTCATCAAACAGGAAATGTTAGGGATCTGGTTGCTTTGCTCATGTTGTGTACCCAACCTGATGGATAGGTAACTTTACAGATTTGACAGAGCCTGACTTGGATCACCACCAGAGGGGCTGACCACCTCATTGGATGAATTCATATGCCCATTTGATCACTCAGGATAACTGTGGGAGAGGCACAAATTGGAACCAATGCAGAAACTCACTCACAAGCCCACATTTATTTGAAGCTTAGGTTTGGGTCCAAATTTTCCTAACTTTCAAAGTATTCAGATCTGAAGCCTTGCTTTAGATTAATCTGTACTTGAGATGTTGATTATGCATTTCTCGGACATGGCTTAGTTAAGAGCAAGGATTGTTATTCATAAGTGATTTGAATGCCCTTATTTTAATCAAGGAGTTCATAACTTTTTAGGGGGGAAGTGGAGGGCAGGAGAGGTAACTGCTCCTTTTTTTATAAAGTTACCTAGTTTTGGTTGTTGGGCAGGAAACCTAAACTCTGACAGTATGGTCATAAAAACTGGCAGTTATCTTGGCACCAGATATCACATCTTCATTGATGTCTGATCAACTGACATAAAAGAGAGAGCAAATGGCTGACTTTATTATTTTGCTCATAAAAAATTCAATGATTACTGTTAAATAATTGGAAAAATGTGGGATGCTTTTAAACTCTTGAAATACTCACATCTGTCTGTGAATATCCAACATTCTGAAACTCACAGGTAACCCTAATTACAGCACACATGCAGTTCCAGATGGGAAACATACGTGGCTTGGTGGTAGAAGATCGTTAAAATGTGAGCGTACCATTTAGAATCAGTTTATGGGATTGTGCCTTTTCTTCTGACTTTCTATATAACGGACCAGACCCTCACCTCGTATAAACTGGCATAGCTACATTGAAGCCCATGGGGCTACTATGGTTTTCATAATTTGAGCGCTTGACCCAATTAAAGTTCGACTTTTGTCCTGTCAAACAGGAGAGTCTGTGATCTCCCATTGCTGTGGGATTGTGCCTATGTTACAAAGAGATTCACAATAGTGTAGGAGGTTAGTGCCTTTTTAAAAATCTGTGTTAGCATTTGTGAGTGTAATCATTTCCTTCGTGTATGGCTCTGTGTTCATTTCATCGTGCCTGGAAGTGTGTTCAGAAACCTGATCCAATCGAAGGCTTTCAGGTGACTTCACCAGACATTAGATCCAGCCCTGGTGCAAAATACAGAAGCACTTTACTTAATGGCAAAGCTGCAAAGAAAGAAAAAGCATATTAATTAATATTGATAGAGTGCAGAAAAGACTGCACTGATTTATATTAGCTTCTGGATCCAGTTTAGGAAGTTGATATTGATCTATAAACTCCTGAGAGTTTGACTCCTCCTTATGATGTGTCATGAAAATTTAGGTTGGATGAAGCACTTAGGCCTAATAGGACCTAGGTTTAAATGTCTGGGAACTTCTAAAATTGCATTCTTAGCAGAAGTCACTCAATTCTCTATTTCCCTTCTGCCTCTTTTCCTCAAAGTGGCAATCTGAGCTTTAGGGCATGGTGCAAAATCATGTAACATGCCTAAATACTATGGCATTACAAAACCCAGACAAGCACAGAGTGGTTAAAATTGTGAGACCATTGAACTCAATGGCAAAACTCACTGACTTAATGGAGCCCTTATTTTACCCAGTGCCTTTGTGAGGTGGGCCCTTCATTTATGTTTATTTAATTTAACCAGATGTTGATGTTGCTTTTAGGGCTTTGATTCTCTGATAAGCTCCAAGTGGGCAGAGCCCTTTCCCAAAATGGGGTCCCATTGGACTCAGCGAAGCACTATGGGGATCAGATCATGTGTTCTTGGTGAGATGAGGGCCTAACTTCATATGTATTTCCTGAGGTATTCAGTCACATTTTTATAAATGGAACAGTAACAAAATATGTCTATTAAATAATATCCAGTATCTCTGAGAGCTTCAGATTTTCTTATAAATGGAATAGGATGATAGCAAATACAAGAGAAGATCAGATTTGATTAATAAGGTGAGACTAGTAAGACTGGGATTTTCCAGTTTGGAAAAGAGATGACTAGGGATGTTTAGTTGAGGTTATACAACTATGGCTACGTCTACACGTGAAGCCTACATCGAAGTAGCCTATTTCGATGTGGCGACATCGAAATAGGCTATTTCGATGAATAACGTCTACACGTCCTCCAGGGCTGGCAACGTCGATGTTCAACATCGACATTGCGCAGCACCACATCGAAATAGGCGCAGCGAGGGAACGTCTACACGCCACAGTAGCACACATCAAAATAAGGGTGCCAGGCACAGCTGCAGACAGGGTCACACGGCGGACTCAACAGCCAGCTGCTCCCTTAAAGGGCCCCTCCGAGACACACTTGCACTAAACACCACAAGATACACAGAGCCGACAACGAGTTGCAGACCCTGTGCATGCAGCATGAATCCCCCGCTGCAGCAGCAGCAGCCAGAAGCCCTGGGCTAAGGGCTGCTGCACACGGTGACCATAGAGCCCCGCACGGGCTGGAGAGACAGCGTCTCTCAACCCCCCAGCTGATGGCTGCCATGGAGGACCCCACAATTTCGACGTTGCGGGACGCGGATCGTCTACACGGTCCCTACTTCGACGTTGAACGTCGAAGTAGGGCGCTATTCCGATCCCCTCATGAGGTTAGCGACTTCGACGTCTCGCCGCCTAACATCGAAGTTAACTTCGAAATAGCGCCCGACGCGTGTAGCCATGACGGGCGCTATTTCGAAGTTAGTGCCGCTACTTCGAAGTAGCATGCACGTGTAGACACAGCTTATGACTGGTTCAGAGAAAGCCAATAAGGAACTGCTATTTACTCCACAGAAGAAGTAGAGTTCACCAAATGAAATTAATAGGTAGCAGGTTTAAAACGAACAAAAGGAAGTATTTCTTCACACGAGACACAGTTAACCCGTGGAACTCCTTGCTAGAGGATGTTGTGAAGGCCAAGGCTATAACAGAGTTCAAAAAAGAAATTCACAGAGGATAGATCCATCGGTGACTGTTAGTGAAGACGGGCAGGATGGTCTCCATAGCCTCTGTTTGCCAGAAGCTGAAAATGGGTGATGGGGGATGGATCACTTGATTACCAGGTCTGTTCATTCCCTCTGGGAAACTGGGCACTGACCGCTGTTGGAAGACAGGATAATGGGCTAGACGGACCACTAATCAGACCCAGTATGGCTGTTCTTATGTTCTTATGATTATTTTCCTGGATAATAGTCTCAGATGTGTTGCCATGTTATTCTGTATCTTCACAACAGTTAAAAACAAGGAGTCCTGTAGCACCTTAATAACTAACAATATATTTATTAGGTTATGAACTTTCATGGGTAAGGCCCACTGGCTCATAAAGTCCTATATTCTGCATTTTAATTGCCATTATCCTGTGTTTCAGAGAGTGGTGAAACCACTGTCCCAGCCTCATAGGCTGCATCTACATCTGCAAGTTTTTTCGGAAAAGGTGGTCCTCTTTAAAAAAACCTGAAGGAGCATCTACACACAAAAAGGTGCTTTTCTGATCTGAAATCAAAAGAATGCGGTCCCTTTCCCAGAGGCACTCTTCTCCTCCCAGATGAGGAAGAGAACCATTTTCAGAAAATTCTTTTGAAAAAAAGTGGGTGTCGATGCTCCATGGGACCTTCTTTTGAAAGAGCAGTCTTCATGGCACCATTTTTCAATCCGTGGTCCATTCTTTCAAAAGAGCAGGAGCTGTGTGGCCGCTCTCTGTCAAAAGAGCAGATCAATCTACTTTTTTGTGTGTGGATGCACTCTTGCAAAACAAGTTTTTTCGGAAGAGATATTTTGGAAGAACTTCTTTTGAGGGATTGCTGTAGTGTAGATGCAGCCATAATGTTTTGTACTCATGAGATGTGTATTCCTTCCCTTCCCCCTTATTGAGTGGGGAATCAATATCTCTGAGCATGAGGTCCAGTTACCTTTTTCATGTACACACATTATTTTTAGCATGAAGACTCCTTACTCTTCTGTTAAGGATCAATGTAAAGAGAGCTAGTGGGAGTGTCACTTGAAGAACATCTTTGTCTTTAGAGCAGATGTTGATAGCCCCACTGTTGACCCAGTGTCCAAGAAGTATTTGACAAAATGTGGTCTCTGGTTTACAAGTATTCTCTTACTTTGTGATGGCACCTTTCAAAGGTCTAGATCATGAACTCCTTACTTATACTGGCAAGTGGTTATCTATAGGACTTCAGCAGTGCTATTTCTGGAAAAATCCGTATCGGGAAGTAATTTTACTCCAGCTACATGAGCTTGTTTTTTTTTCTTGTTTGCTTTTTGCTTTGGGTGTGGGTCACTTGTCAGATTGCCCATGTATCTCTCATTTAATCATTTCTCTGCCTACCCAGGGCCTACTTGAGCCCAGGCCCCAGATTCTCCTATTCACTATGGCTGGGTCTACATGGTGCTCCACCCAGTACTACTGCTGGCAGAGCTATGCAAAATGAGCTTCTCGGGATTGCAAATGGAGTGCCATTTACACACTCACAAAGGTCATTCCCATAGCCCCGTGAGAGTTCAGCATTGGCAGAAGGGAGTGCCAGCACTGCAGAGGCCATGTGGATGTGCCTCTGCTGGCTAAAGCCCCCTCTGTCACCAGTTCCTTGGGCTTCAAACATTTGAGGCATAAGGGCCTGGTGACAGAGGGGTGTTTAGCCTGCAGAGGCACATCCACATGGCCTCTGCAGTTCCAGCACCCCCTTCTGCTGACGCCAGACTCTCGAGTATGCCATTTGCAATCCCGACAAGCTCATTTTGCATAGCTCTCCCAGCAGCGGTGCTGGACGGAGTGCCGTGTAGACATAGCCCACCTGAGGCACAAGTCTAGTCTTCTGTGAGCTGTGATACTTGGAGTCTAATTTGTGTTGTTGGGTTTAGTGCAAGGTGAGGTTCAGAGCCTCTGATATAGAGGAGATTAGACTGAGTGGTGGTGGGCCTGCAGGCCTTTAAGTCTGGTTTAACTGCAGCAGCACAATAACTTACAAATTTAGGAAAAAAATCCCATCTCTCTCTACTCTTCTAATTCCCCAGTCCTGTGTTATATTAGTTTACTAAGTCATCCTTGCTCACCTACAGATTCATCACTTCATTACTCCCCGGCCAAAACATCTTTTGAAGGTTCCCCTGACAGATTTATATTGTGAGCATCAGACAGGAATGTGGTTCTCTGTTTTTGCTTTACCTATACTACATAAACATGTCCAGGTTAGTGCTCTTAGGGCTTGTCTAACACAGCTAGTGCACAAGGTCTTGAACAGAGGAATAAAGCTACCTACAGACACATCCCTGACATCTGCAGCTGTATGTGACTGGTAAAACAATTCTGAATTTCTGAGGCTTTAGTAGAAGTGCAGCCTTAATTTCTGAACCACTTTAATGGCTGTTAAGTATTGCATTCAGGGATGCATTAAAAAGAGAAGCAGTTCCTAATTATTATAGGACCTACAATATCTTTACAACTCTATTTCAGTGCTCTGCTATCAGTCCAGCTAGGATTTTATCTAGGAAGCAGTGGGTAATTTCAGCTTGTGCTACAAAGCAGTAGGAATTGTATGTGTATTGTTCTGAATCAAAGAGGCTGGCTTTCTATTCTAGTCTTTCATATTAGGACATGGGTTGAGGAGAACTGGAACTCTGGGGTGGGGGGGGAAGGGGAGTCTTAACCTGTTTACAAGACATCTGCTTTTCCTCTTTGGCATAGTGTGGGGTTGAGGTTAGTAGGAGAAGGAGAGCTGATTAGCCCCAGTGGATTTATTATATCTGATACATTGGATGTCTGATTTTTGTGTCCCTTGTTCATATTCATTCACAGTTGGTAGGTTGCAATGCACTGCTGCAGGGCAGGGAGTGTATGAATCCATCTAGAACTGATTTTCATGACTTCTGTTTTTTAACATTCAGATCTTTAAAATACACCATTGGTGCATATTACTGGGGGAATATGCAGTCAGACTAACCCCAACTCTCTGCAATGGATGTCATAGAACCAAGAATGCTGATTTACAAACTGCCCTTCAATCCACTTTCACAGACTAAAGACAGTCAAATACTTACAATCTCTCTATTAGTAGCCACTATGTTCTTGCACTCCCTTTTGTTCAGGTTCTTATGAAGAACACCTAAACTAACACCAGATGGGGTTTGGAATGTAACACCAACAAACATGGGCTGCTGGCACCAGGGATCAAACCTGCAAGCATAGGGGCTAAAGTGCTGCATGCTACTATGGAAGCTGGCCTTTAACTGATATGATTAGAGTGCAGGGCTTTAAACCCTATGCTCACAGGTTCTCTCTCTGGTATCAGCAACCTGCATCTGTTGGCGTTACAACTGGTGCACTGGCTGGGAAGAACTGCTGGAAGGTCTCAGAAGCTTCCTCAGCCCAGGGAAGCATGTAGTACCCAGAGGTATTGAGACCTCATCTGGGGTGAGTGAAGCCTCTGCTCTACAGCCTTAGCTGAGCACCAGCTCCCCTTTAGCTCATGTGGTAGAGTAGAAGGCTTTAGACCCTATGCATACAGGTTCTATCCCTGTGCTGGCAATCTAGGTCTGTCAGAGTTATGGGAAGAAGCAAATTTCATATTAAGACAAAATGTCTCCAAGTACATTGTTTACCATGAAGCTGTATATGCTCAAAATTGCTACTCTACAGCATGATTTGTTCAAATTCCCATCAGCCTTTTTTACCAGGAGCCAAATTCCAGTTTTACTGGGATTGTTTACAGGTCAGGTGTGTTTGAAAAATGAGTGATGTTTAGCATTCTATCTTTCTGGACAAAACTCTAATTTTTAGTTCTTTATTTTTACAAAGCCTAAACAAGAAGGGTGCTGGACTTAACCCATCCTATCAATTGCTAGTGTTAAATACTAGAAAACGTGCCCTAACGTTTTTGCATTACTGGCATTGCTAGGTGGCCAAGTAGTAATTCAGGAAAGTAGGCCTGGGTTGTTGTATCTACTGAAATTTCCAGATGGCTAACTCAGTGTACGTCAATAATACTTATATCATTTGTGGGGGAATGAAATAAAAAGTAACCAATATTTTTTCTAACCAACAGTTGGTTAAAATTGTTCCATGCCGTGGCAAAATCTCCTTCATTTTAAATAGAGGGTCAGATACTTGGCTGGCTTAAATCAGCATCACTGCTTTCCCTGAAGAATGATAAGATCATGATTGTGGAGCTTTGTTAATAAACCCACAACTAGAAGGCAGTAGGTCAGATATTTGGTTGACATACATCAGGGCAACTCCAATGAGTTCACTTACACCAGTTTAGGATTTGGGCAAAGTCTCCACAACATTTCTATCGTACAGACAATTGTTCACAGCTATTATCTTCAACATCTGTATTTGCCCTCTCCTCCTCCACTTTCCTTCCCATACATGCAGACTTACCATAAATTTCACTGAAATACAAGCTAAATACACAAAGCATGAGGAAATGACTAGTGTCAACAGTAAGCTAAAATCAGAGGGTGTCAATCTTTGGTAAGAGGGGCTCTCCCAACTTATTCAATAGCACTTACAGACAAACATAACAAATGCCATCAGGTTCAATGACATCCAGAATGGAGAAGAAAGATGGAGATGAAGAGAGACAAAAGTGCAGTGTCATAAAGGAGAGAAGGAGCTCAGCCACAGCGGAGCTTGCACTGAAATACAATGTGAGCGAGTCTGAAAGCAATAGAATAATCAGGGAAGCATTCTACATTAAGAATTAAAGATCGCCCCATCTGATTGGCCGCACAGTCTGAGGGTTTGACATCCAGATTCATCTCTGAATTCTGTCTTGAGCACACCTCTTCTTCCATGAAGTTTGAAAGTTAACCATCGTAGTCGTGTCCTCACTATGGTGGGAGGGTATATTTTAACCTCGAGTCTGCTCATGGTAACTGCCATTAGGGACAATGGATGTGAAGACAAAGCCTTCTGTAGTTTTCAGATTTGTTAGCAGGTTGAAGCAAATCCAATACTCCTTCATAGTGTTTACAGGGGCATGGGAACAATTTTTATAGTGGCTGGTGTCTCCTAACCCAAAAGGGAATATAATAACTCGCAAACCCATTCCAAATCACTATGGCTACAAATTCACAGGGTTTCATGGATTTAAGAGCAGAATTTACCCTTTCTACTTTTGTTGGAAGCCCAATAGTTAACTGAATACAGTGCAGAAACAGACTTTCAATCAGGTTATAGGGAGTATGAATGAAAATAGCCTATGACTGTTTGTCACTTGTTACATGACTGACTATAAAACAATGCCTAATATAGAGATCTTTTCCAGGGAATCAACTTCCCTCAGTCATGAATGACCAAAAAATTCTGTTTGTGATTTGTCTGACTTAGTTACAAAATATAATCACTGTATATGTATGTAGCATCTTCCATTTAAGTACCTCAACAAGCTTTAAAAATATTCAACACAATTTTGAAATACGATTTTGAGTAGGCCTCTAACATTTGTATCTGGAGGTATGTAGAACCATAGTTGCCACAGCCAAACAGTTAAAAAGGTAACTTACCAACTCCTTAGCCATTATCCGTTTGTATCAAGGTACGGCCTGAAGCTCCAATCAGAGACCAGCACCCAGTAGTGCTAGATACTGTGTAAACAGTGCCAAATGACATTCCCTGTCCCAAGGAATTTAGGTTAAGTAATGTTAGTTGCACACTCAGAATTACAAGAACAATCTGAGAAGTTGTATTAGAATTTGGCCTAATATATGGCCTATTTCCGTTTAAAAAAAAAAACCCCAAAAATGATATTCAGTACTGCATCAGCACTGACATATTTGCCATGCTCCCATTACTCCAGTAATCCCAATTCAATAGCTATGATTCTGACCCCTTTCTCTGCTTCTGACACGGAAGCACTATTAAGTGCACAGAGAATAGTAAAGAATGACCCTAGATAGTTAGACAGCAGCTTCAGGAGACAGCTGTGGATAGGTTACTAGAAGATCACTGAAAGCTTAATCGAGTTGGCTTGTCAAACGTCCTGCTGCCTGTTTATTGTCTGTTTTTCTACTCACATAACTCCACAAAGTCTTTGGTGTTTTGGGATCAGATTAAAGGCAAGGCAATATACTGCATAGCTGGTAGGGCAACTTTCATCGTTCTGTCTCCTACCACTCCAACAAGGGGAAACTCAGACCCTGCATGTTTGTGTCTTCATATGAAAAAAGAAAGAGTCACACAAGTTTGGCTTGGTTTTGCCCCAGGGTTACAACAGCATGGTCTAGTCCAGTGGTTGCTGAAGTCAATGGCAATGGTTGGTCATTTTTTCCCTTTGGCTGGGACTCCCATTCTGGGGCCCAGTATGATTTGTAACTTTTTATAGCCTCTAACATTTTCCCATTTCCAGTGTGCTCAGCGAGGGGCACTGTAGCAGACAGTGCATATTTGGGCACAAAGGAGGAGCTGGCTTGATGAACAGAACAAAGCAGAGACGTCATTCCCTGTTGAATGCATAGAAAAGACAAGGGAAATTTTGCAAAGCAGAAATGTGATCCACACAGTCCAACCAGCACTGCACTGAAATACAGAGAGATACTGGTTGTTCACGGGCATGGAAAAGATTATTTTTCTAGCTGCATGTGGAGGGCTAGAGCCCAATTCCTCACTCACTGAAGTCAGTGCTCTAGTTCTCTGTGACATCTGTAGAAACCAGACTGGGGGGCTGGCCATGCTCATGCAACCTCAAATGCTGTGGGGAGATGCGAAACAAGTCATGGGAAACTGCCCTCTGCATGCTTTTATGCTGCTGCAAGGTGGAGACCTGGAGAACCTGTGCAGCTGTGGCCACTCCCTGCTGATGCCACACAAGAAGCTCTCATACAGCAGGGCTTCATGACACGCTGGAGGTATGCCTCCCATATTCTGTGACACCAATCTGCTCCTCTTTGGATAGTGAAGCCAGGCTGTGGCCATAGAAGGCAAAGGCAGGCTGTGCTTCATTGTGAATGGCGTTGGTAGGAAACCCAGACAAGCAGTGGGGAAGACCTTTCATTTATTCATAACTAAAATGAAAGGCCTCCGGAGTAGACCCACTCCTAGAACCAGGTCCAAGTGAGTGGACACCTATGTCTGTGTAGGTCCTGATCAGAGTCACGGGGGCTGTGCAAGTGTCTGGACTGGGGTCTGACCCTGTATGATCAAGTAATACCTTTTATGTACTTCTCCAGCTCCTCTCGACACTCACCATCAGGGCAGATGACGGATTTCACTGGGCCCTGGAAAGGGAGGAGCCTTGGATGGAAGGGTCAGGGCTAGGGCAGACATTCCTCAGGCTATTTCTGTGTGTGTTTATAAGTTACCCTTTCTAAAGTTCTCCCTCTTTTGTAAGTAGTCCGAACTTTTCAGTGTAACTTCTCTCACCTTCAGGAAATGGTACCTATTTAAGTGTTGGCTGATCCATTTACAGATTGAGCTCTTTGTATAATTCATCATTTTAAAGTCATCTTCGTTTGTGACCCCCTTAATGGTTTTCAGATGCCATAAATGTCTCTCTTATTGCATCAGTTAAAGAGCACTGTAAATGCTATTGTCAGTTTGCTATGAAAGTTTGTGTTTCTTTGAATATAGTAACTATGTTTCTTATTTCAATAATCTAGCACAGTAGGGATGACATTCTGCCATTACACAATAAAATGTAGTTCCAGGCAGTACTGACGCACTCCTAATAGCAGAATGGACAATGCAGTCTCATCTTGATGAAATTAGCAGGAAAAATATATGCACCTGTGGACTACAGTGAATCGGCCCTTACACAGCAGGCTTTCCTCCTAAAAACACACTTCACAACCAATTGCCCAGTTTTTAGTCACTGATGTGCACTGACTTGAATCTATTCCCTGGATCAGATCCCTGTTAGGTTGCCAGGTTTTCAGAATGCTTATGCGGGACATTGTGCAAGCTCCGTGCGATTCCCAGCAGAGAATGCTTGTGCTGCATGTTGGGAAATGTAGTTCTGGCCATAAGGACAGGCTTGAGAGCAGCCACTAAGAGGTCAGGCCACAGGCTGGAGAGGGGAGGGGAGCCACAGCCGCCACCTGAATGCAGCTGTGGTATTTCCCAGCTGAGAGGAGGAGGAGGTGGGGCTTGGGGAGGAGACATTGAGTGTGCTCCTGCCACCTCCTACGTGCCCTGCTCAGGAAGCAGGAAAGGAGCCTCCAGTGGCAACGACAACTAGGTCTGAGAATGGCACCTCCACCAGCCCAGTGCTGAATGGTGGGTGTGCTGTGCTGCTGCCCAACAGCAAGGTGACTGTGGTGCTGGGCACCCAAGGGGGCCGCAAGTGTAAGGGCAAGCTGGTGGATCTGTTGGTGCAGGACATGGACATTGTCTGCAGGTGCCATAATTGAAATGTGGGACTGTCCCACAAATTATAAGATGTCTGGCAACCCTAGAACCTAGTTAAAAAGGAGGTCACCTATCAGAGGGGCTGATAGGTGGAATCTTCTGTAAAGGGGCAAGTACTAAACTCTGAAATGAAATTCACTGGGTAAATGCAAAGTGCGATTCAGGGCTATGGGCTCAGTCCCCTATTGTGTTGAGTAGGTTCCCCACCCATTGTAGAGCAGGGAAGGAAAACCCCTCAATGATTTGCAGAATGCATTCAAGTCCCAGAAATGCTTGTAGGATTTTCCTGTCCATAGAGGGTCCATTCTTGCATTCTGTGCATTCTCCAGCATGTTGAGTGCTGTTAACTCTCCTTTGGACAATGGTGAGAGAAGTGCATTGCTGGAAATCTTCGCTGTGTAAAACTGCTCCATAAGACTATGCAGCCACTTCAAGGTGGCAGTGAACTTCATAATTATAGCAAGAGCAATATTATGATCAAGGATACTGGGCCAAATTGAAGTTACAAGAGGTTTTTGAGGTTGTTCTAATGTCTTTGCAGGGCAGATAAAACCTTGTTTTCTTAAATACCTCTTCAAAAGACTTGCAGTTAGAACTGATTGGCAAATGGGACTTTTCTGTGGAAGGTTTTTGGCTTTTCACCCTAAATTAAAGACATCTTGGCTTTCAGCACTGAAAACCAAAAGTTTTCAGCTCAAAGCCAAAACTTTGAGAAAAAAAACTGGAAAATCTGGTGGGAAGAGGGAGGGTCCCCAACATTTCTGTTTATTTTTCTGATGAAAAATCAAACATTTGAAGAAAGCAGATAGTCACCAACCTTTTTGGTTTTAATTGTCAAAAGCCCAATTTTCCTTTTTCTTACAAAGAAGTTCTGGTGAAAAACTTTCAACCAGGCTGGTATGTTAACTTGTAGACAATGGGAATCAGATATGGAAGACACGCTGTCCATCTTTAACAAAATAAGCTTCTCAGACCATCTTTAGGCCCTGAGCCTAGAAAGAGAGCTATGCAGGCAGATCCCTGCACCCATTTGAAGTCCCAGTGAAACCAGTGAGACTGGGCACATTCAGAGTTATCTCTCCTGCAGTGCTTATTCTGTAATTAAAGAGTTGCCTGTCTCAAGGAACTTTTTTATCATTCTTAACTGACATAGGAAGCCCAGAGGTTCTGGGGCTGTGAATTGACAAGCTCACACGTGCTGTTGCTCAGCCCTGGCCCATATGAAGCACAGCAGTAAGAGCTGTGGGGCACTTATCTATACTTGAAATGCTACAGCAATATAGATGCTGTTATGTAGCTGCTGTGTAGCACTTCACTGTAGATACTACCTATGCTGATGGGCGCAAGCTCTTCAGGTAATCCACTTCCCTGAGAGATGGTAACTAGGGTCTGGTCTGCGCTCCAGAATTACATCAACCTAACTCTGTAAGCATCACCACTAAAAGATTGCACCCGCCAACATAAGTCACCCTCTACAGTGACTTAATTCCACCTCTGTGAAAGGTGTAGTTCTGAGGTCCACATAGTTAGGCCAACACAGCATCTGTGTGACACTGGTAAGTTGCATCAGTTTCAGTGGTCTCCAAGAGGTGTCCCACAATCCCCCATCTGACCACTCTAGTCACTGTTTGGAACTCCACTGTCTGGCTGCCTGGCACACAGGTACACGCTGTTCCCTGACAAAGCCCCATGAATTTTTTAAAATTCCGTATCTTCTTTGCTCAGTATGGAGAGCTCACCTAGCGACTGCCCCGCTGACCACACTGGTTCCCATTGCAGAGGCACACTTGCATGGAGTATACAACAGGGGGTGGATCTGCTGGATCTGTGCGTAGCGCTCTGATCCAGCTGTAGAAGCAATATCTACAGATTCCTTTGTGGATAAGGGCTGCAAGAGGGACCCACAGCAGTGCTGCATGAAAGCCAAGGAGTTGCAGCAGGTGCACTCGAAGGCAAGGGAGGCTAACAGACATTCAAGTGTATAGCCATAGACACCATTTTACAAAGTGCTGCATGCTGTCCTCGGCACAGAGCCCACCTATTGTCACCCTGAAGAGCCCTGTGAGGAGTCAGAGTCACAGGTCCCTGGAGTGAATAGTGAGGAGGAGGTGTTGAATGAGAATATGGAGGACAAGCAAGGAAGACAAGAGCCAAGATCTGCTTTTCAGTCCAGAGGAGTCAAACCATTCCCCACAATCCAGCACAGGTGAGCCCGATACAGCAGAAGGAACCTCTGGTAAGTATGCAATTAGCTTTGATGTTGTGGGAACACAGCTGTTCATTTACTCTTCTTTAATCATACTGGGAGAAGGTTGTGAAATAAGCATGAGAGGTAAAGTCACTGTCTGCTTCTCATTCCCTGGCACAGTTAGACAGAGGGAACCCTGCCAAACAGCTTGTTTGTTTGCACCAGCTTGTCCCATGAATCCTCCACAGAGTTCTCAAGGGAACTCTCCTGTCGGCAGTCTAAAATCCTCGACTGAAGGTTTCCAGGGCAGAGCTGACTTATTTCTTCCGCTGCACTAGGACACTTTCCCACACCCCTCAGCAACTACTTCAGCAGGAACAACTGCAGCACCCAGACTAGCAGCATATGGTCCCAGTCTGAATCTAGAATCATAGAATCATAGAAGAGTAGGACTGGAAGGGACCTCGAGAGGCCATCGAGTCCAGCCCCCCGCCCCCACGGCAGGACCAAGCACTTTCTAGACCATCCCTGAAAGCCATCTATCTAACCTCTTCTTAAATATCTCCAGTGATGGAGATTCTACCACCTCCCTTGGCAATTCGTTCCTCTGTTTGATCACCCTGACAGTTAGGAACTTTTTCCTAATGTCCAACCTGAACCTCCCCTGCTGCAATTTAAGTCCTTTGCCTCTTGTTCTATCCTCAGAGGCAAGGAAGAACAAGTTCCCTCCCTCTGCCTCATGACACCCTTTTAGATACCTGAAAACTGCTATCTCGTCCCCCCTCAATCTTCTCTTTTCCAAACTAAACAAGCCCAATTCTTTCAGCCTTTCTTCATAGGTCATGTTCTCTAGACCTTTGATCATTCTCGTTGCTCTCCTCTGGACCCTCTCCAATTTCTCCACATCCGTCCTGAACAGCGGTGCCCAGAACTGGACACAATACTCCAGCTGAGGCCTAACCAGCGCAGAGTAGAGCGGGAGAATGACTTCTCATATTTTGTTCACAACACACCTGTTTATGCATCCTAGAATCATGTTTGCTTTTTTTGCAACAGCATCACACTGTTGACTCATATTTAGCTTGTGGTCCACTATAACCCCTAGATCCCTTTCTGCTGTACTCATTCCTAGGCAGTCCTTTCCCATTCTGTATGTGTGACACTGATTGCTCCTTCCTAAGTGGAGCACTTTGCATTTGTCCTTATTAAACTTCATCCTGTTTACCTCAGCCCATTTCTCCAGTTTATCCAGATCCTTTTGAATTATGACCCTATCCTCCAAAGAAGTTGCAACCCCTCACAGCTTGGTATCTGCAAACTTAAGTGTACTTTCTATGTGAATATCTAAATTGTTAATGAAGATATTGAACAGAACCGGTCCTAAAACAGACCCCTGCGGAACCCCACTAGTTATACTTTTCCAGCACGATTGAAAACCATTAATAACTACTCTGTGGGTACGGTTATCCAGCCAGTTGTTCACCCACCTTATAGCAGCCCCATCTAAGTTGTATTTGAGTACTTTATTGATAAGTATATTATGTGAGACCATGTCAAATGTTTTACTGAAGTCTAGGTATATCACATCCACCGCTTCTCCCCTACCCACAAGGCTCATTATTCTATCAAAGAAAGCTATTAGATTGGTTTGACATGATCTGTTTTTAACAAAACCATTCTGGCTGTTCCCTATCACCTTACCACCTTCCAATTGCTTGCAGATGATTTCATGTTTTCTTTCAGTCTCTAGCACCCTCAACAGTGAGATATCAGCTAAAATCACCACTGCCCATGGAAAAAGGTGCCAACATTCAGTTCAATTGTCTTGTTTGTATACACTCATGCCCGTGACCTACCCTCCCTCCTTACTATCTCTGTTCACCCTCTCTCTGCCTGCCATACTCACCATGGCTGGGACTGTCACTGTGCTCTAGGAATCTCAAGGACAAATGAAAATGTAGTGCTTGCAACTTGTGTGGATCAGGAGGTGTGAGTTCAGCATGCCAAATATCCATTTACTTTGTGAATAAGCTCACTGTAGTACCTCCATGCATTGACTCACTTGCAGCTGGAAACATGGCCTTGAGGAGGTCTCCATCCACAGCAGTTCAATCAGAAGAGCTGGAGGAGCAGAAAGAGGATGTGGGAAAACATGTTCTAAGAGAGCCTGAGCAAAGGGTGTGGAAGTCACTGTCCCAGACAGATAAGGATAGAGTGGAGAAGAGAACAGTGCAGGACAAGGAGAGAGGCATGCAGCATGAGATGGCAGTACTTCTCAGGTGTCAGACATGCTGAGAGACTCTTCAGGTCACCTCTCACTGCAGCCCAGAGAGCTGCATTCCAGAACTTAGTATATATGTTTCATTTCACCAACATGATTGGTAGGAAATGAAAATGACCCTTCTTCCTCCTCCAGAATTTCTTTCCCCGGCATTTATATAGTTTAATTCAGTTATAATTATGTCTGCTTTCATGGTCTTGGAATAAAAGTCTATTTATGGAAGCTTAATTCATCTTTATTCATAACAAATGCTAACTAGATAATAGCAATAGGTGCTTTTGCAATATTATATTGTTACACACATCACACTCCTCACTGGGTTCATACTAAGGTACAAAAAAGCAGTTCTAGGCAGAGTGTGCCACAGCAACACTCATTGCCATGGTTCACTGTTTAAATGGTCTTTCAAAGTCTCCAGGAGTCATATAGCTGCCTGCTGAGCACTTCGTATAGCCCTGATAGCTAGCTGCTCAAAATCAGGAGACAACCAGTGCACCCACTCCTTCCACCTCAGAGGAAACTTTTCCCCCTTTGCTTCACAGACATTTTGAAATACACATCAGCCACCTATAACCACTGAGCTATTTTTTCACTGAAGTCTAATCTCCTGGGTAGACAACACCAGCAGTCTTTCAAAAGACCAAAGTTCCATTCTGCAGCTGCTGAGCCTGTATCTGAAACAGTTCTTGCTGCTGTTGAGGTGGCCAGTTAAAATCACATAAGTCGTGAGAGTAAGGGGTA
The DNA here is from genome assembly GCF_033958435.1 of Carettochelys insculpta. Lineage (NCBI taxonomy): Eukaryota > Metazoa > Chordata > Testudines > Carettochelyidae > Carettochelys > Carettochelys insculpta. The sequence goes on from NC_134144.1 coordinate 62,224,514, forward strand.
GGCTAGCTAATCAGGACCACTACTGGCATTTCGACATCCCCAACACTGACCCTCTGGTCTGCAAAGAAAGTGTCTGCTTGTGGCTCACTGAACAGGCCCTTATTCTTAAAGATGCATGAGTCAAGCACCTTCTCTGACCATCCTATGTTGGTGTCAGTAAAACTTCCCCAGTTGTCCACTAGTGCTTGTAATACCACAGAAAAGTAGTACTTTCTGTTGGTATACTCTATGGCAATGTGGTATGGTGCCATAAAAGGGATATGTGTGAAATCCATCATCCCAACACAGTTCAGGAGCCCCATTGCTGCAAACCCATCCATGATGTCCTGCACGTTACCCTGAATCATAGTCCTTCATAGCAGCATATGAGTACTGGCTCAGCACACTTGTATCACAGCAACCCCCGCAGTGGACTTTCCAGTTCCAAATTGATTCCTGACTAATTAGTAGCAATCTAATGTTGCAAGCTTCCACATCATTATCGTTATTCACTTCTCCATTGCCAGTGCAGATCTCCTTTTGGTGCCACTGCACTGGAGGGCAGTGGCAGGGGGTGAGCTCTGCACACCTATCCAGGAATACAGCCTGATGCAGCCACTGCTTGTCATCCTACTGCTGCATAATGATACCATCCCACCAATCAGTGCTTGTGTTTTGGTCCCAGAACTGGTACTCCACCTTTGGCAGCTGCTGCCATGGATGCCAACAGCATTGAATTCTTTCTATATCTCACAGCAAGCTAGCCTCCTTGGAATCATCATGCTCCCCAGAGCTCTCCAGATACTGAAGGGACAGGAACTACTTGCTTACAATGCTCATAACAGTAGTGTAGAGAGGTGCAGAATCCAGGCTTCTCACACAGATGGTGGATGCACAGGTTTGCAGGACTTTTGAAACAAGGAACAAAACATTAAGTGATGCAGGTAAAATTATGGGATGGAGAAAACTGCATCGTGGGACATTGAAACCATGTTTCTAGTCATTCCTGCATGACTTGTTTGCTCTCACGAGGCATTGCAATCCTCCCCAAAATATCCTGAGCTAGAGAGTAGAAAGTTGCACACTGGGGTCACTTCCCATGGTGCACTGCTCTCTTCCTTGATGCACACACTCATGTTGAGGATGCACCACACTAACATAAAGAGCATCATGTAGACCGGGCGCATAAGGTGAGAGGCAGTGTGAAATTTCTTAATGGGGAACACAGCATGACTGGCTGCTGGGTCTCCAGCTCATCCATCTCATTAAAATGTTGGAATCTCTTACTGTTTTTATGTCTGTGTATTCACATTTATATACCAGTTAATAAAGTTTTTCCATTCTACAGACTTATTTTCTTACACATACCAAAAGAGATTTTTATATGGACATATCTGAAATCTCCATCAATTTGAATTACATTAGAGAGGTTTTGGGCACAGGGGGCTAACTGCAGGGATGAAATTGGGGTCTTGCTCACCCCGATGTAGATATTGAAAAATGATTTAATTACTGCTGGGGCTATACATTGATGTGACTTAGATTAATATAATTTTATACTGTAAACTTTCCATTGGCCAGTGGAAGCATTTTTCTATCGGCCAGTGGAAGCATTTTTCCATCAACCTAGCAGTGTTGACATTGGTTTAACTACAATGGTGTGAATTTTTCACACTCCCCACCCCCTGAGCACTGTAGCTGGGTCATCCTAACTTTACAGTATAGACCAAGCCTAGAACTTTCAATGGGAGTTGTACTCCTCTCTCCTTTAAGCCTCTCTGAAACCCCCAGGTTTCACATGTTAGAGGTGTAAATGATCATAAAGAATTTTCCATGACAGAAACAGTATCCGTTCTGTTTTAATTACTTACATGCATTTGATTAGAAAATATTTGTCATGTTTCCAACACAGCATAGAGATTGGGGTGGAAAATATTTAAACCCCACTCATAGCTTATTTATTTATTGGCTGGTTTTTCTTAGGGTTTCTTTTCCCCAACAACCAAGTTTGGGATACAAATCTGATGCCAGTTTGTGATTGATTGCACACGGGACCAATTGGAATCCTACTCATTTTAAAATTGATAGCACATAGACCAACAGTGGTGGTGCAGTTTTTCATTATATGAAATGGAAAAGTGATTTAATAATTCTTTCTGTCTGAGATTGCTTTAAAGAATTTTAGACAGTTAAAAATTGCATGGATTTTAAACCATATGTGTGAGAGTGGAAAAAAATAGGGGTTTTGTTTTTCCTATTTTTAATATGAGCCAGATGAAACAAAAAGATTGTTTCCTTGCAAACTATAGGTCAAGTACCTATATAGGCTTTGAGATGGCTCTGTAAGTTATCATGTTATCTTTCTTTCTTGACAGTATACCATTATGTGGTGTATCTTTTCAGCATTTACTATCTTTCATGTCCTTTTATCTTCACACTAGGATTTCTTTTTAAATTCCGATCCGTGCATTTGGTTTCATTATATAACACTGGCTTTTACAAAACAGATTTTCTTTTTCTTTTTTTTGCACTGTCCCTTCGTAGTCTTTGGTTTCATATTTGTCAGCATCAGACTGAAACAGTACACCCGCAATGGCTATTTTATCTTGCTAAAGATAAAAACAATACAGCAAACTAACTATTTGCAGGACACAACATTCACATTAAAAGGAGGGAAAAAGTATTAAGTGTCACAGCTAAGTTGGACTATATTGGAAAAGGTGAGAGAAAAAAATCTTGTGTTGAAGTGATTTTTTAAAAAAAATTACATAAAAGAGTGACCCAAAATGTTACAACTGTCATGCAGCACTGTGTTATCTTAAATTATTTATTTAACATCTGGTAAATATTATCCAAGCTATAGTACAGATAAATTGAATAAAAGAATACGCATGCTGGGGGAAAAGAAGAATTGCTTAATACTGTTAAGTATATAGAACTGTTCCACAGAGCAGTTCATTCTCCCTCTGCCAGGGTATATGTGAAGCATGGTATCCGGGTAAAATGCATCTGCTTTGTTTCACCTTAAGTATGAAGATATCAAAGCAGTTTTAAGGATTTAATTTAATCTCAAACACAAATTCTATGAAAACAGCCTGACAGTGACATGAGATTTTATATAACTTCTCTCTCTCTCAATCTCCCCCTCTTTTTTTTCTCTCTTTTCATGTCATGCAGCTTCCCAGATGATTCATTTTATTTTATCCAATGCATATTGGGGATCAGATTGAATTTTCGTTGACAAAAGAAAATAATTAAGCCATCCACACAGGTTTTTAGCGGAGCATAAGTGAAGTAACACAGGAAAAAGTTACGTTAGGGGGTTGGGTGAAAACAGAAGTACTTTGGGGAGAAGCCCCAAGTTCAATGACTTAGGGAACATAATAAAAACAGGCTGGAGTCTGGGTGGGGGTAGGGCCATTGGTAGCCCACTGGTGCATGTGTTATAGATGGAACCAAAGACTTAGCTGAAATACACTCATGTTTAGTGATTTTTCGGGAGTTTATTGAGAGACAATTAAATGTCAATGGAGAACTAAGCATATATGTATGCAGGTACTTCCATGGTCAGTGTCTGCTGAGTTCTTCCTGGGTTACTTCATAGTCCTTATGAACCCAAGACTGACCTCTGAATATTTGTTCCCATTTCCCCATTGTCTAAATAATGATTTTGTGTTATTCTGTTTTGTACTCTTCTCACAATTTTTATCAAAAGGGTGGGATAGAAGAGGCAGGCCCTGATCCAAAGCCCTTTGAAACCAATGGAAGGATTCCCCTGGACAACAGTGAGATGTAGGTTAGGCCCTTAATATCTAGCAAGGGCTCCTACAGTACATCTGCACTGCAATTAAATGTGAGTTTGTGGGGCTCATGCTGAGGCATTGTTTAATTGCAGTGTAGGTGTTCAGGGCCTCTCGAGTCACAGAATCCAAGATCCTGAGCCTGAACAGCTACATCATAATGAAACAGCTTTTCAGCCTGAGCCAGACATGTCCAAGTCAGTTGCCATGAGACAGCAGCGGGTGTTGAATTACATTGTAGACATAACCCTTGAATCAGTCACGTGCAATGTCATTAAATGTCACTTAAATGGAGACAAGCCTTGGGTCTAGCACTCAACTGAAACACATCCACTCTGCATTATAGATCATCACCAAGGTTGGAAGAAAGAACCTTCCCTTAACTCCCTGTAGAAGTTCATGTTGCATTAATTCACACAGCTCCTGTGTGAGGTGATGTCCACCACGCTAATGCAAATCTGCTGAGCCCAGCCTACACCAGAGCCCAAAGCCCCTGCAAGCTGAGAGCCAGAAGACACCATGGTCCTAGAATCTTGGCCTTTCTTGCACAATGGAACCAATTCCACTGCTGTTATCCGTGCATTGTTTCCTCCTTTATTTTAAAAGCCTTTCCCCAAAAATGTAGCCCATATGAACATGGTCGCACTGACAACTGTGGAGATCAGAGCATTTAACTTATCTCCTCAACAGATCAGAGCGGCGCCAGCTTCCCCAAGACTATCTCTGGGGAAAGGGCTTCTTCTATGGGAGTGATGACAATCCTTTCTCCATGTCTTTTTAAGCCTTCAGTTTCATGCCAAGACTGCCAGTAAGGGTCCTACTTGTGATGCTGATTTTTGTGAACTTGGGACTTGTCCAGTAGGCACTGGTTCAAGATCACCATAATTATTTCATAGATCCTCTACGTGTGGCCTTCCCTACTGAGCTCAACTACAGAAAACTCTTTGATATCCAGCACCCATGGGACTGGGAGGTTGCTGGAGCATCAAATATTCTGGACACTCAAGAGTACAAACACTGGGTGGGAGAGCAGAGGATCCTGCTGGCTGCACTCAGACACAGCACGGAGGCACTCAGGGGAGCAGGAGAGGGCTGAACACCCCCCGCCATCTCTAGCAGGCGGGGTGTTGCTCTCCCTCTTTGGGAACAAACCCCAGCCCTGATGCTGCTTCTCCATGTTCTTGTCCTGTGTCCACTGGCCAGATCTGCGCGGCTGTGAGTCATGCCAGTTATTCGAATGTGCTGGTTCATCCCATAGCGATTAAACAAGAGGTTACTGTACAATCCAAGAGAGCCAACAATACGTAACATTAAATTCTTTTTCCTGTGATGAACAGAACAGTTCATCATTATCACTGGGAATGCTGCAGAAGAACCAAAGGGAGACTAGGTGCTTTAAACCCGTAAAAATCATATGGTCCCATAATATTTACTTTAAGGTGAACCTGTGAAAAAATAGTAGAGTATTCACATTTTTCAAGATGGAAAAGTTTAATTTTGTTGGCTTACTGACTATGTAAAATGTTTAGGACTGCTCTAATCAAGTGGGGGCAGATAATCAAAAAAATAAAGTGCAAATGCCACCGACATCTCTAATTCAACAAGGCATAGACCTTAATTTCATAACTGTTCCAAATTAAATAGTTGCCTGTAGAAAAAAAAGAATTTAATACTGCTCCTTTCTATCATACCTGGTTCTTTCTCCCAAACAGTGAAAGCAGCAAATATGAATCTGTCAACCCAGAAGTATAATTTAAATAAAACAATTCACAACTGACAGGGAATTTCCACAGCCTTCACTTGGAAAATATGCTCTTATATAACCTTCATTAACAAGCAGTTTTTTTCTTGCCCAAGGTACACATGAACCAAAAAGAGGCATTACTTGGACAGACAAGGTGCAGGTGGAAGAATATAAAAAGAAAGAATGTTAATTTGGGACAACCTGGGCTTGTCTACACTAGCCCCCTCCTTTGAATGTGGCACATAAACGAGCCCGAGCGGTGAATAGCAATGAGGTGCTGTGCAGCGTATGCAGCATCTCATTAGCTTAATTCTCACCATGTGAACATCAGAGTTACTAACTTTGAAGCACCGGCAAGCCGCGTAGCCACGGGCACTTTGAAGTACCCACGTAACTTCGAAGTGCCCTTACTCTCAAAATGAAAGTTGCAACTTTGAAGTTCACGTGTCAAGAATTAAGCTAATAAAGTGCTGCATATGCAGCACAGTACCTCTTTGCTTTTCACTGCTCGGGCTCGTTTACATGCCCCCTTTGAAGGTGGGGGCTAGTGTAGACAAGCGCCCAGAGCAGAAAGGCCTATTTTTAATTTGCCTTTTTTCTAAGGAACAGGACACTTCTGTGCTTCAGATATGGAGCAGACAGTAGATACCTAGTCTCAGAGAGGTGGTCGCGTTAGTCTGGAGCTTCACAAATAACAAGCAGTCCTATAGCACTTTAGAGACTAACACATTTATTAGGTCAAGAGCTTTCACGGGTAAAGCCCACGATCTCAAATGAAAAAAGTGAAGTGGAGTGTATCTGTCTTGGCTCCCTTCCCTTCTGCCCCCCACTAGATAACATTGGATTCTGGTTTTCCTTTCCATTTGTGTTTTATCTGATGAAGTGGATGATAGATACAGTAAGCTATATAATGTACTTGTGCTTAGTCACCAGGAGGGAGATTTTGTGCTGCTCCGAAGAGAGGCAGGGATGAGCTAATGTGGTTTTGAATCATCTAGCCTAGGAGTAGCCTGTACAGCCCTGAAGGCCTGTCTAAGTAATGGCCGCCTGCAGGACTGCCCCATTGGCTGCAGATGGGATCACAACAACGGTGTCCTGTGGTCTGTCCCTGGAATGCTCCTCCCTCTTTCAGACCTACATCTAGTATGTGCCTAGGGCTGGGGGGACTTTGGAGACAAGCACTGGGGGCAGCTTGTATGGCTGTCTTCTGCAGTTTCTGCACTGAGGAAATTCTCTCCCCAGCCACACAATGGGGCTTCTGAAGATTCAGACCTTGACGTTTTTTCACGTGAGTGTTTAACATGGACATGGTTCTGTGAACCATCTGGGCCAGGAAAGCTCATCGCTAGGTTTTCATGTAAACTTAGGTGAGGGAAAATTAATAATGCTGTTCAAACTGCCGCAAGTCAGCATTCTGTATTTTAAAAGAAGTTGAAACCTTTTCCCCCATCCATTTGTAGTTCAGTCAGGGATACAATAAACCAAAACTGGGCCAATTGCAGCGTCCATGTGCAATATCAATCCAGTGCCAGATGTGAGGGCAGGGCTGTCACAAAACTACGGACAAACTTTCTTTTTGCAAACAGCTTTAAATGTGTAAAGTAAGCAAAGTTCTCATCAGGTGAACACATACATGTGCTAAACCATCAAGTGTGTCAAGGACTGTCTCATAGCTGTTTACATATCAAAGGAAAAGCACTTCCTTATTCTGAACCAGACTTTGCCATCCTTATTCAGAATAAGTGGTAGTGTACCCTGTAGATGGGCCCACCGAACTCAGTGAGAGTACAGTCAAAATAAGGTAATACCCTAAACGTCTCCCCTGCCACTGGGCAAGGGGAAGGTACAACCACGCAAGGAACATTAAAGATGTATTCACTGATGAGGAACGTCTGGCACGGAGCTGCATACAACTGTACTTCCCCCCAATAGTCAGTGAATGTTTCATACCTTCTATAGTCCTATCATGGCCTCCTACCTGCTCTTTTCCTGCCTGAAGCCCTCACTCAGAGGGGGTAGAGGGAGGGATTCAGAAGATGATGGATTCTTAACTCTGCCTTGCTCCTGGGAAGCAACAGCAGCCATGCCCCAGCACAGGGGCTGATGACAGGAGCCCGGCCACCCGAGGGTGATAATGGGAATGCTTCTTGCAGGGCTGACAGCAGGAGTCCCTCTTCATGGAACCAAGAGTGGGAACCCAGCCACCTGAGCATATTCCTGAGATTGGAGAGTTCTGTCACGAGATCATGAGTAAGACTTAACTTTATACATAACTCACATCTCTCATGACAAATTCACAAGAGTTGGTATGTCTGCTCTCAGTGGGGTCTCAAGCATTCCTGCTGTTATACGTTTCATAGAGGCAGATCCATCCCTAGCTGAGAAAGGTTACAGATTACATAACCTAGGCCAGTGGTCAGCAGCCAGCAGATTCGGATCTACCAGTGGGTCCTGCAGCGTCTGTCAGATGATCCTGACTAGTTTGGCTGCAAAACTATCGGGTACTGGCACGTCAACTGTCTCTCCACACACTGCCGTGCTTCTCCTGTGCTCTGCGTTGGAGCTGCCCCTGCTCCCCGCCCTCCATGCCCCCGGGAGCCTCCTGCTTGCTATGTAGGGTGGGGCAGACTGAGGAGGTCGGTGCTGATGTCATGGTGCCCACTCCTCTGACCCCTGTACCCCATCTTCACAGAGAGGGGAGATATGGCAGGGCTCAGGATGGAGGGAGGTGGCTGGCAGCTGCTTCTCATCTGAGAGTGCTAAGCAAAAGGGGCAGTGCAAACCTCTGTTATTCACACAAACACATTCTGTCTTTCCCACTCACCTCCTGACCCACCGCGCACTTAGGTTCTGTTCCTCCTCTCCCCTCTTTCAAGGTGTTTTATTTTAGGTTTTTGATTGGTCTGTGCTCTTCATTCTTTTTATTTCTCTCTTCTGCTTCAATTTAGTTATTTGAGGAATGAGTTCTATAATGCCTAACCTGGCGTGGCTGGAATAATTATCCCCATTTAAAGGTATAGATTATATCTAGGTTTTTCCTTTCCACTGGTGGTGCACATCTGCACATTACTGCTATATTACTCCACATAACAAAATTTGTTCCCTCTATTTTTTTTTCATCCACGTACAAAACAATGGCTCGGAGTTTCCTGGAGCTAACTCAGGAGATCAACTTCTAACAGTCCTGCAGCACAGTGAGGCTAAGTCAGACTCCTTCCCAGCCCTGACCCTGTGACCCTCATAGAAGCAGCTGGCGCGTTCGTGCTGGCCCCTGAGGGAAGCAGGACAGGCAGGTATTCACATGCTGCCCTTGTCTGCAGGCACCACCCCACAGCTCACATTGGCCAGGAACGGGAAGGGTCCTTAGGGCACTTGAAATAAGTACACCCATGGGATTGCTACAGACAGGTGCAAGAGTGCTGCTACTTTGCCTCCTTCAGAAAAAATACTAATCACTTATGTACCTTTGAATTTATACAGCAGCTTCACAATAACGCTACCCATTGCATTCTAACCTTCCCACTGGCACAGCAAGGATTTCTGTCATGAGTTGGTGGGTGCAGGCTAAAGGGAGGAGGTCAAAACAGAAGAAAGCAGAGTTAAAAAAGAGATAAGTAAAATAAAAACCTCATCTACTCCATGGACCAAACCCCAAATGCAGTTTCTGGGGGTTAAGAAAGTGCATGTTCTACTCTTGATGACTCACTGCACCAGAGGCTACCCTTGAAATGGACAAAACAGGACAATGCTGAAAAATTCTCTCTTCCTGTTGAAGAAAAACCAGATGGAATGGAAAATTGTTATGTGAGGTGTAGTGTATTGTCTTTTCTTTCTCTACACATTACTAAGAGTTAGATGGTCCTATATGATATTCCCTTCCTCCAATAGGAGGAAAATGACTTTCTGCACTTAGCTATAGCCTTCTCCTAGTATTTCTTGTTGTCTTTGTCTGGTTGGGAAAGGTCTTCACTTGCCTCTCAAAGCACAGAACTCAGAACCCTCCTGACCACAGATGAGAGAGACCTTTCCCTGTCTCTAGCAAATCAAAGGACTATTGGGAGCACTGCCGGAAGACAGATTTCTCCTTGGTGCTTTATAAGAAGTCTGAGTTCAGGGCCAACTTCATTGCATCCAACAGACTTCCAAGCTTTGGGTCCTCCATGGTCAGATTCTATTATCCTTTCTTTATCTCATATTTCTATTTGGTTTGGGTGGGAGGAACATGTTTCTTGCACTTTCCCCAAAATTAGATGCTTTAGGGACATAGATGATCCTATGTCCCCTTGATTCCTTCCCTTGTAACAGCAACCAGCAAGAAATTTTGCCAGAGATCCACAACTTGCTGCCTATGGAAACCTACCATTTGCTGATAACTCTAAGTAAGTGTGACTCTTCTTCCCAGAAAAGAGCAGGTCCTACACATCTCTATTAATGTAATATAAAACACACACACAGGAGCTATGTTCTTAAGTCTTTGCAGGATTTAACCCTGCAAGAGTCTCCTGCTGCAGCTAGAGAATTTCTGTTAGCTTTCACTACCGTCATATTCAAAGGCTCAGCAACCAATCCTGCATTTGCAGCTAGGCTACCACTTTTCACCTATTTGGATCTCTTCTACTCTGAACTACACAGCCATGTGTGAAACACATGTGTTCTAGCTTCAAACTATGGGAGCTACATAAATTACACATGCAAAATATGTCAAGCACATATGAACATGTCCAGAAATGACATGTATATTTGCTACAGAAAAAGTCAGTAATGTTTAATTAGCATATTTATTGAAAGGGGGAAGGGGACTCCATAGCATACAATTTGCAGAAAAAGAGATTTCATTTGTCATAGTGGTAACCAGAACTTGGGTGCCAATATTTCCTTTACTTCTGTGAATTTTACTCATGCCCATATATTACAGTTCAGGATTGGAAACTGATACTGAAAAGCTCAAGTTAAGATGCCATAATGTGATCTCTTTCTGGAGATGATGCAATTATTAAGTGGTCTGATCATTGCTAGTCAGTGTTGGATCAGGCTTTACCTGTACGTGACAGTATTATTTATTTTAAAATATCTAGGGGAGACAAATCTAAGAGAAGTGCCTTATAATCTTGCATATAATGTGTTGAACTTACGTATATTTTCTGGAGAACAAAAGGAAGAAATTAGCCCGATCAAGGACACCAAATCCAAACTACAATCTTCAACTTTGAGAAGTTCAGCTCTGGACATTAATTTTCCCCCTTGGGATACTTAGAACTCTGAATACGGAGAGGTGACTTTATACTGGTTTGGTCTCTCTTTGTTTCTTTAATCTAAAATGAAAGCTATCCAGATGAAAGCACGTATTTGGGTTCTTGTGTTGCAACCAACTTGGAAAGAGGTTATCATGTTTCCTTGTAATAATTAGTTCAGGGGACAATAACAGCCTACTACTGCTACCAGCTAATGGAGTTATTAATTCAAGTGGCAGGGATCTATGCAATGGTACAGAAGGTCCTAGGTCAGGGCTGGCCAGCCTTCCACTCTTGAGCTACATGCTGCTCTCTGAGCAATTAAATGCAGCCCCTGCTTGGAGCTGTGCCCCGGGAGTGCTTTCTACCGCTGTGTGCATGTGCCCCATCACTTGTGCCAGTGGCAGCAGCTCCAGTGAGTTGCTGGCATTGAATTAGAGTGGGAGGAAGGGAGGAGGCTGGGGGGGGCTGGCTCTGGGGGAGGGAATGGGGATTAGTTCACAGGGGGGAGCTGGGGTCACCTGGTTCTGAGGCAATTGAGGGGGATTGGTTTAGAGCCGAGGGGGCAGTCTGAGAGTACCTGGCTCTGGGGGAGGTTAGTTAGAGCAAGGAGGCTGGGGGGTGCCTGACTGTGGGGGAGGGGGAGGGCATTGAGTTACGTATTATACATTTATTTCTATCTATCTACCTAGAATCTATGTATTCTGACAATAAAACTGGAAGGAGCAAGGTCATATTTGTTAGGGCTTTTTCCCCTATGGAATAATAACATCTTTTAAATCTATTATTTTTTGAAATAGACAGTATCCCTTCACATGCATGTACCCGACAAACCAGTGTTTTGATTACTTTTCTTGCTTCTTTGAACATGTTTCCCTTTAAAGAAGCAGTAGACAAAAATCCCAGTAAACTAACCAGATAATTAGTGACACTCCTAATGTGAACATGTGCTGTCATGAAAGAATGTAAAAGCTAATTATATGCACTGAAGAGAGTAATTTGTGCAAAGGTCGCTTAACTGTGTGGAGCATGAAGGGAGTCAAGTCATGGTCAATACAGGGCTGTGTGGGCCTGCATGTCCCCATAACTGGAGACCTAGGAATATGCAGGCTTCTCCAAGCCAATCCTGAAGGATCTGAGCCACAGCCTGAAGTCGGCGAGGCTATGTCTACATTTGCATTCCTCTTTTGCAAGAGGCACGCAAATGAGGGAAATTGAAAATGCAAATGAGGTGTATGTTTACATATCTGGTGCCTCATTTGCATATTCTTCTTTTGAAAGAGCTTCTTTCAAAAGAAGAAAAACAGTGTAGATGCAACTATTTGAAAGTAAACCCCATCTTCGAAAGAACCCTTCTTCCCTTTTTTTACGGGAAGAAGGGTTCTTTTGAAGATGGGAGTTACTTTTGAAAGAGCCGTGTCTACACTGTTTTTCTTCTTTTGAAGAAATATGCAAATGAGGCACCAGATATGTAAATCTGCACCTTATTTGCATTTTCAATTTCCCTCATCTGCGTGCCTCTTTCAAAAGAGGAATGCAAGTGTAGACACAGCCTGAGAGTTGAGGGCTTTCCTTACATCAAAAATGGTGACCAGGTCTTTTCAGAATTAGGCCCTGAGGAGAAGCTTCTGGAAGGTGTTTTGGGCTATGACAGAACGCAGAAAGTCGGTGATGTTTTAAAATATAGCTGCTGGGCATTACCTGACAGATACATTTCTTGCTTGTAGTTTTCCAAAAGAGCTGAACTTGGTCTGCTCCACAAGGAGGGAGGAGGGGTATGTTCCCCCTTCAGCCTTGGGACAGAAGCAACCAACATACCTCAGCCTCCAGTTTCAGCCAGCTGGTGGGGAAGAAAGCCAGGCTGCTGAGTGGGAAGCACAGATGGGTTTCTGCTGCTGCTGTCTTCAGCTGAATTCTCATCTACTCTCACACCTCAGCTGTGGGAGCTCTCAAAGGGAGTGGGGAGAGAGGCAGCTGTGTCACAGGCTACTGGCAGAGGGGGTCATTCTAATCCCCGCCTGAGGTGGCAGGAGGAGACGGCTGGTGAATCTTCTTCCTGGAACAGCACAGCTTGGAGCACAGATCAGGGAGAGCACGGCTTGGCAGAAACGAGCTGCAGTTGCTGCTGTTTCTTCTTAGTCTCCACCTTCACCACGTAGAGCCAGGTAAAGGCAGAGGACAGACCCAGTGGGAGAAGAACATGGGCACGTCCTGTTGGGGAAGTTTGTGGTACAACAGGGGCAATGTAGAATGATTGGGGAATGGCTGGAGAGCCTTTCAGAGAGGACAGGAATGAGGGGGATGGTGACCGTGTGGAGGAGGGAGCTGGAGCAGGGAGAAGCACACTGTGAGAGTGAAGCAGAAAGGGGGCACAAAGAAGGGATGCTCAGGCTACTGACAGGGTGAGGGGGACCCATGAGTCCTTTAAGAGGCTTGTTTGTACTATGATACCTGAGAAATCAGATCACGGTTAAGCTTACCTTGGAGCTGCTTGCAGCAAAGGCAGGTGACGCTCATGTCTTTGAAAACCGCTCATTCAAACTTCAGAGATGTGTGGTGAAAAGTGAAGGGAGCTTGTAACAAATCAGGGAAATCCTGTGTGCCTGTGGCTCTGCCAATTGTCAGGAGACCCCTTGGCTTCCGCAACACTCTTTTTTTTTTTTTGTGTCTTTTTACCTGCTGGGTATTGATTGGGTTTTGTTTCTCCATATAATAGTAGCACCTAGGAGCCCTAGCCAAGGACCAGGATTTCACCATGCTAGGTGCTGTACATAGAACAAATAGACTGCTTCTGCCCGCCAAAGAGTGGTAACCAATGGGGCAGGAAATGTGTCTGCTCATTTTTCCAGTATTGACATTGTTTTTCTGCATGCCAAAAGCAGATATTTTAAACCTGAATTTCACCTTCATTTGCTCTCGTTTTCTTAATGGAAAATCCCCACTATGGGAGGTTGGCATGTGCTGCTTTATAACAAACCCCCTCTGAACTCCATGCAAAATAGTGGCCAGTTTCTGCAGCTGGCAGAGTGCCTGGAGCTACAGTATGTAGAAACAATCAGGAGTTCGGCCACAATTATTGCTGTAACTTTTGACTTGAGTTGCTTTCCTCAGTTGAGAATGTGACAGTTTAACTAATCTATCTAAAACTGCCAAACATCCATCTCTCTCTCTCCCCATCCCCTGCACTCATGGGATGGTGCACTGTACAAAGTCAGAAAAAAACCAGCTGTCATGTGGCACTTTAAAGACTAACAAAATGATCTGAAGAAGTGGGTCTGTCCCACAAAAGCTCATAATCTAATAAATCATTTGTTAGTCTTTAAAGTGCTACATGACTGCTGTTTTGTTTTGTTAGAATACAGACTAAAATGGCTATTTCTCTGTTACTGTACAAAGTCAGGAAGTTCTGATGCACAATCGAATGGAGAGTTTGGGACAGAATGAAGTACTTACCAACATTTGTGGGGGTTAGAACTGAAATCTTTGTGCCGTCAGCGGGGCAGTGTAATGAGTGATCACAAGGTTTATTTGCAAGGACCTCACCAGATTCTACCTTCCACCTCCTAGCCAGGGCTTGCAGTCAGGATGTTGGGGCTCAGTGGAAATCAGCCCAAACAAGATTCATTACGAATTTCTCCAAAACCTATTGAGTTAGTCTTTATCAGCTTCAAGGCTTTAACGGTTTAAGCTCTTTGGCAAGGATATGTTCTTAATCTCTCCTGATCACATAAGGGCTTCCACCACTGCCATCCACATAGCAACCAAGATGACGTCAAATAAATCTGTAGTCATTGGTCCCCTTCGCAGAGACATATTAGAAATCACCTGTGTGGCTGAAACCTAAGGGCTAATGATTCTGTAGTTCTAATCATGAAGCACCTCTCTGGTCAAGGGGCATGTAGTACAGCTTCACAGGTTGACATGATGAAGATTAATTCCAAGGCTCAAAAGACAGAAAGAGCGCACTACTAGTGCGGAAGGTCAGTCATCACAAGTGAGTGTTTTATGGGACTGGGGTCATGCAGGAAAATCTTAACACATAATACTTAAACCTGGAAGACAATTCTCTACTCTGTTGATGAACTGAGTATAAATAGGACGTCAGGGACCAAAAGAGGATTTACTTGCTCTGGTCACAGAAACGTGTTCAGGGAAAGTTTCTAAGGGATCTTGGTGTTTTTTTTAATCCTTGCTGCACTGGTGAAGTTGCATGGAGAATGCTTAGTTCTTAATGCACATTTTATCCCAGGCAGGGTGGTTGTGCGGCTAATATGCTGCGAATGCATTGGTTGCAAAAGTCAGAGTTGTTCACCTTGGGACAAATCCTATGAACCACTTCATAGAGACACAAGGCGCTGAAAGCTCCAAACAGGATTTTGTTGTCATGGGCTCCTAGAGTGGCCTTTGCATACTTCCCACACAGGGATGGGGGAGGATGAGGAATGAATGCAGGGAATAAGCATAATTTAGGATTTCCAAATTCATGGGCCATTTTGGTCAGTTTCACATTCATGAGATTTTTAAAACAGTAAACTTCATTAAATCTGAAGTTTCACAGTGTTGTAACTGGATGGATCCTGACCCAAAAAGTAGCTGTGTGTGGAGGGGTTGCAGGGTTATCTTGCGGGGCTGGACGAGTACTGGCATCATTACTTCTGTGCTGGTCCTGTTGCTGGTGCTGCCCTCAGAGGTGGACAGCTGGAGACCGGCTGCTGCCTGGGAGCCCAGCTCTGATGGCAGAGTCACTACCACCAGCAATGCAGAAGTAAGGATGTCATGGTATGCTCTTGCCACCCTTCTTTCCCTGCCGCTGCCTGCAGAGCTGGGCCCACAGTCAGCAGATGCCACTCTCAGACACCCAGCTCTGAAGGCAGCACAGATGTAAGGGTGGCAAGATCACAACCCCCATAAAATAATATTTTAGTCTCCCTGCAACTCTCTTTTGGGTAAGAACCCCCAGTCTGAGAAATGCTGGTCTTCCCTTTGAACACTATAGCAGGGGTCAGCAACCTTTCTGAAGCAGAGGGGCGAAATTTGACCTTTTGACCCCATGAGTGGTCCGAGTGCTGGTGATACTTTTTAAAGTCACTAATAGTCCTCCTTACAACAGCTTCATACATTAAATAAAGATACAGAGCTTTACTGAGTCAGTCTTTAAACCTCCATCTGACCAGTGTTTTTTTAAATATCTAAAAATGTGTGGGATTTTAATACAGGTTGAACCTCTCTCATCCCAGAGTCTCTGGTCTTGCAGGATCACAGATGTTGCTGAACAAAGGAGCCCCACCACAGAGGTTGCTAGAGGCTGGGGAGTGGAGCTGCCACTGGCACTTGGCAGGGAGCTCCAGTGGCTGGGTGCAGAGCTGCTACTGCCCCACACACCAGGAGGGAGAGGAGTAAGTTTGCGCCTACCTGCTAAGCCCATCAAAGGCTCCATGCAGGGCTCCTCACTATGGCAGCTGCCACCAGCACATGACTATTCCTAAGAGGCCCACACACTCAGTAAAGTCACAGACAGGGAGAAGGCTCCTGAGAAAGAACTCAGCTGCAGCTAGGAGAGCCAGCCATCAGGGAGGGGGAATCCTTACTGGCTGCCCCTGCTGAAGGAGCCCTACAGTGGGAACTGGCTGAGCTCCCACCCTGTGGCTCTGGAAAGCGGCTCATGGGCTAGAGGTTGCTGGTCTACTAGACTCCCTGCCAAGGGCCCAGGGCTTTTCCACTTTCAGCTAGTGGGGCTGCCTGACAAACTGGCTGAGCCCCAGCGTCTAGCACACTCTGTGGCTGGCACTCCTTGGTTCAACAGCAATGGGGGTCCTGCTAGACCAGAGAAATTTTTAATTATGGAAATACCCATCTCAAAGAGCTGGAAGGGACCTTGGAAGCTCATAGAGCCCAATACCCTGTCTTCTTGGCAGGACAAAGCACCATCCCTTTCCCCCCCGCCCCCCCCCCCGCATTTGCCCCAGAGCCCTAAATGGCCCCTTCAAGGATTGAGTTTGTAACTCTGGGTTTGGCAGGCTAATGCACAAGTAACTGAGCTACCCCTCCATCCGGTATTAAAAGCCCACAAAAGAACAGATTTCATAGTGGGAGACCAGATTTTGCAGTCCATGACATATTTTTAATGGCTAAGAATTTGGTAGGGCCCTAAGCCTAACCAGAGGATCCTTGAGCTGACCTGTAGGCCCGGAACCCAGGTTAAGGCAGAAATGGGCCATGTGTGCTACTTTTCCCCAAAGGAGCTGATGCAGATCACATTGGCTGAGGCCTCTGTCCCTATCTGCAGAAATGTTCCATTCCTGCTCCCCCGCCACCCCGCGCCCTTTTAAATGGATCTTGCTCACAGGGAAGTGATTTGTTTGGCAGAGTTCTATTCACATCTTAAAGTGAGTGTAAGTGAAGGAAACCCAGTACAAGCTAATATTAGGCAAAATCATGCACTGGGCCAGCACCCCTCCAGAGTTTGTCAAGGCACCTCAGTCCTAGCTTGCTACGCTTGTGCTCTTCCCCCTGAGCAGATGTTGTGACAGTGGTTTTGTGGTGCAGCAAGTCTGATTGTTAATTTTCTCCTTCTCGCAGAAGACTTGGAACCCAATCCCAACAGGAAGATTTAAGTCCTTTCCTTTGGCCACTTGGGAAACTTTGTCTTTTTGTTTCATCCTAAACATTCTTTTTTTTTTCCCTGTTCCTTTTTTGAGAACATGATTCTGCCTATTGAGAACCGATCAGTGACATTCAGAACAATCATAATAAACTGCCAAGCATGGTCTTTATTTGTATCCAACTTTAATTCCTGTCCTCTGGCTTTTAGCCATACCCGGCTGCTTTCCTTTTATCTTCTTCCTGAATATTTTCTCTACTGTGGTATAGCAACGATGAGATAATATTTGGCCTAAGCACTAGAAAGTACTACGTTTGAATTTCCGGCATCCAACATCTTGCCTGCGCTTTTTAAGGTATTAAATGTTTCAGATTTCCAATTGCCAGCTTATATATTGGTGTGTGTTTGTGGGGATCTGACAAATGGGTTTTTTAGTTACCAGCCAACTGCTCTAGTGTATCAAAACACAATTTGGAGTGGGTGCTCATTACTTCCAGTTGTTTGTGTTCACAAACCAGCTATTTTAATGTGAGTAAGTATTCTGCATTATTTAAATCTAATTAACAGAAATCTCCAAAAAAGTGCACAGAGGTGTGCCAAATCAACTCTTACCGTGTCTACACGAGCCCCTTCCTTATGGAAGGGGCATGTTAATGAGCGGGTTCGAAAGATGCCAATGAGGTGCTTCCATGAATATGCAGCGCCTCATTTGCATAATGGTGGCCACGGTGATTCGAAAGTGCGGCTTTCGAATCACACACCACCCATGGAGATGGGGACCTTTGGAAAGGACCCACCAGTTTTTGAAAGCCCCTTCTTCCTAACACCAGATAGGAACATAATGTAATTGTGTAATTGAACAGTAGTGTTGCAGGTTTTAAATACTTTAATGATTGTGTGTGTTAAATGATGGGAGAGACCTAAATTTTGGCAAAGGATTGGGGTAATTCCAAATTAGCTAAAACAAACTAAGTATTTGTTTTTGCCTAAAATATTTTCATTTTTTTAATTTATAAATGCAAAAATAGGTCTACATACCAAATTATTTTGCAGTTACATAAATACAGGGGGATTTAAGTACAGATAAGTTTACCTATTGTACCTTTGCTCTTTTATTCTGTTGTATTTTCAAAAATTTCTGGTCTAATATCGCATGTTATTTGGTGCAGTTATTTGTATACATATACTGATTCATGCACAAATGTATTGTTTACGGCTACTCTAGAGTTTGACCTTCTGCCTTTTGTTTCACAGTGCTCCCAAAGCAAGTTAATTACTCAGTGAATCATTCAGAGTACAAAGCTAAAATATGGTCCCATCTAACTGAACAGAAAAGAGTAAATGAAAATTAAAACTGAAGCATATTTTAAAAACAATGATTATTAAAATCAACAGAAAGGAAAGCAAATCTGCAACAGCACCTTGGTCTCTGAACTTCCAGCCCCATGTTCTGTCCATTATTGCACAGTGGCAGCTAAGAACTAGGTCGCATTAGACCCAAGTGCTAATCCTGACTCTGCTGCTATTGACTGTGTGAGCTTGAACAAGTTACTCAACCTTTACATGCCCCAGTTTCTCCATCTTTAAAATAGTGATATTTACCAACTTTTGTAAAGCTCTGTAGTATTATCAATAAAGAGTTACACAAAAATCCCAATACAAACAGTGGGATCAGCTAAAAACATTTTATTCTCTGTGTTCTCAAGAAGCATTTTTCAAACACCTAACATCTTGTTAACAGGGAGCACAGTGTAGCAAGGGTGAAGGGGTGGTTTCCTTAAAGAAGAATGGGACTGTTGAGCAAACACCGCTGTAGGGTTCACACACCTACGGGTAGGTGATCTGGAAACTCTGGAAATAGATGAATTAAGAATAATAATCACTGGTAAGAATGAAATGCTGTTTTATCTACTAAAGTGAAAAATATAGTGCAACGTATGTTCCTCAGTCAGCTAAGATATCAATAGTTGATATAGGAAATTCTGAAAGAACAGATTCATTGTCTTTCAGATTTTTGTAGACAGACAGTTGGCTCAGTCTCTTTCCCAGTCTCCTGGAAAGGAGGTTAGATTGTTGTGGATATTTTGCCTTTCACCTGTGATTACATTTCTCTAGGTAAACACTGAGGCTCTACTACCCATTAATCAATCCTATCCTGTAAACAGAATGCACTTCATAGAGTGCTGTAGTCTACCCTGGAGTTTAGCTACAGTTGTCTCTTTTATTGTATTATGATCTTTTCCCACCATTGTCAAGTCTTGATAATCTGGCAAATGCTCAGAAGCTAACGAGGTCACAAAGCACATGTCCAGAGCATATGGGCACACCGTATATGAAGGTTACTAGTAATGTTATCCTAAAGTGGCAATAATAGACAATAACTGGTTAGCGAATGTTTTGTTTTGATTTCATTTTCAGATAAAATGGAGAAAAATATTTTCTTCATAGTTATCTTCAGTGATTTTGACTTTTGGCAAAATATTTTTGTTTAATTGAAACCCCCAATCTTGTGTCAAAAATCAGTTTCAACAGATAGTTTAGAACTGGACAAAAAGTATCTTCCTGGAGCTTCCTTTTCACTTAGCAATGCATTTTTATGGAGTTTAGATGTAAAGCAATGGACGTTTCAGCAGTCTTTGCCATAGGGATGCAAAATGCCACCCACTAGCATCAGTGGGTGGGAAAAAGTAGTGGGGCTGACAGAGAACACTGAACAGTCCCAAATGCAAGTCAAGGAACAATAGGTAGCTCCCTTCCCTGAGAGTCTCTGACACCCATTGGCCAGATGAGAGAGTACGATTTGATTGGCGTTTCCCAACTCCCAGGATTCATTCCAATGCAGGGGCTATGCGGAGCTTCCTTTGGCCCCTTTCATTATGGCTTAATGGAAAGGAACCCTGTGACTCCTAGGCTGGAGCTAATTAAATGCCGAGTGCATGCATCTGCTCTCACTTTGTTGCCATATCAGTAGCTGTGCTTTAATATTTTTATGTACCCAGCCCCAAAGCCTCATATCCCTTTAGTGGAACAACTCAGTATTTGGAATCCAACTCAGTATGCTCCAAATTTTCTTCTGAGCTTGACTAGTATCATCCTTTTATTGTACTTGTGTTCCGCTGCTTGGAAGCAGCAATCGGAATCTGAACACACATCACATTTCCCTGAAGATCACAAGGCATAGCTCTGAACACAAAAGCTTAGCTACCTAAATAAGTGCTTATTCTGTATCAATCTTGTGAGCAGTGCAATGACAGAATCAGAGCAATGCTATTAAAGCCATAGTAAGTTGCAAAAGAAGAAAGTGCTTCCACTTACAATGGAAGTTACAAGAAACTATCCAGCCATTCTCTGAACCATTTAAACAACCCTTAGGCATAACAAGTGCCAACCTGGAACCACAAAGTACTTCACTGAAAGCCCAAGCAGTGGAATGAGCCCTGATTAGCTTTAGTTATAGCATGGAAAAGAGTATCCAATTTAAAAAATAAAAAAATTCCAAACTTCTACTTTTATCAGACAATGCTTATAGTCTTAAAAAACAAAAAAAAAAAAAACAAATAATTTAACTCACATGAATTGTGCTGCTGGAGTCGATGCTACTTTTTCACGAATAAGGCCAGCTCAGGAAGGTGTGGCTTGCATAATTTTTTTTCTGAATTCCTGTAGTTTCACACCTGTATGCTTCACTAGCATCATACCAGGGCCGTATTTCAGTCTAGCTCTCAGTTACTCATGGACTACATCTGCACTAGAGAGTTTTGTCGACAAAACTGGGGTTTTGTAGGCAAAACTCATGGTGCATCTACATGTGCATTTTGTCAATAGAAACAGTCAACAAAAAAGCTGTGTAGATGCTCTTCGGGTCCATTTTGTTGACAGGGTGGATCAAAAAATTGATCCTCTTTTATGTGTAGATGCGATGCATTGACAGAAGTTTTGTCGGAACATCTCTTCCAACAGTAACTTCTGTAGACAGATGCTTCTAGTGACGATGTAGCCATGATGTAAAGGAAACTTGACTGATGTCATGAAAAACATGGGGAGGAGACAGCCAATGCATTAGATTCTCACCCCACTATGGCCCCTGTGAACCAGGGAAAGAGGCTGGAACGGCACAAGAGGCTTTAAATTCCCCCAGGACAGGAATTTAGGCTGAATGCAGCAACATATCAGGGACATGAAGGGGTGGAGTCCTAATACACATTTGGTGTCCCAGCTGCAGGGATGTAGGCAGTGCTGCTGTCTGGTGGTCTAATTTATGCTGGGCTTGCTCCAGCCTCCTGAGCAGCTTTATCAGACAGAGTCTAGCCTAGCCACTCCTTTGGCTGTGAGCACTGAGAGGTGCAGCTTGGCATCTGACCCAGTGTCACTAATGTTACACAGAATGCATGACATTGGCTACGTCTACACTAGCCCCAAACTTCGAAATGGCCATGCAAGTGGCCATTTCGAAGTTTACTAATGAAGCGCTGAAATGCATATTCAGCGCTTCATTAGCATGCGGGTGGCTGCAGCACTTCGAAATTGACGTGGCTCGCCGCCGCACGGCTCGTCCCAACAGGGCTCCTTTTCGAAAGGACCCCGCCTACTTCGAAGTCCCCTTATTCCCATCAGCTCATGGGAATATAAGCATTTCAGCACTTCATTAGTAAACTTCGAAATGGCCATTTGCATGGCCATTTCGAAGTTTGGGGCTAGTGTAGACACGGCCATTGAGTGAGTAATAGCAATGTTGATCTGCAGAACTTAGAAGGAAAAGTTGTCAAATTGTATTATTTAGTATTATAATAGCATTTAGGAGACAGACCATTGTGCTAGAAGAAGAGGTGATCCCGATCCCCAGGAACTTACAGCCTAAGAAGATGTCACAAATGGAGAAAGACAGGTAACTAACTACAAGGGCATAGTAAGACAGGACTGGTCAGCCTGATAAGCAGGGGACTTGGCACACCAGCAGCTGTTACAGAAAGTTAAGTGGCGCTCTTCCCAAGTATGAAGGGACCCATAGGTGAAAGCATCGAGTGCTTGAAATATAAGAAGTGGCTGATGGAGGCTGATATCCTGAGCTGACTGAAGATGAAAATCCAAGTTATTCAATAGTGAGCGACAGCTAGTAAGTAGGGTGTGGCTAGGCCATGAAAAGCCTTGAGAGTGAAGTTAAGTAGCATATGTCTGATGTAGTACTGAGGGATTCAAAGGGAGAGGTGGCATAGATAAAGTGACAAGTTAGCCAAGCAAGCTTTGGAACAGCGTTCTCAATGAATGTCAGTAAGGTCAGAGCACCTCTTCCACAGCCAAAGAGAAGGATGTTGCAGTAATTAGTATGGGATGTGAGAACTAGGATGAGAGACTTCTACCTTTTCCCCATGTATTTGTTTGCCATATTGAAATAACAGATATAATTCTCCAGCTCACCTGTACTCTTGTACTGTATGTGGGAACATGAAAGACTTCTTTTTGCATTAAATGTTACGGGGGACCTGCGGCAATACTAACAATGGTGGCAAAAAGTGCTTCAAGACCTCACTCCTCTCACAGAGGGTGAAATCTGGATCTCATTGAAGCCAGTTGGGGCACTTTCATTAAATGGAGCCAGGATTCCACCCCTGGCTTTTGGTATGATCACGAATATCATAGAATCCTAGGGCTGGAAAGGAACTCAGGAGGTCACCAAGTCCAGCCCCCTGCCTAAATCATGATCAACCCTAATTAATTCATCCCAGCCAGGACTTTGTCAAGCCAGACTTAAAAACCTCTAGGGATGGAGATTCCACCACCTCTTTAGGTAACGCATTCCAGTGCTTCACCACTTTCCTGGTGAAATAGCTTTTCCTGATATCCAACCTACTCCTCTCTCTCTGTAATTCTGTAATCCCTCCTCTGGGCCCACGTATGACTGAATACTTCCCAAGACCTGAAAATTATAAAGGGAGAAGTAACAGAGAGTAAGCCCTGCTAGTCTATACACTATCAAACTGCTTTTTGTTTTGAAAGGGAGAAGTGCTGTGACATTGTTGAGTATTAACACAAATGCCACACTAGGAACCTTGAATACTAAGGATACCAGCAATGCCTTCATTTGAGAAGCAGATTGTACTAATGTTACCTGTGTTGGAATATCTGGGCATTATTCTGAGAAAATTTATTAGAGTAAATCCAGACATATGTCACACGACCTGAGATGAGAATACCTGGTCTTTTGTCTGCCCCGCCACCCAGTGCTGTTCCTTCAGCTTGAAGGAAATCTGGTCAAAGGCAAAATATACTGGTCCTTTCCAAGCTGCAGAAGGCTCAGACCACAGCAGCACCTTCCTGACTTCTTCGGTAATGCAAGAACACAGAAGTGTACTGTGACCCCCAGTGTTCTTTGGAAATCCTGTAGTGGTTGTATTTATTCCTATAAATCCTGGGCTGCAATAGCACCCACAGCCTGGCTAGGCCAATAATCCTAGTCCTACTTTTATTCAAAGAGAATTCTGTCTCCTCACCTTGTATTAATCCACATGCCGAGCCTCCAGGTTTGTGAGGGAGATGTTGTTTTCACTCTAAAAGAGCCTTCCTGAGGGAAAAAATACGCATCATGATAACTAGGTCATAGACTGCACAGAGTTCTACCAGGGAGTCTCTTGTAAAGAAACTGGAGACAGCCTCCAGCTCCAACCACAGTCCCAGAAGGGGAGGAGGACAAGATGATAAAACACAGGGTTTGACGTGAATGCTTGTTCCCCACCCCCCAGCCTCCAGGTTTCCAGGCCTTTAAGAGTCACTTTGACATTCATAGTCTGACAAATGGGTGTGTGTTCTGCATGAGGCCATCTGAAACGAGGTAAGATTACATTGCGCAGTGACATGACCCTCCTTTGTGGGACTGCCATATGCTGTACACATTGCCAGGAGTCTCTCTGGACAAAAATAACTGGTTGCATAGATCCCGCTTTTCTACAATGGGCTTCCCAGTCAGGGCCAGTCCGACCAATATGCACACTATATGGCAGCCACAAATTTCATAGTGCCCTAGCAGCTGTATGCTGTGTGTTGGCTCCCATGGCTAGGCCCATTCTCTGGCCAGAACCCTACAGGCTGTGCCCAGCCACCAATCACCAGGTGGCAGCAAGTGGCAAGAGTCTGCAGCCTGGAGGACTCAGGAGAAGCAGCAGGAGGCTGCATGATTGGCCAGAGAGAAGCAGCGCCTTCCACTTCGTTGGGGGAAGAGGAAAACACCACTTCCCTTTGGCCAGCAGCACAGCTACCCACTGCGCTTCTTGAATACTCCAGGCTACATGCTCACGCCACTCACTGCTGCCCACATCACCCACCTCCTCCCCTGAAACTGCAGCTAAGCCTCCCTGCCTTGGGGTGCTCCTTGGGGTGCACCCTGACAATGCACAGAAACAAAGGACTTCTTTTGTCAGTCAGGTGCCACAGGACTTCTTGTTGTTCTTTTCAGTCGAACACCAACGCTCTCTATATCCATTAACTGAGGAAAAGCCCTTTGTGGAGCAGGGCTGGTTTCACGAACATTTGGCTCCTGGTTTTTCAGAGACGAGCCAACTCTGCAACAGTTGGGGCTTGAGGAGGGGTGACCATTAGCAGTGTCCCATGTAATCTGTGCATTTGTGCGGCCACCCAAGAGAGATTCAGATGCCACCCTGCTGATTAGCAGAGCACCAGCTGGCAGCAGCCAGCGTCAGGTGTTTCTGCTAGTTATGCACATTCACACATACCTTGGTACACAGAACAAAATTTAACCTGCACAGGGATGGAAAAAATTAGAGGGACCATTGGCCCCTGGTAAGCACAGAGTCACATTCATGTTTTGTTATTTTATTTTGTTTGAGAACTCCTGTGCTTCCAGCATTCTAGTTCCACACTCACTCCTTCTTAAATAAATCTATTTTTGTTTTATTATAAGTGCTCAGAAGTACTGTGTGGTATATAGGTAGCAGTGGTTAAAGGTAAAACTGGTTAGCTGGGGTGCACTGCTCCTTTAGAAACAGAGGCTCTGGAGTTTCTGTGAGTTGCCAGTGTTGGGGCTGAATATGAGAGGAATGATTAGAAGGGACATGGGGAGCCATTTGTTAACCTGCAAGGCAAAGTTAGAGCCCAGAAATGAATGCTGGAGTGGCTGAAAGGCTGGTGGTGCCAAGGTGCTGACACAAGAATGACTTGGAGTAACAAGTAAAAGTAACTAGACACCTTAGGGTCTTTGCCCATGAAAGCTCCAGAATATCTGTGAGTCGTTAAGGTGCCACAGGACTTCTTGTTGTTCTCGTAGACACCTTAAGAACTGGCACAGCTTCCTGTAAGGTGCTACTTAGCTTGAACAGAGTATCAGGTCTGGTCTACCCTAGAAAAATAGGTCAGTTTAGTAACACCCTGGAGGGGCATTGTTAAGCCACCCCTAAGTCCCTGTGTAGACAGCATCAGGTTGACAAAAGAATTCTTACATTCACCTAGAGACCACCTTGTCGGGTGGTGGATTGCCTATGCTGATGATATCTACACTGCAGCACAGCAGATGTGCCACTTAGCATTTTAAGTGTAGACACATCCTAAGATTGTGACTCAGAATGTTTCTAGCTAATGTCTCATGCAAGTTACTTGCTTCAGTATGAGTTCTCAGTACTAAAGTGGTGGTTCAGGGACACTTGCCTGCTCTTCTCTTTCCCATTTTCTTTAAAGCTGTTATGTGTGTATTTATCTGGTTCTGCATGAAAACAGGTTTGAGGTACACACAATTTTGAAGTATAAGCCCTTTGTTAGGTTTGTCTCCCCTTACTTTTTTAACTTTAGTATTCAGAAGCACCAAGAGAATATAGGCACATGGATTGTTTTTAAAGTGTCATCTTATTCTCATCTTCTAAGTCAAAATAAATCATTTGGGCAAAATTATGCAATGGAATTACACCACAAATGAATGTGACCTCTTTATAAATATTGCTGGTTTTGTAGAAAGTCTATCTCTTGATTTGAGTCTAGAATAATGAAACAGATTATTATGCTTGTATGTATTTGGGATAATCGGTATATTTCAGATTCACAAATCTTTCATTAAATTAGAATTCTTGGAAGGAGAACAATAAACTTGCGCTATTCTTAACTTGTTATATGATGAGTGAAAAATCTTTTCTTCTGAACAGCTTTGGTGAAATCTAAACATTCTAACTCTTTTTTCATGCTGACTAGTGAGAGAGACCTCTCTATATTAATTTGGCCTTCATACATGTCACATTATACTAATACATTCCAAAAGCTAAGATACAAGATTACTCCTTAGCCATAGAACTAACCAACAGGAATTTTAATCAAGACAATATCAATAATGAATAAAGACAATGTTTTTGGAGGTAATCCAAAATACACGGTAGGGAGTTTTAATCTTGATCACCTTTGAAATTTAAAAAAAAAAAAGAGATTTTAAAATTTGTGGATTGTGCCACTCTGGCTGATTCAAGAAATGAGCCATTTAAGGTATAGAAGCATCTGTACAGACACTGAATATTGCAAATCTGTCTCAGTAATTGATACCAGACAAGTTAACAATGAAACAACCTAAGTAACTATATATGTATATATATATTTCTGCTAACAACAGTAAAAGATAGAAAGATATTTAACCTTGATCATGTTTTGACAAGGTTAGTTTTTTATAATCTCTTGCCAACCAACTTTCTTAAAGTTTTAAAAGCTGATCGCCTGAAATTAAACATCAGGTTTCTTATTCAGAGGGCATGTATATACATTTAACATATATATGTGCGTGCTCATCTATATTGACATATCTGCTGTTATCATCAAAGTTTTTAGAAATGCTTTCAGTTACAGTACTACTTTCAGTACTTGTTTCTTACCTTTCTTCATGTTGATATGTATGCTGTGGCTTTAATTACATGTACTGCATGATGTTTCGTTAATAGAAACAAAATTATAACAGATTTTGCTACTACCTGGCTCAAAATTTCAGAATACTTAATGTACATATTATCATAATACACTTGGCTTATATGTATTAAATTAAATTATCCCCTGGCCCAGCATAATTATACAGGCAATCTTTTAAAATAACTTAAGAAAATGAAATTAGTGAAATGGCTAATGTCTCAGCTGACCAAATCATACCACTGAGCTTTCTTAGGGAGCTTAAAGTTTAAATACAATTTAGGGATTGCAGCTCTTGAAGCTGGAAACGGAAGGGATCATTATATAAATGTTCCCTGTCTCTGAAGAGAGGCCTAGTTTACATCTGTTTTAGGGTTTGATTACTCCTGTGTCTAAATACTTAAGTGGAAAGGTGATAGGGGTTTAAAAGGAGGGGAAAATGTTCACTTTTTTGTTTCTTCATGATATTAATGCATGTTCCATTTACTTTATTTTCATCTTCCAGCCAGTCACATGATTTAAACTCATCTGTGTAGTGAAAGTTTAAAAGCCTAATGCTGTAAGCTATAAAACAAACTACGCACAGAAAGGAATTTACAGTATGCTAAAAGAAAGGGAGCAGAAGCTAATAGAGTTACATACATTTCAAGGATAGAATAATCAAGTGTGTACAATATAAAGCAGAAGGTTGGTAATGATTGAAAAAAAAAAGGGGGGGTGAGCTATTTTGTAGTAGCTACATGAACTTTGGCTGAACCTTCCTATTTGGCAGCCTCCAGTAAGGACAGCCTAAGATGAGGCATTAGGGTTTGAATCTGAGAAGCTGACATCAAGCAGACAGCAAGACATGATATCTTATTTTCCTGAGCTATGCTGACATAAATTGAACTCCACTTATTATTTTCTTATGCCAGTAAAGTTGCACTTGGCATTTGAGTGTTTTGCTTGCAGATGTTTGAGTACTGGCTGTCTTAATTTAAATAATTTGCAGATTGTTTGGTACTATTAGAAGACAGAAACTATTTCTTCATATGAGTCCAATTGTATAAGCTATTTTTTTTTCTTTCTTGACCTTATGCAAGGTAAAAACTATGTACCCTTTGGCTCTTTGGATTTTACCCTAAAAAGTCAGTTTTCTGAGTTATTAAGTGGAAAACAACATGGAGAAAACTCACCTTTAAGCTATTTGACTGATTTCAATAAGGAGAAAAGATGAACATTATACAAGATTGGGGAAATAGAAGTTCAGTTTCTTAAGCAGCAAGTACAAGTTGCGAAAACATTAAAGACTGTGCGTAAGCATTTAGAATGCGTTCCTTACTGGTCTTCACACCTCACACAGTTATGCATCAAACCTGGCAGTTAGATACGTCCCACTATGGCTTAGTTGATTTGTTTGTTTTACATTCAATGCTTGATCGTTTTGAATCACTGGCATGCGTGCACTATGCTAGATTTTACTTGCCATAGGAAATAATCTTTTGCTTGGGACAATGTGTTGTTTTATTTGCCTGTATGTATTCTTAGGCACCACATACAAAAAGACTAGTGAGTAGATTTGGGAAGAGAGTAAGATGTCAGTTTACATTACAACCCCCTGGGGTGAATGGAGAGATTGATAAAGAGTTGGAAAAATGTTGTACTTTGTATTGAAATGTACTTCATGTAATTTAAGACTGCCTACTCACAGAGTAGTCTAATTTCCCCCTCTCTACTGCCACCTCTACTGTCTAAGAATTCTTAATAATGGTCAGGGCAGCAGAATATTCTCTACTGCTTATTAAGTAACTATTTTCATTTTATGAAAACGCTTCTCTTTGTGAACTACATAGCATAGTCGGACAACACGACCGATAATTTAAGGAAGTGTTGTCTGCAAACAGGACTTGAGATGAGGGAGAAGGGGAATCTTGGTCCCATTGAAGCCAATGTGGGAGTTGCCATTGGTAACAGTATGGCTAGGACTTGACCCAAGGTTCTATTCCCAGCTATATCGCTGACTTGCTTGGGGATCTTCTCCAGGTCACCTATAACAGAACATGCCTCTGTTTCTCCATCTGTAAAATGGGGATAATAATGTCTGAGGTAGTATAAATGCTGATGACTTGCGTCCAGGTAATTCAGCTTCGGGAATGTGTTGAATGTCACAGATAGACCATCCATGCAAAACAAGTCTCCCAAATTGCAGTGTGCTTTTCATGAAAAATGAGAAAATGTATCCCAGAATATTTATCTTATGTGAAGCCATTTTTTAGTACGATTTGATATATTGCACAGGAAATGAGTGAAAAAATGGGTATGTCGTTTGGACTACCAGGGATTAATGGGAGCAATTAAGGAGAATAAAGACATTGCAGAGAAGATAAATGATTTCTTTGCATCAGTCTTCCCCTCAGAGGATGTTGGATGATACCTGATTGTTCCTAGCAATAAAGACAATTCCCTGTCAGAAATCTAAGTTTAAGAACAAGGTGGCTAAGTTGCTAATACAGATAGAAGAGTCGTCCTGGAATGGCAAACAAAGTTCCATCATGGGTTAGAAACTTGCTAAGAGACAATTAACAAAGAATAGTAATAATTGGTCAAGTTTCAGTATCACTAGTGGGGTATCCCAATGTCCTATAGTAGAAAGCATCTATTGTATTTGTCGACAATCTGGAAAGGTGGTGAACAAATTGGTGGCAACATTTGCAGCTCTCACAAAAGTATATATTGTAGTCTATTCTAAAGGAGCCTGTTAGAAAAGCGTCCAAGGAGGGAGGAGTAGGCAGCATGGTGGCACATGTAAGTAATCAATGAAAATACAAACTATTATACTTAAAAATAAATAATTTGAATTTATAATACACATTGTTGGATTCTAAATTAACTAAAATCACTCAGGAAAAGACATGGGTCTCAAGGTGAACAGTGCAATGATAACCTCTGTTCACTGCTCTGTGCTGGCTGAAAGAATAAACAAAGTGTTTGAATGCATAAAGAACGGGATAAAAATCAATACTGATACAACAATGGCTTGTTCTCACATCGTCTACATGTTCAGTGCCTTTTATTGTATCTCAAAAAACACAGCACAGTCAAGGGACAAGAATAATCAGAGGCCCATGAGGAAAGACTGGATCTGTCTAGCGTAGAAAGATAACATATAGTAGGAGGCAGAGTCAAAGCATGTATTATAATGGATGATATAGAGAAATAAATCACAACCTCTTGCAATAGCCTGTTGGAAAAATGTTTAATGAAAGATTTAATTAAACTAAAAGTCAACACATTTATAATTTATAGAAGAGAATATTATTTTCACACAACATGTAATTTACCTGTAGAACCCACTTCCACAAGGGACTGTTGAGGCCCAGAGTTTCAGTCTGCTCAATAAAGGATTGGGAACTTTTAAGTACCATTGACTATCCATAGTTACATTCATAGAAGTAACTATTTAGAAAAAAGATACTCAATTTTTATGCCAAAAACCAATCAAAAACTAACTGCATTTGGAAACCACTTCCTTCTACAGTCAGACAACCTTCACCAAGTGTTTGGTGTTAGCTACTATGTGAAACATGGCACTGCCCAAAACAGACTATTGGTTTATGTGGCATGGCAATCCCAGCAACTCTACAAAGCAAAGGAATCACAGACATTTAAATAACTTACTTCACAACAGATACAAAGTATCAGTTCAGACAAGAATTATTTTCAGATGACAAAAAGAAACACAAAATTGGGGTAAATGACTGCTAAAATATTTCCAGAGAATTGAGCACGTTAACATGCAGCATAAGAATGTGGACTTCCACGTGATGTAAAGATAAGATGGGGGAGGTAAAGTTGTATAGTTATCTTGGAGTTACTGTTTTGTCTTTTTAGTAGCATTTGAATCAACTGTATGCCTTTTGCTATACTGGAACTTTCACTATGCTAGCTACACAATGCTATACTGAGGCTACGTCTAGATTTCAGGCTTCTGTCATCAAAACGTCCGTCGGCAGAGATCTGCCAGTCAGGAGTGTTCTGTCAGCGTCCCCTGGCGCCTTATTTCATGGGAAAGAAGGGATGTCTCAACAGAGGGTTTTTTCCAACATTAAGCCCCACTTGGATGAGCCAAATATCAGAAAAGCCTCTCCCAACAGAATCTTCGCAAAAGATACACAAATGTGTTGTGCTGTTTGAGATACTTGGTCATCCAGGTTAATCGGCAATCTCTCCCTATAATGGTTTCAGATAGTTTGTTCAACTTTGACTTAATATAAGCTCACAATTCCTCCATATTTAGACTCTTGAGTTCTTTGGTCCAGTCCACTTCCTTAATTAATTCACTTAATTTTTTAAAGTTAGACCTTTTTGAAATAAGGGCACTTGTTGCAGTTCTATGTTTGTTTACCCTTCCATTTAGTTCAAAGTAAATGAACCTGTGATCCCACAAACCAAAGTTGTCTTTCTTTCATGAGGTCTTCACTACTCACCCGTACCACATCTAAAATGGTGCCACCTTTTATTGATTCAGTACCTATTTGGTGAAGAACTCTGTCAACTATCACATCCAGGAAAATCTGGGCCTCGCTATTGTTAGTCACAGTTGTTCTTAAATCCATATCTTGGAAGTTAAAATCTCCCATAGTCTCACAATTTCCATTAGCAGTGGTTTAATTAAAAGTATTTCAAAAGTTTCTATCCATAACCAAATTGGATCCTGGTGGTCTGTGACACCCCTTGCACTCTAGCAGCTATCTTCTCCAAAGTGATTTTTGTTCCCCTGCCCCGACTGTCTTATCCGTTCCATCAATTCTAATTTCTTTACAATCTACCTCAAAATTAACATACTGTACAATGCTACCCCACCACTTTTGCCTTTATCTCGGTCCTTTCCTGAGTAGTACGCACTCTTTAATACCTGTACTCCAATCATGACTAGTATTCCACCATGTTTGTTATCTTTATATGAGTTCTCTTCCTGAACCAGTAGTTCTAGTTACTCCATGTTGTTACCCAAGCTCCTCGCATAGATGTACAAACACCTTAACTGTTGCTGTAATATTTGAAGTCACTGAGTTTAGGAAGAAATTGCTATCAGATCTATCACTATAACAACCCACTATACAAGATCTATCACTACAGCTACCCAGTCAACAACAGTTGCTGCTTGGCTTCACCCACTTTTCTCACCCAACTGGGTACAGTCATTCTTTGGGCAATCATTCCTATCTGACTGGTATCAGCAGTGTCCTTCTTAATGTCCATTCTCCCACTCACTGTTATCCCTTTCTCCATTGCTGTACTCTTTTTTCCTCTGGGTTTTTCTTCCTCTCCAATATTAAAATAAGCTATGGAAATTACATGTACCTCTTCCAACAGTATCCCCCAGAGTTCCTAGTTTAAAGCTCTTTTAATAAATTGTGCCAGCATTCATCCCAAAAGTCCATATCCCTCCCTACGCAGGTACAGTCCATCCCAATGAGACCGTCCCCGTCAATGAATGCTTCCCAATGTTCAAACATCCCAAAGCCCTCCTTCGATCAGCAGTGCCTGAGCCATCTCTTGATCATCATAATCTTGTGTCGCTTTCATTCTTTTCCTCTAGGAGGAGGCAGTATTCCACTGACAGTAACTGTGCCTCCATTTCCTTCAGCTTCTTCATCATCCTGTCAGAGTTTTCCTTGATATGTTCCAGTGAGAATCTGGCAGTGTCATGTGCTCCCATGTGAAGGAAGATCAGTTTATGTTTTTGTTCTCCCAGGAGGACTCTCTCTAGCTTCAAGTCCACATCCCGTATTTTAGCTCCAAGCAGGCAGCAGACCCTTCAGTTCTCCAGGTCAGCTCTGGCAACAACCCTGTCTATTCTTCTAGTAGGGAGTTCCGAATCACACATACCTGCCCTTTCCTGCAGGTGGTGTCATTTTTCTGGCCCATCTTCTTTCTGTTTGCAAATCCTCTTGTCTTCTATTCTCCCTTGCAATCTTATGCAAGTCATCCTGAATCCTCCTGGGTTCTGAACTTTGGGTATTTCTATTGGCTCTTTCCTTCTTGTCTTCTTCCTTGTCCTTCCTCTCTCAGATACAGTTGGCTGCGGCCTTTCTTCATTTTCCAATTCAGCAAACCTACTTCTGAGCTCAGTTTTGGCTGATGTGCTCGGCAGCGTGGAGGGAAAGCATGCAAAGAAGGCAACTGCCCCAAGGCCCAGTGATAAAAAAGGGACTCCTCAAGCTCCCAGCTGTTACTACCATTTCTGCAGCAGTGGAAGTGGCTGGAGCTCTGGGCTTTTTAAATTGCCACCAGAGCCCCAGGCAGCATGGGCCAGGTAGCACTGAAGGGCTGGCTGGGGGAGGCTAGCCCCTAGAGCCACATCTTCTGTCCAACACTGCCCATCTGGGAGCACAGAGCCAGGCTCCTCACACCATGCCCAGGAGCCAGGAAATTCTGTCAACATCCCTGCCAGAACTCTATTTCTCCTTCACTACCCAGTCTTTTCTTCTGCCTAGCTCTTGTAAGTCACAAGAGGGGCACGTGAGTATTGATCAGAAGAGGGAGATGGAAAGGTAGATTTTTGCCCAAGAAATCTCTTTTTAACAAATAGGAACCAGATTGCTCAATGAGAAGCCAGTCTCTCCACTGATTCACTGGACTTTGGATCAGGCCTTATGATAGGAGGCTTGAGTATATGAGTTGAAAGTAGCTGTGGTGGTAGCAAGAATTGATGAGGCTGGCCACTTTTCTCACCCAACAGTCTCCCCTCTGAGTTTTTCAATCCCATTTGTAGCAGCAAGTCTTGACTTTCCTCTTCAGATTCCTCTTGCCTTTTGTCCATCATCTGCTTGAATACCCTTAGAAACTCAGCCGTAGATTCACAGGTATCTTCAAGCCTCTTTTCCATCAGTTCTAAAGAGCAGCACTTCTTACAAACAAAACTCTTTTCATGTACTCGCTCTCGGCTCATGTACGTTATACAGCTTCCCCATCTGGTCATCTTCATTGTCTCTTTCATCACGATCTCTGCAGCCTCTGTATCTGTCATAGACTTCCCACCTAAATTCCTGCCAAAAGAGAAGAAAAAACAGATATACACCAAAACAAAACCAGAACACCAAACCCACACTACTAAACTCTCCTTACAAACTCCCACTTAAATGCAAATGTTTACAGCTCTGTTTCCTTTACCTGTACCACTGCTCCATGTCATCCCCTGGAAGCTTTACTGAAAAGAGAAACAAATTCACAGTCTGATTCTCTCCTCCCTTTATATCAATTTGTGGCCCTTGAAATGGTAAAGCCACCTAAGTCTTGGGCACCTCTCTGTAGGATTAATAGAATAACAACAAACCCACCGGAGTGGGGATGGAGAAGCTAGATAACAAAACAGCCAAGGCAGTTTGGGTTGTAGAGACCGGAATCATTTCTAAAATGTCTCTTGGGTTCTGATTCCCAGGCCAGTAGTGAACACTTATGACATCCTAAGGTAACATTTTCAGAAGCGTCTTTTTTACTTAGGCCTCTGTTATTGGGTATCAAACTTCAGGCACTATAATGTGAACTAATTTTCAAAAAAATGCTGGAAAACAGGTTTCGGTCTTCAGGCCTGACAGCTCAGTGATTTCCACAACAGTTTATTTCATTGGCTGTCTCCTCCCTCTCCACAAAACTACAAAAGGCAATGTGTCTCACAGCTCTGCATTGAGCCATGTGCTGGGTTACAAATTGCTGAATGTATTTTGTGAATTATGCTTTAAAAACTTATGACTATCTCTAAGTGTGAGTCGGTGTTGGTTAAAATCGTTAGAAGGCAAAGTAAATATTTCCCTGGTCAACAATTTAATTATGCTAAGTTAAGAGGCTTAGAGAGCTAGAGCACAGAGTAAAATGTCAGAAGGTCATAATGAATTTAGAAAATTGAATATTGGGGCCTGGAGTCAGGATCGGTTTGTGAATGCAGGTAATCAACTGTGGGGAAATACTTCAACAGGAGACAAGTGAATAAAGATGCCAGGAGAGATTTCTATTAAATTCTTCTTAGTCTAGTTCCATGGAAATATATAGAATCATAAAACTGGAAGGGGTGTCAAAAGACCACCAGGTTCAGTCCCCTGCCCTCAATGCCCAACCAAGCACCATCTAGACCACCCCTCAGAGGGGTTTGTCTAACCTACTCTTAAACATCTCCAGTGATGGAGATTCCACAGTTTTCCTAGGCAATTTATTCCACCCTGACCAGACATTTTTCCTAAAGTCCAACCTAAACTTTCCTAGCTTCAATTTTAACCCATTGCTTCTTGTCCTATTATTAGAGTTTAGGGAGAATATTTTTTTCTCCTTCCTCCTTGTAACAAGCTTTTAAGCACTTGGAAACTGTTGTCATCTGTGTTCTCTTTTTCAGACTAAACCTAGGGGGTGGGGTGTTTTTTCCATTTTCCCTCATAAGACATCCTTTCTAGAACTTCAATAATTGTTGTTGTTCTCTGGATTTGTCCACATCTCAAATGAAATGTGGCACCCAGAACACCAGTTGTTGACATAGTACTTCACACAGCACTTCAGTTGAGGTCTAATCAGTGTAGAGTAGATCAGAAGAATTTACTTCTCGTGTCTTCTAACAACACTCCTGCTAACGCATCCCAGAACGATGCTCGCTTTTTTTCTTTTTGCAACAATGTTACACTGCTGACTCATATTTAGCTTGTAATCCACTATTACCTCCAGATGCCTTTCTATAGCACTCTGTCCTCAAGTCATTTCCCATTTTATATGTGTGCAACTGATTATTCCTTCTTAAACTGAGTACTTGCATGTGCCCTTGCACATGTCCTTATTGTATTTCATCCTGTTTGCCTTAGACCATTTCTCCAATTTTCCAGATTCTTTTGAATGTAATGTCTACATCTACACTAGCAAGTGATTTCAGAAGATCTGGTCCTTTTTTGAAAGAGCACACAGAGGCTGTTTCTGCCACTTCTCCGAAAGTGGCATGCTAAAAAACAGCCCAAAATATGCTAATGAGGTGTGTATGTAAATTCGTGGTGCCTCATTAGCATAAGATCACATGATTTGAAGTCCAGAAGATGGTCTTCAGGACTCCAAAATGGCATGTCGAAGCGCAGCCCTCAGGGGGTCTTCTGGAAGGAAGTCCTCCTTCTGAGGGCCCCTTCTTCCTGAAAATTTTTGGAAGAAGCGGCCTCTGGAAGGACTTCCTTCCAGAAGACCCCCTGGAGGCCACCCTTCTACATGCCATTTGCAGTCCGGAAGACAGTCTTCTGGACTCCAGGTCACGTGACCTTATGCTAATGAGGCACCAGGAATTTACATATGTGCATCATCAGCATATTTCATTAGCATGCCACTTTTGCAGAAAGTGGCATATGTAGAAACAGCCAGAGTGTGCACCCACAAAATGAGATCGTTTGATCCAAAATCAAAAGAATGCAGCTCTTCTGCTGGAAGCCCTCTTCCGCTCCTAGATCCAGAAAAGCCCCTCCTTTCAAAAGCTTCTTACAAAAAAAGCAGGTGTAGATGCTACGCAGGCCCTTTTTTCAAAACAGCAGTCTTCCTGGTGCCGGATTTTTGATCCCTGTTCCGTTCTTTCAAAAAAGGAGGGGCTGTGTGGACACTCTCTTTCAAAAGAGTGGATCAGTCATTCAAACCACTTTTTTGTGTTGACACGCTCTTTTGAAAGAAGTGTTTTGGAAGAGATCTTCCAGAAGAATTTCTTTCAAAGGATTGCTGTAGCATAGGCATAACCAATATGACAGACGTCACTGGAGTTATCACAGAGATGAGCCCTGGCAGAGTTAACATAAGCATGCAGTGTAATGCAGTGTGAGGAAAGCAAATCTACTTTGGGACGTATTTTTTCAAAATCTTATAAGGCCAGAAAAGTTGCAGTTCATCTTTATTCAGCGTGAGTATGTCATGCTTTGTTTTGATCACTACAACACAGAAAAAAGTATTGAAAATCCAGTGGCAGCCCCAGGTGTGAGACACAGAGGGTAAATCAGGAGTTAAGGGACTGCACTGTGAGGAGAGAAGTGAAGAATTTACTAAACTGGATATCAAAACAAAAAGCAGTCAAGTAGCACTTTAAAGACTAGCAAAATAGTTTATTAGGTGAGCTTTCGTGGGACAGACCCACTTCTTCAGACCATAGCCAGACCAGAACAGACACAGCCAGAACAGAACAGACAGAACAGTCTGGCTATGGTCTGAAGAAGTGGGTCTGTCCCACGAAAGCTCACCTAATAAACTATTTTGCTAGTCTTTAAAGTGCTACTTGACTGCTTTTTGTTTTGATAGTGTATAGACTAGCACAGCTTCCTCTTTGTTACTAAACTGGATATGTGTATCTTACAAGAAATGGCTAAGAGGAGACATGAGTACCGTCTATAAATAACAGTGTGATCGGGATAATAGAATAGCAGATAAATTACTCCAGGTGGTTAAAGGCATCAAGAAAAGGTGTTACAGTCTGACAGCAAGAGGAAAAACACAAGAGAGACCTATTTGGTGTTAAAACAGCCTACCTAAAGAAATCAGCCAGGTACGTTCGCTACCTCATCTCAGGAAAAATTGGATTTAATATTTAGGGCTAATTTTTTTTCAGGGTGGCTAATTTCTACTGCACTGGCCAGAGTAACCTGAATCTAAACACTGACTAATCAACTTGGGAAAGTTACCCCATGTCAGAATGAACCTTCTGTGCCATATGGATTCTCATGCCTCTTTTCTTGTGCTGCCAGCATAACAGAGAGACAGGAACATGTCCTGAGGGAAGGGGGCTCTTTATGCCTGACACTGGCTGCTGATTAGGGCTGTCTGCAATCAGCATCCTGTATAGTGGCTACAGGATAAGGGGTGTGCAAAGGCAAACTGTAAATTTTCGAGGAGCATACAGACCATGATCTTGCACTCTCT
Source organism: Carettochelys insculpta (assembly GCF_033958435.1). Lineage (NCBI taxonomy): Eukaryota > Metazoa > Chordata > Testudines > Carettochelyidae > Carettochelys > Carettochelys insculpta. Next base: position 62,262,644 of record NC_134144.1, read on the forward strand.
AAAGACCAGCTGCAACCCAGGATGTAATCCTAAGGGTATCACTTGTTCTTTTCCAGGATGCCCTAAAAGGTTCCTCTCAGCCTTTAAGCCTATGACTCTGTTCTCCACTTCATTAAATCAGCTTTCCAGAGCTCCATTGGTACATAAGCGCCCTAAAAGTTAAAGGTCTGGCCCCAGCAGGGTCTTCCTTGTCTGAAAGTCCTTGGCTAGTAGTCCTTCTGTAGTCCCAGGTAAGAGAGGGGCCATGGAAGGACTAGAAGGCAGGCATCCCTTTGCCCCAGCATTTCTTGGCTGTTTGCCGTGGTCTCTTGAGGCCATAAATGGTTAACACAACCTACATCAGCCTCCAGGTTGCTCTAAACCCAATATATTCCTCAGTCATGGCGAACAGGACACTGCACTGTGGCGATTGGCTCTACAGCTGCATATGGCTCCTGGAGATTTTAAATGCAGTTCCTCCAAGCTGCACACACAGGTGCCATCTGCCTGCTTTGTGAACATGCCCTTCTGCTTGGTAGGAGAAGCATATGGCAGCAGCAGCCGCAGCAGCCGCTTGATCCCTGGCATGGCTTGGGCCAAGGCACAGCTCCTGCAGGCATGGCTCCTGCCAGTGTGGCTGGGGCCCCAGTGCAGATCCTGAGGCGGTGGTGATGGTGGAGGCTCTGGCTAGTCACCATGTTCAGTTTTTGGGCGGGGGCATTTATTTAGAGTGGGAGGAGCTGGGGGTGGTTGGCTCTGGGGAGGGCATTGTTAGAGCAGCTGAGAGGAGGCCTCTGGCGAATACAGAAGGACAGCAACCACAAGTGTGGTGATCCTTCAGTTATGATTGGATACCACTGCTCTAAACTTATGCTTGGAACGAACTCTATATATAGAATCAGGCAGCAGAACGTCCAAATTCTGCTCTCCTTTCAACTAGTGTGACTCCAGAGTGACTTCACTGAAAATAATGGAGTTATTTTGTGGATTTGCAACTCTACAGCTAATATGACCCCAAGTGCATTGTCAGTCTTGTGTGTTTATAATGGACAGAACACACCCCTCAATGTCAGTGGAAGCAGGATATGGCCAGTATGATAGTACAGTATGTAGGACTTTCAAACTAAAGTTAACAGATGTTGCATTGTCCTACATCGTGCCAAATCCTGACCCATTTATGAATCCCACTGAAATGAACACACCTACTTTTGTATATAAAGTAGCAATAGTTATCCCACTTGGGGCACGTACATTTCCAGACATATAATGGCAAAAATAATATGGGATTTACTGTTGTAATATCATCTGACTTGTGTATGCAAAATTTAAAACATGACAGGTAGAACATGTTTTCTCCATTCGAGGAAAAAGGACACAGAAATTAAAATCTTGGTACATAAGTTAAAAATGACGACACTGATAAGATTACTTCGGTTATCTTCAAAATTGCTTTTAACCAGAAACTTGCCTAACAAAGGATAGAACTTTCTTTCATATTAGCATATATGTCTTGTTTTATCAATCAAAGAGAGCTGTAGTTACTTTCTTCTTAGCAAACTTTAACGAGAGGAAGTTACGAACCTCTAAAATAAATGCCATGCTGTTGGGTAGTTATAGTTTTATAGGTAATTTATTGCAGATTTTATGCAAATAACTGATCATTATTTCCTTTCATGCTCATCTTTCATTCCATAGTTCAGTTTTAGCACATACGGACTGCATATGATGTAACTAATTTCTTTAACTTTGGTGCACTCATTTACAAGTCTGTTTATCAGCCACCATGATGCTCCTCCACTTTCCAATAGCCTGAATTGCAGTGAAAATAAGATAATAGTAATCATCAATAGGTCTGGCCAATTTACCTGTGACTTCAGTGGGGCTGTTTACATAAATAAGGGATCACAACTCATCAATTTAAGGGTTGCCCAATTTGGGATCTTTTGTGTGGCTTTATTTTGTTTGCTACACTGTTTGTGGTGTCCTGTATGAGCAACTACTATTGTGCTGGGGAAAAAAAAAAAAGCACCAAATTTACTTGAAAACATCCACATGAATCTGTTTTACAAAAACTTAAAATCATCATTGCTGCTTGCTTTTAGAATTCAATTTTCTCACTACTAAATAGTCTGTATTTTTCTACTTCATGGATTAAAACTGCATTAGAAAAACTCTGAAATAGTTCCAGCAAGCAAAATAAAAAGAGTATTTTCACAAGTCAATACTGGAAACAATTGTTGGTGTGTATAATATGAAGTTGATTTTTAGAGCCTACTTAGAGAGTTGTGAGTCTGGAATTTTTTGTTCATCTCCATTCAAAATTTTAAGCCAAAATGTGGATTTCATTTGTGTGAATGTTGGCAACCTGATTGCTGAGCATGCCTTCTTGCCTAGCCTGTTATAAATTATACAACAATGTCTTATTTCACCACCCAATGAAGTGAAATAATGAAGATATGCAGCAAATAAATATTAAATAACAACTAAAGATTTTTTTTTATTTATCCCAAAGCTTTGTATCTTCTGTAACCAAAGAATCCTTGCCTCTGATCTAAAGCAATATAGGAGGCTCTCTAGCACAACTACAAGAATCTTCCTAAGACTCTTAGGCTATGTCTACATTACAGCGATCTTTCAAAAGAAGTGCTTCTGGAAGATCTCTTCCAAAAAAACCTCTTTTGAAAGAGTGGCCGTTTCTACACAGGCCACTTCCTTTAGAAGCAGCATGCTAATACAGGGAGCAAAAAATGCTAATGAGGTGCAGATGCAAATTCCCCACGCCTCATTAGCATAGTGTCACGTGATTTGGAGTCCGGAAGACCATTCTTCCAGACTCCAAAATGCCTGTAGAAGTGCGGCCCCGGGGGGGGGGGGGGGGGGGGGGGGGAGGGCTTCCGGAAGGAAGTCCTCCTTCCGGAGGCCCCTTCTTCCCAAAAATTTTCAGGAAGAAGGGGCCTCCAGAAGAAGGACGTCCTTCCAGAAGCCTCCTTGGTGGCCGTGCTTCTACACGGCATTTTGGAGTCTGGAAGACCAGTCTTCCGGACTCCAAATCAAGAGACGATATGCTAATGAGGCATGGGGAATTTGCATCTGTGCCTCATTGGCATATTTTGCTCCCTGTGTTAGCATGCCATTTCCAAAGGAAGTGGCCTGTGTAGAAACGGCCAGTGTGTTCACACACAAAAAAGTGGTTCGAAAGATCAATCCTCTCCTTCAATAGAGAGTGTCAACCCAGCCCCCACTCCCCCGCTCTTTCAAAAGAACAGGGCAAGGATTGAAAATCCAGCACCATGAGGACTGCTCTTTCTTAAAAAGGGCCTGTGGAGTATCTATTTGTGCTTTTTTTTTCTAAAGATGCTTTTGAAAGAAGGTGATCTTTCTGATTCAGGAGAGGAAAGAGGCTTCTGGAGGGAGAGCTGCATTCTTTCGATTTCAGATTGAAAGAGCACATGTGTATGAATGCTCCCAGTGTTCTTTCAAAAAAGGGCTGGATTTTCCAAAAGGACTTGCCAGTGTAGATACAGCCTGTGGGTTCAACCTAACTCCAGTAGACCAGCTGGGGCACAACTATGTAAATGACATTTCAATGAGATTCAGGTGCCTAAGTGAATTTATAAACATGAGACATCAGGTCCTAAATCTCTTAGCTGCTTTTGAAATTTTACCCAATAATGGACCTCCTTGAGTAGTTGCTAATGCATGTTTCAAGATTTAGGAGTCCTTTTCTTTCAGTGTCTTCAAAAGAATGAAGAGAGAGAGAAAGAGAAAAAGAGAGCATTTTCTCTCTGAAAAGTATAGATTAAGAAATAAAAGTCAAACATTAAAATCAAAACAATTCCAAATACTCAACGAACGTGTAGTTAATTATGTGGTTTAGTTCCTGACTGCCAAGTAAGAAGGGTTGAATACCATATGACAACATTTCTTCCATTATCCCCCTTCCTTTAAACCTGATGAGATTTTGTTATTGTATCCTTTGTAAATTTGTGGCTGCTGTTCAGCCAGGTGTGATGTCTGTTATGCATCTTTAAAAAATGGCTAGATTAATAGAGTAGTCTTTGATTATAAAGGGAACCGATAAGTACATTTTTTAAAAGATATCCAAATCTTCAAGATCTTTCACCTTGCTAGTTTCAGGTCTAATTGTTTTGATTAGGCAGCATGCCAGTTTGTTTCATGACTAATGCCTGCCCCCCAACCCCATATATAAATTTGCAAGTACTGATTGTTTCTGCTTTTCTGAGGTCTGTTCACTTTGAAATTGGATATTTTAAATGTGGTTGCTTTCCATTCTGCTCCAATGGCAGGCCCATGAGTGGGAGGTGCAGGATAAAGAGGGCAGCTGCCCCAGGGCTCAGTGATTTAAAAGAGCGTAAGGCTCCCAGCTACTGCTACAATGGCAACAGCAGTAGTCAGAACTCAAGGTCCCTTAAATTGCTGCTAGATCCCTGGGCAGCACTGAAGATCTGGCTGAGCGAGGGTAGCCCACAGACCTGCCTCTTCTGCCACCTACCTCATTTGAAACAGGATATGCACAATTGCTGTGTCTACACTACAAAAATAACTTCAAAGTTGCTTACTTCAAAATACAACTTTGAAGTAAACAACTTCAAAGTTAAGCGTCTATACACACCCTACTTAGAAGTAGGGCACTAATCCATTCCTGGGAATGGAGTAAGGACTTCAAAGTTGGGCTCCCTACTTCGAAGAAAGGGAAATGTGTGTAGACTCTCTTCTGGCTACTTCGATGTAGTGGTTAACTTTGAAGTTAACTTCAAAGTTAGTTCCTAGTGTAGATGCACCCAGTGAGGCAGAAGGCAGAAGCAAAGAGCAAAAAGAAAAAAGCAAATACAGGAATTTTTAAAATAAACGGTTTTGGCAAGGTACAGAAACTGTTTCTGTGCTCATTTCATTGAAGATGGTTAAAAGCAGCATTTTTCTTTTGAAAAGTAAAATTACAAATCTGCATTAAGTCAACATTCAGTTGTAAACTTTTGAAAGAACCACTATAATGTTTGGTTCAGAGTTACAGCAACTTCCATTCCTGAAGTGCTTGTTACTCTGAGGTCCTGTCGTAGCTTGGGAAGGGGTACTACACTGACACCCAAGCTATCACACACTAAGCATTTAACTGGCTCTTGTGTGGCTGGCCGGGCTTTTACTAAGAACCACACAAGAACTCAAAGTAGACCTTTCCAGGTCTACCCCATGGACCCAGTTCAGTTGTGAAATTTCTCCCTTCCTGCCTCCCTGCTCAAGGGGGATGGAGTGATACAGGTCACAAGGCTGGTTGGGGTGGCCTCAGTCCATGAAGTCTTCCAGCTCCCGCCCTCCATAAGAGCAAGGCCCAGCTGTGCAATCCTAGATCCCACTGACATGGGAACTAGCCTTTTAGGCCTTTGCCCACACTAGACACTGATCGCAAGCCGTGACAAGTCAGTAATCATAATTAAAGTCAGCGAGCATTATTTAAACCTCAGCTCTTCCTGTTTATAATCCAACTGTGCTATGAGGCAGCAGCGAGATGAACAAAAACTCCTGCCAGTCTACTTACCAGTTTAGGACATTGGGAACAATCCGTTCCTGAACCTTACATGCAAGACCTATAAAGTCATGAACAGTATGGCTACTAATCTATGGCTCAAAGGAGAGAGGGCAGGGCAACTAATCAGAGACTACAAGGCTGCTGCAAAGTGCTGCTTCAACTGTAATAGGCTAGGGTGTTTCTTCCTTGATGGCAGGAAATTTGCCAGGGGGACATTGAAACAATCTCTCTCCTGCCTGGAGGCTTGTAAGAGAAGGTAAGAGTGGAAATCCTTCCACAGAAGTTCACTGGCTCTTTCTCCACAGGCGGGTGCAGTGTGCAAATGAATGTGTTTCCAAGATCAAAAAAATGGAAGGTGCTGTTGTGGCAACATTTTTAAGATCATGAAATACCCAAGTGCTTCCCATTTTCTGAGCTGCTTTGCTGGGACGGGAGGATCAGATCAAAGAAAAGTCTCTTCTCCCTTGTCCCTCTGTGGTTCACTTCCCTTTTCTCTCTACTTCCGGCAGCCATGAAAAAAGGGAGGCAAAAGGCAGGAGGAGCGCCTCTGGGGACCCACAGGTACACTGACAGAGGCAGGGAAAAAGAGCAATTGCATGGGACCCCAGAGGAGCCCAGAACTCCCAGCCAACACTTCAATGGCAACCGTGACAGCAACCAGCACCCTGGGGCTCCTTTGAAATGCCACAGAGACACCACTCCATGTGACTGAGAGGGAGGTAGTACACCCGTCACCAAGCTCTGGGCCGCGCTAAGGGCTGACTACCCCCAGCCCTTATGCCTGAGGCTCCACCCCCTCCTGGGGCACAGAACCAGCCCTCCTGCACACACCTTGCCCCCCAGGCCACGGTGCCTGTCAGCCCCCCAGGCACCCACATTGCTACTTCCCAGCCCTACTCTGAAGGCTCAGAACTGGGGGCGGGGGGTTGCACTGATAAAACGGTCATCAACCCATGGAAATTTTGATACTTAAGCTTTTGACTTGAACAATGCTGTCCCAGAACACTGTGTAATGACAGGTGAAACATACTTCAGTGAAACATTGTATATTATTGCAGGCAAAACATTCTGAGCAGATATTTTGTGGCTATAAAAGAGTGTTTTGATTGATTTAAATGAAACTGAGACATTTCTAAGAAATCAGAGGAAGCTGTGAATAACCCAGTTCAATATATGAAAAACTGGGATTGTCCTTGTAAAAATCAAAACTTATCACTTTAAAGATGCACTATTCTGCACCATGAGTAGATCTAACCTAAAGGAGTCAGTGCAGATTCACTGGTGATAGCAGAATTTTGCCCTTTAACTGTTCAGGTACTTTCCTGAATATTTTCTATTTTTAATCACATTAATAACATTTCACTAGATTTTCCTCAGTAGATAATGGTGCCATTTTCAACTCTCAATTATCCAGCCCTTCCAGATTCAAGAAATGAAACAACATGTCCCTGAAAAATAAGTTCATGCTTGTTCTTTTTTTCTTTGAATTACTCCATCTCTGTATTTCCATATGGCTAGAGATTATCTCTTTACTTCCGTTTATCCAGATCTGCAACTGAATGATCTTGATCCAACTTTCATTAAAATCTGTTATGCCAGATTGATCTCTATAGAATCATAGGAACATAGGGCTGTATTTTAGGAGGTCATCTCATCCATCCTCCACACAGAGGTTCACTTAGCCCATCCCTGAAAGATGTCTGTCTAACCATATATTTGCTTGCAGCCACATATAGCTTCTTTCAAGATATTACCTTTATCATCATCATCCATAAAGAGTAGTTTTTAGTCTCATGAGCTAATTGTTGAATTTGATGTATGATTAATTTCAAAATTAATGGTTTTTCTTATCTTAGAAATATCTTCTGCTTTTTGACTCATGAGGTCAAATTCTGTCATGCAAGCCAAAGAGGAGTAAAAAAGAACATGATGTACCTGCACTGGCACCTACAACTAGCTTGGAAGATGCCTATTAATAATGGTCCAAAAGATAAAATCTCTGGTCTCATTGTAATAAGTCCTGAGTGAGAGCATTTAACAGCAAAAATAGGTGTGGTTCTCAAAAAAAAAAAAAGAAGTGTAAGCGTGTTAATTTGCGTAACATGGAAATGCACCCAGAAAAGGCATATCTAACCACACACAATAAACAGGTTTACATACTGTCTATGACATTAAACTAGTTGCAGAACACCAAAATTTGCATGTGCACTGCCATTCATTCTGGTGCTGTCTGGATTTCAGGCTTCAGTTCATGTAGTTCTTGATGCTTATGTTTGCATCACTTTGACACTGGCGACAGACTTGAACTAAAACTTCACTGCATTTCCAATCAGATGCATTTTATTGTTGTTTGTTTTCTTTCTGCTTGCTTAAGCAACACATGTTATAGATTGGGTCTCTCCGGTAGGGTACTGTTATCTTTCCCTTATCAAATGACTGGAGACTTCAAATGAGTAGATATGTAAAGGTAGTATCTCTTAGCAATGGGTAGACTGGGAGTCTCAACAGAATTCTTCAGGTTCCCCTTCAGAAATAAAGATTTTTGGACCACTGTTTTATATTTATTTTTAACAATGTTTTTAAAAATAATAGGCTACTAATACTATAACAATGTCAATTCATGAGGTATCTTGTACAAATACCTACCTACTTCTGTGGTGTCCAATACATTCGCTACTCGCCACATGTGGCGAATAGGTCACTGCATTGTGGCAAATGCGTGCATACCTAACTCATCAGATGGCAGTAGCCAACCTGCAGCTCTTCGAGCCTTTAAATGTGGCTCCTCCTGACAGCCACATGTGGGAAGTGCCATCCACCTGCTCCATGCACACGCCCTACCACTTGCTGGAAGAAGTTCATGGATTACTATCTCTATTTAACAACAACAGAAAGTTAAAATCCTCTGGGTTTGGCTCTGGACTTCCACGCCAAGCTGGAGATGAAAGATAAAATGGTATACTAGGTCAGCCTGAGCATGCTGAGAGAGGCCACCAGTGGCAGCATATTGGAGACAGTTCCTAAAAAGTTTGCTAACGTTCCCCTGCATAATAACAGAGAGGTAGCCGTGTTAGTCTGTACTCCAACAAAACAAAACAGCAGAAATGTAGCACTTTAAAGCACTTTATTCCCCTGCATAGCTCATTTGACTCTTAAAGGAAAATGAATTTTTTTTCTAGGGTCTGCCAGCAGTTTGCTAAGAGAGGTACAAATTTTGGCTCTTGGCTAGTTTGCATCTGCGGTGTAGTTGCCCATTTCTGTAGAAGTTAATCATGACTAGCATATCATCATCATCATCACTGCCTTTATTAATTCTACCCCATCATGGGTGTTACTTTTGTGAGAGAGTATGATAGCCATCTGGACCGTGACCAAGAAATGCTTATCTTCTCATCCTTGTTCTTTCCTGATCCCTCTATTGCATTGCACAATTACATAGGACCTAGTCTTGCTCCTCTTCAAGTACAATGACAAACCTCCCCTGGGTGTGAATCCAGAATCACTCCATTGGTGTAGATTCCTCATTATCTCCAGCAAAGTGGCTCACATGCAGGGTTATATTTTGATTTAAATTAATGCAAGTTTATTTTTAAATAAATCCCTTTAAAATGTAATTTTAAATTATGATGCCCTATGTTAAAGCTGCATTACCATAATGGATTAAAATAGGTATATATTAATATGACATATGTTTGCAGGTAAAATTTTGAAGGCAAATCACTGAACTGAAGGAGAGCTCTGACAAAGTGTCTGGAACCAGAGTTTGATAAAGTGCTAAACCAGCTTTTGACACCAGTAGTCCCTTCTGCAGATGCAGAGAGAATACTTTCTTCATTTCAGTTTATCCAGCTGGGTCATTTCAATGACTAATTCATTCAAAGTTAAGAAACTAATGGGGAGCTGAAAATTTAGGAAAACTTATTTTCCTTTCCCAATCTGTGATTAAAAACCTAGAGGATGAGATCTGCTAGTTCTAAAATACTGAAGGAAATGGTGTCCATAAGCAATCAGTTCAGTTAATTAACTGTAGACAGTACTTCCTTTTTAATAGATTAGTATTAAATGAAAAATATGTTTGATAAATGTACTTCTTATGTATCCAGCACATTTAAGAGTGTGCGTGTGTGTGTAAGTGTATGTGTGTGTGTTTGTGTGTGTGTGTGTGTGTAACTAACTGGCTAGGCAGCACTACTGCAGGAAAGGACCTGGGCATTATAGTGGATCACAAATTGAATAAGAGTCCAAACTGTGAGGCTGCTATGAAAAAGGCCAATGTCATTCTGGTAATTCCTATATGAGAGTTATATGTAAGATGCAGGAGGAAATTATTCCATTCCATTCAGCACTAGTGAGCCCTCAGCTGGAGTACTGTATTTAGCACACCAGGCTTTGTGAAAGGTGTGATCACATTGGAGAGAGTCCAGAGCAATAAAAAACTAAATAAAATGTGGCCTATGAGGAAAGGTGAAAAGAATTGGGCATGTTTAGCCTAAAGAGAAGGCTGAGGTGGAAAGGGTATATGATAGCAGTCTTCAAACATGAAAAATTTGTTATAAAGGGGTTAGAGATCAGTTGTTCTCCTTCTCCACCCTAAGTAGGACAAGAAAAATCAACTTATTTGCCACAGGGAAGAGCCAGATTAATTACAAGGAAAAGCTTTTTAATGCTAAGGCAACTTAAGCACAGGCACAGATTCCCCAGGGAGGTTGTGGGATGCCATCCTTGAAGGATTTTAAGAACAGGTTAGACAAACACCTATCAGGGATTATGTAGGTATACTTGGTCCTGCCTCAGCATGGGAGGCTTGACTAGATGACCTTTTGAGGTCCTTTCCAGCCTTGTGTTTTTATGATTCTAGTGTAAGATATCTGGTCCTGATTTAAAGTCTTCAGGTGATGGAGAATCCATCATGCCCCTAGCTAAGTTTCTCCAGTGACTAGTTAAAAATATGCACCTTATTTCTAGCCTGAATTAATCTAGCTTCCATGCCCAACCATTGGATCTTGTTATGCCTTTTTTTGTTTTGCAAGATTAAATCAGAAACCTCTTCCCTATAAAGGTGTTTGTAAAATGGGGTGATGTCACCTAAACATTTTCTCTTGGATATAAACGAAATAGAGTGAATTTCTTTGGCATCTCAATATAGAGAAAGTTGTCTCAGAAGGGTAGCCATGTTAATCCGTAGCTTCACCAAAAATAAGCAGTCTTGTAGCATCTTAAAGACTAACAAATTCATTTAACATATAAATAAATTTAAGGAAGGTTTTTCAGATCTGACATCACTCTTGTAGCTTGCGTCTGCACCCATTCCAGTTTTTCAACATATTTTTTACATGTGGACACTGTGTCAATAGTCATCCTCACTAATGCCGTACACAGGTAACATCCTTTCCCTGCTCCTATTTGATAAACTGCTGCTGTTGCATCCAGAGGGTTGCATTCTCCCACTGCACTACAGTTTTGCACTGGGCTGTCATGTTCGCTTTGTTTTGTTCCATTACCCCAAATCTTTGTCACTGCATTCTGGAACACCATCTCCCACCTTGTCAGCCTGACCCATATGCTTTGTTCCTAAATGTAGGGACTTGCTATGACAAGCCTACCATTCAAACGAGTCCCCTGCCACAGTTCAAGGAAATTGCACCCCTGTTCATCCTCCATGGTCCCTTGAGGGCACCTACTTTAGGTTCCTAGCTACTCAGAAAGTAGGACTAATGTGATTATCCTCCATTACAAATCACCACACAGTCCTTTATAAACAAGCATATTATTCTTAAGGTGAAAAGGCATTACAGAGAAAACACAGTAAAATAAGAGAAGAACCAATGGACACTCTGAAAAGTTTGCCAGAGCTCACCTCAACTCCAGATGGGGGATCTGGAAGGTGTCAGTCACAAATTAGCCACTGGGCCTATGGGGGGCCTAAAGCCCCATATGGGGGGGAAAGACCCATGTCCTAACCCTTGTCCACAGCGCCAGGTAAACAGGTAGTGGGTGAGGTACCCTGCACCTTCAACTCTGTTCCCCACCAGCCACACCAGGCATGGTAATGGGGGAAGCACCCCACAAACCTAACCCTCTTCCACCCACCCCAGTGGTAGAAACTCCCATTCTCCTCCCCGACCTCACTCCCTGAAGGCTGCACAAAGCATGGTGGCATCGGTAACCCCACAGTCCTGGTCTCTGTCCCCAGTAGAAGCCGGGAGGCAGTAGTGGAAGTCCCATTACTAGAACCCCTGCAGTGGTCCCAGCATAGGAAGAGCTCTCACTACCCACTGCTGTCCCAGGGCTGGGGGAGAGCTCATTCCCCAGCTGGTGGAGGTGTCAGAGCTTCACCAGTCTTGGGGATGTAGGGGGATGGAATGGGCAGGACCCTGCGTAGAATAGGTGTGGGACCCAGGGAAGGGGAAGAAAGGAGTGGGGCCATGGCACGGTCATAAGGAGTGGGTGGAATAAGAGGAGCACAAGCAGAAGGAGTGAGGAAGGGGACCTCTGGCCCCTGGCCCAGGAAGCCCACAATTGGGTTTTTCCTCTGGTGACAAATTCAAAATGTGTCATATTAAGAACCAGAAGCACCATAAGTAGTGTATTCTTTCTTTTATATATCTTGGGCCATTGATCTTGGACTCATGGCAGATGATTGGGGCATGGCTTCAAAAGGCTTGGCTTTCGAATAACGAGAGGTGTGGAATTTGAAATTCATCTTTCTTTAGCTATTCTCCAGGAAAACCATTTTTTTGTTCCAAGAGTTCCTCCTTTTCTGGCACATTGCTCAGCATAATTCTTTGAAGCCCTAGGTCTCACTTTCATCACGTAGTCCTGCTTGAAGGATTTCATATGATCCCAACCCACAATAATACATAAACAACTATTTTAATTCAATTGACACCAAAAGTACTTAATTCAGTAAATTCTCCTAACTATATTTCAGGTATTTTAGCTTTATCCGTTACCCCATGCTTACCAAGCAATCCAGATTAGCCCAGTTAACTGAGTTATCCAGGTTATTTACCATTCTACGAATCTGTAGGTCATGTGCAAACTGTACAGGAATTTATTCTATATTTTCTTCCAGATCAATGATAAAAATGCTGAACAGACAACATTAAAAAACCCAAACAAAAACTCATTTTTCTATAGAAAATTGTGCCTGTTTGGCAAAAAATTACAAAAATAGAGGGGGTTAAGACCAAGCTGGCCACATCTCCTGGCACCCAACATGTTTACATCTGTCTCATCCCACCCTGCCTCTGATAAAACTTTACTCCAAGAACTCTTGAAGAAGCGTTGCGGAGAGGAACCCCTTGCACTCTTTCTTTCCCCCACCAAATGACCTCTTTGTGGCAGTTTAAGTGCAATCCAATGATCATTAGAGCAGCTATGAATCTCAGGGATCTATCTTGCAAATGCTTACCTTATGTATGTCTGTAATTACTCAGCTGCGGAGTCCAGGTGGAGTCAGTATAAGTGAAGTCACACACTCATCAGAGTTTGCAGGATGAAGCACAAAAGAAAAGAAAAAGGGAGGAGAAGTTAGAACATAGTTAGATAATTATCAGGGTGAAGATCAGTGCACATGTTATTACAGGTTGAACCTCTCTATTTCCAGAATGCTCTTGTCCAGCAACCTCTATAATCCAGCATGATTTTAATTAGCTGAAGGACCACTTATGGGTGTGGCCAAGTTTCCCATGGTCCCATAAAGTTAGCTTCCAGCCACCAGTCCTGGCTTTCAGTGTTCTGTGCTATGTGTCTGTAATTTAGCCCTAATTGTCTTCTAAGAGCCCAGTAAGTAGTGAAATTGTTGGTAATGCTGCTAGTCAATATTGACTTCCTGTGGTCTGGCAAATTCTGTCATCCAGCACTGGTCAGGTTCCAAGTGTGGCAGGCAAGAGTGGTTCAACTTGTAGTTTCTTTTCTCTTGCACCGTGCCAGCCACTAAAACAAACATTGGGAGGAATGGGGCAGCAGGAGGGGAATGAAATAATGGATGTACTTAATAAATGTATAATCGATCCATATGGCATGGGCCTTTTTAATACCTCCAAAACCACTTGCGTGCCACTTCACTGAGGGGTTTATGTCATGCAAAAAGCCACATTCTACTTTAAATCCCTCATGTCCCATACCTTATATTTGTGGGGCAGAGTTGTTAGAGCAGGTGACAGCGAATCAGGTCAGTCTGTCAGCTATTCCTGGCTCTGACAGTGGCTAGCTACAAGACTGGGGGCAATCCTCATAAATTATCTGTGCCTCAGTTTCTCCAGCTGTAAAACAGGGATGAGTCACCTATCTTACTGGGGTGTTGTGAAGTTCTAAAAAATTTATATTTAGAAAGATGGAGATTCATTTCACCACCCACCTATTGAAATCACTAAATTTCCATTGTACTGTTAACAAGGATTGTACTGGAACAGGGATTGATCCTTGAACAGTATAGATTGTAAACTTATTAACCATATAAATCTGTAATAACTGTTTTACATTTGTTTATTTAAATGTGTTTTCCTGCCATATCTCTGAACACTGGCAGTTTAAGATCCAAGTCAATTTCCACAGAAATAATTGCTTCTCTATCCTGTGCAGTAGCTTTCCAAAAGAATTATTCAGAGTTAAGTGACACATTCAAATGCAAGAAAGAGGCTCTCTCCCTCTTGTATTTCAGAAAAAAAGTCCATCGGTTTTATAATTTAGTGACGCATAGAGTGTGATTCTTCATTGCCTGGCAACCTGGGTAAAGTGTGTATAAAATGCTACCATTCTAAACAAGTAAGACTTTATAACTATCCTGGATAAATGTAAATGACTGTGCAAGGTGAAAAGCAGATAATCTAGCACTGTGTACAACTGCTTTGAGTTGATTGCTGGCTGGCTTGTGTACTTCATTGCATATTTTAGACATCTTAAGTATTCAGCAGTCTTTTGTTCTGAAGATTTTATCTTGCACCTTCACAGGGTGGGAATGTATTTTTGTGAAGTCAATGGAGCCACTCTAGGTTTTCTCTTGTGAGAATCAGAATAGATCTGACCCATAAAGTTACAATAATCAAATGTTATTCATGCAAATGATATTTGTTGTATCTGGAGCTGTCCAGCCATTACCAGTTTATCACCTTGTTTTACAAATACAACTCTAAAACAAGCAAGCTCTTTGTCCTAAATAAGTTTATTACCAAACTTATGCACAGGGAAATATTAGTGGAACACATCACCTTATGGAATGTTCGTATTATCACTTTGATTTAAAAGCTGTCCACAGTAAATGAGCTCAGCATAACCTCTTGCCCTTTAGACTTCCACAGAGTGATCCACATGGCAAAGGGTTAAATGCAGACCACACTTTATAAGTCTGTAAGCATTGGTGCTTTTCCCTTCAGATTGCTTTTTTAAGCTTGCCTAATCACACCTCACTTATTTATAAGTAGTACATGTGGTTTAACTTTGCACCCACTTTTCCACTGGAAGACTTAATGTTCACACCTAGGGACACCTGTCTTTGATTAGCAAAGCAGCTCACTTTAAATGATGGCACCAAAGAGATGTTCTTATTTTTGCTTTTGAAAGTTTGGGTCAGATTTGATTTTGCTTCTTCCTTTTACAAAATAATAGATTAAAGTTGAAAACAGAAGGAAGTATGTTATTGTGTCGTTAAAATGCAGCCTCTCCCCACCTCCTACCAATCTTGTTTTTCTGGGTAAGAGCACCTGAAAACCTCATGTCCATTTGATGAGAGCATTTTTGTCATTCCAGAGTGGCAAAACAAGTGCAAGATTTGAAGTGGTCTGCACAAATGGCCTGAAAGGGCACAAAGGTCTGCTGGGGGTCACCTGTTCTTGGATCTGGGTGAATTTCATGGTCCCAGCTGTCCAGATGATTTGCAGAGAACACCAGCAACCTAGAGCAACCTGCTGTGAATCTTCACCCAAATAGGTGAAAGCATGGCTGTAGCCCTGCATGGTTTTCAATAACAGTAAAAAAATAAATTTCCAGGCACCACTACCTTGATACAGCCTCCTTTTGATTGGTTAGAAATTACTTAACTCTGTTGTGTTTACCTGAAGCTCTGTCATCCAATACATACATAGCCCCAAACAATATTAAGAAAGCAGAGGGAGAGAATGGATTTTTGAAATAAACGCACATATTCTTTGCATTCTGGTTTTAAAATCAAGATACTAATGTACTAGAGTGATTGATTTTAAGTTCCTTCCCTAAAATAGAAATGGAAATGACTACAACAGGCTTGTTCCTATTTTATACTTGCCTCCTCTCCTCCCCAAAAATGCATACACACAGCCACACACAGTCTCTTTTTTACTTTTGCTTTTTTATCTGTTTTACTGGTAGTTCTATCCTAGGCCTTGATCTTAGATATCTTTAACTTGTTCATCTCATGCCTCTGCTCATCAGCACCCTTCTTTCTATGACCAGCACAGATCAGGAAGTGGCTTTCAGGTGAAGAAAGTCAGGAAATAAAATGAGTGCAATCCAATTTGTCATTTTTCTTCTTTTTCCACCTCACCCCTGGCAAACTTGTTTTTATTGATTAAAAAATGTGACAAAAATTCTGATTTGGCACATTGTATGTCACATTATTGTTGTAATATTGTTGAATTGCATTTAAAAGATCTTCATTTTAAATGTCTTTGCCACTGCCAATGGATCATGATGGGTAATTTACAAATATTTTTTCCATATTCCATTATTCTGTCTTTAGTGACTGAATACTTTTAAAAAGTTGAAGTGAGGTGCAGGATAGACCAGAGATAAGCATTCCAACTAGTTCTAAAACTTTTACTCAGGTAGTAGTATAACTTGCATGTTACCGTTAAGCTATTGTTTTGAAATGGTACATTTAATTTTCATATCCAATTACTTTGCAGGGTGACCAATCCCTGAGGAGTAGCTGTGTCAGTTTGTATCTGTAAAAACAGACTCAGTGCATCTGACAAAGTAGTTTTGATTCACTTACGCTTTTGCCCAAATAAATCTGTTAGCCTTTCAGGTGCCACAGAACTTATTGGGTGTATCTACACTTGCATTCCTCTTTCAAAAGAGGTGTGCAAATGAGGTAAATCAAAAATGTAAATGATGTGTAAATTTGCATATTTGGCACCTCATTTGCATATTCTAATTTTGAAAGAGCTCCTTCAAAAGAAGAAAGCCAATGTAGACGCTGCCCTTTCGAAAGTAAACCCATCTTCGAAAGAATCCTTCTTCCCTTTATTTAATGGAAAGAAGAATTCTTTCGAAGATGAGGTTTACTTTCAAAAGAGCAATGTCTACACTGGCTTCCTTCTTGCAAAAGAAGCTCTTTCAAAATTATAATATGCAAATGAGGTGTAAAATATGCAATTTTATAACTCATTTGCATTTTCGATTTGCCTCTTTCATGTAGGCACACCCCTTTTGTTTTACATATCCAGTTAGCTGCATATAAGTTAATCAATTGTTATAAGAAAGTAGAATATTTGGTTGTGTGAACATGGGAAATCACTATACAAAATCATAAATACAGGCATTTTAAAGCACAGCACTGAGTTTTGTATTTTGCTTCATTATATAACAGTTCTGTAAGATAGTTCAAATAGTTTGCTTCCTCCGTTAATCTGTATCATTTTGCAGTCCTGATTCACTCCTGACCAGAAACCAAGAAATGGTAATTGGAAATAGATGGATGCTATTGTCAGTTAAGTGTGGTTCTCCGAAATTCCTGTCATTCACATCTCACTGACATCCATTCAGCTGTCTGAATATCAGGCTTTATAACATTTGTAAAGATGTAGTCCTTTACCCTGATAGCCTTCTTATAATATTGTCATAGCACACCCTATCATGCCACTGTCTTTGAGCAAGGGTACGCCATGGCGGCCAATGTCCAAATGTGTCACTCAAGGACTAGTTAGTGAGCAACCATTTCTTGTGCATTGTCCAGCTTTTTCCTACATTAACATCTACTGCATTAAGCTGCTTAGACAACATGTCTGTTAATGGCCTTTTTGGGTTTACAGACATGACTGTTCTGACAGGCATGCAACTGAAATGGCAGTTTAGTGATTGCAGCCCTTTGATGGGAGAAAATCACAAATAGACAATGAATGTAAATAAATACAGTATGGAAGTTGTGAATTATGAGTGACCTTGGGTTTCCAACAGATGTTTTTGTGCCGTAACAGAAGCTTATTTAACAAGTCTGGTTACAGCTGTCTGTGACTATTTGGGGCCCCACAGAAATGAGTCAGACAGAAGTTAGCTGGAGTCTTTTTTTGTGCTGTTTCTTTGTGTTGTTTTGTTTTGCATTTTCACCATGGGCTCCCCCACCCCCACAAAAAAAAATCTTTTCTGTTTAAAGTGAAGCCTTGAATTTCTGCCCAATAGCACAGTAAAAGGAAATGCCAAGGAAAGTGCTTGTGTTGGTAAATCAGAAACACTAGATTCTGTCATCTGAAAAGAGTTCTCCCTGCTTTTTAAAAAAACACCCTGATGCTTGTCACAGCTGGAGCACCATGTGCAGGAAAGTGCCTGCCCAGCAGCTGTGGATCTTGCAGGTGCATAAATCTCTGGCTTTGATTCTCTCTTCTCTTTCTGGAACAAGATTATTTTCTCAATTTTCAAGAGAGCTATGAAAGAAACTTCTCCCTATTCCTTTTCTCACTGTGGTGTAGGAGGTGAAGAAGAAGAGGTTGTTGACAAAAGTCCACATTTGAGCTGGTAGAACGGTTGGTCGCTTTTTAAAGACTAGGGACCCTGTCCTGCTTCCGCTGGCATGTACAGAAATTTTGCTCTTCACGTCCATGAGCTGAGGTTCAGGCCTTAGACTGGCAAATAGTATTGTAAAACCTGAGTCCAGTCATTAGTTTTGAGTTGCTGTATCTGAGATTTAGTGCCTCCCAAGTGAACATCCATTGAATATGTTATCCCAGATGAGCAGGAGTACTAGCAAAAGAGTCTAGATGTTTGTACATGGCTTTTACTCAGTGTCAGCCAGATCCACTGAACTCAACCAAAAGATTATCAATGATGTCTGGAGCTGGCCCTGAATTCGATGGTTTCATGATCCATGGGTCACAAAACCAGGTTTGTTGGGAGCAACCACTCACCACCTGGCAGGCTGTTGACCGTGGCTTATCAGGCAACCATGTAGCCCAGACCCAGTGTAAGACTTTGTCCTACAGTCCAAATTTTGGAGCTCTGGAGCCCTACTTACACCAGCAGCAAGAACAGCCAGGTGGCAAGTCAGCTTGGGCTCCACTCTTCTTTGGCCTGTGTGCCTTGTGTTTCCATCTCCTGGTGCCTGGTTTCCTGGCATCTGACTTTTGATTCTGGACCTCCAGTTGGTTTCCTGACTCTGACTTCCTGGTATCCTGCTCTGACTCCAACTACTGGATCTGGATCCCTGCAGCCAGCTGTGACAGCTGGTATTTTCTGCATAACAAATGATCCATGTGTTTCTAGCGACAATGATATTCCTACTTCAAATCAGCAATGCTGAAGATTTACCAACTGCAATATTAAGACACTACAACAACCTTTCAGAAAATCAGAAAGGCATTAAAAAAAGAATCAAGAAGAAAGTGTTGCTCTTTGATGTGGTCTGCATTTTATTAATATGCCATGAGAACATATGAGAGCAACAGGAGGAGTGAGGTTATATCTTTTATTGGACCCACCTCAGCTGGTGAAAGAGAGACACTTTCAGGCTTCCACCTGAAGAAGACCACTGTGTAACCTTGAAATTTGTTTCTGTCATTAATAGAAATGAGTCCGATAAAAGATGTTACCTCGTCCATGTTGAGAATTTCACATCCTGAGACCAGCTGAGCTATGAATAAGAGTACACTGCATTCACCTTCATCCCCAGGCTAAGAAGTCACTAACAGAAATATAACAGCCAGTTAGCTATGCTTAGAAGGGTATTAAATCAATAAAATAATGTAGGAAGGCACTACTGTCATCACACCAGCTAGATTAAAAGGATTACATGGGAACTGAGCACGTAGGCTTCTTACTGAAATTATATTTCTTTTTTTAAAAAAATAACAAAACATAAAATAGAATATTTGAGAGCTAGATATTCTTCCATTCAGGAAAAAAAAAGACGCTGTGACGGAAAACAGTCTGTCCCACAAAATCTCCTCACCTAATAAATTGTTTTGTTAGTCTTCAGACTGCTACATGACTGATTTTTTCGTTTTGCTCTGATGGAAGAAAGCCCAGCAGCAAAGGAGAGAGCATTTATCTCGATGGAGATGGGCCCAAGTCTGAGTCTTTGCATCTGGAGTTTTACTTTGGCCTTGTTATATAGGTAGGGGGACTTATGAAATTCAGAACTACATATTATTTAAAAATTTTTCCAAACTCCAAATGTTTAATTTATATAAAATATTCACCCTGCCTCACTATTTAAAATATTTGAGGCAGCTCACAAAAATTTTAAAAACAATATAAACATATATATATATAAAATTAAAGTACAAGACTCCAAAGGGACATAAAACCTACTATGACTTCACACGAGGAGGGACACACACACAGACTCAAACACCAATAAAAGCACAAGTAAAAGTTTTGATTGTTTGACTCTGCAGTTTCTCAGGACAATAGCTGAGAATATTTTATTTTATTTCTGAGTTTTCATGGCCAGTTCCTCCACTTGTGGACATTTACATAGCTCCACTGACCTTCAATGGAGATGTATATCATCAAGGGCAGCACTTTATACAATGCATCTATGATGCTTCAGTATTGCTACAGCTTACTGTGACCCCCCGCCCCCCTCAGCCTTACAAAGGCATTGTATTGCTACAATCCATCAAAATACACAACTGACTGTAAGGGCCTGCAGCAACCTAAGACCAGATCCTGAAAGGCTTTAGGAGCCTATCACCCATGGCGCTCCTTGAGGAACTCAGCATTAATATCTAAAGTGATTAGATTAGGGATTAAGATGAGCATCTTGAAAATGTGTGTATTCAGCACCATGTTGTACAGATGTGAGACATGCGTGATAATGAAAGTTTTGAAGAGAAGGATATTGGTATTTGAGAGGAGTTGTTATAGAAAGATCCTGAGAATAGGATGGATGCAGAAAGTCACCGGTGAGGAGTTATATAGGAAGATACAGCCAAAAGAGGACATACTGCAGAAGGCTATGCAATGGAAGTTACAGCTATTTGGGCATATCTGCAGCATGAACAAACCAAAAGTCAAGACCCTGGTATTTGGCATAATGGACAGTTTGAACAGTAGAGGCAGACCCCACAGAGAATGGGTAGATGATATAGTAGATGGGTGCAGAGTTAGTCTCCAGAAATTAAGCCACTCCTCACTGGACCGGGAAAAAGGAAATAGTGATAGAGGCAGCAGATACCAATGGGTGCTGAGTCCATGGTTGTTGATGATGTTGATGATATATCTGAAACTGAAGCAGTTCCTGTACTGCCAAAACTTCTTTGGAGTTTCTTGAATCTCAATAAGCACCAAGCATTTTCAGAAAACCAGCTTACCACTTAAACATTTATTCTGATCAATGCAGACCATGCTCTGTTAGCGACTGTTTAAAAAAAAAACTGTTAGTGATACTGAAATATTGTTAGCCTTTTCAAAATGTTATTCTTGCTTCTGTGTTGCCACTCGCTCACTCCTTCTACCAGGCTACACGGAAATCTTTGACTTGTCAGTTCTTCTCTGCTGTTCTTCGTATAGTCTACATCAACACGATAGCAATCTGTCAACAGAAGTTACTGTTGGAAGAGATCTTCTGCCAAAACTTCTGATGACAGATCATGTCCACACACAAAACTGGATGTAAAGAGCAATCTGCTCTGTCAACAGAGAGCGGGCAGACTTCCCAACCCTCTCTAGACAGAACGGTCAGCCAGAAACTTCAGCAAACAGGGCTTCCCGGTGAACCAGAAGCCCTCTCTGTGGTCAGAGGGCCCCTGAGTGTCTACATAGCTGTTTAGTCAACAGGAAACCATCTACAAAGGCATTTTTCTGAACTCAGAGAGGCACAACTCTGCCAGAGGAAGTGCTGAGTTTTGTCAGCAGTCTGTCAACAAAACGCATTTTGCATGTAGATTCTCCATGATTTTTTCCAACAAAAGCCCAGTTTTGTCAGAAAAACCCCTCTCATGTAGATGTAGCCTTGCAGTGATGAGCCACAAGATGAGGAAATGGAGTGGAAGGGAAACTTAGGCTTGGTCTACACTAGGCAGGTAAGTCAAATGTTGATACACAATTCTAGCTACAGCCGTCTTGGGAGTTTATCCCATTTTTGCAGAGAGAGGTCAACAAGAGAAACTCTCACGTCGACCCCCCTTTTACTCCTCAACATATTGACTGCCGAACCTTGATAGTTCGATTTTGTGCATCTCTACCAGGTGTACAAAATCAAACTCCGCAAGATCAACCATGACTAGATCAATCTTCTGCACAGTGTACACACTGAGTGGCAGAGTGTGTTACCTGAAGGGGAAACTGAGAGTAAAAAAAGACCTTACTAGAGAACAACAGAGGCTGACCTAGGAGCAACTGAAATAATCTGAAGAAAACAAAAACCTTGAGCCTGATCCAAAGCTCATTAAAGTCAATGGAAAGTCTCTGGATCACATCCCTGGTTTCAAATGAAATGGGGAAAAAATAACAGTTTCAAGGAGGGGAGGGGAAAATGTGGAGGTGGTTGGGGGAGTAGAGTGATGTTGTATAAAGATGGAATTTGGCTGCAAGGAGAGGGCCTGGCAGTTGAGAACTAGGATAGGACTTGGCAACTGACAATACAAGAGTTGGGCAAATGGCCTGAAAATATGGAGCGAGAGAGATTTCTGTAGTGCTTGGTAGCAGACCAGGCCCAGAAACCCTAGAGAGGTTGGAACTGACTAGCTAAAGAGTAAAGTTAATTATTCCTGCCAAGGGGATCAATCCCTTGAGAGATTTTTTTCCTGTTTAGTTTTTCTTGCTGTTTTATCTGGAAAAATATTTTATATATATTCTGAGTATCTTCACCAAAACATAGTGGATTCCAAGCAAATTCTTTCAGATTAGTGTCTGTTTTTAATACAGTCCATTCTAAACTTCTTTGCAAAGCAAGTTGGACACTTTAATAAAATAAAAGATTTTCACTGTTAAATTCAAAGCAAAACCTAAGGAGTGACTTGCTTATAGTCTGTTTGGGGACAAAATATTTATTAAGTAGCTCTTGAATATAGCAACAAAAGGTATAACATATTGTAGTGTCTGGAAGTTGAAGCTAGACAAATTCAGAGTGAAAATATGGTGTAAGACTGAGATTTCACCTACACTAGGCAAGGTAAGTTGGCCACAGATATGCAATTCCAGCTATGGCAATTGCATAGCTAAAATCGATGCATTTGTGCTCGACTAACTTGGCTGTCTATACTGGGAAAGGTAGGTGGAGAGTTCCTCTCATCGACCTCCCTTACTCCTCCCATCTCGGGAGGAGTACAGGGATCGACTAAGACCTCTCAGAGGTCAATTCCATACATCCATTTCTAGACACAGAAAACTGAACCCTGGAAGATCAACCATCCTCTGGTTGACATTGCCTGAGAGTAATTAGCCATTGGAGCGATTGACCAAGGGTTGAGGTGGATTCGTCATCACTGTCAATGTTTTAACTGAGGTTGGATGATGTTCTAAAAGACCTGCTCCAGTGGAGAAATACACGCTGTCTTTCACCTAGGTGGTCCCCAGTGGATTACCCCAGTGGTCCCTTTAGGCTTTGGAATCTATGAAACAATGAAGTGGAACCCAGAGCAAATGCTGAACTGAACTAGTTTTCGGAGCCCGTTGTTTCATTCCAGTAGAAAACCTTTTTTCTGAACTTTTCATGAGAATAGGAGCTTTTAAAAAGCAAATAACATTAAAATTTCAACCCTCCCCCAAGTCTGCCAACAGGAGGTAAATAAAAAAGATAATGTTTTCTCACCTGGGGCCACTGAAGTCAATAATAATTTTGCCATGGGCTTGAATGGGGCCATGATATCACCCTCTGAGAGCCGAGTGGGCTTGTAGAACATTTTGCCAGGCTCAATGATTCTGCTTTGCGGTCATTAACATGATGATTAAATATAATTGTTCTCACATGGCTGCATGCAAGAACAAGAAGCAAAGTGGACCTACATGTGTTAGGTGTATAAGCAGGAATAAAGGAGAAGCATTCACAGGGAATTTTCACAACAGCACCAGGCAGAGAAATAAGACAGACTCTGAAGCAGAAAGTGGTTATATCGGCAGCATAAAAATCCTGGACAACGTACTGCAGTCCAAGAAAAGCAAACAGGTTGTTATGATAAAGCAAAATGTCCCAGGGGGAAATAGGTTTGAAGTGGCAAATGTGCTTGAGAGGGATAAGTAGGAGCTTTTGAGAAGGAATTGCAGCAACAAAGAGGGGAGAATATGGTGCTTTCTGATAGAGAAGGGCTGTAGGGGATTCCTGGCATACTGAGTGCCAAGAATGTTGAGTACACCAGTACTGTGGACAAAAGAGCTGGGATAATATCAAATAGCTATCAATGACAGCAGAGAGGGCATCCTGCATGCTGTCAGTGCAATGGGTTGTTGAGACTTGAGGCTCAGGGATGCTAGAGGAAAATAATCTTATGCTGATTTATGGCCCTTTTAGAAACTCTAGATTAAGTGCAGTATCATCTGGAAGCTAAATTAAAAAGAGTTTTGACTAAAGGATGGAGTTAACAACGTAAGGAGAGCAAACTTCGACAGGGGAAAAGGCCGTAAGGAACGGAGCAGTCTCTTGCACTATTTGTCTCCCTTTTAAAAAAGCAAGTAGTCCATATGTGTTGGAACATGTTGCGCGTATAAAATTTCATCTACAGATAACAGTCAGCCTCAAAATTTGTCCCTGTGTTAGGCTGAAATCAATCATTTTAAATCAGGGATGATTTTAGGCCAATAGTAGATTCTCCCTCAGTCTTATTTAAACTATTCCAGAAACAATTTAACTTATTCAACAGTGAGCGTGATCAGAGGTACTCAGGCACAGGCATCAAACAATGCTCATTAATAATTTCACTCACAAGCACAAACTTGCATGTCCATAGGTCCTACTGCTCATCATTCACTTACCCCACCCTCCAAACTATGTTTCTGGAATGGAAGCAAAATGATATAAAGAAATGCCTTACCACTATGCCATGTACCCAACATTTTCCTACTCACTTTGGCTGCATCTACACTATGAGATAAATTCAAATTTATTTATATTGATTTTCTAATTTTGGAATATATAAGTTTGATTTTGACCATCCTCACTTCACACCTTGCTCCCTCCCCACAAAGTCGAGTCAATGCTGCCACACACATACTGGATATCATTGACTGTTGCAGTAGTGCATTGTGGGAAGGTATCCCACAGTTCCCTCATCCCCACAGCATTGTGGGTATGCTCACTGGTCTTGAAGTCATCTTTCCCCATTGCATTTTCATCATTTCCCTTCCTATTCCTGAAAATATGTCGATCCATTGGAAAAAATGCAGAAGACTCTCAAAAATTACAAGAAAGAATTTTTGATTTCCCCAAATGTTACATTGCCAGCACGGGTGCAGTGACTGTATTCTCAGCTGCCCATCCATCCCACCTCCCATCATTGCCAAAATGTGATCCCCTAAAAATCATGCAGGGGCCCGGAATGTTAGATTGAGAAGAATGTATGAAGAAAGAATTTTTGGTTTCCCCCTAAACTATATTGACAGTGACTATATTGTCAACTGACCATCCATCCCACCTCCAGTCATCACAGAAAAAAGAATTATTGGTTTTCTCCCGGCAGCAGCAACCCCAGGTATGGGCCATGATGAGGGGGACGTCACTGGATTACCAGTTGAAGTATTCTCCCCTGTCGGCAGCAAGCCCCATAGCCACTGGGTGAGACTTTTCCCTGGTGGCAGCAGAAAGCCCAGGTATGGGCCAAGGTGGGGTTGGGGGTATTGCTGGATGACTAGTTGAGCTGTTCCTTCCCCATGGCAGTAGCAAAGCCCCCCAGTATCTTAACCACCAGCAGAGATTTCCCCATGGCGGCAGCAAAACCCCCAGTGTTTTAACTGCCAGGAGAGACCTCCCCATGGTAGTAGCAAAACCCCCGGTATCTTAACTGCCAGGGGGAGACTTCCCCATAGCTGCAGCAGAGCCCTCTCTTTTCTGTGCGACTGGCAGCATTGCCAGCCTCAAATGGCGGGCACATTCTTTTATTCGGTTGGGTTGGGTCTGGGGCTACCCACATGACGTGCCTGAGCGTGGGAAGGACCCAGACTGTGTGGTGCCTGTGGGGAAGGGAAGGGGGTTCGCACACAAATGTGAACTGCTGAGAAGAAGTTTTGCAACGTGTTATGCAAGCACAATCCCCACCACAGGGTTGTTGCCATGTGGTATGGTGGGGCAGGGGCTGGTGCTAGGCAGCACAGAAAAAAATACCAAGTGTACAGAGTTGCGAACTCCCTGCAGGGGCTATTTGAGTGGGTAGATGGATGCACCCCACTAGCAGCTTGGAAAGAAAGAAGCCATTTCTCAGACCGCCATAAACTAACATAAGTCCACAGCTAAAGGCTTGCTGCTCCCCCTGGGAAAATCAGGTTCTTGCTGTTACTGGAGAACAGTGGCCAGAGTGTAGCAGTGAGGGGTATTGTGGGTTATACATGGGACACCTCTGGAGGCTAATAATTTTGTTTTTAAGACGTGATGCTTCCACACTGCCCTTTAATCGAACTTCTGAATTTGAGCTTCACACTATACCCATCAGATAACTGCGATTTTGTAATCTCGAGATTAGTGCACCCAAAATCAAGCTAATGGTCTTTACAGTGAAGGCGGTTGTGGTAATATCGAGCTAACGGAATTAAATTTGAATTTATCTTGTAACGTAGATGCAGACTAAGTGTCTGTTGTACACCTTTCTGCTCTCCTTCGCATATCCAGCTCCAGCTTTTTTTATGATTGTCAGGCATTTGTGGACAGGATGATATGTCTCCCTCTGTTTGTTGACCACTTAGCACAATGTGATCTAGATTCTGACTGAGGCCTTTGATGTCTACCAGAGCACAAATAAATAGCAATGAAGCATGAAGTGAAGCTAGATCTCCTTTCTCTTTCAAATGGGATCTTAGTTTACGTATCGTTGGCCGTGTCTGCACTAGCCAAAAACTTCGAAATGGCCATAAAAATGGACATTTCGAAGTTTACTAATGATGTGCTGAAATACATATTCAGCGCCTCATTAGCATGCGGGAGGCTGCAGCACTTCGAAATTGACGCGGCTCGCCACCGCGCGGCTCGTCCAGACGGGGCTCCTTTTCGAAAGGACCCCAGCTACTTCAAAGTCCCCTTATTCCTATGAGCAAATAGGAATAAGGGGAATTCGAAGTAGCTGGGGTCCTTTCAAAAAGGAGCCCCGTCTGGACGAGCCGCGCAGCAGCAAGCTGTGTCAATTTCAAAGCGCCGCAGCCGCCCGCATGCTAATGAGGCGCTGAATATGTATTTCAGCACATCATTAGTAAACTTCAAAATGGCCATTTGCATGGCAATTTCAAAGTTTTTGGCTAGTGTAGACATAGCCGTAGAGTGATATTGGAGACATTATAATGCACCTGAGCCTATACTGTGTCCCTCATCATACCATCATTTTGACTGGCACAAGGCACAGGAGAATCACACTGATTGACTCCATATGGGTCCAAGACTTTGTCTCAAATTCTTAGGCATCCACCTCCACCTGTCTTGTAAAAACGGGTTTCATGCTTGCTTGCATGTGAGTGCTGGTTGACTGTATAAGGTACAGTAGAGTCTGAAGTAAGCATCACTTAATTAATTCATGGAGTGGTAAATAGAGTAAATTACCAAAATGAAAGAGAAATATAAGGAAGGATCTTTGACAGGAAAACAATAAAATAGGCTTAATCTGCAATGGACTCAGCAAATGGGAGAGGTGAAAACATGCCCTTAATTATAACCAGGCAACCTCATGGGTCCTTTAAATAAAAAGTACTAAAGCTACTTTTAATAATTGGGATGAGTAAGTAAGAACCCGTCCTGCTTAGTGTTGCATAGGTGAAGGGTATGAATGTTGTGTGAGGAAACACTTAGTGTTGTTGAATGAATATGTTATTTCCTGCTAATGACCACCTGTGTAGGGGATTACAAAATGCCTGTCCATGTCCTATTTAAGGACCTAGTCCTGCAGAGATTTACACATGAGGTTAACTTAATCCCTGGGACTACTCGTGTGCTGAAACATCCACACTTGTGAGGGCTGGAGGCCTAAAGTGGTAATGCTAAGCAGTAGTAATGAGAACATCCAAGGCCGCCAGTGGAGGGGGCAAAGGAGACAATTGCCCTATGGCCTGGTGCTTCAAAAAAGCCTGGAAGACTTCCAGCTACCACTGCTGCTACTACAAAAGCAGTGGCAGCTGGAGCTGCACACCCTTTAAATTGCCACCGGAGCACCACATAGGGTGCTCTGAGTGCCTTTGAGGGTTTGGGGGAGCTGGCATGATGCATTCTGGGCAGCACTGAAGGTCAGCTGCCTTCAGCCCCACTCCTTCCACCCAAGGCCCCAACCCTTCTGGAAGCACCGAGCTAGGGCTCCCTCCTTGTGTAGGGTCCTGGCAAGCCTGTCAGCCTCTCTGACCACATCCACATTTTGAGGTGAGAGCCCTTTATCAATCTTCCCAAAAAATAAAATATGAACAAACAAAAAATTGGGGGACAAAAACTGGGGGACAGTTTTCCTGTTGTGTGTGTGTTGATGTTCAAACTTTGCATTACATTTTCTCCACATTCCATAGCAATATCATCATTTTACTTCTATATCTTCACTGGGACTCCTGACAAATTTAAAAGCTGAGCATATGTGTAAGTGCTTTGCTGGAGCAGGATCAGAGTGCTCAGCACTTTGCTGGTTTGAGCTCTTTATTTGTGCATGTTGCTTGTGCTCCTGCTCTTAATTTCATATGATGCCATTTACTGTAATCTTATGGCAGTAAGTGAATTCCTGTTTTGGATAGTGTAGAACAGTTTGAACAGAATTATACACACTGGGTGAGAAAATGGCCGTCAGAATTTCTTGATACAGAGATTCCATCCTGATTTTGTGTTTTGTCTAGAGCAGGGGTCAGCAACCCCCCACACAGGTGCCAAGAGTGGCATGTGAACTAATTTTCATCAACCAAAGAGAAGGGAGCTCAGCCTTACTCCTCTTCCTTCGTGCAGCTTGGTGTTTGCTCAAAGCCAGGCTGTCTGTGGCTTAACAAAAGACCAGCCAAATGCTACCAACCACCCCCTAAATGGTAACGCTCTGCATTTTAATTTATTTATTAATGAAACAGTTGTAAATAGGACTATTAGTGACTTGGTCACTGGCACTCAGGCCTTACATAGCGGTCAAAAGGTCAAATTTTGGCACTCCACCTCAGAAAGGTTGCTGACCCCTGGTCGACAGCATAGCTCAGTGAGGCCCTAGACATGAGTTTCTGGACACCAGCCTGGTGACAGAGGGATGGGAGAGTATTGGGGGCAGTTGTCCCCAGGCTCAGTGTTTCAGGGGGCCCAGAGCTCCTGCCACCACCACTGTTACTTGGGCAGCAGTGGTGGCGGCTGAAGCTCTGGTCCCCTTTGAATTGCTGCAGCAGTGCTACTGCATGACTGCGCCTGGCTGTGAGGGAAGTGCCCTGTTCCGGGGGGTGCTGATGGACAAATGCTCTAGGTCTTACCCCTTCTGAGATGCAGAACCAGGCCCCCCTCCCATCTTGCACCAGGGCCCACAGTGGCTACAAATTATGAATGATCGTAGTATATTTTAAAAGACCGAGTGATATCCTGCTCCTTTATGGAGGTTACTCAGTGGAAGAGTTTGTAATGGGATTTCCTCATTCTTTGCTGGCTGTTATTTTATAAACGCGCTAAAGGGATGAAAGTTGTATGACACAATGAGACAGCTAATTACAACCCAACCAAGTAACCAGTCAGCTGGAGAGTAAGCGGCATCAGAGAAAATTGGAAAAACCAGTAATGGAATGTACAAAGACAAATAATAACTCTTTAAGAATCTCAGATGTGGAAAGCCACTAGAAGAATCAGTGGGACAGAGTTATGTCTCTCTGTACTCTTTGAAAACGTGAATGCAATAACACTCATGCATCTGACGAAGCAGGTCTTTGCCCATGAAAGATTATGCTCCAAGTTATCTGTTAGTCTATAAAATGCCACAGGACTTGTTGTTTTTGAAGATAAAGACTAACTTGGCTACCTCTCTGATACTTGTTAATGCAATAATAAGTGAAGAAGGACCGATGGAGAGAATTTATTTAATTTCCAAAAGGCTCTTGATAAAGTTCTTCACTAGAGGCTGTTAAAACTCTGAAATTACTGATGAAAGTTCTGTTACTGATAACTGTTCAAGTGATAGGAGCAAAGGAGAGGAATACATGGACATTCTGATCATGGAACTACATTATAGCAGGCTGCTCTAGGATCTGTACTAGGGCTTTTGATGTTTATTATCTGGGGAACAAAATTAGTTAATAAGCAGGTTTGGGAGAGACTCCAGAAGGATGTGTTAAAATGAGGAAATTAGGCAGCCCTGTGGCAGATTAAATTCTGCTTACGCTTCTAACTCATGTTGGAAGGTGCAAATTCAGCTAATACTCTCTTCTGGGATCTGATTTAGTTCCAAAGTTTAGAGGAAAATGATCTGGACCTCTTTGGAGACAATTCATTTAACACATCTGTCCAAATTCAATACATACTGTGGCAGTCAAAATTGTAAATTAGATATTAGGCAGCATTAAAAAGAGGATACCTAGGCATTGTTTGGGGAAAGCAGTGCTTTTTTTTCTAGTGGTCATAAAATCCTCATCATAATATTTTCTACAGGTATATGTCTTTCAAAAATTAGGTCAAGGAAAGGAGAAAATGGTGATTAATTACAGTGGCTCAGAAAAGCAGAATTACCTCATCATAAATACTGTGTGATCTGTTTTCTTACTTGTCAGTGTAATAAATCATCAGTATTAATAAATTGGGAAATCAAGTTACTACCTGGATAAACGGAATCTCATCTGATGTCTGTCTTCATCATGCGGGTGCAGGTAAAATTGCTCAAAATGTACTTTATCCAGATTATGCAACAGAAGATTGTTTCTAACGTAAACACCTATGTAGTACTTTGATTCCATGGTGATGGTTGTTGTAGAAAGTCTCTGATGGATTTTACAAATGCCTAATTTGCAAAGCAGCAGTTACAGAATAAGCCTTGGGTACTGAAGCAGTTATTCCAAAATATATCACTATGTTCTTGAAATAAGAGAAAATATTTCTAATTTATTCAAACAGGCCGGCAGTGGTAATAAAGAATTGCTTTACGTAATTCTCCACAAATCTAGATCTTTATAATACAGCTGTTACAGAATGGAATATATAACCTGAATAAAGTGAGAGAAGATCTACTGAAACTTCCTGTCAGTAGTACTTTTACTTGGGAGCTTCTTTTAATGGGAACATATGTCTTTCTTAAAACAAGATTCTGAAGATCTTATAGACTAGGCCAAAGCAGATGATACAGATAAATCATGGTTTCCCAAACTGGAGGGCACGCCCCACTGGGGGAGAATGAAGAAATTCCACAGGAGGCACGAGGCAACCCAGTCTCCGCCACCATCATTCTCCCCACCTGAAGAAAGAGTCAGCCTTTGTTTCTGGCTCTCAGCCCCTGCCACATTACGTGGGCAACCCAGCGCAGCTGCTATAAAAAGCAGGCAGCTGGCAAAGACCCATGTGGAGCTGGATGCCTTCTGCAAAGGTGAGTGAGTGTGGGTTAGTGGGGAGGAGGAGGAGGATGGGGTTAGATGGGGGGCTGGGGGTGCATGGTTTTGCGGGAGTGGAGGGGCTTGGGCAGGCGGTTCATGGGGCTTTCGGGGCTCATGCAGTGAGCTGGTTTGCAGGACTTGTGAGGATTAGGTGGCTGGCCCCAGCATCTTAGAGCTAAGGTTCGAGCTGGCAGCTACCCTCAGCAGCATGGGGCTTGGGTGGCTCAGGCTGGCTGGTGGGCTGCTGGCCCCAGCAGTGCAGGCAGTTGGCCCCAGCAGCAAGGGGCTTGGGGAGCTCAGGCTAGTGGGTGGCCAGCTGGCCCCAACAACATGGGACTCAGGCGGCTCGGGCTGGCGGGTGGGTGGCTGTCCCCAGCAGCACAGAGCTTGGGCAGCTGGCCCTGGAAGTGTAGGGTTTGGGAGGACAGCTGGCCTGTGGCTGGGACGGGCAGCTGGTGGGTGGGTGCCTGGTCCCGACAGCTCAGGGCTTGGGTGTCTGGTGGGTGGGCAGCAGCTGGTCCCAGTAGCTGGCAGGTGGGCAGGCAGCTGGCCCCAGTGGCTGGCAGGTGGGCAGGTGGCTGGCCATGGAGGCATGGGGCTCAGGTGTGTGGGTCTGGCAGCACAGGTCTTGGGCAGGCAGGCAGTTGGTGCAAGCAGCTCTGGCGGATAGCACAGGGTTCAGGCAGCTGGCCAGCTGGGTCTGCACCAAGCACCTGCAAGGGGCCAAGAAAAACTTTGTGCTTATTTTTAATTTCAAATAACATTTTTCTATTAAGTTTTTGTGTTTATTTTAAATTTTTTGTTAAAGGGGGCAGGGTTGGATGACGGTAAAGAGGTGGGAGGTCATGCGGGTTTCTCAAAAATCAAAAAGCAGGGCATGATGCAGAAAATTTTGGGAACCACTGATATAGACAGAGCAGCTCCGTTACCCAGATAAACTGCCAATAGATGACGTGTCCTAGTGAAAGGTGGTGACTAAAAGTTAAAGCAAACTATTAGACATCACATTTCTGGGCTTTACTGATTTTGCCACTGACTCACTATTTTACATTGGATAAGTGAGTATGTGATAAATCGGTCTCATAAATGGGGATAATACTTACTAAACAGGGGCATTCCCAGGTGTAATTAATTAATGTTTGTGAAATGCTTGGTAATCCTCTCCTGAAAGGCTTTCTAGAAATGCAAGATATGATTATATAAATAATCATGGAAGCTTTGTCAGTATGCCAGCCAGAAAGACAAAATCCTAAATACTGGAAAGCGACTCTAAACTGGCTTACACAGCTAGACTGAAACAGCAACTAACTGTGATCCATATAATTTTTCTACTGATCTTAGAAAAACATCTTTTGTTTTTATTTGTAGATATGTATCTTTTACAAATACAGATACCAAAATAAACAAAAGTATATTTTATATAATTTGTTATCTGTGATTAGTGTCAAAATCTTGCAAAAAAAAAAAGGCATCCCCTCCTATGGAGTAAGATTTTTTTCAGTGTCCTGTACAGTCTGTCATATAGTTTCTGTTGAGAGTTTGAGTTATTTCAGTGGTAATGCAATAATTTAGTGTTCTTTGAGGGACTCATGAATCAGTAGGTCAGGCTGATAGAAGACAAGGGCTACGTCTACACGTGCACGCTACATCGAAGTAGCTAATTTCGAAGTAGCGACATCGAAATAGCTTATTTCGATGAATAGCGTCTACACGTCCTCCAGGGCCGGCAACGTCGATGTTCAACTTCGACGTTGCGCAGCCCAACATCGAAATAGGCGCAGCGAGGGAACGTCTACACAGCCAAGTAGCACACATCGAAATAGGGATGCCAGGCACAGGTGCAGACAGGGTCACCGGGCGGACTAGCGCTTCTGGGGAACAGCTAGCCGCTCCCTTAAAGGGCCCCTCCCAGACACACTCAGCCTGTACAGCACGCAATCTGAGGAGCCATAGGCACACAGACCCCGGGCGCCACAGTCATGGACCCCCAGCAGCAGCAGCAGCAGCAGCAGCAGCAGCTAGAGGTCCACCCAGCCCTCCCGGCAGGAGCAGGGCTTGCCCTGCTCCGTGCCATGCGGGAGGCAGCTGAGCACCTCCTTGCCCCAGAGGAGGAGATGCCCCCAGGGCAGCAGGGCTCAACCCCTACCCCTGCAGCACCCCGCCCCCCCACCGCCTCACACGTCGGCGGCTGTGGAGCTACCCCACCAGCACCGACTGGTGGGAGCGGCTGGTGCTTGGGGAGTGGGACGACCGCTGGCTCAGGAACTTCAGGATGAGCCACCAGACATTCCTGGAGCTGTGCCAGTGGCTCACCCCCGCACTCAGGCACCAGGACACCGCCATGCGGCGTGCCCTCACAGTGCAGAAACGGGTCGGCATCGCTGTCTGGAAGCTGGCCACTCCAGACAGCTACCGATCCGTGGGCCAGCAGTTTGGTGTCGGCAAGGCCACCATCAGGGCTGTCTTCATGGAGGTAAGCGAACCCACGGGGGGAGGCCAGGGCAGGGGAGGGGAGGCCAGGGCAGGGCAGGGGGGCCAGAGCAGGGCAGGGCAGGGCAGGGCATGGGGGCCAGGGCAGGGGGGCCAGAGCAGGGCAGGGCAGGGCAGGGCCACGCACACCCTGCTCACCCCTCATTGGTGCTCTCCCATGTGCTTTCCCTGCAGGTTGTGCATGCCATCAACGCCATGCTCCTGCACAGGCTCGTGAGGCTGGGGGACCCACATGCCACCATCGCCGCCTTTGCCACCCTGGGCTTCCCCAACTGCTTCAGGGCTCTGGATGGGACTCACATCCCCATCTGCACCCCGCATCACAGTGGAGGATGATACCTCAATCGAAAGGGCTACCATTCTGTCGTCCTTCAGGCCTTGGTGGGCAGCCGGGGACGTTTCCAGGACATTTACGTGGGCTGGCCTGGCAGCACCCACGACGCTCAGGTTTTCCGGAACTCGGGCCTGTGCCGCCGGCTGGAGGCGGGGACCTACATCCCCCAGCAGGAGATCCCTCTGGGGGGACACCACCGTGCCCCTCTGTGTCATCGCAGATGCAGCATACCCCCTCCGGCCGTGGCTCATGCACCCCTACACGGGTCATCTCTCCGCTAGCCAGGAGCGCTTCAACGAGAGGCTGAACCATGCGTGCCAGGTGGTGGAGCGCTCATTTGGCCACCTGAAGGGACGCTGGAGATGTCTCCTGACCCGCCTGGATGCGGGCCCCAACAACATCCCCCAGATTGTGGGTGCCTGCTGCGCCCTGCAGAATTTGGTCGAGAGCAAGGGGGAGACCTTTTTCCAGGGCTGGGCTGCGGAGGCCGGCAGGGCACACGTCCAGCCACCTGCTGCCCCCAGTCGGCAGGTGGACCCTGAGGGGACCCGGGTCCGGGAGGCCCTGTGGGCCCACTTTGATGAACAGGCCACAGGGTGAACTCTGCCCAGGCCCCCTACTGCCTGCCCCTTCCTCCCCCACACTCCTGCCCCAACGCCTACACCATGGAGCACCCCACCGCCCCGCCCTCCCACTTGTCCTGGACAAATGACAGCACGCTCTTGTGGCTGAACGTAAACTTTTTTTTTCTTTCCGAAGCTTTTTTTTTTATGACTGTAAATAAATATGTGAACCACAAACCAAAAACTATGTACAAACGTTGAACAAAAGCAATATGTACAAAAATAAAACAATACAAAGAAACAACTGTCCACAATAATAAAAAGAAAACCAGGGAGGATAAAGGGGAGAACTATTTACATGGGGGGGACGGGGCAAACTGGGGGCCGAAAAAAACAGGGTCCAACTATATACAAGGGGGGGGGCCACGTCCCGGGCCCCTCGCCCCTATAGCCAGGCACCGGGCGTTGGCGGCCGGGAGCCCCGCCGCGGTCGCAGCCTGGTCCGTGGCTGGGTGGGAGCAGGCTGGACCGGAAGGTACGGTGGCCGGCGAGTGTCAGGTGGCTCCAGGGGTCCCTCGGCGCTCTGGCCCTCGCCGGTGGGTGGCGGGGCGACGGCAGACGGGACGGCGACGGGCGGAGCAGCTGGTGGTGGGGCTGCAGGAGCAGGCAGGGCGGGCGATGTTGCGGCCGGCGCGGCATGGGGGGCCAGGTAGTCCACTAAGCGGTTAAATGTGTCCATGTAGGCCCCCCATGCCTCCTGGCGCCAGGCCAGCGCCCGCTCCTGAAGCTGGAGGTGCTGCTCCGTGACCTCCAGCTGCCGACGGTGGATGGCCAGCAGCTGCGGGTCCGTCGCCGTCGGCGGTTGGTGGCGCGGGGTCCGCCGTCTAGCCCGCCATGGGGCCGGTCGGTCCTCGGCCGAGGGGCTGCCCTGGAGCGATGGTCCCGGAGGGCTCTCCAGGACGACTGACGCCTCACCGGCACTCTCTTCCGGTCCTTCTGATGGTGCAGGTGCAGGACACAGGAGAGGAGGGGGGGAAGAAGAATGGAGACAGGCGTTAGTGTGGGCCCCGAGCCGTGGCCTTTGTCCCCCCAGCCCTGTGCTGCAGGTTCCCCATCCCCGTCCCCGGGAGATGCTGCTGTGATGGATGGGGTTCAGGGGTCCCCCTGCCCTGCACCCTGTCCCCTGGTGGGAGCGACTCTCACTTCACCCTGCAGGGTCTGAGAGCAGGAGAGGTTTCTTAGGCCACAGATGCCCAGTTTCTGCCAGGAGTGACAGCACCAGCTGTCGGAAGAGACAGTCCTTCCAACCCATCCTGGGGAGAAGACCCCAAGGGGTGCCTCTCTCGGATGCAGCTTTCCCCCTCCTCAGGCTGGCTGCCTTCCAGCTCTCCCTTCCCCTAGCCTCTACGTGTGGGCCCTGCCCTCGTCCCCCAAGTCCAAGCCAGCTCGGCTCCTCCCTCCTGTTTGTTCAGGGCAGAGGTGTCACCTGCCAGCTGTAGCCCCAGGATCCTCCTTTGCCCCTGGGAGCTATTCGGCTCTTGTTGCTCATATGTAGCCTGAGTCTCCCTTTTGCACTCCCCGCACTCCATCACATGCAGCTGCTGCGGGGTGTCCCACCCTCTCCTCCCGGGGGCCTCTCGAGGTTCCGCTCCCCCCTGGCCCGGGGATGGGGCATGGCACTGTCATGCGGGGTGGGCGGGGGGCAGGGGCTGATGGATGCAGTGCTGTGAGGGCCATGGCCCTGGTGTCCTTGGGGCCATGGCCATGTGAGCATGTGGGGGGCCCTGGACACATATCTCTTACCCTCGCCCCTCAAGCCCAGGGGTGTCCACCAGAGGCGGGTACCTACCTGTCGGTCCGCTCCCACGGTCCAGAGATCCCTGGGGGGCGGAGGCCCTGTTGCTGCTCCGGGATGGCAGGAGGAGGATCTGCAGCCCGGATTCTGCGGAGGAGGAGCCCCCCCCCCCCTCCTCCTCCTCCTGCCGCGATGTCCCAGGGGTGGCCTCCGGGAGGGGCCCCCAGGGTGCGGGGCTTGCCTCCGGGGCGGACTCCGTCTGCAGGGCCTGCTGGGGCTCGTCGGCCGAGGTGTCAAGGGTGGCCGGAGGGGAGGAGGTGTGCCGGGAGCCCAGGACGTCCCTGAGCTCCCTGTAAAAGGGGTAAGTGACGGGGGCGGCCCCAGATCGGCTGGCCGCATCCCGGTCCTGGGAGTAACCCTGCCGCAGCTCCTTGACCTTACTCCTGACGTGGTCAGGAGTGCGGGCAGGGTGACCCCGGGCAGCCAGGCCGTCGGCCAGACGAGCGAACGCATCCGCATTCCGCCTCTTGCTCCCCATTACCTGGAGCACCTCCTCCTCGCTCCAGAGCCCCAGCAGGTCCCGCAGCTCGGCCTCCGTCCAGGAGGGGCCCCGCTGCCACTTGCCAGCCTGGCTGCCCTGGCTCCCCTTGGGGGGGGGGTCCCCTGGGGGCGCTGGGGGGGCTGCCGGCCAGCCATCGCAGCTGTGTGGGGCTGAGGGTGGTGCAGGCTGGCCGCGTGTGCAGGCTGCAGCCTGCACGTTCCCTCAGCTTCCTGCAGAGGAAGGGAGGGGGAGGGGACCTTTAAGGGGCCGCTCCACGCGGCCACCAGTGAGCTGAGGGGCTGGAGAGAGCGTCTCTCAACCCCCCAGCTGATGGTCACCATGGAGGACCCGGCAATTTCGACGTTGCAGGACGCGGATCGTCTACACGGTCCCTACTTCGACGTTGAACGTCGAAGTAGGGTGCTATTCTGATCCCCTCATGAGGTTAGTGACTTCGACGTCTCGCCGCCTAACGTCAAAGTTAACTTTGAAATAGCGCCCGACGCGTGTAGCCGCGACGGGCGCTATTTCGAAGTTAGTGCCGCTACTTCGAAGTAGCGTGCACGTGTAGACACAGCTAAGATTAATATTAGGTCTGTTACTCCTGTATGTCCTATTTTCCCATGCTGATTGTTCACAGAAAAATCCTTTAAAATCTCTATTAGAGCCTGGACTAGACCCCACAGAAACCAATAGAAGAACTCCCATTTCATTTCAGTGGTTTTTGGTTCAGCCCTTGGTGGCTGTCATTAAAGTCTTAATAGCCATGAGAGAATCAAAGACTTGATCGTCATAGTTTTATTTGCTAATAATTGCATTTTAAAAAATTTAGCATGATCGCCTTCCAAGATTCAATCATATTGTAGATTTTTAAGCTCTTGGCGCAGGAGCCAAAATTGTAAATTAAATGTTATGCAGCACGAAAAAGAGGATAGGTATACAGAAAATA
Organism: Carettochelys insculpta; assembly: GCF_033958435.1. Classification (NCBI taxonomy): domain Eukaryota; kingdom Metazoa; phylum Chordata; order Testudines; family Carettochelyidae; genus Carettochelys; species Carettochelys insculpta. The sequence continues at coordinate 62,300,673 of NC_134144.1, forward strand.
TGATGAAATCCAAAGAGATGAGACATAATCCCTTTGAACAATGCATTTGGTTTACTGGCCAGATCTCAGAAAGAAAGAAGAAATGGTAAAGGTGCAGGGGAGTCAACAATAAGTGTTAGAGATCTGAGAGGGAGTTCATTTGAGGAGAGAGTGCAAAAGCTGAATCCACAAAAGTGTATGGGAACAGTAGAAGCATGCAACATGAATAAAAATGGAAGGAAAATAGGGCATACTTATGTTTCCATCTCCCGCTCACCCAGAAGGGAGTTTGAGGAAATTGAAAATCATGACATTTCTAATACACAAAAGTAAATACTCTTTCGCACACCTCATAACCAGCCTGTGGATCTCACTGCCTGAAGGTATTAATGAAGCAAGTGTTTCAGTAACATTCAGTTTAGATTTGGATATTTCACAGATTTACATTAAAAGTACATGCAGACATGTGATAAACCATGTGTGCATAAAAATTGCATTCATGACTATATTATTGCATCACAAAGCCAGAGAGTTTCACAGTTAAAGAACTAACCTAATTTGGACAAAATGAGGTAAGGGGCCAAATTCAACTCTGATGTAGGCCTGAATTCAGTAGAAGTTAGGCCGATTATCCCAAGGGTAAATGCTGTCCTTAAATATAATAAAATCAATTGTTAATGTGGTGTCCTATTATTACTTTAGCAGTCTTGCCAATGTAGATGCATCCCCACCTTAGAAGGGTCTTTATTCAGTTTGTCTACAATGAATTACATTTAAAAAATAAAAAAAATTACAAACTACATAAACTGAGCTCTAATAACCATTATTTATATTTACATTACTAATGGTCCAGAGCCATGAACACCTACTAATCACATAGGCATTATTTGGAGAAAGCAGTTTTTTTTTTCTGGTGGTTGTGTAGAGGCACCTGGGCAGCCCCAGCCACAGGATAGGCTGGGAGAGAGGCTGGGGAACTAGCTGAGTAATGGCTCCTCTTTTAAAAAAACAAGAACAAAAACAAAAGTATGACAAAGTAATAAAGGCTATTGCCCTTTTTAACACTGTGTATATGTCTAGGGACAACTGAGGAACATGCTTCTGAATAAATGTAAATGTTATTTTAAAAAACTCACTGAATTCAAATGACTACATGCAAAACTCTTGGAAGTCCACACAGCTAACAATTAATCTGGATTTCAACACTTTATTAGTCTGCTCATTATTCCCTCCCTTCATTCAAAAGTAGATGTCTTTTTCTAGAAATTAAGGGGAAAATTAAGAGATAATTTGAACAATCCTCATCATAATATTTTCTACAGGTATATGTCTTTCAAAAATTAGGTCAAGGAAAGTAGAAAAATGGTGATTAATTACAGTGGCTCAGAAAAGCAGAATTACCTCATCATAAATACTGTGTGATCTGTTTTCTCACTTGTCACTGTAATGAATCATCAGTATTAATAAATTGGGAAATCAAGTTACTAGATGGATAAACTGAAACTCATCTGACATCTGTCTTCATTATAAGGGTGCCAGTAAAGTTGATGAAAAAGTACTTTATCCAGATTATGCAACAGAACATTGTGTCTAATGTCAACACCTACGTTAACACTTTGATTCTATGGTGATGGTTGCTGTAGTAAGCCTCTGATGGATTTTACAAATGCCTAATTTGCAAAGCCGCAGTCCAGAATAAGTCTTGGACACTGAAGTAGTTATGTCTGTGCTCACGAAAGCTCATGCTCAAAACTTTTCTGTTAGTCTATAAGGTGCCGCATGACCCTTCGTTGCTGTTACAGATCCAGACTAACACGGCTACCCCTCCGATACAAAATATATCAGTTATTCTTGAAATAACAGGGCAGTGCATTTCCAATTTATTTTATCAGGCCAGCAGTGGTAATAAAGAATTGCTTTATGTAATTCTACACATATTTAGATCTTCGCAATACAACTGTTATAAAATAGCATATATAACCTAAATAAAGTGAGAGAAGATCTACTGAAATTGCCTGTCACTAGTACTTTTACTTGGGCGCTTCTCTTAATAGGAACCTGTGTCTTCCTTCAAACAAGATTCTGAAGATCTTGTAGACTAGGTCGAAGTAGATGATATAGATAGAGCAGCTACTGTGCCCAGATAAACTGCCAATCGATTATGTGTCCTAGTGAAAGGTGGAGACTAAAAGTTAAAGCAGTCTATTAGATGTCAAATTTCTGAGCTTTACTGATTTTGCCACTGACTCGCTGTTTGACATTGGATTATTCTCATGAGTCTGTGATAAATGGGTATAATGCTCACTTCACAGGCTGTTCCCAGTTTTAATTAATGTTTGTGAAGTGCTTGGTAATCCTTTAATGAAATGGTCTCTTCAACTGCAAAGTATTATATAAGTAATCACTGAAGTTTTGGCACTACACAAGTCAGAGAGATATAATTCCATATACTGGAAAGCTACTCTAAACTGGCTTACTCAGCTGGACTGAAATAGCAAGTAATTGTGATCCATATAATCTTTCTACTGATCTTAGAAAATTGTCTTTTGTTTTATATAAAACAAATACAGATACCAAAATAAATAAAACTATATTTTCTATAATTTATCTGCAATCAGTGTCAAAATCTAGCAGAAGAAGGTCATTTCCTTCTCTGGGTATGAGTTGTTTGTTTTTTTTTAATGCCCCATGCAGTCTGTAATATAGTCATTGTGCTGAGGGTTTGAGGTATTTCAGTGGTAATGCAGTAGGCTAGTGTTCTTTAAGAAACTCATGAATTGGCAGGGCAGCCTCATAAGTGACAGGATTTATGGTGGGTCTAGTACTGCTGTGTGTCCTATTTCTCCATGCTGATTGTTCACAGAAAAATCTTTTAAAGGCTCTGTTAGGACCTGGTCTAGACCCCACTGAAGTCAATGGAAGAACTCCCATTTCATTTCAGTGTTCTTTGGATCAGCCCTTCATGACTATCATTAAAGTCTTAATAGACATGAGAGGATCAAAGGATCAAAACCTTTATCTTCTCCTTCATAGTTTTATCTGCTAATAATTTGGGGTTTAAAAAAAACAATTTAGCATAATCTACTTTTAAGATTCAGGCACATTGTAGATTTTTAAGCTCTTGGCAATAGAGCCTACATGGGCCTTCAGGCAAGGTGTGCAGGGAGCAGCCTGGCTCCATGACCTCTGAAGGAGAGAGGCCTTCAGAGGAAGAGGCTAGGCCAGGACAGCTAGCTCTCAGCACCTCCTGGACTGAGGTTCAGACCCCATCTCCAGGCCCGAGATCCATACGGAGAACTGATTTAAAGAGCTCAGATCTCTTGCCACCGCTGCTGTCGTGGTGGCAGTTGGAAGCACTCTGCCCCTTTGAATCACCAGGCTCCAGGGCAATTATCCCCTTTTCACCCCCATTGGTGGGCCTGGTTCTTAGTGGCAGGGACAGTCTTTACACTGTGTGTTTGTACAGCCTGTAGCACCCTGGGGCCCTGGTCCAGGGAACTCCTAGGTGCTATAATATACAAATAATGATTATTGATTAGTTAAAAATGCCAAACAAAGGCACACGCATACTTGCAGCATCGGGGTGTTGAAAGGAATGAGGCCAGATCAAGTAGTTACAACTATGCAAAGACTTGAATGAAGCCAGAGCCCTCATGCTGCAGTAGGTGACTCTACCAGAGCCAGTGATGAGTGGCTCCTCATCCCACTTGAGTTCACATTCTGTTTCCCTAGCCTTGCTCTCAAACCACATTCACTTATCCAGCTAATTAATGGAGGAGAAGGGGAAGTCTTATAAAACTTGCTCAGCACACTTGTAAGGCTGTGTCTGCACTAGCACGTTGTTTGGTTTTTTTTTTCAGAAAAGCCAGGCCTTTTTCGAAAAATCCTGCAGAGCGACTATAAACGAGGCGCTCTTTCGATCTGAAATCAAAAGCATGCAGCCCTTTTTCCGGCGACCCTCCTTCTCTCCCACATGAGGAAGAACACCTTTTTCCGAAAGAGTCTTTCAAAAAGAGGAATGGGCAGACACTCTGCAGACCCTTCTTTCAAAAGATCAGTCCTCATGGCCTGATCCCTGTCCCATTCTCTCAACAGATCAAGGGCTTTGTGGATGCTGTTTATCGAAAGAGCAGATCAGTCTTTCAATCTGATTTTTTGTTGGTGGATGCAATCTTTTGAATGAAGGTTTTTTGGAAGATCTCTTCCAGAACTTCTTTTGAAGGATTGCTGTAGAGTAGGCACAGCCTAAGAGTTTGAAAATACTTTGCAAACACTGACTTATTAAACATGACACATCCCTGTACAGAATGTAGGTGTTTATTTTTGTTACTAGTTGCTCTTTCCTGCATAAGATTTGCAGTTCTGTGATATCACATTATTTCCTGTCACTCATCATTCTTCTACTGCTGTCTGCTTTCTCTGTAACGCTGGTTCCAACACTCCCTGCAGTCAGTGGAAAGGCCGTAGGAACTCAGACAGTTTATGGTTGAATGGTGTGATTACAACATCCAAGCAAGTGGGTGACACAAGGGCCAAGGCAGTGCAGTAAGACAAACTAGCATAGAAAATGAGGCTTTTATCTAAACAAACAGTCTGACAGAAAACACCTGTTTTCAAAATGGCCTGTGATTTTGGTCCTTCTGTTTTGGGCTTCCCAATGTAAGACACCCTTGCCCCTAAAGCTATTAATTATTACTACCCATGACAAAGAGCTAGAAAAACTGATCAACCCACCATACTGGTCAGAAAAATAAACAAGATGTTGGCCTGTATTAACAGAAGAATTGATAATAAAACTGTTGTAATATAAACTGCCTGGAACATTCATTCCATTTTTGGCCACACTCTTTTTGGAAAGGGATACAGTAGAAACGAAAATATATAGAGGCACTGGAATATTCCATGAGAAGAGGCTGAAAAAGGTAGGCATATTTAGGCTATGGCTACATAGGATAAAAATCCTGTGGTTGGCCCAGGTCAGCATCTGAAGCTCAGGCTCCAGCCCAAGCACAAATGTCTAAACAGCAATTTTTCAGACCTGGAGCTGAAGCCCCACAAGCCTCAGGCAGCCTGTCACTGCCATATTGTGGCTTGTCTATCCCTGTGCAGACATAGCCTAAAAAAAAAAAAAAACAGATCGTGATTATGTTAATTATACAGAACAGATTAATTAAATGCTCCCACTTACTCTTTCACCTCATACTATAACAAGGAACCACTCAATGAAATTAAAACCGACAAATTTAAAACAAATAAAATTTCATTTTTGAAATTAATCATCTAGTTAATTTGTGGAACTCCCTGCTCCAGGATGTTATTGAAGAGGCCACTGAAGGCAAATTTAGATTAAATCCAGTGAACAATAAACATTTTTTCACATCTTCAAAGCCCATTCTATATATGCAAAATATAAAACTGAGGAGTCCCTAATGTGTGTCAAGCTAGGTCTGCTATTACATGTTCAACTTGTCTACTCTGGCACATTTTCACCCGGCAACATCCATAATCCAGAATGATTTTAGTTATGTGGAGACCACTTATCATGTGTGTGGCTAAGTTTCCCATGGTTCCATAAAGTTTGTTTGCAGCCACCAGTCCTGGCTGTCAGTGTTCTGTGCTGTTATTTAGCTTAAATTTACCCCTAAATGTCTTCTAGGAGGCCAGTAAGCAGTGAAAGTGTTGGTAATGTGCTAAATAATATTGACTTCCTGTGGTCCAGCAACTTATCTCATTCAGGACTGGTCAGGCCCTCAGGGTGCTGTACTAGAGAAGTTCAACCTGTGGTTAACAGCACCCAGCAAAATGTTCTGAGGGGAAAGAGGCCCTTTTCGTGCTCCTTCTGTAAATGTCATCTTTGTGCTCCCATGGGGAAAGACAGACCAGCCCCAGTAGCGTGAGTACTGGCAAAAAACAGATGCTCATCCTTAGACTCTAAGTCCAAGTCCTAAGAGTCTCTATAAACCGAAATTTAGAAATTTCCCATTGTTCTTCCTTAACTTTAAGGCTCTGCTTCAAAAATGATTGCGTTCAGTAAGAAGACTCAAATTAAGTTCAGTGGGATTTGGATTAGGCACTAAATGATTGGACTCAGGGGATGATCTCTGGTGCTTCCATCCCATATACCCTCCAGAAACAGTAGTCAGAAGGGCAGGAGGAAATAAAACAGGATTAATAATGCACCTAATGGCCTACCAGGAATTTTGCTGTGGAATAAAGGCAAAATCTCTGGGTAGTTTTGAGCCTTCATTTATAAACAGAGCAAAGAAACTCTTGGCAAACTTCCCAAACTCAAGGTGCACATCTGAAAGCATTGTCTCTGAACAATTTCATTGGAGAAGCACAGGTTGAACAGAGACCATTACAGCTCTCCCCAAGGCATGACTCACCAGGGCTGGTGAGGTAGGTTGAATAAAGCTGGTGAATTGCTTTAAAAGCTGACATGTCAGTAGTATAAAAGTGCAGTAAGAGCATAGAGCAAGAGTCGCAGCTGATGTTAACTAGTGTAGCTCCGTTTACATCAGTGGCGCTACACTGATTTATGCCAGCTGAGGATCTGGCCCATGCTGTGTGTGAAAGGGGCAATGGGGGAGAAATGGAACATAATTATTAGATGAAACATGTTTCTGTCAGTCACTGTAAACCTATATATTATCTTAATCCAATCTAGGTGGCTCCAAAATACAAACCGCTTCATCAGTCTCAGATTATGGCAGTATGAGCTGTGTCTTTCCAATTCTCTGAGGGGAAAGAAAATATTTCACCATCCGGTTATAGGTTGATGTTCACATGAAAGAGCCAAAGTCACTCCAAGTTATAACTAATGAAGCTACTGTCAAGCACTGCTTATGGAAAAGGTGTGGTTTCAGACACAGAGAACAGAAAAAGACACTCTTTAGTTCAGCAGGCTTGGAGAAGCTGTAAATCAGGGCAAAATGTGCCCTTGAAGTTTACCACTGTCAGGCCCATGATATGCTACCATTTCCTATCCTGCCTCTTTTACTCTAGTGTTTTATAGCTCTGCTCAGAATTGGATGTCACAAGTTATTCTCTAGTTAAATTGTTCAAATAGTGACCCTTAGTTTTTTGGTTTCTGCCTGATTGGAGCCACGCCTTTATTAGGAGTAACCCTTTGTTCTTACAACTTCCAGTTTCAAAAACTTACCAGGACTTTTGCTTTTAAATTGTGCCTATCAAATTATTACCAGATGGTAATGTACAGCGCTGTTGTAGTTGTGTTAGAAAGACAGTGAGGTGAGGTAATGTCTTTTATTGGACCAATTTCTTTTGGTGAGAGAGAGAAGCTTTTGAGATACACAGAGCTCTTCTGCAGATCTCAAAAAGGTACTGAGAGTGTCTCAGCTAACTACAAGTTTGAACAGATAGTTTAACATAAATAGTTAGAATTTATTCAAAGGGCTCATTGAAGGTGAAGTGGGCCATTAACACCCTTATAGTCAAAGGGCAAAAAGGGGAATTCAGATGATAATTTTTTAGTGTTTAGCAAAGTTGTGAATTTAGGCTCCCAGGATTGTCTACTGAAAATAGGCTGGCTTCCTTTGAGGATGAGGACTGATAGCTCAGATATAGCCTGATCGCTGTGTGAAAAGTGTTCACCCATAGGTGACAGGGTGTTCTTTGTCACTTATCATTTTCCTGTCTGAGTTCATTTGAAAGCATAGTGATTGCCTAGTTTCACTCTCATGTGATTGGGGCATTTAGGGTACCGAATGAGGCAAGTCTCATGGATCTTGGAAGGTGTGTTTGGGGTGGGGGGGTTGATCTGCATAGTTGCCACCCACAATGTGCTTTTCAGATCTTTGGATCTAATGAAGTCACATGAGAAAAAGAATAGAAAGCATGTGACAGAAAAAGCAGAGGGATCTTTGAAAAGCAAGTAGAAGAATGACAAAACCAAACCGTGCTAGAACCAGTCAGACAGAAGGCCATGTATCTGAGAACAGCAATACTCTCAAAGAGGAGAAGACCTCCAATGTACAGATTCATTCCAGTCCCTCTCCATTTTTCGTCTTTGGACCCTTTATTTGCTTCCTTGTATGCTAAAAATGTGCCCCAAATGTTTGCGAAAATCCAGGATGCAGAAGTACTTAGTCACCTTTTAAATGCCTATTAGGCTTAAAATGTGTAATATGTAGTCAAGATTGGAGCAGTAACAGATGTAGCTGTGTTAGTCTGTACTCCAAGAAAAACAAAGCCTCAGAAATGTAGCACTTTATTCGGTGCTGAGCTTTTGTGGGACAGACCCGCTTCATCAGATCAATTTAATTTCCAGTACCAACTGACATTTGTAAGTACAGAGGACCCCCCACCAAAAAAAAGCCATAAAAACTGATAAATCAAATAGGATTGAAGGAAGGGGGTGAGAGGTGGGGGGATGTTAATTGTCCTGTCTGAGATAATTACAAGCATCAAAGAAGAGAAACAGTCCTTGTAATGTGTGAGGTAGTTAATGTCTCTGTTTATACCACATGTTAATGTGTTGAATTTGAATATGTACCCTAACTCACAAATCTCTCTTTCGAATCTGTTGTTAAATTCTCTGGGTTCCAGGACACAGATTCTCAGGTCTTTAACAGAATAGCCCACTCCATTGAAGTGTTCGCTGACCAGCATATGTGTGTTGAGTTTCTTGATGTCTTCTCTGTGTCCATTTATTCTTTGTTGAAGGGTTTGCCCAGTCTGTCCAATGTACATCGTATCAGGGCATTGTTGGCATATAATAGCGTATAGAATGCTGCTGGAAGGGCACGAGAATGTGCCTTTGATTGTGTAACTGACATGGTTAAGTCCAGTGATGGTATCCCCAGAAAAATATCTGTGGACAAGGTTGGCAGTGGAGTTTGCTGCAAGGAAATGTTCCAGGATTAGTATTAACATGGTGTAACCTGTGATGGCTGCTGAGAATCTTTCTCCGTTTAGGAGGTTGTCTATAGGAAAGGACAGGCCTGTCACCTAGATCCTTCTGGAGTGTAGCATCCTGATCAAGAATAGGTTATAGATTTTTAATGATGCATTGCAGGGATTTGAGTTGGGGGCTACAGGTGATGACAAGTGATGTTCTGTTGTTGATCTTCTTGGGCCTATCTGGGTATTTGTCTGGCCAGTTTGTCTGTCAATTTGGATTTTTTTTACTTCTCCCAGTGGGTAATTCAGTTTTATAAATGCTTGATAGAGGTCTTGTAGTTTTCAGTCTCTGTCAGTAGTGTCAGAGCAGATGCAATTGTATCTAGGGGCTGATTGGAGCAGGTTATCTATTTATAATCATAGAATCATAGAATACTAGGACTGGAACGGACCTTGAGAGGTCATCGAGCCCAGCCCCCTGCCCTCATGGCAGGACCAAATATTCTCTAGACCATCCCTGATAGACATTTATCTGACCTATTCTTAAATATCTCCAGAGATGGAGATTCCACAGCCTCCCTAGGCAATTTATCCCACTGTTTGACTACCCTCACAGTTAAAATCTTTTTTCTAGTGTCCAACCTAAACCTCTCTTGCTGAAGTTTAAGCCAATTGCTTCTTGTTCTATCCTCAGAGGCCAAGAAGAACAAGTTTTCTCCCTCCTCTTTATGATACCCTTTTAGATACCTGAAAACCACTATCAAGTCCCCCTCAATCTTCTTTTTTCCAAACTAAACAAGCCCAATTCTTTCAGCCTTTCTTCATAGGTCAAGTTGTCTAGATCTTTGATCATTCTTGTTGCTCTTTTCTGGACCCTTTCCAATTTCTCCACATCTTTCTTGAAATGCAGTGCCCAGAACTGGACACAATACTCCAACTGAGGCCTAACCAATGCAGACTAGAGCGGAAGAATGACTTCTTGTGTCTTGCTCACAACACACCTGTTAATGCATCCCAGAATCATATTTGCTTTTTTTGCAACAGCAGCACACTGTTGACTGATGTTTAACCTGTGGTCCACTATAAACCCTCAATCCCTTTCTGCCATACTCCTTCCTAGACAGTTGCTTCCCATTCCATATGTGTGGAACTGATTGTTCCTTCCTAAGTGGAGCACTTTGCATTTGTCTTTATTAAACTTCATCCTGTTTACCTCGGACCTTTTCTCCAATTTGTTCAGATCATTTTGAATTTTGACCCCATCCTCCAAAGCAGTTGCAACCCCTCCCAGCTTCGTATCATCTGCAAACTTAATAAGCGTACTTTCTGTGCCAATATCTAAATCGTTGATGAAGTTATTGAACAGAACCGGTCCCAAAACAGACCTCTGCGGAACCCCATTTAGTATACCTTTCCAGCAGGATTGAGAACCATTAATAGCTACTCTCTGAGTACAGTTATCCAGCCAATTTTGCACCCACCTTATAGTAGCCCCATCTAAGTTGTATTTACCAAGTTTATTGATAATATCATGCAAAACGGTATCAAATGCCTTACTAAAGTCTAGGTATACCACATCCACTGCTTCTCCCTTATCCACAAGGCTTGTTATCCTATCAAAGAAAGCTATCAGCTGTAAGAAAGCTACAATCTAAGAAAACGTTTTGAAACATGTATCTATATAGCAGAATTAATATATTATTTAATTTTGTCTTGCTGCCCCACTTTTTTAAGGGTCATATTATGAATTCCTTCAATCTCAATGACGAATAATTATTCGCAATAGTCTCTTTGACTTCAATAGATGGTGACTATGAGTAATTCCTTAACAGGACAGGAAGCATATCTTCTAATAAGTTTATAATGAGGCTTCTGGATGCTACTGCAACACAAATTGTTAATCATCATTTATTAGGGTCTCTAGGACAAGTGAAGATCCTGCAAGCACTTACATATGAGTAACTGTGTGCTACTTGGGTGCATAAGTAATCACAGGATCAGGCCTCTGAAATGTTTAACGTATTTCATGATCCTGAAGTTTTTCATTTTTAGAGCTAAATTGGAGCTTGTCAGCCATTCTAGTTCCACCTAGTAGTATTCATAAGCAAATATGATTGTAATTTATACCATTTTCTGAGCGATAATTGAGAGATTTAACAGACATTACCCATGTAAATCTCTTGTGCAACAAAAGTGGAGAATAAACCCCTCTATACAGACTTTGAAGACCTAAGATCTAAGGTCAAGTGGGATGTAATACTAAATGTCTGACCATGACAGCAGCAGACACCCACAGCTTGGGAGGAAAAGTAAAACCTTGACTACCAAATACACTGTGTATTTCTATGAAGAAAAAGAAACAGCAACTATTTGGTTAATTTCGTGCATCAGTCAGTAACGTATCCACAAATTATAAGGAAGCAAAACAAAATTCCTTCTTGCCTGGCTCTGAACTCTTTTCTCTTCCCAAAATATGCAAAAGCAATTCCAAAATAAATAGTCATCACAAGTAATATCCCTGTGCCATACTGCATGCTTTGCAATAAATCTTCAATGTTTTTAAATGCATGGTCAATATCAGAGAGTGTTTTGCACATCAGGCAAGAGGAGGCACTAAACAAACTTGTCAATTCAACAAATACATTATCTTTCTATAGTTCTCCAATAATAAATTCGTTGTCCTTTACCTGACATCAGTTTTACACCAGTGAGATTACTCATACTTGTAAGTAAGAGTATTATTCTCCAAATGACATAAAATAATACATGAATATTCTGGAGACTCTCTGTTCTGGATCCTAGTTATCTATTTTCACACCTATTTTATTTGTTATGTAGAATTCTTATTTTAGGATCATTTTATTCTTTATTATTATTTGCCCTATAGGTGTACAAGGTATTTTACATTCAAGGGGGAAAAAACACTTCTCTGTGCTGCAGAAATGACAGTCTACTGAAGTGTTTTTTTCGATATCTTGATAAAAGCACTCTGTCCTTGTGGCTGAGCTCTGTTGTTGCCCAGGTTTCGACGCAAAATCCTGCCAAGATTTTCACACAAAGCTGAATTCTGTGGGATCTATTCAAAGTCTTTGTGGGATCGGGGTCCAAGTTAGTGGAGATAAAAGGGAAAATATTAGTCCCAATCCCTAGACTCTACTTATGTCTGTTCTCCCATTAAAGTGAACTGCTTTTGCATTTTGCTTTGTCTGGATGCATTTATTTTAACATTGACTTAAGTGAAACTTCTCAGCATGATTATGGGCTTCAAGACAGGGCCCATTTATTAACAGATTCACTGATTCAGTTTAGTTACACCTCAGAGAGAAGCATGAGAAAATGGAGTATTTTTAGATCTTCTATAATTACTTGATAAATGAGCATTAATGATACTAAAGGCACCAGATTAAAATATTGAAAGAAAGCTGGAATGATGCAAGAGGGTCATTACTTCTCATTTGTTTTGAAGATGACTCATTTAGCAACAACTTCCTGTTAATTTTCAGAGGGCTAAATGGGTCCAGCTGATGATACGCAAGCCGGTTCATGAAACTCAGTAGCCTTTGTGAGTTCTGTCTGGTTCCCTTTTTTGCCGATAGCAAACCACTATGCAGTGGAATTGGACAAAATTACCCACTAGACAGCCCTTCCATGCTAGTTATAAATCTGTAATACTTTAATTAATCTAGGTTCTCTTCCTTTTAAAGTCTGTTTTGTCAGTCCTAAAATAAACTATTTTATTGCATGCTGAGTTAAATGCAGTGTTCACTAAAAGATTATAATCATTGCTCCACTTTTTCCATGAAATTCTTAAGCAGAAAGAGCCAATCTGTGTCTATCTTTTGTTTGCAGCGTTGTAGACATGAAGAACTCAATGTAAGTTTCAGTGTTTGACTCTCTAGGAACAGAAATTGGTCCAATAAAAATATTATATCAGCCACCTTGTCTCTCCTGCCTCTTATGAATTATACAAAAAAAAATAACAAATTAGGGAATGCATCTTTTTCATGTCATTTGCTCAGAATCACAGTTCATCTGCTAGGACAATTACCTCTGCCAAGAGACCAGTGTCTAGTATGTGGCAAAGCTATAGGAGAATGGGGGGATGCACAAACCCTAACAGACAAATAGAGGTAAAAGAAATTGGTACAGAGAAAAACTGGGTATAAACTAGCAAAACTGATGCTTATGACTGAATATACTTTGTGGTGGTTCATGAGAGAAAATGAGTGCATTTCTGTATCTATTTGCATACATGCATACAATAATAATTTAAGATTGCACAGGCTGAACCTCTCTCATCCTGCACCCTGGGGATCTGACCGGTGCTGAACAAGAGAATTTGCTGGACCCCAGGAGGTCAATGTTGTCTAGCAGCGTTAGCAACACTTCCACTGCTTAGTGGGCTCTTAGGAGACATTTGCAATAAATTAGAGCTAAATAACAAAACAGAACACTGAGAGCCGGGACTAGTGGCTGGAAACAAACTTTAGGGGACCACAGAAAATTTGGCCATACCCATGATAAGCGGTCATCCGGCTAACTAAAATCACGGATGTTGCTGGACGAGAGAGTTCTGGATTAGAGAAGTTCAGCCTGTATTTCCTATTGTATTTTAGGTTTTCATTTTACTATTGTCACTATCCTTGTCTCCCTTGTGGACCTTCTTGAAAGATGCCAGATCTCAAGACATGTTTTGATTTAAAATAATATTTACAGATAAACGCATGATTGAAATCTATTTCAGCTGAAGGGAAATCACTAAATTAACGCTACCCCTACCTCAGAAGCCTGAGTATGGCTCTATCAGACATTTCTTCTCAAGGTTAATAAAATGATGAGGCTATCATCTTACTTGCAGTTAAATAATGAGGTTGGGGTTGTTCCTGCTTTGAGCAGGGAGTTTGGACTAGATGACCTCCTGAGATCCCTTCCAGCCTTAATCTTGTATGATTCCATGAACGTGTGGTTTATTGAAGATTCCCTATCTTATATTTGGAACTGAGCTGTGCAAAGCTCTCGTTTGGAAGTTAAATCTTTTCAGGGAACATAACTTGGAAGATTCTGTTCTTAAAGATTCTTGACCTGTGTGGTTTGCTTGGAAAACAGAGCTACCTTGCTACAGCCAGGAATTGCAGCATACATCCAAATGAATTATAGGTAGGCTGTTATGTGGCAGTAGAGGGATCTAAAGTTGGGAAAGTCAGCCCAGAATTTAGCTGGGTTTACATGTCGTAAGATGCTGTCTAATAAAGTAGAGTCTGTCCATATATTTGTTTATGTGCCTGGACTCTGGATTAAGAGTCTGCAAAAATCACAGGGAAGAGTTTGCAAAGTATTTTTGCCTATTTGGTACCGCCTAAAATGTTCCTCTTCTGTATAATTTTATGAAACACAGTAATACGACAGTGAAAGCATCATGATTAAATAACTGTTACCTTTATTTCTTCTTCTGGCCTGCTGATGGAGGACACAGGGGCCAGGTACCCCAGGGCTGGGTGATTCTGGAGGACCTGAGGCTCCTGGCTACTTCCACCACTGCTGCAGCAGTGAGGGTAGCTAGAGCCCTGGTCCCATTAAATTGTCGCTGGAGTGCAGCACAGTGTGCCCTGGTCAGCTCTGAGATCTGGGCAGTGAAGGCAGTGCAGCATGCACCCAGCTACACTCAGGGGCCCATCCCTTCCAGAAATGCAGAGCCTGGGGTCCCTACCTTGTCCAGAGGCCCCGCAAGTCAGGTCCCCAGTTCTTATTAATTTGCAAGTAACAGGAATTCAGACAAATACAATGCCACTCAGACCAAGAGGCCATTGGAAGCATAACAATTTTACAAAATTCTCATGCTAAAGGGGCCAAATTTGACTTTGAAATAACAATTAGAACATGAAGAATTTCAGACACTTCTTGAACATTTGTCAGGCTTCATCCAAGATCTGTTAGACAGCGAGAGTATTTGGAATTGTATCTCTCTGACTGGCGTAGTGACAAAACTTCAGTGATTACTTATATAATACTTTGCAGTTTGAGAACATTTCATCAAACATTAATTAATTAAAACTGGGAACAGGAGTCTCTTTGACTTCAAGTGGCTTTGGATTTGATCTGCAATGCATACTGCAGACCAGGGGTTCTCAACCTTTCTTCTTCTGAGGCCCCTCCACCCTCATATTAAAAGTCCACAGCCCAGCTGAGCCACGTCAACTTTTTCATGCACGGGGGACACTGCAAAGCTAAGTTGCTCAGACTTCAGCTTCAGTGCTAGGTGGTGGGTCTTGGGGCCCTGGGCTGCTGTCAGCCAGATAGGACTAAGGCTTTCTGCCCTGGAACCTAGTGACTCTACTGACAGCCATGCTCAATGGACCCCCTGAAACCTGTTGAGTGTCCCCAGGGGGCTTTGGACTTTTAGGTGAGACCCACTGTTGTAGACAGGGCAGCACACATCAGAACCCTATGTTTTGCAGCACCTTGGGAACTTCAGTGGGAGTCTGCATTACCACAGGAGTCTATCCCAGTAGGTTTCAAAGAAGAATAGGGGTTAGGAAGGTTAAGTAATTCCATGTGTACAGTCTGCTTAGACCAGATCAGATATAGGACATATAACTTGGTGCACTATATTACAGAAAGAAACAGAAAAGGAGGGGAAACCCCATCAATAGACACTTCAGTGAAAAAAAGTTAAGCAAGCGAATAGGTACATTGGAGAATTGGAGAATTGAGAATCTCGGTTATAAAATGGGTTTAACAGAAGAAAGGAGACCATTAAAGTAATTGACCCATTGGATTTTAACTGACAACAAAGAACCCTATCTGAAATAACAGAAAAGAAAAGGAACCCAGGGTGCAATTCTGTTTTCTTATAGCAGCATCAATCCAGTGCAACTTGGCTAATTTGTCTAAGAGCAGAACTTCATTCATACTGAGCTCCAGGAGGGAATGCTTCTGAAAGGGAAAATAAATGGTGGTAGATGTAAAAATTGCTGTCAAGGCAAGTCACACAGCTACAAGCAGTCGTTAGAGAGGATCCACGGTAGATTTATTAGTTTAAAACTAAATACTAAAAGCAGTGGTATGGTCTTGATGTCTGGCCATTAGGCCTTTCCTGATCAGTGGTCCTGGACTCTGAAGTGTGTAGCATGTGCTCAGCAGATACCATCCGTCTTTGTACAACAGAGAACATGTTTAACTAATCTAGGCCCTTGCTATCTGCCCCCACACATGATTTTTATAAAAGCTGACTGCTTCCCTTTCATTTCAAACCAAAGGAATCCAGGTGGCATCAGAAAGCATGATGAACATGACTGCTAAGATCACCTACTGTTTGTACAGACCTACACGGCATAGCCATGCTTGGGTGGTGAGTGGACCAGATTTCTCATCTTAATTCTGTACTTCTTTGAGTTTGTGGATTTTTCATAACATACTTGTATGTAGTTAAATGGTTAACTAGCTGATCTTAAAATGTAATAATATTATCCTCTTTGGAGACTAAAGCTCTCCTACTAGCACAAGGTCCTATACACTTTTCCAAAAGGGGGAATGTTTCCCTGGATTTCTCTGTGAAAAAAATCCTAACATCCCAAAACTTGAACACATTGAAGACTATATTCAACTTTTTCAATTTATGTCAGCAAAAACTAGATAAGACTACATTACAAAAATTTAAATTTGTTTTTTTTTTTTAAATGTGAGATAGTATTGGCTGAGTTTTAGCAGGAATTAAGTGGATAATTATTTTTTCTGCCAATTAGAAATATATCCAAAACACATCTTAGAGATGAAAAATACAGTTTAGATAATCTCTTAGATGTCACATCTGCCATCATCATATACCCATAACTCCAAATAACAGTAATAAGTGACTGATGCATATATAACAGCGTGACAGAATAGACCCCCCCCCTTAGAATATTTCAACCCATGATTAATATAATTTGGGAGGGAGCACTTTCGTTTTTTTTAACATTTCTCTTTATAGCCATGACAGCTGAGGAGATGGGTTGCTTGGTATTTATTGTTTGATGACTTCAGTTTACCATTAAATTGATCAAAATCTGCAGTAGTATTTTAGTTCAGAACATTTTAGTAGCTATGAGACAAAATTTGATGTACACAGAGATGCAGCCATGTATTTACAAAGTAGAACAACTTTCTGTCTGTGAAAACGCCTGTCAGAAACAAGTCAGCTCAGGCAAAGATACATGTTCATACTTTGCCTAGGAGAAATATTCTTGTCACATAAAAATCCCACTATTAATCAAAATCACATTATAGCTTCTGGAATGAAGTTTCCTTTACTACTCTTTAATAATAAGTCCAAGATAAGATAAAAATTGGTAATTGTACATTCTCTTCTGATGGAAGATAATGCTAAAGTGGTATAGAAATTTGAGTTACAAGAATATATTCACTCCGCTAATAGGCTTCCTTTATGTAGTCTTTACTGATTTATTCACTACACATTTTCTCCACATACAGAAAAATTTAATTGGAAGTTACTTATTACATTGTTACAAATTGTTCACCAGAAAGTTTTCTTTAATCAACTGATCCTTACTGCAAGGAGCACTAGTTTATTTCAATAGCACATTCATCAAGAGCAGGAGTACAGCAAGCATTGCCGATAATGGTGTTACAACAAAGTTTCTCTGAACATTTTAAGGGCTGCGTATGTGCGGCTGCAACCACGTGAGACAAGACAATGATTTATTTGAATTTGTGATTCTCCGTACTAAAAAGTTTCAATGAAAGGTGAATTACAAGCAAGAGCTAACCTTGTAACTCCTCAAGGTGTGGTGCCAGGAGAGAACATTATAATAATTAGAGTAGAATTCTGCCTTTAGATTGGTGCACTCACAGCTCCCACAGAAATACAGGAGCAATGTGTTCCTCACACAGCCAAGGATAAAATTTGAATGTTAGGCCATGTCTACACTGTGGGGAACTATCAGCAAAAGATAAGCAAATTGTGCACCATAATTTGCATATCTTTTGCTGACAGTTCTTTCAGGAGAGGCTTTTCCGACATTTGGCCCATCCACGTGAGGTCAAATGTTGGAAAAAAAACTTCTGTCAAGACATCTCTTCTTCCTCATGGAACAAGGGCTATGTCTAGACGGCAGGCTTCTGTGGACGAAACTTTTGTCAAGAGAAGTTTTGTCAACAGAGCGCACGTCCAGACTGCAGATCTGTCAGCAGCGATCTGCCAGCAGAGATCTGCCAGTCAGGAGCATTCTGTCAACCATCCCCGTACACCCTGTTCCATGAGGAAGAAGGGACATCTTGAAAGAGGGGGGGTTTCCAACATTTGGCCCCATGTGAACAGGCCAAATGTCGAAAAAGCCTCTCCTAACAGAACTGTCAGCAAAAGATACACAAATGTGTTGCAGTTTAGACGTAGCCTTAACGGGTGTTGTCCATCCTGAAGAATGGATGGGATGATTTAGTTAGCGTTGATCCTGCTTTGGGCTGGACTCAATAACCTTTTGAGGTCTCTTTCAGCCCTAGGATTCTGATTCTATGATTCTAAGAGTAAATGTGGGTGGGGGGAATACTATGCAAGACACTCAGATAGGTTCAGTAATTGTTTCTGTCTAAACCATTCAGGAGGAAGGAAGGGGTATCAAAGATGCTAGTACCCTCTGTAGAGTCTCCAAAACTTTCTAAGCTCCTCAACTTTAGGACAGCAAGAGTTCCTCTACAATTCTGTAAGTGAGCTCATTGGTCATGTCCTATTCCCATAGATGGTCTGTGCCTTTTAACTACCTGTCATGTACATTAAAGATAGATGGTCTTGTGGCACAGAGTGTACCTCAAAAGCCATTCCCAAGCCAGTATGTTTTAACTGTCTGCTCCCACATGATTGGTCCTACCAGGAGGCATCCAGGCAGCTGGCAAATCATGGGCTGTCCAGACCTCCTCCACAAGGTATCAACTGCATAAAGACTACTCGAGGTTATGGTGGCAAATTGCTAGGATTGTAGATGGAAGGATAGATACATAAATTCACAAACTTCACAGGTTTTTAGAGTCTAAACTTATTCTAGATCTAAACTTTGTAGCCGGCCCACTTCCATAATGGGATGCCAAATTCCAAACCCAAACTCTGAGTAGCTGAAATCTGGATCTCGATCTAAATTTGACACTTGAGGTCCTTATGTGACAGGCTACGTCTACACTAGCACATGACGTCGAAGTAGCCTATGTCAAAGTAAGAACATCGAAATAGGCTACTTCGACACATATCGTCTACACATACTCCGGGGCTGATGCAGTCGACGTTCAACATCGAAGTAGCGATGGGGAACATCAAAAGGATCCACCCTGGAAGGAAATGCAGAGTGTCCACACACACAAGTGCTCCCTGTCGAAATAAGGGGCCAACAAAGCCTGTGGATGGGGTCACAGGCTGGACTAGACCTTCTGGAGCAACAGCAAGCCAGTCCCTTAAAGGGCCCCTCCCAGACACACTCCGCCTGCACAGCACGAGGTCTGCAGAGCCAACAACCAGTTGCAGACCCTGTGAACACAACATGTACCCCAAGTTGCAGCAGCAGCAGCAGCAGCCAGAAGCTCTGGACTAAGGGCTGCTGCACACGGCAACCGCAGAGCCCCACAGGAGCCGGGCAGAGCATCTCTCAACCCCTCAGCTGATGGCTGCCATGGAGGACCCCCCCCGTTTTGATGTAGCGGGACGCAGATCGTCTACAAATGCCCTACTTCAACGTTGAACGTCGAAGTAGGGCGCTATTCCCATCTTCAGATAGGAATAACGATTTCGACGTCTGGATATGAACATTTATCCATTAGGAAGTGGACAGAGACCACCAATTAATTTCTCATGGACCACTAATGAGCCAGCATATGGTACAGGTTGAACCTCTAGTCTGGCACTGTCTTGTCTATCAACATCCATAATCTATAAAGATTTTAGTTAGTCAGACAATCATTTATCATGGGTGTGGCCAAGTTTCCCTTGATCCCATAAAGATTGTTTACAGCCACCAGTTCTGGCTCTCAGCGTTCTCTTCCATTGTTTGACTTCAAATTACCACTAAATGTCATCTAAGAGCCCAGTGAGCGGTGGAGATGTTGGTAATGTGTTAGACGGTATTGACCTCCTGTGATCTGACAAACTTTCTTGTTCGGCACCAGCCAAGTCCCAAGGGTGTCAGACTAAAGAAGTTCAACTTGTAATAGTTTTTGGTCACTTCCACCTGGAGCTGGAATTGAATGGGACAGCATTAACAATGAAGGGATCAGGTATAGGTTACACAAGAGTCTCAGTTACTAAGCATGTTCCTGGCACATCCCTTTGAATAATATTTCCGTCCTTGCATCATCTATGTGTAGATCTTCTGGTTTTGAAGGCTTATTAATTTATCTTGATTATGTTTATTTTTGGCAATTTGTGATTGTTATGTAGCTGGGTAAAAATCAGGGGTTTTCAGAGCTTTGTGTTAATGTATACTCTGGTGAATAATGTATATTATATAAATTTCTTATTACAGTAATAGGTAACTTCTTTACGGTGTTTCAAATTACATTGCATTAAAGCACACGAGGGGAACTTTAGTGCATACCAGCAGGATCTACACAGATGAATTAATGCACTAACTGCTAATGATCTTTAGATATTGTACACCTGTTTTCTATATTACAGACCAATGTACATGAGCCCTTAGATACAAGTAACTATTTCTGGGATTTATTGGCTAAACAGTCATTTCATTTGTAAGGGGAAGGAAATGATGCTGTATTTAAGATACATATTAGTTTTTAAAATTCTGAAATCAGATGTTCCATCTATATATGATCCATGCACTTCTATAGTTAAGGAATACAAGCCTGGAAATACAGCTGTCAGTCCCTTTCAGTTGGATAGAGTATTTTACAACAGATCATGGGGAAATACTAATCTGTTTGGATACATAAGACTGCAACTCAGTGCAATTAATTATAGAACACCAGCTACAGTATGAAAGGCAGAATTTGATGTCAATATCGTATTCCCTGAGACCCATGTGCCTAAAGAACTAGAAGAAATTGAAGGACCCACAAAATTCTGCTTTATAGGCAATATAATTTTTTTCTTAAATGAAGAATTCTCTGAAGTTCTTGGATACAGTTCTAATCTCAGTGGTGGTTACTTCCAAAGCTTCAGAAGATACTTAAGTACTTGCTTGGCCTTCCTCTAGGTGCCTCACTATGTAACCAAAGCAAGCAGGCACATAACAAAACCATTTTTTTATGTAATGCATCATCCACTTCCTATCTTCCTATCTAGAATTATATACATTATGGGTTTGTCTATGCTTGCCCCCCAACTTCAAAGGGGGCATCTTAATCAGGGTGATGGGAGATTACTAATGAAGTGCTGCGGTGGATACGCAGCACTTCGTTAGGCTAATTTTCCCCCGCGGCAATTTCAAAGTGTCAAACTTTGAAATGTCAGCCTGCATGTAGCTGCAGGCACTTTGAAGTAGCACGGGCACTTCGAAGTGTTTACGGCTACACGCATGCTGGCACTTCGAAGTTTGACTCTTCGAAGTTGGCACGCACAAGAATTAGCCTAATGAAGTGCTGCATATTCACCGCAGCACTTCATTAGTAATCTCCCATCACCCTGATTAAGATGCCCTCTTCGAAGTTGGGGGCAAGTGTAGAGCCAGCCTATATGAGCTAAATGCAAAGGTGATGCATAAGGAAATCTTAGGAGGTCAAATTATGCTCTGAGTTACACCAGTGTAGATGCAGAGTGTTAACAGAGATGCACTGCATTTACGATAGTGTAACTAAGAGCAGAAGCTAGACCAGCAAGTCTGAGCACTTTATCTGGCATAATTAACACCCTCTTCTAACTCCTCAAAGACAAATTCTTCCTCGACTTGCATTCTGTGGAGCAGCACTAATGTCAGTAGATGTGACAGAGGTGTAAATCAGAGTGAAAATTAATCCTTTATGGGTAAATTACACCCTCCCTAAATTCCTGGGACACATTTACCAACCTGTAATTTATATCTTTTCACCTCTGAAATTGGTGTGAATATAGATTTGGTTAGCTGTTCTGGAGGAAGGGGGAGGCTGTCTGAATAATTTACAAATGTGAAAGTCCATATATTTGAAATTTGGAAAGAAATATTTGTTTTGGGGATATAATCTTGAATGTCAAGTTGCAATGTAGCGTAAATATTTACAGCCAAGTTACAACATGTCTTTAAAATTAGGGGATTTTTTATCACTGTACTGACATAGAAGTGGGAAAATTTTGCCAGATAAAAGGTTGTGTTAACTATAGACTTCTACTAGTGTTATCAATCATATGCAGTGGTCTTGAAATTAATGTCTAAATACTTTGTAATAATTTTAACTGTTTTTTATCAAGCACCTGTTTTGTATATTATTCAAATTTCTTTAACAGACAACTGTTTTTCCTTTTGGTGACTTTGTCAAGCTTAACTTGGGATTAATTTGACTGCAGGTGTCAGATACAAACAGTATTTTAGCAGCGCTCCTGAGAACCATGTGGCTAAAATACAGAAGCATGAAAGCATGTTGATCAAAACTTTGAAAGATTGATGGAACTGAGTTATGCAGCTTAAATATCTTTGTTCATCCTGAAAAGCTGAGCTTGAAAAAGTGTGTCAGATTTTGGTTATCATTTTGGTTATCATTTTCCAGTGTTCCCAATTATCACAGGCGAGTGATTATATATATGGGGGCAATTAATTGCAATTCCTCTGTTGACATAAAATACAGAAAACAACTTTCATATATCACGCAGTGACAGTTACTGTGGTTCTCCAGCACTAAACACAAGTGGACTCTTTTTTAAGCTGATGCTTCTTCTTAAGTTGTCTGCGTCAACGCTGCCCTTCAACAAACATCTGCAGTTCATCTTATCGTTTGAAGAAATATATGAGTTTCTCTGTTGTTTCTTTTCCTTTTGCCGCTTCTGCTTCTCGATTTGTTTGAACACCATCTGCTACGTATAAAATGCAGAGTATTTCTGAAATGCGCATGCAGTGAGAAAACTTAAATTGTATTAAGCTTTGTTACCCTTTAACCCAAGATAACCTGACATTTTTCATCAGCCTATGGATATATTATGTATTGAAAACTAGCATGTTCAGTAGATGAGTCAGATAGTTTCTAGAAAGTCACTTATCTCAATACTAACCAAATTGTAAAAATGCCATTATGTTTTTAAAAGAAGTATTTTAATGTATTTTGTTTGAGTTAGGTATTCAAAAAATACTTCTTATATTAAGATGTATCCACAGCATATTTTCGTCAAAGCAAGTGGTGAGAATTAATGCACTGGTCTTGAAATTAATTGTAGAAGACACATAACTTTTTTTAAAATGTGTATTGCAAGGTCACATTAAACTGAACGTATGTCATGGCATAAAATTACCACAGGGTGGTGGAAGCAGTGCAGCTCCAATTGACGCTACAGAGAACAAGAGGGAAAACAGAACGAGAGTCACTTTGTGTTCCAGTTAGCCTAAGGAGAGGTGTCAAAAATTAGCTTTAGCTCATGGAAAATCCAGATGGTTAAAGAGTTGACCCATATCTAATCCTCTGCCAAGCATGCACCACCAGCAGCACAGCCCTCATACCCCAGCACATGCGGTTGAAATTGCTCAAGTTCCAAGAAGTACCACACAGTTTGTAGAAAATTAAATTTGAAATCATGCTTTAGGGAGAGGAAATGCAATCCCATCAGTGTTTTATTATTCCAATTTTAACCCAAAAGAGCAATAAATATTGAAAAGGAAGCCCACAGGCCAGCACCTCACTGTAGTTCTTGGGATCTTATCCTGGTGAGAGTATCACCAAAGGAATCCAGCTGCTGTTCTGTTTTGAAAAATATATTAAATCTATTTGATTTGGCTAAAGATGTTAAATAAATACTTTTTATTCATAGATACAGTATCAGAAATACAAACTCAGCCTCTCTTGCAAGTCATATATATTACTTAGCATACTGTTAGCAATAATAACATTGATTGCCATTAGTAAAGTATCAAGGTGTTAGGTTGAGTGTAACATTTAGAGACCACATGCTCATCTGGTGTAAATCAGTGTAGCTGCATTGATCCATGGACTTATACCTGCTGAGGATATGCTTGTTTGATACTAGGTAAATCATTCACTTATACTGGAGTGGAAACAAAGGAAACACCTATAATATAATATTGTGTGTGTACCTCCAGGTGTTGTTTATGAAGTACATATGAAGTTATTTACACCAGTGGAAATCAAAAGTAATAAGAGAATAAGGCCCAAGACTTCTTGTGCTTTGTACGTGTTAAATCACATATTCAAAAATATCTCTGATTAATGTGGTATAGTACTGTGTTTTAAACCATTAATAAAAGAAGCAAAATTACAACATAGCAGTGCTCATGGTATAAAATAATATAAACCTTCCTTCAAATACCATTTTTTCTGCCTCAATTCACTTTCCACTATAGAGTGAGTGAAAAACCCATAGAGAATAAAACCAGTGATCCCTCTGAGCAAGGATACAAACTTACCTAGATATGTCAACCACACAGATTTATGGGACAAGGAGTTTTTCACGCGGAAGAAAAAAAGCTTATACATCAGTCATCTATAGAAAACTGAAAATAAAGCTCCCAGTTATTTTCATGTATTAAGAAGTATAGAAAAGTTGGGTTCAGGAAGTTTTTTTAGCCCTCTTATAGCCATGGAATAGTTTCTTCATGGGTGTATAAGAAACACTTGTGTTGTAGTGCTATTAATGGTATGATTTGTTAGTGCACTTTTATGTATGGAGTGTCAGCATCTGGTAAGGTCTACAGCTGTAGCTCCTTGACACTGCCAGATGTTGTGAAGATAAAATACCTCCTGGGTGAGGAACCGGCTGGATTCAGGATCTGTGATACGTGTTCTTAATACAGTTTAAAAAGGCATCTGTCTTAAAATAATTTCAACATCTTACTTTTCTATTTACTGGTTTGTCAGATCATTTTGTTTCCGTGGAAATATTTTAGAGTTCCTGCTGATGTGATTTTTAAACTGCAACTTAAGTTTTCCCAATGTATTGTTCTGATGATGTTACTGTAAAAAAAAGGACAAAAGAAAGGAAACTTGATAATGGACTTTTATCAGCTTAATCAGATTGACCAAAATGAGCAAAAAGACGTTCAACAGATATTTTTAATCCATGTTAGCAGTGAAACAAATGCAGGTTATGAACATGAATATATTAAAGATTCATTCAAAATATTGTTGCATAAAAAAGATGAGCAAAACTGATAGAAAACAGAGTGATAGAAGCATTGCTGCAGCATCCTACCCCATAATTCATTACATTGTCAACCTCTTAAAATAGTAATGATACTTGACCCTTATTAGTATTTTTGGGCAATATATGAGCTTGAGTTTCCTTGGGTGAAAACTAATGCTTTAGACCACCCTTTAGACCACCATTCTATCTAGTTATAGTACATATTAATATTATTCTTGGGTCATTTAACTTACTCCCAGTGAAGAGTGGAGAATTGTGCTAAGCTGTAAATCAGCTTTCTTCTGGAATGGATTTGTGCCATAACAGATTATCTTGAGAATTCCAGTCTTGTTTGACTATGGCAAAGAGATTATGGTATATAAAATTCTGCTAAACTTAGCTTGTTTCATTTTTATACTTCTCTTCTTGTCTTTCTACCTATGAATAGTTAAGTCCTGTTATGGTGGACAATGCACTGAAGGAGGGAATTTTGCTATAATAAAACCCCTACTGCGAAAACTTTATCCATATGTCATTAATTGCCACATCACTTCTAAATATGAACTACAACGCAAGGAAGGTACTAAATAAGCACATAGTTACTGAACATATAATTTTTTAATTGCCAAGAGAAAATCAGAACATCATAAAAATTATCAGCTAACATATTTTTGTTTATAAAGTTACTGTATGTTGTGAATATTCATATCTGTATGATCTATTTTAAATGGCCAATGAGTTAGCCAGTTAAAGTAAATACGACATGCACAGGACAGGTCAATAAAAAAAGCCAATGTAGTATTCTTTTAAAGATTAGCCAAGTAACTGTTTATGCAATCATAAATATGTTTCACATATTTCTGGCAAATAAAAAATATTTACCTTCAACTTCCTAGAAAAGATTTACAGGTATGTCCCTAGTCTGTTTTGCAGATGTGCCTTCATGAATTTAACAGTAATATATACTGTCATCATGGTTGTCTTCAAATCTTTGAAAGCACTTCTTTTTTTTCACAATACATATTTTATTGAATGTCTAGTAGCTATGCATGTATATTTGGAAATTGTGTGTGGGCATGTGTGTGCTTAATACATATATTTAACTTTTTGATACTATGATGAGTGATCAAGAAATGCCTAAAACAGATGTATTTTGTGCATGCGCATGTAGTTTGGAAATGTACATCTCAAATAGACAGATGCAGAGAGAAAAGTGGAGGGAGATCCACAAATTAACAAATCATCTATCTTTAATCCAGTTCAGAAATTAGTTTTGGAGAATGAAATAGAACAAAAATTTAATTCTGAGGAGCATTTGTTCAGGCTATTTATCAGATACAATTTTATACCATTATTAGGGTGAGAAATTTTTATACCCCTTGTTCCTTATAATGAATATAATCCTTTCTATGATTTCGCCACTTGGTGCAGATGGCCACTTCTGAATGAATGCCCTTTGCTTGACATTTGTGAATTATAATCCATGTTTTAAGTGACTGTTATATAAGGGGTTAGTTTGAATTCTAAGGTAGGGGGATTAAAAAATGAAATATGTCTTAAAAAGGAAACATTTTAATTCCTTTCCCTCTGTGCTAAAAAAAGAGTGTTGTGTTTATTTCACTCGTGGTGGTGTTGTTTCAGTATCTGATTGAGATTTAAATGACTCATTTTGTATCACAATCTGCTGGAAAAAGCTAAATATTCGTAAGATTTGATCAGATTTGCATAACATTTGTTGATTATGAGAAATTTAGGGTGCTTTTTTTTGTGTTATAAAGGTGGAATGTTTCTGAGTTGAGATTTCCTAAAACGTATTTTGAAATGTACACTAATTGCTAACTTTACAACTCAAAATTGATAGCTTTCTTGAGCAAAAAACTGCATTTATTCCTTTAATGGCTGTTAACTCTTCTAATGGTCTGGAACAATTGTTAGAGATTCTTTTTCTTTCTTAATTACTTTTTCCAAATAAAACCAAATTTTAAAATTACAGATACTTTTTCACCAAATCCAAATAAGATTTTTTTTACGTACATTCATATTAAACCTCCACCAGCATTTAACCTGTAACTTTGCCTATTTTTGTAAAAGTATTACAGTTTGTGCTAAGAACATTAACTTACTGCAAATAATCCATACTTTTTTTTTCCACTTTTCAGAAGCCCTAAATCACATTTGAACACAGTGGCAAAAAACAGAGATAAAAATTGAGATTGTTCAAAGAAAGAAGTCTTATTTTTGTATTTGTAAGGCCTTCAAAAAAGATGAAGGCTTAATTTAGAATTAACCACATTAACTCAAGACTATTTGATATTTTAGCTTTAACATAAAAGCAGCACTACCGTCTTCCTGATGTGCCTTTTAAACAATTTCAGTGCAAGTTTCAAGAACTTTAGACTGTAATTTTTACGTTTTATCTGAAAACCATCCACTATGGCTACATCTACACTACAGAGATCTTTCAAAAAAGTTTTTTCAGAAGATCTCTTCCAGAAAAACTTATGTTAAAGAGTGTGTCCACACACAAAAAAGCGGATCGAAAGATTGATTTGCTCTTTCGATAGAGAGCATCCATACAGCCCCCAGACATATAGTAAAAAAATAAAGTAAATGGGCATACATATGGAGTCGTACACCAAAGTTTGAAACACATAAACCTAATGAATACATCTGTGCCATGCTATAGCATGAATTGTAACTGTATAACTCAACATGCATAGAAATGTCCATGTGCAGAGTTAAAACAACAGACAAGTCACACTGAGAAAGTATGGCGTTTGGGGAAGTAAAACCAGCAAAGGTATGAAGTAATATTAAAGCAACAGTGTAGCTGGTGAGATCCTCCCTGGTTATGTCAGTGCAGGAAGGAGGGTTTCATCTGCCCAGACTGAAACTTCAGCATCCTTGAACGTACAGAAATTTTTGATCCCACTCCAAATGTGGTGATTTGTTCTTCTCGCTATAAATTAGGACTGGTTGTAAAATAAGTTTTTCAAGGCAACTGAACTGTAATGCCCATGAGACACCATGGCAGCACTCCCCAATAAAAATATTTGTTTTGGGCCAGTGTTTGATTTTGGATAAATAAATCACCATTTCTTGAAGAGTCCAGGTACTTTTTGCCATAAATAATGTTTGCTCAAAAGCCCAGTTTTCAGCTGAGAAACAATTTTGACAGAAATATTTCTGGCAACAAAATGTCAGCATCAGACCTCCTCTTCCCTGGACCCTAACACTCTTCCTGTTCTGCATGTTGTCGCTCAATGCAATCCTTATTTCTTTTTGTAATAGATGGGGAATCAGTTGAGCAGAGGGAGGTATAATGTACATTGTGTCCGCATAAAGAATTTTCATACTCTGACCCCACCCCCAACCACACTCAGTGCTCAAAAGCACAGCCAAAGTGGATCAGACCAAAGGACTGGTCCATCTAGCCCAGTATCCTGTCTGTTGACAGTAGCCAATGCCAGGCGCTCCAGAGGGAGTGAACTGAACAGGTAATCACCAAGTGATCCCTCCCCTGGCTCGCATTCCCAGCTTCTGACAAACAGAGCCTTGGCACACCATTCCTAGTCATCCTGGATCATAGGTATTGCTGGACCTATCCTCCATGAATTTGTCTAGTTCTTTTTTGAACCCTGTAAGAGCCCTGGTCTTCACAACATCTTTTGGCAAGGTGCTCCACAGGCTGGCTGTGTGAAAAAATTCTACCTTTTGTTTGTGTAAAACTTGATACCTATTAATTTCTTTTGGTGACTCCTAGTCCTCATGTTATGGTCTCTTCTAGATGTATATCCAAATCTTTGTGCTAGTCCTCACAGGGCTCCAAAGGAGGAACTTGTCCCAGTAATGCTCTGTAGTCAGGGTGGGTAACACAACAGTACGGATGCAGTAGCTTCTGGCCCTTCTGGTGTTTAATAATTGCAAGAGTATAGGGACAGATTACCGAAAACCTGAATTGAAAGCTGGCTCATGATCTCTTAGATTATATCTACACCACAGCATTATTTTGAAATAAGCTATTCCAGAAAAGATTTTCCGGGATAGTTTATTTGAAATAACAGAGCTACACACAAATGGCATTTTGAAATAGCACTCAGCTATTTGAAAATATAGCTTCTACACACAACGAAGCTTATTTTGAAATAGAGCTATTGGACACACTATTCCTCATACAAGGAAGCTTACCAATTTTGAATAAGATGCCCACTATTTCAAAATTATTTCAAAATAGTGCTTGTATTGTGTAGGGCTGGGTCTACACATGCCCCTTCCTTTCGAAAGGGGCATGTTAATGAGCGGGTTTGAAAGATGCTAATAAGGCGTTGCAATGAATATGCCGCACATCATTAGCATAATGGCGGCCGCAGCGATTCGAAAGTGCAGCTTTTCGAATCGTGCACCACCTGTGGAGATGGGACTTTCCAAAAGGAACCCCCAGTTTTCGAAAGCCCTTCTTCCGATCACCAGATGGGAAGAAGGGCTTTCAAAAACTGGAGGCGGGGCTCCTTAACTTCGAAGTAAGAGGAAATGTGCATAAGCTCTCTGCTGGGTACTTCGAAATAGTGCCTAACTTTGAGGCTAACTTTGAAGTCAGTTCCAAGTGTCAACACACCCTTGGAGTGCCATGCTGTAGATGAAGCACCTTTGTTTTATATTTGTTGCTTGGCACTCAGGCACCACCATGAAGAACCTGGTTTGAAAACTTAGATACCAGATATATACAGGTGCCGCACTTCGCTGTCGATGTAGTTGAATTGTCTTCTCATATATAAGTAGGAATGAGCTTTCTTCTTGCATAACCTCTTACAGTAACTGTCGTGAGGGACATACTTTGTTTTCCTCTATTGTATAGGATACCAAGACAGCTTAATGCAGTCATATCACAAGGGTTTGTATTCAGCACACTTAGCTTAAAAAAAGGTTGCAGTTCTGTGTCAATAATAATATTTCACATTTTAGAGACAATAACTCTTTTTCACAACATACCTCTCAAGTATTTTCCCCATTCCACAAGAATGAAGAATGCGGCAGGAGTGAAACAATTTACCCTTGGCCACAGTGTGAATCAGTGCAAGAGACACAGAGGAGCCTGAGTTCCTGCCACCTAGGTCTGTGCTCAGAACACTTAGAGCATGCCTTTCTGTTCAGTGGTGTTATATAGCAACCTTGTTTACTGTCTCATACTGATGGTGCTTATCTCAGAACCATTAGGTATGATTAAAGAAAGCTATCACCTTTTCTCTGCAGTACAAAAGCAATGACAAAAATAAATAATTAGGCCAACTGTTTAAGAACAGTAAGATCAGTTCCTATGTCTTGATGACATAAAGTTGTTCAGGTTTCTGTTTAGCAAATAATGAAGGTGTAAGTGCCAACTCTGTGGCTGCTCTGGGGCTGAAGCACCCATGGAAAAAAATCTCAGCACCCTCTGGCAGCCATGCAAATCAGCTCCTCCTCGTCTATGCCCCAGCCTTCCCACCTGCCAGCCGGTCATGCAAATTAGATCCTCCTGTTCCCTCCCAAAGCTCCCACCCACTGCAATCAGCTGTTCAGCACCATTAAGGGGGCTCTAGGAGAGAGAGGGGCAGGAATAGTCAGGGGAGGGGTGGAATGGGTTAAGTGGGGACAGGCCCTAGAGTGGACCTGAGATCAGGCACCCCCAGGAGCTAGGGAATGCGGTACCTTTGATTGTAGGGGAGCTTTCATGGCAATAAACAGAGAATGTGTTATTTGAATTTGAGCCTGGCTATATGCCTTCCTCTACATGGCACCATGGCACAAGGCTTTGAGCTACTTAAGTTTGTTGCTGTCAGATATTTTCCTGCACCTTCAGAGTGTGATTCTCTAAACAGTGACAACTATATTCTTGGTAGGTTTGAGTATAAGAAATTATTTCTGAGAGTGCTCAGTGTCTAGAGTAGATTGTATTAGAAAGACAGTTCGTCTGGCAGCACAATTCCACCAATTAGACTAGGAAACTACCTTGGTTTCACACTGTTTTCCAGATCACTCTGTACATAGTTCACTGAAAAGGAGTGTCTTGATGCAGTGGATATTTTCCATGTGACTTTGTTACCCAACTGATTTCTGACTTGAATACAGTATTTTCCTCCAATGGAATAAAATATGTGGTGCCACAATAATTGATATGGGCAGGGATTTTGCTGCATTGTCATGTATTATGACTGTATACTTTCTCTATGCATGCAAGTTATTTTTAAAGGGGAAGGGAAGAAAAAGATAGGGAGAAGACAATCATCGGTTTTAACTATGTCTGTACTTCCTTATTTCCCACCATAGATTCAGATCAAAGAAACCAAGATGGAAACCAGCCAAGGTCATCTGAATGACAGCATGGAAAACAGCTAAATCCCTCCCACAAAGGGGTACCCCACTAATTTCAAAAGAGCATTGAGACCCTTTATTAGATATGTTCAACACCGCATAAAGGACCCACCAGATCAGTATTCCCGGTTAAGTCCTGAACAATGAAGTTGTCAAAGGGCTGGGGGAACCAGAAAC
The DNA here is from genome assembly GCF_033958435.1 of Carettochelys insculpta. Classification (NCBI taxonomy): domain Eukaryota; kingdom Metazoa; phylum Chordata; order Testudines; family Carettochelyidae; genus Carettochelys; species Carettochelys insculpta. Next base: position 62,332,288 of record NC_134144.1, read on the forward strand.
CCTGATACTTGTGTGGGACTTTTTGTAAAATGTGAACAAAAGTTGGTGGAAGCAGTTGTACTTTATCAAATTGATTTTTGGAGGGACTCACAGAACTCATTAGTTCCAAAGAAGCCACAGGCACAAAATTCAGACATAGATCTAGATCCAAGTGTCTGCCAAACTCAGGAGTGTTCAGGTGTAGGATTTGACATGGGTGCATCTCCACTTAAAGCCAGGCATGATTGAGGCTTCTCTATACAACCAATCCTCTGTCTTGACTTTCATTATTGTACTGTAGTTCTCCTGACATATGGGTGAGAAGTTATTTGGAGGTTTAATAATGACAGATATCCACTGCATATAGACTAAGGACGTCAAATTCATTTTCACTTTTGCTATTGATTTAAACTCAGATCTTCAAATCTGAGAAACCAGATCATAAAGGCTACGTCTACACTTGCACACGACATCGAAATAGCTTATTTCGATGTAGCAACATTGAAATAGTCTATTTCGATGAATAACATCCACACGTCCTCCAGGGCTGGCAACATCAACGTTCAACGTCGACATTGGGCAGCACCCCGTCGAAATAGGCGCTGCGAGGGAACGTCTACACGCCAAAGTAGCACACATCAAAATAAGGGTGCCAGGAACAGCTGCAGACAGGGTCACAGGGCAGACTCAACAGCAAGCCGCTCCCTTAAAGGGCCCCTCCCAGACACAGTTGCACTAAACAACACAAGATCCACAGAGCCGACAACTGGTTGCAGACCCTGTGCATGCAGCATGGATCCCCAGCTGCCGCAGCAGGAGCCAGAAGCCCTGGGCTAAGGGCTGCTGCACATGGTGACCATAGAGCCCCGCAGGGGCTGGAGAGACAGCGTCTCTCAACCCCTCAGCTGATGGCTGCCATGGCAGACCCCGCTATTTCGACGCTGCGGGACGCGGATCGTCTACACGTGCCCTACTTCGACGTTCAACTTCGAAGTAGGGCGCTATTCCCATCCCCTCATGGGGTTAGCGACTTCAACGTCTTGCCGCCTAACATCGATTTCAACTTCGAAATAGCGCCCAACACGTGTAGCCGTGACGGGCGCTATTTCGAAGTTGGCGCCGCTACTTCGAAGTAGCGTGCACGTGTAGACGCGGCCAAAGGCAATACATCACCTATCCTCCCTCTAAGAGCAGGAAAGAATTCAGATTTTTACAGAGTGAATGTGACACTATTTGATACCAAGACAGATTCAAGCAAAGTTGCATAGAAAACTGAAAAAAAAAACAAACAGGAAAATTTTTGTAACATTTTTACCATTTTCTATTTTACAAAATATTCCAAATTCTCTTCTTATTTCAAAAAAGTGAATAAATGTGAACCATGAGCTCTCAGTCCTAACGAACTACCTAAGGAAGAGAGGAAGGGAGGAAGAAAACAGCATTTCTTCATGCTCTCATGAACCTTACCAGATTAATGAAGAGGGAACGACATGGTCTGCTCACTCTCAAAACAGATTTAAGATTACCAATAATTGTTGCAAACAATTAGTCTGAAAGCGTTCCCCACTGGGATGAATGGATAGTCCAGTCTCCAGTCCCATTCGTTCCTCAGCCTCTCTGCTGATACAACTGGTGCCTAATTTGCTTCTGGTTTTTGTAACCTAGAAACCTTGTCTGCTAAATTCTGGATGCAGAACATCACCAGGCAGCAGATTTCACATGAGCCACAGAGCAGTCATCTTACAGAAACAACATGACGGACCTGGAATAGTCAAACCAACAACCCAGAAGCAAACAGCTCCATTCTCTGATTAAGTATTTTTTGAATCATCCACTCCAGTGGACAGCCTCTCTTTGTATTTTCCCCTTTGTAATAAAGCACAGAAAGAAAACCCCAGATTCAAATACTCCTGAATTTTCAGGAGCTCAGAATCCAGATCTAGATCTGAATTTTATAGGTCAGTCCTGCCATTTCTGTAGGAAATACTCTTTGACAGATCATAACATTCATGGGAGATTTGAGCTACAGGTTAGTCTAGAGAAAATACATTTCCATCTGTTTGACTAGACTTAATTAGCATGATGAGCAAAAACTACCTGTGTATCTTTAGCAGAAATATATAGGGGAGGATTGTTAGATATTATTTGCTTTATGTGAAAGAAATTAAGCTGAGAGACTTCCTTGCAAGTATTGTTCTTTATTATGAATAAAAGGAGATCTTGCAAATTATTCCTCATGCATTAATCTTTGACAGATGTTTACTTTGTAAAATAATGGAAAAAAGTTTAATATCTGTGACTCTTGGTACAAATTAGGAATTTGAGGAACAATAATACTATCAGTGCTTTTTTTGAAAAAAAAGAGGAGCAGGCCAGCTCCCCATCCCCACACCCATACACCTGCAGCTGGGGCAGCTGACATGCCAATACTCAGTACTGGAAAGTACCAGCACAAAAAAGCACTGGATACTAGAATATGGAGAAATAAATATAACGCATAAGACACGTGTGAGCTTTCTCATGGGAAATGGGCATCTCATGACCACAAGAGACCTAACAACATCAGACCATTTCTCTGACAGGTTCCACTCTGACAGATCATTTGCCCAGAAGAATGAAATTCTCTGTTTATTGAGAAAATAGCCCTGGCACCAGCGAGGGCTACACCTCAAGCTTGGTGGAATTCCAAGTTTGAGGAGACATAAACATGCCAGCTCTGACCAACCTAGCTGACTAAAATGGAAGGCAGCCATTACAGTGTAAACAGTGCCACATACCAAGTATGCCATCCCAAAGGGTCTATATTTAGGGTAGGTAGCTCATGGTGGGATACAAGGCCTGCCAGCTGTCTAATCACACAAACCCTATAACACTTGCCCCACCCCTTCTCCAAGACCACACCTCCACTTACCTTTTCTCACCCCCCCTCACTGACTTTCACCAAAATGGGGCAGAGGTGTGGGCTCTGGGAGGGTATTTGGATGCAGGAACAGGCATGGGCTTTCTGGGAGGTAGCTTTGATATGGGCTGGCGGCTGGGGTATGGGATTGGGGTGCAGGTGGGGATGCAGGCTGCAAGCTCTGGGAGGGAGTTTGGGTGCAGGAGGGAGGTGAGAGTGCTGGCAGTAGTGCTTAGCTCCGGCAGTTTCCAAAAATGACGAACATATCCCCCTAGCAGTGGCTTCTAGGTGGAGAGAGAGCCAGAGGGCTCTGTGTGCTGCCCCTGCCTCCAGGCAACATCGCTGAAGCTCCCATTGACAGCAGTTCCCAGCCAATGGGAGCTGCAGAGATGGTGCTCAAGATGAGAGCAGCATGCAGCGATCCTCTGGCCCCCACAAGGGGGCACACCACCACAGGGACTTGCCATTTGCTTCCAGGACAAGCACAGGGCAGAGTAGGCAGGAAGCGTTCCTTAGTCCTGCTGCACCATTGGCAGGCAAACGTCTCTTGGATTGGCTTCAGTGGTCTTCGGGAGATTTAGCCAAATTTTGAGAGACTCACAGTGAAACTGGGAGGATTAGCCCCCTTCTTCAAACAGTTAGTTCAGGTATGTCTCCAAAAGAATTTCACCTCATCTTGAAGTGCAGACAGGGGCACCCACAGGCATCAGCCTAAACTGTTTCCCCACAAACCCCTGCCAAACATTGGTTGATTGGTTTAGTGAGTGTATATCCCTGTTCAGACACTGGGTTCTCTTCTAAGCAGCCTCAGCAGCTTGTTATGTACTTCCACCTGTGATGTGGACTCTGGCTGTTGAATTTAGATCATTAAAACATTTCCCATAGGTCATCAAGTAGACATCAGTTGACAGTGAGAGCTGGTCAGAAGTGGGATGAGGAACTGTGAACTATTGTTTTAGAGCTGATCCAGGGCAAAAGAAAAAAATCATGAAAATTACATTGATCCTTTTTTCCTCATTTCTCATCAAACTTTGGTCTATCTGAACAATAAATTCTATGACCCGCAAATGAATGCTGAGTCTGGTGAGAGAGACCCTCTGCCAGAAGTGAAGATGGAACGTGGAGGGGGGAATAGATGACCTATTTTCTGGGAAAATAAGATTTTTTGTATATGTTGCTTCCACCTTTCCGTATCAGCGTAGATTAAGTCCTTGTTGCCTGTGGGGCAGGCAGCCAACAATGGAGCTGAGTGACTCACTCACAATGAACAAATGTTCTGACTAATTTAACATTTTTTTCTGCTCATGCTTATTGCATAAACAGATCACCAATTCCTCGGCTTCATTTATTATTTGGATTTATCCTGCAGGTTTGGGGTTGGCTTTTTTTTTTCCTTTTTTTAATTCTTCTCAAATATCTTTTGTTCTCTAGATTGACTGTGAACTGCTTCCTGAAAGTTAGAAATGAAGCACAGTTCTAGCTCAGTTGTGACTGGTTAGATCAGTCACCTGGTAATGCTTCTGGTCCTTAACTAGAGGAGGGTGCAAGCATAGCTATCTGGTGTGAATACTGGTGCATGAGTCAATGTAAAACTTGACTTCCATAAACTGTCGAACATGAGAGTCTGCAATTCACTTCCTACAAACATTCATGTCATTCAGACTTAATAATTCTGATATTTTTGGAACGCAAACATCAGGGATGCCAGCGCTACTCAAAGGAAAAGAAATGATGAGTGAATATTTGTATATCTATATATACTCGTATATATAGATATATAAAATTGCTGTATCAACAGATTTTAATGCCAAAAACCAACCATTCGATCATCAAAACTGATCTCCTGTAGAACACAAGCCATAGAATTTCATCCAGATACTCCTGTATTGAGCCCAATAACTTGTGGTTGCCTAAAGCATATCAAAATCAATCTATATCATATCTACTCAACTCCAGCTAACAACAATGTGTATGGAGAACATATGTGGGATGACATCACCTAGGGAAGCATTAGGATTCAGCCCTCACAGAAAATATAATGGGAAAAAGATAAGCCAAGGAGAATCTTTACTGCTGGATTAGGACAAGATCCTTAGGATCAAGGCCCCACAGTTAGAGGAGCCTAGACACCACGGTGAATCAGAGGCCAGAGCACCAGCAGTGGAGCAATGTGCAGCTGTGTGGTACCAGCAGCTGCCTGCTGGTGTTGTCTGGGCTGCTCTTGGCAAGAAGATCAAGGGCTCAGAAGCAGGAAGGAGACAAGAGGCCATCTTGAAGGGCTGAGAAGAAGATTATCTGCAGAGATGAGAGACGGAATTGGCCTGGGAGGTTTTATCTGAGAGTCTCTTGGGATGGTGAGGAAGCTTGTCTCAAAGGATAAAATTTTCTTCTTCTGTTTGGTTTTGGTCCTCCTCTGGATTTCATTTAGCTTTCGTTTAGACCTCATATCTTTAAAGTACTTTCCCCAAAGGCTCCAGGTGCTTTTATAGATGATTTCAAGTCCACACAAACCAAGCACAGAAATCAATGTTCAACAAACCTAGACTAAAATAACACACTCTTCAGCTAACCTCCGAGTAAGCCACCACCTCTGAACCTGTCACATCACTGAAACCCCAAGAGGACAGAGAAGTGTACCTTATCCATTAATAATGCCAGGCACTTTTGAACCTGTCAGGGAGTGAATTCCAGACTCTTCATGGAAAACATATGCTTTGGACCTCCTGCCATTGAAATTACAGGTCCCAGACCCAGGTAAAGTGTCTGATGGATGACAATGGGAAGCGGGAGCTCACAGAGGAGAGAAGCAGCCTCTCAGTTTGTCAGGTCCCTTTGAAGGCTTTTTTGTCAAACCAAGACCTTAAATTTCACTTGCAAGCTAATTACAAGCTGGCGGCTGCAGACAAATGGTGTAATGTTCTCCCGGCATAAGGCAGCGCTTAATAAGCCTGCAGCCACATTCTGCACCCCATAAGACTTCCTACAGGGTGTAGCCCCATGTAACAGTCTTTTGCAATAAGCTGATCTCAAGGCTTTGGAAGCATGTATAGTTGTTGCAAACACCATACCTGGAAAAGACAATTATGCTCTTTTTGCCAAGTTCTTATGGAAATAAAATATGCTCTCAGCTACAGTTGCTGTGTGAGAATCTGAGAACAGGCAAGGCCCCGCTCCCCCCTGCAAAAAAAATGGGTAACAAAAGCAGCCTGTGTACTCACTCAGTCACTTGTTATTTAATCGCATCCATAGCTTTACTTGGCAGATGCTAAAGCAATTATTGCTCCTCTCAGACCCAACCTGTCGGGCACCAAACCAGCATTTGAGTGGGATGATGTATCCCAGTGGCTACTGAGATAGAACTCAGAAGGGTCCACTGGGGTCACTCAGGATAGATAAGAAGGTCTGAAAGCTACTCTAAATTACATGGTCCAATAACAGCAGTTGGGGATCAAGCAAGTTAATGGAGCTCACAGCTATACCCCGGTGTTCAGAAGCTACCAAACAAGCTTCGGGGTAGCTTTGTCCCCATTTATTTGGGAGTCAAACTTAAGGGCTCCTGCTGTAAGTCTCTAGGACCTCAGCCAAATCATTTTACTCTCTGCCTCACTATTTCCATCTTCTGTGGCATCTGCCTTAGGTCACTTCCACCTTCTTACCTTCTTTCCTTCCTTTCTCCATATTGACATTTTTTTCATTTCTCATGAAAAAATAGTTTTGGGTGTTTTTTTTCTATCTTAATTTAGCTTTTTCCTGGCTTATAAATGAGGTGTCATTGTAGAAGGGCAAAAGGAAGGGCTGAATGAACCACAAACATGTAACACAGGCACGGATTCATGCCACACTTTCCCACAGCTCTTGATTTACGAGTGATTGACTGCATATGACATAGGACTTGCCTCCTCTGTCTATATGTACCTGGAATCCAAAAAGAAGCTGGGGAGAGAGAATAGTTCGCAAGTCATCTCATAAAAATTTCAAATTAAAATACATGTTTAAAGATTTCAGTCCAAATATTTTAGTCTGAAAATTTCATTTTGGGGGAAGCAGCTGAAGATTGCTATGCAACTGTTTAGCCATGTCTAATTTGGCAGTATATCAGAGAGACTTTCCACTTAATATGCTTGAGTCTATAGTAAATACTCAAACATTCCAGTCAACCAGACTGATAGAAACAATTTAACGGGGCTATTGGCAAGAATGAGCTCAGATTTGCTAAAAGTCATGTCTATGTTCATGCATGCAAAGCAGCATATTTTCACTTACTAATCTGACTGATTGGTAAAATTCTTAATGCAATACAAAACAGCCGTATGTTCAGAATATTAGATTGTTCTTGATTACTTTTTAGTAGACAAAAGTGTGCTTTAAAATTGTTATCGTATTTTAGCGGGACTCTGACAAGCTTTCCCTATATCCAAATTTAAAGAATGGTCAAATGAAATTACAAACTGCCTCTTTAAGAATGTCATAATTTAAAAATAAATTGAGGGTTTTTTCGGGTGTTTTTCCGACTGAAATAAAGTGCTATATTTTGCTGGAAATTAGTGAAAGTCAAAGAGACATTTACAGCTGTAAAAATTCTTTTCAAAGTAATAATCAAGGTCTGTTAAATATGTTAAATAACTTCGTTTCAAACTAGATATAAGATCCCAGATTGGTTGTCTATTTTTACAAGACTTTTATCCTATTTGTTCATACTGTGTTCTGTCCTTTCCCCTTTAAATGTTCTCTTTAGTGACATAGGGATAAATCCTGCCTTCTGCAGCATTAATAAGAAGATGGGCATAATGTTTTTGACACTGTGCAATGTTTCTGTTTGTTGAGACACCCTCTAACATAAGAAATAATTTTAAGCAGAGAAAGACTCAGCAATCTGGCTAATTTTACACATGGAATGAAATGCACCTCAGCAAATAGAGAACATTTCTCCAAAGGCCTAGCAGCCTAGATAGTCTGTTAAACAGAACCTGTAAGACTATCTGTAAGAGCACTGTTTAATGACTCCCAGTAGTGTTACATCATCCTTCTTGTAAACCTTATATCATTCTTAACATAGGTTTAACGGTTTACTATTTTTAGCAACATTGAGGCCCTAATGTAGATAGGTTTCCATCTCTGGAAACCATTTTTAACCGTTGTGTCAAATATATTTTTAGCAAGACTAATTAATGGAGAGCAGACCACAGCTTCTGGAGCTACAGAGTCATGTACAATTGGGCTCCCAAGCTGTGTCTACACGTGCACGCTACTTCGAAGTAGCGGCACTAACTTTGAAATAGCGCCCGTCGTGGCTACACGCGTCGGGCGCTATTTCGAAGTTAACTTCGACGTTAGGCGGCGAGACGTCGAAGTCGCTAACCTCATGAGGGGATCGGAATAGCGCCCTACTTCGACGTTCAACATCGAAGTAGGGACCGTGTAGACGATCCGTGTCCCGCAACGTCGAAATTGTGGGGTCCTCCATGGCAGCCATCAGCTGGGGGGTTGAGAGACGCTGTCTCTCCAGCCCGTGCGGGGCTCTATGGTCACCGTGTGCAGCAGCCCTTAGCCCAGGGCTTCTGGCTGCTGCTGCTGCAGCAGGGGATTCATGCTGCATGCACAGGGTCTGCAACTCGTTGTCGGCTCTGTGGATCTTGTGGTGTTTAGTGCAAGTGTGTCTGGGAGGGGCCCTTTAAGGGATCAGCTGGCTGTTGAGCCCGCCCTGTGACCCTGTCTGCAGCTGTGCCTGGCACCCTTATTTCGATGTGTGCTACTGTGGCGTGTAGACGTTCCCTCGCTGCGCCTATTTCGATGTGGTGCTGCGCAACGTCGATGTTCAACATCGACGTTGCCAGCCCTGGAGGACGTGTAGACGTTATTCATCGAAATAGCCTATTTCGATGTCGCCACATCGAAATAGGCTACTTCGATGTAGGCTTCATGTGTAGACTTAGCCCCAGTGTTGCTAATGCTGGTGACGTTGGATAGGTAGTAGTAGCAGGTAGGGAAAATTATTTAAAAAATTATTTAATGTAGAAGCTCTAAAGAAGAAAAAGAAAAATTATCAAGTTATTGTGAAAAAGTTAGAATGTACTGAGTACCCATTGTTCAGCACTATTTTATATATAACAACTATTATAATTGCTATACAACTATAGTAATCATAGTCTGTGAAAACAAAATTTGTCAAAGAATTGCTACTTATGTTCAAACCAATGATGAATGTTAATATAAGAAACGTTCATAGATTCAGTCTGTCTGTTGGTTTTGCAACATGAATACCTTGAGTAATGTTGTGGACTGTAAACATAACATATCTTGGCTCTGGGGATTCTAGTGTGGTCAGACATATTGGCTGTGTCTACACTACCACCTTCCTTCAAAGGAAGGAAGGCAATTAGGGTGCTGGGACTTTACTAATGCAGTGCTGCCATGAATAGGCTGCACTTCATTAAGCAAATTCCCTGCCTACCCCCCGCAGCAACTCCGAAGTTTTAAACTTCGGAGTACCGGCACACGTCTTACTGCAGCTCACCCGCCAGTACTTCAAAGTGCCGGGGCAATTTCAAAGTCCCCTTACTCCTCAGGACTTCGAAGTTCCCCAGGCACTTCGAAGTACCAGCGGGTGAGCCGCAGCTAGACGCGTGCTGGTACCCCGATACCCCGAAGTTTAAAACTTCGGAGTTGCCACGGGGGCGGGGGGGAGGAATTTGCTTAATGAAGTGCTGCCTGTGTGCAGCAGCACTTCCTTAGTAAACTTCCAACACCCTAATTACCATCCTTCCTTTGAAGGAAGGTGGTAGTGTAGACAAGCCCATTTTGAAGTCCTGATGAACAAACTTTCTGGAGGTATGGGTCTCCTGAACTCTGGTTTGTATCAGTAGGCATTTCAAGGTCTGCCAGTATCACTTTTCTGTTTGCACGTTTGATAGTGAAAAGCATGTGCAAGATGTTGGGTCAGTGTCTGATACCACCATTATATTTCCAACATACTCTGGAAGTCTTTGCACATTTCAGTCTCTCCAGCTCAGAACAGTAATTAGAAAAGTATACTTACAAACACATTGTTTGCTTTGTCAGAGTGAAAGAACCCCGTCTGACTGTCCGTCATAGACTAGACAGCTGGTAGTCATAGGTCATGAGATCCTTAAAGTTTGAGGCATAATACCAAAGACAAATTAGAAGGTTTGAAATTTGTGTATTTGTACAAAGCTGAAACTATAAATTTCTGATCTTGAACCTGAATAAGTTAATTTCCCTCTGCCCCAAACATAGATCTCTTTGTGCAGCTTGAAAGTTTGCCTCTTCCACCAACAAAAATTGGTCCAGTAAAAGATATTACCTCCCCCACCTTGTCTGTTTGAGAGAGTGTTGGTTTTGATCTGTGTGATTCTGAAACCAAAATTCTTGTTTATCTTTTCGAGCTCAGCTTGTAAGTAACGGTTAGCTCCTTATGGAATGACCAGAAGAGCATCTTATGGCAGACACAATTGTGTTTCTCTTGCTCAGCAGAGTTGTATGCATAAACCAATTTTTCCCTTTGAGCAGTGTAACTGTTTCAAGTTGTTGTTTGGAGGCATACACCAGAATCATCTTCTCTTTATATTGTAAGTAGGATGATGCTAAGCAATGTGCCTGACCTGGCAAATAACTGCTTCATTTCGGTGAAGGCAAACTCTTGTGGGGACATTCCACTGAAATTCTTGAGTCTTTCTTTAGGAGGTGACTTGCTAATGCCAAAGCATCTGATAGTCTCCCCATATGTTTTCCAGCTCAGCATGGTTCTTTCGTGGCCTCATGTCAGTGATTGCTGCCACTTGGGCAAGACAGGTTTGATACCCTCCACTGAGGCCATTTGACTGAAATATATCCGTTGCAGAAATGAAGCATTTGTTCTCCCTTTTTTATGTGAGCCTTTTTACCCTGCCTCTGCAGTCCACCATGTTGATTAGTACCACCGCCTTCACTGTGGCTGCAACCTCACCAGTTTCAGTATAGATTTCCTCCTTTTTTTTTTTGCAGCACTTCTCAAGCTCAATAGACATTGAAGGGTCAGTGAGTGATTCTGTACTTGCCTTATGGAGTATTAATACGGGTAAATATTGATCTTTCTTCCATCAGTTTTATTTTCCAGTACCAGCTGTGGCACGGAGGACACTGAAAAACTGAACTTCAGTCAGTTTACTCATTGTACCATCATCTATAGACATCTGGCAAGGTTCTTTCTGGGTCGCCTTGTTGAGTTCCATGGATTTGGACATTGACCCAGCTGCCTTTTCTGTGTTTTTTCTGCTATCTCCCTGGACTTCCTTCATACCAACTACTTTCTCAATTATCCCTAATTTTTCCATCCTCAAAATCTGTTTAGCTCATTGACATTGCATTATATTTGAGATTTTGGTGGGGCAGGGGTGAGGTTGTAGGTGGACACATACTGTATGATCGATAACGGTATCCATTTTTAGTCTAGTATTTCATGGGAATCAGCCTTAATCCATACAGTACATTAGTATAATCTTTAATTAAGTCATCTGGTTCGGCAGGAATTAATGATACTGTAAATAGGATGTTTGACTGATTATGCCAGTTTGAAAAAGTGTAGCCTGAAACACAGCAGTAGTGGGGCTTCTACATATGAAATGTAAAACTTTAGACATTTTGCCTGCTCATTTTGCTGACACATTGTGGTGCTTGTACCTTGCACCTCCAATGGCTTGCCCCCCTAAAGAAACAGTTGTCGTGGGATGGCTTTAGAGCTCTTTAATTGATAAGATAATTTGTGGAGAGGGGAAGTTATATTGAGGTGTGCACAAATATCTCATCTGGAATTAATCTGGCAACACTTTTGCCCTGTAATAACCTTTGTGGACCCTTATAGTCCCTTTTAACCTTATGGTTCTGTGTTTCTAGCCCAGGAGTCAGCAACCCTCAGCCAAGGGTGGCACGCGAGCCAATTTTCTTCATCACATGAGGCAGGAGCTCATCCCCGCCCCTCTTCCCCCATGCAGCTGGGAGCTTGCCCAAAGCCATGCTGCCCATAGATGAACAAAAAACCAGCTAATGCAACCAACCACCACCTAAATGGTAAAGCTCTGCATCTTTATTTATTTAAGAATGAAGCTCTTGTGAGTAGGACTATTGGTGACTTTAAAAAGTATCACTGGCACCTGGACTACACACAGAGGTCAGAAGTTCAGATTTCAGCACTCTGCCTTGGGAAGGTTGCCAGCCCCTGTTCTAACCTTTGATTCAGTTTGCTAGCTGCTGATTCCTAGTTGAGCATGAGTAAAAAATCATCTGTGACTGCCCACCTGCTCCCAATAGATTATTCCGAATTTGCTCAGATTTGCATCCTTGATTTTTTTTTAAAGAAAAACGTGACTCCTCTGTAATTTTGCTAGAGATTCATCTGGCTTCATTGCCTGCCCACCCTATCCCTGCACCTTTGCCAGGGACTCTCCCCTCATCTAGAGGCTCGTCATCTGCCTGTTTGTGTGCAAGATATTTATTTTTATAGTTTCCTAAAAGCACTGTGATATTTTGCTGCTCCGTGTGCTGCCTTTTCCTTAAATGCTCCTTTGAGCTGGACTTTTGACAGTTCACGTTTTCTAGAAAAAATGTATTGTTTTATTTAAATCAAGATCAGTTGCCCAAATATTATCTGATTCCTAATCATTTCAACCACTTCAATAAATACCAAATCCTTGGCCAACAGCTCTTCAGATCTATGCTAAATAAACAATTAGGTTCTTTTAGTCAGAGAGGTTCAAGCAGTGAGCACCTTGGCTGCTATTATGCAGAACCACTGTGCAGAAGAATTAGTGGTGCAGTATTTCTCCAAATCTAACTGGCCATAGAGTCATTTAGAAAGAACTTCTAAAACTATGTGTATTAGGCCATCTGTTTGCTCCCAAAAATATGACACTGGAAGACAGAGAAAACAAAGAAGCTCTCCTTCCTGTCCCATCTGAGGGCATGAAGCAAGGGTCTCTTTTCAGTGTGCTCAGTGTAGTGCAAAAGAAGGTCTTGACTATGACACCATAATACACAACGGGTGCGTCTACACTTGAATTCCTCTTTCGAAAGAGGTATGCAAATGAGGCAAATTGAAAATGCAAATGAGGCATAAAATTACATATTTGGCACCTCATTTGCATATTCTACTTTCGAAAGATCTTCTTTCGAAAGAAGAAAGCCAGTGTAGATGCTGCTCTTTCGAAAGTAAACCCATCTTCAAAAGAATCCTTATTTCCTTCATTTAATGGGAAGAAGGATTCTTTCGAAGATGGGTTTACTTTCAAAAGAGCAGCATCTACACTGGCTTTCTTCTTTCGAAAGAAGCTCTTCTGAAATTAGAATATACAAATAAGTTGTCAAATATGCAAATTTATACCTCGTTTGCATTTTTGAATTACCTCATTTGCATACCTCTTTCAAAAGAGGAATGCAAGTGTAGACGCACCCAACCTGCTCAAGCTTCAGTTCTGCAGAATAAGATGTGTGGTTTCCCCATCACCGTCCTTTAGCCATCCAACACTGACCAGCTTCTGTGTTACAGTCCATACTAGCTGGTGGCAGGTAAGAGTTCACTTTGCCACACTTATACCCATGAATAAAATCAAGGTACCTCGTCACAGTATCATGTCTAGAATGCCCAGTATCCCCCACCCATCACATAATACCCAACACAATGTCCTGCCATGGCGAAAAAAGATCTTGTCTCAAACACATTGACCTGCACCTCTGGGCCTTCTTGCTGTGCCAGTCCGGACAGGTCTGCAAAATCATCTTGGTTGCAAAATAGTTGCTGACAAATGTTCCTGTGCTCCTAGAGATAGTAGTAGTAGCAGTAGTAATAATAACAATAACAATAATAATCACACTTAAAGACCAAAGATGGAGCCTCTGGAATTGACCCTGTTGTTTGAAGAATTTTGCATAATGCACCTGGTAGAAATAGAAAAGAAATTTGGAAAAAGGAAGCTGAAGAAATGTGACATTTCATTTTAAAATTGAACAGTTCAACTAAGTCCACACTAGGGCAATCTGTCAACAGAAGTTACTGTTGGAAGATATCTTCTGACAAAACTTCTGTGGACAGATTGTGACCAGACTGCAAAGCAGATCAAAAGAGCAATCTGCTCTGTCGATAGAGAGCAACTAGACTGCCACTCTGTCAGCAAAATAGCCAACCAGAAGCACAGCAAATAGGGCTGCCCAGTGTCCCATCAATAGAAGGTCCCCTGGAACCTAGTTTTCTGTTGGCAGATCTCTGCTGACAAAGGCGTTCTGCCTCACAGAGGAGCCACTGAAGGCTGTCGACCACAGTGCCATGTTCTGTAGATTTCCTGGCAAAGGAATGCCTTGGGAATGTGGATGCTCTGTGGATTTTGTCAACAATATCTGGAATGGCTTATTTCAAAATAATACTGCTACACATAAAATGCCTTTCAAAATAGCCCTCACCTATTTCAAAATACAGCATCTAAACACAATAGGGCCTATTTCAAAATAGAGCTGGGGCCACACTATGGATTATTTTGAACTAGGCTCTATTCCCTGTCCACACAGCCCCTATTTCAAAACAGCTAGTTTGAAACAGGCACTATTCCTCATGCAATGAGGTTTACCAATTTCAAAATAAGCCAACCGCTATTTCGAAATTATTTTGAAATTATTTAAAAATAGTGGTGGTGTTGTATAGACACTAGCAAAGTTATACCTAAACAAGGGCTGTTATTTTCAAATAAATTTGCTGTGTAGACATACCCTAAATCATGTTACTGAAGTATTGGTCGAATTACAAAGCACCCAACACCACGGTAGGAATGGATCCAGTAGTGCTAGTCAAGCTACCGGCCTTGTCTGTACCAATGAAGAAACTGCTCCTGGGAACTGACAAGGTAAGGCTATATATTTAGGAGACTCAAAGACAATCACAATAAAACACAGACAGGCAGGAAAAGCAACCCAGACATGTCATCAACAGGCTAACCACACTGCTGATCCAGGACCGATCCAAAGCCACTCATTGCTTGTGCATTGTGCAGAGGAGCCAGATGCTCCTGTTGAAATTGTTTCTTCCATAGATCACTATCTAGAGTACTCTCTGTCCCAAAAAAGGAACAGAATGAATATGTTGTTCTTGGTGAAATGCCACTTTTTGTACTAAATTAGCTGAAGAAAGCATTAGAACTGCATGGTTTGGACCAGGGTGCTTTTAAGCCCATCCTCTCCACAGAAAACATTTACGTCACCAAACTTTCAGGCAGAGCTGGAAACAAATATGTGATGAACATAAGCAGGCAGAGCACATACCTGTAAAGAAGGGGAAAGCCTGTGGCAAAATTATGTTGATAGGTCCTTGCAAATGCTTTATAATAATATAATATAATAATTAAATTATTTTCTGAGAGAGAGTGAATGAATGTAGTGAAGATGTTCTTTCTGTGTGTGTGTGTGTGTTTATACAATATACTGAAATCAAAACCCAGAAAAGTAAAGTGACTTGGCCAAGGTCACCCTCTAAGTCAGCGGCAGGAGAACCTGACTCCAAGTCGTCTGCCATAGCACCTGGACTTCACTGCCTCATCTTTCTTCTTCATTGCACTCCTCACCATGGTATTTAGGTGCCAGACTACAACTAAATATAGCAGGGAGCCTGCCCAAATGGGAATAGTGTCTCACAGTCTCCTCCAGTTCCTGTATTAATTATTCTAACACATTACAGCAAGGTGAAATATATTTACTCTTCCTTCACTTCAGTCTCAGGAAAAGTGCTTTTGAGGCATAATCAGTATTTTCTGCCTGAAATGTGCCTCCAACTAAATCATATATACCACAGCTCAGTGACAAGTTCATAATACCCTGTAGCAAACTGGCATATTATTACCAGGTTATTTTTGCTTGGTTTTTTTTTTGTTTTGTTTATATAAAATTAGAATCATTTAATAAAATATGTGGAAACCAGGATGTTACAATCTGCAGTTTCTTTTCTTTGGCTGCCTTTAATCTGCTTAGTTCTCAATCATGTAAAACCAAAATAAGAGGCCAAACCCGCCGTTACAGTAAAATGAGATATCTGCACTGTCAACATGGGAACTACATTAACTTACATCAGCCATGAATCTGACCCGTGAATTTTAATTTGACACATTTCCACATGCAAAAATCAGATTGACACAATATAATGTTTACAGTATTGTAAAAGGGATGTCTTAGACACCCTTATCTCAACTCCTCTTTTATTGTATTTACTGGCGGGAGGGGTATCCAAGCTGAAAATATTCACTGTTGCAAATTCAGTATTTGATATATAAAGAGCACTTATACCATTGTTCTTTGTACACACTCAGTTGTATAAGATATTAGCCAATGTGTGCCTCTTTATCAGCTCTGCATTGATACAAGACCGCACTTTGCTTTCCTCTGTATTTTACAATTGCTAGATCTAGTTAACACTCGTAACGTGAGCAAAATAGTAATTTTCAGATTATAATTCTCAGAAATAATACTATTAAATCTTAATGATCTCTGATGAAGAAACAATAAAAAGCTGATGAAGTGAAAAGAATTTTCTGAAAGATACTAATGAATATAAGAAACTGTAAAAAGCGTGAATTAGCAAAACAAATCCTAAATGGAAAATCACCATTGCTATTCAGGGATATATTGAGATGGGATTATTTTTGTGTCATTTTGTACTCATTATATAGTGCCTTATGCTGTAAATATTGAAATCAAGGCTAAAATTTTCATTGGCATCAGTGGAAGTAGGGTTTTGCCTGTACTACCTGAGTGATCAGTATGTTAGAAATTATGAGGGTTTTTTTTAAAACAGTTCCTCAGTTTAAACTGATTTTTAGAAAAACTCAGTTTTGTTTCTCCATTCAGCAGTTGTGAGATAGAAATTATTTTACAAATATTGGAAATATCATTGCCAGCATCATCTCCGGTAAACTGAAATTCTCTTTCTTCAAGTCAAATGTTTAATTTTGAAAATAAAATATTTTATTGTGTAGATCTTTACTTGAAAATTTTCATACAATCAAAAGGCATCTGAAAATCTGGGAAAATGAAAACTTTGTGAGGCTTCAAATGTGTTATGAAGTAAGGCTGATAATTTTAAAAGAAATCCAGAAGGAAGTAAGGAAGGGCTTTGTGTTTTATTTCACATACTGTTGATGGCTATGACAAGCCAGCAGCTGAGTTAATTTTATAAGTGGAGGGGACAGACAGACAGATGTAATGGATGGATAGGTGACTAAATTAATAACTAGAAACTGGGTTCTTTCAGATAGATGAAACTAAGAATCCGAATTTAAATATTTCATGACAGGCTAAACACATTTTGGCCAAATACAGTTTTCTAATATTAATTCGAGTCTGTCAGAACATAATAGGTCAAATTTCTCCTCAGCTGTCTCACAGAATAGGACTGATGAACCAATGGGAGCTTCATCTGAGTAAGACAAAGTAGGATTTGATCTTGTGTATATATGACTGTCTGCTATTTGCTACATACAGATTTCTTAATGGATATATATGTCTTATTCAGTGGTTACAAAGAATTTCTGCTGTAAACCCCTAGCAGTTAAATATTTTCTGCACTATCCATTATGTCTGATAAGAAGAGAGCAAATCAGAGAGGGGGCTTTCTGTTTTTATATTTGGCCCAGGATGTTGCATGTACGTGTGTGAACACCTCAGGTGGAGCTGAGTGGGGGTAAGAAGACCGGTCATGGAACGACCATAGCCTGAGTCTCACTGAGCACTTTGAGAACAGCCTAGCATTGCTACTTCCTTCTCACTCTCATAGACGATAGAGTATTTACAAAGTAATTCAAGATGAGGCACATTCATAGACCTCCTTTCACACTGTATGTTAACTTAGCGTTTTATTGATCATTTGGGAGCAGAATGAATGCTGTTCGTTAAGTTTTATATTACTGTTTCTATTACTCGAAGCCTCCTAACCTGTGCTCAGTTAAAAGATGTCGCCTATGTAAATGGAAGATAATTCCACATTAAAAAGACATTTTCTGGAGCATTTTTATTCGGTTACATTTCTGCTGCCTTAAAGGACAACTAATGGTGCTAATACAGAGGAGTAGCACTATTGGAATGTAAGTATGGCTTTTCGTTCACTAGGCCAGGATAGTATTTCTCTGCAGTAGATTTCCGAAGTACATACTCTATGTGCCGGTTATGGTATTTGAAACTCCAGGCTTACCCAGAGCAGTGAGGGAGGGGGACCCATCTCATATGAACCATACATTTTCTGTGAAAGACGTAAATTCCTTTTGGTTTCCATATGCAGTACAGTCAGCATATTTGAGTCTTCCCTGATGTTCTCACAGAAGCCAAGTGACGCTTGGAAATACACCATTACAACTTAATATATCCAGGATGTAATTTGTACTTAGCAGAAAGATATTTAGGGCCATTTGCCTCAGCCGTAAGACTTTCAGCTGCACAGTGGGAGGTAGTGCTTCAATGAAACCTTTGTTTTTAATCTTCTGATACAGTCACCGAGGCAGTTGGCTGGCTTTAAAATTACATCAGTCTTCTTTATAAGTGCACAATCATGCAGGACACCGACCAACACATATAATTTCATGTGTGGCACTACCTGTCCGGCTTGTCTTTATCCAGGAACCACAGAACTAAAGGAAGGAAGGAAGTGAAGAAGGAAAATTAAAAATAAAATCTTGGAGACCTCATTGCAGTCTTATTGTCCAGTGTGGAACAATTAAATAATGTTTACTTGGTTTCTGCTCCCTAAAATGAATTTATGATTCCCTGAGTAAGTGCACTGATATTGAACTTGGACAACCAGGGATTTTAATCACTTCAAAGCATTGCCCTATTTTGACTGAATATTGCTCGTCTGTTGAACAACTGTAGAAAAAGCAGGTCCTCATGCGCACATTCATCTGCATAGCAAGTTGGGTGGTAGTTGGGACATAATATAAAACTGTTGCCTAGTGTTCCACTAAGCTCTGCCCTCCTCTGAAAAAATCCCTCATAATTCAGGCAACAGCTGGAAAGCTTAGCCTAATGGTCTGTGCTTAAATGTGGAAGGTCACAGGGTACTGATCTAAGGAGCTGAGAAGTCTTGCTCACCCGACTGTTGACACTTAGTAAACGGAGGAGGAGGGGCCTGTGTGTGCATCTGAGAAAGCCATACCCAAGCAGCAAAAAGAATAGGAAGCTACTTCTATTCAAGATTTGCAGGGGTCCTGGAACCAGTAGGGAAAAGCAACAAGGCCCTTCACTGCCTCTAAGTTACCTTGTATTATAACAGGATTAAAGTACATTTAGCTTCTCTATTAGCATACTTTAGCCCCATTTAGGCTTACTTGATGTTTCCGATGGCCTTTGATCAGCCTTGCATGGTGCTGGTCAGTTTCAGGACATAGCAGTCAAAAAGCGAGACTGTGAAATTATCCTGATGTTGAATCTCACAGGAGATCTTTCTGGCTGTTTTCATTCTCTCATCCCCAATATTCTTGGGCGGGGGCATTTCTTTCTTTCTTTTTTTTCCTTAAGAAAGTAATTTACACATTGTTTAAAAAAAAGAGAGCGATTAAAGAAAAAAAGGTGTCTTAGTGACCAATAATAATTAGTTCCTTGTTTGAAATCAGAATGTTGGTTTATATGCCTGTGTAGCAGCATCTACTCAAAATACTATAATTTCTACAGTGTCTGACTTTTTATTGCTTACATTTGCATATAAATTAAATCCATATTGTAGCTTTAAGGCAAGCTGGGCTTAGAATTCCATGCAGCTTAGGGTTCTATTGTTTTACATCATCTTTCTATACTGTGGTTAAATGAAAAGGGAGGTGAAAGTAAAGGAGGGAGAAATTCCGTTTTGTAGCATTTTTAATTGCTTCCTCTGTCAATTATGGATAAATTAATATTTAAACTTTGCACTGGTTTGAGAAATTGTTTACAAAATCCACTTCCTGGTGTACAGTGCTCTTTGTGCCAACAGCAACGTTTATATTGGAATCATGGATGGAAATTAAAAATAACGGTAAATTCTGTTTTCTTTTTTAAAAGTTTATATAAGTCCGTATTTTAAAGATCCTTTTTTTCAGACAGCCATCATAAAAGCTGCATTAATCAACGTGGTTTCAAATGGGACAGTTTATGTGCATGAAAAGATTCCATATTGTTTAGCTCACTTGTTTTTCTTTCTTTTTTTTTTAATTCCCTTTACATTTCTTTTGCTTTCTGTTGCTGTGTCTATTAAAATGACATCGGTTGGCCTTTCTGAGTTTCTGTTCCACTGAGTTTCAGAAATCCACAGGCTGCTAATGCTAACACATCAGGGCAGAGCCTGGGAAGACAACAGACATTTGCAAAGATGAGTAACTAGAAGCAAATGGCGCCTCAAAGTCTCCGTTTAAAAATTCTTTAATAAGATACAGTACATTTTTTAGCTCTTTTCTTGGGCTAATGCCTAGTATGTACCAACCACTGGGCCACATTTTCACGAAACATCTAAATCAAAAATCAGAAGATTACACAGGGACATAAGAAAATCTTAGGATGGCAGGAGGCCAGGAAGTCCAGCTAGGCCTGTTCTTTTCTAGTGTTAGCAGTTGTTCTCCATGCTATATACTTTTTTTCTTTCTATTGCTTCTTGTTCCTTTTGAAAACTGGTCAGACTGGTTACTTCTAGAGCACCACTTATGAGTTTATAAAATAAACTCTGGCAAAAAATATTAAATTCCTTCAGCGCAAGACTTTTTTTTAGCTTGAGTCATGTGGTGTCTTCTTATATTAGACATTAGTTCTAATAACTGCAACATTGTGCCTCTCAATTCCCTCCAGAATTCTCCTCTGCTCAGCGATGTCCCTTCTTAATCTTCTTCTTTTTCTAGGAATACAGACCTCGTTTCACTAACCATTTCTGAATCACTAAGGACCTTCAGTCTCTGTATCATTCTGGGACTTTCTCATACTTTTTCCATTTCCGTAATATTCCTTTCATAATTAGGTAATCAAGACTGTTCACATTCCCCTGTTGCTTTCTAAGACCTATTTTATTTATCATTTTTATAGTTTATTATTAATTTAAAAATAATGGTCACAACCTATCTAGCTGTGTCATTGCTACTCTTTGCAACCATTGCTTTCTGCCTCTGATGTCGAAGCTTGGAAGAATTAGAATTTTTTTTATTATTTTGACAGATAACATCGATGTTGATATTTAAGGATTTTTTCAATGTTTACATTTTCACAGTTGCACTAAATTATTTTTTAAATTTTAGCTATCAAAATTTTCATTGTTGCAAGAAGTTACGGGGGCCTCAGGCAGTGGGAGAGTAGATGATGATTATTTATTGGCAGATGATGTGGAGATTCAAAAAATTATAGCTTGATAAAATAAACTGTCAGCATCAGATGTCCAAATGTGTGAGATAAATAATCCTTAAATCAAACTCTGCTGAAAGCTTTAAGCAGCATTTGTCTTGCATTCCCTTTTGATGGAAAAAAAAGATTGCCCGTTTGTGTGTGTGCCATAAAATTGACGCTTACCAACATTTACTAACAAAAATCTAATCTTTACAAACCTACTGTTACCATTTTTCCTCTTTCACTTATTCTTTCTCTTCCATTGTTGCACCCATTTTTGTCTCTCCCTTTAATATAAAGAACTGATTGATTCTGAAAACATTTGTACACATGCTTATAATTAAGCACGTCAATAGTATTGAGCCATGCTAGTGAAGTCAGCAGAGCTACTTACATGTGCATGGATTTCAATTTTTGTTTTTAAGATTGGTGTGTTAGATTATCGATTCTCTTTTGCTAGTTGCTTTCAGTAATACACAGCACAATGCTAGACACTCCTTGGGTTTCTGTCTGCTGTTGTTAAGTACTAATAACATAGTTGTTCTCATCCATAGATCTCAAAGTGCTTTACTGAGGAAAGAAGCTTACCCTTCTCAGTCTACAGATGGAGATATTGAGACATGCAAAATGACTTGTCTCATATCACATTCCAGCTCAGGGTCAGAGCCAGGAATACAAGTCAAGTCACCTGATTCCCCATCAATTACCAGACAAGGTTGGTCAGAATGCCCCAATCATGACTTCACTCATCATTTTCACACGAGTGAAAGAATGTTTTGGCATACGTGTCCCCATCCATAGCCAGATTACTTACACCATTGTAAAACCCTTCCTCCCTTCTTTTGTGGAATATGACTAACTATGGAGCCTAAGTTCCATTTTATGTTCCTTGACCTAAGACCCTGATCATCTTTCATTTCTCCATGAACCAGCCATGCTTACAGTACCATTTCCTTTGTGTTGACTTCTCCAGTAAGTCTTACCATTGACTTCAATGGATCAGGCCTGTAATTTTCAGATTTGAAGTTTCATTAAATTGTATTTTCTTACTGTAAGTTTGATTTTTCCCCCTTTAAAGTCAGATGTTGAACATCTTTGTTCAGCTTTCAGATAAACATACATAACTTCAGTTCCATAGAGGTAAAAATTTGTATTATAACTCATTAAGGGCTAAGTGTCAGCTTAAGTTATATATGCAGGTGCTTGCTGACTTCAGTACATAAACTTGAAGTAAGAATATTAATTTGGACTTCTATGGTGCTTTCTATCTGCGGGTCTCAAAGCATTTCATAGATGCAAATGAATTCAGTTTCATAAAAAACCCACGAGATAGATAGGTACCACCATGAGGTAAATAAACCCATGAGGTAGGTAGGTGGACTAAAGTCCATCTCCTTCAGGGTGCAGAGCATTTTGGCCCTGATCCAGCAGTGCATTTATGCTTAACTTTGATTAGGTGAGTTGTCCCGTTGGCTTTGACCCTGGCCTTTGGTGAACTGGAGCTAGAGTGCTCATCCTTTGCAAGATAGAGCCCCAATTAACTTCCCCAATATCACAAAAGACATGTGTGGCAGCCTGAGACCCACGTCTCTTCACTTCCCATTTTGCACATCAATCACAAGGCCAGCTACACTTCCAAAATAATAAAAATGTGTGCTAACACTTAGACACCACTACTAGTTTTATCTGTCTGTCCCACACAGCTTCTCTTTGCAACCAGCCACAGCCTTTGATTACCAAGGCCATCTATTGTACAGTTAAACATGTCCATCCTACCAGCGTAACCAGCACTGTAGTGTAGAACCTCCCTTTTACTGCAGTGCTGTTAAGCAATGCCCTCAGTATAGTACTATCACATAAGTTTTGGGATATTTTCTCTGTATTTTTCCTTATCAAGCCATTTAATTACTTGCTCATAATTTTCCATTTTTAGGGCTGGCTCAACACCAGTCTGTCGATAGAAAAATGACTTCAATGGGCTTTGATCAACCTCTTTCATGAACTAATGTTGTTTTAATGGCATCATTTTAACCTATTTTGACACTCTGTCCCTCATTCTCTAAAAGGGCTGGTGGACCAATCTAGAGAGAATGAGAACATCCAGTATCCTTGAAAGACTGATTACCTTCATCATTACTTTTTACCCTGTGCACTTCCATTCTCTTGCCAACACTGGAAGAGAAAAAGCCAAATCACAACATAAAGGCTTATCTTGAAAAGCACAACCTGAAACAGGAATCCCACAAAAACAGTCTCTTCCCATAAAAGTTTCAACATGGTTCTGTTGACCCAGGATGTTTAAACCATTCAGGCATTCATCCAAATTTGGGGGGCGGGAAGCAAAACGAAATTGAATCAAGCTACATAATATTTTGTATGTACCCAGTGTATCCAGGAGTGACTTCTTGGTACCTTCCCCAATATTAAATTCAGACTTATCACAACTGAAACCTGAATCTGCTTTGTGAACCTTTCTTCTAATATTATATACTCCAGTTATGCACTCAAAATAGGCTATAAATAACGCTCTTGTAGCTTAAAATTCACCATATTGAACAGCTTTTCTGTTCTTGACCCCTCTGAGATTTTACACTGAGAATAAATTACTCAACTGGGTGCATTGTTCATAGGGCAAGCCCCAGGTGAGCTTCTGCATCATTGGTTCTGATTTTTACAGACACATAAGAGGACTTCTCTCTTTCTCCTCTCATTTTAGTCATGATGGTGGAACTCTTGGCTCAGCTGAGTTCTCCATACATACAAGGTCTGGTTGTCAGAAAAGAAGTCATTGCTTTTGGCAGACAACTTTCTAATATTCTGGACAGACCTAGATAGATGCACTCTACCTGTCTCCAAATGCTGGGACATAATAACTCGGCATCTGGCTATAAAGCTGTTAGATACATCAGAGCTGTTTCTCATCATGTCTTAGCCATCAGACTCTTATGGTAACTTTAACTTCGGTTTTAGCTATTGGAATCCCCTGCAACAAAAGCTACTTGTTGCAGTGAATTCCATCTTAATAACAGTCTGCTCCCTCACAAGACTGAAGCCTTGTTAAAGTAAATACAATTTGTCTTTACCAAGCTCTGTCACTTCCATCCTGGCAATTCTCTAAATTTCCTGGATCACATTTAAAGCTCTCTGACCTTCATCTGAGGAACATGACCTAATGGACCCCAGTTTGTTCATTGCTTTGCTTTGGTGGTTCCCATCGTCTCATGAATAGTGAAATATGATGAGCCCATTGAGGGAAAACTTCCATTTACAAAAATAGTCCCAGTGGCCTATTAAAATTTAACTGCATACACCATCTCCTTGGTCACACTCTACCCATGGAACAAAATCCAATATCCTGGTAACCTCTAGAGGAAGGTCCTAACTCATCATATCTGTAGACTGCAACCTTGATTTTTTTTTCTTTTCCTTAATGAATATGTTTCGTGTACTGGGATAATTCTGGGGAGATTCCTGCATCATATATTCCAAAGAGGTGAGTGATACTTTTTTAATCCATTGTTTTCTTTTTTGTGTGTGGATAGAGCATCTAGTTTCCAGTATTTTCAGCTGCATAATGGCCTCATGCTGTCATGTGAAACCCTGCTCACAAACTTTCACCAAATTAGAAGGAAGGTTTTTATCTGTTTAACTGGTAGTCCTTTATTCTTTGTTGTTTGTCCAAAAAGAAAAGATAGCTAAATTTGGTTGTAGGTTTTTTAGCTTGTTTGGTTTTGGTTTTTTTGGTTTTTTGGTTTTATTTAGAAAGAGAGTAAATAGTTCAGCCTACTCCTGCTGACATGAAAATATCCCAGGTTTTATGAAGCGAAAGATAGTCAAGTCAATACTCTAAACAGATATATTTGGTACATCTATCACAAATTCTCTTTTCATGCAGATGATCCCTTTTTTACTGATAAATCTCAGGCTGACCTGTGCTGATAGTTTCTTTGAGAGAACTTAAAGAATATATGGGAATGTGTCAAAAAAACTATTGGTTAGAGGTAAAAAGCAAGGGCTTCACCTATGTTTACATCTATGCATGTATCAGTAGGGGCATCTGCTGAGCTTACTTCTGTGCACATACCATGAGCTCTTTCCTGTTCATGATTCATCAGGGTATGTACGGCTGAGTGGCAGGGCAGACGTAGAGAGACAGACACTTTCATCCCCATATGGTTCTGCCCCTTTGGATACTAGCTCAGATCCCAGGTTTTTCATCACCTGCTCTAATTTAGGGATTCTGTGGTTAAGATTTGGAGCAGAAACTATCATTTGACATGAAGTTTTGCTCCTTGTCAGGTAGATCATACATGCAGAAAGGAATATTCTAGTTTTCTTCTGAAAGGGCGTTCCATCCATGAATTTCTTTCTGGCTTCCTTTGCTGTCAGGCTATTCTCCTAGGTCCCTCAAGACGTATCTGTTCACTGATCACTGAAACTGCTTGGGAAATGGGCAAAAAATTAGAAGGATTTTCTTTTTGAACGCTGTAAAATTATGTAAAATGTTGGTCAATTCTAGTGGTCACCCTTGTGGCCCTGCCTGAAATCTTCAGTGAACAGTTACATCACTGTTATGCACAAGTTTCAGCAGGTCTTAAATGTAAAACAAGGGGACCCATTCTGGAGCTGCGGCTTGAGCACTACCCAGTTTGTCGAGATTAATCATACAACTGGAGATGTCAAGGAAGACCTCACTTGAAATAAAGAATACAAATAGAGCTGTAGGCACCGCTCTTCAAAATTAGATGCCTAAAGTTATGCTTCTAATTCTAGGCTTAGAAGTAGTGTAATAAAAGCTGTCTGCTTTTCAGCTGTGTTGGAATCCAAGCTTGGAAGAGAGATGTGGTTGCTCAGAGTCTCAGAAAATCAAGCCACTTTTTATTTTAGAAGTGTAATTTTAGGCACCTATGTTTGAAATTTGGAGCCAAAATTCTTACTGGCAAATTCTGAAAGCAGAAGCAAAAACAATATAATAGATAAAAAGCCACTCATGCAAGTATTATGGAAAAGGTTGCTTAGAGGGGCCTGCGCTTACGTTACAGAACATTGTTTAAGATATTTGGTACTCTCACATGGCAGGAGAAATTCTCTTTCCTATACCACAGTCTCTTGCCTTCTGTCTGTCGGCTCCAAGTTCAGTCACACAGTGACTGAAGTACAGGTCAAGCTCTAGAATATCTGTTTGTGTCTTATAGTCTTACTATTGGCTGACAAGTGCTATATCTAACTCGGCATATAGAATTAAGTCATGCCACCCACTTCCCCCTCCTCCCTCAAAATAAAAAAAGACCTGTGAGGACAAGCTTGGGAAAGAGGCAATTTCCAAGCTGCACTATCCATGACTGGAAACAACAGATGTTCACAGAGAGTCGTCAGAACGTAAACAGAGCAGTCTGCCAGCATGTAAGTATTATTCATCTGAAACCCAGTGGCTTCCATTAACCTTCCAAAGCTTACTTCACTGAATGTTTGTAATGCCCTTTGAGATCCTGGGATAGCACTGAGGATGTGACACCGTTCGCACTCATTCCTGAGTTTGCGTGTTTGGTCTGTGTCCTAACTTTTAGGGTTTGAAGTCTTGGTAATCAAAAACGTTTTTAAATTATTTTAGCTCGAATCACACACTTCCTCGCTCTGAAGGTGCTGTCACATGATGTTTAAAATTATACATGCTTTCACCACCATTAAACCAATGGAACAAATATTTCATCCTATATAACTGCTATAGACCACCTTGCATATAACTACTTCTTCATTTCTCTAGGATAAAAATATGAAGGCATTAAAATATTTTAAAAGAGTATTAATTAATAAAGACTCAGAAATGAGGTATGGTACAAGATTAGGTGGCCTGTTTCTGGAAATGCAATCTACTGTGGATGGAGTTTTGTCTGGTTTTAACTCCCCATCATATTCATTATCAAGATTTTTTCAGTGGAGGATACATCCCACATGTTGGCCACAAGGAAATAGTCCCTAGGTAGAAAAAAAGGGAGCTCTGCAGCCTCTTGAAATATCATTGCCCCAGAGTACAGCACGGTGTAAGGAAGGAGCTGGAAAGCACCAAACCCAGCAATCAATATCACCTCTACCAGCTACACACTCGACACCCGCATCCAGTGCCCCCATCCCTAGAACACATTACTATCCCTGTCCCCGCCAACACCATGCCTAGCACCCCCAAGGACACACCACATCCCACTTCTCCCATTAACCTACAACAATAGAGTTATCAGAACCCTCACAGCTTCAGCACCTAGAAAGCATTCCTGGTGTCTTGTTCTGGCCACAAAAAACTATGAGATGCAAACCACTCTCAGCATGAAATCAGGGATGGGTTTGAAATTTCAGATGGAAACCATTGTTTTTGGCACCTTTATGGTGAGAAAGATCCTTTGGCCACTATAAATAATCCCTTACTTCTAGCAAATGCTAAATGACATGTGTAGAGATGTGTTTTTATCCATGTCAGTATGTTTTCATTCCATTTGATTTCCATGTATACTGGGCATGCATACAACAGTAAAGTGTATATGTTTGTCAACCGAGCTAGCTCAGCGAGGCCAAACTGGTGGTCGAGACCCAAGGTGGTACGTTAACAGCAGGGCCCAACTAACAGGCGATGGATGCTATAGTCTATTGGAATGCAGGACCCTAAAGGTGCAGGGCCCAAGACAACCACCTTGCTTACCTTGCCTAACACTGGCTCTGTTGTTATAAAAACAAATGAAGCCAAAGTCAAACTAAAACTCCATTGGCTTCACTGGCGTTGCACTCGGAGTTAATTTAGTATTTAATAAGCCAACTCTCATTGGAGCTGGAGATTCATCAGGCCCAGCACTGAGGGACATTTGGGCCCTCAAGGCCTTGTGCAGCCTCACTCTTCTCTCCTCGTATTTTGTGTAGCACTGCACAGTTCTTTGTGTGTTCTCCTGGTTAAACAGACGCATCCATTTTGGAGGGGAAGATGAAGAAGGTGGGGGCTAATGGGTTTCAGTTGTTTCCATGGACTGATGGATTGCTCACTCCCTGGAAACTGTGCTGGAGGACCTAACCATTCCTGATCCAAAGCAGGATATGGAGATGGTTCTATGTAGGTTGATGTTTAACAGCTGTGAAAGAGCCATACTGGGATGTGGGTTTTTGTTCCAAAAACAAAAGGAAAAGATAATGATAACAAGAGTAACAAGTTTGGATTCTACCAGGCCATTCTCTTTCTATTTTCATTTTAACAAAAATGAAAAGAAATATTTGGCGGGATATGAAGGACAGTTTCTACTGATGTGTTGCATAAAGAATTTGTACTCAGCCTTATTGTCTGGCAGGGAAGGAACTGAAGGCTTAGTGGTTCCACAGCTGAAGTACAGGTTTGGGAATGGAGCCAGGCAAATAACTGATAATGAAACCGTTAGTTCACAATTATTGTCACAAGATATTTGAAGAGAACATTATTTGTCTTGATTTTTCTTTCTTTCAATCCACTTTCCCCTTGGACCAATGCCTGTGGTTAACTCTTGTTCTCTAGCTGATTGGGGGTCACTTCATTGTGAGTCATTAATATTGGAGCATTGACATTTTAGCTGGTTTCACTGGACTCCAGTCCAGCGCAAGGCATGATTTGAGGGAATGGTTGCCCTGATTCTTCCAAAGAGAAACAGAAGACAACTAAGAGCGAGTGGCCTCTCTTTTTGCATTTTGAGGCATTTCCTGGTGCCTCTGGCCCCAATGGCCTGATAGCTACTGGAAGTAGTGGCATGTGCCTGTTACATTGGGTTTCATGTTTAATAAAGTTGTGGCCTGTTGGCTTTCACCCACAACACAGTTTCCAGTTTTATTTCCCATGGGTTCCTAGCAACATCACCACACAGTAGTTATAATGTGTCATAAAATAAATATTAGGGAATGCAGAAGAGAATCTCCACTCACTGCAGGTTTCTGTGAGAACACCGTTCCTGTAACATACTTCTACGAAAGCAAAAGATATCATCTGCTTCAGAGGTTTTTAATTTTTTTTTCAATACACTATGATTATGCAACCTGCTGTTTTGGATACCCTAGCTAATACAGGCAAGTGCTAATACAGTGGTTCTTTTCACATTGCTTTAGTCAGATTGTTCTTTAAATTAAGAGGCTGATAGGGTTTCTACTGTAATCCCATAATACAAGTGCTTCACAACTCCAATGAACAAAAGTGTTTCTGGACTTCAATCTGGCAAACAAGGCTTTTATGTACAGGGTCAACTTTTATCTGATGCAGAAAAATAAAATGTCCTGACCAAAGGGCGCACGCGCGCGCGTGTGTGTGTAATTACAGAAACATACATACAGCACAAATCCATATACGTACATATGCACAAAAATACATACATATATTATGTGTGTCTGTATGGAGGTGGTCTCCATTTAAATTATGCCATCCTGGAATAAACTGTGGATCTCTGTAATAGGTAAATGTATTGTGCACCGTTGAGCAGTTCATCTGCACTGTTCTCTATTCTTTGTCTCTGCAGGCTTTACGTTAACATCTCAAGCCCGTGAGCAACTTCAAACAGCCACCACATTTTTTAATCACCAGCCAGAAAAATATTTCCTCCCTTTCTCACAAGGACCGAACTTCTCCTCACCCACCCCAAATCTGGATTGAAGCCCAGGATGGAGCAAACTTCAATCCTGGGGAAGTAACAATTTTGCTGTATCTGAAAATGCCACACCCATGAAATCTGATGCTGCTGATGTTTTGCAGGGTTAAATAAGTGATAGACTTGTTTCTAGCCAGGACACACCTCAAGATAGAGGACTTCAAGTTCATGGCATTCTTAAGCACAGAAAGGCTAGTTTAAGTCATTGTTGAGGTTCCTTGAGCTGCCTTTACGCTTTGCATAGTCAGACTCATAGAGTATATCACTGTACAATTAAAATGCTGTGGCTGGCCTGTGTCAGCTGACTCATGGGGCTCACATTAAGGGGCAGTTTAATTATGGTGTAGACATTTGGGCTCAGGTGGAGTCTGAGTTGTAGAACAATGTTAACAGATATACAAAATCTGGAGGAATCCTAATATTAGAAGAACTCATATCATAAAGACTCATCTTAGTATAGTGTTATCTACTCCACTCTATATTCCTGTATACGCACAGTAATGTTATGTATGCATAATATATCTGTCTTACATACATATGCATATTGTGGGGCAAATCCTCTTCAGTTCACAGAGATAGAGCCATATCTCCTCGTGCTGAGAATTAAACAAGATAAAGGAACAACAAGTTAGGAGAGGACTAAGCCAAATGTACTAGCTTTGTGACATGCAGGAATCTAAATATGTTTCTGCCACGTTTCCAAAGAGTCAAGTGTTCCCACAGCAATGTTAGTGAGGCAATATTATGTGACTATTTTCAGTGCGTTTATATATAGGATACCTTCATGTAGAAATAGTTGCACGAGGAGAGAGACAGAGAGTGTGAAATCTTATGTACCTTGTAAATAGGAAACGACTTATGATAGGTTGCAGCTCTCTCATCGGCTACGTCTACACGTGAAGCCAACATCGAAATAGCTTATTTCGATGACTAACGTCTACACGTCCTCCAGGGCTGGCAACGTCGATGTTCAACTTCGACGTTTCGCGGCACCACATCGAAATAGGCGCTGCGAGGGAACGTCTACACGCCAAAGTAGCACACATCGAAATAAGGGTGCCAGGCACAGCTGCAGACAGGGTCACAGGGCGGACTCAACAGCAAGCCGCTCTCTTAAAGGGCCCCTCCCAGACACAGTTGCACTAAACAACACAAGATACACAGAGCCGACAACTGGTTGCAGACCCTGTGCCTGCAGCATGGATCCCCAGCTGCCGCAGCAGCAGCCAGAAGCCCTGGGCTAAGGGCTGCTGCCCACAGTGACCATAGAGCCCCGCAGGGGCTGGAGAGAGAGCATCTCTCAACCCCCCAGCTGATGGCCGCCATGGAGGACCCAACAATTTTGACGTTGCGGGACGCGGATCGTCTACACGGTCCCTACTTCGACGTTCAACGTCGAAGTAGGGCACTATTCCGATCCCCTCATGAGGTTAGCGACTTCGACGTCTCGCCGCCTAACGTCGAAGTTAACTTCGAAATAGCGCCCGACGCGTGTAGCCGCGACGGGCGCTATTTCGAAGTTAGTGCCACTACTTCGAAGTAGCGTGCACGTGTAGACACAGCTATCTAGCAACATCCCTCGTCATCAGGGCCACAGATGTTGCTGAACCATCCCACAGATGTTCCTCTAGTGCCTGCTCATTTCTACAGGAGGACCAATCAGACTGCTTGAAGTGAGGTGTGTGGAGGACTCTGTTGGAGGGGCTGGAGCTGTTAGACAGCTTGAGGGGGAGATATGAAGAAGAGGAGCTACGGTAGAGAAGACAGTGCTTTAATGTGATGAACCACAGTGCAGCACGTAACAAAATGTCTGAAAACTGACCGCATGTGTGCCACGGTTGGGGAACTAAAGACTCTAGCAAAAATCTGTGCAAAGAGAGGGCACTGTCTGGTTAACAGATTAATGACACCAGGGAGAAAATTATGTACATGATGCAAGTATATTATGGTTGTATTTGAGTTGATTAGTGAATCAGTAAGATACACATAGAAAGCCAACACCACAGTAAAGATGGGATGTGTGCATGTACAGGGCTGCTGAGCTGACTCACAGGGTAACCTCCTCACCCCCACCCCCACCTTCTCCCTTTGACTTGTCTTCCCTCACCTTGTCAGGTCTCTGTTAAGCTGTGAGCTCCTTGATTCAGAGTCTGTGTCTCTTCCTATTTGTCTGGAGGTTACCTAGTCGTCTTTAGGTATTCATTGAATAAACCACAGTACCAGGCTTGATGGATCCTTCCCAGTGGGAACATGGATCGGATGAAGTCTTGTTTCATTTTCTCTTTGGTTAACCCCACTGAAAGCAGGCAGCAGGACTAGCCCCAAACCCTGCCGATTCTCTAGACCCAACAGAAAGACCAAGCTATCCATGAAGAAGTTGCATATCTCCACATTCATTCCATCCCAACAGCGGTCCTACCTACCATGGCAGTGTAACATAAATGGAGCTGCACTATCGGAGCTTCTACAGTTATCTGCTGTCCCCAGGCCACACACTAAGAGGCGTTCTGAAATGCAGAGTGAAGAAGAAACAGAAAGAGAAAGCAGCTAGGGGAATCATAGAATTATAGGACTAGAAGTTCTCAAGAGGTCATCAAGTCCAGCCCCCTCCACTCATGGCAGGACCAAGCACCATCCAGCCCATCTCTGACAGGTGTTTGTTGAACCTGCTCTTAAAAATCTCAAGCCCATGAAGACTCCACACCCTCCCTAAGCAATTTATCCCAGTGCTTAGCACACCAGCAGGAAGATTTCCTAACATTGACTCTTAAACTTTCAATTTAGGCCCATTGCTTTTTATCCTATCATCAGAGATCAAGGAGACCTTTTATACCTTCACCTTGTAACAGCCTTTTAGGGACTTGAAAACTGTTAATGTGTCCCTTGTCAGTCTTCTCATTTCCAGATTAAACCCAATTCTTTCAGTCTTCCCTCATAGGTAATGATTTCTAGACCTTTAATCCTTTCTTGCTTTTCCAGGGACTCTCTCCAATTTGTCTACTTGTTGCCTGAAATGTAGCACCTGGGACTGACCATGATATTCCAGATGAGGCCTAATCAGTGCAGAGTAAAGCAGAAGAATTACTTCTTGTGTCTTGCTTACAACGCTCCTGCTAATGCTCTCAGAACAATGT
This sequence comes from Carettochelys insculpta, assembly GCF_033958435.1. Classification (NCBI taxonomy): domain Eukaryota; kingdom Metazoa; phylum Chordata; order Testudines; family Carettochelyidae; genus Carettochelys; species Carettochelys insculpta. The sequence goes on from NC_134144.1 coordinate 62,365,287, forward strand.
TTGCTTGTTTTTTCCCACCAGTATTACACTGTTGACTCATATTTAGATTGTGGTCCATTTCCCATTTTGTACCTGTGCAACTGGCTGATCCTTCCTTAGTAGAGTACTTTGCATTTGTCCTTACTGAATTTCATCCTATTTACTTCTGACCATTTCTCCAGTTTCTCCAGATTACTTTGAATTATAACCCTGGTCTCCAAAGCACTTGCAAACCTTCTAGGATTCATATCATCCATAAACATATCATCCACTACATAATCCATAATTCTCACTGCCATTATCTAAATTGTTGATATTGAACAGAATTGTTGATATTGAATGATCCCTGGGGCACCACACTTGTTATGCCCTTACAGCGTGATTGTGAACTATTGAGAACTACTCTCCAGGGATGGTTATCCAACCAGTTAAGCTCTCACCATATAGTAGTCTATCTAAGTTGTATTTCCCTAGTTTAATGATGCCATGGTGTTGGCTGACCCTCCATTCCATTTAGCCACACTAGGGGTACGTCTCCAGAACTGGGCTCTACAAAAAAATGCAGTAATCGTTCTATGGTAGCCATCAGTGGCCCAATCCCGGCCAAACACAAGTGGGTGGTCACAGTGTGCAAAGAACAGAAAACCCAGTTTCTTAAGTAGGAGCTGCTGGGGTTTGATGTTGAAAATTTGATTTAAGCCCTTTGAAAGAAGGGTGATTTGAACTTGTCAGACCAAACCAAGCCTGTTAAAGCTGTTTCGTTCTATCATGGGATTGTATCTCACTTCAAAGCTGTTCATCTCAGTTCATTAACAGTTGAACTGTTAGCATCTCTTGTGTCAATTGGGATACTATGCCTACCAAAAATGGGAATTTGGGGTATATGAGGAATATAGGAACCTTGGCCTAGATCATGAAAAGTAAGAAGAAGCCAAACACGTGAAAATATCTTTGAGAATGCGGGGGTCTCGTCTCTCAGAATTGCCTTGTTAATACTCCCTAAATATTTGCACGTGATGTTATAGTGAGTCCAACTTTTACATTAAGTTCATCTGGTAAAATATACATACAGTAAGTTACCTATAGCACTGATATTTAATTTAATTGGGGGACATATAAAAAAGTCCAGAGTATGTGCTTATATTAAACTCAATGTGCACAACAGATACCAGAGACAATGAGCAAATGCTATACGCTTAGTATGTTTTTTTCTGGAAAGGTATAAGAATAAAATATATTTATGAACCAGATTAAAGGTAAGGAACAAGGCAACCTGGTGAAACCAAGAGAATCCAGGAAATTTATAATTGAAGCCTCATACACTGTAACTTACATAACACCCTGTTCTTTGCAGGTGCATGTCTGTATTTAAGTTGTTAGCCTTATTTACAGGTTTGTGCACGCTGTTCCAAGCTCAGGAGCATTTAGTGTTATCTCCTGCACATATGGTATTTGCTTACAGTGCAAGAATGTTTCTTTCTACCTTTGGAATGTCTGGCATCAAGTTAAGTTCCCCTATTAGTTATGTGGTTTTTGTTTTGAGAGGCTCCTGTGCATGAAGGATGGGGTCAGCTGTCAGGAAAATGGCTTCTTTGTTGTTGTTGTTGCTGTTGCTAGGGTCACCTGCTGGTTTCTGGGATTCAGAGCCCTACCTGAGCCAGCTGCTGGTGATCTCCTCAGAAAGCTGGAGAGATAATCATCTCCAACTGGGCCACATCGACAGTACAGTGATCATTCGAAAGAGGATCTTCCAGAAGAGCTTCTGAAAGAGCACGTCCACACACCAAAAAAAGTGGATTCAAGCACGGATCTGCTCTTTCGAAAGAGAGCATCCACACAGCCGCCGCTCTTTCGAAAGAACAGACCAGGGATCGAAAAATCTGGCACCATGACGCCTGTTCTGTCGGGAAAAGGGCCTGCAGAGCGTTTGTTCTGAAGGAAGCTTTTGAAAGAAGGTATTCTTCCTGATCCGGGAGCAGAAGAGGGTTTTCAGAAGAAGAGACGCATTCTTTCAATTTCGGATCGAAAGAGCTTACTTTGTGTGTGGCTGCCCCATGTGTTCTTTGGAAAAAGAGATGGATTGTCCAAAAGAACTTGCTAGGATAGACAAAGCCCAGGAGTGCAGACTCGCTGTGGAGTATCTCCATGGCCAAAACTGCAGCATCCCCCTACCCTTCCTAGAACCTTGCTTTTTGAAGATCAGGGACCAGCAGTTCTTCCTGAGGACAATCTGGTACTCCCATCTCTCCATCCTACTACCTAGCATCCATCTCATCTGAACAAGTATCCTACAGAAAGCTGAGCATGGTCTGTGTGGAATCCTCAAAACTTCCACACACAGGCACACACACAGTCATGCACTAGCTGACTACAAACTCTACGGAGGGATAGTACAAGTTGTACCTCCCTTGTCCAGCACCCTCAGGGCATGAGTGGTCCCGAATGAGGGGACTTGTCAGACAATGGGAGGTCATGCCTCCTGATTGCCATGCAAGAGGGCCACCAGTCTGCTAGCCAGTCCCCCCCTCCTGGCCACCACAGGCTCCCTGTCCTCAGCCTGCCTGGTGAGGGGCCCACTCCTGCTAGGCTCCTGCAAGGGGATACTGTGCTCCCCTGCCCTGGCTGGGTTCCCCACTCCTGCTGGACTGCTGGCTGGGCTTCATGCCCCAACCAAGCTCCCCATTGGCTCCCCACTGTGGGGCTCCCCAACCCCACTCAGGCTCCCCATAGTGATGTTTCTCAACCTGGCTCCCTGCCCCAGGGCTGCCCATGGGACTCCCCAGAGCAGGCTGCCAGTGGGGCTCCCTTCTACCAGCAGGGCTCCTCTGCAGCCGAGCATCTGGAGCTCTCTTGTCCAGGTGTTCTCTGGTCCAGCAACATCTGTGGTCCTGCCGACAAGGGATGTTGCTAGACAAGAGAGTTTCAATCTATAATAAGTCATTTCCTATTAACAAGGTATATAAGATCTCTCTCTCGATCTCTCTCTCTCGCTCCCTCTCTCTCTCGTGCTCTCTCTCTCTCTCTCTATTATCATGCAAATATTTCTACATGAGTGTATCCTATATTCTAAATGCACTGAAAGTAATCACATACTATTGCCTCACTAACATTGCTGTGGGAACACTTGACTGTATGGAAATATGACACAAACATATTTAGATTCCTGCATGTCACAAAGTTAGTGCATAAGGCTTAGTCCTCTCCTAACTTGTTGTTCCTTTATCTTGTTTAATTCTCAGCATGAGGAGATATGGCTCTATCTCTGTGAACTCAAGAGGATTTGCCCAGTACGCATATGTATGTAAGACAGATACATTATGCATACATAACATTACTGTGCATGTACAGGAATATAGAGTGGAGTAGATAACACTATACTAAGATGAGTCTTTATGATATGAGTTCTTCTAATATTAAGACTCCTCCGGATTTTGTATCTGTTAACATTGCTCTAGCCCTGAATTCGCCCAACATTGGTTGTAAGAGAAGTGTTTGTGACAGCTGCTGCTGATGTACAACTAATGTTTAGTCACTAATGGATAATTGTATTAAACTTAAAAAAAAAAAAGTCGACCCCAGTCTGATTTTTAATTTACTGCATCATCAGCTACTTTTATGATAATATTTAATCTGCGGAAACAAAAGTACTGAAATATGAATACCTATAATAGTGCAACAAGATTGTTTTAGCAATTTTACTTTTGGGGGTAGGAGTTGTTAATTACTATATGAATAATCCGTGTGGGTAAATATATTTGTATTTGCTTTAACTTCTGTAATACTGAAATAAGTAATGCATTGGGCTTCATTGTAAATAATTACTGCTAGGCACGGAAAATGAGTATCATAAAAGAAAAGATGGGTACGCATATTTTGCAATGATAACATTAATGTACATTCTTTGAGTGTCCTGCAATTCTACTAAATGAAATGGTGTTTACCCAGTGAAGCGTTTTCCTTTTTTCATAGAATACATACTCTTCATTCTGCTGGGATGGCCTCTTTCATGACCATATTTAGCATAGCAGCCACCTAGATACAAGAAACATTGAGTGATCACTTACAGATGCAACTGTTTTGAATTTTCAGCCTCATTTCTGATCGCACTAGTGTGTGGGCCTGATCCACCAGTGCTTACTGAAGCTAAATTCCTGCCGAGGTATGGGGTATAATGAGAGGTTTATTCTGCTTGCAGAATTAGACTGTTAGAGTCTGATCCAAAGCTCACTGAAGTCAACAGACTCTCAGAGATTTCAGTGAGATCTGAATTAGACCATTACAGTTTGCATGTGTTTATATTCTTTTACACACTAGAACTGAGATAGCTACTTTCCACTAAACCACAACAAATATTTTAAGAAGGATTATTTTTCTTGTAAGTATTAATTATTTACTTATTTGCTTAGAAATACAGTGGACCAGCATTACATGAAAAATCTCTATCTATGTCTATATCTACCTAAAGATACCCGTTAAAGAAAAAGCCTTACTTAAAGCAATACACTATCCGTGTACCAAACTAACAGCAACAGAAATACCATGATAACCATTAAAGTGAAAAAGAAATAAGGGTGTGTAAATCTCTCCACACAAGAAAGTAAACTGCAAAAGTCATTTGACCTAATAAAAGAGTGGAACTGTAAATGAATTTTCCGTGTTCCAGTCCATTTAATAAAACAGAAGTGCTCTCTTAAATGATTGCCTGAGAAAGGAATAGATCCGTTTTAAGAACAGAAAAATACTGGTGTGACTAGGGGTGTATATTGTACTTTGTGAATTGCTGGCCTGTATCAGTCCTGAAACATTTGTATCGTATGCCCCTGAACAGAATGAAAATATACCTTTAGCTACAATAACATGTACTTGATTACCTATTTAATTTTCAAGGAAGGGCTGTTGTGGAGTTTATTATGTTATCAGCAAGTAGGCATAACAAGATAAAGTAAAGTAAAACAAATAATTCTTAATGCTACACAACTACCTATTATTTTATCCAAACAACTTCTGTTTTTGCTATCTCCTTATGGCTGGATGCTTATTCCCTGGGAGCAGAGTGGAAGTCTCCTTTTACCTCTGTAATTAGCTTGTTTGAAAGCTTCCACAAATTCTTCCTATCATAAATTTTGCATTGCTCCACGCACAATAATGCACATAAAATTAAATAAACAATTTAATTAATTTAATTAAAATTAAATATTAAACATATTGTGTATAAGAAGCCCGTGTCTTTGATTTAATTGGGCAGGAGTACCCAAAGCAGTTTGGGTAACAGTGAAACATAATTAAAAACAACAAGTACGGCAGCCTCTGGGTAGGAAGAATAGTTGGGAGCTTTCTCCTGAGAAAGGTTTATTTAATTAAAACTAAACTAATCTTTGAAAAACACTTGATAAGCATTTCATAATACAAATCATAATCCAAAAATGAAGCGTATACTGCATCTACATGATACAGGAAAATAACCTTAAATAATTTAATTCTGCCACAAGCTACTTCCTCAGCGTGCACAAAATAATTCAATAAACAACATGTTTACCAGCTCTGAATTCTCTTTATCGCTTAGTTCATCTAAATAAATATTAGTAAGCTGTATAAAGGTATAATGGATCCATAAATTATAAATCTAAGAATTAATGATTTGTTTAGCCAGTTTATTGCTTCTTCCAGTTTTAGCTATAATTCTTGAGGAAGAAAACACCATGAAGTTATGTAAAAGACAAGCTGTGGATGTGTCTGTGTTGGCAGGTGAACTCTTTGGCCGCATTCCTGTTTCAGTATCAGGATTCTGCTGAGTTTCAAACCCAGCCTTTGATACCTCTCACACACAATGCTCTATATTATTTCAGCATTGCATGCCACTGGAGGAAGAAGGAGCTTATTTATAGGGTAATATCCCTATCGATATTTCATTGTTGCCAAATGCTAGCATTTATAGACTATCCAGCGATAATGTGAACTCCCTGGAAAACTTGGATCCTTCCCAAGGTGGCAGACTATCCGCCTGGACATCAAACAGTCTGCATTGCACAACTGTTCTCAAGCTGGATTGCAAATGCTGACAGGCTTTATGGGTCATTTCAAAAACAAATGCCTCGTTTTAACATCTAGACTGTAGCAACTTCTACAACAAGCTACTGGTGCCAACAGGCTATTTGTAAAATGAATGTACATAAGTAGATCTGAACTGACATTCTTCACTCACATAACTGCTGATTACTTTGGTTTCTGGAGAACAGTTTTTAAGTGACCATATCATTTAACTGACCTTTGATATGTGCAAATGTAATTGAAAATGCTCCTTTTGGGCCCTTTTGAATTCAATGGCACATCTCCCACTGCTATGAAAGAGAGCGGATTAAACTCTTCTGCCGCTCGATTCTGTTGGTTATCCAAGTTGATTTGGAGAGTTGGGTCTAACACTGGGTGATACAGTCTGGTTTGTGACAAGGCGTGTGAATTTCAGTCGTGTTGGCAAAGGCATATTGGCCAAATCCCATCAGGTAGATGCCAATGACTCACTGGAGTCTCACTACAAACTGTCATGAAAGTCAATTGCTTTTTGCATGGGCTAAGGAGTTCAGGATTTGGCCCTGGGGCAATCTTTTCAGCTGGACAGTTCAAAGAACTTTGTATGTAACCTGCCCTAACTGATGTCAGGCTGTTCTTCATAATGGTGTACAGCACATACTCATAATACATATTTGTTCTGTATCCTCATTACACTCAGCACCTTGCATGATTGGGGCTGTACTGTAATATACAGAAACATACATGGATGGGGCAGAGTCATGCAATGTATCACAACCACTTTGCACTGTGCCACCAGCAGAATCTGGCCGCAAAGCTGGATTATCTGGCCCCACAGAATTGTACCACTGTATTGGCAATCCTCCTGTAGTAACAGAGTCTGCTTAGCAGCTCATCAACCCATCCCGTCTCACTGCTGCCAGCATAGGAGGGAAAAGGGGGCACGAGTGGAGCCATTTTATATTAGACTAGCCTTCAGTCTGCCCTAATTCATGCCATGCACCCTGCTCCGCACACAGTTTTCAACCACCTGCAGCTTTGTATTGTTTGGAATGTGACCTTTCCCCAGGCTCTGTCCTGGTATATGCACAGTGAAGCTAGACAGAATATTATCTGTGAGCATACGATGGTTCTAACATAAGAGACCAGGGCTGTTATCAAAAGTGAACAGAGCAACATGAAGCATGGTACTATATCACTAGTCATTTAGAACCACTTTGGATAATATCTATGTCTAGGAGATCATCTAAATATTATAACAAAGTGGGGGTTTTCCGTGTCTTCTCAGAGCACAGACATACTTTTTCCATTGTGGTTCAATAATTGCTGATCAAATATATAGACTAGCTGTTAGAGTCATGAAATTTGCTGGAAAGAGAGATTATCATTAGAAAGAAGTCTGCATCAAAGGGATGGTTCTTCCATTTCCAGAATATAAAACAGATATTCAGAAAAAGAAACAGAGCAGAGAAGAAATGATGGTCATTTGAAAGTAAAATATTCCTAAACAATCTAACATTGGTTTAACTGTTTCATGTATTTATTGTGCAGGAATATATCAAACGTCACATGAGACACTATCATGACAAGTGAAAAACAATAGAGAGCTATTGAACACACACTAGTTTGCTTTAAGTTTAGTGTTTCTATAGAGCAAATACAAAACCTTGTTCCTGGTTTTACTGAAGCCAAACGCCAAATTCCTGTTAGTGGGACCAGGGTTAAGCCCCAAGGCTTATAATTTCTAACCTACAATATTTTCAATAATACTATCAATTTGCTCATTTTAATATATAACTATGATTCATATGTATTTATTGCTGCAGATGCCAGTGTGAAATACGGTAACGGAAGATAACAATGTAATTAGGGACCTGATCCTTCAGTATGCCAAGTGCCTTTTATTTTTATATGTAAAAAGGAATTGGACATAAAAATGACACATTGAATACAAGCCTGCACTCATGCGAATCAGATCACTGATGGCAAAAAAGGCTGACTGGACTAGACAGGCTTTCTATGGTCTTCATTCAAAGCGTTCACATAATTTTAGTGGATCTGTTGTGAGTAGTAAATCATGTGAATTCACAATTAGTTCACTATTTGTAAATGTTTGTACAATGGTGTAAATTCACATTCCCCCAAATGAAAAATATAGCTCTAAAGAGGTAGATGAAAACATTTGCTCATTCAAGATTCATTCTAAAGACTAGTCATTGCGTGAATAGTACTAACATAAATTAATGCACCGATAATTGCATTATTTAACCACTGACGATTTATTGGTTCAAATGGTCACTTTCCTTGAAGAATGGCCACTTTGGAGTGTTTTTGTTTGTTTCATTTTTTCGTCTTTACTGATCAATAAACTCCATTGGCAGATGTACATTTATTAGGGTCTTAGTCTAAATGAGACAAATTTCCTAGGGAAAAATAATGAAAATGCACCAGTACACATGATCCAGCAATTAAATAGACTGTGTTGTGAGATAATTAAGGGACCGGTGTTAGAGATGTTTAAGATAAGGCAAGACAAATTTATGGCAGGATTAGTGTAACTTTTTATCCTGCTTAATGTGAAAGGTTGGACTAGGTGATTTAAGAAGTCCTCTCTAAACCTATCTTCTTTGATTTTGTACACAAGAATCATGTTATTTATTTTAAACCCACCCTGAGGACATCTTAAGTTTATTTTGATATATCTAACTGAAAGTGCTACCATTTAGCACAGGGTCAAATTCTTAAGTCCTGGCTCAGTATTACCCTGTCTTTAATCATGCAAAATTCCCGTTGATTTCAATGACAGCTTTGTCAGAGTAATAAAATCTAAGAGACATTCTGATCCAAGTTACATGGGATGTAAATCTGCATTCACTGAAAAAAAATCCAGATTTGATCTTTAATATGTAAAGAAGCATGTTGTTTCATGCTCAGCCATGTATATGCTTCGTCTAACTCATTTTTCATTATTTATTATAGAAATTGCTTAGTTTTACATAAATCTCCCAACTAACACTTACAAGGTTGTTCTAGTGGTACCCTATCATTAAGTAAAGCATCTTTAAGTACAAAAAATCCAGTACACGCACATAAGCCTTGACAAAATACAAAGATAGACCCGAGCCTTCATTTTTTGCATACTCTGAACTCCTCCTTGTAAGCAGTGGGTTAGATCCTCATCTAGTACATGTCAGCATAGTCCCTTGGAAGTCAAAAGGAATGTTGTTGTCCGTCTTTACCCTCTTTCATGTCAGGGAAATCAATGAAGTTCCATCAGTTTATTACCAGTTGAGGATCTGGGCCACTGACTCACTTTGCTGACTTCATCGGGATTTTGGAGTGTGCAAGTAGTGCAAGATCACTAATTTTCACATGGGGTGAATACTGTAATATGTTAGTGTGCTAAGAGGCCCCGTTGGAGTTGGAAAAGATAGTACAGCTCCAATCTTTTGGCTTTTATCTGTTTCATTACTTAAAGGGACACACCCAGCTCACTTTATTCATTACATTAAAGTCATTGGAATTTTAGGGCTTGTGGTCATTAACGAAAGGATCCAAATCCTGAACTCTTGTAAAGCAGCTGAATTCTACTGAACTCTCTACTAAGCTGGAACGATTTACACTGGTTCAAAATCTGGTCGTATGTGCAGAAAAAGCCAGAGCTGAAATACATTCAAACCACATCACAGGCATTAGCAACTTCAAATGTGTTTCTGCCTCTACAATCAAACAGGTGCAGTGTAATAGAGTTTTAGAGCCAGTTGGGATTTGTGCCTGCCTGTTGTTCTCTTTTTTCATACCTACAGCACTGTGCAGGCCATTAATCTATTATTGTGGTCTAGGCAATTTTGATAGATGCTTTTAGATAAACTTTCCTGTAGAAGTTGGCAGATATGTATGCATAACACCTTTTGGGCCTAATTCTGACCTCATGGCCACATGCTCTACTGCAGTGTCACTCCTGTGACTTCAGTAGAGCTCCTCATATTCATGCCAGTGGCAATAAAATCAGAATGAGGCTATGCTTTTTTAAGTTCTTGTCTGTGAGCCACATCCTGATGCCATTGAACTCAGTGACATAACTCCCACGCTTTCTTCTCTGATTAGATTAGTTTCATTCTGTGGACCTAAACAATGTAATAGACGTCAGTGTCTTTGCTAGAGCTTGTGTTGTCTATCAAGTAAAGGGGGCACATTTTTAAAAAATAAAATATAAAAGGTCTCGGTCACAGATGTTCTAAGAACTCTGAAAAACTTAATATTGCCAATGGGAAACATGTCAATGTCTAAAATATGTTTGCCTGTTACCTCATATAGCAGATGCTTCTGATGGAAATTTACCTGTACATTTAACCCTATATAAATACAGGTTAAACCTCACTAATCCAGAACACTCTCATCTGGCCACATCCATAATCTAGTGTGATTTTAGTTAGCCAGACAACCACTTGTCATAGATGTGGCAAAGTTGCATGTGGTCCCATAACGTTTGTTTCCAGCCACCAGTCCTGGCTCTCAGTGTGCTGTGCTGTTATTTAGTTGTAATTTGCCCCTAAATGTCTTCTAAGAGCCCAGTAAGAAGTGGAAGTGTCGGTAAAGCTGCTAGATGATATTGACCTCCCGTGGTCCAGCAAATTTTCTCATTTAGCACCAGTCAGGTCCCAAAGGTGCCAGACAAGAGGGGTTCATCCTATATGCTCTTATTTATGCCCATTCCCACATACTTTGACCAGAGATCTGCTCATTCTATCTTCTCTGTGTTGAGCAAAGAAAAAACAAAAACAAACTAAATAAAGCCAGAAAGCCTCCTGAAAGAAATGACTGCCAAATCCACCCAAGCAAAGAAATAGACCCAATCTCTGGGTTTAACCTGCCTATAGTTCACTGCTTGTGCCTAGGATTTGCTTTTCCACTAGGAAACTTCTCCTTCATTTTTCAGCACTGATACAGCTGCCACCAGTCAAGTTCTAACAGACTGGACATAGATGACACAGTGGTGAAAATACCTTCATCAGGTCTGCACTAGGACACACACGCTTGGTAGCACTGATGCAGCTGAAAATTTCATAAGGTGTCGAAAAACCTTGTTCTGACAGTACCTATCTGGCCCAGCACTGGAGTCCTTCTTCAGGAAAAACATTTCAGGGCCATATTCTGAGCTGATATTCTTTGGCAGGGCTACACTTGGGCTGAGCCACTCACTAGCAGCAGAAGAGCTGGCTTTCATTTTACCCCATGCAAGCTTTGCCTAAATTCTGTAAGATTTGACCCATGTTACATAAACTCAGTGAAGCTGAGTCAATAACGGTGTTAGCCTGCAGTGTCTTAACTCTCATAGACTTTATGGCCAGAAGAGACCATTATGATCATCTAGTCAGACCTTCTGCCCCAGTGTGTTGAAGTCAGACTTTCAGTGGGTGTTAAAAACAGTCATTGGGAGGCAGTATAACCTGGGTAAGATGGTGTTGCAGGGAGCCAGACTATTTCTGGCTCTGTGTCTGACCCCCTGTTGGTTGAACTCCCGTGTTACCTTGAGTAAGTCACTTTGGCCCCAATCTTATCTAGGTGTCTATTTCCCATTGGTGTTCAGCCCCTGAATCTGTGACTGTTTCCTCTCCAAACTTTTGCCTGTTATCTATTTAGAGTGTAAGTGCTCTGTTCAGTGTGTCTGTACAGGTCCTAGCACAGTGGAGACTTTGATCTCAGGGCCTCTAGGAGCTATTGAAAAACTACGAAGAAAAAGAAAGTTAATTAGAGATAATTATTTGTGGTACAATCCACAAGAACAACATGTTTCCCTTGAAGCATTTGCACTGAAGGGTGCCACCTTGCAGTCCTTATTTGGGCAGAAGGTACACTGGAGTCAGAGAGGTATGCTTGGGTAAAAATTGCAGCTGCAAAAAAATACTCCATCCCCCCAAACAAGCATGATTCCATTTTTTTTTTTAAAAATGGAGAAACCTGGTATCCTCTCTAGACTGGGCCTTTTTCTCCTTCAAGGCTTCAGCATTTCTGAGTTTCCAGAGCGTGCACAAACAGCCTGGGTGTCCTTTACTCTCCTATACCAAAGCTTTTACCTGTGCAAAGAGGGTGCAGCTGATTGCTGGAAGACGTTGTCAACTTTACCCTCAGGAGCCCCTGATAAGCAATTATAATTTATTCAAGGGACGTTGAAAAGCACTTTGTTCTTTCCATATGAAATGAGCCATCACACCTGACTTTAATTCCCACAGTCTACCCAGCCTGTCCCGCACTCACTCTTTTCATTCTTGAGTGTCCCTCCTTGAAAAAACAGCAGCCAGGATGGGCCTTATTCTTGGTTTTATTAGTCAAATACTATTTCTTCTTTTTTAAGTTAACCCTTTTGGCCACACCTGGAGCATGGGCTGGAGATGTGGGGGGTTTTTACGGCAACAGTGAAGAGATGCAACTTTCTCGGCACAGCTTTTAAAGGCTGCATTGTCAGGGACATGCTCATTCTGCCTGAAAAGGTCCCTCTAGTGAAAAGATGACACCTCGATGTGCGGGGTAGCTACATCCACTAGGATTCCACAGTCATGTTTCTAGTCAGTACAAGGGAATCCCCTCATGTTTATCTCTGCCCAGTGACAGTTTATTGAGGACAATCTGTTGGGTGCATAATTTGAAATCCACAGCGCTAATCCTGCCAGAAAGTTTTTGTTTTCCTTATTCACCCTGGTGAGTGGAATTTTAGTCGAACAGCCTTGATGTTTGGAGGGGTGGGGATTGAACTAAATTAAGTAGTAAACAGGTTTCTGTCATCTGAAAGCAACACACACACACACACAGGAGAGCGAAACCTGCCTGCGGGCGTGCGGGTGTTTGTAAACACACGCAGGGCTGGAGAGCTCCTTGCAAGCCCGGGCGTTATGGAACACACGCCAGAAATAAAACAATAGAAACTCTGCAGCTGGTCCGCGCGCCGCAGAGCTGACTTCCCAGCGCTGGGCTGGCTGACGCAGCAACAAGCCCGGGAGAGCAAGGAACCTCGGCACGGCCGGGACACTCGCCCAGGGAAGCAAAGGAGCCTGGAAAACTGAGGCTGGAAAAGCGCAGGCAGCGGTTGTGGAGCCCCTAGGCACAAACCTGCCTGGGCGGGGGCGCGCTGATGTTGCTATTATGGGAGGCGAGGCAGCAGCTGGTTGTTTATTTACCTTGGCGTGTTGCCTCTTAACCAGGTGACCTCGGGGTGAAGCAGCTGTGGCAGCGGCGCAGGAGGTGATTTTAAAGGCGCTGGAAGACGGGGCAAACCCCGTCGCCTGCCCTCCCGCAGAGACTCAGGCACGCGGGGCGGGTGCAGTCCCGGTGTGCCTGGGGGTGTTAACCAGGCGGGGCAGACCTGGCTAACGCTGCCTAGTGGTTCCCCAGGGCCAAGCTTGGTTCCCGGCGCCTTTCCGGACGCTGGCCCCCGGGGTCGCTCTGCGGGGCTCTCAAAGCAGGCTGCAGCCCAGGGAAGGCTCCTCTCCCTTTGCAAGTTGCTCTAGGGGCCCTTCCCCTGCTTCCCTGGCCTGGGGCTCGGCGGGGTCTCTCCCTACTCGGGTACCTAGCGGCGAGCCCCGTTTCCCCGGGGTTGCGTGGGGATTTCAGGAGATCCCGAGTGGGTACCCGGCCAGCAAACACTGCCGAGCCGAGGCGCGCCCGTCCTGCCTGCTCCCAACTGCAAGCGCCACATCACTGGCAGCGGAGCCCTGGTGGAAGGGAGGAAAAGTAACCTGCCAGCGGCGGGGCGGGGGTTAGGTTGCTTTCTGCGGGCAGCGCCGGGGTGTAAAAGCATCTCCCGGCCCTTGGGATCGCGGGAGGAGGTCCCGCAGCTCGGCTGCGCTTGCAAAGTTTACTCCGTCGCGCAACGACTCCGTGTGCCCACTCGTGAACGCGCCCGTCCCGCGTGGAGGGCTGCTTCGGGACTGGAGCGGAACAGGCCCGGCGCTGGCGAGGCGCGCGCGGGCAGTCCTGCATAAAGGGCTCGTGCTGCAAAAAACACAAAACCCTCGGAGCCGGACGGCCTTGGCCCGCTCAGCTGCGCTCCGCTCCGCCCGCGGGCTTTCCCCAGCTTGCCCGTCTCCCGTGGATCGCGCTGCGCCATCGGCTCTGCCCACAGCCCCGTGTTCCTCCGCAAAGGGAGCGCTAGACGAGGTGCATCGCCCCAACGCGCTGCTCACTCGAGAGAGGCGCGTAAGGAGCAGCAGTGCCGCGCTCCAAAGGCGCACAGCTCCGAAGGAATCAGAGTCACTTGTGTCTGCCCGTTTCCAGCTGCAGGCGCGGTAGGAGCGGGGGGCCGGAACAGGCACAGCTGGGTCCTGATGGGGCTTCTCGGCTCTCAAAAGTACCGAGCCGGGGAGCTCATCGGAAAACTTCCAGAAAGTTTTTCTTTAATTCACTGAACGTCATGGGTCCAGCAAATTATAGCAAGGGAGCTGGGTTCCCGCTGCTCCGGCTCCCTGGCCAAAACACCCGCGCAAACGCGGCGATAAACGGCACTAAACGAGCAAATCCTCCGCTTGGAAATGATGCCAATTTGCTGGTGGCTTTGGGCACGTTCTCCCCTATTTGGTTTTACAGGATAGGTCGGTTCAGAGCAGATTAGAGTTTCCAAGACACGTTAAAATGAGAATCGGCAAAGTCACTAACCCGTGTTCCTTCTAACTCCGGTCGGCTGCAATTAACAACGTTTTTATGCTAATAATAAAGTGACAAAGCAACGAAATCGCGCTTTTTTTTTTCAATGAACCGGCAGCTCACCTGGTCCAGCAAAGAGCAGATCGCCGAGAGAATGACTTCTACAACTTCCACCAAAGTCCCGTTCAGCAACTTACTCAACCGGGAGAAAGCGCTTCATTAGCTAGTTCACATACACGCTTTTAAAACTGAACAAAAGGAGCTCACTGGAATACAGAAAAAAACACCTTCTGCTCTTCTGCCAAAAGTCAGAGCAAGAAGGGGGCTGTTTATATGTTGTCTGTGGAACTCACTTGCTAGCAGAGAGGAAGTTACAGATTTTTCACCGGGAATTCCGAATCCTTTCCCCTGAATTTCAGACCTTAAATCTTTTGCCACATGTTTCATGATGCTTTCAGACTTGAATGAAAACTTCATTCTGCTGTACAGCTGCCTGAACATTATTTCGCGGCTTGTTCTGAACTGGGCACACTGTTGCTTTTTTATTTCTTGGCTTGGTTTGCAACCATATTCTTCAAAACCAAAGATTCCCAAATTCACTGATTTCCGAGGACCCATTAGACAACGAAGGATTTTCTTTAAAATCCACCCCGTTAATTTAGTACAGCAAGTTGGGCAGGATAATAAAAAGTAAATTCTCTTTTTGCAAGTAAATAAAAATTATCCTGTAGCTACACGCGTTCATAACAGCCTTATAGAATATAAGGCAGTAACAGGCATATTCACCAGAAACAACGCAATGATTAAATAATGTAAGAAAAAATCACACATGCTCATTACTGAAAACTAGCTATATGATGCCATGTTTCACAGTTAGATGTGTTACGAAACAAATAAAAGCGCCTGCTTTAAAGCAAATTGCAGACACTCTCGAATAGATAGATAGAAATAGTTTTTGGAGCAACAATTCTTTGCACTACATCTGAACTCTTACTTATTGGGGAAAAGAAAAATTCCTGGTCTGCTAATATTCACGATTTAAAAAAGAGAACAGTCTTTGTTTAAGCCTGACCTCGGTCTTCTGGCAAGCTCATAGCTGACAAAGATTTTAGCTTCCCAGGAATTGTTGCTACATGTTTCGTCTCCTAAGGAAATTTCTAATGCGTCGTGGAAGTGAAATGCCATCTGACACCAAAAGGGCGTAAAAGGATGGGTCACCTTCAACACACGTTTGTTGGCCTGGGGAACTCTGCACAAAACAAGTGTCACCCTTTCCGTGCCTGTTCCCCTTGTCCCGCACACGTCCAAGCTCGTGTCACGTTTTACGGCGCTTTAAAAACAAATTCTTTGCCGCACGGAGCTCCCTGAGCACCGTGTTTCACCCAAAGCAGAACCCCGGACACGATTTGGTTTTTAACTAATTTCCCCCCCACACACTCCCCCATCCCTCCTCCCACTTAAGCGAGAGACCTGATTGTTTGGGGCTCAAAACAAGATAAACATCATTAGAAATCATTGTAATTGGGCTTGTGAAGGCTGACCTTTGACCTGGAAAGATAGGGTTCACAATCGTGTCTGCTTTGATTCCTGGAAGGGGGCACAAAGGACCGCGCTGCCTGACAGAGGCCATCGGTACGGGCACCTCCAGACGAAGCTGGCTTTTAGAAAAACGAGCGCGTGTCGTTCGCTAAGACCAAGGGGCCATCCCGGGCTATGCAGCGGTCATTTGAATATGTAAAATACCGGGGCATTGATCGGAGCCCCGTTGTGCGCGGCGTCCCTGGCGTTAACCCCTACAGGAGCAGCAGGAGTTGGAGGGAAACTTTCAGTGCTGGGATGATATTGACACGACCCGCGGCGGGGGGCGGGGGGAGGCCCGCAGAGGAAGGGACTGGGGTTTCCTCCGGAGTTTGGGGCTCAGGGTCCCAGGGTCAGGCGGCCAGCGGTGCCCCCGGAAGCCACTGGGCTGGATTCTGCTGGTGGGCCTGGGGAGAGTCCGCTCTGTAATCGTTGTCATCAGCCAAAGGTGGGCGGGGGGAGAAGCGCCTGGATCTGAACAACCCTCCCGGGAGATGGGGGGGGCAGGGGTGACCTGACCCTGCTTGTCTGTTGGAGGGGGCGGGGAGGGCACCAGGCCTCGGGAGTGGCTCTTGGCCTTTCGCTGGTACCTGAGCGCTAAGCCAAGGGCTGGCAGGATTGCGCCCTGGGGCTCGGGCCTCGCGGTGCGCAGCGGCCGCTGGAGACACACGGGAGCCGGGGCTGCGGGGGGACCGACCCTGGCAGTGCTCAGGGGAGCGCGTTATGTACGGCCGCCCGTCCGGCCGCCCCTGGCGGACTGCAAAAGCGGGGAGCTGTTTGCCTGGAGACCCCTCGGCCTGCTCCCGCCAGCTCCCGCCGAGCCTCCGCCGGGGGTACAGAGGAGCAGCCAAACGCAGGCGCGGGGGCCAGGGCGGGGGTGCTGGAGACCCACGAGCTCCCCACCACCTGGCGTGGATGGGAAGCCAATTCTCCCAGCCGGCTCCCACGGGCGGAGAGCGGCTCCTTCATCCACAGGGCCCTGTGGCCATTCCACCGCCGAGAACTAGCGCCCGGGCCTCTTTCCCTCCAGCTGGCTTCCGAGGGCGCGCTCAGATGCGCCCGAGCCTGCGCCCCTTGAAGCGAATGGCAAACCCCCGCCACAGCGTGGGGCAGGGTCGTGCGCCAGTCGCAGCTTGGCCGCGGCTGCGGTGGCGCGCGGGTGTTGTACTGAGCGTGGGAGACACCCTAAGAAACGGGGCGTCGCTGCGCTAACCAGCCGGACTTGCCTAACCCCCTGTCTGCCTTTTGAACGGGGCTAGCTTCTCCTGCCGCCCGCGGCCCTCATGCGGCCAGCCTCGCTGGGCGTGGATGGACCCTCGCTGGCTAAGAAACGCCGCGTTCCTTGGGCGATTCCCAAAGTCCGTAGGATTTGGGTTACCTGGGCGCTCTCGGGGACGCAGCCCGCCTCCAGTTTCCAAAGTCAAGGTCACGCCGGCCTTTCCCTCCGCCGCGGGGAAAAGAATTAGCGGGGGGCCTCAGCGTGGTCCAACCAGGTTGTCTTTGGGAGCGGACGTCCCTCCTTTGGAGGAAACACGAAGCTGTGACTTTCCCAACTAATCCTGGCCTTTAATGCGACGGAGAAAAATCACAATAGTCGAGTCTTCTAGGGCCCCCTAAGCGCGGGCCGCTTTATAGTGTGATTTAAAAAAAACAAACTGAAACAAAATGTTAATATCATAAATTTCCCTCGGGCAACCGAGGCTGGCGGTAGGTTTATGGAGAGGGTGGAACAGTGTAGATGTAGCCTTGAGAGTCATGGTAAGGGCCTAGAATTTGTGTCTGACCTGTACCCCTAGTCTTCAAACGGGTACTGAAATCGGAAGGGCGGGCACGGTGGGGGAGGGGAGAGAAAATACTCGGGAACCCCTGGGTCTAAGGCGGAATAAATGCATCAGTGGTAAGTATCGTCGGTAAAGGGGGAACAGCCGCTAGAGCCGCTGGCTGACCTCTGTGCTCCAGCTCTTTAGAGAAAGCAATTATACGATTTTAAAAGAGAAATGACGTTTTCCTCACATCCGGCTCCAGGGTAAGCGCGGCGAGAGGATAAGAGCGGCTCAGAGAGCTGAATTTAGATGGGAGACTTTTTTTTTTCCACCCTCTCCAATATGTGCAGGCTGGCACGCTGAGCTTCCGGCCGGCCTCCCAGCCCAGCCTGTGTCATAGCAAATAAAAGGAGGGGTGTGGTGCCAGGGTGGGGTTTACCTCGTCGGTAGATAACCCGGTGGCAAGGGTAGGAGCTATTAGATAGCTGTAATGGCGGGGTGTCAACAGCCTGCAAGCCTCTCTCACAACGGCAGATGCGGGGAACCCTTTCACCCTTTTATAAAGTCAGCTGCTTGCTTGGCGAGGGAGGGGGAGCGGACGAGGGTGTTTCCCTGTCCGTTTCACTGCGTTCCAAACGAGTGGCGCGGAGCTCCTGCGCTCTGCGCTTCCCTGTCAGTTTCACTGCGTTCCAAGCGAGGTGCAATGAGCTTCTGCGTTCTTTGCCCGCAGCCCATATTGTTCGCTTCAGCTGGCAGTTTGCCTCTGTCCGCTCAGAAGAGGACTGAAGTCTGTCAGCCCCGTCCTTTGCAAACGTGTATCTGAAGCACTTCAGAGGGCGCCGCACAGAAGCAGTTTAGGACTTTTTAAAGCCGCGCTCGGCCTGCCTAGCACAGACCTCAGCCAGTTTCGTGCCCAAACCCGAAGTGATGGCCCGGTGGGGCGGGGAAGGCTGCGTTACTGGCCAATACATACCCGCCGAGCCCAACTGGAATGGCAGGCTCCAGGCTCCAGGCTCCAGGCTCCAGGCTCCAGAGAGGTTAATAACTCTTTGTCTAGCCTGTTGTCAAAATTACAGCTCAGCCCCTGATCATTTCCAGTCCCGGACGGGGGGGACGCAGCAGAAGGTTTCCAAAGGCTTGCCTTAAAAATAATGGAAGGTTCCGTAGCCCCGCCATGTCCCTACAGCCTAGAGCGGCAGACAGGAGGGGAGGGGGCGGAAGGGCCCTGCCCAGCGCAAAGCGTGTTACAAAACCATCCCCCAGACCTTTCCATCGGCCCTTATCGCCAAGGACGCAAGGCCGTGAGTCCGCCTCATGATATTACAGCCGTTGAACGCCTTCCCCTCTCTGCACCCCGGCAGCCCGGCCTTCCTGCACCTTCCTCCCCGCTCTTTGGCCGGCAGCTTGTTGGGGTTCCCTTCGTTTCCCTAGCCCTGGGGGGAGCTCTACGCCTGACCCACGCCAGGCCCCCTGGTGCAGTGGGGGTTGTGCCCCAACAGCCAGGGGCGGATGACAAGGCCCGCGGGCATTTCGCGTTAAAAAGCCTCAGCAGTTTACGCTGACCCCCCGCACCCCCACTTCAGTCTATTCCCACCGAACTGCCGCCCCCTTAAGACCGAAAGGAACTAAAGCGGCGCTCGCCCCGTGGAGGCCCTTTCCGCTCCGCTTTGCGGCTCTCCTGCCTTCCCGCACCTCGGGGCGCACGCCAGGTGCTCCCCAAAGCTGCGCCGCGGGGGTGGGAACCCGGCTCAGCCCGGCGAGCTGGACGCGTTTGCTGCGCTGGCGGCCGGCCCGCGGGAGCTCGGGCCAGCCCGTCACTGGTATCGGCCTGTACTGAAAGCAAACTTCAGCGCCGGAGGCTGGGCGGCTCCCCTTGGGCTGTGGTTGCTTTGCTTGGCCACCATTCCGTGGGTGCTCGCGCCTGCCCCAGAGCTTGCTCTAATTCAGCCCCTTGCCCGGGGAACACAAGCCCACAGGGGAGGCCGCGGGAGGGAGCCCAGCGAAGAAGCCAACCGCGATGGGAACTGACCCCAGGCCAGAAAGGCGAGCGGGGCCTCGCCCGCTGTGCGCCACCGCCCCGGAGCTGGGAAGGGGCTTGGGAATGTCCTGGCGCAGCCAGCGGGACGCACAGGGGCCCCAAGCCGGCAACCCGACTCAAGCGGCCCCCTGCTCTTCCTGGGAGGGGCAGGGGAGGAGAGAATTTCCCCGGCTCTTCGGTCAGTGGCCACTTGGTTACCTCCCCGCCCCCGAGTAATTCCCCTGCTTCTTCGTTCCAAAGTCCCCCAAGTGCCCGAAGCCGCTTTGACCTCCCGCGGCCGCGGGGAAGGAGAAAGGACCCCTGAAAGTACCATTCATGAGGAGGGGCTGCTAAGCAACCGAGTTCGAAGTAACGACCGGCCGCACTTACTTCTCCTCGCCTCTGGATCCTGCCCTGCAAGGAAAAAAGCTGCTCTGCGGCCATTCAGGATGGGCCGGGGCCGAGCTCGGAATCAGGCAAATTCCTTTCCAACACCTCCAGGAGCCTCACCAGCCCGGAGGTCTCTGGCCTTTTCCTGGAGGTGTTGCTGCCGTATTCTTCCCGAGGCGGGTTTATTTACCGCCCAAAGGGAAGCAGAAGAGGAGGAGGGTAGAGGCGCGATTTAGAGATTCCAAAGGGAGAATTTGTCGTTAATAAACAGCGGCGATGTCTAACGCGCGGGCTTTTGAACTAATAAAATGGAGTGGCGCTTCCTTTCAGGGTGTATGAAAATTATTTTGCTTATTCCTGTCCTAAGCAATTAACCCCCCTCCCCCCAGAAAAAATCAAGCTGGGACTATATATGTACCAATCTGCACCGAGAGAACAAATAAGACCAGCCAGTCTGTCTCCTGAACACAGTCTACACTTTATTTCAGACTACAGATTTCTGAACATAATAAAATCTTTGGCTTGTAGCGGCGGGTTCAGGCTCGCAGTCAGTGGATCGATCATTTTTTTTCTCCCGTGGGGGTGGGGGGGGAAGGCAGAAATTCACACGGAAAATAAAATAAAAATTCGAGAGTCAAACATTGACTTAAAAACCAAGAGGCACCGACATGAGCGAAGGAAAACCAAGTAAAACCCAGAAGGAACAAAAGAGAGAGAAAGAGAAACTGTCCAGCAACTCGAGATCGCTACACACAGGTCTTACCTGAAATTAAATATATACACGGTCATATGCTGTTTGGCTATATAGAGATACTTTCTGGAAGTGTTCATTGTTTTAAGCGGAGTCCTTATACTATGGATAGACAATAGATTTGACTTTAAATAGCACCTGTCCAAAGTCCCCCTCAGTTCGGCCCTTTCCGCCGGTAAGTCCTTCCGCGGGCTCTGTTTTCCTCCCCTGGCAATAATAATAATAATAATAATAATTGACAACACTCAGGGCGGCGGGCGGGGCGGGCTACTCGCTCTCCTCTTTGTCCTGCACGGTGGTGGTGGAGTGGTTGTACAGTCCCTGGGCCATGAGGTGCAAGGCTAAGCCGTTCTTGATGCCGGTGGCTTTCTTGATTTTGGCCCGCTTGTTCTGGAACCAGATCTTGATCTGGGACTCGTTGAGGCTCAGCTCCTGGGCCAGGGTCTGCCGCCGTTGCTCCGTGATGTAGCGGTTCGCCTGGAACTCCGCCTTGAGTCTCTGCAGCTGCTCCGCCGTGAAGGCGGTTCGGGGCCGCTTGTCCTCCTTCTCGTTCTTCTTCTTCTTCAGCTTCCGCGTCCGCGGACCTGGGGGCAGAGGCGGGCGGGGGGAGGGGAGAGAGAAGGGGGCGGCTGGTTGAAACGCATCCTCGGCTGGGAAAGCAGCGAGCCCCGGGCAGAGCCGCCCCGCCCCACCCCACCCCCGCGCCCTGGCCGGCCGGCCGAGCCCTCGAGCCGGGATCAAACCCTCGCAAGGGAAAATGGCCGTCTCCCTTCTCCTTCCCCACCCCAGGAGCTCGCAGCCAAGGGCGGGTCAGCCGCTCGCTTTCCGCAGCGCCCGCTGCTGCGGGGCAACCGGACCCGAGCTGCGGGCCAGAGGCCGGGCTGAGCCGGCAAACCCCGCGCACGTTCCAAACCAGCGGGGCCGCGAGCGGCTCATCTCCACCTGCCCCCCCCCCAGCCCGGGAACTCCTCCAGGAGCCCCCAGAACCACCAGCCTCGGGGGCGGCTCGCTGCTGGGCTCCGCTTTTCTTTGCGTTGCCCCAGCCCTGGGCCCTGCCGGCCGGGGACCGGCCAGAGCTGAGCCCAGGGAGACGTTTCCCGTCGTGGCTCGCGGTCTGCCCCAGAGCTGCCCCCACCCCTCCCCGGGGAGGCCACCGACAAAGCGCGGGTGAGACCAGAAACCCCGCGGCGCTCGGGGGACCCGGGGAAGGCAGAGGCGGCCCGCAGGCCGGCCGGGAGCGCCGCGCTGGAGGGAGAGGATCTAGGTCCCTTTCAGCTGCCGGCAGCGAGAAGAAATCGCTCGACCTCGGAGCCGGCCTTAGGCAGCACCGCTCTGCCCCGCTGCCCGAGCCAAGGCCGGCTCCCGCCGGCGGAGAACAGCGGCGCCTTTGCGGCCTGACCCCGCCGCCACTCGCCCTTCGCCCCGTATGACTCACGGCAAAGGGGACTTGGCTCCGGCGGGAGGCTCGCGGGAGAACGCGGCGCCCCCTTTGCAAAGAGGCCGCGGCACAAAACGCAGACAAGTCGGCCGGCCTCCTGCCAGGCCCGCCCGGCTCTCCCCGACCCCGCCGCCGGCAGAGCCCGGGGCAATCCGCTGACCCCGTGGGCCTGAAGTACCGTCCCCCCGAGCTCCTCCGGCCCCGAGCCGAGCCGGGCCTGCCGGCCGTGCTGCGCTGACAAACGGGCGCTAAGTCCTGCACTGCCGCCGCCCGAGCGTGTAAACCGCGCTTCGCACCAGGCCGCCGGCCGCCTCCGCTCGCCGCCTCTCCGGGCCGCCTGCGCGCCCTGGCCTAGGCCTCTGCCGCGGGAGGCCCACGCGCAAACCTGCCCCGGCCCCGGCCCCGGCCCCGGCCGGCCGGAGGGATCTGGTGCAGGGGAAACGCTCCCCTCCGATCCGCGCGGAAGGCGCTTCCAGGGGCTCGCGGCGGGGCTCGTTCCAGTTCCGCCGCGCGGGCTGCGCGCGGGCTTGTCCGAAGCGGGGGCTGCTCCGGCGGCCGGCGCCTGGAACCCTCCCGCTGGCCCCGGCCAGCCCAGGCTTTGCGGGCCTGCAACCCGCAAGCAGCGCCGGGATGTGGCCGCCGCGAGGAAGGGCTCCCTGGCCCCGCGAGCGTCCCCAGGCCGAGGGCGGCGGTGCATTCGCCTGGGGACCGGGGCAGCGTCCCGGGGGGACGGGGAAGCCGCGGCTGCGGACGCGGGCTCCGGACAGAGCCCGGGGACTGGCCGGGGGCTGGGAAGGGGTTTCATGAGTTCTGCCGTCGCCCAGGCCGGGTGGGCCGCGGGGGAGGCCGGGCTCGGCCCCAGCAGTGACAGCCCGCAGGCTCCTGGGCCCGCAGCAGGCCCGAGCTCCGCTGGCGGGGCAGTCACAGCCCTGCACCCGCTTCCTAACGCGGCCGGCCCCGAGTCCAGCCGCGCCTCGCCCGGGCTGCCTGGCGGGCCCGAGCCTGCCGAGAGCCCCGACGCCTGTGCCGCAAAGCCGCGGGCCGAGCCCCGAAGCAGAACTCCGCCGGCCCCGCCTGCCAGCCCCCAGCCCGGCCAGGGGGAGTCCGAGTGGAGCGCGCGGCCTGCTCCAGGCCCTGGATGCGGCCCGCGAATGGCTGCGCGGCCCTCGACAGCTGCGTCGCTCAGCCAGGCCGGGCTCGCCAACCACCCGGGCGTCTCAGCAACGGGGCCGCCGGGGGCCGGGCGCGTAGCACCCAGCGGGCCCTCTCAGGCCAGGCGCGCACGGAGCGCGGGCTACGGCTCGTCCCCGGCGGCCGTTCCAGCCGGCCTTGCCCGCCTCCAGGCCTCGCTCCCGGGGCGGGCTGCTCGGACCCCACCCCCCACCCCGGGCGCCCCTCTCCGAGCCTCACCTGCTCCGCGCGGGCCACGGCCAGCGGGCTCCGGGCCGCCAGCGCGCTCGGGTGCGCAGCGCAGGGGTGGCGGGCCGGAGAGCCTGGCTTCCCCCTTTGGGGCGGGGAGGGGGGCTGAACCCCTCGGACAACAGGAGCCAGGCTGCGGCCGAACAGCCAGGGCCGCCCGAGAGGCCTGCTGGCTCCTGCTCTCCGCCGGGCCCGGCCCCTGCCCAGAGCTGGAAGAGCTTTTCCCCGGGAAGCATCTCCCCTCCCCGCCCCCCGCCCTGCAGACGCGGCCCCCAGCCGCCTAATCCGTTCAGCATGTGCCTCCGAGCTCCCCGCCCGCCGGCCCCGCTCAGCAGCGCACAACAAAACCCCCAAAGCTACGGCCTGGCCGCGCCGCTCCTGTGTCCGCCGCCCCGGCGAGACCCGAGCTCCAAGCGCCCCTTCCCGCGCGTGCAACGCTCCGGGGCTCTTCCCGGGCGCCCGCTCGCCGAGGGGGGCAGTTGGGGCGAGAGGAAAAGATTTCCCCGAGCCCCCAAAATCCCGCCATCCGCGCGCCGGGAGACCCCAGCACTGGGGCTGGGCCGGGGGCCCAACACCCCTCGGGCTAGTCAGGGGGTTCGATCTGCCCAGGACAGACAGAAAGGAGGGCGGCGAGGGCGTGCGGTTGAAGAGCTGCGAGGGGCGAAGCGGTCCTTACCCGAAGACGGTCTGTCTGAATACCTAGTGCAGTAAACCCAGGCCGGCCATACTAGAGGCTGTTGAGAATCGCTCTTTACAACAGGTCCTCCATTATTAGAGCCCATGAGCAGGATGGCGGAGCTGGCATGTTCCCCATACTTGGCCGGGTTAGATCCACTCCCTTCGGAGGGTGGCTTTGCTGCTACCGCTGCTGCCGCGGCGGGGCTCGCTTTCGAGGCAGCAGCTGCAGCAGGAGGCGCCGAGGAGGAGCTGTCGGGGTTACAGTTTGAATCCGGGCAAAGGAGAGAGGACGGGTTGCACGGCCTCGTTAGCAGTGGGTTGACGTTTTCTCTACCTGAGGTCTGACCGCGGTCTCGCTCTCTGTCCCGGCCGCCGCCTCCTCCCGCTCCGCCGCCGGCGAGCAGCAGCGGCTCTTTCTTGCAGCCAAAGTCCGGCCTCAGGATGTTGTCAATGAAAAAGTTGGTGGTGCGGTGCTGGGGCGGCGGCGGCGGCGGCGGGTGGTGGTGGTGGTGCGCGGGCAGGATGCAGGGCGCTGCGGGAGAGGCGGGCGCGTGGCTCGGGGAGACCGGGACGCTTTCTCCATCGCTGCTGCTGCTGCTGCTGCTGCTGGCGGTGGTGGTAGCAGACTCTCGGTGACTTTGACTGTCCGGCTGCTCTTCCATAATCAGCCCCCGCCACGGAGATCGCTGCCTTTTCCCCCCCACACTTTTTTTTATGCCCACCCCACTTTGCCAGTGGGCGGTGGGACGGCAAAAAAAAATAATAATAATAATACAAATACAATCCACTTGTTGGCTTGGCTGTGCTCTAGCGAGGCTGGCTTTGCTGCTCGGGCAGGCAGCTGGATCCAAAAATACCGAGACGCTGGAGAAAAGAGGGTTTGGGATTTTTTGCAATTACCGCCGCCACTCAATTAAAAAAAAAAAGAAACAAAACAAAACCAAACAAAGCCGCCCCCCCAGCCCTCCCCCCAATTGCCTTTAAAATCCACCCATCTTCCTACAAATACTGTAGGTTTTGATTTCCCCAAGTGTCATGCTCTGCTTTGCCCACGGATCAGGCTTGGCAGACCCTTTAAGAGCCAGCTTGCACAGCGCCTGGGTATTTTTTTTTTAATTTTTTTTTAAGCAAATCTCTGACAGCTCCGATCTTTGCAACAAACTCTCCCTAAAAATCGGTCAGCCACACTTTTTTCATTCGAACCGGAAGCACGTGAGGCTGGCTCGCACGTGGAGCGAGCCAATGGCGAGCCGGAGATCGCCCTGACACCCCTGACGTCCGCCAATGGCATGCCGTGGAACTTCGCGGATAAATAATCCATGGGGTTGGATAAATCAGAGGGAGCTGAGGGCTCTTCTCTGCGCATCCATTCCAGCGCCTGCTCCCACCCACCCCTGCGTGGGGCTGTTTATTTATTTATATTTTCTGTAAGCAAACTCCATAATTAACTTGTTCAAATAATATAGGATTATATACACGTTTAGCCCGTGCGACAGGCAGGCATGGGAAGGGTTGATGGCAAATATTTTGTGATTGTCTTTCTTTCTTTCTGTCTTTTTTTCTTCTTCGCTTTATTTTCCTTGTTACTGTTTCCGAAGGAGAAGTCATTAGAAAGCAAGAATGGTGTGTGCTTATGATTTATCTTATGCTGAAACTTTTAAAGAGAAAAATATGTCATTGCAAAAGTGGGGTGTGGGTTTCGGGGATATTTTCCCCCTAATGTTAGTAGACAGATCAGAGATGAATTAGTGACAGATTGGTGTGGGTTTTTCTTTCTTTCTTTTTTTTTTCGTTCTTCTTTTGAAACAGTTTAAGTGGCTGTCAGGGGTTCTGCTGTATTAGACACGCGGGTTAAATGTATTAACAACAAAAAACAGTGGAGCTATGGCGTTTTCCAGAGCTACCAATTTCCGGACAAAAATAATAATTTCTAAGCAGCTTATTGTCCATGTTAGCGTTTTGAGTTAATACTCCAGGATCACAAACCTGTGATTCAGCATGCTCATGCAGGGTTTTTGCCAATGTTTGCTTATTTACCCAGCTGCGATGGACACGTTTATAAACATTTTGACGCCTAACGCTTCAGTCCATTTTGTTCCATAACCCACAGAATTAAAAAATAACCGATGTGGGGTAAATTTAGTATTGTTTTAAGGTTGAGCGCATATTGAAGATGTGTGACTGAATACAAACATTACAGCATAACTACCCCGCCAGTTCCTAAATTACTTGATTTAATCTAGCTGTTAGTCGCCTTTTTTCTTCCAATTTAGTTTCCAGATTGCTTTTAGGCAAAATAATCCAGGCAGTGTTAATCAAAACAAACTACAAAGGCTGGCGGGCTCTGATTATATTTGCAGTCCTTGAGCACGGACCGTGCTTGTTCATTTTTTGGTTTTTGCACGGTGCTTTGCAAGACTGTTTCCCAGGCTTGGTCCTGTCTGACGTCGCAAAAAAGTTTGCCCGGGGACGCGAAAGACGGAAGGTGCTGTTTTACCGTTCGGGGGGGATGCTTAGAACAAATTGCAGCAGGAGTGGCTGAGGGGCTGACGGTTTGTCTGGGGCTTGCAAAATTGTGCCTGCAACCAGCCTCTCGCAGCCATCACACACCTCCAGGTCTGCGGGGAGAACTAACTGGGACCCTATTTACAGAGGTTTGCGTCACGTGATTTTTTTTTTTTTGTATTAACTCCCATTTCCCTGAGTTGATGGACTGGTAATTTAGAAATCAGCTTGTATCTGTTCAATCTGGCTTTGCTTGTTTGGAGTGAACCTGGCGGCGGCGGCCAAAGCAAGGGGCTCGGTTATACTAAGCCCTAACGGAGTTTGCTTGGCCAGGGATGCAACTGACCGAAGGGTGCAATTGACAAAGGTCCTGGTTGCCATTAATACCATTCATCGCCTCGCAGCTTTCGAAAAAGGCTCCGATGCTTTTCCGGGTCCCGTCTCTGCGTGCGGCTCGACATGCTGGGCGCAGTTAGTTATCTTCCACCTCGGGGACACGTTGCCAAAGTGTTACCTCCAGCCGCACAATCCGTTGCAAAATAAGAGCTGGCCTAACGCAATCAGCGCCGGAATCAATAGCCTTGATCCCCAATTAAATGACTGCTAAACCCCCACGCAGGCACAATCTCCTATCATTTACTCGCACCAAACTGGGGTTTATTTATATTTAAGTTAGCAAAATTGAAATCTTTATCCCAAAAGCGAGCGTGGGTACTTAATTAAATTCTAATTAGGACACTATCAATATCCCATTTAGCCACGTAGCCTTTGTGAGCTTCAGTCCCTTTCAGAGCTGTAAATGGGTGCTGGCTGCCTTATCTCGCCTGCAAGAGACGCCTTGAGAAGGGCTGCAAAAGATAATTTATAGGTTTTAATTACTCTTCATTCCGCCTGATCAGCTTGGCGTTCATCACAGGACGGCGCATAAAACCTGGTCAAAAGCACTGTCACTATTCCCTGGCAAGACGCTTAATCAAAGTAAGCAGGGCCATATTACACGCTGCGAGCTCCTCCGCGTAATTTCCCAGCTGCTGATAAAGCTAGTTGAATAATGCTGCAGTCCTTTGGAGACACCATTTACAGAAATGACTTTATTGACGGCTTAACGTCGGTAATTCATTTTACCTTTCATGTATTGGGAGCCCGGATTTGTTACAGTAATGGGATGATAAATGCGCTGGCGGCCTATAGCTTTTATTATTGAATACAATACACACACCCATCTTTAAATGTTCCAAATTTGGGTTACAAGAGAGAGGGGGGAGATCGAAGGGTTTAACTATTTCATTTTTCTTTTTGTTTGCGTGTGCAGATGGGGAGGGAGAAGGGTAGCTGATCGCCAAGGCTTCCTTCCTCCTTTTCCTCTAGGGCAGAATGGGGTCCGGATTTTAGGGGCTTGTGTATAAATGGAGAAGGTTTGTGTGTGGCTAAGGAGGGGTGTCACAGTGAATGAGTGAGAAGGGGGCAGGTGCGGAAGGGAAACTGAGTTTATCTCAAAGCTTGATCTTTTGCTACCACTACCAAACGGGGGAGGGAGGGGGTTACAGGCTGGCTAGCAGATAGTTACAGCAGGGCGAGTCATATGCCTCGGCATTATCCGAAAGCAGGAAGTAAAAAATCCCCTGTTATGTAAGTCCAGATGGAAAGTTCTCTGCTGAACTTACCTGTGTCGTGTTACTCCGGGCTGGAGGTGCACCACCAGATTCCTCTCAGTGTGTTTTCGCAGCGCGCATAATGCATGGAGATTACTTCTCCCTCATCCATAAGTCTCCCTTGCAAAGCACTCCGAGGATGGTGTAGTCCTTTCCAATAATTTGGCGCGTGATGCGTGGTGCGCTCCCTGGGATTTCTCTCTAAGGAGCGGAGTAGGGAAGGCGTTCCGTTACTACAGAGCCCTGGCTGTGGAAACCAGATGTCAGGGCTGTACAAGGATGGTGCTGTTCCTTTTAAAACACGCAGCATTTTCTTTTTCTGGGTTATTTCCCCTTTGCCTTCTTAAAAGCTTAAAGTGGGGGTGGGGGCGTTGGACGGATAGACAGAGCAAAATGACGGGAGTGTTTTGACTTCTTAAAAGGGGCCGTGTGGGACTAAATATCACAATCAAAATCGGGGGTTTGTCGTGGGTGCTGGTACAAATATCCGTTCTCGCTCCCCGGACCTTCGTTTGGCAATAAGTTAAGATATCAAGGGAAATGCCGTTTCTCTTTTTCGATACATAATTAGCGCATTCCCATTTGTGTGTGGTGTGTGGGTGGGGGTTTGTTCGCATTGCCACTGCCCCACAATTGCAAGCCTTCGTGATTTGCAGCGGTGCGAAACCTTCTTCTTCCTCGCATCACGTTTATTTTTAGTCTCGCAAAAGGGCAGACAACGCCGAATTCCTCTCGGTGTCTGATAGGAGGGCGAAAGTATGTGGACGCGTTTAATATACACTGTGATAATCCTATTTATAGGTCCAGATCAGATCTCGTCGGGGCCTTTGCTGCAGGACATAAATGAGTTGTTCTAATACAATAGATTTCATCCTTCCTACAGGGACTGGCTGACCAGAGGTTTTGTTAAAAGTGAATGCGAATAGATTTCTGCTACAAGTGCAGCATTATTATTATGAGCTGTAAGGTCAGACTATACATTCTGGGTCCCCAAAGCCTATAGACCCTGGGAAATGTGCGGGCTATGCCACGTCATTGTACCTGACAGCCTTTTCAATAGGCTAATTCAATTACCGCTTGGGGATTCAGTCTTCATTTGAGAGCAATAATAGGAGTGTAATTCGTTTGTAAATAGATATCTGCAGCAGCCGTGGTGTAAGCTGGGGGGTCGGCTAATACCTATGGAATAAATGCATGGTCAGCGGGGCGGGGGGGCGGTTTTATTTCAGATGGTTACGGCTCTCCCTGACATGGCTCTAAACTGCGGCCAGCCCGGTGCCCAGAGCTTCCCCGCTGGGGTGCCGCTGGCTCGCCGGATGCCGAGGGGCTGTGGTAACTCGGTGCTCAGAGCGTTTGCGTGCAGCGCAGTTATGAATCAATTACCGGGCCCGGCACCCCGGAAAAGCCCCTTGAGTCCCGCTCTGAGTAGCCCGCGAGGGAGAAAAGCTCCCTTCAGACAAGCAGCTTTTAGCAGGTTTGCTGCTTTCTGACTAGAGCGGCTCTTAGGCTTGGGGGCGGACAGAGAAATCCCTTTCTTGTTGTTTTCCAAGGGGCAGGCTGAAGCCATCTGGTCCTGCACGCCCCCTCCCCAGCCCCAGCCCCTACCTCGCTGAGAGCAGCACCAGACACCTGGATCGGGACGTAACAGCGACCCCGGGACATGCTTCGCCCTCCAGAGCTCGGGGAGGGAGGGGTACATCGGCCCCAAAGGCGAGCCGCCCACGTGGTGATCTCCGGCCCAGCCTGCCTCCCTCCCGTCCGCTTTACTGGCCAGTGGAGCTGGGTCAGAGCCTTTGGTGCAGTCCCGTCGCTCACCCCATCCTAACCCCCGCCTGAAAGTTTTAGCTTGATTTCAATCGGCGTTAAGGCTCCAGCTTTGCTTCGCGGACCTGATCCCGACGTGCGCCTCACGCTGCCCCTCGGCCGGTGTCAGACTGGCTAATCTCATTTCCATTTTTAAAGATGGTTTCGATTTCCCTCCAGCCTCCCGCGCCCGGGCGGCCCCGCGCGTCTGTGCGCCAAGGGTGGAACGGACCGGGAGGCTGGTGTTGCAGGACCCGGGTTCTTTAGCTCACGAAGGGGGCAGGGTCCTGCTCCGGAGAGCCCTGCCTTAAACCAGGCGCTGCTTTCTGCTCAGCGGGAACGTGGCTGGAACAGAGAAGCGGCGCGGGCTTGGCAGCCGAGCCAGAGCCGCTGCAGCCCAGCCGTTTGCACGGGGGAGCGGTGGATCTGTTCATTCTCTTTGCACGGCCTCGGAGCTCGGCGCCAGGGATGGGAAATCCCAGCCCGCCATCCAGCCCAAGCCCAGCCTTCGCGAGGGGGCACTATCTGTGGGGTCACCTCGCTCCTTCCGCCTTAAAGGCCTGCTCCTCCCAGCACCTTTACTCGCAAGAGAGCCGAGCTGTAGTCACCTCGCTTCCTTCGCTGCCCGCGGTGTGCCGGTGCCCTCGCATAGGCCGTTATATCTGTATAGACACCTGGTGCGCGTGGATCTACAGACCCACTCACTCCCCAGGTGCGCGCATACCCGTGCGTGCCCACGCCCACGCATAGACGGCATTGTTCGGAAAAAATCGTCCCTGCACGCGTTGCCTTCACACTCCTGGTACACCCAGGGGGTGCGCCCCATGGCACGGAGCTAAAAATTCACTCCCCGCACCCGTGTCGGCGGCAGGCGGGGCTCCCACGCGGAGACAGGCACGTTGGAGCTGTCCACGCAACGTCACAATAATCCAACAAGCGGGAGAATGGCGCGTGCGTGATTTGGCCTGGGAAGCGGTAGCGCTTTCCAAATCCACGCGTGTTCTTTCGGCTCTTCTCTCCCCGCCTCGCCCCCTCCTCAGGTGCGTCCCTCCCCACCCGGGGGGCGCAGGAGCTACCGGCCGCCTCGTGAGAGCCACCGGGGGGTTTCTAGGGAAGGCTCGTTTGAATCTGTCGCCCTTTGTTTTGACAGCGTCTTAAGCAAAACCACTCGGCCTAAGGTCACTGGTTGGAGCCGCTCTGTGGCTCTTCCTCCCCGGGGGCCTGTTACTAGCAGGGCGAAGGCCAGACAGTTTCGCCACCGAGTCCCAGGCGCTGGCCCACGGGGGCCTTTGGGTTGGGTGGTTGTTCCCTTGCACAAGGGAAGGGGGCACACAGGCCGGCCCACTCCCTAGGCGCTGCGTCTTGGGTTGGACATGAGCACGTGGCGTTACGAACCCGGGGGCTCTGCATTCCCGCGCGCCCGCGTCCTTGCGTTCAATGAAGGCGACTAAATCAATGGGATTTGGGTGAGTGAGGAGTCCAGCACGAGGAACTGAGACGTGTGGGGGGGGGCTACACAGACGCACAGAGAAATGGGAAAAGAAATGGGAAAGGCCGAGCGATCAGCACGTGTGTCCAGCCGGCCTGGGTAATACAACCAATCCCACTTCCCTCTTCTCTGGTTTCTCTCTTTGTTTGAAATGCAGAGCCTCTGCGGCAGAAGGTAGAACAATCTGCGTCGGCATCGGCGGGTGCAACCTGGCCCGCACGCCTTTACTGCTCACGCTTTCTTCGCATACGACTCCTGCGTTGCCCTGAGCTTGGGACGCTCTTTGGACTTGCTGTTAGTAGATGTTCTCTCCCGCTGCCTCCCCGCCCCCATTAAGCTCGCACAGTGCTATGTGCGAGTGTGGAAAACGCAGCGGGAGAAACCGCTCAGCTTCCCGGTTGTGTTTGGGTGCCGGAGAAAGACACCAGCAGACACAACAAGCGAAGCAGCGGGAGTCTCTCGCGTGGACAAACGGTGCGATTTTACTGCTGCCCAGTGGCAGTCCCGGGAAGTGGGTCATGTTGGGGACAGCGTCGGCGAAATTCAAGTCACGTCCCCTTTCGCCGGCCGGGTGGTGTCCTCTTTGAGACTGCCGGGCAGAGGCGCCTGGCGCACGGCCGTCCGGCGAGAGACGCGGCGGGTCAGACCGCAGCGGTGCGGGAGGAGCTCGCCCGTGCAGTCCCCTCCGTGGAAAAGCGCTCTGGCCCCGCATTTCCAACACGCACGAGCAGGCAAAGCCCGAGGGAAGCGTGGGGTGCAGCCGCCCCTCTGCCCGGCCGCTGGCAGGGGTGGCTCCCGCCCGGGGGCACGAGGGGAGGCTTGTTTACAAACCGCCGTGCGTATTGCTGCCCTCCGTCGGCGCGGCAGCCCGGCCCCGGCCCGCTTTGCTTTGCAATCTCGGGCCAGCGGCGTTTCCGCGCCCCTGGGTGCTGGGGCAAAGTGTTAGCAGGTAGGAGCGCGGGCGGCCCGCGGCCGAGGTTTTGGGTGGGGGTTGGTAGCGATTCCCCGCGGCTGGCTGGGGAGCTCCGCCCGCGGCGTTGTTGGTAAACGTTGCAGCCGCGTCTCCCCCAGCCGCGCCTGGCACAATGACCCGCGCGCAGGGGCCAATGGCGGGGGAAGGCGCCACCTGTCGGCGGCCCGGGGAGACGCGCGTGCCCGCTTGGCTGGGCCGGCTTGGAGCAGTTGTAGCAATGCATCAGTCTGGGCCGGGAGCGTTTGAGTGTGTGCCTGGGGGAGAGACACCCTGGGGGTGTGCGGGGCTGGAGAGTAGGGAGCAGCCGCGTGGGGTTCCGGGCTCCCGCGCCCTCCTGGGTTCAGGGCACTTGCGCAAGAGTTGCTTCTCCGCGGCGCCCCTCATCGGAGGCTGGTGTGAGGGTACCAAGGGGCAGGCAACTCATTCTCCCCTCCTGGGGGCGGGGGTCCTCAAGGCACTAACGATGCATTAAAGGTTGGGTTCGTGATGCAGCCACGCTGCTCTCGGGCCACCAGCCCGCTAACCGTTCCCTCTGGCCCGCAGAATGGGAATTGCCCCAGGCCGGAGCACTGGTTGTGAGGATTTCTCTCGCCAAGGAGCACAAAATCCGGGCCGGAGGCCTGGTTAGCAGGACCGTGTGTAATTAGAACGGCATTTGTGCCGCGCCGGTGATCGGATCCGTTATGGGATAATCACTCAGGAGAGCCGATCCCCGGCCAGATCGGTCCTCGGACCCTGCAGCAACCCACAGGAGCCCCGGGTGGTAAAGGGTTTTAGGATCAAGGGCTGGGACCGACAGTAGCTGTGCCCCGTCCGATGAAGACAGAGAGCTCCTTTCCAGACCGTGCCTGTGAGCCCGGTCTGGGGATGAACTATGAAGCCGGCACTGCTGGCTGGAGATAGGTCAGCAAGAGGGTGGATCGCAAAGAACAAATTCCACGCGAAGTTCCCGGGGGTTTGTTCATGGGCAGGGAACCAACGAAAGTTAAACCCGACACAGCAGGCGAATTGACAGCGGGAGCAAAATACTAATTGCGAAACGCTACACGTCGGGAGGAGCGAGCGCGAAGACTTGGGAAAGTCCTGCGGGTGCGAGCGGATTCGTCACTGGGGCGTCTTGCAGACAAGGTGGAGAAGGGAGTTAGAAATCCCGGGCAGAGGAGACAGCCAGCTGGCTAAGGGAACGCACTAGACTTCCCGGGCATGGTTGGCAGCTGACCGCAGGGTCTGATCTCACTTTATTCAGGGCGGGTTTAAGGTGGCTATGACACAGTGACTTACATGGCAAAAGAACACAAAGGGGCCGCGGGCAAGGGACGTAACAAGGCAGTAGGTGAGAGGAAAAGAGCAGCTCGGGAATCCAGCCCTGACCCCCTCGCTCCCGGCCGCGGAGGGCAGAGCCGGGCTGTTACTTGGGCACGCCGGATGGGCTCGCCGCGCCGGGTAGTTAAATGGGTTTGGTTTTGGTGCCTTTACGTGGTAATTAGGTCTCTGTTGGGTTTTGAGTGGTGGCCCTGGGGGTGGTTTACTCTCGGCCAACTGAACTAATTGGGGACTCAGGTTGCGTAGGACTCCATTGTACCAGCTCCCACCTCCGCATCTCCGGGAAGTTGGACCGCGTGGGGTCGATCCCTTGTCTTCCTTCCCCCGCCAAGAGAGCTTTGTACATTACACCTGGAAACCGGCACAACCGAGAGGAGAGCCTGGGGGACTCCATGTGCTCCCACCAGGTCTCATGTTCTCATCCCCCAGGCCTTTAGGTAGAATTTAGTTCCAACTCTGGGCACCCCGTGTGTCTCCCTGAGCTAACTGGGGACTGAAAATCTAGATGCGTTGATGGCTTGGAATTCAGTCTGCTTGGCGAGAGACTATGACGCAATTGGGTGTTGTAGTTCGCAAGCTGGTCCCAGACCGCGAGCGTGTAAACGGATTGGTTCTGATTCGAATCACACCCCTTTAGATCTAGTCTTCCTCTTCTGTGGGTCTGCAAATCGCTTTCCTCTCTCCTCCAAGGCTCCCTGTGTCTACCCTACAACGATCCTTCAAAAGACCTTCTTCAGGAAGAGCTCTTGAAAAAAAATTCTTTTGAAAGAGCAGCTCCATATATAAAAAAAGCAAATTTACAAATATCAATCCGCTCTTTCGCTAGAGAGCGTCTACACAGCCCCTGCTCTTTTGCTAGAAGGGGCCAGGGATCAAAAAAATCTGGTGCCCTGAGGATTGCGCTTTGGAGAAAAGGACTCCCAGGGCTTTTTCTGAAAGACTCTTTTGGAAAAAGGTGCTCTTCCTTCTGTGCGAGAGAAAGAGGACGGGAGACAGAGGGCGCCCAGAAAAAGTGGTGTGTTCTTCCCATTGAATATGGAAAGAACCCATTTTATGTGTAGACACTCCGCAGGCTTTTTCTAAAGAGCCGCCGCTTTCTTGAAAAAACTCACTAGTGTAACTGGAGGTAACCCCAGCGGGCAGCTCCCTGCACAGCCCGGCAGGACAGGCAGTTTGCGTTGTACTGGACGCAGCCTCTTTCAAATCTTGGGTACATAATGCCCAGACTTAGAGCAGGGAAGTGCTCCTGGCGCTGAGAGAAACCACCTTCCGTGGCCAGCGCTGCTGTTCGCCCTGGCTGTGGGCTTAAAACCCCCCGACCACCTTTTCCACCCGGAGTGGTGATCCAGCCCACAGCAGACTCGCAGTAGCGGTACGGGGCCTGACAGACAGAGTTCAGCCGGTTTTAAAGAGCCAGATCCTGCGGCGTTTACAGAATTCCCTCTAGAATATCGACAAGCAAAATACCTGCTTAGCCGTCGGTTTGGGAATCTTCATATTCACTGCTGAGATGCAACGAGAAGGGAGAACTATACAAGTAATCACGAACAGTTAATCAGGAGGTAACTTCAAACACGCAGGGAGATGCAGGTAGCTCGATAGGAGTAGGATAGATACATTTTAGCTGAGATTTAGGTGATAAAGCCAGTAACTTAACAAAGAAGTGAGGCTAGCTAGCTGGGTGGATAGATGGATGGCTAGCTAGCTGGGTGGGTGGATGGATGGATAGCTAGCTGGGTGGATAGCTAGCTGGGTGGATAGATGGACGGATAGCTAGCTGGGTGGATAGCTAGCTGGGTGAATAGATGGATGGATAGCTAGCTGGGTGGATAGCTAGCTGGGTGGATAGATGGATGGATAGCTAGCTGGGTGGATAGCTAGCTGGGTGGATAGATGGATGGATAGCTAGCGGGGTGGATAGCTAGCTGGGTGGGTGGATGGATGGATAGCTAGCTGGGTGGATAGATGGATGGATAGCTAGCTGGGTGGATAGCTAGCTGGGTGAATAGATGGATGGATAGCTAGCTGGGTGGATAGCTAGCTGGGTGGATAGATGGATGGATAGCTAGCTGGGTGGATAGCTAGCTGGGTGGGTGGATGGATGGATAGATCACACACTTCATGCTACTTCTGAAGAAGTAGGACCCAAATACCTCTGCGAAAGAAAGCGCTGGAGTATTTAGTTTGGGAGAATTCATGCCCAGCTCCCCGTCACTGCTAGAGAAGAGAGAGACACGTTGTGACCGTGTGTTGCGTGTTCCCTTGAGTGTTGGAGGGGATCCATCATTACGGGTGTGGAAGCTGCCAGGGGGTTGGGAGCGCATTTCTGCCAACATCCACCTCCGCTTTTGGAATTAGCTGAAGAGCTTCCTTGAGTCCATGAAACACCCGGTTTAAGTTATTCGGGGCAGAGCGTTTTCGCCCTCGGGGCTGCGGGGCAACGGGGGAAGGTCGCAGCCTGAGGGGGAAGGTGTTTTGAGCCGCTGTGAGCTACGCGTGTGCTGGAGATGGAAAGAAAAGGAGACGGAGTGGGGACGGAGACGTGAACCCCAGTTACAGTTGCCCCGTGCTGCTGGGGAGGAGCCGGGCGTCTCAGCCCCGGTCGTTTCTGGGCGGGTGAGCGAGGCTAAGGCGAGTGAGTAGCTCCCGGGGAGCAGCCCCCAGTGAGTGACGCCTGGCGGGTCTGTCTCCGCAGAGCCCCTCCTGGGGTTAGCCCACGGAACGCGCCTGATCAGTTTCAGGTCGGAGCGCAGAACGCGGCAGCCTGGAGAGCCCGCAAGGCCCGAAGGTGGGCAGCGACCCTGCGAGCGATGGGCTGGCCCTGCTTCCCCGCCTTGCAGCCTCCTTCCGCCTCGGCCCCGGGCGCATGGAAAGGCGTCCCCCGGCGAAAGCGCCTGGAGGCGGGGAGGGAGCCAGCCACGCGCTCCGTGGCGCCTCTCCAGCCGGGCGCGGGGAGCTGGGGGCAGAGGGCGGCGCTGGGGGGGCAGGTTGCAGAGGATTCTGCCCTCAGCGGGGTGCGTGGCTAAGCAGCCCCCGCGGGCTGGCCTGGGCCGAGCTTCGGAGAAGGGCTGCGGGGCCGGGTGCGGAACCGGAACCGGAGCGCCTGCCCCAGCCCCGGGAACATGCTCCGTGTCCCAACAGGGCCCGTGACCCCCAGGCTCCCCCTCCCGCCCCGCAGCTGGGCCAGCTCCCCCGCAGACTCCAGAGTGTCCGCAGCGCGCGGCCCCTGCCCTGGCCTCCCGGCCCTGCCCCGCGCCAAAGGCCCCGGCTGCCGGGCGTGGCTCGGGCAGCGGAGGTCGCTGCAGCCTGGCGGGGGCCAGCGGGCGAAGGGCAGCCCCCGCAGGGCCCGCTCCCGCGGCCGGGCCTTGCAGGTCACCCGGCACAGCGCGCTGCCCGCCTGCCCACAGCCGGTCCCCAGGGGCGCCCGAGCCTGCGCCTGGGAGCGAAGTGGGGTCACGGATTTCACAGCTCGGGTCACGTCCCAGCGTCCCCCGGCCGGGGAGTGGGGCCCAGCTGCCCGGGCCCAGCAGACACACCCGGCTTGGCTCCCGCAGCCTCCCGCGTCGGAGGGGCCCGCGCTTGGCAGGCAGGAGGCGAGCTGGGGGATTTGTAGTTGGTATTTTAACCCCCCAGCCCCGGCTCATTTCCTTATTGAAAAGCAAACCCCGCAGTGTAAAGGCTCCCCGCTCCGGCAGCGCTGGCCGGGAGAGCCGGGCTTGGGTGGAGCCCGCTGGGCTGGAAACGAAAGAGCTGGAGCCCCGGGAAGCTGCGCCTGGCCGAAACGTGCTGGGAGCCAGGCTGGGCTCTGCTGCCGGGCAAAGGGAGCGACTCCGGATTGATCAGCCTGGGTGGGAACGCGCCGGACTCGGCTCTAGCCGCAGAATGACTGAACATCAGCGCTGGCCGCTCCCGGGGCGCACGCTCGGTTTCAGGGGTAGGCGGAGAGGCCCGGGGAAGAGACACGCCCCAGCTGAGGGCTGGTTCCTAGGTATGCCGCAGGACAAGGGCCTCTACCTCTCCCTGGCGCTCTGGTGTCACCCTTCCCAGGCCTGCAGCCAAAAGGAGAGTCCCTGGCCAGCGCAACCTCACATTCCTGAGCCAGACAAACGAGGGGGAAATGCCAGTCGCTGCCTAATGAAAGGCCTCCACCTCCCTTCCCCAGAGGGTTCCCCTGCACCTATAATTAGCTCTCAATATGTCATGACTGTGAGGCTGACATGCCTGTTCACCCAAGAAATTCCACAGGCCCACTTTTGTCAAGGTTGGACGAAGCCCTGGCCCTGAGAAGAGGAGCAGTTTGGAATTGTTTCCTCCGCCTGTTTTCCTACATCCTCCAAGGCAAGATACAAAAGCCTGGCAAAGACCCAAATGGAGGGACACAAAAATGACTGACCCAGAAAACCACTCCTGCTGCAGGATTCCTTTCTTTGAAACCCGCCTTTCTCTGGCCTCTGGTTCAAGCGCTTTGTTTCCAGGAGGTTTAGGTGGAAGAGATTCAACTTTGGAACTAAAGGGAGGGACTTCACTGAACAGCATAGGAGAGAGGTGCTAGGGAGCCTGGCTCCCTCAAGAAATTTTGACATAAACCTTCAGTCTCTCAGCATTTTCCTTAGACTTGTTTTTAAGATCTGCTGATTGCAAGTAAATGAAATAATATAAGGCCTGGTCTGCACTAGGGATCAAAGTTGATCCCAGATACGCAATTCTATCTACGCCATGATCACAGCTAGGATTGATGTGTCAGGATCGATATTGTTCCCTGATGTAGATCAGGGCTTTTTGGGGTCATGCTGACATCCCTTACTCCGCGTGGCAACCTGGAGTACCAGGGTCAATGGCCGAGCCCAGAGAGATCGATTTTGCCACTCACTGATGTGGCAAAATTGAACTCTGGTGGATTGATTGCAGGACGTGGACCCCACAGGAAGCATAGACATAAGTGAGAGCAGGTGATGCATCTCTGAAATGCCAGACTGCACACCTCCGAATGTTCTTAATTTTCACTTGGTCCAATCAAACTAATACATCAGCTGTTTGAATGTTTCCAATTTCATGTCTGTCTCAGTTTCCTGGGACAGGGCCCACAATGGCTTTAGAAGGCAGATTTTTTAAGGGAGAGGAGGGGGCTCGGATTTGAGACATCTTGGTTTGATCCAAGGTTGTCTGAAGTGACTAGTGATTTCGGTGTTTCCATCATTCCAGCTTGGGACATCTTCATGGGCTAGGTTTTCAGAGGCTGGATGCTCAGCACTTGCTAGAACCCAGGACCCTTTAAGATGACTTAAACTGGGAACTTTAAATCAGCCCAAATCACTAGTCACTGTTGAAAATTTTGACGGCTGGAACTGCTGTGTAGGAATTGTGATCAGAGCCTTTTGACATAAACGGAAAGGTTCCTTGACTGAGTTTGCATCAGCGAGTCAATAAATTCCTGACTCCATGTAAAAAGCCCATTCAAGACAGTTGAAAGGTTCCAATAGTCACCAGTGGGCTTTTGGTCAGGCCCTAAATCATTATAAATCTCCCCAAAACCAAAAGGAGTTTTTAAAGGTTTTAAAGCTTCTTCCACTCTCAGAAGAATCTGAAGTTGGCTTGGGGAAATGAAAGCAGCCCCTGTTGGTGTAGTACTGCAGCTCATTGAGACAGCATTTAATCCTTCCATTGTCTTCTGAACACGATCAGAGAGCCTGCTGTGGTCCTAAAGGAGGCTCAGCTGAGGAAGTCCTTTGCATGGTAATGCTGCTTCATGGTCCCAACAGCACAGCCAGATAGGGGTACCTGTCTAGTGTGAGGCCAGCAAAACAGAAGACTTTAGTGAGAATACCAGGAACAGTCATACATGGTGGCAAAGCGCATAGAAACTGGCAGCATTGCTAATTTACAGGGTGGCTGACCAGTGCAGGGAGAGGGTGGAGAAGCTGAAGAATAAATACAGTAAAACCAGGGACCAAAGCTGCTCCTTAGGCATCTCATTGATGTCATGCCCATTTTGTGAGGCATGTGACTGGATGCTGGCCACAGATGCCATGTCAGGACAGTGAAGTGAGTTTGCTGCTGAAACTGGTCCCAGAGGGGGCTT
Organism: Carettochelys insculpta; assembly: GCF_033958435.1. Lineage (NCBI taxonomy): Eukaryota > Metazoa > Chordata > Testudines > Carettochelyidae > Carettochelys > Carettochelys insculpta. Next base: position 62,405,788 of record NC_134144.1, read on the forward strand.
TGGAGCAGGAGCAGCAGCACATTCTGGGGTCTTACATAGAGGAGTTGTTTGACATCTCTGCACACACACACACACACACGCACACACACACACACACGTGCACATGCTAAAGAAGACCCTGCAGCAGACATGGACAGGACATGCTCGTGAGACCAGGAAGTTTCTGGCTCCACATAAATGTTTATTAATCCAGTAATGGCAGAGGTGTCCAGTCTCTGGAGCAACACAAATGTTATTAGAAGCTCCATCTCCCTGTGGGTAGCCACTGAGGGCAGATTTTATGCCACCAGGGGCCTGCCTTTCTCACCTCATCTCCCTCTACCATGTGCAGTTCAAAATGACAGCTGGGGAATGGAAACAGTAAAAACACCTTGCAAGTAATGTTGATGTGAGCGGGCACAGAGCTTTGCTTGGGCAGCCCTGTTAGCAGAAACCAACGCCCTTACATTGCCATAACTGTAAGCAGCCACACTCCAGCCACCCAATGGTGTAACAAGCTACCTGGAAAGAGTCATGGGGAGTGGGATGGAAATGCTTTGTCATTACACATCTAGTCCCCTTCACAGAATCACAGAATCATAGGGCTGGAAGGGACCTCAGAAGGTCATCTAGACCAGCCCCCTGCTTCAAGCAGTATCAACCCCTATTGAGTCATCCCAGCCAGGACCTTGTCCAGCTGGGACTTAAAAACCTCAAGGGATGGAGAATCCACCACCTCTCCAGGCAACTTCAGTTAAAGGTACTAACTTGCAGTCCACAGATGGCAAATCATTGGTGCCAAACTTGAGTGAATTTGATCCCCCCGCCTCCTGGAAGTGTAATGGAGGAGGTGGAGGAAGGAGCCTGGCTGTGGAGTTCTGTGTGTTTGCATTAAGCTCTAACACAGGGGTGTTCCATGGAATTAAAGGATCACCAAAGACCCCACACCCTAAATAAATGCCGCCTCCTCCCCCAGAGCCAGGCACCCTTTCCCCTGCACAAACTGCCAGCCACTCACCAGAGCTGCCTCTCTTGGTGGAGCAGCCAGGCCACATGAGCTGTGCAGGGCCATGGCCAGAGCTGTGCAAGCTGTGCCAGGCTGCAGCCACCAGGGCTGCAGGAGCCACACCAGAGTCACAGGAGCTGCACCAGGTCAACAGCCACAGGAGGAGCCACAGCCACCAGGACCGCCATGCACTTGTCATGCCGAGTGGTGAGGCACATGCATGGAGTGGGTGGAGGATGCTTCACATGTGCAACTCTGAGGACCTGCATTTCACCGTAATGTGGTGTCCCGCTCAGCACATGTGGTGAGTGGCAAGTGTATTGGACACTGCATGTGCCCCTGTGGCTCTTGCCCCGGAGTGGCTCCTGTGGCCCTGGCAGCTGCGGCTCTGGTGCCTGCAGCCCTGTGCAGCTCGGGTGGCCCAGCTCCTCTGACAGATGAAGCCATGTCTAAAGTAATGCCTCATCCTGTTGATTCCCTCCTGAATTCTGACCTAATCCCATGTGCCTATAAGTGCCAACTTCTCCTGGAGCAGGAACTCCAGCTTGGCAGTTACATTTCAGGGACATTGGTAGCTGACCAGCCCACACAATTCACAGCAGTGCTGTTTTGTCACTCTACATTTGCATGCTTCAGCAGAGCACATTGCAGGTGTCCCACCAGAAGCTTGGCATAACCTCTCTTTCAGGAACCTCAAGAACAATTTTGTCCTCCAAAACTTGGAAGACCTGAAATAATAGAAAAACTTTTGCAGCACAGCTATTGATGGCACCACCCCTGCTCCACAAGAGTTCTGCAATTTTTAGAAAACAAAAAACAGTTCTGAATTTTTACTTTGCCATGGACTTTGCCCTTCTTTCACTGCAACTAATCCAATGCTGCCTAGGGAGCCTCTGAAGTTTACTTTCAAAAAGTAACATTATCTGAAATTCCACAGGGATTTTTTTTTTTGGGCTTGTGCACTGAGCTATTTGAGACAATAGCCCTAGCTCAGACCCTTGAGCTCTCCTGGCTGCAGAATCTCCACAGTGCAGCAGAAGCCTGGGCTAACACACATCCCAGACTGTTCCAAGAGGAAGTATTTCTTTGAAGACCTAATGGTTGAAGTTCCAGAGAAGGTCAACAAACAGGCTCAGTGCCAAAGACAGAGGGACTTATGGCTAAATTAAAGGTGTTGTAAAGGTGTTGTAAGAGGTCAGAGGCAAGATTCAGGATGGGTATACAGCTTATGGATAGGGTTTCAGTGCAGGAGCAGGCATTTTCTTCACAGTTCCTGGAACAGGAAACAGGGACAAAGAGGGTAGACAGGGCTCAGAAAAAAAAACCTGGGAAGTGGTCACATCATTCATCAAAATGCAGCGTAGCAATCAACCTCTCACCAGTTCCCAAGCACTGAAACTCCTGCACAAGATACCAGCCCCATTCCCTTCCACAGCACATTCCTAAAGGACTATTGTACCTCTTCCCTTTGGCCATGCACATCCACACAGTGGGAGTAAAAGCCTCCCTGACTTCTGCAGACCTGGTGCATCCAGTTCCTGACGTGCTAGGCAGACTTTTTGGCTGAGCCCAGTGATTCAGTGGCCCCTTGCTGACATATCTCTAATATGAAGTAAAAAGTTTCCCTCTGGTTTCACGAGGAGCGCAGCCAGCCACAATAACATGTCTAGGGTTGGTTGATGATCCTGGAACTCAAACGGGCCCATAAACATCTCCAACGGAATTTCATTCTGCCCAAAGCACAGTCAGCAGCCATTCTATAACAGCTGAGAGTGTATTTAAACCATCTTTCACCAGGGTCTCTGAAATCAGGATACAGATTATTAAACGAAGGAAAGTGGGGCTCACAGAGGTCCCCCAGAATAACAAAGGGCATAGTAACTCCATTTATGACAATGGCATTTGATGGGAATAGTGTCTCAGCCTGTCCATGAACATAGACTTTTGAGCATCAAAATACCCTGGAAGTAGGAACTTTCCCAATGTGGTCCATGAAGGTTTGCATAACAAAGGAGTAGTGCTCTTTGCAGTTTTTATGTGCTCTTTCAGAAGGGCAATCTAGTCCCATCTGTGACTCCAGTGCAGTTTCGAAGCCTCATTTTCTCAGAGCTATTAACTACTTCAGAAATATCTTTTATGCCCACCTCCATGGGTAAACCACATGCCTGATTGCCTTGGAAACCACCACCACTGCTTTATATGGAGTCAAATGTCTAACACAATACATGGTCTTGTTTGAAAGTTACTCCCCTGCAATTCATACCCGTATAGTTCTCTCTGCAGCAAAGTGCAGTCAAGCCTTTACAGGACCAAATTCATTTTGGGGTTCTGGCAAGCTTTTCCTCTTTCACTTTTGCACTGCCAGAGATAATTCTAGCTCTAGTTTCTGGCACAGAAGACATCTGTACTGCACTTGAGATCCTAAACAAATCAAGGTGTGCATGACCTCACCATGCACGACCTCACCTTTGGTGACATTGATCTAGTGCATGGCTTATTTGCCTTCATTGTATCCCAGAACTTCTAAACCTCCATAACCCTTACATTGTCCCTTTGTTACCCATAAGGAACTTTAAGTCCCCACACACCAATTAGTTCTGATAGCTTGTCCTGCCCCAATGGAGCACAGTATTCCCTACTTCCTATTTCCCCCTTCAGAATTTCCTTTACCGGAAAACCAGTCTGACGATCTGGGAGAAAGAGCAATTAATCTGACCATGAGGCAATGTTCTCTATTAATGTAAACTGGTGTAGCTCTACTGATTTCATTGCATATGAATGATGCTTTACACCAGCTGGTGATTTGGTCCAATTAAGACACACTCTTCCCCAGAATCTTTCTAATGGATGTAGCCCTATTGTTTTAATATATTTGACTAGACAAACATAGAAAGCTTCCATCCCTTGTCCCTGCCATTAGATCTGACCTATGCCTGAGCAAGATTCTATTGTGCTAGAATGGAGACACTGCAAGGTCTACTCCCATTACAGTTACACTGTTGAAGGGTGGGTGGTAACTGGTAGGAAGCTGTTGTGTCTTCTTCTGGGAGAGCAAGGAGGCCAGCCTGTGAGCTGTGAGGGAAAGTGATTGGCAGAAGGTTCTAAGAAAGAACAGCTGTAACATCATTAGCACCATCAGAATTTTGCAATTGGGTACAATACTGAAAGACTGGGGGTCCTGTGTGCTGCCCATATTCTAATTGTCTTCATTTAAATGATGTTCTTTGGAATATCTATGTAACTTCTTTAACTATCTGGAGTGAAGGGGAAGTCACGGCCCATACACCTCCTGTATATACCTTAATGGTGACCCTTCTCCTCTAACCAACAGCCGTGACCTACAAGACATTTACAAGTCTTACATTTTCACCTTCTGTGCAAGTCCTATGTGTCAGGTCCTGACTGATTTCAGATGGCTAAATTTCACCGATGTCAATAGCGAGGTGACCTCACTTGTATTACCCCCATGGTGTTGCCCTAAGCAATAGAAAAAATGTCATATCTGGTCATTGAATTTAGTACTAATTCATTTTTTAAAAGACCACTACTGCTATGAATGGTTTAGGTGCCAAGGCTGTTAGGCTATTACTTTACAGAGTCTGGTTTGTAATTGCCTGCCAAAGATCCTGGGCCCATATCCACAAAAGGGCATTGGTATTGTCATTCTCAGCACCACACCACCTAATCTTTAGGCCCCTAGCTAATCACTGGAATCCACCAAGCCTGATTTAGGTGCCTATGTTCCCTGCACAATGGGCACCTAAGCCAGGTATCCGCAAAAGCCAGCTTGCAGCTTGGGCTACACTAGGCAGGTAAGTTGACTGCAGATACACAATTCTAGATACGACAGTTGTGTAGCTAAAATCAACTTATCTGCAATCAACTTACCTGGCTGTCTTCATACAGGGTGGTCAATGGGAGAAACTCTCCCATCGACCTCCCTTACTCCTCACAATATCGAGGTGTACAGGGGCCAACTGCTGACCCCAGATAGCTTGATTTCTTGTGTCTCCACCAGGCACATGAAATCAAACTCCGAAAGATCAACCCTGAGTGAGTCAATCTGCGGGGCAGCCTAGACATACCTTAAGCAAGTTTCTGGGAGAGGTTTGTTCCCAGCCAACTCGCCTCAGAGACTTGGCTTTTGCTGCTCATGACCCAGAACCAAGAGCCTTTTGCAAGAGGCCAAGTCTAGAACCCAGACCTAGGGGTCTCCAGACAGCCACAACATTCAGAACTCCATCCACTGTCTGCTAAAATGTTTATTAATACAGTAATGGTTCAGAGTTCCATCTTGTGAACCAATACAAAAGTTATTAGATGCCCCAGCTCCCTGTGTTTAGCCACTAATGGTGGATTTTATGACACGAAGGGGCACATATCACCAGCCCAGGCTCCACCCTTCCTAACTGTGATTAGGGGATTGCCACACTCCCCTGATTAGTCCAGGTAGGCTATTTAAGACAAGGGGCAGCAAAGGAAGTTTGTCAGAGCAGCAAGGTGATTTCCTGTTGCACGTGACTCCCATGTCTTTTGTTCATGACTGTTTTACTCCTGCTCCATGCTTGATCCTTGCATCTTCTCCAGTTCCTACCCTTACCCCTTGCCTACACTCTTCATTTACTGGTCCTTGCTCTGGTTTGACCATTGGCTCTGGCATTTGGGTCCTGGCTTTGACTCTGACTCTCAGCTTTGATTCGTGGTTCTGACTCTGGCTTGACCACCTCCTGCAGCTCTAGTAATTGGCAGCAGACTCTGGTGCTGACCTCTAGCTTTAGGTCCAACCTGAATGCCTGTTCTGCACACTAGCCCTGACTCTTGATTCATAACAGCTTCTCCTGGAGTCAAATGGCTAAGTACCTAAACCATTTCTAGCAAGAATGGCTCAGGTGCCTCCCAACCTTCACACAGAATGGCTGTGGACTGCTCTCAGGAAGTTGGAGACCCCTGTTTAATTCTCCCTCTGCCTGAGGAGAAGGGATTTTCGGAAGGGTTCCTCACCTCTCAAGGGAGTCCCCTAACCACTGAGATGTGGGTTATTTGATGGGAGAATCTTGCCTGTTGAAGGTATTACATTGTGTACTAGACAAAGATTAACTAGGTCAGAGAGCCTGGTAATGACTTTATAGTCCAATCTTTCAAGGCCCACAGTTCAAATCCTTCCTTCTTATCAGGCAGAAGGGGAACTAAACTGAAGTCTCCCACATCCTGAGTGAACACTGAAGGTTCAAGCCTGCGAAAAGGGAGAGCAAAGCTGTCAACTTACCTGGGGCCTGGTGATACACAAGCACCCAGAGCTCCTAGACACAGCAGCTGCTACTGCAGCATCCATGGTGGTTGGGGTCCTCGGGGCCTTTAAATTACTGCCAGAGCCCCAGACAGCACTTAAGGCTGCCTGAAGGAGGCTAGCCCCAGCCCCACCCCTTCTACCTGTGGCCATGCCCCTTCCAAGGATGTGGAGACACCCACCCTCCCCCCAGGCAGTCTGTCAGCCCCACTGCTGAGGCTAACAGTTATAAAGGTCTGGCAGAATTTGGCTGGGGGTTTAGTTTTGTGTCAGCATTGAAGGATAACATCAACATGTTGTTTTAAAACCCTTTCTTATATTTATCAATTTAAAGTTTCACAGTTGCTGGATGTGACAGGGGCTCAATCAATAATTCATGACAGCAGGTGTTAATTCACAATGGAAAGCTTTATAACCATTACAACACAATTCGTCATCATCACATGACTAAACGCCCAGAGTAAATAGCTTTAACTCACACTCTAGTAAGTTCTCAAGTAGCATTTTTCTTACTTCACCTACCCATAAAGCTGAATTATCAATGGAAATATATTTTCATCTGTTTGTGTGTCCAGAGAAATGGACACCTACTGCTATTTACCACTACAAATCAAAGGCTCCCAAGCTCAGGTATAAGGTGAGCCCTTTCTAGCTGTTTTGTTTGATTGGCTCCTGGAGACAAGATAGTCATTGGCCCATCTCTCTTTCCCTGGTGTGAGGATACTTCTGGGCAGAGATAATGGTCTGGGCAACTGCCTAAAGCAGGAGCAGTGTGTGTGTTCAGAGGCAGAAACTTACAGGCTCAGTGGAGTTTTACTGCAAGCATTTTGGTGCCCAGCAAGTTGAGGTCCTCACAGGGTTAAGTGTTAGCTGAGGGGGCAGGAGAGGTGGGGGGCAGGGTTGTGGATTGCAGTAGTGTCTAAAGCCTTAAAGGCCCCCTGGCCTAACCACAGATCTGCGTGGAGAAAACAGATCTCATCCGCCAAATCAGGAAGTTTTGGATGGAATTCTCAGCAAGCATAAATTGTCATAGCTCTGTTGGTTCCAATGAAGCAGCACCAGTTTACACTAGCAGGGAATTTGGCCCTTTAAAATTATCCCCACATTAATGCACATCTGTAATGGGAGGACTCAGAACTCCTTGCAAGATGTAATGGCCCATGTTGCAGTTGCTTTGTTCTTGCCTTGTTAAGCACTTGCTTTCAAATGCTGGTTTCCAGCGACATCTTGTGGTGTCCTTTCAGTTCTGCAAGCACACTTAACACATGCCTCTTTTTTTTAGCTTCGTTATGCGGCGGAAGCTTTATGCAAGCCCGGTTGCCGCTGGGGTAGACAGTATTAGGTGCTGGGCGCACTGTTCCTTCATAATCTCCTATTGCTGGGCAGATTACCCATGTCATGTGTCTCTTTCCACCATTATTTTTCCCATCTTAGTGCCAGCTAGTGAACCAGACCAAGGGACCAAAATGGAGGGCGAATGACAACTATGACAATGACAATGACAACAAAGTTTGCCCTTTGATCCACTTGTGGTACTTTGGCCTTTTAGGTGTGGTAATTGCACCACGCAAATTGTGTTCCATATATTTTTTGTGGATAGGAATTGAGTAAAAATCCTAATAATTTCCCCGTCCTTGAATCGTAAGAGCGAAGACATTTCCAAACTTGATACTGGTGGGAACAACTTTTCAGGGTGTTTCAATAGAAGGCGGCTTTTCCTTTAGAGAATGCTGGACACAATGGCTTGTTGCACTGCTAAGGTAGAGAACATGAGATGATGTCTGAGCACCAAGATCCAGGTTTCTCCGTAGCTTTCTCATGGCTCCCATGGGGCCAAGGCTGCACAGCCAGAGACCTGGTCAAACGAGTGCCATTAATGACAAGTACTGTCAGCACTGGGAAAGCAAACAAGCATTGCCACATGGAGACCCAAAGGCTATTTTTAGCTTTCAGTCCACTGAAAGATCAGTAGGGAGAGAAATGGTAAATTTACAGATGCTAAAACAGAAAAGTGGAGCTTTAAAACTGTTCAGAAGAAGTGGGTCCTGTTCCTCTAAAATATATGAATGAAACATTACTTTTTAAAGAATATAAACTAATGTCTGTGTTGATGGGGAAAACCATTGAACAGTAATTTAACCCAGGGAAGCATTATTTACAAAGGTCCCCTTCCTCCCATGGGTCTTTTTCTCCAATTGTATCTTTCATCAGTGGTGATTTCTTTACCCCAATAATTCCACTTCAAGGTGGGCATAGTATAAACAAACAAGGCATTTTATTAAACAGATGCCAGAATCATGCAGTAGCTAACACACTAATATTGGTGTTAAGCTGGGACCCCGGAGCAAATAAGGGAATATAGAACAAATCAAATAATCAAGTCCATCAGGCTCTCTGCAGAGACGCACTGGACAGGTAATCCCACAGACCATGGCTCGTGACTGGCACACAGATGACCACCGGGAGATGACAACACCAAGGAGCACTAGAAACATTGCAGCAAACTGGGGGGACAGTAGCCAGGATCAGGATCAACAGAGACAATAACAGGATGTTAGCAGGGCAAGTAAGTCAAATTGTCTTCTCTTCTCCCTCCATGGCACTGCAAGCCTGGTTGCCACTGAGGTAGATAGTATTAGGTGCTGGGCGCACTGTTTCTTTATAATCTCATATTGCTGGGCAGATTACCCATGTCATGTGTCTCTTTCCACCACTATTTTTCCCATCTTAGTGCCAACTAGTGAACCAGACCAAGGGACCAAATGGAGGGCGAATGACAACTATGAAAATAAAATGACAAACAGCCTCAGCAACTAATAATACTCCTTTAGGGCTTGATTGGGCCACCGTTAGTCACCCTGAGCCCAATACTAGCACCCTTGGATGCTCAGTAGTACATTGTTTCATGACTAAATCCAGTGGAATAAGTCATGGAGTAAGGTTCTACTCAACATGAGTAAGTCTGGGATACTCAGGCTTACTGAAGAGTATCGTACCTCACGAGTTGCCTCACCAATTTTAGTGGACGAATCAGCTACTCAGTGAGCGTAAGGCTGGCAGAATCGGTCCCTTCAGGATTTATTCCATTCTATTCTATTCAGTCCCTTTATTCCATTCTATTCTGCTTAGAATATTCAGTGCCCCCTACTATGGTAACAGAGCTAGCAATGTTGTTTGCTGCAGCTCAGGGATTTTAAAACTTCACCACATCTCAACCCCTTTCTGTCAACAACAATTGCTACCTCACCCCAGGAGAGGGGACTGAAACCTGAGCCTGCCCAAGTCCTGCTGCCGTGGGTGGGGGTTCCAAGCCCCACCATCCAGGACTGAAGCCCCCGGCAGCAGGACTTGGGCTTTAGCTTCAGCCCTGGTGACCCGTTAAAACCACATGGTGACCCACCTTGAGGTCCTGACACACAATTTGAGAACCGCTGCTGTAGTTCATTGTCTAGCACGGGACTGCCTTCACACTGCGTAGAGAATTCTCTGACGTGCATTTTGACACCATGTGAGTTTTTTTTTAAATAAGTTTCCCACCAGGGCAGACTGTCTTGCTGGTAACGAGCAGTGAATATAAGCTACTTTGTCTCTCTTTCCCACTGGTTAATAACTTTATTGGCAACAGCTTTTCAACAGGTGGGATGAAATGTAAGTAAACCTCTAATATGACTGCTTCATTGCTGACGATGAGGAAAGATTTATGGCAAAAGACATGCTGCTTACAGTTTTATGGAGCCTTCTTATGTAAAGACATATAATGCACTATGGCAAGGGTCCCATGAACTCTGAGAGGGCTTCAGAAGAGCCTAACAAATGAATGCCCAACTTGTCATGTATATGCTTAAAATCTGGGTGTAAAAACAGGATGTAAACTGAGATTGCTGAAATGGTGCTGTAGCTAAATTTTCCATGTCTTTGGACCATAGAATGTTCCATCACTCATCCAGGATTAGATAAGGTATTCCAGATTTAAAAAATAGCTTCCCAGGTGCACAGAACAAAGTTTTGCTATTGGTTTAGGCACCATCCTAATCTGAACCTCTTCAATAGAGCCATCAGCTCCTTGTCTTCAACTTCAAAAAGCAGCATTGTCCAAAACAGGACTGCAGCTTTTTCACATGCACAGGTCAGGAGATGACAAAAATATGTCCCAGCACCTTGCACTGAAAGTGCATTCTCATTACAGATAGTGTTCGGCCTTTCAGATCCACATCTTACCTTCTTGTTGTTTTATCTTACCTGCTGTAGCTCTATTAATGATTTATTTGGCTTCCTTGGAAGCAGCTTTATTTACTGTTATATTTTGCAATAAACAAGTAAATGGTAGAAATTCCACATCCTTATAATACAGTAGATATTTTTTTCCCATTACAGCCACTAACTATTATAAAGGCTGATAAACTGCAAAAAACAAAATGAAGCATGTTGTAGTGTTGACTGCTAAACCTATGGAATCGGTGTGTTGTTTTGTTTTGTCAGCTGGAATGAACCATCCCATTAACTCAAAGGCTGGCTTCTGAGATGTTACTAGATGAATCACTAATGTTGACTGATGACTATGTCCGTGATATATTAGGAATGGAACAATAACATTCCTTGGGGTGGGAGAACAGATGTGTTTCAGCAGAAGTTGAAGATGGTACCTAAGGAATCCATCTGTGAGTAGTTAAGAATATTGATGAATTTTTTTGAGGTTTTTTTAGGGGAACAGGAAAGATTGTGGGTCAACTTTAACTGATATCCAAAGGAATTCTAGTTTTGCTAACAAGTGATTGTCACCCAAGGGAAATAATTGTCTTGTGCTGGACTGTATGGTGATATCACCCCAAATGCTAATGGAGCCTTTTGACATGTCAGGGTAAATTAATCCCTGATGTAACTCCAACACCCAGGATAAATTTGAGCAGGCCTCCTTCCACAGATGGGGATGGTCTGTGTATTGTTTCCCTCCCTGAGGTCATCATACTACTCTCTGACACTGATCAGAGAAAAGGAGAAGCAGTAGGTCTGGGTGAATATTTCCACATATTGTAGCTAAGTTTACAGCCAACCTAAAAATTCCTTCACTATCCCCTTCTCCACTTATTATTTTGCCTCTGTTCTCACAAAATTGACAGTGACATACTCATTCATTTCAGAAGTCCCAACTAAAAGCAGAGGCAGTTATGAACAGGTACCAAACTGAATACTGAATTCAAAATTAGCTATAATATCTCTTCTTGGAATACTCATTTTAGGATGGACCAGAATTTCTCACACCCTTTGCTTTTTAAAGCATTCTTCCAGTCAAGGCATGTGTCTTCCTTTGTATTTGGAAAGCAAACATTCTAGCCCGATATAGTTATCATCATTCCTACATCATTCAATATTTGGGTGACGTGTGCTCAAAACATCTCTTCTCCCAGCTGGATCTCACCATGAATTTAGAATTCTACATCTGGCAGAGCAGGGTCCGTGCTATGCCTCATTGCATGGGCTTCATATTTATTAATCACACTTTTGTGAGAGAGTAGATGAGTATAGTGGCCTGTTTAGGCTTTCTGGTGTGGTTAGATCCTTACCTAGTTTACAGGCAACATATTTTTCTTCTCCATATTATGTTTGCAATATCAGCGTCAATGGAGGGATATAAAAACATTGTTCCTTTTCTACATGTACTGTAACTGCTTCTGATTTGCTAATAATGATATGCCGTAACTCTAGAGGCTGCACGAGAGAAGGGCCTTTGTCTGTCTTTCCACAGCTATTCCACTTTTGTGCACTAGGTAGCAGCACCAACACTAATTCACCAGAGGCATATGTGACCCTTCACCTCTCCTTGTTAAAGACAAACACTCCTCTGCTTCATCCTTCTAATGATCTTCTCTTTACTTGTCAAGGTTTGTTTCTAAGATACAGTGGCATTATTTACATAGATGCCAGACACTCTGGGGGCTTCCCTGAGCGTGGGGCCCTGATGCAATTGTCTGTCCTTGCTTTCTCTCCCTCTCGTCATCTCTGGCTACCAATGTGGGATTGAACTCCCTTGAGCAGGGCAGCCAAGTCACAATTTGCTACCACCTGGAAGAACCGTGTTTAAATCCTTTGGGAAAAATCCTTGATTTGAGCCAAAGTCACCACCTTGCGAGCCATAGTCAGCTCATTCTGTCTCCTCTGACCTCGCTTCAAATGCAACGGCATTGCTCAGTCTGAGTACACATGCAAACACCTCCTCAGGCCTGGCCCAGCTCTGTCCTTCGAGTCAGAATCCCTTCTGAGTGGCCTACTAGCTGGTGACAAGGAGGGGACATCATTGGCAAAAGCCTCTTTGGAACTTCGTGCTTCAACTCTGTTGCCCCTTCTTGCTCTGCATCTGGCTGATTTTTAGAGCCTGTGCAGACAGCTTGGGTCAGGAGGAGGTTCCGGGGAGTCTGGGTGAGTCTTCTTGCTGCGCCTACAGTCCAGATAGACCTCATTATACTAGCTCTGTGGTGTGTGGAGAGGATGGGGAATCTACTTATAGCATGGCCGCAGTATACCCTGCTTACTCATAGCATACCATAGCTCAGAAGTGTGCCAATCAACCAGTCTCCAAATCATAATGAACAGACAAGGAGGGCTGAGACTCTTGTGTTTTACCAAATATCTCCAGCACTTTGGCCTTGTGTCTCAGTATTTTCTCTGAACCGTGCACCTCCAGCCATTGCCTCTTCAATTTTCATGACGCCTTACCTTCATGCCATCCAGGAATGGGCCCCCATAGGATGACTCTAGGTTTTTGCTTACTATTAGGGAGGACACTTTCCCAGAGAATAACCTGGGTGGGTTAAACTGAGAGATGGAAGAAACTTATGGAATTCAAAATTCTGCAAATCTCTCAGAGACCAAGGCGTTGTTTGGGTGGTCACATATAATAATGGATGTTAAACCACTCCCCAGATGACACAAACTAAACCCATAAAAAGACCCACTGTCCACATGGAATTTTTTCTCTCTCTCCAGTCCCCCTCCTTCATTTCACAATCTTGCCCAAGCAAAACCTGACTGCAATAAGGTTCCAGTAAAAATATCGTGCCTCCCAGGGTTTGAGTGAGTTTGAAAGGAAGGAAAACCGGTTTGCCCACCCCTAGATAATTCGTAGGTGGACTCTGGAGTCTGAAGAGCTATTGATCTAATGATCCCTCTAGTCCTTGGCAATGACAACACTCAGATGGTACTACAGATGGAAGAATCTTTAGTGTGTCTTCTTTGGAAATTACATTATAAACGCAACACATAAGGAGGTCAGCGAGCCAACTAGATGTCCATATCAGTCATGTAGCTCATTAGGCAGCAGAGACAGGAATGCTTTGAAGACAGGATTCATAATGCACAAAAATGCCAACTAGTTCTCAATCAATGCCACCAGTAAGAAGAAAGAATGACTTACCCCTGTTATTGCTTTGCAGTTGAACATGACCCACTTCAATCCCTTTTGCAGGTATCCAGTTTGGTTTCTGCATTAAATATCCATCCAGTATTCTCTGTCACTATTGCCCTTCCCCACATTTTGGAGGCCTCTGTTTCACAAGATATAATCAGCATGTAGCTAAGTAAATGCCTGAAAGAGTAACTTTTTAAGAGTGCACCTGCAGATCCATTAACATCACTAACAGGATCTACTGTTCAGCCACAGGAAGAGTAGGGAAAAATGTGGCTGCATCCTACTTCTCTGAGTCATGGTTTTCTGCTGAAAGTGCTTATGAACGAACTTCATTACTTGATTAGCTTCACAGCTTCATACATATGAGAGGGACCATGGAGAACAGAAATTTAGGTCTGGTGTCTCCTAACTAAAGCCACTGGCAGCTGTACTTGATGTACATTGTTGGAAATCATTTCTGGGAGCTTGATGGTGTCAAGCCTTAGGGAAAATGAGCTGGAAATAGAAATTATTATGATAGAGCCAAAGGGAAAAAAGTCTGGATAGTCAAGGTCTGATCATCTGCTGGTGGAAATCAGTGTGAGTCCATTATGTACAATCGGTTCAGATACTGACAGACTGGTTTGTGTATTAATAATGTAATGCTCATTTAATATTGGTGAAGAGCTATATGGTCAGTGTTTAATGCAAACTTTCCTAAAAGAATGAAAGTCAAACCTGTTCCATCCCAGCTCAGCAAAGCTGGCTTAGGAGTTTTATGTTGAGATTGTATTTGTTTGGTTCCAGCCTTTGGGCCAAAATCTGTGAGCTACTGGGCACCTTCAAGTGCCATTGAAACCAATGGGAATTTATCATCGCCTGGTAGGACAGAGCCCCTTAAAAGAAGGGAATTGGGATTTATTTACTGTTCTATTTGCCTTGTGTTTTTGGGCAGTGATATTTCACAGATGCAGATTAAAAATGATTTCCAGGCTTTCACCTTTGGAAAATGCATTTTTGCTAGTTTTTCCATACGAGAGATCTAACTCTTTCACCTAGACATGTCTCAGAGGGGTAACCATGGTAAGCTGTATCTGCAAAAACAATTAGGAGTCCTGTAGTATCTTGAAGACTAACAGATTTGTTTGGGCACAAGCTTCCCTGGGTAAAACCCACTTCATCAGTTGGATTACAACTGCACTCCAAGTACCCATTCCAGTGCTCCAAAAGTTTATGCCCAGATAAATCTATTATTCTTAAAGGTGCGTCAGTACTCCTCCTTGTTCTTTCACCTAGGGAGAGACAATTACTGCAGACACTAAGAACTTAACTGGAAGGGTTTTCTAATGGATGGGCTTGGAAGACTTTTGTCACTTCCAAAAACCAGGGATCACACACTGCACAAACTGTGAAGTCGCCACTTGGCTACATAGTTTCTCTGCCAAAAATTATTTCTGCAATCAAGGCATTTGCCACCTTATTGGCTATCCTCAGAACACCTCCCCATTGCAGCCACAAAGGACAACATTTGGCAAGTATTTTTGGCTAGTTAAATGACATCACTGACGTGTGTGAAGGTTGCAGGATAACAGAATTCTATTGTGGTATCATAACTTCAGGGTCAAATTTCTCTGTATTATGATTGATCAGAGCACGAGAGGAACATGGTAGGATGCAATATAACCAGTCTGGGCTTTTAGAGTTCCTGACAATGCCTAGCTGTAAGGAAAGCCGGTGTGTATGTGCCCAGAACTACTTGCAGTGAAAAATCTAGCTGTGCCTGGAGATGAGCCCAAGCCAAAGCAGTAGTTGTAATATCCCTAAGTGGGGTGGGGGAATGAGGGTGGTGGGCTGGTCTAGGGAGGTTTGCCAGCCATCTCTAAACTGTGTTTCTCCATCCCCTCCATCCATAGCTACTGGAAAACAGCCATTTACTATCGTACCACAAGATGGAGCAATTATGATGCTGAATGTCCGGCAGCTTGTTAAATGAATCTCTGGTCCATGAAGCACCGAGAAGCTGTTTTCATTAGTCTGTGGTTACTAATGATCCCAGAATCATTAATAGACTTAATTACATCCTCCCCATCATCTGGATCCCAGATCAACTGAGTCCATGTAGGGGTAAAGCCCACCTACACCTGTCCTTGTGGGAGCATGTACTTCTAGTAAACTTGAAGGGCTAAGTGTACAGTACAGTGAACGTTCACATAATGATGAATCAATTGCCTCCCTGAGTTACACCCTCCCCCCAAGCAGCAGTTTAGACAGTGCTATCTTGGCTTGTCCCACTGAGGTAGTCACTTCCACTCACAGGGCTGGAGTAGTGAAACTGACCAGATAGCTCTCTCCCCTCAGCCTAGAGTGGCTATCATAGAGACCTTACAGCAGCACAGTGACATGGTAGTATGCAGTATAGACAATAAAGACTTCAGTGCAGAGGTGCCGCTGTAAACTCCTTAGCAGACCGAGCCCTTGTTCTGCCCAGACATCTACACTGTGGAGAAAAACATGCAGTACTGAGCAATGTGCCCTCCAGTGTTTTTTCCTCCAGGGCAGAATAAATTTTTTACGAGCACCAAGGCATGTGCTGATGTGCACCACCAATAGAAACTTCTGCTGCTGGCTGTGGGCAGCTGGGGGGCACACTGTCAATCAGCTGGGCAGTACCTGAATCTCACCCTCCTCCCGACCTCTCTTCCCTTACCTCCTCTCTTCTCACTGATCTTCCTGTCCTTACATAGTTCTACTCCTCCTCCCCTTCTTGAGCTCTGTGCCTTCTGTCTTTTGCCCCAGTCTTTTTTTCCATAAGCCAGCAACTCTGTTGTTAAATATTTTGTAAAATTATGGCGACGTGCCTTGCAGAGACCCGAGAGGCCAGATCCTCAAGATTGTCTAACTCCCTTGCCCCATCAGGGAGAGAATGAACAGAAAGAGGCCGAGAGTTGAGAGTGGCAATGAGTACAGGGGAGGTGGTAGTGATACTCTAAGTAATGAGTGGTAGCATGGAGGGGGGCCTGACAAGCAGTGGAGGGGAGCTTTCCCCATCAGCGGCAGCTGCTGGGAAGCCCTGGAGCCTCCGCAGCCCAAGCCCAGGGAGCAAAGGGAGTGGCAGATGCAACAGCTTCATCTCGGCTCCCCACCTGCACCCCAGCACCAGTCCCTTCTTGAGACAGGGAAGTGGCATCAGTGGCTCAGGGTGGGATAGGATGTCTTCACTGTCTGCAAGCAGCACAGCCACCCAAAAGAAGAAACCTAAGCACTGGAATAGCATCTGGTTGCAGGTGTTGTTAATGCCAGTTATTTGAGAATAGCGGCTGATTAAATACCAGTTAAAGAGAGTTTACTGTATTTGAATTTGAATAAGAGTTATGCACTTTCATTCTTCAGGGCATAAAGCAGCCACTGACTGATGGGGATTAAAAGGAAATATCTTGTAGGTCAGGGGACAGCGACCTTTCCCAGGCAGAGGATGGAAATTTGACCTTTTGACCTCTATGTACCATCAGAGTGCTGGTGTTACTTTTAAAAGTCACCAAGAGTCCTACTTACAACAGCGTGTTGGGTTGCCAAGAGACTGAGACCAGGTCTATGCTAGACCTGAAAGTTGATCCTAAATACGCAATTCCAGCTACAACATTTGTGACTTATCAGGCCGTTCTCACAGTGGAGGTCGACACGATAATGAGAAGTATCAGGGTTGACTGTCAAGCCCCAATAGTTTGATTATGTGTGTCCGCACTAGGTGTGCGAAACCAAACTCCAGAAGATCAATCCTGATGGTGGTCATTCTTCCAGTAAGTAAAGACATAACCTGACTCTGCTGAAGGCCCTAATTCCTGATGGGTGTCACTGGGAAACCTCTTAGGCCAGGAGTCAGCAACCAAAATGGAAAGAAGAGCTTTTTTTTTTTCAAATGTGGTAAAAACTGAATAATTCAATAGCTGCAATGCATATGAATATGAGACTGTCCTTAATCAATAATGTCAAACCATACATTTTGTAACCCCTATGTTAAGAACAGTGCACACGCAATGATTTCTAAGGCTATACATGTTTACTGCAGGATATTCACAAACATTTGACATATTCTATTTCCTTACACTTTACGGCCATGTCTACACTAGCCAAAAACTTCAAAATGGCCATGCAAATGGCCATTTCGAAGTTTACTAATGAAGCGCTGAAATACATATTCAGCGCCTCATTAGCATGCGGACAGCCGCGGCACTTTGAAATTGACGCGGCTCACCACAGTGCGGCTTGTCCAGACGGGGCTCCTTTTCGAAAGGACCCCGGCTACTTCAAAGTCCCTTTATTCCTATCTGCTCATAGGAATAAGGGGACTTCGAAGTAGCCGGGGTCCTTCTGAAAAGGAGCCCCGTCTGGGCGAGCTGCGTCAATTTTGAAGTGCCGCGGCCGCCCGCATGCTAATGAGGTTCTGAATATGTATTTTGGCTTGTGTAGACGTAGCCTACATGTGTGTGTTTGTATCACTGTCTTCCTGACTTTCACTCCTGAACCCTCTTTAATTATGCCAGTTTTACTTCATGTTTAACTTCAGTTTTCTTTCTTAAAATGCGTGTTTCCCTTCACTTTAGGAAAGCTGCAAGCTTCCTTTTCTTTTTCAAAATCAAGACTTTATTAGCAACATTATCAAAACACAAACACCGTATCATATCCCACAATGCACAGCACATATCAAAGGAGAAATTATCTAGCATTTTGAGATAACATATTGTTTGCTCTTCAGATATGAGTTATTAATTGTTGGGCTTTTAGACATTCACCATTTATCAAAAATAATCAGGAGGTGCTTTTTTTTTTTTTTTTACTTTGCAACTGTAGTTTAAGGAGCCAAAGCAGCTTAGTGTTTGCAGGATTGGGCCCTAAAAGAAGAAGAAAGAAAATCGACAACCTATAGTGAGCATTGGAATAATTTGTCAGTGAGTATATTTGTGGACAAATTGAATGTTGTCTGTAATTTTCATCCTGAATCAACAACTCACAATTGTTACCTTGCCTTACTTGCATTGGTTACCTATGAGGCAGTGGTTTATAAGAGAAGAGAATGGACTTACATTGCAGTCACACAGAGTAGCCAGTTAATCAGACCTCAGGAGTCCAGTTAGTCTGAAGTCACCAACAATAATAGGGGTAACCATTGTGCAGAGGCAGAAAAGCTATGCATATTTTCACCCTGGCAAAGTGGAATGGTTTTCATTTTAAGAACGTGATCGAAAAATTACATTCACATCAATAAAGAAAGTCTGCTGTACATGGCTGTCTTATTTATAGATCGCTTAGGAGATGAAGCCATTCACCTGTGACTGCTTTATTACTATCCCCAGCCACCCCAAAATGAAACATCGCATATGGCAGTTTAGTCTTTATTGCTTTACTCTCACACTGACTCCTGTGGTGTGAAACACTCACAGCATAGCTGACGTGTTGGAATGAACATCAGCGGCAAGGGCTGAGTTTTCTTTGCCATGCAGCTACAAAGCCAGTCTGTAAAGTTTATTGACTCAGGAAACTTAAAGATGCTCATTTAATGGGGCTCTCCTCCACAAATACAGCGTATTGCGGCAGAGAAGGAACCGTTTTCATGAACGTGTTGGTCATGAAGTCCTAAATGACCTCACTCCTGCCTACCAGCCCTCTTCCCACGACACACTGCCAGAGTAGCCAAGGGATACATCCCCATCCCTTATCAAAGAGAGCAGGGCTGCAACAGGGGAGTCTCTGTAGCAGCCCTAAGGCCAGGTCTACACCAGACATTCAAGTTGATTGTAGAGACACAATTCTAGCTGTGGCAATTGCATAGCTAGTATCAACTTATTGACTTACCTGGATGTCCTCACAGAGGGAGGTTGACAGGAGACTCTCCTGTTGACCTCCCCTACTCCTTACAATATTGAGATGTGTAGGCATTGATGGCCGACCTCAGATAGTTCAATTTCATGCGTCCCTAGTAGGTGTGTGAAATCAAACCCCAGAAGACATTCCCCAGCCTTTAAATACCCCACATTTGACCTACCCAGAATGCTGTACAGTTCTTTGACAGGCCTTTGGGGAGGGTTGAGGGTATGTTTCTGAGAAAGAAGGCAGCTAAAGGACTTCTGCATTTTGATTCATTGACCATCTGAGGTAAATTAACTTATTGAATGCTGCCTACTAGCAGGGGCCATTTCTCTGGACAGTAGGACTTAAAGTTGCTGGGAAACTATCGTTGTTGTTATAAGTTTAATTATCACTTCCATGCTCAGAGCTTCTATAGGGACTTTCATTAAATCTATAATAAACCAACTAGATCTTCAAAAACGCATATGCATCCTCCAGGAAAGTTAAGCTTCTACAACTGAGTGACTTGATGAGCTTTCCCGGTAATTGCTCTTTACCTGAACACAGCAGCAACACTGAGAAATCTTTAGTTTTCTTAAAGTGAAAAAAGACATCAGGAGATAAATGTTCTAAGAAGCAAGCTTGGAGCTGGCTGACAAATCCAGTCAGCATTAATAGGATTTATGTGGCAACTCCCCATACACTACAGTGGGAAATGCAGCCCAGAAAGCATATTTCTTTTCAAATGCCACTCTAATTCTACATTTAGCCTTTATTTTATTAACTCCATATTATTTATTGTACTGGCATGCCATCTATATGACATCTTCATTTGAGCATACTGTAAGGGTGTCTTTACCCCAAGTCTTGCTCTTATTTAATTTTCTCAGAGAAAATTATTTCAGTTGTATAAGCTCACTGCTAATCAGAGCTGGTGTTATGGCATTGCAGTAGCATCAGTAAGCTCGGACTGAGCTTTTCCAATAGGGGCTGTACAAACACCCTGGAAGGGACAGGGTGTGTTCTAAGCACCCACACAATCACTGTGCAACAGCACTGCACACCTGCAACATCTCCATACAAACCTCATAGCACCGACCAGGTCAAATGTGATTCTGTGTCTTTTTCATGCAATCGAGGTACAATGCATAACAAACCATCCTAGACTCAGGAATAGCTGCTTCCTTCCCAGGCTTTCATTGGGAATTATTAACTTGTGATTTTATATCTGTTTGAGTTACATGATAGAAAAGTATGGGACTGAGTAGTTCAGGGGCCAGAAGCCTTTTACCTGAGGCAGACCATTTCCTAAGCAGCCCAAATGTTCTCCGGTGGCATTTTGCTGAGGTTTAGAGCATCTTTTGCAGGGAATTATTTATTCAGTGAATTCAGCCTCATGTTCATCTCATAGAATATACTCGGGCTGATACAAAGTTGGTGTTTGAAGGTTTTGTGAGTGTATTTTCATTCCAGTAATTGGTGGGAAGCAGTTCCCTGTGAGTTTTCATAGACCTGACACCTGTAATATAATATGAGCAACTTAGTTGTGACTGGCCATCATGTACATCCCCCAACATTATTTCAACTATCTGGCTGGGGGAGATTCAGGGTTTAAAATGAGGAGGAGGCCACTGGGGTCGTGAATCTCTGGGGAAAGGCAGTAGTTCAGGGAGACAAAAGGAGTAAGCCAGATTGGGGAATTTTAGCAACTTTTAAAACTTCTGGCTGGATTCTGTCTGCCACTGGCCCCTGAGGAATTCCCCAGCACACAAACCCACATAGGTTGTTCACTGAGGCCAGGATTTACCCAGCAGTAGAACTGCCCCAAAGATAAGCGGTGACACAGTGTGGATTGGCAAGGACATGCAAACCCTCAAGGCCAGTGCAAATGGCGCTGTGTTTCCCACATAGGACTCTCAGCCTTATCAAGGCTGCTCAGGGGCAACCTGGAATATGGCACCATGGCGCATTATGGGTGTTGACATGCTCTTCTTTCACAATGATCCTGGGCAGAGAAGAGTGGGGAAAGGTAACGATATTGTCCTGTCTCCTCTATACTGCACACTCCAGCATGGGGTGGATCTAGGGAACATCGACTTAATAGGAGGAGCAGCTACTGTACGCCTTGTGCCTTCCCAGTGTATTGCTTCTCCATTTTGCCACCAGCTCAGGATGGTGCCTGGACAGCACAACACAGCCCATTGCCTGGGGAGAACAGAACAAGACAATAGGTGAGTGGACCAGTGAATAACAAGACCAAGAGGCTCCGGGTTTGGATGCCACCTTGTATTTCTCCTCTTGTTATTGGATTAAATCTTTCCGTTGTTACATTTATTTTCAGGTCTGCCTACTGGCACCTTCCCAGGCCCCAGGTCCAGGCCTGCTTCCAGCATATTGCTTGGGAATTATTAGAGACACAAAAGAGGCTGATGGACACTGAGGAGAGGGACGAGAAAATGATCTCATATCTGACCTGTCAGGAGGTATAACTGAGTTTGCTTCTGAATGATAAGAAAATGGGGTACAAAAGGAAAGCAAGAGTTATGTGTTGACTATAGCTGAGGCCATGCTACATGCTAATTGAGAGTGAATTGCCCCAGTCTTGCTCTACAGAACTACCTCTGCAGCATCTCTGTTTACAGCAGAACACCGGTTCTTTGATACATGTCATCAGAATAGCTGCTAGCTAGAAACAGCTCACATTGGCCGCGTCTACACGTGCACGCTACTTCGAAGTAGAGGCATCAACTTCAAAATAGCGCCCGTCACGGCTACACGTGTTGGGCGCTATTTCGAAGTTGAAATAGACGTTAGGCGGCGAGACGTCGAAGTCGCTAACCCCATGAGGGGATGGGAATAGCGCCCTACTTCGAAGTTGAACGTCGAAGTAGGGCATGTGTAGCCGATCCGCGTCCCGCAACATCGAAATAGTGGGGTCCGCCATGGCGGCCATCAGCTGAGGGGTTGAGAGACGCTCTCTCTCCAGCCCCTGCGGGGCTCTATGATCACCATGGGCAGCAGCCCTTAGCCCAGGGCTTCTGGCTGCTGCTGCGGCAGCTGGGGATCCATGCTGCATGCACAGGGTCTGCAACCAGTTGTCAGCTCTGTGTATCTTGTGTTGTTTAGTGCAACTGTGTCTGGGAGGGGCCCTTTAAGGGAGCGGCTTGCTGTTGAGTCCGCCCTGTGACCCTGTCTGCAGCTGTTCCTGGCACCCTTATTTCAATGTGTGGTACTTTGGTGTGTAGACGTTCCCTCGTAGCGCCTATTTCGATGTGGTGCTGCCCAACGTCGAAGTTGAATGTCGACGTTGCCAGCCCTGGAGGATGTGTAGACGTTATGTAGCGTGCACGTGTAGACGTAGCCATTAGATGCAAATAACAGACAATGTTCCTTCCCTGCTATCTTAAGTAGAGGTGAGCAGGACACTGCGTTCACCATTGGGTGAAAAATGCTGTGATTCTGAAAGACTGTTCATTCCAAAATGTAATAACAGCAGCAACAACAAAAAGTCTCACACAATTAAATTCTGAACATTTGTTTGTCTTAGTCTCTTAGGGTATGTCTACACAGCAAAGTTATTTTGAAATAACAGCCATTAATTCAAAATAACTTTGCTGTCATCTACATTATGCCCATGCTATTTTGAAATAAATTCAAAATAGTGGGTGCATTGTTTTAAAATTGGTAAACCACATTTAAGGAGGAATAGCTCTTATTTTGAAATAGGTGCTGATAAGATGCGGGATAGAGTCTATCTCAGAATAACTATGTCAAAATAAGTGCTATTCTCTGGCTGCATCTACACTAGCAAGTTCTTTCAGAAAATCTGGCCCTTTTTTGAAAGAACAAGTGGAATATCTGCACACAAAATGAGCTCTTTCGCTCCAAAATGGGAAAAACGCAGCTCTTCTCCAGGAAGCCCTCTTCCTCTCCCAGATCAGGAACAGCACCTTCTTTTGAAAGATTCTTCCAAAAAAAAAGAAGTATGTAGCTGCTTCGTGGTTCCTTGTTTCGAAAGAGCAGGAGCTGTGTGGATGCTCTCTATTGAAAGAACGGATTGATTTTTTTGACCTGCTTTTTTGTGTGTGGACGTGCTCTTTCAAAAGAGGTATTTTTGGAAGAGGTCTTCCAGAAGAACTTCTTTTGAAGGATTGCTATAGTGTAGATGTAGTCCCTGTCTTAAGAGCACCTATTTTGAAATAGCTATTTCAAAATAGGTGTTATTTTGAAATAAGCGCTATGTGTGCAGACAATGTATTTTGAAATAGCTAAGTGCGATTTTGAAATATATTTTTGTGTGTAGCAGCCCTATTTCAGAATTGCTATTTTGGAATAGCTATTCCAGAATAGCTTATTTTGAAATAGAGCTGCTGTGTAGATGTAGCCTTAGGCTGAGTCTACACTTGCATTCCTCTTTCAAAAGAGGCATGCAAATGAAGGAATTTGAAAATGCAAATTAGGTGCAGATTTCCATATCTGACACCTCATTTGCATATTCTTTTTTCAAAAGAAGAAAAGCAGTGTAAACACTGCTCTTTCAAAAGTAAACCCCATCTTCAGAAAAAAACCCTTCCATTTTTTATGGGAAGAAGGACTCTTTCAAAGATGGGGTTTACTTTTGAAGGTACAGTGTCTACACTGCTTTTCTTCTTTCAAAAGAAGAATATGCAAATGAGGTACCTGATATGTAAATCTGCAACGAATTTGCATTTTCAATTTCCCTCATTTGAAAGAGGAATGCGGGTGTAGATGCAGCCTCAAAGTTTTATTTTGATAAAATGAAAACATTTTGTTCAATTTCACTCTTTTAAAATGATTTTTTACATAAAAACATGTTTCATTTAAAAAACGCAAATCATTTTGAAAATGCCAGAATGGGATATTTCAACAAAATCTTGTCAATCTGCAAATTTTTCTAAACATATCCATTTCAGTGAAAAAGAAAGTTTTGATATAAAATTGATACAAAATTTCCAAGGCACTCTAATACATTAGATTTCAATGTAATAGGAAGCTCTGAGCCAGGCTAAAGCATCTGTTACATTATTTGACTAGACATACTTATTTCTACTTATTTTTATTTTATGAATTTTGTCCTAGCTTCTGTAAAATTGCTAGTAAAATATACTTTTGTTTCAGAGCACTTACACTGGGTTCCAGAATCATTAGCAACATTTATGGAGAGGCAGCTGAAAGAGAGGAACAGATTTGGATACTGTAATTATGTGTGTTTTTCAGCAACTAGTAGTCTCTGCATGTAATCTGACGTAAACAAAAGAGACAAAGCCGGAACATGAGTTGTGTGGAAGCCTGTTTCTTCCTGGCTTAAGAGAAACCAATAAAAAAACAATGTAAAACTGTTTTAAGAGTGTCACACAAGGGTTTGCACTGCATTAATGAAACCAGTTCACATCAGTACAAACCTAGAAAAGTCTTTATATTAGACTCAGCACTGATCCCCAACAGGATGTGTTGGGTCAATAGATAGCTCTCAAAAGCAAAAGCAGCAAAAGTGATCATAGAGATGTGGCATTATGGCATTTAAGTGACCACTAATTAATCATCTCAGGTTACATGTGTACGTGGGAGGTCCATGAAGTAAATGCACACTTCCAAAAATTTGAGTTCAAATCTTTACAATGGGCTGAACGCAAACCTTCAATCTAATTTCTTACTCAGCCTTCCCCAAATGCATGAATGTTTGTAATCTAGCTCTGGGTCTAAATTTTCTGATTTGAGCCTTACATGAGGTTTCCTTTTGGGGCAGGGTTGCCAGGGGAGGTGGATATATTTCCTGTGAACTACTTGGCTTCACTATTCATACAGAAAGAAAGTTTCTCTTTTATTCTCTGTGCTTAGACAGTCAGCTTGTTATTGACTATATTTATGTCTGACACATACATTTATTGGCATATTGACATCTCTATTTTTATTCTTCCTGCACTAGGGCTACTCCATCACTCTGCAGTCATTATAAGAGTGAACATTTACATGGTTTAGTTTCTGAAAAGGGGAAGAGAGATCAAAATCACTCCCAACCGTCCCTGAAAGTGGGACCACATCGTATAGGATTATCTGATTTCTCATCACCACGCATATAATGTTGTGGGCCAGGGAAGGGCCTGCAGGAACCACCACAGTGATGTGAATCTAATGGCCCAGTCCCTCTGCTAGCACATCAGGGATGCAGAGGGTGTGCTGTTCTCACTCCAGCCAGGAGGCCAGAATAGCTGCCACAGGCACTGGGTTTGGGGTAGTGTGAATTCAACCCCCTGACTCCCACTGACTCCCCACCATCCATCTGGGCCAATTGGGGTTAACGTGCAAAATGAAGTCTTACACTTAAAGGACATCTGTTGCACCAAGGAACTGATCTAAAGTCCGTTGAAGATGATGGAAAGTCTCCCATTGATGTCCATGGGCTTTGGATGAAGCCCTGAATCCTTAGGGTTGCATGCACCTTGCAGAGGTTAAACACTATGCAGTGCAGGTGTTTACATCTGCTAAGTCAATTCAAACACAATGGTGAATATAAACCAGCTACTTCCATGTGGGATTGCACCATCCCATCACGAGCATTGTACCAAATCACAAATATCAGATTCCTGTTAATAAATGTAAATAATGACTGTCAGATCTTATTATTTTATTGGGTGAGAGTTAAATATTTGACCAATACTGAAAACATATTTCTAGAAAGATTCCCCACACCGTTTTCTTTAATGTGTCTTTTTCAGTCTTGTCTTTGTTGTTACAACAGAGGACCTTTATTTGGAATTTTTAAAGGCAATCATCCTCTCTATGTAGGACCACATTTTTCCTTCATTTATTTGTTTATTTATTTATTGTTTATTTATTGATTAATGTAGCACTCCAGAGCCGCAACCTGGACCTGGACCCGCATTGTGCTGGGTGATGTCCAGACACAGCACAGCAAGACAGTCTCTGCCCCAGAGAGCTTACAATTGACGATCACACCAACACAGTGCGAAGCCTGGCTTTGCCACAGGTGCCTGAGGGGATTACAACAGGTGGTATTGGACGCCTGCCTCGCGGGGGGATTTTTGAACGTCCCAGCCTTTTCCATTGAAAGAACTCACATTTTTACATAGGGATTTAATTATAGTAGGTGCAGGGGTGGTTTAATTTATTGCTGGCAGGTTAATCAGAGCAACAGGAGTCTCTTCCTCATCTGACATGGAAAAAAGTGCAGGATGGGGGACTTCCACAGTGATCACTAAATGCAGGCAGAAAGTGGAAGATACCAGCTAACAAAGACAGGCATAGGTGAAAATACTCAACTCTAACTGGTACAATTAATTACCTTTCTCTAGCTAGTTACCTGATCTGCTGCTGGCAAGAGTCAGCATAATTCATGCAATTGCAAAAGGTCCTCAAGAAAATCCAAATGTGTATATTATTGTGTGGCAGTGCTGAGAACCAGCAGCAGGACTCTTCATTGTAAATCCCATAAATTTCCCACCTCTGACTGAGGGAAGTGGCTAAGTACTTGATCAGCCTAGGCTGGATGAGCTCAGGAGCTAATTTGCCAGGAACTGCAAGAATAGCAAAGCCATGCAGGAAGGAAGGGAAGTGGGAGGGAGTTAAGACCTGGGGAGGTTCCTGATTGCCTGAGTCAGTAAATAGAATGGCTGTCTGAGGATGGGTGACTGATACAACACAAATACAGAACACAGCAGTGGCTACAAGGCAGAGATGTCAGAGCCATTGGCACAGGAAGTCTGCAGGAGCACCAGACCCGTGCCCTGTTACAACAGACCACTATTTTCCCAATTCCTTCCTGCTGCCGAATCAGCAGAGCCAGTTTCTATTGTGCTTAGAAAGGCTCCAGAGCACGTGTTTCACAGCACATTGTACATTTTTGCTTCCCTTTTGGTTTTGAAAGGAAGGAGCCATAACCAGTGCCCTGAAAGAAGCTGCTGTGTTTTGATGCTACCTGTGATTTATTTCCTTGAGAGAAAGCACCAGGCCTTTCTGAATGCTTGTCTACTGCAGCAGCTCTGGCCCCTGTGGAATGTGGCCCGTGGAATGTGCTCTGCTGGCACACAGAAGTGTTCTGAACAGTTCACTAGCACCTGGCGTGCTGCTCCAACTCGAGTCGCTGCGAGTGAGTCTTGTTAATGTCCATTGCTAACCAGCTCAGTGCCAGGGCTGAGAGAAAGGCTCCCATGTTGCAGCAGCACTGGCTGTTCCCCTGGGGCTGACCCTGCTTCAGTGAGCACTTTAGACAAGGGTCTTCTGTGCCCCCTCCCCTTGGAGCAATTCTCCAGCTAGTTCCTTCCCTATATGTAATACTTTGCCTCTTCTCCCCCACCCCCAGTTAACTAGAGCTCAGACCCTGTCTCTGCCTCCACTTCTCTGAGGATGCTGGGGTGCTGCACAAGCTATCTGATGCTATTAGAGTCACAGCCACGTGTCTAACCAAGCGCTGCAACAGTTGTGTTGCCAGCCGGCCCTGAATGGATGCTTGGGCTCTTCCGAGTGCCTGGAATCATGAGCTCAAGTGACTGAGTTTGAGGATCTTGAACACTGTGCTGCATTTAAAAGTCTCTTGGCAGAGAGCAGCATAAACTGCAGTACCAAGCAGTACACAAGCCTCAAAGTGACAGATGAAAACCTCTTCTGCACATTCTGAGCCTCCAGGCAATGCTTGGAGCGAGACCTGGCAGTGTGATGGTGGGCCAGGAGGAAAGGAGGAGGCTTGCTGTCATGAGCAGGACAAGGGCTGGGAGTTCCTCCCAGGCTCTGTGAACTTGTCCTTGACCTCCATTGACAACAGGGTTAGAGAAGAAGGAGCTTCCACGTAAGCTACAGAGCTGTCAAGCAAGTGATTTCACCGGGATATGAATCAACTCTGTGCCCCACAGAGGTACAAACAGGGTTCCTCCTTCATTCAGAAGTTCAGCTGCTACTTGCTCCTCGTCCCAAGGCATCCAGAGCAGCCTCTTCCCACCAGTCACTGGCAATACATCCCTGTCCCCAGCATGGCAGTGATCTGGGAGGGCTGCTGACCAGCAGGCATTCAGGCTGGCCCTGTTTGAGATAACATTCACAGCTGGAAGTCTTTCCATCCCAGCTTCCAGTATCAGCAGCTGTTCCACTGTCTGGTCAGCATTTCCATCACAAATTGGGCTCCCCAGGCACAGCTCAATGGGGTGCTCTGTCTCAGGGTAAGGGCAGAAAACGAGATTGGTTGCCAGAGGCAAGGTGACTTCCAATGTTGATCTGCTCTCCCAGAATGCTCTTCTGGTCTTACGGTACGTTACAACTTCTCCCGTAAACCGCCCCATTCAGGAAGCCATGTCAGGAATAATGGGTGAAGTATCTCAGGTGACCTAAAATGCATTTGTTTGGGAGCAGTCGGAGGTTGTGATGTGACTGGCTGTTCTGAACTGTGTTACACAAATTAGAAGGATTACTTTTGGATAGACAATACTACCATATTAAGTAGCTCCACAGTCTAAGTCAGAGGTCTAAATTTTCACTAGTGCAGACCTCCATCATCCCCCAAACCATTCATAGACCCCCCAATCACCTCCCCAAAACCATTCACAGACCTCCACCACAGCCAATTCTAGCTGCTAGGTACACTTCACTAAATGAAAAAGGAAACGACAACACAGATTTTCGGACAGCAATTCATAACATTATTGGAAGACATTTAATTTAGAAATAATGATTATAACATTGCAATTTATTTAAAACGTGTTCTAAGCTCATGTTCATTTATTTCATGGACCCCCTGTGATATCCTCACAGATCCCCAGGGGTCTGCAGACCCCAGGTTGGAAACGACTGGTCCAAGTGCTTGAACGGAACATTTAACCTGGGCATAATGCAGTCCTTTCTTGGGAAAATTCTAGCAGTAGAGGGCTGTTCAATCTAGCAGACAAAGGCATTGGGAAGATCAAATGGGCTGGAAGATGAAACTGAACAAACTCAAACTAGGACCTCAGATGGCTCTTTAAGGTGCTGTACTGAAAGCCTCACATTGCTCCAGTGGCCCTGACTTCAGTAAATTGTGAAGAGCAATCCCATGGATGAAATGTTCTAAGATTTCTTCCAGAAACTAATTGTTACAGAGTTGCGAGAAAAGTGCCAGGAAATGCAAATAAAAATGTTTGTGCTGACACAGGTGAAATCAAAGCGAGCATTACCATTTCTCAGAAATTAGATTGAGCAAGAGCTATCCACAAAGTCCTTCATTGCTGAAAAACAAAATGTGCTACCAGAGGAGAAAAGAGAACTGAAGTTTAATGTAAAGCAGATTGAAACCGCCAATGTTTGAGACTCACGACACCATGGTCAGGTAAGTATCAGATGCTACAGGAGCAGAATGGGAGCATGCCCCATGAAAAGAGCAGGAAAAACCATTCATAGTGATGGCAGGAAAGGAAATGCAAGGTGTTGTCCTCGGTCCTCAGCTGTCTCCATTTCCTGATGGGTGTAACTGAGAAAGGGATTTCATCTCAGTCCTGAGGCTGGATTGGTTCTCAGCCTAGGTTAGAGCACCCTGCTGCTATCAATGCTATGTTGCCAATGGTCCCAAGTCAATCAGGACTGGGGATTTCTGGGAGGGAGAGAATGTATGAGCACACAGGTGTGAGGAACGCAGCAGGAGAAGTCTCAGCCTCAGGAAGGTTTTACATTCACGTCAGTGTTTGCAGGTTCAAGTCAAGCCAAAAGTCAGCCTTCTTC
This sequence comes from Carettochelys insculpta, assembly GCF_033958435.1. Classification (NCBI taxonomy): domain Eukaryota; kingdom Metazoa; phylum Chordata; order Testudines; family Carettochelyidae; genus Carettochelys; species Carettochelys insculpta. The sequence goes on from NC_134144.1 coordinate 62,436,004, forward strand.
CCAAGAGGGAGGCAGCCTGAACTAGCCTGCATTGCACCAGTTGTCTGAGGCAGACGGGCAGGCCTCTCTGTGAAACTTAGCAGGGTGTCTTTGGACAGTACCAGGCAGCTACAAGCCCAGTGCAGAGTGAGAGCTGACTCCCGAGCATTCTTAGCCTGCATGAGCCTGCTTGTTGCACACTCGCAAGAGGGATCTTGTTTCTGCTGCGTGGGTAAAGGGGCATCATTTGGGGGACAGATTAAACTGTGCCATTGCCTTTGCTCTCAACAGGAATCATAGAATACTAGAACTGGAGGGAGCCTCGAGAGGTCTTCAGATCCAGTCCCCTGCACTCTAGAAAGGACCATCTAGCCCATCCCTGGCAGGTGTTGATCTAATCTGCTCTTAAATACCTCCAGCAATGGAGACTCCACATCCTCCTTGGCAATTTATTCCAGTGCCTAACCACCCTGATAGGAAGCTATGAAATACTGGAGATCTGAGGTGTGTTCTTTGAAAATTCAATCCCTGAGAAGGCCATTTAGGGATGGGGACAAATAGATGTCAGGGATCGTGCTTGGTCCTGCTGAGAGGGCAGGGGACTGGACTACATGTCCTTCACAGGTCCCTTCCAGTTCTAGGAGATGTGTGTGTATCTCCAATAATAATAATAATAATAATAATAATAATAATAATAATAATAAATTCCCAGCATTCAGCAACCATACATGCTCAATTTTTCATACTATCCATTGCACTTGGATTTAAAGGGGAACAGCTTAGCATTTACTGTATATGGACCATGGCCTGCCACTGGATTCAATATTTAACTCTGCTCATGCACATATTTGCTTGCCAGACAAGTGAGGTGGGAGTGGGGTGGTCAGAAGATCCTGGTGATTTGAGTTGCAATGTTTGCTGGTAGCATTCAAGATGTAGTAGCCCTTGAAAGCAGCACTTCAGGCCAGGATCCTTGTGAGGACAAGTGTCTGTGTGGTGCCATCTGTCAAGCAGAAGATTGTATGGGAGATTCAGATTTTAGCTGTAAAGTGTAAATCTAGAAGTCTGAATTAGGAATCTCCCGTTTGTTGTGGGTCTTCTTGAATGATCCACTACTGAGCAGGGCAAAGTTGCTAACTTTTTTTATGACATTCAAAGGAGCAGAAGCTCCAACAGCCAAAATTAAATGAGACGCAGCTTATTTCTCCTTTGCAGCTCAGAGCTCCTGTGTGTGGATTTGAACTCAAAGCAATACATTCTGCCAGCTGCCATTATACTGTTTCTACTATACCCTTAGGGGAGCTAACCTGTCTCGAACGTGGCTGATTTTTGTAGAGCTCCTGTTTTGCATATATCTCATGAACCTACCTCCAACTTGGCTCTTATACCTGGGAAATGTTGAGTCTCAGATATTATTTGTGTAGGAAACGGCCCTGTGCTCAGATGGGAAGGACAGGATGATGGTTAGGAGTGTAAAAGAACATTGTTGCTTGTCATCAGAAGCTTTTTCCTTACAGAACGCGTTTTTGTCTTTGAGGATGGCCCTGCTGAGCATCCTGACCATTTTCTCAAGCTGAGGGTTTTAATTCACCTCAAAGGACAGGTCTGAGTCTCTAGAACGCTTTCAGGTGGTCCCTCAAATGTATGATGCAGCTGAGCCTGGCCTGAAGAGGGGTGGAGGGGAGGAGGTTCTGGTGCCACACAACTGAACAAAAGTCCCCACAAGAAAAGAAATCTGGTTTCAATCCCTGCACCAAAGCATGACGCCATCCAGCCTCTGTGCTTGTGTTGCTCCAGTGAAAGTGCTCCTTCACGAGGCCCAAGGGAGTCACCAGGTGCATGTTGGTATTCACAGCTGTGGAACCTGCACACGCACATGTAGACTTTCAGGAGGCGCCTAGGTCCGTGTCTCATGCTGCCTCTGCTGCGCAGGTTCACTCTCTGACTCCCATATGAACACTCCTCCCAGCTGCAGCTGCTGACACCGCTCCTGCGCTGCATGCTGACTCCTGACTCCCCTCTGGGAATACAACAATCTGTGTCACAGGCAGGGGAAGAAGAGCTGGGCAAAGCCACTAGTCCATTTTGTGGCCATCTCCTTGAGAAAAGTAAGGCTGGTGGGCTCAGAGGGAAGCAGAGAGACTGTTGCAAGGCCGAAATCAGCCCAAGATGTTGAATGCAAATGACCTCTTCCCGTGGGCATTGAGATGCTCTCTGGAGCGGGGTATTGCATTGTAAAGGGGCCTTGCTAGCTGCTGGGATCTCCTGCTGACTCACCTCCCCCGCCCAGTTCACAGGGAATTGCTGGGCATTGTTATGAGAGATCGGCCCAAACACAAAAATTTGCATCTGGATTTTGAAAACTCAGACACCGAACACACTGGAATCCAAACGTGATGTGTTAATTTAAGGGCAAGTGCTGACACAAGGGTGTTCAGGTCCAGGGTTTCCATTCAGCCTGTTCTTTTCAATTTTCCCTCAGGTGAATATCTCTGCAGGGCCTTTAATTATTTATTTCATTCCCATGCAGTGGGGCTGACAGCCACCGTTGGCCCCGGGGCAAAGCGGGCCCGGTTCTGCGACCCAGAAGGGTTGGGACCAAGGGCAGAAGGAGCAGGATGTACAGCAGTTAGCCCTTAGTGCCACTGAGATCATGGCAGTGGGTCTCAATTTGCCTCCATCCCCCCGAGCCTCACAACAGCTCTGCTGCAGCACTTTAAAGTGGCCTGGAGCTCCAGTCACTGTGACTGCCAAAGCAGCAGCAGTCGCAGCCAGAGCTCTGGGCCCCTTCAAAATGCCAGTCTGTGGGGCAACTGCCCCCTTCCTCTCCCCCACTGCCCCATCACTGGGCCTGCGTCTGTGTGGCCCTCTTCTTTTTTCTGCTGTATTGCTCTGAGATGGAGTACCCAGAAGTGAACACAATAGACTGGGATGTGACTGTGCTGTTCAACTGGGCACCTCATAACCTGATGTATAATATTCCTAGCTCTGCTGTTAGCTACCCATGGGCCACGGAGAAGTCACTTAGAGCCCGTGGAGCTCAACAGACTCCCAGCGACTTCACTGGAATTGGCGTGGGCCCTTACTCTGTCAATGGAATCACGCACATACAGGCCTATGCCTTACGTGCCCATGTGCTTTCAGGATCAGGCCCTGTGTTTATAAAATTAAAGACTTGACATATGGCAGAACTGTTCAATATACATTTCAATAAAGAGGGGCAGGGTTTGTATTTGTTTTTGTTTTTGTTTGTTTAAGAGGGAGAGAGACAGAAAACTCACTAATTAGGTGAATCTGAGGATAAATAAGTCAGGTCATGAACAGTCTTCTAGCTCCAGTATTGAAGTATAGATGGGTTAGCCTGCTAGAAAGTTATTAGCATTCAGTCAGTTATCCATAAGAGCTCTCATGGGCCTGTTGTTATGTATGAACCTCTTGTGTCCCACTCGTGGCCTTGTGTGTTTCAGGACAGGTTTACACTGGGAACCTTTGCCAATGCAGCCGTGTCATGTAGAGGTATGAATTTTTTGCACCATTTTTACACCAGCAAAAGCTCTCATGTAGAAACTGTTATATTGGCATAAAAGTATATTTGCTGGCATAGCTCATTTTGCTGGGGGAAGCAGTGTAAACTGTCCTGTGAAAAGTACTCCCCCCTCCACCAGTATACACTGAAACTACACTACCGTGGTTTGCAAGTATAGCTGTAGTTAATGGCAAACTGATTATGGTGTAGATGTGGCGTTTGCTCCCAATCCTGACTGGAAGTTAAACCTCAGAAGACAAAGGAGTTAAAAGTACACCCTTCCCATCCTGACCTCCAAGGGGATGTGGGGGCCCAGAAAATTCTGGATTACTTCATTTGCATAAAACTAAAGCCAGATTCAGCCCCCTTTGCTATCTTACCTTTGGGGTTTATACTGCCACCTGTCACAACAGTATCTTGGCATTTCTCACTTCGCGTTGCATCGTATTCTTCGAGTAATTGCACTGAAACAAATGAGATTACCCAGGAGTGAGAAGAACAGAACACTGGTGTAACTACTGCAAAGCCAGTGCTGGGGTATTATGGTTGAAAAGGCCTGGAAGCAAACAGCACTTAAGATTTTCAGGTTCCTGGATGCCATCCTGAGCTGTGCAGAAGAAGGAGTGAGGGGGAAACCTGCTTATGAGGTTTCTTCGGGAAAGTTCAGGAAGTGCTTGTTGTCAGAGCAAAGCCTAGCACAGCTGCGTATTAATGGAGAAATACAGACACAGGGCTGCCGGCAGGCAGCAGGTGGCATTACGGAACTAGAGGGGCTCATGCTGCTTCCATAGGCCACATTTAACACCAAGAACCAGGGGCTCTGTGCATTGCTCCATTCCCTTCACCAGCTCCGAGTGCCTCTGCTCCAGGGATTCTCCCTGGAATCCTCTTGCCCTGCCCTCCATCTCGGGGGCTCTGTACGCCTGTGCTGTAACAAGGGCACGGCGAGTGAGGCGCTTGCCTCGGGCACATAGCAGAGGGGGCACAGAAAATAAGATACAAAATTAATTAATAGATTGTTTATGCAAATCTCATAACTATAATAAGTAAATGTATAATAATACACAATATAAAATGTATAATGATAATAATAATAACAATAACAATAATATTTTTCCTTTTTCTACAGAATAACTACTATGACTAAGTAAACACGCGGGGGCTCAATTTTATATTCTTGCCTGAGGTGCAAGCTAGTTACAATGCTGCCGTATGCACCATACCTATGCATATGCCAAGAATTCTGCATCTTTCATGTCATCCTCCCCGGCACACAATTGTGTCCCACTCTCTCCACCCCCACTCCAAGGTAGGGATCTGTGTACCGCTTATTGCCCTTTTCACTCTATTCCCCACTTCTGTCACCGTAGGGAGCCCTGTGTGCTCTCATTCCTGCCAAGCCAGGGGAGTTAACCCCTTCCCTCTCAGATCCACTTACTGACCCACCAAGTGCATTTATTTGCATTTTCTCTCAGAGAGGGTGTCAATGTTTTAAATTGTACTGGGACCCCCGGGAGGAGCTCAGAAGAGGTGGAGGTTCTTATGGACAGAAACAGAGCCGGTGGAAGCTATTGAAGTTATTGAGTCTGCTTAGCAGATGCCCAGAGCTCTGGGTCTCCCCCTCCCTCATTTTGCCTCTTCCAATTCTCTGCTTTCCCCCCGACTGGTGCCTGGAACGCTCTCTGCATTGCTGGCATTTGTCGGACGGTGATGTCAGCAGTTACCATGTTATGCACAGAGAACTGTCATCCAGTTACCTCACTCAGCCAACAAAATGCAGGAAAACAAGCCCAAGAACAGAAGGACAGTCAGACTGGGTCAGGCATTAGTCCGTCTAGCCCAGTATGCTGCCTTCCAACGGTGACCAGCACCAGCTGCTTTGGAGCAGTGGTGTCCAATAGTAATTCAAAGACTGCCAGACTTGTGATTATCGTCCTTCCCCATTCACTACAGCCCCCGCCCCCACACTGTCAACAAACGGCCTCCCCCTCCCACACAGCCGGGCTCCCCCAAGCACCACACTGAATGCTGGAGACTCATCAGCACCGCTGCTGCTGGAACTGCAGGGGCTGCTGGAGCCAGAGCCACTGGGGCTGCCACAGCTGCAGGAGTCACACTGGAGCTCCTGGGGCTGCAGAAACCACCAGGGCCACGGCCGGAGGAGCTGCACCAGGGCAGGAGTGTCAGAGCCAATGGGGCCACCAGGTCCATGCCAGAGGAGCCTTGCCCAGGCCAGAGCTGAAGGAGTCACAGGAGCCGCCACTGCCGCCACACACTTTTCCTACCAAGCGGCGGGGCATGTGCGCAGAGCAGGCAGGGGGCACTTCACATGTGCAGCGCTGAGGAGCCACATTTAAAGCCTCCAAGAGTGATACGTGGCTCCAGGGCCCAGAATCGCTGCAGCGTTGTATCCTGTTCACCACAAGTGGTGAGTGGAGAACGTATTGGACGCTGCAGCTTTAGAGGGAATGAACAGAACAGGACACCTGTCAAGTGCAATCCTCTGTCATCCAGTCCCATAGTCTATAGGGTGCCACAGGGCTTCTCGTTGTTTTTGCAGCTACAGACTAACACGGCTACCCCTCTGTTACTTATTTTACTTTCTCTTTCCCAAGCTGAAGCATCCCAGTCTTTTGAATTTCTGCACGTGTGAAGCTGTTCTGTTCCCTTAATCGTTTCCATTGCCCTTCTCTGTACTTCCTCTTTCTCTATTTTTGAGCTGGGGAAACTGGAACTGCACACAATATTCAAAGTGTTGGTGTTTCAAGATTATACATAGAGGCATTATGATATTTTCCTGTCCTATTAGCTATATCTTTTCTAATGATGCCTAACTTTTTTGATTGCTGCTGCAACTGAGCAGGTATTTTCAGAGAGTTATCCATGATGACCTCCCAGATCTTTTGCTAAAGTGGTAACAGCTAATTTAGTCTTCCAATGCCCATTACTTCACACTTATCCACACTGAATTTCATCTGCCACTTTGTTTCTCACTCATGAGGTTTTGTCTCATCCTTTTTTAACCCGTCGCAATCTGTCCTGAGCTTAACTAGCTTGAGTAATTTTATACCATTCACAAAATCTGCCACTTCATTGTTTGTGCCCAAATCATTTATGGATCCATTGAATAGTGCTGGTCTCAGTACAGATCCTTAGAGGAACTTGCTATTTACCTCTCTCTTCACTCTCTGATCTGACCATTTATTCCATATCTTTTAACCATTTACTGACCTGTGAGAGAACTTTCCCTCTTCTTCATTTGCTGAGGAACCTGTGGTGTGGGACCTTTATCAACAGTTTTCTGATAGTCCAAGTACATTGCATCAACTGGTCATCCTTGTCAACATACCTGTTTACAACCTCCAAGAATTCTAATAGCTTGGAGAAACATGACTTCCCTTTACAAAAGCCATGTACAAAAATACAGAGAAGTTCATTTCCTTCTGTTGTCAATTGTTTCTTCAGGACCTGCCCCCTCTCAAAGGGGATAATGTCATATTGTACACCTAAGTACAGCTGAGCGGGGCTCAGATTGGCTAATTCTAATGAGAGCTTGGCTTTACGATCCTTCATTCTGACCTGAGCTGGGAGAGTCTTAGTGATGGGGCTACTGGCAAATACCTGAAGCCAACAACAGTGATTTGGTGAGATGGCTGAAGTAGAGAGCCCAACTATACTGGTCTACTGTCTCCTTCATTATTGATGATCCCTGGATCCTTGAGGGTGAAACCTAGAAACATAGGCCTGGATGGAGCCTCCAGAGGTCGTCCAGCCCATCCCATCCGCCTATACTGAGGCAGAACCACCCTCCCCTCCCAAGTAGGCCAAGCTTCTCTCTCACTTCTATTTCAGGGGACCTTGCAGAAACAATGGAGGCTGTACACACCCTGCTGACGACTCGGGGACCTACCTCTGCTCCAGGCCTGCCTCTTGTCCAAACTGAAATCTCGGCCTGTCTCTCCGACAACCCCTTGTGGATGTCTAGCCTCACTCCCTAGCTTGCTCTCCACCTTTGCTCTGAAGGGGAGGATACAGGGGAGTTAATGGTGTTAGACCAGCATTCACACTCATACCGATCATCTGTCAAGTCCCAGGCCAAGATGAGCTGCTGCTGTCTGGCTCCATCCTCCCCGCTTCCCGATCCACCACCCTGTTGTATTTTTGAGAGGTCTGGGTTGTCTTACAAGATGTGATGTCTAGTGGCTGCTTTGCTCCCTTTTGCAATACACTGGGGCAGTCCCTTAGCGCCTTTTCTCCCCTCTACAATGCAGAATGGAGGGTTAAGCCACATGGTGTTAAAAATGTGCCCCCAGGGAGCCTTATTTGCAGTCAGGCCTCTACCAGTGAACGTGTGGGAGAGGCATCAGCATAAAGTGCTTTAGAATAGACCACGTACGTCTGAATTCAGTGCAAAGCTGGGTACACAGTGCTCCTATTTACCTACAACAGGACAAACCTTATCAGCAAATATGAAACCACTAAAGTATTCCAATTACTTACTGACTTCACCCAAACCACCCCAAGGAAGTTCACATCATCTCTGCTAGTAGTACTAATGTTCTAGTACATTACTTTGTGAAAGTTTATCCTGATGGGAGCAGCATCAGGCCATTTTAAGTAATTGCTGAAATAAGAAATGACAATAAGAAGGGCCACCAGGCACAAATGGATCTTTATGCGAAGGAGAATGCTGATCAAACCCTGCAACTGCAATAACAGTGATCAAGAAACATAGTAAGAAAGTGATTTGCTGAAGACGATGTTTGTTGAGAATCACAGAACTCCCTATTTTTCAAATTAAAATTATGACCGGCCTCATCGAGTCACCATTACAAAAGTTGTGAGTTCAGTCTTTGAGGGGGCATTTAGGCAACGGGGGCAAAATAGATTTAAAAAAACAATTGTCAGAGAGGGTGATAGGTCCTGCTGTGAGGGCAGAGGTCTGGACTCAATGATCTCTGAAGGCCCCTTCCAGCTCTATGAGATAAGTATATCTCTAAATAGCCGTGTCTACACGTGCACGCTACTTCGAAGTAGCGGCACTAACTTTGAAATAGCGCCCATCACGGCTACACGCGCCAGGCGCTATTTCGAAGTTAACTTCGACGTTAGGCGGCGAGACGTCGAAGTCGCTAACTCCATGAGGGGATAGGAATAGCGCCCTACTTCGACGTTCAACGTCGAAGTAGGGACCGTGTAGTCATTGCGCGTCCCGCAACTTCGAAATAGCGGGGTCCGCCATGGCGACCATCAGCTGAGGGGTTGAGAGACGCCCTCTCTCGAGCCCCTGCGGGGCTCTATGGTCACCGTGGGCAGCAGCCCTTAGCCCAGGGCTTCTGGCTGGTGCTGCGGCAGCTGGGGATCCATGCTGCAGGCACAGGGTCTGCAACCAGTTGTCAGCTCTGTGTGTTTTGTGTTGTTTAGTGCAACTGTGTCTGGGAGGGGCCCTTTAAGGGAGCGGCTTGCTGTTGAGTCCGCCCTGTGACCCTGTCTGCAGCTGTGCCTGGCACCCTTATTTCGATGTGTGCTACTTTGGCATGTAGACGTTCCCTCGCAGCGCCTATTTCGATGTGGTGCCGCGCAACGTCGAAGTTGAACATCGACGTTGCCAGCCCTGGAGGACGTGTAGACGTTACTCATCGAAATAGCCTATTTCGATGTAGGCTTCAGGTGTAGACGTAGCCAATGAATGTCAAAGGCTTAGTCCTTCCATTACTCAAGAGCATTGCACCACATTATCAGGTAACAAGCCATTTTACATTAGCCGCGTCTACACTAGCTGGCTATTTTGAAATAGCTGGGCCAACTTCAAAATAGCACCTGGTGCATCTACACGTGCCGAGTGCTATTTCGAAGTTGAAATCGATGTAAGGCAGCGAGATGTCGAAATCGCTATCCTCATCAGAAGATGGAAATAGTGCCCTACTTCAACGTCCAATGTTGAAATAGGGCACGTGTAGACAATTCGTGTCCCGCTATGTAGAAATAGCAGGGTCCTCCATGGCGGCCATCAGCTGAGGGGTTGAGAGATGCTCAGTCCAGCCCCTGAGCTCTATGGTCGCCGCATGCAGCGGCCTCTTAAAGCTCCCCGCCCCCTTATTTCCTGTGGCAGGAAGCTGAGAGTGTGCAGGCAGCAACACAGACACATGCACAGCCTGCACGGCCTCCAGACGCCCCAATCCACCACCCAGCACCCATGGCAGCCAACCAGCCCCCCAAGCACCCACAGGGCACTCCCCCCAAGGGGACCCAGGGCTCCCAGCCATCCAGCCAGCGAGGGAAGAGGCAACGGGTGGTCAGACGCCTCCTGGTCAGACGCCAAGATCTGGGACCTGCTGGGGCTTTGGGGTGAGGAGGAGGTGCTCCAGGTAATGGGGAGCAAGCGGCGGAATGCAGATGCAGTCGCCCGGCTGGCCGAGGGCCTGGCTGCCCGGGGTCACCCTGTCCGCACTCCTGACCATGTCAGGAGTAAGGTCAAGGAGCTGCGGCAGGGTTATGCCCGGGCCCAGGGCGAGCCCACCACCGCTGGAGCCCGCCACGGGCGACCACTGACCCCCAGCTCCTCGCCACCCTCTGGCGTCAGGTGAAGGTTTCAGAGCGCCACCTGCAAGTGGAGGAACGCTGGCTCCACTTGCAGGAATGAGCGCTGGCCTGGCGCCAGGAGGCTTGGGGGTCCTTCATGAGGACTTTTGAGCGGATTGTGGCCCATGTAGGGGAGCATGAGCCAGGGCTGGAGGGGGTACACCGCATCTGCGATGAGGCAGAGGGGCACGGTGGTGTCCCCCAGAGGGATCTCCTGCTGGGGGATGTAGGTCCCCATCCTCCAGCCGGTGGCGCAGGCCCAAGTTCCTCAACACCCGGGCATCATGGGTACTGCCAGGCCAGCCAAAATATAAGTCCAAGAAGGGGCCCCGGCTGTCCACCAAGGCCTGGAGGACCATTGAATGATAGCCCTTCCTGTTCAGGAAGCATCCCCCGCTGTGCTCCGGGGCACGGATGGGGATGTGGGTCCCATCTAGTGCCCCGAAGCAATTAGGGAACCCCGTGCTGGCAAACCCCGCGATGGCCGCATCCAGGGCCCCAAGCCGCACAAGCCTGTGGAGCAGCAGAGCGTTCAGTGCGCGCACCACCTGCAGGGGAAGGACATGAGCACCCGTGAGGGGTGAGCAGGGTGTGCCTGGCCCTCCCCCGGGCTCCCCCCAGCTCCTCCTCCCCCCCCTGCTCCCCCCGGTCCCTCCTCTCCCCAGCTCCTCCCCCCCCGGTCTCTACCCCTACCCCGGGGTCCCCTTACCTCCATGACGACAGCCCCGATGGTGGTCTTGCCCACACCGAACTGCTGTCCTATGGATCGGTAGCTGTCTGGAGTGTCCAGCTTCCAGACAGCAATGCTGACCCATTTCTCAATGGTGAGGGCACGTCGCATGGGGGTGTCCTGGTGCCGCAGGGCAGGGGTGAGCCACTGGCAGAGCCCGAGGAACGTCTGCCAGCTCAGCAGGAAATTCCGGAGCTAGCGGTCGTTGTCCCATTCCCCAAGCACCAGCACTCCCACCAGTCTGTGCTGGTGGGATACCTCCATAGCCAGCGGCGCATCCGGCGGCGGGAGGCCGGGAGGGCTACATGGCCTGGGGCGGCTTGTTCATTCCTCAAGGAGGATAGCTCATCTTCTTCCAGGAGAAGCCAGGCGGCCTCCTTCATGGCACCGAGCAGTGCAGCCACTGCTCTGGGGGTGGCTGTGTGGACTTCTGCTGCTGCTGCTGCTGCTGCTGCTGCTGCTGGGGGTCCATGCTGCATGCACGGATGCAAGTGGCTGTGGGTCCTGCAGACCTGTGCTGTGCAGGCCAAGTCTGCCTGGGAGGAGCCCTTTAAAGGAGCAGCTTGCTGTTGCCCTGGAAGAGCTAGTCCGCCCTGTGACCCTGTCCGCAGGCTTTTCTAGCCTCTTATTCCGATTGGGGGCTGCTTTTGTGTGTAGACGCTCCCCTGCGGGGCCTATTTTGATTTACTGCTGTCCTACGTCGACATTGAACTTCAACAGCACCAACCCTGGAGGATGTGTGGATGCTACACGTCGAAATAGCTTATTTTGATTTTGATACGTCGAAATAAGCTATTTCAATGTGGCGTCCCAGTGCAGACGTAGCCATTACGTTTTAAAACACAGCTAAGAAACAGCAGTAAAATGGTACTGGATGATAGACATTACTATAGAATTTCCAATTACCCAATGAGAGTTTGCAGTACTCTTTGTCCCTCAGGACTTTATTCTAGAATCCCAGTAATTGCTCCATTGGTGCCATTTGTTATATGGTAACTGTGGGAGATGTAGCATGGAACTATGAAGTTCCCCCCCCCCCGCTATTTTTTTTAAATGTAGCAAATTGACCTCCAACTTTCTCAGACACCTGCCGGCATGAGATGGCAGCTAGTTTGCTCTGAGAATTCCTGCAGCCGGTGGAGGTGGGACACACATTGTGCTTCTCAGGGAACATAAGCATTCATTGCTTTCTCAGGCCAGAAGAGACCATTAAACATCCAGTCTGACACTCCCCCTCTCATGTGCCACAGGCCATTGAAGTTCACCAAGTTGCTTTGTTCAGCCCAATCATTTATCTTTGATTAAACCCAGTCTTGATTTGAAGGCTTGAAGAGATGAAGAATCCACCATTTGCCCTGATAGTTTGCTCCAAAAGGTAGTCACCCTCCCTGCTAAACATGTGAGCCCATTTCCAATTAGAATTTGTCTGGCTTTTACTTTCAGCCTTTGGTTCTTGTTATGACTTTCTCTACTAGATTGAAAAGCCATTTAGTACCCACTAGTTTTTCACCCTAAATGTACTACAGCAATCAAGTCACCTCCTCATCTTTTTTTTTTTTTTTTTTTTTTTTAATTATAAACTACATGGATTGAGCTCTTTAAGCCTCTCACATTTTCCCTGTCCTTGAATGATTTCCCCACCCACGCTGGGAGAGGCCTGCAACCCAGCTAGTCCAATTTGCAGGTTTCTTTAGTTTTGTGTATTAGGAATACCCATTGTGAGAGGTGGTCAGAAATATACTCATAGTTTGCTATCAGTTTCAATGAAACTCAGCCCTGCCTACCCAGCAGAGCTCACCACCTGCTTGCTTGACTGGGTTGTGGGCAGCTTGCTGGTGGGCTGATGGAGAGCCAGGAACCTAGAAATTCTGGGAGCCCCAAGTAGCAAGCACCTACATGGCTCCTTGGCAGCCTGGGTTCCAAAGTTACTCCTAGCTTCTCTGGCCTGGGACCGTGAAGCAACCAGCCACACAGACTGCTCCCTTCTCTTTCACGGAGAATGTAAACACCTTTGAATTCTGAGTCACAATGAAACCAAATTTTGAAACCCTCCGTGGACAGAATTACGCTGCTCCACTCAATGCTAACCCTATACCATCTTCTTTGCTTCACAAGTGTGACCGGCCTGAGGCTTGACAGAACCTGTGTCGCTACCCTGCTACTCCACAGATTCTGTGTGACCTTGGGTATGGCACATAGGCCCAAATCTGCAAACAGAGTTAGATGCCTACTTGCCATTGAAATCACTAGAAGCTCAGTGCCTACATATATTTGGGGATACAGGTCTTGACCTCTATGTGCGTCAGCTCCCCAGCCATAAAACAGCGATAACATCCCACCCTTACCTGACAGGGGTACTGTGATGTTAAATGTATTAAAGATTGGAATGTGCTCAGATGCTGCAGTTACAGTGTCATGCAGAGAAAGAGATTAAAATTCAACACCATCTGTGTTTAATCCAGTGTCCGAAATCACTAGTGTCATGGAGGGAGGATCACCAGGCCCTGCACCCCATCTGCAGTCAGATGTCATGTTCATTCAGCAGGTAGAACAGAAGGTTTATTTTTTGACAGGGACACAGTGTAGAACAGACTTGTCAGCACAGAACCCAGAAACAGCCAGAACAATACTTCTTGGGAAAAGGGGGCCCACAGGGGGTCCCCAAGCCAGGGCCTTGACCCTCCTTCCTCCCTCTCCAGCCAGGCGAGAGTGCCACACTCAACAGCCCAGTTCCAATCTAACCTGCCAGGCCCCTCCTCCCACCTTTGTCCTGTTCCCCAGGGAAGAAAGGTGTCACCTGGTTGCCTAGGTTACAAGGAGTATGAATGGCCATTGCCTACAGGTAAGAAGTCATCACATCGAAATTCCCATCACTGCTATGCACTGATGCTGTGCCTAGGGAAACTGAGGCACTCACCATGGGATACTACAGGACAATAGGAAACACTTGCAACTTAACCCGGGAATAAAATCCTCACATGCTCCACTTCATCAGAACTAGCCCATGTGTCTTTTGGCAGGTGAGGGCAGGCCCCGTTCCATCACTCAGAAATGCCAATTGTCTGGCAGGAGCGGCTTTTTGTACGCTAGTCAGTCTCTAAAGTAGCTTTTACAGCAGGTGTCATCAGAACTTTGGAACTTTCCTGACATGATTCCAACAGGCTGTAAACCAAAACAAATGACAAAATGTGTCAGAAAGGCTCTGTCATCCAGCTCTAATATACATTGATATCACAGTGAGGAGGAACATGAGATCGTTTATTGGATTTGCTTCCTTAGCCTCCACTGTGCATTCACTGTAGCTTCTGGCTCCTCTCCTTCTGTGATGCTTTGGATCCTGCTGTGCTCTCTCTGCCTGCAGCCTTCGATTGACTTTGATTGTGCAATGGGGTTACTAGATAAGTGGGGAAATGCAGGCAGAAGCAGGGTGTGTGACTGGTTGGAGGGCTTGCTCAAGCAATGTGGTTATTATTAGAGTAGCAGCTTCCAGCACATTGTTTGGGCAGGAGTAGGATGAGCAGTCGCACCCAGGATTCCTTGCCCTTAAGGTAAGCTCAGGGACTCATTTTGAGGCTCACTTCGTCTACCCTTGGGCACAGCCTTTCCAGAAGAACAGAGCAGGAGACCATAAAGACAGGAGCTCTCAGCCAGTGCAGCAGCTTTTCTCATTCACTGTCTGTCACCTCCTGGACATCCTGGACCATGTTCAACTCTCAACTCTGCAGGGCTACTGGGTCCATGTGCTTCTCCCCTTAACCTAAGAAGATCCCAGTGTGAGACCTGGGGAAGGACCCGGAGGGCTGACACTGCCAAAAAGGCCTCTAATTCCCACCTTCTGCACAAGGAGGGGCAAGATTTTTGTAGGGAGGGAAACCTCCACCAATGTCACTAGAGGCTGTGGTTGGGTGTAAATCCAGGAGGACTTCACTGGGAACATTGGAGCTGCCTCAGTGTGAAAGAGGTGTAAATGAGGGGACACTCAGGTACATGCATGCATGGGTGTAGATACATATTACTGTGGCACCAACTGAAGAAGAAAGGGAAAAGTATCTGGTAAAGTCATGTGGGAATCACTGCCTGGCTTATTGGTCTCTCAGAAATAGCATTCACACTGCACCTCAAACCTTCACCTGCTGGAGTAAATAGCCTAGAAGCCCCAGCCGGTGGGCCTGATTCTCTGCACCGCTGGGCTGCTTTCATGCCAGTGTAACTATTGACATTAATGTCACACAGAGTGGTTTGTCTGAGAGGAGAAACTGACCCCCCACAGCTCTTTTTCTGGATCATCATGATCATCACCAACCATGGGCTCAGCTCCCATTGGTGTGTGATGCCTCCCTCACTATTTCCTTCCATCTTTCCCTATCCAGTGCAGAGTGACTTAGCTTCCGTAAATGAGCTCCACACCAATCTACTATTTCATCTACCCCTTCTCTGTGGGCTCTGCCTCTCCTATTCAAACTGTCCATTATGCTGATACCAGGCTCTTGACCTTTACTCTTAGTTCATTCCGCAGGTATGCCCGAAAAATAGCTGTAACTTCCATTGTATAACCTCCTGCAGTAGGTTCTCTTTCGGCTGTATCTCCCTGTATAATTCCTCACTGGTGACCATCTGCATTCTTCCAAAATCCTTTAGAGGGGTTTCACCCTTTGCCTTTAAAAAAACACAGATCATTGAAAGTGATAGGAACAAGGTGCTGCTGCTCCCTGTGCTACGTCTACACGTGAAGCCTACATCGAAGTAGCCTATTTTGATGTGGCGACATCGAAATAGGCTATTTCAATGAATAACGTCTACACATCCTCCAGGGCTGGCAACGTCAATGTTCAACATCGACGTTGCGCAGCACTACATCGAAATAGGCGCTGCGAGGGAACGTCTACACGCCAAAGTAGCACACATCGAAATAAGGGTGCCAGGCACAGCTGCAGACAGGGTCACAGGGCAGACTCAACAGCAAGCCGCTCCCTTAAAGGGCCCCTCCCAGACACAGTTGCACTAAACAACACAAGATACACAGAGCTGACAACTGGTTGCAGACCCTGTGCATGCAGCATGGATCCCCAGCTGCAGCAGCAGCAGCCAGAAGCCCTGGGCTAAGGGCTGCTTCACATGGTGACCATAGAGCCCCGCAGGGGCTGGAGAGAGAGCGTCTCTCAACCCCTCAGCTGATGGCCGCCATGGTGGACCCCACTATTTCGAAGTTGCAGGACGCGCAATGACTACACGGTCCCTACCTCGACGTTGAACGTCAAAGTAGGGCGCTATTGCCATCCCCTCATGGGGTTAGCGGCTTCAATGTCTCGCCGCCTAACGTCGATGTTAACATCGAAATAGCGCCCAACACGTGTAGCTGTGACGGGCGCTATTTCGAAGTTTGTGCCGCTACTTCGAAGTAGTGTGCACGTGTAGACACGGCTTGTAAGTGAAATGGGTTTGCCTGCCAGCACATTTGTAGGTGTTTTTGCTGGTCTGTCCCCAGCCTTTCCCCACAGCTGGAACCTTCCACTGTGGCAGGGAAAGGCTGGGGCAGCCAAATGCTGCATTGCTAAAAATAGCAATCCGCAGTCTAAAAATAGAAACGTAACCCTGGGAGCCACTGCTTTGGCACATGGAGCGCCTAGGCCCATGGAGAGCTGGCAGGATGCATCGCTAAGGAAACAGCTACACTACTACAGGTCGCACCTCCCATATCCAGCATGCTCTGGCTCTGACTGGTCCTGAACAAGAGAATTTGTGGGACGAAGGGAAGTGTAGGGGTGCTGCAGCCCCAGCCTCTCTCCCTGGCACTCTGGCCCCAGCCCAGGTTCCCAAGGGCTGCTACATGGCTCCAACCAGTCTCTGCCCCCCTGCCTGCCATGGGGCAGGCAGGAGCTCTGGCTCCTAGCCCCATGGCAGCCTCCCAGCTCCCACTCCCACAGGGCAGGCAGAAGCTTCTGACTCCCACTCTCTGTGCTGCTGTGGGGCAGGCAGGGACACCTGCATGTGGCCCCCCACTTCTGCAGGGCAGGTAGTGGCTCTGGCTCCCAGCCCCATTGGGCTCCTGCACTGCCCTGCTACTCTCTGTCTTCTGGCAACATCCATACCAGACCAGACGTAAGAGGTACAACCTGTATTTGTACCAGTGCTAATGGGGCTTGCAGTGTCTGTACTCTGTGTGCCACTGTAAATGCAGGCACAGCCTTCCTTGCTTTTCCTTGCTACTGGCATTTCCCTTCCTCAGCAAAGGAATTGCATTCATTGTCCAAAACCACTGACCAGCAGATTGGTTCAAATTATGCCACTTGCTATTGGCTTTGCTATTGCTTGCACCACTTATACTTTCATGTCACGTTCACCACTCTTTTCATCACCACTGATTTGCACATTTTGGCCCAACAATTTAAATGGGTGCCACTTACTGCCTGGTTGATTTTGATCCAGTGATATAATTTGCCTGAGTTTGCATATGAAAGTCACTGGTGGAGCCAGGACATGCTGCTGCCTCTTCCCCACCCACAAGCACAGAGTCTGAACACAGAGAAGAAACATGTAATAAAAGGAAGGGAAGTAACTTGGCACCAGTTTGGGAAAACACCAGAAAGAGTTGATTCACAAAGCCATGGTTAAGAATCCCACCCCAAGTACATTGGGCAATGTCCTTTGCCACTCATGTTCTTTAGTCCAGCAATTACAATGTCCCATTCGTATGCCCAACCCTTCTCTGTGTCCCACTCACAGTTACTGCTCTGGGTCAGAGCAACCCAGAGCTCAGAGATGCACGCATAGAATTCTCCTCCCAGCCTGAGTGGCCTCAGGTAAAAAGGCAACTTATGCTGTTGGTCACTCTCCATCTGCCTGTTCACTTGCTCCCTGCCACCCCCAGTTGGCCATCTGTCTCCCGTCTCTGCTGACACCCTGGGGGCCACTCATTATGGCTCTTTGCCGCTGCCCTGCTGGCCATTCATTGCGCCACTCCTGGTCTGTTGGCTGCCCCTCCATCTGTCCATCCACTGCTCCCACCTCCTTGTGGTGGATTTGGCTTTGAGCACAAACCAGTGATTCCAGCTCTTGGCACAAAGCACAGTCCAGCCACTGGAAATTCCAGCATCTGCTGGAGTAAATTTAAAATAAAAGAAATGCCTCATGGAGCCTATTTTAGCCATTCTGCCATTGACACAATGGGGAGAAATGGGTTGAGCCAGTCTGATGGCCAGTGCCTGGAGGGTATGTAATCTGCTAATTGAGAGTCCTGTCTCCTCTGTTAACCTCACAGAGGTCCAGCAAGGGAGCCCTTGTCCAGCCAAGGCTCTTTAGACGGACAGTGTCTCCCTCTGAAACAGGTTAAGCACAGTCTTTCTTTTCTGTATTCCCACAATAACTGCAAGCACTGATTATTAGACCTCACAATTCCTACCTTTAGTATTCACAAAATTTGTGACCCCACCACACCCCGATTGATCACAGCGAGCAAAACACCGCTCCATCAGCTGAATATTTAACAAATCTAAGCAAGCAGGAACAAACTGCATGTACATGGACACACTCAGAGTTTCTCCCCACTTCCAGCTAACTTTGAGGCAGGGGTGAGCAAACTCTGTTTGTCGCATCCTGCATTTCATCGCTGCAATTACTATTACTATTAATATGTTTGGTTCTCTATGCCTTAAATATTGAATCTGTTCTGGTATGGCTATGGTCTGAAGAAGTGGGTCTGTCCCGCAAAAGCTCACCTAACAAATTATTTTGTTGGTCTTTAAAGTGTTACTTTACTGCTGTTTTGTTTTGATAGTATATAGACTAGCACAGCTTTCTCTCTGTTACAAATATTATTTATTAGGTAGTGAGCTTTCATGGGAAAGACCCATTTGAGTTCACCTTTTAGGATCAAACTGCAGGGTACATTCAGATGATGTTTAAATACAAGCACATAGGAGAAACTAAATATCTACATTATAGAATTTTTGAGGAACAGATCAAATTTCCACATCAGAAGTATCTTGCAAGTCTAGAAAAAGATTGAGTTGATCAGAATGCATAGCACATGGCATTTCAAATTCAGCAGATGAAGTGAAAAGTTCCTTGTTTTCTCAGTGTCTGTATTCTGACAGGACACTCGGGTAACTATAAAAAAATAACCATGGACAATCAGAAGAGGTACACTGAAGATGGAATTTTGAGTGATGCCAGAACACTCAGCCTTCCAGACAGAATTAAGTTTGCTTCATCTGCTACCACCACATTTGAACTACATGGTAAAGTACTTCTATTGTTTAAATTGATTGATAAGTATTCAGGCCAATCAATGAAGAAAACAGCTGATCTATTTGTGTTACGTATGCAATTACTTTTGCTACTAAATGTATCTGAACATTAATAAAGAAATGTGTCCCAGATTCGTGTAGCTGGGGCACATCTCTTCCAGCCATAAAGCTACTGCTGAGGAGGAGTCTTCAGCAAACACTAACCATTTTTAGTTCCAGTAGTTTTTTAAATATCCTAAACGCTTTTCCATCGTGTAAAATTCCAATGCCTTAAACAGTTAAGCTATTCAAATCTCCAAAGCTAATAGCAAATGAAAATTTATGAATTGAATGTTAATATAAAATACTGTCACTGATTTAAAATAATTCTATTGTAAAATTAATGCAAATTATTCTCCTTTTAATCATTTTGACTCAGCATCATATACTCTGCAGCACTCAATTGAGGGCAATTTACTGCATGCACAAAATAGTTTTTAATGCTTCAGCAGCAATCTTTACTCCAAAGGCTGTTGCTTGTCCAAATGGTTTTACTTCTTTTGCATTTTCTTTTTAACATTTGTTTTAAATGGTGCTAACATGTTTGTTCTATTTTTTAACGTGCTGTTGATTATTTATTTTGGTGTGTGTGCGTGTGCGCCTGTGTGTAGATGTGGGTGGCACTCTTTTTAAACCGACTTATCCCATGTTCTGGTGAAACAGTACATTTATTTAACATACTTCTTTGAATGGAATACTGGGACAACTGGAAATGAAACGCAAGGCCAGTGTATTACTTTGAGTACAGAAATGTACACAATCATATTAATTATCTATTTGATCCTGTGAGCAATCTGCATGTAGAACCCTTAGTTAAACAGGAATTCCCATGCAGTGAGTGCTGGGATTGTACAGGCTGTAAATCAAGGCAAACCTTTAGCTAAGTGCAATCCGCCCATTGGTATGTGCCCCTGGATCTATTAGGGTTAGTGGAAGTTGTTCTGAGGGGGCAGAATACCTGTTTTGAAGAACAATTCTTCAGAAGTTAGATTTTTTAGGGTACTGTAGCTTCTAAGTGAAAGCTTTCAGCATCCAGTCCTTTCAGCGGTGTTCCTTCCCTTTTCATGCCAATAGAGTGCTCCTACGGCACTCTGAATGCAGAGCCTTCTATCATGAATACCTTCCTGAGCTTATGATCGCAGGCTGCTGGAGGCTTTTCCCACCGCAGTGCAAGTCTTTAGCAGTGGGGAAAGATTCTTGGAAGTCAAACCCACTACGGCACCCTGCTACTTCCCCCATCCAAGAGCTGTTCCCTATTGCATCTGTATCCACAAAAACAAGAAGTCCTGTGGCACCTTATAAACTAACTGATTTATTGGAGCATAAGCTTTCATGGGCAAAGACCCACTTCATCAGATGCATGCATGCTTCTGACAAAGTGGATCTTTGCCCGTGAGAGCTTAAGTTCCAATAAATTGGTTAGTCTATAAGGTGCCACAGGACCATACACTGTAGTGTGCAGGCAGCCAGCTTCTCCCAGCAGTGTAGATCCATGTACCCTGCACTTGTGGGCAATGCATGTGTTTCAAGCATGGTGCAAACACTTGACTTGCATTGAATTGGCCAAAGATGTGCATGCACTGCAAAGAGATGGAGACTGTTGCTGTGAACTCCATTTCAAATGCAGTGTGTCTTATGTATGTTGGACTTTAGAACCACAGAGCAAGAAGAAGCCTTCTGTGTGCTGTGTTTGGACTGCGCTGGCAACCTACTTAACGATGCTCACTGTGGGCATGGTGCTACTGACACTAAAAGGTAATTCTCCTGCATGACCATTTACTGGAGCCTTAAAATCCAAAGTCACTTGGAGGGGTTGGCAACATGTCTGACCTGATACTTGGGTGATGGGCCTTGCTAGAGGGTTGCAGGCTTTGCTGCTTCAGTAGTCTAAGCACACTGTACATACCAGGGCTCTTTGCCTCTCTCCAGGTGTCATCCCAGTAAGCTCCTTACCCTTCTCTATATCAGAGACTCCCTGCAACCTGCAACACCATCTCCTTCATGCCAGGGTCTCTCTGGATTCCCCCTTCCCTGCTCTCCCAAGAGTCCCCATGTTCCTGCCATGCCAGGGGCTCTGTGTGTCACTGTCTCTCATTCTCCTCTTCAGTGTCCCCTGCCCCATCATGGCAAGGCTCTGTGTGCCCCCCATTCCCTCTCTGCCAGATACTAGGGGGCTCTGTCTGTTCCCCATGTGTCTTCCACCACGTTCCTCAGCTCTCCCTTCTTCCCACCATTGGTGTATCTTTTCATTCTCTCTGGGAAAGTCCCCCTTCGCTCAGCCAGCTGAGATACTACTGTGGTGACTGGTGCATGAGAAGTAGCCAGCCAGACTATTCTGCATAGAATGAGGTTTACAGAACTCAAAATTAGCCGTTCACTATTTTGAAATAATTTCAAAATAGAGTTTTTGCTGTTTAGATGTTCACAAAGTTATTTCATAATAGCATCCGTTTTGCATTCCAAAATGCTGTGCGCACACACACGCAACAAGCTAGCTTGAGTATACAAGGCAGGGTAGCCAGGTTAGCATGGGTAGAAGCAACAAAGACATGGTTGAACTGTGCAGAATACCTGTCCCCCTGTTTCAGGTAATGCTCTACATGTCCTGTAGCGCTGAAGTGTCCATTCTATAGCCAATCGGGGAGAGTCAATAGAAATTGTCCTATAGAGCAGGAGTTTCCCAGGACTGATAGAGAATACTTATTCCACAAAGTCTTCCCTTTTCCCAGTATTTTACATGGAGAAGGAAATATGCAACATCCATAGAGAAGATTCGCATTTAACAGAGAAACTGGTCGGCTCCTTCTACAATGAAACTCTTCAAGAGAGCGACTTTTACAGAAAGAGTGCTAGAGGTGAAGAACCATTGATCAAAAGCTTAGAAGAGGAAATCAACACCCTTAGGGTCAGCAACAACAATTTACTGATGAGGGTGAACAATCTCACACTGGCTGCAGGTATCTCTCCCATTCTTTCCCTCATTTTTTTTAACTGTTATATTGTGTGCAATCTGAAAGTGCCATACAAAGCAGAACAATGGGCAGAGCCTTTTTATCTAGAAAATGCACAGTTCAATGGTTGCCTAAGGGAAAATCCAAGCTTTCTGCTCTAAAAGTGAAGGGGGAAGGCTCAGATCTTCACCTGTGTAAATGGTGTTGTGCCATTAACTCATTATTATGAATGATCCAGTGGTTTGGGCACTAGCCTTAGGACTGGAGAGACATCGCGTCAAGTTTTGCTCTGCCACAGACTTCCTGTGTGATCTTGGGCAAGTCACTGAACTACTGTGTACCTCAATCCCATGTGTGAAATCCTGGCATGCCTTGCAGGAGTGTTGTGAAGGTAAATACATTAAAGACTGCAAAGTGAAGTGCTTTTAGTTCTACTGAGGAAAAACACTTTGTGAAACACAGGCATAGTTATGAAAGTATAATAATAGCTAAGGAGTAACCCGGGACAGGGTCCTATTGTATAAAGAGAGTAGTAGCAAGTGGCTGCCACAAAAAATGAATGGAGTTGTGAAGAGCTGGCCCTAAGAATTGAATTAGACTGGGTCTAGCGTGGAAGTATGGAGCCCAGGCTGGCATTTCCCTTAGAGGTGCCACTGCATTGAAGTTAGAGTCTATTTCCCATGCTGGAATGGGCAAGGGCTCCCTGTACCCAGTGCCCCCACCTAGCACATCCACATAATGTCACTCAGTTTTTTCAGGCTTCTCTAGGACTTCTAGAGAAAAAAGAAGGACTAGAAAGAACTGAGGTGGGGGTCAAAAGCAAATCAGTATCTTAGATGCCTAGGTATAAATGCAAGAAACATGGGTCATAAGCAGGAAGAACTTGAAATCCTAATAAACAAACACAACTATGGTATAATTGGTATCACAGAAACTTGGTGGGACAATACACATGACTGGAATTTTTGTACAGAAGGGTACAACTTGCTCAGGAAGCACAGGCTTGGAAAACAAGGAGGAGGTGTTGTCTTATATATCAAAAATGTGCACACCTGACTGAGGTGGAGATGGATGCAGGAGACAGACATGTTGAGCACCTTTGACTTAAGTTAAAAAGGGTAAAAAACAAGGGTGATTTCATGATAGGAGTCTACTACAGACCACCTAGCCAGATAGAAGAGATGAATGAGACTTTCTCTAAGCAATTAACAAAATTATCCAAAACACAGGGCTTGGTGGTGACGGGAGACTTCAACTATCCAGACATACATTGGGAAACTAACACAGCGAGGTACAAAATACCCAGAAAGTTTTTGGACTGCATGGATGACAATTTTTTATTTCAGAAGGTGGAAAAACCTTCTGGGAGGAAGCAGTTCTAGATTTGATTTTAACAAATAAGGAGGAACTCGTTGAGAATTTGAAAGTGGAAGGTGAAAGCCTGGGAGAAAGTGACCATGACATCACAGAGTTCATGATTCCAAGCAATAGTGAAAGGGAGAACGATAAAATAGAGACAGTGGATTTCAGGAAAGCAAATTTTGGTAAATTCAGAGAGCTGGTAGGTAAGGTCTCATGGGAAGCAAGATTAAGAGAAAAAACAACTGAGCAGAGTTGGCAGTTTTTCAAGGGGACCTTATTAAGTGCCCAAAAGCAAACTACACTGCTGCATAGGAAAGCTAAAAAGAATGGTAAAAGACCATCTTGGCTTAGCCAGGAGATCCTGCATGATCTCAAAATCAAAAAGGAATCGTACAAAATGTGGAAGGTAGGAGAAATTACAAAAGAAGTATATAAGCAAACAATGCATGTATGCAGGGGCAAGATTAGAAAGGCCAAGGCACAGAACGAGCTCAAATTAGTGAGACACAAAGGATAACAAGAAGTCATTCTATAAATATATTAGAAGCAAGAGGAAGACCATGGAGAGGGTAGGCCCACTACTCAGTGAGGAGGGAGAAACAATATCAGGAAACGTGGAAATGGCAGAGGTGCTTAATGACTTCTTTGTTTCAGTCTTCACCAAGAAAGATGATGCAGAAATGCCTAACATAGTGCATGCTAGTGGGAAGGGGGTGGGTTAAGAGGATAAAATACATAAAGAACAAGTTAAAAATACTTAGAAAAATTGGATGGCTTTAACTCACCAGGGTCTGATTAAATTCATCCTAGAATATGTAAGGAACTGATAGAGGAGGTTTCTGAGCCTTTAGCTATCATCTTTGAAAAGTCCTGGAAGTCAGGAGGGAGTCCAGAAGACTAGAAGAGGACAAACATAGTGCTCATCTATAAAAAGGGAAAAGAGAACAACCCAACTACAGACCAGTCAGTTTAACTTTTGTGCCAGGAAAGATAATGGAGCAAATAATTAAGGAATTCATCTGCAAACATCTGACTGAAAATAAGGTGACAGGTAACAGCCGGCATGGATTTGTAAAGAACAGATCATGCCAGACCAACCTGAGAGCTTTTTTTGACAGCATAACGAGTCTTGTGGGTAAGGGAGAGGTGGTGGATGTGGTATACCTAGACTTTAGTAAGGTATTTGACATGGTCTTGCATTATATTCTTATCAATAAACTAAGCAAATACAACTTAGATGGGGCCACTATAAGGTGGGTGCATAAGTGGCTGGATAACTGTTCTCTGAGAGTAGTTATTAAAGGTTTGCAGTCATGCTGGATGGGCATAGCAAGTGGGGTTCCGCAGGGATCTGTTTTGGGACCAGTTCTATTCAATATCTTCATCAATGATTTAAATATTGGCATACAGAGTATGCTTAGTATGTTTGCAGATGATACCAAGCTGGGAGGGGTTGGCAACTGCTTTGAAGGATAGGCTCATAATTCAGAATGATCTGGACAAACTGGAGAAATGGTCTGAGGTAAACAGGATGAAGGTTAATAAGGACAAATGCAAAGTGCTCCACTTAGGAAGAAACAATCAGCTTCATACATATAGAATGGGAAGCGACCATCTGGGAAGGAGTACTGCAGAAAGGAACATAGGGATCATAGTGGACAACAAGCTAAAAATGAGTCAACAGTGTGATGCTGTTGCCAAAAAAGCAAACATGATTCTGGGATGTATTATCAGGAGTGTTGTGAGCAAGACACAAGAAGTCATTCTTTTGCTCTACTCAGTGCTCATTAGACCTCAATTGGAGTATTGTGTCCAGTTCTGGGCATCACATTTCAAGAAAGATATGGAGAAATTGGAGAAGGTCAAGAGAAGAGCAACAAGAATGATTAAAAGTCTCGAGAACATGAGCTCTGAGGAAAGACTGAAAGAACTGGGCTTGTTTGGTTTAGAAAAGAAAAGAGTTAGAGTGGACATGATAACGGTTTTCAAGTACCTCAAAGAGGGTTACAAGGAGGAAAGAGAAATTGTTCTCCTTGGCCTCTGAGGATAAGATAAGGAGCAATGGGCTCAAAATGCCACACGAGAGGTTTAGATTAGACATTAGGAAGGACTTCCTAAGTGTCAGGTGGTTAAACACTGGAATAAGTTACCTAAGGAGGTTGTGGAATATCCATCGCTGGAGATATTTAAGAGCAGGTTGGATAGACACCTATTGGGGATGATCTAGATGGTGTTTGGTCCTGCCAAGAGGACAGGGAACTGGACTCAATTACCTCTTCTGGTCCCTTTCAGTTCTAGTGTTCTATGATTCTAGTCTTCCTGCAGAAGGGCGACATACTCACCTAACAGCTCAGTCTGTTAACGTCCCACTCAATCCACTCTTGAGCGTGGACCATTTAAAAATGCATGTCAAATATATCCATTTCAGAGCACCCTGGAATCAAAGGAGAGCCTGGGCCTCCAGGTAAGTCAATTGGAGCAATGAAAATCTTCCTTCCTTTCACTCCATCCCTGCCCTTCCCTTCTGCACAGAATCGGAAGTTAGATTTTGGAACCCTACCCATAAGTCATTGGGCCCTGCTCCTGGGAAGACATAATTACCTGCAACATTTTACATATGCGAATGGTCCCAGTGAAGTCAAGCTCCTCCCACAGTGCCTTGCATGGCTGCTGGGAGTCTGACATCCATGCCATGTGCTGTCCCTATTCTCTTGGTACTCTCCATTATGAGAAAGTGGTAGCAGGGAACAGGAAATGTTTCAGTTCCATCTTCTCCCCTCACCACTGGCCACAGCTCTCTAGCCAGGCAGAGGAGAACACAAGACAGAGGAAGTAAGCTGTACTCTATCAAGAACTTCTTTCCCACCCACTTCTTGACCCTGCCTGGGGTCAGGGGAGGAACTGAGGGAACAAGCTGGAGCTACGACTGAAGAGGCAGCAGCTGCTAATTTTCCCCAGGAGTGCTCAACCCTTGCTTAGCCCCATGCCCCACCTCCCCTCCACCTCCCCCTTAGTCTCCACCCCTCCTCTCCCCACTCCTGCTCTGTCCTGGCCCCCACTCCACCCCATCCCCAAGGTCACACCCCAGCTCACCTCTTCCTGCACCTTCCCACTGCTTTCTCCCAGCACACCCCATCCCCACTCCTCCTCCTCCATTGCAGCACCTCCTGCAGGTGGCTGCACGGCTGTTCCATGGCATGCAGGAGGTGCCGGGAGGAAGGGGGTGGAGTTAATAGGTGGAGGACACATGCAGGTGGGAGTATGGGGGAGGGAGGGGAGCTTGATTGCCACTGGGTGCTGAGCACCTGCTACCTTATCTCCACTGGGTCTCCAGCCATGGAGCCCCCATGGAGTTGGCCCCTCTGGTTTCTCAACACCTCCTTGAGCCTATAGGCTCTGTCTAGCCCACACTCGAGTATGTCAGTTTTCCTGTGTGACCAAGGTGTGCTCCTACCAAGCACTGAGTAGCTCCCACAGGGCACTGAGCACCTCAGCCTTTCATAGGATTGCACCGCAAACTGCGTCACTCGTTCTTGCCATAGAGTGACATCCTCCAGCATTTCCCATTGAAGCCAATGAAACTACATCAGTGGGAGCTGGATTGGTCCCATTGATTTGACTGCAGGGGTAGAGGGTTGCGCATGCTCAGAAGAGCTCAGGATCAGGACCTAGCATTCCCCAGATGTGAAGGTAGTTACTTCTTATAGATGAACTCACATGGAGTGTTAAGAGATGCCGCGCTTCCCTGCCCGAACACTTCCTCTCCACGCTTTATCATTCAAACTGGTGTGCAGCTAGTGCACACAAAAGCAGTGCATTCTCTTAGCCAGGTCAGTTCAGTGCTCCTGAAATGCAGCTTTATTCTCTTTGGTTCAGGTGCCAAGGGCGAGAAAGGAAGCCAAGGAGAAAAGGGGATTCAAGGTCAGTGGCCACATGCTTATTCTTCCTGTGTTTTTCTTGAGCACCCTGAGGAGGCTGGTTATAAGCTGACATACGCAGTATGGGTAGATTCTCATTGGGTACAAATGGTCATCATTCAGTGAAGTGGTTTTATGTCCATCTGGGGCAATGACCCCAGGTACAGCCAAGTCCTGGTCCTGTCACAATCAATAGGAATGTTATTACTGAATTCAGTGAGTCACAGCCTTTAATTCACATTGGTTTGTTATACTATCAAATCTGTCTTCTAGGAGGAAAAGGAGAGAAGGGAGACATGGGTGTAATAGGTCCAGCTGGGAGCAAAGGTGAACAAGGACCAAAGGGTAGGCAAATAACATAAAACACAGACAGGGGTGGGGACATAGCTAACAATGCAGGCAAGCAGAAGAGAACAAAAGTGGATGCGTTTGTATTGCAGGTATTGGATTTCCTGGGCAGAAAGGTGAGAAGGGTAAGTCATGCAAGTAAACTCTCCCTTGCACTGTAACAATATCTGTAAATAACAGCAACCTACTTTTCAGAGACGCAGCATTAACGATTGACTGACTTCACACCGGCACTTTGATATCGGTGCCTAAATATGCACTGACACCCCCACGGTGGAGCACTTTGAATTCGACCAGGTTGGCCTTAAAACAGTTTTCAAACACACACTTCTCACTGCAAATTCTGCAGGCTGGGAACATATCCCACACACTGCCGAGGCACATCCTTTATAAGGCCTGCAACATTCCCTGCATTTCACCCCCTTCCCTCCTTGAAAACAAAGAAAGGCTGAACCTCTCTAATCCGGCACCCTGCAACCTGACCGGTGTCAGATGAGACAATTAGCTGGACCACAAGAGGTCAATATTGTCTAGCAGCATTACCAACACTTCCACTGCTTACTGGCCTTTTTGAAAGCATTTAGGAGTAAATTACAGCTAAATAACAGCACAGAACACGGAGAGCCAGGGCTAGGGATATTGCCTGACAAGAGAGCTCCGAATTAGAGAGGTTCAACCAGACCATGTGTGTCTTGCAGTTAGTTTGCCCGTTTGGGAGCTTCACAAGAGCATACATGGTTTTTTTTCCCCTCAATTTAATTTCAAACAAATCCCGGAGAAAAGGTCTCTGGCCCCAGGGGTGCTCAGGAAGGGGAGAAAGGTTCATCTGGAAGGGATAATACTCCAGGTTCTGGGTCACTACCCTTCACAGCCTCTGTACAAATGTTAGCCTACATTATGCTCAAGCCACTGATCTTCTTTGGTATTTTAGGGATACCTGGAGTGGCAGGTGTGCCAGGTGCCAAGGGACACAAGGGAGAAGCAGGTAAGGAAGGATTAGTAACAGCACTTCCTAAAAGTAAACAATTACATAATCAAGGAACTGCATACGTGAAGTTAGGTAAACAAGACATAATGCAACGAGGTGTGCGATTTGCATGGGCCTTAGGCAGCATCTGAAGGTTAAGTTAAATTCCTATCTCACAGGGGAGGAGTCCTACTGGTAGCACCACACTGATAGAATTTTATCAATCACTTGTTTATAAGAAACACACCAAAATGTGTGTGTCGTCATCAACATAAGATCCGGCTGTGCTGTTTCCGGTTCCTGGAGACCCAGTTTTCAGGCCAGATTCTGGTCTCATTTACAGCAGGATACATTGGGAGTACCGCTGCAGAAGGGTGTGGAAGTATTCTCAATTTCTTACGCATGTAAATGAGATTGGCACATGGCCTCGCATTAGAGCTAAATCCTGGAACCCCTGCAGAGCCCAGGCTGGGGTGTGAGACATTCTGGGTCAGGAATTACCCTCAAACTGTGCTCATTCCTCCCAACACGTTTTGCCCCTTGGCCTCAGTCTTCGATCTCCATTAGGACCATGGGTTGAGCATGTTCTGCCTCATTCCTCCCTTCTCCCCGCGGGCCCCAACTCTTCTGCAGGCCGGGGAGGGAAAGGCTCTGATCCTGACATGAGAACCCCAAACCTTTCTGCAGCAGGAGTGCCCCAGTCTCACTAGGTGAGGGCCCCGCAGCCAGTGAGGCAGCAGCAAGATATGCGCCTTAAGAAGTGAGCTCTGCTGCTTCCCCGGCTCCGTCTCGTCTCTCATCCCTTGTCTCTGATTTTTTGCTAGACAAGCGTTTTGAATCTCAAACATCCATGTCTTCCTTCCTGTGCAGCATGACTCACAGCAATGAATATAACCTCCGGCCAAATTCTGCAGCTTGCCGCCTGTGCATTTCAGTGCCGTCTCAGGGCTGGAGCCAAGACAGCGGAGCCTGGATGGTAGACAGCTGGGCCAGTGCCCAAGCTAGCGTAAATCGGCACAGCTCCATTTACGTCAGGGGAGAGACGACACCCCTTTTACACCAGCTGAGAAGCTGGCCCAGTGACTGTGGATTATGTAGGCCACACTCATACCGCGGTCCCCCAGGTACAGGGCCAAGGGGAATGCCCTGCCACAGGCCCTGCCCTTCCTTGTCTCTGCTCCTTCCCTGCTCCACCCCACCCCTTCCCACTCTGGCCTGAAGACCCTTCCCCTGAGCAATGGGAGCTGGAGGATTATCAGGTGACCTGGAGCAGCTGGGCAGTAGGGGTCAGTCCCGGCAGCCTGCTCCACCCTGCCCTCCTCTGCCCTCCCTCTCCCAGCCCACTGCACTCTGCTCCCCGCGGTAACAGGCAGCAGTGCACCCAGCCACATGGCACTGCACTTCCCAACACCGTGGGAGCGCAGTGGGCTGGGAGAGGGTGGCAGCGTGGGGCAGAAGGGAGCAGGAGGCCGGGTCGCTCCAGCTCCTGCCTCTGTAAGGCGTGGAGGTGACCTGCTGCCACCCTGTGCCAAGGCCTCAGATGGTCCCCCAGGCCACTCTTTCCCCCATGTGTCCCGGTAAGATGGGGCTGCTGGATTTTTGGAAAATTTATGCAGGAAAGGCAACTTCAGCTGCAGGACCCCCAGCCGGGCCGCCTGTCTGGCAGAAATTTTCCAAACCTGGGGGGTGAGGCTATGTATGCAAAAATCCTTCCTTTGCCTGTCAGTCTCTGGGAATCCAATCTGAACTAGTGTCTGCGTATCTCTCCAGGCCTTGGGGGTGGGGAGCAGCCTGTGGAAAGGGGCAGCATTGGGTTTTCTTTAAAACCTGAATGAATTTGCATACTCACCCCTGCCTGTATGAAGAGACATACAAGTCCACAATAACACATACACACACACACACACACACTTACATTGTTAATACAAGAAACTTGAAAGACTTCAAAACTAACTTAAAAAGTTTGAACTTCAGTCAATAAAGCTCATGTACAATAGTGCAGGAAATTGCAAGCCTGTTATGTGGGTCCCAGAATATCACCCAGTATGTCCTTTTCTAATCCTCTAAAGCCTAATTCACCATTGCAGTATTCCACTTCCACACCAGTTTCAGTTCCCAAACTGGAATAATGCAGTAATGAATCAGGCCCCTTTTGTCTACTTCTAAATTGATATGGTGTCTCCCCAGCTTTATGATCTGACTCAGTGCAGCATTTAGATGTGATGAGACTGGTCATGAGCATCTGCTGAGCAATCGTTTCACAATAGAATAACTCCATGGAAATGTTCCTGATTTAGCACAGCGTAAATGAAAGAAGAATATGTCCCTTAGGCCCATGGGAAAATTGCAACACATGTCATCGCTTTCTGCCCAGGACCATTTCCCCTGCAAATGCAATATGGATGGGGTGTTC
This sequence comes from Carettochelys insculpta, assembly GCF_033958435.1. Classification (NCBI taxonomy): domain Eukaryota; kingdom Metazoa; phylum Chordata; order Testudines; family Carettochelyidae; genus Carettochelys; species Carettochelys insculpta. The sequence goes on from NC_134144.1 coordinate 62,467,064, forward strand.
TTCACCCCTTCCAGAAAAGACTTAGTAGAAGATGCCATCCTTTCTCAGTGATTTGTGAAGTGTCTTAAAGAGTTACATCCCTTCTGGGGGATGGCTTTGAAAAAATTTTCTTCTCTGTTCACGTCAATAGATTTTTAGAGAAATTTCTACAGAATCCTATTAAATTTATTCTGTGCATACAGGACAATACTCTCCTTTCGGATACATGCGCACAGCTCTCATTGAAGTCAATGTGAACAATATGTATGCATCCCAGGGCAGACTTTGACCTATGTTTTGTAAAGTGCTTTAGGACTCTTCAGATTGAAATGTGGTATGGACCTGATTCTTCCCTGCCTTTCATTGGCTAGGCTCATGTACATGGTGCAAAGTTGGTTATAAAATTAGACCACAAGCAAAAGCAAGTGGAGAATTCCAACTTGGAAGCCATTTCTACCGTCTTTGCTCTCATTCTGCACAGAAATAGGTGGCTCACAAGGTCTGGGGCCGTAGAGGTTCAACCCCTACAGAAATGTTATGTTAGTTTGATTCTTTTTTAGTTCATAGTACATCTCTCTTGTTGCTGTTGTTCAACTGTAAGGTCTGAAAGGAGAAGCTGGTGCCCCAGGACTTCCTGGTTTAGATGGCAAGCCTGGTCAGAGAGGGGAGAAGGGTACGTAGCTACCAGCATTTTTAACTTACTTATATAATACCCTGCAAGATATTTGTTACCCATATTGTCTTTCTTTTAAAACCATCAGGAATCCCAGGGGAGATGGGGCCTAAAGGAGCAGAGGGACAGAACGGAGCAACAGGTAAAGAATAAGATATGTTCAGCTCTGGCAACACAAGTTATTTGGATAGGGCGATGCACTTAAATGAAAGCCCAGCTCAAACGAGGAGGCCGTGTGCTTATCCCACGCATGAGGGACTGATGCAATGTGGACTTGCACACTGCAAGCATGGAGCTCGCCTACTCTGCCGGGGCAGAACCCTAATTTATGTAGCTATATCATGAGTCCTTTTTATATAACTTAAAAATGTAAAGTGCAGCACGTTAAGGGAACCTGCCTCAAATCTCCTACCACGGACATAATAACTGAAGCTAGCCTGAGCTGTGTATCTAGTATCTGGGGTTAATTTAGGTATGTTATCAATGTAAGGTCCCCTTATTATCTAAGACTTGATCAGCAAAACCCACCTCCATTTGTTAATAAGTCCTTATTTTTATAGATTTCATGTGCCTTATCCACTTCACTAGCCATTAGCTGGAGAACCAACATGTCGTCCCATATGCATGATAAATGTAAGCTTGAGGAAGTTTAAAAGCATGCAACTGTCTCTGACTTATTCTATTTCGGTTTTGATGTCTTAGGCATTCCAGGACCAAAGGGCGAAAAGGGAGATCCAGGTAAGGAACTTGCTGTATTAAATTATAGAAATAGAGTGTTACACAACAAGGTACTTTCCATGGACTGTTTCTCTGATTTTTGAAGGAGATTGGAGTAATACTTGTCATGCTCTTTTCTCTGGAAATAGACTAAGGCTTCAGCTCTCTGATATTTTCCACCTAGGGGTCAGAGGCCTACCTGGTGCAAAGGGAAGTGCGGGGAATTATGGCTCTCCAGGTCCAAAAGGTGAACCAGGAATGAAAGGATCCAAAGGAGACATGGGACCTACAGGTGAGACTGTCTATCAAGGTTTCTGATGATTAACTGGTTGCACTCTATGAGTATTGTGGAATTGCAGTATAGGCTGAAACTCTTTCATCTGGCACTTGGGGACCTGAGTTGTGCTGAAAGAGAGAATTTGCTGGACCACAGGAGGTAAATATTGTCTAGCACATTACCAATGCTTCCATTGCTCATTGGGCTCTTAGAAGATATTTAGGGGTAGATTACAGCTAAATAACAGCACAGAACACTGAGGGCCAGGACTAGGGATATTGCCGGACAGGAGAGCTCTGGATTAGAGAGGTTCAACCAGACCATGTGTGTCTTGCAGTTAGTGCGCCCATTTGAGAGCTTCACAAGAGAATCCATTTTTTCCCCTCAATTTAATTTCAAGGAAATCACAGAGAAAAGGTCTGTGGCTGCAGGGGTGCTCAGAAAGGGGAGAAAGGTTCATCTGGAAGGGATGTTACTCCAGGTTCTGAGTTACTACCCTTTACAGCGTCTGTACTGATGTTAGCCTATATTATGTTCAAACAACCTATCTTCTTTTATACTTTAGGGATACCTGGAGTGGCAGGTGAGCCAGGTGCCAAGGGACTCAAGGGAGAAGCAGGTAAGGAAGGATCCCCAGCTGGGGCTGCCTGTCTGTCATAAGTTTTCCAGAACTGGGGCGTGAGGCTATCTATGCAAAAATCCTTCCTTTGCCTGTCAGTCCCTGGGAATCTAGGCTGAACTAGTATGAGTATCTCTCCAGGCCTTGGGGGGTGGGGGAGCAGCCTGCAGAGAGGGGCAGTATTGGGTTTTCTTTAAAATCTGAATGAATTTGTGTAATCACCCCTGGCTATATGAGAAGACATACAAGTCCACAATAACACACACACACACACACACACACACACACACACACACACACACACACACACACACACACACACACACACACACAGACAATTACATTGTTAATACAAGAAACTTCAAAGACTTCAAAACTAACTCAAAAAGTTTGAATTTCAGTCAATAAAGTTCATGTACGATAGTGCAGGAAATTGCAAATCTGTGACATGGGTCCCAGAATTTCACCCAGGAAGACCTTTTTTAATCCTCTGAGGCCTGATCCACCATTGCAGTACTCCACTTCCACACTGGTTTCAGTTCCCAAACTGGAATAATACAGTAGTGAATCAGATCCATTTTGTCTACTTCGAAATTGATATGGTCTCTCCCCAGCTTTATGATCTGACTCATCGCAGCATTTAGATATGACGAGATTGGTCATGAATACCTGCTGAGCAATTGCTTCACAGTACAATAACTCCATGGAGTTGTCCTGATTTAGCACAGTGTAAATGAAAGAAGAATATGTCCCTTAGACCCATTGGAAAATTGCAACACATGTCATCGCTTTCTGTCCATGAACATTTCCCCTGCAAATGCAATATGGATGGGGTGTTCTTCACCCCTTCTGGAAAAGTCCAAGGAGAAGATGGTATCCTTTCTCAGTGATTTGTGAAGTGTCTTAAAGAGTTACATCCCTTCTGGGGGATGGCTTTAAAAATTTTCTTCGCTGTTTGTGTCTATCGTTTTTTAGTGCAATTTCTATAGAATCCTCTTAAATTTTGATAGAGCCCTAACGTGTGTGTGTGTGCACACAGTGCCATATTCTGTGCGTACAGAACAACATTCTCCTTTTGGATATATGCACAAAGTTCTCATTGAAGTCAATGTGAACAATATGTATGCATCCCAGGGCAGACTTTGACCTATGTTTTGTAAAGTGCTTTAGGACTCTTCAGATTGAAATGTGGTATGGACCTGATTCTTCCCTGCCTTTCATTGGCTAGGCTCATGTACATGGTGCAAAGTTGGTTATAAAATTAGACCACAAGCAAAAGCAAGTGGAGAATTCCAACTTGGAAGCCATTTCTACCGTCTTTGCTCTCATTCTGCACAGAAATAGGTGGCTCACAAGGTCTGGGGCCGTAGAGGTTCAACCCCTACAGAAATGTTATGTTAGTTTGATTCCTTTTTAGTTCATAGTACTTCTCTCTTGTTGGCGTTGTTCAACTTTAAGGTCTGAAAGGAGAAGCTGGTGCCCCAGGACTTCCTGGTTTAGATGGCAAGCCTGGTCAGAGAGGGGAGAAGGGTACGTAGCTACCAGCATTTTTAACTTACTTATATAATACCCTGCAAGATATTTGTTACCCATATTGTCTTTCTTTTAAAACCATCAGGAATCCCAGGGGAGATGGGGCCTAAAGGAGCAGAGGGACAGAATAGAGCAACAGGTAAAGAACAAGACATGTTCAGCTCTGGCAACACAAGTTATTTGGATAGGGCGATGCACTTAAATGAATGCCCAGCTCAAACGAGGAGGCCGTGTGCTTATCCCACGCATGAGGGACTGATGCAATGTGGACTTGCACACTGCAAGCATGGAGCTCACCTACTCTGCCGGGGCAGGATACTAATTTGTGTGACATTCTCAAGAGTCCTTTCTATGGCTATGTCTACACTAGCCAAAACTTCAAAATGGCCATGCAAATGGCCATTTGCATGGCCATTTCGAAGTTTTTGGCTCGTGTAGACATGGCCTATGTAACTTAAAAATGTAAAGTGCAGCATGTTAAGGGAACCTGCCTCAAATCTGCTACCACTGACATAACTGAAGCTAGCCTGAGCTGCGTATCTGGTACATGGGGTTAATTTAGGTATGTTATCGATATAAGGTCCACTTACTATCTAAGATTTGATCAGCAAAACCCTCCTTCAATTGTTAATAAGTCCTTATTTTTATAGATTTCATGTGCCTTATCCACTTCATTAGCCATTAGCTGGAGAACCAACATGTCATCCCATATGCATGATAAATGTAAGCTTGAGGAAGCTTAAAAGCATGCAATTATCTCTGACTTATTCTATTTTGGTTGTGATGTCTTAGGCATTCCAGGACCAAAGGGCGAAAAGGGAGATCCAGGTAAGGCACTTGCTGTATTAAATTATAGAAATAGAGTGTTACACAACAAGGTACTTTCCATGGACTGTTTCTCTGATTTTTGAAGGAGATTGGAGTAATACTTGTCATGCTCTTTTCTCTGGAAATAAACTAAGGCTTCAGCTCTCTGGTATTTTCCACCTAGGGGTCAGAGGCCCACCTGGTGCAAAGGGAAGTGCAGGAAATTATGGCTCTCCAGGTCCAAAAGGTGAACCAGGAATGAAAGGATCCAAAGGAGACATGGGACCTAGAGGTGAGACTATCTATCAAGGTTTCTGATGATTAATTGATTGCACTCTGTGAGTATTGTGGAATTGCAGTATAGGTTGCACCTCTCTCATCTGGCACCCTGGGGACCTGAGTTGTGCTGAACGAGAGAATTTTGCCGGACCACAGGAGGTCAATATTGTCTAGCATATTACCAATGCTTCCATTGCTTATTGGGCTCTTAGAAGACATTTAGGGGCCATGTCTACACTAGCCAAAAACTTCGAAATTCCCATGCAAATGACCATTTCTAAGTTTACTAATGAAGCACTTGAATACATATTCAGTGCCTCATTAGCATGCAGGCGGCCGCAGCACTTCGAAATTGACACGGCTCGCTGCCACGCGGCTCTTCCAGACGGGGCTCCTTTTCGAAGGCACCCTGCCTACTTCGAATTCCCCTTATTCCCATCTGCTCATAGGAATAAGGGGACTTCGAAGTAGGCAGGGTCCTTTCCAAAAGCAGCCCCGTCTGGACGAGCTGCGCGGCGGCGAGCCACGTCAATTTCGAAGTGCCGCGGTCGCCTTCATGCTAATGAGGCGCTGAATATGTATTTCAGTGCTTCATTAGTAAACTTCGAAATGACCATTTGCGTGGCAATTTCTAAATTTTTGGCTAGTGTAGACGTAGCCAGGGGTTAATTACAGCTAAATAACAGCACAGATCACTGAGAGCCAGGACTGGTGGCTGTAAACAAACTTTATGGGCCTACAGGAAACTTGGTCACACACCTGATAAGTGGTTGTCCAACTAACTAAAATCATGCAAGATTATGGATATTCCCAGCAGAGAAAGTTCCAGATTAGAGAGGTTCCACCTGTAGTTGCTCCATGGTTAAGGTTAAGGTTGCTGCTAGATATCCATTATAAACCCAATTTTCAAACCTACTAACAGCTTCCCACACAAAAGCCCAATCTTCCTGAAATTTTGAATGCTGCATCTCGTCGCACAGTGTCAACTTTTTTGAAACTTTGGGTGAAAATTGTGCAAATAATTTTTAAGTCACAAGGCCAGATTCTCTGATCCCAGCAGCCTTCCCTGCCCCAACCCCAGTTCCTAGTACAATTCTTTACACTACATTTCTGTTCCCTTGCATCATCTCAGCAACGACACCTTGCAAGACACTTCTCTTCTATCATTTACATGACACTCAGAATTCAACAATACCGATTTAGCTGAAATGCCATGAGGAATTAAAATAAAGGCATGTGATTGCATTGAGGAGAGGGAAAGATTAATGGACTGAAAAAAAAAACATTTAAAAGCTTACCAGTGTCATCATGAAACTGTCCCATAGACACCAATAACATGGAGAACCAGCTCTTGTGCTAACATCGCAGTGGTATTAGTTTGGCAATAATCCCCAGTTCTTGAATAATTCCTGTGTGGCTCTGTCTGAGACACAGGCATGTTTTCTTTTAATGTCACTCATTGGTGTCATTTTGTTTCATAAATTTGCCTCTTGGGTAAGTGCATTTTAGTACAGGCATTACAAGAATTTCATTCACTGCCTGCCATTGATTTCATTTATTTCCTTCAAATGCTACATTAAGATAGTGATGGAGCGTGGAATTCTGCCAAACACAATTGTTCTCTTCTTTCTTTCTTTCTTTCTTTCTTTCTTTCTTTCCCTGCAACATAGAGGGATATAACACCCTGCTTATCTTTCTGAGGCTGTGTCTACACTAGAGCAATCAGTCGACAGAAATTATTGTCAGAAGATATCTTCCAATACAACTTCTGTGAACAGAACGTGGTCAGACTACAAAGTGGATCAAAAAAGCAATCCACACTGTCAACAAAGAGTGGCCAGTCTACCCACCTGCTCTCTCAACAGACCAGCCACTTGGAAGTACAGCAGACAGGGCTGTTTACAGAGGGTCCCCTGGAATGTCCAGACCAGCTTTCTATTGACAGACCTCTGTTGACAGAGGCATACTTCCTCATGGGGAAATGGCAGAGAGTGGTCGACAAAGGTGCTCCATTCTGTCATTTTACTGTCAACGGAATGCTTGGGAATGTGGACGTGTTGCGGGTTTTGTCAACAAAAGCCCCTAGCTTAGACACTTCCAGTTTTGTTGACACAACCCCAAATCTAGATGTAGCCTGAGATTGTAACTCTGTATCTAGGAGAGAAGGGAGGAAGCAATGGGCAGGGAGGGCAGGTAATAAGTTGAGGAAGTCAGGCACCTGATAGGGTTGCTTCTAACTCCCAGCCAGACAGCACAGCTGAGCTGCTCTGGGTGTGGGGACTACTCTGTGAAGGAAATTATTGCCACGAGCCCAGGAGCTAAAAGGACGCTTGAGGAGGAAAGTCACAATTCCTCCCTGGCTCTTTCTGCAGTAGGGCAGTTACACTATGATTTTACAAAAGGCAAGATATAAGGTCTCAGACCAGCCTCTGTTCTGGTGGTGGCTCCAGCAAGAGTGCAGCTAATAGTCTTGGAGGCTTTTTTTAAAATCAGTTCTCACACTTTGCACAGGACTGAAATATACTTTCCTCCTTGTCTGAAGCGCCAGTTGATGTGGCTCCAATCAGAACAGTGAGACTGGATCTTACGTTACAAACTGATTTCTTAATTCACTCCAGGCACATATTTAGAATCTGCTTGAGGCGATACCAGACTCACATGCCACCTTGCAGACAGCTAGTTGGGGATTTCTCTTTCATCTAACTCTTGCAAGGGATGCAGAAAACACACCTACTGTATTACAAAGCAGATTGTGGATGTCCCTTTATGTATTTATACTTTTCTTAAAGGAACAGTTGTATTTTTAATGCTGTTAGCAAAAGAAAAGGGAGGGAAAGCGTTTTCTTTTTTCAGTTCACTTGAGATTCTTTTCTACATTTCAAATCTTAAATGTGTGAGGGGGCTGGAGTTTTGTTGGAACCTTTGCATGCACCCCCAATCCACATCAGTATAAAACATAGTGGAAATCATTATTCTTTACCTTGAAAGTGTGTCTTATGATTGTTTCTTTTATTTGGAACAGGACTGCCAGGGAACAAAGGTGACAAAGGCGCAACAGGTACTAGACATTTATCTCTTTCCCATCACTTGCTCTGTCACTCCAGTTCAGTATAGCACCTAGTGTATATCCAGTGTACATATGAACATGTGCTTAACTTGGACCATTTGCATGGTCCAGTAAAGTCATCAGAACCACCCACAGGTATAAAGTGAAGCAAGTGGTTAAGAGCCTGCAGGATCAGGGCTCTCATGCTTCTGAGGTACCTGCACCCCAGAGCCCTTGCATGGGCTGCTCAAGGAGACCTTTCACCATCACCAGACTCTGAGCAGGGACCCACATCAGGCTTCCTCAAGAGCTGAGATTTCTGAAATCCCCTTCCCTATCTCTGTAGGTCTGACTAATATCCAGCTTTGGTGGTTTGAATCCCCTCCATGGGCTAGGAACAGCATGTGCCAGTGGTTACAAATAACCAGCAACTACTCTTAGAGCCTTACAGGAACAACACATAAAGCTATAAACAATCTAAAGGCATAATTAAGCTTATGGCTGTTCCCCCATAACATCTATGGAGGCCCCGTGTGCTTCCCTCGGTGGATAAAAGGTCCTGACCATTTGTTGCCTCAGATGGAAACCTCTCTGTCAGTTCAGTCTGGCTCTTTATACCCCAGTTTCCTGGATCTCTTGAACAGAGTTTGAATCAGTATGTGCAAACCCCCTCAGAGAGTGGTACCTTCCTGCAGCTGTTCACTGGCCCCAGGGACTGCAGGTATCACACCTCACAGTTTTGTAGCTCCTAGAGGAGCTGAGGTAACTCTTCCACTGGGGCAGAATACAATCTCGCGCCTACAATGACCTGTACAAATAACAGGCCTAAAACTGATTCCATAGTCTCAGGATATGCCTGTGTTCACCATGTCTAGCACAGGGACCTGAAATCATCTGACTTTTGCTATAACAACAACTTCTGATTTCCACATAGCCATGTTGATTTAGCTCTGGCCATCCACTTGTGTTATTGGCTTTAGCATCTTATTCTGTGCCATTTTTTTATTCAAACTTATTTTTTTGTGTGGGTATTAGGAGCAATTATTGTACAACCTTCTAATCCAACAGCACACATCCACTCCCACCCCAGTATAAGGCTCTTTGGAAGGGCTGAAGAAGGCCGTGTGGAAATTCTGCATGAAGGGCAATGGGGAACAATATGTGATGACTCATGGGACGAAAGAGATGGAACAGTGGTTTGCAAAATGCTGGGATACAGTCGTGCACTTCGCACCTTTAAGGCACCCCCAGGTAAGTTCATAAGTAATCACCCAAATCACCAATTGTATAACTAATGTCAAACTGGGATCTGTGATTCTATATGGTGTGGCTGGTGTTTGGTAACCAAGACAAAACTCCTGCTGAAGCTAATGGGAGTTTTGCTAAAGCAAAGGCAGGATCATAACCTATAGAAGAATTGAGTTCAACTCGAGAACTTCCAGAACAGTCATATGGAAGTGTTATGGGACAACTGCACATCAGCAATAAAGATTTAGGGAGGATCAATAGAAGCAAGGTTTATAGAGATTTCTGGGTTCAATTAAATTGATGGGATGAGTGTAAGTATCCGTCATTGAGACTATTAATGGGGTGATCCTCCTGTTCTCTGCTCCCCACCCAAGTTTCACCAAAAACCTGAACTCCCTCCACATTTCCAAAGTTCACAGAAGTTCACTTGATGCTGGTTTCTCTGTGACCCGGCATTTGCATGTGCCCTGCACTTCCTTGTTCTAACCAAACCTGGACTCAGAAGTGCAATAGTAGCACTAGAAAGTGCTCTTGCAAAATTTCTGGCCTTGGTTTGCAGACCTGGAGAGTAGTGAGAGTTTAGATCTGACCTCGGTTTCCCCACTGTTTTAGCCACGCCCTTTATAAGTGGAAAGTGTAATCCCACAAGAGTGCCCAAAGGCCTTTTAAATATTTGTAATGGGCTGTGGATAAAGTGTAGCAACATGAGTGAGAATTGAGCTGAGAGACCATCTCCAACCTGTCAGACAACTTCAGTTGAAATCTGGACATTTCCTTCTGTTATTTCAGAAGGGGTAGCTGGCTCTATTTTTCACTGGTAGCAAAGGACAGGACTGTGACCTGCTCTTATCAGGACACATGGGGATAAAGGTGCACCAGGGAAGGCTGGTCCCCTACTCAATGCTGTGAGTAAAAATGGATGTAGGCTGTGCAGAGAGACCTTTCCTTCCATCTGAGTTAGCTACATTACGGGTCTTCGAGCTCTGGGAGGAGTAGCCTTTCCAGAACCACTGTTCACAGTCCCCTGGAGATGGGCATAGGGAAGGCTGGGAATAGTGGAGCTCTGATTCCCCACATCCCCCCACTGTGCCAACCACAATGCCAAGCAGATATGAGAGATGAAGTCATCTTCATGCATTAAGAGGCTGCAGTAGGTTACCATATTATTTCACAGGAGCCATGGCAGCACAGGGAGAAGAAATGTGACTCAGCCCCAGTTCCTTCCCAGGTCTCCATCTGGTGTAACACAGGTCCCACTTCCCAACACAGAGCTGTGCCTTAAGGCTCAGTCTAGCCCTAAGGGAGGTGTGAAACCTATAGACCATCTTCTTTGGGATTCACCCCCCACATTGCTTCGGGCGACTCGATTTCTGTTTCATGTGCCCTACAGTGACCAATTTGGCTTTTTGTTTGTCTCTTTAACCTCTCTTCTACAACCAGGTTCTGGACACATCTGGCTTGATGAAGTGCAGTGCAGGGGAACAGAAGTCTCTATTGATGCCTGTCAAAAACGCAACTGGGGAGAGCACGACTGCAGCCACAATGAAGATGCAGGTGTGCAATGTGTCTGAGGCCGTGCAGAAATGGGTGTGATACGCTGCTGTCTGGCGTACGATGGCTCAGTTCTATAAGTTCCAACCCCCTGTGCTGCTGTTGGGCCTACGGGGACTTGTGTCTTTTATTCTGTGTTGATAAAACTTTTGGTTTTGGTTTTTGGTTGTTTTTGTTTTAAACGTACTAAAGACTGTATATTAGTGAGGCTAGTAATTGTTCCTTAAATCCTCAATAACCAGAAAGGCTGAAAGTAAACCAGGAAATACAATTGCCATGAAACAAGGTGAGATAGAAAAAGAAAGAAATTTCCAACTCACTCAAATACTTGTAAATCTTCCAATAACCTGGACGGTCTGGTATCCTGGAGTGGAAGGACAATCTGAAGTTGAAGCAACAGAGTCAGAGACTTATGTGCTGCACTCATTCCAGCTTTTCCATGGCCCTTCTTCATAACCTTGGCCCAGTCACTAAGGCCCAGACCCTGGCAGATGAGGATTTAAGTGCCCTCTTCCTTTGAGGATCTGGATCTTCCCTGCTCTGTGTCTCTTTCACAGTCTCCCATTCTATTAAATGAGGGTAATGATACTTCCCTCTCAGGACAATTAAGAAGACTGACATACATTCAAAAGTACCTTTTGAGCTTCCGACATACAGGGCTGTGGTAATATGGTATATATGCAAACATAAGGCATCAGTAATATTCTGGTTGGAAATCACTGATGATTAAGTGTAAAGCTTACAGAGTTAACTGCCCTGTACACAGACACATAATGCCTTCCATACTTTGCTGTCTGTTATACAGAGCCATGCACAATGCACTGATTTTTATTTGTACTGACCACTTTCTTTTTGTGGATCCACAGCATACCCCTGCACTGTAAATCTCAATAGTGTAGGGTGGTGAATGAACAACAGCACATACATTGTCCTCAGCTCTGTATCTTGCTTGCAGGAATTGCTTTTTAAAATAAGAAATAAGTTTAATAAACGCTTTTCCTAGGTTTTATACTATTATGCAGCCCCAGTTGTATTTCTTCTCCCCTTAGCTCACTGCGGTATTTGTTTCTGTGCAATACTTTAGTCTATACAAAGTGAAATGCACCTGGGCCGTGCAAGGATTTTGGACTGGATTCTACTACATAGGTCGATGGAAGATGCCTTATAGAGAGCAGGAAAATGAGAACCCCAGACATTTGAACTCCACTCCTGATGAGAAGCCCTGGGCGGCTTTCACCCTACTCCTGGCGGGAAACATGGAAGTGAGCGGGGCCATCGCTAGGGAGCTGCGGAGCCTAGTCCAACCTCCCTCCCCCAGTGCCCCAGGTGAAGGGTTCAGGACAGCCCTCCCACCAGAAGCCTTTCCCTCATCTTACCTCTGCTTTGCCCATCCCACTCCATCCTTTCCCCTCAAGCCCTGCCTTTCTTCCACCCAAATCTGCCCCTTTCCGCCTCTGCTCCAAAGCCCCCTTCACACCCGTGTCATTCCCTGAGAAACATGAGCCGGGTGATGGCCGGGGCACTTGGCATGGCGCAGCAGCGGAGTCTGGCCCCACGACTCACCACAGCAGTGAGAGCTGGAGCTACCCAACAGCCTCCTTTACTCAGCCCTCCTGCCCACTCCCAGTCAACTGCGCTCTGCTTCACCCTGCCATTGGGAGGGTTCCAGTGGTCCAGTCTCCACTCTGGCTCCTTTCCCTTCAGTGTTGACGGATTGACCCCAGTTCCCTTCCTGGGGCCAGGTTAAGGGCAAGTTTGATGCTTCATCAACAAACAGGCCGAAACCTCATCAGAGAGAAGCATTTTTTAAACCTTGCTCTGGAAGTAATGGACCGTCCAAATGAGAGCAGTGGCTCATCCCACATAAATTAAGGAGTTGGCCTGTCCCACTGATGTGGTGAATAACACTCCTAGGAATAAAGTAGCTCTTCCTAGAGCTTCCTTTGGCAATTACTCAGTCTGTATTGTGTGTCCATATTCATTCACCATTTTGTAACAACAGGCCCCATGTATCAAGCATCCCTCACTCTCTGCCATGAAGGAACTTACAAACCGTATCTGCGGCTGATTTCATTGGTCAGTACTTACTTGTCTTTGCACTTTCTGATTTTGTTAATGGGGCATGGGAGAGGCAGGTCATCAAAATGATCAGGCCAGGTCCTGAGATCTTCACTCCACTGGTACTCAGGCAAATTCTCACTGGAGGCACAGGCTCAGTGACCCTCCTGTTATGCCTCAGAAGGAATGGAGCTTATAGAACCACAACTGGAGTTCAGAGTTCCTTCTCTAAAGGCTAAATTCTCATTCAGGTGTTTCCACAGAGTCTCAGGCCACAAGGGACTATTGTGAGTGTCTATTGTGACCTTCTGAGGATCACAGGCCAGAGGGCTTTGCTATGTGAAGATCAGTATCTAAGCTCAGGGACTGCTCTCGTCACCATGGTGACTGAGAGGTGTACAAGCTTTCTAAGCGCCCCCCACTCTGCCCAGTTTCTGCTCCTAGTAGGGCATACAGCTTTCTACGTATGCCCAGGCCTCAGCACATCTGCTTTGTGTTGTGTACAGGGGGAGCTCTCAAATGCTGGGCCAACATAAGGCTAAACCCTGTCTTCAAGGCTCATGGTGTTAACTGTAGATTAGAAGTTCTGACTATTTTTATAGCATCAATATCACACTAGTGAATGCTTTAGAGTGGCAGATCTCAAACTGTGGGTAGGGGGACCCCAAAGTGGGTCATAACCAGTGTTCCCTGTAAGCTGTGCACCCATGCAGCCACTCAGGAGAGATTTAAATGCCACCCAGCTGTTTAGCATAGTGCCCACAGAGAGGGTTTGTGTTTGTATTGGTGGTGCACATTCATGTAGGCCTTGGTGCACATTAATTTTTTTTCCCACGCACACAGACAGAAAGCTTAGGCAGACAGATGGAAAAGATCAGAGGGAACATTCACCATAGTCTTCAGGACTGGCTTAGATTAGTTGGGGCCCAGGGCTGAAGCCTGAGCTGGAGGGCTTCAGGCCTCGGTGGTGGGGCTGATGTTACACAGTTTGGGCTTTGGCTTTGATCCCACCCAGGGTGGTAGAGCTCAGCTTTTGGCTTTGCTCCCTCTCCCATCCACTGCTCAGGACAGATGGTTCAGGCTGGTTTAGGTTTCATTCCATCCTGGGGTCATGTAGTAAATTTTGTTGTCAGAAGTGGGGCTGCAGTGCAATGAATTTTGAGAAGCCCTGGTACAGAGACAACTATGGATGCAAGTAACAGAGAGAAAGCCGTGCTAGTCTATATACTATCAAAACAAAAAAGCAGTCAAGTAGCACTTTAAAGATTAACTAAATAATTTATTAGGTGGTGAGCTTTCGTGGGACAGACCCACTTCTTCAGACCATAGCCATAGCTGAACAGACTCAATATTTAAGGCACAGAGAACCAAAAAAGTAATCAAGATTGACAAATCAGCTTGATAATTTTTTTCTGATTTGTCAACCTTGATTACTTTTTTGGTTCTCTGTGCCTTAAATATTGAGTCTGTTCTGATATGCCTATGGTCTGAAGAAGTGGGTCTGTCCCACAAAAGCTTACCACCAAACAAATTATTTTGTTAGTGCTACTTGACTGCTTTTTTGTATGGATACAAGGTCTCTGCCTCTGTAAACTCAGTAGAAATGGGGAGAGAGGTAATAATGTGATGAACCTGCTTGTGCCAAAAAGCAAGAAATACGTACTGATGGGCATACATGAGTGAATTATGGGATTCTTAGTGAGTTTAACACACACAGGCAAGCTGGCAAAAACACCCCTGCCCCATATGAGAAGGCAGGGAGGGTGATTCCTATTCAAACATTTAGTTCTTAACTCTTTCCAGGTGCTCATCTAATTTTTGTTTCTGCTCCTACAGTGAGTTCTTATTTTCTCCACATCAGAACTCAGTCTTTAAAAGTTAAGGAAGTGTTCACAGCTGAACTTCCCAGTTATAAAACATTTTTATGCAGAGGTCAACACAGATCCTCTCCTTATGCATAGTGCTTCTCTCACCAGCCTTCTGAAAAGTTGGCACTGACGGTTTCATTTCCTACTTCAAGTTTGCTGGGAAGCCCCATTGCTGCTAAATTCCAGGTGGCAGATAAACTTTTAAAGGGGAAAAAGTCATGTTAACTAGTGGGTCCAGTGCTTAGAAAAAATGTAAGTACAGCCTTTTTCTATCAAACCAAGTAACTGGAACATAACCATCTCTGCTACCAAAACTTTACCCTGCTTTCTGCTCCCTGCCAACTAGTTGGATGTGACTGGTTGCATTATTCATTACGACTAATATTTGTTGAAATTGTAGTTCTTTTGTCTACTCTCAAATTGTTCATGAACCAATCCTTATTTCCATGAATGCCTTAGTTAACTGTAAGTAAATGCCTAGTAGTCCATGGAAACAATTTCAGCTTATGGGTGTCAACTTCTATTTTTGGATAATCATGGTGTGTGATTTTTGATCAGCATCATAATGCATTATTTTTTTTCCAACTGAATGTTTAAACAAGAGAATAACAATTGACTAATAATAGTAGATAAGGAGTAGAGTGCTTTAGCCTGAATCTTTAGATTAATCATATCCAGGGTAAAATATGCAAAACATTCAGGATTTTCAAACTTTTTCACAGCTGTACGACAGCCATCCAGCTACTCACAAACATGGTCAAAAATGACCCCACATGTCAATGGTAAATTGAACATTTTACTTCTGTTTTCCTAAACATTTTCAAACCCATTATCACATTAGTTACCTAACTCTAGTTGAGTAAGAACCTCACATTCAGATGTGGGCAACCACCACATTTGAATGAGTTAAGTGGCCACCTCTGTGTCTCTGTGATGAGTTCAGCTTCCCTGTGCAGAATATGGACATCCTATTAAGTCCCTCATATTTGAAAGCTAGGCTCACCGTGTTGAAATTCAGTCACAGTTGCTTATTGTGTCCTTGTGTCAAGGTGATCTGGTCCTTCAAGGAGAATTGGGCAAAGGTGAGACAAATTGGCAAGTAAGTAGTATCTGAGAGAAGGAAACTGATAAAAACAGGAACTTCAAAGGAGAGAACTTAATGATCATGATGGTCACTTCTGTTCTCCAAGTCTGTGAGATGTTAGCTATTTGAGAAAGGGAAGCAAGACCCCTTGCTGGCCAGGACACAGATCAACTCCGGAAATAAAATCTTTTGGAACTTTGTTTCAGAACTTTATTAACCTAACTCTTCTCAAAGTGAGAGTCCCCCTTGTCATGCTCCCAGTGCAACCAAAGAAAGTACCTCTAGATCCAAAGTCGAGCGTTTGCAATTGTCTCTATTTCATGTACAAGAGAACTTTCCAGTGAGGCTATGGCTACATTAGCAAACTATCCCTTTGACTTAATTAATCTGCCCCAAACAAGCAGTGATGACTGTCCACACTAGCACTTAGGTTGGTGTAAATTGCATTGCTGAGGGAAGGGGTTCTGTGGCTTATATATACCTCTGAGCAGCATAAGTTATATCAAAATATAGTGTAGACATAGCCAAAGTATGACAGCGGGAGAAGTCCTGCGCATTAACGTCACTGCCATGCACACAAAAAGAGTACCACGCTGTCTTTTTCTTACCAGAGCTGCCACTTGGTTAAGATGCCACCTCTGATGTCAAATGAGCTTTGTTGAAGAGAGTTTGGAGAGTTTTGCTGCTTTATCTAGCCTGTTAAAGTTACAGCAGCACTTCCTCCCCAGAGTGGACTCTGGTATACCAGTAGCAAAATGCTTATACCAGTATTGTTCAGTCTGCTTTGGGACGTGAAATATACCAGACCAATAAGACGCATCTTAAAAGGGGGACTTTTATTTGTATAACTATGATGGGGGCAAAAATCATACCCCTTGCCAATTATACTGGTAAAGCTTTAGTGTAGACCGGTACGAAATCCCTGCTTTTGGTGACCTGTTTTTCCCAGTCACATCCTTCCACTAAGCTAGTGACTGTCTCATGGAAGAGGAAAAAACTAACTGCTCCCCTGAGCCTTTCTTGTGCTAATAGGAAATTTATCACAAGTGTATTTCCGTAATCAAGGCCTTGAATGACACACATTGTCCTTACCCACTTCTGAATGGTTCTGCTAATTGCAGGCAAGCAGGATCTGGTCCTAAGCTTGAACAATCTCATTTTTTATGCCATCATAACTTCAAACTTATGTTTAAAATTGTGCTAAAATAATAAGCAGGAGAGGCGGCAGGAGCTTATGCTTTGCCAGGCAAAGATCACAGGAATAAGAGTTGAGAGGTACAGGCAGCTTTGCTTTTATTTCGTAAGTAAACTAAGTTCCCTGGTTTTGGGTGCAACAGCAGTGAGACACACTTTGCAAAGAGGCTGTTAAAATAAGCACTTTTCACCCTGACTTTCAGTTTCCATTTGCCAAAAATGAAACTTTATCTTCCCCTTATTTATGCAACACATAAAGTGGGAACATTTCTGGTTTTTCCCCTACAGGGAATTTTGCAATAGTTCTTGAAGCCTACGTATCACCAGCAGCAGGGTAAGACTTTCGAAAGCACCCATTAGGATTGGGATGTTCTTGAAAATCTGACTTTCATATATCACAACTTAGTCATGTGCTTAAGGTAGGGCGACCATATCTCCCTCTGATAAATATGGGACACCTGGCCAATCGGTGAATGGTGGGGCATGTGTGAACACAGCGCCATTTGACCTTGACCTCAAACTCAAAGGGGGGCTCAGATTTAGACACTTGTTAAATTTTTTGGCATTTGATGAGCTAGAAAAACATTTGTTGAATAAAAAAAAGTGTTCCAATTCCATTTCACTGGTTTTTGGAACCTTTTTTGTTTTCATGTATCACCTCTTATTTTATTTGCATTATGATGAGGGCCCTCAAAATCTGGGGGTGGCCCAGGCTTCTCTGGGCCTGTGAGAGGCCTTGCTCCCAGCATGCTTTAAAAGCTCCAGGCTCACGCACGGGTGGGGAGGGGAGGGGAGGGAGGAATTATGGTCTGGGCTGAGGTGGGTCTTAGATATATGTGCAAAAAGCTGTGGTCTGAAGAAGTGGGTCTGTCTCACGAAAGCTCACCCAATAAACTATTTTGCTAGTCTTTAAAGTGCTACTTGACTGCTTTTTGTTTTGATATATGTGCAGTGTGACTTCTGTTTGGGAGCAGGGCCTCGCAGGCTCAAGCCAGCTCCATCTGGCAGGACCAGGAGGCAGCGCCATCTCCACCCCACTCACACTAGCAGCCCCCCAGCCTGGCTTGGCTGTGGTGAGGTGGGAGACTCAGCTCAAAAAGTTTGAAAACACCACAGCTCAAAAAGTTCAAAAACACCACTCTGCACTGGCTAGGGAAAGATGGAAGGAAATAGTGACAGATGCATCAGACACCAACGGGTGCTGAGCCCACAGTTATTCATGATGATGATGATGATGATGATGGTGAAAGTAGGGGCTGTGGGGGGCAGGGATTCCCCCTTGATGCAGGGTAAGGGTAGCTGCGAGTGCAGGGAAGGGGTAGCTAGGGGCTGTGTGCAGGCAGGGAGTAGCTCAGGGTGCAGGCAGGGAGTAGCTAGGGGCTATGGGCAGACAGGCCTAGCGAGAGATTGTGTGTGAGTTGGGAAGAGCTCGGGGGGCAGGGACAGGGTAACTAGAGTGTGTGTGCCAGGAAGGCTCCCCTGCAGCCCCTGCTCTCTGAGGGCTTTGCCAGCTGTAGGGCCATGCCTCCCACCCCCCCGCCTGCAGCTCTTACTGGCTATGTGAGAAAAGGGGGCTGGGAGCTGGCCAGAGGCAGGGAGAGAGGGTCTCTGGGGCTGTCTTGCACTTGTACTTCATTATTTTTGCGTGGGGGGGGGATACACCGGGGTCACCAGGGCTCAGACTTTCCATCCTGCAACTCCACTGGCAGGAGAGAGGGGGAACAGCAGGAACCAGGCTTCAGCCTAGGGGGAGGAGATTGCTGGGGCTGGGGCTGGGGGTCCAGCTGGGGGTGGGGAGGAAGGGTGCACTGGGGAGCAAGGCTTCAGCCGGTGGGAAGGGCATGCCGGGGTTCGGGGCTTCAGCCCTCAGGTCCTGCCATTTGGGCCGGTGGGGTCACCAACTTGGGCATTCAGCTCTGCAGCTCCCAGCTTCAATGGGGGGCAGAGGGGTGCCGGGATCGGGGCTTCAGCCCCACAGCTTCGAAGGGCTGGCAGGCCCCACCCTCACCCCATCCCTCCCATTGAGAAATGCTGCTTTAGGGTGCACAACCCCACACTCTCACTCACACACACACAGCCTGTCCTCCCATTGGCTTCGTGTGTCTGCCTCTGAGCCCTGCCCGACAGCGCCACCTGCTGGCCACTGCCTGCCCAGCAGTCTCCTGACAGCCACAACAGGCCACTGCTGCAGCTGCACTGACCGCGGCTGCCAGCAGGAGGAGCGCTGGAGCTGAAAATATGGAACAAAACAGACATCAAAACATTCCTGATCCACAAAGCAGTTAGTCTACATTTTAATGGAGCGGGCCATTCTGTTACTGACCTAAGAGTCTGCCTTTTATTGAAGAAGAATTTCCAGTCTGCTTTACAAAGAGAAGCTGCTGAACTCGCTTTCATATTCAAATTCGACACATTAACACGTGGTTTGAACTGGGATGCAAATTTTCCGGGACATGAAAGGAGCTCTTTGGCATACTTGGCTTAATCTAATTCTTGACCCCGCCCACCCCCCACCCCCCCGGCCCCTCTGCTCTCTGATTTGCTCACCTTGACAATTTTTTTCTGATTTGTCAACTTTGATTACTGTTTTGGTTCTCTATGCCTTAAATATTGAGTCTGTTCTGGTCTGGGTATGGTCTGAAGAAGTGGGTCTGTCCCACGGAAGCTCACCTAATAAATTATTTTGTTAAAGTGCTACTTGACTGCTTTTTTGTTTTGATAGTATATAGACTAATACAGCTTCTTCTCTGTTACTATGGAACAATTGGCTTTAAAAAAAAAATCGGGACAATTGCCTTAGATCCAGGACTCCCGACCAAAACGGGAGGGATGGTCACCCCAGCTTAAGCACTCTTGCAATGATTCTACTGCTGGTTGAATTGCTATGTAGGAATTACAGCCATCATGAATTAGGCCCTTCTCTTACTCAGTAAAACTTTCTTACACTGATTTGGAGGTTTTCATAAAAGTATTTATTATTTGTAAATAGTCACTGGATATTCTGAAAAAAGTTGTTAAGTGACCAGGTCCTTAACAGAAGTAAATCAGTGTAACTCTAGTTACTGTGTTATCCTCAGACTATGGAGGAGTTGTGATCTCTTCACTTTTGCTCCTCATTGTTTACCATTCCTGGTCTGTGGTTGGTCACACAAGTCAAAGGACACGTTTGCTCCCTGATTGCACCTGAATTATACTAAACAAGAGAAAAATGAGCAGTGACTAATACTCTGTCTGGTATGGTGCCAGGCAAGTAACCATTGTGTTAAAACTTGGGCAAGTTCTGTGATTCACTAATGCTTTCACAAATCGTTGTTGGTCAGCCCTGGGAAATAATGAATACAGACACTTCCAAATCAGAGACAAGCAAACTGGAGGGGGATGGCAGCGGAGGGAATATTTCTGGCTCAGTTTTTACATTAAAAAAAGCTCTAGAAGAGATTGGAGGCCTCTGAGTTCTTGCTCCCTCACCCAACTGCCAACAAGCTTGATCTGCCAGCCAGGGCACGTTTACACTTACAACGCTCTTGCTGTTCTCCTATTGTATTGCACTTCGTCAGGCATTGATTTCAGGATGCTTGCACACAGAACGTGAGATTCCCTGATATATTAGCCTCATCAGACAGGCTAACATCAATATCTCCTGTTCCTGCTAGGAGTTCTGAATGGGCTAAAATTCAGCATGCCACCAGTGAAGTACTTTACGGACACATACAGGCCTGTCCCACAGGTCTTAACATCAAAATCAGGCAAACAGATGGTGCACAAAGAAACGAGGCAGTTGAGGGCAGTCTGGGCATGGCAAGTGAGATTTTTGTACATTATATTTTTGTACTTTTGTTCGGCTGAACTGGAACTTTTGCTGATCCGTTTTTTTTTTAATCCCATTTCCTCTAAAGTGCGTGTCATTTCAACTCACATATAAGAATTATAAACACTAACCCAAGGGCATTTCTGTCTGTTAAAATAAAGCAGTGCCTATTGTCTGAATGCTTCCTATTTGTGCATGCAACTTTAGAAGGACTCGCTGAAAAAGAAATGACCAAGATATGCTGCAGTGTTAGACAGTGAGCAGGCCAGTCTTGATAAGCACAATACATGACAACTAAATGAAGTACACTGAATGAGTCACAGTGGTCTTGGAAGTTTACATAAGAACAGCCAGACTGGGTCAGGCCAAAGGTCCATCTGATTCAGTATCCTGTCTGCCGACACTGGCCAACGCCTGATGCCCCAGAGAGAGTGAACAGAACAGGTTAGTCATGGAGTGATCCCTCCCCTGTCAACCATTTCCAGGTTCTTACAAACAGAGGCCGGGGCACCATTCCTGCCCAGCCTGGCTAATAGCCATTGATAGATCTAGCCTCCATGAATTTAACAAGCACTACTGAACCATGCAACCAAGGAAGTGAGCTCTCTCTTTTCACCCTGCTTAACATAAAGGAGCTGACCCTGCTTTCAGGATGGCTTGATCAGAGTTACAGTATTTGAGTCTTCA
This sequence comes from Carettochelys insculpta, assembly GCF_033958435.1. NCBI lineage: Eukaryota > Metazoa > Chordata > Testudines > Carettochelyidae > Carettochelys > Carettochelys insculpta. Next base: position 62,488,492 of record NC_134144.1, read on the forward strand.
TCCAAAATACTATGAGGCTTATGTTCACAATGAAAAGAGAGAAAAATCTGTAGTGGCAATGATAAGAAGGGGATAAAAACATTCACCTTGAGTGGTCATATGTGCTCAGTTGATGAGCAGCTCTGGAGGGCTGCTTGTGTTATTCAGGTCCACTGAAATAAACTCTCTGGTACCTGGATTCACTAATCCTAATCCTGACTCCAGGAAATCTGTCTCAGATTCTTTTTCAATTTATGCTTGAACTGGGGAATTCAAAGAGGCAGACAGCCCTCGGGGGATGGATGTTCCGATTCTTTTTTGTCAGTAAAGCCTCCCAAAGAAGTCTCGTTTCTTGGGATATTTAAAACTAGACTGAAAAGAGCTGAGGAATCATCCAACAGGGAAGAGGCCTGCAGTGTCAGGGAGCTGGGTTATGTGGTCTCTGACGCCTATTCTAGTGCCAGCCTTTGGGCAAGCCTCGGCTATTGTAACTCAATATATGCTGCTAATAACCCAGTGAGAATCTGAGCCATGAAACTTCACTGTGGGTAGTTTATTAAATTCATGCTGTGACACTGGGCTGAACTAGTTAAGTCCATTTACCCCTGCTATGAATTTATTTGGCACTTTGTGCTGCATTCACAGGTTCCTGTTATGCAGGTGAGTCTATTACCAATAGCAGCTAATTGTTCAATAATTGCTTTCAGGCTTGTGAAATGGGCAGCTGGCTTTCAAATGATCTGTATGTCACCAGGGCTATTTCCAGAACTCATTTCAGAGTTTTGTTTTATCTCCCGCTGCCACACAGGCAATGCAAAGAGCCTATGGCAAAGTTCCCTCTAATTTTTTTCCACCCATGCATGGAATACATTTTGTTATGTGCACCATGGCATGTGCAAATGTGCACCACCAGTTTTAAATAAATAAATAAACATGCTGCCAGCAGTGAGTAGCTGTGGGCACTTTGCCATTCAGTGAGTGGCATTTGAATCGTTCCTGGGCAGCCACCCTAATGCATAGCTTGCAGGGAACACTAGCTTACAGGTTCACTATCCTTGTGAACAGCTGTCGTGTGTCACTTCTAAAGTGGGTGTGACACCATAGTGACCTGGGTATTCCTGACTTGACTGTTTTGAATAAACTGAAGTTTAACAGCAGAAGTCTTTGGTTTTCTGGCTTGCTCTGTAGGACTAGGATCATATAAGAGCGCTCCTCATGTACGTAAATGAGCAGTACCAGGGATGGTCCAGTGATCCGGGCACTAGCCTGGGTCTTAAGGGTATGGCTGTGCTACAGTGAGGAGGTGTGATTACCAGCAGGAGTAGACACACTGTCCCCAGTTCAGCTCGAGCTAGCAGGATAAAAATGAGCTCATGGGAATAAGGGGACTCCGAAGAAGGTGGCGTCCTTTCGAAAAGGAGCCCCGTCTGGACACGCCGCGCGGCGGCAACGCTCGTCAATTTCGAAGCGCGGCTGCCGCCCGCATGCTAATGAAGCGCTGAATATGCATTTCAGCGCTTCATTAGTAAACTTTGAAATGGCCATTTGCATGGCCATTTCGAAGTTTGGGGCACGTGTAGACACAGCCTAGGTGAGTCACTTCATCTCTCTCTGCCTCTGTTCCCCATCTGTGAAATGGGCATGATCACATTCACTATGCAGCAGGGAAGTTGTGTGGATACCTACATTCAAGACTGTGAGGCATTTGAACATGGGGATCATGGAAGTATAGTGCATAATATAGGGATTCAGTGCAGGATTAAGAGTTTTTTGTGGGCAAATAGAAACACTTGTGTCTACAGTTCAAAAGGAAATACACATCCAACTGCACAAAGATTATGTAGATGTCTGAGTACTAAACAATCATTGCTATTCAAGAGCTGTCTTTGTCTTTTGAGTCCTAGGTTAAAATTAGTTCAGAAAAAATACAAAGGGCGCTTCCTTTCCTTTGTCAATGTTAAATGAATGTTAACAGTGCAAGGTCCAATGTACGCTAATTACTGTTCAACAAAAAATGAAATCAAAATTTCACATGGGTGATTTTTAAAGGTGCTGAATATATGTTCTCTCTAAGCAGAATTTGTAGCCCAAAATGTGAAAATCTAAACTATTCTGGGAGTATTTCTGCTGGGTTAGACAGTACTAGCACACTGATTACTGTGTAAATAGTTGTGTTGCATACAGTTAGGGTACCAGTAATACAACAAGGTGGGACTAAGGGAGTGACCCTGCAAATTCTCCCTCTTAGGAAATCACATGGAAGTCAACCGAAGCTCCATGAAGGGCCATAAATTGTTCGAGATCTGAATTACTGCCTTGTTTAGGGGGTATAAACTGCACCCTGGGGAGCCAAGGTTAATGAGCAGCTCTGGACACACAAGAATGCAGCCAGTTGCACCTGCTGGGCATGCCCCCCAGAGCTGCAGAGCTCAAACGGGGAAGAGAGTCACCCAGCTCTCTCAGAGTGGGTAGAGCAGGGGAGCAGTGTCATGCGGTTAGTTCCTACACAGAGACCGTAGGAGCTCTCCACAGCTTGGATCACACCCTGCTGTTGAAGGCCCCTGTGGAGGCTGGGAACAGTGAGTCGTGACTGATGGTGAGTCCATAAACAGACTGGGTTGTGAGTTTGAAGGGGCAGAAGCCTCCATGGCCCAAGGTGCAGGCTTGGTGGTGTCTGCTCCACACTGCATATCTGACCTGCCAGGCACAGAGCTCTGGGCGGCACAGAGCAGAGCAGGGAGGGCCTTGGTACTCCAATTGCTGGCCACACAAGCCTTTGCCATGGATGATAGTACTGGGCTCAGACACTCAGATGGAAGAGGGGAGAAATCACTTTCTGGTTAACCTCCATGGGAAGCAGGAGGCGCCCACCGATAAAAGAAAAATCAACTTTTGGTTTCTTTGCTTTAGCGTCTCTCTAACTCTGAGCCCTGGCCAAAGGACTGGGGTGGGGAGCCAGGACATTTTTGTTCGGCTGGCTCCTATTTTAGTAGTGCTCTGAGGCACTGTGATGTTCCACCTCCTGGATCAGAATATGTAAAAAACCCATTTTTTCAACATTTTCTTTTCATTGCTTCCAGACGCTCAGTGCCGCATGCTGTTACATCCCTCGTGTCAGCTGTGACCTGCCACTGCCTGGCATGACATGACCCGATGTAACCGGACAGCACGCTGGAGATACAAAAACAAAAAGTGCAACCGCTGGTAAACATGTGGGGCTCAGTTCTGCCCCAGCCATGCACATGCTGCCCCCACGGACTCCAGTGAAGGGTCCACAGGCAGAACTGAGGGCAGACGATAGGACTGGGGGTAGCAGAGTACGTATGCCCAGCCACATACTCAACTGGGGAGTAAACTGACTTTGCTCAGTTGATATTGACAGAGCTGCACTGATTTAGGCCAGCTGGGGATCAGGCCCTTTCTGCTTGTAACTTTGCTCTAAGCCACTTTTCTATGAAGCTGCTTGGCTCACATTAAGCAAACACTCACAACTGTACACTAACAAAGAGGAAGCCGTGCTAGTCTATACACTATCAAAACAAAAAGCAGTCAAGTAGCACTTTAAAGACTAGCAAAATGGTTTATTAGGTGAGCTTTCGTGGGACAGACCCACTTCTTCAGACCATAGCCAGACCAGAACAGACTCAATATTTAAGGCACAGAGTACCAAAAACAGTAAGCAAGGAGGACAAATCAGAAAAAGATAATCAAGGTGAGCAAATCAGAGAGTGGAGGGGTAGAGGGAAAGGTCAACCCCCCACCCCTCCACTCTCTGATTTGCTCACCTTGATTATCTTTTTCTGATTTGTCCTCCTTGCTTACTGTTTTTGGTTCTCTGTGCCTTAAATATTGAGTCTGTTCTGGTCTGGCTATGGTCTGAAGAAGTGGGTCTGTCCCACGAAAGCTCACCTAATAAACCATTTTGCTAGTCTTTAAAGTGCTACTTGACTGCTTTTTGTTTTGAAACTGTACACTAAGTGCTCTTCAATTACTGGCATATTTTATAAGCTGCCAATCCACCCTTCATTCCTAAGTATCTTTTAGCGGTACTCAACCCCTTGCAGCTCTGCAGTTTGTAAACTGGTTTGGGATCCTTCAGGGAGAAGATTGTCACAGCAGTGGTGTTGCTGGCTCTCATGATTTTGTCACAATCACATGATAATTGTTTTCCTTAAAGCCCCAGCTCCTGGAGTCAAGGGGATATCTGATTATTTCAGTCTTCATTCTTAATTAAAAAAACAGTTTTCTAGCTCTCATGACTGTGAAGAAAGCTTCAGAATATCTCTCTCTCTCCCTCACACACACACACACACACACACACACACACACACACACACTAAAGCAGGGGAGGACAGTTATCTTTTGGTCTAGATATAGGCAAGGTCCAGACTCCAGAGAAAATAATAAAAAATGGTGGGTCCATTCAAAAGCATCTGCTGTCTGGATTTGGCCTACAGTCTGCCTCTGGACTAGCTCTGCCCTAAAGGCTGAAAAAGCAAATAAAAATACACCCCAATCTATTATTTTTATATAATCTTGTGATTTTAAAGCCAATCCCATGATATTTGGTTAGCTGGATTTTTGAACATTTGGGTTTGACCCTACTGCAGTAGATAACTTTACACTCACTCTGGGTTCAACACCTCCTGGATATGCACCATCCACATTGACAAAAACCATTTTTAATTGCCAATCTAAAAATGATAATGGTAGCGTGTGAAGCACTTCTTCCTGCCCCAGGTCTGGAGTTTACAGACATCCAGTGAAAAACACCACAAGATGTGACACTGGAAAAATCCATCATCTACAAATTCTAAAGGAGGGTAACAACAAACCCAGTGTTAAGGGGAAGGCTCCAGCATGGCTATCCTTTGAGAGAATCGTTTAGAGGCAAGACATTAAGATTTGACAGTCCACGAGACGTGGACAAACCTCTGGAACTCCCGTGATGGGTTATAGGAGAGTAGCCTAATACACCAATTGTCAGCCATACTGAGTTCAGCCACCCTCCTGGCTCAGTAGAACTGGAGTGGGAATCTCAGAACAGGATTTCTCATACTACTAGGAGTAAGAAGACCTGCAACTCCTCTGCCAGCACTGCTCCTGTCTCCTCCACCTGTGCCTGTAGTCAGACAGACCTCCTGACTCACGATGCCTCCACCCAGAGCCCGGTGTGTTTTTTCATGGCCTGTGACTTCCAATTCCCAATTACTGAAGTCCAGGTTGTGGGGACCATCCCTTGTGGAAGGTGTCTTCTGATGGAATCTCTCAGGAAACAGGTGGGAGAGCTACAGGAGGAGTTGGCTAGGCTGAGTAGCCATACCCACAAACAATTCCTAGACTGTATTCAGGTGGAGAGAGCTGAGGTTAAGGAAGCTGTCCCATCACAAAAGAGTACTGACACACCATCAATGGAGGAAGAGCTGGCTCAAGGGGGACATTAGCAGCTGGTCACTTCCAGCAGGAGGGAGTGTTCCACTCCTGCTCCCAACCTCCCACCATGGTACTGGGAAACCGTTATGCTGTTCTGGATACAGGAGATAAGGAATCACCCTCTACAGCAGAAGCAGAGAAGTCTTGTACCCCCAAGGCTGGGAGGTCTGCTGCCACCACTGAAAGGAGGAAACATAGGGTAGCGCTGGTCAGAGACTCTCTTCTGAGGGGGACAGTGGCACCCACCTGTTGCCCTGATGGGTCATCCCAGGAGGTATACTGCTTGCCAGGAGCCCATATATGAGACGTTACAGAGACGTCAAGGATTATCCGGCCTACTGACTACTACCCCATGTGGGCACGGATGATACTGCAAGGTGGAACCTTGAGCAGATCAAGTGTGACTACAGGGCTCTGGGAGTATAGGTGAGGGAGTTGCGGGTGCAGGTGGTGGTCTCCTCAATCCTACCTGTCAAAGGTATGGGCCCAGGCAGAGACAGGTGCATCCTGAGGGTGAATGCCTGGCTGCAAGGATGGTGTCTCGAGGAGCATTTTGGCTTCCTCGATCACAGGATGCTGTTCCATGAAGGACAACTAAGCAGGGATGGAATTCACCTTTTGAGGAATCAGAAGGATGTATTTGGATTGAGAATGGCTAACCTAGTGAGGAGGGCTTTAAACTAGGTTCAATAGGGACAGGTGACCAAAGCCCACAGGTAAATACAAAACCTGGTGACTGGGAAGTTGGCTTGGAAATGGGAGGGATCATGGGCTATAAAAGCAGAGAAAAAAGGGGGACTAGGAAGAACTGGGAGGCAAAAGGAAATCAGTATCTTAAATGCCTATATACAAATGCAAGCAGTATGGGTAATAAGCAGGAAAAATTTGAAATCCTAATAAATAAACACAACTATGATACAACTGGTATCACAGAAACTTGGTGGGACAATACACGTGATTGGAATATTGGTATAGAAGGGTACAACTTACTCAGGAAGGACAGGCATGGTTAACAAGGAGGAGGTGTTGTCTTATTTATTAAAACTGTGCACACCTGAACTGAAGTGGAGATGCATGCAGGAGACAAAGATGTTGAGAGTCTCTGGGTTAGGTTAAAAGAGGTAAAAACAAAGGTGAGGTCATAATAAAGGTCTACTTCAGACCACCTAGCCAATTAGAAGAAGTGGATGAGGCTTTTTCTGAACAGCTAATAAAATCATCCAAAAGACAGGACTTGGTGGTGATGGGGGACTTCAACTATCCAGACATATGTTGGGAAACTAACACAGCAAGGCACAGAATATCCAGAAAGTTCTTGGACTGCATGGATGACAATTTTATATTTCAGAAGGTGGAAAAAGCTACTACGGGGAAGCAGTTCTAGATCTGATTTTAACAAATAAGGAGGAAATTATTGAGAATTTACAAGTGAAAGCTTGGGAGAAATTGACCAAGAAATCATAGAGTTCATGATTCTAAGAAACAGTGAAAGGGAGAACAGCAACACAGAAATAATGGATTTCAGGAAAATGAATTTTGGTGAACTCAGAGAGCTGATAGGTAAGGTCCCATGTAAAGCAAGATTGAGAGGAAAAAACAACTGAAGAGAGTTGACAGTTTTTCAAAGGGGCATTATTAAGGGCCCAAAAGCAAGTTATACTGCTGCATAGGAAAGATAGAAAGAATGCTAAAAGACCACCTTGGCTTAGCCAGGTGATTTTGCAGGATTTCAAAGTCAAAAAAGAGTCATATGTAAAGTAAATTAGGAGAAATTACAAAAGATTAATATAAGCAAACAATATATGTATGCAGGGGCAAGATTAGAAGGGCCAACACACAAAATGAGCTTAAACTAGCTAGAGATATAAAGGATAATAAGAAGTCATTCTATAAATATATTAGAAGCAAGAGGAAGACCAAGAAGAGGGTAGGCCCACTACTCAGTGAGAAGGGAGAAACTATATCAGGAAACTTGGAAATGGCAGAGGTGCTTAATGACTTCTTTGTTTCAGTCTTCACCAAGAAGTCTGATGCAGAAATGCCTAACAAATGCATGCTAGTGGGAAGGAGGTAGGTTTAGAGGATAAAATAAAAAAAACCCAACAAATTAGAAATTACTTAGAAAAATTGGATGTCTTCAAGTCACCAGGGCCTGATGAAATGCATCCTAGAGTACTTAAGGAGCTAATGGAGGAGGTTTCTGAGCCTTTCGCTATCATCTTTGAAACGTCCTGGAGGGCGGGAGAGATTCCAGAAGACTGGAAAAGGGCAAACATAGTTCCCATCTATAAAAAGGGAAAAGAGAACAACCCAGGAAACTACAGACCAGTCAGTTTAACGTCTGTGCCAGGAAGGATAACGGAGCAAATAATTAAGGAATTCATTTGCAAACATCCGGAAGAAAATAAGGTGATAGGTAACAGCCGGTATGGATTTGTAAAGAGCAAAACATGCCAAACCAATCGGATAGCTTTTTTTGATGGGATTTACTGGGGTACAGTGCTCTCTGTAAGGTAAGCAGCCACCCAGGGGAGATTCAGGTGCTGCCCAGCTGATTAGCAGAGTGCCCTCAGCCACCCACAGTGGGCAGCATGTCTGTCTATTGGTGGTGCACATCCCATATGCCTTGGTGCACATAACAAAATTTATTCTGCCCATGGATGGTAAAATGAGAGGGAACTCTGCTGGGGGTGGCTGGGGCAGCAGCTCTGGTCAGGGCCCCTCTTCCCAGCACCCTCAGCAGTGGCAGGAGCCCTGGGGAAGCAGAGTGCACTTAGCCAGTGCACCCACTCCACTTCCCTGTGGCTCCTACCACTGCAAGGAGTAGGGGAGCTGACCGATGCTGCTGCCCTTTGCCAGGCTCCCTCCAGTAATCCCTGAGGTCATCCTCTGGGAGACAGGTTGCAATAGAAGGCAGAGGGTGAGGGTAGTGGCAGGAAGGGGCGGGGTTTGAGGTACAGGCATGGACACGCCCCCTCCACCCCCAGCCTCCAGCACTCATGGGCTAGATTGCAAATTTGAGTTTGAGGTCCCAGCATAAACTCCTTGAGCAAGGACATCAGTTTTACAAGGCTGCATTGTGCAGCACCTGTAAATGTGCTGGAAAATTATTTCGACTTCTCTAAACATAAGTATAAAGCTGGGCCTATGAACCTCACGAGTCTAATGGATAAACTGGCTCAGGGGGTAGCTGTGCTACTCTGTATCTTCACAAAACAAAGCAAGCAGTCCTGTCGCACCTTAAAGACTATCGATATTATTTATTAGGTGGGAAAGACCCACTGCTTCAGAGTCTGGAGCAAAACTGAGAGAGTCCTCACAGGCTCAGAGTTTTGTTAACATAGTGGAAACCTGAGTTTCTCCATTTCCTGTATCTCCTCATTTTCTGTCTCTTTCTGAGAGCAGAGCTGCTGTGAATCTGATCTCCCCCATAACAGCAAACTCTGTGGCTCATTTGCTTTTGCTCAGAATGAGCAAACACCTCAAGATCATTGATAGCTAGGAGAAGCATTTCCAGCTGATCTAGAGAAGTTGTTATTCCCCTCTACATGGGATTAGTGAGGCTACATCTGGAGTGTTGCGTCCAGTTCTAGGGCCCCAGTATACAAAGGATGTGGATGCATTTGAGTGGGTTCAGCAGAGGGCAACAAAAATGATTAGGGGTCTGGAGAACATGAGCTATGAGGAGAGTCTGAGAGATTTGGGCTTTTTTAGTTTGCAGAAGAGAAGACTGAGGGGTAATTTAATAGCAGCCTTCAACTTCCTGAAAGGGGGCTCTAACAAGGATGGAGGTAGATTGATCTCAGTGGTGACAGATGACAGAACAAGGAGCAATGGTCTGAAGTTACAGTGGGAGAGGTGTAGGTTGGATATCTGGGAAAACTAGTTCACCAGGAGTGGGGGTGAAGCACTGGAATGCGTTACCAAGAAAGGTGGTGGAACCTCCATCCCTGGAAGTTTTTAAGTCCAGACTTGACATAGTCCTGGCTGAGATGATTTAGTTGCTTTAGGCAGGAGACTGGACTAGATGACCTCCTGAGGTCCCCTCCGGTCCTAGAATTTTATGATTCTATGATTCTACGATAGAATTATTATCAAATTCTTCAAGGAGTTCAAGAGTTCTCTTTGCTCACGGAGTCTGGATGCCTTAAAAGAACAAAGTAAAAGGTGCCATCTCCTTTGCCAGAGCTGCTAATTCAAAATCACACACACACCCCATACCATCAAAACAAAAAGCAGTCAAGTAGCACTTTAAAGACTAGCAAGTAGTTTATTAGGTGAGCTTTCGTGGGACAGACCCACTTCTTCAGACCATATCCAGACCAGAACAGACTCAATACCCCATACCCTGTTCATGTGCATCTCTAAGCCTGATTTCAACATATGGCACAAGTGCTTAAAGCTATGAACACGCTTATCTGAATGGGAGCTGAATAATGGACTTGATGAACACGTGAAGATAAAACATACACCAGGAAGGGAAGCCCTGGCTTACAGTTACATAATTGTACAATTATTCCATTTCAGCATTTGTACATCTTGGTGGCGTAAGTTCTAAGGGTAAATGGAGTCATTCTTGTAAGCAGCGCTGCACAAGAGAATCACTAGGAATGCTCTGAATGAGCCAACAGTGAAAGCGTAGCATATAGGATTCAGAAGGGCGGCCTAGGAATAAGTAGCAGCATTGAAGAAAGTCCAGACGTTAACTAGGCAAAGAGAAATAGGCGGGCACTGAAGCTGGCCTCACTGAGGGAGGATGGAAGATGGAATTAGGCCAATACCCAGCCTTGAAAGCAGGACAGGAAGTTCAAACTGGGCACAAAGGCTGCATCTACACTACAAGCTAAAATTGATTTTATTAACATTGATTTATTAACACTGGGTTTTATCAATTTGATTTTGAGCCTCCTCACATTCCCACCGGCTCCCCACAACATCAACTTACTGCTGCCACAGACAAGTCGCCAAAATCGAGTGCTGCAGCAGTGTATTGTAGGAACCTATCCCACAGTTCCTTGAGCTCTGGAGCATTCTGGCTATATTCACTAGTGCAGCATGGGGAAAAAAAAATGACCCGCAAGTGGCTGTGGGTATCTGATGACATCTTCCCACATTTCATTTCCTACGTTACATTTCCTCATTCCCCTACAGATCAACCAAATATCCGAAAATCGTGTCCGCCAAGGGAGACTTCCCCCCCGCCCGCCGACTAAAAGACCCCTGACTATAGCCAGCCCCAAAAAATTGTGTCCACTGAGGGAAACTTCCCCCGGACAGCTAAAGACCCCCATCTATAGCCAGCCCCCAAAAATCACCACCACCAAGGGCGACTTCCCCACGATGGCTAAAAGACCACCGACTATAACCAGCCCCCCCAGAATTGTGACCACCGAGGGAGACTTCCCCAGGGCGGATAAAAGATCCCCGCCTGTAGCCTGAACCCCAATATCTACCCGCTGAAGGAAACTTCCCCCCAGCTGGCTACAGGACCCTCACTGCACACGAGCTGCCTGGCACTTTGTGTAGCATGTCTTTTTATTGGTTCAGGGGATGGGAAAGTTCCAGACTGCCTGGTGCCTCCAGGGAAGGGCAGGGAGGGGATGTCGGGGGGCAGGATAAAATGTAAATGGCTGAAAAGAAGTTTCTCGTCCAAGCACGACCCCCACCCACAGCCTCGCTGCCACGTGGTGCCAGCAAAGGAAAGTTCCAGCATGCGTGGCACCTCTCAGGGAGGGGATGTGGGGGGCAAGACAACATGTAAATGGCTGAAAAGAAGTTTCTCATCCTATCATACAAGCATGACCCCCACTCACAGGCTAGCTACCACGTGGTGCAGGAAAGCAGTGGCTGGCGCCAGGCAGCACAGAAAAAAAAGACAGCTAGCAGAGGTAGACACAGCTTGATCCTACAGCCATGGGCTTCCAGGTGCCTAATTGAAACGGTCTTCCTGTTGCCTAATACCTGTGCACCGGAGAGCAGTGGAGATGGAAATGGCCAGAATGGAGAACTGTTGGGAATTGTGGGCCAAATGCAGGACATGTCTGGAGGCTAATGAATTCCATTTAAAGACTTGGCGCTTCCTCAATACCCTTCATTTGGAGTTTTAAATTCAAACTGAACGTTACACCTGTCAGGTCAGGATGATATTATGATATCAACATTATGTTGATTTGAGTGCTCCATAAATCAAGCTAATGGGATTTACAGTGACGACAAGCCGTGGGTAAAATCGGGCTAACTGATGTAAAATCAACACTATAGTGGAGACATAGCCTTAGTTGGCAAAAAGAAATAATGCATTGCGATGTAGATCACGCACCACACACCCTGAGTTTTAAGCTTACTCAGAATCCCACCCTTCACTCACGTATTCCCACCGATATGTAACTCTTGCGTTTTGACACAGGCAGGCTCATCACATTATTATCTCTCTCCCCATTTCTATTGAGCTTACAGGGGCAGAGACCTCCTATCCATAGTTGTCCCTACCTCAGGGCTTCTCAAAATTCATTGCACTGCAACAAAAATTGTCGCTTCTGGCAACAAAAATTACTACGTGACCCCAGGGAGGACTGAAGCCTGAACCTGCCTGAATCACCTGTCCTGGGCAGGGCAAGGGTGAGGGAGCAAAGCCAAAGACTGAGCTGGGTGGGACCGCAGCCAAAGCCCAAACTGTGTAACCTCCGCCCCACAACTGAGGACTGAAGCCCTCTAGATCAGGCTTCAGCCCTGGGCCCTAACAAATCTCAGCCAGTCCTGAAGACCATGACCAATGTTCCCTCTGATCTTTTCTATCCATCTGCCTAAGTTTTCTGTCTGTGTGGGGAAAAAAAATTAATGTGCACCAAGGCCTATGTGAATGTGCACCAGCAATACAAACACAAAGCCTTGAGGTGGGCACTAAGCTAACCAGCTAGGTGACATTTAAATCTCTCCTGAGTGGCCGCATGGGTGCAGAGCTTAGAGGAAACACTGGTTGTAACCCACTTTGGGGTCCCCGAACCCACAGTTTGAGATCTACCGCTCTACAGCATCCACTAGTGCAATATCGGTGCTATAAAAATAGTCAGAACTACTCATTTGGTGAGCTCCAGTTAACACCATGAGCTTAGGCCTTGAAAACAGGGTTTAGCCTTACGTTGGCCCAACATTTGAGTGCTCCTCCTGTACACAACACAAAGCAGATGTGCTGAGGCCTGGGCATACGTAGAAAGCTGTACGCCCTGGGAGGAGTAGAAACTGGGGCGCTTAGAAAGCTTGTTCACCTCTGAGTCACCATGGTGACGAGAGCAGTCCCAAAGCCTAGATACTGGCCTTCATATAGGAAAGCCCTCTGGCCTGTGATCCTCAGGAGGTCACAACAGACACTCACAATGGTCTCTTGAGGCCTGAGACTCTGTGGAAACACCTGAATGAGAATTTAGCCTTTAGAGAAGGAACTCTGAACTCCAGTTGTGGTTCTATAAGCTCCATTCCTTCTGAGGCATAACAGGAGGGTCACCGAGCCTGTGCCTCCAGTGAGAATTTGCCTGAGTACCAGTGGAGTGAAGATCTCAGGACCTGGCCTGATCATTTTGATGACCTGCCTCTCCCATGCCCCATTAACAAAATCAGAAAGTGCAAAGACAAGTAAGTACTGACCAATGAAATCAGCCGCAGATACGGTTTGTAAGTTCCTTCATGGCAGAGAGTGAGGGATGCTTGATACATGGGGCCTGTTGTTACAAAATGGTGAATGAATATGGACACACAATACAGACTGAGTAATTGCCAAAGGAAGCTCTAGGAAGAGCTACTTTATTCCTAGGAGTGTTATTCACCACATCAGTGGGACAGGCCAACTCCTTAATTTATGTGGGATGAGCCACTGCTCTCATTTGGACGGTCCATTACTTCCAGAGCAAGGTTAAAAAAATGCTTCTCGCTGATGAGGTTTCGGCCTGTTTGTTGATGAAGCATCAAACCTGCCCTTAACCTGGCCCCAGGAAGGGAACTGGGTCAATCTGTCAACACTGAAGGGAAAGGAACCAAAAAGGACTGGACCACCGGAACCCTCCCAATGCCAGGCTGAAGCAGAGCGCAGTTGACTGGGAGTAGGCAGGAGGACTGAGCAAAGGAGGCTGTTGGGTAGCTCCAGCTCTCACTGCTGTGGTGAGTAGTGGGGCCAAACTCTGCAGCTGCCCCATTCCAAGTGCCCCGGTCATCACCCAGCTCATGTTTCTCAGGGAATGGGGCTTTGGAGCAGAGGCAGAAAGGGGCAGGTTTGGATGAAGCCAGGGCACAGCTTGAGAGGAAAGTATGGAGTGGGATGGGCAAAGCAGAGGCAAGATGGGGCGAGGCCTATGGCAGGATGGATGCCCTGAGCCCCACACTGGGGACACTGGGATGGTCGTAGGGAGTTCCCCAGGCCATGCAACTCCCTTGGGATGGCTCTGCTCACTCCCATACTCTCTGCCAGGAGCAGGTGAAAACTGCCCAGGGATTTTCTTCTGGAATGGAGTCCAGATGTCTGGGGCTTCTCATTTCCCCATTTTCCATAAAGCACCTTCCGTTGACCTACGTAGTATAGTCTAGTCCAAAAAGCCTGTGGCACGGCCCAGACTCATTTCAGTTTGTATGCGACTAAATTATTACACAGTAGAAAATACCAGAATCAACTAAGGGTAAAATAATGCAACTAGAGCTGTGTAATATAAAAAGGGTTTTATTAAACTGAGTTCTTATTTTAAAAAGCAATTCCTGCAAGCAAGCTACAGAGCTGTGAACAATTTATGTGCCATTGTTTATTCACCAAGTTACACTACGTAGATTTACAGTGCAGGGGTATGCTGTCGATCCTTGCAAAGAGAGAAAGTGTTCAGTACAAATAAAAATCAATGCAGCATTCATGGCTCTGTATAACAGACAGCAAAGGATGGAAGCCATTAAGCATTTATGTGTAGGAGAGTTAACTCTAAGTTTTACATTTAATCAGAGCTTTCCTGCCAGAATATTACATGCTTCTCCAGAATATTACAAGCATGCTCCTGTTTTATGATTGTACATATGCCATATTTCCATAGAGCTGTAGGTCTGAGGCTCAAAGAAGTACTTTTGAACATCCTTCTCTATTCAGCACTGGTCAGGCCACATCTAGAGCATTGTGTCCAGTTCTGAGCACCACAGTGTAGCAAGGATGTGGATGTGCTGGAGCAGGGCCAAAGGAGGGCAACAAAAATGATTAAGGGTCTGGAGCACACGACCTGTAAGGAGAGGCTGAGGGATTTGGGCTTCTTTAGTTTGTAGAAGAGAAAACTGAGGGGTGATTTAATAGCAGCTTTCAACTTCCTGAAGGGAGCTCAGAAGAGGATGGAGAGAGGCTGTTATCAGGGGTGACAGATGGCAAAATAAGGAGCAATGGTCTGGAGTTACAGAAGGACAAGAGTAGATAGGGTATCAGGAAAAACTATTTCATCAGGAGGGTGGTGAAGCACTGGAATGTGTTGCCTAGAGAGGTGGTGGAATCTCCACTCCTGGAGATATTTAAGTCCCTGCTTGACCAAGTCCTGGCTGGGATGACTAAGTTGGGGTTGATCCTGCTTGAAGCAGGGAGCTGGACTCAATGACCTCCTGAGGCCCCTTCCAGCCCCAGGATTCTATGATTCTATGATTCTTAATACTCCTGAGAGGTACCCATCATTACCCTCATTTAATAGAGCAGGAGACTGTGAAATGGAGACATGGAATAGCGAAGATCAAGATCCTCAAAGGTATCTGGGTGCCGAAATCCTCACCTTTCAGGATCTGGGCCTTAGTGACTCGCCCAAGGTCATGAAGAAGATGCAGGGAAGAGCTGGGATGAGTACAGCACATAAGTCTCCAACTCTGGTGCTTTAACTTCACATCATGTTTCCACTCCGTGAGCACAGGGTGGCTGGGTACCAGACAGACCAGATTACCTGAAGATTTACAATTATTGAATAAATGGGGTATTTCATTCTTTTTCTGTCTCCCCTTCTTTTGTGGCAGCTGGATTTCCTGGCTTACTTTTGGCCTTTCTGGTTGTAAGGATTTAAGGAACAATTACTTGCCTCACTAATATACAGTTTTACTAGGTTAAAAAAAGCCCCACAGATTTATAAACACAGAATCAAAGATACAAGTCCCCGTAGGCCCAACAGCAGCACAGGGGGTTGGAACTTATGGAACTGAGCCATCGTACGCCAGACAGCAGCGTATCACACCCATTTCTGCACGGCCTCAGACACATTGCACAGCTGCATCTTCACTGTGGCTGCAGTCGTGCTCTCCCCAGTTGAGTTTTTGACAGGCATTAATAGAGACTTCTGTTCCACTGCACTGCACGTCATCAAGCCAGATGCGTCCAGAACCTGGTTGTAGAAGAGGGGTTAAAGAGACAAACAAAAACCCAAACCGGTCACTGTAGAGCACATGAAACAGAAATCGAGTCGCCCGAAGCAATGTGGGGGGTGAATCCCAAAGAAGATGGTCTGTAGGTGTCACACCTCCCTTAGGGCTAGACTGAGCCTTAAGGCACAGCTCTGTGTTGGGAAGTGGGACCTGTGTTACACCAGATGGAGACCTGGGAAGGAACTGGGGCTGAGTCACATTTCCTCTCCCTGTGCTGCCATGGCTCCTGTGAAATAATATGGTAACTTACTGCAGCCTCTTAATGGGTGCAGACATCTTCATCTCTCATATTGGCTTGGCACTGGGGGCTGGCACACTGTGGGGGTGGATCAAAGCTCCACCTATTCCCAGCCTTCCCTATGCCCATCTCCAGGGGACTGTGAACAGTGGTCCTTGGAAGGCTACTCTTCTCAGGGCTCTAAGACCTGTAATGTAGCTAAGCCAGATGGAAGGAAAGATCTCACTGTACAGCCTACACCCATCTTTGCTCAGAACACCAAGTAGGGGACCAGCCTTCCCTGGCTCACCTTTACCCCCCTGTGTCCTGGTAAGAGCAAGTCACAGTCCTGTCCTTTGCTACCAGTGAAAAATAGAGCCAACTACCCCTAAGGGAATCCAACATGAACTTCTGAAATAACAGAAGGAAGTGGCCAGATTGCACTTGAAGTTTCCATCTGACATGTTGGAAATGGTCTCTCAGCTCAATTCTTACTCATGTTGCTACACTTTACCTATAGCCCCTTACAAATATTACTTAACAGGCCTTGTGGGGTTTCACTTGCCACTAATAAAGGGCTTAGCTAAGACAGTGGGGCAATCTAGGTCAGACCTAAACTCTCTGTACTCTTCAGGTCTGTAAAATTAGGCTGGAAATTTTGCAAGAGCACTTTCTAGTGCTACTGTTGCACTTCTGCTTCCAGGTTTGACTAGATCAAGGAAGTGCAGGGCACGTGAAAATGAGGTCAGAGAAAATCCAGCAGGAAGTGAACTTTTGTGAACTTTGGAAACATGGAGGGAGTTCAGGTTGTGTGTAAAACTTTTGGGGCCAAGGGTGGAGAAAAGAAGGGTTTTCATTTGAATTGCAGTGGTTCACCCCATTGATAGTCTCAGTGAGGGATACATACAATGTTCCCACCAATTTTATTTAACACAGAAATCTCTATAAACCTTGCTTCTATTGATCATCCCTAAATCTGAACAGCTGGTGCCCAGTTGTCCCATAACAATTCCATACAACTGTTCTGGAAGTTCTCAATTTGTGTGATTCTTCTGTAGGTTATGATCCTGCCTTCTTTATTTTAGCAAAACTCCCATTAGCTTCAGGAAGAGTTTTCTCTTGGCAAGAGTAACAAACTCTGCCTGGACTATCCTCATTTCTTTTTAAGAGGCCGATGGGCTGGGTGGGTATTTTGACAAATGGGAAATAGAAATTATGGGAGGTAGGGAGATGAAAGGGACGAATGGAAATTCCAGAGTTATTCTCTGAACTATCAAGACGGCAAAGCCTGCACAGCTCAAGTGCAGATGCAAGTATTTCCCTATTTGTGATCAGGAAAGAATACATTTGGTACAATCTTAGACTGTGATTCTGCACTTGGAAAGAGTTAGGACTTCCTTGCATGGAGAGCAAAAGCCCAGTACAACAAGAATGGCACCAACCAAGTGTTGTAACCCCAACTGACAATGTTCTATCTGTCAGAGGTTTGAGCACCAGGAGTGACTGAATACTGTCCTTCTATAGCTTGAATGATCACCAAACACCAGCCATACCACATAGAACCACAGATCCCAGTTTGGCATTGGTTATATAATTGGTGATTTAGGTGGTTAGTTATGAATTTACCTGCTGGTGCCTTAAAGATACGAGCAGCATGACTGTATCCCAGCATTTTGCAGACCACCGTTCCATCTTGTACATCCCATGAGTCATCACATATTGTTCCCCATTCCCCTTCATGCAGAATTTCCACACGGCCTTCTCTAGCTGTTCCAATGAGTCTTACGGTGGGGTGGCACAGGCAGTTTCCTGTTGGATTCGAAGGGTGTGAAATAATTGCCCCCAATGCACACAAAGGAAACAAGATGTTTGAATAAGAAAAATGGCACTGAGAAAAATCAAAATAAGGTGCTAAACCCAATACCAAAAATGGATGGCCAGACTTAAATCAACATGGCTATGTGGAAAACAGAAGTTGCTGTTGTAGCAAAAATCAGATGACTTCAGGTGCCTGTGCTAGACATTGTGAACACAGGCATATCCTGAGACTAAAGAATCTGTTTAGGCCTGTTATTTGTACAGGTCATTGTGGGCCTGAATTGTATTCTGCTCCAGTGGAAGAGTTACCTCAGCTCCTCTCGGAGCTACCAAACAGTGAGATGTGATTACTGCAGTCCCTTGGGCCAGTGAACAGCTGCAGCGTTGTTTCTGTAAGGATCTAAGAGTAGTTGCTGGTTATTTGTAACTACTGGCACATGGTGTTCATAGCCCTTGGAGAGGATTCAAACCACCAAAGCTGGGTATTAGTCAGACCTACATGGATAAGGAAGGGGATTGCAGAAATCTCAGCTCTTCAGGAAGCCTGATGTGGGTCCCTGCTCAGAGACTGGTGATGGTGAAAGGTCTCCTTGAGCAGCCCATGCAAGGGCTCTGGGGTGCAGGTACCTCAGAAGCACGAGAGCCCTGATTCTGCAGGATCTTAACCACTTGCTTCACTTTATACCTGTCGGCGGTCCTGGTGACTTCACTGGACCATGCAATGGTCCAAGTTAAGCACATGTTCATACGTACACTGGATATACACTAGGTGCTATACTGCACTGGAGTGACAGAGCAAGTGATGGGAAAGAGATAAATGTCTAGTACCTGTTGCGCCTTTGTCACCTTTGTTCCCTGGCAGTCCTGTTCCAAATAAAAGAAACAATCATAAGACACACTTTCAAGGTAAAGAATAATGATTTCCACTATGTTTTATACTGATGTGGATTGGGGGTGCATGCAAAGGTTCCAACAAAACTCCAGCCCCCTCACACATTTAAGATTTGAAATGTAGAAAAGAATCTCAAGTGAACTGAAAGAAAAAAAAAAAGTTTCCCCTCCTTTTTCTTTTGCTAACTGCATTAAAAATACAACTGTTCCTTTAAGAAAAGTATAAATACATAAAGGGACATCCACAATCTGCTTTGTAATACAGTAGGTATGTTTTCTGCATCCCTTGCAAGAGTTAGATGAAAGAGGAATCCCCAACTAGCTGTCTGCAAGGTAGCATGTGAGTCTGGTATGGCCTCAAGCAGATTTTAAATATGTGCCTGAAGTGAATTGAGAAATCAGTTTGTAACGTAAGATCCAGTCTCACTATTCTGATTGGAGCCACATCAACTGGCGCTTCAGACAAGGAGGAAAGTGTATTTCAGTCCTGTGCAAAGTGTGAGTTACTGATTTAAAAAATAGATACAAGAGTGTGGCCAGCAACAGGGATCTGTAACTGCCCCAGTGTTTCCCTAGTATCTCTCTTCCTGGAAGACTAGACGTGATCTCCATCAGCATTTAAAGGCCTGGCTTGTTTGCATCCTGCAAGTTGCAAGCAACAGGCTGCACCCTAAATTGGAAAGAGGTACCCCAGGATTTAAAGAAGCCACCAACTCTCTCTTCTGGGATCAGGGGATTTGGTCTTTGCTCACAAAAGGATTCACTTTAAAAAGTTACAGAGGTTATAGATAAAGGATCCCTGTTGCTGGCCGCACTCCTTTATCTATAACCTCTTTTTGTAACTTTTTTATATTGATTTAAAAAAGGCTCCAAAATTAATAGCTGCGCTATAGAGGCTGGTCTGAGACTTTATATCTTGCCTTTTGTAAGATCATAGTGTAACTGCCTGTGAGCAGTTCACACCTGGGACCGGATGGCCTAGTGGCTAGGCTCCCTGGCCAGGGCCTGTTGGGTGGGTCTTCAGCCCCCACCCGAGAGTCTATGGGTTAAGTTTGGGGCATCACCCCAAGAATCTAGTTCCCCCTTTGGCAGGAGAAAAGCTCCCCAGGCAGGCTCCCCACTCCCCTCAGGACCTGGGGGAGGGTCCTGAGCTGTGCCCTCCAGTGGCTGACCGGGTGGCAGCTCTGGCCTGGGGCCTGCTGCCTCAGAGCTAGCTCCTGCCTCTTGGCTGGTCAGCCCCAAACTGTGCTGGCTTCCCTCCCTTTATACCCCTCCAGGCCTGACACTGGCCACAGGTGAACCGGGGTGGGGCTGATCGGGCTAACAGGCCTCATTTAACCACTGCCTTGCCTGGCCTACCTCTCACACTCCTACACTGCCCTACCACAGAAAGAGCTGGGGAGGAACTGTGACTTCCTCCTCAGGCTTCCTTCTAGCTCCTGGGCTCATGGCACTAATTTTCTTCACAGAGTAGTCCCCCTCCCAGACAAACTCAGCTGTGCTGGCTGGCTAGGGTTTGGAAGCGGCGGTATCAGGTGCCTGACTTCCTTAACTTATTACCTGCCCTCCCTGCCCATTGCTTCCTCCCTCCTCTCCTGTGCACAGAGTTACAATCTCAGGCTATGTCTAGACTAGAGGGTTTTATCAACAAATCTCGCGGAACGTCCACATTCCCAAGGCGTTCTGTTGACAGTAAATCGAAAGAACGCAGCACCTGTTGAGAGTATTCTGCTATTTCGCCATGAGGCAGAACGCCTGTCGACAGAGCTCAGTCAACAGAAAGCTGGTCTGGATGTTCCAGGGGGCCTTCTGTCAACAGACAGGGCTTCCAGGACACCAAGCAGCCTCGTCTGCTGTGCTTCTGATTGGCATTTCTGTTGAGAGAGAGGACGGGCAGTCCCACTGCTCTTTGTTGACAGAGTAGATCATTTTTTCGATCCACTTTGCAGTCTGGTCACAATCTGTCCACAGAAGTTTGACTGGAAGTTTTATCTGACGATAATTTCTGTCAACAGATCGCTCTGGTGTAGACATAGCCTCAGAAAGATAAGCAGGGTGTTATATCCAGTTACATTTCAGGGGAAAGAAAGAAAGGAAAAAAGTCCCACGGTCCATCACCACCTTAATGTAGTTTCTAAAAAGAATATATGAACTCAATGGCAAGCAGTGAATGAAATTCTTCTTGTAATGCCTGTCTGAAAATGCACTTATTCAAAAGGCAAATTTATGAAATCAGGTGACTTAGATGAGCAATGTTGAAAGAAAACATGCTTGTGTCTAAGACAGAGCCACACAGGAACTGTTCAAGAACTGGGCATTATTGCCAAACTACTATCATATCACAGCAATGCTGGCACAAGAGCTGGTTCTCAGTATTATTGATGGCTGTGGGACAGTTTCATGCTGACATCTATCTTTACTGATAAGCTTTGGAACATCTTTTCATTAAGTTAATTTTTCCCTCTACTTAATACAATCACATTCCTTTATTTTCCTTCCGCATGTCATTGCAGCTAAATCAGTGTTGTTGAATCCTTAATGTCATGTAAATTAGAGAAGAGAGGTGTCTTGCAAGGTGTCTCTGCTGAGATGATACAAGAGAAGAGAAATGAAGAGTAACGAACTGCACTGGGAAATGTGCTTGGGGTTGGGGCAGGTAAGGCTGCTGGGACCAGTGAATCTGGCATCATGACTTTAAAACTCTTTGCACAATTTTTACCCCAAGTTTAAAAAAGGTTGACACTGTGCAACAAGATGCAGTATCCAAAATTTCAGGAAGATTGGTATCTTTGTGTGGGAAGCTCTTAGTAGGGTTGAAAGTTGGGTTTATAATGGACATCTAGAAGCAACCTTAACCGTAACCATGGAGCAACTACAGGTAGAACCTCTCTAATCTGGAACTCTCTCATCTGGCTACATCCATAATCCACCATGATTTTAGTTAACTGGACGAACACTTATCATGGGTGTGGCCAAGTTTCCCGTGGTCCCATAAAGTTTGTTTACAGCCACCAGTCCTGGCTCTCAGTGTTCTATGCTGTTATTTTGCTGTAATTTACACCAATATGTCTTCTAAGAGCTCAGTAAGCAGCTGAAGTGCTGGTAATGTGCTATACAATATTGACTTCCTGTGGTCCAGCAAATCCTCGCATTCAGCACTGCTCAGGTCCTGAAGGTGCCGAATGAGAGAGATCCAACCTATACTGTGATTCCATAATACTCAACGGAGTACAAAACATACTAGTTAATCATCAGAAAACTTAATTGACAGTCTCACCTCCAAGTCCCATGTCTCCTTTGGATCCTTTCATTCCTGGTTCACCTTTTGGACCTGGAGAGCCATAATTCCCCACACTTCCCTTTGCACCAGGTAGGCCTCTGACCCCTAGGTGAAAAATATCAAAGAGCTAATACCTTAATCTAGTTCCAAAAAAAGAGCATGGCAATCAACTTCAAAAGTCAGTGAAACATGCCATGTAAAGCATGCTGTTCTGTAACACTCTATGGTAGGCCCCCTCCACTCAGCTCCCCACAACTCAGAGTCTCATTAACCTGAGATACATGTAATTCAAGTGTGCATATCCTGGGTGTCTACTGTATTTGGATAATTTAATACAGCAAGTGCCTCACCTGGATCTCCCTTTGGTCCAGGAACGCCTAAGACATCAAAACCAACATAAAACAAGTCAGAGATATTTGCACACTTTTGAGCTTCCTGAAGCTTACACTTATGGTTTACTTTTCAAGTAATGCATTTGGGACGACATGTTGGTTCTTCAGCTAATGGTTAATGAAATGGATAAGGCACATACAATTTATAAAAATAAGGACTTATTAAACAATGAAGGTGGGCTTTGCTGATCAAGTCTTAAATAATAAGTGGACATTGCATTGATAACATTCCTAAATTAACCCTGTGTGCCAGATACACAGCTCAGGCTAGCTCCAGTAATGTCAGTGGAAGGAGATTTGCTTACCCTGCTGCACTTCATGTTTTCAAGTTCTGTAAAAAGATGTCTCTAAGGATCTTTGCACCACGTAAATGAGCTTACACAGTGAAAGGCAGTAGAGAATCAGGTCCGTACCACATTTCAATCTGAAGGATCCCCAAGTTCTATACAAAATGTAGATCACAGTCTGCCCTGGGATGCATACATATTGTTCACACTGACTTCAATGAGAGCTGTGTGCACACGCCCAAAAGGAGAATATTGTCGTGCACACACAATATAGTACCATGTACACACAACCATACACACACACATTAGGGCTCTGTGTATATTTAATAGGATTCTATAGAAGTTGCTCTAAAATCCTATAGATATGAACAGAAAAGGGGTGAAGAACACTCCACCCATATGCACCTCCAGGGGAAATGTTCATAGAGAGAAAGCAATGACATGTTGCAATTTTCCCTGGGGACAATGGGACAGATTTTCCTTTCATTTACACTATGCTAAATCAGGAGCAACTCCATGGAGTTATTCTAAGGTGAAACAATTGCTCAGCAGATACTCCTTACTAATTTCTTCATATCTAAATGCTGTGATGATTCAGATGATAAAGCTGGTCATTTGAATATGAATTTAGAAGTAGACAAAAGGAGCTGGATTCATTACTGCATCATTCCAGTTTGGGAGTTGAAACTGGTGTGGAAGTGGAGTACTGCAAAGGTGAATCAGGCCTTAGCGGATTAGAAAGGGACTTGACGAGTGAAATTCTGGGACCCATGCACCAGACTTGCAATTCCCTGCACTATCGTACATGAACTTTATTGACTGATGCTCAAC
Source organism: Carettochelys insculpta (assembly GCF_033958435.1). NCBI lineage: Eukaryota > Metazoa > Chordata > Testudines > Carettochelyidae > Carettochelys > Carettochelys insculpta. The sequence goes on from NC_134144.1 coordinate 62,512,030, forward strand.
CTTTTTGAATTAGTTTTGAAGTCTTTGAAGTTTCTTGTATTAAAAATGCAATAGTGTGTGTGTGTGTTATTGTGGAATTGTACGTGTTTTCATACAGCCAGGGGTGACTACACAAATTCATTCAGGTTTTAAAGAAAACCCAATACTGCCCCTTTCCACAGGCTCCTCCCCACCCCCAAGACCTGGAGAGATACGCAGACACTAGTTCAGATTGGATTCCCAGAGACTGACAGGCAAAGGAAGGATTTTTGCATACATAGCCTCACCCCCCAGGTTTGGAAAATTTCTGCCAGACAGGCGGCCCAGCTGGGGGTCCTGCAGCTGAAGTTGCCTTTACTGCATAAATTTTCCAAAAATCCGGCAGCCTCATCTTACCAGGACACATGGGGGAAAGAGTGGCCTGGGGGACCATCTGGGGCCTTGGCACAGGGTGGCAGGAGGTCACCTCCACTCCTTACAGAGGCAGGAGCTGGAGCGACCCGGCCTCCTGCTCCGTTCTGCCCCACGCTGCCACCCTCTCCCAGCCCACTGCGCTCCCACGGTGTTGGGAAGTGGAGTGCCATGTGGCTGGGTGCACTGCTGCCTGTTACCGCGGGGAGCAGAGTGCAGTGGGCTGGGAGAGGGAGGGCAGAGGAGGGCAGGGTGGAGCAGGCTGCCGGGACTGACCCCTACTGCCCAGCTGCTCCAGGTCACCTGATAATCCTCCAGCTCCCATTGCTCAGGGGAGGGGTCTTCAGGCCAGAGTGGGAAGGGGTGGGGTGGAGCAGGGAAGGAGCAGAGACAAGGAAGGGCAGGGCCTGTGGCAGGGCATTCCCCTTGGCCCTGTACCTGGGGCACCGGGGTATGACTGTGGCCTACATAATCCACAGTCACTGGGCCAGCTTCTCAGCTGGTGTAAAAGGGGTGTCGTCTCTCCCCTGACGTAAATGGAGCTGTGCCGATTTACGCTAGCTTGGGCACTGGCCCAGCTGTCTACCATCCAGGCTCCACTGTCTTGGCTACAGCCCTGAGACGGCACTGAAATGCACAGGCGGCAAGCTGCAGAATTTGGCCGGAGGTTATATTCATTGCTGTGAGTCATGCTGCACAGCAAGGAAGACATGGATGTTTGAGATTCAAAACGCTTGTCTAGCAAAAAATCAGAGACAAGGGATGAGAGACGAGACGGAGCCGGGGGAGCAGCAGAGCTCACTTCTTAAGGCGCATATCTTGCTGCTGCCTCACTGGCTGCGGGGCCCTCACCTAGTGAGACTGGGGCACTCCTGCTGCAGAAAGGTTTGGGGTTCTCATGTCAGGTATCAGAGCCTTTCCCTCCCCGGCCTGCAGAAGAGTTGGGGCCTGCGGGGAGAAGGGAGGAATGAGGCAGAACATGCTCAACCCATGGTCCTAATGGAGATCGAAGACTGAGGCCAAGGGGCAAAACGTGTTGGGAGGAATGAGCACAGTCTGAGGGTAATTCTTGACCCAGAATGTGTCACACCCCAGCCTGGGCTCTGCAGGGGTTCCAGGATTTAGCTCTAATGTGAGGCCATATGCCAATCTCATTTACATGCGTATGAAATTGAGAATACTTCCACACCCTTCTGCAGTGGTACTCCCAATTTATCCTACTCTAAATGAGACCAGAATCTGGCCTGAAAACTGGGTCTCCAGCAAGGGAGTTGAAATGTGGCCCAGGGACCAGAATCTGGCCCATAGAGCCTTTTCAGCCGGCCTGGGAAGCTGGCAGCGGTGCCATTTGGAAAGCCAGCTGGGTGGCTCCAAGCCACGCGTGGGTTTTTAAGGATCCATTTGTAGCTCCCGTCTCTGCTCCACCTCGCTGCCTGACAATGAAAGTAGAACTCAGTTTAATTGGTTTAATGGCTGGCAGGAGGGTTCCAGCCATTAAACCAATTAAATTTAGTGCCATTGTTTCAGTGTAGCATGGCAGGGAGCCACCAGCACTGCTCGTTGGGGAAGTGGAGCAGGGGGTGGGATGGCTGTGCAGCCCTGATAAGAAGGAAGAAGAGGTGTGGGGAGAACTCGTGGGTGCTGACCACAGCTTCTTGCTCTGCAGGGCTGGCACCTCCTCCCAGGCAGCCCAGTTTCCCCCAGCTCCTCCTCATTCTACAGCCACGGCCCCTCCTATCTGATCCACTGGCAGCCACCGGAGTTTGGAGCTGTGTCCCATGGTGAAATCTCAGCTCCCCCAGTACCCAGCCCAGCTCTCTGCCCAGCCCTGGGACCTGGTACCAGGGAGCACATGGGAACATTGCAGGCATTTTCTGGCCCGAGAAGTTGAAAGGAGGAGGGTGGGGAGACCCAGAGCATGTTTGTGGGGAGAGCAGTGGGTAGGCAAGTAAGATCCAGGTTTGGGGACAGGTTAATCCTGGGGATGGGAGGACGGATTTTGAGCTGAGAGTCCTTTCCCTAAATTGAGAAAAAAATTAACACGGAGTCTCTTGTGAAGACTGAGAGCTCCCAAATGGGTAAACTAACTGCAAGACACACATGGTCAGGTTGAACCTATCTATTCTGGAGCTCTCTCTCATCTGGCAATATCCGGGGTCCTGGATCTCAGTGTTCCATGCGGTTATTTAGCTGTAATTAACACCCAAATGTCTTCTCAGAGCCCAGTAAGCAGTGTAAGTGCTGGTAATGCTGCTAGACAGTAATGACCTCCCGTAGTCCAGCAATTCTCTCATTCAGCACCAGTCATTCCACGGCAAGAACGAGTGCCGCAGTTTGTGGTGCAATCCTATGAAAGGCTGAGGTGCTCAGTGCCCTGTGGGAACTACTCAGTGCTTGGTAGGAGCACACCTTGGTCACACAGGAAAACTGACATACTCTATGACTGAGTGTGGGCTAGACAGAGCCTGTAGGCTCAAGGAGGTGTTGAAAAACCAGAGGGGCCAACTCTACAGAGGGCTCCATGGCTGGAGACCCTGTGGAGAAAAAGTAGCAGGTGCTCAGCACCCAGTGGCAATCAAGCTCCCCTCCCTCCCCCACACTCCCACCTGCATGTGTCCCCCACCTATTAACTCCACCCCCTTCCTCCCGACACCTCCCGCATGCCATGGAACAGCCATGCAGCCACCTGCAGGAGGCGCTGCAAGGGAGGAGGAGGAAGAGAGATGAGGTGCACTGGGAGAAAGCAGTGGGAAGGTGCAGGAAGAGGTGGGCTGGGGTGTGGCCTTGGGGATGGGGTGGAGTGGGGGCCAAGGCAGAGCAGGATTGGGGAGTGGAGGGGTGGAGACTAAGGGGGAGGTGGAGGGGAGGTGGGGCCTGGGGCTAAGTGGGGGTTGAGCACTCCTGGGGAAAATTAGCAGCTGCTGCCTCTTCAGTCATAGCTCCAGCCTGTTCCCTCAGTTCCTCCCCTGACCCCAGGCAGAGTCAAGAAGTGGGTGGGAAAGAAGTTCTCGATAGAGTACAACTTACTTCCTCTGTCACGTCATACTTCTCCTCTGCCTGGCTAGAGAGCCGTGGCCAGCGGGGAGGGGAGAAGATGGAACTGAAATGTTTACAATTCCCTGCTACCGCTCGCTCATAACTGAGACTACCCAGGGAATAGCGACAACACACTGCATGGAAGCCAGACTCCCAGCAGCCATGCAAAGCGCTGTGGGAGGAGCTTGACTTCACTGGGACCGCTCGCATATGTAAAATGTTGCAGGTAATTATGTCTTCCCAGGAGCAGGGCCCAAATGACTTACTGGGTTGGGTTCCAAAATCTAACTTCCGATTCTGTGCAGAAGAGAAGGGCAGGGACGGAGCGAAAGGAAGGAAGATTTTCATTGGTCCAATTGACTTACCTGGAGGCCCAGGGTCTCCTTTAGCTCCAGGTGGCCCTGAAATGGACATTTGACATGCATTTTTAAATGGTCAGCACTCAAGAATGAATGAGCGGTACAATAACAGGCTGAGCCGTGAGGTGAAAAGGTCAACCTCCTGCTGGAAGAGTAGATGTGCTCGAGAAGCCTGAAAAAATTTAGAGAGACATTATGTGGATGTGCTCGGTGGGGGCGCGGGGTAGAGGGAGCCCTCGCCCATTCCAGCATAGGAAATAGACTCTAGCTGCAACGCAGTGGCACCACTAAGGGAAATGCCAGCCTGGGCTCCGTACTTCCATGCTAGGCCCAGTCTTATCCAATTCTTAGGGCCAGATCCTCACAACTCCATTCATTTTTTGTGGCAGTCACTTGCTGCTACAGCAGTGACTCAATGTACGTGAGGGTTCTGTTCCCACGCTCCCTCACATAACCCGAATTTTGCAGAGGTGGAGGGCTAGCGTTTCCCCTGGCAGAACGCACTTGCTGCAGCCAGGGAAGCAGCAACTGGAGCTCCTTTGGAAAGGTAAGTGCTGGGATTGGAGAGGCAGTTGGGGAGGGGTAAGCCTGGCAATGAGTTAGGGCTGTGGGAAAGGGCAGGGGGGTTAAGCCTGGGGTGGGTTAGGGCTGCAGGGGGGCAGCGAGTGGAGTTGAACCAGAGCCATGTGCAGGGGGTGGTTGAATGGGTGGGGTTAAGCTAGAGCCACGTGCATGGCTGGTGAGCCGGAGCCGTGCTCGGGTGATGAGCCAGGCCACAGAGGGTTTGAACTGGAGTGGGGAGGGTTGAGCCGGGGCAGAGGGTTAGAACCGGGGCCAGGGGGTTGAACCGGAGACACATGTGGGGGGGTTTGAACCAGGGCGGGGGGAGGGAGTTGAGCTAGAGCCACAAATAAGAGGGCGGTGAGCCGGAGCCACAGCTGGGCGTGGGGGCAGTGGGTGAGCCGGAGCAGTGTGCTGGTGGAGAGCAGGTTGGGTGGGGCTGAACCAGGGCCACATGGGGCTGGGGAGTTTGAGCCAAGGCCAGCGGGGCAGGAGCAGGATTTTGAGTTGCACTTAACTCCTATTAATGCGAGTTAAGCACAACTCGAAATTGTGCATTTGAGGGGTTTACTGTACTCTCGTTATAAAATTGGGCCCTGTCCCTGGTTACTCCTTAGCTATTACTTTACTTTCATAACTATGCCTATCTTTCACAAAGTGCTTTTTCTCAGTAGAACTAAGAGCACTTCACTTCGCAGTCTTTAATGTATTTACCTTCGCAACACTCCTGTGAGGCATGGCAGGATTTCACGCATGGGATTGAGGCACAGTGACTTGGTTCAGTGACTTGCCCAAGATCACACAGGAAGTCTGTGGCAGAGCAAAACTTGACGCGATGCCACTCAGGTCCTAAGGCTAGTGCCCAAAACTCTGGATCATTCATAATAATGAGTTAATGGCATAACACCATTTACGCAGCTGAGGATCTGAGCCTTCCCCCTTCACTTTCAGAGAAGAAAGCTGGCATTTTCCCTGAGGAAACCATGGAATTGGGCATCTTCCAGATAAAGAAGGCTCTGCCCATTGTATTGCTTTTTATGGCACTTTCAGATTGCACACAAGATATAACAGTTAAAAAAAATGAGAGAAAGAATCGGAGAGACACCTGCAGCCAGCATGAGATTGTTCACCCTCATCAATAAATTGTTGTTGCTGACCCTAAGGGTGTTGATTTCCTCTTCTAAGCTTTTGATCAATGTTTCTTCACCTCTAGCGCTCTTTCTGTAAAGGTTTCTGTCTTGAAGAGTTTCGTTGTAGAAGGAGCTGACCAGTTTCTGTGTTAAATGTGAGTCTTCTCTATGGATGTTGTGCATTTCCTCCGGCATCTTAAATACTGGGAAAAGGGAAGACTTTGTGGAATAAGTATTCTTTATCAATCCTGGGAAACTCCTGCTCTATAGAGTAATTTCTATTGACTCTCCCTGATTGCCTGCAGAATGGATACTTCTCTCCTGCAGGAGAGGTAGAGCATTACCTGAAAGAGGGGGATGGGTACGCTGCACAGCTCAGCCATGTCTCTGCTGCTTCTACCCATGCTAACCTGTCTATGCTGCCTTTTATACTTGGGCTAGCTCATTGAGGGTGTGTCTGCACAGCATTTCAGAATGCAGAATGGACGCTATTAGGAAATAACTTTGCAAACATCTACACAGCAAAACCGCTATTTTGAAATAATGTCAGAATAGCGGATGACTTATTTTGAGTTCTGTAAACCTCATTCTATCCAGAATAGCGCCTATTGCCAAATAGATATAGACAGGGATTTGGGGCTATTTTGAAATAGGAGGCCTCTAGCCCTACCCAGGGTGCCTTAAATGTTATTCAGCATCCAATCAGTGTTTTGTGTGTAGACACACTATTTCAGAATAAGCTATCCTGGAAAATCTCTTCCAGAACAGCTTATTCTGAAATAACACTGCTGTGCAGACATAGCCTTTGAGTGTACTGATCAGGGCAATACACCTCTCGCTTGTAGCATAGGCATAGCCATTGCCTCTCACCAGCATATGTAGACATTTTTAGTAGGCCCTTCATCACTGTCTGAGAACAGCATGTCTCTGATGAGGACTTCTCGCACCTTAGACTTAGCTTTCAGCCTTGCAAGGTTAAACAGTTTCCCATCAGATCTTGTGTGCAGCAAGATGCCCTCTGTTGAAGATCCAAAGGCGTGCTTCAGGAGGAGTGCGACGATGCTGCTGTAGTGTCTCACACAGAAGACCAGCTTCAAAAACTGATGGATCAGTTCTCCAAAGCATGCAAGGACTTTGGGCTTACCATCAGCCTAAAGAAGACAAACATACTCGGTAAGGATGTTGCTGAATCCCCATCAATCAGCATTGACAACTATACGTTAGAGGTCATCCACGAGTTCGTTTACCTCAGGTCCACCATCACTGACACCCTGTCGTTGGACACTGAGCTAAATAGGAGGATCGGAAAAGCAGCCACAACTCTGTCCAGACTCAGCAAGAGAGTGTGGAATAACAACAAGCTGTACACTCACACCAAAATGCAAGTCTACAGAGCCTGCATCCTCAGCACCCTCCTTTATGGCAGCGAGACTTGGACCCTGTATGCCCGCCAGGAAAAGAGGCTGAACATCTTCCACTTGCGCTGCCTCAGGCGCATCCTTGGAATATCATGGAAGGACAGAGTGACCAACACCGCCGTCCTCGAGCAAGCTGGAATCCCAGCCATGCACACCCTCCTCAGGCAGCGTCGACTCCGCTGGCTTGGCCACATCCACAGGATGAATGATGGAAGGATTCCAAAAGACATCCTGTATGGTGAGCTAGCCTCTGGCAAAAGACCTCCCGGACGCCCCCAGCTGCGCTACAAAGATGTCTGCAAGAGAGACCTCAGAGAGGTAGACATTGAGCTGGACAACTGGGAAGAACTAGCAGACAACCGCAGCAGATGGAGGCAGGGGTTACACAAGGGCCTTCAGAAGGGCGAGATGAAGATCAGACAGCTAACAGAGGAGAAGCGAGCGCACAGAAAGCACACTAAGGACTTGCCAGACACCCACCATATCTGCAAGAGATGCAGCAAGGACTGTCACTCTCGTGTGGGTCTTCATAATCACAATAGATGCTGTAAATGAAGTCCTCAGTTGAAACTTTAAAGGGCGCCATCCATAGTCTATGCAGACTGAAGGATGCCTACTACTACATCACTGTATTTTGGTGCCACATGTTCCTGGCCATGTGGGCAGATGTGACAGCAACAGCTGTAATATGGGTCTGGAAAAAAGCAGTTTCCAACAGAGGGAGTGATTCGCATGCTCAGGGTCATTTACTTGTCCTTCAGAACTTTCTCTGAGGCACTGAAGCAAAGCATGATTACCCTCTGCAAAGAGCTAAATAAATTCATGGAGGTTAGGTCCATGAATGGCTATTAGCCTGGGTGGTAAGGAATGTTGTCCCTAGCCTTTATTTGTAGGGAGCTGGAGATGGATGGCAGGAGAGAGATCGTTATCTGTTCATTTAACTCCCTCTGAGACAGCTGGCATTGGCTACTGTCAGCAGACAGGGTACTGGGCTGGATGGACCTTTGGTCTGACCCAGAATGGCCGTTCTTATGTTCCTCTCCACCTCTCACCCTGAGTTCCCCAGAAACACTGAGATCAGCTTCTTGCCAGGAGGCGAGAGCATGCACAGCCCTCTCCCCACCCAGCAAACACATTCTCTCTGTGCACCCTTCCGGGACTGGCCCCGCAGGACAGAGGGGCATAACAACCCGCAACAGGTCAGATACTGACTGCTTTTGCATATTAGCTGGATCATGCTTAAACAGTCTGGCTGGCTACTTCTCATGCACCAGTCACCACAGTAGTATCTCAGCTGGCTGAGCGAAGGGGGACTTTCCCAGAGAGAATGAAAAGATACACCAATGGTGGGAAGGAGGGAGAGCTGAGGAACGTGGTGGAGGACACATGGGGAACAGACAGAGCCCCCTAGTATCTGGCAGAGAGGGAATGGGGGGCACACAGAGCCTTGCCATGATGGGGCAGAGGACACTGAAGAGGAGAATGAGAGACAGTGACACACAGAGCCCCTGGCATGGCAGGAACATGGGGACTCTTGGGAGAGCAGGGAAGGGGGAATCCAGAGAGACCCTGGCATGAAGGAGATGGTGTTGCAGGTTGCAGGGAGTCTCTGATATAGAGAAGGGTAAGGAGCTTACTGGGATGACACCTGGCGAGAGGCAAAGAGCCCTGGCATGTACAGTGTGCTTAGCCTACTGAAGCAGCAAAGCCTACAGCCTTCTAGTGAGGCCCATCACCCACATATCAGGTCAGACACGTTGCCAACCCCTCCAAGTGTCTTTGGATTTCAAGGCTCCAGGAAATGGCCATGCAGGAGAATTACCTTTTAGCGTCAGTAGCCCCACACCCAGAGTGAGCATTGTTAAGTAGGTTGCCAGCGCAGTCCAAACACAGCACACAGAAGGCCTCTTCTTGCTCTGTGGTTCTAAAGTCCAATAGACATAAGACACACTGCATTTGAAATGGAGTTCACAGGGACAGTCTCCTCTTTGCAGTGCATTCATGTCTTTGGCCAATTCAATGCAAATCAAGTGTTTGAACCATGCTCGAAACACATGCCTTGCCTACATGTGCAGGGTACATGGAGCTACACTCTGCTAGGAGAAGCTGGCTGCCTGCACACTACAGCGTATGGTCTTGTGGCATGTTATAGATCTATCTGACAAAGTGGGTCTTTGCCCATGAAAGCTTATGCTCCAATAAATCAGTTAGCCTATAAGATGCCGTAGGATTTCTCATTTTTTTGCAGATACTGACTAACATGGCAACCCCTCTGATATGCTGTATGGCTACATGCAATTGGGAACAGCTCTTGGATGGGGGAAGTAGCAGGGTGCTGCAGTGGGTCTGGCTTCCTAAAATCTTCCCCCGCTGCTGAAGCCTTTTACTGTGGTGGGGAAAGGTCATGAGCTCAGGAAGATGCCCATGACAGAAGGCTCTGCATTCAGAATGCCCTAGGAGCACTCTGTTGGCATGAAAAGGGAAGGAACACCGCTGAAAGGACAGTATTCTGAAAGTTTTCACTTAAAAGCTACAGTACCCTAAAAAATCTAACTTCCAAAGAATTGTTCTTCAAAGCAGCTATTCTGAAGGCCCCCCCACCCCCACCAGCAACTTCCACTAACCCTAACAGATCCAGGGGTACATACCAATGGGCGGATTGCACTTAGCTAAAGGTTTGCCTTGATTTACAGCCTGTACAATCCCAGCACTCACTGCATGGGAATTCCTGATTAACTAAGGGTTCTATGTGGAGATTGCTCCCAGGATCAAATAGATAATTAATATGCTTGTGTATATTTCTGTATTCAAAAGTAACACACTGGCCTTGCATTTCATTTCCAGTTGTCCCAGGATTCCATTCAAAGTATGTTAAATAAATGCCACCAGAACATGGGATAAGTCCTTTTTAAAAAAAGTGCCACCCACATCTACACACACACACACACACACACTCACCAAAGTAAACAATCAACAGCACGCTAAAAAATAGAACAAAACATGTTAGCAACATTTAAAACAAATGTTGAAAAGAAAATGCAAAAGAAGTAAAACTGCTTGGGCAAGCAACAGCCTTTGGGGTAAAGATTTTTGCTGAAGCATTAAAAACTGTTTTGTACATGCACTAAATTGCCCTCAATTGAGTGCTGCAGAGTGTATGATGCTGAGTCATAATGATTACAGTAAACCCTCGAGTTAGGCAGGGGCTGAGTTCCTGCAACCTTGCATTACTCGAATTTCCACCCAAATCGGGGGAGTTGGGAAGTAAGCTGCAACCTGGTTCCTGGCTCCCCTGGGCTTGCAGGAGCGGGGAAACTGACCAGCCCACCAGAGCTCATCAGTTTCCTGGCTCCCCCAAAACTGGCGACATGCCTGTGAAATACAATTGCTCCCAGTTATTTTAACTACCCTAGAGCTAAGCCTTCTCCACACATGCCTCTTGCCACACTTCTCACTTGATTCGCCTGGGATGCTGCTGCTCAGTTAGGGAAAGCTGCTCCTCTTGGAAGAAGAACAAAAGCAGGGTGTTGCAGCAGCCTCCTCAGTGCTTCCAGGACAGTGGGGGTGCCAAGGTTTGTTTTACCGCTGTCTGTTGCCTGGCACCACAATGCAGAATACAGACTAACACGGCTCCCTCTCTGTCACTATTCAGATATTTTGGAGCATAAGCTTTCGTGGGCAAAGACCCGCTTCATCAGATGACCAAGCGGGTCTTTGCAAGGTGCCCATCCCTCCCATTTTGGCCGGGACAGTCCCGGATTTAAGGCAACTGTCCCCAGGTTTTCTTGTTTTGTTTTTGAAAAAGCCAATTACCCAGTATTTTCAGCTCCAGCGCTCCCCCTGCTGGGCAGCTGCAGCAGTGGCCTGTTGTGGCTGGCAGAAGGCTGCCGCTCAAGCAGTGGCCAGCAGGTGGCGCTGTCGGGCAGGGCTCAGAGGCAGGCACACGAAGCCATTGGGAGGACAGACTGTGTGTGTGTGTCAGGTTGTGTCACCCCTCCCCATGTGCACCCTAAAGCAGCATTTCTCAATGGGAGGGATGGGGTGAGGGTGGGGCCTGCCAGACATTTCAGGCTGTGGGGCTGAAGCCCTGATCCCTGCACCCCCTGTCCCCCACTGAAGCTGGGAGCTGCAGAGCTGAATGCCCAAGTTGGTGACCCCACGGGGCCAAGGACAGGACCTGAGGGCTGAAGCCCCGAACCCTGGCGTGCCCTTCCCACCGTCTGAAGCCTTGCTCCCCAGTGCACCCTTCCTCCCCACCCCCCAGCTGGATTCCCAGCCCCAGCCCCAGCAATCTCCTCCCCCTAGGCTGAAGCCTGATTTCTGCTGTTCCCCCTCTCCCCTGCCAGTGGAGTTGCAGGATGGAAAGTCTGAGCCCTGGTGACCCCGGTGTATCCCCCCCCCACGCAAAAATAATGAAGTACAAGTGCAAGACAGCCCCAGAGACCCTCTCTCCCTGCCTCTGGCCAGCTCCCAGCCCCCTTTTCTCACATAGCCAGTAAGAGCTGCAGGCGGGGGGGGGGTGGGAGGCATGGCCCTACAGCTGGCAAAGCCCTCAGAGAGCAGGGGCTGCAGGGGAGCCTTCCTGGCACACACACTCTAGTTACCCTGTCCCTGCCCCCCGAGCTCTTCCCAACTCACACACAATCTCTCGCTAGGCCTGTCTGCCCATAGCCCCTAGCTACTCCCTGCCTGCACCCTGAGCTACTCCCGGCCTGCACACAGCCCCTAGCTACCCCTTCCCTGCACTCGCAGCTACAACCTGCCTGCCCGCACAGCTACCCCTACCCTGCATCGTGGGCTACCCCCTCCCCACACAGCCCCTAGTTTCCCCGTCCCCGAGTGCTGAGCTACCCCCGGATGCAAATAGCCCCAAGCTACCCTCTGCCTATCTCCTGAGCTATCTCCTGCCTGCACCCTAAACTGCCCCTGCCTGCAGCCTGAGCTAGCTGCCCATACACACCCAGCCCCTAGCTATCCTTCCCTGAACACTGAGCTGCCTGCACACATCCCCTAGCTAGCTCCTGCCTGCAAAACAGCCCCTGGCCACTCCTCCTTCCACACCTGAGCTACTCCTGAGCTGTTTTCAAACTTTTTGAGGTGAGCCTCCCACCTCACCACAGCCAAGCCAGGCTGGGGGGCTGCTGGCGTGAATGGGATGGAGGTGGCAGTGCCTCCTGGTCCTGCCGTATGGAGCTGGCTTGAGCCTGCTGGGCCCTGCTTCCAAACCAGAATTCACACTACACGTATATCTGAGATTCCCCTCAGCCCAAACCATAATTCCTACCTCCCCTCCCCTCCCCACCCATGCGGGAGCCTGGAGCTTTTAAAGCATGCTGGGAGCAGGGCCTCTCACAGGTCCAGAGAGGCCTGGGCCACTCTTAGATTTTGAGGGCCCTCATCATAATGCAAATAAAAAAAGAGATGATACATGAAAACAAAATAAGGTTCCAAAAAACAGAGACAGAATTGGAACACTTTTTATTTAACACATGCCTTTTGGCCTATCAGAGGCCAAAAAATTAACAAGTGTCTAAATCTGAGCCGCCCTTTGAGCTTGAGGTCAAGGTCAAATGGCACTTGGTCGATGCGCTCCCGCCCCTGGTTGGCCAGGTGTCCCGTATTTATCATAGGGAAATATGGTCACCCTAACCTTTGCTCATGAAAGCATATGCTCCAAAGTATCTGTTAGTCTGTAAGGTGCCACAGGACTTCTTGTTGTTTTTGCAGAGACAGACAAACTCGGCTACCCCTCTGATACAAATGCTCATCAAATCCCAGTACTGAAGTGCCCCTGTGCAACAACCACAAATCTCATGGGACATCCCTGGGGTAGCAGCTGACTCAGGGGCTGTTCAGAGGGAGAAGACAGTGTGGGGTATGAAAAGCACGTAGGTAAAACTGCAGGAATTTGTGTGTGCACAAAGCACATTCCCTCCCTCTACCTCCCCTGCACAGCTCCTTGCCCAACCTTTGGGGCAAGAGCAGTGAGCACCTGCCCTCTGCAACACTGGGTTCAGGAAAGCAGCTGGCAGGGAGGTCCACTCTGGGAAGAATGGGAGTTTGTACCCCCACTCCACTCACCTTAATATAAAACCCCCTAAGTCAGCTCCCTGTAAAGTGAGGTTCTACTGTACAAGGAGAATCATTTTCATTAATTTTACAGTAGAATTATTTAAAGTCACCAACAGTGTTTTATATCAACATGCAATTCATATAACATTGATATTTGCTATTAACTTTGGAGATTTGAATAGCTTAACTATGGAAGGCCTTGGAATTTTACACAACGGAAATGTGTTTAGGATATTTAAAAATATACTGGAAGCAAAAAACAGTGTTTGCTGTCAACTGTCTCCTCAGCAGTAGCTTTTTGGCTGGAAGAGATGTGCCCCAGATACGTGAATCTGGAACATATTTCTTTATTAATTTTCAGATACATTTAGGCTACATCTACACGACAGAGATGTTCCGAATGAACTTCTTTCGAAAGAACGCAGCCACACACAAAAAAGTGGATCAAAAGAGTGATCTGCTCTTTCGAAAGAGAGCACCCACACAGCCCCTGCTATTTTGAAAGAACAGGCCAGGGGTCAAAAAAAATCAGGCCCCATCAAGGCGGCTCTTTCAAAAAAAGGGCCTGCAGAGCAGCTAGACACGTTTTCTTTTGAAAGAAGCTGTCAATAGGGGGCACTCTTCCTGAAACAGGAAAGGAAGAGCGCTTGCAAAAGGAGCGCCGCATTCTTTCAATTTACGTTCAGAAGAACCCTTTTTGTGTGTAGACGCTCCACAGGACCTTTCAAAGAGCCTCCCCCAAACTTTTGAAAGAATTTGCTAGTGTAGACAGAGCCTTAGCAGCAAAAGTAATTGCATATGTAATGCTAATAGATCGGACGTTTTCTTCACAGATCCACCTGAATACTTATCAGTTTAATTAGCAATAAAGTACTTTACCATGTAGTTCAAATGTGGTGGGAGCAGATGAGGCAAACCTAATTTTGTCTGAATGTCTGAACGTTGAGGCATCTTCAGCGTACCTCTTCTGATTGTGCGTGGTGATTTTTTTTTTTTTTGTTGCCCTAGAGTCCTGTCAGATTACAGGCACTGAAAAAACAAGGAACGTTTCACTTCATCATCTGAATTTGTAATCTCACCTGCTATGCATTCTAATCAACTCAATTGCTTTCCAGACCTGCAAGATACTTTTGATGTGGTAATTTAATCTGTTCCTCAAAAATCGTATAGCTCAGATGTTTAGCAGGGGTGCGCTAAAGTTGGGGGGCTGGAGCCCTTTGGGGAGGGTGAAATTTCATGAGGGGTGAAGCTTGATTGGCTTCTGGGTCTCAGGCTCATCCATCTTATTAAAAATGTTGAAACATGTTACTGGTTTTCTGCCTGTGTATTCACATTTATGTACCAATTAATAGAGCTTTTACAGTCAACAGACTTATTTCCTTACACATGGGCCGTTTCTACACAGGCCACTTTCTCCAAAAGTAGCATGGTAATACACGGCCCAAAATATGCTAATGAGGCACGGATGCAAATTCCCCGTGCCTCATTAGTATACGGTCACGTGATTTGGAGTCCGGAAGACCGTTCTTCCGGACTCCAAAACGCTGTGTAGAAGTGCAACCCCCCAGGCATCTTCCAGAAGGAGGTCCTTCTTCCGGAGGCCCCTTCTTCCCACAAATTTTCAGGAAGAAGGGGTGTCCGGAAGAAGGGCTTTCTTCTGGAAGCGCACCCAGGGCCGCGCTTCTACACGGCGTTTTGGAGTCCTGAAGAACTGTCTTCCGGACTCCAAATGACGTGACCGCATGCTAATGAGGCGTGGGGAATTTGCATCTGTGCCTCATTAGCATATTTCGGGGCGTGTATTACCAAGCCACTGAGAAAGTGGCTTGTGTAGAAGCGGCCATGCTGAAAGGTCTTTTTTTTTTAAATGTGCAAATAACTGAAAGTTCCATCGGTTTGGATTACATTAGACAGGTTGGGAAGGCCCTTCAAATTCAAGCAATGAAATGCAGGACCCGACATCCAGAGTTTGCTCACCCCTGCCTCAAAGTTAGCTGGAAGTGGGGAGAAACCCTGAGTTTGTCCATGTACATGCAGTTTGCTCCTGCTTGCTTAGATTTGTTAAATATTCAGCTGATGGAGCGGTGTTTTGCTCGCTATAAGCAATCGGGGCGTGGTGGGGTCACAAATTTTGTGAATATTAAAGGTAGGAATTGTGAGGTCTAATAATCAGTGCTTGCAGTTATTGTGGGAATACAGAAAAGAAAGACTGTGCTTAACCTGTTTCAAAGGAGGGAGACACCGTCCGCCTAAAGAGCCTTGTCTGGACAAGGGCTCCCTTGCTGGACTTCTGTGAGGTTAACAGAGGAGACAGGACTCTCAATTAGCAGATTACGTACCCTCCAGGCACTGGCCCTCAGACTGGCTCAACCCATTTCTCCCCATTGTGTCAATGGCAGAATGGCCAAAATAGGCTCCATGAGGGATTTCTTTTATTTTAAATTTACTCCAGCAGATGCTGGAATTTCCAGTGGCTGGACTGTGCTTTGTGCCAAGAGCTGGAATCACTGGTTTGTGCTCAAAGCCAAATCCACCACAAGCAGGTGGGAGCAGCGGATGGACAGATGGAGGGGCAGCCAACAGACCAGGAGTGGCGCAATGAATGGCCAGCAGGGCAGCAGCAAAGAGCCATAATGAGTGGCCCCCAGGGTGTCAGCAGAGACGGGAGACAGATGGCCAGCAGGGGACGGCAGAGAGCAGTGAAAGGGTGGATGGTGAGTGATCAGAAGCACAAATTGCCTCTTTACCTCAGGCCACTCAGCCTGGGAGGAGAATTCTGTGCATGCACCTCTTAGCTCCAGGTTGCTCTGACCCAGGGCAGTAACTGTGAGTGGGACGCAGAGAAGGGTTGGGCATACGAATGGGACATTGTAATTGCTGGACTAAAGAACGTGAGTGGCAAAGGACATTGCCCAATGTACTTGGGGTGGGATTCTTAACCATGGCTTTGTGAATCAACTCTTTCTGGTGTTTTCCCAAACTGGTGCCAAGTTACTTCCCTTCCTTTTATTACATGTTTCTTCTCTGTGCTCAGACTCTGTGCTTGTGAGTGGGGAAGAGGCAGCAGCATGTCCTGGCTCCACCAGTGACTTTCATATGCAAACTCAGGCAAGTTATATCACTGGATCAAAATCAACCCGGCAGTAAGTGGCACCCATTTAAATTGCTGAGCCAAAATGTGCAGATCAGTGGTGATGAAAAGAGTGGTGAACGTGACATGAAAGTATAAGTGGTGCAAGCACTAGCAAAGCCAATGGCAAGTGGCATAATTTGAACCAATCCGCTGGTCAGTGGTTTTGGACAATGAATGCAATTCCTTCGCTGAGGAAGGGAAATGCCGGTAGCAAGGAAAAGCAAGGAAGGCTGTGCCTGCATTTACAGTGGCAAATAGAGTACAGACACTGCAAGCCCCATTAGCACTGGTACAAATACAGGTTGCACCTCTTATGTCTGGTCTGGTATGGATGTTGCCAGATGGGAAAGAACTGTAGTGGGACAGTGCAGGAGCCCCAGTGAAGATGGGAGACAGAGTGTCCACTTGCCCCGTGGCAGTGGGGGGGCCACATTGTGGAGTCCCTGCCTGCCGCACAGCAGCATGGGGCCGGGGGTCAGGAGCTTGGGAGCCAGGAGGTTGCCATGGGGCCAGGATCCAGAGCCCCCACTGGCCCCATGGCAGAGTGGGCCTGGGAGCCAGAGCTCCACCCTGCCCCATGGCAGCCGGTGGAGGGGCAGGGGCTGGTTGGAGCCACGTAGCAGCCCTTGGGAACCTGGGCTGGGGCCAGAGTGCCAGGGAGAGAGGCTGGGGCTGCAGCACCCCTACACCTCCCTTCGTCCCACAAATTCTCTTGTTCAGGACCAGTCAGAGCCAGAGCATGCTGGATATGGGAGGTGCGACCTGTAGTAGTGTAGCTGTTTCCTTAGCGATGCATCCTGCCAGCTCTCCATGGGCCTAGGCGCTCCATGTGCCCAAGCAGTGGCTCCCAGGGTTACGTTTCTATTTTTAGACTGCAGATTGCTATTTTTAGCAATGCAGCATCTGGCTGCCCCAGCCTTTCCCTGCCACAGTGAAAGGTTCTGTCTGTGGGGAAAGGCTGGGGACAGACCGGCAAAAAGACCTACAAACGTGCTGGCAGGCAAACCCATTTCATTTACAGGGAGCAGCAGCAGTTTGTACCTATCACTTTCAATTAGTTTTGTTTTTTAAAGGCAAAGATTGAAAACCCTCCAATGGATTTTTGTGCCTCCCACGTAAAAAAAGAGCTGTGAGGGTAAAGTTCACCTCTCAGGCACACCACATTGTATGGCCTTAATGTCAACAGTTACACTGGTGTGAAAGCAGCATAGCGGTGCCCCCACCTTTTGGGGCTTCTAGGCTATTTACTCCAGCAGGTGAACGTGTGAGGCGCAGTGTGAATGCTATTTCTGAGAGACCCATAAGTCAAGCAGTGATTCCCACATGACTTTACTGGGTACTTTTCCCTTTCTTCTTCAGTTGGTGCCATGGTAATATGTATCTACACCCATGCATGCATGTACCTGAGTGTCCCCTCATTTACACCTCTTTCACACTAGGGCAGCTCCAATGTCCTCAGTGAAGTCCTCCTGAACGTACACCCAACCACAGTCTCTAGTGCAGGGGTCTGCAATCAAAACAGCAAGAAGAGCCATTTTTATTTCAAATTCAGTTACAAAACCCATACTCCAAGAGCCACAATGCACATGAATACGAGACAGTCCTTAACAAATAGCGTCAAACCCTACTGTGGATATGTAGGTTGGATATTAGGAAAAACGATTTCACCAGGAGGGTGGTGAAGGACTGGAATGTGTTACTGAGACAGGTGGTGGAATCTCCATCCCTAGAGATTTAAGACCCAGCTTGACAAAGTCCTGGCTGGGATTGATTCTGCTCTGGGCAGGGGACTGGACTTGATGACCTCCTGATGTCCCTTCTAGCCCTAGGATTCTATGATACTTATTGGCTACGTCTACACGTGCAGCCAACATCGAAATAGTCTATTTCGATGAATAACGTCTACACATCCTCCAGGGCCGGCAACGTCGATGTTCAACTTCGACGTTGCTCAGCCCAACATCGAAATAGGCGCAGCGAGGGAACGTCTACACGTCAAAGTAGCACACATCGAAATAGGGATGCCAGGCACAGCTGCAGACAGGGTCACAGGGCGGACTCAACAGCCAGCCGCTCCCTTAAAGGGCCCCTCCCAGACACAGTTGCACTAAACAACACAAGATACACAGAGCTGACAACTGGTTGCAGACCCTGTGCCTGCAGCATAGATCCCCAGCTGCCACAGAAGCAGCCAGAAGCCCTGGGCTAAGGGCTGCTGCCCACGGTGACCATAGAGCCCCGCAGGGGCTGGAGAGAGAGCATCTCTCAACCCCCCAGCTGATGGCCGCCATGGAGGACCCAGCAATTTCGACGTTGCGGGACGCGGATCGTCTACATGGTCCCTACTTCGACGTTGAACGTCGAAGTAGGGCGCTATTCCTATCTCCTCATGAGGTTAGTGACTTCGACGTCTCGCCGCCTAACGTCGAAGTTAACTTCGAAATAGCGCCCGATGCGTGTAGACGCGACGGGCGCTATTTCGAAGTTGGTGCCGCTACTTCGAAGTAGCGTGCACGTGTAGACGCAGCTATTGTCACCCCTATTTTAAGAACAGTGCACACACAATGATTCGTACAGTTGAGTCTCATGATTCACGAACTTAATGTTTGCAAATTCAATTTTTCACAAGCGGCTGAGTGGCTGCTTCTCTGAGGCCCCCGCAGAAGCGCCAGCAGTGGTCACTTCCCCAGGGCTCTGGGCAAGAGCACCGGCAGCCGCCTCTTCCCCCGGGCCCCAAGCAACTCCCGTGTTCATGAAAAATCAACATACGTGAGGGTTCTAAACATGGAACCCTCGTGAATGTTGAGACCCTACTGTATCACTTAGAAAGTTGTTACCCCCATCTCCAGGCTTTACCTGCCTCAACCCCCCACACAGCGCCCCATCCCCCTGTTAACCTCCCTCAGCCCCACGCTGCCCCCTCATCCCCGGGATTTACCTGCCTTGGCCAATAAGCGCCATGCACTGCGGCTGCTTCTCCATGGCCACTGTCCTCATCCCCCACTGCTCGTCCCTGCCACCTGCTTCTCGGCACAGCTGCCCAGCTCCAGCAGGGGCAGGCTCAGCTGTGCCCTCCCCCCAGCTCTCCTGCCAGCTGACTTCCCCCTGCCCTGCTGGCTTCCCCCCACCACAGGTGACTGCTCAGCAGCCTCCACAGCTGCAAGTGGAGTCAGCAGCAGCAGTGCCCAGGAGCCGCAAGTGGCAGGTTGCCGACCCCTGTGCTAGTGCCATCAGTGGAGATTTCCTTCCCTACAGAAATCTTGCCCCTCCTTGTACAGAAGGTGGGAATTAGAGGCCTTTATGGCAGTATCAGCCTCTTGGTCTTTCCCCAGGTATTGCATTGGGCTCTTCACAGGTTAAGGGGCGAAGCGCATGGCCCTAGTGGCTCTGCAGAGTCGAGAGTTGAATGTCCAGGAGGTGACAGGTAGTGAATGAGAAAAGCTGCTGCACTGGCTGAGAGCTCCTGTCTTTATGGTCTCCCGCTCTGTTCTTCTGGAAAGGCTGTGCCCAAGGGTAGACGAAGTGAGCCTCAAAATGAGTCCCTGAGCTTACCTTAAGGGCAAGGAATCCTGGGTGCGACCGCTCATCCTCCTCCTGCCCAAACAATGTGCTGGAAGCTGCTACTCTAATAATAACCACATTGCTTGAGCAAGCCCTCCAACCAGTCACACACCCTGCTTCTGCCTGCATTTCCCCACTTATTTAGTAACCCCATTGCACAATCAAAGTCAATCGAAGGCTGCAGGCAGAGAGAGCACAGCAGGATCCAAAGCATCACAGAAGGAGAGGAGCCAGAAGCTACAGTGAATGCACAGTGGAGGCTAAGGAAGCAAATCCAATAAACGATCTCATGTTCCTCCTCACTGTGATATAAATGTATATTAGAGCTGGATGACAGAGCCTTTCTGACACATTTTGTCATTTGTTTTGGTTTACAGCCTGTTGGAATCATGTCAGGAAAGTTCCAAAGTTCTGATGACACCTGC
Source organism: Carettochelys insculpta (assembly GCF_033958435.1). NCBI lineage: Eukaryota > Metazoa > Chordata > Testudines > Carettochelyidae > Carettochelys > Carettochelys insculpta. The sequence continues at coordinate 62,532,115 of NC_134144.1, forward strand.
TGTAAAAGCTACTTTAGAGACTGACTAGCGTACCAAAAGCCGCTCCTGCCAGACAATTGGCATTTCTGAGTGATGGAACGGGGCCTGCCCTCACCTGCCAAAAGACACATGGGCTAGTTCTGATGAAGTGGAGCGTGTGAGGATTTTATTCCCGGGTTAAGTTGCAAGTGTTTCCTACTGTCCTGTAGTATCCCATGGTGAGTGCCTCAGTTTCCCTAGGCACAGCATCAGTGCATAGCAGTGATGGGAATTTCGATGTGATGACTTCTTACCCGTAGGCAATGGCCATTCATACTCCTTGTAACCTAGGCAACCAGGTGACACCTTTCTTCCCTGGGGAACAGGACAAAGGCGGGAGGAGCCTGGCAGGTTAGATTGGAACTGGGCTGTTTAGTGTGGCACTCTCGCCTGGCTGGAGAGGGAGGAAGAAGGGTCAAGGCCCTGGCTTGGGGACCCCCTGTGGGCCCCCTTTTCCCAAGAAGTATTGTTCTGGCTGTTTCTGGGTTCTGTGCTGACAAGTCTGTTCTACATTGTGTCCCTGTCAATGAATAAACCTTCTGTTCTACCTGCTGAATGAACGTCACATCTGACTGCAGATGGGGTGCAGGGCCTGGTGATCCTCCCTCCATGACACTAGTGATTTCGGACACTGGATTAAACACAAGTAGTGTTGAATTTTAGTCTCTTTCTCTGCATGACACTGTAACTGCAGCATCTGAGCACATTCCAATCTTCAATATATTTAACATCACAGTACCCCTGTCAGGTAAGGGTGGGATGTTATTGCCGTTTTACAGCTGGGGAGCTGACGCACATAGAGATCAAGACCCGTGTCCTCAAATATATGTAGGTACCCAATCTCCAGTGGTTTCAATGGCAAGTAGGCATCTACCTCTGCTTGCAGATTTCGGCCTACGTGCCATACCCAAGGTCACAAAGAAATCTGTGGAGTAGCACGGTAGTGACACTGGTTCTCCCAAGCCTCAGGCCAATGACAATTGTGAAGCAAAGTGGATGGATGGTATAAGGTTAGCACTGGGTGGAGCAGGGTAATTCTGTCCATGGAGGGTTTCAAAATTTGGTTTCATTGTGATTCAGAATTCAAAAGTGTTTACATTCTCCGTGAAAGAGAAGGGAGCAGTCTTTGTGGCTGGTTGCTTCACAGTCCCAGACCAGAGAAGCTAGGAGTAAGCTGAGCTTCCATGGACCTTAGGAACCCAGGCTGCCAAGGAACCATGTGGTGCTTGCTAGTTGGGACTTCCAGGATTTCTGGGTTCCTGGCTCTCCATCAGCCCACCAGCAAGCTGCCAACAAGCCAGGCAGGCAAGCAGATGGTGAGCTCTTTTGGGCAGTCAGGGCTGGGTTCCATTGAAACTGATACCAAACTATGAGTATATTTCTGACCACCTCTCTCAATGGGTATTCCTAATACACAAAAATTAAGAAACTTGCAGATAGGACTGCCTGGGTTGCAGGTGTCTTCCAGGGTGGGTGGGGAAATCATTAAGCTGCTCACATTTTCCCTGTGCTTGAAAGAGTTTAATCCATGTAGCTTATTTAAAAAAAAAGATGAGGAGGTGACTTGATTGCTGTAGTACATTTAGGGTGAAAAACTAGTGGGTACTAAATGGCTTTTCAATCTAGTAGAGAAAGTCATAACAAGAACCAAAGGCTGAAAGTAAAAGCCAGACAAATTCTAATTGGAAATGGGCTCACATGTTTAGCAGGGAGGGTGACTACCTTTTGGAGCAAACTGTCAGGGCAAATTGTGGATTCTTCATCTCTTCAAGCCTTCAAATCAAAGCCTTTAATCAAAGATAAATGATTGGGCTGAACAAAGCAACTTGGTGAACTTCAATGGCCTGCGGCATAAGAGGGGGGAGTGTCAGACTGGATGTTTAATGGTCTCTTCTGGCCTGAGAAATCAATGAATGCTTATGTTCCCTGAGAAGCACAATGTGTGTCCCACCTCCACCGGCTGCAGGAATTCTCAGAGCAAACTAGCTGCCATCTCATGCCGGCAGGTGTCTGAGAAAGTTGGAGGTCAATTTGCAGTATTTTTTAAAAAAACGGGGAAAAAGCTTGATAGTTCTCTGCTACATGTCCCACAGTTACCGTATAGCAAATGGTTTGATTACTGGGATTCTGGAATAAAGTCCTCAGGGACCAAGAGTACAGCAAACTCTCATCATGTAATTGGGAATTCTATTGTAATGTCTATCTTCTGGTCCCATTTTACAGCTGTTTCTTAGTTGTGTTTTAAAACATATTGTAAAATGGCTTGTTACCCAGTAATGAGATGCAATGCTCCCGAATAACAGAAGGAGTAAGCCTTTGCTATTCATTTGCTTTCAGGATCCACTTTTGTAATGTTGATTTAATGAGGCCGGTCATAATTTTAATTTGAAAAATAGGGAGTTCTGTGATTCTCAACAAACATCGTCTTCAGCAAATCACTTTCTTATTATGTTTCTTGATCACTGTCTTTGCAGTTGCAGGGTTTGATCTGCATTCTCCTTCACATAAAGATCCCTTTGTGCCCAGTGACCCTTCTTATTGTCATTTCTTATTTAAGCAATTACTTAAAATGGCCTGATGCTGCTCCCATCAGGATAAACTTTCACGAAGTAATGTACTAGCACATTAGTACTGGCAGAGATGATATGAACTTCCTTGGGGTGGTTTGGGTGAAGTCCGTGGCTAAGTCTGCACTAGAAGCATCTGTCTCCAGAAGTTACTGCCAGAAGAGATGTTCCAACAAAACTTCTGTCCACAGATTGTGTCTACACATAAAAGCAGATCGATATTTTGATCTGTTCTGTTGGCAAAAGAGACCCCCGGAGCGTCTACATGGCTTTCTTGTCAATAGTTTCTGTTGACAAAATGCAGTTTTTGTGTAGATGCTCCGTGAGTTTTATCGACCAAACCCTAGTGTTTTCCACAAAACTCTAGTGTACACGTAGCCGGTAAGTAATCAGAATGCTTCAGTGGTTTCAAATTTGCTGATAAGGTTTGTCCTGTTGTAGGTAAATAGAAGCGCTCTTTACCCAACTTCGCTCTCAGTTCAGCGCAGCCTCATCTATTCTAAAGCACTTTATGCTGATGCCGCTCCCAGACATTCACTGGTAGAGGCATGACTGTAAATAAGGCTTCCTGAGGGCACATTTTTAACACCATGTGCATTAACCCTTCGTTCTGCATTGTAGAGGGGAGCAAAGGTGCTAAGGGACTGCCCCAGTGTATTGCAAAAGGGAAGAAGCAGCCGCTGGACATCACATCTTATAAGACAACCCAGACCTCTCAAAAATACAACGGAATGGTGGATCGGGAAGCAGGGAGGACAGAGCCAGACAGAATCGGCTCATCTTGCCCTGGGAGTTGACAGATGATCAGTATGAGTGTGAATGCTGGTCTAACACCATTAACTCCCCTGCATCTTCCCCTTCAGAGCAAAGGTGAGAGCAAGCTAGGGAGTGAGGCTAGACATCCACAAGGGGTTGTTAGAGAGACAGGCCGAGATTACTGTTTGGACAAGAGGCAGGCCTGGAGCAGAGGTAGGTCCCTGAGTCGTCAGCAGGATGTGTACAGCCTGCATTGTTTCTGCAAGGTCCCCTGAAATAAAAGTGAGAGAGAAGCTTGGCCTACTTGGGAGGGGAGGGTGGTTCTGCCTCAGCACAGGGGAATGGGATGGGATGGGATGGACGACCTCTGGAGGCTCCATCCAGGCCTACGTTTCTAGGTTTCACCCTCAAGGATCCAGGGATCATCGATAATGAAGGAGACAGTAGACCAGTATAGTTGGGCTTCCTACTTCAGCCATCTCACCAAATCACGATTGTTGGCTTCAGCTATTTGCCAGTTGCCCTATCACCACAAGGTGTACAACCTTTCTAACCTCCTCGGTTTCTGTTTCTAGCAGGGCATACAGCTTTCCACCTATGCCCAGGCCTCAGCACATCTGCTTTGTGTTTGGTACAGGGGGACATGCAAATGGTGGGTAAAAATAAGGCTAAACCTTCAAGGCCAAAGCTCATGATGTTAACTGGAGCTCTGTGTCTCTGTGGTAAGTCCACTTCCCTGTGCACAGTATGGACATCCTACTAGGCCCCCCCATTTGAAAACTAGGCTCACTGTGTTGAAATTCAGTCACAGTTGCTTATTGTGTCCTTGTGTCAAGGTGATCTGGTGCTTCAAGGAGAATTAGGCAAACGTGAAGCAAATAAGTAGTATCTGAGAGAAGGAAACTGATAAAAACAGGAACTTCAAAGGAGAGAAGTTGATGATCCTGGTGGTCACTTCTGACATCAAAGTTTACTAAATGTTAATTATTTGAGAAGGGGAAGCAGAGCCAGTGCTGGCCAGGACGCAGAGCAGCTCTGGAAATCACATCTTTTGTAACTTTGTTTGGAACTTTATTAACCTAACTCTTCTCAAAGTGAGAGTCCGCCTTGTCATGCTCCCAGTGCAACCAAAGAAAGCTCCTCTGGATCCAAAGTCGAGCGTTTGCATTGTCTCTATTTTACTTACATGAGAACATTCCAGTGAGGCTCTGGCTATGGCCGAGAACTATCCCTTCAGCTTAATTAATCCATCCTGTTGCTGATTTGGCTTCTCGGAGGGGTTCCTCCGCCTCCGGGTTGGTGGGCGGTCACTCCACCCCACTACTGCAGGAGCTGAAACAAACCCTCAGGCCAAGAATCCACTAAACCCTGCCTTGCTTCAGGCAGGCGAGATGCAGCAGTTCAGAGGCCTGGCCTTGCTTCAGGCAAGCAATGGATGAAATAAACGCAGGTCAGGGATCCTAGCCCTAGATCAGGGCTGGCTGCAGACAAATACCATTCATGTTGAAAGAGAGTTTAGCAGTTCAGCGGGCCCAGGCCCTGGTTCAGAGTGGGGCACCAAACAAATGCAGTTAACAGTTTATTATACATTTGGGGTGCCCAGGCCTTGATTCAGGGCAGGTGACAGAGAAACACAGTTAGATGTCTAGAGCAGTGGTGGCCAAGGGTAATTCACTGGATCGCCACAGACCACCCCCCGCCCTCTGGCCAGTCACCACTCCTCCCCTCCTCTGCCAGGCCACCCCACAGCTCATCATCCCCCCCACCAATTACTGCAGAGCTGCAGCCCCCAAGCTGCACCACAGTCCCCAAGGTTGGGGGCTGGAGGAGCGACCTCTGCCGCTGCCAGCACGCACTAGTCCCACCACACGGTGGAGCGTGTGCACGGAGTTGCCAGAGGGACGCTGAGCCGCACGTGCCACAGTCTGCTTCCCCATTCACCACACGTGGGAACACAAAGTGTATTGGACACTGCAGGTTTAGCAAGCCCAGACCCTGGTTCACGGTGGGGCAGCAAACAAACGCTGCCAGGTATAACCCGGCAGCCCAGCAAACAGTCTGTCTCCTTGTGCCAGAGAGGTGCAGGCAATTCGCCTGTGTCGGTGGAGAAGGGGAGACGGCCACCTGCTAGGTGGGTGGCCGGGAGGACGCAGGCCCATGGACTTCACTGCGTGCCAGCCCAGGGCCCTATGCCACACGGATCAGCAGGGATCCGCACCACAACAAGCTGCCCTAAGATCCTTTAACAGTCCTCACTAAACCCTGGGCCATTTGCGTTTCCATCCCCCACCAGCACGTACCTGAGGTCAGGCCGGTTCCTCAGGAGTTCCTGGGGGTCCAGGACCAGCTGGGGTCCAGGAGGTCCAGGCCAATTCTTGGCCACTTGCAGGTGTAGCAGTCCCAGCCAGTCCTCAGTCTCCCAGACAGAGAGTGCTGGGCAGACTTCTGGTTCCTCCAGAGGCTGGAGACAGACAGACTGAACTCTCAGGATGGGCTCCTATAGTCCAAGCTCCTCCTACTGACTTCTAAGTGCTGCCCAAAATGACTCCTGGAGGAGTTTCTTCGTCTCCGGGTCAGCGGGCGGCTGCTCTGCCCCACTACACCCCCAAACGAGCAGTGATGGCTCTGCACAATAGCACTTAGCTTCAGCGCTTTGAATCCCTTCCAAGGGCTATGAACAAGCTTGTGCCAGTGGTTACAAATAACCAGCAAGTCTCAGAGTCTAACTGGAGCAATGAATAAAGCTATAAACAATCTAAAGGCAGAGCTAGGCTTATGGCTGAACCCCCATAACATCTATGGACGCCCTGTGTGTTCCCCTCCTTGGATAAAAGGTGATGCCTATTTGTTGCCTGAAAATGGAAGCCTGTCTGTCACTTCAGGCTGGCTCTTTCCTGGGTCCCTGAACACAGTAGCTGCATCTACACGTGCACGCTACTTCGAAGTAGTGGCACCAACTTCGACGTTAGGCGGCGAGACGTCGAAGTCGCTAACCTCATGAGGAGATAGGAATAGCGCCCTACTTCGACGTTCAACGTCGAAGTAGGGACCGTGTAGACGATCCGCATCCCGCAACGTCGAAATTGCTGGGTCCTCCATGGCGGCCATCAGCTGGGGGGTTGAGAGATGCTCTCTCTCCAGCCCCTGCGGGGCTCTATGGTCACCGTGGGCAGCAGCCCTTAGCCCAGGGCTTCTGGCTGCTGCTGCGGCAGCTGGGGATCTATGCTGCAGGCACAGGGTCTGCAACCAGTTGTCAGCTCTGTGTATCTTGTGTTGTTTAGTGCAACTGTGTCTGGGAGGGGCCCTTTAAGGGAGCGGCTTGCTGTTGAGTCCGCCCTGTGACCCTGTCTGCAGCTGTGCCTGGCATCCCTATTTCGATGTGTGCTACTTTGACGTGTAGACGTTCCCTCGCTGCGCCTATTTCGATGTTGGGCTGAGCAACGTCGAAGTTGAACATCGACGTTGCTGGCCCTGGAGGACGTGTAGACGTTATTCATCGAAATAGACTATTTCGATGTTGGCTGCACGTGTAGACGTAGCCAGTCTGAACCGCTATGTGTAAACCCCCTCACAGACCGGTACCCTTCTGCAGCTGTTCACTGGCCCCAGGGACTGAGGTCATCACACCTCACTGTTTTGTAGCTCCTAGAGGAGCTGAGGTAAGTCTTCCACTGGGGCAGAATACAATCTCATGCCTACAATGACCTGTACAAATAACAGGCCTAAAACTGATTCCGTAGTCTCAGGATATGCCTGTGTTCACCATGTCTAGCACAGGGACCTGAAATCATCTGACTTCTGCTATAACAACAACTTCTGATTTCCACATAGCCATGTTGATTTAGCTCTGGCCACCCATTTGGGTTATTGAGTTTAGCATCTTATTCTTCTGTGCCATTTTTTTATTCAAACTTTATATTTTGTGTGGGTATTAGGAGCAATTATTGTACAACCTTCTAATCCAACAGCACACGGCCACTCCCACCCCAGTATAAGGCTTGTTGGAACAGCTAGATAAGGCCAAGTGGAAATCCTGCATGAAGGGGAATGGGGAACAATATGTGATGACTCATGGGATGAAAGAGATGGAATGGTGGTCTGCAAAATGCTGAAATACAGTCATGTACTTTGCACCTTTCAGGCATGCCCAGGTAAATTCATGAGTAATCACCCAAATCACCAATTGTATAACCAATCCCAGATTGGGGTCTGTGACTCTATATGGCATGTGTGGCATCCTGGACAAGCCCCCAAAACTGTTGGAAACAAAGTCAGGACATCATGTATGAAGCAAGCAGGAGGGTTTATTACGCACAGCTGGCAGAGTGCCACATTGCCCGTCAGGACACAGTGAAGCACTGTCAAGCAACTAGTTACCACTGATTATATAGGACATCAATGGGTGGAGAGAAGCAGCTTGATAGGCACTAGCAGCTAGTCGAAATGAGAACAATAAGCCAGTAAGCTAACGGGTTACACATATGAATCCGCCCATAGCTCAAATAACATTTTTCTAGTGCATAGATACTTAATGGTTTAATTAAACAATGCATGCATGAAATTCCAATCAGGAGTTCAAAGGGGTGATGGTGATTCTTTCCAGATAGGTGTGATCCAGAGATACATATCTAGGGATTTAAGGCAAAACCAGCAAAGATAAATGGCAAGCATACTGAGTTTGTTATACTTTATTACACTTTGTTTATATTTTTAAGACTCTGGGCTGGTAACAGGGGGAAGCGTGTGAGTAGAAAGGGAGAGAGAATGTTCTTTTAGCCTAGTTCGGAGACCTTGCATGTAGCTGCTGCTAGGGTAGTTAAACTCTCTCCGACTTCAAGGCACCATTTCTATTTGTGGCCTTGTTGAGACCTGAAATGTATGAAAAAGGGCAGAGACAGCAGATTTTCACCAACACTGCCTGCCTGTGAACCACATTACATGTTACGAGATAGTTAAGCGACATACCAGACTATGAAACTTAGGAATGATGAAAAGGGGTCAGAACAAAAACCATAATATGCATTGGAAAATTTTACCCTACACTGTGGTCGTTGTCCAGTGCATGATTCTACCTATAGGGTGACAGTATTTAGTCAGTCCTGGCATTCAAATCTCTGACAGCCAGGGAGTCACATAGAAAGTTGTCAGTCCTGGTTGCACCACTTTGTTGGTGCCACTCTTGTTGCACTGAGTGTTTGCCCTCCACAGAAGGAAGTCCTAAAATCCTTTCCAAGTGCAGGTTCACAGTCTACGACTGTACCAAACATATCGTTTCCTGATGACAAATACAGAAATACTCGCATCTGCACTAGAGCTGTGGGAGCTTTGCAGACTTGCAACTGCAGAGAATAACTCTGAAATTTCCATTCATCACTTTGATCCCTCTACCACCCAACTTCTATTTCCCAGTTGTCAAAATACTCACCCAGGCCATTGGCCTCCGAACGAGAAATAAGGATGGTCCAGGTAAACTCTGCTACTCTTACCAAGACCAAACTTCTGCTGAAGTTAATGGGAATTTTGCTAAAGCAAAGAAGGCAGGATCATAATCTGTGGAAGAATCACCCAAACTGAGAACTTCCAGAACAACCGTATGGAAGCATTATGGGCACCAGCTGTTCAGATTTAGGAATGATCAATAGAAGCAAGGTTTATAAAGGTTTCTGGGTTAAATGAAATTGATGGGATTAGTGTGAATATTCCTCATTGAGACTATCAATGGGGTGAACCACTATAACTAAAATGAAAAGCCTTCTGTCCTCCATCCGCCTCTGCCACCAAGTTTAATCCACAATCTGAACTCCTTCCATGTTTCCAGAGTTCCCAAAAGTTCACTTCATGGTGGTTTCTCTCTGGCCTCGCATTTCCACATGCCCTACACTTCCTTGTTCTAACCAAACCTGGAAGCAGAATTGCAACAGTAGCACTAGAAAGTGCTCTTGCAAAATTTCTGGCCTTGTTTTGCAGACCTGGAGAGTAGTGAGAGTTTAGATCTGACCTCAGTCTTCACACTGTCTTAGCTAAGCCCTTTATAAGTGGCAATTGTAATCACTCTCTGCAGTGAAGGGACATACAAACAGTATCTGTGGCTGATTTCATTGGTCAGTACTTACTTGTCTTTGCACTTTCTGATTTTGTTAATGGGGCGTGGGAGAGGCAGTTCATCAAAATGATCAGGCCAGGTCCTGAGATCTTCACTCCACTGGTATTCAGGCAAATTCTCACTGGAGGCACAGGCTCAGTGAACCTCCTGTTATGCCTCAGAAGGAATGGAGCTTATAGAACCACAACTGGAGTTCAGAGTTCCTTCTCTAAAGGCTGAATTCTCATTCAGGTGTTTCCACAGAGTCCCAGGCCAGAAGGGACCATTGTGAGTGTCTATTCTGACCTCTGAGGATCACAGGCCAGAGGGCTTTCCGACGTGAAGGTCAGTATCTAGGCTTTGGGACTGCTTTTGTCACCATGGTGACTGAGAGGTGAACAAACTTTCTAAACCCCCCAGTTTCTGCTCCTAGCAGGGCGTACAGCTTTCCATCTATGCCCAGGCCTCAGCACATCTGCTTTGTGTTGGATACAGTGGGAGCACTCAAGTGCTGGGCCAAAAATAAGGCTAAATCCTATCTTCAAGGCCTAAGCTCAAGGTGTCAACCAGAGCTCTGTGTCTCTTTGGTAAGATCCACCTCCCTGTGGAGAATATGGACATCCTGCTAAGCCCCCACATTTGAAAACAAGGCTCACTGTGTTGAAATTCAGTCACAGTTGCTTATTGTGTCCTTGTGTCAAGGTGATCTGTTGCTCAGGGAGAACTAGGCAAAGGTGAGGCAAATTAGCAAGTAAGTAGTATCTGAGAGAAGGAAACTGATAAAAACAGGAACTTCAAAGGAAAGAACTTAATGGTCATGATGGTCACTTCTGTCCTTCAAGTCTGTGAGATGTTAACTGTTTGAAAAGGGGAAGCAAGACCCCTCACTGGCCAGGACACAGATCAACTCTGGAAATAAAATCTTTTGGAACTTTGTTTTGGAACTTTATTAACCTAACTCTTCTCAAAGTGAGAGTCCGCCTTGTCATGCTTCCAGTGCAACCAAAGTCAGTACCTCTAGATCCAAAGTCAAGTCTTTATCATTGTCTGTTTTACTTACAAGAGAACTTTCCAGTGGGGCCGTGAGACTCATTAGCAAACTATCCCTTTGACTTAGTTAATCCACCCCAAACATGCAGTGATGACTGTCCACACTAGCACTTATGTCAGCGTAAAACGCATTGCTCAGGGGATGGCTTATGCACACCCCTGAACAACATAAGCTATATCAAAATGTAGTGTAGATGTAGCCAAAGTATGATAGTGGGAGAAGTCCTGCGCATTAACGTCACTGCCTTGCACACAAAGAGTACCACGCTGTCTTTTTCTTAACAGAGCTGCTGCTTGGTTACGATCCTGCATCAGATGGTGAATGAACTTTGTTGAAGGCTTTGTCTGCATTGGAGAGTTTTGCTGCTTTATCTAGCCTGTTAAAGTTACAGCAGCACTTCCACCCCAAAGTGGACTCTGGTATACCACTGGGAAAGTGCTTATACCAGTATTGTTCAGCCTGCTTTGGGATGTGAAATACACTAGACCAATACGAGGCATCTTTGTAGAGGGGCTTTTATTTATATAGCTTATTTGGGGGGGAAAAATCATACCCCTTGCCAACTGTAGTTATACTGAAAAGCTTGATTGTAGACCAGTCCTAAAACCATGCTTTTGGTGACCTGTTTTTTCCAGTCATATCCTACTGCTAAGGTAGTGACTGTCTCCTGGAAAAGGAAAAAACTAACTGCTCCCCTTAGTCTCTCTTTTGCTAACAGGAAATTTATCATAAGCATATTTCCGTAATCAAGGGCTTGAGTGATACACATGGTCCTTACCCACTTCTGAATGGTTCTGTTAATTGCAAGATAGCAAGCAGGATCTGGTCCTAAGCTTGAACAATCTCATTTCTTTATGTCATTATAACTTCAAACTTATTTTTAAAATCGTGCTAAAATAATAAGTAGGAGAGGTGGCAGGAGCCTATGCTTTGCCAGTCAAAGATCGCAGGAGTATGAGTTGAGATGTACAGGCAGATTTGCTTTCATTGGGTAAGTAAATTAAGTTCCCTGGTTTTGGGTGCGACAACAGTGAGACACACTTTGCAAAGAGGCTATTAAAATAAGTACTTCTCACCCTGACTTTCAGTTTCCATTTGCCAAAGATGAAACTTTATCTTCCCCATGTTTATGCAACATATTAAGTAGGAACCTTTCTGGTTTTTCCCCCCTACAGTGAACTTTGCAATAGTTCTCGTTAAAAGCATAAAAATCAGAAGTCATCTAATTATAGCTTGAAGCCTACATAGCACTGGCAACAGGAATGCAAGGGAAGACTTTCGACAGCACCCACTAGGATTTGGATGTTCTTGAAAATCTAACCCTCAAACATCATTTGAGTCTTCATCCAAAATACTATGGAGGCTTATATTCAAAATAAAACCAGACAAAAATCTCTAGGAGCAATGATAAGAAAGGGAAAAAAATACCTTGTGTGCATGGCAGAGATGTTAACACTCAGGACTTCTCCCGCTGTCATACTCTGACTATGTCTACGCAACATTTTGCTAATGACTTATGCTGTTCAGGGATGTGCGTAAGCCACACCCAGAGCAATGTGTTTAACATCATCATAAGTGCTGGTGTGGACAGTCACTGCTGCTCATTTGGGGCAGATTAATTAAGTTGAAGGGATAGTTCTCTAATGCAGCCATAGCTCCACTGGAATGTTCTCTTGTAAGTAAAATAGAGACAATTGCAAATGCTTGATTTTGAACAGCAGCTCACAGAATCACAGAATCATAGGGCTGGAAGGGACCTCAGGAGGTCATCTAGTCCAACCCCCTGCTTCAAGCAGGATCAACCCCCACTAGGTCATCCGAACCAGGACCTTGTCCAGCCAAGACTTAAAAACCTTGAGGGATGGAGAATCCACCACTTCTCTAGGCAACACATTCCAGTACTTCACCACCCTCCTGGTGAAGCAGTTTTTCCTAATATCTAACCTATACCTCTCCCTCTTGAACTTCAGACCATTACTCCTTGTTCTGCCATCTGACACCACTGACAACAGTCTCTCACCCTCCTCTTTAGAGCTCCCCTTCAGTAAGTTGAAGGCTGCTATTTAATCTCCACTAAATCTTCTCTTCTGTAAACTAAACAAGCCCAATTCCCTCAGCCTATCCTCATAGGTCTTGTGCTCCAGCCCCTTAATCATTTTTGTTGCCCTCCGCTGAACTTGCTCCAGCAAATCCACATCCTTTTTATACTGGGGGGCCCAAAACTGGACACAGTATTCCAGATGTGGCCTCACCAGTGCTGAATAAAGAGGAATAACTGCTTCTCTAGATCTGCTCGAAATGCTCCTCCTAATGCACCCTAGTATGCCGTTAGCCTTCTTGGCTACAAGGGCACACTGTTTACTCATACCCAGCCTTTCATCCACCATAACCCCTAGGTCCCTTTCCATCATACTGCTGCTGAGCCAGTCGGTCCCCAGCCTATAACAATGCTTGGGATTCTTCCGCCCTAGGTGCGGGGCTCTACACTTCTCTTTGTTGAACTGCATCTGATTTTTTTTGGCCCAGTCCTCCAATTTATCAAGGTCCCTCTGGATTTTCTCTCTACCCTCCAATGTATTGACCTCTCCCCCTAGTTTTGTGTCATCCGCAAACTTGCTGAGCATGCAATCCAGTCTCTCATCCAGGTCATTAATAAAGGTGTTGAATAACACCAGCCCCAGAACTGAGCCTTGCGGCACTCCGCTTGAAACTGACCACCATCCAGATATTGAGCCGTTGACCACTACCCGTTGAGCCCAACCATCAAGCCAGCTTTCTATCCATCCTATAGTCCAAGGATCCAATCCATATTTAAGTTATAGAGAAGAATGTTGTGGGAGACCAGATCAAAAACTTTGCTGAAGTCAAGGTATATCACATCCACTGACTTTCCCATGTCCACAGAGCTTGTTACCTCGTCATAGAAGCTTATCAGATTGGTCAGGCAGGACTTGCCCCTGGTGAATCCATGTTGGCTACTTTTGCACACTTTCCCCTCTTCCAAGTGCTCCAAAAAGGATTCCTTGAGGATTCCCTCCATTATTTTCCCAGGGATTGAGGTAAACCTACCCGGTCTATCGTTCCCTGGATTGTCCTCCTCTCCTTTTTTAAAGATGGGCACTACGTTTGCCTGTCTCCCCCGATCTCCAAGAGTCTTCAAGGATAATGGCCAAAGGTTCAGCAATGGTGTGAAGGGCTGGTTGTGTTATTCAGGTCCACTAAAATAGACTCACTGGTACCCAGATTCACTAATCTTAATCCTGTCTCCAGGAAATCTGTCTCAGATTCTTTTTCAGTCCATGCTTGAACTGGGGAATTTGAAGAGGCAGGCAGCCCTCAGGGGATGGGGGCGTTCCGATTCTTTTTTGTCAGGTAGAACCTCCCAAAGAAGTCTCATTCCTTGGGATATTTAAAACTAGACTGAAACATAGCTGAGGAACCATCCAACAGGGAAGAGGCCTGCAGTGTCAGGGAGCTGGGTTGTGTGGTCTCTGAGGCCTATTCTAGCACCAGCCTTTGGGTAAGCCTCGGCTAATGTAATCAATATATGCTGTTAATAACCCAGTGAGAATCTGAGCCATGAAACCAGAATGTGAGCCAGTTTATTACCTTCATGGGCTAACCTTACTAATGGTGTAAGACACTCCAACTCTTATTAATTTAAATGAGTTAAATCCATTTACCCCTCCCATGAATTTGGCTCCTTGTGCTGCATTCACAGGTTCCTGTTAAGCAGGTGAGTCTATTAACAGCAGATAATTGTTCAGTGATTGCTTTCAGGCTTGTGAAATGGGCAGCTGGCTTTCAAATGATCTGTAGGTCACTTTCCAGAACTCATTTCAGAGTTTTGTCTTCCCTCCCATTGCCACACAGGTAACACGAAGAACCTACAGCAAGGTTCCCCCTAATTTTTCTATCCACATGTAATGCTGATAGATCCAGGTTGCCAGCACCAGGGATTGAACCTGCAATCATAGGGGCTAAAGCCCTGTGCTCTACTGCATGAACTAAAGGTCAGCTGTCTGTCAGCCAAGGCTGTAGAGCAGAGTCTTCACTCACCCTGGTAGTATGAGGTCTCAGTGCCTCTGTGTACTGTTTATGCATAGGATAAATTTTGTTATGCACACCCAGGCACATGTAAATATGAACCACCCGTTTTAAAAGAAAACAAACAAACAAACAAACAAAAAGCCCTTGCTGCCAGCAGTGAGTAGCTGTGGGCACTTTACCATTCAGTGAGTGGCGTTTGAATCGCTCCTTGGGAGCCACCCAAATGCACAGCTTACAGCAAGCACAAGCTTACAGATTCACTATACTTGTGAACAGCTGTCATGTGCCACTTTTCCAGTGGGTGTTACACCATAGTGACCTGGATATTGCTGACTTAACCATCCTGAATAAACTGGAGTTTAACAGCAGACGTCTTCGGTTTTCTAGCTTGTTCTGTAGGACTAGGCCCATGTGAGATGTATACCAATGAGTATTACTAGGGATGGTCCAGTGATCTGGGCACTAGCCTGGGTCTTAAGGGTATGACTGTGCTACAGTGAGGAGATGTGATTCCCAGCAGGAGTAGACACGCTGTCTCTGGTTCAGCTCCAGCTAGCAGGATAAAAATAGCAGAATGGATGACAATGCGGCATTGGCAGCAGCTTGTGCTAGCTGTCTGAGTCCAAGCCTGTCTGGGACTGAGTGGAGTTGTTTAACTGGAGCTGCTGCCAGCATCCACACTGCTATTCATAACACCCTGGCTCAGGCATGAGTCCATCTCCCCATTTTGGGAATCACACTCCCAGCTGCAGTGTAGCCACACCCTCAGATATCTGCGTCAGCTCCTGCCTTCTCAGTTTGACCCATGTGACCTTAGGTAAGTCCCTTCACCTCTCTCTGCCTCTGTTCCTCATCTGTGAAATGTGGGTGATCACATTCCCTATGTGGCAGAGAAGTTGTGTGGATACCTACATTTAAGACTGTGAGGCATTTGAACAAGAGGATCATGGAAGTATGGTGCATAGTATAAAGCAACAGGAAAGCCAGATAGAATCTCCACCTGGAAACTAGGAGTGGGTGAACTCATGCAGCTAAAACAGCTCGCAGACTTTGTCCAGTTCTAGAGCTAAATCTTCTGTGGTTCTTGATTTCTAATCTCCTACCAGCACCTATGTGCACATGACTTGTACATAAACATGTACAAGTACCACAAGAGAAACTATTCTCCTCTATTTCCTGAAAGGACTAGAAGTGCCAGTAGTACAACAAGATGAAGAGTTCTTTCAGTGATTTCTAGCTCAGACCTGTGAAGTCAGGGGGTTTGGCTAAATTACAGACCTTTGGTTTTCAAAGCACAAAGATCCAGAGGTTCATGCTTTCCTGATGTAAAGAGGAAAAGCTTCTACTAGTTAAGTATAAATAATCAACATGTTTTAGCTTTTTTAAAGGTGGTTTAAATTGCTGGATTATTGGTTTAATTCCAAAGTGCAAAAATTTGTTTTTGACAACTAAAAACAATGTTCAGAAACTCAATAAGGCAATAATCCTTTCTGAACTATTTGAAAACAAAGCTTTGTGTTAAATAAATGCCGTCCCATTTAATGCCTGGGATGGCCAATTTGCTGAATATGTCATAGCATTTATGACACCAGCAGCCCGGGAATTGCAGAATCAGCCTATTATATCTTTCCCCAAACCAAAAATCTTCCCGTGAACACCTACTTGAGCTCACTGTGTCAGGTATGAGCTACAGCTGACTCCATACAACCATGATGTTCACAAAGGATTTAACTCTATCTATTGCAATGCTGTTTTACTGAGCAATAAATAAATAAAATAATAATAATAATAATAATAAAAATAATAATATGGTTGGCAAGTTTAAAAGACTTTCTTAAAAAATCTTTTCCTATTGCCATATTAAGGATACCTTGTTTTAAAGATCTGATTCTTCAAATGTCATGGATTATGACTCTTGAAACAAACATATTTGCAACCAAACGCAAATCAGCTAAAGTCCCTGGGTGACATGCCTGTTCTCTCCTACAGACAACCTCCCAACCTCATGAGGATCCTCACTAACAGCCACAGTCTATACCCCAGGAACACCAGTCCTGGAACCTTTCCCTGCAACAAAGCCCGCTGCCAGCTTTGTCCGCATATCTTCTCTGGAAATACCATCACTGGACCTAACCAGGTTACTCACAGAATCATGGGCACTTTCTCATGCTCCTCTACTAACATCATATATGCCATCATGTGCCAACAATGCCCAGATGCTTTGTATATTGGACAGACTTCTAACTCCCTTAGACAAAGGGTCAATGGGCACAAAACAAACATCAAAACACTCCAGATCCACAAACCAGTTAGTCAACATTTTAATTGAACGGAGCATTCTGTCAATGACCTAAAGGTATGTGCATTACTGAATAATTATCGCAGCATTCTGGAAAGGGAAACAGCCGAGCTGGCTTTTATATGCAAATTCGGCACATTAACACATTGTTTAAATCAAAACAAAAAGCAGTCAAATAGCACTTTAAAGACTAGCAAAATAGTTTATTAGGTGAGCTTTTGTGGACATGAAAGCTCACCTAATAAACTATTTTGCTAGTCTTTAAAGTGCTACTTGACTGCTTTTTGTTTTGATAGTGTATAGACTAGCACGGCTTCCTCTCTGTTACTACGGTTTAAATCGTGATGGGAACTTTCTGAGTCACTATAGGGGCTTGTCTGCATACTTGGCTCAATCTAATTCTTGACCTTCCCCCCACCCCTCCACTCTCTGATTTGCTCACCTTGATTATCTTTTTCTGATTTTTCCTCCTTGCTTACTGTTTTTGGTTCTCTGTGCCTTAAATATTGAGTCTCTTCTGGTCTGTCTATGGTCTGAAGAAGTGGGTCTGTCCCACGAAAGCTCACCTAATAAACTATTTTGCTAGTCTTTAGAGTGCTACTTGACTGCTTTTTGTTTTGACAGCTAAAGTCCGTGTATCAGACCTGTGCTCTACATTTGCAAAATAATTTTTCCCGACATTAGGGGGCGCTGAAGGGCCACCACCCATTCATAATCAAGATGTACTCTGTCAGCTCTAGCATACCAACAGGAATGAATCACTGACAAAAGTAATCTAAGAGTACATGTCGTTCTGCGAATATATAAGCTGCCTTCCTTGGGGGTGTCTGATTATGCACATGACTTTATGCAGTAGGTCACTTAGCAATTTTCAATCATTGTTGGAATGTTTAGATTTCAAATCACAGCAGCTTTCTTTAGTGAGACACAATCCTGTTCCCTGACCCACGACAAACACCCCTTCTATTTTCAGTTGTTTAAATTTCCCCAGCTCTGAATCTCTGTCCTAACCTCCTCTGGAAGCAAATAAAGTTGAAGAGTTGTAATAATTTCGTGGCGTTAAAATATACAATACACTTGTTCCAGAAATAAAAAAACACCCACTATTCACATTTCATCAGACATACCTCACTACAGGGACCATTTTCAAAATTGTTGAAGGAGACTTAGACTTAGGTCCGCCTGTGCATCTGGGCACATTGGGGAACAAGTGCTCTCCAGAGATTTCAGTCTGAACCAGGGCTAGATGAAAATTGGAATTTCTGGTCACTAGAAAATGCCCATATTTTGATATTATTGTTTCAGTTTGGAGAAAAAGTTGAAATAGCAAAAATGTTTATACAAGGAAAAGCTCAGAAAAATTTCAATTTAGAACCATCAAAAAGTAAAGCACTTGGTGATTAAAGTGGGCCAGTTTCACAAAGCTGAAAATAATCATAAGCCAAATCAGATGGGAGGAAGAATTTAATCAGAAAAAGGTGAATAACAATTGGGAACATTTAAGAACACTTTACTAAATACCCACAAACAAGGACAAAGGATATAGTGATTAAAATATTAACTCGTTGAAAGAGGAAGGCAGCAGTGAGTATATAACAAATGGAAGAAAGGGGAAGTTAATAGTATCAAACATAAATCAGAAACAAAGAACTGTAGAAAATTGATGAGGGAAGCAAAGGTATGTGAGGAGAAATCTATGGCTGCAGCATTAAGGACAATAAGGAGGGTGTGTTATGTATATTAGGGAAAAAAGGCTAACAATAGCATGGGTCCATTACTCGCTAGAAATGGTAGAATAATAATGATTTTATTATATTATTATTATTATTTCTGTTCTAAATTGGGGCAAATCAGATGATGTAGTCATATAACACTGTTTCCATATAATTAGTATCCCAGAAGGATATTAGTCAGTAGCTACTAAACTTAGACACCTTTAACTCATTGTGTTCAGGTAACTTGCATACAGGAGTGTTAACAGAGATAGCTGAAAAGCTTGCTCAACCAATCATGCTGATTTTCACAAAGATGTAGATCACTCAGGAAGTCTCAGAATACACAAAGAAAGCCAGTGTTGTGCCACTATTTTTAAACGGCTGAATGAGATGGTGCAGCTAATTATAGGTCTATTAGTCCGACATTGATCCCAGGTAAGGTGATGGAGTGGGCTGATGCAGGATTTGATTAATAAAGAATTAAAGGACAGTAATGCCAATCCATGTGCATTTATGTAAAATAGATTCCGGCAAACTCAACTGATGTAATTTTGATGTGATGACAAGTTTGGCTCACAAATGTAATAATGTTGATGTAATATATTCAGACTTCTGTAAGGCATTTGACTTGGCACCATGCAAGATTTTGACAAAAATCAGAAGAAAATAAAATCAACATGGCACACATTAAATAGTTCAAATATGGTTAACTTGCAGGCCTGCGGGACCCCACAAGAAATATAGTTCATTCAGGAAATCTTCACCAAGCAAAATCTGTGATTCTAGTGGGGTTCTTCAGAGCTCAGTTCTTGCCCCTGCACTATTTAATATTTTTATCAATAGTAGGAAAGAAAACATCAACTTCTCATGGATAACGTTCGTAGGCAATGTGAAGATTGGAGAAGCGGTAAATTATGAAGAGGACAGATCACTGATTCAGATATAGTGAGATATACAATCTAATGACAAGAGTTGACAATGGGAAACAATATGTGAATGAAGCTGACCACTCCCCGACATCCCCACAGTTGAGAGAGGCAGCTGTAGTGGCCTACCATATTTAGGTTGTGGTCCCTTCTAGGGGAGGTGAGCCTTCTTCTTTTAGCTTGGCTCCACAGCAGCCCTGCTGGAGGTAGCTACATAGGGAACAAAACAGCATTAGAGCATTTCCCAGGTATTCTGGAGCAGCACAGGACTTCTTTGTAGGAATAAATGCACAGGGGCAACTTCAGACGTTAGCTAACACTCCCATCCTGCTTTCTGTCCAAACACCCAGCATGCTTTTGACCGAGTTGACTACCATTGTGCTGAGTGTTCCTTGACATGGCCCTGCTCAACGCTGGCTCCCTCACAGACTTCTAGGCTGTGAATACACTACAAGATAAATTTGAATTTAATTAGCTCGATATTGCCACATGACTGTCTTCATTGTAAATACCTTTAGCTTGATTTCAGGTGCACTAATCTTGAGATTACAAAATCACACTTACCTGATAGGTATAGAGTCAAGCTCGAATTCAGAAGTTCAATTAAAGGCTAGTGTGGAAGCACCATGTCTTAAAAACAAATTTATTAGCCTCCAAAGGTGTTCCATGTATAACCCTCAATGTCCTTCTCACTGCTCCACTCTGGCTGCTGCTCTCCAGTAACAGAAAGACCGTGAATTTGCAAGCGGGAGCAGCAAGGCTTTGGTTGTGGGCTCATGCTAGTATGACAGCCTGAGAAACATCTTTCTTTCTTTGCAATTAGTGCTGTGAGCACATCTGCCCATTCAAATAGCCCCTGTAGGGAGTTCATGCCTCTGTCTCTACACTTGGTATTTTTTCTGCACTGCCCAGCACCAGCCGCTGCCCCACCGCACCATGTGGCAACAAGGCTGTAGTGGGGGTCTTGCTTGTATAACATGCCAAGAAACTTCCTCTCAGTGGTTTGCATTTGTGTTCAACTCCCCTTCCGTCCCACACAGGCACCACACAGTCTGGGCCTTTCCCACACTCAGCCACATGACATGGGTAGCCCCCAACCCAACCCAGTAAAATGATGTGCCTGCCGTTACATGCTGACCATGTTACCAGGTGCATGTGTAGTTCTCCAAGGGTGGGAAAGATATTCAGAGTCTCGCGGCCGACGTGGGGAAGTCTCCCGCAGCATCTAAGATACTGGGGGTTTTGCTGTTGCTGTGGGGGAGCCAGCAGCACTCTTTCCTGTAAGCTGTGAGCCTGTGCAGCACTTGGGAGAGGTTCGAATGCTGCCCAGCTGATTAGCAGAGCCCCCACAGTGAAGCTGTTTTGTTTCCTTTGGTGGTGCACATTTGCACATGCCAGAATGCAAACAAAAATTATTCTGCACATGCAGGGAAAAAAATTCACACATGGATGGTGAAGATTTGAGTGCACATTGGTCAGCACCCCTTCAAGACCTGCTTCAGCTGTCTTATAAGGAACCAGCTGCTTGAGGTTCCATCCCAGGCCAGGTGTTTCTGGTTGGCTTATTTTGCAAGCCTGCTTCAAGTCTCTGGCAGGCAGTTCCCTCTCTCCCTTTGTTCACGTAGAAGGATCATAGCCAAAGGCAACCAAACTCCTCTGTGTCTGTAGGTCCCTAGCTCTGCTGATGTTGCTCAGCACAGCCTCTGCAAGCAGTAGAAAGCATGAACATGGTGTAATAGCTAATAAGGAATTATATAGTTCTGCTTATCGTTTCCTCCCAGTGCCAATTAAAAAGATTTAGTTAAAGAGAATGCAATTACATTGTCATGGATAAACGGGATACAATTAATTAAAACTGAATATTTTCCCTCAGGACTGTTGATCTTTCCAGATGTTCCCCATCTCCTTCCCTGATCATGTTTTATGATCTGGAACGAAGCTATTTTGGAATTTTAGAAGAGGTTAGCAAGAAAGAAATTTAGAGTTAGAGATGATAGAATATCCCAGTTCTTCCTCAAACACAAGCACACACACACCATCATGAGGAAGATCAATGGAATAGCTTCTCCATATCTTTAAGGCATTAGTGACACATGGACAGGCAGTGAACTTTTTCATTTGCACCAACTTGTTAGTGGGGCCTGACCTGACAGCCTATAGAGCAGTAAGTACTCCTAATGAAACCAATTAGGCTATTTACATGATGCTTCTGACCTATAAGTAGCACACCTGACTGCTGCTGAAAGCCTGTCATTCCCAGAGCTGCTACTTAGAACCAATGCTTCAGCCTCTATTGTAGGCCCTAGCATTTTGTGGGGAGGATAGATTTAGAGGTGTAAGCTGCATTAGTCTGTAGCTTCATGCAAAACAAGCAGTCCTGTAGCACCTTAAAGACTAACACATTTATTTATTAGTTACCTGGCAGGGCCAGTGGAAGAACTGAAGAGAGAAACTTCAGCACTTGTGAAGGTGGCAACTGAATGAGGCGATAGCTTTGGAAGATGGTATTTCATTATGGAATTTGTTGAGAGTCTCTTCAGCAATAGCCCAAGCAGAGAGGGAAACCAGTGGGGGATGGGGGATGGGGGTGCATGCAGCAGGATTAGATGATGGCAAACAGGTTGGAAGGGGAGTTGAAGAAAATGGGGAAGTTGTGCTGCTTGCCCAGGGTGAAGGCAGAACTGAGTTGGGAGAAGGAGCTGAAGGAAGTGAGTATGTTTGCAGGCCAGTCTGCAGAGCCCTTCAGCAGCACAAAAGCCAGGATGGAAGAAGCAGACAGTGGGGTGGGATTGAAGGCATCCAGGCTGGTGCTGAGCTGGCTGGGTGAGTGAATCAACAACTTTTCTCTTCACATTTTTCACCTTCCACCTCTTCCCTTGTGGACGAGTGGACAGCTGAATTAACAATTAGTTTTTCAGTTCCATGGCTGAACCAGAAAAACATTAATCAGTTTCAAACAAAACTGACATTTTTTTTCCATTTTTTCCTAACCAAAACGAAAAAAAGATGGTTTGGGTTGAACTAAACAGTTTCACTGGGGATTGGCCTCAGTGATTTGAAACGACTCAATTCGATGCATCTGAAATTTTTGTTTTAGGGGTTTTATTTGGCTAAAACTATTTCCTGAATTCAACACAAATTTGTGAATAGCTTCAATGCCCTGACTAATGCATTTTTCAGCAAATTTATTATACACTGTGGTGAGACGGAGAGGCCAACCTCCAAACTGGAGAATGAGGGATGCCTATGTTCTCCTGGGTGGGCAGAGCCGAATCTAACCTGCCCCCCAGCACTGGAAGTTTGGTGTTGGGTCAAGAAATATATAAAAGCCAGAGCTGCATGGGGACTGGACCACAAGAGAGAGATTTGAGAGAAAAGGTCTTCCAGGAAGTAGAAATCTTTGTAGTCTCCTGAACTAGCTCCAGAGTGGAGCCCAAGGAGTGTACCAAAAAACTGCCAGAGCCACCGTCAGACCAATGCCCCACAGAGCAATGGGGACTGCCAGCAGCTGAGGGCTGCAATGAGACAGGGGACCTTTGGACCACAGCGCCCTATGACCACGTTGGAGCAGGAAGTAGACCAAGGGAACCAGATGTTAGTCCAGTTCTGGTGCCAGAGAGAGAGTCCACATGTTTTGAGAGGATCCTACAGACCCAGTGGTGGACTGTCTGCCACACAAGGGCCCTGGACCTGGAACCCCCACCTCCTTTGTCACTGGCCCCTTTCAGGCCAGAAGGCCTGGACTATGTTGTAGGCTCACCCCAAACCAGATGGCAGTGGGCTAAAGATTGCTTGTGGCTCTGTGAGAGGGTTGTGAGGCTGAGAGGCCACCTGCCCCACTTGAGAGCAAGGGACCACAACACCACCAAAAAATGTCCCCTGACTCTAAAGAGCCCCTGTACCCTGCAAATGAGCTATTCAGCCAGAGACCTGGGTTCTGCAGCCCTTTGATGTGGTGGCCTCCTTTAAATGAAATATACAATAGGATTTTACTGGATTAAATATGAAACCATAGAAAGTGCCACTAGAGGGGTCCCCATGTTAGCTTCAGATTAACGGCACTTGAAGGAATGTTGTCTGCACACTTTTTATGGTGGAGCACTGGAGTATTATTAGCAGGGGTGAAGCAGGACAAGGGTTGGTTATTGAACACGGGCAGGTGGGCTTCTTGCAGTTGTGGAGGGAGGCAGCCTGAGACACAGTGGCTAGGAGTTACTCCTAAACCCATCAACAGTGAAATAGCTAATGTTAAGCATGGTGTCTTTTGAACTGCCCTCGCTAGGTATTACAGAATCATAGAACAGTAGAGCTGGAAGAGACCTAAAAAAGCCACCGAGTCCAGCCCCCCGCTCTAAGCAGGACCAAACCCATCAGATCAGCCCAGCCAGGGCTTTGTCGAGGCAAGACTTAAACACCTCCAGGGATGGAGACTTCGCTGCTTTCCTGGGTAGACCATTCCAATGCTTCACCACCCTCCAAATGAAAAAGTTTTTCTTAATGTTCAACCTGGACCTTTCCAACTGCAACTTGAGAACATTGTTCCATGTTCTGCCATCTGTGACCACTGTGAACAGCCTCTCTCCAGCCTCTTTGCAACCTCCCTTCAGTAAGTTGAAGGCTGTTATCAAGTCCCCCTTCAGTCTTCTCTTCTTCAGACTAAACAGTCCCAATTCCCTCAACCTTTCTTCATAGGTCGTATGCTCCAGCCCCCTAATTATTTTGATCGCCCTCCACTGGACCCTCTCCAGTGTATCCACAACCTTCCTATAATTGAGGGCCCAGAACTGGACACAGTAGTCCAGATGCGGCCTCACCAAAACCGAATAAAGAGGAATAATCACTTCTCTGGATCTGCTGGCAACGCTCCTCTTGATGCAACCTAATATGCCATTAGCCTTCTTGGCTACAATGGCACACTGTTGACTCATGTCCAGCTTCTCATCCACTACAACTCCCAGGTCCTTTTCCGCAGAACTACTACCAAACCAGTCGGACCTCAGCCTGTAACAATGCTTGGGATTCTTCCGGCCCAAGTGCAGGACTCTGCACTTGTCCTTACTGAACCTCATCAGATTTCTTGCAGCCCAGTCTTCCAATTTGTGTAAGTCACTCTGGACCCTGTCCCTACCCTCCAGCTTATCTACCTCTCCCACTAGCTTAGTGTCATCCGCAAACTTGCTGAGGGTGCAATCCAACCCCTCATCCAGGTCATTGATAAATATGTTGAACAGAACAGGACCCAGAACCAAACCTTGGGGCACTCCACTAGAAACTGACCACCATCCCGACATCGAGCCTTTGATCACTACCTGCTAGGCCCGACCTTCTAGCCAGCTTTCTATCCATCTTACCATCCATTTATCCAATCCACATTCCTTTAACTTACTGACAAGAATATTGTGGGAGACCATATCAAAAGCTTTGCTAAAGTCCAGATAAATCACATCCATTGATTTTTTCCTATCCACAGAGCCAGTTATCTCATCACAGAAACTAATCAGATCGGTCAGGCATGACTTGCCCTTCATGAATCCATGCTAACTATTCCTGATCACTTTCCCCTCCTCCAAGTGCCTCAAAATGACTTCCTTGAGGAGCCCCTCCATGATTTTTCCAAGGACTGATGTAAGACTGACCGGCCAATAGTTCCCTGGATCACGCTTCTTCCCTTTTTTAAAGATGGGCACTACATTTGCCTTTTTCCAATCATCTGGGATCTCTCCCGATCTCCACGACTTTTCAAAGATAATGGCCAAGGGTTTGTCAATGACATACGCCAACTCCCTCAGAACCCTCGAATGAATTGGGTCCGGGCCAATGGATTTATGTAGATTTAGCATTTTTAGATAGCTCCTAACCTGTTCTTTCCCCATCAAAGGCTGTCCACCTTCATCCCACAATGCATCACTTATTGCATTAGTCCGGGAGTTGTCCTTGTCTGTGAAGACAGAGGCAAAGAAAGCATTAAGTAGTTCAGCTTTCCCTACATCATCTGTCACTGGGTTACCTCCCTCATCCAGTAGGGGCCCCACACCCTCTCTGATCACCTTCTTCTTGCCCACATGCCTGTAGAAACTTTTCTTGTTATCCTTCACATTCCTCACGAGTTGCAGTTCCAGTTACGCTTTTGCCTTCCTGATAACTGCCCTACATTCTAGAGCTACACCTTTATATCCCTCCCTAGACATCTGTCCAAGTTTCCACTTTTTGTAAGCTCCTCTTTTGTGCCTAAGTTTTCCAAGGATTTCTCCATTAAGCCAGTCTGGTCTCCTACCATATTTACTTCTCTTGCTGCGCATCAGGACGGTTTCTTTCTGCGCCTTCAATAGGGCTTCCTTAAAACACTGCCAGTTTTCCTGGACTCCTTTTCCCTTCATGGTAGCATCCCAGGGGATTCTGCCCATCAGGTTCCTGAAGGAGTCAAAGTCTGCTTTTCTGAAGTCCAAGGTCCTTTGGTCAGGAAGGAATAGGGCTTTTCACCTGCAACTGAGCTATTGTTTCAGGCTGTCTGCAGACTCAGACTCAGTATGGCTGTACTGCATTGGCCCTCGCTACTCCTTTCCATGGTTTTCTTCACAACACAGTCTAGAAACACTCTGTCACTAAAGAGAGCTTAGATTCTGAAGCTCGGTTTTGCAGCAAAGGCTGGATTCCTTCTTCACCTGTGGCACTCTGGAGTTCACAAGAGGTATTTTTTGAATCATTGCTGTGTCGCAGCACTGCTGTTACCATCGAAGGGCAAGACACTTCGATTAAAGATAATTCCTAAGTTGTGGTTAGGAGACAGGTATACTGCAATTTTTGTATCAGCAATGAAATCTGTGCATAATCCAAATAGCCATGAAGTGCAACATCGTCCTGCAAAAACACAGAATCACGTCTGGAAAGCACAAAGCTTCCTGCCTTAAAACAAGTTCCTCTGATTTATGCAACCTCAGGTGTACGCTGAACACATGCAAGGCATATCACTAACTTTGCGATGGCAGGATGATTTAGCTCTGAAAAGTAGAGGAGGGCAGTTACATTTGGCTCACTGACGAAAAGATGATCTGTTTGATTTTTTTAAAGCCAGTTAAAACTGTAATATTAAATGTCAGTTGTACTATGATTTCTCCTGCTCATGTTGGTGACAGTATGCATGGTAATAATTTTAATATGCTCCAAAGGTAAAAAAGCATGTGATCATGTGCAGTTTCCAAATTGTATTTCCATCCATCTTCTGCAAACTCTCCCTCTATGACCTGAATAAAAGCTCCTCAGCTGCATTCTACAGGCACTTGTTCTGGATAAAGACTTTTTTCCTAGTTTCATTTAAGGATGGAAGAAGGCATCGGTCTCAAATGTATGTCCACAGAATTGTGTTTCTTTCCCTCTCCTTCATTCTAATTGTATTCAAAAGTCATCACTGGTGCTGCCATTGTACACGGTAGATGCCGCCTAAGCTCTTCCACCATCGGTTCTTTTTTCACATTTATTGCCAGGAACTGCTCTTTTGCTTGACACTGAGTTAGTTGCTTGACACTGCTTATTGATCTGATGGTGCAAAATTGCCTCTGAAGGTACAGCTAAACTTGCAGGAAGAGAGGCATGGTGGTGGTCAATCTTTCAGGGTTCGATTTAGCATTTTTGTGTACCTAGTGGGGCCACACTAATTCGAACTACTGGGGCTCCACCGCTGACCCTGGTACTTCACACTGTTGCGAGGAGTAAGGGTTTCTCCAGTCGCCTTCCCACTGTGGAGAAAGCAGGAAAAATTGATTCAGGATACATTGACTCCAGCTAAGTAATTCATGCAGCTGGAGTTGCGCATCTTAAATCAGTATTTTTTTCCCCCTGTTGTAGACTTGGCCTCAGCTCCTCTAACCAGCCAGTCCTAGTGTAGTGCAGACTGGCTCTAGGCTTCTAGTATGCCAGGGCACATTAGAGAAGGAAGAAGCCACATATCTACAGCTTATAAAAAGGCTGTTTCAGACACATCTCTTCTCTTTGGCTCAGATTCCTCAGCTTTAGGTACACAACCTACCCCCCCATCCCTCCAATTTCAGGAGAACTATACATGCATAGTCACTTGCATGTATAAGTATTTGCATGACCAGGATCTATATGTATGCATTGTGTTACATATGTTCATATATTATATATGTTCTACAAATGTTTTCTACCCAATAGCAAGATTTTTTGCAAAACATGTGGTCTCATCCTTCTCTGTGATTTTGCTATGATGCCTACTTTTATTAACCTTTTCAAAAAACTACAGATTCAATATATATTTGAAAATAAAGTCATATAAAAGGTTCTACCAACTAAAATGACCAAGGAATCAGGTCTGATCGCAGTACTCTATAATGAATAGGTTCTTTCCATTTTAGACAATGCGCCAAATTCTCTTTTCAGTCGCATCAGTAAAGGTCTGTCGTAAGCTCCAATGAAGTCAGTTATTCTGCTATGACACAGCTGAGTTTAGCCCCAGAAGCATTTTAAAAAGTCTTAGCTCTGACTCCAAAAGATTATACATTTTATTTAAATATTTATCTTTTTCCAAATGTGACTTAAAATCTATAAGCAATTAATTACTGTACTGGCTACAGTACTGCAGTATTCTTCCTTTAATTTCTTATTCCGAGTGGAAGTTAAAACCCTAAAATCATTCCAGTCACACCAGCCTTCAAAGGTCTAAATAGCTAGGAAAAAAAAGTTAAATGCTTAATATCTCTGAGATTTGCAAAGATATTTGAGGATTTGCTAGGGGATTCGGTGCAGCATGAAGAAAGAGTTTTATGGGCAAATAGAAAAACTTGTGTCTACAGTTCAAAAGGAAATACACATCCAAATGCACAAAGATTATGTAGATGTCTGAGTGCTAAACTATCATTGCTATTCAAGAGCTGTCTTTGTCTTTTGAGTCCTAGGTTAAAACTAGTTCAGAAAAAATACAAAGGGCCCTTCCTTTCCTTTGCTGATGTTAAATGAATTTTAACAGTGCAAGGGCCGATTTAAAAAAAAAAAAAGGTTTACACTAATTACTGTTCAACAGCAAATGAAATCAAAATCTCACATGGGTGACTTTTTGAGGTGCTGAATACATGTTCTCTCTAAGCAGAATTTTTTGTCAAGTCAAGTCTTGCTCTGTTGTCTGTAGACATTGGGCTTAACGTGTACCAGATCTGTCTGGCACACAAGGATTTAACCCTGACCTTCCTGCACAGAAGTGAGTTCCAGTCCAACAGTGGCTGCGCTGCCCACCTCTTGCCTGGCAATGCAGCGTAGAGATAGTCTGTGTATTAGAGTAAAGGGAATTCTGCTGGAAGTGCTCAGGTCCTTTTCAGAGTGGCCCTTAAGGAGATCTGTGTAAGTCTGTATTTGCATGAGTGTTTTACTCTCATACTTAAGGGTTGCAGGATCAGGCTCGTGGAGCTAAAAGAAATTGTGCATTTTCCCAACAAGGATAAAAACTGTTGATGCAATTTTCAGAGCCATAAAGTCTCACAGCAAGCAGAGACAGACTCCGGCAGCAAGGCCAGGGGACTGGGGAATATGCTGCCTCCAAGAATCAATTTCTTTTGATCATCTTTTAAAATGGACTCTCCACTACACATTAGAGGTGGGCCCCTCTGCAGTTGATAGATGGAGAGGGGAAGAAATTGCTTTCTGTTTAATCTCCATGGGAAGAGGGGGGCGCCCACCAATGAAAGAAAAATCAACTTTTGGTTTCTTTGCTTTAGCGTCTCTCTGACTCTGAGCCCTGGCCAAAGGACTGGGGTGGGGAGCCAGGACATTTTTGTTCGGCTGGCTCCTATTTTAGTAGTGCTCTGAGGCACTGTGACGTTCCACCTCCTGGATTAGAATATGTAAAAAACCCATTTTTTCAACATTTTCTTTTCATTGCTTCCAGACACTCAGTGCCACATGCTGTTACATCCCCTCGTGTCAGCGGTGACCTGCCACTGCCTGGCATGACATGACCCGATGTAACCTGACAGCGCGCTGGAGATACAAAAACAAAAAGTACAACCGCTGGTAAACATGTGGGGCTCGGTTCTGCCTCAGCCATGCACATGCTGCCCCCACGGACTCCAGTGAAGGGTCCGCAGGCAGAACTGAGGGCAGACGATAGGACTGGGGGTAGCAGAGTACATATGCCCAGCCACAGACTCAACTGGGGAGTAAACTGACTTTGCTCAGTTGATATTGACAGAGCTGCACTGATTTAGGCCAGCTGGGGATCAGGCCCTTTCTGCTTGTAACTTTGCTCTAAGCCGCTTTTCTGTGAAGCTGCTTGGCTCACATTAAGCAAACACTCACAACTGTACACTAAGTGCTCTTCAATTACTGGCATATTTTATAAGCTGCCAATCCACCCTTCATTCCTAAGTATCTTTTAGAATAAAAATTCAAAGACCATTTTGTAAGAATGGATACGCACCACTTTGGTGGGTTTAGTGATCCACTCAATCAATGTCTATTATAGTAGCTGAGGATCTGGCCCTATATATTCAAGCGGTTTGCTCCTGCAAGTGTTGAGCCTCTGCAACTCTACTTGATATCCCTGGAAGGGGTGGAGGCTCAGCTCCTTGCGGTGGTACTCAGCCCCTTGCAGTTCTGCAGTTTGTAAACTGGTTTGGGGGTTTGGGATCCTTCAGGGAGAAGATTGCCACAGCAGTGGCATTGCCAGCTCTCATAATTTTGTCACAATCGTATGATAATTGTTTTCCTTAAAGCCCCAGCTCCTGGAGTCAAGAGGATATTCAGTCAGTCCTCATTTTGAATGAGAAAAAGAAAACTATTTTCTAGCTCTCACAACTGTGAAGAAAGCTTCACAAATCTCTCTCTCTCTCTCTCTCTCTCTCTCTCTGTCTGCCTCTCACACACACACACACACTAAAGCAGGGGAGGACAGTTATCTTTTGGTCCAGATATAGGCAAGATCCAGACTCCAGAGAAACTAAGAAAAAATGGAGGGTCCATTCAAAAGTATCTGTCGTCTGGATTTGGCCTAAAGTCTGCCTCTGGACTAGCTCTGCCCTAAAGGCTCAAAAAGCAAATAAAAATACACCCCAATCCATTATTTTTATATAATCTCATGATTTTAAGGCCAATCTCATGATTTTTGGTCAGCTGGATTTTTGAACATTTGGGTTTGACCCTACTGCAGGAGATAACTTACACTCACTCTCATTTCAACACCTCCTGGATCTGCATCTTCCACATTGACAAAAGCATTTTTAATTGCCAAAATCTAAAGATGATAATAATGGTAGTGTGTGAAGCACTTCTTCCTGCCCCAGGTCTGGAGTTTACAGCTGTCCAGTGAAAAAAACATCTTAAACCACAACAGGATGTGACACTGGAAAAAATCCATCATCCAAAAATTCTAAAGGAGGATAACTACAAATCCAGTGAAATCTTATGTTAATGAGACGGCTCCAGAATGACAGTCCCTAGAGAAGTATCAGAGGGGTAGCCGTGTTAGTCTGATTCTGCAAAAGCAACGAGGGGTCCTGTGGTACCTAATAGACTAACAGAAATGTATGAGCGTAAGCTTTCGTTGGCAAAGACCCATCTGACGAAGTGGGTTTTTGCCCAGGAAAGCTTATGCTTGTACATTTCTATTCATCTATAAGGTGCCACAGGACCCCTTGTCCCTTGAGAGAATACCAAAGAAGTGAGAAATTAAGATTTGAGAGTCTCCACTAGAGGTGGACAAACCTCTGAAGGCTCTGTTATGGGTTATAGCAGAGTAGGCTAATATACCAATTATACTGAATTCAGCCACCCACTTGGCTTACTAGAACTGGAGTGGGAATCTCTGAACAGGATTCTCATACATGGAAATGCTTGAAAACAGAATAGTATTTTGGGGAAGGGAGGGGAGAATTTTTGCAAAAACATCCAAGAAAAAGAAAAACAAATTCCTGTTTTTGTTGAAATTTTTTTCACCCAGCTGTGGCCACAAGAACTTGGTTGGTACTTGTTTCCAGTTGGACGGGATATATATGGTAAGGAAAGCTGTCCCTGTGTCTTTCCACTGCAGCTGGGTCCAGCAAACTGAGAGATTTGGAAAACTGATGAGTAAAGAGTTTGATTAGCGATCAGGCCAAGAAAGATTGACAGTAAATGGAGTCGTATTGGAGCTGACTGAGGATGGGCAGTTGGTTCACGCACCATGGGCTGAAAAATAAAATGGGGACTCTTTGCTGCTTGAATTGTCTTTTTATTAAAGGAATTATCTTCTCCATTTATCAACTCCACCAGCAGCTGCACATCATAGCTGTCTGCACAGACTTGTGCCTTCCATACACTCGACCTTCCTGCCCCGCCACCGTGCTTCTTCCTCTTGGAGCCAGGCCGGTTGCCCCAGCAAGCAAACTGGGGTGGTCCCCAGTGACTCCAAGCCTTACTACAGTCCCTGACGCTGTCTTCCCTGGATTACAAGCTCCCCTACAGAGTGCAGTGTGCTACCCTACATTGGCAGCCAGAATTTTTTCCCAGATGGCCTCCATATTTGCTTGAGTCCATATAATGCAGCTGTCTATGTAGCTGAGTGAACCTGTAAGCTAGATACTTAGGCACGCAAATTATCTTAGCAGTGGGTGTGGGCAGAGAGTGCAGGCAGAAAATATGGCCCCAGCGGTAGCCCAAACTTGCTGGCTGAAGCCAGGCTGAGGTCCCCCCTGAAAGGAAGTCACCTGTTACAGAAGAACAGCAATACAAGTTGCTGCAGATCTCTCTGGCCTGGGGGCATCCAGCAGTGCCCACCAAGCAAACACAGCCAATCAGGGACGTGGCAGCAGGGAGAGAGACGCAACCAGCACCTCTCCTGGAGGACCTGTACTACCAGGGCAGATGGGCAGCTCTGGGCAAAATTTAATCATAAAAATACTAGAACAGGAAGGAACCTCAAGAGGTCTTCAGATGCAGTCTCCTACACTCATAGAAGGACCAAGCACCACCTAGACCATCTGTGACAAGGGTTTGTCTAACCTGCTCTTAAAAATCTCCAATGATGGTGATTCCACAGTCTCCCCAGGCAATTTACTGGAGTGTCAACCCGCCCCCCCACCACCAACAGGAAGTTTTTCCTGATGTCCAGTCTAAGCTTCCCTTGTTGTAATTCAATCCATTGCTTCTTGGCCTCTCATGAGAGGTTAAGGAGAATAATTTTTCTCCCTCCTCCTTGTCAGTCTTTTAGGTACTTCAAAACTGCCATGGTGTCCCCTCTCAGTCTTTGCTTTTCTAAACTCCAGACACTGATCTTTCAATCTTCCCTCTTAGGTCACATTTTCTAGACCGTTAATCATTTTTGTTGCTGTTCTCTGGCCCTTCTCCCATTTGTCCACATCTTGCCTGAAATGTGGCACCCAGAACTGGATACAATACTCCAGTTGAGGCCTAATCAGCACAGAGCAGAATGAAAGAATTACTTCTCGTGTCTTGCTTACAATACCCCTATTAAGACACCCCTGAACAATGTTTGCTGTTTTTGCAAGTGTCATACGGTTGACTCCTATTTAGCTTGTGTTCCGCTATAACCCCTAGATCCCTATCTGCAGTACTCCTTCCTAGACAGTCATTTCTCATTAACACTGTCTTCTCCTGATGAAAGCCAGCGTGAAACCACTCCTAGTCTCTCCACTTATGAGCAGTCAGATCCTACAGAGGTGTGGGCACATCAGCAAAGAGATTGTCTGAACTCAGGCACAGCTGTCCTTGCAGGAGGGAATCAATTGCAGCCTGCTTCAGTGCCCCTTATAAACTCATTTAACTACTTTCTGTAATATTCAGTTAGCAGATTCCTTCACTGACCTTTCCTTTGCAAAATTCTGGGCTTCCCCTTCAAGAGTGTTTCCTGGTTTTGGCCCAGTAAGGACACAGAGTCTAAGCACTTCTATGAACTAGTCTCTTCTGATCTTTGAAGTAGCTCACTGCAGTTAATTCACTCTTAAAAGAAATCCCATTTCAGTTCTTCCTCTCCTTGAAACTTCACTGCCTATTCAGAGCCAGGTGTCCCTTGTCCATCACTCTAAGTAATTTCTATTAGCTTCATCTGCTTGCATCACAGAAGCTGTTTGGAGTTGCCAAGAGAATTTCTAGTGGCCTGGTGACATTTGCAAGTCCTTGGTTAGCTCCTTACTCAATCTATTTGTAATCCTCTTGTGGACATAGAGTTGTTGTTTTTTTCTCGCGTAAAGTCCCCTAAAAATCCTGTCTACTTGCCCCTACTCACAACCTTTCTTATCCTGGTCTGGAATAAAGTGGCGTTGAACTCTGCTGCAAGCTTGCTGTTGTTTAGATCAGTGGTTCCCAAACATTTTGGCATCATACCCCCTTTTGAGTTTTGAGAAACCCTCACACCACCTACATCTTTTTTACCATCATCCAGCCCCCCTTTTAACAAAAGAGTCAATTAGTAATTTAAAATAAACACAACTTGGTATAAAAATATTATTTAAAAATTACAAATAAGCCCAAATAGTTTTTCTTCTCCCCTTGAGGGTGCCTGGTGCACTCCAGCTGGCAAGCTGCAAGAGCTGCCCGCGCCAGCCGCCTACCCACCAACCTGAGACCTGCACTGCAGGCTGCCTGCCCACCCACCAGCCACCTGAACCCTGTGCTGCTGGGACCAGCTGCCCGCCCACCAGCCACAGGCCAGCTGCCTAAGCCGCCTGCCGAAGCCCCATGCTGCCGGGGCCAGCTGTCCGTCTGCCAGCCCAAGCCACCTGAGCCCTGTGATGCCAAAGCCAGCTGCCCAAGCCCCATGAGTCCCACGAGCCGGCCTGCCCTCTGGGCCCTGCAAGCCCTGCAAGCTGCCCGCCCAAGCCCCCTCCCCTCCCCAAAGCCAGGCACCACCAACCCCCAACTCTTATCCCATCCCTACCCCCCTCACCCGAGCCAGGTGCCCCCACTCCCCATCTAACCCCATCCTCCTCTCCTCCCCCCCAACCCACATTCACTCACCTTTGCAGGAGGCAGCTAGCTCCGCATGGGTCTTCACCAGCTGTCTGCTTCTTATAGAGGCTCCACTGGGTCACCCATGTAAAATGTTAGGAGCTGAGAGCCAGAAGCAAAGGCCGGCTCTTTCTTCAGCTGGGGGAGATGATGCGGGGGAGGGCTGGATCACCTCATGCCCCCCCGGAATTTCTTCACGCCCCCCATGGGTGCATGACCCCCCCAGTTTGGGAAACCATGGTCTAGCTCCTAAAGGGAAAGGCTTAGAGTGGAAACCAGGAGAAAAGGAGTGGAGGAGGAAATGTGCTTCCTTTTCCACAGCACAGCACAGGTGACTCCTCTGGGACCAGGGCAGACAGCCGTGATGCTGGATCCAACCTGTACCAAATTAGCTGTGGATACAGTTCTTGCCTCTCTGTTTCAGCTGCAGAATGCTGTAAGCCCCTGCACTGAGTCCAGTTTACAATGCTAAGCTGGTTCAAGGTTGTCTTCCCTTTGCCCATGCAGCACTCAGCTACCTTGCCAGGCAGCACCACAGACATCAAGCAGGTCTGTTTTCCACCCTCTGACATCCCTTGGGCTCTGAGGAGTGGGGGGTGGAGGTGGGAAGCAAAAACAAGAAAGAGGGGAGATGAGAAATTGGACTGGAGGAAGGAGAGATGGTGGCATCTTTTCTGGACATGGTACAGGGAGTGTTTTGAGACAAGGTAGCGAGCCCTGTGTGCTAGCAGTGAGGACCCATCTCTAGTATTTGCCAGCCACATAGCAAAAGTAATTGAATGTTAGCTCCAGGGCTTGACTCTTTGGTCTTCCAAATGAAGCTCTCTGATGCCACTGCAGAGAGGAATCAGAGTATCAAGAGGCTACTCACCAAGACCTAAACCTCGTGATGTGTTACACTCACTTTTGAGGGATGGCGTCAGTTCCGTCTCTGACCTTGCAGAGGTTTTATACTATGGGTGGTGCCTCCTGCTGCTGGGGATGGGTGCTTTATCGATGCAGGTAGGTGTAAGCATATTCCTCTTCAATCTTTTTTCACCGTCTAAATTGAATGCTGTAGATCTTTCTTCATTGATCTCAGTGGAAGTTAGAAACCTAAACGGAAGTTAGAATTCAAACTCCTGAGCATTCAGACCTAAGATGAGAAGGCATCCTACTTTCTCCATGGCTACGTCTACACGAGAGGCTTTTCCTGGCAAAACTGGGCTTTTATCAGGAAAAATCATGCAACATCTACATGCAAAAGGCAGTTTGTCGACAAAACCCAGCACATCTGTCGGCACTGTTATACCTCTCCTGGTTCAGGTATAACACCTCTCTCAACAGTGTTCTGTTGACAAAACAGGATGCTCCAGGGCCCTTTTGCCCACAGACAGGGCTTCCAGTCCCCCAAGCAGCCCTGTTTGCAGAGCTTCCGGTCAGCCATTCTGTCGAGAGAGGGCCGGGCAGTCTGGCTGCTCTCTGCTGACAGAGCAGATTGCTCTTCCTGTGTGCTTTCAAGTGTAGATGAAATCTGTCAATAAAAGTTTTGCCGGGACATCCCTTTCTGACAGTGACTTCTGTTGACAGAGGCTTCTCATGTAGATGTAGCCCACATGTCTTATTCTTTCCTCTGTGGTGAACTTTTTGAATATGCAAAGCTGCTATATGAAACAAAAGAGTAGAATCGGTTGGAAAATACCTACTTTTACAGGATTTTTTGAATTGGTTTGTGAAAACCCAATTATTTTTACTCTCTGTCTTTCAATGAAAAAAAGAAAGTTTCATTGAATGACATTTTTCACAGGAAAAAGTCTAACTTTTGCCAAATAGCAATTTGCTGCCAAAGTAATTATGCTGAAACAAAAACGGGGAAAAAGGGGGAAAGTAACCAGCTCTATAGAACGGGCAGGTTTGGATGGGTGCCACTAGCTTTTTGTTAGAGAGAGAGACCCTTTTCCAGACTTCCAAATAGGGGAAGCTAAATCTTTGCTTTTCACATGGCATCTGCCGAGCCTGTCCTTTTTTCTATTCTTTTGTACATCTTCTGGTCTTTAACTGTGAACCATTCCAAAAGGCTCATGTGACTGGCTCTTATAAACCAGATGACAATCAGGGCTGTCTTTCCAAGCACAAAAGAGTCATGTACAGTTCTACATCTGAGCACTTAACTCTTTAATCTTTGTATGCACTGCTTTATGTACTGATCTTCTGATATTTCTGAAGCCTGCTTTCTAAACACTCACTCACTTTAAAAGGATGTCTTCACAGTGCGAGTATTAAAATTGCTAGTAGCAAAAATCGAGCAGAGGAAGAAAAATCTTTTCTAATGTGGCAAAACTCCTAAACTGAGCTAATCCCAACTAATGTAAAGAACAGGTAATGAGCATTCAAGATAGGTCACAAGAGAAAATATTTGAATTGCAAATGACAGCAGAAAAAATCATTTCAGATTTGTATGTTCTGGAGTCAGATCTGTGGTTGGGTTAGATAAGCATAGCTCCACTGAACTCAAGTCAGTTTACACCAGCTGGGATTTTGGGCCATAATTTTTTTTCTGAATGAGCTGAAAAAGCCAAATCATTTATGGAGTAATCTCCAAAGGGTTTTAGCTGTGCAGCTCTCACCAGAGACAGTAGAAATTGTAGATCTGATGAAAGACCACTGGAGTTACAGCAGTTCTATCAGGTTTCAAGGTGAGCTCTTGTTTCCTAATATTAGATAAGAAAACAAATTATTCCAGGTCAAATGGATAGGCTAGCTGCACTGTGCTGCATCTCCCACACCCAGCCCTCACTGCTGCCCAGCTGGGCTCCTGGGACTATTTAAAGAACCCGGGGGGCTCTGGCTGCAGCAGCAGCTTGGAGTCCTTGGCCCTTTTAAATCACCAAGCCCTAGGACAACTGCCCCTTTTGCTCTTCCTGCCATCAGCAGCCCTGAGGAAGAGGGGCCACAGCAAAGAAAGGTGGAGTTCTGAAGAAGTGCAAACCAGTTCCAGGGAGAGGAAGCACCAAATCAAAGAAATAACGCCTTGGAAAAGAAAAACAAAAAGCAGTCAAGTAGCACTTTAAAGACTAGCAAAATAATTTATTAGGTGAGCTTACCGTGACTTGCTCCACACTAGACCTTACAGTCGAGTGCAGATACGCAAGTCTAGCTACAGCAATTGTGTAGCTAGAATCGACTCACCTGCAATTGATTCACCTGGCCGTCCTCACTGAGGAAGGTTGATGGAAGAGCCCTAAGAAAGTCGATCTTCTGAGTAAGGGAGGCATGGCCTGAGTTTGGGCGCAGGTTTAGGCCAGCCACCTGTATTTGGAATTTCCTGGGAAGCGGGGAGGACAGGCGATCGTACACACATTTTGGGCACCCACCTGGAGAAATGAGGCTAAAACTAAAAGAATATATGTAGATGATAAAAGAACGTCTAGAGGAGCTTTTTTTTTTTCTGTTAAGAACTGTTCTATCTCTGGCCCCCTACCCTCCACCTCAGTTTCTGAGGTGGTCTGTCAACCTAACCCACTGAGGAGTACTTGGTGACATTCCTGTGAAGAGGACAAGCACACATGCAGGCTGCGGTGTTATACCTCATTAGAAGTTGCATGAAATTAGCATCTCCCTACTTCTGGAGACCTGGCTCGTAAGGGGAGGCTTAGTTTGGAAAACCAGTAGGAAATCAGACTCCTCTTTCAGGTCTAACATGTTTAGGGCTTAGAGACACTCCCAGCATGACAGCACAGTCCTAGTTCAGAAAGTGCTTAAGCAGCACGTGTTTAGTGCTAAACCCGCAAGTGAACCCATCCCTATTAAGCAGAGCACTTAATTCCCACTGATTTCAGTGGGTGTCAGGCAAGTGTTTAATCACTTTCCTAAATCAGGGTGTGAACCAGGGGTTTCAAACACAGACCATGCAACATCGATGGCCAGAGCCTATTTGCACTGGCCCAGAAGTCCTGTTGGCTAGTGGGCCAGGCATGTCTGTACATGTCCCCCAAACCCTGTCCCTTCCCTCCACCACCACTGCTTCTACACCTCCCTGCACCCCCATCCCCCAGGGATTACATCAGTCTCAGGGATTACGGAGGTACAGTGCTCCCTGTAAGGAGAGCAGCCACCCAGGAGAGATTCAGGTGCTGCCCAGCTGATTAGCAGAGTGCCCTCAGCCACCCACAGCGGGCAGCATGTCTGTCTATTGGTGGTGCATATCCGACATGCCTTGGTGCACATAACAAAATTTATTCTGCCCATGGATGGGAAAAATGAGAGGGAACTCTGCTGGGGGTGGCTGGGGCAGCAGCTCTGGTCAGAGCCCCTCTCTCCAGCACCCTCAGCAGTGGCAGGAGCCCTGGGGAAGCAGAGTGCACTTAGCCAGTGCACCCACTCCACTTCCCCGTGGCTCCTACCGCTGCGAGGAGTGAGGCGGGGGGCTGACCGATGCTGCTGCCCTTTGCCAGGCTCCCCCCAGTAATCCCTGAGGTCATCCTCTGGGAGACAGGGTGCAACAGGAGGCAGAGGGTGAGGGCAGTGGCAGGAAGGGGCGGGGTTTGAGGTACAGGCATGGACACGCCCCCTCCACCCCCAGCCTCCAGAACTCATGGGCTGGATTGCAAATTTGAGTTTGAGGTCCCAGCATAAACTCCTTGAGCAAGGACATCAGTTTTACAAGGCTGCATTGTGAAGCACCTGTAAATGTGCTGGAAAATAATTTCGACTTTTCTAAACATAAGTATCATGTTCAAAGCTGGGCCTATGAACCTCAAGAGTCTGATGCATAAACTGGCTCGGGGGTGGTAGCTGTGCTACTCTGTATCTTCACAAAACAAAGCAAGCAGTCCTGTCGCACCTTAAAGACTATCGATATTATTTATTAGGTGGGAAAGACCCACTGCTTCAGAGTCTGGAGCAGAACTGAGAGAGTTCTCACAGGCTCAGAGTTTTGTTAACATGCTGGAGATCTGAGTTTCTCCATTTCCTGTATCTCCTCGTTTTCTGTCTCTTTTTGAGAACAGACTGCTGAGAGTCTGATCTCCCCCATAACAGCAAACTCTGTGGCTCATTGGCTTTTGCTCAGAATGAGCAAACACCTCAGGATCATTGATAGAATTATTATCAGATGCTTCCTTATGTCTCTAGCTGTTGAAATGGGTTCTATTTGTTCAAGGAGTCTGGATGTCTTAAAAGAACGAAGTAAAAGGTGCCATCTCCTCTGCCAGAGTTGCTAATTCAAAATCACACACACACCCCATACCCTGTTCATGTGCAACTCTAAGCCTGACTTCAACGTATAATGCAAGTGCTTAAAACTATGCACACGCTTGACTGGATGGGAGCTGGAATAATGGACTTGATGGACAAGTGAAGTTAAAACATATACGATGAAGGGAAGCCCTGGGTTACAGTTACATGATTATACAATTATTCCATTTCAGTGTTTGTACATCTTGGTGGCGTAATTTCTAAGGGTAAATGGCGTCATTCTTGTAAGCAGCACTGCACAAGTGAATCACTCGGAATGCTCTGAATGAGTCAAGAGTGAAAGCTTAGCATATAGGATTCGGAAGGGCAGCCTAGGAATAAGTAGCAGCATGGAAGAAAGTCCAGACAGATGTTAGCTAGGCAAAGAGAAATAGGCAGGCACTAAAGCTGGCCTCACTGAGGGAGGATTGAAGATGGAATTAAGCCAATACCCAGCCTTGCAAGCAGGACAAGAAGTTCAAATGGGGCACATAGTCGGCTAAGTGACTCCAAAAGGGTAAAGAGAAGCAGGCACAGCACAGTTGAAGGGGCAGGACAAATAACTTTAGCAGCAGCATTTACAGTAGAGTGGAGGAAGTCAGATAAACTTGTCTATAGCCAGAGAGAACCCACGTATTGAAATAAGCAGGGGCTGTGATAAAACAAGCAAAAATACAATGGTGAGGATAAATACGCAGAGATGAAATGGACTGCTTGCTATTGAAATGATTGCAGAAAGAGAAAATAGAATTGAATCATTAAGAAAGGGAAAGCATAAATGGACATGGTAAAATTGCAGTCACTTCCAGGTACTCTATTTTCAAAATTTAAGGGTTTGCTTGTTTTTAACTTTCTTGTGTTTTTTAAGGTTTCCAAATCATTTATTAAAAAAAAAATCTCAATGACTGATTGAAACATACAAAATCTGTGATCTTTAACATGCATTTCCCTTCAGACTTTGCCATCATATATTACAACCTCATGCTAGTGCCCCAGAATGAAAAAAAAATACTGACTAGACACAGGAGTAAAACTATATGCTCTAGTATCACTGTCTGTACTGGAAGCCCCATGTCAGAGCTGGGATACAAATAAGGGATCTCTTGAGTCCCAACTCCCTCACCCTGGTCTGCGCTTAAAATTTAGACTAACCTAGCCTAGTTCACTCTGAAAAACTCATGTTCCTGAGCATGTGGTTAAGATGACCCACTGCTGGTATAGACTTGGTGGGGCTGGAAGGATTCTTCCATCAAGCTAACTACCACTGTTTGGGGAAGTGAATTACCTACATTGACAGAAGGGTTTTTTCCATCAGTGTAAGTAAAACCTATACTACAGCCGCATAGCTGTAGCACCAGACCTGTGCAACTGTAGCGCAGACATGCCCTAACACAACACAGCCAAATGCAAGCCTGGGAGGTGCTAACTATGATGACAACTGTTTATTTCTAGTGACCACAATCCTTGCAGCTGCTGATAGCTTCCTGGCATCTGGGCAGAGTGACTATCTAGAAACCCTCACTGAGGCTACCTGGGAAAGTGAGAGAAGAACACAAGTAGAAAAAGTAACAGACTGCCTGGCTATAGTGGAAGACTGGCAAGTACACTCTACAGAAGACAGCTGTAAACACAACCACGCTGGTTTGAATTAAGGGCAGACTGGGAAATCTCACCACATTCCCTTGTGACTCGCACGGAAAAAAGGCTAAAAAGAAAGCTAAATTGTCACACATAAATCTACCCTCCTGTGGAACCTCCCAGGAGTCTGCTGCTCTGTAGTTGTTCTACTACCATCATTGCTAAGAGAGATGCATGTCCCTGCTGTGCTTATTGCCATGGACCCCCTCCCTAAACATTGTCCTTGGAAGCATAAACCGGCTAACTG
The DNA here is from genome assembly GCF_033958435.1 of Carettochelys insculpta. Lineage (NCBI taxonomy): Eukaryota > Metazoa > Chordata > Testudines > Carettochelyidae > Carettochelys > Carettochelys insculpta. The sequence continues at coordinate 62,573,624 of NC_134144.1, forward strand.
CATTTATTTCTGAATTGAGCAAATGATGGAGCCTCTGCTGCCTTATTCCTTAAGCCCACTTTCATTCGGCCAACACTAAAATAAGAAAGCATGCCCAAACAGCTATGAAATACTGTTCGTGGAAGCCTGTGATAATAATTTGCCTTACCACGTTATAGCAACAGATGCTTTGCAGATGAGAAAATTTAGGGCTGTCAAGCTGTGACAATCAGAATGAGAGAGATTTCAAAATAATCTGTGCTTTGAAATGTCCCAATGAGACACATTCATCATGCGGGGAAGATACTTTAAAAACTGCCAGAAATGTCATCCTGAATAAGACAGCCCTTTTCCAGTCCTGAGTCCTTGGCTACACTAGGGAGGGGATGTGGCTATCACTATGCCCCTAACTACACTGGCAAAACTCCTACCATGACATGCAGCTTCTTCTGGCAACAGTCCTTTCTGCTGGTACTGCTGCATAAATATGGCATTCACAGCAGTGCAGAGAGCCATCCTGAGATGTGTCCACCACTTAAAACACAAGGATGTAGGAACGGGCACAGTGGATAAGAGCCCTGGTCCATCTATCTCAGTTTCCTGTTTCTGACAGTCGTCATAACCAGCTGCTTCAGAGACCAATGTAAGACCATCACTGGAGGCAGATGTGAATAATTCTCTTTCTCCCATCTTAATCCAGAGTAGCTAGACATAAAGTTTCTATCCATTGCAAAAATGTTTGTGTTAACTTTTACAATTCTAAATATTCTTGTAGCTGCACAGTGTCCAATCCTTCTCTGGATCTGACTAAGGGTATATCTACACTACCAGCTGTATCCACAGGCAGCGATTGATCTAGCAGAGGTTGATTTGTCATGTCTAGTATAGACACAATAAATCAATTGCTGATCACTCTGAGAATCAACTTGGCTCATCTACCTAATAAGAAGCTCAAGGGGAGTAGATAGGAGAGTGTATCCCATCAACACACTGCAATGAAGAAACCATGGTAAGTAAGACTCAGTATGTCGATTTCAGCTACTTTAGTCATAGCTAATGTTGTGTAACTTAGATCAGTCACCTGCCCCCACAGTAGCGTAGACAAGCCCTAAGACTGAATGGAAAGGAGAGATAGTGTTAGTCCTTTACAGGAGGTGATTCACCCCCTAGTTATAAGGGAGAGGTAAGAGTCTTTGTGAAATGAATTGAGTCACAGTTAGTAAGGACACATGAATGCAAGAAGAGTTTGAGTCTAGATCTGACTCCAGAAACTCACTAGACAAAAGGACCAAAGCCAATCCCACCCTTTCTTTGTTTCATCTGTTTTCTTTGGGACTGATCCAAAGTTTTCTCTGCCTGGATGGATTCACTGACTTTAGTGGGCTTTGGAATAGGCATGTGATTTCATGTTATTTTATTTGCTAGCACCACTCCTCCAAAAAATCCACAAGAGCATTGACGCTATTGGTCTCTTCAAACATATGGTTATTGCTTTCATTATAGACTTTTTTTTTCATTTGTCCCATTGGGACAATCCTAAACCACTCACTTTAACAGTTAAATGATGACTTAGCATCAAGGGAGGGAAATGTGACAAATCTGCCCAACTCATCAGAAGATGTTTTGACAGCCTGTAGACTGGAAAGATTGTAAATGAGGGACTGGTCCCTCATTACACTCCTGCATGTATGTGCTTGTCTTTAAAAGGGGATTAAATGTGGATTGCAGAACATCCATTCTAGAGACCCGTTCTGATGTCATAACAATAGTTACGATGCTGGAGTACACAATACTTAACGGCTGACACCTTGGCACCATGATTAACAACCGCTTTCACCATTGTACCTTCTGTACTCCCATCAAAGTGAAATTTGTCCCTATTAATCAAATATAAGTGCTCTTTGCTGAAATGCTCATTTGTATTGAGTAGATTTCTAACATTCATCTAAGAAGCTGTGTACAACTGCTAACCTTTCAGTGGAGTCTACCGGGAGTTTCTGATCATTTGTATACAAAGCATGTTGAATGAAAGGGCAACCAAACATAATTTACCTGGAAGTGACGTTAAAAGTGGTTTACCAGTTTTATGGTATTTGGCCTCAGAAATGAGATACTAATTAACATCCACCGTGGATTAATAGTGATCACGTTTCTGAAAGTTTTTAGGTAGGTGTAATTTTTGTAAATTGTCTCGTTAAAAGGAAAATTTTGTTAATTGGGCAATCGCAGCCTAAGCCTGACCCTTCTCCTTTTGTTGGCAATAGGCGTAGAACTTATTCTGTCTGCAGGATAAATATTAAGAGTCTAATTTTATGGTTTCTAGTTGATAAACTGCTTTTGCTTTGCCTGGGAATTTGGTTCTGTTAGGCCCTTGATTCTGTACCATTAAACTGAATGGGTTTTGTCATTGACTATAGTGAGCAGTTACAGCCAAATCCCACTCCACTTCAGCTGGGCATTTTTTTCCACAAGAAGTGGCCCAAGTCCTGTGCAAAGCAACTGAACTCCCTGTAAGAGTTGCTGCTAAATCCCAGACTAATGGATCAAATCCTTAAGTGTGTAAATCTGTATAACCCATTGGACTTCAATAGGAAAAGGACAGAGCTTGATGAACAAAATAAACCTCCTGGGCTAAATTCTGAGCTGGCATAATATTTACTCTGCACACAGAGTCCCTCCTGTTTCTCACAAATGTGCAGATTAAACATTGCACCGGAGAGAATCTGGCTGTGATATGGAGAACGCTCACTGAAATCAATGGAGCTATGTCGATTTACACCAGTTGATGTTCTAGCCCTTGTTGGCTTTGTCTTTATTCATAGTTTTCACCTTGTGAGTCACCCTTTCTCTTTTAGCAAAATGTTTGTACTAGAAGAGTCACCCAGCTAAATAAAAACTCAAGATTCATTAGGGTTTTTTTTCTAAGGTCCCCTCTTAGCACTATTTATCCACAGTTTGTGTCTTCAATTCAATTCAGGCCAGATATGAAATGTTTGAAACAAGAACCCATTATGGGTCTGGGCTCCTCAGCAAATGATGAATGGTAGTAAATGGAATCAGTGACTTTTAATCCCATCCAAAAATGTACAAAAATGAAATTCACCTCCCGGCATAGGTCCTAAATACCCACACCCCTTTTGAGGCTTTATAAGAGATGAGAAATCTCTTAAAAACAGAGCACAGCAGCACATACACTTTAATTGCCCATGGTGAATTTTCACCCTACAAACAGTAAGTACTCAGAGTGTCATTCAGGGTATGTCCATACTTATGGGGTGGGGGTGGGCAGCTGGCATGCCATGATCTGGGGATCGATTTTGCTGTGTGTGTGAAAACAAGGCAAATCAATCTCTCTGGGCTCAGCCATCAACCCCAGTACTCCAGGCTGATTCATAGAATAAGGGACATTGGCACAAGCCCAAAGATCCCTGATCTACACCAGGGAAGAAAGTCAATCCTGATACATTGATTATAGATACACAAATGGCATGGCTAGAATTGCATATCTAGGATTGACTTTGATCCCAAGTGTAGACCAGGCTGAAGAGTAGGTAACAAGCACTCAAAATCAAGGCATGCTGAAGTCCAGAGTGCAAGTTCAGCTCTGCTCCTTGCATGGCTGAATAATGATGTTGTATGATCACAAGCTAATTTTCAAATAAAATATATATAGCCACATTTTTCTGAAACTTAAATTCAGCATCTTGTATTACTGTACACTACTCCATATGCTAGACAATCAGAGTCCTGGGAGGTGTTTTTTATCCCAATAAAGCATAAGGCTAATGGAGGAAAATACTCTATTTTGAAGCTGTCTGTTTAGCAGTCTTTGAAATAAAAATGATAAACTTGATCTTTTATTGAATTTTTTAATGTTCCTTCTTTCCTTAAGTGCCATGCTAACTGGCATAGGCGATCAAGGCCCTCCACCTCTGTCTATTCTGAGTGCTTTCTAGCATTTTTACAGTGCTTCTGCACCATAACCAGGAAGTAATACTAGCCCATAATTTCTCTTGCTGCCTACCCCTACCCCATTTACCATCTAATTTCCCCGTCGTCACTAGGTGTTCAAGTCCTAATTTCTTCATTACATGTCCTATAAATTTTGCTTGTCTTGTCCTTGTTCTCACTAGCAACAATCTTCTACACTGTGCTTCAATCAAAACAGACTCATTCCTCCTCTTAGCTGTCCATGGAATACACAACATCCTCCTTAAAAACCACAGTTCTGTGACTTCAATGGACTTCTCAACTTGCTTGCTGATTGTCCACGTGTCAGACCCATATAATAATATTGGCTTGTTATAACATAGCAAAACTCTTTTCCTAACTTCTAATGATAATGACTTGCTAGGGAGGATACTATGTTTAATATTACCAAACTTTAAATTGTCTTCTAAATCATTCCTTATTTTCAGCAAAAGGCTCATTTTTCTTACTGAATTGGGGTTTTAATCATTAATAATAATTTCAACTGCTTAAATTAAAACAATAAAAAGCTCAGTTGCAAAAATAAGAGAGAACTTCAATAAAAGTTGACAATTTTCAGCAGCATGTTGCTTGTGAAGACGAGAGCATTTTGTGGCTTAACTTTCCAAACAGTATACATACAAGTCTTTCAGGCTCTAGGTCAGCAACGTCCCTAAATATGTGTCCAACTTCATGCCACAAAATCATTTTTATGTAGAGGGCCTGCACAGTGTCTAGACTTAACATTACTGGAATGGTTCACCTGCTCAAATGTGCCTGGGTAACTTGGGTTTTAAGACGATAAATTCCTGTGGACAAGGAATGTCCTAATATATGTACAGCACCTAGCACAATGGCAGGGCCAGTCTGGCTGAGGCTTCTAGGTGCTGCCCTAATACAAAATATTGAGCCGTCTCACAGTGAAACCAGCTGATGGCAAAAAATACTCTTTGAAATAACTCCTTGTAGGTGACCATGACACATAAGCACAGACAGCCAAGTTGTTTGTACCTGACACCATCTCTGGCATTTCCCAACTGCTGAGTGATTGATCATGCAGCCTTCAAGCTCTTCTTCTGTAGTTAATTGTCTAGACTTTTTTAAGAAAAAGATCAAACATTAAACACAGCTGGCAGGTCCTGTCCAATGCACTTTGAGGGCCAATATGAACACACCCCTTTTGTGCACACTGAGGTGTGGGGCAATTTCTGCGCCATATACCAGGACACAGCCAGAGAGGGTTCGCGCAGTTTTTCCCCATGTTTCTTGCATCTACATAAAAAAAATCTTCCAGCAAATCAGGCAAACTTCCATGCCCTCTACTGGTATGTGCACTTACAAAATAGACAGAGAATGAGCCATGTCGCTGTAGAGTCTTTCCTTGTTCCCTGTCCCTATGCAGGGCAACCTGGCTTTCCTCTGATGGATGCTGTAAAATAATACAAATCATACTAATTGTGTGAACAAAGTGTAACTCTCAAAGGCTCATAACTCAGCCAAATCAAAACCAATTTTCACTGAAACACTCAGCTGTACTTATCAATGGGCTCTATTTCCCTGCCAGATGTCATTTGTCTACCCCCAGCTGTCTTGTCTGTGCAGCTGTTGCAAAGCATTTTTTATAGCAAGAAAAGTATGTGGAGGTTTTTTTTCTCAGCGTCCTCAGTCAAAATGGGCCCATTCATTTCTGGCTGAATCTCTCAACCCTCCCACCACAAACTAACAAAAGAAATAAACCCCGTTCCCTTTCACTACAGGCCAAACCTTGAAAACATGAGTCTGAAAGGCAGAAATTCATAAACTGAAGTCTGAGGACAATGTGTTCTCCAGGGTGTGATTTCTAAAGCGCATGAAGATGTGGCACATTAATTAGGCCGTTGAAGACCCTTCTGCTGCACAATAAAAGGTCTCCAGTGCACTTTAAAGGGGTGCCAGCCCTACAGTAAAGTACATTAGGAGGGTCTACCCTGACCAAATAATCTCTTTCTGAGACTCTGGCCAGCTCAGCAGAGTGATACAAAAGGGAGAGAAGGAGGTAATGGCACTGCACAGATGCACTGGTTAGATGCTGGTGACCTGGTAATTTGGAATCTTTAATACGTACCTTTTAGACTTACAGTGGAATCTCATTAGCTTCTAAATATGTAAATTGTGATCTGGGGCAAACTGCTGCTAACTCTTAGGAATTCACAGTAATCCTACAGGAGCTGCTGGCTGAACTGAGCACCCAGCACTGTTTACTGCTCCAGGTGCTGAAGAAGCAAAGCAGGGGATCAAAATATTACCCCTATTTTTGGCATCAGAGACTGAATCAATCACGTATTTGTCACAAGAAAGTGATTGCAGACCTGGTTCCCCGCTGAACTTCTGCGTCCATGCAGGCCCACCAATGGAGGGGCCAAAGAGGGGCAGTTGCCCCTGGGACAAGCATTTCAAAGGGGCAGACACAGCTCCTGACAGCTTTGAAACGCTGTGGAGTGCTATGCCACCACTCTGTGTGCAGCTCTGAGGGAACCTGGGTGGGGGCAGACATGACTGCCTTAAGCACTGCCCCGTCTGCCTATGGCCACACCCTTTGTGGAGACAGAGGAGCCAGGCCTCTCTCCCACAAGGCCCACAGCACCTGTTGGCACCACTGGGACCAGGTGATGCTCTTGGAAATCAATGGATACCCAGACATAAATAAAAGAAAGTCCAGGGGGAAATAGAGAACTCTGCTCAGAGCACTAGTTTTTCTTTTCAGAACAATTCTCTAATCAAATTAAAAGTACCTCTCACAATAGCAAGACGAAGGGAATAAGGTAATATTGGTTGGATCTCCCCAGTCCAGCACCTTTGGGACCTCGCTGGTCCTGAAAAATTGGGTGTGCTGGACCAGGGAAGGTCAATTCTGGCCCTCATGCCTGGCTCAGCTCCTGGGTCTGCTGCTGGCCACAGCAGCCAGCCCGCAACCAGCCCCCATCCTCTGGCCCCCACAGACCAGTTCTGCTTTCCTCCTTTGCTGGCCCTCTGGGTTCCTGGCCCCACTTGGGCTGCACACCCCAGCTACGCTCCCAGTCCCATCTCTGCTCCCACTGGCCCTGCTCAGGCTGGAGGACCCAGCCAGGCTCCCTCAGTCCCTGGCCCTGTTTGGGCTCCCAGTCCACTGCCACTGACCCCACCCAGACTCCCAGCTGTATCAGCTCTGCTGCCATCAGTCCTGGAAAGGCTCCTGGCCACAGGCCCTGCTGGCACCTGACTCCTGACAACTGGGGCTCTCTGGTCCAGGAATCTCCATGATCCTGCCAGACCACAGCTATTGCCAGACCAGAGTGTCCTGGTTTTTTGATGTTGAGTCTGTACCTTTCATCAGACAAGCTTACATGGAGGTCTTCTGTGCAACAGTGTAATTCTGGGCAAGGAGATCCAGAAGATTTCTTAATGCCAAGCCACCTATTTATTTTTTTTTAATGTTTGTTTTATCATTTGCTATTCTAAGTGGGAGATTTCGAACATGTCAGAAGAACGTCTCTCCACTGATGACAAATGTGATTATTTGCAAGAGTTTTTCATTTGTAAGTTTACTGTAGAACTTATAGGCTAGAATTAAAGGGGCTACATCCTCTTTCTAAAAGAGAAAAGGAAAATGCACTGCCTTTGCTGGTGGGGGTTATGCCAGGAAACATTAAAGCTACGTCTACACTAGCTCTTTTTTTTGAAAGGGGCATGGTAATGAGCAAAGTCAGAAGATGCTAGTGAGGCGCTGCCATGAATATTATTATTCCTAAAACCAAATAGGAATAAGGGTCTTTCGAAGACTGGGGGGTCCTTTCGAAAGGACTCTGTCTACATGGGCGGCGCGTGATTCGAAAGCAGCACTTTCAAATTGCTGCAGCTGCCATTATGCTAATGAGGTGCTGCATATTCATGGCAGTGCTTCATTAGCATCTTCCCACCTCGCTCATCACCAACCCCCTTTCAAAAAGAAAGGGTTAGCTACACGTAGCCTAAATGTAAGAACAAGAAGTCCTGTGGCACCTTCAGACGAACAGATATTTTGGATCATAAGTTTTCGTGGGCAAAGATCTGCTTCGTCAGATGCAGTGCTTATATGGTATGTAAACTGAATGCACTGACCACTTGCAAAGCCACAAATCGCTTGTCTTACTCAAGTACCAGGTTGGTTGCCTCTGGATGAGAGTTGGACAATGACTTGAAAGAGAACAATTAACTAAAACACCAGCAACATCAGAAGGTCCGTCTGCACTGCCAGCTGAGAACAATGCAGGTTATATTAGCAATAAATTCTCAGGTTTTACAACATACAGCCCCAAGCCGGCACAGCACACTTAAGCAGTTGCATACTTTGAACCATGTCTTCAGTCTCCTTGGAGGAATAGGATTACTTGTGTGCTCAGTTGTGCAGATGTGATTGATTTTCTGGATGAGAGTTGTTACATGAGGTCTGAGCGAGTCGTTTTTGGGTTTGAGCAAGACGACTCATATGCTCAAACTTACATGCAGGCCGGAGTGCTTTCTTTTGATGGGGGCAAATCAGTGACTCATTGCAAGTACTGCCTCATGGGTTGTACGACAAATCTGAAGGTGAGTTTCGATCTCTTGCCAAAACTAAAAAAAGGGCTGAATTGGCTTAATTTTTTCCCAGGTTGCCAAGTTCAGAGGGCCAGAAGTGTTCATGTAAGATCCCAACGCTGCACTGCCTTTTGTACTTGTACTCTGACACAGCGTTTCCAAGAAGGAAACTGAGTGAGTGAATATCCATCCTGCCTTCACAAACCCTCACACAGAGTTACTGGCCTACTTCGGAGCTGTAGGCAGCCCTGAGGAGATTGCATAGCGTATGTGAACCCTGTGGAATCTTTCCCCTGGCAGTGACCTCAAACATCCTGCATGATAAGCTGTGGGCATCTGCGTATTGGAAAACCAGGGTGACATGCTTTCATGTCTCTTTTCTTCATTCTCTTAACCCTCAGGCACTGCCTGCTGCCTATAGTATCAGCTCCTTTGTGTTGGTGATACCGGGGCCTGATGCATATTAAAAAAGAAGTTATATCAACCTAGCTACATTACTCAGAGCTGTGGGGAAAACAAAAACAAAAACAAAAAAAACCCTTCTGCCTTTGCAATATGTTTAGGTGGACCTACCCTCCCACTGGAGACATAGTCAAGTTGATGAAAGAATTCTTCTGTCAACTCAGCTATCACTTCTTAGAGAAGTGGGTTAACTTCACCAACCTAACACTAAATGAACAGGGGGGAGGGTAGCTCAAGTGGCTTGAGTATTGGCCTGCTAAACCTAGGGTTGTGAGCTTAATCCTTGAAGAGGCTATTGAGGGGCCTGGGGCAAATATATCAGCCAAGGATGGTGCTTGGTCCTGCTAAGAGGGCAGGGGAATAGACTCCATGACCTCACAAGGTCCCTTCCAGCTCCATGAGGTGTGTATCTCCACATGCTTTTCTAAAATAAATAAATAAACCCCTCCATCAATGTAGAAAGCACCCACACTACCAGAGAGCAATAGGTAGCAAAAATCCATGCCTTGGCTTTTTAAAGCAGTATAGATGGGTTGCTTTTCAGTTTTCCTTTCTGGCTTAGCTGTAATATCCTGTGCTGGGTTCTTTTCTATTCTTTTTCATTACTTCTAAGCTTTGTCCTGAACTATTACATATGAGTCACTCAACTAGCGAGGTTGGAGGCTTCTCTCAAAGACAGCGCCTGTGAAACGGAATGGCAATAGGAGCACTGAGGTAGATTTACACTGCTTTTAGCTCATGCTGTAGTAGCTGGGCTCATTTGTTTGGACAGTTTGAAAAAGAACACCAAATCTAACTGTACCATTCCATATTTCCTTTAGTTAGAGAAATGTCCTTGGCACCAGTGCAGTGACGAGGATATAAAAGCAGTGGTATACCTAAATGTCCCCCAGAGCTAGCCTTATGCATCATGGAAGGATAACAAATATCTTGGGTATAACCAGTTGGAAAAGGTCAGACTAAGGTAGATTTGGCTAAGGTTACTCTTCCTAGCCAAAACAAAGCCAGTGACTCAGCAGTAACGAGCACAGTGTCTGGTGAAGTGTTCAGGATCAGACCCCAGGAGGTCTTGTCGAATGTCTTGCCATCCACTGCTCTCTACAGATAGATCATTTGTGTCTTGTCATTGCCACCCAGTCCACTGCTGTCATGTATAATATGATGACATGGACATTAAATGCCAAATAAATCATGCCTTTCATAAACATTTATTGCTCTCTAACTTGAATGCTGAGCTAATGAATGACTCATTTGTCTTCTAAATCCTAATGATCATTAATTATAGACCTTGCCAGGGCTTCTTAGAAATCCACAAAGGAAAGCTACTGTAGATTATTTATAGATTAGGTATATGAAAGACACAAGCTATTTTTAGGGCACCAAGTTGCTTTGTCAGACAACTGCAGACAATTCACCAAAATGATGTGCTCTAATTGCCAATTCAAAAGCTTCATTTTGCCAGGTAATTGTTGAGTAGCCGACTGATTACTCCCCATTGCTTGAATGGCAGGTAGCAGGTGTTTCTATGCATTCATAAAATAGGACCATGCAGTATAGGGCCAGTAAGGGATCAGTTGGTATCTCATTTTAGTACTATCAAAGAAAAACAGGATAAAAGCTTCAAAATGTTTTGCCAGTTAAGCATTAAATAGTTCACTGATTGCTCCAGAATGGCAAGTGATAAAACAAAAGGGACCAGGAACAGAGAGCAGTACAACATAAAGAAGCAGCAATGCAATACTTCTGTCCATGCCAGACCTTTGTTCTTACCACAAACTGGCCCATTACATGACGGGAAGGTGACATCTTGAGATATTAAGACTAGTATCCAACTGTACCCTGTTTCCTTCTGAGGAGAATACTCATTTTATGTGAAGTCAAGATATTTTTGTAGACTGAGAAGACCCCTAAGGTTACTGCTATGGTGGAAAATTCCACTCAAGTCCAGCACTCTCTCTTCGGACAATACCTGTAGTCTGGCATGATTTTAATTACCTGGATGACCACTTATCGTGGATGTGGCCAAGTTTCCCGTGGTCGCATAAAGTTTGTTTACAGCCACCAGTCCTGGCTCTAAGTGTTCTGTGCAGCTATTTAGCTGTAATTTACCCCTAAATGCCTTCTAAAAGCCCAGTAAGCAGTGGAAGTGTTGGTAATGTGCAAGACAATATTGACCTCCCATGGTTCAGCAAATTCTTTCATTTGTCACTGGTCAGGTCCTGAGTTGCCAGACTAGAGAAGTTTAAATTGTAGCTGCAAAACAATGAAAGACTTGATCAGTCTCTCAAGATACAAAAGCATCATGAGCGCCACATAGGAAGACATCACATTTATTCATTTTTCAAGTGAACTTTGTAGGTCTGATTTTCCCCGATGAAGGCATCCAGAGTGTTGTCATTTCCTTCAGTGCCAAATAGATGGGCTTTTAAATGTCTGGCATACAAAATCTACCCACCTCTGTAGCGAAGTGATAGAGTGCAAATTAATTTAACAGCTCTTTGAAACAATTTTTAGTGAAAAATTACCCACATTTCCATTATACTTCTTCCTCCTGCCCGTTTTTCTCCACAGAAGCTGGCTTCTGGATCTTAACTCTACTCCAGAAGCAGAACTCCTAGAGAAGTCAATGGGCATTCTTGTGTGGACAGCTGACCTCAGGCCAACTATATATAATTCTTGAGCAGTCAGTGCTTTCTCGTGACCTCTCATGAATGTTGTGATTGGTCCTGGCTGGGGAATCTGAAGTGCTGTCAAACCTGAATTCTTCTCTGTATGTGTCCACAAACTGCAGCAGGTAATTTAACGTGGAATTTTCCATTCCCAAAACACCTTTCCAACAGTGTGTGAACTGTCTGGCATGAACAGAGCAATCTTGTGAGTAAAGTTTGCAGATAAGAATTCCAGAACTTAAAAACTTACTCGTATGACCAAATTGTGCACTGACATTTCTTCCATGCTCATGACCAAGTGCTGAGCATGGCTCCCTATAAATACATGCCACCCTTACACCCCTTCCATTACAGCCACTCTCCTCCAGCCTGAGGAGGACTAGGTGGAAAAGTCTCTACCTGTCTACACAGCTCCATAGTTAACCCAAGGGCCCAATGATGAGAAACCTAAGGTATTGCCAGTCTCCCTTCCCAAGCTGGAGAAAACACTGTAGGCAATGTATAAGACTTGAGTAGTATCCCTTTAAATAGTGAGCACCTCCTGGACTTCTATTGTGGAGTTTGATCATAGGCATGAGTGAAGGCTTGTGGCATGGAAAGGGTTGGGTGCATATTTTTCTAAACCAATATGCCCATCTCTATCAAAACACTGCTTGCCCAATGCCAAAGGTACTCACTCAGACACCCACAGGGTAAGCCAGAGATCCAGTGGACCAGAACTTAGACAGGTATATTAGCTAAGCCAGGGATGGCCAACACAGTGGGCCAGAATCCAGCATGCAGAGACTCTTTCATCTGGCCCATTGAGCCAGCAGTGCCACCATTTTGAAAGCCATCTGGGTGGCTCCAAGCCATATGTGGCTCTTTAAGGAGCCATTTGCGGCTCCTGCTGCTGCTGCTGGTCACTCCTCCTTCGGTTCCCTGCCCTTCTGTGCTGAAAGAGTAGAACTCAGTTTCATTGGTTTAATGGCCAGCAGGAAGGATTCGGACGTTAAACCAATTAAATTGAGTCCCATTATTTCAATGCAGCAGGGAGCTGCCCCTGCTGAGCTGTACATGGAGGAAGGGAGTAGGAGGGCTAGGGGGAACTGCACAGCTGCAGTGAGGAGATGGCGGCCCAGCGAAGGTGCAGTGGGGGGCGGCAGCATGCAGAGCTCCCGTGTAAGTTAAATTAATCCAGGCTTTGGGATTGTGAGGGGTTTAAGAGTGGGAGTGGGATGGGGGAAGTAGTTTGCGGCTGTGAGGTGTTTAAGCCTGGGAGCAGGGGGACAGTTTGGAGCTAAGACAGGTTAAGCCTGGGGATGGTGAAGCGGGCTTGGGGCTATTTTGCGTTTGACCTCCAGACCATGTAAAAAAATGCCATGTGCCCCCCAGTGAAAAAAGTTGGCCACCCATGAGCGAAGCTAACTGCTCAAATGCTGAGGGAGAACCAAGTTTTGTGGGCTCAGCATTTATCATCTCTGTGAAAACATGAAGCTGCTAGAAATTCACAAGGGCATCCAAGGAGAAGAGTTGTTAAATGCAACTCAGACAATGCTGTTATGTGCAAAGGGTAATAAATGACCAAAAAGAGAATTAGAGGAAACACAGTGAAAACACAGCTTCACAGAAGGTTCCAAGTTGTTTTCACTTTGAAATGTCTGAAGCAGACTTATCCCACCCAACAATCTTGCTGCCTGACTAATAAAGTAAACGTTGAGTTATGGTCCAAATTTTCAAAGGTCTTATCCTGAGGATCACATATGTGAAGAAAGGTATATAAGGAACTGTTATTTGGTGTCTAATGGTTAACCAGTCCAACAACAATTCCATCACACTGGAAGGGGATGACCTGGAAGATGTGGAGCAGTTCACCTACTTGGGGAGTATAATGGGCAGAGATGGAGGAACAAACAAGGATATCAATGCCAGGATAGGGAAAGCAACAGCTGCATTCAAGACTCTTTGTCCCATACGGAGATCACATATAATATCTGCAAAAACAAAACTGCCGATTTTCAACACAAATGTCAAGAGTGTGCTCTTGTATGGATGCAAGACCTGACATACTAAAAAATCTTCAACTCACAAGCTACAGACAAGCATAAACAGATGCCTGAGGTACATCCTTTGCAACAAATGGCAAGACTTGGTCATCAGTGAGGAGCTTTGGAACAGAGCAGGACAAGAACCACTTGATGTTTAAATCAAGAGAAGAAAGTGGGGATGGCTAGGCCACGCTCTGAGAAAACCCATCATCCAGCATAGTCCATCGATCTCTCACATGGAACCCACAAGGAAAACACAAAAGAGGAAGACCTCAGACAATGTGGAGAAGATCTACTGAGATTGAAGGACAACAACAGGGGTACTCCTGAAATCAGCTAGAAGTTTTGTCTCAAGACAGAGTGAAATGGAGAAGACTTGTAGATGACCTGTGCTCCTCCTGGAGTGCAAGAGTTTAAGTCAAGTCAAGAAAGATGCACAAACAGCTTATTGCATGAGTGATGCATTTAGCCAGTACACCAAGTTTCTAAAGTTACTCATTGGGTATGATGTTCCACAGCCCATCTTCAGACCTCCAAGCAGCCATATGGCTTGGAGAAATGGATGGAGTTGTTCTCTACCTCCTGACAAGAAACAGCTACAACTCACTAGAATTACTTCATTTATTCAAAAAGCCCAAGTCTTTCTCCTGATTTGTTTACATGAAGAATGGCCGCACCAATATAAATACAGTGTCGTATAATGTCTGATTTAAGCTACCTTGGTGCAAGCCTCATGTTGTGCTGGGGGAGCACATCTACAGTGAAGGTTTTCACTTGTGTATTTGCATCACTGAAATAACTCTGACATAAACTTCCTTAAAGGAGGTAAACCTTAAATCTCTCCGCAGATTGGATGTAGATAACAGCTTGGGCCTAAATGAAACTCTGCACCTGAAAAACATGAATTATGAAGCTGAATTTTGAAATCTGTACCCAGATCCAGAGCTGAAGCTAGCAAATGGGCCTTCACTAGGGGTGGGGTTTTGTTTTGGTCCACTATAATCTTAAACCTTGGAATATTCAAATTCATGAGGTTTATCTTTAATGCATTATCGCCAACCCAACCACAGAGTCAGGATCTGAGCTATAGTCAGCACAGGCAGTAACGTGAACATGTCCTGGACAAGAACCCTCACAGTGATCACTGCAATTATCAAATGTTTGTCAAATTCAGACAAACTTGCTGTTAGGAACCAACAAGCTGCTGTGCTTTCGTCCATAATAAAGAGAACTTGGGGTGTGAACCCTGCATCATTTGTCTTACAGTTGCACTCACTGAGATAAGGGTCCTGTTGGTCTAGGCACTGTGTTTTCACTTGGGTAAGACAGTCCTGGGATGTGGGAGCTTTCAGCCTGAAGAGACAAGGCGCACAAATGTGGGTTGGACTACAGGCCCAGAAAAGTGACTCTACTAAAGGCAGACTGAAACAGTAGCTAGTCTGGAACTAGATTCCAGATCTCCCAAAGTCTAGCGTGCCTAAAACCCACTGGTCTATATGGCCTTTGTCTTAAAACTGAGACAATTAAGGGACAAATATCAGCTGATGCTTATTAGTCCTGTCAGTGGTGTTCCTCCTTATGTCAGAGCTGATGTTGATGAAGGGACAGTTTCTCATTAACCAACAAAAGTGGCCATGCCACCAGGGATGCCGCCAGCTGCTGTTGCTGTACCAGAAAAAATTGTTGAATAGCCTCAGGAGAAACACCCTCCTTTCCCCACACGAGTCACCTTGGAGTCGGTTTTAAGCATCTCTGTTTCCGTGGCTGAAAGATTATTGAGCCAGCTTGCGTGCATTATAAATGCTCTATGGTCAAACATGCCAGCACATCAGTTATCCAGAGGGGGATTTCCAAAGGCACAACTAGGAGTTAGGTACACAACATCCACTGGCTGACGTCAAATGGAAGATAGATGGCTGATGTGGTGGCAGCATTTTGTCTGTATCCATGTAAAGAGTTAATAGGGCGCACAGCGGAGTCCCTTCGTTTTGCAGGACCGATAAAATGTGTGCACAGCAAATGGCTTCTGTTGAGCAGCTGTTTACATCGGCTCTTAACATGACAAAGACACAAATTAAAATCCCTTCCTTAAAAAAAAACATAAGGACATTTTAGGTGCCTAGGACCAAGTTTTCAGAACTGATTAAACCCTGCAGCTCCCATTAGCTTCAACTGGGGACATCAAGTGCCCAGCATACCTTTTTTAATTGGGGTTCCTAGCGCTTGCTCCAGTGCTCACTGAAGCCTGGTGGAAAATGCCCCCTTGGCTTCAACAAACTTTTTATCGGGCCCCTTTGGGACCAAAAGCTGGGTTTTGACACCTTCATAATATGGACAGAGGAAAGAAACGATCTTGCTAAGTGATCAGAAGCACAAGAGGCTGGGCAGGGTGGCTACTTTCAATAAATTAAACATCCTGCATGACAGAGCATGACACCACAGTTCTTAACAAATGTTCCTCCTATCCTAAATACTCCTCCGAGCCCATTGGTATGTGTGTCAGACTGCTACCCTAGTAGACACTCAACCAGTGGCTGCAATGATTTGTCTATTTTTTCAGTTACCTAGGTAATTAATATTTTGCACACTTGCTCTCCATGGAGAATTCCCCACAAAGCCAGCATGCTAAGAAGGTTGTGTGTGTGCTCTGCTGCAGCAGAACTCTGTTTGTTCTGAAATATTTAACTCTGCTTTCAGACTGCAACTAAGGCTGCAGCCTTGCTCCTTCCAGCTCCCTTTTTCCAAGGGGGTGTCATGCTAGAGAAGGGGTAAAGTAGGGGGGCAGGTCCCCTTGGGGGAAGCATGAATTTGTAAGGGCAACACAGCAGTATCAGCTGCTGGGTCTCTGGTTCATCCATCTCTTTAAAATGTTGAAATCTGTTGCTGTTTTTATGTCTGTGTATTACGTTTTTATGTCTATGTATTCACATTTATATGCCAATTAATAAAGTTTTAACATTCTACGTACTTATTTTCTTGCACATGCCATAAGGGTTTGGGGTTTTTTTTCATATGAACATAACCGAAAATACCCTCTGTTTGGATTACATTGGACAGGCTGGGGGCGGGGGGCAGCATTAATTGTAGGGCTGACCCCAGTGTAAAAAGTTTGCTCATGCCTGTATTAGAGAGGGTGTGGGAAACCAGACATGCAGCACTTTCCAAAGGGTGCTTGTTCTGATGTCAGCTGTGAATGGGAAATGCGCTTGAGTAAGAACTTGAGTAAGATCTTATTGCATTTCACGTGTGTCAGAGCATCTTTGGACATTGTCCTTCTCGGTAGTGGCAGGAAAGGATCCCACGTTTCCGGGCTCTCCCTGAGATTGCTGACATGCTGCACAGAGCTTATCAGATCATTGCAAAACATGGCTGCTTGGAAACATTTCTTCCTCAGAGGAGGCTGCCTCCTCCACGTAAACCTGATGCTTGTGTTCATCAGGGCCAGGTAGAGTTCTCCCCAGTCCCTGAGCCTGCAAAATCAGCCTTCATGCATGTATCCAAAACCAAATCTGGAGGCTGAGTGTAAAGGGTCCTGATTCTTCCTCAGTGTCCCTGAGCTGACTCAGCTGCTTCCTCGGGCAGCGTTCATGATTCCAATGTTCATGATTCCGTCACACGTTTCATCATAAATATGTTCTTCCTTAAAGCCCCAGCTTCTGGAGTCAAGTGGATATGTAACAACTTCATCCTTCATTCTTAAAGTAATTTTCTAGCCTTCATTGCTGTGGAGAAAGTTTTGAAATGTGACCACAGTGTCCCCTCTCTAAAGGCTCAGAAAGCAGAAGACAAATGAAAAGAACACCAATTCTATTAGTTGTACATAATCTCCAGCTATAAAATCATGAGATTTGCTATAAAATCATATTGCATGATTTTTGGTGAGCCTGACTCATGATTTTTGAACATTTGGGGTTGGCAACATTGGAATTGGAAATAGGGAACCAGCAGCACCAGAGAAGAGGACGAATTAAGTGTGCAGAGTGAAAGTATGAGGGTTGAAAAGAATGAGAGAGACAATGACCAAAGGTGACAGGAAAAACCCAGAAATGGAGTAGTGACAGACAACAGGCAGAAACATAGGAGACGGGCCACCCAATTGACAAGGTATAGGACATGATTCCCAAAGTGCACTGAAGTTCCTGGGAGTCTTTTTTCCACTGACATTGGCTAAGCCCCATAAGGTGCAGGGGTTGAGGGAATGCCCAGCTGCCAGCTGTCCCCATGGACGGCTCATGTGAAAGGGGAGCTATGCGGCAGAAGAGGCCCTGTCTCCACAGCTGCTAATCAGCCCCTCATCTAAGCACAACATTCACTTTCCCACTCTTAATGGAAGTGATAAGAAATGAAGGACTCACCCGCCTGGTTTTCTCCTCTCTGTAGTGTTCCCTAGCTATTTTCCTTCCCTCAGACAGCATCCTAGGTCCTTCTCCCTGTGGAGGCTAAGCAAGGTGTCTGCCCACCTAATCAACACCCACTCTGGAATCAGCATGGCACTGGAGCTCAGGAGACTGGCCTCTGGCTTGCTGAGTGATCATGGGCAAGTCATGGTCTCGCCCTGTGCCTCAGTTTCCCTTATGTGAATGATGTTTACCTCCCTTGTAAAGCACTTGAGGCCCACAGAGGAAGAATGCTGTATAATACCCAGGTATAATTATTATTACTGTTGCCATCACTGGGACGATTACAACATAAACACTTTTATTTCTTCTATTGATTTAGCCTTTTTTTAACTGATGAGGCTGATCAAGAGACTATTTCCCCCACCCTCAGCACAGATGGCTTGTTGATTCGGCCTGAGTCTGACAGCTGCTGAGCTTCTAGGAACAATGGTTCTGTTTAATCCCTCTGGCTGAGGCTTGGGGGATCCTAAAATATTCCTCTGCCACCCCAAAATTTTCAAGGCAGCAGGCTCATATGCCCAGCCCTGCCTGCACCACTGTGCAGGAGTAGAATAATTTAACCTGGGAGGACTAACTCCTTGTCTAGACTCCTACCTTGCCCCTTAGGGGGCCAGCTTGGTTTACCTGGCCAGGCACTTGATACCCAGCTAGCTGGATTAAAGCTAGCTCAGGTCTGGCTACCTGGGAGGCTATTACATCCTGTGATTGCAGTGTGGACATACTCTCAGCTGTAGTGAAGACAATCCAAGGTGCGTGAAAAGAGAAAGGGATCAAGGCTTCATTCTACTCTTCACCACCCACGCAGGAGGGGGGCTAATAGCTCTGTAGAGGTTTCAATGCCCTATTCCCTCACATGCACTGTAAGTTACAATGCAGCTGTCCCTGCCAAGGCAGCAACAGGTCACTGTACAGCCACATCTTCTGAAGGGGGATAGATGGGAAGACCACAGTCTTGGCCTTTGGCTCAAGAAGAAATATTTTTGCCTTTGAAGCAGACCGGCATTAATCTCGGAGCCATTGACCCTTGATGTGAACTTGAGCCAAATTGTCCCAGAGAGGGAGCTGTGTTAGCCTGTAGCTTCACAAACAACACGCACTCCTGTAGCACCTTACAGACTAATGAAAAGGCTTTGGTGGGCAAGGAAGTGGGGCTTTTCCACGAAACTCATGACTTAAAAAATTTGTTAGCCTCTAAGCTGCTACAGGACTGCTTGTTATTTGAGACAAATTGTATGACCTGGTACTTCATTCAATCCACTTGCTGAAAAATTGTGTCAAAAGGAGACCCTGACTGAAGATCATACTCAGATGTGGCTTTCAGGGAAATTCATTCTTTCAATGATTCCATTAATGTCAAGCATATTGTTATTATTATTATTATTATTACAATTTTGTCTTCTTCAGAGATGTTAGCCTTCCCGAAGTTATACCTATACTGTGTAATTTCAGAACAGGTGGAGAGATTAGACCCATTTGAATTGCTGTTATACCAATTTTCATTTGCCATCTGATGGCATCACGGCACTCAGAAGAGCCTATGCAGCCCAACGCATTAGCTCACTGTACACCAGGTGAGACTAAACCATAGCCTGACCAAAGGGTTCAGGCACATGCAGAACTGAAATGCACCCCAGGCGAAAGCGAAGCAACAGGCAGTACGTTTTGGGCAGCAATTAAATCTGTTGTATTTGTTTTGTAGCTATTTCTGTTGGCTTTTACTAAGAATGCTTAGTCCTGCCTTGAGTGCAGGTGACTCAACTAGACGACCCCCTCAAAATCCCCTTCAGTCCTGTGATTCTGTCATACTTTGCTACAGCCAAGTTCTTGGCCAGCCTTCGGCTATTTTCTTAAGAGCCTCCTCAGTAACAGCTGCATGTGTAAAAGTAGGTGCCAAAATATTCATTTGTTGTGGAAAACATTTAGTTGACACTGAGGCTGGTGGTGCTTTCAGTTGAGAAGGGCTGGGGCGGGTTTCATGTGGAGTGACATCCTGGCCATGAAAAGACGTGCCACCGGCTGGCCAGACTCTGCTCTTAGTTGCATGAATCCAGCTCCTGGTGGCTTCAATGACAGTTTCAAGAACATACCTGAGGGCAATATGTGGGCCCACTAAGCCTTCACTGGTACCCAGCAGACGCAATAATGGGAGCTCAAGAATTTCTCTTTGTCATTGAAGGGAAAACTGTGCATTTCTGCTTTAATTGTGAGGCTCCTTCACCATTTCAGCACAGCTGGTGCTTGCTTTCTTCAGCTTGTTAAATCTGTGCCTTGAAACCTCCAAGCTGCCTGGTTTAAAGGTGCCTATGGGTCTTAGGTGCTGATCTCCTAAGCTGTGTCTACACTTGCATTCCTCTTTCGAAAGAGGTATGCAAATAAGGCAAATCAAAAATGCAAATAAGGTGCAGGTTTGCATATCTGACACCTCATTTACATATTCTTATTTCATAATAGCTTCTTTCAAAAGAAGAAAACCAGTGTAGACACCGCTCTTTTGAAAGTAAACCCCATCTTTGAAAGAATCCTTCTTCCGTTCTCTTGTTGATAAATCACTTAGGTCTCAGCTATCCACAGAAGTGGGTGACCCTTCTGTGCTCAATTCAAAGGCGAAATACATCACATACTCTCCATTGCAGAGCTAATATTGGCTCTTCCTTGTTTTTCTTCTCTTAATCTAAACTAAAGGACACCTTGACTGAGAGCAAACGTCTGGCCTTTGTGTTTGGGGAAAATGCAGTGTTCTCCTGATCTGGCTAGAGGATAGTTTCAGAACTGCAGAAAAAGCTGGCCCCTGAGAACCATCTGCACTGTTACAACACACTTCACCAGTTTAGTGTGAATTATCAAAAAACAAATAGACACTGAGTTCTGTGACCCCTGTGTGAACAGCGGGATTAGTGAATTCATCAGTGTTTTACTATATTAGTCTCACACGCTTGGTGTGAGAAAGTCAGGAAAGCCGACAGCTAAACACACAACTCAACATCAAAAAATCAAACAACTGGGTATGACTTGGCTTCTGCTCCCATTGAAAGTCAAAGCTAAAATTAGTGTTGAACCATTCATTGGCTGTGGTGGTTAATAATGATCATTAATAAGAATGTTGCCTATTTCTGTAAGACCTATAGTAAAAATTACTGTAAGAAATAAGGAGATTTGAGTGTATGTTATACGGAGAAAGACACTAGCTAGGCATCTCATTGGTTGACAGTGCCACGTGATTAACCAACTCCCAGGACTGAGCCCACACAGAAAAACTGAGAATAAAATGTAATGGAACGGCTCCTCAGCTGCTGCAAACCTGCTCAATTGACTCTCCTGGGGCTACAGCAACATACGTCAATTGAGGTCTCAGCTTCACTCGTACAGGACCCAAAATTGCCCCTGTAAAACCACTGGAAAAATGCCCTATTTCACTGAAAGGAAATCCCTAGCCCAGGAGGTGCAGTCAGGTCAAAGGGGAATGGAGCTGAAAGGCTGAACATGTAGTCAGAGAAACCTGAGAATGACAAGCAGGAAGAGTCATTTCCCACCCACCCTCAGTATAATCCTGGCAGATACTGCTTGGAGCACAATCTCACTGGGAGGTTGAAGAGCTTTCATCATATGTGTCTCTATGACACACTCCTGGCTTTCTTAACAGGTTGGGCCTGGGAAGCGGTTACTCCTAGATCTATATTTTGGATAAGAACTGCTTATTTTTTTAACAGTCCTCCTGTTTGTATGATTTAATCATCTTCTGTGAGGTCGCCGTAAAACAGCAGTTCCCAACCTTCTCGAGATGGCAACCCATTTTGACAATCAAGTAAGACTTTATGACCCAAGGCACTTCGAAACTGGGGCACGGAGTTCTCCCCTGTGAAAAAAAAAACTCTATTCACCCCCCACCCCACCCCAGGCTTAAGCCCGTCGCATCCCCAAACTATCCCCAGCCCCCAGGCTTAAACACCCTGTAGCCCCAAAACACCCCCCACCTACCTCACACAACAGCCACTGCTGCCACACCCCCCACCACTGCTCCTTCACCAGGCCACCACTGTCTCCTCTCCACAGCTCCCCACAGCCCTCCTACTCCCTTCCCCCACCTGCAGCGTGGGCAGTTCCCTGCCCTGCCACGCTGAAATGGGACTCAGTTTAATTGGTTTACAGCCAGATCCCTCCAAGCCTTATGGGACCATAGGAAACGTGACCACTCACCTCATAAGTAGACCTATGGCTAACTAAAACCATGCCAGACTACGGATGTTGCCAGATGAGAGAGTCCCAGACCAGAGAGATTCAACCCACAGTGTGTCTGCATGTGCCAGGAGCTAGTGTCAGTAAACCCCACCTGTCTGCCACCGTTTGAAGTCCCCTCACATGGACACTTGCATTGAGACATTCTCATCTCCATGTGTCTAGCTGGTCTGCAGAAGTAAAAATCAGATGAAAACATTGCTACCAAAAGATGAGTTTTGTCACAAATAGATTCTCCAGGGACTGCTGTATGAAGTCTGGGCTTCTACAGTTTATTGTTCCCTGAGGCTGGTAGAATCCATCATGGCCTAAAACCCACTTCGCTTGTCAGCTAGCAAAGCTCCATTCTGACATGTTGCTTGTCCTCAAACCACACTATGCTACACTAAACCAAACACACATAGTCACAGAATAGAAAACAACCCTCCTGGTTAACATCATCTCCAGGAGATCCAGGAAAATAACTTACCACCACCAGCATTGGCAGATTCCTCTTGGTGCGGCTAAGTCCCTTTTATACAATATCCTGGTCAAACTGTGTTTTGCTTTTTCCATGGATTTTTCAAACACATTTTCTTTCCCAGAGTATCTGTCCATTCCTGTCATGATTCCAGCTAATTTGTGTTGCCCTGCCAGATGCCCTTTGCCAAGCATCCAGTTCCCTGGCTTGTCCACTACATAAAGCACAAGGTTTCTCTAAATGTTTATTATGCCAGCTGGCAGGAACAGGAGAAGAATACCTTTGTCACCTGGTTCTGACCTTTGCGTGAACAAGTGCTGCTCTAGCACCTTTAGCTTCCAATTAATGTAGCGAGGTGCCCTTGTGAACAAGCCATGAAATTCTCCCCTCTGCCCTTTTCCACTTATCATTGCTAATTTAGCAAGTGGACAGGTTCAACCCCTGAGGTGTCTGAGCAAATCCTTTAAATGCAGCAAGCAACTTTCATTGAGCCCATTCAGAGAGTTGCCTTTCAGGCTGTTTCCCTAAGTTTTCCTCATTTCCATTGCCAGTAACAAATGCTGACACTTTGCAAAAAGATAATGTCTTACCTGCTCCTGCTGCTGAGAGCCATGCAAGTTTCTAACTGACTTGACAGTGGGTAGCACACTCAGGTGAGCAGACAGAATGAGAGCTGCTTACATAGATTTGCCGTTGACATGGAATGTATGGAGCAGACTGATATCCTCAGCATTGGTGGACTTTCATAGACAAAAGGGTAGTAGCATATGCAGTGAAGGGTGGGGTCCCTATACAATGTTTCGTAAGGGTGTACCAAATAGGGCTTGTGGACCAAATTCAGGGCTGGTATAAATTGGCACAGCACCTCTGATTGCAATGGAGTTACACCAATTTACACAGTTAGCTAATTTGGCCTTGTGGATTTTTTTCCAGGCAGAGTAACATCACATAACGACTCTCTGTTGTATTACTGTTGATACTGACATGCAGTACTTTGTCCACACTGAGCAGCTGTGCTGGCTATTGATTCTGCTAAGCACATTTGCAAGACCTTTGCCTACTTTGCAGAGCTAATTTTAGAATTAGACCTGGGCTCTTGTTTTAACCTCCTCAGTGCTGCCTGTCTCTAACCTATTGTTTTGTGCCCTGGTCCCATTAACTTTCAACCCCTCTGAAAAAAGCAGTTGTATATCAGATGCTGTATAGAAGGCTAAATCATCTTTAGGAATAGGAAAAAATATTCATGTCAAAAACTCACCTTTGGTACCCATGTTTTCATCTGATTTTCATTTCTGTGGTCCAGCTAGATATGCGGAGATGAGAATGCCTCAGTACAAGTGCCTATGTGAGGGGAATTCAGATGGAGGCAGACAGATGGGGTTTACTGACAGATGCTCCTGGGCACGTGCAAAATAGTATGGAGAGGTAGGAAAAATGCTGGGTACTAGAGATGTAGCGGGTCAGTTTTCTTTATTGAAGAACCAGCTTCTAATAGGAAGGTTTTTTCTAACTTCTGCACTGTCCCTGATCCCTTTAATTAAATCTCACAGAGTGCCTGTGGTGGGTAACGTATATGTAAAGGTCACTTTTGGCCTCCTTGGTGTCACATCATAGCCACTGTTAATAACAGCAAACTGGTTAGAAAAGGAAGTAAAGAGTACAGTATCCAAGTGAAACTAGAGGCGGACTGCAGGAAGCACAGTAACAAAGAGGTACCCATATTAGTCTGTACACCAGCAAAACAAAGCAGCAGAAATGTAGCACTTTAACAAAATAAAATACCTGACATGTTAAAGGCCTGAGAATTTGTGTCCTGGAACACAGAGAAGTTAACAACAGATTAGAGCAAGAGATTTGTGAGTCAGAGTACATATTCAAATTCAACACATTAACATGTGGCATGAACAGAGACATCATCTGCCTCATGCATTGCAAGGACTGCTTCCTTTTCTTTGATGCTCATAATTATCTCAGACAGGACAATTAACATCCCTCCACCTCTCACCCCCTTCCTTCAATCCTATTTGATTTGTCAGTTTTTATTGCAAATTTTTTTCTTTTTCTTTTCTTTTTTTCTTGGTCCTCTGTACTTATAAATGTCAGTCTGTATTGGAAATGAAATTGATCTGATGAAGTGGGTCTGTCCCACAAAAGCTCATCACCGAATAAATCATTTTGTTAGCCTTTAAAGTGCTGCATTTCTGCTGCTTTGTTTTGCAGGAAACACAGTGTAATGAACCTGAACTGGAATGTGGCTGAGACTCAGGGGCTAACACCCTGCTTTGTCCCCTTTTTATGACAAGTGGTCGGGATCCTTCCAACACGATGATCCAAAACACTCTGCTCAGGCCATACTTCCATGTGGTTTGTGGAAATCTCCAACCCACATCCTGGCCCACACCAAGCCTGCCAATCTTGTAAGAGATGATCACTGTACACGTTTTTGTGGCTTGTACAAAAATAAGGGACAATGTGTTCATACCACATGGGTGTAACACCTACAGCCTTCCAAATTGTTTTTAATCATCCTGGGAAGCAGGTCCACAAACTGTGGTGAAGCTCTGGGTGTGCCCCTTGGGTCCTGTATTTTAGGAGATTATTGTATGCCCACTTTGACCCTCCACACTGCCTCTTACATTTTTCTAGAGGCCAGAGCTTACTGAGCCAGCCTCATCACTGGCACAGTCAAAGGATGGGGATGAAACCCCCTCCATAATCCTGGCCCCCTCTTTCCAAGAAGAGACTTTCTGTGGTGTGGGGAGGGTTGGGGTAAACCCCAGGCACACCCACTACTCAGGGTTTCTGGCCCAGGGACCCTAGGCAGCAGCAGCTGCAGATTAACTCTAGCCTCAGTAGAGCAGCCTTTTTCCTGGGCCTCTTCCACAAGAGCTCCCCCAGTACCTTCTCCATGGTACCTCAGTGAGTCTTTCCTTCTTCAGTACAGGCACTCTTTCCACAGTGTTTTGGCAACACACTTCCTCCTCTCAGTCCTTCACCCCTCCTTAGGTGAGGGGAAAGCTTGTAAAGCAGCTCAGCAGGCCTTCATTCACTGCAGGTGCCTGACGTGTCTGCTGCTTGGGAAAGGTCTTAATTCGCCTCAGGTGCCTGACTGCCTTGATTTCCTGGCAGCAATTTATTCAGGAAATAGAAAACCATTCACCCAGCTCCAGGTATGTCTACCTTCCACCAAACTGTTGTAGCCAGCTGCCTTGGGTCTATCACAAAATATAATCTAGTCTATTTAGATGCATGTTTTATTAGTACGTTCCTCTTCCATTCTTCTGTTTCCATACTCAGTAGTTGCATCTTGTCCTAAATTAGGCCTTGACCCTCCACTTCTGCATGTGCTTAACTTAACCAGCAATAGTGTCATTATGTTCAAAGCATCTGCTCTCAGTAGTAAAGTTAAGCATGGTACATAAGTGTTTGCAGGACTGGGGCTTTGGCCAGTCAGCTCCTTGGAGAAGAGACTCTCTTGTGTTGTGTATTTCTACAGTGCCTACCACAATGGAGTTCATATCCAGATTCAACACTTAGGGCATTGCTGCAATGATAATCTGAAATATAAGGTTCTAGAATATCCTTCCAATAGGAGCCGGGGGTGGGAGGAATGGGAACAACTGAACTAGTGCTAAGATTGAGCTTCATAGGCTCATAAACAGGATTAAGAAGTGGACTTGCCTGATGTAGCAGGGGACTGGACTCAATCCCAACTGAGGTCCCTACTCTTTCCCCCACCCTCCCCAGCACCGATAAAAGCCATGCCATCTCTCAGGTTTCAAGCAGAGTGCTCCATTTTCTTTTCATCACAATTACCCAAGGTAATTGCTCAGCAGGAGATGTGTAATGATGAGGCTGGGAAGGCCAAACATAGTTTGCGGTGCAGATCTATCCCTGAATCTCTGGTCTGATGAGGAAGATGGTTAAAATGGAGAAACATCATAGCCATCAAGCATCAGCAAACAGAAGTTGCTGTAGTTCAGAAGATTTTAAAGAAGTGACCTATCATGTTTTATGAGGCTCATCAAGAAGTTGGCTTGTTATTTCAAGAAAAATTGATAGGGGGAGCAATTGTTTATTCTTTAATCCTCTTTAAGAACAGGTATGAAGTGAGTTTTAGTTTCAGCTTCCCGATATTTATTGTCAGGAAATTGAAATGATTCTGCTCTCGGCAATAACACAACCTTAAGTACATTACATGCTAAAAAGAAGTGGCATAATCATGAAATATGGAGCATTGTAAGCAAATACCATCATAGGAAATTACACAAACTGAATAAGACATTTTAAAATGTCTAATGATTACATGTCAAATAGAAATTTTAAAATGTCACCATGCCCTATATGCACATGTAAGTGGAAAGTAAAATGATTGAGTACTTCTAGGATAAAATAGTCCTGTTCTTAGCACTGATTGATATTCTTGAAAGAAGAACTTGATAGATTATGATTTTTTGTGGGAAAATCATTACGTGCCAGGTGGTTGAATAGAGAAGTACAGCATTTTGGCATTTCCATGCAGAATAAAGCCATTCTAGAGTTTTAATCAGTGTATCTCTATTAAGAAACAATCCATATGACCTATTTTGCATTGGATAACAGGTTTAGGAGCCTCCCGGAATCTGGGTTTAAAATTACTCTGTCTAACCTTAGTATCTGTACTAAGTAATCAGAGAGGAGTTTGTCTTGATGCAGAATTCGACAACAAAGTATTTCTGTACACTCACGTTGACAAGTTAATCAGCATTTACGCTCCCTGTGGGTGCATGGTTTTTACCTTTTCAGGCTTAGTACATCAGACTCCAAAAAGAGCAACAATGAGTATGCAAAAGGTATTTTGTGAAGGAAAATCAAAAGCAGTTTGGAGACCCTCCCAGAAATACACAGCATGGCCCGTATGTTCTTCCAGTAGTAACTCATAGAGCCAGATCCTCAAGCAGTATAATCAGGTATAGCTCAGTGGTATGCAGCTGCAGTAATTTACCCTAACTGAGAACCTGAATCCACTGGGTTTTGCAATGTAGTTTAAATGACTTAGCTTCCTTAACCATCTTACCCTCCCACCCCTACCATCTGTTTTAGAGCTCTAGTCCTGTTGAGTTGTTGGGATTTATGCTCATAAAGCCTTCAGCTCTTTTGAAAAACTCTGCTGGTAGTAGCAAAGTGTAATTTGGAATAAGTTTGGGAAAGGAAATAGCTACATTTGCTGCATAAAATCAGCTTAGTTTATTAACCATCAGCATTTTCTGTTTAACTTTGCAGAGCTGTGTAACTCGTCCTCTTTGAGCTCCACAGGCAAACCCAGGAGTAAAGCAGAAGCCTTTGACAATGAAAGAGCTGGGAGCAGAAACAAAATGGGCTTTTGAAAGCTTCAAGCCGCTGACAGCTGTGAGAGGGCAATAACTCAGTAAGTGTCTTGGGTAAAATCAACTCAAATGACTCCATGCTTTGTTTTATCATTAGGAACACAAAGGAGTTTCTTTTACTTATCAACTGCAGAGCCTCAAGAGGTTCTTACAAGATTTGATAAGAATCACATGCCTTGGATAGAAACAGCTGCAAATGTCAGCAATAGAAATAGCAGTGGAAAAGGGGGACTGTACCAGCAAGCAATAGCTCAGGAGCTCATGCATATGAGTTGGACATCTGGACACCTAGGTTCTTCACCCAGTTTTGTCACTAAATCCCACTAACTCATCCACAAAACAGTGATATTCATGCTTTTTACTTGCATTCTTCCATAAAGTGCCCTGAGATCAATAGGTCTGGGGCTTGATTCACTATTGCTGTTCACTTGTGTAGTCACTCGGTGTAAAATCATAGAAGCCTTGAAAGGGCGGACTGGAAGGGAACTCAGTAGGTCAGCTAGCCCAGTGCCCTGCACTCACGGCAGGACTGTGTAATAACTCCATCATTCTGGCCAGAAGTGTGTTTAACCTGTTCTCCAAAACTTCCAAGGGGAGATAACACAATCTCCCTAGGTAATGTATTCCAGTGCTTAGCCGCCCCAATAGCTAGGGAGTGTTTCCTGGTGTCCAACCTAACATTCCCTTGCTGCAATTTAAGCTCTTTGTTTCTAGTCCTGTCCTCAGAGCTGCTGCTACCATTGTGAATCAGAAGAAGTTTGCACTCATTGCACAGCATCAGGTGGCTGCATCTAGTACAGAGCAACTGTACACCAGCCCCATAATCTCAAAACCTCTATGGCAATGAACATTGTCAAAATCTACTGAGCTCAGGATAGGAGGGTCTGACCCTTAACTGAATACTGTACCACTCTGAACTGGTCACAGTTCAGCAGTGCGACAAGGTGGGGTGGGCGAGTATTTTATTCCCCTGGTTTGGTTGGACATGTTTCCTACTGCCTTTTAGTAATACAAGGTATGTGCCTCAGTTTCCGTAGGCACAGCATCAATGCATAGTTGATGATGGGAGTTGCAGTGTAATGACAACTCACATGCAGGCAATGGGGCTCCGTGCCATTTGGAACCTAGGCACCGGGTGACACCTTTCTTCCCTGGGAAACAGGACAAAGGAAAGAGGAGGGGCCTGCCTGGTGTGAATTGGAACTGGGCAGTTTAGCTGGGGAGTCTCAGCTGATTTAGCAGGGAGGAAGGAAGGCCAGGGCCACGGCTCAGGGACACCCTTTTGGGCTCCTCTCCCCAAGATGGATTGTACTAACTCCCTGTGGTTTCTGCACAGACAAGTCTGTTCTACGCTGTGTCCATGTCGACTAATAAGCCTTCTGTTCTCCTAGCTGAATGAGTGTCACATCTGACTGTGGATGGGGTGCAGGGCCTGGTGACCCAATGCTCCCTGACAAGTAAGTAACCTCTATATGGGTATGATTTTGCACACGTGCTTTGAAGACAGCATTGACAACCATCAACTGGGCAATTAGACATATTATCAGATTCATATCCTTCATTTTGAAGTATCAGATCTCCCATGCTCTTAAATTGGGTCTGTCTGGCTGACCCAGATCACCTACCTTCTCCACTGAGCCACAGGCCTGCAAACAGGAACAGGACCCATCACACTTAAACAGACTGTCAGTCATTTATCAGATAGACACCACTGCCTTCCAAGGGGGTGGTCAGCATAAGCATATATGCCAACTTCAGGATCAGGGCCTATTTAAGAACTATCAAAGAAAATGGGACAGATTCTCCTGTATACTGCAGCCCCTTTCCACCAAAGAGGCAATGGACTGGAAGTGGGTGAAAAAGTATTGTCAATCAGCTGTTTATCTACTCTGCCAGAGGTGGGGTAATGGCATCTAAGTTTAATGGGGATTTGGCCCATTTTGTATTATACAAGATAAATTTTTACCAGATTTTTAAAACCCTCTTTTTTAACACAGGACAATAAATTCTCTTAAGACTTTTCTGGCCTTTCCCAGGTTCTCATATTTACTTTTTCAGCAAGTACCTGAGTTAAGTCTTTCTACTCCAGAAAAGTATTTGTCCAAATGACACAACTAGATAACATACTGTTCACAGATTGAATTCGTATATTTCTTATCCTTACATGATGACAGGTTTCAGAGGGGCGACCATGTTTGTCCATGTCAGCAAAAACAACAAGAAGTCTCAGGAACACCTCCAATTTCACGCCCCACAGCAGAAACACTAATCCAGAAACCTATCCCAGCAACAAACCCCATTGCTAACTCTGTCCACACATCTACCCTTGTGACACCATCACAGGTCCCAACCACATCAGCTATGGCATCAAAGGCTCGTTCACATGCACATCTACTAATGTGATATATGCCATTATGTGCCAACAATGCCCCTCTTCCATGTACATTGGACAAACCCAACTGTCTCTACTGTAGCCAGACAGAGCCCTCCCTTTTGCTTTACTCCATCTTGCCTTCCCTACGTGCTTCAGAGCACGAAAGGGTTAAAAAGGAATAGCCCAGCCCTGGAATGCCCGAGAGCACAGATGGGCTTATTTTAGCCACAGCCTTTGAAGCTCTGGAGCAAAGCAAAGAACAATGGTCTAATTAACAGCCAGGGCTCAGACTGCCCTTGGCTAATTACCATCAGTTGATTCACCAGGACACTAGTCCCAGACATGAGGAAAAATCTCCAGCCCATTAAGACACAAATGCCCCTAATTGTCTCTACCTCACAGGTGTGAACTACACCCTTGAACTGCCTGTGAGAGCCAGTATCGGACAGTTTAATTCAATTAAACCAAGGAAGAAGCCTATGTGACCCAATGGGGATAAAGAGGGGTCCGGCAGACCCCTTCTTTAAGCTCCAATCATCTTTCCTGCCAGACAGGAGAGTGGGGGGTCTCCCCAGGTCCCCGAGGATGCTCGACTCCTGGGAAAAAAAAGGACAAAAAAGAACTTCTTCCCAAGGGATTGAGAGGCCATGGGCCAAGCCACGTTTGTAATGCAGGGGTGAGGACAAGACCTGCTAGGTATTTTACTTTTTATTTCTTTTGTGCGCATTTAACAAGTATAGATCTATGAACTAGAGTGCATGCTGGCTATTTGTAATCAAAGTATAAACCTTGTAACAATTGTAACCACAACAGCTTAATTTGCTAGGTAACAAATAAAGCAACATTGTAACAGTAAGAGATTAACTTGTTAGGTAAATAAACAAAGTAATTACTTAAGTCATAACCTAACTCCTCCTGTTACCATGCTAACCTGAACACAAAACAAAGAACCGAGCTGCTTTTCAGCAGCTCTTAGCCTGGTCACTGGTGAGCTCTGCTCTGGCAGTTAATATCTTGTATTAATACAAGGGCATGGTGGCATCTCACCTGACCATCGGCTAACACTCTACGCAGAAGAATAAATGGACACAAATCAGACCTTAAGGATGGCAACATACAAAAACCAATGGGGGAACACTTTAACCTTTAATGGCAAGTTGCCCTTCTCAGGAGAAAAAAAAACCTTTAAAAATGACTGAAACAAGAAACTGCTGAGCTGGAATTCACATGCAAATTTGACACCCAGCAACAAAGTTTAAATAGAAACATGGAATGGTTCTCACATCGCAATAGGTAATTTCCCATTCAGGTGCTCTCACCTTCTCATCACTGTTGGAGAGCAGCCACATCTGCTCTGCTTTAATTACCACTGATGTCACACTCCCGACTCTTCCTTTTTTCTTTTCTTTTCCCCTCCAAGCACCTGAGGAAGTGAGTTGTATCTCCTGAAAGCTTATGCCCTAATACCCGAATAAATTTGTTAAAGTGCCACCAAACTCCTTGTCATATTCCTCATGTAGTCTTGTATTTGCTAACTACATATAAAAGGAGGCTGATAAAGCCTTTAAAACACCTTTAACAATAACATTTTGGCCTGGCTTGTGACAAACAAGTTATTTAGGAGGTTGCTCACCCGTTTCCTGTGGCTTCCCAGTGCAATCACATGGTGTTTCTTTGTGTTCGGTGGAGTAAGATCTGGCAGGTAATATACCGCTGTTAGTTGCTTCTTTGTGAATTAAACAGTTGAGGATCAAGAACTTCACCAGTTTAATGCACAGTTGTCTGAAATACATGGCAAAGGGCTTGACTGTGCCCTTTAGGCTTAGCCATGATGAGAGGTGAAAAAGCCACGTAACGTTAGGAAGTGCTGTGGTAAAGGCGAAGGAAACAGGAAGGCGATATAAGGAGATGATGAGACTGGTGGGACCTTCTGTTCTTCCACTTCCCCTAAAGTATACAAGGTGGCCCAAGCTCTGAGACCAGCCTCTGCAGGGTGCTTGGTCACTACTTCTTCCAGTTCTGCTGGTACCACAGAGGGCAAAGTTCTGCACAAATGAGGTCTGGAGTTTTCAAAGCTGCCTAAGCCATCTGGATGCCTCATGGGAACTGGGCATTACATCCCTGAGGTGATTTTGAAAAATCTCAGCTGAACAGTACTTATCTGAAAGTTCACTGAACTTTACCCAGTTGCAGAGAAGGCTAGCTGCTGGCCTTGGTTTCTTACACCCAGCCAGTTCGTTCAGCTCCAGTCCTGATAGCACCTAGGTTCGAAGCAGCTCAGCAGCTGTCGCAGAAAGGTATTTGGGAAACCTTTTTCCAAGCGCTCCTGGACTGGAGAGCTGTCAAAACGTTTCTCAGATACCTTGATGACGATCATCATCATCATCATCATCATCATTATGACTAATTCTTCTAGAGAATGCACCATGTACCCACTGTGCAATGATTTGCACAGCCACAGGATTTAAATACAAGAGTCTCTGCTTTTTAAAATGAAGGAAAAAGCCCATTCAAATGTAGAATAAGTTCTTCTTCAAAGTCGTGCCTGTCTGTCTATTATTCAAGACAAATTACTTTGACAGCACTGTCTACCCTTGACATCTGAGTTGTCTCTATAGCCTATTATATTTTAGAACAGGCATAAAATATTGTTCAGACAGTACGGTTAGTTAAAGAAGTAAATCTAACTGCTTTGAAATGGCCTATTAGGAGATGAACTCTCAGTTTAGCTGCTGGCAGAGAATTAATCCAGTGCTTTTCTTAGTTCTTAAACTGCAGTCTTTTCCTCCCTGTCGCCCACCCCCTTCCCTCCTCCTGGCCCCTCCCAATTAAATGCTCTTCTTTATTCTGGAACATGTAAAATTTTAGTCATCTTTATCAGGAGAGGGAAAAATTAAACTGCTATTGGAGAGGAAAATGCAATTAAGAAATTAGGACACATAAGAAAGTTAAAGAACAAGCATATTAGGCATTTCGTTCATGGTTGAAATATATTCAGGGGATAAAATTTTGGAGTCAACCCTGCAAACAATTGCACAAATATTTAACTTTTATTTACTTAGCTTTATACACTCACTCCATCCAACGGTGCCTCGATCCATTGCTCGGGAGGGGCTGCACGATATAGTTATAAAATACAATTATCCAAATAGACTCCTCTGGGATGCCCCATTCCCCCAGTCATTAACATTTGTCAGAACCCAGCAGCTGAAAACAGACACAGGAGTTTTATAGTCGCCCACCAGAGTTTCTCAGATATCTACGCACGGCCTGTCTGGTATCGATAGGTCTCTCTGAGGGCATCACAATTTCTGGAGAAGAGCTGCTCTTCACACTAATATCCCACTCAATCTTACGCATTGTAAGGACAATTTCCCCACCTTTGCTATTGGCAGGAATGGCACCCAGCCCACTTAATTTGCTTCTTTCACAGTCCTATTAATAACAGGCGACTCCCACACCTCTTTTTTCCCTTCTTCTCCTTCCTCTGCCCACCCTCCCGCTATGTATATATCCTGTATTCTTATTTTTGCTCCAGATCTAATGAAGAGGGTCTTACCCATGAAAGCTCATTACCTAATAAATAAAATTTAGTTCTTAAGGTGCTACAGGACTGCCTTTTTTTGTGTGTGTGTGAAGCTACAGACTAACACAGCTACCCCTCTGAGCCTCTCTTGTATGGAGACTCAGTACAACCACTCAAATATTTCTTTACAATATGGAACACAAATATTACCATGAATATTAATGCAGGAAGCAACTGACAAGCATTTGATGGATCCGTAACACTAAACATTTTCTTATAATTCTAATACTTGTTCTATCAATATTAACCTTCAAAGGAGCCAGGCAGATTCCAGTTCTGTATCAACCACACTATGTCTACATGGCTGGAGCTATTTCAGGCTACTGCAGTATCCCAGAATAGCTACCCTGCATCTATGCCATGCACCCGTCATTTCAGAATATTTTTTGAAACAACAGGAAAACTATTTCGACATCCCTGCTCACCTCATCACAGAAGGAGAACAGGGATGCCTCAAAATAGTGTTTCATTTCAACATATGGTGCCATTTAGACAGCACCACATGCCAAAATAGCCTATTTCGAGTCACAGCCTTAGTGTCCACCTGGGACATGGGGACACACATGGGCATGATCTGGCATCTGGCCAGCCAGCATCACAGGGTTATTGGGGTTTGTAAAGTTACACAAGTGGAGAAGTGGTTATCGGATTAGAATCTTGACTAGAAATCAGAAAACCACCTAGAAAATGACCGGGTGTTTTACAAGGAGGTACTGAGTACGCAGGTATCACCTCCATATGTCTCTGGGCAAAACCAGCTCCAGCTCTGCTCTGGGGAGAGGTCCTGGGGCAATGTTCTCTTAAATACCCAAAAATCTGGGTGTTTGTTGGCCCTTGCCAAACTATCTCACCAGACTGAGTGATGAGGCTTACTACAAAGGCTGTCACAGCTTCCCTTTTCAGGGTAAAACCTCAAAACACAGAAACAAGGCAGATCCGCGTTTTTGTGCTTTACGGAGAAATAAGTAGTTCAGGGTGTGGTGGTTATTTAGGAATTGGTTGACTCCTCCCTCGCAGAGAGGGGAGCATGACTAAGGACCCTGCCTCACCAGGCGCTGAGCACCTTCAACTCCAGGTGAACTCTGTGGATGATCAGGTCATGCAGCATAATAGAGGTGTAGACCTACAATCCCCTCTTGCTGGCACAGAGGAAAGAAAAAGCATCACACCTGCTGTGAAGAGGCACTACTTGAACATGGAACAGGAAGGATGGCCTAGTGGTTCAGGCATGTAGATTCACTTGATCTGGGTTCAGTGCCTAACCCTGTTTCAGCCTTCCTGTGTGGCCTTGGTCTAGTCATTTCTCTCTCCCTGCCTCTGTTCCCTCATTTGTAGAATGAATCATGGGGGTAGCCAGGGTTGGGCCCAGGTGGGTTGCAGCCAGCTTCACCCATGCACAGCCCCACCTCTCCTCCAGGCCCAGTGCTTGCCCCATTCCACCTGCCCACCCTATGCTCCAGCCAGGGAGCAAGGTCGAGGGCTCACAATACTGTATCTGCCCACCAGTCCAGCTGGGAAGTGGAGTCAGTGGAGTCCACCTGCAAGCTCCCATGCCTGACCCTGATCCCTGGGTCGGAGGTCCCAGTCCTGTGTGTCCATTGTTCCCCACAAGGCCAGCTGGACAGGGGGCAGAGGAAGTGGCCCAATCCCTTTTCCCCCCCATCATTGCGCACCCACTCAAATTCAGGGGCCACCCAAGTGTCTCATCCTGGCTCTGCTGCTATGTCCTGCATCTGTTTTGTCTGTTAAGACTGTAGGGCCATGGTGTCCAAGCAGGTCTGAACTAGCTACATTATTCTGAAAGTGTATTTACTGTTCAAGCCAACTAGCCACACTCAACTGGCCAAATAGCTGCATGTGGCTAGTGACTAGCATGTTGGACACCACAGCTGTAGAGCCTTGAGGGCAGAAACTGTCTCTTATTGCATATCTGTGTATGTGTGTACAGTGTCCAGAACAATGGAGTTCTGATCACAGCTGGAACCTTTAGACACTCTTGAAATACAAATACACAATTGATCTCTTCTGTCAGCTGTGGTAAATCCTTTCGAAATCTCTTCTGCTTGTGTGTAGGAACATTACAACCCAGCGTTCATTTCACAGGGGCTTTTCTTTAGGTTGCAGTTTAATCTTTAGCTATGGAACTCATGCTAGATCATGCCTCTCTTTTCATAACCATCAAGTATCTTGGCTGCCCTCATGCAATTCATTTGGATTCTCCCCATGTGTTGCTCATCTCTTTTTAGCTCCTGCATTTTCATTGCTTTCCTCACAAGTTTACCATTTGTCTAGGCAGGACAGTCATTCCCTTTTAATTAGGGCACCCTGGCAGATGGCCCCAACATCCCAATTAATGGACTGGCCAATTAACAGGCTGTATTTAAACAAGTGTCTGAAAAAGATTAATAAAAATATCAGACTGAGTAAAAGTGCAAGAATAAACGCGAGCTGCACAGCATTTCATCTTTATTTCCCTTCTAACCTCGATTTTGAAAAATTTTTTGTGTGGAGGGGTGAGGGGTGCAACTTCTGTAATAGCAGATCCAAAAGGAGAACTTCACATCTATTTACTGACAGTATAAACCCTTCAAGGCAGGAAATCATTTTTGTTCTGTGAGCGTACAGCTCCTAGCACAGTGGAGCTGTGGCCTTGGCTAAAAGTGCCTAGGAGCTATGGTAATGTACACAGTCGATGCTGGGAATACTTACCACTCAACAGCTTGCCACAGGCCACATCGGTCACAAAGCAAAAGACTTTTTGCCAATATTACCATGCGTAAGCTGTTCCTTAGGGAGAAGTCATGTCAATATAGTAGCTCCCAACTAAACATGATCATGCAGAGTCAGGAGCTACCTGAGAGAGGACAGAACACCTCCACCCATGCCAGGTTATGTGTTACGGGGTAGGGGTAGGTCACCCGGGGGGGACATTCCTCCATGACTGATGGCCCCTTTATCTCCCTCTCATTAGTCACCTATGGGTGGAGCATTTCAAAAGCAGTCAAACCAGCGAGTTTCGAAGTTGCAGTAAGTCTGGTGTGGGATCATCAAAGAGGGGAACGGGAGGTAACACACGAACTGGGATGCGCATGACTGTTGGGGTGAGCAGTGCTGAGCATAAGGAAGGAGACTGTGATGTCGCTAAGTACACGGGAGTCAGTACAAAGACTCCGTCAGCTTCCATAGCCTTTGGATCAGAGCTGTAAGTTAGGCATGCAGAGATGGTGCAAGAATGACAGCGGAACTAGTCAGCTGAATTATGGGGACCAAAAGCGCCCGAGATAAGATGGCACAGGTAGGACGAGTGACTCAGGCCCAGAAATCCTCCCGGGCCTTTAGGCACTCAGCTCCTGTTGAAACCTACATATATTTGAGGATCAGTTCATTAGTGCTGCCACAATTTTTTCCCAAGTCTCACACTACTTGGTATTTTAATAAAGCCCCAGCATCTGGAGTCAAGGGACTATGCGGGAATCCCAGCTTTCATTGTTTTAAAAGAAACGAACATTTTAGCTCTCCGCAGTGCAAACCTAGCTTGAAAATATGATGCAGTCGGACTCCTAATCAAGAAAGCCAAGAAAAACCCAACTTTTACCCTTCTTGAAAATGTCCTGATATTTAAGGCAGTCTCATGACCTGACTGATGAGTGTTGAATGAGAGATGTTGGAAACACAGTCTTGATTTTTGTACCCAAGATGAATCAATAATGCTATACAACGGAGCTCCCCACAAGAGCCATCTAAAATGAAAAAAGCTAAGACATGGCTAGTGACAGAGATTGCAGAACACACTGGGTGTGGGAGTGGCTTAGATTTTCCAGTGCAGTTGCTTTGTGCCAACATGCCCACTTCATGTAATCCAGGAATTCCCAACCTATGGGTCAGGACCCACGCATGCATCATGGTTAGATTTGTTAAGGGTTGCCAGCAGCTCAGAGCTGCATGTGGCTCTTAAAGAAGCCATTCATAGCTCCTTAATGCTGCCACACCCAGCAGCTATCTCTATCAATAGAGAAACAATCACGCTTTACAAAGACAGCTTCTCCACCTTTGATATTCGTAGCCATTCCAGGCAAGCAACTAACCAGACTTTTGCAGTAAATAATTTTTGCCTTCCCTCCACCTTTCCCCTCTTTGCTCCCCCCCAGTTCTGTTCTATGTAGCTGATATGTCAGTTTTCATTTTTTGTTTATATCTCCCTCCAGCCCAAGTGTGACTCATCCAGCCTCTCCAGCCTCAGTGTGACCCTCCCAGCCACCCTAGCCTGAGTCTGACTCTTCCAGCCTCTGAGTGTGACCAACCAGCCCGAGTGTTGCCCCCCAGCCTCTGAGTGTGACTCACCCAGCCCCCACAAAACCCCCAGCCCCTGAGTGTGACTCCCCCAGCCCCTCCAGCCTCTGAGTGTGGGGTTTAAGCTTCGGGAGCAGTGGGAGAGCAGTTTGGGGTGAGGGTCTTTCTCCCACCACAACTCAGATCAACTATAATAATAAAATAATAACTATAATAAAAGTAGTGTTATTATTTTATTATTATTGTATTTTCCCTTTTTCTATGAAATAACTACTATGAATATATAAACATGAGGGGGCACAATTTTATATTCTTGCCCCAGGAGCAAAATTAGCTAGTTTCAGCTCTGCTCTCCCCTCCCTCCTCCCCTGCACCAGCCATTTTTTAATTGCCTTGGGTTACCAAGTCTTCCTGAACTGTCAGAATGGGTCCCCATCTGGAAAACACTGGGAACCACCGATATTGCAGTTTATTGTTTGGAGACACTGACCACAATATGCAAAATGTTCTACTGCCCACGTAGCAGTGTTCCCTGGAAGCTGAGTACTTAGACTGCCCAGGAGAGATTCAGTGCCTCCCAGCTGCTTAGCAGAGCACCCACAGCTGCCAGCATGTGTTTCTACTGATGGTGCACATCTATCCATACCTTGGTGCACATAACAAAATGTATTATGCCCATAGATGGAAAAATTAGAGGGAACACTGGAAGCAAAGCGGTGGGCTTCTCACTATTTAGAGTGCAGCATTGCAAGTAGCACAGACAGAAGAGAATTCTGGTGTGTCTTAGAGCGTATTTAATTCTGTCTTCTCAATACCCTGGAGCTGGACTTGAATCTGTCAGCTGGCAGTGAGTCCCTTGTAAGCCAAGTGATGCATTAGAAAGACCCCTCTCTCCTATAAAGCTAAGTGCACCAAAGAAACGGCTCACCTTTTCCTTAGAAAATAGCAGAAAGCCAGGTGCTGCCTCTAGCATCAGTCTGCAGATAGGTCCTCACCACCAGGACGTCCCCTCCAGTGCAAACCAAGGAGGAAGCCGTCTCTGGTTCAGCATCCTCCCCTTTGTAATGTCCCATGACGGGTGCTTTGGGAGTCTGGAATCTGGGGGGAGGGTCCCATTGAAGCAGGCTGGGCGAACACACTTTGGCCCACTACTGACCCAGCCAAGATTTTCCAAGTAAACAATACAGCCTAGAGCTCTAGCATATCTCCAGTGTCCTCCTAGGTCAAGGAGGCAACAGTGTTATTCAAAGGGAGGACCTGGTTTTGAGGCCCCAGTGAAGTCTTTGAAAATCTAGCCCAGAGTGGCCCTGGAGGTTGCTTGCTAGAACCACCTCCCACCATCACCCTCATTTTACCTCATGGTGGTGTGATAGGCCCCTTCCTTGCTTCCAGGAGAATTATGCTTCTCACCATGACGGCCTTTCTTTTGATAAGCAGCTGTTCATCAGCCACCAGTCTGCACCGAATAAGGTGCTTATTTTCTTTTCATCCCACTTAATTAGTCCTTGGAAGATAAGTGATACCAGGTTAAATGAACTTCCTAGGCCAATCAAACAGCCTGTAAGAGCTTAACACTGCTCAGTGAAGTTTCCAGGCCTATAGTGGTGATTGCTCCCAGCTCTCTTGGGATTGCATTTAGAACCAGGCACAGCCATTTCTTTTGTATTTTTAAAGAAGAGAAAAATGTCTCCTAATTAAATTTCTAGCCATCAGGCTCCAGTAGCAGCATTATTCCTTGTTTCCACCAACAAGGAAGAAAAACCCATTACTCCCAAATTAAAACTGGCAGACTCTGATTAGAATCACACACAGCAGAACTTCAGAGTTGTTAATACCCAAGAATGGAGGGGTTCATAAGGCTAAAACATTTGTAATTCTGAAGAACACATTACGGTAGTTCTTTCAGAAGTTTACAACTGAACAGTGACTTAAGACAGTTTTGAAATGCTGCTATGCCAAAGCAAAATCGCTGCTTTTAACCATCTTAATGTAAATGAAGCATGCACAGAAACTTCCCCCGTCCACATTTTTTTTTTAATTTTCCCTTTATTTTTAATAGTTTATGTTGAAGAAAAGAGTGTACTGTACCAGGGAATGGTGTGCTGTTTTGTTGTTTCTTCTACAGCCTCCTTGCATACTTCTGGTTCCAAATGGGGCATGTGGTTGACGTATCATTTTGGAATTCTCACATTTGTAACTCAGAGGATCTAACATAGTAGAATCCAGACTCCTAGTGATGTTTCTGATGTAGGCTTGCTGGGTGAAGGGCAAATTAACCTTTCTGGGTATCTTTTACCTCAGCAAAATAATGGTCATCTTGGGGGGGAAACATTGTGCGGCTCAGTAACGGTTAGATTGGTCCTGATTCTAAAGAGGGGCACAAGACAGGGCAAAGGCCAGTGATAAAGTTTGGCTTTGAGGTCCCTGTGGAAATCTGCTGGTTCTGTGTTCCTCTCTGTCAGGTGGACAGAGAGAATAAGTGGCTACCACTACTGCCAACTGAAGGGATTTATCCTTTGGCTGCATTGGAAGAGCTCTGCATCTGGGGATTGATTCTGCTTTCAGTGGAGTCAGTAACAGAACTCTCATTGCCATCAAGATTATAAGATCAGACCTTTGGTGCACAGTTTGCCAGGAACAGTTACAATTTACTGCATGTGGGGGTATATTTGGGTAGACACATAATATAGGAGCATAGGTACCGTGGTGATGGCTGTGGTACAAATTCCTGGATAAATATATACCTGGACTGTTTTTACAGAGCATCAAGGCAAAAACTTCAACCAAAAATGTTTGTTGTACCTGTCAGTTAAACCTATGATCTCATTGTGCTAAATGAAATGGTGATGCTATATATGAGGCTCAAGCAACTCAGAGTAAATTTTTGCCAGGCTAAGGCTCAGCTTCTTCAAGTCAGTCAAAGGAAAATCACTGTAGATGTCTGATGTGTGTGAGGGAAATCGTGGTTCCCTGGAAGTCTGTTGGGGGTTTGCCATTGTCATATGTGCAGCCAGGATCTCACCTAGGCTGTGTCTACATTAGAGAGTTTGTCAACAGAAGGGGCCTTCTGTTGACATAACTCAGGGGGTGTCCATACACATACAACGTTCTGTCAACCGAGTCTCAACAGAACTCTGCGTTTGTCTCAACAGTGTTATCCCTCGAAAATTTGAGGAATAACGCTTCTGTCAACAGAGTTCTGTTGACAGAAGGGCAGTGTAAACACTTCTGTCGACAGAGAGGGCTTCCGGTTCACTGGACAGCCCTGTTTGCAGAGCTTCTGGTCAGCTGTTCTGTGGACAGAGGCCAGGTCAGTCTGGCTGCTCTCTGTCAACAGAGTGGATTTGCTCCACCCATCTGCTTTTGTGTGTAGATACACTCGGCCCACAGACATGACTGTCGACAGATGCTTCGAGTGTAGGTGTAGCCCAACTGTGTAACTAAAAGTCCAGAAATTTAAACATCTGTCACTCAAACAGAACCAAGAAATACTTCACAGCAAGTGTTTGTACCCTGCTTTGTGCTCCTTAAGCATCTACCTCTGAATGCTTGTTTAATGCCAATGGACTGGGTCATTGGCAGGAAAGAATGAACCTGCAACCTTAGGGGTTAAAGCCATGTGCTCTACCTCATGAGCTAAAATTGAGCTGACCCTCAGTCAAGGCTGTGGAGCAGAGCCTTCACTCTCCCTCCTCAGTGCCTCTGGGGTTCAGTTTGCACTCAGACCAGATGAATTTTTTGTTATATTTGAAACTTGTTCATTAAAGCCATGAAAAAAGCTACCAACAATCTACTCAGCTCTTGCAGATGACAAACTGAGTCACTTAGGTCTGCACTTGAGGCAGGAAGGATGATCTTGAGGCTAAGACTCCTGACCTGGCACTCGTAAGACTTTGGTTCAATTCCTGATTCTTGTGTGATCTCAGACAAGCCAAGTCCTGATCCAGTGTCCATTGAATCTTTCCACCTGCCTCTTCACCTTTTCGGTCCTTCATCTCTTCAGTGAGAGTAATGCCTTCCTCCTACGCCTTCGTCTGTGTTTATTGAAATCGTAAGCTCTTCTGCTTGGAGGCTGTCTCCTGCTACGTGTTCGTACAGTGCCATAATAATTCACCTGGCTTGAGCCGTAGCTGCTTGTTCCTTAAGACAACATTATTTTTGCCTCATGTTATATTTCATTGTTGACCCAAGTTCACGTTGAAGGCTAGAACCCACCACTATGTTGCCTACTTATGTCAGTGCATCAACTGAGTCATGCTGACATACTGGCTGAGTTGTTCATGCAGCTTTCCTAAGAAATGTTCTCTGGTCTAATCACTTTCTTAAACTACACAAACACAATCTCTGCACCTTGATCAATTATTTAACAGAAAATGATGCATTGAATTAGAAACTAAATATCATTTGCTATGCTTCCAGAATTCTAATGAAGAGATATTGCTGTATGGATAATGAAAACTTTAACTTCGCTAGGGTTTTAAATCTCACTTGAATGTAGATAAGCCAATATCTATATGCTTTCTTTTAATGTCTGAAATTATTTTGCCATTTTAATGTAATCAGTCTTGCTATTTTGCAGAAGTTGTCCTTGTCGGTTATTTGTTTTCTTTCTGTTGTGCAAATTACTCCCTTTTCAAGGTTGTTTGTTTAGTGTCAAGAGGTTATTAAACAAACCAAGAACAATCCTTAAACTAATCAACTCAAAGTGACAATAGAGATCAGGAATAATTCAATATTTAAGAGGTTACTTTTAAATTGATCGGGAAATGTAATGTGTGTGTGTCCCTATTAAACAGAGAAAGTTACAGGGAGCTGTAGAGGGACTGGATGCCTAAACAGTACTGTACTGGGAATCATTTTGTACTGGAAGAGTTGACCTCAGCCATATTGCTTCTGATTTCCATATTAATTCATTTATTCTTCCAACTGAAAGGACTCACATAAAAATAAACACCAAACTTATAAATAGAAGTTGCCTCATGAGTCATCAGCCACTGCACCAGTCCATGGTATTCATCAGTCACTCAGCTTCTGTCCTGGTGTCCTTACACGCACAGTATCATGGTCATTATCTTGACCTCATTTTTCACACCCTCTTTCTCTTAGCTCCCCTCTCCTTTCTCCAGCTGGCTAGATCAAACCAAAATGACAACTCTCCACTGAAGAGATTTTTCCAAGTTACCTGCTGGGCAAGAGTTCATCAGAGTTATTGCACTGTCAGGGAGAGGGAGAATTTTTTGTTACGCACCATATGTCCCTCCTAAGAGTCTCTCCCCTCTGTAAGAAATGATCCTTGACACAGGAAGGAATTCTGAGAGGAAAGTAAGGGCTACACATGCATTATTGCCAATGCCAAGTTTCAAAAATTTTGTCAGATCTCTATAACTTATGAAATTGACTTTAAAATGCTCAGCTTTCCAGCTTTTCTCCAACTTTTCTCCATAGCCAGGAGAGTTAAAAACTTGCTTTTTAAGAAAATTGGAAGCTGAAAAGCTCAAGAGTTGGAGCTTCACAAAATAAAATAATAGCATGAGACTTGTGGTAGAATCTCCCAAGTTGGCAACACTGTGCTTCTCATATAGCATATAACTGACGATATCCAATGCCTAATGCTACATCTTCACTACTCTGGAAGATCGACCCGCTCAGGGTCAATCTTCTGGGGTTCAATTTCACGTATCTAGTATGGACATGTGAAATCGACCTCTCAGGGGTTGCATTCAATGCCTGTATGCCGCGTGAGACATGAGGAGTAAGGGGAGTCGATAGGAGAGTTTCTTCCCCTGTATAGACAGACAAGTTAGCTGAGTGCAGATATATTGATTTTAACTACACAATTGGCATA
Source organism: Carettochelys insculpta (assembly GCF_033958435.1). NCBI lineage: Eukaryota > Metazoa > Chordata > Testudines > Carettochelyidae > Carettochelys > Carettochelys insculpta. The sequence continues at coordinate 62,617,856 of NC_134144.1, forward strand.
GCTAGAATTGCGTATCTGTGGTCAACCTTCTTAGTCTAGTGTAGACATAGCCTCAGTTTCATCCATAGTTTCACAGCTCAGCTTCATAGCTTACGATACTAGTAACATTTGACTGCATTCGAGTAATATTCAAAAGAGGTATGCACATCATGTGTGTTTTTGTGTGACAAACACACACATTAAGCAGCACTCACACTGAATCATCCGCTGTAGGATGGGTCACTATATTCTGGTGAGAATTTCAGGCATTAGCCACTGTTTGTGTGCCTTACTCTCCTAATACAGTCCCCTCACATCCTGCTTTGCAGCTTAATCAGCCTAGCACTCCTGATCCAGCAGCTGGGGTTTCTGATCTGAAAGATGGCTTGTAGAAAAGCTGACATGTTGAATTAATGTAAACTCTTCCTCCAGTCATCATTCTGGGAAAAGATCCTTCAGCCAGACTTGTTATACTGTGGACATGCATCACATAACATGAGCTCTGTCTGCCTTTTGGTTTCTCCTTGGTGCTGTGGTGCTAATTGTTTCGAAAGTGTCATCGGGATTGTCACTCTGCTTTTGTTGACACTGAAATGAGGGAAAATTAATTGAAACAGAACAGCTGATAACAATTCAGCGGCTGTGCTTTCAAATTGCCACTTATTGTGCTGCCGTGCCTCGCAGTTGTACTTCCTTATCACGTAATTATCTGACAAACTATGTTGCAGAGTCTTATACCCTGTGGATTTGGTTTTAAAACTTATTTAATTCGAAAGACTTGCCAGCAAATGCACACCCACTGTATGGCCATTGCAGCTCAGAGGCCAGTATGCAGTGGTGCCTATTGCTGGGCTGAGCTGTTCGGTGCGGCCCAAGAAAACTGACCAAGTTCTCTCCAGTGAATGGAAGAGTCATTAGTCCAGTGCTAGAAGTGGCAATAAATAAGGCTCCCTCAGGGCCCCCCCCAACATTTATTGACCCCAGTTCTGGAGGTAAGGCCCATTCACACCACTCTGGCAGCAAAAAAGGGGCTAGAAGTAGCCTCCGCAGAATATATCTTGTTCAGTGGGCCTCATCGACTGACATGGAGCTGGTGCAAGGGTTCTGTCCATCCTGACCTGGCTAGTCTCTTTCTCCCACAGTTCTTGGAAACCTAGAGGCTGCTCTAAGCTACTCCTGAATAGCTTAAAATGTGGGGACCACAAACGTGGATTGAAACACCCATTCCTCCCTCTCAACCCACACCCCTGTTCATTTCCAAAACATAGGAATGGTGTAACTGAGTTAGGACCCAGGGACTCACAGAAGGTCCTGCACAGGCTCCCCAGACAAGTTCAAAGTCACCCTGTGTGTGTGGCACTTGTGTGTATGGGATGGGATTCATACTCAGTACTATAAATGCACATGGCCATGTAAAATGGAGGTGTCAAATACTACCTTCTTTGTTCCCAAGGAGCCCCCTTAACTTCAGTGGGCTTACCCAGGCATAACGAAGGGCAGGATTGGGCCAAGATTCTTTTCACAAAGAAACTCAGTCAGAAGGCATCTCCCCAGAGGCTGTCTTTTAACCATGACAACTCCCAGTATTCTGGGCACTTATACTTGCAGAGAAGTAGAAGGGACTGGGGAATCTAGTCCTTTGCAACATACTGCCATAACCAAGGAGAAAAGCAAAACTATGGAGCAAGCACATTTCTACTAAGTGCATTTGGGAGTATTATCTCTACTCTGCTCCTGTAAAATGTAATATAGATTGAACCTCTCTACAGCGGGACTCTCTTGTTCAGCAACCTCTGTAATCCGGCATGACATTAGTAAGCTGGATGACCACTTATGATGAGTGTGGATGAGTTTCCCATGGTCCCATAAATTTGTTGGCAGCCACCAGTCCTGGGTCTCAGTGTTCTGTGCTGTTATTTAGCTGTAATTTACTGCAAATATCTTCTAAAAGCCCAGGAAGCAGTGGAAGTCTTAATAAAGTGCTAGACAATATTGACCTCCCATGGTCCAGCAAATTCTCTCATTCAGCACCAGTCAAGTCCCCAGGGTGCCAGACGAGAGAGATTTAACATGTGATATGTTAACAGCCTAGCACAATATTTAGTTTGCCTAATGGGAAAGGGGCAGGAAGCCACAGTAGGCTCCAGGTGTAGCAGGAGAGGAGTTGGATGAAATTTTGCAGCCAAAACAGTTTTGGCTGAAAAATGCAGCTATAGTTTGACTGCAACATTTTATAAATTCGCATGGAATTCATTTTTGTGAGGGGAGGGGTTTCAGAACAATTAAATGTTTCATTCTGATGTTTTTGAAAGAACATTTTGACTTTTTGAGTCAAAATTACTTCTTCCAGAAATGACAACTGTTCTATTCCTTATTATTAAAACCAACTCAAAAACCAAATGAAAAGTTTTGGTTTGGTCTGAATATTTCACACAACCCCACATAACATTTTTATAGTATGTTTCAGTTTGCAAAATATGTCAGTTGAGACTGTCCAACCACTACGAATTTTTGAAAATGCTTTTGTCCAGACAACAGACCTGAAAGATCAGTTAATCTTGCAGCTCAATACAGGAGATCAGACTACATGATCATAATCTGGTCTTAATTTTTCCGTTGATGCATTCTGAACCATTCTAGAAGAAAAATAAAATAAAGAAAGGGCTTTCATCCTGAATTGTTTTGATTTGCCATTAAGGAGCACAACAAAGAATCTGCCCATAAATCTCCATTGACGAGATAATGAACCAAATATGCCATTCATTTTGCAGCCCTCAACTTGAATTTACTCACTGCACTGCCCCACAGTGGACAGACAGAGAAACTCCTGGCATTTAATGGTGCAGTATATAGACAACACAACCCAAATCTTCCCTCTAGTATAGTCTATACTGAGGGCAGATCTCCACTAGGCAGGTAAGTTGATTGTAGGTTCACAATTCTAGCTATGGCAATTGCAGCTAGAATCGACTCATCTGCAAGCGACTTACCTGGCCATCTTCACAGAGGGAGGTACACAGGAGAAACTCTCCTGTCATCCTCCCTTACTCCTCATGATACTGAGGAGTAAAGGGGTTGACTGCAGACCCCAGATTACTTGATTTTGCATGCGTCTACCAGGCCCATGAAACTGAATCCTGGAAGATCGACCGTGACCGGGTTGATCTTCTGCGTAGCATAGACAAGGGTTTGTCCATATGGGACTATATCAACTAAAGAGTGAACTAAAACCAATTTAGCTATAACTGTGCATAATGCTTTTTCAATTGTGTTTATGTTGCTTGGAGGGTATTTAAATTAAACCACAAAAAGCCATTTTTACATCAGAATAAGAGTACCCTCTGTCCTCAGGGGATTTTGAATTCTTTTCCGGTAACAGTAGTGGTCTAACTGGCAAAGCTTTCCTGTGTAGACAAGTTTTATTGTACACAACATGGGAGGGCGGAAAACAGGAAAAAAGAGTCAGAATTTTAAGATGATGGTGAGCTTGAGAGATCAGACAATGGCATCTTTATCACAATGGGATTTTCTTAAAATCAGAAATTACATAACCACTTAAGAGTAATCCACAAAGCACAAAGCACCTTGTATTATTTACACCATTGTTGTTTGCTGTTTATTACACAAAGGACAAAAAAAAAGTGCATGAAGATGGAGAGCAGGGCATTGCAAAGAGAACAAATCATGCTACCTGATTCTCATCCTGTGTCACAAAGCAGAAATAAACAGTCTTCCATAAATATTAATACTGTTTGTATTGTCTAATCCTTAAAAAATGATTAAGAGAGTGAATCTATATACACCGTTTTGAAGAGGAAGTTAGATAGCACATATGTCACCATTAAAATGTTCACAATGGCTTACTTTTAACACAGCATGGCTATGTCTACACGTGCCCCAAACTTCGAAATGGCCATGCAAATGGCCATTTCGAAGTTTACTAATGAAGCGCTGAAATGCATATTCAGCGCTTCATTAGCATGCGGGCGGCAGCCGCGCTTCGAAATTGACGCTCCTTGCCGCCGCGCGGCGCGTCCAGACGGGCCTCCTTCTCGAAAGGATGCTGCCTACTTCGAAGTCCCCTTATTCCCATGAGCTCATTGGAATAAGGGGACTTCGAAGTAGGCGGCGTCCTTTCGAAAAGGAGCCCCGTCTGGACGCGCCTCGCGGCGGCAAGGAGCATCAATTTCGAAGCGTGGCTGCTGCCCGCATGCTAATGAAGCGCTGAATATGCATTTCAGCGCTTCATTAGTAAACTTCGAAATGGCCATTTGCATGGCCATTTCGAAGTTTGGGGCACGTGTAGACACAGCCCATTTGTGCTATTTACCGCAGTGATTTAAGTAGGACACTCAGCCTGTGAAAGGTCCACAGAACCAGAGGTTCTGTCCACCTATAGTTCAAGTGAACTGAGGTCATGTCTACACAAGGCAAATTGACCAAGATAGCTAATCAGGTGTAGCCACTCCAGAATAATTATGCCAATACAATTTAGCCATTTGGGAATAACCCCATTGTGTGGGCTCTCTATTCAGGAATGAAGTTACTTTTCTTCTGGAACAGAGCGCTCACGCAGGGGGAGCTGCTATGGCATAGGAATGCTCCGAAATAGCAATGCTAATCCATTCTCCCCACCCACCCCCCATGCAGACAGCCCTGAAGAGCACAGGGCAATTTCCTTGTCTATGTACCCCCAGCTCCAACATGGAAGGACAAACTTTAGGGTTAAGGCTACTTCAGTTTCATTGCCAGTTTGATGCCTCAAGTCCCCACTGAGCCTTCCCAGAAAGGTGCTGCTTATGGGTGTGTCTCTTGTGGTGTGGAAATCTGTCCACTAAAAACTGAGGCCACCAATAATAACATCGTCCTCTTGATGGCTTTTCAGTCACCATGGGTCCAGGTTAAATTCAAGCCATTGTCCTCAAAACTAAGGGCTCTGCATGAATTACCAGCTGATACAGTGATATTTCTGTAGCAGCCATTGTAGTTAATGATATTAAAACATTTCCTTTTCATTGTGAACGTTTCTCTTCTGATTGTGGATATACAATTCTACAAACAGAAGAGAAACCAGAGCCTGGTGAGGTCAAGTGAACTGCCCCAAGCCACAGAGCTGATAAGTGGCAAAATCAGGTCAGCTGGCTCCCAGCCCCTTCCCTAATCATTAGACCACACTGTCTGGCAGCAGAGATCTCTTGCTAAAATTGCTTCTTAAGTAACGTCACAAGTCAAAGCACATTATTATCGCATTCAAGCCACAGTCGTGAGGGCAGAGGCACAGTTAATCCCCTGCAGGGTTGCCACTGCTACCGCCATCAGGAGCCATCAAGCCAGTTATAACTCCAGTCGGCATTTAAAACTGAGGCCGCGGGAACAGTATGTTTTCCCTTGTCTCCGTGGGCAAGGACAACACACTACAAGCAGCAAGGATACAGCTGTCAGTCCAACAGACTGAACTATCAGGTCAGACTCCAGCTATGCCGTAAAACCTGTGTGATTGAGAAAGGAAAGGGGAGTGCTGTGGGTCCTTAGCACAGCGTGTTTTTCAGGTTTAAATTAAAGTGGTTCAGTAGCAAATGCAGAGTGGCTTGCCCTTCCTATATGGGACCACCTGTTCAGTCCTGTCTATAAAGGCTTTATCTTCCAACACAGTCAGGAGTCCACTGTCCATGATTATGATGAGATTCTCCAGATTGTTTACTTGCAATAGAAATCATAAGCTCTTCGGAAGCAGAAACTGACTCTTCGTAAGGTGTTTGGGCAGCCCCTTGAACAAAGAGGTTCTGGGCCAGTGACTGGGCCTTCTGTGTGTTACCACAATACAAATAATGATTGCTGCACTATCAGCTAGCCACGGTCGGGAGAGACATAGTTCAAAGACGACTTAACAGCTGAAGCGTGTCAGTAAGCTGTTGTCATGCCATGAACTGACATGAGCAATCCCAGTAGAGAACTGTATGTTGCTCTCACTAACTTGGGCTATGTCTACACCGCAGGTTTTTGGAGACATTATTTATTTTGATGTTCTAATGTCTAAATAAGCAATTCTGGAAAATCGCATTCACACAGCCACAGCACTGCAAAGCGGGGCATTCTCATTTACAGCCACAGGTCACAGCCACAGCATTGAAAAAAGCCTTCACGTGAGCTGATAACAGCTTTCTTTAGTAAACACACATTCTTTTTCAACCTTGAAAGGATGGGAATTGGCAAAAGTTGTTCACAGAGCTAGAGCAATTATTTCAAGGGAAAAGTTCTTTTATCTCAAATGACCCTGCTTGGCTGTGTGACCACTTGGGTGATGGAGGAGTGGGGGGAATTGATTCAGGAAAAAGGGCTTTTTTTCCAAAAACAAAAGCTTCAGTGTAGACAAACCCAAAGTGACCTCCAGGCTGCTCCTGCAACAGAGGCATTGCCTGCATAAAACTTCCCTGTTTGCTTTGTTTTTTTTTTTTTCCTTTTTCTTTCAGCGAGGCGTGGAGGGTGGGAGAAGTTCTGTCGTTCCCTTGCATTAAATGTGACAAAGTTCAATCCGATCAAGGCCTTTGAGAATGAAGAGCCTCCTGTTCTGTAAAAAAATACGAAGTTCCTAAATGTTCCAGTTAAAACACTCTTTGGACAGTTCACAGTTTTCTAATAATAAACAGTCCCATAGTTTTTGTGGGTAAGACCAAATAAATATGTTAGTCTCTAAGGTGCTACAGGACTGCTTGTTATTTGTGAAGCTACAGACTAACATGGGTACCCCTCTGAGACTATGTACCACACAGTTTTCTAGTCAAGCAAGACCTAGATCCAGCAATACACAAACACGTAAGTTCAACTTTGTGTGTGTGAAACTAGTCCCATTGCAATCAATGGTTCTATGTGCATACTTATTTTCTTGGCTACATGAAGGCCATAAGCCTGCTCCGGGTGAAGTAAAGGCCAAAACTGCCAATGACAGCAAGATGCAAGCACTCAATTAACTTGTAAAGTTATTTAACTACATTCTCCTCTTTGGGTTTTTTTGGGTCCAGGCACACATCATGTTTGTTTTCTGCATTAGTCAGCTGATGACAAATGCCACGAAAACCCTCTGCTAAACGTGCATGTCTTATTTGAAACCACCCGGAGGTGTTTAATTATGGCTCTCCTCTAGCATACACTGCCACTGCTTTTCCATCTTTTTTATTATTTTTTTAATATATCACTGCTTTGTAAATGTTTTGTGTGATGTCAATGATCATTTCCCAGATGGTAGCAGGGTTAAAACAGTGACTCTTCCATTCCAGCTGCTGTGTTTCAATAGAGGTGTTCTTGCAGACACCGCCCCTCCTTGTTGCAATAATTGGGTCTACAAATTTGCCCCAATCATAAGTTCAGTGGTGGGAAGGTGATTATATCATTGGAACATTTTGTAATGATGGTAATGAAAAAAGCTGCAAAAGGAAGACAGAAAAACTAAAATAGACCAAATGAAAAGGCTACTGCTATAATTCAATGACTGAGCTAAATCACATCTTGTAAGCAAAACGAAGTGTAAAACTAAAAATCAGTAAGTCAAAACTGGCGTGTCAGAAATTAAACCTAATGTGTACCCAGCCATCCCTCCCCTTTTGAGACTTACAAGAGCTGTGTCTACACGTGCACGCTGCTTCGAAGTAGCGGCACTAACTTCGAAATAGCGCCCGTCGCGGCTACACACATCGGGCGCTATTTCGAAGTTAACGTCGATGTTAGGCAGCGAGACGTCGAAGTCGCTAACCTCATGAGGGGATCGGAATAGCACCCTACTTCGACGTTCAACGTCAAAGTAGGGACCGTGTAGACGATCCGCGTCCCGCAACGTCGAAATTGCCGGGTCCTCCATGGCGGCCATCAGCTGGGGGGTTGAGAGATGGTCTCTCTCCAGCCCCTGCGGGGCTCTATGGTCACCGTGGGCAGCAGCCCTTAGCCCAGGGCTTCTGGCTGCTGCTGCGGCAGCTGGGGATCCATGCTGCAGGCACAGGGTCTGCAACTAGTTGTCGGCTCTGTGTATCTTGCGCTGTTTAGTGAAAGTGTGTCTGGGAGGGGCCCTTTAAGGGAGTGACTTGCTGTTGAGTCCGCCCTGTGACCCTGTCTGCAGCTGTGCCTGGCACCCTTATTTCAATGTGTGCTACTTTGGCGTGTAGACGTACCCTCACAGCGCCTATTTCGATGTGGTGCCGCGCAACGTCGAAGTTGAACATCGACGTTGCCAGCCCTGGAGGACGTGTAGACGTTATTCATCGAAATAGCCTATTTCGATGTTGCTACATCGAAATAAGCTATTTCGATGTTGGCTTCACGTGTAGACGTAGCCAAGGAGGCACAAATACAAACCAAGACTAACTAAAAAAACCAAGAGACAGGGAAGGCGCAAGCTTTTCCATCACGGCTGCCCCCCTACACCCATACACACACGGCTCCTAGGATCCCAAGATCCAGTGTGACATCATGAGCCCTTTGTCATTCCTAGAGAGAGCCCAAGACAGATCTTCACCAGACTGGGCCAGAGTGAGGGAAGCAGATGACTTCACTGCCTCCACTAAATCACAGCCTCTTTCCTGGCCATGAGGCTTTTGTTGCACACCCTTTGGTGTGTCCTGTTCTTTCTCCACCTTGGTTTCTTTCCTACTTCTTGCCTTTTTCCTTCTGCCTACTAAGAGTCTGGCTTAGCCTTGCAATGCTGCTGCAAGCTGGAGACCAGAAAGGCAGCTACAAGCAATGCCCTAAACAGTCTAGTCCTGATATAAGTTGGCCAGCCTGACCAATAAAACTGTGTGGTGGGCCTCTGGTGCTACTGCAGAGGTTCAGCACTGGGGCAGACGTGGATCTTCTATTCCTGCAGTTCTTTTCTTTCCCATTTTGTTTGTGTTTGCTTTGTGTTGCCTCCTAGGAAACAGGACTGGATTTTAACAACCCCTTGGCTATGTCTACACTAGCACACTACGTTGAAGTAGCCAGTTTCGAAGTAAGAACATCGAAATAGGCTACTTTGACGCGTTTCATCTACCCACCCTCCAGGGCTGGTGCTGTCGACGTTCAACATCAAAGTAGCGACATGGAAAGTCGAAAGGAGCCACCCCGGAAGGAAATGTGGAGCATCCACACGCACAAGCACTCCCCGTCGAAATAAGAGGCCAGCAAAACCTGCAGACAGGGTTACAGGCTGGACTTGCCCTTCTGGGGCAAGAGCAAGCTGCTCCCTTAAAGGGCCCCTCCCAGACACATAGCCTGCATAGCACGAGGTCCACAGAGCCGACAACCGGTTGCAGACCCTGTGCACGTAGCATGTACCCCCAGCTGCAGCTGCAGCAGCAGCAGCAGCCAGAAGCCCTGGGCTAAGGGCTGCTGCACACGGCAACCATAGAGCCCTGCAGGGGCTGGACAGAGCGTCTCTCAACCCCTCAGCTGATGGCTGCCATGGAGGACCCCGCTATTTCGATGTAGCGGGACACAGATCGTCTACACACACTCTACTTCGACGTTGAACGTTGAAGTAGGGCACTATTCCCATCTTCGGATAGGAATAGCGATTTTGATGTCTCACCGCCTAACGTCGATTTCAACGTCGAAATAGCGCACAGTGTGTGTAGATGCGACGTGCTATTTCAACATTGTGCCAGCTACTTTGAAATAGCTAGCTAGTGTAGACACACCCCTTCAGTGTATCAAACTAGCATGCTTTGCCCAGCAAATACAGTTTGCAGCATCTTTAATAGCAGCAAAGAAACTGTCAAACAAGGGGGACAGGGAGAGGGCTGCTTACTAACAACTCTTTTCAGCAACAAGGGAAAGGAACAAGGAATGTTGTTACAATAAATCCTGATTTAATATTTTACACTGCAAGTGTTTTAACTGCTTTCTTGTAGCTTTAATACAGGATGCAAATGGTTAATGGTCTGTTGTCATGGTACAAAGCCAGCTGAGGGCTCTGTAAATCAAACCTGATCCTTGTTTCAAACTGTTTTCTCCTGGCTGGTTACAAGGTTAGGTTAATACCTTTGACTCTGTGAGCTCGTTTATTCCAGCTAAATTAATACAACACTCTCAGCTGGCCAATCCCACACATTCCCTGCAGCCAAGTGGCTTGCTTGGTTCCAGGAGGAATTTCAGATCTTTTTATTCCACACAGTTTATTGTCACTTGAACTTCAGTGCTGGCAGAAAGAGAACTTGTGCTGCAGACTTATATTGTATAATACTTTAACCCAGAGAAAAAGAGAACTGAACATCAGTTTGGCATTACAGAGCCCAGGTAAATTAATTGCTGAGTTCCCTCCCCCCAGTCTCATTTGGCATGTAATATTTAGCACTTCTTGGGTACTGACTGTTATTTTGTGACTTGCAACCCTGGCTGATCCAATTGCTCCAGTTCATTCTGTTTGGGTCTGCCCTCATATGTTGGTTACCTGGCTGGTTTTGGTGCTCTCCACAAATTAGAGCCAGACTGAATATGCACCAAACTCCCACTACAGAATAGCATATGCAAACATAGATACCAATTGTTGGGGTGCTCTGGGGCTCAAGCACACACAAACATACACACACCCAAAAAAAGTAGATCCTAAGGCCTGTGGGACCAGATTAATCAGATGTACAGTGAGTTTAGCAATGATCTGCCACTGCTGGAATAATTCTGCTGGTTTGGTAGGACATGAATTTCTTATGCAACTGCATCTGATTACATTTCCTACTGGTCTCCTTGCAGGCACTCTCCTGGCTGTGACTGCTGTACAGGTGCCTGCTGAGTTGGAGGTAGTCGATAAACATACACATAGGTTTAGCATCTCTCGTTTGGAACCCTTGGGACCTGACCAGTGCTGAACGAGAGAATTTGCTGTGCACGGGAGGTCAATATTGTCCAGCTCATTATTAACACTCCCGCTGCTGCCTTGGCTCTTAGAAGACATTTAGGGGTAAATTCCAACAAACAACAGCACAGATCACTGAGATCCAGGACTGGTGGGTATAAACAAGTTTTATGGGACCACAGTAAACTTGGCCACACCCATGATAAGTGGCTGTCCAGCTAACTAAAATCATGGCGGGTTACGGATGTTGCAAGATGAGAGATTTCAGATTAGAGAGCGTCAGCCTGTACTCCTCTGTTGGGATCACCCCTACAAGGTTCTGGTCTGTGATTAGTTTGTGTCCCTAAGCCTTTTAGTATCCACCCCAGGCTTAATCAAAAGTGAGCCAGCCGCACTACTGTAAACCCCATTTTGCAAAGGTAAAGCCTTCAATACAGAAAACAGTCTGAGAGGAGAGCTGCTCCAGCAACCCTGAATGTAATAGACCGGAGCCCTCCCCCACCACCCCACCCCCAGTACCCAATATTTAAAATGAGCCAAACTTTTACGTGGAAATTAAAAGTCACAGTAAAATTTGTTCAGTTGTGTGATCCCACCTGGGCCTGGAGGAGAGTAGTCAAACTATCAAATTAGGGCGGCTGAATGAGTCAGCTTGGGAGCTGGAGAACCAGAGAAAGTTACAGGATCTGCCAGCATCCTGCAGCCTCCATGAAGGTTTCCGAAGTCCAGCTCTTCTGAACTGCAAGGGACCACACAGGAGGAACTGCAGAGCTGGAAGCACACCTCACCCTGGTCACTTCCCTGAAAGGCACAGGATCTGTAACCTCCTCTCACCCGGACTGTGTAGTGTGCGCTACTGGCATGCCATGCAGAGGTGGTGGGTATTGAAGAACACGAGAGACTAAATCCCCTCTGCCCCCTGCTTCCCCACTGAGACTCCCCGCTAACTGCATCTCCCCTCCCAAAGCTGGTGGGAGTTCAGCTGCAGTGAGAAACCTGCAGCTCAGGGCCTGGGCTGGTGGCCAGGGGCTGGAGTGGCTCAGGACGGCTGGCAGTGTGGATTACTGCTCAGCCAAACCAGAAGCTCAGGCCAGCCTGGGTGGTTGGATCAGCCAATGCATCTGGGACAGCTTGGGATGACACAGCTGGGGTGGGACAGCCAGGCCTCCTCCAGCCATGGGTGGGTGCTCAGGTGGAAGTGGCAGGGTTAGAAGGCTAACCTCCCATCCATGTCATTGTGTTCTTGCATGCAGTATTGGGGCATCATATCAGTTCTGCATGTGTCAAAAGAAAGGACACACTTGCTGCAATCCACCCACTGATTTCTGAGCCAAAATTCATTCAAAGACGCTATACAAATCCACAAGTGCTACCGATTACATTTAAGTCTCCGACTGAGATGGAAAAATAGCTTGCAGCCAAGAGAAAGTGCAACTGGCCATCCACGCAGAAGCTCAAAAGTCCTCCTAAAGCCAAGTGCCGTTTAATTTGCACTGTCTTAGGGGTCTTTTTGCCTCTCTATGGCTATGTCTACACGTGAAGCCAACATCGAAATAGGCTATTTCGATGAGTAACGTCTACACGTCCTCCAGGGCTGGCAACGTCAATGTTCAACTTCGACGTTGCGCGGCACCACATCGAAATAGGCGCTGCGAGGGAACGTCTACACGCCAAAGTAGCACACATCGAAATAAGGGTGCCAGGCACAGCTGCAGACTGGGTCACAGGGCAGACTCAACAGCAAGCCGCTCCCTTAAAGGGCCCCTCCCAGACACAGTTGCACTAAACAACACAAGATACACAGAGCCAACAACTGGTTGCAGACCCTGTGCATGCAGCATGGATCCCCAGCTGCCACAGCAGCAGCCAGAAGCCCTGGGCTAAGGGCTAACCCCTCAGCTAACCCGCAGGGGCTAACCCCTCAGCTGATGGCCGCCATGGCGGACCCTTCTATTTCGAAGTTGCGGGACACGCAACGACTACACGGTCCCTACTTCGACGTTGAACGTCGAAGTAGGGCGCTATTCCCATCCCCTCATGGGGTTAGCGACTTTGACGTCTCGCTGCCTAACGTCGAAGTTAACTTCGAAATAGCGCCTGACGCGTGTAGCCGTGACGGGCGCTATTTCGAAGTTAGTGCCGCTACTTCGAAGTAGCGTGCACGTGTAGACACGGCTTATATGTGTAACTTTCATTAGGATCAATGGGATTTACATGCCAAGGAAAACTAATTGTCTCCGTAATTGTCTCCATATCCTGCTTTTTGCAAGGGGTAAAACTTGTAAGTTTGGCAAATGCCTCCCCTTCCCCTTCAAAGCTCACCCCCTTTCAGATAGTGACCATCACACAGATTGTAAAGATTTGGAACGACAGCAAGACACAAGCAATTTAGTACAGAAGTTGCCATAAGCTGCTGAAATGCTTAACCTTTTCCAAATCTCCAACACCCTCTGTTCTCAGACAAGACTATGACCACTTGGGTTCTGTTGAAATCTGTAGTGCACATACAACAAGAAGTCCTGTGGCACCTTATAGACTAACAGATTTTTTGGAGCATAAGCTTTCGTGGACAAAGCCCCGCTTTGTCAGGGGGTCTTTGCCCACAAAGCTTATGCTCCAAAATAACTGTTAGTCTATAAGGTGCCGCAGGACTTCTTGGTTTTGAAGATACAGACTAACTCGGCTATCTCTGATACTCATGCACATAGGGATCTCTTGACCCTACCTTATGCTCATTTATTTACATTTTTTCAGGGAAGCTATTTACACATATCCCTTGACCAGATGGTTAACATACCTTATAATTACCAAAAGTTGTTAGTCATTGAGGTGCTACAGGACTGCTTGTGTTTTGTGAAACTACAGACTAACATGGCTACCCCTCTGAGACAGTTTTGTACATAGCACACCACAAAGGCAGATTAATATAAGCAAAGTACTCTTTAAATACTCTCGTTATTAGTTTTTGAGCAGTAAAAGAGAGAAGGAGAGGAGGCAACTGGAAACATGTTAACAAGTGTGTTTCCCTTATAGTTACGTTAAAAAGCTGAGTGAAGTGAGAACACTCCTGATGGTGCATTTGGTTATACACCAGACATGGACTTTAACGTCAGTAATGAAGATACTGACCCTGGTGCTAATTTGAGCGACAATTTCAAAAAGCATAAGTAGTGATCCAGCAAGAACCACTATGGTGAAATCAGTATGCTGCACCACTTTAAAGCTAATGAGTGCATATGATGCAAGCATGGAAAAGTCAGGCACTCAAATATTCAGCCAGTATCCTGTGGTGTAACCATAGGGATGCAAATGATACTTCAACCTCTGATAAATCTTAGCACTGAATTTTGGAGGCACACTACAGGTGCTAAAAACCAATTTCAATAGTAAGTCATCACCCCAAACATGGTCCTTTCCATCTGGCCCACTCTCCGTTATAAAGTAGTGAAGCTAGGAAAATAAGAGGACAAATTAAATAACTGGCTCCAAATCACAGTGAGTATCAGAGCTTAGAACTCAGGAGGCCAGTTCTCAGTTCTGTGCCTATCCCACCATCCATGCAGCCCACCCTTCAGGTTGTTTGTGCAAACCAACAGCAATCCCGTGATACAGCATAAACAACCGAGCCAGCAGTACTACAGTTTAAATTGATTGTACAAACAAATCACCCAGAGTTCAGCAGCATAGTTCATGGATTTTAATGCCAGAAGGAATCATTACAATCATCCAGTCTGGCCTTCTGTATAACAAAGGCCATAGCATTTCACCCGCTAGTGAGTGTGATGACAAATACTCACTCAGATTGCTATGAAAATCTGTTGTTGCAAAAATAAAATAGCACCCATGTCTACAGGGTAGTTTTAGTCTTTTTTACTGCCCCAGCATGTAGGCTGGGAAATCGAATAGGAAGAGCGATTTAAATTATTCAGTTTAAAGACTGAAGCGCATAGTCTTCAAGGTCAGAAACAGGCCGTCATGATCACATAGTCTGAGCACCTGCACATTGCAGGCCACCAAACCTCCACAGGACTCCATGCCAGTAACAGACCCATAACCTCAGCCTGCGTTACTCAAACCTTCAACTCATGACTTAAAGACTTTGAGTTACAGAGAATCCACCACTGACACTGAGTTTAACTGGCAATGAACATGCACACCGTGCTGCAGATGAAGGCAACAAACATAACACAAAACCCAGGGTCTCTGCCAATCTCACCCAGAAGAAAATTCCTTCCTGACCCCAAATATGTCAATCAGACTGTACGCAAGTGGGCAAGACCTACCAACCAGACACATGGGAATGTATTCTCTGTAGTAACTTGGAGCCTTCCCCTTTTAGTGTCCCATTACCAGCCACTGCAGATGCAGGTTGAGCCTCTCTTGTCCAGAAGCCTTGGCACCTAACCAGTGCCAGACGACGGGAATTGCCAGACGACAGGTGGTCAATATCGTCTAGCACATTACCAACACTTCCACTGCTTACTGGGCTCTTAGAAGACATTTAAGGGTAAATTACAGCTAAATAATAGCACAGAACACTGAGAACCAGGCCCGGTGGCTGGAAACAAACTTTATGGGAACCATGGGAAACTTGGCCACATGCATGATAAGTGGTCATCTGGCTAACTAAAATTGTGCTGGATTATAGAGTCTGATGGCTGAGAGAGTTTCAGATTAGAGAGGTTCAACCTGTATTTGCCGCAAGATTTCTGGTTAAGATGGCTACAAGCCAAGATGAATTCGTTCCCCTACTTCCTTGCAACAATTACTTCCCATTTAAGGTCCACGTAAGAAAACTTGGTGGTCCTACTAGTCCAGCAATAGGAAAAAAAACAAACTGCATTTAGTTAGCGGAAGGTAACTATAGTACCAATTTTCAAAGGAAAATTAGTTTACACAGCTATCAAGAGTTCTCTCACCAGACTTGAAAAAAGAAGATAATGTTTTGGATTTCTGACTTCTCTTTGCCAATAAATATACAGTGAACCCCCATTTTGCACATCTTCACCATGCGCAAAACTCACTTTAATGTGAGTTTCACACAATGTGAAGCTGCCGGGTTGTCAGCCTGCCTAGCTTCCTGCAGCAGCGGGCAGCTAGGCAGGCTAAGAGCCCCTTCTCCTGCCTTCCCACAGCAGCACTACGCAGAACTCTGAGAAGGTCGGGGGGAACTTTTAGCTCACCTGGCTGCCTGCCTCTGCAGGCAGCCAGGAGGGCTAGAACCTCCTTCCCAGAGCAGCGCTGATGTCAAGCTGACAGTGGCGCCACTTTAGGAAGGTAGGGAGAGGGTTTTAGCCCCGCTAGCTGCCCGCTGCTGCAGGTAGCTTGGGGGGCTAAAACCTCCTTTCCCCCACCACTAGGCTCAACCACCTGCAGCCCCAGCTCACCCCCTCCCGCCACTGTGGGCTCCAGCTTCAACCCACGCACAGGGCTCAGGCTCCAGCTCCAGCCCCTCCCCCCCCATGCACACGTGGGGCTCAGCTCCTACCCCATGCTCACCACCCCCACAGACCTGGATCCACCACCCCTGCCAGCTCAACACCCCACCCAAACCCCCACATCCCTTCTCCAGTCCCCTCACACCCTTTCTCAGCTCCACCCCCCGCTCCTAACCCACCCCAGGCTTAACCCCCCTGCCCACCTCCCACGCCCCAACCCACCACACAACCCCACAATTTATGCAAAATTTGAGGCATGCAAGAGCAGAGTGGAAGGCAACCCCCTCATATCTTGGGGAACTACTGCATATAAAAACAAAGTGACCTTCACCTTGCATTTATGTAGGGCTCCCAGTCATTTCATCTGTTTTTCAAATCAACTTTTTTTATATTGTGATTCTCATAAAATGACGCTCGGTAATTAATTCATAGCTATTGATTTCAATTTGGGCTACTCTGTGATACAAGAACCCAGGGCTCTGGAACTCCTATGCTTGCTTTTAAAAAGCGCTTGTGTAAATTCACAGACTCACCAGTTATTCAAGATCCAATCGAATGGCTGAGAAACAATAAGAAAAATTAAATTAACCACCTTGCAAAATCTCCACTAGAGTCTCACAGGTACAGGTCCTGAGAACAGCCATTCTTCTACAAAAGAATTTTACCACAAGATTACAGAGGGAGACAGCTGAACTGGAATTCATTTGCAAATTTGACACATTTAAATTACACCTCAACAGAGATCTCAACTATCTGATGCACAACAAGGGCAATTTCTTCACCTTTGATATTCACAGGAACAGCACACATCCTACTTAACCTAATTTTCTTCATCTACTGGTCCGAATCACAGACAACCCATTTTTCTGTCCTGCCCTCCCTTGCCTGACCTCCCTACTATATGAACCCCGCATTCTAATTGTCTAATCCAACTCTGAGGAAGTGGGTCTTGCCCACAAAAAGCTCATTACCTAATAAATTCTTTAGTCTTCAAGGTGCTACAGGCCTGCTTGTTATTTTTGAAGCTACAGACTCACAAGGCTACACCTCTGAGACTACGCATCATTAAAGTCAGTGAGAGCTTTTCCTTGAATTCCGATGAGGGTAGGGCCAAGCCCTCAGCATGTTAGCCAGCAACCTTCTCCTTAGAGCTCAGAGAGCAAAAGTGACCTTCATCACGTGCCCTGAAGGCTTAACTTACTTGGGCTGTTACACTGCGCATGAGGCTGAAGTGACAAAATACTGTAAGGAACGAATTGAAAGTAATGGACTTCACTGTGCATGGTCTTCTCAAGATCGCGTAGGGCGAGGAAGTATCTTGTACTGAGCTCTGTGTTCCTCAGAAGCTTGTCTCTCTCACCAACAGAAATTGCCGCATTAAAAAATATTACCTCCCACTCTTCCCCCTCCATCTCTCTAATATCTGGGGACTGACATGGCTACAACTGCACTCTCTTCAGTGAGGTATTTTTGGGCTACATAGTTCCTTGTGCAGGAATAATCAGCACAGAGGCCTCTAATCTGCTCTGTGGAGAGTTTCACAGTTGGAGGCAGTTGGTGCCCATGTTGATGCTGCATCCAGCAACACCCGGAATCTCTACAGGCATTCATAGTATTGGCAGGCTCTTGTCCATCTCAGCCTGTTTTAGCCTAAGCTGTAAAATCAGATTTCCCCACAAAAGGGCCTCTGGAGAAGGGTGACACCAGTGAGGTGGAGGCAGCAGTTCAGAGCCCCAGGAGGTCAGCAGAACTAGTGTCCTGCACTGGGAGTGAATTAAAGACAGAGTGGTAGCACTTTAGATCCCAGGAAGGGCCCTTGTTTTAAGCTGATTAAGTTGAGCCCTTTAAAACAACTCTTCCTTTTTTTTTTTTTCATTTCGTCTGGTATTCTGCCCAATAATATTTGTTTAAAAGCAACCCAATAAAAACCTGACACAGGACGGACTCTGCATGCCCTAGCATAGAGCAGATCCCCTGGCTTTTGCACAGTTCTCTGAGTGCACATCAACAGCGGTGGCTTTGTTAGAGCTGGATGTGGCCCTGTGATTCACTCAACCTGTAAAGGTTTAACTGGGATTAGTGTAGTAGTCTTACTATGCATAGCAGCACCTTTTGGCTACATTACAGTGTATGCTGTCAATTTGCAACAAGAATGCTATGCGGCGTGAACGACGGAGTTGTGGGAATCAAGGCAATTTTTGCATATTAATTGCACACGCGCAAAAGGCACAGGAACCCATTGGTTTAATTAGCTCTATTATTTCACACACAAATAGCTAAATTATATGCTATCGCTCTCGTACATGCTGCTTGCTTTTCAAAGCAGCACACTGGAATACGCAGTGCAATGATGCCCCAACGCCAGGAAGAAATTGATGCTGTTGTGCATCATGGATACATGGGACCTCTTAGCATCCTTAGGGTGGTTGCTAGCTGACTGACGAGGGGAGCCAGTGCTACCCTGTTTGCAAAAGTAGAGTTATTGCATCTTTTGCATACAAAAACTCTCCTTGTACAGAGCTGGGTACAAGGGGAGCAGAGCTTCCTTGCACCTTCTCCCTTTCTTGTGCACCTGGGAAGGGACTGGGTACAATATGGCCCTAAAGATCTATTGCTTCATTATGCCTACACAGCACTCTGTCACTCCCCATTGTCAAACATGTGTGTCTGACATCAGCTGCATTTAGTGCACTTGGGCCAGATTCTGATTCTAATGGCATTGGTGTAAATGCTGAGTAACACAATTCAACAGGCATTCTGCTGAATGTACACCAACATAGCAGAGAGGAGAATTTGGCCCTGTGGTACAGAAATACCCATGACAAGCAGCTAAATGCCGAAGTTGTTTATTTCCACACCTAAAAGCTCAACATACAATTTTTAAAAAGCAAACCTCACGTGGATCTGAGCTCCTCTACCTTCTGTGTTCACAGCCGGTAACAAGTCATTGTGAACAGGAAGTTTAAGAAACAGAGGTGGACTTTATAAAGAAAATGGAAGACACAGAATAAAAAACAAAGAAATACATCTCCAAATGCTAAAACTAGAAACCAAACAACCACTACATGATCAGGACATTTAAATAGAGTCTGAATACAAAACTGCATGAAGTTGACGCTCAAACTTTTTCATAGCATAGGCCACAGCTTCATAGGAAACTTACCTCTGCGACATCTTCCCACCCTTCTCACACACAAGTCCTCTACACTGAAGCTCAGTGGGCAGAATCTCATCCCTCTCTTAATCAAGTAATTAGCAATGGGGTATGTGATACAATATAAAAGAACATTTAATCTGGTTTTAGCTTCTATTAATGTGATTGAGCAGCTGCAAACAAAAAGGAGAGCTGGGGATCACGCAAATGGCCTTTTCTTTATGGACCACAAGGAAACATCCACAGATCATTGTATTAAATATGTCCTTTCTGAAGTAATCATGCACCACCAGAGATGCAGATGCGGGGGTGTTTCTAACCTGAATCTTCCCACCAAATGAACTGAGATCAGACTCAGTGAGAAAGACATCACCATAGCACTGCAAAGCAAAACTGTTCTTGTTGGATTAGACTGTAAAGCTGTGCAGTGCAGAATAGTTGTATTCTTCACACAGTGTACAGTCAACCTGTGGAACTCCCAGACAGAGGACATTGCAAAGGTCAGGGCTTTAACAGGGCTCAGAGAAGAACTAGATAAATGCAGGGAGGATAGATCCATTGATGGTCCTGAGCCAGGATGGGCAGGGATGGTGTCCCTAGCTTCTGGTGGTCAGGGCTCAGAACGGATGAAAGGAGATGGATCATTTGAATCATTCATTTAAACCACTTTATAATTGGAGGAGCCCAAAGAAGCACCAGACAGCCGACATTTACAGACCTCAGAGCAAACAAATGTTGCCAAAATGCACAGTACCAACCCCCTGCTTTCACAGGTGTAGACTGCACTTGCTTTGGTTCAGTTCAGTTGTAATCAGTAAGCTTGAGAGGCACTTCATTGGGATCTGAGGCTGCTCAGTAAGTTTCAGGATTTGCCCTCCAAAAACTCAGGGCCAGTTTTCTAAAGGACTTTAGGTACTTAACATCCTTTGAAATAAACACCTTTAAAAATCTTTCACCCGCCCCAACTCCCAATTCTCAGTGTCTCCACACCTGCATTTATCACAGGACCAGAGAAAGGTGATTGCCTGCACCTCGCTTAGGGGACTTGCTCAGTCAAGAGTAACCCAACCACTGGGTGTTTCAGCTCCACCCCTTCATTCACCCAATAGGTGATGCTCCTGCCCTTAGGAGACCCTCTGTGTCACGGACTGCAAGAGAATCTGGAGGAGAGCTTCCGCACCAGCTGGGGAACCCCTTATCCTGGGGATACTCCCTAGGAACTGCTGCTGCCGTCTTCATGGCCCCTCTACATGACCAAAGTACCATCAAGGTATTAGTGTTATTAAGAATCTGGTCCCAAATGCATCTATCGGTAAGAACAAAGGGGTACACTGGAGTCCAAAAGCGAAGGTGTGTGGTTCAGGTTTGTGAGTTAGGCACATTGTCCTTCCCTGCTCCTCAGAACCTGAACCCTTTCACACTAACGAAGAGACTGAAGCCATCCAGGTAGCATCTCTGGGCTCTTCCACCATTTACTCACTTATGGGACTCATTTTGATTTCATGTTGTTAAAAGCTGGTCCCAACCTTAGCTGCAGAGAGTGGTCCAGCATAAACTGCAATATCAAACTCCAAAGAGTTTGAAATGTAAGTGAAAGATATTTGCCTTATTGAGAAGAGACACTCCCAGGTTACAAACTCCTCCCAAAGGATGCAACAATTACCCACCTCCAAAACATCCACTCCATGAATGCTCTGCCGGGTATCTACATATTTCATGGTATTAACAAAGAACTGGGGGGTGATCTTCAGAGTCTAAGTTTGGAGAAACATGCTAAAGTTGTCAGGTGTTTTCAACTGTATTATTAGATAAGCATCTTCCTGTCATCAGGTGCGAAATCTCCTAAGAACAGGCTCTCTCATGTGAATTCCTGAGCATCAGCTGGATGGGAATTTCTTAATTTAGCTTGCCCTATTCTGTTATTTACATTTCAGTACAGGCTCCCTACTAGGTAATACAAAAACAAAATAAAGCAAAGTAACCAAACTGTTCAGAATCTCAGCAGTTTGGGATGAAGAATCAAGTCAAGCCTTATTTTGGAAGAAACAGTTCTGAGTACAAGTTGTAGATTCAGATCAGAACTTTCCCAGGCTATGTCTATACTACGGTGCTCTGGCAACAGAAGTTGCTGTCGGAAGGTATCTTCCGACAAAACTTTTGTCAACAGATTGCGGCCACACATGAAAGCAGATCACTCTGTTGATCCAATCTGTCAACAGAGAGTGGCCAGACTGCCAGGCCACTTTCTTGACAGAATGGCCAACCAGAAGCACAGCAGAATGGGCTGCCGGGGGACCCAGAAGCCCTGCCTGTCGACAGAGGGCCCCATGGAGAGCTTTTTTGTTAACAGATTCTGTTGACAAAGGCATTCTGCCTCGTGGGGGAGAGGCAGAAGGTTGTCAACCGAAGTGTCAAGTTATGTTGACAGTAAATTGACCGGACGCGTTTTGGGTGTGCACGCTCTGCGGGTTTTGTTTTGTCAAAAAACCTCTCTAGTGTAGAGGTAGCCTCAGAGTTCAGTCTGACCAGTATAAGGTATCAATCACCCTCTGTTACAAAAGGTATGAAAAATATATGGTGGAAACTTAAAAACAGAGGCTTCCATACTATTCTCCCTATTCCTTTAAAAGGTTTCTAAAAGTCTGGGGAAGTTTTTATTGCACGGAATAAACAGGAAGCCACCAAATGAATATTCACCAAAACCAACCTCTCTGGCACGTTTTTATTGCACTTCACAGAGACATGGAGTCCACTCCTATGTACAAGGAGACAAACAAACATTATGTTACCAAATGGTTTGGACTGGAGTGGTTGAAGTTAGCTACATGACTAAAAGAAGCATGATTTTCCTGAAGTGCTGAACACCAAGAGCTCTCCCCTCTCTGAGGCATTCACAGGGCTGCATGAACATCAGACCTCATAATCTGTAATGGATTCATCTTCACAAATCCCTCTGTGCAGTAGGGGAGGGCTGTTATCCCCTTTGTTTCAGATGGAGAAGTGAGTCATGGACAGAAGAAGGGAGTTGCCCAAGGCCACACGAGAATTGTGTCAGAGAGTGGGGACTTGAACCCCACTGAGCATCCTAATCACTGGTCCATCCTTCCACTCTTCCTCATCAAACACATGGACTCCGGTGTCTGCCTGACCATCTTGCCTGATCAGTGGCTTTGAACATATGTGCCAGCCTAGAGTTTCCCAGGGTCTAGGCTGAATGGGAAACTCATGGGCCTGCCAGATCAGTTACAGGACCACAGAGGCTGTGAATTCTCTACTTGACTCCCTCGCCCCTCACCCACCCCAGAGCAGCTCTGCCATTTCTGTGGGCAGCACCACCTCTGGTCATTTAGCCAGTGGTACCCTCCATACACAAGCACTAAACACTGGAATAAATGACCTAAGGAGGTTGTGGAACCTCCATCACTGGAGATATTGAAGAGCAAGTTAGACAGACACCTTTTGGAGATGGTCTAGACAGTACTTGGTCCTGCTGTGAGGGCAGGGAACTGGACTCCATAGCCTAGAGGTCTCTTCCAGTTCTAGCGTTCTATGATTCTATACTTTAACCAAACTTTTTCAGATCTAGGTTACTTTCCTGGCCTCAGTGCAGTTACTTAAGCTATGTCTACACTACCCTAGAAGATCAAACCACTCAGGGTTGATCTTCCAGGTTTCAATTTCATGCATCTAGTAGGGATGTGCAAAATGGACCTCTCAGGAGTCGCAGTCGACGCCTGTACTCCTCGCAGCAAGCGAGGAGTAAGGGAGACTGAGGGGGGAAACTTTCCCGTCGACCTTCCCCCGTACAGACAGCCAAGTGAGCTGAGCGCAGACACATCAATTTTAGCTACACCGTTGCCGTAGCTAGAATTGTGTATCTGTGGTCGACTTACTTTGCCTAGTGTAGCTGTAGCCCTACGGACAATAAAGTCCTAAGCTCAGATACCAAAGGGCTGGTCATGGTTTAAGAACCTGAAAGGACTAAGACTCGTGGCACCATTGCCACTGCCGCAGGTGTTGAGCAACTGCCATGCAAGCCCTTCTGAATGCAATCGCCGAGGGCTCTGCAATGCCGAGTGGGAAATAAACCGGCTGAGAGGAAGAGAGGGAGCCATTCTTTGTATCGATTGTGTAAACTGTCACTGGAATGGCAATAAGCATTTTCGTTTTCATCCCGGGAGTAATCCAGCCTGATAATTAGGACATGGGAGACAAGTGGCAAACGGGCCGTCTGGTGAGGCCGTCTGATGACATTGATAATGTGCAGATACATAGATCACTGTTGGGGCAGCACTGCACCACGAGCCCGTGTCTTCCTATTGCCTCATCAATCCATCATCCTCTTAGCGGCTGACACCTTGGCAGGCGCTCACCGCCAGCTCTGCATTTGAATTGCAAGGAGTGAGCTCCACCAGGGAATACAGATTTCAGAATCTCAGATTCAGATTTGTTTAAGTATTGTGAACAGCAATTCCCTTGCAAGGCATCTTCATTGCCCTTTTGCCAAGGGGGAAGAGTTGGGTCTTTGTTAGAAGTACAAATTGCTTCTTAATGCAAAAGATAAAGCAGAGCCCTGGCACCTCCTTAGAATTCCACTTGGCTCCTGGTAATGCTGCTGAATGTCAATTTTAATTTTTGAAATTTAAACTGAGGGCTTTGTGTCTAAGCTCCATCACATCAGAGGGAAGGAAGGAATAGTCAAAAAGGATTAAGGATCCAGTGGGGATTGCAGATCCATAGCAATTATACCTGATTTGGGTTTCACGTTGGTTTAAATCATATTCTAGATGATACAACAGACATGGCATTACAGATTGGTAAGAGTAGAACACTTGAACCCTTCCTTCCTCCTCAGCAGGAGGGGTGCTTTGGGGTGGGATGAGGGGAGGACCATAGTCTCACTCCAGGGCTGAACCTGCCTCTTCTCCCCAACTCAGTAACGATGGACCAAACCGGGGGCAGAACAGCCATTGAGAATTTGACACTTTGTGGAACCTCACACTGCTGCTGGGACAAACTCATAACAAACAGAATTCCATTAGCTCCAGTGGAGTTAGAGCAGGGATGAAATTGATCTCAGTGGACCAATGGGAGCCTCAGAGACTTAGTCTCGGTGTAAACCAGGAGTAAATCCATGGAGGTCAAGGGAGCTCTGCTACATAAAATCATCATACAGTCAGAGGAGAATGGGGCCCTGATACAATGGACTGAGAAAGAGTGAGGGCAAGAGAATGGACCAGAAACTCAACTGCTGCAAATCAACCTGTCTCCCTTGGCTTCAGGAAAACAACCTCAGTTTACACTGGCTGAGGGTCTGTCATGTTTCACATGCACAAGACAGACCAGGAATGCATGGGTGAGTCTAGAAGTGAGTTCAGGTTTAAAAGGAGAAAGTACAGTCATTCAGATGTAAGAAGGAGTGGTGGAGAAGCACCAAAGAACTCACTACAGCTTTTTTACGTGGATTATAGGCTTGATCTAAGCCCACGGAAGTCAGTGAAAAGACTGCCACTGATTTCAAAGGGGTTTGGATCTGCTTTATTTCAATACTTGCCTGAAATTTGTGTGTGTGTATGTGTGTACAGGTAGACAACTACACACATATTGTATGGGGCACTCTATCCTGAATGGCCTTCCTACCTCTACAACAGTGGCTCTCAGCAGGGTTATGCAGAGATCTTCCAGGGGTACATCAGCTCATCCAACTGTTTGCCTAGCCTTCATAGAATTATTAATCACAGGACTGGAAGGCACCTCAAGAGGTCATCTGTTCCAGTCCCCTGGACTCATGGCAGGACAAGAATTATGTGGAAGATCGTTCCTCATAGATGTTTTTGTAACCTGCTGTTAAAAATATCCAGTGATGGAAATTCTACAATCTGCCTACACAATATATTCCAGCACTTAACCTGATGTCCAACCTTAAATCTCCATTGCTGCAATCTGAGCCTATTGCTTCTTGTCCTACTCTCAGAGGTTAAGAAAAACAATTCTTCTTCCTTCTCCTTGCAAGCACCTTTTATGTGCTTGAAAACAGCTATCAGGTCCACCCTCAGTTTTCTCATTTCCAGAAGAGAGAAACCCAATTATTTCAGATTTCCCTCCAAGGTCCCATTTTCCAGACCCTTTTAATCATTCTCTGGCCTTTCTTCAGTTTGCCCACATCTGTCCTAAAATGTGGCACCCGGAACTGGACACAGCACCTCATTGGAGGCCTACATACGGAGCACTAGTGAAGTCAGGGCAAGCTTCATTTTCTTACAGTGATTTGTGTAGACTGTTCTACATGCTACACCGGCAGCTCTCAAACTGTGGGCAAGTTTGTTTTCATGAGCTGGCCAGGGCCAGTGCTGGGCTTACTGGGGCCTAGGGAGGAAGCTGGAGCCTGATTTTTAAGTGAAATGACATTGGGGTGCACAAGACAAAGAGACAGAATTCTGAGCTGCTCTTTGGTCTGGGAAAGGTTCTCCCAGCTTCACAGCAAAATGCAAGTGGAACAGATGGTGTGGCCCACAAGAGGACATGGTTCGCCTGGGTTAGCCCCTGTGGGCTGCCAGATGCTTTATTTATATGAATGGTCCACACCATTTCCCACAGCTCCTATTGGCCAGGAACAGTGAACTCCAGCCAACAGGGGCTGCAAGCAGCTCTACCTGCAGAGGCTCAGGCAAATAAAGCATCTGGTGACCCACCACTGCATCCAGTCTGCAGGCCACTTATTGGCCACCCCTGTGCTGAACAACCTGTTCTACTTGCATTTGGCTGTGACACTGGGAGTACAGATTGCACGTCCCTGCTCCAGCAGCCTCAGGACCTGAGTGGTCCCGAACTGGAATTTGCTGGACCAGGGGCAGTCAGTGACCCCCTTCTTGCCACTGCCTGGCTCCTGACTCTTAGCTGGGCTGTCAGCTGCTCCTAGCCACCAACCCTGCTGGCCTTTGGTCCCCCCAGCTACTAGCCCAGTCCTTCTGCCAGTCCCCTGCCAGCTCTCCAGACCTGATCCCTGCTCCGCAGGTGCTCTCACACCACAGCCACTGCCAGCTCCCCAAACCCACATCCCACTCCCTGCATGCTCCCACTCTCTGGCAGTGGCTTCCTGGCTCTGGCTGCTGCTGGCACCCCAGCACCAGCTGCAGCTTCCCCTGGCTTCCCAGCATCCCTAGTCCAACCACAGCTGTGGCTGCCCAACCTTGGCCCCCAGCCTGGACTCCCAGCTGGCCTCCACTCCCAGACGCTGGGGCTCTCGAGTCCAGCAACATCCCTGGTCCTGATGGACCACAGATGTCACCAGAGCAGAGAGTCCTGGATTTCAGAAGTTTAACCTGTACCTTTCCCAGAGCTGAAGAACTCTGTGTGGCTCACAAGCTAGTCCCGCTCTCCAACAGACATTGGTGCAATACAGATATTACCTTACCCAGCTTGTCTCTCTGTATATAAACACCACTCCCCCTTTAAAGCTTTTTTACATGGCCAAGCACACTATAAATATACACCGAGGGGTAGCCATGTGAGTCTATAGCTCCATAAAAAACCAGCAGTCCTGTAGCACCTTAAAGACTAACACATTCATTTATTAGGTAATGAGCTTTCGTGGGTAAGACCTCAAAAGCTCATAACCTAATAAATGAATGTGCTGTTCTTTAAGGTGCTACAGGACTGCTCTTTTTTTATAAATATACAGTTTTACTCAATCACTGGCACAAAGCCTCACCCAAAGCATACTGAAGTCAACGGGAGCCTTGCTAATTATTTCAGGAAGCTTTGGACAGGTG
Source organism: Carettochelys insculpta (assembly GCF_033958435.1). Classification (NCBI taxonomy): domain Eukaryota; kingdom Metazoa; phylum Chordata; order Testudines; family Carettochelyidae; genus Carettochelys; species Carettochelys insculpta. The sequence goes on from NC_134144.1 coordinate 62,645,015, forward strand.
ACATCTATTCTGAATGGCTTCCAATCCCTTTTCAATCCGGTCAAGTGTGTCACTTCTCCTTTTAAAACAACATCAAGGTGAGACTTCCCCCTTCCATTAACAATAACTGAGGCTGAGTAGGGTCTCCCTGAGGTTGAGTCTGGTCTCCCTTACTAAGTTTTAATTCTGCTGCAGACCAAGGGTTCAAGTTCCCACAGCAAGCGCCCTTTGCAGCCTGGGAATAGATACACAGCAAGAAGCCATTGTCTAAAAACATAATTTAATATGATTTTTGGTGGTGGTTAGATTGTTTGCCAAACAGGAACAGAGAGACTTGACGTTCATTACATCATCATTCAGACAAGTATTGCATCGCATGGGAAAGGAAAGAAAAAAGTGACGCTTGACCCCATACAAACAAACAGCATGAGAAGAACCAATGCCTGTTATAATCCAGTTCCACTCCTCAGAGCAATCAGTCCTGATGATAATAACAAAGCTGACGGCGTCAAGACGGAGGAGCTCTAACAGTGTGAGTGACAGTTTTGTCCAGGAATCTTTTATACACTCATGGAAGGTGCTGGTCAGTTTCAAGCAGCCGATCTTGTAGTGTAACACACACAAGGACAGAGACACACTAAGGGCTCAGCGGGACAGGGGGCTCGCCTGCTTTGTTTTGTTTCCACCAATAAAGTGTACAAATTGATATTGACACTACACTGACCCAGAGAGACGGTGGCGGTGAGGTGGGGACAATGCAATTGGCCACACTTTTAATCAGGGTACAAAAGAAAGCCAGAGAAAGTGCTGTACTTATTGTTGTTGCCGCCGTGGGCTTTGCCTCCATCCAGTTTGACATACACCTCGTCCCCCGAGTCCAGGTGCAGCACCACGCTGTTGCTGGCGTAGTCGTAGTTCTGATCAGCGTCCTGAGCAATGGCACTGGCCCGCACCTGTAAACCAGTCAATCGGGGGGCTCAGACGTTGCCTCCCCTCACCTCCACATCGCACCTGTGCCCCTCAAACATCCTTGGCACCTCCCTCTCCCACTCCCATTCACACCCTTTAAACCCTTTGTCCTTCTCCCTTCTCTAACCTCCAGAAGCCTCCTTACTTCTTTTCACATGCTTCCCTCTAACCCCGGAGTGCGCAAAGTACAGGTGTGGGGGCGGATTTCATAAGATGGCCCAGCACCATCGGCTGCTGGGTCTCAGACTCCTCCATCTCATTAGAAATGTTGAATTATGTTACTGTTGTTGGGTTTGTGTATTCCCATTTAAACACTGATAAAGAAAGTTTGCACATTCTACAGACTTATTTTCTCACACAAGCCAAAAGGGTTTTTTTTCTCATATGAACATAACCTAAATTTCTGTTCGTTCGGATTACATTAGATGAGTGGGGGGTGGGGGCTGCTAATTGCAGGAACAAAAGTGGGGCCCACCACAAAAAGTTTGCTCACCCCTGCTCTAACCTACCTCCTCCCCTGCCATCTCTTTAACTCACCAGCAGCCTCCTTCATCTTTTTCCTCCCGCTCTTGAACCCTCGCACCCCCCCTTCCCCACTTCAGTTGTCCTTCCGTAACACCCCTTCTTCTCACTTTTCTCTACTTCACTCCCTTTGCTCCCCCAGCTACTCTGTCCCCTCTTTATCCTCCCTTCCCCCGGCCCTTCTCAGACCTCTCCTGCAACATGCACACGCTCCCTTTCCTTTCCTTTACCTCCCATCTGCACCGTCACACCCAGAGCATAACCCCTCCCCCTGGCAGGCACCCGGCGAGGAGCTCCCCTCTAGACAGGCCAGTCGCTAGATAGGGAGCAGCTGGGAAAAGCTTCCTGCTCTCCTCAGTCTCATTCCTCCTCCTTCGAGGTAGTGGAGTTTCTAAACTACACAGCAATTTGCCTTCACTAGGACCTGACTTATTGCCTGGCTCCTGGGGCCTAGACGGACACAGAGGCAAGTCAGGTAGGAAGCTGTTCTCAGATGTGGACAATCATGCCTATAGGGAAGGGAGGGGGTAATAGAAACATTGGGTCCCCTGTACCTCTGAACCTCCCCAGAAGCCATTGTGGACAGACCTGAACTCAATGGGATTCCAGGCAAAGAGGGAGAGACCCAGGCCAAGCAAGGGTCTCACATAGAAGGGGAGCAGCCAGGCACAGCAGGGGTCCTAGAGCCAGGAGGGCCACAATACAGGAATAGGGGTGAAAGTACCAGGCTCCTGGACACAGGGGTGAGGGCCACAGCCACAGGAGTGAGGGTACCAGTACACCAGGTACAGGAGCAAAGGTCCCAGTAGCAGGAGTTGAAGGTAGCAAGCACAAGGTCCCAGGAATAGGGGGTGAATGACCAGGCACAGGGGTGAGGGTCCTGGGGACAGGGTGAAGGTACCAAGCACAGGGACAAGGGCCCCAGGGACAGGGGTGAAGGTACCAGGCATAGGGACAAGGGCCCCAGGGACAGGGGTGAGGGCACAAGTATCAGAGTGATGAGGGTACTGGTGTCCCAGCCACTGGGGGCGACAGTCGCTGGCACAGGTGGACATTCCCAGACACAGGATATAGCTGTGCTGTGTCCCAAGCACCCGGGGTGAGAGTCCCAGGCACTGAGGTGTGCCAGTAGTCAGGACACAGTAGGATCAGAGTCCCGGGAAGAGACAGGTAAAGACACTATTGTCACAGGCAGAGGGGAGGGCCCCAGGGAATGGGGTGGAAGGGAAAGGTGGGTCCCAGCACAGCACGTGTGAGGTTCCTAGGCACATGGAGTGAAGGCCCTGGGCACAGGGGAGGAGGTCCCAAGCACAGGGGAAGGGGAGGAGCCTGGCATATAGGGCACTGCTGTCCCAGGCACATGGGGTGAGGAACTTGGCAGAATGCAGAGCAGAGGGTCCAAGCCAAAGCAGAGGGTCCCAGGCACAGACAAAGTCCTGGATCCTGGCAGTAGGGGAGCATGGAGGTGAGGGTCCCAGGAACATGGGGTACCACTGTCCTGGTCTGAGGAGCACGGGGCTCCAGGGAGTGAGAGTCCTGGTAACAGCTGAGGGTCCCTGCCTGTGGCTGGGTGAGAGTGTCCTGGTAGAGGCTCAGGGTACCAGCCCTAGGCAGAGTGGAGGGGGAGCTCAGAGTCCGAGCCTGGCATGGTGGGACATGGTCACAGGCACATGGGTGCTGGTGTCTGGAGTCTAGAGGACAAGGGGCACTGGGGTGAGGACGGAGGGTCTGGAATTAGGGTGCTGCCCCTCCCCAAAGCAGTTTCTATAGAATAAAGTTTTTTCCTGTTTGATTCTGTGGTTTTCAGCAGCCCCTGTAGACCAATTGCTCCAGCAGCCCTGGGTGAGGGGCCTAGGGTGGTGGGTGAGGTCCCAATAAAGGCTGTGGATCCCAGCCAGGGACAGTGTGAGAGCGGAATCCAGGCCCAGGAGTGGTGGAAGGAGGGAGTCCCACCCCAAGACAATGACAGGGAAGTCCTGAGGGTCCCAGGCAGTGGAAGGGGTGTGCCAGGGTGGCGATGGATGGGGTCCCAGCCCTGGACAGCGGAAGGGGAATCATGGGACGGTGGAGGGAGAGGTCACAGCTCAGGGCAGTGGAAGGGGGGGTCCCAGACCAGGGCGGTGGGTGGAAGGAAGGGATCCCGGACCAGGGCAGTGTAGTGAGGAGGTCCCAGGATGGTGTTGGGAGGAAGTCCCAGCCCCAGGAGGTGGAACTAGGGTCCCAGGGCACAAGGGGAAGGGAGTCCTGGGGCAGTGGAATGAGGGATCCAGGATGGGAATGGTGGAAGCAGGGTCCAGAGGTGGTGGAGTTATGAGGTCCCAGCTGGTGGAAGGAGGGTCCTGGGGCCCTGGAGCGAGAGATCCAGGACCAGAATGGTGGAAGGGGGTCCCACAGTGGTGGACTTAGGGGGTCCTGGCCTTTGCCAGTGGAAGGGGGGTCCCCAGGCAATGGAGGGTAGGAGGGAGGGAATCCTGGCTGAGAGCAATGCAAGGGAGCCTGAAGGGACCCAGGACAGCAGAGGGTCCAGCCCAGGGTGGTGAAAAGGAAAGCCTGAGGTTCTGGGGTGGTGGAAGGGGGGTCCCAGACCAGGGTTGTGCTGGGGCAGTGGAAGGAGAGGCTCCCGGATCAGGGTGGTGGAAAGGGGACCCCAGGGTGGTGTATGGAGGGGGCCCTAGTGCAGGGTGGTGGAGGAAGGGGTCCTGGTTTGGGGTGGTTCTGGGACAGCGAAGGGAGGAGATCTCAGACCAGGGCAGTGGAACAGGATCTCGGGGCAATGAAGGGAGGAGACCTCGGACCAGGGCGGTGGAAGGGAGCTCCCGGGGCGATGGAGTCCCGGCCTGGGGCAGTGGAGAAAGGGGTCCTGGACCGGGGCTGTGACAGAGGGTGCCAGGGCGGTGGAGAGGGGTCCCAGCACGGGGCAGTGTAAGGAGGAGGTCCCGGGACACTCTAAGGAGGGGCTACCAGCACCGGATGGTAGAAGGAGGCAGTGGAAGGTGCGTCTCAGGGCTGGCAGTGAAAAGGGAGTCCCGGGCGGTGAAGCGACGGATCCTGAAAGGGGCGCTGGGGGGGCGGGGGTCTCGGACCGGAGCGGTGTCAGGAGGGATCCTGGACCGGGGTGGCGGAAGAGGGGTCCCGGGGCGGGCGGGCGGGGGGAGCAGGGTCGCGGCGCCCCGTCCCCACCTGGCCATTCTTGCAGAGATCCGCCCACATGCTGGTGCCGTCGCCGCCGCGCATGAGGATGTGGTAGGTGAAGAAGTAGATGCCCCGCACCTGGCAGCTGAACTTGCCCGTGGCCGGCTCGTAGTGGTTGCCCAGGTTGGTCACCACGTCGTCGAACTTGAGCACCTCGTAGCCCTCGTGCGGGCTCTTCAGCCCCACGTAGAAGGCGATGCGGGGCCCGCCGAAAGCAGCGCCCAGCGCCCCGCTCAACTCGCCCGGCCCCGGCCCCGGCCCCGGCCCCGGCCCCGCGTCGCCCCCTGCCGCCCCGGGGGCGCCAGCCCCGGCCACCGCCAGCCCCGGCAGCCCCGGCTTGCCCGAGTCTCCCCTCTCGCCGGGCGGCCCACGTGGGCCGGGGGGCCCCGGCTCCCCTGGAGGGCCCCGGGGCCCCGGCTTGCCCGGCCGGCCGGGCTCCCCCTTGGGCCCGGGCAGGAAGGGCGGCGGGGGGTTGGCGCTCAGGTCCTGCAGCGCCTCCACGGCGGCGGCGCTGCTGGGGGCGCCGGGCCGGGCGCTGGCGCTGCTATAGGGGTCGCAGATCATGCGGCAGGTGCCCATCATCTCGTAGTGCGCCGCGCTCTCGGGGGGCGCCTGCAGCAGCAGCAGCGGGACGGCGATGAGCAGCGCCAGGGCCATGGCCAGGGCCAGCCCGCCGGCGGCCAGCAGCCGCTTCCTCCTCTGCCACAGCCGGGCAGCGAGCGCCACCAGCTCCTCCCTGCTCCTGGGCGCCGGAATGGTGACTCAGTGCCCGAGCCGCCCTGCGGGGATGGCACACACGCGATCAGCCCCCGGCCCGGAGCCGAGCGGCTGCCCCCCGCCTCGCCCCGCCCCGCCCCGCCCCGACGGGGCCCCCGCCGGAGCGGACCGGATCGGACCGGACCGGACCGAGCCCAGCCCGGGCAGGCGCAGGGGGGAGCTCTAGCGCCCGCAGCCCTCGGGGAAGCGCCCCCAGCCCCCGACTCACGAGCGAGCGCAGCCGGGACGCGGCTACCCGGCGGGGGAGCGGCCCCCGAGTGCCCCGCTCGGCATCGCCCGGCCCCAGCCCCGCCGCGCTCCCCGGGAAGGGGCTTCTCCAGCCGGCGACTCCGTCCTCCGCCGGCAGAGCGGGGAGGGGCGCACGCGCGACGCCTGCCCGGTGGGTGCCGCTCACCCCTGCTGGCGGGGCCCCGCGTGGCTCCGGCCCCGAACTCAGTTACTCTCCCTAGCGGTCAGTGCAGCCTCCCCGGCGCCCTGCAGCGTCAGCCCCGACCCTCCCTCCCTGCGCCTTGCCCAGCTCGCCGGTAGCCTCCTCGGCGGCTGGAGAACGGACTTTCCGAGCCGGCTCCCAAGGCGGGCCCAGCTCTGGCTCCTGTGTTCGTGTGCCACTCTCCCCATCCCAGCCCTGCAGCCTCCTCCCCGCCCCGCATTAAGTAGCCGGGCTCCGGCTGGGCAGCAGCTAATGAAATATGGTAAGTTTGCTGCGACCACAGTGTTCAGACGGGCGGGTGAATGCCGATTCGGATCTGGACGAGTTCAGAGGAGAGAGTGCGCTCTGCCCAGTCCCGCAGTGCCAAAGACAACGGTGCTGATTATCTTCCACTTCAAGAGAGCTACCCGGAAGGGGGGAGGTATTGCACTCATTCATGGCATTCCCCACGACTTGAATGTAGTTTTGTTGTCACACAGCTATAGATCTATATCGATAGGAAATTGTTTGCATCTCTCTAGCCATGTAAATAATTTCATATTTCAAAACTCTAGCCTTGGTTCTGACCTAGTGTAAATCAAGTGTAAGTCCAGTCATAGTATTTACAGTGAGGGAGGATCAGAATCAGGTGTAACCTTATTTACATATTGCCTTGGAGAGGAAAGCTACTGACTTCAACTCAGGTATGTCAGTTTACCTCAGCCCATCATTTGAATTGATTGTATTTTCACATATATTCAAAAAGGTTTTAGTTCCAGTTAAACACAATTATATTCACCCAACAAAAGATATTAAGTAAGGGCTGTAACCATATTTTACCCTACTCATTTGTCAAAACATGAAATATAAACAGCTTGATTTACAGAGTCTATAAAGAAGAGAATAGGAATGGATCCACTAGGACAATGCTCCAGTCCAGATCCTGTTTACATTAAGGAAATTCTCTATAGTAATGACATGAGTGTGAACAGCTGTTTGATGCATTGTACACCTCAATGCGATGTGGAGTTCTCCAAGCTTAATTCAACTTCGGTTCATTTATGTTAGGGCTTTGCCCCCACTGTAACTATTCTAATATAGCTACACCCATACCCATTTCCTTCAGGACCTAGGAGGTGACACAATGTCCAGTAAAGAAAGAAATAATTCAGCCAATTTTATGGAAAATACAGTAATCATTTCCCAAGTTAGTATTTCAGTGCAGTAAGGGAAGATGCTTAAATCGGCCCAATGCCAATCACTGGGGTCATCCCCCTTTCTACAATTTACCATTATATCCTCTTGCTTTTCTGACTAAATGACAATATTGTCATGAGAGCTCTCACATCATTAAACCCGTATGGCTTGCTTGTCTCAGGACAGTACGCTATGTGCTAGCCATGCATGGAAGAGTCTGTTGGGTGTCCATCCCACAGGTGGAAGAGAAAGTAAGAGAAATATGTTATTGTTACATTGCTTTCCCAAGGGCTAGATTTCAATATGTCCCAATTCTTTTGTTACCTAAAAAGTCTATTTGTTTGCTTCCTCACAAATTAAGGGCAGCCTCTTTTGTTCTGAGAAAATAGTGAGTAGGTCAAAGGAAGCAAGTCATTTAGGGCTGGACCCAGAGCTCATTTCAGTCAATAACCCTTAGGTATCATGTGCATGTACCATTTTTACAAGAGCTCCCCAGATGGACTCCAGTATCTTCTAGGAGCCTTTTTTTAAAAAAAAAATGTAAAGGCAGAAGGAGGAGGGTTATGGCCTCTCAAATGAATACATAAGCTTATTGCCTAGGTTCTTATCCCAGTTACACCAGAAGGAATCCTGAATACACCTAATGTCGTCCCTTGAGTTACTCTGGATGCACAGTGTTGTGTGTGAGATCAGCCTCAGGATCCTAGCCCTCAGTGTTCTCTTCTCTCTCCACCTCTCTGTATGCAAAGCTGCCAGGCACAGAGGCTTAAGGGTAAAACTTTCCCAGCAAATTGCACAGCTAATCAAAGACGGGCCATGAAATTACAGTTCAGAGTTCATAGAATCATAGCACAATAGAGCTGGAAGAGACCTAAATAAGTTGTATCCAATGTTCCCTGTAAGCTGGGCATTTGTGCAGCTGCTCAGAAGAGAGTCATGTTAGCAGATCACCCACACGTAGGTTTGTGTTTCTATTGGTAGCGCACATTTGCACATGACTTGGTGCGCATAAAAATTATTCTACATATGGGTGGAAAAAATTAGAGGCAACGTTGGTTGTGTCACACAGTATTAATTTGACACCATCTACTTGTCTAAAGCCTGGTAAAATCTAGTTTCCTTAGTTGCTCCGATTGCTGTCACAGTAGCTTTTTCCACATATCAACTAAATAAATTCCACTTAAATTCCTTTGCTGATCAGCCTTCACTTCAGTTAATTTCTCTTTTGTTCAGGTATTTGTCCCTGTGATCTTCGTTTTCCAAAGACTACAGGTACACAGTAGCTTTTCTAACCCTTCCTGAATAATTAAGTTCCTGTGTCATTTGGTCTGTCCTCTCTATTTGTATTATATCATTTTTAACAATAAAGTGACCAGGACTGTGCACCATATTCCAAATGTGGCACCACTTAGTCCATTGTACAATGCTAGGATAATTTTCTATGACAGGGCTCAATTATTCCCCCAAGTCAACAAGGACAGAACAAGTAGGAATAGGCTTATAACCACAGTTGGGAAAAAAACTAAGTGAACTGTTACAAGATTTTCCATAAAAGACTGTTAAACAATCAAAGAAACAGACAAGACAGGTGGTAGTCGTGTCAATAGTTGGATTAGACAGAGACTTTTTTATGATTATTTTCATTATTCTTCCATGATGCAGGGAGCTGAGCAAAATGACCCACTAGAGATTCCTTCCAAACCAAATTGTTCTAAGATTAGCATACTTTCAGTTTAAGTCCTGATGTATTTAACCCAAGGGGGTTAAATCCTGCACTTTATGGGATGTGGCTTGGATGATTTATTACATCTTTTGCATGTGACTGCCACGGTCATCATGCCAGAATCTGCCACGGGTAAATTGAATAGCATCTTATTCTGGGATTTATCCCATTGCTACCAATGAGACTCTTTGTGGAGTAAAATACTTATTGTGAGTAACTGGAGGGCCAGAATCTGGCCTGATATATTTAGGGCTGCCAATGATTTGTTTTCTTTTATTTCCTTTACTGCAATAGATAAAATGATTTGGACAATATTTACACACCAATCTTCCTCGGGCTTCAACCCTCATCACAGCCCTAGATCCTTCTTGCTGTTAGAATTAACTATGTGGAACTCAATATATTCAGCAGCTAGTAAAATGATACATTTAGCGTCTATCTTAATGTTTTCAAATTTCTTGCTGAATGCTAATTCAAAACCGCTAATGTTCCATTCAAGGAGTAGAAGACAATGGAGCTAATTGTTTTTGCTTAATAAAGGTACCAAAAACAGTTAGCTATTAAATTAACTGCCCTCTTTACTTCCAAAACCTTTGCACCTGGTTCTGATCTCATTCATACAGGGTTCTCCCACACCCACAACATCAGTGGCTTAATAGAGTAATTTCCACTTTATACCACCGTGCAAACCCAATAAGTACATGTGGTTTGCACAGCAGGAAAGGCAAAGGTTTTCATTAAACAATACAAACAGCCTGGTGATTTGCATCTTATTGTTTGCAGGGCAGACCTGGAATAACTCCACTGAAATAATCAGGGTGGTTTAAAGCCAGTTTGGGAAGTCAGAATCAGGCCCACTGTTTTTAACCATAACTTCTATTGCCGATCTAATTTGAAATTACATTATTTTCAGGTATGGTTTATGATTACAATGACACACATTATTGAATTTACTAAATTTTCTAGCAAATATTAGCTACAGCAACTAGGCACATTCATTTACCATACTTAAGAGACAAAACGCTAGAGCCCCTTGAAAGGATTTCAGGTCCCAAACCCCAAGCCACTGGGAGTTAAATTATGGGAGCTCCCTTAGCTGTTGTCGCAGTCCTGATGTGGGCAGTGATCATAACTTGGAGCTGCTTTTAGGCACTACATTAACTCCAATCAGAGAAGGTTGGACTTATCCTGAGAAGGCCTATTAGAAGACAGGTGGACTGATTTATCATCACAAAGGCAGCAGCTGTTCAAAAAAGAAAAAAGAAAAAAAAAGGCTATACAAACTTAGTCTACACTCAGTTAAACCAATAAGAGTTTTGCCATTGCCTTTAATCGGAGCAGGATCGGGACCCTCTGATGTTACTTCATCAGTGTCTATAATGTCTATCCATGTACACCAAACTCTGATGGAATGAAGGGGAAGAGCAATTACAAAATTGTTAAAGCTTGTGCCAAGTGAAATAACCAGAGGGCATGAAATGCAGCTTGAGAGCAGTCAAGCCATAAAGGAGTGTAGATAGAATTTCTTTACATAGACATGTATTGTTAATAATTGATCCAAAGGGTTTCACGTGGGAAAAGTAACAGTTCTGCTACCCATGATGCCCCAGATCCTCAGCCGTGGGTGAAAAGTGTTTGGCATGGCTCAGCTCTCACCAGCACAGCTCAGGGATGTGGGGAGCATGTGTCTGTAAGTCGCCTCTTTGGTCCTCTGAGCCTAGGGATGTTCTGGCATTGGCCAGCCTCTAGCATACATTGACAAGGGCTGCCAACAGCCACAGGGGGTTATAAGGGACCCCCGGCCATGTCTTCTAAACAAGCAACTGTGGGGAAGTGAAGGAGCTGCTGTAGCAGCTCAATGCTTCCAGGGGCATTCACATGTGCAAAAGAACTCTTCAGTGCCCAGCTAGTCTCATTTCAGTGCTTTAGTGCCACACGGTTGGTACAAAGCTGCGTTAATAGAGGGCAGGATCTGGGCCGTGAGCCCTGTGGCAGCCTGTGGTTTAGAGAAGGTTTGGTGCTTAAGTGGCAAATTAAAGCAAGACACAGCTCCAAATTTTGCAGCAGCTGTTAAGTTCAGATGCAGAATTTGGGCCACAGTTAGGGTCATTTTTCCCATTTCAGTGCAGCAGCTTGTGCATTGTGAATCACTGAGGTGGAGGGAGAGTTAGCCTGCCCAATGTCTGTCTTGTTCAGTTTGCTTATTTAAACCACTACCTCTTGTCTAATGTGTCTGTTGAGGTAGCGCTTAAATGAGTGAACAACTTTTTCTAATTGGGTTGGGAAGAGTTTGCTACAAAACAGTCAATGGTGGCACAAGTCCATTTATGGAAAACATAACAGTGATGTCAAATGACTGAGTCACCATCTAAAAGTCTGAGCTCACTTTCAGTGTAAGACAAAAACCCTAGCTACTCAATTATGTAGCACAGTGGCTGGTTTTGAGTGAAAGGAATTTTCATGCATAGAGATAAAGCAGGATTCACCTATTACCATTGGAACAAACTAGATACGTATTTGGCCACAGTGTGTTTGGCTGTGTTGAACTGGCAAACAAATGGAGTGGGAGCAGCTGAGGAGGAAGATGCCCTGGGTCAACTGGGGCCAGCTGGTCCCACTTAAGACTGCCTTTAAAAAACCCTTTGCCCAGTGGGAGCTGAGGGTGATTGAGGTGACTGGAGAGAAGTAAGGGGAGTTTTCTAGGAACAGCAGAGGTGGGGAGGAGTTCTCAGCAATGCGGGGCTCGGGCTCGGGCTCGGGCTCGGGCTCGGGCTCGGGCTCCTGTCCAGGTGCCCCTGAGATTTGGCACGAGGCTGGAAAAGACTGATCTCATGGGGGGAGCTGATCCAGGAGGGGGAAGGTGCTGCTGCTGCTGCTGTCACTACCTGAAGGAGGTATGGGGGGTGGGATCGTCTGGGGAAGTGGTCAAGGGAGAAGAGCTGTGGTGTCCAGGGCAAAGGGAGCCTTTCCCCACTGGTAGCAGCCACACAGGGTCCCTGGGTTGGAACCTGGAACAAGTGGGTGGGGCCTGGGTTCCCCCCGCCAGCCTCCCCCATCTCAAGAAGGGCAATGGCATCCTGGCCATGGGGGCAGTGGACTGAACAGAGGCCCGGAGCCCAGGAACAAGGTTAGCCTTACCACAGTATGTATATGTGTGCTAGAAAACCATGACAAAGACTTAGGCTGGAGACTGGCACTTGTTCTTCCTATCCCTTAGAAATGTCATTGGACAACCTACTTCTCAGGACCATCAGAAGGTTGCCCTGGAATATGACTTTGGGGACAAGACACAACCAGTGTATATATTCACATTATTTCCCCTGAGTTAGTCAAACTCTTACATGCAATTCCTAGGGGGATTATTTCTGCTAGCAATAGGGACACGTTGCTGCAGGGTGATGGAGTGCATGAATGGCTGGTTTTAGCCAGAATTCAAACATACAGAACAACTCTTTCTGTCGTGTATAGCTGTTTCCATCTGGGAGTCCTCCACACCCCTTTTTGTGTGCCAGCCACAATTTGTCCCCTTGAGTCTCACAAAGTTATTTAAAAAAAAATTAAACCCAGAGGGGTGACAGCTGGCTGTATCTGGACAGCTGATGTCATATTCTGTGTCACACTGCTGAACAGCATCTAACTTTTGTGTGAATAAATGTTCTGATTATCATTAACCATACAGCACCATAGCTATACTGGCACTTGACAAATAAAAGATACGGCTCTATCCCAGAAAGATAGGAAAAACCAGCTCACCAGAGTGGAGGTGCTGAAAAAGCCGCCTATATGTTCATAACCCAGGACAGATGTTTATTGGGTGCCTGACTGAATGGAACAGAGGCAGTGATACCTTTATATTAGAGCCTTGCAACCAATGGGACCCCACGGCAAGTGTCCAGTTAGGGTTCAGGTTAGGTTTTGGGTGCAATGGCAGGGATGGGATTATTCCCAGGCACTGGTGGCAACAGTGCTACTAAATAAGGAAACACTGAGCTCAAACCAGCTGGTTCCCACCTTGAGACACACATGTGGTATGGCCAGATGGGATCCTACTCCAGTCATTCCTTACCCATACCCAATCTTGTGCCCTGGGTAGGGATGTGCTGTGCAAAAGGTGCAGACTTCATGAGCTCCAAGAAGATGACTGGGGGGCTCTGCACATGGGTACTGACTGGGCTGAGGCTGCTACCCACCCACTATTCACACCTACAGCCCTGGAGCAGAGTCAGGTGGAAGGTGGCAGCAGGAGAGAAGAGGATTACAACAATGAAGCTGTCCTGACATGCGACAACCCCAGCTGTGCATCCAGCCCTATTGACTTCAGGTGCAGGAATATGTCTATGGGTCAGTACAAGGGGGTAGAACTAAGGAAGGAAGAAACACAAAGTCTAGGCTAAATAATGTAAGGAAGATTGATGCTGATAGCAGCCAAGTGTTGTGCCCGTGACTCAGCTATCATGTCACCGCTTCCAGTGTACAGGTAGTGAGCCGCATGGTCATGGGATGAGAAGGTGAAAGGAAGATGAAAGGCAGGTCAGTGTTCCCCTCTAGCAATCCCTTAGCAGATACTCAGAGGAAGAGCATTGGAATACGAGGCAGGGAAAGACAACAAACCTAAGGAAGGGCTGATCCCTTCATGCAAGTAGCGATGAAATGAAAGCAATCCTTGCTGTGAATACTGTTCTGTTCTGGCAGCATTTTGGAAGCTTGGTAACAATTCCTGATGTAAGACGTGGCCCACATGAGTTAACCTTCAGAGGCTGCTTACTGGATCAGAGACTGGCCAACGCTGGAAGTATCCCCTGAGTGCAGCTCGTAGCTTATAATGTATTGCGTGTGTGGTGCTGTGCTTGCAGGAATAACTGGTAATACAGGTGTGGTTGGCAAACTAGGGGAAAAAAACAAAAAGTGGATTCATCCTGCTACCCAGGTGTGGGCCTGAGCCAAGCTCACTGAAAGCAGAAAACTTTCCATTGACATCAGTGAATTTGGATTCCAGACCCTTCAGACTTGTAGAGATCTGGAAGATGAGTGCAGGAGAGGTAATTTCAAACCCGGAAGATGTACACATTAAGCCTGTGGGTTTCAGCCTTGTTTCCTTGGAGGGACCCTAAAAATTTCAAATGGAGGTGCACACCCCTTTGGAAAACTTAGATGTAGTTTGCAGACCTCTGGGGATCCACATCCACAGGCTGAAACTCCTGCATTAATCAACAGATTTCTGAAGCGGTGGCTGGGTAGGTATAGAGTTCAGCCTTGAAATTTGCAAACAGATCATTCTCAAATAATCTGGAAGCCAAAATGAATTGAGAATTTGAGCTTGATTCAACACTGCTTTGTTTCAGCATGATTCCATTTCAATCAATGGAGTGACACAGGTGTAACACTTGAGCACAAGTGGTGAAGTCAACCCCCTATTTAAAACAATGGTTTAAAATTGCAACGCACACACACACACACACACACACACACACACACACACACACTTCAAAAATCCAATCTGCCTCCCCCCTTACTTCTTATGAAGTAGTACTTAAACATACCATCGGGAAGAGATTCAGACCATGCGGAAGTTTAGGAACCATGTAACTCCTCAAAAATGGGATGGAATCAGTGAACGTGACTGACACTGTCTTTACAGAGAGGCAAATCTTACCCTAAATTTGTAGTGCTCTTATGTTCCCTATGTTCATGTTCCTGGTAAATGTGCAGCTATAGATGAGGTGTATCACCTGTAAGCAGGAGTCAGGAGCAACACCTTCAATATTGTATAGATCAGCTCAAAAGTTTCTTTCCTCCAGACCTAGGCAAAAACGAACTCTCTTAATTTGGTTCCTGTCTGTCACAATATGTACAACAATGACATGTATTTAAGGAGGGGTTTCTCTACCTCCACTGGAAGACATTTGGGAGATGACCATAAGGCTCACTAGATGGTTCACTGTATTCTCAAACAGGTATAGCCCCTTTTCCCAGGCTGTCATTTATCAAAACTTTCTGAGTATCATATGAAATCCCCCCACCTTCAATTCATACTGGACAGAAAAGACATTGTCATAGGACTTTGACCACTTTGTCTCATTAAGATGAAGATCGTGAATTAATTCAGAACCTAACATCACACCCTAGGAGCTACGTCTACACTAGAGAGTTTTGTAGCCAAAACTGGAGCTTTGCCTGCAAAAATTGTGAAACATCTACACACAAAATGCATTTTGTTGACAGAAACTGTCAACAAAAAAGCTGTGTAGAAACTCGGGGGGCCCTTTTGTCAAGAGACCAGATCAAAAGATCGATCCACTTTTATGTGTGGACATGATCAGTCGACTGAAGTTTTGTCGGAACATCTCTTCTGACAGTAACTTCTGTAGCCAGATGTTTCTAGTATAGACGTAGCCCCTGAGGCTGAAGTCTTATGTTGCTATTCTCTGTTCATGGCAAAGAGACAGTTCCTGCCTCAGACCTTCAACTCTAAATCAACCAAATTTTCCTGTAATGAAATACCTACTCCCACTGGACTAGACTCAGTACCATGCACCCAGGTTAGACAAAGCATTCACTGTAAAAAGTTTTGTCATTACAAAACACAGATGGCGCCACTTTTCAAACAGAAGATAAAACCATCGGTCACGTCACAGGCACCTTTTTAGAGCTACATGCACTTCTTGACTTCCCTCACATTAAGCCTTGCTGAAGGCAAGGAGATCTCATATCTCCATATAAACTTTATTGTCTGCTCACTGTCTGTTCCTCCTAAGATGCAAGTCATCTAGCTCCCACATTTCCAAGCCTGACTGTTTCCTGTATGAGTGACACATCTCGTGGTGACATAAACACTGCAGGGGCTGCTGGGAACAGCCTGAATGCCGAGAACTCTGTCCAAAAGAGGGGAAAAATGGCTAGAATATAGTTATGTGAAGTGAATGAGAAAGGAGCCTTGAACATGAGACTGCAAGGCATAGCAATTGAGAACTTGGAAGCTTGCTCTGTGCCTTTTGTAAACCAATTTCAAAAGGCACTAAATCATGGCAGAGGTTGTGATGAGTTATGAAACTTGACCAGCTTCTGCATAGTTTCTATGTTCACAGACACAAGGGAAAATGTCTTTAGATTGTAAACACTTCTGGCCAGGAGCTGTCTCTTATGGCTTGCCTACTTGGTACTGGCAAAGCACCCTGAAAGCGTGTATTTTGTAAAGCATTCTATGACCTAGTGCTTCAACTACCCCAGGTAGAGCCTGCAGGCCTTCTTTAACAGGTACTTCATAAAGTGTTTCTCAACATTTTTTAATAAAGTACCCCTTTTTCAAAAAATATAGTACCCCCAGACTTCTGTCATGTACCCCTCAAGTTACACATACCACCAGTTGAGAAATATGGTCCTAAGGTAATCTGAGACCTTGACACAAATGCCATTCAACCTTTACAGATTACTGTTTTCTTTTCAGGAGTCAGATTTGTTTTGCATGCCACCAAGTTACACCTCACTTAAAAACTACTTACTTACAAAAACCATGCAAAAATATCACAGAAGACTACGGCTGGAAGCTTGCCAACTTTCTACCATCTTATTATCAAATAAATTAATTGGAATAGAAATATTGCGCTGACATTTCAGCATAAGGCATATAAAGCAGTAGAAATAAGCCATTACCTGTATGAACTTTTAGATTGAACTGACTTCTAGTGTTTTTATGTAGCCTGTTGTAAAACTAGGCAAATACCTAGATAAGTTTATGTACTCTGGAAGACTTTGGTGTACCCCAATGGTACATGTATCCCTGGTGGAGAAACACTGACCTGGTGCATGTTAAAGGAGTGGAATTGCCAGGAAGTCCTGTATTCTCACCTACAGATAGCCTTAGACGCTCCGCCTGGAGAGGGTGACCTTTGTCTGCTAAAGGAGGACAGTTCAAAGACAAGCTACATCACAGAGTAACTGACTTACTCGTGAGGGGGCTTGTTCCAAGCAAACGCTGCTTGTAGCCACCAAAAAACCCACGAATGAAGGCTGTTCACATATGCAGATCTGGCTGCTCACAGCTCCCATTGGCCACTGGGCCATTGTTCCTGGCCACTGGAAGCTGTGGGAAGAAGTGTAAGCTGAGCTACCACTTCCTGCAGCTCTCACTGGCCAAGAACAGCAAACTGCAGCCAACAGGAGCCGTGAGTAGCCATAAATAAAGTGTCTGGCAGGACCTATCCCTGGTGACCTGCATTTGGACTTTAGGCCGCTGACTGCCTACTCTTGGTGTGATCCTTTTTATTGTTTTAAAATGTTTTCTCTGAAATGCTTCTAGAGTAAGAGTACGTGTGCTTGCTTAGAAAGAGCCGCGTGGTAGCTTCTCCGTGGGCTGGTTCACTGGGTTCCGTCTCTGAGGAGGGAAGCAAAGCAGGCCTGCATAGCCCGGCTGCCTTTTAATTCACAGTAAAGTCAGAACTGTGCTGCCTGGATACTGTAGTCATACTGGAGGAGAGGTGCTGTCTGTCTCCCAAAGAGAGGGGATGTCTGAGAAGCCCAGCGTTAATGCAAGCTGGGCACCGTTTAGAAAGTGCTGGCAGGGTCTACGCTGGGCATCGAGAGAGCAGCACATTAGTGCACTTCACAAATCATACCTCTGTCAAGCTTGGCCACTCCATGTAGACAAGCCCTATGCAGAGCACCTAGAACAAGGGGGTCTGGTTTTCATCAGGGCCCTCTGGCCTCTACTGCAATGCAAATAATTAGTAAAAAACAACAATCCAAATAGCTAAGGGTATGTCTACTTTGCAATGCAACACCCCGGCTTGCCTGTGTCAGCTGATTTCAGCCTGTGAGAATCGGGCTACGGTACTGTTCGTTGTGGAGTAGACATGCAGGGCTGGGTGGGGTCTCTGAGACCAGGCACGAGCCTGAGCCTAAATATCTACAACACAATTAAACAGCCCTGGAGCCCGAGCCCAAATCAGCTGACACAGTCCAGCCCCCCCCAGATACTCTCACCTCTGGGTGGACTGAGGGCTGCCTAAAGACTGGGATCAGTGATCTATGGGGACGGGTGGTAGCACTTATCCGTCAGCTCAGCAGGTGCCACCCCAGGGAGGGTTGAGGCAACAGCGTGGGAGCAAGCCCCTCCCCAGTCTGGGGTGTGTTTAATCCTAACTAGCATCACATTCAAGATCACACAGATCACTCTTCCCATCATCACATAGCATCCCTGTGGCAACTGCAGCAATTACTTCTACAGAAAAGCAACACAAGGAAAGTATTTAAATCAATTGTACATGTTTATTTGTAGCTAGAAGTGAGGAGGAGCAGGCAGCACCAGGTGATTATCCCATTCTCCATGGTGCAAGAGTTTGGCGGATCAGACCCTGACAGCAATGTTACCAGGGGTGCAATGACCATTCCCAGAGTAGATCTGAGCTTGGCGTTGTATCAGAAGGTGGATCAGTGCAGGGCCTCCTAGCGCCATGTTGGGTTATTGGTTCCGTACCAGCAGGACTCAGGAAATGGAAATGTGTGCTTATGATTTGCCAGAATACAAGAAGTGACTCTTTAAATATACGTCATCTATTGCATGAGAGTGGCAATGTAATTTCTGGTGTAAAAATATTGCCTTTATACAAGGCATGTAATTACTTTGGAGGATTTACTCAACAGACATACAAAATCCGGTGGAAGCAGTCTAACCTTTCTGAGGTTTATTAAACTTTATTTTTATTGATGGAAATGTCTTAACTCATGCGGGGCAGATGGCAGAAGAACACGATTGATGCCATCTGATCCAATGTTCATGTTATTTACAGACTCACATGGCTTGATTCTCCTCTCACATGCCTTGGTGTTAATCAAGAGTAACTCCATTAAGGGTAACAGCAGCATAAGTGAGGGGAGAACCAAGGGCCTGACCCAAAGTCTGCTGAAGTCAATAGCCGCGTCTACACGTGCACGCTACTTCGAAGTAGCAGCGCCAACTTCGAAATAGTGCCCGTCACGGCTACACGTGTTGGGCGCTATTTCGAAGTTAACTTTGATGTTAGGCGGCAACATGTTGAAGTTGCTAACCCCATGAGGGGATGGCAATAGCACCCTACTTCGACGTTCAACGTTGAAGTAGGGTACGTGTAGACAATCCGCGCCCCGCAACATTGAAATAGCGGGGTCCTCCATGGCGGCCATCAGCTGAGGGGTTGAGAGATGCTCTCTCTCCAGCCCCTGCGGTGCTCTATGGTCATCGTGTGCAGCAGCCGTTAGCCCAGGGCTTCTGGCTGCTGCTGCTGCAGCTGGGGATCCATGCTGCAGGCACAGGGTCTGCAACTAGTTGTCGGCTCTGTGTATCTTGTGCTGTTTAGTGCAAGTGTGTCTGGGAGGGGCCCTTTAAGGGAGCGGCTTGCTGTTGAGTCCACCCTGTGACCCTGTCTGCAGCTGTTCCTGGCACCCTTATTTCTATGTGTGCTACTTTGGCGTGTAGATGTTCCCTCACAGTGCCTATTTCGATGTGGTGCTGCCCAATGTCGACGTTGAACGTCGACGTTGCCAGCCCTGGAGGACGTGTAGACGCTATTCATCGAAATAGCTTATTTCGATGTCGCTACATCAAAATAAGTTATTTCGATGTAGCGTGCATGTGTAGACGTAGCCAATGTGAGTCTTTTCACCTGCTTCAGATCAAGTGGGTCCCAGATCTGGAGTCTCATACTGTACTCCCTATATTTTACCATAAATGATGATGATTACAAAAGCTGAGAAAAAAATCCAAGTGTTTTTATGCAATAGAGTAGACGGACAAAAAAAGACCTGGCTAAGCAACAAGATTATACTTCAATTTATATCACATCCCCAAAAAAATCTACCTACACTAAAAGACCATTCAGGGTACAAAGCCAAACACTCAAAAATGACAGAATTAAGGGTCTTTGTGCAACCTTAATTTGTGCCCACCCACCCCTCCACGCGTATGCTTTATTACAGTTTTTAAATTATATGGTCACGTACTATTTTTGCTCAGGACCTCCTCCTCTTTTGGTGCTCAGAATGGATGATGCTCACCTTTTGGATAGCTGTGCAATATTTATTTTCTCCTCCCTATTCTGCACATGCCTTCATGCCATATTTACTGTTAACCATCCAAATCCATCACTGATTACAGAATTATTTACTTTCTTATGTGGAACTCATTGCCAGGGGTGTTGTGACAGCGATAGCTATGAAGAAAGGTTTAGATAAGTTCATGGAGAATAGGTCTATCAATGGCTTCTAGCCAAGCTGTTCATGGATGCAACCCAATGTTCTGAGAGTCCTTAGGCTTCTGTCTGCCGGATGCTGAGACTGGATGATGGGATGGATCACTTGATTTCGTTGCCTTTGAAGCATGTGGCACTGGTGACTGTTAGCAAACAGAATACTGAGTGAGATGGACCATTGGTCTGACCCAGTATGGCCATTCTTATGTTCAGAGTTGCTGTGATGCCATCACCTTAGTGCTTTATAAACTTTAGTCAAGGGCCGTTTCTACACAGACCACTTCCTTTGGAAGTGGCATGCTAACGCACAGAGCGAAAGATGCTAATGAGGCATGGATGCAAATTCCCCTCACCTCATTAGCATAATGTCACATGATTTGGAGTCCGAAAGACCAGTCTTCCAGATTCCAAAACGCCATGTAGAAGCATGGCCCCCGGGGAGGCTTCCAGAAGGACGTGCTTCTTCCAGAGGCCCTTTCTTCCCAAAAATTTTCGGGAAGAAGGGGCCTCCAGAAGAAGGACGTCCTTCCGGAAGCCCCCCAGGGGCCATGCTTCTACACGACATTTTGGAGTCCGGAAGAACAGTATTCTGGACTCCAAATCACATGACGTTATGCTAATGAGGTGCAGGGCATTTGCATCTGCACCTCATTAGCATCTTTCACTATGTGTATTTGCATGTAAAAATGGCCCACATGTCTTCATGGGATCTGGTGAGGTGGTGACATTCTCCCCATTTTGTAAATGGGGAACCCAGGCCTAATTTTTCAGAGTACCTACCATATCACTGTATGTGGTCAGAACAGAGCTCCCTTTGGCCTCTGTTGCATTTCTAAGTACTCAGCACTTGTGCTAATCAGACCCCAGGTTTCTCAAGATGGGTACATAGAAAATGAGGAACGTACCTGTGAAAATGCTGGCTGAGGTGAGTTGTGCAGCATCACACAGGAACACTGAGGCCAATCTAGGAAAAGGCCAGTCATCGAGGGTGGCATTCAACTGCCTGAACTGCAGCGCCCTCCTTTCTCTTCCTGCAGTTTCCTGTTTCATCCACCACACACCTTCCAACACAACTGGCCGTGTGTGCTGACTGAGACAGAGGTCCCAGGGGGGAAAAGAGTTGGCGTTGTGTAATTAAAGATATTATCAGAACAAATGCAAATGCACGAAGGGGCCAGATTAAGGCCTTACCACTCTGCTACTGTAGGTGGTGTGTGTGTAATTTCCTAAACTTCAAAACAAAGGTGGAAGAAGAGACACTGAATGATAGGGAGCAGAGCTGACTTCAGATGGCTCATCAGCAGGGTGGGGATCTGTAGCTTCACAGCAGAGTCCTCTGCATCTTGGCCTACCAGAGTAACTGGTAGCAATGAAGGAATCTCTTGGTACACGTCACAGCTATTTGCTGGACAGTGAAGGAATGTTGTGGCTCGGGATTAATTTGTTCCATTCCAGGGCTGCAGTCGGGCTCTTTCTCCATCTCCGTCATGCTACCCGAGCACCAGAAATGGGCGCACTGAGAGCAGAGAGGAAACAGTCCATGGCCTCTCAGTGCCAAGGCCAGGCAACACAGCAGCCCTGTAATCACAAGGAAAGTCACACTCAGCCTGTTTTTTTTGGGTTGGAGCATGCTCAGTGCTGTGTAACAGTGGCACATGCAAAGCCCAATCATACATAGGACCTAGGAGAGACTGAATCATGTTCAGTGCAGGTGGATTCTCTGGCGAATTTAGCAGCAAAGCTGTAACAAGTCTTTCCATGCACTGACATTTTTCAGTTTCAATTTGAGCAAATTTGGGCATTTTTTTTTACAGGCACAGCAAAAAGCACATCACTGACAACAGGCCAAATCTCCCACCCACCAGATTTCACCTACATGCTCCAAAGTATGGAGGTGCTACAGTTTGTCTACAAAATGACGGTAACTTGTTGGGGTTTTTTAATATGGATGTGGTAAGATGCTGATAGCTATTTGATTGCCTGTGTGTGTTCCCACTGTGTGCCTCCCTAGCTTGGTTCAGACAGCTGGCATGGCAGACCTGGAGCAAACCACCCAATGACCACAAGATCCATGGGTGGATGAAGGCACCAGACCAGGTTTATTGGTGACAAAGCAAGATAATGGAACCTGGCAGATGCTACAAAGATACTAAATCACATATGCCCATGACAAGGGATGCAGTTAGTGAATGGCTGGACAAAGATACTCCTTCTGAAATACATGTTTATTCCTTGATACAAACAAAGAAGTACAGCCCCTCTGATACAGTTACTCCCCAAAGATGTCATCTTGCACATGTTGGTTGCACTGAAACAGCCCTATTATGTACTGTCATCTTGACCTTAATTTTAGGAGGGGTCAGTTTGTTCTCATTATGCTTGGGGCATGTTTTTGTACCATCCTTAATATTTGGGAGAATCTTGCTTTTGGGATGTCTTTGCATGAGCACTTTGTGACTAGCACTTAGAAGCATGTATTTATGCAATATCAGCCCTATTCTTGGTACAGTATGTGACCATCTCCTGCTTCATACCAAGCGTCTGCCGTAAGAGCCTGAGATGTAAGCCCTCTTTCTGCCACCATGGGCAAAACGACTTATTTTTCTTAGGGCTAGTTCTTGGAAGTGGCTGAGCCATTTTAGTGACATTTCCCCCCAGCAAAATCAGCCTTACACAGATGCTCAGATGGAGAAAAGTTAGCAAAGTAAATCTGGCAAAGTTATCATCAACTGGAAACAAACAAGGGCTTACACTGGAAAGTGTTGGGAAACTTTAATTGTAGGTATCACTAACTCCACTGCCTACCCACAGACCCACTGATGGGGGCAGGGGATGAGGGCAACTGATTCAAGACCTGGTGATTCAAAAGGGCCCCGGGGCTCCTGGCTGCTACAGCCACCACTGCAGCAGCAGAGGCCGAGCCATGTTGCCTGTAAGCTGAGTGATGGGGTGGCCACCCAGGAGAGATTCTGTTGCCACTCAGCTGATTAGCAAAGCGCCCACAGCCAGCAGCATATGATGCACATCTGCACATGCCCTGGGTGCACATAAAATTTATTCTGCCCATAGAGGGAAAAAATTAGAGGGAACACTGGTTCCTAGCCCTTTAAATCGCTGCTGGAGCCGCAGGTGATGCACTCTGGGCATCACTGAAAGGCTGGCAGGGGGAGCTTAGCTCCAGCCTCATGCCTTCCACCCAACACCCCCTGCCCCCACGACTTTCAGGGAGCACAGAACCAGTTCCCCTCCCCCCCGTTGTCCAGGGACCTGGCAGCTCTGAGAGTCTCCCAGCCTATAATAATAGTTGGGGCCATTGCTGTCTCATTCAGAAACATGGAAATGATTCTCAGTTCATAGTTAATGTTTACTCCTGCAATACTCCCATGAAAATTAAGAAATCAGCACAAGCTGAAATCAATGTGTTCTACCAGAAGAAGGACTTTAGTGCTGGTCATATTTAGTTGATGCTTTGCCAGAATGGTTTTATTCCTACTTATTTTTAATGACACGCTGTGCATTTTCCTTTGCGCTTATGGTAACATTTCAGCAAACTCTAATCTTTTTAAATTCAGACATTCATTTCCTTTGTTGTTGTCGTACCAAGCTATGCAACATATTCCTTTCTGTCTGCGCTCGGACACCCTGCTAGCTGGAGCAAAAGAAAGAAAAACAGCTGATAAACTTCATTCTATGCAGGTTTTCTAGACAATGTTTGATGCAATGTGTATGTATATCGGCCTTTGACAATGTCATTTGGTGGAAGTTGTCAGGAGGATTCCCATCCAAACAAAAGGCAGATTCACTACCAATTCAGCTAGGCAGATGTGCAGACCAGATAGTATTTATAAACCTCCCAGGAAAGAAGGACTACTGCAAAATCTGCTTTTGCCTACTAAAAACAGAAGAGGAGAAGATGATGGGAAACACAATCAGCAATCCGGCCACACTGTTGGGGAGTTTTAATTGTTTGCACATCTCCTCTGATGACTGCCACAGCACTGCCCAGAGACTGTATGTTTTCATTAGCGTGGAAGCTAAGTCACTGAGCTCCACAGAGCTTTTGTGAAATCCATTTTGAATCCCTGTTCCCATTAAAAGTGAAGCACATGTGACAAATGCAGGAGGGATATACTGAGCTTTCCTTCAGAAACAAGCTGTGGCTTTATGTTTTTACAGCATTCCGTAAATAAGGTCCCGATCCTCTACCTACTGAATTTTTCCATTGATTTCAATGGGAGCAGAATAGGACCCTGACATAGTGTCTGATCCTGTAGTCCTAATGCAGCTGGTACTGTCATTAACTTCAGTGGCCATTTTGTCTGCATTGTTACTGTAGGATTAGGCCCATCAGCGACATCTCAGCCAGTTCCCAGTATCACTATTAATTATTTGTAAAGCTCTTTAAACCGAGAACAAAGGAGAAGCGACATTACCAGGTCTACAGCGGAGATCTGGTATGGGGAGCAACCAATCTGAAATGCTAAGATTTGATAGGGTATGCTGCTAAAATTACATTCTGAGTACGATGGTTTTCTTCCCTTTAAACGTCTCTGCCAAAAGTACCTTCCAGCATAACAACCAAGTTGTTTGCCCTTGGCTACATGCATCTCTCATTTGCCTCACATTTATTCCTATTTCCCATCCCCTCACACTCCTCCCCACTTAGCTGCCTTCTGCCATTCTCCTGGTCCTCATATGCCAAGCTCCTTCCCTCTCCCCCCTTCATCCTGCTTCTCCAGAAAAGTCCTCATCCCTCCTTCTTATTGGGCCAAACCATGAGGTTCTTACTCTATTTTCATTCATTCCACTGACTTACATCAATAGGCATTTGCCTAAGTTAAAACTGATGGCCTTGCTCACATGGTTGACACCACTTGTCCCCGTGAGGCCAATGAAACTAGGCGGCAGGAGTAGATGTTCAACATCTGCAAGCACAGTGAGGATCTGACCAATCATTTACAATCCTAAGATTGCCCCTTTGCTGCATGCTTAGAACTAAGTTTTATGTTTGCTTGGCTGCTTTTATTTAGACTGTTAATCTCTACAGGGATGGCAACATGTCTTATCCATGTTCTGGTATGCACTCAGTAAATGTCAATGTCCCACAGTAACAATGGATCAGATCCTGAAGACATCACTCACTAATGCAGTCAGTCGATCTAAGCCATGCTACGTCACTTATGTAAACTATTGTTACTGAAATCAGAGTAACTTAGGTCAACTTGCAGAAGTGTCTAAATGGCTCTGTCAATGGGAGATGCTCTCCCTTTGACATACGTAACCCCAGAGGCACTGAGACCACTAAGCGCAAGTGAAGTCTCTGCTCTACAGCCTTGGCACAGAGCCAGCTGGCTTGTAGCTCATAGGGCTTTAGCCCCTAGGTTCATTCCCTCCTGCTGATGACCCAGGTGTATTGGCCTTACACATAGTTTCCACTTTTGTGAGGGGTAGAGTACAGATATGGAAGAGAAATCACTCTGCCATCAACTTAGCATGTCTTCACCAGACCTGCTAAATCAAAACTGCTGCATCAATCACAGCAGTGCATTCAGCCAACAATGTAGACATGGCCTTAGTTTTCACCACAGATGGGAAAAAGCTCCCATTTACTTGAGTAAAGTTCCAGCTGCTTTGGGGGAATGTACCTAAGTACAAGACACAGGTGTCCCTCTGGAGAACTACCAGACTAAGAGTACATGCATACCCACATGAGTCACATCTTTATGGTATGCAAAAACCCAGAAGTGAAAGCAGATGCACTTTTACTTAGGTAACTTTTTGGGTATTTTTTCCACCTCTGGTTTTTACTCAGGCCTGAGTTTGCCAACACAGACAACAAAAGACAAGTGAGAACTCAGCATTGTAATCATATTAGAGAGCACATACAACTGAGTGGAGCAATATGGGTGATAACGTGCAGTATATCACTACAGTGAAAGGAACAACATTTTACAAAGAGTTCTCAAATGATGTCTGTGGCCATCACCAGATTATTCAGACAGGCTTCTAATAATCTACAAGTTTTGCCCTGAATCATATTGTAATATTCAAATACTCCATTGCTTGGCTTCCCTTTCACCAAGCCTTGGCTATTGGTTTTCATTATGATCACACTGTTTTTGGTTTATTGTTAAACTCCTGCCTGCGATTTCGTCTGCACCAGCTGATCACGTCCTGCAGGCACTCTGTGTGTGCCAGTTGTTGCAAACACATGTTTGTATATGAAGTGATAGTGACCCATTTCTTTGGGCTCACAGACTTCTTAAGTAGTGCTTCTTCTCTAGCAAGAGAAAAGAGCAGGAAAACTATATGAATACACTAAGAAAGAAAGAACAGTGCTACCAAATTTTAGTAATATATTCTACTGTACATACTGCTTGCAGATTTAAGGCTGAAGAGGACACTACCAGTGAAATTCACCCCTATACACAGGCAGACAAATAGCCAATTCATTATTAAAAATCTCAAAATATGGCTTATTTGGGAATTGTGCAGTGCACAGACCTTGCTTTCACTCACTGCACAAGGTGAATTTCACTTGACTGCTCAAAAAGTGAGGAACAGATTCATTTATTCATATTTTGGGGGGAGGAAAAAACAGAAAACTGGTGCTCAAAACACCCATTTTATCATGGAAATTTCTTTATGAAAAAAGAGAAAACAGATAAATACAACCACATTGTCAAGAAACTTCATTCCCCCCACCACACACACACACATTACATTCAGAGTAGTACCCTATTTGGACAGCCATACAAGAAGTAGAACTGACAAATCAAGCAATATAAGAATGTAATGAAAAGACGAGAGAGGGTTTCATGGAGAACATGTAGAGAAGAGCCACAAGAATAATTAAAGGATTCTAAAACGTGCCTTAAAGTGAAGGACTGGGGGCATTCAGACAGCTTAGTTTAACAAGAGACGTTTATGGGTTGACTTGATTGCAGTCCAGACTTATCCACATGGATCAGAGAGGGCTCTTCATTCTAGCAGACAACAGTGTACAAGATCCAATGGCTAGAAGCTGAACTAGGCAAATTCAGACTAGAATTCAGTTGCATATTTTTAACAATAAAGTTAGTTAAATTTCTGAACAATTTACCAAGGCTTTTGCTGGATTCTCTGTCCCTGACCATTTTAAAATCAAGATTGGCTGTTTTTCCTTGAACATGCATTGCAGTCCAAACAATAATTCATTTAGAGAATTCCTGTTATCTTAAAGGGGGTCTGATTAGATAATCACCATGGTCCGCTATAAGCTATGAATTATTATTTGTTATTTGTATTATTGTAGTGTCTATGAGCCCCAGTCATGAAACAGGACTCAAATGTACTACAGACACAGAACAAACATATGAAGAGATGCTCATGTCTAGTTATGGTAGGCGTGGGTCAGTGGTTAGAGCACTGACCTTGTAAACCCAGGGTTCTGAGCTCAGCCCTTGGGGTGGAGCCTTCAAGGGTCTGGGGTGGTTAAAAAAATCTGGCAGGGATGTTGATAGGCCCTGGTGTGAGGGCAGGGGATTGGACTTAATGACCTCTTGAGGTCCCTTCTAATTCTATGATACAAAGCATGAACTGATGTATCAGAATCAACTTAATTCCCTAGTGAAGTCCACACCTCGTTAGTCTCACATCATCATCCCTTACTCAGTACAAT
The DNA here is from genome assembly GCF_033958435.1 of Carettochelys insculpta. Taxonomy (NCBI): domain Eukaryota; kingdom Metazoa; phylum Chordata; order Testudines; family Carettochelyidae; genus Carettochelys; species Carettochelys insculpta. The sequence continues at coordinate 62,672,665 of NC_134144.1, forward strand.
AGTGTGGAGTACAGGGATTGATGGCTGAGCCCAGAAAGGTCGGTTTTGCTGCATCTTCACCAGACCTGCAAAATCAAACTCCGAAAGATCGATGCATGCCCTGAAAGATCAGCTATATCACATCCATCTTCTGGTAACTATAGACAAGCCTTAAGTATAAGACAAGAGGCAACAAACTTCCTGTGCAACCTGGAACAAGTCAGTTCATCTCTGTATGCATCCATTTCCCTATATATAAATTGCAGATCACACTAATTTGTGGAGGTGTTATGACGCATTAATATTTGTAAAATCCTCTGACCTATTCAAATGGAAGGAACAATAGAAATTCAAATGGAAGGAACAATAGAAATACAAAACATTGTTATTTATTAATGAGTCACAACTGAAGAATTTGCACTGAACTTAAACCAACTTTTTAAAAACACGGTGGGGCATGCCATTTCAGGGGGAGGGGGGTATCTTTCATCTGTCTTAAAGCTGTGTGCAAGTCACTGGTGCTTGCGTCACTTCCCCTGCATAAAAAGTGGTGCAAGGGATGTCAGGTTTGTCTTTGAGTGACAAGTCTACAATGAAGAAATAACTCACAAGAGGCATTGTCAACACAGACAGGAAAAGATAAACACAGTGCTTCAGCTTTGTCCTTTTCTGTTCTTCACAAGCTGGCAAAACCTTTAAGGCAAGATGTGCTCAGAGTAAGCACCTACCCCTCTGCCTTACCCCAATCTCATCATATGGGGCAATCAGTTAGGTGCAGCAGAGTTAGAGTGACTGATGGCAGTGGTGGAGGATGACTTCACCCAAACAGAGCTCAGTTAAGAGAGAAGAAGTAGGGAGGTCTCTCCCTCTCTGAAAAGGGTCTGGGGTAGGCAGACTCAGGAAGGCTGCAGATGCAGAATTAACTGATCCCTGCAGTGGTCCTTGGAAGGCAGCCACATCTTGGGAGAGACTACAGAGAAGGTAGGACTCTCCTACAGGACAGGGATCCCACCAGGTGCAGGACAGGCTAAGATAACCATCTTCCTCATCTTTGTAGGCCCCGGTGCTGCCATGGGGAAGTCTCTGGGGAAGGGAGGCAGTAGGGGAAAGAAGCAAGAGATTAGAAGTTCCAAAGGGGCCAAAAAGCATACGTCTTCAGTGGTTCTTGAGGGAGCATAACTATTAGTTTGAGCATTTGATCTGGCAATTCAGCTGGGCAGTTTTTTATGCTGGAAGGGGACTGAACTGCATGACTTGGCAAGAGGGGTGACCAGGGAAGAGTTGGTGAAAGGTACACAGTTAGCAGAAGGCACTGGAGGGAAGGACCCTGACACAAGAGGATGCTACAGATAGTGAGTGCACGACCTTATGCTGTTGTTTGAACAGGTGGTACAGTGTGACCTTTACAATTGTACTCACAGTGGTACAGCCACTGTCTGCAGCCCAGAGCATGTCTGAATCTTTCTAAGTAGATGTGCCATTACATACAGTCTGAGCTATATATGGGCCAGAGTTTCCTCACCTGCTCACTCTGAGTGGTACCCTACCCCACCGTCCCCCTCAGTAGTCCCATGGAAGGAAATGAGAGTATACACTAAGAAAAATAAAATACTACTCAAACAAGGAAAGATGATAGCATCCAGCCCTCACACAGGGTTCAGCAGTGGTATCCTTATTCTGAACAGTTCCTTAACACCATAAGTACCTCACTCTGAGGTCAGTGGGACTAACTAAGGAATAAGCTACTATTTAATGTAACTAAGAGTCCCACAATCTGTCCCATGCTTCCTGTGAACACCCATACATTTCTCTCGTTCACCTTCCAGTTCCTCCTCACAACTCTACTTTGCTGTGCTGCTGACAAAAAAACCTTGACAAAGGCTATGCTGCTGTTGTACAGAGACCACTGCCTGTCATCCTGCCTAGTAGTGTCTCATTGTGTTTCTCCATCTATGTCCGTATGTTGTCTCCTGACTCCTACATGGAGAAGGAACTGTCTTTTCTGTGTTTGTACAGCGCCAAGCAGCTGCAGCCATGGTCCATGACTCGGGTTTCTAGGCCCAACAACAATACAAATACATTAATAGTAGTAATAAACTACTGGGACTTTGCGTCAATCCCTGTGCACTGAGAAAAGTTGAGCTGCACTGGCCCAGGGTCAAACCAGCAAAGCACAATTCCCTCCCTGTGCAAAGAGCATAGCTATTTACCACATATAGCTATTGGCTATAATGCACCAGCTCAGTGGCCTGGCTGTTACTTTGGTGGCATACAGATGATAAATACTCTTTCTGGGAAGTTGCAGCATAATATTACTTCATTTTTGGTAGTCTGAAACTTAAAGCACATGGACGAAAAGCAGGAAAAAAGAGCAGGCTGCTCCCTCAGGAAGACCATCTCCACTCACCCCACCTTGCCCTAGGCTGGCTCTTTGCAGACTCATTGCTGAGGACCCAGATCTCACCTTTCCCTATAGAGTCCCTAGCCTGCAAGCAGACCACAGCAACCCCTGAATATTTAAAAAAATCTGTATAGTCTTGCACCTGTTTCTGCCAACACAGTTCTCAGAACAACCTAGACCCAAAAGTAGAATAAAATAAATTTTCCAGTTGCCATGAAAAGTGACCCCAGGGAATTAAAGCAGCGTGCATCATTGCTACCAGGTAACGTGCCTCCCTCCACCTGAGAGTCCATTTTCAGCAGTTCTGCCCGAGGTATATACAGAACAGGAGCTGTAACACTTCCTTCCCCTTCCTTGATTGGTTATAAGAGGGAATGGTTCCCTTAACTCTACATTGCTTTAGAGCATCTAAATCACTAGCATTGAGTCTCACCCACAGTTTTACTGTGCCAGTGAGAATTTACGGACTTCCCCAATATTGGTCCATTTTAACACGTGTAACCCCAAAACCAGACTTTTACACAATGACCTTCAGAAAGTACATTCGTTCCTGAACGTGTCAACGATTGCTCAATGAACAGTAATCCCTCTCCTAGTTAATTGGCCACAGAGTACTGTACATATGCTCAAATAAAGCGCTGGTTTTACTTGCAGGCATTGAGAACCACACACTGGCTTTGCTCTTAGCATAATGCTCTCTTGTTATGTCAAAGGAAATGGGTCTGAGACAATAAGGCAGCTGAACACTATTTACTGGGTTTGCATCCCAGAGGCAAACTGCCCTTGCACACCCAAACCAGACTCAGCGAAGCAGAGTTCTGCATCTTTTCCATTGAATGTTGACTCTGTTTGACCAGATATAGGGCTGACCTTGGCAGACATCTCCTTCCTCTGTCCAGGGGCAGGACTTTTGACAAGACTAGGCAACCGAGAAGTTCAATATCCACCTTGCTAAACTCTGGGCACCATTGTGCACTGACCTGTGCCCCAGATTTCCTTGGGGGTCTCATTGTCTCAGGGCATCTTATCCATTGCAAAAGTGGATGCCTCTTTTTCAGATCAAACGTTGCCTCAGAGGTGGTGCCAAGCCTGAGCACAGTTTACATTGCATTGTCTCTCATGCACGGTCATTAGGTGCCTTTTGGAACATACTGTTGCCAAACTGTTTCCTTCTGAAAATGTCTCTATTTTCACTGAGCACCTGTCCCTTCACCACAGACCCACTGGACGTGTGAAACTTGGCTGGAAAATAGTCCTGTGTAAGACAGCTCTGCCTCTACAGCTTACCTACGCAAAGATCCCCACTGCCATCACATGGTGCACGTCACATGGATAGTATTAATCAGACACATTCCCACTAAACACAAAGCTGGGGGGGGTTCCTGTTAGACTGCAGCCTACATATCAGTCCAGCCTCCCCTCCATGTCCACAGCAGAAAGACAACATCCAGCACCTGTGGCCGCACCATTCACCCCCACCTTGCATGTGTTAGCTGCTGAACTTGTTATGGATCCTCAGGCAAGACCCCATGGAGATCTCATAAATCTGGATCTGTCCCACTTCTGCCACTTCCACCCATGCCCTTGGATTCTTCATTAGACATCACAGCAACTCTCTTCACTCGCGGACTATGCCATGCCCTCCCATGCCACCTCTCCTGATCCCTGGGAACTGGAGTCCATGTCCTCAATCTGTCTGCATAGGTAACTCTGCAGCTTTGAAACTAGCACCCTGGGGACTGTGATCCTTCCATTTCTCCAGCCAGTATCTCCCAAGAAGGTGTTTTCTCGCCACGTCTCAGACTCTGGCTGACATATTTATGACACAGAGACCATTTCCTGATAACACTGCTCTTTGTTGATGGGCCTTTCCACTAGCTTCCTCTAAGAATTCCCTCTCCCATTGGCAACAGGGAAAATGTGCTGCAGAGGGTTCTGGGAGAAGTTATCAACCTAAATATTCACCTTGTGGAGATTGACTGTGAGTGTGTGTGTTTGGAATAGGACACTTTCAGTCTCTCCCCACCCCACACCTATTCTTCTGCTCATACTCTGGTATCTGGCCTAGGACTGCTGGAAATGTATCTATCTCACCATGCTTCACTAGCTGCCGGGAGAAAGAACATACCTTCCGGGAGGGCAGTCCTTGCCAAACCAACCACATTTCCTTCCTTGATGGGGTTACTGGTTTAGTGGATGGGAAAGGGAGAAGGTGCAGAGATGATATCTCTTGATTTTTAGTAAAGCTTTTGACATCATCCCAGGTGACCATCTCATGAGCAAATTAGAGAAATGGTGATCTAGATTAAATTGTTATAAAATGGATGCATTACTGATTGAAAACTCCTACTCAGAAACAGTAGTTATCAATGGTTCACTGTCAAAGTAGAAAGCCATGCCTACTTGGATGCCACGGCGTTATGGCTAGTATTAGTCAATATTTTCATTAATGCCATGATGATGCAGTGAAGAGACTGCTTATACAATTTGCAGATGACACCAACCTGGCCAGGCTCACAAACACTTTGGAGAACAGGATTAGAATTCAAAAGGACCCTGCTATATTGGAGAACTGGTTTGAAATCAATAAGATGAAATTCATTAAAGATGCACGCAAAGTGCTACATTCAGAAGAGACACAGGCAAATGCACAACTACAACATGGGAGGTAAGTTGCCTGGTGGTAGCACTGAAGAGAAAGAGCTGGCGGATCACACATTGAATTTGAGCGAACAGTGTGGTGCAATCCAAAAAAGGCTAATAACATTCTCTAGTGTATTTTTAGGCATATCGTACATAAGACGCAATAATTGTTCTGCTCTATTCAGTGCTAGTGAGGCCTTGCCAGAACCACTGTGTCCAGTTTGGGGTGCTGCAGGTTCAGGTGTGAACAAATTGGAGAGAGTTCAGAGGAGAGCAACAAAAATGATAAAAAGTTGGGAAAACCTGGCCAATGAGGAAACGTTTAAAAACCTGGAACGTTTAGTCTTGGGAAAAGAAGACTGAGGAGACCTGGTAGTCACATTTCTTAAGGGCTGTTATTAAAAAAGACAATGATTGATTATACAGGTTGAACTTCTCCAATTCGTAACTCTCATCCAGCAACATCCCTAATCCGGCATTGTTTTAGTTAGCTGGACGGCCACTTATCATGGTTGTGGCCAAATTTCCCTTGGTCCCATAAAGTTTGTTTACAGCCACCAGTCCTGGCTCTCAGTGTTCTATGCTGTTATTTAGCTGTGATTTACACCTAAATGTTTTCGAAGAGCCCAGTAAGCAGTGGAAGTGTTGATAATGTTCTGGACTGTATTGACCTCTTGTGGTCCAGCGAATTCTCTTGTCTGGCACTGGTCAGGCCCTGAAGGTGTTGAACCTCGCTAGTCCAACCTGTACTCAATTCCACAGCAGATAGGACAAGAAATAATTGACTTACTAGGTAACAATGGAGCAGAAAACATATCTGGAAGATCAGATAAATACTAGACTAGGTTACCAAGGTAGGTCATGGAATCCCCATCACTGGAAATTTTGAAGAACAGGTAAGGGATGGTCTAGATCATTGTCAGCAACCAAAAGAGCAAGAAGAGCAATTTTTTTCCAATTGGTAAAAAAACCTCAATAATTCAAGAGCCACAATGAGGCGAATATGACATGGTCCTTAACAAACAACATCAAACTGTACATTTTGTAACCCCTATCTTAAGAACAGCACACACACAATGATTTGTAATGCGATACATGATTACTGAAGGACGTTCAAACGTTTTACATATTCTATTTCCTCATACTTTGTGTGTCCGTACTACTGTCTTCCTGACTTTCACTCCCAAACCCTCTCTCTCTGGAAGACAACAGTAGGGGGAGTAATTCAATGTTTTGAGATCACACATGGTTTGCTATTTAGATATGAATTGTTCATTCTGCGGATTTTATTTGTTCACCATTTATCAAAAATAAGCAGGAGGGGATTTTTTGTTTGTGTTTTGTTTTTTTAATTTTGCAATTATAACGTTGGGAGCCACAAAGACGTCTGTGCAAACAGCTCTGGAGTTGCAGGTTGCACACCCCTGGTCTAGGTTTACTTGATTCTTCCTTAGCACAGTTTTCTGAGCTAGATGTCCTCATGAGGTTTTTTCCAGACTTATATTTCTATGGTTCTATAGAAAGCTAAAAACACCTCCCCAAGAATGGCTTCTGCACACTATGCAGGAGATGAAGTAGGATACTGGGAGAATAAGCCAAGAGCTGTGGTCTTTGATGGACACTGTAAGGGCCTTGACTGAACACCCTGGTCAGTAGCGTGAGCCCCAGCAGCTCCTAGAGGCTCGACACATGAACCAAATAAGTACTTGGATTTCTAGGATGATTCCAGGCTTGCAATGCTCAGTCAGGAGGAACTAGAGCAGTGCAAGTTAACAGAATGCAATGAGTGCTCAATCCACATAAGCAAACTCTGCAAAGAGGGATGACCAACCCCCGATGCAGGTCACTGTATCTCAGATCTCATGCCCCTTTCCTTTGGGTTTGTTTTCTTTTCAGTAGCAAACAGCGATTTCCATCCACTTCATTTTTGACAAAGGCGTTTGCTGTACCTATTGCATGTTGCTGTCTCCATTACGCTCTGCAGCTGCTTCTGCTGGAAAGAATGGAATCACCCACCAAACTGCTAAGAACATATCACGAGCAGAGCTGCAGAAAGATCCCTAGAGCAGGGGTGCATTCATGCACCACTCAGTCCCATCATGCCGGAAGACTGGATCCACATCTTCAAACCAGGGCAATATATTCAGCCAGGTCCAACATTGCCCACTTGACTGGCACTGCCTTGGCACCATTCCCTCATTGCTGCTGCTGAAACTGCTTGATAGAGACCAGAACAGTGTCGTTAGATGCTTATTCTCCTAGCAAGGACATTGTTAAATCTGATTCCTTACTGTCACCATCTGGGCGTCATTTCTCCACCCTTAGAGAAATTCCTTCTAAATCTTCTCTTCTAGCCTCCACTCATCGTCTCTTTCTTCTTTCGAGCCTGCACAATGATTTCTTCTTTCACCAACACAGAGATTTTATTCACTCTGCATTAGCAATATGGCTTGTGTGGAGTACTGGTGACATATTGTGGCTGTACTGGTTAATCACAGGTATGTTTTCCCCGGAGCTATCAGATTTGCTTTGATGTGACAGCTGAGGCCTGTTCTACCTCAATCTCCCTCAAATCCTATAATTCCAATGTTCCCAGAACAGCCACTGAAGGCAGTGGGAATTTAGAGTATTCAAGGAAGGCGGCTGTGGCCCTTTATGCCTGGTATTTGTTAAAGGCTAAATGATGCAGGCTTTTGATAAATAAGTATACAACACTGGTATGCACTAGACAGACCAGCAAACAATATTCAGTCTTTCAAAAGTGTTATCTGAATACCTACTGAGTGATATTAACACTTAAAACCTCAGGTTTAAAATGATTTGCAATCACATATAGCCTCTACCTCCCTGCTACATACTGTACTGACTAGAGCCCTGAGTAAACCAAGCGTTTAAGTACACGCTGAAATTCTATTGATTTAATAAAGTTAAGCTCATGCCTAAGTGCATTGCAGAATAACCCCATCACCCCACAGACATGTATGCATATGCTTAATTTATCATCTAGGGACTCTCAGTCAGGAAGTAGAGTCTCGCTGTGACTGGCCCTGTAATCACCATGTGCAAAAGGATGGTCTTGGCCCCAACTATCTTACACTTTGAGTATAAACGATACATGAGTTTAATTTTAAGCATGTGAGATGACTCATTCATTTATACTCACAGTGTAAAATATTTGGGACAGGGATTGTCTTTTTGCTTTGCGTGGTTACAAGGCCAATCACAGTGGGGTTCTGCTCTCTGACTGAGCATCCCTCGGGCCCAGAGCAGAGGACAGCAACCCCCAGCATGGGTGCCAAGAGGGACAGGTGAGCCGATTTTCATTAGCACAAGAGGCAGGAGCTCAGACCTGCTCCTCCTCCCCATGCAGCTGGGAGCTTGCTCAAAGCCAGGCCACCTGTAGATTAACAAGAGAGCAGCTAATGCTACCAACCACCACCTAAACAATAAAAGTCTGCATCTTTATTTATTTATTTAATTTATTTATTAATGAAGCTGTTGTAAGTGGAACTATTAGGGACCTTAAAATGTATCACAGGCACACGGACCATACATAGAGGTCCAAAGATTAAATTTTGGCACTCCGCCTTGGAAAGGTGGCTGACTCGTGGCTTGGAGGGTACAGTACTATATATATAGTGTAAATGTTACCCCTTTGTGACTGTCCCTCACAGCGACTCAACAGGTACGTTGGGGTCAGGCAGGTGGTTTCAGTTAGGAGAAGAAAATGATGTTAGAATCAGGCATTTTTGGGGCAATCTTAGTTATTGCTATAACCACATTTCTGTAAACACAGCAGAATTGAACAGCAGGAAATAGTTTCTTTGCTCAAAGTTCTAAGCCTCCTTCACCTAGTACATAGGCCCAAAAGCTCTCGCTCACTCTCTGACGGCCAGGCTCCCACTGCTCATTCTGGTCTCATCCTTGGCTTTTTGCCCCTTTTCTGTAGATATGGTGTGAGTGTGAGTGCGCGTATCTGCTCTCTTTCTCTCTCTCTCTCTCTCTCTCACACACACACACACACACACACACGCACATTTTGTACTCATACAATAGCTGATGACACCTCCCTTCAGACATAAGATTTCTTTGGGCCTTTGGTTTGCAGAGTGACATGTGGCTATATCTGAGTGGAGGATGCTGCTGTTTCAGCTATCTGGTCCCTTACAGGAGCTTAATTGGTTCTTACATGTTCCTGTAATAAAGCACAGTTGATACAGTCACCATTTTAAAGGAGCTTTAGCCTAACCCATAACCATAATGATAGCTGAAGGCAATGGGATTATTCACATGCTCAAATTGAAGGATGTGTATAAATCTTTTCAATGCCCAGGCCTCAGATTAGAGTAATTTTAACATTGTGTACTTTATTGAACAAGGGCCTAAATATAACCCACGCTGACATTACTGTTCAGAGAACAGCTATACATACTAGCTTTAACTGACAGCATTTTCACGCTGCAGTGAATAAACATAAGTCTAAAGGAACAGACTAGACTATATCTCAGAAAAATCAAAGTAACTGGCACCCCGCCCCATGCTGTGCTACAATCCAAGAATGTAACATAAATTCATTAAAAAATTGCCAAGTTCTCTTTTATGCCTTAAAAGGCATCCCCCACCTCCCCCCGCCACAATATACAGAAGTATTTAAACTTGTTGGGATTTTCTTAAACAATTCTGCCCCAGGCTAGAGAGCCCTTTTTTTAATATAGCCCTGATGGATCTATATGATTCTAAGAGCCAGATTCTCCCAAATACTTAAGGCATGACCTAGAGGAGACTACTGAACTGATTCTGTCAAGAAGGGTTTGTATTTTCTTCAGGGCTCGTTAGGAAATGGGAGAAAACTAAATCTGTTTTGACATTTGTATTTCGAGTGTTAGCTGTCAAATACGCCACGACTGGATCATAAATGTCCTAAAGACTTCCAGGGCTATCCGACATATCAATAGCAAGATGTACTCTCTAGATGATCTCGGCTGAAAGACAAATTTATAAAGCACAAAAATACACTGAACATTTGAGAAGAAACAGCTTGGGAGCGGGGGAAGCCACTACAACCTTCAAAATTCTGCAGTAGACCTCTGGATAAATGATGTCTGACAATTCCGTCATCCAAATGTGGACAGAAAACACATAAGGGAGATTAAGATACACCTCTTCCCTCCCCTGCAAAAAAAAAAAAAAAAACCTGAGAAACATCCAGGAAATATATTCTTCACCCTGGTCCTTTATCATTTACATTCAGTTTGCTGCAGGGAAAACGTATTCTTAAGTTTAGCCTTTTTCATTTACATTGAATTGTAGCAGAAAGGTGCAAGTTTTGCAGTTCTAAATGCCTGTTTTGTCATGTGTTTTAAAGCAGCAAGGCATCACTGAAAGATGCTGTGAAGTTGGAGGAAAGTCATCCAAGGGCAGGAGTGTGAGCTGTTGGTATTGACCCACAATCCATTTCCTGCAGAACACCCACCTCATGAGGTGCCGGGTCCATGAGATGGGAGGGATACTCAATTAGTAGTCTTGCATATATCCATCAGAACCATCGATGCAGTCAGTTTTGTCCAAGACCCGGTGGAATTTGCACTCTTTTATATATTTAATTCTCTGTGTTCAATGCAGGTTCCTATTGTTTTAAACAGACTTCAGAGATGTTAGGACAATTTCTGCTATACCAGTAGCACTGAATTAGATCAATGGGAAGGTGATCTGTTCCATAGTTCTCTGCAAACCACACTGTATTGCTATTTTTATGGCACTGTATTCTAATGCTGCATTCTAATGACATCCACCAAGGATATCTGCAGGTCCCATTATTACAGTATGTTAAAATTCGTTGTATGGGGTACATTTCTAAATATAAATGTATTTGCACTGTCAGCAAAACAGGAAGAGCCATCTAGAATAAGCTGTCAGGCATTGTATTAACTACATTGATTTGTACATGGAAAATGCACAAACTGCTGGGACATTGTACATTGTAACTAAAATGCCAATAAAATATAATACAGTATAAAGAATTGCAGTTTATCCTCAGCTGTATTCAGGGCTAGACTATAGGTTGAACTGAAGGAAAAGATGGTTTTCTAATTTTTGTTGGGACCATGTACAGCAGAAGCTCAGAGTTACAGACACCTCAGGAACAGAAATTGTAACGTTGTATTTTTCATGACGCTGAACCAGTCCTGCTGAAAGCCACCACAGGCCCTGGGGCAAGATGGGAGAGGGGCAGTTCTGCACCCCAAGGGGCAGGGCGAATAGCAAAGGAGCATGGCCAAGGGCATTCAGCCCTCGGCATCACCATCCCGGCTCCCTTCCAGCCACATGCAGCCGGAGCTATGCATCAGCAACTCAAAGAGGCCCGGAGCTCCAGCCACCACCACCGCCACTTTGACTCCCTTGACTGCAACCTTATCTTCAGTGAGTCTGCATTTATTTCAAGCCTAGCAGAGATCACAGAATCACAGAATCATAGGGCTGGAAGGGACCTCAGGAGGTCATCTAGTCCAGCCCCTGATCCAAGCAGGATCAACCCCCCACTAACTCATCACAGGCAGGACCTTGTAAAGACAGGACTTAAAACCTCAAGGGATGGAGAATCCACCACGTCTCTGGGCAACGCATTCCAAACACAGGCCTTCTGTGTGGCGGGCGAGAATTCTATCACTGAACTGCCAATACAAAGGAGATGATGTAATTAATTCCCTGAGTGTGGCACCTCTCAGCACACTGCGATGAATTTTGGCAGAATTTTTATTACCAACCCCTAATTTCTTAGGGTGAGTCAATTTAGTCAAAGGCTTCCCCCAAGTGCACACACACACAAAATTCACTCCAGCTCAAAATGAAGAGATATCTAAGCATGGGGGCAACTTTAAGTGCCTGGCTAGTCCTATTGATTATGTTAAATTGCCTTTCCACAATGAATGAATTTAAGAAACATTCATATGAACAAACCACTCGCACTGTAGATCTGAACAGGCTCCTACACATGTTGGTCTATGATTTGGATGAGACTTCCTTCTGGTAAATGAGCTGTTTGGTTGCAGGAACTACAGGGGTGAATGGGTGGACCGCTTTGCACTTCTTCCTGATCTGAGTGAATGTTCAATGATCAGTTCAAGGTACAAAACTTCAAGAATTACTAGGGTTACAAACGAATATCAGGTAACTTGGGACAGCTGGGAACTCCAGCTTCCCTATGTTAAATAATCACTTGTCTAGACATCTTCATTTGCAAGTTATGGACTTTAAGCTCATGTAATTTTGAAAAAAACTCGTTTACCTCTCACTTTAATTCCAGCTTTATTCTAGCACCTGCTGTATCCAGAGCTGATCACATACATTGTATAACACCAAAAAGCTCATCGCCCCATCTCTCAAAGGTATTAAAGTATCAGTCTTTAACAGTTTGCCAAGACATTGGCCACTAAAATCTTGATTCACTTTTTGTGCCTGGAGGGAAAAGGAAAGGGAGGGGGAGGAGATGACAAACCAGGAAGAGATTCGTAATTACCTGATTTTAAAGTGTTTTATTACATTAATTTGTAGGGTTTGAATATTCAGTTACAAATTATACTGCAGAAATGTAGCACTTTAAAGACTAACAAAATGATTTACTCGGTGGTGAGCTTTCGTGGGACAGACCCACTTCATTGATCTGCTGAAGTGGGTCTGTCCCACAGAAGCTCACCACCAAATAAATCATTTTGTTAGTCTTAAAGTGCTACATTTCTGCTGTTTTGTTTTGATGGAGTACAGACAAACATGGCTTCCTCTGTTACTGTTACAAATTATGTATAAGTTCACTAAATGTAAGGAAAAATTAATATTTGTTCATTAGCTACAATCCCATCTCCTAGCAAAGTCTAATAAGCTTTCTTCGGCTCACATCGTCAGAGAGTTGCTACAAAAAGACCAGGGATGTTAAGAAGAGGAAAGACTGGAGTTAGAAAATAAATAGTTTCATGTTTTAACTTCATCAGGCTGCTGGAGCTTCACCATGCGTACGGAAGACGTGAGTAATGTGGGACCTCCCTGACCCCTCAGACTTTGCTGGGAGAAGGAATCACAGCAGAGCAGCAGATACTAATATTTCTTCCTATTTTGTGAAACTGCTGATATTGTATAATCATAATAAATAAGCTGGAAATAAATTACTGGGGATGAGCAATGCCACACATCAGAGGACATCTAAGCCGCCACATTACAACTCGCCCACACCAGGAACACTGGCCGACCAGTACAAACACTTTCAGTAGCAGCGGGCGCTGGTCCTGCACCAGTGATTAGAAAACACTCTGGTCCCTCCATTTCTGCTTTCCCACACCAGCACTGTTCCTCTGCATCTGGCAGCCATGAGCCTCTGACACATCATGTGCCCTACCCCCTCACCCCACTCCCCAGCAGCAGCCGCCCGATTCGCCCACAGCATCCTGGAGCCAGCACTTAAGGTGAGTGTCTATCTACACGGGAGAAGAGACATGTCTTCCATGACCTATACATGCAACTAACCCCCCTGCCTGAGACCACTGAGGGAAGAGGGGCTTCCAGGAGCTCCATCGACAACAGCTAGGAGTGCGAATCCCTACTCCAGACAATTGTTCCTTTCCCCCAGCCTCTATGGAAGAGCCCCTGTCCCCCTGCCCCAGCCACGGATTAGTTTGTGTTTGCTATTTGTTCAAGGTTTACTGGGAGCCCCTGAGTCCTGTCTCCTTGCCTCCACAGGAGATGAACAATGTTAGTACTGCAGGCCTAGGCCCACAGTCCCACTGACTGCAAGAGAGGATCAGACTCTGCAGGCCTGTGATTCTTGCCGAGGAGCTGCTAGGCATTCCCACTGCCCTTAGCTCTTCTTGGCCACTTCTTTGGGGCTAGCTCCAAGTCAGGGATCCCCATGTACAACTCCCAATGGGTAGAAGAGACCCCATAACCCAGAGGTCCCCAGTGCATGGGGCATGCACCGCTAGGGGATACGGAGAAACATTCAGGGAGTGCAGGTGGGGGTCAGGCCCAACCCTGTTCCTTGGCCCCACTCCTGTCTACCACCCCTACTTCCAGTGATCCACTTCTGGCCAGGGCTGCTGGCACCACACCCAGGGTCTCAGCTGCCAGGCTACATCTGGGCATCCACTTCCAGCTGTGGCTGCTTGGCCCATTCTTAGGGCCCTGGCTGCTGGCCAAGACCCCCAGCCAAGGCTCCTCTCCCATCCCAGCAATGGTCCCAGCCTCAGCCCCTTACCCTTGTCCCTGTCCCTCCCCCGTCTCCTGGAGCCAAGCTCCTGGCTCTGGTATGCAGGGGGAGGCATAGACGGGAGTAAGAGAGGGGCAAGGTTAAAAGTTTGGGGACCACTGCCATAAGCAGAGGAGGGTCTCTCTGTCAGAGCAGCAGTCAGGCAGAAAAGAATTTTCCTAATCACAAACATTCCGTGTGCTCTGCCATTCGGCTGTTAAGCAGAGGTGGTACAAGTTCCCTCGGGTGATGAAATCATACTAATAAGACAGTTTAGAAGGGTGCCCAATTTCTCACAGTCAGCTCACCCCAGGACAAGCAAAACTGCTCTTCAGGCCTCACTAAGGGTTCAGATAAATATTTACGCTGCCTATTAGATGCTGCCTTATCTAGACACAGTGCACTCAGATCAATGCGGTTGCAGTGTTCAGCTGTCATGTAGGACTTTTCAAAGCACTTGCGTGGCAATAAGTAGCTGTGCCTCAGGACACTCCAATGAGCCATTAAGTAAGGTTGAATAGCCCCATTTACAGGTGATGAAAGTGGGACACAGCAGTTAAATGACTTGCTCAAGCTCACAGCCCACCAGTGGCAGAGCTTGGATAAGAATGCTGATGTTTCCAGTTGGCATCCCAATGATTGCTCTATTTTTAAAATGGGTTTAACGTGCAAACCTGTCTGGGGAGGTAATAAAACACAAGGGTGCAGGAAAAAGGCTTTGATAGGCCAGCAACTTTTGCACGTCATGCGGGTGAAAAGAGCCAGAGGGCTGCAGTGGAGCACAAGAGCGTGGTTTGCAATGCACCCATCCATCCCTGCTTCAGGCTGAGTCTGCTGAGGCTTCTGGAAATAGTTCATTCATAAAAAAGAACTCACAGGCTTAACATAATAGGTACCATATTAGTCATATGATACCGGCCCGATTATAGAATCTTAGGGCTGGAAGGAACCTCAGGAGGCCATCTAGTCCAGCCCCCTGCTTCAAGCAGGATCAACCTCAACTACGTCATCATAAGAACATAAGAACATAAGAATGGCCATACTAGGTCAGACCAAAGGTCCATCAAGCCCAGCATCCCACCTGCCGACGGTGGCCAATGCCAGGTGCCCCAGAGAAGGAGAACAGAAGACAATGATCAAGTGATTTATCTCCTGCCATCCATCTCCTGCCCTTGTTCTGAAGGCTAGGGCACCATACTTTATCCCTGGCTAATAGCCATTTATGGACCTAACCTGCAAAAATTTATCAAGCTCTTTTTTAAACCCTAATAGAGTCCTGGCCTTCACAGCCTCCTCGGGCAAGGAGTTCCACAGGTTGACTGTGCGCTGTGTGAAGAAAAATTTCCTTTTATTAGTTTTGAACCTACTACCCATCAATTTCATTTGGTGTCCCCTAGTTCTTGTATTATGGGAAAAGGTACATAATTTTTCTATATTCACTTTCTCCACACCATCCATGATTTTATATACCTCTATCATATCGCCCCTCAATCGCCTTTTTTCCAAACTGAAAAGTCCCAGTCTCTCTAGCCTCTCCCCATATGGGACCCTTTCCAAGCCCCTAATCATCTTAGTCGCCCTTTTCTGAACCTTTTCTAATGCCAATATATCTTTTTTGAGGTGAGGAGACCACATCTGCACGCAGTACTCAAGATGTGGGCGTACCATAGTTTTATATAGGGGAAGTATGATATCTTTTGTCTTATTATCGATCCCTTTTTTAATAATCCCAGCCAGGACTTTGTCAAGTCAGGATTTAAAAACCTCGAGGGATGGAGATTCCACCACCTCTCTAGGCAACACATTCCAGTGCTTCACCACCCTCTTGGTGAAAGAGTTTTTCCTAATATCCAACCTACTCTTCCCCATCTCAAACTTCAGACCACAGCTCCTTGTTCAGCCATCTGTCACCACCGAGAATAGCCTCTCTCCATGCTCTTTAGAGCTCCACTTCAGGACGTTGAAGCCTTATGATTACATACACTGTGCCGTGAGCTGCCCTCTGCAAACACATGCCTGTTACCCTGCTGTGAAGAGCCACATCCAGCACAGCTCACCAGCTACAGTAGAGAGATCCTGCCCAGTGATGAGTTGTCCCGGGTGCCCCCCTCAGCAGTGCGCTTCTGCTGCCCTGGTACACTTGACACCCCCCTCCACCCCAGTATTTCATGAAGTTATTTTTGGGTGTGATTCTAAACACACACAAAGCACTTGCCATTGCAAAACACATTCCTGGAATAACTAGTCACAGCCTCTTCCGTTCGCTCAGAGGTGCAGTCAAGACATGGATTCCAAAATTCACAAATGCTTGGGAAGAGGTACAATTTAATGTGGTTGGCCCAAATGACTCCACACGTCCACTGTTAGCTCAATTTGTCTTTACCAGGAAGCATCGACTGCACTGTTTTCCATTAATAATTTCCTTGTAATTTGGAGTCGTGCTTAATCAACACCCTCACCTCACAACCTCACACACACCAAATTAAATGCTGAGCACAGGAAAACAGGAGCCTTGGTGAGGAAATTACAGCAGAATTTTGCCCACTACCAACCCACGCATACAACATGCAGGGTCAGATTATAATCCGGCAGAGTAGAACAGATTGCTGCATAGCTCCAGAAACATGCTATTGTGCTCACTCATGGAGCTTTTTCATTCAGCCTAGCTTCCTTCGCACCAGTAGTTCACTTGAGGCGAGGTTTGCCCAGGTACAAGCATTGTGCAAGGCCTCTTGTGAAACAATTTGCAATGGGGGCTATGCAGAGTGTGGCAGAGCAGAATAAACGTGCAGGATAGAGCTGCTTCAGCAAGGATTTCCCCACTGGAGCTGAATAAGGCAGCCCAGAAGGGGCAGCTAGAGTGATCAAGAGGAATTTACTGGCCCAAAATCTCCATAGAGGGGCAGAAGCTAAGACAAGGGAAAATGGACAAATTGAGTCCAGCTCAGTGTTGTGGCAGCTAGGGTCCCACCTTAAGGAGGGGAAACTGAGGTAGTAAGTAGCTCCTGCGTAATGCATTTTCCACCTAACGAGGGGACAAGCCCAGGATAAGTGTGCAGCATCCATAAGGTGCTGCCTCTATTAAAAGATCCTCTTCAGAAGGTAGATATAGGGGATACCTCACCCGAGGGACCATGACTCACAGGCCAGGCAGAGAGTACACTCTGCCTGTGGGGAAGGCGCATAGGGTCACCCAAAGATGGGGGGAGTTGCTTTCCTCAGATTGAGACAGACACCAGAAAGGTTATGTCCCACCTGGCACTGGGTAACTGGATCCCAGGGTTAGTGCTTGGGCCAGCTTTGCCTGCGGCGAGTATACGGGTCATCCTACAAGATCCAGCAAATGTGCGCACAGGGTGGCAAAGGGAGTGGAAGCGCTATGAATCACGGGATACCCGCCCAGAGAGCCATATTGCTTGTCACGGCCACATAGAGCAGCAGTGTGAACACTGGTAAGGAGCCAAGCTCACAAGCTAGGTTACCACAGCTTAACTTACCGCACGACTGGCCGCCTGTGCTGAGCATGCAGTGACCATACTGCCTCCAGGCAGCACTTGGGATATACTAGCAGTGCAGTGAAGACAGCCCTCAGTCACTGGCAGACAGAGGAGCATAGGGGTGGTATAGACAGAGATGAGAGCCGTGAAGACTGGACCCACATTGTTACTTACATGAAGAGTTCTATTTTTTAATGGTGGTAGTGGTAGGGCCAGATGAACCCATCACTGAGTCCTGTGTAGACAAATACCTCTGGGCTCCATCTTCTACTGGAACAACAAGGAGCCAGACAACACATTCCCTGCAGCCAGGCTGGCCATTCTGTGGGTTGCCCAGGCCTGCTGTAACTTCTTGCAATGCTGCTCAGCATGCCAGGGGAGCGGCCCAACAAGGTCTGGCATTGTCTCCTGGTGCATGAGACTGGGCCCAGCCACTCCTCTATCATGGTGAACCAAGCTCCCAGACGCAGGATGGGCAGCCAGCAGTGTTCCCTCTAACTTTTTCCATCCTCAGGTAGAATAAATTTTGTTATGTGCACCAAGGCATGTGTGGCTGTGCACCACCAAAGCAACACATCATGTGCCCTGCAAGTGGCTGTGAGTGCTCTTCTAGTCAGTTGGGCAGCACCTGAATCTCTCCTGGGCAGATGCCCAAGTGCTCAGCTTACAGAGAACACTGCCAGTCAGTCCAGGCAGATCCACAGTACAGCCAGCCCAGCCATGGTGCACAAACTAGACAGCTGTTTGGTGGGTCCCGGCACAACATGTGCACACACACACAATGACTTTGGGCCCAGGCACGGGCTTAGTTTGCTTTTGTGTTCATCCTGCCCTGGCTAGAGGCAGCATGAAGGGAAAAGGCACAAATTAGCACATATCAGGGCATAGGAAGAAGACAAAGGAGAGGAATGGCAGAGGAAAGGGAAGGCCTACACCAAGCTTATTCAATTGTTCACTTTGCACACATGCCTACAGTGGAGCGCGGAGCTCCACGGCAGCTAATAGAATGAAGGTGATGGGCTTTTGTTTTGTTTTTGCTCTCCGCTTACATTAAAACAGATTCCAGCCCAGAAGTGACACCCACACTATTGATTAGACCTGGACATTTTTCTGACCTTCAACAAAATTTCAGAATTCTGCGTTTGAAAATCAGGAAAGTTTTTTCTTGATCAGTTCTATCAATAACCAATTTTCATAGTACCTGAAAGATCTTAAAAAGTCACCAAGCTTCAAAATACTCCTGAAAGGTTAGGAAAGGCTATTACACTTAATGGCCTCCAGTATGTCAGTCACTTGGTTTTTTTTCCCCTCTGAATCACACAGTGACAGGCCCAAGGAGTTAAATGCTGTTAAGAGTCATGACTAGGAAATGACCTTTTCATGGGTTTGTCTCCGCACTCTGTATGCTTGGCTGCACACTCTACAATGGTGAATTACTATCTTCAGCACAGCATACCAGGAATGTCACATGTGTTTTACTTGGTGTGCCCAACAGCACACCACTGTGTGAGTTCAGAAACCAATCCAGCCTTTATTACACATGCTGTGTTCTTATCGCGTCCTAGGATGAGATTTGCTTCTTACATTTCTCTCTAGGATGTCACTGTTCACACTCTCTCTACATGTCTCTGGAAATGCTATCATTTATGGATACATCAAGTGAGCAGCAGAGCCAAAACAAAACCAAGGCAGACATTGCAAAACATTCCTGGTTCTAACAAATCAATTGTATGTATTAAATATCAACATAACTTAGTGCAAGCATCTCAAAGGAATGCAAGTTATTGCATGTTACACACAAGAGCATTCATACCACAAACTAAAATGAATAGTCCTTTGCATACTGTACTTAACTACTTCCCTATCTTAAACTTAAATGAGAATCTCTTTAAAAATCATTTCCCGGTGTTGCAAACGCCTTCAGTTTAAACTGCTTTTAAAAATTGCTTCCACTTATTTATGCTTAATGATTTCTTATTGCATTTCTCTCATCTTGCACTCTTGGTTTGTAACCAATTTCTCATAAATTTCACTTCCAGAAATGCAAGTAGTAGCTTTCAAAAAAGCAGCATAGGACTGCAAACAGTGCAGGGACATGATCATTTGTTTTCAAAATTGTTTACAGGAGCAATTTAAATGCATGAAAATATTCCTATTTGTTTTCAGTTTTGTCACGATGGCTTATAGTTTACCAAATCTAAACTGCAGGCCAAATTTGATATGACAGGGTGCAAACAAATTGAAAAATGTCAACTGCTAATAGCAAGGAATCTATATCTATCATATCTAAAGGCTCCTATTTAACATTCAGATAGTCTGCTAAGTTTACTGTCCTTCTTCCCCATTTTAAGCAACTGTGAGATAAGTTATTGTGAGCTGACATGTTTTCTCCATTATTATTGTTAGTATTTGTGGGTGGGGAGAGGAATCCACTAATAAAAATAAAATAATCCATCTATTATACTTCTATGGTTCCCCCCATCATAGTATGTGAACGCATCAGTCTTTCATGTGTTTATCCTCACAACACCCCTGTGAAGCAGGGCTGTGCGATTTCTGCTTTACAAATGGAGAACTGAGAAGCGGAAATTAAGTGGGCAAGAAGAACGGCTCTGGCAGAGCAGGGAACTCACGTCCAGGCATTCCACGGCACAGACTATCACCCTAACCGCTGGACAGTTATTTCTCCTTAACTATTAATAGTAATAACTGCCTCAGATTAGGTTATCTCTTGTGAACGCTCACTAGTCAATGGTCACTCTGATTACTTATCAAGCCCAAGGTGGAAATGGCATAAAGGCATTGCATCAGACTTATTCTCAGGGCATAAAGCAACGCACTTACGCACACCCTGAAAGTTACGAATGTGTTTAATTCCACTAGTGTCAGAGTCCTATCAGAGTTAGCGTTACACGTGCTTCAGTGTTTTGCTGGATCAGAGCCCAACTGCATATTCCTGACTTAAGCAAAAAAACATTCTGAAATAGAACATCTCTTTTTTCCTGCCCTTTCAGTTTTCTTCTTCATTACTTCACGTGTTTTTTATAATTTTAAACTTTGACAAAATTTCAAAATTCCTGCTTTGAAAAATAAATATGTATTTAATACACGGAAAAAAGGATAAGTTGATAGTAGTGAATAGAAATCAAGAGTTATGACTGTAGACAATTAATAAGAATAGCAGGGGGGTGCGGCAGAGAAATCTGTGGAATCCAAGAGTTTTAAAAGAACTGGTTCAGGAAATCACTTGACCATTTAATGGTTTATTATCAACACATCTTGAAGCACTATGGAAGTTCCAGAAGTGAAAGCTAAAGCTAAAGTTGTGCCATTTTTTAAAAAGGGTAAATGGGATGACTTGGGTAATTATTGGTCTATCAGCCTGGCATTGATCACAGGCAAGATAAGGAAATTGTTGATACAGTATTTAATTGATAATGACCTAAAGAAGGGTAATGTAATTAATACACATCAGCATGGGTTTATGGAAAATTCATCCTGTCAAACTAATTTGATTTCTTACTTTGATGTCATTACAAACTTCCATATAAAAAGATAGACTTCTGCAAGATGTTTGACTTGGTATCACATGACATTTTGCCGACTATATACTACGATTGCATTTGCCTTTTTCACAGCTGCAACACATTTGTAGTTCATAGCCCTCCTGTGATCAACTAATGCATCCACATCTTTCTTCTCCTCTGTCGCTTCAAACAGATCATCTGCCAGATTTTAGTAGAAATTCTTTTATTAGTCTGTTAGTGCATGGCCTGGCACTGTGTGCTATTAATTTCATCTCACTTTGTTACTTCAGACCTCAAGATCATCTAAATCTTCCACTTTGATGTTCAGATCCTCTGCAGTGTAGACAATACCCCTCAACCTTTATGTGGCCTTTGTGTATTGCATGTGTGTGAAAAATGTGTATATGGGAGTTGCGGAGAGGCACATACGTGAGAAACAGATACTGGAAATATAATTCTTTACTTCAGCTTGTTTTGCCTTTTGTTTATTTAACCAGAGCTTGGAATTCAAAAGTACCTAAGTCATTCAGAAGCTTGTTTCTTTTTCAAAAAGTGCCTTGGACATATAGGAATTTAAGTCCCATTGGACTCCTAAGTGCTTACAAACTTGATCTACAAAAGTATTTAGGTGCCTAACTCCCATTGAAATCAGTTAGACACCTAAATACCTTTAAAATCAGGCTGTAAATTACTTCTTGAAATGGGATTTAGGCTCCTAAATGATTTGGGCACTTGTGCAAATTTTACCTTCTGTTTCAGATTGCCTCACAGCCCTCTTCCCCAGCAGACAGAAAAGCAGAACCCTAGGATCTGCTGACATTGACCTACTTACAGCCACTTCCATCTTTGCCCAGCTTGGACAGAGCATTTAAAACACAATGCTTCCCTGCTCCCCCCAATGTATTTAATCAAAATGCCGAATCCCTGCCATTTTGTTATAAACTAAATGACATGTCACAGGCCCCAGCAGACATGGACCTATGTTGAGAACAGGCAAAGCGTTGATTCAAGGCCTCCCATGCCACTCTGTGTGTCTCAGTATTCCAACTAAGCTGAGCGCTTGGGCAGCCACCCAGGAAAAATTCAGGTGCTGCCCAGCTGATTAGCAGAGCACCCACAGCTGGCAGCGTGCGTGTCGATGGTGCACATGCTGCCATGCACATAACAGAATTTATTTTGCCCAGGAGTGAAAAATATTAGCAGGAACATTGGTCTCAAATATCCTCTAACCATAACAAACCAAAGCAGGCGCCTACTACCTGCAGTTTATAACACTGTTCCAACACTACCATTTCAAATGTCAAAAAAAACCAAACCCCATAACCTTTCTGGGGGG
Organism: Carettochelys insculpta; assembly: GCF_033958435.1. Classification (NCBI taxonomy): domain Eukaryota; kingdom Metazoa; phylum Chordata; order Testudines; family Carettochelyidae; genus Carettochelys; species Carettochelys insculpta. The sequence continues at coordinate 62,695,280 of NC_134144.1, forward strand.
GTTTATTTCATCCATAGTGCTCTAAACAACACTAACACAGAGAGGTGAAATAAAATTGCTTTCATCCTCTTGATTTCTTTCTTCAAGCAAGTGGCTCGTTTCTTTCATTCCAGTTAGCTTTTCATATTCAAGTCTCATTTTATTTAACCTTCTTTTTCAATTAAATTCAATTGTCTGTGATCTTCTTAACTTCCTTTGCTTCTCTGCATTGCAAATTCAGAGCGGAGACCGATTTTGTATTTGTCCCTTTATTTTTAAAATATCGAAAGATGTGTTGCTTGAAAAGACCATCTTCTGGAAGAGACCAAACTACCATTCTAGCCTCCCAATGTTACTAAAGATCCTGTGGCACTTTTCAGAAGCACAGTGGCAGCAGCTCAACTTCATCTGGATATAATTTGCATCATGCATATGTAAATAATATGACTAAGGAGGTTCAGAGGTGGAATCTACTTTCTATTGGATGAATACGTCTAATTAGCATATGACAGTTAGGCTAGCCAAGTGCAATGAAAGTTGTTTAAACAAACTCCAAAACTCACATACTGCTACACAGCTAGAAGCCCTCTGCCTTGCTCAGTCCTCATGGAATTAAAGGCAAGCGAACTTCTCTGTTTTGCAAAGTGTCTCAAGTGAGTCTCTCTGTCTCTGATTTACTGCGCCGTGTCACAACTGCCAAGGGCTTGTATGCTACTCTATAGTCTTAAACTGCATGTTAAAAGAGAGATTCTTTATCTTTCATCCTCTCCATATTCATAAACTGGAGCTCTGTGTAGGATAAACATTTTTAAACATTTTTTCAAGTGGTTTCTAATTGTGTGCTTGCCGTTTTTAGTGTACATTCCTAGGCAGGGCAAGGATGGTCTTGGGGTTAAAGCATTTGACAGGATTCAATTCATGACCCTCACACAGACTTCCTGCGTGATGCTGGGCACATCCCATGAGGACAAAATTTCAAGTGATCAGCATAAACTGATTGGATGTTCCAATTTTATTGGGACTTTACCAGTGATTAGAGGTTTTGTCCTATATAGAACCTATTACCCCAGCCCATTATTGACCTCCCATCCAGTGTTCCCTGTAATCTCTGCACTTGTGCAGCCACTCAGGAGAAAATCTAATGCCACCCAGTGGATTAGCAGAGCACCTACGTTTTTTGTTTCTACTGGTGGTGCACATTTGCACATGCCTCAGGACACATAAAATTATTCTGCACATAGAAGGAAAAGATTAGAGGGAACATTGCCTCTAGCTTGAGTTTTCATGCTTGCTATCCAATCACCATAGCTCAGTGTTTCAAGTACCATGTAAGGAAAGCCCTCATATTCCTAAAACTAAACTGAATCCTTATGAAGAGAACTGTTTACAGAGATGCTGTGGCTGCAGCTAGCATTCCAGCCATGTGCACAGGGAGCAACTTTCTAGTGCCACCTCCGAACTCTTCCCTCCTGCACCCTGTGCTCCTCCCTCTAAGTTCCCTTAATTTTGTTGCCCTACCTTTTACAATTCTAATATATCTTTTTTGAGATGGAGTAACCAGAACTTCATGCAGTATTCAAGGTGTGGACAGATCACAAATTTATATAGTGGCATTATGATATTTTCTGTCTTATTGTCTGTCACTTTCTTAAGGGTCCCCAACCATCTGTTAGGGTGGTTGGTTTGTTTGCTTTACTGTGGCTATACATCTGACTCAGGAGGACCCAGAGCTCTTCTGCATTTATACAAATGTAGATGAACTGAAAAGAGGAGCGAGCCAGAGAAGCACCTAGTTCCGAGATGTGCATGTCTCACCTGCATCTCTGTGGTTAGGCACACGGCCCCTCCACACACATATTGTAAGATTCTGTAGCTAAAGGGTGTCAGCATATAACTGGGTAGTAGACACTGTCTGCCGTATGCTGCCCTTGAGACCCCATGGATTTTTGACAGGAAATACAGTAGTCCCTCGAGTTATGCAAGGGTTGAGTTCCCACACACCATCACGTAACTCACATTTCGCGTAAGTCGAGGGACGGGTTTTTTTCACCAACGGAACGCACGTTCTGCAGCCGGGGAAGCAGCACTTGGAGCTCCTTTGGAAAGGTAAGTCCTGGGGCGGGGGGGGCAGTTGGGGAGGGTTAAGCCTGGTGGTGGATTGGGGCCATGGCAGTGGGGCAGAAAGGTTAAGCCTGGGTGGGTTAGGGCTGCAGGGAGGGCAGGGGGTGGAGTTGAGCCAGAGCTGTGTGGCTCTGCGGTGGGCTTGAGGGTGTGCGGGGGTAAGCTGGAGCGGGGTGGTGAGCCAGAGCCGTACGGGAGGGTGTGTGAGCCAGGCCGCCAGGGGTTGAACCAGGGCAAGGAGTGTTCAACCAGGGCTATGCGGAGCAGGAGAGGGTTAAACCGGGGCCATGCGGGACCAGGGCTTTGAACCAGGGCCGGGGGAGCAGGATTTTTAATCGCACTTAACTCACATTAATGCGAGTTAAGTGCAACTCAAAATCACGCATTTTGAGGGGTTACTGCACGTGCAGAATGTGAAGCTGCTTCAGTGGCATTGTCCCTAATTTTCAAAGATGTAAGCGAGTTCAGAGCCTGGATCCCTGTCTACCAGACAGGTTATTGCTCATTTATAAATTCCTCCAAAAAGAGGTTCATAGTGGAAACTCTGCTAGCTGCTTAGTTACAGTGGCACTTGCGGGAGCTATTATGATGAGGAGCTTTGGCTGCGCTGAAAATCAAAGTGATTCCCATTCCCTTCTTTAATTAATACAGGCTTTTTTTAAATCTGTGAAAGTGGAGATGAATTAATATTATGCTCTGGGCAAAGTGCCACCACTCCAAAGCAATCCCTGGCACAGTCAGCCTTTCTGTTTCCAAGGCACTTGAGAAATTCCCTGTAACTACAAACACAAGTTGGCAGTTTTTGGTGCCTTCTGCCTCTGAGCATTTGCAAAAAAACAACCGAGAATAGTATTTATCAAAGAGCAACAAGCCTCAAATAAAACCACCAGTTTAACATCTGAGTATTCTGTACTGAGCATCATAAGGGACTGTGGAAACATAGAAGATGTGGCAAGAAGAACTAAACCTGTAATTATTTAAGAGGGAAGAATGTGTGTTAAGTACGCAAGTAAAGTAAGGAGGTGATGCAGGACTACCGCAGGAGGTCTATAAGATTTCAGCGTAGCCATACCAGGCCTCGGGCTTATGGAGACATGACATAAGTAGGTGACTGAAGAAATATCCTGTGCTAGCAAAGTCACAAGATTACTTCAAAGAATGTGTCAGTAGGTGATGTTCAGGAAAATATAGCACAGTGTACCTGGCTAGACCACAGCGCCCCTGACTGTAACACCATGGCAAGTTTCACTCTCACTGCAGGTTACTATGGGAACATGTTTACATAGGGGCTAATGAGAATCATCTTGGCAGTCACTCGATTACGAGGACATCTTCATGTCACCCTCCTATTTGTGAGTCCATTGATGGCTGATCAACCCAATTCTGAAGCCATAGGTCTTATCAAATAAATTCTCATTTATCAAACGAGAATAAGGGGAACTACTCTTATTTAATAAATATTAATTTTAATTTTATTAATATTAATGTGAGTACGGGGAATTAAGATGGCAACCTGAGAAAATCCAAATGTATGGGGTGTAGAAGTATAGGTAAGGGAGAGAGAGTTGGAACCCCCATCCATGTCCATAAGGTAGTCGTAACACAGGATAATAGGGTTCCCTGGTAGGGAATGGGTGAGAAGGCCCCAAGGGAGGACCCCAGCAAGGATCATGCCTCTATCAATGGCTACTTGTTGAGAGAGTCACCAGATGCTATGGAAACTCTGGGTACGTGCATAGGAATGTAAGGGTGACCATCCATCCTGTTTTCACTAGAACAGTCCCATATTTTAGGCAGGCATCCAGCCTTTTGTCAACTCACAAGGCCAAGGCCAGACAGGGTGACATTTGCTTCGACACAGAGCTGATTAGGGATAATAGTACTTTTATTAAGCTTATCTACTCCAAGTTACTGCAAATCATTCACAAGGCACACTGATAAATGAAGTACAACACGAATGTGTATATGCCTGGAGAACAGGCTATTTGGAATACTTACGTCTCTTCTGCCATGGGGAGCTCTGGTCCCAAAGTGCCTCATGTAAGGGCTGTGGCGGACATTGCTCCAGCTGGGGGAAGAGGTCCAGTGCGCTCCTGCGGCTGAGAGTCCCTGATTGAAACTCAGCTAGGGGCAGGATCGTACAGTGATTTTACCCTTAGCTGTTTACTGGGTGCATGCATGCTGGCTCATCGCCACTTCTAGTGCTCCCATGGGGCTGAGGACCAGGTTGCCCTGGTTACTGGTCTCTCCTCAGGTTCCCACTTTTAAATGCATGTTATGGCAAGCTCGTGTTTATGTTTGCAGGGTTCAAGGCTGTAACAGGCTGCAACACAGGGGTGGGAACTTGGTTGTGCCACAGGAATGGAAGTTCCCACTCTTGCTCTCTGAGGCCTGGAGGCCGCTCTTTAAGTCCTGTAGACCTGCAGACAGGTCTGTTGGTGTGTTACGTGACACCTTTTTTTAACGAAAAAGCTAATTGTCCCATATATTCCTTCCCCTGCTGAGCTGCCCTGTCCCCAAGTCAGCACAGCTGCAGCTGCAGGTAAAATCAGTCAGCAGCTGGCCGAACAGCACGTGCAGCACCCCTCCCCCCACAGGGCAGCTGCCTCTGCAGCCAGGGAGCTCTCCCATGGGGCAGCAGCACCATTGCCGGCACCCCAAGGCATGGGGCAGCCACGGAGCTCTCCTGTGGGCAGCAGCCCCATTGCTGGTGCCCAGAGGCATGGAGCAGCCAGGGAGGTCCCTGTGAGGCCACAGCCCCAATCCAGGTGCCCGGAAGGGTGAGGTAGGTGGGAGCTGCAGCTGCTTCCCCACAGCTAGGGAGCACACAAACACCCCTGCAAGGTGGCAGCCCCCACAGGACAGTCACCACTGGAACCAGGGAGCATCCCTGCAGCATTCCTGGAGCCTGGCGGCATGGGGCAGCCAGCAACCCCCCAGCTTCCACAGGGCAGCTGCCCCTGCATCCAGTGAGCTCACCCATGGGGCAGCAGCCCCATTCTGGCACCCCCTGGCTCGGGAATGTAAAATCCAGGTAAAATTTCACTGCTTTTAAAGTGAAATCCTCACTCGGTGCTCCTCATTTCAAACGCTGTAGCTGATTTTCCTTCTTTTCAGTAGGTTTAATACGAGGTTAGGAAGATGGCTGACCACGTGTTTGCCACGATACGAAGCCAGCAGAGGTTGCTATAGACAAAATCCCAAACCATTCTGGACAGTGACTGGGTCATAACCTCTTTAATGCAGCAGTGATTAGCTGTGGGGAAAAGTTACAGGTTCCCCAGTCTCGGGAGCAAGGACTAGAACCGTGGACATTCAGTTTAAAAGAAGAAGCCTAGAGCTGAAGGCAAGCGAACAGAGGCCAAACCCATCACCACCCTTCTCTCTCATGTACACTTTTACTTATGTAGACCTAGGATGATACAATTAGCTGATGAGGGCTTCATGGTCTAATCCAACACAGACAACACATACAGGCCTGGTTGGAAAGTACTTACTTTCACAGTTTGCTTACCCTGAGCAGCAAGAGAAGCCGAGCCTGACTACTGCTAATCACGTGATCAGTGTCAATGGATTGACAGTTGAGATGCCGGAGACATATAAATTTTTGCAAGAGAGAAACCGAATCCAGATGTGACCCCCCTCTAAGTTGCTTGCAACCCCCCGGGGGGTTGGGATCCAGAGTTTGAGAAATGAGGCCATAAACTAAAAGTGGTTTTCTGGTTGCTGGGTCATGTCCTGACATAAGGTTTTTGTGGGTTCAGAATTTTTTGGCTTGGAAGCTGTTGTACTGGAGCAATCCGCACTCTTACATATTAGAGTGGCTTTGCTTTCAGGTAGGCCATCTTTGGGTCACCAGCATTATGCTTCTGTGGAGAGATTCAAATGCCACCCAGTTGATTAGCAGAGTGCCTACAGCTAGGTTTTTGTTTCTACTGGTGGTGCACATTCACACAGGCCTTGATGAACATAAAAATTTATTCTGCACATGGATGGAAAAGATTAGAGGGAGCACTGGTCACCTGCAGAGTGAAACATACTTAGTTGCTTAAGTGCTTCTAAAAGAAAACTAACAGAGAGGTAGCTGTGTCAGTCTGTACTCCAACAAAACAAAGCAGCAGAAATATAGCACTTTAAAGACTAACAAAATGATTTACATGGTGATGAGCTTTCGTGGGACAGACCCACTTCATCAGGGTCCGTCCCACGAAAGCTCATCACCAAATACATCATTTTGTTAGTATTTGAAGCGCACATTTCTGCTGCTTTAAAAGAAAACTGTTATTTCCCCTTTAGCCACTAGGTGGCACTCAGCATAACAGCACCGAGTCCTACAGCACTACACAATGCTCCCACCACAGTACAAAATGTCATAGGATCATAGCAAGGTAGGGCTGGAAGGGATATCTCATCTGTTCCAGCCTCCTGCACTGAAGCAGAAGCTGGTGAGCCCAGAATCCCTGACAGGTGTTTGTCTGACCTGCTCTTAAAAATTCCGAGCAATGCAGATATTGCATTTCCCTTGGAATCGTGTCCCAGCGTTTTGCAAGACTTGTAGTCAGAAAGTTTTGCCCATAACTTCTTGTTCTACCTTCACTAGATGCAGAAAACAACTGATCCCAGACCCTTTTTCTTTCTTTATGCTGGACTCTCTCTGGCTTGTTCACATCTTTTCTAAAGGAGTGGTGGCCCAGAACAGACACAGTACTCCAGATGAGGAACTCTCGTCTTGTTCTAGTCAAAACACCCAGAAATTATATTAGCCACTTTTTTCCCTCAACTTCATCAAATCATTGACTCATATTTAGATTCCTTGAAGAGGAGCTCAGAGCAATCAGGGCTAGCAAAGAAGTAGCTGTAGGAAGAAGCCAGTTATTCTAAGAGGTCCAATAACTGATAAGCTGACAATGTACCCATTTTAGAGTCAGCTTCCTGGAAGACATTGTCAGAGATTGTCTCAGACACTGCGACCTGAGCAGCGACACACAGCTTGCCTACTCTCTGCTCCATTGCTCGACCTCAGAGCACTTTGCCCATTTCACAGCCTGGTGCAGCAGGGAAGAAGTATAACCCCCACCATACAGAAAACAAGCTTCTGTCCACAGACGGGAACTCGATGGCAAAGGAAGGAATGCATAAACCCGATCGGTGCTTCAGTCACTAGGCCACGCTGCCTCCCTTAAAGCAGGGAACTGTATTCAGGAATTCTAGCTGTGCAGCCTGATCTACCACCATAGGATGGTTCAGGGACCGGCACATTGGGTGGGGCTCTGGCAGCTGTCCCAACAGTCCTATGGACAGGACAGTCTCCCACATTGACGGGCACCTGCAGGGCCCAGGGCAGCCTTGGGGATTTCCTGGAGGGGGGCAACAGCAAGGATCACCCTCGTCCTCTCGTCCCCACACTCCCCATGGTGGTGGCAGCCCTGGAAGCAAAGCAGCACACACAGCAGCCTGCGCTGTTCCCATCCTCTCCTAGCCGGGAGAGTGAGTGGCCCCACACTCAGTACCATCCCCTGTGTGATGCAGGGCTCAGGGAAGCAAAGCACAGCAGGCTGGGGCACTCCACACACACACACAGAGCCACTGCCACGAAATGGAGCAACCCAGCTAGGAGAGGGTGCCAGAACAGTGCAGGCTGCTGTGTCACTCCACTTCCTGAGCTCCTGCTGCTGTGGAGAGCACCAGGGGACCCAGCCCCTGCTGCTGCCCTGTGCCAGGCCCCTAGTAATCTCCCAGATCACATAGCTCCTGGGATGGGTCTTTGGGGATGGGGTACAATGGGGGGTACGAGGGGGAAGATCAGGGGCAGGGCATAAGGCAACGGGGGTGTTGCCCCATCCCTCCACACCCCAGGACAACCCTGTCTACCACTGCTTGCTGTGACATTATACCTCAGTTTTCATGTCACTGACAGAGATAGGGTAATCCTGGCTTTGCAGCAGGGTTCATGTTTAGAGCCCACTCAGAGATGACAGGTGTTACTTTTTGTTTTCCTTCCATTGCATTGTTTCATGACACTCTCTACCTACTCTGGACACAAAGGGAAACTTGTTTATAACCCACCGCTGAATAATACTACAGACTGACCTTTGCGGAGCGGTGTTTACCCAAAGATCTCACTCTTCTCACCTTCACATCTCCCACCCTCAAATGCAGCTTTGTCTGGGGCAGAAAGCAGCAGCCATTTAACAAAGCAACAAACCCACGGCCTCAGAGTACCCGGACCACCAGAGAAGACAGAGCGCGCTGCAGAGGATCACAATGCAGCTACACAGGTGGAATTTGGCCAGATGCTGCAACTGACACTCGGCTCTTGTGAAAATTGCTATGAGATCTGGAAGGTGCAAGTGATCACCTTTGCATCCACTTTATTGTTCAGCTGAGCGTCCCTAACACCAGGTTCCACCATTGGACAAAAGCACCAAGAAGGAGGAATGCTGCCCGGCCATTCCCATAGCACCTGTGTTTTCCCTGTGGCCAGACTGCCTGAGTTTGAACTTGCTTCGCTAGCCACATCTGACAAAATAACAGGCCACTCAGTAGCATGGCCGCTGGCTAAGAAGACCCCTGCTGCTGCCGGTGCTGTGGGGGACATGCAGCAGGCAGGAGTGCAGAGACAGAGCAGCAGTTGTTCTCCTTGGGCTGATGTGCTGTCCCTTCCTTCGAGAAGTGGAATCGGAGACTCCAAAGGAGAGATGCAGATGCCTCAGGTGGCAAAATTGGAAGGGAGGGCCCAGGGAGCTGGAGAGGAAAACCTGCTGAGAGCCCAGCCTAGGGAATTACCAAGTAACCATGTAGATTTAACCCTGACACAAACTCCATGCCCCTGGGTAATCCATCGCAGCCGCCTTAAGCCAGTGCCTCCTCCCCATGGAACGGGCTGTGCTGTTCCTAAGGCCTCGCATCACAGGCACTTACCCCCTTCAGCCACCAAAGCACTATCCTTGAATCCACATCAGCAGTTCTGTTGGGCTGAGTTCCCGACATGCCATCTCCGGATTGGAAAGTTGTGCTAGGACTACATCCAAAGTGACAGGTTGAAAGCGAAGTCCACTGAGTTCAGTGGTGGTTGGAGCAGACCCTAAAATGCTCCTTAAAATGAAAAGGACCTGAGACATCTCCCCTTCTCTCCTCTCCACCCACTGACAATCAATTAAGAAGATTGAAAAGCCACCCCTCTCCAGCACTGAGCCTGTTCACTCAGGAGCCAGACTGCAAGGGGGAGTTTTGTACTGCCCCCTAAAGGATGCCACAGTGGGGAGGTTGAGGTGAACAGGACAATGTAGGGAAGGGGAGGAAGTGAGTGGGGGAGCAGAGGGATTGTTAGGGGAGGGGAGGCATTGAGGGGGGACCCAGGACAGTGGGGAGACAATGCAGAGTGTGTTATGGGTGCAGGGGAGGCAGGGAATGGGGGATGGATGGGGCAGGAGGGTTGCTCGTTGGGTCATCATACATTTGAGTTTTCCCACCCATGATCTCCTCTGTAGCCCTCAGGTCTCTGTTCAGGTGGATTCTGGAAATGAAACATGTCCATGAGTTTTCCTTGCCTTCAGAGCCAGGTGGCTGGAGTGGCAGCTACTCTCAGCAGCCCAGCCTGGCAAGCATTGCCACTGCCAGCAGCAGCTCAGAAGGAAGGGGGCAATACCATAGCTTGCTACACTTCCTTCTGCACTGCTGCTGCTGGCACTGACTTCAAAGTGGGCTCCCACTCTCTGGCTGCCCACCTTGGAAGGCAGAGATGCCACCAGCAGCACACAGAAGGAAGAGTGGCAATACCATGCCACTCCACCCTGCCTTTCTGCACTGCTGCTGGAAGCAGTGCTGCCATCCGAGCTGGGCTTCTCACCAGAGGCCATAGCCCTGCAGCCGTGCCACCACCAGCCGCAGTGCAGAAGGACAGGTGGCAATAACGTACCATGCCAGTCCTTTCTCATACTTTACACGGCCTGCTTTACGTGCACCATCACAATTATACATCTGACAAATATGGGGCTACAAGATGCTTCCTTGGGGTGTAAAGTCTCATGCTAGCTCAGCGTTTGCTGGTTCTGCCCATGCTTTCTCTTTCCCAGCTGGAGTCAGACTTAAGTCCCAGCTCTCCTCTCTGGCAATAATTAACTCACACTTTACAGATCCTACGCTTTGCCTGAATCACAGTCACATGCTTCTAGCTTCTCTTCCTCGTTCTAGGCTATTATTACTGAATCTGTGCACAGTTCTGAGAGTTAACACCAGTGTCACCAGCAAACAGTAAATTCTCTTTGAACTCAACCACATCTCTGATTCCCTTGTGGGAGAGCAAAAGGAGTGAGAAAGTTCCCTGCAGGCGATGTGAAGCCTGGAGCAGGGCCTACAAAATGAACTAGCCAGAAACCTGGAGTGGGGAAGGAACTTCAAGCAACTGGTTCTTTAGAAGAGAGCTGAAGCAGCTATGTGAAGTGGCTGACTCTGGATGAGGTGGAGGGGAGTCAGTTCTGAACAGGACTGTTGTAATATGAACCCCAGGGTAGGTCACCCAGCCCCTAGGAGCTCCTTTATGGGAAGGAGTCTGACAGAACACTTCCACTCACTCAGGTAAGAATCCTGCCTCAGGGCAGACAGGGAGACTTCTGAATTATTTGTTTGAATAAATCCAGGACCCCTCCACTAAGGGAGGTGATGGGATGAGTGAGTGTGTGGAGTATCTTTTAAAAAAGGCCTGGAAGAGGGAAAACAAAGGGCAGGGCAGAGGCACCCAGGCCACAAGAGGGGGCTGCAGGAAGGCACAGCCAATTCATTTACAATTGCAAACCAAATATGAATTCATCCCTTAGGGTGTATCTACACTACATCCAGAATCAAAGCCACTGGAAGTCAATTTGTCGCATCATTAAAGACGCAATCAGTCTATCTTGGAGCTCATTCCTATCAATGCAGGCACTCCAGCAAAACGTGAAGAGCAGCCATTGTAGACGGTGGAACAGCTCCCATCCACCTTGCTATGTGGAAGACACCACAGTAGGTATGTTGATGTCCACACGATTTGCATAGCTGGAGTAGACTGATGCTAAAGGTAAGTGCAGACAAGGCCTTGGAAATGTGGCCAGATTCTGCAAAATGCTTGTGGGAAATGGTATTGTGGGTATTGCCTGACCAATCTGATTAGCTTCAATCATGAGGTAACTGGCTTTGTGGACATGGGAAAGTTAATGGATGTGATCTGCCTTGACTTTGGCACAGCTTTTGATACAGTTTCACACAATATTCTTGCCCATAAGTTAAGGAAGTATGGATTGGATACATGGACTGTAAGGTGGATAGAAAGCTGGTTAGATGGTCAGGCCTAATGAGTAGTGATCAATGGCTCAATGTCTGGTTCGCGGTCAGTTTCAAGTGGAGTGCCTCAGGGGTCAGTTCTGGGGCCAGTACTGTTCAATATCTTTGTTAATGACCTGAATGAGGGGATGGATTGCACCTTCAGCAAATTTGTGGATGACACTAAGATAGGGGGAGAGGTAGATACATTGGAGGGTAGGGATAGGGTCCAGAGTAACCTCGATAAACTGGAGGATTAGGCCAAAAGAAATCTGATAAGTTCAACCAAAACAAGTGCAGAGTCCAGCACTTGGGACAGAGGAATCCCAAGCATTGTTAAAGGCTGGGGACTGACTGATTAAGTAGCAGTACAGCAGAAAAGGATCTGGGGATTACAGTGGATGAGAGGCTGGATATGAGTCAACAATGCGTCCGCGTAGCCAAGAAGGCTAATGGCATGTTGGCGTGCATTAGGAGAATCATTTCCAACAGCTCTAGAGAAGTTATTATTCCTCTCTATTTGGCATTGGTGAGGCCACATCTGGAGTATTGCGTCCAGTTCTGGGCCTCCATTATAGAAAGGATGTGGATGCATTGTAGCGGGTCCAACAGAGGGCAATATAAATTATTAGGGGGGCTGGAGCACATGACTTATGAAGAGAGGCTGAGGGATCTAGGCTTATTTAGTTTGCAGAAGAGGAGAGTGAGGGGTGGTTTGATAGCACCCTTCAACTTCCTGAAGGGGAGCTCTAAAGGGGATGGAAAGAGGCTATTTTCAGTGGTGACACGTGGCGGAACAACGAGCAATGGTCTGAAGTTACAGAGGGAGAGGTGTAGGTTGGATATTAGGAAAAACTATTTCACCAGGAGAGTAGTGAAGTGCTGGAATGTGCTATCTAGAGAGGTGGTGGAATCTCTATCCCAAGAGGTTTTTAAGTCCCGGTTCGACAAAGTCCTGGCCGGGATGATTTAGTTAGGGTTGATCCTGCTTTAGGCAGGGGCCTGGACTCAATGACCTCCTGAGATCCCTTCCAGCCCTAGGATTCTATGATTCTATGATTCCATGTATATTGTGTCCCAATGTTTTCTATAGCCAGTTACCCACAGAGAGACATTTACCACCTATGAACCTGTAAACTCAACCTGAGATATGAAAGTCAAGCTGTGTTCCACAGCGATGGAAGATCTCACAAGTCAAATGGTGCCCTCAGGGACACCCGTACAATCCCATTGCTATCCAAGCATCTGTACCAGTTTAACAGATAGGCCCTTTCTCGGGAATTTAGCTAACCATTCTGTTGCAGCTGCACAGGAAGGAAAGAACCAAACCTATTCTCTTGGACCCCTGGTAGGCAAACAGGTGAGTCACAAAAGTCAGCAGACCACATAAAGAGCTATTCAGAAAGAGGGGGACATTTTTCTCACAGTGACTCTCCAGAGCAGAATTGCATTGTGATGTTACTTTGGAAGTTGCAGTGGAAGGAGGAATAATAAAGAGACATAGATCAGGGTGGAGTGTGTTACAATGACCTTGTTGCTCCTACTAGTAAGCGTGGTTAGGTCACTTCTAAAACGGTGAGCACAGCAGGAATGTTCTTCCAAGAGACTTTAAAATGTTCAGATAGTTTAGTAACACAAATCCCTTTAAACCATCTTGCAAGTCAGCTCCCTGAGAACACAGCTACTCCTGTTGCAACCAACGAGTTCTTTGGTCATATGCATGTGTGTGTTTTAGGGCAGTGGTGTGCAAATGTGGGGGACAGGACCCCTTGGGGGTGTGAAATTTCATGAAGGGAATGTAGTGCAATCGGCTGCTGGGTCTCAGGCTCATCCCTCTCATTAAAAAGGTTGAAATATGTTATTGTTTATATAATACAAACATATAATTCTCGGGCTGGAAGGGACCTTAGAGGGTCATCTAGTCCAGCCCCCTGCCTAAAGCAGGATCAATCCCAACTAAATCATCCCAGCCAGAACTGTGTCAAGCCTAGATTTAAAAACCTTACACCACCTGTTTTCACAGTTACATACCAATGAATAAAGCTTTTACGTTCTGCAGGCTTATTTTCTTACACAAGCCAAAAGGGTTCTTTTTTTCATATGAACATAACCAAAATTTCCATCAGTTTGGATTACATTAGACAGATTGGGAGGGTGTGGGGCTCTTAAATGCAGGGTTGAAAAGAGGGGGCAATGTAAAATGTTTGCTCACTCCTTTTTTAGGGTATGACAGAAAAAAGGACCCATGTCAGCAAGTGCCGGAGCCCGGGTCAGATGACTCAGGCTTGTCCTGCAGGGCTAAAAACAGCCATGCAGACATTGGGACGTGGACTGAATCCTGATTTCTGAAACCATGTCCAAGGGAAACATCTCAAATCCCACACACCAGCCCAAGGCTAAGCATCTACACAGCTATCTTTAGCCTGCAAGCCTGAGTCAGGTGATTCTGAGACTTACTGGTGCAGGGTTTTTTGCTGTGTAGATGTGCCCATAATATATTTTGTGGCCTTTTCTCTGGGCAAGCTTTGTTCATCCCTGTGCTACCACAGACAGCACTCTTATTTGGCTACCTTTGATGTTTGCATGAAAACAATGACGGAAAGCAAGCAGATTGCATGACGCTGGACATTTTCACTCCCTTGTAAGTGCCTCGGGTGACGTGCTTCTGAGAAGCCCAGCTGCACCGCACTTCATCTGAACCTACGGCTTTGACGCTACTGGAGGAGAGACGCCTGCCCAGATCTGCTGGGGGAGCAGCAGAGTCAGCCATGGAGACAGAGAGGAACAAAAATTGGAGAAAGGCCTCTTCTCCCTTTCCTATTCTATGTATCACACACCGCACATTTTCCAACAGGCGTTGTCTCTGTTGGTGCTGCTTGGCTCCTGCTTGCTGCCTGATGACAGACTCATTTCTCAGGAGACTATTTGCAGTCGCTGAGGGTGAGACGCTGAGTTTCTCTCTGAACTATGCAGGTTCTCTTCAGCACCAGCTTTTTGGATAATGGAACGGAGCTGGGAGTTGTTAGCAACATGTGGTTGTTTTAATACGCTCATTCTCTCCCCATCCTGGGGTAGAGCCTATTATCTTCACCCACAGCCACTCTCAGGGCTTTTAAAAGCCAGCAAGTGCATGACCACAGATAATGTGGAGAGAGGCTCACTAAACCGCACCCTCCCACTAAAACAAAACACTTGGCACTGTAAAATGCACTTGCTAAGAGAAAGCCAAGCTCTGTTCAGCCCCAATACAGGATCTGCCCTCCCCAGTACGCTAACAGGATGGCAATCTGGCTGTCTTTATTTAACATCAGCGGGGCATGTCAAACTAGACTCTGTATTGTGTAATCTGTTCCTTGGAAACAATCTCCCTTTCCCCCAAATGACTGAACAGCTAGGACCATAACTCAGCAAAATCAGAATGAACGCCATGTTAAGGCCCACGTTGTGCCCCCCAAGCTGAGCCCGTGGTCAGATGCAGGGATGAAGGGCACACCACTCTCGCACGTGCATGCTGCCTCCAGACAAAGACAGAAGACATGGCCTTGGTGCACCTGTTGAAAGACTGTGGCATGCTCTGCTCCCCTGTAGGGCAGGGGTGGGGTGGGTAGGCTGCTGGGAGTGGCTTCAGATTGGTACACTTCTGCTGTTCCCTGATTGCCAGGCTTATGATCATGCCCATGCAAAAGCACAGTGAGGCAAGGCCCTCTGTCCTCTCTTCCCATCCTCCCCCTTGCAGAGCTATGAAGGGCCAGACACCAGCGGGAAACATGGCTTTCCTCTATCCAACTGGCCTACATAGTCCCCGCTCCCGGCTCTGCAGAGTAGCAAGCAAACCAGGACTGACTGGTGAAATGAGATGGGTGACCTACCTACGCACACACCGTGCACGCCCCTCCACTCCAGCTCAGTGCTGTCGGCCCCCGAGTTTCCCATAGAGACTAGAATTCTGGCACACTCCAGGATTCCAATCTCCTCCCCCGGAGAGCACTTTGAGAATGTTTTGCCAGAGTGCAGACGGCATTTCCTTCTCACCCTCTGAGTTTCCAGTGAGAAGCTAGCACCCAGCCTAGTATTTGGTGCTTTCGTGCATCAGTCATATTACAAGAAAAAAGGGTAATAGTCCCCCCATTAGTTCACTCCAGCATCCTTCTCAGTAAATAATTTCATTGAAAGAGTGAGAAAGCACAAACCGCTTGCCAAACCCAAGTCCATCTCCTCTCGATTTTTCATCCAGAGCAATACTGTCACTCTCACCTCACATCTACTTAGCTTCTTCAGTAGCCTCTTCTGCAGGTCCTTCTCTAATGTCTTTTGGAAATCTTCATAAATGATGTCAACCAGTTCTCCTTTATCCACTACTCCACTGACACATTCAAAGAATTCTGTCGGTTAGTTAGATGGTTTTGCAGAATCCAGACTGGTTATATCCTATCACATCATAGACATCCAGATGTTTTGTTCGGTTTTTAATTATCTTTCCAATCCATTTGCCAGGTACAGCTGTAGGCTGCTGGTCTGTAATTCCCCTAATCACCCCTTGAACCAATTTTAAATATAGAGACATCATTGGCTGCTCTCCAATCTTCTAAAAGAATGGCTGCTTTTAATGACAGACTGAATATTTTTATCTGAAGCTCAGCTACTTCATGCTTAAGCACCTAAAGACTCCTGAATAGCTCATGTGAGACTGGTGATTTAATGCTTTAACTTCTCAGTTTGCTCCATTATCTCTTTTCTTGGCTCCTCAGTATCTGACAGCAGTTCATCTTTACTCCCAGAAGAGAGCAAGTCCTCCATAGGAATGGTCCCATTGGCCTCAGCAGGGGAAGCTAATGCAAAGAAATCATTAGCTTCTCAGCAATGTCCCTTATTTGCCTTAATTAGTCCATCAAAACCCAAGGGATCAATGCCCATGAATTCCTTCACAGGCTTCCTGCTTCTCATACATTTAAACACTCTTGTTACTTGTTTTTGTACCTGCAGGTATTTATTCTTTGAAATTTATTTTGTGGCACTTTTGAATTTTTACTTATTGCCTCCTGTAAAATAGAAAAAAAAAAGAGACAGATGTGCACCCACGGTCTGGCAGGGGCTTTTTACTTATGTGTTTATACAGCTGTTCTGGACTTGAGAACATCCCCAGTGAGTAGAAATCAAGGCAACATGGTAAAGTCTGGCCTAGTTCAGGGAAAAATCATTTATCATCATGAATTGTTAATAGAGAAACTTTAGTAATGAATGCAGGACTTCGATCCCTTTTTGTTTTTTAAATATCATTCCCCCTATTCCATGTGCATTATACTGTGTGTCACTATCTGCTATCAGAAAGGCCTCAAACAGATCGTGTCACATAGGTCTCAGGCTGCTAACAGCTTATGCTTTCAGGATAGGAAGTTTCAGTGCCCATCCCTGCCACTCACATTAAGTTCCAATGGGTGAAATTCTGCATGGCCATGCATGTGCTACAAGGGGGTTAGGCTTTAGATCATAATACGCAGCAGAGCATAGCTGAGCACTGCTAATCAGAAGGAAAGCTCTCCGAGGCACTGAAGCCCTTAATTAGATAAGGCCTGAGATCAACAGGGCTGTGACCAACTTTGAACAGTTTGTTCCCCAAACTTAGACTTCAGGCAAAACACGCAGGCCGGTCCCTGCTGCGAAACCTGCAGGCTAGGGACTGAAGTGGAAGCTCACGCAGGCCCCAAAGTTACACAAATCGGATTCCTTTCTGATATGGGGAAGATGGAGAGTTTGGACAGAGCAGGCAGTTCTAAAAAGTTTTGAACTCCAAACACCCAACCTTGGATCTCAGGAAAGAAGCTCTAGGTTTAAAATCTGGATGGAGTCATAGACACTCTGGTTAGTGTCCATTGCTTGTGAACACCACCTTTGTTATCATGCAAAGACTGTAATGCAATGGGGAAGTGCAGTAACTGGGAAAAGCATAACCTTCTCTTTCCTGGCCTCTGTAAAGCACATTCTGAACTGTGCGCGCACCCCACACAAAATCCCAGCACTGGCCAAGAGAAAGTGTATATGGAAGCTTTTTTGGGTTTCATATCGCAACAAGCAGAGCTGTCCCGTCTGTAAGATGGGTCTGGGCGGCCACACCTGGTCCCACACTAGTTCCCTGAATGGCTCCATGGAAAAGTACCAGGGCAGCCAAAGGGTTTACCTGTAGAGAAGCCTGGTGGGGGGCAGCAGCAAAGTCACCCCCATCTCACCCCCTGCACAGGCAGGAGCCCAAAAGGCTCCACTCTACCCCACCAGCTACCGGTGTTCGACTCCAGCACAGCAGCAGGAAGCAGAGCGCCCTGGGCACGGAGAAGGGGAGCACAGCAGCAGGGAGAGAGAGTGGCAGGGCGGGGGGGAGCAGAGGAGGCTGCTGAACCCCTTCGACTCCCACGGCCACAGTAAGTGCAGGAGGGGGGCTGACCCCTTCTGCCAGCCCACGCTGGGGCCTCAGAATACCCCACCTCGTGCTGCCCGAGTGGGGGCACTTTGCTAAGGGGCAGAGGGGGAGCGTGGGTGGGGGCTACTCTGGGCCCCGGAGAGGGGACGCCTGGTAGTGCCAGGAAGTTGCGGATGGCCGCGGACCTGCCGACTGGGGGCCACGCCTCTGGGCTTGGCCCGTACAGCGCCTGGCACAGCGGGAGCCGGGCCCCTGCCCGAAGGAGGAAGCGCCGGCGGCGGCGGCGGCGGCTGGCCCCGCAGCCGCGCCCAGGTGGAGCCAGAGTAGCAGCACGTGGGGCTGCCCCAGCCAAGCCTCCGGGAAGCGGCTCTGCCCCCACCGCGCCGCGCCGGGGGGCACCTGCTGCTCCAGGCCCCGCCAGCGCCGCCCGCCCGCAGCGAGGGCAGGCGCAGGGGGAGGGAGCGGCCGGCCTGGGAGGAGGAGGAGCTCCGCGCCGCCCTGTGTTGTACGGCCGGGAGGCGGCTCTGCCCCACGCCCCGGCCCCAAGTACGCGGCCCGGCCCGGCCCGGCGTAGGTGAGTGATCGCCCGGCGCCGGCGCCAGCGCCGTGCCTGGCTCCGCTCGGCCTGTCCCTTCCCTGCTGGCGGCGGGAAGCGGGGGAGGGGCGCGGGGCTGGGGATCGATCCCCGGCTCCCTGCGCGGCGGACGCGGGGGCCGGGGCCGCGGCCGCGCTCTGCTCCGACCGGCGGGGTGAGGGCTTCGCAGCCCGGGGCCGCTCGCTGGCAGAGCCCCTGCCGCAGTCCTGCCCGGCTGGCGGGCCAGGCGCCCATCGGGGCCAGCGCCGCCCTGCACACTGCGACCCGCTGGCACGTGGCCGGGCTCTCCCTTTCCAGGCGCCCTGCACAGCCGTGGGCCCCTGGGCGTCTCCCGGCCTGTTGTTAACCCCCCCGCCAGAAGCAGGTTCGCCGCCCCACTCCCGCCTGCTGTTAAAACTCTGCCGCACACCTGTGCCACAACTCCTGCTGCGCACCTAAGCCAGGGCCAGCGCTAGGGGTTGGGGACAGGGCACTTGTCTCCGACTCCATTGCAACGCTGCAAACTAAGCTGCTCGGGCTTCAGCCCCAGGGGGTGGGGCTCATGGCCCCGGGCTTCTGTCCCTTGAGCTTTCTGCCCTGGATCCTAGTGAGTCTAAGGCCAGTCACGCTTGCTAGACCCCTGGAAACTTGCTTCTGTCCTCCCCACCCCCTCAGCTACTGCACTCAGGGAATAAGGAGTTTATGATTTCTCTCTCTCTCAGCCTATTCTGCATACACGAGTAACTTGTATGAAAACGGAGAGACCATATTGAACTTTGCTTGCCTATTTGCACTTTAATCCGTGGATGTCTGGGGTAT
Organism: Carettochelys insculpta; assembly: GCF_033958435.1. NCBI lineage: Eukaryota > Metazoa > Chordata > Testudines > Carettochelyidae > Carettochelys > Carettochelys insculpta. Next base: position 62,714,482 of record NC_134144.1, read on the forward strand.
CATCAAGCGTCTGTGCTTTTCATGATGCATGTTACTTGTTTTTTATTTAGGATCACACAAGGGTCTGAATTTTTAAAAGGGAAACAACAACAGTCTCTCAAAATGGATCTGATTTAGAAAACAGTTAGAAGTACCTCCAGGAATTATCCGCTCTTGACTCCTAGTTTTTGTGATTTTATGGCTACATTTAGTTATACTGTCCCCCCTCCCTTAACAAAAAGATTACTGTTGCTGTGAGAATCACACACACAGAAATGGGGGTGGAAGGGAAACTAAAGTCCACACACAGGAAAAAGTTACACTGACTCTACATTAAGTGCTGTCAAATGGACTCAAAGGGAAACTGACAAACCACATAAAATATCTTTTTTGCAGCCTAACTATAGCAATCTTTGATGTGTTTAAAACATATGGTTTAAAAATAGTAGACAGATGGGTAAGTTGTAAATTGGCAGTGTCCCTTTAACCATACTTTACACTTGTCCTGTATTGTGTATACTTTTCATCCTGGAATTGCAAAGTGCTTTGCAAAGTTTACAACCTGTGTGCTGTTGATGGGGAAACACAGGACAAAAGTAAAATGACTAGACCAGGGTCACAAGTCAGTGGCAGAGCTAGGAATATAAATTCCATTTGCAGATAGAGATAATGGCAGTAATTGTATTACCACCACAGCTGGCCTGTAAAAGGAAGTATGCTTGAAGGCCACAGGGGAGGTTAGTTTTTGTTCTGTCTCAGAAATTAAGAACAGTATGTCAAGGTACATTAGAAAATTGGTGTGGGATATGTAGTCTGATTCTGGAGTGACCTGTGTAGGCTGCCTGTTCTACCTGCCACGATTACCACTTTGTTTGGAGCGCGCTGAAAGGGAAGCAAGGGAGAAATGGGTGGAGGACTAGGGTCGGTGGTTCTTAACCTGTGGTCCAGTCAGCACAGAGCTGCGGCCCTTGTAAAACAGCCATACAGGTACTACAAAATGCAGCCTGCTATGGTAAATATGTTGAAAACCACTGCTCAGGATGCTCAAGGAGAGCAGTCTTTGATTGGGGATTAGATCGGCTGAGGTTAAAATATTACGAGAAAAGGAAGGGAGAGAGAGGGCATTATTACACGTGTAAGTACAACATGTACTTACGTGGAACTCTGCTCAGGCTGATCTAGTTGCAGGCTCAGGTACATAAGCGTGAAGATTTTTCCTATTTATATCTGTGTGTATTTTCATAGGTGTATTGTTTACACAGGGCTGTCCTTGAGTAGTAATAGCCGAGCAGTAACTTGTGTAGGCACAGGAACCACAAAACCAACTGTGATTCAGAAAGCCAAAGAGGCAGGACAAGTGTGTACTTCCCATTACTTTAATGCAGCGGTTCCCAACATTTTCCAGATGGGGACCCATTTGACAATTCAGGAAGACTTGGTGAGCCAAGGCAATTCAAAACCAGGGGCGGGGGGAAGGGGCAGTGCTATAACTAGCTAATTTTGCACCTGAGGCAAGAATATAAAATTACACCCCCCCATATTTATATATTCATAGGAGTTATTTCATAGAAAAAGGGAAAATACATAAACTAATAAAATAGTAACACTACATTTATTAGTTTATTATTATAGCTGATTTGTGTTGTGGTGGGGAAAGACCCTCAACCCCAAATCACTCCCCCCCTACTCCCCCAACTTAAACCCCACACTCAGAAGCTGAAGGGGCTGGGGGGAGTCACGATTGGGCTGGGGAGGCAAGGGGGTCACACTCAGAGGCTGGGGGAGATACAAACAAAAAAATGAAAACTGACAAATCAGCTACATAGAACAAAAGGCCGGAAGGGAGGCAGGGCAAAAATTACTGATTGCAAGAGTCTATTAAGTGCTTGCCTGGGGTAGGTACGAATATCAAAGGTGTTTGTAATGCGTAATTGCTTTTCTATTACTAGAGATAGCTGCTGGATGCGGCAACATTAAGGAACTCCATATGCCTTCTTTAAGATCACTTGCAGCTCCAAGTATCAGAGGGGTAGCCATGTTAGTCTGGATCTGTAACAGCAATGAAGGGTCCTGTGGCACCTTATAGACTAACAGATAAGTTTTGAGCATGAGCTTTCGTGAGCACAGACTCACTTCATCAGATGCTGGTGTTGGAAATCAGCTCCAAGCTGCTGGCAACCCTTAACAAATCTAACAGTGACCTGTGTTTGGGTCCCGACCCATAGATTGGGAATCCCTGCTTTAATGGAACCACTCAGAGACCTGACCTCTCTGTGTAGAGTGTGGCACATAGATAAGTATCGAGGGGTAGCCGCATTAGTCTGTATCTTCAAAAACAACAAGAAGTCCTGTGGCACCTTATCGACTAACAGATACTTTGGATCATAAGCTTTTGTGGGCAAAGACCCACTTTGTCAGATGCATGAGTGGGGGTGGAGGGCATGTTTCAGAGGAAGATTTAAAGAGGGAGTCTCAGTCAAGGGGAGGGCCAGAGAACCCCCCCCCCCACACACACACACTTGCATCTGACGAAGTGGGTCTTTGCCAACGAAACCTTATGATCCAAAGTATCTGTTAGTCTATAAGGTGCCACAGGATTTCTTGTTGTTTTTCGCATAGATAAGGGATTACAGGATTGGTGCTTGTGTGTGGTGAGTTGTTGGATAAAGAGCAGGAAGTCCATGAAAGCATTTGTTATTTATAATGCAGTATTACCTAGAGGGCTGCTCCTGTCAGCTTGGTGTGGCACAAGCACATAACACTGTCCCAACAAAAGGAGCATTTAAATCTGTGTTTTTCAAATAAGAGGTGAGCGTTGCAAAGTGTCATCCTGTGGAGAGAAATAAAGCCTAAATGGGCTCCAGGGAGGAAGAAAGTAGTTTATGGTATCAAAATTCCCATCGATTTAGAGGTTTTAAAAGAATATGTAACTACTGCCCCAAGCCTTAGTTTCTTCATTTAACAAACCACATATGACAAAACCCAGGTACAGTAAAGCCAGGTCTGATATTTAATACACATGCTTGATTTCCTGTGTAACTGTAAAGGAAAACGTTGCAAATGATGACTCAAAGATACTTAGGCAGGAAGACACAGGCACCCAAAAGGAATTGGACCTTGCAATATTATAAAAAGAAGGCACCCAGAAATATCCTCAAATTCTAGTAGTAGAAGAAAAGAGATTTTTCTTCTCTCAAGCCCAGTAGGCCGATGTTACTAATGAAACCAACTTGCTGGAGATATGGAAAAGATGCTGGTTGCTATGGTGATGAAATATGACCTTCCAAGAATAAATAAGCACCAGCTTTTTACGAATCTGTTTGTCATCCTTCGTTATGACACTCACCAAACTAAACTTATAATGAAGGCAGATGCTAACAGATTTTCAGACTTACACACTACTGTGTTTCAGGGCGTGGTTACTCCTCTATCTTTACACTAGAGCTCTTGGCTTGCTGAATGGGCGTTAGTGTATCAAGTATAGACCTCAGAGCAATATTTTCAAAAGCATTGATTCACCTGGGAACTTCTGAATGTTTTAACCAAGGCCTGAGAAAATTGTGCATAAGGCACAATTCACTTTTATTATCCAGCTTCTCTTAACAGGTTTGAGAAATCTCTACCTTAAGCCTTGATCCTGCAAACCTTTCATACATGGTCACTTTTATGCATGTGAGTATTTCAGTTGAAATCACTGTACAAATAGCGGGGCACAAGACATTTCCAATATGTCCATGGCTTAAGTATCTGGACGCCAATTATTTAGTCTTGTCACCTAATAAATTATTTTTGTAGTCTTAAAAGTGCGACATTACTGCTGTTTTGTTTTGTTAGAATACAGACGAACACAGCTACCTCTCTATTACTATTGGATAGAGCTAGACATGGAAGGGAGCACTCCAATAGAGTTAACTTAAAAATAAAATTGTATTAAGGACTCAAGAAAATACCATAATAGCAGACAAATGGAACCTAAAAGCAGTAAAACACCAATTAATATGTCTTGCCAAGGGCCCTCTGAAATACAAAATACAGATTTTAAAGAGGTCTGTGACTGTCTTTTTGCCTAACAAAAAAGGATCACAGACCCTACACTAGTATGGTCCATACTCTGTCAGTCTCTGCTAACTACATGCCCCAGCAGTGCCCTGCCCTCTGACCTAAAGGAACAATATGATATAGAAGGGGCCAAATGATCAGTAAAATATTTGGACGCACTCCAGCAAAGGCTTTAAAGTTAAAATCCCACAGATCTCCCTGTCTTGGTAATTGGTCTGCCCTCTCCCTGCTGTAGCAAACGGAGATGGTAGTGAAAGCAGGAGTCTTGCAGGTCAGTCACCCACTGCTGATTAAAAAGATGAGTAGACTGCAATGCAAGTGCCCCGTTGTAGAGGCGCAGAAGCTGACTTATACGCTGAAAAATCCATTATCCATTTAATGACAGGGCAGCAATCTATCCAGTAGTTCCATACATTGGCAGTCAGATAGGTAGCAACTTTAGAGCTCATTTATCTTGGGTTCACCCGTGCCCCAAAGAACATGCAACCTCTACATTATTTTCTGCTTTTAAACCAAGTTTTCCTCCTTCCCCTAACTCAACAACGTTAGATTGAGTTTTAACTTTGTTTTCCAACAGATCTCCCTTTGAACTGTTCATTCCTTCCACGTGCCTCTGCATGGTCCAATCCTCACTTTGTAAACCAGGAGACTGGCTGCTGCGTCTGATACCCCTTATCTCTCTTCCCTAGGTTCATGCTGTTCATCCCTCCTACTCTACACACCCTTTCTTTCCTTGTTTCTGCTTGTGTGATGTCTCTCTTGCTTACTTTAGTCTCTCTCTCCCTTGACTGTAACTTCTGGAAAGCTTTAGGTCATCTGTTTGGGCAGTACAAAGAAGGTCACTAAAAAGAGAGAGTGCCTCTGATAAACTGTTGTTACGGTCATGCTGCTGTTACGGTAGCTTAGTAGTCAAAGCTTCCAATTTGAAACACCTGAACTCCCTTGCAACAGAGTCCACATCCCAGCCAAGCTGACTCAGTTTTCCCCCTTCTGGGTTTGCTGTGCTAAAGTGCTTGGAATGAGACCATAAAATCAAGGCCCTGGGTCTTCTGTGTAGGCATTAAACATCCTCAACGCACAGGGGTTTGCTATGTAAGTTCCTTGGCCAAAATGTCCACTTCCTGCACTATTGTATTGCTTTGCTGTAGCTGGTAACTGCTCTCTGCCTCAGAGTTGCCTGCATATGAGTAAGGAAAGGGTTTGGCATCTCCTTTGGCTCAGTCAAAAGGCAATACTTCTATCATTAGTCAGCTAGATGGATGCCACCTCAGCAGTAGAAAGCGAGGAAATTCTCTCTCGTGTGTGTGTGTGTGTGTGTGTGTGTGTGTCGCACGCACATGCACAAAGTGTACCAAGCCTTCCTCTTTGTGTCCATCTAGTGGCTTGGGCTCTGTGGTTTGAACCTGAGTCCCACGGTTGAAAAGACTCAGTGTCCAGAGCCTGCAATGGAAAACATGTAGTGAAATTGTTGGGTCGTGACCACATCTTGAGTGCACTACAGGGTAATGTCGCTAGGAGAGGACACCCTGTTGCACTATGTTGTCCAACTGCTAGCAGCACACAGCAACCTCATGACTAGAAAGCCGGTAAAAGTAGTGGCTTTCTGAGCGGGATTGTACCCCACAGAGAATCAGCGGCTCTGTAAGAGCAAGAGCTGCAGATCAGGTGGGAAGGAACTGGCTGCTGGTTAGCGGGCAGCCTGAAAGCTAGGACAAAAAAGTGAACAGCCGCCTGCTGCAGGCAGGGGCCCAGCAGTAACAGGAGGTTACAAAACAGCACAGCATCCTGCAAGCGGTACTTGGGTAAATGCACACGTGTGTAGCAGGAGATCCGCAGCACAGCCAGAAGTCAGTTCTTTTGAGCTCTGTAGGTAGGGATTGATTGCTTCCTAGGCAAGTGGTGGACTGGAAGGAGTATCCTTAGCACCAGGTCTGGGGAATGCCATGTGCTGTAGGAATTCCAATCTTGCAGTACACTGACCGTGCTACCAGACATGCAGGAGGCATTGATTAGCCCAGCTTTTGCACCAACGCCCCATGAAGGCAACAGCTACATTCATCATGTATTTATATATAGCACAGCCTTGCAAAACTCACCAACAATGGGATGTTTTTAACAGATGACAGGGATGGTGGGAGGAGGAGGGGGCGTTGTTCAGTTGGCGTTGGAAGGGGAGAACAATGAGGTGGTGTGTCTGGGCTGGCAAATGTACACAGCAGTATGGCAAGGCAGGTGTGGCACTGAAAGCCTGCGGGGTGTTTTTTGGACACTCGTGGAAAGAAAACACTTGCACAGACGAGAATACAATCTGTACCGAGAAAAGCCTGGGGAATGGATGTGGTACACACACAGGCAGAGTGAGTGGGACCTTAAGGGCTGTGATTCGAGAAAACTCTTTCCTTTACTCTGTTTTATTGTCAGTCCCATCCTCCACTTTCCATTGCTTCACTCCAGTTAGCTCCCATGGTTCCCTGTGTCAGTAACCCTCTTCTCCTCCTCCCTTCCATGTCACCGCATGCACTTAAGCCAGAGAGGGACAGAGATAAAGAAACAGGCAGTCCTGTAGCTGTAAGTGTCCCGATAGGATCCCAGCTCCTGAGCGAGGGCCAGGTGGTTGGCAGTCTGGTGCAAGTGTCTCAGCAAACGTTCTGCTGTAACTAACCCAAGAAGCCACATTTCTGGATGCATTTGGCATAAGGGAAGAGGTCTGGATCTCTCAACTACTGTTCTTCTGCTAGTCTAATTGTGGAGACCTCTCTGAGTAGGTGGCTCCTTCAGCCAGGGTCTGAGTTTGTGTGTGAAGAGTTCCTCTCATATTTTGGTGTTTTTGCTATAGATTGGCCAAGAAGTAATCCTGCCTTCGTTCCTGTTCATGGCCCACATCCTCCACAAGCTCGAGAAGGGGAATAATAAAATAATTCTCAGAGCTCCAAGGTGGCCCAGAAAGCACTGGTTTGCCATCCCAACTCAACCTGCAGGACCTGATTGTTGTGTCAGAGCAGAAGAGATCACTGCTTCTCACAGACGAAGGGACCTGGTTGTACCCTTTTGGAGCCCCATAAAGGAACCTGAAAACAGGGCCAAACCTGTATGAGGAAGTGTCATCAGGTCTACCATAAGGAAAAGAGGAGGAAATAATCCTTCCTTCTCAAGGTTCCTTGTACCAGTTAGTCAAGCTAGGCAGTTCGGAATAACTAGTCACTCAGAACTTGGTTCAGGCCCTCCTGTATGGAGTCTGCCATGTAGCTGTTCCAAATCAATGAAAAGGGACATCACATGCACCTGTTCTGTCTTTTTCCCACCCCCAAGTGGAATTTAATTTTGTTATGTGCATGAAGATGGAGGTGATGTGTGACAGATTACCTTCAGCTCGGTGCAGGTAACAAAATTCATGTGGCAGGTGGATAAGGGGTTTGTGGTGTGGGAGGGGGCTCTGCTGTGGGGCATGGAGTTGGGGTGTAAGGGCTCTGGCTGGGGGTAGAAGCTACAGGGTGGAGGTGGCTTCAGGAAGAGTTTGGGGTGAAGGAGAGAGGGCTCCTCCAGCTCTCTGTCCTCACAGCAGCACCTGGGCTGGGGCGGTGGATAGAACATCTCTGCACTGTGGCAGCTCTGGGGCCAGGCTGCCCCAGCTGCAGCTAGGCTGGAAGGGGCTGCCCCAGCCACAGCTGGATCAGGGCCGAGCTGTCTGGGTGAGGCAGGCTTAGCGCTGGGGATTGGGTCTCCCTGACTGCAACAGGGCTGGAGCTGCTGTCGCTGTGGCAGGATCAGCCTGGCAGAGTTTGGGTCAGACCGCACTGCCTTGGCCGCAGCAAGCTGGAGAGCAGCCTGGGTGGCAGGTGGGGTGGGTCAGCCCTCCACCAGCTGCCACAGTTTCCCGTCCTGCGTGGCCTCCCTGGGTGCCTGCACAGGGCTAAATAGGTCGTTCTGTGCCCGTGCAGCCGCACAGCTTACAGGGAACTTAGATCGCCTGCCTGTAGGTTTCAGGGGAGAAACAGCACCTCAGCTGGCATCCTCCCCTGGGGGAGAAGGCCAAGCTTATTTCCACCTCCATCACAGCCCGTCTTATTTCTCAGGGTCAGTACCTCAGCTCAAAACAACCTTCCGCAGCTAGCCTGCTCCCTGAGATCCTGGCGGGGGGCCAGCTGGGGACTGCACTGAGCCAGCAAGAGTAGGGGAGGAGGGAGGAGGTCTGATCCTGCTCCTAGAACAACTATCTGGCCCCTAAAAGCTGAGGCACAGGGACAGTTTTCTTCCCTCCATCCCTCAACTGTCTCTACCCAGACTACTTCCTTTCTTCCCATGGCACCCGCCCCCCAGGTAAGTTTGAGACCAAACCTGAAATGTAAGGATGTGCTGTTCAAGGGGCGTTTCCTCACAAGCCTCAAAGGGCTGGCCTGCCCGGTTATGGAAACCCCCAACCTAAGAGACGGCTAGCAAATACCCAGGCGCACATACTGAGTGCAGTTTTTCTGCATCTCTACTAGAAACTGCTGCCGCCGCCCCCGTTAAGCGTTCCAGGTCTGCTGTTGACGCGAGTGACTGCTGAAAACAGCCTTGCAGTCTCTGACCTCTCTAATGCTAATAATAACAGGATTCCAGTGTGTAACATGACTCTGCACACTATCAGCATGCAGGAAAGTGGAAAAGATTTTCTCATTTGCCTGAGGAAGGAGTCCGTCCTTGCATCACACCCATTAGCTGCAACAGACTGCAGGGTATTTTTTGATCCTTCTGAGAGTATTGTTCCATTCAGGCAGTCAGCCTCGTACACCAGGCCTCCACTTAGCTGCCATTCCAGCTCCTTGACAGAGGAAAAGCGCAGAAAAGGGTGAATCACCATTAAATGATAATTAGCGCATGGGAGTGGCAAAGAACCCAGAACCAGAAAAGAAAATTGTAGCAGCCACACGGGACTTGAGTACGGGACTCAAGGCTCTGGAAAATATCCACGTGGCCTCTTAGGAACAGAGAGAGAAGAATAGTCATGAAAATAGCCTTTTTATCTGCCGTTACATCTGCCATCCTGGGCATTAACATTAGAGCCCCTTGCTTCAGTTTATAGACTCTGCTACCTCACAGTCATCATTGTACCTCCTTACCAAAGCTCTTTCTGCTGCATTAACTAGAAGGTGACACTCCAGACACATGGGTCCCAAATCCTCAGATTCCACCTTTATGACACTTTTATTACAAAAGAGATGCTGGTGAGGCGTTTCATTACTACAGCAGCATGCGTGCTGCCCACAGCCAATCCACACGCCTGTAGCTTGCATTGCAGTGGAGCAGCAAAGGAAACTAAACATCTCCTCTCCTTGGTCATAAAGGAAGAGAAGTGAGACCTTTGTACATCCCGTGCCTGTACAGACTACCAGGGAATCAGTCACCTGAGCAGAACATGGGAGAGCAGTGATTCAGCCACACTCCCTTTTTAAAGAAAGCACTTTCTCAAATGATAAACTCCTGCCTATTGTTTGCCAGCTTCAGGTTTGGCTTAGTCACCAGCCTTTTTTATAGGCGGAACAAGCCAGGGTGCCTGATAATTCCCATTATAAGGCCTTGTTTTCAGGTACATAAAAAACATTGCCAGGCTTTATCTATTGGGGCTCAAATTTCCTGTGTCAGGTGTCCACTTAAGGATGAAGAAATTTGGAAAAATGTAGCCAGAAGAGTTCAGCCATATCGAAGAGCAAACACGTTCTGCCCCTACTAAAAAATGTTGTCAGCCTTTCACTAAGAAGCTCTGCAGCTCCAGTGCTTTGGAGCAGGGCCTTGAAATGTGGCAGGAGCATGGTACGGGCCAGTGCTCCCTGTGAGCTGAGCAGTGGGCAGCCACCCAGGAGAGATTCAGGTGCTGCCCAGCTGATTAGCAGAGTGCCCACAGCCGTCCATAGTGGGCAGTGTATTTTTCTGTAGGTGGTTCCCATCCACACATGCCTGGGTGCACATAAATTTATTCCACCCATGGATGGGAAAAATTAGAGGGAACAGGGGCCCCCCGTCCACACTGCTTCCTGGAGCTCCCATTGGCTGGGAGCGGTGAACTGTGGCCAATAGGAGCTGCGAACAGTCGTACCTGCAGATGCTCAGGTAAATATAGCATCTGCTGCCCCCTTCTCTGGGGCTAATTCCAGAGAATCACGCCTGGACCATGGTCCACTTATTGCCCATTACTAGACCATCACAGTATAATTCCCCAGTGAGTCCATGCATGCTGAGCATACTCCAGTCCAGGGCTGAGCAGAACTTTCCTGCAGTTCTTGGCATCTGCCGGCCAGCCCAGGTCCAAGCACAAAGAACTGAGAGCAGCTCCTTGCTTTCAGGAGGGGGAAGCCACAAGGGAAGAACAGCTGGGCTTGTGGGGCGGGGGGATTAGTTTAGAACAAGGAACCTGGTGGTAGGGATAGAGGAGACCAGGACTGCAGGCTGACCACAGGGAAGGAGAAGGAGAGACAGACGGGGAACTGGGCGAGTGGGGACTGGCACTGTCTGAGCAAGGGGGCTGGGTCTGAAAGCTAGGTGGGAAAATGGGAGATGAGGGTTGAGAGCCCATGGGTAGAGAAAAAAAAGCCTGCCCTGTGGAGTGAGTGAGGCAGGGGTCCTCTGAAAAAAAAAAAGGCGTATGATGATCTAATCAAAGCATGTATCAGAATCAGTGTTACCTCTAATTTTTTCCATCCCTGTGCAGAATAAATTTTATGTGCACCAAAGCATGTGCACCATCAGTAGACACACATGCTGCCAGCTGTGGGCATTCTTCTAATCAGCCGGGCAGCATTTGACTCTCTCCTGAGTGGCCACTCCAGTGCTCAGCTTAGAGGGAACACTGATCATCATGCATACACACATGGGGTGCAGAGAAAGTTGCATGGACAGTTTTTGGCACTGATTGGTAGTGGATGTTTTGTGCTGAGGAAAAGGGGATGTGTTATTTCTTCCCATTCCACGTATTGCTTCCCCGCTGTGGGTTGCCTTTTCACATTTTGAACTTCTTGCAGACTAGTAGAGTTCAGGATCAAGCCACTTTGTATAAAAGGCCCTTTTCTTAGCTAAATCTGTCCCAGCTCCAACAAATACATGACACCTACTGTGTTCGTGAGGGAGACTCTTTCAGGTTTGGGAACGAAACTATATGACTTCTTTTTACTTGTAACAAAACAACTGTAGGTGAGGAGGGAATGGTTTCATCTGATATTGAAAACAGTGAAAGCTAATTTCATGAGTATAAATTTTACAATCCAAATGCCTCTTTCCAAATCTGATTATCTGTTAACTCATTAGAAAATACAAAGGAAGCTAACACTAGATGTTGGTGTTTTGCAATCTGAATTAGTAGGGAAATAAAAGATCCCAATTCTGTCATTGGATCCAAGAGGCTGCAGGCAGGGATCTGCCCACACATATCTGATTGCAGGATCCGGGCAGTAGATTGGAACAGAGATCACATCTTCCAGCATTTAGCTGGCCTAATGGGCCTGACCTGGGCTTCTAGGAATTGATGTAGTGCAAATAATCTGATCGCTTAGAGGGACCATATCATGCAGCAACTATGAGATCCTTTGCACTTTGATAATGATTTGATCCAGGATCTTTTATAGTGGTTGCTCAAAGCAGAACTAAAAGAAGTAAAAGGCAAGGAACTTGTTATTGGATCTGCGTAATGAAACATTGTATCTTCTAAAACAACCCCAGGCAGCAGAGTCTGGCTCGGACTGGTGAGGCTCTGTAGCTATCTATGTGCATGTTTGATTTGGCCCAGGGGTAGATGAGACACCTGTGGCTGGAGCTCTGATGTACTTTCAAACAGCCCATTGAAAATGCCTTGCCCTTACTTCCTGTAATAGACTGGGAGGGACAAACAAATGCAGCCATTTTAGCTTAGACATTGCAGCTTGCCCTTGAAAGAAGAGGCTGAATTGAAGAGAAGTAGATGTAAGAACAGGGATCAGCAATTCTGAGAGCTGTGGGGGCCTGTGCCTGCGGAGGCTCAGAGTAAACAAACTGTCTTGCAGCCCACCAGTGGATTACCCTGATGTGTGAGAGCAATAACAAAAATCAGGCCTTAAAAGGCAAAGTGGATTTCCTTAGACCATATTGGGCATCGTTGCGTTGAAGCAAAACTTACTGAGACCACTGTGGAGTTCTTCAGAACCAGTGGTACAATTTGGCTCATCATAGAAAATGAGAAACTTACCATAAAAGCAAAATATTTTAAAACAAAGCTTTTTCACGTGAATTTTATAAAGAAGCGTGGGTTGGTTTCTTCCCACCCCCTCCAACAAATGGAACCTGTTCATAGCCAACATACCTGCAAATGCTGCAGGCGATTGTAATCTAAACATTGCCTCACACTGCTGGTGCATAGGCACTTCTATTACTAACTAATATCTACAAGCAGAAGTGAAAGCGACAGCCTATTTTTGTTGTCCAAGAAGAGGATGAAAATGTGGTTCAGGAGCTGGATTTGGACTTGAGAAACTTGGATTCCTTTCCTGGTGCTACCACAGACTCCCTGCTTCACCTTGGTTGAGTCATTTTGTCTGTGTCCTTTTGCCTATAAAATGGGGATAACATATTTAGTTTCTCTCACTCTTTGCTGTCAGACCCATTTGGACTGCAAGCGCTTTGCATCAGGGAGCCTCACCTACTACGTGTTTGTGCAGGGCTTAGCCCTGCGGGGGGCCCCAGTCTTAGTTAGGGCATGTAGGAGCTACTGTTGCAAATAATAAATGTAGAAATGCAATAGGTGCACAGCAGTCAGGGGCAGACAAATTAGATTTTCAACGGTTATTCACATCTAATGGTCTAAGTAATTATTAATAGCATAGCCAGAGGAGTTGAGTTGGCTTCTGGTAACACAGCGCCGGTCGCTGCTTCACACGTGGTTTCCACGACAAGTTTAATTTTTAATTTCTCTCCCCTCGCCTCCGGACCTTCCTCAGTAAGACACTGAGGAGGCCTTTGGGGGATCCAGAGGGCTGAGAGGAACATGGATGTTGCTGGCTCATAGGAGAGAGAACGTGGGGTAGGTTGGACACAGGAGCAGTGGACCAGCAGGGGAGTAAAAGAGGCTGCAGAAGACAAGAGCAGACATGGCTAGTTGTGTAGCAGGGACTTAGGCTAGGGGGTGTCATCGAGGACAGATAGAGTGTAGGAGTAGAGCTCTGCGGGGATACTCATCCGCGGCTGCAAAAATGAGCCGCAGTATCGGTGTCCATATCGTCAGCTGAGGACACCGGTGGCTCTAACGTGGATATCCGCAGGCTTGCAGGGTGCTACATATGAGGGTTCAGTGGGCAGCGGAAGAGATGGTATAGAAGGAGGCACAGGAGACAGGCAGAGCTGTCCCATCCGTCAGATGGTTTGGGGTAGCTGCCACAGGCGCCACTGCAGCCGCTCTGAACCATCATGTGGATGGGACGGTTTCCCATAGTGGTGTTTGGCCAGGGTGGTTTGGGGGGATTACTTGGAGGGCCTGGTGCAGGACGGCAGCAGGGGTCAGCCGCTCCCCCCTGGCAGCCAGCTTCGCTCTTCTGCCATCTCCCAGCTGGGTCCATCTCTTTCACAATGGCAGCTGGGCCTGGAGTGACATGGTGGGCAGAGCGCAGCGGGCTGGGATGTGGTCACTCCATCTCCTACCGCCACGGTGAAGTGAAGCGAGCCGGTGGGGATATGGCAACGGAGCTGAGCCAGCTGCTGGATCACATCATGTCCCACAGGTCCTATCGATGCAGAGTGGGGCCAGGGCTGCCACCCCACACTAGGTCCCCCTGGGTCATATTGCTCAGGGGAGGGGGCTTCAGAGAAGGGGTGCAGTGGGGGCAGGAGGGGATGGAGCAGGAGCAGGAAGAGGCAGGGTAGGGATGGAGCTGGGGTAGAACTTAGGGGAAAGACAGGAGTGGGGGCAGATCAGTGGCAGGAAAATGTGGGGGAGGGACCTGGAGTGCACAGGGGGGTTGCCCCAGGCCCCACACCTCATTACGGACGGCCCTGATGCAGGGAAGCACAGGAGTCCTGAAAAGGCCCTGGAGAACCTGCAGAGGGGGTGCTGGACAGAGAGCCTGGGTGAAGGTATACAGGGAGCGATGGGTGCATGTGTTGCAGGGAGCTACGGGTGCGACAGAAATCCCAGCTGCTGTTCAAGGCATCCAGTCCCAGTCCCGTCATTTCTCTGAGACGTGCCACTTGTCAGGGCAACCTGCCCACCGTAAGCACTACAAGAATTTCCTGCGAACGCGGGCGGCTGTAAGATGGGCTGCTGAGCTTGGCTAGGATCCAGAAAGAGACTTTGATTTTAGGGTACCTAGCAAATAAAAGGGACAACGTTGCAACCCACAAAGCCAAGCTAGGTGCCGAGACGCCTATACAGTGGATGTGGGCAGAGAGGCGCCTTAGGATATGACCTGCAAAAGCCAGTATGTTCGGTGCCTCAACTAGCCAATGGAAGACACCAACCATTCCTGGTAAGCGCTCTAGACCCTGGATTAGGAGTTTACAGTGGGCTCCTCCTTCCCCGGCTCCCATGTTGAATGGGACGTGATTGGGCCCTGCATGTGACTTAGGTGGCCCAGCATCTGTCTTCTCATGGCTCATGAACTGCTCTAGACAAGCTTAGGGGAGAGATGGCAGTCTGCTCGCCTAGCCAGATGCAGCAACGTGCATGTGCAGAGGCAGAAATCTAGACACATAGGGGATATTTACTGTGCAAAAACTTAAACGTCAAGTGAGCTTAGGGTCCCACAGGGATTGTTGAGAGTTTTGTGGATCACAGTGGAGCCAAAACTGGGACCTGGGCAGCTAAACCTGAAACCTAACAGTCCTAATTATGGACACAGACCTGGAACCGCTGGGCTAGGTGCTGTATGGACACAGGATACAAAGATGACCCCAGCCCCAAAGAGCTTCCCGTCATAGGCTGAAATAGCAGTGCCCAACTCCATGCTTAATTTTAGAAAACAACCTTTGTTTATTTTTAAAATATTCTCCTCTGTCTTATTTTCAAATGCTGTTTAATTAAGTGATGCTTTCATTTTTTCTTCCTTTTGAAACCAAGTCATGGGAGGCTGAGATGCTGTTTGTTATTCCGGAGCATTGCAAATGTCCTTGTTTGTTTTGAATGGCAGTTACAGGACAGAAATGTCATGCTACAAAAAGACTGTCATCCAGCACAGTTCACGATCCTTTTGGGAGTGCTATGAATGCTTTTGAGGTGCTTTAGGCTTATGATGAAACGAGTCCCTAAGGTAACCTCCGTTCCATCACCTGGAATGCTAATTTCTATTCATTTGCCTAAGAGCTAGAGAAACGTGTCTTTGTAGAGTCCCATTTTGTACATACATTTTATTATTTATAAGGGGATGGTCGTGGAATGAAGGCAGCAGAATTGGCACAGGCTTGGGTTTTACTCCTTGCTCTGCTGTTGACTCATTGAGTGCTCTTCAGCAAGTCATTTAGCCTCTGTGGGCTCAGTCTCCCCACTGGTGATAAAATTCTAGTGACTGCTGTGAGGCTGCCATCATTAGTGTTTGTACAGCTTTGCAAGTTGCTTGAGTCACAGGACTGGAAGAGACCTCAGGAGGTCATCAAGTCCAACCTTCTGCTCACAGCGGGACCGATCCCAGCTGAGGCTGGGTCTGCACTGGCTGCAGAAGATGGAACACTTAGGTTCAATCTTCCGGGGTGCCATTGGGCGCATGTCCGTAATGGTGCATTCTGGGGTCAGTGTCGACCCCGGAACTCCTTGCGGGCCACAAGGATTAAGGAGCGTCAGCGGGAGGAGCATGCCCGTCAACATTCTGCAGTGAAGACAGGGACCAATGTCGGCAGCGGCAAGATCATTTTTAGGTATGCAACTGGCATACCTGAAATTGCGTAACAGCCGTCGACATTCCCAGTAAGTGAAGACGTAGCCTAAATCAGGGCAGTGTAGTTACGCCAAACACTGAAACCTAGGTGAGACCTAAGCCCTTCCTCTGACGGGATTTTTTAATGTGGGGGTTGGGGGTGGAGCATATTTTTTATTGCTTATTCAAGGTCTGGTGCTAAAGCACTTGACTAAATTGGAACAGGCAAGTGCTGTGTAAGCTGCCTCACGCGCCTCTGCCCAGATACATTCATTGTGACTCTAGATGCCAGCTCTGAATCTGAATAACTAGGCCAAGTTGTTTGCTGCTCTTACAAAGTACCCAAACGTGGACTAGGAGGACACCCCCAACCTCAGGTCCACCTGTATTTAATGGCAGTGGGCTTGGTCTGCTTGCAAGCATAGTGCTGCATTTCCTGCTGCTGGTAAGGGAAATGTCGTGGCCCCTCTCCTCTGGGGGGCGGGTTTTGCCACGGTCTCCTCCCAGGGCACAGCACCTCAGGGCACAAAACAGCCTTGCAGGGGCCCATCCCCAGTACTGTCCTTGCGCCTCAGTTCTGTGACTGCAGCCCAGGATGTGAAGTCACGTTCCCATTGCTGGGGTTAAATTTATTCCATCTTTAGGAACTGCAGCCTGTTTCAGTTTCAGCCTCACTCCTGGCTCCCCCTCCAGGGACCGCTGAGCCAGGCAGCTCTGCCAGTCTTCTGACTGCCTCTTGGAAGGCTTTTTCTCCTCCTGCCTAGATTCGCAGTCACCCTTAAATGCAGGATCTTAAAGGCACCTTGCTATGGACAAGGTCTGGCTGGTTCCAGCTGCCTTTCTGGGCTGGAACAGGTCCAGAGCACCCTGTTAGGGTGCAAAGGGCCTCCACCCCGCCAGTCACAAGGCTGCTGCAGTTTTATAGCACCGAGAGTAAGTTTGGGGTGAGAGAGGCAGGCAGAGGACAGAGTTGGGAAGTGATCAGTGGATCTTTGACTGCACATGCTCAGAGGCCACAGCAATGAAGTCTCACAGCTACTTTGCTCCTTTAATTCATACCCACATGGTCTGGAGCTCTCTCCTCTAATAGCAGTGGCTGGTCTACAGATAGATGGTTTCATGAGCCTGCTACAGCCTTGCCTAGGAGAAATGGTTCTCTGAGCTCAAGCAGTAGCAATTTCTGCTTTTTGGATCCAAAGGATCTGAGTTCGAGCCTTGCTGCCAGTGAGCCCTGCAGAGGACACAGCTCCATGCACCTAGTTTGCAGGTTCAGGGGAATCCTTCCTGCTCGAGTATCATGGGTTCCCACACACACCCCATTTTGTTCTGGCTGCATATGTGTAGGTAGCATTTGCCACATTACCATGGGTTGTGTCTATCATATGTAGGCTGAGACTGGGAGATAAAAGGTTTGGCAAATGCTCTTTGCAGTGAACTTGTCCTTTGTGCTTTAGCTTAAAGGGATGTCACACGGAGACATGGCAAAACCGCTCCTTGCTTGCCAGAATGTGGACAGCAACCCAGACCTGGCCCCGCCTGCTGGCCGAACCATCGGGATCCTGGGAAGCGGCGACTTTGCACGCTCGTTGGCTACACGTCTGCTGTGCTCAGGTTTCAAGGTGGTGGTGGGCAGCCGCAACCCGAAGCGCTGCGGGGGCCTCTTTCCTTCTGCTGCTGAAGTAACCCTCCAGGAGGAGGCTGTCAAGAAGACGGATATTATTTTTGTGGCAGTTTTCCGGGAACATTACTCCGCGCTCTGTGACCTGACGGATGTGCTGGCTGGCAAAATACTCGTGGATGTCAGCAACAATACTGAAATTAACCACCACAAAGAATCAAATGCTGAGTACTTGGCTTCACTTTTCCCAGCTTGCACTGTCGTCAAAGGATTTAATGTGATATCTGCATGGACCTTACAGTCAGGTCCCAGAGATGGGAATAAGCAGGTATGGTTCTCTGGTACTAGCAGCCAAATCCCACAGTCCTTATTCAGGGAAAAATTTCCTGGACTTCAGAGTTTGGGATCTGTCAATGTTAGTTTAGTGCTTTACTAACTGAGAGAGATGAGCGCTAAGGGACAGAGCAGAGGATGGGGAAAAGACCAGAAATTGCCAAGATTTGATCCTAGCACTGACCGGGAAACCATTTGTGGCCTGAGACAAAGGCTATGTCTACACTAGGCAAAGTAAGTCAATCACAGATATGCAATTCTAACTACAGCTGTTGCTTAGCTAGAATTGACCTGTCTGTACTCGGCTTACTTGGGTGTCCATACTGAGCAAGGTTGACGAGAGAGTTTCCCCCGTCGACCTCCCTTACTCCTTGCATCTCATGAGGAGTACAGGGGTCTGTTGCATCCCCTGAGAGGTCAATTTCATACGTCCCCACTAGATGCATGAAATCGAACCCCAGAAGATCGACCCTGAGTGGGTCAATCTTCCAGGGTAGTCTAGATGTAGCCAAGTTCATTTTATTTCTCCTCACAGAGGTGAGCTGGGAGGAGCTGTTCATTTGTAAGGTACTGCGCCCCTGCTAAAAGCACCACAGGCAGAGTAGCTTTGTTCTTTTAAGGTGGGATGTAAGTATTTTTTAATCGAGGCCAAAACTGTACTGCCAGCCGATTTTAGTAAGTGGGAAGATGACCAAAAGTACTCAGGAGTTTCCTGACTTCCGTATCTCCTCTGTGTCATCTATCAGAGGAGGAAAAAATGGGTATTTGGCTCACAGCAACAAAATGAGGTATAACTGGCTTTGTAAAGGGCTTGTGATCTTAGGGTAGAACGGTCCATGTAGGTGCAGCATATTTTGTGTGTGTGTATTTACTGGGACTTACACACATCTAAATGAATGCCTCCTCCTGGGCTGCGTGCACTCTTGGCATCTGTTAACAACAGCGTATGAAATGGCCATGTTGCTCTTACGAATCTAGGCCCTGTTAATCCAGATTCCTTCCCAACTGTCTGCAGAATTTGCTTTACTTCTCTATTTGCCCATTAATGTCTCCTTTGGGTCCCTGCAGGTCTTGCTTTGCTGTGATAATCAAGAAGCCCGGCGTACAGTCGCTGAAATTGCTCAGGTGATGGGGTTCACCCCCGTGGACATGGGCTCCTTATCTTCGGCTTCTGAGATCGAGAATGTTCCCCTACGCCTCCTCCCCGCTTGGAAAATCCCTGTCTGTCTGGCCCTGGGTCTCTTTCTCTGTTTCTACACCTACAACTTCATCAGACACGTCTTGCACCCATACATCCGGGAACAGAAAAACAAGTTCTACAAGATGCCAGTGGAAGTGGTCAATAACTCGCTGCCCTGCGTAGCCTACGTCATGCTGTCCCTCGTTTACCTACCCGGCGTCCTGGCAGCCTCTTTCCAGCTGTACTATGGCACCAAGTATAGACGCTTTCCCGACTGGCTAGACCAGTGGCTGCAGCACAGAAAGCAGATTGGCCTCCTGAGTTTCTTTTGTGCGGCCTTGCACGCTGTGTACAGCCTCTGCTTGCCCATGCGCCGATCTCATCGGTACCAGTTAATTAACGCAGCCGTCAAGCAGGTAATACCTTCAACACCCATGGCATGGCATGACATGGCATAGTCTTTCACATCTGCCCAAACCCTGGGGAGCAGATCTAGGAGTAGTGCCATAGGTTTCGCTTTCCTGTTACCCTAATTTCCATGAGAGACCACCCCAGGGTTACACTGATGAGTATTTTATTAAATGCCGCTATTGGATTAAAGGAAAAAGGGGACCTAGCTTTCAAGCACATACCCTCCTGCGCTCATTCACTTACACAGGCAAACTCACACAGGTGAAGAGTTGCATAGGGACAGCAGAGGAGGCCGAGGCATAGCAGATCCAGTGTGTCTGCCTGCAGTCATGAATCCAGATCAGTGAGCTGATCATATGAGCCCCTTGTCAGTTTGCTTTCTTGTCAGCATAGTCTTCAGGAGCAGTCAGCACCTTCCATCCTGGGGAGAGGGGTCCAGAGCCTCCTGCCTGACCAGCCAGCCGAGACTAACTCCTGGAGAGTGGTGATGGCAAGAAGAACTCCTATAGCTACGCACCCATCATCTTATATGTTTTGGTCCATAGCTTTTTTCCTGACCCACTGCCACAGGACTCCATATGACCGTGAGTCATCAGCTAACAGCAGATGGGACCTCTTTCTCTGGTGGGTTTTTTGCAGGGCTCAGCTCCCATTATTCTCTGGCCATCAAGGTACTGCTGGCAATTGGTTGTCCAGACAGGCTGGCTTCAGGGGCTGATTCCATTTGACAGCCACATTGACACATTCCTCACTTACACAAAGGAAAGCTCACTCTAGACAAAGCAATTTCTTTTATAAAGGAAGAGCCAGGATTTCTTACAGATTTATGGTATCTATGAACAATTTCTTTTAATACTAACTTAATATAGACCTAGCAGCTGCTACAAAACAAAGCTTTCAGAAGGTTAAAGGACATACATGTGCATTATACTGGACTGAGTGGCGGTTTTGTACAGTGTCGCCAACCTTTGTATCCCACCAAATGAGACCCGTCTTGTGTGAGTTATTAGCTGTCCATATGCCCCATTCCCAGAGGTGATAGTGGGCCACTGCAGAATAACAGGTCAGCTTACAACTTATACTTACAGCTCCGATAAGCCATGGTAAGTGCCATTTCCAGCAAGAAGTTCCCAGGCTCTTGTGTCCATTTAGAGAGTCAAGCTCCCACTGCCATTGCTCCCAAGAATAACGTCAGCAGGCTCCATCTCGTGTCTTCGTGGAGTGCTGTACCCCAGGGAAGTTTGGAAGTATTGGAGGCAGAGTGGGGGTGGAAATCCTAATCCAGTGTTGGGGGTGGGCTCCCCAGGTTGTGAATATTGCTCCATCTCCCACGGCATGTTACAGGTTGAACCTCTCAAGTCCAACACCCTTGGGACATGACCAGTGCCACAGCAGAGAATTTGCTGAACCATGGGAAGTCAATATTGTATAGCAGCATTTCCAGCACTTCCACTGCTTACTGGGCTCTTAGCAGACATTTAGGGATAAGTGACAGCTAGATAACAGCACAGAACACTGAGAGCCAGGACCAGTGGCTGGAAACAAACTTTACGGGACCACAGGAAATTTGGCCACTCCCATGATAAGTGGACAGCCAGCTAAGTAGAATCATGCCAGATTACGGGTGTTGCTGGACTAGAGAGTGCTGAACTAGGAGAGGTTTAACCTGTACTTGCAGGATTGCAAGCCTGGACACACTGCTTGGGCCCATCTATGTAAGTCTGAGTTCACAGATCCTTTGTGGGGTTCCCCAGTGTTGTCCCTTTTTACCAGGCTGTCTGGGAAAGGGTAGGAGGATGGGTGGGAAATGCCAACGCACCTAGCCCACTGCTGGCATTGCTGGAATTCTCCTTTGAGAGGTCGTTGCGCTAATCCCAGTGGGCGGACCCACATGAGAGTAAACTAACTCTGCTCATGGGAAACTGCTCTTTTGGGGCGGTGTCTCTTGCTGTGCCATGCTCTTTGCTTTTTTGCGGGGGAGGTGCTCTCACTCTCACCTGTGCTTTCCATCCGTGCCATTCACAAACCAGTGCCAGACAGGATTTCTGTGCTGATTTCTCTGACACCTCCTGTTTTCCAGCCACATCCCTGCTTAGTGAATTAAGACTATTTAATGAGATAAATGGATTGTTCTAAATGTTGACCTCTGCCCTACAGTATAAATCTCATCTTGGCTTCAATTAGCTTGAGCAGTTTTCCTTGTAAGTGCACTTTAAATGAATACAATTAGGAGGCCACTTTGTATTCAAAGATCTGTACTTTTGCTCTTGCCTTTTAAACTGACTTGGCATGTTAAGTGCAGTTCTAAATGCAACTTCAGGGCTTGCTCCTGCGGGTGCAGAGTGGCTGAAAGTCCTGTGGAGGGTAATAGGAGCTGTGGAGACTCAACACCTCTTAACATCAGGCTGTGAACTGGATATAGTGGCTCATATAGGCTAGTCTGTCCTGTTCCTTCCAAATAAATTTCCTCCGGAAAAAGCATGTTGGTGGGACAGAGTGAGGGAGTTTCCACTGCTGGTGCTGTACCTGTTCTGTGGCTCAGTGACCACAGGGTTAGAACTCCACAGCTACGGCTAAACAAAGCTGAGGGAGATTTTCTGCGTGTGGTAGAGAGGCTATGACACACTCTATTAAACTGTTCTGATTCCATCCACAAGAAGACAGTGGTTCATGTACGCTAGTCAGTTTATTAAATGTATTATTCAAATTAAAGCAGAACAGAACACCCCAGGAGGCCACTTTCAGTCAATCAGATTCTTTCTGGCACTAACCGCTTCGTGTAGAAAAAGCTGCTTAATCTTCCTTGTTGTGCCAGGTCATGGAGAAGAAGATGGATGCCTGGGTAGAGGAGGAGGTCTGGAGAATGGAGATTTACATCTCTTTCGGAATAATGGCTCTGGGCCTGCTGTCATTGCTTGCCATCACTTCGCTTCCTTCCATCGCAAACTCTCTCAACTGGAGGGAATTCAGTTTCATTCAGGTACAGTCAACATTTGCCTATTCTACTTTTAAAGACACGATGAGAGCCAGATCCTCCACCACAGCATGCCACCTGCTTCCTTGTGGCAGGAGCTGAGCATGGGGCCCTGGGACGGACTCTTCCTGGCAGCCAGCAGGGCCAGCCGAGAACTGCTGCAGCTGGCAGTGGGGAGACCTAGGGGGCATGGTCCGCTGCTCCACCCAGCACGTGGGCTTTGGGTCGGTGGATACTTCACCCTCCTCTCCCCACACTGCCCAGCAAGCGCTAGAGAGCAGGGTTCCAGGGCGCGCAGTGAGGAGATGGAGTCTTGTCCTGTGACCACACTTCTGCTCAGCCTGCGGAAACAGGTCCACTCTGCAGTGCTAGGGGACTTGCCCTCTCACATAGAGGGCCGGGCGACCTAGCCTTTACTCTGCAGGCTGTCGGGTTTCTTCTTGCCCCTGTGCGGTCCTGTGGCACCTGTTACCAAGCTGGCAGGCTTTGTGCCTGTGAGTGACTCTGCGACTCTGCCACCCTTCAGTGCCTTGTCTGAAACTTCCTCTCTTTGGTTTTTCCCTTGCCACGTTTGAAGGGGTTAACTCTAATTTCTGGCAAACATTTCAGCAAAGGCTTTGCCTGCCTACAAATCCTCCTGCAGGATCTGCTGGATTGCTCCAGCCCAAACCTTGGCGCTGGTAAACCACTCTCACATTAGTCAGAAATGCAAAATACCTTTTAGCTTATTGTAGTCCACCTCCTGGCCAGGGCAGAAATGTTCCCTCCTGGGGGCTCGCCCCCCCACAGAGAGAGCTGTCAAGCGTAATGTGATGACAGCGTGGTGTGGAGCGTGCAGAGAGCATTGGGACATGCCAGGAGGAAAGTGCCATGGTAGTACAAGCGTTTGTGATTGCTGCAAGCAGAGCACCTCAATCATTCGGGCTCTAAGAGAGTGGTCCTTATGGCATTCAGCAGAGGAAGGGCATTGGGTAGACAGGCTGGCTAGGCTGCAATTGTCACCAAAGTCTTAACTCTGGGATTTATGCCTCAGATTGTCCACCCTAAGGACAATAGCGACAAAGGTATATAAGGCTTTCGGAGAGTGATGGGGTTTAGATCAAAGTCAGGATTCCCCCGTTAAGGGCTCCTGCTGAATCCCTGGTTGACAGGAAGCCCATGAGACCTGCAGCCCTGAGGAGTTAACTGCAATGTTAGAATCTTAAAAATAGAGGGAGAAGTGGAGATTTGACTCCAGCACCTGGAGACTTGTTGATGGGTCACTGCAATCTGGTTCGTGGCGCCTGGCGCCTGTGGAGCTGACTATGCTGGGAGCGCACAAAGGAACAGTGCAGCATTTCCATGACTAATGCTTGACCCTGCTATGGTGCTTTAATGAACACTAGCTCATGGAGCCTCACAGCAGCACTGTCATGATGCAGGTGTAACCCCAGAGCCACTGCGACCACTGACAAGCTGAGGGCCAGCTGGCTTAGCTCACTCTGTAGAGCACATGGCTTTAGTCCCTAAGGTTGCAGGTTCATTCCATCCTACTGACCACCTGGGTCCACTGGTCTTACCCAAGCATGTATTGCCCTGAGGGTACTGGTGGGTTAAAACAAGCAGCATGGCTGTGATTTATCCTGGGCTTTCCCACGAGCCAGCCAGGCTTTAAGGGGAATTCCTCTGACAGGGCTGTGTTCATAGGCCACCCTGCCTCTCATTGCAACAGGTCAGTTCCCTCCTTTGATCTGCATTTTCAGGGTTTGGATTGTCATAAGGGAGTCCTTCCATTGCAAACCCCACTTGCATTGGGACTCCTTTTTAAACACCCAGAGAAGTATGGCTTTTCTGGCCTTGGGATAAAGCACTTAGATACCCAGTGATGGGCTCAGTGCAAGAGCTAAAATCAAACAGAATAAGCATAAGTAAAATATCCTGACTATTTCTACAGGCCGGGGCTGCTCTGCTCTAATAGAAAGGCGACACTGGCACGTTTCAGGGTAAATGTTCCAAAGTATTCAAGCCCCATTTTCAAACAGGACTAAGGGCTGTAAGGATAACATTTTCTACAGTGCTTAGGAGCCATGGTCTAAAAAGACTCAGAACCTCAGTCCCGCTGACGTTCACTGAGACTGAGAGTCTCCTAAGTGCCTTAGATACATCTGAAAATGGGACTTGGGCACCCAAGTTCACTTTTGAAAATATCGCCTGTGGTCAAACCTTCCTCCTTCCAGAGTTGTGGACCAGGCTGCATGCAAGCTGCCTGCTCCCCTTCACCACGGCAGAGCATCTTGGGACATCTACACTTCAGTAAAAGACCTGCAGCACCATCTGCGGCTTATCTGGGTCAGCCCCCTGGGGCCCAGACTACAAAGCTGTAAAATTATGGGGACTCAGAGGCCAGGCACCAGCCTGAGCAACAAGGTCTACACTGCCCCAGCTGCTGAAGCCCTTGTCAGCTGACCCAGGCTCAGACTTGATGCATCATGTTTGTTATTGCAGTGTAGATGATGGGCACGCACATGGATTTGGAAGCCAGAAAAGCTGTCTCTTACTAGTGCATTTAATAAGTATGTGCCCTTTGGCAGCCATTCTCATTTCATTCTAACAATGTGTTAGCGTTGGTATCAAACAAATAAATAACTCCCTGTTCCAAAATAGCTCCCCAGCACTGTGATTGGCTGGCTTGGTGTATGGAAATCCTTGCTCACTACCATCTATTTCAGTAAGTGCAGGATAACAATATGACTTTGCAACAGAAGCCACTCAGCTAGCTGAAATGCAGAAAAGACAGAGGTGTTGAGATTTACTGTGGAAATAAATTATCGGAGAAACTATCTCAATCTTTTTTGAAATGCTAATTTCTCGATTTTCCAACAATCAGTTTTTGAATTATTAATTTAAGCGAATTGCCAATGCATTTCTTGATTGTTGAAGAAATAAACACAATAATAATAGATGCATTTACTATCCTTGAACACTAGGTGTAAAATTACATGTACCAATGGCATGTGTCTACCCTGCAGTATTTATTTTTTCCTGCTGAACTAATGCATGGTGGGATATAATATATTCTTGTTCATTGAGTCTACATGTAGTCACCATACAATGCAGAATGCAATCTAAGTACTTAGGGGTTATAACAAACTTGAGACTTGCATAGTTCTACACATTCAAAAAAATATACAAAATGTTTGAAAAGAGTGAGAGGTTTGAAAAGGTGCAAGTTGCGTATGTCAGTATCAAACCTGCGTTCCCATCTTGGCCTCAGCAGTGAGGTGTTTAAAATGAAATTCCAAATTAAGTACTCTTGACTTGCTCGTTTTGAGGCAAATCGAATTGGCAGAGGATCTTATGGGAGTTCTGTCTATCAGCAAAATTTTTTTTAAATTAATCTGTTCATTATTTTGTTTCAGTTCTCAGCTAGATGGTTTCAGGCCTCATTTAGTAATGTCAGCACCATATATTTCTTGTGTCTAATTTTGCCACTTTATTAAAATATATTTTTGGTGCTTAACTTAGCCATAAACTTGCTTGCACGTGCAACCTTAAAGAAAGAACACCCTGCTTGTGCTGTTGAACAATCCCAGAGGATCTGCTATTTTAAAATAAATTTTACAGTAAACTTTGCATATCTCTGCATTTCAGATTAATGGGAAGGGTATATGATATAGACATGGCATTTTTGTCTTCATAATGGTACATGTGCATAACTTAAATGGAGAAATTTTTGGTTTTCTTTTGTATTTCATTTTCCTCAGGGTGCTTCCGTTTTAAAATTGTGACTCAAATGGCACACAAGGCTTCCGTGTTCATCATTTTGGAATGGCTTTCAGATTGAAAAATGGGGGCGTGTGGGTGTCTTTGCTTCTTAACTTCCAGCCCTGCAGACGCCTCCTGGAATCTGAATGTCAGTCACAGCTGGCTTCTTTGTGGCTCAACAAGCATCAGAAATCAAGATGGGAAATTATGGGAGAGCCAGAATGGAGCCCAGCTCAATCCCCTGTTGCTCTAGCACTGCAGAGTCAATAATGGGAGTAAAAGGGAGCAAACGTATCTTGGTCAGAAAGCAAAAGAACATGGACTACAGCAGCACACAGACAAGTCTAAATGAGTTGTGTGAGACAGCTGTTAGCCATGGTCACTGCTGCCTCCTGCCTGGAAGGCTCCCAGATAATATTATGAGAGTGGTAAAAGGACCTATATACTGTAGAAGACGTGGGAAACGCACTGAGGCTGTGGCCACACTAGCCCCTCCTTTTGGAGGGGGCATGGTAATGTGGCACTTCGGCAGATGCTAATGAGGCACTTCCATGAATAGGCAGCATCTCATTAGCATAATGACGGCCACACGTGCTTCAAAAGTGTCGCTTTCAAAACACACACTGCCCATGTAGCCAGTGGGGTTTTTGAAACGACTCCCTGATTTCGAAAGCTCCTTGTTCCCAAAACCAAATGGGAAGAAGGGGTTTTGAAATCAGGGGGCCGTTTCGAAAGGCCCCTGGCTACACGGGCGGCATGTGTTTCGAAAGTGGCACTTTCGAAGCATGTGCGGCTGTAACTATGCTAATGAGGTGCTGCATATTCATGACAGTACCTCATTAGCATCTGCCAAAGTGCCACATTACCATGCCCCCTCCAAAAGCAGGGGCTAGCGTGGCCACAGCCTGACTGGGTAAGGAGATACTGGTTTTACACAGCAGTGGGTTTCAGATCCCAACATGACCCCCGCAAGCCCAAGGCAACCTGGGCAGGAAGACGGACTCTACAGGTCTCTTGTGGCTGTGTAGATGTATCTGAGGCCAGGTGTACACTAGGAGGAAAAAAAATTGATTTAAGATAACACAACGAAAATCGCGTAATTGGAGTCGGCGTATCTTAAATCAATTTTTGCTGCCGTCCTCGCCGTGGGAGGTTGATGGGAGAAACTCTCCCATTGACTTCCCTTACTCTTCATGACTGCAGGGCATGCTGGGGTTGACAGCAGTGCCCTGAGCCCTTGATATAGCAGTTCTCCCCAGGTGCACCAAATCAAATCCCAGAAGCTCAACCGCCAGCAGTAAGTACAGCCGTGCCTGTAGAGTGACTTGGTGTCTGAGCTTATGTGCATGTTTTAACCACTAGGCAATGCTGATCCCACACATGGACACATTCACGCAGTGGTTCCCAACAGGAGTTCCAAGACTGCCATGCTTGTGGTACTCGTCATCCAATATTCGCCACATTCGCCTCCCCCTCTAAATAAATGCCCTCCGCCTCCCCCAGATTCAGGCACTCCCAGCCCCTGCCAAATAAATGCCCTCCTCCTCTCCCAGAGCCAGGCACTCCCAGCTACTTCCCCTGCTCTAACTGAATGCCCTCCCTCAGAGCCCCTCAGCCTCCGTGTTCTGATTCAATGCCGGCGACTAACCAGAGCCATTGGAGCTGCTACCAGGATTGGGGCAGCCGCCAAGGCCGGCACGCACGTCTCCCCCCAAGTGCTGGGGTGCATGCGCGGAGCGAGCAGACAGCACTCGCCACCTGCAGCTCTCAGGAGGAGCCATATTTAAAGGCTCCAAGAGCTGCATGCGGCTTGAGAGCTGCAGATTGGCCACCCCCATATTCAGCACAACGCAGTGTCCTAGTCTCCACGTGGTGAGTAGCGAACGTATTGGACACCACAGCTGTAGCCAGTAGAGGGCAGTAGCACACAACACACGCATTGTCGGAGGACAAAGGGCCCATTAGGATGTGTCTACGCAGAAAAGTTATTTTAGACTAACAGCGATTATTATGAAAAAACCTTGCGAGTGTCTATACAATGCAAGTGCTATTTCAAAATAGCAGGTGGCTTATTTCAAATTTGGCAAACCTCATTCTATGAGGAGTAGTAGCTATTCCAGAATAGATATTTCAGACTAGGGGCTGTGTAGACAGGGAATAGGGGCTATTTCAAAATAAGCTATAGTGTGTCCTAAGGCGCTAATCCGAAATAGGCTCTGTTGGGTCAGGACGCTCTATTTCAAATAGCAGAGCGCTATTTCAATGCGTGGTTTGTGTGTAGATGCACTATTTTGAAATAAGTGATTCCAGGAAATCTCTTCCAGAATAGCCTATTTTGAAATAACACTGCTGTGTCGACCTAGAGCCTTACAGTCCAAGACTCCCACTCCCACTGATGGCAGGGAGAGCTGCATCAGGTTCAAATAGCACTATTGTATTATAGATGCTCCTTTGACCAGCGTTGCACTCTGAGGAATTTCTACTACAATTCTGGACTGAGTTCTGCCTTACCTAGGAATTCCTTGCCTATTAGCATTTTATTTCACATCACAAGGTTAATGCCATTTGAAGGCAGGCTGTTTTTCATTTAATACGAATTGTGCTCCTTTGTCTGCTCTTCCTCTAACTTTTGCTGCTGCTTTACTTCTACCAATAGCTGTTCAAAAAGAAACTGAAGGTGGGAAAAATAATTACCTTTGGCCTCAAGTGCCATATTCTATTGGCAAACCCTTTAGGTTTAACTCTCTGACTACTCTGCCTCATGCAAAATGCTATTGCTTCACTTTGTCCATTTATTCCTCACCATTTTAAATCTTTCCTCTGAAAGATTAGTCACAAGCTGGTAGTTCCTGCCACTTTTCCCCCAGGGATGTTGGCTGCCAGGGAGCGCTAACAGCAGATAAATGATGTATGAGCCCTGATGACTCAGTTGCTGCTCTTAGGCGCACTGTGTCTTTCAGCTGCAATCACAGCACATTCCGGCTAGTTATTCTTAATTCTCCCAATAAGATGAATCTCTCCTCATCTAGTTGGGTTGGGGCAGAGGCTTGTTATTGCTTAGACTAGGAATTTGATAAGACCGAAAGTAGGAAGGAAGGCTGGTGTATGGGATAAGGTGCTAACGGTGGCATTCCCAATACATGTTCAAGTCCTTTCTCTTCCACAGACTTCCCATAGGGCCGAGGAGAAGGTCGCAGTCTGTCAAAATCAGAAGAGTGTTGTAAGGCTGAGGTTCATGAATGCCTATAAAATGCTCAGAATGATGCGAGTCATTTAAGCACCTAGCTACGTACCGCTTACAAGGAAGTACGCTCCACAGAGCTGCTTTCTTCTCCACTTCCCAGTCACTTATAATGCCCCATTAATGACACCACAGGAGAGGTCCCTTTGGTCTGTTTTGTTGTTATGAACAAAGTCACTTTTGAGGAATCTGGTAAAACTGGTCCCTAACACTCTCAAACTAAGAGGAAACATTTTTAGAAGGAGCAATTTCCCAGCCAATTATTTGCCAAATAAGAGGATTTGATCTTTACTCTGCCCCATTATTCCTGCTGTCCCCCACCATCACCTGACATAGCTTCAGAAAGGCATTGTTTCTTGGTGTGACTAACAAGAGGTCTTGATCAAGATGGGCAGCAGGGACTAAAGATAACTCCAAAGTTCATATTTAGACTCCTCATGGGCCCTGTGACTGCAGGCTGTCCAGGCATCTTGGACAGGAGCTATTTAATATTTGCTTTGACTATAGCACATTGGGGGCGGGGGGGGTGAGATTTGCCTGTATAGCAGCAATCAGTGGGACCTACACAAACTCAGCATGCAGCCTGGGAAACCACTCCAAGCTATCATTTACTCCAGCTTGTTTGTTTCAGTTGTTCACTCAACCTCTGTACACCAGTTTCCCAATCACTCACTCTATGACGGTACCCTATTATGAGGTAGGGACAGCGCATTAATGGTTATGCTGCACTTCAAAGATGCTTGTCTCATCTAGTGCCCAGTCCTGCTCACAACACTACCAGTGGCAGAACCCCCAATGGCTTCCCTGGGAGCAGATTTCAAAGCCTTAGCTGTTATGCCCTTCAGGCAGGAAGTGTCTGACTCTAGCAAAGTGCCATATAAGTACATAATGCTTTATTTACACTTAGCGTATGTATCTACTCTACCTATCAGGGTCAATCTTCTGGAGTTCAATTTAGTGCGCCTACTGGGGACACACTAAATCGAACTATCAGGGCTCAACAGTTAAACCTGGTACTCCTTATTCTCACAAGGCATAAGGGGACAGCCTGATAAATTGATCTTAGATACATCAATTCCAGCTATGCAATTTTCATAACTGGAATGGCATATCTAAGATCGACTTTCAGGTCTAGTGTTGACCTGCTGTGCGTGTTACTACTGTGAGTGTGGCCCTTCAGTGACTGGTGTGTCTCTTCTTTTTTAGTCCACCCTTGGATTTATTGCCCTGGTAATCAGCACCATCCACACCCTCACCTTTGGATGGACCAGGGCCTTTGATGAAAACCAATACAAATTCTATCTGCCACCAAGTTACACGCTCACGCTACTTGTGCCATGTACCGTGATCTTAGCGAAAGTATTCTTCCACTTGCCCTGTATCCACCAAAGACTGCGGCGCATCAGGAACGGCTGGGAAAAGGGAAGGTATGTGAAATTCACACTGCCCAGCGCAACAGGTGAATATTCAAGTGGAGAAAGTTCCAGTAATGTGTAGCAAAGCCTTCCTTACAATGGAGCATTTCAAAGCACTATGAAGATTTCTGGAGGTTTTCCCTAATTTGTGTAGGTTTCTCAGTGACCTTAGAAAAATCAGTTGCCGTGAAACTAGTTATATGCAGTAGTATTTACAATATGTTGCTGATTTGCTAGGGTAATTATTGCCTTAAAAATTGTCATGACATTTGAAAGAGAACTGTAAATATAGGTAGAAAACAAATGGAATTCTGTAGGTTGTATTGGCCAGTTGAGACAGCATCTGGTGATACTTTGTACTGACACTTCTCTGTTGGGGGCCCATCACTGTCTTTTTTTTTTAAATAGTGCGGGGGGCTGTTTGCATCCAATATAATTATGAAGAAATCCTTCTGCCTGTGACCTAATGGACCATCTGACTCAGATGCTAAACCAAAAGAATGGCACTGGGGAGGGTGAGCAGTCCAGGGGGATCAGAGTTCTTGACTCTGAAGCTGAATGAAGACAGTTTAACTCTCAACAAGAACTATCTTCTGCCACCGTCACACAAGCATCCTGTTGCTTGGAGAAGCATGGGATGAGTTTCCCAACCTGACCCCTGGACACATCAGAGTATTTGCTACTTTCTCAAATGTGGATGGTTTATAGTTTTGGTCATGTAGATATGGACGATGCAGGTGCATATTTGTACAGTTGGAAGAGATTATCTATTTCCAAAGGTTATAATAGATTTTGAAGACAGCACCGTGCCTAAAGTGCATTTACACCATAGTGTAATCCGCAGTGGTCTCTCCTACCACACATTCTCAGTGATACAAAACCAAAGTTTAATGAATCACCTAATGGAAGGAGTGTAAAGATACATCTCCAAAAGGACACACAGCTTCATGATTTTGACTCTGGGCATGGGGGAAACAGCAGTTGAATGAGCAGTGAATAATGGGTGAAGCTGTTCGAAACTATTTCAGATCAACATGTCCAACTACAGCTATCAGGTTTATTTGTTTCACTGCCAGCAAAGACATCGGCCTTCTCCGTGATGGACCCATTACATCAAAAAATGAGACTTCACAGCTGTGAACATTATCACAGGCTAAAATTAGCTGTTTGTTACCATGTCAGTCATAGACGGGACACCAACACAGCTACATATTACAGGCCTGATTCTCCAGGGCCTTGCAACTTCACTAGTCATTTACTCAGCAACAAAGTGAATATCTCACACTAGTGTCATTTGGTAGAACTTCTCACTTCATTTGCACAGAGGTAAATAACCACATTCTGTACTAAGCAGTGGAGAATCAGACCCTATATTTGTTTTTCTTTATCACAATGATATTTGGATTGTTGACAGTCTGAACAAATACACTATTCTGGATTGAAAAAAAATAACCAATGTTGTAGGTGCTTTACAACACAAAAATCCACAATCCTCACCCCATAGAGATAACAATTTGTCTGTCTAAGACCACTACAAAAGATCCTTTCAAGGAGACTCAGGAGGAAATAGACAAGTCTCAGCAAAGTAGGGTGTTAGGATCTGGTGGTGGTAACCTGATTTCCTCCAACAAAGTGCGCAAGATGCTGTTGGATGGTGCCTTGGAGAGATGACAGGTATCAAGACCTGAATCAGCAGAGAATTTTTAAAAGTTGCTGCTGATCAGAACTTGCTTTTCAGCCTTAAACTGTTGGGTAGAGTCAGACTTACAAGCCGCTACTTAATAGTCCAGTGATGATATTCAGGTATTTCTGGTGTGTCAGAGTCACCCTGGAATCTCAGAACATCATGTCTTCCTGCTAAATAAAAGGAAATCAAGCTGAGAGAGATTATGCAGAATTTCACAATCACACAATAATTCCTTTGATAAGGCAGTTATTGTGTGTCCCTGTTGTGCCTTTCGGGGCAGGGAGAATTTTCTAGAAGCCCTCCACGTCCAGATCATTATCTGCTAACGTCACTCACAAAGCAAATTTGTGCAATTGAATGGCAAATTACAGTGTCGGCAAGAAGTCTGAGCCAAAAATCACCTCTGGTGTAATTCCATCCACTTCAGTTTAACTTGGAAGAGAATTTGAATTCAGTCCACTTCCTCATTCCAGCCTCCTGCTGTATTTCATCATGGGGCAAAGCCAAGATAAAAGCACCAGTTTTCACATTTTTCTGGCTAAGGGAAAGCATCTAGATTCTGATACTTCCCCTCACTTCTCTGCAGCAGGCAACCTGGTATATGGCTGCCCTGGCCATAAAAGAAAAGAAGAGAGACAGGAAGTCACATGAGCCTTTGTCTTCAGTGTGTGTATAAAAAAAAGTGTTGGGGTTTTTTTTTAAATATCAAAATAACATTTGTACTGAGACAGAGGGTTTGACATCAGACAGATCATTTAATGAGCAAGAAGTGAACCTGTAGCCAATCAGTGGGCCCTGGGCCAGTCCTGGACCATCCATCACTTTGCATTGAACCCCCAAAATCTTTGTATGTAGTTATCATTATTATTGTTTTTTATTATATTCTCTGGAGTCTGGACCTTGACTGTACTTTGACCAAGAAATTTGGGCCTTGACAAAAAAGCATAATTGACTATTGAGTTCCCAAGGACCAAATTTTACCCTACAGAACTTTAGCCTAATTTGTGCAATTTTTAGAACTGCTCTGCCCTTTGCTAGCTAAAATTCTTGACAGTAATATTTTGATTAATTTATTCTGACTTTAAAAAAATTATTTTTAAAAAGTGTTAAGAAAACTTTGGAAATGCTCTGGGTCTTTTAACTTTTCCCACTGCATTACGTGCTGGAGGGTTGAGGAATGTTAGCATGAACATTTCCTTGTTACTCTTGTTATTTTTGTACTTGGAGTTTGTATATTTGTTGCAAGATTTATAGCTGAAATGGTGAACTTTATATTTTTATTTTCTCTTTTGCTTACTTTGTGCCTTTGGGATATAAGAATCTATGAAAAGCTGTGAGAATAGGGCCAGTTTTAGTTCTTTGTCATTGCCCTCTTAGTCTTACAATTAGAGCTGTATAAAGATAATATGAATGTGTCTACATAATGCATCAGTATTAATGTGTGCCGTCATCTTTTCTATAAAGAATACGATGTTAAGCTGGAGTCTTTATTAAATAAAACTATCAATAAAACAACAATTTAGATGTCAGAAACAAAACCCACTACTGTAAGCAGTTGCTTTTTGCTATTGTGATGGAGAAGATACTGAACTAGAAGGACCAATCAAGTTTGCCAGTTCTAGGTCATGTGAGTAAAAGGTAACATGCCACATATCCAGTTACAACTGAAATACATATATAATTATCGAGCCCTTTGTGGGTGCTGGCCATGAATATTATTCAAACTGTTGTAGCTGAGGAATAGCAGCACTTAATTCAGTAAGCAAAAAGTTTTCTTACAGAGCTAAAGGGGAAGTGCTTTGAGGGTGGAAAGCTGCAATCTTTAACACTCTTCGGCCTGGGTTCCTTTGGTCACTACCTCAAAGAAGTGGGAAAACAGATCCACAACTACTAGATCTGCAGTGCAGCATTTTAATGAGCTAATTTGTAAGTTGATTTTAATGAGTTGATTTAAATTCATGTGCAAAAGTTTAGCCTCTGCAGGTTCGGCACTCTGACTCCATCCTTACAATACAGGGGTTCAAGCAATGAGTTTGGCCTCCCCTCTTCAGGGATTTACTTACAAAGTGATCTGTCAAACTGTGGTGAAATCTTAAGTGGGATGCCATTTTTTGAAAACAGGTCAAAAGGTACCTAGCCAAGTCCCCAAGAAGGCTAGCACAAGTACAGCAGGAGTTACATCTGAAAGTTTGGTCCCTGCTTGCATAACCTGTCTCAAAATGTCATGCATCAAGTCAGAGCAATCTGCAAGTTGTGTAACAAATCCATCGTTTCAAAGTGAAGGCACTAGGGAGGTTTGGTTCTGTTTATTGTTTAGCAAGTAGTTTTGCAGAACTCCTGTACAGAGTAATAGTTTTCCACTACCAAGAACTTATGGGGAAGTCAGAGCCAGATAATTCAAACATGTAATGGACAGTACTAGAAGATGCACCCAGTGTTGCTCAGGTCCTTAACTCAATTTTTGTTATTCTTCATTTACATCAATGCTGGGGGTGGGGGGCTGGGCCTGAGGATGAGCAGTTCAGTAAGCAGGCTCCCCTAGGGAGAGAAGACTATCCCAGCAGCTTGGGGCCAGGTAAGACGTGTTTCTACATGGCCATTGCAGCACCAGCAAGCACAGTCAGGAAAGGGGTGCGTGTCCCTGGCCCGTCCCTTTCACCTGCGTGCTGATTCTGTTTTTCTGTATGGTTTTAGGAGAAGCAGTCCCGTTCCAGGCACAATCAGACTCTTACCTTACTGCCCTGCTTTCCATACCATCTACTCTGCTGCCCTTGTGCAATCATTATATAACAGAGCCCTCCCTTTCCATTTCATGAGATACAATCCCATTCCTAGCAGAGCCGCTTGCGCTGGCACAGCCAAATCTTAACTTTGCTTTAAGTTATGCTAAGAGGAAGCTGTACTCAGTTGAGTGGTTCTAACTCTTATTGTTTGGGAGGAATTCTTGAACAGGCATGTTCTCTACAATATATGGTAGATGGCCCAGAAAAGGTTACCCACCCCTGGCCTAGGGGAAGCCCTGAACCTTCATGCCCTCCCCATTAATATCTCCCCATAAGGCTCTGTGTGGCCCCCAGCTGATCTTTCCTTTGGGTCAGTGACCCATGATAAAAAGATTCCGCAGCCCTGGAGTACACTCATCTTGTTGCCACTGATTTCAAAGAGAACCGAGTACTTTTTTACTGGCGTGACCAAGCACGGATGAGTACAGTGCCTCCTCCCATCACACACCCACTCTACAGGCTGTTAGAATCCCTCTTCCTCGAGGCCTGGAGTCAGTTTCCCTACTACTCAGCAAGGAGGACAGGAATCCACAGCTGTCCTAGAGCAGTGACAAGGGCTACGTGCTAAAGGTTATGTGCAGATGTTATTTTCAGATTAACTGATTGTAAGGTCGTGTGCTGAATGCTGTGCAGGAGTATTCGTCCCTCTGCACGGGTCATTCAATACTTGCAGATCATGTCTAGAACAAAGTAACTTTCAGAAGGTAAAGCAGCTCTCCTAATTAATGCTGACACGCTACAACATACCTCTCAGACCCGTGCTCGAAGACTGGTGAAGGTCTAAGCCAATGACAGTTGGGAGCATTTAGCATACCCTTAATACATATCCACGCCAGCAGTTTTTCTAGCAAATAGGAAATGTCAGGAGGTAACAGAAGTATGTCTGGAAAATTCAGATGCCTGCACAAGCAAGGTCTGCAAAAGGTCTCTCGAGTTATCAAAGGGACAGTTTTAAATGTGTAAAAATTACTTGACGAGTGGTTTTGTATCCAGCTGAGCTAATATTCAGCCAGGTGCTACCGTTCATACTGCTGATTCTTTCCCATTCAAACATCCTCTTTGTTCCCACTGCAGCCATCTGCCCACATCTAAGGCTTGGTCTACACTGCACTGTATCTGCATCTGACTGTAAGGTCTGTCCTCACTGAGGGAGGTTGGTGGGAGCATTTTTCCCGTAGGCCTCCCTTACACCTTACAAGAGCAGGAGTCGACTGCAGACCCCAGAGCAGTGGTTCCCAAACTTTTCGGTATCATGCCCCCACTTTTGATTTTTGAGAAACCCTCATGCCCCCCCCACCTCTTCTTTACCATCATCCAACCCGCCTTAACAAAAATTCAATTTGCAATTAAAAACAAACACAAAACCTAAAAATAAGTACAAAGAGTTTTTCTTGGCCCCTTGCAGGTGCCTGGTGCAGCCCCAGCTGGCCAACTGCTCAACCTCCTGCAAGCCACCAGAGCTGCCCGCTCCAGCCACCACCTGCCTGAGGCCTGTGCTGCCAGAGCCACCCACCTGCCTGCTATCTGCCCCACCCACCTGCTGGAGCCAGCTGCCTGCCTGCCTGCCAGCCGCTGGGGCCCCGCATGCCAGTGCCAGCCAGCTACCCACCCGCCTGAGCCGCCCACGCCCCACACTGCCAGGGCCAGTCGCCCAAGCTACACACTGCTGGGCCAGCCGCCCACCTGCCAGCCACCCACCCGAGTCACATGCTGCCAGGGCTAGCTGCCCACCTGCCAGCTCAAGTCACCCGAGCCCTGTGATGCTGGGGCCAGCCATCTGAGCCCTACGAGCCCCATAAGCCAGCCACCCAAGCCCCCCTGCCTGAGCCACTCCCCCAAGCCAGGCACCACCAGCCTCTGACTCTTACCCCATCCTCCTCCCCCAACCCACACACATGCACCTTTGCAGGAGACAGCTAGCTACATGTGGGTCTTTGCTAGGTACCTGCTTTTATAGCAACTGTGCCAGGTTGTCTACATAAAATGGCAGGGGCTGAGAGTTGAAAGCAAAAGCTGGCTCTTTCTTTGGGTGGGACAAATGATGGGGGGGCTGGGTTGCCTCACACCCCCCCTGGAATTTCTTCATGCCCCCCCGCAGTTTGGGAAACTATGCTCTAGAGAGATCTATTTCACATGTCTTTACCAGATGCATGAAATCAAACTCCAGAAGATCAACCCTCAAGACATCAATCTCCCCGGTAAGTATAGATATATCATGTCTAACTAAACCTCTATTCCCTTGTGCCATTTTGCCCTCCATGACTGTTTTTAGCCGTACAATCAATCAGTCTGATCCTTGAACTCAAAAACCTCCAACAGTCATTTAACAAAGGGTTGGGGTGGTTGGAATACAGAGTATAATGGCAACCATTCACAGGTGACTAACGTGAAACCTTGATCAGCCTGCACCATTCAAACAAGCCAGACCAAACACAAGATGAGTGAAATGAAGCCATTGCATGCAACGTAGGGATTTGGTCATTAAGCTCTTTAAAATATCTGAGTTGGTCATAAAAAAAAGCTCCCCCCCCCCAATAAAACAAGGATACTGTTATAATGGTATTTTACATCTGCTTTCTACAATTTCCATAAATTGCTAACATCTTTTATACTTAACCCACTGCTGTAGAATCATCCCATCAGAATGTGTGTGATACATCAGAATTCACTGGCACAGCTTACATTGTAAGATGTAAGCGGGTTGGGGAGAGGAATGTATGAAAAGAAAGCAAATGTGTGTCATTGATTTTTTCCCCCTGAGTTTTAGCATCTTGAGATAAATGAGTTTCTGTAATAAAGAAATTGCAGCATTTGTGAGGCAATCTTCTAAGATTTATTGATTTCTTAAAAAAGATTCATTAAACAAAACAAAACAAAACA
This sequence comes from Carettochelys insculpta, assembly GCF_033958435.1. Lineage (NCBI taxonomy): Eukaryota > Metazoa > Chordata > Testudines > Carettochelyidae > Carettochelys > Carettochelys insculpta. Next base: position 62,752,626 of record NC_134144.1, read on the forward strand.
AAAAATTGTCCACAACATGTCAAAGGAAACAAAAAACCCAAATCTCGTGGGATCATCACCAGGCCACAACAGGATTAGCTTTGTAGTTCCTGTAATCCTCTGCACAGAAGAATGCTAATTCAGTTTCATTTGCTGAAAGAAACACAAAATAAATATTCAGCACATCCAATAAATTTATTATTATTATTGTATTAACCATACAGCAGCCTATTAGCGTTAATTAGAACCTCAGACTGCATTCAGTGCCTTTTTTGGTTAAAGGCAATCACTAGTCACCACCTTGTTTGTTTTTACAGTAGACCCAAATATTATGTTTTGACCTGGTTAAAAAACTAGAATATTGCTATATAAATGCAAACAAACATCTCCAAAATCTTCAAGACTAATTTCACCAAAAGCTACAAAACCTTTGGATGGAACTCAGCAACCTATACAATTGCATGTTTATTCTAAGAATCAGAGAAAACAATGAAGCTTGGGGGAAGTGAAGTTCAGTCCATTATTCAGTTACGGAGGAAAAAAAATCTGAAATTAGCCTGTAGGTATAATAATTTAATACATAGAGGATTAGTAGAATATTTTACAGATCACTTTACATTTTCCCTCGTGGCCCACCAAAATATGTGTCTGAAGAAGTTAATTTTTTGCCCTGCTAATGATTAATTCATGAGGCTTCAACAATATGCAAAGTGAATGACACAAATTGGCTTCTCCGGCAGTACCTTCAAATACCTCTAATTATTCACAAGGGATATGGCACAGCTAAAGGACCCACAAAGGTTCAGAGCAGTCACAGTTCTTTCAACCCAGCAGGTCAAGGACTTCCTCTTCTAAAACAATAAGTCAGCAACATTACTAATTCAGCGTGGAGAATAAAGCTGTTGGAAAACCTTCACAATTATTAAACATGGAATTCTTTAAGGTGCTGAGCCAATAAGTTCCCCATTTGCTTTTTAAATTAATCCTGATTTTAATGAAGTCTGCCTGTCTTATAAAAAGGAGCAGAACAGGTTTTAGAATCTTGACTAAGAAACTGACAAGACTGTTTGCAATGAATGCTGAACACTTTATTAACATACATTCTTTCTCTAGAAATAGACATCCATTAACTTTGCTGACGAGATAATAGCTGTAATAATCATCACCACCATAAGGATTTCCTATAGATGCTTGTCTAATACCCTCGTAATTTAGCTCTCTACAGCCCAATTTTGCTAAGTGCTGAAATCAATGATTTGGAGTTGATGAGGATATACAGCACCTTGCAGGACTGGGCTCCTGGCATTTTACAAAAGGGAAATTATAGTGTTTGCTTCTAGTAAATGTTGTTCAGCCTAATTATTTAAAATCTAAACTACAGTAGTTGATTAATTACCATTAACTCACATGAGTAACAAATTAATCACAATTTAAAAAATGTTGATTAAATCACACTGTTAAGCAATAGAATACCAATTGAAACATTCATATTTTGGATGGTTTTCTACATTTAAATATATATATTTCTGTTGCAACACAATACAGGGTATAAAGTGCCCACTTTATGTTATTACAAGTATTTGCACTCACTCAAATAGTATTTTGCACAACAGTATTTGCATGAGCTGAACTGATATCTATCATGAAAGTAACTTACAAATACAAGTTTTTTCTTGTTATATAACTATATTCATAAGCAAAACAATGTAAAAAATTTCAAAGCTGATGAGTTCACTCAATCCTACTTCGCGTTTGCTCAAATCGCTAAGATAAACACGTTTGCAGACAATAATGCTGCCTGCTTGTTCAAAATGTCATCCAAGAGTAAGTAGTATTTGCATGGCACTGTTTTAGCAGATGATGCTCAGTAAAAAAAAATAACGCGTTAATTAAATTTGTGACTGAACCACTCCCAGAGGGGATGGGAGAACTGTTTGTCCCATTCTGTTTTACCTGCATTCTGCCATGCATTTTGTATTACGCTCATCCCTTGCTACATGAGCACAATTGGTTCCCAACTTTCTGCTCCAAGGGGAAAACTCATAAGAGGGACACTAAGTTCTCGTTAAAATACATGTAGAAGTCTCTGATTGGTTCCTAGTGCTCCTGACTCAGGGAAGGAGAGGAAGCAGGTAGTGCTGCTTTTGTAAGGTAAGTGAACCTTGGGTTTGAAGGTTGGGGAGGGTTAAAGGCTGGAGTTAGTTTGGGGCCATGAGTGGGAGGGAGGGTTAAAACCCGGTAGTGGGTTGGATCCATGGGGCCGGTGAGAGGTTCAGGCTGCTGCAGGTTGGGTATGTGGGCTGGCGGGGGGTGGGGGGGCAGGATCAGGCTGCAGCAAGTTAGATCTACCGGGCCGGCGGGGTGGAGGGGAGTCAGGCTGCTGCAGATTGGGGCCATGGGGCCAGCAGGGGTCAGGGTGCCGCGGGGCCTGTCTGCAGGGCTGGCAGGGGGTTTAAAGCTGCTGTGGGTTGGAGCTGCAGGGCCAGCAGGGGGTGGGGCTCAGAATGCCACGGGCTGATCTGCGGGGCCAGCCTGCTGCAGGTTGGAGCCGCGACAAGTGGAGTAAGGCTCATATTAGAGGGAGGAGTTCACTCATCTAGTGAGCTAAGGTAAGTATAGATGTCCCTCATTTCAGCAAGTACTCAAAAGTGAAAGTACTCGTTTAATGAGGGAGGAGTGTATAGCAGTTCTGGATAATGAACCAGCACATGTTCACTTTAAAAAAAAAAAAAAAACACTTTCACAGCAGCTTTGACAAAACACAAAAAAAGTGCCAGTGTAAGATTTCTAAAAATAGTTACAGCAGTCAACCTAAAGTTTAAGAATCTGGAGTGCTATCCAAAATCTGGGAGGGACAAGGTGTGAAGCGTGTTTTCAAAACTCAAAAGATCAACACTCCAGTAAAGATGCTACAGAGCCCTACCCAATGAAAGAGGAAAAAAAAATACAGTAAACCCCACAAGAGATATAATTTCAACTTGCTGCTGCAGCTGTCTGCCCACCCACCTTCTCCCAGCTGGGGGAAGCCAGGGAGAAGCTGCACCTAGCTCCCTGCTGCCACCTGATTCTGACTCCCTTAGGCTTGTAGGAGCCCAGAAACTGACCAGTGCACCAGCGCAGGTCAGTTTCCTGGCTCCCGCCAGCAAAGGGAAGCAGGGATCCATGCTGCCCCCTGGTTCCCAGCTCCCTGCCACCCTGGGAACCAGGAAACTGACCAGCGCTCATGCACTGGTGAGTTTCCCAGCTCCACCTGTCTCATGCGAAATTTGAGATATACAAGGGTGTGCAGGAGCGCAACCCTCGCATAACTCGGGTCTACAGTAATCGAGCTCCTGTTGGTGGCCTCTGATTCAGATAATGAACATGAACATCCACTGGTCTGCTCTCCTTTGGATCACTATCAAGCAGAACCCATCAACAGCATGGACCCATATCTTTTGGAATGGTGGTTCAAACATGAAAAGATGTACAGATGTATATGGCACATAACTGGCTATGCTACACTCTTGTTACTATTTTGGGATACAAATGTATCCCGAAATAGCAACTCTGGAGCTAAACAATGAGCTCAAAATAGCAGCACTATTTGAGCGTGGTATTCCATTTCCACCACCCTTTGCCGTCAGAGGAGTAGCGGAAACCTCAAAATAGCCCCCTATTTTGAAATGACACCAAGTTCAAAATAAGGTAACTTGAAATAACTTATGCAATTTGCACTGCATAAATTGCATAAATTATTCTGAGTTACATCTACAGTCTGCACGTAGCTCTTTTGTGCATCTGATGAAGTGAGTCTGTGCTCACGAAAGCTCATGCTCAAAACTTTTCTGTTAGTCTATAAGGTGCCACAGGACCCTTCGTTGCTGTTACAGATCCAGACTAACACAGCTACCCCTCTGATACATAGCCGTTGTGATTCTGGCTACAACAAAGCCATGTGAACACCTCTTCTCACTTTGAGGTGAGATTGCGAACAAGAAATGGGCAGCATTACCTCCTGCAAACTGTAACCAAACTGGTTTGTCTCCACAACTGGCTGAATAAGCAATAGGACTGAGAGGATTTCTAGGTTCTAAAGTTTTACTTTTTCTTAAATGCAGTTATTTTTGTACATAGTTCTACGTTTGTAAGTTCAACTTTCATGATAAAGAAATTGCACTACAGTATTTGCATAAGGTGAATTAAAAATACTCCATTCTTTTGTTTTTGATAATACAAATATTTGTAATCATAATACACATGAAGTGAGCACTGTGCACTTTGTAGTCTGTGTTGTAATAGAAATCAATGTATTTGAAAACATACAAAATATCCAATATAATTGAACAAATGATATTCTAGTATTGTTTAAGAGCACAATTAATCACACAATGAATTGTGGATTATTTTTTTAATTGCTTGACAGTCCTAATCTACACAGATCAATAGGAGATTTACAATTGATTTCAATTGAGACAAGTTCAGGACCAGAACTAATGTCACATAATTTGCATCACTTGTTTTCTTTATATTACCATGCTGCCTAGGAGTCACAGTCATAGGTTCCATTGTGCTATACCCTGTACAAATGCAGAACAGTCCTACCCCAAAGAGCTTTTGCTACATTTTTATTACTTAGCAGAAATGCAAATCTGCTCTCTTACTACACTATTCTGCTTCTGAAAGTCAGTGGAAGAGAGCTTTTCACACTGAGGAAAAACTTTAATCTATCAGAACACAAAAAAAGCAGCTCTTTTAAAAACCTCAAAACTTTTCAAGCGTGAGAGAATATTTCACATTACGCGGCAAGAATTTCATTTTACCTCATGCAGCAGTCAGACAGACACTAAGTCAGCGTAAGTCGTGAGTAAGTAATTTAACCTGAGTAAGGAGGTAGTGTTTTTCTAAGCCTTTCCCTTCTCCGCAAGTACAGAGAAATAAAGAGTCTAGTTCATCACACTTTATTTTCAGAACATGATTACTCTGGTGTGCTGGAAACATACTGAGATTGCATCAAGTTATACTACTCTCTTGTTCACAGTGTCACCTGTTTTAAATGTAGGAATGTACAAGAATTCATCCATGTTGTCTTGGGAGAGGAGGACCTCGCTGGAGGAGGGCAACTCTAAGCAAACTGCTGCTGCTGCTTCCCAATGCCTTGCCTAGACCTAGGTCATGCTATGTCAAATCTTAAGTAAGACTCACGCTGATGATAAACATATATACTAACTGAATTACAGGACTCTCAAATCTTCAGAATGTTAATAAACCAAAAACTCAGTTTTCTTCTCCATTAAAAGGAATGGTTTAGCAGGGGAAGTGAAAGAATGTCTTATTGTTAATATTGCAATAATGGCCAATCCTCTCTAAAGCTTTGTATGCAGGACCACTGTGCTAGGCACAGAACACACATAATTCAGGACTATCGTCACCTCAGAGAGGTTACAGTACAGGTCAAGTGGTAGGATGGCACGCAAAGAGGAAAGGGGGAAGAAACTAATAGTATTAGGTGCAAATACCGAACAGAAAGGGGAATTGATGAGTGTGGCTTAGTGGCATTCACCAGGAGTAAAGGAAAGACATTAAAATCAGTATTTTCTGAAGTTCCTGTTATTTTTCACCAGTAGTAAGATTTATAATAGTCTGGTAAGGGGAGTGGAGGCAGCACCAGTGACTGGAGCACTTTCAACTGGATCAGATAAAGAGCTAAACCACAGGTGACCAACCAGTTAGAGACAAAGAGCCAAGATAGCAGTGCACAGAGTGCAAAGAGCCACATATATCTGTTTATATATATATAAATAACAATACCTATAGACTGATATATAAAAATATATAATGTGTGGTCCAATGCCTCCTCCCCAGAACCAAGCACCCCCAGCCTTCCAGCTCTAACTGAATGCCCTCTCCCTCCCACAGAGCCAAGCGCTCCCAGTCTCCCACCCCCACTCTATCTTAATACCCTCCTCCACCCCCAGGTCCCCTCCCTCCCACTCTAATTCCATGCCAGTGACTCACTGGAGCTGCCACCCACCTCTCCCACTAAGTGGCGGGGCACATGCGCAGAGCAGGCAAGTGGTACTCCCAGTGTGCAGCCCTGAGGAGGAGCCACATTTGAAGTCTTAAAGAGTCACACATTGGCCGCCCCATTGCTAAATAGCACTATGTAGGGGAAAATCCTACACTGGCTGGGGGAGGGGCCAGGAGACCTAAAGCTGGATGGGTTCTTCATTCCTAACTTCTTTTGTGATGTTTCACTCACAAAGTAAGACTGTTGAGCACCGGTTTTAAATAAGCAATACCCTAAACTAATTGGAGCCATCTCAAAGCCTGTGAATCGGCGTCAAAGTCTCAACTGCTCTGCTACCACATTATCATCATCCAGACAGATCCGCACAGAACCAAAATGACATCCAGTGACAAAATTTCTCTTATGTAGGCATCTCTAACTCTCACAAGACAAGACGTGCATTCCTCTGTCAGCGGGCCATCAGGTTGATTTTGACTACCATCATGTTCACCACACCTTCTAAGCGATATTATTTTTTGTTCCCTGTTCACTTTGAACATTGCATTGCACAGTAAGCACACCTAATCTCATTTCATTATTCCACACTAGTTCCACCACTTACACTTCTAACCAAAACATCAGTTTAAATGTTACTGATAAGATTAAGCAGACATAGTACTAATAACCCATCTGTCAATCATTTTAAATTACCCTCAGTAGAATTCAAAGCACGCCTACTAGAAATCACAATCTGCATTCTGAACATTTGGAGTGCACTTAGCTACTGCCCTCTGCCCAGTGATGTGAACGTACATCCTCCCTACCCACCACCCCCCAACATCTTCCCTGGATAATTATTAGGTAGTGTAAAGAGCATCAGGAACAGCATTTACTTTTCAGCCAGCTATCCAAACATAATCAGCCGGTTATCATTACAATGACAAGCACAATAATCAGTCCTGTCAGTCAACATAAAGGTACTCCTACCTACTCCAGCTGCCTTCAAAGTGCTGTCTCCTTTTAAAATGAGTTTGTCATCATCCTCCAAACTCACTACAAGTTCATTGGTCTAGAAATAAGTAAACAGAGATAGGACAATAAATGCAGGTTTTACCAGCTCTACTATTATGTTTTCTAGAAGTGCATAAGTCCTGTTGTATCCACACACAAAAAAGGGGGGAAAAAGAAACAGATAGTGAATGTACCTTGGAGCCATGTGCTTGGTGAATAATCTTCATCGTATCTGGAAGAAAATACAAAAACTTCCTTTAAGATGTGGTTTGCAGCACTGGGCAATGGCCCTGCGGGTTCTACATTTGTCATCTCTTGGATTTTCTAAGTATTCTCTGTTCAAAAACAAGAAAAAGCTCCCCACACTGGCAGTTAGCCCTGCAATACACACCTGAAATAAGAGACTCAGGCTAGGTTCTTTTCTTCTTATGTATCATCACCTGGGTTAGAAGTTCAGACAAGTGAAGGTCTCATGAACGTTCCCACCATCCCGCTGTCCGGCCGCCAACAAGAGGAGTTGGAAGAAGGGAGAAGATGGACGGACGACAGCATATTTCAAAGGGGCCCAGAGGTCCCAGGCACTGCTGCTGCTATTGCGGCAGCTGGATCCCCAGGCCCCTTTGAAACACTAAGGAACCACCATTCCATGCAACTCTGAAGGGAGAGTCCAATGCTGTACACTGGGTGGCACTAAGGGCTGACTGCCCTCAGCCTTGCCCCTTCTGCCAGAGGCTCAGCCACTTCCAAAGGCACAGAGCAGGGCCCCTCTACATCTTGCCCCTGGTGTCTGTCAGCCCCACTGCCCCTTATCTTCATCCTCTGCCCTCCAGGATACCCATGCAACTGTCTTCAATGAGACTGCACAGGTGCACTGTAGATTACTGGAATTAAAGAAGAACCCAACATGTTCTCCCATAGCAGTGTTGGCTCTGCAGTACTAGCAGGAGGAAAAACAATAGTGACAACTTCATTTTGTCACTTCAAAATAAGCACAGCTGGCAGAACACACACACTGGGATTCCGTGAGCAAAGTTCAGGAAAGACCTGCTATAGTTAAATACACAAGCACTTTAATATAAATAACAGAAGCCCAAAACATCTCTGTTTTGACAAACTCAAAAAGAGGACAGGAATGCTTTTCCAGCAAAGCAGCTAGAAACCTGATGCTATTTACTTACTTGTAAATCTAGAGGGAAAATAGGTGTATTAGAGTAACTTTCAAATTGGTGTGACTGAACAGTCAGAGCTCTGGGACTGTCTCACTTAAAGGTCCCCCCACCAGGCTTTAACCTATGAGTGCACATACCACTTTGGCCCATTTTCTAGATTTTATTCATAGCACTTGAGGAGAGTTGAATTGCCTTGCTCTCCCTCTGCAAAGATCAGTAAAGAGGCAGATTTAGCAGACCTACACTACACTATATATCTAAACTATATATACACTACAACCTATATATCTTAGAAGCCAGCCATACATGAAACAACACGTACTGGAATCTTACTATGTCACAGAGGTACTGCAAGACAACCAAATGATTGCATTAAAAGCATACTAAGTTTTCATCTCTGGGAAGTGAGTAAGAGAAGCATCCAAGATTTTTACTAACCTAAGCCAGTTCTATACCCCAGTGAATGCAGCCCTAGATCTGCTTACAGGTGTTCAGATTCTAGTACAACTTCTCTTCCCCAATCTCTGAGGCTAAGGCTAAAATGTTGTTTCTATTTTAGGATACATTTGGCTTGGTTCCCCACTCCACCCTTCTGGGAGCCAGAAAACTGACCAGCCCTGGTGGGCTGATCAGTTTTCCAGCTCCTGCAAGCCCAGGGCAGCCAGGAACAAGGCTGCCGCCTGGTTCCAGTGTCCACTGCCTTGCGCGTAACTTGAGGATCTACTGTAGTAAGCCCCACAGAAAGCTAAGGCTAAGCTAATGTAACAGGAATCAATCTGCTGCCCTGGTGCAGTTCTGCTCCTTTGTTCAGTCTGTTGAATAGCAATTAGTCATATGTCCCCAAGCACAAACACAAAGTAAATCTCTCCTGAAGTCATGTGTGGGACTAGAACAAAGCTGTGCATGGACTGACAGCAGGGACCTGCAGGTATATCACAGCATGAAGAATATGACAGCACAGATTGCCTTTATTTACCACAAAGGGGTGGCATTTCAGAGACAGATGTTGCAGATCTCTAGAATGTTAAGTCCTTAAACAATACAATATTCACACCTATACTCAAAATTCAGAGAAACACACTAAAGGCATAGCTATTAGAAAACTGAATTCTAATCCCTCATTCACTCCTGTTTTACACCTCCTGATTCCCTATCAGTGTGGGTAGAGAATCTGCCCCTATGCCAGATTAGTCTCTTGATACACGCGTGCATGTCCCAGCACCACTCGTAGGAATTATGTTTTGTGCCCCAGTTGGAGGGCAATAGATGTAGTTTGCCAACTCTGTCGAGGACAGAGAGAAGTGGGAAGAGCGCTGATGGCAGAGAAGCACCTGTAAGGAAACCCCTGGAACTGTTCATCTTAGGAAAGGTTTATGACTCGGGGAAGGTGTTCTATTGTAATCTTGAGATATTCTTAACGCTCTGTACTGCATGTCCCTGCTATCATCCATTGCATCTCTTTTGCTCCACTCAAGCAGCATCCTTAGAGCCAAATTCCAGAAAAGGGATAAATCTGGACTACACAGAGCATGTTCTGTTCAGAATATGGTGCTCTGCACCTGTTTACACCAAGGAAGCCTGCATATGAGCAGCATTACTTGCAACAAGCACACAATTAGATTTAAATTTTACCCCAGGCTATTTCATTCCGAGCTTACATTTAGGAGTTTTACTATTTATTCAGCCACGTTTTCCTCCTCCTCTTCTTGTTTAATATTATGTAAATTCTTTAAGTACATAAATCTAAACATTTTCCACTTACTGCCCTCCACTCCATTGTGACCTCACAATTAGTAACTAGATATTGAAATGCATAAGCACGAAGAGAACTGTGATTTCAAGGTACTGTGGGTCACAAGCTGCTCTGCAGAATGGGAACAGAGTTTAAAAGGCACTTATAAAAGTGAAAAAATTAATTCCCCAAAATGCCTTTGCCAATTAGCAGTAGAATTTGTTATGTGCTACCTAATTCTGAAGTGAATAAAGAAGTTCATAATTGCTGGGTTTTGTAGACATGATGTAAAGCTAATGGTATATATATATACAACATTTGCAGCAGGGCTCTGCCAAATTAACCATTAGCTTGACTAGTCATTTCCTCAAATGACAAATGTCGCATCTGATGAAGCGAGTCTTTGCCCACAAAACCTTATGCTCCAAATGATCTGTTAGTCTACAAGGTGCCACAGGACTTCTTGTTGGTTTTTGAAGATACAGACTAACTTGGCTACCTCTCTGATACCTGAAAACAATGCATGTGTTTTTCTTCTGCAGCTCCTTTGAAGAAACAACTAGTCCTGATTTACTATATTTAGATGGAAATGACAATGCAGTTAAATCACATGACAATTGACATAACATACAGTACCCACTTTTTTTTATTAACAGAATGAGAAAAAAGTCACATACCATATTTGTATTTTTTAAAGGGAGGTGGCAGTCCTGTCCTTAAAGACACATCTATTAAAAATAAAGAGAGCACATGAAAAGGATTGTAAGTTTTCTTTTTATATTTTAAAATGATTACTTCACAAAGCTTGCATCCTGAACTTGAACTTTAAAATAAATCTCAAATCAGGAAACTTGTCTTAGTTGAAGAACAACCAATACAACTTTGAGACCAGATCCTGCAAATTTTATGGTATATACTTAACTTTACTTGTGAGAATTAACCCCACTGACTTCAGTGGAACTACTCACATGTATGTTAAGAAACAGTCTGCAGGATCAGACTCTTGGAGTCTTAGCCTCCAAAGCTTTTCTGTCATGTATTTCCTATTAACATTTTCAAAAGGGCAGAAGTCCTGCTTCCTTAGCTGCACGCTGCTTGTGAACAAATGACATATAAGTTAATTGGATTTGGTCAAACAAAGTCTGCTAACCATTTCTCCAAATGAAACCACACTGCTGAAAATAAACCCTTTTAGGGGCTAAATCTTGCCTGGTGTTGTGCAACACCAGGAAATGCTGAGCACCTACGTGCATTTCTGGCTGACAAAACCCAGCCTGGAAGAAAATAAGTCCTGGAGAAAACACATAAGGGGCTTCCACCATTGAGAACAACTATGCAGAAAACTTCCTCCCTATTCACATGAGACCACCTTTGCTTTGCCTCTCTGCCAAATACCAGTGAAGCCCCTAGTCATGTGGGAAGCGAGGAGAGATTCTCTAGATGGCCTATGTACTTAATACATTTTGAGAAGCTGCCCTACAATGCATCCCATGTGGTGACTCTTGCCAAACATAATCATGGGGGTTTCCAGCGTAGTGCAGAGGGGACGAAGTAATGCCTACGTGCAGTTGGACATCCTCTGTGGAAGCCAAAGTCTCCATGAACCCCAGCTCCCCAGCACCTGCCCCCTCGGTCCTTGGCAGTCCAAAGTGGAACAGGTGCAGCTGCAGCTTGAATGAGTTTTTCCATTAATTTCCTCCTCTACACCAGCTTATGCACAGACAGAAAAAGTACAGGGATCAAATAAGTGCACAAGAACAGTGTCTTACCATTCTTCACAAATGTGATGAATTGCTTTACTGTTTGGTCCAAGTTAACTCCATGATACACCACAAGTCTGAAATTACGGTGCTCAAAGGAACGAACCAGACGAACAGTAATGGTTGAGTTTTCTGATGACATATGAATTAACTGCAAACACCCTAGAAGACATTAAAGAAAGTAATTATCAAGTTACTTTGTAGAAATATAAACAGCTAAAAGAAGTAGGCCGAGATACATTAGTCTGACACTTCCATGTGCAAAATTACCTAGTGACCCTTAAGTGAATGGCCATGCTCCGGCATGTTAGGGTGAATTGCACGGGCACTTGAACAATGCGGTGAGGTACGTGGGGTGGAGGCAGGGTCCAGAGACCCTTTTAAACTGTTATAGGGAAATATGCCTCAGCACAAACATGCTAAACCACTAACCCCACACCAAGAACTGAGGAACCAAGTAAATTGGGCAAGTCTAAATCAGTCAGCAATGGAATTTACTGAATTGCTTGCAGACTGCACTATCTGTAGCCTTCCCCCCCCGCCACCCCGCCCCCCATCTAAAAGTGACAAACATGAAAAACCTATACAGGAAAGAGCCATGGCCTTTGACCTAGCAGCCCAGAGGGCCAGCTGCACACCTTAAAAGGAAAAAATAAGCATGACATGTATGGTTGCGTAAAATGGGGAGGGGGGCTGAGAGGGGCTGCAGGCAAAGAGAAGCAGAAGCAACCAGGATGTGATGTGTCAGGCCTCGGGTGGAGTCAGCAAACGGCAGGACCATAAAGGGGGGCAACAACATAAGGAGGGGGAGGAACTCCCGAATCCTGGGGAGACCGGACGCTGTCTGCAACAAGGACTGATCACCCTTCGCCGTTCCTCCCGCCTGCTCGCGAGTTAAAAAAAGTAGTGCCTGAATATCTCTTGGTACCACGAAGAAATTTGTAACAGTATAACTTAGACAGTCAGATGCAGTGTTTTGTTCCTGTACCTGCTCAGCTGCGTAAGTAGAAGTTAGCATTTGCATTTTTATTTCTGGTTTTCCTTTGAGTACCCTGCCATAGCTATGTGTATTACTGTGTGTATGTCTTCAGTTTCACGAGCCTGTAAGGGTCACGTGTAAGGCTGAGGCAAAGACACCCCAGAACCCCTGAAAGGCCTTTGACCCAATGACCGGGAAGTTCTGAAAGCAAGCTGCCTCACCTGGGAAGCATGATCCACTGAACCTCGTGTTCTACAGGACAGTTTGGCTGTTTGTACCTGTACATCACACTCTCCTATTAACCCTTAAGTCCTAACCCCTGAAACTCTAAACTCTCACTTCCTGGGGATAGATAACAGCTCTTAGAAATCAGGATAAACAACAGCCAATGAATTCCACCAACCCGTGGGCTGTTTTAAATAACTACTGGGAGTTAGAAAAACCTCAGGGGGCGTTTCTCTTTCTTTTGGGTGTAATCCTATTCCTCCTGTTGTTAGTGTGGTGTAAGCCATGGCTATAACTACACCAGTTTCGTAATAGCAGAATTAATCTCAGTGGTGCGGGTCATCACCAAGAAGCAGCCCTCCTTTTTTCCCCACTTCACCCACCTCTCACCTCCACCCTTATTTAGGGCTTCGAGCACAACATATTTGCTCCTCATTCCAAAGAGTTAAAAATGTACTAGATTTTTAAACATACTCTGTCCTCCCTTTAGATCCAATTCTGCATCACTTTTGCCATAACTACCATGGATGCAGGGCACGGTCATAGCCTCTTCACTAACACAGGATTGTCCAGGATGGTAAGAGTAGAGTTTGACACTACTCCTATGTTTACAAAGTCGACCTAGGCTACACAACTCCAGCAACATGAATAACTTAAATGGAGCCAATGTACTTTAGACAGAGTTATTGTGGGTTCTGCACTGCAGGGGAGTGGGCAGTCAACAGAAGAATTTCTCCCATTGACTTCCCTTACTCTTCTTGTTTGGGGTAAAGTAAGGGGGTCAGCTGGAGTGACCTGCAGTTGATTTGGCAGGTCTTAACTAGACCCACTAAACTGACTGCCAGTAGATTGATCCCAGAACATCGATCCTACCCCCCTTTAGTGTAGATGTAGCCGAAATGTCAGATGCCCAAGTTCTGAAGTTCTATGAACATAACTTCCACAGAGTATAGCACCAGCATAATTAAGCCTCAAGGTCAGGCCCTATATGAAGAAGAAGCGGATGGGCAGGGGAAGATATGCAGTACATGTTTTGCTTTTAATTTATTTGTCAGTCCAAGTCACTGAAGAGTCTGCCTGTCCTCTATGATCTAACAGATAGAATATGACACCATTAACAATAATACAAGGTTATTTATAATGCATCAGTATTTCAGACACAGAATATAGTAAAACGCCTGTACTACTACCTGAAGCTCATCTTCATGTCGAATAACAAATTAAAATTAAATCGGACAACATAAGGGCAATGAAGACAATGTTATGTCATTTGTGTAGGACTTAGGAGGCAAAATTCTCCTCTCATTTACACTAGCATAAACCCCAAAGCAATCCACTGGGTTTACACCTTTGTAACTAAAGGCAGAATACAGACTGGTAGGTGGATTTTTTTGGCTTGTTTGTTTGTTTTTCCCCCCCTCTTCCTCTTTCCCCTTTAAGCAAAATGAGAGATTTTAGTTCAGCACCTTCAGACTCAATTTCCAGTCTAACCAGCAGAGCTATTTACTACCACTGACAACATCCCTAGTTCTCAGTGATGGATGCTCCTCCACTTCCCAGTCTTCCATGAGTTCATTAGCTTTCAGGTGTTCTGCAACAATGACAACAGGCCACAGCTTCAGTGCTAGGGAGTTTGTCTTTAGCACAGAACTACATTTCAGCTGCCTTTGCCCAATGACAGCTACTTCCATTACCTGCAACTATCTGCGCAGTTTTGGGTCTCTCTTCCTCATTCTATTTGTCTCTGACATATTGGTTCTTTTTGTATTTGTCGCACTACAATAACTAAAAGTCTCATGAATCTGAAATATTTAAATGGTTTATTTAGTTTTTATCAATCAAATTTTGGATACTTATATGATTCCTATTACTGGAGTATCTGAACACCTCACAATCTTTAATCCATTTATGTTCAGGACACTGCTGTGAGGTAGAAAAATACTATTAACCAATGGGAAACAGAGGCAAAAATCTCCCAAATCTAAGGTAGTGCGCTAAACCCCAAGCAATCCTTCTCCTAAATAATACACAGGGCTTCACTTCCATTTTTGTCTGGGGGGGACCCTTCTATACCCACCAGACTCCCCCACCCCCCGACACTTTCTGAACACACTTCCTGGGATCAGAAGATTTTAAGGCACAAAGAGAAGCTGCTGAGTTTAACATTCAGCACCTAGATGAGGAAATGCTGATAACTTAGATTGATCTGACACTGAGATTAGCCAGATTCCGAGCTGCACTTCTCAGGAGGCACATCACAGAAGGTCCAGCCCAGAAAAATCAGTGAGCTGCCCAAGGCAGACATATTGATAGTTTGTGTCTTACAGAACTCAGTTGATGCTGGGCTCTTTCTTCCATGTCCAAGACACACATAAGATTACCAAAGCTGACTAAAGAGCTGTGTGCAAGCCCTGCTCCTGCAGTATGGAGGAAACCAAAGGTCAGGCAATCCCTTTTCCTTTTTCTCCTCTGAAGCTCATGAATGGATGAGAGATCTAAGTGACAGTGCACTGAAAATTCCCTCAAACTGCTTACCCCTGACTCACGCCTAGATGTCCAGCCCCCTCCCTCTTACCTCCCAAAACCTACTACGGGCAGCCCCCCTGCCCCTCACAACCCTCCACTGCTCTTCCTCCCCCTCCACGCCTGTTCCTGGCAGCCTCCAATCCACTACAAGCCGTCTCCCATCCCTCACCCCCTTCCCCCCACTACACACACATACACGTGCTTTGTCATGACCTCATACATAGTATCCTGCAGGGCCTCTACTAGTAGGTCAGTCTTCTATACCAGATTTAGACTGGCTACACTACAGAACTTCCCTCATGGAAATGCAAGCAAACTATGCATTCTCTTAAAAATATTTTAATGCAGTGTTTTGCAAACTCAAATTGACTTGCTGCCTTCCTAAATTGCGTCAGGGAGATCTTCGGGATCAGCACCAGTGCACAGGCCAGTCCTGGAGAAAGGAATTTTACACATAGTGCCATCTAGTGACTGAACGGTATAATACAGTTTAATAGTCCATTACATTCCCGTTTCAAGTTTTACATTCCTACCATTTACATAAAACTTACACTACTGCTAAATCCAGCCTCCCTGAGTCATACTGGTTTTCTAATTACACAACACTACCATATAACGCAGTCATCTGACTGTGCCAACAATGCCCTGACACTATGTACTTTGGACAGACTGGGCAAAACCTTTGCCAAAGAATAAATGGGCCCAGAGCAAACATCAAGAAATGCAATACACATACGCCGGTCCGTGAACACTTCAATGGAGTGGGCCATTCTGTTGAAGACTAGAGAATGTGTGTCCTGGAACATGGAGAATTTAACAACAGATTAGAATGAGAGATTTGTGAGTTAGGGTACATATTCAAATTCAACACATTAACACGTAGTATGAACAGAGACATCAATTACCTCACATAGTACAAGGACTGTTTCCCTTCCTTTGATGCTCGTAATTATCTCAGACAGGACAATTAACTTCCTCCCCACCTCCCACCTCCCTTCAATCCTATTCAATTTGTCAGTTTTTATTGCAATTTTTTTTTTTTTGGTCCTCTGTACTTATGTCAGTCTGTTCAGGAAATGAAATTGATCTGATGAAGTGGGTCTGTCCCATGAAACCTCATCACCGAATAAATCATTTTGCTAGTCTTTAAAGTGCTACATTTCTACTGCTTTGTTTTGTTGGAGTACAGACTAATACAGCTACCTCTCTGGGACTGTTCATTAGTTGCAATAACTGTATCGTGTCAGTTTAGAATTTTTGATGACCTTGTTCTTTGTGAACTTTCTGTAGAATTTGCTCTACTGTTTCTTCTTTTGGAGGAACAAATTGAAACATTGACGACATTTTCAGCTGAACTCTACTTTGTCTGTCCAATCACACTGGGCTGGGGCAAATGAATACTTTTTCTTTACAACAGCTGAAGTTGCACATCCTTTTTTCCATTCAGTCTGATACAGTCACTACATTCCAGATCAGACAGCTCTCTAAAAGCATTCATAAATTCCTTTCGTGTTTTTATCCTGTGTGGCTATTGTCCTCACATCCAGTCACTTTTGGAAACAGAGTAGACTCTCAGAGTTACGAGCACCAAAGAAGTGGAGGTTGCTAATAACGGACAGTTTTAACTGAACAAAATGTTACGGTTGTTCTTTCAAAAGTTTACAACTGAGCATTGACTCAATAAAGCTTTGAAGCTTTATTATACAGAAGAAAAATGCTGCTTTCCCTTTAATTTACATTTAACACAGTACTGTACTTGTTTTTGTTTGCCTCTGCTGCCGCCTGATTATGTGTTTTCACTTTCAAATAAGGTGTGTGGTTAACTAGTCAGTACAAAACTCATGTTCTAGGCTGTCCTCCCATAATCAGTGACTGCTTGGTGAGTTGAGGGGCAGGGTGACAAGGAGGGAGGTGAGGCAGAGGCAGAGACAAAGTGTAGGACTTCAGCAGCAGGGAAGGAGACACAACAGATGTTGGGACGGTGGGAAAGGAGCAGGGAACTCGGTCAACAGGCAACCAGCTACCCTGCTGTTTCCTCCCTCCTGGCAATGCAGAAACAAAGAGAGCATTCCTATCTTTTCCTCACTGCTGGGCATCCAGAGAACCTTTTATTTGTTTTCCCCCTACCAGCCACAGCTGTACAGGAGCATGAAGAGGTTCCTTCAAATGAACCTGTGCCCACTTGGGCAATAAATACACATTCTAAGGGAATTTCAGCTTCTCCCTAAGGCAACGCCAAAGTCCCACAGGAACTGACACAGCAAGGAAATGAGTTCCCAGAAGCAATCATTAAATCCCAGATGCAGAACCTTCTCCCCTAGCCTCTGCAATCCCTTGTGGCCCTAGCCCTCTGCACCCACTTCTTCACACCCTTGGTCTCTTACCTCCAGTGGCCGCACATAGATCACCCATGCAACCTGCCCACCACAACAGTCCTGATTCTAGCGACAGCCTGGATTCCATGTTATTCTGATTCACCAGGGTTCTCATTAACACATTTCATATAAACAGAGGGTGAACCATGTTAGTCTGTATCTGCAAAAACAAGAAGTCCTGTGGCACCTTAGAGACTAACAGATTTTTTGGAGCACAAGCTTTTGTCAGTTTTCATTTACTTTTTTTTGGTACCTCTCTGTTATAACTGTCACGTCAATTCACTTTCAGCACTACCTCCAAATCTGAAAAAGTGGGTCTGCCCCACAAAATTACTTTGTTAGTCTTTGAAGTGCTACACAACTGCTTTTTAGCCTTGACAGGCAATTTCAGCTCTTGGAGGACATGAAGGTGACAGTATATTAATACTAGTATGACTTCCACAGTTGTAGAGCTGAGCAAATTTGCAGATATCCATTTTATATCTATGGGAGTCCACAGATGTGGATGCAGATATTTGCAGTTCATTTTTGCACATACAGATGCAGACACAATATTGTATATATTCAAGGCTCTACACATCTATGCCCAAGTCAATTTTAAAGATAACAGTCCTTGCATGAATAGTAAAGCTACATCTACATTACAAAATAAAACTGAATTTGAGCCACTCAGCTCAATATTATCATGTGTCTTCAACTGTCAATACCATTGGCTCAATTTAGGGAGCACTACTATTGCGATCATATCATTGGAAACTGCTTGGTACAGCATCAAGTTTGAATTTAAGAGTTCAAATAAAGGCTGGTGTGGAAGCATCATGTCTTAAAATTGACTTTATTAGCCTCCAGAGTTATGTCAGATGTAACCGGCAATGCCCCCCAGTTCTCTGCTCTGGCTGCTGCTCTCCAGGTGCACAGGAATTAGGTAACAGGAAGACCGTGAATTTGAAATCGGGACCAGGAAGCCTGTGGCTGTGGGTTCATGTCTGTATGAGAGACCGAGAAACGTTTTTCTTTCTTTGCCATTAGTGCCGTGAGTGCATCTACCCACTACAAATAACCCCTGCAGGGAGTTCATGGTTCTGTCTCTATACTTGGTACTTTCTTCTGTGCTGCCTGGTGCCAGCCGCTGTCCTGCCACACCATGGGGCAGCAAGGCTGTGGTGGGGGACATGCTTGCATAAGAGGACAAAAAACTTCTTCTCAGCAGTTTACATTTGTGTGCTCCGACCCCTCGCCCCACAGGCACCATGCAGTCAGGGTTTTTCCCGTGCTCAGCCACATCATGTGGGTAGCCCCCAACCCAATAAAAGGACATGCCTGCCATTCAGTATTGACCATGCTGCCAGGCAGCAGCATCTCCTAGCTTGTGCACATTTAGGCTCCAAGGGCAACCTGATAGCTTTTTTTGACACGATAACAAGACTCGTAGATAAGGGAGAAGCAGTGGATGTGGTATACCTAGACTTTAGTAAAGCATTTGATACTGTCTCGCATAATATTCTTATCGACAAACTAGGCAAGTCCAACTTAAATCACGCTGCAATAAGGTGGGTGCATAACTGGCTGGCTAATCGCACCCAGAGAGTAGTTGTTAATGGTGCTCAATCCAGCTGGAAAAGCATAACAAGTGGGGTTCCGCAGGGGTCTGTTTTGGGACCAGTTCTGTTCAATATCTTCATTAATGATTTGGATATTGGCATAGAAAGTACGCTTATTAAGTTTGCAGATGATACCAAGCTGGGAGGGGTTGCAACTACCTTGGAGGATAGGGTCATAATTCAGAATGATCTAGATAAATTAGAGAAATGGTCTGAAGTAAACAGGATGAAGTTTAATAAAGATAAATGTAAGGTGCTGCACTTAGGAAGGAATAATCTGTTTCACACATACAGAATGGGAAAAGACTGTCTAGGAAGGAGTAGAGCAGAAAGGGACCTAGGGGTTCTAATAGATCACAAGTTAAATATGAGTCAACAGTGTGATGCTGTTGCAAAAAAAGCAAACATGATTCTGGGATGCATTAGCAGGTGTGTTGTGAACAAGACACGAGAAATCATTCTACCGCTCTACTCTGCGCTGGTTAGACCTCAGCTGGAATATTGTGTCCAGTTCTGGGCACCCCAATTCAAGAAAGATGTGGAGAAATTAGAGAAGGTCCAGAGAAGAGCAACTAGAATGATAAAAGGTCTGGAGAACATGACATATGAAGAAAGGCTGAAAGAATTGGGCTTGTTTAGCTTGGAAAAAAGAAGATTGAGGGGGGACATGATAGCGGTTTTCAGATATCTTAAAGGGTGTCATAAGGAGAAGGGAGAAAACTTGTTCTTCTTGGCCTCTGAGGAGAGAACAAGAGGCAATGGACTTAAACTGCAGCAAGGGAAGTTTAGGTTGGACATTAGGAAAAAGTTCCTAACTGTCAGGGTGGTCAAGTACTGGAATAAGTTGCCAAGGGAGGTTGTGGAATCTCCCTCGCTGGAGATATTTAAGAACAGATTAGATAGATGTCTATCAGGGATGATGTAGATAGTGGTCGGTCCTGCCGTTGGGGCAGGGGACTGGACTCGATGGCCTCTCGAGGCCCCTTCCGGTCCTAGTGTTCTATGATTCTATGATATTCCAGGACTCGCAGCTGCCAGGAGGAAGTCTCCCCCAGAGGCTAAGATTTTCACAGATTGCTGCCACTGGAGGGAAGTCTCCTCTGGTGGGTAAGATTTTTGGGGTCTTGCAGCCCTCCAGGGAGACTGCTTCAACTGCCCCCTCCCCCCCACCAAAAATATTTTCAGGGCCTTTCTGCCACCAGGGGAAGTCTCCCCAGGCAGCTAAGGTTTTGGGGGCATTGATTGCACTGGGGGCGGGGTCTCAACTGACAACTAAGATTTTCGGGGCATTGCTGCCACCAGGAAGACTACCTCAACTGGCCCCCCACTGAACCCCACCCCCATCTCCTGCTCCAACAAGGAGCCGAGGTGGGGGGGGGTTAGCGGGTGCAAGTTGCAAGGGCTTGCAGCTGCCTGAGGGGACTACCTCATCTGGCCCCCCAGAGACCCCACCTCCACCCCTTGCCCCAACAAGGACCCGGGGAGGCTAGCCGCCAACAGGGGGCAAGTCTCCTCCGTCAGCTATGAATTGCAGGGCCTGGCTGCTGCCCACAGAAACAGTTCAAGTGGCCGTTGAGCCACGGACCCCACACCCAAAAATGATTTTCAGGGGCCATGTCAAATAGCCATCCAACCTCCCAAATAACAAACCACCCCACAATGGCAATGAAATTTGGACAGCCCCATTCCCCCATGTTGTCAATGTCTGTATAGCGAAGAGGGAAGCCAAAAATCTTTTTTGCCCCAGCCTTTTCTATTCCCTTTCTTCTAACTTTGCACCCCTTCACACAGGGAAGGGTGGGTGGACGGCCAGCTGAGAATACAGACTATGCACAGAAGCATCTTCCGAACTACCTCATTAACACGCCCTCACTTTGTCTTAGTGCACACAAAGCCATTACGAATTAGCATTTTTCCATAGTGTGCATTTAATCTGAAAGGTTGCATAGTTAGCTTGTGTATAAAGTCAAGTCTATTATTATGTATAGCCGCTTCATATTCACAGGTATCCGCATTCATGGATACGGATGCAAATACATGCTACTCCTTTTTGTATCTAGAACACTACAAATTCCCAGATGTGGATGCAGACATTCTTGCAGATGCAGGTTTTTGTATCCACACAGGGCTCTGAATAGAAGAAGATGCTTATAGCCGTCCGACCAATAACCAGTCTACCTCCTGATAGTTTCATGTTTTACAACTCCCAAATGAGAGCGTTCTGCCAAGAGCTGCAAAGCGGTTATAAAAGATTCAAGAGACTTCCCTGGCAAAGGTGCCCCCTTTCACACACTGTGCTTCCCTGGGGCACAAAAAGAGGTATCCAGCAATGACAGAACTGCTTCCCAGTACTCTCTGGAGCTGTTGTGAGTAAGTGCAATAGATTTAAAGTTTGCCCAGAGCAGGGAGTAAAGCCCAAGTCAGGCCGTCAGGAGGCTCCGGGCAGTTTAGCAGGAATGTGACATCTTGCAGTCTCGCCGCCCTGACACTGCTGAACGTTCCAGGCCCTAAGCAGTACCACGGCCTCGGGCCTACACCTCGTATCCCCTCCGCTGCTGCGCTCAAGCCCGACACCGCGCCTGTACTACCCCCCGCAGCAGGCCTCCCGCAAGCCGCTCAGCCTCCACGCCTGCCGGACCCCCCTGGGGAGAGACGCGTCCGCGCCGCCCCCATCACGTCACACACGCCACGAGCTGGAAATTATACCTCAGGCGCCATCAGGCCCCCACTCCGCCAACTACAACCCCCCACCCCAAGCTCGCGCTCCCTCACCCCAGCCCCGCCCCTCAAACGGACATCCTCCCCCGTTCAGCTTACACCAATAGTCCACCTGAGCCACTTCCGGCTTCACAGCCCTCACGCCGCGCGACAGCGTCACATGACCTTTTACTTCCGCACTCCGCGTTTTCCAACGTGCGGCCGGGGCCGGTCTGAACAAGCGCTGCTCCGCGATTGGCCTCACCATACGCTGTCTCCGCCCTCGCCTTCAGTGATTGGGGGTAGTGCTCAGTGTGGACTCTGGCTCATTCAGGATTGGTGGTGGATGTCGTCGCAACGAGGCGATACGGCGCCCCTGAGCCCCGCCCCTATCCCGCCGGGCTCTGTGATTGGGTGGGGGCGCTCGGGAGATGTAGTGAAATAGCGGGTGTGGCAGGACCCCCTAAGCGAAGCTAGAGCACGTGCAGAGTCGGATTTTGTGAAGCTCTCGTCTAACGCGCTACTCCCGGCCGCCGCTATGTCTCAGGTCTGGGGGGGAGGGGTTCAGGCACTCGTTCTCCACACCCTGCTCTACCTTCCCCGGACTGAGGGGCGGCTCTGGCTCGGGCTTAGCGATTCCTCCCCACCTCCCTTTTTAGCGGAGGCTCCTTTGTGTCTCCCTGTGCCGCACCCTTCTCCTAGCCCGCTGAGAGCGGCTTGGGAGGGCAGCAGTGGACCGGGGCTGAAGCCACCTGCCCTCCCGCCGTCGCTGCTCCCCGTGATAGCCGGAGCGCAGGGGCTGGTGGTGCGCCCTGCTTTGCTGGTGGCTGGAGTAGGGGTGTGCGGGGGCAGGTCCTTGTTCCGGGGAGCCTCTGCTCCGAGCAGAGGGTTACGGCCAGGGCGCGGGGCTGGACGGTGTCGGCTACCGAAGCGGAGCCGGGCTAGCACGCTCCCTCTGCAACCTCTTTGTTTCGCCGCTTCCTAACGCGCGGCCGTTGCAAGGGGTGGGGGCGATTCGCCTCTGCAGTGGGAGGTACGTGAGCGGCTGGGGCCTTAACGGGCTGTTCCGGAGGATAGGGCGGATTGCGCGTCAGTTGCCCATTGAGGTAGCGTGGACCTGGTGCAAAGGTGCCGAAAGGGGCCTGGTCACCCAGACTCACGTTTCTTGATTTCTTTCTTTATCGTGAGTGCCAGTTTCATGTCCCCATGAAATAAGGGATAATCCTTCACTTACACAAGCCTAGTCTAGAAAACACTGGTGTGAATGTCAACTGTGTAACACTTGGGCCAGTAAACCGGCAGAGTTGGAGATTATACAGCAAAGAGGCCCTTTGCTTGGTGGGTAGGGTGAGGTGGGAAATAACTAGTAAAATAGTCTGCTGTGTAACTACTAAATCTGATTCACAAAGTGAACCCGTGTAATGAAGGATGAAGACTTAACACTTGAGGGCTGTTTTCAAGGCCTCCTTTCTACCAAGTGTTTACTGTTGATTTCCTAACTTCTTTTCCGATGCAGTATTTTGGCAAACATCTCTGATCCTGCTGCTTTCACAATAGTAGCCTTTCATTCCTAATCCTACAGGACACAAACTGATGCAACAATGGGGTGAGCTAAAGCTACTGATTAGTCTCATAGTTCAGTTGACTTTTAAATGCAGCTGTTCCATTTCTATGTAGATGGAAAAGCTCATAATTGTAACATTGATCATGAATCTTTTGCCTGTACATTCATGTAAACTCTTGTTCTGTTTCAGCTTCAGTTTTTGTCATTCTTGCTATTGTCTCATCTTCAGACCGTACAGTTGGGCTTTTTCACTCTTGCCCATAGGTATAAGTTCTTGGTTCAAGATTTAGTGGTTTTGATCTTTCCCACACGTTCTATTTCATTTAGGCTGAGTTTGATAAAGCTGCTGAAGAGGTTAAGCAACTGAAATCTAAGCCAACAGATGAAGAAATGCTGTTCATCTACAGTCACTTCAAACAAGCTACTGTTGGTGATGTAAACACAGGTATGTGTTTCAGGGTAGAAAAATAAATGAAATGCTCAGATGTTAACTTTCAGAAAGCAGAGGTGCTCATTTAACATTATAGCCACTAATGGCCATGGATTTAAATCAGTCTTGCTGTAAATCATTCAAGTGGAGAAACTGAGTTGCGCACAATGCAGCACAACCTTAACTGCCAGCTATCAGATAACTGATAGGAAACAATTTGCTGCATTTTGAGGCAAAGCCTCTATGGTATGGGCAAAGAGGGAGGACTTGTCTACATGGTGCTGTAACTGTCTTTCTCCAGGTGTAGAAAAACACACCCTGAGCCCAGCAAGTTATGGCAGTGTAAACAGCACCCCAGTGTTGGGGAGAGCTCTCCCCACACCCCGTGCTCTTGCCATGACCATGCTGCCATGTGGCAGTGCTTGAAACTTGTGTGGGCAAAGCGTGAATATTTGAAAGTTTAGGAGAGCTGTTGATCTGGCATGATCATCTTTGTAGAACTGTAAGAAATGACTTGATCCAAGCTGCTGCTACTTAGCTGAGAGCTGGTAGAACAACATAAAAGTAAAGCTGTGTTCTTAACCTGCATTTCATTCTATTTATCACAGGGCTGTGTTTGCAACTTTGCATTCTTGCCTATATTGGATCAATACTGTACTTGTTCTCTATATAGAGATGTGGGCAATAAATTGTATTGCACTAGATTAAGCAACACTCGAGAGAAATAACTAGGCTGCTGATAGCAATGTAAATGCTGCCTGAGGCAGGCTCTAGTGAACAGTAGGACAGGGTGGGCCTGCATGTATGGTTGCTTGCAGCTCCTGTTGGCTGGGCCTGAAGCAGCCATACCTACATGTATGTAGATAATAAAGCACCAGTGGCCCACCAAGGAATAAGCCAGAGGCAGACCACCAGGAAGGTGGTGAAACACTGGAAGGGGTTATCTAGAGAGGTGGTAGAATCTCTTGCCCTAGAGGTTTGGGTTCTGGCTGGACAACCCCCTTAACTGATTTAGTTGTGGACTTGATGACCTTCTGAAGTCTCTTCCAGCCCTATGATTCTATGATCGTTCACAGCCCCTGCTGTAGGAAAGCTACCCAAGCCAGTAACCTTATTTCTGTTCCTTAAGGCAAGTACTGGTTGTGTATAACTAAAACATTTTCAGTGGTTTGATCTAATTATCCTTTGGTTTTTTTTAAATATGGCCTATACTTGCTTCATACAGGATTCCTAGTATGCTAAGTAACACTAACTTTGTTTTGGGGCAGCTGTGACAAAGGCTGTCCAGTGCAATTCTTCTCATGTAAGCACTGCATCAGTAAAAGTGGCACTCAAGCTAGTGTGACTTATAATGGTAAACTGCAGCACACAACCGGTCTCTCTTTATTTACCTGGTTACACTGCTCTAAATTTTTAGATGGGCCTTAACCAGAATGACCTCTAGAGAGAGCCAAGGCAGCTAAAGCCATAAAAATAAAGCAGGTGTGTACTAAAAGCAGAGAAACTTGAAAGGACAGAGCTGGCTCTGTGATTTGAAGGACAAACCCACCCACAGATGAGGTACAGGGCTAAACCTATTTTACTCCCTTCAGCTGCTTCTCTTACATTGCAGAAGGCTGCAGACTGTAGCCCAGTTAAATGATGCAAATGACCTAAGTACTGCTGTATGACATTAAAGTGAATGCAATCTAGAAAGACAAAAACACCAGCTGAAGTACTGACCCAGTTAGTAGTGAGGTGGATCAGACATGGCCTGGTTCCAAGTTGTCTGGATTTGTTATGCTGTAGATACATTAAGCACAAACTCTTTTGTATACACACTTGCTGCATTATGGGCCTGATTCTACAAAGGCTCTGAGCTGTCTCTTTTTAAAAAAAAAAAAAAAAAAGCCTACCTTGTCTCTAAGGTTGGAATTCAAAGTAACTTGCTCAGAATCAAGTTAATGATCTTGATGTGATGGTGTTTGCTTCTCAATAACATCACTGCACCAGTTCATAGCTTACTTTTGGAACAGGCTCATGGAGAGCAATACCCTAGTTTCCCTTTTTTACAGGGTGGAGGTGCCAACTGATATAGGTCACTCCACTGCTGTAAGGCTGGCACAAGGCTAATGTTCTGACTCTGTTTATCCAGTGGTCTCACAGCCCTTACCCATGATTGCATGTAGTTCTACTAAACTTATTTGGGATCTCTGAGAACTTTGACTCAGATGACCAAGTTGCAAATTGCTTTTAATATGAAACTTTCTGTTCTCAACTTTCTATTTTGTATCATGCAATCTTTCTGGCTATGATACTTTTAATATTCCTTAAAGTATTACAGCTGAGCACTGAACCTATATATATGGAAAAAAGATATAGTAGAAAACTAGTACTGTGTGGCTTACTCCTAACAAGCCTTAAGGATTCCCAATGACTGATCAACCTGTGTTGGTGGTGGTGGTGTTGACAGGTGACCAATTTGAAGTGGAACAAATGTTCAAATGGGCTTTTTTCCTACAGCTCCCCTTGGGCCTAGTTGGTTTGACAACTGCTGTCCTCCTACTGGCTTGTTATGTGAACTAACCACATAGAAAAGTAAGTCACAGTGCTGTAAGCTACAATAAACAGGGCCTGACCAACAGAATAAACAGAACTGGCGCCTCTGTTCTAGAAAGCTATAGCTCATCTTCCAGTAGCTCAACAAAATAGTGTAGCCTTGAAAGTGCTAATTCAGGCAGGATGATGCCTCATGAGACCATGCTACCACATCAAGAGCAATCTCAAGAAAGGACTCAATACTAAACAGTTGGTGGCTAAAAGTTGGTTTAACATTTCTTGGCTAATAACTTCTGTCCTAGATCGCCCTGGTATGTTGGACTTCAAAGGCAAAGCCAAGTGGGATGCCTGGAATGCATTAAAAGGTAAATATTTTAATAGAGGACTTAAACTACCAGTTTAGTCACAAATATTAGTGCAACTCCTTAATGAGTAGAAGTCTCCTGTGACTGTTGGACAATTAGGTTTTGCTGCTGGCTGGTTCAGGTACACTTATTGTCATGGTGTGATTTAATGGATAGCTAGCTTTGTTGAACAGCAGAATTAACACTTCTGTGCTGGCACTGTACTATTGAAAGCAATGGCTACCTCCAAAAGCATCCAAGATTATTTGTACGTGTGTTAGATCTCTTGTATAGTATTGGAGCATTTCTGTCTTTAATCTCCACTCACCCATTTCTCTGAGGTAGGGAAGTAGTTAGCCCACTGTGCATATGCAGAACTAGGGCACAGGCTGGCCCAAGACTAAACAAGAAGTCTGTTGTAGAGCATGGAGCTGATCTTGGACTACCAAGTGCTAGGCTAGCACCCAAACTGCTAGACCACTTCCTGTATCCTCTCCAACACACTCACCCCTTAATACGCTTGATGCAGCACTGTTTCATTATGGTCAATTGCTCTTACAATCAAGGAAGCCCTCGCTGACCTCATCACTTCAGATTCTAAACTATCTGGTTCCCTCTGCCCAAAGATAATGTACCTGAAGTGCAAACATCTGCTGAGCCATCCTGACAACCTGAAGAGCCTTTGTATTGCTGCTATTTACACTATCCAAATGTTTTGGAGAATTGGTTATCTCATAAGTCATTGTTCAATAGTCACTGCATGGGCATTTATATTTCTGGTGAGCAAATCCAAACAGACTTAATATTAGACCCAAGAGCCAGGATTGTAAACTTGACTGCATGCTACCTAGTCAGTAAACTGGCTTGTAGTGGATAAAGTTGCCTGTTTTGCCAAAGTACCTTCTAAGGGCAACCTGGAAAGGATTGCAGGCTGTCTTGAAAGAAACACCAAATAACATAATGGTGTTGCTGTCAATAAGTGTTTGTAAACTGTCCAAGACTGGAAATATCTAACTTTCTGCTCTTGGGGAAGGCTTTTAAAAACTGCCTGTCCTGCAGCTGCATTGTTTGATCAGGTTAGCTTTAAACCCCCACATTCCTGAGGAAATCCCAGTCACCTGGTTGGAGTCCCAAGTAGGCCAGTCAGGGAAGAGGCCCGCAATGCAGGGAAGAGGGGTTGCTTGAAGCCAGCTTGTTGGGGAAAGAGTAGCAACTCTACATCTAACACTCAGGGCCCTGTTGAGAGGTGGGTAATGACTGATTCCAGGGAAAATGGCAAGGTACAGCATGGGTGACCTTCAAGTTGTCATAGGCATAGGGAGCAAATCTTTATATAGGGGTTATCCCATCACAGTTGTGCCTATAGCCCTAACTTTATGAATAAGTCTAGCCGGGTGAGTGGCTTTCAGATTACATGTGCAGACCCTTGTGGATCACCTCAGTGGTCTGCAGACCAAGTAGAAAAACATTGCCCTAGATTGACCAACAGTAACATTTAAACTTGGTAAATTTTTATGCTGCTGCTACTAAAAATAACCAAGCATTTATGCATAAGTTAATGTTTAGAGCAGGGTTTCTTAAAGTCTGAGATCATGGAACACCAATTTGTGAAACATTTATCAACTTTCTTAAATTCAGACCCCAAAAAACCTAGCAACATATACAGCAAAAGCAAAATGACTTAAGGCAGCATAGCAATGAAGTAACACTATCTAGTTTTAATAATGGAAAACATATACCCTCAGTTTGATATTTGTGTCAGCAGCTCATGGTGCCACCTGCAAGTTTCTTGCAGAACATAGTTTAAGAAATACTGGTTTAGAGCACAAAGACTGGACAAACAAGTGATTCCTTGCAGGCAGTTAGCTATGTGTAAGGTGGGTGACCCACCCCTATTGAACTGCTATAGCTCACAAAGGATACCTTCCTGAATTGCTGGCTGGGAGTGCCTCCCATAACCTTGTAATGCTATGGAATGCTCCAGGTAATTTTGACTACTTTGTAATCTTAGTTTCAACTGAGTTCTTACCAGTTCATTGTAGTGGTGAGGCTTAATCAACCCGGTAACTTTGGTTGATCCAAAGTGACTGGAACTAAAGGAAACCCTCTAGTTGTGCAGGGGTTGCATTTCTGTAATGCCCACAACTTGAATTTTCAGGTAAGTCAAAGAAGAGAACTATGCCACCACCTGGTTCTCAGCTCCACTTGACTTGCAGGAGCTAGAAGACTGACCAGCTGAGCAAGGCTGGTCAGCTTCTTCTACCCAGTGGCAGGAGCCTGGTTCATGTCTCCCTGCTGCTCCCTGGGAAACTGACCCCAGGCTTTTGCCTAGTTACCAGCTCCCTGCTACTCTGGAGACTGGGAAACTGCTCCTGTCAAGGGCAGCAGCCATGAGTCAGGCTGTCATCCCTGACAGGAGCAGGGACAAGAGTTAGGCTGCTGCTCCTGTCAGGAGTGGCAGTCACGTTAACCTGAAGCACATGCACACCCAAATATCAAGAGCTTACTGTACAGGCCAAACCCCTCTTGTTCAGCACTAGTCATGTTTCAAGGGTGCTGAACTAGAGAACTATGCTGCTAATATCATCTAGCAGCATTACCAGCAGTTCTACTGCTTACTGGGCTTTTAGAAGACATTTGGGGTAAACTCCAGCTAAACACTGAGTCAGGGCTGGTGGCTCTCAAACTTTATGGGACCATGGGAAACATGGCCACACCCCTGATAACTTATCATCCAGTTGCCTCAAATCTTGGCCAGCCACACCTGTAATCCAGCTCATGTGCCAGATTAAATGTTCAACCTGTAAGGAGTTTCTACAAAGCAGCCATGTATCCCAGCTGACTTAAAATAGTTTGCTGAAAGTTTCTAGTGAAATAGACCTTACTAGATACCTTAAGGCAGGTGACTTTTATTGCTTGTGTAACAAGTGATTATTGTAAGTACTGTGAGGTGAATAGGACTAAACATTTTAATCTGATGCATGTCTCCTGATTTCAGGAATGTCCAAAGAGGAAGCAATGAAAGCTTACATAGGAAAAGTGGAAGAATTAAAGGGCAAATATGGCATGTAAGAACTGTGTCCCTCGCTTGCACACCTGAAGGATGCCTTACTACTAGTTACAGGATTTATTTACTGCAGCTTGTTTGTCAATTCTGCAATTCAGATTAAATGATTTAATTGTTTAACTGGCTGATCAGTTGTAAATCATACCTAAAGAACTGGATAACTCAATCATAAAGTACACTTGTTACTACTTGTGATGGTCTCTCTCTTAATACAGGGATTTGGCTACACTGCTTATCTCAATCTGCTAACTGCTAGTGATAAACCTTTGCTGGAAGACTGACTATGCTGCAGTCCAAGTTTCTTGCACTCTGGTGCAGTTCACAGCTTGAGGTTTTTTTACAGCTGTTTACATGGATGTCTTGGCCACTAGAGGGCTCCAATAATCTTCCCGAATGGAGTCACTCGCTTCAAAGTTATGCGGTAATTGTGGTGACTACTGTTTCTGCTGTAGAGGAAATACGATGGATAACTTGCCATTATTAAAGGCTAGACTGTGCTACAACAATTCATAGTCTCTCTAACTTTAAGATTGTAGATGCTAGCAGCATTCTAGCTATAGGCTTCTTTACACTGACTCTATGAGGGCTGATACCCTTAATCCAAGAGCTTGACTCAGTCAGTCTTCCATCCTTCACAGTATAATTATCTACAGAGTGTGCTTGAGAGGATCTCAACTCTCCCAAGAGGAGAAACACGGGGGGAAGAGAATTACTGGAGAATGCTATTTGACTGCAGAATGCTAGACAATATCAGAACTAGTAGGGGGGGGTCCTCAGGTCCAGATTGTTCCTAAATAATGCAATTTATAGGCTGGCTACACTAAAATATAAAATGGCCATTTTGCAGATTACTGAGGTGCTGAAATGCATATTCAGTTCCTCATCAGCATGCTACTGCCCATGGCTCTTCAAAAGTGTTGCATTTTACTCCTGCCTGGCTTATCCAGCTGGTGGCTTCCTTTTGAAAAGGATCCCCAATTTCAAAATCTCCTTTTCTACTAGTAAGTTAGTGCTTATGAATTCCTCTGCTCATAGGAAGGAATAAGGGGATTTTGAAGCTGGTAGGGTCCTGTCAAAAAGGACCTCTGTCTGGATGAGCTGCATGGGAGCAAAATGCAGCATGCTAATGAGTTGCTGAATATGCACTTCAGCCCCACATTAGTAATCTTTAAAAGGGGCTATCTGCATGGCCACATCTACATTAAGACACTGATATAACCACTGTGAAACAATTTAAAGGGGAATTAATATCCCTAAGCTAATATCTTTGATGGTCCCAAAACATGCACATGTCAGCTCCATAAAGCAGTGTACTCTATTTTTTGGGTTATAGATACGGTTCACATATATTAATGCACATCAATCCTAGGCTGCAGCTGCCTTCCCCCTTCTTTCTATGATTAAAATAGAAAATTTGTGGGTTCTCCCCCCACCCCCTTTTTGTCTACTGTCAGGGTACTCTTTATTTTATGGTCTGGCACTTATGACCCCACCCTGCAGCACACCATATAAGTAAAATTGGTAATTGTAAAATAGCTGGTCAGTATCTGCAACTTCCTGGTAATAAGCAGACTTGGAAAGTCTGTAGTACTGATCGTATTTGTTCTCAGTCTGACTAGCTTGGTCTTCTCAATCCTGGCAATCTGTGCGCCTTACTTCCAGCATGAGATGATTCCTGTGTATACCTTTTCTTCAAAACCCAGCTGAAGATATCAGTGGTTATATCCAGCTGAGACTTGATTTTTATGAAATTGTCATGTGGTCCTTTTGCATTGTAATACAAGTGATGCTCTGGCACATGTGGTCTTCTACATCCACCATAGGCAGAAGTTTTCTATCTGCCTTGTATGTATATTAAATTCATATAAAAATCCCTCTGTCCATTAGCTGGTGGGGTGTGCTAATTAGAAACTACATTTCCATTCCATGGGAAATTCTAGTGCTTCAAAAAATTTTTATTTGGAACTAGAAAATGTTTTTACCAGACATGTTTCAAACACTATGCAGTAATAAAATATATACACACAATATATAATTTCCAAATGCAAAAATCAATCCATTCCTTATCAGAATGCTTCATTTCAATGTGTGGGGTATGGTTTTTTTTTTATATAAAAATGGTAAAATCATTTAAGGGGCCTGGGGGAAGCTTTTGCTTTTGACAAAAGGGTCCCTTGGAGAGGG
Organism: Carettochelys insculpta; assembly: GCF_033958435.1. Classification (NCBI taxonomy): domain Eukaryota; kingdom Metazoa; phylum Chordata; order Testudines; family Carettochelyidae; genus Carettochelys; species Carettochelys insculpta. The sequence goes on from NC_134144.1 coordinate 62,784,796, forward strand.
TCTGGGCTAGTGATGCTGTTTTAGCAGAGGATGAGCACCAAGAGGCCAATGAAGAAGTCTGCGGGATTTGGGACCCTGAACCCAGCCCTGGAGAAGGCGAGCCCAACTCCTGTCCCTAGTAACAAACCAATTGTCAGATACTAGTCCAGGCTAGGACTGAAGAGGCAGAGCCAAGGGGGAAGACCTCATGTATCATCACGTGCTGTTATTGCTGTGCAGCTACTGTAAGTGAAGATGAACTTAAGAGTGTGAGGCCCCTGCCACTCTTCCTTGACCTATGTTGTCCATCTCCCTTCTGATAGCCCCCCTTTAGGAGAACCTGCTCCAGGTAGGAGAATTAGCCTCGCATGCTAAAGCCCCAGCTATTGCCCATGATGGGCCCACACCCACCTGCTCCCTCCTACAGCAGATTTGACTGAGGAAAATTTGTGTGAAATTCAAGTGTTGATTGAGGTAGTGCTGACTGGGAAAGACATGTCTTGTTTCTATGAGGTAGACAGTGACAGGAGGTGTGTGTGTGTAGCAGTCTTTGGTTTCACAGGAACCATAAAATGGTTTGGGGGGAGCTGCCTGGGACTTCAGGTGGACCCCATGGCTGCTGCTTCAGTAGCCCAATGGATGGGACTTGTGGTGATCTGGGGATTAACTGGTGGCTTGCTGTGGGGCAGCAGCAGCCATTGGGCTCCCCCCATCTACTGTGGTGGTAGTAGTAGCAGCAGCAGCCATGGGAAGTGGAGAAAGTCCAGCAGCCTGCTCTCCTGCCACCCCTAGCTGGGTTGTTGTGCTGCCTATGGCAGCAGGAAGTGGAGCGGCCTGGTCCCCACAAGCAGTGCAGCTCAGGAGAATGGAGTAGAGCCAGAGGGGGTCATGGCACTCTGCTTCTCGCTCACAGAGTGAAGAGAGGCAGCCTGGCTGGGAGATGGGAGCAGAGCAGGCTGCTGGAGTGAGTGTGGGGACACTGATCCCTGCTAATGCCCCCACCAGGCCCTCCTTGTAAACCCTTGTGTTGTGGGACAGAAAGGGGGCCAGGCCTGGAGCAGAAGGGCTGATTGCGGATCCTATGCACCCCTAGGGACAGAGCTAACTCTGCCAACCCTTCTCTAACCTGAACAGTCTCAGTGTAATTACTCCTTGGCTGTGTCTACACTAGCCCCAAACTTTGAAATGGCCATGCAAATGGCCATTTCAAAGTTTACTAATGAAGCACTGAAATGCATATTCAGCGCTTCATTACCATGCGGGCGGCCGCAGCGCTTCAAAATTGACACGGCTTGCCCTGACAGGGCTCCTTTTCAAAAGGACCCTGCCTACTTCGAAGTCCCTTTATTCCCATCTGCTCATGGGAATAAGGGGACTTCGAAGTAGGCGGGGTCCTTTCGAAAAGGAGCCCTGTCGGGACGAGCTGCGTGGCGGCAAGGTGCATCAATTTCGAAGCGCCGTGGCCGCCTGCATGCTAATGAAGCGCTGAATGTGCATTTCAGCACTTCGTTAGTAAACTTCGAAATGGCCATTTGCGTGGCCATTTCGAAGTTTGGGGCTAGTGTAGACATAGCCCTTGTGGAAACTATTCCACACCCCTCAGGCACAAAAGCATCTAGTCCAGCACCCGTAGTGAAATCGGGATGGCCCCAGCACCTTCACTGCCCCTAAGCAACACTGAATTGCTCACAGTCTGCAGGGCCTACAGCCACTAAAGGCCATGAGGCAAGGTGCAGTGGGGCAGCTCTACCCCACTCACAAAAGGTGGGGTAGCCAGCCCTGAGCCCTGCCCAGACTGCAATGCACCCCTTCCCAGCACTGGGTCATGCAAGCTGTGTCTACACGTGCACGCTACTTCGAAGTAGCGGCACTAACTTCGAAATAGCGCCCGTCGTGGCTACACACGTCGTGCGCTATTTCGAAGTTAACTTCGACGTTAGGCGGCGAGACGTCGAAGTCGCTAACCTCATGAGGGGATCGGAATAGCGCCCTACTTCGACGTTCAACGTCGAAGTAGGGACCGTGTAGACGATCCACGTCCCGCAACGTCGAAATTGCCGGGTCCTCCATGGCAGCCATCAGCTGGGGGGTTGAGAGATGCTCTCTCTCCAGCCCCTGCGGGGCTCTATGGTCACCGTGGGCAGCAGCCCTTAGCCCAGGGCTTCTGGCTGCTGCTGTGGCAGCTGGGGATCCATGCTGCAGGCACAGGGTCTGCAACCAGTTGTCAGCTCTGTGTATCTTGTGTTGTTTAGTGCAACCGTGTCTGGGAGGGGCCCTTTAAGGGAGCGGCTTGTTGTTGAGTCCGCCCTGTGACCCTGTCTGCAGCTGTGCCTGGCACCCTTATTTCGATGTGTGCTACTTTGGCGTGTAGACGTACCCTCGCAGCACCTATTTCGATGTGGTGCCGCGCAACGTCGAAGTTGAACATCGACGTTGCCAGCCCTGGAGGACGTGTAGATGTTATTCATCGAAATAGCCTATTTTGATGTTGCTACATCGAAATAAGCTATTTCGATGTTGGCTTCATGTGTAGACGTAGCCGCAGAGAGCAAGGAGTGGTGCTCTGGCAGTGATTCAAATGGGCTTTGGGGTGCCCTCCTCCCTCAGGGGTGGGCCTGTTCCCACTACATTCCCCCTCCACACCAAGGGTTAACAGCTGTGTGCACAGGTGTACAAGCCCAGGCATAAGACTCAAACTAAGCACCAGGTACCCTAACCACTCCTGCTCTGCCAGTTTCCATTTCCTATGGAAAGTTTTGCAAGCCGCTCAGATCACCAAGTAAGTCTGCACTGTGGCCTCCCACTCATCCTTAAGGCTTCCCTTCTCACACACAAATAGTGTGCAAAGTAAATATGCTGCTACAACCTTCAGCAGGCTTTTTTCTGCTGCTTCCAACCTATTCCACAAACTGCAGCGGCATGGTTTCTTCTGCCTGTCCAAGGCGCATGTGAAAGGCTCCAAGTCCCAGGACAGCCAGAGTAGCATCTGTGCCATTAGTGTTCATGGTGATTGTGGGGACAAGCAGTCCTTTGGGCTGGTCTACACTAGAGGGCAAAGACAAACTACGTTATGCAACTCCAGCAACATGACTAGTGTAGCTGGGATCAATGTAACTTAATTCAATTTACTGTAGCATGTTGATGGCGGAAGCTCTCTTGTTCACTTCCCTTAGTCCTTGCAACCCTGTGGCGCACCAGGGTCAATGGGAGAGCAACCAGTGGTTGACTTAGCATATCGCTACTAGATCTGCTAAATTGACCCTGGAGAGATTGCTCTCCGGAGTGTTGATCTATGGGTATATGTGGACAAGTCCTTACTCTGGCAGAGTTCCAAAGACTGTGGCCTCATGGACCCCTCCAGACTTCAGTGCAGTTATGTCCATAAACCTGCCCTGGTGGTCAGCCAGCCTACAGTGTGTGCTGAAGAAATCCCCCTCTCTGTTTATAAATTCTGATCCCTGTTGGGATGGGGCAAATAAATATATATGGAGATACACATCTCATATAACTAGAAGGGACCTCAGGAGGTCATTGAGTCCAGTTCCCTTCCCTCTGGCCAAGCACCATCCCTGATGGTTTGTTTGTGTTTATTCTCATCTATTTGCTCTAAACCTCTTGGTCTTCTCAAGGATTGAGCTTATGACCCTGGGTTTAACAGGCCAATGCTCAAACCACTGAGCTATAACAAGTACATGGGTCCCATCAGTTGCCCCAGTATGATTTGGAAAGCCCGGGTTTGTAAAGCTAATATCCTGAGCATTACCAAATTCCTGGTGCAACAGTTCTTCTTCCATGATAAAAAAGGTCACCTTCTTCTCCCTGGAAATCTTTGGCACTGTGGGTCATCCCAGATCTGCAGAGTAATTCTTTCCCAACAATCAACTCTGGTTTCTCAAGCTCAGAAACAGCCCTGAATGGGGTGAAATTGCACCACAAATCTGTTCTGTGCTACCAGTTGATGGGGATCCTTTTCTTTCTTATTCTCTCACGTTTGCCTGCTGCTGGGCTGTGTCTACACTACCCCAAAACTGCAAAATGGCCATTTCGAAGTTTACTAATGAAGAGCTGAAATACATATTCAGCGTCTCGTAAGAATGCCAGCAGCCGCGGCACTTTGAAATTGACGTGGCTCGCCACCACGTGGCTCATCCAGACGGGGCTCCTTTTTGAAAGGACCCCAGCAACTTCGAAATCCCCTAGGAATAAGGGGATTTCCTCTAGGAATAAGGGGATTTTGAAGTTGCCGGGTCCTTTTGAAAAGGAGCCCCATCTGGATGAGCCACACAGCAGCAAGTCGCATCAATTTCGAAGTGCCCTGGCTGCTGGCATTCTTATGAGACGCTAAATATGTATTTCAGCACTTCATTAGTGAACTTCAAAATGGCCATTTGCATGGCCATTTCAAAGTTTTGTGCTAGTGTAGACAGCCCTGGAGAAGCTGCTGGTGCTGCCGCCACATCCTCTGCTCATTGGTGTAATGGACAAAGTTCAAAGCTGAATTCATATGCATAGGCTTTTTGTATTTAGTTGCAAGCAAATCAGCACAGAGCATCGCTGGGTCCATGCAGGCTACAGTAATTTTAAAAATGGCCTCTAGTAGCCCCAAAAAGGGAACATGAGGTGGAGAGAGAGGGCACATGGGATTTTTTTCAAAATTTGATCTCTTCTGGCTTCTGCTTTGAACAGCAACAAAAATCATAGAATGGAAAATGCTGAGCAATGAAGTAAAGGACCATGGGATACTTTCTAAGAACATGTGCCCTGAGTATGCAGTAAACTATTGCTGTGTGTACACAATGATGTACGTTAGAGAGGCCACAGCATGCCATGCGCATACTAAGAGTGCAGCTTATCTGTTGTAACTGACACACATCAAAAAACTGCACATTAAGCCCCTTGTGTCCACAAGCCCTGAATGGATGTAATTCACACCTTCTTTCTGCCCACAGAACTTCATCGTGTCAATTACACCAAAATAGAATCTCATTTGAATTAGCCCTTCTGTGTTCAGCTGGTCGACTAAGCAGAAGGAGAGCCCCTGGAGATGAAATTTAGGAGTCCCTACATAGGTAAAGACTGTGCAGTAAGACAATGTAGGAAAGATGGTAAGGATGAAATGGATTATGCAGAAATTAGTTCATTAATATTCGTGCATGGAGGAGACAACCCAAGACAGTAGAAGAAGTGTCAGCTATGATTCTATTAAAATTACTTAAGCACTAATAAATCATTATCAGTACAAACTAGCTAGAAAGATGGTGGTGGTGCATGGACCTTCATGGTTTGCCAAACCCTCTTGTTTTTCAATTATTATGGTACTCGTTAATAGAGTTGCAGAAAACAGAGTTGAAAAAAGGCAGCAAGTGAGGTTCAGAAATTAGACATTGTTTATCAGCAGGATGAGCATTCTGAAGCTTCACAAGCTGTTCTCTCTTGCTGCCAGAGGGCTGCTGCTGCACAAACCCTTCAGGGCCAGAATGTTCCTTCTTGCTTCATATCTGATGTTTTGCTCTTCTTGAAAAGTGAAAGGAGCTGTTGACTCACTAACCAGAGTGATGCATGTCATGTAAAGTCCTAAACAAGAAGATAAAACCATTGACTAATGGAGGAACAGATATTTCTGATTACAGGAGATTACTGAAATGACAGGGATTCCTCCAATAGCTGCTAAGAGAGTTGCTATTGTCTCTTCAGCTGTACCAGTTTCCATCCCAGCTTATGATGTTACATCTTTGAAGGGCAGCAAAGTCCTGATAACTGCAGAGTGTGAAAGAGGGAAAGCTGTGTTCTCAGGCAGACCCAGTATGAAGTTGAATCAGCTGTCCTCAGGTCTTGGTTGCTGATCTTGCAGGAAGTGTAGGATGGAGTTTGGACTTTGTATATGCCAATAATAAATGTTAACTGGAGTCTCTGATAAGACAAACCTTTACTTATCATTCTTATCCTTACCTAAAAGCATTATTTGCATGCTAGCGAGTGCCATAAGACATTGTGCTAAAGTTGACCATTTTATAACTCAGTGAGTGTGTTTTTCTTAATTTGAACTGTTTGGAAAGATTTCATCTATCATTTCCGGGGCCAGAGTAGGTAAAACAGATTATATCTATTACATTTCACATTACCCTTTTCCTAAAGCTTTTGCTCACCAACTTCACATATGTGTCTTACTTTGAATGGCTTTACTGGTTGTTCCTCCCACTGCAATGAGGGCATTATTGGTGATGTTATCCTGATGGTGTTTTTTGAGTGCTAAAAATGTTAGAGTGAATACGCTTATATGTGAATGAAAAATAAGTTTACTGTAGTGGAATACACCTCCTTATCCATACCATATATACACGACTATGATCTTTGTACAAGGTATACATATTAAGGTATCGTTAGAAAAATCATAACTGACTGATCTGTATTGTCCTGATAAAATACGTTGGGCAACTTTGTAATGTTATTAACCCACATTCCATAGTCCAAGCAGATGCTGGCAAACAGGTTTGTCCTAAACAGTGGAATGTGTATTTGCCTTAATTTGAATTTAAGCTATAAACAGAGTGATCAAGCAGGAAGGGAAGACAAAGGAAGCTCAAACAGGTGAGGAAAAAACAGCAGGAAATAAACTGCTTGTATCCTGGTTCTCGACTGGAAATGCTTTTCAAGAGGGGGACTGAAACTATAAAAGGGAAGGACAAACACCCCTAGGTACTCCTCTCTCTCTCTCTCTCTCTCTCTCTCTCTCTCTGTTGGGCATTGCACCTAAGAGGATAAAGGAAAACATCTGTTGGACTCTAGTGCAGGGAAGTGCTCCTGATCTGAGGAGTTTGGCCAGTAAGCTGCTGGAGCATGAAAGTTTGCTTTGCAGCCAGGATAATTTATTAAGTATCTATTAGAAAATGTTTTATCTTTTTCTTGTAACCATTTCTGATCTTTTTATGCCTCATTGTTTGCACTTTCTTAAAATCTATTTCTTGGTTGTTTATAAATTGTTTCACATAATCGAGTGTGTTTAAGCTGGCTTGTCTGGATAACGTTATTTAAGATAATAAACTGGAATATTATTCCCTTAGAGGAATAATGAACTTAAAATATTTATTCCGTCTAGGAGGGGACTAGGGAAGACAACATAGGACATACATTCCAATGAGGGAAATCTGAGGATGGGGGTGTGTTAGGGTCACCCAGCAGCACTACAGTCAAGGCTGGTGAGAGCCAGATTGGCTGCAGGTACCCACAGACACTCAGGGTGTAGCTTGTATGTGAAAGGTCCAGGTGGAAGCAATGCATTGTAAGGCATCCAACTTTGAAGGTCAGAGCTGACACAGCCGCCCACTAGTATGGATTGTAACCTGGTACATCACACTTAAGTGTTTAAAAATCAGCAGCTCTGGTGATTTTATGCGTTCGGTGCACATCCATCTAAAATGCAACATTCATAGTGCAGGTTCTAAAAATATAAATGCGTGGATGTGCCATTTGTGGATGATGCTGGATTGACAAACATGGAAAGTTAGGTCTTCTATTCCTGTAGCAGGTTCATCATAGGCAACAACAGTGCCAGGTTCCCCCTGACAGCATACGTCACTGCGATATGGAGCAACTACATTTAGATTTAATCTTCCTATCTATTTGACCCTGATGAGACTGCTTAAAAGGGTTCCAGTTATGTCTGGAGATGGGAGAGCAGGTTTATAATGTAGGCCCTTGTCCACTGTTAACTGAACTGAGATTTGCAAAGCATTGAGTGATAACAGTGAGACAGTTCCAATGTGAGCTGGGTTTGATCCAGAATCTGAGCTATATTCCTTGCATATCTGTAATGAATGTATTGTTTTCCTAGGTCTTTATGTATAAGTTTGGAAAGATTAAATTTTTATCAGCAAATGCTTATTAGCATCAATTCACCATATGAATACAAATCTATGAAAAAATATTTCTACCAATAATAACTGAAATGGACAGATAGCCAACATAAGAAAAATGCTGCTTCAGAACTTAGAAGAATTTGATTTAAGGCTAAAAGTTTGACATACGATGTTGGTACTTTGTGTTATAACAGTTACAAAGCTTTAATTTTTGAACCAAACTATGTACCATCATTAAGCAATTATGTCGCAACCCCTGATCATTTCCCCCATTTGTGAAAATGTAAATTGATGAAAAAATGCTTAAAAGTAAACAGAATTATACAAAAAATCAAATTCTGCCAAGCTCTGGTACTGAGCCCAGCCCTGGCCTGAGCTGCGGGAATAGATGGTGGGGAGCTGGGCCAAAGGGCCCGGGCCTGGAGTGAGCCAGGGTGGGGGCAGGCCATGCTGCTAGGCTTGGCCCCCACCCGGCCCCCATTTGAGCTCCGAGGGGCTGGGGGGAGCCAGGCCGTGGCTCTTTCCCCACACCCCAGCCAGAGCACTGAGGGGAGGGGTGGGAAGTTGGTTCCAGGGTCACAAACCCAGCTCTTTCCCCCAGCCCCAGCCAGAGCAGTGGTGGAGGGGAGGCAAAGCAGGGGGGAGAGTTAGAGCTGGGGCCCTTGTGCCCAGCCCAGAGAGCAGCAGGGGTGGAGCTGGAGCTGGGCTGCTTTTCCTGGCCCCAGCATGCGCCGGTGGATTGCAAAGGAGCAGCAGGGCTCTCTCTGTGCAGTGGGGGGGGTGGGGGCACTTACCCTCTAGAGGCAGGCAGAGTCCAAAATGCCATTGCCACGTGGCCACTGTTTTCCTGCTGTGGCTGCCCCGAGTGGTGAGTCAGAAGTATGTCGCCCCTCCTGTTGGTGTTGTGGGAAACTGAGGATTCCACACACTGCCCTCTGTCCAGGCACATCCAGACCCTGACCTTGGTTTAAGTTAAGAGAAGAGGAAGCAGCATACCAACTTTTCTAGTCATAGTTAGTATAGTTTAAGAGGAGTTCTTGAAGAAACCTAGCACAGACAGACAGAGCAATGAGAACAAGTTCCTATTTGTACTGACTTTGCTGGTGCTTTTTATGTAGCCAGTTGTAACTCTAGGAAAATACCTGGTTGAGTTGATGTACTCCTTGGACGTCTCTCTGTACCCAGAGGGTACGTATGTGTATCCCTCATTGATAACCACTGCTCTAGACGTTTGATGTACTCTGACACTGAGCAGCAGCAATAATTACACTGACTTGTGAGGGTCCCTTCCGTAGGCACCTAATTTTCCCCACGCAGTGTGTGAGTTCCTAGCTCAGGACTGACAATTCCACAGAGAAGCAAGCAGCTCAGGGGTTAGATGTTACACCACTGCATGGAGCAAAACCTAAACAACTACCTTTGTAGATGTGGTAAGCTCCTGATTTTGCAGACAGTTATCCACATGCTCATCTTTACATGCATGACCATTACCACTGGTTTTAGTAGGACTATCAGCATGAGAGTGGCCCTGATTCAGCAAGGTAGGAAGCATGCACCTAACTTTAAACTCAGAAGCAGTCCCACGGAAGTCTGTGGGCCTACTCATGTGTTTAAAGAAAGATACAATCTCTTAAAAACCTAAGTGCCTAAGTGTTTGCATGCTTGGAACTAAATCATAAAAGGACCAAGGCACAGGCATTTCTTATCAGGAAAATAGTTCAGAGCAGTTTGCATGAGCCTGAGTTTTCTTAGCAAAGGCAGATGCAAGTGGAGTTTTCTCAGTCGCTTCCCCTATTTTTGGCCACAAAATGCAGGCACGTTCTGCACTAAACAGTTACATTAGCTTAGCTGTATTGCTCAGGGGCAGTGTTCACTATTAGCTGAGCACTTGTGCAACTGCTTAGAGATCCAAATATCATTCAGCTGATTAGCAGAGCAGCCACAGCTTGGATTTTGCTTCTACAGGGGGTGCACATTGGCACTTGCCTTGATGCACTTCAAAGATTTATTCTGCATGTTGATGGAAAAGATGACAGGGAGCATTGCTCATTGGTGTGTGAAAAAGCTACACCCTTGAGACATGTAGTTAGGCCAACCTAACCACCGGTACAGATGGCACTAGGTCAAGGAAGGAATTCTTATATCAACATGGGTACGGCTACAGCTGTAGCAACTTAGACATCACATAAGGCCTGGTCTATACTAAAAGATTAGGTAGACCCAGTTTCATCACTCAGCAGTGTAAAATATCCACAACCTTGAAAGGTGTAGTTAATCTGACATAACCACTGGTGTCAACAGCACTAAATCAATGGAAGAATTCTTCCATCAACCTATCTGCCACCTCCTAAGCTGATTGGACAGTGCAAGAAAATCGAATCGTCTCTGGGCATGCGTACACTTGAAATGCTACATTACCTATCCTGACAGGCTGTGTTCCCTCTAATTTTTCACATCCATGGGGAAAACACGTTTTGTTATGTGCACTGAGCCATGTGAAGAAGTGCTCCACCAGTAGAAACATATGTTGCCGGCTGTGACCACCTGGAGGCGCCCTGTTAATCAGCTGGGCGGCACCTGAATCTCTCCTGGGCAGCTGCACAAGCGCTCAGCTTACAGGGACCACTGGTGACAGGAGAACCCTTCCCATCACCATCAGTATGTACACTGGAGCACTACAGAAAGGGAACACAGGAAGTGTAAATTTTTTTTTACATAGATAATGTATTCAGAGGACAACATTATGGCAGGACAACAACAGAATTAAAACCACAAGAAGGAATTTCTTACTGAGCTTGCAAAATTTGCTACAAGGAACAAAAGTCATGTGGAAAATACACAGCTGGTGTGGGGGAAGCATACTCAGAATTCACTATGGTCTTGAAACAAAAGGCAGATAATATACATTACAGGTGATTTAAGTTAAGATTCTGGGACAGCGAGAATGCAAAGTCATAAAATGCAAAGGTCACAAAAAGATGAAAACTAAAGTATAACGGGGAAAATACTAGAAATAGAGTGCTATGACAGAAAACTCTTGGGAAAATGGATTTGTACAGGAAATACATTAAAAAACTGGTAAAATTACTACAAGATTAACAAGAATAAGCAGTAATTATGGACAAATATATTGCTCAGAAATGGAAACAAGAATGAGGAAAGAAGTCTTGATTGCCTCAATGCTACACACTGAGAAGAAGCTCATCAGAGTTAAATATAGGTAAGAAAATAGAAGATAACGGGTCTAAGTTCTAATCTTGGGTACACCCCTGTGAGGTCCCAGTCCTGGGAGTTATGGCTCATGCACAAGAACTTGTGGCATCAGGACCTAATTCTAGAGCATTTCAACTGAAGTCTGTGGAGTCACGCCAGACATTTATTGCTATCGCTGAAATCAGAATTTGGCAGTAAGGCAAGGATGTCTGATGATGCAGCAAAAACACAACTTCCTTTTTTTTTTTTTTTCAAAAATGTACTTTCTGCAGAAGAAAATAAAGCAATCAGTAATTCATTGCAGGATGGGAGAGAATAAGCAAGAAAAGGCAAAGGGAAAAAATTTATGAGTGGAGATATTTTTGCTGACGGCACAGGTAGAGATATATAACAAGCTTGCTGGTAATAGATAAGGATGTTTACAATCTTCGCTCACAATTCAAGGTGAGAGGTTGGGGCAGTGGTAAATACAATCCACAGGGGAGAGAGTGTCTGTCAGAGATGTGCTTTTGGAAATACAAATGCATAACAGTAACTATGGATGGGGAAAGAACACGGAGAAGGGAAATGCCCTTCATTACAACAAGGAGACACCTTAAGGCTCCCAAGAAAGAGGTTTATTTATTTTATGTATAGGCATTTCTGAGACTTCTTGTCCCTGGGGTATATATAATAAGCCAACACAGGAAGTAATTGTAGGTCAGAGTCCTTAAGTTTATGAAAATGTCCAGAGTTTGGTTATAGAAATCAACCTCTTTTGTGAGCCATGTTTTTGAGAAAGTCATGAGCAAATTACAGAGAGCTTGCATAATAAAAAATGAATTTGCAGCACTAACTACAGCATTTATTACATGACGCCCTTATATCTATATTAGGGCTTAAAGTTATATAACATTCTAAACTGGAGTTCAATCCTGTTTCCATTCAAATAAATGGCAAAATTCCCATTTACTTCAGTGAAACAGGATTAAGTCCTGTGTGCTGCTAATTCTGTAGCATTGAGCACTCAGAAAAATAAAGGCAAAACCTAAAAGAAAGTGGAGCCATATTTCTTTAATGCAACAGCAGTGGCAGCTGCTGCAGACAATACTGTCCTTTACAGAAGTTCAGGGAAATTTAACAGCAGGTGATATATATTTACTTCCAAGATAATTTTATTCTTCATAGAGCGCGTGAGAGGTAACTCACTAGCCCAGATTTGGTTCACAGTTCTGCTAGCACAGGGATTCCCAACATATGGGTTGGGACCCAAACATGGGTTGTGATTAGATTTTCCAAGGGTCTCCAGCTGGGCAGCTCCCAGCAGTAGGTGGTTCTTAAAGGAGCCATGTGCAGCTCCCACCACTTACTCCTCTGGCTCCCAGTCCCTGCCCTGCCACACTGAAATGGAAGTCAGTTTAATTGGTTTAACATCCAGCACGCAGGAACCTGCCCTTAAACCAATTAAACTGAATCTCATTTAAGCCTGTGGGGCAAGGAACTGCCCATGCTGCAGGTAGGGGAAGGGAATAGGAGGGCTGAGGGAAGCCAGGCAGATGAGGTAGCCCAATAATGGAGCAGTGGGAGTCAGCAGTGGCAGCATGGAACTCCTGTGTGAGGAGGGGGAGGCAGCAGGACTAAGAGAGGTTTAAGCCTGAGGATGGGGGGGCAGGCAGACTGAGAGTGGGTCAGGCTCCCAGCTGCACTTCTGTGGGGTCCCCCATCCTCCCCCCCTGGAGATCCCGCAGCTGACACTGCCAGCTAAGGAGCTGTGCACCACCCAGCTCCCAGCTGTGGGGGTTCCCCCGCTCCCCCATCTGGGGATCGTGCAGCTGGTGCTGCTGGCCAGAGTGCTGTGCTCCACTCATCTCTGAGCCACGGGACTGTGCGGTCCCCCCGCTCTGGGATCCCATGGCTGGCGCTGCCAGCCAGGTCTCCGTGCTCCAGCCGGCTCTCAGCGTCCGGAGATCCCACATGGCTGAGAGGGGTTTAAGCTGGGTGGGGTGGGTTGAGGCTGAGAGGGGTTTAAGTCTGGGGGTGGGCAAATTTGGGTTAGAACATAAGAATATAAGAACGGCCATACTGGATCAGACCAAAGGTCCATCTAGCCTAGTATCCTGTCTGCCAACAGTAGCCAATGCCAGGTGCCCCAGAGGAGGTGAACCGAAGACAATGATCAAGCGAATTGTCTCCTGCCATCCATCTCCCACCTTTGACAAAAGGCTAGGGGCACCATACCTTACCCCTTGCTAATAGCCATCTATGGACCTAACCTCCAAATGTTTATCGAGCTCTTTTTTAAACTCTGTTAGAGTCCTGGCCTTCACAGCATCCTCTGGAAGGAGTTCCACAGGTTGACTGTGCACTGTGTGAAGAAAAACTTTGTTTTATTGGTTTTGAACCTGCTACCCATTAATCTCATTTGGTGTCCTCTAGTTCTTATATTATGGGAATAAGTAAATAACTTTTCTGTATTCACTTTCTCCACACTATTCATGATTTTATATACCTCTATCATATCGCCCATCAGTCTCCACTTTTCTAGACTGAAAAGCTCCAGTCTCTCCAGCCTCTCCTCATATGGGACCCATTCCAAACTCTTAATCATTTTAGTTGCCCTTTTCAGAACCTTTTCTAATGCCAATATATCTTTTTTGTGGTGAGGAGACCACATTTGCACGCAGTACTCAAGATGTGGGAGTACCATAGTTTTATGTAGGGGAAGTATGATATTCTTCGTCTTCTTTTCTATCCCTTTTTAATTATTCCTAATATCCTATTTGCTTTACTGACTGCTGCTGCACACTGCGTGGATGTTCTCAGAGAACTATCCACTATAATTCCAAGATCCCTTTCCTGATTTGTTGTAGCTAAATTTGCCCCCATCATATTGTATGTATAATTGGGGTTGTTTTTCCCAATGTGCATTACCTTACACTTACCCACATTAAATTTCATTTGCCATTTTGCTGCCCAATCACTCTGTTTGCTGAGATCTTTTTGAAGTTCTTCACAGTCTGCTTTGGTTTTGACTGTCCTGAACAGTTTGGTGTCATCTGCAAACGTTGCCACCTCACTGCTTACCCCTTTCTCTAGATCATTGATGAATAAGTTGAACAAGTTTGGTCCCAGGACTGACCCTTGGGGAACACCACTAGTTACCCTCCTCCATTGTGAAAATTTACCATTTATTCCAACCCTTTGTTTCCTGTCTTTTAACCAGTTCCCAATCCATGAAAGTATCCTTCCTCCTATCCCATGACCACCTAATTTATGTAAGAGCCTTTGGTGGGGGACCATGTCAAAGGCTTTCTGGAAATCTAAGTATACTATGTCTACTGGATCCCCCTGTAACCCCTTCAAAGAACTCTAATAGATTAGTATGACACGACTTCCCTTTACAGAAACCATGTTGACTTTTGCTCAACAAATTGTGTTCTTCTACGTGTCCGACAATTTTATTCTTTACTATTGTTTCTACTAATTTGCCCAGTACTGACGTTAGAGTTACCGTTCTTTCGTTGCTAGGGTCTTCTTTAGAGCCCTTTATAAATATTGGTGTTATATTAGCTGTCTTGCAATCATTGGGTACCGAAGCTGATTTAAAGGGTAGGTTACAAACCACCATTAATAGTTCCGCAGTTTCACATTTGAGTTCTTTCAGAACCCTTGGGTGAATGCCATCTGGTCCTGGAGTCTTTTGACTGTTTAGCTTCTCAATTAGTTCCAAAACCTCCTCTAATGACACTTCAGTCTGGGACAGTTCCTCAGATTTGTCACCTATAGAGGACGGCTCAGATTTGGGAATCTCTCTAACATCCTCAGCTGTGAAGACTGACGCAAAGAAATCATTTAGTTTTTCCGCAATGGCATTATCTTCCTTGATTGCTCCTTTTATGTCTCTATCGTCCAGGGGCCCCACTGCTTTTTTCACAGGCTTCCTACTTCTAATGTACTTAAAAAACATTTTACTATTGTTTTTTGAATTTATGGCTAACTGTTCCTCAAAATCTTTTTTGGCTTTTCTTATTACATTTTTACATTTAATTTGGCAGTATTTATGTTCCTTTCTATTTTCATCACTAGGATTTGACTTCCACTTTTAAAAAATGCCTTTTTATCTCTCACTGCCTCTTTTACATGGTTGTTAAGCCACGGTGGCTCTTTTTTAGGTCTTTTACTGTGTTTTTTAATTTGGGGTATACATTTAAGTTGGGCCTCTAATATGGTGTCTTTGAAAAGTTTCCATGCAGCTTGCAGGGATTTTACTCTAGTTACTCTACCTTTTAATTTCTGTTTAACTAACCTCCTCATTTTTGTGTAATTCCCCTTTTTGAAATTAAATACCAGAGTGTTGGACTGTTGCGGTGTTCTTCCCAACACAGGAATATTAAATGTTGTTATGTTATGGTCACTATTTCCAAGCGGTCCTGTAATAGTTACCTCTTGGACCAGATCCTGTGTTCCACTCAGTACTAAATCAAGAATTGCCTCTCCCCTTGTGGGTTCCTGTACCAGCTGCTCCAAGAAGCAGTCATTTAAGGCATCAAGAAATTTTCTCTCTGAATCCCGTCCTGAGGTGACATGTACCCAGTCAATATGGGGATAATTGAAATCCCCCATTATTAGTGAGTTTTTATTTTGATAGCCTCTCTAATCTCCCTTAGCATTTCAGCATCACTATCACTGTCCTGGTCAGGTGGTCGATAATATATCCCGAGTGCTATATTCCCATCAGAGGAAGGAATTGCTATCCATAGTGATTCTATGGAACATTTTAATTCATTTAGGATTTTTATTTCATTTGATTCTATATTATCCTTCACATACAGTGTCACTCTGCCACCCACTCGACCCGTTCTGTCCTTCCGATATATTTTATATCCCAGTATGATCGTGTCCCACTGATTGTCCTTATTCCACCAGGTTTCCGTGATGCCTATTATGTCAATCTCCTCCTTTGATATGAGGTACTCTAATTCACCCATCTTATTAGACAGACTTCTAGCATTTGTGTAAAAGCACTTTAAAAAAACTACCACTATTCATATGCCTGCCCTTCCCTGACGTATTGGATTCTTTTATATGTGATCGTTTCTCATCTGATCTGGCCCATACTTTATCATCTCCCATCTTCTCTTTCTGACTGAATTCTACAGAATCTCTATCAATGGAGTCTCGCCTAAGAGAAGTCTCTGTCCGATCCACATGCTTCTCCGCACCAATCAGCTTTCCCCCATCTCTTAGTTTAAACACTGCTCTACGACCTTTTTAATGTTTCATGCCAGCAGTCTGGATCCACCTTGGTTTAGGTTGAGCCCATTCTTCCTGTATAGGCTCCCCCTACTCCAAAAGTGTCCCCAGTTCCTAATAAATCTAAACCCTTCTTCCCTACACCATCGTCTCATCCACGCATTGGGGTTGCGAGTGCTTTAAGCCGAGGTTTGGGGTGGTGCATTTTTCCCAGGGGAGAGCCCCCCCGACACCTCTCCCCCAGCTTTTGAATTACCTTGGGTCACAAAATCTTACTGAATTGTAAAATTGGTCCCCCTCTCGAAAAGGTTGGGAACCCTGGTTCTAGCCTAAATCCGGAGCAGGTCAGCATAAAATAAGATCAAAATCAGGCCCTCTCTCTGTGTGCATCCACCATACGTGTGGAGAGGAGGGTTTAGCAAGCAGCAAGGATGTGTTTAACCAGAGAAGCTCTAACTATTAACCCCAGCCAGAAACGTTCCAAGTGCTAGTTTTGAGCCAGGGTGGAAAAGCTGGTGCTGACTGCATTGTATTTTTAGGAGTTTAGAAGATTGCGTGCTGTCTCCCCCACTCATAGGACTGACCACATGGGGGCAAGCTGAAGGAAACAGTCACCCTACTTCTTTTCCAAAAGAGACAGAGGGGTCAACACTGAGGATTTGTGCCAGTAGTGGCCATCAGTGAGCAGCTACAAAAACAATCCCTAGCATAAACCGGCTAAGCCACTCTAACCAGTAAAGGTGCAGGTCACCTTTGCATGAAACAGAGTAAACCATACCATTGTGAACTGCACTATGAGCTTGGGTTGTTTACACTACCATTTTGCACTCATTGAGCCAGAACATCAGCTTGCATCCTTGGTGCTGACTGGGGTGAAAGTAGCAAATTTCTTACAAGTGCTGTCATACCCACATCCCTCTGCCCCGGGGGCCCATAGGGCAGGAGGTTGGGAAGAGTGATGTGACTGCCAGAAAGAAATTTAAGAGTGGGATGGAATGCAAAGGTCTCAAGGCAGGCAATTGGAGAGTGTCAGGGTGTGTGCAGTACTCAGGGCAGAAGCTTGGGGTGGGGAGTCAGGATTCAGAGCAGCAGGCTGGAGGTGTGGGGGGCTCAAGAAAGGGGGTTGGTTTGTAGGAGGTGCAGGAGTCAGAGTTGAGTGTGAGGAGGGCCCAGGAGGAGGGCTGGGGATGTGTGGGGTGCAGGAGTAAGAACAGTGTGTGGGGGGGTGCAGAAGTCAAGGTTCGGTGTGGGGGGCTCAGAACAGAGGCTGGGGGTGTAGGGGAGGGCAGGGGGGCTGAACCCCCCCCATTCTTCCCAAGGCTGCTTTGCTCTTCCCCTTTCTGTCCATGTGAGGGACTGAGAGCAAAATGCACAGCTCACCTGCCCTCTCCAGCCCAAGGCAGAGAGCGAGAGAGAGAGGAATGCAGCAAGCTGTGTGCTTTCCTTTGCTCCCTGATGGGAAGGGAAACAACAAGCAACATCCCCATTCAAATCTGGGAGAGGGGGAACTTAAACCACCCTGCCCTCCCTAAAGGGCCTGGTGGGTGGGGGGGAAGTGTCTTGGGGCTGGGTGAATCCCAGACAAAGGGGCATGCTCAGTCAGCCCCTTCCACCTGCATGGCTGCCTGCTGCTTAACACAGCTGCCTGCAGAAAGCCCTAGGAGTGTACCCCACACAGCTGGCTCCTTCCCAGAGCAGGACACCAGCTGACAAAGTCCAAATGGGCTCCAATGCACACTACAAGGCCTGGTAAAAGGGACAAGTTGGAATAATATCAATGTCCTTTGTCTGGCTGAGTGCTTTTATTGGGTTTCAGTCAGCTGGATACTGTTTATTTTTGTACCTGTTCAATGATGGAAGGACAGGATGTTCCCTAAAGAAAAGCAGTTAATCCCCTCCATACTCATGTCTTCATCAGACTTTGAGCTCCGGGAAAGGAGTCATTTAGCTAATCCAGATTTGTGCAGTGCAGGGACACTTTCATTTCTGTGCATTTAATGCTGTAATAAAACCCACCGCACAGGTCACAGCACTTTCCTCCTTTATGAATGTTATCTAATCCGTTCCACGGTGGCTCTCTGAGGTGAGTATTCAGCATCACTGAACCCAACAGTTCAAAAATCGTGAGTCAGGCTTCCAAAAAGCATGACTGGCTCACACAGCATAGGCTCATTAAAAACATAGGCACACGCGGTGCTTTACGCTCCCCTGTTGGGTTGTCAGCCTGCATGCCAATCGTGTTTCAAGCTTTTCCCTGGAACCAAGAGAAGCTGGCAAGTTACTTGTCCTCATCGCACCCCTTCAGCAGCAGCAGCAGCAGCTGGGGCCTGACAAAACCCACCCAACAGGGCAACACTGGTGCTAGAAAACCCAGTTAGGAACAGCGCTGTTTTCCCAGCTCCCAGAAGCGTCGTGTGTTGCTCCCTCTGGTTTTGTGCCCTTTGGTTTGATTTTTTTACCAGTAACAAAGGCCAGGTTCACCCACCGCCAGCAGCCCACCCCGAAGGGCAGACATGCAGGGGCTTGTGCGGGCCTGAGTCCTGCCAAGCCTATGCTGGGGATCAGCCCACCAAAGGGGCCAGAGCTACTTGGGACCCTAAGTCTTAGCTCCAGGAGGGCCTTAGCGCCTCCGTTGCTGTGGACAAGGGAGGAAGAAGCCCAGCTCTGCCCAGGCGCTTGGGGCTGCCCCTGCTTGGAGCAGGGGGTTGGCCTAGGGATGACCTCCTGTGCTCTCCTCCAACGCTAGGCTGTCAGGCCCCTGACACCTGCTCCCTGCAGGGAGCAGGGGAAGGAACCCCGGGGACCGGCCTGCGGCTTCCTTCCAGCTCTCCGCCCCCTCTGCCTCCCCGGCCCCGCTGGGTCCTCTCCCCCGCCCTGCACCGCCGCCGCCGCCCGCGTGGTGCTCCAGCCGGAGCGCTTGGCTAACCTCCGCCTCCCCCGCGCTCCCTCCGCCCGCCGCCTCCCCAGGGCTGCACTGCTGCTGACTCAGCCAAAGGGGGAACTCAAAGGGCAGCAGCCGGCCCTGCCGCGCGGCAGCCCCCGGCTTCCCTGGCCCCGGCGAGATGCGGGCGGGCTGGCGGCTACCCACCGCCGGGAGCCTCCAGCTCTGAGCGGGCCGCGGGCGGCCGGACCTTGTTGTCCGCGCCCGAAGCGAAGCAAAGTTTCTCCCGTGTGTCCTCCCCGCTGCAGGCAGCCGGAGTCAGCATGACAGCCATAGCCGTGCAGGTAACGAGGGGGCGCCGGGCTCCGAGCGCCCGGCGGGGGGGACCGCGCTGCTGCTCGGACTAGCCAGATGCAGTGTTGGTGCAGAGCCACGGGTGTGTTTTCTCCCTTTGTTCTCCCGCTGGAGGCGAAATGTTTATCACCCTGCCAGCCGCCAGCCCGCTCGGCTGAGTTCTCGCTACCTGTTGCTCGTTATAGCCTGCTTGGGGCGCAGAAGCCGGCTGATGTACCTTGGCAGGCCCCTGTTGACATACAAAGGGGAGCTTCTGTACAGGGAGCCGTGTGGGTGGCTTAGTGTCACCCCCAAAATGGAAAGCGACAAGGGGCTGAGAAAGGACCTGTTGCCTTCTAAATCTATTCTGATCTTGCCCCTGCGAGATTTTCATAATTACTGCAAAGTGTAGGCACAAACTGTACTCTTGCCCTTCTGGGTCTTGATTTAAATCCACTCAGTGATCAGTTAAAGCTAAGCCGTCCTTTTACTAGCTGCAGGACAGACTAGTACATGTTTATTAATATAACAGGGCTGTAGCTGGAAAGTGCTGGATCTGGGAGAAGAAATGATTTGCAGCCGAACTATAAAAAGAGTAGAGAGCAAGTGATTTTATAAACAAGTGGGGGTAGTGTGAGACGTGTCTGAGATGTCTCATAATAACACCAGTTAATAAATCAAATGCTCCCATTTCCCCTCCCTTCCCCCACTGCTTTCTGAGTTGTTTACAAAGTTCATCAGTGACATGTTACATGCACTTCAGCAGTATGACTTCCTCTAAGCGTCTTGAGAGGCTTCATGTGAAAGATGATATTAAAAAAAAAAAGTGCATCTGTATGGTGAAGGGAGCTGTTTAAGCTTGGTGACAGAGGGACCTCGCTGACAACACCACCCCTTCAGAGGTGAAATAGTCTCCCTAAGAAAGTGAGTGAAGCCCTTTCATTTGAGAAGAGTAAACTGGCTTGGACCAAATGGTAGAACACTTACTGTCCTGCATTGTCAGGGAGACTAAATGGACAACCTAATCTGTCTACACACCCCTAAATGGAAGCCGGTGCAGGTTATAACATGCAGTTCTGCACAACTCTGAAAGAAGGCTTGCATGAGAACCTATGTATTGATATAAACAACAGTCAATGGTAGCACTAACTTACTTATTCAATCCATTGAAGTAATTAGTCATTTTAGGATTTAATTCTGCTTATTAAGCCCAGCTGCCCATCTGTGTCGCAAACACCAGATGTGTCACCTCTGAGTGATAGCTAATTAAAGCCAGGTTTCCTTTTTTTTTAAATAATTCTGTTTATTTTAAAACATGTATTGATCCAATCACTGTAGCACAAGGTGGGAATAAAACTAGAAAAATATTAGCTGGCAACAAGTTCAAACTCATGCCCACCTTTACCACCATCCCAAAAACTTAAATAATCCCCAGCCTAAATACAGGAAAATGTTTTGCTAGTTAACACATCAGCCTGGAAAACAGGAGACCTGAATTCTATCTCTAGCCTGGACACAGACTTTCTCTGACCTTGGGCAAGTCAATGCAAAGTTACTGAAGAGATTTAAGACCCATGAGTAGAAGAAACAGAGTTCAAGGTTTTATGTGCATGAGTGTATTTTTCTTTAGCTATTATTGAATGCATGTCTGAAAATCTGCCTAGGAGGACACTGGGGAGGTGCTGGTGGAGAAGAGTAACAGAATGCAGGAGGCACAGGACAGCCTGTGTAGCTGGCTTTGGAGGCACCTGTGCTCACTGAGTCACAGGCAGTAGATTGGCAGGTGTAGTGTTATAAAATCTTCCCTTTCCTGTTACAGGCAACACTAGTTAGAATTTGCTCCTTTGCTGTTATACACAACCCTAGTCTACTGCCACATGTAGCCACACTTGCCTCAAGCACCCAAATGCTGTTTTCACAGGGGGTTGGAGTAAGTTAATGCTAGGGAAACCATCCGTCCCGTTTGTCCCATGACAGTCCCTTATTTAGGCTGTCTCACAGGTGTCCTGATTTTTTTAAGAAGATGAGCAAATTGTCCCGTATTTTGTGGGGCTCTGTTCCCCAGCACCCAAAGTCTCAGGGTGGCAGCCTCCGCTGCCAGGGAGCCCCATTGCAGGGCAGCTACCCAGTTCCCTGGTGTCCTGAGTCTTGGGGCAGCACTGCCAGGGAGCTCCTCTGTGGGGAGGCTGCTTTGTTAATTGGTGCCCTGTGCTTTGAGCCAGAAGCTCCTGCTGCAGGGCAGCTCCTCCATGGGGCAGCTGCCCCATTCCCTGGCACCCCATGGTGTCAGCCTCTGCTGCCAGCAAGCTCTGCCATAGGCCAGCTGCCTCATTCCCTGGTGCCACACGCCTAGAGGTGGCAGCTCACTCTGCCAGGAGCCCCTCCACAGGGTGGCTGTCTATTCCCTGGCACCCTGTGCCTCAGTGAGGCATCTCCTCCTATGAGGAGGCTCCTCTGTGGGGCGGATGCTGTGCTCCCTGGCCCACCCTACTGGGAGGCTGTGAAGCGCCTATTCCTAGCACACCCCATGGGGTTGCTGAGTCTCTATCCTCCACTCCCTCTCACTGGGAGGCTGTGGAGCCCCCATCCCCAGTGCCTCACCATGGGGCAGCAGCCTCCATTGCCGAAGAACCCTGACATGGGAGAGCACCCCACCCACCTCCGATCACCGGAGGCCTGTGTCCCGTATTTGCCGTAGAGCAATGTGGTCACCCAAGTTAATGCTGAACTACTTAGTAATGATGTACCTGCTATTTAGTGATATATCTAATACGATATTTTCACCAGGGACTGACGGCAGAAGCTGCTGAACACTTTTCAAAATCCACTTCCAGTTGTGGATATTGAACACCTGAAAATTGGACTTTAAGGCCGTGTCTACATGTGCCCCAAACTTCGAAATGGCCATGCAAATGGCCATTTCGAAGTTTACTAATGAAGCGCTGAAATACATATTCAGCGCTTCATTAGCATGCGGGCGGCAGCGGCGCTTCGAAATTGACGCGTCCATGAGCTCATGGGAATAAGGGGACTTCGAAGTAGGTGGCGTCCTTTCGAAAAGGAGCCCCGTCTGGATGCGCCGCACAGCGGCAAGGCGCGTCAATTTCGAAGCGCCGCTGCCGCCCGCATGCTAATGAAGCGCTGAATATGCATTTCAGCGCTTCATTAGTAAACTTCGAAATGGCCATTTGCATGGCCATTTCGAAGTTTGGGGCACGTGTAGACGTAGCCTAAGACTGTAAATTTTGGGGCTGAGATTGCCTGTTTCTCAGATGTGTGTATTGTCCCTAGTACAACTGGGCTATGATCTGACAAATAAGTGTCACTTCGGTCTCTATATTGCAGGATAATACAGGATTAATAACCTGGGACTGACACAGCTGTAGCTGTATTGCATAGACTCAGTACCCTGGGGATACCTTTGTACAGTACAGTATTTTGAATAAAATCAGAGATTGTTTCCTCGTGAATAGAATGTACTGTGAACGCATAGGCTCCAAAAACTGACTACACTGAGCACTCACATAAGATTTTATAAACAATTCAAAGGATTAAAGATTTCAGAGTCTCATGAGTAACATTTTCATGTTCATATATTGCTATTTTAAAAACTATTGTTGATAAAACCCTCTTGGCCAGTTCAGTATAACACTTCTATCCCTGCCATTTCCATTAGGCAAACAATTTTTCCCACTTTTATTTTGGCTCATATGCCAAACACTCCTCTGCATCATGTGTTTCCTGTTTGTGTCAGTGGTGTTAGCCTCACTCTAGGGATAAAGGTTGCTAGTGACATTGTGGCCCTTTGGCTGGCTAGTTCTGAGTGGCAGAACACAAAGGACTCTTCACCAGAAACAAATGGGGATGTTTTGACACTTGTTTAATTTTTGAGAGAGCTGGATCTAAATAATATAGGTCAGATTGTGAAATCCTTGATTATACACCTACATTACTAGTAGCCCCATTGACTGCTCCTGGCATAAGGTATTATTTAATGTGAACAAGGCTATCACAATCTAACCCCTACTTCAAGGGTTCAGGCCTCCACTCCTTATTCGGACAAAACTCCTGTTGGTTTTCACAGAGTGCTGGGTTGAGAAGATGATCTAATGCAGAATTTTCTACAGATTCTAGTAGTTGTAAAGAAGATCAGATAGGGTTCCCAGCCTGGAGTGTCCAGGAAATTTAATATTA
This sequence comes from Carettochelys insculpta, assembly GCF_033958435.1. Classification (NCBI taxonomy): domain Eukaryota; kingdom Metazoa; phylum Chordata; order Testudines; family Carettochelyidae; genus Carettochelys; species Carettochelys insculpta. The sequence goes on from NC_134144.1 coordinate 62,808,484, forward strand.
ATTTTTAATTAAAGATAATGTCGTGATGAAATCTCCGGGAATACATCCAACCAAAACTGACAACCCTAAGGTCAAAGCAGGATCTTAGAATTATACAGCAGCTCTCTTTAATCCCTGAGAAAGAATATTACAAATTGTTTCGTAAGGCTAGAAGGCAGGCCTGAGTCTCTTTTCACCAGCTGAGATCAAGAGTAATACCACTGAAATTGATGGCTGCAACACCAGTTTTTCCACCAGCATAAATGAGATAGGAATGAGGCCCCATGAATGTTTGTGTTCATGAAGGCTGGGTTTCTATGGTGACTGAGGGCATTAATGCACCTAACACACACCCCCATCCGCCCATTCCCTCCTCAGTCTCTTTTGGCAATCTCAGCCTACATCTGGAGCAGAGGAGATATTGTTATCTTTAAAGCTGTAGTAGCTTCCACTTCTTCCTGGCTAGTGCCTTTCTGGAAGTTTAATCTTCTGGTCTGAAACTTTCCATGCTTGGTTTTGGTTCCACCAGTGTAAGTGAGATAGGAACCAGGCCCAGTGAGTGTTTATGTTCACGAAGGGTGAACCCTTTCAATATTTTTTTCAATTTGAGCAGAATCTATGTGGTTGTCTTTGAGTGAGAGGAGAATGGGGAATGCACATTTCCCAAAGTAAGTTCTTATTTGCGTTGCTGTAGTGTTGTGAGTCCTCACTGCAGATCAGAGCTTTTCTGCTCTTGGTATGGTACAAATACACAGTAAAGTACAGTCCCTGCCCACATCTGATTTCCTAATCTTGAGAACCCTTATGCCTGTGCTTAACTGTCTGTGAGTGAGTATGTAGTATGTGGGGTAGTGCTCAAGTCAGAAGGGCCATTCACGTGCAAATTTAAGCACACGCATAAGAATTCACACAGTTCACAGAACTGGGATCTCAATGGACAAGACAGACAAAGGGTAGCAAAATAATGCCTTTCACAAACCTGTGTGGGAACTCAACACAGATTTCTCCAGTCCCTATATGTTACTCCAACCACAGTACCATTCTTCTTCGATTTTAGTAGCTATGTACATTACAGGATCTGCTTAGACAGTGACTGTAGGGCATTAATTATTATTATCAAGCGTACGTTCATATTATTTCTAAAGGCCTCTCCATTTTGCTCCTGTGATTTAAATATATGTTGAATAGTGACTGCAACAGATGAGTTTTTTAATTTTTCTTTTCTTTGTAATCTCTCTTTTTAAGGCACAGAGGTTGCTTGCTCACAGAAGATCCAAGAAATCGTTCTTTGAGACATTTATCAGAAGCCTCATTATTTTATGCGTGGCAATAGCAGTGGTCCTGTCATCAATTTCAGTTTGTGATGGCCATTGGCTTTTTGCAAAAGGAAAGTTGTTTGGACTATGGCATTTTTGCTCCTTAGGCAACAGTACCATATTAAAATGTGTCACTGATCTTAATCAGGCCAAGGTGGCTGGGATGAATTTTGGAATGATTCTTGTAAGAAGCATGGTATCTCTTGCTGTTGTGATAGCAATATTTGGCCTGGAACTTCTGATGGTCTCCCAAGTCTGTGAAGACACTAATTCAAGACGAAAATGGTCAATGGGATCAGTCCTTATTCTTCTCTCATTTCTCCTGTCTTCCAGTGGATTTCTGAGTTTTTTAATCCTTCTGAAGGACCACATTTCCTTCATGGGCTTCACACTGACCTTTTGGTGTGAGTTCATCTCTGCCTTCCTTTTCTTCCTTAATGGAATGAGTGGACTTCACATTAACAACATAACATACCCATGGAACAGATCAAGAAAATTCTAGAACTGGTGGGTGTATTCGGCATTTTGTGTAGTCTTTGCAATTGAGATTGGGGAAAATATAAATCAGATGGAATTTGAAAAGAACATCAGGTGTTTAAAGACTTTCACAAAGAAAAAATATTTGAGTGAATCTGAGAATTTCATAGATGTACTCACTGTTTGCTGAAGATGGCTGTGGCATGTTAGTAATGGGGGAAAATTAAGACCTTTGTACTTATTAAGGGAATTTTCTGCAGTACAGGGTGAACCTCTCTAATCTGGCACCCTGGGGACCTAACCAGTGCCAAGCTAGAGCATTCACCAGACCACAGGAGGTCAATATTGTCTAGAATATTATGAACACTTCCACTGCTTCCTGGGCTCTTAGAAGACATTTAGGGGGTAAATTACAGCTAAATAACAGTATCAAATACTGAGAGCCAGGACTAGTGGCTGGAAACAAACTTTCTGAGCCCCTGAGAAAGTTGGCCACACAAAATAAGTGGTCATCCAGCCAACTAAAATCATGCTGGATTATGGTTCAACCTGTAGTGCAAAATAAGAAAAAGGACCTAGTTTGTTTTAAGTTTAAAGAAAACAGCAGGAATATTGTATGGCTAGAACCAAAAAATTGTAATTTACGTCAATTGATTTAAAGTACTGGGGTCAGAAATTGTGTGGTACTTTTGGGTGTTGTCCTCAGTTGCTCTTCTCGACTATGTGAACAGAGCATGAGGAGGCATGCATGCCCAACATGTTCAGTCCTGCCGATGGAGCTTCATTTCAGATAGGACAGAGTATTTATGCCATGTCCCATTTATGAACATAGCATATTGAAAATCTTTATCAGGGTTTCACACCCCATAATTCTTTTCCCGAGACTTGAGTGAATCAGATCTGAACCAATGCTAATTAGTTCTTGTTTTCCAACCATCATTCATGTCCCCTGTAACTAACGCTCCATTCCATATTTATTAGCAGTTTGGGGCATGCAGATCCACTGTGGTTAGATATAGGGCCACAGTTACATTTTGTCTTCAGACCCAGCAGTGCTGAGGGACTGGAATGTGTCTGTGATGGCCCGCGGAGAATTCTGTGAGGAAAAGGAAACTATCCAGAGGCGTGAAGCCGGCAGCAGCTGTTACTGCTCCTGCCATTCTATGCCAGCCTCTGCTGGTATTAACACTCATGGGCTATTGTAGTAAGTGACAGTGCAGACTAGGACTCAGCACAAGGGAGCTGCAGTAGGATCCCTGGAATCCTGACAGGGGAGATTTTGGCCCACAATATTAATTAAAGTTGAGTCTTGCTATTTCTGATAACTGATTTCCCGATTCTCCTTTCACTTTGTTGCCTGGACAAGCAGGGCTGAGAGTGTCAAGCTAGTGATCTGACTTACACCCCCACAGCGACCCATCCTCCCTGCCTTTCACCATACACAGAATTAGTTGCACCATAACAATAATTCCCAATCAGTCAACAGGAATTACTGCAGTCATATAGCTAGAGAAATGAACTCATTCAAATGGCCCTAGAGAGGCTCTTCTGTGACAAGAGAAAAAAATATGTAGATCTCACAATGTAGAATGATTTTCCACTTATAATTTAAATTAAGGAAATATAAAAATAAATAAATAAATGAAATCAACAGCCCCAAAATGAAGTAACCAGCAAGGCTGTGTCTACATTCACTGATCGCTGGTGTAAAATGGGAGGAATTTCATTGAAGACAGTGAAATTGCTGGGGTTTCATGGACAGCAGAATGCCAGACCCAAGTCCTCTAATGAAAAAAGATGCATAAAGATCATTACAGCTTGCAAAATCCTGCAAGTTGTTGATGTAGTAAAATTAGTCAAGCTGTTGGCAGTCTAGTAGAGTTCCTGGCATGAGTGGCAGAAGCAGAATCAGTCATCTGAATTTAATGCTTGGAGCATGGCTCCAAATTCTTTTCAATATCCTTCCAGTCTTAAGCACAGCACTCCATTGACAATGGCTTAAGACATTTAGAAAATGTTTCATGGTGTCTGATAACATCTGTTATGTCTTCTGGAAAGTTTTTTTATTTCTTTAAAGACATATTGAAACGTGCTCCTTCTTTGAAGTTATATTTGCATCAGTAATTATTGAGCAAGGCATTAATCTATAGAACTGCACTAGTTTCTAAAATGTATTCTTTCACCCAATACACACACAGAGTACAGTTTGTCGAACAATTGTAGAGAGAATGCTACTTATGCAAGCTATAAATAATTCTTTTTTGTAAAAATCTGTTCTTTAAGGCAAAGAATCCAAAGTATCACTATACATACTTTGTAATCTTCTAGAATGGTCTTAAACTGACTGCTCATTTTTAACAAGGAAATAGTCTCATACTTTTCTCTTTGCGAGATGTCATAACTGTCACAGAATAAACCCCAAAACCTATTTGTGTTCCTCATCAGGACAGCCAGAGTGAGTTTTAAATCCAGATATAGATATGTCTGTCTTGTCCTGATAAACTTTCATTGTTTCCTTGCACCCTAGTTTGTACAGTATGTCTTCCTGATGTGATAATGCACTAAGCTAAGTTACCTAGAGTAACTACAGATTTCTTATTCCAAAAGGGGGCTTATTCCTGCATGCCTTGTGCACCTAAAACTCCTGTTGCCTTCAGTAGGAATTTAGGATACACAAGGAATACTAACTAGCTCACACCCCTAGATCTGCCTATGAATGCCACACTGTGAACCTAGCTCTTTCTCTTATTTAAATAAGGTGCTTTGGCTTCACTGAATTGCACTGTTTAACAGAACTAGAAGCTGAACCTGCAACCTCTTAACTCATGGGAAGAGTCCCATTGACTTCAGAAGGACTAGTTTAGGAGCAAGAATTCACAGAATCAAGCCTCAGATTGTTGCACATTGGTTATATCCACTGACTGTGTCGGTCTGTGGGGTGAGTGCCTTAAGCCATCGTTAAGTATTGTTTCAGTATGGGGGTATTAACACAGAGTACCTTGGAGCAGGATGAACCTGGTGATAGAGATCCATGGTATGAGATACCTGGCCAGTGTGTCCCAGGGTTTGTGGAAGCACAATGTTTGTTGAAATTGCATTCTTTTTTGGTAACTTCGTAACAGTGGAAATAAAGGATGTATGCACTTCTTGAGGCCAGCTGTAATACTAGCAAGAATTAGACCCAGGGTTCTCCAGTCCTGTTTCTTTGGGAAGGAGGAAGGAAAACTGTACCATGAGTTGTATATCCCCGGTTGTCCCATATAAAGAGTCAAAATCAGCTAATGAGATAGTGAGCCTACATGGACCACATAACAGTTGCTTATGCTTAAGGATGGTCCTGTACATTTTCCTGAGTGAACGAGAAGACCTTTTTGAAAAAGTCCCCTACTGAAATAATTGTGCAATGTTTCCTTCTATAGCTGACCTTGTCTAGCAAATTATTGTGCTTGATATTTACATTGTGATTACAAGTTGTATTTTGTTAGTAAATGCTGCACAACAAGTTAATACTGTTGTAGACTTTTCTTAGGCTATTGCATCTAACAAATGCCTGTACATACAGTAGTTTGTACCTTTTTTAAAGCATAAGACAAGAAAAAGTTTGAAAGTTAATATTCCTGAAGTTAGTGATCAATAAATTACTTTGAAATAAGAGCACTGATCAGTTCAACTATAACTTGTTTGTATGCAACCTCATTAACAGATTTTATCTGATGTTTCATTCCCCCTTGATGCCCCTTAAAATGTGTACATAATCTTAAATGTTATTCATGTATGAAGACACCCACACTAAAGAGACCTGATCAGAAAGGCAGTTGGAAAAATTGTCATTGTATGTTGTTCTAAACTCAAATAAGGCCAGCTGGTCTTCTGTGGACTAAACCCGCTGAATATCTAATATGGAGTCTACCCTTAGCCTGCACAGTCCAGCGATCTCTTTCTGAGGGGAAATGCAGTCTGCATTGTTTCATTTAGATTACAGGCAGCACCGTTGCCCCTACGTACACACCTATCCCTTCTATTGTATTGCTTTGCCACAAAATTCTGTGCTGTCCCTTTCATGTAGTGTCAGTCTCTCCTTCCCCTCCCTAGGCAACAACATTCTGACTGTGGTTACCTCACCACCTATTTTTATATTCATCTTGGAGTTTGGGATACTGACAACTAAGAAACACATATAAGAACAGCCTGATCTCTGAGCCAGAGGCTTCATTTGGAGGTTGTGGTTCTGGGGGTTAGATCCCAGGTTTGTGAGCTGGGACTCCTGGTTGTACCAATAAATTTACATGTGGTTGTTGGTGTCTAGGAAGGCATGGCAGTGTCTGAGGGAGGCCAGGCCCCTTTGCTTCACATCCCTGGAACAATAGGCCTAGCGAGGGGCCAGTTAACAGTTTCTAGGGCTCCAAACCTCCGGCAAGGGCAAGGCACCAGTCTAGCATCCTAGCTTGGCAGACAATAGATTGACATAGGTGTTTACCAGGTGCCAGTTCGGACCCCCTAACAGTGCACTGGGTCAGCCATGACCTGTCATTTGCCAGCAGTATAGCCAGACAGTAGTCAGCTGTACCTGGACTACTTCCTGCCCTCTCCTCAGGGTGTCCCTGGACCCTGGGATCCTCTTCCATCTCCCCAGGGTACACTGCCAGCAGCCCTTTGGCACTGGATGTGCCTGGATGTTTCAGTAGCTTGAGTGGGTCCTTCAGTCAGCAGAAGTCTTCTACAGGCTCCCGTTCCAGCAGCAGTCTGGAAGCATCTGTCTCCCTCAGCAGCTCCAGCTCCACTGAGCAGCAAGACTTACCGCTGTACTTGTTCCAACCTTTAGCTTCTCGCGTGGTGCTGAGGCCATCCTCGTTCGGCCCACCAGGGGCTATCTGGTCCTTCCGCCCCATCAATCACCAAAGGAGGCCACACCTCTTTGCTACAGTGGTTTTAGGCAAGTCAATCAGCATCTATTTTCCTCTTTTATAGGATGGAGATAATATTTTCCTAGCTCACAGGGGTGTAATCAGGCTCACCTCTTTGAGAGCAGATTGAGAATCTTTTCTCCGCCTTGGTGAGCAGTTTTTCGTACCAGCAGTCACATTAACTTCAGTGGGAATAGTTGTGCCAGTGAGGGGTTTACAGTCTAGTGTGCATGTCAATAGAGGGCTGTAAGATGCAAGATGCCGTAGAAGTTCAATGTACAAATAACAAATATCACTGGAGTACAATATATTGAACATGAGGGAGCAATGGTGATCGGAAGAAGGGCTTTCGAAAACTGGGGGGGTCCTTTCAGAAGGTCCCGGCTCCATGGGTGGCGTGCGATTCAGAAAGCCGCACTTTCAAATCACCGTGGCAGCTATTATGCTAATGAGGTGCTGCATATTCATTGCAGTGCCTCATTAACATATTTTGAACCTGCTCATTAACATGCCCCTTTCGAAAGGAAGGGGAACGTGTAGACCCAGCCCTAATGTGTGCAATAAACTGATGGCTTTTATGTGTGTCTTTCAACTCCTGCCATATGTGTCCATCTGTGATGGGGTTCAGGGGTCCCCAAGCTCTGCATCCCATCTGCAGGCAAGAGTGACTCTCACTCAGTGGGAGAATAGCGGGTTTATTAGCCGACAGGGCACAGCGTCTTACAGAAGAGTCAGTGCAGCAATCAGAGACAGCCAGTCCAATCCAGGTTGGAGAGAGGAGGCCCTGAGGGGCCCCCCAGAGCCAGGGCCTTGCCCCCTCCTTTGTCTCCCTTGCTCTCTCTCTCCCAGCCCAGACTAACTGCTTTCCAACTCCCAGTTCCAGTTCAAACCTCTCAGGCTCCACCTTGTCCTTTGTCTGCAGTCCAGAGGTGTCACCTAGGTTACCGTCAGCAGGATCTCCACACCCTCTGTGAGACACACACACATATCCCCCACTACATCACACCATCTGCATCTGGCCTCATATGCTGTGGGCCTGATTTTCAGAAGGCCTGAGCATCCCCCACTTCCACTACAACAGACCTTTCAGGTGATCTGCACCATGGAAACGCAGACCTTGTGCTAATTAGTGCCTTAATAAATGCCCAACGTAGAATACTAAGAACATTGAAAGTGGACAACACTTGCTCAACAGGTCTCAGAGGTCGAGCCAGGTTAGTCTGTAACTTCAAAACGAACAAGCAGTCCTGTGGCACCTTAGAGACTAACAACTTTATTAGGTCATGAGCTTTCACTCACTGTTCCTCACCCTCACTGACTTTGACTGGGCTGGGGGTTGGGAGGCAGGTGGGGGTAAGGGCTCCAGCTGGAGGTGGGGAACCAGCATGAAGAGTTTGGGGGTGCAAGAGGAGGTTTTGGGCTGGGGCAGAGGGTTAGGGTGCGGGGGGGCTGATGATGGGTTTGAGGGTGCAAGAGGAGGTTCAGGGCTGGGGCAGGGGATTGAGGTGCAGGCTCTGTCATGGGGCCAGGGATGAGGGATTTAGGGTGCAGGAAGAGGGCACTGGACTGGGGCCAAGGGGTTTGGTACTCAGAAGGGAGCTTAGGGCAACAGCAGAGGGATAGGGTGCAGGACAGGCTGTGGGCTCTGGGATGGGGCCAGGGATGGGAAGTTTGAGGTGAAGGAGGGGGCTCGGGGCTAGAGGGTGGGGTGCAGGAAGGGAGTCAGGCTTCGGCTGGGAGTGCAGGTGGGACCAGTGATGAGAAGTATGTGTTGAAGTGGAGCTCAGGGCAGGGATTTGGTATGTGGTTCTGGGTGCATCTTAGGGTGCAGGAAGGAGCTGGGTGTGGGAGGAGGCTCTGGGTGCAGGCTCTGACCGGCAGCGCTTACCTCAGGTGGCTCCTGGTTGGCCACACAGAGGGACTAAGGCAGGCTCTGGTGCCTGGACTCCGTCAGACTCCGGGAAACAGCCACCACTTCCCTGTGATTTCTAGGCAGAGTGGCATTACCCACACTTGCAGCCTCTGTCCCCACAGCTCCCATTGGCCACAGTTCCTGGCCAATGGCAGCTGCAGAGATGGTGCCTGGGGAGCAGCAGTCCTCAGAGCCCCCAACTCCTCTGCTTAGGGTCCACAGGGGACATGCTGGCGCTTCTGGGAGCCATACAGGGTCAGGGCAGGCCAGGAACCTGCCTTAGCCCACCTGTGCTGCCAACCAGACTTTTCACAGCCTGGTCCCTTTTTGATCAGATGTTCCAGTGAAAACCAGACACTTGGGGACCGCAGGCTGCGGGGGAGAGGGAGCCAGACGCGCCCATGGTGACGTGTGGGGACATTGCCCACCCCCTGAGGCAAGTAGGGGCATGCAGGGGCGTGTGCTGCTGCCCCCACCCCCTTCTGCCAACGTGGAATTACCCAGACTGCAGGAGGGTGCCTCTTGGACTCTGCTTCTGGGTCCCAGTGCTAGTTGGGGTTGGGATACTGGGGAAGAGGGAGTGGGGAGAGAAGGTGGTGGGATAGGGCCTGGGAAGGGGATGTGGGAGTGAAGAAAGGCAGGCTAGGGGAAGGGCTCTCTGAGGAGAGGAAGGCGAAGGAGATGGAGCAGTGGGCAAGGGTGCTGGGCTGAGGAAGGGAAGATGACGGGGAAACGAGGGAGGGGAAGTATGGCATGTGGCATCCCTTCTGCAGCAGCAGCAGGTAGGGCCCCCCATCAGGAGGCCCATCGAACTCCCACCCCAGCCAGCCTCACCCCCTGACACCTGGACCACCCCGAAGAGCTCCCCACACTCAGCCCCTCACAACACTGAGCCCCATTCCCTCAGCGCCCCAATACTCTCCCATCCCCACTGAATTCCCCACAGCCAGACACTCCCGGCTAAGCCTCATCCCCCAGCTCCCTCCTGCTTAGCCCGAACCAGCTTCACTGGGGCGCCCCCCGGACCTGAAATCCCCTCAGCAAGCCCCTGTGCATCCAGATCCCCCACACAAAGCACCAGATTGCCCCCCATAGAACTCTCTTACCCCACACTTGGAGCCTCCCCCCACCACCAAACCCCCCTTCACTTGGATCCTGCTCGGCTGAGCCTGCCTGCCCGCACCTGGTGTGCCTGGCACAGAGGGGCAGAGCTCCAGGTTGTGTCTGAGGCAGGTCAAGCCCTTGCACTGTCAGGGCTGGGTGCAGCCTCACTGCTGAGTCCGTCCTATGAACTGCCAAGCCCAGGGGGTGCCAGAGCTCAGCCGTGACAAGCCCTGTCACAAACTAAGCACTATGTGCAGTGCCACTGAGGTCATGCTGTGTATATTCTCATGTATTTCAGGAGCATTGTGTCAGGCAGAATGGAAGACCGATCTTACAAGCAGAGACACAAGAGTAAGCAGTCAAGGCTATTTTATGTATTTATTTTATTTGGGGAAAGGAGGAGCTGGTATGAGAACTTATCACCAAGGGTCTCTGCTTCTACCAGTTCAAGTGATCGTGTTAACCCAGACAATACAATTGTGTTTTTCTCTGATAACTGCATTGTTAGAACAACTGAAGGGAAGAAAACTATTCTCACATAGTCTGATGCCGTTGAAACCTAGCTGTACAGTGCATACACCTTCGGAGAGGAACAACAGCTGAACCAAGCCCTAGTCTTCTCAGCATATCTTACCAACAATTGGGAGATATTGAAGACAGACAAATTTGAGGGGTGAAGCAAAGAGTTAAACAACTAATTCTACAGCTACAAGCAATATGATGCTTTAGAATATATTGTGCAACCTTCATCCTGCAAAGTTGAATCATATCTACAGTTCAGCCTTCAACTTGTTGAACTTGCTGAATCTCTTAGAGCCGAGAACGCCTCAGCCTCCCTGCCTCAGCCAGTCCTGCCGATGGGCTTGGCCCTTTAGCTTTTTTGCCTTTGGCTGCTGTCTCTCTGGTAGTGACCCTCAGCTCATTTCCTGGACTCCATCCACCTGGGACCCAGCTCTAACGGGTAGGATGAACTCTCGCCTTCACCATTATGCCTGACCGCCCACAGCCTCGTCAGCAGCAAAGAATGACAAAGCAACGGGAATGATCCCAGCCAGGTAGTGACACTGAGAAGACTGGAGAGACTGTTTCCGTTAGGAGCCCATATACCTGCCCTGATTTCACTTGACTGAGCCCTAGCTGAATGTCTTGGAACCTGTCTCAGGAGTGCAGGTGACTACCTCTGATCACTCATCACACTGTCTGGCTTATGGACAAGACTCAGTTTCAGAGGGAACTCAAGGCTGACTCATCACACCAGGTGGAAAATCATCACTTTTGTCTCCTTCCCGCACCATGGTTGGGTAGGGCTGCAGGTCTGAGCAGATTCCATCTGTGTCTGGTCTGAGCTGCCGTTTGAGGCTGTTGAGCAGTTGATGCCTTGATGGCTTTATTCACTCTGTTATATCGCTCTCTCCCTGAATATCCCCAGCCCTTCACTGTGCACTCTTTGACGAAGAAAGGTTTTAGTCAGTTGGTGTGGGGTCATTCTAACAACATGGCCGATCCACTGCAATTGATGCTCTTGAATGAGTGTAGTCAGGTGTTATAGCTGTCGTCATTTCTTAGTTTATCTAGCCTTGTCCCTCCTGGGATATAGCTCAGGCACCTCATTTAAAATGCTTACAGCTTTTACTCCATATGTTTATAAAGTATATTAAAGTAATGTGAGTACAATGAATATAGTATATAATTTGGTCTTAGCTGTCATGGAACCAGAAAGTGGGGTGGGGGACGATAGGATATAGACAAACACAAATGCTGCAAAAATAATTGACCAAGGGCCAAGTTCTGCTTTGGGATACATTCAAGAGGTTCCTGGGGCACTCCATTTTCCCCACATATATCTTAGGAAGAAATTAGCATTGGGCTGCACTTTATCTGTTAAATTACACTTGACTTCTGGATAGTTTGCCTCTTTTGTTCTTGAGGACTGGGCTTCATCAGCTGCATCACCTGTGTGAAACCACTTCCTCCATTACTGGATGAAGAGTTGAGGTGCTGTTGTAAGTGAACATGTTGACTTAAATGCCACTGCCTCCATTTTCGGTGAATTTCCAATTGAACCTAAGCAGTAAGATCACAGAATATTTTGGTCAGTGGATTTGTGTGGAAGCTGGCAGACTGGGAATTGGCACAAGAGGCAAAAGAGAGACATTTCCCCTTGCCCAAAGCATATGTTTGTTTCACACAAAGTATTCTTTTTTAACCCTCAGTTTAAGAATGAATGTAGGTACTGGGTTCCATTATTCTTATTGCAGTTAGAGCTAGTTGGGAATTTTCTGAACCAGCTTACAAGGGAAAGTGTTGGTTTTGATTTATTTACCATTTTGAAATGGTTTTAAAGTTTCTATATTATGAAAAAGGTCTGCTTTGACATCTTCAGAATGAACAATTCCTTTTGGAGTTTGAAATGCCTTTTTTCATTTAGAAATGCAAGTAGATTTTATAATTAAAAATAGCTTTTTTCAATGTGCCTATGTAAGGGAAACATTTTGATTGATCTGATCCAAAATTGTTTTTCAAATTTTAATGACATTTGTGATTTTGGCCAGATTTGTGATGAGAAGATTTTGAAATCCCAAATTCTCTTGGAATGGGAAGACTGTTTCTGACTCAGCAGTAATTGAGGACCAAGCATCATGAACCATCACCCATTGTCCTAGCTAGGTGTTCTACAAACACAGGACAAAGACAGTCCCTGCCTCAGAGATCTAATATGACACGATTTATCTGGATTCCAATAAAACTTTCTGTCCAAAGATGACAAGTAGAGCGTTTCTATGGATTAGAACCTACAGGTTAACCTCTCTAATCTGGAAGTCTCTCATCCAGCAAATCTGTAATCTAGCATGATTTTAGTTAGCTGGATGACTACTTGTCATGGGTGTGGCCAAACTTCCTATGGGTCCATAAAGTTTGTTTACAGCCACCAGTCCTGGCTCTCAGTGTTCTGTGTCATTATTTAGCTGTAATTTACCTCTAAATGTCTTCCAAGGGCCCAGTGAGCAGTGGAAGTATCAGTAGAGTGATAGTCAATATTGACCTCCCGTGGTCCAGCAAAGTCTCTTGTCTGGCCCCAGTTCAATTCTGAGGTGCCAGACAAGAGAAGTTCAACCTGTAATTTAGATGCAGACACTGAAGTGTAGAAATGCATGGTCCAGTTTCAGTGTGGCCCATGATTAATAGGATGGTCACATACTCCCACCCAGCCCTGATGTTTAATAATTTGGGGAAATGGTTGAGGGACAAAGAGGTAGCAAAGTTTGCAGATGGTATTTACTCAAGTTACTCAACTTTAAGGAAGACTGTGGGGAACTTCAGAGGTGAAGCGAGGCAAATGGGCAGACAGTTGACAGATGAAGTATAAAGGATTCACATGCAAATGAATAATCTGAACTAGTGCTCATTGCTACAGTATGTTTGAGCCTGTGGAGGTAACTTAATAGGAACTGCATTGTCAGAAAACTCACCTCACCATTGAGAAAACAGTACAGCACAGCCACAATAAAGCCCTGTAAAATAGCAGAACCATTTCAATAACCCAGTTTAATATTTTGATGGCAAGTTTTTCAGATTAGAATTGAATTTTAAGAAATCCAAAAGGGGATCAAGTGTCTTGCTGCTCTTCTGCATGTGAGATATTTAAAAGGGAAGGAAATATCCTTTTTCATTGAAAGGTTATATTTGTCAAACATCACCTGGAATGAGCCGAGCGCTAATTCAAAAAACAGCTGAATTTCCACCATGCCACTGTTCACGTCCTCAGGGGAAAAAGCAAAGATGATATAGTGAATTCCGAAAAGGGGGATGAGGAGGAGTGTTGATTTTGCAAGCCTCCTAGGAGCAGAAATAAATGTGACAATGATATCATAAAATGGGAGAAAGGGGAACTATTTAAAGGTGAGGTATTGCACTCACTCTCTCTCACACACACACACACACACACACACAGAGTGTAAAGAGTTAACTTACTTGTATTGGTTGAAATCATTTCCTCTTCCTTCTGGTGAGCTGAGCTTTGTCATTAAGATTCTTAAAATATTTACAAAAAGAATGAAATTAACCTGTAAAAACAACAAACATGAGTGACAAATTCAGACAGTTGATATCTCTTATTATTAGCAGCTGTGCTCTACACAGGATCCACAGCCTGACTTTACAGATCTGTTTTAACTAACTACATTAATCTCTAAGCACTTCTAGGTAGCATTCACCTGCTTGCCACTTATGCATCAACTTAAATCCTACTTGTAATCCCTATTTTGAAGATTTAAGATGCACATCAGCTCTGGGCTGCCCATCTGCCAAAGGGTTAGTGTCACTCAGGCACAGCTAAATAGTTGGCAGTAGTCACTATCCAAAATTCAAGACAAATCACCCAAAAAAGGAGGTGATGCTCTCTGGTACAATGAATAGTGGCTGCAATTTTCAAATACCCCCAGTTCAAAATTTGGCTTTTTTGGGAGCCAGCTGATTGCCCTGGCTTGATTAGACCCCAGCAATGATGCTCAGAGGAAGACATTACAGTTACCCTTTGGCAATCATTGTTATAACTGTTCTGTGTACAGGGGATCTTAGATACTGGATCCACATTGACTACAGCCAAAGCAGGCTCAGCCTTTGTAGGAGTGCTTCTGTGTTCATTCACAAGGAAGAAACCCAACCAAAAATGCTGATTTGCTGCTTCAGAAGCGGGAAAGGAAAACAGGATCTTCCTCTGGTCATTTGGCCTGGTAGACAAAAGAGTAGAAATACAGATTGAACCTCTCTAGTCTGGCACCCTTGGAACCTGACCTGCAGGGAGATCAATGAAAAGTACCAGCGGGTCTTCATAGGTGTGGGATGCTGAGGTTCAGGGAGTTCTCCAAATATCCTTAGGCTTTGCACCCAGCATAGCTCCATGCCCAGGGGCCTGCTGCCAGCTCCTGCTCCCTACTGCTGGCCCCTCTGCTGCCACCCCAGGTCCTAGCTGCCAGCAGCAGGACTTAGCTGCTGGTTTCTCTGCAGCCTGGGTCCCAGCCCCCACCCTGCCTCTTCCCCCATGGGCTCCCTGAGCTAGAATGTCGCAAATCGGCAGATTTGCAGTGCTCCGGAAGCTCTGTGAGGGCTGGGGAGGAGTTGCTGAGCACAGGGCCACCTGCACTTGGGAGAAGGGCAGAAGAGGGAGCTTGGTGCTCTGTTTTTCCCACAAGTGCTCCAGTTCCAGAGCACCCACAGAGTCACCACACTGCTGGTGCACGGATATTTCTGGACAACAGACTCCCAGATTACAGAGGCTCAACAGAGATCATACAGAGTCAATTCTCCTTTCTTGGTAAGGAGTAATGTAAACCAAACTGGGATGTGTAGAAATAAACTCACGCTTATCTCTGTTTCACATCACATCTCCCAGCTGTGAATAATCTGTACTCCATCCATTACCCAACTGCACCATAACACTGCACTGTAGCTTTTAACGCTTTCCTAGACATAGTGTATTAAATGTAAGGCCCTGGGTTAGGAGTCTCAGATTGATTTGAGTAAACATGAAGGGGAACCATTCTGTGTTTTCCCCAGTGTACACTGAAATTGGAATTCCCTTTTGTGTGATGTATATTGTTCAGTGAGTGATTTCTTATTTTAAAGCATGAAAACATGATTGCACTGCAGTTTATGTGAGCCATCTTCATAGCTGTGTTGTGTGCTGCTCTGAGGCTACGTCTACACAACCAGATAAATTCAGTTTTGTGAAATTTGATTTTATAATGCTGGGCTTCATAAATTCGACTTTGAGTATCCTCATTTCCCCACAAAGTCAAGTTAGTGCTGCCACAGTGAATGGCCAAACACTGACTGCTGCAGGAGTGCATTGTGGGAGCCTATCCCACAGTTCCCTCAGTCCTGCATTCTGCATCTTCCCCCTGGGCCCTGCTGCATGCCTGCTGCCAGCAGCGCTAACCCTGCTGCCTGGTTCCCAGACCCTCGCAGCTTGGGGATGCTGGGAAACTGACCAGCACTGTTGTGCCTGGCTCACTGGAACCGAGGCAGGTGCAGTGAGGAGACAGGCGCAGCAGCACCAATCAACCTGTGGAGGCTAACGAATTTGATTCAAAGACATGGTGCTTCCACACCAGCCTTCATTTGCACTTTTAAATTTGAACTTGACTCTACACCCAGCCAGTTTCAATGATGTTACGATAGTTAACAGTGAAGACAGTCACTTAGTACAATCAAGCTAACTGCCTTAAATTCAAATTTATGTTGTGGTGTAGACATAGCCTTAGAGAGAGACTGCCCTTCCCATCCTGCAATACATTGTTAAGTCTGTTACTTTATTGCTGAATTTCCTGACCTTCCTGGAATTTAAACCTCACCCCAGCTGGTGTGAATGCAAGTTGTTGCAGGCTATGAGAAGAAATGCTGTGGTCCTGTTATTGGCTTGTGCAGTTGTCCAGCCTTCCATGTGTAACCCCGGTGGCACTGAGACCACTGACACCAGAGAGTGAAGTCTCTGCTTTCCAACCTTGGCTGAGAGCCAGGTGGCTATTAGCTCATGTGGTGGAGCGCAGGGAGTTAGCTCCTAAGATCACAAGTTCATTTCCCTCCTGCCAACAACCTGGGTGTGTGGGCATTACACAAGCAAGAGAGAAGATCTTTGTTGGCTCAAGAGAGTTGCATAGGTGTAAACAAGGGCAGAATTTGGTCTCAGATTCTTTTTAAAAGGCTAAAACTGGTGGCCGTGTGGTCTAAAGCAAGTTGGTTTTGGCTTTGCTGAGTGAGGCAGTGTCAGAGCGAAAAGATTGTCGTGCTGCAATCATCAGCCCTTTTGTTTCTCCTCCAGAGCCTCCTGCAGAGCAGTCCAAGACAAGCTTTCACAAGCCATTTGGTGTTCATGTGAAATCAGCAGGATGTGGAAACCTGATCCCCCTGAGGCTTTTGCTTCTTGGAAGGCAATGCAGAGCTTTCTTTGTAGAGATAGCCTTAAGACATTAGTTACAGATGCCGACTTCTCGTAAGCAGAAGTCACTGAGGTTGTATCATACCAGCTAAGGCACATATTTAAAACCAGTTGATAAGGAGTTTTAAAACATGACAGGGAGGGATCTTTAATTTCGCAACATTTGGAAATGCATGTTGAAAGCACTTGTTACAGAACAGACTTACAAAAATAGACACGACTACAGGGCCTCTAATGATCCACCAGATAGCAGCATTGGTATTAATGTCCCAACACCTGTAATAATAAGGCAGAAAAATGTACTTTTTAGATCCCAAATGGCAAATACGTTTACATAGGGATTTAATGTCTTAGTTTTTAAAATAGGTCTCTATTCCATTTGTGACAGCATTGGCCTGCTAAACCCAGGGTTGTGAGATCAGCCCTTGAGGGGGTCATTTAGGGATCTGGGGCAAATAGATTAAAAAAGATAAACTGTCCGGGATGGTGATAAGTTCTGCTGTGAGGGCAGGGGTCTGGACTTGCTGACCTCTCAAGGTCCCTTCCCCAGTTCTATGAGATAGGATAGGTAAATTATTTCCTTTTAGGGCATACTCCTGCTTCCAAGATCATGAGTGGCCAAATCTCCAGGAGGCTAAATTACATCTTCACTAGCCATCTTGCCCTTAAAATGAAGTGTAATCCTGTTTATCTAAAAACCTTGGGGAAAACCTCTGAAGCCATCAGAGAAATATGGTTTCACTGTACTTAGAAGTCAGCTAAAAAGTAGAGCTTTGAAATGGCTGTGCTCCAAGTTTCTAATGGGAGCACAAAAAGAAAATCCCAGGTGGCCTCAAAGGGAGCATCCACTAGGTTAGAAAATGCCTTTGTAGATGAACTCTATTTAAAAAGGAATTTAAAATTATTTCATACATACTGAGTCTCTCAGTGCCATCTGGCAGAGGGCACATCATAGCATAACTCACATCAGGCCAAACTCCTGCATTGCCCCCTATTTGCTATTATCATAATAGGTTACTAAAAGCTGCCACGTAAGGTATTGCATGCAAACAAGTAATGTGCCGGTTATTAGTATCATTGCCCAATGTACGTATGGGGGCTGGACAAAGAAATATGGAGTTGTGCTGGAAACGTGGTTTTAAAAGGTGTTTTGCAAGCAGTGCATAACCCCAGAATGTTCAAGACAAAGGAGCATTATGGCTGGATCTACACTAGCCACTTCCGTTAGGAAGGGCGTGGTAATGAGTGAGTTGAGAAGATGCTAATGAGGCACTGCTATGAATATGCAGCACCTTGTTAGCATAATGGCAGCCGTGCGTGATTTGAAAGAGCCACTTTCGAACTGTGCACCACCCGTGTAGATTGGGGTTTTTCAAAAGGACTCCCTGGACTTAAAAGCTCCTTCTTCCTGAAATCAAATAAGAAGGGGCTTTCAAAGTCAGGAGGTCCTTTTGAAAGGCCCCCATCTACATGAGTGGTGCGTAATTCAAAAGCAGCACTTTCGAATGGTGCGTGGCTGCCATTGTGCTAATGAGGTGCTGCATATTCATAGCAGTGCCTAATTAGCATCTTCCCAACTTGCTTATTACCACGCCCTTCCAAAAGGAAGGGGCTCGTGTTGATGTAGCCTATTTGTTTTCGTGTGTCTCCAGTGTAAGACCTCAAAGGACAATGAAAACTACACCTACATAGAAGGTAAACAAAGCCATCAAGCTAAACAACAGAGGTGGAGAGGGAAGAGGAAATACCCTCAATTATCACAGCAGGGGATGGAACCTGCAACCCCAGTAACTCTTCCGGCTCTTGATAGAGGGACAACAGGTTTGAGAAATATAAACCAGAAAAGAGCCTTTTTGGCATCACCACGTAGGCGGCAAAGGGGAAGCAGCACCATTAGAGCTTCTCAGACAGGGATCCTCTTGGCATACAAACCAAGAGCCACTGCAAGTGACTATAGGTGAAAAAACTTTGTAATTTTCTGAAGTTTAAATCAATAGAAAGCATGGTTGATTCTGTCGTGCTTGTAACCGTACCGGTGTCTTCTAGTCCTACTTATTATCATGTTGGTAACTATTCTTTGTCTTATACACGTATTCTTGTTTTAGTACAAAACCATGTCAGTGCTGTGCATGAAATGGGAGGGAGAAGTCCTCAGCTAAGCTACCAGGCTGGTGTGCACTCTGCCCCTGTGGAGGCTGTGAGCTCAACTTCCAGGAGGGTCCAGCGAGAGGGACTGGACATAGCCTGGGCGGGTGGCTGTGGGCTGTCGGTGTTATCATGCACTTAGTCAGGCTGCTTAACGCCAGGAAGAGGTCCCTGTGCTATGAGCAAGTTGCTGGTGTCAGGACTCTGAGCCAAAGCTGGACAGCACCAAAGCTCCCCAGGCTACAGAGCAAGCAATGACAGAACCCATTACCAGTCTGAGTGACCCCCTTCAGTGTCACAGTTCTCAATCGGGGTTAAGCACCTGCATAGACTTCAGACCAGTGTTCCAGCTGAGCTGTGCACTCGAGTGAGAGAGTCAAATGCTGCCCAACTGATAATCAGAGCGCCCACAACCAGTCGCGTGTGCTTCTACCTGTGGTGCACATCCACACGAGCCAGGGTGCACATAACAAAATTTATTCCACACATGAATGGAATAAATTAGAGGGAACAATGTTTTATACCCTAACTGAACCACAGCAAAGCCGAGTTTGGTTCTCTGAGGTTAAATGGTAATTACAGCTGATGAAGCTTTCATTGGACAAGTAACCTTGGCAACTGCCTTGTATGCATTTACATGGCATGTTTCCTTATTGAGTGAAACTTGTATTTAATTAAGATGACTTACCCTATATCTTCACATAGGTGCCTGGTGATGGACCATGCTATAACAAATATGGTTGGGGCACCTGCAATGGAAAATCAAATTGTTCTACAAACCTCCCGCAGATAAATCAACAATCACCCAAACCTTATTTTGATTGAAAAGATAAACAAACGGTACCCCATCCCAGGATGATGAACCACCAGAAGTACTTCCTTTCTGAGAAGAATGAAACAACGAGAAGGGTGTGGAGATACAGTCCCTCCACAAGAAGCCAACTGTAGTTAGCCATGATGCAATACTGAAAGAAGATCATGATGAATTTACACCCAATCTAAGGAAACAGAGAGAGTATCATTAGCTTGTGTTGCAGAGAATCAGAAGGTAAACGTGGATGCACAATCATTTTTGGTATCCTGCATTGAAACAGGTTGGTGGGCTCAGACTAAGTGTTGACCAGAAAGGAAGGGAAGTCCAGTCGATAGGGGATTAGAGAAACACGGCCTCACTTCTCTGCTCTGTCATAGATTTAGTATTCCGGGCAACTCCTTCTGCCCCCCATCTGTCAACAGGGATAATAACATCGTAGTGGTGTTTTGAGGAGAAATACACTAAAGAGTGTGAGATCCGCAGGCGGTATGGTCATGGAGGCTGTATAATTACCTAAGACAGTTGCCAAATGCTGGGACTCATTGGTACATTAATTTGGCAATCTCAGTCGAGAGGCCAAGGAATGTAAGGGTCATGAATATGCAACAAAGCAAAGCTTTTTCCTTCCCTGCTAGGTTGAAGCCCATCCCCATAGCTAACTGGTGATTAGAGCTCCCCCATTTGTGGGTGGGGAGGCTGAGCTGGAGAGCAGATGGAGCACTGACTCTCCTTCCATGGCCTCTCCTCTCTTTGAAGAGGGAAGAAGGAAGCTCCTAAGACAGCCACAGACAAGGGTTTCTTGCCGAGGCAGATGAGCTACCCACAAGCTCTGCATGGTTTAACAATGGGTGCGCCTTCTTCCGGTTCCATGTCACCACCTGCCACCCACAGGAAGCCTGTACAAGGTTCAGCTCAGAGGGTGAGATCCTGGCTTTCCTGAAACCAACGGCAAAGCGCACTCTGACTCCCATGGAGCCAGGATTTCCCCCAGATTCTGAGATCACTTCCCTCATCCATCTGGGGGCTGCCTGGGGAGGAAATTAAAAAGCTGAGTTTCTACTCCACATCGGTACAAGGTGGTGAGAATTTCAGCTTGGCCACACGCACAGAAAAGTGACAGGAGCGGGAGAGGGAGAGGTTATGTGTTGTGACAAGGCAGCGCTTTCTTCTCCAGTAGCTCTCCACGGTGAGGGAAGATGGAGGACGTAGGTGCCTGGAGCAGCATTTGCTCACCAACTGTCCCGTTGAAATCCCAGGGGCAGGGTGGGGATCTGAAGATGCTGGAAGTCTAGATTAAGAAGGGGGCTGTAGAGTCTGCGGCCCAAGACCTCAGGGGAAGCGGGGCCCAGAATAAGAGGTTTTAATGGGCTGCAGCTACTAAAGCCCCCGTGTTCCTGGCCAGTCCTTCCTGGCAGGGAGGCAGGCGGCTCTGTGCACTGCCATTCCTCCCCCTGCACACTGGAGACGCATCACTATGAGCACCAGGAATCATGGCCAATGGGAGCTGCAGCAGGCGGTGCCCTCAGGGGAGCATGGGGCAGTGCGGGCCACGCAGAGCCCCTTGTGAAACAGGAGCTGCCCCAGGTAAGTGCCCCCACCCAAAACCCCATCCCCATCCCAGAGTCCCCTGCCAACACTGTCACTCAGACCCTAGAACCCCAGCCCTGAGGCCCCTCCTGCACCATCTCTTCCTCCCAGACCTTGCAGCCCAACCCCCTGCCCCAGCACCTTAGCTACCTCCTAGACCCCCCGCCCCAAACCTGAGCCCCCTCCAACACCCTAAACCCCACCCAGGCCCTGCACCCCCACCTCAACCTTCTGCCCTGAGCCAACTCCACACTCCAAACCCCATTGCCCCAGCTGGCAGCCTCCACATGCCCCTCAAACACCTTACCCGCCAGCCCTACCACGAGCCCACACCCCCAATTGGAGCCCTCACCCCCTCCCACATCAACTCTCCTGCCACAACCCATAGCCCCCCTCCTACACACTGAGCCCCTTTTTTGCCCCACCCCAGAGCATTGGGTGCCCCACACAATCTAATAGCCCTGAGACCCCAGAAGTGTTAACCTGGCCCTGGGTTTACCGTGTGCGCCCCACAGTAGTTAACGTCCTCAGAAGAAAACAAAGCTGCGTCTTTGATTAAGTTCGACAAGGCTCGGAAAATGAAGGATGTAAACAGATGCATGTGGATGTAGTTCCTCGTGCAACGGAGTCTTCTAGAGCCAAAAAGAGAGACATCTGATGAAGTTATGGATCTAGAAAGGAGACGGCTTAATGAGCTAATCAGGTTTCAAGGACCTAGGCTTCCAGGGTTTACCGATTCGAAGCCTAGCAGATTCAACTCAGCCCTTTGGCCTTCAGAGGCACAGCACTGATCATTCCATGCAATTCATTAATTAATTACCCACCCCATAACAAGGGGTTCTTTGGGAGATCTGAAAAAACAAATTAGGTCTGCTCTTCATGCCCAGGGAATATATCAGGACACTGGCGTAAAAGTTGAGGGTTTGCTGTAATCTTTCCGGCCAAAATCTCCCCTCGCTGTAGTGTGATGTACGCCAGACCCCGGCCTCTCACCCACAGCTGGCTGCACATCTGTGGCGTTGTCTAGATTCTGGATTTGCACCTGCAAAACCACGGCGTGCTAAATCCCCTGGCAGCCAATGAGAACCTGGAGAGCTTGCAGACTTAGGATGGACTGCAAAGCATTTTGGGTTCCTACAACATTTCACTGATACATTAGTTTTGATAAATGAAGTTTATTTGGTTGAGGAATCAACAAAATCAAGCCTCCAGCAAATATAAATGATTGATGCCCAGGACTCAAATTTATACTTTGTCACACTGGTGTAATCTGAAATACTGTACTGCAGCCAATGCAGTTAACTCCAGATTTACCGTGGTGTAAAAGTGAGCAGAATTTGGCCCAAACAGTGCATTTGAGAAAGGAAGCTTAGGCTGAATGGCAAAGAAAATGCTTCCTGCTCGAATATTATTAAAAACGTAAGATAGTCTCGTCAGGAAAACACATGCTGGCAGCGCCCGCTTTGGAAACCAGCCTGGCTAAAGCACAGAAAAAACATGCTACGGGGAAGAATCCTGCACTCGTAGGGGATGCACTAGTCACCCTGAGCTCATTTCCAGCTCCGATTTCTATAACAACTTCGAAAAATTCACCATTTACATTCATCTGAACGCCAGCAAGAGATCTGGGGCTTCAGTGGGTTAATCAGACATTCTGAAGAAATGCAAACAAAGAGCAGAGAACTTCTGCTCACCTGAATGAGGCCAGGATTCCTAAGGCTATTGTTAGAGTCCCGAGAGAGGTACTGTATCCAACTGTGTACATGGTCTTCAGCTTCATGAAGTAGACACGCTGTAAAAGGATGTACATTTGAATCTTTAAAATATCTCCTGGAAATCAACCTGTTTTGACATGTTAAGAGAGGAACATCCACTTTCTTTCTCCCCAGATCATTGTTTCATGGAGCAACAAACTGTAAGATACCAGCAAACCAGACTCACTCTCTCTTCATTGGCGGTGTCGTTCACATCATAGCCACAAGCCACGTCGGGTCTTGGGAAAGTCTCTGACCAGCCTTCAGTGGTACAGTTTCGATGCACAAAACCTGTATTGTAGCAGCAGGAACAAAGCAAGGTGTGTAATGCCTCCCAACAGTGAAAGGATGAGTATTCCACCTGCTCATCAGTAACAAGCAAATAGCAGTTCCAACAGCATGCAGAATAGTTCCCTTCTCAGAGTGAAGGCAGCATGATACGGGGGAAAGGCAGTTATGGGTGTGAGCACCTTTTTAATAGCAACGAAGGGTCCTGTGGCACCTTATAGACTAACAGAAAAGTTTTGAGCATGAGCTTTTGTGAGCACAGACTCACTTCATCAGATGCTGGTCTTGGAATACACCTTTTTAATGTAGCTTGTAGCTGAACAAAAGCAAAATGAAACAACTAAGTGTACAGAAGGGTTAGCAGCTTCATCCAAAGCCCAATGAAGTCAATGGAAGACTCCATTGGCCACAATGAGCTTTGGCTCAGTCTACAATCCTGTGCTGATGAAGTTAACAGGAGTTATGCCATTGGCTTCAGTGGGCACTAGACTGGGTCCTGCAGCCCTGTAATATTTTGGCTGTGGGCTACCTAGGAGACTGCTCTGCGTGTGTGTCTGCACAACAACTGAGATCAGCAGAAGTTGTCTAGCAGTCCCTCGTCTTGAACATCTGGGAGCTGATGTCTCTCAGCCATGGACATTGACTCTGGAGTTCAGGGACTGAGTTTGTTAAACCAGTGCAAAACCATCACTCTTCTGGGCTTTTTTGTCTGGGGGCAGGAGGAATTACTGTGCACAGTGCATGCTGCTTATTAATAAAGTGGCATTTTAAATACAGTGATAGTTGCCCAGTGCATTTTGTGGCTCTTACGACATTGTTCACACCCCTAGGGACTGTGGTGATGGGTGTATTTTACTAATTGAAACATAAATAAGCCAAACTGTTCTGTAACCTGGTGCTTGCTGGTTTGTATTCTGGGAAAAACAAACCTGTGATTCATTGCACCACAGATTCATGCCCTGGAGAAGTTTGACATTTTTTGTTGAGGATTCTTAGCTCAGCTGCCTGACTGCTTAGGTCTGCCTGAAAGGACAAGATGTCTAATTAGCAGCTGTTGATACTGCTGCCCTTATCTGACTCGAGACACTAGTTAAACCTTGAAGCCATGGGGGTGCTCCAGTTGAAACTATTAAAAACTGTTGGGTTCTGGTATTTTTCTTGATGCAATCTAGTTTAATCACAAGAAGTCCTGAACGCAGGAGGAACCAGAACAAAGAGGAGAAGTCTCCTATCTCCCAGGCCTCAGTAGTCAACAGACCCAAACCTGCTCTCTCTCTTTTTCTCTCTCTCCAGCTACTTTCTGGGTCACGCTATTGGCAGATAGCCTCCTTCTGCTGCCTGGCCCTGGCTTTCTCACCCTGAACGCTGCCTCTCTCCTGTTCTTTGGCTGTTCTCAGTTTCTGTATGTTCTCTCACACACCTGGTCACAATACCCAGCAGAACCCACCATCCACCTGGTGCTAGTTTCGGGGAAGACTCTTGTTAGGTGTGGCTCCTGAAGTGTTTCCGCCCGTCAGAGTACAAACAGTGCCTCAAGGCTGAGGGCTCTGTTCAGTCTGTACGAAACTGCTCCTGCGATGCTAAGGGAAGGCTGATCTCTGCTTTTAACAACACAGTTGTGGGTGTGTGCATTTTGTGAGTTTTTATGGGATTTACAAGGAAAACACAGCTGATTTGTGTGCTTCTGCACCAACAGGAGGGGAGAGCTAGATCTGTGGAATTATAACGTGGGTACAAATCCTTACTGCAATAAATCCTATCTGTGTATTTTCTGCCATGTGGGAAAAGAACAGCACCTGACTGATTGTATTACTAGCTTGTTGAGCAGCAGGCTTCCAGCAAGATCTCAGTTTACAATCTGAAGTATGATGCTTTCCTTGAAACTTACGAACACAAAAATGCCCCACCGTTTTTCCCTAGTGACCACGCACAGTGCTTTCTTTGTGCTGGTACATGCTGGTTCCACATACTGGCACATTGCTCACGTGGCACAAGGAGTCCTGTTGGCAGCCCCAGCCACGGGACCCCGGCTGGGGGGCGAGGGGACCCTGCCAGCCCCACAGCAGGGAGCCACCTGGGGTGTGAAGCCCCTCCGTCAGCCCCATCTGCAGGAACCCCAGCTGGTGACGGAAGGTCCCCAGTAGCCCTGCAGCGGGGAGCTGGCTGAGCACCTGCTCCTCTTTTTTTACCAAAAAGCACTGAGCATGCATATGTATGGATTTCACGCCTGAGAAATGTCAGTGGAGCTGGGATTAGCAACATAACCAGAAGCATGGAATTTCTAGAGACTCAATCACACACTGCATGTAGTTACATTTAATGATGACATAGTGCTCAAACTTGTCTTAGGCATCTCAAAGCATAAGTAAACAGTCCCTGTTTTTGCCTAGACAAGCTACAAGCCAATATCAAATCACTGGAGAAAAGCCACTGACCAGTGACTAGTATTGCTGTCTGAATCCACGTGGTGTGCTGCAGTGAAAGAAGTTTGCCAAAAGCAAGGGCTGCGTGATACCAATAGCTATGCATAACTGTTGGCCTGGAGCTATCTCTGTCTCGTCTGCTCTAAAGATACAGAGTAAAACACTGGCCATAGCAAATCAAACTCCCAATGACTTCAGTGTGGCCAGGATTTCACCCATGGATACCAACCTTCATCAGCAACCTCTCTCAGGACAAACCCCTTGTTTTTCTCCATCTCTTACTGTACTCTTCCAGTGCAGAGACATGAGTCAGAGGACCACATTCAGCTCCACACTGACCATATCTGGTTCCTGAGAAGTTCTCTTTCTCTGGGTGGCATCACAAGATTTCTAGTTTTCCATTTTGCTGCAGGCCCAGTGAATCTAAGCTAAACGATCACAGCGCTGCAGTGGGGGAATTCAGCAAGATCCCTTCAATGCTCAGAGGAGCGAAGGAGATGCACACACTGTGAGACCTGCACTAGCTGATGCCCTGTGTGCCTGACGGGGGCCAGTGAGATTGAAGAGAAACTATATCGACACATCATCTGAGCTGCTGCACCACACAGGACAAGTCCGATAGAATGACAGCCCAGTTATGTTGTGGTCTGACTTGACAATGATCCTGGGAAAAAAAGGCTGTCACTTAAAGATCAGGTGGAAAAGAAAGATGCCTGACACAGGCTTTGAACTCCTTGGGTGGCAGTAATTAGAGACATGCCAGGTACTCTATTCTTTATTTTTATGGACGTCTTGCTCTGGCTAATGTCTTTGGAAAGGTCAGGCTTGGATTTGGGGACGCATTTTTCTAAGTTCAGCTGCAGCACGCCTGCAAGAAGGAGAAAAGAGGGCATCTCTTGACAGGGCACATCTTCCCCCAGGCTCCCTGCCCCACCCTTCCCTCTCAGCTGGCCGACAAAGAAAAGTGCAAGTGTCCTTGATGGTGGAGCAGCGTGTAGTGTGTCAGACAGAGATAAACCAAAACACAGGGTTTAGCATTCTGCCTGTTACTGACAACCCGGCATAAGAAGAAAGACGCCAAGTGTGTCAGAGGGGACAAGGCATGACAAAGGGATTGGGGCATGCAGAAAGTACAGTGCTTTAGATGCTTAATCAAGAGAGAAGTTTAATATTGATGTGCATTAGTGTCAATCTAATGATGCAATTTTATTTTAGGAAACTTTTATACGGGTTGAACTTCTCTCATCTGAAACTTTCTTGTCTGGCAAACTCCGTACTCCAGTGTGACGATCACTTATCATGAGAGTGGCCAAGTTTCCTGTGGTCCCATTTCTAGCCACCAGTCCTGGCTCTCAGTGTTCTGTGCTGTTATATGGCTGTAATTTACCCTTAAATGTCTTCTGAGAGCCCAGTAAGCAGTGAAAGTTTTGATAATGTGCTAGAAAATATTGACCTCCTGTTGTCCAGCAAATTCTCTCATCCAACACTGGTCAGGTCCCCAGGGTGCCAGATGAGAGAGATTCAACCTGTATTTTGGGGAAATCACAATGTGCTCTGTTTTTTTAATCAGCTGAGTCTCCATCTCATGTAGGCAATAGAAAAAAAAACTTCCTAACTGGCAGGGTAGTTCAGACTTGGAATGAATTGTCTAAGGGGAGATGGAATCTCCATCACTGAGGATTTTTAAGATCACATTAGACAAACACCTGTTGGGGATCACACTCAGACCTGCCATTGTAATTGCCCCCAGGGGGACTCAAACCCAGGACTTTTGTGCAGCTTCAGCTGTAGAGAACATTTATTCTTGCTCTGTGAAGTGGTCTAGGTACCACTACATGGGACAGTTAACCACACATAGGTGTGTGGTCCACCATGAATTCAGGGGGACTGAATTTGATGACTTCTTGTGGTTCCTTCCAATTCTGTGGTTCTATGAGGCTCAGTATTCAGATCTAGATCTGATCTTCACTGATAGGACATGTGGGTCCAGACTTTTGTTTCAGTTTATTAATTAGGTGGGAATCAGCCAAGAGCCTTGTGACACATTTGCAGTTCTAGATCCCAGAGCTCAGGAATGTTTAGATCAGAGCTTTGATTCAGACCCATATGTGTCCTTAACATGTGACTCTTTTTTTGTGTGCGGCTCAGTGACTAGCAGAGCAAAGGTTTAACAGTTGTTTTCCTTGCAAACAAATAAGTCTTGTGGAAATGTGATTCTCCCCCCTAAAATTGCTTCAGACAGGGCAGTGGGCAGCGTAAGAATCACAAACAAGTCACAACACAATGTAGCTACATTGGAAATAAACATATTGGTTTTATGTCAAAATGCTACATGAACAAGCAAATTTTAATGCTAGTGGATATTGTCTTATGATTCTGTTTCTGAGCCCACTCTCTATGATCATTGCTTATTATTACTGACTCACTATAATTCTGATGCTCTATATAGCAAAGGCAAATTAAGTTTAGAGTTGCTAAAGTTATGGTTTCCCTTTCTTTCAGATAACATAATGCAATCATAATTTCAGACAGCAACTTTTGGATGCACAACCTCTGTTCCACTCCAGCTGGCATTCAACTTTGATATGTACACTGTTGTTTTCTTCTGGAGAGACTAAATATTGCACTTTCTCAAGTGTTAGCACCTCCCTCTAGTGGCTGAGTTAGCGGCTGTGCTTAGCTCCTAGCATATCAAGGCTCCTGGTTTTCCAGCCAAAAATCATGAGTAAGGCTGGCTTGGAAATAGTTTTTCCATCCTAGGAGAATATTCATGATTTCAAAAGATTTTTCTATCCTAGATTGAGGTGAACATTTGATTTTTTTAAGCTGACAATAAAAAAAAACAATTTGGGTCAATGGAAACATTTTGTTTCGGCACAAGAAGTCCTGTGGCACTTTATAGACTAACAGATTTTTTGGAGCACAAGCGTTCATGGGCAAAGAACCACTTCATCAGATGCAATGGAAATTTCAAACATTTTGTTCCAATTTCAACTTTACCTCCTTACTTTTTTTAAAATGTTAGGTATAAAATAAGTTATATTTTTAAACAAAAAGTCATTTATAAATTTAAAAAAACAAAAATATTCTTTATTCCTTATAGATAACCACAATAAAACAGGAGTAGTTAGTTTTATATTTATTCTTAGTCAATTTTATTTTCAAGTCCCTCTGCAGTAGAACATCAAAAATATTCAGGCTGAAAACACCACAGAATTATGGTCATTGACCTTAAAAATGGAAACAATTTTTTTCATGGATTAGATTTTCTAAAACTAAGATCTAATATGAAAGTAGCCCTTTAAAATCATACTCAGTTTAAAAGGTGGTTTTAATTATTTTATTTTACCTTTTTTCCCTGTTAGCATTTGGAAGAATTGTGGACAATGAGCAGTCACAGTCTGTCCAACTGAAGAAGAAGGCCAGCAACTCATGTTATCCCACATTCCAGCACATCTGCCTAAGATGTAAGAACAAAAGCATCATAGAATATATTCCATGGGCATCTTCTGAGGCTAAAAACATTCAATAATCTTAAAAGCATGTTTGAAGCAGCTTTGATGTGGCCCAGTTCTGC
Source organism: Carettochelys insculpta (assembly GCF_033958435.1). NCBI lineage: Eukaryota > Metazoa > Chordata > Testudines > Carettochelyidae > Carettochelys > Carettochelys insculpta. The sequence continues at coordinate 62,837,701 of NC_134144.1, forward strand.
TCCCATTGAAGACAATGATGTCTTCATCCTACAGCAACAGATACTGCCTTTAGCTCCTTTGTACTGCTTCCTCAGGATGAGGAAGATCTGAAGCCTTACTTGAAAGCAGAGGGAAGTCAAAGACAGTCTTTCCATTGATTTCACTGGGCTTGGGATCGTATTCTTGGTCCATATTCCTCTATCACAAGAATTGTTTAATGAATTTGAAAAGATGAAAGAAACCAGCTCTGAATTTTTTTGGGGTCACCTCTGCCTTTCTAAAACTGCCATTTGGAAAGCATCTAATCTTTTACTTACATACCACAGTTCATTTGTATATACGAACAGACACACCTGGACGAATATGTTAAACAGCTACAAAATTATATTACAGAAAAAGCAGGCAGATACTATACTGCTGTCTTATTTGTACAAATGTAAATGCTGATTGCCCCTTCAGCACCTCATTCATTACAGCTGAGGTTGCGTTAGAGTGAATACTGTTAATGTACAGCATTCCGGGCTCAGCTACAGCTCCTGATTGTTTTCCTGCTGTAAGAGATCAAAACTTAATTTAGCTATCCTAGAAAAGTAATTGCTGTGATTATAAAGGAAAAGATTTATACCAGCTAGTCATAAATTACGGGGGTGTGGGGATTATTACTCCCACCCAAAAGTCAGTCGTATCTGACAGGGCAGTGACTAAAGGCGACATTATTACTTGCACAAGCTATGCTTTGGACATTACTGTTTGAATCTACTTCCTGACATTTCAATTTGAAGCCCCACTTTTGACCCATTACTGCATGTATTCAGTAAAATTACAGTTGTGACTTTGCTTTGCACTGCACCTTTAATTCACTAAGGTCTCTGTTCTTTCTGCAATGACTAGCAGGCAAGTTGGCTATGTCTACACCAGAGTGATCTGTTGACAGAAGTTACTGGCTACGTCTACGCTAGCCCCAAGCTTCGAAATGGCCATGTAAATGGCCATTTCGAAGTTTACTAATGAAGCACTGAAATACATATTCAGCGCCTCATTAGCATGCGGGCGGCCGCGGCACTTCGAAATTGATGCGGCTCACCGCTGCGCGGCTCGTCCCGACGGGGCTCCTTTTCGAAAGGACCCCGCTTACTTCGAAGTCCCCTTATTCCCATGAGCAGATGGGAATAAGGGGACTTCGAAGTAGGCAGGGTCCTTTCGAAAAGGAGCCCCATCGGGACAAGCCGCGCGGCAGTGAGCTGTGCCAATTTTGAAGTGCCGCGGCTGCCTGCATGCTAATGAGGCGCTGAATATGTATTTCAGTGCTTCATTAGTAAACTTCAAAATGGCCATTGACATGGCCATTTCGAAGTTTGGGGCTAGTGTAGACACGGCCACTGTGGGAAGAGATCTTCCAGCAAAACTTCTGTCAACAGAGCACATCCACACACAAAAGCGGATAGAAAGTGCAATCTGCTCTGTCGAGAGAGAGCAGCCAGACTGCCCAGCTGCTCTCACAACAGAATGGCCAACTGGAAGCACAGCAGACAGAGATGCCCAGTGAACCAGAAGCCCTGTCTGTCAACAGAGGCCCTCCCTCTCGTCCCACCCCCCAGAGCATCCACACGACTTTTTTATTCCTCATCGTGGAGAGCCAGAAGGCTGTCGGCCAAAGTGCTGCGTTTTGTCGACAGACTATTGACAAAACATGTTTTGTGTGTTGATGCTCTGCAAGTTTTGTTGACAAAACTCTCTAGTGTAGGTGTAGGCTCTCAGTGCAGATTGTTAGGAGAGAAGCCACACACCCTTTGCACTCTCTCTCTTTCTCACATGGAGACTTTACTCTTACTCTTTCTTCTGTTGTTGCTCTCTTTATTAAAGCACAAGTCATTCAAACTGAAATGACCTGTATTGCTATACATGTACTGAAAAAAGTTACAGCCGCCTTCACTCAGTTAAATTTATTTTAGTAACCCTTCCTTTTTACCTCCCCAGTATTTACTAACAGACTGAGAAATAAGGCAGGTGGCACAATGCTGCATTTGCAGACTAAGGGCTTAATCCTGCAAGGTGAAGAACACCTTGTAAAATGTGTTGACTGGGGCTGCCTGACAAACAAGAATTACATTTTGTGAAAAATTTCAAGGTTTCAAAATTTGTTTTTGTTTTGTGATGCGGAATGAAAATGAGTTGTGTTCTTTTTTTAAATGTGTGTGAGAGAAAAAAGTGCTTGTCACAGTCTACACAGCCTGTGATCAGCCTCCATCAGACCAGCACACGTCTAAATTCCAGAAATGCTTTTTTCATTTTTCAGCTGATTTCTTCCTGCATGACAGTGATCCTCTTTAGCAACAAGTAGCTTACTCACAGTCAATGGCTTTCAGCTCTAATAATTGCCTCTGCTTGAGTGTTTACCTGACCTGGCAACTGTTTACTTCTAAGCAATATAATTTAACTACTGCAGTTCACTCAAACCATATATTAGCCCCAGTGATGTTTATGTTGAGATCTGACATGCTACCTGGGGTTAAAAGCTCTGTGGCAACAGATCTAGTAAAAATAAAAAAATCTGTAAAACAGATTGTTATATCAACACCTTCATTTCACAGAGTACAGTATCAATTTAAACACCAGTAAGTCACTAATATTGGGAGATGGTTTTCTCCAGGGATGGTGCTGGGAGGGAGTGTAGAGAACAGAACAAACATGCCACAAAGCCAATATACGGGCTCCTGTGGCAACAGCCTATCCCTACCCCGATGTTGGAGACATATCAGAGTGAACGCAAACCACAGCTGCATCTGCTGAGTCTCAGAAGCTGGTGTGCTGTCTCTCTGTGACAATAGCCAGCTAACAAAAATTAGAGCAGCCCGTAAACTGCTCTGAATTGTGCCATGGTGAATAAAGAACTCAGTTCCCTAATAACCTCCCTTGCCTGTCACTCTCCTGCACCAAGGAGATTTCAGGCAAGGAAGAATCTTCTCCCCCAGCTATAAACTAAAGTGTAAAAAAGTGTTATGGAACCTAAGGGTGCACCTATATTAAAGGAAATTTCTAGCTTGGGCATACACAAGTGCAAGCGTTGCACGAATCAGTGTAACAAAAATAGAAGTGTCGCCGTTGTGACCCAGGCAGTGGGATGAGTTAACCACTCTGTGTAGGACCCTATCTGGGTCCACAGGTAGTCACAGACCCACCAATGGGGGAGGCAAGAAGGACAGCTGCCTCCAGGGCCCAGTGATACCAAAGGACCCAGAGTTCCCAGCTGCTGGAGCCCCGAGCCCTTTAAATCACTTCCAGACCACCCTGTCGCGCACTCTGGGCAGTGCTGATGACTGGGGTGGAGGGAAGGTGCCCCAGTCTGGGCGGTGCTGAGGGCTTGGCTGCCTGACCACACCCCTTCCACCTCAGGCCCCGCCTCTTCCAGGGCACAGGGCAGGACCCTCTTGCCTTGCCCAGGGTCCTGCCAACGCCGTCAGCCCTGGTGAGTCCTCACGTGGGCAGGTAGCCCACTCTCCTGGTGCACAGTGGCTGCACTTTTATTTTTAGCAGGCCGGTTCCATCCAACTTAGTTCTTGTATGCTCACCAGAGTTGGAAGTGACCCCCCCCTACACTACTGGTGTCACACTGCTCCCTTAAAGCATGGAGAGCAAATCCAAAAGATTGCTTTTATTCACATCGCAATCTATAGTGCACAGCCTTTCACCTCGATGTTTTGTGCCTGATTCTCATGCACGGCCCTACCGTCATCACAGAAATCAGCAATCTGCAGAGTACCTTTAACTAATCAGGGGGAGGGGCTTTTTAATGGTTGTTAATAATCATAAGGAGAACATGCCCCCAGCAGAAGCTCTTTTCCTACTGCCTCACCCCAACTCCATATCCAGCTGCTCCCTCATTCACCAGGTAAAGCTTTGCACAGGGGTCCAGGTTATGTATACAAAACAGATTGGGGTGGGGGACTCACACCTGAATAGCTGCCTTCCTCTTTCCTGCATGCTTCAGTCCTATCACATCCACAGGATGGCCAGGGATTGGCTCCTTGCTGTGCCAACCTCTGGATCCCTGCACAGGTGTCAAACATAAAAACACGCAGATAACAAAAGCGCAAAACCAGTAATGCTGGCCGAGTCTCAAAATTTCAGCCTTTGCGGGGTGTAATTCAAATTAACCTCCCTGATATGAGAAGCAAAAGGCCGCAGCTCTATTTACATATTCCACCAGCCTAACAAGAAATCATCAGGGGAACATGAACAGGAGGCAGAACACACTGCTTTGTAGTTCCACCATTGTTCTCAAGTCACTACCCAGGAAAAGGAGCCCTGCCAGCCACGCTTACTCACCTTGGTTTTCTCCGCCACTCTGAAAGGGTGGCTGATAATTCCTATCAGCGTCTATTGACTTATGGGGACTGCTTTATTCTGACTTCCACCAGTGTGGCCCTCTTGTTTCTTCACAGCTGCTTTTCCAGTAGCAAATTGCATGTGAGGATTTCCCATAACAACCAGAGAAAGGTCAAAGATTTCCACCCTTTTGGAAAAAACATGAGGTGGATTCTCCATGCCTCCAGAACTCACACCCTCAGCACCTTACTCCCGGGGGCAACAAAAATGGAGGCACCACACATTAGAGGTGCTTCTGAACATTTAGATGTAAATGGCTTTGGGGCTCTCTTTCCTTAGCAATAGAGACTACATCTACACTATGAGATAAATTTGAATTTTAATAAATTTGATTTTTTAACCTTGTTGTTATGAATTCAAATGTCAGTGTCCACAAACCTTCTTGAATTTCGATCCATCGTTTTACCATGTCGAGTTTCTGCATCCTCATTGCCCTGTGCAACTTCAACAGTGTGAGCAGTGCATTGTGGGTACCTGTCCCACAGTGCCTTAGCCCCAGTTGCTTGTGGGTGTTGCATGTTAGAATCCCAGAATGCAAAGTACTGTCCCAGAATTCAGAGCATCCAGTAACAGAATTCAGCCCTCCCCCAAACTTGCCCAAGTTCCCTGTGACGCGCATCCATTGCAGACATTGGTGTAGTGGTGAACAGCTGTGCCCCGTCCACCTCACACCGTTCTGTCAGCCCTGTGTCCGGACCTTTATATTTGCAGGCCTTCGCAGGTTTCCCGTGACCTTCCTGCACGCATGGCTGAAGAGCAGCAGAGAAGGAAGTGGCCATACATGGAGCATCACCATGTAGCTTTGTGGGATACATACAGGACACTTCTCAAGGCTAATAAATTTGAATTAAAGACATGGCACTTCCACACTCACCTTTATTCAAAATTTTACATTTGAAATTGACCCTCTACCCATCCCGTAATATTGACATTTTGTTATCGGTATAAGGGCTCGCTAATTCAAGCTGATGGTATTTACAGTGAAGACGATGACATTTTAATGTCGAGCTAACTCCTATAAATTTGATTTTTATCTCGTAGTGTAGACGCTGCCAAAATGAGAATTATCATGTTTGCTTGCCTTATAGGGAATTTTTAGTCTTTTGTGTGTGTGTGTGTGGTGCTTTGAGATCCTCTGGGGGATCAAAGCAGATAAGAGGGTGGACCTTCTCTTCAATCGGTGGCAAATATGACAAGCCAAGTATGAAACCAGTGGCTTAATATTCAACTTCAGAGAATGTCTTAGGGGAAAGGAAACCTATTGTGCTTCCATGAGATACAGCATGAAGGCTCCAAAAGTTACCTTATGCCTAAAATAAGTCCACTTTCTTGCACATCCTTTATGCAGCACTTTAGTTGTCCTAGGAGGCACTACATGTTGTAACAGAAGCAACAAGGTAGCCAAGGGCAGGCTTGGTCTCAGGCTGTGGCTGGAAAGTAGTAGGGATTTGTTACCCTATTTCTGTACACAGTTTCCTTCCAAGTGAAGGGTTTCTCATGAGACCTGTCTGCTTGGCAGTAAGATGCCACTTGGACAAACCATAGTGTGGTCCTGACTAGCAGGGCTGCGGCTAGGATCTGATGAGTTGTAGGTGGCAGTTCACATCTGCCAATCTTCCACATAGATCTCTGCAGCATTACATGTCACTGGGTCTTCTCTCATCCAAACCTGCTGAGCATTCAAGCTGCCTTCCCTGAACGAAGGGGACATAATATGAAAACAAAGGTGGGGGGAACTAGCCACCCATGCAAGTGGGGCAAGGAACCTACTTTGGATTTAACCATCTTGAGTAATTTTACATCATCTGCAAATCCGCCCCTCTCACTGGCTGTTCTCCTGTTAAGGGCAAACATCTGTTCTGGGAGCCACAAGACAGCTGTTGACTGACACTGTATACTCCTATGGTCCCTTAGATTTCCAATAACAGTTTAAGCCTATAAAGAGAAACGGTGTCAGATTTCACATCCAGCGTACCGATCTGAGGATGGAATTTCTCCAAAGATCCCCCATTTACCTGAACTCATGAACTTGTCATTTTCAGATGTTCTGTTCTTTCCTTCCTGGGCCAAAGCCTCAGCACAGAGTTCTTCTTCCTTCCTCAGGACAACCAGCAAGTCACATACTGGTGGAATAGCCTTGATCTGCAAATTTTGAAAAGCAGTTGCATTGTTTCATTTTTTGTCTCTTGAAACATTTGCCACTCACAAAACTCTGCTTACACTAACATTTTTTATATCTTCCCATCATCTGACAGGGGTGTAGCATTTCCCTGAACACAGCATATACAATTAAATGTTTTAATTTCATACTATACAAGCACTTACTGATTCACACTGGGCCTGCTCCCATATACTAACATCCATGTGATCAAGTATGGGCCTTTTATTCTTCTTAATACTGTCTGATGAGCCAAATTGTGTTCTCTTTCAGTGCAAAAACTTCGGTGGGGCTCGTGGATTGTACTGAGAGCTGAGTTTGACATTACAAAAGTCTAAACTCCAGAATGGCTGGGCATTCTCTGAGCCAGTCTTTCATTTGCAAAACTGGGTCAAATTCTACCAGTTGTTCTGTTCCATTACAATCCCATGAAAGTCAACATTGTGCTCATTCATTCAGAAACCTTGCTACAAATCAGTGAAGCTGCAGGTGGAAACATAAGAGCGTAATCGTGCACACGACAGGTCATTTTATCAGTATTCACTGAGGTGCCCGTCAGCCCTGAGAATCCTGAAGGAGGGGATATGTACTGTGTACAGACCCCTGATGATTTTTAATGCTGACTTTGTTTTAAAGAACAGGTTTGAAATTCTGGCCCCACTCAAGTCAACAGCTATACTCCTATTGACTTAAATTGAATCAGGATCTCACCCCCAAAACGTTTTCTTGATGTTTTCTTCCTGAATAGAGTTTGTACTTTTAAAAAGCAGATCATCTCTCATTCAGTTGTTCTATTCTACTCAGCATTTCCTTCTTTTCCCCTGCCCACTGTGCATCCTGCCATAATACAATGAAAGATCACTCATTTATATATGAGAAAAAGAACTTTTTGTAATCAAACAAGCAGGGACTAGTCACATAAGAGAAAAATAGCTTTGTGAAATTGGTGTTTATAACCCATTAGAACGATAACAAACATCTTCTAAAAGAGGGATGTCTTGTTGGATTTAAATGTGTAAAGAAATCAAATTATAGTTATTATTTTCTGCAGTTAATTATAGATAGTATTCAGTCATTCTGAATTTTGTTAGGTGCTGTTTAAGTGTAATTGATTACATTGTTACAGAAATTTCTGGCTTTTATATTCAAATTCGGCACATTAACACATGGTTTGAATCGTGATGGGAACTTTCTGAGTCACTATAGGGGCTTGTCTGCATACTTGGCTCAATCTAATTCTTGACTTTCCCCCCCACCCCTCCACTCTCTGATTTGCTCACCTTGATTATCTTTTTCTGATTTGTCCTCCTTGCTTACTGTTTTTAGTTCTCTGTGCCTTAAATATTGAGTCTGTTCTGGTCTGGCTATGGTCTGAAGAAGTGGGTCTGTCCCACGAAAGCTCACCTAATAAACCATTTTGCTAGTCTTTAAAGTGCTACTTGACTGCTTTTTGTTTTGAACCTATATTGTTCTTGTTTGGAGATAGGGATTCAAAGCTTTAGTTTACAAAATCACAATAATAATAGCGTTAGTTGTTCTAGTTACATAGAAAATGTTCCAGATTACTTAAATTGGGTGTAATGAATGTCCAGAAATCTGCAATTTATGACATTTTCAACAACAATCAAGTATCCATCTTTGAACATTTTTAAACCCGTGAAACTGTCAGAACTACACCTATTGGCTATGTCTACACTAGAAGCAGCTGTCTGCAGAAGTCACTGTCAGAAGAGATGTTCCAAGAAAACTTCTTTTAACAGATCACGTCTACACATGAAAGCAGATCAATCTTTTGACCTGCTCTGTCAACAAAGGAGCCCCCCAGCGTGTTTACACAGCTTTTTTGTTGACAGTTTCTGTTGTTGACAAAACGCATTTTGTGTGTAGATGCTTCACTCTCTAGTGTAGACGTAGCCAGAGTATAAAAAGTAGCACAGACATATAGCGCACTGAATGTAAAAAAAAACAGTATGTTGTTATGTTTTATGATAGTTGTGGTTTGGGGTTTCAGGATGTCTGGAGAACAAGGATCTTTGGATATGAAGCATAAAAGGTGTAAGGAGACAGAAGTGGGAGGCTGGAATCATAGCAAAAGTAGGTGCTTTCGGAGTCCAAAGTAAAACAAAGCGCTAGAGAACTCTTGGGCTAGAGTCTAAGAACCAGAAATCAAAACCAAGAACGTGGATCTCCATGAAAATGATGTTCACTGTTTTTTTTTGTTTTTTTGTTCTTAATTGTGGAAGCTCATTGAAAAGCAAAAAGTTGTCAATCTGTAGTCATCCTGGAAACAAAATGTTTAAATGCCCCTTACATTATTTTTCAGTGAGCTGGGAGCAAATTCCAATCTGGTGTAAACAGTCAGCTGTATTGACTTCAATAAAACTGTGTTCATCCAGACCAGGTAGTAATTTTGCCTTATACTGACTTCACTTACCCAACCGGGGTATATTCAGATATTCCTTTTGTACTTGTTACAAAAACTGGTGTAAGCTGACCAGTTATTCTGTCCCAGGTTCAGCTATCCTGCATACTTAGTTGACGGTGTGATACAAGGGTACCAGAGGATGAATAATGGGGTAAAATCCCAGTAACTTTAAGAATCCTATGCTAGGAATCCAAAATATATGTTGTAAAGCATGCAGAATATTACATTCTTTCAGTCTGAAACTAGTGAGAAGTTACTAATACTGAATACATTTTAAAATGTAAGTTTTAACCCAGTTCTCTTTAAGATTATGGTTCTGATTCTCAGCTGATGCAGATCAGCAGAGCTCCGGTGAAGTTCATTTGGCACTTTATACATGATTGCATTGTACATAATCATTTCTTCACCCACAGATCTTCAGGCTCTTTACAAAAGTGGGTAAACGTTATCCTCCCCATTGGAAGATGGAGAAACTGGGGCACTGGACATTGACATGTCTTGCCAAGGTCATACAGTGAGTCAAGCAATAGAGCCAGGACTCCTGTCTCCCGGTCTGGTGCAGTCTCTGTGAGACTATGCCGCCCCAGCCCTATTGAACATGTGTATTTATTTATGCCCTGTGCGATTCCAAGAGCTAAAAACAAACAGCAGCAAATACTTACAATTACAGTTGAGAACCAGAAAAGAATCACCAGGATGCTCCACATGTTAGTTGCTGTCTGTTTCCTTCATTCCAATGCACAGCTCTTTCATGAGCTCTCCATGCAGCTTTCTCAGTCCCTTTAGTTTCTTTCACAAGTTCTTCTTCCTCCTGGCCTCCTGGCTGAAATTAGCAATTATCGTCCCCAGCCAATGCTCTTTGCTTGCTGCTGAACCCTAGACAGCATCAGCCATGACAGCAACACCCTAAACTCTACTCCTTTTCAGCAGAGTCCTGTCCCAAGAATAGCAAGCAATTCTGTTGAGCATGGTCCTAATAGCGTCCTCTCCCCCTCTCAGCTATTATTCACTGTTATCACTGCATGTCCGGGAGGAATGATCATTCTTCATGTTCCAGTAGATAAGGGAACAAGCAGGGCTCCTGTGTGAGATGCAAGTTTCACAATGGCAGAGCTAATCTGTAAAGGGGAAATAGTGATTACCCGGGGGGCGCTGAGATGCACACAGCCCAGAAGTAGGTGCCCTGCCGGGAAACGGGGCTGGCAGAATGCGATTCCGACTGCCTGAGCCTTTTCTGCTGTGAACATGCACTTCCAGAGAGTGTGCAGGTGGAACAAGTACAAGGAGAAATCAGACGAGTGAAAGACTTTCTATAGAGAAACTGCTCACTGCCATGTACCAAGCAGGTGGGGCTACAGGCAGTAGTGCACATTAAAGGAGATCTAAAAGACAAGCTTAGGGGTGGGAGTGGAATGTGATTTGCTATTCACACCTGCTAAGCAGTGTTCCCTGTCAGCTGAGCACTTGGGTGGCCACCTGGAAGAGAGTCAGGTGCCATCCAGCAGCAGCATGCCGACAACTGCCCACGGTGAGCACCATGTGTTTCTATTGATGGTGCACACCCACACATGCCTTGGTACATATAACAACACTTATTCTGCCCATGGATGGAAAAAATAGAGGGAACCAAAGGGAAGGAATCTAAATATTCCCTGGACTCCAGCCCCAGCCCCTGGACCGCATCAAACCTCCAAGAAAACAGCTGCCAAGTTCATTGAAGTTGTGAGTAAGTTCAGTTGTGCAACAAACACATCTGCTCAACCACACGGGTGCAAACGCTAATCGCTGTCTCAAAGAAAAGCAGAAATTTGCCATTGCAGTGAAAGAACAGGATCGGCAGATGTGGCAGGAAGCGTCTGGAAGCATGCTGTCCAGTCTACCCTTTCCCGAGGCACCAGGACCCCCACATACATTGAAAAGAGAGAGTCACACGGCAATGAACATAGGCCACAGTCGAGATCAACACAGGAGTGAAGAATATGACCCATTACTAGCATAATGTCTGAAACTAAAAAAAGCTTCAGTTGTGTTACGCTCCAGAAGTAGGAGGGTGTTAAATTAATTTTGTATTACGGCAATGGCTCTATAAGCAAACTAAACAAGAGCACACTCTGAAATGCAATGCTCAGAATTTTAGATTCTTTACCCATCAAGCGCCAAGGAACTTCAATAGCAAGTGTTTGCTGATAAAACCTTTTAATTTGTCGATACTTCTGTTAAAATTTCTCTAATTCGCCTCCTTCCAATGACCTGTAATCCTCATCAGATTAAATCCTGGATTAATTTGTCTCCATCATAACACAACAACCATGCAATACATCTTTTTTGCCTGATGTTTAGGATATGGTTTTAAAGACTCTCAGGTGAGATTCACTGATATAAACCTTGATCTGTCAAACCCTCACTTACAATGTGGTTGTTTATGCAGCAAAAGAGTCTGTAGACACAGACCAATAGTTTGGATAAGAGAGTCAGCTATTGGAATGATGCACACAGCCTGACTAGATAGATAGATACTCAATTTTAAAACTGACTTTTTGTTTTAATTCATTGTACCAAAAGATCTCCCAAACCATATACTTTTCTTCCACCAGCAGTATGCTGCAACAAATGGATCTGTTTATTAAAAATCAATATCTAAATATTTCTGTGAGCTTTAGATAAAACTATATTACTGTGTGTACAATTGTTACTTGTACAATTGTGCCAAGTATCAGAGAGGTAGCCGTGTTAGTCTGTAGCTTTGAGAACAAGAAGTCCTGTGGCACTTTATAGACTAACAGATATTTTGGAGCATAAGCTTTCATGGGCAAAGACCCGCTTCATCAGATGCATGAGTGGGGGGGCTGGTTTCAGAGCGGTATTTAAAGAGTGGGGTCCCAGTAAGAGGGAGGGCCAGAGCTGACAAGGTCTATTCAGCAAGGTGGAAATGCATTTCAAACATAACAGTTTCATCAGAGAAAAATGTCCTGGCAAAGTTTTAAACTAACTATTATCAGAGTGTTTTGGTTTTTTTTCTGATTCACTCAGAACAATGTCCTGGTTAATACCATATATATAAATACCATTGTCCTCCACTGGACAGACTTAGAATTTCTCATTTATGTTTCATATGTCATATACAAATAACAGCTAACAGAGATTCTCTGCAGTTTACATGAGAATGTTAACAATGATGACATCCCAAGAACCATGAATTTTGTACAGTAGACACAAGAAAAAAATAAGAAGGAAAATGTCATGCAGAATTTTTCCACTAACATGCTACAGAAAGTGTTTTTCTATAAATGTAAGGCACATGGGTGTAATCCATTTTTAATTACTTGCCACTATATTTTACTAAATACTAGGAATGAATATACTAACAACTGAATTCTATGAGCTAATTTTAAAAAATGGTTTAATGCCTTTAGAATATGTTTTCTGAATGGAGGGTTACAGTGCTATCTTCCATTTTTATGGTTTCCTTATAGTTAATAGAACAGATTTTTTTATTGCTAGAATATAAGGAAATTTAACAGGGGGGTTAGAAGCACTTACTTCTGCTGAATAAGATGTCTTCAGGATATTGTGTAAATGTCTTGCAATAAAAACTTAAAACAAATCGCCTGCAGCATTTGCAACCCACATATTGCAGCACTTAAAGTAGGGGAACCCCATATTGGTATTGATTGGAAACTAATTAGCAACAGAAGTATTCCCAAGCTCAAACAAGCATAGACAACAAGTGCTACACAGCACCTAACAAAATTGACCCATATCCTGCATAAGTCCTTCTGTTGCCCAAATAATATATAGTCAAATAGTATAACCAATGAAAAATCATTGGGGGAACCATTCCTGGAAACTCATACTAACACAAGACATTCCACTCACTCCAACTGATCCCTGTGTGGCATGGTATAGCTGGCACTCAAGTAGTACGGGTGAGTGCTTTGAGCTTACCTGAGCAGACAGATCAATTCCTCCCCTTGCACATAGCCTAATTAAAATTAATGACATTACTAACCTCCATAAAGGCTTGCCGGGTTAGGCCTTTTCTTTGTATTTAGAATGAGATAAATAGGCAGCACAAAACCACACAAGAAATTTCCCAAGCAATAGAGTTAAAAATGATTCAGCTGTACTGTTTTTTTGTTAGGTGTTGACATTAAAAAAAGGCAGGATTAATTAGTTTTGTTATCTGATGTTAGTACCATTAGTGACTAAGCTCCCATCTAATGGAATTATATCTGCAAGAATCAAGTGTCTCCATATTGGATTTCATTAATATTATAACCCTTTTCAAATTAATACCAGTAGCACTATTTGGTTTCTTTATAGGAATTTTTAAAAAATCACTCCATCCCCCAAATGTAACCATTCATGGCTGCAGCTAAAAGGCAAATGGCAGTCACTGTCATTAAGGCAGTGAATCACATACAGGTACTGAGAAACAGAACTAACAGGGTTTAATTGAAGCAGGTATATTCTTATTCTTTATATTTATTCAACTCACAGCTCCTTAGTTATCCATTGTATGTCACATTATTAAAAGTGTGATTATTATAAACTAATAATTAACAATTGTAATTGTGAAGGTCACTTTGCCAAAGAAGGTACAGTGTCATTTAAAAGCGAGTCTTAGGACACAGCTCTTAGTATCATAGCGACAGTGCTCAAGGCATGTGCTTCTGTGGTTTTGGTTGGACTGTGGCCAGGAAGGGCTTTAGGTGGTCTCCGAGAGTGGGGCTGCTCAGGAGCAGGCTGCTTGGGTTAATGGTTGGAGGACTCAGGGAACAGGAGGCAATGGGATGTTTCAGATGTCTCGACGTGCAGTAAGAAAAGCAAATATGGTAGGCAACCAGCTTGGCTTAGCAGGGAAATCCTTGGCGAGCTTAAACTCAAAAAGGATGCGTATAAGAAGTGGAAACTTGGACAGATGACTAAGGGGGAGTATAAATATATGGCTGGAGAGTGTCAGGGAGTAATCAGGAAAGCAAAAGCACAGTTGGAATTGCAGCTGGAAAGGAATGTGAAGGGCAACAAGAAGGGTTTCTACAGCATGTTAACACTAAAGCTGTGTCTATATGTTAGCACCCTTTCACAAGGGCAAAAATCGAAGTTCAGCAGTCGAAATAGTGGCCGTCGAAAGGGCACATGTGCCGCCATTTTTCAGATCAGCACTTTGATCTGCTCTTTTGAAATGCCATTGAGGTCTTTCGAAAGAAGCGTCCACATGGCTCCAAGCCCTCTTTCGAAAGAAGGGAGGCAGGAAAGGCCGCGGATGGTGTCCCATGGCCGACAAGCCCTTCTGGGACCGCAGCCACCCACCTCCTTTAAAGGGCCCCTCCCTCCACCTTCCCCTCCACACAAGCTGAGCACTGCCCAGCCTTTCCCAGCCCGGCAGAGCCTACTCGTGCCCACCATGGAGGCCCAGCAACAGCTTCTTCAGGAGGATGCCCTCATCATGGATGCCCTCCTGGCAGTGCTGTGCACCATCACCGCATCTGCACCCAATCTCATTGGGTGGCTGGGCAGTTCCCCCGGGGCTGCAGGGCTCCCCCCACCGGGGCACCTCCGGGCTCTCCCCTGGGTGCCCTGATGCCTCTGGCCCCACCCCAGCAGCAGCGACTGGTGGGAGTGTGTGGTGCTAGGGAAGTGGGGCGAGGAAAGGTGGCTGCGTAACTTCCGCATGTCGAGGCAGACCTTCGACGAGATCTGCCACTGGCTCACCCCCACCCTCCAGCCCCACGACACCTGCATGCAGCCAGCCCTCACCCTGGAGAAATGGGTCACAATCGCCATATAAAAGCTGGCCACCCTGGACTCCTATCACTCTGTGGGACAGTGGTTCGGGGTGGGCAAGGCCACCGTCGGGGCTGGACTTATGGAGGTAAGGTGGGGCCGGGGGTGGGAGGGCTGGGGCAAGAGGAAGCCTCCACTGCAAGGGGCTGGATGGGGCAGGGGCTGAATGGGAGGGAGGCAGAATGGGCCCAAGGCTGGGGGAGACGGCCACCACACCTGCACTAGAGCACGCGTCCCCCTTCCCCCTCTGCAGGTCGTCAGGGCCATCAACGTGATGCTGCTCCATAGGGTCATCCGCCTGGGGGAGCTGGACAACACCATCGCTGGCTTCCAGGACCTGGGTTTCCCAAACTGCATTGGTGCTTTGGATGGCAAACACATCCCCATCCACGCCCTGCCACACAGCGCCAGCCAGTACATCAACCAAAAGGGCTACCATTCGGCGGTGCTCCAGGCCCTGGTGGACGCGAGGGGCCAGTTCACCAATCTCCCCGTGGGCTGGGCCAGCCACGCCCACGATACCTGGGTCTTCCGGAACTCTGGCCTCTGCCCGCACATGGGGGCCGGCACCTTCGTCCCCCAGTGGGAGATCCCCGTGGCAGAGGACGTCACCATGCCACTCTGCATGGTGGCAGATGCGGCGTACCCCCTGCAGCTGTGGGTCATGAGGCCGTACATGGGACACCTCGACCCCACCCGGGAGGTGTTCAATGAGCGCTTCAACCACGCCCACAGCATGGTGGAGCGGGCCTTCGGGCGCCTAAAGGGGCAGTGGGGGTGCCTCCTCACACAGCTAGAGGTCGGGGTCCTCAACATGCCCCAGGTGGGGGGCGCCTGTTGCATCCTCCACAACCTTGGAGGGAAAGGGGGACACCTATGTCCCTGGGGGGGAGCCCTTTGGCCGGTGCCATCTATGAGCAACTGGGTGCCTCCCCCATCCTCTAGGCCCACTGGGATGGCCACCACATCTGGGAGGCCCTCAGGCAGGCCTTTGCTGACAGCCACCTCTGACCCACATACACTCCCACATCCAATGCACATCTGCCACCCACCGTCCCCGCCAGCCCCCCACCCCCACCAGCACCACACCCACACATCCACCACCCACCATCCCCCTGAGGAGCACAGCATGGAGTGGTGAGCAATAAAGAAACATTTATATAACTAGTTTTGTTGGTAACTATGTACAGGTGGGGAACCTAACTTGGAAGGGGGCGGGGGGACCCTAACTTGGAGTGGGGCAAGGGGAACCTAACCTGGAGGGGGGACGAGGAGCTCATTCCAGGGCAGGGGTGGTGGGCCGTGAGCCCTGTCGGCCCTGGAACCCCTGCCTCCCTGGGTGCGGGGTCCCCAGCGGGGAGAGGAGGGTGGGAGTAGCACTGGCAAGTACTGCCGGCGAGTGGGCCTGGTGTGGGCAGAGGGTGCAGGCTCAGTGGGGGCACAGAGGCTGGGCTCAGTGGGGGGGTGGAGGGGCCAGACTCAGTGGGGGTGGAGGGGGCAGGCTCATTGGGGGCACAGGGGCAGGACCAGCAGGGGGAGCTACTGGGGGGGTGGGCCAGGAGGCAGGCAACAGTGGCCGTATGGTCCCAGACAGCATGACCAAAGCCCTCTAGGGTGGTGAGGAACCTATCCCAGGCTGTCCTCCGCCACTCCATGTCAGCCTGGGCGAGCTGCAGGTGTTGTTCGGCCACCTCGGCCTGGCGCTGGCTGGCTGGGTCCTCTTCAGCCTGGTGGGGGGTCCCTCTGGCCATGGCCCTGGCAGCGCGCTGCCTGGGGTGGTGTCCGGACACTTCCGACGGCTGCAGGCGGGCTCTCGGGGACCAGGGACAGCATGGGGCTCTCCCGGCCCACGGATGGTGCGGCTGTGTGGAGAGGAGGACAGCATGTCAGTAATGTGTCCTGGACGGAGGGGACCCGGCTGTGGCCTACCTGCCCAAGCCCACCCCATGGGCCCCCCCCAAAGGACACTGACCCCCTGCGGGTCACCGACCCGCCCCCATGGGCTGGGCCTCCCAGCCTGGGGGGTTCATCCAGGGATCTCTCCTGCAGGTGGCCCTTCCCAACCTGCGGTGTGCGGACCCTGGGCTCCATCCAGCACCGATTGGCCACCACCCCTGTGCGGCTTGCGACGCTGTCCACCGAGGGCGGGTGCTGGGCATCGCTGGTGCTCCACCGTGCAGTGCCGCATCTCATGTGTGGGCTGGCCTGTGTGCAGCCCAGGACCACCAGTCCAGTGTGCAGACAACTAGCCATGGTGTCGCCCCCACCCTGTGGAGTAGGTGTGCGCCCCTCCCTGTACGTTCCGGAGGGTCCTTCGTGACGTCTGGGGATGTCCTGCCCTCGGTTGCCCGTCTGGAGGATCGGGAGGGGATTATGATGATCATCTCCCCCTCCTCACTCAACCAGTCTGTGGTCCCCTTGCCCTCCTGGGTCCCCAGTCCGGGCTGCTCTTCCTCCTCCTCCAGCTGCAGCTCCTCGCCGGAAGTGTCCAGGAACGCTGGGGGTGGGGAGCTCTCCTGGGGCTCCAGGATGCCCCGGAGCTCCCTGTAGAAGGGGCTTGTGGCTGGAGCTGCCCCAGAGCGTCCGGCCTGGTCCCCGGCCCGGGCATAGTCCTGGTGAAGCACCTTAACAGACAGGGGTGAACACATGCACAGCTTTAGGTGTTGTTCCAGTGACACTTTAAAGAGTAAAAATATTCCTCATGCTCACCAAAAATTCAGCCACTGAGATTTCATCCTCTAACCCAATGGTTTTCAATCAGTGAACTGCAGACCTCTGAGGGTTTGCAGACTATGTCTAAAGGGTCTGCAAAATGGTTGTTGTTGCCATAACACAATGCAGGGGGTACGTGGACCTTGAGGGTACACAGAAATCTGCTTGGGGGTGCATCAACTCATCTAGATATTTGCTTACTTTTATAACAAGCTACATAAAAAATCCCCAGAAAAGTCAGCGGAAACTGAAGTTTCATACAGTTACTTGCTTGTGGTACTCTGTACACTATACACTGAAATGTCAGTAATAGTCTAATTGATTTTTTTTACAATTATATGATAAAAATGAGATAGTAAACAATATTTGAGCAACAGTGTGCAGGGGCACTTTTTTATTTTTATAAGCAAATAGTTTTTTTAAGGGAGATGCACCTTGGAACATTTAAGACAAATCAGACTCCTAAAAAGGGTACAGTATCTTGGAAAGACTGGGAGACAGCCCCAGAAGAGCGGTTTTCAACCTGGGGTTCATGGATTAGCTGTAAGATTTCCAAAGGCATCTCTGCCTGCATTCAAAATTGTTCATGGTGGCCTGCAAACGATAAAAGTTTGAAAATCACTGATCTAACCTAAAGGCACACAAAGGGGAGGGATAGCTCAGGGGTTTGAGCATTGGCCTCCTAAACCCAAGGTTGTGAGCTCAGTCCTTGAGGAGGTCATTAAAAACCATGAAATTGTAGAGTGCATAATTCTGTAGAAGGGTAAACAGTAAAATAGAGATGAGGGATTTCAGGAGGGCAGATTCTGGTAAACTCAGAGAGCTGATAGGTAAGGCCCTTTGGGAAGCAAAACTGAGAAGAAAAGCAGCTGAGGAGAGTGGGCAGTTTTTCAAAGGGATGTTATTAAGGGCCTAAAAGCAAGCTATCCTGCTGTGCAGGAAAGAGAGACAATATGGTGAAAAATCACCATGGCTTAACCAGGAGATCTTGCATGACCTCAAAATAAAAAAGGAATCATATAAAAAATGAAAACAAGGACAAATGATTAAAGGATGAATATAGGCAAACAACACAAGAATGCAGGGGCAAGATTAGAAAGGCTAAGGCACAAAATGAGCTCAAACTAGCTATGGGCATAAAGGGAAACAAAAAGGCTTTTTATAAGTACCTTAGAAACAAGAGGAAGATCAGGGACAGGGTAGGGCCATTGCTCAGTAAGGAGGGAGAAACAGTAACAGGGAACTTGGAAATGGCAGAGATGCTTAATGACTTCTTTGTTTCGGTCTTCACTGAGAAGTGTGATGAAGGAATGCCTGACATAGTGAATGCTAGTGGGAAAGGGGTAGGGTTAGAGGTTGAAATAAAAAAAAAGAACAAGTTAAAAATCACTGAGAAAAATTAGATGTCTGCAAGTCACCAGGGCCTGATGAAATGCATCCTAGAATACTCAAGGAGCTGATAGAGGAGGTATCTGAGCCTTTATCTATCATCTTTGGAAAATCATGGGAGACAGAAGAGATTCCAGAAGACTGGAAAAGGGCAAATACAGTGCCCATCTATACAAAGGGGAATAAGAATAACCCAGGAAACTACAGGCCAGTCAGCTTAACTTCTGTGCCAGGAAAGATAATGAAGCAGGTAATTAAAGAAATCATATGCAAGCTCTTGGAAGGTGGTAAGGTGATAGGGAACAGCCAGCATGGATTTGTAAAGAACAAATCATGTCAAACCAATCTGATAGCTTTCTTTGATAGGATAATGAGCCTTGTGGATAGGGGAGAAGTGGTAGATGTGGTATACCTAGACTTTAGTAAAGCATTTGATTCAGTCTCGCATGATATTCTTATAAAAAAACTAGGCAAATACAGTTTAGATGAGACTACTGTAAGGTGCGTGCATAACTGGCTGGATAACTAACTGTAGTCAGAGAAGTAACAGAGAGGGAGCCGTGCTAGTGTACATGCTATCAAAACAAAAAAGCAGGCAAGTAGCACTTTAAAGACTAACAAAATAATTTATTAGGTGAGCTTTTGTGGGATAGACCCCCATGAAAGCTCACCTAATAAATTATTTTGTTAGTCTTTAAAGTGCTACTTGACTGCTTTTTCGTTTTGATCGTACTCAGAGAGTAGTTCTTAATGGTTCTCAATCCTGCTGGAAAAGTATAACAAGTTGGGTTCTGCAGTGGTCTGTTTTTGGACTGGTTCTATTCAATATCTTCATCAACGATTTAGATATTGGCATAGAAAGCATGCTTATTATGTTTGCAGATGATACCAAGCTGGAAGGGGTTGCAAATGCTTTGGAGGATAGGGTCATAATTCAAAATGATCTGGATAAATTGGAGAAATGGTCTGAGGTAAACAGGATGAAGTTTAATAAGGACAAATGCAAAGTTCTCCACTTGGGAAGGAACAATCAGTTTTACACATACAGAATGGGGAGAGACTGTCTAGGAATGACTACAGCAGAAAGGGATCTAGGGGTTATAGTGCACCACAAGCTAAATATGAGTCAACAGTGTGATGCTGTTGTAAAAAAAGCAAACATGATTCTGGGATGCATTAGCAGGTGTGTTGTGAACAAGACACAGATATCATTCTTCCTCTCTACTCTGCGCTGGTTAGGCCTCAGCTGGAGTATTGTGTCCAGTTCTGGGTATCGTAGTTCAAGAAAGATGTGAAGAAATTAGAGAGGGTCCAGAAAAGAGCGACAAGAATGATTAAAGGTCTAGAGAATGTGACCTATGAAGAAAGGCTGAAAGAACTGGGCTTGTTTAGTTTGGAAAAGAGAAGGTTGAGGGGTGACATGATAGCTGTTTTCAGGTATCTAAAAGGGTGTCTTGAGGAGGAGGAGGAGGAGGAAAATTTGTTCTTTTTGGCCTCTGAGGCTAGAACAAGAGGCAATGGACTTAAACTGCAGCAAGGGAGGTTTAGGTTGGACATTAGGAAAAAGTTCCTAACTGTCAGGGCAGTCAAACACTGGAATAAAGTGCCAAGGGAGGTTGTGGAATCTCCATCGCTGGAGATATTTAAGAACAGGTTAGGTAGAAGTCTATCAGGGATAGTTTAGCCAGTACTTGGTCCTGCCATTGGGGCAGGGGGCTGGACTCTATGGCCTCTCAAGGTCCCTTCCAGTCTTAGTATTCTATGATTCTATGAATGTGAGGGGGTAAGACCCCAGGGGTGGGGCATGACATTCCTTAAGGGGGAGCTCAGCCCAATTGGTTACTGGGTGCTAGGATCATCCATCTAATTACAAATGCTGAAATATGTTACTGTTTTTATGTCTGTGTATTCACATTTTTATACCAATTAATAAAGTTTTTACATTCCACAGTCTTATTTTCTTACACTGGACAAAAGGTTTTATATTTTCTCATGTGAACATAACCAAAATCTCCGTTGGTTTGGATTTCATTAGACAGGCTGGGGCGGGCCTGCAGGGATGAAAAGTGGAGCCCAAAAAGTTTGCTCAGCCCTCACCTAAGTCACAGCTTCTCTGCTTTGCATATTCCCAGCCCACCCCTTTCTAACTCACTGGTGGTGCTGCCGAAACTCCCTCCCCCAAAAGCCCGTTCACAAACCACGGAAATGAGATTTGGAGGCTAGAAACGTAAAAATTAAAAAAAAAAAGCAAAAAGCTTAGTTGGCAGGGGAACATCCTGGGGTTTTTCTTCAATGTCTGCCCCTTAAACTTTGCCACTTCTCCCCCTGCGCCAGAGCTGAACATGGTACAGCCCGCCTCAGGCTTTGTCTTGGAACTGAGTTTATGTTAGCCTAGCAACCAGGGGAGGGGAGAGGAGCTGGGGAGATTCTGCGGGCCTG
Source organism: Carettochelys insculpta (assembly GCF_033958435.1). Taxonomy (NCBI): domain Eukaryota; kingdom Metazoa; phylum Chordata; order Testudines; family Carettochelyidae; genus Carettochelys; species Carettochelys insculpta. Next base: position 62,858,977 of record NC_134144.1, read on the forward strand.
GCTGTGCCTAGGGTGGGCAGGCTGGGCTGCCCTGCACCCCCTCCCCGCCTAGCCCCAGCCAAGGCCCTGCGAAGTGACCTGCCGTTGCAGGTGAGGGAGGGAGGTGCTGACGTTGGCTGCAGTCTGGATACAGGTGAGTGACTGGCAGCCTGTTCTGTTGTGGGTGCATGGGCCCTTGGTGCTGAGTACAGGAGCCCCAGAAAGCACCTCAGTGCAAACAGATCTGCTGGCCTTTTCTGGTCCTGGGGTTGCACTTTAAGGGAGTCTCTCCCTCTGGGGGAAGCAGGGATTTTTGCCACCTATGCATGTGTTTCAGTGAGATATTGAGGGGCAACCTTTGAACAGTGGAGTCTTTACAGGATTTTCTGTTTGCAGGTGCCAGTCAGGTGACTGTGTATCTGGCAGTCCTGCTGAATGCACATTATCCCAATGTACATGCAAAAACCTGAGTGTGTGCATGCCAATCAGATAAGCAGGCACCCTGGACCTAGATCTTCAAAGGTACTTTGATGCCCAATTACCATTGATTTTAATTGTATTTGACCTAGTCCTGACCTGCAAACTGCCCATTGCAGTATCAGGACTATGATTTCCAAATACAATTGTGTGGGGTTTTGTGCACACCAAGGATAAGGGTCGTGGGTGCAATTACATTGAAACTTTGGCCCTTACTACCAAATGCTGAATTGTTTAAATCTCCTCCATTCAGACTCTCCCCTGGGATGAGACATAGCTCAATTCTAATAATAAGGGCAGTCAGTCTCAAGACAGCATGTTTTAACTTTTTTATGAGAGTGAATAAAATAATGAAGCTGTTAGCCTCATAAAATAACACAGTAAACTTTATTTAAAGTGATTGAAAAAGTATACAAAACCCTCTTGTTATAATTGGAAGCCTGTGTTACTAAGAGATGAAGAGACCTGGAAGTTACATCAGTACAGCCTTTTTGTCAATGTGAGGGGAATTTTCAGAAGTTGACTTTGGAGCACAAGTTCCATAACTTAGATGCTTCTGAAAATCCCATATTCTGTGCAACTACATTCCATTGTATTCTTATGTATTTACATTTATTATGTGTTAAGCATGCTTGGTGCTCTATAAAACACACAAATATGTAATGGCTCAACTGTTAGTAAATATAGGCTGTGTCTAAACTACCTCCCTATTTCGAAGGGAGGATGGTAAGTAGGGTGTTAGGAGTTTTTTAATAAAGTGCTGCGGTGCATATGCACCGCTTCATTAAGTAAATTCTCCCCTGTGGCAACTTCGAAGTGTTAAACAAAATTTCAAGGAGTAAAGGGATTTTGAAGTACCCTGGGCATTTTGAAGTACTGGCGGGTTAGCCGCGGCTACATGCAAACCAGCACTTCGAAGTTTAGCACTTTGAAGTTGCGTCCAGGGTGGGGGGGCGTAATTTGCTTAATGAGGTGCTGCATATGCACCACAGCACTTCATTAATAAACTCCCAACACTCTACTTACCATCCTCACTTCGAAGTAGGGAGGTAGCATAGACAAGCCCATAGAGTAAAATTTTCTCTTTATTTACGTCAAGGTGAGTTTTGCCATTGATTTCAATGAGGCCAGTATTTCACCTGTAATGTTTATTACACAAAGTAGTTTAATTGATAGTCCTGCCCAGTAGTAGGTATAGGATCAAGATCTTAAAGGCAGACAGATATACTGGAGCGGAATAATATGAAGATGGGTGATGGGATGTGCTGTTGTCAGTTACGGATATGAACCTATACAGAATAATACTTTCCTAATCTAATTCCATTACTTGCTTTTCAGACCATGTATACCTAATTTGGGATCATAGCAAAGAAGATGATGCTGATGATTTTATAGTTAAATTCTAAAGGATAAAGTTAACAATTAGATAACATAAATTAAGAGAAAGTAGCACAGTATTTGTAATTATTTTAGCATGCTTAGCAGATATTTTGCTAGGATCAGCATAAAATTATGTTTGTCCTACACAATGCAGATGCTTTCTCACCCTGGTTTGTGAAAAATATTCAATTTAGAAAGCCAAGCTGTAAAGCCAGAGCATGCTTATTTATTTTTTAAAAAGCTTACACCGGGATAGAAGTCAATAGAACATTTTACATTCTTAGGGAAAAAGCACAGTTATTGCCCCAAACAGCATATAATCTAAAGACCAGACAAAGGGAACTCAGGACATTCAACCACAAAACAAAGTACCAGGCATCAATGAGTCTCTGTTTCTCAGATCAGCAGATCCCAGCAATCTGCATGGAGGCTGTTTTCTACAGCATTTCTTTTTGGAGCGCTTTCCCAATCCTTGTAGTCGTAGTGAGTAGTTCTAGGTCTGTAGGTGCTATGAGAGTATAAGAAAAATAGAGCGTCAATAATGACACTCTCCCAGAAGGGTTATCAGCAGTGAGGTTTCTTGTGGGACCTCTGATAAAGCCTCAGTTTGTATTGTCTGAGTTCAAAGACTCAGTTCTGTTAACTAAGCCTATATTACATTCACTGACCTCTACATATGGCCCACCTGTCACTAGAGGGGGACAGTGCCCCACATTAATTAGGTGTTGGTTTCCCAGGCAGGAGCTAATGTTGCATCAAGCTTGTTTTTCTCGTTAACACTGGGTCTTGTGCATGCTACTTAGAGGTAGCCCCACCCACTGTCCCTGACCACATCCCTTCTCCTTGGGCTCCATGTGTAGAGGAGGGAAAAGGGGAGCTACGTGAGGTAGGGAAACGTAACAGCTTTCCACCTCCATGCTTGTGCCAGTGCTCTGTTCCCTTCTCCTCCATGCAGGAAGTGTGGGAACAAAGAGTCCTATGCTACATTTGTAATCAGCCGTCCATGTGGACTATGTCTGGTTTCCTTATTGCACAGCTTTCTGGGCATTTCTTAAGATAAGTTTCTGTTCTGATAACTGCACTTACTTAAACACGATCCAAAATCCCCTTGGCTTGTTTAGTTATACATTTATCGTGGTTAAATAATAGCCTGTCCAAACACTATTTAAACAAAGGGTTTAATGCCACCTCTATAATCTGACATGTTAACATTTAGCAATTACTGGGGAAACTGTAAATTAACACCCCAAACCCTCGTGTTCGTTAGATACTAGAAGAACCTGCCTGGGCAATGACGATATTAAAAAGGACCCTTTCTGCCCTGTTTGTGTTGATGGGCATTAAGAGGGACAGAGGTTCTCTTCCTCTATTCACACACACATCCAGTCTCCATTGTGAGATACTGGAGTAGCAACATGAGCAGATACTAGCATATACAAGGTAATGCTTGTCGAGGAGGCACAGGGAGGCTGGTCCATCTCATTTTAGGCTGGAATGTTGCAGTGGCTGGAAGTCAGAGCTTAGATGAATTCAGACCATAAATTAGGTATACATGTTTATCAAGAAGAATGACTGACCGTTGGAACAATTTACCCAAGGCTGGGCTGGATTCTCCATGACGGGCCATTTTCAAATCCAGATTAGATCTTTGTCTAAAAGAATTGCCTGGGAATGAAGTTGGGGAAGTTTTCTAGACAGTGTTATACCTTAGTTCTGACTACGCCAGTGGTGGGCAACCTATGGCCCACAGATTCCTGGCTGCCCCCTCTGACATGTGCCTCTCACTCGCCGGGTCACCAGAGCCCCTCCCTCCCAGCACTTTCAGAGGGGCTGCAGATCGCCTGATTTGTGCTCCATCCCTGCTCCTCCCTCTTCTTCCCAGAGCTGAAACGCTGCAAATCAGCTGTTCACAGCATTCCAGCTCCGGGAGGAGTGGGGATAGAGTGCAAATCAGGCAACTTGCATGCCCCAGAAGTGCCAGGAGGTGAGGGAGGAGGAGGTAAGCGTGAGGCTCTTGTGTGTGAGAAGTGGGGTGGGGGAACACGCAGGGCCGCAGGTAGAACCCCAGTGGATTGTGTGCTGTTGTAACCCACTGAGGTGAGGGAGGGCCAGTTGAGGTCCATGCACTATTCCTGGTTGCCCATCCCTGGACTAGACAATCACAATGGAATTTATAAACCTGTGAGTCTGTCTCTTAAGGAATGCGTGGCCTATTGGAAAAGGGCCTCTAGATGCCAAGCCCATGCTCTGCTATCACCAGCAGGAACTAGCCAGCAGTTTTTGGAGGGCCTGTGTTGCTCCTACTGAGAGGGACGGTAGCACCCTGACCGGGACATGTTGTCAAGCTTGTTGGCATCTTGTCAGGATGTCTCATGTGCCAATTTTGCAGCCAGCTATTGACTGCTAAGCCTAGGCCAGTCGTTGTTTTCTGCAACAACAGGCTATAGCCTTACTAGGTTTTGAAGTCCAGTGGCACCATGTTATAGGCACGGTCCCATAATTCCTGCCTGTGCTATCCCTCACTTTGGCTCATCTCTCTGGGTCACAACTGGATATGACACAGCTGTTGGAGGCTCAGCCCAGTCATTCAAAGGTATTGAAGGTAAGAGGTGGGGACAGATGAGCGAACAGAGATCCTTGTCTGTTCCTTGGAGCAGCTGTCTGTTGTCGGAGTCACCTCTAGGGCAGGTAGGCTGTTTGGTGTGGGGATCATGTGTAGCACCTGGAAGCTCAGGTGTTAGCAGTGAACAGAGGCAGATAATTCTCTCTCTATAGTTTTGAGCCTTTCTGAGCATGGTGGTTGCACATGATCCTGGGAGGCATATGGTGGGGCATTGTAATAATGAGCTTTATTTGGGGTTCCCTTTGAGAAAACTTAAGGCAGATTTGCACTCAACAAAAGGTTGAATTAAAGTACACAATTCCAGCTATGTTAATTATGCAGCTGGGGTGGACGTACCTTGATTCCAACTTCTGCACCATCTCACTGTGGATGGGACTTCCCTTACTCCTCCTGGGAGGTAGGAGTACCAGTGCCAGCATTGGTGCCCTGTAAGTTAAATTAGCACATCCCTACCAGGCATGCTAAATCAAACTCTGGAAGACCAGCCATCTTCCCGGAAGGGTAGAGAGAAGCTTACAGACTGAAGCTTATTTATGTGTGTTAGGTATTTAGCAAGGTGTTAGGAGACTTATCATTTGAGTATGTGACTCAGTCATCATTTGTAGTTTAGTTCTCTAAATCTCATTAAACCATGCAGAGGCTTTGTTTTTGTGCTAACGTGTCGTCAGATTCTATATGTGCCATTAGCTGTCTTATTATTGTAGTGTCTACTGCACTACGGGCTGTACAAACACAGTAGGAAATAGACAATCCATGTCCCAAAGAGCCTGCAAGCTGAGTGTAAGACAAAAGACAACAGAGAGCTATAGACAGATGGGAGTACAAGGAAACAATAAGACTGTACCACTCAACATGGTATTTTATGTTAAGATTAAGGTTCTGTGCTTGATCATAGGTGCTGACATATTTTCATCCTCGTGCATTTCCATCCTAGCATGGAGGTGATTCAGTCAGCCCCTGCAGAATTTGGTCCTGCAGAAACATCGCTTAAGCAAGTACCCACCCTCCTTTTGGACAGCCTTGTGGAGGAGCCTGAGAAGAGAAATGGGGTCCCCAATCACTTGCTGGAGTCAAGTAAGTAGTCTGCTAGCTGACCACCCTGCAGGCCCGAAGCAAACCAAAGGGCCAGGAACGCTTTTCATCTTTTACTTTTCAGAGATCCAGTCCTGCTCTTTCTGAAGCCCCTTTCTGTGGCATAGCCACACTACTTCCCCGCTGACCTAGATGTAGAGGGCATGGCCAAAGAGAAGGGGGCATGCCCATAGTACTACTGTGCTTGGCTGATCCAGAGCTTTTGAAATGGCCCTTGCAGCCATTGGCAGCTGGATGCAATTTAATATTGCACTGGGATGAGACTGGCCTCTGGATCATGGATCTGCAAAGGTATTTTAACTCTCCTCCCTGATCCTGCACCAGGCAAAGCACAGCAGGATCCAGCCCTGTATCTTCGTGCGCTTGCTCTTGCATGGCTATGGTGCTACATACAAATGTTAAATAAACATAATTAATAGTAATAATATTTAGGTAGCCCAGTCTTCTGTCATGTTTGCTTATCTTTCATTGCAGAAATTTATGCAAAACTCCTGAGAAACAAGGTCATACAGGCTAAGCCTGCCGTATTGCACTATGGAGGGTATGAAATTGAAAAACATCACCAGCAGATCCTGGTAAGTCTTGAGGCAGGAAAGTGCTAATACACTGCAAAGGGGTAACACACGTACCCTGTGCAGACAGCTCAACAGTCTTCTGTCATCCTGGCCAGCATGACATCCTGCCCTTTCCAGTCCTTTATCAGAATATTTTGTTGTAAAGCCAATAGTGGATATCCAAGCCAAAATTTGTCTGGGTCACCGTGATTGCATTTGGCTGCAGGTGTGCTCATTAATTAAAGGGAATGTTGAAAATGCCCTCAGTCCTTTTCCAGAGGCAGTTTGCTCTAGTGCAGGAGGGACTGGACTAGCAATCAGGAGATCTGGGTTTCATAACTGCTTTCTACCACTTGCCTTCTGAGGGTACATCTACACTTATTCGATGATTGCCACGGTGAGGGTCGATCATCTAGGGTTTGATTTTGCACATAGTGAAGATGCACAACATCTACCCTGTACTCCTCATTGTTCAGGGGAGTAAGGGTAAGATGAGAGACCTCCCGCAGTGAGGATGGCCAGATAAGTCGATCATAGATACATCGATTCCAGCTGCACATAGCTTCAGTTGTGTAGCTAGGATTGACTTTCAGGTCTAGTGTAGACCTGCCCTGCATCACCATGGGCAGATCGTTTCATGTCTGTTTTTGCTCCCAACCTGAGTCTGATTGGGATTTTGTTTGTTTGTTTGTTTTTTTGTCTATTTAGACTGTAACTTTCTGGGGGGCCAGTGACTATGTTTGTTAAGTATGCAGTGCAACCTATTCTCAGATAGATCCTAATATGTAAACAAGACCCTGGCTGCTAAGGTTTGTTCAGAGAACTCCTGATTCCTGAAAAGTGCATATGTGCTTTACCCAGTTTTGAGGATGTGAGTAGCTATTCTACAAGCGTCCTTCTTTTGGGAAAGCGATTCCGTTATAACTGCAGCTGCTCCTGTAGTTTTGAACTGGGAAGAAGGATAATGTAACCTTTTGTCTTTGTTGGCAGAACTGTCATTGTTTAAATTTTGTGATTTGAATAAAAACTCCAGAAAATAGAGTCATTTAATTTCCTTTCATTCGTAAAAATAATTATAAATTAGTCATTTCATTTTCTGATCCTTTTACATTAAATGGAAAAAACATTTTGGGCCAGATTCTGATTTGACAGCCTCTTAAGTATTCCCACTGATTTCAATGAGATTACTTGTGGCGTAAGGTAGGGCTCATCATGCAGAAGGTGTAAGGATTTGGTCCTTTATGATTGAGAGAGTCTGCATACAAGACTTAAACCATATTTTTAAAATCAGATACTAGTTGTGTTACATTTTGTAATTCAGAACAAAACTATAAGCTCTCTGGAGCAGGACTGCCTCTTTTTTCTGTGTTTGTACAGCCTCTAGGAAACTGGGCTCCTCGTCCATTATTAAAGTTCTGAGTCACCACAGTAATTAAAATTATAATTAACAGTGTTCAACATTTTCTGTGTCAACATTCAATCTGTTATTTCATTGTTTGACAGACTTTCTTTCAGTACGGTCTGACAGAAATGCGGCTTTATGATATTCCAAATGTTTTAATAAAAATAACTCTTTTTTATTCTACAGAATTTGGTAAATATTTCTGGTGATGTAATAAATCTTCACATTATACCACCTCAGACAAAATACTTCCAGATCAAATACAACAAAACAGTAAGTATCAAAAGTAATAACTAGTTTGTTCATATTTGACTTTGCACTTCGTAACATTGCACGCAATCAGGGTTTAAGTGCCTCCTGGTTTATATTCTGTATCGTTTCATAGCATCGCCTTGTCCCTGGCTTGTCGTATGCTGTTACAGTTGATTTTTGTCCTGATGAGTGGCGATATTACTATGATTGTATCCGAATTCATTGTCAGGTAAGAAGAATCTCAGACAAAAGTGCATAGTTGTGCTTGTAAAGTAATAAAAATACCTTACTGAACATGGTAATGAAACAAAGGTATTTGTAACAAACATTCATATAACTCCCCAGTCCTCTTCAGTGCATCATTGATGTCTCTTTCACAAGAGTGCTGAAAGACTTGCTGGGCCCCTGGACAACATTGGGAGTGGTTCTGCACTCCTGGAAGAGGCGAGGCATTGGGTGGAAAGGGTGGAGCTGGGGCAGCCAGCCCTCAGACCTGCCCAGACTACGGCAGGCCCTCCCCAGCCAGCTCTTAACACCACCCAGTGCTCTTGTGGCAATTTAAAAGGCTCAGGCCTCCAGCCACCGCCTCTGCTGTAGTATTGGCAGTGTCTGGAGCCGTGGGCCCCTTTGAATCACTGGGCCCTGGTGCAAATGCTCCTTTTGCCTCTCCCCTATTGGCAGACTTCCTCTTTCAATATCTCCATTTCAGAGCACCTTACTTTGTGGCCTGCTGCCAAATTCACAGCAAAAATACATTAAAATATTGTCAAGGACCTGGCACAAATTCACAAAAGAACACGGGTTACTTCGGTAGAGATAGCTAAAGGTGGGCATAGTGCACATTTAGGCACCCACCTTTTTTATTGTGGATTATTCACAGATTCTGAAGACCTCTAAAAAATGTCCTACAGTTGTGGGCCCTCAGCCTGGTTCAGTAACCCTTTCTTCCACAAGCCATGTTGTATGCCACGCAAGTCTCACAAACAGCATTGAGGTAATGTGTTAGCTGAGCATAACTTCCAGAGGCAGAAAGAAGCTGAGGGTTACTTACAAAGGAGCACAATTCTACAGCCTCAGTCTACTATGGAGTGCTGGAAGAGGAATTTCTCATGCCACTGAACTGCTAACTATTGCCCCAAATGGTTCTGGGACCCTGCATAGGCCCCTGATTCCTGGCGGGTGATTTTAAATCAGCCCTTTCTGTACATAACATTAATTCATTGTGTTAAACCAGTACTTTCTTGGGTCTCTTCTAGGGAGATGACACTTTGCTTGTTCCTATTCATGGCTACCCTGCTGTGAATGTTTTAGAATTTCCATCATACATAAGCTTATCGGATGTTTCACTGGGACAGAGGTGAGTAAAGGTGACAATCACGTTTGTTTGTTTGTTTTTTAGACCCTGCAATAAGTAAAATATCTACAGTAAAAGCTTTATTATCCAGCACTTTAATATCTGGAAAAATGGTTAACCTGCAGCTGTCATGGATGACAATACAATTCGCTCATCAGTTAACCTGAAGAATTCTGATCATTATCCGGCATCATTTTCCAGTGTTTGTGGAAGTTGCATTTGTTTGATGGCCCTGAGGCAGTAGAGGTGCAGTAAATCACAGTACTGTACACAGTAATAGTGTTAAAAGTTGTAGTCTTGAGTAAACATTCTTAACATTTTTTGAGTTTGGTGAAAAAGCTTGAGTAACCAGTATATTTGAATAACCAGCAACCTCCATTCCCCATGCATAATGGATAACAAAAGCTTGTGCTGTATTTTTGTTTCTAATCAAACCTTAGAAACTTTAATTAAGCCACCTACTTGGACTGTTTTCAAGGAGTATGTTCACAGAAGGCTGAAGTTTGCACAGACCAAACATCTGTAGAGACAGAAGGCTAGATCCTCAGCTACTGTCAGTTGTCACTTTCAGTCTAATTTGGATTTATCAGTAAGGATGAATTTCTCCCTATACAGAGAGTCAGCATAGATCCATGTGTCACCTAAGGTCTGTTTTGGGGATCTAGAAATTCATTGTAACATCTGATCTACCTACTGCTTTTGTACCAGTAGCACTGTTCTGGCTATGGGTATGACTGTTTAACTAAAATAGTTATACCCATACAACATCTAAGTATACTACAGGTTGAAACTCTCTCAGCTGGCATCCTCGGGATCTGACTGGTGCTGAATGAGAGAATTTGTGGGACCACAGGATGTCAATATTGTCTAGCACATTACCATGACTTCCACTGCTTACTGAGCTCTTAGAAGACATTTGGGGTAAATTACAGCTAAATAACAGCACAGAACACTGGGAACCAGGACTGGTGGCTGTAAACAAACTTTATGTGACCAAAGGAAACTTGGCCACACCCATACTAAGTGGTTGTCCAATTAACTAAAATCATTCTGGATTACGGATGTTGCTGGATGAGAATGCCAGATTAGAGAGGTTCAACCTGTAGTATAAAAGTGTATAGAAAGGTATATTCTTCTTCTCGTACAGCAATACACACACTGTAATAGTAGAAACACTTTCATACTAGTACAGCTGCATTCCTCCCATTAGGGGGTTGGTATGACTTTTCGCTGGTCTGGTCCAGTCCAGTCCAGTGTACATGAGGCCAAAGTGAGTAGAGCAACATTTTTGGTGTTTTGGTTCTGGAAGTGAAGGCGTGATTTCAGGTAATAACAGATGCCCATTGGTGGTAGCAAATGGCTAAACTCCGGCTCAGTGCTCTTTTTGTTCACTGGTCCTTCCGATTTCACATAATCTGTAAGCTCCCTGTGCAAATAATCAAACCCACATAAGTGAAATCCCAGCTCTGCAACCGGGTTAGAACTGAACATCCCAAAGAAAAGGCACTCACTGCTATTTGTGATTTCCCCAGTCTTTTAAAAGTATGGTTTCCAGAGGAGCACTGTATATAAAATGCCCTCTTTCCTAGTCAGCAAGACATATCTGACAAATAGTCAAAAAAATTGGAGTAATCTTATGTAACATATGTTTCTTGGTCTGCAGGATGATAGCCAATCATTATCCCAAGTTAGGCACATGAAAATAGATGCTCACAAAAGCAGACCCATCTTTGGAAAGTGTGTGGGCTAATTTCTCATTTGTATGAAGCCTTCTTTATGCTACCTAAGTGTAGGGTGTCCATCCTTCCTGTGTTGGCTGGGACAGTCCTGTATTTCAGGCATTAGGAAGGTGTCCGGACTTACTTCAACAAAAGGGCTGATTGTCCTGTATTCACGCCTCCTGCTGAGCTGCCCTTCCCCCAGGTCAGCGCAGTCACAGCTGCCAGTACCAGGTGCTGGCCAGAGAGAGCACATATAGCCTGTACTGACTGGCTAGGTGTGCAGGCAGCAGCAGCAGAAGGAGCCAGCAGGGGCCACGCTGTAGGGTAAGGCAGGGTGTGTTGGGGCTGGGAGTGTGGATAGTGCATGTTCCCTACAATCCTTTTTGCAGCCTCTCCAGCCAGGGAGACACACACCCCACACCCCAAGACAGAGCTTGCAGCCATTTTCCCAGTTCCCTGCAGCTGGGGGAATCTGGGAGCTGCATGCATGGGGCTGCAACACCATTCCTGATGTCTTGCGGCATGGGGCAGCTGGGAAGCACTGCATGATGTAGCTCCCCCAGGGCAAACACCCCTGGAGCTTGGGAGCTCCCCTACAGGATGTCAACCCCGGTTGCAGACAGCACAAGGCAGCCAGGGAGCTCCCCTGCAGCAGAGAGGCAGCCAGTTCCCAGCACCATGCAGCGTGGAACAGCCAGGGAGCCCTTTGGTGTGGGGCAGCTGTAGAGGAGCCCTTCCTGGGTCAGCCTCAGTGTGCCCCATTGCTTGGGACAGCCCTCCCCAGCCAGCCCCCTTCTCTGCCAGGCCGCATTCTGGGTGCTCCATGGCTGGGCAGCCACCCCCACAGCCAGGGAGTACCTCCCACAGGCCTGCAAGCTGCAACCTTCTTCCCTGGGGTTCCCCGTCCCCACAGGGACACTGCAGCCCCTATGCCCAGGGCCACCACTGCAAAGTAGGAGTCCCCTTGTGCAGTGCCCCACTGCAGGGCAATAGCTGGGAGTGGCAGGGTTTAATCCTGCATTCCCTGTGTGCTCCCCATGGAGGAAAAGCTTGTGGAGCCCATGGGGCAGAGTCAGGCCCAGATTAACCTCCTGTGAGCCTAGAGCCCAAACATTTGTGTGGGACTTTAGGGGAGCAATGGTGCATGGTGCTGAACGGAGAGGCAGGGCCTTCTGAAGAGCAGTAACCATTTGCTTGTAAATATATATTTTTATTTTTTTTACCTATTGTTACTTATGAAAATGTAATATGTCTTTTTAATGAGTGCTCAGTAAACAATGTTATTTTGAAAGTTTGCACAGTATAGGTCTGATGGACTTCCATTGAACTCACTGAAGTCCAAGCAGTTTTATCAGGAGTCCTGTATTGGCATAGGGAAATATGGTCACCTTACCTAAGTGGGAATGAGAATCAGACCCTTGCACACTAGGTGCTATTGCTTGAGTGCCCAGCCCTATGTTATGCACACATGCTCACCACTTTGCAAGCTTTGTCTCTATGGACGTAATCTTGCAAATCTCTAAATCAGTGGCAGAACTCCCAGTGACCTAGCATGCAGAATCAGGTAATAAGCACCTGCTTTATTGATTTATGAGAATGAGAACTGAACAACAAATTCACATCAGTTATTTCCTCTTGTTAGGGATAGTTTAAAAACACAGTTAAACTGAGCCCCCTAAATTTAGAGGGGGGTGAAAAAATAAGCTTTAAAATACGCTAAGGTGAACTGAAACGTTTATATTAATTCTTTTAAAAATTCTAGTGGAAAAGGCATTTTAAAAGTAAATACTCCCCTTGCTATCTTCAGCTTAAACTCTGCATTGTGCTGCTGCATAAAAAGCAAGAAGCAAATATGAACCTACACATAAATTGTTTAGTCTATGTTTGGTGTCCAAGCTAAGGGAAGCCAAAAAGTATTGTAAACATTGAAAAAAATTAAAGTTTAATATTTATTTCAACTTCAGGGTAGTATTTGTAAAGGAAAAAAAAATTCATCTCTGACTTTTAAGGTGACAGTGTCCCTTTTTAAACACCAAACAAATAAAAAGCCAAACCAGTCCTAAACATCCTAGAGCTGTTCTCTTGTCATCAATTATTTAAAAAACAATGGGAGTTGCCAGCTGGAACTTCCATACTCCAGGTGCTACAAGAAAAAAAAGCATTGTTTAGTTCTGAACGACATCACGCTTTCTCCACTAAAAGAAATGAGGCCTCCTGTCTGACAGGTGGACTCTCTAACACGATTTTCCTTTTTCAGCCTGTACTTTGAACTGCAGCCAACATGTTGCAATGGCTCTGAATTTGTCCCCAGTAATTCATTTCCAGCAGGTCCTTAGTTAGAGACAGGTCATATTTACAGCAGTATGAAATGTGTGACAACCCTACCGGATTGTTATTCTGGCTCAGAGTCAAATGTAGGTCGGAAAATAGCATTCACTGATTCTGACCTCTGTGGGTTCCGGCATCACACTCATCCCCATAGTATCCAAGTGTTTTCTAATAAACAACTCTGCAATATAACAAATGTATGTTGTGTGGTGTGTTCTTTCCCCCGATGCCTCTAAATTGGAATGTTAGTGTTTCGTAGATGGTACAGTTTATAAAACATACATGTGATGTCATACAGGAATAATTAACCTCTTAAAAATTAAAGTAAGGAAATTTCAGGAGAAATTAAATGTAAGAGATGGGGAGCAATGTGGCAAAGATAATAGTTTACTCTCATTTTTTAATCTAAAGATATTCCAAAACAATTATAAAAGTGGGGAAAAAGACTTTTTTTTTAACTATGGAATCACTCTCTTTGGATAGGTCTACACAGCAAAGTTATTTCGAAATAATAGCTGTTATTTTGAAGTAAGTATCGTAGTATCTACATCATGCAACTGCTATTTCTAACAGCAGTTGCCTAATTTTGAAATTGGCAAATCTCATTCTGCACGGGAGGGAATAGAGCCTGTTTCGAAGTAAGCCATAGTGTGTCCAATGCTTCCATTTCAAAATAGGCTCTTGGTGTGTAGACATTGTATCTTGAAATAGCTAAGTGCTCTTTTGAAATGCATTTCATGTGTAGCAGCATTATTTCAAAATATGCTATTCTGGAATAGCTCTTCTGGAACAGTTTACTTCAAAATAAGGTTGCTGTGTAGATATACCCTTTGACACCTGTGTCTTGCAAGGCATGTGCTAGATAGAGAAAATGTCATTTTCTAGGTGTGAGCCTGAGGTCACTGATTCTAATTACTTTTGTTTTTCATTTCATGATTTTTCCTTTCTTCTTTTTCAGTAAGAAGTATGTGGTCCCTTTGCAGTGCAGCTGTCCAATAGATTTTGAGTTCCATATTGATTACATTCAGCCTCATAAAGCCTTTACCATTCAGCCAACCTCAGGTAGACCACCTCTGTTTAAAGCTCTAAACATTGTTCACTGAGTGCCATTATTTATAATTGTGTGCTCAGTGCTGTTCAGAATTGCACAATAATAGATACAGTCTCTGCCTCCAAAATATTTGTAGTTAAGCCCAGGCTGTGCAGTTGAAACGCAGCCCCATATATGCATATAGAAAAACTAGTAACTTTGGTGAAAGTTTGAAAGCTAATGCAGCCGGTAGATCTCTTTCTTTATAGCATAAGTTCTTAATTCTCTTTGGTGATTGGCACATGAATAGGATCTAGAAGATTTGTCTACCTCAAGTTTTCAGTGGCATTAATAGATATTGCTGTGGGGAAACACAGCTAATTCCAGTGTATAATTAACTCATCCACTTTACTGATGATTCGGAGAGAGACCCAAGAAGAAAAAAAGCAGCAATACTGATCTTTGCTTTCTTAAAATATCAAAGAACACTTTTGTTTGCACAAAGAATCAGAAAAAGGCCAATACAATTATTAATATTCAAGGGTCAGTAACAAATCTAGTTATCTGCATGTGATGTGTGGCTGCATCATGGAATGTCAGTGTAATTTCGAGCCACTTCAGCCCTTTGTGCTTCTACAGTAGTATAAAGGGGCATAACTGAGAATCAGGTATTATGGGTTTTATAGGAGGCAATTGCTGGGCACACAGCATTTGGATGTCATTTAATTACATATTTTCATGTATCTGAGTATGCAGAAGAGGCAGACTGTGATGAGTCCAACAAAGATGCCATAGGCTCAACTGTTTTTGTAGTGTGAAGTTACATATACTGT
This sequence comes from Carettochelys insculpta, assembly GCF_033958435.1. Classification (NCBI taxonomy): domain Eukaryota; kingdom Metazoa; phylum Chordata; order Testudines; family Carettochelyidae; genus Carettochelys; species Carettochelys insculpta. The sequence continues at coordinate 62,874,002 of NC_134144.1, forward strand.
GTGGTACCTACAGATGCAAATAGTCATCTAGTGAGATTTCCAAAAGCACGTGCATGAGTTAGGTGTCCAATTCCAATTGAAACTCAATGGGATTTAAGTGCCCTGCTCATTTAAGTTCCTTTGTAAAACTCACTGAGCACCCAAGTGCCTTTTTGGGCAAATAAAGGTCTTTGCGTAATTGGCCCTAAGTGCCTGCAACCATGTCTACACTATTCCGGAATATCAACCAACTCAGGGTCAAGCTTCCGGGGTTCGATTTTGCACATCTGGTAGGGATGTGCAAAATCAACCTATCAGGGGTCAGCATTGACCCCTGTACTCCTTGCGAGATGCAAGGTGTAAGGAAGGTTAACAGGAGAAACTGTCCCATCAACCTTCTTCAGGGAGGATGGCTAGGTAAGTCAATTGCAGATACATCAATCCTAGCTACTCAGTTTCCATAGCTAGAATCGCATATCTGCAGTTGACTTTCTTTCCCTAGTGTAGACATTGCCTAAGTCATTCTGAAAGTGGGATTTAGACTCCACTTACATACTTGTGAGAAATGCAACCTTTCAACTTGTTAAATATTCATTTTAACACAACTCATGAATAGAAACAATAAGGGGACACCACTCAACTCCTTCAAGTTAGACCATCAGAATCACATGCCACAGCTACTGCTTTCAGTTAGGCATGTAAGAAAGTTAGAGCTCTGTTCTCTAAATACTCTTCTTGAGACTCCAACAAAAGAACATTTTTTCTTTATTTAATTAGCCATTTGTTTTTTATATCTTTTCCCAGTGGAGGAAAGTGTCACGTCAGACAAATGGGTATTAGAAATGTAACAGATGGTCTGGATTCGTTCCCAGCGGTGCTGTGTAGAATAAATTCCAGGGGAATTAAACTATTCTCTGTTCCTAGAATTAGATCCAAAATATTCATTAGTTACAATATGACAGTAACAAAGCCTTGCTCTTCCGAATCCAGAGGGACAGAGTTTTTATCCTTGGCCTCTCTGTCCTTGCAAATGGAAAAGTGGAAGGAGGAATAAGAGCTAAGTGGGTAAAGGCACAGACAACAACTGAAAATTTTCATCTTCTTGTAATGGTTTTAGCTCTTGCCTTTATAGAATGATGAAGGGAAATACCCTGCAAATTTAGGGACATTGATCCGCTTGCCTATGGTGAATAGCACTTTACTCCTTAATTTACCGAATGACTCATCAACATAAGGCTTCACTCCACAACAAAAGTTAGGTCAGGTTAGAACACTCCTTGTGGACTCATGTTAGTTAACATGATATTAAGCATGGTATGGACATGGACAATCCTGTTTAAACATGGTGTTCGGGTCCACCGATGCAGGGGTAAAGAGAACAACTGTTCTGGGGCCTGGTGATTTAAAATGGCCCATGGCTCTCAGCTGCCACCACTGCTACTGCAACAGAGGCAGTGCCCAGAGCCCTGGGCCTTTAAAATGCTGCCAGAGCATGGCGTAACATGCCTCAGACAGTGCTGAGGACTGAGGCCATGCGTTGCTGTCCAAGTGGTGCTGAGGTCTGCCTTCCCTAACCACACCCCTTCCACCTGAGGCCCCTCCCCTTCTGGGAGTGTGGAGCCAGCCCCACCACCACCATCTTTCCCAGGGTCCTGGCAAGGCTATCAAGTTTCCTGGTGGTGTCAGATGGACATGCTTAACTCTCTGTTTCCAATAGGGCTTATCCATGCGCCTTTTAAAGATGAAATCTCTGTCTACACTGACTGCTAATCATGTTAAACCAGCCCAAAGGGTAGTATAATCGGGCCTCTAGTTCTGACATGTTTGGTATTAACTGTTAAATGTTTGTATAATTGACGTGACTTGGATGGTTTTTCATTCTCACCTTCAGGTGAAGCTAATACTAGGATTCTAGCATATGTGTGGATGAAAAAGATGACAGTTTACTCAGCAGCCTTGTTTTGGTTATTCGTTCAATGTTCTTCCTTGCTTTATTGCTGTCTGTTTACAAGGTGTATGATAACACAACAAAAGAAGAAAATATGATAGACGGACAAAACCAGGGATGTCTTGAGTTTAAACTTTGTGGAACTTCATAATTACATTTTGGTGCCAGCTAGTTGGATCTGAGTACTGTTTTATCCAGGTCAAGCTTCTGAATGTGTCTATCTCTGAAAAAGAGACATACCAACATGGAAGGGGATTGTAAGTGAATATCCTCAAGGTACTGAGGGCTGCCTGGAAAGTACTAAGCCATCTCAAAACCTACTGAATTCATTAGGCCCTAGAACAGCAATAGCAATAAAAATAATACAGTAAAGGAAGCTGAAAGTACTTTAAAAGTAGAGGAGGCTGGCAGAAGTCATTGTAAGCCTAGTGTTATATTACTGTGGGCCTGAATAAACTCACTGTTTCACGAATGAACGTGCTGAACGTTCATGGAAGCGAAGTGTAATGCTAGAAGCATTTTAGGAAACACTAGTACAGATAATGAGGAAGTTAGAGCCATTAGAGGTAGATAATGAATCCAGCCCAGATGGGAAAGAAAGAAATAAGGTATCCGTTTGTACTACATTGCTTAAAACAGCAGCCAGTTGCAGAGGGTTTGACAGTTGCAGATAGTAGTAAAGATTTTTAAGAACATAAATATTGTTTGTCATTTTCACAGAAGTAGTAAATTTTGCTGTGGTAGTTGGGTCAGGTCTCTCTACCATTGCAAGATATTGCCAGCTGACTGGGGATTGACAGTTCTCAAAAGGCAGCTCTGCTATGCAAGAGGTGAATATCTGAAGGGAACTGAGCTTTACACCAACCAGGTGACATCCTGGCCACGCTGACATCAATGACAAAACTGCTATTGACTTCCGTGGGGTCATGATCCATTTTCCCGCTAACCTTTTCCATCCACATGTGGAATAAGTTTTTTGTTTTTTTTTGTTATGTGCCCTGAGGTGTATGTGAATGTGCACCACCACAAGAAACACAAACGTAGGTGTGGGCACTCTCCTAATCAGCTGGACAACATTGGAATCTCTCCTGAGCAGCCATATAAGTGCACAGCGTAAAGGGAACACTGCAGGATTTAATGCAGAGAGTAAAACAATTCCAACAGAGAGCTAAGGACATAGGCCTACGTTTTCAGTAGTGACTGGTGATGTGGTATTAGTGCACAATGCTTTCTGAAAATACAATTCCTTTCAGGCGTCTCAGGTTATTGATCCAATTTTTGAGCATCCAGGTATTGGCACAGCCAGAAACCCTGGTCACTCTGAAAAATGTAGCCCATGATCCATTTCAGCACATTTGATTGGGGTTGGTCAGAAGTAGAGTGCTTCTATGACGTCCGTGTTAACATAATGTATTTTGTTCCCTTTTACAGGAATAATTCCAGCCAATGGGAAATTGGATGTGGTTGTTAAATATACACCATTTGAATATGGAACAGCACAGATGAAAATGCAATTGTGGATTGCACAGTTTAACGCTAAACCTTATGTATGTGTATTCACGGGAACATCTACACCGCATGGGGGTTTCATGTATGTTTGACTGATTTATCCTTGAATATTATTGTCCATTTCTCTTTTAAAAATACTTTCATGAAACAAGATTTGATTGCTATTTTGCCATGCCACTTAGATCATGTAATTCAAATTCAACAGATATCTTGATAACACATCAGTCCACTGAAAGTGCATCCAGACTCCATTAAGTGAATATTTAAGGAATTAAAATAACCTATTCTGATGCATATTGTTCCACCCATTGAGATGCAATCAGCACTCTAATCACAAGGCCTTCAGAATCAACTGGGCAAAAAGATATTTTGGAACCTCTCTCATCCTTCCAGGGACTTGTGAAGTAGCAGGATTAGGAAGTTACCTGCCTCTTACTGTGATGTGAGAGACACCGTCATAATCTTCTTGTTTATCTAGAAGAGAGGTAAAGGCATGTGGTGGAATCCTACTCAGATCTCAGAATACTGATTAAAGTTGTGTCTTCTCTTCTGAAATCTAGAAAGGAAGAATTTGAACCACAAAAAGCTTTCCCAGAGAAAAAAACGGTGTCACTAGGAAAACAAGTGGTACGGAGAAAAGACAATTTAAAGCATCCACAATCCAGCCAAATTCAAAAAGTAAAGGTACACACAGACTACTAACCAAAAACCCCTCCAAGAGCTGATAATATTCTTTATGCCTAAAACTCGGATTTAAAGGAAACCGGCATTGAACAAAAAGGGTGAAGTCTTGGCCACACACACCATTTATTTGTCCCTGTTAATTTTTATCCCACAGGAGATTGAATACCAAAACCTGCGATTCCCAGTAGATTTATCAAACCCCTATGCTGTGGCATCTGTTTTGATTCAAGAACCAGGCAAATTAAAGATTAAACACTTAAAAGAAGGTAACGTAATGAAACAATCCAGAATAAAATTAATGTGAGGGACCCTATCTTGCTTTTAACTTTTAGTGGAACTCCATGAGGTTTTCAGGTGGTGAGCATGGCTTCAGAACTGATGGCGTGCAGTAAACTCTTTCATGTCCATCAGCTCCAGGACAAGGAGGTTGCCAGATATGCAAATATTCTGGATAATAGAGAGGTACACCTAGTAATGCATAACACTAAAGGAAAACAAGATTAGATATTAAGAAACAAAATGTATGCAGAGTACTTTATTTACCAGTAACAGTAGTATTGTACACTGTATTTGCTGTATTTTTTGTATTTACTTCACTTACAGAAAACATAACTAAATTTACTTATGGTTAAAGTGCTGATTATTCGAGAGGTCCAGATGATAGAATGCCAGATATGGAAGCATTTATTGTAATATGACACAAAAATCTGAAGCAAGTCTCACCTTAACTTTATCTTCATTAATAAGCTCGATTATTATAGCAGTCAGGTTTTCCCAGTTAAAAATAATGTATTTTGTTTTACCCAGCATTCTGTTGGAAGTCTGGTGGAATAATAATCTGCTCTTGCCCACAGTCCTGTGCCAAGGTAATGAAGGTGCAAAAACAAGACAGATGAGGGAAGCTGTGTTTGAACTAAAAGTCAAACAAGACACCCTGGAAGAAGAAGCAAATAAACTGAAGTGGTGAGAGTCAATTATACATTTTTCCAAATGACAGTAAGATGTATTTGCATAGAACATCTCTGAATGAGGCAAGCAAAGCTTATTCATGCTTCAAACCGCCATGTCATATCATGCTAGATTAATTTAACAATAGGTCGCTTTTATTCTACTCACGTTCTTTTTCCTGAAAGAAACCTGCTCAGTAGTAAGTAATAAGCACAATGATTTTATTTTTACTGCCATTTAGAAAGAAAGCTGTTGAAAATGGTCCAGATTCTTTCATTGGTCTTCATCCTGTGCCAGTAAAGTCAATGGGAGCCCTGGTACTAGCTTCAGTGAGCCCACACCCAAGAAAATAAAGTCAACAAAGATACACCTGTGTTTTTAAAAAAATGTGTCGGGCCCCAATCCAGCAAAGCATTTAAGCACATGCTTATCTTTACACCTGAGTGGTCCCATTTAAACCGGATCAGCTGTCTAGGCACCTTAAAGAGAAGAATTAGGTCCATTATCTTTTAAATAAAGCAAACAGCATATTGCATCAAGGATGTTTCTCACCTCTTCTGTAAACACAGGCAAGTTCACCCAGGAAAAGATCCAATTTCTGTGAAAATGAAGAGAGAGATTATCGAAGAACGACTGTGGGAAGAAGAACAATACAAGGTTAACCTTCACTGCTCTGCACTTTTAAAATTGAAGTTATGCTTTTGGCCTAAGTAAAACTGACTAATGTACTAATCCAATGCCCTGTTTTTGGTGGCTTCTGGTTTTATTACATAGGTTTATGCATGCAGGTGTTAGTCATGCTAATTCCCTCACCCATTAACCCTGTATTGCTTTTGGGTATTACCATCTATATAACACCTTGTGGTGACATCTACACTACAGAGATCTTCCGAAAGAGCTTCTTTCAAAAGAGAGCATCCACACAGGGATCGAAAATGAAGACTGTTCATTCAAAAGAAGGGCCCTTCGATGTGTCTACACACATTTTCATTTGAAAGAAGCTTTCGAAAGGGGGCACTCTTCCTGAAACAGGAAAGGAAGAGCAATTTTGAAAGGAGAGCCACATTCTTTTGACTGACTTTCGAATGAATGTTTTTTGTGTATAGACATTCCATGGGCTCTTTCGAAAGAGCCCCCTTCTTTCAAAAAAGCTTTCGGAAGAACTTGCTAGTGTAGATGCAGCCTGTATGTGCATGGTTCTCTACAGAACGTATGAATGCTATGCCCTTTGGCCTGTAAACAGCTTACAGTCTATGGCTGTGCCTACAGGGCACCCTTAATTCAAAATAAGGTACGCAATTTGAGTAGTGCAAATTACGTATCTTATTTTGAGTTTTTTGGAAATAGACTATTTCAGCATTTGGCTCTGTCTACACACGTCAAAATAGTATGGCCATTTATTTCAAAATAACAGGCATGTTTCATAGACGTGGAGTAGCTATTTCAGGATACCTCAGTATCCTGAAGTAGTTCTGCAGTGTAGACATAGCCTATGAGCCCACTCCTATAAACACTCACAAATGGGAATAGCATTACTTTCATGAATAGTCTTCACTAGGAATCCTCAAATGCTTACCTTATTCGTGTGTGTGTTTGCAAGCGCATGCCCTACTGTCAGGCACCACTATGGCCGTGTCTACACGTGCCCCAAACTTCGAAATGGCCACGCAAATGGCCATTTCGAAGTTTACTAATGAAGTGCTGAAATGCATATTCAGCGCTTCATTAGCATGCGGGCGGCCGTGGCACTTCAAAATTGACGCGCCTCGCCGCCGCGCATCTCGTCCAGATGGGGCTCCTTTTCAAAAGGACGCCGCATACTTCGAAGTCCCCTTATTCCCATCAGCTCATGGGAGAAGGCAGTGGACCCAGTTCACTTCCTTGATGCTTGACCATGCTGGGGTGCTGGAGATCCCAACCTTCATCGTGGAAAGGGGCCTGTTTCCACAGGTCCTTTCACACACTGAAGTCAGTGGATGTCCTTGACACAGTGGCTATGGAAGCAGGACTTGAGCATCATAATGTTACTTTGTTTGACTTTCTAAAGTGCCGTGATCATCATCTCCCTGAAATGTATGAAGTTTGTGTTTTGTCGACCTGTTGAGTTATGGAAAGGTACAGTTGTAATTAACTATAAGTGACAAAAGAGCATATTGAATACATTGCATTAATGTGAACCTTCTTACTGATGGCAAACCAGATCAAAAGGGGAGATCCCATTATGGAGAGAGAGTTTCAAAGGAACAAAGTGGAAGTTTCTTTCACACGTTGCATCCGGTCTGTTGAGCAGGTATGTCTGTATTTAACTCTGGTCTATTACGTTAATACCACATATCTAACTGTTCTGCATCATTTGCTTTTTCTATTAATTCGAGAGCTTGAACATTTTTATATTTGTTTCATTTTCAGTGCTACTTTTAGAAAGTTTGGGCCAGCTGCTTATTCTATTTATAGAACAGCACTGTGCGGGAAGAACTGGATGCACAAATAGGCAGGCATATGCATCTACTGTAAACCATACATTTGTGTTTCTATAAAGGATGACGTGTAGTTCCCAACCTGAGTTGCATTTGGCTTGTTTGTAAAGGTTCTCCTAGGAGAAATGTGCTCACTACTTTTTCAGCTTTCTTTTTGCCTTGGATGGTTACGTATGCACCTTTAGAATTTCTGGCTGATCTCATCCTGTTCTTGAAATAGTAACAGAGAGAAAGCCATGCTGGTCTATATACTGTCAAAACAAAAAGCAATCACGTAGGCGCTTTAAAGACTAACAAAAAAAATTATTTTATTAGTCATTAAAGTGCCTACTTGACTGCTTTTTTGATCTTGAAATGCTTTCTTTGTGGTGAATTTACTCAGCACATGTTATTACCTTTGGGTGTCTATATCTGTACTCTTGTAGGTTCTGCAGTAGTATATCGGGCCAAATTCTGATCTCATTTCCAGCAGTTTAAGTGCAGAGTTAGGACCAAACCAGCTGGCACTGAACTGAAAAGGCCATTTGTCACTCAATAGCTGTGTCTACACGTGCACGCTACTTCGAAGTAGCGGCACTAACTTTGAAATAGCGCCCGTCGCGGCTACACGCGTCGGGCGCTATTTCGAAGTTAACTTCGACGTTAGGCGGCAAGACGTCGAAGTCGCTAACCTCATGAGGGGATCAGAATAGCGCCCTAGGTAGGGACCGTGTAGACGATCCGCGTCCCGCAACGTCGAAATTGCCGGGTCCTCCATGGCGGCCATCAGCTGGGGGATTGAGAGATGCTCTCTCTCCAGCCCCTGCAGGGCTCTATGGTCACCGTGGGCAGCAGCCCTTAGCCCAGGGCTTCTGGCTGCTGCTGCTGCAGCTGGGGATCCATGCTGCAGGCACAGGGTCTGCAACCAGTTGTCGGCTCTGTGTATATTGTGTTGTTTAGTGCAACTGTGTCTGGGAGGGGCCCTTTAAGGGAGCGGCTTGCTGTTGAGTCCGCCCTGTGACCCTGTCTGCAGCTGTGCCTGGCACCCTTATTTCGATGTGTGCTACTTTGGCGTGTAGACGTTCCCTCGCAGCGCCTATTTCGATGTGGTGCCGTGCAACGTTGAAGTTGAACATCGACGTTGCCAGCCCTGGAGGACGTGTAGACGTTATTCATCGAAATAGCCACATCGAAATAAGCTATTTCGATGTTGGCTTCACGTGTAGACGTAGCCAATGACACCAGGTTTTGGTCTTAACATCAGTAAGGTTTATCATGTCAGTTGAGATTTACACTGGTATAGGGAGATCAGGATGTGGCCAATTAGCTTCACTCCTCTGCTACTGCTAATTGGTTGCATTTGTGTAGTGTTCATGCCTTACGCCGACGGGGTTACTCCAGTTATACAGTAGCACAGCAGGAGAGCATATTGTGTCTCTCAGTATTTAACAATCGCTTCCCAGTGAACCCATTCATACAGATTTCAATTTAAAAACCGATAGTGTGATATGGACTGGGAGCAGAATTAATTTATTATTTGGCTAGACATTTTTGCATGATATAATCTCAATACTAGAAAATATTGGATGATTTCAGTTCATGGAATGACTGCTAGATATTCCTCCATGATCTGATTAAAACAATTGTATCATTTTTTTTTATTACATGCAGTGTCCAAGTGTCCAGCCCAAGTTTGACCTCCTCCTAAATGATCCTTGGGCCAACAGACAAAGGATTCTACGACGGTTTCAGCAAGCAGCTCGCAGGGTAATGTAAGCAACCAAAATGCAGTGTAATAGCAACATGTCTCGGGGAGCGTACAAAAAAAAACCCACACACTTATTTTACCTTTTTCAAGCAACCTGTGCAGTTAGTCCATTGGCTTCACTGTTTGTCATAAATGTGTTGCAGCTTGTTCAGAAAACAAAGTGTTTTATAAGAAGTCTAAAGGCCACTATTAGAGTAAATCAATGGTAAACCAAGATAAAATATTAAAGGTTCCAAATTTAGAATTTGTAAACAAACAAACAAACCTAAAACATTTGCAAAACCAAATGTGAAGAAAAATGTTTTTGAGAAACTAAAAACCAAATCAAAGAAAAGCTCTCTGTTTAGACATAGATACAGAACTGCAGTTCAGTCATGTGTTTCCCATAAATCCATATGCAATGGGTTGTGTAGATTCTCCATCTCTTGATGCCTTTGTATTCCTCTCTGGAATACGTGCTTTAATGAAACATAAATTATTGGCTCAATGCATGTGTAACTGGATGAAATACCTCTGGTATGTGTTATACAGGAGCACAGATGTTCAAATGGACTCTTCTGTCCTTAAAATCAATGACTCTGTGCTGCCATTTTATAATTCTGTGTAAAATGTACACAACTGCATAAAACTTGATTACTCTACATTGGCAAAAAACATGTACACGGTCCTGGCAAGCAATGAGAACCTCCTGGGTAGACCTTTGCATTCACAGAGATCTGGGGGTGGGGGCTTTTATCTACAGTACAGTAAAACCCTCAAAATGCGCAACTTTGAGTTGCACTTAACTCATGTTAATGTGAGTTAAGCACAACTCAAAGCCATTCTGTGGCTGTCTGCCCGCCATGCTCTCCCAGCTGGGTGAAGCCAGGCGGGCAACAGCCGCTGCTGTGAGGGAAACCAGGGAGAAGTGGTGCCTGGCTCCCAGAGCTTCGGGGAGCCACGAAACTGACCACCCCACCAGGACTGGTCAGTTTCCTGGTTCCCATCAGTGGTGGGGAGATGTTGGGAACCAGGCTGCTGCTTGGTTCCCAACTCCACCCCCGCTTGCAGGACCTGGGAAATTGACCAACATACGGCTGATCAGTTTCCCAGGTCCTGCTAGCGGCAGGGAGACGGGAACCAGGCGGCAGTACAACCACCTGTTCGGTCTTCTATTTTATTCATGTAATGTTGCATTTAGCTTATCTTTAGTCAAAATATTTTGCAGCTAGTGCATGCACCCTGCCACACTTCCCAAAAACAAACAAAAATGCCCTTGGATAAAAATTATGCAATACGTCAAAAAACTCCCTTCATTCCTTGAAGTCCAACTGATCCATGTGGAATAAATAAAGTTGTCAGAACTGGGTGTCAGTATAGATGAAGGTTGTAGAGTGCTGTAATATTAACTTGAAAACTTAAAATAATTATCATAGGTCCTGATTCAGTGGCGGCTAAGTCGTGTATTACTTTTGTTTCGTCAACTAGAGAGAGACGTCAAAAGGCAAAGTGATGAGGAAAGCACTGTATCAGGTAAAGTGCAGGAGAAGACACTGGCATTTGGGCTAGCCCCAGTGTATTGTGGATATTCCAATAACACTGACAATGTGTTAGATCAGCGTTTTCCAAACTAATTTGGTCACAGAGGACTTTTGGACTTGGAATATATTGACGGAACACATACATGCTGGTCTATACCGAAAAATTACCATGTGTAATGTTCAAAAGTTGATTTAAAAGAGTTAGGTTTTTTTAGATGTGCTTTTGTTTTACATAGAAAAAAATTAACAAGAGAAAATCATCTGAATGAACAAATGTCCTTCTGATTGGAGGATGGTTTAGCAACCCTATAATTAATTATAAAAATTAATAACAAACCCAAAACAAAACATCAATATAACAGCCAAAAGGAAGATGGTTAGTGTCATTCTTTTGTACAAAAATGAAAAGGACAATATTATTCAAAAAAGGATGATCCTTCATTAAAACTTAAAAACATTTTTATGAAAAAGAAATTCAAAGCAAATTAGGTGTGGAAAATATTTTTAAATTTTGTGTTTTTTATAAATGTTGTTATTTTTTACAGAAAACTACTGAAAAATAAAAATAAGTAACATTCGACAGGTTTTTTTTTAGTGGGAAGGGTGTTTTTGCACCTTTGTTTTGGCACAAGTCACATAATAACTATACTGACAAAGAGAAAGCAGTACTAGTCTAAATACTATCAAAACAAAAAAGCAGAAAAGTAGCACTTTAAAGACTAACAAAATAATTTATTAGGTGAGCTTTCATGGGACAGACCCACTTTTTCAGACCATACTGGTTTGGCTATGGTCTGAGGAAGTGGGTCTGTCCCACGAAAACTCACCTCATAAATTATTTTGTTAAAGTGCTGCTTTTCTGATTTTTTGTTTGAATAACTATACTATTATGAATGCATAAAATATTAATATACCTCCAGTGTAAATACCATTCAAATATCTTAGTATTTTTGATGCACACGTAATTTTTTATTTTATATTTTAGAAGGAAAAATATCGCTGGCATTGAAATTTTTTCACAGAACACCTGTTCGTATTACACGCAACACAGTTTGGGAAACACTGTGTTAGGTACAGCACATGCACAAGGACAATCTCTTCTCAGGAGCTTGCAATCAAAAGGATAAGCATTGAGTGATGGGGATTGGAACTGGATATAGTCAAAATTTGTATGATTTTGATACACATTATTTGAGGGCATTAAAAAATTCCTTCGCTATCCTTGAGGGACTTAAAGCTTAGCCAGTATTAGTTATGCAATTATTTTTAGGCATCAGCTAAGGGGAGTGGGTCTTGAAAAGCAGCTTGAAAGGGGAGCCACCATAGACCATTGGGATCAGCTCAGTGAAGGTATTACACACGCAAGAGGTAGGGGGCCAGATGAGGAGATGTTTGCCTGAGAAGCAGGAAAAGAGGTGGACAAGGCTAGCAAGCATCATTGGTAGAGCAGACGAGCCAGAACGCAGCTTTATAAGAGGTGAGTGAGGACCAAAAAGAAGCTTTAGACATGAGAAAGATCTTGATGGTGATGAGGCCAGGATGCTTAAATGTGATGCAGTAAAACAAGGTGGATGGGACTAGAGGATGCAGAGCCATCCGGTTCTGTTCCTTTTTCCTCCTGTCACTGTCTCTGAACAGAGACATTTGCTAGTAATTATGTGACATTGGTCTTGGCTCTTGACAAGTAGAGGACAGAAGTTGATCATTTCCTCATAGTGCTGGGATAGAAGTGGACATGCTACTTCTGAATCACTGTCCGTTTTATAACAATGGAGAAATTAAATAAACCTTTGATAACCCTCTGAGCTATCCTACACACGCCATCCCTAGGTAGACTGATGTCCTAAGTGATGATGGGATTTGAGTCTCTTGCTCTGCTGCCCTCTCCTTTCTTACCCACCTAAGATAACCCACCTTGTCTCCTGTCCATGTCATGTCCTTTCCCAAAGGATGTTCTTTGTTTCTGCAGTGGACTTTCCAGTTCCCCAAAACCAGTTGCAGTAATGCTTTACAGCTGAAATGCTGGAGTACCCAATGCAAACGATTCATAGATGCATCTGAGGAATTAAATTTATGCCTGGCAGCTTGAGCAGAAACAGACAGACAAGACAGCCTTTGAAGAGGAGGGAAACAAGTGGGCAAAATTACTACAGCTGGAGAAGGTCAAGTTGGGAACAGCTTGTTGTTGAAATCACCCCACCCAGCAGTGCCAGTCCTGTGCCTGCATCATCGTAACTGGGCTTGGCAGAGTTAGATTTTTATTATTTTATCACTTTTATGGATAATATCAATGTTTATTATTAACCTTTTTATTTTTATCAATTTAAATTTTCAGTGTTGTGGGAATAATGAAGGTGAATCAGAAAATTAGGGGAGTCACACATTCACAATTTAATGACAGTAGACACTGAGATTCGAGAAGTTAAATTTTCCAAGTGTTCAGCTACAAATGGTCAACATCACAGGTCAAAATATACAAAGCAAATATCCTTAAATCAAACTATTATGTTTTCAGTCAACATTTTTTCTTCCTCCTAGCTGTAAATTTAGAACATTATTGATGGAAATATTTTTGTTGGTTGGTGAAATTGATGTTCACCAACATTTACCAATAAAAATCCAATGCTTCTAAGACTACTCTTAAAAGTAGCATCTGGAGCCCTTGGGAAATAATACCATATGATTTATATGAAAATGGCTTAGCAAATCCTGCCTTAGGAAGAAGTTAAAGTCTGTGTTGTGATTTAGGTTTATTTTTGAGAGAGTATCTTAAAATTTATTACAAGATCTCAATTCTTTCTCTCCATGTGGCAGAAAACAGCAGCCTGAAAACCATCAACCCAAGAGCTATGGATGAAGAGCGTAAGACTGTCGCTTTCAACTTGTCTGTAGATCGCATAGCACCTTTCAGATTCCCAGCCTACCATCCACCTCGGTGCTCTGATGAACTGGTAGGTCCCATGTTTATAGTAGTAACCAATCATTACTAAAAAAGAAGAACCTAATTCTCATTTGCACTAAGGCCACTTTACCACACTCTGGTCGTGTCTACACTGGCACAAAACTTCAAAATGGCCATGCAAATGGCCAAATCGAAGATTACTAATGGGGCACTGAAATGTACATTCAGCACTTCATTAGCATGATGCCGGCCGCGGTTCTTCAAAATCGCCATGTTTCGCTCCCATGTGGCTCATCCAGATAGGGGGCCCTTTTCGAAAGGACCCTGCCAACATTGAAATCCCCTTATTCCTATGAGCTGATTAGGAGTAAGGCGATTTTGATGTTTTCAGGGTCCTTTCAAAAAGGACCCCCATCTGGACGAGCTGCATGGGAGCGAAACGCAACAATTTCGAAGAGCTGCAGCCGGCTGCATACTAATGAGGTGCTGAATATGCATTTTAGCACCTCATTAGTAATCTTCGATTTGGCAATTTTCATGGTCATTTTGAAATTTTGTGGCAGTGTAAACATAGCCTCTGAAAGAGTAAACGGGCCTTAAAGTGTGTGTAAATGTAATACCCACAGTAAGGTAATTACAATACCCAGAGTAAGATAAAACAGCGTAAGTGTGAGTGCGTATTTAGTCTGGCAGGTTTAATCCAGATTTGCAGCTGCTGTAGCTGAAGTTTGATTGGTATTGATGGAGCTTTGACAATTTACACCAGGTTAGGATCTGTCTCTTGAAGTGCAAACACCATTGTATTAGTTCTGTTATACCAAATACCATGCTCTTTATAGAAACTATAGATACGTGTAGGACTTTACCAGCATATGAAGGGAAGGTCCCTGCCCTGGGCACCTGGTTGAAGATGATTATTCCACAACATTTTTCAAATGTACATTTAAATATGCAACTCTCAGCAATGCCCAGCACAGTACAGTGCAGAGTCTGAATAAGATAAGCGGTCATTGGGCTGCTGAAGGTATTTCCAAATGCTGGTGTTACTTGATAACGTGCGTTAGGCTCATTTCCCATGAAGAATGAGTTCCCACACTACACGTTGTAGAAGAGCCAGTGCATTAACCTTCCTTACCCATAATAAAGGCATTTTCCTCTCTCAGATTAATTTTTGTCCTCAAACAGAAAGAGCTCTCAAAAGGCTGGTGCTCTTCAGAGATCTCTGTTCTCAGACCTTTTGTGTATATTTGAGAAGTGTGTGGTTCAACAGGTTTGGAGCTCCACCTCAGACACCCTTGCAATACACAGTCATTGTATGTGTTGACAACAGTGGTCCCCACACTTTTCACATAGAGCCCTGTCTGCTCACACCCAGGAGCAGGGAGGGGGAGTGAAGCTGCACCTTGTGGGGCAGAGGCTGGGGGCAGGAGGAGAGCCACAGCTGGAGGCCCGAACTGGGGGCTGGCTGGGGCTGGAAGCAGAGCTGCTGCCACAGTCTGAGGCTAGAGCCGGGACTGGGGACCAGGGTCTTGGTTGGTGGCAGAGTGGTGCTGAGTGACACTTCTTCGCAGTGCTTTTTTTGTGCCAGTACTTGCTGCTACTGAGTTCCTGCACCTCAACAGCCCCAGCCGCAGGATTGGCTCGGCCGGGGGTGGGGGGGGGCAGGCAGCTGGCTGAGTACTGGCTTCTCTTCCTTTTACAAAAAAACACTGCTTTTTCCTCACTTCCACACAGGGATGGCCCAGGCCAGGGGTCTGCAGCCTGTGGCTCAGGAGCCACATGCGTCTCTTTAAGGACTTCTTTGTGGCTCCCAACACTATAACTGCAAAGTGAAAAAACAAAAAAACAAAACCTCTTGATTATTTTCGATAAGTGGTGAACGTCTACAAGCCCAACAATGAACTCATCTAAATAGCAAACGTTATGTGATCTCAAAACATTGGAGAACTCCAGGGTTGTAAGTTCAATCCTTGAGGGGGCCATTTAATGAGCTGGGGCAAATAGGGGGAATAAAAAAAGGGATGGTGGTTGGTTCTGCCAAGAGGGCACGGGACTGGACTCAATAACCTCCCAAGGGCACCTCCAGTTCTACGAGATGTGTGTGTGTGTGTGTGTGTGTGTCTCCCACTTTAATGTGTGCAGTGCATTGTGGGATATGATACTGTATCTGTGTTTTGATCATGTTGCTAATAAAGTCTTTGATTTTGCAAACGAAAAGGAAGCTTGGGGCGTTGCTCCTGTGAAGGGCAACACGCAATTTAAGAAAGAAAACTGAAACAAAAAGGGAAGCAAAATTGGCTTAATTACAGTGAGTTTGGGTGTGAAAGTCAGGAAGACAGGGGTACAAACACACACATGTAAAGCGTGAGGACATAGAATATGTCAAAAGTTTCTGAACATCCTGCAATAAATATGTATCGCATTGCAAATCGTTGTGTGCGCTGTTCTTAAAATAGGGGTTACAAAATGTAAGGTTTGCCATTATTTATTAAGGACCGTCTCATTTTCATATGTACTGCAGCTCTTGAATTATTGAGTTTTTACCAAATTTGAAAAAAATGGCTCTTCTTGCTATTTTGGTTGCCAACCCCTCATGCAGGCCATGCCCAGCCCCTCTGAACATTGCAGCCCACAGTTTGGGGACCACTGGTTTACACACTGTCTATGAACCAGAGGTTTCTGACCCTCTGCAATTTCTTTTAATCACCTGGCTTTGTTCATCACCCTTCAAACAGGTTTCAGTGTGTAAGTTAAAGATTGCTGTAAAGATCCCATAGACCCCACTGAGAGCTGCAGCTTCATAAGTGAGGACAGAATGGGCTTGGAACTTTGTGTGCATTTGAAGGGTAGTGGAAGATGTGCCCCTTTTTCCGAATTGCTGCCAGGACACAGATGCAGAAAAATCAAACAAATGAAGCTCATAACTGTCAGGCTTCCTCCACGACAGAAACTGATCTTTACGGAAGGAAACATACCAGCTCTCACAGGTTAATCAACAGGTACAAAGAGTCAAGGAAGAGGTGAAACCATCCAACAGGACACTTATTAGTGATAAAACCCAGGTGTTATATAACAGTCTTCATCAGTAGATCTCGAAGTGCTCGACCAGGGACGTTTGTATCTTTATCCCAATTTTACAGATGGGGAAAATGAGGCACAGAGAGGCAAAGTGACTAGTCCAAAGTCACCCAGCAGACCAGTGGGAGAGCCAGAAATAGAGCCGATATCTCCTGATTCCCTTCCCAGTGCTCTACCCATTATGTAACATAGCCTCCCCTTCTTTGGATGCTCTAGTGAATAATAGTCACCTTACAAATGCCTCTGCTAAAAGGTTAAAAGCATGATATATTCAGACACCACACAAAGACATCATCATGCATGTAGCCAGTCCTGTTGTGGCATTCTTTAGCCTGCTGGGTTAAAGCCCAAAAGGTCGTTCACTTCCAGGAGACCATCTTAGCACACACCTGAGTTGAAATCCATTGCACGCTGAAATCCCAGCAACCAGTAGTTCACGAGGACTCCCACAGCAATGCAGATACCAACTCAGAGAATGGTATGTACCATGGTGGCTATATGAGAAGAAGAAAACACCAAACGCTGTTAATTCAGACATTAGCTTTCTTAAAAGTGATATCAGAATAGTGAACGAATGAAGTGTGACATTTTATTAACTGCCCTTTTCTGTCCTCATATTCATATTAAAGGAGCGATAGCCACAGCTGGTTGAAATTTGATTTTTTTTTTCAGGGAGAGAGAAATTCATTGATGTTTCAACAATCCAAGAAGACAGGAAGAAAACACTGACAAAATGTTTTCCAAATTATTTCCCTGTTTTTCCAAATGGCTGTGCCGATGACTTAGTTCAGCTGAAAAAGAAAATGCGCAGTATCTTGTTGTGTCTTAAAATACTGTATTGTTTTAGGCTCCTGATGGTCTTGGTCCAGTTCCCATCAAGCCTGTAGACGTGAAAGTCAAGCACGTTCACCCGTTCTACGACTTAAAGGTGAGACAGTCCAGTTTAGTCACTCACCTGTGTCACATTGCTGCCTTTCATTAGTGTGCCTTAAGAAATGCAGTACCACATTTTGTGTCTGAAGGAGTAATCCCTGTCATTCAGGCCAATAGGATTTTTGCCCAAGTAAGGCTGGTGGGATTTATCTTTTATTAGGTCTCTGGGCCTGCAAGTGCAGTGCAGCCCTATTTCAAAATTGCGTTTAAGATATTTTGAAATAACACAACCACACACACAAACTGCATGTTGAAATTGCATCAGCTACTTTGAAATCGCATTTCTGCATCCATAGCGCTATTTTAGAATAGTACCACTGGAGCCCATTGTGTCTTATTTCAAAATAGCACAATTCGTTGTCTGAATGGTGCCTATTTTCAAATAGCAATTTCAAAGTGGGCATTTTTCTTCACACTTGGGCTATGTCTTCACTAGCCAAAAACTTCGAAATGGCCACGCAAATGGCCATTTCGAAGTTTACTAATGAAGTTCTGAAATACATATTCAGCACCTCATTAGCATGCGGGTGGCCGCAGCACTTCGAAATTGACGCGGCTTGTCCCGACGGGGCTCCTTTTTGAAAGGACCCTGGCTACTCCAAAGTCCCCTTATTCCCATCTGCTCATAGGAATAAGGGGACTTCGAAGTATGCAGGGTCCTTTCGAAAAGGAGCCCTGTCTGGATGAGCCGCGCAGCGCCGAGCTGCGTCAATTTCGAAGTGCTGCGGCCGCCCGCTTGCTAATGAAGCACTTAATATGTATTTCAGCGGTTCATTAGTAAATTTCAAAATGGCCGTTTGCGTGGCAATTTCGAAGTTTTTGGCTAGTGTAGACACAGCCTTGGAGGTTTACCAATTTCGGAATAATGTACCCACTGTTTTGAAACTATTTCAAAATAGTGTGTGCATAGTATACGGCAGCTCAGTTATTTCAAATTAACTGCTGTTATATGGAGTATATGGACCAGCCCATTAGTTTCATGGAGTATTGTATTCATGGAGTATGGAGTATTGTATTCATGCAGTATGGAGTATTACGTGACCAGCCCATTAGTTTCATGCTGTTTGTGCAAGAAATTACTACTTCACACATATGCTTCCTAGAAAACATCTAGGATGAAAACATCCCTTCACAGATTAATTTGCCTGGTCAGGGCTGAAATATTCCTGCTCAAAGTTTTTGTCATATGTCACTTTCACCAGATGATGGTCCCATCATCTGTTACAGGAAGAGACTGTGTGGAGTCACCATGTTAGAGCGGGCAAGTTAGAACACACCGGCCTCCAGGTGCATGTGCTGTAATAAATCATTTTCATTTGTACCTAGGTTCCTCAGCACTTCCGTATTATGGGCTACCAGCCATTTTGTACACACCATGCATCTACAAGTTATAAACCTCAAAAACTTTCCCGGCCATTAAAACAGGGAGCCCAGGTAACAAGTCAACCAAAATCTATTATTTGGTTTCTCTATGTAACATTTGTCACAATATTTTACACCGAAACTCCCTCTGCACACTGATAACATTTGTTTTCTGACTTGTTCCAGGATGAGCTGATCTCCATAGTAGCTCCTCCAAAGCCACCACTCAGTCCTCCCTTGCAACAGAGGGATCTACACAAACACCCAGGAGAGAAATCCTTGGAAAGGGCCACAAGCCTTTTAAACCTGGCTGCTCCCAAAGCGTTACTCCAGCCTCCAGAGAGTCACCCCCTTCGCATATTCGTAAGTAAAACTCCTCTCTGGTAAAGCCTCCATGTAGCAGAGGGAGATGTACCTTTGCTCCATGACAGGGTTGGGAAGGAACTGGAAGGCAACTACTTTCCTTAGGTTTATGTATGAAAACTTCATGCCACGCAGGAGAAACAGGTAAGCGCTGAATGACGTCCAGAGCTCTTCAGCCCATACACACTACCACCCTCTGTTTGGATGGCAGCCCCCCCCCACCTTTGCGTGCCAGTCCTCATCTGCTCATCAGCCCAGAGGAGGGCCCTGGCCGTACTGCCGCTCCAACTCCTGCATGGCATTGTGCACCTCCATACGTGGGATAGAGTAGGCACAGTTCTGCACTCGGGCTCTGCAGTTCTGCCTGGTCTTTAGGTAGAATGAGAAGAGGTTGAGCAGGAAAGTATTCCTTGGGTTGTATGTATCCATCTAGCTAAGAGTATTCAATAGTGCCCATGGTCTTAGGTGGGTTTAGGTGCCTAAAGACCCTGCTGGATGCCTAATGGGATTTTTTAAAAGTGTCTATCTCCCATTGAAATCAGTAGTCCAGGAGTGGTCCCTGGTAATGTCCGTCGCTAGCTGTGTTTCAGAGGGGATCACTGGACAGACTTAGACCTGGGTAAAGGGGAGGAAGGAGAGATCAGGTGTGGAGTTGAACAAAAGAGGCAAAGTGAGCTCTAGGTGGTGTGGAGTTTGAACTGAGAATCCTTCTCTTATTAATGACAAGAACTGGATT
This sequence comes from Carettochelys insculpta, assembly GCF_033958435.1. NCBI lineage: Eukaryota > Metazoa > Chordata > Testudines > Carettochelyidae > Carettochelys > Carettochelys insculpta. The sequence goes on from NC_134144.1 coordinate 62,894,188, forward strand.
GTTCCATGATAGATTTGCTCAAAGGACTCTGAATTAATTAATTGTTATAATTATTATCATTATTTATTTTATTTTACAAATCTCTTTTTCTCATTTGTTTTCAGAATCCTACTCCAGGATTATATGTCTTTATGCGGCCTTTGGACTATTCTGAAACTAACATTGAATATCATCTCTGCCCTCATCCAAAATACAGATGCACCAAAGAATATCCCATAGGCTCCAGCATCCCAGTTACGCAAAAGAAATTTCTGCATCACAAGGTACAGCTTTTAGTTCCAGTGTAATATTAGCTGAAAAGGGTGTAAGTCAACAAGAATTTGCCTTGTGGCCTCAAAAAGAAAATAAGCGGTTATCCCAAATAGAAGCTGTGGGAAGCAGTGAATGGTCTATGCAACTGATTAATAATTAGTATCTAAAGGTAAATATGGTTGTTCACTGGAACCTTGATCCTCACTAGGACTTCTCCAGCAGCCCTGAGGATCTCCTCTCTATTCCCACTTTAAACCCCCCACTGCATCTTCAGGCCCCTGCACTGGAGCCAATAACATTTCAGACAAAGAAAACTAAAGCTCAGGAAACACACACTGTAACCAAAGCAGGCCAGGCATTCCCTCCTGCACGCAGTTCTTCCACCCTCGCCTCTCTTTACAGCATTGCATTTTACAAGCCTGGCACTGTTGTCATTTCAGGAAGTCATTCGAGGAGTAACAAACTGGAGACGATTTCCATCAGTGGTTTATTCAGCCTTGTGTAATGCTCCCATTCCAACAAGCCCAGTGATGCCTCATTGGTAAGAGTTTGAACGTAGACCACTTTCACTTTGGGCCAGATTCTGATACCCTTACTTATATTGATACGGTGTCTCACTGCGACAAGGGAAACTTAAGTGCAGAGTAAATTCCTGCTCACTGGGCCCAATCCATTGAAGCCACTGGAAAGACTCGCATTGTCTGTAGTGGACAGTAGATCAGGCTCAGTGTGAGTGAGGGAAGCTGAGTCTAGCCCCATAAGAGGCATTCAGACTAACAAGAGACAACCTTATGGACCAAGACTGTTCTTCGCTTCAGCCCAGGCACCTAAGAACTAAGAACATAGCTCAGCTGCAAACCTGAGGTACCAGCAACCCTGCATGTGCGACGCTGCCAGCAGGACCTGTGATGCAGGCATCTGATTACAACATCTCTCTCCTTCCCCACTGCCACTTCCTGGCACAGCAGTTTTGCTCTTTTACTCTTCCTGCTCCCACAGTCCTAGCTCGAAAGGACCCTGACCAAAAAGCTGATTGAAGTCAATGGGAGTCTTTCAATCGTACAACTAATCATGTACATAAGACCCCTTGAAGTCGGTGAAATGTAACTAAATGCTTACAGTTAGCACACGTTTCAGTGCTTTGCCACAGCTATCTGCATTATCAATGTACCGTACTCATAGCTGAATGAAAATCCTTCTATCATCATTTCAAAACCTGATACCTAAGTTGATATGCAGGCCCCTACAGAGACGGCCTGACTTTCAGAGATGGGGAGCAATCATAGACATCACTAAGGTTCAGGAGAGCTGAAGATACTCGGCTACGTTGAAAATCAAGCTACTTAGTTAAGTGTCTAAATAGGTACTCAGGTGCCTAACTTTACCAGTTTTGGGCCAAAACTTTAAAGAACAAAACTGTGTTTTGCTGACTTGTGTGTCTATAGGTAGCTGATGTACAAGCTTTCCAAAGTATCTGAATTTTCCAGAATCTTTGCCATGTGACAATCCCGAGAACATATTTTTCATATACCAATACCCTATTCTTCCTACCTCAAATATATGTTTTTGTGATTTCCACAGCAGTGATCCCTACAATTTAGATATGCTTCCAAGAGAGGTACCACCAATGCTGGATGACTTACCCGAAAGAGACAAGGAAAATATAATGGGCTAGTAAGTTTCTTCTCTATTATTTATTTAATGTAATTTGCATGGAAGTTCTAGAATTTGTGTTTGTGCATATAACATTTGCATAAAAACACACTGACAAAAAAGTGCAGATGGCTCTTCTTGCATAAAGTATCCTTTCGTTTTCCCAGGCTAAAAAAATCTAGAACAGGTAAAAAATAATAATACCTGGTAAAAATTTAAGTTTTTTTTAATATATTCATTTTTAGTGAGACTGAAACTGAGTTAAAAGTGGTACTTACTCCAGATATGTTGAAAGCTGAATTTCCGCAGCTGGAATCAGTGGAAGAAGCCAAAAGTAAACCACTGGAAGATGGAAGGTAAATGTATATTTATTTGAATACAGGGAAGATGCTTGGCAAGGTGTTTGAGTGCTCTTCTCTTGTTTAGCGTTATGTACAGGCTAAGTGCTGAGGTCCCTTCGTAGCGCCTTCATTAAGACAGTGTTCAGATAGAGCACTTTTGGCAGAACTTGGTGCCTTTGTTTTCTACTTTAAAATTTGAATTTAGTCTCCGAATTAAAGCACACTGGCTCTTCTTGGGCCAGGTGAATTTTTCACAAAGACTTTTTTTAGTCAGATATTTACTAACTTTGGCAGAGGAAATGTGCCCTTTGAAATTTCCCTTAAGAGGAAGATGTTTGTTTTAGACTTCCCCAGTGAACACCTCCTTCCTGCGCGTGGTGATTCCCATGGCATCTTTCACACAAACGGGTCTTTAAATGTCCCATGTATAAACACAAAGAGCTAGTCTCCTTTTGGGATATAACCTGGTATAGGTGCCCTGGAACATCCATGGGGAAAAAAAACTAGTGGGTGCTTAGCAACCACCAGCAGCCAGTTCCACCCTGCTCCCTGGCACTTCCCCTCTGCCAGCAGCCCTGCCGATCAGCTACTCCCATTCCCTTCCGCCTGCGGTGGTCAGCTGTTTCACAACTGGGAGGAAGCACTGGAGGGGAAGGGGACAGAGTGAGATGGAGGAGGGGTGGGGACTTGGGGAAAGACAGTATGGTGGGGTGGAGCCTTGGGTGACTCGGGGGGGGGTGGAGTTAAGCACCCCTGGGACCTGGAAGAGGCTGGAGCCCTTGTAACCTAGCCTCTGTAAGGAAAAGCCAAGGAATCTATCAAGTTCTGCTGGGGCCTTCCATTCTCCCATACTGCCAGACTGCCCTGTATCCACACTCAGAACAGAGATCTGGGGAGCCTGGCTGGGTGGATAGGGGATGGCGAAGGCTCTGGAGGATGAACAGGGGTTTTGTAGATGATGCAATAGGGGAAGAGGGGAGGCTTGTTCTGGCTTCAAGAAAGCAACTCTGTGGGTAGATGAGTGGGGGTAAGTACACTTGTGGGGAGATGCAGGAGGATGTGAGGGGGGATTGTACAGAGCAGGGAACGTGAGCAGAGATGGCAGAATGTGATGCTGAGCATGGTATTCTGGAGGCAGTGAGGCCTGAGCCAGAGGCCATGTGATCTGATAAAAAGGAATGAGAGGTGAGGTCTGAGACCATCTTGGGTTCTAACCCTGGCTCTGTCACTGACTCACTTTGTGGCTTTGGACAATTTCTTCACTCCTCCATGCTCAGTTTTATCACCTGTAAAATGGGGATAGCAATGCTTACCTGCCTCCCTCCCAAAGCTGCTGAGAGAACAACTTTGAATTTGCAGGCTGTGAATTTCAAAGCCACCTAATTCCCATGAATTTGAAAAGGAATGGAGTTTCCAAACCCTGTCTACAGTGTAATGTCCATTAAGCATTACATAAACACTGAGCATCATACAGATTGTAATCTCTGTGGTGTCATGTGACAGACATTTACAGTAAATAAGCACCTGGGTTTACTTATGTGTCTCAGTTCTACTTTCACCGTTTCCTCTCACAATGCTGTTTACAACTTGAGGATTTGGAATAGTTTGTGATAATAAAGAATGGCCTTTTTCTCCTAGTGACACAGTCCTGGATGTTAAACTAGCTTCCAGCAACCCAGCTGCTCCTGTTTCTGGGTAAGCAGTTCTGTGACTGTCACAATGCATTCCTTTAAAATTCTGTCATGTTTCACAAAGCTTTAAAAAAAAAATCATCCTGCTTTAAACACATCATGGACCAGCAGACAAACTGGCCCATGGCTTTGAAACGAACTCATAGTAACCAAAGGCCATTGCAAACCTTGCACATTTCTTGAATGTGGCCTTCTGTAACAAACAATTTTGTCTATGTGCCTGTGTGTTATAAAAAATCAGACTAAAACACTCCCTACTCACACTCCCACCCCGAGGAGTGGACGAAAGAACCACAGTAACCGGTGTTAGTCACAGTTTAATGCATGACTAGAAGTTGCTGACATACTATGGCAATGAACACAGCCTAAGAACCTCTACTGAACAGAAGAGAATTTTGCAATAGCAACGTTCAGTTCCATTGAGCTTTGGGTACCTGTGCATTAGCGTTGTTTTAGATTACTCCCATTAATATTAATTGTAGATGGGTGATTATCTCAGCTAGAGAATATATTGCTCTCTTTTGCCATTCTTAGGGTAGCTTTTTGCCAATGCGACTGTGGGGTTTGATTTTGGTTTTCACCTTCTTCGTACCAGAGATTGGCCATAGCCAGAGATGGGGCCCTGGGTGAGGTAGACCTGAGCAGGGGATCCTCTGTCTCCATTGCCAGGCTGCTGTGTCTTGCTCACTCGTTCAGAGACCAGCTGATCACTAATTGGGTTGGGACCTGGGAAGGAATTTTCCCTCAGTCAGATCAGCTGGAACATTGGAGCCTGGGCTGTAGATTGCCAGCTAAGAATATCTGGGTGTATCTCAACTATTCAGATCCCTGCCCCTGCCGGAGCCCCAGGCATTACTGGAATCATGGTTGCTTGTTCTCCGCTGTGGTATGCAGTAGTTTAGACTTCTGAGGACTAGAATGCTTTGGTCACTGGGCTCACTATACTGGTATTAGAGTGAAATGGAAGGGTTTGCAACAGAAATGAGAGCAGATGACATGATCTAATGGCCCCTTCTGACTTTAAACTCCACCAAACTGCTTGTCCGTGGAGTAGTTGGGACGTGGAGTTTGAACTTATCCTGAGCACACTTTATTGTGCAATGACACAGGCTCTCTGTCTTGTCTACAGAGGTGATTTCCCAAACAACCAAAATCAATAAGAAAAATGATGATTCTCATTCTAATGCTGAGCTTCCCACAGTTGCTCTCTCCGCATGGCTACACAAAGAACTGAAGCCAGGTCTTGGAAATAGTAGGGCCTGGCCAGTGGGTCTGGAAACTGCATAAATACACAGGGCACAATCTCCACATGAGAAGGGGCACAGAAGAGCTGCTTGCTACAGCCAGTAAGCAGTAATAGAGCCGCAAACTGGCTTAGCTTTTCCTGCATGACAGATTTGGGGAAAAGTTTCCTATTTGCTTGAGCTTTATGATGCGGGAACCAAAATCATGGTAACAAACAGGTAAGGTCCAGTCCAGTGGCTTTTGATGTCAGTGCAAGTCACTTGCATTCTCAACTGAAGAGTCATTAGCATTACTGTGCGTATGTATTTTACTGGATTATATCATTTATATTTTTCTAAATGACTGCCCTTAAATTGCTTCTAATACATTCTTACTGCAAAGTACATACTCAGCTCCCTTGTCAGCTGTTAGCTGATCTGAGAGGGAATGCCCCTGTTGAAATACTGCATACACACCTGTAGAACAGCGCTTATATAGGCCTTTCTAAAGTTATTCCCTGCTCTTCAAAAGAGCGTGACCATGACACATTGCCAGGAATGTCTCTGTGTGGTTTTATCACCTTTGTAGCATGGCTCACCTTGTTGCAAATTACTTTCACCATGTCCTGCAGAGATCCAAGAGACCGTCTGGATCGGTATTTTCAATCCCAGAATAGCAAACTCAGGGAGAGGCTGCAAGGACACACAGAGAAAATGAAGCAGAAAGCACTCTACAAAGCCCTCATTCTGGAATAACAGCTGGTTCACACATTCCACAACTCATGCACTGTTTCTTCTACACCAACACGCTGTGTCTCAGCCCCACAGAATTGGTTCAGGACTTCTGTATCTGTGCAGAACAGGTATGAAATTATCTTTAACAAGCTACAGATTCCCATGTATGCAAAACACCCTCTGGTAAAATCTTGACGAGGGCCGATACTGTATATATTTTATATGATCTCTAATGATCTCTCTGTGAGGGATTGTGCACTGGGCTTAAGTGCTGGAAAACCACACTTGTGCACAGATATTTTGCAGTTTTATAGACAACTTCTCCCCCCACCTGCACACACACACCTATTTAATGAACTGTCTTTCCTCTGCCACTAAGGACTGTTACATGCATTTTATCTGAGAGTGTCTGGTGCTTTCAAATAAAATGTTAAAATCAATATGAAGAAATTGTTTGGATTTCGTTCATTTTTGTATTGTTTAGATATAGATTTTGCCCACAGGCTCGAATAAATTCCATGGCTGAGCTGTAATACAGCCCAGTGTCCTGTCATGAGTGGTTTCAGGTGGGCTGCTGAAGATTTTTCTATGCTGGGAACTTACGTCAGCACTTCTACAACTCTCAAGAATGTGACAAATCTGTAGCCTGGGAGATTTAACTACGGTGGCCTCATCCATAGGGTAGACAGTGCTAGAGTGAGAGAAGAGTTCCCCTGTCAGCTTAGCAGCTGCCTTGGAGGCCACATCTATGCTACCACTTATGTCCACTAAACACACCTCCCTCGGGTGCAGAAAAACCACGTGTCACACCAACAGGTGTTTCACTGACACAAGTGGCAGTGTGAAAATAGCCACCACTGCTTGTGGAGATGGTTTTATTATGTTGACAGACACTCTCATCACCACAGAGCAGCTATAGAAGTGATCTTACAGTGTCACTGTGAGCTCGCAGGCCTAGCCCTGGCCTCCGGGAGGTGGATCAACTACAGTGACAGGACCCCTGCCTTTGCTGTGGCAAGTGTCTGCTGAAGTGCTACAGTGGGACAGCTGCAGCTGTGCTGTGGTAGCCTTTTAAATGTAGACAGACCCTGACTCGCAGCCTCTATCCGTGCTACTGGTTCACCTTTTGTAGGGGGTAAATTGAGCCCTGTTGTTGTCCACAAAGAAATCAGAGGCACGGTCCCTATGACAGCCAATCCGTCACTTTAATAGCCCAGTGGGCGGGAGGGCAGACTCTGAGCAGACCCTGCCCCAGAGAGCAGCCAGCAGACAGGTCCTGGGAATCAGCTGACACAGGTGATGAGAGCCTCATGATGGAGCCACACTCTCACCTGGACGATATGAAGGCAAACTCCTCCCCATGAAGGGTGGGAGAGACCAGACATAGACATGCGTCTGTCAGTTGCTCCCCCCCGCCAGCACCTGATGTTGGAACAGGCCCACCCCAGTAACTGAGAAGCCCGGTGTGAGCCCCTCATGAGACTGACTGTGTTTCTTCATGTGCACTTTTTTCCCTTATGGAGACAGTGAAGAGCCCTGAGGAAAGGGACAGACACCTACCCTGGGTGTGGCAGATAGGCTGGGGATAGACAGTCAAAGTGACTAAGGCCACTGGTGTACGGTCCCCTCTGGAATCCAGTAGTCCAGGAGTTAACCCCTTGCTCAAGGATCTTGCAGGCCAGTCCCATGCAGGTGGAATGGATCCAGACGTAACGAGAGCATGAGCGAGCAGGCTCCTGAGTGAGGGAAAGCAGATGCTTGTAGTGAACAGACTTCACATCCTAGGCGAAACGGAAATGCTGAGTGGCCCCAGGAGCTCCCTGGCCGCTCAGCAGCACTTGTTTATTCTCTCATTTTTGGTGTAGTTGAGTTACACCTCGTCTCATGCTTATGCCACACATTTGTGAGAAAAGCTCTGCGTGAAAGACTGCTGTGGGACTGCTGCCTGACCGTGTCCCCCAGAAGAGCGCCTTCACCTGGTGGGCCCCCTTCTCCTGAGGACCCCATGCTCCAGGGTATTGCCTGTCAGACACAGCCTTGGTTGCACTTTGGGAAGGTAACTAAGGGGGGTTGCTCCAGGGGGATGGTTTAAGTATCGTGCCCCCTTACCTGAGAGGCGTATAAGTTTTCCTGGTGCCAAGCAGCTGCTGAAAGCACTTCGTTGTGGGCTGATGTGTGTTTGGTGTATCTAAAGCGGAGGTGAAAATAAGCTGGTGCATTCCGGTGTGCTGCTCCAGCCAAAAGGAGCCTGCCAGCTGGGGCGCGAGGCTACAGGAGGAGGCAGCATGCTCCCAGCCTGCCTCCTGGGGTTTCCTGCAGCCTGCCACACTAAGCAGCAGGCAGGTGAAAGTGGCTGGCTGGGGGTGTGCCCCCCCACGGGTCTGGGACTATCCCCGTCCCAACCACCTCTGGGCCCTTGAAGGAGGGCCAGAGATGCTGAAGCTCCTACGGGGACATTGCTGACTGTTCCTCTTGCTGCCATGGAGCGAGAGGAAAGTGCTGTTTGCTGCACTCCTCCCCCTCTGCTGGGAGAGGGCGGGAGGCAGACAAGCTGGGCAATTTGCTTTTGCTCCCTGACAGTGACAGGAAGGGGCAAGCCCTCCTTGCACCCTGCCCCACACCCCCACCCTGCCCTGTGCCTCTCACACCCCAGCCCTCTGCCCTGCAACCTGCTCCTCCAAAACACCCCAACCCTCTTCTCCGAACCCCTCCTGTGCCCTGCACACTGACTCCAGCATGCCACACCCTGAGCCCCTCCTCACCCCCAGCCCTGACTCCTGCACCCCACACACCCTGCCCTGAGACCCTCCACCCTGGCACTTCCCAGACCCATGCACTGAGTCCCCTGCTCCCCACTGCACTCTTAAATTTCTTACAGGTGCTGTGGTATCTCACCGCACCCCTTGATGACTCCTCCCCCTGGGAGGTTGTGATATGAAAGAAGAAATGTAAGTGACTTTTGCTGGTTAGGCAATTTTAAGAACAGCCTCTGCTAGCTACCTCTAAAGCGGATACAGGAATAAGCATGAATCCTACACACTGTCAGCCTGTAAGATAAACGACCTCTGCATGACACATTGCATTTTAGGACCTCTGTTGCATGCCAGAACTACTTACTTGAAATGCAGCTCCCTAGGAAACGAATTCAACTCAGAGAGAACAGACAAATGCTGGCACAGACCAAAAATTCCCAGGTGCCAGGTGGGTGTGAGCGGGGGGTCTGTTTTCTCCTGCGTGTGTCAGACAGCTACAGCAAGTCCCAGCCACTAACTAATTGCTTAGCTTTGCTGTTTCAGAGAGGCTGACAAGTAGGAGGACAGTAGGTTTCTGCTAACTGCCTTAAATCACAACTCCCACCAAGGCAAACCTGGAAGTTGTGTAGTGCTGGGGGTCTGCAGAGTTGCTTTCATTACAGACCGTGTTTCAGTACGGGAGGTAGGTGCTGCTTCCTTTTTCGATTGAGGGAAACTGGGCAATAGGCTTAGTAGAACTTGTCTTTTAATACTGACGAGTACCAGTGTTTGTCTGTATCCGCAAAAACAATGAGCAGTCCTGTGGCGCCCCATAGACTTACAGATTTATGGGAGCATAAGCTTTTGTGGGCAAAGACCCACTTCATCGGATGCATGAGACACAGGACTTCTCATTGATTTTCCTTTAATGCTTTCATTTGCAGGGATATATGTAGCACCTGGGCTCAGTTCCCCTCCAGAGCAAAGACTAGTAGAAGGGCTGATGTCCATGGGCAGTGGATGAACCTAGGGCTGGGGCAGCCATGTCCCCATCCCTGCTGCCTGAGGCTCTGCCTCTCCTACCCAGGGGCTGTGGAAGTCAAGCCCCCTGCAGCTACAGGAGCAGGCCACCTCCCCCAGCCAGAGACATGTGTCCCCAGCACTGGGAGCACCAGGAGGGTGGGCTGCAAGTCTTCCAGGCTCTGGAAGGTGTGACAGCAGAGCCCCCACCCTCAGCAGGACTGAAGCCCAGGCAGCCCCAGGAGACTGGAGAAGCCATGCTGATGGGTCGGGGGTGGTCTAGGGGCAGAGGCTGGGCTGAAGCAACCAGGCTCTGTGGGAAGGCAATGCCTTCCCCTGCTTCATACCCATTGCCGGTGTGGATGTCAGTATGGTAGATGGAGGCAAGACGAAGTAGCTAAGTGGCTGCTTAGAGGGGTGGTGGAGGAAAGGGGCAGGTGGTGAGTGGGGAAAAAGACATGGCCAGGGCACCACAGAAGGGGTTGATAAAACAGCTCTCGGCAATGTGCTGTTCCCACCAGTGGAACTGTGGTGGTAATTACAACAGAGCCACCCTTTAGGTCTTCAGAGTGATGCTCCTTGCTTTCATGTGTTTGGGTTTGTAGGGCCAGGGCTCAGAACACCAAGAGGTGTGTTTTGGTTCTGCAGCCCCTAGGGTCAACTCCAACAGCCACCAGGGAAGCGGTCTAGCAACCATACCTTTTATGTCCATAGAGTGAAGGGCAGGGAGCTGACTTTACACCACCCCAGGGGACCCCTTGTGCAATGGGAGTTTGGGGGCATTAGGTCAGCTGATGTGTCCTTTTGCCTCCCCCCACCCCCAGGAAATCTGACTCTTGTTTTTGCAATGTAGCAATTTCCTCAGTTAGAGGAAGTTGTGTTTCTGCAAGGTTGACCTAAGGTCCACCACTCCAGCTACATGAGTAACACAGCTGACATCCCTTAGGTTGAGTTGCTGTGTGGTTTCCATGGCGAGAGGTCAATGAGAGAAACTATCCCATCTGTTTTCCTTATGCTTCTCATGAGAGAAGCAGCCAGCAGCTGGCAGGAGCGGCCAGTAGGAGAAGCAGCAGGGCGACTGGCAGGACTGGGTGGCTGGTGGGGCAGCTGGCAGGGGCAGGGGCAGGCAGAATGCCGGACCAGCACAAAGGTGGCATTGCCTCAGGCTCAATGAGAGAATGCATCAGGGTGGTGTGTCAGGGTCTGCACGGACTGGACAGAGTTTTAAGTGGGACATTTGAAGGGGAGTACGGAGAAAGTTTGAGTGTGTGGAGTGGATCTTTACAGGATTGGACTGGTGAGCCTGAGAGGCAAAGGACACTGCCCAAGCCATTTGAGCTGGGACAGTTACTTGAAGGTTGGCTATGAACTGTGGATGTGGTGTTTTCCCAAGCTTATGCCATATAACTTCTCTGCCTCTTTCATTAAAAGTTTCTTTTCTACACTCAGACTCTGTGCTTGTGAGTGGGGAAATAGTGCCTCTCCGAGGCACCCAGGGGTGTGTGAATTTCCCAGGCTACTGGGTGGGGGCTCGAGCCAGTTCTATGTGAGATGGATGAAAAGGAACCCCTAAAGGTTGAACCCGACCCTCATTGCCGCCGACTTGTTCTGGCAGAAGGGTTGTGTGTGTATTTAATATGAAGTTTGATCCCTAAAGACAAAGAGAAATAATGACCATATAGGTGCAAACTTCAGAACACAGTTAACGTAGGCTAAACTCCCATTGAGTTCCATGGCACAAGAACACATGCATTAATATACAGGATGTGACCAGTTTGTGCCCACTGGAGACAAGTCAATCTGCTTCTTCTTCCCTTACTTTGAAAGAGATTAATTGGTTAAATTATTTACCTTCTTATACTAATAAATTAAGATGTATTCATCTTACCTAGTACATGCCTGTCTTATTAGCTGGGCTAATATATATTGAAATTTTGAATCATGCTTTATCATTTACCCCTGTGATTACCTAAAACATTAGCATTTAAAAGCTAAACCAGGTTAAAGTGTGCATTTTAAGAATTAGGAGACTGATAATGTTTACATCTGCAAATCATCTTTGGGCTAAAATGCTAGATAATTTGACATTAACATCACTTTGTTCATATGGATAAGAGCAAAGCCATAAATCTCTTTAAATTGAATGTCACTTTATAGGGTTGCTTGAAAAAACGGCAGTATATTTCAAACACACAAGGAACTAACATTTAAATGCATGTGGTCACAATGTTTTTCATATGCAGTAGAACCCTGAGAGACGTGCACTCAGCTTGTGTGTATCTCAGTTTAATGCTACTCAGGGTGGTGGGGAGCTGGTGCCTGGTTCCAGGCTGCCCGCCACTCAGGGAGTGGGGAAACTGAGCAGTGCTGCAGGTCAGTTTCCTGTCTCTTGTGAGCCTTGGGCGGGGGAGCCAGGTGCCAGCTCTCCCCTGCTCACAGTAGCAGGGAAACTGACCGGCACAGCAGCACTGTTCAGTTTCCTGGCTCCCCCCAAGTAACTCAAAATTGGACTTACACTGGCTAATGCAAGAACACAACCTCCGCATAAGTCAGGAATCTACTGTACTTGTGCAAATTTTAAGCCATAGTACTTGTGCAAATTTTTAAACCATGGTCTTCTGAATGCAAAAATAATAGTCCTCATTATTTCTATCTTCCAACCATTTTATAATCATAATTTACTAATCCTCATGACAACATCTGGGGGACCCTAATCTGAAAGATCCCTATTTTTCAGCTCAAAATCTCAAATGTGGGTATCTGTACTTAAGCCCCAAACTCAGACACTAATGGCATGCTTTCCCCAGGCCTGGAGAAGGAACAGCCGACATGCTGAAGTTGCCCAAGACCTTTAAAAACAAGGATTTTTAAAAGGGGGTATAGATGTGGGGAGGGGTCCCTTCAACATTTTTCAACTTTTCCTTAAAAGGGCCTAGCTGAACCTCTGTTCCTTCCCTGGTGTCTCCGATCGTACTGCAGCGGTGTCCGGTCTTCGTTTTCACTGATCCCAGAGGGTGGAATTCCACAATGCCCTGGCACAGGCCCCTCTTGGGCAGAGGGGAAAAGGGCACAACAGCCCTTTCAATGGCTGCTGGAGAGCTGTGTGGCACACTAAGGACTGTGCTGAGGACTGCCTAGCCCCAGTCCTGCCCCTTCTATCCAAGGCCCTGTTCCTTCCAGGGTCATGGTACAGCTCCCTCACCACTTTGTGCAGGGGCCTGACGGGGCTGCCGGCCCTGCTGCCCTGGAATATAGTGCCCTAGGTCTACTTGAGGGGAGAAAGTTAACCTAAGATAAGCAACTCCAGCTACGAGTATAGTGTAGCTGGAGTCAATGTACCTTAGGTTGTCCCCACTGTGGGAGGTTGACGGGAGAAACTCTCCTGTCGATTTCCCTTTCTCCTGGTGACTGTGAGGAGTAGCAGGGTTGCTGGGGACGCCCGGGGCCTTTGATTTAGTGCATCCCGACCAGGTGTGCTAAATCGAACTCTGGAAGATGGACCATAACAGCAGCAATCTTCCACTGAGTGTAGGCAAGCCCTTAGGGAGCCTGTGGACCAGTCGTGTACGGTGATCCGGCAGCTCCATAAACTAAACGAGCATATAGACTAGCACGGCTCTCTCTCTGTTACTAAACTAGCCTGTTGTTTGTTTCAATGGTGGAAACAACTGGGGCTTAGTGTTTTGTGTTTCTGCCATTACATCTACCCAAAAAGCATAGCTGGAAAGTAGAGATTCAGCATAGAGAGCCAGACAGAGCTGGCAAGAGTATTTTATGCTACTGACCATCTGCAGTATGTCACACACATGCCAGCTACATGAGTGCTCCAAATGGCAGAGCAAATTCTCATGACCATTTGGTGGTTCTCTGTCTCCACAAACAATAGAGAGGCTGAACTGATGCCATGAAGCAACAGAAGTACTTTATCAATGCCTTCCTGTAAGGTATTGGCTTGCCAGATACGATCTAGAGCCAAGTATCGTTCATGTGTTACCAAGGAGAGCTTCGGGATGCACAGGGGTAAATTATGGCATGGACTCCGCAAGGTGCTGAGCACCCTTGGTTCTCGCTAACTTTAATGAGATTGCAGAGCCAGGCCATCCAGATTCTATCTGATCATTATTGGGCATCCTCTTTTGCACCTTTTGTGATGAGTTAGTTTTCCTGGTTGTGAGACCAGCTCTTTAGCTAGTTGCTAAAAGAGATTTTAATTGCACAAGGTACTGATACCAAAATGTGCCATTTTTAAAACCAGCTGATTAAATCTGTAGCCCTGGCTTCAGATTTCTTAACCAAATTACACTTGTTTCAGCAATGAATTCCTGCCCTATTAAATATATACAATTTCACCAGCTTGGTCACTGCATCGTCTGTGTGCTGCCTACAAATCAATAAAAATTTGCCTTTGCAGTGCCACTGGATGAAGGTGTCACTGAGTGAGTTTTCAGTGCAGTGAGTGAGAAAGCAAAGGTTTCATTCGCGTTATTTAATAGGGCTGCTTACTTAATGCCTCTGAAAATGGACCTCATGCATCAGAACTGCTTTCAGCTGTTATCATCAAAGCTTTTGCTTCTGCTCTTCCATCCCTGACAGCTGTTTGTCCAACTGACTCTTAAATATCTCCAGTGATGGAGATTCCACAACCGTGGCTTGCCACCCTGACAGGAAGATATTCCTCAAGTTCAACCAAAACCTCATTTGCAGCAATTGAAGGCCACTGCTTCTTGTCCTAGCATCAGCAGTTATGGAGAATAATTCCCTGCCCCTCCCCCCCAAGCACACACTCCTTGTAACAACATTTTAGGTCTTTGAAAGTTGCTATCATGTCCCCTTTCAGTCTTTGCTTTTCTAGACTTAAACAAACCCAATTTTCCCTCTTAGGTCTAAACCTAGGTCTAGCCCTTTGATCATTGTTGTTACTCTTCTCCACAGTTGAGAGTAGGAGGAGGAAAAAAAGATTTGTATCATTTTAATATCCCCTCATACGTGAATTTAAGATTGAGCCAACTGGGGCTTTATTTCATTGCCTGCTGGCATTTGAGGTTTTAAGTCATGCCAGGCAAATTTTCTAACTTTTCTCTACAACTATTAGAGCTAGAAATGTTCTTTTAAAAAAAAAAAAAAAAAAAAAAGCAAGCTGGGATTTTCACAGTCCCCTGACTCCATAAGCTGGGACATCAAGAAAAAATCTGAATATCATGAGACTCTCATTAACGTTGTTAGTGTCGGCATCCTGAAACTCCACTGAAGTCAATAAAGATGCACCAGCTCACACCAGTTGTGGATCTGGCCCTGTGTTCTGAGAAATTTATTAAGTCACTCTAAAGTGGCCATGTCTGGAGGTAGGCAGTCTGGTCTTTCATTGCCACTTGGAGTCTCTTTCCAGGGAGTTTTGGTTTTCATCCCTGAGTCTTCCTAATCAGAAGAAGAACAGACGAGGGAACATCATGGCCTAGTTTGTTCAGTGAACATTTCTTTCTGAGGGATTAAAAGAAATAAACAGAGAATCTAAGTTAAAGTTAGAGCTATTTTTTCGCCCTTTGGTATTGGAGGCCCAAATATTGTGTCTGTCTGAAGGAATTCCTGGCCATCTCCCTGATTTGGATTAGATTATCACACTAGAATTGTACACTCTGGAGAAACACAACTGTGCTTAGCTATCCTTTGAGTCATCCGTCTATCACATTTATTTAGAGTAATGTGTTTATATAGATAGACAGATAAAGATGTTTAGGAAAGTTAGCTTTACAAAAGTAACACATGCTAATTTTTTTGCTAACATTCTGGATTATGTCTTTGATCCTGACCCTGCTGAAAACAATTCAAGTTCTATCACTGACAGCAGTGGCAGGAGGGAATTTTTAGTCCCTAATGTTTCTTGCTATACTAAACAGTTGTTCCAAGGTATAACAGTCTACTCCAAGCCCTAGATAGTTTGAATCGGGGCACCTCTCCTTGTGTGATGTGGAGGTAGCCGGCAGTAGAACCATAGGTCCCAGAGTCAAACAGATTTTAAATCTCCACATGGGGAGTTGAAACTGGCTTTGTAGTCACTTCCTGGCCTGTTCTTTCTGGCATTCCACAGAATGAAATCATCTGGGCCAAGAGCACATAGATGCAGAAGCCCAGGGTCTGGGCACAGACAAAAGGAATCTCACAAAGTGAAGTCTGTCAGCCAGTCACCAGCCACTTGAAAAGAAGCCTGTGCAGGTCACCGAGCATCTGTGGGCCCTGCTGGAGCCTTATGGATGCTGCTTTGTGGAAAAGATCCCAGAAGCAATTCCAGCAACACAGAAATGTTATTTTCTCCAGCAAAACATCTGGCCTTCCTTAATATGAGTAAAGCCTAACACTTTTCTGCTATAACTTCTGTAATTATGGTATGCCAGCTCTGTTTGCAATAAAACTTCTTTAGTGCCTCTTAGAAAGTTATTAGTTCTTTCTTGCTTTCTTCCCCATTTACTTGGAAGAAGAGAGACTCTTCTGTTTTCCTTCAGAAAGGAAAACAAGACTATTTTTCAACTCCGTACATGCTTACATTCAGATATTTATTTTAGTGATTTTTCCATTCACTCTGTTTCAGTCAAACTAGCAGCAGCTGCACAGATTATAAGCATATTCTAGAAATCATTCTTAATGTTCATCTCTGATACTAACGTTGTTACAGGTTCTCTGCTCACCACTGGGTCATCGTCTTTGCAGAAGAGCACCACCTGGTCAAATGCCCCTTTGTGGCTCTCGTTCGCATTGCATCTCCTCCCATGCTCCAGGATTTACAGAGCTTCTTCTTCATGGCTTGAACCCTCCAATCAGGTCACTATAGTTTCCCCCATCCAGGGTATCACCAGTCAGTCTGTCTCAGGGCTCTTTTATTCTACTGTTGAGACTCTGCCCCTTCCCCAGTAGCTGGTAGGGGAAAGTGGGTCACATACTAGTCTTGATACCAACCGAGGGACCCTACAGCTGGGGACCAACCCTGCCAACAGGCAGCAGTTGCCCCAGGGCCCTTTGAAACATTGTGGAGCCCTGTGCTGCTGCTCCATGTGCAGTTCTGGGGGAGTGACGGGGCAGGGGCACAGTTATCTGCCCTAAATCCCCCCTTCCACCCTTGGCCCCACCCCTTCCTGGGGGCAGGGAGCCAGGTCCCCCTTCCACATTATCCCCAGTCCCATGGTGGCTGTTGGCATCACTGCTAAGGTCTACTCTGTCCAAGAGCTTACTGCCATTTCTGTGAGCTGCTTCCTATCCCACTTCCTTATCCACCACTCTTCTAGGTACACCCTTCCCTCGGGGCCAGGCTCCCAACCCAGGGCTTAGCTCTTCCACCCACCCCACCACCCTCAGGGTTCTGCCTTTCCCTCTCTCAGCTCAGAGAATGACTGCAGGCTTCCACACTGCTAACCCACCTTCCCTCACCACCTGACCTTATACCAGCCTTGTCTGCTCCTGCCCAGCTGGGCTCCATCTTCAGTCAGCACGCGCCGATCTGCCCAGACTCTTCCTAACTCCTTCTGCCCCACCGTAACCCTCTCCCAGCTACATAAGTCGAATGCCCTGCCGCACCCATACCTTTGTGATATGTTTATTGTCATAAATGGCATTGCCGTGCTTCGGACCCTTCTCACCTGACTTACAACTGATCCCATTCGGACTACACCTGAACTCAGGTTTTGTGTCTGCAGTGGCAGAGATAGTGATGCTAACACTCACAGTTTCGCCAAGTCTAATTCTGTGGTAGAACACATTAGCTTGCCCTGCGGAAGAGCAATTTTGGTGACTCCGATGGTAAGAATCCAAAGCCAGGGCTGGTTTAAGCACCTTGCAGTCCATCTTGAGCAAGAGACACGGTGTACTGGTGTGGTCTGGGGAAAGGCAGGTATCTGGGAAGCAGGATGCATTAGCCCATTTTCTGGTGTAGCTCTGTGTTGGCTCGGCAGTGCCGGATAGCACAGTCAAGCACATGCAGCCAAGGCTCTGCCCATGTCCCCTCACCGCAACTGCACAAACAAGGGAGTAGCAACCCATTAGCAGGGGAAT
Organism: Carettochelys insculpta; assembly: GCF_033958435.1. Taxonomy (NCBI): domain Eukaryota; kingdom Metazoa; phylum Chordata; order Testudines; family Carettochelyidae; genus Carettochelys; species Carettochelys insculpta. The sequence goes on from NC_134144.1 coordinate 62,911,872, forward strand.
GAGAATGTGAGTGTCTTTACACCCTCTTACGCCCCTGCATAGTCATGTAGTTGGGCTCATGATCAAGCCCATAGTCTGAAGACAGGTTGAAAGCGTCAAAAGAATGGATAAATGCAACTTGGTCTAGGCCCATATGCAAACATTGCATTATGTGCAGCATCACCACCGTTTCACTGACTTTTTGCAGTATACCAAGCTGACACTGGAATCTCTTACGATTACAGTATCCTGAGAAGCAGCAGGATTTTGCTGAATTATCTCTGTCTCCACCAAGCTTTTGTTGGTCTGCTAGCTTCAGGGTGCAAAATATCATCTTCAAAGCTCCTGCGCATGTGTACTTGACTGATTTGGAGACCAGGCAAAGAAAGAATTTTTATTTTGTGGCTTCAGACCATACCGGTTTCAGTGTCTGGGAATGTGCCCATTGATTTCCAATCACATTCTCCCAGGCCTTAGAGAGCTCCTTTTAGGTAGGAAGGGAGGATGGATCTTCCTACGTGGTATTGTTCAACAGTGAGGTATCCTTTGACATCTTAAAGGATAACGGATTTATTTGGACACAAGCTTATGCCCAAATAAATCTGTCTTTAAGGTCGCACAGGACTCTTCATAGTTTTTGCAGATACAGACTAATATGACAACTCCTCTGAGTGTTGCTCAAGTCTCTTCACTCTTAATGTAACTTTTAATGATATGCATAGGTTTTAGGCACAGGAGGACAAATGGATCATCTAATCTGGCCTCCTTTATGTCATAGCCCCATCAATTTCACCAGATACTTCTGTATTCAGCTCAATAATTTGGCCTTGAAAAAGCACAACTTCCTGAGAGAGGCGTTCAGTGCTGATGTGAAGGTTTTCAGAGAGAAAGAATCCACTTCCCACTACAGTTTGTTCTACTGGTTAATTGCCCTGACAATTAAAATCCTGTGCTTTATTTCCAGCTCAAATTTGTCAGGTTTCAGCTTCCAGCCATTCCAGCGAGTGTTTCTAGTCCTTGAATTGTAGATGTTTCCCAGCAAATTCAGCTCTTATTATTCATTAACAGCAAAGTCATTTATTGTTAGCGATTTACACAAGGAAAGAACAATAGCTGCTACCCTCAAGCTACCCTGAGCCTGCTGCTCCTTTGACTGGGTGATGGGAAGCAAAGAATCTTTATGGGCTCAAGAAAGTAGAGGCCAAAGACATGATCTGCCTGAAACCAATTTATTATACAAATGGCATGGAAAGATTAAAAACAAAAGCTCACACGCACGTGTGTATGTTGTATAAAGATCAGCATGTTAGGAGAGAGCATTTCAGCGGAAGGAAAACATTACTGTTTTAGGGACTGTTTAGGCTTGTCTCCAGTGTTCCCTGTAAGCTGAGCACTGGGGCAGCCACCCAAGTCATTTGCAGCCCAGTTAATTAGCAGAGTGCCCACAGCCACCCACAACTGGCAGCATAAATTTCTGTTGGTGGTGTACATCCCCATATGCCTTCATGCATATAACAACATTTATTCTGCACACAAATGGAAAAGGTTTTGGGGAGCCCTGTTTGTTTCCTTTGGTGTAACAGGAAAATTCTGTAGACAGCTAGTGGCTTTCAAACCGCTCAAGAGGCTAAAGACTAAACAAATGAGCAGAGAATAGGGCAGAATTTTATATTATGCAGGGTAATCACGAGCTGTTTGGCCATTATGGCTGCAAATCTGAGAACACCCATGAGACTGATGAGGGCTGGCACCGAGACGTGTATATTTTTTTATTTTATTGCCAGGATAATGTCTGTTGTTCTAGCGGCAGGAGGTAAACATCATTGTGGAAATCGAAAAATAAAAGAGCAGCTTGGAGGCTGTGTTTACACTGGTTCATTAAATGAATCTGCAGACCTCCCCCTGCCAGCATTTCTGATGAACCTATCAGTGAAAAATAGGAGTCACAAAATATTTTTTGCATGTGTAACCCACCCTCCTACTGTGTGTGGTTTCACTGGTCTCTGCAGTGGCTCTTAGACCTCTTATGGAGAGAGAATGAGGCTCTGCTATAGCCTTATCTGAGAGCCAGCTGGCCTTTAGCTCAAACCCTAGAGCAGCAGTTCCCAACCTTTTCTAGCCGGGGACCCATTTTGACCGTTCAGGAAGGCTTGGTGACCCACGGCTATTCAAAAACAGTGCGGGTGGTGGGGAGGCAGAGCCATAATTAGCTACTTTTACACCTGAGGCGAGAATATAAAATTGGGCCCCCTCATGTTTATATATTCATAGTAGTTACGAACTGGCAGTCGTCCATAAAGTCGTGTACCTAGGCTCGACGATGTTAGACAACTTGTCACTTGATAGCGAGATCAACAAGTGCATTGGAAAAGCCGTCGCAATGTTCTCCAGGCTGACGAAGAGAGTATGGGCTAACAATAAGCTCACTGTACACACCAAGGTGCAGGTCTACACAGCCTGTGGTTTGAGCACACTGCTGTACGCTAGTGAAACATGGACTTGGCGCTCAAAACAAGAGCAGCGGCTCAACACATTCCACATGCGCTGCCTTAGGCGCATACTCGGTATCTCATGGCAGGACAAGGTCCCCAATAGCGCAGTGCTTGAGAGGGCAGGCACCGCCTCCATGTTCACCCTTCTCAAACAGAGGCGTATGCGCTGGCTGGGCCATGTCTCACGCATGACGGGTGGCTGAATACCGAAGGACCTCCTCTTCGGCGAAATGGCGTCTGGAAAGAGGCCGAAAGGGCGACCTAAATTGCACTACAAGGACATGTGCAAGCGTGACCTCAGCGCTCTCTCTATCAGTGTGAACACCTGGCATTCGCGCGCCTCAGACAGGTATGCCTGGAAACAGGGCGTGAAGGAAGCTCTTGATATGTATGAAACTACCTTGGTGAAGGAAGCAGAAGACAGGAGAGCCCTCAGGAAGATCCATGCCCGTGATACCAGAGCGAGATCTGCTTACTGCTGCCCACAGTGCGGAAAGGACTGCCACTCCCGCATTGGATTGCACAGCCACAGAAGATGCTGCTCGAATCAGTCCATCTGGGGCGCAAACCCATGATCCCTTGGGATTGAAGGATGCCTATCAGTTACTTCATAGAAAAGGGTTATTTATTATTAATAAAATATTATATTTATTATTAATAAAATAATAACACTACGTTTACTTTAGTTAATCAGAGCTGTGGTGGTGGAAAGACACTCATCCCCAAACTGCTCCCCTGGCTTAAACCCCACAGTCAGGGGCTTGGGGAGTCACACTCGGGCTAGGAGTCACTGGGGGGCTTGGGGTGTCACTCAGGGGCTTGGAGTCACTCGGGCTGAAGGGGGCTAGGGGTCATGCTCAGGGGCTCAGAGTCACTCTCAGGCTGCAGGGAGCTAGGAGAGGCACAGGACCTCCTCGGCTGGAAATTGGCTGGGGTGTGGAGTGCCAAACTGCAGTGCCAGCCGTGGGAACCCCAACTGTTATGGGGGGAAACCCCATCCCCGCAGCTGCAAGCTGGCTGGGGCAGAGCCCTGGCCGGCAGCACCAGCCACAGGAATCCTGGCTGGGGCCAGTGGGGAGACCCAAACCCCCTGTGGCTGGAAGCTGGCCTGTGGAAACCCTGCTGGGGTCTGGGGGAACCCCATGTCCTGCTGAGGCTGGAAGCCAGGGAGCTGATCAGCCCAGCCCTGCCCCTGAACCTTGGACTCAGGCCCCCACCTTACCTGAGCTGGGCACTGCGCCTCAGGTATGCAATTCTCTGCCCTGTGGCTTAAATGGTTCTCAATTTAATTGATTGGCTTCACTGTCTGATGACTGTTAACCCAATTAAGAAGTTGAGAACCACTTCAGGAATGTGAATGGCTCCTTACTAGCCACCTGTGGAACCGCCCAGCCCAGCCAGTGACCCTTTTGAAGTGTAATCGCGAACCATGTTTGGGTCCTGAACCATAGGCTGGGAAACCCTGCCATAGAGGCCGTGTCTACACTAGCCCCAAACTTCGAAATGGCCATTCAAATGGCCATTTCAAAGTTTACTAATGAAGCGCTGAAATGCATATTCAGCACTTCATTAGCATGCGGGCAGCCGCAGCGCTTCGAAATTGACGTGGCTCACGGCTGCGCGGCTCGTCCAGATGGGGCTCCTTTTCGAAAGGACCCCGCCTACTTCGAAGTCCCCTTATTCCCAATCAGCTCATGGGAATAAGGGGCCTTCGAAGTAGGTCGGGTCCTTTCGAAAAGGAGCCCTGTCTGGATGAGCCACGCAGCCGTGAGCCGCGTCAATTTCGAAGCGCCGCGGCCGCCCTCATGCTAATGAAGCGCTTAATATGCATTTCAGCACTTCATTAGTAAACTTCGAAATGGCCATTTCGGAATGGCCATTCAAATGGCCATTTCGAAGTTTGGGGCTAGTGTAGACGTAGCCAGAGGCTCCTGCACTAAGCTTCCCAGGTTCAGTTCTGTCTATCAGTGATTACAAGGGGGTGGTGCCTGGCCAGCAATTTGAGGGTTGCTCAGAGCTCACCTCTGAATTCGTTTGAGGACTATTGCAGTTAGATAAACAAATACTATTGGATTTGTGTATTTTATTCTACAGTTATTATGGTAATGGAAACTTGCACCCAGTTAGAGTTAGATCCCAGGACCACTTTGGTCAATGATAGTTCAGCAGAAATTAAGAGCGCTATTAGATTCGTTGGTTATGTGACTAATATGAGGCAGCTGACCCAGTGCGATCTTTTCTGAAAATCCTTAGAGACCGAACTTCGGGTCTCCAGCTATTTTCATATGGGATTGGGGTTTTGAGGCACTCACTAGAGAAGCAACAAGAAGTCCTGTGGCACCTTATCAACTAACAGATATTTTGGAGCATCAGCTTTCATGGGCAAAGACCCACTTTGTCAGATGCAACTGCCCATGAAGCGGGGCTTTGCCCATGAAAGCTTATGCTCCAAAATATCCGTTAGTCGATAAGGTGCCACAGGACTTCTTGTTGCTTTTGAAGATACAGACTGACTTGGCTACCTCTCTGATACCTGTCACTGAAGAAGGGCAATGAAGTGTCCACCCAAGATTACACGTGTTCCACAAGAACTGCAAGTTAGTATCCAGAACTAAACTAAATTTTCCATAGTTTCCTAGGGGCCTTGATAAGAACATAAGAACAGCCATACTGGGTTTTACGTCAACTTTACATGAAGTTCACTTACCAATCATAATCTTTCTTGTTATAGAAGAGTGAGACTCACCCCACAATCATCAGTAATTTGGGCCAAATTCTTCTCACTATACTCTCAGTGAAGTTTGACTCAGTTGAATAGATGTGGTGCTAGCAATTCAGCCCCCGTTCCTGATTTCAGAGGTGGAGCACGGATATTCACCAGTGCAGGATCTGGCTCAGAATGTCTGGCACTGTATATATTGAGTCTTTCATTTATAAATAAGGAGTGACAGCGTGAGAGCCATTTTAAGTACAGCTTCCCCCTGTGCCCAAAGGGGAATTTGGTGAAGGAGATTGGAATTGATATATATTGCATTTAATATAAATTTCTGGGGTGAAATCTTGGACCCACTGAAGTCTGGGACAAAACTCCCATTGATTCAAAGATGCTGGAATTTCACCAACTGTCTTTACCATTTGCACCTTTCAGAAGTTAGATCCTCCCTAGTTACTCACAACTGCTTGTCTCCCGCAACTGTACCAGTCTCAATGGCCCATTTGTCCACTTCTCCCATAAATGTCTTTCTGACTTCACCCTTCATGTGCTGTATGCACAGAACACCCTCCCTAGCTTATTTGATAAAGCCCTTCTCCTATCCCTACCAGGACCCACTTCCTAGGGCCTTTTGATCTCTGTTGTACTGATGTCTCATGCAAAATGAATTAACGTAAAACCATCTAGCCATTCCCACAGGGGACTGATGTACCTATTATGTGTTTTATTCATTCTTCCATTGGTTTGTTGTACAGTACAACTGCTTGTAGTATCTGCCATAAATTAGATTGTAAGCTCATTAGAGCTGTGACTGTCTCATCTATTGTCAGAAAAGGTAAACAAGAGTTTAAAATGAATGGTACACTGTGGCTACCAGCCATAGCATGCCATTCAGTTTTATAACTTTCTGCATGCCACTGTCAGGGTACTAGGTCATTTTCATAACTTCATAGAAAATCACAATAATTTTGAATTAGGCAGGACTTTCCATAGCAATGAGTGAATAAGAGTCACTGACACCACTAAAAACTAAAAAAAAAAAAAAAAAAAAAAAAGACACCACTAAATAAGGCTGCTCCTGGCTTCACTGTGGAAGAAACAAACATCCTTTAAACGGGAAAAGCAAAACAGCTGAAGTTGCACCTAACAAATGAAATGTAGGTCACAGAATACAGCCTCTGTTTCAGGGGGAAATAGCTTAAGTGATATGGGAAAGTTTATAGCTCAGCAGTTAAATCCTTCCTCTTTATTTCTGAACAGAAATAGTTCATTATAAACAATGACATCCTTCTGGTCACGCAAAAGGCACAAATCTTAATCTGCATGTGAAAGTAGAATGGGTCTACACTGAACAAAACTAATTCTAAACTGCAAAACTAGGAGCCATCGGTCGCTACCAGAGCAATGCATATAGCAGGTCAGACTGCAGGTTCCTACAGCTCTGTTGTGACCTCTGATGCTTGAACACAGAGATCAAAGCTCTCCATTTTCTTTCCATCCTTCATGCCATCAGATGACTTTCTTCATACTCCATTTCCCTGGGCTTCAGACACTTTCATTGCCCTTCATTCTGTGTGCTGTGTTCTCTGGTCCAGTTGAGCTGTGCTTAGTCTAAGACTAGACCCTATGTAAAGCAGAGTAGGCTCAGGGCTGCTATAATTCATGCCAGCTACCCATAGGACCCAGAAACCATTCTGGCAGTCGGGGTTCACCCAGGCATAAGATCACCCACGCATCAGGAGTATAAAGTGGGTGAGAGACACATAGCACCATCCTAAGGTGGGTGAACCCAGGGCAACTGGCCCAGTCTCTGAGGCGCAGGGCCCTGGCACCCACCTTACACAGCATGCTCCACCCCTTTCCTGCTCCATCCCCACGCTGCCCCTGGCCACCTCCCCAGACAGCCTGGCCAGGGATTACCTGGCACAGGGAGCGGGTAGCAGATAGCGGCAGCCGCAGTTGCAGGGGGGGTCACCTCCCCCCCAGCCTCCCTCCACACTCCACTCACCATACGGCGCTCCACCATTGTCTCCTGGCTAGCTGAGCCCCACCTCTCTACAGGAGGCTGGTTGGAGAGGCCTCCCAGCCCCCTGTGGAGAAGCCTGGCTCAGTGGGCCAGGAGGCTGGGGCAGAGTCATGCAAGCTGCTCAGTGAAGTGAATGTGGGGTGAGGTGTGGCAGGACAGAGCCGGGGGTGGGGGGGGAGGCCAAGGAGAGGTGGCCCCCTCCCCGCAGCTCCTGCTGCCTCTGATTGTCCCCAGTAACTCCTTTTCAGATGCCTGGGGCAGCCTCCACAGGACCCCCAAAAGCACAGGGCCCAGAGCGGCCGCCCCACCTTGTCCTATGGACAGGATGGCTCTGGAGATACAAGAAATGCTGCAGTGGCTCAAACCCACTGCGCATTCTTCTAGGCAACCGGATCCTCAAAGGCCCAGCTAAGCTGTTTTCTGCTCGTGGGACCACGCAAAACAGCCAGGCTCCCGTGCATTTGGGGAGCAGGCTGTGGTTTATCCTGTGTGCTTCGTCTCTCCCTGTGTGCTCTGTGTATTATTAACCCTTAGAATGCTGACATATTCCAAGCTGGCTGCCACATTACTACACAGGAAGATGGGATGGGTGTGTTATAAAAGGTATACCTCAAGACTCCGAAATGTCGACATTCATAGGTGCTGTTCCTGGGTGGTGCTTGAACCCTTCTCTGCCCCTGGTCTCCCCCTGCCTCTTCCCTCTCCCGCACACGTTTACCTCCCTCCTGCAGCTGTTCCTGCACTCAGCTGAACAGCTGATCACAGCAGGCATGAGAGGCTGGGGGCAGAAAGGAAGCACTAATCATAGAATTCTAGAATCTTAGGGCTGGAAGGGACCTCAGGAGGCCATCTAGTCCAGCCCCCTGCTTCAAGCAGGATCAACCCCAGCTAAGTCATCCCAGCCAGGACCTTGTCAAGCCAGGACTTAAAACCTCGAGGGATGGAGAACCCACCACCTCTCTAGGCAAAGCATTCCAGTGCTTCACCACCCTCCTGGTGAAGTAGTTTTTCCTAATATCTAACCTACTCTTCCCATTCTGTAACTCCAGACCATTGCTCCTTGTTCTGCTGTCTGTCACCACTGCAACAGCCTCTCTAGAGCTCCCCTTCAGGAAGCTGAAAGCTGCTATTAAATCACCCCTCAGTCTTCTCTTCTGTTAACTAAACAAGCCCAAATTCCTCAGCCTCTCCTCATAGGTCATGTCCATGTATTGGTGGTTGCTGTGCATCCATTTTCTTCTCCTGGATGCTCAGAGTTGGTGCCTGTTGTCACATTACTCATGAACACTTCTGTGATGGAATGGAGAACTAACCCCAGTAACATTGAGGGAGGATCTTGTTTTCCTTGTTCTAATAAAGTTCCTTGTTTACTGTCAGAAGAAAATGATTCTTTCTGCAAATCTCCAACCCTTTCTTCCCCTTTCCCCTGCAGCTACTGACCCAAAAGCCATTTATTCTGAGGTCTGGACGAAGGGCAGTTTGGTTTATTCTTTGTAAATAAATGCTTCCTCAAAGAAAATTACCTTGTTTGCCCAAGTCTCACATGTGCATTTAATTTTGTCCCAGGGTTGGATCATGGTCATAACTAAAGAATTTGCTTGAAGTTTTGGAAACAAGATAGTGAAAACAAGCTGCTGGCATGATGTAATTTTCTAGACAAACATGTCCTCCTAATACAAGCAGATGCAAGGAACACCCGAACTATCAATGTCTAGATCTCCAGCTGGCCAGTTTTCTATACACTCTCTTGTTAAACTTTTCACAAGCTGCCGTTTAAATTATCCTCAAGCCCCATCGTGCTATTTTATCTCTGAAGTCAAATTAACAGAGGAAAGATTAATTCCAAAGTGCTTGCCAAATGCTCTGCCAGAAGTGGTCTTTTTTTTAAATGACAAAGAATGAATCACATGTTTAGTTATTACAGTTTTTTTTTTTAATCTATGACTCTTAGGATACAGAGTGAGAAACAATGACCCCATGTGGTACAATGTTGCAATCTAGCAGTTAAACTTCCAGTCAATAAGGCCAGGGCTACATTATCGGAGAAAGTCAACCAATGATACGCATCACCAGCTACAAGAATAGCGTAGCTGGAGTCAACAAACCTTACGTCAGATTTTTGTGGCATCTCTCCTGCATCAGGGCAAAGAGAGAAATTCTCCCATCAACTTCCTTTACTACCCACAACTCCATGTAGTACCAGGCCCAATAGGGGCACCATCAGTGGTCAGTTTAGTAAGTCCTTGCTAGACCTGTTAAACTGAACCTCAGGAGATCAGTCCCTGGAACGTCAATCTCTGGGTACGTGAAGACAAGCCCTAATTCTAACATTATTTTCTCACTCTCTTCTCCCCTTCCTCGAGGAAAAACTAGACCTTTAGTTGCAGGTCTGACTCACTCACCCTGTTTTGTGGAGCATCTCTGCTTCAGTCCCTCAGTCAGGGATAATAATGTGAAACTACCTCATAAGAGTATTGTGTCTATTAGATCAGTGATTCCCAACTCAGGGATATAGAATACGCGATTGTGGGGGTACATCAACTCTTCTAGATATTTGCCTCCTTTACAACAGGCTACATAAAAAGCACTTGCAATGTTACTATGAACTAACATTGCCTATACACTAGTGGTTCCCAACTTTTTCACTAGTGTGGGGCCCCTCAATTACCACAACCCAACTGTTCACGGACCCCCAGGTTGGGAACCACTGCTATAGACAATACTATGCACTGAAACATAAGTACAATGTTTATATTCCTACTGATTTAGTTTATAATGTAGTAAAAATGAGAAAGCAATGTGTCAGTAACACTGTGCTGTGACAGTTTTGTGATTTTATGTCTGATTTTGCAAGCAAATAGCTGTTAAGTGAGATGATACCTGTTGTACACAAGACCAATCAGACTCCTGAAAGGGGTACTGCCATCTGGAAAGCTTGACAGTCAGTGTATTAGATTATGAGTCCGATCTTCAACAGACATAAATGGATGTGGCTCTGGTAACATTAATGGAACCACCGTGATTTGCATCAGTTGAGAATCTGTCGCTATACCTTTCCTTCTACCTCTCCTGTCTAAGTATTATTACAGAAGTACTTGCTTTTTTTGTTTTGTTTGCATGAAATGTGAAATACGCCCCAGGCATGAGACTCAAGGAACCACCTCAACTCCAACACACACACACACACACACACGGAAAAGCAACATGTTAACACCACTCAATGTGTCCTGCAAGGTGTGGCCATCCTGAGTCCCACTACACTGGCAGCTGAGGGTGCCCAGATGCCCATGGGATGCTCTCAATTTTGTTCATTTCTGTAAATGGAGTTGCCTCCTGATTTGACAACATTAATGTATATTAGATACTTTTAACACAATAGGCAAGTGGCAGTACTTGCTGTTTGATCCTGTCAGGAGCTCACAGAAACAGCAATCAGACAAGGCCCTGACAGAAGATGATTGGAGATCAGACGTGTCACAGGCTGCCACCAGTGGAGAATTAGTTTCAAGAGAGTGAATTAATGCTCCTTAAAAATTGGAGTCCTTTGCTAGGTACAATGGCAAACATTCTTTTAATCAGTTATTGGCACCAGTTTTCCATCACTTGCGTTGGCATCAAACCACACAGGTGTCTACCGTTACCTTGAAAATGAACCCCATCTCTCCTTTTTGCCTTTCAAGATTTTCAAGTTCCCAGTGATTTTTAAAATGTGTTTGCTCTTCCCATGGGTCTCTGTTCTGTTGTGTTGGCCAGTAATTGCCAATGATGAATTGTAGTGAGACTAGAGTGGGGACGGGGTTGGGGGGAGGATATTTCCTAAAAGGGAATAGTGATAGATTCCCAATGGTGCACATCACTGTATGAGAACTTCTTAAAACCATATTGAAAAAATCTGTACAATTTCTACAGCTGGTACAAAGATAGTCCCATCAGTTTTCCTGCATTAGGTTTCTGTAGGAAAGCTGTGACCTTGGCAGTGAACCCTGAAGGCTGGAGAAACAGGTGCTGCCTTTTGGCTTTGCCTGTGTGTCCTTCTTGCTGAACTCCTCCCTGCCATGTGAATGGCAGGTGGGATCTCAGAGGAAAGAAGCTGAGCAGGAGTGAGGCTTTGGGGTGGAGCCTGGAGGAAGAGGCGGAATGCAGCTGAGACTTCAGGGTGGTGCAGCTGGTGGCACCTTGGGATGGAGCCATCATCTGGGTGCTGAGGCCCACAAAAGAGTAATTCAGTCCAGTAAGTGCTAAGCAACCCCGATTTTTCACAGTGACTTCTTAAGCCCCAAAGCATCCATGGAGTTGATGCCTATGACAGCCAGGTGACCAGAACTCTGAGCCTGCAAAGAATGGACACTATGTTATGAATGTCACAAAGGTAGGGATCAACACAGGGCATCAGAAAGCTTTTTGTGCTCGCAGGGTAGAGCAGGGTTGGGATGGGCCTTGTTCCCATTTATCATTCGTTGCCTAGCAGTGGAGCTGACAGCCTTGCTGGGCCCCTGGGCAGCAGAAGGTCTGGGGTGTGCTGCCCCACAAAAGGGGGCAGGCCTTGGGCAGAAGGGGCAGGCTGGAGCAGCCACCCATCAGTGCCCCCCCCACCAGCGCTGCCTAGAACGTGCTGCTGCAGCAGTGATTTAAAGGGCTTAGGGCTCCAAGGCAGCTACCCCTGTGAGCCCCGCTCTTTCAGCTGGCCTGTACCCTGCTCACCATAGCCTTGTTTGTCGAGTAATGAGAACTTCATGTTGGTGATCTATAAGAGTTTCTTTGGCCAAATGTACACTAGACCTTAAAGCAGGGTGACCATATCTCCCTGGCCCAAATACGGGACAGGGAGATACGGGGGGAAGGGGTGGCTCCTCCAAGCCCCGGGGACCTGGGAAGGAGGCGGCAGCTGCCGGCACTCCCCTGGAGACCTGGGGAGCAGCAGCCCCAGGTGCTCCCCAAGCCCTGGGGAAGCGGCAGGTGCCCATACTGCCCCTGCTTCCCTAAGGCCCAGGGAAGTGGTGGTGGGGGTGCGGCCCAAATACAGGGCAATTAGTCCCTTTTAAAAATTAAGTCTGGACATCTTTTTGGCGTCCCAAATACGGGACCGTCATGCCCAATACGGGATGGATGGTCATCCTACCTTAAAGTCAATCCAAGATACACAACACCAGCTACGGGAATTGCCTAACTGGAATCGACTTATCTACGATCGACTTAACTGGCCTTCCCCACTGAGCAAAGTCAAGCGGAGAAACTTTCCAGTTGATCTCCCTTACTCCTTGCGAGACTGAGGAATACAGGGGTTGACTGTCAACCCCAGATAGTTGGATTTCACCCATCCCCACTAAGTGCATGAAATGGAATCCCAGAAGATCAAGCCAGTCGGGGTAGTGTAGATGTGCCTCAGCTCTGTATCTGCTTTCCACGTGTCCCTTTGGGTGTTAAAACATACAGCTAATGCATGGGCCATCAACGAGATCTCAGGAGATGCACTAATGCAGAGCCAGAGTTGCATCCTTCTACTCGCACTAAGTGGAACCCTTCCCTGTGAATAAGCCTGGCTGGCTTCAGTGGGGACCTGTTTGTGAAGGAAGGAGCTGCCCAGTGCATACAGATATCAGACTCTGGCTACTGGGGATTTATTTTTAGAATACATAGTTCATTTCAATTTTGGGTTTATACTTTCCAAGTTGTTTCTACATTGTGTGCTCATGGAAAGGTGAAAGTGGGAAGGATGTTGCAGGCTCATTTGGAAACTCACTATGTGTAGATCAGTCCCTACAAAACTTCGAGGTGTACTGGAATGGCTACCATGATCTCAGTGTGCTGTAGAGTTCATCATTAGGTTTGCCACCAAATAGAAAGGCAGGATTTTGGTGCCACATGCCACAGAATACACAGAACACTACTTACGCCTCAAAATCAGAATAGTAACAGAGAGGAAGCCGTGCTAGTCTATACACTATCAAACCAAAAAGCAGTCAAGTAGCACTTTAAAGACTAGCAAAATGGTTTATTAGGTGAGCTTTTTAAGAGTCAAATTCCTGTTGGAGGGGTTGGACAGGTATTTCTCCCATATCAGAATCCACTGCTATGGAGAAATGTACGTGAAGGAGAGCAGGGAAGACAAGAAGTGACAGTACTGGAAACATAAAGTTACATAGTCTCAGAGGGTGCGTCTACACTAGTCGGATACTTCGAAGTAGCTGGCACAATGTTGAAATAGTAAGCGTCGCGTCTACAGGCACCATGCGCTATTTCGACGTTGAAATCGACGTTAGGCGACGAGACAGCGAAATTGCTATTCCTATCTGAAGATGGGAATAGCACCCTACTTCGACGTTCAACGTCAAAGTAGGGCACGTGTAGACGATCCGCGTCCCGCTACGTCAAAATAGGGGGGTCCTCCATGGCGGCCATCAGCTGAGGGGTTGAGAGATGCTCTGTCCAGCCCCTGCGGAGCTCTATGGTCGCCGCATGCAGCAGCCCTTAGCCCAGGGCTTCTGGATGCTGCTGTGGCTGCTGCTGCAGCTGGGGGGTCCATGCTGCATGCACGGGGTCTGCAACTGGTTGTTGACTCTGTGAATCTTGTGCTGTGCAGGCCAAGTGTGTCTGGGAGGGGCCCTTTAAGGGAGTGGCTTGGGGCTTTGCTGGCCCCTTATTTCAACGGGGAGACCTTGTGTGTGTGAACGCTCCGCATTTCCTTCCTGGGCGGCTCCTTTCAACGTTCTCCATCGCTACTTCGACGTTGAACGTTGATGGCACCAGCCCTGGAGGATGTGTAGACGATACGCATCGAAGTAGCCTATTTCGATGTACTTACGTCAAAATAGGCTACTTCGACGTAGTGTGCTAGTGTAGACGTAGCCAGAGTGGGAACCATGTTACTCTGTAGCTTCACAAAAAAAAATGAAGACAAGTGAAACCTGAAGGAGTGATACCTGTGGAGACAGTTTATACAATCAACAAAGCAGAACAGTGATTTGAAGAGCTGTTTTTTATTGAAAGGATCAATGAAGGTTATCAAGAAGATCTTGTCCTACAATAAGAGAAGTACTCTAACTGGTATTAGACTGAGACATTTGCCCACTATACCCACAAACCCTTTGATTTTGAAAGATCAATCAAATCAATCACATAGTAAATATTTATTTAAAAGGCTCTGCTTCCGAGGTTAGAAATGTGCAGTATAATAATAAAGGTTGTATTGGGTACAGGATTACAAAGGAAAACAAGCTCTCCTCTCAGTCCTGTGCCCTATTCAACTGACCATTCTGCTTTCTTCACAAATATCATCAAACATTGAATTGTGAGATTTTGTTTTGATGTTTTTCTTTCCTATTTGCACCGTAAAAGCACCTACCAAACCCAAGTACCGGGCAACTGAGAGCGATCAGATGAAGACACCTCACACCAGTCCTCTACAAATAATTTTAAACATGTTCATATTTAATCCCAAAATTCACCTCTAGTAGATTTCAAATGCACAGGCAACAGGATAACTACCTCAATCTTAGTACTTAGTATTCATGTAGAAGTTATAGTTTGGCACAGCCCTTTCCAGTGTATTAATGCAATGCCTGTTTGGTTCAGCAGATGGCACTAACTGCATACCAATAAGTTCAGAAGAAACAGGAGCTCTGGTACACCCTCATTTCTTGTCAGCTTGGAGTGGCGTTGCGTCAGGCCTGATGGGAGGAGCTAACTGGCATGCAATAAGCCCAGGTGGGTGAGGCAATGTATTTTATCAGACCAGCTTCTGCTGGCCAGAGAGAAAAGCTTTTGAGCTTACACAAGTTCTTAATATCCTGGCACTCATGTAGCTACAACACAGCTGCTCCCAGCATAAACTAGGAACAGCTCCAGAATGCATTAGTTCCAATTTTGATTATACCTTTCACTGTTATTAGACAGTGACCCCCTCATTATGTTGCTTTCTATTTGAAAAGCTTTTTCCCTTCTCTCTTTTGACACAGTTGTTGCTTTTAATTTTACTTTCTTGCACCTCATCTGTAAATTACTCAATTCACGTGTCTAGCCGAGAGCATAGGGAACATAGCCATTGTCGATTCCCCCCGTTCACGGTGTCCACCTTGAGTGAGATACACGTTGATCTTTCCTGGCTGTTGCAAGGATGTCACTTGCTGTTGCTCTGCTGCTCTCAGAACCAGAGCCCTCATCAGCCAGAGGAAGTAGACAAATGAAAGGAATCAATTGTTATTTGTAGGCCAGTCATGCCTAGATGTACCAGTCAAGGCCTCATTGTGTTGGATGCTATACAAACAGGCACTAAAATAAAGTCCCTGTTCCAAAAGCATTTATAATCTAAGCAGAAGCACAACTTATCAGTGGGACAGCATGGAACTCAATGGAGGAGAGCAGGGAAGACAAGAAGTGACAGGACATGAAGTTTCATAGTCTCAGAAGGGGAGCTGTTAGTCTGTAGCTTCACAAAGGAAAGGCAGTCCTGTAACATCTGAAAGACTAACACATTTATTTATAAGGTAATGTGCTTTTGTGGGTAAGACCCATTTCCTACTCACGAAAGCTCATTACCTGTCAAATTAATCTGTTAATCTTTAAGGTGCTACTGGACAGCTTGTTTTTTATAAAATTACATACTTAGCTAAGAACCTACTGAATCCACAAAGACTTACATATTTGAGCAATCCTGCTGACTTCAGAAGTTAGGGTCAAGGCCAGCTGACAGTACTTGATGAAGTTTCAGGTGGAGCTGGTTAGTGGTTTTGGTCTAGAGCAGGGAGGCACAAAGTGGACATGGGCCCCCTCAGGAGGGCATGATATTTGATAAGAGAGAGCGCAGCACGGTCAGCGTTGAAATATGTTACTGTTTCTGTGTACGTGTATTCACATTTATATACCAAATAATACAGTTTTAACATGCTACATACTTGTTTTCTTACACATGCTGAAAGGGTTATTTTCAAATGAACATAACCATAAACTGTCGGTTTGGATTACATTAGACAGGTGGGGGCGGGGGTTTGCTAACTGCAGGGACAAAGAGTGGGGCCTTGTGTAAGAAATTTGCTCACCCCAGGTGAAGTAAAATTGCATAATTAAAGTAGGTTTGGGAGTAAAAGTCAAGAGGGTGGTGGTACAAACACACAAGTAAAGTGTGAGTAAATAGAATATGTAAAAAGTTTGTCATGCTGCTGCCGGTGAGTGCAGGGCAGTCCACACCTCCTCTGCAATGGCGCTGCCTATGAGTAGTGTGAGCTAGAAACCAAACCATTAACACAACTGTTAAAGAGCCTTTAAGCCCTCTTTAGACAGCTTAAAAATCAGGTCACCTTAGACCCAAGATTTGCCATAGCAAAGGAACAAGCAAAGCTTATGAAAATAGTTATGGAGTATTTGCATGGTATTTTCAGGCATGCAGTCCTTCACTGATGTAAATAAAAGCTTCAGAAATGAGCAGTCAGGGCCTGGGCTGCCAGGCTGAAAGAGCCGCTTTGTTTATTGGTAGGCTAGAAGTCATATGTTATCTCATCTGACACATGGGTTGTAAAAATGTTAAATTGACTGTGGACCAAGTAAAATAAGATCTTGTAATTCAAAGGCTGACTGAATTATTATGGGAGTCAGCCAATGGCATTGGAACAATCTTTCTAGCGACGGTGTTGAAAGCCACTGAACAAAACTGAAAGCCATATATATGGTGGACATCACTTCACCCTGGGCACCCTTGGAGTCAGCCAACAAATATTTACACCTCCCTCCACTCAGATGACAGCCATTGAGCAACTCAAAACTATTACTAGATGTTGGATTGGAGGGAGGTCTCCATTGGGGTTCGGTAGGGAGCTGGTTTAGGTCTGTTATTGTTCAACAGCTTAATTCACCACCTGACTATAGGAATAGAGCGCGTGCTGCTCAGATAACAAAAAACTAGGAGAGGCTAGAGTGAAAACTGAGGGATCTTGAGAAACTGGAGAATTGAGAAGAAGCCAACAAAAGTCAACTGGGACAAATGTAAGAAAAGAAGAGAAGAAAAACCAAGTACACAAATACCCACTGGGCCGGGGGAGGGAACCGGCTTGACAGCAGCACTGCTGAGGGTCTTGGAGTTGTGGTGGATCACCAGAGGTGACTAGTGCGGGGACCCCCTGGAGGGTACCATGTGCCCCTGCCTCACCTACTCCCTACATGTGCTCCGCTCATGGCCCACCCCCTCCTCACCCATTCTCTGCCTGTGCCCCTTCCACTCCTGCGGCACCCATGCCCCACCCTTTCCCCCTTCTCTTAGGAAGTTCTCACCCTATCAAGTTTGGTCATGGGCTTTTTCAGAGGTTCTGAATCTCTGTAGCTCACATTGCCTTCACTTGTAGCGAAGCATCCAAGAAAGCAGCCATGTCACACTTAGGGCCAGGGAGTCGCATGTGGCCTTACTGATATTTTTTTTTTTTTTGCGGCCTGTGACTAGACGTTAATAAAACATCTCAGCGTGGCCCACCCGGTCACACACCCTTCTCTGGCACACACAAGCAGCGGGGAGTCACAAACACCCATCCTGGCTCCTCTAGCTGTCCATGTCTGGTGCATGCGTATTAAAACCGCAGGGTGCCAAGGGGGCTTTAATATGCACGCACCAGTCATGGACAGCCTGAGAAGCCAGGACTGGCCTTTGTCCTGTCCCCTGCCAGTTGTGCATGCCAGAGGAGGTGTGTGACCACTCTAAGAGGGACGGTGAAATCCACGTTGGCAGAGAGGGGCACCTGCCTGGGGCAGTGGCAGGTAGGGAGCCTCAGGGGGCACAGCTAGGGGCAGAGGAGCGCGAGGCAGAGTAATATGGGGAGGGGGTAGGGGAATGTGCAATGAAACCCATGTGGGCCAAGGGGGAGAGGGGTGCCTGTCTGGGGCAGATGCAGGTATGGAGCTGCAGGGGGGGCAGAGCAAGAGGCAGAGGAGCATGAGGCAGAGTAATATGGAGACGGGGTACAGGGAGGTGCAGTGCAAAGCTTATGGGGCCTGGGGATAGTGCTTTGTGCGGCAGTTCAGGCCTCAAGGAGGCCAGGGGGCGATGCTTTGGGAGCTGCACTGCGGTGAGGGGAATACAAGCCCCAAAGAGTCTGAAGGGCGGGGAGAACACAGTGCAGTGGGGATTGCAGTGTGAACCCCAGAATGTTTGAGAAGGACGTGCAGAGAAATTGGGGGTTGTGGGGTGCAGTGTAAACTGGAGATAGGGGGGCCTAAAGGGGGGACTTTGAACAATAGCCACAGAAGCTGTGAGATCCTGGTCTCTCTCCCCATCACCCCTCCTCCTATGGGGGGCCACCCAGTCACACTTAGTGCCCCTTTCCTCTCGCCCTGCTTCTATGCAGGAAAAAAATGTTGGATTGTGATGCCTTCCATGGCCCACTGAAAGCGAGTGGGGGAAAGGGGAATCTCTAACTCCCATGTGGGAGAGACGCTGCTCTGGGGGCAGGGGAGGAGTTTCACTGTGTTGCGCCCACCCTGTACAAAGGTGAGAGGGAAATGCATAAAATCAGCCAATGCATCATTCAAACCTGGTCACATGCAATTTTAGTTTGTACTGACTACACTAGTGCTTTTTATGTAGCCTAGTGTAAAAATGGGCAACTATCTAGATGAGTTTATGTATCTCCTGGAAAACCTCTGTGGACCCCCTGGACCCCCCCAGGCCACTCTCGCTCCTAATTGAGAACTATGGTTTTAAATGGATCCCCCTCTTGTACTTAAAAAGGAGGAACAATCACAACTGAATGTTATTAATTGACAACTGGAAAACATGGAACATAGAAAATGCCTCTCTGGATCAGAAACAAGGTCCAGGTGCCCAGCACCAGATGCTTTAGAGGAAGGGGTATGAATCCCACAGTGGGCAGAAGTGGTGCCCTAAAACAACAATAATTAATCAATCAATCTAAATCCTGCTGGGAAAAGATATTTCATGAGGATCTACTACTCCTTCTCCCTTTCCCTGTCTTGAATTTGCTGACTGCGGGAGTCACCCTGGGCAGCTGATTCTCAGATGACCTAGGATGGGGCCTGTTGTGCCAGACACTACCCAGAGGCAAGAGGGATCAGGCTTGGCCTGGGAGGAACATCTTTTGTACTGAGTGTGTGAGGGCACTGTCTGTGTCAGGCTAAGCAGAGGTGGGAGGGGCCAACTTTCATCTTGTGCCCATCCAGCACCAGTTATACCCCGTGCTGAGGCTAGGAGGAGTCAAGGCACCTCTAGTCCCATGCCCTGTCCTGTCTCCTCTCTCCTCTTTTTCCCCTTCCCAGCGTTTCTGCCCCAGTTTCTTGTATGTTCTCCCGGAATCATTAAATCTCCTTCCCAATGTTATTCTCACATTCCTAATTCTATTTTTTCTCCTGCAATCCTATGCAGAGCTGCTAGAACTAGCAGTGCCTGGGGGTGGGGGGCTGCAGCACCCCCGGTTTGTGGTGGTTTCCATCACATCTAGAGTTTACAGGTTGGCCGAAGAGCTCTCAGTACCCCCTGCTATAAACATTTTCCAGCACCCCACCAAGCTTGTGTGAGATTTTTTTATAAGGGTCACCAAATGAAATGAATCGTACCAGGTTTAAAACAAAAAGTCGTCTTTGCTCACACAATGAACCGTCAACCTGTGGCACTCCTTGCCGGAGGATTTTGTGAAGACCAGGACTTTAAAAGGGTGCAAAAAAGAATTACATGGAGGATAGCTCCGTCAATGGTTATTAGCTGGAATGGGCAGGAATGATGTTCCTCGCCCATTTGTCAGAAGCTGGGAAAGGAGGAAAAGGGTTGGATCACTTGATGGTTACCTATTCTGTTCATTCTCTCTGGGCATTGACTCCTGTCAGAAGACTGGATACTGGGCTAGATGGACCTTTGGTCTGACCCAGTCTGGCTGTTCTTGTGTTCCTTTGTTCCAGAAGTGAAGAGAAGTGGGGTGTCCCCTGTGCGCAGCGCTGCAAGAGCTGGCTGAGCTGTGACAAAAGCCAGCAGGGAGCTATTCAGTTTCAAGAGCTGGCAGGGACCCAGGCTGCAATAGGGCAGTACGTGTAGGAAATTTTAAGTTACTTTTACCAAGAGGTGTTGGAACAGTTTTTCTAATTGGGGTGCTGGAAACCCTGTATGTAGTGGAAACCACTTCAAGTAAAGGGGTGCTACAGCGCCCCCCCAGTTCCTGTGCTTTCACCCTTCTCCTCTCCCACACCAGTTTTCTGTTATCTTTCCCCCCAAACTGCCTCCCCAGCCAACATCCTCCCTCCCGGGATAGCCCCTCTTGAGTCAAAGTATCTTCCATGTGCTCAGAGCACTCTTGTGGGTTGTCCATTTCACCTTATCATGAGGGTGCATGACAGATGATGAAGAAGGAGATTGTTAAGGCACAGCTCTCTGCTAAACTCAAGGAATGATTGCAGTATCAGAGCGAGCAGCAGCCACTATAGAAGATCATATATGTCAGGACCTAAAGACTTACATGGTCAATGGGTGACCTTACAGATAACACCAAAATACTTGCAACCACATAGATACACATCCTATGAGCAGCCCCTTGCAGATTAACAGATTTTTGAGAATTTAACATTTTGTTGTGCCTGTGCTTCTGACATAATGATTTATGCACCTGCACATGGAGGACATCTGGGCAAGACATCTTGCGGCCAGGGTGGACAAGAAGGTTGAGGAAATAAGAATTTCATGGCTTGTGCTAGTAGTAGTAAGTCAGAAAAGGACATTCAGCATCCCTCTCAGACCAGCTAACTAGCTCAACTGTCCATGGGAGAAACTGACCCTTGGCGTAATGGGACGATCTGAAAAGCAGCCAGTTGTGCAAAAGTTTGCCATAGTTATGGCAGACTATCATTTGAAGCAGCCAGAGGTTACATCCCCTGGAAAGGTTACCATGGACAGTATAAGGAGATTTTTAAGAGCAGGTTAGACAGACACCTAGCGGGAATGGTCTAGAAGGTGCTTGGTCCTGCCCAGAGGGGCAGGGAACTGGACTCGATGACCTCTCGAGGTCCCTTCCAGCTCTCCTGTTATGTGATTCTAGGATTCACTTTGCCTGGTCCTCCCTCCTCCTGCCCCAGCTCTAGTAGCCGCGGGCCCCTGCCCTCTCCCGCCCCATTCCCAAGGCTTCACTTTGTTTGAACCAGTCTCCCCTCACTTTCTCCTCCCCCTCCCCGCCCGCGCCGCGCCCCTGGCTCTGCCTTGGCCAGCCGCGCCCGGGGCGTGGCCGCCTCCTTCCCCGGCCGTCCCTAGGGGGCGGCAGAGAGCAGGCAACGCGGCTGGCCGGTGGTGCGGCAGCCAACAGGCCCCACCCGGAGAGGGCGGCGGCCACCTGCGCGGGTCCCGCCCCGGGTTAAGAGCGCAGGGGCCGGGATGGAGCCGGCAGCGGTGGGGAGCTTGCTACGGAGTGCGCGTTGAGCGGGGGGGAGCCGCCATGGAGTCCAGGGGGGACTCCGGGCAGGGCGAGTCCGGCGCCCCGGCTGGGCAGTCGCAGGAGCCGCCCCGGCTGCTTCACGAGCTCGGCTGGTTCGCGGCCGGGGCGCTGCTCTGCCTCGGCCCGCTCTACCTGGCCGGCTGGCTGGGGCTGAGCCCGAGCTGGCTGCTGGCCGCCGTGGTGCTGGGGCTGTGCTGGCGGCGGAACCGGCGCGGGAAGCGCTCCCGGCTGGCGGCTGCCTTTAAGCTGCTGGAGGCGGCGGAGGAGCAGGCGCGGCGCCAGTGCGGCGCGTCCCCACAGCTGCCCGCCTGGGTGAGTGCGGGGGAGCCGGAGCCCGGCCGGGGGGCGCGGGGGAAGTCCCGCTCCTCGCCCTGCCCGCGGGTGCGGCTTGGCTCCACGTGCCCCTTTCCCCATGGCGGCCCCCGGGTTTGGGAGCAGGGGGTCTGTTGGGGGGGAAACTCTCTCACTAAAACTCCGTGTCCTGGGCTCACGTGGAACTAAACCTGGAGCCGGGTAAGTGCCCTCCTGCTGGGAACCAGCCCCCTCCCCAAGCCCCGTCCCCTCTAGGGAACCCTCAGCCCCACACACGGAATCATTGTCTCCCTTCACCCAGTGACAAACATCCCAGCTTTACAGAAACGCGTTTATAGTTTGGGTTTGTGTGCTCCCCACTTCGGCATTATTTGGCTTGAAATGCCATAAATCTGTATGTTTTCCGTGGCTCATTCCCTGGCTAATGAAAACTGATTAGTGAAGTTTCTCTGGCTTTAGTCAGCATTGTTTTCTGACCTAGCCAGAGCTGTTATGTTTTTGCTTACGCATCCTTTGGAAAACAAATTGTTTCCATTTCTGCTGGAAAAAAGTGTCCCGTAGTGGCACTCCCAGTGATAGCAACCTAAAAACTGCCATTAAAAAGCCTTGTGCTAGGAACGGCTCTAGAAAAGTGTATCTTTAACTTAATCTCCTTCTCTTCTAATATTCAGAGGTGGGAGTGTGAAATGAGACTGTCATAAAAGGGTATGTGTTGGGGTTGGAAATTCACCTGACAGTGAACCATATCCTGGAATACTCTCTGGTGGCCTTCAGGTTTCGTTTCCTTCAGTGAAAAGAGAGCGCTTAGCACTTCACAGAACTGGGGCTTGTGTTTTTAAAACAAAGCCATGCCTCTATCCTAAGGGAGTGTCTTCCACCTTTTCTGTTTGCCTGAGAATTCCATTTGTAGGTGGGGGATTCTCATTTCATACAAAACCCTTTGCTCCTATAAAACAAAGCAGCAGAAATGAAGCACTTCAAAGATTAACAAAATGATTTAATTGGTGATGGTCTTTCCTGGGACAGACCCACTTCTTCAGATCAGTTTCATTTCCAATACAGGCGGACATTTGTAAGTACAGAGGACAAAAAAAAATAGAATAAAAACTGACACATAAACTTGAAAGACTCTGTATTGTTGCCACCTATTGCTTTATCATGAGTCTGGGGATGTTTGGTGTGTCTTCAGGTTCCAGCTGATGGAAGGGAGATTCTCAAGTAGTGTCAACTGTCATTTTGTAAAAGGGTTCAGTTTAGATAGTTCAGCGTCTGTTAATCTGAACCCCAGAACACAGAAGGGTTTACAGCTCTCTTCTATTTCAAAATTATAAGATCACTTCTACACTCTTTATAGCTGCCTTGTTTATAACAGGTCAGCTGTTCTGAGCTCATGACTGCAGCTCCTGCAGCAATCTGTGCCAGTGGGGCAGGGCATCGTCCCTATAACGCACAGAGCTGCATATGTGACCCACAATGGTAAATAGATTGAGAACTACTACAGTAGATAGCGAGCTCCCCAGATGTTACCTCACTCGCATGTGACCTTTAATTCATTTTCTTGTATGACTTCATAACTTGTTTTCAGGGTATGGTGACATCTGTATCAATTGTGTAATATTTTATTTGATCAGATATAAGCAAGGAGTAAAGATGGAATATACATATTTGGCATCATTGCTAAAAGTTTTTGCCTACACAAACAAATTACATACAGTTCACTTGCTACAAGTGGGAATCTAATTCATAGTTATGCTAATTTGTGTTCAGTGTGGGGAATACTTAAATATATGCCATGACATTGGTTTGGAAGCCTAACTGGTGTAATCTTCTGGATGCTTAAGTTTCCAGTTTTCATGGCTGTGGAGCAAAGCATGAAAGATAAGCAAGTGTAACTGAAAAGTTCAGAGAGAACACACAAGTTGCTGAATGTGTGTGGGTGTTTTTAAGGCTTGAGTTTGTGTGTGTGTGTGTGTGGGGGGGGGGGGTGTTTAAAATGCCTGGGGGTGGCAGTACAGATAACTCAACAGGAAAATAGAACTTTATTGTCAGATGTTCTCCTCTAATGTGATAATTGTTCCTAGAACTTACGCTACACGCCACCTATTTCTCTTGCTAGCTCTAATTTCATTTCCCTTCCAAGTATAGGGAAAGGTCAGGTAGGGGGTGTGGAACCCCTAAAAGTCTTATATGGAACTGAAAAAGTAGATCACAAATAAGGATAATAAATACATGCTAAATAAAGTCATGAGATCAACATTTAGTTTAATTGTACATATTTAATAGCAAAAATCATTTAATGGCCAAAAGAAAAATCAAGCTAATATGTATTGTATTGGCAGTTTGAACTGCAAGAAGGGGTGGGTGGGTCCTCCCCCCCCCCCCCCCCCCCCCCCCCCCCCCCCCCCCCGCCCTTCTCCTCTGGGCAGATTTTTTGTGCTTTGGCTTAATAAGGGAAAGCTCGATTCACATATGTGGCATGGCAGTTGACTTCTGGAATTCATGGGGTGTCTCTTTTGTTGCTGCTGCATAGTTCAAGAACCCAGTTTTGCACGCATATGTGGTGGCAAAAAGTAACAACTGACAAATTGCACATCTTGATAAAGCTGAATAGCTTTGACATAAGCTGCCCCAAAAAGATCCACATGCTCTGAGTACAGGGATTTACAGTTGTATACAACAGGTGATCACACCACCAATTGACTGCATGCAGTGCTGAGTACTGGTATCATTGCCCTTCTCTGGCTAAGCTGCCATTACACAGGGACACATCATGGCAAACACAAATTGTTTTTAATTTAAAAAAAAAAAAAGTAGTGGAATTTTCACTTCCCGCAACCCCAAGCTTCCACGTAACACCGTGGGGGAGACACTGCTCTAGTGCTTTCAGGAGTGGTGTTGCAAGAGCTGGGATCTCTTCCCTTCTTCCAACTTACTGGCGAGCTCTTCTTGCTATGAGCTGTGCCAACCAGTTCCTGTAGGGTTGTGCATCCCTGAAAGGTTTGTGTTGCACAAGGCTTTACCACAGAATTGGGTGCATTTCCTCACTAGGCCACTTACGTTGTGTATACAACAGTACTAAAAAAAAAAAAAAGTGTCAAAGCACCACTTGGATGTTCTCAAACTCCCACCATGTTTTTCAGTAACCCATAAGTATTGTATGTGAAACTGGCTGGCACATACAATGCAGACATTGAGTCTTGACCTGCTAAACCTTAGAATACCTCCTAAGGCATTCTGTGTCCAAAACATCTCCTTTGCCATATAATTAGAGTATATGGGGGTGCTAGCAACACCATACTTATGACTTTCGGTTCCCTATGCAGCCTGAATGCCTGCACCATCCCTTCCTGCTGGGAAGCAGGACCGCAACTCGGGAGGGTGATGGGGGCAGGAACAGGACAGGGAGGTTGGTGGGGGAACAAGTAGAAGGGGGAGCACTGCAGCCCATCAGTGTTGTGGATCAGGGAGCAGTGCAGGGGGCCAGGGGATTGGGGGCCACTGAAGCTAGAGGGATGAAGGATTAAGCAGCTTGGGGGTAGGGAGGAAATTCAGCCATGGGGCTGGATTGGGGCTGCTGAAGGCAGCCCTGGCCTTTGGCTGTGCTGGGCATACAAAGGCGTAGCATAGGGCACTAATTAACTTGGAGAAATGCTGCTGCATAGGGCACCCCTTTCTTTACATATGCCTAAGGATGGCCCTGGCTGCGGAGATGTCACTGCATTAGTGCTAGTTCAGTTGCATTTAGTCTGATCCCCATGTTGATTAGTTGCTACTTCATTTGCAGTCTTGGAATCAGCATTCAAATATGCTCACCCATTCTTGTGCTAACATAAAACAAATGTAATCTTAACCATGGGAATCCTTTACGTTGTGTTATCTGGGGGAGGCTCTTGCCTTTTCAAAACTTTGGTTTTAAGAGCAGTTTTGCCCAAATTATCTGGCTTCGCCTCTTGCACAGGGTGCTAGCTGTGCACCACCTTGCTGAAATGGATATTGATTGGAACCCCTACGAGCACATGCTTGTGTAGTATTTGAACAGATCACTTTTAGCCTTTCAGATGTCAGTCTGTTTCATGGCTTAAGGCCGGAGGTATTGCCAACCTCTGGGGAAGGAGAGGATGTGGGGGGGAGGGTGGAAAAAAACTAATCTTTTCACTTAATTAGCACTTGTGTGGCATTTCTAATCTTCAAAGTCCTCTTCAAACACTTGCTAGTACGTTCAGCATTCTTGATATATTGGCACAAGCTACCTGTAAAATAGGGGTGGGAAAACTGACTTTAACAACTTAAATGGTACAGCAATGAGTTTGGGCACTCCTGGATGCTAATTCTGGGTTTACTCCTCTGCTAGAGGAGATGTTTTGGCTCATGCCACTTTTTTTCTGGTCTAAGCGACGCATGTGATGCTGTTACGTTGTCAGAACCTGCTGTAATTGAAGTCACTTGAAGTTAATTGGGGACAGGAGTTACCTTGGAATCTGTAATGTGTAGTGAGCAAATGGAAAAATGCTTTTCTGCTTGTAGCAACTGCTGGATCCAGCCATAGTTAAGATCTGTTCCTTAAACTGGGGCCCATGAAAATCTTGAAAGCATTTTGTTAGCCTTCAGCGATATTGGTGAGGTGGACCACTGGCCTCCTGAAATCCTTTTGTAAGTCATTTTGAATTTACAAAGGTTTATAGCAGCAACCAATGTGATACATGAGTTGAACTGGGAAGGAAGGAGGAGAGAGCTTTTTTAATTCTGACTGTCTTTTGTATTAAGAAACCTAATAAAACACTTGTCATCAGGAGAATTCTGCCTTTGGCCTTGCCCTGCAACACATCTCATGTACGTGCCAGTTGCCTGCTCATTGGTTACTTTAGGCAGTTGTGTGTGTTAGAGTAATAGCTGAGCACCTCAGTCTTTAACATAGGTATCCTTACAACATGGTTGTGAGATAAGGCAGTGCGCCTCTTCTCGTTTTGCAGATGTGGAACTGAGGCAGCAGCACAGCCAAGGTCATGCAAAAGTCTGTGACAGAATAGGGACCTGAACTCAGGTCTACAAGTCTTAGAATTTCCCAGTAGTTAATATCTGCTGGGTAGCTGTATTAGGCTTTCTCCTCAAAAACAACGAGAAGTCCTGTGGTGCCTTTATAGCCTTTTTGGGAGCATAAGCTTTCATGGGCAAAGACCCACTTTTATCAGGTCTTTGCCTGTGAAAGCTTATGCTCCAAAAAAATCTTAAGTCTGTAAGGTGCCCCAGGATTTCCCAGCAGTTAGGGCGCTAGCCTCTGTTTAATGTCCAACAGTTATGCCTGACTTCTGTAGTAGCTGATGCTGTCTGGGCAACCCCAGTTTTGATACCTGAAATAAAGCCTGTGTAATTAGAGTACGAGCGTGAGGGACGGGATGAAAAATCAAGCCTGGGTTTCTTAATCTTCGAAAAGCTCCATGCAGTGTTTGTCTGGGAGCAGTGGTAATCTCCCCTACTCTGTTAATCTTCAGAATAAAGGGCAGCACTAGTGCAAGCTTCTCAGTACCATCCCATTAACGCATCTCTGGCATCCCGTGGAGACACTGCCCCTGGGATGAGGCCTGCACACTGAACACAAATACTAACGTCTTCATCCATTCATCCACCGCTTAAATGTGAGGGGGACTGTGGGGTGCCTCTCTCTAAAGAACAGTTGCTTGAAGCTGACAATTGGCTGACTCCACCATGTTCTCCAAGCACCTTTCCACTCGTGACAGACTGACCGTAAGGGTGGAGATCGTCTGTTTCCTGTAATCCCCCTTCTTGTTAAATGCCTGTAGTATTTTATCTGTATTGATCCCTCAGATGCAGTGTTCTTACTTATCATGTACATTTAACTGGGGAGATGAACTTTTCAGTAAACCTGTGTGCCTGCCTCTCTCTGAAGAAGTGTTACCATTTAAAGGAACATCAAAGCAAATCACTTTCAAAGAAACACACTGGACAGCACTTTGCTTTCAGTCTAATAACTGGAGCTGATTGGTGACATTTAGAAAAAAAAAAAAGCCAACCTAATGAAATCCTGTGGCAAGGTAGAATAAAAGATAACTTGCATTTCTGTGTGAGGATCTCAAAGCACTCTACAAATCTATGCCTGAACTGAGAAGCAAGCATTTGATTAATAGACAGGAATGGTACCCTTCGGGAAAGGGGGCAGGAGCAGTTGATCTAGTTTTTGTGTGTCGCAGACTGAAAAATCCTGTAAGTGGAAGGGCTGCCCCCAGCGTACTTTTACTGTTTTTGCAGAGAACTGCCCAGGGTTTGCATACTCATTCTCAGAAGCATCATAATCTGCAACTCCTTCCCCTTCCTACACAAACATACTCCCCTCTCCAAATACTGTGTGCCTAGTACGACGTGGCATGTGGTTGAATTAGACTAACTATCCATCATTGCCCAGCAGGAGATTCAGAACCTGGTTTAATAATACCCCTCACATCTGTATGTTAATAAGCAGGCATCTGTTTTCACTTGCAAAATTAGCAGAGCTTTTTTTGTGAGACAGGCATGTACTGCACCATGATAAAAATGCTCAGTTTGCAAGAACAGAATTAAGTTTACCTGACTGTTATCTTGTAGTGTCTGTTTTTTCTTGATTTATTAATTTCAGGTTTTGGTGCAGGCTGTTTACAGCAGTTGTCTTTTATATAGGTATCTGGGTTTACCTGAGAGTGCTGGTATGCTGTCCCATAAGAATGGCACACTGTGAATGAACCTTGGTAACTTCAATGTTTTATTGTCTGTGACAGTGAGCCTGGTGTGCATTTCGTTGGTAATGAGGTGTCAGACTGAATAAAATCCTTTTAAGCTCATTTGTCAGGGAGACTATCTCACAGAATTGGAAGGGACCTTCACAGGTCATCAGGTCCTGTTGTGAGTGCAGGGGACTGGACTTATCACCATCCCTGACCTTTTTTTAAATGTATTTGCCCCAGGTCCCTAAATGGCCCCCTCAAGGCTTGAAATTGCAATCCTGGGTTTACCAGGCCAATGCTCAAACAACTGATAAATTCCTTCCTCCCCACATTTTGATCACCCTCCCTGTGAGTGAGTGATGGGTGGGAGAGGGGGATGGAGAATCTGCTTTGTGAGTGTTTGGAATGGCAGCCAACCTAATTATATCAAATTAACTACATTTGAGTGCCAGAATGGCTTGGACAGTGGAGCACTCAGTAATGGAATACTGTATTTCCAACTGGCTATGCACTTTCTTTTTCAGGTCCCATGCGTCTGGGGCACATACAAGAAGGACTTAGACCTTCTCTGGCTAATAAGCTAAGAAAGACCAGACCAGTCTTTCATGAAGGTTGAGACAAGCTTTGTTCATCTATGCCTGTTTCCATGCTTTGCAATACTAGCTTTGTGCCTATTTTGTGTGTGTGTTGTCTTGTCAACTAATTAGATTCACTTGCAACTGTTGCTTGTTCTGAGGATGGAATGGTCACTTTTCCTGCAGGGAAGAAACTTGGCACCACCCTTCCAAAGAAGGTAGAAGCAGGAATCGAATAATAGCTTGGCTACTTCAGCAAAGGCCATATAGATTTGGCATTCCATTCCTTCCCCTCTCCTCCTGACTGGTATATGGCTATTGCCGTCCCAAATTGTGCTGGGGAGGGGTGATCTAAGATGCAGGCAGGAGAGCTGAACACCTGACCGTCACAAGATTTTAAATAAATAAATTAAAAAATTTTAACTACACTAACCCCCCCCCCTTTTTTTTTCCCTTCCCCTCTCTTATGGACCCAAATTTAGTGGAGTTTGGGAGCAGCAGATGTCTGCCAGCCCACCCCCCGACCTGTTGTTCCCAAAGACCACTTAATCAAGGTCCACAAAATCCTAAAGCCCCGCCAAGAAAAAGTGAGGGATTTACTGGGTCTGCCATGGCTGAATCCTCCTGGACTGCTGCTGGAGCTGCCATGCACTCATCCCACCTGAGGTGGGGCACATACGTGGGCAGAGGGCATTCACACGTGTTCCACCCTGGTGGGAGGAGCATGGTGTGGCAGTGACCCTTTCAGCCACGCAGCGGGGTCCCAGCTGTAGTGGGAAAGACCAAGCTGTGCACAGCGGCAGGGCTGACAGCTGCAGTGGTGGGCTCCAGGGGTTCCTCCAGTGGCGAAGGCTCCTTTTGAGTTACGGGCCTCTTTTGAGGTACGGGGGGAGGTGGTGCTGGGGGAGCCTGGTGATGGTGGATGGGCAGTAAACCTTCTATTTAACGGACTTTTGGCTTTAATGGGCACCCCTCCTCCACCCAACCCCAGTCTTTTAAATCGGGGGTTTAGTGTAGGGGTTTCTTCTTGGCCCATAATCTTCTAATGTGGCTTATTCTTGATGAATTGCCATTAAATTGTCCTAAATCTTGACTTCTCAAGAAGATTAAGAGAAAATGCAACAATGGTTTTTTCTAAATCCAGGCTGCTCAGTTGGCTTCTCAGTGTGTTTGCTGTCTAAGTTAATCAGGTGGCCTGTTTAAAGCTCTGGAGAATACAAAAAAAATACTTCAAACTTGCAATTGTTCAGCTAGTGTTTCTTGTTCCTGTCACATCTCTGGCACTGGATTACTTCACTAGTCACAAGGGGCTGATCTAATCAGAAACAACAAAGTAAATGTTTAATACTGACTCTCCTCACCCTTTTCCTAGTTCTGTGGCCTGGTGTGATTTTAAAACTGGTGCAGTTCCTCAGCTTTCCCAATGCACAATGAAGAGGTCTTACAGTAATCACATAAATGGGCCCAGAAGTTATGGGGCATGGGAAAGAATCCTAGAAATGCAGAGTTGGAAAGGACCCTCAAGTTGCACCCAGTCCCCTGCACTGAGGTAGAAGCATGGACCTCTAGGCCATGCTTGATGGGTTTCAAGTAGATTGGGAATGCTGCCTACACTAAAGGTTTCATCCAAACTAATTTGACCATGGAATGCTTTTGGTTTGGAATATATTGATGGAACGTGTACATGGTGTTGAGGTGGGGGTATGTGATGACATGAAGGGGTTTAATAGCAAAAACTTACATGTAATGCTCAAAAGCTGATTTAAAAGTTAGGGTTTTTGTTCTTTGTAAAACAAGAGAATCCTCTGAAAACAGCTAATCTCTGTCTGATAAGAGGACAGTAAGCAACCCTATAATAAAGTATAAAAATTTCAGTAGAAACCCAAAACACAACCTCCATATAATAGTCAAGAGAAGGATGGTTAACATTGTTCTTCCTTACAAATGTAAAAAGGACGATACTCCAGAAAGGACTGTCTTTCCTTAAAGCTTAAATGTTTTTATGAAAAAGAAATTGAAAACAAATCAGATACGGAAAAATATTTTTAAATGTGTTTTTTATAAATTTGTTTACAGAAAACTATTGGAAAACAAACATTTGACTTTTTTTTTTAAATGGGGCATGTTTGTGGCATGTGGTAGTGTGTTTTTTTGTTTTTTTTTTGTTTTTGTTTTTTTTTTGCATCTTTTGGTCACAGATCCACTTTAATATTAGGAAAAATGTTGGAGAGTTGAATCCTCCTATCAGGTGCAGCATCATGTGACTGGTTGGAACACTACTCATGCCGAAACAATCCAAATAGACTGTTTTGTTGCAAGTCCCATGACTATAGTATTATGAATTATAAATATTGATACACCTACAATCTAAATACCATTCAAATACTGTAGTATTTTTGATACACACCATTTTGTGTCTAATATTTTTCCTTTGAAAATACAGCTCACCCCCCGCCCCCGCCCCAAGGAAAACCTGTTCACATTGCACTGGATGCAGCTTGGGAAACCCTGGTGTAGGGGATTTCCCAGCCTTCCTTGGAAGCTGCTGTTGCAGCTTGACTATAAGGAAGATAGTTAGAAAGCTTTTTCCCTGATATCTAAACTAAATCTTCCTGGGTGCAGCTCGAGCCTACTTCTTGGTTTGACATTCAGTGGATATGAACATAGATCACTGTCCCCTTTTTAACAGCCTGTAAGTTGCAAAGATGGTTTTAAGGTTCTCAGTCTCATTTTCTCAGGGCTTAACCATACCCAGTTTTTTCAGGGTGCTTTGACTTAAGTCAGTCATTTTAGGAAAGTCCTTGATTGAAATCTTGTAATCAACTTGCTTTTCCATTTGTACTTCAGTTATTTTCTCAAGAAGGGTGCATTTTCTTTGATTTGGTATAGCCATTAAAACTGAATAGAGCTTTTCTAGAATCACAGAGTACTGGAATCTGAAGGGACCTCAACAGGTCAAAGTCCAGTCCCATGCACCCATGGCAGGACCAACCACCGTCTAGACCATTCCTAACAGATGTTGGTCTAACCTGCTCTTAAATATCTCCAGTGACAGAGATCCCACAAGCTCTCTAGGCTGTTTATTCCAGTGCTTAACCACCCTGACAGTTGGGCCAACCTAAATCTTCCTTGCTGCAATTTAAGCCCATTGCTTCTTGCCCTGTCATTTTAGATTTGATACACTTCTAGTAGGTACAAAAGTGTATGCTACCCTGTAACTATAAACATTTAAACAACTATGTAGCTTGTATTCCTATTTGTATAAATTGTAAATTTTAGTTTAAAATGGTGAATGCCTTATTTACTACACAGTTAATTTTGTGTTCATGATTTGTTTTAAGCTTCATTCGAACAGTAAATGGAATTTAAATATAAATAGCATATAAAATAAATGTAGATATATACCCCATGTGTGTTTCAGATTTATTTTTAAACAGTTTTGTTTTTAGAAAAACTTCTAATTTTTTCAATTTTATTTCCAAAATTCTAATGCACTCTGCATGTGTTGGCGTGTGGGAGTAGACTTGTTCTTTTGCAGCTTTCCTCTGATTTGTCCAGAACTTCTTTAAAACATTACCTGCCCTACACTCCTTGAAATGCTCCCTCAGGGGCTGGGCTCTCAACTCTGGGTTTACACATCCCATGCTCTAACTGCTGAGCTAACTGTTCCTGCTAAGCACCATCAGTACCAAGTAGGCATCTATCCATGCTATTTTTAGTATAAAACTCTTGCTAGTATATCCCAGAATACTGCCTTTTTTTGGTAATGCACTTTGTTGGTGACTTAATCAATTTTGTGATGCGTTATAACCCTGATTCTTCTCAACAGTGCTTCTGTCTAGCCAGTTATTCCCCATTTTGTTGGGGGGGTGTGTGTGTGTGTGTGTACGTTGCTGTTGGTTTTTTGTTTTCTTTCTTTTTTGCTTAAGTGTCATATTTTGCACTTGTCTTTAATTTAATCATTTGATTTTAGACTAATTCTCTCATTTGTTGAAGTTGTTTTGAGTTCTTGTCACTTCTGAAGTAGCTGTAAAAAAAATCTTATGTCCCGTTTGCCTTTTATGTACAATCTAGGATGTCAGTGGATTGCATGCCTCCAAACCCGAGCTTGATTTCAACATCCTGGCTACATTTACATAAAGCTGCATAATTATGTGTAACCGTTTTATTTTTCTTTGCCACTAGCTCCACTTTCCTGATGTTGAACGGGTGGAATGGCTGAACAAGGTGAGAGAGTTTTAATGGAGCTGTCCTTGAAACTTTTTTTTTTAATTGAAATGTCTGTGCTCTGGAGCGACCCTTTAAGCGCACACTTAAATGCACACGTGTAATAGAAATAACTTGCTGCTTTAGGGACTGCTTTTTAATGCCTCTGCTTAAATTTCTGAGCACACAGTCTGTGCGGATTCAGTCTGAGCAGAGCACTTGTCTGGTTAACAAGAGCTGTGCCTTCTCTCCTGCCAAATATGACTTCAGATTGCTGATCAAACATAAGAAAACCTGCCTTAAAAAGTCAGGCTTCCCATCTTCCTTCTGTCAGTAACCCCTGCACTTTAGATGCTATCTAAATATCAGGCAGGACCATGCCACTGTACCAGTAATTCCTTGGGGGGTAATTCTGGCCCTCCATACATAAACCTGCTCCTTCCTTGATGGTTTGTCTCATCCAGTCTGAATTGCCAGCTCTTGTGGGAAGAGAGCTGCCACACTTTCTCATTCTTAGTAGCAAAACGTAGACGTAGAACAAGGCCAATATTTTCTGACGTTATTTTTTTAGGTGCCCAATGTGAGACACCTTGGAAGGGCCAGGTCTTAAGGAGATCTGTGTCCATAAACTGCTGAAGCTCCTTGTAAGGTATCTCCTGTTGGATCCCTAATCAGGCAGGGAAGATGGGTTTTAAACCTTTGGAGCAAATCTCTGGTCATTTTCCTGATTCACGTTCAAGGGAGGGGACACATAGCTGTGTTCACAGCGTTGCAGTTCCTAAGGTAACGGCACCTCTGAGCCTTTTGTGGCCTCTCAGCAGCTGGAGGATGGAGACCTTTATGTCAGGGTTCTACATATCCCTTCTGGAGCAGGAATTTAGGTTCTTATTCCTCCTGCAATGTACTGGGGTTATCCCAGCTGGAGTTCACTTCACTCCCGGCAGCTCAGGTCTGTCTCAGGGGCACTGGCCAGGTTAATGATCACCCTTTGTAATGCAAAGTACTGCATATTCAGAACAGAAGCGTCCTAGATGATAATTCATTTACAGTTGTGAACAGTTTGTGCTGATCTTAGCTTAACAGGGACCCACCCATCTTCCATGCAGAGACCATGATAGGGGTACAGTGCTACTGAGTCTGACCCCTTTGGTCATGGTGCCTCAGTAGTTCTTGGATGTGGTCAGAGCCTCCTATGAAGGTGGTCCCTAGACAGTGTTTATAGGTCTGACTACTTCAAGCAGCTAAAACCAGTGCGTGGTGTGCCCTCTCCCACCCTGCTTTCAGTGAGGCTTCTTCAAGCTGGTTACCTGCCTCGGACTCGCATTAATCACCTCCCGGTGACTTTCAGTTCCTGTGGGGAACTCCTGTAACTCTCCCAATTAGCCAGAACACAATCCTTAGCCCATAAAGGTACACAGAACATTTTACATAGTTGATAAAATAGTCTCAAGGTGGTCGTGTGTCCATGATACCTGTCACGGTGTTAAATCATACAGCCATCATCTCAAAAAGGGGAATGAGCCTGCTCGAAGGTGCAAAGAAAAGGTTTGTGACCAAGTAGAATGGATAATCGCCCTATGTACTGAACAGCATGGAGTTAAGTTTTTCCACAGCTAGAATGTGGGCCTGCAACCTGCATTTCCTGAGCCTCATGCAGCTCTAAGGATAACTTCCTGTAGCATCCCCCAGAGAGAGTGGGTTCAGGAATGTAAGTCAGGAAGACAGTAGTACAAACACCTGTCACGTGTCGGGAAATAGCATATGTAAAGAGTTTGTGAGCATCCTGCAGTAAACATGTATTGCATTACCAATCGTTGTGTGTGTGCTGTTCTGAAAATAAGGGTTACAAAAAGTATAGCTTGGTATTTATTAAGGACCGTCTTGTGGCTCTTGAATTATTGAGGGTTTTTTTTAACTCAATTGGGGGGAAAAAATGGCTCCTCTTGCTATTTTGAGTGCTGACCCCTGAGCCAGATGCATCTTGTGCAAAGAATCCTCTGTTTTATTGCTTTCTGTAGGCCCTGGTGCAGGCCTGGCCATATTTTGGGACAGTCATGGAAAAAGCATTTAAAGAGAAAGTCGAACCAAAGGTCCGAGCAAAGAACATGCACCTGAAAACATTTACCTTTACCAAACTCCACTTTGGAGAGAAGGTAGGTGAAATCACTGGGCTGGTTAGAGAACAAGAAGTAGTCTTGTGGTACCTTATAGACTAACAGATATTTTGGAGCATAAGCTTTCGTGGGCAAAGACCCGCTTCATCAGATGATGATGAAGCAGGTCTTTGCCCACGAAAGCTTATGCTCCAAAATATCTGTTAGTCTATAAGGTGCCCCAACATGACTACTTGTTCTCAAACCTACACACTAACATGGCTACATCTCTGATACTGGGCTGGTTAGATTGATCCTGTTCTGGCTTTGCTCCCAAATTGCTGGGGGACAGAGGTGGGAGGTGTAGGTTGGGGTTCCAGTGGTGTATAATTTCTTCATTTACAAAATCCTAGAGATCTAACAGCCTCAGTCCTAATTCAGCAGCTATTTACCCTCTATTCTTTTGGCTCATCCTGTCCTCTCTTTTCTTTGCTTTTAAATAAGCCCTTAATTAATCAAAAGAACACAGTGATTCTAGATCTGGGGGACAGAGTAGCCTGGCATGACATGACTGAGGCTAGGCAATAAAGATGGGTCTCTTTTATCAGCATCCTTTCATTACAGGTTTACAGACATGATCTTAGGAGACTTGAAATGTTGCTAGGCTGGTCTGAAACCAGGCTTGTTTTGAGACCTTCAAGGTTATCTAGCAGAATTTGCATTCCTGTTCTGATGATGATGTAAAATAGTTCAGAGTGCACTCGCACTGTTGAGGATTCCATGCTCCCAGAACTAGCTGTGCAACTCACCCTAGATTTTTTTGGAGAAAATAATGGCAAGAAAAATGTGCAAAAAGTAAACTTGTTGAGTAAATATTTCACTACTTCTGCAAGGTTGTGCTGCATCTTTAACTTTTTTAATTGAGCCAATGTTTCCAGTTTACTTACCTGCTAATATTTGAAATTAGCGACATTTTATTGACAGTGTATCTGGGCTGAAGAAAACAGAATCCTTCAGTTGGCCCTAATTTTAAAAGCTGTTCATGGTGCCATATCTCGTATGTGCCTCTCTCTTTCAGTGCCCTAAAATCAATGGAGTAAAGACTTATACTAAGGAAATTGATAGAAGACAAGTGGTCCTGGACTTGCAAATAAGGTAACATTTAAACTATTCATATCAAATGCTCTTGACTTGCCACCCTTTAAGAAGTTACATGGGAATATAGCAATTTCTGTAGTGGATCACAGCTGAGGTCCATCTCATCTGGGTTCAGTGTGATGGTGGCCAGCACATGATGCTTCACTGGAAAGTACAAAACCACTGCAATTCGTTGGTGTGGGATAATCTGACGCCCCCCCCCCCACACACACAGTAGGTGGTCTCCTGACTACTACTAGGTAGAGATTGTCTTGTTCCCTGGAGCATGAAGCTTAATGTTCTATCCACAAGACTTTATCATCTATATAATGACCCTGCATATTTTTGGTGTCCATCTTAAAAATCCAATTCCTCTTTGAGCCTTGTTTCAGTCTTTGTCCTTCATGACATGGAGTTCCACAGCTTAACTGCATTATGTAGGAAAAACATTTCCTCTGATTGGCTTTGAATTTCTCGCCTCTTGTGTGTCTCCTAGTTCTTGTGTTACGAGATGGAGGACTTAGGTTCCTAAGCTACCATCTCTGTACCATTGATTGCTCTGTTTGGGCATGTTCTCCTTAGGAAGGGGACAATCTTTTCAATTTATAATCAGGTATCATAGCAGTGAAGTAGTAACATTGTGTCTAGATTTAATAAACAATAATGCTTGCTTTGAATTATTTTTCCAAATGCTCGTGGCACACCTGAGTTGTTCCCAGCATGGAGTTCAAGAGACACTGCCCTAGACTGTACTTGGGCCAGACAACCCGTCTTTTGTGTGTTGTGGACTCTGCTGTGCACCTAAAGGATCTAAAAATAAGTAAATAGCATTTATTTCTGTAGAACAGCCATGCGTGAGCTGGATTGGATAGTTGCTTCAGGAAGTAATGCTTGGGGTGGTGATGAGAAGCAGCAGCACAATAAGCTGTGCTGGTTTTTGCCCTGTGGCTGTTTTCCACAGGATGCAGAAGGAGAGCTAAGAAAATGGGTGTGGTTGGTAATTGCAGGCTGGTAGACTTCCATTGTAAATAGGGCGGTCTCTGCTTGGCTGGGACATGCAATCATCCTCTGACGTTTTGTGACTGTTTGGAAGTAAGGGAAAAAAAACTTGTCCACCTGAGTCCACCCTTCTCCAGGAAGGAAAAGCTAGCCTGACCAAATAGAAGGAATGATGCTGATAAATGCATTAGCTATGAATGCCTAGTGACTTACTAGTTCCTCTGCATCGTCAGAGCTGGTAATACAAAGGAGAAACCAGTTTGAACTGTGCTGGCTTCTCTTACCTTGAAGTGTGAAGCTGCAGCAGCTTAGGCTGGGCCTGAATCTGGCCCATTAATTGTAAACAATAGGATTGATTAACAAAGCCAGTCACACCTAGATAGCACATTACATGTCTGTTCATAAGAAATTGGTGGTGGCTGGTCAAGCAGGAAATTTGGATTGTCTATTCAAGGTGCTCTAAAATGCAGTTGTGTGCTAAAAGCCATAAGCTTTGTTTGGTTAGTGAGTACCTTCCCATTGGTGCTTATTTTCATTGGGGTACTTTGCCAATAAATATATGCAGGTATTTGCTAAAGCTCAGATATATCCATCAGCTGTTCTTACATCCCGTTTGCTCGGAGAAGGTAGTCAGTCATGTCTGGCCTTCAGTCGTCTTGTCTTTTACATATACTACTGATCTGAGGTAACATCACTTAACCCCTGAGTGTCCCCTGTCTGGGTAGGGAGGAGTTAATCAGTTGGTCCAGGTAGTGATAGATCTTTGGCCATATCCTCCCTCCCTGTTCCCAAACTAGTGTTATAGAGCGATTTTGCTGTAGATTACCATTTAAACACAGTGGAGCAAAGTCTGCTCTGGGGGGCCTTTTCCTACTGAATGAGAGGATCCCAGCTAGGAACTGGTGCAGTTTTCTGCTGTTGTCTAAAGAACATGGCTCCCCTCTCAAATTAGAACATAATTCAAACGTTGGAAGTTCCTCACTTCAGCCCTTCACTCCTTTTGGAGTCGAGTTCTGGTCTCTCTCTCTCTCTCTCTCTCTCTCTCTCTCTGTGTGGTTGTTCCTGTTCACAGACTGGTTCAGTTGCTTAACGTATCCCTCAGGCTTCCTTCAGACGTGACCTTTTGGGATGGGATCATGTATGGGGAGAACTCTTCCTCAAGGAGTTTATTGCAAATAGAAATAGAGACCTGTGTGTGTTTTGTAAGGTGGAATTTGGGTTTAGCATTAGCACTTTCTGTGGTTGTGGAGGCAAGATGTCACTTGAGCATGGAGGAAGTGCTTGTCTATGTGAATAGTCACAACTGATTTTTATATTTATTCAGGTGGCTATCGCTCTTCAGTAGTAGTTCACTATGGCTGCTTTTTCTCCAGTTAAATTTCTTTCCTCTCATGTTTCTTGACACTGGGTGCAAGATAGGACGGTTTATTTTAAACAATTCAGTCAAGCTTACAATGGACAGTGAAATAAAATTACGACACTAACAGTTTCTAGTAAAAGGGAGCACATTTGTTTTTTGGAATGGTTATTGGTCTGTGGGTAGTACTATGGTAGCATAATACCATTCCTCCTCTTAGTTCTGAGTCCCCCACAAAGGACGGACAGCAAAACGATCTTGAGAGTTCAAACCCAGACCCTTGAAGAGTTGGTGTCTGGCCCCTTGTGCCCATGCAAATCTCAGTCAAGTTGTTGAGACTCTGTGGCTGCGTCTACACGTGCACGCTACTTCGAAGTAGCGGCAGTAACTTCGAAATAGCGCCCGTCACGTCTACACGCGTCGGGCGCTATTTCGAAGTTGAAATCGACGTTAGGCGGCGAGACGTCGAAGTCGCTAACCCCATGAGCGGATGGGAATAGCGCCCTACTTCGACGTTCAACGTCGAAGTAGGGACAGTGTAGACGATCCGCGTCCCGCAACGTCGAAATTGACGGGTCCTCCATGGCGCCCATCAGCTGGGGGGTTGAGAGACGCTCTCTCCAGCCCCGCAGCTCACTGGTGGCCGCGTGGAGCGGCCCCTTAAAGGGCCCCTCCCCCGCCCTGACTGCAGGAGGCTGAGGGAACGTGCAGGCTCCTGTCTGCACACGCGGTGCAGAGCCTGCCCAGCCCTCAGCCCCTGCAGCAGCCATGGCTGCCCAGCAGCCCCCCCAGCGCCCCCAGGGGACCCCCCCCAAGGGCAGCCAGGGCAGCCAGCAGAGCCAGAGGACCAAGCAGTCTGGGAAGCGGCAGCGGGGCCCCTCCTGGACGGAGGCCGAGCTGCAGGACCTGCTGGGGCTCTGGAGCGAGGAGGAGGTGCTCCAGGTAGTGGGGAGCAAGAGACGGAACGCGGATGCGTTCGCTCGGCTGGCCGAGGGCCTGGCCACCCGGGGTCACCCTGCCCGCACTCCTG
Organism: Carettochelys insculpta; assembly: GCF_033958435.1. Taxonomy (NCBI): domain Eukaryota; kingdom Metazoa; phylum Chordata; order Testudines; family Carettochelyidae; genus Carettochelys; species Carettochelys insculpta. The sequence goes on from NC_134144.1 coordinate 62,951,909, forward strand.
ACCATGTCCGCAGCAAGGTGAAGGAGCTGCGGCAGGGTTACTCCCGGGCCCGGGATGCGGCCAGCCGATCTGGGGCCGCCCCAGTCACTTGCCCCTTTTACAGGGAGCTCAGGGACATCCTGGGCCCCCGGCACACCTCCTCCCCTCCGGCCACCCTTGACACTTCGGCTGACGAGCCCCAGCAGGCCCTGCAGCCGGGCTCCAGCCCGGAGGTAAGCCCCGCACCCCGGGGGTCCCCCCCGGAGGCCATCCCCGGGACATCACGGCAGGGGGAGGAGGAGGAGGAGGAGGGGGGCTCCTCCTCCACTGATTCCAGCCTGCAGATCCTCCTCGTGCCATCCCGGAGCAGCAGCAGGGCCTCCGACCCCCGGGGATCTCCGGACCATGGGAGCGGACCCACAGGTAGGTACCCCTCTCTGGTGGATACCCCGGGGCTGGAGGGGCGGGGGGAACAGAGATGTGTCCAGGGCCCCCCACACGCTCACATGGCCATGGCCCCAAGGACACCAGGGACAGGGCCCTCACAGCACTGCAGCCAGCAGCCCCTGCCCCCCGCCACCCTGCATGACAGTGCCTTGCCCCATCCCCAGGCCAGGGGGGAGCGGAACCTCGAGGGGCCCCCGGGCGGAGGGGGTGGGACACCCCGCAGCACCAGCAGGCGATGGAGTGGGGGGAGTGCCAAAGGGAGACCCAGGCTACAGATGAGCCACCCGAGCCGAGGAGCTCCCAGGGCCAAAGGAGGATCCTGGCGCTACAGCTGGCAGGTGACACCTGTGCCCTGAACAAACAGGAGGGAGGAGCCGAGCTGGCTTGGAATTGGGGGGCGAGGGCGGGGGCCACAGGTAGAGGCTAGGGGAAGGGAGAGCTGGTAGGCAGCCAGCCAGAGGAGGGGGAAAGCTGCATCGCAGAGGGGCCCCCCCTTGGGGTCTTCTCCCCACGACGAGTTGGAAGGACTGTCTCTTCCGACAGCTGGTGCTGTCACTCCTGCCAGAAACTGGCCAGCTGTGGCCTAAGAAACCTCTCCTGCTCTCAGACCCTGCGGGCTGAAGTGAGAGTCGCTCCCACCAGGGGACGGGCTGCAGGGCAGGGGGACCCCTGAACCCCATCCATCACAGCAGCATCTCCTGGGGACGGGGATGGGGAACCTGCAGCACAGGGCGGGGGGGGGACAAAGGCCACGGCTCGGGGACGACACTAATGCCTGTCTCCATTCTTCTTTCCCCCCTCCTCTCCTGTGTCCTGCACCTGCACCGGCACCATCCGAAGGACCGGAAGAGAGCGCCGGCGAGGCGTCGGTCGTCCCGGAGAGTCCTCCGGGACCCTCGCTCCAGGGAAGCCCCCCGGCCGAGGAACCACCGGCCCCGCGGAGGGCAAGACGGCGGACCCCGCGCCTACTGCCGGCGGTGGCCACAGACCCCCAGCTGCTGGCCATCCATCGCCGGCAGCTGGAGGTGTCGGAGCGGCAGCTGGAGGTGTCGGAGCGGCAGCTGGAGGTGTCGCAGCAGTACATCCGGCTGCAGGAGCAGGCGCTGGCCTGGCGCCGCGAGTCATGGGGGGCCCTGGTGGACACTGTCAACCGCCTGGTTGATTTCCTGGCCCCCCATGCCGCGCCAGCCGCGCCACCACCCGCCATGGCCGCTCCTGCAGCCCCACCACCAGCTGCTGCAGCCGCCGCCGGCCCGTCCGCCGTCGCCCCACCACCTCCCCGCGAGGGCCACCGCACCGAGGGACCCCTGGAGCCACCCGAGACTCGCCGGCGCCGATATCTTCTGGTGGAGCCCGCTCCCACCCAGCCGCGGACCAGACTGCAGGCCCGCCGGAGCTCCCGGCCGGGAACGCCCACTGGGGGCCTGTAGGGGCTGAGGGGCCCGGGACGTGGCCCCCCCCCCGATGGACAGACTTTGGGGACTGGGTGGGTGGGTGCTGCCCCTGCTTGCCCCGTCCCCCCTGTAAATAGTTCTCCCCGTTCTCCTCCCTGCTTTTTGGTTTCCTTTTGTGGATGGCGCACCCTGCTTGGAGTTTATTGTTGTACATAGTTTTATTTGTGCCCATCTTGCTTTTGTTACATGTTTGTCCCTCCTTTTTGCTTTCCCTTTCACATGTGTATATTTTTCTATTTCAAAAAAAAAAAAGGTTCAGCCAAAGAAAACATTTACGTTCACCCACAAGTTCGATCTGTCGTTTCTCCTGGACAAGGGGGGGGGGCGGTGGGGTGCCCCATGGTGGTGTGGGCGTTGAGGCAGGAGTGTGGGGGAGGAAGGGGCGGGCAGTCGGGGGCCTGGGCAGAGTTCACCCCGCGGCCTGGTTGTCGAAGTGGGCCCGCAGGGCCTCCCGGACCCGGGTCCCCTCTGGGTCCACCTGCCGACTGGGGGCAGCAGGTGGCTGGAGGTGTGCCCTGCCGGCCTCGGCGGCCCAGCCCTGAAGGAAGGTCTCCCCCTTGCTCTCGACAAGGTTGTGCAGGGCGCAGCAGGCACCCACAATCTGGGGGATGTTGTTGGGGCTGGCATCCAGGCGGGTGAGGAGACATCTCCATCGTCCCTTGAGGCGGCCGAAGGAGCGCTCCACCACCTGGCGCGCACGGTTCAGGCGCGCGTTGAAGCGCTCCTGGCTGGCGGAGAGGTGGCCCGTGTAGGGGCGCATAAGCCACGGCCGGAGGGGGTAGGCCGCATCCGCAATCATGCAGAAGGGCATGGTGGTGTCCCCCAGAGGGATCTCCCGCTGGGGGATGTAGGTCCCCGCCTCCAGCCGGCGGCACAGGCCCGAGTTGCGGAAAACCCGGGCGTCGTGGGTGCTGCCAGGCCAGCCCACGTAAATGTCCTGGAACCGTCCCCGGCTGTCCACCAAGGCCTGCAGGACGACTGAATGGTAGCCCTTCCGGTTCACGTATCGGCCTCCGCTGTGGTCCGGGGCGCGGATGGGGATGTGGGTCCCATCCAGAGCCCCGAAGCAGTTGGGGAAGCCCAGGGTGGCAAAGGCGGCAATGGTGGCATCTGGGTCCCCCAGCCTCACGAGTCTGTGCAGGAGCATGGAGTTGATGGCACGCACGACCTGCAGGGAAAGCACATGGGACAGCCCCAATGAGGGGTGAGCAGGGTGTGCATGGCCCTGCCCTGGCCCCCCTGGCTCCCCTGGCCTGCCCTGCTCTGCCCTGGCCCCCCTGCTCTGCCCTGCTCTGCCCTGGCCCCCCTGGCCTGCCCTGCTCTGCCCTGCCCTGCCCTGGCCCCCCTGGCCTGCCCTGCTCTGCCCTGGCCCCCCTGCTCTGCCCTGGCCCCCCTGGCCTGCCCTGCTCTGCCCTGGCCCCCCTGCTCTGCCCTGGCCCCCCTGGCCCCCCTGCTCTGCCCTGCCCTGCCCTGGCCCCCCTGGCCCCCCTGCTCTGCCCTGGCCCCCCTGCTCTGCCCTGGCCCCCCTGCCCTGCCCTGCTCTGCCCTGGCCCCCCTGCTCTGCCCTGCCCTGCCCTGGCCCCCCTGGCCTGCCCTGCTCTGCCCTGGCCCCCCTGCTCTGCCCTGGCCCCCCTGGCCTGCCCTGCTCTGCCCTGGCCCCCCTGCTCTGCCCTGCCCTGCCCTGGCCCCCCTGGCCCCCCTGCTCTGCCCTGGCCCCCCTGCTCTGCCCTGCCCTGCCCTGGCCCCCCTGGCCCCCCTGCTCTGCCCTGGCCCCCCTGCTCTGCCCTGGCCCCCCTGGCCTGCCCTGCTCTGCCCTGGCCCCCCTGCTCTGCCCTGCCCTGCCCTGGCCCCCCTGGCCCCCCTGCTCTGCCCTGGCCCCCCTGGCCTGCCCTGCTCTGCCCTGGCCCCCCTGCTCTGCCCTGGCCTCCCCCTGTGGGTTCTCTTACCTCCATGAAGACGGCCCCGACAGTGGCCTTTCCGACGCCAAACTGCTGCCCCACGGATCGGTAGCTGTCCGGAGTGGCCAGCTTCCAGACAGCGATGCCGACCCGTTTCTCCACGCTGAGGGCACGCCGCATGGTGGTGTCCCGGTGCCGGAGTGCGGGGCTGAGCCACTGGCACAGCTCCAGGAATGTCTGTCGGGTCATCCTGAAGTTGCGGACCCAGTGCTCGTCGTCCCACTCCCCAAGCACCAGGCGCTCCCACCAGTCGGTGCTGGTGGGGTGGCTCCACAGCCGCCGGCGTGTGAGGCGGGGGGTGGGGCGGGGTGCTGCAGGGGTAGGGGCTAAGCCCTGCTGCCCCGGGGGCATCTCCTCCCCTGGGGCAGGAAGGTGCTCAGCTGCCCCCAACATGACAAGAGCCAGGGCAAGCCCTGCTCCTGCCAGGAGGGCTGGCTGGACCTCTAGCTGCTGCTGCTGCGGCTGCTGCTGCTGCTGCTGCTGCTGGGGGTCCATAACTGCGGCGCTCGGGGTCTGTGTGCCTATCTGGCTCGTCAGACCGCGTGCTGTGCAGGCTGAGTGTATGTGGGAGGGGCCCTTTAAGGGAGCGGCTAGCTGTTGCCCCGGAAGCGCTAGTCCGCCCTGTGACCCTGTGTGCAGCTGTGCCTGGCATCCCTATTTCGATGTGTGGTACTTTGACGTGTAGACGTTCCCTCGCTGCGCCTATTTCGATGTCGGGCTGCGCAACGTCGAAGTTGAACATCGACGTTGCCGGCCCTGGAGGACGTGTAGACGTTATTCGTCGAAATAGCCTATTTCGATGTCGCAACATCGAAATAAGCTATTTCGAAGTAGCGTGCACGTGTAGACGTAGCCTGTGTGGGGCTAAGGTCTCAGACTTCAGGAGCTCTTTTCAATTGGACAATTATTATTCATCTTGCATCAGTCACATGGCCTGACAGAAGGGTGACTCATACAGTAGTAGGTGTTACTCATTGTTTGAAAAATAAATGTGACTCCTTTTATTTTGACACATGATTCTATCTGCAGGAAACAATTGTCGACTGACAATGTTCCTTTGCTCTGGATTATTGTTCAGCCTCTGCTATTGGTGCTGTAAGATGCCTTGCTTCAAGACACAAGATGCTGCCTAAACACAATCTATAAACTCTAATGAATTGTGGCTCCGCGCCATCCCCCTTAGGTAGGATTATTGTCCCCATTTTACACATTGGCCTAGGCAGTCTCTGTACCCTACCTGCCCCTAAGTCCCACAAAAATCAGTGGCAGAACCAGCATGGGAGCAGGTTTCGTGGCCTCCTTAACCTGGCTGTGGATGGATGTATTTTCGTTGCTGTTGCTTTCACTTATTGTTAGCAAAATTTAATAAGCATCACTTTCTGGTGGCTTATGTCTTGAGAATGAAACCTCCCGACTGGCTCATGTGACTACAAGTATAATCCATAACTAAACTTCTGGTCTCCATATTACTCATCATTGCCAAAGGAAAGAATCGATGCTTGAGAGAACAAATTTAATCTGTTAATAATAGCTTGCATTTACATAGCATCACAGTGTGACAAAGCATTTGGTAGACACTATTTCATTACATTTTATTATGCTCTTGAGTTATAAATACACCCATTTTTCCCAGATGGGGAAACTGAGGCACAGAGGTTGGGATTTGCCCACAAGTCTTGTATGAAATGTCTAGCAGAGCTGGTGATGAAACACTATTTCCCAATCCCCTGTTTTGCGTGCCCCCTCCAACTCCACTGTGGTTCCTGAATGTTAAAGCAAGTCTTAAAATTACTTTAAGCTATTGTAAAGCTAAAAAAAGTTCCAGAGATCTGGAAGAAACATCTAGTGAAATCCCTGTTTGCTCTCAGCCCTGAGAGATGCCTACAAAGTGCTTTTCTTTTTTTTTTTTTGGGCATTTATCCAGTTCAAAGGCCAGGTGTCTGAATATTGCAAAATAATAAAGGATTTCAAACCACATTTAAGGAAGAATCAGTCACTCTTCTGCAGATGGCCGGAAGATGCAGACCTCTTCCAGGGAACAGTTAACTAGCTTAAACCAGAGGTGGGGGAACCCCTGGCCCTCAGTCTGGATCCAGACTGGGGCTTGCCTGGACACTTCCTTTGCTTTTTTTAAAAGCACGGTATGGATATCTGCTGCCTGAAGAGCTTCCAGTCTCACTTCTCACACCTGGCAAAATGAGATGTCAGGTGAACCAGCAGATGGGGGTTGTGGGAGAGGTAAGGCAGGCATTGTATCAGTAAGCTGAGCAGCCGTTCAGTCAATGTCTAAAGCTGCATGATAGTAACAGACGACACATTGGTCCTTAAGTTAACAATCCAGTTTGGTGCAGAGCAGGATATGCCAGACTTAGCTCCTCCAAAACAGAGTGTATGCAGACAGGAAACTAACCATGTAAACTACTGAGCTACTGTGATAGTATTTGTAGTGAGTAACAGAATAGTAATAAGAGGTGACCTTTAGGTGCAATAATGAAGCCTCTTGAGTTGGCACAGGCTGTTGTTTCATTCTAAATGGTGCAATCGCTGGATTGTAGTGAATAGAGCAGATAGGACAATGCAGATTTTCATGAATTTGGGATTTTTTTTTTTTTGTAAGACTTTGAATTTTTGAAAATTTCTTCCCACTCAAGCAGCTGGCTTAAAGACTTTCAATAATTCCTTGTTAACAAACTCTACCAAGGAGCATGTGCTTTGACTCTGAACTCCCAATTATGTTAAGTATGAAGTAAAACGCACTCCTGTATTTCCCCTTAGTAGAAATAAGGCACCCAATTTTCGGCTTCCTACTCCCCACCCTCGTCGGCATGGAGACCCACATCTCATTGCCTTCTGACCAGCATGTGTCTAGACTGTAGTTTCTGCTTTCACTGCATACATCCCAGCAAGGACACACTGCCTAAACCAGCAGCATCAACAGTTGCTGGGGGTGAGTTGGGAAGGGGGCCCTGGCTCCCTGCCCCCAGAAGGAGTGGAAATGAGGGTGAAAGGGACTGGCTTAGAACAGTCAGCTGTGGTGCTCCTCCCCCGCTGCCTCCCTGACTCTTTCAGAGTCGCAAGGTGCGATGGCACAGTGTTCTGTGGTCTTCCAGAGGGGCCCAGAGCTCTGACTGCTACTTCAACAGCAGTGGGAGCTGGAGCTCTGGGCCCCTTTGAAATGCAGGGCCTGGGGGTAACTGTCCACTTTAGGCCAATCCCACCAATGGGGGGAGGAACAAACAAACCCTTTTTTGAAGGCCAGAAGGCTGCACATTGAACCTCTCCAGTCTGGCAACATCTGCAATCTGGCATAATTCATTAGCCAGATGACCATTTATGTCTGGCCAAACTTCCCATGTCCCATTAAGTTTTACAGATACCAGTCCTGGCTCTCAGTATTCTGTGCTGTTTTAGCTCTAATTTACCCATAAATGTATTGTAAGAGCCCAGTAAGCAGTGGAAGTGTTGGTAATGTGCTAGGCAAATATTGACCTCCCATGGTTCGGCACCAGTCTGGTCCCAGGGTTGCCAGATTAGAGAGGTTCAACCGATGATATGATGAGCGAGTCTGACCTGCATATTGCAGGCCACAGAACCTTGGAGGGTTGGGGCCCTTCTTTGACCGGTCTCTTTGCTGGATCAGGAAGAAGGCCCAGAGCTAGTTTAAATGTAGACTACTTAGCTAAGCATCTCTTTGTCTGTTCATCTTCGGAGAATCCAGTTTGTAGTAGTGCCTGTCTCTGTCTCTTTCTCTCTCAGGGTGATGTCTTCAAAGATGGGTAAGGAGGAAGTTCATTAGCATCCATCTTTCCTCCTAGAGAAGGTACCTACAGTACAGCAATATGACATACACAATTTACATTTTTAGTACAGTACTCTAAAGATAGCAAACACTAAGGTTTATTTTGCAGTTCATGGTATTATCTTAATTACACAAGGTATGCTCAGGAAATTCCAAGGTATTCCAGTTTGTTATGCATCCCTATTAGTTTCTTAGTGTGATGCTACCATTATTCATGGTGTGTGAATAAAAATAGCATCACAACAACCATAGACCGTACAACTCATCCTTTTGTTGTCCTAGTCAGTATACGGTGACTTGTTTTCTTAACAATGTCTAAATAATCCATGGGACTCATTACCACAAGGCTTGAGAGAGAATTACCCATTCATATGGGTAAGATAAAACCAGGGTTGTTTTTTGTTTGGGGGTGGATGGGGCTGTGAACCTTTCTGCTTCAGGGCATAAACCAAACTCTGGGGGAACCTCTCCCTATTTGGACAAGATGCTCTCCATAGTGGAGTTTGTTGTACTGTCTTACGTGGCACTGCCATTGTCTAAGATGGGGGCAGTGGGTGAGGTGGACTTCTGACCTGGCATGGGCATTCATGTGTAATATTGATTCAGAGCTGTCTGAACGCTAAACGTCTAATGGAATATTTATCACAAATCCTTACTACATGGGAACTCTTGCCAGACAAATCTCTATCAGGAAAGAATATTCCATGAGACCATTAAACATAGTTTGCAGCTGAGTGGTTGTTAGAAATAAAAGGGGATAATGACTCTGTTTAGAAGAGTTTCTAATTCAACAGAAAGACAAGGGATTTTTGTAAACCAAAGCAGTGTTGTGTGCACCGTGTACTAGTGACAACTGCCTTTTAAAGTCCTGGGTGAGGTGTGTTTGATGGTTTTGTGTGTATGGGTGTGGTTTTTTTGTTTTTTGTGGCTTTTGCAAAACCCTAGTTTTGGGCCTGCCTCTGGGCTCTTTAGGCAGACAACTCACACTGACGTCAGTAGGAGTTCAGGCTGAATAAAAACTACAAAATAGAGCCCAAAACTTACTTTTAAAAAAAAAAAAAAGCTACCAGATATATTAAGAATTTTATTTCAATGTTGACTGTTGTTCAAGATTAACAGTGTAATTTTGAGTCTACCTTGTAAGGTGGTGTGCATAAATGCAATGCCAGTTGTATTAGAGCTTTCTGATAAATGTATTTATTTGCAAAGAAAGTGAGGAAACTCATTGCAAGAGAAGTAAAATGTACTAGGCTGTGATTCTGACTTCAGTGGGGCTCTGCATGGGCAAAGGAGTCTGTTCTTATGACTTCTTCTGGTGCAGGCTCAGAGCCTTAGTAGCACGATTTTCTCTTGCAACTGCTATTTCTTTTTTCCTAGGACCACAATAATCCTCATTTGATGCCCTTAGTAGGAATATGAACACGCTGTCCTCTCCAGGCCTGAGAATGCAGAATTAAGCTTGAAATGGAAAATGCTGTTCCATGTTGCTGCTTTGCCCAACATCCCCAGCTGATACTTAGGTTTTTGTAACTAAGAACTCCAGCCTCTTGGTTTAAGGAGCTAAACTTTTCTTTCTCAGCGGTGTGCCCATGCCTCCAGCTCTGCACAATGATGTTAGGGTTCTTGTGCTCATTTCCCTTGCATTCTTTATAGCTCCACCCTTCCCGCCCCCCTCCAAGTATGGGTATTGCAAACACTAGACTGACATGAGAACTTTCTCTCAGTTACATAGGGGACTGCGAGATTCATGTGGAAATAGCAAAATTTAAAGGAGGAGTGAAAGGAGTACAGGTGGGTCTAATACAAATTTTCACTTGATGCTGTATTTTATATTGGGGCATGAGTGGAGTGAGGAGTCTTGGGTTTCATTTCTGATGCTGCTACTCTCCTGCTGGGTCACCTTGGACAAGTGGCTTCAATCCCCTGTGGCTCTCTGTCCTCATGTGTAAAATGCCTCCTCTGGAAAGCACAGTGAAGTCTGTAGACAAAGGCATTATAAAATTAGAGAGATGTTCGAACCTCCTGGAATGTCAATAACTGTATATAGAGAATATTAAAACTTCCTCGGTCTGAGACTGGGCTTTTCAAAGGGAAGTTAGAGAAGAAGCTCCCCCCGACCTATTTGAAAATCTCTACTTTTACCAGCAGCCATGTGTGAACTCACACACAAGGTACAAGTGCCCAGTGGTGCCCACATACTGGGGTTCCTGGGGTAGATTTAAATCGATTTAGGCTAAATTTCAACTTCTGTGAGGAAAAGATCTACAAAATGTAAGGGATAAAACTGAAACAGTCAATCCTATTTTCAGAAGTGGAGTCTGAATTTCAATCACTTCTGAAAATGGGGCTTAGGGTTGTAAGGTGCTTGGGAGAAATTTACTGAAACTGAAAAATTTATGGCCTCAGATAACTAGAAATGTTTTCTTGTCTATGTATGTGTATTTTAAAGTTCCAGTGAAAAATGGTTTCATAATGTAACTCATTACAACTAAACAGATACTGTTCCAACTCAAACTTACCACCAAAGTTAAGAGGAAAGCTCTATGCAGCTGTTGCTCAGGTGAGAGGCTATGGGACCTTGGCGACAGAGTGGGGCTTGAGAAGTGTATCAAAGTTGGAGCGAGAACTCTGGAGTTCCATGTCTTCCTTGTGTGCTTTGATCACAGGTCTCTCCAAATGAGGCAGCAGTGCCAGCTTATCCTGGCAGGTATCTTCAAACTAAAGTTTCTCTCCTCCATTCTGTTCACAGTTACATGGAACATTACGGATCATACTGGAACCTCTCATGGCAGATGTGCCTTTCTTTGGAGCCTTGACATTGTTTTTTGTTCAAAAACCGGTAAGTCACTAGTAAATTTCACCTGCAGCCTGATTGGCCCTCACTCTTATATGAGCAGAAATCGAGAGTCCAATCTGCCTTTTTAAATATCCATTTGTAATAACTCCTTATTTTGAGTTTGTGCTTTAAAAATGAGGACTTTGGATATTAAAAACAAAACTCTCTATAATGAATGATCTTGTATATTTTGTTCTCTTGCCTGCTAAGCTAGTCTTTGGCTTTTGTGAATGCACAGACTCCACATGCCTTTTATTTTAAGACTAAGCTGGCTGCATAAATTATTCTATTAATAAATGCCAACCTAAATGTGTACGTTTGTGAATGCCATGTCATGTGAGTTAAATCCCAACTCACCCTCTTCCTAGGGACACCTTACAACATGATTTCCTCCCCTGCACCCATATAACTTTCCGTAACAAATAAGTTAACCATGTGACACTGGAAATATGGCCCACTTTTTTACAGACTCTGTTTTTTAACAGTGCCTTAAATATACATGACCGCTACAGAACATGTGATGGGGCAGCATGGTATTAAAGGATTTATGCAAGGGGATCCCTAATGAGCACTGGTTACTTCAAAATGGTAAAGCTGTAATGAGTCACATTACCAGACAGTTCCAAACATAGGAGTTCTTACATCTGTGTGACACACCCAGTAAGGGCTGCTCTGAGACACAAAACTGGATGGAGCAGCATGCTACTGAGACAAGAATGTAGGAATTGCAATCTAAGTCTTTGGAGGAAGACCCAACAGAACGCTAGCTCCAGGTCTTGGCAGCTCAGATAAAGGAAGAAATGACTCCTCCTTGGCCTTTGGGTTTTTTTTAGATCTAAACATAATTCTGCTGTTGTGGTATGTGGTTTTTTTGGCTGTTTTCTTTAAGTAGCTGGTGATGACTTGTCTGTTTAGGTTAATTAATCATGTGTTGCAAGTTCATTAAAAAGGTTCAGGGTTTTTTGTTTTTTTTTTTTCTCCCCCTACTTACTGTAGTATTTGGAAATCAACTGGATAGGACTGACCAACCTCCTTGATGCCCCAGGAATTAGGTGAGTGTTGCTTCATTTTTAAAGAAATAGGGGGAATGGGTGGAAGGAATGGTACAGAAATGAAACGCCTTTCTCAAAACCAGAGTGTCCAGTATGCCAACTGCTAGCCACTATTTGGCTGGTTGAGTGTGGCTTGTTGGCTTGAACAATAAGTATATTTTTCAGAATAATGTGGCTTGTTTTGTTACTGCTTCAGAACTGTTTTGGACTCCACCGCTCTAGAAATTCAGCCAAATGGCTTTCAAAAACAAGGGCTTTATACCTTAGTCCAGACACTACTGTTGTGAACAATCTGAACTCCCAGCTCTCTTGCAAGCATCAGAATTACTTTCCTACCATTTCATCACACTTGAGGCTCACGATGGAAGTACTGCAGTGAGCCAAATCTCCTGAGCAGATCCATAAGACACTGAGGCCATAACAAGGCCTGCATTTTAAAGAGCTGTCCTTCCTTTCTGCACCTACAAAAATTTATTTTGCATTGATGGTTTTGTAATGAGACATCCCTTAGTTCTGGATTTGCATACTGTATTTTGAGTTAAAATAAAGGACACATCCTGTGCTTTGTATACCCTACTGTAACTTTCATAATCCTGGAATTTTGCTTTTTAAATCCAGAGCAATCCAAAATGGGAGGCGGTCCCCATCTGTTCCCACAACAGACTTGCATTTCACTTCAGGTTCCTAAAAGAAACCCAACAACTTTGCCCCAGTCCTTCCCAAATGCTTATCTGGCTGATTGTTCATACAGGTTGCACCTCCCTGGTCTGGCACTATCTGCACCTGACAGGTCCCGAGTGTGACAATTTGCTGGACCGGGGAGGTCCCCTTCCAGCATATGTCAGGCAGGCACCTGCAGACTCCCCTTATCTGGCTGGGCTCCTTGCCCAGCTGCTGCCAGTGTCCTGGGAAGTCCAGGCTCTGGCTCCTATCATGAGGCTTGGGCTCCAGTGAGGCTCCAGCTCTGGCCTCTACGGGCTCCCAGCTGGCCTCCACACCTTGTTGTGGCTTGCCCTCCTGCTCTGTGGTCCAGGGGCATCTCTTGTCCTCCTAGATGGTGAATGTTGCTGGACCAAAGAGTGCTGGTTTGGAGGTGCAACCTCTATTTCACTTACACAAAGAAAGTGAACACCTGTCTTTGGTTCCACTACTCTGGATTTTCAAGTTGTTCACTAAGAGCAAAGATGCTTTCCCTGCATCAGTTCCTTCCACTTGTGCAGGAAACTCTTCAGGTCACATGGAAAGGAAAAGTAACCTGCATCCTGGTTGAGTCACTTTTTTACGTTTAAAAAAGTTTTTTAGGGGCTGATTTTGTGTCTCCCTCTCACTCTGTTTAAAAATACTTAGGACCAGCTGCAGATGCTTTTTCATACATGTCAGGTGGCTGCGTACTCCACTGAAACACAACAGTGAAGTTTCTCTAACATGGCTGTGTTTTTTGTCAAATTTTGCTGACAACTCGCAGAGCGTCCAGATTCCCCCAGGCCTTCTGTTGACAGTTAGGTAACAGAATGCAACACTTTTGTTGACAGCTGTACTCCACTTGCCACAAGGAAGAACGCTTCTTGACAGAGGTGGACAAAAAGCTGGTCTGGACGTTCCAGGGAGTAGGGGGGCCTTCTGTTGACAGAAGGAGCTCCCAGGACACTGGGGAACCGTGTCTGCTTTGCTTCCGGTTGACTGTTTTCACTGCTAGAGCGGCTGGGCAGTCTGGCCATGATCTGTCAACCAGCAGTTTTGTTGGAAGATATCTTCCAACAAAAACTTGTTGCCCATTCATTCTGATCTATACGTAGCCCCTAAATAAAGGTATCTAAGCCTTTCGCTGTATCCTGGAAGAGTTCCCTTTGAGCCCAGAGCAGCTGTATCCCTGGGAGGTGCCTTTTTAAACCTGGGAATTAATCCCTTTCTAATGCAAAGTCTCTAACCCTTCAGGAAAGGGCTCTACAAAATGGTCAGGAATAGCTCAGTAGTTTGAGCATTAGCCTGTTAAATCCAGGGGTGGGAGTTCTCTCCTTGAGGGGGCCATTTAGGGATCTGGGGCAAAGAGGTGGTTGGTTTTTATTTTTTTTATTTATAAAAAGACTGTCAGGGATGGTGATGGGGACTGGACTGGACCGGACCTCTAAGGTCCCTTCCAGTTCCGTGAGAGAGGTATATTTACATCAGTTCATCCAGCTCCTTGCAAAATGCTAGAGCCTGACTGTTCCACTCCTTCCTACTTCATTGAAGTGACTTAAATATAAAACTCCATTCATTCAAGCCCTATGAACAAACATGCCTGTTTGTGAAACATGCTGACAGACAGGTTGCACCAGAGTGCTTCCATTAAATGACTCTGATTTATGGCAAAGAGTAAAGAAATAAAAAAAATAAGCACCTAGGCACGATTTTGTAAAAGCTGCACATAGCTGGGCTCAGGTCACTGCCAAAATTCACATGATTGTGTAACCTTTCTCTTGATAAGACAGTGATTTTTCTCCACACACCCCTGTCATCAGCCAGTCTTTTCAGTCTGAGCTCTGCTTTTATTGTTGGAAGAGCATGGGATTCCAGCACTCTGTTCTAGTCAAACCGCACCATGACCAGAGCGGGGCGTAGGCTGGATAAGGCTGTTCCTCTTTTTGCTAGCACTTTAATTAGCAGTGGAATAGGGGCAGGGGGGAGGATGATGGGTTTTTCTTTTTCTTCGCCTTTTAATGGTATCATGTCTTGTAAATATAGACTTGCTCATGCCAAGTTGCTGTTCATTGAAAGCACTTTGTTTACCATTAAAACATGGAGAGCGCTAAACTGTTTCCTGCATGCTTCTAGCTACACAGTACTCGTTAAACGAGTACTCTATTTACGAGTACTCGTTTAAAGGAGGGACACACACATACTTACCTTTGCTCACTGGATGAGTGAACTCTCCCTGCTAATACAAGACTTACCCTCTCCCCGCAGCTCCAAACCGCCACAACCTAACCCCCTGCGGCTCCTGTGTACCCCAGCCGCCATAGCCTTAACTCCCTACTGGCCCTGCAGATCCAACCTGCTGCAGGCTGAATTCCCCCAACCAAACCCCTGCCACATTTTAACCCTCCCTCCCACTCATGTCCCTGAAGTGCCTCCAGCCTTTAACCCCCCACAACACCAGGTTCGCTTACCTTTCAAAAGCAGCGCCACCTGCTGCTACTCCCAGCACTTGGAACCAGTCAGACTTTTACACGTATTTTGGTAAGAATTTAGTGTCCCTCTTATGAGGTTTTTGCCTACAAGCAAAAAGTTAGGAACCAATTATGCTCATATGGTGTGGGATGAGTGTATCTGGAAGTCGGTCAAATGCAGGTTCTGCAAATACAGCAATAAAAGGCCAAGTAAGAGACTAAAACTGTGAAAGCTTTAAAAACAAAGTATTGCATTTCATAGATTTCCATAGAGGTTTTTAAGGGAAAATCATCTAGTCTAACTTGTACATCCCAGGCCATTAAACTTCAATCCATTACTGCTGTACTGAACCTAGTAACTGAGGCTAATGGATATCTCCCTGAAAGGCATGGGATCTTGATGTGAAGATTTAACAAGATGGAGAATCCACTGCTTCCCTTGATAGCTTGTCCCAGTGAGTCATCACCTTCACTGTTACAAATGGGAAGCAAGGCATGCATTTTTTGTCTGGCTTCTTTCCAGATGTCAGTTCCTCATGCAAAAGAAAACCAGTATTCCTTGTAAGCTGAGCACTTTAGCTACCCAGAGAGTTGAATGCTGCCCAGCTGAATAGCTGAGTTCCCACAGCCAGCAGAAGGTGATTCTACTAGTGGTACATGTCTGCACATGCCCTGGTGCACATAATTTTATCCTGCATCTGCATGTCAAAAAATGAGAGGACACACTGCACAGAACCCAGCGAAGTCACCTGATTAGTAGCAAAGTCATGTGTTCCTCACAATTTGTGACTTCACAGGACACAAAGGATCTTTATGCCCTTGTAACTAGCTCCCTTTCTTGGCTGTCTTGCTAGAGAAACTGAAGAGCGAAGGGGGAATGGAAACTAAATTGCCTGAAGGCTGCTTAAAGTTCTGGGTTAAAACAAGCTGGTGGGGAATGGTGGGAGAAGCTCAGCAGTATACATGGAGTACTTTTTCTGGGGATTTACAGAGGATTTCCATCTCCAGGGCTATCAACCACTTCTAACTGAAGTCACTGTGACCTTGTGCTTGGATCCATGTTCAGACACGGGTCATTTTATGCTGTTATAAATTTGGGTCACCTGGCTTTTTTTCAGTCCTTGAAACTCCAAATTAAGTGTTCCAAAGTTGTAGTAACATTATAAATATGGATGTTTTCTGTCCTTACTGTTGACGTAGTGTGGGCGGGCATGGGTACATGCAGGGGCACATGAGTGTGTTCCTACAACAGTTCAAAAGGTACCTCTGATATGAAACTTTTTTTTCGTTTCCTCCTCCTCCTCTGCCTGGCACCCACCCCACTTCCCCAGTATCCACTTTTTCTATAAATAAGAAACAAGGTCAAACTTTAGCTCAGCTTTGTAATTTCAATATCTGAATGCGCTGCATTTATGCATCAATCACTTGTATGTGCAGTTCTGGATTTGCTTATCCAACTCTTTTTATCCATGTGCAAACCTAAATCCTGTGCCCTTGCACGCACATGCAGAGGGATGAGTAGGGTTACAGAAATCTTGATGCTTTAACTCGCAGAAGGGGAAGAGAATCTCCTTTCAAGGAGAGGAAAAGGGGAATGATAATATCTGCAATTACTTTCACTTTAACAGAAATCCTGTTTTTGTTTAAACTTTCCCTTCAGTTTAATGTCAGACACAATAATCCAAAACCTGATTGCTTCCCGGCTGGTGTTACCCAACAGGATCTCAATTCCACTGAATAAGAACATGAACACTTCCCAACTGCGATTCCCTCTCCCTTATGTGAGTGGTTTTTTTGTTTTGATTCCCTGAACTGGGTGACATATTGACATGGAATCAGCTGACCATGTGATCTGCTAAAATGGAGGGTGGGGGGGATAATGAGTTGTCTGTGCAGCAGGGTAATCCATCAACTTCTGTACCGTGGGAACCTGTGTTGCTGTAGCAAGTTCAGTTGCTTTGGACAAGACCTCAGTTGACATTGTCTACTGGAAAAAAAATTTGAAGCATGCTAGGAGTTAATTGTATTGAAAATGCAAGATAGTGAAGGGTGGTGCACCCTTAGGGGAAGCCTACCCATACCATATGTAATACCAACCAGTATTTTTCTCCCATTTGTCCATTAAAGTTAAATGAAGTAGCCTCCAATGTGCAGGAGAAATCTGAGCAAATGCTGCTAAAGATGCTAAATACTGAATGCTGTGACTGTAGCAGTTAACAAAAGGGGTTTTGACTCTCCAGGTTTTTCTAGTGTACCATTACAATGGCATCTAGGTACTCTTAATCTCTACCACTGTAGTGGGTTATATTGCAGCAGTATCTTCTACTTCATACAGTATCACCAATATTTGAAGGTACATAAGCAGATTTTGGCCAACTGTTCCTCTTGGTCATTGTATATCCTGTATGTACAGTAAATAAGGTTTGTTTAAGTGATCAATCAGCCCTTTCACCTGATAAGGGACATCATTGGGCTAAACGGAGGAACATGCTGAATCTCCAGTTTGTGCTTGATTTGTGTGCTCACTGAATAATTTTTACTAACGTTCTGAAAGAGTTTAAATAGGAAGGCATAAAATCTCAAATCTTTTACTACATATCTTTCAAAAATACATCCAAAAAATTGTCAAATGCAAATCTTGTTCTCGAATGTACTATGAATGTTATAGCTCTTGGGTGAATGAGGAAAAAGGAACAGATAGGTGATTGATTGTTTCCCACCTACATTTAATGACCAAAAGGAAGCTGTGTGTCCACCTCTGCAGCAACTAAGCAAAAACAGCCTACCATGATGCCTTAGACATGGAAACTTTTTTTGGTCCTTTCAGGGTCTGGCCCTGTGGGACAGGAGCACTTTCTGAGGGCTCTGAACATGCTCACTTCCCTGTGAAGTCAGTGAGCACTTTTTAGCTCAATTCCTTGAAGGATCAGGTGCTTCTATCATATTCCTGAGTGTAGTGTCAACTGGAGGCCTTTACTGCCTAATTATAACCATATGATAGAGACACTTTCATGTAGGCTATGTAAAAATGCTTCATTTAGAGAGCAATGTGTAATTTCCTGTTTTTCATCTGTTAAATAAAATGTTCTGCATCCAAATACCACGGCAGCCTTGCTAAATCATTGACATCAACACCTGAAATAGCTATTTTTATGAGGCAATATGTTTGTAATTATCAAGAGGCCTGTGTGTTCGTGTTGATCTACAATGCCTTGTTTTGTTTAGGGAGTGGTAAGAGTTCATCTGTTAGAAGCTGAAAACCTTGTCCAGAAAGACCACTTCCGGGGGAAGTCTGACCCTTATGGTATTCTTCGAGTTGGATTGGTGGAGTTCCGAAGCAAGACCATTCAAAGAAATCTGAATCCCATCTGGAACGAAATTTATGAAGTATATCATCCATTGACCTTGTTAAGCATATGAAGCTGTAGTTTTGTAGAAGTGAATTTTACTTGGCTTGGGCACTTTTCTTCTGCCCCTTAGATAACTACTTGTAAGGTATTGGGGGGATGGCCTTTTTTGGAAGAGTGCAGGAAGCGAACAAGGGGACAGCCATTTTAGACTTGACCCACACAGAGGCATCAGAAGCAAATCTAAACATGGAAGGCAGTTTTGGCAAAGGTGATTGTGAAGTGACAGATTTCACTCTTTCCTTGCCTCAGAATCATGCAGGCAGCAAAATAAGGTCACCAGACTTCATAAAATCAGACTTTAAAAGACTCAAAACTGTGCTCCTCGTCTCCTGCCACAGGGCTCTGCAGCCACCCTGCCTCTTCCCCAGGCGTCTCCCATCCCCTCCCCTCCCTCCTTCCCCGAGCTCGAGTGCTGCCAATAGCTGATCTGCAGCACTCAGGGAAGGCATGTGAAGAGTTGCTGAGAGTGGGGCCAGGCTTTTCTCGGGGCTCTCAAGCTCAGGAGCACTCCTGGAGATGTTGGACCACAGATGGTGCGGAACTGTGGAAGTCTGGACCATATACCCTGAACCTGTACAAAAGTAGTTGAGCTCTGGAATAGATTTACAAGGGAGGCTGTAGAATCCAAATTATGGGAGATTTTTTTAAAGGAATACTTTAGGCAAACAGCTGTCAGGGATGTTCTAAATTTATGTGGTCTTTCCTGCATGAATGGAGATGGCCTTGGTTTCTCAGGACCCCTTCCAACTGTACGTTCTATGACTTTTTGGTTTTTTTCCTCCCCTTGTCTAATTGTATTGGTCTGTTCAGTTGGTATCCTAGACTATGGGGTTTTTTAATAGTATCTTTAGAACCCCTTTGGCCCAGGAGCTGATGTAGGTCCTGCAGACTTGATCCTGGTACCTGAATTAACGTAAGTTTTCAAGCTGATCTGGGTATGTATGTAGATTTTAGAAAAGGTGCAAACACTTCAGGCTTGTGCTGACCCTACATCACCCTAAAACTAAGCTCCCTTGTTAAGAAAGGCTGCACTGTCTGCACTTATTCAGTATACCCTGAAGATGCATTCTTATCACCAGCCTGATGCTGTTAATGTGGCCTGGGAGGATTTATCTGTAAATCGTTTTTTTTTCCCCCTCCGCCTCTCCTTCCCACCGCACCTTCCCTCCCCTTGCTGGCTGCAGTTTGTCGTTCATGAAGTGCCTGGTCAGGACTTAGAAGTGGATTTGTATGATGAAGATGCAGATAAAGATGACTTCCTGGGCAGGTGATACACAACATCCTTATTTTCTTCCTTCCTTTTTCAATAGGAGGTGTATGTTCAATTCTTAAACAGTCCCCTGTAAGGAGTGTATCAGTAGTGGATGCTTAGTGGGAAAGAAGGGAGAATCATTAAAGAACTTGAAATGGGAAGTATTAGGTGAGGTGTTTTTAGAGGTCCCTGTGCTTTTTGTCGTTAGCTTTATAGTCTGTAGAGAGAAACAACCCTGCCGTGTTAATTGATATGGGCTGGAGCTGTTACTGCTGTTCAAAGACCAAACTCATTTTATAGAAGACAAACGAGTGACGTTAGGTGGGTAAACAGGTGATACATCTGTCTCTGGTGTTGACTTTCTCAGTGCTGGAGAAATGCAGGCCAGGCACATAGTCCTTTTATTAGCCACGGTGAGACCTTACAAACTTGCATTGGCTTGTTCAGGACATTTCCATTTAACTGTCTTTCTGGTCACAGGCTTACAGCAGTGTTGCAAAATATGTAGCTGTGGCTGGCTATGCCACACTGTCTCTTGACAGGAGTTAAAACGAGTGAGATAAGAGAGAAGAAATGAAGTGAGAAGGAACAGAACACAGTGTGCCAATGTCAAAGATGGGCTCATTTTATTTTTTTCCAGTGATGGTTAATATTTCACCAGAGCCGGTAGAGGTGGCAATGTTATCTGGGTTCCTCCCTTTCTGGAACTGTCTGCTCAGCAAATACCTTAAAATCAGGATAATGAGGGCCTGGGAGTAGAAAAGGGAAAATCCCAGGACTTCAGGAGACTGTGGGATGGCAGAGCTTAATGCAGCAATGCTGGCAGACAGCTTTTTCTTCTGGTGATTTGCCCCTAAGTTATATGTGGTATAGCCCATCTCCTTGTTTTGCCCACCAAGGGGGCCTAATTTCTGACACCAGTTGTGATTCACTGATTGCCAGTTGTTTGTTAGTCATGGTAAGAGAAAATTGATAGCCATCTATGTCCCAAACGTAGCTATAGAATGGAAGACGGTAACATTGGAAGAAATGCAGTCATCTTATCTACTGCTTAGGAAGTGAGAGTTGCAGTACTGGTGATGACATGCCAGATGTCAAGCAAGAAATAAGTTTTTTTTATAAACCTTGGAAAGTTTAGGAAATTAGCATGATTGGCAGTGACACAAATGGATTTTTTTTTTTTTTGGTCCTTTTATGGAACAGAGCCATGAAAAGTCTCCTAACATAAACTGATAAGAGAACTCTTTCCCAAGTAAAGGCATACACAAGATCTTGTCAGTGGACTCTGAAGAGTTTCTTGCAACATCAGAAATTCTAAGTAGAGCAACTTGATCTAAGGCGTCACACGGTGAAAACAGTGGATGTATTTAGGGCATGCTTTAAGGGTGCCACAGATAGCATGGAAATCACCTACAAGGGGGGGAACCTCGAGAACATTACGCAGAAATAATGGTAGGCAAAGGGGAGGGAGCCAAATCCATCCACATGACACACTCAGAAGCCTGAATAGTACAGCATGGGACCAAAATAAAATCATGAAAACTGATGGACACATCGTGCACGTGAGGGCACTGGAGGAGAGAGAAGATGGCAAGATCGCAGTTGTGCACTTTCCCTGTCCACCAGTCCTTGAATTATATAAATGGTCTTTTGTGTGTCGTACTAACTGTGTCTGTCTCCCATTTTCACCTTTTCCCATCAGCATTTGTTATAGATCGTGATATTTTATTAACTTACAGTGGAACACACAACTGAAGTAAATTTGTAGCCCTAGTTGTTACTGCTGAGAGATGCAGGAAACTTAACATTGAGTAATTAATTCCTCTAGTTGAATTCTATCTCTAAACCTCCAGGGTTGTGGGTGGTGGTTTTTTTAAATTGCATTACAGAAAACCGAGCACTTAAGTGATTGGCTCCTGAATTTGTGTGGAGTGTGGGTATCTGACTTAAAGAAGGGACATTTTAAATGGTATGTTTCCAAGTTGCCTTCAGAAGTTATGTAAGCGTATCCACAGTCCTAAAAGCCAAAGGTGTTCTGTTACACACGCTGAGGGTAACATGTAGCTTTTTGTTCTGTATGTTAATATTTCTCTTGACATCTATAATGGGCTCTTGCATATTAATTTATAACATGCTGTTTGCCAAAATATGAGTGTAGTAGTGGGGATATTGACAAGTTTACTTTTTGTCTTGCAGTTTGTTTATAAGCCTTACTGATGTGATGCATGACGGAATTGTTGATGAGGTAAAACACTTACAGGACTGTTTCC
Source organism: Carettochelys insculpta (assembly GCF_033958435.1). NCBI lineage: Eukaryota > Metazoa > Chordata > Testudines > Carettochelyidae > Carettochelys > Carettochelys insculpta. The sequence continues at coordinate 62,973,515 of NC_134144.1, forward strand.
AAATGTTAATGTGGCACTGGCTACTGTTTATAATATGGACCTTGCACATTCAGCAATGTTTCTGCACACTTACAGATAAGTAATTCTTTCCCTTAATAAAGTTGTTAGAATAAATAAGCTGGTTACTGTTGCTCAAAACTAGAAGTACCCAAAGAAATGGCTTTTCAATTTAACTGGCAACTCAGACCGACCAGCACAGTACAGACTCAAGTGATGCTGAAGTGCTAGTTGATTTGTGTTGCATTTCCACTAAATCTTAGTTAAAAATTTCTTCTTTGGCAAACTATAAATTCTACCGTGATGCTTCTTGTTCTGGAATCCAGCACATTGCAGAGAATGTTGTCACAATTTTTCCAACAATGGTATTGTTAGTTCCTAGTAATGATCAGCATCTTATTTATTAGGTTCCTGTTTCAAGTCTTAGTTTCAAAACACCTTTGATCCATTTGTTGCATTAAAAGTTCAACCTTCTAAATTGCAGTTTAAATTGGTGCATCTACATTTTTCATAGTGATTGTGTTGGTAGGAATAAAACACATGGTGTCAGTTCTCATTATTTTTGTTTTTAATTATTTCCACTTAGTGGTTTCCCTTAAGTAAGACTGCAAGTGGATGCTTGCATTTAAAGATCGAGTGGCTTTCGTTGGTATCTGACCAAGAAAAACTCCATGTGGTGAGTTTTATTTGTTTAAGGTATTCAAACATATGTCACATTCTGATCTTACTCTTCAAAGGAACCTGTGAACAAAGCTATGAATCAGAAGTAAATAGTGTATCTGAAACTGTTTGCTTGATGGAACTTTTCCCTAAAGGCTGAATGAGTTTTTAATCAAGAGAGCTCATCTAATTCCAGATTAGGATAAAATAAGGAAAATAATGCAATTTAAGTAGTATTATTTGACAGCTGTGGCACAATATCTTTCTCTTCTTCCCACTTCCTTTTTATTTTCCTCCCTCCCCCCAGGTCATTTATGGTAACATAGCAGCTGGGCCCCTGCATGAAGCATTAACCATCTTCCAAGAGTGAAACTAGTTTGGGCTGTGGCTAAGAACGTTGTAGTACTCTTTCTCTGGGCTAGCTGGCATCTCTAAAAGGTTGCTGCAGTTCAACTCAAGCACCTAAGCACATGATTAAGTTCCATTCAACTCATGGGATTTTAGACATTGTCACCTAGAGACAGACATACCCAGGCATAAAGTGAAGCATGTGCTTACGCGGCTTGCTGAATGAGGAATTCAGCTCACCAGTGAAAGCTTGCCTAGAACTGAGGTCATGACATTGAAGACTAAACCTTAACTGGCCACACTTCAGTTTTTTGAGAAGTTGAGTCACTGAACTTTCCAACCTTTTCAATTGAGTGTTTAAAGAGTATTAAAGTTATTATAATTGGAGACATGCTACAGATCTTAAAACTTCCATCGCCACTGACTGGATTGACTAGATTGTGTTATCTCACTTGTGTCTAAATGTGCACAGGGAAAATGTGGGCTACAAACATGCAGAACAGAAGCTCATTTGCTGGCCCTGGAACCATGTGATGTCCTTACAGTTAATCTGTACCTGGGTGACCGCAACGAATGAGCGATAAAAGTCCATTTCAAGCTGTTGGCCACATCCAGTTTCTCCCTCATCACTGATTTCATCAGTCTATAGTCATCTGACCCAAACAACACTTGTTCAAAAACATGTTTTAACGTGTAATTTCTGCACCCAGATTCACATTTTTAATCACCTTCCCTCTGCTTATGACATGTGGACCTGTTTGTGAAACCGCTCTTGCTCCCACTGACTTTGGTTACAACAACCACACTGACTATAGGTTGTATATCCCTCGTCCGCCAACCTCAGGATCTGAGTGGACAAAGGGAAGTCCGGCTGGCTGCTTGGAGGGTGGACCCCAACTCCTGCCGGGCTACCCCTTCTGTCAGGGGTCCCTGCAGCTCAGACTGCCTGTGGGGCTCCACGCCCCAGTTGGCTCCCACCCATGGGGCTGCTGGGATTCACCTACCCCCCCAGCTGGGGCCCCAGCAGCTGGGGCTGCTGGTGAGGATTCATGACCCATCTGGCTCCCAGCTATGGGTCTGCCAGGGTTTCCACCACTGGGTCCTGCAGCTGGGTCTAGCAACTTCCATTATCTTGTTAGGTGAGGGATGTTGCCAGACAAGAGTGCGCCAGACAAGAGAATCTGAACCTGCTTAATGGGAGCAGGATTGGAACGTGCAATGCTGTGGTCTCTGGTCTTGTGATGGTAATCCTTTTTGAACAGTTTGGGGCATGCGACTCAACATCTAAGTGCCAGGTTTAGAGCAGGTTCCAAAGCTGATCACTTTAGCAATGCATGTGTCAATAGATACCTCCATACACTTGAGCTCTACTGTGGCTTTTTGTTTTGTTTTTGTTTGGTTTTTTTTGGGTCCTTGATGAGGTTTTTGTGTTTGTTGCTAATTTCCACAGGATAAGAATGGTCTAGCCACAGCATTGTTAGTAGTCTATTTGGATAGTGCTTGCAACCTTCCGGTAAGTAGCAGAAGTAACTTTACTCCTTTACAGTCTTTATTTCTAACTTAAAACAGCAGAACTAACTATTGTAAAATATATTTTTCACCAATGCAGAAAAATGACTTTGAATATTCAAATGGTGAATATGGCGCAAAGAAGTTCATAAACCAGAAATATGTCAAGGTAAATAGATCTATTTTCTGAACACCTCATAGAAATACATGCTGCATAACACACTATTGAACAGGTTGGACTGGTTTCCAGTTAAAAAAAAATTCAGCCATGTCTGGAATTGGAGTCTGAATAAGCACTGTTTCCTGCATCGGTGAGCCAGAACCATCCCAGTATAACTCTATTATGTCTATCAGTGGATACAGCCTGCTGCTTCTGTGATTTCATTTTGACTCCTCTGCAAATGAGGCAATGTGAAACAATCAAATACTCATCTTTGCTTTCTTAAAATAAAAAAACTCCTCTGTATCCTTGTACAATAAGAGGATCCAGCCATTGGACTAATTCCTACCCTCATATCCATTCCTGTAATGCTGTCTTCTCTTATGGTGTCCCTTTCAGTCCAATCTCTGCAAACTTCATCTTTCCAAAATGAGGTAATGGGCATCTTCCTTTTTCTCAGAAGTGGTCATGGCCATCCTGTTTGCTTTAAACTCTAGTCTAACCCCTTTCTCTCAGGCTACCTCTACAAGAGAAGCCTCTGTTGACAGAAGCCACAGTTGGAAATTATTTCCTGGCAAAACTTCTGTTGACAGATCATGTCTAAACCTACAAGCAGATAGAGCAATCTGCTCTGTCGATAGAGAGCACCCAGACTGCCAAGCCCTCTCTCAACAGAACAGCTGACCGGAAGCTCTGCAGACAGGACTGTCTGGTGAACTGGAAGCCCTGCCTGTTGACAAAAGGGCTCTGGAGCATCTACGTGGCTGTTTTGTCAACAGAACAATGTTGACAGAGGTGTTACCCCTGAATGGGGAGAGGTATAATGTCATTGGATGTGCCGGGTTTTGTTGACAAAATGCATTTTGCGTGTAGACGCGATGTGTCTTTCCCTGACAAAGACCAGTTTTGCCAGGAAAAGCCACTTGTGCAGATGTAGCCTTAGTGTGTTAGAGGTGTTTCCAAAACTACCCACCACATTGAGCAGCTCCTTTTACTTCTTATTTCCCATACTTCTGAAATATTTGTTTCTGTTGCAATTCAAAGGTGGTGTCCGTAAAGCCTGCCTCTTGACTTCTATGTAATCAGACCAAGACGCATCTTTTCAATTATATCTGCTTACTCTTCTTTCAAACCAACTCTACATCCATCCTGTGGAATCTTGAGTTAACCCTGTTGCTGTTTGTTTCAGCTTCGATGTGCTGAATTAACCAACGTACACTAAGACTTCTGCATTACTGTGCCCATTGGATTCAGTTCTGCTTCCCTTCAGGCTCATTCCTATGCCATTTTTTGTAATCATATGCTGAAAAATCAACTCTGTTTTTCTCATCTGTCTCTTCCATCCACTCATCTTATTTTGGTCACTCCACAGTGGGTAGTAGATACTTTTATTGCCTATGCTAGTGTTTTTCATTCACTTATCTGTGGACTGCCACTGGACTCTGTCTCCCTGACCAATGGTTAGGAAAGGCAGCAAGCTGGTTCCTGGTAATGCAAAGGTAGAGAAACACTAACCTATACTACACTAAGGCCATGTCTACACTAGCCCCCTTCTTTGATGGGGGCATGGAAATGACACGGACCAGGGAAAATCAATGAGATGCTGCCATGCATATGCAGCACCACATTAGTATAATGGCAGCCACGCAGATTTCAAAGCTGCTAACTTTGAAGTGCTGACAGGCAGTGTAGATGTTGGTGCTTCAAAATACGTGCCCAATTTTGAAATTTCCTTACTCCCAATATGCATGGCAGTGCCTAATTGTTGTTCCCTGGTCCGTGTCATTTCCATGCCCCCTTCAAAGAAGGAGGGCTAGTGTAGACACGGTCTAAGTGGAGTATCTTGCACAGCCCTAGTTAAAACAGAATGTTACGCAAGCCCCTTAGCATTCAGGAGAGGGTGCTGATGTGAGCGATAATGTTTCTGAGTTGGAAACAATAGTCCATGGGTCAGTGTTCCCTCTAATTTTTTTCTGTCCCTGTGTGGAATAAATTTTGCTGTGTGCACCACCAATAGAAATGCATGCTGCTGGCTGTGGGCCACTGTAGGCATTCTGCTAACCAGCTGGGGGATACCTGACTCTCTCCTGGGTGGCCACTCAAGCATTCAGCTTACAGGGAATGCTTTCATGAGGGCCTGTGGGTTTTTCCCCATCCTGCTGCTGGAGGCTCAGTGTTTTCCATCATGGGAAGGAACTCTCTTCCATTGCGAAAGTGCATCTTGTCACGAAGTTTCAAGGGGCTGTACCTCCAGCTGTGTATACAATGAATCCAGATCCTGGGAAAATCCCCTTGGTGGGACCTGACTCCATGTGGGCAGCTTAACAAAACAAAACAGCAGTCACATAGCACTTCAAAGACTAGCAGAATAACATATTAGGTGATGAGCTTTCATGGGGCAGACCCATTTCAGATCTGGAGATAGTGCTGAAAGGGAATTGGTATGATGATTATACAACAGATACAAACAAAAATGAAATGAAAACTCATAAATCAGGTACATAGGAAGAAGTGTGGGGTGAAGCGGGGGAGGAGGGGAGAAGAAAATTACTGACTTCAAGTGTCTGTTATGTTATGTGACTTGCCTGAGATCACTACAAATAGCCAAATATGGGGAAGCTGTCTTTGTAATGCATGAGGTAATGGCTATCTCCTTTGAGGCAAAGGAGCAAAGTATCGATTTTGAGCATAAACTCCCAGTTCAGATGTTTCCCTTTGGAATCTGGTGTTTTAGTCTCTTTTTGTAAGGTGCATATTCTCAGGTCTTTAGTAGTATGGCCCACTCCATTGAAATGCTCAATAACAGATTTGTGTATTCAGATTCCTAATGTCTGATTTGTTCATTCATTCTCCGGCAAAGTGATTGTCCAGCCTGTCCAATATACATAGCAGAGGGGCATTGCTGGCACATGGTGACCTCAACATCATTGGTGGAGGTACAGGAGTATGAACCCCTGCTCCTGTAACTGCTATGATTAGGTTCAGTGATGGTGTTTCTGGAGTAAGTATGTGGTCAAAGCTGGCTATGAGGTTTGTTGCAAGGAAAAGCTCCAGGATTATTATTAGTGTGGTAGGAACAGGAAAATTCTCACTACCAACCACAGAAGTTAGGTGGTGGTTTGTAAGAGAGTACAGGCCTCTCACCCAGAGCCTCTTGGCATGTAGCATCATGTTTCAGTATAGGTTGTAGGTTGCTGATAGTGTGCTGGATGGGTTTGAGTTTGGGGCTATAGGTAATGAAAAGAGGTGTTCTGTTATTGACCTTCTTGGGCCTATCTAGAAGTAGCTGTTTTCTGGATATTCATCTGGCCCTGTCAGTCTTTTTTACAGTGGGTAGGTGTATGACTGTGGGTCTCTTTACTGAGAGGGAGAATGTTTGGGGTTTTTTCCCCCTCCCTCGTCTTCCCTCCCAGAAACCTGCTGCACATGAATACCTGCCATCTATTTAAATGCAGAATGCACAAGAGTTTGACTTAAATATGAAAGTTGGATGGCGGAAGATCAAAATATGGTGTTCAAGTTATAGCTCGGCAGCAAGCCATGCAAATCCAGAACTTTGAAAACTACCTAAGAATGGTCCGGAATGTAACTTGAATTTGTTCAAACTAACATGTGATTTACATGATGCTTTCATAACATTTTTCCTTCCTTACCCCATATGCTGCCTTCCCTTCCCCATAAAGTTATTGAGTTTGTGCTAAACTGACTGAATTGTAGAATATGGTGCAAAAACAGCTGAGTACTATCTGGTGTCAGGACGTGGCCATGCTACTTTTTGGTGGGAGGGACCCCCAAATGAAGAGTGCCGTTAAACATTTAGAGTGAGACTTAGGAGAGCTGGCTGCTTAATTCCTGTTAATTTTAATGGCTTTAGCTTGCCCAAATCTCAGCCTAAAAGTAAAGTTAGGTTGCTTTTTCTTCCCAGCTAAATATTGCAGATGAGCTAAAGCAGAAATGGCTTTGTAGTGCTGGCTGACCATGACTAATAACTAACTGCCTTCTCTCCATCTATTTGAAAAATGTGAAATAGAAGATGGACCGAGACCCTTCCTCCTACGTCCTGCTCACAGTGGGTGACAGAACTCAGAAGAGCAAGGTGAGAGGCTGTTGAATCTTCAAGCACTGCTTCTTACGTGAAGCTGTTTTTGATGCTTAGTTGACTTCAGTGTAACTAGTGAAAGTGATCCATCAGAACTGTACACAGAACACAGCTGTGTGGGATACAGATTCCACAGACAGGATTGCAATACTTCAAGCTTGACTTTTGGTTTGTGTTTCAAATGAGCTTGAATTTAGAGGTGGTGGTTCTTCTTCGAGTGTCCCCGTGGGTGCTCCACATTAGGTGTTGGGCTCGCCCGGCGCCGCAGATCGGATCTTCCAAGCAGTTTCTGCCAGACCGCGCATGCGCCGGTGCGCGCCACTCCCCCGCGCGCTCGCGGCCACGTGCGCGATCCGGTCCCCGCCAGTTCCTCTTAACCGCCGTCGGCTGCAGACGGAATCCGACTAGGCTAAGGCCAAATAGCGTATTCAATGACTTTAACTGTTTTTCTTTCAAAGTTTTTTTCAGATACTTAGGCTGCTATGAGTTAGCCGGTTGTTATTTTGCAAAAAAAAAAAAAAAAAAAAGAGAGAATGAACAACAACAAACAAACTACGAGCGGGACAGCTTCAGCCAGTCCCAGTAACAACCGCCGGAGGCCAGGAGCTACGGCCATCAGCCCTCCTGCTGAGGCAGGCCATCCGACGGGGAAAACAGCACAGGGAAGGTGCTAAGTACCCACTTAATAAAACTCAAAGACTCACCAACAATGTCCTCTTCAGGCTTTAAAAAATGTGAGTCCTGCCGAGAGGCGATTAAGGAGAGACAGGGAGATGTGGCTTAAAATGCTGCTTTGGATAAGGCCCTCCAGCCAGACGTGCGGGAGCGGCCGCAGCAGGAGAGACCCTCCGGGGCCCATAAAAGGAAAGCTGCCTCCCTCACTCCATCAGCGCACAAACGGAGGAAAGTCTCCCCAACCCGATCCCTGCCGGCAGCAACAGCGAGCGGGACAGGAGGAGCAAGCAGCCCCCAGCCGCAGCAACAGCTGATCGGCGGCGGCAGGGAGAGCCACGTGGAAGCGGCTCAGCCTCCGATAATCAGCCAGCCGCCCCGCACCGCAGGCAGGGCAGCGGCTTAAAACTGCTTTTCATAAGGCCCTCCAGCCAGACGTGCCGGAGCGGCCGCAGCAGGAGGGACCCTGCGGGGCCCATAAAAGGAAAGCTGCCAAAAACGGAGGAAAGCCTCCCCAGCCCGATCCCTGCCGGCAACAATAGCGAGCGGGACGGGAGGAGCGAGCAGCCCCCAGCCGCAGCAACAGCTGATCGGCGGCGGCACGGAGAGCCACGTGAAAGCGGCTCAGCCTCCGATAATCAGCCAGCCGCCCCGCACCGCAGGCAGGGCGGCGGCTAAACAAGCGCCGGTACCGGCGGCACCACAGGCAGCGGCACTGACCCCCGGAGAACCGGCGGTGCAGAGCGCGCAGGCACGCAGCCTGCAGGCACCGGAGCACACCGCACCTGCGGCACCGCCCTCCAGCGTGCCGAGCTCGGTGCACACGGGGCCGGAATCCCCTGTACGTCAGGGGGCAGAGTTACCTCCTCAAGGGAGGGGGAAGGCTGCACACAAGAGGAGACATTGCAGCCCCTCTCCGCACAGGGCTGTGGAGTTGCTTTCTCACAGCCCTCCGCTTATGTTACAGACTCCAACCAGAAGGCAGGGGTCCCCCCTAGCCTACCCGGAGCCCCCTTCTCCATTTTTTGCAACCAGCCTCACCCTGGCTGGGACCACCTTCACCCTTCCTGGGGTTTTGAACCGCTGGACTATTATGCAAAATCGCTCTCTCCAGCCCTCCCCCAGACGCAGAGGGTATGCACCAAGGGAGTGGTCTAGGTCACCTTCCCAAGAACAGTGCCTATACTGCCATGGTCGCCCCTACCACGCGGGGCATAGACACCATCGGCTATCTACCAGGGAAAGATCCCCACAAACGATCTCGTACCCCCGAGGGCAATTGCGACCGGGGACAGAGACTCAAGCATCTCAGGGGGGACTGGTTATGGAACCCCGAGATTTTCCCTCGCAAACCTCTAGTGAGAGGGTGTACCATCACCAGCAGGAACCGGAAGGGTCCACAGAGACGTATCCCAGTGGTTCCTCGCTCTCCTCCCCGGATAAGGCTACGGCCCCAGGGGACGTCCATCCTCCGGACGATCTCAAACAGTTCCAAGAGCTGTTTTACGAGGGTGGCCTTCACGCAAGGCATCCAGACAGCTAAGGTGCAAGAGAAACACCATAAGCTCCTCAAAAATCTCAGACCTCCGGCCTCCTCCAAAATAGCAATACCGCTTAATGACGCAATCTTGGAGTCTGCCACTATGATATGGCAGACTCCTGCGACTATTCCGCCTGTCCACAAGAGAGCGGGGGAAAAAAAAAAAAAAAAAAACAACTTCGTGCCGACAAAGGGCACGGAGTTCCTGTTCAGCCACCCACAACCAAATTCCTTGGTGGTGGAGTCGTCGCAATGTGGGGGAACAGACAAACATGCCAAAAAGCTAGAGCTGTTGGGCAGAAAGGTCTACTCCTCCTCCACTCTACTGTTGCGAATGGCAAATTACGCAGCGCATCTAGCGAACCATAATTTCGATAACCACATTAGGTTAACCTCCCTCATGGACTCGCTTCCAGAGGGCAAGAAACCAGTGCTCAAGGCCATCATGCAAGAAGGCTACGCGGCCTCGAGGACGGGAGTTCAGATCGCCCTGGATGTTACGGACTCAGCAACAGCGTCCCCAGTACCACAGGGGTTACGAGCAAGGGTGACATCAACAGCACCAGCAGTACAGAACTCCCAGGCGTCGTTCCCAACACAGCCGTGTGTCCTCGGGGCAGGGCCAAAGGCCACAAGTTTGACACACAGATCCAGGGCTGCGCCATCACTACCGTCGCAAGGTCATCCGAAGCGGTTATTCCACCATCGCCTCCGACCATTCTATAACCAGTGACGAAGGATCACCACAGACAAATGGGTGCTGGAGATCATAGCCACGGGGTACGCCACCCCCTTCCAGTCGCTCCCACCGCCATGACCTCCACCCAGGCCCCACCTCCAGGAGGCCTCCCACGTGGCGAGGCTCAAGCAGGAGGTAGACCATCTCATGCTCATAGGTGCAGTGGAAAGAGTGCTGGAGCAACTGCAAGGGAGAGGGTTCTACTCCAGGTACTTCCTCACGGGGAAAAAGACAGGAGGCGGGAGGTCCATCTTAGATTTTCGAGGCCTCAGCCGGTACCTGCGCAAGCAACGCTTTCGGATGATCACAATCGCCTCCATCCTTACAGCACTATACGATGGAGATTGGTTCGCAGCCCTCGACTTATAAGACGCGTATTTTCACATAACTATTCATCCGGCTCACCTACGATTCCTCTGGTTTCTCATGGTAGGCAAAGAACATTTTCAATACAAGGTCCTACCGTTTGGCCTCTCCTCGGCCTCCAGAGTCTTCACCAAGCCCTCGGCAGTGGTGTCAGCCTACCTGCACAGACAGGGGGTATTTATATTCCAGTATCCGGATGACTGCCTACTCAAAGGGGCCTCGAAGGAGGAGGTACTACGCATAATATGCGTCACAACAGGCACGTTCTCTCGCTCGGCCTGGTTATCAATCTGACAAAATCAAAGATAGACCCCACGCAGGACATAGAGTTCGTAGGGGCACACATAAATTCTATTACAGCGAGGGCGTATCTACCAGAGACTCCCTTTCGGACCGTTGGCTCCCTCGTGCAAGTCTTCACCTTCAGCCCTACGGTGCTGGTTCTGACGTGCTTACAGCTGCTGGGCCACATGGCAGCAGCGGCGTTCGTACAACAGAACGCCAGGTTACACATGCGCAGCATGCAGCACTGGCTTGCGAGCGTATACAACCCGGCAGCACACACTGTTCACAGGGTGGCGTCGCCCACAACAGAGGTGCGCAAATCCCTGCAATGGTGGGTAAACCCCGAGAACCTGCTAACAGGGGTACCCTTCCACCAACCACACATATTGGTTTTTCTTACTACAGACACCTCCCTCATAGGGTGGGGAGCACACATGGGCGAAGAGGTGACGCAAGGGCTGTGGTCCTCCACGGAGCAGTCACTGCACACAAATATACTGGAGCTCAGAGTAGTGTTCAACGCCTGCAGACACTTTCGAGACCATATAGAAGGCAAAGTAGTCGGGATCAGTATAGACAATACCTCCACCATGTTTTATATGAATCGGCAAGGAGGAGCTCGGTCCCGTGCCTTATGTGCAGAAGCAGTCCGGTCGTGAAACTGCTGCGTCGCCAACAATATAACCCTGGAAGCTTCGTACTTCCCAGGCGCTCACAATGTGCAGGCAGACCAGCTGAGCAGGCGTTTCGCACTCACGCACGAGTGGCAGATCCGTCCCGATCTGCTGCAACCGATTTTTCACGCATGGGGTTTTTCCCCAGATAGACCTGTTTGCTACTCAGCACAACAAGAAGTGCCCACGATTCTGCTCCAGGGCAGGACTGGGACGGGGGTCCCTGGGGGACGCCTTCGCGATCTCTTGGAGGGGCCCCCTGCTTTACGCTTTCCCTCCCACAGTGCTCATCCACAAGGTGTTGCAGAAAGTCAGGAGGGAAGGAGCCTGAATGATCCCGATAGTCCCAACGTGGGATCGACAGCAATGGTTCCCCCTACTCCTGCGCATGTCGGACCGGCCACCGATGCCCCTTCCGGTGGCGCCGGATCTGCTCCCGCAAGCCCAGGGGTCCATAGTGCATCCGCACCCCCAAGGCCTGCGACTACAAACGTGGTTAATCCATGGCTCAGCTCCCTAGAGAGCACATGTCCGGAGGAAGTGCAGCAAGTCCTAGAAAGTAGCAGGAGGACTTCCACCAGGAAGACCTACAAGCAGAAATGGACTCGCTTTACGGCATGGTGTTCTACCAAACAGCTAGCCCCCCTTTCGGTGCCTATGGCTGTGATATTAGAGTATTTACTGGACCTCAAGAGAGGAGGACTCTCGCTATCCTCGTTTAAGGTCCACCTTGCCGCCTTTTTGGCATTCACACACGGAGAGACAGGGCACACGGTGTTCGCCCATCCCATGGTTACCAGGTTCCTTAAAGGGCTGGTAAACCTATACCCCCCCCACCTCGGAAACCGCTTCCACCTTCGTGGAACTTGGACCTGGTGCTTAATGCGAAAAGGGGACCACCGTTCGAGCCTTTGGCCACGGTTTTCCCTCTGCCTCCTTATGATAAAGACAACCTCTCTTCTCGCAATCACGTCAGCTCGCAGGGTGAGCGAGCTTGCGGCAGTTATGGCAACGCCACCCTGCGCTGTTTTTTCCAAGGAGGCGGTAACCATACGGCTGCATCCAGCCTTTGTTCCTAAAGTTTCTTCTGAGCTTCATACTAACGAACCTATTGTTTACCCTCGTTTTATCCAAAGCCTCATAACTCTGACAAAGAGGCGCGCCTACGCCTCCTGGACGTGAGGAGGCGCTAGCTTTCTATATAGACAGGGCCAAGTCCTTCCAGAGAATGGATAGACTCCTAGTCTCTATCGCTCCCAAATCAAAAGGAGAATGTCTCTCTTCGCAGAGAATCTCGAAGCACATCGTATCTTGCATTAAAAAGTGCTACAAACTCAAAAAGACTCCTTTCCTGGCCATGCCCAGAACTCATTCCACTAGGGCGGTGGCAGCATCAACAGCCCTTTTTCAAGGGCGTTGCGCTAAAAGACATTTGCAGAGTGGCGACCTGGTCATCCTGTGACACCTTCGCCAAACATTACGCCCTTCACAGGGTATTCCAAGAGGATACCCGTCTCTCGACAGCGGTCCTCTCGGGGACAAGCTGCACATACTCCGATTACCCACCTCCTATCTTGGGTTACTGCTGGGTAGTCACCTAATGTGGAGCACCCACGGGGACACTCGAAGAAGAAAGAAAGGTTACTCACCGTAGTAACGGTGGTTCTTCGAGATGTGTCCCCGTGGGTGCTCCACTACCCGCCCATCCTCCCCGCTTCGGATCTCTGTTTAGTGTTTTGCAGGAGCATCTGAGGCGGTTGGTCAAGGAACTGGCGGGGACTGGATCGCGCACGTGGCCGGGAGCGTGCGGGGGAGTGGCGCGCACCGGCGCATGCGCGGTCCGGCAGAAACTGCTTGGAAGATCCGATCTGTGGCGCCGGGCGAGCCCGACACCTAATGTGGAGCACCCACGGGGACACATCTCGAAGAACCACCATTACTACGGTGAGTAACCTTTCTTTTTGGTTTGAGTTTTTATGTGTTTGGGTTTTTTTCTGTTGCACATACACATTTTGTGATCATATGGGCCAATACAACCTTTAGGAGACACAGGGCAAAGAACAATAGCTTCCCAAATTTTTCCATACTGTGTCTTGCATCTATGTAGTGTGGTCATTGCATGGCCACTGCCTGGCCCTAGTGGAAGGGGATATCTGCCCCCATCATTGGAATAAATGTTTCTTCCTGCTATATCTAAAATCTGTTCCCATCAGAGTCTGGTGTTTTTTTTTCTTTCACACTCAGCCAAATTAAAATCTTTTTCCGACTCTCCTCCTGACTCAATTTCCTCTTCAGAATAAAAATCCACTTGCAAGGAGTTCCTTTTCCTTTTAATCAGGTCTCATGAAGACTTAATAAAATACATGCTGAAGTCAGTCTTCCCCCACATTAACTCTGTTCTTACTGCCCTGCAGTCGCTTTCATCACCGATATATTTCTTTCCCCTTTAGACAACTCTGAACGAACCCCATTCCCCTGTGCACAACCTCAGTTTGCCTGAACTGAAATTGAAATATTGTCCTCTGTTGTCAGTTCCATCCAGTCCCTGAATCAAATGTCAAGGGTGTGGATGGAATTCCCCCTAATCCTTGTCCCTTCGGATCTCTCCAGCCCCTTCTCAGGTTCTTGCTTCAGTTCAGTTCTCACTCCTCTCCCTCATTCCCATCCAGTGAGCCCTGTTGGCAGAGGCAGTCGACTTTATGGAGCAGCCTCAGCAAAGGCCCTCCTGGCAGTCCCAACTCTATGCTTCTGAAGTGGTGGCTCACTTGAGAGCTGGCTACATCCCATGCTGACTATGGGTGTGCTTGTGTGAGCCCCAGGACCCAAGGATTTCTGCTCTGTGTCCTTCATTCTTATCTGCTGGCACTCTGTGGAATTCAGTGCTATGGACTGTAGAAGCCACGTCCTGTTATCTGGGAGGTTCCATTTGGAAGCAACTTGTTTGCTTTTTGTTTTGAAGGCAGAGAAAAATCCTGCAGGTTGTGGAAATCCTAGGCAGAGCCGTTTATAACCTGACTGACCTATCTTGGCACTCACGTGTTCTGCAGATCTTGTTCTGGCTTTGCCAGACAGAGATCTTGTTTCTGCCCGTGTGTGTGAACCTGGAAATTTCATGCTGTCTGGGTTGAATGTAATATGTGGATAAAACATGGCAATCGAGGCATTCCCAGTCCTACACTGTTGTGCTATGTCTAACCCCAATAAACACGTAAGACGAGGACAAAAAGCTAAAATACTCCAACCCCGTTCTTTCCATAGACCTGCAACTTCAGTAAAGACCCTGTGTGGAACCAGGCTTTCACATTCTTCATCCAAAGTGCTCAGTCTCAGTCGCTTCATTTGGAGGTGAGAATGGGTGTGCTTCCATTTCCTTCTCTGAATGTACAGTCTGCCTGTTACAGTGAATGGGATGCAGCTTTGATTGGGCTTCAGTCATGCATGTGCATTCTGGGATTTGTTTGAGCTGGAACGCAGTCCTTGGGTGGGTATGCTGCCTTTAGGGGAGAAGAGCTAAAGGGTTAATGAATTCTTCAGTCCCTGCAGAAACATCTGCCAGTTCTGCTGCTTTGGGTCCCTCTCTACTCAGATGTGCAGGATTTACCTTTAGAATACATTAATTGGTTGTGCTTTCTGGAATGTTTGTATGGCCAGTATTCATTAGTAGGCCCTACAATAAACAGGTCTGTTAAGTTAGTTCAAACTTGTAGCTTTGCTGTATATGTAATAAACACCATGCCCTGTCTTGCCTTCTAATAAACCTTTTCTTTCCAGATAAAAGATAAGGATCGGGAGAATGCGCTGGGAACCTTGGTTGTATGTCTCTCCCATGTGGTCAAGGATTCTGAGATGACACTTGATCGGAGATTTCAGCTGGACAATTCTGGTTTAGACAGTTCTATTAAGATGAAACTTGTGTTGCGGGTATGTAGTGTGTTTGTGTTTTTTCTTTCATATATGATCTTCTCTCTTCCCGCCTTCTCCCCTGGTGTGGAAACCTGACCTGTCCCTGAAATAAATCGATACATTGCTACTCTATGGCCTGCGTAGATAATTTTTTAAAACTCTGTGCACTCTAACAAATGCACAGTAGTTGCTAGGAGTAATGAAATTACGTGTTCAGTCTTTAACTTCAACTCAACAAACCAGAAGGGTAACACCCAAACTAAAATAATTGTATAGCCAGTGTAAATTTATACAAGAACTACATATTACTGAACTCGCATATGTCCTAGTCCTACCCAATAGCATAGGACTTTTTTACAAATTGCTATGAAGTATTTTCTTAAGCAGTATGTGTATATTTATCACTTAGCTGCTAGACTGGGGTAAAAAATTATGTAGCAATGGTACCTGCCACACAATTAAGATTGAAACTAGCGTCTCATTGTAAACGTCATTTTCCCCCTCTTAACTTCCCCTGAAACTGGTTGTTCTGAAACTTAATCTCATCCCAGCAAGAGTAAGTGTGTGAGTGCTTGTGCCATCCCTCTTTCCCTGGAAATGTTGGTTAGTCAGAATTTTGAAGTTATGGGTTCTTATTAAAGCCTAAAGTTGGGCTGCTGAAATGAATGTTCAGACACCTAAATATGTGACCTGACTTCTACAATGCTGAACACCCAGGAGCTCCAAGGATAGTTCAGGCCACTTCTATAAAGGCCTGAATTTGCATTTGTTAGCCTTCCACTGAATACGTCTGTCCCTGCTCTAGTACTGGCAATGGTGTTTTTACACACATTTTTTTCCTCTAAACTCTGTTAGGAAAGGTGGCCAGAGAACCTAGCAGGAATCAAGAGTGCTGTCGTGTTAGGTAGATACATTCTGCTTTAGACATATTTATTATGATGAGTCTTATGTTGCTGCTATTTTTTTTTTTTAAATCTTGTCAGGCAGCGACTTTTTTTGGTGTGTGTATGAAAGCACTTACTCTCTGTCTTCTCTGCTGAAATCAGGGTCCCATTTTCAGATGTGGGGGAGTGCCACAGAAACATCCAGCTATTCCAGTGTCTTTCAGGGCATCTATATAGCAGAGCTGTGATTAGAACCAAGTTTGTTGGTTTCAGTTCAGCACCTTAAGTACGACATCAGCCTTGAACTTGCATGAGAGAGAAGAGATGAAATTGGGAGGTGGGGGGGAGGAGTGTAAGCTACTGAGAGCAACTTCCTTCCCAGAGTTCGGCAAATGTCTTAAAAGCAGTAGTGGAAGCTCCATTGCTTTAGGAGTTCCTCGCTGTGCTATGAGACAGTATGTGCTGACTGGATGTTTCTAGGATAATGTAAAAGGAAATCCTTATTGTGCTATTCAGAATGATACACTAATATTCATCACTAGCTGACTTTTCTGTATCTCTCTTTGTTTTAGGCCTTGTACATCAAGGAACCTGAACCACAAAGCAACAATTCTAGCAATAATGCTTTGAACCAAGTTCCTGTACCTGCTACAGAGAAGGGTGGAAACCAATACAAAAGTCCCCTCCTAGCAACAATGGAACCCTCCAAAATCCCCCATGTGAGCAAAGGCTCTGGAGTACTGGAGTCAAAAGACGCCACAAAGGAGAGAAATCCAGACCTCATGCAGACTGGGAACCTAGCAGGCCCTGCAGTACATCAGATTACTGCTGAGCTTAATGCACCAACAGGTTCACAAAATCTGAAACCCCCACTATCGGTGACTCTGCCCCGAAGAGTACAGGAACGCAGTGCTGCCCCCAGTATTGCTTCAGTGAGCTCTCTTGCCTCTTCGTGCTTTGAACTAAGCCGTGGCAGTTTGACGTTTGAGTATGTATCTTCATGTCTGAATTGTGCTTTATCTGGACACCCTTCTTGTTATAGTCTTCCACCACACGTAAAGGAATATTTGTATCAGTTATAGGCTGAGGCCTCAAACACCAAAGATTTAGCCAGGAACTCAAATGAGCACTCCAGGAGCAAGTGAACTTCTGGGCTACGGCTATGCTACATTCCCCTTCTGAAAGAGGAATGCAGATAAAGCATGAGATTAGTAAATTAGCGCTTCTTTGCATTTTCAATCTCATGCCTCATTTGCATAATCTTACATGATCATGATTCTGGAAGAGGCTTTTCCAAAAACAGCTGTGTAGATGGGGTTCCTTCGGGGTGGGGTGAGGGGTGCCACCTGTCTACATGGCTGTTTGTTGGGGAAAAGCCTCTCCTGGAAGCGTAATTGCACGAGATTGGTAAATTAGCACTTCATTTGCATTTTTGATCTTCTTCATTTGCATTCCTTCTCTGAAAGGGGAATGTAGTGGAGCCATAGCCCTGGGGTCAAACTTAGATATGTGTGTAAGCAGATGCAGCTCTTTGCCTTTTTTTTCAGGGAATATTATCTCCTTACATGAGGGTTGATATTGCCTTTGTGCATTTAAGGCACTCTACAGGGTTCCACATAGCATGTCCCATGTCCCTTCTGTGAAGAGTATACTTGTACTCAAGGACAATAAACATATCCTTGGGATTAAATGGAGGGTAGATTTTCTACTTCAGTGCACACTAAAGCTCAATCTTGTGATGCAAACAGACTAAAAATCTAGTAGGTGTTGTCTATTTCCTACCCACGCTTCAAAAAGAAATAACTTTCAATGGTTTTTCATCATCAATGCGTGGATCATCTCATTAGGTGGCTGGAAAATTGAGATGGGGCCTGTGCTATAGGAAGTCAATGGGAGTCCTATGCATCTGGCTGTGTATAATCCCTTTATGTGAGCTGAAAGAAGTACATAAGTTTTTGTCAAAAGTGGTAGATGCTTCAAACTGGTTTCAGTTAAGTTTTAACTTTTTAAAGTCCAATACAGCCATACATCGGAAGTCAGTTTAAAATAGGAATTTCTTATGAATTTTTGCTGTAGGACAGTGCCATGTATGGGAACTGTATTGATAACATTCCAGGTGATGCATAGAGAGTTGACCACCCAAATTTAATCCACAGAACAGAAGATTTATACATGCATACTGTAGTTAGATTACTACTTTTAGTGAAGCATGTTCTGTTGTCCCTATGTACTACTAATACCAAGAGCAGATATTAATATAATAAACGCAGTGACTGTCCTCAACATTTTAAAGGAGTACTGTTTCTGGTAGAGGCCTTGTAAATTGCTCCTAAGTGCAGTGCTTTGAAAAACTGGGTTTCCATTACGCACAGTCAACCTGTGGAACTCCTTGCCCGAGGAGGCTGTGAAGGCCAGGACTCTATTAGGGTTTAAAAAAGAGCTTGATAAATTTTTGCAGGTTAGGTCCATAAATGGCTATTAGCCAGGGATAAAGTATGGTGCCCTAGCCTTCAGAACAAGGGCAGGAGATGGATGGCAGGAGATAAATCACTTGATCATTGTCTTCTGTTCTCCTTCTCTGGGGCACCTGGCATTGGCCACCGTCGGCAGATGGGATGCTGGGCTCGATGGACCTTTGGTCTGACCCAGTATGGCCATTCTTATGTTCTTATGACATATACTGTCTTGCTGGGAGAGGGTTTTTTTTCCCCAATGATAAACTGGAGTTCAGTGCGTTTTAATGTAGATTTTCCTTATGACTAATTCTTTTTCAACCAAAAATGAACCTCAACCCCGTGTCTCATAGCACATAGCATGTACTGATATTATGTATACATCCAGGGTTTTTCAGCTATTTGGCATCTGAACATATGACTGTCTTACAGTGAGGCTAATTTAACTGCGATGCCCCTGGGAGAGATCCAGCTAACAGTGCAATATGCTTCTTTGCGACGGAGTCTCATTGTGATGGTAAATGGTTGCAGGTAACACTCACTCACTGTCTGTATTTACCTATAATCTAAACGATATCTTTTCCCGTACATGTTAACGCTTCACTTCAGCATGTATCTCATGCAACACAGCCATGCTAATGTCACTGTAGGGAACATTTGCTGACTCAAACTGTGCAACTTTGCTAGGCACAAGAATGCAGAAATTGCATCTTAATTGAGTATTTTGTCTCTGATAGTGGCTGGTACTGCAGTTTTGTTGGAAAATGTTCCATAACTTTAGCACCCTAACAGGAAATAACCTGCCTGTACAGTACCTTTCTTACCACATAGATATATAGTGCTGTGTTTGTATAGGGAAGTTTCTACTGTGTTTTTCCCTGCCCTGCCCCAACCCAGCAGAGCTCTTCCCGCAGCCAACATTGGGTTTGCCCTGTTATACTTCGGATGTGTATTACAAGTTTCTGTTGAACTTTTTTCCAGCCCAAATTCTGCTTGCAGCCAGGCCTCTAGTTAACCTTAATAGCTGATATGTGCCCTGGGGTATTGGTCATGATTCTTCAAAAATAGATACCTACATTTTAATAACTTCATCCCGATGCAGCCACCAGAATGGCCTTATTTCTCAAACAGTGTGTCCAGCAACCAATGTTTTCTCTAACTTTTTTTCCATCTGTGGTCAGAATAAATATTATTTGCACCCAAGCATGTGCAGATGTGTACCACTAGTAGAAATACATACTGCTGGCTGTAGACACTCTGGTAATCAGCTGGGCTGCCCCTGAATCTCTCCGGGGCGTCACCCAAGAGCACAGCTTAGAGAATACCGGCAGCAGCTCACACTCAAGTCAGTGGGTTTAAACACTTTCTGTAATTGAATATGGAAGACCCAAAATCATTCCTTGTTCACAGACCAACCATCAAGACTGTTACTTTTTCATTCTGCAGCCCAAGGTTGGCCTGACTTTATTATGTAAATTTTGAAGGAGTCAGATGCTACTTACTGTATCAACACAGACTTGTTCTTTTTAAAGAAACTTGATGTCATCTTCTAATCATGGAGTAGATCCATATGTTCGTGTCTACCTGCTTCCAGATAAAAGATGGGCAAGTAGAAGGAAGACTACAGTTAAGAAAAAAACATTGGATCCCCATTATGATGAGAAGTAAGTAAGAAACTTAACAAATAGTTAACCCATTATTTTAAAGATTTGACTCAGTCTGCTTAATGAAATGGTTTGCATAGCTGTATGCATGTGTTACGCATAAAGAACTAGATGATACAAAGGCTTACAGCTTTTCTACAAAGGTTACTGTTAGGGGCTGGAATTTGCCAGTAAAGTTTGGCTTTCCCCATGTACACCAGTCTTCCCTGTATTTTTGGGGCAACCTAAGGTACTAAGTGACCCTCTACCTCAGTGGGCTGCAAAACCGTTGTAATCAAGACAGCCTCCTGGGCTAGGGCAGTATTGCTAACTGTGCTTCTGCACCTAAAATTTGCAGCATGTGCTAATTAAGCTGTAGCAGCGCTTTGATTCGATGCAGGGGAAGTGCATGGCTGTCAGTCAATGCTGTCTGCAGTCAGCTCACACCTCACTTCACTTGCGCTTACTTTACGTGCATGTTACATTAGTAATACAAGTAAGAAAAATCTACATGGACAGAAACTAGTGGAATCTGGCATCCCTGCATGTGGTAACAGTAAATAAAATATCTCATGGGCCAAACAGAGAACTTGGATGGGCTGCAGGTTGTCCACCACTCTTCTATGGCCATCCCTCCCTACTGCCTTTACAAAGTTCAGTAAATGCAGAATGCTGCTGTTTTGTCTCATAATTGATATGGTCCTCTTGTAGTCTCTCCCCGTTTTGCCTCTTGGATGTCAGTCTTTCTTGTGGTGCACCAAACCAGCGGAAGTCTCTTCATTCTAATTTTCTTTGAAGCCCACTGACTGCTTTTTCATTTCCACAAAGACTCAAGTCCTTGTTTTGAGGAATGGGCTTGTTGCATGTCTAAATTACAGTCTAGGTTGTAAACAATTTCATCCATTTGTATAGAGCTATCAACAATAGTGCTTAGAACACTGATAAAATTAAGAAAAACCTACTACTTGACCAACATTTTTTGAAAGTGACTTTGGGTTCCTTTATTTTTGGAGCCCACCTAGATACTGAAGGGGTGTTACAAAAATGGGGAGTCTCACGGGGAGCAGAACTATTTTAAAAAAATCTTAGACCTTGTCTTTCTTAATGCTCTGGAACTGTTTTACTCAACAGATGACTGCTGTGTATTTGCATCTCTGCTCCTTGAAAGCCACATCACTGTTGGGATCACGTCCTCTTCTCTCCCTTCCCTTCCCCCCTATAATATCATTTGTGCTGTACTACTGTATTTCACAAACAGCATTACATAGTATTCACTATGTTGAAACACTCCCTCTGGGAAAAACTATTTAGCCATACTACTTATCTTCGGCTGTGGCCACACTTGGCCAAAACTTCAAAATGTCCATGCAAATGGCCATTTCGAAGATTACTAATGAAGCGCTGAATTGAATATTCAGCGCTTCATTAGCATTAGGACGCTTGGCTCAGTGCGGCTACACGGGGTCCTTTCCAAAAGGACCCTGCTCCTTTCGAAACCCCCTTATTCCTCTCAGTGGTGGAGAATAAGGAGACTTCGAAAGGAGCAGAGTCCTTTCGAAAAGGACCCCTGTGTAGCCGCACGCTTTCGAAAGCGGTGCTTTGGAAGTGCTGCGGCCGGAAGCGTCCTAATGCTAATGAAGCACTGAATATTCAATTTAGCGCTTCATTAGTAATCTTCGAAATGGCCATTTTGAAGTTGTGGCCAAGTGTGGCCACAGCCTTCCATACATAACACCATAGACATAATTTTGTCTCTAGTCTTGTCTAGCATAAGTATGTACCAGAATTGTAACGGTCAGTTACCCTGCCTTCTTTTCCTTTATCATGCCTTAATTATGACATAGGGTTTGTTTTCCAGAATGTCTCTCCATGTGTGAGGGTTTGATTGTTGGCATCTTCTATTTGATGGTACATTTTGTCCTATCGACATTCTGATTCTGTGGGAGAAGAGATGTTCATAAGTAGCAGTTCATCCCAAAACCTGTCTTGTAGATTGCCTGTGTTCCCCTGCTGTGGTGGAAAGGGCTCATCAGCCCTCAAAGTGTTTGTTCTGTCATTGATCTAGAAAGTAATTGGTTGCAGCAATTAAGTTTTTAAAGTATGGAGATACTGTTACCACAGACTAGTTGTAGGACCTAATCTTCACTGAACAGGTAGGGTATGAACCTTAGAGTGGTTCAAGTTACACAGATCAATTACAGAACTCCTGTTTTAGACACTAAGGTTTGTATTTGAATGGATAGCAAGGTTCTCAATCTTTGATTACAATTCACTTTGTAGGGTATACCTTATTCTATAAAGCACAGGCATGCTATAACTTTAACAATACTAATTTGTTCTCATGGGTGCTTGTAGGTGTGTTGTGTTTGGGTTTTCCTATTACTGTTTTGATTCTGGTCTTTTAAAATGCACTTTTTGAAAACTTGTTTTAGATTTGAATTTTTTGAATCTTTGGAAGAAGTTAAGAAAAGGACACTAGATGTTGCAGTGAAAAATAAAATATCGTTTATTTCACGTGAAAGAAGGGAATTGGGAAAAGTAAGTTAAACTATGAAGCTCTATGTAGTGTTAACCATGTGTTTAGTCTTTTCCTTAGAAGATGCTTGTACATCTGTTCATACTCTAACTTTTGTATAAGACTTACATTTGAAATGCCTTTTCTGGCCCTCAGTGCCTGAAATCTTTATTACATGTGCTACTAAATTGTAGTTCTGGCAGTTAGGGCAGGCTAGAGAACAATATCGGTGAAAATTTGTTTTGCATTTTGGAAGTGTTTGTGCCAAACAGAATAAACTCACTCTTTTCTAGAAATGAAATTTTGCAATACTTTTTTTTAGTACAGAGCAAAATATTTCCACTGCAAAATATGCCCCCTTGCTGACAATGAACCTGGGTTCCCCAGTAACTTACCTGATAGGTTGCTGAAGTATTGGGAATAACATTTAAACTTTTTCTGGTTTAAGAACTCCCATGCAGAAGAGTGAATTTTGTCAGCCACAGTGATGGAAAATAACAGTTGCGCTCAGTGCTGAGGTTTAACAAAATGCTTGAAGTTCAACTCCTTGGAAGAAGAGCTAGCTCTAGGTTTTTTGACTGAACAAGTTCAATGTATACTAACAGACTTGATTTTAATATTGGCTATAAAGCATGGTTTATTTTTAAAAGGTGCTGATTGACTTGTCAAAAGAAGATTTAATTAGAGGCTTTTCACAATGGTAAGTTTGTATTCACAGCTTCAAAGCTTGTTAATAAAGTAGGACACTTATAATAAAGGTGTTTCATTTAAGCTTTATTTGCAAAATTATGTGCAAGGTTTTGCAATTTTGGTTGAGTGACTAGTCCATTATCAACTGCAAATATACAACTAGTGTAAATAAGGAACCAAATATGAAATGGTTCTTGTTTACTAGTACAAATATATTCAGAGAGGATTAATAAGTTACAACTGTATTAGTGATATTTGCAGACTAATATGGAATAGTTGACAAATCCAGTGTGGGGGACTATAAAATACATTGCAAACATGTCATTAAGGGTCTAACAGATTTTTTTTCCATAACCTGGAAACAAATCTGAAATTTGCTAAGTCTTAATTGCCACTACTGATTTTACAAGCTTCAAGTGACAGTATTAATGTATAGGAATG
This sequence comes from Carettochelys insculpta, assembly GCF_033958435.1. Taxonomy (NCBI): domain Eukaryota; kingdom Metazoa; phylum Chordata; order Testudines; family Carettochelyidae; genus Carettochelys; species Carettochelys insculpta. The sequence goes on from NC_134144.1 coordinate 62,997,093, forward strand.
ATGAAAACCTTAAGATATTCAAGATCATTCAATGTCCTAGTTTCAGACTTGAAAGCTTTAAAGATCATAGTCTGAAGCTACAGAAGCAAAAAAAAAAAAAAAAAAACCCTAAAAATTAAGTGCTTGTTCAACATTAAGATGACTGTCTGCACAGTTTTGCTGTTTTTGAAATCAGTGATGTCTACCCATCATATATTCTTTTGGTTACAACTAGTGAGACCATTTTATGCTGTCTGAACTTGAATTTTTTCTATGGCCCATTTTTCCCCCAGCACATGTGTATGTTGCTTTGTTTCAAAGTTCCTAACAAGTGCTGGAATGCATGTCAACCGTTTTTCCCCTTCTCTCATCTCCCTCATCCATGCATATTGTATAAAGAAAAGCAAAAGCTTCAAAAAGTGACGAGTTGTTAACTCCTTCAGCTCCTCACTTGCAGAACTGACAGCTAACACTGAGTAGAGCTTAAAAGCTTGCTTTTCATCAAGGCTGGGTCTACATTAGAGTTTTGTCAAAACTCAGGGAACATCTACACACTTAAAGCATCCTGTTGACAAAGTCTTGACTGAACTCCATTTTCCTCAACAGTATTATTCCTCCAAAATTTGAGGCATAACAATTGCTGGACAGAATACTGTCGACAGAGAGGGCTTCCGATTGCTGGGCAGGTCTCTTTGCAGACCTGCTAATCTGTTTTATAGCACCAGAGGGCAGTGCTGTCTCGCAGTTCTGTCAACAGAGCAAACTGTGTGTAGATGCAATCTGACAGAGTGGCCGTGTCTACACTAGCCCCAAATTTCGAAATGGCCACGCAAATGGCCATTTCGAAGTTTACTAATGAAGCGCTGAAATGCATATTCTGTGCTTCATTAGCATGCGGGCGGCCGCGGCACTTCGAAATTGACGCGGCTCGTCCCGACGGGGCTCCTTTTCGAAAGGACCCCGCCTACTTCCAAGTCCCCTTATTCCCATGAGCAGATGGCCATTTGCGTGGCCATTTTGAAGTTTGGGGCTAGTGTAGACGTAGCCAGTTTCTGTCAAGATTACCCTGTTGACAGTAACTTTTGCTGACAGATGCTTCTAGTGTAGATGTAGCCCAATAGTTTAGTCCAGTGCTGTATCTCACCCATGATATCTCAAACAAAATGATTCAAAACTCCTTGATGGCACTTATTTACATTGGCTTGTTTTCTTACTGATGCTTCTTGTAAATATAGTATTTATAGACCTATCTGTTGTCTCTGGCAGGTATGAGCTGAGAACATACAGAAAGAGCGGACGTTGATGTATCATTTTGCCTTACATGCAGTGACTACTTTTATTCTTTATATGGTGTGTGTGTGTGTATATGTATATTCTGTAACTATTTTAAAACTTCAGGATATCGTACACGAAGCAAGTTATGTGAATGTTTTATATGTCACCTTTTTTATGACGGGCCATCATTTAGAATAGGTAGGAATAAGGAATTGAAGTCTTCCTGTTTTAGACTGGCTCTAAATGTGTTAATACCTGCATAATATATGCAAAGAAACATTACTTTCCATATTTGATCACAAACAAGAATACTTCTAGCCCGAAGAGTAATTCTCTTCTCCAGACTTAACACAATGCTTTAACCTAGTGCAGTTTCAAACCACTTCTTTGTACAAGTTGATAGCAGCTCAAAAAGCTATTACAAATCCATGTAATAGTCTAGATACTATTGTGTTACCGTTCAACTGTCCAGGAGTGAGAGTGTGGTTTTTGTGGGGGTTTTTTTTTGTGTGTGTGTTTTTGTTTTTTAAACAAAACAAACTAAGTGCTCTCTGGAAAGGGCTACCTACATAAAAGCCAGCAAAGCAGGGTGATTATCTTTACCAAATTATCAATGGGGTTTTGGTCTGTGATGGCTTAATGTTGAATGTATTACTGTACAGTCTACTTATACAAAATTCTTAACAGGATTTTATTTTAATCATGGGCAAGTATGTGTCAAAATACACAATAAATTGTTTAAAAATGGTTTTAGTCTTGCTTGTGAAACAAATGCAACCTGCGGCCCAAGTCTAGCACTCAGTAGCACAGCTGGCTCAAAGTACTAGCACAGGCTTGCTCCTACTGAATCAGCAAGTTGCAAATATCTGGTTTTAGGTCTGAGGTATCAATCTTGTCTGACTGAATCCCAGAATATTCAAATCCTGCTCCCCAGAGTAACTGTCAATATCCAAAAAAAACCTCTGCAACAGGCAGCTACAAGTCCAGTAGTAGATACGGATCACTCTAGCCTAGCTAAAACTGGATCTTCTGCATGAACTCATCTAATGCAGTATTTTCTGTAGTGATTGGGGTGACTGAGGTATTTCATACTTTTTTTTAATTACAGTTCTATGTTGCACAGATATTTAAAGCACACCTCTAAAACAGTAGTTGTTTACACTCAAGCTAGATGCCAAAGGATGAATAGCTTTTTTTTAATCAGTTGCAATCTCCCTGTCTTATAAAGAATGGACTGAAGGTAAGTGGGTGGTGGGTTTTTTTTCCTCCTTTTCTCCAGACTAGTTAGTTTTACTTTCAGAACCATACTCTACTGCAATGGACTAATAAAATAAGTGCAACAGTAATAAGATTTTTACTAATTTATTTTAGTCAAATATTGTAAAATTATACATCAAGAACAAACAAAGGCTGGAAGTAGCTGTAAATATACTAGATCTACTTACAGGTGAGGTTTTTTTTTTTTTACATATTTAAAATCTTCAATGAGCTAGCAATTTCAGATTCTGCACAGCAGGTACAATGTCATCCACATTGCTGATTTCTGAAACAAGAGCACAGCAGTGACTCACAGGTATACAGACAGAACAGTAATAGTCTACATATTGTTTTAGCTTCAGTGTTAAATGTCTTACTACAACTTAAATTCTCTTTGGAAATAGACTATCTAGTCAAGGGTTTTAGGTTGCTCATGCAGACCCATCCTCCCTGCTCTTAAAGGTGAGAGCAACAAGTCAGGGTCAGGCCCAGCTTTTCCATATAGACTCATAGAAGAGTAGGACTGGAAGGGACCTCAAGAGGCCATCGAGTCCAGCCCCCTGCCCTCACAGCAGGACCAAGCACTTTCTAGACCATCCCTGAAAGCCATCTATCTAATCTCTTCTTAAATATCTCCAGTGATGGAGATTCTACCACCTCCCTTGGGAATTCGTTCCAGTGTTTGATCACCCTGACAGTTAGGAACTTTTTCCTAATGTCCAACCTGAACCTCCCCTGCTGCAATTTAAGTCCATTGCCTCTTGTTCTATCCTCAGAGGCAAAGAAGAACAAGTTCCCTCCCTCTGCCTTATGACTCCCTTTTAGATACCTGAAAACTGCTATCATGTCCCCCCTCAATCTTCTCTTTTCCAAACTAAACAAGCCCAATTCTTTCAGCCTTTCTTCATAGGTCATGTTCTCTAGACCTTTGATCATTCTCGTTGCTCTCCTCTGGACCCTCTCCTGTTTCTCCACATCCTTCCTGAACTGTGGTGCCCAGAACTGGACACAATACTCCAGCTGAGGCCTAACCAGTGCAGAGTAGAGCGGGAGAATGACTTCTCTTGTTTTGTTCACAACACACCTGTTAATGCATCCTAGAATCATGTTTGCTTTTTTTGCAACAGCATCACACTGTTGACTCATATTTAGCTTGTGGTCCACTATAACCCCTAGATCCCTTTCTGCTGTACTCATTCCTAGGCAGTCCTTTTCCATTCTGTATGTGTGACACTGATTGTTCCTTCCTAAGTGGAGCACTTTGCATTTGTCCTTATTAAACTTCATCCTGTTTACCTCAGCCCATTTCTCCAGTTTATCCAGATCCTTTTGAATTATGACCCTATCCTCCAAAGAAGTTGCAACCCCTCACAGCTTGGTATCTGCAAACTTAAGTGTACTTTCTATGTGAATATCTAAATTGTTAATGAAGATATTGAACAGAACCGGTCCTAAAACAGACCCCTGCGGAACCCCACTAGTTATACCTTTCCAGCAGGATTGAAAACCATTAATAACTACTCTCTGGGTACGGTTATCCAGCCAGTTGTTCACCCACCTTATAGTAGCCCCATCTAAGTTGTATTTGAGTAGTTTATTGATAAGTATATTATGTGAGACCGTGTCAAATGCTTTACTGAAGTCTAGGTATATCATATCCACTGCTTCTCCCTTATCCACAAGGCTCATTATTAGATCAAAGAAAGCTATTAGATTGGTTTGACATGATCTGTTTTTAACAAAACCATGCTGGCTGTTCCCTATCACCTTACCACCTTCCCAGTGCTTGCAGATGAATTCTTTAATGACCTGCTCCATTATCTTTTCTGGCACTGAAGTTAAGCTGACTGGCCTGTAGTTTTCTGGGTTATTCTTGTTCCCCTTTTTATAAATGGGTACTATATTTGCCCTTTTCCAGTCTTCTGGAATCTCTCCCGTCTCCCATGATTTTCCAAAAATGATTGCTAAAGGCTCAGATACCTCTATCAGCTCCTTGAGGATTCTAGGATGATGGCCAGCTGCTGGTTGTTGCTCCCTTATTCAGCAGCACTATTACTACTAGTAAATACTTTTCTCTAGGCCTTGAAGCAGGGTGTCTCCCCTCTGATACCTGTTGTGTATGAAATAAGTTCTTCCTTACTACCAGTCCCAATAGTTGTGACCCTCTAAAAACAAGTAAGAATGCAATCTGCAGTCATTTTGCATGGTGTACCACCCCAAGCCAAGCTACAAGCCCTTATTTACCTGAACAGGAAGAATCTAGACATTTTCCTCTAGCCAGAAATGCAACCCTCTTAACTGCAAGTGGGTGAAGAATTTAGTTGTAACAAACATCTCTTCAGCATGACTAGCTATGTATTTTAACGGCAGTTCTCAACCACTGAAGTTGCTGTCAGAATGACCTTGCCAATACACTTCTAGCCTAGCCCAAATGAACAGCCCCTCCCCAACTACCCCCATGGCACTGCACTCACCTATGTCATTAAGACTTAGAGCCATAGCCCCTGATTGAGGGAGCAAGTGGAACTACTCCAATTCCTTGCTAATTTGTTTATGGGTAGATAAGACTGAATACCAGCACATAAGCAGCTTTACACACCCCACCCTGGAAGGACTACGAAGCATGGGGTTTAGTCTACAGCTCCAGCTTAGCCAGGGATGAAAGCACCCCTAAACTTAGGCTAGCAAAGTAGAGTGGAGTATGCAGAGCAAGGGGGAAACAAACAGTGGCTGTTAACATGGGCTGTTGACACAGGGTGGCCATGTCTACACTTGCCCACTGCTTCAAAGGGAGCACAGTAATCAGGGTGATGGGAGATTACTAATGAAGTGCTGCACTGAATATGCAGCACTGCATTAGGCTAATTCTCCCCCATGACAACATCAAAGTGTCAAACTTAAGAGTGCCCTCAGCTACACGGCATGCTGTCACATTGAAGTTTGACACATGGGGGAGAATTAGCCTAATGAAGTGCTGCATAGTCAGTGCAGCACTTCATTGGTGATCTCCCATCACCTTGATTACCATGCCCACTTCGAAATACAGGGCAAGTGCAGACATAGCAGGTATGTCTTAACTATAAACTTAAGATTCAAGATCAACTATTTCTGTCTCCCCTGCTTCCCTCTCCTACTGCTCTGCAACAAGCAATACGTGGCATGCTCATAACAGGGAGGCACAAGCCCACTCTGACTGATTGGACATAAAGCTTAGGACCACCACAACTATGCACATACCACACACTGAAGCTTCCAGTGAAGGTTAGTTTGGGTGGAGGAAATTCTGGCATGCTAAGGCATGTAAAAAATGACATACCTAAAACATGAAGCAAATCTTGAATAAGTGCTTGAAATACAGGAAAGAAGTCTTCATGTTCTTCCAGTCTGTTGATAATACTGAAAGAAGTCAATTGTAATTTTAAAGTTAGTCCTGCAGAAATGATGTGTACAAGTGTATTGTTTACGTAAGTGGCATGGATTTATTCTTTACAGGATTGGATTGGAGGTGCGCGCGCACACATACACGCTCAACCATATAATTGACAGCCTAGTAGCACCTGCTACAGAGGCAGCTGCAAGAAAGCTGGTGGGGCTGGGGGAAACACTACTGATTTTAGCTGTTCTTGTTATCTTTAACAATGTCCTGTTTAAGGTCATTTCTCCAGTTATTTCTTGAGCCAGTGAATTTCACAAGCTACTTGTAAACCCACTGAAAGAATTTTTCAGTTAACGCTGATGCCGTTCATTTTCACTGATGTTCTGGGTACCATGAAACAAGCCTGAGGTACCATCATCTATCTCTGCAGCTGCCTCCTGTAAAGTTCTTTCCCACAGAGGGTTCAAACACCAACAAGCCCCAAAGCTACAAAAGCATTTTAAAATATTTACAAGGGAACCTAAGGTCTGATTCAATGAAATGAACAAACCAGTTTCCTAATGAGTTTCCTATTAAGATGGTTCAGCTGTACGAGTAGCTCTTCTACTCACCCACATGCAATATTTGTGTCTGTTGTAAAGTCCACAACTTAAATAGGATATCACTATTATTAATATATTAAAAAAAAAGCCTTCTGAGCTTGACTTTGGCCTGAAGATTTGAGGGTTTTTTTTCTTTTTTCCTCCATTCCCACCCCCCTCCACCATTGCAATATGAAACCCTGTTTTCCTGAGTCAAGTTCTCCAGTCCATTTATTCTGGCTATTCCTATACTTTCACGAGACAGTTCAATGTAAGAGTTTAGAAGGGTTAAAGTAATCCTAACTGGCTCTCATAACTCAAATAGCATGTGCTCTTACACCTGTTACAAAAGCCCAAATACCTTTGGATGTCTTCAGTCCCTAGCAACTGCTCTACCTGTTGAGTCATGTTTTCATTAATTACATTGCATAGCTTTCCAACAGTGTTCACCAGTACAGCAGGTGGAGCTGAATGATCTGAAAAAAACCAAATATGCAACAACATGGAAATATTCTGTGCATGAAGCAATTATGGTATCCCTTTCATTAATCTTTAGAAAGAGGTGAAAACACACCACATCCTAGCATTCAGAGAATACACCAACTGTAAAACTTGTAACTCTTCCTTCACTATTTGAGAACGTGATCAGTGTGGTGGTTCTGAGGAGTCTGAGTGGCTCAAAAAACACTTCTGCAACAAGAATTTTAAATTCAGCTGAAATCCTATGAGAGTAAAGAATAATAAAGAGTGATACTATTAAGTCTTCTAACCTGTAGTGAAAAAACAACATAAGAAAGCTCCATATTCCTTGTCATTCACTGCAACATTAATTCTGTCCAGCATGCAGGCCAAAAGCATGGTGTGTGTGTGTCGCACACAACTTGCTCAGCCACCCCACCCCAGCAGTGACTGTGTCTCTACCAGATGTTCTGGGCTCCCAAACTGACCTGCTTGCACTGCTAGGGAGGGAGTCATGGCCACTTCTGACTTCCCTCTACTTTCCTATCAGAAGTAACTTTTCTGCAGGAAGCAAAGAAATTGGGGATTGGGAGGGGAATTAATTCTGTGCACATGCAGTGACTTAGATTTCTCCAGGAGTAGCCTTCAGGGCAGCAAAACAACTAGTAATCCAGATGGAAAGGGGCTTACAGTAACTAGTCCATAATCACAAAACCCCATAAGCAAAGTAGTTACTCCATTCTAGGAGTAACTGAGTGGGTTCTCTTGCGTTGTATAGATCTGTTTTAAGATTTCAATTTTTAAATAAAATAGTACTCCAAGGGAGAAAATAATGTTACTCAAGCTCTAGAAAACAGACTGAAAATTGGACGTAAAAGCAAATTCATTAAAAATCAAAATGTCTACAACAGCATAAGACTGGTCTTCAGAGGACAGAATCAGTTATTTAAGTTGTAGTTACACTGAAAACATGCTAGAAAACCTCCCAATGCAGATAAAATTGTCTTTTTAGACTTTGCCCTGTCGTTCAGGGAGGGACTGAAAAAAAAGGGGGGGTGCAAGAAGAACATTGTGTACAAGTAAAATGATCAGAGGATCAATGGCTACATGAGGATAGTGGTTTTAATTAAATATGTGGAAAAAGAAAAATCCCAGATGCTTTCTTTCATTATTCTACCACCACTTCTTCCAAGTCACAGAATGTTGCAGGTAAAACAGTTATATATGGATGATAATCAGATGAAAGGCAAATGTGTGTGTGTGCCTCCATTTCCTTCTCTTTTTGCACTGCTATGCAGGGAAGTTAACCCTGCTTGGCACAAGTAGAGGAACGTTCTGGGTGGAACACAGTCAGTTAGGAAGGGGTTAAAATGGACCCAGATCAACACAGGGTTCAGAGAGACAATGCAAGTGCCAATGTGTCATGAACTGACACATGCAGTGAAACTGAGGAGAGACCCAAGATCAAGAACAAAGGACTTGGATGTGAAAGGGGAGGATAAGTTCTGGAAGAGGCTGGCTCTCTCTCATGGGGCTGACTGAAGAGGTCAGAGAGAGAGGACAGAGCCTAAGATGGAATCTGCCACAATTTAACTGGTATTCCTTGACCAGAACAGACTATGCTTTAATTTATGGGGTACATTAGTCCCTCGAATATACAAATATCTACCAGGAATCTTTTTTAATTGGACTTGCCGGGCAGAGCTCATAGTGAGAGAGAGGCAGGGGTGCTTAACCTGAAAAAATGGTACTTTTTAGGGGTCTGTCACATGGAAGGGGGTTCTCCATGAGACTGCTTAAAAGTTGGGGCACTGCATCAGTCCTGTCAGTGAAGACAGAGGGGCTTCTCCTCTTCAAGCTAAAGATGGGGACTCTATGTTTTGATTTTTTCTAATCACAAACTGACTATTCATTTCACAATACAGTACGTGCACCATCATCTCTTATGTCAAAATTAACAGTCTCAGCCAACTTTTAGTTACTTGTAAAGTGACCTAAGTGCAAAGCAGTAAGTCTTTACCTAGTCCTAAGAGATCGTGGAGGTTTCTCATAGCATTGGTCATTTCTCCAAGCTTTGTGTAAACTTCATTCATTCTTGGATAAACTCCAATCAGAGAATTCACATCAAACAACTTTTGAAAGTGAGAGACAATTGCATACAGTGTTTGTAAGGAAGGCATCTGGCTGTTCTGTAGCAAGCACAAAACATAACTTGTTAGAGAAAGTTACTGCTTAGCAATACTGTTTTAACCAGGGACTGTCCAGTAGACTCTGAAGAAAAACAGATGTATCTTACTAAAGGAACACTAGTAATGAATATATTTAAAGACCAAAGTTTAATCCTTTGCCAAATATGTCCATTCTTTTGGTACAGGAGTAACCTCACTTTTAGTGCATTGGGGAATATCTTTTAAGGTTTTGCTGGGGTGATTATAACTAGACAAAATAAGATAAGCCTAATATGATGATTACACATCTTTGAACCAAACCCATCCCTTGTCTAATGCCTTTGATATTAACAGTTACACCTGTGATTAAATAGTTTTTGCCATGATATTTTCATGCATCTTTTTCTGAAACCTTATACAGGCTTGGAAATGCACAACTCTAGTCAATATACAAAGAGTACCCACAGGACTTTCAGAGTAGCTTTTGACATAGAAAATAAAACTTCTGAAGCTCACCTTCTCCTTATTTTCTACTTCTTCCAACATTGTATCTACTATGAACTGTAGGTCTTCAACACGAATGCATTCACTGTTACCTGTGTCTACAGTATGCCAGGGCACCAACTCCAGTGACAGCTTTCTCAGGGATTGGTGCAAATCCTTTTATAACACATAAATAATTGAGTTGTTAAAGAAGGCACAACACTTAATTAAGTAGAATAGCAGTCAGTTCATAATTTTATAAATATGAATTGGCCATGCTGATTTACTGCAAGATGCATAATCCACTCTTGTAGATTTAATTTCCATGAAACCAGTAAACACAAGCTCTTTGTTTATTTTAAGCCTCAAACAGAGCAGTGTACGTGATTTTTTTAAGTGTAGTTATTGTTTTGTTAACAGATCCTAGCAGTTCATTACAGTGAGACTTGCTTAAAACATAACATCTTTATTTACACTAAAAAATCCAATAGTCTAGGAAGAAAGAAAACAGAATGAAACGTAAAAATATACAATATAAATCTTACAATTTTTTTCAGGGACTCAAGCTACACGTGGAATAATCAAATATAATGTATGATACCATATTTGAGTGGAGGAATATATGTAATCCTTTCCATATCACAGGATTAGAGCAGGGTGAATATTTGATTTTTCAGTTCATTGGTAATTTCAGAAAGTTTTAAACTTGTTTCAGGTCAAATGAAATCTATGTTTCAATTTTGATCATTTTACATAACTGATTTTTTTTAAAAATAAAACTGAGGGAAACTTTTAAAGTTGTTCTTCTTGTAAACTGAAGAACTCGAATACTATTTTGAAATGAAACAAAATATTTTGATTTCAGGTTTTCTGGGGGAATGGGATTTCTGAATGAACCATCTGGTAAAAATCAAATTTACAAGTGCTTCAATGTCATCAAGCTTCAATGTCATCAAACTTCCATACCGCCCCCCCACCCAGAAAAAATTTGCCTCACTGTATCCAGGATGCTACATTTTAAGGGGGTACATGAATGAAGTGACTGAAATAATAGCGTAAGATTTGAAAAAAAAATTAAATCGTAATCGTTTTCAAAGCTACATATGCCATTGTGGATCATGGACTGAAAGGATGATCCCCACCTTAAGGAATGCAAAGCTAAATACAATAATTTATTACCTTTAGGGACAATAGCTGGTCTGCCCACATTTCTACTGTAGGAAGAAGATGCTCAAAACCACATTCTTGTCCATTTTCTTTCATGTAATTTTGGACTGGCCCTTTACTCCACTTATATATTACCAAAGGAGCTCTTGGACTACTTAGAACAGAATCAATCCTAGACAGCACCTTTAACATCAAAGAAATGTTTTGATAATTACATGATGCTCTTATTTAGCCTAGAAAATTACATCATAGTTTCAACAATTACTGTTGTGCAGTGTGAATTTTTATTCTGCATGCTTGAATACTAATCTGTGCAATTTATTCAAAGAGAAACATCTAGTTACTCACATTACAATTAACAAACCACTTACAACTTTCATTAATAGTAAAAACGTGTGCACAGTTCACAAGACAGGAAGAGAGAAAAATCTTATGAGGCAAGCTTCAAAAAGTTATTTTTTCAAGCCTTCAAAACAGTTAAATGCAAAGGGAAAGTCTCATTCATGGAAGTTTGGTATGCTTAAAAACACATTTCAACACCACTATATAGATCTAAATGCAACAAATGTACGGTGCAAATATTAGCCAGGATATTTGTGTACAAGTCTACTGAAAAACCAACACCTACTTCCTTTGGAAACTGGTTTCATTACATTTGCATGCAGTATTTTAGATTTGTTCAAACAAACAGGAGAAACTATTCCATCCAAATGCAGGAGAAGGTAAAGACAGATAACTGGTATGGAATGGTGAAGTTTATTGGACTAATGAGTAACAAGCAAGCTTCTCTCAGAGAAGAAAAAGGGAGCAGTAACAGCAATATTGCAGGCTAATGGTGAATACATTGGACCTGTCATAGAGTATTACTGCTTGCCTTGAGCAAGATCTGGGGGTAGAATGCAAAACCAATGGCCAAGCAAAGCTACATAAGAATGGCCATACTAGCTCAGACCAATGGTTCACCTTTCAACAGTGGTTGGTGCCAGAGGCTTCAGAGGCAATGAACTGTTAGAACAGAACAATTATTAAGTGATCCAGCCCACTGTCCAAACACAGCTTCTGGCTGCCAGCCAGCCGCTAAGGAACACACAGGTATGGGCCTGCATCCCTGACCATCATGGTTAATAGCCATTGATGGACCTATGCTCCATTACGCCATCTAATGTTTTTTGAACCCTTTCATATTTTTGGCCTTCACAAAATCCTGGCAAAAGTCAGGTTCACTGTGTATTACATGGAAAAGGAACTTAACTTTTGTCTGTTTTAATCCTGCTGCCAACTGAATTCATTCGGTGACCCCTCGTTCTTGTGTTATGTGAAGGAGTAAATAAAATTTCCATATTAATTTTCTCCACACCAGTCAAGATTCTGCAGGCCTCCATCAGTCTCTTTTCCAAGATGAACAGTTCCAATCTTTTGAAATGTTCCTCATATAGAAGCTGTTCTAGAACCCTAACCATTATTGTTGCATCTCTAAGAGCAATCATAAGTTTATGTAGTATGCAAGGTGTTGACATACTGTGGATTTACCATCAAGGGCCCTTAATAGTTTCCTGTCAAAGCCATTTTCATGTATTCCAATGGAGCTTCACTTGTAAAGACCTTGGAAATCTGACAAACTGCTAGTTAGCAGGCCAAGCTAAACCTGTGAAAGGAGCACTGTGCTGGCACTTCCTTGTCAGATGGGTGCGGGGGGGGAATCAGAATGTTTAGTTAGATTGTATGCTATTTGGGGCAAGAATCATGTATTTGTTCTGTGTTTGTACAGTGTGTCTAACATAACAGCATCCAGGTCCATGACTGAGGATCCAAGGCATTACCATACCATAAATAATACAAACAGGTGAGCATACCTCACACTGCAGGTCACAACAACACATTTCTTTTTACACTATTACACCAGAATTCACAGTTAGCTAACCAACTATGTTTTGATAGACAAAAGTTTCCCTCATACACAGGAATGACTTCACTCACTCCACATCACTTATACCCTTAACATGGAACATAACACGGAGGGGATTACTAGAAGGTAGATGCATAACTGGTTGGATTACCGTTATCAATGGTTTATAGGCACACTGGAAGGGCATAACAAGTGGGGTTCCACAGGGGTCAGTTTTGGGACCAGTTCTGTTCAATATCTTTATTAACAAATTTGATAATGGCATGTAGAGTACTCGTATAAAGTTTGCAGATGATGCCTCGCTGGGAGAGATTGCAAATGTTTTGGAGAATGGGATTATAATGCAAAATAATCTGGACAACTGGAGAAATGGTTGAGGTAAATAGGATGAAGTTCAATAAGAGCAAATGTAAAGTACTTGTTTAGAAAAAAAAATCCAATTCACACATACAAAACAGGAAATGATTGCATAGGAAGGAGTACTGCAGGAAGGGACCTAAGGGTCATAGTGGACCACAAGCTTAATATGAGTCAAGCGTGTGACACTGTTGAGAAGGAAAAAAAAAAGTAATCCTGGAATGCAGCAATAGGTGTATCATTAGCAAGACAAGAGAATAATTCTTCCACTCTATTCTGTGCTGATTAGGCCTCAACTGGAGTAGTGGATTCAGTTCTGGGCAACACATTTCAAGCAAGATGTGGTGAAATTAGAGAAGGTCCAGAAAAGAGCAACAAAAATTATTAAAGATCTACAAAACATTGTCTATGAGGAATAACTGAAAGAATTGGGTTTGTTTAATTTGGAAAAAATAAGACAGAGGAGACATCATAACTTTCAAGTATCTAACAGGTTGTTGCAGGGAGGAAGGATGAAAATTATTTTACTTAACCACTGAAGGTGGGGCAAGAAGAAATGGGCTTAAATTGCTGCATTGCAGGGTTAGGCTGGACATTAGGAAAACTGCCTAATTCTCAGGGTGGTTAAGCACTAAAATAAGTTGACTAGAGAGGCTGTGGAATCTCCATCACTGGAGATATTTAACAGCAGGCTAGATAAGCTTCTGTCAAGGATGATCTACATGGAGCTTGGTCCTTTTGTGAGTGCATGGGACTGGATCTGATGTCCTCTCAAGGTCCCTTCCAGTTCTAGTATTCTATGATGCCGTAAGTATTGCAAAGTACATTGAGCAGACCTTCTGTTCTGGAGAACTTTTCAGACACAGTGGTCTCTGTGCTCTGTCAATCTATTCTCTCTGCCTTCTTGCAATTTGATATGGTAACTTAACACTAATAGGTTCATGATGGACAGCCCTAACCTTAGTGCTATTAGATACTATAAAGAATGGGATTACACATGAAAACTGTGAATCACAATACCACATGTTTAAGTTTAAATAGTTACATGATATTAGTCTTCTATGTTTCATTATAAAAGTTATCTGGAATTGAGAACAATCAATTTAAAAGCTGCATCTATACCTCTAAGTATCTCTTGCACTTTGCTTGTGGCTGAACTTCTCCTGTGATACACTCAGATTCATTGTTTATCTTTTCTCCCGTAATAATCCCATGTGATCTAAATGCAAGACAAATATAGCATTTCATACAAGGGCTCTCAATGGCACCATTTAGTTTCAACTTGAGTAGAGGAAAAATACATTGGCTCGTACAGCTAAAATCTCCATCTCTTAGCCTATGTAGCTGAAACAGTTTGTAAACTCTCCAAAAACCCACCAAAATAGTATCACCCTTTTCACGTTGTCTGAAATTTTGGTCAGAACAACACTGCTTTAAACCTAGGGTAGATGGGACTCTGAGCTGTACTGTCAGCTCTCTTCTTTGGATGCCATCCCATCATTTCAGAGATGCACCAGCATCTTCCATATACCCACTAAATCACAGATTCGTGGATGACAACATGGTACATGATCATGAGATCAGAGATAGTAATGAAAGCTTATATATGTTGAAAAGTTAAATATAGTTACTTGATGTTCTTCTTTAAGATTTTTTCCAATTTCTTCACTTGCTGCTTGTAAAGTTTTAATTCCTGTGCAGTTGGTCTGTTTGAAAGAAAATGCGTTATACATCAGACTTTACAGTTGTGTAAGTCAGGGCTACACTGGAAACTCTTGCTAATATAGTAATGTCAATTGTGAATCTTAGGCCGTGTCTATACTACATAGCAGTCGACTGCGGATCTACAATTTTAGGTATGCCAATTGCATAGCTAAAATTGCTTTTTCAGCAGTTGATTGCTATGGCTATCTGCATGGCAGGTCAATGGGAGGACTCCTCCCATCAACCCTCCTCAGTCCTCCCCTTCCTCATGAGGAGTTCTGGGGTTGACTTTGAGCCCCAGAAAGTGCCATTGCACAGATGCATGAAAAAAAACCATGGACCTTGAGCTGGTCGACCTTCCGCAGTAGTGTGGTTGTAGGCTAATATGGCTTGTAATTTTTCTGTCTCCCCCAAAACTCCCTATAGGCCATCTTTTCATGCTTTTGCTGGTATAAGCTATGTATACATTAGGAGAGTTTACTGATAGAGCTGGGCCAGCAAAACTCTTTAGTGCAGAACAGGCTTTAGCAGGAACAATGCTACTGATGTTGAGATCTCATTCTTACAAGCTGCTCCTGGCAATCAGCTCATCAAGGGAATCTCAGGCTCCAACATATGTGAATGGCTCCACTTCCTCTGCCTCTGATCACTAACTGAAGGACAAGTGCCCAACAGGGACTTGTCACACAGGTGCTCAGTGATGGCTTCCTCCGCAGCTCAAAGCAAACTACTGCTGCAGCATCTTAGATAATTCCAGGCATTGTTTGCCACAGCAGATTTCTCGATATATTTGTATAATTTCTGGTATGTCATAATGGTGTTATTTTCTGTTATTGTAAAACTGCATAGTCCATGGAAAAGACTTACCCAAATTTCCAGTTCTCACCTTGTTTCCAGAACTTTCTTGAGATCTGTATTTTCACAAAGTAATTGTTCATTCCTGGTTTTTGTCTCAATGAGTTGATTCTGGAAAGACTGCAACACAAACTGCATTATCTCTCTACTTTTTCAACCAATACATAAGCAAAGTACCCATCTAACCAATTTGTGCACTTTTACAACTATGAAAGTGTAAAATTCAAGGTATTATTTTAATACGTATATTATGAGAGCACCTATAGATGCTAGTCAAGACCGAGAACTCATTTTGCTAGATGATATGAGACTAGACAGCTAAACTGACAACAAATCTTCCTCCTATGAGCATACAATCCCAGATGACAAGAGTGGACTAAAAATCAAATACATACGTAACTAGTATTTATTCCCTCCTCCAGGTTTAACCATTATTTTTAGATGTGCATTAATATCCAGCAGTGTCATACCGTAAGAAGTGCTCTATAGTTAGGCGTAGCGTCTAGATTTAAGAATTCTTCTTTGCCTTTTCTCTCCCCTTGTACATGATCTGTATCTTTTTTATATCTGCTTTGGGTGGAAAAGGCAGGGAAATAAACATACTGAAATTCAATGCACTTGAATACATTGTTTAACCAAGAGAAGTTTTACAAAATGATGCAATTATAAATAAAAAACAGAAGAGCATTTCATTCCCAGACCATACACACTTAATTTATCTCAAGCTGAGTTTCATTTACTGAATCAAATACACTGGTTGAACTAGAGGAAGCCCAGCACAAGCAGATCATACTGTTTAAATTCCAAACAGATCATCTCAGATTATTGAGTCAGTTACATGCTGAATGCTTTGTACTGCCAGCTGGAAGTCTCCTGGCTTGCAATTCTATCTGCTGAACTCTACCAGAGGGTGATGGTCAGAGGACAAAGAAACATGACTGGGGCGTGTATAGGCTCTGCACTTCCACAGTGCAGAATCGCCTCCTGACTGTGGGCAGCCAGATATAAAAGCTGGAGAAATATTTGGGCTGTTCTAGTTTATGCCACTTCCAAGGCTGGTAGACAGCTCTCCCCATGATCTATGACCTGAAAAGGGGGTGTATCTTTCACTCTTCTTCCATGTTGGATGCTGATCAGAATCAAAGCATATTATCAAAACTTCAAGGCCATTATAGTTCCTTGCTGCTTAAGATGTGTTAGTGATTTTTGGAACAAAGTATATCATTTAACCAATTTAATTTTTATTTTTGGGGCAAACCCTGAAAGGTGCTCAGTGCCCTTTAAGATGTTCTGAGTTCATATAACAGCTATGGTTTCCATATGCCTCCAGATGCCTGCCCATTGAAGTCCAATGCAAAATTCCTGTTCACTTCAACAAGTATGTAATGTAACTTTATATGCCAAAAATTTAACAGATTACTCCTACCTTAGTTCCTTTTTCATTTGATTAATCTGAGATTCATAATAATCTATCAGACTAAGAAATCTGAAGGAAAAAAGAAATGTATTTAAACTTACTACATGTAATTTTAAAATATAATAATCAAAGGACTGAAGCCAAAGTCTGCACTTGATGCAATTACTTATATCCCAAACTTCCTGACTGCCATTTCTCCCATACATCATTTCAATTAAGGCAGCATAAAAAAGCTATAACTTTTTAGGCTGTGCAAACCAGAGGTATCAGGCTGAAATTGGCATAGCCATTCAAAAGAAGGGAGGCTCATTGTGCAGGATTAAAAGCCAAATCTGTCGCAGCCATGAACACCTCAGATACATATCAGCCTGCAAATAAATACCCACCAGGGTTGATAGCCTGATAAAGTTCCTCATACCCAAGGACTGGAGTACCTAAATAGGAGGAGTTTTTTATCATACAAGTGCCAACTAGCCTGGGGACACTGGTTTAAAAAGAAATTCGATAAGAACTGGATATGACAGCATATATTATCCACCCCAAAGAAAACCAAGCCATAATTTTCCAAATCAGTCAGCCTGAGGACTTGCTTCACTCCATTCATCCAACCTTCACAAAAAGGTCAGTGGTTCAGAGTTTGCCCATTTAATGCCTAGGGCATTCACATAGGCCTCTGAGGGCACAGCAGTCAATGTGACTTTATAATTTAGCAGCAACAAACAGCTGGTATGGTTCACAGGGGAAGAGGGATGAAATCCCCAACACCAATGTTAAAATAGGAAGCACCATTCAGAAAATGCCTCAGATGCTGATGGTTAGGCTGCAGAGGTTGCTCTCTTTTTTCAAAAAAGCTTAAATCCCAATTTTTACAAATCCAGAGTGATATCAATCTGTATAATGATATACTTTACATATATCTCCATTTAGAATTCTGTATATTATGGAAAGCATGTCACTTTCTTTCCTTCCGCATAGTGTACAGGGGCTGTAACTCTTTTTCTTCTCTATGAAATTACTTACCCAACACATATTACACATAACAAAAAAAACACTACATAAAGACATGCAAAAAGGACCTGCCGTTTCTAAATTGGCACTCTAAGATGTCCAGAACTCTCACCCAATGATATAAATGACTACTTATTTACAAGATACTTCTTCATTTTACATAAAATACTCTGAGATTGTCACTTATGATAATGATTGTACAGGGTTGCTTACTCTTGATCTAAGAGAGACTTTGGAGCTCGTTTGCAAAACTGACAGAACACTTTATTGCGTGTGGCAATACGCTGCTGCTCTTCCATCCCAATCTTATGGAGCTCCTTCCGCAAATGGGCAATAGTCTCTTCCTGCTCATGCAGCTTTTCCTTTTGTTCATGGTATTTTGTCTGCAAATAGAGAATATGAAAATCCTAAAAGGAGTATGGCACATGGTATGGAAACCAAGAGATGGAGTAGGCAAACTACAATGGTTTCACAAAAATCTAAGTTCACACTTTCTAACTGTAGTTAACAGGTGGGAGAATTGGGAGGAAGAAAAGTAATTTTATCCTTTATTACATATTTACTCTTTGAAGAACTGTGTAGGGGTTAAAATCATAAATACAGACAGTATAATTATTTACAGTGTTGGGTTTAGTGCATGGGTGCTGGTGGCCTGTGATATGGAGGTGGTCAGACTAGATGGTCTGGTGGTCCCTTCTGGCCTTAAACTCCATAACACTCTCTCATCTGTTATTTCAATCACTGAAAAATATTTCAATAGCCTTTTAAACAAGTGAAAACCATTTGTGGTTCAAGTCCCCAACAAGTTATTCTAACAGGCACCTGTGAAACTTGCTGATCTTTCTGAAGCTCTTTAACTTGATTCTGTTGCTGGCAAACTTTAGCTATACACTCATCTTCCAGCTGACAAATTTTGGATTTGATGTTCTCCACAACATTTTCCAACTCTTTGGCCCTTTGTTCTTGTCGACAGGCCCGACCTCTCTCCTGGCGTATCTCATCCCTAATTATTAAAAAAAAAAAAAGGAACATGACCTTCATTTTTAATAAACTCACTTCAGTAATGTACTGGTGCTTCTGGAAATTGGGCCTCAAAAACATGACACAAGGGGGCTCCTAGCAGCTTGTGGAAGTAGTGAGGCAGGACAGCTTCCTTGGCTATAACCCCATGAGTGAGGGGACTACAGAAGCAGCAGCAGCTGTAAGGACAGAGCAGCGTACTACAGTGATGCATAGAGCCTGTGCAAAGGAGCTAAGGATTTGGACTTAAAGAAGGATAAAAACTCAAGTACTCAGGAAGAAAAGGAAATTTAACTAATCCTTTAGTAATTTTTAAGAAAGTGTGCCACTTGCATAAATATAGGACACATCTGTGAAAAAGTCCTTTTCAGTGACACAAAGCATTACCTAAGCTGGTGATTAGCTTCTATAAGTCCATGCACCATTTTCTGTTGTCGTTCAGTGTCTTCCACCAGTGTTCTTAACGCAAGTCTTATGCCCAGCGAAGCCTGCTTGTCTAAAACGATCACATCTGTAGACATTTAAGATAGAAAAGACAGAAATAAAGAGAGATGCAACTTGCACCTCCACAAACATTTGGAAGTGGAAGGTTAAATCAAAAAATTATTTACTTGAGCTTAATACTTTAAATAATAAGACCAGTGAGAGAACAGAACTTCATTACCTGACAGATTTTTGCTGTTTCTTGGTTTAGCAAAACACACAGGTTTTAAGCCATGTCGCACTAATAATTTGTTTATGTTTTCCCATTCTGCTTGCTCCTGCTTCAGATTGAAAAAAGAGGTAGAGAGATAAAGGCTCTAAATACTGAGAGTCATAACAATATTTAACAAATCTACCATTCCCTCTAGTTGTGTGCATAATGGAATGCTTCTTCCGATGCCAACCAACACAATACTGTAACACAGCATAGTTACATAAGAAATTCAAAAGCTAAACATTTTCTTGGCAGTTTAAAAGTCTTTCACTACATCTTCACTCATGGGCAGTGGGTGAAGACCCAGATAGGGAAGGCAAGCTCCAGCCCCGACCTGTCTTCCTAAGGCCCCACTCCTGCCAAGCCAAGCACCACTGACCTCTACCCAATACTCCGGGGAGCCAGGCCCCCATGAAACGGCCCCAGCCTTTCCTGACAGCCAGAGAAAATGTAGGCTATTTTGGGAAAGCTATGCCCTCCCTTGCCTACATTACACTGCCCATGCCTTCAGTGACGATCTGTAAGAAAGAAACAAAAATGCACCTAACTCTATACTAAATACTGTATGCTAACCCTCCAAACAATCTATTTCCATATTTCAAAGGTGTGTGTGCGGGGGAGAGCTTTAATAAAATAGATTGTGGTAAGTTTGCAAAGAAATAAGAACTTACCTGACACCCTACTACATGCCAGCTGCAAGGTTCAGTGGACTTTTGTGATGGCGTCACAGGCATAGAGCCTGCTGGGGCATTACTTGACAATGCACAACTTTGTGGGACCTGAACACATACCAAATAAAAATTATATGCTGAATGCCTTCTTATCTTTGCTCTATTCCAAGTCCTTTGTTTCCAGACATTATAAAAAAAAAAAAAAAAAAAAAAGTATTCCGGGTTTCGCAAAGCCTGTGTGATTTTTACTGATTTTAACCTGAATTTTGGATTATTCAAATGCATGAAAATACTGATTTTGTTAATAAAAACCAAATAAATTACATGAACTGCAAGTGTTCATGTGAATAATTAAGTGTAAATTTGAAGCTGCCACTTAAACAAAGCCAATGGTGTAGAAAATAAGACTGCCTGCTTGAGTAGAGACCCACATTCCCGTTCTAAAAAATATTAGTGCCAGAATTCAGAATCACAGGGCTGGAAGGGACCTCAGGAAGTCATCTAGTCCAGCCCCCTGCTTCAAGCAGGATCAACCCCCACTAAGTCATCCCAGCCAGGACCTTGTCCAGCCGGGACTTAAAAACCTGAAGGGATGGAGAAACCACCACCTCTGTAGGCAACGCATTCCAATGTTTCACCACCCACCTGGTGAAATAGTTTTCTCTAATATCTAACCTACACCTCTCCCTCTTCAACTTCAGACCATTACTCCTTGTTCTGCCATCTGACACCACGGAGAACAGTTTCTCAGCCTCCCTTTTAGAGCTCCCTTTCAGGAAGCTGAAGGCTGCTATTAAATCACCCCTCAGTCTTCTCTTCTGTAAACTAAACAAGCCCAAACCCCTCAGCCTATCCTCATAGGTCTTGTGCTCCAGACCCTTAATCATTTTTGTTGCCCTTCGCTGAACCTGCTCCAGCAAATCCACATCCTTTTTATACTGGAGGGCCCAAAACTGGACACAATATTCCAGATGTGGCCTCACCAGTGCTGAATAAAGAGGAATAACTACTTCTCTAGATCTGCTCGAAATGCTCCTCCTAATGCACCCTAGTATGCCGTTAGCCTTCTTGGCTACAAGGGCACACTGTTTACTCATATCCAGCCTTTCATCCACCATAACCCCTAGGTCCCTTTCCATTGTACTGCTGCTGAGCCAGTCGGTCCCTAGCCTGTAACAATGCTTAGGATTCTTCCACCCCAGGTGCAGGATTCTACGCTTCTCCTTATTGAACCGCATCAGATTTCTTTTGGTCCAGTCCTCCAATTTATCCAGGTCCCTCTGGATTCTCTCTCTACCCTCCAGCGAATCTACATCTCCCCCTAGTTCTGTGTCATCTGCAAACTTGCCAAGGGTGCAATCCAGTCCCTCATCCAGGTCACTAATAAAGATGTTGAATAACACCAGCCCCAGAACTGAGCCTTGCACAGCACTCTGCTTGAAACAGACCGCCATCCAGATAATTGAGCCATTGACCACTACCCGTTGGGCCCAACCATCAAGCCAGCTTTCTATCCATCTTATAGTCCAAGGATCCAATCCATATTTCCTTAACTTATGGACAAGAATGTTGTGGGAGACCGTATCAAAAGCCTTGCTGAAGTCAAGGTATATCACATCCGCTGACTTCCCCATGTCCACAGAGCTTGTTACCTCATCATAGAAGCCAATCAGATTGGTCAGGCAGGACTTGCCCCTGGTGAATCCATGTTGGCTACTTTTGATCACTTTCCGCTCTTCCAAGTGCTCCAAAACAGATTCCTTGAGGACTCCTTCCATTATTTTCCCAGGGATTGAGGTAAGGCTGACAGGTCTATAGTTTCCTGGATTGTCCTTCTTTCCTTTTTTAAAGATGGGCACTACGTTTGCCTTCTTCCAGTCATCCAGTATCTCCCCTGATCTCCAAGAGTCTTCAAGGATAACGGCCAAAGGTTTAGCAATGACCTCTGCCAATTCCCTCAGTACCCTGGGGTGCATTAAATCCAGACCCATGGACTTGTGCACATCTAGTTTTTCTAGATAGCTCAGAACTTGTTCCTTCCCCACAGATGGCTGCCCTCCACCTTCCCATACTGCATGGTCTAGGACCATCATATGGAAGCTGAGTTTGTCCGTGAAAACTGAGGCAAAAAAAGCATTGAGTACTTCAGCTTTTCCTGCATCATCTGTCACTAGGTTACCTCCCTCATCCAGTAATGGCCCCACACCTTCTCTGATAACCTGTTTATTGTTCACATGTCTGTAGAAACCCTTCTTGTTACTCTTCACATGCCTTGCCATCTGCAGTTCCAATTGTGCATTCGCTTTCCTGATTACTGCCTGGCATTCTCCAGCAGTATGTTTATACTCCTCCTTAGTCAACTGTCCATGTTTCCATTTCTTGTATGCATCCTTTTTGAATTTAAGCTGACTAAGGATTTCCCTGTTAAGCCAAGCTGGTTGCCTACCACGTTTGCATTTCTTACTATGCAGCGGGATTGTTTGTTCCTGTGCCTTCAATAAGACTTCTTTAAAATACTACCAGTTCTCTTCAACTCTTTTCCCCTTCATCTTCGTTTCCCAAGGGATCCTGCTCATCCGTTCTCTCAGGGAGTCAAAGTCTGCTCTCCTGAAATCAAGGGTCTGTACGTTACTGCTCACCTTTCTTACTTTTGTCCGGATCATGAAATCTATGATCTCATGGTCGCTGCAGCCCAGGTTCCGTCCCACTTCTATCTGTTCTGCTAGTTCTTCCCTGTTTGTGAGCAGCAGGTCAAGTTGCGCACGGCCCCTGGTTGGTTCCTTCAGCACTTGTACCAAGAAGTTATCCCCAACATTCTCCAAAAACTTCGTGGATTATCTGTGTGCTGATGTATTGGTCTCTCAACAAATGTCCGGATGATTAAAGTCTCCCATGAGAACCAGGGCCTGTGATTTGGAGAACCAGAACTCCTCAAACTCAACTCCCCATCCTGGAAAGAAATGGTGGCTTGGTAACCTGAGCAGCCTTGGTAACCAAGCCATCATCTCTCCTGCTTCTGAGCCCATTTTAGAAGAGGTGGTGGAAGAAGCAGCAGCAGACTCCTTCAGCTCTTCCTTTCCTAGGCTCTCTTTTCTCTATTGGTTGCTTTTTTCCCATCCTCTTGTCCCCCCAATATTAACCCTGAAATTTAACCAGCAACCCATGATGCTAATATTTTGCACCAGTGTTCACCCATTTTTAATATTTTGTTACAAACACATATAAATTCCTGGGAAGTCTAAAATAAAATAAGCAATAGGCCTTGTATATGGTACATAAGAAGCAACAAACAGACACTGGCAAGCTCTAAAGATGTAATAATAATGGTTCTACCACTGATTCACAAAGACTCCTCTCCCTCCCCACCCCATTTAGGAAATCTGTGAAAATATTAGGTTAGACAGTCATTCTGCATGTGTGAAACATGAATTATGTTCACTCTACCTGACAGTCAGACATATTGCAAGAGTTTGTCAATTAGCTCACTCCCTCAATCTTTCCTACGGCAAAGGCCTAAGTTTTCCAAGAGCAGTTAGTCTTCTGAGGCACTTCAGTTTGAGTGACAGTCTCCTGAGGCATTTCAGTTTGAGTGACATCTTAGAAGGGGTCTGATTGTCAGAAAGGGCTGAGAACCCTGCCTTAGAAAATGAGGTCTTCTAAGGAAAACTGAGCTACCACAAATCACTACCCACTCTCGATAATTTAAAACAAAATGCCTGTTGACATCAAAACGGTCAGCAGGATGAGGCCAAATGTTTTTATAGGCTTCTCACACTGAGATCTAAATAACTATAATTCTGAAGCAGGCATATTTTTCTTACTTAAATTTACAGAGAACCATTAATAAAAGGCCAAGACCTTTAAAACCTGAGTTAGTGGGGGGTAGTGGTTGCTCAGTGTGATGGAGTAGCAGCGGGGGGGAGGGGTTTGAGAGTCAGGCTGGATGTGTGTGTGTGACAGGCACAGCAGCTCACAGCAGCTACCCATGACCTCCTGGGGCTGTAACCTAAGCTAGCAGGTAACACCTCTGACCTGAACAAAGAGCAGGAAGAAGCTGAGGGGGTTTTGAATCGGAGGCAGCAGTTAGAAGCTGCAGGGAGAGAGAGTTGGAAGGCAGCCAGCCTGGCTGAGGGGAAGCTACACCCCAGATGGTGCACCTCTCGGGCTCCTCTCCCCAGGATAGGTTGGAATGACTGTCTCTGCCTGCTGCACTGACACCTCTGTACTGAGCTGTGCCTCTGTCGACTAATATGCTTCCCGTTCTACCTGCTGAGTGAGAGTCACTCCTGCCTGTGGATGGGGTGCAGTGCTTGGGGACCCCTGAACTCCATCACATTGGTTTAATAAGTGGGATGCACCAATTCAAAACCCCCTCAGCTGCTCCCTGCTCTTTGTCCAGGTCAGAGGTGTTACCTGCTAGCTTAGGTTACAGCCCCAGGGGGTCATCCTTAGCGCTGTGAGCTTCTCTACCTGTCACACACATATCCAGCCTATCAAAACAAAAAAGCAGTCCAGTAGCACTTTAAAGACTAACAAAATAATTTATTAGGGGATGAGCTTTCATGGGACAGACCCACTTCTGTTAATGACCTGAAAGTCTGTGTTTTACTGAAAAGGAACTTTAACAGCCATTTGGAAAGAGAGGCTGTTGAACTCTCTTTTATATTCAAATTCGACACATTAACACGTGGTTTGAACCGGGATGGCAATTTTCTAGCTCATTATAAGGACTCTTTTACATACTTTGTTTTATCTAATTCTTTACTTCCCCGCTCTCCTTCTGCCCCTCTGCTCCTTGATTTGCTCACCTTGATGATAATTCTTCTGATTTGTCAACCTTGATTACTATTTTTGGTTCTGTGTGCCTTAAATATTGAGTCTGTTCTGGTATGGCTATGGTCTGTAGAAATGGGTCTGTCCCACGAAAACTCATCACCTAATAAATTATTTTGTTAGTCTTTAAAGTGCAACTGGACTGCTTTTTTGTTTTTGATAGTATATAGACTAGCATGGCTATCTCTAAGTTACATACCCAGCCTGACACACACACACACACACACTCTCACACACACACACACACACACACCACTCCATCACACTAAGCACTTCTGAAAATTAGGCCACTTATTTCACTAACTCAGACTGGCTTCAAGATTCTAATTTTAGGCACAAAGGCCCAAATCCTCATGATATTTAGGATCAGAGCCTCGGTATTTAGTACTGATTTTCATGGAAGTTAGTAGCTAAATGTCTTTGAAGATCTGGACTCTTCTTGAAAATCTTTGCCAGAATCACCCACTCAAAAACAGATTTGAGTATTAGACTTTTAAATTAAAAGTAAGTGTAGCAAGTATGAGCAATTTTACAATAATAGTGTCAGCCAGCACCACACCTATAAACTCGTTGCTTTCTCTCTTCCTTCATATAGGGACAAATGCCTCATTTTCATTTTGTTAGGAATGCAACAAAATACCATAGTGCTGTCTGTGTCCAGATAGAGCCTGATTTCAGAAATGAAGTGCATGGCAGTTGTGCCTGTTCAACCCTCTTGGAAGTCAGGCCCAGAAGGATATTCATGAATTACCATATCACATGGAAGTTGATGCACATATAGCAGCTTATATTAGAAAATAGTTAATCTTTTTGGTTTTATCATGTACTGTGTTTGCAATGTACATTAACTTTTTAAGAGGAAAGGCAAGGAACATGTTTTGCAAAGTGACTGAGATACAGCAGGTCAAATTGTGGGCCCACGATCTTTGACTGTACTGTCTATCACAGCCTATCAATTTGCTAATTCCAGAAATATTTACACAAAGAACTAGGTAATCTTTATTAAATGCATTCAACAGTGCAATGCATAGTTTAGATAAATTAGTACTATACCTCAGTCATAAGGTACTCCTGTGTTGTTAGTTTTCACTGCCCGGTTGTTAAAAATATCAGACTGGTCTCTGATCTGAAGCTGTTCAAGTATCAAAGGGAAGAAAACAACAAAAGTCAGAAAAAATAATACTGGGTTGCGCCCTGTAGCCTGTACTACCTATTTTGTGCAAGTCTCTCATTGTCAAACATTGATCGGTATTATGCAGAAGAGATCTGGCCCCAGAAGTCAACTATAAACAGATACCATTATATGTAGACTAAGACAGAATACAGACCAGGTGAGGGCAACCTATGGGGCATCAGAGTTCTATGTGTGGCTCCTAAGACATTTTCTTTACCATTGTCCACATGCAGGTTTTGAAGATTCCACTGCTTTCCATCCATGTCACTTTTTCCTACTGCACTACTAAAGTGACACACATGTAAAGCAAAGAGTGTACCAAACGCATACAGTAAACCCACACTTTACGCAATTTCAACATGTTAATCATATTAACATGCATACTGAAATCTTGGGCTCCAGCTGCCTGCTTCCACCAGCTGGGGGAAGCAGGCAGCTGAAGCCTGGCCGGGGCGGGAGGGGGGGGGGGGGGGGGGGCAGAGCACAGCTTCCCTGTCGTCCGCCAGCTGGGGAAAGCTAGGGGGAGGTTCCTGTTGGGAGGAGGACTGCAGAAGGGAAGCTCCTCAGCCCCACAAAGCAGGAAGCCAGGCACAGCAGCTCCTGGTCAGTTTCCCAGCTCCCACAAGCAGTGGGGACCTGGGAAACTGAACAGGCGCTGCTGCACCTGTCTCCTAGCTCCCCATGGCTGAGCAATAGCCTTGAAAGTGACCAGGAGCTGCTGTGCCCGACTCCAGGCTCCCACAGACTTGGAGGAGGGGGTAACCCCCTCCCCCACTTACAACAAATTAAGTTATGCAGGGGTTGTGAGGAACACAACCCCCACGTAACTTGGGGTTTTGCTATACCACATTGACTGTGAGCTGTCCTCTCCCTTTGCATCCAAAGCGCTATTTCTATTCAACTGGCACACCCCACAAACTCTAGGCACACAATCACAGTTAGCAAAATTAACCTACCCCAGGAGACTGTCTAGGTCAGTGTTTCCCAAATGGTGTTCTGTGGAACCCCAGGTTGCCATGAAGTGAAAATAAGGGTTCTGTGAGAATATTCCTTTATGGCTCCCTGCCCTGCCACTGCTGAAACAGCAGAACTAAATTTAATTGGTTTAAACATCCAGCAGGAGGGATCCAGCCCTTAAAACAACTGAATTCAGTTCCATTACTTCAGCAGCAGCAGGGCAAGAAGCCACAGAGAGCCCCTCACTAGCCCTGCTACCTGAGCAGCCATACCTCTCCAGTGGCTCACCCCCACCAGCCAAACACCTCCATGCCAGCCTTCCTTCCTTTGGGTGTATGTTGCTGCCACGTGTAGGCTCCCTAGCCAGCGCCACAGATGGGTTAGTCCTGGGGACCAGTTTGGGGCTCAGGCAGGTTAAGGGGGGGCAGGTTTGGGGCTGAGAAAGCCTGGGGATGGCAGGATAAACCTTGGGCATGGGGGGGCCGATTTGAGGTCAGAGGCAGGTAAAGCCTAGAGTGCGGGGGGGGCAGGTTTGGGAGTCAAGGAGGGTAGAGCCTAGAACTGGTTTCCACAAAATTCTTTGGCGTTTAAAAGGGATCCATGGCCAATACAATTAGGAAACACTAGTCTGGCTTACAACAATCCAGCTGTTTCCCCTGAAGTGTCGAAGTCGACTCACACATCCCACTCACTAGTGGGAGTTGCCCATCGCTGGCATAAACCCAATGCACATCTGACAGCAGGCCGTGGAGGGGAGGTGCAAGACTGAAGCTGGCACACAACACTACAGCAGATGAGGCACACCACACAAACCGGGCAGAACAGCTCAGTGGCTCAAGCATTAGCCTTGTAAACCCAGGGTTGTGAGCTCAACCCTTGAGGGGGCCACTTAGAGGTCTGGGGCAAAACAAAAGAACACCTGCCAGGGATGGCGTTGGGCTCTGCTGTGAGCGGAGGAGACTGGACTCAATGACCTCTTAAGGGCCGGTACAGCTCCATGTTACTCTTTATTATAAGGCCAGCTGGTTAAACACGGGCTTTGCCCCTCCGCCTCAGCAGACTGAATGGGTACAGTACGTCTTCGTCGGCCAAACACACTCCGCCACATCGTTAGGCTGGGCCCAACCTTGCCCCTCCTGCCTCCCCGGGGCGCTGCAGCCCCTCGCTCTCCAGTCCTTCCTGCCCGAGGGCTGGCGGGATAAGGCGGGAACGACACCGCCACGGGCGCTCCGCCTCTCGGGCAAAGGCAGCAGCAGGTCAGCACGAGACCGCCCCTTCCCCCACGCGGCCCCGGCTAACCCCGGTGGAGCGCTGGGCCGGGGAGCGGTGCAGGAGGCGCTGCCCCAGGCCCAGCGAGGGAGGACTCGGCGGGCGGCATACCTGAGGGCGGAAAGGGAGGCGGCAGCGCCCGTTATGGTCAGAGCTTCCCTTCCCCCGGCCGCGCCGCGCCCCCGACCCACCTGCCCCCGGACTCTCTCCAGCCGCCAGACGCCCGCCGTGACCGTTAGAGACTAGGGAGGGCGGGTGCTCTCGGCGGCGCGATGAGGAGGAGGCAGCGGCCCCGCCCCCTCCCGCAGGGCCCCGCCTGAGGAAAACGCCCCCCCCCCAGCGCCGCGGCTCGCGCCCGGCTTGCTGCCCGTTACCGGCCGCGCTGGGAGGGCGCGCGCACCCCGACGGGGGGGCGGGCTGGCGGGCGCGGCGCTCGATGCGATCCGCGTCGCTTCCCTGCCCCCAGCGCCATATTGGTCGCTGGGGCCGGCGGGAGAGAGACGGTTGCGGGGAGCGGTGTGGCGCGAGACCTGCCCAGGTACGAGAAGCCCCAGGCAGGCGGGCGCCGTCCCTCACCTGCCCACGCCGCACCTCACAGCCGAGCGGGGCTGGGCGGGCCGCCTCCGTCCCCTGACGCGGTGGGACCCGAGCCGCTGGGGGACCGGCCCAGCGCCCCGCGGGCTGCTCCTGCGCTCTCCTAGCGGGTCCTGTTCATTGGGCGCCGTGGAGATGGCGGTCAGCGGCCGGCTGAGGCGCGGGGGGGCGGGGGCAGAAACAGGGACAGTGGCAGCGCCCCCTTCTCGCTCGTGGCGATGACGCTGTCGTGCCCTGTCGTGCGGCCGGAGCCGCTGCTTTCAGTTCCCCCAGAAGAAGTAGTGTAGGGCTAGTTGGTCTGCCCAAATCAAGTGCCTCCTGCCCTCCTCGCAATCGATGCCATCTCCCCCGTTCCCACAGAAGCATTCTGCTGAGTGAACGCGACGGTTCACTGTCACTATGATCCGTGTCCTGGGCTGTAATAAACTTGGTACCAGTGGGGTTTCTCTCTGTAAACCAACAAACAAAATAACTAGCCTCGGTGTAACTCTGACTCCATTACTGCCATCTTTCTGGACTTCTAAAGGTGACAGAGAGGAGGGGCAGCAAAATGGGCATACTGCGTGCTCTTTTTTATCTTTGTTCTTTTTAACCTTGTCTTTATATAAAATACAAAATTTGACAATGTATTTAAATATCAAAAATAATGTTTATTTGGAAAGCCTGGAATTAAAACAATCCAAGGCCCATACAGGTCATTCACAGCATCTGTTACTAAAGCGTCAGACACGTGATAACATATCCTATGAGTACCGGGGACTAATAAATAGTAAATTGCAAAAGTATGCTAAAGTTTCTTGTGTGAGCAAATAGTCTTATAGTTTTCCCAGGCGTTTCTATTAATTAGTCAATAAGCCAGTCTGCCTAACTGCACATTTCCATTTCCCCAAAATAAGTCTTTTGGCCATTGAAGCAGTTACTGCAATCCCTTTCTTAATGCTAACTAGTAATCCCAACTCTTCTCCATGCCCAATATACAGTGGCTTGGAGAAGGAGGGAGCAGTGTGGTGTTCTGAAACACATACATTTTTTATGAGTATAGAGGTATCAGATTTTGTAAATTCTATTTTTTTTTTTGGTCATGGATGTCCTGTAAAATTTCAATACAATTACATAGTCAACTGCTAAACTTTAACCGGGAGAAGAGGGTGATCTTAACCTTTTGAGCTTAATTCAGTCAAAAGGTCTTCCATCAAATACACAATTCATAACTGTGTACCCTCCATCTATGTGGATAAATTGCAAATATAAGTTCAATGAAATGTTTATATCGGGTACTGATTTTATTTGCCATTTGTATCAAGTCCATAACTGGGTTACATTATATTTCATGTTAGGGTGTTTGGAAGCTCACTATGCTTTTGTGAAAATATCCATAGATATTAAATGAAAACAACTAGGAAAGGATTACTTCTTAACTAAGAAGAACTGCAGTACTCCATATTTTCTTTGCTGCTATTCTGATTTTCTCTTTCATTGCTGCTAATTGGATTTAAGGCTGTTCTGGTTGCTATGGCATCCTGGGAAGAGATTACTCTCTATGAAGATGAAGTAAGGTAAAAATGAAACTACAAGAACAATGCCAAAATACTCACTGCAGTATAAACTGCTTCCAAAAATGTCTGCCATTTGAAATTTAATTCATGATCAGATCTGTGGATGTGCAGATTATTCTCTTTAAATGAACAGTGCATCATACTACGTGCATACAGACACACAAGATATTATCTAAGCCACTGGTTTTCAACTCTCATTTGCAGACCCTTAAAAAAAAGTCGAATAGAGGTGTGAGAACCCTTCAGAAATCTTTAGACATAGTCTGCAACCCTCTAGACCTAGGGGTCTGTGGAACACAGAAAATCATTAACCTAACTGCAGTTTCTTTAGTCACAGTTTTTGTGTGATATTTGTTAAATAAGTTTAAGATTGAATTTAGTAGACTAGAAAAGATTTACAGTAATACCACAATTAGTTATATGAATTCTCTGATTTTTAACCATCTAAAATGATCTGTAATAGGTTACTCAATTTACTGTATGTTTGAAGATTTCAGTAAACAAGATAGTTTACTGATGAGCCTGAGAAATTAGGCAGTTCTGTAATTTGAGTTAATTTTAGCATTTATATGAATGTGTATGTATATATCTGCATATAGTATTTGTCAAACTAAATATATATATTTGCCTATTTCTGTTCTAATTTTTGTGGTCAACATAAAAGCCTTGTGTGCCTTTTAATTTGTTTTCATTTTAACTTTTTTGCTATATTTGTTGTGGATGAGAAAGTAAATACATATTAAACCAATCTCTCATACAGCAACGTTTGTTCTTGATCAGGAATCTTCTTTTTAAATCATTAAAGTTGACTTATCTTGAAGTAATTAAACTTTCAACAAAATAACATATTAATAGATTATATAATAAGCCTTTTCAAATTACTATTCCCTCAGGTCTCGCTACGGCCATTTAGAGAAGATGACAGATCTGGTGGCTGTTTGGGAGGTTGCTCTAAGTGATGGTGTTCACAAGATTGAATTTGAACATGGAACTACATCAGGGAAACGTGTTGTATATGTAGATGGAAAGGTAACATGAATAAGTGCAGAACACTCAATGCTTATGTAAATATATTTTTATGTATGGAAAGTTCTTTTAGTAGTTTAATGCAATCGTAAATAAAACAAATGCTTTTTACTCTTGTAGCAAAATTAACCAACTAATACTTAAAATAATGTATTTTGGATGTGGTATTGTTCTCTGGGTTTGCAATCCTCATCTCACACATACTATCCCTTTGGGACCGCATGGCTAATAGGTTGCTGCCGTATTGGGAAATAGTAGCTCTACTTCAATTACATATGAGAATTGTTGGCATGGATTCTGGCTTCTAGTGTTCAATACTAACATAGACTCTGTCAAATAGTAACAGAGAAGGAGCCGTGTTAGTCTATATACTATCAAAACAAAAAGGCAGTCAAGTAGCACTTTAAAGACTAACAAGATAATTTATTAGGTGAGCTTTCGTGGGACAGAACCACTTCTTCAGACCATAGCCATACCAGAACAGACTCAATATTTAAAGCATAGAGAACCAAAACAGTAATCAAAGTTGACAAATCAGAAAAAAAAAATATCAAGATGAGCAAATCAGAGAGCAGAGGGGCAGGGGTGGGGGAGAGTCAAGAATTAGATTATGCCAAGTATGCCAAAGAGCCCCTATAATGTCCCAGAAAATTTGCATCCCGGTTCAAACCATGTGTTAATGTGTCAAATTTGAATATGAGATAGACTCTGTCAGTATTTGACGTCATTCCCTGGTAGTGCTTCTGTAGTCGCTTAGTGATCTTACCACAACATAAGGGCGGGACATTATTCACTTTGCTGTCCTTTCTCTGCTTCTTTTTATCCTTTGTCTTGCAGCATTGGTAGACAAACAGCAGGCCAACTCTGGACTGCCAGATGCTTCTGAATGGACTCTGTATCCTATTTACGTATTAGCATTTATTATTTTCCCCCCTCTGGAGTCTAGATCTAGAATATACCTAAACCAAGAAATTAAATGACTACACTGTCTTACAGTAAACTCATACTAACAGAAGAGCTAACAGGGATCGATGTTTGACTTTTGCTATGCATTCTCACTTGCTGTAGTTCAGATCCTGCACACACATGCATCCTTGTGTTCACAAAGAACCCTACTGACATTAAGGAGACTGCCTATTTTATTACAAGTCCAGGATCTGATGTCATGACTGGTTAGTTTCCTGGGTGCCACAAACAGCGGGGAGTTGGGAACCATTCCTCTTGACTTGTGCAAAAGTTTGAGTTATGCGGGGGTTGAAGGAATGCAACCCCCATGTAACTCAGGGGTTTACCGTATTGATTTCAAGTACAATGCAGAATACAAAATGTTCAGTATTTATTTTTTATGTATTTTTACTACAAATATTTGCACTGTAAAAAAGAAACCAAAGAAATAATATTTTTCCATTCACCTATTTCAGGTATTGTAGTGCAATCTCTTCATCATGAAAATTGAATTTACAAATGTAGAATCATGGGCCAAAACAAACAAAAAAACCCTTCACTCAAAACCAAAACGATGTAAAACTTCAGAGCCTACAGTCCACTTATTCCTACTTCTTATTCAGCTAATCACTCAAACAAATTTGTTTGCATTTATGGAAGATAATGCTGCCTGTTTCATGCTTAGAATGTCACCTGAAAGTGACCACAGGCATTTATGGCAGACCACTGTTGTAGCTGCCATATTTACATGCCAGATGTGATAAAGATTTGGATGTCCTTCGTGCTTTGCCCATCATTCCAGAGGACATGCTTCCAAGCTGATGATGGATTGTGTTCAATAATGGTGTAAACCAGTACAGAGTGATGCACTTTCATTTATTTTCACCATCTTGAGTCGGATGCCACTAGAATGCTGATTTTCTTTTTTCATGGTTCTGTATCAGTGATGTTCTTTAAAGACTTCTCTTCTTCTAAAAGTATGCTTCACACCTTGTCCCTCTCAGATTTTGGAAGGCACGTCACATAAGCCTTAGGTTGAATGCTGAAGCTATCTTTAAACACCTCACATCGACACCTTTGCATTTTGTCAGATATACAGGGAAGGTGGTGGGTCATCATCCGAGACTAACGTAACATGAAATATATGGCAGAATGGGAGTAAAATAGAGGAGATGTACAATTCTCTCCCAAGTAGTTCAGTTACAAATTTAATTAATTATTTTAACAAATGTCATCAGCAAGGAAGCAAGACCTCTGGAATGGTGGGCAAAACATGAAGGGGCATGCAAATGTTTAGCATACCTGGCACATAAATAACCTGCAATGCCAGCTACAAAAGTGCCACATGAACACCCATTTTCACTTTCAGGTGACATTGTAAATAAGCAGCAGGCAGCATTAGCTTCTGTACCTATAGACAAACTTGCTTGTCTGAGAGACTGACTGAATAAGAAGTAGGGCTGAGTGGACTTGTAGGCTCTAAAGATTTACATTGCTTTGTTTTCGAGTGCAGTTATGTACCAACAAAATCTACACTTGTAAGTTGTACTTTTGTGATAAAGAGATTACACTGTAGTACTTGTAATGAGGTGAACTGAATACCATTTCTTTACTTTACCTTTTTTTACCATGCAAATATTTGCAATCAAAATAGTGAGTACTGTACTATTGTATTCTGTGTTGTAATTGAAATCAATATATTTGAAAATATGGAAAAACATCCAAAATACTTAAGTATCAATTGGTATTCTGTTGTTTAACAGTGTGATATAAAACTGTGATTAATTTCAATTAGTTTGAGTTAATTATGATTAATTCTTAAAATATTTGACTTTTTATTTACACTCATTTTCCTCTTTTTAATTATTTTTTCTTCAGGAAGAAATAAGAAAAGAATGGATGTTCAAACTAGTGGGTAAAGAAACATTTACAGTGGGAGCAGCGAAAACAAAGGCTACTATTAACATTGATGCAGTAAGTGGTTTTGCATACGAGTATACCTTGGAGATCAATGGGAAAAGCCTAAAGAAGTACATGGAGAACCGGTCCAAAACAACAAATACTTGGGTATTAAGCTTGGATGGTGTGGACTGTAGGGTTGTGTTAGGTAAGTTAATATTGAATCAGTTCTCATTAGTGTTTTTTATATAAGTATATATGCCTTTTTAAGGACTTAGGAACTCTGTTCAAATCTCTGCTTCACTGTACGTTTCCTACATGACCTCAGTTAAGTCACTTGGAGAAAATTTTTAAAAATATATAGAACCTAAACATGTAGATGCAAAAGTATCTCAATGCCTATTTCCAGTGGGAATAACTCTTAACTGAAGGTGGGTAACCCTGTTACCCTAAGTTTGTCTTGTTTAATATGACACCTTAAACAGGTAGCCTGTTTCTAAAATGGTTTTTGATGTGTTTTATATCTTTCTATGGTTGAGTTGTCTTTTTTATTAACATGAGAAATGTATTGGATCAGAGATGATAACTTTTTCTCCCATTTTAATCCCAGAGGGCTTACATTAGGGACTGGATATATATTTAATTACAACTTGTTATAATGTAACTGGTGTGTGCAATTTCAAAGAGAATTAAGAACATGAAAAGTCTGAAGGGTAATTAACAAAATATGTTAAAGTGACACCCTCCCAAAAAAGTTAGGCAAAAGTCAGAATTTCAACTCATAGTATCATATTTACTATTCAGTAAATCAAAAGTCATTTGTGGATCTTTTTCAAACTTTACAGAAGCTTTTTTTGTTTCAGAAAATCCTAGCATTGACTAAACCAATTTTGAGGCAAAAACGAATCTCTCTCATAGAAGCTACTCTAAAGACGTGGGCTGGTTGCAACCTTATGAGAGAGTCCCTCCTTGTGACAGCAATATTTGTAATTCAGATTATTATTGTTTATCTAGAACACTTATGGAGCTATAGTTAAAATTTCATGGTAAACATTTGGAATTTCTTAGCTACTTAGACTATAAATAGGCGAACAACTTTTGTTCTGTGTTTTTATTTTTACAGAGAAGGACACCATGGATGTCTGGTGCAATGGTAAAAAAATGGAAACAGCGGTATGTGATCATTTACAAAGGCTCTTGTTTAGATACTTATTCTGATATAACAACTGAAATCAGAGGACAAAACACTAACACTGTCTTTATGCATCAGTGAAATAATTCAGATATGGTGGGAAAATAGCTGTATGTCTTTTAAGTAAAATGTTTTGTGGAGGAGAAATGGGAAGCACACTGAATTGTCCTGTGTATTATAGAGCCAGTCAGTTCAAATCTACCCACGTCAATAGTGACTGAAAAACATTTAAGGCCTGACATTCAGAGTGGCATAAAGATCACATTGTCTTTTCATGCCTTGTCCCTACAATTTAGTGTTGGCATCTTGACAGATTCACAGTATGGGAAGTTTGCCTTGCGGTACCTGTTCCTGTGAATAAAAACAAATTCTCCATTTGTTTGTTTGGTAATTTTATCATAACAGAAAATTAAAATAAAAAGGAAATATATATTGCAATATTATGCAGAAGATTGCAAAACCTATTTCTTCGCCAAACATTTGATCTTGCATCTGTTACTATCATGAGCAGTCCGACAGTATTAGACTAGGAAAGGTAGGGAAATCAGTTTTGCTGTACTTTGAAACTGGTTTTCACCATGTTCCCAAGAATTCTTCTTCCATTAGCTACTAATAATGCAAACTTCTTCCACCCTTAGAACGCAAATTCTGATTTACTGCTTCAGCATTCTCAATCTTTCTTATACTATCTGAGATCCCCGTCTCAGTAGCTAGCTACTAAGCAAGAAGGGAGAGTGTTTGAACTGACCTGAAACCTGTTTTCAACCACTAGATTGAGAACCCAGGAAGCATGCCTAGTTCATTGTTTCTTAACATATTAATTCCTGCAGGTAATGTACCTGCATGATTGCCTACCAAACTGTGCTTATATGTTGGGAGGGTAGTCTGGTGTCTTGTATCAGAAGATACTTAAAGTCAGTTTGGCCAAGATGGCCAAATCCAAAATGAGATAACACGTGGAATTCTCGAAGCATCTGCAGTACAAGTATGCTCTAGCATTATAATTGTTAATTCAAGGCACACGTGAAGCCTTTTGCACACCTTAAACCATACAGACCCTATAAGTGTCATTTAAAGACCTTATTCTAGTCCTATGAATTAATTTATGTCCCAGTTCAGCTATAGTAAAATCCACTGCAAGCTAATTTACAAATAGAATTACACCAGAAACCAATTTGGCCTGTTTTAATTAACTTTATCGGTCATACTGCTACCTGAAATTTTTCAAATGTCACAAAATATTTTACAAAATTTTTGTGTATTTTTTATCAGGAAACTGCTTCATTCTAACATACATACCTAAATCAAAACTTCTGCACAAATGCTGTGATCAAACAAGCTATAGTAGGGAATTTCCAGCTTTACATTTTGCACCTTGTCCCATATTTTTCAGACACCAACTGCTTACTAGGTCTTTTCTGATTACTGGTGCACATCAACTCTGACAACCAGACCAAAGCTGCCTTATGAACATTAGTATTCTGTTTTCATGACATTTTGTCTCCCTATCACAGGGTGAATTCGTAGAAGATGGAACAGAAACTCATTTCAGTGTTGGTGATCATGACTGTTGCATTAAGGCTGTCAGTAGTGGAAAGCGAAGGGAAGGAATCATTCATACTCTGATTGTAGATAACAGAGAAATCCCAGAGGTTTTGGAATAGCCTGGAATTAACCTGTTATAGAAATAAAGATCAGGGATTTTCAATTACTGTGGTAATTAATGATTTTAATATGTACATCTAGGTACGTTAGTTTGTGTGTTTTAGCTTTTAGTTATTGTATATGAAATTATAATCTCTGAAGACCAGATGAAAATATACAATTATGTACAGCCTCAGATACTACCAATTCTTTTGTAAACTATATAAATATAACACACTAAATATAAAGAGGGGAAGATGGAATAAAGTAGAAATTGTTTACAAGGGAATCTTTGTTACAATGAGAAAATGTAAAATAAATAACCAGTGTAATACTGAATTTTGGGAGGTTTTTTTGCTTCATGGGGTTGTTTTTTCATGCTCTGCATACACCTACTCTGCATAATTTTTACAATAGTTCACTCAACTGAGCTGTTATTTTTTAATTGATAAAATACTAATTGCAACGTGCTGATGCCATTTTAAAGTTTGTATAGTTGGAGTTAGCAAAATAAAATTTAAATATTCCATATTTACAACATATTGTGTAAAGGGGGTGAGAAGCGTACTGTACACAAAAAGGGCACATGCATCTCACTAGTTTGTCTAAAATCTGTACATTAAAATGTTGTAATGATTAAGTACTTGGAATGCAGAAACTATTTTTAAAAATTCACTGAGGTGCCAAGACCTTTTCAAAAATGAAATATTTTGGTGAAACCTGACATATGAAAGTCCCTTCCAATCCCACATTTGGCTGAAGAAAACTTAAACCAACATTGCTGTGTGAAGAAGGGAATAAATGAAAAGTCACTGGAAATCAAAAGTGGCATCTGTGGGCCAAGTAGAAAGGCTAAATTAGGGGTGGAATGTTTGTGTTTTCAAGATTATAGGATGGTGTTAAACTTTTAGTTTTCACAAAATATAAAGAAGAATTGAAATTGCCTAGAGCACATTACAGATGTGTTAGCTCAAATAGTATGTACTGAAGTCCTTTATGAAACACAATAACTTTATAAAACATTGACATCATGTGCTTTAGATTTCAGTGTAGTGTGTCGCTATAGTCATAACTTGGATAGTGATTAATGGAATGCTTTTGTTCCATGCCCTGTTCTATTATAATAAACTGCAACAGAAATAAAAATCTTTCCCGGCTGTAGGTATTTGTTTCTTTTCAGTCCAGAAGCAGACTTTAAATTGGATGATAATCCCTTTGCTTTCTGCTATACTATTATAGTATCAAAAAATGTTTTTTAAAAGTAGGTAGGGCTTTTTGTTGTTGTTTTTTGTTTGTTCTTGTTAGCAGGTATTTAAGCCAATTTTAAAATAACATTTCCTAGTAGACATGAATGTAGTTCTTGATTGACATAATTGATCAGGAAGTAGAGATTGGGCTGAGTTCTACTCTTACCTTTATTGGTGCATAGAAGTTAACAGGCTGCCCTTGTGTAACAAAGAGCAGAATTTGGTGCGTTATGAGTAAATGTTGCAGACTACAGTGTCTCTGTTTTAAAGAAAAATATGAATGCAAAGCAGTACTTGGTATTTGACTCAAAGAGTAGCCTTTTCATTTGGGCCCTCACTTCAAGTCCCATTCCGGCAACTCATCTCACACCAAGTGTTTGTACTTCTACCTATATTAAATGACCTTTCCTAGCAGAGAATTATACAAGTATTGGAGGACATGACTACACTGATTTTTTTTAAAAAATAGTTCAGTTTGCAGCCTTTTCCATACCATGAGTGCAAATAATGAAAAATTTTCAAGCAACAGGCCACTCCCAGCTAGCCATAAAGAAGATGGTAACCCCCTCCCTGAAACCTGTACTTTTCCCCCTCGTGATTGCTAGCCCCAGGTTGAGAACTTGTATTCTTTCATAAAATCTTTCATGGAAGTCCATGTTGGACACACAGTGATAATCAGTCCTCAGTCATCTAATGTCTGTCAGGAGCCTTAGTGCCCTATTAGAAGAAAAATCAGAACACAGACTGATTTTGTTTTTTTAAATCATGCAATTTTTTTATTTCTCAAACATGCTACCTGTAGTGGTTGGCACCTCGTACAGCTAATAAACACGATTATAGCAACTAACACTCCAAATAAATTCATTTTTTTTATATGCATGTAAATTTAGTTGTGACATGACACTTCCAAACATAGCCATTTACAATAGATGGTTAGCTAAACAAGTGAAAGCAGAATATGAAATAAATGAATAGCTGAAAAAGGTGTGTGTTAATCTCAGCAGATTACTTTGGATTATATGGTTTTTGCTCGTGTGATTTTTAAATTGATAAAATATTGTTTCAGATTTTTAACTGACTTTTCTGTGACTATATTTACATATTTCAGTGTCTTAGTAAAATAAAATGCATAGTGTGCATACTGTGGCTATTTATAGAAAAATAAAATTTTCAGCTAGTTTTGAAACTATATACTTTAATTACCCCAGGAATGGTCTGAATTCATTATCTAGTACTGTTTTCTGATATAAAATTATACATAGGTTTAACTTCTTTAGGATATCATGCTGATTAAGCTCTTATATACACCAACAGGCGTGTGTCAAGATTAACAGGTCAGGCACTTACCACGCTACTGCATTACTGTCACATATTCTTTGATCTGGGGGAGGCTCTGTGCCCATGGTTCTGGGAAACACCCAAGTCCCACGGTCCTGATGATTTCACATTAACTATGCCTCTGGTTGATGAGTAAGGCACTGACGGCTCAGCCTGAATCTGGGAACATGTCAATACATAATGTGGAACAGCCTGATTACTGTTAAAAATGACAAAAGTTTCAGGACTGTGAACATTATCTACTACGCTGTCATATACATTCATACCATCTGCATCAACTGCTGGTGGCACAATATAAGACTGTTTGCCTTCTGTGTATAAGCCCGTTACTACCTCAGCCTCAAACACACAAATAAAGTGGTCCGCTTCACACTGTTCCTTAGTATCCTCCATTAGGTTTCTGGGGTTCCTGATAAAGTAGATGCCAGCTCCATATTTTTGTCCTGGAAAGAAAGAGAAAAAATTGGTCGACTCTACAGCACGTTGCTTTCAGGATATCCAAGACAAAGTTTGTAAGCTAATATCTTTCACTAGACCAGTTTCTATTAGTGAAAGAGAAAGCTATTATGCCACACAGAGGTTTTCTTTGCTTTGTCTCTTTCACCACCCAGACTTCAAGAAGAGCTCTCTGTGGGTTCAAAGCTTCGCTCTTATTGGACCAGCAAAAAAGATACTACCTCACCCACCTTGTCTCTCTCTTAGCAGGCTGAGGTTTTTTCATGGCTCCAAACCTAAAGAGTATAAGTACGTCTTGATTCTGGATTATACTTCCTGTTATTCAGAATGCTCTACGTTAATATGAAAAAAAAAATCAAACTACTGATACTTTTCACTGTTCTAAATGACTATATTCCTATTCTGTCCTCATAGCTGCAAACAATTCCACTGCGTTCACAGGAAAAAAGTATCACTAAACTGTTCCATAACTGTTGCTCTAGTTGAGTGCATGTCCTGTTCATAGGTGTTGGAAACTTTTTCCACCATTGTACACATGAGAGCAGCTCAAGTACCTTCTGCCAGTCATAAAGAGAAGAGGGTGCTTGACCCTCTCAGTTCCTTCTCACCATAAATTCTGATACAGAAAGGGAGGAGAGTGAATTGTGGAATTACATGTCAACACTTCAAAGAACAACAGTTATTGAACAGGTTAGTAACTTGTTTTTTCTTCTTCTAGTGACAGCACATGTACGTTTCACATGGGATATATCCACAATGCAATGCAATAAAATACCTGCAGCAGGCCTGCGTCAGCTGACTCTGACTCATGGGGCTCAGGCTGCAGAACTATACAATCACACTATACAAGTACGGTTTTAGCCTGGAACCCGGCACTGGGAACTTCAAGATACGCTTGAATGAATAGTTTGTAAGCAATTATCTGGACCAGCCCTGCCGGCTCCCCGCTCACTGGCAGCACCTTGGTGGGAGCCAGCCAATTATCTTCTCAGAAAATAATCGTTTCTACTTCCCCAAATAAACAGCACTCAGATGGCTTCCTACTTATTTAAGAGCACATCCTGAACCTCTTTTGAACAAGACTCTTCCTGATAATCCATGAAACATCTAGGCTCGTAAAGTGCCTGCCAGTTGGGGTGGACTAGGCAACCACGGTCTTCAGAAATCAGGTGTGAGTCCAATGGAAATAACACCAGCGCTTGGAGTGTGGAGAACCAGCGCAGCTGAGGCCACGCCATGATTCCACGTATGAGTTGAGCATGGTCCTGTCCGATTTTTAGCAGAACTCTGTGTGAAGAAGTGGGATTGGGGGGAAAAGTATCTGTCCAGGAAAATGTCCATTAGGGAACTTTAACCTTGAAGGAAGCAAAAGTGATGCCCCATTCCGTTGGTTCTTGTTGCAAACTGACCTGTCTGGGAAGTCCCCCACAGCTGGAAAATGCACATGGCTATCAATCTACTTCGGAAGCCTGCAAGCTCATTCTATTGTCATGGAAGGTAAAGAGCTATGAGACTGATCAAAGTGACCACACAAAATTCCCAGAGGTGGACTGCCTCATAGCAGAGTTAGGTTGATCAGTCCCCTCCATGCTTACTGTTGCAGGATATCACCACTACGTTGTCTATTAGACAGCGGTGCAGGCTTTTACTTTTGGTACTGAGTAAGAAAGCCTGACATGCTAGTCAGATACCTCTCAACCTCCTGATATTTATGTATAGAAACAAATCCCTCGTGGATTATAATCCTTGCATGTGAAGAGCCTCCCACGCAGGGCAGATGTAGCCATCTCTGACATCAGCAAAGGCTGAGGTAAAACAAAGGGAACATCTACACATATGTTTACAGTGTTTGTCCACCAGTCCAGGGAGCTAAACCCTGACAGAGTAACTTCACCACAAGCCTCTGAAGGTGAAAGCTCAGAGATAATGCATATGCCTAGGGTGGTTGTAGAATCTCCATCACTGGAGATATTTAAGAACAGGTTAGATACATATCTACCCGGAATGATATAGATGGTGTGTGGTCCTGCTCTGAGGGCAGGGGACTGGACTTGGTGATCTCGTGAGGTCCCTTCCAGATCCAGTATTCTATGATAATACAGAAGTCAGGCATATCTATTGTTCCCTGAGGCATAATCTGGCATGTCAGATTACACATACACAAGATATATGCCCCAGAAACCTCATTCAGTTCCATGTGGTCATAGCGTGGTGAGCCTTGACAACTAAAACAACTGATTTAGTTATCTGAAATCTTGACCCAGAAAGGAAATATCTAGCTCAAGTTAATACCAGGACTGCCCTTAAGAATACCCATAAAATGGGAAGAAGATACATGTTTCTCTGTTGATTGACAGTCCCAGAGCTTTGGAAGTTGATTGGATATGAAAGATGCTGGACAGTACCTGAACACTGGATTGGCCTCTCACCAGCCAATCATCCATATAGGCATATGTTTACACACTCAATATCCTCAGAAAGACAGCTACCACTGCCATGAATTTTGTAAAAGCTCTGGAAGCTACAGACATTCTAAAGGCAATGTTCCCTCTAATCTTTTCCTTCCACATGAGGATTTTTTTCCATCCATGTGCAGAATAATTTTTATGTTCACTGAGGCTTGTTCCAATGTGCAACACTAATAGAAACACAAAACCTAGCTGTGGGCACTCTGCTAATCAGCTGGGTGGCATATGAATTTCTCCTGAGCAGCTCCATGAGTGCCCAGCTCACAGAGAACACTGGCCAAAGGGTAGCATTGTGAATTGGAAATGAGAATGGTTCA
Organism: Carettochelys insculpta; assembly: GCF_033958435.1. Taxonomy (NCBI): domain Eukaryota; kingdom Metazoa; phylum Chordata; order Testudines; family Carettochelyidae; genus Carettochelys; species Carettochelys insculpta. Next base: position 63,040,388 of record NC_134144.1, read on the forward strand.
CCAGGTACCATAAGTACTTCCTGTAGCCCTGAATATATCAACACATGGAAACACACTTCCTTTCAATCAAAGACAGCCAGTCACTCTCTGGCCACCAGCAGTGGGATAACAGAAGCAAGAGAGACCACAGAAAACTCTTTTTCTGCTGAGTTTCTGCAGGCCTAAAAGTGGTCTGGATTTTCCTTTGCTTTCAGAATAAGTAAATAAATGGAATCAAATCCCAACCTTCTAAAACACTTGTCCTATGGCTCCCAAACAAAGCAGAGATTGCACCTCCTAGAGCAGGAGTTCCTTGAGAGAGGTCCCTGAAGAGGGACATAGGGAAGGAGGGGGTAAAAATAAACTGAAGAGTGTGTCCCACTTCCACAGAACTTAAGACTCTTTGGTCTGAAATAACTGAGGACCAAGCACATAGCAAGGGGAGCAGATGGTTGCAAATATAGGGAGAGGAGAGGCTGGAATTTTGGACACTGGAACATTTGCTTAGTGCCTCAGAATGCCTAGATCAGTGGTTCTTAACCTGAGGTGCGTGATGCCCTTTCTGGGGGTGCAAGACATGCCAGATTTTTTTCCAAGGTAAATCATCGAAAACACAAGTTAAGCACAGGCAAGTAAGTAGAACTACTTTGTTTCACCAAACCTCTGTATGAATTCAGTTAGCTGCTAACTGTTAGCATGTCAGTCACAGTTACTTCCACAGCAAAACTCTGCAACATCTCAGGGCAGTACTTGTGTGTTTTTGTATGCCTACTGTACTATTATGTGTGGTGAGTAATAATATTAATCTATTTTACATATATTTAATATGCATTTAAAAGTGTATAGGCCCCCAATCTCCATTTTTGATTTTTGATAGGGGGTGCAAGAACATATTTTGAGAACCAAAGGGGTGCAGGCTGCAGTAAAGGTCAAGAACCACTGGCCTATATGAACTAGTTGTTGCAGTAGGAGAACATGGTCTGCTTCTATAACCCCTATTATTTTTCTTACTGATGTGCAAGAGTGGCATGTAAGTGGACATTGTGCAGACAAAGTGCTTTCTTTTTGGACCAGACTTCCGTACGCTGCACAACTTCATATGCCCTGGAATCTTTTAAACCATGAAGTCTGTTATTTGGCTGCACTGAGACCAGAAATGACCTTTCGAATGGCAGGCCTCAGTTATTCCTAAAGACTGCTGCAATGAATACAATAGAAGAGGCTGTGGCCCCAGCAGCCAAGTCAATGATGTCCAAAACAGCTTGAAGTGATGTTCTAGCTACCCGCTTTCCTTCACATAACAGTGAAAAACTTGTTTTGCATCCTCTGGCAACTTGTCCTTCAACTTTAATATTGAGTCCCAGACATGAAAGTCACAAAACCCTCACAAAGCCTATGCTGATTCTAACTTGTAACCCAGCTGTAGAATACATTTTCTTATCAAAAGGAGTCAAGTGTTCGGAGTCCATTGATTCAGGATAACAGATTGCTACCCTGGCATTCCCTCTTGTTGGCAGACAAAACCACCAATGACCCTAGAAGGGGCAGGCAACAGAAATATTCAAAGATTTGGAGGGCATGTAGTATTGATGCTCAGCCGTCTTGTATGTGGGATGAAATGAGAAGGGCGTTTGTGGGCTCTATCACTGCCTCTTTAGTTGGTAAGGCTACATGAGAGAACACACATGCAGCCAGAATTTCAGCGGAGTTTCTCCCATTGACCTTCCTTCCTCCTCGCATCTTGCAAGGAGTACAGAGGTTGACTGTGACCCCAAGAGGTCGATTTCATCCCAACCAGATGTGAAATCGAACCCCAGGAGATTGACCCTCAGCATGTCCATCTTCCGGTCTAGTGTAGGCATAGTCTAAGTCATACATCATCACCAGTAATAATGATTCTGCAGTTAGATCTGTGATAACCATTCTGTTGATGATACACAAACCAGAATGGAAGCCAGCTCACTCTCCCAGAGCTAAAGGGGCTCTGTGGTACAAACAGGAGTGAAACATGTAAAATCTAATTGTCCTGAAAGTAAATGGCTAACACTGAATACATATTAGAACAGATCTCTTGTGTGCAAATGTGCCATTTTTCTGAACTAAGCTGAACTTTACTACTCATCTACTGTTTGTTTTTATTAAAGAAGCAAAATGTTGCAATCACTTCAAGTGAAAACACGAAACATTCAAATATCCAGTCTAGTGGTCCTCAAGCCATCATTGTGGACCTGATGTGCAGCTCTCTATGTTTTATGTCAGCTGCATCCACATAATACACTCGAGGGTATCAGATGGACTGCAGGGGTGCACTGACTGGGCTGCAAGTGACCCATGAGTTGAGAGCTGCTGGTCCAGTCCTTACTGGTCAGTACAAGCCAATAGTAGGAAACTGATGTATGGGTAAAATGGCTACATTATTGTTTGGAGCAGAATTATAGCAATAATGTTAATGGCATGTTTCTGCAATTGTTCAACAGCATGGTAAAGAGGAAAGGAACAGATTACCTGGTGGAGGGGAGTATGTCCTCTGAAATCCAGCCCTGCATACCAAGCTACAGAACCGAGCAGGAACACGCTGATACAGCCTATGGCATATCTGCTTGCCAGTATTCTTTCCTTCTATACGGTTTTTAATCCGTTGGAAGGCAGCTGATAAAAGAGGATTGTGTATTTTTTCTATCTGTAATATAAAAAATATTAATGTAGCATAAACAGAGTGATAAATCCATACCACTGAAAGCATATGCTTTCACTCACATAATTTACAGTACTCATTCTAACAAGCATTGTTTAATTTTGATCTAATCAGTAATACAGCCAGCATATATCTAAACTGTGGAACTGCTCAGGAGAAATAGACCCATGACCCTAGTGCTTGTCACTGAAGTCAATAGCTGCACCATTGTGATTTCTAAGGGATGAGCTGTATTGTACAGATGTAGGTAACAGCCAAAAATGCTAATGAGAGTTGCATATATGGCTAAGATCTGATCCAGCCAGGGGCTGAGTGTATCCTGTGAGGACCCTGACTTGAGTGAGAGTTAGAGTCACTCGTTCTCTCATACCATCAAGCCCACACTGAGAAAAGGTTTTGAACAGAACTGCATCACAGAGGATGCAGGATGCATTGTGGCTCAAGCTTCGGGGAAGACTGGCCACTGCAATACCTCTGAAAGAGGTCCATGGGAACACAGGAGACATCAGAATAGGTGGACCTGCGGTCTGACCCTGACTATGACAACAGTCAACACCAGATGTGGTATAAGAATTAGGGAATAACCTGTTGTGACAGGGTGTTTGCCCCACACTGGCCTAGCAATGATTAAAGCTGGGCCATGGGAGAGGGCTGACAGTGTGGAGCCTGCAGCTGTGGCATGCAACAGCCAATTAGTGCCCAGCAGAGGGCTGTACAAATGAGGGCTCCTGGAGGAGAAGAGAAAAGACTCTTACTATGAAGTGGGAGGGACCTAGCTGCCAAGGAAGCTAGAGGCTTCCTAACACAGAGCAGGGCTGGGGGAAATGCAGGCAGGCAGAGTTGGGGGAGCTCTGCCCAGGTACGCTGACAGACTGCAGGGCCTGTAGCAAGACCTGAGGGTAGTAGGGAGGCAGCCAGGGCAAGAGAAGTCAGCAGGTCCAAAAACTCCCTTGCCAATGATGAGTGGCCACATCAGACTGCAGTTTGCCCCTGAGATAAGGGGCTAGATGATGACTGGTGATGGGTCTCTGAGGCAAGGTGGTTATTGAGGTTCGGGTTCCCTGGGTGGACCCCAGAGTGTGGGGCATTGTGGCAAGGCAGGAGCCTGAGGAAGGGAACTATGGTCTGGGAGGGATGTGAATTACAGATGAGCATGTAACAGCAGTTGAGTCACTGGTTAGAAGACAGCACACCAGGGTCTGGACAAGCTAATTCCCTGAGCAACCAACAGGAGGCCAGCAGTGAGTCATGCCCCATTACACCTGTCCACAGAAGACATTTCTGACCCACTCAGAGATGGGCATATGACTTGCAGCATGAAACTCTATGTCCTTTCAGGTTTCTGGGGTAAGTAATTCTTAACTACTGCAGCTGTGACTGATTGCATAACCATAAAACTATGCAATCCTGTATTGAATCCTGCTGAGCTCTAGACCTCAGTAATACACTGTGGCAATGAATTCTACAGGCCAACTGTACAATGTGTAAAAAAAAGAATTTCCTTTTATCAGATTTATATTTGCTACCTTTCAATTTGATGAAATGTCTTTTGTTCTTGTATTATGAGGTGGTAAATAGAAGTGTCCTATATACGTTCTGTACACCATTCGTTATTCTGCATAACTTTATCATGTATCATCTCTTCTCACCTCCCCACTAAACAAAAGATTCCTGTTGCTTCAATCTCTCTTCAAATACGACACAGAAATGTTGAAGCACTTGACCAAGGTCACATACAATGAGTCAGTGACAGAACTAGAAACAGAATTTAAGAATTCTATACCTACTATATACATTAGATAATGTTAAGTACTCCCCACAGAAAGTATAACTACTAGAGAGACATACTTCTTCACATATCTTCTGTACATCTTTGTGCCCTGTTCACTCATTAAAGTAGTGCCTAGAATCTACTACTGACTTACCAGGAGTAGAATCAGCCCCATGATCCCTGAGAATGTACTAGAACTGAGAACTTGAGGCTGCACAGTATAAAACCCACATAATACCTTCTGAAATTGTAAATGAGAATTTTACTGCATCTTTTTGAGTCATCAACTACAATTTCCTTTTCTATAGTCATCTTAATTGAACTATAAATCTAGGTTTCATTTGCAATTTCACTAAAGTTCATGTAACTATTACAAAGAATCCACTGATTTTGATCTTATTCTTTTTAAATAATGTACCCTGCTTATTTCTACCCAGATTCTTGCAAACATCTGCTATTTTAAGATTCCTTCTGGTTCATTTAATCAAAGACACTCTCTTTACCTTGAGAACACGAAGCCCAGCTTTTTCAAACTGTTTTTCTCGATCCCTGAATTCCTGATAATAGGATTCTACTGGAGAGATCTGGTAATGCATTTTGGAACCCCTTGTCTTGTCTCGGAGTCTTTCTGAAGGATAATCAGTTTCCAATTGGCCTGGATACAAGCAGCAGAATATTTAATAATTTAAGACTTTCAGCTTATTAAACTCCCCAGAAATACAACAGTCAGGGAAGAAGAAGTTAGTTTCTTTTCGTTGCCCAGTTAAGAAAGAAGCATGTTACACATTCTCTGAAGCAAGCAATTTGGGCCATCGTCCTTTACAGAGACCTTTGATGAAGGCAGTGATGATTTAGGAGCTCTGTTAAAGGAGGCTGGGATATTCTGGATTATTTTATGTTCTAAGGGTCAACTGGTTATTGTGAGTTTATCACTAAAATAGTTTTAATATTTCTAGTTTAGAATACATCAGGGCTATTTGGTGCCTGATCGAGAGCTCACTGAAATCAGTGAAAAGGCTTTCACTGAGTTCAGTAAACACTGGATATGGACTCTAAAGTACCTTTTAATACTCTTCTACATTTGCATAAGATAACTATCTGACCAGATCTACAAATTCTTTAACTGATTCAATTTTGCTAAGGATACTACAGCTTACATTTATCTTTGCTGAATACATTACACCTGTTAAATCAAGTTCTGCCAAAGGAACCACTGAAAAGTTAGAAAAAGAGATGCAGAATGTATCATTTTCATTATGTATTTCTGCATCACATACCTGTCTTTTATACAATGGAATCCATCTTAAATAACCATCAAAACGACCATGAAAAATCACTGCCTAACAGGTAAAGCCCTACACCAAATTCATGGCCACAAAAAACACATCACAGACCATGAAATCTGGTCTCCCATGTGAAAAATCAGTCTTTTGTGTGCTTTTACCCTATACTATACAGATTTTAAAGGGGAACCAGTGTTTCTCAAATTGGGGGCCCTGACCCAAAAGGGAGTTGCAGGGAGTCAAAGTTATTTTTGAGCAGGGAGAGTCACAGTATTGCCCCTCTTATTTCTGTGCTGCATTTAGAGCTGGGCAGCCAGAGAGCACCAGCTATTGGCCAGATGCCCAACTCTCAAGGCAATGCCCCACCAGCAGCTGCAAAAAGTAAAGGTAAAAGTGCCACAACCCCTCTACAATGAACTTGTGACCCCGCACAATTCCTTTTTGGGTTAAGACCCCCTACAACTGTAACGCTGTGAAACTTCAGATTTAAATAGCTGAAATCATGATATTTACAATTTTTAAAATTCTATGGCTATGAAATTGACCAAAATGAACTGTCAATTTGGTATGTTCCTACTTACAGGGTTGGCTTTTAACTATGGCCCAAATAAAACTAACCTGGAAAAAGAGACTCAGAAGGGTAGCCATGTTATTCTGTAGCTTCACAAATAACAAGCAGTCCTGTGGCACCTTAGAGATTAACAAATTTATTAGATCATGAGCTTTCCTGTGTAAAACCCACTTCCCCAGGTAAATTGAGTGGAAACACAGAATCCAGGGTTTAAATAGCAGGGAGCGGGTGAGGAAAGGAAGAGAAAAAAGGGTCCTGCTAGTCCCAGGCAACCTTCTCGTTCCTCCTTCTTTTTCTTCCCCCCTCCTACTATATAAACCCTGGATTATGTTTTTCTGCTTCACTCCTCTGAGGAAGTGGGTTTTAAGGTCATGACCTAATAAATGTGCTAGCCTCTAATATGCCACAGGACCACCTGTTATGTTAGAAAAGAGAAATATTTTGAAAACAAGAGGTGGTACAGGTTTCAAATTCATCCTTATTCTAACTCCACTGAAATCAGTTAATGGATTTAATGAACTTCAGCAGCTTCTACAATGAAATCAAAGGGCCTGATACATTCCCACCAAATCACCTCTATCTGTGGGACCCTGACAGCTCTAGGGCTGCTGCCAGGAGGGTAGTTGCAGCAAGCAACCTACAAAGTATGCAAGACCATTTCAGTAAGAATATGCACTGATTCAACACATCCCTCAGAGAGCCTCAGCCAGCTAGGACTTCAGACTTCTCTTCCTAGTGGAAACCCCAGAGTCAGTGCTAGCAGCACAGCCGTGACCACCTGCCACAGCATGGCTAGCCCCATGGGATAAACTGCAACCCACTGGAATCTTGCCCAGTGTATCAAGTGAAGTCGACAAACTAACACACAGTATTTCAAGGCTTTGCACAGCACCTATTACCATAGTACACGTTGAACCTGTCTACACTGACACCCTCGGGACCTCACCGTTGCCAAACGAGAGAATTTGCTGAACCACGAGAGGTCACCGCTGTCTAGCAGCATTACCAACACTTTCACTGCTTACTAGGCTCTAAGGAGACACTCGGGGAAAATTAGAGCTAAATAACAGCTCAGAACACTGAGGAACAGAACTGGTGGTTCTTGTAAATGAACTTTATGGGGCCATAGGGAAATTTGGCCACACTAAGTAAATATCCAGCCAACTGAAATCATGCTGGATTACAGACGTTCTCGGGCCAAAGTATGCCGGACTAGAGAGGTTTAACCTGTAACTAGGATCAAAGATTAATATCAGTCTAATGTATATTCATCACACTTACAAAAATACAAGCTCATCTATATATTGGTAGTACACATACATATTTTCTGCTTCCCATTTATTCACATAGCCACACTGACCTTCGGACAGCCGCACAGTTGTCTCTTGTACATCACACAGTAAGTTTTCGATCATGAACACTGCATCAATTACAGCATCAGGAGGACCTTGAATCTCTAACCTTGCCTTTCCACCAACCACTTCTTCTGATATGGACACACCAGAATGTTGCAGATGAGACAGTTCTGCATGATGTTTTTTGTGAAGGTTAAAAATGTGATTGTTTTCTATAACAATAAGGTGATTTTCCTGGACTTGTGTTATGTTTTTGATCCATACTTTTGCTGCATCCAGCATTTCACAGCGGTTTCCTATAAGTTCAATGGCTGGTCCATTGTTTTTATTGTCTGTTTCAGCTTGTCTGTCAGACCGTGACCCTGAAAGAAATACTGTTTATACAAGTTCAATTGGTTGACTGAAAAGTTCACAAATGCAGTCACAAATTTGTGTATGTAGCCTAAGACTTTGCACCACAAGGACACCTTACTGCTCATATGGTACATTGAGAATGTGAATATTCCAACAAATTCTAAGGAGTAGATTTTTAAAGACACAAGTGGCAGGTGGGTGTCTAATTGCCAGGAACTTTCAATTTTGCTGTTGAAAACTCCCTATAAGGGCCTAATTCCACTCCTATTAAAATCAAAGGCAAATCTTTTGTTGCTATAAGTGGGACCAGGATTTGACCCAAGTAACAATCAATAAATACAGTTTCATTCCTGTGTATAATACCATTAAATTTTAAAGTTAAAGTCAGTTCCTCTTCTCCAAGTCATTTAGAATTTTGTTCTTAATTTTCATGTGTTTCCACATTCTTTCAGCGTGTAGTTTAATCAGAAGCTGCTATTTCGGGAGACAATAGAGATGATGAAATTAAAGATTTACACAGACAGAAAACTTAAATCTTGCTTTTAAAGTCTCTAGTTAGGAACAATTTTGTGTTATGAGAATATGCTAGTTCTACAGGGAAATGAAGGAGGGCACACTGTGCTACTCACAAAGGAGTTCTTTTAAACAGCTGTCTGCATTCATGTCCTCTCTGGAGGTGGCCTCTGATAAAGCTGTCTATAACCTAGGCGAGTTTCTTCCAGATCAACCAGTGGTGGTGATTTGCACACGGATCCCATTTTAATTAATTAGAAACCACGGCACAGAGGGCATGCTTCAGACCTGGATTATATCTGTGTCCAATAGCACAACCCAGAGATAAGTGCCGGGGACACCACCCCTCCCTCCCTCAGATGTGGAGGGTTCTGAAGGGGCTGAATCAAGCCCCACCATGGGTTCTGTTGGTCTCACTCTTGATTTGAGCTGGTTAAAGTTTATTTTCATTCACTGGATCAGTGACAATTAACTAAGCTGAGGAAAGGACTGGTTAGATAATTTAATGGTCACTAACTAGACTTGCAAGCCATTCAAATCAGAATACATAAGGAGGATTACAAGAAGTCTTGTGGCACCTTATAGACCAACAGATATTTTGGAGCATAAGTTTGCATGGGCAAAGACCCGCTTCGTCAGATGCATGAGTGGAGGGGTGGTTTCAGAGGGGCATTTAAAGAGTGGGGTCCCCATAAAACAGAGGGCCAGAGCTGACAAGGTCTATTTCAGCAAGGTGGAAATGGCCCATTATCAATAGTACTTATCAAAAGAGTTAAAAACAAGTCAGGTCAGACGGGGATGTGAGCCTTTGTCACAGTCTAATAAAGTGGGTCTTTGCCCACAAAAGCTTATGGTCCAAAATATCTGTTAGTCTATAAGGTGCCACAAGACTTCTTGTTGTTCTCAAAGCTACAGACTAACACGGCTACCTCTCTGATACTTGTCACCATATAAGGAGGATTAAAACTTGTGCATCAGAAAGGAACTCCTGTTGCTCCAGAAAAGGCACGACACAACTGGGTAAGTGAGTTACTGGCACCAGAAGAATTCCTCTGAAGAATCAGCTACCCAAACACTGCTGAGAGCAGCAAGGACCTGAACGTGATATGACAAATCCTGTGTTTTACACAAGGAAGGTGTTGATCATGTTCTATGTCTGTTTGCATGAGCTGCAATGAAAGAGCCAAAGCTTTTCAGAACCTTATTCACTCTGTTTTTTTTTTTTACTTACCCAAATCATCACTTTTGTTGCATTCCATATCTTCTCTCAGTTTGCTCCTTGTTGACTCAAACTTGGTTTGGAAAGCCTTGTGGGGAAAAAAATGAAAAAAAGGTTCAGAATCATTTTATGACCACATACATGTCAAACCCTGACAAACAAAATGAATCAGTCTCTTCAGATGTCTGCTGGGAAAGCAATTAGAAATCCTCCTTTCCCACGAGGCCTAATGCTCTCTAAAGTGCCACACCTTGTTCCAGAGCTTTGTACAGGGACAACATGGATGACATTCTCCCCAGTTCCATCTAGGGGTATCATGTGGGGAACCCATGCGACCAAGCTGTGGACACTATTATAGCTTCTGTGGGAGCAAAAGGTCCCCACTGCTCTTTTCTGCAGTTTAATGCTAATGGAGCCCTACCTAACTCGGCAGTGCGAACATGCAATTCAAGGAAATGCAGAGACTAATGATAAGGAAGTATGGACTGAATACATGGTCTATAAGGTGCAAAGAAAGCTGGTTAGATGGTCAGGCCCACTGAGTAGTGATCAATGGCTTACTGTCTGGCTGGTTGTCAGTTGCAAGTAGAGTGCCCCACAGATCTGGGGCAGGTACTGTTCAAAATCTTTATTAATGATCTGAATGAGGGGATGGATTGCACCCTCAGCAAATTTGTGGATGACACTAAGCTAGGGGGACAGGTAGATACACTGGAGAATAGGGATAGGGTCCAGAGTGACCTAGATAAATTGGAGGATTGGGCCAAAAGTAATCTGATGTAGTTCAGCTAAGACAAGTGCAGAGTTTTGTGCTTGGGATGGAAGAATCCCAAGCTCTGTTACAGGCTAGGGATCGACTGGTTAAGTAGTAGTACAGCAGGAAAGAACCTGGGGATTACAGGGGATGAGAAGCTGGATATGAATCAACCGTGTGCCCTTGTAGCCAAGAAGGCTAATGGCATATTGGGGTGAATTAGGATCTAGAGAAGTTATTATTCCCCTCTATTTGACACTGGTGAGACCACATCTGGAGAACTACATTCAGTTCTGGGTCCCCAGGATAGAAAGGATGTGGATGCACTGGAGCAGGTCCAGTGGAGGGCAACAAAAATGATTAAGGGGCTGGACCACATGACTTCTGAGGAGAGGCTGAGGGATTTGAGCTTATTTAGTTTGCAGGAGAGAAGAGGGAGGGAGGATTTGACAGCAACCTTCAGCTTCCTGAAGGGGAGCTCTAACAAGGCTGGAGAGAGGCTGTTCTCAGTAGTGACTGTTGGCTGAACAAAGAGCAATCGTTTAAAGTTACAGAGGGGGAGGTGTAGGTTAGGTATCAGGAAAAATTATTTCACCAGGAGGGTGGTGAAGGATGGAATGTGTTACCTAGATAGGTGGTGGAATCTCTGTCCCTAGAGGTTTTTAAGTCCTGGCTTCACAAAGTCCTGGCTGGGATGACTTAGTTGGGGTTGATCCTGCTTTAGGCAGGGCCCTTGACTCGAAGACCTCCTGAGGTCCCTTCCAGCCCTAGGATTCTATGATTCTATGACAATCAAACCTAAGTTGTCATAGTTCTGACATACATAAAAATGATAAAAATCCTCTTCAAACACCAGGAAAAGTACAGTGCAAATTAGTGCTGCATTAGAAAGTAAGATTTTATATTGAACTGTACTGACAAAAAAATGAAGAAACTACACAGTAAATCTTAAGCACAGATGAGCAAAAGCTGTTGTAATTGAACCTGGAAATTCTTACAGTCCATGCTTCTAAAACTGAGGAGCAATATCAGAGTTTACATGCAAGGTGGTATGCGTTACACCCACTTCTTGATACGTAAGTCATTTTATGTGACTCTAGGAGTCAAAATTGATGTGATCTATGTATTAATGGCATGGAAGATGAAGAAAAAGCAACTAACAGGAAGGATCAAGAAGGTAAGAGGAGCTTCATCTTTTTCCAGTTCTTCAGCATGTAAGTTATGCTTGGACTCCCTTGCAAACAAGTACTTTACATTTCACATCTGAATTTGGTCAGAGTACGATCCCGGAGATCCTTTCAGAGCAGAATCTAGAGAATAATGCAATCTTTTTGCCTACCCACACTATTACTTTTGCTATAGTAAACTGATTCGCTCCTCACCTACTGAAGTCAGTGGGAGTTTTGAGTTCAATGAGAACAGTATCAATTTATAATTTATAGTGAAATTTTACTAGAAGATTTACCCAGCATTTCTTGAGTACTTAACTCAATTAATTTTTGTTTTTCGTGAAATAAAATGAAAATGCACATATTTCTTTTCAATCATTGCTGACTGACGTGGGAAGAGAGGACTATCCCAAGCCTCTTTCACCACAGAATGGGACTAGATGAAAAGTGCCTTCTCCATGGCCTATGCAGCTCCAGTGGGCACAGCTGAGAGTAGGGGAGCATGTCCAACGGCTGGGGTAGGGCAAGGTTCACCTGCCTCCTGTGATCCCCAGCCAGAGTGAGGAATGTAGCAAACTGTGTACTTTCCCCTCGCTCCCTGATAAAAGGGAACAGCCAGCAAAGTCCCCAGACGAATTGGGAGGGAGCTGAAACTCTCTTCCCTCCCTAAAGGGTGTCTGCAGATGGGCGGCTCAGAGCCTGGTCAGCCCCAGAGCTGGAAGCCTGCCCCCAGCCAGCCCTTTCACCTGCCTGGTGATTCTGCCTCTTTTCTGTATGGTTTTATAATGAGCAATCCCATTCTAGGTACACCCCATTTTCCTGGCACACCCAAATCCTGACCTGGCTTTAAGTTATGATAAGAAAGAGCTGTATACTGAATTGGGTGGTTCTAGTTTAGGAGGTACTGTTTAGGAGGAGTTCTCGAACAGACAGACTCACAAACATACTCCCTCAAATATAGGGTAGATAATACATGAATACCTAAAACATCCATGAATAAATCACCTTGACAAATTCTCTGCTGGCACAAACAGGCAGAGTTCCTCTGAAATCACCAGCAGAGAATTTGGCTTCATGTGCCTTCAGCCGTGTCTACCACAGAAGGTCAAGTCCATTGCTACAGGAGGTGACTTAACAAAATCTAATAAATACTCTCATGACAGAACATCAGTACAGCACTTTATAAAGTCCCCAGTAAATGGGAAGCAGCACCTTTGCTATATATATTGTGCTAGTCCCAGGAATTGCAGGTGGCCTAAATGACAGCCATACTATTGGGACAAGGGATAGGAAGGCAACTAAATAAGCTCTCCACGGGGATTTCCAGTTAGAGTTTGTCTGAAGCTGCTGCCCACTGAACCAGAAGAGACACCTCTCTGCACATTTTCCCTTGTCAGAGCCATACAGCAGGGGGAAAGCAGGCAACTGGGAAAAGGGGATGTAACACTCTGCAGTGCTAGACTAGCATTCGTATTGCCTGAGGATTTGTCTGTCACATAGGCTGATTCCTGTCCCATCCCAGGATGCCTGCCACAGGGGAAGATGTGAACTGGACTCCCAGTCCAAACTGCCCTAGGTTTATGTTATGGGAAAATCATGTATAGGTCATTTTATATGCATGTTTTAAAGAGTTTGTTCTTTTAGCTTAGCACTAGTAGCTAAAGTAGCTGAAGCCTTAGGCCCAAGGTCAAGCTGACCTGAGAAGAATGCTGAAAACAGCAGCTGCAGAACCAGTGAAAACTGGCTGGTACTGTACTAATTGGGAGTTTGCGAAGTAAAGATAAGAAGAAGAACATAGGGAGTCGAGATAACCGCCTCCTAAAGAAGATCAAACACCCAGCAACAGACTATCCTCTTAGCAACGGGGATTAGGGGACTTTGGACTGGGGTATGGGCGGTGTTATGAACTGTAAAGGGTATAACTGTCAGTGAATTTTGGGAGGCGGGGTCCCTCTCCGGAGGCACCCAGCTCGAGCTGTAATTCTGTACCTCAATAAAGGATACTTGTGGATTGGATTCTGAACTTGGAACTCTGTGGGATCCTAGAATCGAACCCAACACCTGCGTGGGTGAGGGGGAGAGTTACATCTTTTCCTTAACAGTTTATCCACAAGACACACCATTATCCATTTTTACATTACATCTAGTTTGGTATGTAAAGTACTTTGGCTTGTTGATACACACAAACTTTCTTTAGGGTTATTGTGGGTTCTCCTATTGCTAGTTAAAGCTAAACATCTTACCTTATAGGCAACACTGTCACATGGATGGATCACAAAATACACATCTAACTTCTTCCCAGGATGTTCCTTGGCAAAGTTTAAAACTTCATAAACCATAATATCCGCCACTTGATCCTTTGTCAAATGTAATACTCCAGATCCAATATCTGGGAAGGAAACTGAAGGAAACTGATTCTCCTGAATTGTAAGCAAACATCTTGACATTACTGTTTTTAGTGTCTGCAGAAAAAAGGGAGACTGTTAGGCCTTATTTTACTTTCTGGCATGCAAAAAAGGTGTGAAAACCCTCCCAAACAGAAAATCACCTTGCTTGAATTGCTGCTGCCCTGTGACCATACTACGTGCAGCACAGACTTGCAGGGCAGATTGTATCCTTTTGTCAATATGAATTTCTCACAATTTGGAGGAAATTTGTGAAATTCAAGCAGAAATTCTTGACGAAGACCTGAGCCTGCTTTTTGCAGAATTGATCTTGAAATGTTTCCTACTGACAGATCATCCCTCACCACAGAATTAATAATAACTGCCGTCTGGAAGAAAAGAACACAAGCTCTCGGTATATTTCACTTCGGGTTAGTGCACATTTTAGCTACATTGCAATCAGATCCTCACTTCAAATGTACGTGTGCAGCTAGAAGAGCTTTTTCTTATAAACTCCAGAAACTCCCCTTTTAAGGGACATTTCCATGACATGCATCTTTCAATGGCATGATGAATATATAACAGCACAGCTCCCTAACCATGTCAAACAGCTGTGGAGCTGGTGAGGCAAAGCTTAGGCAAAAAGAGTAAAGGCACAAATGAAGTGTGCCTATGTACACAAGTACATCCCTTACACTGTTTCTACTCCCCAACCTGTGCCTCCTCTTCTACAGTGCTGATTTTAGCACTGGAGTGCCCTTGCCTCCCTGTTGCTAGAGCCTCTTCCCAGGATGCCACAGGGCTCTGCGTTTCTATTGTGAAGACTTACTGATTGATCTTCAATGTGTCCACTTATAATATGTAGGTGAACACCGCTGATTATGATGGAATCTGGAAGCAGTTTTGCTGAAGTGAGTAGAGTCCCCTGATGTGAGCCAATGTCACTCCTGCCCAGCAACTCTTCACAGGCCCTTTTCATTTCTGCAACGGTGGGTTCAGCAATGTTCACCAAGTGGATTTCTTTGATGCAACCAAATAATGGAGCTAACTCAACAAAATTCTTTATAGTCTGTACAATCACATCAGCACATAAGTCTAGTGGAAACCCAAAAATTCCTGAACTCACTGCAGGGATAGCCACAGACTTTATATTATTCACTGGAGCATTAACATATTCCAGGACATTTATAATAGCTGCCTCAAGTGTTTTACAACATTTCTCCCGTTCAGTTACAGACCATCGTGGACCTACAGTATGAATAACTTTCTTACAAGAAAGCCTGCCTCCACTTGTTACTGCTATTTTACCAGTGGCAAGCATTCCATGGTGTTCAATATAACGTCTACTCTCTTTTTTAATTTCTGGCCCACCAGCTTTCACCAGGGCAAGAGCAAGGCCTCCAATATGTTCCAGATGTTCATTGGCTGCATTCACCAAAGCATCAGCATTATGTCTTGTCATATCGTCCATCCAAACTGATATCTCAATTCCTTGCGTCAGTCTTTTCCTGTATACTTCAAGAGGACGTTTTATATTCTTAAGGGCAGATTTACAGCCAAACTTCTTCTCAATGAGGTCATGTAGACAATGTTCTCGTCTCATAAGGATATCATAAACATCTTCACTGATGGGAACTGTTAAGCTTTCCTCCTCTCTATCCATACTGAACACTAGATAATAAAACAATTAAGATAATGCAGGTGATCCAATGTCAAACACATTTTTAATGGACAGCATATTTTAAAGCTTTGAATCATTATTTTTAAATTGACATGGGGTGATATTACTTATTGATCATTCCTTTTACCATAGTCTTCTCTTTTCTCATTCTGCCTTGAGACACAGAAAGGCCAGACAGTTTTTGCCTCCCTTTGCCAGTGAAGCAAGGACACAAAGGCCTTGTGAGTGACAACTTCCTTATATAAGCCCAAGTTTGGCCCTGTTTTCACTCATTCATTTGTCAAATGCCATGACTTTAACTCTCCTCCTACCCCAGCCAGGCCAATTCTTTGTCCCCTAAATCAACGTGCAACCTGTAAGGACTTTGTCCTTATACCAGCTTATGCCTACACCCTCACCTTTGTTCCAATCAGATGCTTTTTCCCGATTTACCCAGGAGAAACTCCACTTCCGTCCTCTGTCCATATGGACTTCCCTGTCGGAGTGGTCCCATCATCCCATCCTTTTTCTGGGCCTTCACACCCTCCCTCCATCTAATCCTTTATGTATTATCGCTGATGTGAATTTCAGGAGCGCAGGGAATCCAGTTTGTGTGTGAGGAACAGAAAAGGCTCAGTATCAATACTGTGGAGCTGCCAGATAATCCACCTCTTCCTACAAAACTGTGGACACTTGGGTTATCCTGTCCCATGTTCTCACCTCTCTCTTCTGCTCCTCACAGGCCCTCCCCTGAAGCCCATCACAGGCACATCCTCCCTAAAAGTCTGACCTTTAAGTAGCACTGTAGGAAAAGAAAATTGGCCACCATCTTGTTTCACATAAGTTACCAAACAGATGTCATATCAACTTTGTTTATCATAAACCCCCAGATTGGTACTAGTAATGTAGAGGTGTAAAGATCTTTATTCCATTACCAATACTCCGAAATACATACTTTTCTGTGTTGTAGATTTCTACAGAACTACCTACAGTGGGTGTCTTGTTGGCTTGTTTGTGTTTAAATCCTTACAAGCTGCATGAGTTCACTGCATTTTGAAGCTGAGCCATGGTCCCTATTTCTCTGCACAATAATGTCTAAAAATAGTCTGTTCTGCATCTCATTGTTAGGAAGGTGCACTGAATTCAAACAGCTTACCATCAAAACAACTCTCCTTTAGCACACCTGTACTGTACTTTAAAAGTGTGAGGAACCAAATAAAATTAAAAAAACATACACATGACATCATTGTCCAAGTCCTACATTTTGGTTTATTTTCAATTTTGCATGCTTTCACGTTTATTTGTTTTATCTGCAGTGAAATTTCAGTTCAAAGAAGGGTATAAATTCTAATCTGCTCCGTAATGTGAAAATGAAGAAGCTTACCTGAAATGTAATCCTCCTGAAAAGTCTCTGGATTGGATGTCTGTGTTATAACACAAAAACAGAAATTAAATATGCAATATAGAGAAATATATAAACATGCACTCTAACCTAGAATTTCAGAAGGATGACAAACAGAGAAAAGGCCACCTCCCTGCCAAATTTAAAGACGCTGCTCCAATGCATTGGAGATCTTCAGCTTTTCAAAGAAAAAGTAACCTGAATTTTCTTAACATTATATTAATTTTCTTACAACTCAATACAATAAAAAGCAATGGATTTTCTCTAGCTTTGTTCTTGGAAATAGCTCATCATTTTGGGTGATTTTTTTTTTTTAAATTCAGCCTGAGACAGACACTCTTCACAGAAAACTTCTGCCTGGACGGTTAAAGACTGGCAAAATTACAAGCAAGAGAAACTAACAATTAGCTTTGTAAGACTCAGCCTAGAACATTTCCCGACCCTGCTGTTTATTTTTCTATAGTGGGCATTATTCAGCTTAAGAAAGATAACAGCTTCCTGAAGTGGATAATGTAACCAAGAGAAAGTTAATTTGATGTTCTGATTATTGGTTTGCTTTCTCCCTGTCTCACCTCAGCAGATAGTAAAGGGCCTCAAAAGGCTTTTTTCCAATATATTGGAGTGCAGCCCACTTGTATCAGATGAAGGGTTTTCTGGGTGGAGTATGTAGGGGACAATAAGTGAGAAGAAGGGTACTCCAGAGTCCTTTTTCTCTAATGACCACATGAGGTGCTGGGCTGACCACAACACTTGGCTTGATCCTGGCTTGAAATGTCTTTGTGGATTTGAGCAGGGAAACCCCTGTTGGGATTTGGTGGAGGGTTATTCCTTGCAAACACTGGAGCCCAAACCCAAATAAAAGGGCTTCTGCACAACTCTGGGCCTGGAACATGTGTGGGGAGGGATATGAAGTAAATTTTATAGCTCTTCCCCCGGCCTAACCTGCCGTCTGTATGTACAGTCCACTTTTGGCTGATAAATCTCCCTTCTGCAGGCACCTCGTTTATTTCCTTGGTTGTCAAGCCTCGTTACACACCTGTTGGCTAGCATGCTGCTTGTTTTTTTCAGTCTAAATCAGCAAGCCCCCTAATATCCTCCCTTATTCCCTTAAACACCCTGACTTTGGCACTTTGCCCCCGCCCCTTCCTCAAATGATTCTTTGACTCTCCTTTCTGCCTGGTCACTTACCAGCATCTTCATCATGTTCCCCATCTTCAATCACCTTCTCCCCACCAACACAGAGCCCTTTCCTCCCCTCCACCTCCAGTACCGGCCAGTCTAACTGCCTTTCCCCAACAGACTTTTCCTAACTCCCCTGGAACCCTCCAGGCAAGTTGCCATGGTGCATCAGACTACAGTCAACAGAAGTCTCAGTGCAGGTCACTAAATATGTGGCTTCTGCATTTGATCTGCGACTTATAGTAGAGATCCGTAAGCAATCAAGGAACCCACAGAGATAAACGCTACAGAACCCTCTGTGTCCATGCCCAGCTGAGATATCACGACTTCTGCATTATGAAAAATGTTCAGCAAGGCAAAGGCCACCATGTGCAGCTTTCAAAACTCCTTATCCTACAAAGCACATTCAGATGGGAAACAGCATCACAGTTATTCAATTAGCACTCCCATGACGACTGCCGGTGCTAGTTCACACTCTCAGACTTGATCCTTATCTTCCATGTCCTTGTTTCTTGACACAGTTTACATGGTAACATAAAAATGGGTTTAACCAGCTGCTTTCATCACAATGACTGAGGTGGATTAAACAAAAACGCTGGCCATTTGAGCTGTGTCTACACGTGCACGCTACTTCGAAGTAGTGGCACTAACTTCGAAATAGCGCCCGTCGCAGCTACATGCGTCGGGCGCTATTTCGAAGTTAACTTCGACGTTAGGCGGTGAGACGTCGAAGTCGCTAACCTCATGAGGGGATCGGAATAGCGCACTACTTTGACGTTCAACGTCGAAGTAGGGACCGTGTAGATGATCCGCGTCCCGCAACGTCGAAATTGCCGGGTCCTCCATGGTGGCCATCAGCTGGGGGGTTGAGAGATGCTCTCTCTCCAGCCCCTGTGGGGCTCTATGGTCACCGTGGGCAGCAGCCCTTAGCCCCGGGCTTCTGGCTGCTGCTGCCGCAGCTGGGGATCCATGCTGCATGCACAGGGTCTGCAACCAGTTGTCGGCTCTGTGGATCTTGTGTTGTTTAGTGCAACTGTGTCTGGGAGGGGCCCTTTAAGGGAGCGGCTTGCTGTTGAGTCCACCCTGTGACCCTGTCTGCAGCTGTGCCTGGCACCCTTATTTCAATGTGTGCTACTTTGGCGTGTAGACGTACCCTCGCAGCGCCTATTTCGATGTGGTGCCGCGCAACGTCGAAGTTGAACATCGACGTTGCCAGCCCTGGAGGACGTGTAGACGTTATTCATCAAAATAGCCTATTTCGATGTTGGCTTCACGTGTAGACGTAGCCCTGGAGTAATAGGACACTTGGCTGCAGGGTATCTGCTGGAGACCAGGAAAGGGAGGTGATACGCAGGGGTGAAAGTAACTTAAATTTCCTACAGGTATAGTCCTATCACAACCCAGGTCCGCAACAGCTCTTTAAATAGCATCTCCCTTTGGCTTTTGCTGAAGCTCAGCCAGCTTTTCCCAGAGCTGCACACCGGGGTGGACCTGCTTACTTTTCCCTCTGATGATATGTTGCCCTTTGCTAGCTTGGCCACGTAATGGATACGTGAGCTGCTACCAGCAGTTTCAGAATTCTCATTTAACTCAAGTGCTGGATGGCCGTGGTTTTGGAGCTGATTTTGAGAAACCTCAGTAACATAGGCCAACTGTTTTTTTTCTGAAGGCCAAATGTTTCCATTTAGATGAACCATGAAGGGAAAACGAGGAGGAGTCTGGTGGCACTTTAAAACCTAACAGATATATCAGGGTATTAGGGCATAAGCTTTAGTGAGATACAATTCTACAAATTCATATGTTATTCCAGGCCCTAATTTCTTTCCTTAAAAAAATAAAAATCCCTTGCTATTTGTTTAGGAAGTTTCAAGGCCTGTGAAAGTGGGGGATCATTGTCCAGGATGGGTTGTAAATCCCTGATGATGCGCTGTAGAGGTTTTAGCTGAGGACTGTAGGTGATGGCTAGTGGTGTTTTGTTGGTTTCTCTCTTGGGCTTGTCCTGTAGTAAATCCTGGACAATGATCCCCCACTTTCACAGACCTTGGGAGGCAGACCAGTCCTCGCCCACAGACAACCTGCCAACCTGAAGCAAATCCTAACCAGCGACTATACACCACACCACAGCCACTGTAACTCAGGGACCCATCCATGCAACAAACCTCATTGCCAGCTCTGCCCACATATCTACACCAGCAACACCATTACAGGACCTAACCAGATCAGCCACACCATCGTGGGTTCATTCAGCTGCACATCTACCAATATAATTTATGCCATCATGTGCCAGTAATGTCCCTCTGCTCTATACATCGGACAAACTGGACAGTCTCTACATAAAAGAATAAACGCACACATATCAGATATCAGAAATGGCAATATACAAAAACCCATAGGAGAGCACTTCAATCTCCCAGGCCACACAGTAGCAGACTTAAAAGTAGCTATCCTACAGCAAAAAAAATTTCAGGACCAGACTCCAAAGAGAAATTTCTGAGCTACAATTCATCTGCAAATTCGACGCCCTCAGCTCAGGCTTAAACAAACACTGTGAATGGCTGGCTAAATACAAAAGCAGCCCCCCCTCCTTTGGTGTTCACACCTCCAGATCAACTGCTGGTAGTAAGCCTCATCCTTGCTGACTGAGCTAACCTTGTTATCCCCACCCTTGCTCTGGCTTATTTATACCTGGCCATGCAGATTTCCAAGACCAGCATCTGATGAAGTGAGTCCGTGCTCATGAAAGCTCATGCTCAAAACTTTTCTGTTAGTCTATAAGGTGCCACAGGACCCTTCATTGCTGTTACAGATCCAGACTAACACGGCTACCCCTCCAATACTTGACATTTATTATAACAGTTAGCTCTTGTTTAAAGACACAAAGTAATCTATAGTCATCAGATCTTTCTATTTAACATGGCATTGCCATATTACACAGTAAACGTTGCAATAGCTGAGTCATTTAAAAGGATTTTATTAAATCAAGTGAAATCTTGACACAAATGTACAGCATTTAACAGACCAGGAATACAAAGGTGTCAATTAGGTAACGCCCTCCCCTGCTCCCAGTTTCATACAGGAAGTGTTGAATAGTGACAGACGGATAGCCATGTTAGTCTGTATTCTACCAAAACAAAAAAGCAGTCATGTAGCACTTTAAAGACTAATAAAATAATTTATTAGGTGATGAGCTTTCGTGGCACAGATGCACTTCTTCGGATCATAGCCAGTACAGACTCAATATATAAAGCACAGAGGTCCAAAATTGTTATCAAGGTTGACAAATCAGAAAAATTGTTATCAAGGTTGGCAAATAAGAAGAGCAGAGGGATGTGGGGTGGGGCATGATACTTCTACATCAAAGTATGTAAAAGAATCCTTATAATGGGTCAGGTAATTGCTGTCCCTGTTCAAACCACCTGTTAATGCATCGAATTTGAATATGAATGTTAGTTCTGAGCATTCCCCCTGCAGACAATTGATAAAGTCCCTTTTCAGTGGAACACAAACTCTCAGGTCTTTAACAGAATGGCCCACTCCATTAAAGTGCTGGCTAACAGGTTTGTGTATTTGGAGTTTTTGGTGTCTGTTCTACGTCCAGTATCAGAGAGGTAGCCGTGTTAGTCTGTACCTTCGAGAACAACAAGAAGTTCTGGGGCACCTTATAGACTAACAGATATTTTGAAGCTATTTCAGTCTCCAAAACATCTGTTGGTCTATAAGGTGCCCCAGGACTTCTTGTTGTTCTGTGTCCATTCATTCTTTGTCAAAGAGCGTTTGCGGTCTGTCCTATATGCATGGTATGTTAGCAGGCAGAACTCTTAACTCCATGAGTGCGGAATGTGAGTTCTCCTGTGCCTGGGGCAGGGAGTCAATGTTTTGTTTACAAACAGAATAAGACAAGGAAAGGCTTGTAAGTGTATTAAGGATCTGGAAGTCTGTGTGAACCTGTGTAATAGGAATCCCTCCGAAGAGAGAAGACAGAGGACTCAGAAGAAATAAAGCAAAGCCCTGACCCACAGCTATGCTCAGAAAAAGAGGAAAAGGTGAGGGGCATAACTGAAAAGGGGACAAAACCAAGGGAAGGATTAGCCGTGGTACAGAGAAATTCTGTTGTGTACAGATGGTGCACTGAGGCACAGAGAGACTAAGGGCCAGATTTTCAAAGGTACTTAGGCACCAACCGGACTTTCAAAAGCTCTTAGAAAGTTAGGTGCTTTGCTAACACCACTAGATGCCTAGCTGCACCTTGACGTGCCTAAAAACCTTTAAAACTCTTACCCTAAGGCACTGGCCTGATGTCGTACAGGTGCTCCACTGGGAGTGGGAGAAGCAGAATGCAGGTCTCTCAGGGCTAGCTCCCTATCCCCTGGACCAGCCTCTCTCACTGCACAACAAGAAGAGTGACAGATGGAAGCAAAACGAAGGAGGCAAGGTCTCTGGGATTCCACCACTGGCTCCAAGGTGATCAGGAAAGACATTCTAGCTGACAGTATGAAGAGCAGCACAGAGATCAGGAAGGATGAAAAAAGTGAATGAATCAGATGAGATGAGAGGTATCAGGGCTGACCTTAGGATTTAGGGGGCCCTACCCAGCATTATTAAACTGGTTTCCCATGCCCAAATTGCTCATAGCAACACAAACATAAGCTCACAGTACTGGAAAACTTGCCAAATACACTTTATTAAAACCAGTTTAAATAATAAGTACACTATGGTACCGATGGACTATGACTCCTCCCTCTCCCCGAGCTTTAAAATCTGTTTAAAACATTTAAAAAATAAAAAAAAAACGTGAACCATTACAATACAACTTATTTACAGTGTCATTATTCATGCTAGACTTGTGAGTCCTTCCCCTCCACACACAGACACAAGGATCAGGATCAGCTGTGCACCCGAAAGACCAGGTCAACTCTCCATCCTGGAGAAGACCACATCCCCCCCTAGACCAAAGATGCTGGTGGGTGAATGGGGCAAAATGAACTGGGGAGGGCCAGTCTCCCCCAGCAGTACTGAAGGTGGGGAAGGGACAGGGGAAATTGAGTCTCAGCTAGGGGTACTGGTATGTGAGATGGAATAGGCAGGGAGAAGTGTGTCTCTGTGAGATGTGCTGGTGAGGAGACTGGGGAACTGCACCCCCACCCAAGGGTGCTGGGTGCTTAGGGCAGGAGGAACAGGGTCTCCCCACAAAGTACTAGAGGAGGGATGGGGCAAGGAGGACTGGTTCTCCCCAAGGGGAGCTGGCTGGGAAGGAATGGGCAGGAGGGACTGGTTGCTCCAAGGGGTACACGTGGAGAGGGGATGAGACAGGGAGGACTGGCCCCGCCCCCACAGGTGCTGATCTGTGGGGGGGGGAATAGGGAGAAGGGAACTGGGTCTCCATGCGGTGGGGGCGCAAGGGCAGGGAGGAACTGGGTGTCCCCCAGGGATGCTGGCAGGAAGGGGGTGTAGCAGAATGGGCTGGATATCCCCCAAGGGTGCAGGTGGGAGAGGCAGGGAGAAATGGGTCTCCCTGGGGGTCCTGGTGACAGGGGAGAAATTGAGTTTCCGGTTGCACTGTGGGGCCTGGGCACAGAACACTCACAGCTTGAGTGTCCATTCACTGGGTGCCAGTGCCACCACCTGCCCAGCATGGATTGGGACCCCTATGCTCCCTGGCCTCCGTGTCGGCAGGCCCAGGGCAGGCACAGAGTAGGAGAGGAGCTGCATGCACAACACCCTCCCACCAGCACTGCCTCTGGCACAGAAGGGTACCGTGAGTGCAGGGAAGAGGAGGGGCTGCACCATAGGGACCCCAGCTGTCCTTGGCACACAGCAACCACAAATCCTGAGCCTACTGCCGAGCCTCCTGCCCCCTCACACCACTAAGTAGTATGAGCCTCCAAGGGGAGGAGCCTGGCCTAGAGCAGAGCAGCTGAGGGTGCCTGGGCTCCTCTCCATCCCTGTCCTTGGCAGGAGCCCTCAGTCAGCTACTGGGAGAAGTAAGTGGTGCAGGAGGGTGCAGGGAGAAGGCAGCCCTACGACCAGCTGCGAGCAGGCCCTTAGACATAAGCAGCACACGCAGCTGTGTAGGGACACCCAGATTTTCAGTGTCCTATGCAGCTGCATATGTCTAAGAACGGAACCACCAATAGGTGGCAGGTTCTGCCCCAGGCTGGTTTGTACAGAAGTAACTGCTGTGCAATTTTAACTGAAAACCATTTTGTCTTGTAATTTTGTGTTCTGAGAAGAGGAAGGAGTAAGAAAGTGTTGAATGAGGATCAGATGTGATTATACACCAAGTGGTTAGGGTTTCAGCTGCATTCAGACCAATTCCAGAACAAAACAGAAATTCAAGGAGGCCAACGCTGCTCCCCAGCTATGCTGTGTGGCTTTTGGGGAGTTTGGTGGCAGTCCTGCCCCTCCCCCAGAGCGGCATGGCTGGTGAGAAACCTGAACTGGAGCCACTTTGCTATACTTTCCCCACTGCTGCTGGTGACTACAGCGTGGGGGTATGGACTCTTACCACCAACACTGGCCCTCCAGTCCCCCTAGTCCAGCCCCCCACCAGCTGATGGCTGGCCCCTCCAGGGTTTGTACCCCCTCCCCTGCACTCACCAGCAGCGATGGGGAAAGTGCAGCAAGGTAGCTCCAGCTGATGCTGTTCTGGGGCCACACTACTCTGGGAGAGGGGCAGGACCGCCCTCGCACTCCCCAGAAGCGGTGTATGTCGCTGGAGAGCCATACAAGCTGGCAACAGGCCAGGTAGCTGTACCTCCCTCCCCCCCGCACTGCCTGTGATTGTGTGTGTGTGGGGTGGAGGGACGGTTCCTGCTGCCAGCCCCACAGGGCTCTGGGCTGCCTTGGCTGGGAGAAGAAGTGGAGGCGACGAAGCAAAGATGGAGAGGGGGTGGGGCAGAGGAGAGGTTGTTCCAGCCTTTCCCCAGCCTGGGGGAAGCACTACAGCCGGTGCTCTAGTGGCGGGGGGGGGAGGGGGCAACTCCCCTCAACAGTCGCTTCTGCCCCATAGCCTCTCCCCCACCCCAGCCCCTGCCCTGAGCCTGAGCACGGGAGGGCTCCGTTTGCTACATCGCAATGGGCATAAACCCGCGCTCATAAGCGACACCCACGGCCCGCACGCGTCTCCCACTGGCTGGCAGCGCGGGGAGGGGGAGCGCCGGGAAGACCCCGAAGTTACTCGCAGACTATCGGGGCAGCGCTTCTCTCGCTCAGCCACCGCACCGCAGTCACTGCGGCTCACAGGGCCGCGATCAGACTCGGGCCCCACAACTTCCCCAGTCCCAGGCCTCGGGGCCGTGCGGCTGCAGACCCCCCCCGCGCGCAGTGCCGCGCCGAATGGGTCGCTGTCCGCGCGCAGCCCAGCCCAGCCCCGGGTAGCGGCCTGCGCCCCCCGGGGCTACCCCCCAGCCTCGGTACCTGGCAGCGGGCCGCGCGGCGCAGCTGAGCGCGAGACGGGGCGTTCTGCTTCTGCGGCCCAACAACACGCCCGGCCCTGGGAAACGAAAGCGAAAGCAGAACCGCGTCCCTCCCTCCCGCCCGCCCGCCATGGCCGCCCGCCCGGCGCCGCTCCTGGTGCGCGTCTCGCCCGGGCCCGGCCAGCGGCTCCCCGACAAGCTGCACCTCAAGCTGGAGAGCTACTTCCAGTCCAGTCGGCGCTCCAAGGGCGGCGAGTGCGAGGTGGAGCCGGGCCCCGAGCCGGGCGCCTACCTGGTGCACTTCCACTCGGAGGAAGGTGAGGGGGCGGCCCGCGGGCACCTCCGGGCCGGGTATGGCCGCCATGGGCGCTGAGCGGGGGGCCGGGCGGAGCGGCGCTCTCTGCCTCCGAGGAGGCCGTGTGGGGTACCCGGAGGGCGAGGGGGGGGTTATGACAAAGCCCCAAGTACCCGGACTGGCCCTTCCGCAGGGGTGTTGGGTTACCCCGCGGCCGGGGGTGTGCTGGGGAATGTGGGGTGCCTGTCAGACAGCCTGGCAGCAGGGAGGAGGCAGCATGGGCCATAGGACAACATGGCAGCCAGAGGCAGATTAAAAGTAGGTGGGGCCCTGGGACAACAACGCAGTCACAAGGGGAGCCCCCCTCCCCCAATATATTAATGTAACATCTTTCTTTGTGCTCTAAAATCTATTCATGCTCATTATTACAGCAAACTCCTTCCTATCTGGCGGCCCCGACCAGGAGGTTGCCCGATAGTCAAATATTCCAGGTAACAGAGGGGTATACCTAGCACTACATAGCGCTAAAATAAAACAAGATGCGATAGTAAGAAGCAATCAAAGTGTGCAGCATACTTTAATTGCCAGTGATGGGAGTATTGTATGCTGTAAACTTATACCATATTTGCTGTATTTATTTGTACTTACTTTCATGATGCTGTACTTATGGAAAACATAACTAAAATTTAATTTTAGTTAAAAGGCCAGTTATTTGAGAGTTCAGGAGAATAAACTGCTGGACAAGAATGAGTTCACTGGACTTATGAGGCAGAATAATGTTATGATTAAATTAATTTTAAAGTAAGAACAGTGTGACACATTTCTTTTGTTCCATGAAAGTCAATTGTTTAAACAAGATGGAATTATGGAGCCTTGAGGCCCCTCCCGCCTGTAGGCACTGGGACAACCAACTGCCCTTCTTGCCATTGTTTTAGTTCACTGCTGGCAGCTGCGTCATTGAGCAGGCGGCCGTGGGGGCCACTTGAGGTGCGTTGACACTTTGCATGCTGCTGCTCATCAAGAGCAATGACATATTATCTAGGGCATTCAGGAGGGTGGTGGCTATGTGTGAGCCATAGCCACATGTTGGCATGTGGATGCGAAGGCTGTATGCTGGCTGTGTCCCTGGAGAGCATGCCAGGTGTGAACTTCTGTCACGGGTATGCTAGGTGTGCCACATGCCAGCTGTGATATTCTGTGGAGAGCAAACTTCGGGTGACGTAAAATGCTATAACTGTTCCTCTGTCACCTACATCTTGCTCATTAGTGTAGGGGCATGGTCAGGGAGAAGGGAATGTGGCTGGAGACCTTGCTGCCATTGACAACCAGCATAGAGATGTACAGTTGAAAAATGCTATTTAGCAATTAGATGCTGGGCCCCAGTTTGTCCTGTGGACATGGTAGAAAAAAATCAGTGATTTTAAAAAAATCCTAATTTTTAAAAAAAAATTTTATTTTTTAAAAAATCCTCAATAAAATACTAAATTTCTCATTTAAAAATAACTTACAATAACATCAGATCACAAAAAAGCTATACATACATTTAGTCTCATAAAAATGACTTAATGGCTGTAGTCTGTCCAGCATAACTACTAGCTCTTTTTCTTGAATGTTCTGGACTTTCAATTTTTGTTTCTCAGCTGGAAAAATAACCGGTGCAAAGTAAAATACTGACTGGGTGGGCCTGGTTTTGTTCTGTGCTTATGTAGTGGTGGACCTTGGACAAGTATGGCAGAACTAGTTAAGACATTATCTGAAGACAGACGATATACATAGGAAAGGACAGAGGCAGCATAGGAAAGAAAAGTGGAGTGAATTAGAAAGAAAAAAGGAAGATATTCAGCACACGCACACACACACCTTCCTATATTCCACAACATTTTTGCCACAGAAAAACTGTCATGGCTTTTGGGTGTAAGAGAGACTCTTATCTGGAAGTATTTTGAAGAAATTCATTCCCTCAGTAAAAAAGGATAACAGGTCAAGTGTACAAAATGCAAGAAAAAGGTACAGGACCGAGCTGCAAGAATGAAACATAAGAAAAACTGCTTATTGGGAGAAAATTGTATGTATACGGCTGAGTGGATCAACTGGCAAGTAACTTAAATAATTCACAGTGCAGTGTATCATTCTTAGAACACTCACTATTTCTTTTGCCCCACTGCCTTGTGGGTTATCCTGGGAAGGAACAAGGCTAAGGGAGTAAACCCTGACGGAAAATCCAGAGGGGAGTCCTAAGGCAGTTCTGTGCCAACTTCTGGCATTGACCCAGCAACTCCTGCAGCTGAGCTGGTACCAGACGTAGAGGTTGTCTTCTCCTTTAGACTACATCGGTAAAGCCGAGAGGGGAACACTGGCGTCTGGGCAGCCCAGGGTCCCAAAAAATTGCCAGGCTCGTGCCTGGAGAGGTACTCCAGCATCGCTTAACAGCGTTGAACCAACACGGGAGGTAACAGATACTGGTTATAAGCTCTTGCTCGATTGGCATAGAGAACGAGCGCCAGGGGTTGCCTCCGATGGTGGGAGAGATCGTTGCATCTCACTGGACAGTCACTGCCCACCTCAAGCTGGGCAGCCCCCAGCCAGAAGGGTACTGTCCCGCCACAGTTCATCTGCATCACTGGGTGCATGAGGCTTAAGGTTCCCAAACCTGACAAGTGACTGGAATTTGAGCACCAGGCAAACCAATAAGAAAATCAATAAGAAAAGGAAACCATCAAAGTTTTAAGCTTGCTTGCTGGAACGTGCGGACCATGCTGACCGGTTTGACTGAAGATCTTCAGGACATCAGCGACACCCGAAAGACCGCTGTCATCAATGAGGAACTGAAGAGGCTCCAAGTTGACATTGCTGCTCTGCAAGAGACGCGACTTGCAGATTTGGGATCTCTAAAGGAAAAGGACTACACCTTTTTCTGGCAGGGTAAAGCCCAAGAAGAACCCAGGGAGCATGGTGTTGGCTTCGCCCCAAGAAACACCCTTTAACAAATGGTGGAATTAGTCATGGGCAGATCAGAAAGACTCCTTCAGGTCATACTTCAAACTTGCGCCGGTCCTGTCTACCTGATCAGTGCTTAGGCTCCAACCCTGTACGCCGCACCGGAAGTAAAAGATAAGTTCTATGACATGCTTAGTGCTGCCATAGCACAAATACCTGCTCGCGAACAACTGTACATTTTGGGTGACTTCAATGCAAGAGTTGGAGCCGATCGTGACTCATGGACTTCCTGCTTAGGCCACTTCGGTGTGGGAAAAATGAATGAAAACGGACAATGTCTTCTTGAACTTTGCATGTATCACAATCTGTGCATCACAAATACATTTTTCCAAACCAAGCCACAGCACAGAGTGTCATGGAAACACCCACACTCGAAACACTGGCATCAACTAGACGTGGTCATCACTAGATGTGATAACCTCAAAAACGTCCTTCTAACACGCAGCTATCATAGTGCCAGTGGCGATACAGATCACTTGCCAGTTTGCTCCAAACTCAAGGTGATTCCCCAGAAGCTGTACCACTCTAAACCAACTGGAAGGCCCTGCATTGATGCCAGAAAGATGGCAAACTCAGAGAGAGCCAAAAAGTTCAGAGAGACCCTCGAGGAGAATCTGTGCAGCAGCCCTGGGGGTGCCGATGTGACATCCAGATGGCAGCATCTGAGGGATACAATTTACAACACGGCCTTGTCGGTGTTTGGAAGAAGAGCCAGAAACACAAATGACTGGTTCGAAGCTAACTCCGATGAGATGATTCCAGCCATCGAAAAGAAGCGTGCTGCACTCCTGGAGTACAAACGCTTACCGAGCCAGAGTACCCTGCAAGCACTCAGAGCAGCCAGGAAAACAGTACAGCAGACGGCCAGGCGCTGTGCCAACAACTACTGGCTCAAGCTATGCAGCAGCATCCAGACCAGTGCTGACTTTGGTAATCTCAGGGGAATGTACGAGGGCATCAAGAAGGCATTAGGACCCACCCAGAACAAGATGGCACCTCTGAAATCCAAAACTGGCGAAGTCATTGCTGACAAAGCCAAACAGATGGCGCGCTGGGTCGAGCACTACTCCGAGCTGTACTCACGCGAGAACATTGTGGCTGATACAGCCCTCAATGCCATCGAGCTCCTACCAGTAATGGACGAACTAGACCAGGAACCAACTGTGGATGAACTGAAGAAAGCCATTGACAGCATTGCAGTAGGAAAGGCCCCGGGTCAGGATGGTATACCACCAAAGATAATCAGGTGTGCCACAGACACGCTCCTGGAACCCCTACATGAGCTACTGTGCCTGTGCTGGAGAGAGGGAGAGGATCCACAGGATATGTGTGACGCTAACATTGTAACTTTGTATAAGAACAAAGGAGACAGAAGCGACTGCAACAATTACCGTGGAATCTCCCTCCTAAGCATCACTGGTAAACTGTTCGCTCGCGTCATCCTCGGCAGACTCCAGAAGATTGCTGAGAGGGTGTATCCCGAATCACAGTGTGGGTTCCGTGCAGAGAGATCTACTGTTGACATGGTCTCTCTGAGGCAGCTGCAGGAGAAATGCAGGGGGCAGAGGAAGCCACTCTATATTGCCTTCATCAACCTGACCAAGGCCTTCGACTTGGTCAGCAGGGATAGACCGTTCAAACTGCTCCACAAGATAGGCTGTCCACCACGGTTACTCAAGATGGTCCAGTCTTTCCACGAAGACATGAGAGGAACCATCCAATATGACGACACATTATTGGATGTTTTCAGCATCAGGAGCGGTGTCAAACAAGGATGTGTCCTTGCTCTGACATTGTTCGGGATCTTCTTTGAGCTCCTCCTGAAGCACGCCTTTGGATCTTCAACAGAGGGCATCTTTTTGCACACAAGATCTGATGGGAAACTGTTTAATCTTGAAAGGCTGAAAGCTAAATCCAAGGTGTGGGAAGTCCTCATCAGAGATTTGCTGTTCGCAGATGATGCTGCTGTAGTGTCACACACAGAAGACCAGTTTCAGAAACTGCTGGATTGGTTCTCCAAAGCGTGCAAGGACTTCGGGCTTTCCATCAGCCTAAAGAAGACAAATGTACTTGCTCAGGACGTTGCTGAACCTCCATCAATCAGCATTGACAACTATTCACTAGAGGTCGTCCACGAGTTCATTTACCTCGGGTCCACCATCACTGACACCCTGTCAGTGGAGTCTGAGCTAAATAGGAAGATCGGAAAAGCAGCCACAATTCTGTCCAGACTCAGCGAGAGAGTGTGGAATAACATCAGGTTGTACACCCACACCAAAATGCAAGTCTACAGAGCCTGCATCCTCAGCACCCTCCTTTATGGCAGCGAGTCTTGGACCTTGTACGCCCACCAGGAAAAGAGGCTGAACGTCTTCCACTTGCACTGCCTCAGACGCATCCTTGGAATATCATGGAAGGACAGAGTGTCCAACACCACCATTGTTGAGCAACCTGGAATCCCAACTATGCACACCCTCCTCAGGCAGTGGCGGCTCCGCTGGTTTGGCCATGTCCACAGGATGAATGATGGAAGGATCCCAAAAGACATCCTGTATGGCGAGCTAGCCTCTGGCAAAATACCTTCCGGACGCCCCCAGTTGCACTACAAAGATGTTTGCAAGAGGGACCTCAGGGAGTTAGACATCGAGCCGGACAGTTGGGAGGAGCTGGCAGATGATCGCAGCAGATGGAGGCAGGAACTACACAAGGGCCTTCAGAAGGGTGAGATGAGGATCAGACAGCTAGCAGAGGAGAAGCAAGCCCACAGAAAGCACAGTAAGGACCTGCCAGACACCCATTACACATGCAACAGATGCAGCCAGGACTGTCACTCTTGTGTGGGCCTTCACAGTCACAGTCGACGCTGCAAATGATGATCCCAAATGGAACTACAAAGGGCACGATCCATAGTCTACGTAGACTGAAGGGCCTACCCACACTATTTCTTTTAGTGTGAGTGTGACAAGTAAATTCCTAAGCTGTTTGTGTTGGATGTTGCTTGAAAAAAAAAGGTTAGTTTCGCTAATCCTTGTGACTTGTTTAATTAGCTAACTAGGTTTAGAATCTATCACTCAAGTATATGATACAGAAAGCTTCAGTAAGAGAAATCTAGAGTTTGCCAGCTGCCACAGTCATTTACTTATTGTGTATTATATAACACATGCCCCTTATTTTAGAGCATCATGCCACAGACCATAATAGTTATGCCATAAGTCTACAGTAGACCTCTGAGTTATGCAGGGGTTGCATTCCTTGCAACCCCCCGCATAACTTAAACTTTGTGCAATTTGGGAAAGAAAAGAACCAGGTAGCAGCCTGGTTCCCAGCTCCCCTGGGCTTGCAGGAGCTGGTAAACTGACTAGAGCTGGTCAGTTTCCTGGCTCCCAGAGTGGTAGGGAGCTGCCTGGTTCCCCACTCCCCGCCACTCTAGGAGCCAGGCGCCACTTCTCCCTGGCTTTCCCCCACAGTGGCAGCTGTCTGCCCGCCTGGCTTCCCCCCAGCTGGGGGAGCCTGGCCGGCAGCCAGCTGCAGTGAGGCTCTGAGTTGTGCTTAACTCGTGTTAATACGAGTTAAGTACAACTTGAAGTCATGCATTTTGAGGGTTTACTGTATTCCCTATTTTGCTGTAGCATAACTCAGCTTTTGCAAAGCAAGCCCTATTCTATATCTATTTTCTCAAAAAACAGAAATGCCATTGAGTTCAATGGGACTTACTCCAAAATTAAGTACGCTCTATGCACTAGGCCACTCTTAACATTTTTGGTAACTTGATTTAAATAATTGAATTTTGGAGATATTTAAAT
This sequence comes from Carettochelys insculpta, assembly GCF_033958435.1. Lineage (NCBI taxonomy): Eukaryota > Metazoa > Chordata > Testudines > Carettochelyidae > Carettochelys > Carettochelys insculpta. Next base: position 63,073,186 of record NC_134144.1, read on the forward strand.
TACCTTGAATTAAATCAGTGATGTAAGTCACCTTGCCTTAAATCATCAATCCACCCTGACCATGGACTGAGCCAGCACTAATGGCTCCAGCACTGGTACAATACAAAAGTTGCTTAAACACAAATAGTTTCAAATCTTAAAATTCACAGTTTACAGGTTTGTATATTCAGATTCGTTGGGGGCTATTTTCCTCTTTCTTCTCCCTTATATTGCAAAGTGGGTGTAAAACTGTGCCAGATCAGAATATTAACCCTTTGCACTCATTTTGAGCATGTGAAAATAACTACACAAAGAGCAAAGCAACAAAGAACCTGTTTAGTGTTCATTGTTAACGCACAAAAGCCGTGTCTACACATGCACGCTACTTCGAAGTAGCGGCACTAACTTCGAAATAGCGCCCATCACGGCTACATGCGCCGGGCGCTATTTCGAAGTTAACTTCGACGTTAGGTGGCGAGACGTCGAAGTCGCTAACCCCATGAGGGGATAGGAATAGCGCCCTACTTCAACGTTCAACGTCGAAGTAGGGACCGCGTAGTCGTTGCGCGTCCCGCAACTTCGAAATAGCGGGGTCCGCCATGGCGGCCATCAGCTGAGGGGTTGAGAGACGCTCTCTCTCCAGCCCCTGCGGGGCTCTATGGTCACCGTGGGCAGCAGCCCTTAGCCCAGGGCTTCTGACTGCTGCTGCGGCAGCTGGGGATCCATGCTGCAGGCACAGGGTCTGCAACCAGTTGTCGGCTCTGTGGATCTTGTGTTGTTTAGTGCAACTGTGTCTGGGAGGGGCCCTTTAAGGGAGCGGCTGGCTGTTGAGTCCGCCCTGTGACCCTGTCTGCAGCTGTGCCTGGCACCCTTATTTCGATGTGTGCTACTTTGGCGTGTAGACGTACCGTCGCAGCGCCTATTTCGATGTGGTGCCGCGCAACGTCAAAGTTGAACATCGACGTTGCCAGCCCTGGAGGACGTGTAGACGTTTCGATGTTGCTACATCGAAATAATCTATTTCGATGTAGGCTTCACGTGTAGACGTAGCCAAAGAAGCAGAAGTTCCTGATTCCTGCCCCCTGCTCTCCCCCATTTGATTTCCATCTCTCTTTAGTTAAGAACCGTGTGAAATCGCATGACAATCATGTACTAGAAATTGATGACAAAAGACTGAAGATATTAATCCAAGCAGATTCAGATATCAAGGATCCTGGAGAAAGCCAGTCTACAACACAATCATTGGGCCTGTCTGACACTTCAGGCTTTCCACAGCTTCAGAAGAAATCTGATAAGAAACAGCTTGGTGATGCCAGTTCATCTTCCACAGCATTTACTGAGAAGGTATGTTTACTATAATGTAGAAAACAATAATTCACCTGGAGGATTGCTACTGAGGCACATTTAGGAAGCCTTCCAAAGGAACTAATAAACATAATCAGATATGCTGTTCCATAACAGTTTCTTATACTTTTCTTGACATTGTAGAATCTGAGCATGCTCCAGTGTACTATGTTAAGCAACATGACTAACATGATAAGTGTTTCATTTGTTCATCTTCTCTAGAGGATAATTGTACATCTAATACAGAGTTTTATTTTGGTTGGTTGTTTTTTGAAAGAAGGTACAGCTCTGTATTTTTGGTAGGGAAGAAAGATACAGAAGTGTACTTTGCACTTGGAGTCCTGAGTTTTGTGGTGGTCCTAAATGCCTGTGGAATAAAAAATAATATCAGCAAAGTAGATCATGAGTTGCTTTGTGTGTTTTGAGTTTTATATGTACGTCTTGTGTCTGCTGGGTCTTAGTTTAAGAGAGAACTGTGGATGATCTCTACATTGTCCCACTGCAATTCAGATTAGAAAATGTTCCACTGATTTCATTGGGAGCAGGACTGGTTCTCGTACACATGTCCATAGAGATCAATGGCAGTATATCAGTACACACGCATTCAGAGAAGACTATATGCAAGAGAATTTGTATACAGTAAGAACAAAATAATATTGGCAAGCTGAGAGTAGTGTAAAAAGGTTTTTTAAATATTTGAAAGAATAAGCTCAGTGTTTTAGGGAAACTAGTAGTGATTTTTCTTGTTCTTTCATTTTCAGATTTTTCTCCATGTGTCTGCAACCTTGAATACCAGCTTGTTCACTAAACAGCAAAGACAACGAGTGATCGTTCTGTGCCCAAAGTTAAAAATAGAAAAACATTCTGATAACCATGGCATCGAGGAAGTGACAGGAACCTATGAAGATATTGAAAAAGTGTATCGCTATTTTGATGATCTCCTCATAAAAAATAGCCAACACACTGATTTTTCACACTTGGAGACAGTGAATGATTTGGAGGATGTGCATAAAAATGGTCTGGATGAAGTGAACAGTATTGAAGTTCCATCAGCTCTTTATGAATACTTTACCCATGTTTATGAAGAACAAATTAAAGATTTACAGCAACGTTTTGATGTGAAGATAAAAACTAAAGAGCACAACCTTGGTCTCACTTCAGTATACTTTATATCTGATGGGAAGTCTGGATTAGTAGAAAAAGCTTGTCAGTCTTTTATCACTGATTTTCAACAAGGAATCACAGATTTGAAACAAGAAAAAGTTTCTTTGACAGACAGTTCCCAGTTAAACGAAACACTACAGAAATTAAATACTAAGTTTAAGAGTCTTCTTGCCAAAAATGAAGGAAATACAGTAATACTGCGTGGTCCAGCAAATGAGATTTTGGCTGCAAAAAAATTTCTTGAAGAAAAAAATGTAAACAGACCAATTGAAAAACCGATGAAAATAACATTTGAAGCTTACTCCTTTAAGAATGGAATTGAAGTTGATTATTTTGGGCTTAAACTTGTGGAAACAATATTAAGTAGAGAAATTGAAGTGATAAATCAAACATTTGGTACTATTATGGAAAAAAAGGGCTATCACCAGAGTCAGAAAGCTTGCATCATATTTAAACCTAAGAACAAAGATTTAGATATGTCTGCTCATGCTTATGAACACTTCATTACTGTATTTCAGAAGGCAGCAGCAATGATTACTGAAAAAGAGAAAAAACAGCTGAACACGAACTTTAATAAACTACAGCTAGAAAACCCAGGTATAATACATAAGAAAATAGATGAGAAACTCAGTTTACAAAGTTTACCAGATTTGCATGCTCCTGAAAAGCACATTGGGAGCCTTCTTAGCATTCAAGACCCTGCAATGAGTAAAGAAGGGACAGCTCTCACTTATGGTACCAGCTGTAGAGGTGCTACAGGCACTTATCTGGATGCAGATGGTAGAAAAATGAGTAGGGTTTCTTCAAAAGAGCAACCTAGACCAAAGATACCAGAAGGAGAGGAAGCCAAAGAGGTGTGTCCCATTTGCATGGATCAAATCCATCAAAAAGAAATACTACAAAAGTGCAAACATGAATTTTGCAGAGCATGTATCCAAGAGGCAATGCAGTATAAGCCTGCCTGTCCTGTCTGTAATATGTTTTATGGATGCATGCAGGGAAATCAGCCAAATGGAACAATGACTTTCATAAAGATGCCTTATCCAATCCCTGGCTATCCTAGGTGTGGATCTATTCAAATTTCCTATCATATGCAAGGTGGAGTTCAAACTGTAAGTATGTGTGAAAACTTGTTAACAAAACAGAGCATGAATACAGAAGCCAATATTTTCCATATTTTTACATCCTAGATTTTTTTTTAATCCATCAGATATTTATTCCAGTATTTTTTGTTAGTCTCTGGTACTCTGACTACGCATTGCAAATCTGAGTGTTCTGGATAGGTTCTCATACCATGTCACATTATATTATATTTATGATGTGATATTAATATGCAGTACATGGGAACCTCTCCATACCATGTGTCCCTAATCCAGGAATTCCCATGATGTAGAGGAGGAAGTGGCTCTGTGTGCCGCCACTCCCCCCTCAACCTCCCCACCTGGTGAAATGGCAGCATACAGAACCACTTCCCCTGAGACTTTTCCCCACTACTCCCATAGCAGTGGGGTGGTGCCTGGAGCAGCAGGGCACACAGAGCCACAGGTGGCCCCAGAAGCAAGACACCTGGTAAGCACCCAGCCATCATTGCCCAGACCCCACAGTGCCTCCCAGCCTGGCAAAATCTTTACTGTGGCACGCCCTGTTTCTGAGGGTTGCTGGTTTAAAGAGGTTCAAATTTATTAACATCCAGTGCTGGGTCAGAGCTACTGGATGAACCTCTTAAATCTGGTACTCTCTTATCCAGCATACATGGTCTGGCAGAGAGGGCCAGGGCCACACCCACATCCACAAGGCTGGGGCCAGAGTCAGAGCCCCTGCCAGCCCTGCTGTGGGAGGTGCTGGGGCAGCCCTTTGAGTGTGAGTCAAAGGGTTAGAGCCCTGTGGCAGCCCAGGGAGCCCAAAGTCCCTGGGGGGAGAGAGGTTGGGGCAAAAGCCCTGGACCTTTCCTAGCCCAGCAAATGCTGTCATTCAGGACACGTCAAGTCCTGACCATGCTCGACCAGAGATGTGCATCGTGTACAAGGGACACAAAAAATATCAAACTATATGAATGACAGATAAAACCAAATTGTAGCCCTTGCTGTTATACACAGTGGGCCTGATTCTCTTGCCAGACAGGTGTAAATCTGGTTTAACTCCATTGAAATTGGTGGAGTGAGGCTGATGTAAAACTGCTGTGAGAGGAGAATCATTGTTTACAGAAGTGTGTACAGTAGACTTCTGAGTTATGTGAAGGTTGTGTTTCCGGGCAACCTCACGTAACTCAAATTTCATGCAATATGGGAGGAGCTGGGAACCAGGCAGCAGACTGGATCCCAATTCCCCTCTGCTGGCAGGAGCCAGGAAACTGACCAGCACATCGCACACCAAGAGTTAGGCTGCTGTCTCTGACAGGAGCAGTTTCCTGCCACTCCCCCTGCTACTCAGCTGCTGCCCCTGACAGGAGCCACGGCAGCTGGTCAGTTTCCCAGCTCCTCTGAGTGGCAGGGAGCTGGTGCTTGGCAGCCTGGAGCCAGGCGCCAGCTCCCCACCACTCAGTCGCGTTAACCCAAGATACACGCAAGTCAAGTGTGTGTATCTCGGGGTTCTACTGTAGTGCATTATGGAGAGGGAAGAATTGTAAGGGGTTTGGATTATGTTGTTTAAATAGCACGTAGCACAGTAAGCTGATCGGGATACTTAGGTACTGCTGCAGGCTAAATAATAATTTCATGTAAGAAAAACAAAGGGAAAGGACAAAAGTTGCAAGGAACTATGAGAACAAGAACATGACAGTTAGAAACAATGGATGAGTGAATTGTGACAAGAAAATATACAAAACTGAATGAAGGAGAAGGAACAATATTGAAAGTGAGGGTGAATTTCATTGACACTTCAGATAGACAGGAAACCAGTGGGCAGGTGAAAAATTGTGTCATTAGAAAGGCAAAGTCAAAATTAGGCATGCTATGTGATTTTGAACAAACTGGAAGGAGTTGGAGAATGGACTTGCATAGCACTGCAAAAACTGATGCGTCAGATTAATTTGTGTTTTTTGTGTATCTGTGGTGTACATAAGGTCCTTTTGATATTGGTAATTTTTACTGATTGTCTTTAAAAAATTGTGAGGTTTTGAAAAAGCCAGTATTCTGGTTGTAGTGGTTTTTTTGCAGGGAAATGGGGTATCTAAATTTTGGCTTTTTTGGGATTCAAGAATTTTTCAAAGATGGGCAAGAAGCTGGGTTCCATCAGCTGAGATTGCTCAGCTGCAGAGATGGGCCCGCAGGGAGCTGAATGCTGCTTCCTGGGAGTACTGGCTTCCCTATCAGACAGCCTCCTGGCCCCTTCCATATTCTCTAAAGGGCCATGAGGGAGCTCTGTGGGGCAGGAAAGCCAGTACTGACAGGCCACAGCCTTCTTTTTCCCGCCTAACTGTGGCCCTTCTGCACGAATCTTCTCCATGGGAGAACAACCTGGAGAGCTGAGGCTCCCTGCCTACTGCAGTGACAGGCCCATAGTGTGTAAAGTTTCATTCACTGCTATATCATGAAGTTCTCACTTTATCCTCCTCACAGGCCTAATGAACTCTGTAAGTATTGGACACCACTCCCCAGCCTCACCACCTACATCTTTCTAGTGGGAATCCTTCTGCCTCCATGGGTACCAAGCATCATCTTCCTGCCTGCTGCCCACTGGTTTTGGTTTTTATCGATTTCTCCTCCTGCTGCCCTCCTTTCTGTTTTGTGTTCTTTGTTTGTTTTTTTAATTGTAATAAACACTGATAAACTTCAAGGGGGAAAAAAGCCAGAAATGAAATGCCGTTAGCATACAGTTAATTTTCACTGTATTCTTTACAAAACAGAAGAGCCATCCAAACCCAGGCAGACCATATGGTGGAACAAGTCGAATAGCCTACTTACCTGACAACAAGGAAGGAAATGAAATTTTGCAGCTACTTAGAAGGGCCTTTGACCAAAGATTGATTTTCACAGTGGGGCAATCACGTACTTCTGGCGCAAATGATGTTATCACCTGGAATGATATTCACCATAAAACAAGCATCAGTGGGGGACCTGAAATGTGAGTATTTTTAAATGATTGTACTGCTTGTCAAAGGTGCTAGATTGACAGGCCTGAGCCTGATCTGTACTAAACATTTCGGCATTACTAGCAACTTAGCAAGATATTTCCCTGCTGTAAAATATCTTGGGTCACACTCTTCACTGACCTGCACCATGTGTTGTCATTTACACCTGTGCAAAGTGTTGTGAGAATCCTGATTGGACACATTTTACGCTCAGTTTGCACAGATATAAATAATTACATAAGAGGTGCAAGGCAGTGGAGAATCACACCTCCTGTGTCCACACACAAAACCTCTTTCAGTAGCACACAGGCATTAACACCATTGCAACTGCACCTACCCCAGACCAGGCTAAGTACCATTACATACTCCACTCAGTCTCCCAATTGTTGCGGAGCTAGTGTGGTCAGGGAATGCAAGCATTGTAGCTACAGCACTGTAAAATTATTTCTCTAAATACAGTTGTACATTGCAAGCTTTTTTACATGGATAGTTTATGGTACTGTCTCTTTTACCTGTCGAGCCATTTAGCTACTGGCTTCACAAGCCATAATATACCAAGTTAGCTACTCAGTAGACATCTGCTTCATTAGAGCTAGCAGGTCCGAAAACAGATGTAGTACTGCACGAGTCTCAGCTTTACCCATTCCCAGAGAACCAACACCTTCACTCCACTGCAGTGGAAGTCCTAGATAAAAAATGAAAACTATCATATTAACATTCTGTAAAATTCCCATTTCATATAAAATTAGTTTTCATAAATCACTACATAGTAACAGAATGGACTAATCAGCCAAATTAAAGAATCAAACTGTAAAATAATCAAATAATTAAATATACCAAACTTCCTCACCTCCTAGGTGATCAATGCAGTATGAACTGTATCTCCTGGCCCAGAATCAGTTTAGCAGCACCTTGAGGGAGCCTGATGACTCTCCACCATTGTATCTGCAAGGCTGAGGAAGTGACGGGGCATAGACCCTTCCTTTTCAATATTATGGGTGTACATCTTTGGACAGGCCAGAGCAGTTAGAAGCATGCATTGGAACAAACTCAAGATATGAATAAGTGACCATATACGCTATATACCATAGGCATTAAGGGCAGCTGCTCTCAGACACTGTCTCAGAATTGCCTGTTAGGCGTAACAATCCCTCTCTCCTACACCACTTGCAAGAAGCACTGCTTGTGGATGCAGAGTGCTGTGTACACCCATAACTGGATGGCTGGGATAGATGCTATACTCAGTGGCAGCTTGTATCAGAGCAGTCACTCTTCTGCAGGTGTTCGCTCTTCCCTTCTCCAGGATAGACACAGTTCCAAGGACTATGGATAAAAACAGAAAAGGATGCAACACAAAAGGGGACTGCAGATATCCCCATACCACCCTCAAATGTATCCCACCTCTGAAGAAAAGGTATATACTCCAGAGAACTGTGGCCAAATCAATTTGTGAAACACAACACTTTAGGGCCTGGAATATATTGACAGAACAAGTATATGCTGGTTGCTATGAGGTAGATGGGGGGAGAGTTTCATACTGAAAAGTTGCTGCATGTAATGCTCAAAACTGGATTTAAAAGAGTTAGGTTTTTCAAATCTTTTATTTTACAAAGAACAAAAAATAACAAGAGAAAATCGTCTGAATGAACAACTAATGTCCTCCTGATAGGACAATTAGCAACCCTATAATTAAGTACAGAAATTAAAAATTAAGTACAAACCCAAAGCACAACATTGATATAACAGCTGAAAGATGGAACGTTAGTTAGTGTCACTCTTTTGTACAAAAACAGAAAGGAAAATATTGTTAAAAAAAAACTGTCCTTCCTTAAAGCTGAAAATATATTTATATATAAAAAATGCAAAACAAATTAGGTATGGAAAGTATTTTTAAATTTTGTGTTTTTATGAATTTGTTATTTTTACAGAAAACTACTGGAAAATAAAAATAAGTAACATTTGACAGTTTTTCAATGGAAATTGTTTTTGCATTTTTTCATCACACATCTGCTTAATATTAGGAATGATGCTGGAGAGTTAGATCCTCATATGAGGTGCAGTATCACATGATTTCTCTGAACACAACTGATGCCGAAATAATCTGAATCGACTCTGATTCCTTCAGCATGAGTCACATAACAACTATTCTATTATGAATGCTGATAGAGAGGCAGCCGTATTAGTCTGTATTCTAACAAAACAAAACACCAGTTATGTAGCACTTTGAAGACTAGCAAAATGATTTATTAGGTGATGAGCTTTCATGGGACAGCATTATTGAAATAATTGAAATGTTTGATATGGACACAATGATATTGTCCTCAAAGAAGCAGTAGATAGTCAAGAAAGGCTAGAGGACAATAACTGAAATATGTCCTCCTTGTAAGCTGTATAGACCCAACAAGAGAATGGACATGAAAATGTTAAAAAGGGAGCAAACATGCCCTTAGCTGTGGAGAGGCTAACACTAGCAAGGATAAAAAGCTGTGGCTCAGAGAAATAGAAGGGTCTCCACTAAGACAGACCAGATGGAGCTGCCTTGAGAAACCATTTCCCTGCAAGAATGGATCACAGAAGATTACTAGGCAGATGGTACCTAAAAGATCATGAAGTAGAAAGCACCTCATGGGAAGCAGCAGGAGATGTAATAAAACAAGTCTTATGGTATCATCCAGGATTTCTGGGCAGGGACTACCAAGACCAGAAGTTGAACCAATAACAGGAATATTGGACTTTGTGTTCTTGCTCCAACTTAATTTGCTTCTGCCCGGTTGAAGAAAGAAAGGAAGAAACGTGTAAAAGGGATTGAGAGAGACACTGAGAGGAAGCCTGAACTCTGGTGATGGTTGATCAAAAGCTGAGTAAGGGGACCCAGTCAAATGTTGGGTGGGGCCAGGCTCCTTTTAGTCCTGGAAGGGGACAAAGACAAATAACCCAACATAGAGGCCAGGAGTTTTAGGTGAAGAATGATTTATATGGATTCCAGCTCTAAATCAACTCAGGGAGCCTGAGGCAGGCACAGCCACGTTTCTGTAATTACAGGGCCAGAATGTGCAATATAGATCCCAAGACACTGGAACTTCATCTTCTGGAAATTAGAAATGCTTGACATATTTATAGTTAGGCAAATAGGGCTGATGTCCTGCTGCCATTAAACACCTCCTGCTTTTCCACAGTTTCTGTCACCTGAGTTCCCTCTTCCTTCCTCATAAAACATTCAACTTTCTAATAAAGATTTAAAAAAATATAATATTAATGGTTAAATAGGCATACATCAGATTATGATTGTGTTTTAAATCATGTGAAAAAAAGGGCCACAGGAATGATATAACTGAACTGTTACAATATAACATAACTGGTAGTTACATAATAAGGGGAGCAGATTCTATAATCTTGATCCTTTAATTAAAATGTTTTATAGTAAACCATCTGATATATTAATAAATATTTGTTGGGGAGATGCAGTGCGTCTCCCTCAGTTGGAATAATAGCCCCACACATCACTTAGGCTATGTCTACACTAGCCCCTGCCTTTCGAAAGGGGGATGTTAATGAGACACTTCACAATATGCTAATAAGGCACTGCCATAAATATGCAGTGCCTCATTAGCATAATGGCGGCTGCAGCAATTTGAAAGTGCCGATTTTGAATCACGCACTGCCGACGTAGACGGGGCCTTTCCAAAGTACCCACCAGTCTTCAAAAGCCCCCTATTCCTATTTGGTTTTAGGAATGGGGCTTTTGAAGACTGGCAGGTCCTTTCAAAAGGCCCCCAGCTACACGGGCAGTGCACAATTCGAAAGCGGCACTTTCAAATCAATGTGGTTGATATTATGCTAATCAGGCACTGCATATTCATGGCAGTGCCTCATTAGTATATCCTGAAATGTCTCATTAGCATCCCCCTTTTGAAAGACAAGGGCTAGTGTAGACATAGCCTTAGAGTGACACTAAAGATGCTCTAATTTGTACAAACAGGCACATTTGTTCCTGCATAGCCTGAGATCAGATGAGAGGGAAGACACCACTTTTGTAACCTCATCCTTTGCAGCTCCCAGGTCTGCCTGGGTACTGTGCCTATTTTAGGGCTTTATTTTCAGAGTTGCTCAGCAACCCCTGCAGAGTACAAGTGGAATTGTATATACACAGCAGGTATGAAAATCAATCTCAAGATGTCAGTTTGGGCACCCAAAATGAATTGCCACTTCTGAAAATTTTAGCTTTAACCTTACTGTCTCACTTTTCTCATCTGTAAATTGGGGATCGTGCGTTTTACAGAGCATTCATTGCAAGACTTACGTTGTTAACGTGTTTTAACAGGTTTTAATGGAGGGTATGCTAGAATTGGGAAATATTGTTTCATTATGTAAATGGCCCAAACAAGGATTCTCTGTTTCCCCTAGGTTTGGTTATCCTGATCCTAACTATCTGAAACGCGTTCGACAAGAACTGAAAGCAAAAGGAATTGAATAAAGACATGTCAGCCAACTGCTCTTAATCTGTATTCACCATAAGCTATAGCATTTACTTCAGCATATCAATTGATTACTGGTGCATATGTAGAGTTAGAAGACTTCTTCCATGAAAGGCACAATATTACTATCTTTATAAATGTATATTTACAGTTGCAAGAATAGGAATAATCATATAAGGGCGATAACTTGTTCTGATTCCCCAAATATGGACCTGATCCTACAATCCCTTTACTTAGGTAGTTCTTACAGAATTACACGTGTAAATAAGGATGACTTAAGTAGATTGTAGATTCACACCTTCTCTGCCATCTCAATATTATTAGTTTAATAAAGCAAAAGAATATATTTTATCAGTATATTCTGTTCAGGTCTTTCTAGTGCACCCATCACCATGGTATCAGAGACTCTTCCACTAGCACATTAACCAAGGTGACTGGCATCTTTTACATGTAATTTTTTTTTTCTTTCCCTTCCTCTGTTTTCCAAGAGGAAGCTGCTTATAGTGCTTTGGATATTTTAAACATAGATAATATGCCATATTTTTATGCTAGTAAAGGTAAACAAGCTCATGTAGCAGGGAAAGAGCTTATGTGTGAAGCAGTTCTCAGATCTGCAGGATTTTGTTCCTTTGTTCATAGAAAAGTTCATTGTCCAAAACTCCCATTGAAATAATTGATAATTGACAGTGCCTGGTATCTTTGAAAATCAGGCCCTGGTTCTGAATCTTTGATGATACATGCAACAGCCAATAGGCATTGCCTTTTAAATTGATTTGAGCTTTTAATTTTATTTTGCCTGTAATCACAATATATCCTCCAGTGTGTGAATGAAGTGCTCTCTGCTGATGCAAATGATTGTTGTAGAAATTTTACTGTTGATGTTTTTAAGAAACAATTATTCTGATTAAGTAATTTAGAAAATTATAAAAATATGGTTCTGATTTAGTGCACCTGGTTATTAACTAAGTAGTTTTTGCAAAATAAAAATAGGGTCTGCTTCAGTTCTCTCCTGTTTTTTTTTTCAATTCCATGTAGTCTTCTACTGCAGTGGTTCTTTAATAGGAATCCTGGGGGGTCCTTAAGCCGGGTTGCAGGGGGTCACCATGCAAATCCAGCATTGGACTTGCTGAGCTCCCGGGCAGAAAGCCAGACTCCAACTACATGAGGCTGAAGCCTGGGATCCTAAGCCCTTCGCTGGGACTGAAATCTGAGCAACTTACCTTCCTTCAGGCAGTCGCCCAGCTTGCTACACCCTAACGATGGTCCTGACTTCGATAAGTGGAAAAACAGCTGTGACACAGGTGGGCCCTGGAGATTTTATAGCATGGTGGTGAGTGGGGCTCAGAAAGAAAAAGGTTGAGAATCCCTGTTTTACTGCACATGCAGATACGTAAATATATATATTTTACTGTGCCATATGTGCATTGTACTGCCCAGAAATATGAAAAGAAAGAGAGTTCTAGCCCCCAGTATTTTACAATCTAAGGGGCAGCAACAGTCAGTGAAAGCATTGGGGTTAGTCACATATGAGCTGTGGGATCAGGCCCTGCGTTTGAAGAGCATAAGTTAAGACAGAACAAGGAGGAATGGTTTCAAGTTGCACTGGGGGAGGTCTAGATGGGATAATAGGAAAAACTATTTAATCAGGGCAGCAGTTCCCAAACTTTATCCGGTCGTGGAACATGTAGACGTCACGGCACTCTCCGTGGAACGCTTCATCTTTGTTACATCATACAAACTATGAGGGGTTGAGCTGGAGCTGGATGGATTTGAGCTGTGGCTGCATGGGGCTGGGGGAGTTTGAGCTGGGGCCAGGGAGGTTGAGCCACAGCTGTGCAGAGCCAGGGGGTAGAGCTGGAGCTGATGGGGAGTGGGAGTTCAGCCAGGGCCGCATGGGGCTGGGGAGGTTGAGCTGGTGCTGTGGGTGATTTGAGCTGCAGCCATGCATTGGGTCAGGGGGCATTGAGCCACAACCACATGGGGCTGGGGCATTTGAGTGGGGGTTGTGGGGGATTTGAGCTGCAGCCGCGTGCAGGGTCAAGTGGGGATGAGGCACAGCCATGCAGGGCTGGGAGATTTGAGCCACGGCTATGGGGGTTGAGCTGTGCCCGTGGGGGGCCAGGGGTTTGAGCTGGGTCTGGGGGTTTGAGCCGTGGCTGTGCTGGGCTGGGAGATTTCACCTGGGGCTTTGGTGGGTAAGACCCACTAACTCATTTAACAGCCTTTCCCACTCAGTCTTCATTATTCTGTATAGCAGTTTTTCTTAAATGGAAAACATATGACAATTTTCTTAAAAAATTTTTTTCAGACCAAAAATAAAAAAAACAAGCAGCAACATATACAGCAAAACCAAAATGGAATATTTTAATCAGCTATCATAGCAATGAAGAAGTAACATTGTATCTGGTTTTAATAACAGAAACAGTAAACTTTTTCAGAACTGGTATTCTATCATCCAGAACTCTCAGATAACTGGCATTTTAACCATAAGTAAATTTTAGTTATGTTTTGCATATGTATAGTGAAAGTAAATACAAATAAACACAACAAACGCAGTGTAAGTTTAGTAACAGAAAGCGGTGCTGGTCTATATACTATCAAAACAAAAAAGCAGTCAAGTAGCACTTTAAAGATTAACAAAATAATTTATTAGGTGAGCTTTTGTGGGACACACCCACTTTTTCAGACCATAGCCATACCAGAATGGACTGTCTGTTTATAAAGCTCACCTAATAAATTATTTTGTTAGTCTTTAAAGTGCTAATTGACTGCTTTTTTGTTTTGATAGTGTAAGTTTAGGGTACAATACTGTGGTTGTTGGTAAAAAAACAAAACAAAAAACTCTGCATATATTTTTGTTTCTTAATATCTAGGCTTGTTTTTCTTTAGAGTTATGCATTGTTAGGTGTACCTCTCTATTATCCAGAATATTTGAATATCTGGTAATTTCCTGGTCCTGGGGCTGCCAAATATGAAAGAATTTACTGTATATACCTCCACTGCACATCACTGATGCTTGCTATGCTGCCCTATAAGTAGAAGAGGGGAGACTAGGACATTGTTAGTCAACCTTGCTGTGTTGCCAGACTACAATAAACCTGCGAGATATGTGCAACTGAGTTGTGTGTCTCTGGTTAATGCGATTGCTGCCTCTAACAGGCTGGTCAGTTTCGTGGGTCCAGCAAGCATGGGGGAGATGGGAACCAGATTGCTCCCTGGTTCCAGGCTCCCTGCCTCTCGGGGGCTGGTCAGCTTTCCAGCTTCTGCAAGCCCAGGGGAGCTGGGAACCCAGCCACTGCCTAGTTCCCAGCTCCCTCGAGATTTATGTGAAAATATGAGTTATGCGGGGGCTGGCGTTCCCCAACGTAACTCGAGGGTTTGCGGTACTGCCACTCCCGCCAGATGTAGAAATAAAATTACCTTTCAGTATTTTCCATTACTGTTATCATCATAAAATGGTTATTTACTGTAAAAAGTTGAATTATTTTTCCAGAGGATCGCAGCACACCTGGAAGTTGCTCACGGAACACCAGTGGACCATACTTGAACAGCCATCATCCTGCATCTGTGGCGCAGCTGGACTTGTGCAGAGAGCGCTTTTCAGCCCGGAGCGGGGGGCGGTCCCGGGGTAGACCCTGGAGCTGTGCATTGCCCTCAGGCCCCCCTGGGGTGAGGCCGGCCACCACACCGCTGCACCCTTTCACACGTGGCTAGGACCTCGCCTGTCCATGCACCGGCCCGCCCAGGGACAGCGCCTTCCCCGGCTGCGCTGGTGGCTGAGGGAGCGGTGATTGACAGGCCCAGCATGGGCGGGGGGGGGTGCCAAACCAGCCCCCCCCCCCGCCGGGCACGTGACCGAGAAGAAACCCGGCCGGGAGGAGCTCGGGGGGAAATGAAAGCGAAACTCGTTCGGCGCCGGGGCGTTTCCCACCCGGGCCGCTCAGCGCCGCCGGGCCATGGCCGCGCCGGAGCCGTTCCCCTTCGCGCTGCGGGTGGAGGCGGCCTGGGGCGGCCCGGGGCTCCCCAGGGGCCTGAGGAACAAACTCCTCCGCTACTTCCAGAGCGCCAAGCGCTCCGGCGGGGGCGAGTGCGAGGTCGGCGAGCGGGACGGGCAGCTCCTGGTGCGCTTCGCCCAGCCGGAAGGTAGGGCCGGCCCGGGGGGGGCGGGGGCTGCCGCTCGGCCAGTGGGGGGGTGGGCAGCACTCGGACAGCCGTGACCCCCGCCGGGGCCGGCCGCGCCCTGCTCCCCTAACCGTGCGCCCGCTGCGATGGCCCCTTCCCTCCGCCCATGCGCGTCTCCTCCCCGCGGCCCCTAGCCAGGCGTAAATATGGATCCTTCCTCACCCACACAGCGCGCCCTGCCCTGCCCTGCTCCCGCCACCTGGGCGCTGCAGCCGGCCCTGCGCCCTCTTCCCCCTCCAGCCGTCACCGGTTTGGGGCCCCTCTCTGCCCGTCTCAAGGACCACCCCCCGTGTGTCCGAAGATCACCCCGCCACTCGGCCCAGGACGGGGAGGGTTACCGAGGGTGCCTCCCTCTCGGTGATCCCCCTTCTCTATTGATGTTCCCCTTCCCTGCCCGAACCTCTCCTTTATGCACCTTCTTCCTTCTCTCACTTTCTCTCCCCTTGGATGCTCCTTTAGCTTTATTTCCGTGTCCCCAGCCCTTCCCGGCGCCCCTATGCTCACCTTCTCTGTTGGTGCTGGCGCTGTTTTCAGAACTGGGTGCAGGGTGGGTTGATTATTTGAAAAATTATTTTAAATCACCAATAATAATCATAGAATGCTAGGACAGGAAGGGACCTTGAGGTGTCATTGAGCCCTGCCCTCATGGCAGGACCAAGTACTGTCTAGACCATCCCTTATAGACATTTATCTAACCTAAACAAAAAGCAGTCAAGTAGCACTCTAAAGACTAGCAAAATAGTTTATTAGGTGAGCTTTCGTGGGACAGACCCACTTCTTCAGACCATAGCCAGACCAGAACAGACTCAATATTTAAGGCACAGAGAATCAAAAACAGTAAGCAAGGAGGACAAATCAGAAAAAGATAATCAAGGTGAGCAAATCAGAGAGTGGAGGGGTGAGGGGGAAGGTCAAGAATTAGATTGAGCCAAGTATGCAGACGAGCCCCTATAGCGACTCAGAAAGTTCCCATCACGATTTAAACCACAGTCTGACGAATACCCAGAGACCAGCTACTCCAAGATTGGCCCAAAAAAGCCAAGAACAGAACACCACTGGTCATCACCTACAGCCCCCAACTCAGACCACTACAAAGAATTATTAAAGACCTACAACCTATCCTGAATCAGGATGCCACACTCCAGAAGGCCCTGGGTGACATGCCTGTTCTCTCCTACAGACAACCTCCCAACCTCATGAGGATCCTCACTAACAGCCACAGTCTATACCCCAGGAACACCAGTCCTGGAACCTTTCCCTGCAACAAAGCCCGCTGCCAGCTTTGTCCGCATATCTTCTCTGGAAATACCATCACTGGACCTAACCAGGTTACTCACAGAATCACGGGCACTTTCTCATGCTCCTCTACTAACATCATATATGCCATCATGTGCCAACAATGCCCAGATGCTTTGTATATTGGACAGACTTCTAACTCCCTTAGACAAAGGGTCAATGGGCACAAAACAGACATCAAAACACTCCAGATCCACAAACCAGTTACTCAACATTTTAATGGAATGGGGCACTCTGTCAATGACCTAAAGGTATGTGTGTTACTGAAGAGGAATTATCGCATCGTTCTGGAAAGGGAAACAGCCCAGCTGGCTTTTATATTCAAATTTGGCACATTAACACATGGTTTAAATCGTGATGGGAACTTTCTGAGTCGCTATAGGGGCTCGTCTGCATACTTGGCTCAATCTAATTCTTGACCTTCCCCCTCACTCCTCCACTCTCTGATTTGCTCACCTTGATTATCTTTTTCTGATTTGTCCTCCTTGCTTACTGTTTTTGGTTCTCTGTGCCTTAAATACTGAGTCTGTTCTGGGCTGGCTATGGTCTGAAGAAGTGGGTCTGTCCCACGAAAGCTCACCTAATAAACTATTTTGCTAGTCTTTAGAGTGCTACTTGACTGCTTTTTGTTTTGATAGTGTATAGACTAGCACGGCTTCCTCTTTGTTACTATTTATCTAACCTGTAAATATCTGCAGAGATGGAGATTCCACAGCCTCCCTAGGCAATTTATTCCAATGTTTGACTACCCTGACAGTTAGGACCTTTTTCCAAAGCTGTGCCTACACTTGCATTCCTGTTTTGAAAGATGTATGCAAATGAGGAAAATCGAACATGCAAATGAGGTGCATATTTGCATATCTGGCACTCCATTTGCATATTCTTATTTCAAAATAGTTTCTTTCGAAAGAAGAAAACCAGTGTAGACACTGTTCTTTCGAAAGTAAACCCCATCTTTGAAAGAATCCTTCGTCCCATAGAAAAAGGGAAGGATTCTTTCAAAGATGGGGTTTATTTTCGAAAGAAAGGTGTCTACACTTGGTTTTCTTCTTTCGAAAGAAGCTATTTCAAAATAAGAATATGCAAATGGATTGCCAGATATGCAAATCTGCACTTCATTTGCATTTTTGATTTCCCTCATTTGCATACCTCTTTCGAAAGAGGAATGCAAGTGTAGGCAGAGCCCTAATGTCCAGCCCAAACCTCCATTGCTGCAGTTTATGCCCATTGCTTCTTGTTCTATCCTCAGAGGCCAAGAAGAACAAGTTTTCTCCCTCTTCCTCATGACACCCTTTTAGGTACCTGAAAACCGCTATCATGTCCCCACTCAATCTTTTTTTTCCAAACTAAACAAGCCCAGTTCTTTCCGCCTTTCTTCATAGGTCAAGTTCTCTAGTCCTTTGATCATTCTTGTTGCTCTTTTCTGGACCCTTTCTAATTTCTCCACATATTTCTTGAAATGCCGTGCCCAGAACTGGACGCAATACTCCAACTAAGGCCTAACCAGCGCAGAGTAGAGCGGAAGAATGACTTCTCATGTCTTGCTCACAACACACCTGTTGATGCATCCCAGAATCATGTTAGCTTTTTTGCAACAGCATCACACTGTTGACCATGTTGTTCCAAAATAAGGAGAATGCATTATATAAGAAAATGACAGTGGCAACTGGCAACTTTAGGTTTCTCTTACAACAGCTTTCTGTACTGTATACTTGGATACTTCAACCTAGTTAACTAATTTTAAAAAAATAAAAATTAGCTAAGCTAATTTATTTTTCTAGCAACATCCACCACAGCAAACGGCTTGGGAATTTACGTGCCAGATCACACTTATCCTAAGAGGTGTAGATATCCTGAGGAATTCGTTACAAAATGAGTTATTTAAATTACTCATCAGTTAATACACTCAGCCATTTCCACATCATTTTCTCCCAATAAACAGTTTTCCGTATGATGATTCATTCTCGCAACTAGATGATTCGTTCATTCTTGCAACTAGACCCTGCACCGTTTATGCTTGGCATGTTTTCCTTTTTTTTTCACCCAGAGAATGAACTTCTTCAAAATACTACCAGATAGGGTCTCTGTTATTGCCAGAAGCCATGACCAGTTTTTCAGTGGCAAAAGTGTAGGGGAGTAGGGCAAATTGTGTGCTTGAATAATGTTTTCACTTTTTCTTTCTAGTCTACTCCAGTGTTCTTTCTATGCAGAAATCTATAGGCTAACATCCCGTCTACCAAGATTACAAGAGCTTTCTTTATTTTGCTTTAGCAAGGCAACGAGTTCTTGACAAAAAGACCCATGAGCTTGACTTGGCAGAAAAAGGAAAATTAAAGCTGGTTGTCACACACCTTGAAACAACAGGTGCCCCAAACAAAGATGGGTCCAGGGAAGAGCTGGTTCCTAAAGAGGTAAATAAATATGAAGCGGAATCCTATCAGAATTTTGAAGTAATGGCAAAAATGTCATGTGCTGGTTTTAATTAATGTACTATCCTTTGATTTTAGGGGTCTGAGACACCAAGCAAACCTAAAGAACCAGGTAAGATTTTGTTCAAAACAAATACTGAAAAATTTATAATCTGATTATAAAAAAATACCCTAGAATATTATTTATGGGAAATGAAGCTTTTCCTTCTGTGTTGAAGAATGATGTATAAAAGATGGAAAAACTACTTTTAAGGGAGAGAAAATGCTTTCCTCAGTGACTCTTAGCTCTTGACCCAACCTAGAACCTATTAAAGTCAATGAAAAAAAATCCAAAAAGGTGAACTACATCCTCTATATAGATTTTTTCTGCAGAAGTTCTAATATGTTTTTTTTTTCTTGGTTCTGGGCTCTGCAGCCTGGCTGAATATTGGTATTCAGAAAGGCAGTGAACTTAGAATATGTGTACACAACAGCTGGAAATTGATCAAACTAGCATGCTAAAAGCAGACGCATTATGAGTTAGTATTTCATTAGTCGGTGTCCATGTAGCTAGGCTGTCAGTGAGAATCATACATATGAAACTCCCTCCAGCCCCTTGTGGCTCATGCGACTTACCACAACAGTGGCTTTGGGGTGAAATCTCTCTTCAAGACTTGTGCAGTGATCACGTGTATCTATGTAAACCTTTAGCTTCAAGAATTCTTTTAATCCTGTACATAGATCTGCATTTTTCTTGGTCTACTTAGAAAGATAATTCCATACCACCTTTCTTAGAATCTACAGTAAACTCTTCATATCTAGAAGCTCTGGGACTGGGAGGTTTTCAGATATTCAAATATTCTGGATAACAGAGGGGTACACCTAGCAATGCAAAACTAATAAAAAAAACAAGATTAGATATTAAGAAACAAAAATCTATGCAGAGTATTTTATTTACCAACAATGGTAGTATTGTGCACTGTAAGCTTATACTGTATTTGCTGTATTTATTTGTATTTAGTCTACCTATACTGCACTTATGGAAAATGTAACTAAAATTTACTTATGGTTAAAATGCCGGTTATTTGAGAGTTCTACAGAATATAATGCCAGATATGAAAGAGTTTACTGTACGTTGGGACCTTTTAAAAGTAACCCTCCCATCTGATAAAATATATCTCCTTAACTAATGTCCACTAACTGAATGAAAATTAAGGAGACCCTTG
This sequence comes from Carettochelys insculpta, assembly GCF_033958435.1. Lineage (NCBI taxonomy): Eukaryota > Metazoa > Chordata > Testudines > Carettochelyidae > Carettochelys > Carettochelys insculpta. The sequence goes on from NC_134144.1 coordinate 63,093,329, forward strand.
AGCTCTCCAGTCGTGTAGGGCATCTGGTATGCAGTTTTTGTTGCAGGATTTTTGACTAAGTGAAGGGTGAGACTTCATTCCTGTTGTTCTCTTGCAAACCCCCTACATGATAAGGACTCACCTGAGTAATCCCTTTTTACCTTATCTACTAAAGACTACCCAGGGCTACGCTTGTATATATTCTATTAATACAATATATTATACAATAAATTCTGATAGGATTCCGCTTAAAGTGCTGTAACAGATTGCAAGGGCTCTTACACATTTTTCTGATGAATTGGATGGTTACAGTCTAACAGGCTGTCTAGGCACTCGTTTGTTTTTAATAGGATGTATTTTAGTTTTTGAGGTTCTGAACAATGTTCCTTCTCTGCTAAGGTGCAGGTGTGTTTTGCTCTACCTGGGTGGAGCAATTTTTTCTGTATACTGAGGCATGTGCAAATAGGCACCATCAGTAGGAAACAAAAAACCTAGCTGTAGGCACTCTGCTGATTAGTTGGGCAACATTTGAATCTCTTCTGTGTGGCTGCACAAATGCACAGCTTACAGGGAATACGGGAGAGAGGAGATATTTTGGTGTGACATAGTGCCTGATTTGAAATAACAAAGATATGTTACAAGGAGTAATTCTAAGTAGGTAAGTGTTATCAAAGGATACCACAACTAAACAAGATCAGTTCTGAACACTAAGAACAGGGATAGTGTTCCTTCAGCTGCAACAAGCACCAAGCAATCACATCCATTTATCTCTTCCAGTCTGCTCTGATGATGGGAATTCTCTGGGCGTAGAGCAGAAAAAGACAACAGGTATGTATGCAGCTTGTGACGTGGGGCAATCACAAATTTGTGCTTTTGCATTAATTGATGGTTTTCAGAGAAATTTAAACTATAACAGCTTAATGGAAAATTAAATGTTTTGTAGTAGTTGCTTAATACAACGTGGACTTAATTACACACCAGTAAAATATAGACTTTCTCTTTTGTAAGTTGACATGGTCTTTGAGTGGTTTGTCTAATCTCTCTCTCTTCTTGGGATCTGTGGCTGCACCCAGGGCCAGTCTTTGTGGGCATCGGGCTTGGGCTGGGCCCCACACTGATCCTGCTCCACCTCCACAATGACCATGTCTTTCCCCTGCCCCACGCAGCACAAGCCGGGGGATTACCAGGGGCTGGGCGGCAGTAGTGGGTCATGTTTCTTCCCCCACTTATGCCCCCTGCACTCGCCATGATGGTGGGAGATGGAGTGACCCAACAGCCCACTCTGCCCCGTTGCCCTCCCAGCCCACTGCGTCTCTCTCCTTCTGCTTGGCGACGGGAAGCAGAGCATACAGGAGAGTACAGAAGCAGGCTGTGAGAGCAACGTCTGGGCAAACGGGGGGTACTTACCTGACGTATCTCCCCAGAAGCACACATTGTTCTGTGTCTCCTGTTGCCTGCAGGCACTGCCTTCCTGCACTGCTCCTCTTGGCTGCAATTCCAGCTGGTCAGAATGGTGAGGGAAAAGCTCCAGGCAGTGCTTCTCTACACTGCCATTTCCACAGCCGGGGAGGAACAGCAGCAGCACTCATGGAGCTGCTTCTTTCCCCACTCGGCAGAGCCCGTGGCCTGGCTTGCTTGATTCTGGTCTGCAAGACTTAGGGCTCCAAACCCCTATCCCGGAACGAACTGGATGCTGGGGTAGGGGAGCCCAGAGCCTTCAGGGCCATATCCAAGCAAGCTGCAGGTCAGATCTGGACCATGGGCTATAGGTTCCCCACCCCGGCTTTATATTAACCTCACTCTCCACGGCACAGCCAGATCTGGTTTATTCCCCATCTCTGGGTCAGGAGAATCTGTCTGTGCTGTTTGTGGCCTGTCTACACTACAATAATTTGCTCACTAAAGTGGAGGTAAGCCTGAACACTGACTTCCTCTCTTACTATTGTCTTCATCTGCACCCCTTTCCCATTGTTACCACTGACAGGGCATCTCTACAACTGTCAGCAATGGTGCAAACCTTTTATTATCCTACGCTGCTGTGAATGGGTGTAGATGACATGGTGGTTTAAAACAGTAGTTCCTGTTTATGGTAGAGGTCCCATTATTGCTGGCATTGGGGGAGCCACGCTGGTGGTGATAACGGGAAATGTCGGCAGAAAGTGTCTTGTGTAAACAAAATGTTAGTTGTTCCTCTTTGTCAGGGATGAGCCAAACAGGGGACTGCGGGAAGCTAGTAACAAGCATTCCATCTGCTGTTCTGGCTTTGTGGAGGAGGTATTGTCTCCAGAACTAGTGATCCACAACCTTTCGCTAGCACACATTCAGTTTATAGTGGTCCCCCGAGTTCCGTGAGGGTTTCGTTCCCACTCACCCTCACATAACTCGAATTTCGCGTAAGTTGGGGGGTGGCTTTTCTCCCCAGCGGAACACATGTTCTGCAGCTGGGGAAGCAGCAGGAGCACCTGGAGCATCTTTTGAAAGATAAGTCCTGCAGTTGGGGAGGGTTAAGCCTGGGGGTGGGTTGGGGCCACGGGAGGGGGGCAGGAGGATTAAGCCTGGGGTGGGTTAGGGCTGCAGGGGCGGGGGTGAACTGGAGCTGCGCATGGGGGATTTGAACCCCGGGCTGTGGGGGGGTGGAGCCAGAGCCACAAATGGAGATGGTGAGCTGGAGCTGTGTTCAGGTGGTGAGCCAGGCTGCAGGGGGTTGAAGTGGAGCTGTGCATGGGGGTGGGGGTTGAACCAGGGCCACGCACAGGTGGTGAGCCAGAGCTTCAGGAGCTTTGAACCGGCGCTGGTGGTGGGGGGAGAGAAGGATGTGCCAGGGCTGCACATGGTGGTGGTGAGTGGGGCCCCAGGAGTTTGAACTGGGGCTGGGGGGCATTGGGTCGGGGGCCTGGGATTTTGAGTTGTGCTTAACTCATGTTAATGTGAATTAAGCACAACTTGAAATCATGCATTTTGAGGATTTACTGTATTTAGTTTTTTTTAAAAGAATTTTATGAAACAAATATAAGTCACTTTGGAAATAGTTCTCTGTTGGCCCTTTCTTGTCCCCTGATTTTTGTGGTATTAATGCTGAGGAAGGAAAAAAGAATTTTTATTTTTCATTTTGTCCTTCCTATTTCCGATCTTTTGATTTTTATCTTCTTCAGGGAATTTGGGAAAAGAGATGACTTCCTCTGAGCAATCCTCTGCAGTAATCATCGTTACCGTGGCAGAGGAAATTGACGATGAACTTGTGGCCATGTACTTTGAAAATAAAATGCGGTCAGGAGGGGGAAACATCAAGTCCTATGTCAGAAACAATCAGCAAATCATCATCACCTTTGAAAACGCAGAAGGTGCGATACAGATGTACTTAACAAAAATATGATCTCTTTGGTGGTGACATTTTGAAATTCCATGTTATTCCTGGATGACTGGGTATAAACAGAATAACCACAGGTACCCAAGACTGGGTTAGAAAAGGTGAAAGGGCTTATCATAAATGAGATTCAGATGGCTTTTCATAAAATTAGGTCAGCTTTGTACTGATGTGGTAGATGTTCACCTGATGCACTAGAATATTTTTGGCTATTTAGATATTTTGGATATATACATATATAATTAATACATTTCAGTAACAAATTAGTCAGCTTTTTTAGCCCTTGCTGAATGTTGACATTTCACATGTAATGGAGAGAACAGTATTTGGTGTTGATGGACTAATTGGAACTAGTAAGATGGTATCGTTTAGTACAAGGGGTAACTGCGTATTTTAAAAAGACGCTGCTCCAGGCATCCCTTTTTGGGGCTGTAGACTAACTTTTGTCTAGATTATAACTTTTGATCACATGACTTGTTTTCATCATTCCATAACCAGGGAAAGTAAGAATCCACTTGAGATAAGATTTTAAATATGTGAGAACTTAATATGGAACTTAACCTACTGATCCATTCTGAGTAACTACAAGTATATAACAGATTTCCATTATTTGTGATTCTATGGAACTAGATGCCCAAAAAGTGTTGCAAAAAAAGGATCACTCAGTAAAGAAAATAGCGTTGTATGTGAAACCATGGCGAGTGGAGAATGTCCAAGAACTCCCACAAATGGCTTCATCCCTTGTTGTGCTTGAAAATATACAAGAGGCTACAAAACAATGTATGTTAACTATGCTGGTGGAGAACATCAGTGGCTTGGCTGAAGAAGACAATGACTTCAACGTGGAAATGATACCTGAAATAAATGCTGCTGTAGTGACTTTCCTCAAAGATATTGGTAAGATGGGATGTGTACTCTACGTTCTTTCCACCTGAGACTTTAAAAGTGGCCACTCACGTAACACTTCAGCTGAACTGGAAAACGTAGGTACATAATCTGTCCCAAGCTTCAAAACCCAATCTCACTTAGAGTAGCTTCACTAAATTAAAGGGAGTTAGACCACTGTAAAGATGGACCAGTGTAAAGATACTTGTTAAGTGAGATGAGAATTAGATCTAGTGTGTTTGGTAACTGTAAGGGTAACTACAGTCCTTTGTAAATTACAGTTGTATGTACAGAAGTGCTGGTCAGCTGGCAGTATGTAGAAGAACTGTTGCAAATGATACAGTATTTTGTATCTGGTGAATTATTATTATTACTACTATTGGACATATGGTGCCATCGTTTTTCAGCAAAACTGTTAATGGAATGGTGCATCTTTATTGAGCCAGAAGACATATAGTGAAATATGTAATTAAGGGTCAAAGCCTTATTCCATTAAAGTCACATTAGTTTTGCCATTGACCTCAATGGGAAAATTTTAGTCCTATGTAATGAATAGTCACTAACAGTTAATTTTTGTTCAATATAGATGTGTTCTCAGAGTGTCAGTATATGACATAGTCATAGTGTGCTCTCGAGTGATACTTTAGCCTATCTATCCTATATATTATTTTTGCTGTGTGCATTCATCTATTTGTCTGGTTAAGTTTCTACCATGTCACTCCAGCCCCTCCTCTGGCCAGCACAGGGCTTATCTCAGCCAGACAGAGCCCCACACTGTGCCAGCCCCTCCCCCACTCACCATGGGGCCTGGCTGAGCCCCCCCATCGGACGCCACCCCGGCACCATGCCAGCCCATCTCCAGCTAGCACAGGGCCTCGCCCAGCCCCCCAGCAGAGCTGCCCCCTCCCTGTACTGTGCCAGTCCCTTCCCTGGTCAGTGCAGGGCCTGGCCCATACATTTTGGTTGTGTATTACAGCAAGTCTCTGTCTAGAACTTTCTTGCACCCCAACTCCTGCTTGCAAGAGGAGCTGTAAGAGGGCCTCTAGTTTTATATATGTTCTAGTTTGCATCAGTGTCTCTGATCATGAGTGTATGATAGGGAACAGTAAGATTGTAACTGTGACACGAGACTGGCATTCCCTTATTTCATATGAGTGTAAAGCGTATGTGAATTTATCATGAACAAGAATTGTAGTTGATGTTGTTAGCAAATCAGATCTGATGGTATGGAGAAGAATAGTCACCATGCATAAGACCAAATTCTGTTTTGGGATAAGCAGGCACAACCATTACAGCAATAAGGGAAGTAGTAACTGCTTGTCAGTAGGGTTGAATTTGGCTGATTGTGTAATTAGTCTAAAACTATGATTCCTGGTATACATGAATCCTGTTACTATACAGCATTTCAACAGGTCCTTGACTTTAAAAAGAGAATTATCCAGTATATGAAAACAACTATTACTTTTTAGAAGATAGAACTTCAGCAAATTAAAGTGGTGCATGGCTATCTTATTTTTAAATTGTGTTGAATAAGACAGTAGGGTCATTTATCATACCAAAGGATTCCAACTGCCATACATACTAACTGTAAAACCATGAGTCAGTGATATATTTAGCCAACTGTGTATATTAAACATCTCTGGAGGAAGATAGGCTATCCAGCTGGAAGTCAGGAACATCTTGATTTTTTTTCTTTTTCTTTCTTTATTTTTTTTTAAAATCCTTGTTCTGTTAGCCTTTGGGAAATAATTTTGTAGTTGTAAAACTGTTATTTTACAAGATCAGGAACAAAAATTGCTCACCCACATTCTACCATAATGGCCACCAATGACAGAAGCAAAACTTTTTTTTATTGTGTTTAAAAAAAAGTAACTCACAAAAACGAGAGTAGATTTTTGCAAAGCTATTTAGTAAGGCTTAATTATGTATAATTGAACATTTTGATCACTACACCTGTTTATGTTCTGCTTTTCTTAACATCATAATAGTAAAAATTATTTGGTAAATTTGTTTTTCTTTCCTTGTTGTAGATATAGGGGAATTTGTTGAAAAGTTCAACCAAAACCATAGGACGAAGCAACAAAACATTACTGCACGGCAACTTGAGGTGACAAAAAGCATTAAGGCTGAAAATGTGCCAACTAACATATCTAACGACTATATAACAGTCTACTTTGAAAGTAAAAGAAATGGAGGTGTACAAGTGCTTGATGTTCAACAGTTACCTGAAGAGAATTCCGCTATCATTACTTTTCATCATCAGGAAGGTAACATGTTTATATGTATCATTTATTTATTCATGCAGTTAAAAGATCAATGTGAAAATGATTTTGTATTCTTAAGAAATAGATAACTTACCCTTAGAAAAGAGTTAATGGGTTTGGCCTGTTGTTACTCTGTGAGGTTAGGAAGCTAGATTTGGGAGTGAATATGACATTGGTTTCCAGTGAATGTACACAATGCTGTTAGGATCTGTGCAATGTCTTGGGATCCTTGTGCTGCCTCCCTCTTTTTTCTTTTTCTTAAATTAGTACTCCTGGAAAGAATTCTGTGCCTAAAAATTGTGCTCAAATTTTAAACTCTGCAAAATTCTCCCTATGTTTGTCAAAATAACGTGAGCTTTTGATGCAAAATGATTCACAGTTACAGCCTTACCGTTCCGTGAGCATGCAGAGCTGCAGAGGGCTCCCTGCGCTGCAGTAGGGCACTGACAACTGATCCCTTGGAGGTGCACCAACATACTGTTGTTTTTTTTTTTGTTTACTTCAGTTGCAGTAGGTCGCCCGCAATAGACACTTACCTTCATTTACTGATTATATTTGTTCTGCCAACCCTATCTATAGGCAAGGCAAGCAGCATTTGGCTCCAAAATGTTAAAAGCCATTGTGTCCAACCAGTTCTGAAGCGGTAGCTGTTGTAGGGACTACTGCTATAGCACACCAGCCACATTGTTCTGAAAATATATTTATTGTTCAGACCAAGTAGCCACATTCAACTGGCCAAATAGCCACAGGTGGCTAATGTGTTAGATGCTACGGGTTAAAAGTATAGGACACTAATGTCTATTAAATTTCCACGTGGCACATTTGTGTGCATTGTAATTCCATAAGTCCACTTAAAATCCTATTACCCTAGATGAATTTTTCCCCTTTAGGAATCTGACTAGTATATATTTGAGTCTGACTGTAGTCACATAATAGAGTTAAACCTGTTTAATCACAGTCTTGTTCATTGTTCACACAACAGATATACTGCTCATAAAGCAGAAAGAGTTTTACAACTTTTTTTTGGATGGAGCCTCTCAGACTTATTTTTAATGTTGCTAGAGTAAGAATTGTTGTGTATTCCTGGCTAGTATGATGACTTGTATGTAATTGTACTCTACTGTAGATGCCTGTAACAAGCTCGTGAGCACCTAGAAAAATGTCACTTGTCAACAACTTGGAAGTATTTTCATTTAACTTAAAACGCGCTCTTGTCAGAATCAAATGAAATGTATTAACTATTGACTTGTAACATTAAAAATATTCTGATGGTAATAAGCTTAGGAAGACTTCAATTAATTGATTTGACTTGGATAACTTTTTTATTTTATTATTTTTAGATGTAAACACTGTCTTGGCAAAGCAGCATTCATTCAACAAACTTCCAATTTCTGTGTATCGGTACTACAGTTCATTGGGAACAGCTCTATATGGAAAGGAAAGGCCACAAATAAAGATGCCAGAACCAATTATAATGTCACTGGATCCTTACATCTGGCAGTTTTTACAGACTGATAATAGGTTAATCCAGGAAATAAATCATGAAATGGCAGATTGCAAATGTGAACTAACATGGCCTCAACCCAACTGTGCAAATCCAGGAGTAACACTGCATCCCTCGAATGCCTTATCTAAACAGAGATCGATGATTAAGTTGATCAAGTCCTGGAATGAAAATGTTTCCAAAAAGTTCTCTTGTACTATGTCAAAGTACAAGGCCATTAAATGTGAAATAATTCCAGGGATGTGGGAAGCCATAAGAAACAGCTTGGTAAAGGATGGTGTTTTGATCATACCTGACATTCCCAAGAACATGGTTGTCTTAGTAGGTGATGCAGCAGTTATGAAGGATGCAGAGCGAGAAGTGAAGGAGCTAATAGAAAATGCCAGGAAAAAAATTGAAAGAGAAAACCAGAGTATAGAACAAACTGTATCAGTTGACCCAGGAAAGTATGCAATTTTACATAGTTCTGGGCTAGAGGAGAATGTTTACAAAGAGTACCCATCTCTGAAGATGTCTTACGATGCATCATCAAAATGTATCCAAATGTATGGAGTGGCTGCAGAAGTATTTAAAGTCAAAAGTGAAATACTAGAAAAAGTGCACAGCATGGCACAGAAATCAAGCCATATCCATCCTTATATTTTCCAGTTCCTACAGTGTGTAGATAACAACACCCTGTCACAGAGCTTATTTCTGTCAAATCAAATTAATGCCTTTTATGAGCTTGGCAAGGACAACATAACGCTTATCGCAGGTTCTCCTGGAGATCTTCTAAAAGCAGAAGAAGGAATGAAGAAGGATTTGACTTTCAAATGCATTGTCGTGGAGGACAACTCAGTCCTCAAAAAGAGAGAATGCAGTTCATTAATCAACCATTTGTACAAGGCACATAACTGTTCCAAGGAAACAATAATAATTAATGAGTTGGAGGATCAAATAGTCATTGCCGGTTATTTCAAAGCAGTGGCAGAAGCCTATCAGCAACTTTCTGATTTTGTGGATAAAAACACTATGGTACAAAAAGTCATCACCACTAAGTCTGCCGCAGTTGTAATGTTTGTGGAGAAGGAAAAGTCCAATATTTGGCTTGAATTAAAAAAGAAAGGGGTGAAAATTGAATTTGGTGCACAGAATGCATGCAGAAATATTTCCCTGAGTGGACCAAGAGTGGAAGTGCTCCAGGCAGTCACCAAAATTGAACAAATTCTGTCTTCGTTATATTCAAAAAATGTAGTCATTGATAAACCAGGGGCCAAGGCATTTTTCAAAGAACAAGAACACTTGTATGTGTCGGGTGTGCGACAACAGTTTCACTGTCTGATCAGGCTGCAGGCCGAAGGTGAAGAACAAAGAGAAGTTGATGAAGTTAGTAACATGCGTAAGAAACAGGGCCAGCCCCTCTGTGAAATGATTCTGCAAGATGGAGTTGTTGTATCAGTTTATAAAGGGGACTTGTGCAGTCATGCAGCTGATGTGGTGGTGAATGCATCAAATGAGGACTTACGGCATATTGGTGGCCTTGCTGAGGCACTTGCACAAGCTGCAGGGCCAGAACTACAAGCAGAATGTGACCGTACTGTGCAGAAACAAGGCCGTTTGCAACCTGGTCGTGCTGTTATTACAGGTGCTGGGAAACTCCCATGTAAACAGGTCATTCATGCTGTTGGGCCCAGGTGGGAAGATCGTGGACCAGAAAGGAATGTGAGCCTATTAAAAAGAACAGTAAAGGAAAGCCTAATCCTGGCTGAAACACACAATCATCATTCCATTGCCATCCCTGCTATAAGCTCTGGGATTTTTGGTTTCCCAGTAAACCTGTGTGCACATTCAATTGCAGTGTCTATTAAGGAAGCCTTGGAAGATTCTCCAGGGGACAGCTGCCTGAAGAAGATTCATCTTGTGGACTCTTCGGAGAGAACAGTTCAGGCTCTCGCTGATGCATTGAAGGATGTGTTTAGAGATGAATCACCCCAACTCAATTCATCATCTCCATCTGAGGCAGCCTTCAAACCTAAAAAAAGCAGAAATGTTCACAGCAGAAAGGATCTCCAGATGTTAACAACAGATGAAGGATTAAGCATCATCTTGGAGAAAGGAAGCATTGAAGATGCTACGGTAAGTATCTTAAGATATTGGATGTTCTCCATATAAAGCTTGATATAAAGCTTTGTTTTCAAGTATAAAACGTGTGAAAAGATATACTTCATTTTCAGTTATAATTAGCAATAAAACATACACTGATGATAATACAAATAACTGATCATGTTAATACAATTCTAGCATTTAAACAAGTGAATCAAAGTTTAATTTTACATGCTATCTACACATATTTGAGACTATATTTTATTTGAGCTGTACTTAGTCACATTAAGTCCTTACAACCATGTGTTTCTTTATGGCTTGATCTGTATACACAGCCTGTAAAGGTAACACCTTCCATTGACCAGAGAGCTTTACTACAGCATCATGTACCACACTCGATATACAGTGACGGCTCTTTACACGTCATTCGTAATCCATGTTGACCTAGGGAGTAAGAGAATTAATCTTTCCCTCTCTTTCTTTCCTTGAGTTGATTCCTTCTTTTTTTCCTGTTTCTCTTTAGTAATTTCTCCTTCACTTCCCTTTCCACAATAAGTGCACCCAGGTGGTTGCCCCTCCTCATACCAGTTTACCTAGTGGTGCCAACAGGAGCAGATATCCGAAATTCAGTAATAGCATCATGTCAGTTTTACCATGCTGATGCACTAAAAGTAGGACTATTACGAGAATGTGATCCCACCCGCAGGAGAGTCATATACAGGGAATTTTCAAATGAACATAGAGAGCATAGGGTAAGGACACAGGATTCTGACATACCCATGCAAAATATTAACTGTGGAATAAAGGACAGATTTTGCTCTATTACACCCAACCTGCCCCATAGAAGTCAGGTGGGATGGTGAAAGTATAATGGAGCATAATTTAGCCCATTTTGTCAAACCATTTGCTTTATTTCAGATTGCTACTTTCTAAATTTGCTTTATTAAATCAGCAGATGATGTGATAGTCACTTAACCTTCAGCGTTTCAAGTTTCATCTTATAACAAATGTTTGGTTTTGTTTAAGACTGACATCATCGTAAACAGCGTTGCTCGAGATCTGCAGCTTGATAAAGGTCCACTCTCTAAAGCTTTGCTGAGCAAGGCAGGTCCAATGCTCCAGACACTGCTATCTGAAGAAGGACTAGACAAAGTAGCTAACGAAGGGTCTGTGTTCAAAACAGATGGATGTAATCTGGGGTGCTGTTTTGTGCTTCATGCCATTGTTCCTGGTTGGAAAAATGGGCAAGAATCCGTACAGAAGGTAGAAGGCTTTTTATTTTCCTAATCTTCATTTGTTTGAATGGGTTTCTCGCTTGGCATTAGTGTAGATTTAATGTGAATCCCCTCCCCACAGAAATCAGTGAAGCATTTCTTAAGAATCCAAGGGGTGGCTCTGTTAATTTTGATGTAACTAAGCTTGTGACGAATCTAGGCAGGATACTGGGTTACATAGGCCTTTGGCATGACAGTGTAGCTGTTTTTTTGTTGTTGTGTGTGAATCCATGTTCATTTGTAATATTTTAATGTAAAATACATGATTGAAATATTCACTTTCATGTACTAATATGAACTTTGTTGTGATTCACAGCTCCTAAGAGACATCATCATGGAATGTCTTCAGACTGCTGAGCAGCTGTCTTTAAATACAATCACATTCCCAGCAATTGGAACTGGGAATTTAGGGTTTCCTAAGCCTGTTGTTGCTAAATTAATGTTTGACCAGGTGTTCAAATTCAGTAGCAGAAAAAATCTGAAATCTCTTCAAGCAGTTCACTTTGTGATGCATCCAACTGATACAGATAATATTCAGGTAACTTATATCCTGTTACTGTTCTTTCTGTTACACATGGGCTAAGGAACTGGTGTCAAGCCCAGAACTAGGTTACACTGTTTTCTGTCAGTAGTTTCCTAAAGTCTCCTCGTTCACTTCCTGCTGCCTCTGCCCCAGGAATGGTTAGCCCTCTTTGCAGTGTTGGTCTAGCACCAGTGATGCTCCAACACTGGTAGCAATGGTTGATGAGGTAATGTAAACCTGTCAAAGGCATCTTTACCACTCAGAACTAAATAATAGCATGCCAGAAACCCTGATTACCAGTTACTTTGTGATACCACCATTGTTGCCACTAGAAGAGCTTCACCTATGCCAGAGTAATATTAGGAAAAGGATTACTACAGAAAGTGCGTCTACTGTTATTGTCCAGTGTCCGATTCCCCTTCGGTCTGCAGGGCATTACATTAAGTTCCTTTTGATATGGGCAGGTGTCAGTGTGCTCATTATCATGGTAGCTGAGACACTATCCTTGGAATTCTATTCAGACACTGTCTTGCGAGGTGTTCGCTGCCCGTGTTCTGACGGAGTAGCCCTTGGATGCTATACAGAATGTAAAGTTGCCCTTTGAGTGTTCCATACACTGTCTCCTGACTTTCCTGCACTTCTTTTTTTTCCTCCTTTTCTGGAGCTGGCAGAGGTTAATACTGAAATATTCCTTGGTCCATGGAATCATGTGAATCTTTCATGCATAGCGTTGATTAGCATGATCTTCCCCTTCCTCTCTCTGTCTCTTGTCTTCACTGAATCATTAACTCAGGTTATCTACGTGAAGGCAGTAAAATCTTGGTTAATTGGTTACCTAGCATTTAACCAGTTAACCAATTAAAGGGTGGGGATGGCATGGGGGGACCTGGGTAAGCCACATCCGTTTTGGTTGTCTGGTAAACCTATAACATCTCTAATTTACACTTAGGTTTATAATTCCTCTTAAGTTCATTTAGCTTGAGTGAGAGCAGCCATGTTGTGCTGTACAGCATCATATGGTTCTGGTAGCAGTTGACAAATTGTGCAAGTTGAGCTGCTGCCTATACGCCCGGATGGCTCATCCAACTTGAGTTAAAAGCACTACCAATGTGAGTTTTGAGGTTTTTGTATGTGGACAGGAGTTGAGTGATATCTTTAACTCAGGTTAGGAATAAGCCCTCTGTCTGTACACCCAGCTAAAGGCTAGTTAAACTATCACTGTATTGCCAGAAGGTATTAAACCTGAAACAGTTTGCCAGCTTCTCTCCCTTGTTCATAATGTTGAAGGAATCGTGCTTTATGATTCCAATTTATCAATGTTTTATTGTGTTGAAGAAGATTGCTCAGTGGACAGCATCTAGTCCATCAAGTTTAGCTTTTTTTTCCTAAACATTTTTAACTTTTTGATTTTTATTTTTCAAACCTATATTTGTACTGAGAGAACTCTAAAGAATTTGCCAAGTGGTGATGACTATGGTTCTCTTTCCAGGCATTTTCAGATGAACTGCAAAAAAGAGCAGGTGGAAACATTACCAATGTTAAAATGCCAAAGGCTGTGCCAAAGAGTGCCCAGGGAGGACAAGGTAAGTTTATTTTGTGAAAGTATTTTTTTAACTTCTGAGAGATGAAAATTTTAAGATTTTTTTTTCCTCCACATATTGGTTTGGTGAACGTTCACCCAGAGTTCAGAGGAAAGCAGTGATAATCTTATTTGTAAATACGAGTAAAAGCAGAAGATTGTATTTACAAGTGATGACAATCTTTCCAGCAATAGGTTTGTGTATGCTAGCAAAAATCCAAGCCTTTTGTAATATGCTACCAGTAATAACAGCAGTAGAATCTGTAGTGTAGATGGGGTTCACGTATTTTTACTACCATACCAACTAACAAAGTTTCTGAGCCGGTAAACTCTTACACCTGTTAAAATCAATGGACAGTCTGCAAAAAAGTAAGACTTACAAGATGCATGTGTGAAAGGGTGTTGTTTTTCCGTTCTCCAGCCTGGTAGAATTATAAAGAACAGGAAAAATATTGCAAACATAATTCAATTTAAAGAATATAATTTACAAAAAAGGAATTCCTGTCCTGGAGTAGAGAACCTGTCGAACTATTACTGAAAAAAAATTATAACCCACTAGCTTGCTTATTTTCATACTAAATCATATTTTCACTCCGATTGTCCTGCAGTGAGCCTGTGGTATGAGAGTACAATCCCACAGGGGTAACCTGTGATTCATGTTTATTGTAAAAGTTTTATTTTTTCTGCACCCCAGCTCGGAGGGCAGTGATGGGAACAGGTAAAGACTGAGACCAGGGACTTTGTTTACAAAGAGGTTAGTTAGTTACAGTTAGTGAGGTACTGTAGCTGTACTTGAACCTGTATATTGGAGCAGCAGCTAGGGCAGGCCAGGTTGCTTTTAAGCTATGTGCTGTAGACCCAGATTGGGGGTGGATCTCTTCTCCCTGTCTCACTGTTGTCTTACACAGTTACCTGAACTTTTTGTGAGTGAATGTTATTTAATAGTCTGTTGTAAACTGGGCATTTTTGCAATCTCCATGGAAATGTGACAGGCTAAGACTAAAATTCAAAATTTTTGTGAGCTTTCTCAATAAATGTATGTAGAGGCTGATGAGTCCTTCACTCTTGGGAATAGAATCTTTGCTGAGATACACTTTTTATCCATTTTAATTTCTCTGTTTTCTCCTCCAGTTGTGTTTAGCCCCATTTCGACACCATTTCAGGGAGCATATGAAATGCAGATTGGTTCCATTGCATTTCAAATAGAAACTGGAGACATTACCACAGCAAAGACAGATGTCATTGTAAATATTTCAAATCAAACGTTTAACCTCAAAACAGGTACTTTTGTGATGGAGGTTAATGAGAAATACATTGTGACTAGTTTTGAATGCATGTGTAAGGGGATGGGTGGAAGGATTTTCAATACATAAGAGTATTTTTAATTAATTTTGCCTTGGCAATTTCAGACTGGGAAAACTGTACTACAAAGTGTCTGTATTTTGATATCATTTGTTACCATATTATTGAAACCATATTATTAACCTAGTATAGAAGAATGCTATATCATTTAATATCTTTTTTCTAAAATATTTAACACTTCATATAGAATCCTCTAGCAGGCATGACATTGTTACGTTGTGTGTTTTTTGGAGTCCACTACTTCCCATGTCCAGGAGTGCCTCTGTGGTATTTACCTAACGCTTTCTCCCTCAGGGGGCTTTTTAAATAAACTCCACACAAGCATTTCTGATCCATTCACCACCCTTTCTCCGGCATTCAAATTTATTCACTTAAACAGAACTCCAAAATAGAACCCGAGAGTCCCAAAATGCAGTCAATTCATTTTACCCTCTTGTACAGTGACTCCCTTATTTCTTCCTGCTTGTAGTCCAAATAGGGAAGCATTATGTCCCACATTTTTCTGCTGAAGACTCACAGCAGTCTCCAAATTCACCCTACAGGCCTTACTGCCTGCAGTGTTTCCCACTTTAGCAGGCCATTCCCAAGCCCAATCTATCTGGAGCCTCAGGTTTGTTGCTCTGGCTTCCAAACCCACCTGTGATTACGCTCTTCCTTGCAGAACCCTTTTTTACTTAATGCAGTTTCTTAAACTTCCCCCTGCACAGCAGCCACATGCTCTCTTTTATTGGGAATTACCTGATTCAATCAATGTGTGCCTCTTTAGTAATAAGGGCTCACCAGCCATAGGTCCTCCAGCCCTCAAGGAGCAAGCCATCTTGACCCTATTATTACAGTCTGTATGAGGTTTAAACATTCCATAAGTGTTCTCCCTTTTAAATAATCTAAGCTTTTATTTTTATTGAAAGCTGGGGTGGTTTTGGTTTGTCCATATTCAATTTTATCATACTGGTCTATAAGGAAAAAAAGTTTTATTGGGAACTTTTGAGTATTCAGCACTTTTCAAGACCAGGTGCCTCTGCATGATGTAGACTTCTGCAGATTGGAACCTTCTCATCTGGCAACATCCGTAATCTGGCATAATTTTAGTTAGCCATATGTGCACTTATCATGGGTGTAACCATCTTTCCCCTGGTCTGATAAAACATGTTTACAGTCACCAGTCCTGGCTCTTGTGTTCTGTGCTGTTATTCAGCTGTAATTTGCCCCTAAATGTCTTCCAAGAGCCCAGTAAGCAGTGGCAGTGTGGGTAATATGCTATACAATACTGACTTCCCATGGTCCAGCAAATTCTCTCATTCAGCACCAGTAAGGTCCCAAGGGTGCCAGACAAGAGAAGTTCAACGTTTCTTTTTAAAGTCTGGGCCTATACTGTTGCCACAAATGAGAGATGGGGTACTCGGCCCTGTTGACCTAGGAGAGATTTTAAGAATACTGTTAATTTGATTTGTCAAACTAATATGGCTTTTCTCATTTAAGGTGTCTCTAAGGCAATTTTGGAAGGTGCTGGACCACAGGTTGAAGCTGAATGTGCTCAGCTAGGTATAAGTACATTTGTGACATTCTTTCTAGAGGCACTGAGCACCCACAGCTGTCGCTGAAGGCAGCGGGACTGGCAGGTGCAAAATACTTCTGAAAATCAACCCACTATTGTACTAGTGTTTATCCATGATCTCTCAACTCTTTAATTAAAGATGATACTTGTAAAACATCCTAAGAGATGCTAAATAAATACAAAGCAAAAAAGAAAAATCCTTAAGTAATATCAGTCTCAAGGTAAATTAAAAGAACCTACTCCATTGTGTCTCGTCATATTGTCCCAGTAAAATTCTTCAAAACAGGGCAAAGACACAAAGCATTCGATGGTGCCTTTGGTCAGAGCCTGAGCCCTGGGTAGTATATGTTCAAATGCAATAAAATAAACTGTACCCCATTGGAGTAGCCTCAGAAGACCTTCCGTTTCCGAGACAATCCTCTGACATTCTTCTGAAGCTAAGGAATAGTAGTGTGCAGCTGGCCTTTCCCGGAAATCCAACACATTGTCCGTATGGCTCAGAAACAAGTGAAAAAGGAAAAGTTCCTACCTCAGTGGAACTTGTATCTAATTTTAGACCAAATACATTAAGGAATGATAAATCCAACCCATGGCAGATAAAGGATCCAACAAGAAAAAAAGAGATCTGTGTTTAAGCAAACCTAATGGGAGGGAAGACAATCAGAGAAGAGGCAAGTGTGTAGGTTAGCACTGAAAGGCAAGCAAAGGAAGTGGATCTGATGGGAGTGGTGAAGAAGGGGTGGAGCTTTGTAGTCTAGAGAACCGGAGAGGAGAGCCAAGATAAAGGGACAAAACGAGAAAAGGTGCCAGGCTGCAGTAGGATACCAGTGGTGCACTGAGTTGCACCAAGTTGTCTGAGTGCACGGAACAAACTGAGGAATAAAGTCAGATAACATGGATGGAAACAAAGCTGTACCCTTGAAAGTGGGGATAAGGGGTTTGGCTCTGGTGTAGAAGATAACAGGAAGCCAATTCAGGAATTTAGGGAAAGGGTAGTACAGGCAGGTCGTACAGGCATGATGATGGTTTAGGAAAGTTTACATTATGGGTAATTAAAGGATTTCTCACTTTCAGTCGTGTCATATATTTTCTTTCACTTTACAGCCTCACAACCTCACAGCAACTTTATAACTACAGAAGCAGGAAACTTGCTATGCAAAAAAATAATTCATCTTGTTGCCCAGAATGATACCAGATTATTAGTCTCCAGAGTGCTCCAGGAGTGTGAACTGAGGAAGTACACATCTGTTGCTTTCCCAGCAATTGGAACAGGTTTATGTTTTCTTTGGTTTTAGTTTTATTTTCCAATGAACTCTTATGAGATCAAATTCATCCTGGGTAATTCCATTGGCATCAGTGCTCCAAGGATTTGATTTACCTGTTAAGCTTATTCGTCTATATTAAGAAAATTGTTATGGTGTTAGAGCAACGAATAATTCTAGTGACAGTCAGCAAGGTTTTTGAAATAAGGAAGCTGGAGGAAACTGTTTAGCTTACATATAAAAATCCTATCAAGTGACTTAAGGTTGTTGTATCTTAACATAAGAGACTTGAGAATGTCCATATAATATTACTATCTAGAGCAGGGGTGAGCAAACTTTTTACATTGGGCCCCACTTTTCATCCTGCAATTTGCAGGGCCTTCTCAACCTGTCTAATGTAATCCAAACCAATGGAAATTTCAGTTATGTTCATATGGAGGAAAAAACCTTTCAGCATGTGTAAGAAAATAATTCTGTAGAATGTAAAAACTTTTAGTCAGTGTGTAAATGTGAATACACACAGAAACAGTAACATATTTCAACATTTGTAATGAGCTGGATGAGCCTGGGATCCAACAGCCAGTCTTGCTGCGCCCCTGCTTAATGAATTTCACATGCCCCCCACTTTGCGCACCTCTGGTCTAGGCGACCACGAATACTTGTCTCGGGTTGCCTGACGTTCAGGGACAATCCACTGGAAAGTGCCTACGTGGGAGTCAGTGGGAATTTCAACTGACTTCTGTAGGAGCAGGAATATACGTTAGTTCTATAGGATAGGAACCTGTCTCTCTAGGCCTGAGTCTTTATTTAGCCCTGTTTTTGCATTCCTTGATCATACAAAATGACCATTCAAATCAATGAGAATTATTGGACTCCGTGCAGGATTGGACGCTATGCTATGCCTTGGCCCATTACTTGAATAAAATCATATGAGTGTTAAATGTCTTCCAGCATATTGTAGTGTATGTTTTTTTATATTGTTATATTTGTTACAGGTCAAGCAGGCCTTGATCCAGCTGAAGTAGCTAATAACATGATGGATGCTGTAGTTGATTTTGCAAGTAAATTTGTTCAGTCTGTGAAAACCATTAAAGTTATCATCTTCCAGCCACAACTACTAAGTGTGTTCCACGCAAGCATGCAGAAAAGAGAAGTTACTGCTAATGTACCTGAGGCGCCTGCTTCAGAGTCCTTCTGGTCAAAATGTGCTTGTAAGTAGATGTCTACCTGTTGATTTTTAAATGGAGGAATAAATAACCTTGACTTCACTTTAGTAACTGCAAGTATTTGTATTTTATTACAGCATTCCTTGGCTTTGGAAAACGTACTAGAGAAAAAAAAACCACATTGGTTTTGCAAAAGAAAATTGAGCCAACTGTTTTTCAGTTTTGTGGTGAAAGCCAGAAAAATGTGGAAGATGCTGCAGCCTGGATTAGAAACCTGATTTTAAAAGAACAGCATGAAATGAGTGTCACCGATGAAGCAATTTTAAGCTTTGAGGAACAGGAATTTGCAGAACTGGAAGACCTCCAGAAGAAATTGCACATTACTATTCAGCTGGATTCCAAGGATACTATCCCTTCAATTCAAATTTCTGGTGTTACCAAAGATGTGTTGCGTGCTAACTTGGAAATTCAGCACATAATCAAAAGAGTCAGAGAGTTTCAAGAAGAACAGTACAAAGCAGAGCTTCTCAGCAGCCTCGTTAAGTGGCAATATTTAGAAAATGATCAGTACCTGTCTTTTGACAAACTAACAAATCTACGCATAGAGGATGCGGCAATGTTGAATCAAAGAGAGATTGACATCACCTTTAATAATAGAAACTACAGAGTGGATCTGGTAGCCAAACGTGCTATCGATGACAGAGGGAAAAGTATGGCCATTGTTCGAGTCTCAAAAGATGAAGGTGAATGAAAGCTGCTTGGTGTTCCTTAAGATCATGCTGTATCTAAGAGAGCATGGGTGAGCTGTGAGAGGAGGGTACAAGGGACAAACAAAATAGCTGTGTGTTCTAGAATACTAACTCATCTGAGCAGCCATATACTGGAGAAGTGCAAAAGGTGCTAGAATAGGAAACAGAAGGGGATTGTGTGTCTCTGATTTATTAAAACTGAGAGAAACACGGAGAATAAATACTCTGATGCCTAAAAAGAACACAGCAGTAATTAGGCAGCTAGTCTAGTGAACCCCACTTGTCACATAGATCTTCTAGAATAATGTCATTCTTATCTTGTGATTCCCCCACTTCTTTTCTATCCATTTGTTGTCTCTCATCGTACACTTGGATTATATGAATGCTTCAGGGCAGTGACCATCTTTCTATTGTTTGTACAATGTCTACCATAGTGGCACTGTAGCCTCAAAGAACTACTACCTCGACAGGTACAATAACAAGAGTAGACTCTTAATGGGAGCTGTTTATCATCTGTCCCCACTAGAATAAATGTTTCTGTGTTTAAGGAATAATATAATTATAGTCATGAAGGATGGTCACTGTTCTCTCAGATGCCCCTACTTTTTTCTTTCGATGTAATCTTTATCATCTTGGGAAGAGGTGAGTGAGGGGAATTTCAGCAGAGGGTTCCTTTGCCTTAAATTCCATTCCATTGACAATGAATGACAACACAAGCGCTTAGCATCTCTGACATGAACTAAGAAAGAGAACAGTGGAGTGTGACTTTATATTTTGAGAGGACGGGAAGTTATGCTTGGCATGATAAGGAAACTCCCTTTTCTCTCAGATGCCTGTTGACAGCAGGATTAATTCTGACTGTCTCCCATACCCCATCATTTCCCAGAACAGAGACAAGGAAGGGGTTATGGTGGGGCTATATCTGTTCCCAAACCTTTCCACAGTTAGCATTTCCGCATGCTCCTCCTCCACCCCCCATGTCATGAATTCATAAGGAGGGGTCATGGTGAAAGATGCTGCAAAAAAACATTCTTCAGCGCTGCACAGCAGGCTAATTTAGGCACTCCAAATACAGGGGCCTTTGTTCAGTTTTTACGCAGTCTTTTGTCAGGTAGAACTCCCATTTACTTTGATGGGTGATTTCCTAATTAAGGATAGTGAGGAAACTGTGATTTCCTTTTTAAATGTGGCCCTTTACTACTGACATCAATGCTGTATTAGGTCCATATTCCAAGGATGTTAAGCTTTTATGTAGTCCTCATGCAGACAAACTCCCAGTGAGTTTAGTGTGAGTTTTTCTGAGTCCCCATTTGGGCTGAGTAAAAGCTAAGCAGTGACAAATCTGTAGGCCCTTTTTTTAATGATAATATTTAGAGTTGGAAGATTGGGCTGCACTCCTGAATTTGATCACCTAGATGTTTATTCAGTCTGTAGAACCTTTTGTTTCCTGGTATAATGAGAAGATTAAAGGCTAGAAACAAGCACCCTTAATGCTTCTAGGCATTACCTGGATACAAATGTGAAGATGACAGAGTGGTGTCTGGCTGAAAGTAAATGCCTTAAAGTGTCCCAAACCTTGGTTAAATTCGTCTGATGATCAACCAAATAAATTGTGCAGAGAGTTATTTACTCTGCTCCCATTCTCAAGTCTGGGGTCAGGATAAAAATTGATGCCACTTTTACAGTTCCCTCAATTCTGGGCCCCTTGGTTCCAGTTCTAGGCAGCAAACTATCCTCCCTGCTTTTCTTTTAGCCACCACTCTGCATGAGGAGGAAAGTGGAACCGGAGCTGGCAGTGTGCTACCTGTGAAAGCATTACCTGTAATGCTTTGTGTGTATCAGTGAGAGCCATGGATTATGCATTCTCTTGACAAAGAATGACATGAATTAGAGATTGGGTAATAAATGGTGTTCTGCTTTCAGGAAGAATTTAATAACACATATGTCAGCATAACCAAAGGACTCTAGTATAACGATTGCATCTTATTTACTTTGCAGGTAATCTGTTAGCTCTTCCTGTAGAGTGGTGTGATATGAAAAAAGAACATGTCAAAGTGGTGCCTCTACATTCAGAAATGAAGGAATATCAAGATGTTCAGACGAAATTTCAACTCACATGTTCTAAGTTCAAAATTGAAAAGGTAAAATGCTGTCTTGGTTTCTGAGCCCAGCTATCTTGGTGATTGGCATATATTAGGCTATGTCTAGGGTGCCAAGAACTGTCAGCAAAAGATACGCAAACTGCGCAACGTGCTTGCTTATCTCCTGCTGACAGTTCTGTCAGTAGAGGCTTTCCCAACATTTGGCTTATCCACACAGGGCCAAATGTCTGGAAACACCCCCTCTCCCGAGACATCCCTTCTTCCTTGTGGAAGGAGGATGACCAGGATGTCAGCAGAATGCTCCTGGAGCAGCAAGCTTCTGTCAGAGGCCCTCCAGGCTGCAGTTTAGACATAGCTCTAGAGAATGGCAAAGGGTGGAAGAAGATTTTTAGATTTATAAGATTTGGACAATTCCTTGATGGGTGAGGAATTATTTAATAGATTCATATATTCCAAGGCCAGAAAGAATCGTTGTGACCGTGTAGACTGACCACCTGCATAACACAGGCCATAAAAGTTCCCCAAAAGAATTTATTTTGAAAAAGAGCAGATTTTTTAGGAAGTATCCAGTCTTGATATTAAAATTGCCAGTGAGTGAGAATCCACCAGGACAAAAGTGTTAAATTGTTCCATTTTTTAATTATCCCCACTGTTAAAAATATATAGTTTCTTGCTCTTTTGAATTTGTCTAGCTTCAGCTTCCAGATGTGAGCAGATGCAGCACAGAATAAATATCTTGTCCCAGTCTGTTCTTATTTGTGGATCTTCTTACTGCTTTGAAAAAGGAAGTTCTAAAAAGAAGCTGAGCTATCACAGATGTGGCACCAGCTTTCAGAAGCCTACTAAAGTCACACTGTCCAATATTCCAGTGAAACTGGACTTCTTCTGAAAAGCTATCAAGAGTATGCTGTGACTGGGGGCTGGTGATAGAATTAGCACTGCCTCTTTTCCTTTGCAGTTAAGGCCAGAACATCAGCTGGCTCAGCTAGGCTCCACTGAAGCAAATGAGGTTATGCTGGTTTATATCAGCTAAGTTTCTAGGACCTGAGTGCCTATGACAGGTTTTGGGAGGAAACCCCATCAGTCTGTTAGCAGCTATCAAAAGCATTTGGGAAATCACCTCTCCTTCTTCGAGTGGTCCCCGTGGGTGTTCCACAATAGGTGTCGGGCTCACCCGGCGCCGCAGATCGGAATTCTTCTAGCAGTTTCTATTGGATTGCGCATGCGCCGACACGTGCCGCTCTCTTGCGCGCTCCTGGCCATGTGCGCGATCCGGTCCCCGCCAGTTCCTTCTCAACCGCCATCGGCTGCAGACAGAATCCGCTCCGGCTAAAGCCAGAGACAGATAAGATAGTTGTTTTTTATGTGTAGTTTGTTTGTTTTGTCACTATTAAAAAAAAAAAAAAAAAAGAAGAGAAAGAAAGAGAGATGAGGCTCAAAATGCTCTTGTTTGATAAGGCTTTCCAGCCTGAACCGCCGGAGAAGCCTCACGCAGAAGGGCCCTCTGGGTTGCATAAAAGGAAGGCAACCTCTTTGACCCCCTCTGTGCAGAAGAGGAGGAAACTCTCCCCGGCTCGATCCTTGCCGGCGGGCCCAGCGGACAGGACGAGCAGAACGCAGAGCCCCCAGCCGCGAGCTCATGAAACCGGCAGCGCAGCAGTGCACGTGGCAGAGGCCGAGCCTCCAATTACACAACAGCCGGCACGGAGGGTGCCGCGAGCACCAGCGCGGCAAGTGCCGGAATCGGCAGCACCAACGCATGCGGCACCAGCTTCCACGGCGCCGATGACGCAGGGCCACCCAGCATGGAGCCTATCGGCGCCGGAGGAAGTTACCCGCGCGGCAGTGCCGCTGACAGTGCCGAGCGCGGCACCAACAACGGGGCCGAGATCCCCGGCATGGGAGGGGACGGCGCCCACCCCGCAGGGGAGGGGCAAGGCAAAAGCAAAATCTCAGCACCTTAGTCCATCTCCAGGCAGGGCCGCGCTGCCCTTATCACCCAGCCCCCCCCCCCCCCCCCGGCCGCCCCCCCCCGAGATACACACGCCGCACCGCCGGGCTGTAGTTCCACCGGCTTATCTCAGGCCTCCCTCTCTGTTCCTCCAACCAATTTCACTGTTGCTCGGGCCACCTTCACCATTTTTGTGCATGGATCCCCTTGAGTACTATCAAAAACCGGCTTCACCATTATCAATGTCATCGCGGGGGTCCCACTCTCCCAGACATCATGGGTACAGTCCCCAATCGTGGTCCAGGTCTCCATCACTGGGCCCTTGCCCATGCTGCTATGGTCATCCTCATCATGCTGAACACAGACACCGCAGGTCTAGATCCAGGGGCAGGTCCTCTCCTACTACTCGTCAATACTTCCATGTACACTCTCTCTCTGGGACGGGAACACAGTTGTCCCAGGGGGAATTAGGTCCCAAATCCCGATACTTCCCTTCACAGTCCTCCAGGGAGCAAGTATATCACCAAACTCGGGAGCCAGAGGATTTGGGGGAGGTTTACCCCAGCGGCTCCTCCTCATCCTTCCCAGATGAGGCCATTTCGAAGCCTTTGTCTAGCATAGACATAGCCATTATTACCTTGCTCATGTACATGTGCATACGCTTGCTTAGCTGGATATAGGCTTAGAGGGGCTCTTTCCTTTCAGATAACACTTCTTACCTGGTCTCTACTTTCTTTTCCTTTCAATGCATGCTGTTAACACAAGATATCACACCACCATATAATAAGACCATTAACATACACCAAAACTGTTGATCTCCCTGTCATATTTTGCTATATTCTAACCCCCGCAACCTACCACTTTCAAGATTAACAGCTCACTGGAGATGCATAAACGTTACGGGACAGCAGCGTAGCAGTATAGAGAAAATCTAACTAAGGAACCTTTTCCTAAATGGATATATTATTTTGTAACTACTGTTTCTTTTTATGGGGTATTCTATATATGTTTTGATACCCTGTTAACCCACTACAAAAAAGACACATCACTCAGAGAGTGAGGCTCTGGAAGCAAAATACTTTGTATCACATTGTAGGCCAGGTGCTGCTCTCAAGTCATGCCAGTATTGATCTGCTTTAGTTGAAGATGTTGGTCGTTATCAGTATTATCTTTTTTTAAAAACTTCATACTTTGAGGGCATACAAGGTCTTTACTAATGGCAGACCAGTCTCGTAAAGAAGCAGGTGATGGATACCAAAATGGCAGCACAAATAACAAGACACTTCAATTTCACGTACAGGTTGCATCTCCTTTGTGCGCCACCCTTGGGACCTGACTTGTCCTGGACAAAGGGTGGTCCCCCACTCCAGCCACCCAGTCTGCTGCCTGCTCCTCTTCCCCCTCCCACCTCCACAGTTCCACTCCCAGGGCTCCCTTACCTCCTATCCAGACCTGGGTCCCTACTGGGCTGACATCATCCTGGCCAACTTAGGCTCCTGGCTGCAGAGATTGGTTCCAGCCCCAGCCAGGCTGCCAGCCATGGCTCTGGTCCTGGCCACAGAAGTGCTGGCTGTGCCCTAACTGGGCTGCTGGCATGGCCCCAGACCCAGAGGCACGGCCCTGGCCTGTGTGCTGGACACTGCCCCAACCCTGTAGGTACTGGCCACAGCTGGGCTAACTGCTCTGGACCAGCCAGGTTGCCAGCATGGCCCCTACTTTGTAGAGACTGGTTCTGGACCTGGCTGGGCTGCTGTCCTGGTCCCAGCCGTGCAGGCATCAGGTGCAGCCCTGGCCCTGCGGAGGCTGGCTCCATCTGGCTGTCATCTCTAGCCAGGGACGCAAGCCCTTTTAGGCTCCCATGCCCAAGGCGACCAGGCTGCTAGACCACTAACCCTCCAACGCAGGGTGCCTGGTCCAGTAACGTCTGTGGTCCTGCTGGACAAGAGAGTGCTGATTTTGGGAGGTTCAACCTGCAATGCCTAGTGCTGCATTAATCATAATTAATCACAATGAAACAGTGAGTGCCAGTCACACAATCAAAATGCTCTTGTCAGTTTGGAGAAATTACACTGAGTTCAGTGGATCTACTCAAGAAATATCACCATAAATAGGGCTACAAAATGCCCCTTTGTAATTAATCATTATGCTTTCCTGATCTGATGCCATGATTTCTGATCTGATGTCATTATCAGTATTTCATTTTTTTCTAATGTTGTAGATTGAAAGGATACAAAATCCATTCTTCTGGCGGGCCTACCAAATAAAAAAGCAGGAGATGGATTCCAAAAATGGCAACACAAATAATGAGAAGCTTCTTTTTCATGGAACAACGAGTGCTTCCTTAACCATTATTAATCAGAAGGGATTTAATCGCAGTTACGCTGGAATGAATGGTAATATGAAATTTAAAGCATAGTTTTTTGAGCATGACAACACAGGAGGACAAGGTTATCGTGCCATCCATATATAAATGCCTCAGATGCTCACTGATGCCTTACTGACCATGGAGACCATTTCTGTACATAAGGTATATTTTGTATGTGCCTCAGCTGTTCTCCATTACAGTCATGGCTCAGCCTTTGAAGCAATGATACATAATTCCTTTCTTTGGTAAATCTCAAGAGTACTTCCCAAACGTGAATGTAACTGGTTAAATTGGATAATTTTAATAATTTAACTGGTTAGCTGTTTTAACAGATGTTTCAGTCCCTATAGGCCTCCCTCCAATCACACACTCCACCCTATCCTGGCTTCCAGGAACTCTTTCCAGTCTCCAAATATTTTTCTCACCTCAGGCCACTCATCTTCCAGGGACCCTCACTCCCCATTTTCCTCCTTCCTCAGTCCCAAGATCCCTCATTTCCCCTCCCCACCCCCCAAAAAAAATCTCTCCTCCAATCTGCCGCCTGGGACACAGGAACCTCCAATCGCACTAGTGTGAGATATATGCTTATTGAATGCATGTATTGCAAGGGTTTACTGTACTCATTATTACAAGGAGTAAGGCCAGGGAAGACAATCCTAGATAAGTTGATTCCAGCTATGCAATTGTCATAGCTGGAATTGCATATCTAGGTTTGACTTTCAAGTCTAATGTAGACCTGCCTAGAGAGAGGGTTTAATGTCCTGCAGCTGCTCTGTTGTGAGAGGTTAAACTTAATATTATGCTTGACGCTAGTAAAAGGCTTCATGAAATGTAAGTCTGCAGTGGTGCTGTAGCCCTCATTTCAGTCTTGGATGTTCTTTTTTTGATTCATGAGGAGGTTTGGCAAAGGTTTGTAAGCATCTTGGATTATAGAAAAGTGAAGACAAAGCATTATTTGCTTATGAAAAATTCTCACACCTTTTCTGTTTCTGATCACAGCTGCATGCTATGGGAAAGGAACCTACTTTGCTGTCAATGCCAATTATTCTGCACAAGATACCTACTCAAAACCGGATGTGAACGGGAAAAAATACATGTACCTGGCCCGGGTCCTGGTTGGGGAATACTGTGTTGGAAATCAAGGACTAATTACACCTCCATCAAAAAACAGCGCTGATCCTACAGATCAATTTGATAGTGTGACTGACAATATGACAAATCCATCAATGTTTGTCATATTTAATGACATTCAAGCTTATCCAGACTATCTTATTACTTTCACTAAATAATCAGTTTTTGTTACATAGAAGGGATTTTTTTAATCTTTATTTGGCATGATCACCTTAAAGATCAAAATTTAAAGAAGAAAAAAATGCAGTGAAGGACAGTAAAATATTAGTTTTTAAGGTTTGATATTCCCAGGTAAATATAACTTTGTAATAGTAAAAAAAACAAGAAAGCCTGCTTTTAAAAATATTTGCAACTACTAGAACAGTGCTAACAGTTTACACTGCATGAAGTCTTTAGTTCAATTTTCCAATGAAAACTGTTCAATTACATTGAAAATTAAAAATATTCTTTTACAGTATCCAAGCACAATTTAATTATTAGCCTTTTTTATGCAGAATTATGACTGTGCACAGCTAATGATTCTGCAGGCCCAGTATTCAGTTCTTGAGTTGGACATGGAAATCAAATAAATATAGAATAGTACCAATTAGTAAGTAATTGTCTTAAGCCTTATAATGCTAATGTATTGAACAACTGTACGTCAAATAATTTGTAAGTGCCTGCAATAAAGCTAAGTTAGTTGTAGTAAATGGATATTGCGTGTTGTATGATATGGCTAGAATTTGCATGGAGGCATCTTATATTTCAGTTATAAATCTGTGTTCCTGTGTTTTCATAATTCAGCTAGGAAAATAAGAAATGCAAAGTCTCTAAGTGTTTTGGTTTTAGAACAGCATTACTCAGAAGATTTTTCTGTTCATACAGAGCAGATGTTTCTGGCCTGTAGTCTGCTGTAGACAACATTCATTATTTCCAAAGAGGTCTGCACCTACATTTGAAATTTTTAAGGGTCTGCAAAAAGGTTGAAAATCATGGTTATTGACTACACTTAAAATATTACATTTTAAAAACTGTAAGTAACACCAATCCCACATTCCATAATCTTTTGCTAAGCAACAGCATAGGGCCTGACCTTGCAAACACTTAACGTAACGCAGTAGTGGTTGGTTGCAAGATTGGACCCATTATTTGCATAATAATTAATAACAGATTTTCGATATGCTGTACCAGAGAAGGGACTCGTTCAGGAAGAGTGAGGACATGCACTAGTACAGTCAAAATAGTATTCATGGTTCTGCCAGAAAAATTTCCCCATGTAGGTGGACCTGAGAGAGTCTTGCATCAGTGTAGCTACACTGATCTACTTAGTTTACTGGGGTAAATTGTGCTGTTGCAAATCCTGTTTTCTGGTGATCTAGTCTTTCTAGGGTGCAAAAATCCCCAATGCAGACAAGCCCTTGGAAAGTTCTGTCTGTATACTAAAGCTGAATACTTCAGTCCGCTGTCTGTCTCTCTCACCTGCACTCACAATGGTAATTGGGCTTTCACTTCCTATAGTTCAACCACTTCCAGCTTAGCCAGAGGAAACAAATGTTGTGCTACTTCTAAGAGAGGAATACAGGTACCCTCACAGCTGCCCTCCTGTGGGGCTGTAGGGGGTGCCGGCTGCAGTCCTCCCCAGGCCTGCTGGAGGATGCAGGGCTGCACCCTCTTGCCCAGTTCTCTGGTCTAGTGACATCCTTGGTGCAGATTTTAGGAGGTCTGACCCATACCTTAATTCAGGTTTCTTCGCTGTCTCCTCTAAGCAAGTTGGATGGGAGCCTGCTCTCATGATATTCTCTTACTGCTAACAGCGGGCAGGAGAACCGGCACTGATGGGGGCGCTCTGTAAATTCGATTTAGTGCATCCCTACTTGGTGTGCTAAATCGAACCTTGAAAGATTGACTATCGCAGGGCTGATCTACTCTGCAGTGTAGGTGTACCCTTAGAGGACTTACGGAACAATGCTGCAGCCTTAAATTTTAGTCTCAGGTTATTTTTATTTAACAAGGTTTAGAAAAGAATGCTGATTTCAGGGGCTACATCAGTGTGAAAGACTGATGATTATCGGTCATTAAAATGTTTCAAAACTTGTCCGTTGCCAGAGCTGGAGCATTGTGGACATAGAACCATTTTGCTGTCCATGTACAGTACTCAGTTCGAGACATGTTCCAGGCTGAATGAGAGCTGTAAAAATACATGTACATCACTCAAGTACTCGTTGGAAATGTAGGACAGCCACCGGCCAAAAACAGTAGAGGTTGAACCTGTCTAGTCCTGCACCCTGGGGCCCTGACAACTTGCTGGACCACAGGAGGTCAATATTGTCTAACATCATTACCAACACTTCCACTGCTTACTGGGCTCTTAGAAGACATTTATTGGTAAATTAGAACTACATAACAGCACAGAACACTGAGAGCCAGGACTGGTGGCTGCAAACAAACTTTATAGGGCCACAGGGAACTTGGCCTCACTCATGATATGTGGTTGTCTGGTTTACTAAAATTATTCTGTCTTACAGATGTTGCCAGATGAGAGAGCGTCGGACTAGAGAGGTTCAAGTTGTAGTAACCCTAATGACCCTGTATGACAGCATCACCAATAACACAAGTACATCCTAGTTTGTTAGAATTAATAATGGTCATGCCAAGCCCAGAATATCATATTACTTTCAGAAGATATTTTTAATATGGGGGTTGCGTGAAGTTGTGTGTTATCTTTTAAAGAGGAATTCAAAGGTTATCTCATCTTTCCAGCACAGCTTCTGATTCTCCTGATTCTGCATAAATTGGCTATGCTTTTTTGCTGTGTTACTTGTTGGCAGTCCACTCTAATCTTTAAAGGATGGGAAAGCCCCACCCCTCGCTTTTGGTCACCAGTGGGTGCAGGGCTAATTTCTAGAACTCCAAAGAACAATATACAAATTTTAAAATGATAAATGCTATGGCCTGTGTTATGCAAGGGATCAGGATAGATGAAGAGAATGTTTAAAATACATAAATCTGTGAAATTTACATTAAATGCAACACAGAATCTGGTGTCCCAGATCAGCTTTGCATGTCCCATTATGAGTGGATGAATCCAGAGGAGATTTTGAAAACCAGATCAGTTCTCAGATCTGCATATTTGTGCAAAATGGAATTGTTGGCATAATACTAACAACTGGTTGTTGGAATGCATCTACAGCTTCTGAACAACTCAGAAGTGAGGGATGGTCCTTAGCTCCAAAGTGCCTGTTAAAAATACAACACTGCCTCCAAATTGCCCAGGGAAGTGTTCCAGCCCACATGCACAGAGTTTGGAAGAAGTTGCCCATAGAAAAGACATACTTACAATAAGAAATGTTTTTAACAAGAAGTTTAAAGGAAGAGAAAAGTACTGAGATTTATACAATATTGTACATTTTGGCTTCTGCAACTCTGATGACTTAGATGTAAACTCAATTGCCTATGACTTTAAAATATGAGGGAAAAGGGCTTTTATTGTACTGTTGTTGAATTTCCTGTGGCAGCATTAATAATTTTGACTCAGTCTTGCAGTGGTGTGGATGAAGCTCAGCAGTGGTGTGGTTGCCAGCTCAGCAGTGCGCCCTGGTCATATTAAGGAGACACAAATGCTTTGTATGGTGCTTTGTGACATTCTGCTCAAGTGAAGTGAGGAATTGACTGTAGAGAGTTTCCTTAGAGCCCCATGACATATAAATGCCTCTTGGCCTCTGAACTCAATTTTGCTAATCACCTGACCTGCATTCACTACTTCCACGCCTGGGCTGTGTCTACACTAGCCCCAAACTTCGAAATGGCCACGCAAATGGCCATTTCGAAGTTTACTAATGAAGCGCTGAAATGCATATTCTGCGCTTCATTAGCATGCGGGCGGCCGCGGCACTTCGAAATTGACTCGCCTCGCCGCCGCGCGTCTCGTCCCGACGGGGCTCCTTTTCGAAAGGACCCTGCCTACTTCGAAGTCCTCTTATCTGGGAATAAGAGGACTTCGACGTAGGCAGGGTCCTTTCGAAAAGGAGCCCCGTCGGGACGAGACGCGCGGCGGCGAGGCGAGTCAATTTTGAAGTGCCGCGGCCGCCCGCATGCTAATGAAGCGCAGAATATGCATTTCAGCGCTTCATTAGTAAACTTCGAAATGGCCATTTGCGTGGCCATTTTGAAGTTTGGGGCTAGTGTAGACATAGCCCTAGGCACTTACTTCCTCCTTGCTTAATTTCATGTAGCCATAATGGTTTGCTCTTGTTTCAATGCATTCTTCACGTTACTCTGGATTATATCAAAACTTTGCACAGCTGTCAAGCAAGTGGCAAGTACCGATTGCACTTTCAGTCTGTATGTAATTCAGCAACCTGTGGGATTTAACCTTTTGAAGTGCAAAATCAAAACTTCTCGGAGAATTAGAGCAGACTATAGAAAGGATCTCACATTCTTTCCTGACACACTTTGGAAGAATATATATCTATTTCTATAATGTACAGAATTATAACCCTGCATACACAGTAAGTGAAGGGTATATGTTAAACTACTGAATACTGTACTCGTAAAAAACACAAATATTCACATTCTTAAACTACTTATCCAAACTTAGCAAAATCAATGTATTGTGACATTTTAGCCGCGTCTACACATGCACGCTACTTTGAAGTAGCGGCGCCAACTTTGAAATAGCTCCCGTCACGGCTACACGTGTTGGGCGCTATTTCGAAGTTAACATCGACGTTAGGCGGCGAGACGTCGAAGTCGCTAACCCCATGAGGGGATGGGAATAGCGCCCTACTTCGACATTCAACATCGAAGTAGGGAACGTGTAGTCATTGCGCGTCCCGCAACATCGAAATTGCGGGGTCCTCCATGGCAGCCATCAGCTGAGGGGTTGAGAGACGCTCTCTCCAGCCCCTGAGCTCAATGGTGGCCGCGTGGAGCGGCCCCTTGAAGCTCCCCGCCCCCTGTCTTCCTGTGCAGGAAGCTGAGAGAGCGTGCAGGCAGCAGCAGTAACACGCGGCTAGCCTGCACGCTCTTCTGCAGCCAGGAAAAACCCCCAGCACTGCGATGGCTGCCCCCCAGCCCCCCCTGGGGACTCCCCCCAAGGGGAGCCAGGGCTCACAGCCCAGCAGCCAGGCAGCGGCAGTGGGGCCCCTCCTGGACGGAGGCCGAGCTTCAGGACCTGCTGGGGCTCTGGAGGGAGGAGGAGGTGCTCCAGGTAATGGGAAGCAAGAGGCGGAACGCGGAGGCGTTCGTTTGGCTGGCTGAGGGCCTGGCTGCCCGGGGTCACCCTGCCTGCACTCCGGATCACATACGCAGTAAAGTGAAGGAGCTGCGGCAGGGTTACGCCCAGGCCCGGGATGCGGCCGGCCGATCTGGGGCCGCCCCCGTCGCTTGCCCCTTTTACAGGGAGCTCAGGGCCATCCTGGGCCCCCGGCACACCTCCTCTCCTCCGGCCACTCTTGATACCTCGGCTGAGGAGCCCCAGCTGGCCCCGGAGGCGGAGTCCGCCCTGGAAGCAAGCCCTGCACCCTGGGGGCCCCCCCCAGGAGCCCACCCCCGGGGCACTGGAGGAGGAGGAGAGGGACTCCTCCTCCAGCAACACCGGCCTCCAGATAATGCTGCCGTCCTGGAGCTCCAGCCAGGCGTCCGCCCCCCAGGTGTCCCCCGACCGTGGGAGTGGACCATCAAGTATGTACCCCCCCCCGGTGCACACCCCCGGGGTTGAGGGGCGGGGGTAAGAGATATGACCAGGGCCCTCCACATGCCCAGATGGCCATGGCCCCAAAGGACAGCAGTGGCATGTCCCTCAGAAGAGTGCATCAGCCCCTTCCCCACCCCCCCAGCACGACAGTGCCATGCCCCATCCCCGGGGCTGGGGGGAGCGGAACCTCTAGGGTCCCCCGGGGGGAGGGGGTGGGACACCCAGCAGCAGCAGCAGCAGCAGCAGCAGCATGTGATGGAGTGGGGGGAGTGCAAATGCGAGACTCAGGCTAGATATGAGAAGCAAGCTGAATAGCTCCCAGTGGCTAAGGATGATCCTGGGGCTACAACTGGCAGGTAACACCTCTGCCCTGAACAAAGAGGAGGGAGAAGCGGAGCTGGGTTTGAATCGGGGGTGGCAGTTAGAGGCTAGGGGAAGGGAGAGCTAGAAGGCAGCCAGCCTGAGGAGGGGGAAAGCTACACCCCAGAGGGGCACCCCTCGGGGTCTTCTCCCCAGGATGGGTTGGAAGGACTGTCTCTGACTGCTGTACTGTCGCTTCTGTGAGAAACTGGGCATCTGTTGCCTAATAAACCTGTTGTACCTGCTGAGTGAGTGAGAGTCACTCCTGCCAGCGGACGGGGTGTAGTGCAGGGTGACCCCTGAACCCCATCACAGCAGCATCTCCTGGGGACAGGGATGGGGAACCTGCAGCAGAGGGGTAGGGGGACAAGGGCCATGGCTCGGGGCCCACACTAACGGCTGTCTCCACTCTTCTTCCCCCCCCCCGTGTTCCGCAGCTGCACCATCGGAAGGACCGGAGAGCGCCGGCAAGGCGTCAGTGGTCCCGGACAGCCCACCTGGGCCATCACTCCAGGCCAGCCCCTCGGCGGAGCACCGACTGGCCCCCATGGTGGGGAAGACGGCGGATGCAGCACCACCAGCCGCCGGCAACGGACCCCCAGCTGCTGGCCCTGCACCGTCGGCAGCTGGAGGTCGCCGAGCAGCAGCTGTGGGTGGAGGAACGCCGCCTCCACCTGCAGGAGCGGGCGCTGGCCTGGTGCCAGGAGGCATGGTGGGGCCTACATGCGGACCCTCAACTGCATCGCAGACTCCCTGGCCCCCCAGGCCGCACCGGCCGCTGCAGCGCCCATCCTGCCTGCTCCACCTGCTGCGCCGTCACACCGCCACCCACCACCGAGGGCCATTCCGCCGAGGGGGACCTGGGGCCAGCTGACACTCGCCGGCCGTATCTCCCAGTCTGCCCGGCCCCAGCCAGCCCCGGCCAGGGCTGCGGCTGAGGCGGGGATCCTGGCCGCCCACCCCCAGCGCTGGACTGTAGGGGCGTGGGGCCCAGGACATGGCCCCCCCCCTTTGTATATATTCCCCCCAGTTTATTGTTCTTTTCTTGTAAATAGTTTGTATTTGTGACCCATTACTATGCTGATCCTTACCCCCCATGTAAATAGTTCTCCCCTTCCTTGTCTTCCCCTTTCATGTTATCCCGATTTTTATAATGTATATATATTTATCAGTTTGATTTCCTCTGTACATAGTTTGTCTTGTTCAGAATATTTATAATAATAATAATAATGAGTTGTAGTAAAGAAAATGTTTGAGTTGACAAACAACTGTCTGCTTTTATTTTTACAAGAAAAGTGGTGGGGGTGCTCTGGGGTGCCCTGTGGTGTGGGCGTGGGGGCACGGAGTGTTGTGGAGGATGGGGGGGGTGCAGTGGGGGGCCTGCCAGCGTTCACCCCACGGCCTCATTGAACTGGGCCCGCAGGGCCTCCCGGACCCGGGTCCCTTCGGGGTCCACCTGGCGACTGGGGGCAGCGGGTGGCTGCACATCGGCCCTGTCGGCCTCCACAGCCCAGCCGTGAAAGAAGGCCTCCCCCTTGCTCTCCACGAGGTTGTGTAGGGCGCTGCATGCACCCACAATCTGGGGGATGTTGGTGGGGCCCGCATCAAGCCGGGTGAGGAGACACCTCCAGCGCCCCTTGAGGCGGCCAAATGTGCGCTCCACCACCTGGTGTGCATGGTTCAGGTGCTTGTTGAAGCGCTTCTGGCTGGCAGACAGATGGCCCATGTACGGGTGCATGAGCCAGGGCCAGAGGGGGTATGCCGCATCTGCGATGACGCAGAGGGGCATGGTGGTGTCCCCCACAGGGATCTCCTGCTGGGGGATGTAGGTCCCCGCCTCCAGCCGGCGGCACAGGCCCGAGTTCCGGAATACCCGGGTGTCGTGGGTGCTGCCAGGCCAGCCCACATAAATGTCCAGGAAACGACCCCGGCTGTCCACCAAGGCCTGGAGGACCACTGAGTGGTAGCCCTTCTGGTTTATGTAGCGTCCTCCACTGTGTTCGAGGTTGCGGATGGGGATGTGAGTCCCATCCAGAGCCCCGAAGCAATTGGGGAAGCCCAGGGTGGCAAAGTCCGCGATGGCGGCATCCGGGTCCCCAAGCCTCACGAGCCTGTGGAGGAGCAGGGCGTTGATGGCGCGGACGACCTGCAGGGGAAGCACATGGGAGAGCACCAGTGAGGGGTGTGCAGGGTGTGTGTGGCCCTCCCCTGCCAGGGCCCCCCTCCCCTCCCCTCCCCTGCCAGGGCTGCCTCCCCGCCTCCCCCCGTGGGTCCTCTTACCTCCATGAGGACAGCCCCGACGGTGGCCTTGCCGACGCCAAACTGCTGGCCCACGGATCGGTAGCTGTCTGGAGTGGCCAGCTTCCAGACAGCAATGCCGACCTGTTTCTCAACGCTGAGGGCACGCCGCATGGCGGTGTCCTGGTGCCTGAGTGTGGGGGTGAGCCACTGGCATAGCTCCAGAAATGTCTGCTGGCTCATGCGAAAGTTCTGGAGCCAGCGGTCGTCATCCCACTCTCCAAGCACCAGCCGCTCCAAACAGTCGGTGCTGGTGGGGTAGCTCCACAGCCGGCGGCTGGGGGGGCGGCGGAGTGCTGCAGGGTTGGGGGTTGAGTCCTCCTCCCCTGCGGTCAGCTCCTCCTCTGTGGCAAGGAGGTGCTCAGCTGCCTCCTGCATGGCACTGAGCAGGGCGAGCACTGCTCCTGCAGGGTCGGCTGGGTGGACCTCT
The DNA here is from genome assembly GCF_033958435.1 of Carettochelys insculpta. NCBI lineage: Eukaryota > Metazoa > Chordata > Testudines > Carettochelyidae > Carettochelys > Carettochelys insculpta. The sequence goes on from NC_134144.1 coordinate 63,129,188, forward strand.
GGCTGCTGCTGCTGCTGCTGCTGGGGGTCCATCACTGCGTCGCTCGAGGTGTGCGTGCCTATGGCTCTGCAGACCGCGTGCTGTGCAGGCTGCGTGTGTCTGGGAGGGCCCTTTAAGGGAGCGGCTAGCTGTTGCCCCAGAAGCACTAGCCAGCCCTGTGACCCTGTCTGCAGCTGTTCCTGGCACCCTTATTTCGATGTGTGCTACTTTGGCGTGTAGACATTCCCTCACAGCGCCTACTTCGATGTGGTGCTGCCCAACATCGATGGCACCAGCCCTGGAGGACGTGTAGACATTATTCATCGAAATAAGCTACTTCGATGTTGTGTTCACGTGTAGACGTAGCTTTTATGTCCAAAAACGAGCTTTGAACCTCTGAGTTTCTGAAACTACCCATCAGATATTCTCTTCTAACAGAGCAATTTTCAGGGCTGGCTGTATCCAGGGGTCTTTCAGCCACCCTCAGCCATAACCGTTTCAATGATTCATTACAGTCTTCAGTGTAGTACCCACGTCTACTTAAAAATATTCTTCTTCTGAGGGTCGTCTTTGCCAGGAGGTCTAAATCCAGAGCCAAGCCTGCAAACATCCAGTGCTTTTGCATCGTGTTCTCAAAAACCTGTTGGTTGGGACAGGTTTACTACCTCTGCCCTCCTGTCAATTATAAAAAGCACATATCTTATAAAGGCAAGCCAGATCACTGTCTGGAAAAAGGAAAGTTTGTTTACCATGGCAGGGGAGACAGGCAAATGAAATGTGGGAAGATGTTGTCAGATACCCACATCTACTTGTAGGGCATTTTTTCCCCATGCTGCACCAGTGAAAACAGCCCGAATGCTCCAGGACTGAGGGAACTGTGGTATAGGTTCCTACATACATTGCTGCAGCACTCGATTTAAACTACTTGTATGTGGCAGCAATAAGTTGATTTTGTGGGGAGCATGTGGGAAGGTGAGGATGTTGAAAATTGAATGGATAAAACCCAGCATTGATCAATCAATTTTAATAAATTTGAGTTTCGCTTGTAGTGTAGATGCAGCCTAAGTGGAGATGTTACAGAAAGAAAATGATCAGGAAAAAGATGCACCACAGCCTCCCTCCCCCACTTTCAGCCCTCCAGTTTCTGTCTTTGTCCTGCTTTTCCCCAGTTTTTTGCTGTTCAACTTCTGATTTTGTCCCACCTCTATATTCCACTTTATTCCATTTACCAACTGTCAGGAAACCTCCCAGTCCATAAAACTCCTCTTCCTTATATCTGCCCCATTTCCTAGAGTTTTTAACCCAATACTTTTATCTTAATTTTTTTAGTTAGTAATTTCCAGATTTGATTTATCCCATGTATGAAAAATATTAAATTATATTTATATGTTTTAGAAATATTTTTACTTATGGTGGAGAGAGGAGTGTGATTTGAGCTTACAGCAATCCTGATTCTGAATTGAGGCTAAGCCCAGGAGGGCATAGTTTAGATTGGTGGTTCTCAATCTTCAAATTCCTGACTACTGTATCCTTCTCAGCAGTCTGATTTGTCTTGCATCCCAAGTTTCACCTCAATAATTCTTTGCTTACAAAATCGGACATAAAAATACAAAAGTCTCACAGCATATTAGTCCTGAACATTGCTTTCTCATTTTGACCATATAATTATATATCAATTGGGATATAAATATTATAATTACATTTCTATGTCTAGTATATGAAGCAGTATTAATAAGTCATTGTATGGAATTTTAATTTATATGGACTTTGCTAGGGCTTTTTATGTAGCCTGTTATAAAACTAGGCAACTGTCTAGATTAGTTGATGTAATTACTCCCTTGAAGACCTCTATGTACCCTGAGGGGTACACTTATCCCTGGTTGAGAACCACTGGGTTAGGTCATAGGATGAAGGAAGGTGGCTTTATATGCTCTTTGTACCCTCTCAGATACTTGGCTTGGCTTCCAGCAGTTTCGTTTCTCACATGCATTTTCCACCAGAGGACGACTCCCAGCAGGAGGCTTAGTGGTACCAAGGGTAAATAACAGCTTCATAAAGACAAACATCTTTTCTCTTAGTCATAGTGAGAGTGAATTGATAGGACTTTCCAAGGTGCATATTAGAAATTCCCCTGCCTAGGGACCTGGTCTTCCACTGCAGGACAAAAAATGGGTATATCATCACTGTGATTTATAACAGTGTTTCTTAAACTATGTTCCAAGGAACATTGGTATTACATGAACAACTCACAGGTGTGCTGTGAGTGTCTTGACGCTTTTTTGACATTGTACACTGATGGTATAGACTGTTCTTAAAACCAGCTACATTGTTACTCTTCATTGTTATGCGATCTGCTTAAATTACTTCATTTTGGTTTTGCTGTATACGTTGATGTGCTTTTTTTTTTTGGTCTGAGAACAATTTTTAAAGAAAATTTTCATGGGTGTTCTGCATAAAATATTATTGCCTGATGTTCTGTGATCTCAGAAAGTTTAAGCAACACTGGATGACAGAGTACAGTAGGGTTGCAACATTCGCGAGGGTTTGGTTTTGAGAACCCTTGTGAATGTTGAATTTCACAAATATCATTTTATCCCATTTTACCCCACCTGGGAGAGTGGAACTCAGCGGGCTCCCGGGCAACTCTAGGCAGCAGCAGGGGGAGGAGGATCCTGGCTGCGGGGCCGTGGGGAGTTGGTTGGTGGCCGCCCATGCCCCAGCTGGAGACAGAGTTGGGTGCCCTGCTCTACGTAGGCAAGGCCAGGGCTGGTGAACACTGCTGTGGTGTGGGGCGTGTTGGCGCCACTGGAGCAGGACCCCCACCTGGAATGATGTCCAACTGGAAGCTTTGGCAGACCCTCGATGGAGGGCCAGATGAGACACCTTCCTCTGCTGACACCGCACGGGGGAGTCCGGCATCCACGAATAAATGAATTTGCAAATGTTAAACTCGCAAATATTGCGACCATGCTGTAACCAGCCCTGTGCCCAGTGCACTTGTTCACTCTGCATTTTTTGCAGTACTCCTCCCGGACTGAGCTGCTTTGGGTAAACACGACTACAAACCCAGTGGCAGGCCAGGCTCCAGCGGCCAGGGCTGGTTTTCCCTGTGCCCAGGGAGAAGCTGTATTGCTTTGGCACAGGGACAGACACCAGCACTTCACTCTGTTTTGGCTTCACCCTACTCTGAAGGCCCTGTGATTGCTGACCCTGGAATCTAGGCAGCTCTGGTCCATAACAGGACACCAGGGTGCCTGGGCAGGTGGGGAGGAATGTATGCGGGGCCGGTCTGGTGGGTGGGGAAGGGAGGGTGCAAGGCTAAGCCGGGGTTTGCCTGCAAGGGGGAAGCCGGGCAGGGGGAGCGTTGGCTCCCCTGCAGCCGCAGCTGCGGCACTCCTGGGCGCTGGCTGCTGTCCCGGGCGAGGAAAAAGAAACTGCGGGAAGAAGGCGGAGACTTTCCTGAAGTGAAAGTGAAACGGGCTCTGCAAAGCCGGGACCCGCCCAGGCCCCTCGGAGCCGCCGGGCCATGGCCGCGCCGGAGCCGTTCCCCTTCGCGCTGCGGGTGGAGGCGGCCTGGGGCGGCCCGGGGCTCCCCAGGGGCCTGAGGAACAAACTCCTCCGCTACTTCCAGAGCGCCAAGCGCTCCGGCGGGGGCGAGTGCGAGGTCGGCGAGCGGGACGGGCAGCTCCTGGTGCGCTTCGCCCAGCCGGAAGGTAGGGCCGGGTGTGGCTGGTTTGGGCGGCGAGAGGCCGATCGGTGCACCCGGGGCGGGAAGGGCCCTCCAAGGCGGAAGGGGGCGCCTCGTGTCAGGGCCTCTCCCGCCCGCGCGCCCGCCCGCCAGGGACCGGCTCTCGCCGCTGGCCTGGGAGTGAATGCGGCTGTAGCTGCCCAGGAATTGGGCTCTCGGCCTGCTCCTGACTGAGGAGGAGATGGGCCTAAGAGCGGCCCGGCTGGGTCAGAGGGAGGGGACAGACCAGGTGGCCAGCAAGTGATCACTCCCCTGGCAGGACGTCCCAGCGTCTGTCCCCCAGAGCCCAGGGACACCCTCCCTGCCCATGCAGCCTCAGGGCCACCGATGGACCTCACCGCCGTGGACGTCCGGGCAAGGGCGCCGCCTCCCCTGGGGGCTGTGGGCCACTTAGGCCCCTGCGAGTTCTTCTTCTTTGGCGGGTGAACTGTAAAACTCGGCCCAGGTTGGGAGCCTTTGTTGTGAGGCGTTTCTGCCTCTCTCGCAACAGTCTGGGTAGGGTTCCCCAGGAAGGCCTGGAACAACGGTCCAGCGTCGGGACTGTGTGAGGGTCTAGCTCTGTGCTTGTCAACTTGGGCAGTGGAATTCACCACGGCACAGAAAACTACCCTCCGGCCTGGTCACCTGATGGAATCGGTCACCTCGCGCTTGTAGTTTCTGTCTACAGCCCTGTGCGGAGGGATACAAGCATCTACCTGCGGCTGCAGAGATCCGTGGCTGGAGACTGGGATCTCCCGGCTCTACTCCTCAGAGACCCGGGGAGCAATGGAGAAGAGCGCGGTCTGTCACATCTGTGAGCCGGCGCCTCCCCGTGCTGCAGTTCTTCCTGGGCTGTGCAGTGGTACCGCACCAGTGGTGGAGCTGCACAGCCCTAGACAGGAAACACTGCGCCTGGGGACAGGGCAGGGCAGAGAGACAGTACAGTCATACTACCTCTGTGTGGCCCTCATTTTGACCCTCCTCCCCCCACCCCTCTTGCACACCAGGGCACTGGAGTCCCATGTGTCCTACTCCTCCACCGCCCCCCCCCCCAGTACTTTTGGAGCTCTATGAAAGACTGATTAATGCTCCATTCCTTGATCTCCCAGAGCTTGAACACCACAAATCAGCTTTTCATGCACTCCAAAAGTGCTGGGTGTGAGGAGGAGGAATAGGAAGTGCAGGGCTCTAGTGCCCCAGTGCTTGATAGGCGTGTGAGGGAGGGGGACACTCAGTGGGTCCGTGGGCTGCAGGTGGAATTCCATTGGGCCATGTACTGCAGGTTGCCCATTTGCAGCCCAGCGAGAGGAAGGAGGGCCAATCATGCAGTCCACTCACTGGTTTTGGTTGCCCATTGCTGCTGTAAACAATCAGTTTATAGCTCCTGAATATCAAAATTGGGATCATCTGTACATTCACTTTTCCCATCCCACGTACCTTAGACTACATATGTCTCTGACCTCCTGATACAAGTAATTATTTTTTCTTTTTGTAATTTTTCAGGGCATTTTTAAAATGATTAAGGTCTTTGCTTTCTCCCTACCACAAAACCGCCAAATATGTATCTTTCATCAGGTCTTAAAAACAAAAACAAAAAAACCACAAGACAAAATATCCACTAGATGGTGCCAGTGGTCCAGAAACCTGTGTACCAGAAAGTTAAACATTCTGGTTTCATGGCACAATCAGCATCTGGTATCAAAGGATAGATTAATCCTTGGGTATATTTGTGTTGCCATAATGACATTTATGTTGCCATGCACCATGGAAAGGCTTTGTGACAAGTTCCCCTTCGTAATGCAGGAATTAGATCCACCTGACACCCTCATCCTGAAAACATACTTAACTTTCTGCACACAAGTAGTCTGAGGTGCTGGACCAGTTTGTGCAGTAGGGGTGCTATAAACCCTGTATCTGATGGAAACCAATACAAGCCAGCCCAGTACCCCTCCTTCCGGTACCTGTGTATGTAGCCCTACTAGTGTTAGGGTAGTACCCTGGTACACTCATCAGATGGGGGGGTCCATTGTGTTGGGTTCTCTGCAGATATGTTATAAACTCTTTGCTACACTAAGAGCTTAAAGTTGTAGGCCCCAGTCCTGCAAACGTTTTGGCATTCAGTGAAGTAGCCAATGGGACTACACTCACAGACATTTAATTGAGCACTTACAGAAGTGTTTGCGTACTTGGGGCTTATAATCCATGTGCTTTAGTGCAGGATCATCTGATACAATGTGTATGTTCAGCAAGGGGTGCAATAGGGCCCCCATTTCACTGGTTTTGCTGAGCACTAACAAATACAAATAGGGATGATGGTAATTCGTATTACATAAGTAACAATGAGTTTATGTATTTTTCCTCTTCTCAAGACTCTGCTACAAATGAATAAAGCTAGTATTTTATGTAACTCTTCATGCTGCCACACTTCTGGCTGTCTGCAGCTCAGAAGTTCAAGGAATATGGGTCAAAATTGCAGAACTGGTCGGGTAAATTAACCAGAGAAAAATGTTGTGAGACTGAGAGAGGTCTGAAATGAGCTTGTGTCATACTGAGTCAAAGAAGGGATGAGATGGTCTGACTGAGCAAATTTCAGTACGTGTTGCATTTCTAAAAATGTTCTCATGTGCTTATTGGCTGTTAGTTACATTTTACCTTCTTCAGCGGGGAGAAAGAAGACTGTCACCTAGTGTTAGGATCTAAGTAGGGCCTTACCAAATTCATGGTCATAAACCGTATGTCACAGACATGAAATCTGATCTCTCCCCCTATGAAATCTGGTCTTTTGTGTGCTTTTACCCTATGCTATACAGGTTTTATAGGGAAGACCAGCATTTCTCAAATAGTGGTTGAGCTGAAAGGGAGTTGCAGGACAGTCACAAAAGGATGGGTGTCAGGGTAGTGCCACCCTTACTTCTAAACTGCCTTCAGAGCTGGGCTCCCAGCCAGTGAACACCACTGTCCAGGTGCCCAGCTCAAAAACAGAGCCACTGCCAGCAGCAGCACAGAATCAAGGGTAACAGTGCCACATAGCCGCTTCCTCCCACAATAACGTTGCTACCTTTACATAATCCCTTCTGGTGTCAGGACCCCTACAACACCATAACATTTCAGATTGAAATAGCTGAAATAATGAGATTAAGGTTCTTTTAAAATCCAATGACCATGAAATTGATCAAAATAGACTGTGAATTTGGTAGTGCCCTAGATATAAGCATACCACATAGACCTACAGACAATCTTTCTTTCAAGCTTCCAAGTTTTCTTTGTTTGCCTTTTAGTAAGGCAACGAGTTCTTGACAAAAAGATCCATGAACTCAATTTGCCAGAAAAAGGAGTATTAAAGCTGGTTGTCACGTGGCCTGAAACAGCAGGTGCAACTGAGGAGGCTGTGTGTCAGGAAGAGTTGGATCCTGAACAGGTAAATAAATACAAGCCTAACCCACCACATCCATAGCTTTGCAACAATAGCAGGAGAATCAGGTCATTCATTAATGTTCTGCTATTGTTTTATTTGTAGGCTTTAAAGACAGAAGGCAAAGCTGAGGAGCAAGGTAAAGTATTCTTCATAATACCGTACACAGAGGAACAATGTGGTTTTTCGCAGATTGAAAATGTTGAGTCTAGAGATAAAACTGCTCTTTCACCATTGACATGTACTTCTGTAGGGAGTTAGAATGATTTCTCTCTGGGTTTGGCTTCCTGGTTCAAAAGCTGGTCAGAAAAACAGGTGGCTGAGAAACAGGTATATCAGGGATATGATCAGCAAGTGCTTCTATCACAATTAAAATGCATTCAAACTCTGCAACTTTATTATGACACTTTTCTCCTCCTTGTGCAGAAAAGACAGCTTCAGTCAACTAAAGATGCTCTTGAAGTTAAAGCTACATCTACACTACTGCAGAAAATCAACCCACTCCATCTTCTGCGGTTCGATTTTGCATGTCTACTATGGACATGTAAAATCAACCTCTTAGGGGTTGCAGTTGACCCCAGTACTTCTTACAAGATGCAAGCAATAAGAGTGGTCAATGTGAGAAATTCTCATGTTGACCTTCCCCTGTGTAGACAGAGAAGTTAGCTTAGTGCAGATCCATCGATTTTAGCTATGCAGCCTGTGTAGCTAGAATTGCGTATCTGTGGTTGACTTTCTTAGTCTACTGTAGACATAGGGCTTGTCTACACTACCGCCTTCCTTCGAAGGAAGAATGGTAATTAGGGTGTTAGGCGTTTACTAATGAAGTGATGCCTATGCACAGCAGCACTCATGAGTAAATTCCCAACACCCCAATTACCATCCTTCCTTCGAAGGAAGGTGGTAGTGTAGACAAGCCCATAGTGTTTTCCAATTTTTTTTTAATCAACTAGTCTCATTCAAGGTTCGAGTAGCCATGGTGTGTCCTTAATACCTTGGCTGTTGCCAAAAATTCTGTGCATGACTAAGTAAAACATACTTCCTGTCTGGTCACTGTACCAGGTTATTGGGTACATCCAGAACTACCTTTCACATTTCATTGGTTTCAGTGGGATGCCAATGGAAGAGGCTTAACAGTATACAATAACTTAAGCAAAACTTTTGTCCCCATAATCATTTTACTTTTTCCAGAAGAGAAAGCAAGAGTCCTTTTAAGAGAAAGATACGGGATGAAAGTTTTTTAAAAAATGAACATTAGATTGTAAAATAATGTTGAATTTGCCCTAATTAAATGTATTGTTACCCCATGAAATATATGGAGCATTACAGCTACGTTATCCTTTGACATCCTTTTATTTGTCTTCTGTCAAACTAGATGTGCAGAAAGTTTTGCAAAGAAAGGATAATTCAGTGCAGAGCAGCACATCCCATGTGGAGAATACTCAAGAACACCCTGAAACAACTTCATCTTTAGTTGTGCTTGAAAATATAGCAGAGTCTGTCACAGAATTGATGCTAATTATGCTATTGGAGAATATCAGTGGCTTATCGGGAGATGAGGACTTCAGCATGGAAATGATACCTGAAATAAATGCTGCTGTAGTTACCTTTATTAAAAGTATAGGTAAGACAAAATGTATACTGTCAGTAATTTTTATGGGTAGTTTTAAAAGGCAACAATCTCCTGCTGCATTAAGAATTTGATCGATAAAAATTTGAATTTTAAATTGGGATTTAAATTGCCTACAGTCACTCAAGGAGAAGACCTGGACAATTGCCAGAAAATATATGCTGAAGGTGTAGTTATCGTCAAAAAGGCAACTAGAATGTGAGGGTGTAGAAAGGTTTTGAGGGAAAATAATATTGAAAATATTATCATGCCAACTTCATAAATGGATGTTGCAATCACACTTGGAATTCTGGTCATTCCATCCCAGAAAAAATATAACAGAAGTGGGAGGGGACAGAGTCCAGAGATGGGCTGAAAATATTAACAATACAGAGAGACTTCCAAATGACAAGAAATTAAAAAGATTAGAACAACTTGTCCTGCAGGACAGATTAATAGGAGGAGATGTGTCAGAGAAATATAGTGATGAACAGCACTGTGAAAATAAATTGAGTGCTCCCATTTTACCTTTATGAGAACATAAGAACAAAAGGACAGCCCATGAAATTGAAAGACAACTAATTTAAAACGAGTTACTGGAAATACTTTGTTACACAGTAAATAACTATCAGAGAGGAAGCCGTGCTAGTCTATACACTATCAAAACAAAAAGCAGTCAAGTAGCACTTTAAAGACTATTTTGCTAGTCTTTAAAGTGCTACTTGACTGCTTTTTGTTTTGATAGTAAATAAGTATGTTATTACACAGTTGGCAGAGAGACTCCACCACAGAAATACAATATTTACACTACAAAACTTGCCCAGTGCTGAAAAATTTTTCATTCCAAGTATAAAGACAATCAAACCATATTCAGTACCCGTCTACATATCATAGCTGAGCCCTAGAATGATACAGTACAAAATATTTCATGAATGCCTTTTTTTTTTATTTCAGATACCATGGAATTTTTGGACAGATGTGCCCAAAACTGCAGAATTAAAAACTTAAACATTACTGTCAGGCTCCTTGAATTGACACAGAGCATCAAGGCTGAAAACATCCCATCGAACATTTCCAAAGATTATATAATGATCTACTTTGAAAGTGCAAAGAATGGAGGTGGCCCAGTATTAGATGTTAAACAGTTACCCGAGGAGAAGTCAGCCATCATTACTTTTTGTGATTACAAAGGTAATACAGTCTCATGTTCAGTACATGTTCTCATTAGAAAATGAACATGATTTTCTTAGAAAATGGTTAGCCATCTTGGTGCCTGAGAGTGGATGGCTGCAGAATGAATAAGAGATCCAGGTTTAGGGTCATAAATGTAAGAGGCTTAGTTCCTATCCCAGCAAGATGCTGAGTACTTTCTAGGAACCACTGTACCATCTGTACTCAACATTGGTCTCTATGGTTGTGTCTACACTACCTCCCTACTTCGAAGGGAGGAAGGTCAGTAGGGTGTTGGGAGTTTACTAATGAAGTGCTGCGGTGCATATGCAGCACTTCATTAGGCAAATTCCCCCCACGGCAACTTCGAAGTGCCAGTTCGCGTCTAGCCGCAGCTAACCTTCTGAGGAGCAAAGAGACTTCGAAGTACCCTGGGCACTTCGAAGTACAAGTGGCTAGATGTGAGCCGGGACTTGGAAGTTTAACACTTTGAAGTTGCCACGGGAGGGAATTTGCTTAATGAAGTTCTGCATATGCACCACAGCACTTCATTAATAAACCTGCAACACCCTACTTACCATCCTCCCTTTGAAGTAGGGAGGTAGTGTAGACAAGCCCTATGTGACTTGCAGGTTCTCTGTATCTCAGACTTTGACCCAATGAAAGTTTTTATCTGTACAAGAATTAAGTAGAATCTAAGTATGACTTCATGATTTGGTTGACTAGAAATGCCCATGCATATTTGTTGCATGTTCAGGGTTCCAGAAGCCTTCCATCCTATGTACACCAGACATTTATATGACCTTTATGTCTATGTTATGTATGGATTAATGGATTTCCTAATACAAACATATCCATGATCTTTCACCATAATTTAATTACATGTGAGGAGAGAGAAAGCAAGTTATTTAAACTACTCTGAGTTGTGATCTGTTTGGATTTCATAAGATAAGCAGGGTGAAATTTCTTCAGCATTTGGAATAGGGATGTTAAATCCTATTTAACTGGTCAACCGGTTAAATGCTTGGTTAACTGATTAAACAGGTGTGGGAGGGGGCTGCTGGGGAGGAGCAGTCCTGGCTGGGAGTAGTCCCAGTGGACAGGGTTGCTGTGGCCCAGCTGGAGCATGCCCTCCCACAGCAGCCCTGCAGGACTGGAACAATCCCCTGCCCAAGGCAGGCAAGGTGCTTCTCCAACCCATGCTGTTTAACCATAACCATAACCATTACTGGTTAACCAGTTATACTTAAAACACTCCTAATCTGGAAGGGAGACATCTGAGTAGATGATTCAATAGGTTGCAATATTTTCCTTTAAGTCAGCATGAAACCAATGCTTAGGAAGTTTCAGTATGTTAGACTTTGATGTGATACCACATATTGCAAGAAAATGCCTCTCTAATTTATATAACTTTCTGGATGACCTGTGTGTTTTGATAAAGTTTAGAATAAGAAGTGTTTGCCCCTCCTTTTGATGTGGCACCTTGTCGTGCCCATTGCTCAATAAGGCCTTGTCATAAAATATAAATGTGACATTAAATGCATGCACAGGTATATTGAATGAAACAAATTGAAAACAAAACACTTTTTCTCTCACGCTCTGAAAACAGTGTTTTGGAAGTCACTAGATACAGAAATAGACACGAGACAAATTATCATTTTGTTTAATAGTGTTTGAGGCCAATTTATTTATTTTGATTGAAATTCTTTGTATATTTTAATTTTTAGATCTAAACACTGTCTTGGAAAAGCAGCATTCCCTTGATCAAACACCAATTTCTGTACACCCATTCTATAGTTCATTGGGCACAGCTCTTTATGGAAAGAAGAGACCACTAATAAAGATGCCGGAACCAGTCACAGTTTCAGTGGATCCTTACATCTTGCAATTTTTACAGAGCCATGACAGAGTAATTCAAGAAATAAACCAGGAAATGGAAAATTGCCACTGTGAGCTAAAATGGCCCCAAACCAATTGTGCAAACCCAGAAATTACATTGTGTCCTTCAGCAGCTTTGTCTAAGCAGAGAAGGTCAATGACTAAGTTGGTTGGGACTTGGAAAGAGGATGCTTTCACTAAGTTCTCATGTGTCATATCAAAATACAAGATGGTTAAGTGTAAAGTAAATGCAATGGTTTGGGAAGCCATAGAAAACAGATTGATGAAGTATGGTGTTTTGACTATACCTGTCATTTCTAAAGAGATAGTTATCATAGCAGGTGACATGCTGGTTGTGGAGAATATGGAGAAAGAACTGAAAGAACACATGGAAAATGCTATGAGAGAGACAGAAAGGGAAAAGCAAAGTATAAAAATAACTATGTCAGTTTCCCCAGGAAAGTATGCAGTTTTACACAATGCTGGGCTAGAGGAGAATATTTTCAAGGAGTACCCATGCTTGAAGATCTCTTATGATGCTGCAGAGAAGACAATTAACCTATGTGGAGTAGCTGCAGAAGTATATAAAGTCAAAAGTGACATACTGGAAAAGGCACACAACATGGAACAGAAATCCGTGGCTATTCCTCCTCAGATTTTCCAGTTCTTACAGCGCGTAGATAACGAAACTCTGTCGCAAAACTTATTTTTGACAAATCAAGTCAATGCCTTCTATCAGCTTGAGAACGATACTGTGCTGCTCATAGGAGACTCTCCAAAAGCTCTCTTAGAAGCAGAAGAACGAATGAAGACAGAGTTAGATTATAAATTCATTCCTCTGGAAGACCAAGAAATCGTCAAAAAGAGAGAGTGGGGGGAAATCACTCAAGTATTGTACAACACACATAATGCATCCCAAGAAACTCTAATAATAGATGACCTGCTCCCTGAGGAAGGAGATCAGAAGATAGCCATTGGTGGTTATTCTAAAGCAGTAGAAGAAGCTTATCGGAAGCTTTCCAATTTTGTAGATAGAAACACACAGATGCAAAAGTTAACCCAAGTTAAATCTGTGGCAGTTGTGCACTTCATAGAGAAGGAAAAATTCCACATCTGTCATGAATTGAGAAAGAAAGGTGTGACAATTAATTTTGGCACAAAGGTGTCACATAACAGTATTTCCCTGAGCGGACCAAAAGTAGAAGTGTTGAAGGGTGTCAGCCTGATTGAACAAATCCTATCTTCGCTATATTCTACAAATGTGCTCATTGATAAACCAGGAGCCAAAGCATTTTTCAAAGACAAAGAAAGCTTGTATGTTAGTGAGGCAAAGCAGCGCTTCAACTGTCTGATTAGGCTGCAAGAAGATGACGAAGAACAAAGAGAAGATGGGGCAGCTGGGAATACAAAAGGTCAGCTCCGCTGTAGAATTAACTTACAAGGTGGAGTTGTAGTAGCAGTTTATAAAGGGGACTTGTGCAGTCATCCAGCTGATGTTGTGGTGAATGCATCAAATGAGGATTTAAAGCATATTGGTGGCCTTGCTGGGGCACTTTTAGAAGCTGCAGGGCCAGAACTACAAACAGAATGTGACCATATTGTGCGGAAACGTGGTCGTTTGCAGCCTGGCCGTGCTGTTATTACAGATGCTGGGAACCTCCCATGTAAACAGGTGATTCATGCCGTTGGGCCCAGGTGGAGGGACCATGAACCAGAAAAGAGTGTGCGCCTATTAAAAAGAGCAGTAAGAGAAAGCCTGACCCTGGCAGAAACATACAATCATCATTCCATAGCCATCCCTGCTATAAGCTCTGGAATCTTTGGTTTCCCATTAAAACTGTGTGCAGAATCAATTGCAAAATCCATCAAGGAAACCTTGGAAGATTCTCCAGGGGACAGCTGCCTGAAGGAGATTCATCTTGTGGACTTTACAGAAACAACAGTTCAGGCTCTCTCTGATGTCCTGAAAGACGTGTTTACTGAGAAGCCACTCCAACACAATGTATTGCCTCAGTCCAAACCAGTCCACAAGGCCAAAGAAAGGGGAGGTGCTCAGAACAGACAGGGAGTGCAGATGGTAAAAACAAATGAAGGTCTGAGTGTCATACTGGAGAAAAGAGACATACAAGATGCTACAGTAGGTGTTATACTTGATCAGATATTACCCAGCTTCATGTAAAGATTTTTCTCAAAGTTAAATGGCAAATGAGAAAATACAAGTTTAAACTGATTTTTAAAATGAGTATTCTATAATGAAACACACGATGTGTTAATTAAATCAATATGTGGGAGAGGGACCCAAGCCACTATGTTTACATCTAGATCTGAATTTCAGGCAATTAGAAATTCCAGGGTATTTGGCTCCATGTTTTTAGTGCAGCTATAAAGACCATGTGCAAACTTCCCCCAGTGTGAGGAGTTCCCAAGCCCAGTTTTAACCCAACTACCACAGTTTTGATAGATTAAAGATGTTTGAATCAAAACTGACAGTGATTTTCAGTTTACTTCTAGAGCCAACATACAAAATAATTAGAATTTTTGACACACTGTTGAAGTTAGAAGGGCTCACACTGTTATTCATAGTGCTCTAAGTAGACAGCCCCGATTTCTCTTTTTAATTAAAAATTCACTTTCCAACTCACCACAGCCAGTTGTGGTGCTCCTTTGCAAACTGTGGCTTGTGCAGTGATTGGCTGCTTTTTTTGTAAAGCTTTGTATGGGCAAGTTCGAGTGCAGCAACAGCATGAATCCCTTAAAAATACCTTTGTATTGAATGTTAAAGAGAAACCACAAAACAAAAAAATGTGGGATTTGCACTTTATTGTGTCCTTATGATATAAAATGACTGCCACAATTTCTACCACCCCAGTCTTGTATCTGGTATATTGCTTTTCTCAGCAGTAACATCCTGTCCCATCTCAGTTACGGGAAGGGACATTCCATCAGAGACATAACTCATGAGTGTAAAGTTACTCAAGGGCAGAAATGTTTTGGCGTAAATTTGCTTCAGTTTTGCTTTGGTGCAGCTGTTGCTTCTGTTGGTGCTGGTGGGAAACTGCCTTGGGAAGAAGTTGTACAACAGCCATTCTTCCCAGAGCAATTCAGAAAATGCTGCAGGGAATGTCAAGCAGCATATGAAGGTTTCTTGTGCTTCCATGGCATTTCCACACCTCATTACTAGTGTGCAGAGCTCCTGCTGAGAATCTCATAGCTGTGTCAGCACATTACCTCTTCCAGGCACAGCCTGTTCATGCTGGTAAACATTTCCATTTACGATCCTGTTTGATACATGTCTGTTTTCTTTTCCTCTCAGACGGATGTGATTGTAAGCAGTGTTGGCAGGGATCTGCAGCTTGGGGTAGGACCACTTTCTCAAAGTTTGCTGCAGAAGGCAGGGCCGAAACTCCAGCTGGAGTTCAATGAAGAAAGTCAAATACAAGTACCTAATCAAGGGTGTGTGTTCCAAACAAGTGGGTGTAATCTGGCCTGCAGCTTTCTGTTCCATGCTGTCCTTCCTGTATGGGATCAAGGAAGAGGTGCTGCCATGACGGTAACAGTCTTTATTAGTTTTCTTCCGAGTATTAATTTTGTTTTAATGTGAAAAGTGGATCTAATGTGGATCCTGTACTGAAGTGACACAGTACTGAGCAGAATGTGTCAGCTCTATTTATTTCAGTTTGAATGACCTCGCGGTGTATGATGCATGTTTTATAATGAGGGTTGGGGTATTTTAGGACTGACAGGCACTATTTGGAGTTCAGGAATAAACACTGCTGACAAAAATAAATGTTGCTGTCTTTCTATACAGACACTACGAGATGTAGTCAAAGAATGTCTGCAGAAAACTGAAGCACTGTCTCTACATTCAATCACATTCCCAGCAATCGGAACGGGTGGTTTTGGGTTTCCAAAACCCACTGTTGCTAGACTGATGTTTGATGAAGTGTTCAAATTCAGTAGTAACCACAACTTGAAGTCTCTTCAGGAAGTTCATTTTCTGTTGCACCCAAAAGATACAGATAATATTCAGGTAATTTCTTTCATGTTAATGGCTTTCCTATTGCATAGTGCTTTGGTGATTATCATTATGATTAGGTATGATTAGATATATTTTTAAAGCCCTAATTATTTTCATTACAAATAATTTTAGTGACTAACACTGATGTGTCAATGGGACTGATACTGTGACCCTTCATGAGATAGGTGCGGTTGATCTCGATAGTTTGGATTCTGAAATTGAGTCTCTGGCAAACTCCTGTTTAGTTCTGTGGGAGTTTGCCCTAGTGAAGACTTAATGAAGAGAGAGCAAGGACCTCCAGATTTGGCCCACTGAGGATTGAAGGATTGGGCTCTGATAAATCAGTGGCTTCCCCTTAAAGATCAGAAAATTAGGTACTCGGTTCAGAAACAAGGCTGAATATATATTTTCCATATTTTCTTCTGCGTGCAGGCACTGAAGTAGATGGCATGGTTAGATGGTCCCAAACAGTAACTAACCAACTCAAAACAAATTAACTTCTTAGCCATACAGAATTTCAGTAGGCTCTTTTATTTATATATATATATATATATATATGTAAAAATAAAAAATTGAGATACACACCTCATAGAGTTGGAAGGGACCTCAGGCGGTCATCAAGTTCAGTCCCCTGTGCTCTTGGTAGGACCAAGCACCATCCTTCCCCACCTCACCATTTTGTCCCCAATCCTTAACTGGCTCCCCTCAAGGACTGAGCTCATAACCCTGGGTTTAGCAGGCCCATGCTCAAACCACTGAGCTATCCCTCCCCAAAGCTCAGGGTTTTAAGGTTCAGTCTGCATTAGGCTCATGAAATGTTTCTCACCTTTGCTGTTACTAGCTCAGCTCCACTACTGGTAGAAAAGTTGCATTACTGTAGACAAGACTCCCAGGGTTGTAGGCATTATAAATGCTATATTTTCAAACCCTGATCAGAGGAGTTCTAGATGACTCATTAGTAAAATAGCTGTAATTATCAGCACCTTGCTTCCATAAAAGTTCCTATCACTGCTACTACTGACTCTGAAACTCTTCTGTAAGGTGAATGTTGCGTGCATAGTATATCTCAAATACAGATACATAGCTGTTACATTTACTTATGAGACTAATTAGGTTTGAACCAGTTTCTTTTGGGCAAATCTCTGAAACCTTGTCTGCAATACCTTTAATTCTCTTTCTAGGCGTTTACAGATGAACTAGATTCTAGGACTGGGAATCTCAAGGCTACATCATCAAGTCAAAGTAAGTTTGTTTATTTGGATTGGGTTGGAGTAGATTTTTAAGCAGTTTTATAAATACTCATTTGACAGCAGAATAGTCTAATGAAGTGATATTCCTAAACCCAGGAGGTGAGAAACTCAGGGGAGAAAATATTTTATTGTAACATTATTGCTTTTCAGGGATGCTGCCAGCCTTATTACATGGAGGAGAATCCAATAGTACTATAATGATAGATTACAGTGATTCCTGGGATCCTAAAGGTGCAATTACCATGCCAACTGAACCTTAGATAACATCCTACAAGAGCAGTCACTAGAATGGGTGGCTGTTTTTTTACGCTTTTTGAGGCCATCTGTGAAGATTTCCCCCTTCTAACTGTAGCCTGAATGGTTCACACAAAGGTGCCCAGGAGATGGAATTCCTTTCCATTAAGTAATCAGCAGGAGGGAAGTTCTGCAAGCACAATATCTGACTGAACAACATGCAGTGCCTGAGATTTATTCAGGAGAATATAGAATTGTCCCTTAATTCACTGATGTTTATAGCAAAATTCCATCAATGTGAAAGAGAGTGGCCATGGGTTCACAGTATTTAAAGTGAAAGATATCAGAGAGGTAGCCATGTTAGTCTGTAGCTTCGAGAACAACAAGAAGTCTTGTGGCACCTTATAGACTAACAGATATTTTGCAGCATATGCTTTCGTGGGCAAAGACCTGCTTCATCAGATGCGGGAGTGGGGGGGGGTGGTTTCAGAGGGGTATTTAAAGAGTGGGGTACCAGTAAGAGGGAGAGCCAGAGCTGACAAGTCTATTCAACAAGATGGAAATGGCCCAGTATCAACAGTACCTATCAAAAGAGGAAAAAACAAGTCAGATCACACAGGGATGTGAGCCTTTGTCAAAGTCTAATGGGGAGATATTAGCACCCAGAGAAGGGTGAAAGAGTTTTCTCTCTCCTGGGTTCTATAAACGGAATAATGGAAAGCCGTAGCGAAAAATCTGGAGACTGTTGAAGCCAAGGAGGATACCTCATGTCTGGTGATCACAATCTGAGAGCTCTGTCCTGAATTTACAAAGCATTTGTAAGCTCAGGGGAATAGCACTTTTAGTAGGACAGATCACTCTTAACTGTATTTTTCTTTTTCTTGCAGTTTCCATTGGGCATGTTTCAACTCCTCAGTTGGGAGTTCATGAAATGCAGCTTGGTTCCATTACACTCCAGGTAGCAACTGGAGACATTACGAAAGAAGAAATGGATGTGATTGTAAACATATCAAACTCATCATTTAATGCCAAATCAGGTACTTTATTGAATATGCAAATGCACTGCCACTTACAGGAAATGGAGGAAGCATTTTCTCTATGTAAATCTAATATATTTTTTCCCACACTGGAAAAACAGGGTGGCAAATGGCTGCACTTTATGTTTATTACATTAAAGGCCAACGGTCTTGTCCTTTCACTTCTGGGCTGTGATTCTCCAGCTTTAGTGCTAGTCCCAGTGGTAATTTTCCATTATGAAATGTATCACTTACGCCAACAGAACCCAGCTGTGCACCATTTGAGAGCCTCTTTGTACAGTAGAATTGCAGAAAGCTAATAAATAATGTCTGAGTTTTGACCTGATGTTGCGTTGGGATGTTTGAAGATAGCAGCACAATGCCAACACGTATCAATACAGTGATATGACACAAAATATCAGGCTATCCCAACAATTATTTCGTGACTTCTTTTGATACAGTGGCCCACATTGTAACTAGTGAGTGCACAATGTAAAGTAGGGTAGAGTGGAAAAGGTGACATCAAGCCACCTTTGTGCTTCCCAAGCTTTGGTGATATACTGGGCTGGTACCTGGGCATAAGTCAAAGCTGCCTTAAGGGGCCACCCCCTTATTCTCCTCCTCTCCTATCCTGCTGTGTAATGTTGATTCCTCCCTTCCCCATCTCCCCCAGATATTCTAAATATATTTTAGGTGCCCATTCTGCTTCCTGTGTATGGCCCATAAGCTAACGTGTGCAATATGAGGTCATAAAGGACTGCCCACAAGTAAATTAATATTCACCAAGCCCTGCCAATCTTCAGCCCAACCCTCTTCTCAGGAGTCCAAGAAAATAGATGGATCTTGCCACTCGCCTACAATGTTAACACATTTCAGCTCTGGCATTCCATGGAGGAGAGTCAGTTCCAAAGTCAAGGGTCCCACAGAGAAAGTGTTGTGCCAGCAGTTAGTATTCACTGTGTCAAGGGGACCTGAATGTGACCCTCTGCTGATCCCAGCAGTCGTAGCATGACACAGAGAAAGAGGCAATCTGTCAGGTAACATGGCATGGTGCCTGATGTACTGTTAACCAAGAGAGCTATGAAATAAAAAGTTATTCTTTTCAGGCAATGTGAGATGTTATGTAGATTACTGAGCACAATAGGAATTGGTGAGGCTCAGGACTTAATTGGATCTAGCCACATGGAAATTTGGCTGTTCAGGGGATACAGAATCTAGCCAATAGTGTATGAAAATACAGCATGCAGCAAGACAAAGTTTGTGAGAGTTTATTATGAGTTTCCATACAGGTGTGGTCTGATTATTGGCTAATAACAACAGTTAAACTGCCTTAGCAAACTGACATACTTTCTTATTTATTTAAGGTGTCTCCAAGGCAGTGATGGAAGCTGCCGGACCTCAGGTTGAAGCAGAATGTGCTATGCTTGGTATGATGCAACATATATTCTTTTTGATTTCATTATTCTTATACCTGCTTTTTCTGCTGTTTGAATGGCTATTCATGTTTATTTGCCTCCTAGGCTGTGTCTACACTATAAAAAGAACTTCCAAGCTGAGAGTCTACACACACCCTACTTTGAAGTTAAACTTTGAAGTAGGGCACTACTGCATTCCCTGGAATGGAGTAAGGACTTCGAAGTTGGGCTCCCTACTTCAAAGTTAACTTTGAAGTAAGGAAAAATGTGTGTAGGCTCTCTGGTGGCTTCTTTGAAGTCGTGCCTAACTTCGAAGTTAACTGCTAAGTTAGTTCCTAGTGTAGACACACCCCTAGTTGGATAACATAATAGGAAGGGACATTACATTACATTAAATTGTGCTATCATTACTAATTTTTGAAAAACCTGCTGTTGTGGGAGCCATGTGGAAAACTTACTATTTTTGCAAAAGGAAGATAATTTGGAAGAGAGATGATATTTGATTCTCATGAGTACATGGGAAGCAGTGCAAACTTGGGGCTTGTCTACACTTAATGGGAGATCAATGCTCTCTCAAAGGTCAATTTAGCAGGTCCAATAGGAATGGGCAAAACTGACTACTTGTTACTCTCTTGTTGACTCTGGCGCTGCACAGGGTTGCAAGGAGTAAGGGAACTCTTTCGTCAACTTCCTGCTGTGGAGACGCTGAAGAAATTTGTCTTAAGATACACCGACTCTAGTTATGCTATTCATGTACCTGGAGTTGCGTGTCTTAAGTTGACTTTCTCCCTACATGTAGACCTGCTCTTAGACTACTGCTCATGAAGATAATTAAGCACATGCTTAACTTTCAGAACTTGAAAAGTCCCATTGGCTTCAGAGTTGCTTAAAGCTCATGTGACTGAAACTCCCATGCTTAAAGCTAGGCACATGCTTGACATACCTTCTTGAACTGAGCAATAACAATTTTGGGACTGATTCCACCTCTATAAAAGACGAAAGCTTTGTCACAGACTTCAGTAGATGCAGGATCATCTCTTAAGCTGTGTCTACATGTACCCCCTCCTTTCGAAGGGGGTATGTTAATGAAACAATTCAGAAGATGCTAATGAGGCACTGATATGAATATGCAGCACCTTATTAGCATAATGTTGGCCACGTGCAATTCGAAAGTCTCCCTGACTTCAAAAGCCCCTTCTTCCTAAAACCAAGTTGGTTGTGTTAACTCATAATTAAAACAGGAAATTCTGCACGCATACCAATTTCCCTGCCAATTTAAGATATCCTCTTAGAAATTTTAAAAGTAGAAAGTTAGCTGCAAAAACATTCATTAGATAAAGCTGGTGGAATGTCAAGATCTTTATGGGTAAAACATTCAAAATAGATTTGCTTTCTGTTTTTGTGTTTGCAAATATCAAGCACATTTATATCCAGGTGCTTTGGTCTCATATGGTGCAGATCAGCGTGACTCCATTAAAGACATTGGAACTACTCCATGATATACCACCTGCAGCTCTAATTCGTTGTTGTTATAAAGCATTACTCTCTATATTTTGTGTCTCTCATATTATATTTTTTCTGTCTTCCAGCCCTGCAGCCTCACAGTGGCTTTATAACCACCCAAAGTGGAAAACTGAGGTGTGGTAAAATTATTCACCTTGTTCATCATAAAGATATTAAAGCTCAGGTCTCTAAAGTGCTCCAGGAGTGTGAACTGCAGAAGTACCCATCTGTTGCCTTCCCAGCAATTGGAACAGGTTTGTTTTTTCTTAGATTTTAAAAGGAAAGCAAAGTCAAGGTCACAGTAGTCAGCTTATACACAAAGTCCTACCAACAGTGTGGCTTAAAAATTTCATGTTTAAATTACAGATTTGTATAGCAAGTATCCATACGTTTAGTTAGCCTGTAAAGGCCTGATACTTGTTTTATGGGTTTCAGCAAAGTTATTTTATGGCCTGAAAGTACACATGTGAAGTATGGCTGAGGGGCTGCATTTAGTGGAGAAATGTTGAAAAAGCATGCACTAGTGTACTGTGACCTGGCTAGGGGAGGTGTCAGATAATGAGATGAGAGCTGAGTGAGTAGCTGACTTTAAAATAGTTGAAGTAGGGTGTGTGTAGACGATCCGCATCCCACTACTTCAAAATAGCAGGGTCCTTCATGGCAGCCATCAGCTGAGGGGTTGAGAGACGCTCTGTCCAGCCCCTGCGGGGCTATATGGTCACCACATGCAGCAGCCCTTAGCCCAGGGCTTCTGGCTGCTGCTGCAGCTGGGGGTCCATGCTGCATGCACAGGGTCTGCAACTGGTTGTCGGCTCTGTGGACTTCGTGCTGTGCGGGCCGAGTGTGTCTGCGAGGGGCCCTTTAAGGGAGCAGCTTGGGGCTTTGCTGGCCCCTTATTTCGACAGGGAGCACTTGTGTGCATGGACGCTCTGCATTTCCTTCCGGGGCGGCTCCTTTCGATGTTCTCTGTTGCTACTTCAACGTTGAACGTCGATGGCACCAGCCCTGGAGGATGTGTAGCTGATACGCGTTGAAGTAGCCTATCTTGATGTCCTTACTTCGAAACAGGCTACTTTGACATAGTGTGCTAGTGTAAACGTAGCCCAAATGTTTTGGGATTGGCTTGGACATTTTGTAGGAACCAATCTCTGTACAGCATTCACAGTCTATACACAACTTACTGTTTACCTCATCTTAGATTTTAGGCTTATTTTATCTGTTGTTCTCTCTTCCACTGTAAATGGCTCTCTGCATGTTCTGCATTATTTTAACTAGTACAGACATTCTGTTTCCAGCCTGCTGATTTAATCTTATCTTCCCTCACCCATTTTTAGCACAGGCTATTTTTGTCTCAAGAAAGAATTATTTGAGTAGTTTCATTCCATTCCCAATTTCTGCACATGTAGACTGACAATTTGCAGCAGCCTGTCTTCAAGGGAGCCCAGCATGGGCAATGTAGATTCATCAGGAGGTATAAGGAAAAGCTTCTAAGGCAGTTCCCAGCTCTATGCCTGGCTCCGGCTCAAAGGGTTAGACAGTAACACACATAACCCTTGTGTATTTGAAATAAAATGACAAGGAAATCGTAGACTAGAAGCTGGAAATCTGAGGGTAGACTGAACTGCATTCTGGAGTTTAGAATTGACATGATCTTGACTAGGCTATAGATGGACCTGCTTGTAAAATAGTGTTTCACTGTTAACAAACTCTTAGTATTATTCTTGTAATGTGTTACAGCCATTTGCCAATGAAATCTAATAACTCTTATCTCAGTTATCTCATTAACAGCATCCCACTTTAACAGGGTTCTCAGTACGCAGTGTAGTTAGGATTCTGCTATCCCGCAGGCCTAATTCTGCCACGTATTGAGCATGCTCAGACAGTAGTCCCTCTAATTTTTCCCACACATGCAGAATGAATTTTGTTGTGTGCACCAATATGGAGGTGATATGTAACACATCACATCGATATTGGTGCACATAAAAAAATCATGTGATAGGGCTAGGGCTGTGAGGTGGGGCTAGGGAGGAGGGGTTGGGTGCAGGCTGCCCCAGGGTATAGCAGGGAGCGAGGATTCCCCTCAGCTCTCTTTCCATGCAGCAGCAACTAGGTTTGTGGGGAGAGGGGCCTCTCCCCTCTGAGGCAGCCCCTGGGCTGATTCCATAGGACAGGCACCCCTCCTCTGTCTGCAGCGCGTCCAGGCCAGGGCTGGGTTTGGGCCAGAGGAGGGGTGCCTCCCTCCTAGACACCACAGGTCCCATCTGGGGCTGGGTTCAGGGGAGGGGAGGGACACACTTCCACTGGCCATTGCTTGTCTGAACCAAGCAGGTTCCCTGAGTCCATGCAGGCCTCCTAATAGGCTTCTTACAGGGAGCATAGCACACAACTCCAAAGGCTTATCTGCACTACAAACTGTATCATTTTTGGACATAATCTTGAGAATTTGGGTTAATCATGATTACCAGAAATGGTCTCCACAGCATAGACCAGGACAAAATGTGTGTAATTGCATGTCAGCTGATCATGGATAACCCCTATAAGGCCCAGGATTTAAGCCTGAGTAGCTGGCATGACGCTCAAGAAGACCCCCTGACAAGACCTAACACGGCTGGCACCAGACAGTCTTTGTTTTGGCTTTTGTGTCTGGGTGTCATTTTGACAATTTGATATCCTGTTTTTTAATGAGGGGGAGGAAGAGGTGGAGTGGGGGAGGGGAAGAAGCAGAGCGAGGTCAGGGCCTCAGGGGTCCAGTTACTAACCATGAGAACGGTGGCAATCCTAGTTCACACCCCATTTTCCCTCAAAAGATCAACACATCACAAACGGACAGACAATCTGCATGTTTCATTCAGTAATATGTACCCTTTAGAGGAGAAACACAGAATGACATCCTCACAGTTTGCAGTCTGGCAGTTAATGATGGCAACCGGAAAAACATGGGAGCCATATTTTACTTTAAGAGTTCTTTTTACAGTATATTATTTCTTCAGTCTGGGTTTCACATCTGATTATGTTGGCTTCCTTAGAAGAATAAGACTGCATTACCATTAAAAGGATATTTCAATAAATCATTCTCATATTTATCTGTTGTAAGTATGAAGAATGAAGTACTCTGTTTAGCCACAGAACAAGTATAGCACAGATATAGCAATATAATTAATTTTGTCTTGGAGTAATTAACAATAATTATTATATTATTTTATTGTGTTAAATGCCAGCTGTACACTTGGCCCTGTACAGAGACAGTATTTACGCTGGCGGCCTGCAGTTTAGAAGACAGACATTTTCTGGTATTTTTGTTCAGAGTGTTCACAAGGTCTTGAGGTAGTACAAATGAAGGGCAGGAGGGGTTCTTTGATATAGAGACTATCCCAGTTCATATACTTTTCATCAGCAAATATGTATTTTTTTATATATATTTGTTACAGGTCAGGCAGGGCAGAATCCAGCTCATGTAGCTGAGGATATGATTGATGCTATAGTTGACTTTGAAAATACGAAAGCAGTCCTGCATGTGAAAAAAATTAAAATAGTCATCTTCCAGCCACAGATGCAAAATGCATTTTATGCAAGTATGCAAAAAAGAGAAGGCAGTACAATCTCAATGACATCAGAATCTTGGTTGTCTAAGATAACATGTGAGTAGTGAGTGCTTTTTAAATGGGGGTACTTGAAAGACTAACATTTTCTAAAATAGAAGTTCAGTAATAGCAGACCTTATGCTTCATTACAGCATTTATAATGCGCAAAAAACGACCTACTGGAAAGAAATATGGATTCGTTCTGGATGCGAAAATTGAGTTATCGGTGTTTCAGATTTGTGGTGAAAATCAAAAAAATGTGGAAGCCACTGAATCCTGGATAAAAAATCTAATTTTGAAAGAACAGTATGAAAACACTATTACAGATGAATTAATTGAGAGTTTTGATGATGCAGAAGTTAAGGAACTAAATGAACTCCAGAAAAGCCTACATATTACTATTAATGTGGAAACCAAGGAAACTCCTTTTGTCAGAGTTTCTGGTATAACTAGAGATGTCTATAAAGCTTCCCTAAAAATTCAAAACATGATCAAAAGAATTAAAGATAAACAAGAAGAACAATTGAAGGCAAAACTTGTTAGCAATTTAGTACAGTGGAAGTATTCCATAAACAATAAGGCTGTCACAGACTTTGACCCTCTGACAAATATGCGCTTGGAGGATGCTAACATAGCTAAAAAACATCATATTAAAATCAAACTCAACAGGAAGGACTACAAGGTAGATATGAAAACTCTACAGGCAACAGATGAACAAGGAACAGTTGTAAACATTCATCGTGTCCCAAAGGATGAAGGTATGTAAAGCTTTATGGAGCTGGTCTTCAGTTTTCTTATGAGTATTATTATTGTGTGAAGGGGGTCTGACAAAGTACACACACTTTCATTCATGTTTTCAAAAATTCTAAAATAATGCTACCTTCTTTTCTTGGAAACTGTGAGTCTGAACATAGTTTTAAACATATGGAGCTTGGTTCTTCTCTCACTTACCCCAGTGTAAAACTAGTATAATGCCATTGATGTCAATAAAGTAATGCTGGATTTATACCAATATAAAAGGACAAAGAGAATTCAGAATTCAAGAGGATGTCTCCCAATAGGGACTGACCAAATTTCTTAAGATGTACTAAAAAGGCTCTCTCAATCGTCCAACAGTAGTGCTTCTAGATGAGGATATACTCCTAGAAGTAGGTATTACCACCAGCAGTGACTCCAATCAGCAATTTTAGTTTGAAGTGTACCTGCACTTGTGTCAGAAAGCCAGCGCATAATTTTTTACTGAGTTTCTTTGAATCATAGAGTCATAGGACTGGACGGGACCTCGGGAAATCATCTAGCCCAGTCCCCCTGCACTCATGGCAAGCCGAAGTAATATCTAGACCAATCCTGACTGTATTCATCAGAAAGAATAGGCTTACCAAAGAATTTGTGGAAGACTCCATTGTGAAAAGATTGGGGCTCTTTTCAGTTTTTGATAAGGCAGAAAGCTGTAAAAGATATATCAGATCTAGTTGTATTAACAAAATGTTTACTTTGCAGGTAGATCGACAATAATGCTCCCTAAAGAGTGGTGTGCTATGAACCAAGAACGTGTTAAAATGGTTAGCATAAGTGCAGCCCAGCAAGAATATCAAGATGTTCAGGGGATGTTTCTACAAACTTGCTCCACGTTCAAAATAGAAAAGGTGAAGTAACATGAAGAGATGGAAGATTTTGGTTTAAAAAATAAAGAGAAACTTTAATCCTTTAATAAGCATTTACTTGTAATGACCTCCATACAATTCTGTATGTCCCCAACACTACACACTTAGGTCATAGATAAGATCCAAAACCTTATTGCAAATTTAAGGAAATTTTCCATTCTAGTAGCATATCATAGAGGCTGCCAACTTTTAGATCAGTGATCCCCAAACCGTGGGACCTCCTTGTGGGGCATAGTGGAACATTTGGAGAGGCATGGTAGAGCCTGAGCCACTCAGCCCTGTTCTGACCCCAGCTCTGCTCTGCTCAGACCCCAGCCTTGGTGTCCAGCTCCCAGACACACTCCCAGCTGCATAACGCTTGTATTTCCAGTGTCCCAACCCCAAATAGACATTACAGAGGCCGAGTAATTTGCTTTGCTATCATCATAGATATTGGGCATTATCAATAATGTGCTTTATTTTCTAACTTCACAGATTGAAAGGATACAAAATCCTTACCTGTGGCAGACTTACCAAATCAAAAAACAGTCTCTGGACAAAAAGAATGGCAACATAAATAATGAAAAGCTCCTATTCCATGGAACGCCTAGTTCCTCACTGAGCACAATTAATTACAATGGGTTTAATCGTGGTTTTGCTGGAAGGAATGGTAAATTATTATTCAAAGCATGTTAATTTCCTAAATGGGAATGGATAAGTGTGATAATGGTTTCATATGCACGGTGCACGATGAGGTATGACTTCAGAGAGACAGACAATTTGTAACTATAGGGAATAATCCTGCATGGAGGAAAAGCAGCTTTGAATGATCTACTAGGCCAGTGGTGGTCAACATGCAGCCCTCTGGGGCTGCATCTGCGGCTTGCAGACCCCACTAGCTGCCCTCTTCCCCATGCATCTTTTCTGCTCCAGGGCACTAGAGCCCTGCACTTCCTGCTCCTCCTCCTCCCTCCCTGTACTTCAGAAAACACATCACCTGATTTGCCTTCCGTCCATGCTCCTCCCTCTCTCTCCCAGAGCAGGAACACCATGCATCAGCTGTTCATGGCTGTTCCAGCTTTTGGAGGGAGGGGGAGCAGTGGGGACAGAGTGCAAATCAGGTGATTTGTGATGCTCTGAAAATGCTGGGAGGGCCTGGGAGGAGCAGGTAAGTGCAGGACTCCACTGGGGTTCCACCTGCGAGGCTCCTTCCCCTCAGACAGCCCCTGAGAGTCACCTGGGCGAGGGAGGCCTGCAGGTGGAACCACAGTGGACCGCAAGCTGCTGCATCCTAATGAGGTGAAGGAGGACCACTCAGGCAGCCCACTGTGTATTTGTGGTTGCTCATTGCTAACTAGGCTCTTCCTTGAGCATGAGAATTGTTCATGTCACCATCTGTCCAGGTCCTGAAGTGCACTATTGTATTCAATAGTTATTAAAATATCTAGCTAATGAGTTGCGATATACTTGTGCTGGTCCAGTGTCTTAGTTAGGTGGGTGTTTTGTCTTATGAGATCATTCCTCAAGACAAAGAGTTTTCTTATAGTTTGGAAGATTTTTAAATCTAGCCAGACAACATGATTTCATGACTGGTTAATTTCCAGGCTTTTATTTTCAATTTATTTGTACTGTTTCTTATCTAAAAATTGTAAATGGTGATTAGGACTAAGGAGTTCATCAATGTCAAGTGGTTAATCCAGCTGCAAACTAGTACATAGGGATCATTGGACTTTGCAAATGTAAAATAAATTTAAAATTTTGGTGGCCTTTGTGAAAGTTGATATATTGTGAAATGTATTATCTCGTTCACAAAAACTGTTAATAAGAATGGCCACTGCCTGGCTTCCTTGTCAACATTCTCAGTGGAGATACCACACGGAGTGGATTGACACAGAGACAACTAATTATCTTTCACACCTAGAAACTGATGCCTTCTTATAAGATACAGGACAAATTGGTTTAGCAGTGCAGGGAAGCTTCCACTCATGCTGCTTGTGTTGCACCTGTTCTTGGAGATAATTACAGGACACCACTCAATCTGGCACTTCTCCAAAGAGTTAATTTCACTTAAATTTAATATATATATGTGTGTGTGTGTGTGTGTGTGTATATATATATATATATATATATATATATATATATATATATATTCTTTCTCTAACTAGTGGCATGGACAGCTCTGTTAAATATAAGTCAGAATTGTTCTGTGCTGGCTTAAAGACTTTTTTCTCCAGAGCCTCTAACATGGACATGCAGTTGTTTTGTTTTGTATCACCCAATGACACTGTATAGGTGGGAGAGGCTCTCTGAGACCCTAATTCTGCAAAGGCTTGTGCCAGTACTTAGATTTAAGCATTGACCTCAGTTGAACTATTCAGCTAATACATTCTTTGCAGGATCAGGGACAATATCAGATAAGACACAATGAGCAGTTGTGATGAACAGCAAAGACAGGGTGAGGGAAGAGGATGCTTTCAGCAACAAAATTCAATATTTTTGACAATTTGCATCAGAAACTTTCTCCCACTTTCAGAAAAGAGAACTAAGTTCCACGTGAAGAACCATGAGTCCCCTGCCTTCTAAATATAATTAAAATTATATAACCATATCATTTAAAAAATCTAAATATTTGTCATATGTTAGATAGAAAACTATGCAATGACTAGAGGGAGAACCACCTTCCCCATAAGACCTGGCAGTGGAAGCCTGCCTTATTAGCTGAGTGAGAAGTGTCATCTCAATAAGTTCATAATTGATATTTTGATACAAGTGAGGCTGGAACAATGCTGTCAAACTTTTCATTTTAATCTCAAATTATCCTTGTTCACAGGTAGTAGTGGAAGAGAAGGTTGCACATTTTAGATGTCCTATAAGAATGAAAGTCTTGTTTTTCTCTTAAAGTTTTCAAAAATTTGTCTTCCTAATCACAGCTGCAGTCATTGGAAATGGAACCTATTTTGCTGTTAATGCCAGTTATTCAGCTCAAGATACATACTCCAGACCTGATGGGAATGGCAGGAAATACATGTACCTTGCCCGAGTTCTCACTGGAGTCTACTGCGTTGGAAAAGGAGGACTCATCACCCCGCCACCAAAAAATATTGCAGATCCAACTGACCTATTTGACAGTGTGACTGACAACATGATTCATCCATCAATGTTTGTCATATTTAATGATATTCAAGCTTATCCAGAATACCTTATTACTTTTAGAAGATAAGATTATTTCTTTAATAATAGTGGAAGAGATTTTTTTAAGTGCCTTCGTTTTGTGAATACTACAAGGATAATTTCATAACCAGAGATTTTAGCAGGAAGTTGGCTATGATTTTTGTTGCCCTTAGCCTAAAATAAACTGTGCTGGGGTGCTGGACAGTGGGCTTCTGTGAGCCAATGAACCAAACTGTAAATCATGCAGGTGATGGAAACCACTTTGTCAGCGGGTGCCACAGTACCTTCCTCCACTGTGCCCCCTCCCGTAGTTCTAGTACTTATGACTGAGTGTAGCAGGCTGGTGCACCAAAAAGGATGCTGTTCCCAGACACACATCAAAGGCACTGAATAGCTGACAGAGAAAGAGTTTCTCTCAAATCCTCACAAGTGGGGGACCCTTGATCTTAGCTTTCTCCAAGTGTACCTCTTAATCACCCTCAGCAAACTGCTGCTCGTGGTTGGCTTAGGGTTCAAGGAGGATCCAGGAACATAGTCTCTAAGCATATTATTTGTGTTCAGTAGCTCAACATTGCCCTATCCTTTCCACATCCGACACACCAGTACTCATTTCTATGTGGGTATATTTCTGCTCGTTTCTCTCTTATCCAGATGCCTTTCTTTCTAAGTGCCTTGCTGAGTGCTTGTGCTTTTGCATTTATTTCAGCATCCAGCAGAATCAAAACACAAAATATAAAATCAAACCTACTGGAATATTCAAGATAATCATCATATAGCGAGGGCTGGCATTCTTCTCGACCAAAATAGCGAGAGAGCCATTTATCCAAATTTGGTTACAAAATCAATACTTGAACAGGCGCAATTCATGCAACCCTGTAAATCTAGACAGTCTTGGGGCATAATCCATTTTTCTATAGAATTATAACCTTCTACAAATAGTAACCTATGGCTATGTTTTAAATTACTGAATTCTAGAGAGTGCTTGAAAAACCATCTGTTGATAAACTACTTTGCTAAGCTTTACAAAGCCATTATACTGCCATATTTGTACTTCTGAAAATTAGCTATGTTCATGAGCACAGTGATACTAACTTCTGATGCTGCCACTCATACTACAAGGTCATCTTTATGATTTCTTCAATAAAGCTCAATAGTTAATGGTGTGTTATAGAGTCTTCCAGGACGTGCTGGGCGGCCTCCTCCATGGCGCCAAGCAGGGTGGCCACTGCCTTGGAAGCGGCCGTGTGGGCTTCTGGCTGCTGCTGTTGCTGGGGGTCCATGCTGTGTGCACGGGGTCTGCAAGCAGTTGTCGGCTCTGCAGACCTGTGCTATGCAGGCCGTGTGTGCCTGGGAGGAGCCCTTTAAGGGAGCAGCTTGCTGTTGCCCCGGAAGGGCTAGTCCGCCCTGTGACTCAGTCCGCATGCTTTTCTAGCCCCCTTATTCCAATTGGGGGCTGCTTTTGTGTGTAGACGCTCCCCTGTGGGGCCCAGTTCGATGTAGTGCTTTCCTATGTGGACACTGAACATCGACGGCACCAGCCTTGGAGGATGTGTGGACTCTACGCGTCAAAATAGCTTATTGCGATTCGCTACATCAAAATAAGCTATTTCAATATAGGCTACGTCTACACTAGCCAAAAACTTTGAAATGGCCATGCAAATAGCCATTTCGAAGTTTACAAATGAAGCTCTGAAATACATATTCAGCGCCTCATTAGCATGTGGGCGGCCGCAGCACTTCGAAATTGACGTGGCTCACCACCGCGCGGCTCATCCAGACAGGGCTCCTTTTCGAAAGGACCCCGCCTACTTCGAAGTCCCCTTATTCCCATCTGCTCATTGGAATAAGGGGACTTCGAAGTAGCCAGGGTCCTTTCGAAAAGGAGCCCCGTCTGGACGAGCCGCATCAATTTTGAAGTGCTGCGGCCGCCTGCATGCTAATGAGGCGCTGAATATGTATTTCAGCGCTTCATTAGTAAACTTCGAAATGGCCATTTGCATGGCCATTTCAAAGTTTTTGGCTAGTGTAGACATGGCCCTTGTGTCCCAGTGTAGACATAGCCCAGAATGGCCATACTGGGTCAGACCAAAGGTCCATCCAGCCCATTATCCTGTCTGCCAACCGTGGCCAATGCCAGGTGGCCCAGAGGGAGTGGACCAAACAGGTAACGATTGAGAAATGTCTCCTGCCATCCATCTCCAGCCTCTGACAAACAGGCCAGGGACACCATTCCTTAACCATCCTGGCTAATTGCCATTAATGGACCGAACATCCATGAATTTATCTAGCTCTTTTTTAAACCCTTGTTATAGTCCTTGCCTTCACAGCCTCCTCTGGCAAGGAGTTCCACAGGTTGACTGTGCACTGTGTGAAGAACTTCCTTTTATTTGTTTTAAACCTGCTGTCCATTAATTTCATTTGGTGGTCTTTAGTTCCGATATTATGGGAACAAGTAAATAATTTCCCCTTCCTCTAGGTCACCCTTCCTTGGGTATCCATATGTATTCAGCGTTGCTGAAAATACCCAAAACAAGAGAACAACTTCCCAGACTTATCCGTTAGGTGACTCCCTGGTCAATCTCCACATATACCCAAAGAGTCCTACCAAGGAACTTAGTTACTTCATGACTTCTTCTCAACAAACCATCTTCTCTGAGCAAATGCCAGCCTCTTGTTTACTGTGATTATATTACAGTGGTTGAGCAGCTGAGTCAATAATTGCTTTTGTTGGCCCTTTGGCACCTCCACTTGGAATTCCAGTCCAACATGGAAGCAAATGGACAACAAAAAGGTAAAGTGCTGTACACTCAAAATGGAGTTTGCAGCCCTTACTCTCACATAGAACTATAAAACTCAATAGTCTTCAACTTCTGCACAAGACTTTTACTCTGAAAAGCTCAGTTTAATTCAAAGATGTAAGATACTTAGAACAACATTCACACCCAAGAAACAATGAGAGTAAGGTGCTCAAGTCTGCTTCCTGAAAAAAGCCATCTATTGAATTTATTCCTTTAGGGAAAAGCCAAGGAAACAGATTAGCTTTATGGTATGGCTAATGTCACCAAAGTCAAGTTCTGCTGGCTCATGTGAAGCTAACACCAAGGATACGTCATCAAACACTTATATATGGATGCAAGTGATTTGTGCCAGGTGAAATACACCAGTCCTGCTAACATGTCTACAAGGTGGAGAAATGTGGCTCATTTTTAAGAACATATAATGTAAATTAAATACTGGGTTATTTATCTGAATTTGACAATGGAAGTTAAAGCATAAGATTATTCATAATCTATTAAAATTGTTAAACACCATTTACTACTATTAAGCAATATATTTGTAGCCAAGTCTTAAAAGTCAATCTGGCCTCTGAACTGAGGAGGTGACTGGTTAAGCGCCTGGCATCCAAGTTCCATCACCTTGCAGGCCACAGAGTAGTTGTGCAGGTGTCCAGCGCCCCGGGGGCTGTGCCAACCACCTTTTTAGCCAAGTCAGTCCCCAGCAGCCTCTCCTGCTGTTCCTCATGACTCCAAAGACTTCAATCTGGCAGTCTGGGCTGCCCAGCCCAGCCCACACGAACTTTCCCGTTCTGACCTGCCCAGCCTGGACTAACTGCCTAGCCTGGCCCAGGCCATCTCAGCCTTGATTACTGAGCTCAGCCTAGCCTAGCGCAGGCCGGCCCGGAGGGCGCTGACTGCCCAGCCCAGCCTGGACTAACCAACCTAGTCCGGCTCACTCCATCTCAGCCTCACCGCCCAGCCCAATTCCTCCAATCAGATTCTTTTCCCGTCCGGGCTCCGCCTCCTCCTGGTCGCGGTTGGCTGCTTGGGGCGGAACGTGCTGCTACTCACTCGCTCCATGGAGACGCGGCGGAAGATGGCGCCCCAGCCGTGGCGCCGGGTGCGGGAAGCTTGGGGACTGTTCTTGCTGGGCTGTAGCCTGGCCCTCGCTGCCGCCTCTACTTGTCGCCACCGCGTTCCCAGTGGCGGAGAGGTGAGGGGGAGCCAGGGGCTCTGAGCGGGCCTAAGCGGGCTTTGAGGGGGCTGCGTAATGGGAACGGCCACGGGGTTCCCTCTGTGCAGTGGGTGGGGGAAGGGCAGAGGTGTCCTGTGTAACGAGTGGGGGAGGGGCCAGGGGTTCCCTATGTTCAGTGGGTGGGGGAAGGGCAGGGGTGTCCTGTGTAACGAGTGGGGGAGGGGCCAGGGGTTCCCTATGTTCAGTGGGTGGGGGAAGGGCAGGGGTATCCTGTGTACCGAGTGGGGGAGAGGTATGGGGAGCCCGCTGTGCAGTGGGGGAGGGGCAAGGGTGTCCCGTGTAACGAGTGGGGGAGGGGTATTGGGAGCCCTCTGCTGGAGTGCGTGACTATCCGTCCTGTATTTGGCGGGATGGTCCTGTATTTTTTTAAAAGGAACTAATTGTCCCATATTTGGGCCCTATCCACACTGACGTTTTCTGCCAGCAGCTGTGCCGGTGCAGCTGCTGGCCAGAGAGCGTGTAAGTCACTTCCCCGAGTCTCACGGAAGCAGGGGGAGTGTGGGTGGCAGATGCATCCCTGCTGCTTCCCTGTGGCTCTTGGTGGCTGCTGCCTCTTTCCTGGCTCCCTGGGGCTTGGTGGAGCTGGGAGGAGCCGCCCCTCCCCCTCATATTTTCCTAACCCTTATTTGGGACAGGGAGATGTGGTTGCCCTATGAGTGGGGGAGGGGCCCGGAGTTCCCTCTGTGCAGTGGATGGGGGAGGGGCAGGGCTGTCCAGTGTAATGAGTGGAGGAGGGTCCCAGGGAGCCCTCTGAGCAGTGGTTGGGGAGAGACATGGGGTGTCCTCTGTACAGGGGGTAGAAGTGGGGTAAGGAGTGGGGGGGTGTGGGGTGCCTTGTGTGTAATGAGTATGGGCAGTGTTCCCCTAATCTTTTCCAGCAATGTGGAGAATAGTCTTTTTTCCTGTGCACTGAGGCATGTGTGAATGTTAACCCTGTGGGTGTTTTGCTAATCAGCTGGGCTGCATTTGAGTCTTTCCCGAGCAGCTGCATAAACACCCAGTTTATAGGTAACCCTGGGTGTGGTGTATTCTCACATGTGCTAATGGTGGAGTGAAGAGTGGGGATGTACTTGGGCTGCCCTGTGTATAAGGGTTGGGGTAGGTATGGATTGTGAGAGGGGCATGGGTCGCTCTCTGTCTACAGCATAGGGATGGGACAGGGAGTAGAGAGGGGGTTCCTGCTGTGTAATTGGATGGTAGAGGGTTGAGTAGTGGTGAAGAGGTTTGGGGTGTTCTCACTGTATTGTCTTGGAGGGGGTAAAGGATTGTATCGGGGTATCCAAGCAGCGTGGTGTCAGTTGAAATAAAGGGGGCATGGGGTAAGGAGCATTAGCTAAAGGGAGGGAGAAGTGGGGACTAGGCTACCATGGTATCCGGGTGGATTTTATAGGTATCCATGTAAGGAATCTCATAGTGGAAGGATGTTGGAATGTAATAGTGCTCCAGTGAGAGGTGTCAGTATCTCAGAAATGTCAAAATTAGCTGCTTTGAAAAAATAGCTCAGCTGAAGCTCTGCAGAGTAACCCCAAACTATAACACAAAAAGATGACAGATAGAGACCATTCCAGAATAATTTGTTGCAAAGAAAACTGCTTATTTGATATGACCTTCCAGGTTTAAATGTTTGTCATAATCCTAATACTACTTGGTCTGACTGTAGCTGCTAACATTTCAGTTAGCTTTTTGGAACTTACACCAGAAATTCAAGAGAGTAAATAGACAGGAGTGGTGTTTGTAGTCAAAATTATATGTGTAGCCGCTCAAGAAACTGTCTTACAAAACTTCAGACTATTTTAGTCAATATGTAACTAATAGAAGTAAAAGGAGACAAAAGGGTGCGTGTCTAAGGCTATGCCTAGTCTACAGGGATTTGTAGGCAGAAATATATGTCAGAAGATACCTTGTGACAAAATTTCTGTCCACAAATTGTGGCCAGACTGCCAAGTGGACCAAGAGAATTATCCACTCTGTCAATGGAGAGTGGCTAGACTGCCTGGCCACTCCATCAACAAAACAGCCACCTGGAAGCACAGCAGACAGGATTGTGCAGTGTCCCAGAGGCCTTTTCTGTCAATAAAAAGCCACCCAGAATGTCCAGACTGGCGTTTTGTTGCTGGATCTCTGTCGAAAGCGGCATTCTTCCTCGTGATGAATGGGGTACAGCCATTGACAAAAGCACTGTGTTCTGTTGCTTAACTGTTGACAGAATGCACTTGGAAATTTGGACAATCCATGGGTTTTGTTGACAAAATGGACATTTTGCCGACAAATCCCTCTAGTCTAGACATAGCCTAAGTATGTAAGTAAATACATTGACTTCTGAGATGTCTAGGGTATTATTATTTAATTATTTTCTTTTAAATCAAGAGCCTTTCACTGTGGAAGCATTCAGAATTTGTATATACCTGCCATTTTTAAAAAAAATGTAAAAATAACCTGTCAAACAACTTCTCTGCTCCTCTTTTTACCAGGTTGTCTACAAAGTTTATCTTAAGGAAAGTCATGTTCTCAAGAGGCATGTTGATCAAAAACTGAGAATTAAGATTATATATGACAGAAGTGTTGAGGAGTAAGTAGGTCTGCTATTTTTCTACAGTTTTGTAATGCAAAAATATGTTGTCTGTATTAAAATGTTTTCTCTTTTTTTTTTTTTCCTAGTTTGCTCCCTGAGAAGCGATACCTTATAAAGGTATATTATGTTTGTTTCCCTTTTGTTTGTATGTGTAGCATTCTGCACTCCCAAATGCTGTTCCACAACATGCTGTACCTCAGTTGTCTGTTGTCCTTTGCTCCAACAGCAGCATTTCAGAGTAACTGTATATAATTGTGAATTTTACTGTTAGGACTGCAGTGCCATACAGTGGCTTAGCTGCATTTAAGACTTCAGCAAGTCTTCATGTCAGGCCATCCATTCCTCTGCTATGCTTTCATGTTTAGCAAATGCCCTGTAATGTGAGCATTAGTGCTTCTAGGATGCATTTGTACTTGTATTGCAAGGAGATGATTGCTTTTATTTTTGTTTTCATTAAATTTAGAACAAACTTTTCCCACAAGCTATTTCTTATTTAGAGAAGACTTTTCAAGTTCGCAAACCAACAGGTACTATTTCACTAAGCAGGTAAGTGAAGATTTGTTTAATATTATTTTCTGTATTGATATTTAAAATAGTTTGAACAGATTTTAATATAACTGTGGAACAATGACTTATTACGCAGTGGTGTAATAACAGTGACCTTTTGCAAGTAATATTTTTCATAAAGCCCTACCCTATAATATTGTAGCAGCTGTTTATTTCTGTATCTTTAGCTGCCATAAATTATTTTACAGCTTGCCTTTTCAGTTTTAAAATAATTCTGACTTTAATCTAAATTACTTGAAGGCAATGTGCAACAAACCAGTATTTAAGGAAGAAAGATGATCCCCATAGATATTGCCGAGGAGCCTGTGCAGAACACACGAGATGTGGTCCAGTTATAGTTCCTGAGGAACACTTACAGGTAGTTCAAACCAAATAACTTCTAAACATCCAAAATTTCATGGTTTGTGAAGATTGCTAATTAAGTTAACATGTTTGACCTTTATATGTAGCATTTATTTTTGGGGGGATGATCAGGTTTCAGCAATAATACACAATTCAATCAGAGACAATGGCAGAGTTTCTCTGATTATATGACAGGGCCAAAAGACTAGTTAATTCATCCTTACAAAAATAGCTGCAGTTGCTTTACAGTACATTGATGTGGACTGTGTATCAGAAATAAAAATTATACAAATACCTAAGGAAAATAGGTTCAGAAGGGATGTTGTTGAATATTAAAGCCATTTCATAATGCTTCTTATTTAGCGTATCCAACTTGCTAGAATTAATTTGCCATCATAGGTCCTGTTTTTGAAGTTGTCACTCATCCAGATCTTCCACTTAAGTGATATAGACACAGTATATTTTCTCGCTGGCTTTTTGATTCATACTACAATATGGGATTAGCAGTTCTCTGACTTCCTCTGATCATTCTAGCTTTACACACTTAATACCATTTTTCAAACACACCATTCTAGCACTTTGACTAAGTTTAAATAATTAAATTTCATTATACTGAATAAGGACACATTTAGGTCAACTACAGTGAGAACCTCTAGTGATACAGGTGAGTGCTGACACCTATCCTCTGAATATAAGGCCTTTTTAGTACATTTTATATTAGGCATTTAAACTAAGGAATCAAAATCACTATTTTTTTAAGACTTTGACACTAGTGTAATTACCCAGTCCACCGGAGGGTTTCTGATTGTTACTTGGCTTTTAAAAAAAAGTAATGTGCCTTGAAGTCACTCACATTTTTAGGAATTCAAGTTACTTTTATTAATTTCATGTCTTTCCCATTTTTATTGCATTGTCATAGCAATGTCGGATATGTAGTGAAAATGAATGGCATTGTGGACCTGTTGGCTTACCAGATCAAGAAGGAGTTCGAGATGCCGATTTTCTACTTTATGTTAGTGCTCTAACTACTGAAAGGTGTGGCCAGGAAAACATTATTGCTTATGCAGCCTACTGCCAACTGGAAGCAGAAATGGACAGGTAAAAATTTATTCCAGGATAACTTTTAGTGAGCAGTACATTTTTTCAGGTTTTTAGACTCACTGCTGAACTTCCTAGTTAGGTCTGTATTGCTTAATGTAATGGACAGTTAGTTTGTCTTACATTGCTAAAATTTCATGTTTCACGGCTTTAGCTGTCCACCCACAGGGGTAAGGAAGGGACTTGCTCAGTCCCCATTATATTCTGCATTTTTGGTCTCCTTCCACTGAAGCATCAGAGATGGTCAGAGCTGGAGAAGGGGCTCTGAATGTGGTGGGCTGGTGCCTCGATGTAGCTCTAAGCGTTCTCTTGAGTGTTCAGCTGGCTCACTCCTGATCACAAACTTGTGGTGTAATTGACTGACAAGTAGGTTTGAAAAGAAATTTTCCTCCAAATCAGATTCCCAGTGTCATTTGGAGGTTTTGTAACTTCCTCTGATGCAGGGTTGCATATCGCCTGCAGAATGATCCGTTTCCCTTCCTTCGATGCTCATAATTATCTCAGATGGGACAATTAACATCCCCCTACCTCTTACCTGCTTCCTTCAATCCTATTTGAGTTGTCAGTTTTTATGGCAATTTTTTTTTTTTTTTTTTTGGTCCTCTATACTTATAAATGTCAGTCTGTATTGGAAATGAAATTGATCTGATGAAGTGGGTCTGTCCCACGAAAGCTCATCACCGAATAAATCATTTTGTTTGTCTTTGAAGTGCTACATTTCGGCTGCTTTGTTTTATTGGAGTACAGAGTAACACAGCTACCTCTGTTACTATTCCAGGTGTATATTGTTTTTCTCAGGTATTGGTTCACCTCAGTCTCTTATTTTCTATCTGTAGTGCATAATACTCAGTCTCCCATGAGTTGTAATACTCCAGTCTAATTCTGGTTGTTGGGTTTATCATGTGGGTGCTGGATGACATTGGTGGCCTGGAGTTCAGACTAGATGGTTCTTTCTGGCCTTAAAATGACTCTACTGTAGTGGAACAGGGTAGTTCAAGAAGGCTACAGGTTACAAAAACCTTCATTCTCATGTCTTTCTCCTGAGTGGTCAGTAATTATGCAGTCCACTTTGAGATTTTGCAAAACGATATTTTTCTTAAATGTTTTCAATTATATTTTCAAATATTTAACAGAAACATTTTCAGTCTTTATTAAATTAATATGAAGTTTGTTATTAACCTACCAAAAAGCCCAACAACAAATAACACTAAACCCAGAGAACCTAGGAAATTCAGAATCAAGCTAAAACTCCTTTCTTAATATGCATACTGTCAAGAGCTTCCATTGAGGTAAATGGCAAAACTTCTATTAATTTAAATGGGAGTAGGATTGCCCCTCATCTGCAGAATATTACATTGTGATTTTTCATTCGCATGCATTAGTACATGTGTGAGGTTTCTTGGAAGTTGATCTCAGTTGATGGACTTTGTCTCTTAAATTGTCATGAAGGCAGCTAGCTCCCTCCTCTCTGATCCTGGCTGTATTTTAAAAACTTAAGCAGAGTGAAGATTTTTTTTTTTTAAATAGATAGTGGTGTGGACAAACTAGCCTAGCAATAATTCCTGAATATTAGTGTACCTGAAACATTTGCAGAGCTCTGTGGGCTCGTTGACAGATTACTCTGCAGCTCCTGTGTGGGGCAGACAAGAGGCTTATGTTTCTGCTGCCACAAGTCAGTACTTAAGAATAAATACTCACCTTATGGGATATAGTCCTACATTAAAGCAAGTCCAGTAAATCAAGTTCCTTTTTAATAGCTTGGCCTAATTT
Source organism: Carettochelys insculpta (assembly GCF_033958435.1). Classification (NCBI taxonomy): domain Eukaryota; kingdom Metazoa; phylum Chordata; order Testudines; family Carettochelyidae; genus Carettochelys; species Carettochelys insculpta. The sequence continues at coordinate 63,169,175 of NC_134144.1, forward strand.
TTTAGATCACTTTTATAGTAAATTGTGTAGAAGAGGGAAATTTATTTGGGGTGATCAAGATTCCCAGAGGGGTCTGCACCTCCAGTTGAACTCTTGTAAGGGTTTGCAAATGAAATTGAAAACCACCGAGTTAACGTATTGGACTCCAATAATTACTCACTTTTCATATGCTGTGTTTAACCTGTATTTAAATTTATGCTGTTAGTAATATTTACAGTCAGGAAAGATATTATATGGAAAGACTTTTAACTTTTTGCCCTCTGGGGATGTTTGCATTAAGTCAGATTAATGCTTTTTAGACTTCTTACTTTTTGGTATTTAATGTGATTTTTTTTTTTTTTTAAATTGATTGGCATTTAGTCAAAATCCAGTTTATAAAATGAAGTAATGTTTGTCTTGCAGGCCAGTAGCTGGATATGCTAATTTGTGTCCAAATATGATTTCTACTCAAGCTCAGGAATTTATTGGCATGCTGTCCACAGTAAAACATGAAATTATTCATGCACTGGTAAGACTTGGTATATTAATATGTTATTTCCGTATATTCTCCCAGCTACTTTATTTAGTTTGCACCTTTAAACATCTGTGCAATTCAATTAAACTATAATATTCTTATCATACAGTATATATTGGGGTTGTATATTGGTCTCTTAATGGGTTTTACTCTCATAGGTAGATTTTTAGTATTGTCTAATATGTTTTTTGATTTACCTTGAAGGGTTTCTCTGCTGGGTTGTTTGCATTTTATCATGATGATGATGGAAATCCTTTGACAGCAAGATATGCAGATGGGCTGCCACCTTTTAATGACAGGTGTGTTTTTAAATCTCTAAATCTTTGTGATTTGTTAATTTGACAGTGCCTTTTCATTTCTGTAAGAAATGTATTCTGGCTTTCAGCTTCTTGAAAGTCAGAGTTATGAGGCTTACAGCCAGGAAGAATATTACAAAAAAAGGACAATTGCCCAGTTAAACTACTTCATTTTCAACAAGGAATTTAGAGTACATATTAAAAGGATACTGAGCGCTGTTCACTTATGGAAGGTAGTTTTTGCAGCATAGCCTGTGTTTGTTGCTTAGCTACTGGTAAAATTTCTCTAACTAAAACTCTGCTTATAGTCTAGGTTTGTATCAGTGGAGCAATAAGGTTGTTGGAAAAGCAGTGAGGTTATGGGATATACGAGGTAACAAAATGCTGCACCATGACGTATTTCTTCTGATAACACCTCGAGTAGTTGTAAGTACTGATGAACTTAATCTTCTTTCATGTTGTGTCTGTCCTGTTTACCATCAGATACTTGAACTTCAGTCATTATCATCTTGTTAATTTACTGGATATGAAAAAGAATTAAATAAAATAAATTCTTGGCCACATAACCTGCTTTAGGCAAAATGTCAAAGAAAATCATCCTTGTGGTTAATTGAGGGATATTTTAAATAAGATAAACAGTTAATTGGCTTTGAGGTCTAAGAGGAGAAATAATAGGAATGCCGAGAGAAAATATAGGGGTTAAATGATGAGGCCTTTAATCCTTTTCCCTGCTCAGTATTTATCCTTTTTTGTTCTTATGACTTGTATACCTTTTCCTATTTAAATACTTTTTGTTGACAGGTTTTCCTAATTCAGCCTATAATAAAGTGTCACTGTTGAAAAATTTCAGTAGACCTTTCCTGTTGTTTTAGAAAGTATACAAGGACTATTGAGAGCCTCTTGCCTGCATGCTCCCTCCACCCCATGCTCTCTCTCTTTCCTCTAAAATTTTAGTGTTTATTTTTAAAGGAATTGAGGACAGAAACCAATTAAAAATTAAATAGCACAGTGGTATTTTCACCCAAGCATTATTTTTGATATTGTAGACTTGTTTCCAGAACTCCTAGTCTAACCTTTACTTTCAGGAAATCTGAAATAACTACTTGTGTCCAACTTTTAATGCTGTGTTGAAATCTGTACTATGAACTATAATATGGGGTGGCTTCTCATCCTGGTTTACTGCCCTATTGTGATGTGAAAGCTGGGAGGGAAGGCCACAATTCTTAGGCAACATTGTGATGCCTGCTGGATAACAGCAGTATGTTTTGATTTTTCTGGTGTAAAATTCCACCAGAATTTATCTGCTCTAATAAAAATATTTGATTTTGGCAAGACACCATTTTCTAATGGGAAAAATTTTGTTCAGAATTTCCTGAGAATACTTAATTGTGAAAGGGGGCAGGAACTTTTTGATGACAGCTTCTTTTTTTGTGAAATGTTGTTTTCAAATGACCCTGACATGAAATAAGTAGGTAGTATGGTATCTTACTTATTAATGGCTGACAGCTGGATTGTTGGATTCAGTACTGGGAGACTCACTAGCTTGGTGCAGCTTCAATAAGAAGTCCAGCATTCAAAGGAAAATAGCAGACTATGGTAAAAAAAGATACTATAATAGTTCCCAGGAAGTGCATATCTGAGTTTTTCTCTGTATTTTGAGAATGGGATTGTAACACTGGTTGTGTTTTGTAGGAGGAGGCTCGGAAACATTTTGACTGCCCAATTTTAGAGGGAATGGAACTTGAAAACCAAGGTGGCATGGGTACCGAGCTCAATCACTGGGAAAAGCGATTGTTGGAGGTTAGTGTTGGTAAATAAATCTAAATATGCCTGTTATCACTGAAGGGGATAAACATATAGATTTTTTTAAGCATATCTGTAGATCTGTTGGAAAACCAACACTGTTAAATTTAACTGAAATACATTGAAAATAGTTCTATGTTGTGCTATAGTCACTCCCAGACAACTCCTATACTATTCTCCAAACTCTTAATTCTGAGACTGCCAGGTTCACCGGTGCATAGAAAGATGGCATCAAATGACAATTGGAAGTTCATGTTTCAATAGTTCTTTACCTGTCTTCCACACTTTCCCCTTAGAATTTTAGTGTAATACAGCTATGCAGTAGTCCTAGCTTGGTTGGTACAGGAGTGATTTTACACACACAGTTTTCTTAAGAAAACTACATTTATAAATGTATTTTTAAAATTAATCTTTGTTTACTGAGTGTATGGGGTAGGGGCAGGGAGGGGTGTGGAATTTCCTTTGAGCCAATTTCTTTTTGTCATCCTCTCTTTCTCCTTCTGCCTTTTATCTGTGATCCTGGAGTGTGCAGCTTAATCACTGGTTGGACGTCATAAAGTCATAGAAATCCTAGGCTGTGAAAGGAGAAGCTATTTAGCCTTCCCCCCTGCATTAAGACAGGATTGACTATATCTAGACATCCCTGAAAAGTGTGTGTCTATTGCAGTAGTCCCTAAACTATGGTGTTTGCCCACCCAAAGCATGTAGAGGAGTGTTCTGGGTGGCACAGCAGGGGTCAGGCTAGCCCTACAGAGGCATGGAGGAGTGCTACATAGGCCCACTCCACCCACAGCTCTGCTTCAGTCATGACCCCATGCTTTGCCCCAGCACCAGCCCATGATCATGGCTCATTCACAGCTCTTCACCCAGCCATGAGCCTAGCTTCCAACCCCTACCACCACTTGGCCAGGGCTCTGGCTCCACCCCTGCCACAGCTCTGTCCTGGGCCCTGCTCCAGACCTTCTTGTCATTTAGGGCCCCAGTCTCTACCCACTTACTCTGCTTGTGTCCTCCCCTGCAAAGAAGCCACAGCCTAGGATTGACCCTGAAAAGTTTGGGGGCCACTAGTTTAACCCGTTCTTAAACACCTTCAGTAATAGGGATCTGGAGCCACATCTTCCCTAGGTAACCTGTTTCAGTGCTCATCTCTGCTTTTCCATCATTCTCTCCCATCTGGCTTTTCTCATCTCCACTGTCCAGAAATTCATGTGGATAAGGCAACGGAATTTTCCCTCACTAAAACGATAGTCATTTAGCCTATTAGACTATGTAGCATTGTTTCTTTTATAGTACAAAGTCTAGTCACCTTGTAACCATGGGTAAAGCCACAATATCAAATTAGTGTGTGTGGTGGAGGTAAGCAATAAAGGAACAAGTGTCAAGGTTGTCTAGGGAAGTTGGTAAGAAAATATGAAACATTTTTTGAAAATTCTTCATCTCAACTTCGACTAAAAGTTTATCCATGTGGAGAAATTAACTTAAATACTTTTCAGAGCACATTTTGCCTGACCACTCTGTACATCATTTTTCAGAAACTTGCTAACAGTTACTGGTAATTTTCAGAATGAGGCAATGACTGGATCCCACACACAGAACAGGGTCTTCTCCCGGATTACTTTAGCATTAATGGAGGATACAGGGTAAGTGTTATTGAAAAGACCAACTATTTTTAGTCTTCAGTTTTAGACCTGTGTGTTTTCAAGCTATAAACAATGAAAGTACTGCGGGATTCATGGACTTAGAGGTATTGCAGGTGAACAAATACAACTTTATTTTATGTAAGATATAACTATATAATATAAAATATTTCATATAGTCTCTTCATTTGTCTCTTGAATGCCATCAATCATTACTCTGTCAATAAAGACAACTCCTCCATGTATGTAATCCAATTATTCCTTTAGGGTAAAATTCTCATTGAAAGCCACATATAGGTATAGAATTTCCATGCATGGAAAGAGGAAAGAATCAGTCAAGATCTAACCTGTGGGTAGGAGAGCAGAATTTCTTCTAAATATATGTAAGCCCTTTGGGCAATTACTTATATTTCTTTGGCATATTTTATCTGTTGTACAATGCTGGATGTGCATCCCTTGCTGAATGATGACTACAGACTGTGAACTAAAGCATAAGCTTTTCTTATTTGTTAATAAAAAGTCAGAAGGTAATATTAATATATGTACATGCATGAAAATTTTCAGTGAATGAAGATTAGGTTATCAAGTTTTTATAACTGTCTTATGACTGCTCAGAAGCCAACTTTCTCAATTGTGTTTCCATTTTAAAATATCTTCACAGGTGGTATAAAGCCAATTACAGCATGGCAGAGAAATTACACTGGGGACGTGATAAAGGCTGTGACTTTGTGATGAAAAGCTGTAAATTTTGGATTGACCAAAAGAAAGAAAAGTAAGAATTTTTTAAAATTTCAGTGTTTGTTCCTTTGTCTTCACTCATATTATAAACTTCACAAAATGTGTGGCTGTTCAGTGGTGTAAGCCATAAGTTCAATGAACTGTCCCGCTCATCGGGACACGTTGTAGACTTTGAATTGGAAGACAGTTCAATTTTAGTTGCAACAAAATTTCCACACTGTCTCACCAGAGTGTTACAGAATCATTTGACAAGGCCATCTGTTCTCTGATGCATGACAATAAGTATCTTCTGTAAATGTTCCTTCTTCCCTTCAGCATGTTTCTCAGTAGGATGCTTTGAAACCTGCTGAATTTGCAGTTATTGCAGCAGGCTTTGACAGTATTCATATACATCTTTCTTGTCTGTTGTGTAGAGCATGAGCTCACCTTTGTTAGGTTGTGCAGAAATAATTCATTGGTTTCCATCATACATTTCCTTGCTTTTACATTCTTCAATTTTTATGTCTGGTTTTGAAAAGTGGTTGTGCTATTACTTGCCTCATTTGAAATGAAAGTGCAAATGATAGTACTTTTAGAAGTTTAAATATCTGATTGCACCTGCAACAATAGAGCATGTGTTAAGGTCCTCTTCAAAACAGGCCTAGTTTGTGTTAGTTGTGATAATATTTTAGATAATCCTTGCCACTTGTTACCCTTACTGATAGGGGTCATATCTGGTTACATTTTGTATTAACAGGTCTTCTCAAATTTTAGTCCTGTCACCTCCTGAAACACTTGTGAAGAGAAAAGCAAATTTCACACACTTAAAAATTTGTGAAGACAATAGCAAAAAATTAGACCACCTAGATGAGTAAGTGCATCCTAAATGAAAGTCTTTAAAGAATATTATGTTGTCAAACAGATGACTGCATTTCCAATGACATTCAAGACCAAATGACAGTAATGAACTTGGCCGCTAATCACAGGATGGACCCTATTAGGGAGAGAAAAAGAGAGACCTGGCCTTAAATTATTGCCTAGCAAAAGCAATTGATATAAATGTGATCTAATTTAACTAATTTTTTTACTCTTTTGAAGGAAACAATTGGTCAGCCCGTACTGTGACACTCTGAGGAGGAATCCACTGCAGTTAACTTGTAGACAGGACCAAAAGGCAGTGGCAGTGTGCAATTTACAGAAATTCCCAAAGCAGTTACCTCAGGAGTATCAGGTATAATACGTCTTACTCAGTAGAACGGGTCAAATTATTTTTGGAACATAGGTGGCAAAAGATTAAGTGATGACTTAAGGTGTAGTATTCTTTCTGTCTGAACTGGCAGTGAACTAAAATGTGAGAGGGATAATTGTTACTGTAAGTGCCATAGTTTAAAGCTCAGTATCAGAGGGGTAACTGTGTTAGTCTGTATCTGCAAAAAACAACGAGAGGTCCTGTGGCACCTTTATAGATTTAGCAGATTTATTGGAGCATAAGCTTTCGTGGGCAAAGACCCACTTTGTCAGATGCAGCATCTGATGAAGTGGGTCTTTGCCCACGAAAGCTTATGCTCCAATAAATCTGTTACGTCTGCAAGGTGCCACAGGACTTCTCGTTATATTACAATGATGTGCAACTGACATTCCAACCAGATGAGAAATCTCATGTTTGGTGTCTTTTTTGAAAGAACAATTACATTAATCTGGCACTGAACAAATGCCATTTTATGTTACTGCACATTTTTACATTAATTTCACTGGAAGATGTTCTATAGGGTATTCCTTCAGTTCCTTACCTACACAACTGCCTGATATTGCTGTGCAATGCTAAAATAGTGTTGTTTCACTTCTGAGGTGACTGTGATTTGGTAGGAGAAGTGTTTTATGTAATATATGCACGTATGTGTATGTACATGCAGAGTTTAAAGTGCTTTGGGATCAGTCTGGCTCAGAGGCATTATTTAAACATCCTGTTACCAGTGCCTGTGTAGAGCACCAGAGATGATGGAATTTGTAATTTCTGCAGGCTTAGTAAAAGGTATATACACACTTGGCCTTGTTGTACAAACTATTTCACTGCTTTCTTTTTTGTTTTTTTTTTCCCCCTCCAGTACTTTGACAGTCTTAATGGAGTACCATCAGAAGATTTGCCTTATTATGGTGGCTCAGTAGAAATTGCTGACTATTGCCCCTTCAGTCAAGAATTTAGCTGGCATTTAAGTGGTGAATTTCAGCGCAGCTCAGATTGTAGACTATTGGAAAATCAGCCAGGTCAGCTTATAATGAAGTATATTTTCAAAGCATTTTTGTTGCAGTATTCACAAGGATGGTCTTATCTGGATACCCACACATTTCCAGTTAAGAAGAGCATTCTTTAATAACAAGATTCTTTGCTGTTTTCAGTCTACTTCCAATTATTTGGTTTGTTCAATGGAGTATTGTTTCCTTCCCTTCTCCACTCCCACCATTTTTAATTTCCATTTTTCTTCAGGTACAAATGGGGTGGAGTAAATTGAATTGTACAGTTACCACCTGATTCTCCAGCTGTCTTTCTGCCTTATTTCATAGCCTGAGTTTGTGTGCTGCCAGCAATTCAGTAGCCTTATGTGGAGTGTAACTTAGCACTACTACTCTGCAGGCTGGCCAGACAAACACTTGCATTTGTAGTCAAGTGGAACACTTACTCAGTTTAGAGTTAACAGAAGTTGATTTTTTTTTTCTTTCCCTAGTGGAAGTCAGTTTTCTCTCAGGTAGTACAATGTTCACAGATTCAGGAAATGGAGCCTGGGTGCTTTAGTATAACATCCCATGAGCAGTTTGAAATGTTAAGGGGTGTATGTGGGGGGGTGTTGTTTGTTTTTTGTTTGTTAGAGGCTTGCAGATGTTTGTTTAACAAAGCTGAGTTAACTCTTGAAAAAATGTTTCTCTTTCCCTCAGATCCTTTCAAAAACTATGGTGCAGAGAAATATGGGCCGAACTCTGTGTGTCTCATTCAGAAAGCAGCCTTTGTCATGGCACAGTGCAGAAAAAAACTTAGTTACCCTGACTGGGGCAGTGGATGTTACCAGGTACAGATGAAATTTTTAATAAATTTAGAAATGGTTAAAAATATGACAACTTCTATAAAAATTCAGGTTAAGATTACTTAATATCACAACCTTTTTTGATAAATAACGCAGTAATCTTATGCATCCTTTAAAAATGCCTTCCTAACAAGAACATGTAACTTACACCATCCACTGTAAGTATGAAAAGATAATTGGGGTAAAGAATATGACTGTGGAACAGATCTGGATGTTAGATTTTAGCTCTGCTACAGATGTCCTATGAGTGACTTGTCCAAGGTGAGAATCATACAATCGTAGAATTCTAGGACTGGAAGGGACCTCAGGAGGTCATCTAGTCCAGCCCCCTGCCTAAAGCAGGATCAACCCCATCTAAATCATCCCAGCCTCCCTGTGTCAAGCTGGTACTTTAAAAACCTCTAGGAATGGACATTCCACCACCTCTCTGGGTAACGCATTCCAGTCCTTCACCACCCTCCTGGTGAAAGAGTTTTTCCTAATATCCAACCTATACCTCTCCCTCTGTAACTTTAGACCATTGCTCCTTGTTCTGTCATCTGTCACCATTGAGAACAGTTTCTCTCCATCCTCTTTAGAGTCCCCTTTCAGAAAGTTGAAGACTATCAAATCGCCCCTCAGTCTTCGCTTCTAAATAAGGTGAAATTTCTCAGTCTCTCCTCATAGGTCATGTGCTTCAGACCCGTAATCGTTTTCATTGCCCTCCGCTGTGCCCTGTCCAAGACATCCACATCTTTTCTATACTGGAAAGCCAAGAACTGGACGCAGTACTCCAGATGAGGCCCACCAGAGCTGAGTATAGGGGAATAATAACTTTTCTAGATCTGCTGGAGATGCTTCTCCTAATGCACCCCAATATGCCATTATTCTTCTTGGCTACAAGGGCACCCTGTTGACTCACATCCAACCTCTCATCCACTGTAATCCCCAGATCCTTTTCTGCTGCACTGCTACTTAGCCAGTAGGCCCCCAGCCTGTAATAGTGCTTGGGATTCTTTCATCCCAAATGCAGGACTCTGCACTTGAGCTTTTTGAACCTCATCACATTTCTTTTGGCCCAATTCTCCAATTCGTCTAGGTTGCTCTGTACCCTATCCCTACTCTCCAATGTATCTACCTGACCCCCTACCTTAGTGTCATCAGCAAACTTGCTGAGGGTGCAATCCATCCCCTCATCCAGGTAATTAATAAAGATGTTGAACAGTACTGGCCCTAGAACTGATCCTTGGGGCACTCCACTTGAAACTGACCACCAACCAGACACTGAGCGATTGACCACTACCCATTGGGCCCATTTGTCAAGCCAGTTTTCTATCCATCTTACAGTCCGTGTATCCAATCCATACTTCCTTAACTTATGGGCAAGAATATTGTGTGAAACTGTATCAAAAGCTTTGCTAAAGTCAAGGTATATCACATCCACTGACTTCTCCATGTCCACAGAGCCAGTTACCTCATTGTAAAAGCTAATCAGATTGGTCAGGCATGACTTGCCCTTGGTGAATCCATGTTGACTACTCTTGATCACTTTCCCCTCCTCCAAGTGCCCCAAAAGGTTGTGTTGATGCCTCAGTTTTCCCGGTTGTAAAACAGGAATACTTTTCTATATTTTGTAATTTTATACTGGGATTTAATCCTTAGGTGGAAGGCACTGCCTCTATGCAAGTTATTTTTCATCATTATCATCATCATCTGGACTGTACTCCTTAAAGAATGAATTCAAAAATATTCTTAGTACAATTGAAAATGCACTTGTATAAAATCACGGACAGTCAACAGATGATTATAGTAATTATTAATTCAGTGGGTCAGTCACTGGAATTGCATAGAAAGATTACCAATTCTTGCAACATATATAGCAGATGAAAACAATTAATTGTTCTAAATTCAGCAATATGTGTTTCCAGTTCATTTGTGCTGTCTCCAAGACAGTTTGTGAACAGAATATTTACTTATTGGAGGAATCTTTAAACAAGTTTGGATAATAAATAGATTGACTTAGGTTTAAATGTAGTATGCCTAACCTGTGTTTCTGTATTTTCAGGTTTCTTGTTCTCCCAGAGGGGTGAATGTTTGGGTCAAGGATACAGTGTATTTATGCAGCCGCTCAGGTCAAGTATTAACTGTCAGCATTCAGATGAATGGTTGGCTACATGCTGGAAATCTAATTTGTCCAGCTTGTTGGGACTTCTGTGATTCCTGTCCCCCTGAAGAGGATCCTCCAGATTCTAACATAACGAGATCACCTTCTATTGGTAGGTTTGTTTGTGATTTGTTTATGTGAAATAAAGATAGGTAAAACATCTGAAACTTTAGAGGATTTTGTGTCAGTTGTTGGAAAGTACTGTGCTACAGGATTGCAGCAATGTAATTACTTGTAAATAACTCAAACAATTTTTATTTTGATTAGATTGGAAATGTAAGGGCTTGTCTACACTAGCCCCTTTCTTTGAAGGGGCATGGTAATCAGCTTGAACAGGGAACAGCAATGAGGTGCTGTGATGCATATGCAGCACCTCGTTAGGCTAATTTTCACCGCGCGAACTTTGAAGTTGGTAACTTCAAAGTGCTGGCAAACTGCTTAGCTGCAGGCACTTCGAAGTACCTGTGAAACTTTGAAGTGCCCTTACTGCTAAAAAGCTTTGGAAGTAAGGGCACTTCAAAGTTTCACAGGTACTTCGAAGTGCCTGCAGCTAAGCAGTTTGCCAGCACTTTGAAGTTACCAACTTCAAAGTTCGCGCGGTGAAAATTAGCCTAACGAGGTGCTGCATATGCATCACAGCACCTCATTGCTGTTCCCTGTTCAAGCTGATTACCATGCCCTCTTCAAAGATGAGGGTTAGTGTAGACAAGCCCTACATGTTTTTTATCCTGCTGTAAACATCTTTGAAGAAAGACTATTGACTACTAAGTAAATCAAAACAGAGGGGCAAACCCTCCCTTCTCCTCTTCTCTAAAATCCTGAAAATGTTGACCGGGAAGGGAGCAGAGCTAGAAGGGTGGTATCTTAATACTGCACAGTAATATTTCTGCTGGTCTAGGGTAAGAAATACATCTGGGGAAGAGCTACTTCACATTATATAATCTCTGGAAGTCCTCCCAGAGATGTCTCTGCAGCCTATGAAACTTCCAGTAGCTGACAATGCACCAGTGTGTTACCACCTCGTGGTTACCACCTTTACAAGTCTGGAGTCCTGCTTGTAGCCTTCAGTGAGATGTTAAATTAACTCTCTTGTAATTTCACTTACAAACTTTACTTCATGGGGATAAAATAACATATATAACTGAACATATATAATCACTCCCTGGAGAGGTGGCTGTATGAGTTTTATTTTTTAACTGGTTGTCTTTCTTTACTGACTTGGAGCTTTCATTTTTTGTTAATTTGTTTTGCCTGGCTGCTTTGTAAAATGAAAGTTGTTAATGAAAATCACATCATTTGCCTTATTTGCACTAATGGTGCATTACTTTCCCGTAATTCCTAAAATGTTCTTTAGTCCTTAGATATGCTGGCCATATTCCAGCTTGAGTAAAACCTGCCTGCCGTTAATTGAATATGCTCTGTAGCTTCTCTTGACCTTAAATTTCTGTTTAATTCTCTTGCAAACTGTTAAAACAGCTATTGTGTTCCATCCCAGAAGTGGCCAAATGTCAGTGGAAGGAATCAGCATATAGCTTGTAAAGTTTTTCTAGGATTAAAAACTCAATTTACCTTCTAATAATTAATATAGTTCTAGTATCTGCTTTAGGTTTAACATAATGTACTCTGTGTTCTTTGGCTACGGTTACACTTCATTCCCCTTTTGGAGGAGGAATGCAAATAGGGGAGATAGAAAATGCAGCTGAAGTGCTGATTTACAAATTTTATGCCTCATTTACATAATCTCACGCAATCTCACTTCAGGAAGAGACTTTTCTGAAAGCAAAAACAGCCATGTAGACAAGATTACTTTGGGGGGGGGGGCGAGTTTTTGAAAGAACCTTTCTTCCTACTTTATTATAAATCAGTAGAAAAACATTCAGTAAGAACTTTATGTAAGCTCCCTCTTTCAGTTCTCTTCCCCCCATTTCTTTGCCTCAGTTCTGTGGTTTGGTTTTCCGTGTTCTACTGTTATGGAAATCTACATCAGAATTACTCAGAAAACAAACTCTTGGGAAAGCCTGAGGCAATTAAAATGTTGTCTTTTTTCCCCCCACCCCCACTTTTGCCCCTCCTGTTCCTTTTCTTGCTGTGTTCAGCTATTTTCTGACCATTTTCAGAGCTGATAACCTGAATCAACTGGGGAAGCAACACGGAGCACTTTTGATCGTAAGGCTTAATCATGTTACTCTTGCCGAGTTCCTAGCCCTGAAAGATTAATATGCATCAATATAGGCAGTATTTGAAATGAAGTTTGTACATCTTCATGCTTGTTAAATTGTTCATTATTCTATGTCTTAAGTGTGTATGTTGTAAACTGTATTATCTTTATTTTTTAATTTAGATTTGTGCTCCTGTTCCTCCAGCCTGGTTGTAACTCTCTGGCTATTGATGGCTAATTTGACTCCTTTGCTGGCAGGATTTCTTCTTTGTGTGTGGAACTGAATTAGATGTGAGTAAAAAATGTACTTACTCCAAGACTTCACTTCCATGCTGCACTCCACGAGTCAAGAACACCACCATTGTGCAGTATCTGCAGGCAGCAGTCTCACACGGAACAATTGCCTTCTGGTCTATCTCACAGCAAGTAGCACTCCGGCTTGTAGCCAAGAAGGTGCTGAGAACAGCAGCTAGTTTTTAAGAGGAAGCAATGTTTACTATGTTTTCTCAATAAGTGCCAGTATTTTTTGAATTCATATCTTTAATTTTAACACTAAACTTTGGGGATCAAATATGCTGGGCTGCGTTAGGCAATGTGGCAACTCGGTCATTAGTGGTATACAAGTGAAACTGTAAGAACACTTCTTGACTTTCATTTTGCTAAATCATCTGTGTAAGTGGTAACAGGGTTGTTGGGTTTTTTTGTTTTGTTTTGTTTTGTTTTGTTTTTAAGGAGTTCTCAAACTGGAGATATACCTCAATGTTTCTTTAGTCAAAAGCCATGTAAAAATCAGTTTCCATCACTGCTACAAACCAGGGCTGAAACGGGCTTTTAACATGGTCTTGCCATTTCAGCCACACACACTGGCCATTTCTACAAGGCCACTTCCTTTGGAAGTGGCATGCTAATACACAGAGCGAAAGATGCTAATGAGGCATAACATCACACTGTGTAGAAGCGCAGCTCCGGGGCCACGCTTCTACATGGCGTTTTGGAATCCAGAAAAATGGTCTTCCGGACTCCAAACCACATGATATTATGCTAATGAGGTGTGGGAAATTTGCATCCGCACCTCATTAGCATATTTCACTCCGTGTATTAGCATATAGAAATGGTACTGAGACATACCCACACGAAACTGATGGTATTGCATTGCTTCCAAAATACCATTCTGTACTTTTGAAACTTATGATGAATTGATGGTCTATTTTTTGATAAAATGTGTTTCTTTACATTTATTTAAGCTCTTATAGCTGAACAAAATGAACTTCTGATTTTTCTAAACAAAGAAAATATTTTAGGAATCCCATTTTAGCTTTTTGAAGCCCACTTTCATTTAACGTGTGCCAATTATATGAAGACTGATGCACTAAATATTTGAATTATGCCAGGGTAACTTTTAAGAACAGGGAACACTAATGTTTGATGCGAGGGTCAAAATATTTCACTTCACTGCACTATTTTTTGTCCTTTATCTTCAATACCAGTATCAAATTGCAGGACTGGAGTGAAGTGGGTAATGCTATAAGGGCGCATCCACATGGAGCTGTTCTCTCAGTAGCTCCATGCTAATGAGCAGTCTCGCGATTGCAAATGGCTGCTCATTAGCATACTCGTGGCTAACTAGCATAGGTGTGCAAGATCTTGCTGGTGGCGGTAAACAAGCTGTGTGGACATGCCTCTGCTGGTAAAAACCCCCTTTGTCATCAGCCCCTTATGCCTGAACTTTTTCAGGTGTAAGGGGCTGGTAACAGAGGGGGTTTTTGCTGGCAGAGGCATAGTCACACGGCTGGTTTACTGCTGGGAGGAGCCTCTGGTGGCATAGAGATCTTGTGCAGCTATGCTAATTAGCCACATGAGTATGCTAATGAGCAGCCATTTGCAAGACTGCTCATTAGCGTGGAGCTGCTGGGAAAACAGCTCCGTCTAGACCTGCCCTAAGTGTTTAGACCTAAGCAGCAGTGGGTAATGAAGAGTTCTATTCTGGATGTATAATGTGAACACACAACACCTGTACTTGACTTTCCTTTGGGGAAAAAATAGTGGAACTGGCAATCTAACAAAGACAATGTTAATTATTTTAGGCCAAAACAAGTTTAAAACACTAAGAAATCTATAGGCTGGCTCTTCTGATGGACAGATGACTGAACTCTGAAATGAAACTGTGAAGTTTTAAAACATTGATAAGAAAACAGCTATTTTAAACCATTTTAATATGGTGTTTTTAAGCCAGGGCATATTGGACTATAAAAGAAGTTAGTGGTGGACAAAATCTGCATTTAGAGAAATGTGTAGAATGTCATCTGTACAGGATGGCTGCTCCTGGGGCACTTTACAAATGCAAATTTGCCCATATCTGACCCCTTTTGGACTTACAACTAAGTCTTGCTTGCCCTGCTCAGTCTGTCCATACTGATGGTTATGATTCTCAGAAAACTGTTTCCATTACAGGTGTGAGGGGGGCAGGACTTCCTAGTGTTTCCAGCCTATAAAAAGACAAGGAGAACAAGTATCTTCTAATGTCCCTTTAGGCTGCTATAAGACAATGGATTTGTCAGGGACTTGCTCCCTCTTTGCAAGGAAAAAAACAGTGGGGATATGGAAGAAAAGTCCTTTGGTCACAGATGAACTTGTCTTCATACCAGATTCCATTATAGATGTATACATGTTAAAGAAAAATCTTTGTGTGCCTATTGCATTTTTTATATTCTTGTAAAATAGAGCTTTTGTGCTGTGACCAATGTCCCTGAAAAACCCCCTTTGCTACACAAGTTAAACCTGCCATAAGGAATCACAGTTGAGAATCCTTTGCATTGGACTAATCCAAATTATGTACACTGCTTTAAATTACATGAGTCCTAACTATGTGTGTTTTGAAACACTATAACGGGTAAAATGGTTTAAATGCATAAAAATGTGGATTAATATCCTAAAATAATGAATGGATTGATAATTTTAATATATACAAAATGCAACAAAAGTGTGAAATGGTTTCTTGAACTCATAGTGGTCCTGAAGATTTTAGGCCCCAGAGGTTGATATTGTATCTATTGTCTGTTGTGCAATAATAGAATTTAAGTCGCATCATTCAGCGATGATGCTTTTTATACTTGAACATTTTTCTTGGTTATATTTTCTTAATAATTTAAAATATTTGCACTGATGCAACTTTCTGAATAACTTCATACCTGTTAAGCATTCTTACCAGTGTTAATTTATTGCACTTGACATTTGGTATCCTGGTCTCCCTGTCTGTACAAATGTGAAACTTGCTGTCTTTGTATGAATAATCTTGTCTTCAACTGATCAGTTATCTGTCCCAGTTGCTCAGTCTTTCCTCTGAGAATTTAGTGAAAAGGTGGCTTGAAAAGTCAGTGTTTTCCTACTTGTGTGTTGTATACTATACAGTGAAGTGAAAGTGGTCATCTTGCATTGTAGAGGGAGAATTCACCTACCTGTCAGAAGGCTTTGAGGCAGATTTAACTTTACTTGCTGAGTAGTTGCTTTAACCCACTGAAGTGAAAATATAATCGCCTTAATAATCTGAGATTTCAGTCACAAAATCTGTGAGAACATGCAGCAGTCAAGAATCCAGGTATAAACAGTAAAATTGGAAGTGACTTCCCAATTTTTGCATCCCCCCAAAAAAAACAGAATTTGAACAGGTTAAATCAAACACTTCATATTTTTATACTGGTGAGCTAATGACAGGTAGCCCCATTGTAGTAGCAATGTGATGGCTGTAGATGTGATGAGGTTGCCTTTAAGGTGAGAGTGATATGTTGGTTGTCAGTGCAGTGGAAGTACCCTTTCCATCTCAGAAGGAACAGTCGAATAAAACAGCCTACCTCAGCTTTCTACACTGTCTTAGATTTAAATATTCAACACTACTGTTAACTTCCAAATCTCAAGCCGAATAAGTAAAAACATCTCAGGTTTTTAAGACCAGAATTAGATTAGGCAGCATAAGCCATTTCAGAATGCAAAATATATTTCTGAAAGTCCTAGTTTAAGCAGTCATTTAGGTAGACAACACTGAAGGCTGCCGAATGAAATTGTTGGTGTTATTCTTCTAAAATAACCTGTAGGAACCTACTCTAGTTTCCTACTTGCGATTATTCTGTGATGTACTGATTACTGCATTTTGTGTGTATTACAGCCAGCTTTCTTCCTGGCCTAGCAAATAAGTTACTTGACTTGCTATAGCTGAATTTTCTTGATTTATGTAATAGATAAAATATTTATTTTGTAAAGAAAGACATATATGCTTATAAGAAAAAAGTCTCATGTCTCCAAGATGTTTCCATTTTTCCTAGTTTTAATCTAAAATGGTAATTGAAAGGTCAGGTGATCTAAATTGAGGAATACAGTAGTGACAATGCTCTCAAAATTAGAGAGAGAGAAGGATAGTCCTTGGTCAGACAGACAGTATGCAATGAGCAAAGTTCTCCAAACCACTGGGCAGTTGTCTTGTTCCAGTATTCTGTTCTCCTAAATGATCTGAGATCTTGATCTTTGGTCTATTGCAGGAGGATCTAAGGAGAATTTTGCTCCTATATTTTACCTGACAGATGATACAAAGTAATTATCTTTCTGATGTACCCTAATATACTAGGGTCTAAAATCATGTGTCAGCTGCTCTTCATTAGAAGGGGCAGTGCCTATTTTCAAATATTTTGTTTCCTGAAATATTTTCTACACTAATGTATCTCAGTACAGCTGGAGAGGTGTACTTTCTTCCTCAAAGTTCCTGTTGTTATCCAGTTGGCAAACATTGGCTGAGTGCATAAGGCTTCTGCAAAGTGATATTCATGAGACCACGTTGATGTAAGGTTCTGTACGCATATATCACTTTGCAACGTTAGGGTCCAAGTTTATGCATTAAGTGGTAGGTTTGTGTGGTGTATAGCATTTGGCATACATGAACGAATCTCAGCTTTTTGAAATACAAAGCTTATGCTAAAGACACAACTGTTTTGGATGAGCGGACTGACTGTGACCATGAGTATGTTTCCTATTTCAGTATAGAATGTAAATGTAGGGAAAATTTTGCATTGTTTTTGTGACTGGAATTGAGCATTAAGGGCTAACTTTTGTTTGTGTTGTTATGAGTGGAAGTTCTTGTTAGGTACTGCCAACAATGAAACAAATCCTTGTACATCAATAAATACTTATCTAGAAAATTGTATCTGTGTTGCCCTTCTCAGAGAATGACACACGTTCTAAATTCAAACACTGAACACAAGGAGAAAGTAATTTATATTGTCAATTATTTTTAACAGTGCCTTTGAAAAATGCAATTACAGCAAATATTTATAAATTTAGCAGAGGTAATTGCTTTATACTTACATGAACTACTACTTAATATACATCATCTGACCCTGAAAATGCTATATAATATGACAATGACTTCAAATGCAGTTTGGCTGACTAAGGAAAGAAAGAAAGGGCCCAGAAACTCTAACCCATGAGTGCGTTTTCCATTTAGAATCACCCAACATAATTTACATTCAATCCTAAAAAGGCTTAGGTTGACGTTTTCAAAACTGTAGAAATTTAGACTCGGACTTCCCATTGAAATTGATGGGAGTTGTGTGGCTGTTTCCTAATCATTGTTACGGCTGAGATTTTTTGGTTTTCATAGTTCTGTATTTTAATATGAACAAATCAATGTAAAGGACATAATGGAGTTCCTTGTGAACTGTGGAAGAAAAACAATTTCCTAATACAAAAATCTTTTCAACTTTGTATAGAGAATTTATAACACGGTTACTTATCCACTAGCAAGTGTGTGAAATAGCGGCAGTTTGGTGCCAAAAAATAGGTTATAGTTTATCTTAATGTACATATTTTCCAAAAGGGTTTGAATACAAAAAAGTACCACAAATCATTCATACATGGCCTTTAAGCCTGGAAAATATCAAATGTACCCAAATAGCTACAAAGCAGCATTTTAAAAGTTAAGTTACAGCCTTGAAATTTGGCTGCCAACTGCAAAATAATTTAAAATCTTGGTTCATGAGTCAGGATGGGTGTCACTAAGATTCAGAAATTATGTAGTAATTTTGAGTGTAGAATGGGTGAAGGCAGTGTTTATTTAATCTCTAGGAGGAACACGGTTGTGTTTGCAGTGCTTGCTGTCTACTGCATGATACATGACATTGCACTGACCCTCCTACCTAGAGTCAAGCAGCAGCATACTGATTTACCACAGTACTGATGTAGGAAGTCTGTGTGCGTTTTTACAGCAGTTACTTTGTGCGTGTATAGCAGTGAAACATAAAAGGTTTTAATGTCACTGGCCAAATTGTACCCATCTTTGCACACTTGCAACCCCACTGAAATCAACAACATTGTACATGGTATAGTTTGGGTTGAAGTTTGGACCCTATTTATCAGTTTTAGATACTTTTTACTATATTGACTAATGGTAATTACTAGGCATCAATTGTTGAAAAATTCTGATGCTAAACACAAATGCATTTCATACTATTTTTTAGTCCCTCCAAAATTCTTCTGCTTTAAGAAGTTGATGAAAATCCCTCACCAGGCCACTTGGGAGCTTCAGAGGTAAGATTTTCATTATATTAAACTGCTTTGTGCATGTGCGTCTACAGAACATGCATATTTGAAGAGACTAACAATTATATTTTTTCATGAGCATTTTCTACTAGGAAACCGAATTTAGTAAATAATTGAAATGCAGTTGTGATTTACGGGAACTGGATAAGCTTGTTTGGCAATGCTGAGTAGTTTTTAATATAGAAAAGTTAACATTGATTTATTTTCCATGTGTTTTTTCACCAAATTACATGCACCATTTCTGTGAGAGAAATATTAGTGGGCAAAGTGATGGACTGCATGAGAACTAGTTTTGATAGGAGTAAGGGACAGATGAGAATGGGGGACTGCATATAATTAACTGACAGGAAAGAAAAGAATTCTCTTGGGAATGATTCTGAAAAGGTCAAACTCATTCCTTGGAGATAGTGTGGAAATATTCAGGTTGACTTTCCAAGAAAGAAAACTACGTTGCCTTTACAAAGAGTTATGTGCCACATGACTTATTTGGCTGCTTTTATTTACTGTTATGTAGAGAGAAGCCCAGAAGAGTTGAGTGCACAACCAGATAAGCCACCTGAAATTGTTACATGTGTTGAGGATGATTTTGTAGACAAGAGATGAACTCCTGGACCAACCTACCCTCATAGCAGATCTGGTAGACAGTTGAAAACAATGGAAACCTACAAGAAAAATTAAAATTATTAAAGTGGTTTTGAAAGTTTACTTTATGTAAATAGCTCCAATATTCTTGATGCCTATGAAAACAGAGTTTGAGGGGGAAAGTGCTGTCTTTTTCTGTCTGAGTAGTATTCCTGCCTGGGGGAGTTCTGCGCCACTGCGCAGTAGCACAGAATTTAGTGGAAATTAACATGCCTGCAGAATATCCTTTTTCCAACAAATGGACTGCAGTGCAGCTCGCCATCACTTGGGGCTGCTGAACTAGACAGAGCCCTGTAGGCACAGAGAAGACAGCTGGGAAGAGGGAGCTAGAGCTTTCCTGGTAGCTAGAGTTCTCAGCATGCTGGGAGTGAAAGGAGAGGGTGACACACAGAAACCATCAGACTGTTTCTTCCCGTAGATCCCTTGAGTTTGGAGATAGAAGGGGCAGGTACCTGGGCAAGGGATCCCTGCAGTTGGGCTATGGATGGGTTGTGAAAGGGGGCAGAGAAACAAGAACTGGGTTTTCATAAGGGTTTCTTTAACTTTCTGCTCGCTGGGGAATTTTTATTTGTCTGTATAGTTATAGACCAACAGGCCTCATGCAGCCCCTGGGGCTCCTCCACCTATGGTCCATGGACCCTCTGACTGCCGCTCTGCCCCATGCACCTCACACACCGAGGCACTGGAGCCCCACACGTCGTAAGCCTCCCTCCCACCGCTGGTGTGCAAGAGATGTGTGGCGGGTGGGGGACAACCAGGGGTTGAGGGGAAGTCTGTGGGTCCACAGGTGGAGCCCCAGATGGCCACAGGCTGCTATGGCCCACAGAAGTGACGGAGGGTCACTCTCGCAGCCCACTATTCAGGGTTGCCCATCCCTTTTACACATTCCCTTATTCCCACTTAGTTTTGTGGGAGTAAGGGAATGTCAAAGTGGAGCACTGATTTTGAAGCTGCCCGCATCTACGCTGCCAGTCTGCATTTCGAAGTCTGCACTTCAAAATTCATGTGGCTGCCATTAGGCTCACGAGGCGCTGAATAGGCATGAGAGCGCCTCATTAGGCTGCTTTGAACTGCCTCATTACCATGTCCCCTCTGACAGGATGGGGGGGTGTAGAAACAGCCTCTGACATAGACATATCTTCTGACAGGCACTTTGAACTGTAGCGTTATTTTTTAAAAAACATGCAGAAATTTTTGGCACAGAATATTTAATTCTTGCGGCACAAAATGCCCCAAGTGTATTAGGATGTAAAAGTTTGAAGGGTTTTCACTCTGGTTATTTTTTCTCTTTTCATTATTTTTCCCCCTTTTTCTCTGAAAACTTTAGACCTTTTCTACCTTCGTATTTTTTTGTAGAGATTGTCTAGATGACAGGAGAGCTAGTTGTAGGATTAAGACATCAGTTATAAAAAGAATGAAACTGGACCAATTGAGAGGAAAAGTATTAGATTGTTTATCTTAGGGTAAGGAAGGCATATGCCTATTTTAACACACATGCTTCACATAAAATGCCCAGAACTACACGCTAGCCTTAACCATCACAGGAGAAAGCTGTATGGTAAAAACTCAGCAACCTGTGCATTCAATAAAGGACCTGTAAAGCTCTCACTTTTGCTCACTACTTCTCCCAAGAAATCTTTCAGCACCAGGATGTGATCTTCCTGGTATTTCTAAGGTAAAAGCATTCGGGTCTGAACTTCACATGGCTTTCCTTACAAAGCCTTAAAGCAGCAAAGAATTTTTTTTTTCCTTTTGCTGGTTGCCTTTTAAGTTAGATACTTGTACAGTCAAGAAAGAGAGAATGGAATTGATTTGAGGCATTGTGGGTGGAGTTGTAAGCAGTTTATTACAGACAAAAATGTTTATAAGCATACTCTTTCTTCAGTCTTCCAAGTTATATATTAAAATATTGAATAATCCAGGCTCAGGACCCTACTTGATATGCCCTTCTAGCCTGACAACAAACACTTTAACTACTTGAGTATTGTCTTTTAACATGTTGTTGTGTACTCACCTCTCACTAATTTCATGTAGACCGGTTTTCCCTAAGTTGTTAGAGATGATCTCAAAAGCCTTACAAAAATGAAGATACCACATCTGTTGCTTCCTTCCCCATCCACTAGGTTAGTAACCCATCAAAGCAGGTTAGGTTGGTTTGTTGTGATTTGTTCTTGGCAAATCTATGGTGGCTTTTCCTTATAAACCTATAATCCCCTGGATGCTTACAAACTGATTTGTCTAATAATTTCATCTAGTATTTCTTCAGGTATCAGTGTTAGTCTGATTGAGCTATAATTTCCCAGGTCCTCTCTATTCTTTTTAAAGTCCTCTGATACCTCACCAATACTTGATGAGTACTTAAAGACAGTTTTTAATTGTTCCCAGATTGCTTAATTATGTAACTAGGATGAATTTAATCAAGCCTTGCAATCTTGTTCTTTCCCTATTCTGACAAAAAGCAGTCATGTAGCACTTTAAAGACTAGCAAAATAGTTTATTAGGTGAGCTTTCGTGGGACAGACCCACTTCTTCAGACCATAGCCAGACCAGAACAGACTCAATACTTAAGGCACAGAGAACCAAAAACAGTAATCAAGGAGGACAAATCAGAAAAAAATGATCAAGGTGAGCAAATCAGAATACAGGGGTGGGGGGGAAGGTCAAGAATTAGATTAAGCCAAGTATGCAGACGAGCCCCTAGAGTGACTCAGAAAGTTCCCATCCCGGTTTAAACCACGTGTTAATGTGTCAAATGTGAATATAATATTTGAATATATTCAAATTCGGCACATTAACACGTGGTTTAAACCGGGATGGGAACTTTCTGAGTCACTCTAGGGGCTCGTCTGCATACTTGGCTTAATCTAATTCTTGACCTTTCCCGGCGCCCACTTTCTGATTTGCTCACCTTGATCATTTTTTTTTCCTGATTTGTCCTCCTTGATGACTGTATTTGGTTCTCTGTGCTTTAAGTATTGAGTCTGTTCTGGTCTGGCTATGGTCTGAAGAAGTGGGTCTGTCCCACAAAAGCTCACCTAATAAACTATTTTGCTAGTCTTTAAAGTGCTACTTGACTGCTTTTTGTTTTGACAGTGTATGGACTAGCACGGCTCCCTCTGTTACTTTCCCTATTTTGGACTATGTAGAGTCATTAACCATTGGTCATTTTTGTTATTGGTCATTAACCTTTTTAGTGAAGACTGTAACCCAATAGGCATTAAACACCTCAGCCTTCTTGACGTCATCAGTTATTAATTTTTTCATCCCATTTAAACAACCTACACATTCCTTCATCTTCTCTTGAGCTAATGTATTTACAGAACTTCTTTCTTATTGCCTTTTTTGCCCTTGGTAGGCAACTCATTTTCTGTTATTCTTTCTCATTGTCCCTGCATACTTACACTGTTCTTTTGTACTCTTCCTTAACAATTCATCTATGTTTCCACTTTCTGTAGCATTCCTTTCTGGTTTTCATTTAAGGAAACTGTTAATTGGCACTGTGCTACTAATCATAGAAATGTTCAGCGCACAAGCATTCTTTGTTTAGAAAGATTATTCTGTATAGCATAGAAAGGGAACACACTAGTTAGTGTCTACCTGAATCAGTACATGGTGTAAGAGCGGCAGAAGGCAAGAAATCTTAGTTATCTGAAGACCAAGTACACGGGCTGCCGCCCCCCCGCATCTCTCACTTTCCTTTTTTGGAAATGAGCAGTGCTAGGTGAAGCAGTGAATTCTGCATGCCATTCAGCCTCTGGCTTTTTCCTTTGATAACCAGTAAAGGGGCAGGCTTATATGAATAGTGATGCTTAAGGCTAAGATGTAGTCCTGGGCATGTTAAGTCATGAAGAGGACACAGGCAGTAAACAAAAATTCACAGCCTGTGACCTATCCCTGACTTGTACTATATGCCCTTAATGAAAATTTGGAGTGCTCTGTGGTTGGCAGGGCTGGTAGGCTGCCTACCATGCTCCAAGTGGCTCCCTGAAATTGGAAACAAATCCCATGGCTCCTAGGCAGAGGCATCGTCGGGGGGGCTCCAGGCACTGCCCCTGCGTCAGCTCTGCAGCTCCCATTGGCTGGGAACCACAGCCACTGAGAGCTGAGGGGGTGATGCCATCAGGCAGAGGCAAGGACCCAAGAGACATACTGCTACTTCCAGGGAGGACCTGGAGTCCATGTCCTAGCCTCTGTCCTAGCCACGAGCCCCTTTTACACGCCCAAACTTCTGCTGATGGGGAATGTGGTGGCCTGAGACAATCCCAGTTGGCCCAGGGGCTGCCCAGGCAGCACCTAGACCAGCTATACTGGCCATTACAGAAGTCACAGAAAATCATGGAATCCATGACAGACTCTTGCAGCCTTAGTGGTGATGCCTGGAGTTGAGACACCTGTCCTTTGTGAACATGGACAGACTATTGACTTGTTTCATAAAGACCTTTAAACAGTTGTGAACTAGTAATGGCTTTTGGTCCTAAGAAGTCTGCCAACTTGCTATTCAAAAACATAAACTACTTACTTATCAACCATGTTTTTCTGTTTCAGGATCTTGTAGACTTCAGCAGAAGTCTGAGGACCTTGTAGCTTTTGTCCATTCAACATCTCTTTTTCCAGCTCCTCAATTGACTAGAAGAAATTAATGCGATCACACAAACAGAATAAAAGGAAGCAGCATAACTGAACAGTGTGCTTCAAACAGAAGGGCTCTGAAAACATCAGACAAAAGAATCCGGTGACTAAACTGCAGCCTACGTCTGCCTTGTACTTTTGTTATAGGCCAAGTGATTAGTGAACAGAAGGCAGTGGGAGGGTTGAACAGATTCTTTCTCAGGTTCCTAAGCAGTGGCTGACATACAGTCCATATTATATAACCTTTGATTTTTATAAACACAAGGAAGCGGCACCTGATGTGCTTGTTTTAAGGGGGAAGATGTTTGTTTTGTTTGTTTGTTCTGGAATTGTGGGATACTATTTTGTTTCCTTCCAATTTGTTTTAGTCCATCTTTCTGCAGTCCACTGCTTTCACTCCTTGGAGTGCTTGGAATAGTAAGTGTTATGCCATTCCCTGAAACCATCTCTGCACTTGGCAAGGAGAGCAAAACCCTCCCCTCTTAGATCAAAGGGAGTGTTGCTGCTGGTATTATCCATCTGTCAGGAAGATGACGCTGTGTGTAAAGCACAATTTATTAACATATGGTCTTATGATGCCGCAAAAATGTCCCTTACTTTTCCTGTCCGCACAAAGGCTTCCGCCACTTTCCTGTTGCGTCCCCCGTAGCATGTAGTGATTAGATCAGCAACGCCACAACTCTCCAGAAAAGTAGCTATGGATACTGGACCCCTGCAGAATAGCTTTGCAAAGGCTACCATTTCCATGAGGCCCAAACGAATAACTGCTGCTTTTGTATTATCACCAAAGTCCAATCCATCGCAGAATCCAGCTCCTACTGCCACTATGTTCTAAAACCAGTTTATTGGAAAAAGGTGCAAAAGAGAGAAGGAAACTAAGTTAGATAGGACATGCAGTTCTTTGGTAGCATATGCTAATTGTAAGAGTGACAGAGATAGCTGTGTTAATTATTTTGTTAGTCTTTAAAGTGCTACATGACTGCTCTTTAATTGTAAGAGAACACAGTAAACCTGTTTTCACCTGAACACACTCAGATATTCTGATTCCATATACTTACGAGAATACTTCATAGCACTCAAATATCTAATTGCTACCAAATGTCAAGTAGTTGGACTTCTATGGCCTAAAACTGTTCCCACTGTTATTTCTGGGTTCAAAATGAAGGGATGTTGCAAAAATTTAGCCTATATAATGCATATGGAATATTTCCCCCTTGTTTCCAGGGTGGCAGTGGGATTGGAGTGACCCCTGGTTTTCTTGCTTTCAACTGAATCATTGCTCAATCTGGGTTTCTACATCCAGGAACTGGTTTGCAGGAATTCATGCTTCTTTAGCTCAAACCTGGCTTATGCCTATACAAACATTTTGCTCCCTAGTACAGAGGGCTAGGTCAGTGGTTAGAATAGTGGCCTTATAAAGCCAGGGTTATGAGTTCAATCCTTGAGCTGGGAGGGGTTGCAAGGGCCTGGCATAGGTTAGATTTTAAAAGAACAAATCTGTCCTGGATGGTGATAGGTCCCACTGTGAGTGCAGGGGACTGGCCTTGATGATCTCTTGAGCTCCCCTCCAGTTCTATGAGATATGTTTATCCAAGTCTCTAAAAGTTGAAGAGACTTGCTCGCCAAACTAATCAAAAATATCTCTCCTTTGTACTCAAACAGTGTAGTTCACATGTGTTATTGAAATAGATGAATTAGTGTAGCTACTGTTTGAGTTTGAAGTCCTGGAAATTCTTCATTCCTCAGTTGTGCTCTCTGCATCCTCTCTGAAGGTCTCATTTCAGTAGGAGCAGAACTGAGTTATCACCATACAAAAAACACTCCCCTGGGTGGTTGAAAACTTCCTGGGATAAATGTTTGTAAATAACTAATTTACTTGTAAGTAAACCACACACAAATTCAGCACAAACCAGCCCTGTGTTTTGTCAAGACTATAAATTACTGAGTTGTACACTGGAGTGCATTTTCAATGTGTTCCAAAGCTAACTGTTATCTCACTTAAGTGCTGCTCAGAACAGGCTTCAACTTCAGTATTAGTTCTGATTTTCACTGCAGCTGCGTGCAGAAGTCCTAGTCCGGATTGGAGTGTCACTATTCCTGAGTGTTACAAAGCCACGAGGAGACATGGTTTCTGCCCCACCGTACTTACAGTATGTCCCCATAAGCTGTGGTTTGAACTTTGGAAAGAACATTTGCTTAAAAGAATACTAACAATCCTTTTGCCACCTCTTTAAAACTCTCTCTCTCTCTCTCTCTCTGTGTGTTGGATAAAGAAATCCAACTTAAGTTGCATGTTACAGTTATGAGCTGGATGACCTTGTCTATTGTGATTTTTTTATTACAGAAATGCCTTGAGGTACCATATAAGATCAAGGTAACATTGTGCTTTATGTTGGACATGCACATGCTAGGACTTCCTAACCATCGGTGATGGATATGCTCTATCTAGACAAAGTATTGAGGACACACATACCTACAATAAGGAAAACATTTATATGATCTGTTTTGGAATGCTTTATAAACAAATATGCCTCAACCCACTTAGAGATACGTAACTATTCCAATATGACTTGTCCAAGTCCATCTAACAGCTCTAGACCATGGAATCTTTAAACAAGACATGAGGGTAGAATTTGCACCTAAAAAAATGTGTTTGATTTGGAATCACTAACTTTTAAGGCTCCGCAGATCTCCACAGTATCACAGTCATCCACCACGGTAATCCTGAAATTTGGGGTCTGCATTAATTCTTTAAAGATCGTCCCATGCTTTTCATTTTTGCACCCTGTGGAAGAAAGGAGGGGAGTGATGCATTCTTTCTTTACTACACAAGTCACAGGGTGGACAAAATGTGTATGTTTACAAAATATAGAAGTAGGCAGATGACTGTGAGGGAAGGGCTTGGGTTAGGTTTTGTCATGTGTATTATTAGACTTTATTAAAGGCAGCTTTGTGAATCAATACCTGTTCTTGCAGCTGGCAGCCAGTATAACTACATATGTCAAAATGCATGAGCAAAATATTTGTCCAATAACACCTCAAGGGATTACAGATAGCCTTCAGCACCCATTTCTGCCCTATGGTTGTGGTTAGACTATAATTCCAAACCTTATCAACTGTTTCCTAGTCTAAATTTAGTTTCTTACAGTGAAAGCAGATTTACAAAAAAAAATGTGCCTTCCATTGCCCAGCCCTAGGGCTACAGAGTGAGCACTAGGTTGAGATAAACTCCTTAGCTCTAATCCTGGCTCAGATGTTGACTTACAGTTTGGGTATGGCCAAGTCACTTAACCTATTGGCAGGGTGGTGTCATCGGTTTCTTCTTAAACCCTTGTTCTCAGGCTGGTGTGTAGGTCAATTAATGTTTGCGGTTTGCTTTGAAAAACGCAAAACAATGTCAGTGCTAATACTACCAATCCATGGGGTAACTGTCTCAACACCAAATGCATTCTCATTTACAGGGGGATCCATAGGTAAAGACTGGCAATATTTGTACTGTTAGAAAAAGTGGTGCTACAAGCCATAATGAAGTTGTGGGTCAGATGATTAAAATACTGCCATTTTGTATAGGGATGGCGTGGATGTGCTATTGAGAAAGCTCTATGGGGAATCTCTGAATGATGCTTTATCTGACATTCAGAAAGTTGTGTTGGCCTTTTCTTTTCATAAGAACTACATGGCCCTGAGGTTCAGGGGGGCTGAACATCAGCCATCCCCCATCCAGTGGGAGTTTTGGATGCTCTGACAGGCCCTGTGGTGTTAATATCAGAGCACACCTGAGCTGCTCCAGTCTTGCAACTCTGGCATTAGTGCACTAGCTCAAGCTTACACGCCTAAGTTCGATTCCTCATTCCTTAGGTACATTGACATGTGAGAAGGGAATATGTTAGTTCTCTGAAATGAAGCTCTCTGGTCTGTAGTAACGGTACCTCCTCCAGATGTTCTCCCCCAAACAGATGTTCACTGCACCTTGGAGGAAGGTATGAGAACAAAGAGGCAAACTCCTCTGAACTAGTAGCCTCAAAACCATCATTAAAACTTAGCCAGGCAAAGGAACTAAACTCACCTCTGCACACTCAAAGATCTACTGCAACAATATTGCTTAGCTAATGTTCAGACTAATGTCTACTAGCCTTCTCAGGAGACCAAAAGTTGCCAAAAGGAGACTGTTTTTACTAGTCACCTTGCACAGGAAGGGGCTGTGTGAAATCTGCTCATGATTTGAAGCAGCCAACCAAACTGCATGTTTAATTTTCACAATAGATTAAGTTACTGTAAAACATGTAAAGGTGAGAGACCCCCACTGAAACAATCTGTGTTCAGGTACAAAGAGAAAGGCAAGAGTAAGTATTACAATTTCAGTTACAAAGCAGGGGGAGGGTTGAGAAATTTAAAATAGGGCTGGAGGCTCCTTGGCGGAGCTGGATGCACTGCATGTCAGCGACTGAAGGACATGACACAATTTCTTTGTCACTAGGAGCAGTGTTCCCTGTACGCTGAACAGTTGGGCAGCTACCCAGGAGAAATTCAAATGCCGCCCAGCTGAATGGCAGAGCGCCCACAGCCAGCAGCTGCTGGTAGCATGTTTCTATTGGTGGTGCGTATGTGCACAGGCCTCAGGGCACAGTAAAATTTATTACACACATGGAAAAAATTAGAACACTGATTAGGAGTCCTGCAACACAGGAGGAGAACTGAGCCCTAGTTTTTAATGGATGAGATTAGCTAATAGCTACATCTTTTAGCACCTGCAGTTTGTCTGATCCTATGTCCATTGAGATTGTTTGTTTGAAATATGGCCATTCCTTTAAGGAAGGGGTTCAGAGTTTAATACGTGCTGTGTGCAAAAAACTGCTCAGAAACCTTCAAAGATCTTCATGTTTGAATTTCACATTTTACTCTGTTGCTATTATTAGATGCTGTCCTGTGCTAGAAGAAGAAATGAGCATTTGTGATTGGACCAATCAGCGCTCTTGACTGTAAGTCTCCTTGAATGATAATTACCAATGGTGGTTTCACAGAACTTCTCATCAGCAACTTCATTAGCTATATTGGCCCCCATGAGCACACTGACTTCTATCTTCAGTTTCTCTCGAATGATGTCTGAGATAAGCTTCAAGCCTTCAGCACCCTCATCAACCCCCTGGTTAAAAGACAATATTCAAAGCCAAGTCATTGGAAAAGAAATGAAGGTGACAGAGCATGTACATATGAAACACAAATCTAAGGCAGCAGGCCCTCTGCGTGCAGTTCTCCCTAGGATATTAGTTGGAAACCTTTAAAATTTGAAAGGCTATAGGTCAGGGCCACAGTATGTCACAAGATTTTACTTTATGGTAAAAAAGCTTTATTTTTTTTTTATTTTAAACTTCTCAGGGTTGTAAAATAATCAAATTTTCATGTAATGTGTTTTTAAAAATATTCTTATACAATATTTAAACACCAGCTGTTTGGAGAAAGGAGAACCAACACGATGCCCGTTTGTTTTAAATAAGGAAATGTGGCAGAGTACAGTATGCTTCCACCCCCATCCCTTATATTGGTTTTTGCAGGAGAATTTGAAAAGGGGGTGTGGTGGAGAAAGCAACAGCTGGACAATTTTAGGTTCCCTCAATTCATGTTTTAAATCTGGTATTTTCTATAACAACTGGAAAGAAGGAGTAATAGAATCAAAGCTGGAAGAAAACTGCACATTTAAAAACCTAAATTTTTTTCCTTTTCAGATTGTAATGTTACTGGCTTCTTTCATTTTTTAGTATAGGCTCCCCATTTCCAATTGCAAATCACTGCAAAGTCAATTACACTTGTTGTCCAGGTTTTTGGGCTCTTATAAAACAACCTGGAGGGGTTTCATGGAGCAGAGCACTAAGCCTTTAGACCTGTAGCTGTTTGACATTAAGGTAAATACTTTTAGCCTGGGCTGAAGAACAGAGTTTCTGAACTGAGGCCCAAGTTTTCCATAGTGCATACTTATTCCTTCACTCCATACAGAGTGGTTGTAGCGATAAGTTACCTTGATCAGTGAAATGCCAAATGCTCCTGGTTTTATGTGACCAGCAATCTGGTCACAAATTCGTGTAATGAATTGATGGGGTATAACAAAGATGAAAATATCTGCCCCAGTTGCTGCTTCGACAACATCTGCGACAGCCACCTAAGGCAAAAATGAACGAAAAAAAATTAACTATCCCTCATACCATGAGTTAGTTAACATACATATAAAATAATTGTACACCTAATGCATCACAGAATGGCATTAAAATAAGAATCCATTCACTCCTTTCAATGTAATTCTTAAAGACAGCCAAGTGACCCTGGTAACAGTTGTATTGAAGCCATGCTGCCAAGGAGTGGAAGCATAGGGTCTCTCCTCAGATGACTCTGGCCACCTGTGACTGCCTCAAGACCCCTGGGGATAGTAGGGTTTGTAGGCAGACCCCATAGATCTTCATGTGGGGGTTATGCCTCATTTTGACGGAATGATCAGGGAGAAAGTCTGCCAGGGATTCTTATAGCTACACTGCCCAAGCGATAGTTCCTGCAGGCGAGAGTGATTAGACCTAGTGTTTGCAAAAAATTCAGAGACATGCCAGGGAGCTGGCAAGCCCTACCTTGTTCTAAGCACAAACCATTCCAGCTGGAATTAAACTACAAAAAGAGGGCCTATAAGGAAGACAGCTGCTGAATTTCATGCTGCCACAGCTACCAGTAGCCTTATTGCTAATAAGAGAAGGTAGTCTTAAGAGTGGGGTCCTTTATCTGTGCCATAGTCTGGGCTGAGCATGTTATAAATGCCACAAGATACATGCAGTTGGCTCCAGAATGCCTGGTGGTGTCCCTCACCATCCACTATAACTGCCCCAGCTCCTTACCCCTTGTGCAGCACTGAGCATCTTCTTTGGTGTACATATCTGAGCTTCACCATCTCCTTCACTAGAGCACTCTATTTTCCTTCCTGCAGGAGCACGCTAACCTGCATACACTCCTCACCCCACCGTGCAAGGAAACCTAAAGTCTCCATCCTGGACCAGCAGGCAACATTTGACCAAAAGCCAGGAGCTGGGATTTCAGTGAAAAGGTAGCACATACCAGGAAGAGATGGCTGTGAAGGTAGCCCATGGCATTTAGAAACAAGAGTGACTGATGGGCACTGTGACCACGGGGGCAGCAGAGTTCAAAAGTGCTGCTGGAGAAGGTATATATATATTGCACTATGGGACTGCAGGTGGATAACTGGTACTCACTGATGTGCAGCAACACTGCGACAATTATGGCAGAACTATACAAACAGAGACTTATGTTCCTCTGGGGAAAAGTGGAAGGTTTTGTCAATAAATGACTATATTAAGCATGGAAGCCTGACAGGCTATGATGAAAAAAGGCTGATTTGGCTGAGACAGGTTGAACCTCTCTAGTCTAGTACCCTCAGGACCTGACCAGCACTGAACGAGAGAATTTGCCAGACCACAGGAGGTCAATATTGTCTAGCAGCACTACTGACACTTACGCTGCTTCCTGGGCTCTTAGATGTTTAGGGATAAGTTACAGCCAAATAACAGCACAGACCATTGAGAGCCAGGACTGGTTGCTCTAAATAAACTTGATGGGACCACGGGAAACTTAGCCACATTCACGATAAGTGGTCGTCCAGCTAACTAAAATCATGCTGGATGATGGGTGTTGCTAGGCAAGGGAGGCTCAACCTGCACAACTTTCCAGTGTAGGTCAGTCTGCTACAGGGATTGGAATAAAACTGGCTGTCTCTTGCTGTATTGTAAAAATAATCAAAGCTGTTCATGCCTGGCTTGGTGTTGGACCAAGGAGAACAAAGCCACATATGTCAGTTTCAAACCATGTGAGTATGAACCTACAATTACAATACTAAATTTAGAAAAATTAACCACTCTAAGTAAGCAGGCTACTCATGCAGCATGTTAATTTCTGCTTGCACAAGTTAAAAGCTATTCTTTAAAGGCTGTGCTAGCTTCTTTCCTTTCCAAAACACTACCATATGGCACGCTCCTGAACAAACAAAATGTCCCCCTTATTGTCTTATATTAAGCAGCTATAAATCTAGAATCACGTTTCTTTAAGTTTATGAAGCTATAAGTTATCTAGTATGATCACACATTTTGAATTGCTGTAAAAGTTATAGCTTTTGCTTTTGATAGCTGTTATTGCATTAGAATTAGTATTAAATAGAATACTTCATTTTAAATTAAATATTGCATTAAATAGAATTACTATTTCTAGTCTGAAATCACACAATAATTACTGCAATGTTATCCATCATGTTCTACTGAATTTTGAGTTAGAACAACCCTAATTTTGTTTAGGGCAAATGCTATAGGCCGCATACTCAGCTGATGTAAATCAGCATAGCCCAATAAGGGCTTTGGAGAGAGTGATTTACAGCAGAGCAGGATCTGTACAAAAACACAAATATAGCTGGTTTGCTTGAAGCTGTTTGTCCTTTAGATGATGCAAACAGTAGGTCAAATTCAGAAGTAATGCAAATGTTAGCGTAAGCTGAGCAGAAAAGAGATAAGTAACTTTAATACTTGGCATGTGTACATAAGATGAGAGAGGAAATCCACAGATATGGTTTGCAGTTAAGTGGGATTAAAGTCCCTCTAAGTCATGCTATAATATCTAGTTGTAAATGATCCAAAGAACAGCAACTCCATTTGATGAGTTAAGGTCTTTACCTCTCCCCTAGTGTTAAATCCAGATGGGGGGGAGGGGTTGCTTGCACACCATCAGTCTTAAAGCTTTGAAAGCACATTTCAATCAATTAGCCAACTTACCACATTTTTAGGCAACTTATGTCCTGGAAGATACTTCATGTTTTCATGCTCTTTGTTTATTATCTCTGTGAGTTTCCTCCCATTTATGATTTCTTCAAACACCCACATCTTCACAACAGGGTCAAACCTGTTAGACTTCTGGATATTTTTGCCTATAATTTTTGCAATAGCAGAACCCCTGCATAACAAAATACAATACTTAGCAACTGGATTCTATATATTTGTTCTGAAACGGTCTCCTTAGGAGAGTTGAGTATCTTTAGTTCCAATTGGAAGCCCAAACTGCAGTGAGCAAAATACTCCTACCTCATGAAAGAAAGGTTGGCATTACAGAAACAATGGCCAAGTTAATACACTCACTGAGCCCCACAAGGCTCATCTCTTAGTCAAGGAAATACCCACTAGCGACATACAGGAGATGGATACTAAAAATAAAAATGTAGCCAGAAATCCAGGGTTGAACTCAGCATGATGTTGCGTGATCTTGTCTTTAATTTAGACCTTTAAATATATTTTTTGCTTCTCAAATAAATACTTTCCTTTGCTTCTTTCAAAAGGTAAGGTGACTCCAGTGAGGAGACTGATGCTGAGAAATCTGGATGCAGTGAAATCTGTGTATTAGAGCTGAAAATAGGAGCAAACTTTGGTATCAATTGCTGAATTGCTGCACTCCAGAGGGCCTACCTAAAGGGTGGTCTAGCTCAGGGATGAACAAACTTTAAGTTGTGCCTCCACTTTTTGGCCCTGCAATTGCCAAGCCTCCCCCCCCAGCACCTGTGGAAAGACCACAGGAAGGGATGCAGGGATGTGCGTGGGGGGCTCAGAAAGGACATAGGCCGCTTGGGAAGAGGGTGCTGGAGTGCTCAGGGGCAGGACTCCAGAGCACCTCATCAAGCTGGGAAGTTGCCAGCTATCCCCATCACTTGTCTCGGGGCCTCTGTGTGTAACCCACACACTTACGTGTGGTTAACTGTCCAGTGTAGTGGTACCTAGACCACATCACAGGGAAAGAATACATCTTCTGCAGCCTAAGCTGAGAGTCAGCTGGCCTTTAGCTCAAGCTGTTCGGGGTTCCTGCACTAAGCTCCTGAGGGCTGTTACATGGCACTCTGATTGGCCCAACAGCCTGAGAGAGTCCCCTGGGCGATACAGCAGCAGAGGCGACCTGGGACAAAGCAGGTCCCCTGGAAGCTGTGAGGAGGGGAGGTGAAGGTGCCAATCATGCTGTGTGCCCCTCCCCATTTTGTGCACCCCAGGTCTAGCTTAGTTAAAGGGTCACTATGGGGTGAAAAAACACCATTTTAAATTCTACTGGTTTCACAAATAAACGCTCAGGTGATTAAAACCTGAAACACTTGTAGGCCTCTGGTTTAGTTTGCATCATTGCTGCTGAGCATCTGCTTGCTTTTTTTGTCAGTTTAGACCAGTGATTCTCACCCTGTGGCCCACTGGCTGCTTGCAGCCCACTCACCACACAGTTGCAGCTCATGTGACTTATTCAGGGACACACAACACACACATATGGCCCAATGACTCCTATAATATTTTCTATCTGTATGCAGAATAAATTTTGTGATGCGTACCAAAGCATATACAGATGTGCACCACCAATAGACAGACATGCAGCCAGCAATGGGTGGCTGTGGATACTTTGCTAATCAGTTTGTGGCTTTTGAATCAATCTTGGGTGCCCACTCAAGTGCTCAGTTTACAGGGAACACTGAGGTAGCTCACCCTGGTTAATAGGTTCAGGACCACTGGCCTAGAGAATGAAATTAGACTAGTCATTTCCATTATTTCATTTTCTCATGTACCAGCCCAATACTGCCATGTTTAAGTTACATACACTGTAAGGAAAACATTTATAGGATATATACATCTCATAGAACTGGAAGCAACCTTGGGAGGTCATTGAGTCCAGTTCCCTGCCCTCTTAGCAGGGCCAAGCACCATCCCTAACAATTTTTTCTTCTTCTTCATTTATTTGCCCCAAACTGCTTGGCTGCCTCAAGGATTGGGCTCACAACCGTGGGTTTAGCAGGCTAATGGGGAAGCCACGGTAGTATTCTCTCCTCTTTTAAAGGAAGAAGAAAAAAAACTTGATTTAACTGTAGAAGATGGCCATGAAAACACAGGTTAGTGGTCTGTAAGTTGCAAGGAAGAACTTAACATTTTTGAGCCTACTTTGATTGTTAAGAACTTGTCCACACTACAAATATAACTTTTGAGTCAGAGGATCCAGTTACAACGCAGCTGCAATTAGAAGCATGAACAGAACTTAATCTGTGTGTTAGCCAGTTACCTGTAACTGATAAAACCCTGGGTTTATCCAAAGTTAAGTCCAATTAGAGTCTATCCAAGCTGAAAGTCATAACTGCTTTGCAACTGGGACAGAGGGAAACTGTGTTGTAACTGCCTCCTTTCACTCAGACACTTCACTTAAATCAGTTGCACAAGGCCAA
Organism: Carettochelys insculpta; assembly: GCF_033958435.1. Classification (NCBI taxonomy): domain Eukaryota; kingdom Metazoa; phylum Chordata; order Testudines; family Carettochelyidae; genus Carettochelys; species Carettochelys insculpta. The sequence continues at coordinate 63,204,642 of NC_134144.1, forward strand.
TTGGCCAAGAAGCAATAAGAGAATAAAGGCTCTATCTTACTGTCTATTCATTCAGAAGTCTCACTGAAGTCAATGGACATTTGACCTGAGTATCAGTGCCAGGGCCGGTTGCAAGGTATGCAGTAGCTCTAGGCTACCCAAAGACCATGAGATCTTGTATCATGAAGAAATACTTTATTTTTAAGCCATTTGCACATAAGGTATACAGGTAAACATTTCAAAGGAAAATCTTCATTAAAGGGGCATGAGAATTCTCTGTGAGACAGATTAGGCCTACTGTATGTGGCAGACCACAGGCTGCAAAGTCTTGGTCCTACTGGAAACCGGGCAGGTATATCAAGAGCTGGGTTAATGCCTTCCTATTTCCTAATTAAGCTCAATCAGGGCAGGCAGCTGTGGTCTCATTAGGAGTCAGCCTGCAACAGGTGGCTAATCAAGCACCTGTTATCTGCTAACCCTCCAGACTTCCTATAAAAGGCTCCCTCCCAGGCTGCAGGAGGAAGGATTTGAGAGGTGTGCAAGGAGGAAAAGGCTGGAGGTTGTAGCGTAGTGAGGTACCAGAAGAAGCAGCCTAGGTATGGGTAAGAGCCCTGCTAGCTGCCTCTCTCTTCTAGGGACTCTGAGTTGGAGTCCAGGACAGTGGGCAGGTCTAGACATCCTTCCCCTGGAGGGTTGCCCTGCTGGGTAAGCAGGAGCAGCCTAAAGCTTGTAAAGCAGGTGAGGAGCTGTTTCACCCCCACTTAACTTAGCTCTGGTGAGACTGGCTCAGTAAGTGGAGACCCTCCCCTTTGGAAAGACCTAAGGGGCCAGTGTGAGTCTGAGGCCCACAAGAAACTGGGGGGATGTGCGGAATCCCCTAGGAGACTGGTAAGGAACTTGTCATACATTTAATACACTAAACCCGACTTACATGTAGGGTGTATTCCTGTGCAACCATGTGTAAGTTGAATTTTGTGCAAGTCAGGGAAGCTGGGAAACTTACCAGCATGAGGGGAACCAGACTAGGAGCAGAGGGGAGCCAGGCTGCTGCCTGGTTCCGAGATGCCTGCTGCTACTGGGAGCCCGGAAACTGACTAGCACAGCAAGGCTGGTCAGTTTCCTGGCTCCTGCAAGTGGAGAGGAGTCCCCTGGTTTCTGGCTCCCTGCCACTCACAATTTCAACTTGCATTAATGCAAGTACTGAGCAAGTCAAAACCATGTAAATAGGGGTTTTTCTATACCATGTTTACACCTACTTTCTATTTCAGTTCTTGGTCCCTACCACCAGAATGGAACACTGAAAGGAAGATGAGGGTTTGTGGAAGAGTGCAGTGACCATGCACTGAGAGGGAGGAACAGTTGCTCTCATGGTTTTAAAAAGCCTAGTCTGGCCCTTTGGAGAGCATGAGTTCCTAGTTTGCTATGCACTTTATAACACTGGATAAATTATTTTAATCTGTTCCAAATCTGTAAAGTGAGGGTAACATTGTCGTATCTGTCTCCCCTGCCCAAACACACACCAATCCCATTCTTCATTGGTCTTGTAATAGGCTGGGGGCTGGAGCATCCTTTTCCAAATACATATGCAATATCAAGTATGCTACAAAGAGGCCCAGATCTCACCTGGAGCCCTTGGGTGCTACTCTAATATAAGAAATGGGCCTGATTTTCAAAGCCACTGAGCATCCACCAGCCCTGTTGACTTCTGTGGGAACTAAGCCTGATTTGCACAGATGCCAAGCATGTAAACAGCAATCTACAATTACTCAGGTATAAAAATGTAATGCTGATTACACTGGATACCAGCTAAATAGTACTAAATGTTAAGAGAAACCCCTTGTTCTGGCCTTGAAGCAATCCAAGGTAGCTTTTAAATTGAAAGCTAGGCAACAGCACAGTGTAACCTCTCTTTAAAGATTTTAATAGCACACAATAGACTGGCAACTCTGAGAACCAGACTGCATTTCCAGCAGAGCCTTCATGGCCGATGTACTCAGATGCTACTGGAACAGTTTTGAAACTGACAAGACTGGAACACAAAGGAACCCAGGCTATGAAATAAAGAAACTTTAGAAAAATCTGGGGCAGTGTTCAGCAGGAAAATATTCTCCTGATGAATCAGTGTGAGACTTGAACATAAACAAAGGGCTCAAAAACTGGTGCTCTGGTTTACCAGACCTGTTTGAAATGCATAGTTCAATACTAACCAGCCTTTGGAAAGAACTGCTTTATCTGTGGAAACCAGTATCTAGTAGCCCACAGTGCATGGCAGAGAAGGTTCACTTATGCAAACAAAGGCAAGGGACACTCCCCATAAACAACATTTTACCACATTTATTTTCCAAAGGTTAATTTATTAACTATAATAGAAGGCTGAGCTTTTAGTTGGATGCCAAGGGTTATCAGAAACCCAATTTGTTTTTATTAAAAAATACTGTTTAGTTCTTAAAACAATTTCATCCAAGAGAGAAGAATAATAGAACTGTGCTTCAAGTACTAGCTCCCAGCATTAATGAGATGTGGAACTCTTGGATGGCAGTGACCCAATCCTGTTCTGGCTGAAGTCAGTGACCACTCCACCAGTAACTTCAATGGAAGCTGGGTCAGGCCCCAGAGGAACAGGATGGCTCATTAATATTTGAGTAGTGTGACATTTTCTTTATTTGTATTGCACTAGCATCCAAAGCATCCAGTCATGTGAAGGTCTCATTGTGTGAGGCTTTGTATAAAGGCAGTCTCTATAGGTGTGGCTACATGGGTAAGTTTTACCAATGTGCAACAGGCAGTGGTTTGAGCATTAGCCTGCTAAACCTGGGCTTGTGAGTTCAATCCTTGAGGAGGCCATTTAGGGATTGGGGCAAATAGATGTCAAGGATGGTGCTTGGTCCTGCCAAGAGGGCAGGGGACTGGACTAGATGACCTCCAGAGGTCCCTTCCAGCTCTAGGAGATGTGATGTGATATACTTTAGTTATATGTAACAAAAACAATAGTCATGTAACACTTTAACAAAATTATTTATTAGGTGATGAGCTTTCATGGGACAGTGTAGCCAGACAAAGTCTCCCCCTTACAAGCCAGCTTACTCGCTGCCCACCCCCACTGAGGAGCACACAGGGCACGGAAACGGCTGCTGACAGCACAGTCTTTGATGCCCTCATTGAGGCCCAGATGTGCTAGCTTATCATGACCCTAAGAGACAGAAAGTACAGATAGAAGGCTAACAGGCCAGACTGTCAACACGAGAGGGGGGGGACCCTCAAGAAATCACCCCAGCTGGCATTGATCGATATGATGCACACACACAACCATCCCAGAAGGGGAAGTGCCCCACCCACACAAAAAGAATGTCCTGTACTCCTAAATTGCTTATCTCCTGTCTTACAAGTGCAAATTAAGTAAGAAATGCCCTTGTAACGAACTGGCGTCACAAAGACAGACCAGTATGATCTGGCACCATAGATAAGAGAGAGAATACGTAGCCCAGAGGTGTATAAAAGGTGGGCCCAGCAGAACTCTAACTTTGAGTGCATTCCACCAACTACCTGCTGGTCGGGTCAGGTGATTGCCTCCCAAGGTCCACTACTGGGGACGCCCAACCTCATTCGTCTTTCCGCAGACTTGAGTGACCAATCCGGCTTGGCTACGCTGGTATCGAGAGACGCAGAGAGGGTAAGATACACCCATGCTAGGTCTCCGACTTTTTTTGTGCACAGCTAAAGAATTAGAGCTCTGTAACTAGACGTCGTTGTATCAAGATATCATTGTGTTAGATGGTAACAGATATCTTTGTATTGGATTGTAACGTAACTTGTTAACACCTGTACTTTGCTAGCATATAAGAAGTAAACAATAGCCTTTTGCAACCACACACTTATAACTGTAGCTTAATAAACTTGTAACTAGTTAAGCTCTGAGCCTGACCCTGTTATCCTTTTGTCACTACAACACAGCCAGCACAACAAAAAGAACTTTAACCGTTTGGTTACTACAGCCTGGCCGTGGGTGAGTGTGCTAGGAGCTGCCTGCTCTAACAGTAAAAAACTGGGTTGTTTAGGACCAGGGGAGTACCTCACCGCACATTACCCGGCCACTGGCTAACAGACAGACTCACTTCTTCAGATCTCTCCCATGAAAGCTCATCACCTCATCAATTATTTTGTTAGTCTTTAAAGTGCTACTGGGCTGCTGTTTTGTTTTGATAGAACATAGACTAACACGGCTACCTCTCTGTCACTATTCAGCATGCTCAGTATTGTGAAGTTCTGAGCACCCTCAGCTCTTGCTGAAGTGAATAGGAATGGAAAGCATTTGGTTTCTTTGAGAATAATTTGTATTTTAAAGCAAACAGCAGAACCACTGCTAATTAATAAACAAAATCTACTGCTCCTCTAGTATGACTGGTAAAAAGGTTTTATTGTAGCTAATGTTTAAAACAAACCAACAGGGTGGGTTTAACAAGATAACAGATGAGAGGTTGGGTTAACAGGAGAGGGGCAAGCAAGGGTTAAAAGGCCAGAGGAGTAACCTGCCTCATCCTGGATATAGATACTGAAATCTTAATTCATTAATCTCTTCAGGAGAGTCACCCATAAGGGAAAGCAGAGTCCAAAAGTCTATTATAGTTCATAAATCCACAGGTGATAATCAAATCAGCGATAAGGCTTCCAAACCTGCTGGCATAATAAGGGACACATTTGACCCACTGGGAAGCAGGGAGAAGATGTTGAAACATTTGTGTAGCATCAGCTCTCTCTCTCTGAACTCTTACCTAAATAGCTGGGTTGAGGGCAACAGAAGGAATGTGCTGCCTGCCAAAGGTAAACACTCCACCGTTATGTCTGTATTTTAAAGAAACACGGCTCCAACTTTGACAACCTCAAAAAAAATCCCTTCCCCCAAATAAATTATTTTTTTCTGCTTTAAAAACGTGATTCCACCAGCTGCAATCACCTTAAGCCACCCAGTGCAGGGCTTAAACAAGCCACAAAGCTATTGAGACATTTGGTCAGGTGCTCACATGCAGAGTGTACCTGCCACACTGTGCATGGTGTGCTCTTCTGGGCTGCATCTACGCCAGCAATGTCTTCTGGAGAATCAGGCCCTTTTCGGAAGTACAAGGGGAGTCCATGCAAAATGCACTCTTTCAATCCAAAAATCGAAAGAATGTGGTGGTTCTGCTCCCAGGTCAGGAAAAGCGCCTCCTTTCAAAAGCTTTCCAAGAAAAGCATGTGTAGATGCTCCTCAGGCCCTTTTTTTTCCCCAAAAGGACACTCTGCATAGCACCAGGTTTTTTGATCCCTGGTCCATTCTTTCAAAAGAGCAGGAGCTGTGTGGCCGCTCTCTGTCAAAAGAGTGGATTGATCTTCTGATCCGCTTTTTTGTGTGTGGCTGCGCTCTTTTGAAAGAAGACCTTCCGGCCCTAGTGATTTCACACCTGGAATACTTTCCAGATCTATGTTCCTGTCTATTTCAACATCCTTCTAATCCACAAGAATGGGAGTGTACAGAGAGAGAGACTGAGTCTCCTCTACAGCCTTAGCTGGGAGCCAGCTTGCTTTTAGCTCAAGCAGTAGAGGCTCATGCACCAGTTTTGGTTCCGCCTGTTGGCGTTACAGTAGCTCACTCTTAGTGGGCTGGAAAGGGGGCCTGGGGAAGCTCAGGAGGGGACCGGGCTCTGCATCCTGGAGGGAGCAGGGCTGAGGGCAGGGGCCTAGAGCATTCAGCCCTCACAGCACCGCGCGCATGCAATAGTGCTGCCACAGCACTTCAAAGGGGCCTGGCGCTCTGGACAACACAGCAGCTACTTTGACAGTGATGGCAAAAGCACCGGGCCCCTTTGAAAGCCTGGGCCAGGGGATAACTGCTTCCCCTCACCCTGTCGGTAGGGCTGCTCAATGTTCGTTCATAAGATTGCAACAAACCCAGGACCATTTAAGGCTGAATTCTACAGAAAGACGAAACAGTGCCAGCACCTTCCTAGTGAACAGTGGATTCCTGAGAAAGGAGAAGGCAAATGCAGTTTTAAATCTGTGGGGTCAAATGTTAAATGAAGACTTGCACCAGTGTTAGTCCCAGCCCCTTCACTTCACATGGTGTAGTGATACTTTGCTCTTCTTCTGAGCCAGATGATAAATGAAATGAGATGGCCTGATCCTGCAAGCTGCTGAGAATCGTTGCCTCACGTGGAAGGCCAGAGGTGCTAAGCTTGAGTCCCAAGCCCTAAAAATGCTTTGCTGACACTTCTCGCATCAGGATTTTTGTCTATACATATTAGTGTGCTACCAACACTAATGAATATCAATAATCCCATTTTACAGGTGGGTAATTGGAGGCACAAAGTGATCTGTCTGAAGTTATTACATTTCTAGCAGTGGTGTGAGTACAACAGAGGTTTTTTAACTTTCCAGTTTGGTCAGGTGCAATACACCAGTGTTTCTTAAACTTTTTTAGACCAGGGAACACAAAACAATAATTTATGTGGAACACCTATTAAAATTTTCTTTAAAAAAATTGTCAGACTACACACACACACAAAGCCCAAACAGCAACAAAAATAAAATTAAGTAATTTAATCAGGTATCATAGCAATGAAGTAGTAACATTGTATTTGATTTTAATAAAAGAAAAGTACCATCTGTGTACGATATCAGAAAAATGTTAGAAGCTGCAAGTTGTTTGCAGAACATAGTTTAAGAAACACTGCAATAGATCACACTAACAGTCTAGGGTGAATAAAGGGTCAGGCTGACACACATGCACTTATTGTATGCAATAGCAGCAAACCCAGTGTCCACCGAGTAGTCTGGGTTGCCAAGGCCAGAAGCTAGAATTTTAGCACTGGGCAGCCCTAACAACTGGGGTGCTCCTGGAGTCAGCTAGAAGTTTTGTCCCAAGACAAAGTGAAGTGGAGGAGACTTGTAGATGACCTATGCTCCACTTGGAGTACAAGGGTTAAGAAGTAGCAGCATCCCTCCACAATTAGAGCAGCAACCATGTTATTCCCTTGGAGTACACAGATAGGGAAGTGTATCGATATTAAAATGTACAATGTAATTTGTTTTGCTGCAGGGGAGTTAAATTTTCAGAATCAACTTGTCCCCCTTCAAAAGTCAATTGTGTGTTTAGGAGCCGAAAGCCTATTGATTGAAAATGGGATATGAGCATCCCAGTTACTTAGATGCTTTTCAAAAGCTGACTCGTCATCACTAGCATGAGATGGTGTTCTTTTTAAATACAGATGTTACATAATGTGTATCTTGGAGATACTAGTCAGGTTGGGCATTAGGTTAAAGAATGTAAGATAACAGTTCAGAGATTTACACTTACATATACATGCACTGTTCTTAAGAAAACATGATTTTATAACCCAGTATAGACAGGACCTTAAGGGGAAAAAGCTCTGCTTTTCTGCTGGAGAGGGTTAGAGAAGTGTTTTAAAATGTATGTACGTACAATATTAATGAAAGGTATCAGATTTCAGACCTGTCCATTAGGGTTTGAACTGTGCCAGCATACATGTTTCAACTCTTCTCGGGGGCACCATCAGCTTTTCCAATAATTTAAGCTTTCAGTTTAAAGACTCGTACCCCTGTTGTGGGAAAGGTAAGGGCCAGAATGTTCATCTACTACACCTGCAGATAACATTCAACTGTAAGGGGCTGCCCTGAAAATCCCTTCATCTCAGGGTGTTTATGCTGAAACAATGATTTAAAGTTAAAAAGAAGACATTATTTCCCTGTGATCTTTTCTTTCAGCATGGTATTCTGGAGCAGCTGGGGTGTTAGTTACCCCCATTTTTTTCCCCCCACTGTAACCACGCTCTCAAGTTTTTGGTCCCTTTTTAGTGTATAGCTTCTTGATATCTGTGTAAAGAACCAGTGCATTCTTTAGAGCTCAAGGTTTGGAAGACTGGGCTCCCTCTCTGGGGACAGAAGAGAAAATAATCCCTTAGAAGCTGAGTTCTACTTATATGCTGATCCTGATCTTTGAGGTAATGGAATTAATTATTGTATTATATAGTTGTAGAATCAGGACCCTTGTGCTCTTCCAGTAGCAGACATAAGGATCTATGCAATAATTCACTTAGAATAACTGGATATTACAAAAATAAGTAAATAAAATAGCTTCAACTGCAGAGAACCACCGTTTACCAAATTCACAGGGAGAGCAGAAAGCCTGGAATGTTGTCTACACTGGCTGTTTCCAGGCAGAGGTAAAAAGTAACCATACTAAATATCAAAACAGGGATAACAATCTGCATTCAGTGGCAGTTCATTACCTGAAAGTTGCAAAAAGAAGTAAGTGTCTATCTGCAGATGGGTGAGCAGGAGGTTATTTCACAATCAGTCTGAAGACAAGGGCACAAGTAAAACACTTCAGCTGCTCCTGGAACCCCATGCAGTCCTCTGGTTGGCTCCTCCAAAGGCTCAGAGGACTCACTTGCTACCTTTAGGTCTGAGTGTGTATTTCACATGAGCAGCCAGGTATCTGCCGTGTATATGCTTCCCCTCATTGCAGTCAGATGCAGAGGACACTGGATGAGGAATCAGCAGACCTGGATTCTGCTCGCAATTGTGCTACTCTGTGTGATCTTGGGCAAGCCATTTAAGCTCCATGGCTGCCCAGTTTCCCCATAGTAAAAAACGAGATAAAACCTTTTCAAAGCTTTGTGATTTATACATGAAAATGCTGTTAGTTCTTACTAGCAGATACCTGGTGTTTCATATTTTTGTTGCTTTTCTGACATTCTTTGTGGCATGTATTCCTCTTCTGTGAGCCACCAGTTTCTAATGGGTATCTCCAGCTGTATGAATTCCAGAAATTCTCGTCTGGATTACTTCTGGGTTTTCCTAGCACCCAGCACTAAAATCCCGAAACTAAGGGTAAAGAACAGCTCTTCAACCAGCCACAGGAGTTTGGAGTATGCCCCATTCTTTAGTAGTATTTAACGTGTAGTACAGCAGTGTCTAGAGGCCATTTGGGTTGGTCCCTATTGTGCTGGGCACTCTACAAGCATCCAGCAAAGGTCAGCGCCTGCTACAAAGCACTTTATTCTGCTCTGCAACAGGCTTCAGCGTCAGGACTAGCTGCACGGACTTAAGAAGTATAGAATGCTAGAACTAGAAGGGACCTCAAGAGATCAAGTCTGGTCCTCTGCCCTCACGGCAGCACGAAGCACCCTGTTAGATATGTACCTAACCTCTTCTTAAACATCTCCAACGATGGAGATGCTACAACGGCCCTAGGCAATTTATTCCCGTGTTTAACCATCCTGACAGGAAGTTTTTCCTAATGTTCAACCTAAACCTCCCCTGCTGCAATTTAATCCCATTGCTCCTTGTCCTATCCTCAGAGGCTAAGGAGAATAATTTTTCTCCCTCTTCCCTGCAACAACTTTTCAGGTACTTGAAAGCTGCTGTCATGTCCCTTCTCTTTTTCCAAGCTACACAAACCTGACTACAGCAGAGGGGAAGAATTACTTCTGGTGCCTGGCTCGTCACGCTCCCCTTAATGCATCCCAGAAGCATGGTGGCTTTGTTTTGCAACAGCGTCACGCTCTTGACTCAGACTCCGCTTGTGTGGCCCAGTCAGCGGAGTTCAGCACAACTAACCCGGGCTCAAATGTGCATGGAGCAGCCTGGCCCCGCAGCCACTTTTTAGTGACTTCCTAAAAGCGGAAATTGCAGAACCCTGCCCCCCGCACATCAACCCCTTCTGGTGTGTGTGGGCGGGGGCGGTGCCTAAACTGCCGGGCTTGGTAAAACGCAACCCTCAGCTTCTGCTCCCAGGGGAGGCTGCCGGGGCCGGAGCTGCCTGCAGGTTGCCTGGGAGGAGCGGACAACCTCGCAGCGCTGCAGCCTGGCTGTGCCCCGCCCCGCCTCGCCTCGCCCCTCCAATCTCCAGCCAACAGACGCGGTCTCTGTGCAACTCCACGAGTCTCAAGGGTCAAGCTTCTTCCCCCCGGAACCCGCTGCGATAGCTCGCCCCGCCCCTGCAGTCCCGGGCAGCGGGCAGCGGGCGCTACTCACCAGTTCCCGGACCCCACGATGCAGACTCTCAGCGGTGGCATGGTGGCTGCCCGGGCCCAGGCGCTGCTGCTGCTGCTGCTGCTTGGCGGCTCGAGAGAGACAGTCCCCGGGCGGCGGCAGCGGCGGCCCGATCCCGGAGACAGGGCTGGCCACGCCCCAACCTGAGCGCACGCAGATCCCGCCCGCTGGCGGCTCCCTGGGCTGTCAGTCCGAGGCTGCTGCCCTGCGGACCAATGGCAGAGAGCAGATGCAAATGAGGGGCGGGGCGCTGCCGGCTGGACCGAGGCCCCAGGGGAAGAACGCTCCCTCCTCCCCCCAGCGCTTAACCCTTTCGCGGCTGACGGCTGCGCGATCGGCACGGTCCGTGACCTCGGGGCTACGCGGGAACCCCCAGGGGCTGGCCCACTCCGAGCAGCTCCGCCCCGAGCCCAGTTAGGTGCAAGCGCTGAGCTCCCCCGGAGTCCCGCACTCCGACGGGCTGCAACGCCCGGACCGAGGGCGGGGGACAGTGCCTGGACCAGCCTCGGACCGACAGAGCTGCGAGCGAACTGGACAATGTTGGTAACAGTCACTCCCTTAGGCAGGGTACTGGGAGCCTTGTCCACACAGGAAGGGTCTGCCAGCATAGCTGTGCATGGCTAGTTAGGGCCCATAACCACACCTGGGCCAGGTCTACACCGTGTCTATTTAAGGGCGAAGCTTTGCTTTCCAGAAGATCGACCATGGGAAGATGGATCTTCCAGAGTTCGAGTTTGATGCATGTGTTAAAAGGCGACAAATTGACCACTCTGGACTTGGCCATTGACCCCTGTACTCCGCTATCCTGTGGAATAAGGGATGTCAACATGAGACGTCCGAGCCCCGGACTACACTAGGGAAGAACGTAGATTCTGATACGTTGATTCTAGTTACGCTAGTCGCATAGCTATGTATCTGAAAGGTAGATTTGCCCTCAGATGTGCAACATCCAATTATGACAATTGCATAGCTGCAGTCAACATGATAAATCAATTTTTCTGGCAGTCCCCATAACAGGAGAAACTCCCCCATTGACCACCCTTACTCCTCGCACCAGTGAGGAGTACCAGAGTGGACGGTAGAGCCTTGATGGTTCAATTTAGCACATCCCCCTAAGCGCATGTAATTTGAACCCTGGAAGATGGACCATGATCAAGTCGATCTTTCAGTAAGTACAGACATAGCCTGATTCCTGGAGAAGAGTGTGCTTTTTACTTTTGGCATAAATTCCTTCCCAGGCAACATAAGCTAACTCAAGAAAAGTCACTATTACAGCAATAAGGCCATCCACAGGTATAATTCTCTCTTTAAATTCTCATCATTATTTTTTTAATATAGCTTTCCCATGTAAATAGGGCCTTGGTCCTGTAATTCCCATTATATGGTAGATAAGTTTAACTTCCATTTTATAGATAGGGAAACTAAGGTGCAGAATGAATCATTGACTTGTTGATCAATATGTGTGTGGCAGAGTGCAGGAATCTAGAACAAGTCTCCTAGTCTGTCCAAGAGACCGTTCTCTTTCTCCAGTATCACTCTCTGGTTTTGCATTTGCAGATGAGCAAATTTTAAAGGCAACACACAAGTAGAGTGAACAGTGTGATGCCAGATTTTAATGGAAACTGCCACCATAAGACCTCTGTGAAGTTCGTGTGAAGAATGCTGTATTAGATTCTGTGAGTCTCCTGTCACAGCACCACCTGGTGTAACAGTCTCAAAGGGGTAGCCATGTTGGTCTGTAGCTTCACAAATAACAAGCAGTCCTGTAGCACCTTAAAGACTAACAAATGTGTTAGGTCATGAGCTTTTGTGGGTAAGACCCACATGGTTTTTGCCAGCTGCTGGTGAATAGGCTTCAAAAGGCTGCAGATTTAAACTATGAGCTCAGTAAGAAGCTAGTGGTAGTTTACATCCGTCCATGGGCAGACTGAAGGATTTGCTCACATCTTTCATTCTGTCAGGAAATCATGATCTCTTCCCTTCCTCACTCAGACAACAGGCAGTGTTGGGGGTTTGCAGATCACATCTCGGTCTAGGACCCATTATTGCATATGCTCTGTTCCTATTCTTCGGGCTAAATGGGGGAAACTAAAAGGGTTATTTGGGAATACAAATCAATGCCATGAGTGGGTATTTCTTTAGTGCCTTTCTTGTAATCAGTCATAAGCACCTTTACTTCTCCAAAAATTGCCACAAGTTACCCTCAAAACTCCTACACCCACCCACCTCCCCCTCACATGCTTTGTCATCCGTGCTCCTGCCAGCTCTCTGCTATACTCTTTCTTTCACCTCTATGACTTCTCATAGTTCCCTGGGTCCTGCCACACTTCCATGCCTCCCATAGTGCAGGGGGCTGCAGGTTTGGCCCACTCTCTGTGCACTATGTGACAGCGTATGTTGCCTCTGCAGCTGTGTCCTGAGTCAGTGAGTTCCTGGCTGTGTTCGCTGAGGAGGGCCACCACAGTGACTCACAGTACGAAGACAGGCTGCCAACATTTGACAGGCCTGTGGGCGGTCTTTGAGATACACATATGCTCAGCCAGCCCTGCTGTCAGCGTCACTGGTTCAAATGGCTGGTGCCTCCTTCAGGTGACCTGCATCTGTTTGGGGTTACACAAACCAGGACGAACACCAGACTGCAAAACTGACTAGGCTGTATCCCTAACATGGCCACCAGGAACACATGGCCACCCTTTCCTATACACAGGTGCATAACACTCCAGATGTGTATCATAGGCATCCTTCCGTCTGCATAGACTATGGATCGCGCCCTTTATAGTTTCAAATGAGGACTTCATTTACAGTGTCTACTGTGACTATGAAGACCCACACGAGAGTGACAGTCCTTGCTGCATCTCTTGCAGATATGGTGGGTGTCTGGCAAGTCCTTAGTGTGCTTTCTGTGCACTCACTTCTCCTCTGCTAGCTGTCTGATCCTCAACTTGCCCTTCTGAAGGCCCTTGTGTAACCCCTGCCTCCATCTGCTACGGTCGTCTGCTAGTTCTTCCCAGTTGTCCAGCTCGATGTCTACCTCTCTGCGGTCTCTCTTGCAGACATCTTTGTAGCGCAACTGGGGGCGTCTGGGAGGTCTTTTGCCAGAGGCTAGCTCACCATACAGGATGTCTTTTGGAATCCTTCCATCATTCATCCTGTGGACGTGGCCAAGCCAGCGGAGTCGACGCTGCCTGAGCAGGGTGTGCATGGTTGGGATTCCAGCTTGCTCGAGGACGGCGGTGTTGGTCACTCTGTCCTTCCATGATATTCCAAGGATGTGCCTGAGGCAGCGCAAGTGGAAGATGTTCAGCCTCTTTTCCTGGCGGGCATACAGGGTCCAAGTCTCACTGCCATAAAGGAGGGTGCTGAGGATGCAAGCTCTGTAGACTTGCATTTTGGTGTGAGTGTACAGCTTGTTGTTATTCCACACTCTCTTGCTGAGTCTGGACAGAGTTGTGGCCGCTTTTCCGATCCTCCTATTTAGCTCAGTGTCCAACGACAGGGTGTCAGTGATGGTGGACCCAAGGTAAACGAACTTGTGGATGACCTCTAACGTATAGTTGTCAATGCTGATTGATGGGGATCAGCAACATTCTGACCGAGTACGTTTGTCTTCTTTAGGCTGATGGTAAGCCCAAAGTCCTTGCATGCTTTGGAGAACTGATCCAGCAGTTTTTGAAGCTGGTCTTCTGTGTGAGACACTACAACAGCATCATCTGCGAACAGCATGTCTCTGATGAGGACTTCCCGCACCTTAGACTTAGCTTTCAGCCTTGCAAGATTAAACAGTTTCCCATCAGATCTTGTGTGCAGCAAGATGCCCGCTGTTGAAGTTCCAAAGGCGTGCTTCAGGAGGAGTGCGAAGAAGATCCCGAACAATGTCGGAGCAAGCACGCATCCTTGTTTGACGCCGCTCCTGATTCTGAAAGCATCCGATAATGCGCCTTCATATTGGATGGTTCCTCTTGTCTTTGTGGAACGACTGGATCATCTTGAGTAACCGTGGAGGACAGCCTATCTTGTGGAGCAGTTTGAACGGACCATCCCTGCTGACCAAGTCAAAGGCCTTGGTCAGGTCAATGAAGGCTATGTAGAGTGGCTTCCTCTGCTCCCTGCACTTCTCCTGCAGCTGCCTTAGAGAGAAGACCATGTCAACGGTAGACCTCTCTGCGCGGAATCCGCACTGCGATTCGGGGTACACCCTCTCAGCAATCTTCTGGAGTCTGCCAAGGATGACGCGAGTGAACAGTTTACCAGTGATGCTTAGGAGGGAGATTCCACAGTAGTTGTTGCAGTCACTTCTGTCTCCTTTGTTCTTATACAACGTTACAATGTTAGTGTGGCGCATATACTGTTGTTAGTATTGACAAGGTCACCTTCAGTGCTCTCAGTTACAGGCTGGTGGGATACATCTACCCACCAGCAGGCAGAAGTAATTCTGGGCACAGGGAGCACCTCTGCTTGTGCTAGCACCTAGAAACAGCCATGTGGTACAGCAGCAGCTCAGGCTACCCACCCTTGTATGTACCCAGGGGGTCAGGTGGGACTGTACTTGGGTGGCTAGTCTAAGCTGTTACTGGGGCTACCAGAACCTCACGGCTCTTTTTAGGCCCTGGCTTGAGCAGAGCTAATGTATATATGACTCCTCATGCTAGGAATTATACCTCCCTCACAGCTAGTCTGAGACACACCCTGGATGGTTGCTCTATGTCCTCCTGCGCCCTGCCTTTTGGGCTCTTCACCTTATCTTTCTCCACACCTGCTGCTCACATCTTCCTTGTCTCCTTCTCCCTCCCCTTGTCCTTCCATTCAGTTTATCCCTTAACTAAACCGCTCCACGCAACAAATTATGAACCTAAATATATGCTGCCATCACACTTTGTACACTCTGTTGTGTGCTGCCTTTACCCACCCTGTGCCTATCACATCTATTCAACTCCAAGGTCTTCAGGGCTGAGTCTGTCTCTTCTACTAATCTGTGTTTGCAGTTGCTAGCACAAGGGGGCCCTGACATGACTTGATCCCCAGCACTAAGATGATAAAAATAATAGCATTCTCGGTAACAAGCTGGATCTAAACTGCACAACTGTTAGCAAATATTACAATTTCATTGTTCTTTTTATATTAAACTCTAATGGTTATTTGACCAAAAGTCCCAGAATCATTTCTGTCAGCCAAAGGTTCTGACTAAACGCAGGAGAGAGTTTTATTTTGGATACATGAATGTCTTTGTCCAACTTGGTCTGTCCACTATTATCCACTCAGTTGGTAATATGAACTTTAGCAAATCCTAGTACGTTATGAATAAGATTATCTTTGGCTGGACTGGACTGTGTGATTAAGTAACGGATTGTGTGTCCATTGTCTCTAAACTTTTAGCCTTTAGGGAAATCTCCAAATGTCCAGAAAGAAACAGCTTATGACTGATTTGTGGCTGGTGCTATCTGTAACCAATAAGATAACCTATTTAAAGACATTTTATCTTATCAGTAACTATTCTACCAGAAGATTCCTGTCATAATGGGTTATGCCCTAATAAATCTGTTAGTCTCAACAGTTCTCCAGGACTCCTCATTTTGCAGATACAGATTAACATGGCTGTCCCTTTGAGCTGTATCTGGTTATATATATCTTTTGTATTTGATCAAATAGTTGATGGTTGAACTGATGTCTTTAGCTCAGCCATTAGGTAAATCAGACACCATACCATGAAAAGAAGTCCTCAGTCAATAGCTCATATTCTTCGTCTCTTTTCTGTTTACGTACATTGCATATAAAGTGATGCCTGTTATTACAGATGTGTGCTGTAATGGACAAAATGGTGTAATTGCAAAGTGCTCCATAACTGATAAACTTAGTAAGTGACAAAATAAACTAGGACATGTGGTATAGCAAGTGTGTTCTGTAATCAGTGTCTCAGTAAAAACATTAAGGTATGGATTAGTATCTGCGCATACTGTGCTAACTGTGGTCATAGCAGTGATAATTTAATTGCAATTGCCAGTGCCTTACTGATTCAAAATAAGATTCAGCAGGAGAGGATTTTTCTTTGTTCTGAAAAATTTACAAGAGATGAGTTTCAGGGAGTTAGTCAGAAGCAGACTCAGATGGGCTGCTTCAATTCTCTTCTCTCAGACTAAACTTCCTTTGCTGTATGGTGCATCGTACGACATTAAGTGTTGCTTAACTGTCTGTCTTAACTAACTCAGATGAAGTTTTATTTATTTGATGCCATGACTTATTAATTTTGAACCTACAACATAACAAATTCCCTAGTTTCAGTGGCACTCTGGGAGAGCAAACTGGAAATTTTTGGACGGATTTCTTTCAATAAAAAAGGTGGCAGCTTTTAAGTATCTATAAAAATGAACAGTTCAATCAGTCCAGTAGCACTTGTGTTTATGCTGCCCTACATTTCCATTTTCGATATATTGCTGATTCAGCAGATGCACGTGGACTGTTGAGAGGAAGCTGGAGGTTTTGGCAGCTACGCAGGGGACAACTGGGTCTTCTAGCACCTGGGAAGACATGGGGTAGCAGTCGGAGGCTGGAGGCAAGCATATTAGTTGCATGCTACTGCTAAAGTGATCAGCTGTGAAATGCTTAACAGTGCTGATATTTGATATGTCATCTTTTGGCTGTTGTGCCACTGGGACAATTTACAGTTCAGAATTATTGTTTCATGCTGGCTCAAGACAGCACTGCCTCAGTTTACATTTAGTTCTCATTTGTGAAGTTATCTTAATAGAAAGTCTTAGATTCCAGACTGCAGCAAGAGGTGGGGACTGGCAAAGTAACCAGGTGTAGACTTGCAGAGTACAATGACAGACACTGGTGGTTGTTATTTTGTGAGGTAAAAAGGCAGCTTTTTCCTTGAATGGAACCAGCTCAGATCTGGAAAGGCTGTTTTAACACAAGACCACACATGCCTAACTAGTCACTGGGGAATAATGCAGATTGGAAGCTCGGTATCAAGAGACTAAACTTACAAGACCTTCCTTGCCTCACCTCCTCCAATCAGCCCTGTTCCCACTGGTAATAAATTGTGTATCTGTGAACAGCCATAGTTTACAAATAGCTAGCATGAAAAGTAACAGGCCCTATCTAACTGCAAGGACAATTATATTTAAGTTATATAATTTATTTAATTACATAGGACAAGTTGGAGAGATCAGGGGAATCTTCCAAACATGACTCCCTGAAGCTTTTTCTGACATTCTATCATTGCCATGTTACCACCAAAGATGCCCCACCAGAGGTTTCTAAGAGACAGGCTCTAGCTCAGTCACAAGTTATGCGCTTGATATAGGAATCGCTGGGTGAGTTTCTATGATGGTTTTGCAAGAGGTCAGTTGACTCTCAAATCTGCCAACCAGTGGAAACCATTTAGCACTGCCCTGACTGGGATTAAAGCAAACAGTGGTGAAATACCACCGTATTTGGCCATTGGTCCCCACTGAGCTGCAACAGCGCGAGATGTTTGCAAAAGAGTCAGGCCAGACAAGGTCACATACCATAGGAAAGTACAAATAAAGGCAGTGTTGCTATACTCCCTCCTCCTCCAGTCTCCGGTGCCTCAGGCAGAGGAATACAGTGATTTGCTTCTCCGCTATGTATCAGTTACAGTAAACTCTGTTTTAACCAGTATTCAATCAACCGGCATACTCAAATAACCAGCACTGCCCCCAGGCACTATCCCTGCACCAAGGTTTCTTCTTCATGGTGGCTGTGCTGCTTGCAGGCAGCGAAGGAATCCCATCCCACCCTGAACCATTGATGCCACTTCCCCGTCTTAAGGAGGGACTGGTGCTGGGACACCGGTGGGGAGCCAAGACAAGGCTGCTGCATCTGCTGCTCCCAATCATCCCTCCTTGAGCCTGGGCAGTGGAAGCTCCAGGGCTGCTCGGAAACCACCACCAGTGAGGGAGGGGGAGGAGATAGCGTCCCTCCATCGCATGCCGGAGCCCCCACCCCCACCACCACTGCCCTGCACAGCAGCATGGGCTGCAGCCTGAGCCACTGGAGGCTGCTGAACCCCTGTGAGAGGGCGGCATGATGGATGGCCAGGGCATGGGGAGCCAGCACCCTTCCCCAGCCTCCCCACCCTGGACAGCAGCACGGACTGGGGCCTGAGCTGCTGAACCCCCGTGGGGAGTGCTGAGGGGGGCAGGGTGGGCAGAGGCAGCAATCTGGGGACCTGGCTGCCAAGGGCCTTGGGGAGGGGAGTGCTGCTGCAGTGCAGCCCCACTGTCAGAGAACTGGTGGCAAAGGGGTCCCTCTGCATTATCCATAACCTTTCCATATCCAGCAACCTCCCGGTCCTGGGGCTGCCAGATAGGAAAGAGTTTTACTGTATGTTGGTTATTGATTAGACAAACAGAGAACAATTAAATGGGAAAAGAACCCAGGGGTCCAACCCTCCTTTCTGGCTTAACCCAAGTAAATTAAGATGCTTTCAAAGGAACTTCTCTCATGTGAGTCAGGATTTGGGCCACACTGTCCAAAGGAAGTAAGGGATGAGGGTCCACAATACATTTTAATTTCCTTCAGGTTAAGGAGAAGGCTAAATGCTGCCTCTGATCTGCAACAATGTGTGCAGAGGCATAATGCAACCTGGAGACTAGCTGGACACTTCCACAGAGATAGAAGAGGTAGCAGCATAGCAAGTGTCATACATTGCTGGACTGCCGCCCCCTACTGATGATGACCAAACACTAACACCATGGATAAGTATCGTCAAACACTCTCAGGATGGACTCTTAGCTTGTGTAAATCATTGTAACCCCATTAAAATCAGTGTGGAGAACTTATTTACACCAGCTGAGACTCTGTCTTATCCTGTCATTATCACATGTTAAAGTGTATGGCACTAAGGGCAAAATTTTTCCTTGTCTTACCTCAGTGCCATGTGGAGGATGGTGGGAGCAGGGGAGGTGGAAGGCATAAGGGAGCCTCTTCCATTCAGCACATAGAACCTTGTGGAACATGCGTTTAGCTCTCCTTCGAGAGGGGATGACCAGCTGGCTAGAGAACGGCTACGTCTACACGTGAAGCCTACATCGAAGTAGCTTATTTCGATGAATAACGTCTACACGTCCTCCAGGGCTGGCAACGTCGATGTTCAACTTCGACGTTGCGCAGCACCACATCAAAATAGGCGCTGCGAGGGAACATCTACGCGCCAAAGTAGCACACATCGAAATAAGGGTGCCAGGCACAGCTGCAGACAGGATCACAGGGCGGACTCAACAGCAAGCTGCTCCCTTAAAGGGCCCTTCCCAGACACAGTTGCACTAAACAACACAAGATCCACAGAGCCGACAAATGGTTGCAGACCCTGTGCATGCAGCATGGATCCCCAGCTGCAGCAGCAGCAGCCAGAAGCCCTGGGCTAAGGGCTGCTGCACACGATGACCATAGAGCCCCGCAGGGGCTGGAGAGAGAGCGTCTCTTAACCCCTCAGCTGATGGCCGCCATGGCGCACCCCGCTATTTCGAAGTTGCGGGATGCGCAATGACTACACGGTCCCCTAGGGCGCTATCCCCATCTCCTGATGAGGATAGCGACTTCAACGTCTCGCCGCCTAATGTCGAAGTTAACTTTGAAATAGCGCCCGACGCGTGTAGCCGTGACGGGCGCTATTTCGAAGTTAGTGCCGCTACTTCGAAGTAGCGTTCACGTGTAGACACAGCTAACATGGTCTTTCTGTTCCTGCATAAGTACTGTATGTAGTCTGGAGAAACAGTAAGTTGTGCTGGAGCTGGGGTTCCCAGCCTTTTCAGTAACATGGCACACTTCAATGGGACAAACAATTCAAGGGCGCACTCACTTGTTCCAGCTGAACTGATTGCTCATAAATGCAGAGCTACTGCAGGCGGGGAGGGGGACTTGATGACCCTGTGCCAGCAGGGAGCTCAAGCAGCCAGGCTGCCTGAGTTCCAGTTGGTGTGGGGTCATTAATTCCCCTCCTGGCAGTGCTTTACAAAACCTCTGTGAGGGGAAATTGATCAACCCTGTGCCAGCTGGGAATCAGGCTGCCTTGCTGGTCAATTTCCCCTTTCCTCAGCTCTGTGTGGGGGAAGAGGGGGAAATTTATGACCCCAAGCCAGCTGAGGGCTCCAGCTGCAAGGCTGCCAGACTCCCAGCTGGCACAGGGTTGGGTCAATTTCCCCTCACAAAAGACTTTGCAAAGTGGCTGTGAGAAGGAAATTGATGACCTGGCACCAGCTGGGACTGAGGCAGCCTTGCTGCTTGAGCCCTGAACTGGTATGGGGTTATCTAAGTGTGCCATGAAATGTCATTAATTTCCACCCCACCCCCACCCCAGCTCTGCAAAGAGCTGGGAGGCGAGGGAAATTGCTGACATTTCTGTGGCACACTTAGACAGTTCTCACTGCACACTGGTTGAAAACCACTGTGCTAGATCGTGTGCCCTTGACATATCCAGCACTCGCCTTGGCTAGCTATGTGGCAGGGGCCCTCTGCATTACCACTTTTACTCAGCTCCACCCCTGCTGCATGCCCATACCAGCAAAACTGGGATTTTGCCCTATAGATGATGTCAGCAGATAGACACACTTCACTGCCATGGATTAAAACTCAATGGAAAGTATCAGGAAACATAGGAAGCAAATTCAGTGGCTCAGAGTTGACATGGGCTAAATGCAAATTTAAAACAAATAGTGCTAGTGCAGCATTATGGCTAGAGGAAGGGATCCACTTTTGGAATGTCCTGAGTGCTCAGCATTTCAACCTTAACTTTGCATTGAAGAAAATTTATTTTTAATTTTTTTTTAAATGTGTTTTAATGAGAGAGAAATCTGGAGTTATTTGGCTTGGGTAGCTTACTGTGGCTCTCTCAGCCATGTTTATCAGCAGCTTAATCAGGACCTACTGCCGGAGCCATTCTTTCAATAGGTTGAGGTGGGGCATCCCCCCATGTCCTGCACTTTTGAGGGGCCCATGGCAGTTACCTCAGACATCCTACAAATGGGAGACAGGGAAGGGTTACCTGAGGCAGTACTGGCACCTCCACTAAAATAAATCACTGTTCCACATGTCCTGGGTTCCCGCAGCTGGGGCTAACAGCAGGGCTCTGTGCCCCAGACATGGGGCTGCAGGGACCTCCCAATCCCCAGATGGGTTCCCATGCCTGGGGCTGCCAGTGGGGCTTGGCACCCTAGCCAGTTCCCAGCCATGGGGCTGCGGGGACCCCTGGCTTCAGCTGCAGGTGAATACTGGCACCTCTGGCTTTTACATAAAAAAGCACTGGTTCAAATTCTATGTCTGATCTTCCTTGTAATTCCCTGAAAAATGTCTCCATAGAGAAGACCAAACATGGAAACATTCAGAATTTTTCCCTGAGAAAATTATAAGCAGCGTAAAAAATGACCGTAGATTTCCACCTTAACTATAATGTGCTATGTTGGTGTTTGCTCAAGAAGAGTAAAGTTCAGTACTGTACTGTTGCAAAACTAGAGAAATATTTAGAAAATAGCCATAATGGATTTGAGGATCAGCAAAGTAACCCAAGTTTATTCAAAATAAAATTATGTACAAATTAAAAAAAAAAAGAATAATATGACGTCTTTTCAAGGAAGATGTCCTCAGGGCACAACGTTCCACAATCGCGAATGAAAAGCTGAAGAAACGTCTGATTGGATTAGAACTGACTTACCTGTGGGCTGCACAACAGCTTGTGGGCAGCACTAGTCACGAAGAGACAAAGAGATGACAATTTGAAATTATGAGGCTGTTACAACTTCAGGTGATGAGGGTAAGGAGAAGACACAGGGGAGCTGGCACCAAGGCGAGCATAGCCGCAATCTCCCTTAAACCAGGTTGATAGGATGACAGATTGATTGAGTACAAATGAGCATGAAAAACAGGTTTACCAGCAAAACCACCAACAGGTTTTGGCTGATTTTTCTGAACTGACCTGGCTGTTGTGATGCACATAGGAACTGCACTAAAACATAGGCGATATGGAGATAAATGATATAATGGGAGATGTGCAGCAAATGGATGGATGGATGGATACCAACATTACCATAGGAACCACACTGCAGAAGTGTGTAGGAGTAAAGCAAGGCATGAAATGCTTTTAGGGAGCTGGTGATCGTGACTAAGGGAGCTGAATTATTAATAAAAATAATTAACTTTCAAAGAGATTGAGATGCTCAAAACAGAAAGGGTCTTTGTCTTTGATTGCTCCACTGGGATGTAGACAGCAGCCTTGTAAAGTGGTTTACACCCAACCTCATTTCCTGCAGAGGTACCCAGGAGAAGAAGGGAGGGTACACAAGAGATGTAAGTCCCCATTTCGCTGTAACTGGAAGAACTATGTTTGCAGTGTTTGAACTGTGGTGTTCTGGCTGCATTCCTCTTGCCAGGAGCCTGGGGCTCTTTATATCGTTGAAAGGTGAATCTGTGTTAAGTTTTTGCACTTACCTTTTCACCCACCTAGCAGTGCACAATCTAGAACTGTTCCTGGCTGCAGCAGGCAGCTCTCTGCTCTGCTTAGCAATGGCCCCAATGGTGACCTTTGGTATTCCCAGCCTTCAGCTTCCCAAGGCACCAATATGCAGGTGAGTAAGCTAGGAGGCCAGGGCATGGGCTGCTGCCTCCTGGCTCTCCACAGGACAGCAGTAGGTGGTTGTAGCCAGACAGAGTCTCCCCCTTACAAGCCAGCTTGCTCGCTGCCCCCCACCCCCACCGAGGAGCACACAGGGCACGGAAATGGCTGCTGACAGCACAGTCTTTGATGCCCTCATTGAGGCCCAGATGTGCTAGCTTATCGTGACCCTGAGAAACAGAAAGTACATATGGAAGGCTAACAGGCCAGACTGTCAACAAGGGTGGGGGGGGACCCTCAGAAATCACCCCAGCTGGCATTGATCGATATGATGCACACACACACAATCACCCCAGAAGGGGAAGTGCCCCGCCCACACAAAAGAATGTCCTGTACTCCTAAATTGCTTATCTCTTGTCTTACAAGTGCAAACTAAGTAAGAAATGCCCTTGTAACAAACTGGCGTCACAAAGACAGACCAGTATGATCTGGCACCATAGATAAGAAAGAGAATACGTAACCCAAAGGGGTATAAAAGATGGGCCCAGCAGAACTCTAACTTTGAGTGCATTCCACCAACTACCTGCTGGTCGGGTCAGGTGATTGCCTCCCGAGGTCCACTACTGGGGACGCCCAACCTCGTATTCGTCTTTCCGTGGAACTGAGTGACCGATCCAGCTTGGCTACGCTGGTATCGAGAGACGCAGAGAGGGTAAGATACACCCATGCTAGGTCTCCGACTTTTTTGTGCACAGCTAAAGAATTAGAGCTCTGTAACTAGATGTCATTGTGCCAAGATATCATTGTGTTAGATGGTAACAGATATCTTTGTATTGGATTGTAACGTAATTTGTTAACACCTGTACTTTGCTAGCATATAAGAAGTAAACAATAGCCTTTGTAACCACACGCTTATAACTGTAGCTTAATAAACTTGTAACTAGTTAAGCTCTGAGCCTGACCCTGCTGTTAACCCTTTTGTCACTGCAACGCAGCCGGCACAACAAAAGAACTTTAACCGTTTGGTTACCACAGCCTGGCCGTGGGTGAGTGTGCTAGGAGCTGCCTCCTCTAACAGTAAAAAAACTGGGTTGCTTAGGACCCAGGGGAGTACCTCACCGCACATTACCCGGCCACCGGCTAACAGTGGTAGAGGAGAGGAGGGGGCAGCGCCTCTGAATGAGGTCAAGCAGGTGCAACTCAGGCTACCAAAAGCCACCTCTAGTGGCAGAGGCTACGGAAGTACCCACTGTGATTCAGCCAAAAATGCTGAGCTGCCAGGAACTTCCTGAGAGAGCCCATGAGGGGAAAATGCAGCAAGATCAAGGACTCACAAAAGATCACAGAATCACAGAACCATAGGGCTGGAAGGGACCTCAGGAGATCATCTAGTCCAGCCCCCTGCTTCAAGCAGGATCAACCCCCACTAAGTCATCCCAGCCAGGACCTTGTCAAGCCGGGACTTAAAAGCCTTGAAGGATGGAGAATCCACCACCTCCCTAGGCAACACATTCCAGTGCTTCACCACCCTCGTGGTGAAGTAGTTTTCCCTAATATCTAACCTACACCTCTCCCTCTTCAACTTCAGACCATTACTCCTTGTTCTGCCATCTGACACCACGGAGAACAGTTTCTCACCCTCCTCTTTAGAGCTCCCCTTCAGTAAGTTGAAGGCTGCTATTAAATCACACCTAAGCCTTCTCTTCTGTAAACTAAACAAGCCCAAATCTCTCATCCTATCTTCACAGGTCTTGTGCTCCAGCCCCTTAATCATTTTTGTTGCCCTAAGATATAATAAGAGTGGACAGCCCTGCAGCTGGTTCATGTGGTCTGATCCCCTTTTGTACGCATGCACACAAACACACATGTGTTTTGAAAATCCTGGGACAAAGCAGAATTTTTAATCAGACTTTTTTCTTTTTGCTTGTTTTCTACTTTAGAAGCATCAACTGCTGCCTTCTCCAGCAACTGCTGCCTTCTCCCTGTGCTGGAGAATCCTTTGGATCAGTGGTTCTCAGCTGGGGTATGCACACCCCTGGGAGTACACAGAGGTCTTCCAGGGGGTGCATCAACTCATCTAGTTAATTGCCTGATTTTACAAGAGGCTACATAAAAAGCATGAGTGACCTCAGTACAAACTAAAATTTCATACAATGATTTTGCTGCTCTAGACAACAACATGTAAGTATAATATTTATATCCCAGTTGATTCTTTCACAACAATAGGATAAAAAGGAGAAAGTCAGCAATAGTGTGCAGGGACACATTTGTATTTTTATGTCTAATTTTTGTATGACTTTTTAAGTGAAATGCAAACTGGGGCTATGCGGCACAAGTCAGACTCTTCTAAGGCATCCAGTTGTCTGGAAAGGTGGAAAGGTACTGCTTTGGAGGACTGACATGGACGATTGCCATCACAAGAGCCTGAAACTCAAACTGCAGTTTTCTCAGCCTTGTTAAATCATAGATGTGTAGATGGTGCCTCAGCTGCTCGGTAGGAGATTGACTCTGTAAGTCCCTGGTTGGTGCACAGATGGTGTGGAAGATCGTGGCACTCCAACACAAAGGCTATGTCTACACTAGCCAAAAACTTCAAAATGGCCATGCAAATGGCCATTTCGAAGTTTACTAATGAAGTGCTGAAATGCATATTCAGCGCCTCATTAGCATGCAGGTGGCCGCGGCACTTCAAAATTGACGTGGCTCACCGCCGCGCGACTCGTCCAGATGGGGCTCCTTTTCAAAAGGACCCCAGCTACTTCGAAGTCCCCTTATTCCTATGAGCAGATGGGAATAAGGGGACTTTGAAGTAGGCGGGGTCCTTTCGAAAAGGAGCCCCGTCTGGACGAGCCGCACGGCGGCGAGGCGCGTCAATTTCAAAGTGCCGCGGCTGCCCACATGCTAATGAGGTGCTGAATATGTATTTCAGCGCTTCATTAGTAAACTTCGAAATGGCCATTTGCATGGGCATTTCAAAGTTTTTGGCTAGTGTAGACACGGCCAAAGGCAGGATAGCACTTCTGGATCAGAAGTAATTCTCCAGCTTCTTGCACTCTCAGGGCCAGATTTGTAAAGGTATTTAGATGCTTTGTTCTTATTGGGGATTAGGTGCCTAAATATCTGCACAAATCCTGCCCCCCCCGGTATCTCAGAAGTGCAAGGGAAAATGGGTGGTATATAGGTGGAGAGTGGGCATGTTTCCAGCACCTTGGGCTTATGAGCCTCATAAAGCCAATGATGTTAAACCTTCCCCTTTCTTGCCTCACTCCTGCTAGAAGGCTGGAATAGCTTGGCTGCACAGCATTACCGTATTACGCAATGGGAAGTCCTGTGAGCTTCCTTGTCTCCTCATTTTGTTAACCCTGCCTCTGTACACCACAGCTATGCCGGATCAAGACCTCTAGAAGGACTTCCCTTCTGGGGAAAACTTTACACGTCAGAGCTCCAGCCAAAATGCTTTCACCCTCTTTGTTTTCTCTTGCCATGTTTGCTAGCTCCTGAAAGTGATGTGTAAATGGATTGTCCTTGTCTAGGATTGTCAACTTTCTAAACCAAACACACTGGTCTTGCCTGGGCCCTGAGGCCCTGCCTGTTCCCTGAAGCCCCTCGCCCACTAAGTACATTTCCCAACCCTCATCCTGCAAGCAGTAATCCAGGCTGGTGAAAGCCAGAGATGTGACCTGCATGCTTGATTGTACGTGAGCCATCCCAGGTTGGGATCTGCCACAGCAATGCACTGCAAGGCACACTGGGGTGCATGGTAAGTGATGACGTAATCCCTCAGTAGTCCTGACTGTCCCTAGAATGCGATGACAACACTCCTATGAGGAGGCTAAATGTTATCCTCATGTTGCAGGTGGGTGAATTAAGGAAGACTGGGTTTGATCCTCCAAGGGGTGGAGTACTGCCCTCAGCAGCCTCCCCTTTCACTACCGGTGAACTTTGCCTCTCATTGATTTCAGTGGGAGCTGAAAGCATTCAGTAACTTGCAGGATTAGACCAAAGTCACAATGACTCATGTTTTCAAGGGATGCTTCTTATCCTGGCCATCTCAGTTGTGGAGGGCTCAGCTTTAGTCACTGATGGCCTTGTCTGCAGAAGTGCTACCTTTGCCAGCTTTTTGCAGAGGGGGATGCTCAGCACTGATGAAAAATGACTTACTCAAAGGCATTTGATAGATCAGCAAGAGCCGGGATTAGAACTGAGCAGCAGCTGGCTCCAATTCCTCTGCTCAGAGCACGCTGCCCTGTGAAAACCTTTTATAAAGCTTATTATTGTGGAAGAAAGCGATCCCTTCTGCCTCAAGAGAAACAGTCATTTCATGAGCTGCAAAGTTCGGGAGAAAGACCGCAGCAAATTCTTTAGTGTTTGCAAAATTAGCACATTCAGCAAACAACCTCCAGTCATGCACTCACATTGTGCAAGAGTCCTTTGGACTTTTAACACGAAGGGAGACTTAGGAAGCCCTCCATCAGCCAATGTATGCATCTGCTTAAGTGACAAGGGCAGGGGAGGGTTCCTGTGTGACTGGAGCAAGCAGTGGCTGGAAGCCCAAAGGAATACTATGGACACAGTTAGCTGTAAACAACAGCACCAAACAGCACCCCCCACCCCAATATGCAAGGGCATGGTCCATTTGCTTAAACTGTGCTATTTTTTTCGGATGAGGGGTGGGGAGAGCTACTTAAGCTGCCAAGCATGAAATCCTAAAGAAGGACTTGGTTCTGATGATTCCAAGGCTTCCCAACATGTTTAACAAGCTCTGCGTACATTTCCATGCAAGGGTTGTGTGCTGTGGTTTGTGTGCTCAGTGGCAATGAGAGTTGCTAAGCGGAACTAGAAATATTGCAGAACTTGAGGTTGAAGCTGGTGAAGGGGGAATAGGGAAAAGTGGGCAGCTGCAGACACAGAACAGACTGCTGCCACCTTTGGACAAATTTGGCCATGGGACTCCATTACCTAATTGAGCTACTTTCTATTTACACCAGTGTAAATGAGAACAAAATCTGACCCTTAACCTATCTATATGGCTAAGATTGGGTTTAAGGGAAAAAAGTGAGCAAATTGTGCGAAAATGGGCAGCTTCTAAACAACAAAAATATCTCACCAAAGGGTTAGCCTATTAAAGCTGCACGGGGAATTACCAGTATCCAATAAAACCAAGCCTGTTAGTCTGATATCACATAGATGAGTGTTTGCCATACATAATAAACTGCAGAAGAACCTCAAGCCCAATAGCGCAATACAATCTAGATAGGTTAGAAACCTAGAAATCCCACCAGACCATTTCAGCAATTTAAAACACAATAGGCCAAATTCTGCTCTGGGTTACACTCCTTTAGTCACATTGGCTACTTTGAATGGGGGTGGGGAACACCAGTTGCTATGCAAGCTATTTTAAGAGGAAAGTCTGTTCTTTTAGTTATATTTTCCTTTTAGATTTTGTGCCTGCAGCACCTTTAGTTAGTTAGTACATTTTATAGATTTAAAAACCTGAGAGTGAAATTTGGCCCTTTAACTATTTATCTGAACAATACCCTTTACACCTGGTTTGTACTTAATGTGGTCATCAGGTAGAGAAAGATAAGAAGCAAGAAATGCAGTTCTCAAATTATTGGTAGATCAAATGTCAGTTGTTCTGTGTAAATGATTAACCTTAATAGTAAATCATTGCAAACATTACAAACACAAGGCAATGAGCACCACGAAGGAGGATATTTTGCCATCCATTTACTAATCAATACTCATGAGATAAAATTCAATGTGGGGATGTCCAGTACCTGTCTGCTTTTCCCTTTTCTGTTGCAGGACCTTATGCACCAAATCATAGGTCTCCCTCTACCACTATCTACCAACTATTGGAGGGGAACACAATGAACTTAGCCAGAGTGTTTAAATATGGTCTCAGCCAAAGGTAGTTTGTGTTTTAGCGTTGGAGATATACTGTATCTGTTCAGCTGTTGTGAATGAATGAGGAAAAAAATTGTGGATTTTTAAATGAGACTTTTTGGGGCACAAGTAATTAAAACTCAGTTGAATTTTAAACCTTCCAACTTTGATTGTGGCTAGGGTTGGCAGCTCCCCACAACTGGACACTTGTTGCCAATGGTGTCCTGTCCATATGGTCAGAAAAGTTAGCAACCCTAAATGTGGCTAGTCCTCAATGTGAATGGTAGGCAAAACTGCTTCCGAGAGGTATCAAGCACCCACAGCTGCTACTGATTTCAGATTAAGTCAGTGGGGGCTTGGTTTGATGTGTGTAATAACAGAAGACGACTGCTTTGAGTTATGTTGTTGCTTGCACTGTGAAGGGATTGTGCATCTCTTCAATGCCACATTATGGAACTCCCTGGTACTGCAAGTACAGACATAAGTTAAAAAAAATCTTAACAAGTATTTTAATTGACCATGTATGAAAGTAAATCTGTACTTACTTTTAAGCTTGTTACCCAGGGCCTGATCCTGAGAGGTCCTGGATAGACACTGGAGGAAGCAATTGCCTTGCTCTTGTATTGTAACAGACTGTAGGCAGAGTTAGCATCCCAGGACAAGTACCGCAGCAGTTCCAGAGGGCCTAGTGGAAAGAAGTAAAATCTTATTGTGCTCCTCTTGGCAACATCTGCCCACAAATGGAAGGAAATAAATCAGTGACATGACATTCTTGACTTAGTGTTTGTGTTTTGTGGAAAATGGTCTTGCTATGTGCATGTGTTAAGACAAAAGTTTTCCCCAGAGGGTGTACGGCCAGGGAGGGGCTGTTTCTGTCAGAGAATTTCTTCAGAGAAAATTCACGGGGTCCCCTGCCCCAATCTTCCGCAGGTTCACAAAGCCAAAGAAGCAATAGGACCTCCAGTGAGGAGTGAGGCTGCAGGAAAGCAAAATAAGGGCACTTTGCATCTCCACTTGCCAAAATCTGTTTAGTTTGTGTGCGGCTCTGGGTGAGGAATCACACTGTAGTTACATGGTGGTGAGCCCTCACAGAGGATTCTTCCATTCAGGCTTTTTTGTGAGGGGAAATAATGTGGTCCCAAATTCAAGTTCTAGAACTTCATTTTTAATATTTGATGTCATTGAAGGTCCAACCTCAATCTATTGCCCCTTTAGACAAGGATGCAATGAATGCCACCCACATCCTCAGAGTCCAAGACTACCTTTGTCTGCTCTAAAGCCAACTGCTAACTGGAAATGTCCCTTTCAGTTCTAAAGGGGCAGAACTATGTTCTGAGATTTTTTTTAATTTGGGATAAATGCTTCCACAATACCACAGTCCTGGGCAAACTTTGCAGCCACTTGTGTCCGATATTTTAAAGACAGAGTGCCTCAAGAGTGCTGAGGCAGAGATGGGACAAAAACTATCATTATTTATGCAGTACATCCTCCTGCCTACGAACAGTTAAGGTGCAGAGAAAATGGCACAAAGAGAGGAATTATTTTTTTTATTCCAAAAATCTGATTAGTCAGCAAAAGGTGATTGCTGAGACAAAGGCATTCCTAATTTTGCTTGCCCTTCTCTCTCTCTCTCTTTTTTTTTTTTTTAATTCAGTGATGGACAAATTTGTTTGGTTTTGTCCCAAGCTCTGATCCCACCCAAAACTTTACCAGATTTAAAAAAAATCAGTGCCCCCCCCTCCAGTTTTGGTTTTGTAAAAGCAAAACCTGATCTGAAAGATTATATATACAAATCCTACAAATATCCTTAGCCCTCTTGCTACCAGCTTAGTTCCATGAAGGAGTAAAGCGTTACTTAGCTATTACTCCTATAAAGTAGTTAGTTGCAAACGGAGTGAGGGGAAATCTTTTTTTTTTCCCATGGTCTGGAGGAAGCTATGGCTTTGCTTTGTCAAAGTGCTCCTAAGAGTTCTGAGTTAAACCTAATTTTATGGGTGGGTGTGGCTGTTGCTTTTTTTACCAGACTATATCTGTTCCCAGGGATTACTTGGCTTGTGGAGATAAGGTGAGTCTCTTAATAGTCTAGTATTACCTTTTATTCTGACACCACTTAGGAAGTTCTTTGTTGTAAGAACTGTCCCCAGTACTTCACTGTTATCAACCTTGGCTTTGAGGTATAGTACTTTTTCCAATTTTCTTAACATCCATCATTCACTAGAGGGCACCAATTGATCAACAAAAAACAATAGCTTTATCCCAGGCAAAATATTTCTTCCTAAAAGAAAATCCAGGTCATAGTCAGGCCTAGAAGAGTGTTCTATAAAAGGTTGAAATCTAGTGATGTAAAAAGGGTGACTTTGACAAATACCATGTGGAAGATAACCAGTTAAAGAAATTTCATCCTGTGAACTCAAGAGATCTGAAACAATGCTGAACACTTCATCCAAGTAAGAACAGCATTTAATTTTAGCTCTTTTCTTGACAGGAGTAACAGATTGCATATTTCTGTCTAATTTTCCTATCTATTAAGAGTATCCTAAATCACACAGAATGCTGTTGCCACGCTGAAGAATGTAACAACTGATAGCCCTTATTTAATCTGTCTTTACAATACAATTTGGATCTTTTTTATTTGAGGATAAAATAATTTAAACACTTGCTGCCCTCATGTTGGCCTTTAAGTGTCTGGAATTCTTTGAGAGCTACTTGTTATCTCCTGGAAATGTTTGGTAGTATCACATTTTTGCTACTGTTTATATTAGAGTAGTGCCTAAAGGCATTGTATTATTAGAGTCAGGGCTCCATTTTGCTAATTACAGTACAAGGCTTTATAGTCTCTGCATCACCTTACTTAAGGTGTTCTGTCTAATAGTATGACCTGGACGTACAACAGAACGGGAAGACTTCAACACAACCCAATACAAGACTTTAAGATGACTCCAGTGCACTCTGAAGCGGGATCACCTCCCAATGAAAGCTGCAACAAAGAAGAAACCCCTTGTCATCTTGGACCTCCTTGGCACCTGAAACAGATATGTGTTCTGCCAAGATTGGTGTGGCTGCTGATGCACAGCAGCTGTCTGCACATTAAACTACTCACACACAGGCTTAGAATCACAGAATCGTAGAATACTAGGGCTGGAAGGGACCTTAGGAGATCATCTACTCCAGCCCCCTGCCTTTCTTTCACAGGAAGAACTTTTCCCCTCCCCTCCCCTCCCCATGAAGCTCACTGGCAATGGGCAAGTGATAAAGGGGACTTATCAAGAAATCCAGTATCAAGTACTGATGCCATATTGTTACATTAGCTGTGTCTACACGTGCACGCTACTTCGAAGTAGCGGCACTAACTTCGAAATAGCGCCCGTCGCGGCTACACGCGTCGGGCGCTATTTCGAAGTTAACTTCGACGTTAGGCGGCGAGACATCGAAGTCACTAACCTCATGAGGGGATCGGAATAGCGCCCTACTTCGACGTTCAACGTCGAAGTAGGGACCGTGTAGACGATCCGCGTCCCACAACGTCGAAATTGTGGGGTCCTCCATGGCAGCCATCAGCTGGGGGGTTGAGAGACGCTGTCTCTCCAGCCCGTGCGGGGCTCTATGGTCACTTTGGTACCAAATGACTGGAAGACGGCCAATATAACACCAATATTTAAAAAAGGCTCTAGAGGAGATCCTGGCAATTATAGACCGATAAGTTTAACATCAGTACCAGGCAAATTAGTAGAAACACTAGTAAAGAGTAAAATTGCAAGGCACATAGAAGAGCACGAATTGTTGGGCAAAAGTCAGCATGGTTTCTGCAGAGGGAAGTCATGTCTAACTAATCTACTAGAATTCTTTGAAGGGGTTAATAAACATGCGGACAAGGGGCACCCAGTGGACATAATATACCTAGATTTCCAGAAGGCCTTTGACACGGTCCCACACCAAAGGCTTTTATGTAAATTAGGTGGTCATGGGATAGGAGGAAAGGTCCTTTCATGGATCGGGAATTGGTTAAAAGACAGAAAACAAAGGGTGGGAATAAA
Organism: Carettochelys insculpta; assembly: GCF_033958435.1. Classification (NCBI taxonomy): domain Eukaryota; kingdom Metazoa; phylum Chordata; order Testudines; family Carettochelyidae; genus Carettochelys; species Carettochelys insculpta. The sequence continues at coordinate 63,237,159 of NC_134144.1, forward strand.
TGGTAAATTTTCACAATGGAGGAGGGTAACTAGTGGTGTTCCCCAGGGGTCAGATCCTGTTCAACTTGTTCATCAATGATCTAGAAAATGGTGTAAGCAGTGAGGTGGCAAAGTTTGCAGATGACACCAAGTTGTTCAGGACAGTCAAAAGCAAAAGGGATTGTGAAGAACTACAAAAAGATCTCAGCAAACTGAGTGATTGGGCAGCAAAATGGCAAATGAAATTTAATGTGGATAAGTGTAAGGTAATGCATGTTGGAAAAAATAACCCAAATTACACGTACTACATGATGGGGTCAAATTTAGCTACGACAGATCAGGAAAGGGATCTTGGAGTTATAGTGGATAGTTCTCTGAAGACATCCATGCAGTGTGCAGCGGCAGTTAGTAAGGCAAATAGGATGTTAGGAATTATTAAAAAAGGGATCAATAATAAGACAAAAGAGATCATACTTCCCCTATATAAAACTATGGTACGCCCACATCTCGAGTACTGCGTGCAGATATGGTCTCCTCACCTCAAAAAAGATATATTGGCATTAGAAAAGGTTCAGAAAAGGGCGACTAAGATGATTAGGGGCTTGGAAAGGGTCCCATATGGGGAGAGGCTAGAGAGACTGGGACTTTTCAGTTTGGAAAAAAGGCGATTGAGGGGCGATATGATAGAGGTATATAAAATCATGAATGGTGTGGAGAAAGTGAATATAGAAAAATTATTTACCTTTTCCCATAATACAAGAACTAGGGGACACCAAATGAAATTGATGGGTAGTAGGTTCAAAACTAATAAAAGGAAATTTTTCTTCACACAGCGCACAGTCAACCTGTGGAACTCCTTGCCCGAGGAGGCTGTGAAGGCCAGGACTCTATTAGGGTTTAAAAAAGAGCTTGATAAATTTTTGCAGGTTAGGTCCATAAATGGCTATTAGCCAGGGATAAAGTATGGTGCCCCAGCCTTCATAACAAGGGCAGGAGATGGATGGCAGGAGATAAATCACTTGATCATTGTCTTCTGTTCTCCTTCTCTGGGGCACCTGGCATTGGCCACCGTCGGCAGATGGGATGCTGGGCTCGATGGACCTTTGGTCTGACCCAGTATGGCCATTCTTATGTTCTTATGTCACCGTGTGCAGCAGCCCTTAGCCCAGGGCTTCTGGCTGCTGCTGCTGCAGCGGGGGATTCATGCTGCATGCACAGGGTCTGCAACTCGTTGTCGGCTCTGTGTATCTTGTGCTGTTTAGTGCAAGTGTGTCTGGGAGGGGCCCTTTAAGGGAGCGGCTGGCTGTTGAGTCCGCCCTGTGACCCTGTCTGCAGCTGTGCCTGGCACCCTTATTTCGATGTGTGCTACTGTGGCGTGTAGACGTTCCCTCACTGCGCCTATTTCGATGTGGTGCTGCGCAACGTCGATGTTGAACATCGACGTTGCCGGCCCTGGAGGACGTGTAGACGTTATTCATCGAAATAGCCTATTTCGATGTTGCCACATCGAAATAGGTTACTTCGATGTAGGCTTCACGTGTAGACGTAGCCATTGTGTCCTGTGCTAGTCATTTAACATGGCCATTATAGTCTTACTTGAAGGTTGTGATATTTCATCTCACATGTTCTTGTTACTAAATTCCTCTAACAACTGGCTCGTTATTATAAACATGGGGTGGTTACCAGATTGGATATGAAGTTTATTAAACAACTAGAATTAAAAGTTTATTATCACAAAAAAAAGCCTTTTAAAGGTGAATCTAAAACTGGACAAAGAGGTCTCTTACAGCTGAAGCTGGGATGGTTATTGTATATGAAGACACATTAAAAGAAAACAGGGATACAGAAATTTCCTATGTGGAGATAAACATCTAATTTAAAGGTCAAATTCACCCTCAGACCAAGGAAAATCACTTTAGAGTAACAGAATTAATTATGACTTTCAAAATCTCTAAACTATATAAAGACTGTAAGCAGCATTTCATAATGTAGAATCACTAATCACAGAGGCTACTTCAGTCACACAGATGAAAACTTGGATGTGACTGAAAATTTGGTGAAGGGCTCATGTCCCACGATTTAAATAAATTTTACAGGTATACGTAGCCTTTTTTGTTGTCTCTCTCATGACGATGATGATGATGATGATAACAATCATCATCATCATCAATAAACGTGGGCTCAGCACCAGCTGGTGTCTGATGCCTCTCTTACTATTCCTTTCCATCTTTCCCTGTCCAGTGCAGAGTGGCTTAATTTCTGTAGACTAGTTCCGCACCAATCTACTATATCATCTACCCATTCTCTGTGGGGTCTGCCTGTCCTGTCTGAACTGTCCATTATGCCGAATATCAGGGTCTTGATTTTTCATTCTGCAAATATGCCCAAATAGTTGTAGCTTTTCCATTTTCCACTTTCTGCAGCAGGTTCTCTTTCAGCTATATCTTTCTATATAATTCTTCACTGGTGACCTTCTGCGCCTATCCTATTCTCAGAATCTTCCTATAGCAACTCCTTTCCAACGCCAATATTCTTCTTTTTGAATCTTTTGTTATCACCCATCTCACATCCGTACAACATGCTGCTGAACACACATGATTTCAAGATGTTCAGCTTTGTTCCTAAGCTAATCGCTTTGCTTTTCCAGATCTTACCCATCATCTTCAAACTTGCTCTTGCTTTTGCTATTGTAGTTGCTATTTCCTTCTTACAGTCTAGCTCATATGTTATGTTGCTCCCCAGGTGTATCATAAATGAAAATGACTTGGTGGAAAAATGTCAAAATTTGAGACCCTTTGGCTGTGTCTACACTAGCATTGCGCTTTCGAAAGAGGCATGCAAATGAGGAAATCAAAAATGCAAATAAGTTGCAGATTTACATATCTGGTGCCTCATTTGTATATTTACCTTTCAAAAGAAAGAAAGCAGTGTAGATGCAGCTCTTTTGAAAGTAAACCCATCTTCAAAAGAACCCTTCTTCCTATTTTTGTTTCAGTAAGAAGGGTTCTTTTGAAGATGGGATTTACTTTAGAAAGAGCCACGTCTACACTGCTTTTTTAATTTCAAAAGGATAATATGCAAATAAGGCACTGATACGTAAATCTGCACCTCATTTGCATTTTTGATTTATCTCATTTGCATGCCTCTTTCAAAAGAAGAATGCAAGTGTAGACACAGCCTTTGTCTCCTGAGGCCTGGGTTAAATGGTCCTCCTGCTTCCCCTCCCTCTATAGGGCCTGGATTCAGTGTGGGAGGGGGCTGCCGGGAAGTGGGCTTTGAGTATGGGGTCTGGGCAGGAGTGAGGTGCAGGAGTGGGCTGAGGTGGGTGATCTGGGCAGGAGTGGGGTGTGGGACTGAGATGGAGGTCTGGGCAGGATGTGGGGCAGGAGTGGGCTGGTGTTGCAGGATGGGAGGAAAGATGCATGAAGGTTCTGGGTGAGAGGTCTGGAAAGGAGTGGTCAGGGTGAGGGTGAGGGGTCTGGTAGGGTGCAGGAGCAGGGTATGGGTGGAGAGTCTGGGTGGGAGTGGAAGGCCAGGCAGGAGGGGCACAGCTTACTTGGACAACATCCCCTGGATGTGGAAAAGGGGAGGGCATTGGGGCACTTGGCTGGTGCCCCCACTGCAATCCCCACACCAGTTGCCTCTGCCTTAGATCCTGTGCTCTTACAATGACATAGTCTAGGGGAGATGCCACTGTTTTTAATGGTGGGGGAAGGGGGAGTTGCTAAGTTGTTTTTTGTACATATTGCTATGTCCCAACTCTCATCTCTGGCTGTAGGACTTGCGTAATCCTATAGAAAACACCTGAAAAACTTGGGATGCCAGAACCAGCACTTTCTTCACAAGACCCTCCACATAAGGCATGAGTGTCAGTGTTCTCCTAGGTACCAACATCTTTCACATTGAGGCCCTAATTACTCAGGATGTGCAGTGGGCACTGTGTGCACATATGTGATATATGCTTCCAAAACAACAGCTGAATGGCCAACTCACCAAAGGAGAAAGGAACTGGGGAGGGCAAAATAAATGGTTTAAAGACACCTTCAAGATAAACATCAAGAGATGAGGCATGAGACACATATTGGGAGACAGCAGCCCAGGACAGGAATAACTGGCAAAGATTTATCAGAGAGAGAACATTTGCTTTTTGAGGAAAACCGCCTAGCCCTGGTCTCACTCTGTCTTCCCATATCACCTGCAGTGTCTGCCACTGAGCCTTTGGCTCAAGGATCAGACTGCTCAGTCAGATAAGAACCCATGAAAAATAAAACTTGTGGAAAGAGATCATCTTCAAGTTTGCCAGATTGCCAATACTTATGTGGACATACAAGAGGACAGGAAAAAAGGCTTGAAAAATAAGCCTCTAGAATGTTATTTAAAAGATTTTTGGAAAGGATAAAAATATTCAGTTTGGCTGGTTCACTGTTTGTGCTTCCCTTGCACTCATATAAAATTAAAATAGCACAACGAATTTGTAGATATCTAGCATGTCACGTGTGCTACATAGCATTGCCATTAGAGACTTCAGGGTGATTAAACTCAGAATCTCCTACTGCAAAAGAACAGATCCCCTCCCAATAGATGCTCCCTGCTCTGTTAGTTGGTGGTGGTTCTGTGCACACAGAAAAGAAGACGCAATCCCTTTCCTTGAACGGGGATACAATCTAAAAAGACAAAGCTTTTCATACCAAAATGATCTGCATCATAAAAGGCCCAAGACTTACTAATCACATTAATGTTGTTTGCTTTGCGGTTCTATGAAAGACAAGTACGTGAAATCTGTCCCTTATTCAGCCCATAAGTTTCTTCCACACTAATTCTGCTTATGTGGCCTGCCCAATATTCAACCCACTCCTGCAACACAGATACATGAAACTGATAAATACATGATGGGGACTCTTGTAGAAGTGGAGAAGGAGTGATTTAAAGGGAGGGACTGCTGGGGACCAGATCATTAAGGGCATCCCATGCTGATAATAAAGAGAGCAGAGTGCAGGTCAGCCAGTCAGACTATCAAATGGCTCCAGTTTACCACATCTACTAGCCCAAATCTGTGGTATGTGTAATTTTAAAGTCACAGGTATGTAGCCTTATCCCTATCTCAGTGAGGCCACGTCTACACTTGGCCAAAACTTCGGAATGGCCATACTAATGGCCAAATCGGAGAATACTAATGAGGTGCTGAATTTAATATTCAGCACCTCCTTAGCATGCTGCCAGCCGCAGCACTTCGAAAGTGCTGCATTTCGCTCGTGCGCAGCTCATCTATCTGGGAGTCCTTCTTGATCAGCTGACAGGGATTTTGATGTTTGCAGGGTCTATTTAGAAGTTTTGGCCAAGTGTAGACATAGCCTGAGACAGAAGAAGTGTCAGGCCAGTAGTTAGGATACTAAACTAAGCTTGGAAGATTTGGATTCAAGTTCCTGCTCTGTCACATGAGGCAAGTTACTTAGTATGTGCTCCCCCTCCGTAAAATAGGGGGTGTTGTGGTGATATACGTTAGCATATTGCCACATGACCACAGCATGGGCTGCCTACATATCGACAGGTTTGCCAACCTTAGCAGGTAGTTATACAGGCTAAACTTGCTTTTGTTGACATGAAACTGCCACCATGATCCTGAGACAATCTTGTATGTTTCCAGAGGGCTGGCTGCTAGACTCCCACAAGCAGGTTTCCACCCTACAATGACAGGCTGAACACAGGTGTCACGACCTGACTGAAACACACCCTGCAATGCTCTCTCCAGCCCCTTGCCATCAAGCTGCTCCCCACAGAGATAGAGGGCTCCTGTCCAGCAATGGCATCATCCCCCTTCACCCATGAGAAGCTTCTGTGAAGGAGGAACGTGCCCCCTTAGAGGCAGGGAAGGTCAAGACTAGGGCATAGGTGCTGGAACTAGGGATGCTAGGGCTGCTGCAGTGCCACTCCCAGACTTAGAGTCATCACCATCACATGGGCTTTAGTTTGGTTCAAAGGCTCCAGCTTCCCTGAATACAAATTGTTTTATTAGCCCTGGATGGACAGGGGTACGAGGGAGGGAGATGCCCCCTTCTCCTGGGGTGGTGCAGGACCTGGGATGCTGTGAAGGCAGGAGCGGTCCCCTTACCCTTGAGGGTGCTGCAAAGGAAGGTGGTACCCCACTTCTCCCTGGATGGGCTGGGGGAGGAACAATGATGGAAGCACCCTGCAGGGGGAGTACTCAGCAAGTCTGCATCTCCCCCTGCTATACGTGAGTGGTGGGGGACCTGCAGGACCCGGGGTGCTCTGAAGGAGAGAGCCGTCCCCTTACCCTAGGGGGTTCTAGAGCAAGGCACTGTGAACGGGGGAGGTGTTCCCCGTACTCCTGGTTGTGTGCGCCCGACTGGGGGGCTGTGGAGGCGGGAGGTGTTCCCCGTTCTCCGGGAGGGAGGGGGGGGGTGCGGGACCGGGGCTGTGGAGGCGGCAGTTACTCCCCTCTCCCCGCGCCGGGGTGGGGAGCCCCGATCAGGGCGGCGCCCCACCCAGACAGAGCGGCCCCTTCCCCGCCCGATGGCCCCGCCCACGCCCAAGATGGCAGGCGGCTGACCCGGAAGGGGAGGCACTGCGGCGGGCCCGGCCCAGCCCAGCCCAGCCCAGCCGAGCGGGGCAGGTCCAGGGTCTTCGCAGACTCCGCACGGGCCCCGCCGCGTGGGGAGTGGGAGGCGACGCGGCTGAGCGCTCCGGTGCCGGAGCAGCAGCCCGGCGCGGGCGGTGCCTCAGGGAGCCGGGAGGCCGAGCGGCAGGAGCGGCCCCGCGCCCTCTCCCCGTGTCCCTGCTGGGCACCCGCTGGCTCCTCTGCCCCGGAGACGGCTGCACCCCGCGGCCCGCGCCGCCCCCTCGCCCCGTGTCTCCCGCTCGCCTGCCCCGCTTTCCAGGGCTGCTGGCGGCCGCTCTCCCCGCCGAGGCCCGCCGCGCCCAGGGCCGCGGATCCCTGCTGCTCCCCAGGGGCGCTGCTGCGGGAGGGCGTCGGGCGCCCTGGACCCACGGCCATGCAGGGCGGGGAGCCGGCCTCGGGCGCAGCCTTGAGAGGGCCCGAGAGCGAAGCCCGGCTGGACGTGCCGCTCCCGGCCCAGAACAGCAGCAGGAGCCCCGGCAGCCGAGGCGGCAGCACCAAGGGCTGGCAGTACAGGTGGGTGCCAGCTTGTCCCGGGCACCAGGGTACCAGGGCGCAGCTCTCTCGGGAGACTGTCCTGCGCCAGCGCTCCGACCGCCCCCATGGCTGTCCCGCTGCACCCGAGGGCGCGGAACGTCTGTGGGGGGGACCAGCCTTCCTTTGGGGCGGGGAGAGTCCCTAGGTCCGCAGGCCTTTCCTAGACACTGGACAGGGCATTAAGGGAGGCTGGAGAGAGGAGACAGAAGGGGAAGTCAAAGAGCAGCCCTCAGGCAAAGCCGATCTACAGAGTCATTGATTTACCATCTCTCTTTAGGGCTGTATATTTGCTTTTACTCCATGTAAATCCGTTGTTGTAAATTAAGACAATTTAAAAAGATCAAGATGCAGAAGTTATAGGGAGGACTCTGACAGAGAAATTAAAACAGTCAGAAGAATTTATTTGGGATTAATTAGAGTTATTTCAGATCCTACCCAGTCATGGAAGGTTTACAAGGTAACTCTATGGTTAGGCAGATTTATTAATTAGTTCCTTGTTGCTACTAAGTGAATTAATTGTCTTGGGCAAGTCACCCCTGTGAAATCTGTTATCATGCCCGGTAAAAAAAACCACTTATCTTATTTGAGCTGTTGTGATTTCCTTTACATCTGTTTCATGGCTACAGACTGTCATTTGTAACTTTTTTTCTGTTGTAACTGGAAACCAACCACACTGTGGTTTCCACTTTAATTTTAAGAAAGTTATCTTTTCACATGCTCTGATACTCCCTTAAAAATTGTTGTCAACAGTATTCTAAATTCTGTGAGGAAAGAGAAAATCCACATCTATTCATTCCATTTGTGAGGAACAGCATGATCATGGATTTAATTATATTGCACCTATGTTTTATTTAGGCTTGTCTTAATACTGACATATAGTACAAAGCTGGTTAGAAAGACTAGGCTATATTAACTATACACTATACTTCAGTTTTTAAAACTAAAAAGATTTTTAAAAATCAACTGTTTTTGGTGTTCAGTTTTTTGCATTTCTGTCAGCCTGGGAATGAAAATAGTCTAGTTTTCCATTAAAGTTCTGGTGCTTTAGCACAAAGCTGCACTATTTGAGTTGCAAATGCTATAAGACAGTGTTTGTTTTTTAATCAAAGTATGGCAACAGGTTCGTTTGTTTTTCGATTTGGGGGGAAAAATGGTTTGCTCCACATTTCCTCACAAAACTTAAACTGTAGGCCAAATCTGACACAGCAGTCCCTCTTGGAATTGTACTAAAACCTACATAAAAACGTAAGTTTCAGTGGCTGATTGACAGATGGGGAAGCTAGCCATTCTTGCCCCGCACCCCCACAAAATTCAGGGATTTCTCTCTATCTCAAATGTTCAGCCCTTTGATGTCATTAATATTCAGGTGAACAATGTTATGCCATTTTAAAAATAAACAATTTTACCAGTGTGCACAACAAACTAAACTGTACAGGTAAAGTTAGTGTTTGTGGTGACAGGGTGGGAAAAATATATATTTTTAATTCTGTATACACAGTGTCAAGTTGAAATCTGGACAGTAAAAACCAAAACAACTAAATAAAAATAGGTGTGGATCCTGTATTTGCACTGGAGTCCTTCTGCCTTTTTTATTTGCATTCATAATCATTTAAGTGGACGTTTTCCAAAGCGGCGCTTGCCAGCCCAGATGGAATTTTGTCACCTTTTACAACATGCAGAGATAAAGCACTGAGTTTTATTATTCTTTTCTCTGTGTTACATAGGAATATAGAAAGTCAAGCTGGTTCAGGATAATGAATGTATAGCTCAATAATCTGTCTCTGACAGTGACCAGTACAGAGGAGAGGGAGAGTTTCAAGGAAACCCTGTAGTTGACCATTTATGGAATAATGTCCCTTAGGAAAACTTTCTTTTCAAGTCCTTGGTTATCCTATAAATCCTCACACTTCATGTCACTATCACTTTTGGATTTTTTACCTAGTTCTCGATAACATAATTGCAAACATATTCATTTTGCAAATATTCCATGTCTAATCCTGTTAACCCTTGACCTCTGTAATATTTTTAAGATTTTTGAAAATTTGTTACGTTTCAATTTCTTTCCCATTATTCTTCTATAAGGATATAAATATGTGTGGTCCAATTTATCTTTTCTGTACCATTCATTATTTCATATATGTCTATTATGTTCCCTCATATCCTTTATTTGTCTTAAGTGAAACAATCTGTGTCTCTTCAGTCTTTATTGCATAGAATTTTTTTATACTTCTAATGATTTGTGCTTCCTATCTTTGGGTCTATTTCTGCAATACAGATTTTGGTGTCGTGGCCACAGTAGAATATTGTGTTCAGTCAATGAAATTATTATACCACCATATTCATCCTATTGTTTTGTTTGTTTATTTTTTTTGTATGCGTGCGTTGTGGCAGATAAAAATGCAGGTTTATGTTGAGCTTCACAAGTCCTTTGGGTCTGTGCTTTGAGGCTTATGGTTATTTCAGAGCCCGGTAGTAGGTATGGATAGTTCATGTTACTCCTTCCATTATGATTTACTTTACGACTGTCAATATTTAATTTATGTTGACATATCACTGCAACTTCTGCTAATTTCATTAGGCCTTTCTGAGTTTAGTCTACTGTGCACTTGCTTAATAATTTTGTATTATCTGCAAAATCTGACCACTCTAGTGTTCTCTTTTTCAAACCATACATAAATGTTTAATTACACTATCACTATATGTATTTTGGGGCATCTGAGTTGTCTGTCAATTCTTAGCCAGGCTGAAAATTTATGATTTATTGCTAGTTTTTGTCTTCTGTCTTTTTTTTTGTGAAGCTACCGACTAGCACAACTACCCCTCTGAGACTTTTTGTCAGCTTTTAATTCTTGACAGAACTGAAGTATGCCAAATGGTCATGGGGGAAGAGGTTGAGATGCTTGTGAGGCAGAGGCAAATGTCAAATGCATATTAAAAGTAAAAAAAAGTTAATCCGCAATGCTAAATTAAAAAGGAAAGAGTACCCTAAATTTAATTGACTGGCCCTAAAATATTGGGCTCATAGAATTCCTGAAGTTTGGTAAGAAATCGTGATGGATTCTCAGACTTCCTCTCATCTCTGCAGAAAATTAGTTCACTGCCAGAGAACCATGAGTGGTACCTTAAACCATATAATACAACAGTGTTGGGTTCCAGAAGTACAATTTTTGGACAGATTTGAGTCCATTTAAGAATAACTTTGCATGTTATAAAGTGCATGACTACAGTCCACTGATTTAATTTATTGAGCCTTTAAAACGGTCTGTAAGCTATGAAACAAATAAACTGGTCTACAGTTTACAGTTTTCACATTTGAGTGCACCAGGTAAGAAAGTACAAACAAATTACAAAATGTTAAGGCATATTTTGTCTCGGGGTATGTCTATACTTAACGGAAGATCAGCTCCTTCAGGGTTGATCTTCTGGAGTTTGATTTAGCGCACCTAGTGGGGACACACTGAATCGAACCAACAGGGCTCTACAGTCAGCGCTGGTACTCTTCCTGTCAACTTCCCCCTGTGTGGATGGCCAGAAAAATCAATCTAGGATATGTTGAGTCCAGCTACGCAATTATAGTAGCCAGAATTGTGTACCTTAGATTTACTTTTCGGCCTAATGTAGACATGGCCTCAGCAGTGTGTGTTTTTTTTTTTTTAAAAAACAAGGCCTCTCTTTAATTTACGTTTTAAACAGTTTTCAGACAGCAAAATTCCCAACATAAGGCATGGGAAGAAATGCCTTAGACAATAATGTATGTTCAGTTCCTTTGATATCATTTTCCATTGGTAAGAGTGGATCTATGTGTTTCTTCAAAACTTTTGGTTTAATATAGACCCAAACCCCCTGTTTCTACTTTGAGGGTCCTGCAATTAGACCATAAGTGTATTCCAAATTTTGCATCAGTTTGAGAGTAAAGATTAAATGACAGAGATTTGTGCAATACCACTAATGGGCGCGCACACGCGCACACACACACACACACAGGCTTTCTCAGTGTTGAAAATTTGAATTAGTAAACCCTGCTGAAAGGTCGTGTGTATCTTTAATCAATAGAAAAGGAGAAGAAAGTAATGGGGCAACTTGGTATGTGTGTGGCACCAACTGTTGCAGGCTCCCGATTCTGTTATCTGGTATTGCTTTTGAACTCTTGTTTTTATGAATTGGTATAAAAAGATCAGGGAAAAAAGAGTTTCTTATTCATTACATGTGCATTACAATGTGTGCCTGCCTTATACTTCGCCTGCCTACAGTTGGTAGGCATTAGGAAGGTTATGATTTTGCTTATTACTAGATTAGCTACTGGGATAATAACATCTAGAGAGAGAAAAAAAGATAGCTGTCTCCAATACTGGAAGGAAGGACTTGCACTAGTTTGGGCTGCAGTAGGATGGCCTGAGGCAAGGCAAATTAATAGATAAGCAAATCTCCCATAAACTGAATATTATAGCCAGAAGATACAGGTTCCAAGCCATGATTATAGCATTATGATTCTAGTTTTCCATTGATATTAAAATGCCTCAAAAAGGGGTAAAAACAATAGTAGTAAGATAAAAGATCCTATCCTATCCACCTTTTCTGTAAAGTTTTTTTTTTTTTAAATTTAATGGATTATACATTATAAGGTGACTGTACTGACCTTGGCATGGGGATTGCTTCTATCGTTGAACATATGCTTAGGCATTAAGGACATGGAATAGCTTGTGTCTGAAAGATAAAGAAATGTGCATTGACTCTGTAGGACTTCAGAGGAATGGGGAAGTAAATTCTAAAGGCAGTGGACACAGAAAACAAAAGCCTTGCTGCCAGATGTCTTGCAGTAACATTTTTGAGCAGATTAAAAAGTTCAACATCCTTGCAGTTCAGACCATCAGTAGGGGAAAAAATAATGTAAGGCAGTGAAAGTCCATGAAAGAAATTAAAACTAATCTTTAATCAGTTCTGAAATTAAGTAACAGCTAAGGCATATATCTTGAAATGGATTTGATTTGCCCTTGGGTTTGGTTTCGATAAGAATCCTTCCTAGTGGAGTTTGGGTGAGTTGGAGTAAATCTGAAGGGATGAGAGATATCTAGGGGCTGGTGTAGGGGGGCAGAAGGGAGGGAAAGGTGGTCTTTCTAAACTCTGCAAGCTCTTATAACATGTCCAGGACCAGAATATCTGAGTCCCCAAAATGCCAAGCTGTAGGCCTACTGATCTGCCTTTTATGGCTGTAAAACAAACTAGGGGAATTTAAGGCAGCTCAGTTACTGCTGCACGCATAGTATATGAGATCAATGGTTGGCAGTTTTTTAACATTTGCGCTAGGTTGACCCTTAAATCCGAGCTCTGATAGCCTTTGTTTTTCTTATATCCTTAAATCAGCATTAGAACTAAGTTTTAGTGGTGAAGTGCTTCAGAATTGCATAGTTAATAGTCACTGCACTAACTAAGATTGGATTTTTGAAAATAGGACAGAGGTTACAATGAAGTCAGGGTCCCCCATGATAGTGATGAGTAAGGAAGTTTAGAGGCATTAGTTTTAATGACCAATTGTCCTAGGCCACTTTATAACTTTCACTCTGATCTCTTCCAGTCCCTACCTGTTCTCTCCCATTCTCTCTACTCTGTTCTATTTAGAAGTAAATCTTCTTAAACTCCTTCTCTATAGAATTTATTTATTTTAGGCGGTGATTTCAAATGATCATTCTAAACTTCTTTCACTATGCTGCAGCCAGACCACAGAGCCTCTCAGTGTGAGATGCAAAATGGCAGATTACCTGATAAGTCTCTCTTAGCACTGGCATGCTTGCTTCTCTCCTCTGTTTCCTTCTTAACTTCTCTGCCTCCTCTTCCCTTAGTCTCTCTGTTACCAATGCCCTTAAAACACTTGCAGTTGGTTGCTAGAATTGTGACATCAAGAAATAAAGTCACCAATTGGCATCCCCCTCTCTCTCTCCTTTCACCTTTACCATTCCTATGTATTCATACAGTGTTTTTATTGGTTAAATTCCTTACCTATAAATTTTCAAATGATTAGAAATTTGACAGCTTCAGTTTTTAGGGGTTCAGCTTAACACATCTTAAAGGTGCCCAGCTTGCAGAAAGTGCTGAATCCCTCACCCTTTGAAAAACTGTAGCGTCAAGTTGAGTACCAAAAACTTAAGGCACACAGATAGTCATTTGAAAACTTGGGCTTTTATTCTTAATGTGTGGGGCTTTTTAAAATCCTTTATTATTAAAGTTAAAATTAATATGTTCTCTATCCTGTTGAAAGCTTGTCTTTCTCTTCCGCTTTCTGGTTTTTGCTTCCCTTTTCATGTATAGTGCCAGTTCTTTAGTTCCCTCACAGTCTTTTCCCGCGTGTAGCGCTCTGCCTTTTTTCATGTAACCCATATGCCTCCTATAGATTAATTCTTTGAGTTCCTGTGTATCCAGTGATGACCTTCTCCTTGAAATATGAGAAGTTACTACTTTCATGGCTGAGCTCTAGGTTAAAATATATTCATGCCTGGGATCATGCAAAAGTTGATGAATCTTTTATTTAACAGACCCAAATAAAATAAATTCAGAATGAAGGCAGATTAATGTATTCCAACATTCTGCAAAAGCACAGCTTGCACCTGTGATTAGTAGATAATAAATAATTACACATGCCAGTGCAAAGTTACAATACCACTCATCCAAATGTTGTCTGTTGGGAGCAGTGTTCCTTGTAAGCTGTGCACTTGAGCGGCCACTCGGGAGAGATTCAGGTGCTGCCCTGCTGATTATCAGTGTGCCCACGGCTGCTCGTAACCAGCAGCATGTTTCTAATGGTGGTGCACATGCTTTGGTGCACATAACAGAATTTATTCCGCATGCAGATGATAGATATTAGAGGGACTTTTGGATGGGAGCTGCAATGGTAAGCCTTGGGCAAGGGGATTTGCATTGGCATGCAGCCAGTCAAGGAGATTTTTTCAGTGTGGGTGGTTGAAGAGGCTTAGTGCTTGACGCTATTTGTCCTAATTTTGAATTCTCCATACTGAGTGGTTATAGCACCTTTACAATATATAGTAATTAATGAGTTAAGCACAGTTTAGCAATGAATATAGACAAGGACAGTAGAGTTTAAAATGGGGATGTTATAGGTTTGTCAACCGGTAAGCCTTATCCCAAATGGCTCTCCAGTTCTGGTTAACCAGTGACGGGAGGAGCAGCCCCCTGCCCAGCACAGGAAGGGGATTGCTCTAGTCCCACAAGACTACCGCAGGTTGGGGGCACTCCAGCACAGCTGGAGCAGCCTCTGTCTGCTGTGGCCTAACCAGCCGTTCCCCTGCCCCCACCCATGGGATGCCAGGGGGTTGAGTCTGCTCTGGCCAGGCTGGAGGGCCTTTGTCTGGTGGCACTGGGGGCAGAGAAACTCCAGCCGGTCTTGAGGAGCCCGGGTCTCTGACATGCTGCAGTCAGGGAGGAGCATGTGAGTGGCTGGGGAGAGGGACACAATGCCCTGTTTTGCCCTTAATTGGTTAACTGGTAGGTTTATCTACTGTTTAACCAATTAACCCAGATCTTACATCCCTAGTTTAAATAGTTTCAGTTGGTTGTACTTACTTAACCTTAGTGTCCATACTGGATTCACAATTATTGAGATGTGATTTTTTTTTTTTTTTTAAAAAACACAAGTATTCTGGTTTACCTTCAGAGTATAACATTGTGGTAACAAATATTATGAGAGAAAACATTTTCCCAATTTAGGCAAGCCCTTCTTGTTTCCACATGAGCTAAAACTCTAGGGAATAAAGGAAATGTGACAGGATATTGGTGTGCAAGCAGTGAACCTGCTGGTGTTTACAAAATGGACAGAATTAGGAAAGAACGGCTAAAGGAGCTGGGGCAGACTCTTAGAGGTGCAGCTCCTGGGCTGAGCCGCCCACTACAAAGAAAAAGAATACCTGGGCCTATTTTCACATTCAGTGGGCCTATGGAAGGTGCTAAAGTAGTCCTCTCCGCTGGGTTGCCAGGGCTGATAAATGTGTTATCGAGGTCTTGCTGCCATGATATTTTCTCATCATGTAGGACTCTGAAAGTGAAAGCTGTTGAACTCATTGGTCAGGAATGTGCAAACGCCTCAGTATTAACTATATCTTGGCGTAAGACTTGTCTTAGAAATTTGATCCCAGATATGCATCCAGGTACTAAAACTAAATAGAATGTGTGGGGAAAATGTCTTTGAACACACTGCTTTGAAAGATGAAATCCATTTGTGCAATTGACAGCTCTCCGTGGAATGAATTCCATTTGTAACCAAGAGCTGTAACAAATTTTATAGCCTTTAACTACAAGTGCAGGTTCTTCAACCTTGGCTTCTCTTATGTTAACACATATATTAAAAGTTGAAAAAAAAAAAAAAAAACCTTACCAAACAGTAACACTTCACTATACATAACATGAAATTCTGTCTCTGAGGAGCACAAAGAATGTATGGCAGATGCTAGTCATGTCATCAGTGAACTACAAGCAAGCACCTGAATATTAGTTATGGATGTAGCATAAGAACATCTAAACAATAGACCTTTGGAAAATAGGGAATATACATAGGACCCTTATGCATTTTATGACATACTTTCCTCTCATTTGCAAACGTTGTTTCATTTGATAATAGGTGTGGTTGGTAGCATTGCCTATCATTAATGTTGCTTAACACTTTCCAGCTCTTTGTCGGCATCAGCACTCTCCTGCAGTGAAGCAAATGCTGTTGGTGGGGTTAGAAGTATTTTTCTGGAAAACAGCAGCTACATTGCTTGTCTTCTAGCAATAGGTTTGTGCTGATTCATTCTACTTGCCAAAAGCTTAGTAGTGTAGACATAGACTTAGAGATGCTTTATAGAGTTTGTTGCGCAGAAATAGGCAAAAGCACATAATTATTGCTTAGGGTCCGTTATTCTAAAAGTGAAATCCTTTTTATTTGGCTTCTAGACTGAGGTGGTTTTGCATGTCTCCATATTTAAGGTGCTTAATTTGAGATATTTTAAAAGGCCCTGTTTTTCTGAAAGTGCAGAGAACATACGCTATGAAAATTAGATTTCTTTAAAATGCCTCAAATTGGGCATTAATTTTGGAGGCTTCTGAAATAAATCACCAGTGCTTCTCATACTATAATCCGGTGTCATCATAGATTTACTTGTATTTTGTTTTGAATAGATGTGCATACCTGTGTATGTGGGAAGAGTCTCCGCCAAATTTAGGTGAATATAGAGTAGTTTCACTATTAATATAAGCAGAAATTAAATTGCTTGTTTAAAAACTCATTTCACTTTTTATTTGCATGGCAGATATATTTTGAGCGCTAAAGAGCCTTCTAAATGGCAATTCAGTTAAACAGGCCATTTCACAGTTGTCCAATTAGAGCAGTACTTTATTTTTTATTCATTAAGCATTGAATCTGTGTTCTGTTTACTAACATCTTCCCTACACCAGAGTTAGTGTGGTGACCTCACAGTTTCATTAGTATAATGGACAGTAGGTATTACTCTGAATCCTTTCCTCCTCCCTCTGCAAGTTCAGGCATAATGGTATTTTAAAATACTTAGGGCTCATTTAAAATTCTTGCTGACATTAATTTATTATGGGGAGTAACACTTTTCTCCCAGTGCATACTCACTCTTTCAGTGGATACAGAAATATTCATATCTTACAGCATATTAGGATTTGAGCCTGGCAACAAAAAGTACACTGCTACTGACCCAGATCCTCTCTGACCTTTTAACAAAGAAGGGTGATCTTTTGTAGACTATATCATGAAATGTTTATCTATGTGAAGAGGAAAGCAGAGTGTTTCACTGAAATAAGTATTTTGGAGTACTTCTAAAGGTTTAGTTAGGGTGATCGTATCTCCCTGTCCCAAATATGGGACAGGGAGATATGGAGGGGAGGGGCAGTTCCTCCTGGCTCCACCAAGCCCAGGGGAACCAGGAAGGAAGCAGCAGCCGCCGGGGCTCCCCAGGAGCCCCGGGAATGTGGCAGCCCCTGTCCCTTCCCTGGAGCCCCAGGGAAGCAGCAGGGACACGGCAGCTGTCCACGCTCCCCCTGCTTCCCTGAGGCTCAGGGAAGTGACTCCTGCCAGCAGGTGCACCTGCGCAGCTGCTGGTGGAAATGGTTAGCAGGGGGAGGGACCACATATGGGACAATGAGTCCCTTTTAAAAAATAAGTAAGGATGCCTTTTTGGTGTCCCAAATATGGGACTGTCCCGCCTAATACAGGGCAGATGATCACCCTGGGTTTAGTTGGTGTTCTCAAACTCTTGGTGTGTCTGTCTTACAGACTCAGAAGTGAAAAGGAGAGATCTTGAGAAGTTGTCTAGTCTCCTGCATTGAGGCAGAGCCAAGTAAACCAAACCATCAATGACAGGTGTCTGTCTAATCTGTTCTTAAAAACTTCCAGGGTTGAGGATTACATAACTTCTCTTGGAAGCTTATTCCAGTTCTTAACTACCCTTGGATATTTCCTAAAATCTAACCTAGAGCTCCCTCGCTACAGGTTAAACCCATTACTTCCTCTCCTACCATCAGTGGTCATGGAGATTGATTGGGCACTGTCTTCTTTACATCAGCTCTTCATGGGGCTGAAGACTGTTATCAGATTTTCTATTCTCAGCCCTAACCATGTCCAATTTTTAAACATTTTTTACTCTGTCCTCATCTGTCAGATTTTCTACATGTTCTATCTTTTTTGTTGCTCTCTGCTGGACTTTTACTGGTTGTGCACATCTTCTGTTGAGTGGGGTGCCCAGAATTGGATGCAGTGCTCCATCTGAGGTCTCTGTGCTGCCAAGTGCAGTAGGACGGTTATCTCCCATGTCTTACAGATGAAACTCCTCTTAGTTTCACTCCTCAGTGATACCCTTTTTCTCAACTGCATCAGATTGTTAACTCATACTCAGTTTGTGATCCTTTATAACTCCCGCTCCTTTTCAGCAGTTCTGGTATTGCCTAGCCAGTGATTTTACATTTTTGTAGTTGTATATTTGATAGTTCCTTCCTATGTGAAATATTTTGCAGTTGTTTTATGTCGTCTTGTTGATTGCAGATCAGTTCTCCGATTTGTCAAGGTTGTTTTGAATTCTTATCCTGTCCTCTGAAGTACTTGCATGATTTAGAGTGTGGTGTCATGAGACAAGTGGTGGTTGTTTTGCTATATGAGGGGTGTCTAAGGGAGGTGTAAATGGAAATCCAGGCTTGATTAATGTTCTACCTTTGTTTCATTTAGTGTAAAAGGGGTGGGTGGGTGAATCCAGTCAGAAGAGATTGGAGACAGGGTTCAGGCCAAGTTTTTTCTAAAAATTCAGCTTCTGGCGTATTTACAAGCAAGCTTGTCCTTTACAATTCCAAAGCCCCTTTTTCTGTTCAAAGTTGTTAAAATGTCACCAAAGTTAAGAGAGCTCCAAATGAGTGCCACTGATTCAAATCTTGATTCTTTGTGTTTTGTATATGTCAATAATATGGTAGCAGTTCTGAAGCATTTTCAGATAGTTTATTACTTTTTCTCACTTTAAAAAATTCTATATTCAGAAATATAAACCCCTGGGTTTTCAATTTAAACAAACTTTTACTGAGAATATCCCAGGGTTTACAAAATGTATCTTTTTTCTGATTTTCACACGACTCTGATATCCTTCAGATTAAAGCGTGTTTTGTTAGAAAAATACACTGCATTGCCGGAGATAAATGTAGTGCATACACTTATGGTTTGTGCACATGCAAAGCTGCCTGTTGGAGTAAGGCCATGCATTAATCCAGAACAGCAGCGAGCAACCTGTGGGGCACAAAACGTTTTGCTGAAAGTGATTATCCACAGGCATTGCCCCTCCGTCCTCTTAGCTGACACTGGCCGTGGTTTCTTGTTCTGTGCCAATGGAAGCTGTGGGAAGAAGTGGCCACCCCACACAGCTTCCTGAAGCTCCTCTTGTCCGGGAGTAGCAATCAAAGGGAGATGTCAGCGGCTGTGCCTGCAGACAGTCAAGGTCAACAAGATGTGTCATGGCCTGCCATTGGATTAACCGGTTGGCCTGCGTGGAGTCCGTTGCTGATTTAGAAGATACATACAATGAACAAACAGGCACTCATGCAAGTTCTGTATATACTGATGAATCTTACACCCACTGTCTACTTCTACACTAGAGTTTTGTTGACAAAACCCGCAGAGTGCCCAGATTCCCGAGGCATTCTGTTGACAGTAAATTGACAGACCGCAGCACTTTTGTCAACAGCATTCTGCCATCCCCTCAGGAGGCAGAATATCTCTGTCAACAGAAAGCCAGTCTGGACCTCTTGGGGGGGCCTTCTGTCAACAGACAGGGCTTCCAGGCTACCGGGAAGCCCTGTCTCCTGTGCTTCCAGGTGGCCGTTTTGTCAAGAGAGCAGCCAGGCAGTCTGGATGTGCACTGTCAACAGAATAGATCATATTTTTGAGCTGCTTTGCAGTCTGGCCTTAATCTGTCAGCAGAAGTTTTATCAGAAGATTGCTCTAGTGTAGACAGAGCCACTATGTACAAATTTAAGCTGTTTGCAGATAATGGTTTAAGGATGGAAGGAAAATGAAAATTTTCATCAGATTACATTTCAGAACGTAAAGTAGTAGTCAGAAGTTTACAAAAAAGAAAAGAACAGGAAAGGATGAAATTGTATATATGTGCTGCAAATATTGTGGCCCAATTATTAAATATAAATACAGTAGTGCCTTGATTTACTTGAGGGTTGTGGTCCCATGCACCCTCACATAACTCGAATTCTGTGTAAGTTGGGGGGTGGCTTTTTCCCAGCAGAACACATGTTCTGTAGCTGGGGAAGCAGCAGGAGCATCTGGAGCTCCTTTTGAAAGGTAAATCCTGGGGTTGGGGGGGCAGTTGGGGAGGGTTAAGCCTGCTGGTGGGCTGGGGCTGTGGGAGGGGTGCATAGGGGCTAAGCCTGGGGTAGGTTAGGGCTGCAGGGCGGTTAGGGAGGTGTAGCTGAGCTGGAGCTGTGCCTGGGGTGGGGGGACTGTTGAACTGGGGCAGGGGGTTGAGCCAGAGCCATGCTGCAGTGGTGAGCTGGGCCCTGTGCGTGTGGGAGGGAGGAGAGGGGAGGGGAGGGGAAGGGGTTGAGCCGAAGCTTCATGCGGGTGGTGAGTGGGGCTGGTGCATGGTTGAACTGGGGCTGTGTGGTGTTGACCCATGAACAGGGGAGTGGGATTTTGAGTTGAGCTTAACTCACAATCATGCATTTTGGGGGTTTACTGTATTTATAGGCTGATGGTTCTAAGTCTATAACAGTAATTGTTTATTCAAATTACAAGTTTTCTTTGGGGATTAGAGATGTATTATTTTTAAAAAACCATCAGAGGGCACCATGTTTTGAGTTAGTTTTAGTTCTGCAGCATACTATATTTCCCCACATGCTTCTATCTACCAAAATTAACCCCCAGTTTTACCCAGAAAAATTAAGTTTTTCCCACCGATTTTTACCTGTTTTTGTCTTAGTAATAAATTGATCAATTGCCAGGAAAAGTTAAATTAAATAAAAACTGAAAAGAGAAGGGCTTAAGAATATATGACAGTGTGATTCCCTTCCCTGAATGTCTTTGTGTTAGACCTGCAATACCATTTGAGCAGCTGTGAATAATCTATCCTCTTACTGCAGGTTCTTCGTACAATGTTGTGTTACTTCAATGCTGACTGCCACAGAGAAGAAAAGGGTGATTTTGCTGGTAATAGCTGTATATGAACAATTTAAATTGGGGAGGAGGCACAGGGAAAAAGTGTAGGGATGATTGTGCTCTAATTAGCATGCCCTACCCACTCTGTTCTGTTTTGATCTTGTCTGCAGATATAGCCTCTAATTTTATATTTTCAATTATAGCTCAGAATGAATCATGGACTCTTATATTTAGGGAATGTTTCCTTGTGATCAAAATGAGGAATTTCTCAGAGGCTGAGTGAACTCCATCTAAATAGATTGTGAGAGGGAGGGGTAATAGAACTTGGTACCATTGGTGTGGTGCTCTATACAGGCACTCAAGTCCCATTTATCCACACAGGTAGTTGGGGCAGTTTCAGTAGTACCACAGGATTCTTTCTAGCATCCCTACCCAGCTGCTGTACCTGGAGAAAACACAGAAGTGGGACGGTAATTGATTTTCCAAACCTGTCAAGGCACTGTAATTCTTCTAATGGTTTATGGCATGTGTGTGTCATATGGACATTAGGAACTAGACCGAGACAACCTAATTGATTCCTGTAATGTGGGCTGCAGAACAGCAATTAATCTTCAGTGCAATCCTACATGGCTTGTACCCATACATCAGTAACAGCTTCAGCAGCTCACAGCTCTTACCTGCTGGCTGTATTCCAGCTCAAGAGGAAAAGAGGCAGCACTTACTAGGTATGAGCTCTGTCCTTTGCTTCCTCTACACTCCAGGACCATTGTCCCAGTCTCCAGAGCAGCAACAGAAAAGGTCACAACTGTTTGATGAAAAATACAATTACAGTAACATTTTTCCAGGTCATAGAGACTTTGCTCGCAGGAATTCTCTTGCTATGTAGAAAGGACACAAGCAATACAGTAATCCCTCGATTTACACGGAGGTTGCGTTCTGGGCAGCGTCCTCGTAAATCGAATTTAGTGTAAATTGGGGAGGGGTTGGGGGATCAGGCAGCTGGGGAAATTGGAGGGGGCAGCCATGCAGCCCCTGGCTTCTCCCAGCTTTGGGGCACATGTTTGCATGCCTTGTGGTTTATGAGAAACGGCGCTGCAAGCAGCTGTGTGCCTGCCTGGCTCCCCAGCTGGGGTGCATCGGCCCGGACAGCTGCTTGTAGTGCTGGTTCTCCCAGCTGTGCAGCAAGCCAGCTGGGAGAGCTGGCACTGTAAGCAGCTGTCAGGGATGGCAGCCTGACTCGTGGCTGCCGCCTCGACAGGAAATCACTCCTGTCAAGGGCAGAAGCTGTGAGTCAGGCTGCTGTGTTGGACAGGAGTGGTTTTTCCCTTGCTCCTGTCAGGGACTGCAGCCTGACTCGAGGCTGCCGCCCTTGACAGGAGTGTCTGCTGTCCCTGACAGGAGCAGATTCCTGCTCCTGTCAGGGGTGGCAGCTGCATAAGCCTGAGATGATGCTCAACTTGATTGTACGTTCGTGAGGGTTTATTGTAGTTGGTTATGTTGCTAATACAGAGCTTACTTTATGGGAAGTTGTCACAACAGTCAGTCTACTGCCCAAGCAGCATCTCTGTACTCCTGAGTATTTTAAAATAGAGAACAGAAAAGGATAATTAGAGGTTACAAAGATAAGCAACCTGCTCTTCTATTTAACTGTTACGTCTGTGCTTTACTCCCTTTGATTCTCTGGCACCTGTTTTTCTTCTCGCTCTTCAAGATCCTTTACAGCAGTGTTTCTTAAGCTTTTTGAGACCATGGAGCACCAAATAATATTTTTATGCAGAACACTTAAGAAAATTTTCTTCAAAAATTATCAAAAAAAAAGCTACATAAACAGAAAATACAAAATGAAGTAATTTAATCAGGTATCATAGCAATGAAGAAGTAACATTGTATTTGGTTTTAATAATAGAAAATACATACCATCGGTGTATTATATCAAAAAAGTGTCAGATGCTCGCGGCGCACCTGTGAGTTATCCACAGAATACCTGTGTTCTGCAGACCGTAATTTAAGAAACACTGCTTTACTGTATTACCTGAGGAAGGGAAGATGAGCATATTACTACAGGCCAGTATGAGGCACCCAAAAAGATGTCTTGTTCCAGACCTAGAATGTGCCCATCTTTCCCTCTTAGAAGAAAACCCTTATGAATGGAATTGTTGCAGCTGTGAAAGAATAGGAGAAACTTAAGTTTTAAATTTGAACGTATTAAATAAATGAAAATACACAGAGAGAGAGAGAGAGAGAGAGAGAGAGAGAAGATCCTCAAGTTGGATCACCCAAGAACAGTGGAACTTGTCCTGTATACCAGCCCTTCAGACCCCCAACTGGTGCGGAAAGGAGTTGCTCGCTGTCTCTACCCTGACACAGGAAGGCCATGGTGAAGTATGGCATAGCCCCCTATGCCTTGTAACTCATATAAGTCCTCAGGTGTAGGACAGAGCCATTCAAAACATCTCTGAAACAAACAAAAATAGGAAGTTTTTAATAAACATATACCATGGAGGTTATTAACTAGGTCCAAGAAGCTAGTGGAATTGTCTTGTGCGGGGACAACTCAGGTGCTGTAAGATATCTAAAGGCATAACTGTGTGCGGACATGGTGCACTGTTTGAAACAGGCTGGAGCTAATGTATCACTCCCTTGTTGCAACTTGCATTGATTCTGTTACACCTTTTGTGTAAGTTGCTGGGATGCACTTCTCTAATGAAGAGGAGGCTTAAACAACATGTTTTTGTGCAGAACTGAGGAGCTGGGGAAAGAACCAGTCACTGGATTTCTGTAGAATACTTTTTGACATGTGAAATGGTAGTAGACTTCAATATTGTCGAGGAATTCTTTCTCATGTTCTAAGATGAATGTTTCAGTCGTTTGTTTTGTCAGTCTTACGTGCCCTGTGTGCACAGTTTTAACAGGAAAGCACTATGATAGAGGTAGGCAAAGAGGAAAAACAGCTTGTCACATTTCTTAAAAGTTGCAGTCCTACATGTCATCCAACACAGTTCCTACATTTTTGTGTGTGCTACAGCTAATTGCCGATCTGCACTAGCAAAATCAGGAAGCTTTTAGCAGAGATTATGTGATAAACTAGTAACATCTCCTCAGCCCTGTGTAGACCTAGTTTTGTATTGCTGTATGACCACATTTTATGATATCCGCTTAAGTTATATAGGTCACAAAGCAGTTGCTACACAAAATGTAATTGCCTCCCCTTTTTTTTTTAGTTTTATACGTCAAACATGCCTGTTTTTATGTACAAGTTTAACCACTCTAATCCGGACCCCTGTCATCCAGCAAACTCCATAATCTGGCATGATTTTAGTTACTCGGATGACCACTTGTCATAGGTGTGTTCAAGTTTCCTGTGGCCCTGTAAAGTTTGCTTACAGCCACAAGTCCTGGCTCTCAGTGTTCTGTGCTGTTACTTCATTGTAATTGACCCCAAAGGTCTTCTAAGACAGTATTTCTCAACCTTTCTTTATAAATTACCCCTTTAAAAAATGTACCCCCAGACTTCTGCAGCATACCCCTAAGGATACGCGTGACCACTGGTTGATAAACATAGTCCTAAAGTAATCTGAGGTCTTGAAACAAGTGCCATTCAACCTTTCCAGATTTCTGTACACTTTTTAGGAGTCAGATTTGTTTTGCACACCTCCAAGTTACACCTCACTTAAAAACTGTTCACAAAAATGTTGAAAAATATCACAGAAGACTGCTACTGAAAACTTGCCAACTTCCTCCCGTGTTATCAAATAAATGAATTAGAATAGAAATATTGATCTGACATTTCAGTGTAAGGCATATGAAGTAGTAGAAACAAGTCATTGTCTGAATGAACTTTTAGATTGTACTGACTTTACATTAGCTTGTCCTATTTTTTATGTAGCCTGTTGTAAAACTAGGCAAATATCTCAATGAGTTGATGTACCTCGTGGAAGACCTTGGTTTGTCCCCAAGGATACTCATACCACTGGTTGAGAAACACCGTTCTAAGACGCAGTAGGCAGGGGAAGTGTGGTAATGCTGGTAGACAATATTGATCCCCTGTGGTCTGGCAAATCCTCTCAGTTAGCACCGGTCAGTTCTCGAGGGTGCCGGGTTAGAGGGGTTCAACCTGTACTATAAATGAGTAAAAGAATTGGTGCCACTTGTTTTGATTTCATTTGCAAACAAAAATTAGGGTAGTTAATAAGCTTTTTGAATACCTCATAATGACAATCAGCAAGACCTCTTCCTGGGATAAATTAGCATGTTACTTTGGATTGTCCTATGAGGTATTTCATAAAAAATACTTTCAGATTTAATTTGATATAATTTTGGCATAATGTTTTAATAATTCATAATTTCACACATGTAAGCAGTTTAACATGGTTATGTTAGTGAAATCTTTTGTAAACAGACTATACACAATGGATTTATTTGAGCATACAAAGATTTTCCATTGGGCTGGATATTTGGTGACTCTAGCAGTCTTTGTTAATGTATAGATTTTACAACAATTCCTTAGCTTCAGTTACCATATTCTGCCAGCATATATTATTTTTAGTAAAGATGAGAAACTGATTTATTTGAAGTTACCCTAGGCGTTCCCATATGTACTAAATCTTGTGAAATGTAAGAACCATCAACCACTATAATAAGACAAAGGTGTGAGATTTAATTTGAGGTTTTACTGTGAAGAAAATATAGAGAATTTTCTTTAATTCTCTATAAAAGTACATAATTGTCATTACAGCTAATGATATCAGTCTCTTTAGACCAGGGTTCAATTTCTGTTTCTGCTATGTGTTTCCTCTGTGATGGTAGGCAAGTCACTGACTCTTACAAGGGGGGATTGTGGCATAGAAACGTTGAGAGCTTCTTCCACCCCTCGTCTTGTCTGTTTGCATTGTAACATTTTCTGGCGAGTGACTGTTTTTTACTATGTGCGTGTAGTGTCTAGGAAAGTGGGACCTCCAGGAACTGCTATAATGTGACTGAGCTGGTCTTGTAAGAAGATAGCCTCTAACCAGAACATTCAGACTAATTGACTGATCTGACACATATTATTAATTGAAAATGTGTACTAATAAATCTGTACCTGGAGCTCAATATTAAGTACTGTCTGGCTCTGAATGTCTGTCTTCAAGGGGAGATAATCACAGAATACTGGAACTGTCCAGTCCCCTGCATGGTATGACCAAACACCATGTAATATCTCCCATGGTGGAAATTCCACAACCTCCCTAGGCAATTTATTCCAGCGCTTAATGACCATGACAAGAAGTTTTTCCTAATGTCCAACCTAAACCTCCCATGCTGCAATTGAAGTACTCCTTTCTAGATGGTCGCTTCTCATTTTGTATGTGTGAAACTCATTATTCTTTCCTAAGTGGAGTACTTTGTATTTGTCCTTATTGAATTTCATCCTCTTTACCAGACTATTTCTTCAGTTTGCCCTGGTCATTTTGAATTATAATCCTATCTGTCAAAGCACTTGCAGCCCTTCCCATCTTGGCATCGTCTGCAAACTCAAAGTGCATTCTCTGTCCCATTATTTAGATATCAGTTGTCTAGCCAGTTATACATCAACTTCATAGTAGCTCCAGCTACGTTGTAATTCCCTAGTTGGTTGTTACTGTATAAAATGCTTTACTAAAGTCCAGGTTTACCACTTTCCCCTTATCCACAAAGCTTGTTATCCTATTAAAGAAAGTGTTCAGGTTGGTTTGAAATGATTTGTTCTTGACAAAGCCATGCTGTTACTTAACTCCTTATTATCTTGCAGATGGATTCTTTATTTTGTTCCATTTTCTTTTCTGGCATAGGAGTTAAACTGACTTGTCTGTAGTTTTCTAGGTTGTCCTTATTTCCCTTTTTATAGATGAGTACTATATTTGCCCTTTTCTAATCATCTGGAATCTTTCTTGTCTTCCATGACTTCAAAGATGATAGCATCTCAGTCAGCTCTTTTGAGTTCTCTAGGATGCATTTAATCCGTCCCTGGTTACTTGTTTTTTTTTCCCATTTCAATTTCTGAACCTACCTCCTTTTGTACAGCATTCGCTGTTGTAGGCATCCAAGCACCATCATCCTTCCTGATGAAAACCAAAATAAACCAAACTGAGCTCCAGACGAGAAGTTTTGTTCATTTTTTGTACCAAATTATTATAAAACAAATCAAGTCGTAATGTTTTAAAGCAGTGGTTTTTGTACCAGTATTTACTGGTACAGAGAACCGGTACCTCAGTAGCCCCAGCTGCAGGATTGGATGGGGCTGAGGACAGGGAGCTGGCTGAGTACAAGCTCCTCTTTATTTTATTTTTTTTTAAACCAGCAAAAAAAAGTACTGTTTTAAAGTATTTTTTAATGTGATTTGAAACTATAGTTTGGATTTCTCAGAGTATCTTTTCAATTTGCAATATTGAGTTTCAGTGTAGCTGATGGTTCCGGAAATACAATGTAAACAGAAGTTTATTTAGTTAATAGTGCCTGATGATGGGATCTCTTTTCAATTACTGAGATGAATAAGGGTCTTAAGGTGGTGAAAATTAATTTTATGTAGAAAGTCAAAACTACCCCTTGAGAGAAGAGGAGTGGTAGACAGGAGTCAAAATAGAATATTGACTGCTATGATGTTGAAGCATTGTAAATGTGTCCAAAAGTATCTATCATATTGAAAAATTTCATTCTTTAGTTTTAGCTATAATCCAGTAAGTTTGCTTAAAATATATTTATTCTGCAGTAAGCCTGCAAAATCAAATTCAGAAAGTTCTTTTTAAAATAAATTTTGAATGGGTTGTTGAAAGTGAATATCAGATTGCGTCACTGAAGCTCTAAATCCCTAAGAAGTAGATGATGTAATTGTTTGTTTGATTTTTATCTGACAGTTTTTTGTCTTGTTTTTTTAACAGTGATCACATGGAGAATATTTGTGGGTATTTAATGAAATATACCAATCTTGTCACTGGCTGGCAATATCGGTAAGTCTGAATTTTGCTAGTGCATTTTTTAACAAAATTAGTGTTGTCTAAATCAATACTTTTTCCAGCATTTTTTTTCCTTGAAAACATTTAAAATAGTGGGGAAAAATATATGTAATTTTCAGTTTTAATGTGGATTAAACCAGCAAGTAGATAATGCTACACTCATTTTAGGATAAATATTTTCTTCTAGTACATGACTAAGCGATGAATAAAAAGCAGAGAAGGACTACTATGAATTTAAGTGACCTTTCGTTGTGATATGAGTGTGAGGGGTCTATTAAGCAATACTTTCTCAAACTTTATATGACACTGTAATAGCATTTGCAGTTGGAGACACAAGCTGTCTAATGCAGCATGTCGCACAACAGTAGCGGCAGAGAGTTTAGCTAAGGATGCCTCTTGAAATACCTTCTATTGTGTACTGTACAAGTTCCTTAGATGTGCCTACTTCTAACTAGCATAGGTCCAGTGACACAAATTGCACTTCCTTAACATTGTGGCTCGTTTTGTTGTGTCCCAGACCAAGTCTTCGAAGACTGAATTCCTGAAGTATCATAAATGTACTTTTAATTGACCTACTGACAGTTCACATACACCATGCAAAGCAGTAATCTTTAAAGAAAAAAATCTTTGTATGACTCTAATCTTGTGCAATTTTAAGCCGCAGTTAGTATATATGAAGTTCTGCTGGCAAATTGTGGCATTGGCATAAATCCATTTGGTGTCTCAAGGTCCCATTAAAACTAATGGTCTCCAAACTTATGTGGTTGGGTGGTGATTGATTATGTTACAAAGATTCACATTTAGTTTTATTTTTATAAATGGACTTTTTATCACAATCACAGATTTTTTGTTTTAAACAATGAAGCTGGCCTACTGGAGTACTTTGTGAATGAGCAGTCTAGAAACCAGAAACCCCGAGGTACCTTGCAGCTGGCTGGAGCTGTAATTTCACCCAGTGATGAAGACTCTCATACCTTCACTGTTAATGCTGCTAGTGGAGAGCAGTATAAACTAAGAGGTATGACTTAAGTTCTTGGGCGGAAGATTTTCCACCAGAGGACACTCCTGCATCTTACACTTGGTTGTAGTTCTGCATTTGGTTGACTTTTTGTCTGCTTTAGAAACAGATTAACAAAACTGCACACAGAGAGAGTATAATGTCCTTTTACTGCATGTGGCCCCAATATTTAAGAATGGTGATTTTTCCAAGACTGTAAATTCTCTGTGGGGAGTAACCTCCATAGGCAGTCCCTTAAGTTCTGTATTTCTGTATTGCATAACTTACAGTAGCTAACAATGTTGCACTGCTTCTTTAGTTTGGCATGGTTCATCCCAGTCTTTAATTTTAGACTTGTCACTTTTAAAATTTGGTTGTGGATGGGAAGATAGCTGACCAATAATTCCAGTGGGGAAAAACTTTAAGTATCCATATCGATACTCAAACCAGTAGTTGGGAACAACTGCTGTATAGGTATTTTAATCTAGAGCCATGGCAAAGACTTCAATATAAATGTGGGCTAGTGTCTTTTTGTTCCTTTTCCCTTGAGATTCTTCATTGCGTTCTTCTTGACCTGCGTATGTTTCCTTGTGTCATGTTTAGATTTACCAAAGAGGAAATTGTGCATTTCTTCTGAAGGACAGTGTAGCTAGGATTCAGTATAGGTTCCATGCACTGTAAGTAGTTTTATTGTAGACTTTTTAATGCAGTATTTGAGTAACTGGCACAGTCAAATAAACGGCATAACTCACAACTGAAGCACTATGCAGTGGACATCAGGCAGGAGTGTGGAAAAGCGTTATTCTGTTTGGGGTTTGTGAATTAGGGAGCAATGCTCCACCTCACTGGGGCAGCCCTCTCAGCATCTGCCCTGCGTCCTTCTGCACTGCCTGTGTGCAGCTGGTGGGCTCCTCCGCTCTCCCACCAGGTGTTGCTGCCCAGAGTGGCTCCCTGCATCGTGAGCCCCCTGTCGCCATCTTCAAGCAGCTCCACACTGCCTTCACCAACAAGCTAGGGGCAGCAGTTGAGCAGGAGTGGGAGGGGGAAGCTGAGCGTTGTTATAGGGTGGCCGGGCACTGACTCCTGCCTGTGCCTATCCAATAACCAGAATATTTGCGTATCCGGCAACCCCCCAGTCCTTGGGCCGCTGGATATGAAAGTGTTTATTGTATTTGGTTTCTCTCTTTACCTAGAGGAAAGAAAAAGTCTCCTGTATCAAAGTACAGCTTGAACCTCTCTAATCTGGCACCCTCAGGACCTGACCAGTGCCAGACGAGAGAATTTGCTGGACCACGGAAGGTCAATATTGTCTAGCAGCATTACCACACTTCCTGTGCTTACTGGGCTCTTAGAAGACATTTGGGGAAAATGTCAGCTAAAGAACAGCACTGAACACTGAGAGCTAGGACTGGTGACTGTAAACAAACTTTATGGGCCCTTGGGAAGCTTGGCCACGCCCATGATAAGTGGTCTGTCGGCTAACTGAAATAAGGCCAGATTATGGATGTTGCCAGATGAGAGAGTTCCAGGTTAGACAGATTCAATCTGTACCACATTAGTATTAATTTAAAGGAATAAGGAAAACTCTGTACTCTTGCCTATACTTCAGTTTTTTGTTTTTACGTGAATTTTTTGTTTGCTTTTTATCAGCCACCGATGCTAAAGAACGGCAGCATTGGGTTAGTAGACTCCAAATATGCACGCAACATCACACGGAAGCAATTGGAAAGGTACTGCATGATAAGTTGTGTTTGAATAAAAACGTGTGAGAAAATATTCACATTTCTCATTGGTCTGGTAAAAATAATTGAAAATTGATATATTCTATTCATCCATGAGCCTGAAAAGTCTAGGGGAGAAATCTGAAAAGTTCTTAACACCTAAAGAGGAAACATGGCAGTGTGGCTGAATACACTTGAATTGGTCACTTATAGAAATGGTCTCTTCCTAAAATACGCAGTACGGTGCTTGCACTATGAAATGATGACGACACTGCAGCCTGTGAAGGGTTAACAAGTTGTAGCTGTCATGTGGCTGCTAGAACAGAAAGAGGGATTTTTAAAGCAGAATGTTTTTCAGTTGTTTGCTTCTATTTTTTGTGGTTTAGCCCCACAAGCCCTGAGGAAAGGGGCATAATAGGATCAGTGGTTGGAGCTTAATTTCTCCTTCCTTGGTTTCTTATGCTAGGTACATTTAGTATGAAACCTGAAGTTTAGAGACTTGAGCTAATGTTATGTGTCAGAACCTCAAATGTATACTAAAAGTGTTCTAGCCACATGCTATAAATCTGTTGTTCAATTTTCAGTGATTTTTAAAAACAATATTTTAATCTTAAGGAATTTCTAGAAGTCTGTGTCTGTACTAGCAAGTTCTTTCCAAAGATTTTTCAAAAGAAGAGGGCTCTTTCAAAAGGTCTCACAGAGCTTATACACACACAAAGCGTTTTCAAAAGTAAATCAGAAGAATGTGGCACCCCTTTGGAAAGCGCTCTTCCTTTCCTGTTTCAGAAAGAGCCCCTTTCAAAAGCTTTTGAAAGAAAGCGTGTGTAGATGCTCTACAGGCCTTTTTTTTTTTTTTTTTTGAAAGAGCAGTCTTCGTGGGGCCTGTTTTTTTTAATTTTTTTTGATCCCTGGCCTGTACTTTCAAAAGAGCAGGGCCTGTGTAGACGCTCTCTTTCGACAGAGCAGATCACTCTTTTGAGCTGCTTTTTTGTGTGTGGACACAGTCTTTTGAAAGAAGTTCTTTCGGACGAGATCTTCTGGAAGGGCTTCTTTCAAAAGATCTCTGTAGGGTAGATGTAGCCTATTTTTTGTTTTGTATTTTTTTTTCAAGTTTTGTAAAGTAATTCTTTATAAAGTGGTTGTATCGACCTCCTGGATAGTTGGCAGATAGCATAGTAGACATCTAATGAAAAGGTATTGTTCACTGTATCATGCCATTCCTAATTCTAGCAGGTCCGATTTAAAGGTATGACCCTGTGTGCACCGAGGGTGAGGTAATAAGACTCCAGGAGTTAATTTATAGCAGTTATACAATGCAGACATTCATCAAGGTGAAAAAGTTTGTGGGAGTTCATGTTCTTTTATTTAACAAGGTTGTCTTGCTCTGCAGCAAGGGTGACTGTTCTCTTGTAACACAAGAAGTCGGTTCCACCAAATTATTGTACTTAAGGCTGTTTTTGTATTTGCTCCCACAGTACATTTCTACTAAAGTTTTGGGCATCTTTTAAATATTTAAAATGATGGAGTGTGGCTATACAGAATTAAGCTTTTTGTGCTAAATTTCTTTTTTTGTAGAGCTTGTTTTGAAGTGAGGCTCAGACTTCAAGTTGTAATTTAATTTTTTTTTTTTGCTTGGCTTGTTTTAAAAGGAAAATATGTTTGTGTCAATTTAATTCCCTGAATTATATTTGTTTAAAAAAGCTGCCTCCATAAATCTATGTTCCTGGAAGTTTCTAGCAAGCTGAAGACTGTTATGGCCTGTTAACTCCTATCACAAACCATTTTCCACAGTTTGTTGCTCTAGTGTATGCTGTATGTTATAGAAGTATATTCCTCAAGTTTTGGTTCATTTAACTTAAAATCTGGAAAAAACAAACAAACAATACTTGCTGAAGTTCTTGTAAAACAGGATTAACCCTTTGTGACTGGCTCTGACTCTTCTATCATTGAGACTCTAAGCCCAATCTACAGTACAGGCTTATGTCATTTTAATTGTGGTATGAAATCCACACCCCTGAGTGACATGGGTCGATATAACTATCTCCTAGTGTAGACAGTGCAGGGTATTCTCTCATCAACATAGCTCAGGAAGGACGAGTTCCTGTGCCAGTGGTAGAAACTTTCCTCTCATGATAGGTAGTATCTTCATTAAGTGTCGCAGTGCTGTAAGCCTGAGGGGTATGTCTTCACTAAATGGCAGATTGGCCCGGTCAGGGTCGATCTTCCAGGGTTTGATTTTGTGCTCCAAGTAAGGACACATGAAATCGAACTATTGGGTTGAAAGTCGACCCCTACACTCCTCAATATCGCGAGGAGTAAGGGAGGTCATTGGGAACGTTTCTCCCATCGACCTCCCTGTGTGAGGATGGCCAGGTAAGTTGATCGTAGGTAAGTTGATTCTAGCTATGTGGTTGCCTTAGCTCAGCAGTGGCCAATCTTTTTGCATCATGGGCTACATGGCAAGTTTTTACATGTTTTGGAGGCCAAACGCAAAATAATCCCCACATCAGCTCTGAACCCATCCCCAGGCTTAACCCCCACATCAGCTCCGAACCCATCCCCAGGCTTAACCCCTCTCAGCCACAGACCTGCTCGCCCCGTCCCCAGGCTTAACCTCTCTAAGCCCCAAACTGTCCCCACCCATCTCCAGGATTGACCCCTCTCAGCCCCAGATTGCACCCCCACCCCATCCTCAGGATTAACCTGCCTCAGAGAATGAGCTCCGTGCATTGCTGCTGCTCTTCCACAGCTACAGCTGCCTCCTCAGCACGGCTGTGTGGCTCCAGCAAGGGCAGACTTGGCCACCCGTACTCCGTCTCTCCTGCTCACTTCCCCCACCTGCAGAGTAGGCGGCTCCCTGCCCTGCCATGCTGAAATAATGGAACTGAATGTAATTGGTTTAGTGGTTGCGTCATTGCCACTGCCCTGCCAGCCGTTAAACCAATTACATTTACTTCCATTATTTCAGCCACGGCAGCGTCTGGAGCCACAAGGGGCTACTCCCCCAGCCTGACTACACCCCACACTCACTTTGCCGGCTTGGGTAAAATGGTGCCACTGCTGCAGGCCACCCATTGGCCACCCATGCCTCAGGTAGAATTGTGTCTCTACAATTGACTTTAAGGTCTAGTGTAGACCTTGTATTGTATTTCACTTTGTCTTCCAAATGGTTTAAATGAAATTCTTCTCCATTAAACCCTGCGCAGTTTGCACATCAGTCTTCCTACGGTGCTCAAACTTGATTGGAAGAACCTCTTTCCTAATCATAGAATGTGATAAATGTGTTTCATCTCAATTCCTGGGTTGCATGTAAGCAAACACAAGCTGACTAGGCAGTGTAGCAAGACTATCAGGAAATAGCTCAAAGGAACACAAATTTTGTCACTTAATACTCATGCACATAAATTGCCAGAGTAGCCAAAAAACAATGAGTTAAGCTACCTTGCCTGCCTTCATGTTGTTTAATTCTTGAATTTATTTTCTGATTTATGTGCCTGATGAAATATTTGCTGGATATTAGGCATTTTAGACTTTTAAAAATTGTTTTCTTTTTTATTCATTAGAACAATCCTCCTCTGAAATCTCGCAGCTTCTCTCTTGCATCCCAAGGAAGTAGCAACTCTCCTGGTGTTCAGAGGAGACCCAGCCAAAATCCAGTTTCTTTTTTTAATGTTGGACATCACAAGTTGCCAACAGGAAAGAGAGTTCCTATTCTGCAACCAGACCACCTTGTAGATGTTAGAGAGGTTTGTATGAATCAAAATTCAAATGTTACTTTGAAAATGAGTGAGAACCTACATATTATTGTCTTTACAGTTCTGGATGACACAGATGTGCTGATAGTTTTAGCTGGTATAATATTCCTAAGTTGGCCTAAACTGCTAGGCTACAGTTCTTCTACAGCACTTTGTCAACAGAAGTCACTGTCGGAAGAGATTTTTCCGACAAAACTTCTGTCAACGGAGTGTGGCCATGCACAAAAGCCAATCGAAAGAGTGCTCTGTTCTGTCAACAGAGCAGGCAAGCACAAAATAGGCACCCGGAAGCCCAGCAGACAGGGCTCCCTGTTATTCTGGATGCCCTGTCTGTTAAGAGAACCCAGCATTACAAAATTGATTGTAATAAAATTAAATATATCTCATAGTGTAGATGTAGTCTGATGCTAGTCTTCATGTAAAAATTACACTGTAGCTGTCTGAGAAATTTCCCTTTCTGTATGTTAATATTTTGCTGTGTTTGAAAAGTAATTTTCTTCTGACAGAGGAGTCTTTAAAGAAGAACTTTTGTTAAACTTCCAGGCAGTGCATGACATTCTGAAATATCAGACTGCACACTGCAAAAAAAGAGGATCTCAATCAGAGTGATGGTGATAAAGGCCTAGATTGAGTCCCCCTTAAATTGTCAACATGCAGGAAGTGGTACTTTGATATATTCCTGCATCTTTTTGAAGTGAGATGCAATGATTTGCTTAAAGTTACAGAGAAAACTGTAGAAAATAATGTTTGTTGTCTGGTTTGTAATGTTACAGTTGGACCAAGTGATGTGTTGTGATGATATATTTGCACAGGAGCAGCAGTTGAGGTTCTGGAAGCAGAACAATGAGGGATTGTCAGTGTCAGTTACTAATTTAGATATGTGAAGCAGACTGCTTTCCATTTTCTCTGAATAATGCTGCTTGTTTAATAGGCATACTTCTGTGTCAGAACTTATAGTCTATCCTTCATAGATTTGTAAATTCTCAGGCCAGGAGGGATTACTGTGATCATCTAGTTTGACCTCTTGCATAACACAGGCCAAGGAACTTCCCCAAAATAATTCCTAGTATATATCTTTTAGAAGATTATCTGAGTTTGATTTAAAAATTGGGAACGATAGATACTTCTCCATGACCCTGGGTAAATGGTTTTAATGGTTAATTACTTTAAAAAATACACTTTATTTGCAGTCTGAATTTGTCTTGAATCGATTTCCAGCTATTGGATTGTTTATCTTTTCTCTGCTAGATTGGCAAAACCTGTATTAAACATTTGTTCCAGATGCAGAGACTTAAAGAATTAAATCAAGTCACCCCTTAACCTACTCTAACATTATATAAACTTACAAGTGTTCGTTTATGAATGCTATACTTATACTATGGCTTAACAAGTTGCCGTCTCCATTCAAGAGTCTGAAGAGCCATTATTTCTAAATGCTCAATACACAATCCTCTTTTAAATTGTATAAAATCTGTATGCACATAAGCAGGCCCAAATTATACAGTAAAGTCCACACATTCACAAACTTAATGTTTGCGAATTTAATTGTTCGCGGGCAGCCTGCTGCTGCTTTCCGGGGCTCTGGTGGGGAGTGCCAGTAGCTGTTGCTTCTGGGGGTTCCAAGGCAGGGAGCGCAGGCAGCTTGCCACTTCCTGGGACTCCAGGGCCAGGAGCGCCGGTGGTTACCGCTACCCCATAGATCCGAGTCCCACCCCCCATTCGCAAAAATCAACATTTGCGACGGTTCTGTATTCAGAACCGTTGCAAATGTTAAGACCCTGGTATACAAAACACCAGTTTCATGACTTCTTGGCTTTTAACTGAATCTGTATGTTGGAAACCCTGAGATGGTTGCTTGCATTACAAAGATCTAAAAGAAGAGGTATAATGACTGATTGGATATTTTGTGTATGCTTCTTATTGGGCTTGTCTACACTACCACCTTCCTCCAAAGGAAGGGTGGTAATTAGGGTGTTGGGAGTTTACTAATGAAGTATAGGCAGCACTTCATCAAGCAAATTCCACCCCCCCCCCCATCCCCCCCGCAGCAACTTCGAAGTTTTAAGGGGACTTCGAAGTTGCCCGGCGCTTCGAAGTACTGGCGGTGAGCCATGGTTAGACGTGTGCCGGTACTTTGAAGTTGCCGGGGGGGATTTGCTTAATGAAGTGCTGCCTATGCACGGCAGCACTTCATTAATAAACTCTCAACACCCCGATTACCATCCTTCCTTTGGAGGAAGGTGGTAGAGTAGACACAGCCATTGAGTTATTGTGTAGATTGGGTGGTATAAGCTAGAAGAATCTAATAAAGGATAAGAGGCCTGACTTTAAACTATCCCATGACTTCTTCCTCTTGTGCAAACTGTGAATCTTTGCGTCAAGAATGGTCTCTTTCTACGTGTTTGTACAGTATTTAGCACACTGGGACCCTACTCTTAGATTGGGGTCTTCAAGTATTACTCTAGTGCGAATAACTAATGAGGAAAACTTCCAGAAGGGCTTGTTTGTTGATTTAGCACCTCAGTTGCATGATTGAGCCTGAAATCCAGATCGTAGTGCTACTCTGCGTAGTTTTCAGGAACATTGAAAAGTTCACATGTTAGGCATTTGGAAGATGTGACAAGACGAAATGGGTTTGACATGTTGGTAGCAAATCTGTTCTGTCTTGGTGGCTTGTTGATGTACAATCCGTTTTGAATATTTTTTTGAAATCGAAAAATATCTGCTTAGAGGAGACTGCGTAGAAAACAGACAGGGTATGGTCCAAGTGGATAAGCTGAAAACC
This sequence comes from Carettochelys insculpta, assembly GCF_033958435.1. Classification (NCBI taxonomy): domain Eukaryota; kingdom Metazoa; phylum Chordata; order Testudines; family Carettochelyidae; genus Carettochelys; species Carettochelys insculpta. The sequence goes on from NC_134144.1 coordinate 63,274,186, forward strand.
TAACCAACCAGTTTGAAATAACACACATGCATGAATCTGACATGAATACATGCAAGATGCTTACTCCTTTGCATATCAGTTCTGTTTTTGTATTCAGGTGTCAACAAAAATTTGTAAGAATCCAGAGAGCAGCAAGATTTTTTTTGGTAACACAGAGATAGTCTTGTTAGTCTATGTTCTATCAAAACAAAAAAGCAGTCCAGTAGCACTTGAAAGACTAACAAAATACTTTATTAGGTGATGAGCTTTTGTGGGAGAGACCTACTTCTTCAGACCATAGCCATACCAGAGCAGACTCAAAAAATAAAAGAATGATGGACACAAAAGACATCAGGAAAACTTCTAATTCACAAACCTCTCAGACAGCACTTTAATGCAGTGGGCCATTCTGTTAATGACCTAAAAGTCTGTGTTTTGCAGAGAGAGAGTGCGGAACTCTCTTTTATACTCAAATTTGACACATTAACACATGGTTTGAACCAGGACAGCAATTACCTGGCCCATTATAAGGACTCTTCCACATACTTAGTTTTACCAGACTCTTGACTCCACCCCGCCCCCCCCCCCCAGCTGCTCCTCTGCTCTTCTGATTTGCCCACCTTCATTACAGTTTTTTCTGATTTCTCAAGCTTGATAACTATTTTTGCTTCTCTGTGCCTTAAATATTGAATCTGTTCTGGTATGGCTATGGTCTGAACAAGTGGGTCTGTACCACAAAAGTTCATCACCTAATAAATTATTTTGTTCGTCTTTAAAGATTTTTCTTAGTATTCATTATTGTTGCCTCTGCTCTGGAAAAGATATACAGTAAACCCTTGAAATGCACGATTTCGAGTTGCACTTAACTCGCACTAACGTGAGCCCTGCACGGCCCCAGTTCACCAGCCCCCGCCCAGCCCCTCTCACCCCCTGCTCCTGGCTCTCTCACACCCCCCCACGCCTGCCTCTGGCTCCAGCTCACCACCCCTCACACATGGCACTGGCTTAACACACCCCACCCCCACCCCCTGCCCTGGTTTAAACGCCCAACACGTGGCTCCAGCTTACCACCCCAACTCCAGTTCAAACCCCCGCGGCCTGGCTCACCACCCCTGCATGTGGCTCTAGCTCAACATCCCCTCCCCCCCGGACCCACTCATCCTGCACCCCAACCCACCCCAGCCAACTGTTACCTAAAATAGGTTATAAATAGCATCCGGGGTCACAGAAAACCTGTTCAGTGTATTTTCTTAATGATTTTTTGAACCTGCAAATTATTTAGGTTTTTTTTTCCTAGCATTAGTGTATAAGAATGTATGTGGTTTCTTTTAGGCGTCAGTGCAAAATGTACATTTGACAATTAAGGTAGCAGTGGTGCAGGCTGTAAAGTTGACATGTTGTCTAACTTTGCTGTGGGGAAAGGAGCAGCCTGGGAAAAATGGAGGGGAGAGGGAAGAAATTCACTGGCTGCAGGAAAGCTTGTTTTTAACCTGTTATGCACGTTTTACTTATATAAGTTTTAGCCAAATTATCTCTGTGTATTTTAGAGTACTGAGTGTATCCAATAGGGCAGGCTGAGCAAACTTTTATGTTGGGGCCCCACTTTTTGTCTATGAAATTAGTAGAGCTCCTCCAACCTGTCCAATCTAAGGCTATGTCTACACTTAGAAGAAACTTCGAAATGGCCCCTTATTCCTATCAGCTGATTTTGATGTTTGTAGGGTCCTTTCGAGAAGGACCCCCATGTGGGCAAGCCACGTGCACGCAAAATGCAGCACTTGCGAAATGCTGCAGCTGGCGGCATGCTAATGAGGCCCTGAATATTCATTTCAGCGCCTCATTAGTATTCTTCAATTTGGCCATTAGCTTGGCCATTTTGAAGTTTCTTCTAAGTGTAGATATGGCCAAAGTTATGGCAATTTCTTAGGCTTTTTGGCATATGTAAGAAAATAAGTATTTAGAATATAAAAGCTTTATTAATTGGTATTTAAATATGAATACACATATATAAAAACAGTAACATATTTCATCATTTTTAATGAGATGAATGAGCCTAAGATTCAATACCCAATCATCCCGCACCCCCACTTATGAAATTTCACACTTCCTGAGGGGGTCGCCCTCCACTTTGACCACACCTGCTATAAGGTAGTGAGCACCCATCCCACTTATGCCACAAAATAGATTGTTAGCTGCTGTTTTCTGTATAACATTGAGCTTGCTGCTGTGTTCTGTATAAAGCATGGCTTTCAGTATTATATGCATCTGCCAAGCAAGCATGGAGAGCACTCAGCACTTAAGGTTGTTAATAGGTTCAAATTTCTTTTTTCATTTTGTAAAGTCTTCTTGGTACATTGGTAAATTCCATGGCCCGGGATTTGTGGCATAGACAGTTCGTTAGGGATGTTCAGCATGGAAATGTTTGTTTTAATTTTATATTTTTTGTTTGCACTTATTTTTCAACCATAAATTTTAAGTGACAAAATTATACTTTTATTTTTGATGCATGTAAAAAGAATTCTTACTCATTCTCTGGGACTTGTATGAAGTTTGCAATATTCTTCAGGGTCATCTGTTTGTGAAGCACTTTGGTACCGTTATATCCTAAAAATGTCCATCATCTCACACACCAGCACTGTTTTTGCTTTTTGTTTTGATAGTATATAGATTAACATGGCTTTCTCTCTGTTACTAATCAGCACTGTTTTGTTCGTTAGATGATGTCTCAGGCTGAAGGACAGCAGAGAGACTTGATCAGAAGCATAGAATGTCTTCCTGCTTCTGGTCACCTTACATCCTTGGATTCAGACCTCCTAATGCTGAAAGCAACTTCCATGGCAACTATGAACTGCTTAAATGACTGCTTCCATATTCTCCAACTTCAACATGCATCACAGCAAAAGGGATCCTTACCTGCAGGTGGGTCATGGATTTACAGTAAAGATCTGCATTCTGTGTGACAGAAGCATTGATTTTATTGATGTTAATTGAAATGCTTATACTGCTGAATTTATCTTTCTGTGGGTTGGTTATCCCAAAACTACCTACCACAGGGTTTCTTTCCCCTTCCTTTGAAGCAGCCTCTGTTGTAGACATCATATCTCTGCTTAGATGGACTGCTGGTCTGTTCAGTGTGGCAGTTTTTATGTTCCTGCATGATAACTTTTTTTAGGCCAGATGGTGCTGATGCAGTCACATAGGATAATTAAGCTTCCCATCATCTAGCTTTGTGACAACAGTAGTGTTGTTCAGTACTCCATAATTGCATAGTTGGAATTGACTTATGTAGGATCGACTTATTGGGCTGTCCTCGCTAAGGGAGATGGACAAGAGAAACTCTTAACTGACCTCCCTTACACCCCGCGATAGGGAGTAGTGCAGGGGTCGACTCTCACCCCCACGTATTTCGATTTTGCACATCTGTGCTAGGTGTATGAAATCGAACCCCAGAAGGCAGACCTTGACTGGGTTGGTCTCCCAGCAAATGTTAGACGTTCCCTGAGTTACAACCCTTTCTACTGCTGTCCTAGGGGAGACATAGCTATGTGTCTTTGTCTACACAGTAGTAAGATTAAAGACTAAATCTAGTCCATTGATGGTGGTTGTGCGGTAGGTGTTCCTGATGGCTGATAGACAATTAAATTGACAGACACTCCTAGTGGGTGTTTATTTTCAAAAGTGTCACCTGCTAGTGGGAGTCTTGGAACTTTCAAATGAAGCCCTTTAAAACTACTTTGTCATGTCCTTTCTCAGATGGCAGCTTCTTAAAGCATCTTTTAAATTCCATAAAATTCATTTAAAAAATCCTGATAGCTTTGTTATAAATCAGAATGTTACGTGATCAAAACATAAGGTTAAGAATGATATTTCATGTGTACCTATTCAGTGCAAGAAATTCTAATTATGTTTCATTCTGTATTCAAGATTAAGATTGCTGTTGTGACTCAGATTTGTCAAAACTTGTTACTCTAATTTCAACATACCTTATTACCTCATGAGGTATCACAACATGCAGTGTTGGTATTTTATGGGGAAGTTTTAATAGTATGATTATGTGCATATTGAATATTGTATGCATATTGAATACACAGAGAGAGAGAGAGAGAGAAAGGAAGGCTGCTTTTCATTTTCAAGAATCTTGGAGCATGTTAGTGTGCAAGTTTCACCCCAAAAATGAAGCTACTTCTGGGATGTGGCTAGAACCAGTTAGTACATATCTCATGCTTGACAGCAATGATGGTGGAGGCAAAATGTTATGGAATTGCCAATTTTTTGGGGGCATGAGCTGTGTCAGCATGTTTTTCTTCTGATTGGATTTTTTTCAAAGAAATTATAATATGGAGATACACCTATCACATACATCTGTAAGAAAAAGCAGTAAAGTAGCACTTTAATGACTAGCAAAATATTGGTCTTTTAAGTGCTACTTCACTGCTTTTTTGTTTTGATAGTATATAGACTAGCACGGCTTTCTCTCTGTTACTTATAGATCTGGAAGGGAACTACAGCAAGGGGCCATCTACAGCAAGATGCCATCTGTGACTTTTTATTTAAAAAAAAAAAAAAAAAAGTCAGTTTGCCTCAGTTCCCTAAATGGCCCCCTCAGTAACTGAACTCTCAACCCTGGGTCTAGCAGGCCAGTGTTCAAACTACTGAGCTGTTCCTCCCCTGCCAGTTGCTCCAGTGAGTTCTGTGTCTGTTCTATTTTAGAACTGTAGTGTCACTCTGAAGTAGCGACTTGAATATAGCCTATATTTTAAAACTTCATACTAGAAATATTAAGTTCTAATTGTAGACCTTGTCTGTGTGCATACTCACCATTCAAGTTTGTATGTAGGCATGCCTATTTTGATTTAACTTGATGCATTTTTTTTTTACAGAAGTAGTTGGTTAAGGATATTGAGCTATGCGCCTGGTTTGAGGAAACTTCAGAATGGGTTGAATATAAAATTAGAAAAACTAATTTCTCCAAGTAGTTTTCACTGTGGAACAATATGCTATGTCTGTGCATGCACACAGAGCAAATGTTTGTCTTATAATTGTTCATTTTCATGCAAGCAGAAGTTTACCAGAACTGTTAACTCAATTTGCCTATACAGCGCACATTTGAATGTGTCTTCTGTTAGTCTATAAGGTGCCACAGGACCCTTTGTTGATTTTTTCCCTTTGTGACTCTGTATATTAATGTGTTAATTTTAGTGTATCTATTGGGTGTGTTTTGTGCTACTAGAAGCTTTTGAGGAAGAAAATGGTCCCTGCCAAACTGTTAGCTTTTGATGGTGGTTATTGTAATAAGTGCCTAGATAAGTTATTGTTGAAAGTCATTGAATAAAACTGTAAACCCTTTATATGATGGAGACCACTTAAAACCAAGTGGTGATGCTACTCCCCTAATTCCAATACCCTGGCACACAGGTTGCCCCCAGAAAATGGCTACTCCATGTTTCTGATCCTCCTTTACATGAAATCAGTGGTAGGAGTAGCCAACAATAGAAACTAATAGGAGTAGCCAACATGGTATTTTTTTCTGAATGGCTTGAATTTATTTATCTGAACGCAGTGTACAGAATTATGGATAGAAGATTCCAAGTTACTAATAATTCTTATGCTTCTGGGTTTGTGTTACAGCCAAAATGTTCCTATCTCTTATCATTTATTTGTGTTTTTAATGGAACTTTATTGGTGTCTAGTGTACATTAGCCTTGAAATAGAGTGGAACATTTTAATTATTGAAGAGGAATTGTACCCATTCTGATAACTAGCTGAAAGTAACTAGAGACTCTAGAATCATTAAATTAGTAGGTGACAGCTTTCCCGGTGCTGCTGTTATCTCTTCGAGCAGCTATTATTTATTTAATGGAGCGTGTTTTTTTCCTTCTACTGAGAAAAGACGACTACTTTTTCCAGAGAAAACAATGGCAAACTATTGTTTTGTTTTACCTTCAATTTCAGAAACTGACAGAAGTTTGAGGATGAGCTGTTGCTACCATTTCTTTAATTGGTGCAAAAAGGTACCCAGAGGGGTAACATAACATTCCTGTCAGAGTGGATTCTTTTTCTAGTGTCTGATTACACTTTTTATAACACAATCTTAGTCTCCTGTACAAGCTGCCCAATTGCAATTCCTATGCTAATGATCAGAGAAGGTGTTGTCCTAGTTTACTCACCTTGTGTTTTGTGGTTGCTCAGCAAGGTTAACTGCTTTTAGCTTTTGAAAAGGCTGCTTAGTGAATAACATCTTTTGTTGAACTCCTGGAGTATGAATAAGTTTCAGGGAAAACTATCTTTTTCTTCAGGGACAACAATCACTTGGTTGGAACCAAAGATAGCTTTTTCAAATCATTTCAAAAATGGAGCAGCTCAGAATTTTTCATCAGAGCAAAACAAGACACCATCTGTCAGAGAAGAGCAGCCTGTGCAGGAGACCTGCCATCTAACAAGGGTAAAGTAATGTGACAGCTCTTGTTCTATGAGGAATGTTTTTTCATTTGGTGAATTATCTGTAGATATAACAATTCATTTTGATATACTGTAGTAAAACTATCACCGTTGTGTCCCCAGTACAGACACTTAGTAGAATAAGGAGAGGTACTTCTGAGTTAAATGTTTTGTTGCCTTGTGGTAAGTCAAACTTATAGTGAACAGCTGCAGGCTGAAATATGAATAAAGTATGTGTTAAGTATGGGGAAGAAGCAAATTAAACCATCAGTTTAAAATATTTAAATGTGCACAAGTTGTTCCAGTTAGTGTTATTTTAATGTTAGAAATCCATGTGTGGTGAATAAATTGAATTTTTCCAAGTATGCACAGCAAACTAGTTTTGAAAATTTCTCAGCAGAGGATAATGATGATGATCACTATAAATGAGATAGATGAGGAAGACTTCTACTTAATAGGAGTATTTTGTAACTTATTTCCCAGGATCATACTACATTTTTCCTTTCAGTCTTTAGAAAAAAATTATCACTTCAGGGCAGTTAAAAAGACGGTGAATCGTGTTGTATTTTCAGTACTCGAAAGTAGCAATTGTTTTTAAGTGCAAAAACATTCTTGTAATATACAAGACTAATGAAGACTGTGAAAGTGAAGGGTTTAAGTAGTGGTAGTTTGGTTTCTGAGAGCTCTGTGTGTGTATATATGAGACTAAACAACACTTTGGGGCAGATTATACATTCAGGATAATTGTTATTCTGTATGCATATAACAGAATCTTCTCTCACTTCTCTGTCTTATAAAATCTTTCTGTAGAGTTTGAATAAGAAAAGTAAATGTATAGACTAGGTTGAAATTAAGTATTTAAGTCACACAAATTTTTCTTTCCGTAATATAGATGGATAGCAACCCCTGGAGGGCAAGAAGCAGAATTACTCTTAAGACAAGTAACTTGTTAGCTTTTCAAAGTTAATTCTAAGTTTGTCTTGCCAAAGGATTTAAACGGAGGAAGAGTATAGAAATACCTTTTTGATATCATCTTTAGTAGAAATATAATTATTCTCATTAATTTATTCTTAGATTAATAAGATGAAAGAAACATTGGACTGAATGGGACCTTAGAGGTCATCAACTTCAGGCACTTGTGCTGAGACAGAACTAAGTAAACCTTCCTAGACCATTGACAGGTGTTTGTTCAACCTGTTCATAAAAACCTCTGCACTGTCTTTCATTTGTGAATGCAGCATGCTGTAGCATCAGCAGAAAGAAAAGTGGAGCACTTGTATTAATAAGGAGGTCTGATTTTTTTTTTTTTTCCCTGTGGAAACTCATTTGAGAGCATTCCCATTCTGATGGCTTTCTTTTCAGTTTTTTAGACCTCTTCCTTCTGCCCCATTTTTCTTTTGCAATCATTAGAGTGAATAAACTAGTCACCTGCGTTCAGACCAGTTAAAAATATATTCAAACCTGTTATGTTCAAATATTTAATTTTCATAGGTTCAGCTTCACTGTTTTAGTCCATTAGGTCTTTGAAATGATATTTGTGACTGGATTTCTCACACCAGGAACCAGAAGAAATAAACCCAGATGAGGAGCTAGAGGATACGTGTGTTAACAAGGAGGATGACCTGGGAGCAGTGGAAGAACAGCGCAGTGTTATTTTACATCTCCTGTCTCAGCTGAAACTTGGCATGGATTTAACGAGAGTAAGTAACCTAGGTGTGACTGATAGCTTCAGTGGAAGTAAAGTAACACTTCATCTTTGTCCAGACAAATGCCATGTGACAGTTTGCCAGGAGCTTGCAGAAACATCTATTTAATGTAAAATGGAATTGATATTTGTTATTTGTGGTCTGAAACTGTGTACAGAGAGACTTCAGATTCCAATTTCAGTCTGAGCTGCTGGACTTGAAGCATGTACCTGATGCCTACTAACCAGTTAAACAAACAGAGAGAGAGAGATTACTGTACCATGCTATAGCTACTATCCTACAATTTAGAGAAATGGTCTAGGACCTGCTGTGTGTGTTTCTTCTGCTTTAGCAGTGCCCTTTTTTCCCCCAACCCTCATCTGGCTGCTAGAAAGGGGAAGAAATGTTCTTTTTTTTCATTTCCAGCATTCATTAAACAGCTGTCTTCAGGGATCCAAATAGCAAAAGTGAAAACTTGACAAAACTGAGTAGTTGTGTCTCTGGCTGGCTTGGGGAAGCATGATACGGAAGCTGAGACGCTGGAACTGTTTTTGCAGAGCTTGGAAAATTTGCCTGCTGCTGATTTATGCTTAGTTTGCACTTAGAAGATGAGGAGACTTTCTTTGCAACTAGACTAGAAGCTTTTTTTGTTTTGTTTTGCTTTTTAATTTAAAGCTCATACTCTGCAGAGATTGATGGTATTTGGCTGGGAAAGGCTTTCTACTCACCATAGAAGATTGGATTTATTGGGGGTCTCTGCTTGGAGTTATCTGCTTAAATGGTCTTAGATGGTCTCGATGTTCTGCTTAAATCATTATGGATAATTGCATGATGGAGCTTGCATCCCTGAGTTAAAGATGCGGGCACCTGTAGGCTACTTTTTCACTACCCGTGCCCAGTCAGGGTTTACTTAAGTTCTCCCCCTAACTTGCTTCTTACTGCCACTGATAAGAAGTTAGCTAAGTTCAGGTTTGTTTTTATTCTTCTCTTTTTCCTCATCACCATTAGTCAGTCATGTTTTCCCTTCCTTCATAGCTGTTTCCCATGTTTGAGTAAGTGCTCTTAGGATTTGGTGTTTACTCCACCATGCGTTTTTTGTTGTTTGTCTTTTTGTTTTCATTTTCAATTGAGGACAATTTTTCATTAAAAAATAACTTTTTAAGTTTTTTTTCATGCCTTCCCATTATCCAGAGAACATTTTGCTTAGTGATGTCCAACTGGACTTTGCATCTCTGTCAAAAGCATCATATCCCTATTTCCCGTTTCCTCTGTAGTATGATTACTTGAAGAATTTGTTCATAGATATGAGTCTATTGATGTTTAAGTTGTTATAGTTTTTTGTCTCTGTTTCAGGTGGTTCTTCCCACTTTTATTTTAGAGAAACGTTCTTTGCTGGAGATGTATGCCGACTTCATGTCTCACCCGGACCTCTTCATTGCAATCACAAATGGAGCTACCCCGGAGGAGAGGATGATCCACTTTGTTGAATATTATCTCACTTCGTTTCATGAAGGTCGCAAAGGAGCAATTGCTAAGAAACCATACAATCCAATCATCGGAGAAACTTTTCATTGCTCTTGGAGGATGGCTAAGGGCGAAGTTGCATCTGACACCAGCAGTAACTCTTCGTCACACTCTCTGTCAGAGCAAGCCACTCTTTCCCAAGAGCCAGAGGCCCAAGTGGAGCCAGACTACTATACGATCAGATTTGTAGCTGAGCAAGTGTCCCACCATCCTCCTGTGTCAGGGTTTTACGCTGAATGTGTAGAGAGGAAGATGTGTGTAAATGCTCATGTCTGGACAAAAAGTAAATTCTTGGGAATGTCAATTGGCGTAACAATGGTTGGTGAAGGTGAGTGAAAATACTGTGAATTATTCACTGCAGAAGTGGAAGATGATTAAAAATACCAGTCAGCTAAATGTGAAATCAAAGTTCTGTGAGTTCCAGTGTTGGAGTAATAAATGAGTTCTTCTCAATGGTTTCATCTGTAGGATTTTTAGTAACTGTGATTTTGTTTGTTTTTTTGTTTGTTTGTTTATTTAAATAGCCTTGGGTCTTTTCCTCTTACCTTGAGCAATTGATTCTGAGAAACCTTAAAGTTCTGTTGTTAGATGATAATGGCATGTTTATTGATTGTGGAGTACAGAAGATGTCACATGTGTATGTCAGAAACAATCAAAAGATGGCATAAGATCACAGACCTTCATAGGGCTGTGGTGTTGTAGAAAAGCAAGACTATAATCTAAAAAAAGCAAACTTTTTTTTTTTTTTGAGCAAAACAAATTTCTCTCTCACACACACTCACTCACTCACTCACTCTCTCTCTCTCTCTCTCTCTCTCTCTCTCTCTCTCTCTTTATTTTTTACTGTGTCCGTCTGTCTGTCTGGGCAAAGTTTTACCATGTTGTCTCTTCTCCTCTCCCTGCCTGCCCCAATCTCACTTTGCCAGCCCCCACCCCTCCCCTGACTGACTCAGGCCTTGGCCCAGTGCCCCCAATGGGCCCTCCCCCTGCACTGTCAGCCCCTCCCCTGGCCAGCATGGGGCTCATCCCAGCCCCCTAATGGAGACCTCCTCCTCCTTGCACCATGTCATCCCCAGCCAGCCGGGGCCTGGCCCAGCCCCCTCATACACATATTGTACCAGCCCTAGCCCTCAACAGAACCCCTTCCCGAGTCAGTGCAGGGTCTGGCCCATACACTTTGCATGTGTATTACAACAAGTTTCTGTCAAGAACTTTCTTCCAGCCCAACGTCTGCTTACAAGCAGAGCTGCAACAGGGCCTCTCATTTTTATTACATCTCCTAAATCATGAAACAAATTAGAACGTATAACCTAAAATGCTTAGCATAAACATTAATTTTTCCTTTGCCCTAGCTAAACTTTTTTTATGCTTATTTCCTGGTTTTTAACTAGAGATGCCATCTCAGTTATTTTTTTGTGCTTCATATTTGTGTTGCCCAGTTAGTCTGACTCACAGGTGTTTGAATATAATCTGCGCTCCTAATAAAATGATAGGCAAAGAACGGGTAAGTCACTGCTTTGTGTCTGAAGAAGGCAACTTTTGGAGCTGAAGCTTCCTTTGAGGCTGTTTCATAGATCATGTGAGCATCTCTCCATGCCTGTCCTTCAAAAATCTGAAGTCTGCTCAGAGGTGGAGTTTGTAAAGCTTGAGACACCTCTCATCTGCCCGTGAGGTCAGAGGTGGTGTCTTGCTCACATTACGGGTGTAATCCCTCAACTTTATGGGCATGAAAAGCTGTCTTTTAAGGGTCTTTTGTCAGCTTCTAAGAAAGCATGGATGGGGCAAAGGGTAGTGTGACTGGAAAAAAAACAAAAAAAACCTAGGATAGAAGAGAAATTGTGAAAATCAAATATCAGAAGAAACAGTGCACCCTAAGACTACCAGAGGCATCAGCTGGCATATACATAGGACAAATTCACTTTTTCCACTCTTTTACTAAAGAGACAGAATCAGAGGTAAGTAGATCTGGTTTCTGAGGAAGTGTCAAGAAAATGTATCACTTTAAAATTAATTGTAACGATTATTGCATGACCAGCAGTCAGGGAATGGTTATGTTCATCTACAGGTCAGGAACGAAGAAGGAAGTGATAGGAAGGAGGACTAAGCCTTCTGTGCCTCTTTAGGAAAGGTGGAATGTACCATGTACTCATGGGGGAGGGAAGTGAAATGTAAGCATTTAACCTCCAAATGCTCTGGCTTGAATAATTCATTCCGCATCTGATGCTTGTAGCACGAGAATGTGGCTCTCTTACTATTATAGCAGTGAACAGTTACCTGGTACTATGCCTATAGGTCACCAAGCTTTTAGGATCATGCTTTTGCGTTTGTAACATGAGGAATATGAATTTTCATGGATAATAGCAAATGTGTGGGTACCCGTGATATCCAGTGTCTGCACTTGTCTGTTGGAAAACCTAAGTAATGGCTCTACGGGGTGAAGAAAATTTGTTTGGAGTCTGCAATCTGTAATAATTTTTGCTGAGAGTGTTGAATGTATTTCTGTCAATAACCACTTTATCTCTGTATTGTAAATTGGAGCCATTTAAGTGACATTTCTGTTTTTGCATACAGGACTCTTAAGTCTTTTGGAACATGGAGAGGAATACACATTTTCTCTACCTTGCGCATATGCTCGATCAATTTTAACTATTCCTTGGGTAGAATTGGGAGGAAAGGTCAATGTTAATTGTGCAAAGACTGGATATTCTGCAAGCATTACTTTCCATACCAAACCCTTTTATGGCGGCAAACTACACCGGTAAGTACATTCATTTAGATTTTGAGCTCCATATACTATATCTTTCCAACTCTGTAAATTAGTACATTGCCTCTGGTTTCTGTTGCATGCCGAGTAGTCTTCTGCTATAGGTCTAAAAAGCCTGTATTCGGTGGTGCATTTTTTTCTATTCTTTAAATTATTGAGGAATTGTGGAATTATGAGACAATATGACATGGGCTAGCCACACGCAACTATCACAAGAAAGAGACTGTTTGGCGGCTAATTAGATACATTCGATACTGCGAGGTGCCCATGTACACAATTCGGGTGATCAGGACGTGAGATTTCTAGGCTTTCTTGCCTGGCCATGACAGGGACTTGTGACTACGAGAACAAGATTAAATGGCTTGATCTTGTGAAACTGGGATGAGATATTTGCTTAAAGATCGTGTGAAGTTTAACATTTGTAAAGCACTTTGTATTTGTATAGCACTTTGTCTGGGCTAATCAAAATATTACTACTGTTCTGGTGAAAGAACCTCCAACTTGAAGTGAAAACCAAATTAAAAACAAAACCCAGCCTGGCTGTTAGCCTGAGAAGAAGAGGCCAAGTGTTAAGGTTTAACTGGAAGCATGTCCAATAACCAGGAATATGTAGTATAAAATCACTTACAGGCTTCTGTAATATTGAATATAATGTGAACTAAATTTTGTGGAAAACAGAAGAGGGGTGAATACAATACAAGAGCTGTAATCAGTGTAAATATTAGTAACACCAGCTATCCAAAGTCTTTCATTATGATCATCATTCTTCCATCCCAAAGGCTGCCTGCTGTATAATGCTGGGGCTGGATTCTCTCCACATACTCTTTATTCTGTTTCTGATGTCCCTACTCAGTCTTTTTGTGTGTGTGTGTGTGTGTGTGCGTGTGTGTGTGTGTGTGATGGAGGTCGAGGCTGGGAATGAATGCCTCACATCAACATTTGGATTCAAGGGAAGAGATAAGATAGATGGCTTTGGGACCCATTAACACAAATATACCTTTTAAAACATAGTAGTCAGATCAAGTGGTCTTGAACGCTCCCATACAAAGATGCAGAGGCTGAAATGATGGAGGAAGGAAAAATGTGTAGCAAGGAGAGCTATAGTGAAACAGTTTCTGGCACTTAACTGTGCTGTTTTCTGACACCAGCACCTGCATCACTCAACTGGCTCCTGAACACAGTGCTTCCTGTTCAAAACCCGTACTTAAATATTGCATATTTTTTCCATGTCTAGACAAATAGACGTGAATGGTAGAGGCTTTAAATGTAAATTGATTTGACAGTTTGGTGTAGTGCTGTAATTTGCTGTTGCAAAGAAACAGTTTAAGGAGACTGTCTTGATAACATGTAAAAAGCATCTCAAACTTGAGGGGGCTCGTAGCACAAGGTTAGTACCCTGGTGGGAACAGAAATCTTCAGGCAGGAACGTATGTCATTGCGAGATCATCAAGAGGATTTCCTCCCCTTCTGCTAGGAGCAGTTAATGAAGATAACCTGAAATTCAGCTAGTTAGGTTTGTAAAACATTAATGTCCCTAGAGCTCAAGTTTCACCTGTCTTCAGGGCATTTTGATAATTTGAAGTTTACCTAGTCTTTCTGTTTTTCCTAATTTTTAATTGCTTAAATGGCACGTTATTTGCTATTTATTCATACCACAGATGTTGTGTCTTCAACTTTGTAACCATTTTCTTATGGCTAGGGCCTTATCAAATTCATGGTCCATTTGTTTTGATAGCTGTTTGCCAGCCCTAGCACTGATATAAGTACACTATATTCAGCTGAATTGCTGAGGATAATAATATTCAACTGACTAATATGAATGTCATCTAGATGTAACAATCCAGTATGGAGACATAAAATGGTGGTTTTTGCTGAAACTTGTTCTGCCTTGCTACAGGATATACAACCCTGGGGATGGTTGGGCAGTATAAGGTAATGTTAATGGGAAGAAATTTGGGTTGTAGTGATCCCTAACAATGTGACAGAATATCACTGCCTCACAAGGACCCATGAATGACCTAAAATCCAAGTTAGCTTTATCTCTTTGTCAAGCAAAGATACCTTTGTGTCACTGACACTTGTGTTTCAAACTGTACAAGCGTCCAGTGGCATTTTAATGGTGTTACAGTTTTAAAAAGAAGGTTGATGGCCAGATGAAATGTGTAACCACAAATACGGGTTGTCTTTGTCTGTGATTCGCTCAGCATGTGCCGGTCTATTCAGAGACATGATTGAGATAAATGAGAATTTCATAGCATAGAATAGCTTCAACAAGGTATGAAAGTTGCAGAGGCTTCAAAAGTGGCAAAAGGTTACTGCCTAGTCCTGATAGTTGTTTTAAAAGCCATTCAACCAAATTTATCCCCATACTGTGGGGAGAGCCACACTTAACTGGTAAAAACAAATCTTCAGATAGAAATACTATTTTTAAAGAAGAAGTGGGTCTGTCCCATGAAAGCTCATCACCTAATAAATTATTTTGTTAGTCTTTAAAGTGCTACAGGACTGCTTTTTTTGTTTTGATAGAATACAGCTGTCTCTCTGTCACTATTTTCAAATGTAGCGTTCCTTTAACTCTGACTCTGTATTTCATAATAACAGATGTTCTTCTCAACTACATATGTATAGATAAAATGAATGACTTCGGTTCAGTCTGATATTCCAATAGCTACTTAAATGTTTTTTGATATGAGTGAGATCAAACTTGTTCTTCACACATATGTAGACTTGTAAAAATGTCATATTCCCAGAAGCAAAATGCACAGGGCTGGATTCTTTCCTGTGCTGAGGTCTGGTTAGCATGGGGCAGAGGCATGGGCTGCCTGACAGCTGCTCTCTGCTTCATGTAGCTCCAGCCACAGTCCCAGTGTTGGTCAGGGCAACCATCCAGATATGCATTTAAATCTGCATCAGCGGCCATCAGTCCCCCCGGGACTACCTGCCACCTGAGAATTTTTGGAGTATAGTTGTGCTCCAGCTCAGCCTTGGCACATCACCTGTACTTGCTCCAGGCGAGGTGTAGGGATTGTTACTACCATTGTGCCAGCTTGATGCTTTCGGTCCACTAGGAATTCTCATCCAGTCACATATGGCCTACAGCTAGCCCGTTTGAGCTCCTTCAGTGACTTCTGGTTTCCTTTCCTTTTACCTGGTAGTTCAGAGCACCATGTACATTACAGAAGTTAATCCTGCAGTAACATCACACACTGAGTTTCACAGTATGCCAATACAATGAGAAGCCCTGTGGCATCTTATAAACTGATAGATATATCGTAGCATAAACTTTCATGGAGAAAGACCCACTTTGACAGATGCCCACAAAAGTTTATGCTCCAGTATATCTGTTAGTCTATGAAGTGCCCCAGGACTTCTTGTCGTTTTTAATTGTTTTTGCAACTGCAAACTAACACGGCTACCCCTCTGGTGCAGTATGCAGATGTGGCTGGGGACCAATGACACGGTGACAACTGAACAAACCTCATTTCCAGTGGGGAAAGGTAACCTGGGGAGTAACATGGTATAGATTCATCCTGTACAGATAACTGTAGGTACATAAAGTAGGGTCTGGCATCACCAGTGACTTGAATTCCGTGCCACTGAGAGGCCCTTTATGTTGTCCAAATGGCTAGCAAACCCTCACTCTTTCCCTGTGATAAGAGAGAATGAACCTTTACAGGATGAAATGGTGGGAGAATGTGACTACTTATTGGGAGTCTGCCCAGGTCACTCAAGCTTTCCAGTCACCATCTCCAGTGTCACTTAATTGTGAATGCATTGTCATGCATCTTTGTGCATGGCTTTTTTCACACGTGTGCACTCATGGGCATGATTAGAATACAGGACCTTCTGAGTGTCTCAAATGTTGTACAAAGCATGAATCCATCTCAGAGCTCTGGTTGGTATTAGGCCACGTCTACATTATCCTGAAGATCAACCTACTCGGGGTTGATCTTCCCTGGTTTGATTTCACACGCCTGGTAGGGATGCACAAAATTGACCTATCAGGGGCTGGCAGTCAACCCCTGTACTCCTTGCTGTAGTGAGTAGTCCGGGAGATAGACGGGAGAAACTGTCCTGTTGACCTTCCTCAGTGAGGATGGCCAGGTAAGTTGATTGCAGATAAATCAATTCTAGCTATGCAATTGCTGTAGCTAGAATTGCATATCTGCAATTGACTTATATGCCTAGTGTAGACAAAACCTTAGTCACACGAGAAGTCTCTGACAGGGCCAGGATTGGAACAGATTCCTCTGAGTCCAAATCCTTAAGTACAAAACTATTTTCTTAGTTTATTGTCTGTATTAATGTGATACTTGTATGATAATAAGGAGCAGGTGACTTTCAGGGCTGGCAAATGACAATTTTTCTACAGAGAGTTGATTTATTAACATGTACATAAATATCACTTGATATCCGGGAGAAAAGTGTAAGATGTAATAATTTTATTACTAGTGCAACCCTTAGGTCAAGTATCGGAGGGGTAGCTGTGTTAGTCTAGATCTGTAACAGCAACGAAGGGTCCTGTGGCACCTTACAGACTAACAGAAAAGTTTTGAGCATGAGCTTTCGTGAGCATAGGCTCACTTCATCAGATGCTGGTCTTGGAAATCTTTCCAAGTGATTTCCAAGACCAGCAGCTGATGAAGTGAGTCTGTGCTCACGAAAGCTCATGCTCAAAACTTTTCTGTTAGTCTGTAAGGTGCCACAGGACCCTTCATTACCCTTAGGTCAGTATCTCGTCTACTTTCGGTTCGCCAGTGAAAAGGCTTTCAAGTTTTAAGTTGAAGCCAAAAAACTGAGGTTTGTGGGGTAGTATCACAAGACTGATTAAAATTGGTTTTCTCACTATTCCTCCTAGCTTCTCCGTGCAGATGCAGGCACAGTTTAAGCAACCGATTAAAAAATTTAGAATGTATGAAAGAGTAGCTGCCATTTTCTTTCAAAATGAAATGTAAATAACTAGGCAGTCAGAGCAGGCCCTAGCAGTCAATTCTCAGTTGTTCTTTTTTAAAATTGTTTTCCAGAGTCACAGGAGAAGTAAAGCACAATGCAACCAACACTGTAGTCTGTAGAGTACAAGGGGAATGGAATAGTGTGCTGGAATTCACCTACAGCAATGGAGAGACCAAGTATGTGGACTTGACAAAACTGTCTGTGACAAGAAAACGAGTACGTCCCCTAGAGAAACAAGGGCCTTTTGAGTCCAGGTAAAATATATATATATTTATGGCTGTTAAATTGTTTTATGGAATTCTTCAAAGAACAAATCAGGCTGTCTAGGAAAAAACTACAAAACTGGTTAGGGTGTAAGATCAGTAGAACCAAACTGATCTTTGCTGTTCAGGAATGAATAGCACTTCCCAGAGCTAGACATAATGCAAGCAAGTACAGTTTAATCTGTATGTTCAGGGCACGGACCATTACTGTCTTATGAATATGCCCGATGCCTGCTACAGGGAGAACTCATTCTTAAGCCTTTAGACATTACTTCAATACAAATAATAATCCTCTCTGCAGCCCAGCAGTTCTGTATGGGGGTTGTCCTCAGCAGAAACAAATCTTTGGCAGTTTTAAGATGCATAGAAATGCCCATTTGGGATTAGGCTGAAATTTCCTGTACCTTTTCATTTGTGTCAATCTAACATTGCCGTTTAGACCAGTTTAATGCTAGCCTAGAGATGCAAGTCTAAATTATGAGCTCTGCCCTTTCTTGTGCCTTTCAATCTGTCTTTATTTTTTACCTTAATTTGTCAGGCCTGAGAAGAGGGTGGAGTATAATTCTGAAATAGTGTCACTTGTATAGGAGAAGAGACGGGTAGTTGCACCAGCTCCGCATGTTTTTCCACAATAGCAGTGTGTACACCATCTTAGTAAGTCAAGTGACTTCAATCTAGGAAGCCACAAAAAAAATGTGAAATAAATCGGAGCTTCTGAAGAGGATTCCGTGTCAGTCACAGAAGCCACTGATTCCATAATGTTCCACAGCTTCCAGGATTTCTGCAGCAGCCAGTGTGTGGCTGACCCTGGGGCCACTGAAGCACTACCTGCTGTTGCTGGAGTGGCTCTGCAGGCAGCTGCTTGGAGAATTCTGCAGCCAGTTTTACCAGCTGCTTCTCTGGTGGGCCTGGGCAGCTATCCCTAGGGACTTCCCAAGCAGCAACTGATGTCTGCCCCGGGACAATGTTCCTGCCTAGCTTTTTTTCTATCCATGGGTGGAATAATTTTGATGTGCACCAAGGCACACGTGGATGTGCACCACAAATAGAAGCATGTGGCGCCCACTGTGGGTGGCTGTGGGCACTCTGCTAATCAGCTGGGTCTCTCCTGCATGGCCCTGTGACCACCTGAGCAGCACCTGGATGAGCTGCTGCTCCAGTAGCCTGGCAGTGGTTCCCAGAGCAGCCGTTGCTCTGGTGGTCTCCAGCAGTTGGTGCTACTGTCCCCCGTTCTCCTGGAGCAGCAGCCTCTCCCCCTGCCCCTCCCCGGGCCAAGCTCTCGTCAGGGTATTTGTAGTATAAGTTGTGGGTAGATTATGGGCCATGAATTTTTGTTTATTGCCATGACCTGTCCATCACTTTCATTAACAATACTTATGAATAAATTTTTGCCTTATTTCTGATTTATAGGCGACTGTGGCAACATGTAACAAAATCTCTGAAGGATGGAGACATTGATAAAGCGACAGAGCATAAGCGAGCTCTTGAAGAGCGGCAGAGGAATGAAGAGAGACTTCGTGCTGAAACAGAATCACCATGGAGCACAAAATACTTTGTTAAAGAAGTAAGTAACTACTGTGCATGGGTGAAATATATGCATTGTACATGCACACGAGGGTATTTATTTTAATGTACCAGTCATGAGCCGATAGAGGATTTGCTATGGATTGCGGACGACTGCTTGCCATAAGGCCTTGAATCGTACAATACGTTTAATGAAATGTCAATCAATATGTACCTGTGCAAGGCTATTCTTGTGATTCTTCCATTCCAAACTGGATGACTCTAACACTAAATAGCTGTTTGTAAAGAACTGTGTACTCAACATCAAAGTTCAGGGCCTAGATCCTTGCCCATAAAAAAAAAAAAAGTAATAGCAGCTTTTGATATATTTATATAAAAGGCCTAAAAATGTAGGGTGACTCTCTCTCTAGAGCACTAGTGAATTTTTCACCCAGAGAGACCAGCACTAGAAAAATAGTAGTCTTTTATACTAATTTACCAAGAACTTTAAGAAGTCAAGCAACTTGAGTAAGGTATTTATTACTTCTTGCTGGTCCTAAGAACTTGGTTATTATTCATTGTACTTGAAAAATTCTTTTAGTGCCCTGAGGGAAGCTGCCTTTTCCTTCCTCTTTGTGCTGGTTCTCTTGTTGTTTTTAACACGGGCTATATAGATACACACATGCCTCATTTTGTTAATAATTAGAAGAGTTATATTCACAGTGTCAGCCTCAGTGCCAATTGTTGTTCCACCTGAGTCTTCTGTCAGGTAAAGGTACTTGGCTTTTTGCTGCAGAGTTCATCTACGTGGAAATCTGGAGTACAGCCTTGTAAACAGCTAGATGGCTTAAGACAAGGGTCTGCAACCTGCTCTCCAAAGCTGCATGTAGCTTTTTAAGGACTTCTTGGTGGCTCCGGATGCTATAATTGCAAAGTGGGAAACAACGCAAACCCCTCCTGATTATTTTTGATAAATGGTGAACATCTAAAAGCCCAACAATGAACAACTCACAATGAACAGCAAATAGCCAGTGTTTCAAGATCACATATCATTTGCTAACTCCCCCTTTAATATGTGCCGTACGTTTGTGGGATATGATACTATATCTGTGTTTTGATTGTGTTGCTAATAAAGTCTTGACTTTGAAAGGAGAAAGGAAGCTTGCAGCACTCCTGCTGTGAAGGGCAACACACATTTTAAGAAAGAAAACTGAAATTAAACAAGAAGTAAAATTGGCATAATAGGTTCAGAAGTGAAAGTCGGGAAGACCATGGTACAACACACACATAAAACATGAGGAAACAGAATATGTAAAAAGTTTATGAACATCCTGCAGTAAACATGTTGCATTACAAATTGTTGTGTGCGCACTGTTCTTAAAGTAAGGGCTACAAAAAATATAGTTTGATGTTATTCATTAAGGACTGTCTTGTATTCACATGCATCGCAGCTCGTGAGTTATTGAGTTTTTTTTTTTTTTTTTTAAACCAAATTCGGAAAAAAAAGGCTGCTCTTGCTATTTTGATTGCCGAGCCCACATTTAAGAGCACCCAGGCCCCTGGCATGCTGAACATAATCTTCCAGCTTAGGGGGAACAAACTTTTTATTTTGGACCCCACCTTTTCTTCCTGCAATTAGCGGAGCCCCCCAACCTGTCTAATATAATCCAACTAGATGGAAATTTTGGTTATGTTCATATGAAAAAGCTCTTTTGGCATGTGTAAGAAAATAAGTATGTAACATATAAAAACTTTATTAATTGGTGTATAAATGTGAATATACATACATAAAAACAGTGACATGTTTCAACATTTTAATGAGCTGGATGAGCCTGAGATCCAGCAGCCAATTTTGGTGTGCCCCCCCACCCCTTATAAAATTTCATGCCTCCCTAAGGGGGCCTGCCCCCACTTTGCATACCCCAGTCCTAGCTCTCAGCAAATTCTGGTTTTACAATTATGACCCCAAAACTGCAAATGTTTCAGTGTGTGGCTTAACTTTCTTTGAAAGTTAACAAGTTTTATAGTTCAGCCAGAACACATGGAAGCTGAGGGGTAGTTTGAAGGTGGACTGAAGCCAATGAATACCTGAGCAAAGCACAAGGGAAGCTATTACAGCTGATTACATGGTGTGCATTTAAAACAAAAGTGTCAAAAACATCATTGTGACAAAAAGGAAGAAAAGTCGAATATCTTCATCAGTTCGTTTTCATTGAGATAGATTTCAGGTCTTAATGCAGCTTTGTCTGTTCAAGATAAGACCCTAATCATGCTCCAATAATTGATTATCTATAAAAGATGCCCCTCCCATTAAACAAAAAAAAGACACTAGGAATTACTGGTATGATCCCCTTAGAGCAGATTTTCCTTGCAGACTAGAAGCTGCTGAGGTAGGCAGCCTGGTTCTGCTCTGTGGAGGCAATACAGATATTAATTTCAGTTATGCTGTGGTGATTCAGACCCATGCTGTGACAGAAATTTGTGTAATCACAAATGCAACATTATGATAAAATACAAAGAGCAACAAAATCTCAATTTAGCAGAAAGTTTAAAATATTTAGAACTAGATATTGTTCAGAACCACAGACTGTAGGGTATTCAAAAGCTAAATCAAAGGCACCACAGCTGAGTATTTTTTTTTCTCCCAGTGTATCTCTGTACACTTATTGGGCATACAAGGGGCCACGCTAAGGGGATGTTTAATTGGAATTTAGAAATTTAGGCTCAGGCAGCAATCCAGGCTTTAGAACCCTGCACGATGGGAGAGTCTTTGAGCCTGAACATCTATACCACAGTTAAACTGCCCCTAAGCTTCAGCCCTGTGAGTCCCAGCCAGGTGACCACAGAGCAGTTGTAGGTGTCTAATTGTCCTGTCTATATACCTTTAACATATCTCCATCTCTTTCAGTTCAGAAACTTCCCTGAAGTAGCCTCTTTGAGCTCAGAGCTTTATCTAAAAATCTAAAGAAGCTTTCTGTTTTTGGTTTGTGAAGACGTTTCCTTGACACCCTTTAGTGGTTCTAACCGCCATTATTTTTCGTTCCAGCAGAGTCTTAACGTGACCACAAAAAAGTGTGGTTTTTTAAGGTTGGTCTATGCGGTTGTTTACTGTGTGACAAGTCAGGGTCTGTAAGCCTGCTGTGCACTAACTGTTTATGCGGTAGCAAGTCATATGGACACTGTTACCACACCATGAAAGTTCTGTAGACCACTTGAGTATATGTCAGAGCGCACTACAGGACTTCTAGTGTGTGGTGGTAGTGCTCACACTGTGACTTTAGTGTATGACAGGTCAGTGTGCTATGGACTCTCACCATGGCTGTCCATACTCGGACGTAGCATGTGCCAAGCCCATATGTACTCTCATCCTGAGAGATGGCCTCTCCAAAGCACAGTTACGAGACATTGGCAGGAGACCTTGGGGGAAGCTTGCACTGCTGACATTTGTGGGCTTACTTGATCTCTGTATCTCTAGTTTTCAGAGTTGTCAGCCTGACTCCTGGCCTCGCAAAATGCTGTCTTGTGTGAATTCTTTTATAATTACTCAATGTAACACTTTTTCTATTTGAATTGCAGGGAGATGGCTGGGTGTATTATAACCCTCTTTGGAAAACTGTCCCCACCATACAGACTCAGCAGTTGGACGCTAACTAGATGAGACTCTTCAGGATGGGTTCCTCTGTTTATCAATCTCTCTCACTCTCAAATCACAGTATAGAACACTGTGTGGCCTGTTCTTATAATTGCACAAATTCAAATGAACATAAAGGAATAGAATACTAGGGCACTTTAAAGTTACACATAATCAAAGGTGTCAAGACTGTCTTGCCAGGTTTGT
Source organism: Carettochelys insculpta (assembly GCF_033958435.1). NCBI lineage: Eukaryota > Metazoa > Chordata > Testudines > Carettochelyidae > Carettochelys > Carettochelys insculpta. Next base: position 63,297,133 of record NC_134144.1, read on the forward strand.
TCACCAACTTGTTTTGTATGATCCAAAAGATTTTATCCAAATTATGTAATGTGTTCTTTTAAGCAGGTCCTACTGCAAAAGCTGCCTAAGAGATAAACCATTTGACTTCCTGAACAGCAGAGGTCAGGTGAAATGTTGTTGCCTCAGTGGCTTTAATTTTGACTTGTGAACCTTTTTTTGAGAACCTGTGCACTGAGCTCTGTCTAATAACTGTGAAATACTCAGTACCCATGTAAACAAAAAAAGTGTTTGCTGCTTGTATACTCAGTGATTAACCTCCTGATGGAAGACTGGAGGGGGATTCAAAAGTTGCACCTGGAATCAGTGTTAAGAATCATCTGGATTGTGACAAGATTTTTTTCCTTCAGAGAGCGTATGCATGCATCAGAGGACTATGGGCGTTACATAGAGACTAGCTTTTTCTTTTCTAAGGATTTATAAAATTGATTGGAATTGAAACCATGGAGACATTTTTTTTCTCTGAAACATTTTAGTATACTTGAAAGAATTGACTTGAATTGGAAGAAAAATTCAGAACACTTTTCAGCTCCTAATTTTATTAAGTCTCGTGTTCAGAGTGACTGTTCAGGATTTACGCACATTGCAAATGTAAGGAAGTTTAGCCTTTTTCCCTCCTAAGGACTAAGCCTTTCACAGAAGAGCAAACATGAAACTGTTGTATTAATTTCTTCATCTCCGCGCATGTGGCCATCTTGGAGGTGAAGTGCCAGTGTTACATGCTGTCCATGGGACAGTTTGATTTTTCTCCTTTTGTATATTTGTCCAGAACAAAAAAAACAAAGCAGTTAAATGTGACCATTGAACACATGCACTGTGGTTTGTTTTTTCGTAGTACATTATTTTGCTGGAGACTGGATATATATTAAAACACAATCAGATTATCAGGAAACCGTATTCAGGTACAAACGTCCCTCATTTTTTATAGTACAAGTATTTTATTGAAGACTAAAAATTGCTGGCAATTAAGAAAATAGTACTGATTGTCTTTCATTGTTGTTACTACAAGCTACCTTAATTTTCCAAGAGTGGTGCCTTAATCTGTTTTTTCTTCTGATATGGTCTTCCAATCAGTGTATATAACATTATCTGCCACTCACCAGCCATTGTAAACATGGCTTGGCCTCTTCCATCTGTGATCTGGTAAAATGCTTCCCATTGAAGGTATGAGAATGTAAGAAAGCCTCAAAGAAAAATTAACTAACAATGTTAACATCCAACAAAAAGCTGTAAATTGTGCAGCTCAAAAAAAAAATAATGGATTTCTGTATAGCTACTTTGGTTCCCTTGTACATTTTCCTGTGAAATGCACTGAGGTCTGAACAGAGGTCATAGTCCAGGTGTGGAAGGGAAAATGGGGAAAAAATAAAACTACAAAATGATTAGCTTGTTTTGTTTGTTTTCCCAGAGTCCAGGTGATTAGGAAGAATACTGTATTTACAGCCTTATTTCATATCTGTCCGTCCATACGTACACAGCCTCCTTAAGGTGTAGTATCTGACCATTAGCACCTATGCCAGTGTTCCCTGTCAGCTGAGCACTCAGCAGCCACCCAGAAGAGATTCTTTTGCAGCCAGGTGATTACTAGAGCCCCCTTAGTCACCCACAGCCAGCAGCATGTGTTTCTATTAGTGGTGCACACTGGCACAGGCTTCTGTACCTGTAACAAAACTTCATCTGCACATGGATGGAAAAATTACAAGGATCATGGACCTGTACTAAACTTTCTTCTACAAATTGGAGATACATACGTACACACCCCTCCTAGGGCTGGAAGGGACCTCAGGAAGTCATCTAGTCCAATCCCCTGTCCTCTTGGCAGGACCAAGCACCATTCCTGAGATCTATTTGCTCCAATCCCTAAATGGTCTCCTCGAGAATTGAGCTCACAACCCCAGGTTGATCAGGCCAATGCTCAAACCACTGAGCTATCCCTCCCCTCTCTTTTTTTTTTTTAATTTTTTTTTCCAGCTGGATGGAATGTGTGAGTTAGGCCCTGAGTCAATTATTTCAAACTTTGTTTAGAATACCCCTTTTTTTTCCCCCTGCAGGGTGTTGAATTCAGAGCAGAAGTAAAATTAAAAACTACTGGCTTAGTTCCTTGAAGTTCTCTTGTGTTTTGGAAAAAAATAAATATTTATTTTAAAGTCAATTTTTCATAATTTTGACTAATTGTCATTATACAAATGAATACTTTGTTCGTCAATATAGTAAAAGAAATCTGTTGGCATTAATGCTTCTTTACTGTTTGCTCAGTATTTTTGATTGACAGGCTGTAGTTATTACTGAAATACATCACTGCTCTGTCTATGTATGCATCATGAAGGACTGCATAGAGAGCCTACTAACAGGCTAGGTATAGAGCCTATTAACAGGCACTTAATGACATGTTCATGGTGTGCAGGGGTCTGTTTTTTAAACTCACAGAAACAAACTTTATCCTTTACCCTAGAGCATTGTCCCCCAGCTGTTGCAGAGGTGTCCATGTTTATAGCACTACACTAGGTCAGCCTAGGGCTCTTGGGGTGGTGGTGGCAGGGTCTACCTATGAAAAGGCTATCTGAAATTGTGGGGTCTCCTCCTTGGCTGTCTGCTCCCTTCTTTGGCTGATTTGTGGACTGTCCAGGAGCAGAGAGGCTTCAGCCCCCCCAGTAGAGAAGTAAGTGGCAAGGGGCAATGGTACTAAAGGGCCTGCTGCGGTGAAGAAAATCTACTGAGTTCTCTGCTGGCTTTGTGTGGCCCTGAAATTTCCTTGCTCCTGTATAACACCCAGCCCACAGGGTGAGAAGGGATCAGCAGAGGAACAGAAGGACACCACCTTCCCCACCAGTTGGTGTCTTGTCTAGGGACAGCCCACTGGAGAAGACACACCTCCCCCAGTTCAGCCTTGATCTCCAGAGGGTTCTCTGCTGTAGTAGTGGGGTTCTGGCACAGGAGCAGCTGTTCTTCCTTCTGGCTGTGTGCCAAAGAGTGGCAGCAGCCCATGCCTTATTGATCATATCCTACAGGGGGGTGGGCAGGGAGGAACAGGAACTTCAGTGTGGAAAGTGGGAGTTCCTGGCTGGCTCTGGAACATGTGTTCTTGTTCCTTGTATTCATGAGGACCCAAGCTGTAAGTGGTCGTGATTTACCCCCGAGGTGGTCTTGTTACCCAGGATACCCAGGTGTGGACACAGATCATTAGGCTCTGGCCACTGGGGTCTAGACCTACTGTTGTAAGCAGGGAGATCAATAAAATAAGTTGACCTTCCTCCTAATTTGTTACATCGTCCACAGCTCTTAAATTACCAAAAGAAGGTTCTGTACCACAACGGGTTCCAGCAAGGGCCAGTGAGCTAGCACACACATAATGTGGCCCCTTTTCATCTCAAGAGACAGTGGTTGGCAGTGGCGGTGAGGCTCTGTAGTCAGTGTTTGAGTCAGCAGCTTCTCTCTTGGCTTACCTATCCAATATTGGATTTGCAGGGTCCACTGCAATAACCACGTCAGTCTGTTTCCAAATTCTTGAGTCTGAGAGCTTTTCCTTCTTAGACAAATTTCTTTTGCATGGCTTGCACATACACTGTCAAAGGATGATGAACCCTGTCATAGCAATCGTCACCAGGTGTTTCAATATAATAATGTAGATTCCCAGGATTTTGGATTGATGTTGAATTTTTTCATGGCGTTTTTGCATGTGTCCTTGAACCTTAGCTTGGGTCTTCCTCTTGTTCTCAACCCACATGACCGTTCACCGAAGAGGATTTCTTTGGAGAGACGTTCGTCACCCATTCTTCTCACATGACCAAGCTTGAAATCAGCAGCCACAGCCGGGTCTTAACACCTGAGCTATTCTAGCAGGATACCTAGTTCTTCCTTCAAAAATGTCCCCTCTTCATATGTGCATGCATGTAAATTGCTAGCCCCCTACCTGCAAGGACACAGCAGTAGAACTAAACGCAAATGTTTAGTTTCAGGGATTGCTGCAAAATCAGGACTAAATAGAAACTGACAGTTACAATTTCCTTAAATAACCAGTGACATGTCCATGTCTCCACAGGTGATTTACTGAGTGGAAGTGCAAACGAGCTCAATAACTCACCAGGTAGAATAGTTGTCCCTATGTAAATGCGGATTTATAGCAAGCATGTTGTGTGATCATTGACAAAATGGCTGCCAGTGGGGCAAAGATGGACAGTAGCGCTGAAATTAGAGAATCTTCCCGGGGGCTCTTTTCCCTTAATGTATCTAAAACATTAACTCTAACTAAGCAGCTTCAGTGTCTAAGGGCAGGTCCGTGCAAGAGGATGAAGTCAAACTTGTGACGCAACTCCAGCTGCGTCAGTAGCACATCTGCAGTCCACGTAACAGTTCGACTTACTGCGGCATCCTCGCTGTGGGGATTGATGGGAGAAACTCTCCCAGCCAACTTCCCTTACTCCTCCCAATCCCATGGAGTACCCAGGCACGACAAGAGTGCACTCAGCAGTTGACTGAGCACATTCCCTGCTAGATCCACTACATCGACCCCTGGGAGAGTGATCTCCAGAATGTCATTCTGCCAGTAAGTGTAGACGAGCCCGGTGTATAGATTTGAGGACTTTAATAAATGACGTTGTTTTCAGAGGTGCTCTTAGTGAAAGTGCTGGGTGGAATGTTGGGCATTCCACTTTATTCAAATGCTCAACTTCAGGCATCTGAGCTTGAAAGCTGTGGTTTTACTCCTTTCTTTCGAATATTTTCTTGGAAAGAATGTGGCATGCCAAAAGCAGAGTTCCTGTTCTTAGGCAAAATTCTCCCTCCTCACCCACGTACTCTTCAGGGCATCGCCCATGTGCCTGGGGCCCACAGACTGCATAAACTCCCCTTGCAAAGGAATTGGACTTCAACTCTAGGACTGAGGCACAAGTTTTACTCTTGGTTAACTTCTGCTTCCCCACCACCACTTTGGTGGGTAGTGCTCTCCTGTCAGAGGGGTTTCAGGATGCCTTTGGAACCATTGTAAATGTATACTTATTCTGAGAGTTGCCCTGTTTGAAACTGACACTATGCTGAACAATCTTGGTGCTGCAAAGCCTAAGGCAGAAATTGCATTAGCCACTGTCTGCAACCCTTAGCTATGGGAGTTCCAGTTTCACCTTTTCTTTCCTCTGTGTATGCCACAGACAGCTCTTGCTGTAGAAGTCAGTGGTAAGAGAGAAAGTGGGTCACATCAGAGCAGTGATGAGTGGCTGAAGCAAGTGAGGGGTGGGGTTGGCAGGGTGAAAGGGAGGTGCTCCTGGTAAAAGGGAGAAGTGAAGCTGTTCCAGATGTAGAGAGAATCGCTGAAAAGACGACCCCAAGGCAAGAGAGAGAGCGAGGAAGAGGCCTGAAGCACAGCAGGTGGCCAGCTGCGCACCAGCATACTTAGCAACTCTTTTCAGTACATTTTTTTCTAGAATTGATGCTTCAGTAACAATCTTTCAAAGCTGGGAGGCTCTAGGAAGAGGAACAGCTTTAAATAGGATCAGGTTGCACTGAAGTACTACAAATCCAGAGTAAGGAGGTGTTACACCCAATCCTTCACTATATCAAAGAGCCTGTGAATTGCAGAACTTGCAAAGCCATTGTGCTGCTCTTTCCCATCCTTTCCTTCCCCAGTAGCATAGGCCCATGCAGCTGCAGGGTTACAGGCAATGTACCCCTCTGAGTGCTACCCTGTACACTGCCTTTGTGGAGCTGATTTTACTGTGCAGGAGCTTACAGGCTCCTTGCACAGCGGAACCAGACTCTTCTCATTGCCTTTCAGTCCTATCTTGGTATGGGAACGTGTGCAGAAGAGGGGAGCCGGGTTTTAGCTCAATGAAGAGGTTTGAAAGTGAGGAACAACTTAGCTGAATGGCAGAAAATAAGCAAAAGAGCCTTCCCAGTAGAGGGTGGAGCCCAACCCACTCTTGCTGCAATTGGAAAGAAAGGTTCAAGCGCTACTTGACTTTCTTGGCATTTGCCACTTAAACCCTAGATCACAGAAGGTGGAGATGGAAATGATCAATGTGATGAATTAGACCAGTGGTTCCCAATCTGGGGTCTGTGGGGGGAAAAAAAAAAATAAATGATCATAGAAAATAAGTATTTTAAATAAACTGCAAAGTTACAATCAATTATTTTTAAATTAAATATCTTCCAGAAATGTTATGAATTGCTGCCTGAAAAATCTCTGTCCTGGTTTCCTTTTTCATTTAATGAAGTGTGCCTAGCAGCTCAAATTGGCTTTGATGCGGGACTCCAGATGGTGTGGGGAGGTGACTGAAAAGATACTGAACTAGACCCTTCCCGCATCATCTTGTCAGAATCATTTTTAAAGCGCACATGCTGTTACAATGTATCTTCATTAGTTTGATTTAGAAGGTAGCTGTGGGGGGGTCTGGAAATGTGATTGGAAATTAATACTTGGCTGACGTTTTGCATAAGTGCTGTGTAGAGGGCAACCATATTCTCTGAATTGGTCATGCTTTTTTTTTTTTTTTTTAGCCAAGGCACTGTGTTCTCTTAATGCACAGCAGGCAAAGTCAGTCATTCCCAGAAATTATACATTGGAAAAAGACACATGTTGGTATTAAAACAAATGAGGCTTTTGATAATCTAATTTCAGTTCCCTTTGAAATATGCAAAGAGCTAGCTGGGGTGTGAATGGTGTCATCACAGATGGTGCCTGTTTTAATGAGCTCTTGTCTGACATCTGATATGGAAAGGCAAGAGAGTTAGGGGGAAAGTTCACGGTGCTAGAGTAAAAATAAGAGAGAAACTTAAAGGAATAGAGGTGGAATCCAGGTGCTTGTTAATAAAGGTAAAACATTAATTTGAAAATAATAAAGAAAACCTGTTAGCATTGGGCACCTAAGTACACAATAAGTGAGTTTCTATACAATGTTCACTTGAGCCAAAGTGGTGGTACCAGGGCTCTATGCATTGCACCTGAGGGGTGAAAGGTCTGATAAATAAGTTATAGACTAACTCTTAATTCATTTAAGAAATTGAGGTCTTTTGAGAGCCATATGTTGGTCATCTATCTCCTTGTTTCTCTTTTGATACAAGGCTTTCATTTCTTCCAGTCACTGACTATTTCTACTCCCATCACTGGCTTGATGGTCTCCACTTGGTTGGGCTGTTTTCATGCCTTCGTTGTCTGTATTGTTGTTGAGGATGTCATCACAATCCGTCTGTGCCATCAGATTGAATCGTTCTGCCACACAGTGGGCTGTAAGGCGAGCCTCGGGGTCATGGTCCCAGCACTCTGTGATGGTGTCGCACAGAAAGTGCATTCCCTGAAATAAGATGATCTGAGATTAGGTTTGGGAAGTCAGGAGAGACATGGGAAAACAGAATTTTGAAGTCTTAAGACTGTAATGCTTTTGGTGATGTCTCAATGTAACTGCAGTTATTTCCCATCATCAGTACACAGGAAACAGCAGTATCACCAATCCTTTTGCGTAATAACAAGTGATAAATGCTACCATTCTCCTTGTTATTTAGTATGTGTGTTAAAGGAAGGCCTACAGTCCTCAGCTGATATGGAGCCTCTTGCTGTGCAAGGTATTATGATTCAAAGTTATAACTAGTGCCCTGCAAAATTCACAGCCATGAAAAACACGTCACAGCCTGCAATCTGGTCTTTCCCCAACAAATCAGGTCTTTGGTGTGGAGTTACCTGATACTATGCAGATTTCATTGGGGAAACCAGTTTTTCTCAAGCTGGGAGTCCTGACCCAGAGGGGAGTTGCAAGGTTATTTTAGGGAGGAATCATGCTATTGCCACCCTTCTGCGCTACCTTCAGAGCTGGGCAGCTGGAGAACAACAAGCAGTGGCGAGGTGGCCAGCTCTGAAGGCGATGCCCAACCAGCAGCAGCGCACAAGTAAGGGTGACGGTACCATACCATGCCACCGTTCTGCCCTGCCCCTTTACAGCTGCGTGACTGGACAGTGACTGCTGCTGAGAGCCCAGTTCTGCCGGCAGTGCAGAAGGCTGGCAACAGCCTGCCATAGAGTCCTTACTTCTGCATTGTTGCTGATGGCAGCCCTACCTTTAGAGCTCGTCTCCCAGCCAGCAGCCACCACTCTCCTGCTGACTAGCTCTGAAGGCAGGGCCACCACCACCAGTTGTGCAGAAGAAAGGGTGGCAGTACTGCAACCCCTGCTAAAATAACCTTGCGACCACCCCACAACTGCTTTTTTGGGTCAGGACTTTTGCAATTACAGCACGGTGAAATTTCAGATTTACATAGATGAAATCATGAAATTTATTATTTTTAAAATCCTGTGTCTGTGAAATTGACCAAAAGGTAACAGGAATTTGGTAGGTGCATATTTGTAACCCAAGAGTGAGAGCTGAAGCTTTCAAAAGATGGGTAACGGAATAGGCTCAGAGAGATGGAAATGACTTGTCCATTGGCAGATACAGCAGATCAACTGTAGAGCTCAGAATTCAGGTCTCAATACACCCATTTGTGTCCCATCTTCTGGAGTACAATGCCTTCCTATGCAATGAAGAAATTTCTTGAGCAGAACAGTTCATCCTCCCCAGAATTGCCCTGTTTAAATCTGATGTACTGCACTGCTGCTGCTTTCTCCACCACGAAAGTGTACCAAAGAACCATGGCAAGATGCAAGCGAAAGCAGACTTGCTGACCACCAAAGCAAATACTGGTTCCTCCAGGCTCCCTAGGAAGCTAATCTTTGTTACAGTTGCCAAAATTCTGTACAGCTGATTACTTTTTTATCTTACAGTGCTTTAAACAGAGACTGTCAAGTGTAGAAATAAAATAACAGTTGTCTGGCTGATACTTTTTTTCTGTGAGCTAATTGCTGCAGAAAAGCAGTTTCTAACCTTCCCTTCATTCCACAGGTCCTAGCTGGTGCTACTACATTGTTGGAATGTCAAATTTGCAACAGACGCTATTGGAAAGAGAAATTCTTCTAAATAAAACTTTCAGTTTTCAGTGGATTTGTGTATTCTGTTCATTCACAATTAAAATATCATGAAACCCTAAGGACCCTAATTGTGTAGATAAAAATTATAACGATGTATTTCTTGGCATCCCTTTCTGACTGCTCATACAAATCCCAGGAAAGTCTTCTGTGACTAAAGAAAATTCTAGATTCCTTATGGTGGCAAAAGTGAGAGCGCATGGATTTGACTGCTTCAAGTGATAGTCTGCATTTCCATGCCTTCTGACATAATTCATTTATTTGTCTTGTTGAAAAGGTTTATATGCACTTAACAATGAACAGGTTTCAATCAAAGAAAATTTCCAGAGATTAGATGACAATTATGTTGATTAACTATTAGATTGTCTACCATTTTTCCCAAATAATGTCTTACTGTACCCTCCAATAAACATTTCTGCTTTTTAAAAAAAAAAGTCACAAATAAGCTAAATACTTTTAGATTAAGATGAGCAGTAGCAAGTTGTGGGGGGAAAAAGATTCTCACTCTTCAAATAGCACAACTAGATTTTTTTTTTTTTAATTCAGCCTGATTTTACATTCAGGTCACATCATATCTACAATATAGGGTAGTAAATGTGTCTGTGGTTGTTTTAACAGTAATATGATAAAAAGTTGGAATTTCCAACAGTATGAGGGAGTTCAGCATGAGCTCTTGCTATCTCATTCATTTTGTAGCTGTGAAAGTCTCAGCCTCAAACCATTCTCATTTTACTAGGAAGTAACCCTATGGAGGAAGTGCACAAATGGATCTGGTATTTTGAGCAACACCTTACCTTACAGGCTATGCTCACTTTTCTTTGTGGGAAGGGTGAGAGAAACACCAGTTGAGGAGTGATTTGTGCTGGTCTCTAACAGATAACATACCTCTAAGTAGTAAGGACTTTTGGGGTAATGGGGCTGGAAAGTTGTCCTGGAAGGGAGAGCTACACATCTCATAGAGCTTGAAAGGATCTCATCAAGTCCAGTCCCCTGCCCTCTTGGCAGGGCCAAGCACCATCCCTGACACTTTTTTGTTTTAATTTATTTGTCCCAGACCCTTAAATGGCCTCCTCAAGGATTGAGCTCACAATCCTGGGTTTAGCAGGCTAATGCTCAAGCCAGCAAGCTATCTTTCTCTCCAAACATATGTTCTATTTTCCTCCCAGCAGATGGCTGTCACGCACTGCATTTTAGAAGAACTGACTAACATGCCAGGGGAAGAGAAGGATCACAATCAGAAAACCATTTCTCAGCTTAATAAAAGTCAATCTAGATAGAGCCAGAGCTCTGGAATCTGGCTTGACATAGATCCAAGTAGGTACATATCATATCCACAATTCCAAATTTTACTTAAAAGATGGGAAGGTACAGCTCTAAACCCCCGGTTTAAACGTACAAAGCATATTTTAGTTGAGATTGGAGAGCTAAGAATGACCTTCAAATGTGAGTCCTAACAGCTGGGTGAACATTGCCAAAAATGTGCTTGCAGCCTTTCTTCCCAGCTAGAAACCACACATTCACTTTGACACTGTTTACAGCCTGGTTCTTTTGATTCTGATGAATGTTTATACAAATAGCATTTTGTTACAGAGAGGCTCAAGCGAGACGTAGTGAATGCGGGGCTCAGATTGTGTGGAGTGGCCGTCTTCAGAACTTTGTGCGTTTAAAAGACCTCCATTCAGGAGGCAGAAGCAACACCCTGTGAATTAAGCGAGTCGTTGTGCAGTGAATAGGTTCCTGCCCTAAGCCATAGGTTTTTGGCTCCTGACATGAAGGCTATTTCTCAAATAAGCCAAGCTGCAAAATAAGGGGGGAATTTTTCCAAAGTGTGTGATTTAGGAGCTCCTAAGTCACCCAAACAGTTTTCAAGCCCTCCCCACTTCCTTCAGTGTCTTTGTGATTTCAGATGATTGGGACCATAGAGGTATGGAAGTTGTCATTCAAGCATATCACCTTTATTGCAAGTTGAAACAATGAATAGATGACTTGGGGTTGCTTTTGTCTTTTCTTTGATGTACTATTTACCTGATGCACCAGCCAGCTGCAAGGTATCTCTGGGCGCCCTCTGCCATGCAGTACAATGTCTCTCATGGTATCCACGCAGGGTTGCTCCTGGACTTTTGACCCAAAAGGTGGCTCATAACTCTTTACCTCTAGAGAGAAGTGATAAATCAAATGGATCTATATCTTTCGTGTTTTGATGGTACATGTGTGTTTCCTGATCTAGCTGCTATCCATGGCACTGAACCAGAGAGAGTATGACTAGGACTCTAGACCTGTCTACAAAAAAGTTTAGATGCAGATCCTAATGCCCCCAAAATCCAGAGTGTTGGGGACCAGGGATTTGGTTCAGGTTTATCACTACTAGAACAAAACTTTCACTGACTTTAAAGTTACAGAACCATGAAGGCAGCCTCAGCTGTACCTAACACCACCAGTGGAGTTGCAAATGAAAAGGCAGGGGGAAGAAACACTCATCTCAATTTTAAAAATAAATAAATTAAAACACATTCCAGAATCTTTTGGCTGAAATGGATTATTTGCTTTTGGTTTCCAGCCTTCCTTCCTCTTTGGAGCAGCACATCATCATCACAGGTTAGGAAAATGTCTTTAGAGTGTGACCTTGGTTGCTGAAACCTACTTGCAAGCTGGACATGTGCCCTCTGAAGAGCAGGAAACTGGGAAGTATTCCTGATGGAGTCACAGAGCTGTGGAAATAGCTCCTGCTAGTGGCATGAGGGAGCACTTTGGAATATGATGCGAAATTCTTCTTGCCGACTCAGCTTTTGCAAGGAAAGGTGTAAGATACAGTGACTCTCATTAGCCTTTAATGTTCAGATTTTTCAGGTGCTTTGATATCTGTGCATGGTGAGTTCAAAAGGAGAGTGGTGCAGGGGTATCTTAGCTCCCACAGCAATGAATGAATTGTAAGTCATTAGCTTGGGAAACGCTCATCTACCCCTTTTTGTGAGTACTGAGAACCTTTTCCTCCCTCACTCTTTGGTGGAGTGGAGGGGAGGGCTCTGGGGAAGCTTTCATGGCAAAGGATGGCAAATCCTGCTACTTCCTTTGTTTGTATTTCAGGGATAGCTGAAAGCAGAGCTCCTGAAGGAGGAAGGAAGAATTTCCTTGGCTCGCCCCCATGCCAGACCCTAGCAATGGCCCTTGTTTCTCAGTTAGTCTCCTCCGTTCCAGGCACCATTTCATCTTCCTGGCCACAGAGCAGGCGATGGGAAAGGGAGTGGAGTAAATTGTGAGGGCATACAAGGAGGCCAGCAGAGCAGGAGAACTTAGTGACTGGGAGGAGGACAGAAGGGTGGGGGTGGGACGGAATGGAAGGCAAGAAGAGAGGGCTGAGGCGAATGGGGAGTTTTGTCTGAGAGGCCAGGAGTTAATCACAAGGGAAACTATGGAAAGCTGAAAGCCTGAAGGAAAAGAGAGAAGGAAGAGAAGCCAATTTAGGAATCCTGGTCAGTTTTCTCACAGAGAGACTGGTGCCAGAATATTACAGTGAAATAGAGACTGATTGAAAAGGCATGCGGATCTGACTGGGTAGGATGCAAGAGCTTGTGAACTGCTTTTGTACATGGGGTAGATGAGCTTCACGGCGGGTGTAAGTGAAGGGAGCCTGCTTTGGTATTTTGCTCTGCCCCGCCCGCCTGCCCTTTCTTCACAGTACAATTTGCAATGTTCTTCTGCTTTCATGAGCCTGATTGGCAGGAAATGGTGTATGTTCTTAGCCCGGTGGCCTTGAGGCATGCTTGCTAATTAGTTTAGTAAAACGTAACTTGCTTCTGGTAAACAACTTAATTCCCACACCAGCTGACTGTGTGCACTCACATGCATATCATCTGCCCGGTGAAAGGCAGATGTCTTTACCGGGTACTTCAGATTTGGGTGGGGAGGGGGTGAGAAGTCCATCAGTCTCCAGTCTAAATCATGGAGTTTTAGAAACTGGGTGCTGCACCAGAAATGTGTCTTTGAATAGCTCCCTCTTCTGTGCACACAGGCATATTGGCTTGGCTGACTATGAGCCTGTTTGGAGGTGTGGGGATAAAATCCTGACTCCACCAAGGTCAGTTAGGGAAACTCCCATTGGTTTCAGTGGGGCTAGGATTCACCCGGAGTTTTTTGAAATGTACTCTTTTCTTTTGTTCCCATTCTGTCCCCACTCTGGACAAGCCCCCCAAAATGGGGAATGAACATAGAGATTCCCTGCTTTTTCCCCATCTGTATTTCTGTATCTTGCATGCCATCCTGGCTTCCAAGAACTTACTCCCGAAGAACATTCTGCAGCAGGCATGTAGCAAGCCAAGGAATGTAGAGCAGATCGTGGGCCTGATCCTATGAGATGCTGGAGAATCTAATTTCCAGTAATGCTCAGGAGCTGCTGAGCATCCAAGATTGAGCCATGCATGAGATAAGCAGCAGGGTTGTATCAATGGAAATGCAATGGACCGATGGTAGTTTAGAGGGAAGAGCATGAAAATGACTGTTTGAAGGCAGCTCACTTAAAAAAAAATGTAGGGGCTAGTGCTGTCTTTGCTTTTCGTCAGAAGGGAACACACAGGACTAGGTTGCAGTTTTCTTACCTCCTGCAGCCTCACACCTGGAGGCCATTTCCCATAAAACCAAGGCCATGGAATAGACATCCATTTGTTTGAAGGACTCCAGGTCTTCCAGATTCACTCTAGACTCGAGAACCTCAGGAGCCATATACCTGGCTGTGCCAACCTAGCCAGGAAAACCAAACAAACTGGAGATTAGTAAATGTGTCTGAGGGCAGTTACAGCCTAGTAAGTACCTGCCACGTTAAAACCCAGTTGAGTGCGTAGAAAAGACCTGAAATACCTTCATGTCTGGCTTTCTCTTGCTTAAGAGCAAAATAACACCAACTGGCAAGCACAAAGGCTGTGATGTCCAGCATACTAACCACAGGAGGCTCTTTGGCTGGTTGAATGTGGCTAGGTGGCTTGAACAATAAATTTTCAAAATAATGTGGTTAGTTGGCTAGAGCAGTAGCCACTCTAGTGGACACCACGGCACCAGAAGTAAGTAAGATGGTTTCCTTTTTTCCTGTTCAGCTTCGTTAAGAGCAGCAGCAGGGAGCACAATGATCACGTACTATTTGTATAATAGCTCTGCAGGTGGGTCCCATCACCCGCATATGCAAGTCTGACTCCTCCACCAGCTCTTTTAAAAAGCTCAAGCAGATAGTTGATTTGCTTTGTTGTCAGCATTAAACATACTGGAGTCTAAACTTCCACCTGGGGCCTGATGTAGAGGAGAATGTGTACTGGGTTCGTGTGTAATTTTTAAGACAGCATCATGGTTTCCATTCCAATAAGGAACACATTTGTCAGACTGGGAGATGTAGTTGCTTCAAATCTAAGTGGCATGGGGTAAATTCATAAAGTTCTCACACATCCCTTTCCCCACACCCCTTCTCACTCCCATCATGACTGCCTTGTCTCTGACAGCAGGTGGTTGTCAGCCTGTGGCATACTTGAGATGTATTGTCACGTGACACCCCAAGTTTCTAAAGTCCAATAATGCGGCTTTGGCATCACTCACCTGCCCGCTGTTAGCAAAGTCGTCTGCTGTTAAGGAAGGGTCCAGCCTTAGCGCAATGCCGAAGTCACAGATGACACATTCCCACTCACTCTTCACCAGGATGTTGGTGCTTTTGATATCCCGGTGAGCGATGGGGATTTTTGGCCTGCCGCTAGCAGTGTAGTCACCGTGCAGGTGGGCCACGCCACTCACCAGGGAGCTGGCCAGTTTTTGTAAGTCCATCCAGCTCAGAATGTGTCGGGACAGATAGTCCTTCAGGTTCCCCCTGCTGTGGTAAGCTGTGATGAGCCAATATTCCCTCCGGGGCCCAGCTCCCCTGCTCTCTGCTGTGAGGAACTGAA